>NC_080745.1:70822644-75751394 GCF_020826845.1 Diceros bicornis minor
CAACCTTCAATTTCTATTTCTCAGAACGTCCATGTGATTGAAAGTATGGTTCCCACAGAGGTCATTAAATAAATTTCTCCTTGCCAAGAATATCATTAATAGACCTAGATTGCCTGTATTGCAGCATTAGAGTTCACAGTCATATATGCAGGTCTCAAGGGATCAAGTTAATGGTCTGAATGTTATGATGCTGAGCAAGGTGGGAAATGAGAGGATGGAATCACAAAAAAATAAGGGCAATATCGTGTGGTCAGGTAATCTAGTCCCATCAAAAAGAAATTATATTAACTACATAATCATGAGATTTAAAAACAAATGCCATGAGGAAGATCTTCCCATGCCTCATTCATAGTTAATTGGTGCTACTTTCATGCCATGTTGAAAGTATTAAGGGACCTGCCATCTGTAAAGAGTGTGATAAGGAGAGCCTGGCGTGCAGACTGGGGACATTAGTTGGTTGAGTTGTGCCTACAAGGTAGCCGTTTCATGATGGATATAACTTTGGGGACGTTACTGCATAGAGAGGATTTTCAGGACATTCTGCTTTTTCTGTGTTGTGAATTTACTTTTGATGCTCCCTTAAGAAAATCTTCAGTACAGATGTACCTGATTTTTTCAAACCTTTTGAAGTCCTTATGTAGCCATTTGTTTGTATCGTTGTCCAGAGACCAGGCCATTTCCATGGTGAGAGCAAAATAAGCCAGTTTTATTCAGATTCCCCATTAACACTGGTGAGGCGGAACAATGAAGTAGAAATTGCAGTACTGACTTTTAAGTCTAATATGCAAAACTTACAAAATATCTTTCCTATTGCCCTCAGAGCAGTAATGATTCCTGATCTGAAATTATATGCAACCAATTCAGAAGACTGATTTTATTATTACCATCTGTTCGTGGGGTGTTTTGGAGACAGCTTCTGTGCCCCAATTCCAACGACTTCAAATCATTCCTGACCAGCGTACGTCTGTCTTTCCACCCCAGGCCATGGAGGGTAAAAATATTTATTTATTATTATCATTATTATTAATATTAATAGCATGAAATTAAATAACGTGAAAGGATACCAATTAAGAACCTTTACTTCCAAGGGAAATCAAATTTTTTTTTTAATTTTTTGTGTATTGCAGTAACATTGGTTTATAACATTGTAAAAATTTCAGGTGTACATCATTATACTTCTATTTCTGCATAGATTACATCATGTTCACCACAAAAATACTAATTACAACCCATCGCCACACACATGTACCGAATTATCCCTTTCACCCTCCTCCCTTTTCCCTTCCCCTCTGGTAACCACCAATCCAATCTCTGTCCCTATGTGTTTGTTTATTGTTGTTATTATCTACTGCTTAATGAAGGAAATCATATGGTATTTGACCTTCTCCCTCTGACTTATTTCACTTTGCATTATACCCTCAATGTCCATCCATGTTGTCACAAATGGCTGGATTTCATCGTTTCTTATGGCTGAGTAGTATTCCATTGTGTACATATACCACATCTTCTTTATCCATTCGTCCCTTGATGGGCACTTAGGTTGCTTCCAAGTCTTGGCTATTGTGAATAACGCTGCAATGAACACAGGGGTGCATGTACCTTTACAAATTGGTGTTTTCAAGTTCTTTGGATAAATACCCAACAGCGGAATAGCTGGATCATGTGGTAGTTCTATCCTTGATTTTTTGAGGAATCTCCATACTGTTTTCCATAGTGGCTGCACCAGTTTGCACTCCCACCAGCAGTGTATGAGAGTTCCCTTCTCTCCACATCCTCTCCAACACGTGTTGTTTCCTGTCTTGTTAATTATAGCCATTCTGACGGGCGTGAGGTGATATCTCATTGTAGTTTTGATTTGCATTTCCCTGATAGTGATTTTGAATATCTTTTCATGTGTCTGTTGGCCATCTGTATATCTTCTTTGGAGAAATGTCTGTTCATTTCCTCTGCCCATTTTTTGATCGGGTTGTTAGTTTTTTTGTTGTTGAGATGCATGAGTTCTTTATATATTTTGGAGATTAAGCCCTTATCAGATGTATGGTTTGCAAATATCTTCTCCCAATTGTTAGGCTGTCTTTTCTTTTGTTGATGGTTTCCTTTGCTGTGCAGAAGCTTTTTAGTTTGATGTAGTCCCATTTGTTTATTTTTTCTATTGTTTCTCTTGCCTGGTCAGACATGGTGTTTGACAAGATGTTGCTAAGACCGATGTTGAAGAGCATACTGCCTATGTTTTCTTCTAGAAGTTTCACAGTTTCAGGTCTTACATTCAAGTCTTTAATCAATTTTGAGTTAATTTTTGTGTATGGTGTAAGGTAAGGGTCTACTTTCATTTTTTTGCATGTGGCTATCCAGTTTTCCAAGGGAAATCAAATTTAATTGCATTCAATTTGAGCGAAATACCTTAAGCATTTGATGGTACTCAACCTGTTCAGAGGATCTCAAACATACTTTGCCACTTTGCCATTTTGGACTTTCCTTCTCTGTTATGTACACCATTATTCTTGGCAGTCCTTTAGTTGGCTCAATGAAAATGGGTTTTTGATTATTTTTGTAAGTGACTTGCTATATTATCCTTTTCACCAAATATCTTAACTATCTGGATAATTCTTACAGATTCTACATCAAAACTTTTGTCTTAGGAAGACGTGACACTGTGGAAAGTGGCTTTTGGAGTTTTATAGATCTGAGTTCAAATTCTGATTTAAATTTTAAAATATCAGCCTAACTCTTTATCTTTTTAATTATGAAAATCAAGGTGTGTTGCTTAATTTCTCTGAGTCACACTTTCCTTATCTATGAAACAATGTTTTTTAAGAGTATTAAATAGATATATAGATATACATGTAGATATATATATCTCTCAAAATTATATACATATAGTTTTTTGCTTCTAAGATCAGATTTTTTAAATTCCAAGTACTTTTTTCTGTTTATAGAAAATAAAATGTTGATTTACTCTTTATCTGATTTTTTGACAGTATGACTCTAATAAAATTATCTCCCTCACAATTTAAGTAACATTTTTTTCAGTTAAGAAAAATTGGGGGGAATTTTTCCCTTTTGTTAAAAGATTATTCTCCTCCTGAAAAGGAGATCACACAGATGTTTGATGATCCTGTACTTTACATTGGCCAATATCCTCCATCCTGAATTAGCAGCTGAGCTACTCTCTATTTTTATTCAGCTAGAGGTGAAGTTGCCTGCAGTTTTGTGGGACCACTTTCCACAGTAAAATAAAAATATATATTCACTAATTGTATGCGCTTGAGGCGCTGATCATACGCCTAATCTTCACATGGGGCATTTTAAAATTTTGTTACTTAACTGATCCAGGGCCAATACATACAAAGGTCAGTAAATGAGATGAATTACAAATGTCTGTTCCCCTTTTCATACAATGTGAGGGTTCCTAGTCTGTAATAATCTGAATCTGAGCAACCACTTGTTCAAACCAGCATGGGGTAGGGGGAACAAGCCAAGAGGTAAACCATGAGGGTGAGGAAATAAAGGGAACTGATGATATGTTAGAAGATAGGAGCAGACAGTTGGAAAGCAAGGGCTGGAAGAAATAGAGAATTGAATAAATTCCCTGAGGCAAACAGTCTTATATTTATTAAGGCTTTCATTTCACAGATGTCTATAATCTTCGAGTGAGTCCTACAGGAAAATGTAAAGAACCTTCACCAAACGCATACAGACGTTACAGAAACTTTGCGAAGAGGCTCCTTCCAGCTCTTCATGGTACTCATCCAGGCAAGCATAATTAGAGTCTACTTAATGCAGCTGGCTACAGATCTCTGCTCTTAGCAAAGCCAGACCCAATAACACAAACACACTTACATCCATTTCACCAACGTGAGCAGGGGACCATTAACTGCTTTGAAGGAGAAGCCACGCCATAATCGGCCTGAGATTATGAGGAAATCATCTCTCTACAAAATACAGGGTGTAAAAATATAGCTCAGTGATTGAGTCTTTTTCCATACAACTCTGAGATAAAATAGGTTTCCTATACCTTTTGGATAAAGATGACAAATGATGTAGCTCAGTTGTAGAACAGGTAATGGGGCTGCCTCAGATCATTCTAGGGCATAATTTTAAAGTCAACAAAAGATCTGTCAATCAAATCTTCAATCCTGGCTTGCCTAGAAACAATGCTATAACTACCTTCCTCAGCAGTCTCAAACTGCTTCCTCTACTGCCTTTTCATCATAATCTCAGCAATAAAAAATCCTATGTATTTTCTAAAACACTTTGGGTCTATATAGACTCAAGTGTAGCAATTATTCTCCTTGCTTCTGGAGGAAATAAGGGAGACAGTTTTAGAAAGCAAATAATGAAATATAAAAATATAAGTTTGTGTCTGCCTTAAAAAGACAACAGTGGTGTTCATTTTACAAATTACAGAAAGTAAAATTTAACAAAATCTGTTTTCTTTGGTAGATGATGGATGATCATATCACAATCTGGAGGAAAGTAGAATTCTTCCTCTGGTTGAGATAAGTTGGTTTAGTAAAATAATCCTGCTAGAAGGTAAAGAGCAGAAGAATGTTTGCTTGCAGTTTAGTAATCTGGTGATAAGCGTGCAAACTCGAGAAAGCACAAATGTTTGTCTTGTGAAGATATAGCCTCTGGGCCCTACCATTAAATTAGAATCACACTCAGGGTATCACCTGTCACCATCTTTTAATGGTGCTTTAGTTAATTCGTTGTGAGTTCTTTGCCCCATAAATGAATCACTTCTGATAAGAAAGAAGAGCCAACGGTAATTTTTAGACTGCCAAAGAGTGATTTTTGGTCACTGTAGACTTTTTGCTTCAGATTTTAAAAAATCCTTCCCTGCTGCATTGATATACTTGGGCTTGTTAGGATCAAAGATGCTGAGAGGTGGTGTGTGTGTTTCGGGCTCCCCTACACCTGGCTTTATAGTTACACCTCCTCACTATTCCCACCATTACCAGATAACTGACTTCACCCTGGGAACAGCTCTCAAACTTCTGTTATCTTATTATTTTTCTATAAAATGAAAATAATGCCTTTCTCAAAAAAAATCAATCAAACATATGATAACAAATGTAACATTGTCCATCTAGAAAATCACCTGACACATTCCAGCAGCTCAACAACGTGTTCCCTAGCATTGCATCTTATAAAACTCTTGTAGCCCAGAAATATTTTAATTGGTTTTAAAAGTACTTATTTAGACTAGAGACACTAATGATTGAAGATATGGGGAAAAACTTTACCTGAGAAAACCAATGATAGTAGGGTTGTTTTTGTTTGTTTGTTTCACTTATTTAAGCTTCCAGGAAAAAGAACAAAATAAAAGCTTTCTGGAGTTTTATGCCAAAGACAATAAATATTGAAAAGATTCTGTTTGTGATAAGTTTTGAAGAAAGAGAACTCATTTGCAGAATGGCCGGGAGAAGTGCAATAGAAATTAGAGGAAAGAAGAAACAGAGAAATCGAAACTGAAAAATTTAATTTTTAAAAAGGGGTGAAGGAGAAGAATAAAAGCATAACAATAAATGGTACAGCTAAAAATAAAGAGATTTTATCAAACATTAAAAGATGACCTGTGAGTTAAAACAATAACAAATATTCACCTAAATTTCTGGGAGCTTTTCCAAGCTACTCTAAAATTCAGAACTTGTGGAATTTTATTCATTACACTTTTTTTTTTACAAGCTGTTAGTAATGAAAATAATATATTATTGTTATTTTTTAATCTCAAAATGAATCATTTAGAACCAGTTCTCGAAAAATAGGTTCTACTGCCTCACATTAAATAAACTACTGACAGTTATCATTTGGAGAACCTACATGTGCCCTTGTACTGTCTGTTGTGTGATAGAAAAATATTTAAATTTAGGATATAAAATTAATGCTTGGTCTTTCCTTAGAACCAGGCAGCTTCTAGTATAAAAATGAAACTGGCATCCAACGCTGCTTTGAGAATTGCAGAAAGAAAAAAAGGATGTTATTTTAAAAGGGATCTCGGCCACCAGTGTTTTACAGATGAGGTCATTGCAGCCCAAAGAGAAAAATTGTCTTCAATTATGGACATTCAAGAAAAAAAAGACTTGCAAAGTAATTGCTAATCGGGTTCAAGAAAACAAATTTGAATCAAAGACAAAGCTGAGAATAGAAGGAAACTTTGTCAGAATTATTAACACAATCAGCCTTTAGAAGTGAGAACCATATCTTTGCAAATATGTGTCTGAGTCGGGGTTGTGGGGCATTATAGATTGAGTGTAAATATTAGCTTCTCTGCATGGCTCTGAGCAGACAAAAGAAACACAGATTTTTCTCCATAAATGTAGAAAATGTTTGACTAATCTCTGATTGCTATTTTGGCCCCATAGTCTTGCCTATTATTAGGTTTCCTGGCAAATCAGATTCTTTCATTTGCAATGGCTATAATCATATGAATTATAGGATTCATTTAGACTCATCTCACCTCTCCCAGTGGGAAGTATCCTTCTGTCATTTTCACCAGACAAAAATAAGATTTGCCAATATAAATGAGGAATCAAAGATGCTCATTTACACAGCCTATCTGTCATCCACGGACATCAGAGAATCTTGTGTCTTGTCCAGAGCTGTGTCCTGATGGAAAAATGCATTGTGAACATTTGATTTCTTTAATGTCCTTTTGGATAATCCACACACTGATAATTATCAAGATCCGTTACACTCTGCATTCTATCTGTTATCAGAAACTACACCTTCGCCTCCCTAGCTTATTAATCTTCATGAGACCTCAGAATTTCTGAACAGTATTCAAACTTGAAAACAGCTATTGATTTTGTAAGAGTTTCATTTCCAGCTTATTTTGACATTTTCATTTCAATGCTGCATTCTAAATATCTACACAGGAAGCTTAAGGAAAACACTTTTAGAATATAGCCAGAAAGGTGGACACACCTGTACAGATATGGGCCATACCTATTAAATTGTTGTGAGGATGGAGGAGAGAAAGGGAAATGAGCATTGCTCTGTATAGTGTATGGCCAAGTGAGAATCATTAATCCCATTTTAACAGGTGAAGAGCTTAAGTGACTCGTTTGAGACCCAACCTAGGCCTCACCTCCTCCGAAAAGCTTTCCCAAATCCTTCGTATCACCAAGCTGCCAACTAAGTTAGGAGCTTCTATTGTTACCTGTTCTTTCCTAACAATAACAATAGTAATAAAAATTATGATAGAAATAAAAAGACTTCATCTCTCTGGACGGACTCTATGAGGAACTCTACAATAAGCACATTTCGTCTATCATCTTATTTATTCTTCAGAGCACACTAAAAAAGTGGTGGTGTTTTCATCTATTTACAGATAAGGAAGCTAAGGTGTTGTGAAGTTAAGTAATATCTCCCAGATTACAAAACTATAACTGTCTGAACTTGCAATTCAAACTTAAACAATTTTAGTCCATAGCACATCCCCTTGTCTTGTCCTCTCTGATCACTGGATTCCATATTCCTTAAAAGCGGAGCCGAGCCCTCCTCCCATTTATTTTTGTATTATTCAGAGCTCGCAAAATGACTGGCCCATAGCATGTGCTTAATAAATGTTTGTTTTTCACACCACACACCTCCTAAAATAGGTTTTAAAGTATACTTTCAAAAAGTAAAGCTGTGTTCAAATATAAGAAATTAGCGGTAGAAACTAGAATTTCAGGTAAAGAAAGGCTCCTGAGTCTGGTTACATCTGAATCTTTCCCTTTCTGTACCACGTTAGGGAGTACTTTAAGAAGTTGGATGCTAAATGATTCTTGAAGGGACAGAAATCCAAGGATGGCTGCTCCATATGCAGAAGTTTAGACAAAAAGAAAGATTTAAAGAAGGAAAGTGATGGAAGGAAAAGTTTCATGGAAAAAAATGATACTTTAGAAAATGTGAATGAAGTTTTATTAAATATGGGTGTTTTACAACATGAAGTAGCTCACAAAAGTTTTTGAATGGCCCAAGGATTTAACATTTAATGATAGAGAATTGTTAACCTAAGCCGTAATCTAAAACCAAAGAGAATAGTTCCTTTCACTTCTAAGAATTTGGAAGCAATGCAAGCTGAACTCTTCCGGAAAGTAACGAGGTTCACATTTTCACATGTATTTTTACAGATATCCTTAAGGCATGAGAATTTATTCTTTCACCAGAGACTACAATTAATATTTCAAGGCCAAATTAGCTCTGCTCACCAAAGATGGAACAGAAGACCCCAAGGAAAACATTGTTAGGAGAAGGGAATATAAAAAGACAAGACACTACCTGAAAATGTACCTTAAAAAAAGTATGGAAAGCTTCAACTAGCAAGGAAAATGCTGCTAACTTTTCCTGAGAAAACATAACAGAAACTCCTGTTCAGGTCCCTTTAGCCTGAGGTGAATATTTAAAATCTAGCTACAGTATATTCCTTTGGGAGTTGAACTATCAAATCACTTGAAAGTCTTTGAATATAAAACACAGAACCAGGGCCTAGCCCCGTGGCATAGTGGTTAAGTTTGGCACACTCCTCTTTGGCAGCCTGGGTTTGTGAGTTTGGATCCTGGGCGCGGGCTTACACCACTTGTCAGCCATGCTGTGGTGGCGACCCACATACAAAATAGAGGAAGACTGGCACAGATGTAAGCTCAGGGCGAATGTTCCTCAGCCAAAAAACCCAGAACCAAACAAATCCAAAGCATACTTTAAAAGGCAAAGTCTTCCCCTATAGCCCAATTTAGTCTTTCCAGATCTCCAACTTAACCTAAATCCCTAGTCCACAAAAGACAAATCAGATATCTAAATACTGATTCACAAGGAGAAGATCAACACCCACCCCAACTCTACCCTGTAGATAGTTAGTTCCTGAATGGAGTTCCTATATTTAAGAACCATTTCAGAGATAGCTTCAGATAGAGAAAGATCCAATTATCATCCTGGTATCTGCGAATAAGGATAACCCCCTCATTTAAAATTGATTATGCTGAAACTAACATAACTCTTATATAAGCCCTTTTCACTGACATCAATGTATTTAGCTATCTGAGCTAGTGCTACATCTATAATTGGTGTTGGTCAACTATGACCCACAGGCCAAATCTTGCCTATTGACTACTTTTATATAAACCATGAACTAAGGATGGTTTTTACTTTTTCAAATGGTTGAAAACATTCAAAAGAAGAGCAATAATTCACAACATGTAAAAATAATGTGAAATTCAGATTTCAGAGTACCTAAATAAAGTTTTGTAGGGTAACAGCCATGCTCATTCATTTATTTATAGTCCATGGCTCTTTCACCCTATGACAACCAAGCTGAGTAGTTGTAACAAAGAGAGTGTGGCCCACAAAGCCTAAAACATCTACTGTCTACCCTTTATAGAAAAAGTTTGTTGATCCTCAATCTACAATAATTCTAATTTTCTGGGATAGAACTAATTTCAAATATTATCTTCTACTGTGAATATATGTATCCTAATTGTTTGATAAAACATGTGCTAACTACGAATCTCCATCTGAATAGTATAAAATGACTTGTTTCAAAATAATCAGGTACATGGCCTTAAATAAGCACTTTGAATAGGAATTTGTTATTCCCTGAGTCCTTGTTTCTCATTCACATTCTAGTGAAGAGTCCAAATTTTGACCCATATTTATTCAACATTGAATGACCATAGGATCATAGTAAAACACCCTGAAGGCCGACATGTGAGTCAGTTCATTCAATAACTTTATAGCTGGCGTGAGCCTGCAGCTGTGCTAAGTTGATAGAGGTTTTCTCAACTGCATGGCTTTGTCAATCCAAATAAGAAAGAGACACAGTCTCTAACCTTAAAAAACTTCTAACATATAGAAGAACATCATCTAAGGTGGGAAATTACAGTATGCATTTAGAAAATAAACTGGTTCTGTGGTTTCTATACCATTATGGGAGTTCTTTACAGGTTATTGGCAAAATGAGGACAAAAATCATAATTGTTAGTGTTTTATGAAGAGAAGTTGGTTCAATTTAAAAGCAATTATTTATTCCAAATTTGTAATCATCCTAATTTTTTTACATTAAAAGTCTTTATTTTATGAACTAATGATGATGTAATTATTATAGATGACATTTTTGTATTTTTTACTTTTATGTTAATTTTAAATAGTATAATCTCATATATTAAAGGTATTTCCAAAGCCAAAAATTAAAGTAATTAATAATAATGTAAAAATCAATAAAATCCCAAAGTCTGGAAACTACTTCTCTGGTTGGCAAGACCATAGAGTCCAAGTAGCGGAATAGTAGTTGGAAAGGTTCAAAAGTGGGGTTGGTGTGTTCAAATTACCCAAGTGGAGATAATGATGGCCAAGTGGAAAATTTTAAATTTAATTTATGAGTCAAAAGGGAGCCATTAATAGTGTTTGAGCTAGAGAATGGCATACTTAGAGCTGTGCTTCAGGAAGATTAATTTGGCAGGAGGAAGGATTGGCTGAGAAAGAGACTGGGAGCAGGGAGATCATTTAGGAGAAGATTGTTATTGTCCAAATGAGATGGAATGAAGTCCTGAAACTGATAGTGACCATGGGAGTAGAAAGGAAAGACAAATGGGGGACACACGTGGAGTCAGACTTGACAGGACTGTGTAAATAACTGGACAGAAGAGATGAGAGAATAGAAAGAGTCAAAGAAGAAGATCTAGTGCTAGGCAACTGGATAGACTTGAGTGCTATCATCAGAAACAGCAAATGGTAAAGGAGAAACAGATTTGGGGGTAATAGCAAATGCAATATTAATTCTAAAATGATGAACAACAGCTAGTCTAGATTTAAGGCACAGGGTATGGCCACTGAAAATATGAATATGACTAAGTAAATGCTATAACACAGCCATGACCTCTTCATTATAATGCTCAGAGTTATATGGCTGCCTAGGGCCCACAGGAACAGAAACCGACAGTACTATATTTCCACAGGATTATAAATTCAGGGCATTTTACAAATTTAAGTGAACTAATACAATAAGGGCTATGCCTCCTTAACTAATAAAGCACCCAGAGGAAAAGTAGATCATAAAAGTCTAACACCCTTACATCCTTAGTTTCCAGACATGATAATTGCTCTCTAAATTCCCAAAAGAAATCTGCATTTTCTGTGTATACGCTGCCATCAGCTACTCATTTGGCTCAGGGAAACAGACAGTGTGCTACAGTGTAAAATTATCACTCCAACTGCCTTAGTTACCAGCACCTAGGACCATGGATCATAAATAATTCCAACAATTCTAAACTTCAAGAATGTAATGAATTATGAGCTTTTCATCAGAAGACACGAGGATCAATAGAAGCAGAGGATTTCTAGATAAGCACATTCCATAATTACTGCTTAGGACTGAATAAATCAATTTAATACCACACTTCAGAAAAGTTTTTAAAATGTATTTTCCCCCAGATTTATTAGAGTGATGGTGTGTTGGTTCATGGTTTCATCCCATCTCCTTCTTAATACAACCTTTTAAGGAAATTTAATTTCTACTTTAAAAGGAGTTACGTATAAAACATCAATTCTGTATAACTGGATTTGACACATTTATATTTTCTTTTTTTCCCCTGGAGGAGATGAATCAATCATTCAGTTACTCCTCAACTTATCTTATTTTTTCAGTGTCCCAGTAACTTAAATTTATCAGGTTTCTTTAGCAATTAGAGAATAAATAAGTATTTAAATATTCTTTACTTGCAATCTAATAGTCCATGTAATGAGGCTAAAATAGACTGCATGATATATGTCAAGCTGGCCACTTCTTTCAAATTTAATAAACCTTTTTCAGAATAATTAAAAATGCACATTTGCTGATCACCTAAACAGTCTGCAAAACTGTAAATAGTTGAACACTTTAATGCTTAATGCCAATAACTATAAAAAAATTCATTTGGGTTATTATTTCTAATGTAATAACCACATTAAAGATTAACATGGGCCATAATATAAAGGTATATATTTGTTTTGTGGCATGTGTGTGTTTATATTATAATACATATATATAATCAAAAATTCACTGGTCTTCTAAAGAGGAATTGTTTGCAGTACATAAAAGAGGATTGTTTAACAGCTCAACACTGCAAATGCTGCAAAGATTAAATAACTGATGATGTTTTTGAAAGTGAAAAAAGAATCTTGATAAAACTAATATCATCTAATCTCCAAGGCTTTCTTACCATTCTTGTCAAGTGAGTATTGTGTTCACCAGTTTTAAGCATGTATGAGTTCTGTTAAATATTATGCAAGATAATAGAATGAGAGATCTGTGAGTATACATAGGAAAAATATCAGGGTAAATATCGGGAAGCTTTTGCAGAAGAAGGGATATTAGATGTTAAAGAAAGTTACCAATAATGCTCACAGAAATTCTTTTGCTATTGAATTAGGAATTAAAGATCTATTAGTCAAGCAAGTCAAGAACTCGGAATGAAAGAGTAAATAACATGCCATTTAATTAATGGTCATGCAAACTCCTTCTTGTCACTCAAAGACTTGAAAAGAAAGGAGAGGCAAGCTGAGGCCCTCTCTGCCTTCCTCTCTCCATTCCAAGGGTCCCAGAGTGGCACAACCTTAGTGACCCAGGGTCCTGAAGCTACGTCATTATCACTCAAACCCAGGAGAAATCAGGATATTTGGAAGTGAATGGAAGATTTTGGAGGTGTTGAGGGGGAGGGTAATCAATAACAGTTACAGAACAGGAACAGTTACAGTTACAGAAAGAGCACTTTTAGAATTCATTTTCAGTCAGGCAAGGATATTTTTTAAATGAGTTGTTGAAAGGAATGTTTGGAAAGATTGTCACATTCCTTTAAATTGTGTAGCTTTTCATCCCTGGCACTGTAGGAATCAGTTTCCCAGTCCTCATTTTTTTTTTTTCAATTCTGACAAGCAATTTTCAGAAGACAAGGATTTTCTTCTTTAATTATTGAGGCTTTAAAGGAATATTACCTTCTGTTTTTAATGATATACTTAATAAAATTGGACCTTGAAAATGGAATGGTGATTCTTTATCCTTTATGAAATGTTTCTAATAAACAGAGAATTTGATATCAAGACTAGGTCCTTGAGCAATCAAAGTTACAGAATGAGAATTTGGTCTAACCTTGGAAGTGTTAACCAACATCATGAATTTTGGCTTGATTTAAAAAGACAGGCTTGCTCCCCAAAGCACTGTAATTTGACTTTAGAAATTAAGAACTTGCATTAAACTATTAGTAACTCATAGACATTCTAACCACAAAGTAGCAGATACATATATATTTTAGTATTCATTCTCTTTTTAATATTGAACATTGGATGTGATGATTGTGTTAATTGCTAATAGCACATAGCAAAGCAAGTGAAACCAACCAAATAGAGAAAGATGGCTTTGAGTCATCAATGTCCCAGAGATTAAGGTTGTAACTAGAGTCAATAACCAATTCCTACCTTGAAGCACTTACTAAAATTATTTGCTTGTCTTGAAGATGCTTCTAAACGTGAATTAAAACTGGAGATATCCTTTTCAGATACTCAGTTGAAAAATTGAGTTTCCCTCCCCTAATCTGGGCCCTTCTACCAATAGTTATTTCAGGGTGACTTTTCTGCCAGTGTTACAAGTGCAATTAATCCTACCAAAGGGAAGATTTGTGTTAAAATTTTGCATTAAATCAAGTTTCTCTGCCTGCAACATCCTTCTCAGATACAGGAAAGAATCATCCCAGGGAGAGTGAGGGCAGAGATACAAAGAAATAGGAAGATATTAGTGGATGGCTCCTGCACTCCAGACACACTGACCCCTTCTTGCATGGCTGCTTTTGGCTGTGCACTTTATTTGAAGCCCTCTGGAAAACTCAGGATGATGTGAGCATCTAGCTCAGCACACAACCTAGCCAGCTCAATAAATTAAAAGCTTTGTAAATAGTAAACATAGACAGAGACAAGCAGGAAGACAATAAATTCTGAATTTCAGACACCATGAAGAATTTGCCTCTAGTAGATCCAGAGTAGAATCACACCCCTTTAGGGAACAAGCTTTATGACCAGAATAACCATCATTAGGAAGGTTTAGCTACAGTAGCCCTGGTTATGAAAGAAAGAAAGAGAGAGAGAGAGAGGAAGGAAGAAGGGAAGGAAGGAAGGAAGGATGTGGGTGGATCCTAAAGAAGGCACACTGATCAAAAAAATTGCAAATGATTAACACACCGAATATCCTTTTTCAGTGGGTTTTAGGACACTCTCAATGGAAAATTCCAATCTGGCCATAATAATACTCAAATGTATTTTACCTTGTTCTCAATATGTAATTGAATCTCAGGTTCTACAAAAAACAAAATTTAAAATGAGCCCAAACTGTTCTAATTATCTCATAGAAAAAAGTATTGTTTTTATATTTTGTGTCATCCATGATATCAAACATATAGTAATATTCTTTGTGTTTCTTTGCTACATAGTCTTACCACTATTTTAATGAGGAAGGAAAACGTAGAGCAGTAATTAAAAGTATTGGCTTGAAAGTCAGAAGAGCAACAGTTTGATGCCCAAATCACCTAGTTCTAGCTATGCAATCTTAGGAAGGTAATTTGGCTTTTTATGTCTTAGTTTTCTCATCTGTAAAATGATGATAATAATATCTATCCAAAAAATAGTTGTGAGTATTAAGTGAGATAATATAGACAGTTCCTGAAATGAGTGTGTACAATGTTACCTGTAATTCTCATTATTATGGTTTCATATTAGGATTTTTATCATTGTTGTTGAAAATTATTTACGTTACCCACAAGAAGTTGATTCTGCCTCCTGGGATAAGAGTATTGGACTATTTAAAGAAAATAGAGACATCCTTAGCTTCAGGTTCACACATTACAACTATGTTAATAGTTTCCCTTTCCATCTTAGTTAGAAAAGTGAGTATTCTGGTTGGAAGAGGGAAATATTCACTCTTGTTGGGGGAGGGAATTTCTGTGATATGACTTTCTTTCCTTATCTGCATCGGAGCACTTTTAATCATCTCTTATATTGAAATGGAAGAATAAAATAAGGAATATACAAATAAAATTCATCAGGGACAGAATTAGTGAAATACACTCAGACCAAGTAATATAGACTACAAACAAGTGGGTGGCAACTTGACCTTCCTGAGACAGGAAACATTGACAGGAACAACTAAACGCTCTTTTAAAAATAAGTGCTGAGATCTTGGTAAGTAGTCTCTTTACAAACTTAGTGCATTATTGCTAGTACTCCAAAG
Source organism: Diceros bicornis minor (assembly GCF_020826845.1). Taxonomy (NCBI): domain Eukaryota; kingdom Metazoa; phylum Chordata; class Mammalia; order Perissodactyla; family Rhinocerotidae; genus Diceros; species Diceros bicornis. Next base: position 70,837,877 of record NC_080745.1, read on the forward strand.
AATATTTTATTCATAACACAAGGGCGCCATAAAAATCAAAAGTCCTAGAGCTTGAGAAGGTCTTGTCCAACCTTGAAAGGACATTTAGAATAAATCATTGCCTATGCTTGCAACTTTATTGAAATTGCAAATTCAAATCTCTCTTCACTATTGTGTTTTTCTTCTATTTGTTAATGTTATCCTTGCTCTACAAGGAGAATTCATGAGTCAAAACGCTCCACCTGACAGGTAGACAGACCACCCCAGAGGTTACTTGTGGCAGAACCAGTGCAGACTAAATCTGGAAGCAATCCACTTGTGGGAAAAGATTTGGAGAAACATCTGAAGATTTAGTGTTTGCATGTTCAAGTGCAGATCATTTCCATTTCATAGCTTGTCCTTGATTGGCAGAGTGGCCACCTCTAAACATTCTCATCTCAGGAAAGGATAAATCAGAATAAGGAATCCATCAAGGCAAAAGTTACTATTAATGCTGCAGAACTAGAGACCTGAATTAGGTTTAAACAGTAAATACTAACTGTTGTGGAAGAGACCCATATACTACTTTTTAGTTCAGTAAGTCAAATCCATGCTGCAGAGACAAAAGAATCTATAGCCCATCACAGACCCTGAGAGCTTCAATTTCACACCAATCTTATTTGATAGAGGAGGTAACAGCAGAGAGAAATGAACCACAAAGGACTTCTTAATGATACACACCAAGACTAACTGAAATACAGTCATTCAGTCATTCTTCCAACCATCTGACATTTACTGAAGACACAACATACATGGCACACATTGAGTTTATAATCTACTAGATGACAGACTTGTAAACATCTAATTATAATGTAAGAAAGATTTTTGGAAGTGTACTTATTAATTGCTGCCTAGGGTTATGGTTATGGTTTCTAATAAGAAAAAATATCACATTCACATTAATATCAAAAACAATAAAAGTAAGGTACACAGGAATAAATCTAACAAAAAATGCACAAGTCTTTATAGAGGAAATTGCAATATATTAAAGTTACTGGTTCTTTCCCAATTAAATTAATGAAATAAACCAATGCAAATTATATTAAAATCCAAATAGGATAGCTCATAGAACTTGATGAGTTTATCTATCTTTCTTTCTTTTGGCAAGCTATCTAGCACTACAAGACCAAGAATAAAAAGATAATTTTGAAAAATGTGGGTGAAAGGAGAAAACTTACCCTACTATATGTCAAAATTCATAACATCATTGTAATTAAAATAGAATGGTGTTAGCACAGATGTAGACAAAATTGACCAGTAACCAGACTAGCAATCATGAAAAAAATATTCATGAATATATTAAAACCTGATGATATTATTTAATAAATAATATTATTTATATGTAGCATTTTTAAATAAATAATGCTGAAATAATTAGTTGCTCATATGGATCTGTACTTTACATTGTACACAAAAACAATTTCCAGGTATATTAAACACCTAACCGTAAAAAAGTAAACTTAAAAAAAGTGTTTTCAAAAGAAAATGTGGGAACATATTTAATGACCATAACATTGAGAATGAATTAGAAAGAAAGAAAAAGTATAAACTATGAGTAAAGATTGATGCATTAAAAATGATTATGTAAACGTTCACATAATAAATAGGTAAATAAAAGACTGAAAACAATGTTAAAAGAGATAATATTAGCAATGCACAAAACTGACAATATTTTGTATTCAGAATATACAAATCTCTCTCTTTCTCCCTCATATCTTATTCTATGGAATACTACTCAGCCATAGAAAAAGATGAAATCTTGCCATTTGCTACAACGTGGATGGACCATGAGGGCATTATGCTAAGCAGAATAAATCAGATGGAGAAAGCCAAATAGTACATGATTTCACTCATATGTGGAAGATGAAAACAACAAAAACAACAGACAAACACATAGCCACAGAGAATAGATGGGTGGTTACCAGAAGGGAAAGGGCGAAAGGGATAAAAGGGCACATGTATAAGGTGATGGATGGCAATTAGACTCTGGGTGGTGAACATGATGTAGTCTACACAGAAATTGAAATATAATGATGTACACCTGAAATTTATATAACGTTATAAACCAATGTTGTTACCTCGATTTAAAAAAAAAAATATTCTGGCAATATCATGTAGAGCAGATGTACAACTTCCTTCTACCAAGAAATTTCTCTCAAGTATGCACTCCTGAAAACCTTCAAGGAATATTCAGGAAGACATAAAAGAATATTTTTCACATCATTATTTCCAACAGTGAAAAATTAGAAACAGTCCAAATATCCATCACAGAAGAATGGATGAATATATTGTGGTAAAGCCATACAACAGATTACTATAAGCAACAATGCAAATAACCTAGACCTATATCTATAATTACACCTATATCGTTACTTATTGGCTTAGATAAATCTCAAAAAAATAATATAAGTAAATAAAGCTGTAGATTGAGAAGATATTGATAATATTCATATAAAATGTAACAACATGGAGAATATACTATACTATGTATTGTTTATAATATACATTTAAATGTTTATATATACATTTTGTTTTCAGTTACATATATATTATTGATAAAGGATAAAAATATTTATGGAGATGATAAACAACAAATCCCAAATAGTAGTAACCTTTGGACTGAAAAAAGGAAGTGATGTTGGGAAAACATACAACGGCAGAACCAACTCTAGCTGTAATGAGAAAGCAAGAATAAGAGCAAAAGTGCATGTTAAATTTAAAATGGAAAAATATAAGATTGGTTAAAATTAGGTGGTAGAAACAAGTGTTAGTAATATTCGCCATACTTTTCCCTATATTTGAAATAATTCACTAAAATAATTTAAATAGTTGACAAAAAATTATAAAGAATTTCTAGCCTAAAATGTTTGAACTTGAACCACTTAATGGAAAGTCCTTGAAGGTTTTTAAATAATAGAGTAGCCAAACAAACACCTCATTTTTCTCAGCTTACCAGGAAAAAGGCTTCATTTGCTGCAAAAAAATATGATCAGCCCTGACCTAGTTTTTGAACTCACGTATAGGGCTGTCTTCTTTACATCTGTACTTGAATGTGCTACTCTAAATGTCCCAAATAGGGTTCCTGAACTTCTTTCTAAAGCATCCTGCTCCTGTGGTCTTCATATTTTTCGATAAGAGTAACTCCATTTCTTGAATTGCTTTGTAAACCTTGGAGTCACTCGTGTCACTTTTGTTCACTTGTCCTATCTTCAAATCCTACTTGCTCTACATCAAAATAAATCCGGGTTCTTACCATTTCTTACCACCTCTATTACTAGTGTGTTCATCCAAATTACCATCTCTCTTGCCTTGATTATTATATCCCCCATTTCTATTCTTAATTTTTATTTTTTCTTTTTTTTGTGAGGAAGATTAGCCCTGAGCTAACATCTGTTGCCAATCTTCTTTTTGCTGAGAAAGATTGGCCCTGGGCTAACATCTGTGCCCATCTTCTTCTACTTTATAGAGGAAGTATATGGCACACTGCCACAGCATGGTTTGATAAGTGGTGCGTTGGTCTGCACCCGGGATCCGAACCTGCGAACCTCGGGCCGCCGAAGCAGAGCACACAAACTTAACCAGTCTGGCCCCCTATTTCTATACTTGATAGCCTACATATTGATAGAGATCCAAAATGATACTTATGAGACAAGTAAGATAATTTCAACACTTTTCTGGAAAATCCCCAATACCTCCCTGAAGTGAAAGCTGTGGGGTGTCACTCAGATATCTATCTTCTGCAGTAAAAGGACACTCATTTCCCCAGCTGCTAGGAGTGTGAGCTGCTAATAACTTACAGCTGGGTCTCTTTCCAGCACTTGCCCTTGGCCAAAGCAAGTAGCCTCACCAAATGTTGGACTCCTTTCCCAGAGGCAGCTCTCATCCAATGGCTGGTTAATGCAGGAGTACAAAGGTCCAGGCTCCTTGTCTCAATTTGGAACAACTCTGAAGTATCATCTTAGCTCTAGAGTTCCTCATATGATTTTCAGAGGTTCTGTCACAATTAGATCATGTCTCAACACCTCCCTTTGCTAAATCCCACTTCCATCCTTTACAAGTTTTGTTCCTGAGAGCACTCCCCAATCAACCTCTTGCAAATATCTGCCTACAAATCCCTACACAGTTTGCTTTCCTTCTACCCCTTACATCTTTTCCTTTACTCTCCCTCTCACTCTCTCTAGTCCCTCCAGCCCTCTGGTCTCCTGGCCATTTCTGGGAGATACAAGACACACTCCCACCTCAGAGCATTTGCTCTCACTTTTACCTTTACCAGGAATACTTCTGAGATACACTACTTCTTCCTCATATCCTTCAGTTCTACATTTTCCAAATCTACCTTTTTCTAACCATCTAGTGTAAAACTGTAACCCTCCCTCCACTGCCCCACTCCCACATTGTGTGCCCTCTACTTTGATTGCTTTCATCACCAACTTACGTGCATATATCTTACTTTATTTCATGTCCATATCCTCCCGCTAGAACATGAGCTCCAGGAAGACATGGGGTTTTGTTACTGCTACATTCCCTAGGGCCTAGAACGTGACCTGGTACATCCTGGGTGAATCAATAAATGAAAGTGCACTCAGGACAGAATTAGAGAGGATAATTTGAATGTCATAGAAACCTCCACATGATTCTATTCCTATTCCAAATGTCTCCATTCCCCCTCAAATAATTGGCTCTGGAAGTAATATCCTCACCCCCAGTTGAACCACTAATACTCTTGAGAAGGTAGGAATTGGCACCCGCCTGGGCAAATATAAGTAAATTTTCAGTGATCATAGATCTGTAAGTGGGATTTTCTCTTTACATAAGCTGAATTTTTATGATAAATAAGAATACACACTTATCTCCCCAGATGTGTGTGTGGCGGGGGAGGGGGTCTGATTTTGAAAGAGGTCCCAGATTACAGCCTTGGGAACAAGGATTGAAGCAAAGGATGGCAGAAATTTCAAGGTCATAAAAGCGTAACGAAAGCAAAGATTCAACTTTTGAACAGCATCTCCTTACTAATGCAGTGCTTATAGGTCACAAGATCATCAAAAGTTACATTGTTTGCACAGCATTGATTTATGTATTCCTTACAAGAAAAAATAAGGTAGCTTTCCAGAGTCTCTTTGATGAGATAATATTAATACTGCATCTTGGTTACATTTAATGAATGTCTAAACTGATTTTATATCCATATCTCGTGTGATCTCCACACAAAGCCACCAACGAAATCAATAGGACCAGCCTTATTCCCATATGGCATAAAAGGACAGTCAAACACAAAAGCTTGGTTAAATGCCTAAGATCACACTAAACTCATTAAGGACTTTGAATCTTTCTGCTAAATATATCACTCTTCACTCTTTGCTGTAAGAAACTGCTGTGTTGTGAAAAAGGGACTAAGAAGCTTCAATGGATAATTATGAATTTGAGATCAAAAGGTGTCTTCAAATTTGTGTCATAAAAGATCTGTTAAGAAAATGCAAGCTGTAAAGACATTAATGTGCCACTTAGGAAAAACCACAAGCTCATAGTAGGAAGAAGAAAAAAAGCCTTTCTTAAAAGGAGATGATTTACTACAAGTAAAATTGTAGTTTATTGCACATTGAAAAAGCATATTCTCCTTGTTTCCTTTCTAAATTACAACTAACACCAATCATTTAGGAGAAAAGAAGCATGGATGAATATTTTAGATCTCCTAAATTCAATAAAATCGTTAACTGGGATAATTCAGAGCACCCTCCCCTTAGATTTCTTAAAATCTTATTTTAGTATCATTGAAATTTAATCAATATGCAGTTCTGATTACTTATACCCTGAACAAGTTATTAAGACTGTGCATACAGGATGCCAAAAATGCCAGTTGATTAAGTAAAAGGGAAAATAAGGCAAACTCACTGTTGGTGCTCCAGAGAAGAAATGACAGTGGATTGACTCAGAATTTCATTTTCAGTCATTGTGTAGGCAGAGTTTAAGTCATTTCTCTATTATGTTTACTTGTCTGCTTAAGATAACGGAAACCTGTAACTTTTTTGCCACAAATGCACTCCACCAAATGAGTTTAAGTTTGTAAAATACTCTACAGCATGAGCCAGGTCGACAGCAAAAGATACCCAGTACTACCTCACCAAATAGTCTGTGATTATTATTATCATCATTATGATTGCATGTACGTACAGCAAACTCCTCTTAAGTGTTTGAATAAATACATATATAAAGGAACACTTATAGTCTATCCTAGGTATATATAGACATTCTGTATAAAGGTAAAACAAACACTGTAAAGAGAGAAGAGAAACCTATGATAGACAAGGAAAGACTAGTTTTTAGCTATGTTATTGTGGTTTTTGAACACACGCCATCACACTCTTGGGCAATTAGAAAATTAGTATTCAAACAGGTCTGTAACCTCTATCTCTAGTCTACATCAGCATTTCTCAAACCATTTATGGTAAAGGACAATTGTTCCTTTTTTTCCCCTCTCAAATCTACCACAGATGGATATTTTTGTAAAACACAGTAAATATAGAACTAGAAAAATGAAATAAAAAACCAAAAGCATATAAAACACAAAACGTTTTTTATTGTTAGATTCAATAGGCATAAAATTACTCTGTCAAGTTGCTATAAAATTGTTTAAATAGTTATTCTCTATTTCAGTACTCATCTCATCAGGGACCAGTAACAGTTTGCAGACTGACAACCATCTGAGGGACACCTACTAAGTGGCACAAATATATTGCTTATAGGTCACAGGATGATGTTAACGATGATGGATAAGGGTTATGAAATGCTTACTATATGTGAGGTATTGTGCTAAATTATTTATATATGTTATCTTGTTTAGTCCTCACAACATTCCTGTGGAGACGTTACAAATTTTAGCCCCATTTTACAGATGAAGAAACTGAGGCCCAGTCGTGGCAAGAATCCTGCTAAGCCGGTTTAGAGACAATCCTTCCACTCTTGATATCTGATCACCCGTAATATCTGATTAAGTGCCTCATCCTCAACCTTTGATAGCTAAGTCCTTGGACTGCCTGTAGCAAGGATCCTGTTAGGTCAGTTTAGCAAGGATCTTTCTGCCCTTGAATCTCCTCTTAGTAATATTCCATCCACTGACCCCTCAGCCTATTCCTTGGCTATAAATCATCACTTGTCTTTGCTGTAAATCAGGCTTAGAGTTAAGCCTGATCTCTCTCCCTTAGTGCAATACCCCTATTGCAATAGTCTTGAATAAAGACTTCCTTACCGTTTTGACAAGTGTCAACAGTTATGGTGCCATTACTCAGACAGGATCAGATTCATCAGTGGACCCCCAGACCTCCCACCCAGGAAGCCAAGTGGGTACCTTGAAGCCTTTATCTCCACTTATGACTGATTAATGGGGGATCCACTGGCGAGTCCAACTTTGGAGCCAGCTCTCTGAATGACAGTCTGCTGAGGCACAGTTAAGGACAGATTCTGAGTATTCTCTGGAGTCTGGGTTACAGTCCCGAGCTTCTCTGTTTGTAAGAAGCTGGGTTAAAGTACCAGTCAAACAAAGACTGGGTTAGAGTCCCAGGCTTCTCTGTTTATGAGGTACCATTAGTTAAGAACATGGGAGCTTCTCAGTTGACAGAAATCACCCCTTCTCAAACCCCTACTAACTCTATGCTCTGCCACTAAGGCACTAGCTCTGTCAGCTTCCTTTCTTGTTGGCATGATTTGACTAAGGATAATTTGGAACTTGAATGTCTTCCTTTAATCAGTTTCTCTAAGAGCTCTCCCTTTTCATTGCTTCCTCTCCTCCTTCTTCCTTTACCACCTTTCATCTTCCCTTCAGTTCCCTTAAATCCTTTCATATGTCCTCCTTCAAACTCCTACCTGCTACATGCTTCTGTCCACCCTGCCAGACCTTTCCCTTCCCACTCCAGCCCCTCAACTCCCTACAATCACTCGAACTTTAGGCCACTGTCCCTGTCAGGGGCTCTCAAGGGATCCCCCAAAATAATTGCATATCAGAGCAGAAGAAAATATTAAGTCTCCTTCACAAATATTGGTAAAAAGCTCTAGTGCTAATATTGAGCAAGTAACCTTAACTTGTTGCATCTGTCAGAAACACAATTTGGATAAAAATAGGAAGTGGGGCAAAGACGAGAGCCAACTATTTTATTTTATTATTTTATTTTATTTATTTAAGTTTTTTACCAGTGAGTTTTATATTGTGTTTACCTGACTCATGGCTAAAAATTTTACAATGAAAGCTATAAGATTCCTATTTGTGTCTGTCTGTGTTGGTTTGAAAGCTTCTTAGATGACATTGGAAACTGGCCCCCATACATGGAGGGCATGGAAAGACCAAAGAAAGAGGCAGTCCTCTCCAGATTGGTAGGTGGCAGGCTTAATAAGCAAGGAAACTTACATACAAGGCTTGTCTTGGGTGGCCATAAGATGGGTAGATCATCACACCTGCCCGTCAGAATCTTAAAAGTTTATATAGAGGCCTTAACTGAATTCAGTCACATATACCATCCAGATGGTCTCAACAACACATTTCTCTCTCAAGGCTGCATCCTTGAAAATGGCTCCCACTCTGGGAACAGTGAGTAGAACATACGCTTTTTTTGGGGGACATTACTGGTTCTTTATTGTTCTATTTTATGGATATAAGTAATCCTTTTCTTTTTTCTCTTCACTACCTATAACTCACAACAGTTACTAGATTATAATTCTGTAGAGACAAATGAAACATTTATTTTTTTTCTCTCAGCCTGATTCCCCCAGAATTCAAAAATTCCTATTGAGTGTTCTCATTTTCATGGCAATATGATGATTTGCATAAGTTCAATAGGAATCTGTCCTCATTGTAACAGAACATAATTGGAAAAAATTGTCATATAACAGATGCTTTGACTGGAATGTCATATTGAGAATGATGATGCATAGAATCAAATATGAGCAGACACTTTTAGAGATTAAGGCTGACTTTATGGAACCAATGTTTACAAAGCCCTCTCAGGAAAATTGGCTTGGTACCTGGCTTACAGAGTTCCCAGCTTTACAGGTGAGTAAGGAAAATCATTTCGTGGTTAGGCCCAGGAATCTTAGGATATTTTAGGGACCTCAAGAAGAGAGGACTTCACCAAAATTTATAGCTACTGCAGGTGAAATCCGGTGGTGAGTTTTGGCTTCATTTCCCAGCCAGAGGCTTTTAAGTCTAATCTGAGATTCCTTATGGAAAGGTCCAACAATGCAAACTTTAAAAAGTCCATGTGATGAATTACCATTCATACTGCACTAATGTATCAGTCCACATCTAATACGGTCTGTGTAATCAGACCATATCAAATGAGACCAGACTTATTTTGTAAATGAAAATAATCTTACTTTGATTATATTTAGTCAAAAACAGGGTGTTTGTAGAGAGAAATTTTATGTTTCAATAGAAAACTATAGCACATCTTTGTGGGTTATTAGTTTCTAGTCCTGATCATTGTGTTTGAGCTATTTTTTACCTCTTGGTAAACTACATTTTCCTTTTTTATTTGTTGTCTACCTGTAAATTGAACTGATCCTGGCATGTCTCACATTTTGTCAGTCATTACAAAATTCTCAACTCTTTTAGTTTTTTTAAGTATCTAGCTACGACTCTCCAAATTAATGTTTCCAATTTTTATCCCACCCTCCTGACTTGGCATCACTGAGAGCTAAAATCTGGTTTCCCAGATCCTTCCTGGGACTTGGTTATCTTGTAGCTGATTTTCCCCTCAAGATCTAAATAAGCCCTGCCAGCTAAAGCTGGGAAAATTGATATAAACTTCAAAGAACTCGACACCACAACAGATTAAGCACGGGCAACCTTCCTGCTGTGCTGTATGGGCCACTAAGAAAGTTTACTGGAACACCTGCATCTTTCACGCTCTGCTCCAAAAAGAAACCATGACCGTGACACTGATGTCTACACCATCAACAAAGACATTCAAACTGCAAACCAGAAAGTCAGTCAGATTGCTTCTGCTGTCCTCATTCCAACATCTGAAGGTGCTTTGAGCCAAACATCTAGAAGTCTTCTCAATTGGCTGCCTTACAGACTCAGAATCTGGATTTATAGTCTGCTCCAATCACTAATCTTTGTTTTTATTTTATTTTCATGGAAATCCTCCTCATTAAATGCCTAATGGCTCACATCATCCAGCAAATATCCTCTACCACCAGTCTCAACAGATGTATTAGCTGGTCCTTAATGAACAAACGGCAACCAAACAAAAGAAATGGAATTCTATTGTTCAAAGAAAAAAAGAACGTCTCTTCTTTTCTTGAACAAAAGGACTCACAAAGACACTCTCCTTCACCAAACTTCACTCAGGCTCCTCTAAGTGTTCTTCTCCTTCTTCTCCACTGGCCTCATTGTTGGCCTGCCTCGCTCAGTCCTAGTAAGAATCCTGCTAAGTCAGTTCAGCAAGAATCCACCCCGCCTTTAATATCTGATCACCCTTAATGTCTGATCAAGTTCCTTGTCCTCCCCCACTAATGTCTAAGTCCTTGGCCCACTTTTAGCAAGAATCCCCCTAACCTTGATGTCTCCTCTTCGTAGTTTTCCATCCACTGACCCTCTCACCTTGCTCCTTGGCTATAAATCCCCAGCTGTCTTTGCTGTGTTCAAAGATGAACCTGATCTCTCTCCCCTATTGCAATAGTTTTGAACAAAGTCTTCCTGTTTTAAGAAATATCAGAATAATTTTTTCTTTAAGAAAGGCAAGCCCTCCTTAACCACAAAAGTCAACAAACAGCCTTCCTAGGAAGAAGTAAGAAATGTAGAACACATATTTTAAGTAAACCGCAGAAAAGACTATTTAAATAGCCCACATAATTGTTCTCACTGACTATTGTTTCCCCTGACTAAATCAGGGGCTATTTTCATAGTTCTTAGAAGCAATATACCACAGTGGTTAAGAATATGAGTGTTCAACACAAACTATCTCTGTTTGAATCCTGACTCTGCCACTTACTAAGTGTAGGACTTTGAACAATTATAGAGCACCTCCATCCTTCATCCATCAGTAAAATGGGAGTGTAATACTTACCTCATAAGATTGTTGTATACATATGTTGTATATAAATATGTATGTATATAAGATGTTAATATGTGTAAACCATGTACAAATTTCCTGGAACAGAATAAATGTTTAAGTGTTAGTTATTTTTATTCTTGCCATACTCTTACTTCTGTAAGTGTTATGCATATTGGATAGGGAATTTGATGTTCTTGAAAAGTTTTTTTATTGTTTTGTAAAATCCTGCTCAATCCCAGGTACATTGAGTTAACAAATGGGTTAGCCCAGTTGGATCTGGGTAAGATAGGAAATGTTTTTTGGGGACAGGTGTCCAGCACCCTGTTTGGTACAGTGCAAGAAAGGAGCTTTTTAGATTCTCATGATAACAAAATGATGTGGTCATGACCATTAAGTCCTCTAAAGTAGCTCCAAATGTCTTCTGTCTCTTTCTCATCATCAATAAATGTTACTGATGAATTCTCAGGTGCTCTGAAGATCATAAATGATGTTTAATCTTTCTGCTGGATTATTTATTTCAGGGCTTGGCTAAGGAAATTGTATTTTTAACCAATTCTTGATTTTTAGTTGGTATAAACAGATATTTTCCTTTTGTAGTGAGTATTCACATAAAGAAAACCAAGTTTCAGAAAAGAAAGCTTGGTCACATCATCATGTTAAGATGATGGTCCATTAAACATTTCATAGTACATTTTAGCTTTTGGTAACATTGCTTAATTTTCTAACTAGAGGTGCAATTTGCAAACTTCAAAATCCCTGTCAATTATGAGTGAGAGGAAAAGATGCCACATAATTACCAGTGACTGTGAAATAACTTAATTCACACAAATAGACATCTTTTATGGATTTTTCTTCCTTGTCATTACATAGTCACATGAGTAATAAAGTCGTAAAGGTCAAGAAGAAAATTGTCTCCACCCACAAAATCTCCCAGGGTACTGTCTGAGATTCTGTAATAGATTCTACCCACCCTGTTAAGGGAAAAAGAAGGTATCAGCAAGTTTGTCAAGCTGCTGTGGCCACTAAACCAGATGGATGCGTGACACATTCTATCATTCCATTGGCCAGAGACGTCTCATGATGCCCAGATGTAAAGAGAGGTATTTCAACCACACTTGGAAACTTTTCTAACAAGAAATGAAGCTCTATGTTCCATGAGACCTGCTTCTACTTTTCTTAACAGACTTTTGAAAAAAGGAATAAATTGGTTTCACTTTTTAAAATTCTTTATGCAACCAGTGTCACAAGTTCATATAGGCAGAATTATCCTCTCTGACTCATATTCTAATATACAGATGGATTTTTGCACCTTTAGTAAAGAAACCATCAGGGCAGGCCTTATTTCAGAATTAATTATGTCTTTGCTTTTTTCCAACCTGATACTAATCTCCTGGATGGCAGAAACCACCTTTCATTTATCTTTGCATCACCCACATTATCAAAGCCTGATGCTTTGTGCCCAGAGGCATTCGATAAACGTTTTTAAAATTTAGTTGATTATTATTCATATCTAAAACCAGAAATAGTGTGTTCATTTAGGGGAAAAAGGGCTTTCATCATTTAAAATCTTTAGATAAAATGTAAGTTATCTCGCCATTCTAATCATCATGGATCTGAGAACAGAGTTAACAGAGATGACTTGAACATAATTAAGGACAAGAAGTAATTGTTTCCTCAATCCAAAATGCCAACACGTTGCAAATTATGTCACAAACTCACCATAGAAACATGTTTTTTTTCCAAGACCAATTTAAAGGAGGAAGAATACTGTTCAGTTTCAATAATGAAAGTGGGTAGAATTTGTCCTTAAAAGTCATGCTGAAATTGTTTTTAAAGTTTGCACAACTGTAATTACCCTGGGGCTAAATGTTGTAAATGTAGCCGATAAAACAAAAAATGAAATAAAATTAGCCTCACTCCTTAAATGATTATGCCTTCTGACTATCGAGGGAAAGCATTATTTTTAAAAATCACATTCCTTTTTGGATTGCTGAACAGTATAGCTCATTGGAAGGACTTCTCTTAAAAAGAAATATGGAAATCTTCTGATGGCTTCCTATTTAAATAAGCCAAAAGCATTAAAAATAAGTAGTTCAGTGGCTTTTTTAAATATTAATAAGTGAAGGAGAATTGAAATATCTAGTTTCTAATGTATTTTCTATGATATTTAAGATTCAACCCGTATCCAAACAACTTCCTTTGGCTAAGGTTTACACATGTATATATGTAACATAAATAATCAACAATAAAGCTTGTTTCTGTGCTACAGGCAGATTATATGAGAGAAAGCACAAACTCTTCTGAGCTAGCCAGATGGCCTACCAGTTCTCTGCTGTATAAGAACACATTCATTAGTCTGAGTAACTCTGACCCACTCAAAATTGGGCTGGTTTCTGGTTATGCTATCGTAGCATGCAAGTAGGCTAAGTGACAGATACCTATGAAAATGAAGGGGCCTTTTTACTTTTCAATACAGAGATGAGAAACCAGAGTCTAAAACTGCTGCAGTGGGTTAGAGTGAACCAGCCCTACCACACCCAAAGATCTTGGAAATATTAGCACATGTTGATGAAAGTTAGGGCAGAATCATTCACGCAGAAATGATAAAGGAAATGGAGTTTTGTTTTTATTATATTTACCTTGGTATGCAGCTAATAAGGTGATATTCTCCTTTACTACAAAGCCTTGACTTCCTTGGCAATGAACTTGCCCCTTCAGGTAACCTTCACCAAGTCAGTAGTATACAAAGGGTTAAAAATATGTCATGCTAGTACCAAAGGTTCTAAAATCTATTGTCCAAGGCAACTTTGCCAAAACTTGTAGTCCTCTTACCCATGCATTCCTGTAGAATAATATATCTAAATTCTCTCCATTATATTCAATCATCATTTTGTAAATATTTATTGAGCACCTGCTCTAGAGCAGACATTATGTGAAACAGAATAAAATGATCTTTACTTTCTAGTTGCTCAGAATCTCATCATAACTCATCTAAGGAAAATAAATAATTGTATCAATATAAAGCTGTTATAATAGAGGCACACATAAGAGAGTAGTCAATTTTTGGTTGGAAATCCATGGAAGACTTCAACATCAGGAAGCTGCTATGGGATTACAAAAACAAACTGTAAGTATTTACAAGTTGAAGAAGACAAGAAAGGAGGGTCCATGAAGCTTAATAGTTTAACTCCCCAGCTTAAAACCCTCCACAGCTCCCTATTGCTCTTAAGATAAACTTTAAAGTTTTTATGAATAAGGCCTTGTTGGTTTACGTGATTTGACTTCTGATGGACTGTCCAAGCATCATCACTGGATTTTTACCCACTAGATTTTTAGAATATGTATTTAACAAATATTCATTATGCTTCTTTCATGAACTAGGCATTGTGTTAGGCCCTGGGAGCACAATTATGAATCAAAGAGACATACATCCTCACTGCCTTCATGGCGTGTAAAGTCTAGTGGAGAAGAAAGATAACAATCAAGTGAACTAAACACCAAATAAAATTATGGCATAATTATATGTGACAAAATAAATAAAGAGGGTGTGGTAATAGAATAATGAAGTGGGAGTCAGTCCAGAAATGGGGATAGAACTCACTGAAGAGGCAATATTTAATCATAGATCTGAAATTTAAGAAGAAAATCGTCTTGCTAAGAGCTTGGAAAAGTATTTTCAGCCTTAGGGAACTGTTAATGCAGAGGTCATGAAATGGAAATTAGTTTATTGTATCCAGAAAAAGAATAATATCAGTTAGGAAGGAGGGAGAGGCTCAATGACACACAGCTTTGTAGGCCCCTACTAAGAGCATGGATTTTATTCAAGGCACAGATAATATGCACTGTACTCTCTTTCTCACACCAAGCTTTTGCACACATGGTCATAGACCAATTCCTACTGGTCCTATTGTATCAATAACAATGTACCAAAGTTTTTTTGCAGGGGCAGTGAACAAAAACTGCAAGTTATGGGGCTGGAGCATGGTCGGAAGATGGGAACCTCATCCTCAGATGACCTCAAGCCACCTAGGAACCAAAAGTTCCCTAACTATGGAACTCAATGTGAAGAGAAAGCAGAATAGGGAACGTAATAAGAAGTGAGAGGTCTCTCAAGTTGAGGCACATCGGACTTAAAAGACTCTTACTCTCCCACCCTCCAATCAAATTCCGCCAAGTTAACATTTTGTATAACCACTTACTCTCCCAACTCCTTGAAATTCTGTCCCAACTTGCTTGGGGAGACAGATTTGAGCCTTGCCTCCTGTCTCCTTGCTGGTCATCATTCAATAAAGCTCTTTCTTCTCCCAAAGCCAGTACAGTAGTATTAGCTTCCATGTGTTCTTCCTCAGTAACACCTCTGCCTGATCTGCTGTCCCTCTACCTTCTCTGCCTGGCTAACTGTTAGTCATTGATATCAAAGACCGGGTCTGAATTCACTTTTGCATGCTCAGGACTGGCTTATATTAGGTGTTTGATGATTGAAGAAAAGAATGAAAATATGGAGGCATCCTTTTGCTTAATTAGACTTTTGGTAAATCATGGAATAATCTCTTTGCCATTTCAATGATAGTATAGAAAATAATATTGAGATCTGATGGAATGGGAGAGAATTACCCCTTAAATTTGAGGGAGGAATCTACCTGCCTCCATTGAAGAATATAGACAAAGTATTATTGTGTCTAACTCTTTAACTTTTGTACTCAGTATTTTAAAATCAATATTTTGGTCTTGAGTTATCTCATCCTTCACACTAAATATATAATTTTTAGTTTCATAATGTGGAAAAATGAACAGTTTTGCATTAGGTCACCGAGAATATTGAAGGAGGATACCAATGAAGATACAATTATAGTTAATACTCAGACCTTCTCTCCTTTGTGAAGGCAATTGTTTTGTAATTATTAATGGGGTCATTGATATACAGAGTACAGTCTGTAGGATGCATATTACCATCTAATGGTATACTTCCGATGATGCTGTCATGGTACCTAGTAGCAATAGAAATGTGGTTCTAGCTGCTGTCATTATCAAGGATATGCTTAACACATTCCACAAGGAAATTCTCAGCTGCAAGAGGAGTCCTCATAGGCTAGTTTCCAGTCACAATTGGTGAGAAGATGCCTCATCCTCTCTCAATGCAGATAACTCCAGTTGTGCAAAGTAATAAAGAACCAGTCGCCATGAATAATGGCTAATTAGGAAAATTTTGACAAGGGTATAATTTCAGTTGGTGAGTCTCAGCACTGAGATAATTTCATGCTTTGTGAAAACCATTTGGTGAAAAGTTAATTCAAATCTAAACTTTATTTTTGTAGGAATCCAGTGAAATTGCTTTGACATTGGCTAATGCTTATATAACAAGCAATCAAGATGAGAACCCTTCAGGGAGAAGCTTAAAAGTCCCTGTTTTTTGCTATGTGTTATCTAGGTAGCATCAGAAAGACTTTAGCAACTATCAATATATAGAGAAAATATATAATTCAATCTCACCTTAGTGGGTGTGGGAAAAAGAAGTCTGTACATTTATTTAACCATATTCACTGTTTCACAAGCCAAACATTTGTAAACATTTGACTTAATTTAGGTAATTTTTGTTTTGTTTTGTTTTTTGATGAGGGAGATCAGCCCTGAGATAACATCCATGCTAATCCTCCTCTTTTTGCCGTGGAAGAGCTGCTCTGAGCTAACATCTATTCTCAATCCTCCTCCTTTTTTTCTTCCCCAAAGCCCAGTAGATAGTTGTATGTCATAGTTGCACATCCTTCTAGTTGCTGTATGTGGGACGCCGCCTCAGCATGGCCGGAGAAGCGGTGCATCGGTGTGCGCCCGGGATCCGAACCTGGGGCGCCAGTAGCAGAGCACGAGCACTTAACCGCTAAGCCAGGGTGCCGGCCCTAATTTACGTATTTTAACATTTCAATTTGCCACATTTAAGACAGTCTTTGAAATTCTGAAATGTGAGATAAAAGGATCTCTTTATACAAAATTTGGATTTCACAAATAACACCAAATTCTATACAAATTCTCCACTTGAGATCTTTGAAGAGAATTGTATTTTTAAAAATTGCTCTGGCTAATGTAATTCGTCTTTCCTTTGTGGTAACTATTTCTCAGTAGTAAACACATCTTTTTAAATTCTTTAATGCAATGAGGATTTTGATGGACATTTTAAAACATTATAATTTTACAATGTGATTCATTTTCTAAGCTGTAAAATATCCAGTAAAGAGAGTTCTAATTAACTAAGTAAAAAAATACAGTAAGCTCGATTCACGTACTAATAGAGCAGGAATTGGGAAACGTTTTCTGTAAAGAGCCAGATAATAAATATTTTAGATTCTGTGGCCCATGCAGTCGCCATAATAACTATTCAACATTGCTATTATGGTTCAAAGGCAGCCATAAACAATATGTAAAGTAAAGGGTTGTGTCTGTGTTCTAATAAAACTTTATCTACAAAAACAGTCCATGAGCTGAATCTGGCTCATGGGCTATAGTTTGCCAACTTCTGCTATAAAAGAATAAGAGGCAGTTCATATTAAATATGCTTTAAAGACAATTTTTTTTTTAAGGAAGATTGGCCCTGATCTAACATCTGTTGCCAGTCTTCCTCTTTTTCTTTTTTCTCCCCAAACTCCCAGTACGTAGTTGCATATCCTAGTTGTAGGTCCTTCTAGTTCTTCTATGTGGGATGCCACCCAAGCATGACTTGATGAGCAGTGAGTAGGTCCGCACCCAGGATCCAAACCAGCGAACCCCAGGCCGCCAAAGCAGAACACGCGAATTTAACCACTATGCCAGTGGGCTGGCCCCTAAAGACAATTTTTTAAATCATCATATTGAAACCATCAGCTTTTACTCAAACTTCAAAAAGGACTAGAAATTATCAAATGATATTTCATAGTAATTTTTCATATATACAGTATATGAAAGCAAATGTCAAAGAAATTAGTAATACTTTGTAGTCATTTGTACTAACACTCAGTAAAAGTATTGCTTTAAAATTATTCCAGATTTGAGAAATTTAATAATTTAGATTGTTCCTTATGCACAGTAACCCAAACGGACAACTTAATCCCATATATTCCATTCCCTCAGTCTTTCAAATCTGTCCACTTCTCTCTATCCCCACGTGTGATCATGTCCCCAGCATCATCTCCTTTCTTGATCACAGCAATAGCTTGCTAACTTACATCCCTGAAGCCAATTCTCCGCATTGTCCCACACGTTCCCATCCAAATCTCCATTCAGTTACCAGAATGATCTGTGATAAATAAAAATCTAATCATATCTCTTCCTCTCTCCTGTTTAAAGCTCCAAAGCTTCTGACTATGTTTAGGATAAAATCTAAAGTTAATGTGGCCTGCAGAGTCTTGACTTGCTCTTGGCTGTACACTTTAGCACCACTGCTCTTCTTTCTTTCAAGTCATCATGTTCTTTTCAAATCCAGGACATTTGCACATACTGTTCTCTTAGCCTGGAATTCTATAGTTAATAATGATCTCCCCACCTAGTTCCATGAGAAGAGGAGAGGTAACATATATTTTAGCACTTGACCCAAGGTTGACATGCAGTAGATGACTGATCTAAAAGGTGCTCAGTAAGTATGTGGAAGGCATGAATGATTGAATGAGTAAGTGAATGAACGGTATCCTAGAAGCTATATTTAGACATCTTGAAAATACACTGTAGTCCAATGATGGCAATGGGGCAAAACCATTCATTTTGCTGTTATCAATCGTTAACTGTATATATATTGCTGCCTCCTAGTCTATAACTTTTTCTATAAAACTTTCTAAAATCCTTTTCACTCTTCCTGCCCATGTAATATTTCAGTCAGCCTTCAAATCCAATTGATTGGGTAAGACTTTTTTGTTTTTCAGCTCACTAATACTAATTAACAAGTAGGAACTTTCATTCCCCTTAAAACATTCCTAATCTGAGGCCCTAGCAGGGACTTCAGAATAATGGAGAGCTGGAAACATTCCCAGGTCTTTGAGTCAACCTGCTGACAGCTTAGGGTTATAAACTATTCAGAGGAGAAAAGCTGTTAGATCAATTTGTCTTGTAGAAGTTCTAAGACAGTTTGCTCATGCACACTTTCTTTCTGATGGGTTCAGCAGTCTATAGCTCTTTTGCTGAGCTGATGAGAGACGTGACTTCCCAGATGTTAAAACAGATGTCATGTTCACCCCTAAGGCATCAGAGCAATTGCTAAAGTTTTCGGTTTTTGCCTTCTGGAAGAAATTTGCAAAATGTTTGAAACTTTGCCCTGTGAGAGAGCTGATCTTCAGCATTCAATGTTGTTACAAAGCTTCTATATGCTTGTGAGTTATGTGGGTTGGGGGCTGCTCTGGAGCCAGGGTAGAAAGGTCATAAATGAACTCGGGATAGGATTTGCAAGGGAGAATGTTATTTCCAGATTTAGAGGACTGAAAAGTATCTTCATTCCAGAATACAGTTAGGAGGCCCAGTATTTCAAGAAGCCCCACTAGAAAGAAACATGAAATTATCAGAAAGATACATGTATCTAGAGCTCAGTGTATCCCCAAATCCCTATGAATGTCTGAATGTATACAATCATATTATAAAATAAATATTTTTGATTAAGAATCTAAGTGCATTCAATAATTTTAATGGTTTCTTATGGCATTTTTGTGATGGTAAGAGGAAAGGAAAATCAATTTAAAGGTTATTTATATAATAGTGTGTATTCCCAAATCTTTTTGGAGGAAACAGAAATCCTATTATCAAAATACCTTTTGCAGAAAGGAATCTTAAGTAGAAATAGGAAATGTCAAATAATTTGCCCAGTATCACAGAAATAGTGTCACAATCTGAACCAGCATTCTGACTTGTATTCAAAGATACTTTCCATTACATCATACAGATAGTTGTATTAAAAAAAGACTCAATTCTATCTGTCATTCTACAAATAAATTTCCTAGTTTAATTAAGATGTATGATGATTTATTTTTTAACTGTGCTTTAAAATTTGCAACTTTAAATCTCATGCAAATAAGATTTCTCCCCTCCTGTCTTAAGAAACTGAATAAGATTCACACATCAACTTATACTAATTAGGTGCATTTGACATCCAAAGGAATAAAAACATTCAAGAAATTAAGAAAATAAGAAAATGAATTCTACGTATTTAAAGAACACTCACATAGTCTTATCAGAAGGAAGGATTATTGTGCTAAACCAGAGCTAACAAATTGCAAAATAAAAACCCTGGGACTATTTGCTCCAATCAGTATTTTATCTTAGTTTTAGCCATTCCTGCCTCTGCTTTCCTGAAATTAGGACAGGTTACTTACAGTAAACCACCAGGGTAGTTCCTAAAGCCCTGACTTCTTTATTTACATGCATAAAGCAAGCATAAACTCCCTCCTTGTATGTTCAACAAAGAACATTATTTTCCTGTAAAGATATAAAGTGAGGCAAATGTACGTCAGCAAGTTTCATCTAAATAAAGGAGAAAGGTTTTAATACAAGGGGAGGTGATTGATATAATCCCCACTGTTACAAATTGTAGTAATAATAACACTACTACTACCAGTAATAGTAGCTACAATTCTTCCATTTTTGCCTGAAACAGAAAGAAGCTTCAATATACATACTTATTATATGGCTCCTGTGCCATGAAGCAGCTGAAGAGCTTCCTTGACCTAAAGGATGAAACCATTCATACTTTGTCCCACAATTATGCAGCCACCTACCGATTCAAACCCTGAGCCAAAAGAAGTCATCTATAAACAGGACATTAGCTTATGAGATCCCCTGGGATAAGAACTCAGCTCAAAAGTGCTTTCAGCATTGCACATTGAGCATTTAACCCAATCCCTTCAGAAGTTCTGTCTTAGGATATTGGAGGCAAAATTACATAGCTGCACACAAAGTGCTTGACACAGTAACTGGTACAAAGTGAGTACTAATAAATAAAACTAGTATTAGGAGTTGCTGAATAGGAAGCAGCCCAGGTAGCACAGAGGCAAAGACAAGCTGAATGATGAGAATGATACATTGTTAGAATTGCTTCTGGGTTACAGAGATATTTTGGATGAATGTTATTTTTCTATAAGAAATCACTGATGAGTTACTGAGGTTAATTTCCTGAGCATCCTGACTTCTTGTTGTTTCCTCAAAATTAAACACACTCCCTTAGTCAATCTCTGTCCTCACCACCTGAAAGAGCCTAACTCTATAGAAGTGGCTACAAGTCAGGCACCTAGAATATTTTATCATATAAAATGGAAGACATGGGGCCGGCCCCGTGGTGTAGCGGTTAGGTGCGCGCGCTCCGCTGCTGGCGGCTGGGGTTCGGGTCCCAGGCGTGCACCGACCCACGGCTTGTCAGGCCATGCTGTGGCAGCGTCCCATATAACGTGGAGGAAGATGGGCACAGATGTTAGCCCAGGGCCAGTTTTCCTCAGCAAAAAGAGGAGGATTGGCATGGACGTTAGCTCAGGGCTGATCTTCCTCACAAAAAAAATAAAAATAAAATGGAAGACATTTAATATTTGCGGGCAAAGGGAATAGTGCTACCTGTCAACTGTCTGTCCCTTAACATTGCTTAATGAACATGATAATCACTATGATAGAACAAAAGCAAATTAATTTCTCTTCATAAATGTCTAATATTCAGAAGTATACCTTATTTAAGGGGGAAATAGAACCTCATGTACCTGCCACTCTTCCAATATGTCTGAATTGCTAACAGATATTTTGAGACGTAACTCAAGACTTAAGAAAGACAAAAGCTCAAAACTTGAGAATTGACTGGTCTTTTAAGGATGTGCTTAGAAACAACTGCTGCATTGTTTCTCTTTTCTCTTCATATTTGTGGACAAAGCTAAAAGCGATAATTAGTTATGGTCAATACATCAACATATGCCAACAGTTTCTGTAGTTGAGAAAAGCAAGACAATGCCATTTGAAGGCAGTACTGTATTATAAAATGTATTCAAACTGCAGAATGTCATAACAGCAGCAGATAAGAACACCACATTGTAATTCTTACCTCTGATAACAGTGATGAAGACACTAGCATATCTATTTACTTTTTACCTGAAAAAAGTGAGAGTTGAATGAGAAGAGATCCAGGAAAGTAAAGCAATCTATAAATCTGGATACAACACTTACAATGAAGAGGTTTTGTATCAAAATTCTAAGGAGAGAAAAAAGCTAGTACAGACTTAACTAAGGGATTTAACTTTGTGAAGGGCATATTCTAAAATGGTCTCTCCCTAAGTCTCTCTTTCTCCATGATTCTACAATAACGTGAACTAAAAATTATTTTCTCAAATTAAAGGCCTAACATTCAGGGAAGTCGAAATGAAGAGTCTCTGTAAGCAATATGTATTCCAAGTTGGTTTTGGTAGGTGACCTTGGGGCTGTAGTAGATATTCAGGGAGTATTTCCTGATATTTACTGCTTAATTTCAAAACCAGACAGGACTTTAGATAATTATCATTTAATGAGCACATAATGGGCCAGGAAGTTTATTTAGATTTCTTCATGCTATCCTCACATCAACCCCTAAGTAGGAACTATTATTATCTCTATTTTAAGGATAAGATAAATGAGACTTGGAGAGGTCAAGTAATTTATTCAAGGAAAGATCTATCCATAACTGGGGGAGTTGGACTCCACATTTAGGCTTGAAAACCTACACTTTTAGCATTTGTCTTTGAGTATTGCTTATTCTAACCCTCTTTCTTTCCACAAGAAAAAAAAAAGGAAGAGAAAAGAAAAGTTGCTTTTTTTCCCCAAAAACTGAGGTTTTGAAAGATTAAGTAACTTGACTAAGGTCGTATGACAAGTTCATGACAGAGTTGGACCTAGAAATTAGTCTCGGTGCTGTTAGTTCAGAACATTGTCCTTCCTGCCATTCAGTTATGGTTTATTTTTAGTTTAAATGATACCGGCCTGAAAGTCATGTGGCAAAGTCTGCAGCCTGCTAGGTGAGCTTAGACAAACCATTTCGTCTTTCTGTGTTCCATTTACTTTGTATTTCATATGAGGACGCTATGCTATCAACCAAGATTTTTTCCATTTCTAAAATGTGACACTTCTATGTTTCTGTAACCTATAATGCTATCGTCAATCTATTTAGCAAATACCTAAGCTACAATCCCAACTTTTGATCAAGAAGATCAGTATAGTATGATTTATAGGACTGTAGTCATGGTCTACGGAGTCAGAAAACCTAGGTTCGAATCTCAACACCATTTCCCAATTATGAGAACTTGGGGAATTTACTTCATAGTTCTGGAGCTGAGCTCTCACATCTGTAAAATGAAATTAAAAATTGTCCCAATATTTGAGGATGGTAAGGATTAAATGAAATGCTCACATAAATTCTGAAGAACTGGCAGGATTAAGCACTCAACACGTGGCAAATGATGATGATAATGATGGTAATAATGATGGTGATGATGATGGTGATGGTGATGGTGATATAGGGATATGTCCTATGATTACAAGGTATATAAGTCTGTTTCTGTGCTATTAAGTGCAAGATAAATTTCTTCCCAGTGTGGACATAATCTTTCATAGTGATGTTCCACAAAGACTTAAATAGAAAAATATTATAGATGAAGATGAATAACTGCAGTTATAATTAAGGCTGATAAAGCCAGAAGTCATATGACTAATATGACTAGTTTGTCTCTCTCTCCCTCCCTCCTTCATATCCATCCCTCCCTTGACCTCCCTCCCTCCACATCCTCTCTTTTCTACTTCCTTCCTTTCTTTTTTCTCTCTCTCAATAAATCTGATTTAAATGAATGATTTCCCTAACAGTATAGTAATAATGGATTTATAAGGATATAAAGGTATGATGTCAAATTATTCAAAAAATGTATAAAAATGTAAATTATATACTTAGATACACACCTATACTTATGAATACATGTGTATGAATGTGTTTGTATGAAAATTCCCCCAAATGTTAGCATATCTTGATTGTGGACTTGCTGGTGATTTTAACTTTTTTCTTTATAAATATCTGCCTTTCACAAATAAACGTGGATTACTTCTAGTTGAAGAGGAAGACTTTTTAAGTCAACAAAAGTCATAGCAAAAAGACTGTAAGAAATCACAGTCCTTCAGAATCTTAACAATGGTTATTTCCAGGTGGTAGGATTAAAAGTGGTGTTTATTCTACTCTTTAACAGCTACTGTTTTCCAAATTTTCTAATTGAGCATGCATCCTTTTAAAATAATTTTTAAAGTGTTTAAAGTCACATGTAAGTACTCTAAAGAGTATAGTAGAGAGATTTCTACCCACTATTCAACCACTTGATTTATGGGCTTAAACAACTTCCCCCTAGAGGCAGCTACATCCTTGTACTTCAGAAGGTCTCAAATTGTTTGACATTAGGCAAGTTATTTAACTTATGCCTCACTTTCCCTTTCTGGATAATGTAAGATCAATATTTCCCTTGAAGAGTTATCATGAAGATGAAATGGGAAAATGTACATGGAGTGCTTGTAACAATGCTTGGCACTTAACCCCAAACCACCATCAATTCAACATTCTCTTTTATCTCTGCTAATGTCTACAAGAAGATAGAGGCCTCTTGGCCAACAAATTGTTGCTGAATTCAACCTTCCCTCGAGTCTCTAGTACATCCCTGTGCTCCCATCCCATTGTCATCTGTTAAGAGTTCTGCAAAAGATCATAACCATTAGGATGACACCACATAATTGCAGAATTACTGCCTAATTTAACAAAGCCGGTGTGAACGTCTTCAAAAGGAACAAATAGCGAGTTGAATTATGATCCTGAAGCAAAGAACAGTTTACCGGAGTGCTTGTTTGCAGGCTTAAGGACAATCTGTCTACACAGAATGGTCTCAATGCACATTTGTTCTCATCAGTACTGGTGCCCCTCTCCAATGATGTGGCTTTGAATGGAATTGCTTTGGATAAAAAATGTCACTTCAGTTCCCCGTGCATTTAAATCTCACACTGTTCACGGACAGTCTCTGCCACTTGAATTCTACAGCTCCTTGTTTACTAACAAAACAAAAGAGCAGGATAAATTTGAAGGAAACGCTTGGATTTACCTCCTCAATGTGAGGAAATTCTGAGTCTGGTGACTGTTTATTGTCTCATCAGGTATGCAAGTGTCTGATCTGAGAAGATGCAAGTTGGGCTGATTCTCATGGGCTATATCAGAGCTTCTGGCACATAGTAGGCATTTGATCAATGTTTATTTGAATAAATGGGAAAATAAATAACTAATATTAACTTCTCATTTGGATTTGGTTCTTGAGTAGTGTACGTAAGTATTACTGACTGTCTGTTTATTAAACACCTGAGCTTGATATTTTTAAATCCATAGTTTCTATTTGGGTGGCAGTGAGGGTGGGTGTGTGGCTGCTGCAGAGAATGGGTAAAAAAAAAAACAAAACCCAGTCACAATTAAAAAAAAATTGCAATTAAAGAATTAATTTCAAGAGTTATGTATTAATAGCTACAATTTATTGCTTGTTATAGATTAGGCATTTTAGTATTTTATTTATTATTATTTCATTTAGTCTTCCCAACACAGTTGTATCACCTTTATTACTATTGTTTCAATTTTGCAGATGATAGAACAGTCTTATTATTGTTGCTAAATAAACTACCCCCAAATTTGGTGATATGAAACCATAATCACTTTATTACTCATTCTATATTTTGCTATTTATGGGGATGGCTTTTCTTGGCTCCACCATGTCTGAGGTCTCTGATGGGAAGGTTCCAAGGCTGGGATGACTCAAGAATTGTAAGATGGAATGATCTGGGTCTCCTTCATTCTCATGTCAGGCTCCACGATAACTTGAAAACCAAGACTACTTGTGTGGTTTGGCTTCCTTATGGCATGTTGACCTCAGTGTTGACAGACTTCTTACCTGGTGGCTCAGGGCTCCAAGAGCAAGTGTTCCCAACACCAAGGCAGAAGCTATGTCATCTTTTATGACCAAGCCCCAGGAGTCACACAGAAGCATCTTTTTTAGTTGAAGAGTCACAAGCCACCCAGACTCAAAGGGAAGATGCATAGTCTCCACAACTTGATGGGAGGAAGGTCAAAGAATTTTAGGGTTATGAGACTTAAAGGAATTAAGGAACATGACAAAGTTTCAAATCTGGAGTATGTCTTTTGAATCCAAAGCACAAACTACTAAGTCTCTTATTGAAATGGCAAACTAAGGTTTTCAAGGAGGATATTCTTTGGGATGTATTTCAACAACAAACAGAAAAAGCAAGGGGAATATTATAACCAAAAACTAAATTTATAATTCAAGATGGTCAGTTTATAAGGTAAAATATTTCCCTATATACTTTCTTTCATTATGTTCATCTTCAATAAATCCTTACAGGAAAAAAAAGAAAAGCAGTAATGGTATATTGCAGCCCAGTCTTCATGAATTATAACAAATATCAAGTTAATGAAGTCTGAACTAATCAAGTGTAATGCAGCAATAATTGTGCAGTCCCAGTGAGAGAAAGGAAAATGGTTATTTAGACTTTATTTTGCTTTAAAAGAATAAATTGTGGCTTTCAAGGTACTTGCTAAGTGACTGTGCATGTGCACACACAAATCTCTCAATCCAGTGTTTGTCAGGAATACAAATGTGTCATATTCTGGAATACTTTCATTGATGAATTGCATAGTAGACCACAGCTCTGATTAACATTGGAATCTACTCCTAGACTTGTGGGTTATTTTAACTGACTTGAGAGATCCAGTCTAAGGGTAGGCAAATTTGCTCTATAAGGGACAGATAGCAAACATTTTGGGCTTTGTAGGGCATTCAGTCTCTGTTGCAACTACATAACTCTGCTGTCATCACCCAACAGCTTCCGAAGACAGTATGTAAATGTATAGACGTGACACAACTATATTTAACAAAACTTTATTTACAAAGACTTGTGACATGTTAGATTCGGGCCTTGGGCTGTAGTTTTCTGACCCCCATTCAAATCTTTCATTTTACAAGTGAGAAAACTGAGGCACAGAGAGAAATGTACAGT
Organism: Diceros bicornis minor; assembly: GCF_020826845.1. Taxonomy (NCBI): domain Eukaryota; kingdom Metazoa; phylum Chordata; class Mammalia; order Perissodactyla; family Rhinocerotidae; genus Diceros; species Diceros bicornis. The sequence goes on from NC_080745.1 coordinate 70,864,969, forward strand.
TTACTTTTCTATGTGAACCTAAAAACAATGGATGAAACTGTCCAGATCGAGAAAAAAAATCCAATAATAAAATCACGTATGCTGGATTTCTTAGGTTTTAAACCATCCTCTGATTCTCATCATCACCAATGAATATTTATTGACCATTCCCCTGAGTGCAAAGTTTTGTATCTTACATTTGGCTTTCCAAGTGTCCCTTTAGCTAGGTTACATTCATCGTACTGTTTTCTCTTTTTTCTTGCCAAGCTATTCAAAACTCCTCTAGTTTCATCAGCTTTCAGTATGCACATCTGAATGTGTTGAATTTTCTTTTATTGAAGCTTCTAATATTCTTTGCATCTCTCCTTCTATACTTCTTTATTAGGGGACCCAGACAACCAATGATAGTGGTCTATTAATGATGTCATCTGCTAGCTAAAGGCAGTTAACATTTTTCTACTCACGTCAAGCATCAAACATCTCTAAGCATCAATCGGGTAGAGATGGTTGCACTGCCCATGGAGCAACCATCTTTTTCTGTGCTCTGGACTATGTCTGTTCTCCTGAGAATCAAGATCTGAAAACATAACAATGTTCCAGCTTCACTGAGATGCTCCTCTCGGATAAACCTGACAGTATAGGGATGAATAGTGGTTTTGCTCTTCAGTGATTCATTGTATCAAATAATAAGGAAATATTTCTATTCTAGCTAATTTGTCAAGAAAAATAAATATATAATAGAATGTGGCAGTTTAGATAGCCCATCTTTTCCATCATTGTGGGTATAATGCCTCTCTCAAAGGCAGTTTCAGATGCATATAGCAAAATTTCATCATCTTTAAGACATAATTGAATAAATAGCTAAACTGTATTATGCAGTCTCAGGGGTCAGTGAGGACTTACACATCAGCAGATTAGTTGCTTATACTTCTGATAACCTATTTATGCCCCATCTGTTGAAAAGAAGAAATGACCAAAACTCTTTAGCTCGGCATTCGAGGTATCCAACATGCTTACCTCAGTCTTCCTTCTCAGCTCTATTGTCTGGCATTTTCCTTTATCAACTACACATTTATCATAAACTTTCCCCAAATAGTTTTTTATGCTTCACCCTTCAATGTACCATTTCTCTTGCCTATAGTCCTCTTCCTCCTTGCCCAATACCCCTTAAACTTCATAGTTTCTCTGGGAATCATCCAAATGCCTATTTCTTCATGGAGACTTTCTTGATCCATCTAGTTAATTTGATGCATCCAGCTAATTCCTCCAATATTTAACTTGAAAATCATGTTATTGCTACCATTGTTATAACATTTAATATATACTGTTTTGTATTATAATTGTTTATACATGGCCATGTTTCTCTTTGAGGTTTTTTTTTTTCTTTACTCACATCTGCATCTTATTCAAACACTGACAGGTTCTTCTCCCATTGTGGACATTTACTAATTGTTTAAGGATGAAAAGATAGTTGGATAAATACATGTTAAATTTTGTCTCAGTGATTCAAATTTTGCATCGTTATACTTCATAATGACACTGAGAACATCATAATGATATTGAGAATAGCCTATATGGTAAAATACATGTGGGAAAGAGATGTGAAATTTAATTAACATATGTTTTTTTAAAATGCCTGAACATACTCTATCATTTGAGAACATAATGAGACCACCTCTCTCAGACAATGAGCTATGTCCTGAAGCACTTACAGAGTGAAAGAATTTATACAGATTTCAAAACCATCTAACTTAATCTTAGGATATATTTTATATTCTATAAAAACGTGCTCAGTCATGCCTAATGAGTAAAAAAAAATCATAGAAATTAAATTTTGATGAATTTTATTTCTCTCCTTTCACACAAGCATACCGTCTCATTTATACCTCTTGCTTTTATACACTGTCCACTTTAAATATACGTACTCAATTTCCTCAAGAAATTGGCTAATTTATGATAATAAGTAACACTGTTTCTCTCACTATTTGAGAACAATGTTCTAAAGAGAGAATGCTTTAAACTTTAATAGAACTAATACATTTTTAATAAGCCAACCAAATATTGTCCAAACTGGCTGACGTTCAAGCAGATTTCAATGGCCCTGTCACCATATAATATTTCCTCTTTGCCCTTGATTGAGGCTAAGCCCTTGTCCTTATCAGCTTAGGATATTCTTAAATGTCAGAAGGAACTTTAATTTTGATACCCACCACTTGTAAGTTACTCTGACTCCATTGGTTCCCAAGGAATTTTAGAATAAGAGCTTTGTTGTTGTTTGTTTGCTTATTATTAATCAAGAGAGATTTAAGTGAGAATGTTAGAGCATAAAAATCATGGGTCTTTTGTGTTGAGGACAATTGGGAAGTTCAAAAATAAGAAGAGAAGACAAATGCAAGGAGACTCAGACTCAGAATTCTTGCTAAAGAAGCTTGAGTTCCAGCTGTAATTTATCTGAATGATATACAGGATATTAGCTGGTTATTGGCCAGTGAGGTAAAAAACACCCTTTTTTTAATACTAAATAACTCATGGTCAATAGACCAATTCTCAGAATGCCTGCCAGAGCCACAGCCCCCTTCTGTGTAAACTCTCTCCCTTGTAGACCCTGTTTGTTCTTTGCAAAATCCTAGGCAGACTCTATAACACTGTCCTATCCCCAAAGACGAAGGGATTCTAGGACAATGATGTTCCAAAACAGTAAACTTTCGAGTTGATTAGTTGAGATGTTACAGCCTAAAAAATAATAGGCTAGGTCAAATAGAGTCTCAGGAGTTCAAGCTAAAAAGAAAATAAAACAAATGAAACAAAACAAAATCAGAAAATTAGGCCATTAGCAGAAGGAGGATATCAAAAGATGCCTTGAAACAGAATTTGATCCATGACAGGTCCTGATATGTCAAAGCTATGAGTAAACCAAAGTCATGAGAAAGAAGAAGCATAAAGTGAAGAAAGCATTCAACAGCACAGAAAGAGAAAGATATCAAAAAAAGAAAGAACTAAAACAGTTCAGTGGCACTGGCATTGCTAGTTTTCCTTCCCTCCTGTTGGTCTGGCTTATCAGTTGCCTCACATTTTACTCAGAATTTAGATTTCACAGTGAGTGCATACGATAAACACTGAAGATAGTCATCATCTCCCTTGAAAATCCTTTGGGGGAATGCCGCTAAAGAGACTAAAATATCTTTTTTTTCCCTAGCTTTGGAGCAAATCATGGTTTCTTTCATTGAGTACCAGATGAAGTGACTGTCTTGCTTTTGGAAGAAATTTTGTGTAAAAAATATGCTTCTTTGAACACTATAATCCCCCAGGGTTTCATGTGATGTTCTCACCGTAAGAGAGAATGACCAAGGGAACAGAAAATTCCCATCTTCCAGCTCAGGCTCACTCTTGGGCACACGTTTATTAATGGAATAGTCACAGGACTGTCCCACACATTTTAAATGTACCATTCCTCTTCCCCCTCAGAAAAACCAGTACAATAGGATTTGCATGAATTAACTATGCCTATCTCAAGATGTGCCATGTGTTCTTGTACATGTGTTTCCTTCTAAATAATCACTGATGCTTTAAGTAAAATCAGTAACCTTCAGTCGCTTGCAAGCAAAAGAATCTAATAGCATGGGGAAACCATGTGTCTTACCACTTTATCTTCTTACAGAGAAATAGACAATCAAAAATACCTAAAATTCGGGCCGGCCCGGTGGCACAAGCGGTTAAGTGCGCGCGCTCCGCTGCGGCGGCCCGGGGTTCGCTGGTTCGGATCCCGGGCGCGCACCGATGCACTGCTTGGCAAGCCATGCTGTGGCGGTGTCCCATATAGAGTGGAGGAAGATGGGCACAGGGCTGTCTTCCTCAGCAAAAAAAAAAAAAAAAAAAAAAAAAGAGGAGGATTGGCGGATGTTAGCACAGGGCTGATCTCCTCACAAAAAAAAAAAAAAAAATACCTAAAATTAACCTTGTTGAAAAATCATCAAGGATAATTGCAGAGCACGTAGCTTACAAGGATGTTATACATCGGAGCTGAAAAATCAATAAGCTAGCTCGTGGTTTTATTAAAAATAATCCCTTCTTCCTAGGATAAATTTGCCCATTATTGGATAATCATCTCTCTTCTATTTCACTCAGCGTCCTCTACTGAATACACCAGGTGCTCTCCCCTCATCATCATTTTGGCCCACCTTGTATTCCAACCATTGCTGCAGCAACCAGCTCCACATAGGTGTAACCATAAAGTGTCTCACCCCAGTGGCACCACTGTTCTAGCTTTCTGACCTTTTGCCTCTCTGGCCTTGTAGTGTTGGCATTATTAGGTAGCTGCCGAAAACCTACCAGTGCTCACAAGCAGGCAAACTAGAAATGAGAAGGAGTTAACATCCCATTTGGGTGGGATGGAGAGAAGTGCCCAAGACAGTCTCCTTTTTTGTTCCTCTGATGAGTAATCCTGAGGCACATTCAGTATGTTCCTCAGACCATAGCTGGCCACTGTGAAAACAGACCCTGGGACACATCTGTTATGTAAGCTTTCCCTCTTTCCCTAATTCTCTCTCTCCAGCCACCACTGGTATTCCCTGAGATCACTTCCCCAAATAAACTACCTGCATGCAGGCTCTTGGGTGAAGCTCCATTATCCAAGAGTACTCAGATTAAGACATACCCCAAAGTACGGGAAAGGATCATGGAGGCAACTAATATTTATTGAACGTATACTATGTACCTGGTGTTTGGCATGTGTTATCTCATTTAATCTCATCCCAGTCTTATCAGTTGGCTATTATGACCCCCTTGTTTTACACAAGATAGCTGAGATTCTTAAAGATAATGGAATTGACAGAGGTCACATAGCTAATAAGAGACAAAACAAGGACTTCAAATCCTAATCTCTCCAATTCCAAACCCACCTTCTTTTCACTATAACAACAGAGATCTCTGTTATATAAATAAACCTCAGTTGGCCTCCATATTTTAGCCCCTAGGTTGTTTATTTCTTCACAGCAGACTGAGACCCAGTAGCTCAAAGACCTGCTGGCACCAAACACAATTTTTTACACGTCCAGTTGTTTTAAACATAACCCAAATAAGCAGATTTTTAACTATTTAGAGCCTGTCTCCTTTGCATATCCAATGAAACTTTGCCCAACACATGCTAGCCATAGATAAGCCCTGGGACTATCTGTACCCCAAGCTGCTGCTGCCGTAAGGAGCTCTCTGACCCAGAGACTTCCCATCATGCTGAGCAGCATCACTTAGACATTAAGCCTCCCCTCTGATCCATCTCCACCTGGGAGTTCCTTGCCCTTCTCCCCTTCTGGATGGTGTCGCTCCTCCTACAACCTCTAGATGGTCTCACTCTGTGAGGGATTTCTCCACATGCAAGCTTGTCAGAGGGTCACCCAAATAAACCCTGTGTGTGCTACTGCCACCAAGTGGTCATATGTTTTTCTTTGATCAGTCCCCAAATTCAAGGAACCCCCTACACTCATGCCCTAGCTTGACTACTCTTCTTGTCTGTTTGTCTTGCTAGTACGATAAAAGTTTGCCTTAAAGGTGAAGATTGAAATTGTGAATTAATAAAAGCAACACTTGTTTGAGAGAAAAAGGAATAAATCTGTAAAATGTATTACCAGAAGAGGTGACCCAGGTTGAAATATAAATTGATGCCAAGAAAATTCAGATAAATTCAAAGGTGACAAGGCCATACTGGTTTATTAAGACTGTGATTGTCATATGCCCTTAGTCTTTGGGATGAGAGTCAGGAAGGTTAAAAAGCTGAAAGGAAGGAAAAGAGTTTTTTTATTATATAGGTATCTTCCATATTTACCTAGCACCATTCTTACTAACAAGAAAAATACTTAGTGGATGCTCATTAAAAGGAAAACAATGATTTTTCATAGTCCATCCTTCATTGTTACTGACAGAGAGAGATTCTGTAGCTGAGAGGCACATGAGGCAGAACCAGGGCGATGATGTTAGGATTTTTTGGCCAGTTTTGGCCCAAAGCTAAAGTATCTGCTTCTCTTCTATCTACTGTATTTTCTTAATTTTCATAAAACTCATGTGCTATCCAAGATAAGATCCATTTGATTCAATGCCATCAGTTGGGCAAATTGGAGCTTGGTAATTTACTGATCTTCAACACTTCTATTGCCATCAATTAAAATTTCCAAAATATTCTTAAATGTTCCTAAATTTTACAACTTGACTTGAGTCTCAATAATCCTCAAATTACATATTACAAGTTAGAATGATTAATGTATGGGTTTAGAATAAGGGAGCATTAAGGAAATTTGGAGTATGTCTTGGGTTATCACAGTGAATAGGAGTTATGACTGGAATCTAGGAGCTGGGTGCCGTGAATGGTTAATGACCTCCAATGCATGACAGTTTCATCCAATAAAAAATTTTTCTATATCCTGCATGACTTTTGGATACATCTTATTTTCAAAGACTTTTTGCTTCCTCATTTCTCCACTTCTAGATTTTAAAATTTATCCTGGAATGTTTTCTGTATTCCACATAAGCATTATCTTTGCTTCTTGTATTGTAGTCAAATAAGTCTAGTTGACTAATACTTAGTCTGACACCAGTTTTTATTCTAGTGTCTACTCGTATAAATTCTCTTTTAATTTCCTGAGTGTCTTGTATGGAAAAGCTTCTGATCTTTTACATCTAAACTTATTAATTATAAGTGGGTGCTACTATTAATATTAGTATCATAATCTAATATAATCACACAGAAGTATTTACATATATAAACACATGGAATTTTATTTTTCTCTTATTTTTCCTCATATTACAGAGTTTTATATTAATTGTTATTATGTGTTTAAGTAGGTTATATTATTTGTGAATATCATTTTGTGATAGTAAATAGGATATAAACATATTTGTAACAAAAAAGAGAGCTGTTAGGTCTGATAGGTCTGAAAGACACTTTAAAATTCTACTAGAAAGGGCTATCTTACCTCTTACTGGCTGTGTGGCTTCCAAATATTAAGTTTTATTTCTAAATATTAGATTTGATCACTTAGATTTTTCATTTGTAAAAAAAGAAATCATTATACTTGCCTTGTAGGTATAGGTTTATGCTGACATGAGATAATGCATGCCAAAGTTCCTGGCCCATATAGACCATCCTTCCTACCCAATAGTTTGAAATTATACATTAAAAATTGATATTCTTGGGGCCAGCAGGGTGGTGTAGTGGTTAAGTTCGTGTGCTCTGCTTCAGTGGCCCAGGGGTCTCGGGTTCAAACCCTGGGCGTGGACCGACACACTGCTCATCAAGCCATACTGTGGCGGCGTCCCACATACAAAATAGAGGAAGATAGGCATAGATGTTGGCTCAAAGCCAATCTTCCTCACCCCTCCCAAAAAAAATTAAAAAATAAATAAATAAAAGTAGATGTTCACTCTAAAATAAGAACACGAACAACCTAATTTATAAAATGGGCAAGAGATCTAAACACATGTCTCACCAAAGAAGACACACAAATGGGAAATAAGTATATGAGAAGATGTTCAACATGACTTGTTTTTAGGGAAATAAAAATTAAAACAACAATGAGATATCACTGCACATATGTCAGAATGGCTCAAATCCACCCAAAATGGCAACACCAACTGCTGATGAGGATGCAGAGCAACAGGAACTCTCATTCATTGCTGGTGGGAATGCAAAATGATACATCTACTTTGAAGGACAATTTGGTAGCTTCTTACAAGGCTAAACATAACTTTAGCATATGATCCAGCAATTGTACATCTAATTATTTACCCAACTAATTTGAAAACTTGTGCCCACACAAAAAACCTGCACATGAATGTTGACAGTAGCTTTATTCAAAATCACCAAAAGCTGGAAGAAACTAAGATGTCCCTCAACAGGTGAATGGATAAACAAACTGTAATACATCCATCTAATGGAATATTGTTCAATGATAAAAAGGAATAACCTTTCAGGCCATCAAACACATGGATGAGTTTCAAATGCATATTGCTAAGTAGAAGAAGCTGATCTGGAAAGGCTACATGCTATTTCATTCCATTTAGATGACATTCTGGAGAAGGCAAAACTATAGAGATGGTAAACAGATCAGTGGTTGACAGAGGCTAGGTGGGAGAAATTTGAAGAGGTGAGGCACTGGTTACTTTTTGAGATGGTGAAACTATTCTGGATGATACTGTAATGGTGGATACATGACATTATGCATTTGGCAAGACCTATAGAACTTTACAGCACAAAGAATAAACCTTAACATATGCACATTTAAAAAAGTCATTTAGGGGGCTGGCTCCGTGGCATAACAGTTAACTTCAGTGCACTTTGCTTCAGTCGCCCAGGTTCACAGGTTTGGATCCTGGGCATGGACATACAGAACTGGTCAGCCACGCTGAGGTGGCTGCTCACATAAGAAAAATAGAGGAAGATTGGCATAGATGTTAGCTCAGGACTAATCTTCCTCAAGCAAAAAGAGGAGGATTGGCAATGGATGTTAGCTCAGGGCCAATCTTCCTCACACACACACACAAAAAAAGTGAAGATGAAATTGTACCTCAATTCCAAACTCACTGAAGCACTATTACTCAGTAAAATGGTATTAGTAATCAATATTTCTCACACAGAACCTCTTACAAACCATCAATATACAATGCTCAATACAATAGAGAAGGGTTTCCTGTTTAAACCAGCCAGCCCATCTTGATAGTTGGGCAGTCAAGCTTTAATTAATCTGTTGGAAATCTTGTTCTTATTTACCTTTATCCATGCCTACCCACATGGGTAATTATGATGGCAGTAATTCAATTTTGAAAGGATTGTGTAATATGAAAAAAAGTCATAAAGCCATTATGGGTCTGTGTCCTTTTATTTCCAATACCAACTGACCAAGCTCTAACATCTAACATTTTTAAATGTTGGCGTCTCCAAAATACATACTATCATCAATGCCTTTAAATGTGTAATAATAATGTTGTAACCAAACAAAAGCTAGTAATATCTGAGTGCTAAAAGCCATATCTCTGCCCTTGCTCATTAAGAAGAATTTTGGCTTGGCCCTCTCAATATCCTTCTCCCTCCCCTCCCCTCTTACATTTCAAGAATGGGAGTAGAGAAGAAGACAGGGGACTCCTGGGAGGGGCTTTAAGAAATTATTGCTGCAGTGTGCACGTTCTCCATCATGGTGTTCCAAAATCCAAGGAAAGAATTCTAGTCATGTTCATGTTATCCTCAGTTTCTAGATTGTTTTATTTTGAAATGCATTACCTCACTGATCCAAATCCTAACTTTCTGGCCTTTGGCTGAATTGCTTAATCTTTCATTATCTCACTTTCCTCATCTGTAAAACGAATATAATAATAACACATACTTGAGGTTAGTAGTGAGGAATAAACTGTATAACCGTGTAGAAACAACAGAGTAGAGACTGGCACATAGTAAGTATCCAATAAATGTTATCCAAGACTGCATTTTCCTTTGTATTGCTTCTCCATAACTATCTGAAATGTATTGTTTTGTTAAAGCTTTTTACCGTTAAGGAAATAAGATATTGACATTAAACAAATACATATTTCTTTTGTGATTAATTCCCATTTATTAGGGTAGCTAAGTCTTGAAAATGTAGTGAAGATGTTTAACCCAGTGATTGTGTGATTATGTTCATTCCTGCTCCTGACTGGCTACACAGAGGATACATTTTGTATTCAGTGAATGTGAAATCTAAAACAGCCGATTTTCTGAGTAATGCAATTTTAAATAAAGTGCTTAATTTAAATAAAGTGCTTTCCAATTCTCTTTGTTTTAATGAAATGATGACACCTATCAAGTTGAACTTTTGTCTATGATGCTTAGTCCTTCCCCTGTGGGTTGGCCATTGATACAAAAAAAAAAAAAAAAAAAAAATCAGCCAAAATGGAGCTATCACAGATGGTTCAGCCAGACAGCAAGGATTCTTTATGAACTGAAAAATCAGCCAATAGAGAAAACACACAACAACAATAAAAAAAGTCTCTCATAATTCAGATCTTCTTTTTCTAAGGAATTATTATTAACTTTACAGGAGCAGCTGAACCACATTTTGCACCCAGTTGCTAACATTTTTCTTCTAATCATACTGAGAATTCTTTCTCCCCATGATCTGCTTTTGCGTCTTAATGCTTTTGGGAACCAGTAGACTAAAAACAATATTATGTATGTTAATTGTGCTGTGCATTAATAAAAGAATTTAAAAAACATTTGTGATATTATCCATGTAAATTTTGTCTATATCTTCACCCTTTGATGACAGCGGCATTTGCACAAATGGTAAAGGATTGAAAATAAATTCATTTTTTTGACAAGCTTGCAAACTTGAAGGCGAATATTAATGAGAAGGCATGAACAAATGGAAAGCACTGAATTCTCACAAAACAGAATTTCAAGTAGCACTACACCCAAGAACAGAGTGTAAGGATAGCAAGTAACTCACCACGTCAATTCTTGTAACTTAGGCTGGAATAATACACCTGCCCTTGCTAAAATGAAGGGCCACAGTTTGAGTATCACTAAAGACATTAACAACCAACCTCTTCTTAATTCAAATGAAGAGAGACAATCAAGAACTCTAAGTGAAGAATCTGTCCAAGCATGGTGTATATTTAGTGGCAGGTCACAGAGAGTGAAGCAGAAATCGTTAACACTGTATTAATATTCCCACTTAAATAGCTAGCATTTCATAATTGTCATTGGCTTACATGCATTATATGTGAAAGTACTATACAAGTACAAACTTAATAATTATTTAATTAAAATGATCTCAATTTAATCTTGTAATAATCCTTCATGTAAGAAGGGCAAAAGTTATCTCTTAAGAGATGAGAAAGCTAAGACCAGGGAAGTCGTGATTTGCCCAAGTTAACAGGTGACTATTCTGCGTTCGTACAATTGATTTTTTGAAAAACAAACTCTTTCAGAGGAATGCGTAGATACTACTAAATCAAGTTTCTCAGGTTAAATTCAGTCTTCCACGCATCTACTGACCAGCAACATTTTATCTGTTGAGTGGTGATACTTTCTGCCACATATAGTAGAGTTTTGTTATCATCGTTGTATTAATTATCTATTGCTGCATAATAATATTACCACAAACTTAGCAGCTTAAAACAACACATATTCATTATCTCATAGTGTCTGTGGGTCAAGAATCTAAACATGGCTATACTGGATCCTCTGCTTAGGGTCTCACAAGGCTGCAATAAAAGCTAATTTGTCTGGGGTTGCAGTCTTATCTGAGGCTCAACTGGGAAAGTTTCTGCTTTCCAAGCTCACTCATGTTGGCTGAATTCAATCTCTTGCAGTTGCAGAACTGAAGGACTCTTTCTTGCTGACTTTTGACTGGAAGCCACTCTCAGCTCCTCAAAGTCACCCACAGTTCCTTGCAATGTGGGGATTCCCCAACATAGCCACTTGCTTCCTCAAAGTGAGCAAGGGAGGGAGAGACTTCAGCAAAAAAAGCACTACAATGTTATGTAACAATCATAAAATCACATACAAATAATCATGCACATCTTATCATTTTTGCTGTATTCTATTAGTTCGAAGAAAATCACAAGTGTTGTCCACACTCAGGGATAGGGGATCACGCAATAGCATGAATACTAGGAAACAGGGATCATTCGGGTTACCTTAAGAGTCTATTTGCAAAAATCGCTATCAACTTCTGCAATGATATGAATAATTCATTGTATTTTTTTTTGTCCTTCTTATGAAAAGTTTAAAAAATGTGCTTGTTACTGATAAGAACTATTAGGTTTATCAATTCAATACAAAGTTAGAAATTCTTGGGTAAATATTTAGTCTCTGTCAGATGCTATTATAAGTTTAATTGAAATGAAGAAAAAAGGAAATTAAATAACATGCAAAATTCTAAATATATGTTGACATAGTATCTAAAAGAAAACTGGGGAATTTACAATTTGTTGTAGCTCTCTTAGAACTCTTTTTATAAAGGGCACAGTTCAATGTTTGCACACACAAATTTCATACAACAATACATGCATTTACTGGGTATGAAAGCAAGCATTGTCTCTAGTTAACAAGTGGCCAAGAACTCAAAAGTAGATTCTGTACTATCTATTAGAGCTTTCATTCCAAAGTTTAATTGTCAAAGCTTAGATCTAATTTGTCAATGTCTGCTTAAAATTGTCCAAAGCCTTCTCATTGCACATAAAATAAAGTCAAAATCCTTAATCTTCCCACACTCTTACCTCATCCACTGTTGGTTTCTCATACAACCCATGCTCCTGTGTACATACTCCTCTGGCAGAAATCAGTGCTCATTCACCACTCTCTTCCTTATTTATTTGTCACCTACTAAGACTGCAAGTATCCTTTTCTCAAGAAAGCTAAGTTCTTTTGTAAGTACCTTATTGAAAAGCGGTGTTCCATTCCTTCTTAAAATTTATCTCAGTTCATAATTATATACTCATTTAAAAAATACATTATTGTTTGATGAATGTCTTTCTGTCTATTAGACCAGAAGTTGGTAAACACAGGGACTGGCTAAGTCTAATAGTGTGCACTAGTGTGTTGTTAGTGTTTGGCACCATACTTGGGACATAGATGCTCAATAAATATGTTCAAAGATGAGCCAGTCAACCAACCTACCAGTCAATCAATGATTACCAATATTTGTACACAGGAACCTCCAACTCCCATCTCCTAATTCAATCTCTATTTTTTGCCCTCATTAACTTATTGACTGTTCTATGTACTTTTAGAAGTAAACCATAACCCATTTTCAACAGGTAGAGTTAAATGGGATGTCTTTTTTTATTTGGAGGATAAAGGGACATAATTGAAACTTTCAGAATAAAAAAAAAAGTACTTTAGAATGATTTCTTTTTTACTATATTTTCAATGAAAATGATGGCATTAAGCTTCTGGAAGGAGTGAAGGCTTTTAGTATCAATTTCATCATAGGCAAGTGGGGCCCAATCTTCTCTTTTCTACAGCTTGCAAGAAATAGAATTGTTGGAGTCAGGGGGTGGATATTGTTAAATTCTTCACATTCTTTTGAATTTTTTGAATTGCAATGAAGTAGCAAAATACTTTTTTAAGGAATAAGAGAAATTTCCTGAAGACTAAATGTAGGAAGCAGTCCTCCTGGAAGTTAGATAACCAAAGAGAATCCATTAACATTAAAAGGAAATTGAAAAACTAAAAGAAAACAAAAATTTTGTACCATATCTCCAATTTAATCAATAATTACATTCAAAATCAGAGAGAAAAAATGATAATTCTGAGATGGGTCTGCATGATTTATTCCATTGTCATTTCATGCCAGTCTCGACATGGAGTTAATCTTCTAGAATTCTGTTAGAATTAATATATGCTGATTGTAAACAGATCTTGGGTGACTGCTCCCTCCCTCTACATTCTGTAACAATTTCAGCTAAGAACTTTTCCATTTGCTGGCTCTATAAGTAAACTCCCTGGGCTCTGCCATTGCAAGTTGTTTTGTTCATCAGACTTAAGCAAATATGTGTTATAATCAAATGAGGATATCACATGGGTCTTTTTGGATATCCGTTTTAACTTCTAAGGAACTTCTGCAGAGAAAACTTGGTAAACTATCTCCATTAACCCCAGGGTAGAAGTCGCAATCTACATCACAAAGACTAAACACATCTGCTATATAAAAGGAGGAAGTAGTCTCTGGAGTCAGCCACCCTTTCTCCTACTTCTTCCGCACAGAAAACTAGAGCAAGAAATAGTTTCCCCCAAAGCATTAATGGTACACTTACTCCAAAGAAAGAAGGCTCTTAAAACTTCAAGTCAAATTGATTGTTACATTATTTCCTCTACATATAGCATCTCTGCTAATTTTTCCTAATGTGACAAGATATTTGAGACCTCAAACCATTTCTTGTGTTATTGTCCAAATCTCAGATTATCAGTATTATTTTAAGCGAACGCCTAGATTTTAAAGGGAACTGTTGTAACTATGGCTAAGGTGTATAATCTCTTTGTAAGTAGATTGAGCTTTAAAGCAATCTGGACACTTTTCGTAAGGAGAAAATAGGCTTTGTTTTCAGAGACATCAATAGGGCAGAGATTTCAAGCTGCCTCTAGTCATGAAACAGAAAACAGTGTGAAGGCCATTTATCCAGAGCATTCATTCCAGGCTGGGTCAACCAAGCCCTAAGCACCTGTTTTCTTTATTAGCACACAAAGCACCTGAATTACCCTGATTATTGTCTCGATACTTCCTTTTACCTTGCCTGTGGGGACAGTCTGCCAACATTCAGGGCTTCAACCAAGAATGACAAGAACCCACAGGAGGCTCCATTTGGCTCTTGCCAGCAAAGGAGAGAACTGGAGTAGAAATACAAGCTACCCAAAAGACTTTCCCTGTTGATTTCAGCCTTTATCTGTTCTTCTAAAAATACCTGTAGGTATTCTTATGCACATTATAGATCAAATCACATCGTTTACTTCAACTGCCCTCTAAGGCTGCTATTTTTACTGGCACCCACATTTCCAAGCAACTGAAGATTTTCTGAATCAGTTTTCCCAAGTCTATCAAGAAGGTGCTGTCAGTTTCAGGATGGAAAAGATCACTTGAGCCTTCATAAGACATGCATCATCTGATACATTTTGCTAGATTCCAAAAAAAGTGAGTTGATTATCTTCCTGAGGAACATGTGAGCTGAAAACTATCCAGTTCAACATCACTTTCATTTATACATGCAAGTAGCTAAGGAGAGCCTACTCTATCCAAGGCATAGAGTGAGGTACTGTTGCATACGAGGACAGGTTATAAGGACATAAATGATTTCACTTCTGCCCCTGCCCTTCCCTCCACCCTAGGAGAATATAATTTAATTAGGAAAGGAAGGGCTCATATACAATTGTTAAGTAAAGGAATAAGTAAAAAGAAATCTTAAAAGGAGATCAAATATAGTGGTTTATGTATCAAAGGAGGAAGACAAAGTATTTCTGCCAGTATCAAGGAACAAAGTAAGAAATCAGGAAGATGTCAGGGAGATAAGAATGCACTTGAAAAATAGATTAGAAAGGAAAGAAAAGAGGACAAGACATGAACCAGGTCTTCAAGAACTCAGGGATGTCTTTGAACTTGATCGTCTTTGCTTTGTTCCATTAGAGTAAATCAAATAAGTAAATTAAAAAAAAAAAAAGACTTTATTCAAACAATACAGGGAATTTGTAATTCCTAAAGGGTGTTATCCAATGCCAACACAAGGGTCTATGCACAAAAATAGAGTGATTATCAGACTGTAAAAGCTGTGGGAAGGATGCAGTACAAGAAAGACAGGAAAAAACAAACACCCAAACTCCAAAGAATTGATGTACTAATATCCTTACTCTGTACAATAAGTTATCACAAACCTAGTAGCTTCATATGACACATTTATTTTCTCATAGTGTCAGGAGTCCGAGTTCAGTGTAAATGGGTTCTCTGCTCAGGGTCTTACAAGGCTGCAATCAAGGTATCAGCCAGTCTGTGATTTTTTTTGGAGATGGAGGTCATCTTCCAAGCTCATGTGGTTATTGACAAAATTTAGTTCCTTGCAATTGTAGTTCTCAGGATCTCCTAAGAGCTTACCCAATTCCTTACCAGGCAGCCCTCTCCATAGGCAATTCACAACACGGCAGCTTACTTTTTCAAGGCTAGCGGGAGAGCGCCTTTCTCCAGCCTCCCAAGACTGAGTCTTGTATAAGCATTCCATCATTTTTGCTATGAAACTGTCGGGGGAAGAGGGAGAATCTCCCTCTGCCCTTTTCCCTAAGGTTCTTATGGCTGGCCAAATAATTAACAAGACAGGTTAGCAGGAGAAAAGTTTAATAACATGTATACATGGGAGAAAGCAGGGACACTGCGTTTCTCAACACAATAGCAGAAATTCTTGTCTTAAATACCATGTCCAACCAAAGACAAGGAAGATGTTGGGGGTGGGGGTGTCAGTTACAGGAGATTATCACTAAAGCACTGTAAACAAGAGTAAGGTTTATTATGCAGTTTTAAGGCCTCACCTTCCACATTGATAAGTCTCTAGAAATGAGGTCATCCCCCCTCTTCCCAATACAGAGAGGGAGATAACTTTACAAATGGAGACTTCCCTTGTAAATGATTGTCTGGTAACTCCTCGCCTGGCCATCCAGAGCATGTGGCCAGAGAGACAGAACTTCCGATAAGATGAGCTTGTTGGTGCCTTTTCTACTGTAACCTCTATCCTACATTATCTTTATAGCAGTCATGATAATAACTCCTTCCTGAAACAGATCTTTTGTTTTAAATTCTTTAGGCAGTTTGGGAGGGGAAATTCAAATATTCTTCCTGAGTTCTCTGAGTCCTTATTGTCTTCAGCTCGAAATAATCCGCATACCAGAGTGGTGCTTCCTGGGGTAGCTTGCCCTGAGCACCATCATAACATAACCAGTGACATCCAATCACCTTTGCAATATTCCACTGGTTAGAAGTAAATTACAGATTCCATCCATACTCAAGGAGAGGGGGTATCCATACTCATGGAGGATGAGTATGAGAATCCATACTCATTGGAGGTCACTTTAGGGTGTGCCCCCCATAAGTAGAAATACTGTAAGTGGAATGATGGGGGTGGTATAATATTGATCAAGTACAAATTGGACACTTGTCTTAGTCCAAGTATGAATTATCATAATTCATTTTCCTTTTTCTTGTGTTTACAAAGAAATAAAATTTACATACGGTTAGCAACCTTAGACCTAGGCAACCAGCCACTGTCCTAGGCCTTATGCTGTAGTGGTCCCTGCTATGACATTCTTCTAGCTGTGTCCCCCCATATAGGAAGAGTGGTCTGGGGAGTCCAGAGAAATAAGCCCGACTGGAGCCCCTATATCTCCTTTTTAGTTTGCACTCTGGATACTTAAGTCTGCAGAACTCCCTGTCCCAAAGGCCCCAAGCCTGCTTCCCATAGCCCTTTTCCTCAGTCTGTCCCCCTAAAGGCAGAGCATGCCACTGATGTACATGCCTTTAAGTGCTAGGAATCATTCAAGAGATAGCTCTTTTCAGGAAGGCATTGGCTGACAGGACTGGGACTTATGGTCTGAGATATCCACAAACATGTTCCTGGGTCTCCGCGGGACAGGCTGGAACCAAGGCAGGGAATTGAAGAGGTGGGCATTAGATGGAAGACTCTCCATTCGTCCTCTTTCTCCAAGCTTTGCAAATGTTAGCGGTGCGCCTGTTTACATACAGAAAATAGGAGACCCACTTTGAGCAGATAATTTCCTTCACGCCCATGGTGTCAAGTGAAAACCCACTCAAATATTTTCCCTCTTTACTGAGTGAAAAAGTCTCTAGAAAAGTTCTAATACAAAATGCTACCTCATAATAAAAGTAAACAAATGAAAAAACTCACAACCATTCAGGGAAAAAAAATGGTTCTCTGTAGGGTAATTGTGACATAAGATACCTGAGACCTTTAACTGGTTTGACTTACACGTTTTTAAAGGGAGTGTAAGGATCTTTGAGAAACAGTTTGGACTCTCATCATACAAGGCATGAGAGATACAATAAAATGTTGAATGCAAAACTCAAAAGAGACACTGGGGAAAAAGAAAAGAAATTTCTCACAAAAACACATTAATTGGAAATTTTGTTCAGAGATGAAAAAAAAAAGACACCTCTGACTTGAGGTTTTAGTGCTGAGCACAAGCACTTTTGTGCACCCTCTGTTACCAGACGATGGTAAGAGAATCAGGTATTAATGCTGCCCCTTGGAGGCTGTCCTGCCTGTTTACAATATGGCATTGGAGAGGTTTTGGAACTCAATAGCTTTCTTCCGAGTTTTCATTTTCCAATTTCATGGCCCTTCCAGATAAACATCTGTGCTTCATACCGTGTGCTGGGCACGTTGCTACTGATCTGATATCAAGTGGTTTCTCCTCCATCTGTCGCCTGCTGAGGTAACACTTGATTAAAATTTTTTTTTAAGTAGTTCAGTCAAATCTCAACTTCTACCATGTCTGACCCCTAAAAGGAGGGAAAATCTGGGCAAAAACTCATTTAACATTAATAGCAAAAGGAATTTTCATGGGTTGGACTTTTTGTAAGTTATTGTAATTTAAGTATCTTGAGAGGTATATATCCTAATTGGCCATGGGTTTTGCTTGGTATATGCATAGTCATGCCTGAAACCTTAGGGGCAGAAAACACATTTGATTTAAGGCCACAGGAGTGTGGATGCGTGTGGGTGATGTTACACAGAGTTATTCACTCTCTTTGGCCTAGACTTTTTTTTCCAGGAGCATCTTCTTATAAAATGGTTGGGTCTTGCCTAAGGTACGGTGATGGTCAAGAAGATGAAGTCAAATGAGGTTGAACTTTCCACTTTAGTTCCATCAGCACTGACTTAACTGACAGTTCAGTTTGCCAAACACTTCTTTTTAATAATAGAATAGAAAATGACAGTAATTTCCCTTGTGAGCCTCATGTCTTGAAAGATTGTGTCAATCAATTAAATGACATCTATAAATTCTTAATATGTCTATTGTTTATTACAAAGGAATATATAATTGCCAATCAGCATAATTTGTCTGTCTGAAATCATCACTGGTTATTGGAGTAAGATGATCTACGTCAAGGCAAAGCAAGAGCAAAGAATTAGTCTTTCAGTTATCAGTATCTCAGGTTTTGAAATATGTAAGATCCCATCAACCCTTATCAATCTTGGACCAAAGATTAAGAAGAA
This sequence comes from Diceros bicornis minor, assembly GCF_020826845.1. NCBI lineage: Eukaryota > Metazoa > Chordata > Mammalia > Perissodactyla > Rhinocerotidae > Diceros > Diceros bicornis. Next base: position 70,883,680 of record NC_080745.1, read on the forward strand.
CTTACTCTTGTAAGATGTAAGATGTTAAGATGAAGTTTTTAACAGATTACTGTGAAATAAGTAAAATTAATTAATACAGTGATTTTTTCATTATATCATGCATGTTCGTTTTAAAGGGTCTTTTATTGTGCGATGTTCTTTTCACTTACTTCTGTTAACATCCTTTTTTCCTTATTAAATAATATTGATACCATATCTTCTCCTCCCTCCTCTTCTCTCTCTCCCGCTCCTCTTTCTCCTCCTCCACCACTGTCTGACTACGGTCTCTATTTTTGGCTCAAATTCTCAATAGCTCATTTAATTAACCAACTTATGAATGGATGCCAACCCCAAGTCAGCTGTCCAGAAATGTTCCTATCAACAGTGGCCACTAAGGATAGGGTCTGGTGTTACAAACATGTCTCCTATATTCAATTACATTTTTTTTAAAGCAAGTTACAAAAAACACATGTTTAGAATGCAAATCAGTATGGATATAATGATCACTGCTTGAAAATAAATAAAATTGTAGAATGCATTAGGACAGACAGGATCCCCATGTCTACCCCTCCCGCAAACGAGACCCATAGCAGCCTGGTTCCAGTGGTATTATGCAGTCAGCAAGGAGAATAAAGAGAGATTAACATTTGGAAATCTCATTACAATTGCAGACACCAGTCTTGCCACATGGTATGATGTAGTATCAGTCCTTCAGTATTCTGACACTACTCATTTCTCATGGGTTTGTGTGCAGTGAAGGAGTTGGCAGGGGAAGTCAAGCATGATAAGGGCCAAAAGGATGGCATTTGTTGTTAAGGCATTTTTAGGGCAAAATCTATAAGCTGATTTGTATAAGATGAAATAGTTTTATGCTAGTCTATCATCAGAGAAATGACCAGCACTCACCCAGAAATAATCAATCAAACAGAAGATATTATAAATATAAATATGAAATATGCAATGAACGCCTGGGACAGAGATTATACCATGTTCTTAACATGGGCAATATTGTGACCAAGGGGGTAAAAATTGGTTCTTGAGAGGTGAAAAAAATCTAGAAATCACGATGGATTGTGGCCCTCCAAAATGTCAGAATTTATAATCAGGTATACAGTATATCAACGGTATTAAAATTTTATGCTGGGGATGCCAATTAGCAAAATATATCTAAAAATGCTTTTCAGAGGTGAACAATAGTGAAAAAAGGTTGAGAAACACTGGATTACCTCCAACATACAGCAATTGTGGTAGTAGTGGCGATAACTATAACAATAGTTTAAAGCAACTATCACTCAGCTAGATGAAGAGAAAGAGAATAGCAAACACATTTCCAAGTCAACATAATATGTTAAATGCTAGTGTGCTTGTGGAAGTATTAGGACAAAATATTGAAGATATGGGGTGTTTAGTTATTTAATATACGATAAAAGTAAAGGAAATAAGACTTCCAAGAAAGTAAAGATTAGATGCAACTTTTAGCCTAGGCCTCCATGTGATTGTTCCCAGTGTAATCAACTTAGAAGAAATTGAAGAATTTATTCACGTAGTGTTGGAACAAGATCAAAGGAAGGTATCAAGAGTGCATTCACACATAGTCTTTCTGGAAAGTGGTCCAGAGTTGGTAAAATATATGGAAAAGGATCAGACAAAACCCACTAATACGCTTTAATTTAGAAGGGAGAGGCAAGAAGGTTGGATAGCCATAGATGATATAGAGGGCACACATGTAGAAGACCACTTAGTGTGTCTGCTTATTGAACATTGCTTGAAAGCATCTGCAGTGGAAATATGGAGGGCTACTGAGGCCATATCAAGTAAAAAGCCAGCAGGTGTCTAGATGTACCCTAATCAAGCAGAAGTCCTGTCTAGAATATATGATAAAAGAGATAAGACGGAGTCACATAATATGCAAAGAATGAGCACCAGATATATCGTGTTCACCCAACCCATGGTTTAGTGTGGTCTCTTGATGTGAGTACCTATAACTCCAGCTTCTTCCTTCTCTCCAACCAGCTGGGCCTCTAGATGACTGAGCAGACAGTAAAACTTACATCAACTCTCCATTTATCTCCAGCAGCACAAATTTGGACAATAAGGAAAACATAAAATCTTGACTTTACACAAAGTAAAGGACCATATAAACTTTTACTCAAAACTAATGAATAATCAGCGAGAAACATGTGATGCAGTATATGAAGTACTCTGCAACATAAAAATAGAAACAAAAAACACAGCACTTAATCCAAAGGAAGAGATGTTTTGAAATAAAAATGTATCACAAGAATCAAAAAACAATTAAGAAAAAAAGTCATATTAGAATCAAAGAAAGTACTTTAAAGTGATTGTCACATGATAATTATATGGTAATAGTTTTCATGTTTACTTTTAGTGATTTGTTAAAGTGTATACACACACATTGTAAAAATGTCATTCACTAAATCACTTATATAAAAGTAAGAACAAATTTTAAAGACAAATGCACAGAGTCTATGAAATAACATATTTATCAAAACCCATATGGAAAACTAAATATTTGGGCTAAACAGACTGTTTCGAAATAGAAGAGTTATAAAAATTTTATTGTGCTTTCAGATATTAAAAAAAATAGTACTACTGGCATTACATAGATCAGTGAAAGATTACTTAATTTCCCAGAGAGAAATTTAGCATATGAAAAGAATGGTATTTTTAAATGTAGAGGAAGGTAGTTTGTTTTTATTTAAGTTTTTCTAGTACAGTTTGTTAATTTGAAAAGAAATAAAATTGGATTCTCTACTTCACAACATCCACAGAAACAATTATCAATTAAAAATGCTAACTGTGGGGGCCAGCCCAGTGGCACAGTGGTTAAGTGAGCACGCTCTGCTTCGGCGGCCCAGAATGTGCAGGTTCAGATGCTAGGTTGGCACCAACGCACCACTTATCAAGCCATGCTGTGGCGGCAACCCACATAAAGTAGAGGAAGATGGGCACGGATGTTAGCCCAGGGCCAGTCTTCCTCAGCAAAAAAGAGGAGGATTGGTATCGGATATTAGCTCAGGGCTGATCTTCCTCACAAAAAATAAATAAATAAATAAAAAATAAAAATGCTAAATGTAAACAATGAAACTAAAATTTTTGGAGAACATATAGATGTATAGTCATCTATCACATTTTCCAATGTATACAGGTTTTCTAAACACAAAACCAAGAAAAAGACAATCTAGCTACATAGAGGTGTAATACATTTAAACAACAGCAGAAAAAAATTGATAAAATTAAAAGAAAAATCACTAGCTGGAGAATACATTTGCAACACAAGAGGCTAAAGGATGTTACTCTTTTGTGGAGAACTCTGATATGTGGTAACAGGGAAGGGCAAATAGCTTTCCAAATTTTTTCCTTTTTTGGTGACACAGGTAAACTACATTTCCCAGGCTCTTAGCATCCAGTTGAGGTATGCTATTAGTTCTCACTAATGGCCTAAAAGTGACTCTTAACTTCCACACTTTTAGCCACTCTTCCAGAAGAGATTTTCTGGCAATAAATTTTCTTTGATTTCCTTTGTATAATAATGTCTTTATTCCCCTTTATTCCTGGATATAGAATTCATGGTTGATAATCCTTTTTTTTTTTTTTAAATGACCTTATTGAGGTCTTATTGACAGGTATATAGCTGTACATATTTAATGTATACAACTCAATGAGTTTAGGGATAAGTATACACCCATGAAACCATCATCACTATCAAGGCCATACACATACCCATCACTTCTCAAAGTTTTTTTTCACCTATTTTATTGTTATTATTGTTTTATTTTGTGTGTATATGTAATAAAACACTTAACATAATATCTACCATCTTAGCAAATTTTAAGTATACAATACAGTATTGTTAGGTATAGGCACCATGCTGTATAGTAGATCTCCAGAACTTGCTTATCTTGCAGAACTAAAACTTTGTACCATTTGGCCATCTCCTCCCTTTCCTCCCACTCCCCCACAGCCTGACATCCAGCATTCTACTCTCTGCTTCTATGAGTTTGACTACTTTAGATCCCACATATAAGTGAGATCATACAGTGTTTGTCTTTCTGCATCTGGCTTATTTCACTTAGCATACCCTTCTGTTTCATCCATGCTGTCACAAATAACAGTATTTCTTTCTTTTTTAAGGCTTAATAATATTCCACTGTATGTATATACCACATTTTCTTTATCTATTCATCTTCCAATGGACCCTTGGGTTTTTTCCGTATCTTGGCTATTGTGAACAATTCTGCAACGAACATAAGAATGTAGGTATCTCTTTGAGATCCTGATTTCAATTTCTGTGGATAAAAACCCAGAAGTAGGATTGCTGGATCATATCTTAGTTTTATTTTTAATTTTTTGAGGAACCTCCATACAGTTTTCCATAATGGCTATACCTGTTTACATTCCTACCAACAGTGTGCCGGGGCTCTCTTTTTTCTACATCCAACACTTTGTATCTTTTCTTTTTTTAGTAATAGCTATCCTGACAGGTGTGAGATAATATCTCCTTGTGATTTTGGTTTGCATTTCTTTGATGATTAGTGATGTTGAGCACCTTTTCATATACCTGTTGGCCACTTTTATGTCTTCTTTGGAGAAATGTCTATTCAAGTTCTTCATCCATTTTTTAATCAGGTTATTTGTATTTTTGCTATTGAGTTGTATGAGTTCTTTATATATTTTGGATATATATTTGGACATTTCTTATCACATATATAGTTTGCAAATACTGTCTACCTTCTGCAGGTTGTATTTTCATTTTGTCGATTGTTTCTTTCGCCATCATAAAGATTTTTGGTTTGATGTGATCCCACTTGTTTATTTTTTATTTTGTTGCCTGTGCTTTTGGTATCATATCCAAAAGATCCTTTCCAAGACCAATATCAAGGAGATTTTTTTCTCTAGGTTTTCTTCTAGTAGTTTTACAATTTCAGGTTTCATGTTTGTTTAATCCATTTTGAGTTTATTCTTGTGTATGGTGTATATGGTGTAAGATATGAGTCCAATTTCATTCTTTTGCATGTGAATATCCAGTTTTCCTGACAGCATTTATGGAAGAGACTATCTTTTCCCTATTTTGTATTCTTGGTGCTGATGTGGAAGATTAGTTGACTGTATATGAATGAGTTTGTTTGGGGGCTCCCCATTTTGTTCCATTAGTCTATGTGTCTGTTTTTACACCAGTACAATACTGTTTTTATTACTATACGTTTATAACATAGTTTGAAATCAGGAAGCGTGATGCCTCCAGTTTTGTTCTTCTTACTCAAGATTTCTTTGGTTATTTGGGGTTTTTGTGGTTCCATATGAATTTTAGGATTTTTTTTTTCTAGTTCTGTCAGAAAATGCCATTGGAATTTTGATAGGGATTGCATTGAATTTCTAGATCATTTTGGGTAGTATAGATATTTTAACAATATTAATTTCTGCAATACATGAACATGGGATGTATGTTTTTGTCTTGTCATTTATTTTGTCTTCTTCAATTTCCTCTATCAATGTTTTATAGTTTTCTCTGTACAGATCTTTTACCTCCTTGGTTAAATTTACACCTAAGTATTTTGTTCCTTTTTAGGCTATTGTAAATGGGATTGTTTTCTTAGCATCTGTTTTGTATTGTTTATTAGGAGTAGGAAAAGGTAACTGATGTTTGTATATTGATATCGTGTCTTGCAAGTTTATTGAATTAATTTATTAGTTCTAACAGGTTTTTGGTGGATTCTTTAGGATTTTTTATATGTAAGATCATGTCACCTGCGGAGACAATTTTACTTCTTCCTTTCTTATTTGGATGCTTTTTATTTTTTTTCTTGCCTAATTGCTCTAGCTAGAACTTCCAGTACTATGTTGAGTAGAAGTGGTGAGAGTGGGCACCTTTGTCTTTTTTCTTGATCTTAAAGGAAATGTTTTCAGCTTTTCACCATTGAGTATGATGTTAGCTATGGGCATGTCATTTATGGCCTTTACTATATAGATGTACATTCCTTCTTTTTTTATCAGAATATTTTATTTCAAGAGAACACTTTTTTCAAAAAGTAAAAACAGTATAGTTACTTCCCTGAACATAAAGAACTACTCCTGCAATAAAAGAGTTGCAAAATTAAGCAATTAGAGGTACATAATTCTCTGCATTCAATTATACTTTATTACAAATTTATTCTTAAAAATATCATGTATTTTGAGACTTTAGTTAATGTCTCAAAAAAAAAAAACCAAAACAGCTCATTTTGCACTAGTGTTGTTAAGGTATGTCTGATCTGTCTCTCTCAAGTTCCAGAGCAATCTTTAAAGTAGTGCTACTGAAGTCAACAGATTACATGTTACATATAATAGAAATAATTATTCCTCTTAGGGAAACATTGTTATTTATAGCTTCTGCATCCAGTTTTTCAGGAAGGACCAGTAGGACACTACTCACACCCACTGCACCCCTAGTATGTGAAGCAATACTCATGTTGTTGACAGAATTCAGTTCCATGCAGCTGTAAGAAGGAGGGCTTCAGTTTTGTGCTGGCTATTGGCTGGAAGCCACTCTCAGTTCTAGGGGCTGCCCACAGTTCCTTGCCATGTAAGATTCCCTCAAATGGTCAATTGCTTCTTTACAGTCAGGGCGAGAGAGATTCCAGCAAGATGGACACTAACCATTTTATGAGACATAATCACATACATGCATACATCCCATCACCTTTGCTATATTCTATTGGTTAGAAGTAAGTCACAGTTTCTACTCACATTCGAGCAAAGGGGATCATATAACAACTTGAATACCAGGAGGTGAAGATCATAGGGGCCATCTTAATGTCTATCTGCCATATAAGGGCAGAGTAAATATTTGTCGAATAAAGTGAATCAGTGGTCCTCCAAAGAACTCTGGCATTACCAATTAGTCCTCAAATGCAAAATCAAAATTGAGTAAGAAGTGTTCTATCCATTACCTGCAAAGTTAGGAGAGAAGAGAGAGGATGGAGGCATTAAACAAAACACACATAATTAGAACTTAGGTTTGACTAATTTAAAAAATTTTATTTCCTCATGAATTTATCTGTATTACTTACACTGTTTAACCCAAAGGGAAAAAACGGAAAGTGCAACATTGAATAATTAGGGTAGTTTATAAGGATTTCTGAAGATCTGCTTCAGTTCCTATTATCTCTGAGTACATCTGTCAACGTTTCTGATTTATTTCAGATGAGATAGGAAGACCTCTGACATTAGGGTAGGCATCACCCTAATCAAATCCCCATTCTCCAGAATGATTTCAGAGAATGTATTATAGGCTTAAGGAAAGTCCTGAATACCTAACATTTTAAACACAATAGGCCAACCTGGAAAAAGAGGTAGGGAAGAACATAAGAGGCCAGGGATTTTAGATCAGGTGCCTCTACATTCCTCATGCTGGAGGCAGGAAATTGTCCACATACCCTTTGGAGCGAATGAAAGCATATATCTACACAGGCATATAACATCCACTCTTTGAGTGACACATTTTAGTTTTTGCTATTTGTAATGCCAAGCCCAAAATGGTCTGGGGCAGAGGAGAAGTTTTGTGCATGAAACTTTCATTGGGCAGAAGACATACACTGCGAGTCTTCCTAGACTCAAAACTGTCATGTCTCGGTGATTGGACTGCAGATATTTAGGCTGAGGACTTCTAGTCCATTAAATGTGACTTTGGGAAAAATATCTTAACTTCTTAAGACCCCAATTTCACTCTGTGAAATGAGGCCACATGTATGTCATTTCCATAGCCCACTCATCTCTCTCAGGCTATCTTCAAAGACGTTGTGTAGGGAGCTTGCTTAAAAATACAGATTCCCTGATCTCCCCTCCTGGAGATCCTGATATAGCATGTTGGGCTGGTCTGAGAATATGTACTTAAATTTTTTCCCTCCAGGAGATTACAACGCAGGTTTGAAAACTGCTGATCATTAACCATACTTTGTGTTCAATATGCTATGATTCTCCTATCAGCAGAGTTTCAGGTCTTACAGGTCTTAGGGAGAAATGCTAATCATGAGAGGTTGAGCCTTAGGTTAACTTGATTTGGAAAAGTAAATTATTGATTCTTATGGCAAGAAGGAGAATATGAGAGGATTTCCGGCTGAGGCAGACTTTGCCACAATTTTAAATTCTTGTTACTTGTAGTGTGTTGTGACTGCTCTACTCTCTTTACCCATATAGAGTATATGGCTATAGACTGAATATTTGTGTCCCTCCGAAATTCATATGTTGAAATGTAATCCCCAATGTGATGATATTTGGAAGTGTGGCCTTTGGGAAGTTCTTAGGTCATGAGGGTGAAGCCATTATGAATGGGATTAGATTAGTGCATTTATAAAAGAGACAGAGCCCAGAGAGCTCCCTCACTCCTTCCTCCATGTGAGGACATAGTGTAAAAGACGGTTATCTATGAATTAGGAAGTGGGCTTTCACCAGACATCAAATCTGCTGGCACCCTGATCTTGGATTTCCCGACCTCCAGAACTGTAAGAAATAAATTTCTATTGTTTCATAAACAAAAAAAAGTCTATAGTATTCTGTTACAGCAGCCCAAATGAACTAAGACAACCCATCTCATTGCCTTAACCTCTGGTCAGTCATAATTATTTTTATGGAGGAGTGTTTCATCTGATCTTCTGTCTTACCCATGGCTACATGTTCCTTGTGACTTAGAGCTAGTACTTTTGCTCCAGGCCTTCCCTTGCGTATTCCAGCCCCAGTTTATTTGCCTTCCACCTTGATTCACAGCACATAAACAAGGAGGATGCCAAAACTCCCATTATATAATTTGGCACTTGTAGGATCCTGGTTGCATTGTAACTGGCAGCAGAGGTGCTGAATAGTAGTCTCAGGTGCTGAAGGATTAAGTGGATGACACAGAAATGTTAGAACAAAAGGAGAAATAGAAATAAATTTGAAGCTGACTAACGTGAGGGAAACATACTTCCTTGTTTGTGATAATGATCTGAGTTTCTTTATGAAACTTGGTCCCCTTCAATGGTTCCTCCTTCTCCGCAGATTTAAGGCAATCCCTTTGAGCAATTATTCAAGGCTCTCCGCATTTAGCTAATTTATCTGTGGTAGGTAGAATAATGCCCCTCCCCCAAAGCTACACTCCACATAATCCTAGAACCTGTAAATATGTCACTTAATATGTCAAAAGGACTTTGTAGATGAGATTAAGTTAAGGCCCTTGGGATAGAAAGATTTTCCTTGATTATCTGGGTATATCCAATCTATTTACATGAGTCCTTATTGGAGTACCTTTGCGGAAACAGAGAACCAGAGAGATGGCAGCATACAAAGGACTTCACCTGCTGTTGTTGACTTTAAAAATGAAGGAAGGGAGCCACAAGGAATGCAATCAGCCTCCAGAGGCTAGAAAATGCAAGGAAGCAGATTTTCCACCAGAGTCCTAAGGAAAAATGCAGACCTGCCAATGGCATGATTTTAGCCCAATGAGGACTTCTAATCTACGAAACTGTAAAAACATAAATTTGTATCATTTAAAGCCTCCAAGTTTGTGATAATTTGTTATAGCAGCTAAAGAAAACTAATACATCCCCCAATAAAATGCTCATCATTTCCCCTGAAACTTTTTCTCCAGCTGAACTGACTATGCATATCTCCCCAAAATATTTTGCTTTCTGGAGTTTCATGCTGTTGCTCACAGTTACACTATTTGTGACTTTCCGACTCTCTCTGCCTCTCCATTTGGTCCTACATCTCCTTTAATGTCCAGTCAAAGTCCTACTATCTTTATTAACCTTGATCATATCACACGAAAGGTTGTATGTTATTCAAACTTTCATAGCATTGTATTCACCATTCAATTTCACCTTTACTTATAAGCTTATATTGTTAGATTTTTTTTCAGCATTTAACTCTTCAAAAAAATACATTTTTTAGGGCCGGCCTGTGGCTTAGCGGTTAAGTGCGTGCATGCTCCACTACTGGAGGCCCAGGTTCGGATCCCGGGCGTGCACTGACGCACCACATCTCCGGCCATGCTGAGGCCACGTCCCACATACAGCAACTAGAAGGATGTGCAACTATGACATACAACTATCTACTGGGGCTTTGGGAGTAAAAAAAAAAAAAGGAGGAGGATTGGCAATAGATGTTAGCTCAGAGCCGGTCTTCCTCAGCAAAAAGAGGAGGATTAGCATGGATGTTAGCTCAGGGCTGATCTTCCTCACACAAAAAAATATATATATATTTTTTTTAAAAGGCAAATATTATTTCATAACAATTTAAAATCCCAATTATGCCCTGAAGGGAGGTACAGTAGCTCTGTATTTAAATAATATATACATTTGCTATAAAACCCATTCACCCAAAGGCAGAAGTCTAATAAAAAAGAAGAGTTTAAAGATAAAAGATGAGAGGAAAAAATAGTTTACGATAGCTACTTGACCAGAAGAGGCAAAGGGATGATGAATTAATTACTACTGTAACTCCTGGTCTGGTCATAGAGGGGAAGTGTGGTGGTTAGAAGACTGGTCTGAGAAAATGATGAAGGAAATGATAAGATCTTGACTGGAAATTTCATCTCCTAGAGAGCAAAGGAATCTATTCAGGCAGTGGTTCTCAACCAGGGTAATTTACCTACTAACAGGATATTTGATGATGTCTGGAGACATTATCATAACTGTGAGAAGGTGATACTGGCCTCTAGAGGATAGAAACAAGGGATGATGCCAAACACCCTACAATGCACAGGACAGCCCCACAAAAAGAATTATCCAGGCCCAAATTCAATAATGTTGAAGTTGAAGAACTTTAATCTGAGGAAATTGTGACTCCGGCCTAAAAACAAATATTGTTTGGTGAAATAAAAGTGACAGAATTTATGAATGGACTTTGAAAGGACAGTTAATTGTGAATAAAATGAACAATTTTACTTATTAAGCTCTAGTATATATGGATGTGAAGCCTGGCTATTAAATGACTAGCACGGATTTTCAAGTAGACAAATTTTTTTAATATTCAGGTCATAGGAGTGGATTCCATGGCACTTCACCCTGGAAGGAAGATGGCTTGATGGGATTGTGAGGTTCTAAGAATTAAAATTCTGACCATGCAATTGTAAAGTACCTCAGTGAGGTAGAAAAGGGAAAACCAGGATGATTGTGTAACAAAATCTATAATGAGTTCAAATGAGTGACATAAAGAAGGATATCGTGATAAACCATGCTGATCATTGTCAGCCAAACTAAAGCTAATTTGTACAAAGTATTAAGAAAATGAGAGTACCAGAAAGAATCAATTGTTTTAATGCTGGTCATTGACAAAGATAAACTTCATTCAAATCCTACATTTCTGCCTTCTCTGATAAAGAAAATTATATGCAAGTAATTATGGTAAATGATGACAGAAGTCTAAGGTGGGTGAAGAGATTAAAAGAGATTGTAACAATTCCAGGCTCAGCATTAGAAGGACTGCATTCTGGGATGCTGAGGGGAATAAGTGAGTGATCTCAGCTACATTCAGTTTCTTGGAAGAATCTGATAGAATGGCAGTAATGCAAAGAAGCTGGAGATGGGCTAATGTCTGTGCAAGACTCAAAATGAAACAGGCAGATTTTACATGCTTCTGACTGGCAAGCTTTATGTAATTTTCAGGAAGACTTCTAGAATGATGTTATAATGGAGTAGTTTATGAGTATTAAGAGGCAGAAATGGGTTTGTTAAATACATGAGCAATTGAAAATGAGCAATATCAAACTAATTGCATTCATTTTTTGTAGAGTTGAAAGATAGCTCAGTCAGACATGGATGTAATACCATGTGTATACCTTTTGCACATGGTATAGCTGGATTGCAGTAAAGCATTTGAAAATCTTTTCTTGATATCTATATGTAAAGTATAAAAATGAGTTTGGAACTAATAAAATTTAGTAGATTCATAATTGATTGAAGTACCATGCCCAAAGAGTAGCAACTAATGAATCAGTTCCCTGCAGGGCTTGGTCCCCAGCCTATCTTGATTAATATTTTTATCGGTGACTTTGCTGGAGTTGTTACAGGCCATATTTATCAAATTCTCAGTGGCATAAACCTAAGAGTGTTGTGAATACAATACATAAAAGAATCAGGATCTTAAATTAACTAGTCAGGATTATGGAGAAAAGATGAATATCCGTAGATTCATAGTGTATTGGAGTTGGAGAAAATTTTAGTCGAAATCTTCCTTTTGTAGGCAAGGAAACTAAGGCATAGAAGAGTAACTTTGTGTGGTTCACGTACAGGTTTACAGGAAGGTAGTAAATCTATGGGTTTACATGAAGATAAATATGAAGGGCTGATTCATTAAAAAAAATGGGTGATTGTTTTAAGCAGTTATTTAAACTTCAATAAACTGTAGCACTAGCAAATACAGCAGAAACAAATAAAACAAAAATCAAAAAGACCTATTGCCATCTTATGCTGCATGAATAAAGCTGTAGTTATCGATGATGAAAAGGTAACCAGTTCCAGATTTCTTCCCTTTACTTTCAGTACATGTAAAAAGTATAATGTAGTTATTTATAGATACTAAAAAGAGAAATCAGTTTCTCTGTATGCTGAGGTTTTGTCTCGGAAAAATGATCCACATGGGACTGACTAAACATATAAAGGACACCTTTATAAGGTAAACAGATGTGCTAGGGAAAAAGAAAAAGAAAACTTCACTGTTAGCAATGCTTATTACAGAAATGAAAACAGGTGCAATTCTGGGTTCCTGAGAAATGTCAATAAAATTTGCACTGGCATAAGAACTTGCTGTTACTTCCTAACAAAGATCAGAAGAAGGTGTTAATTTATTTGAGTCAGTATGTGTCACACTGTTCTGAAATGCAAAAAAACAAAAAGTCATACATTATCACCATAAGGACAAGAGAAAGTATTGGTGATAGCCTCACTCAAAGTAAATAACTGACGCTTTTATGGCTGTCTCAGAGAATCTCAAACCAAAGAAAACTCACTCTGTGAACCCATGGGAGTTGGAAAAGAAAGCTCCCACTACCTGCTCACAGGACTAGAATTGGAAGGAATTGAATATTAAGGAAAACGGTGATTATATCTACAGACGTAATTAAATATTTATTATGATTGCATGGGCATCAAACTTGATGAAATTAATTAAATTACTCATTTATTTCTTCCTGTCCTCATTCAACAAATGTCAGTGACTGTTTACCACATGTCAGGTGCAGTGATAAGTGCTGGAGATAGAAAGATAAATGAAATTCATCCCTCACACCCAAGAATTTACAGTCTTTTATGAGACACATAAATCTCCAACAAAATTTTCCAAGGAAGCATAATATATCCTATAAGAATCAAATCTATTAGGTAAATGGTGATATAATGGAGGGAGGAATAAACAGATTAATGAAGTAAAGAAAGAATTTACTAAGGGAAAATCAGCACAAAACAAGCATTAATAATCTCCAAAACTTGTTCTGAATTTTATAGAAATCTCTGCTTAGAATAAAGGAGCTGAGTTGACATTTGTCACGATACTGGGGTATTAGTTGTTAATCTTACCTGAGTTTCTGTTAGGTGGAACCATAGCCAGAAGATCTAGAAATACCCAAGTCTTATCCCAGAATGCATCTCCTCCCCCAGTTTTCTCAAGATAGCTGTATAAACAAGAAACTAGTATCACAAAACAGAATAGCAATGTATTATGATACCCAAAGTCCAAGTTTAGTTCCAACCTTACATAATAGGTCTCATTCCCTCATTGAACTGAAACATGAATCTCAGATATTGCTGTACTCCAGCTAAACACTTGAGTGGATAACCACAAAAGAAGAGAGAGAAGGGAATGAAGGTTGGATCCACAGCTGGGCTGGGTCCTCTTAGCACTCAAACCACATGGAATACAGAGCCTGAGAGAGCCAACTACATCTATACACAATAATCACAGCCATGCAAAAGTCAGACCAATTCATAGAACTCCTCCTTGTATAGTTTAGGTGAAGATGAGGACACGTGTCTAGAGGAGATATTCCTGGAAACCCTTCCCTCAAGGGGAACATTGACCAACAGAAGGATGACACTCTACTCAAGTTGTCAGTTGAGAATGCAGCTTGGAGGTACATTCCACTAACACTTTGTCTTACAATGTACTTGCATGTTACAGTCTACTGAGTGAAAATATAAAAAATTCCCCATCCATTTTTATATTTCTGATCATCTAGAACCGCATCCTATAAAACAGTAGTTTTTATTCTTCTGCCATTTATGGAATAGACTTTTTAAAATTTGGATGGCACCCGACATAAAGTCATCTGCTTTAGAAAGTTTTCCAGTGAGGGTATTAATAAAACAAAAAACACCAAGAATAACAACCCCCACCAAGTACCATCATGATATGCCATAAAATAGATAATTTTAAAACCAAAAAAATAGGAAAGGGAAACAGTAGATTAAATAACAACCTTGTAAAATTAATGATAATAGCATTAAGAATTGACAATATTCTCACCTCGGTCTCATTCTCAGACCAGTGAAAGTAGCGCCAACATTTGTAATGGGCTAAGGATGGGTATCTTGGGAAAACTGCTCTATAAATTTCATACTCCCCTACTCATAATCATACTGTCTAGAACAAGCATCTTAAGAATATTGGAAATTGCCGTATTCTAATGTATTGCACATAGAAGACCTTAGCACCACATCCTTTCTTTCACAGAAGGAATTGTTCATTGAAGGTCACTGTTGTCACTCAAATTGTGTGTATTTGAAACAATTCTTGGATTGATAGATTTACCTCCCCTCATACAAATCTTCTAAATCTCTTCAAACCTCACCTTCCCAGTCCTCAATGTGAGTGACATGGTTGGCTGGCAAGGACATTGACTTAATGTCTGAGGGAGATTTGTGAGAGTGTGCCTGCCTTCAAAACCCCTTAGAACCATTTCAGTCATTAGAAATTATTTCATTTTTGTCAATGTTGAAATGTATTACATGGTAAGAGAATGGTGAATGTCACATTAGCTACAAAATTTGGGGTTTTACCCAGAATAATGAAGCTCAAAACAGTTTTAAAGTCAGAGAAAGAAAGTTTTATGTTGTAAGTATATGGCACAGAGCTGTCAAATTAAGAATAATTTCTGAAAATAAGGAAAGAAAAAGAGTTGCTTTAAGAAAGATTTATAGCAAATTGCATAATTCAAAGCAAGGCTGTCAAGATCCACTGTTCCCAGAGAGAGTATTAGCTGAATTAGTTTTCTGGTGAAAGCATCAGTTGGGAGTTCACTTCATCAGCATGACTTTGTGTGTAGTTAAAACAAGACAGCTTATGAACAACCACTTAAAGAAAGGGACTGGTGATCTTTTGCTACATTAAGGACCTCTACCAGGAAGGAGTTGCCTACGTCCATTCAGTCTTGATGCATTTCAAGGCTGGAACTTATGCAGAATTCTGTAGAAAGAGCAGATCTTATTTCATAAATATTCCTCTCTTAAAAAATATAGGCGTCCTCCTAGAGAAGTTCCTGTCACACATCATTCTCTTCAAGATAAGTTCTAAATATGTTTGCTATCTGCAAAAAGGGACTAAGTGGATTTTAGCCATTGAGCAAGACATTATGGCCCTAGTTACACAACACTGACTTGGTAAAAAAGAATCAACTAAGTCCCATTTGGATTTAAAATTTGAAATTATCATCCATCACTTAAAATTAAATAAGACTTGATTCCGTTATACATTATAGTCCCATCCTTCATGCTCAATGTGTGTGTGTTAATGAGCCATCTTTTCTTATAATAGACCTTCTGTATCCTTTGCCACATTTGTTAACATACAGGTGGATTCTAGAATCTGTTAAGATCTAAATGTCTACCCTGTAAGACTAGAAATTATTATCCTAGTTCCATTTATGTAGCACCTTTCATTTCCCTCAAAAATCACATTTATTACTTCATTTCAATCTTCTAGAGTCATTAACTAGTAAACATTAACCCCATACCTTGTACTTGAATCACTTAAACAACTTATCCTCAACACTCAACAGAAAATTCCTTGGAACCTCTGACCCAGAGAGGAAGAGACCATACTTCTCTTCTGCAAGTAAGGTCGTTTCAAGCATGTATAGTGTCTCTACAATCAGTAGTGCTCCTTTCACATGCATCCTATACTGCCTGATAGAGTGAGCTGTTTTTTATGCATCATTCCAATCCTTCTTATCTTAGGGACATCAGTGTAGACTTCTTTGAATCCCTAATATAGTTTATATTATATTTGGTTTGAAAGAATAAGGAACAACATCAATTTTGCCAGGATATATCTATTTAATGCTGTTAGACAAATAGCTGTTTAACTACTGGAAAATTGCAAAAAAGGAACTCTGTTCTAGTTAAGACTCCAAACTTCCCTTGAAAGAGTCTAGAAGAAAACTCTCCTGTTGGTAAGCATTGACGTCATAGGTAGGCCACGTGGCGGCACAGCGCCAAGTTCTGTTCTAGCAGCACTAGGATAGACACCTAAACTCTATGGATTTTATTTGAGTGAAAGAAGAATGACAAAAGAATATAAACTACATGATTCTATGTATATGAAGTAGAAAAACAAGAAAACTAATCTTTGGTGCCAGAAAACAGGATAGGGTTGCCTTTGGAGGGAAGCTAGAAGATGATAACTGAGAGAGACTCCTAGAATGCCAATAATGTTGTCTCTTGATCTGTGTGGTGGTGACATGGGTGTGTCCATTTTGTGATAATTCATTAAGCCTTACACTTATAATTTATAAACACTTTGTGAACGTTAGATTTCATTTTGAGAAATATACACAAATGTCTATGCCTACTTCCAACCAACTAAATCGGAATCTCTAGAGATGTGTCCAAGCATTGGTATTTTCTCAAAGCTCAGAGTGCTAATTATGCTTCATTTGCTTCCCCACTCCCTGTCATTCTCTGTTTAGTACTATGGGAGCTTGACAACTAAGAAATGCATCACCCCAGTTCCTTCACCCTCCACCCTCCCATTGGATTTGGGCAATGTTGGGGTTGGGGGGGTGGATTTGCAGGAGAAGAAAAGGATGTTGGAGGATTTGCTCCTCCCACCATGCTCTTTCCCTACTGGACTGTGATTCTAAGTGTGGCAGTGTTTCCTCTGGTGGCCACTGCCATGGCAATGACTCATTGTGCTCAGATTGCACTGTTTCCTTCTTTTGCCCCTTTTGCTCTGGAGTAGTAATGGCATCTGAGGAGTCTGGCTCCTGGTTAAAATCCTATGTGTAATTTTTCAGCCTTGACTGTAGGTAATTACAAAGGCTTTATCTGACAGGGCTCAAGGTGGGAAGCAGCCCTTCCCACACTAGACTTAGTGCACAGCCAAGGCATTGCAGTCTCTGAAGGGAGCTGCGGTCAAGGACTCAGGCCCATCTGGCCAGACGTGCTCTCACACATTTGCATTCTTAGCCTTCATCTTTATTCCTAGGGTTCTTTATCTGAGGCCTTGGGCAGAGGTCTTCTTCGGGTGCCACTGCCAAGACCTCTTTATCTGGGGAGGACAGGGAAACCTTGAGACGTTTTTCCCCACTCTATCTCAACACCCAACATTTTTTCACTTCTAGCCCTTCCCTCTCCCCACCATCTCCCCACCGTTCCTGACTCAGGGTCCATGAAACTTCCAGAGCCTTTAGTTCAAGGCTCCCTCAACAGTGAGGCAGCCCCCACGTTTATGCTGATACACCTGACTCCTGACCTTGACCAGTGTGCCGTTCCACGGGAACAAATGGAACAGTGAGAGTCAGTGCTCCTTCCTCCCTCCGGTTTTAGACTCTTGCTTGCTTTTACCATCACAGCAAGTGATTAAACGCTTTCATTTTTGACTCATTGCTTTAATTAGCTACTCCAACACCTGGCAGCTCAGCTCTCCCTCTCCCAGCTCAGCAGAGCTCCTGACAGTGTCTTGCTGCTGATAGTACTAGGTGCTTCACCACCCTTTGGTGGTTCCCATAACCCTGCCCACACCTCTCTAAATAGTAACTTTATTCAAATTTCCTTCAGTTATTCCAACTGAGTATGCCATGTGTCTTGAGAACCTTGATATATTACCTAAATGGTTCTAATATGCAGGCAGTGTTGAACAGTATTGACATAAACCTTATATGCCATTTGAAGGAATAAGCAGTTGACCTTTGTATTAGTTTCCCAAGGCTTCCATAAGAAACTACCACAAACTGGGTGGCTTAAACAACATAAATTTACTGTGTCGCAGTTCTGGAGCTAGAAGTCCAAAAATCAACACATCAGCAAGGCCATGCTCCCTCCGAAGGTGCTAGGGAAAAATCGAATCCAGGTCTCTCTCTTAGCTTCTGGTAGCTCCTCGGCTTGTGACAGCATAACTCCAGTTTTCACATGACGCCTCACTGTGTGTGTGTCTGTGCCCAATTTTTTCCTAATTATAAGGACACCAGTCATGTTTTATTAGGGGCCCACCCTGCTCCAATATGACCTCATCTAAACTAATCATATCTGCAAAGACACTGTTTCCAAATAAGGTCACATTCTGAGGTGCTGTGGGTTAGGACCTCACGAATTGAGGGAACACAATTCAATCCACAACAGCCTTGTAGGGGAATGATTTCATAATGAACTTTTGTTCCTTTGTTGTTGTTCTTGCTATTTTATGTTTCCTCCTTTGAAAAAATGATCTTAGTAGAGGTGGTTCAGGTGATGCTGCCGCCACTCACTAGCTCCAGGTAGAATATATGACCCAAATCTGGTTAATCAGAATACTCCATCTAATGGGCCATATTGATCATTAGTTCAGGGATGTGCAAGTGACCCAGGAGAGGCCAATAAGAGCAATCCCCCTGGTCCTGAGACTGAAGCTATCAAAACAAAGGTCCATGAGAATTATGCAAGCCTGGAGCTGCCAGTGCCCCTCTTTACATATACAAAACCTGCCTTATGAATGAAAGAACCTTGAGAACAGACCCGAGAGCTAGAGAGAAACGATGCTGTGATTAACATTTGAACTCTAGTGGAATGAGCTGAACCTTTTGACTTCCCAGGCACGGGAGCCAATAAAAATCCTCTGGGTTTAAACTAATTTGAGTTGAGTTCCTGACATGTACAAGCAACACGGTCTTGATATACATGCCCAGTATGAGACAAATATGTTGGATTTTAGGGCACTGTTCCTCAATTTTTTTTTTTTTTGCTGAGGAAGACCAGCTCTGAGCTAACATCTATTGCCAATCCTCCCGCTTTTTTTTTTTCCCCAAAAGCCCCAGTAGATAGTTGCATGTCATAGTTGCACATCCTTCTAGTTGCTGTATGTGGGACGCCGCCTCAGCATGGCCGGAGAAGCGGTGCGTCGGTGCGTGCCCCGGATCTGAACCTGGGCCGCCAGCAGCGGAGCACACGCACTTAACTGCTAAGCCACGGGGCTGGCCCTGTTCCTCAAATTTTAGTGAGTATCAGAATCACCTGGAAGGCTTGATAAAACACAAATTGTTAGCCATCAGAGTTTCTAATTCAGTAGATTTAGGGTGCATCTTGAGAATGTCATTTCTAACAAGTTCACAGGTGATCCTAAAGCACTTGATACTGCTTCTCTGGGAACTACGCTCTGAAAACTACTGTTTTAGAGAGATCATTTAGGTGACTGTTTGGTGGATGGAATAATTCTACCCAGCAGAACTGAGAATTACATCACTTTTACTGTTCTTATCAGTTTTAAAAATTACAACTGATTCAATGAAAATGTTATTTGGTATCTGGCATCTGATAAGTGTTTCTCTTTTTCAATGAGGTCCAAAATAAAACCAGGTCCCAAGCTACAGGGCTTCGTCTAATTTCCATTCAAATGACTAGATCCGTGGGTTGTTTTCTCAAATCAGAAATTATTTGCGCACCTATTTCAGAGTGGTACTTCATTGCTGCTAGACTGATGAAATTTTCCATGGCAGAACTCAAGCTGCAACAAATCCCTTGAGGCCCAAGGAATTTATTATTACCCAGCATCAACAACCAAGAGAAAATGTAATCACATGCTGCCTGTTCAGGTATGATGGATCAGTTTTGACACCAGGCGCTCACCTCTGACCTCCCTAATGTGAAATCATTCCTACAGGGATATTCATTTGGATGGCAACCTCCTTTGAACCTTATTAATAAGGTCAAAGTGTTTGGTCAATCAGTGGATGCATTTCTGGATTCAAAGTGTACAGGCTGTCAGGGAAGACAGAGAGGAGAATGTAAATGGCAAAGACTCCAAATTCTCATAGCCTCAACACTCAGTGGCATAGTCTAAATGGTGTAAGGTCAAGGGGCATAATACTGGCCAAGGAATCTAGAGACCTGGGTTTCAGTAATGGTTTTGGCAACACTGGGATGAATTACCTTGGAAAGTTATTTAACTTCTCTGAGCTAATCTAAAAAGAAAATAAATTAAACTACTTAAATGCTACATTTTCTTTTATCTTTTCTTTCTTCTGCCTATGTATAGTTTTGATTTTAACTAAAGAGGTGATATTCTGACTTAGAATTCTATTAGCTAAAGGGAAAGCAGGATGAGAGAGTTTACAGAAACCCAAACCAGCTTTGGATTCAGACACAACTGGCTGTGAATCCTGGCTCTGCCACACCATAACTGTATAACCCTAGATAGATTGACTAAATCGCTCTGAGTTATAAATTTCTCATCAGTGAAATTGAAGTAAAAATACTTAACTTGAGGGTTCTTGTGAGGATTAGAGATAATATATGCAAAGCACTATGCATCAGTTCTCAATCAAAGGTAGAATAAATCACTTGGTGTCTTAAAGAATTTCTATAAGCAGAAACGTCTGAACGTGGAACAGATGGAAATAACAAGGAAAGATAAAATCCAGCAGCATCAGGCCCAGCCCAGCAGAGTTCGAGCTGTTTCTTTGTTGCTGATGAAACATCAGATATGTGCTGGGTTTTGACCAAATTGGCTTTCTTGCTTCTGCTTCTGCACTGCCCTGAATTATTCCTACTTTTCAGCGTTAGCCTCACTTTGGCTTTATTCCTACTTACCTGATGTAGCTTTCACCTGGCTCTACCCTATTCTCTCCAGCTTTGGACTTCTTCAATGAGTATTTTGACGCCTGCTTTTGGCTTATGACGTGGTTGCTATATTCTGCCTCTGCCTTAATTCTAGTATGTTTATACTGATAAGGGTTTGTGTAACCAGTATTCCTAATAAAAATGAACCAAAGTGACACTGTGTTTGCAGCTTACTGATTCCTCAGTACCGCTGTGAATGTAAAAGAGCAAAAGTGCTGCTATGACAGCAGCAACAGATAATGAAAATAATCAGAAAAATCAAAGACAGACTGAAAGGGAGCTTTAAAGGCAAAGGCACTGGTAGCAACACAGGAGAGCATTGCGGCAATTCTCCATTTCTAAATTTAATGGTGGGAGACAGAGACATAGATCTCAGGGGAAAAGATTATCTCCCATAATAAATAACAAGAGACTGGCATTCCTACACCCTGCTAACCAAGACAAGGAGATATTCTGCCAAATAACTCTAAAGCTGGTAAGATTTGAACATCTGAATGTAGCAGTCACTCTGAAATCACCAAACCTAATGTTGCATTTCTGATAGCTATAAACAAATTAGGTTTATTCAGCAGGGCAGTCTAAATGTCTGAGCCACTCCTAAATCAGCCTAGTGGTAGGAGGATGATCTTAATGATGTATGACAAGACTTGCATTACAAAATAATTTCAATTACTGGACACGTTAGAAAGCCACTTTGCAGCTGTTAGAAAAATTTACAAATAGATCTTAAATACATCGAATGCAAAACAGGCTTTAACCTTCCAGTTCCAGTTCTAATTTCACTCTAACCTGTGGAAACAAGCTGGGAAACAGACCCAGGGATGAGGACAGGAGGTGCCGAGGGAAATTGGGGTGAAATGAGCAAAGAATGCGTTCTTCCAATTTAGAAGATACTTCCTTATCAGAATGGCATCATGGACCCAAATGAAGATGCCTTATTACTTACGTTATTTCAAATTGCTCCAAAATCCTGGCTTAACTTAAAAATCTCACTATATGAGCAATTAGAAAATTCCTTAGAGACCCCCCCAGAGAATTCTCACCAGGCTCCTGAGATTGGTGTTGAAGGCTTTTTATGAACTGGCTCCACTGCGCCCATGCAATCTCCAAAGGCACAAGCTCTGCAGTAAGACATGGCACATTTTACTTATCACTCTACCAGCTGTAGGCTGGGTCATTTGGACAAGTTACATAACTGCACAAACCCTCAATTTTCTGGACCATAAACTAGAGATAAGGCCTTCTAATGTAGATTTGTTTTGAGATTTTATAAAACCACATTCTTCAAATGACTAGCTTGGCACTTTATGATAAGAATAGTTCATATTATTAAGAGACATCTTCTGCTCCAAACACATTGGCTTCATTGTTCTCCAAGGCACCAAGCTTTTGCTATTTGTCCTCATCAAAAAAATCTCTTGACTCTTCTCCAACTACACAGAGCCTACCTAACTTATAAGATCTAATTCAAGACTCCAATCCTCCATGAATCCTTCTCTGCACACCCCAAACCTTATTCATCTATCCCTTTTCTGAACCATCAGATTCAATAGTACCTCTCATTTTGACAACTATATAAAGCTGTTTTCTCCACTCAACCACTTCACATAAGCAATCCTATCTTCCCAGACAGAAATGAAAATTTGAGATGACAAGATTTTGTTTTTAAACCTCTTTGTTACTCCCTTAAAGAACTCATGCCATAATATCCACAAAGTAGTATAAAAAAATCATTCTCACTAATGTATCCATATTTAATAAGTATTTTCTCTACTCAATGAGAAAATACTCAGTTTTCTCAGTGCTCTCAAAAATATAGTGTGACATGGCCACACCGCCACAAATATAACTTGGAAATCAATACGAGCTTACATATATTGTAGCATCAAAATAAGCAAGACATTAAATGTTTTCCTTAAGTCTAGTTTACAAGGGAAGGCAGAGAGGATGACAACAAAAATGTCAGGGACCAGGAAAATGAACCCTAAATTGAATATTTCAGGAGATGCACTCTCAACACCAGGTCACAGAAACAATGACTCAAAATGGAAACTTACTAGTTCCCATAATGAAGAGGGCCAGGATGGGGCCAGCTAGATATTATGACCTGATCTCTCTCTGTCCACTGGGCGTGTTCAGCTGCACTCTCACTCTCTTTGGGGTAGCAATATGGCAGAGCAGATCTAGGCCCCCATTCTGTCATGATATAAAGATAAGAAAAACAAAAAAAAGAGGGCTTTTTCCTCAGCAATCCCAATACAAGTCCCATTTCCTTCTATTGACTCTGATTATCTGCCTACACTGAACCAATTACTACAGAGTGTGATATTCCGATCGACCAGACTAAGAAACATATCCAGTCTGCAAGCTGGCAACTTAGTCAACTCCACAGAAAACCTGTAACCTGAAAGTGGGAAACCAGGCTGGTTACCCAGGGGAAAGCTGAAACCTACTGTCAGAAGAAGAGTGAACAGCTGCTGGGCCATATAAACAGCACATGTCTGCTACAGGTAGAAAATGACTAGTTGGTTGATATTTAAATCTATAGATATGGAAATGATCTACTTCTCCCACCTCGTACTCAATTTTAAAATTAAATCCTGAAGGAAATATCCATGAGCATATTGTGTAAAATGAAGAACAAGTCTTTGGAGAACCGTAGTTCACTGTCTGAGTCTCCCATTACGTGTGTTCGTTGACTTCCCCAATCATTCAGCAGTATGACTGGAATTCCCAAAGTCCTTCTACCTGGGCTACTATTAGGGCCAGACATGAGATAAAAGGACAAAGAACCAGTCTTGTTTCACACTCCCCACAAAGAACATACACTGGAGTTTTGGTAGTTCATGGACAGTAAAAAATAATCTTCCAGTATAAATAATTTTCTTTTTAATAACATGTAAAAACAGGATCCTAAGAATTACAATCATTATGGATTCTCATCCCCACCCCATTTTCTCAAAAAGTAGATTTATTCCACTTTGTTAATTACATGCTGCCTCCAAAAATATTCAATTTAGTGTTCAGTTTTCTTCTTGCTTTATTTTCAGTTACACTTCTGCATTGTCTTAATTACTATAATTCAAATCAAATTAGATGTTGCTCTTTATTTCTTTAAAAGAACAAAATAAACAAATCCATGCCCTACAAGATGTCACTGATGTTGTGCGAAAACAGCAACAACAAATATTTATTGAGCACATACCATAAAAGAGATATGGTTTCAGTCTTAAAAGATAAGTGCTCTGTGGATGACGAAAATAGGGCAACATGATAGAAAGCGACTGGATGGTCAAAGAAGATTTTTTTCAGAAGACAATACTAACGTTGAAATCTGAAGGACAAGAAAGGTAGCCAAGCATCAATAAAGGGGAAGAGCATTTCAGAACACCTAGTACAAAGACCTGCTATGGACTGAATATTTGTGTCCTCCCCAAGTTCATATGTTGAAGCCATAATTCCCAATGTGATGGTATTTGGAAGTGGGACTTTTAGGAAACAACTAGGTCACGGCCTCTTGTCAATGGGATTAGTGCCCTTATAAGAAGAGGCTAGACCGGCCCCGTGGCTTAGCGGTTAAGTGCGCGAGCTCCGCTACTGGCAGCCCGGGTTCGGATCCCGGGCGCGCACCGACGCACCGCTTCTCCGGCCATGCTGAGGCCGCGTCCCACATACAGCAACTAGAAGGATATGCAGCCTATGACATACAACTATCTACTGGGGCTTTGAGGGGTGGGGTGAAGAGGAGGATTGGCAATGGATGTTAGCTCAGAGCTGGTCTACCTCAGCAAAAAGAGGAGGATTAGCATGGATGTTAGCTCAGGGCTGATCTTCCTCACAAATAAATAAATAAATAAATAAATAAATAAATAAATAAATAAAACTGTTATAAAAAAAAAAAGAAGAAGAAGAAGAAGAAGAGACCAGAGAGCTAGCTAGCTCTCTTTCGACCATGCAAGGATACAACAGGAAGTTGACTGTCTGCAAACCATGAAGTGGGCTCTCACGAGACACCATATCTGCCGTCACATTGATCTTCGATTTTCCAGCCTCCAGAACTGTGAGAAATAAATACTTATTGCTTAAGCTACCCTGTCTTTGGTATTTTGTTATAGCAGCTGGAACTAAGACAGACCTTGAAATGTGAGCAAAGTTGCTGTGTTGAGAACAGAAAGAAGCCATTCCACGTGTGTGCATGTGTGCACGCATGTGTAGTTGTTTTGTTTTTTCTTGGTTACAATAAATTTGGGGAAGACTGGCATGAAATGAGTTCAGAGACTAGTCAGAGGCCTGGTCATGTAGAACTTTGTAAATCAGAGTAAGGGTTAGATTAAAATTCTAAGTTCCATTAGAGGGTTTTATTTTCAGTAGGGGTAGTCAAGTTATCTGCAAGTTTAAAAAAAAAACATCATGGAAGGTATATGGGCAAAGAAAAGGGGAAAAAAAGCAAGAAAAGAACTGAAGGCCAAGCATTTATTAAAGAAGTCGGAGCAAGATGGGATGCTGAATTAGATGAGAGCAGTAGCAGTAGAGAAACGTGATTGTATATTTGACATGTTTTGGAAGTAGAGTCAAAAAAATTTGGTGGTGGATCTTACATGGTAAGAGGAGGGAAAGATAAGGCTCAAGACTGCTCTTAGATTGTTGGCATAAGCAACTAAGGGAGTGGTTTAACATTTACTTGAGTAGGAAAGAAAACAGGATGAGTAGAGTGAGGATGGACAGCAATCAAGAATTCTAGTTCATATCTCTTGTTTAAGATGTCTATTAGAAATTTAAGCAGTATGGTAAGTAGATATTTACGAGTGCTGATGTAAAGTTGTGGGAAGAGGTGATTCTGTGAGCAGTGAATTTGAAGGAGAAGGGCATACGGTTAGATCATATTTACAGGCAGAGGCTGAATGAGCTCACCTAGGAAGTGAGTAGTTAGGGAAGAGAAGGGGGTCCAGGACCAAACCCTGAGGCAACGCAACAGTTAAAAGTTGAGCAGAAGAGGAGCAGTTAGCAAAGTAGGCCAAGAACAGGTGGCCACCAAAGTAGGAGAAAAGCCAGGAGAGTGTTCTGTCACAGAAGCCAAGAGAAGAACGTTTGAATAGTTGTGGAATAATCAGCCATGGATAGTGCTTACGAGAGTGTAAGATAAGGACAGAGAAGTAATCACTGGGTTAGCAACATGGGTGTCATTGATAACTTTGACAAGACTGATCTCAGTGGAGTGGCAGAGAGAGAAGCACAATTATAATGTGTTGATAAAATAATGTAAAATGATAAAGTGGAAACAGCATCCATACACCACACTTTTAAGAATCTCATAACAAAGAAGAATAGAAAAATAGGATACTCACAAGAGGAAGTCTGGTAGAGTCACCGCAACACATTTTAAGATAGGAAATATTTGGGCATGCTTTTATGGTGATAGGAAAATTATCCAATAGAGAGGGAGAAACTGATGATGCTGGAGAGAGTGAGTATAAAGCAGGAGTGAGGCCCTTGAGTAGCAGAGGATAGATTCAGGAGTACAAACAGAAGAGTCAGCCTTGCCTAGGAACAGGCACTCATTCAGTCATCGTAAGATAAAGGCAGTCAGAATGAGTAGAAATGAAGGTGGGTTCGTAAATGTGATGTTGGAAAGATGAGGAGGTACCTATTGTTTCTCCTTCAATAAATAATGAGGGAAGTTATCAGCTGAGGTAAGGAATTGTTGAAATGGAAGAGGTTTGAGGAGAGTCAATAAGGCCATATATAATCATTTGGCTAGTGGGAAAATATACATAATTGACATGTACAGGAAGATTGCTGAAGAGTACTATGTCTACATTTGAGATAAGGAATAAACATAAAGTAAACAAAATTACTATATGATTGAGTATATACCCTCCATCAATCCTTGGCATTTGCCTGTAAGCAAGAAAAAAAAAACATCTTTTGAGGAAAGTCTATTATTTGTGTAACGTAGAGATGTTAGCCATGAACAACCAAGGAATATTTGATCAGTAAAGGACACAAAAGGTGTAAATATTGACCATACAGAACCAGAAGATACTGATAAGGGACCACTGAACATTCAGAGCAGAGAGAAAAGTTGGAAGCTGGATTGCACATACAAAGCAAAGTCTTTCCCCGGTAAGTAATGAGCAACATGAAGGACCAAATATTAATATATTGGAGGAGAGCAAAGCCTCCTTGCAAATCAACTGATAGATGATACTTGTACAGCAGTGCACTCCTTTTGCAATGTCTGCCTAGCCCACAAATTCTCTCCTCTGATATTTTCACCTGCTCAACCTGAGGAATGGGCCCCTGTAACCTCTTTGCCCTAATAGCCTTCTCCTCAAGGCCATTGCTGATTCATGCAGAGATGGATATCTCATCCAAGTTGGTCAGTCCACTTTGTCTTGGTTATTTTAATCAGGATTAATTGCTGCAAACAAGTCTCTGCTGGTCATTTGGTCTAGATCTGTAAACTCAGAAGCTGAAAAATGAAGGAGAAATGCTGAAAAAGCAGAGATGAAATTGTGTGTCTAGAAAGGGAGAGCTTTCTTTAAATCTGCTTTGATTCTTGAGAGATTTGCAGCCCCAGGTTTCAGACCTCTCTAAGACTTGACTCCACTCGCCAAACTGGGAGGAAGTCCCTTATCCCTATAATAAAGTCTGTTCTGTGGCCTAAGCATTTTGAGTTGATTTTTGTAATTTACAAACAGAGATTTCCAAGGCTTAAAGTGAACTCTAAGTATATAAGCAACAGCAAGAATCTCCTGAAAATCATAAGATACGATATGAGGAAGCAACAGCTCAGTGTGGACTGCCATGTGCTTAGTCATAGGATATGAGGAAGAAATGAAGTAGAAATTCAGGTTTTATCAAAACAGAGATTCTTCCTTTAGCTATACCCAGCTAAGAAATTTCACCAGCTCCTTAATTAAGAAGAACTAAAAATACGATATCCCTCTCTACAACGTTCAGAGTCACCATATTTAGTTGTGCTAATATAAAATACATGGTATAGTATATATACTTATTCCATAGTGTGGATTCACTCAGTCTCAATTAATCCTTCTGTTGTTTTCATGAAGTTCTAAATATAAGTTCCCTTCCAGATAATGGAAAGGTAAATAACTTAATAGAACTAATACAACCTACTTGGCTATTTTAGACATGATTCTTGTGGTCAGAGAGGATAAAACAAGACAAGCGATATATCTAAAAAATAATGCTGTTTTAACCACACATATCAATCTAGATTCATTACAAGTTGAATTACAATGGAATATTATGATGAACCCTGGCATCTTGGAAGAGACAAGGGGAAAAATAGGACCAAAGTAATTGTCATTGCTACCAAGATCTACTATCAACTGAAACTTGCTCTTTGATGTCAGTGTGGATGCCTTGAGGAATGCATAAGGGTCTACAGTATTTTCACTACTGGGTTTCCCTCCTCTCAGCATGTGAGAACAAAAGACAAGACAGTCTCATGGAAAAACTCCAAAACATATATCAAGAAAACAGAATCTTTTATTCCAACATTGTCAATACTTGATCTTTTTGGCTTTAGCCCCTAAGAGTCTGTAAGAACTTTGGGAATTCTGTTAGTCTTTCTTAGCTAGTTTATTCACCTCTAAGTGGATTTAGCTAGTTA
The DNA here is from genome assembly GCF_020826845.1 of Diceros bicornis minor. Classification (NCBI taxonomy): domain Eukaryota; kingdom Metazoa; phylum Chordata; class Mammalia; order Perissodactyla; family Rhinocerotidae; genus Diceros; species Diceros bicornis. The sequence goes on from NC_080745.1 coordinate 70,912,354, forward strand.
ATATCTAGTATTCATTTGTGTTTCTACAGTTTATGATATTAAAATCAATGTAGATTTTCAATTTCCTTAACTCAAATGTAGCAATAAAAATATTTACTCAGTATCTATCTCAAAGGGTTGCTACATATACAAGGCACCAGAGTGAATCTTCCAAGCAAGGATTGGCATTAAACCAAAAGCAGAGACCTAACCCTGTATTTCTATTTCAACTATTTTAATGCATTGTATGAGTCTGCAAATATGGGCTGTTTAATCTTTTAGTCAATTTAAAAATCTATACAAGCAAGTGAGTAATAAATGTGAAGGGCACTGTATAGATTCAGTTTAATTTGACAAACATTTATTGAGTAATTATTATATGTTGATCCCTGCAATAGGTACAGACTGCGACATGGTCCCCGATCTTGAGGTGCTCACAATCTTGAAGGGAGAGAGTTTTGGAAGAAAAGTATACTAAGTAAATACAGTGAGTAATTCAAATAATAAATTAGTATATGAAATGTGTGTGTTTATGTGTATGGGTATATGGGGGGTATATGCATAAGTAATTTCAGGCGAAGATAAAGAATGAGAACAAGTGTATGGGTAAAGGGCAGAGGAAGTGGATATTCTAGCTATGTTAGTCAGATAAGGATTCTCTGAGGAGGTAACATTTTAAAAATATATAAATGCACTGAGGGGGTGAGCCATAGGAAGATGTAGTGGAATAGTGTTCCAGGCAGGAGAATAGCATGCTGCGGAGGTAGAAACAACCTTGGTGTGCTCAAGAAACCGTGAGATGGCCAGTGTGGCTGAAGCAACATGAATGGGGAGGAGGGTGAGAGATGAGGTCGAAGAGGTAACCTATGCCAATAAGACAGTCTTGATCAGTCACAGTAAGAATTTTATTCTGAGCATCATGGGAGACCATTGAATGGTTCCGAGCAGATAAGTCACATGATCTGATTTATCCATTTTTTTAAATGTCACTCTGGCTGCTGCATGGAGAATTGATGTGAGGAGGACCAGGGAAGAAATAGGAAGACCAGATCAGCTACCAACACAGCCGGCCAGCTTCAGAGAGAATGTCAGCTTGGATTAGGGTGGTCAGACTAGCAATCTGTTTTGAAAATAAAGCTTATAGAACTCACTGGTTGGACACGTATGTAAAGAATCAACGTTGACATATTGATTTTGTACTTGAATGAGCCACTGAAAAGTGGTACTTGAAATCTCACATAAAGAGGGAGTTTGTAAGAAAGTTGGTGAGGAATGTTTATTGAGAATGTGTCAGAAGTTCTGCTTGGGACATGTTACTATCAAGATGCCTACTAGACATTTGATAGAAGATGTCAAATATGCAACTTGATTTTCATGTATGGAGCTCAAGGGAGAGGCCAGAGCTAGAAACTAAATGGGTGAATTATCTGCAAATAGATGGTATTTAAAGCCATATGACTGAATGGAATCACCTTGGGAGTGAGCGTAGGATGAAAATAAAGAATAATGACTAATGAAGAGTAAATGACATCATATATGTAAAGCAGAGCTAGTGAGAGCTCAAAGATGACTTTAGGAGTCTTGGAGTAGACAAAAGTATGACATATAAGTTTTAATAATATTATAAATGTTGGGAAATATACACACACACAGATACATACAAACACACACACCAAAAATTCCCCATGACATCACGAGTACAAAATAGTTATTACTTTTTGTTGTTGTTGTTTATTGCAGTAACATTGGTTTATAATATTGTATAAATTTCAGGTGTACATCGTTATACTTCTATTTCGGCATAGATTACATCATGTTCACCACCAAAATACTAATTACAACCCATCACCACACACATGTGCCGAATTATCCCTTTCGCCCTCCTCCCTCCCCCCTTCCCCTCTAGTAACCACCAAACCAATCTCTGTCTCTATGTGTTTTTTGTTGTTATTATCTACTCCTTAATGAGGGAAATCATATGGTATTTGCCCTTCTCCCTCTGACTTATTTCACTTGGCATAATACCCTCAATGCCCATCCATGTTGTCACAAATGGCTGGATTTCATCGTTTCTTATGGCTGAGTAGTATTCCATTGTGTATATATACCACATCTTCTTTATCCATTCGTCCCTTGATGGACACTTAGGTTGTTTCCAAGTCTTGGCTATTGTGAATAACGCTGCAATGAACACAGGGGTGCATGTACCTTTACAAATTGGTGTTTTCAAGTTCTTTGGATAAATACCCAGCAGTGGAATAATAGCTGGGTCACACGGTAGTTCTATCCTTGATTTTTTGAGGAATCTCCATACTGTTTTCCATAGTGGCTGCACCAGTTTGCACTCCCACCAGCAGTGTATGAGAGTTCCCTTCTCTCCACATCCTCTCCAACACATGTTGTTTCCTGTCTTGTTAATTATAGCCATTCTGACGGGCATGAGGTGGTATCTCACTGTAGTTTTGGTTTGCATTTCCCTAATAGTTAACAATGTTGAACATGTATTCATGTGTCTATTGGCCATCTGTATATCTTCTTTGGAGAAATGTCTGTTCAGGTCTTTTGCCCATTTTTTAATTGGGTTGGTAGTTTTTTTGTTGTTGAGATGCATGCGTTCTTTATATATTTTGGAGATTAACCCCTTATCAGATGTATGGTTTGCAAATATCTTCTCCAATTGTTAGGTTGTCTTTTTGTTTTGTTGACAGTTTCCTTTGCTGTGCAGAAGCTTTTTAGTTTGATGTAGTCCCATTTGTTTATTTTTTCTATTGTTTCTCTTGCCCAGTGAGACATGGTGCTTGAAAATATGTTGCTAAGACTGATGTCGAAGAGCGCACTGCCTATGTTTTCTTCTAGAAGTTTCATAGTTTCAGGTCTTACATTCAAGTCTTTAATCCATTTTGAGTTAATTTTTGTGTATGGTGTAAGGTAAGGGTCTACTTTCATTTTTTTGCATGTGGCTATCCAGTTTTCCCAACACCATTTGTTGAAGAGAGTTTCTTTTCTCCATTGCATGTTCTTGGCTCCTTTGTCGAAGATTAGCTGTCTATAGATGTGTGGGTTTATTTCTGGGCTGTCGATTCTATTCCATTGATCTGTGTGTCTGTTTTTGTGCCAGTACCATGCTGTTTTGGTTACTATAGCTTTGTAGTATATTTTGAAATCAGGGAGTGTGATACCTCCAGCTTTGTTCTTTTTTCTCAGGACTCCTTTCACTATTTGGGGTCTTTTGTTGTTCCATATAAGTTTTAGGATTCTTTGTTCTATTTCTGTGAAAAATGTTGTTGGAACTTTGATAGGGATTGCATTGAATCTATAGATTGCTTTAGGAAGTATGGACATCTTAACTATGTTAATTCTTCCAATCCAAGAACACTGAATATCTTTCCATTTCTTTGTGTCTTCTTCAATTTCTTTCAGTAATGTTTTACAGTTTTTGGTGTACAGATCTTTCACCTCTTTGGTTAAGTTTATTCCTAGGTATTTTATTCTTTTTGTTCCAATTGTAAATGGCATTGTATTCTTAATTTCTCTTTCTGCTACTTCGTTGTTAGTGTATAGAAATGCAACTGATTTTCGTATGTTTATTTTGTATGCTGCAACTTTATCGTATTCGTTTCTTACTTATAAAAGGTTTTTGGTGGATTCTTTAGGGTTTTCTATATATAAAATCATGTCATCTGCAAATAATAAGAGTTTCACTTCTTCCTTTCCAATTTGGATCCCTATTATTTCTTTTCCTTGTCTGATTGTTCTGGCTAGGACTTCCAGTATTTTGTTAAATAGGAGTGGTGAGAGTGGGCATCCTTGTCTGGTTCCTGTTCTTAGAGGGATAGCTTTCAGTTTTTCACCATTGAGGATGATATTAGCTTTGTCATTAGGGTTTGTCATATATGGCCTTTATTATGTTGAGGGACTTTCCTTCTATACCCATTTTATTCAGAGTTTTTATCATAAATAAATGCTGTATCTTGTCAAATGCTTTCTCTGTGTCTATTGAGTTAACCATGTGATTTTTATTCTTCATTTTATTAAGGTGGTGTATTACGTTGATTGATTTGCGAATGTTGAACCATCCCTGAATAACTGGAATAAATCCCACTTGAGCATGGTGTATAATCTTTTTAATGTATTGTTGTATGCGATTTGCTAGTATGTTGTTGAGGATTTTTGCATCGATGTTCATTAGTGATATTGGCCTGTAATTTTCTTTTTTTGTGTTGTCCTTGTCTGGTTTTGGTATCAGGGTAATGTCAGCTTTGTAGAATGATTTAGGGAGCTTCCCCCCCCTCAATTTTTTGGAAGAGTTTGAGAAGGATAGGTATTAAGTCTTTTTTGAATGTTTGGTAGAATTCACCAGGGAAGCTGTCTGGTCCTGGACTTTTGTTTTTGGGGAGGTTTGTGATTACTGTTTCAATCTCTTTACTGGTGATTGGTCTATTCAAATTCTCTACTTCTTCTTGATCCAGTTTTGGAAGGTTGTATGATTCTAAGCATTTACCCATTTCTTCCAGATTGTCGAATTGTTTGGCATATAGCTTTTCATAGTATTCTCTTATAATCTTTTGTAATTCTGAGGTGTCTGTTGTGATTTCTCCTCTTTCATTTCTGATTTTACTTATTTGTGCCTTCTCTCTTTTTTTCTTGGTGAGTCTAGCTAAAGGTTTGTCAATTTTGTTGATCTTTTCAAAGAACCAGCTCTTAGTTTTATTAATTTTTTCTATTGATTTTTTAGTCTCTATTTCATTTATTTCTGCTCTGATTTTTATTATTTCCCTTCTTCTACTGATTTTGGGCTTTGTTTGTTCTTCTTTTTCCAGTTCCATTAGGTGCATTGTTAGATTGTTTATTTGAGATTTTTCTTGTTTGTTGAGATAGGGCTGTATTGCTATAAACTTCTCTCTTAGAACCGCTTTTGCTGTATCCCATAAATTCTGGCATGTCGTATTTTCATTTTCATTTGTCTCCAGGTATTTTTTGATTTCTCCTTTGATTTCGTCATTGACCCAGTCGTTGTTCAGTAGCATTTTGTTTAATCTCCACGTATTTGTGGCTTTTCTGATTTTATTCCTATAGTTGATTTCTAGTTTCATATAATTGTGGTCAGAAAAGATGTTTGGTATTATTTCAATCTTCTTAAATTTATGTAGACTTGTTTTGTGGCCTAATATGCGATCAATCCTGGTGAATGTTCCATGTGCATTTGAAAAGAACGTGTATTCTTCAGTTTTTGGATGGAATGCTCTGTATACATCTACTAGGTCCATCTGTTCCAGTGTGTCACTTAAGGCCAATGTTTCCTTATTGATCTTCCGTTTGGATGATCTCTGCATTGGTGTAAGTGGAGTGTAAAAATCCCCTACTATTATTATGTTACTGTCTATTTCTCTTTTTATGTTTGTTAATAATTGCTTTATATATTTAGGTGCACCTACATTGGGTGCATAGATATTTACAAGTGTTATATCCTCTTGTTCGATTGTTCCCTTGATCATTAGGTAATGCCCTTCTTTGTCTCTTTTTACAGTTTTTGTTTTAAAATCTATTTTGTCTGATATGAGTATTGCTTCCCCAGCTTTCTTTTCATTGCCGTTTGCATGGAGTATCTTTTTCCATCCCTTCACTTTCAGTTTGTGACTGTCTTTAGGTCTGAAGTGTGTCTCTTGTATGCAGCATATATATGGGTCTTGTTGTTTTATCTAATCAGCTACCCTATGCCTTTTACTTGGAGCATTTAGTCCATTGATGTTTAAAGTAGCTATTGATAAGTATGTACTTACTGCCATTTTTTAACTGTTTTTTTCCCCTCAGTGTTTTAGTAGTCCTTCTCTGTTCCTTTCTCCTTCTATACAGAATTGATAGTCTCTTTAGTTTGACCTGTCTGAAAGCTCTACTCTTTAACTCCCCTCCTCCCTCCTTTTATGTTTTTGATATCATATCTAACCTCTTTTTTCTGCATTTGTATCCATTACGTACTAATCATGGAAATAGATAATTTTTCCTATTTGTGGTCTTCTCTTTTCTCCTTAAATCAGTCCCTTTAACATTTCTTGTAGCACTGGTTTCTTGGTGACAAACTCCTTTAATTTTTGCTTATCTGGGAAAATTTTGATCTCTCCTTCCATTTTGAATGATAACCTTGCTGTGTAGAGTATTCTTGGCTGTAAGTTTTTTCCTTTTAGCACTTTAAATATATCGTACCACTCTCTTCTAGCCTGTAAGATTTCTGCTGAGAAGTCAGCTGATAGCCTTATGGGGTTTCCTTTGCGTGTAACTTGTCTTTCTCTTGCAGCTTTTAGGATTCTCTCTTTATCTTTAATTCTGGACATTTTGATTATGATGTGTCTTGGTGTGGGCATCTTTGGGTTTATCTTGTTTGGTGCTCTCTGTGCTTTCTGTACATGGATGTCTGTTTCCTTCCTTAGGTTAGAGAATTTTTCATCTATTATTGCTTGAAATAGATTCTCTGCCCCTTTGTCTCAGTCTTCTTCTAGGACACCTATAACACGGATGTTACTGTGCTTGATGTTGTCCCAGAGGTCCCTTAGACTGTCCTCACTCTTTTTAATTCTTTTCTCTTTTACCTGTTCACCTTGGGTAATTTCTTCTAGTCTTTCGTCCAGCTCGTGGATCCCTTCTTCTGTATCCTCTACACTGCTTTTGAGTCCCCCTAGTGAATTTTTCGTTTCCAGTATTGTATTCTTCATTTCTGATTGGTTCTTTTTTATATCTTCCATTTCTTTGTTGACATTCTCACTGAGTTCATCTATTCTTCTCCCCAGATCAGTGAGAATCCTTAACACTCTTTATTTGAACTCTCTGTTGGGTAGGTTGCTCATTTCTGTTTCACTTAGTTCCTTTCCTGGGGTTTTGTCCTGTTCCCTTACTTGGAATGTATTCCTTTGCCTCCTCATTTTGCCTCTTTCCCTGTGGTTGTGTCTACATATTTGGTAGGTCAGCTACGTCTCCTGCTCTTGGATAGGTGACCTTGTATGAGTGATGCCTTAGGAGGCCTGCAGTGTGCTTCCCTCAGTTCTCAATATTCCAGGGGTGACCCCTATGTGGGCGACATGTGTCCTTCTATTGTGGCCTGTTTGCTCTCCCTGTAGGCACCCAGGGAGGCCGAGTTATGCTCCTGGCCAGCTGTTGTAATGCTCAGCTGCTTGTAGTTGTTGTGGGCCCTTCAGTCTCTTTATCGGGTATGGGGAGCCCCAGCACAGTTGGCTACAAGTTCCAATGCCACATTTGTGTTTCAGCATTTCTTTTAAGTGAGCAGGCCTCCAGCATGGCAGGTTTGTAGGCTCAGGGGCCAGCAAATGCTACAAGCCTCCAGCCTTTAGGTTTCTTGTCAGCTCTCTGAGGATTGCAGCTGGGTGGGGCTGGCCTCAGGCATGGGATCACCCAATTGTTTCAGGCTTTGAAAGGTGGGGCAAACCCCCTATGTGAGTCTTTGAGAAGCACAAGTCTTCTGCAGCTGACAAGCCCTGCCACCCACAGGTCCACACACAGTCCACATAGTCCTGCCCCGTGTCTGTGCCCTGACCTCCTGATGTGGACCCAGTCTCTCCACGTCGGGAGCCCCACACACTCCACCACCATCCCACACTCTCCACCCACTCCTTGTGCACTCCCTGCCCTACTGAAGTGGGCTCAGTTGCCAGCCTGCAGAGATTCCAGTCATTGATCTATGCAGGCCCACAAGTTGCCTGAGGGCTTGTTGTTGGGTGGGTCCAGTCTCTAGGGTGGGCTTCCTGCCCTGGCTGAGCTTGATTAAATTGGTGCTCTAGTGGGTGGGGCAGACCGTGGGCTAGCAGGCCTCAGGGAGAACTCCAATGGTATCTGTGTCAGCACACCCACACCAGCCCACAACAATGGCCGCCGCCAATGTCCCAGTCTCTGGAGAGGTCTCACTTCTCACTGCAATGCACTCAGAGACTATCAGATGAGTCTATTTTCACCACAGCACTGTGCACCTTTCTTTCTGATGATTTTAGGTTGCTTTCTGAAATGGGTGAGTTTGCATGTGGGCTCTTTAAGAGCCGGTTTTAATTTCTTTGTCAGCCAGCTTTTCTGGGGCTATTCCCCAATGTTTTAGTAGCAGGCAAAGTCAGATATTATGCCACTCATCTCGATTGTGCTGGGTCCACAAAATGCCCACAGTGGGAGCCCTTCCCGGCTCAGGGCCCCGGGCCTCCAGGGAGGGCTGCGCACCTGTGGGCTGCTCCCGGGTGGCCCTGACACTGGTGGCTTGTGAAGGTGGCGTTTTTTTCTCTCCAGAAGGGAGTTTCTGCCTCTTCCACCTCAATTAGGATTGTCCTTTGTTGCAGGAGTTCCTCTTATCCAGTTTTCAGTTCTCCTTCCGGGGTAATTTTTCCACGAGTAGTTGTAAATTCGCTGTGTCCACGGGAGGAGGTGAGTTCAGAGTCTGCTTACACCGCCATCTTGACTTCCATCAGTTATTACTTTTTATATTAGCTTTTGCTATCTTTTTTCAGGTACCTTTATCTTTTTTGCAGAATGATAATACTTTACATGACCTTATGTTACTCAAGTACATATCATTAGCACGTTACAGACAACTGCAAATATGACCTATATGGAATGAAGGACACAAGAGAGGAATCACTCAGGAGTATAATTTCCACATGATGGAAGGGACTGCAGAAAAGAGATCAATAAATATTTGGTGAAGTAGTGAATAAATAGATGTATTCTATATCCAATCTCCAAGTCAGAAATTGTATTTATGTATCACTAAGGGAAAAAAGATCAGAATTGCCCCTACGTTCATTCAAGCTCATTAGGAGTATTATTGGGATAGTATTTTCTGTTTCTTTGGGCAAATGCACCACAAAGTCACACAAGGACAAGAAGGCTGTACATTTTCCCACCAGGTTCCCCATGACTCATTTCAGTTAAATAAAAACATAGCATTTTAATGGAACTTCTCCAATATTTTATTGCCAGACACTGAATATTCAAAAATTGGTTCCTATGTCCACTAGCCATAAATGGTGAGATGGTGCTTTTCTTGTTTTATTGTTATTTCCAAAAGTATCAGTCTATAAAAGGAACAATGAACTAGAAGGACTTAGGAGAAAGGTTGGGTTTACTCATTCGTGTTAATGGTAGTTGCCCTACTGACAAAATTCTATTTTGCCCACCATCTAATTCAATTTCTTCTTATTTTTGTGCAAGAATAGAGCTACCCTTCACAATGGGGTTTTTCTTACCATACCCAGGGCAACCCAACAGAAACTCCCTTTACTAATAATGTTATGGTGGTAGCTGCCATTTAAGAAGGATCTACTACGTGCTAAGTTTACAACAGGCTTAATACAACATCTCATTTAATCCTCATGGCAACCTTATAAGGTAGGTTTATATATAAAATATAATACACGTGTGTATGCGCACACATGTGTGTGCATGCATACACACACCCAAGTCATCAAAGTTATAGTGGCAGAGCTGTTACTTAAAGTAAAATCTGTCTGATGTCGAAGTTGCAATTTTAAGCACTATGCTACACAGAAAGTCCCAGGGGTTTTCTGCAGTGGCCACTGGCACAGACAGTGATATAGTATAAGATGAATGGATTTCAGAATCAAATAGTCCTTAATTGAAATATTAAACTTCTCTGAGCATCTCATTGTTCATGTGTAAAAATTCAAATAATAATTTTTTTTCTTTCAGTACTGTTATGAGGATTAAGTGAGAAAATTTATGCTGAGTCACATAGTATTGTATCTTGTATTGCTGGATTCCAATCCCCTTGAAAAATCAGTATTTATTTATATTCCAAACTCTATCCCTGTATCTGTGGAAAAAGCTAAATGTGTATATGTTGAATGAATAGTACATGGTAGGCAACCTACATAACAGTTGCCTCATTTGCCTTGGGAATCATCAAAACAGTCTGTGGGTTGTCTCTTTGCCTTGGATAAAAGAGGTAATTAAGAAAGGTAAGAGATTCACTGCTTTAACTCTGAAAGTACAGCCTTCTAATTCAGATATTTTGCTTCGTACCCATATCACTAAGTGCTTCCCACGGAGATCACAACTGTCGCAGACTAGTGGAGATCAGCCCATTTTAGGCTAAAGTATTTTCCGGGTAGTATATTAACATACTTGGCACATAGCCTCACCAACGTTGCTTACGGTAAGTTGCTTTTACTATGGAAAATTAAATGGGACTCTCCCGAGAGCACTATTTTAGACAAGGATATCCTCTGAGCCATGAGGATACTTAAAGAAATTCATGGTGCTGCCACTGACTGATGTCATCCAATTTTTGATAATGGATAATTTTCTCAGGGAATCCAGAGTAGGAAGACTGTGTGTGTGTGTGTATGTGTGTGTGTGAGTGTGTGTGTGTAACAGCTGACACAAATCAAAAGAATGAGAGTCAAGAATAGCAATAACAACACTCAACTGCCTTCCCAATTTGAAGGAACCTCAGATCTGACAACAAAATAGGAGTGTCATGGGGACACTCACTGAGTATAGCCACATAAACAATAAATCAGGACAATAACGAACGCAATGAAAGGGACTTGCCATACATAACATACATTGGGAAAGTGCTATAGAAGGAGGAAATAACACAAAAAAACCAACAAGAGCAGATCAGACAGCAGGGACTTAGTCATTTGGATCATGAGAGTCAGACAGACCTGGGTTTGAGCCCAGCTCTTTCATTCACTAGTTGACTGACCTTGGGCAAGCGATTTCCATTCTAAGCTTCTGATTCTTCATCTATAAAGGGAACAGCAACAGTACCTAGTTTATGGACTGATAGGTTTATAATGAGAATGCAAGGACAACGCCTGGCACTTATTAAAAACCTAATAAATGTTGGTGGAAGTGGAGGTTGGTAGTAGCCAGTGTTCAGTAAATGTGAGTTGTTATGATGGTCTAGGAACTGGGCTACATGCATTTAATCCTTCTAATAACCTTATGAAGTGAGTGCAATTATTTTCCTCCTGTAACAAACGAAAAGACTGAGGCACAGAAGCCTAAATAACTTGGCTGTAAATATACAGCTGATAGGTGGTAGAGTTAGAACCAAGGCAAGATGGTTCTTGTGTCTGGGCTCTTAGTAGCTGGGGCAGTGGGGATGGTGGTGGTAGTAGTAGAATTATAGAAGTGTGGTAGTTTATTAAAAGGCATTAATGTCATCTTTCTTGAATAAAGCATTCAATAATTTATCTATCCATAAAATATGAAATGAGTATTTGCTTCCTGCCAGATACTCTGTGAGATTTAGAAAGCAGTGCCTAGCTTCGTCTACTTGCATGAAGCCTGAGGAAATGTATACAAAGCACATGCTCTGGGATTTGAATTCAAGCTCCACTAGGGCTGTGTGATATGGGGAATGTTGCTTAACTCTCCCAGCTTCAATTTCCTCTTTGGTAAAACTTCACAGCATTGCCATGAAGATTAAATTAAGAGGATAATCATATAATGCACCTAGCATCATAGAACATTTAATAAATGTTAATTAAACCTGCTGTTGTCTCTTTCCTTTAAACTAGTTGAGTAGAGTTTTATTTACATATGAAAGTTAAACCAAAAAAATGGAAGTTCAGTGACATTTTAACACAATGCATGCAATACCAAATTCCTTTCTTCCTTCTGTTTTTCCTTCTTCCCATCTTCCTTCCTACTTTCCTTCCTTCATCTTGCAGCATCAACTATATCAACTACATGCCATGCCGTATGTATACCACTGGGGATATAACAAAAACCAACAATAAATATATGATTAAGTGCCATACTTAGTGTTCCAGAGGGAGTGATCATTCTGTGCTGAAGTGATCAGGGACTGTTTTGCACATATGATGAAACTTGACTTGGCCCTTAAGAATGGAGGATTTGGATAGGCAGTAATAATCTAGGAGGAGGGAAAGGAGAGAAGCAAAGTGTAAGAAGCCAGAATGTGTGAGATGTTTGCTCGTCAGTATTTGGCTAAATAAACTGTTTATAGAGAATATCCGTTATAATTAATTCCCGCAACACCCCTATGGAAACTTATCTTTAACAGCAACCTTGCAATGAAACCCAGAGCATAAACCAAATAAAGCTGAGGTATTCTGATTGAAGTTGGGAAAATAAGTCCAGAGTTCTTTCCACAAGCATGCCTTTTGCTTCAGGGCATCTACAGAGATCCCTTAGCAATTTTTGGAATAAAATGTAAAGCAAAGAAAAACAAAAGCTCCCTTAAGAGAGCAGCAAAAGTTTAAACATTCAACTGGGAACAGACGAAGGAGAATTTTGAGTACAAGTCTGAGTAAGCCCGTATACAACAGAAGTTAAATGAAGAATCTGAACAGGAAAATAATATAATGAAAATCATGTTGAGGAAAAAAATCACCCGATTTAGATAAACAGTCTGATTTGAGGGACTAAAATCTTGCTTGCAAGGTGATTAAAAAGATAATACTACAGTCTAGTTTTAACCCACTCCAAAGTCTCTTGTAGAGAAATCAAGATGATCTGAGTGGCAAGAAGGATCTAACCACAAATTTGCAGGTAGCTCTGAATGTCTGCTTCAAAAGAGAAGAAAATGGAGCCCTACTATTTTCTATCAATATTCGAAGTGTGAACACTTTTGTGTATGAAATTAAATGCATGAAACTATTCTTCCACAGCGATTTCCTCAGATCCATGACAATGTGAACCTACATCAGTAGTTTATATCTTTACATATAATCCAGAATCCCAAACACAGGTAAAATTGCACTCAATAAAGTAGCATTTGATCTTACTCAAAACACTACTCACTGAACAATTTTAATATTATGTTGCTTTGGATTAACAGTGCTGATTAACTTACCTCTTAAAGAACGTCAAATAAAGTCTCTGAGATGTTTTACCAACTTCTTTCTATTCTCTATACGGACCATGTAGTACGTAAAATAATGACCCCCCAAAGATATCCATGTTTTAATCCCTGGAACCTGCAAATATGTGACCTTACATAGCAAAAGGGACTTTTCAGTTATGATTAAGCCAAAAATCTTGAGATAGGAGATTATTCAGGATTATCTGAGTGGCCCCAATGCAATTATATGAGTCTTTCTAAGTGAGAGAGGGAGGAAGAGTCAGAGAAAAAGATGTGATGATCAAAGCTAGAGTCAGAGCAATGCTACATGAGAAAGACTCGACTGTTTTTGAAGACAGAAGCGAGGTCACAAGGCAAAGAATGTGAGTGACCTCTAGAAGCTGGAAAAGGCAAGGCAACAGATTCTCTTCTCGAGTTTCCAGAAGGAACACAGTCCCATCAACTCTTACATTTTAGCCTAGTGAAAACCATGTTGTTCTTCTGAACTTCAGAACTGTAGGATAATAAATTTGTGTTGTTTTAAGCCAGGAAGCATGTGGTAATTTGTTACAGCAGCAATGGGAAACATATACAGAACAATCTCAATAACTTGAAAGACAGATAACCATAGAGAACATCTTGAAGGTCAAAGAGGCTCATTGACCCATTCCTAGACTTAATTCTTAGAACATCTCTTTTCTGGCAACCTTATTTTTCTTAAAATTTCCCAGTGACTATCTATGCCCACAAGTTTTCGAATCATCCTGAAAAGAGTACTCTAAGACACTAATCAGTTGTATATTCATGGAAAAGTAAAAATCCTCTCTAGGTCTCAGTTTCAATTTCTTTATAACAAGCTCAACAAAAGCACCAATTTTGTAGATTTTTGTGGGAGGGAGCGGGGGACTAAACTTAAACAAGAATTGCATAGCTTAATATGTCCATCCATTAAAAAAAATCCTTTGTAATTGTGATATACTATGAACTGTCTTTTCTGGTCCATGATGTTATGGAGAGGTATGAATGTATAATCAATGCACTAATACTCAAACTAATGAGCTGTAACAGCTTTCTCTATATGTCACATTGACATAGGGCATTTAGCAAATGCAATGAAGTTTCCAAGCAAAAGGTAGATTTCTTACTTTACTCACTTCTGAATTTTCCAATATTCACATCTCCCTGGCAACAGCAACATGCATTCCTTAGAAGCTGCCAAATGAAAACAGGAATAAAAATAGAGTGGTACACTGCCACTTAAGTAAATCATACCAGGCTTGAAGTCTGGGGAAGATGGCAGGGCAAGTTGGACTTTCTTGAAGACAAGATTAAAGTGCAGTTCAGGGAAAAGTCACTGAAATGAATACTTCATATTTGAAGGCAACATATATTTACAGAAAATGAAATCTTGGTTAAAACATTTTTGAATCATGTCTAAGTGTTCACCATAAACTAGAAAGATTTTGCTTGATTTACTCGGTTCAATTTCTAAGCTTTTCCCCCCTCTGTGCTAATGGCAAGCTATCAATCATCAAAGATGTAATCAGATTTTGCAGAAGGCCACCGGCATCATTTTCAATCATTTAAACTTTGCCAGCCTGCCTCCCTTCTTTATGAATCACAGAGATTAATGTGAAAGGATTTTTAAATGCATTTTAGAAAAATTAGCGAATTATGATTGTTCTTCAACTCACAGCTCACCATTTCATCAGGCATTATGCATAGTCTCTATTGAGGCTTCTAACAGCCTTATCGCTCAAAGGAGAAAAATAGTCAAGGCATCCTATGCTTGATACTGGGATGCTCTTTGGACAGATAATGCATATATTCAAAATAGAAAGCTTTAGATAAAAATGTTTTTGTGGTTATATCTTCTTTTTCCCCAAGTTATTTTCCTGAATAAATATTTCCCAAAGTAGGCTATGGTACAAATGACAATTAAAAAAACAAAAAATCACATGAATTTTGTCTTCAGGCTTGTCACTTTTTGAAATTCTCCATAGCCTCTTCAAGTACAAGATTTTCTTTCAGTTTGGACAAGAACATTTTTAGATTTTCAACCATAAAATTTTCTTTTAAAAATCTTTTCTGATTCATTGAAATCAGATTTATTACATTTTTCTGTTTATGTAAGCATTGCATGCTTATTTTAAAATAACATATGAAAGAATAAAGTATAGTAAATAAACTAAAAATGACCTAGGGGCCAGCCCCATGGCATGATGGTTAAGTTCTGTGCATTCTGCTTCGGCAGCCTGGGTTCACTGGTTCAGATCCTGAGCACGGACCTACACCAGTCATCAGCCATGCTGTAGTGGCGATCCACATACAAAATAAAGGAAGATCAGCAAAGATGTTAGCTCAGGGCTAATCTTCCTCAAGGAAAAAAAGAGGAAGATTGGCAACAGATGTTAGCTCACGGCAAATCTTCTTCAAGAAGAAAAATACTAAAAAATCAAATGACCTAGTATCCTATCAGTCTGAGGTAGCAACTATTAATTTTAAGACAATTTTTACATACATGTCTATTTATTTTAATGCCTTCATTCCTTCTCTTTCTCTCATTCTTTCTTTTGTTTATATCTTCCTCCTTTTCTTCTCTCACTCCGACATCCTTAATCTCTGTTCTTCCTCCTGAAAACCACAGACCTAAATGTAAAATGCAAAACTATAGAACTCCTAGTGGGAGATAACATAGAAGAAAATCTCAATGACCTTGGGTATGGTGATGACTTTTTAGATACAACACCAAAGGCACAACCCATGAAAGAAATAACTGATAAGTTAGATTTCATTAAAATGAAAAACTTCTGTTCCACAAAAGACAATGTCAAGAGTATGAGAACACAAGCCACAGAATGGGAGAAAATATTTGCAAAAGACACATCTGATAAAGGACTGTTATTCAAAATATACAAAGAACTCTTAAAACTCAAAAAATAAGAAAATAACCAAATTAAAAAATGGGCCAAAGTGGCGTAGTGGTTAAGTGCACACGCTCGGCTGCTGGCCGCCCGGGTTCAGATCCCAGGCTCACACTGACACACCGCTTTTCAGGCCATGCTGTGGTGGTGTCCCACATAAAGTGGAGGAAGATGGGCACAGATGTTAGCCCAGGGCCAGTCTTCCTCAGCAAAAAGAGAAGGATTGGCATGGATGTTAGCTCAGGGCTGATTTTCCTCATACACACAAAAAAATGGGCCAAAGATCTTAACAGACACTTGGCCAAAGATACACAGATGACAAATAAGCACATGAAAAGATGCTCCACATCATATGTCACCAGGGAAAGGTAAATTAAAATAACAATGAGATACCAATACATACCTATTAGAATGGCCGAAATCTGTAACACTGACAACACCAAATGCTAGCAAGGACTTAGGGCAATAAGAACTCTCATTCATTTCTGGTGGGAATGGAAAATGGTACTTCCAGATTGAAAGACACTGTGGCAGTTTCTTATAAAACTAAACATGCTCTTACTATATGATCCAGGAATCATGCTCTTTGGTATTTACCCAAAGGAGTTAACTTACATCCACACAAAAACCTGCACTCTGATGTTTATAGCAGCTTTATCTATAATTGTCAAAACTTGGAAGCAACTGAGATGTCCTTCAGTAGCTGAATGGATAAATGAACTGTAGTACATCCAGACAATGGAATATTATTCAGTACTAAAAATAAACGACATGCATATTATTAAGTGGAAGAAGCCAATCTGAAAAGGCTACATACTATAGGATTCCAACTATATGACATTCTAGAAAAGGCAAAACTATAGAAACAATAAAAGATCAGGCCTTGCAAGGGGTTAGGAGAGTGAGGGAAGGATGATTAGGAAGAACACAGAGGAATTTTAGGGCAGTGAAAATACTCTTTATGATACTATAATGATGGGTACACACCATCATACGTTTGTCCAAATCCATAGAATGTACTGCAATAGTGAACTGTAATGTAAACTATGGACTTTGGATCATCAGGATGTGTCAATGTAGGTTCATCAATTGTAACAAACACATCACTCCAGTGGAGGATGTTGATAATGGGGAAGGTTATGCATGTGTGAGGGTAGGTGTATATGGGTAATTTCTCTACATTCCTCTTAATCTTCCTGTGTACGTAAAACTGCTCTAAAAAATTTGTTTTTAAAATTTTTTTGAAGGATAATTTCAACTCTCTGGATGAGAGAATTTAATTGCTTCTGCATATGTAGCTAGGCCAGAGGTCCACTGTCTTAATTCAATCAGTGTTTGACATTATTCAAAGCTTTGTTTCAGTCTTCGAGAGGGTCTTCAATTTCCAGTTTATTTTTATTTTTAGAAGGTAGCACATCAGGGTTTCAAGCCTAGGTTGCTTATTAGGTTCTTCCTCCCTGGTGAGCCATTAATTCCAATGTTTTGTTCTCCTAGATATTGTAAGATTATTTAAAGTTCTGCTCAGTTTCTCAGCCAAGACTTTTACTCTCAGATATGGCAGAGATAACAAACTTTTAGAAATTATCTCAAAGAAAAAGCAGCACCAAATAGCAACCTTGCTTCTTTTGAATTCCTTTGTCTTCTAGATATTAGCCCAGCAAATTATCAATGCTTTTGGTAACTCTCTCATTCTTTCAAAAAGATTCATTTTTAATATTTTATTTAGCGTTCGTACTTGTTCTTAGTGGGAGAGTTTTGTCTGCGACAAAATAATCAGCTGGAAGCACAACGCTTTTGTAAATTTCCTGTTCATTTCTGTGTCCACTTTATTTGGATCATTTGCCTTTTAAAATAAGAGCTTTTTGCCTATTATAATTTTAATAAACTAGTATCCATAATTGTACCTTTTAGTTACAAATCAAGGACTCGTCACTTGACTTTTACTTCATTTTTTAACAAAAAATATTTAATGATTACCTGCTTGTGAAAAACTACACTAGGTGCTAGGGAGGCAATGAAGACAGTCATATCTCTTGACCTCACAGAACCTACTGTCTAGTGGGAAAGACAGAAAATACACAAATATTTCCCTAAAAATTTAAAATAATGTTATGAAGAAAACACGTGTTGTATGTAGGGAAGAATCTTGTTTAGTCAAAGGATTCAGGGAAAGTTCTAAAGAAGTTACTTTGAAGAGAAATGGGAGCAGAGTTGTCTGGGTAACTGAAGAAGGGAAATGCGTATGCAAAGACTTTGAGTCAACAAGGAGCACGGTGGCTTCCAGAAATTGAACAAAGAACAGCATGGTTGAAGTTTTGTGTGTCAGGAGGAGTGTGGTACAAGATGAACCTAAAGGAGGAGATATAAAAGAGATGATTTGGGTTCTTATAGGACATGTGTGTTATTTTTATACTACAGAATAACGAATTTATTGCAAAACTTAGCAGCTTAAAACAATAAACATTTGTTATCTCATACATTTTCTGTGGATTAGCTTAGTGGTTGTGGGTCAGGATATCTCACAAGATTGCAGTCAAGCTTTCATCCAGGCTGCAGGCACCTGAAAGACTGACTTAGGCTAGAGGATCCCCTAACAAGGTGGCCCATGACATACTTGGAAAGTAAGTACTGGTTATTGGCAGGAGTCCTTCATTCCTCACCATATGAACTTCTCCAGATAGCTGCTTGAATGTCCTCAAGATGTGATAGCTGGCTTTCTCCAGAGTAAATGATCCAAGAGGGAGTAAGGCAGAAGGCATAATGTATTTTATAACCTAGCCTTAAGAGTCATACCCAGTCATTTCCACAAAATCTTGCTAGTTACACAGGTCAACCCCATTCAGTGTGTGAGGACTAAAAAAGGTGTGACTATCAGGAGATAATCTTGGGGGCTGGTGACCACATCATTGTGGATATTTATCTTTCCTTTAAGAGTGATCTGAAATTATTTAAGGATTTTTACTAAAGGACTGCCATAATGAAATTTAAATTGTAAGAAGATAAATTTGACAGCAAAGTGAAGAAAAAATTGGAAGGGAGCAAGAGTGAAACCAAGATACTTACTGGAAAGTTTCTGCTGTGGTCCCAACCAGAGATAATGGTGACTTCCATCAGTCTAAGGGCAGGAGAGATGGAAAGAAGCAGAAAGGGACATTTGGGATGCAATTGTTTCAAAGTTTTCATTTCTAAAAGTCCTAATGGGCTCAACTTAAAAAGAAAGAAAAAGAAGTTCTCAATCCCAGTTCCTCTCTTTTCTTTTCCCTTTTTTGGAGCCCTGATCAACAGTGCCATCAATATAACCCTGGCTCCAGGAAAACAGCCTCATAAGGAAGATGCCAGCATTTCAGGATGGCACACCCCTCTTCCATCCAAAAGGACAAATGCTTGAAAACATAGAGCAACACTGTTTTATTGAGCTACAGACACCAATTTGAAGTATAAGGTTTTTTTCTTAAGAACTAGGATCATTTGTAATTATGGAGAGTTACATGAAGGAGGAAGAAAATGTGGAGCTACTCAGAAAAAAAGCCAATGGATTGGAGACTCTTATCAGCACAAATGTCCTGCAAGGTAAACCCTGGTGGAATTTCAGCCTCCACCAATAGATTGGTTGTTTGTCATGCTTGGACCTCCATGAAGTTAGGTTCAAAATGTTAATCCTCCCCCAAAATCAGATGCCAGTTTCTTTTATTAGTTTTTTGGGATCAAGTCCTTAGTTCCAGGTTACCTGGAATTGCCAATTTTGATTCTTGTCTGAATCTTCCCCACTTGAATCTTGTTTGTGGTTTTGATGGAGCAAATTCTCAGCAAGTGTTTATGGACGTAGATAGGGATTTAAAGTTAGTAGATGGTAAATTCATTATATATATATTTATATATGTATTTCTTCATATATAAAATATCTATTAAGCATCTCTGTTAAACCGTGGGACATAATGCTGAGTTAAATGGACCCAGTCAATCCCTACCCTTAGAGCTTAGTCTATCCTTGTCCAGTTGGTAAGGACATTGCTACACTTATCTGCTCTCTCTTCTTCCCTCTTAAAATCCTAGAAAAAACTTCTCTGGAGCTTTTTACATGTTCTAATTGGCATTGGTTTTAGGTTGATTTTCTTTTATTATTATATACTGGATGATGTGTACAGGAAAGATAGAAAGATGATAATATTATAGCTAATTTGGTGAAAATTTGCCAACCGGCTCTCACTTTAAAACAGACTTAAAAGTTTTATCCATCTGGTGCTACTTAATCTAGAAGTTCACTATTGATCATCATCAAGCATTGAGGTTCTTTTCCTCCAATAATACTCCTAGAAAGTGTGTGTGTGTGTTATTTGTTCATTTAGTTAAAATTAGTGACTGTTGTCTGCTTAGTAATGATGGTGGTGGTGAAGAAGTAGCAAACCATGCCGCTTTTTTTTGAAGGATCTTTATTTCAGAAATAAACAGAGGGCTTAACCTGATAAAATAAAAACAAAAACATTTGCCTTGATAAGTCCCATGGATTGTCATAACTCTTTGCCTCTACCTGTGCTATGACCCTACTTGACTCCTTCTCCAGATGTATCTTGTCTTTCCAAGCCCAGTTCACATCCCACCTACTTCAAGAAACACTTCCTATATTACATATTCTCCTCTGATGATCATCTCATGCAGCACCAAACATTCAAACACCCAATCTCATTTCACTAATTTTGCCTCGATCTTCCAATCAGGTTTCCTTCTCCTTGAGGTTGGCAATCATGTAGCATAGTTCTCATAGGAAAACCATGATGATGAGCACATAGCAAAAGACTGAGGGATACTAACTGAATTTTTATTCACTCATCCATTTATTCAGAAAATAATTATTGAGCATCTATTATATCGTAGGCTTTTGTACTAGGCATATACCTGTCAACAAGACTCCCACAGTGTGGTAGAGAAGGCAAATATTAAAAATTTTTTTGAAAAATTATATTTATAATTATCATGTGTGCTAGGAAGAACAAATGAGATTATATGGATGGCTATAACTGGAGAAGCCATCCTAGTCTTCCTTGGTTAATATTTAAGCTTCCTAAGAGGAGGGATATTGAAATGTATATGAAGCAAATCAGGAGACTAGAAGGTGAAGAGTCCACTGTCCTTAGGGAGTCTGGCAAGTGAGGCCATTCTAATTGGCTGTAGGGATTAAATTGTCCTAGAGTGTGGCAATTGTTCAGTGATCACAGTTCTTTGAAGCCCACAAGCTAAAAAGGACCAGTACCTATTCCAGATTCACATCCTAGTGGTTCCCTGGTGTAAATGGCCTATTGAAGGTACTCTGAAAAAGTCTAGGGTTATTTCTTCAGCATTCCTAATTGAAGCTCAAGTTTAGGTAGTCATCTCCTTTTGAATGTTCATAACAAATCAGAATTTTTCACCTCTTGTGCAGTGCTATGGGCTGAATTGTTCCCCTCCCTCCAAAATTTAGACATTGAAGCGCTAATTCCCAGTACCTCAGAATGTGTCTGTATTTGGAAACAGGGTCTTTAAAGACGTGATTAAGTTAAAATGAGGCCTTAGGGTGGGCCCTAATCCCAAATGACTGGTGTTCTTATAAGACTTCAAGTCTAACTAAATGTTCTTCACATTGAACATATTGGGTCCAGGCAAAGTTGCCATTGTAGATACAGAAACATCATTCCTTACTACCAATCCCTTGCTCTTCCCCTTCTTAAGATATTCTGCTCTCCCTAAATTGCCAAGGTACAGGACTCCTTTCCCCAGACAATACCTCCTCTGAAAAAATATTTTTATACGAACAGGAAAATGCATACCCTTATTCACATTTTGGCGAGCTAGTTCCTGGCCTGTACCTGCCTTTTCATGACTTGTATCCTCCCTAGATATGCAGACCTCTCTTCTGAAATACTATTTCTTGAGCATTGTGACTTAACTTGTTGGCAAAATTTCTACAGAGCAGCTAGATAAACCTTATGTACTTGAGGGTCTTTGATTTATTATTTTTCCAGTTACAAGGGGCTTCTCAAAGGGCATTTTAAATTCAGTATTAGAATGAAGTGTGCCTTAGGAAAAGTAACTTTCATACACAGATGTATCGTTTGTCCTTTTATGAAGCAATATTGTACAGCAAAAAATAATCTTCATTGAATTCTCTTAGACCATATAACATTTCAGACAAATGAAAAGACTCTTCCCTGGAATTAGATATGGAACACTGCAGAACATTCTTGGCTCTCTTTGGTTGCAGGAGTACATTATGCACTAGGGCCAACACTTTTATGGATCAAGAAAGTCATGATCTGAATCATCTGGAGTTCAGAATGTTGTTTAAACATTTCAGAGAAGAAATAAATCGTAGGCAAAATGTGGTATAACTGTTAGCATGCAGGAGCTTATATAAGACATTGACAGTCTCCAATGCTCATTTGTTTTAAAGATAAATCTAATGTGTTACAAATAGAAATCCAATGCTTTTAACAGAGTAGATGCTGTCAATCTAAAACTAAGTGGAACAAACCACCTCCAATAAATTCATCAGTCAATGATCATTATTCTTTCATTTTATCATCGTATTCCCAGAAACATAGTTGAATGTAATTTATGGAACTTCAGGAATCTGCTGTTAGCAGAATAGGAGCAACAAGAGTCTGATCTTACAGGGTACATTATTCGCCATTATAAAATGACGTGTTACTTAATACCCAAACTTTGAATTTCACCTCAAAACCAGGCACTTCATGAAATTAAAAAAAAGATGAAGAACATTCTCTTTGTTCACATATTTACTATTTTAATAAGAAAAAAAGAAGAAAATATTGGCAAATAATTTTAAAATGCTGTTTTGAGCAGATTTTTTAATTTAGGAGTATATTTTGAAGGCTAGAATCCAGTTGGTTGAAGCTTTGAAGTCACGCAGAATTCTTACTCTCTTCTTAATCTGGAAAATTTGCTCAGAAAAGAGAGGGTTTTAGGTGGGTTTTAGAGGCCATATATGGTACAACAAGAATAATTTTTCTAGCACATCCACTTTGGCAAATTGCCACATTCTCTTATTACTACTAAGGATAAGAGAGTAACCCCAAGAGGTTGAGTTCCTTCTTAGGATTCAATACTTTCTCCTCAAATGAAAGTTAGTTAATCCAAACAGCACAGTTCTTTTAAAATAGGAGTTAATCAGAGAGTCAACTCTGATAATTTAATCAGTCTCCTGATAAGGTAGCATCACAAATGGGCCCTCAGTGTCATTCATCCAACCCCACTGTTTTGCTCATAAAGAGCTTGAAGCCTACAGGCATTTGGAAAGTCACACAGATAGTGATCTAACTGGAATGAAACACTTGGTTTCCTTATTCTTAGACCAGGACTCCTTCCACTCCAGCACACATACTTTCTATCTTGAGCCAGACCAGATGAAAAAGTCCATGCTGAGCCTTCGGTTACACATTGCCCATCCTCAGGTTTGATCTGGTCTTGAGAAACTATGCTGTTTAGAGAGATCTTCATGAGCAACAAAGATAGAAACAGATTAAGTAACTTTGCCTTAATGCCATGTGGCATTTCTCCTAAAATTTGTTCTTTATATTTATATCACCATTAGATTCAAATACAGTTAAGACAATTTTCAGAAATTATTTGTTTGAAGATCCTCTGAGCCCAGTCAATGAATTGGGATTCTGAGGAATCAGGAGGAATTGTCCACTTTAGGTAGCCTCAGCCCTCATAGCACCATTTATTTACATAACTTATAGCATGAATACGTTGAAAAAAAGAATCATTATGAATTTTCCATTATACCAAAGAATAGCTAAACACTCTGTGTGATACGTAAGTATATTTTGGGGGTTAGTGGGATGGGATCAGATGTACCATGACATTTAAATGTTCACAGACCTATGTGATAGTCTTGGAAAAAATGTACTTTACCATCCCTATTCATTTTCAGGCAATGCTTAATTATAGTGTATATTAATGCTTAAATATACTGGAGGCAAAAAGAAGTACAATGTGAGAGGAAGGAATTAGCAGTGCAGTCTTCTTCAGACAATGAAACCTATGGAAGATTTTTAATAACAATGAGATAGCATGAATATCCCTGCTCTACCAAAGCAACAGAGCTCTTTTCTCTCTGACCTCACACCTAAATTTTACCAAACATTTTTGAGGTCAAAGTAGACTTTTATAATTTGTGGCTTTCTTTTGTCCTTAATAGAAGACTATTGCCTAAATATTGAGTCCAAGGCCACAGTTTGGAAATATGCAGATATGACCCTACTTCTAAGTTAACAGAAAGAAATTTAATTTAAAAACAGAGGTATCCCAAATGACTGCACTTCCTTCTTCAATATTAAAGAAGAAACACATCCTCACCACTCCTCTAGAATTCTGTGGGCTGATTAATTCATTAAAATCAACAAATGTGTATTGAGTCTCTGCCATGCCCTAGGCATTGTTCTTCCCATAGTCTAGTGGGAAAAGACAAAAAAGTAATGAAACAAATATATCACGTGTCAGATGGTGGTACATGAGAAGAAAAATGAAGCAGAAAAAGGGACATAAGTAGTGAGGCATTACATGGGTGGTACTTTATATAAAGCCATGGGGAGATAACTCTCTAATAATGTGATATTTGAGCAGAAATTGAAGGAAATAGGGGACTGAGTCATGCATGTGTCTGGAAGAAGAGCATTCCAGGAAAAGAAAAGGCAAGTTCAAAAGTCTTGAGTTAGGAGTATGCTTAGCATGTTAGTTGAAAAACAAAGGAGGCCACAGTGGCTGAAAAGGAATGATTGAGAGGGCAAGTGGTAGGAGATGAGATAGGAAAGATGGTAGAAGTTAGGCCATATAGGACTTTGGCTTTTATTCTGAGTGAGACAGAAAACCATCTCATTGGTTTTGGAGGGTTTTGAGCAGAGAGTTAAATATTGGCTGCTCTATGGAGAATAGAGCGCAAGAGTATAAAGGTAGAAACAAGGAAACAAGTTAAAAGTCTACTGTAATGATCCACATAACAAATTTGGCAGCTCAGACCAAGTAATAGCTGATGAACATATGGTCAATTCTTTCTCAAGTCTTGCACCCACTCCAAGCTGTCCCTAACCTAGTAGACGCTACCTGCTCAAAAAGCTTTCCCTTTGCTGAATCTGCCATTGAGAACTTCTGGAGCCTGCCATATTCTCTTTCTACCCATTGGCCTAGGCTCTCATCACTAATATGATAAGCATGATGAGTGTCAGATCTACTGACTCTCAACTCTGTATTCAAATATATGGAGGCCTAGGGAGCCTCATGAGTCCAAACTATTAAATTCATTCTCTTCTCACTATGCAACACTCCTTGCACCTTACCTCTGCTTGAGTCTGACATTATTAGGTGGGGGAGCTATGCAGAAAGATTTCTCATGGAACATGGAAGAAAGCAACTGTGCTATTGGTTTCCCCCTCATACTCATACTTAGAGAGGTAGACAAGGGTACATGTGTGAACATCTCTCTTCCTATTGCTTTCTTCTCCCCTCCTTCCTTTTAATTCCTTCTAGGATAAAAAGGGTTAACTTTTCTTTAAATGGTCTTTGTGACATATTATTCTAGTATATAGCAACAAGCCTCTGCCTGGCTAGCATAGGTAAAGGGATAATTTTTCTCTATGAGAGGAGAAATATGAAAATCTGAATCTGGACTTTGTTCTTTACAGACTAAAGAAATTTGGAAAAGTCTCTCTGCTTGTCTTGCTAAAGAACTGATTGTTTTGCTAAAGAGGTCAAGTACCTACTTTTTCCTTATTTGGGGTAAAAGACCTGATAGGCCTCTGAGATGGAAAGCTACAGGGGAATATAGTTTAAGATTAAAATATACTAGTTTGTCATTTGCTAAATATTATCCCTGGAAGAGCCATGATAAATGCTAAATGTCAAATCAGTGAGGAAAATGATGAATTATTCAATAAATGGTGTGTATTAGTTTCCTATTGTTTCTGTAACAAATTACCATAAATTTAGTGGCTTAAAAGAGCACAAATGTATTCTCTTATAGCTCTGGAAGTCAGAAGTCCACAATCAGTCTCAGTAGGCTAAAATCAAACTGCAGGGCAGTGTGCCACTTGGAGGCTCTAAAAATCCATTTCTTTGTCTTTCCCAACTTCTAGAAAATTCCTGCATACCTTGGCTCACATCTCTAGAGTACATGACTCAGGGCCAGTCTGGTGGTGTAGTGGTTAAGTTTGCGTGCTCCACTTGGGCGGCCAGGGGTTCGCAGTTTCAAATCACAGGCGTGGACCGATGCACTGATCATCAAGCCATGCTGTGGTGGCATCGCACATACAAAATAGGGGAAGATGGGCACAGATGTTAAGCCCAGAGCCAATCTTCCTGAGCAAAAACAGGAAGATTGGCAACAGATATTAGCTCAGGGCCAATATTCCTCACCAAAAAATTAAAAAAAAATAGAGTGCATTACTCCAACTTCTGCTTCTGTCATCACATGACCTTCTCTGACTTGCACTCTCTTGCCTCCCTTTTATCAGGACCCTGTGATTACATTGGGCCCCTCCAAATAATCCAGGATAATGTCCCATCTCCAGATTCTTAACTTAATCATATCTGCAACATTCCATTTGTCATACAAGGTAACATATTCACAAGTTCAGGAGACAAGTTCACAAGTACGTGAACATCTTTGGGTGGCATTTATTCTCTTTGCCACGTGATGCTAGAGAAACTGCCTAACCACTTAAAAGATACAAAATTATATCTAAACCTCACATTATGCACCTCAGTAAATTATACACAGATTAAAAATTTAAATGTTAATTATGAGAGCAATACTTATAAAATCTTTGTTCAAGGAAGGGACCTTACTATGCATGAGAGAAAAGTCAGAAACAATATAGAAACCCATGATGGTTAATTTTACATTCAACTTGGTTGGACTGTGGTGCCCAGATATGTGGTCAAACATTATTCTGGATGTTTCTGTGAGGTTGTTTTTGGATAAGATTAACATTTAAATCAGTGGACTTTGAATAACGCAGATTCCTTCCATAACGTGGATGAGTCTCATCCAGATAGTTGAAGGTCTGAATGGAACAAAAGACTGACCTCTCTGAGCTACAGGGAATTCTGCCAGGAGATGGCCTTCAGACTTGAACTGCAACATCAGCTCTTCCTGGGTGTCCAGCCTGACAGCCCACCCTGTAGATTTTGGACTTGCCAGCCTCCATAATCACATGAGCCAGTTCCTTAAAATAAATCTTTTACTATATATATATATATATACACACATCCTATTGGTTCTATATCTCTGGGGAACCCCAAGCAAATACACAATTTTAATGGCCAAGCAAACTATAACATGTAGAACAAAAAGGCTAAATATCCTAAATATATAAAAAGTTCTTGAAAATCAACAGGAAAACAAAACACTCCATGAACATGGACATGAACGTATTGGGGGAAAAAACCAAACACTAAAAAAAAAAAAAAAGCATATAAAAACAAGTTCAGGTGCCCTAGTTTTCAGAGATGCTGTTTACAATAGTAGAATAGAAAGACTGGCAAAGAGCAAAGGTAATTGTAAGACCCAGTATTATTTGTTATGGTGATATCAGTATTCATAATCTATTTCTTAGAATGCAAATTGCTAAGTTATATGCTAGAAATTTGGTCATATGTATCAAAAGTCTAATAGAAGGCACTTACTCCATCAATATCAGCTCTGTGAATGTGTCACTAAAAATAAATTATCACATATGCAAAGATATATTCAAGCTTATTTATTGTCATGATGCTAATGATAGGGATCAATATAGGCAGCCTAATATCCAACAGATGAATCTTTAAATCATTGTAGAGTCAAAGTAAATAATAGACAAATGTTAAAAATGCAAGCATATATCTCATATAGAATATACTTTATATTAAAAACAGCAATAAATAATGAGGAATAGTATAATGCATTTCAACAAATAAATTCTATGTATATGTAAATATATTTAACACATACGCATATGTATTTACGTGGGAAAATCTGGAAATATATAACAAAATTTTAGAAGTGATTATCGCTTGATGGTGGAATCTAAGTTGGGTGTTTTTTTCCTTTTATATATCTGTATTTTTTTCTATCCATTGATTATTTATTACTTGCATATTTTAAACTTTCAAAAATAGGTTAACCTGTAATAATAATTTTTTTTAAAAAGCTCTCCTGCATAAGAAATGTAGCGTGGTTGGTTGGTTAGGTTTTAAGTAATTATTTAATAAATAAATAATGGAGAGGGACCACAGCAGTAAAGTGGAAGTTACCTGCTTTAGGAGGAGAAGCAGAAAAGAGCACTGATGATGCTCTCTGAGACACAATGCCCTTTGTAGTTAGCACTTTATTGTCCTTGGTGTGTAAATAAAAGGATGGCAATCTAAGTTCCGTTTTTAGTTCAAACCTCTTGGCTAAATTGGTTCATCTTTTTCTAAGATCTCTAAGCAAATACTGATATATAAACAGTCCATGGATGTTTTGATATTGTCACAAACTGAAAATAAAGAGCTCACAAATGTTATTTAGGAATTTAATGGAAATTGTCTCTGACTCTATCTCAAAATTATCACATCTAAAATATACTATAATTTTTTAATACACTTTGTGGTAAAGTCATAATAAGCTTGTGAAAGCTTATATAAAAAGCTTCATTCAATGATACAGATGTCAGCAAAAATGGGGGAGTAAGGATCAAATTTATATCAAATTATCTCCTCCATAACAGCAACAATAATACTGGCAAAAACAGTCAGAATCAAAACGTTTTTAGAACTCTGGAAATTAACGAAAGGTTTGCAGCAACATGGGGAATGCTTATTCAAGCAAAACAGCTGATTCTCAGTAAGAATGCCAAGACTTGTGGCAATTCCACTTGCACTATTCCCACGTCTCCTCCTCAGATCTGCAATATCCTTGAACACCACAGTCCACAGTCACAGTAAAAAACAACCTGGAGGAGGCAGAACAGGGTTAGAGCTCCTTCAAGGCCCAACTGCCAGGAAATTCTCATTATTTGACCCGTCTTTTGGCTCCTAAAAGACCACACTTGTAAGGCTGACTTTATTTGACCTGACTCAGCACACACAGCACATACAAAAAGCCTTTTCCCCAAGGCATTTATTGAAAACTAGAGGCAATCGTTGCACACTGTGGCCGCCTGAAGTGCTGTATAACAGGGCAAACAATTAGCTAACCAAACATACTAATAGGAAAATCTGGAGAGTGAAGTGTCCATAAGCGGATTTAAAAAGCTCAAAAATATTTCTGGGAAACTAGAAGGCCATGCACGTATATAGGGCAGTGCATATGTGCAAGAAAGCCCTGAGACAGCCCTCAACTCCCACTTCTGGATAACTTGGAGCCTGTGTGCAAGTAGAAACTAAAGGTCAATGTGGAGTTGTAAACTGCCTGGCAGAGTGTTGAAAACACTCACCACACACAGGGAGCCCTCAACAAAGACTGGGAGACTTTTTGTTTCCAGGGAGCAAAGGAAATAACTGTCCAATCATTAGCTGACTCCTAAGTTAAGTTAGCAGAGACTTTAGTGGCCACGCACGACTGAGAGTACAGACTTTGCATAATTAATTCAAAAAAGTCACTAAACAAACAATAACAACAGCAAACACTGGGAAATGGAAAGAAACTGATTTCCAGAGTTGTCATATTATATTATTTTAATGTCCATTTTTCAACCGAAATATTGCAAGTCATGCAAAGAAATAAGTATGCCCCCTAGAGAGAAAAATAAAGCAATCAATAGAAGCTGAAACTGAGGAAGCCCAGACATTGGATTTACCAGACAAAAACTTTAAATCAGGTATATTAAACATGTTTAAAGCCCTAAAAGAAACCACGTCTAAAGAACTAAAGGAAAATATGGAAATAATGTCTAAGCAAATAGAGAATATCAAAAAATAGACAGAAATTATTAAAAAAAAAAACAAATGTAAATTAGGGAGTTTGAAAATATAATAACTAAAATGAAAAAATCACTAGTGGGGCTCAGCAGCAGATTTTAACAAGCAGAAGAAAGATCAGCAAAATGAAAACAGGTCAATTGACGTTATGCAGTCTGAAAAACAGAAAGAAAAAAGAATGAGGAAAAAGAACAGAGGCAAAGATTTTCAAAGGAAAACAAAAACAAAAAACTAGAGATCAATATTCCTCATAAATATTACCACAAAAATCCTCAACAAGATAATAACAGGTTAAATTCAGAAACATGAAAAACATCATACACCATGACCATCTGGGATTTACGTCAAGAATCCCAGGTTGATTCAACATATGAATATCAATCAGTATAATACACCATATTAATAGAATAGAGGAAAAAGCTACATGATTAATAAAGGACAAAATCCAATCTCAATAGATACAGAAAAGTAATTTGACAAAATCCAGCACACTTTCATGAGAAAAACACTCAACAAACTAGGAATAGAGGAGTACCTCCTCAACATGATAAAATTATCTATGAAAACCCACAGCAACTTTATACTAAATGGTGATAGACTGAAGCTTTCCCTCTAAGATCAGGAACAAGGAATGGATGTCTATTCTCACCACTTCTAGTCAACATTGTACTTCAGGTTAAGAAATTAGGCAAGAAAAAGAAATAAAAAGTATCCATTTTGGAAAGAAAGATGGAAAATTATCTCTATTTGCAAATGACATCAACTTATACATAGAAAATCCTACAGAATCCATCAAAAAGTGATTAAAGCTTATAAACAAGTTTAGCAAGTTGAAGGATAAAAGATGCATATGTAAAATTTAATTGTATTTCTAAATACTGGCAGTGAACAATCTGAAAATGAAATTAAGAAAACAATTCTATCTAAAATAGCATCAGCAATAATAAAATACTTAGAAATAAATTTATCAATTTATTTCTGCAAAAGTATAAGACATACATTTAAAACTACAAAACATTGTTGAAAGAAAGTAATAAAGGCCTAGATAAATGGAAAGATGATAGAAGACAAGGTTGTTAAAATGGCAATACTCCTCAAGTTGATTATCAAAATTCCAACTGCCTTTTTTCAGAAACTGACTAGCTGATCCTAAAATTAATTTGGAAGTTCAATGGACCGAGAATAGCCAAAACTTGAAAAAGAACAAAGTTGGAGGACTCACTTTTCCCAATTTCAAAAGTTACTGCAAAGCTATAGTAATACATGTAGCAGTAGTACCGGCATAAGAAGAAATGTATAGATCAATGGAATAAAATTGAGAGTTCATAGATAGATAGATAGATATCCACATATCCATTTATATATATATATATGTGCTAATAATGTGTAGTATTATCAATTTTTTAATATATTATTATTTTTGAAACACAGATTTAAGCTATGACTGAGGAAAAATAGCAACCTGGTAGAGGTATATCTAAATTTCAATATTAGTTATTTAAAAAAAAAAAAGGAAAGCAGCCCTGCTGGAGGATATAAGGGCTTCCATGCTCTTGGTATAAATCAACCTAGGTGTTGGTCCAACTAGAACTATTTATGAAATTACGTTTTTTTCTGTCTTGGTATCCTCTGACAGTTTTAAACATGTTTTGTTATGTTTTCTGCAGTTACATCTCAGATAATTGTAGAAAAGAAAACTACCAGTATTCTAGTAAATATATAAAGAAAAATTGATTAAATTATATTTCTTTAAGAGTGGCAAAACAAAAAGAAAAATATGATTGGACAGAGAAAGCAATGGAGGAATGTCTTTCCAACAATTGTGCAATCTACATCTGTATGCAATAATGCAGACCTTCTTCTTTACCAACCAATGTGCCTAATTGAATTCTGCATTACGTGGGCTGCAACCTTCCTTCCGGCCACTGATTGGAAATATATTATATCATTGTCCTACTGTAAAGATCAAGACACCTGCCTTGAGCTATAACAACTGAACAGTGAATAGCAAGGTGAATAAATTATCAAGCCCCAGAAGCCCAGCTTCTGTAATAAAGCCCTTTGTTATATTTCAAAAGAGATCCTTGGGAAATGCAGAATGGGAAACAATACTTTCATTGATGAGAAATGAAGATTATTCTCTCTTCTCTATAATGAAAATTTATGAGAACAAATAGCTAAAAGGAATCACATAATGCCATTGTGCTATACTGAGAACAGGCAAGAACATAACAGAAAAGGTTATTTTTTCCACAAAGTTTTGTGTCTGGTAGGAATGAGTGAAAGTTCTTCATTTTAATGAAGCCCATTGCCAACTCAGAAGATTATGATGTTGTTGCAGATTTAAATTGCAATTTCTTAATTATATGGTTCAGGTAAGAAAATGCCAGCTAGGATAATTTATTACTTTAAAAGCCCCCAAGAGATCTTTTATATTAGTCTTCTATATTATATTAGCTTATATTAGTCTTCTATTGCTGCATAATAAATTACTACAAATTTAGTGGCTTCAAACAAAATACATTTTTTTTTCACAGTTTCTGTAGGTCAGATGTCTGGACATGGCTTAGCTCAGTTCTCTGCTTTGGGCCTCAGAGGCTACAATCAACCAGTCAGGTGGGCTGCATTCTCATCTGAAGGCTTGAGTGAGGAAGAATCAGCTTCAAACTCATTCAGGTTGCTGGCAAATTCATTTCCTTATGGTTGTATGTCTGATATGTCCAAGCTTTTTGCTGACTCAGCTGGAAGCCATCCTCAACTCCTAGAGGCCACTCACAGTTTCTAAAGACCCCTTGTAGTTCCTTGCCACATGGGTTTCTCCAATATGGCCACTTACTACATGAAACCCACAAAGACAGTCTCAATCTGCTAAGATGGAGTGTCACATAACATAATGTAAAATGGGAGTAACATTCCATCATCTTTGCCATATAACATAAACTAATCAGAGGAGTGACATCCCATAACCTTTGTTATATTCTATGGTTAGGAGAAAGCCACAGGCCCCGCCTACTTTCAAAGGGAGGGCATCACACAAGGGTGTGTGCACCAGAAGGTAGGGATGATTGGGTGTGATCCTACAGACTGTCCACCACACTGCTCTTCGGCTATTTCCAAACTCAAAAACTCATTCCAAAGGCCTAAAAGTTTTAAAATCTATCCTCAAAATAAGGCAGAAATTTTCTAGGACTCATTCTCTACTGCAATAACTAATAGGCATTGCTTCCTTCTGAAATATCACTGCAGTAACAATCAGTTAATTGGTGCCGACATGCTGGAATTCTAATTTCCTCATCAACACCCCATTGGTTACATCCACGACCCTTGCATCAAAAGCCTCTGCAATAGGAATACAAATGCAACCACTAGATAGAGGCCAATTTAAAAGATAGCAACCACAAGCTGCATTGTAATCTCCCATGGAAGGAGGTTGTGTGCGTCCTTATGCCTTTGTATTCTGGGCATAACTTTCTTCTGCTTCTAAAACTAGGAGGCTCAGCCCTTGGTGCCTTGAGGACACAATTAATCGAAGGTCAAAATAAAACACTCCCTCTCACTTTCTTTTTTTCAAGCGCAATCATCTGAGGCTGAAAACACATGCACCTGTGATATCCTAGGGATGAGTGGAACCAGACCTGTCACCTGTACATATCTGTAAGGAGATGAAAGTCCTGAAATCCCCCCACATGTGTGGCTTGCTTTAAAAAAATAGATATATACTTTGTTCTCTTTCATTCTGAGAGAAGAAATTATGCATCAGAGTTGGGCCTCAAATTGATGACAGAATGATTCAAAAGCAAGCATTTCTTGCTGCTTTTGACCTAGCATTGAAATATTTCCAAATGGTCCAAATCTCAATTCTGGCAAAAGTGATAAATTTTTAGGAAAGAAAGCATGAAGGTCTCAAGTGGAAAGAAGGCAGTCATGGATTGAGGTGGCAAGATAGCTTGTGTTGCCAGGAAATAGGCAACATGATCCATAAATATTTGTTTTCCTTTTTAATTCTTGAAACTACTGTCTATGCTGACTTATTTGAGACATAAACAAAGAATTAGTTCCCACTACTATTTAAGCACAAGCAGTTAGTTATCTCTGTCATATAAAGTATTTTTTAAAAGGTTTTTTAAGCTCCTTTGTGCATTGAGAAGATAAATAGGATGATGGAATCGTGTTATAAACACCTCACAAGCCACTCTCCCCCCGGCAGGCAGCCTTCAGAGGTGTGTTCATTTACCAGGCATTTTCGTCTAATACAAATTATTAAAAACTAAATGGGGGAAAAAAATTACTCCCGCAAAGAGGAAAGTATCTCCTGGTTTGGGTGAGAGGTGGAGTGGGGTAAGAGAAGGGAAAGAAAAGGCATGAGAAATGGCTTAAATTAGAGGCCACAGTCATCCATTTCAAGTGGTTTTGAGGGATTGAATTTAAAAAGGATGTCTATTCAGTGGTTCTCGATCCTGCCTACACATTAGAACTACCTGGCGAGCTTTTAAAAATGCTAATACCAGGGCCTAGACTAATTATACCAGCATCTGTAGAGGTGAGGTCCTGGTATGAGCTTGATTAGAAAGCATCCCAAGTGATTGTAATGTGCAGCTACGGTTGAAAACCTCTGCCTAAAGCTAGAAAATATAAATTTTATACGAGCACGAACGCCTTCCTCAGTGCTAACACTCTTGGGCTACGCTTGGGAGTTCCGGGACACATCCACAAATCAGTATCAAAGCCTCTGGGGTGGGCTCTGAATAATTTTTTTAAGCTCTCCAAATGATTATGATGCAATCCTCTTTGCTGATCCATGATTCATAGGCTTTTAGAAACCACTGCTCTAGGCTGATGATCTTGCTTTTTTTTCTTGTTAACCAATAACCATTTGGGGTTCAGGATGCAACATTGTGTCTTGGAAAATTGTCTATTGTTTACTAGACTCACAAACATTTATATCACATCTACTTTGGGCTCACTTATGCAAAGATACATACAACTTGGCTCTAGACCACATATTGCCGGCAGTCTGGAAAGCCTCATGTTTACTAGTATGAATTATTGCTCGAGGGATTCAGAAAAAGGGAGAAGTCATGGAGAGCTTGTAAAGGCAGAGAAATCTTCTATAAGGGGTACCCAAAAGGGGTAGCTACAAGAGGTACCCATAAGAGGTAGCTAGGATTAGAACTATTGAAAAAAATAGTGAGTCTTGAGGGAGGTATACGTAGAACTGAGGTAAACAGAGAAATAAAAGGTTAATGCATATTTTATAAATAGTAAACATGGTTTATGCTGAGGAAAAGTATTAGGTGATACTGAAAATGGAGGCCAAGAGAGGATTGAATGCCAACATTTACTGTTTTATCCTAGAGGCAACAGATCACGGTATTAGATAAATTTATGAAGACATTTTCATGTTTATTAACGTGCACAACAATAACAACTCTAACCACAAATAGGTACATGTTGCAACCATTTACTGATGTAGATAGTAGCCAAAGGTGAAATGAATGCACATAGACTCAGTGTGAGTAAGCGTGATATTCATTCAGTGTCCAGGTTTTGTCTATTTACTAGCATTTTTCGTCTGCCCCTTCTGTCACATTTTTGCAAAGCAAATACAAACACACATACATATAAACACACGTGTGAAGACACACATGCAAAAACACGCATAGCCATCGGGAAGAGAAAAAAATTTCTTTCTACATGTTGCTTATTCTCTCAAGGGAATCATGCTGAGAGAGTGCTATACAGATATTCAAAGCTCAATAAGGACATTCAGATTTAGTGGAAAGGTAACTGGGATTTTAGTTTCTTTTTGCTACTAATTAGTAGTGTGACCTTGGGAAAATTGCTTCTAACCCAAGAAGTAAATTTCTACATAGATAGATAGACAGAGATAGAGCAGTGGGGTGGGGGGAGTAGTTAAGTCCTTAATATTTCCAGAATTATGTAACATAAACCATGTTTTTATACATTAATAGACGTAGTTGGACATTTTTCAATGAATAAACCTTACCTTCTGCCAACAGTAAGGTAAAAAAATATCTATTTTCAAGTGAGTTATTAGAATACATTTATGATCAACTGGCTGACATCATGATTATTTGCAGTTTGCCAAAAATTCAGCCTCTGCTCCTGCTATGGCCGTATTCTCACTAACACTTTTTTTTACAGGTGCAAAAAAGTGAGAAAGAAAAAAACAAATGCCAGCTAGTCATAATTGGCCATAGCACATTCCTGTACAGCAGTCAGACCCTATTACCAAATTAAGACCAAGCTATTTTCATAACATTAAGGGCTTCTATATATTTATCTTGGATTTAAGCAGAAATTACTACTATCTTACAAAAATCGCACAGAGCAGATTTTTAAACGATTGTTTACCATAGTGAAAATTTTCAGAGGAAAAGACTTTTATTCCACATACAGACAGATATAAACATAAATATATTTAAGCATAGGTGAATAAGAAAGAAGTTAAAAGAAATCAAAAAGGATTGATGTCTGTTTTTGAAGAAACAACTTAAGGATCATTGATAAAATAAAAACTTGTACAACATCCATTTCCATGAACTTAGTCAATGGATTATGAATCAGTTGGTAGACCAGTGCTATGGATGAATTTGAGACAAAAATGCTTATAATGAAATGGTTCAAAACTATTCAAACCAAGCATTTTCCAGAGACT
Source organism: Diceros bicornis minor (assembly GCF_020826845.1). Taxonomy (NCBI): domain Eukaryota; kingdom Metazoa; phylum Chordata; class Mammalia; order Perissodactyla; family Rhinocerotidae; genus Diceros; species Diceros bicornis. Next base: position 70,948,694 of record NC_080745.1, read on the forward strand.
AACCTTCCCTTTGCCGTTAGAAATCATCCTAAATGTGAGCAATACATTTCTTTCTAGACATCTAAAACCATTTAGGACACAAACATCCTCAACATCGGATAGAGTTAGGAATAAAACTCAGAATATATTTGCACCACATTTCCTGCAATCAGGACAGTGGCTTTTTAGGTTTTCTGCTAATTCTCCTTTCATTTTCTAGCACATATATGTTTCCCAAGCTTTAAAAAGAAAAAAAACTTTTTTGATTCTAAAACATTTAAAAAATACACAGAAGTAGAGAGAATAGTGTGATAAACTCCCAATACCCATCACCTACGTTCAACAATTACTAATACATGGCCAACCTTGTTTTATGTCAACTTCCTACATCTCCCTTCCTCTTTCCAAACTGGGTTATCACGTAATTTCCTCTGTGAATACTTCTGTACACAACTCTAAAAAAAATAAGGAATTTGTTTTTCACTAACAAAATTATAATACCATTATCATACCTAAAACAATTCAAAGTAACTCTGTAATATCATCAAATATCCAGGCACTATTGAAATTTCCTCGTTTTATTTTTCTTTTGTATAGTTGGTTTCTTTAAATGACAATCCAGAGAGGTACTACATTTAGTACCTCTATATTATATTTAGTATAAATATCTTTGAAAATCTTTTTATAATTTTTTTACTTTTTTTTAGTAAAATTTAGTTTTGAACAGTTTTAGAATGTACAGAAAATTGGGGTAAATAGTACAAAAATTCCCATACATATCACACTCAGTTTCCCTTATTATTAACATCTTGCCTGAGTATGGTACATTTGTTAAAACTAATTAACCAAAATTGATACTTTATTATTAGAAAGAGTCCACACTTTGCTCAGATTTCCTGCGTTTTTTCCTACTGTCTTTTTCCATCTCAGCATCCCATCCAAAATACCTGATGACATTTGGTCAACATGTCTCCTTTGGCTCCTCTTGGCTGTGAGTTTTTCACTTTCCATGTTATCGATGGCCTTGATAGTTTTGAGGAGTACTAGTCAGGTATTTTGTAGAATGTCCCTCTACTGGGATTTGTTTGATATTGTCTCATGATTAAACTGGGTTATGGATTTTAGGGGGAAGATCACAGAGATAAGGTACCATTTTTGTCACGTCATATCAAAAGTATATACTATCTACATTGCTTATCACTGTTAATGCTGACCTTGATCATCTTGCTGAGGGAGTACTTGTTAGCTTTCTCCATTGTGAAGATACTTCCCCACCCCCCTTTTCCATACTACACTCTTTGGAAAGAAGTCACTACATGCAGCCCACTCTTAAAGGAGTGGGTAATTATGCTCCACCTTCTTGAGGACGGAGTATCTACATAACTATTTGGAATTCTTTTGCATGGCACATTTTTCACTTTCCCTCCATTTATATACTTGTTCAGTTATTTACTTATATCAGTATGGACTCGAGAATATTTAGATATTTTATACTTTGTGTTATAATTTAATATACTTTGTTTTGTATTTATAATCCAATACTACTTTATTTATTTTGTTGCTCAAAGTATTCTAGGTATAGCCCTTGGGAGCTCTTTCAATAGACTTCGGTGTCCCTTTGACATATCTTCATCATTGTATTTTATTTTGTTTTTAAGTATTTCCTTACTTTCTGACACTACAACATGTTCCAGCCTCATCTTTCCTGCTGCAGTCCTAGAATTAGCCACTTTTCTAAGGATCTTGGTTCCTTTTATTGGAGAATGGCATTAGAAACCAAGATCTGGGCACTAGGTGTGCTCATTCTTACTGGGATATCATTTCTTTTAGGCCTTCTCAACTGACAAGGCAAAGAAACATGTGTATGTATTAACCCATGCAAATTCACATATCTGTAAATATATTTCTATGTAACCATCTATATCCATATTAAGCTAAACTGAACTTTATACTGATGTCTCCAACTCTAATCCATGACCATATTCATCATTCTGTCCGCATCCGCTTATTTATCTGTAAACTCCCTCCCCAGCAGGGAGAAACCTGGCTCACATCATCTGCCATCCATTTATTTAATTGTTCACTTCCAGTGTACATGTATAGTAGTACCAGATTTGCTAACCTGTATCCCTATGGGAAACAACATTACCAACTGGCGTATAGCACTTGTGTAAATTTTCTTTTGCTTTGTTTTTATAAACTCCATTTCCAAAGTTATGTCACCCTTCTTTCCCTACCCTCTTCAGTGAGCTATTTCATATATTTGTAAGAGTTAGACTGTTTGGTCACATTTTGCTTTTCATCATTGGATTGCCCCACTTTCTAAATGATTTTTTAAATTTGCATGTATTAAGATTCATTCTTCATGTATAAAGTTCAATGAGTTTTGACGAATGTACACTTTCATATACCCACATTATAGTATCATATAGAATAGTTTAACCACCCTGAAAAGTCCTCTGTGTTTCACCTATTCAACCATCCTCCCTCCTTCCAAATTCCTGACAACCACTGATTTTTTTACTGTCTCCACAGTTTTACCTTTACCAGGATGTCAAATAATTAGAATCATACAGTATGTAACTTTTTCAGACTGCCTTCTTTCATTTAGAAATATGCATCTAATAGTCATCCATGTCATTTCACGACTTGATAGTTCATTTATTTTTATCGTGAACAATAGTACTCCATTGCATGGATGTACCACAGTTTGTTTATGCATTCAGCTATTGAAGGACATCTTGATTGCTTTCGGTTTTTGGCAATTATGAATACAGCCGTTATTAACATTACAGGTAGGTTTATGTGTGCACATAAGTTTTAAATACCTAGGAGCACAATCACTGCATCATATAGTAAGACTTTATTTTAGCTTTGTAAGAAACTGACAAAGTCTTCCAAAATGTATGTAACATTTAGAATTCCACCAGCAAAGAATGAGAGTTCTTGTTGCTTCATAGTCTTGCCAGCAACTGGTATTATCCCTCTTAATTGTCTTTTAATCAATATGTTCCTCTTTTTACTTTTTCTTTCCTTGCAATTAATATGTTAAAGAAACTAGATTTTTTGTTTTCTGCTATTTTATGGATTTTTCTGGTTTTCATCCCTGTGTTCCTCTGTCCCCTATATTGCTTGGAACTGAATGTTAAGTTTAGAAGCATGATCAGATTTAGGTTTGATTTTTTTGGCGAGAACACTTCATAAGTAGTTTGGTATGTTACCTATTGCATCCTAACCAGTGACACAATTTTTGGCTGACTCTCTTTTTGTGACCTTAAGCCTGAGAAATAGGCTTAGGTGTAGCCCGTCTAATGCATCATTTATAATGGACTCTGTCAGCTTATCTTCTAATGGATTTCTCATCCAGTGCTTCACTCCATTACTAAGGGTTGTCTCCCATTTTTAGCCAGTTCCCCAATGGAAATTATTCTGACTTCTTTACTTCCAAACCTGTTCTTAGGATTTGTTCAGTTTTTCCTGCTATTACAAAGAAATAGTTTTGCTGATAAGCATTAATTTTAAAATAGCAAATATTTGTTTTTAAACTATAGTCACCTTATTAGATTCAGATATGACTCCCTGTTGGGATTTTTTTTATGTCCCGCTATTCCATGATAATTCAATAACTTCCACCAATTTTACCTGCTCTATACTCTAAATAATTGTGTCATTTAACGTCCTTACTTTATCTCTTTTTGACCACATTTATGCCTGACAGAACTCTCTATAAACTCTGTCTCATATCATAAATCAGTACCTGAAGCTCTTTAATCATTCTCCCTTTTTCTAAACTGTCTCTGATTTATTCATTTGGCATCTTTCGATCAATGTGTTGTACAAAATCCAAAGCCATGTTGCAAAGGGACAATTAGAATTGACATCTATCTCAAAAGATTGTTTTAAAGATCAAAGAAAATAATGTACATAAAGTTCCTATCACATTTTTAACACAAAACAAATACGTAAAAATTGCTTGCTCTTAACTCCTCCAATTTTATGTCCTATCCCAAGGAAACTTCATTGGTACATATAAAAATTATATTATTTCAAAAGGTTGATTAATGCTGTATTGCATTTTCATTGCAGAAAAATTGAAAAATTCAGCATAAAAAAGAAAATAAAGATCATTCATAATCCTAACATGCAATAATAATAATGGTTATAATTTTAACTTACCTCCTTCACTTTTTCTGCATCCTGTTTACTTAGTTGAGCACAAGTTATATATAAAATTTTATTTTGATTTTTCATTGAACTTATAATTTTATAATGTCTTTTATAATACTAGGTAAATATTATGTTTAATGCCAAACTATCTTTCATGCAACACTTTTGACACAATTCTTTCTCAATTACAATTCTTCAGGTCTATGATGCTATTTCACCTTCTCTCCCATCCAAACTCCTAACTCACACCAATACAATTCATATCTTTTCAAGCTTACAAACCTCTTTTGTCTCTATTGGATCAAATATTCCCAAGACAACCTCTCTAAGAATCAAACACACCCTAAAACAAGGAAATATCTTTTTTAAATATTTCTGTTTTTTAAAATGAAGGAAAACATCAGAGAGCCTCTTAAACCAAATATAGCATTCAGAGCTAAACTAAAGCTCAGGTCCAAATTCTTTGTCTTGCCTTCACCTAATAGATCACTTTACTTCCAAATTCTACCACCTTCTCGCATCTCTTTAAATTAAAAAGAAAAAGAAAGGTGAGGAAAAAATGGCCATTGTGTGCTGGTCTCATTGGCATGCATTCGTGTGTTAAATTTTTCATTCTTCTAAACTGATAAAAGTTTCTAGCAACAAAATCGTCTCTTGGAGACCTCAAATGAGTTATTAGAATTCAGCCTCACTTTAAACCCAAATGGATCAGAATAGCCTACTCTTCTCCAACTGCACACTTTGCTGTTGATTTTTCACTGTTTGAGACCTTAAGTAGTTTTCCATCCACAAAGCACTACTCATTTTACAGAAAATTTGAACTGATGTAAATTTCACTAGAGACTATCACATATAATAAAATAAAAACATATTACAATGACTTCCTTTCCATAGTCTATTAATTTGGTAATCCTATCAAAAAGCTATTAAATTCCATCTGTCACAATTTTTTTCTTTATAAAACAATTCTATTTATCGTTCATGATTTTGTTACCTTTGAGAGGTTTTTACAGGTTCTTCTCTTTAATAGTTGTCCCATTATTGAACGATTTAAGTTACATTCACTGAACTGTAATTACCATGATAGCAGTTCTTTCTATCCTGAAAAATTGATACAATGTTGGCATTCAATTCTGTCATTTCCCAGTTTTCAGTGAATTTTCATTAATAACCATCAGCAGTGGTTCAGTAAGTTTTTCAACAAAATCCATTAACACCTTAGATGGTAGATCATTCAGACTTTGCATGCTTATTTTGCCCAAGTGTACTCTTACCTGTTTTTAATCAACAGCTATTTTTGAAAGTATTATGTTACATTGAATCCTAAAGTTAGAATAATGATTTTGTGTAAAGCAATTTCTTTTCGTGAAATACAATTCTCATATTTGCACTTAACAATAACAGTGGAATATTCTGAGGAGATACACATATGGGCTGGTCACACACAGTGTGAGGTCTGTGTTTAGAGATTATCTCCTCCCGACTATCACTGCTCCAATTTATACCTTTCCCTCTTGGTTGTACAGGAAGACATCCCTTTCATATCCAAGGACATCTTCCATAGCTTCTGAAAATGAAAATGAATCACATTTACCAAAACATGGTGGACATTGTAGTGGATTGAATAGTGACCCCCCCAAAAAAGATTTGCCCATGTGCTAACCTCCAAAACCTATGAATGTGATCTTGTTTGGAAAAAGTATCTTTGCAGATGTTATTAAGTTAAGGATCTTGGGATGAGGTCATCCTGATTTAGGTGTCCTTATAAGAGAAAGGCAAAGGGATGCTTGAGACACAGGGATACATAGAAGGCAAGGTCATGTGAACATGGAGGCAGAAGTTGGAGTTATGTTGCTACAAGCCACGGAATGCAAGGATTATTAGCCACCAGAAGCTAGGAGAAAGGCATGGAATGGATAGTCCCTCAGAGCCTCCAAAAGAAACCACTCCTGCTGACACATTGATCTTCGTATTCTGGCCTCAAAAACTTTTTGAGAATAAATTTCTGTTGTTTTTAAGCTATCCAGTTTGTTGCAAATTCTTATAGCAGCCATAGGAAACTAATACAGATCCTTTGAGGGGAAATGGTAAAACTGTGGTCAATAATATTTAGATATACAAATTCTCTATTTTTTATCCATTCAGGTTCAAAAAAAGGTATGAAACTATTTTTTAACTAGAATCTTTACAAAGCTGGTCTTGTTTGTGATGATAGCTTTTAATTTCTAATTTCTTTCAGAATCATGGTCTTATAGTTACAGCTCAATAGATTTACCTAGAGTATGAGCTGGAAAGGTAGATCTTTCCCTAGAACTGGCTAACGTTATTGGTGCTCAGAGTCAATTACTTTAACCATTGCAAAGGTAGGATTAGTGAGGGATTTTGAGTTTAGCTATTTGTTCTCCTCACTAGATATTGGCACAATTCTTATCCTTAGCCCAGACACTCTAACAGGGGTTCACTGCAAATGAAGAAAATACTTGTAAAACTTTAAAAGTGAAAAAAATGAAGAACTCAGTTAAATGTAATTACCCTGTGAAAAAACTAAAATATTCATAGGTCACGAGTTGCACATGTTTTACTGCAAAGTAATAAAGTAACTCATCCAAAACTCTTTTTCTAGGTGTTTAAAACATGGTGGTTACAATCCCTTCTAAGCCGTGTCCTTGATTTATCACAGTTCATTCGGAGCATCATGACACATAAAGTCATCTAACTGACTCAAAGTCAAGGCACTTCCTCTGAGAAAACTCTTCCTCTTCTCACTTATAGGTGAGGAATCTAGGAAACCATGTTCAAACTAGTATAGAATGTCAAATAAGCCAAGAATGATAATATTCATTGATGGCAGAGGCACAAGGAAACAGGCACTCCTGGATAGAGAAAGCAGGAGACGAAAAGAGAGCTGGCAGAGGTAAATGAGAGAACAGTGGTATATTTTAAATGATCTGTGATGAAGAGCTAATTGTTATGGACAAGACATAATACCATCATTCATAAATAGGTTAAGTGAAGGAAATAGAGGGATACCTAATACAAATTGCAGATATAAATTCATGAAGTTATTAGTGGTAGTGATTGACTATCACCATGACATATCAAACATACTAAAAATAAAGACAGAGAAAAACAAAATAGTATAAGGATGTAATTGGAATCAGGTTCAGGTAGGTAAGAGAAAACTTAAAACAATAGTGCTTTAAGCAAAATAAAAGTCTCTATTATATAAAAATTCATAGTTGGCCAATTCAGGCTTGGTATGTATCTTTGTTTCCCTAAGTTTTCAAGGACCCACAATTTCTCTGGCTTTCTACTCCACTAACATAAAGGAGTGAACTTCATTCTTATGATCCAAGATGGAATTCCAGCAGTCATATTTATATTCCAAGCTGTATAATGGAAAAACAGAGGAAAACAGGTCAACAATGCTTGACATATATCTTTTAATAAGTTCCAGGAGGTTGATGGATGATATGCTTACATTCCTTTGGCCAGAACTTCATCATATAGCTGTGTGGAGGCTGAACATTTTGTCTTCATTCTAAGAAGTCAAGGGCCCATCAAAAAGTTATATTATAGAAGGGAAGGATGGACAAACAGTAGTCTGCCGAATATATAAATCCTGAAATAAGAGAAAATAGTGTTTCAAATATTTATGGAACGTGTACTAAAATTGACCACACATTTATCAAAAAATAAAACACTAATAGATTCTCCAAAATAGAAATAATAGAAACAGCATTCTCAAAATAATATTCAATACAATTAAAACAATATTGAATGATAGCAAACAAAACAAAGTCTTCTCTAATTTTAAGAGTAAATTAAAACTGTAATGGCAATAATGAAAACACAATGTCTCTAAACAGCTAAAGCAGAGGTCAATGAAAAAAATCATAGCTTTAAATATTTACATTGTAAACAGTAAATAATGAGAAAAAATAAAAATAAATGTTAAAATTTAAAGCAAGGAGATAGTTGCAGTGGCTATATTAATATCAGACATAGTAGATTTTAGAACAAAGGAAATTAAATAGGATAAAGAGAAACATTGCATAAAGGTAAAAATGTCAGTTCTCCAAAAAGATGTAACAATGTCAAATGTGTATCCACCTAATAAAAGAGCTTCAAAATACATGAAGCAGAAACTGAAAAAACTGAAGGGAAGAATAGACAAATCTATAATTATGGTTGGAGACAATACTTCTCTCCCCATAATCAATAGAACTAGTAGATAGAAAATCAGCAAAGTTATAGACACGAGCAACAACATCAACCAACTGGATTTAGTTGACATTTATGGAACACTCCAACCAACAACATCAGAAAACACATTTTTTCCAAGTGCACATGAAACATCCACCAAACAGACTATATTCTGGGCCACAAAATAAGCTTTAACAAGTGTAAAAAACTTGAAATGATAAAACATGTTTTCTGACTATAATGGAGTTTATCTAGAAATAAATTACCAAAAGATAAAAGGAAAATCTGAAAACATTTAGAAATTAAGCAACATACATCTAAATAGCCCATGGAGAAATCTAATTAACCCAATGAGAAAGTCTCAAGGGAAATTAAAAAATTTTTTTGACTGAACAAATATGAAAGCACAACATGTCCAATTTTGTGGGATGTTGCTAAAGCAGTGCATGGAGGGAATTTATAGCAATACAGCTTATATTAGAAAAGAAGAGGTGGGGGAAATGGAGAGATGCTGGTCAAAGAGTACAAAGTTTCAGTTACACAGATGAATACGTTCTGGAGATCTAATGTACAGCATGGTGACTATAGTTAACAATACTGTATTGTACACTTGAAATTCGACAAGAGGATAAATCTTAAATATTCTCACCACAAGAAAAATAAAGGCAACTATTTGAGGTGATGGATATGTTAACTAGCTTAATTGCAGTGATCATTTCACAATGTATACATATATAAAAACCTCGGGTTGTACAACTTAAATATGTATAATTTCTGTTTGTTAATTATGCTGCAATAAAGCTGGGGGAAAAGAAGTTTTCAAAGCAGTAGTCTCAGATTCCACCTAAAGAAATAAGAAAAAGAAGAGCAAAACAAACCAAAAGCAAGCAGAAGAAAAGAAAAAATAAAATAAGAATAGAAACTAATGAAATTTAACATTGAAAAACAATAGAGAATCTTAAAAATACCAATAAAATTCATAAACCTCAAGCAAGACTGACCAAGGGAAAAAAAGAGAATACACAAATTCTTCATATCAAGATTGAAAGAGGGTCTATTATTACAGATCTTGCAAATATTAAAACCATAATGAGGGAGTACTATGATAACTGTATGCACTTATATTTGACAATTTAGATGAAATGGTCCAAAGCCTTAAAAACTTCAAATTGCCCAAACTCACTCAAGATAAAATAGATAAACTGAATAGTCCTATAGCTATTAAATATATTGAATTCAGTGTTAAAATCCTTCTGAAATAGAAATCTTCAGGCCCAGACAGTTTCACTGGTGAATTCTACCAATCACTAAATAAGAAATAAAGCCTATTCTACATAAACTCCTCCAGAAAATTTAAAAGAAAGGAATACTTCCTACCCATATAATGAGCCCAGAATTAATGATACCAAAACTAGACAAAAGAGAATAAGAAAACAATACTATAGAAGAATATATCTCATGAAAATCAATGCCAAAGTCCTCAATCAAATATAAGTGAATCAAATTCAGCAACATCTAAAAATAATAATATACGAAAATCAAGTAGGGTTTATCCAAAAACACAAGACTTTCAACATTCACATATCAATGTAATTCAGCATATTAATAGTCTAAAGAAGAAAAACTACATCATCACGTCAATTGGTTCATAAAAATCACCTGATAATTCAAGATCTGTTTGTGATAAAAATTTTCAGCAAACTATAAAGGAAATTTTTCAAAAATGATAAAGGGCATTTATGCAAAAACAAAACCTACAGCTAATATTATACTTGATGTGAAGACAATGTTTTTTCCTCCAATATAAATATTAGAGGAAAAATTTTTCTTCTAATATCAATATCAAGGCAAGAATGCCCACTCTCACTATTCCTAATCAACTTTGTACTAGAAGTCCTAGCCTAAGACTAAGTCAAGAAAAAGAAACAAAAGCAATACAAATTGGAATGGAAATGTGTCCCTATTCACAGATGACATTATTGCCTACCTAGAAAATTCCAACAAATCTACCAAAAAGAAATTCCTAGAACTAATAAGTGAAATTAGCAAGGTCACAAGATGCAAGGCCAACATACAAAACCAATTATATCTCTATATACTATTAATGCATGATTTTAATACGATGTTTAATAAACAATACCATTTAAGATAGTTTCAATATAAAATATTTTGTTATAAATCTAAGAGAACATGCAGAATCTATATGCTGAAAACTACAAAGTGCTGATAAAGGAAATCAAAGACAATCAAAATAAATAAAAGGATATAGTGTGTTTGTGGATTTGAAGATTCAACATAGTACAAAATCTTACAGAAATCTATAAATAATAAGTTCTAGATATCTGAAACTCAGTTTCTCATACTGCCTTCAGTCCAAACTCAAGTCCTGATCTTGCAGAAAAGGCAAGAGAGAAGAAAGAGTCAGCCTGAGTACATGTTCTGAAACTGCATGTGATCCCTGACGAATGTAAAATGGTTGCCCTTGGTTGGATAAGGTCAAGTTAAGAGACTTGGAAGTATTTGTGAAACAAGAAAATCGATAGCTTTGTGTATTTAATGTCTCCCCTGCAAGCAAAGTCACAGAAGAAAAACAATGCCACTTTGTAGGTAGTGTTCCACAGGAGATAAATCCTTTCAAATGATCTGAGATGGTGGTATACATTATCTGAGAACTGGCAATTTAGTAAGAGCTGATAAATCATTTCACTTGACCTAAAAATGTGTAGAGAAGATGTGATAAAATGGCACTCAATGCACACTTTCTTGACATGCATCTTTTACATAAATGACTGATGGATTTTTTCACTCCTTCTCTGTAACATAAATTTAATATACTATTTCAGATATGAGAAGCAGGTTTTTTTTATTTATGATTCAACCACTTTGAAAATCTTAAATGTCAACAAGTTTTGGTGGGTTTTTTCCATTTGGTAACGGTAATGCACTTCTAATGTGGTTGTCCCTCATCCAAGTAAAATGTCCATACACATTCACCCCAGGACTTACTTTAACATGCAAGTATAGATTATATAGATCTAAAATATTTCTGCAAATAAGTATAATTCACGAACTCTTATGTAGTCTCCCCTCACAATGTAACTCACATTTATTATGCACTTTACATTCCAACCCTCACTACCTTAATTCAGATCCCAGATGCTGCTATCTTATCCTAATACTGGTCCCTGAAGGGATGTTCTCTATCTTTTCCAATTCCAGTGTAACTTATATACAATTGCCAGATTTTTCTTCTCAAAACAGTGTTCTATTAATAGTCTTCCTTCTTCAAAATGAATTAGTGGTTCTCCATTATTTTTTAAATCAATCATGAACACCAATGCATAATATTCAGAACCCTCTATAATCTGGCCCAAGCCTGTCCCATACATACACATACCATAGATCCAGCCACACTAGACTGTCATTTCCTGAACATATTTGGTACATTTTCATAAGTTACTACTATATCTATAAAGTTCTATCCCTTCTAATTTAATCCCTATCTACTTACTAGGGCAAATTTCAAATGCACCTTTTGCCATGAAGTCTTCTCTGATCATTTCACAGATAAAGGTCATCTTTGATCATTTCACAGATAAAGGTGATCTTTTGGGTGTTAGGGCTTCCATAATACTCACCATTTAAGTTCTTTAATAACCACTGGCAAAATACTGAATAGAATCCGAGTCGTGCCCATTTTCTATCTCTTAGTAATTACAAAGGGCACAGTCTCCTTTCTAGAATCTATAGAGCGCTTAGTCCATGCCTGGTACACAGAAAGTATTCCATAAAAATGGGAATGATGGACTACGAAATAAGCCATAGTCTACCTCAGATTTATAGTATATATGATTTCTTTCCTAACACCTAAAATACTTATATTCAATAATTATATCTATGTTTTAACAATTTTTCTCTCACAGAAAATCTGTTTTAAGTACAGATTTTTCTGAGAGGGATAAAGGATTAAATTCCTTATATTTTATATTTATCAGATTCCTGTCTTTTGATAAAAATTGAGGGTCCCTTAATAGGAGAGCTCTTGGAGGTGTATGAAGGGAACCATAATTGACGCAAAGTGGAGGGCAGTTCCTGAAGACAAATGTCTCCTGACTTCAACACTAATGAGAGGTGCAGTGACCAATAATAAACAGATATTATATAAGCCGAGTGAGGAGAGCTACAGAGGGATGGAACGTTAATCCACAAAGGAAGGTAATAGCAGAGGTAAACCTTAAATTCTAAGGCTGGTCCATAAAGGAAGCATCAAGCTAAAAATGGCCATTGATCCTGTGAAACATATGATCTTTCCCAGAGATAGTAGGAGAGCTAATATTTAAAGAGAGCTAATATTTACCAAATTCCAACCATATGCTATGCACTTACAATTATCTCATTTGATCCCCATGGAAGATAGATATTATTACTCTCCTTGTTTAGAGACAAGTGGTGATGTTGATGAACTTTTTAAAACACATGCAGTTAGAAATGACGTAACAAGGATTTGAAGTCAGCTCTGTCTGATATCAATCCTATGCTCATTTCAGTACATCATGTTGCTCTAGCAGAGGTTATTTTCCAAGATTGTTTACTTTAGGCATGACTAAATTTTGGTACATTACATAGTTACCCCCTCCTAATCTTAGAGTAGATGTTAGTAGTTGATCATAATACTCTTTGATTCCAGATTCTGCATCAGCATCCCTCTCAAGACAGTGATTTGAGAGGCCACTAGAAAACAGAGTTCTTTGTATAAGTTAAACTTATACATTCCTAATTCCAGTGACTTTTCTAGCAGCGATGAAATGAGCAGCATGATCTCTGACATTCTTCCTGGCCTAGAGATTATATCAACAATAACAACAACCAGCTAACCAAACAAAAATTCAAACTCATTTATTCCTAAACAGCAACATTTTTTTTTAATATGGACATCTAGAGAAATATATTATGGAGGCAAAGATTTTTTCTTACATACACACTTCAAAACTACTTGTTTACAAAACTCGTTGTAGGAATCTATAACAATCACTATCAATTACTCAGCACATCTAAGTGCTGAGCACTGTGCTAGACTTTTAAATTCATCATCCCTAATAAAACTGAATAAGTCTAATTACAACATTTGACACTCCCTGATTCCCAGATCCCCAGGGTTCATCTGACAGGTCGCTCTGACCACACAAGTGCTCCCTTCCCCCCCAATTTGTCTCTTTATATTTTCTTCCACATCTTCACAATTGTTTGAAGAAGAGGGCCTTTCCAGACAGAGAATAGTTCTTTGATGAAACATACATGCTATCCACCAGAAATTCCCATACAAGTTCTTCAAGTCCATTTGTAAGAAATCAAATGAGCTGCCCCACAGCAGCCTGCACAGGTACCTGCACAGCTAAGGCACCATCCCAGAATAGTTATTTGGCAATGATAGAATATATGGCAACTAAAATTTAGACCCATTAATTGACTAATCAGTCTCTCCTTTATCTTTCTTTTCTATGAAGTGTAAATCAGATTTATCAATCCACATTGCTTAAAATATTTCAACGGATTCCTAGTTCTCTTAGAATATCTAAAATACAAAATGTTTTCCTGGTCTAGCATCGGCCTACTTATTCTACCTCACCTTTCTCCCCACTGCTCACACTGTACTCATTTTGTTGTTCAGTGCCTGCTGCCATTCCTTTCACTGTATGTCTTCATTTCTTATTCTCTCTGCCTAGAAGACTCTTTCTTCATTGCTTCTCAGGGCTGGCTTAGTCTTCCCCTTTTAGTCCCAGATCAAACAACCCCAGCCCTGCCTAACAATTACTCTCTACCTCATCATCCTGCTAACCACCTTCATCGACTTTATCACAACTTGTATCTTTTATTGTTTTTTTTTACTAGCTTATTGCGTTCCTCACAATACTAACATATTGTGTTTCTCTCACAATAGAATTATCTTTCTTTCTTTCATTCATTACATCATTAAATATTTATTGAGCACCTATTAAGTAACAGACACTGTTCTAAGCGTTGGATATGTAGGAGGGAAGACAAAATCCTTGCTCTTATAAGTTTGTTTTATTTGGGGAAAATAAAGAAGTAGAAAAACAAAACACAATCAATTCTCATTATTTGCAGTAGCTATATTCTATAAAGTCCCCACAAACACTGAATTTGTGAATACCTAACCATTGCTTCTAGGGGAAATAGAGGTTAGGTACCCACAAGCCTCTGGTCACAACATTTTCATCAAGCAATCAAAATATAACCTTGCTTTATATGTGTTTCTGTTTAAAGACACTTTATTGAATATACATTGTTGATTCATTAAGAATGAACTCGTGGCCACAACACTTTAACTCATGCCTGAACGAAGCTCATCTAATACAGGTATTTTCTCTGTAAGGCACATCACAGCCTTCTTGCACTTAGAACACTAGACCCACTTAAGATGTTTTAAACAGAAAAATCACCAATAAAAAGCAGAAAAATGAGGAAAATGTGGCACTAATAGACTGCAAAAAGGATATGTGTTTGTAGTAGTATGAGAACTGAAATAAGAAGGCAGAGCGTCTCTCGTTCAACCTCGCTAAGAATGCATGCCTCAGGCACTCAAATTTTTCACCACTTTGCATATGCCTGTGAATGGCCATGGAAGTGCTGCAAGCATTGATTTGGGGTTACAAATAAATTTCGGCAAATAGAATTCACAAATATGGACAAATATGAATCCACAAATAATGGAGGATCAACTATAATTACAGATGAGCAGAAGTATGAGAAACACTAAGAAGAAAGGTTTAAAGGCAGAGTAAGGAGGGTGAATATGTTATTCTACACGGTTTGGTCAGGGAAGCCCACTCTGGTAAAGTGAAATTTAAATAGAGAGTTAAATAAAATGAAAGAAAAGTTACTCAGATTTTTGTGGGGAAGAGCATATCAAGCAAAGTGAAGACCAAGTGAAAAATCTGGGGGAGAAAATGTGCTTGGAGTGGGAAGAGGTGGACAGAGAAGTGGTAGATGATAATGACAGAGTTGGGGGGGAAGTGGGCAAAGCATATATGAGGTCATTTTTGGAGCTTTGATTGTTACCTAGAATGAGATGGAAAATTATGAGAGGATTTTGATCAGGGGAGTATCAAGATCTAAAATTTTTTAAATGTCCCTTAGGGCTGTTCTATGGAAAATAGAATGTAAGGGTCCACATTGGAAGCTGAGACCAATTGAGAGTGATTACAATAGTCCAGATAAGAAAACTTGGTGGCTAAATGTAGCGTAAGAGTAGATATAATATTTAGAAGTCATGGAACTGGGAATATATTTCATGTTTACCATTAATAGAATGTGTTGTAGACTGGATTTAGGTGGGTGCAGTAAGTGCATGAGAGAGAGAATGGTTACAGACCACTGCAAGCTGTTTAGCTTAGATCAATCAAAAGAATGAAGTTAGCATTTTCTGGATGGAGAAGGGAAGAGGAAGAATAGACTGGCAGAAACCTGAGTGGTGAGAGCAGAACAAGACTTGCATTTTAGACAGTTAATTTGAGGTACCAAATAATCTTCTCAGTAAAGATATCAATAAGGGAGTTAGATATATGAAGCTGAAGTTCAAGGGAAGGACCAGACTAAAGATTTGGGAGTCAACAGTTCAAACCTGATTTTAAAGCCGTGAGACTGATGAGATTGACTAGAAAGTCACTAGAGGTGGAGATGTGAAGAGATCTAAGGACAATGGAATATCACTTTCAAGAGGGCAGGGATCATATCTGACTTATTAACCCTTAATACACCTAGTACTATTTTCAGTGTCTACAGAAAAATATCCTCAGTAAATAATTTGAATTATTTTTGATAATACATTAATATTTTTATACTGATCAAAAGATGTACAGTGGATTTTTATTTTGCTTTTTCAGTTAACTTTTACTTATTTATTAATCTTTTTTGTGAGGAAGATCAGCCCTGAGCTAACATCCGTGACAATCCTCCTCTTTTTGCTGAGGAAGACCGGCCCTGAGCTAACATTTATTGCCAATCCTCCTCCTTTTTTTCCCTTTTTCTCCCCAAGGCCCCAGTAGATAGTTGTATGTCATAGTTGCACCTCCTTCTAGTTGCTGTATGTGGGACGCGGCCTCAGCATGACTGGACAAGTGGTGCATCTGTGCCCGCCCGGGATCCGAACCCAGGCTGCCAGTAGCAGAGCGCGCGCACTTAACCACTAAGCCACGGGGCCAGCCCCTCCGTTAACTTTTAAATATGTTTTCCATGTGTCTGTGGAGCCAGAAAGTATAATTTTGCAATAGCTAAGTACTCTGGATTTAGGTTGTTTTTTCCTTTATTTCATTTTATTTTAACAGAATT
Source organism: Diceros bicornis minor (assembly GCF_020826845.1). NCBI lineage: Eukaryota > Metazoa > Chordata > Mammalia > Perissodactyla > Rhinocerotidae > Diceros > Diceros bicornis. Next base: position 70,965,395 of record NC_080745.1, read on the forward strand.
CATATGTTCTTGGGCCTTGCTTATGATTTTTCAGAGAGACATTGTTTCTGTAAATCTCGGTTGATAATTAGGGTAAAAAAGAATTGTCTCCAAAATATCAATCAGAGGAATTTTATTCTCCTGTTTGACTTTGCACACCCACTCTGAGACTAACAGCTTTCTGAAATAACCATGATAATTACTGTTGTTGTTACCAATGTTGTGAGCTGGTACAGAAGCAATTTTTAAATGTTAATTCCTGTGTTGGCTCATCAGCATTTCCTCTTTCTTTTTCAAAGGTTATCATATCCTCCTAATTGAGCCGTCTTCTCAGGAGAAGGAGCCTATCCAATTCATCTTTAGAATACAGTCTCAGAGACATCAAAAGGAAAAATAAAAGAGACAAGGCAGCATACAGCCCTGTTGTAGGCTTTCCCCTATTGCATTGTACACATCAGAATCCAAATTTCGAAAAATAAAAGAAGGTGTTGTCTTGAGGATTTTGAACCCAAATTGAAATTACAACTCTCCCTGCCCTGGTCTTTGAGTTCGGTTTGGCAGCTGGGGACTTTCCAACAGAATCCAGCCTTTCATTTAAGAACTGTAGTTCTAATTCAGATCTCCTGACATCACTGAATTACTTCTCCAGGCCCACTCACTTTGAGGAAAGGTCCCAATTCAGTGCCTGAGACTTTTTCTAAAGGCCTACTACTTTATATGTAGCAATAGAAATGCAGGCTTCTTTTTCAATAATCAAGTGTGGTTATTACTATAGTATGTGAATTTGGTCCATTTATAAGCTCTTAGTGGACAAAAAATATTTTACTCTTCTATCCCTAAACCTCATGGCAGAGCACTTCTAAACTGTTTGTCAAAAGAATGTATCTTCAAACTACCTCTATCATAATTTCACTTTCACAGTTCTGATTTCTCAGAAAGAAAGAGAGTAGCCCAGTTACCACTGTCTACTAATTCCTAGTTAACCAGCCATCTCAGAAGAGATCACAAGAAGGAAGCTAACATGGGCATGATGATTACTTCTTATTTGAATGAGTTCTTAAAATAGCACCTTGATAAAGTCACTTTTCCTGATGTCAGATGGAAGATCTGGAGTAAGATACCACATTTATCTTCCTAAATATCAGATAACAGTATCCTGAGATGCAGGTGTCTCAGAATGACTCGTAATTACTGTATTTCTTCATTCATTCTTCAACAAATATCAGTTGAGCACCATGCATATGCCTGGGATGACAAGTGCTTTGTTACAGGCAATACTATTTCATAGTGAAGGTATCTCTAACATCTGGCACTGTCATTAGGAAGGATTCAACAAAGGCCCCTCACTGTATATGGTGAACAGAGTGTCAGCTGATCTGAGATATTAATGTGTCCTTTACAATCAGCTAAGGATAAGGGTGTTCCTTTGAGTAGGAAACCCAAATGGAGCTGAAGGACTCCGGATAAGCAGTAGAGTTGAAAGTAAATGTTTATGCTCAAATGAGTTAGAGATAAAATGAGCAACTGACAAACTTTTAGGCACAGGAAATAAGCTGTGAGCTGTCTCACAGGGAAATTTGTTGGGAGGGAAAGAAATGCAAGAATGGCCTCGTAAAGCTGTTCCAAGTCTAAAGCCTAGATTCTACTTACATCGGCAGCAGGATCTTGTGCTGCATATGCTTAACTAATTGTATGACTCTCTTATTTTATGTCCTTTCTATTGATGCTTAGTATTTAAAAGAATTCTTTTTGAAAATCCCAGATTCTTGTGGATGTGCTAGTAGAAGGATAGAAAAGAGTTTGGGTACGGTGATAGGAATAAAAATTAAGGTGAGGGAAATCCTGTACCTACCTGGGTGGCTTGTTACAAATTCATATTCCTGGGCCTCCCTCCAAACCTACTTAATCAGAATTCTTGGAGAACAAAACCTAGAAATTATTATTTTTGAAAAGCGTCCCAAGTGATTCTTCAGGTCACTAAAAATTGATCCTTATACCCAAGGGGAAGTTAAAACTCAGAAGTGTCACCTTCATTATCTTTCTTTTCTACTCAGTCTTATTCTAGATTCTCCTCTGCCAAACAGTCTAGGTTCAATGTTTTCTTTACATAAGTAGATTTTATTTCCCTTCTTACAAGATTTTTCAATGGATTTCAATTTCACCACATTCCCTTAAGTAGTTAGAAGAGGTCATTCTAAGCCTCAAAAAAGTAAATTTGAACAACTCTTTACCAAGCCAACATCTACTTATCTTTTGATACTCAATTTAGACGTCAAGTTTTCCCAGAAACTTTCTCTTATTCCCCACCTCACCCTAATGCCCCTCCTGTGTGTTCCTAGAACACCGTCTATTTACTACTAAGACATTGTGGTAGAATCATCTATTTACTTGTCAGTTTCCTAAAGCAAAGATTCTTCATATCAGATTTTGCATTATTTGTCATTCATGTTTTTACCTCCAGCTTCTCAACCAGCACCTGGAACACGATAAGTACTCAATAAATGTTGGTTGAAAACAAACATGCATGCATGAATAAATCCATGAAAATATGATTCTGAAAGGAGCATTGAACTAAGCAAGCCTGAAGCTGCAATTTTAGAAACTAGAGTTTCATTTTCTAGTTGACACTTAAGGACATAGAAAGACTTATCTGAGAAACAGTTCAGATTATCTGTGTTGTAGGACCTTGAGAAAATAAAACCTAATGGTTACCTTCCCACAGCATCTATTTCCCAAAGCAACTGAAAAGAACAGCCATCTCATTATTCTTTGCTCTGGTTCCAAGGTAACTAATGTCTTGAGTGTTTTACCAACAACAACTGACAGATGCTCTTACAATAAATGGGTTTTGTACTTGCAATGCAATGTGCAGACTAAAAAATACAATTAACCAACTAAAAACAGGAGAGTAATGAAAGAAGAACCCAAGACACCAAGGAAAGAAACTTAGAATAACTACTGTTCCACAGGCCTCTTGTTCTCTTAGAGTATGGTATTTTGTCAAGATGGAAAGAGATTTTCCCATCAAGGCGAAACAGGTGTCATGGCCACATGCATATCTACTGCAGCAGTACATTTAACTGTACGCAGCAGAGAAATTTAAGAAAAACAAAGTATTTTACCCAGTGTTAAGGGTTTTTGTTTTTACATGGCATGATGTTACATTGTACTATGGGAGCAAGTTTTCAATGGAGGGCAACTTTCTCAGCTGATCTCCAATGGATGGCCTCAGAGTCACCAGCTCAGCCACTAAAGAGCACTAGTCTAGTTGCTTTCCCACAAATCACCAATTAAAGCTAGCCTCTTGTTGGTCTACGTATAGCATAAGAAAACAAAACAGGATTCCCAGCACCAGTCTGCTGAAATTAGGTGGCATTTAGATAGACTCACAGTGACTCCTTAAATAAATCCAAAAATAATAGATATCTGTGAAAGATCAAGATGAGAAGAATGATCCAAGTTAGCCACCTAGCTAAGGATTGCCCCTTCAAGACTCTAATTTAATGCTAGAAAAAAAATTTATCCAGTGCATAATTTAAACACTTTCAAACTATCCATAACGGTTCTGATTTTGCTAGACGGTTGCTTAATGGCAGCAAACAAAGCTTAAGGGAATCTAACTTTTTTGACGTGGTAGTTTGGAGCACCAAAACTTGTACCCTATTGGCTCCAAAGCATGCATTCCTCTTCTCAGATTTCCGCCTTAAACTGAAAACTTTTACCCAAGCATGGAATGGGATCATAGGTCCCCATAGGAGAGATTCTGTAAACCTTGGGGCCAGGAAATCTGTCAGTGGAGAATCTCAGGAGCACCTGGAGACCCATTCTCTAAACTCTTTCTAGCCTGATTAACATGAAAATGGGTGCTCTGGCAGAACTACAGGTCATTAGAAGATTAGGAAACCATGAGGATAAGCCAGCATTCACCATGCATATACACTACACCATAAAAAGTTGGGTTAATCTTGTCCCAAAAGGGAGGCACCTGATCAACACAGACAGTATCCTTCATGATCCCCCTGCTCCACCCTTCCATAGTCATCCAATTTTCATCCATTCTATAATTACATTGAAAGTCAAAGGAAACTTCTTTTATTTATAATAATAATAATCACAGACAATGTTTTGGAAGGCTTTTTAATTGCCAGGCACAATGTTAACATACATATATAAGAAGAAGATGGGCACGGATGTTAGGCCAGGGCCAATCTTCCTCAGCAAAAAACAGGAAGATTGGCATACAATGTTAGCTCAGGGCTGATCTTCCCCACCAAAAAAAAAAAAAACCATATATATATATTTTTTCTTCTCTTATTTAGTCTTTTCAACCTGTGGGACAGAAGCGATTCTCATTCACGTTTTTATTGTTTCATTTTACTTAATTTTGCTTTTAATTAAAAAAGCAATACATGCAAATGATAAAATTTTAAATGGAACAAAGAGGAATACAGTAAAATGTGATTTTTCTTCCTTATGACCTATGTCCCAGACAACTTACATAATCTACATATATATAAACATGCAAGAAAAGATATCATTTTCCATGCAAATGGACAGACATTGTACATTATCATCTACAGTTTGTTTTTTGTACTTAACTGTTGATATTGAACATCCTGCCCTATTGGCACATGAAGCTCTACCAGTTTATTTTTAATGGTGCCGTAGATTAGATGTACCACAGTTTATTTAATCATCTCATCTTGATGGATGCCTGACACTGTAGTAATATAAGAATAAAAACAACATAAGTGCTTTACCTATTAGCTAATTCTCATGATAACTCAATGAGATAGGTGCTATTATTAATTTCATTTTATAGAAGAGGAAACAGTGTCTTAAGAGATTAGGTTAGTAATTTATCCAAAGTTCTAGAGCTAGCGACTTAGAATTGGAGTACTTAATCATGAGGCCTGCCTATCATTTCTTTTATCTTTTGCGTATTTTCTCTGTCCTCCCCCCACGTTCTTGCTCTTTTCATCACTCCTCGCCACTTCCCGCATCACACACACACACACACGCACACACACACACACACACACACACGCACGCGCTCGCGTGCGCACACACACACGTGCTCCCAGTTATTTCCTCTTCTTTCTCTGTTGTGGATTGGTCGATTATGCAGCAGAGCCCAGTTGTGTTAAGCCCAGAGTGAATGGGCTCACAAACCTCAAAACAAGAGCCCTTGCTTGAGAATAAACTGCGTTGATAAAGGTTCCATCACACCTTCCTGAGAGATTTCTGCTCAAGTGCCTCATTCACAGTAGAAGGAGCAGTCTCCATCTACAGGACTGGTCTCTCTGCACACTCCTCTTTCTCATTCTCCTCCTCCACTCCTCCTTCTCCTATTCTTTTTCTTTGTTCTTTTTCTCCTTCTTCTTTTAACTATCTTTAGTTGTGGTGAATCCTATATAGTAAGTAGATATTCTTAATTCAGGGAGAAATAAAGATACACAAACACATAAGCAGACTTTTTTCTTATTAGTAGCTGCTCAACTTCCCCCTCATCCATAATCATATCATTAAGCTGTTGAGTTTATGTGTTTTGTTGTTTTATTTCACTTGTTGATTATTTTGCTTATTCTGAAGATGTCAAACCTAGTCTGTTCATCTCTGAAGCCCTTGCTCTTTTCTGCTGGTTTTTCATGTCACCATCCCAACCCTACCTTGGACTGGTCAATAACTGGTTCCAATGCTTCCAGAATGGCCCCCCTTTATATACATACCTATGAGGTATCTGTGAATCACATATCGCACTGTACTTCTGGTTTTCCTGCCCTTGACTCATAGAACAATGCCCGCTCACCAAATGACCAATGGATAAGGCAGAGTGAGTAGAAAGCTAGGACTGTAACAAAACAGTATTAACAACAATAAGAAAAACTAATAATTGTTGAGCACTTACTGTGTGCCAGGAAATTTATGTGTATGTATTGTTCTGCTACGGTTGCTGTAACAAAATGCCATGAACTAAAAAAGGAAATTTGCTGTCAGTTCTGGAGGCTAAAAATCTAAGATCAAGGTATCAGCAGGGTTGGTTCCTTCTGAGGCCTGTAAGGGAGAGTCTGTTCCATGCCTCTCTCTTAGCTTCTGGTGGTTTTCCAACAATCTTTGGTGTTCCTTGGCTTGGAGATACATCACCCCAATCTCTGCCTTCATGTTCACAGGTTGTCTTCCCTGTGCATGTCTCTGTGTCCAAATTCCCCCTTTATACTAGCACACCAGTCATGTTGGATTAGCATCCACCCTAATGAACTCATTTTAACTTGATTACCTCTGTAAAGACTCTATTTCCAAATAAGGTCACATTCTAAAGTGATACATTCTGACGGGGTTAAGGCTTCAATATATCTTTTGGGGGGGGCATAATTTGACCCATAACAATATATAACCTCATTTAATTCTCATTACTGTTGAAAAGTAGGTGTATTATCTACACTCAAAAAAAAAAAAAAAAAAAAAGAATACTGAGCCTTAGAGAGGTTAAATAATTTACCAAAGGTCATACAGATAGAACATGGCAAGGTTCAGATTTAACCCAGGGCATCTGAATCCACATCCTGAGTCCCTAACTACCATGCTCTATTACCTCTATATATAATAAGTTTCTTAACATGTAAACTGGGCTGTGCTGGTAGACACTCTCTATTGCAGCATCACTTGTGCATGCTATGATAGCTTTACCCGCTAAATTGTATAAAACTTCAGCTGAGGTAAATACTTTACCTAAGGTAAATAAATGAAATAAGCCAGACAGAGACAAATACTGCGTGTTCTCACTTACATGTAGAATCAAAAAAACCCCCCAAATCTCATAGAAACAGAGTAGAATGGTGGTTACCAGGGGCTGAGGAGTGGGGGACATGGAGAGATGCTGGTCAAAGAGTGTAGCCTTCAGTTGTATCATGATAAGCTCTGGGGATCTAATGTACACCATGGTGACTATAGTTAACAATACATACTGTACAATATACTTTAAATTTTCTAAGAGAGTGGATCGTAAGTGTACTTACCATACATACACAAAAAGGTAACTATGTGAGGTGATGAATGTTTGAATTAACCTGAACATGGTAATCATTTCACAATGTATACATATATTCAATCATCATGTTGTACATCTTAAATATATACAATTTTATTTGTCAATTTTATCTCAATAAAGCTCAGAGGGAAAAAAAGAGAGAAATGGAAAGTGACTTGACTCCAGTTAGAGATTTAGCAAAGGCAAATTTGATGACAAGAAAAAATGGGGGAAATAGGGGGTGGATACTTTATGTCAGCTAATCTCAAACTCCATTGTGCATAAAATTCAGATTCCTCATTTAGTAGTTCTTAGGGGGGACAAAGAACTCTGTCATTTTAATCAGCATCAGGAGTGATTCTTGTGAACACTAAAATCTGAGAATAACTGCTATAGGTCTTGCAATAGAATCAATGACATAAATAAAAGCAATACAACTACTGACTTTTTTTTTTTTTAACCTCTTTTCAAGGCATAATGTTAAAATAATTTAAAACAAGAGCAGGTTCGTTAGTCATTCTATCTACATGATTTCCTCCTTGTCGTGTATCTTCACATTTCTTTGTATGAAGCCGGTTTAAGTCATTTCTTCTACCTCTAATTCACACAAAGCCCTTCCTAAAAATCTGAGCTTCATTACTTAATTACATGTTGTGGGGGCTATGACTGAGAAATCCACAGACATTTTATTAATTCTTCTTGAAATAAAGAAGAGCTATAGCTGAAGACGTGGAGTTTGTGAAAAATCAGGTAATTATTGCCAGCTAATAGCTCCCATTTCTAAACAGCTGTATAAAAGTATCTTTCTTGAAAATGATCGTAGTCAGAATTTTTTAATGTAAATTTATTCTCAGCCTCAATAGAAAAGAACCAGAAGCAAAGATATAAGAGCATTTGTTCAAAGAGTACCACCTCAGTAAAAGAAATCTGACCTGGTATTGGCCAAACTATTCAAGTTTCCATCTCTCAAATACCCTACAAATTCCCTATCTTTAAAGGGTGCTAAAATAATAAAATCTATTCCCTGGATGAAAGATACTGCCATAAAGTGAAAGTGCTGGGAGAAATCGCAGGACCCAGAGGGCTCCCCTGTCTCCTGTGGTTTACTGGTTTTATCGTGTTAACAAATCACTTAGTACTTAGTCCAGGTCAGTGATATTATCTGAAAGGAATTTCTTATCCAGAGAATTTAAGAGAATGAGGAGCTATAAAAACTTCTCTGTCTATATGTCCAAAATAAAATGAGTACTCTTTTGGGAACTGAAAACGTCTTTAGGAATAAATATAACCCTGATGAAAGATTCAAGCCTATCAAAAGAACACATCGGCTCCATACCCAAAGACTTCACAACTCCTTCAAGAACTTTTGCCAAACTCTACCGCAGCAAGCCGGCTCTTCTCACGCTCACCAAGAGGTGCGTTTATCTCTTGATACAGAGTGCTGGAGAGCTCTCCACAGTGGATTTGTGGACTCCTATCCACTTAAGATTGCCAAGACATGCCTTGATAATTTGAGTAGTTCTAAAGAAGTGAATGTTACCTATTAAAAAAATCAAAGAGACAAAAATATGAGTTAGCTGAGTGTAGCAAGCAAAGGGACTTCTTGGTAATAAACTATATTAAAAGTGCTATTTAATGATATTGAGTATTTCTTATGTGCCGGGAACTGTTTTCTGTATGTATTAGCTCTCGTAACTCTCATAACCACTCTAGGAAATGGCACTATCACCGGTCTCGTTTTGCTCTGAGGTGCAGAGGGGTTGAGCAACCTACCCAAGATCATACCACCAGTATTACAGCAGAGCTGGAATTCAACCTGGGAAGCCTGGTCTTAAAGCCTAAATACTTAATTAACCACTGTGTCTGCTACCTCTGATGAGTACCTTCCTCTCTCTATCTCCTTCATGTAAAAGAATAATGAAAAATTAGGCTAGATAATGATGAGATTTTTGATGGACATTGCAAACTCTGTTTTGTCTACAAAGGACCCTAAATAGGATTGAGTTAGGAATGAAAAATTAAAAAAAAAAAAAAACCCTCCAGTGCCAAAGTCAATGTGAGCTATTTTGAGCTTTAAAATCGTTTTCACTCTTGAAGCTTTCCCTCGCCTCCTATCTTCAGAGCAGTATTTGTAGTTCTGAGTTTTGACAGAAACTCAATGAGCCAAAATTCTGTTGGAGCAGCTGTTCTTGAGCATTTCTAGATTGACTGGAACCATGAGACACTGAAGATACTCTATTCATAAGTAGTGAAAACGGAGGTTGGTTGTTTTCAAAATCGTCGGTGATACTTTGTCAGAATTGGCTAGCGTGACACATGTGGATGATATATTTCCAGGCTTTTAAATTTGTTTCCTTGAATTAAAATTCACCCAGAGGCCATCCCAAACACTAACAGTAGCTAGTGATTTTTTAAAATACAATAAATACAACACAAAAAAATAGTGAATATTTGTCATTACCATCCTGTGAGCCAAAAGAGTGCTAATACCCTTTCTATTCCAGATCTTTATCAATGGATGGGTTTATTAAACTGCAACAGTTGCCTTTAAAATCTGGTATGGAAACCCTAACTATAGAGTTGAAAGGTTTTTTCTGGCCATTCTGTAGTGGGTAAATTAAATCTCAAACTTTCTGATGTTGCCACAGTTTTTCAAATTATAATCTTAGCTTCCAATATCTTAAATTCATGTTGAATATTTATTTTATAAAAATTTGAATGAATTTGACTTTTTTCCATTATAATTTTTGTGAATTCTTTGCTCACTAACATTAAAGTGCTATTAAATTCATGTTTAGTCTATTATTTCTACCAAATATATCTTCCTTCATACCAGAATTTCTTAGAATTAGAAACTTCAGCATCATAGTTTGGTTCAGAAGGTGCTCTGAGGAAGATTCCAGATTTAAAGGCATATAGATCTTTTACTACAATATATTTGGGTAGAGTAAATCAGAATTTTAAACTTAAAGAAACATGGAAATGCATTTAGTCCAGAGGTTTTCAAAGCGTGTTCAGCGGAATTCTGGTTGTTTTATGGAGTGGCCTCAACTTTCAAAGGAAGGCAGAACAAAAATATGGAAAGAACCTGAATCTTCAGTGATTCATGGAACCTGCCCTAGGACCATCCTAACTCTGTATTTCTTATCCCTTTTGAGTTGTTTCTTCAGTGACTCCATCAAAAGCATCCTAATTGATATTCTCGCTAAATCTATACTGTCCAATATGGTAGCCACAACCCCTGGATGTGAGTAAGATGGATTGGCCAAAGCTGAAAACCTACTTTAATCTAAACCAAAAGAGCTTCACTTTTCCCTGACACGCAGCAGCACAACCACACATACGCACACGCACACACAGACACATACATACGTCACAAATTCTACTTCTTTACTTCCGGCCTTCAATAGGGGATTAACTAAACTTTTAAAAGGAAAGAGACTAATTATCATCTGAGTTCTGAACCTCAATACAAGGACTGTCAATGTTTTTAAATTAAATTGAAGCAATGTAAAATTTTCTCCAACCATTCATCAGGCTGCTAAAAGGATTGATTATTAGTTCTCTTAAGTTGCATTCTGATGTCAATGCTACACTGTGTTTTGTTTGTCCTTTCTTTGCTCTAGACCTGTAAAGTGTGGTTTCTTTTTGTGGAGTTTCCAACATAAATCTGGTGGAAGCAGGTGCTTTGCATAGGCATTCTCTATTGACTTTATGTCTGAGAATACATACTCGACGCCTCGGTGAAGTCTTAGAAGTTTATCAGAAGTATAGTTCCTTTGCAATTATATTTTAACCAGTAATTATATCAAATCATCTGGTTCAGCTTGCATCAAAATGGCATATCTTTTTGTGACAATTTCTAATTTACACTATTTGCTCAGGTGAAAGCTATCTTCAAAATGATTAATAATATGTAGATGTGTGTGCTAAACTACATCTCACCCCAATTAAGCATGTGAGAAGCTCATCCTAAGATCTCTGGTTTCTGGTCAAAGCACAGTTGAATTAATTCCACACAAGTCTGGAAAGTTTTATTATTTACTGTTTTGAGTTTTGCATACGCATTATGTTCCCTCCCCTTTGCTGAGAACTCTATGCCCAGAACATTCTGCTTTGAAACAATGATAGCACTCAAGATCCTGCTTGATTCAATCCCTGATATGGGATTTGAATAATACCATATAGTGGTCCTACTGTGCTTTAGTTTTCAAAGACTTTTTCTCTACATTTCCTCATTTACAAATTGGAACTTCTACAAATTGGAGAAGTTATATATGTCGACAAGAAGTGACAGGACTTTTTTTCTCTGCTTTTAGTTCTCTAGAAATGCGGAATACTATTCTCCAGACCAGTGTTGAAATGATCCTATGGCCTAGACTTTCAGATTTTCTGCCTATTCTATCCTACTGACTCCTTAAGCACACTGGGAAGGCAGATGATCAGTTAATACATTTTGGATAATACATAAAATCCAACTAAAAATGTCCTTAATATTATGGAAAATAACTCCTAAAAATCCCAAGGTAGGGGAGTTCCAACATGGTTCATTCTTCAGCTCAACAATGTCTCATGTGTCACCCATCTTTCCGCTTAGCCATTTTCAGCCTGTTGATTTTGCCCCGAGGGTCACCAAATCGCTTCCACAATTCCAGGTATAACTTTCAGACATAAAAATTTCTAACAGAAGAAGAAGGACAATTTCTTTCTTGTGTCGCTTATTACAAATAGGGCAAGCTTTCCCAGAAATCTCCCCAGAAGACTTTCCCTTGCCGTTTTTGGCCAGAATTATATCACACACCTATTCCCAAATCATTACAGGGAGAAAAGGTTGAGATTCCTGGGACTGGCTTAATAAACCATATGGCCATGCTTAGGAGAGTGGATTACCCAAACAAAAGCATAGTTTTGTTAGAATCTAGTGGATAGGCAACTGGCCATGTCTATATGTCTGTTGCAGTATGAGAGGGTTAAGCTAGGGACTGTGCTTTCAGTAAATAGCACAGAATTCATGTTTGATTACAAATGCCAGTAAAAAAAAAAAAAAAGCCAGATAGTTCATGTGAAAAAATCTATTATAAAAAGTATACACTCAGGCGGCCGGCCAGGTGGCGCAAGGAGTTAAATGTGCATGCTCCGCTGCAGCGGCCCGGGGTTCACCAGTTTGGATCCCGGGCACGCACCTGACACACTGCTTGTTGAGCCATGCTGTGGTGGCGTCCCTTATAAAGTAGAGGAAAATGGGCTTTATGTAATTTAGAAGAGGAGTCGTGTGCTTTCTCATTGGTCGGGAGTAACCAATTAAGAATCATTTTGATTTTTTTTTTCTTTTCACATCAGAAATACTTGACAAACACTAACCTGTGACTTGCTGAAAACACACCACTGCATTTTGAAACTGTTCTTTCCAGGGAAAAGATCATTGCTACTCTATGGCACCTCAAAGAACGCTTTTCAGAGAAACCTTTGTCCCCTAAAAATCCAAGGAAAAGGAAACTGTGATTTCTATTTCCTCATCATCTCCTGAATTATCTAGGTATTTTTGAAGCCAAGAGACTTTTGTTTATCATGGACTCTTAGTGAGCAACATTTAGGAGTATTCTGCAAACGTAGGGCACATTTAAAGACACAGCTACATGTATTTGAGATCGTAATGCACTAACTTGAGATCTTTTTTCCATCTGTTAGAGCAAAGTGGTTTCTGGTCAATTTCTGATGCTCACCAAAGATATGGATAAACTAATCTTTCTTCAGTTTACCTCGTTGTTGTTCATTTCTTTCTTAAAATTCTGTCCTCTTCACCTTTCTTTTGGCATTGGAATTTCCTTACATTTCTTCAATGACTTGCACTACTCTTAGTTTCCTTCACTGAACACTGATCTTATTCCTATTCTTCACAGTTTTTTTCTTAACCTCTCATTTTGCTCCCTCCATATCTTCTCCCAAATCTCTCTCTCCAGTCTCATGCGTCCCCAAACTTCAGCATTCATCTCTTTGTAGATAGCTGCCCAATCAATGTCTCTGGCCCAGATTACCGTATTTCCAGGTGCCTGTTGGGCAACTCCTCACAGAAACCATCCAACGGAATCTTAACCTTCTTCTCACGCCTTTTATTCCTTATTTCAGTTAATAGCACCACCTTCTTTCTAATCACCAATGCTTGAAATCACTGTTATCCCTGACCCTTCCCTGCTCCCTTAATTTCCACTCTAATTACTTACAGGTCAAAGTCTTTCAGATTTGAGCCTGGTAGGCTTTCATATGTGTCCCTTTTGCTGTATTTACGACCAAAAACAAAGTTAAAATCTCATTAAAATGACCATGGACAATTGCAATACCCTGTAAACTGGAATTTCTATTTCCTGCAACTTCTCCCAAAGCAAATGGGGGGCTGATGTTCTGCAATCACTTATCCTGGTGTATAATTCTGATTTCATGATTGTTCTGCACAAGAACCTTTCATTGTGCCCTATCACCTTTGTACAGGCCTATAAAGCTTTCCAATTTCAAACCTTAATCTATCTGTCCAGGCTTATCTCTCTATACTCCCTTACCTGTTTCCTTCATTTTATTGAATTAGGACTAATTTTCTTATGTACCACCTGTGGTAGGTAGAATTCTAAAGAAGTCTCCCTACCTCCAACCCCAGACTTCTGTCCTCTAGTTATTCAATCAAACATTAATCTAAATACTGCTGTAAAAAGACTTTGCAGATGGAATTAAAATTACTAATCAGCTAACATTAAACTAAGGAGATTATCCTTGATTATCTGGGTGGGTACAGTGTAATCATAGGAGCCCTTAAAAGCAAAATGGAAAGCAAAATAGTCAGTCAGGGAGATATGGTGGACGAGGAAAAGGAGAGATTTGAGAGCATGAGATGGACTGCACTCACAGGCCCACCCACCTGGCTGCTGGAGGGAGGCCGCATGGAAAGCATGAAGGAACACAAGCAGCCACTAAGAGCAAAGATCAGCGCCAGGCTGACAGTCAGCAAGGACATAGGGACCTCAGTTCTACAAGTGCAAGGAGTTGAATCTGGCCAACAACCTGAGTAAACCTGGATGTGGATACACACTCAGAGCCTCCAGAAGGGAACATAGCTCTGCTAATACCTTGCTATTGGCCTTGTGAGACCCCAAGAAGAGTATCTAGCTAAATGATGCTCCACCCAGAATTCTGATCTTCACAACTATGAGACGATAAATGGGTATTGTTTAAGCCACTCAATTTGTGGTTATTTGTTATGGCAGCAATAGAAATCAAATACACCACCACATTTATGCACTGCTTTCTTTTCCCAGTTTATTCCACTTTCTAAACCAGGACACCGTTTTGTGCCGGTCTTAGGCTACTGATTGTGATATTACGGGCTAGAATGGCTGGGGGCACTCACCTGGGCCCAAGGGGAGCCCCCACAAACAATTCCCCCTTCTGAGCCAATGTTGGGGCTGGACTGGCTCTTGTGGTTCTTGTTATGATTGCAAGACACACTTCAGCAACAACCATCAAGGAACTTGGTAAAAAAAAAACAAGGCTTATTACTCACAAGTCCTGGAGTGTACACAGCACACCTGAAGCCACACAGTGAGGTTGTGGGTAGAGAGAGAGGGTGTGCAGGCCTGGGGTTTAGCTTTTATTGGGGTCAAAGGTGGAATGTCTGGGGTTTTGCAGGTTCACTCTTTATCGGTGAATTTAAAACATAAAAGCAGGAGGGGAAAAACAACCAATCAAATGGTCAGTTACTAAGTCAACCAGAGATCATCCCTAAAACAAAGGAAACTTGAAGGGTGGGGTGGCCTGCCTCTATCTATTTGTATATCTGGCAATGTGTTTATTCAAGATGGCTGTCTTTGAAGTGGATGCCTCAGCAATCAAAAGCTTAATGTCAGGCACTTGTGTTATAATAAAAACAAACTGTCAGGTGTTTACACTACAGATACCTTCTCCATCTTTCTCTTGCTCTCCACAATCTGCTCAAATCCTACCCTTCCGTCAAGGGTATTGCTGCCACTTTCATAAAATCTTTGTAAACCTGAGGCCTGTCACCTCCTCTGTGACCCCTATTCCCCAGAATACTTTATATCTCTTTCAAGATACTTATCCTATTTACTAAATAGTATAATTATTTAAACACAAACCATTATTTCCCCTTTAGATTACAATTTATATGAGGACAATCTTAATTTCTATATCAGTCAGCTTTTGCTGTGTAGCAAAAACCTCCAATCTTAGTGGCTTACAACAAGACGCATTTATTCTTCTGCTCTTGATCTGCAGGTTAAAAACAAATTAGCTGATCTAATCTGAGCTCTGCTGCAGAGTTGTGCTTCGAGATAACAGAATCCAGCTGTGCTTAGATACAGTCTAATGTTGGGCTTGGATCTGCTCCATGTCTATTCCTTCTCAGGTCTGGACAGAAGGGGAAGTCCTTAAGAAAACTGCTTACAGGGCAGATCAAAGACACAAGGGAACGAGTTCAACCACATGAGCACATTTCAAGCTTCTGCTCCCATCATATCCATTAATAACTCATCTGCCAAGGAAGTCACATGGCCAAGACCAAAGTGAAGGGAAGGTACATCCACCCACTATATACCATGGTATGAGTGTAGACGTATAATTCTATTATAGGAAAGTGAAAAATTGAGACATCTCATTCAATTCACCTATGTATTCCTCGTGATGATACTCTTACCCCTCCCCCATCCAGTATAAACAAAATGTTTAGCACATGGCTTTCTGTATGTTAGATAGAGGTCCAGGAGGGAATTGATTTAATCTCTTTTCTTGACCATACTTTGTTTCTCCAGGAGCGTTGTTCCCTTCCCAATCATTCAAAACACATATTCCCTGTATCATCCACAAACACACACTTGCCTATGTTCAATTTAGCATTCAGTTCATTTATAATTTTAAAAAATTTCTCCAGCTTATACGTTTTACCTCCCCAGAGAATTCATGAGAGCCTAAAAGACAATTACGCTTCATTTACTTATTCTAAGGCTCCCACTCAGTGTCTAGCCGAGGGCTGAATAAAGTGGATACCCAATAAGTACCTGATGACTGCTATTTCTTATTAAAAATGATGGCTCTTCTTCTCTGGGAATTTTCGGAATGTGTTCCCTGTCTTACCATACAGAAAACATCAATAGTGTTCGTCTCATTACAAACCCAAGTGTCAGCTTTAGCTGTATTTTATTTAAAGGTGAATAATGATACTTAAAAGCTTTCATAGACCCTTGAGAAGCTGATGTGTGACATTTCCTGTCAATCTGAGCTTGTTCTGTCAGGGTAACCGACACTGTTCTTGACATTTCCGCTGATAGAGAGCACACCTGTGCTGTTGAGAAATTAACGGAAGCCTTCCTCTCTTGTAACAAGTTATTGGTTATAATCTAATGCTACTATTTGTTTGGTTGTCGGACACTGGTATTGCATTGCTGAGGGAATGTAAGGCAGCAAGGAAGCTTGGGAGTAAGAAGAGTGCTACCGCTGCATTTGATTAACCTTCTATAGGATAAAATTGAGGGCAGGAAACACACTCTTTTAGCTGCAAGGTAATGTTGTCTCCTTGACTTCATTATTATTCATAGATATGCCTCTGACAGGTTAATAAACCATTGCAAAAGGCTTTGGCATTGTAGTTCATGCTATTAAGAAGATCCATGACATTAGAAATTAGGCTGAACAAGTTTCTTAAAGATCTCCAGCTGGTTTTATCCCACAGCAGGTGACTGAGTCATGCTCTGGCTTCATCACAAGATCAGTTGACAACAGAGGTATCGGCAAAATAATCACTTTGGCACGTGTATGAAAACGAGTGGCTCTCCATAAGCCAGAGGAGCAGAATCACATGGGTGCAATGCTCTCGGCAATACATCTCATCCTCAAACTGACTTAAGTGGACTATAATATGACAACGTTACGTAGTCCTGTGGCTACCATGGGATCAAAGAGAGAGAGAGAGAGAGAGAGAGACATTTAACGAATGACTGCCTGCCCACTAAATTCAAAGCTTTAACAAGACTGAAACTCCATAAGCATTTTTATGTTTATGGAGATTCTAGAAATCACGGTACAGAGTGTACGGAACTTTATGCCACAAACATTGCATTTAAGTCATAGCGATACAATGACTTTGGGCAAGTCATTTAATCTCTCCGGGCCTCCATTGTCTTAACCATAAAATGGAAAACAATCTTACCTGCTTCCCCTGCTTTCTAGAGCTGTTGTGAGGGTTGCATGACACCATATTTTGAAATGGTCCTGTAAACTAGAAATAATCACGTAGAGATCAACGGTTAAAATTTTGCATTTTACGGGAGAGAGAACTCAGCTTCAGAGAAACTGACTTTTCCAAAGCAAACGATTATTGTTATCTGTGGGTGCTTAGGGGATAACAATAATAATAATAGTAATAAAAATAGCTAGCACTTATTAGGAATTTACTATGTGACAGACACTCAAGCATTCTATCATATATTAACATATTTAATCTTCTCAGAAACAAACTATGAAGTAGCTGCTATTATTATCTCCATTTGCCAGGTGCAGAATCTCAGACAGAGATTTTAAGTAACTTGTCTGAGGTTATACAATTAGTAAATTTTGGAGCCAGGATTTGAACCAAAAACTTAGGTTCAAAATCGATACTTGCAGAACAAATTACAGTAATATTGTTTTTGCTGATATGCAAGATTTTCTTTAATCAATTTTCAAGAGTTTATTGAGTCTCTATTATGAATATTGGGATAGTACTTTTGGCTTTCTAGAAGCCCCATGAGTAAATGTGACCTTTTCCAACCTTTGCTAATTTCTCTTCTAGGTCTTCCCATGGAAATTTGGGGGTGGTGGTAGTTTGTTTCGTTTTGTTGTTTTATTTTGTTTTGTTTTATATTCCTCATGGTCTGTCAATCAGTTTGCGGAGTACTATATCTGAGCGATGAATCTGCTGCATTTGTGAATTAGCTGAATTCATATCAGCTAAATCTGAGCCATTAATATGGTCTGTGAATCAGCCAAACTAAACCGTGACTTCTCATGCCATAATTCACCTTAGAAACAAAGGACACTCACCTTTCACTTTCATTTCAGTCCCAACGTGAAATTAACTACCAGGCTCTCTTCTGTAACAGCTCTAGGAACTGCCCCACATTAGAAATATGTGCATGATTTCTAAGCAACTCTTAGTGGCAATCTGCCCCTGGTAAAAATCATTGTTAGTCCTTTCTAAATGAAAAACTTTCTCCCTCTCTCTCTCTCTTTCTCTCTCTCTCCCACATGCAGAGGAAATTTCTTTAAGTGTCTTGCTTTTTGAGTAAAAGAGTTAGGCTTAATCCTACAGACCAAACTCTAGCTTAGTTATGCAACATTTGAAATATAGCATTCTATTTGGTAGAGGGAAAGCTCCCATAATTTAGCCCATGCCTGTACACTGCCAAAATAAATGAGAGAAAATATAAGGCCAGAGAGAAATAGTTTTGCACAGTTGCTTATAAAGCTAAAGATTGTCAGGAAATCTTGGAGGACATTGTATCTCTTTTATGTAGGCACATGGATTACACATCAGTTACAAAGAGTCAGCTGCATAGTAATGACTTCCCCTGCTACTGCATCACAGGCTAGGCTCCTGCGACATATTATATAAGTGTACAGAGAGAATTACCTTATATAACTACAACTGTTAATATTTTATTTCTGTGTGACAAAGAATGAAAATGTATATTTCAAAGTGACACCAAGTGGCTATTTTGCAGATTAGCCACGAGACTTCTTGGCATAGAGCCACATTTGTGTGGATACCCAAATCTGTAATTCTCTCACACATTTTATTTCAATTTTTGTAGGAAATCTAAATGTGCCAAGCTTCTCAGGTAAGTCTCATGCCTGTAGTAAACCACTGTTGTTTTTACCTACCCAACATTTTTCTCCTTTTTTGGAACAGGATCACGGTTTTTATTGGAGGAAACACCTTTCCTCCATTGCCTGTGCTATTGGTGGGACTTCCAGTCAGGGAGTCCTGCATGCCCTTTGGTGACTTGAGTCAGGCAAGGCTAATTCTCTGTCCCTGGAATTTGTCTCTTGAGAGGAATAATACAAGGACAAGAAATGTATCCAGCTGATCAGTCCCAGCTGTGGATTTCCAAACCAATTCTCTATTAAATCTTGCTATCTCTACCTAGACTTTGACCTTTTTAACACCTATTTATTCAGTTAACTCCTTTATGTCCTTGAGCTGCTCCATATCTTCTTTTGATTTTATATATATTGTTTTTGTCAAATAAAAAAAAAAACACAAATCTGGACTTAGTAAGGAGATACTTTATTCAAAAGGATTATTTCAAGGGAGGAGGAGGTAGAGAAGGCATATTGCACTAGGGAGAGACGCACTTTTGTGATAAGAAGAATACTCAGACCATAAGATACCCAAGTGGTCTTAAAGGTTGGGCAAACAGTTTTCTTTTATAGAGAGGAGTAAACAAGTTTAGAAAGAACCAGGTATAGAAAAGTGGGGTGAAAGAATACTTTGATGGATAGGAGATCAGAGAATGTTTTACCCTGAGTCCAGCCTATTCTCTGACGGCTGTTAAAAAGAAGTTGTTTGCAGGTTCAGGCTGAGGATGGGTCTAAGTTCAGGGGCCTGGGGGAAGGAAAGAAACTTAACCGAATTAGATTAAAGAACATTTTGTTCCAATTGATCCACAGGGACAAGCATTTCAACTTATTATTTAGGAGGCAAAAAGAATGGTAATCTGAGGGTCTATATCTGGTCTTTTCGTAAAAACATAAGAGGGGCATCCAGGAGTCTATTTAAATCCTATGGGGAAGGGTGGTTCTCGGTAGTAAGCTGTTTCCCAGAACATAAAAGGATTGGAGGATTTCTTAAACTTCACTGTTTTCCAGATTCCCAGGGCTCCAGTAAATTTCAACATTGTTAGTTTGTATTGCCTGCCACAAAAGAATACAAAATAATGTGCGACCTCAATTCTCAGATTATTTGATCTGGAGTTGCCTTTAATTTCTTATGTCACCTGATGCCTGATGCAGGCAGGAGGGAGGAAGGAAGGAGAGAAGGAAGACAGGATGGGAAGAAGACAAGCATGCCAACTCGAACCACACGATGAAAGCTAGAAAAAATGATGATTCCACCCTGGGCTCATATAAGAAAAGGGCATACTATTCACAATCTAAAAATACGCAAAATTGCAAAGGCAAACAGAACCCCAGGTTACTTCTCCCCATGTTTTATCCAGCCTGTGAAATCTTTGGGAACGTTCTAAACATCTCTTTAGCGCATCTTAGAGAGATCTGCCAAAAGTCCACCTTGCGCATTCATTCTGGTGCAAGAACTGCATTTACATGATGTAATGAATTTCCCCAAATGTCTCATCCTCCAAAAAAAGAAAAGAAAGGACATGAAGTGTGAGATACATTGATAATAAAAAGAGCTTTTCTCTTGACTTCTTTCCCCAGTCTTTGCTGCCAAGCTTTGCGTAAAGGCTATTGTAAATTTCTCAGGATCATTCCAAATATGATTACATGCTAAGATAACTCCTAAGAAAATCTAATGAGCCCACTGCATAATGATTTGTAATCACTAGGAACAAAATAAAGACCATTTAGCACATTCCCTTTCTTGAAATAAAGTATATCACAGTACAATATCTTCATTGAAAAAGACAAGAATGTGAAAATCTCATGCCCATTGCTTTAACCATCACCATGAATGTCCTTATTATGGAAATTGATCAGCAAAGAGAAAAATTGGTAAGAATATTCAAAGAACCACATAAAGTCAGTATGTTTTTAAAGGAAAAGGAAATAATTATACTTGGCTTGGAATACCTATAAATTCCTCATTAAGATCTCAAAGTACGTTATAAATTCCCATTTTGCTCCTAGGATGTGACTCAATTGTTTCTGACTTGTTATTGTTCATCACCTCTTTATGCCTATTTTAACCTCTTTATGCCTACTTTATGGAGTCCCATCGTGAACAACAGTCTGTTTCTCTTAACAGCACCTCCTTTATATAGCACATCGTTTCCATTCACCCGTTCTTGGACTGTGTTAAATTCAACTACAGTCATGCACTGCATAATGACTTTTCAGTCAGCAATGGACTGCATATACCACAGCGGTCCCATGATGTTAGCACCATATAGCCTAGGTGTGTAGTATGCTGTACCCTCCAGGTTTGTGTAAGTACTATAGGGGAGGAAGAAACCCAGGAAAACTGAGTAACTTGCCAAAATGGCTGAAGCTCTCACCTTAACTACCATCTTCAACTAAAGACAAAAGAAGATGTTTGGAATTGTGAGAGTCAGGGACTTCAAAGGAAAGGAAGGCAATTGACAGGTAGGTAAAAAGGAACAAATAGTTGGAAAACAACTATTTGTTTGGCCACACAGAAACAGAAGAACACAGAGGGAATCCCAACAAAGAGGCTTTTCTAGGTTCCTCCCTGTCTACCACCTAGTTCATGTTATGCTAAGGTGATATAGCTTGCTTCCTGACACGGGGTTTTTTATCTGAATTCTTTTAGGCAGTTAAGGAGGAGACAACAGGAAAAACTTTCTGAGTCTTTTGTTTCTTAAAAATAGTCAGCCTAAATAATCCTCATGTTAAAGAGACACATTTTGGGGTGGCAAATTTTGTTCCCCTTTAGTACACTCTATGATGTTTGCACAAAGCAGAAATTGCCTGAGGACGCATTTCTCAAACATATCCTGGTCATTAAGTGATGCCCGACTGTAAGTCAATTTTAACAAGCCCCTTCTTCAATTGTGAGGAAGCAATTAGCACCCAGTGATGTCACCCAAATCCCGATTATTGCAAAGCAAATGTCTTCCATCTTTCCTCATAAGTTTTAAAATCCTGATAACTTGGCATTGTTATTGATCCATTCTCAAATGGAATTTAATTTGTCTTTCTTTTAAAAAAAAAAAAAAGTCCCATTTCCCCTAAGTTATTTGAGTTATATAAGAAAGGAAAATATTCTGACATCTAGAGAAACATCTATGAAATATCTTGGCTTTTATGACATTCCTGCCTCAGAGGCATTCTTTAATAAGCATAGGGGGCAATTCTAAGAGAATATGGCATCTGATTGACAGGAATTCTCTCTCCTTTCTTTCATATTCTACACTGATCTGTTTTGCCTAAGTGAAGAATATTTCTACTACTCTCTTTTCGGTTTTCTGGTTCCTTAATTCTGGTCTCATTACATTATGCTAATCCTCATCTTGCTGAATTTGTTGCCTATTAGACCACATGCTGAAATAATCAAAACCTTTCTGTGTTTCAATGTCATGGTCTTTTTATCTTCCTCTTTACTGAATCCCTCCAATATCATTTCAGGCCACAGATCTTTCCGATGTCTGGAAGTCTCCCTTCTCATCCCAACCTCTCCTATATCAAATGCCATGAGAATGACAGTGAGCTCTTTGAAAATTTGATGCTTTTGATTATTTAAAAGAGACCTGTTCACAAAGTTCCCATTATTTTGAAGAGGAGACAAATTTGGTTTCAATTTGGGAATGGATTTTAAGTTGCTTCAACTCCACATCTAGGGAAAATGGCTGAGGTTATAAAAGCAGATCCTATGTTTATATATACTTTCATCAGAAGCTTCTACTTTTTATCATAGATAAATGCAAACTTGACTTTCTATTTGTAGGAGAAGGAAAAGAAATGCCATGCTTTCTTTTCTTTGAAAAACGATAGAGAAAATATTTTTTAATGTGTTGACCCTTACAAAGGAAGTAGAGAAAATGGATTACACATTTGAAGATTATTCGATCTTGAACACATTGTCAGGTAGAGACTGGAAGATGGAGGGAAGGGTAAAAACATGAAGATGATTTAACACGGTCTCCCATCATCAATGGCATTAATAGCCCAGTAGGAGTCAAAAGAGAAAATGTTAGAAATAACATAGAGATCCTCTTGAAAAACCTTAGAATCTTTAGAGATTCTTTGGGTGAATAATGAAAGGCAAGGACAGCTAGCAGGTAGATAGTCTCCGAGGAAAGGCTGGAGAAAGGCTGGTCTGTATGTTTTCTAGGCCTCCAAGCCTTAAAATATCTTCTCTCCATACTGCCTGAATTTGTTCACTTATCCTCAAACCATCTGAAATTCCATTAATGAAATAAACTTTGGATTAAATAGTTTTTGAAAAATAGAAATGCCTTTGGGAGTGTTCTCTTTCTACCAGTAGCTCTGAATTTAGTGTAAATTAGCTCAGTTTACTTTTCTTTCACAAATAGGTTAGACTAGAAGTGCCAAGGAGATGGAACATGAGAGGGACACATACTCCTGAAGCATAAAGTACCTTGGACTAGAAGTAGGCAAAGGTGGGACATTACAGTGGAAGGTTTCAGGACACATAAAAGCCTGGGGTGATTAGTAGAAGGTGAGAGCTATAGAGACACAGGATCATCCCAGGACAAACCTTCTTAATCAGTTTGCCTGGGGTCAGCCATCTACTCTGGAATAGGGAGAAATCATACTTCCTTCTTTTTATAATCTCTGCCTTTCTGTGCTTTCTCTTTATTTGCTTTCTACCTTTCTTCTCCTTCACTTTCACCTCATCCTCTCCTCTCACTCTTTCTCTTCCTTCCCCGCCTTGATTCTTTGATTCAAAGACTCAACCACCAAACCAGTATTATATGCATTCAGTTGCATTATAAATTAAATTAGTTTTGGGTCCTGGCCTAATGAAGGAAATATCATTCTGAAGAAAATGTGTTAAGAATTTGTAATAACCAAGTTACAACCACATTTTGGAACAAAAACAGTGTGTAAAGTGGGTCCTGAATCCTTCTGCACTCTAAGGCACAGATTATACATCTTCCAGCTGTACTGACTCTGATGGAATAATTTTCTCAAACATAGCTGACTCTGGATGGCATGGACCTGGTTGGTGCCTCAGCTCCATGACAAACATTTTGGAAAATGACTGAAACACAAGAGATATAACACATTTTTTTCCTCCTCAAAATTACCACAGCTTTGACTGTGTTTCTGTTGATTATACCCATTTAGAAGTAATCATGTTAGTATCATTGTATCATAAATACTTCCTTGTTTTTGTTTTATTGAATCTGCTTGAAATTCATCCAAAATATTTTCTATTCTTAATCACTTCATTAAAACCACAAAAAAAGCATGTTCAGGATTTAAATGCTCTGCCCTAAGATTCTGTGCAGGAATATTATGGCCTCATAGGCTGGCCAGAGATGATAGAAATAGACCTTACCCTTACAGAGAAGCTAAATCAGTGGAATAGAGTTTTTTCTTTCTGAACATAACATTTCCACATGGTGTTGGTTACTTAATGGGTATATGACTATTCTTGAGTTAATCAGGTGATATTGGTTAAATAATTACTGATTACTACTCTTTAGCTTATCAAGGTTCAAATACCTATCATTTAAGCCACACTACTAGACACAAAGGTATACAAGCCAAAAATTCCAGAGCTATAATAATGTTCTACAGACTAATGGTTTGATAGACGGTTATGGGTGTGTGTCCCTCACATAGAGCTACCATGCCCATTACAGATGCACCCATTATGACAAATCCTGACAATAGTAGCTTCTTCTCATCCTCATTCAGTCCTTCCTATTGTCATTGCATTTTCATCTATAGTCACAGAGAAGGTGCATATAAATCTATGAATGCATATAAATCCATGATTTCATTTAGGTCATTTTATAATCGACTCTTCTGATTCCCATACAAAACTGCCGTTAAATGAAACAATAGACAAAACAAGATGGTATTACTCAGGAATTGAGTATTGGAGCCCAAGAGAATAATAAAACAATGACTATGGTTTATTCAATATGGTAAATTTTAATTGTGAATTAACATAAGAATCAAAATAAAGGCACCACCATTTAAGAACAAAATTAGCCCCCAAAAGAGCTAGCAGATGATCAAGCTGGGGTTTAGAGGTCTTAACATCATCTTGTCACTTCTTCTATGACCTTCTTGATGCCCTCTCACCTACTCATTTAGGTGTGCAAGATGCATCCCCCCCCAGAAGATGCTTTTGGAAGCACTGCTTTAGGGGGCAGCATAAATTTAGACAGGCCAGTGAGCCAGCAGAATACATAATTTGCTTCTAGTTCTGGCTACAGAGGTCTATTTACCTCTAATCTCGGCCAGTCTGACTACTAGACTTACCTTTAGGCTGACCCCATAAAGCTTAACCAAAGTTCTATTAACCCGTCAAATGCCAAAGAACCTTGCCCCTTTGGAGTTCTACCTCTGGAATGTTCTTCTTACTTCACTCCTACTCATGCAGGTCAGTTTAAATGTCCCTTCCTAGACTGACTCAGATCCCCTCTATAATGAACTCTCAAAGCATCCACTATATTTTCCTGGTAACATCCATAAACGTTATAATAAATTCATTTCATGGTATAGTACAATGAGTTCAGAGATAAGATGCTGTTAGGCTGGTCTCTAGAATTAGACAACTTCCCTCAGAAGTCCTCTGAGTTCCATAAGTGTGGCAGTCTGCCAACTAGCACTGTTTTTGAACATTCTGTGGCCATTACAGTGTTCCCCAAACATTCTGTGACAGAAATTCCCAGCTATGGCCCTTGATGTCAATGGAGACCTGAGAGAAAGAATTTCACCCAAAATTAAAGTTACAAGCTGGACTGGGTACACTAAAGGAGTTCAGCCTTCAAGGAGAGAAACAAAGAAAATCTCCATATATATATACACTGCTGTTGCAGAACTAAACAGGTGGAATAACAGGGCCAGAAGGGGATAGTGATTCCAAATATGGTGTTACGCTGTGCCTCACCTTCTCCTTACCCCACTCCACTTCTATCAGTCGAGTCCCATTGAACATATGTTTCTTGGTAATGTGACTCATTCCTTCCCAGGACTAACTTTCATTCACAACATATACTGTCTTGGGAGAAAGCAGTAAATAGATTATCAGCTTTGTCACAAAGGTTGCTATTTTTGCTCTGTCACATCTGGTATAATCTCCTAAGTAGCCATTCAATTATCTGATTTTGTTCCTATTTTTTTAGGAATTTACTGGCCACTAAATAATCATGTCAACCAGCTTGTTCTTGATTTAAGGCTTACAGAAACATTATGCCGGGAGACAACAGTCCTGAATTATTTCAGTTGTAGTTTCCATTTTGTTCTTTGTCTATGTGGCTTCCTCGTGACTATTAAAGACTCATTTCTAGTCTTGATCATCTTCTTATTCCTTTCTTCTCAATTACTGTTCCAAGGACTTAAATTCCCAGTCTCCTAATCTCACAGTTATTTATGGATTAATCTTATGGTATCATCACACATTTTTTTCTTAGGAAGCTCTTCTCTCAAATAATAATTAACATTTATTGAGCCTTTACTATGAAAACAGGCACCGTTTTAAGCACTTTATTTGTAATCACTCATTTGATCTTTTGAGTAACCCTATGGTGAAAGGAATCTGTGTGTTCTATAAATGAGGATATTGAGGTACAACTGCAGCTAATAAATCGTAGAATAGGATTCCAACCCAAACAGTCTAGTTTCAGAGCCCAAATTCCAAGCTTCACCATTTTAGTAATATTCAAGTGTTAGTGATAGGGTTAAATATAAGCCAGCTCCATTGCAAGATACTTACAGCAGAATAGCACTTCAAACAAAGCTAAGATTCAAATATAAAGTTTGTATTGAAATCACTTAATTAGAAATTTAAACTTCTAAAACATAAATTGGGTTATAATAGATCTCAATAGGAGGTCTTGGTTTCAGTCTTCAAGGACAATAATTATAGTCACCAATGGAATGGTACCTACATGCAAAAAAGCAGAGGCAGATTTCTATTGATGACTGGTATTGTGAAATGACTACTGTACTTACTGTCAGGGATCTGGATTTAATTTTAGCTCCAACACTTACTACCTGTATGATCTTTATAAGTCTCCTTTTCTAATACTCCATTTCCTCATGGTTCTGGAAACCAACATTTTGCTGAATGTCTACTACATGCCAGGCTCCCTGCTGGTGCTTCATGTGCATTACTTCATTTAATTGTCAGATCTGTTGGGTGTTTAATATTATCTCCATTATATAGGTTGGGAACCTAATGGTCAAAGACATTAAGTAACTTGACCAGAGACAATAGCTATTCAATAGCATAAGCTAGAATTTGAATCTAATTCTGCTTGACTCCAAAATCTGCCTGATTTCAGCTACACCACATTGGCTTGCAGAGATAATGCATGAGGGCTGCCTCCCAGAATTATGAGTTTTGAATACAGAAATTTATAGGAAAAGTAACTAATAATATTACTGATAGCTGGTGAGCATTCAATGTTAGCTAAATAGGGATAGCAACTTGACTTCACAAACAGTTCTCCAAATTTTGTATATTGGTTCTTTAAAGCATAGACTTGGTATAGTAATCAATTAAAAAATATCTATTAGTCATATAAGCAGATAGCTTTCAGAGGATCTCAACATCAATACTATTGAGATTCTGTTTTACTTGAGGGATTCACTGCCCACAACACAGTTTACCCTAATAAAGCCTTCATGTTCAGCTCTAGAGAAGACATCATTGGGCCCCACACTTATCACCTTATCCTCTTCTATTGCTGTGCATATGGGCTAGAATTTCAAGTCCAATGCATCAATATCTTTGCCATGCATCTGTCTATCTGGCTCCACAGCCTCTCTGCCCATGTCACTGCAGGCCTGAAGTCTCAGGGGATTAATGCCCATCAGGAGCAGCTCTCAAATCATAACTGGTAGAAGTTGATGTATAAATAGTCCAAGTCTCTCACTTCTCAGTTGGGATAACTCTGGGGCCATGTTCTACACTGTTTCCCAAGTTCCCCAGCTGGATAAAGCTCCAGTTGGTCATCATGGAAACTGGCTTAATAACATGCTCTTTATTCACCTCTTTCCCTTTTCTTTCTCACTTCCCTCATTTACCTACTGAACTATTTGCTCTCTAATCTGTCTCAGGGTCTGCCTCTGCGAGACTATAAAAAAAGACAGATCCTTTTAGCCAATCGCACTGGTGGAGTTTGAGGATACCAAGTGAAAAGCTCCCCTGTTTCTGCCATAGTTCTAAACTGATTAAAAGTTGTTATGAGAGTAAATCATATAGGGTCCATAAATATTTTTATTACAGATAAATCTGATTAATTTCTCTGGGCAAATAGCCATATCTACCTGTGGGCAAATGGCTCTCTTAACAGTGACCTTCAGAACTAAACAGCTACTCACTCAGGACATCTCCTGCCCCTGCCAGTTCAGAGGCTGACCCCTGTAGGAACTATGGCATGGAGAGCAGAAGAGAAAGCATGATCCTCTGGGTATACCACTCTGATAAAGAGAAGAGAAAGAGGCTGGGAAAAAATTACCAATTTTTTTTCCAACCCTGCCAGTCAGGTGTCTCTCCCTCTCCTGGGGTCAGAGTGAGTAAAGAGGCAAAGAGAAGTGAGAGGTATGTTACTAACTGGTATCCTTCCACATGGAAGGAAACATCAAAAGTAGGGAAATTATGTTCCTAACGCATGTGTTCAAAAGGTTAGAGCCCATTAATATGCAAGACAGCACTTTAAACTTTGATGCCCACATTCTTCTTTAAAAAAATGCTAGATTAGAACTTTTCATCTAATGTCATTCATAAGGAACAATTAGATTTAAAGTACAACTTTTCCATTACTAAACGCTCCTATATTTCTTGAACCTCACTGAGAAAATAAGAACAAAGAAAGATTGTTTATACTGCTACCTGATCTCTTGTCAGCCTTAGATTCTATGGCTACCAGCTAAACCAAATTTTATCATCTTAGTACAAATCTTACCCTTGTAACGGGTCTCAAATTCTGCCTATTAAAAAAATTGTCAGAATCCGAAATGGACAAACATTACATTTGCAGCTTACACTACAATACAAAATGCCCATCTTAAATGCTAGGAATATCTTAAATGCTCACCCATATATTTAAAATTATATTTAAACAATTTGAGGTGACATATCATTTAAAAGCATGTTTATCTGCCATAGCAAATAAAAGTTAAAAATAGTTTAATGATGATTTGTGAACGTATAATCAAAACCTTAGGATGTTTCAAGTTATCTTAAGATGTTGGATTCACTGATAAATTACGTTGAAACAGAAGTCTTTAACAGTTATTAAATTAAAGCAAAAATTGTTGTATTTAG
The DNA here is from genome assembly GCF_020826845.1 of Diceros bicornis minor. Taxonomy (NCBI): domain Eukaryota; kingdom Metazoa; phylum Chordata; class Mammalia; order Perissodactyla; family Rhinocerotidae; genus Diceros; species Diceros bicornis. Next base: position 70,994,614 of record NC_080745.1, read on the forward strand.
TAGACAATCTCCAAAAAGCAAATGACCAATGCCAAATAATTTTAATTTTACTGTGTTTTCTATTAAGAATTTAATTGTGATGAAAGTCATGCTAATAGGCACAGCACAATTCAGAGTTCTCAACATCAGATGTTCTGTGGAAACCATATGGCCCCCTTGCATATGACTTACCCTGCCTAGCCCACTGGTGAACTCTTATAGGTCCCTTTGACTTAACTCAAGAGTCAGTTGTCCGTTGAACCCAACACAGCCACCAGAGTCTCTTGAACCCATGGTCATTATTACATGTGACAAACTCGGTTATATCAGTTCCTTCTACCATATTTTCAGGTCTCTGTTGACAGTAACTGCGTATTATTTATCACTTGCCCCAAGCATCCTTCTCAGTCAGGCAACCAATAGATAATCAGTGAATTTTTTCAATAATCATATAAGCCCCCCAAAAATGTTCATATAGTCAAGGCAGCTAGTTTGAAATGCATACCATTAACATCGTCACATATAAACTGTCTTTCCTACATTAAATACCACAAAACTCTGAGAATCTCAACTGAATATATACCCAGAAAAATTTATACATCCCTTTTATTCTCCTATTTCTTTATTTAGTCAATCAAGAATATAAATAGGATATATGAGTAGAATATAAATGTATTCCACCTACACATGTGATACTCTAAAGCATGTGGATCTCTTTTTAATCAAAATTGAAGAATATAGGACATCTGAGACATTCACCAGATATGTGTATCACAAATTAACTGTGATACTTTCCTTACCTAACATTTAACCCAGAGTTTAGGAAAATACCATCCAATTTTTAGGTCTTCTATTTCTCCACTGAGATATGATAGCATGTTTTAAGGTAATCACTATCTTATTTAAAGGCTATTCCTTTATCTTTGGAGAACTATAGGCAGAGATCATGACCTATGGAATTTTATAAGGGAATTAATACAATAGTAAATTCAAGAGTACAAAGTTATTATTAATTTGAAATACCATGAACTCAGAATTTGAAATATTTATGACCAGAGGTTTATTTGTAATTTAGCTTTACAAATCTTATATAATCACACACATAGATACACACACACAACAGGATAATTGATAATGTCAAAATTATAATATTAGTATAAAAAATTATAATATTAGTATAAAAATGTTAGTACTAAAAAAAATATTAGTATAAAAAAAAATATTAGTATGAAACCAAATTACCCTCTTTGGATTTTTTTAAAACCTGCTTTTTCTCTAGTTACATTTTTCTGTGGTAGAAAATTGGGAAATGAAGAAATGAAGAAATGTCACCTGTATTTACCTTCAGACAGATTTGTCTATTGGTATTTTAGTTTATAATATATATCTAACAGAGGTCTTTTCAGCAATCCCAAACATTGTAACATATTTTCTTCCCTTTTATTCCTTGTGTTTCACACTTTTCAATGCACCATATATTAACCAGACATTCATATATGGTCATGTGCCACATACAGACGTTTTGGTCAAGGACAGACTGCATATGGGATGGTGGTCCCATAAGATTAGTAGCAGATAGCCTAGGTGAGCAGTAGGCTATCTCATCTAGGTTTGTGTAAGTACACTCTATGATGTTCTCACAAGGACAAAATTGCCTAACGACCCATTTCTCAGAATGTATCCCCATATTAAGCAACACATGACTTTACTGGCTCTGAAGAGCTACAGAAGAATATGAGGTAAGATATGGCATTTCAGTGTAGTTGACTAGACACGATATAAAAACACATAAAATGGTGTTAAGATATCAAGAAAGGATATTATTAATTAACACACTTAATAAACTGGCAATGATCTATAAAGACCAAGGTCCTCAGACAAACTTCATGAAAGACATGACATGAGATGTCTCTTGTTGATTTAGTTGTTGAAAACTGAGACAAAGTAAAAATAACTGGCGCGGTCTCCTCATGGGAAGAAAAGCCTGACACTGCAAGAAAAAAAAGCACCCAAAGTCCAATGGTTTGAATATATAAGAACCAACCACGAAATCATTTGTGCCGTGAACATTTATTGAGACTCTACTGTGGGGGCACTGTGGGAATTTATACGAGAGGAGAAAAATGGTACTTCTTCTCTGTCTGCATGGATCTCACATTTCGGCGGAAGAGAAAAAAGTCTAAGAAAATAGTAACGTCAATGATAATTATGTGACAGTGTAATAAAGGCTATGGTCAAAACACATTTGGATGCTATGAAAATGCCAGATGGTGAGGGATAGTTTCTGCCCAAGGACTGAAAGAGCCTTTCTTCACAAAGAAAGTCAAGAAAGCCACTGGTGAAAACATTTCAAAGGCTGGTAGATGTTAGACATTATTTGTTTATGTGTGTCTGGCATCCATTCCATATGCCACCTGTATACAATAACCGCACCCTGATTTTCCAGTGGGAGACGATTCCGCTTCTACTTTCACCCCAAATTTTCACAAATGATCTCTGCCTGGTCAATTAGATGTACTCCATGCCATCCAGTTGGCGTAAACTGATTCAGAGGTGGGCCTGGGACCCAAGCCAATGAAATGCAGGTGTGGGAATTACTGGTTATGCCATCACAGAGTGGGAACCTGCCTTAAGAACACAGCCCAAGAGAAGGGCAGAACTGATACGTGGCGAGAAATAGACTAAACTCTAATGACATGACTTGAGGTCCTGAATGTAGCTGCAAATAAAGCAAACTCCAATACTGAGCTTTTGGGTGACATGAATTTTGGAAGGGGGAGGAGGTGTGCAAGAAATTTACTTTTGCTTAAGCGCCTTTCAGTTGGGTTGCATTCAACTACGAGTAGGAAATACTGAGTGTTATAAGGAATTAATGAGCATGTTCATCTCGATGAAGAGTCAAAATATAAGAAGATAACATTAGTCTCAAATGAACAAAGAAAGACATTTTTGAAGAGAGAACCTATATTTTTAAAGTAATGGCATGTGGCAGTATATTCTGCTTTTATAACACACCTACCAAGAACAAAAACTTCTGTATTCCTAATTCCGTGAGTCATCATCACTAACTGATAGTTTGTGCTGATAAAAACCCTCTTGGGGACCCTGTATGCTTTGTTTGTGACACAGGATTTTTTTTCTTCTGCAATTTCTCTTATTTTTATTGACATGCCAGTGGTGTTAGAGATGGATTGGTGTGATTCCATTCATTGGTACCTTCTGCAATGAAAGCTGCACGTAATAATTACTGGTGAGAAGGTTCCTGGTGGTGGAGGCGCTAGTGGCAACATAAGAGAGATGGCTTTTACTTAATCTCCCTCTTCAGGAGGCTATTTGTCTCATCATAGAATCTGTAAGCTACCTTTTTTTTTTAAGGGAACAGGATAAAGACACAGCTAAGCAAGGATTTGCACGCTTTGAGTGATAGTAGAACTGGAAATTGTTACTGAACTGGAAACCTACCAGACACTAACAATACCAGTGAAAAATGAGTGGAGAAGATAACAGAAGGTATTTACCTTAATAATAATTCCTCTTGGGGAAGTATAAAAATGCCTTTAGCTACCAACACAATCTGTTTAGTTGAATTAAACAATTGGTTTTTTTAAAAGTAACTAGATCAGGGGCTGGCCCGGTGGCACAAGCGGTTAAGTGCACGTGCTCTGCTGCGGCGGCGGCCCGGGGTTCACCGGTTTGGACACAGGGCACGCACAGACGCACTGCTTGTTAGGCCATGCTGTGGTGGCATCCCATATAAAGTAGAGGAAGATGGGCATGGATATTAGCCCAGGGCCAGTCTTCCTCGGCAAAAAAAAAATGAGGAGGATTGGCATTGGATGTTAGCTCAGGGCTGGTCTTCCTCACAAAAAAATAAAAAAATAAATAAATAAATAAAAGTAACTAGATCAACAGCAACTTTTAAAGAGACACTGGACAAGCCATGGTTGTAGTAGATTTGGGGACAAAAATTCTGGCATTATGCATTTGAAGAATGATTTTTTCAAAAGCAATGAAGCTGTGTTGAGTGTAACTGCAGAAAAAAATGATTATACCAGTATCAGTTTCAATATCACAATTCCGAAAGGTGCTCGCCGTAAATAAGGTCTACAGGCCAAAAATGCTAAGTAACAATACCAGCTGAATTTATCCCAAACAACTGACTACCAACTAGCATAAAATTGATTGTATGGGAATTCATGAGTTCTACTGCTTTTTTGTATGTTTTTGCTTTGTTTTGATAAAGATGAGGAAGGATTGTGGGGGTATAGCCACAGAACAATGGAGGATTTAGTTCAGTCACCCTAAATATAAAGGTCATAATAAGCAGCATCATCCTACAATTAATTTAACCATAATCTATTGTCAGTAGCCGTTACATTTACTAGGCTACTTATGGGTTTAGGACAAGCTTAGCAAAAATATTCAGCTTTCCCCAAACAAAAGAGCAAATTTTTCCATGAAAGAGGATGGTAAAATGCAGAGGGTTGGCTCTTATAGATATTTTGAGAGGAGAGCAAACCTGCACTTTTCTTGAACTACTACAGTGATATTAGCAGACGTTGGTATGGAAAAATTGGCAAGGATGTTGTAGGGAGTCTTGATTTGTCTGAGAATAAAAATTAAAACAAAAATGAAAAAAGGGAAGCAGCACTCAATGTTAGGAGATGGTATATGCGTTGAGTAAAGAGCCTACAATGTATCTCTGCAGTGAAACTTGCTCATGGTTTTCAGTTATCCTGTTTATGGAATTCAGGGTTCCTACTTAGTTTTTAGTAATTCCCACATTTCCAGCTGCTTGCAAGAGAGCTCTGCTCTGAATATCTCTGACTGAACATAGTCAAATCGAATCAACCACAACTTCACCACAAATCATCTCCTCCTTGAGATCTCCCTAGTTTTGTTAATGACACTATTTAGAAAACATTATCTAGACTTCTTCCTTATTTCCTCCCATTCAATCATCTTCTACTTTTTAGTGGCCTTCAAGTCATTAAGACTCTCAAATCCATATTCTCCTTTACTCTTCCGCTACCATCACCATAGTTAAGATCTTTTCTCCTAACTTCTTAGCTGGAAAGCTTAACTGAGCTCTGGGGTCCTCTCTCCTTTTTGAATCCATTGAAAGTTCCAGTGCTGTACTTCCAGGCATGTGGTCCTGCCGATGCTCAAGGCCTCCTGTGGTTCCATTTGCAAAGGTATTCGGTCTAAGTTAAATAATGTACAGGCCTATTCGTGTCCCAGTATGACATTGACAAGCTTGTCATCATCTTCTTTGCCTTATTTCCAAGTTCTGGCATTTTTTCCTTAAAATCAGCATAGAATGTAAGATGCACATACTAGAATACCCTTCTACAGCTATGTTAAACTAGACAAATCAAAAAAAAAAAAAGAAAGAAAAATGAGAAAAAGGCTGGATAATGGTTCCCTATTATTCATGGAAAAATAATAATTCCTAACAATTAAATAGTACTTACCCTTTGCTAAACAATGTTCTAAGAGCTTTACCTACATTACCTTGTTTAATCATTACAACAACCCTATGTAATGAGGCTAATAAAGGGACACTACCACAGTTCCCTACTTCCACTGTCAGATTCATCTTTCTAAATCACAGCTCAAAGCATAGCAGACACCTCTAAAAACCTTAAATATTTCTCAGTTGATTTATAATAAGTTCAGCTACCTAATCTGAAATCAGACCCCTGCATGTTCGGACTCTCAGCTAACTCTCCTGCTTTATCACCTTCTGCTCCACTAGTACAACTCCATACCACAGGCCTCCTTCCCTAACACCGTGTCCTGCTTCCCCACTTCCACACCTTTTTCCGCACTCCTCCTTCCACTTGTGCCAGATTTGCAAAATGAAATTATACCCAGCCTTCAGCTCTCAGTATTTGTTATCAGTTGTTTTTCTGAAGATTTTAATGAACCCACCTATATGTGATCTCTCCATCCTCAATACCTAATAGATTGTTGCAAATCTTTTAGCATTTACCACATTCCCTCTTGAAATGTAGCAATTTGTGGATATAGTTTTGCTCCATTGTGGCAAAAATTCATTGAAGACAAGACTGTGCCATTTTTATCTTTCTTTTTCTAAGCAGAGTGAAATAAGTTGATGAATATAAAATGATTAGAACAGTGCCTATTATAGTGCCTATTATATGCTAAATGCTCAATAAGTGTGAGGTATTATTCACTAGAGAAACTATTCAACTTTGATGAAAAATCCAGCGGCAACACCGTCCCTTGCCTTAAGAACTGTTATTCCCATTTTAGAAGTGAGGAAGCTGCATCTCACATAGGCTAAATGACATTCTCATATTTTTATACAGCAAGGGGTGGCAGTGATATCAAGGTCTTGAACCGAGATATTTTTTACTATAAAGTTGATGCTCTCTTTAGTATATTTCACTATCTATCAACACATAGTGGTGGGTATTCCTTTATTAAATTAATTAGTGAATTCTGAGGCTAAAATCAGGATTAATGAGTTGCTAATCCAAATCCTCAACGTCAGGCTAAATATGGCCTCCCGCCTTTGATTATTGAAAGGGTTCTGGAGCCCAATTACAATGTGTATGCGGGGGTGGTGTCGGCCTCACACCAAGCAATTCTCTGTGAGACTAGCTGGGTATCCTACAATTCAACTCAATTCTGATACTATCTACCTGGAGATTCCATCAGATTCCACAGGACACACTTCAGATGCCAGTTGCAAGCCCAGGTTGTTACCTGTGCTTCTGACCAACCAACCGGCTACAGACTCCAGGTTCCAAAGACCTCCTCCTCGCATTAGATTAATTTGTTAGAGTGGCTCACAGAACTCAGAGAAATATTTTACTTATTATATTACTGGTTTATTATGAAAGGATATAACTCAGGAACAGCCAGATGGAAGAGATGTATAGGGTGGGGTGTGGGGAAAGAGTGCGGAGCTTCCATGCTCTCTCCAAGTGCACAACTTTCCCCAAACTTCTATGTGTTCACCAACCCGGAAGCTCTCTGTTTTGGGGGGTTTTTTAAGGCTTCATTACATAGGCATGATTGTTTAAATCATTGGCCATTGGCCGTTGGTTCAACCTCCATCCTCTCTCCCCTCCCCAAAGGTCAGGGGGGTGAGAGGAGTAAAATTTCCAACCCCCTAATCACATGGTTGGTTCTCCTGGCAGTCAGTCCTCATCCTTAGGTGTGGTCCAAAAGTTAGCTCATTAACATAACAAAAGACATCTTTATGCTTTCATCACTTGGGAAATTCCAAGGATTTTAGGAGCTCTGTGCCAGAAACTGGGAAGAAGACCAAATATATATTTCTTATTATAATTCACAATACCACAGTTAAAAATAAAGTTTTACCTGATGCAGCCATACCCATTCATTTACATATTGTTTATGGCCTCTTTTCGGGCAGAATTTCAGTAGTTGTGACAGATTTGAGTAGTTGTGACTCAGCCTAAAATATTTCCCATCTGGCACTTTACAGAAAAAAATTGCTGATCTTTGGTCTATGCCAGTGATTCTCAACTCTGGTGCACCTTAGAATCACCTACCATGGAGTCCTACTTCTAGAGATTCTTATTACATTGCTGTGGAATGGGAATTTGGGCATGTGTGGTTTTTAAAAACCTTTCAGGTGATTCTAATGTACAGTTGGGCTTAAGAATTACTGGCTAGGAAATACTTTTACAAGCTAATTGTGATGACAGTCAAAGCCACTGGATACAGAATTAGAAAATATGACCAAGTCACACTTTAGGACTTTGTAATATGCCTGGTTGGTAAAGATACTGGCATAATTTACTCAGTGATTGCACAGGGCTAACAATGTATAAGCACTAATTTTCTGGCTCTGATGACAAAGCCATTGGAGAGAAGAGAGAGAAGCCTCATGATAAAGGCTGGGATGATTCTAACACCTACTTGATTTCCCTAAACAAAACTACATTTTATTCCAGGGGATCAGACCAAGGCAGTTAATTAGAAGATCATTTGTGCCTTGATTAGAAGGCTCACCTTCTGAAAAATACAGAATGCCACTTACATTAAACACAATTGAAACAAGTGGAACACAACTTTAGTGCACTTGGGTTGTCAATTATCTACCTAACGGGCTTATAATTGTCATGTGTATCTCATAATAAAGAATGATTCTTGAATAGCCCTCCTCTACACAAATACAACCTCCAGTCCACATTTATGTAGAAAGGTTTATAAACCATGTAACCATGATTTTTTGGTTGTGTGTATGTGTGTGTATGTGAAAGAGAGAGAGAGAAACTACCTAAACACGGCTAAGATGAAATTCTGTACCTTGCGTCCTTCTAATTTTATAGCAATGTGGTGGTCTTTGTGAGTTACGAAAAGAGATCTAAAGAGGGATCAATCTGTGAAAGGGATTGCTCTAGAGTTTTCATACCCAGCTCATAACAGATACTTTCACCCAATCCTTTCTACAGGGTTTAGAGAGTTCCTAGGGAGGTAGATTACACCAGGAAGAACGTCCAGAGTATGGACCAACCAGGGTCTAGAGTTTTCTTTCTGGTGTCATTAGAATGCTTTATGGTAGCCAGAGAGAAATCATGCGAAAAGCTACCACCGCTGCTCCTCTACTCACTGTGAAAATATCTGCAGTACTCCAGGTCACTAAACTTATGTCCAAAAGATCCTCACAGAGTTGAATCCTGTGTCACTGAAAATAGAGGGAAGGCCACAATGATAAAGGGGAAAATAATGTTAATAGAAATAATTTCCTTCCCCCTAATTCCTGCCAACCTGTATTCGAGGAACTTCTATTGCTCAGAGGTAATGGGTAGAAAGAATCTATCTCTTATTCCCTCTCTTAATAGCTTCTCCCTGTTGGAGGAGAATGATTTATTTGATTGGTGAGACCGCTCAAGTACTACAGCCATTAGTTCTCATTTCTCTCTTAGGCAGGACTAACGTGTTAAAGATTGAAAGTGCCACTTGAGTATTGGAATCTTAGCCTTTCCCTCCTTGATGAGGTGTGGGGTTGGCCACTATCTTCCATGTGGCCAGCTGGGTAAGTCTGTGCTCTGCAGATGCAGACTCTCCACCCGAATTTTAGACTTGGGAAGGAGAGAGGATCTATTAGGAAACCTATTCTAAGTTCACATTGCTGCTATGTTCTTTAATCACAATAGGCAGAAATGAAGCTGGCCCCATTAATTCAGAATTTGGAGGGGAAATACATCTGATTAACTAGTGGCTTCAAACCCCCAACAATACTGTTTTGTATATTTACTATTCTTTATATGATTCAAAGCACGGGCTGTTCATAACAACCCTGTGAGGTCACTGAAATAGGTATTTGTTTCAAATCTCTTTAGAAAGTTTCTGGCTATCCCTTCCTATTGTGTTTATATGTCTATTAAAGAATCTACTGCAATTTATTTCTCCCTTTGTCCATCCTTCCACCATACCTGTACCAAATTTAACTCTTTTGACAACACACAAAATTACCCCAAACTTTGGTGTTCCTTCTCCAACAAGCTCCACCAAGCAGTCTGGTTATTACTCCTAAGAAGTTTTCAGTTCCTTAACTAAGCATAAGCAGTCACAAACTGTTGGTATGAGTACACCTACATGTAGAGACTGGAAGAGAGTGGTACCGTCAATTTCATTCTCTAAATAAGAATTATTGACGTCCTACCATGTTCTAGGCGCCGCAGATACAAAAGCAAAACATCAGTGGTACTTACTTTCCGAGAGATCACAGTCCAAAAAAGTTTAATGGTACATTACCTTGACCAACCATTGGGTCCTATTTTGTGCTTTTGTTTCCCAATATCTGGTACTGCCCCAGGAGGGCACATGTGGTACTATGGAAAGAAGGACATGCTCACAACGTATAGCTACAGAGAAGAAATGCAAAAACGAAATACATTTGGGCAACCATCATCAGGGGATCTACTTCTCATTCCTATTTTTCTTGGCCTTATTTTAAACAAGGACATGAAGGGGATTTTGTGAAATCTGATCCTCTTCTTCCCAAACCACAGAATCAGAAAACCATCCATCATATAGAACAAAGCAGCTCATTCATCCTCATGGCAACTAATGATAAAAGCAGAAACAATTTATAACTTCAAGTAGGAATAGAGTAGTGGAAATAGATGAACTTTCAAAAGCAAAAAATTATGTCTCCATTCAACTGTCTCATGAAAGATTTACCCCCCAAAAAAGAACATAAACAAGACTGGATGTAGTAAATAGCCAGAATTGTTTCAAAATACTGTTGAATATTTTTCTAGAGATGGCCTTGAAGCATCAAAGACTCTTTGAGATGCAGCAATCAAATAAACACAATTTGCACGACACTCTGCATTATTACTATTTCAGTAATAAGGAGCACTTTTTAGAGATTGGTTCCACATTAACACACTGGAAGGCAGATGATCATCATAATTTTTAAAACATCATAGTTAACCTTCGCCTTGGTTTCCTTCAGACATTAAAAATCACAGAATGTCAAAATCTGCTAGTTTGAGTGCAAGTTGTATCTTTTATGTTCTTTTTTCAAAAAAAAATAAGCCCCCAAATTTTCTCCTTGAAAGAATTCATGAATCTCTCATGGTTTGTAGAGATCAGAGGAAATCTGGAAGAAATCTGCTCAGTTTGGGTTTTAGATAATTGCAATGAATATTGCAATCTTTACTAACCTAGTCATAATTACTGATCTGATTTTTGGAATGAACTAGAAGACAATCGTCAAATTATATAGGCCCACAGTATGTTGACATGTTAACAATATATTAGTGCAATTTTTTCATTTTTGGTGGTTGTTTCCTCGTATATATATTGATAGAGATTTTATGATAACATTCTTCTTATAATTTTTAAAAATCCAGATCTGAAATCACTGATGTTCCTTCTCTAAGAGCATGCAAAAAGAAGGAGAATCCATTTTGAAATCTTAACCTGCTATTTCTCAGCCGAATGTCTTTGGAAAAATTATTTCACTTCTCTGAAGATTTCTCATCTATAAAATGAAGATAATAGTACCTACCTTAAAGATTAGCATAAAGGAATAAAGACATTTTACAATATTTGTTCTCACTTCTCCAAATGACCCACATCACCCTCATCCCAGGAGTGATTAACATATTCATCGTTTCCCCAATTACTCTCCTCTATGTGTATTAGTCCTTATATTAAAAAAGATACTTTTGCTGAAAGATATTTGGACCCTGAGAAAAATGCTAGGAACAAAATTACTCATGATGCTTCCGCTGAGTTCACATTTTAGACTTAAGATGTGAGTTTTGGCACTGGTGTGGGCGTGGTTAATAACTGCCAAGAAATCCTGCTGGCCTCTAAATATATTATCATTTGCCCATATGAATTGTCTCCTCATGTTTGTTGAGAGAAGAGTGCTTACCTGAAACGCTGCAGTATCATAAAATCATTCTTCAATAAGACATTCTGGGTGAAGGACTGATATATCAGTCAGACAGATTCTCAGGCCGTAAGGTTTAAGTAATCAAGTTTAGTAATCAATGGGTTTTAAAGCTCATAATGGATGAATTCATCTTTCACTGAAATAACCTGAGTAGCAAAAAGCTTTCGGTAATTTTCTCATTATAAAATTCAGGTGTTTAAAGACAAACTGTTTTCTAAAATCGACCAAGCGTATTCTGTAAATCACAGTTCTGGCAGCCTGCTCTTACAACCCTATATAAATACCTTCCTTTCTGAAGTAGATTTTGGATTTATAGAATATTCATTTGTGTGCCTGGACACTCCATCAAACAAAAAAAAATCCTGCATGATTAAACACAATATATTATTCTGCCTCTTTATTTGCATAATAAAACAGACCTGCACTGTGGGTCATTGAGTGCTGGTTACAGCATCTAACAAGTTGTGCCTTTAACCTCACTCTGAATTTTCAAATTAAAATAATTTTAAAGGGATACAAAGTTTCCACAATTATTAAATTGCAAATGGGTATTCAAGAATATGTGGACTTTTTTAATATGCATATTGCAGCTATGCGATGCCAAAGCAAATAATTCTATCAATCATACAGTTCAAGGTTTGACCTACTATGCAGCGGCTGATACACCTACTTTTGAGATTGAACACTGCATTAGGATGTTATAGATACAAACTTATGCCACAGTCTGGGCTTAATTATCAGCAATGGAAGTCTCTGTTTATATCACTCTGTGTTCTCCCTGTTGCTCAGTTAGGTAAGAAGACATTAACTACACTATTCTCAACAGAGCTATATACCAAAATGGCTAAACTTACCATTAAATGTTTAAATTATCAAAACATTAAAATTGAAAGTAACAATGATCCAGGTTTGATCCTCATTCTGTTCATAATTAACCATTAAACGCATAATATATGAAAAAATATTATTCAGGGCCTCTGTGATAATATTGCAATTAAATTCAGTCTCCGTGTGCATAATTGTACACAATGAACAAATATATTAAATGTAAAATACATGAACTAATAATAGTGCACCTCTATATTAAAGCGAGTGCTTCTAAGTTCGGAGCTAACTTAGTCAAGATTTCAGATTTATCTAATCACGTCTGAAGGTGGGAAAGGTGGGTCCTCCAGAAGCCTATTTATATAATGGATCCAGTAACCTGAGAAATAACTTGTCTCAAGAGAAAAGAGAGTTTAGGAGCATTAAGTTGGTCCAAGAACAATAGAATAATGCTGAAGAGAAAGAGTGGTCTTGAGTAGAGCAGAGTTTTGATCTCTTACAGCTGATCACTTACACTTATAGATCACTTATAAATTCTTCATAAATTTATATCTAATGGTTGAGTAGATTGGTTAGAATTTTTAAAATCAGTAAAAATAAAAGAACTCTCTTACTAAACTTTATACAAGTATTGAGGAAATGAGTTAGTTCTACTTTGTAACCCGGATAACAGAAAAAATCAAAAGAGTGAAATATCATGTCTCTCGGTTTGATGTATGGGAAAATGTGAAATACGGAAGTTAGTGTGAGCAAAGATGTGGAACAGAGAAAGAAGGAGATGACATAGCATACCAATAAGTTTTTGATGGCCTCAGCAGAAGATAATGAAACAGAGAAACAAAAAAAGTATAACAAAAATAAGCACGAGTTCATGAGCATATAATATGCCCCCGGGGACTTTGATAACTGTTTGAACTACATTTTTGTAACTTCTTTTCCTGATTTTATAAGTAGTTATATTAACAGTGTAGAAAAAAATTAAAAAGGTACAAATTATGGTAAATATAATTCATATGTGACCTTATCAAAATCAGGAAGAATTAGAGGAAAGTGAAGTTCTTGTAGGTGAACACAACAAACAATAATAACCACAACAAAATTCTGACTGTTATTGTGACTCCATCTTTACTCTTAACCGGGATAGTCTTGTTAATTTCATAGATTCATGTTAGCATACCACAGACCCTATGTCTTATGACTCATTCCTTAAATAAGCCATTTTCCTCTAATAACTTAGAAGGCAGCTTTTCCGGTCATGTCTATATTTGTAAATCTAGGCAACAGCATCCCTAGAAACTTGGAGTTACAAGGCCAAAATAAATATCTAGATCTAACAGCCTCAAATATATTTGTTCTTCTCTTAGTTGAGTGCTAATGACTCTTGGCTTACTTTCTATTTCCTTGAATTTCTTTAATATAAACTACAGCAGTCTCCCTCCTCCAGAAGAAATCAACACAGTGATTACTGACCTTTTGGATATAATCTCATGTCATTAGCAGAGTGAAACCAGCAGCAGTAGCAAAATGATGCATATTTTAAGCTTCTCTGCTCAGCCCCATTTCTGTGGTTTTTAATATGCTATTACAACTGGAGTTTTGTCATTTTCACAGAAAATTGAATGTCTGGGATGATACTGGCTCCATTTATTGTTGCTTTAACAAACATTAATGTCTACAATACCATCAGTCAGGACCCCCCAAATTGCGCCATGATAGTATAGCACAACTGAGTTTGGTGCTGTGTTATAAAAGGCATAATCAATTCCAAGACATTATAAAGGGAAGTATCCTTTATTCAAAAATTTTATAGATAAAATTAATTAGGGATTTGAGCTGAACATTTTAAGGCAGAGTGCTACAGCTCTATATCCCTAATCTGTTTCTGAACATTTGAATTCCCATAAATTGCATATTCCCTGACACATGATAGATGTGCAAGAAATGTATACTGAATAAACGAATGAATGAATCCTTCAATTTTGGAAGTGCAATCGAGTTGTAAATGTCTACTTTTATTAGACTTAATAGCCTTTGTAGGATGAATCATAGATGGTGGAGTCAAATTACTGGAAGTCATTATGTTACTGCTCTATTGCTGAATACCAGTCACGTGGGATCCGTCTGGTTGGTTTTCCTGTTCATTCTGCACCTCTCTGTCCAACCCCCATGCTTGCTCATTGTCTCCACCATCTCACCCCTCTGCCCAAATCTATTCATTTCATATTGCAGTATCTGTATTTCAATTTCTTATCCTGACTTTCAAGGATTTCCATGATCCGTGGCCTAGTGAACATCAGTTCCTATCACCCTCTTTCCCATGGTTTTATTAGTGCTCACAACTTCCTGATCCATGACCATTCAACAATCATTCCTACCTCTGTGATTTACATCATCAAGACCTCCACACTACAAATAGTCTTTGCTCCCTTCTGCCCTTTCAAATCCTACTCAGGCTTCACTACTTAGACTTAGGCCCTCTGTGAAGTCTTTTCAACTATTGATGTCTCATTAATCTCTCATTCATTCACTGACAACTTACTATGTGCTGAAATACAAAGTTACCAGCTGCCAGAGATGCAAATATTAGTATAATGCAGGTCCAAGTTTTAAAATTCTTATATTCTAGCGGGAAAGATCAACATGTAGACAAATAATTACAATGTAGAGAGATAAGCACAAACTTGAATGTATACAGAGGGCTTTGGGAGTACATTTATAACTCTTACAACATCTTGCATACAATTGAGCGTGCATTGTATGTTTATAGCCTTGTTGTTTTTTGATGTTGTATATGTGTTCAATTTGATCTGCAGGTTGAGGACACACATCTTGAGGACAGGAACAATGTCTGATTGCATTGTGTTTGTGTGTTCTCCCCACTGCCCAGCACAGGAATTCTTATTAGTTGATTTTACCTTTCTCCCTGTGGATGCCTAGATTTATAGGAAAAAAACAAATTATTACAAATTAAAACAAATTAATTTTTGACATCATTTTCAATATGCTCTCTTATAAACATTTCTTGATTTACACAAAGGGAATAGCAGATGATTTATACAAGAAGAATACAAGTAGAAACCACGGTATGGAAAAATATTAAACCTTACAAATTGTTAAAGCTGTGTAAAATAAATCAACAGATACCATTTTATACAAAATTTTTCAGGTTTAAAATATTCCGGGTTATATATTCTATAAATTACAATATATTTGTCGTTAAATAATGGAACACCTTGGTAAAAGCTATTTAAATAATGAGGGTTTGTAAGAAATCTGGAGGCACATACAACAACTCAACAACGCTGTCAAAGAGTCATTCATTCATTTATCCCACTGGGGATTCAGCAGTGAACAAAATAATTATTATTCTCTTGAACTTTTATTCTAATTGTATTTGGGTTTGGAAGTAAGAAACAAATGAAAATCAATGATAGATTAGATAGACAGACAGACAGATGTAGATAGATGTATGTGTGTGTATATACACACAAACATATATGCATACACACACTTATATGCTTGTTAGAGCAGGTAGTGATAACTATTAACAACAATAATGCAAGGTAAGATAGATAGATAGTTTGGGGTTTCTAACTTTCTAGTCTTCCGTATTGGTTAGCAATATCTCCATTCATATTCACAAGATGGCTACAGCAATATCTTATGCTCATATGATAGCCTTTACCACAAGAAGGATAAGAATAAAGGGGGAAAATCTTTCTCCTTCTGAAGCTTTCTGTTTTCATCAGGATGGAAAATATTTCTCAGAATTCACTCAGTCCACATCCCCCCCTTTTTCTTATTGCACAGCAATAGGTCGCATGTCCTCCTCTAAAGCCGTGACTGAGAATGGAGTGTGGGATTATCAAAACTGGCATAAATAAAAATGATTCATCCTCTGGAGCCAGACAAGGTGTCTACCTTCCCCCAAGCAGATGGTTCAGCTTGATACCTGAACCAAATCAGTCTTCTGTTAGCAGGGAAAAGAGGAGGAAAATGGTTTTAGCGGAAGTGAAACAGCAGTGTCAGTCACAAGTTTAAATGAGAAAGTTTAAATTGGCTGCCCATGGTCACACAGCTACTAATTGGCAGAGCCCTGACTGGAACCCTAGTCTCTCAGGGCTTTCTCACCACTGAGCAGACTGTAAGCTCCATGCTGTTTTGCTTAGCAGTATAGACACAGACCTACAACACAGTCATAGAGTAAAAGTGTGCAGAAGGAATGGGGAGTGAACAGAATAAACTGATAAATGAATGACAAGCAATAGGATATATTGGAGCATATGAGGAAGCCATTTGGGTTAAAACTAATTTGGCCTGACCTTGTTTTTCCAAAAGGGCCTGACATGGCCTGTTGAGCATGCATTGTACATCTGCTTTAAACATTTGCTCTGTCCCAAAGACAAGAATGATGCCCTTAAAGATAGGGATGTAGCTTCCCCCATACTGGCATTTTTTTAAGGATAAGCATCTCTTCCTGGAAACTAAGGATTAATTACCGACCTGCTGTGCTCACCTTGTGACCACTGACCTGCTACACCAGCTAAGCATCTCGTGCCAGTAGTAAAAGAGATATTCCTGTTATATGGGCTGTGTGCTCTTTGTTCCAAGACGGTATCTAACCACTCTGTATACCCCACATTTTGGTGCCCTTCCTTCCTTGGGGAAGGAAGGCCAAGGGCTAGTCCTCAGATCTGGCTCATAATAAACTTATCTCAATTTTATTTGTAGATTGATTATGGATTATTTGCATCAACAAACTAAATAGAAGCACTAAAATGTTTCTCCTGAATATCACACTGTTTTTGAACACATTTCAATTTTTCAATTACCCTCCTAAAATATGTCCATAGAATTGAACACACTGCTGAATTTCAGTTCTTCGATTATAAGACAAAGGATTAAACCTGATTTCAGTGGCCTCTCAGCTTTATGTGTCCCCCACCTGCAGATGTGTTATCACTTTAACCAGTAAATGAATTCATATTCCTAATCCATAGACCTCCAAGGGCCTTAATATTTATGAAAAATGCATCATTTCAGTATCAGTATAAACAAATTATTAAATAACTTTTTTTCAAAGGGTTCTCTACCACCAGCTCAGCAAGTGGCCTCAACAAGCCCTGTGATCATTTACAATCTCTATTCCTTCCCTTCTGAAAGACACTTATTTTATTTGCCTTGTTGGATTTTGGATAAGATCATATGTGATTTTTACATGTGAGAATAAAGGCACAGTGCCTGGCACATAGCTATCATTTATTAGGTGATAATTGCTGTTTTTAACAATACATTGTATTTTTTACATCCATAATTTTTTATTCTCTAGTAACTCAGTTTTACCTTTTAATCATGTCTTCCTAAATTGTCTCTAAGAGCTTAGAGGGCAAGAAAAAGAACAAATTATTTCTTTATTATTTTTACTCGGTAGATTTCTGGATGCACACCAATTAATACTAAATATATGTTAAGTTAATGAATATATATAAATAAATACAGTACTTGCTGTGGACACCACATAAAGATATGATGAATAGATAACACTGAACCTCAAATATCTTATGAGTTGGTGGTCCTAAAACCATAAACTTTTACTTACTATGAATCTTATAAATTATCTAGAAAGCCCTAAGAAAATAATTCTTTTTTTCTATTAAATCTAAAACAGGAATACATAAGCAAAATAATATGAAGGATTTACTCAATCTGCCAAGACTGAGAGCTTTTTGAAATGAGAGTCAGAGATTAGCCAGTAGAACCCTCATGAAATACCAGATAGAAAACTGTCAGATATAGCCAAGGTGTTTGAAATTAAGTCTGGTGTGGAAATAAGAGGAAGTACGTTAACCTAGTTAAGTCTTCTCTCATTTTATGCTAGGAGAATAAAAATTATTTTCATCAAAAATATCCTTTGATGTTCATGTCAGTTCAATTGCCCTTCCAAAGCAGAAGTTCAGTGCAGGGTCCCAGACGTTTGTCTTTCCCATTCAATTATCTCCAAGGAAGATATATGAAGTACATATTTGCATGAGTCTGAACCACCAGCCTAAGGGAAAGAAAATAAAGGCTCATCTGCTTGTGAACAATGGGCTTCATTTCATGCTTTGTTCTAGTGGGCAATGGATCTTATTCAATCACCGAAGAACAGTAGCTAATTTTCCATTCTAGTCCCCAGGGCACACTTGGTATTAAATGAAAACAGTAGACTGGCATATAGAAAGCATTCAATAACTGGTGGATAATGTTTTATCTAAACTTTGGATCAGTCCTATTGCAGTAGGCTTTATTATTCTCACATTGTAGATAATGCAGTGGATGCTCATTGCATCCATTGTATACATTGTATACATTGTATACATTATATACATTTGGCATCCCACACACCTGGATTTGAATCATGGCTTTGCCACTTCCTAACACTGTATCCTTGGACAAGGTCCGTTCTCTTTCCACTATATCATAATATGTCCATTTCCCCCTCCAACAGACAGTCACCTGCAATGGAACTTATATTATGTGGACTGTCCATATCTAACCCCTGATTTTTACCTTGGACTACACAGACAGGACACAGATCAGCATTGAGCTCTCTGCAGATTTACTCCTGTCATGTCAGGATGCGCACCCTTGCTCTTATACTGTTACTGTCAAGGGAATTTAGAGCTTGTTTTTCTGCTTATGCAAAGCTTTAATTCACGAGCTAGGGAAGTGCTCCAGCTTTTCATAAATGATTTGTCTTTTGATAAAATTTCATCTGATAATTCATAAAAAATGAAGAAACGCTATCACTACAGGGCACCTTGGGTAGATCAGAGCACAATATTACAGAAACTTTTCCCCAATCTTTTCAGATCATCAAGCTAAATAATGAATCAGAAGTTTCCTGATGTCTTTCCTGCATGAAGTTTAAATTAGATGTGGTCTCCCCTGGGTACCATTCAAAAGAGTTCTAATGACAGTGTAAAAATATTGAAAGAAGCTAAATGAGATTCTTTTATTTAAATATACATAACTATATACGTACTAACTTCACTTCATTGAAATGAAAAAGAAAGAGCTAACTTCAATGTTAATATCATTCTCTCATTGCTTGACTTTATATATAAATGCCAATAATTCTGAGGTTTTGCAAGATGGATATTTATAATTACTGCAGATTTCATTAGCTAAAGAGCCAGCATTAGAAGGTAAAAATTAGATTTTAATGAACAATTCTTTGGAGGGATGGCATCAATTGGTATCTGGAGAATATAATCATGACTTAAAAATCAAGCAGATTAAATGAGTCCAGGAAAGGACTAGACAGAATAAAGATTAAAATAACTTCAAAGACAGGCCCCTCTTGAACCACTTTTCCCACCCCCTGGGGAAAATGATATCGTAAGAAAAGAAATAAGAAAGAATAAGAAATGTGTGCTTTAAAAATGTAATTTGTGTTTTAATGCTTTATATTTGATGGGGAAAATTTGGGTTGACAATTTTTACAGTTGCGATTTAACACAGCAAATTAAAGGCTTTGGCAGCAAATAAATAGATTCACAGTGATTGGTGCTGAAATTCAATGGCCTGCCACAGGATTTTGTCCAAATTCTGCCTTGTCACTCTTCATGACTCCAGCACCATCTTGGGAGAGGTTAATGACCAAGATAAATTTAGGGTATGGGTTTTCCAACGCAACCTGGGAGGAAATCTGCTGCTGCTGCTAATAGAAATAATAACAAGTAATATTATCATAGCCAAATGCACAGAGCCGTTTTCTATGCCATGGACTGTGCTGAGACTCCATATTCGTGAAACATGTTTACTTGAAGTGATGATTTAACAAGGAGATTCAAGAGCCAAAAAGTAAGGATAACCTTGCCTTGCAGTCTTAGTTTATTTCTGTTAAGTATTGTGTATTGGGTCATAATAGCTTCACACCAGTTAGACTTGAAATTGCATTTATATTTTTAAAATAATAACTTTTTAAAAATATATAAGAAAAAGGAAAAGAACCACCTGTATCTACTTAGTGGTAATCATTAAGCACGAACACTTTATTCTAGAAGCTAACACTTACTTATAAGAAGTTTTGAAATGACTATAACCACCTAACAGTACCGTGTTTAAGATAGATTACAGTGAGCTTGTGTTACTCGTGTAGAGGAGCAAGAATTATAATTCAGTCTACGTGGCGGTCCAGTAATTCTCAGATCACACTCATGGTCATTCATAATTCCTTTCCCTTTTGCTAAAATATATCTTCCTTTCTATGGTCTCATTCTGAAATATCTCTGTCTGCTGTGATTTTTATTTTATAAACAAAGCAAGGAAAGGAGATTCTTTATCGCTCTGCTTCTGATTGTTCACAATTCTGTTGTGGGGGCACTAATAGTAAATCATTTCAAAGACTGACCCTGCTGAATTGTTTGAGATGTTTTGGCCTTTCTAGAAACTTCATGTTAGTTTGGTGTTATTATTGTTTTCGTGAGAGTGTGTGTGTCTGTGTGTGTGATGATTAAGGAATGGACTTGTAATTACAACAGGGAGAAAACAGAACACATTAGCAGGCACATCTTAGCCCTCAGGTATCTTTCCACATTCTTCCTCCTATATTCCTCTACAAATCCTAACTATAGAATAACTGGGCTATTCCTTGTATTTGCTAAAATGTAGTCTCTTCTGCCACAAAATCTTTGTTTACTCTGTCCCCTAGTACTTTCACATCTGTCCACTAAAATATAACCTATTTCGTATGTATGTAAAGTGCCACCATGTCTGTCAAGCCATCCATTAACTGCTAATCAAATTCTCCTCTTGATACCAAAAATCTTTAGAAACATCCCATGGAACTTTGCTAGTCATGCATTTCCTGTCTTACTAACTAAAAGAACCTTGAAGACAGGGCCTATGATTTATATATCTTTATCCTCATCACTGCTCCTTATTCAAGGCTCTGCATTTTGAACACATCCAGTAAATGTTATTGAATGATGTATGCCTAAAATGAAATTTAAGTCCTATAGAATTTCATCCTTCAAGACTCCATTGAAAAAAAATCATTCCTATAAATAAGAGGAATTCCTTGCTTTAGTCTGCAAATCCCAGGATCAAATGCAAAAACTTTGCAGTCAGATTACCTAAAGTCAAATCTCAGTTCTGTTGTTAAATAACTGAGATCTTGGGCAAGTTACTTAACTTCACTTTTTTTTGGCTTCCTCACCTGTAAAATGGATGTGATAATAATAACACTGATTATTAATACCCATCTTATAGGGTCATTGGAAGGCTTAACTATATTAACATATGTAAAGTACTTAAAAGTGTGCCCACCCAGCATATGGTATATGCTAAATAAGTATTAACTGTATTGCTGTCTATTATACAGATGGGAGATTTCAAACTGGCATTGGCAAGCTGAATCTGTCCTGCAATCATGTGTTCAGCCTAACACTGTTTTATATATATATATATAGAAATGTTATATATAAAACTTTTTATTTGCTGTCAACATTTAAAGAAGGATATTTTGCATTAAATCCAGATTTCTGGATTTTCTTGGAAAAAAATGGAAGGCTTGGTTAACACTGACGCCTTTGTCTACTAAAGGGAAAAAATCAGTTGGAAGCAAATAGTGCCTGCCCTGTTTGGACAGGGTGTGTATTTTCTGGTGTTACAGGCTCCACAGCTGCTTGCTACCTCCCTGATCAGGATCCCAAATGCCATATGCCATTCCTCACATCACATCTCATCTGAGACACTCATCCCAGCTATCTAGCTGGCCCACGTAGGTACTGGACTTAGAAGATTTGAAATTTAAAAAAATAAATTTGTGAATACATGGTTGATGATCACCTACAGCAAAATGACACAGCTTGGATGTTAATGTTACTATTGCAATGACCATGATCTTGACTGCCTCCCCTGCTATTGGCCAAGGTTTATTGAGTACACATTATTTACCAGGCACTGAAAGAGACACTTTACATGAATTATCTCTTCTACTCATGAGAAACTTGCAAGATAGGTAATATTCATTTACTCATTTTATTAGTGAGGAAATGGAGGCTCCATGCAATTTAGCTGTTTGCCCAAGGTCAGTGATGATGTCAGCAAGAAAACAAGTCTATCTGGCTCCAAACCCAATGCTATTCCACTAAATTGACCTCCCCTCCTCTTGTCAACTTTTCCGGCTTCTCTCACGTGATATTTATCCACATATTGAGGAAGATTGAAAGAGGATGATTTTAGCTCTATTGTATAGAAGAAGAATCAAAACCTAGGCAGACCCCAAAGGAAGAAAGTGACAGAGACAAGTAAGCACAGTCCTGGGACAAATGCAAACATTGTTTCTCTACTAGAATTATTATGAAAATTAACTCAGAAAAAAAATCTTGCCCTCATCTATACTAGAGTCTCCTCCAACTGAATCCTCTGAAGTGAGACAATAGCCTTTGAAGATAATTTTCCAACTGCTAATGCTTATCTCTATTTTAGAAAACATAAAAATTCTGTTTTGAAGGCATAAGAACCCCTTTCTAATGAGGCAGAGAAACAATGCATTTCCATTAACATTACAAACTGGGAAGGGTATTTCAAGCAAGAAAAAACTCACTATATATGTGTAAATAGTGAATTAGGTATCTATTATTCATTCCCGTTAGGATACATAACAAATATTTTCATAATTTTACTACGAATAATTTGCAGTTGCTTGTTAATTTTTGTTTATAGTTTCATTGAACTCCTTGGAGCTCAAACTCCTAATATTTTGCTGGATCATTTGCAATATCACTAGGAATTATATTTTATGATATCTGTTGGAGAGAGATGATCCATTTTTGCAAATCTTGACTATATTTTCTGATTCTCTAAGAAGCAAAGTATTCAATGCAATGTTTCAGTTTCAGAAGAAATTACTTAGGATGTCCTGAAATTCTGTCTTCTCTCCTTCTCTCTGGAAAAAATAGGAAAGCAAACTGTAAATTGTCATAATAATTGTCTGGCAGCTCTGATATTCAGTTATCAAATATATTTGTGTCTGATTAATTAATAATATTTTTCAAGAGACAATATTAAATGTAGATGAGCTGAATAATTCTTAGGAGAAAATGAGCAAAAAAACATTGAAATATTGCAGAGATATCACTTGGAGACCAATTCCTCTAAGCCCTGAATAATAAAATCTAGACAGTTCATGAGCTCTTGAACGTTGATGAGCATTCACCATGGCAGTCACTAAATAGATTCACCAAAATTATTTACAAACAAATGAGTTGTTGCTTCAGAAAAGGAGCAAAATATGTCTCAAAATTTTGTATATTTTTTCTAATTTCCACACTTGCCATGCTTCAAGCAGGCATAAAAGGGAGAAAATCCTAATAAGTAACAGATAGAGGAAGAATGCCTTGATCTCCATTTAAATTACAGTGAGAATTGATAGCCATAAGCAAAATAAAAAAATGATCAAGCTCTAGGTTCTATTGGAATTCACCTTAATCTTATTCAGATTTTACCAACTCATTCTATAGTAATCGAAAATGTCACAAAAATAACGCTTCCTTTAGTGTGAAATCAGCAATTACTGTAAATAAGGCATAATCAAGTTCAACTATTTTAACGATAAACCATCATTATGCAGTTTTTAATCTATATGTACAAAATAATTTATCATTTATATAGCACCCACTCCCTTGAATATGTCAACACATCAATCTGGCTTTCTGTTTCCTGCATGTTCTCAATCATCTCTACATGAGCAAACAGTCACATTCCAAGGGAAGCAAACATTCTAATATATTCACGCTATTATTGTTCCCTGGAAAGGATCCAGAGCCTCAATAAAGCAGTGATTGGAAATGCACAAAGTATTTTAATATCCTAATTATTTTGATTTAACTTCCTCTAATAGTTTAAATTGATACTGAATTTATTTAGAACCCACTAGAGTTTTTTTTTTTTCCACCAGATCATAAACACAGTCTGAACTTAATCTCAAGACAAAATTAATTATTCATGCTTCAAATTGCCAATACACTTTTCCAAAAACCTCCCATCCCCTTCTACATTCAGGCTTTTATTTTAATTCCTCTTCCATTTTAGGAAAGTAATTACTGGCAATGTATATGTCATTCTGAAGAGCAGTGAGGCCTTCTCCTCACTGATCTGAACAGAAAATAGACACTCAGAGGTACAAGGAGAGAAGTTGGTTGGTGTCATCAATTCAATATCACCATCACAGCCTACTATCCCCTTTACACTGAGCTACCATGGGAAAAAAGACAAAAAGTCAAAAGAATCATCACTACTGCATTAATAAAAATAAAACTGATCATTAAATTATCTCACACACTACAGAAAACTCAAGGCTGTGTTTTCAGTGAACACAGTGCACTTCTTTCTAAGTTAATGCTCACCTTTTGGCCATTTTGCTGGGTTCAAATGGTTGTTTTCAAAGACGAGTGGGTTATTGACTC
Source organism: Diceros bicornis minor (assembly GCF_020826845.1). Taxonomy (NCBI): domain Eukaryota; kingdom Metazoa; phylum Chordata; class Mammalia; order Perissodactyla; family Rhinocerotidae; genus Diceros; species Diceros bicornis. The sequence goes on from NC_080745.1 coordinate 71,019,292, forward strand.
AGTGGAAACATTATGTATTCAAACTTGTTAGTAACCAACTGTGGCAATGCAAGACCTTTTGACTCTTTTTTTCCCAAACCTGAGTAGAGATAGGTAATAATAGCTACAATTAATTAAAAACTTACTAATGTCACAAATGGTGCAAGCACTTGGCACGCATTAATTCATTTCAAATCTCAGAGAATCTTAGGAGACAGATTAAGTTCTATTAGTATCTCTATTTTACAAGTTAAAAAAAATCTAAAAATTGGAAAGGTGAAGCAACTTGCCCCAAATTCTACCAATGGCAATAACAAAACCAGGTCTGTGTACTTTTTAACCCTAATGTAATTAACTACATCCTGCTACCTTTCTGCTTCAGTGGCACATGGACATTTATTTATTCATTCAACACATAAAGCAGGACATCCTTGCATAGGACCCTGGTATATGCTGGACGCTGTGAAAAAAGCTAAGACGGTTAAGACATGGTCCCAATGCTCAAGAAACTCCTAATGTAAAACACAGGAATACTTAACAAATACATATTTTGATTGTAAAGAATGAAAGTGGTAATTTTGAAGAATATTTTTTTCCCTAAAATAAGAGACACTCAATAATGTAAATGGAAGAAAATTCATAGCAAGGGCATACACCATCTAGTTTGACCAGGCAGAATCTAGAAGACCTGTAATCACTAACATCAGCATTACCTTGGCAAATATCTTTGATTCTTTTGCTCTACATTCCTCATCTTTGAAGAGGGTCTAGATTACTAGATCAAATTTTAAAATAAAATATATCAAAAATCACTTAGAAAAAGAATAAAGAACTATTCAGTTGTAAGATGATATGTCTAGTTTCAGATATGTAACTCATTTCATCTCCGTCTTCTATTGTACAGTATAAGAATTACTTTTAACAAGCTGCAACATTAATTTGTTTTATGTTGCTTTTTGATGAACAGTATCTTTATTGGAAGAAAGATCTAATTTTTTTTCTTTGTCTTTTTTTTCTCTCCAGGCTCATTTTCATTAGGCGGAGAGGGTCTGATCAGTGATGTTACCCAGAGCCTAGGGAATAAAAGACAAATAAAAGGATGATTCAACAGGCTTGGCTATCTTTTGTTCTAGTTGAAGCAACAAATGGACAGTAACTCTATAAGTCACCTGTCTTGATATGGGATGAAATCTATTTCTGTGCTTCCATTTCGCAGTATTCCAAACAACCTTCCTGTTGGGCCCTGCTGTGCTATACTACCAGCATGCCAATTATATGATCCCAATAGATGTGATTTTGGCATAAATTACAAGCTTCTTAAGCCATTGAGTTCTCTGACTCTTCTTATTCCCTCCAGTGATTTGCCCTTCTCTTTCATCCTCATCTACTCAAATCGCAAACAATCTTTGGTTCACTTCCATGCAGCCTTCCTTGGTCAGAGTTTGGCTGTTAATTAAAGTCCCTGAAGTTGACTCCTGGCTCCAATACTTCATAGCTGCATGAGTTTGGGCTAGTTACTTAAAACTTACCAAGGTTTAGTATCCTCATCCTTAAAAGAGGAAATATATAGTCAACTGGAAGAATCTAAACAAGCTAATATATATAAATGTATATTTAGCACAATGTTTGATGCATATTAAGGGAACAGGAAACATCAATGAGTGTTGCAATTTGTAGTATCCAAAGCCCTGATAAACTCTTTCACCTTCTGGAAATTATACATTTTTTGCCTGTGCCTCTCATTTGGTTGTTAGCATTAACTTTTTCTATCTTTGACAGCTCTTCTTCTAGAATTTTTTTCAGGTGTGGCCCTCTAATGCAACTTTGAGGATAAAAATGAGTGATTTATTTTCCATTCTCCATAGCATTTAGTAGAGTGCATTTACATAAAAGGAGCCCAGTAATATTTTTTATGTGAACAAATGAATAAATGGGTTACCTACTTGGCTCCTGGAGTGTGGCTTCTGGCTAAGCTTCCCCTGAATGTTTCACCTGTTGGTTCTGATAGACTCTGATAGTTGCATTATCTCCTAGCCTGTGGAAAGCTCCTTCCCCTTTCATATTCTGCTCCATAAAGTAGGAAGCTCTCACTCCACTACAGCCTATTAAGAAAGGACAAAACTCACATCGCAGTGCTGAAGGCGGTTAGACTCCAGGGCACTCAAGCAGGAGTCTGGACACGTGGTTTATTGACAAGAGAACACACTAAAATTTCAGGAGTAGCTTTCAGGCTAGGTGTGGAAAAATGTGCTCAACAGATGTTCAAGGTGTTCTTTCTAGAGGGAACAAAGCAGAATCTTCTCTTGAATACAGACCCCACCCCTGCTATATGGAACAGAGGAGTGTCATTGATAACATCCGGGCCTGAGTGTGAAAGCAGGAAGGACCAGAATTCCTGTCAATCATTTTCTATGTGAGCTTGGGTAAGCGACTTCTCTCTGGACTTCAGTTTCCCTTTTGCAAAAGAGGGTAAACCAGATGTCCTCTCAGATTCTTTCAAAATGTATAGTTATATGAATCTAAAATGTGTAATACATATAATACTGCATAGCATAATAAATTAGACCAGCACGAAGAAGGGACTGGTTAAAAATAGGAGAATATTTTGATGTCTACTTTAGAAAAATAAAAACCCCAGCTCAATGGCTCAAGTTCATACAATTTGGTCAAGATTTGACATTATCAAAGAGTCACTTGGTTTGGAGTCAGAACGTAGGAGACAGAGGAAAAGAGGTCAGGTCCCATGTGACACAACTCAGAGCCTATTTCAGAATAGTGCTCAACATAAAGAAAAAGCAAAAGTTAACTTATTTCTTGATTTTTAAAAAGAGTTTAAAAAGCTAAAAGAAGATTTTTTAACTGAGAGAGAGAAACACTGTACAATGCTTTTCTTATACATTCTTGGATAGAGCAGGTTATGAAGATAGGCTGATTTTTAAATCTTTTCTGTCCCGAGGAATGTGAATTCAAGTATAGGGATCTGAATTTAAGCAGTTCTTATTGTTTAAAATCTGGGACCTGAAAATTCTTCATATGAAATGCAGATTAGAAACAATATAAGAATTTCCTACAGTCACACCAGGTCCCTTTGATAACTATCATCCTCCTGACTCCCTCCAACACACACAGATCCAGTATCAGTTTCTCTCCTGGAGGAGATGCTGTGCCTATACCGAGAGAGGGGAGGTCAGGAGGAGAAGGAGGTGGAGGAAGCTGTTTGCCATTTGTAACTATTTCCCAACAACCTGCAAATGTTCCAAGTTGCTTGGCAGCATGCTACACATAAAATTAAATCTGAAGTGCTAATTTGGCATAATTTTTTATTCATAACATCAATTCTCAACATTAATTTTGACATATCCTTTTTTTTTTTTTTTTAAGATTTCCATCTGGAATTGAAAAATTACTTGGCAAAAGTAGGATCTGGTGAGAAATATGATGAAGTCCCTGCGTCTGGCTATTGGTGAGCTGTGTTCTCTGTCTCTCCTGGGTAGGTGGGAGCTATTTCCTCATCGGGCCCAGGAGCCAGCTCTTTCTCCAACTCTGTGCCATTGATTCCAGTGAGCTGATAAATGGCACTTATTTCCTACTCATGACCTAGTTTGTGAGCTCCTAAATCTCAGCAAACACCCTGAAACCCATTTGCTAGAGCCTTCTCTTGATAAACCACAGAGTCAGGTACCTGCGAGAGGTCAGGGAATCAGCTCAGAGATCTGGGCTCTACTCCTAGAGCCCATTAGATTCATGAGTAAGTCATTTCAGTCATTAAAACACTGGCTGGTTGGAATGTTTACCATTGGAACTGTGTGTGTGTGCCTGTCTGCAGTTGTGGCCAAGTAGGAGGGTTTTGTTTGTGCTTACTGTGGGAAAAGAGGAAGGGAGGTGCAGAGGATGGCTATGTGATATAACACTAAAAATCAGAGTGCTTAAGTTTAGCTAATAAACCTTCCCAGCATGTTTCATACAGTACTTTCCCCACCCACAAAATCCAAGCATTTCCATATCACCTTTATGATTTTTGCCACATCTGTGTTCCCCATATATTTATTAAATCTTACATCTCTATTTTTAACTCAATATCCACCTTAAGCCTTGTCTTTAAAAATATCATCTGTGAAATTATAGGATCTAAGTTCTGCTTATATATTTTATAATGCATACTGAAATAGACACAGAACTTTTGAAAGTTTTTAAAAAATGATCTGGGTACCATCTAAAATTGTGTATTTATCTTCAGTAAATTGTATATCATACTTTGGGAAACTACTCTAAAGGATTCACCATCAGTGACATTCAAGGTCTTTGCACTAGTATGGAAAAGCTAAGTTCTTGATGAGAATGTTTTTGCCTATTGTACGTCTAAGACTGAATGGATGGAGCACTGCTGGGGGATCTGTTGCAGAATTTAGACTTGTAAGGGGCCTCTAGGAATTTAAAATTCAGCTGGGAAACAATTTTAATATATGAGACAGCTAGACTACATCAGTTAATCCAAAAGAAGATGCTCTATGATTGAAAGGCAGTATCCCAACAAAGAGCAATGTTATCAACTACTGGCTTTAGACTACTGACAGAACCAAGCTCAAGGAAGTCCTTTTCCCTTTGGGAGAGGGAGAGCAACCTAAAGTTACCAACAGTATACAAATAAGTCTTAGATGAAAACTGGGTTGTGAAGTTTCTAAACCACACTATATTGAACTCATTTAATTAACTGCAAAACTTACAACTTAGGTTTTTCATGGTAGAACAGGCTTGGCTTACGGGCACAGACCTTGCTCAGTTAAAAGTATGGCAGAAAGGATCAAGCCCTGACCTTACACTTGAGTATCATGTATTGGCCACTGTGGCTCTCTTGGTCACTTGGAGCTCCTGAACTCTAGGCATTTACCCTGCTAATTGTACTGAGCTTGGAGAGAGACCGAGTCTTGGGCAGGCAGGCAAGTAGCTTGATCTTGCTCTATGGGCCCAAATCATAACCAGCTCTGTGTAAATGGGAACTCTCTGGCACAAGCAGAGCAGAGGTGGAATGTAGATGGCTCCGTCCAACTCAGCTTTAATCCTGGGAAAAGTCAGTACTCTTGCTCTAGGGTCAGAGAGGAAACAGAAGAATCTTTACTCCTGAGAGTCATAGAGGCCACTAGGCCATATGACAAATTTTACTGCAAAGACTTGGATGGGCTTTGGCTGCTTGGAAGCAGAACATCTCTGACCATAAATTTTTTTTTAACTGGATTTTGTTTCTTTTTATTTTTTAAAAATCAACTCTATTGATTTAAAATTTAATTAAATGTTATATCATATATTATAATACATATATAATGTAATATAAATTACATGCAATAAAATGTATCCATTTAAGTACTATTAGAGGAGTCAGAGCTGTATACTTGTGAAAGTAGCACCACAATCAAGATCAAAAACGTCAATCGCACCAAGTTCATCTCCCTGTCAAAACCTGTCTATGTTGTTTATATTTTAAATGGTTTTGTTGTAGACAGTATACAGTCTGAAAAATCTCTGCCTTTTAAATGGAGTATCCACATCATTTAAATTCATAATTTTCAAATATAAATAGGTTTAAACCTACACTCTTTTTGCTTCCTATTGATCGTGTCTGCTTTTTTTCCCTTTTTCCTTGCCTTTTATTGGGCTAATTTATTCTATTGGTTTAGTGGTTGTTTCAGAGTTTGCAACATGCATCCGAAATGTACAAATGTATAAGCCTTACAACAATATTCTTTCCTTTCCTCCCCTTGCCCTTCGTGTTATTCTTGACATATATTTTTATACATATATTATAAACCCCACAATAAATTGTTGTTTTAAACGGTTAATTTTCTTTTAAAGACACTTAAAAATGAAGGAAAACGTCTTTTATGTTTACTATTTGTGATAGTCTTCACTTAGTTATGTAGATCCAAGTGTCTCTTGTGTGTCACTTCCTTCCACCTGAAAGACTTTTAAAATATTCTCCATAGTATAATTCTACTGGTATGAAATTCTTTCAGCATTTGTTGTCTGAAAATTTTTCATTTCACCTTAATTTCTGAAGAATTTTTTTTGCTGGGTACAGAATTCTAGGTTACCAGATTTTCCCCACACACACTTTAAGATTTTGCTCCACTATATTCTGATTTGCATAATTTATGGTAAGACACCTTAAGTAATTCTAATCCTTGTTCTGCATTTGGTACGTCCTTTTTCTCTGTGGTAATTCTGAACTCTGTTGCTAAGTATTTCATGTGTCTTTTAACCTCCTGATGCTTGTACATTATTTTTCCTCTGTCACTGTTTTTTATCCATTTCAATCTGATGTCCCTTGGTGTGGTTTTCTAAAACCTGTGCATTTATAGTTTTCACCAAATCTGGAAAAGTTTCATCATATTTCTTCAAATATTTTCTGCCCCTCCCCCTTTTTTTCTGGGACCAAAGTTATAAACATGTTGTACCCATTGGTATTGTTCCATAGTTCACTGAGGCAACGCTCTTCTTCTTTTAGTCTTTCTTTTTGTCTCTATGTTTCAGATTGAATAAATTCTGTTGCTCCTCCTTCAAGTTGGATTGTATTTTCTTCTGCAATTTTAATCTTCTATTAATTCCATGCTGTGAAATTTTCAATTCAGATATTTTACTTCTAGTCTTTTATTTCTAGATGTACCATTAGTTCTTTTATGTATCTTCCCTTTCTCTCATGTTAACCTTTAAAACTTTTACATATCTATAAAAGCTGTTTTCACATCCTTCTGAGGTAGTTCTATTATCTCTGTCATTTTTGGATCCTTATTTTTTCTTTTTAAGACCTTATTTTTCAGAGCAGGTTTAGGTTCATAGCAAAATTGAGAGGAAGATACAGAGATTTCACAAATACCCCTTGCCTGTACTCATGAATAGACTGTCCCATGATCAACGTTTCCCACCAGAGTGCTACATTTGTTATGATAGATGAGCCTGCATTGACACATCTTTGTTACCCAAAGTCTATAGTTTACATTACAATTCACTCTTGGTGTTGTACATTCTATGGGTTTATACAAATGTATAATGGTATATATCCATCATTGTGGTATCATACACAGTATTTTCATTACTCTAAAAATCCTCTGTGCTCCATCTATTCATCCCTCTCTACCCTCAACACCTAGCAAACACTGATATTTTTACTGTCTTCATAGTTTTGCCTTTCCCAGAATGTCATATAGTTGCAATCAGACAGCATGTAGCCTTTTCAGATTGGTTTCTCTCACTTAGTAATATGCATTTAAAGTTCCTCCATGTCTTTTCATGGCTTGATAGTTCATTTCTTTTTTAGCACTGAATAATATTCCATTGTCTGGATGTACCAGTTTATTTATCCATTCACCTACTGAAGGACAACTTGGTTGTTTCCAGGATTTGGCAATTATGCATAAAAGTGCTATAAATATCCAGGTGCAGGTTTTTTTGTGGACATAAGTTTTCAATTCTTTTATGTAAATACCAAGGAGTGTGATTGCTGGATCATATAATAGAGTATGTGTAGTTGTGTAAGGAACGACCAAATTGTGTTCCAAAGTGGCTGTACCATTTTGCATTCTCATCAGCAATGAATGAAAGTTCCTGTTGCTCCACATCCTCTTCAGCATTTCTTGTTGTCAGTGTTCCAGATTTTGGCCATTCTAATAGGTGTGTGGTGGAATTTCATTGTTGTTTTAATTTGCATTTCCCTGATGACATATGATGTGAAGCATCTTTTCAAATGCATATTTGTCATCTGTATATCTTCTTTAGTGAGGTATCTGTTAAGATCTTTGCCCAATTTTTTAATCTGGTTGTTTGTTTTCTTATTGTTGAGTTTTAAGTATCCTTGTATATTTTGGATAATAGCCCATATCAGATGTGTCTTCTGTAAATATTTTCTCCCATTCTATGCCTTGTATTCTCATTGTCTTGACATTGTCTTTCACAGAGCAGAAGTTTTTCATTTTGATGAAGTCCAGCTTATCAATTATTTCTTTCATGAATTATGCCTTAGGTGTTGTACCTAAGAAGTCATCATTATACCCAAGGTTATGTAGGTTTTCTCCTACGTTATTTTCTAGGTGTTCTATAGTTTTGTGTTTTACATTTAGGTTTATGATCCATTGTGAGTTAATTTTTGTGAAGGGTGTACAGTTTGTGTTGGGATTCATGTTTCTGCATGTGAATGTCCAGTTGTTTCAATACCATTTGTTGAAAAGATTATCTTTGCTCCATCTTGTCTTTGCTCCTTTGTCAAAGGTCAGTTGGCTATATTTATGTGGGTCTATTATGAGCTCTCTATTCTGTTCCATTGAGCTATTTGCCTATTCTTTCACCAATATCACACTGTTTTGATTACTGTAGCTTTATAGTAAGTCTTGAAGTAAGGTAGTGTCAGTCCTCCAACTTTGTTCTTCTCCTTTAATATTGTGTTGGCTATTCTAAATCTTTTGCCTCTCCATATAAACTTTAGACTAAGTTGGTCAATACTCACACAATAACTTGCTGAGATTTTGATTGGGATTGCTTTGAATTAATGGATTATTTGGGGAAAAACTGACATCTTGATAATATTGTGTCTTTTTATCCGTGAACTTGGAATGTCTCTCCATTTATTTAGTTCTTCTTTGATGGATCTGTTTTTAATGACTGATCTTTCTCCTGGCTATGGAGTATATTTGCTTGCTTTTTGGCATGTCTGTTAATAGCTGGATATCATGAATGCTGCATTGTTAAATGTCTAGATTTTGTTGTCTTTCATTAAAGTGCACTGGGCTTTGTTCTGTCAGGCAGTTTGATTACTTGCGGATCCATAAGATCCCTTTATGGTGTGATGTAAGCTTTTTTTAGGTGGGTCTAGAACTAGAGTAGCCTTCATTCCAGGATAGTTCAGCCTTACTCTTTTAGCATGAAATTTTTGGGGAATTCACTCATTGCTTTCAGGGATCACAGAGGACTCTCCACTCTGGCTGGTTGAAGCTTGAACATCTCTCTACCTTCTATGAGATTTGGGTCTTGTTCAGCTTATTGCTCTGTGGTCATTATTTGTTCATCCTTGTAGCTTCACCCTACATAAGTATGGCTTATTATTCAGTAATAACTCAAGAGGACCCTTATGCAGATTTCTAGAGTTCTTTTTTCTACAATGCTCTATCTTTTCTAGAGTTCTGCCCATACTTCTAGATGCTTAGTCTCCTTGAATTTTGATCTCTATCTCCTCCATTCAGCAAGATCACCAAGCCCTGTTTGTTTCCCCTTCTCTGGAGCATGTTTTCAAAATTGTCACTAGGCAGAGATCTGGGGAAATTGTGGTACTCACTTCATTTATTTTTCTTTTCTCAGTCATCATATTCCAGCACTTCATAGTGCCCAACATATGAATATAGTCAGTTAATATATTTTGCCCAGTTTTATAGTTGTTTATGGTGGTACTTTATATTCAATTACGGAATATACATACTGCCCATATGTATTTTAAATTTGATAAAGTATACTGTGGTTGTGCATATTCACATGACAGTTTGAATTTTCAACTTTCTGGATTTCATACAAAACACTGAATTTTATATTTATTTTATGCCAGATAGCTAATAAACCATGATCTTTACCTTTTCCAAAGCCATAGAGAAATGTCACTGTTAAAAGAGAATAAAGGGAACATTTAATTTTATCCTTGCATGATGTCCAGATGACTTTCTACAAAACTTTTCGATTTTGTTAGCATTATATTTGAATGTCTGTAATGTGGTAGAACTCTGTTATCCCAGAGGGATCTCATCCCATAAGACAGCTGTGTTACAAAGTGCCTTCTTAAATTTACCTAAATTCTTTCTTCTTGTACTTTCCAATATCTGATCCTTATGCCAGCCACTGGAATCATCCAGAATTTAATTTTTTTAATCATTCACATGCTACTCGCTTCCAAATCAGATTTGAAGCAGATTATTCAGAAGCTAGGCATGTGTTATGAGAGGTTCGGGGATTCGATCGGAGACGTAAAAGACACTTTCCACTCCAAACAAATGGACTGAAGGTATATTTTATTATATAGAGGATAGTAAAGGCGACAGTCTGCAAACAGATCCAAATAGGTCAAATATTAAGAGGGAAAAAACATCAGCCCAACTGGAAAGGGAAAACACCCACATCGGCTGAAGAGAAATGACACAAATCAGCCGGAAAGAGAAACACCAGGTTGACCGAAAAGAGAACACATCAGATCAATTACTTCATATCAAATCAATTACTTCACATCAAATCAAAAACTCACAATATCCACGCCCCACTGCCGGGAGAGTCCTGTCAATCGACGCGGCTGGGCAAGGATCACACGTCCTGGGCAAGGTGTCCCTTCCACAGGTGGAACTCTCACCAGGGCTCAGTTTCCAGCAGTTTTTATACCATCAGTAATTTTCAGAGTAAGCAATTACAGAGTTTGCAGAGCAAGCATTTAGTGTTCCCATGCACAAAATGGTTATCAGTGGCGTACGTGCACTGAGCCCCCTGGCTAACGTCCCAGCCCAGTAGTTGTGTACGTGCATTGTTCTCTTTGGTTATCGTCTCAGCCCGGCACAGATGGCCAGTCCATTCCGGGCTACGACGCTCCAAGAGCCTTGAAATGTTACAACTTGCAACTCTCTCCGTGGGAGAAAGGCCAGTTCCCGGGAAAAGGCCAGTTCCCACCACACAGAAAGCAGCTTTGTATTTCTTTTTGTGCTGGTGGCTGTAGGTCAATGGAGCGGCCAAACATGGCTGTACTCATGTCAAGACATATTCGGCCGTGGCCGTCTCCATTAACCATAAGACACCATATGCACAGACAATGAACTTCGTACACAAGTACATAAGGCACATCCAAGAATCCAAAATCCAATGACTACAATAATTATAAAACTATCTCACAATAAAGGACCTAAACCCCAAGGTAACCAATCAAATAACCCCTTAGAATATGAAATGTTATTAACTTGATCTTGCAAATCATGTACAGCATCAAAGATAACATTAGATAAGGTAACACTTAGGCATAACAAATTAGTTTGCAGAAGTCCAGATCAGCCCCCATCGCAGAGGGTAGCAGAAGGCAGGGTAATAGAGAAATTATCTTATATTGCAAAGTTGCTTGTTGTTTCTGAGACCAAATTTCTCGGCCATTTATAGTCCAGGTTATAGGTCCCACGGGTGTAGAGCAGTTGGTCTAATAGTGCAGGGTCAAAGGTTGTCCTACAGAGGCAACTAATGCCTCTGTGTGTAGGTCTGCAGCAGACATGGAGGTGCAGCACAGCATAGCGAACATAGCAGGAGTATCTATTCACGCAAAGAAACAGAATTTTTAGGAACATGATATAACTGTTCATTTTCTGGATACATAACTATGAGTGTTGCAGTGGGCCCTTGGGCCACTACTTCTGCAGCACGCGGAGCCGCATTGGGTGGATGTGTCACCCACACCTTTGCTCCAGGTTTCCATCCATCTGTAGACCCAAATCCTTGCATTCCTCTTTTAGTTAATTCACTTGGAGGTTGTCCTTGTGACACATTTGGAGTCAAGAGGGGAAGCACCAATAATTGTCCCATTCGTTCCCCAGACTCTACAGTTAGTACTGTGTCACTACCATTATATATAAATTTTATTTCTCCTTGGTAATCTGGATCAATAACTCCTCCCAGTACATCAATACCTTTTGCTGCCAGTCCAGAACGTCCTTTTAACAAACCAAAGGTATTTTTGGGAAATTGTACCCCTATCCCAGTAGGGACTATAGACTGCTTCTTAGGGGGCAATTGAATAGAATGAACAGTAGATAAATTCAATCCAGCCGCTTCGGCCGTGGCACGAAAAGGCGGTTTAGCAGACTGAGTCAGGGGCCAATAGGTTAGGGTCATAAACTCATGGGTGGCGGCTGCCACTTCTGTAATCTTTGCTGGTAACAACCTTGACAGAGGAGTCTCATTAGGGCCTAGTGGCCTGTTATTTAACATATTTAGAGCAGTACTTAGATGATTGTGCCACCCCTTTAATGAGCCATGACCAAGTTTCCTCAATTGTTGTTTAAGCAATCCATTCATTCGTTCTATGAGGCCTGCAGCTTGGGGGTAATAAGGTATATGATAAATCCATTCTATATAATTTTCCTTGGTATAGGTTTGAATCAACTTACCTGTAAAGTGGGAACCGTTGTCACTCTGAATTTGCCTTGGTGTTCCATAATATAACTTGATTGTATCTAATAATTTTATGGCACTCTGTTGGGTGGCCGCTTTAGCTGGTATAGCCAATAAATAACCAGAATATGTATCAACAGCAGTGCAGGCATAAGTATATCCACAAGAATTTGGCAATGGTCCAATAAAATCTATTTGCCAGGTATGGGCAGGAAATAATCCCTTTTGGATATGACCTTGGTAGGGGTGTGGAACTCCCCGTTTATTTAACTGTTGGCATAACTGACATTGTTGTACTGCAGTGGCAATATCATCATGGGTGACAAGGATTCCCCTTTGTTGTGCCCACCTGTATGAAGCTTGTTCTCCCAAGTGTCCACTCTTTTCGTGGATTCATTGTGCTAAGCCTGGGTTGTGTGTTGCATGACTTCGCACCAGCTGATCAGCGTAAGAGTTATACTTTTGTTCTGTAGAAATTACAGAACTGTGAGCATCAACATGAAATACAGTAACAATTGTATTTTGGCATCATAATCATATGTCCTTTTTGTAATTTTTTTTTTAAGTTAAAAAAAACTTTAATTTCGGCAGAAGTTTATCAAAAATATCAAAAGATTTTAAAACACTTGGTCAAATAGGAAATAATGCCTAGTTATTTATTTAATCAAATTGATAACAGAAACAGTTGAAGGCAAACAGAGAGTTAAAACAGTCAAAAAACAAAAACAAAAACCTTAAGGGAGAGATTTCAGTCCTTTCGAACATAGGAAATTATTTTAACAAAACATAGGTGTTTTGTCTTTTACATAGACTTACTCAAAAGAACACCTTTTAATCTCTACATAAAGAGCAGACTAAAAGTTTAAGAAAATTACCTTTATAAGAGAGAAAGCCAAATTTTAATTTTTTATCAGCTTACTTTAGCCAACTTGATCATGTGCAAAACTCCTCAGGGCTTTACTTTTACAAACCTTCTGTCACTTATTTTTTACATTTAGAATTTGTCCTACACCTTTTTTCTTTTCTTAGTACTTTAGGACAAATTTATTTTTCTTAACAAAACAAACATAAATATCTCTATTCTTTATACCTTCTTTATGGACAACATACCTTTTGCTTTTTTTGTATACAGACTTTCCAGAAATGTGTACTTTCTCATAGAAAATTCCTCAACATGCACATAACATGTTTATCAATAAATGTAAGCATCTTTCAGTTTTTCTGAGATAAGAAACCAAAGGCAGACAAATCTATGCTTAGTAACCAATTTTTAATGTTTTATCTTATGTGGGAATGACCAGAGACTCAATAAATTTTTATCAACTTAATTTAGCAAAACTCTAAAGCTTCAAGTTACCAAAAAGATTTTGGAAGCTGTTTTTGAAATAACTTTGTCTTTTAGAAGTCTCTGTGTATTAATTAAAGATTGCATTTCATCGTGAGAGGTTTTGAATCCTCTCTTTTAAGGGTGACCCTTAAGGTGAACTCATCTGAAACAGATTCTCCAGAATAGCCATCCCAATTTCAAATTACTTCAAAAGTTTATTTATTTTCACTTGCTTAATTTCAGATCAGGAATTCCGGGGGAGTTGAAGCGGGGAAGCTCAGCAAGAGAGGGGAGGGGAGCAGCAAATTCAGCTTAGGCTGCTGGTATGTTTAATTGCTTAATTATTTTCTCTTAAAGAGGCAATGCAGTATTCCTGATTTTGTTTAAAAACCTCAAAAGATTAAAATAGGCTTCCCACTAGTGGTTTAACTTTTTAGCTGGCTTTTTCCAATTGCATAAGCAAATACATCAGTTTTGGTAAATTGAAATTGCCCCATTTTGGCCACTTTTCCTCTCTGGAGTCTATGGAATATTGTGGCAATGTGGTGTTACAATAAAAAACCTATCTTCTTGGATATGGGCTCCTAGCTGAATATAGCCCGTTTAGCCAAGAGGTGGCCCAGAGGGCTCTCCTTGGGGACAGATGGAACTTCCCCCCTTCGAAATTACAAACATACAGAATAGACAGTTAAATGGGATCCCAAACAGAACAGATAGATGCATCTAACAGATTCCGGGTAAAAGTCCTACAATTATTCCCACTCCAGTAGGGATAGCCCTGCCTCTTAAAGAGACAGGACTCCAGATGGAGGGGAAGGGAGTTGTTGGTGTAAGCAAAAACAAACAAATAGGCAAACAAACAAATAATTCTAGAGCCTGTTTCCCTGTCATAAGAAAAATGTGCCCAGGGTCAGCGGTGCCAGGTCAGATGGAAAGCACTGGGAGCAGTCCCTAGGGCAAATCACCTAGGCAGCTGCTGGACTGTTTCCCAGGACATCCCACCCAGCCCAGGACCACCGAGCCATGGACAAAGAGCCTCCCGGCTGGCTCGCCAAATTATTATTGGATACACATTTAGGCTCACTATTTGTCACTTAAGAGGGGCCAAATAAAACTAGAATGCCAGGCTCACGGCAAGGAAAGAGTTTCTATTTTGGGTGACATCAGCCGGGACTGTAAATTTGAAACTTCTTTTTTCAAGAGTACATTCTCCCTTGTATTTTATCCCTATCTTCCATAGCCCGACGATAAGCAGTCAATAAACATTAACCTCGCCGTGCCAGAAAAGAAACATTATCTCTTTTTTCCTACTGTCTGCAAAGTTTTGGTCACATCCAATGATTCATATCTTGCAGACGAACATCCCAAGATTCACATAATCCTGACCTATGAGCCCACTCCCCAGCCAGAATGCAAAAGGGAGGGTCTTCCCATCCTGGGATCTCTTCCAACTTGGCTTCAGTTACCTTTCGTTTGAATAGGAAAGGCATCTCCTTAATCGAATCCTGCTCACAGCGCCAATTATGTTATGAGAGGTTCGGGGATTCGATCGGAGACGTAAAAGACACTTTCCACTCCAAACAAATGGACTGAAGGTATATTTTATTATATAGAGGATAGTAAAGGCGACAGTCTGCACACAGATCCAAATAGGTCAAATATTAAGAGGGAAAAAAAACATCAGCCCGACTGGAAAGGGAAAGCACCCACATCGGCTGAAGAGAAATGACACAAATCAACCAGAAAGAGAAACACCAGGTTGACCAAGAAGAGAATACATCAAATCAATTACTTCATATCAAATCAATTACTTCACATCAAATCAGTTACTCACAACATCCACGTCCCACTGCCAGGAGAGCCCTGTCAATCGACGCGGCTGGGCAAGGATCACACGTCCTGGGCAAGGCGTCCCTTCCACAGGTGGAACTCTCACTGGGTCTCAGTTTCCAGCAGTTTTTATACCATCAGTAATTTTCAGAGTAAGCAATTACAGAGTTTGCAGAGCAAGCATTTAGTGTTCCCATGCACAAAATGGTTATCAGTGGCGTACGTGCACTGAGCCCCCTGGCTAACGTCCCAGCCCAGTAGTTGTGTACGTGCATTGTTCTCTTTGGTTATCGTCCCAGCCCGGCATAGATGGCCAGTCCATCCCGTGCTACGACGCTCCAAGAGCCTTGAAATGTTACAACCTGCAACTCCCTCCGTGAGAGAAGGGCCAGTTCCCACCACGCAGAAAGCAGCTTTTATATTTCTTTTTGTGCTGGTGGCTGTAGGTCAATGGAGCGGCCAAACATGGCTGCACTCATGTCAAGACAGCATGGCAGATATTTGATGCATGAGAATAGCTCTCAAGGTCCCTAGGCATACTCTAGTGCAAATTAAGCATTCCTGGTCCCTCAGTTATTTCTCATATGAATACGGATTAGTGCCCTTATAAGAAGAGACAACAGAGAGTGTTCTTTCTCTCTCTCTCTCTCTCTCTGGCATGTGAGGACACAGCAAGAATGTGCCTGTCTGCAAACTAGAAAGAGAGCTCTCACCAGAATGCAGTCATTGGTACTCTGGTACCCTGATCTGGGACTTCCAGCCTCCTGAACTGTGAGAAAATAAATTTCTATTGTTTAAGCCACCTAGCCTACAGTATTTTGTTATGGCAGCCCTAGCTGAATAATATACTCATGTTCATTTCAGCATTATTCATAATAGCCAAGAGGTGGAAGGAACCAAAGTGTCCACTGATGAGTGAATGGATAAAGAAAATGTGGTGTATACATACAATGGATTATTGTTCAGCTTTTAAAAAGAAGGACATACTGAGGTCGCCCCGATGGCATAGTGGAAAGTTTGCGCACTCCACTTCGGTGGCCCAGGGTTTGTGGGTTCAGATCCCAGGCGCAGACTTACATACCACTTATCAAGCCATGCTGTGGCAGCATCCCACATATAAAGTAGAGGAAGATGGGCACAGATTTTAGCCCAGGGCCAATCTTCCTCTGCAAAATGAGGAGGATTGGCAAGAGATGTTAGCTCAGGGTTAATCTTACAAAAAAAAAAAAAAAAAAGACATTCTGTCATATGCCACAACATGGATGAATCTTGAGGACATTATGCTAGGTGAAACAGTGAAATAAGCCAGTAACAAAAAGACAAATACTGCATGAAGCCACTTATATAAGGTATATAAAGTACTCATATTCAGGAACAGGAAGTAGAATGGTGGTTGCCAGAGGCTGAGGTGGGGGGGTGGGGGGGAGGGAGTTGTTGTTTAATATAGAGTTTCAGTTTTGCAAGATGAAAACGTTCTAGAGATCTATTACACTCACTACTGTACTGTACACTTAAAAATGGTTAAGATGGTGAATATTAATGTTACGTGTTTTTTACCAAAATAAAAAATATTACAATGAATGCACGTAACAGACAATTGAAGCAGTAAGCAAAAATGGAAGTCTTTTCCAGAGCTCATGACAATGTTTTCCTTCTGTTTGCTTCAATACCAGAGCTTCTTATCAATGAATATGTCAAATGAAACCTTGTTTCAGAGCTCTGTTGAGTGGGAGACAGGAAAAAAAGGAATTAGGACCATGGCGGGGTCTCCAAAAATGAGGCTGTAAGTTAGCCATCAGTCTGAGGCAGCTAAGTCTGTAGAACCAAATATACAAACTCTGTTGCTACTATAGTGGCCAAGGAATTAGAGGTTTTTACATTGGTTTAAAATAAACACCTTGACTTGAATTTGGAAGCTGATCTAGGGCCAGTATACATTAAAAAGTTAATGTCCTGGGCTGGAAGTCAGCCAACTGGCTCTGGAAGAAGCTGCACACTAGACTCAGGCCAAAGAAAGCTTCCATGTCATCCACAAAGTGAGCATCTCTTGTGAGGCTAATGTTGCTGTGACAAGCCTGACGGTCACTGAGTAGGGCCACATGATACTACATACCAGGGTTCTGTAGTCATATGTGAGGATTCTATTGTCATGCCCATGCGGCAGCCATTTCTCCCTCATCTAGTTATAGCATCTGATTTTCATTTTGGGAACACCCAGTCCTAGTCCATGTGGTTTGCGGGATGCTGACCCACTCCAATAGTTGGCTAAAAAACAACATAGGCCTTGTTATCAGAGAATTTCTTCCCACTGGCCACAGAAATGGATTTAGGGATCGCACACAACCCAAGCTAGGCACACTAGATTCAAATTTTCTGGAACTAGTGAGAAAGATATATTGCTTCAGTTACTAAGCTGAAAAAAAGATAAGGTTCTAGAGACATGGAGTGAAGGAGAACCAAGAGATAGAGGTAATTTCCAGGTGATACTTTTTGAACCCCTGGATTTGGCTGTGCCAAGTCCAGATGTTCAAAATTCCCCTTTGTGCCTAAGTCAATTTGAGCTGGTATTCTGTCACTTAAAACAAAAAGTAATCTGAAAATAATACTATACCAAACTAAATAATTCCATAGATCTTTCTCTTCATTCCATACGTATTCATCTGCTGCCCAAATGATTTGAAGTTTCCCAGAGGGCCCTCAGAAGGACTTGATCTCCTTTGTGATTTATCATAATGCATAGCACAATCCCTGCAATATACAAAATGCTCAATAAACAATTGGTGGTTAAGCTCTGTCTCCCTCAACCATCCCCAGGCCAACTGCATCATTCCTGAGTTTGAGAGGTCAAGGTACGAAGTGTAGTACATACTAACGGTGGTGTCTGGGTGTGTTACTTTTTTGTTTCTTTGTCTTTTTGTTTGTTTTCTTTCTCACAAAAGCGAAACTCTGAGTGTGTGTTTTTAGAAAGATGTATTGTTTTTCTTTCGTATTAAAACCAACTTCCCTCCCCGCAAAAATAACAAACAAGAAAAAAAATCAATCTCTTTAGACATCTCTGTATTTCAGTATACCCTCTTTATACCCAAACCCTCAGGTATCATGTTCCAGACCTTCTACTGCAGATATGACCTGAATACTGCCTTCCATGACAAGGAATTGAGTAATCCTGACATGAGTATACCAAGTCCGGTACTTACTCTCTAGATGTGCTTGATGTTTCTATTAAATGCTTTGAATATTTAAAATTAACATGTTTTGCTTCCTTACATCTATGGAAATAAGTAGGAGGTAATAAATTGAGGTCCAAAGGAAAGAGGGCCACGAGTAAGTGGATTACTGAGGACATAACTTGAATTTGCCTATTTTCTGCAATAGGTTTTTCTTAAAAATCAAAAACAAAAAATAAATACATGCAGAACAAAAGACTTGGCAGTTTTTTTAGGTAGTGAAGTGCTTTAAGCAATACCATGGTGGCAGAGGGTGCTTGTCTGGTCCTATTCTAGCCCGGTGATGTGATTGAGAGTGTTAAATTGCAAGCTGCTGGGGTTTGAATCACCACTTACTGGCTGTATGACTTTGAATAAAGTATGTCACCATCCTGTGACTTTATTTTCTCATCTGTAAAATGGATTCATAATAGAATCTACCTTATCAAGTTATTGTGAGGATCAAGTAATTCAATGCGCATAAAACATCTAAAACAGTGCACAGATTAAGTTCTTAATAAGTATCAGCTTTACATTGTAGAGGAATGTAAGGATGCGTAAAGGCTCTTTCGGCAGGGAAAGAAAATCCTCTTAAATGAAAGAAGAATAAAACAAAACAAAATAAAAACAAAAAATCATTCTCTCATTTCCTCCAAAGTGTTCTTCCCTTTTCTCCCTCACAGGCTGGAGAAAAACAAGACAGTTCTGAAAATAAATGAGCAAGAGATGTGTCTCCGTGGGTTACTTCTACAAACATTTTTCCTAGTTGCTAATGTGGAAATTAATAAAAGAAACCTTAACTAAATTGGAGTCGGGAAGGCCTGTAGGGGGAGCTATCATGTCCTATCACACATCACACATCCTCAATTACACCAAACAGGAAGAGAGGGAGGCTTGCACCTTGGACAGGAAGGAAAACTACTTTACTACTGAAGGAAGACTACTCTTCCCACCCAGCAACAGCCCAGCCAATGGGAAAACCCACAGCTCAGCCAATGAGAAGCCATTGCTGCCCTGAACTGCTACTTCCCCCAATGGATTTTCATTTAGAACAGCCCCTTCCTACTCCCCCTTTTTCTTTATAAAAGCAGCCCCCCTCCTTCCTTTTCCATATTTGCCCATGGTTTGCCATAGCATTCACATCCCAAATTGCAATTCTTTTGGCTATTCCCGAATAAACTCATTTGAGATAAAATAACAGGCAAATTTGCTTAAGTTGACACTAAGAACCTCAATGCTGATGCCCCAGATTTGGGAATATCATTTCATGTCTATCCTGAGGTGCCATGTTTCTTTTCCCTACTGATATCTTAAAAGAATGGTAAAAGTCATTATTGATGGAATCTGTCTACATTTTTCTCATTGCTCTGGTAGCAAGATGCTATTACTAGAGGCTAGAGAAAGTCACAGTTTCTTTTCTTTTCATTTCAGTACCAGGGACTAGTGGGACTGTAGGAAAATAGGCAGCCCATTCAGGTAGGATAGTTCCGCCATCAGTGCCAGCTCCATGGCTGCTAACAGACTAGGAAAGAACCTGTGCCACTCTGGAAATTTACTTGGCTCACTTTTAGGCACTGATTGATAATTTATTGAGTGGATCTTCGAGATGGAACTCAACCTTGAACACACCACAAAGGAATCAATCTTTGCGCTTTCCCAGTTGATCCCAGCAGTGTCATTGCCTCTTTTCATTTGCCCTCAAACTTGCACTTTTCTCTTTGCTGCTCCACTGCTTATTTTCAATGCCAGTGCCTGCATTTCCATTTCTCCAGTGTCTTTTTTTCTGTTTTCTGGGGGGGGGAACCATAAGAAAAAAAATGATGAAGAAAGAATTTAAGGTTTTTCTAGGAGAAAGCAGAGCGTAGAGTAGTAGCTTTCAAATTTAGGTTCAACACGGGTCGGGTCAGTATCTTAATAAAAGAGACACTAAAAACATTTCTTCCAAGTCATTACGAATACATCTCATATCCTAATATGAGAAACATCAGTAGGAAGGGAAAAGTTAGGGACGTAGGAGTTATGCACTTCAAAATCAATAGCTCTGGTCACACTCAACATGCAGCCTAGGGAAACTGACTTAGCTTCCTTGAACCTCAAACTCCTGATTTGTAAAATGAGGATATAATAAGAACCATCTGAGAGGATGGTTGTAGTGACCAAGTATGTTAACACGTGAAGGACCTATGACTTGCTAGGCAAGCAACAATTTTCTTTCCCTCTCTCCCACCACCTATTCTCTTATTAGGAAAAAGATGGTAATTTACCTGAGAATAAATTTAACTCACTTCACATTCCGCATTCCATCTTAGGATTCTCCTGAACTCCTACACGATTTTTTAAAAATTTGCACACATTAATGCTCACTTTTTGCACAGTAAAGTTCAACGGTTTTGAAAAATGCATAATGTTATGTATTCACAATGGCAGTATCATACACAATAGTTTCACCACCCTAGTCAACCCTCTCTCTCTCCCCTAGAATTCCTTGAACTCAGTTTCTGTGATTATGAATAAATCTACTATAAACATTTGTGGATAGGTTTTGTGTGGACATAAGTTTTCACCTCATTTGGGTAAATACCTAGGAGCCTGACTGTTGGGCATATGGTAAGACTGTGTTGAGCTTTGTAAAAAACTGACAAACTGTTTTCCAAATGGCTGTACTATTTTGCATTCCCACCAGTAATGAATGAGAGTTCCTACTGCTTTGCATCTTCAGCAGCATTTGATATTGTCATATTTTTGGAATTTAGGCATTCTAATGGGTGTGAAGTCTATCTCAGTGTTTAATTTACATTCCTCTAATGACATATGATGTTGAACATCTTTTCACATGCTTATTTCCCATTTGTATGTTTATTTCCATCTGCTTATTTCACCATTTCCTAGGTGAGATGTCTCTTCAGATCTAGTGTCCCTGTTTTTGTGTTCCTGTTGTCTTTGTCTTTCGTTTTTCCTAAGAACTATTCCTTAGACAGAGTCTGTTTTTGCAGCTCTCTTATCTGTAATCCACTATGATTAAGCTGGAGCCTTGTTGGAGTGGTAGTAAGGTGTAGGGAATGGGAAGTGTTCTATAACAGTCTCAGTCTTTCAGTGGGCCTGTGGTCCTGGGTTGTGACTTTCACAAGTGTTGCTTAGCATTATTCCTCCATAGGTGAACAAGGAAGCTAGAGATGTCTGGAATGGGGGAATTCCCCTAAATCCAAGTCAGTTAAGGTTCTGGTAAAGTATTTTCTTCTGGAGAGTAGGCCTTTGTTATGGAGAAGGTCCTAGGCGTTTTTCACAAGGTTATTTTTCCCCTACCCCTGGCAAGCCATGAGAGTATCTTTCTTGGTTCTTCACCATGAGAACCTGGTGTACTTCCTGGAGGCAAAACTCACAAAAGTTTGGAGGCCCTCAAGACTGAGCACTTCAGGAGTTTCTCACTCTCAAGCTAATCCACGCTCTCCTCAGCAATTCCTCAAAATTACCATTGAAGTATTTCTACCAGTTCATGCCCCCAGTAGATTCTGCTCCAAGTAAGCATATTTCAGCAGTGACTTTTGGGATTCATCTGTCTCTCAGAATTTGGGGTGGCAATTTGCCCTATGACCTCAGTTCTCTGATGGGTCTAAGAAAACACTGCTTTTTTTTCAATTTGTAAAGTTTTTTTTCTTGTTGTAAAGATGGGAGTGACAACTTCCAACCTCTTGACAAGTCAGAGCTAAAACCAGATATCTCAATTTCATTTACTTCACTCTGAGAAAAGTCCTGTTATATGGTTTTTCCCATTTCTACTCATATCTGATGGAAAGGGGTTTTGGCCAGGGCAGCTGATAGGCTAGTAACCAGTTTAAGAGCAATTCTCACACCCAGGTTTCAGGATTCTAACCCAGGGTTCTTTGCAACACATCTTAATGTTCCTCAATACCCCCTACAAAACAGGCTAATCATTTATTTTTTCCTTCAACAAAGATGATTGCATACCTAGTATTCACCACTGTCCTAGATGCTGTGCTACAACCGTGAAGAAAATAGACAAAAATCTCTGCCCTCATGGGCTCACATTCTAGTGAAGAAGGAGACATGTGATGTATTTTACTTTTTATCTTATTTTTGCTTTTATTGTTGTTATTTAGAAAGTCATAAGTCTAAGAAAAATAAAGAAGGGAAGAATTTTAGGAAAATTTGTAGAAGACTCAAAAATGGGCACAAATATTATTGAGCATCCTTCCAAAGGAATGCTGGGTTTTATCTAGTAGATTCTCTAGGGATTATGTGATTCTACAGGAGTCTGAGCCTTTGATTGACATTGATAGTGTGGGGAACAGATTCTAAGGTCCACTCCAATGATCCACACCACTGGTATTCATGCGCTTGTATAATCCCCTCCTCTTGAGTGTGACCAGGATCTGTAACAAGGTGGCAGAGTGTCACTTTCATGATTTCTTTATGTTATATATTATATATCTCTGTCTTGGTAGCAGACTTGCTCTAGAGGCTCTCTTTGCTGGCTTGGTGAAGTAAGTGGCTATATTGTTGAAACCCACATGGCAAGGAACTGCAGGCAGTCTTAGAACCTAGGGGTGGCCTCTAGGAGCCGAGGACAGCCTCTAGTTGACAACCAGCAAGAAGCCAGGGTCCTCAGTTCCACAACCACAGGAAAAGAATTTTTCCAACCATCTGAGTGAAATTTGAAATGTATTCTTCCCCCGTTGATATTCCATATGATAACTTAGCCCTGGCCAACACCTTGATTGCAGCCTGGTAAGACACTAAACAGGGATTAAGCCATACCCAGACTTCTGATTCACAGAAACTATAGGTGTAATTTTCATTAGAAACTGTCTTAACATCTTACTGGTTCACTCATTAATTAATAAGTTATATACAATATTTGACATGTTAATTTTATGTTGTATTCATTAGGGTTCTCCAAAGAAACAGAACAGCAAGAATATACATTTATATATATATATGGAGAGAGAGACAGAGAGAGACAGAGAGAGATTGATTATAAGAAATTGGCTCACGCAATTAGGAAAGCAGGCAAGCCCAAAATTTGCAGTGTGGGACAGCAGGCTAGACACCCAGGAGAGGTGATGGTGCAGTTCCAGTCTGAAGGCCAGCAGCCTGGAGATCTAAGACAGCTGATGGTTCAGTGCCAGTCTAAAAGAAAGCAGCTTGGAGACCCAGGAGAGCTGGTGGTGCAGTTCCTGTTTGAAGGTGGTCTGATGGAGAATTCTCTCTTGCTCGGTCTTTTTATTCTATCCAGGCCTTCAACTGATTGGATGAGGCCCATCTACATATGGAAGCCAATCTGCTTACTTGAAGTTCACCAATTTAAATGTTAATCTCCTCAAAAAAACCCTCCAGGTTAACACATAAATTTAACCATCACAGATGTTTATATGAGAATTAAGAAATTTTTTAAATAAATTGTCTTTTAACAAGAGGGATAGGAAATGCTAGCAGTAGTTAAGTGTTGAAATTTCGGAAGGCTCAACTGAGATTTAACTGAAAGAGCAAGTCCTGTAGAAAACTAGGGGAAGAACATTCGAAGAATAGGTCCCAGTGAGTACAGACGGCTAGTGTCAGAGTGTATTTCTCTGAGGAAAGGGAAGAGACCAGCACGGCTGGAGCAGCAGGAGCACAGGAGAGAGGAACTGAGGCTGAGGTTAAAGTGGCAATGTGGAGTCAGATCATAGGCCATTGAAAGGATATTGGTTTTAATCTGAGTAAAATAGCAAGCCATTCCATGGTATAAGCTGAGAAATAACATGAGGTAATTCTGCAATATGCTTTTATTGATATTATTTCAATTAAAATAGGCCTAGATGGTGGAAAGGCAGGCACTATTTCAGACATGTCATTTGAACTGAAATTCAAAGCATTTAGTGAATTATTGAAGGTCATAAAGCTAGCAAGTGACAAAGCCAGAACTGATTCTCTTTTCCCTCACACAATGTGCTGACGTCCAGGTCACTCTGCCCCTTCCTATAACCTGAAGAGTCTCCAGGTCATTATTTGGTGATTTAGAATCATGATGATTAGAGCCATAATTTAGAATTCTCAGAAAGAAGAGTCAGATTAGTCTAAATATTAAAAGACCCAACTCCTCTTCTTTTCTGTGAACTCAGGACGAGGATTTGTACACAGTGATGGAAGCCATTCCTACCTTCTACAAAGCTCTTTTTCTTAAAAATGTTGTTCATTCTCCCAGATTTCAATCTACTCAGTGATATAAAGAAATGTGGGTTTTTTTTTCCCTTTCCTCCAGTCGGGAGTATAAGAAATATTTCCCTGGATGATGCTATTACAATATTCAACAGCAGCTCCCTGGAGAGAAAGGATAATTCAAAATCTTAAATAAGATATTCAATTTGAGATTAGTTAAGTGGTTGTTTGGCTGAAAGAGATTTGACAAACAAGAAGCACTTCTATATCTTGAGGTAAAAGAAATATTCAGTTGGATTTAATTAGCAGTGGAATTTTTCTGGCACCTCTCCATTACGAACCTTCAAGCATTGAAAGGATAATTAAAATTCTGCAGGTTAATAATCACAATAAAGTTTCACTTAAAAAAAAATGAAGATTCTAAGCTCAAGTGCAAAATACTGGTGTGGGAGTCCCAAGTGTATTTCCTCCGAGATCATAGTTAATATACAGACTGTAGTCATGCCTTCATTAACAGTTGTGGTCTTGATCAATTTGCTTTAAAATCACATAACTTTCAAGTCTGGTAATTTTAGGCTTGGAAGAACATACATCGTGAATAAATGTCGGCACTGAGTTTCTTCAAAACTCTCCAGGAAGCATATTGTCCTCGGGCACAGAAGAAATACTTACAGGTTAGAAGAGAGCCCTTGTTTTTGTCTTGTCTTTGTTAGGATTCCTTTGTGGAGGACTGGTGGCTCAGGATCAAGGATACCACTGACAAAAATCACAATGATGGTGAGAAATACCATGTTCTGGCAGAGGGAGGTAGTGTGTAGCTAGTCTCTTACTATGAAGTCTCATTTTACATATTCTAATTATGAGAGGACATGATTCTCCTCCCTCTTTTGTCCCTTTATATCTAGCTGTTCTTATCCCTGGTGTGGAAGAAGCCTTTAAGCATGACATATAAAAATTCTACTATGAGAGATGACAGATATTAGAAAGTAAGAAGTTTGCTTGTTTTCTTTTATTTTCATCTGTAAAGAATGCGAGTGTTCAAGGCAAAAGATTCATACTTGAAAAACGCAGCTGCTGTGAGGTGAAGTCAACTCTAGGGGAAGAGTGGTGGAAAGGAAGGAGGGCCAGAAACTAAGAGAAAGGGAACTCCAGGTGGCCATGTGAACTCCAGGTAGGTATGTAAAACTGAAAGAAAGGGGCACAGAGAATGGAGCAAAAAAGATTTCCTCTGTCCTCTGGATACTACGAGCATTACTGGATAATTACTGGAAGCTTTCTGAGATGACACCATGTGTTTCCACATCGATAGAGCGTAAGTGTAAGTTACCATGTTTGTTTCCAAAAGTTCAAAAGAATACCTTACATATACCCATTCATCTTTCAGTTCTTCCAGTGATGTACTACAACCAGCTCATACAGGCTCAAGAGAACCAATTGTTAAATTTTCAGGAATCCTGTGCGACAATTGTGAAACCATTGTTAGCTCGAAATTAGCCGTGATGGAAGTATTTGAAATCCATGCAAATGCTACAAATCAGGCCTTCTCCCTGCCACTCACCCAGAGAGCCAATTGTTAAACATTTTCAGCACAGCACTGAGGCTTTCCGCTCACTACTTAACTCCATACCATGAGATTTTTGTGTCACTTTCCATCCCACTTATAACCCTCCCTTGGATGTCACAGATAACATAATTTCCAAATACAGTTATCGCTACAGTCCTCATCTTTCCTGACCTCTCAGCATTTGACAGTGTAAACTGACTCCATCTTCTGTTTCTTCCCCTGATACTGTTATCTCTTGGGTCCCATGCAATTCTGAACTCTCTCTTTGGCCAGTTTCAAAGGTTCTGTTTCTTCTGTTCTTCCTTTAAATGTAAATATTTTTCGTGAGTCTGAACTGAGCCTTCTTTACTCTTTCTCCCTTGGCCAACCCATTCATTGCTTGGTTTGTATTACTGCTCAGTGCAGATGACGACCACGTCAACCCCTATCTCCCAGACTCACAGTCCAGTTCCAGGTTAGTATTTCAATAGCCTGCTAGTGCTTGCACATGGTAGGCTCACTGATATCACAAACTCAGCCTTTCCAGAAGCAAACACATTATCTCCCCATCTTTCCTCAGCTTAGTTTTGACTTCCTTATTTTTGCCAATGACTTCATCATCCTTACTGTTTATATCTAATTTACTGCACATCTTCCTAAAATCTCCTCCATGATGTCACATATGTCACTGTAGACATTCCTCTTATCACCACACAGCTTTAGCTAAGATCTGCTTGTTTGGTCCTCTTCACCATTGCTCTAGACTTCTAATTTGTTTTCTTGTCTCAAATACCTGTTGGAATAGGAGGTACCAGATGTAAGGTAGAAAATCCCTAGAACATTTCAATGCTAAACTATCAATGTTGGTTTTAATTTGGGTCCTTAAATTTTTTGCTCTCTCTCCCTCCCTTCAAGGGGTGGAGCCTAATTACCTTCCCTTGAGTGTGCACTGAACTTAGTGACCCACTTCTAATGAATTTAATAGAGCAGAAGGGACAGTGTGGGACTTCAGAGACTAGGTCATTAAAAGCACCAGACTTCCTCCTTGCTCACTTTCTCTTGGATCATTCACGCTAGGGGAAGTCAGCTGCTATGTCATGAGGACATTCAGGCAGCCCTGTAGAAAGGTCTGTGTGATGAGACTCCAAAGATTCCTGTGAAAGTCATGAGACTGAGCTATCTTGGTGGATCCTCCAGCCCACTCAAGTTCTCATATGATTATCGTCCTGGTCAACAGCTTGACTGCCACCTTATGAGGAACCCTAAGTCAGAATAACCTAACTCACTCACTCCTGGATCCCCGCCCCTTGGAAACTATGAGATAATAAATGTTTGTTGTTTTAAACTGTAATTTTTGGGGTAACATCTTATGCAGAAATAGACAACTACTATACCACCCGTCTTGCACTCCATTCCAAAGGAAACTATAAAAGTAAACATTATTCCACTTCGATGCTGAAAATTTCCAAAGGCTTTGGAAATGAATTTTCTACTAGATGAAGTCATGTCTTTTTAGTCTGGTATTCAAGGCCCTCTACAATATATCTACAACCAATCTCCTCAACTTCATATCCCAGAATACTCTCTATTAACAGCTGATGTTTTAGCCAATCTGGAAGATTATCCATTCTCTGTATAATATGCTCTGTATTTCCTATCCCATTCTATTCCTAAAGAGGAATGTAGGGGCTGTGTTATGGTGATTACAGAGACTTTTAGCTTCACTATGTTTTCAAACCCTCTTCCTTAAGGAAATCCAGACATTAATGCTTCCCTTAAGCATAGCGGAAGGATAGAGCCTTAGAAGGAAGATAAAGGTTAGAATATACTTCAGGTCATCTAGTCTTTCTGCAGTTAAAGACACCGGAATCATTCTGTTTTGATTGGTCAGGTGTGTGACTCTGTCCTCTTTTCCCAGCTCTTAGCCTCTATTGCCTTTGGCTTGGGTTCAGGTCCTCCCAAGCTGCTGCTTTCTGGAGTACCCTGTCTGAATGTCCACTGCCCTGGCTCCTGCTTCATCATGACACTTTGTTCCAACCTCCCTAATATTAGAGAATTGCTCTGTTCCCAGTTTGACAGTAGGAATGGCTACCTTGTGTTTTCTTCAATTAGCTATTTCTAATTCTATGGCTCCTCCACTTAGACTTGTAATTGAATTCATTTCAGTATCTTGGTTTCTTAGAAAGCAAAATACACCACACACACCTCCTCTTTCTCGGAGGATCTCCGGGCCATCTCCACTCTGCCTGGAGGTTTATGAAACAATAGAAAGAAAAGTAGTGGGTGTCCCCTCCAGCACTCCAGATGCTTCTCATCATACATGGAGTGATGGCTTTGCCGAGTTGATAAAGATTATTTCATTCATCATCTGCCTAGATAAATTTCTGTCTTTTCCTTTCCTTTCTCTCCTTTCTTCTCTTTTTCCTTGTTCTTGCTTTCAATTTTTAATCTTTATTCTCTCTCTTTTCCTCCTCTCTTGCTTAAATGCTATTCTTCATGCTTTCACTCTGTGAAAAATGTGCTTGTGCAAAAACAATTACTGTTTTTAATTTGTTAAAAAATTAAAACAATAGTTCAGTCCTCATGCACCAGCAACTGCTATAGGAAGGGAAGACTTGACTTCTCCTGTTTGGTGCCTTTGGGTTCACGCTAAGGACATCTCAAGTCCTGATGTACACTGTCCATTTAAACCATCTTAATTTATTCATATGAATGAATTAAGGCCTATTTTTGCTTAACTCTCCCATGAGAACAGAGTAGTCAGGCATGAGCCAGTCATCTGATATGCCCTTAAAGTGGGCAGAGACTTGTATATACGTCTAACCTCCTGAAGTACCAGACTCCACTAATTTTATATCTGGAAGAGAAAAGTGGTTGTATTTGCTTCTCCAAGATTGTCAGATATTTGTGTGACATTTCTTACACAATGACCATCTACCAACTTTCCTACATGAAGACAATCCCTAGGAAGGGGCTTGAGAAAATGGAAGAACAATATCTTCTACAAGAGAAAACTGATGCTGGGAGAAATAAGTGACTTGACCAAGGACACTAAGCCGAAAGGGAAATCAAAGGGAAAAACACAGTTACCTAACCGCCAGACCAGTGCATGTTCAAGGGAGTTACGCTGATGACGTGATGATTAATTAATTTTGTCCGTCAATTTGGTTATGGTGCCCAGTTGTTTGGTCAAACCCAGTCTCAATGTCACTGTGAAGATATGTTTTAGATGTGATTAACATTTAAATGAGCAGACTTTGAGTAAAACAGGTTACCCTCCATAATGTGGGTGGACCACATCCAAAAAGTTGAAAGCATACGAGAAAAGACAGAGTTCCCCAGAGGAGGAAGGATTTGTGCTTCTAGATTGCTTTATGAGTCAAGACTATAACATTAGCTTGTCAGAATTTCCAGCCTGCCGGTCTGTCCTGTAGAGTTCAGACTTGCCAGCCCCCACGATCACACGAGCCAATTTAAAATCTGTCTTCATGTACATATCCTATTGGTTCTGTTTCTCTGGAGAACCCTGACTAATACATGGCAATACTGCATTTAAGCCGTGCTTATTTACCTTAAATACAGATATAGAAACATTTGTACCACTGTATTGTTACTAGTACTGCTTACTAATACTAGAATTCCTGGCCAGCATTTATTGAGTTCTTACTATATACTGGACTCTGCACTAAAAATTTTCCATAGATTCTATTTTTAAACCATACATTAACCATTTGAAGTGGTTGTATATTTCATTTTATACAATTGGGTTTAAGGAGAAAATGAAAAGAGGAAAAGAAAGTAGAGGAGAGGAAAGGCAAGAAAAGAAGAGAAAAGAAACACTTTCCCACACAATCAGTAAGAGGAAGAGCCAGGACACTGACCCAGATCTAACTCTAAAGTCACATTGATACCAGTATACTGATCTCAGGTGCAGGAAAATCCATTAGTCACTTGTGAATTGAGGCTCTGATATTAGGGACTCCAAGCACACAGATAGAAATCCAGTTTAGTAATCCCATTCACTAGCATTACTAGGGCAATTTATAAGTAGCTGGTCCTGGTAAGAAATGGGTTAAACCTGAACTGAAAAAAATAAGGATGATCAGTCATTACCAAGAGACAATCTACAAATCAAACCTCCAGATCTGCTGGTTTCTTTAGAATATTGAAATACAGAAGGTTCGCACTCCATTTAGTTTATTTATGTAGCATCACTGGGGCATTAAGAGTTTTACATAAGTGACGATTTCTTATCTTCATTTTAAAACAATGGAACCATATCGCTTTAAATGAGAAAATATTTGTTAATAATTGTCAAGGGATTTTTCTAAAATATCCTACACTCGCTACCTCCTCCTCACAAAAAGAGACTCTAACATAATCCAAATGCATCTTTCTGGCGTAGGATCACCATTATGACCACATACTTTTCTTCATAGATACCTTCCAGAACTAATAATATACTTAGAATTTTTTTTTTCCTGCACTAAAGAGCCCTGGATGTCTGGGATTTTATATCTTCATCTACTTCTTATACTGTTTCGATTTCCTCATACTATCTGCTGGTACCACTCAGCACTGCTGTCAGTAGGTCCTTATTGCCTTTTTTATGCAACATGTCTAAATCTGAAATCATTATCTTTGGCAAATCCTCTTTTTCAAATAGCATTATTATTCTCTAGGCTCCAAATTTTATATTACTGTTTAACTCCTCTTTATCTTGTTTCTCATGTTCAACATATTGCCAAATTGTATTGAATCTACTTCTTCCTATTAATTCTTATGTGACATTAATATATATATAATGCTCAGACAAGATTTATTAAAGTGTAACTGTTCTCCTCCCTTTCCCTCATTCACCTAAGAGATCTTTAGAATGCAGAACCAAGTGAATCGGTAGAGATCTGGCCAGAGATTGGATTTAAGCAGCAATCTCAGTTGATTTACACAATGAAGAACCTGGGGTGGTGGGCGCTGCGGAAGTGAAGAATAAAGAAATAGAAAGAGTTCAGGGTTGGCTGTCAGGGACTGCACAGCAATTGTGAGGAGGGGAAAATTGGGATATGTAAAAAGTGGTTTTTAAAATTGTTGCTACAATTATGAATCACATCTCCAACAATATTCCTTGAAAGAAGCAAGTAAAGGTTAGACTTTCTTTTTTTTAAATTACTAGTTGATGACTAGACTGCTTCTTTAAATGTTACACCCTTCAGAGACTGTCTTGTGATTCAGTAGTTTTTCAAATTGTTGAATAAATAAATGAATAGATGAATAAATGAATTAATAAACAAATACTTTATTTTTGATGGATTGAGGATCATTCCACACCCTCATAATCTGGGTTGTGTGACAGTCATTGTTCTCACTTCTGGATCCTTTTTTACCCATTCCAAGCATCTTGGCTTGTTCTGAATAGATGGGAGAAGGTGTCCCAGAGAAAAGAACAGAGGCTAATAATCTGGTGAGGGAAGGGGATTTAATCTGGATTCATGAGTCTTTGCTCTGCTCTAACTTGCTATGTGTCCATGAGAAAATAGTTGGACCTCAGTTGAATGAGGTGATTGGCCAAATCGATAGGCTAGCATGAGGCACAGCACTTAAGAAATACTTAGAGAATGATTTTTAATTTCCCTTCCAGCTCTAGAATTGAGTCTATGATTCTAGTAAAGCAGTTTTGGCAGACAATTCTTAATAGAGATGTCCCCTGAGCTCTGAAAATTTGGACTCAGGTTGAGTTACCTTCTGTCTCTGCTTCCCATAGGTGGATGGATGGCGGTCCCAGTTGTAATGCCTCTGAAATTATGCAGAGTGGGCCACTGTAATACACTTAATAAAGCATCCTGGCATTGCTTTTGCTTTGTTTCCAGAAACTTCCTACACACATTATTCCAAAAAGAGCACCTCCGCATATACACAAAGCACACAATCCTGCTTGTTCACTAAAAAGTTTTCCCTGCAAAACAGTTCAAGGTGAGTTGGTTATATGTTCACTGGTTTTATTTGTGGTCCCCTAAAACCATACAGCTAGGACTCAGATCAGTGCTGATGCCAAAGGAAGAGGAATAGTGTGAAGAACGAATGTGGGGGGAAAGAAAGTGCGGACAAAATCTATTTGAGTCTGATAACAAATGAGCAGTTACTCTTATTTACTTGATTCCTTCTTCAAGTCACTTTCTGAGAGACTGTCAAAGAAGCTCTGAAATTACTGAATAATCCATTCATTCTCAGAGGGTTTGGAGGAAGTGGAAACCACAGTCACCAAGGCTACCAGGATTGAAGAGTGTATTAGGAGTCAGTAGCTCACGTCTTCAGTCTAGGAAAGGTTGAGACGCTTTTAGTTGTGGGCCCAGTGTGCCTGGGAGTAGCTCTGGATGCTTATAATTCTACTGAATCCCAGCTATTCTCTTGTCTCCACCACATGACTCAGTCCAGGGTATTTGGCCTTCACCTCAGTATTTCTCTTAGACTCCAGACCCTTGCTCTATCAGCCACTGAAATGGAACCCAGATGCCCTGAATTGTTTCTGCCACCCCCTGTTCTGCAAGGACAGACCTAGTTGACATTCCAACCCCAGTAGAGTCTTATTCATAATAGACTGACACTGATGATTGAGGACACCCAAGGGCCATCTCGATTATGGCCACCAGCCTGACTTCTGGTGTAATCACTGATTAGAATCTTCAGGCAACATGTTCTACCTGTGGGATTGGGCCTCATACAATCTAAATTTCTCACGCCTCTTTGGATACTACATTAAATTCAAAAAGCAGCCACTCACCTGGGTCAGTCCTGCCTCACCAGTCCTTTCTAGTCTTGCTTTCTTCTTCCCACTTAAGTATCATGATGTCTCACATCTCAGCAGGACATCCCAAACCAACCAGTTCTTTCCTATTTGCAATAATACTGTAGACTCACATCAGTTAAGAAACAAAAACACGTTTGGTCAAATGTGCCCATCTATAATAGAGCCACAAGGCTTCATTATGAGCTATTACAAAAATTTCCTCACTCCATGGGCCACAGTGGAGAAGAAGGTCTTGCCCTGCAATGAGGCCCCTGAGGAGAAACCTCATGCAGAGGCATGAGAATTGCAGCAAGGAATCCAATCTCTAATGGGCTAAGCCATGTCTCTGTCTATGGTTTACACGCAGCACTCTGGGTGCTGAGCTCCTGGGGTTCAGATTTCTTAGTGCTGGTATTTGGAGAACACTTCCTCTATATCTACTTGTTTACCAAAGTTAACAGCAAATATCAGTTCTTTCCTCCGGGAGAGCTTAAGCGGCCTACCGTCCCCGTGTACCACGTCAAGTAAGGTCAAAAGGAGTAAGTCTTTATTTGTGTAACTCAACAGCAAGGGCTGAGACGGGATCTGATGTGTGCTTTCAAAAGAATGATAACTCTTTGCCTTGTGTAAACTCTTTCCCACAACCATATTTGGAGCAGGGAACTGTGTGAATATGCAATTTTCTTGTTTTAAACCGTCTCCTATTTGTGGCTTACCTGTAGGAGACTGGAGGGGAGGGTGATGAATGGAAGAGGAGTAGGCATGCCCATTAGGAATCTTGGGTTGAAATTCTGACTTTAATACTTTACTGGCTATGTGACCTTGGACATGTGACTTAAACTTTCCAGACAGATGTTTCTGCCTTATTAAATAAACATTCCTTCCTTAAAGCATTTGCATGTTTTAAATCATTTATTCCTTATAATATAGCACATGTGCCACACATCATCACCTTTTCCTCTTCTTTTATAGTTCATTGTCCCTTACTTATATCAAATCCTTTCCATCCTCCTGTTCCATAGCCCCAACATCCTTGTAATATGTTACATAAAATCAAGAGGCTAAAAAGAAGGAATAATATTTATAGAACATTTGGAAATACATCTAGAAACTGAGATTGATACACTAGCCAAACCAAATAACTTTCTGATTTGTTTGTCACATTAAAAAAAAAAAAAATCAATAGTTACCTGGCCTTCTAGATTTCCTGGGAACATTTTCAGATTATTTCTATGGGAAAAATCTCATCTCATGTTAGTTATTTCCCTTGTGCTTCTTAGTTTAGCAATTTGTCCAAAAAAAAAAAACGTGCAAGAGAAATCTATTTTACCAACTTATGTTCACCTTCCCTTCCTGGGTGCCCACAGATTTGATTCCATAAAACGTCAGGGACATCTATTCAATCCCAACCAGGAGACAAGCTCTGTAGAGTGAGAAGGAAGAATTGAATCTTTTCTGGGCATTCTTCCAGACCGTAACTTGGCCAGGCCTGTTACTGAGGACGACTGTATCTGCCTTGTTTTGAGCCATCTGAAATGCAGCACACTGAAGGATTCCGAAAACAGTCCTCATTGCATTGAGCAGCTCTCTTATTTAATCCAGCACAGGAGAGTGCTTTGATTTGGAACAGATCCAGTGGTGTTTCTAACCTGCCCAAGCCCCAGGCTTGTCTAGTTTTTGAGTCTTGACCCATCCTTTGAGTCAGCCCAGACCATCAAATCAGGTACCTACTAACCATGGAGATGATTCTGAAACATTACTCATCTTTTAGGAAGAAATGCAGCACAGAAGGAAAAGCAAAGGTTTTGGTGTCATAGAGACCTGCTACCCTGTGATCAGGAGTGAGTCATTTCACTTTTCTGAGCCCAGCTTTCACCTAATCTAATTTTCACTTTGGGAATTTGTATGGATTAAACAAGACAATGGGCATACAGAGCATTAAATAATGACACAAAAATAATGTTCAAAAAAGGTAGCTGCTTTGTTATTTTTATTACCATAATTTCCATTCTTAACTTCCACATTCTATACTTTTGTTTCATTCACATCTTCTCTTTTCATTTAACTCTGAACTCTCGACTTGGGAACTAAAATTGTGATAGCCTTTGGCCCTTTGGACTTAGTGTTCATATATGCTCACACCAGCATTTGGACCTCGACTTTACAGTATGAATTTGGTTTGCTTACACGTCTGGCTGTCAGTGTTCCCTCTGTGCCCTAGCCTTGGGCAATGAGAACATCCTACCCCCAGTATTCAGTGAACACTTGGCTAAGCCAGTCTCGCCATCCGTCACGTGTATGTGCGTGTGCGCGCGCGCATGTGAGGTATTATGTGTTGGTGCTATTACTAAGTAAGGTTGGCACCCTTCTTCTTGTGGCCAGAAGATGGCAGGAGAGTAAGCAGTTGCTGATTGAACAATTAAGGTTACTACACATGTTAAGTCAGAGGGTATCCTCCAGCAGCTTCCACATCTCCTCCAGAAGTAACTCTTCCGCTTACACCTCCCCTCCCCACCCCAGCTTGGGTGCTGAGCTTAAGTACCTAAGAACAATAACCTCAGAGAGCACAACACACATACATACTCAACACATACTCAATACACAGTCTAAGCTATGGGTCTCGACTCATGAATAGGACATGTTTCTCTGTTTACGGCCCATGACTAACTACTGTTACCTCATTATGTGTTTATGTGTGTGGGTTTATTTCTATGGGCATGTGCATATACCTACATAATGTGTAAATATGTATGTATACATATTTACATCACACTTACATTGTAAAATTTTATAAATCGTTTGCGTGTGTATGTGTGTATATCTATAATTCAGATATATAAAATACATATATACACACATAGTTAGCAAAGTTACACAGTTTAAAAATTTCCAATATTTGAAACTTCATGAATTAAATTGCAAGTACCATAGTAGCAAAATAATGTTTTCATCTCACTATGAATTTAAATTGATCAAAATGAGATAAAAATTGTCTTTTTTTCTAGAGAA
Source organism: Diceros bicornis minor (assembly GCF_020826845.1). Classification (NCBI taxonomy): domain Eukaryota; kingdom Metazoa; phylum Chordata; class Mammalia; order Perissodactyla; family Rhinocerotidae; genus Diceros; species Diceros bicornis. The sequence continues at coordinate 71,055,288 of NC_080745.1, forward strand.
GCCATTTTTAATTTATTAAATGAATTTAAGTATATACTGTAAACAATTTTGAACTTTCCTATAAACTTTACATATTAAATATATATTGATAATAAATAAGTATATAATTAATACAGTAAGCAAATATATTTTAGATTAACCTCACAATATATTTTTTATAAATTTTATTTAAAACAGCATTTTTTCTGACCATACAAGTAATATATGTTCATTTTAGAAAATATACAAAGAGATAAAAAAGGGAATTTTAAAAATCTGGGATTTTACGAGTTAGAAATAACCAGTGTTACTGTATTTCAATCTCTCAGTCTGTCCCTATATATTTTCCATACCATACAAATTATTTTCATACTATGTAGTCTTAAATTCTGCTTTCTCTTCACATCACATGAGATTTTTCTCATGCCATTAAATATTCTTTAGAAAAATAGTTTTAATGGAAGTATTCTATTTTATTATATGGATTATATATATGATTTATTACTAAACAAATTAGTTTATAAATACTGTTTACTGAATCCTTTTTCCACATCTGCAAGCTGTTATTAATGTTTACATTGGCAGGATGATTTTATGAAGATAACTATACATGCATATATTGAAATATCTTAGTCTTGTTCATAGAGTGTTTTTTACTATCCAAATAACTTAAGCTTATTTTTAAATATTTCGAAGCTTTCTTTACCTGTTTCACTTTTCTTGGAACATCTTAGAAATATATTTTTTCATACTATCGTCTTCTTTAACAAAGAGTTTTGACCACAATTTAACAATCTTTGGGGCAATTCATATTTCTAAAGATTAGTTGTTGGGGTTGGTGGGAACTGAGTGATGCTCTAAGGTCTGTGGAAGTGGGCAGGCTGCTGGTCTCCACACCAAAATCCTCAGCCGGCTGCTGCTGCTGCTGATAATGAGGATTGCCACTATGTTTTTATCTTTTTCCTCCGCTGCCAAGTTAGACTTCTTCCTTCTACCAGTATATGCAAATTACTTTTAAACTAACATCTGAATTACTGTCAGTTCTGCTATAAAACTTTTTTTGAAGATGTAAACTTGTTCTAATGCGATTGATATATGAGAGAGGAATTTGAAGATAATGCAAATTTTGTGTTTGCTTATGTGTGATTTTGCCAATGAGAAAACTACAGGACTGGGTGAACACAGGAAACTACACACAGCTGAATTCAGCTGTGTAAAAATACATGGAACACACACACCTCCCCCCCCACACGCACCCCTCAAACATATACTAGCTACCTCCATTTGCCTCCTTGTGTTACAAGCCACACCATCCATTTGGTGGTATAAGTTTCTGCTGGATTTCACATAACTCTCCTTCCACCACTTTACAGAAACTACAAGCTGTAAGCACTCCAACGTCCACTTTCATCAGCGAATCTTAGGTCTTTTTCCAGGTAAGTGTTTTTATTCATGTATTTCTTAATCATTGAACATGCGTAAAACTGTGCTACCATTTTTATTTGGTTTCGCTATGGTCTGAATGTTTGTATCCCTTTCTAAATTCATATGTTGGAAACCTAATGCCCAAGATGATGGCTTTGGAAGGTGAGACCTTTGGGAGGTGATTAGGTCATGAGAGCAGAGCCCTCATTAATGGGATTAGTGCCCTCATAAAAAAGACCCCAGAGAGATCCCCTGCCCTTCTGTCAAGTGAGGACCCAGCGAGAAGGTGCTGTCTATGAACCAGAAAACAGATCCACTGCATCTGCTGGCATCTTGGTCTTGAACTTCTAAGCCTCCAGAACTCTGGGAAATAAATTCCTGTTGTTCATAAGCCACCCAGTCTCTGACACTGTGTTATAACAGCCTGAAGGGCTAAGGCAGGTTTGTATCTTTTTGTAATGTGTCACTGACACTACTCATCACACTGACACGAGAAAGGTTTTGTGTGATGTGTCCCAGTCTGATTTTTTTTCTGAGTCTTGTGGTTTTTATTTTGCTGCTTTGCTTAGTGAGGTGGTTTTTAGGAACACATATGTCACATAATAGTAGAACTGACTATATATACGATTGATTCCCTCAGGAAATTCCTGTGCATTAAAATTCTGAAAGCTATTTTTCCTTAAACTCAGAAGCATTGCTAATTGTTGTTGAGGTCCAAAATTGTGTTCTGGTTGAGGTTGTTCTAGGACTGACTTTGAACAAGTTGGGACAATGTATGTTTCCCCAAATGGCTGGTTCCTTTTCAGCTTTCAGATCTCAGAGAAGCCAGGGACCACCCCTGTCTCTTCCTATCCCCATTCCCGCCAGTCTGCTCCCTATTGTGTTTTATTTTTACTATCAATATCTTAAAATTATCTTATATGTATGATAGCATTGTATCTGTTACACTAAATTTTATTATCTGTTCATTGTTCCTATTAGAATATATGCTCATGAAGGCAGATATCTTATCTGCCTTGTTCGCAGTTATATTATCACCACCTAAAGAAGTCTGCACCACACATGGAATAATAAATATTTGTATTCTGCAAATCAAAGATTTCTTTTCATGTGTTTAATGTGAAAACTATAACAGCTGTTTCCTTGTATATGTCCATCTGGAATTATTTTAGGATTCCCACACTATGAAAGTATTAGTCTAACATACATTTTCAAAATACTATTAACTCCTAAGAAATAGGGAAACAAATTACATAATGATTCAGAAACCAAACTTAGACCTTTATTTTTCATGCTACTTTCTAGCCATTTTTTTTTCTTTTTCTAAACTGCAATTATTTCACTTAAATTAATATCCAAGAATAGCTCCCTGAACACAGCAGCTTGGGTGCTAACAGAGAGGAAGGGCAAGGATGTGTTGGTTCTTGACAAACACCAATTGAACATGTAATTAGAGGTGCTAGCTGGGTAAGGGAGTCGGACACAAGACAGCACCTCAGAGATCGTTGCTAAATAAAATGGACTTGCTCCCAACACAAAGCTGAAAATACAAAGTTGAGTTTCAGCAAACACTTATCTAGTGCCCCCTAATGGCAATGTCCAGTGCTAGAGGCTGAAAGAGTGAAAAGAAAAATAAAATATAGATCTTCTCCTAAATGAGCATAGAATTTGGTGAGAAAGGCATAAAGTGGTGGACATAAACATAATGCCAACTGTTAAATACGTGTTGTTTAAAGAGAAATATGTGAAAGAATGTCACAGAGAAAGGAGCACCTACTATTTCATAAGTGCCTTTGGGTTAGCGGAGATTTGTTGGATTTGATGTGGGTTGAACTTGAAAGAGGTGCTGTACCAGTCACCTGCCTGTAGTCTCTCAAGTCTACTCTCCACTCCTCCCCTGCTCTGCTTTGTTATTTCAGGAAACTGTGTTTCCCAGGTTCCACTGCCCACAGGCTTGTGGCTGGGTTTGGCCAATGGGAAGCATGGGCTACAGATGGCAGGGCCAGGGCAAGGGAAAGACAAACTCTCTTTCTCCATCTTCTCGGCTTGGGCAGTGTGGGAGATCAAGATTTGGCCACCCTGAAATCTATCTCTTTACCTTGGTTGTTTTCTCTGAGGACATTTGACCTCCCCCACTAACTGCCTAAAGAATTTGACATAGTAACTGCTTCCTGGAACAGATCTTCTACCCGATGGCTGTAATATAATGTAAAATAGATGTTACAATAGAAAAGGCATCAACAAGACCATCTTATATCTCTCTGGCTACATTCTCTGGATGGCCCTGCGAGGAGTTGCCAGACAAACATTTACATTTATAAGGGAAATCTCCATTTGTAAAGGCATTTCTCTCTCTGTATTGGGAAGAGGGGGGATGACCTCATTTCTAGAAACTTATCACTGTGGAAGGTGAGGCCTTAAATCTGCATAATAACCTTACTCTTGTTTACAGTGCTTTAGTGGTAATCTTCTGTAACTGACTCCCCCCACCCCCAACATCCTCCTTTGTCATTGGCTGAACATGGTATTTAAGACGAGAATTTCTGCTATTGTGTTGAGAAACGCAGTGTACCTGCTTTCTCCCATGTATACATGTTATTAAACTTGGTACTATTTTCTCCTGCTAACCTGTCTTGTTAATTATTTGGCCAGCCATAAGAACCTTAAGGAAAAGGCCAGGGGGAGATTCTCTCTCTCTCCCGACAGCAGCATCGCTGGCTATGGCCTTGTCTCCTCCATAGCCCTTCCATGGCTCCAGCAACTGCCAGACAATTCCTCCCTGACTTCAACTTCATCTGTGTACTGGGTCCTGAACTCTGGGAATCCCTGCATCCTTGCAGCCCAGGGAAGGTAGAGGCTTCTTATTGATGCTAATCTTGGGGTTGCCTCCCCTTCCCCTATTTGGCATCTTGGCTCTTCAATTACTTAAGGAATTTGTCACCTAAAAACAACAGGAATTCTCATGCATGCTGACACCTTGCTCTTGAAGCAACTGCCATTCTGAGCCCGGCAGGTCTTGGGGAAGACTAAGGAGGGTTCTGTGTTTACCCAAATGTTTCAACCAAATATGAGAGCAAAATATTGCCCAAGAAGAGTTGCCACTTACTTAGGCAAGACACAAGGCTGAAAAGATTTGGATCCAGTCCACCTATTTATTTTCCACCAAGTTTAAATCAGCTATTTGGGACTCTCGGGAATGACTCACCCACTCAGAATACCAAAGCTGGATGGTATCTTCTTCTTTCAAATTATATGCGTGAGGACACTAATGCTTTTATATGTTAAAGTGCTTTGCTCAAGGTCACACAGCTGGCATAGCCAGCTGGAAGGAGATTTCCACTCCCCTAATTCCAGGTTCGAAGCCATTTCTATGCTCTCATGCCAGCCTTCACCACTCCCCAAGTTTCAGTTCATTACATGCAGGTTTGGTCCTTAGTAACTAAAAGATTATGAACAAATTTGAATGGGTTTGTTGCATATTAATAATTTCTAATTTTGAACTAAAAATAATGAGCATGTTGCTCATTCCTAAGTAACCAGCTTGGAGTGATTTTTGTATGGAATCAAGTAATTTCATGAAGCAACAGACCTTATATAGTGAACTGAAATGCAGATAGAATTTAAGTAGTAGAATATATTCTACTTTGTTAGCAAAAAAAAACACAAGCCCTTCAAGCCTGTGGTGCTTACTGCAATGAGCCTTAATGAAATCCTATAGATGCATCACTTCTCTATCAAGACTGACCACCAAGGTTTGGGATAAAATAAACACTATGAGGCCAAGACTTGAGAGACATTATCTGTTTAATAAATATGATTGTAAAAGCAATAAACAAGAGCAATTATACATTACACTACATAGTATTTAACAAAAAATACATCAAAAAGTCGTTTTAAAATAGGAAGTAGTTCTGATACTATAAGAAAACTTTTTTTTTTTCTTTTTAAATTGGCTTCCTATAAAAATAAGTTGGCAAATGAGGGATTTCAATGCTCAGTTGGAATCCTGGAAAACACAGAACAGCTGCCAAGCACCCCATTGCTCTCAAAGTTGCTGTTTGGAACTTCTGAGAAAAAGCAAAGCAAACCTCTGCATTTTGGACAGTGAATCCAATTAGGAATAAGGCAAAGGAGAAAATGTTTGTTGGGTAGTTCAGGGTAGAGCACGCACAGTTTGCCTTCCGGGATTTTGGAAAATGTTGCAATATCAGGCTGTTAGTTTGCCCTGAATATTACCTTCTATATCCATCTCCCTCCACCCACTCCTCTGCCTCAAGCCCACCCAACTCCTCGTTGCGTTTGCACCTGCTGTTGGTGAGTAGGTAGGCACTTGGGTCCCTCCCATTTGCAGGCTCTCATTACTACCTTCTCTTTGGGATTGAGCTGGAATGGCCTAGTGCAGTGGTTCTCAAACTTTAGCAGGCATCACAATCACCTGAAGAGCTTGTGAAAACAGACTGCTGGGCTTCACCCCTGGAGTTTCTCATTCAGTAGATCTGGGGTGGGGCACCCAAAATTTGCATTTCTAACAAGTCCCAGGTGATGCTGATACTCCTGAGAACCACAGAACTAGATCGTGAGAACAATGAGGTCCCCTCTGAGCAGTACCTTGCCTCACGAATCTCCTACAGGTGGGAGGGAGCTTTGAGGAGAGGCACATGAGGACCTTGGAGATGCTGAATCTAGAGCTGGCCATCTTTGATCACTTTCCAAAATGCCAGGCATCTCATGTCCACCTCTATTTTTAATTAGGACTTACAAGCCCATTCTTCCCTATGTCTCTCATGTATTCATTCATTTATTCCTTCAACAGATAATTTTCTGCATACCTACTCTAGGCAAGGCACTGTGCTAGATCAAGAGTGTTATTCCCTTTTTCATAATTTTCTAATTAAAATTAACTGAACTGCAACTCTGAGGACTCCCTGTGCTGTGCTGAGTGAGCCTCTCGTCGTTTCTAAACACTTTGTCTTCCAGATTAAATTTGGGAGGCTCCAACTGAAGAGGATCAATGAGGATGTTTCCTATGGGATAGGAAGCCTGGCAGGTTAGGGATCAATTGAGTTCTACAAACAGATGGCTGCCTCAGGCGTAATCCATTGCCCAGATTCCTACTGGGCACCTTTAAGCATAAAACCTTCTGCTTGATTAGCTTCTGACTGCTGCGTTGCTACTCGTCCCTTGCTGGGTACATAAGGGTAGGGATCCTCAGGATCTTTAGGACACCCTCATTACCGCAGAGCAATATTATACCCTGTTGGCTTGGGGACATGGCTAAGAAGGAGGCTGCGCTTTCTGAGGGGTTTTTCAAAACCACTTTCTCCTAGATTTTAGACTGGGCTTTGCCCAATTCATAATATTCCAAGGGCTTCTGCTAGACATGCTTTCGTTCCTTTCCTTCTCTGAGCCTTCTTTCATGATTGCCGTGGGAAAACGGGGATTTCTTCATGCTTTGAGCCCATCTACTTTAGTCAGCTAACTCCTCCTCTTTATGCTTATTGATATTTCCTTTGCTGAGACTGTGATACTCAGAGATCAGAGAGCACATATGTGATATGTTGGAGACCATCCTACATCATCAAAATCTCATCCTGGTGAAGACAAGACCTCTGTATATTCTCAGACGTTTTGACACTCTTAAACATTAAATCCATTAACCTGCTTCTTCTGTTTGAAATCAGTTTTATTTTCCAAATATTTTACTCTACTGTGAGAGAGGAAATACCGGGTAATAGCAACCATCACAGGAGGAAATTGCCCTGCCACAGGGTAATGCATTCAAAACAATTCTCACAAGGACCTTCTGGAATCTGACTGCACGAGATTTTTGTTAAGGTGTGAGAATACCGCCATTTATCTGTATGCTTTCTTTTCTAATGTACATGGGTAGGTTTGAATTGCTTTGCACGTCTCAACTCTTTGATACACATTGTACTTTTCTAGGTGGGAAAAGGCGGAGATATTTGGAAGAGGCAGGTTCTACAGGAGGAGACAAAGGATACAGGAAGCTGAACCCTGCAGGGCAGGATGCAGCTTGGTCAATGTGTAGGGAAGCTGGCATGCTTGGGAGTGTACAAAACTGATGGAGAGATCAGAAACTTGCGGTTGGTGGAAGCAGGGTTGGCAGAGGCTGGGCCGGTATTTAGGGAACATCAAGATTAATGTCCAGAATCTAGCGACATGTTTGGGAAGAAAAAGTAGGCGCAGTTGAAGGATAACTTGGGGATTGGAAGGAAGATACAAAGATGTCAAGAGATCGTGACCACACGTGGAGAGCAAACAACGGGAAGGCAGAACAATGGGTACCTGGGATTCTGTTTTCTACCTACGTTGGGGGGCAGGAGTAGGGAAAGCTGCCAGGGGTAGCAGTCCTGATGGGAAGGAGTGAACAGGAAACAAAGGTCCTCTTCTGACATGCTTGCCCTTCACCTGCCTTCCTTCACTACTCTGCTACATACATGGAATTTCAACTTGCTTTTTTGTCCCTGTGGCCGCACAGAATGGAAAAAGCAGCCTTGTGGCCACTGCTGGCCAACAGAGCTACCAAAGATAACTCAGAAGGGAAAATGGCAACAAGGAAAATGGAACAGAGAAACAGCTCAGGGTTTCAAACTCCTGTGCATGTCTTTGTGTCTTATGAAAGGGGCTGGGGTTGGCTAATCCACCCACCAGCCTATAGTGCTAAAATAGCTGTTAAATCTAGAGCCAAGAATATTTCCAAAAATACATGCAGATTTCCTTGGCTTTTTATATGTTATGAATTTTCTACAAACACGACCGATCAGAAAAAAGAGAGAGAAGAAGAAAGGGGGAGGGGAGTGTTTTTCCAGTAAAATACAGCACCTGTACACTGCCCTCCAAGCATGTTCTCAAGGTATTGTCCACATGCACAGGCTTAAAGCTAAAAACCCTTGTTGTCTGTGTCTGAAGAATTAAAAAGTCCCGATGCAGTGAGTGTTTGTTTGTTTGTTTGGACTTTGATTGTTTTTATTTTATTTTTTGTTTGTTTTTGTTTTTACTGGCGTCCTCCATTCAAACATTTACATAGGTAGGGATTTCTTTTGTGCTTTGATTCTCAGCAACTATGGAAATACTTCCTGGCGAAATAGGAAACAGAACAACAAAGGAAAGAAAAAAAACATAAAGTTAGTGGTCATTAAGGATGATGCACTTGACAAGAGCGAAATTCTTTCCTGATCAGCAGGTCGCCTGTAGCCTTTGGGGGTTTTCCTTAAATTGCAAATTGTGCCCCAGCAGATCCCCGCTTTGGCGTTGAAGGTGGAGTGGCGTGTCTTGCTCTTTGCAATCGGAGAGATGAGTCACCAGGTTGAGTAGAAGGGGAGGGAGGGGAGGGTAAAGCTACTCTCCTAAGAGAAAACGTGTAACACTTACTCATTTAATGACACTGGAAATGGAAAGGTGTCAGAGACTTTGCAATGTGCTGTGAGACGTTCCTGGAGAAGGACGGATTGCTACCTTAATAAAGTAAACAGCGGCTGTGCTTTGTACCCCGTGGAAATGGGATTGAAAACCAAATGATCCACAAAAATGCACTCAGAAGCTTTAGAAGTGAATAGACAGGGTGAACGCTTCTCTGGACTTGAAGACAGAAAAGCCTTTTTCTTTTTAACCCAATGCAATTACACATTTATCACCCTGTCTCCCCAAATAAAGGAAACCACACTGTGAAAATTGGACACCAGACATGGCTGGCTGTAGTTGTTATTATTACCTCCCATAGGAGCCAGTCATCGCATTTAAATTTCCCCTTAATACAGCCACAGAACTTTCCCATATCCATTTAAAGACAGGGTTATGTTTCCATTTAGGTACTCATTTTTTTTCCAAGTAAGCAATTAAAAATCTATAAGGGCCTTCTAGGTGGTTTGGCATTATCCCAGCAGGGTGAAGTAGGAAGGGTTATATAATAATTTATGCATCGTAGTCAGCGATGCAGGATCTAGATGGGAACAGTTACAGCTTCAACTCCTGATGCCAACAGACAGGATAGCAATAGTGTCTCCATGGGTTTGTCTAACCTCCTGGAAAATTCCCTCTGCAATAAATAGGACTGAGCAATTATACTTGAGACTCTCTATACCTAACTGTTGGATTCCCATGCTTACTTCACAGGCAGAGAGAGAGCTCTATTGAAATATAATGAAGTCCTTGTTAAGACTTCTGGGAGGGGGCAGGTAAAAAGGAGGAAGAAACCTGCTAGTCTGCTCTGTAATAGTCTAACCCTCCAGTGGTCTCTCTCAGGAAGTCCCACTCCTGGGATGGTTGCAAACTTTATGCTTCTTGTCCTTAAATTTCTCAGGTTCCATGTTTATTGGGGGACAGTTTTTAGATTACTGCTAGATTAAAAAAAAATCCAAGAGTGATCAGTCTGCCCCATCTCTACTAGTCTCATGATGCTCCCCCTTTATGAGTGTTCTGGAACCGTTTGCTGTCCTTAGAGCTGTCTCAAGGTAAGGCTGCCATGTCTTGTCTTGGTCATTACAGACTCTATCCTTCAAGCCCTACTTGAAGCCACCTATCTGGTGGTCTGGCCCTCCAGACCACCAGATGCAGCCTCTGAAGCCTGTCCTTCTTGTATATTGTTAGAGCAAATGCTTTGCTCTTTGCCCATGAACATTTCGAAGACCAATGTTTTAGCAAAAGTTTTTGCAAAAAGAAGAATAAACATATGAAAGAAAAAAACTAGACAGGAGCAAGAAGGCTTTTTTTTTTTTTCTCATTCCAATGGGAGGAAGCAGGGAAAGAGGCATCTTAGCTGTTTCTCTCAGGGATGTTAGAGCAGAAAAAATTGGTTATATCAAGCCAGAAAGGGGTTAGAGAGAGAGTCAGCCATTGACTACTTGGCTGAACAGCTTATGGCTACTGGGAATCATTTACCTATGAGCTGTGATTCCACCTTCTCATCTATCAGCTGGCCAGGCCTCCTTAGTTCAGTCTGAGGGATATGGGGCCTGCTTTCAGTGTGACTGACTCGACTGACCATCTCTTGTTCTTTCTCATTCTGCATCTGGGCATAAACATTAATCCCCGGGATCTTCCTAAAACATTAACAGAAACCATCACTGCTATGCATGGGAGACGTACATCACTGCGATGCATGCTTCTGAACCTGTCAGGGAGAAGGAAGAGGAAGGGGAGATGTGGACGGAGGGACACGTACCTTTTAAACTTGTAGATGACAAACACCGCCAGCCCCACAAACACCACCGAGAGCAGCATCAGCATGGCGGATCCACTGTGGGTTGGAGTGAGGTCTACCAGTGGGGCTAGAGGAGAAAAAATGTATGGTCATGAGCAGAGACGTGGGCAGGCATGACTTTGAAAGGCTTACACTGTTCACATAGAGGCACGGTGAGTCCCAGAAAACCACGTGGGATGCACATATCTACATATGTGTATGCGTCGCAGCCCATCCCAGGCCCCAGAATGCTCTAGCTGGCCTGTTCAAGAAGTGCAGCAGAGCAATTCAAAGCACAGACCCTGGAGCCAGACTGCTTGGATTCAAGGCCGGCTCTACCACATGCTGGCTGTGTGATCCTGGGCAAGTTAGTTCACCTTAATGTGCCTCACGTGGTGAGAGGAGAATAACAGTACACATCTCACTGGGTTTTTGTGAGGATCAAATGAATTAACGTATGTAGAACATTGATAATAGTGTTAGGCACATGTTAAGTCTTCCATAAGTATGAGCTTTCACTGCTACAGCTACTGCTATTATTATTTTTAATCAATATTTATAATAACATAAATATTAAATTTTCCTATACGCTGAATGCAAGCTTTTCCCACTATGCAATGCGGATAACCAGAAAAACCACCAAAAGGAATATTTCTATGAATTATCCACTCTCTCTCAGTCCTATCCCAGCCATTGTCATGTGAGAGAAAGAACCAGAGAGTCATGGAGCCTGCTTATATTTTTTGCACACAAGAAACTGATGGCTAAGTGAATATTTTACAAGGGCAGCCACTCTGATGCTGGAGGAGGGGTGAGCAATCCAGTGTTGTCTCTACAATTTCCCAAAGCCCTGACAGCTCGTGCCAGGAAGCGCTAGCCTCTCAGAGCACTGAGTCTTCCTCTCGGACCAAACAGATGGCTTTGCATCTATAAAAGATTCCGCCTTCCTAAGTTTGCCCTTAGAGTGCAGCTCTGAGGAACATGTCTCTCCACCTCCAGATCCTCCTCCATCTCAAGGTCAAATCTGTTGTACTTTAATGACTTTGCTTGCAATTAATTTTCAGCCTCTCAAAAACTGACCTTTTGCAAATATAGCACAGCTCAAGCATAAAACACAAGCCACATGTACCTCTTAGAAGGCTGGATGCTGACCTTTACCTTCCATCAATTTAAGCAAAGCCTGATACCCAGAAATGTGGGTGACCTTTAAGCAGCATCTCCTGTGGCTTTTCTCTGTTGAGAACCAAGAGGGCAATGTTCTGGTCACCCAGGTACAAAGCTTCAAGCACAGGTGGCTGTAATACTGATGGCCTCAGACAAGACTTGAGGCTGCTTCCCCTCTGGTTATTGGAGGATTACATCCCAGCCACTCAGTAACCACTGCTGGAAAGCATATTCCACACACCAAATAGTTTTGGTGAAAAACAAAAGTCAAGCCCTCCTCCTCAGAAAACAGGCTTAGTTGTTTTAGTAGAATCAGCTTTCAGAAAGCATGAAAATTAAGCAACCCCTGTGATTCTCTCTCTCTAAGTTAAACAGTGCTTAATCCATGAAGTGCGAGCCTGTGAGTCTGTGTGTGAGAAGATGGGTGTAGTACCACTGCACTGGAGCACCCAAGGCAAATGTGCTCTCAACTCGAAATGGGAAAATAAAGGTCCCTTTCATTTACTTAGGCAAACACAGTGCCATCAGCACAGGAGTCCAGAAATACTTCAGAACTCACACCACAAATGTTAGGATGCCATCAGGGGGAGAACACCTTTCATTTGTCATAGATATTACCGCAATTGACTTCCAGAAATAGAAGGCAGGGGCTACGATCTCCACTGAACAGATAAGAACAGTGAAGTTCTCATTGGTTAGTGTCATTCCAAGGATTCAGAACTAGTATATGGAAGAGCTAATACTTGAACCCAAGTCATCTCACACATACACACACTTTCTAAATATTCAACCCTGGGCTAATTTCGGTGGGAGATATCAGAAATTTAAAAAGATGTTTCTGAGGATGGGGATTAGGCCTAAAACTATAGCACAAAAAGCAAATTAACAAGTGACACAAGTTAAAACATTACTCAGTATTACAAGGAGCAGTTAGAATCATAGCTCACATACTCAAACTTGGATGACCCGTATTTGTACACATATATGTATATGTGTGGTATGTGTGCACAGAGAAATGAAGCCTCAGGTCCCCACCACCCAGCTTCAACAACAATTAACACACAGACAATATTATTTTATTTCTACCCCCATCCAGTTCCCACAACCTCCAACCACTGGGTTATTTGGAAGCAAATCTCAGCTGTCATATAAATGCATCTGTAATTCTAAAAGACAAGGTGTCTCTCTCGACATTATCACAATACCATTATCATACTTAAGGAAATAATAATAGGAAGATATCTTAAAAGTAACCTTCTAATGCAAACCCTTAATTTCCCAGAGAGGAGCCACAGACAGTTAGAGGCACGTTAGCTTTATTAGCTAAACTTCTAATTCCTAGCTGACTGCTCTTTCAGAATAAGTGGAGTATCAGTGTTATGGAGCAACCAAGAAGAAAGCTTGAAAGGGTTGGTATCTGAAACAAATGGAAAACTAAAGAGAGGAAATTGCTTTGGCCAGGCTCTAATGAACACAGAAAGCAAACACACACACACACAAATAGACTCTCTTTCTCTCTCTTCACTTCCTCCACTTCTCTCTCCCCACACAAGCTTAAATCTTCCAATTCTAAATCATTTCCACTCAAACCCTCATTCGTGAACAAGCAGCATTAAGATGGTTAAGTAATTAGCATATTATTTTGGGAAAATGAGCTTCTGTATCCCCAGTTCTAAAATGTGTGCTCTCTCTCCGCCCGCCATCTTGGCATCACTTAGTCACTTCTCGGAGGCAGGCAAGCAGGAAGCCGCAGTCAGAGATTGAGTACCACTGCCCTTTGTGTTCCGTGGGAGGCTGCTGCTTGCTGGTCTGCGCCTGAATGTAAACGGGCCTATTATCGTTCTACACACAACAGCAGCTGCATATTTTAGTGTGCCCAACACTTAGGTGTGCTCGTGTGCGCTTTGCTGAGGAACGGAAACTTGTGAGAAATGGGCTTTAGCTTGTTGTGTGGAATTAGCATAAATTAATCCCTCTTCCATTGCTGTCTAAACAAGGTAGAAGTGTGGGGGAAAGTGCTGAGCAGTTTATTTGCCATTATTCATACACAGAGTAAAGCATGGGCACAGCAGTACTGCAAGTGACTCAACATTTCTGAGTCTGGTGCTGTACACATCGTTTCTAGAAGCCTCGAGGAACTCAGAAATGCATTGAATTATGATATTCCATTCAGGAGGACCTGGGTTGATTATAATAATAGCAATGCTTACAGTAACAATAACAGTCTTCTTGTGAAAAGTGATCGATGTACAGTGAGTGCTAAACAAATGGTCACAGGTTGCGTGTATGAGAACAAACTCAAAACTCCACATTTGGGGTAAAGTAATTGATACGGTCCGCTTTTGGAATCAGATTCTGACAGCCACTTATGGGCTAAATGACTTACATTGGACCTTAGTTTCCTCACCTGCATAATGGAGATAAAACTCGTGCTTGTTTTAGAAAGTTGTGAGAATAAGACAAGATAGAATTTATAAAGCACTGGCATAGTGTTCAACACATATACTTGCCCCATACTTTTAACCATGTCATGTCATTGCTATCATATTTCTGAAAGTGTAGTCTATAGAAAACAAGCCCTAAAAGGTGACGAAAGAGTTCCACGGTCAAATAATTCTGGGAACGATATATATGGTGTTTTCCCTTCTTGGAGATTCATGAAGCTCCTCAGTATATTAAAAGTTCACAGCAGTCCTGCAGGAAAAAAAGTCAATTACCTTTACCATTAGTGTTTCACACACTCATTAGACCACAGACCCTTGCAGACCACGGTCCCACACAATACCTTTGTTTGGTTTATTTCCAAATTTTAACGCCAACAATATGGTGGCATAGTCTGGTGCAGCTAGGCAGGAAACCCTTGTTGCTGTCTATACTCACTCATATTCCACGAAAGGGACTTTCCTGGAGAACGTCTACTTGCATTATGACCCTGAAGCTTTGAATTCTAACTGCATTTCTAATCCAAGAGGTAGTGCTGTCAAGAAGTTGCAAAAGCAAGTTCACCATACTTTGATTTTCTTTTTTCCACTCCTGCGTCCAAGGCAGACCCAAGCCTGGCTATAGTCACTAGCCTTGAATATCATAAAATCCATGTGGTCTGAAATCTCTTTTTCAGAAATTAAGGTGATGTGGGAATGGCACAGAGAAAGTTTATCTAGAGTACATGAAAGGGCAGAAAGGCTTCCATTTACAGAGCACCCTCCCTTGGCCAATAATCTTTCCCTCCAGTTCAAATCCAAACCTGATCATGAGAGTCTTATGGATTGCTATGTCCTAGAGAGATACAGCCATGATCCTGGAGGCCAGACTGGGTGGGAATTAGGGAAGGCTCTAATGACTAGTGAAGCACTGCTGCTAGTTTTAAACTGAGGATGAGTCTTCAGGAACATCCAGTCACAGAAGGCTGAGGTCATTTGGCCAACTGATGACAACCATGGGTACCTCAAAGGCCAATCTTATCACCTCACTTGACAGATAGGAAGAGAAGGATGCCTTTTGGTTTTCTAGGATTGAAAGTCAATGAGAAATCCTGCTTATTATGTAAATATTTCTCAAAGTGTAGTTTACAGACTACCTGAATCAGAATTACCTGGAGAACTTGTGAAAATGCAGTTTCCAAGGCTTCACTTGAGAAAAAATATATCAGTCTCTGAGAGTGGGTCCCAGAAATCTATATATGTAACAAGCTACACAGGTCATTATTATGCATACAAGTGTGAGAGTACTGCATGGTAGGCGCCACCTACTGTCACTCATAAAACCTCCAGTGCTTATCTTTAGAGTGTGCCTGATCACTATATTTTCTGGGTCACTAAAACATAACAAAACAAAACAAAACAAAAAAACACAGCCCTTGACTACTAATAGTAGCTCAATCTGGTTATGGCTCTAGGAGAACTTTCTAAACTACCTAAAAGCATTTCTAGTCTCCCTTCAGAGAATGGTCAGCCTCATGTAGATTAATTGCATTGCTGGATTAATTCTCTACCCGTCTCTGTGTACAAGCCTTGTAGAATTTGAGTTTGAAAATTCTCCCTGCAAGAGGTGAAATCTGATTCCTCACCTCTTGAATCTGAACTAGTACTGTAACATGATTTGACAATGGAATGAAATGGAAGTGACAGTGTGCCAATTGTGAGGTTCAGGCCTTGTGCACTTTTGCTCTCTCTCGAATCCTATCATTGCCATGTGTGAGCAAGCCCAAGGAAGCTTGCTGAAGGAGGAATGACCACATGGAGGAGAGCTTAATTATCCCAACTGAGGCCATTCTAGAGCAGCCTACAGCCAGCATGTGGGATAGCCCAGCCAAGATCAGTAGAACTCCCTACCCAATAATCCACAGCTGATTGCAGATACACAACAAGCACAGACAAAACCAAACCACCCAAATGTTCCATAGACTCATAAGCAATAACAAATGTTTATTGTTAAGCCATTGAATTTCTGGGTGGTTTGTTACACAGCAATAGCTTACTAATACCTTCTTTCTTCAAAACTCTTCTATTTCAACGGGTCAAACATCCAATTCTTACCTTTGGGCTCTACATTACCCAATTCTTGCTATGGACCTCTGCCCCCACTGGATGGGAGGCATGGTAAAAGTAAGATGACCATAAATGTTCACTTCTCAACCAGGACACTTTAAGAATGAAAGGGAGTGCTATTAAAGCTTATACAGACACAACAGATATAACCCAGGACAGTCCTGGCCACTCTAGGTATAAAGAATGTGGTGTCTAAAAGGTAGCTTGTTTTGGGGCCTGGTATCTTCTCTGTGTTTTATATATGTTCTCCTGCCTTCTCTTTTTCTTGCCAATTTCTGTGGACTATCTGCCTTGCTTTCCCCCTGGGGACCAGAATCTTCTGTGTCCTAACTACCACTTATTTCCAGCCTGATGCACGTATACCCTGTTTCTGAACTGTTCATCTGATCACTGCCCCCTGACTATTCTCTGCTCAGAGTTTCTAGCTACATCCTCAGACCAGTTACCCTGTGGTCACTTCCGGCCTTTTTATGGGCCCAGGGAATCTTACAAATAAAACAGTGAAGAAAGAGTCTCTTAGAAGCTAAAGAGCATCCTCACTGCTGGCTCTTGGTATATTTACGAAAGTACCACCTTCATTTAATCACATTGGGGTGAGGAATACGTCTAGATATCTTGGCACCTGTTATTAGTTATCATAACATCATAACAACTTAATAACTGTCAAAAGCCACTGAGTCCGTGTGTCTGTGAAACAGTCTAATTTTTTGTAGAGGAAAAAAAAAATATTTATTTTGGGGAAAAATAGAAGGAAGGAAAACTACTACTAGCATGACTTTACTCACAAAAGACTTGTAAAAGATAACTGTGTAGATAATAAGGCAACCAGAGAGTAAAGAGACAGATAAATTTATGGGCTGTGGAAGAATTTCACTAGTACTAATTTCATCCCTAAATGGAAAATGTTATTGCAACAATTTATTTCACTCTATAGTTCAGAACTCCACAACTACAATTTGGCATCTGCATCTATAATGACCTGGTTTAGATTATACTGTATTTTCTAAAGCTTCTTGACTAATGCTAATTCTGGCTTCGAGTGGAAGGGTCTTTCTCAATGTAAAAGTGTGGGGCAGAATTCATGATGTATCCTGACCTAAACTGAAATTCTGAGTTCCTATCCCCTCCCACAGTTATTCATAACATACCCAGTAATAGCTACTGAAGCCTGGAAATATTAATTCTCTAATATCTCTGTGATAATATCTTTTTATTACACCTGAAAAAGAAATTGAGCCAGCCAGCAGCAACCAAGGAGGCCAAGATAACACAAGATAACAGTTTTATTAAAAACCCACACATACCCTTGACAGAGGACAGTTTTCCTAAATGTAACAGCTTAAGCAAGGCAACTGCTTCAGGAGAGGGTGGAAGCAGCGTTCCTGTGTATTTAAAATGTTTTTATTCAATTGGGAGTTGAAGGCTCTTCCTTTGAGAAATATTAACCTTTCACTTTTTTTATCATATGTATCCAAAACTCCAGCAGAGCAGTGACCCCACTGGAAAGCCATGGATAGAAGAGC
Organism: Diceros bicornis minor; assembly: GCF_020826845.1. Classification (NCBI taxonomy): domain Eukaryota; kingdom Metazoa; phylum Chordata; class Mammalia; order Perissodactyla; family Rhinocerotidae; genus Diceros; species Diceros bicornis. The sequence continues at coordinate 71,073,125 of NC_080745.1, forward strand.
CCCTGATTCTCTAACACGTGCAGAAATAGAGTGAGATGCCAATTGTATCATTGCCTGCTCATACTAGCACATTAACAGCATCTAGATGATATCATTTGTTTAACTTTCATAAAACGCATGGCTATGCAATTACATCTGCCACTAAGATTCTAGTTCATACTTTAATCATTTTTCAACTGCTTCGTGGTCACAGCTCTTGGCTGGCCTTTGCCATTCATCTAGATTATGGATATAGTATATCCCAGATTCAGAGACATACTTCATTTTTTTCTTACTCTCACTGTCGTCTACCCATTCTGCCAATTAGGTTGGCTCTAAATATACCGAGGAATTAGATTTTAATGTTTATTACTAATTTCCTCCTACACTTAATATCGCTGGCTCTTCTTTATTAATGCATGCCTCTATTTAAGTGGATGCCTTGAGTTGTAAATCAGATTTATTGGGGGAGATAGACGTGCACATTTCCTTGGTATGCAGATGGATTTCTGTCCGTGGAATGCTCTACAAGAGTGGTTGTTGAGACAGGTGAAAAGTCTGGCTGCATAAGCATCATTTGGGGAACTTGTTAAAAATGCATATTTCTGGATATCACTCACTAGGATTCTGATTCAAAGTATGTGCAGTGAGGCTTGAAAAATCTCTACTGTTAGTAAGCTTCCTACGTAACTGTGATGTAGAACCAGGTTCAAGAACAGCGGCTTTATAACAGGGATCTCCTATACTGGCTTACAAAGAGTTTTTCCAACCACAGAACAGGGTTTCATTGATCCCAAATGTTTTGAGGGAACCAGTCAGTTCTAGTCCCTCTGTGTAGCAGTCCCACCACTCAAGTTTCAGTTTATTTGCCCAATAAATAACTCTTGTGAAATGCAAATAATCCCTAAAGCACTGTTCTTTGTAATTTACTGTGAATCAGTCTAGTTAGGCTCTGTGTTCTCAAATAAGCATCAGTCTTACCCTTTGCTTGCTCAGTCTTGAACTTCTGTTCTCGTGTGGGCTATCATCTGTTCTACCGTAGAAGAATCAACAAGTTTTTAAGCTGCTTCCTTCCTACTCCCATTGCCACCCCCAAATTTAATGACTGAATTTACTCATGACCATGGTTCCTCATAGGAACAAAGATACAGAGTTTGATGTAGCTTGAAAAATGTGTGCCAGCAATTAGGGCTTTAATTTATCACCTGTCAGCAGATTCCCCTCACCTGGCAACGTACTAAAAGGTGGTAAATTAAAGCTCACAGTTTACTGCACAGTCTGATCCTGGTCTGTTCACCTGAGTTTCAGCCCCCTATTTCCAGCTTCCTGATATGTTTTTTGACATCAAACCCAACATGCACCACTAAACCCATCTTCTTTGGCAACCAAGGAGGCTCCTACTCCTAGGTCTCCATCTCTATCTAATAAATTGCCATCTCTTGACACCTGGCTTGAAAACTTCTTGTAAAATGTGTAAATACTTTGTTAAAAAGAGAAAGGATTAGGGGCCGGCCCGGTGGCGCAAGTGGTTAAGTGCGCGCGCTCCGCTGCGGCGGCCAGGGGTTCGCTGGTTCCGATCCCGGGCGCGCACCGACGCACTGCTTGGTAAGCCATGCTGTGGCGGCGTCCCATATAAAGTGGAGGAAGATAGGCACCGATGTTAGCCCAGGGCCGTCTTCCTCAGCAAAAAAAGAGGAGGATTGGCGGATGTTAGCTCAGGGCTGATCTCCTCACAAAAAGAAAAAAGAGAAAGGATTATTGAATGCTGTCCAAATTTATTATTTAAAAAATCCTTTCATCTGCTACTTCTTCTCTTTTCCATGTTTATTAATCTTAAACCTGCATTAATGAAAGCTTTCTCAGTAGTGTGCAGGAAGATGAAAAACAAAGTTTATAATATACTGGCATATTCGCTTTCCCTGAATTTTATCCCTCTCTCTTTCCTCTGCTCATAATTTTACCTTCAGTAAATATACCAAATAGGAATACTTGAGAGTATGCACCTAGATGCCCTAAACATGTCAACTATGCATCACTTTACACATAAACCATATAATGTCACCTTGCTGTGCCTCTGCTCAATATAGCCCCTCAACCTGGCATGCTTATTTTCTCTCCTTTTAGTGAACTCCTATTCAACATTAAGCTTCATCTTTATTGGACTTTCTGTTTGAAATGTTTTTCATTCCCTTCATTCAGAATTAGTAAAGCTTCATGCAACTAGTAATTGTGCCTCAGGCCTAACCAGTGTGGAGTGAGTGAGGGTCCTAATTCATCTCATATCCCCAGATGGACCATAGTTTTAAAGGAATAATGGCAAAGCGAGGCATAGAGTCACGTGAGGAATAAGATGATAAACCTGACACGGACCTTGCCCTTGAGTAAATTCCAAGCTACTAGGCAGCAATGAGAAAACTACTGGCATTTTAGGGATATTTTCTTAATGGCTCAGGTTTGTTCTTCCATAAGGACCTATAGAGATCAAATGCTCTATATCAGATTCAGAGCCTTCCTGTGAGTCTTGCTAGAAAAACTCTCCCTAGGATGACATCACAGCTCTTAAAATATAGATGAATATAAATAAGGGGCCGGCCTGGTTGCGCAGCGGTTGGGTGCGCTGGCTTCACTTCAGCGGCTAGGGGATTGCAGGTTCAGACCCCGGGCGCGCACCAACGCACCACTTGTCAGGCCATGCTGTGGCGGCGTCCCATATGAAGTAGAGGAAGATGGGCACGGATGTTAGCCCATAGCCAGTCTCCCTCATCAAAAAGAGGAGGGTTGGCATCGTATGTTAGCTCAGGGCTAGTCTTCCTCACACACACACACAAAAAGAATATAAATAAATTAAAGATAAGATAAATAAATAAATGAATAAACAAACAAATGAATGAATAAATAAATAATTAAATAATCGAAGGCCAGGGTAAAGCATGGGAGAGAGGGAGCACAAAGGAGAGGTCACAAGAGCTGTGAAGAAGGTCTGGTTTGTTTGATAAGGTAAAGATAGTGCAGTCTAAGGTGTGTGACCTTGAGCTCTGCCATGAAGTGAGGCTGCTCTCTATATTGGAAACACTCCTGCCAGTGACCAGAGCAGTAAAATAAGGGCCAATAAGTGGTACTTGCTTCAGTGTCTTTCAGAAATATCATTCTTGCCAGTCCTTCTCCCATTTTCTCTAGGATCTCTTATTTAGGGACACAAAACTTTAGTTTTTCTTCAACCTATCCATTCTCCACAATGTGTATATAAACTATTATAACACATCTTAAAGGGATACCTGACATAAAAACACAGAGTTGGGTTTTCCCTGGATGCTTATTGGATAAATGAATGCAAGGTTCCACTCACCAGTTATTTGGTAAGAAGTGGCGTCTTGTGGGGACAGGTTCACAATTGAATAAACTGAATCCCAAAGTTAACTGAGGGAATGGGATTTTGAGTATGTCTCTACAGGTTATAAATTGATTATACATGTAATTATTTATAAAAGCAATATTTATTGAACACCTGACATGTGCAAGTTCTCTGCTAGGTACAATGGTGGAGACAATATAAAGATATGTTGAACTCTCTCCTCAAGACTCAACTCCAAGTGAGTTCAGACAAGGAATAGGTGTATCCAGGTAAAGGTCTCTAGAAAGACGCCATGCAAATGCTGGCATTGAGCTGAGCCTTGAAATACAAAGAGACTTAGGAGATGTACAGAGGTGGAGAAGAGGGGAAAAATGTTCTAATCAGGAATACCATGAGCAAAGTACACCTCAGTCAAAACACCAGTGTTTCCAGTCCAATCTCAGCTAGACTGATTTCTACTCCCTTTTCCAACTCTCTGGGTTGTTTTGCAACATCATAGCCTTTGTCTGCTAAACATAGATGCCAGCTGTCATCAGGTCCTAAAAGTCAAAGAGAGCCACTCAGGCCATGGCCCTCCCTCAGCCTTCTTGGTAACAGCTTCTCATTCTCTCTCTATTCTCATACACTTTCAAATCTCTCCTTTCTGCAAAGAGAATTTCAGAAACATAGCTGTCAAAAGTGGTTAGGTCCTCAAGAGGATTGCACAGAAACCAAGAAGCATAGGAACGACTGAGAACAAAACAAAGACTGCATTCAAAGTTTAGCTCAGCTTAGATGCCAGTTAATGAATTCCCAAATAGAACCTGGGCGGTGGTGGGGGGAGAAACAAACTAAATCCAGTCTCTAATGACATCCAGGTATCTGGAAATGCTTACCTTGTGTTCCCATAAAAGCAATAGGGAACTGAATTTGAAAAACAAAGTAAGGCGAGTAAATTCCTGAAAGGAGACAGTCCTTTTTCCTTGGATACAAACGAAATTATGCATTGCCTCTCTCATTAGCAACATACTCTGGCTCAAACATTTTTAAAAGAAGGCTGCTGAACATCTGCTCAGCAATTAATGGAACGCAGTAGTGTGCTGTAATGGTCCCTGGGAAGGTATTAGCAATCCTGCTTATGAGACATGAAATGTTGCAAACAGTGGTCCTTTTTTCTTTTAATTTTTATTTTCTCCTGCCTGCAGGGGGGATGAGAGGAAGGGAAAGGGAGGTGAGGTGGAAGTTCTGCATCAAATACTCTTCCTCACTGTTGCTACTTTTCCCCAGTTTTCTTCCTCCTTCTCTTCCTACCCATCCAAATAGAAATGTGTTAATTTCAACTTAATAAAAGCAATTGTGGCAAGTGTCTCAATCCACTGATCCCCCATTCAATGTGCTAAGTTTTCTATATGTGAAAGCAGAACTCCCTCTACTGTCTTGGTAGATATATCAACCTGTTCAGAGAGTTAAAAAAAAAAAAAATTCAGATAACTACAGTTAATTCAGGAAAAATCTCTAATGAGAAACTGATCCCTCATACATTTTACTTCCTCATCTTAATCACTGAAGAGTGCTAGCCTTAACGCAAATCTTGTCTTTTGTATATGAAATATTGCTGAGAGTGATTTTTGCACCTGTGGATACCGCCGGTTCTAACCCTATTATGACAAATATGGCTGAACTCAATATAGCAAAAGATTCCAAGACTCAGTTATCATGTCAGCCCTTGACGTTCTCTTCCTTTACTCTTCAAACTGCACCTGCTTATCCTCACATAAGTCTATATCTATTCCAATCGCTGAGCAGTCATAATAGGAAGCTCGATAATGCCCGTTGATTGGGTTTGGAATTACACCACCAAATGGCCCTACTATCAAATCTAATGGGGAAGAACTCTGAACAGCCATAATGGTTGGATGTCAAAGATTTTTCTCCCTTTCTCAAAAGTGGCCCAGTTTAAGATTGAGCTTTTGCCTCAAACTGTATTTTTTTCTTGTTGTTGTTCTCTCATTCTTTGGTAACCTTGCATCATAAATGTCTATATTGCAGGGGGCTCTCCTTCAAATCTCAGTGTGCTTATCTGAGCTCCAGTAGTTCCCTTTTGCCAGCCCTTCTTCCCAGGGATCTGAGTCTTGCTCCCCAAATTCCCAGTTATGGTTATTCTCCAACTATGAACATTAATTGGAGAAATTTTCCAGATCTTCCCAACTTTGCATTATTCCTTGCCATCTGGAGTTTACACCAGTGGGCTAAACCCTTCATGGTTACCGGGAATGGATTTTCTTTTCCACATGGAACTATGGATCCATGGATGCCTTTGCTGTATCAGTTGCCCTGGCCAAGCCATTGGTCAAACCAGTTTAAGCTAATTACCCACTTTTTTGATCCTTATTTTTCAGCTTGATCCCAGCTCTACCAGTTGTCATTACAGGAAAGCTTCCTTAAGTAACATCTGAAATAAGCTTTCAAATTTAGCAAAATAATCTGAACCATCTTTGGAATGTGATATGACAATCTGTTAAGTAAAAACGAGGCACAAAAAATAACTGACAGAAGAGAGGTATGGGAAGGTAAAAAGGTAAGAAATACAAGTGGCCTCCAGAAATGGAGAAGTGGAGAAGTGGGGTTAGTTCTCTGCTTAGCTTGGCCTAGGATGCTCCCCTTTCTAACAGAGGCCCATGGTAAACAGTAAGGGAGTGTTTTCTAATAAATCAAGCTACTCTACAGCAAAATATGCTGCCTGAAGATAGTGTTCATTTAGAAGCTGAGTATGCTGTAAAGCAAATTTTGCATCACAAGGGATGCACTAGTTGGCCACATCCCTTCAAACTCAGAGTTCAGTACGGAATATCAGGCTCAGTTGTTTTTAACCTCTAAACTCAAAGGGAACAAGTAGCTCTAGCTCCATAGGAGAGGATGGTTGGTTCAGTCAGCCACGGAAGTGGGCTGGACTGTCTGATTAGATTAAATAAGTCAGTGAACCTATTTAAACCAATTTCAAGTAGTTACTTCCTATTCATTTGACAAAATTTGTCAGTGGCTTGGCTATCAGGATAACTACAACTAATGTTTCCGGACTTTGTTTTCCAGTACCTCCAGCCATGTGTAACTGCCATGTGTCACTATAATTCACCAAAGACGAAAGAAGGTCAGTTTTCTGAGTAGGAAGCAGCCAATCCAGATCATCAAATGCTCTGAGATAAGTTGGCAGTCATCTTTCAGGCCTTAGGCTTAGGGCTTGCTTTCACAGGTGCTGCTTACTCTATGCTCTTTTCTTACTCATTCTCTCACACTTCCTTATTTTCTTCGTGGCATTCTCATCAGCAATACAATTCAGAAAGTGGCATTTGTTAATTTGCTTCCTGCCTGGCTTTCCCCAGTGATGGAAGCTTCATGAAGGCAGAGCCTCAATCCCATTCTGAGAACATTGCTTGGCTCAGAGTAGCCAGGCACTCAATAAATGTCTGTTAAGTAGATGAATTAGGATGACAAGACGCAGAACAGCAAATCAGCTTTACCCAATCCTCCCTGTTCTTAAGAGTCACCTTCCTCAAGTGACACTCTCAATTGGTCACACCTCTGTTCAAACGTCCAGATGGCTTCTCAGAGCCCATCAAAGGAAGCACAAGCTGCTCGGCCTGGCACATGTCCATATTGCACGTCCACATCCCATGCCCAAGAGCAGTGAGCTTCAAATATCTGTTTTTCCAAGGCAGTGGATTTTTATTTTATTTTAAACAAAATATTTTATGAAACCCTAATAAAGAAAAAAAAAATAGAATTCAAGAAGAAAAGAGGCCAGTGGCCAACCTGCTTGGCCTTCCTCTAAACCTAGGCACACCTCCAGAATCTCCAGGAAACTCCAGAGACTGGAGTTGGAAACTACTCCTTTTTGTCCCCACTTAATCAGCATCCCCAAAGCCCTTGAGGCTTTCATGCTCCTTCTTTGATGCTTTGGTGCTTGAGATGATTTTTTGAGTTCAATCCTATCCATCTTTCAAGGTCCTTTCCAAAGACTATCTCCTTCATGAAGTTTTCCTGTATCATTTTGACTGAGCACAATTTATCTCTGCTTGAAATTTCCTATACAACTTTGATTGTTAATAATAAAAAAGAATAAAAAGAAAAATAATACCTTACTATGCACTGGGCCCTATTCTAAGGGCATTACCTAAATTAACTTAATCCTCCCATTGATATAAGTGCTATTGCCATGCCTATGGTACAGAGAAGTTAAGTCTTTTCTCCAGGTCTATATAGTGGGCAAGTGATGGAGCCGAGATTGAAATCAATGATCTGGCTGCAAAATTGCAAAATCTAAGTGCTTAAAAATACTCTATTGCCTCGCTATACAAGCATTTATGCATTGTGTTCATTGAGATACCCCACCACTGCCCACTTCCCCTACCCCAGGGCACCACCACCACTGCTACCACCAAACTTTGCCACACCACACCAGATTATACGTGTTTTGAGGACAAAGACCACTTCCTACTGGCCTTTGTACTCCATGTAGTACCAGCATGGTACTCTGCAAAAATAAGTACTCAATAAATATTGTTAATTTAATTTATTATTAATATAACACAATAATATTTATTTCTATATACTTTGGATTACCTGAATCCATTGAAATATCATTGAAACTTCTATATAGCCTTAGGAGGAGGATTTTCCCCTCAACCTTTTATAGGTGAAGAGACAGAAGCTCAATGACCTTAATTAATTTGTAAGATCATGACCAACTCAGGGTTCAATTCCTGGCTATGGTCCAGCTATTTCTACTGTACTACTTTATCCCAAAACTTAAAGAAAAAATTCTTTGTAACATGAATGATTTGAAAACAAGGTTTTGCAGAAAGCCTGGAAAAAAGTTATTTGTAGGGTTATTTTCAAGATTTCTGTTGAGATGAAGCATGTTATCATTTGAGGAGTATGTATCTAGGTGATTCACTGATGGTTTTCGCCAGGGACTAAGTAGGAAAAGTCAGCTTATTCTGTTGCCTTATGGGTTCCCATTAAGGTAAAAAAGCCAAGCAAGGGAACCCCCAAAGACTGATGCCCTATTTCCTATTAGCGGTGGCACCATCTAGTCTTGTTACTCTGAAACAACAGATTGGGATCCCCCTTTGCCAGAGCCACTCGCCAGAGCACAGGGACATGGAAACTGACCTGCTGTTAAGTGGGCTGCATGGACAAGGACTTGGACCCCAGGCTTCAGCTCAAAGTGCACTGAGTTTTGGTTGAGCTTGTGGATGAGTAGTTCTGATATCTGAAAGAAGAAATGTCACGGTGAGTGCCACCAAAATTGTTATACTGACTACAAGCAAACCTGCTTAGACACACTTACTGCATTTACCTAGGCATCCCAATATTATACCTGTGAATTACATAAACGAGTTTTATATGATTTTGAGTTTTTATTCCAGAATATGCAGATATAATTATTTTTTAGGCAGGATCTGACTTCATATCTCAATTGCTACAAAATAGGACAATTAGTAAATCAAATAATTTCTACTCAAAAAATTATCCTATATTATCTTTAGAAAAGTCACCCTCATTTTTTGAGAGCATTTGTCATACACAAGGATTTTAAAGAAGTAGATATATACAATTTACATATTCTGGTGAGATTCATATACATTTATTTTACTTCTTGATAGTAGACTCCACCTTATTTCTCTCTATGCCTCCTTCCCCTTCCCCAAACCATGTCCTGTGAATTTCACAGAATAGATACTTTGTGAATATATATTGAATGGTACCTATAGTTCTGATAAAATAAATACTATACAGTTAAAACAAAGTGTAACCATAACTTAATGGTTATGGCTGATCCTTGTTTCATGATTATGAACATTAGCTAAATTGCTCCTCAAGCTGACAAACGTGTACTGGACAGACCCATGGAATTCTGGGCCATGAAATATTTAATCCTAATATGGGGCAAAAAATCTTGTCTGCATAGTAACAGCATAACATAAGGTTTTACAAAAAGGTAAATCTCTGCTCATTTGTTTAAAATAGAAAACTCAGCTCAATTTGCTGTTTTGCTTATCTTTTTGAGCAATTTTTAACAAGCCATCAGGGAAAACCACATTCCTATTATTTTTGTCTGGATTCTTTGCTTTATTTTTTATTTTTTTATTTTTTGCTTGAGGAAGATTAGCCCTGAGCTAACATCTGTGCCATTCTCCTTTTATGTTTTTTTTTGTATGTGGGACACCGCCACAGCGTGGCTGGTGAGCGGAGTAGGTCCGTGCCCAGGATCTGAACCTGCAAAGCCGAAGCAGAGCACGTGGAATTTGAACCACTTGGCCACCAGGCTGGGCCCCCTTGCTTTATTTTTAATATTCTAATCATCAACTTAATATGCTATTTAAGTCTAATTAGATGCTTTTTGACCACCATTCTGCTAGTTAAATTCTTAATTTTTTTTTCCTTTTATATTTGCTGAGTTTCACTTAGTCCGCTGAGTTGCCAAAATGACATCTTTGATCCTTTTATCAATTAAGCAGAGCCTGATGGCTTTGTTTTGAAGCAGAGTCCCTTGCAGACGCCCCGATTGGTAATGGAACTGAACTGCCCTGCGGATGACCTTCTTTGCTTAACAACAGGAACGTGGGATGACTGTCAGCACCCGTGTTTGAGCACCTGAGATCCAGTGCAAGCTCAGACTTTCAAATGTTTTCATTTGGCCAACAAGCCATGCAGAAAAACAAGGTTGTGATAAAATTATGTTGAAAACAACTTTATTCTCTATATTAGGCTACTCTTTTTCCTGGGCACTGAGACTCTTCCAGAATGCTCCAGGTTTATAGGAAGAGTGGATTTCTAACACTGACTATGTAGAACATTCTTCCTCTGCGTTCTCTAGAGTGCTGCAATGCACAAGTTTCTATCCTATCTTATTCTTATTCAGTTGGTAAAGTCTTTACAGGAATCTGACAGTGGAGTTTCAGTGGAGGTCATTCAGAATAGTTTTGGCTATGAAATACACATACACTCACACACATACACACATACAGACATGTCTAATATATGTGAAATATGTATAATTATGTATTCATGAAATATAATGTTTATATACATATGCCTATATATGTGCACATATACACACTTACATTTGCAGAAAAGATATTTTAACTCAAATAGAAAAGACTTAGAAGTAATTAAGGAATTGCCCTGTTTTTCAGAGTCCATCACATGGACAAAAGGAAACTATGTATTTGCAAGAGAAAGACTTCTCTTTCAACCAATTGAAGTGATATTTATTTCTTATACCTGAGAATGTTTTTTCCTCAAGTGAGATATATAAACAACTAAACCAGAAAATAGAGTTCATCAGAACAATCTACTTCTAATTTATAATCTTCAGGTAAGTCCCTTGTGAAAATAATTAACTTCCCAGGCTTGTTTTGGTTTATGACATTGCTTCATTGGCCTTATCTGTATCATTTACAAAATTAAGCAGGCTATGAAAAAATGATTTAGTAGCAGAAAATATGTTTCATGTATTTAACTTGCATCAAACGACATGCAATAAAGAACACATACTTTGCGGGAAAGAAATTATGCTCAGAAACCAAACTAAATGAAATTTATATTCCATACAAGAATAATCTCAATTAAAACCATGTACTTCTGTACTCAAATGAGTATGAAACTGTTGATGGATTTGATAATATTTTAAATGTTTTTCATGCAACTTGTAGAAGTGTTTATCCTGTTTCATCAAATCATGATGATATATATTTTAGTATACTATATATTATACATATATCATATATGCATTGAACACTTCATATTGGTAAAGTTGCACATTTTTTTCTAATGCAGATTGTTTTAGGTGTCAGTGCTGGTATTTCCACAGAAAGGAACACAGAGGTTAAAGGACATACCTAAGTTTACCCAGTTAATATTTGAAGAGTTGAGACTAGACTTCAGTTTTATTTGACTCCTAATCCTAGGGCATTTCCATTAAAAACATTTTTCTTGAACCAGCTGACAAAGAAAGAGAGCAAAAGATATTTGGAAAGAGGTCTGGCTGAGCAGGTTTAAGAGATTAAAAAAATATAGCATTTCATTAATTATGCTTCCATCTCTCCTTCACCTATGAAGCACACAACTTATAACACCAGTCCCATGTTAGCTGACCAATATGAGCTACAGGAATAGACAATTCCTAACCCTATCCTCAGGATTGCCACATTCTGTTTACCAGTTAATACAATTTGTAATGTTTGGGAGAGCCTTTGGCTGTGAAAGGAGTAGAATAAACTGCAATCTATAGAAAAGCGTGGTGACAGCCTAAATGAGAAGCACAAAAACTTGCATGATAAAGACTCAAGCGAAACAATGTATGATTGCTGAGATATTGGACCTGCTAAAGGAAGCTGAATTTATTTCTGTTTTTCTGTCCAGCGAAAGTGTGTTGTCTTCACAAATTTCATTTATCCTTTTTACTGTCATCCTTCTTCTGCTACTTGCCTACACAGTCCATTTTCTATTCTCCTTCAGGTAAATAATCAGGACCAAAGAAACAACATATTATACTTGGTATCTGTCTATTTGGTGAAATATGCCCGTGACTCAAGTGCAACCCACACTTGACCTAAAGTACCACTTAAAAAGACAGTGAGGACTCAATAAAAATACTTGGAAAGCTACCATTAAAAGGATGTAGTGGGGGCCAGCCCCGTGGCTTAGCGGTTAAGTGCGCGTGCTCCGCTACTGGCAGCCCAGGTTCGGATCCCAGGTGCGCACCTTCGCACTGCTTCTCCGGCCATGCTGAGGCCGCGTCCCACATACAGCAACTAGAAGGATGTGCAACTATGATATACAACTATCTACTGGGGCTTTGGGGAAAAAAAAGGGGATGATTGGCAATAGATGTTAGCTCAGAGCCGGTCTTCCTCAGCAAAAAAAACAGGAGGATTAGCACGGATGTTAGCTCAGGGCTGATCTTCCTCACAAAAAAAAAAAAAGGACACAGTGGGAGGGACCTGCTACAGGGAAAATACCAATTCTCCTCTTCTTCACAAAACATAAAATTTCAGTGCAGCAATGAGAATAAGCTAGGTTAGGCTGAGGAACAATGTTAAAATCTCAGAGACTGGAAACAATGAAGGTACATTTCTTGCTTGCACTTCATATGCACTGCAGGGAGGCAGTGGTGCTGTGCTCATTATGGTCACACAGGGTCACAAGCTGGTGGAGCAGCCCCCTCAAACGTTTCCATTCACAATATCATAGGAAAGAAAAGGAGCTCTCGAGGATCTGCAACTGGCATTTGAATACTTCAGCTTGGAAGTGACACATATCACTTCTGCTCCCAACTCATTGGCCAGAATTAGTCACATGGCTCTGCCTACAGAAGAGACTCAGGGGTACAACCCTACCATGAACCCAGAAGGCAGTGAGCTGGAAATATTTAGTCAACAGCAGTGATAGTTACCATGCAAAGAACACATTCAACATCTAAACAATTTTTAATGAAAACAATAGGGGAAAACACACTCTCAGATTATTAGAATGGAAGTAACAAACAGTGAAACATGAAAAAAGAGAAGTTTAAGGATACCGAAGCAATTGGCAAATTTATGAAACACACAACCCAAAGAAGAGGGACAAGGTGAAACCATAGATTCAAAATGGCAGATTTATCAATGACAAAGCTACACTGGGCCAAAAAACTAATGCTTGGCTCTGAAGGTGGTAGGAGGAATGCAAACTCTAATGAACATCAATAGCATTCTGGTGCCATGTTTAGAGAGAGACTTGCCTGGGATGACATTGGATCTGACCCAGTCGATCAATCTTGATTCTTTTACATTATTAAGGTCCTTTCAAATAGTAGTTGAATAATATTCCTTTTGGATGCCACAGAGGAAAATCTTCCCCAATTCATAAAACATAATTTCTGGATTAAATCATGAAGCAAGCAACAGAGCCAGCCACTAATTCTAGTTAATACTAGCTCACCCAATTCTCTTCTTTCTTTGGACCAAAGAATCAGCTTGATTAAAGTGCCTAAGAAGTTTCCTGGATGGCATAATGCAGAAATAAATTGGCCATACACACCTCCTCCCCTTGTATGCCCCATTACCAAAAAGCTCTAAGCTTTTCTCTTTCTCCTTTTGCCATATTCCGTTTGGTCCAATTCTTACCTACACTACTTTCAGTTATTGTTTCCTGCTTTAACAACCTTCCTTGTGAACTCCGGAGGATTTCTATAATTCAACTCCCATGTTAAAAACTATGACCAGGGCAGACTATGTGAGTATATAGAAAATAGTCTGAGATTATTAATTATATTTCATAATAAATCTTTAATTTCTAAAAATGCTGACAATGGACTGTTCCATCTTCAAAGACACCTTTCCTTTCCCTGGATTTCAGACTCTGCATCTGTCAAACGTATATGGTAACATAAACTGCCCAGGAGGAAATTCATTTTTGGTGGTTGACATTTTTTCCGTAGTCTTTTTGTTTCTTTTAAATGTTTTCATGCCCTTTAAGGATTCTGCAAGACAACATGTAGGCTCCCTATCTCCCCAGCACAGCATCACAAACAATCTCAACAGAGCATGACGGTCTTTTCTCCCTTCAGGAGAGCCAGATACAAATCTCCTCACCTCCGAGGACTCAGAGAGGAGCAAGGGAGTACAGGGGTGGAGGGGCTGCAGTGTGCTCCATACCTGAGCAGCTGGCCGCAGGGTAGGAGGATGTGCTATCCCTGATGAGGCCAGCTAAGGGCAAGAGAGCCTTTTCTCACTCACCAGAGATCTGAAGTAAAGACTGGTGGAGCCCTCCAGACAGAGGTCACTTGATTAACCCAGCCCACGTTATCTTGATAACAAGGTCAAGTACTTCTCACTGTGAGGAATCTTCGATTTATTTCACAGACAAGATAGCTCGAGCTAAGCCAGCATCCCTGCTCCCCTGGGAATGCTATTAGAGGAAGCCAAGGGAGGAGAGCCAAGAGCCCTTTGCTGGGGCTTTGCCCTTGCAGTCTTCAGGGTCCATCTGGCCAGAGTCCCATTTCTTCCTCTGCTGGAGGTTCTGTACTGTATCTTTGCAAGAATGGGGCCAGAGCATTAAGAGAGGGGATAAAGTTAGCCCTTCCCAAGTTCCATCTGGGATTCAGAGTACAGCCTTCAAAGGAGGGTGTTCCCTTCTGTTGTTTGGTTTTGCTTTGCATTCCTTTTAAATTTCTGTGTAATTTATTACAAAGGAAGTCAGTTGCTTTCACCTGGCGTTCCTTTTCTCTCCCCCACATTTTTCTTTGAGGAATTATGTCCTTCTTTATTCTTGGTCCATTTGATTTAGGAGGCGCTCCCTAAACCTCTGATGCAGGTAGGGTACAGAACATCTGAGTTGTCACTGACAGCACTCTATCCCTCTGACTACAGGGGCTGGTTAAGAGATGCCCACTTCACCCCAGTCAGGCCAGTGAGAACTGTCCACCTGGGGCTCTTGTGGTGCAAGCCGGGGGGGAGGGCACTGTCTTTTGGATGGGGTTGACAGACTAACTAAATAGAAGCTGGGGCTTCCTGTGGCCATTCTTGCTTTCCTAAATTTTGGCTTCATTATCAGGCAGACTTCTCACATAGTAGCAAAGAAAAGAGATGCAGAAGGAGGGAGAGACGAAGACGGAGGAGTAATTTGTTGACACTTTTGAGTGGCTCTGAATTCATCTATGCCTGAAAACTGTATCCTTGGACTTCCCAACTAAATAAGCTCATAACTTCACTCTTTCCCATTAAATTTGTTTTAATTGGATATCTGTTAATCGCACCAGAGGGGAAAAAAGAAAACACGCAAAACTCAAAACAAAGCAAAACATCTTTCATTCATTTCCTGGTGCAACAGCCTTGTTATTTCTGGGCCCACAGAAGTAAAGTGGTATCTAAAACCACATCTGCAGCATGGCGGAGTGGGAGGACTATGGTGGTGTGGGGGGACAGCCAGGCTTGCGAGTTAGCTGCAGAAACAGAACTAGAATCTCATTCTCCCTGAAGAGTTGTGTCATCTCAGTCAATCTTAGTTGGGACCTGAATTCTTCATTTTAAAGTGACTGATTCAGAGAGAAGCATCAAAGGACCTCTCTCAGGATGAAAACTAGAGGTTCTCGATGGGCAGCCCCTGTTTCACAGGTTCTTGACACACGGGTCAGTTTTACATGTCGATTTCATTACTACACTTTTTAATCAGGGTAATGATATACTCCATAACTAAGACACTGATTTCCTATGTGCTTGGTATGGCATTTGTTTGGTCACTGTATTTAGTTTAGTTTGAGACTTGGATAAGGCTGATGATACACTGGCAACTTCCTTCAACAGACTTTTCTTTTCCTTTAATGCTATAAATCTGCATGATAACTTAGGTGGGTCATCCTTACTCCAGTATAGTCATTCATATATGTTCTGTCTATTTCTTATTGTCCTTGTTCCCGTGTGTAATTTCAATTATTAATCTTTTTTCCTTACTCCCACTATCGTCTTTCTTCTAATACATGCCCTTGACTATACCAAATAGTCTTTAATAGGCCTAAGTTTTCTTTTGCATTTCCCATATATTCTCCTCCTATCATAAAATGGCCATAAATGTAACCATCATCTATTTACCATTTATTGAGCATCTACTATAGGCCAAGTACTTTGCTATATCACTTCTTTAATGACTCTCAAACACCTGTGAGATGGGTATTATAGATTGTGTGACTTCGGCTGAATTATTTAACTTTTCTGGTCCTAATTTTCCTCATCTATAAAACAGACATAATGAATATCAGTGCTGAAACTAGAAACCTGGTTTATATTTCTCCAAATCTGTGCTCTTTCTAATAAAATGGCTGGACTCCCTATATATGTACCAAATGCCAAGTCACATAGCCTTCAAACAAGCCAGCTGCCCTCAGATCTCTAATTAAATGGTCCATCAATATCTTATGCCAGGCTGCCTTGGAGAGAAGCACTCAAGTCTCCGAGAATGTCTTTGGAGGAGGCACTCAGACAAGATGGGGAATAAAGAGAAACAAGAACTCCAGAGACAATGGACAGTCAAAGCAAGATACATTCCTACACAAGCAAAAGAAGTTTCACAGAACATACCCCTCTTCTTTCCACACTTCGCCTCAAGGAAACATATAGAAAATATTATACTTTTAGAGAAAAATGGAAAGTATGAGAAATACAGATGCACAGATGATGTGGTGCCTGGGAAACTCACTAGGAAAATCCAGACCTTTCTATACTTGAAAAGATTATAATCTGGATTTCATGGACAATCAATAAGATTTCCAGAGGAGAAACAACTGTAAACGTTCATACCTAAAGACCTTGGATAGTGATCTACTTCCCCTCTCAGTTCTCATCAGCTGTGCTGTGATGAGAAATAACCCATCCTTTCTCCTGCTAAATTGCAGGTGCAGATAATAATTTGTATAATCTAATGGGAAGCTGAGTGCCAGGGCTGAGCAAAGTCAGATGCAAATCTGACGGGTTACCTGCTGCCCGACCTTCAATTGCAGTTCACTAGGAAATGGGGTTCAACAGGGCTTTCCATGACAGCTCTGTTCTTCATTACTTGCACATGGAGACAATTATAGAGGTGAGTCTTCCGCCAAGTGAGAAAGTGGCATTTGAAAGGAGGGTGTATGCTAGGAGGTGGGCCAGGCTGTAATTTGGGGTTGTTGTTAATAAGGCTGTTATAAGAGCTTCTCAAGTCATCTTGAAAGACGAGAGATCACGGGAGTAGATTATGGGTTTATTCTAAGTAAATTGAAAAGCTCCAAGTACTGGAGGGGACAAAACCAATATTTCTTTAGTGTCTGAGAGAAATCCTATTTTTAATCCATCTGCCAGAAAGAATTGAGAAACCGAAATCATGTAGTTTCTAAAAGGGTAACCAGACCAAGACTGATCGTTTTAACTAAATAGATGAAGAATAAGATAAACAACAATAATATAATAATGATAATAATCTCCACTATAGGAGATTAAGAGGAGGAGGAAATTAAGAGGAGGAGAGGGAGGAAAATAAAGATCTAAGGGGACAGAAGAAACACACACACACACACACACACACACACACACACACACACACACTCTAATACTCCAGAGTTGGTGGAGATGTAGAGGTGCTCGGAGCTAATATTACTCATTCATTATAAATACACATCAGGTCATCTTAGCATGGTGGTGATAAAGAGGACTCATGATTTGTATAAAAGTTGTACCTTTTTAAAAAGATATCATGTCATTTGATTCTCATAACACTCTTGTGATGAAAGTATGTGAAGTAAGATATAAATGGGTTCAACTTCTATGTATTGTTTACTTGCTTTTTTTCCCTTTTTGTCATGTCAGTACACATAGATTTATCTAATTCATTGTAAACACTGTAGAATATTCCATAGTGTCAATATACTCTGAATAATTTAGCCACTGTCTACAATAAACACTCCTGCACGTGTTTTTTGGTGAAGCTGTAGTTAGGATCGCTAGATTATGTTTCTCCATGGAGGACCAGAAAGTCAAAGACTCCACAAACTGCCGGTGCCCTCCTTCTCAAGAAGAGACTGCTCAGAGCTGCTGTTGTGGTGGTCAGATACCAGCAAGGGTGTGGCTCAGACTTCTGGGAGACGCTAAAATGTCGCCTGGGGGACTCACCTGCTCCAGGTCCTCGGCTGACCTTTTGTTTTCTCCTGTTGGATCCTGATAGGGCAAGACAAAGAGCTCGGCAGCGGTGGGCAAGCCAGGGAGCACTGCCACCAAGATGTGCTGGCCTGGAACCCCTGTGGCCTGAGGGAGAGACACAGAGGCGCATGTAAGTCCTGCAGGAAATGTGATGAGAAGGGATCGAGTATTCAGTGGGGAGTGGGGGGTGGGGAGTGGTAAGAAGACACAGGGCTGGCGTTGGGGGCCATGAAAGCAGGGTCTTGGGTGCACCAGCAGGAAGGGATGTAAGAGACAGCACCGGGCTACAAATGCAGGCTCCGGAGTCAGACTGTTGAGGTTTGATCCCAGCTCCACCCCAGCGAGATCATAAACACTTTGCTTATCTCCTCTGCCTGCATTCTCTCAAATAAAAAATGAGAATAACAGCAGTTCTTGCCTTGAAAAAGGGTGCTTTTGAGAATTAAACGTGTTACACATGAGCATTCGTAGTGGTACCTGGGGATTCAAATGTTTGCTCTTCTTCCTAAAGGGCATCTCTAGTAAATGGACCATGCCAGTGAGAGACCCTCATTTACTTTATCATCTGCCCCTCATGCCTTAATCCTTTCTAACCTAGCCTCCTTCATTGTAGTACTAGAATTACTCTCCAAATTGACCAGTCACATCCTAATCTCCCAGCCTAATAGAACTCCTCCATATCACAACCCTCAGGCACCTGTTGACTTCACAGCATCAGAACCTGTTGACCAGCCCCTGTTTCATGAAGCACTCTGAGCCCTTCACTTTGCCATGCTGAATCTTTTGTTAAAATTATAGATATCACTCAAAGACTTCCTCTTTGTCTTAATTCATCTGCTCTCTTTTGAGTTTATATGCCAGGGTTTCCCCTGAGCCCACTCTCTAGATGGTTCTGGAATCAATAGCTACAATCCCAGTTTTTCTCTCCAGCAGCCAGTCAGAACGTCATTTTGGTTGTTTCACTAGGCCTTCCAACAAACGTGTCAAAAAAAGAACTCAGTTTCACTCCCCAAATCTTCATTCTTCATTTGGATGACTTGAAGCAGTGCTTTCCCAGATACCCTAGTTGAAGCCTTACATTTTCCTCTGACACTGCACCCTCCTTCCTATGTTGTACCCAATCAGTCTATGAGATCCTGACAAATTGACCTCCACATTAAGGATCCCATTGGTTCCTTCCTGTTTAAGTACTCACTGTTAGTATCTCAATTCAGGCTTTATGCTCTCTCCTCTCAAGTTTTACAATAGCCTCCCCGTCTCTAGGAGACAGGCTACTGCTTCCAGATTTATCTTCCTACAGTCCAACTCAGATCCCGTTCCCTGTCCAAATTCTTACAATGATTCCCATTGCTAACTGGATTAAATGTATATTCAAACTCTTCTGCAATATGGTCCCGCCTTTCCTCTCCAAACAAATTACCCACAACTCACACAGTCATCTTATGCTCCAGCCAAATGGAATCATGTACAATTTTTCAATATTCTGGCCTTTTCCTGCAATTGGTTTTGTGCATGCCATCTCCCCCAGAATGTCTTTTCTCTACATTTGCTGCTAGAACCCTACTTATCCTTCATGAATCTTCTTAAAGTCCACTTATTTCAGTATGTTTTTCATGACTTCCCAATTAGGTGATTGTTTCTGAACTCCACATTTATACCTTTATTGAAGTAGCAAAAAATTCCATTTATTAGGTCCTTACCATGGGTCTGGCATTGTGCTAAGCAACTTGTTAATATTATGTAGCACAACTCCCCACAACGACTTTTTGAAGCAAGCATTATTATGCCTCTTTTTGCAGGTGAAGACATATCACAGGTTGGGGTCCTCAGTAAGCTGACTCTGAGTTTAGTGTGCAGAATGTTTTTTAAGGGGTATTCTTGGGATCAACATCTATGGGAGTTAAGGGAAGGAAGCAAGAATGGGCAGATGGAGAAGTTGAGCTGTGATGAAGGCCAACGACAGCCTCAGGAGACTTTGTAGGGAGTGAGAATGGCCCTTCAGATTTGTCTGAGGTTGAGCTGAGATGGCCAGGCCGTTATATAACTGTCTCAGTCAATCATTGGACGTGAGCCACCCTGGAAAGGAACATGATATGGGGCAAAGCAGCTGAAGCCTCTGCCCCCACCACTCCCAGCAGCTAAGACAACAGTCTCTCCCTGAATGGGGATCTGGGTGGTGCATCTCTATTTCTGCTACAGGATAGATGGTAGATGAAGAAGGTTAAACAGTGTCTCAAGGCCATCCAGGTAGTGAGTGGTGATGCTTAGTTTGGAACCTCAGTCTGACCATGAAGCCTATGTTCTTAACCAGTGCTCTACTGCCTCCATCGTCCCAACACTTATCACACAGCAGCTCCTATCACAGCTAATTCATACTGTTTTATGGTCCTACTAGATTTTAAACTCAAAATTATGTCTAAACCATCCTCATCATATACAAAAATGTTTATTAAATGACATTCAATTAAAGATTCCATTGTGAAATGTCAATAGAAAAAACCTATTTGATGAGGAGAAGGCAACCAATTTTATTTCAAATTCTGTCATGTAATGAATAGGAAGAAAACTACAAATAAGTTGACCCCAACTTGTACCGCTTGTAGAGCTTATTAGGTTACAGTTGGCTATGTGGTACTTCAGGGCTTAAGGAAGTGGCCAAGTATAATCACTGATCTCAAAGACAGGGTGGGACACTAGGAACTAGGGGCTGGGTCAGCTGCCTCTTAGGATTGGGTAACCAAGGAGTCTTCAGAACTCCCTCCACCCCATCACACCCTGTCTTGAGGGATGTTGAGCCAACCTATTTATTCTGCATTTAGTTGATTATGCTATGCAGCAGCCTAGAAAGACTAATGAGCAGTAATTTCTAGCCTACTGGACAGCTGGTGGAAAGGTGGAGACCCAGGGCCTCTGATCCCTAGATAATAAATGTGAAGAAAAATCAGCCTGGAAAATTGGTCCCTGCTGAGCTAATGCCTGGTTGATAAATCACCTGGGGGCGTTGGACAGCTGCCTGGGAGATCTACAGGGACATGGATCCCTAGAACGCTGCAGACTGAAGGAGGTGGGCTGTGGTTCTTTGAAGGGTGTCAGTCATCTCTCTTGGACAGCAGAGGAGAGAAACCAGTTGTCACATCAGGAACAAACACCAAACAGCTCCAAGGGTAGAACAGCCTATTCCAGTTGGGCCTGTAGGCTAGTAGCCACGCTCCCTGGTGGTCATAATGTTTATCCTCCAATAGTGTCATGGATGCTGAGAGTCATGAAGACAAAGGTGAGATGGCATTTACCCAGAGGCACATGAAGATACCCCTTCTACCCCCCACTATTCCATTTATTCATGTTTCTCCATGTAACAAGGCAAAGGATGGCAGTAGAGTGGAGTGATTAGCAAACCACAAAATCAAGATTCAAACCTTCGTGGTCTGACTCTAGAGCCTGAACTTTAAATGTATGACCTTGGGCAAGTTACCTGTCTCTAAGTACAGTTTCCTCACCTGTAAAATGGGAATAATCATACTATCTACATCATAAGCTAGTTTTTTTGTGATTAAATGTGTTAAAAAAAATGCAAAGCACTAAGAAGAGTTTCTGGAATGTTGTAAGTGCTAAATAAGTACCAACAAAAATAATGGTGTGAATATGGGGAAGGCCAGCTCTTTGCCAAAAGGCTGGGTGTGAAATCCATTTTCTGAGCAGGGGTTATCTGAATCATCCCATCATCTCTTTGTGTCATGAGGCACCATGTGTTGGTTGCAGAAAAGAATAAAAAACCCTAAATTGACTTTCCTTTTGGGCTATGAATATACCCCAGGGAAAAGTCTGTCATCTCTGATTTTCTGAGTTTGTGCAATACATCCAAGCAGCTCCATGAGCAGAGATCCCATTCTTCTGATCACTCATGAAAGTGGACTATGCAGAGGGAAACATCCCTAAAAGAAGGTGTCTTAACAAATTGTCAGTGATGTTAGCTTGGAAAAGGATAAACCACACCACTGTTATTCTCCCAGTAATGTGGGGGGCTGTGTCTCATTAAGTAAAAACCCAGGCATTGAGCTGAGATCCTTCTTCACTTCAATTTTGTAGCTTTATCACTTACTAGCTGCAAGACATCAGGCAAGTTACTTAACCTCTCTAAACCTCAGTTGCTTAATCTGCAAAACGTGGACAACAATACTTTCCTTATGGGGCTGTTGTAGGAGAAAAACACCTTTAAAAGAACTGGGACATAGAAAGATGGCTAACCATCAAGTGCTGAATGCTCACTGTGTTGTTATGCTCGCCATTTGTGGAGCTGGAACCCAGCGCTGATCTTACTAATTGTATTCACGCTGTGTCTTTCTGTATTAATGCACAGTAGCTGATTTCACACTTACTAATGTCTAACCATGCACTTTTCTATATGACTGTCACAAATTTCCATGTTCTTCTTCTCTAAGCAGAATAAGAGTTTCACAAGGGGTAAGGACCACATGTTTTTTCAGTTTCATTCCTCCCATAGCACCTATGATGTGTCTGCGTGCGTGGGGCTCAGCCATGCAGATATCAGACAGATTAGCCAGACCTCCCATGGGCTCCAGCTCTTTCCTGTCATTTGTTTGCACAAGGGTCCCCTCACCATGAAGCTCTTCAAGGACAGAAAGGAAATGTGCCCGAGCCAGAGAAGGCACTGTCTGCACTCACTTCCACCAGGGACTTTTTGATGACTCGGCTGATGTCCCTCCTCCACTCAGGGATGTCCGGGTTGTAGTCGTCCAGGTTTGGAGAAAAGGACAGGCGAAGAGAGCGGAATTCCTCTGGGGACACAACAGTAGGGTGATGGCTATAAGTCAAATAGTTCTCTCAAGAAGCCTATGATACTTTATATTTTATGAAAAGCCCAAATGGAGAGTCCTTTTTCTCCATGCTAACCAGAGAGACCCTACTAGAAGGCAAATTCAATATCCCAACCCTATTATCTCCCAGCTCCTCATTTTCCAGACCAAAGCACAAGGCTCTGGCCCGTGTCTAGCTCTGCAGCCTTTGTCCATGGTTCCCAGTTCTAGACTCTGCACTCCTGCACACTAAATGACCTGGAGGGCTCTGAATGCATCTCAGTTTTATGACCCTGGGCCTTTGCACACACTGTCCCTTGCCTAGAATGCCCCATCCTTCCCACAGTCCATGCACACAATATGCAAGCTCTAGTTAAGGCATTTATTAACTGAATACTCTCCCCTACCATGCCTTAATTTTCTTTTTCATGGCACGACTGTGTTTTGCACATACTTTCATTATCATTATATGATTGTATAATAATTATTATTACATGATTACATAACTATAATTATTATTGTAGTCATTCTATTGCTATTTTTTGTTTGCATGGAAGTTTCATTTAATGGAATTTTAAGCTCCTTAATTCAAGGATTTTGTTAGTTGTCTCTGCAGCCCATGAGTTAGTCCCGGTCCTCCAGGAAGTAGATGAAATTATAAAAGCAAGGATGTTATGAGTAGAATTGTCTAAGAGAGAATATGGGGAAGAAGACAGAGGAGCTTGGAGCACTATTAGCCATGATGCATATATGACACTTAGCAGAAGAGAGGGAGGAGGGATGGATGACTGTTCAGCTGTCTGAGGAAGGTTCAGCAAGAATGTCGGGAGCCTTGGAGCCAGAGCCAGCCAGAGGAGACCCCTGTGTCCCAGGAACAGGTACGCCTTAGTATCCCTGGTGCATTTACTCACTGGCTGGGATCAGCCCACAGAAGGCGAGCCTTGGTGCTCTCACGGTGACGGCTTTCAGAACACAGCCCTAGGGGCCTTAACTCAGCACAGCATTTGGCTCACGGTTTACTCAGATCACATCGCTCCCCGAAAATCTGCAAGTGGCTCCACATTGCATTTTGAATAAAATTCAGATTCTTGCCATGGCCTCCATAGTCCCATACAACCCAGTACTGACTTTCTCTCCTGCCTCACATCCTGCCAGGTTCCTGCACTGTCCTTCCCCACGTTCCTCAGTCTGCCATGCTCCTTCCCACCTTAGCACGCTTCCACTTCCCTAGATTATGGCATGTTTGGCTCCTTCTCATCATTCAGTGTCCCCAGGAGAAGCCCTTCCCACCAGCAACCTCAGGTAGCCTCCTTTTCACCAACTCAGACACCCTTCATTGTATGACCCTATTTGTCTTCTTTATACTTCTTGCTATTCAAATTATTTTGTTTTTACTGTCTGTCTCCCATATTGGAATATAAGCTCAATAAGGACAGGAGCATTGTGTTCTTGGCCCTTTGGGACAGTGCCCAGCTCACAACAGGTTTTCAATTACTATCTATGTCATTTAATTAATACATTTTTGTTGAATAAATAAATGAATAAATAAATTACAGTGGAGGCTCTCTATAATTTATGCGTTTACTTATTCAACAAACATTTCTTTCTTGTTTCAAGCATGTCCTTGTGTTTCAGCAGGGGTTTAGCCACATCAGCAACGCCGATTACACATGCAGGAAACATGAAAGCCCACCTGTGCATTTCCTAACAATGCTAAAGACTTATCTGACACAGGCTTTGAGGACTCTTGCATTATAAGGTGTGTATTTATGGCAGTTAGCCTATTCTAAAGACGTATGTTTCAAAGCTTGACTATTTTATGAGTCACTGGTCACTATGTGAATATCGCCACTTCCGTTCTGATGGAGAATAATGAAATGCATATTAATTACTAGCTTGGTAAATCGCAGTGCCAAGGAATCACCCACTGAGTCCTAACTTTTCACTTTGAAGATATGTTTATGTCATTTTCACTTTCCCTGAACCTCTTAACCAAACCACAGAGACATCATCAATGAGAGAAGATATTTATCTTAATAAAAGGACACAAATGAGAAAAATGATGCAGCTCCCTCTGTAATTACTTAGCATGCTAAATGGCAGGACGGAGACATGTTATATTTAAGTTTATTCAACAGATGGGGAGGGATGTGAGAGGACTGAAAAGGATAAACACCAATAATGTATATATACTTTACAGCTGCTGAGAGAGATGAATTCTACACATTTGCATTTTCCTTTTTGTATTTAAAAGCAAACCTGTGCCCTGAGGCAAATTAAAGAAAACAATGGAAACTAAATTTTCTTTCCTCCAGTCTATCGTGTGGCTTTAGGTAGATCTTTCCTCTGTCAACTTTCCAAATATGATGCCTCATTCTGTCTACCAGCGATGGTCTTCATGTTCCCCTCAGCTTGACTAAACTTTATACAGGTTTCTTCCTGACTGCAGGCCCTGATCTTCCTTTTTTTTGGAGTGTTTACTTTAGAAAACTTGCATTGTAAATTTTTTCTCTGCACCTTTGGGATGTAAATCTTCTACAACCCAGGAATGCCTTTCTCAAGGACCTGGGAGCCATCTCTTTGAAACAGAATGATCAAGAAAGATAGGACCCCTGTCTCTAGAAAAGTAGGAACCTGACTTCCATGAGCACCAATTAGCAAACACAGATGGCCTAATCACATTGACAATCCCTCACTCTAAAAGTCCTCCAGTACTTTTCCACTAGCTTATCCCAGAGTTCAAAAATATTCCTGCCTGTTGTTTCAGTTGAGTTCAATCTTGCCTGTTTAACCTCCTGTGAAGCAATTTGCCTTTAATGGGTCACATCTGTCATTAGAATTTTCTAGTCATATATTTGAACCTCTGGGTAAACCATCTGACTGAAGACCAATTAAGGATGCTTGATTGATCAGGAACTTAGCTGGGGGTGGGGGGGAGATGACTTCCCCTCCTCAAGCTTTTAATGGAGAAATCATTTTTAATGAAGATAACCCATTTGATGGAGAGTGACTCACTCTTGGATGATGCCTTTACAGAGATTTTAGGAAGAGGAAGAATTAAGCATAGCAAGGCGGTGGAAGGTGGTTAGAACATTCCCTCTGGATTTAGAATTCTCAAGATCTGTTTATTATACTTATATTATACTTTCTCATTTCTAAAACAGGGGTAATTTATAGCATATTTCTCATAAGTCTGTTCAGAGAATTCAATTAAACAGATCATCTATATCAAGTGCATAGAACAGATACTAGTAAGGGCTTCATCAACGTTAATTACTACCACTGCATCACCATTATTGTTATTGGATCTCTCACTGAACTGCAGAATGACTTTAAGCCAGTAATTTCCCATTTCTGGGCCACAATTTCCTGTCTGTAAAATGATGGGTTGGACCAGATAAGCCCAAAGACTTTCTAGGTTTAAAGTTCTCTCTGTGGTTCTAACGAGGTCGCTGATGTGCTTAACCAAGAGGACATCTGTTGGACTAATGGGACAGTGCCCATGAATGACACCTATGATATCCAGGAGGGAAAGAGAGGAAAGAGAGCATCAGCTGGAAAAGACATGAGAGCCAGTTATGAAGAGTAATTTCAGAGCATGGGCCCTGGGTCTAGATGGGCTGGGTTGGAAGCCCAGCTCCACTACTTACTAGCTGGAGCCAGTTATTTACCTCTCTGAAAAAATGAGAGTAATGATATCACCTACCCTATCCTAGGGTTGTTATGAGGATTAAATGCATCCCCAGAGCAAAGAAAGGAAATGGAGAAGGTAAGAGAAGCAAAATCCCTCCTCCACTTTGGCCACCTGGCTGAGAGGTCGCCTCACTGATGGGACCTTGTTAGGAAAACCGCAGCCCTGGTTTACTTTCACTTACTATTTGGGCTTATCAAGCGTCTTCAGGAGGGGGGAGGGAGGAAACATTATGAAATCTATCACCCAGCCATGCGAGGAATAGTGTCCTCAGACACGTTCAAAGTTGCTTACAAATTACTTTCTGAATTTGAAGGTCAAGTCGGCAAGATGAGAAATAAAAAACGGAACCTGCATCAGAAGCAATTAATTCTGGAAATGGGGCAATTGATATTATTTGGACCACTAGCTAGTCTCCCTCTCTCTCTCAACCTCTGTCTCACCCTCCCTTCCTCCATTTCTCTCACTTTCCCTCCTTTCATCCCTCCCTCTTGGTCTCTCTCTGCACAGCATTTACTTTCGTATCTATCTACTTTTAAATTCTTGTTTTTTACATTTTCCATGATGCATCCATACCACTTTCATTTTAACAATAAAAGTTCACATTTTTTTTTAAAGATTTTATTTATTTATTTTTTTCCGCCCAAAGTCCCAGTAGATAGTTGTATGTCATAGTTGCACATCCTTCTAGTTGCTGTACGTGGGATGCGGCCTCAGCATGGCCAGAGAAGCGGGGATCCGAACCCGGGCCGCCAGCAGCGGAGCACACGCACCCAAACGCTGAGCCACGGGGCCGGCCCAAAAAGTTCACATTTTTACCATCCACTAATAACACTTGGTTTATATCCATCTGACTATCTTTCCATGCAGAAAAAAATTACCAAAGGGAGATCAATTTGTATAAACCGTTTTTTTAATTTCCCATTTCCAATCAATGATACTACCTTTCCATTTCAGTAAATTTCCATTCCATGTAATACTCTGACTATATTCACCTTCCCTAATTGATACCAGATTGTTCTGTACAGCTGTTTGCTCACACCAATACCCAGTCAATGAGGATATATGGCATCTGCTGGTTATGACCCTTCCGTCACTTTTAATCTAGCAGAGTTTTTTCTTAATGATACATATTTATGGAAGAGGTTTTCAGAGTATTTAGTATTTGCAGATTCCTCTTAATAATCAGAACTGTTAAAGTTGAACTTTAAAAAAAGCCTCAATATTAACCGTTTTCTTTCAAAATGGGTTTTATTTATTCGAACACCACCAAAATACCAAATGGAATGAATTAGCCTTACACATAATGAAACTCCCTCTACCCTACCTAAGGTATGTGAGCACATAGTCACTCTATGTGTACCAGAGCCACTTTAAGAAAACAAAACAATAAACCCTCTTGGGGTCTTGGGACCACTATTTTGCTGATGAACCACATCTTCCCCAAAGGAGACCAGACTTGACTCAGCTCTTTCTCACTACTATGCTCTGTTCTCTGGGTAGAGGTCAGAAGCTGCAATGGCCTCCAGCACCATGGTATCAAACAACCTCATCTGAGCACGAGGGCAGTGATGGATCAGTGAAGACGGAGCACTCACCATACACTGCGATGGTCTTCGTGTCTTGTAGGATGGCATTCCCAGCTGAGACCTGCACTGTGATGGTGTTCATTCCTTCAGAAGTAAACTTGAATGATATGCTTCCCTCCAAGGTGATCAGCGGCTAAAATAAATGAGGGCACAGAGTGAGGGGAAAGCTGTTCAATTACAGATGAGACAGCCTCTAGCTCTGAGCCGCCAACAAGCTACTTAAATCAGCAGAGGCTCTTTCCGGTGTACCGCAGTGCGCCTGACTCCCTCTACACCTCCCATCATCTCTAGTCCAGGCCAGAAAGGAGCTATTAGAGGCATTGTTCCAAGGATTCTGCTCATTCCTCATGAATTTGACACCTCTCTTCTGGTATCATCCAGATTCAGGGCTGGGAGATTGCTGGTGGGATATATGTCTGTCTTTATTGATAATCTACTCATATCAAGCAGATCCCTTAATCCAAGGAAACACTCCAATCAGACCAAATCAGGGAGCTCATATTAATCTAGACTTAAGCAGTAGTCATTGAAAATCTATAAGCTGCCAGTTGTTTATCTCCAGGGTGTATATATTTATATAAAATTACAATGGAACACAGCAACCATGGACACCAAAACTACGCAAGTTAGATAGGAGTGGCCTTGTGTGGCTTGGCTTCCTCCGAGAAGCCCTATCAGCAGTTTCCTGGAAGTAGCAGCTATGAAAACAAGTACTAATTGGATAGTGGTTTGAGAACTCAAAAAAAAAAAAAAGATTTGGAGTGGTGGCTATAATACAACAGGAGGCCAGGCCAGGTCCTGGAGGAAAGGATTATTAGCCTACTGACCTCCCTCGACTCACTCCCCACAAACATTTCTTTTCTACTTTTTCTTAATTAATTTCAAAATCAAAATTCATTTAACTCCCTGTAAGAGGAGGCAGAGGAGGCAGAGGGAAGACTACAGCCCAGCATAAAAAGTCTACTCAATATAATCTGTTGTGAATTGGGTTTTCTGCTAAAAGGTAAAAACATAGGAGCCACAGAAGAAAGTTGTTTAATACTTTCACCTTCTAGTACTAGTTTTCAGGCAAGTAACATAGATTTCTCCTCCTCCACTGTGGATAGTGGGCCCAATTTGGGCCGAATTTATACATAGTTTCAGAAAAACTAAAAATGAGTTTCTTTTCCACTGAGTTATGTCAGCTAGGTCAGGGTTATAGTAGAGGTGAGAGATTCCTTCCTCTGTCAGACATGTAGCAGGTCTGGGGTCAAGAGAGGTTTCCTCCCTGCGCCTATGCAAAATTACGTCTCCAGTTAACGCCAAAATTCAGCTCTGAAGTAGCAAACGGTTTGTATTAAAATAAGATGCATTGCACTTG
Organism: Diceros bicornis minor; assembly: GCF_020826845.1. Taxonomy (NCBI): domain Eukaryota; kingdom Metazoa; phylum Chordata; class Mammalia; order Perissodactyla; family Rhinocerotidae; genus Diceros; species Diceros bicornis. Next base: position 71,102,597 of record NC_080745.1, read on the forward strand.
AAGAGCAATATCACTAAGCGAAAGCAACTCTGCTAGAATAAGATGAGGCTTTCCAGTCCAGAGCATTCGTTCCAGTGCCCTTTGGGGAGAGATGCTTCGGGGCCTTAGTCCTACAGCCTTAACTGACATTTGGAAGCACATTTTAATTTCCAAGAATGGAGTGAGTTCAAAACAGAAAGAGAGCATGCAGCCTGGTGTGAAGGGAAGAAAAACTCCTGTAGGCGTGAGAACGTCTTGGATCTGACCTCTGCCAGAAGCAGTGGAATGAGATTGGAGCAGCCACTTCATCTGCATCATCCTCACTTTTTTCATCTGTAAAATGAAGGACTTACAGGAAACGAGGTTTAAGGTCTCTACTGGTTTTAAAATTGCTGCTGACTTTTGATCATAGGGAATGTTTTGGGAAAACAGAAAGGGTAAAGTTGAGCTAAAGAAGTGGCCATGTCTGATTCAGGGTGAGGAGGCCATTTGGGGCTGGGCTGTAACAGGCATCTGTTGCTTCTGCCTGTCTGGTAGCCACTGGCCTCTTTTCCTTTTAGAGACCATTCCCTCCCTTTTCTTGGTCTATGTGGTTTCTAAGCAGGCTGACTTCAACACGCCTTTCCACCCCCAGCACTGTGATTAAGGCCTGGTCAAAAATATTCCATGCTGAGACTTCTGTTAGACCTTTTGGGAAAGTCAGTTTTTCCCTGCTAAGCTGTGAGAGCATAAAGCTGGGGCTGCTGCTAAGGCTTGTTGTGAAGGAAAGTCCAACTGGAGAGGGACACTCACACAGAGGAAGGGAGACGTGAGAGGGAGGGGGTGAAGGGGTAAGAGAGAGAGTAAGACAGAGGGAGACAAAGAGAACATACTGATGAGATTATTGGAGCACTAGAAGCCTGCTGTCCCTGAAGCCAGGACTACCCCTAGACTCTTGAGTTACATAAGCTTTTTCATTCCTTTGCCTTCAGCCAGTCTGAGGTGAGCTGCCACTAGACCCCGTGCAGTAGGCCGACCCACCTCCGTGTTGTTTCCGTACCACCACACGTAAGTGAGGGTGCCCACTTGGCTGGGCCACAGCACTGCAGTTGCGTTGACCTCTTTGTTCTTTGTGGTGACAAAGGGAAGAGACAGGTGTACATGTTCCAGGGGACCTGAGGCACAAGAGAAAAGAGGAGGCATAGAGAGGGAAGAGCTTCCTCTGCTTCACCTTCCCTGCTCTGAAGAGAACACATATTCCTTCTGGAACCCTCCAAAACATCACGGTCATAGTCCCTGAGGGAAATGCCCAGGTGCTTTCTCTACTTTGGAGAAAAAGATATATTGTGAACAATTGCGTCTCAACACTTTCCATTTACCAGTCTTTCTTCTAGGCCTAAAATCTGAGTTATTTATGTGCAAAAGTTTAAAAATTTACAAGTAATTTATGAAGGCCTTAAATGAAGAGGTAAATATGAGATTTCACAGGGACATGCAAAGTCTTTCCAAGAGGTTGTATACTTGGTGCTGAACCAGGGTTTTGAAAACCCCATAGAATCCATGTTGGGCAGTGGTGGGGTTAAGGAGGGGGGTGGTTATTATACAAATCCCCAAACCACTCTAGACATAATTATTCTTTACTCTTTATTGGATCTTAAAGATCTAAGTGAGTGTGTATAAATGTGTGTGTGTGTGTGAGAGTGTATCTGTGTGCAAGTGTAGGTTAGGTACGGCCTGGTTAGGAAAGCATGGAACAAACTGTGTTTGGGGTTGCATTAAGCTGGTCTGGGACAAGGGCGTGCATGAGTAGGTAGAGACAGCTCTGTGGTTCTCAGGATGTACTCAACTATAAAGGAGGACGATTCACCCTATGGAGGCCCATTAGACCAGAAACCTTAATCAGATGTGCAAACCCACAAAGATATGAATATCCTTTTCATAGAAAACTACCAGGACCTTTCCTGTGACACCTGATCTTCTCTTTGAGTCACTGTTCTGGGAAAAATGTAGTTTCCTCTGAGGTGAACATGACAAAAATCTATCATCCTCACCATTATTCCATGAGGCGGAGAAGAAAGTGGTACCCTCAGGCCTTTCCACCAGGTTTGATCATTGCCTCTTCTGCGTGACCTTTAAGTGTGTTTCCTAGGGTACTGTCTTTGGCCTTTTTCTCCCTCGATTTGTTCTTCTGCTGAGTAATATCATCCATACCTTGACCTTCAGCTATAAACTACACGCTTAGGCCTCCAAGACCACCTTCTTGACTCCAGACTCAATCAGCAGCCAAATGTTCCTAAGAAACACTATTTCCACCATTCTGTAATCTCCATAATCTCGATAAATAAAACCCATGTTTATCTAGGGGACCAACCCAGAAGCAGACAATCAATCTAGATTCCTTATTTCTTGCTGCCCATATCCATTTAGGAAACCATTGATTGGGTTTCATAAATCTCTCTCAGTTAGAGATTCTTAGCCTCCCCGATCCTGCCCCGGTTCATACACTAAGCACCCTCCCATCTGGACCGTTACAACTCCTACAGATTTTCCTGCCTCTAACCTTTCCCCACTCTAATCCACCTGCCTGCTTTGTGTTCAAGCCTGCCTCCCTCAATAATACATAAGGGGCACCAAGTGCCAGGTATCCCCGGCACCTGGAATAAAATATGTGATCCAGGGTGAGGGTAGAGCAGTACAAAGGCTTTGAGAAGGTGGCTCTCCAGGTTTGAGGAATAGCAAGAAAGCCCAAATGGCTGCAGCAGGGAGATGGAGGGAAAAAGTGGAAGCCAATGAGATCTAAGAGGTAGTTAGACGTGACCTGACATCTAGCATGTCAGCCTTGTAGGCCCTGAAATATGTATGTGTGTGTTTGCATATGTTCATTCTTGCAAATTTATACATTATCCATTCATACAATGTAAGCGATGTCTATGTACCTTCTCACCTTCCAAATCATTGTGAGTGATTTTTCTAGACAGCCAAGTTGATCGTGCTACTCGTTTGCTCAAAATTAAAATTCCCATTACCTAATTATAATAATAATGATAACTACCACATATTGATCTAAAGTTTGTAAGACAGAAAACACAGGCTGCTAACTTCTTGAGGGGAATAACCCTCATGTATATCACGTATAAAGACTAGCACAGTTCCTGAGACATAGCAGATACTCAAACATTCACGGGGTAGGTAAACTAACAATGATAAAATTTCTGTTTCTGCTTTTGCCATCCTTCTCTCTCTTTATAGAATTAGAGGCGTGGTGACCGGCATGCAGAATAGAATTAACTTTCTGGCTTATAAGCCATATAATAAGAAGTAGGTGAGAGCCAGCCCTGATGGCCTAGTGGTTAAAGTTCGGCACACTCAGCTTTGGCGGCCCAGGTTCTGTTCCCGGGCATGGAACCACACCACTTGTCTGTCAGTAGCCATGCTGTGACGGCTCACATAGAAGAACTAGAATGACTTACAATTAGAATATACAACTAAGTACTGGGGTTTTGGAGAGAAAAAAAAAAAAAAAGAGGAAGATTGTAACAGATGTTAGCTCAGGATGAATCATTCCCAGAAAAAAAATAAAAATTAAAATTAAAACAAAAGAAAAGAAGTAGTTGATCTTACATCAGAATGGTTGACTGAAATAATAAAATGGCAGCATTTACTTAGTGATGACTATGTACCACATATTCTGCTAGTGGCTCTTTTTATTCTCATCTAATCCTCACAACCTTATGAAGTAGGCACTGCTATCACCCCCATTTAGAGAGGAACAGACAGAGGAAGGTGACTTTCCCAAGGTCACACAGCTAGGAGACATCAATTCCAGGGTGTGAACCAAAGCAGTCTGATTTGAGGGCTCATGCTCTGGCCGGCTGGCAAATGCTCCAAGAGACCTTTCCCATTTGAGCAAAACAGCTATTAAGAGTCGCTACTTACTAATTACTTAAATATGTTCCTGCCATTGGGAAATGCACTTTACACCAGCTCTCATTTCTTCCACGGCTCTGGCCATCTCCCCATCAAACTCCAGCAGGCCATGCCTTGTCCCACCCTGGGACCTTGGCTTATCCACCTTTCTTATGGCACCTGTCATTTTCAAGACTCAGTCCCGGCGTCTCCTCCTCTGTGACACTCCTCCTGGCTCCCTGATCTGACTTCAACGAGCCAGTTAGAATGCAAGGACTAGGGAAGCTCTGCCAGACGTGCTAGTTCCATTCAGAAAAGGTCTCGCTCACAAACGAGCATTTAATAATGTTTTTAATGTCAGAAAATCAAACTAAGGATGATACCTCTGTCCTGTTAATGACAAATATTGAACCTTGTTAGTGCAATATGGTCATTCATTCATCCAATAGTTTTTGAGTGCTACTATGTGTCGGGCATTATTCTAGGTGCTGGGGACACCTGGCGCTTGGTGGAGCTCATGTGTTATTGAAGGAGGCAGACTTGGAACACATAAAGTTGGGGTAGGTGAGAGAGTGCTATTTTTGATAGGGTGGTCAAGGAAAGTCTCTCAGAAGAAGTAACACTTGAGCAGCGACCTGAATAAAGTGAGGCAGTGCACCAAATATCTATTTGGGATGCTCCAGGGTGAGGGCAGAGCAAGCGCCAAGAGGGGAGGAGGTGGCTCTCCATGCTTGAACAATAGCAAGAAACAGCTGCAGGGGAGAGATGGAGGGAAAGAGTGGGAGCCAATGAGATCTAAGAGGTATTCAGGACACCTAGCATGTTGGCTTTGTAACCCCTGAAATATGTATTTGTGTGTTTGTATGAGTTCATTCTTGCATGTTTATACATTCATACAAATGTGTGGAATTTATCTTTCAGATTCCCACATCCCCTTGTATTCATTTACTTTTTACGCATTAAATATACCTAGTTCCTGCTACCTAAAAGCCTGTCTTTTAAGCATCTATTTTCTGCACAGAGGGTGCGGTCTGCCCTAATGGAGCCACGGAAATGAACCCTGAGCTAAGAGCTGCTGCTCAGAACCCACTAAGTGCAAATGCATGTGCTACTTCGCGCTGATGGAAATGAACCTCCAGCCCTTGGAGGACCCCAGCTGGCTGGCTGCACTAAGCCCAGAGGTGAACAAACTGGCAGATGTGGCTCCATCAGACAGGTGCCTGCGATGTACAAAAGGGACGGCAGGTGGCGCTGCATCACTCCTTATGAATCTTTCCAGGCAAGGCGGTTGAGAGAACTGGGGAATTACTTGTCTGAACTGGGTTTCCCTTCCTTTTCTTGTTTAGCCCTGCTGTGCTGCAGGAAACAGCTGACGTCCGTGAGACTGAACATTGTGTGCATGTGTGTGTGTGTGCGCGCGTGTGTGTGTACACATATGCACTGATTGCTCTGGCCTGCCTCTAGCATTTGTTCTGGAGACCTCCTCTGACCACCAAATGAAACATCATGTACGCATCACATTGCTGTTTGTCTGAAATGTTAAAAAATCCACTAGAAGAAATAAAAGTGATTTAATTGTAAAGGTGAGATCCTGAAACAGAGTTCCTTCAACCTCAGTGTGCATAAGGACCATACTCATCTGTTCAAAGCAGATTATGATGCCACACTTCCAGGAATTCTCATTCAGTAGGTCTGGAATGGGGACACTACATTTTTATCATGTAATTTTGGGGCAGGTGACTCATTAAATCACACTTTACAAAACCCTAGTCTGACATTTGCTGGCCAATATAATGATCATGTGAAAAGTTGCAAAGCTACACAGGTTTTCAAGACACTGATCACTTTATGCTAAGCTGGGCACAGAAAGATATCTGCAAATGGTGCCCATGTGAGGACGTAGCTGAAGAGAAGGTTTGGGAAAGACTAGAAAATCCACCTCATCTTTTTTTTTTTTCTCCTACCATTCTGCACATTTGTACCGTTTTTGGTGATTTTTTTTCTGCGAGACTTACTGAGACAGGGCAGCTTTCTGAACAGAAACCTGCAGGTCCTCTAAATTCTCTGCCCCATCCAGCTGAAGGCAACACTGGCTGCACCATGTGTCTCATTAGTTTGCAAACTAGCAGAGCACAGTGAATACCATCCCCAAGGAATTTCCAACTGCCAGGCTACAACAGATTACCCAGCCGCCTGGTGAGAGCTGCTGGCCCACTCCTGGAAACGTTACAGCAGGAACATCATCTCCATTTGTTCCTGATGACCTTTGCAAACCCACATTAAAAACCTCTGATTTGGAATCAAATCCTTTCTGTACTGGAGAGCGGAGGGAGTATGTGTTCTAGACAGGCAATGGGGCTTTCTGGAAGAGTCTCGGGGTCGGGGTAGGGGAATGAGTGAGAGGGGCAGAGGGTAGGCTTGGCACCCTGAGCTAAGAGCTGCTGCTCAGAACCCACTAAGTGCAAATGCATGTGCTACTTCGTGCTGATGGAAAATCAAGCCTTGCTGGTTGACAGGGCACAGAATATTTTGCTTCATAGAAACTTTGGGAAACAAGATATGCATTCCTCATGTGACAGAGAAGAAAATCTAGGCTCAGAGAAATGGAGTGACTTGGCCAGGAGTTCAGGCCTGCATTTGGACCTAACAACAACCAATTCAGTCCAGAGCTCATTTTCGTTTTTTCTACAAAGCCACCTCCCTCCTATATCCTGGCATTGTGGCATCAAAAACTGCCATGATGCCCTTCAGGTTTGAGCTTTTGGGGAGTATGAATCAATTATGGTCTTGTTCTGCCTTCCTCTTAGTGTAAAATAGTGTCAAAGCCACAGTACTTCTCCAATCCTTGTTTTCTCTGAAAGCACGCACCAAGGCTGCCCATCACGGTAGAGGTGTCAGGATGAGCAAATGAGTTCATGTGCTTGGTAAATTGCAATGGGTCCTCTAGGAGAGAGGCGCTAAGCAAACATGTCAGAACCTGCTGAAACTGCTTATGACGTGGGTTTAGATGTATGTGACTTAATGAAAGTGTACAAATAACCCTGCTTTAATATAGTTAGTAAAAAAAGAGTTGACTCTTGTCCCCAAGGCCAGGCTTAGAAAGGTGTTCCATTACATAAGCCATGCTTATCCAACCACTTAACCCAAAAGGAGACTAACAGAATTGAAATCAGAACACAAACCCTTCCATTACCAATCATCTGCCACCAATGTTAGGGTCAAAACGTGTAGCCACTCGGCTAGGCTAATGAGACAATTTAAAAAATGGCAAGTAAACAAAGAAGCTCATTTCTTTTAGAAGTCCTGGCATCAGCCACCTTTCATCTTGAGCAGAGGCAAGCTCTGTGCTGTTTTCCTTCCCAGGATGTAGTAAACCCGGGAGAGGGCTGGGGTGGGGAGGTATCTCTCAGGGAAGGTGATCATTTTCAGGGGTGAGGAAGAATCCACAGGGCGAGCAGGAGGGTGAGCTGTGAATGACTGTACGGGGGACCCTGAGAAATGGAGACAAAAAGCTGCTGCTGAACCTTAAATCAGCACTGACACGTGGTTAGAGTACGGTGGATGTTTAATACGTATATGGGATATGGAATAAAATGACTATAATTCTGCAGGAGAGTGGCTCTCTAACAAAAATCCCCCTTACAGAAAAAGCTGTGGAAAATGATAGGCTGCTAGGCAGGCAGCCATTCTCAGCAAATGCACTGTCATTTGTGTTGCAAGTTATTTTTGCTACTAATAACCAAGGTTTGTGATGTAGTTTGGAAATATTCCTATGCTATCATCACTTGAGATTATTTCTTAGTAAGAGGCAACTCCAGAAAGTCTATATAAGACAGCTTAGGGGGGAAGTCAGCAGGAAGGGAGCCTCTGAAACATGTCTTGAACCTACGTAGTTGTATAGCAAGTACACTGCTGCTAATGTAAATGTTCATGTTTCTCAGGATGATCTGCAAAGATGTTGAGGGGGATAAGGGCTGACAGAGACTTAGTTCCTCCAACCCCAAGCCACTGTTGGCACTGACAATAACTTAGTGATCAAGAGCTGGGATTCTTGAGACAGGTAGACCTGAGTCTGATAACTTAGTGATCAAGAGCTGGGATTCTTGAGACAGGTAGACCTGAGTCTGAACCCTGGCTCTGCCAGATAGCAGGTCTACAACCTCCGATGGTTATTTAATCTCTCTGAACCTCACTGTTCTTTGAAAAGTAGTGTTTCCAATAGTGCCTACTTCATAGGGTTGTCTTGAGAAGTGAGAGCATACACATAAAGAGCTTGTTTTGCACAAAGCCTGGCACACAGTAAGACCTTAATAAACTTTAGCTGAAATGGTGTTAGCATACTAGGAATCTTGTAATCCTTTGTTTAAACCCAAAGAAGTGAGGGTGTGTTTTTTCGAAGCACCTCTGTCATGAGCGTGCAGGAAATAAAGATCAAGAATTACTGATACAGCAGGAATCCTTGGTAACAAACAATGTTTGTTGCGGATCCCTAAATAGTGTTGTCCTCCACTGGACCACAGCAGCTTAAACAAATTCTAGTTGGTACTTTCTCTACTCAATTCGGTTCAATGGGCAAGGGGCAGGTGAGAGGGCTGGAAAACTGCCTGGCCTTAATACTCTTGGGTTGGAAGCTGGAATTAATTTGAACAAGACCATTCATATAAAGGAGGTACTTTCGTTTCAAAGTAAACCATTTCTCTAGCAACCTAAACATGTCCTACGCCTGTGTGGGGACACCCACACACCTACCATAAGAGGCATTCATGGCACACATTTTGACTAAACATAACTTAGGAGTTATCATCTCATCATATTTAGTACACCTTTAGATTCTTCAATGGGGGAAAAGCTTGAACATTTCTTGGAACTATTTCCTAATGTAGCTTCCTTAACATTGTTTACCCTCTTTTCCTCTATACCACCTTCTCTCTAACACCAAATCACCCACAGATAAAAGCCCAGAAAACACACTTTCAAAAAAAGGAGCAAAAGTCTAAAACAATTATTACTAGTGAGATATAACATAGGAAGAGAAGACTAACAAGATGGGGAGAAATTCTGTTACTTGTGCTAATTCTCAATGCATTAGATGGAGCCATACAAGAAGACTGTTTTCAAACATTTTTGACCAAAAAAAAAAAAAAAATTCAACCAAACAGCTCAGCAAGTTGCACAGGCCCAGCCCCCAGACACAGGTGTTATATCTCAGAGGCACCTGGAAGAGGCAAAGTAAGGGCAATGAGAACAACTTGAAGCAAACCAGAGTCTGGGATTATTCAAATTCCACTCGCTGATTTTCTTCTTACTTTCTCCCCACTTGGCTCTCTTATTTCCCCTTCCCCTTCTGCTAAAAGGTAACTAGTGAGCTTCTTTTAGATATGAAATTTTGGTTTATATTTCAAAAGGACACAATATTTAAAATATGTCATAAGCCAACAACAGTAATAACATACAAGTTACATGTAAGTACAGGACGGCGGTGTCAGACCCCAGACTGTTGTCCACCTGCACGGTCACTCGGAAAATGCCCACATTGTGATAGACGTGTTTGATCCCGTCTTCCATGGAGCTGAGATTGACATAGGACACTGCGATGCCATCACCGAAGTCCACTTGGATGAGTGTCCTCTGAACGTCACCCTGAAAAACAGCCCAACATCAGAGGAAAGGGAGTCAGTGCCGGGGCTTGTCCTGGTCCCTGGCTCAGGGATAATGACAGCCCTGGCTCCCTCCTACAGCTGGGAGCATCTGTCTGTTTTGACAGAATCCCTGTGACATTCCCTGGCAGACAGTTTACTAAGATGGATGCTCTCCAAATCTGAAGGGCACCGACTACTAAAAGTTTCAAGGTTTGGAAAATTAAGTGTTTGATTATCAGCTCCAATTTGATATTCAATTCCTCTGAAGGCTTTGTTTATAGTCTTACCATGAATATGACTAAAAGGTGTACCCATACAGTTTTAAAAATTCAGCATACCTGACATGGTCATGGGCCACTTCCTATGTGTTAAGGATCCCTGAATTCCCCCCTCTATTTCTGATTCCCTAACCATGTTGGAGGAAGGATGGGAGACACCTGGCCTTACACCTGACATGACATTGGACTCAGCCCTATTATCATTTAAGATAATGGTGGTTAATTCTTTTATACTTCAGCATTTTGTTCTATCAAAATCATTTCATTCTTTACAGAATCTTATTCTGGAGAGAAAAGCAGGCAACATTCATTACTTTTACAGGTAAGGAAGCTGAAGTCAAGAAAGGTTTAGTCATTTGCTTAAGGTTAACACAGCTAGCTAGTGCAGTCCTGGGATCTGAACCCATCTCTCTGGACTTGCATTTCATTCATTCATTCAAATGGAACAATAGCACTGTGGGTAGAGCATTGACGGCTCCTCCAGGTTTGAATCCTAGTGTGCCATTCACAAGTTGGATGACTTCATGTAGTCATTCAGCCTCCGTGGGTCTCGGTTACCTGATCCATGAAATGGGCATGATAATACCTTAGCATCTTAACTCAAAGGGTTGTTATAAGAGATGTGAGTAATTAGTAATCTTTAAAATTGTATACCTGAATAAATGACTACAAAAACAATGCAGGTGTTAAAGACCTGCAATATCCCTTTTAAAGCTTGATTGGAATCACACGATTCTAAATTTCCCACAGGTAGGCAGGAGAAGATAAAGTTGGCTTTATAAAATCCCAGACCTGTAAAAAAAAATGGCCTTTGGAATTTCAGTTGAGATTCTTAAGGAACAAAGTTTCTTAGACCCAAATGACAACAACCAGCTTCCCTCATGCACAGCCCATCCTTTAACAAGTTTTTTGTTTGTTTATTGGGTTAACTTTTCCATTTTCAAGGGAAAAAAAACACAAAACCTTTGAACTATAAATGTATTTTCGATTAAGTAAGGTTCATACGGTATCATATTTTTTGAAAAGGCCAAGTTTAAAATGCTGACATTTAAAAGATTAATTCACAGGGAATGGAAAAGCAGTTCAAATCCTATGAATCGATGTGACCTACTCTTCTGATCTGTGCCCAGCCAAGCATCGTGTTGGGGGCACACGGCAGCGAACTCTTGGTAAGGACATGGGCAAAAATTCTCCCCTAGGGTGGGAAAAGAAACTCCCTTAAAAACTATAAAACAAATATCCAAAAGCCCAGACACTGTGCAATTACTTGAATTCCCTTCACTAATAATATAAATGTCAACCATTCTTGCTGACTTGTCCTGCATTTGGACAACCAAAGTGGACTGATGGATCAATTTCTCATCCTGTTTCTAGTCAGTTTCCACTCCCGTGTTTCCTGGGTTTTCAACAGAGTTGCTGCCAGGTCAGCTCTATGCTTGGGCGTGGAGGAAGAGCCCACATTATAATCCGCTCACATCGTTTGGAACAAGTGCTCCAGGGAAGTATCAGGAGTAGCTATAGGGTTAATCGTGGAACAAAAGAAGCAATATAGTTTCTGAGAAAAAGAGAGAGAGAGAGAGGGAGAGGTGTTTGCGGTTCTTTGTGGGGATGGAGTGGACATCACGTAGGGGCCAGCATTTGCAAGAGGATGGAAGGGAGATTCACATCTTCAGCTGATTCCACTTCAGTCTCCACTGAGAGAGAGCAGCTACCCGCACAACTGGGAAAAGTACAACTCTGGCTGCCATTGCTTGAGTCTACTTTGCCTTCCCTTTCTGATTTGTATTCACCATTCTCCTTTTGTGGGCCTGGACTTAGACCTCTTGTCAATTACATAAAACCCCTCCCAAGTTCTGCCTGTCTGGATGTCTACAGTTTGTCATGCTGGTCTTTTGGCCTGAAAGCATTCTTAATTCTCCACTCATGATAATATTCTCTATGTATAGAACAGGTGAAAGGAGGGAGCTACACAGTGTTGAACTAGTGCATCAGTGAGGCTGCCGTTACAGAGTCAGACTTTTAGGGTATTAGGTCAGGTTCTATATACATATATAAAATGGATATATGGTACTAAAGTATTAGGCTTACCATGCACCTGAGAGCCCCTGTAGGGAAAGGCATGGAATCCCCTAATCAAATCGGAGGTCCCCAGGACCTTCTGATGAGGGTGTAGACCTCTGAGCTTGGTACCCTGCACTAGGAGACAAGAGCACCAAGGGGCCAAGTCTGACAGCTGAAGGCAGCAGGTTTCATCCCTGCTGTTGCAGCTTTGCCCACTCAGTGGAACAAACTGGATCCCATGCCTTTGCCTTTAGGGGCTCTCAGGTGATTGGTAAGCCTGATACAGCAGTAACCGCATCACCTTGAGGCTCATTTGTCATCAGCCTCTGACGTCCTTGGGTTTTATAATTACCATCTGAGGCAGGGATGCCAACTCCTTTCAGAGAATAAGAAACAGGGCAAAGGAAAGAGCCCAAGTCCTAGGTCGCCATTCAATTAGGCACACTTGCCGTGCTTTCACCGGCTCTCTGGTCATTCATTCATTCAACCAACCAGCAGGTATTTACTGAGTGTTGTATCAGGCACTAACTGGTAAGTAAATTATAACCAACCAAACAAAACGGATGTGGTCTGGGCTTTCATGAGCATACAGACTACTAGTGAGACAGATGGACTTTAATTAAATAATCATACAAATAACTAAAAATGCTATTACAAGGGATGATATGAAGGAGAGGTGCACAATGTTGTAAGCTTGCACAATAGGAAGAGGTGGAGAGATGAAAATCTGATCTGATTGAGAACTTCAAGGAAGGCTTCCCAGAAGAAGTGACATCTAAGCTGAGAAGGCCTAAAGAAGTAAATTAACCAAACAAAGGACATGAGTGAGTGAGATGGGGGTGAGGATTCCAGGCAATGGGGATGGAAGGAACCAGATGTGCAAGGGCCCTGTGGCAGAAGGGGGATGGTATAAAGGAAGCTGAAGATATAGACGCAGTAGGAACATGTTACAAAATTAGACTGGAAGGGAGAAAATGACATTTTAGGACCTGCGGGCCAAGTTTCTGATTTTGATCTTTCTCCTAAGAGTAATGGGAAGCCATTAAAGTGTTTTAAGCAGGAGTTTGGGGGAAGATAGCATGATCATATTTTTAATTCAATAAGGTCACTCCAGCTACTACATGGAGGATGAACTGGAAGGAGGCTCAAGTATTCTGAGAAGCCAGTTGGGGGTAGTTCTGGGCAGATAATGGTAGATTGAAATGTGAGTTGCAACAGGAAATTACATTCACCTTCCTGTCAAAATTAACTCCCATAGTTTATTGGTTCTGAAATCAGTGAGTCTCAGCCTTTGATATCAGCATCTCTTATAGAAAATAAAAGAAAACAGTGCTGATGCTCAGCTACCACCCAAGACCCACCTCCTGGCTCAGGGCCTCTGGGGAGGATGCTCGTTCTGCTGTGGTCTGAGAAGGTCCACAGCTGATGCTGGGCTAAATCAAAGGTCCGGGTTCAGATAGTTGAACATTAGGTTTTCTGGTGATTGAATTCATCTGGAGATAAATATAGTGCACCATGAGCTGACGCTATTCCTAGTCCATTTTGATTTGATGGTAAAGCTTTCCCAGGATGTTTTAGGATTCTAAATGCTAAGGGTGCATTAATAAAGCCAGGAAGGGAAGCACTAAACTCATTGTTAGTGACTGGTGCACCATCACACACAGAAGTTCTACAATACATGTCATCAAGATTAGCTAACCTCTTCAGGAAAACATGTTGCTGGATGATAGGAGAGTAGTTTGTGTAAACTACTAAGAGCTAAGATGTGTCGTTATTTGGCTGTATCATCAGCACCTAACACAATGCTTGCAGGTGGTTCTTTTCTGTTCAATAAATTTTAAATATTTCTGTTCCTTTTCTGTTCAATAAATTTTAAATATTGTGTATTTCTAATGTGTTTCTTCATCAAAGTGCTTTCATACATATTATCTCATTTGGCTGTTAGGACCCCCGGGAGATAGCAAGGGCAGAGGTTATTTCTATTTGGTATATCAGGAGAACTGGGGCACAGAGAGGTTAAACAAGATGCCTAAGGGCCCAGCTAGGGAGAGACTTAAGAAAGTGTTTAAGATTATCTGCGGGTTAACTCAGATAATCGGGTTATCTGCAGGTTAATGCAGCTCAGTGCTTGTTGAGCCTCTTTAATTGAAAGTTACTTATAATATTTCAGAGGGGGGGAAGGTGCTTACAAAAGAGAGGCATCACTTTCTTTTCTTCTTAGACTCTATTCCTGGCTTTCACTTTGTTTCCCCCTCTGACAATATTTTTGCTAAGAAGTGGAAAGAAGGGTTGGCGTGAACTATACTCTACTCTTATGTCTTCCCTCTGGTAAAGCAGTATCACATTCAAGCCATAAAGAAGATAGAGAAAATGGCAAACAACAGGTATTCATAATCAGTAGTCAGGAAACTCTAGTGTATAATTGAGAGTTACTTCAGTCTAATAAACCATGTCGTCATTCCTAAAACGGAACCTAGGCTAGCAAATATCTAGACCATTATACAAAATGCTTCAGACCAAATGCCCTTTAGTCACAGGCCCTGATATAGACACAGAACTGAGAATACTAGCTCAAAAGAAGTTCTCAAGAAAGGCACAAAAGCCACATGAAATCCATATGGGGATTCTCCAAGGGCATCACTGACTTCTCTAACAGAAAAACAAATATATCAAATGGCCACCATGAAGCCAAGATTAACCTGAGGAATGAAAGGTGTGTGAACCTATCAGTTCCTGTAACAGGGCTTCAGTGAAAAGTGGGAAAGCAAACGCTACAGTAACTCCACACCAACAGCCTCAGTCCAGCAATGAGACTCCAAGATGCTCTTGAAGGCATTAGGGACCCGCCGCAGAGAGAACCTGGACACCTATGTCAGAGCCTGGTCCCTGCAAAGCTCGAGAGCGGGCCTGACTCAGGCTCCACTGACATTCACTCTCGAAAGGGACCTTGAAGTCCATGCAGCAAAAACTACATTGTAGAGAAATAACTATAGTATAACCCATTTTTATAAGGAAAAAAAAAAAGGCAACAAATAACACAGTATATGTACTATAAGCCTGTGTGTGTTTGTATGAGCACAGAGAAAGGTGCTGGCAAATATAACCCAGCCTGCTGATGCTAATTACCTTAGGGGGTAAGGTGAAGTGAGAGGCAGAGGGAGACCAGCAGCATTAAGAGATGGGGAGGAAGGGGCTGGCCCAGTGGCGTAGTGGTTAAGTTCGTACAGTCTGCTTCAGTGGCCTAGGGTTCGCTGGTTCGGATCCCAGACATGGACCTATGCACTGCTCATCAGCCATGCTGTGATGGTGTCCCGTATACAAAATAGAGGAAGGTGAGCACAGATGTTGGCTCAGTTGCCTCTTTTTGCTGAGGAAGTTTGGCAATGGATGTTAGCTCAGGGTCAATCATTCTCACCAAAAAAGAGAAAGAGGGAGCAAATAAGGGCAAACAAAGATTTCACCAAATTTAGAGGGGGGTGGAGTATGTTACAGCACAAGAACCATCACAAAACACAACATTCTATCTCACTGTTCCTGGACATATTTAAATATTGATTAAGTATATGGGAAATAACCAGAAGGTAACACAGACATGGGTTACATTGATGATGGGATACAGTCAACTTTGGTCTTGGACTTCTGTTGTTATTTTAATGCCCTTTTGACCTCAAAGTAAGATAAAAAATATCATTAAGCAGCACTGAATGACAAAAACAAAAATCAGACATTTCAGCTTTTTCTTCTCGTGGCTAATGATACCAGGCAGAGTGGAGAGCATGAAATAAAAGTAGCCCACCATTGCCCTGCATACTCTATTAGAGGTACATTTAGACTCAGGTGAGTGAGGTCTTGACAAGAAACAGGAAAGGACATAGCTATGGTACAGTGTGCTCTGGCCTTCAGAGAAGAGATTTTGTCAGCCAGAAGAGCTGAGTACATGGAGAAAAGCGCTATCCACCTTGCGCTTATTCAATAAGAGTGAACTCTGGCATGTGACTTCTTACATAAAGTGTGAAGCTAAGATTGTTCTAGAACATTCCCTGACGCTCACTAAGGGAAAAGACAGAGAACATTTCTTGAAAGTTTACCGTGCCAGAAATAATAACAACTGGTCTCTATGTAGTATCTCGTTTCATCATCAACCCTAAAAGACTCAGGCCTGAAAGACTATTAAAATTTGCCTAGAGTCACAAGACTAGTTTGAACAAAGCTCTTCTTCATTCCAAGTTTAGCACTCCTACTACTTGTTCACAGAAGACACTCAAACTATTCTGTTGTGCTCATTCCCAGGTGGGTGCACAAAGATGGATTCACCCATATTTGAAACCAGAGAGCTTTTGTAAGCTTAAGTACCTAAAACCCTTTAGAGAAATGCCAACATGGACCAAATTCTTCATTACACAGTGACATAAGAGGAGCCCAGTGTAATATACCAGGGTCTATAAAATACCATGGGAGCTGCAAAACGTGTTTATGAAGACCCCTGGTGATGTGAGTGTTTGATTAAGAGTGAGATGACTCTAAATAGGAAACAGCTGCTGTAACTGTGTTGGACCTGCTATTTTATAATAGTAAACTGAGCCCTTCGAGCACAGAACAACACTAGTCAATGATAAGAGGCACTTGCACATGCCCTATTTTCTGTTCCCGAGCAAGTTCTTGGTCCTTTCATGTATCCCTTCCAAGAGGTGCTACCATTGCTGAAAGCGAGGCTGCCTCTCTAGATCAGCTGGGGAAGAGTGTTTCCTGGATGTCTGGTTTGAATCATGCCCTCTGGGCTTCTTTTCAGTTTCAAAACTGAGTTATGGACAACAATTCCAAGATATCTGGATATCAGCATAACTGCAGAAGATAGAGTCAACCTCCTCCCCTTGCGTATTCAGAGATGGTTTTCTATAGCACAGGTGTCTCTCAAAATGCACAGACCCCTCAAGCTTCTCTGCACACAAAGGCAACAGTGAACTTGGATGCCCCGATCTGGAGGGAGAAGGTTCACAGAGCAAGGAGGGAATTGCATAGGGATTTATGATTTTACCAAAGAACTCATATCTGACAAGGCCAGTGATGCCAGGGAGACCAAACTATGGGCCCACCAAACCATTTGACTGGATACATGATATTCCACCTTCTCTCTGATGAAATGCAAATGACTGGGTCCTTTTTTGAGGACTCCAATCCTTGGGACTCGCCTAACTAAACTTCCAAATACTTCTGGATCTAATGCTCATGCCAAGAACTTCCAATTGGAACATCATAAAATAGTTTAATCCCTCACTTGCAAACGTGCCATAGCACCATGTGTTTGAATGAACAGTAAATTTCCAAATTTCCTTTTTATGTCTCTGTACTTGGTGTCTGGCTTAGAATGGAACAGAATACCATGAGGCAGGAGGAACACTTGGCTTGTGTGAGCAGATAAATGACTATTAGCCAAGTCCTCTTTACTCCATCTAGACATTGTGGTACAGACAGGTCAGAACCTTGACCTGCTGTGCTTTGGAAACACTTTTTAGGTGATAAAGTGACACTCTTACACTGTCACCACTACGTAGTGGCTTTAGGAATTACCTCAGCAGGCTTTGGCAGGAAAACTATGGGGCTGCTAAATGACATAAATCTTATAAATGTTTTGAATGACTTTTTTAAATCACTCTAAACAGTTAGGTATGCAATAAGAACAAAATTATACTCTTTAAAAAATATATATACTTTTTTAAAAGAGTAGTAGAGAGATTCCTTTAGGAATAAACCTATGCAAGGAGTTTTTCCTAGGAGTAAAATATGTAATAGAAATATGTTAGCTTTATTAGAAGAAAGAAGAAAAAATAGAGAAAAGGCATGATGTATTCATGGAGAAAATGTAGCAAATACATAAAATGAGGAAAAAGAAAATCCAAATTACCCATAATGGTACTACCCACAGATTACGTTGTTAGATTTGTGAATACCATATTAACCAATGAGAAGACACATGAACACACACAGACACGCACAACAATACTGGAATCATTACACTGTTTACTTTATGCTGTCAACATCTTTAAATAGCTTTCCAAACTTTTGTATCTAGCATCACTTGGTGGACTTAACCAAGTCATAAGATCCTGTCTTATAGGATATATGATTTCTCTGGATGTCACTTCAACATGTTTCCAAATTATTAGGCTGTTGTGAGATGTAGGTGACTTTACAGAAGTCTACAGAGGAAGTGTATGTGGAAGAGGTGCTCTATGGAAGTCAGGTGGAAACCTGCGAGTTAGAAGACCTGGTTATATGCTCTTTGAAGTGCATTTTACATTTGGACCTCAATTTCTTTACCTGTAAATTAAAAGTGGGCAGAATGATGATGATCCTATCATTTCTAGTCCAGATAACCTGTGATTTTTATAATTTATTATTCTTGTTATTGGCATTGTTGGACATCCACACATATTCCCATATCCCTCCAGGCTGCTGAAATAATCTCAGCTCTTAGATGAAGATGCAGAACTTATTCAAGTGCTGTTGTCACATGGTGGAGACTTTCCACACACTTTTTTTTTTTTTTTTTGCACATTAATGGTGGGTTACAGTGAGAACTGAGCTAGTAAGGCAAAGAGTCAAGGAATAATGAATGGTGAAGCATGAAGCCAGAAACCTGAGGAAGTTACGTACCTGGGCAAGAATTGTGTGGTTTAGTGAAGCCTTGATTCAGGAGTGGTGGCCACCCATGTGGATGCAATGGGACACCAGTGTTGCATGGCATAGAGCAGACAGGCTGAGAGATTGAAAATCCAAACTGAAGACTATTTCATGACGTCAGCCCTTGGGATAGTCACTGAACTGGAGCTCTCAGTAATGAGCCAGGTATCTCTCTTTGCTTGTCAAAGCAGACTGAAGTTCTTTGCAAACATCTATTCCTTGAAACCCTAAAGAACAGCAATACCCCAATGTATGTGGACCAGTACTGAGGGAAGAGGAAAGCAGAGCCTTAGAAAGAGTTGCAAACCTATTTGACCTGAACTTCGGACACCAGGCCTTTAGCTAAAGACAACTTTTATTGCCAGCCTCATTTTCTTCTTTCCTTTTTAACCTGAAGCAACAAGGGAGCAGAAATGAAGTGGCTCAATTACCTTGCTAGAGTCAAAGAGAATAAAGCTGAATGGAGTATAGAATAACACATGAGAAAGTCTCTTAAATCTCCACGGCTCATTGAAATCAGCTCCCGTTCCTTTGTGTGGAAGGAGAAAACAGTTGAGGCTTCTGAGTCAGATCTGAGCTGGCTTAGAAACTGACACCTGCCTAGACTTAACACTGCCTGCTAACTCTTTGTGCCGTCTCTAAAAGCCCTGATTTTTCTCCAGATGAAAAAGTAGGTCAAATTCTTTCATGACTTCGACAAATGAGTGTCTCACAAAAAAAACAATCAAGAGTCATCTTCTCTACCATCCGACGACTGGCAGTATCCTGCAATATTATGAAGTGTTATTACATTGTGGCTACTTTCATGCTGCCATAAGTCTTTCAATGTATGTGAAATTACAGATCATTGAAATTCATCTAATGAGGACACAGCCTTCACGTTTTGGAGTTAAATCTCACAGAAGAAGTTATAATCACGAATTTTCCTTATTAAGTTCCAGTCTTTGTATGCAAATTGAAGTATTAAAACAGTGAGATACAGATCAAAGTTTTAATTTTAGTCCCTCGCCTCAGATTTAATTTAAAAGCCTTAAATTATGCAGAGAATTGCATCTCTTTATTCTTATAGCTGTTTAAAACAGATTTAATTATCTGCCGTAACACACAGACACTACTTCTGCCTAGCAGTCCTCTCAAATGAATGCCTCCCAAATCAGTTTTGTCGAGTTCTTAAGACTGATTAGGCCCTTCACCATCCACCCTGTGCCTTCAGATTCTTGCATTGGATTTCTCTGGGAAGCTGACTTCTCATGCTGAAAGTCTACAGGCTCATCACATTAGTGGTCCAGAGGACATCCATCTTGAGGGAGTCTCCAGACAGAGACATGCCACCTCTCACTGGATGCTTAGGCCTCAGTGCAAAGCATCTTCAATCAGTTTCCTAAAATTCAGGTGTAGTTGAAAATGTTTGGCTTCTTAGACATAACTTCACGGACTCCTCTCCCCTCTTGGTTGGTCTCTGGATCAACTGTTCTTTGTTCTTAAGGAAACAATGGTGAGAAATGCATTGTGTGTGTGTGTGTGTGTTTGCATGTGTGTGTGTGCATACGTGCAGCACGTGGGTGTTTTTGGATCTGCCACAATGCGTGAATCTGGGATGGAAGCAAGGCGGGCTCCTTTGCCTTGTTGCTTCTAATGAAGGTTCTTTCATTACAGTATATTTGGAGAGAACCCCATGAGCAGCAGGGATAGGGTTCCTGACAATGGGGCTTTTCATCAACTTCACAGAATTGTGTAGTTCTCTGAGAAACAGGTGAGCCAAGCTGTGGCATTTTGAAGGAGTTGTGTTTTGTCACTTAGATGTAGAGGGTGGCCTCTCATGCTATTTTCAGGAAGGGATTCCATGTCTTGCATATGTCAAATTTGCAAAATTCTGGCTCTAGTACAAGTATTGACATGGTGTCACAAGCCTTTGATTATCTTCTGTGAATAAGAAGTTCTCTTTGCTCTGTTTTTAGAAAGTTTTTCATTGATATTCTTATGTTAGAATTAGGACATGCACTATTACAGTATAAAGGAAGGGATTTAGAATTCAGATGAAGACCTTAACACCTTTTGGATGTTATTGAAACTTAAGAGTCTTTTCCTTTTAAGTTTGGGCTTTATCTCTACACTCTTTGGGGAAACCTATCCAAATCCACACATATTTATTGAATTCCCATCAATATATTAGGCACTAAGAGCAGAGACACTGGCGCTGCAACCAGGCGTGGTATGACTCCTACCTTAATGATATTTATAATTTATTGGGGGATGCCAAAAATGATTATTACAATATAATGCAGTAAATTAGTTTTTCTTTTTGCTTTGAATGAATACAAAATATTAAATATTTTCTATTTCATGTGGTTAGATTTTTATTTAAAACTTGATACAGCAGAGGTCCTATTTAACCCAAAACATGTATTTCCATAAACTGAAGTGTGTCTACAAATGAATGAAAAGTATATGATGTAAAATTAGAACTTAGTAAAATGTTTGTTCAAGAACAAATAAACACTCATGTTTAGACTCATGTCTAACTACTTGGTTGGACAGTTGATTCCTCAGGTCTCTAAGGCTTTAGTTGATACACTTAGGAAATGGAGCCCTCATGGAGGGTTTGTACAAAAGTAACTGCGGACAAAGAAAGGGGGGTTGCATCAATCCCTGGCCCAATCTAGCCCCATAGACAGAAGACAAGTCTATAGGAGAAAGTTGAACTATGAGTAAACCATGAGAAACAGAGGCATAATCTTCAGTGCCCAAATGACAAAATATACTGACTTGGAGAGTCTTCGCCCACTTCTGCATTAATCACACTGTACTGTGACATCAGAATGTAGTAGGGACCTCTCGGTCCCTTTGGCACCTGGAGGACTTGCTGCTTTAGAGGCATCAGAAGCATGGCATTAATATCCCTAATTATTATGAAGAACTGGCACTAGGTATGGGGGTAAGAGTCAGATATTATATTCAAAATAAGTTTAGAAGCACCAAATTCAAATGAGAAGTGGACTCAGAGATTTTGAGGAGGATAAAGAAACCCCATGTATTGCAGGTGGCACATGTCAAAGGTTTCTGTTTTGGATTTAATTTTTTTTTTAAATAATTATTATAGCCTAATTCACAACCAAGTCCTGGAGAAGTCTGGTATGCATGGATGATAAACTCCTCAAGTGCTACATTCATAGCCCATGTTTTCTAACATTCTTTAGAATGGATAAAACAGTGCCAGATACACAACAGCCGTTCCGTAAAGGCACAGTTTTGCAAAAAGGGGGAAACCCAAGAGACGATCTGGCATCTCTCTGCTGAAATGATTTTCAGCAAACTGATCTCAAGCCATAAATATTCTCAGAAAATCCAGGAGGAAAATCTTGGTTTATATATTGACGAGCGTCTAAGAATATAGCTGTAGCCATAGGCCAGACTGGCTTGGGTGTACATAATTTTGCCTATTCTTGATTTTTGTTACTACCTGCCCCCAGCCAAGTGTTTCTAGGGAGCCTTAGGAACTGCGTGAAGTTCTTTCCCAGAAAACGGTTCTTTCCACCACAGAGAAGCAATAGCAAGGCAAGATACCATAGAGCCAGGATTTGACTCCTGGCTCTATTACTTAGCAGGCATGTGGTCTTAGGTTAGTTACTTAAGTAACTTTGCCTTTCTGTGCTTCAGCTGTGCTATCTATAAAATGGCAATGGTGATGATAACACCTACTTGCATAGGGTTGCTGTGAGATCTAAGTGAGATAATGCGTGAAAGCACTCACAAAATGGACCAGAGTTAGTGCTCCATAAATGTCGGATATCTAAATTATTATCATTGCGTCAAATTTCAATGCTCCCCCGCTTCTCAGAGACACTCTGCTTTTCTTTATTCCACATTGCTCATCGCAGGCATCACCCATTCCTACGTATATAATCCAGAGATTAATAGAGAAACTGACGTTTCTGTAAAGAGAGCTTGTGAATCATTAGCACAGAATCCCACAGTCAAATGTGAGGTTCCCAGGGCCTGCTGATGTAGGGACAGTCCTTTTGGCTCGGTGCTCTGCACTAGGAGACAAGAGCATCAAGGGGCCAGGTCTGACAGCTGAAGGCAGCAGATTTTATTCCTGCTGTTGTAGCTTTGCCCACTCAAGTGAAATGAACTGACTTGTATTTTTTTCCCTTCTTGCGCCCAGAAGGCATGAATTTACACATCTTAGAACCAGATTCCCCAATCTGTTCCCACATCACTAGGCCAAGTTTGAGATGCCTGACGATCTTTGTTATACAGACAGCAAAGTCGAACAGATGAGAGCTTGGCCTCCATCCCTGGAGGGTGTACAAAGATTGCAGCTGACCAGGAGTGATTTTTTGTTTCAGATTTTGCTCTATTGTGTTCTTAGAAATGGAACAAAAGTCTGAATTCTGAAGCCTGCTCCAACATAAACATCTGCTGCTTCAAAAGATGATGTTCTTCTCAGTATCAGAATCGGGTTCCTTATGTCTCTGGGAAAGGGACCTTCACATTCACCATACAAGGTAAGCATAGGGTATAGGATTGGCCCAGAAAATAAATCCTTCCCTAAGAATCCAAAAAAAGTTTTCTTTTTCCTTTTTTTCCCTAAAGACTTAAATACAAAGCACTATATTTTATTTGCATTTCCAAACATTTTTAAGTAAGCCTTTTGTTGAGCAGGAAATACATAAAGAAACATATGCAAATGATTAAATATATAACTTGATTTTTTACAAAGTGAATGCATCCATTAATTACCAAGAAATTAAAAATTGCCAGTACCCCTCAAATCCCCCCTGCCACTTCCCCTCTAAAGGTAACAATTATTCTCACTATGATCACCATAAATTAGCTTTGTCTGTTTTTGCAGTTTCATAGAATCATACAATATGTATTTTTTTCAGTCTGATTTCTTCAGCTTAATATTGGACATGAGATTCATTCAAGTTTTTGTAGGTAGCAATAGTTTTTTCGTTTTCATTTTTGTAAGGTATTCCATTTTATAAGTATACTGTAATTTATTTCTCCATTTTACTGTTGATGAATATTTGTTTCCAGTTTTGAGTTCTTATGAATAACTCTGCTATGCATATGACTTTACATATATTCTGGTGTATATCTGTATGCATTTCTGATGAGCATATACTTAGGAGTGGAAATGCTGGGTCACACATTGTGCATATATTCAGCTATAGTAGTTAATGTCAAATAGGTCTCCAAAGGGGTGGTACCAATGTACACTCCAAACAGCATTGTATGAATGACAGCTTGCTCCAACAACAACACTTGATATTATTACTCTTTTAAAATATAAATCTTTTGATGGGTGCATAGTAATATCTTATTATAGTTTTAAGTTGCATTCTCTTGATGAGTAGTGATGTTGAGAATTTTTTTATATACTTATTGGCTTTTGGTTACCTTCTTTGAGAAATCTATTTAAGTCCTTTGTGTATTTTCTATTGGTTTGCCAGAATTTTTCTTATTCATTTGTAGGATTTATTTATATTTTTCTGGGTATGAGTCCTTTATTGAAATTATGTATTGCAAATACCTTCTTCTACTCTAGGGCTTACCTTTTTATTTTCTAAATAGTGTCTTTTGAAGAAAAGAATTTCTTACCTTTAATGTAGTCTAATTAAACCATATTCTCCTGTATACTTACTGGGTTTTGTTTCCTGTTTAAAATAATCATCGTCTAACCCAAGGTCATATAGATACTCTTCTGTGTTTTCCTTTAAACATTTTAGTTTTATTTTTCAAAGTTAGATTGGCAATCCTGTTAGAATTATTTCTGCGTGTTAAGAGAGGTCAAGATGTATGTATTCTCACATGGATATTCAATGTCACAGAACCACTTACTGAAAAGATTATAACTTATCTACTATACTGCAGTGTCTCATTTGTCATAAATAAAGTGTATATATATATATATATATATATATATGTATGTATATACTTACTTATATACATATACCATATGTATATGGGTATGTTTCTTGACTCACTATTCCCTTTCTTGGTCAGCTTGTGTATTTAGGAGATATATATATATATATATATCTGGACATGGTGTCTAAATGTATATATATGCCATCACTACACTTTCTTAATTACTGTAGCTTTATAATAAATCTTGATGTCTGGTAATGTAAGCCATCCAATTTTGTGAGTTATCTTCAAGATTATCTTTGCTATTCTTGAGCCCTTGCATTTTCATATAAGTTTTATGATCATCTTGTCAATTTGAACCCACAAAAACATGCTGTGGATTTTATTGGAATTGCCTTGTATCTAAGATCGATGTGAGGAAAATTGGCATCTTTTCATAATGCATCTTCCAATCCATGATCATGGTATATCTCTCCATTCATTTAGATTTTTTCAAATATTTTTCCAAATGTGTTGTAGTTTTCTAGGTAGAGCTATTGAAAATAAGTTATTATATTTCTCTGTAGGTATGTGTTGTATTTTGATACTATTATAAATTATATATATATATAATTTTCTATTTGTTTAGATGATTTATATGCCCAAAGATCAAGACTTCCTCTAGATCTAGAGTAATTAAAATGACTTTGAAATTAGCAATTAACACAAGTTTGAAAGTTAGACTAGTGGAACAAAATAAAGTGTCTAGAAATAGACCCTCACATATTTGGTCAATTGATTTATGACAAAGACAATGCAATTCAGTGTGAAAAGAATGGTTTTTCAATGGTCCTGGGTCAATTAGGCATGCATATGGAAAAAATACGTAAACCTTGGCCCCTGCCTGAAACCATATTATTCAAGATGGATCATAGACTTGAATATGAGAGCTAAAGAAAAACCTTGTCCTATGATATCTTCACAACCTTGGATTAGACACAGACTTCAAAAGCAAGCCACAAAAATCACTAATTATTTATTTTATGTAATTACTGATAATATTTGGGTTTATATTTACCATTTCAGTATTTGTTCTATTTGTCTCAACTGCAGTATGTTCCTTTTTCTCTCTTTCTTGCCTTATTTTGGATTAATGAGGCATTTTTAATATTCTTCCAATTCCCCTGCCAATAGCTTGATAGTTAAATATTCTCTTACTATTCTTTTAATTGTTACTCTAGATATGAAAGCACACATTCTGGACATGTTGGTGTCTAATATAAATTAGTACTTTTACCTCTTCACAGACATTTCATGGAACTTAAACTACTTTAACTCCATTTAATTCCTTCCACATATTGTATTATTGTCATGTACGTATTTTAATTCTACATATATTTTATTGACACACATATTTTATTGTCATACATATATTCTGTTGTCATTTATTTTAATTCTACATATATTTTAAATCCCACTGCTGATTATCATTATTGGTCTGCAAAGTCATTATTAATTTCAGTTTATCCATATATATACCCTCTTCCTTGCTTTTCATTCTTCCCATGATTTTTGTGCTTTTGTCTGATGTAATTTTCTTCATGCCTGAAGAATTATCTTTAGTATTTCTTTCTATAGAAATCAGCTTATATGACTCATCTCAGTTTTGGTTTGTCTGAAAAATGTCTTTAATTTTACCTTCATGTTTGTTTTTTTCCCCAGCACTTCAAAGACAGCATTCCATTTGTTCTGGGCTGCTTTTAAAATTTTCTCTTTGCTTTTAGATGTAAGTAGTTTGAATATGATACCTAAGTGTGGGGTTTTTTTGTATATATGTTGCTTGGAGTTTGCTGATTCTCTTGAATCTATGTGTTGATATGCTGATATCTTTTATCAGTTCAGAAAATTCTCAGGCATTATCTCTTCAAAAATGATTCTGGGGTCCAGTCTGGTGGTGCAGTGGTTAAGTGCGCACCCTCTGCTTCGGCAGCCCAGGGCTCACAGGCTTGGACCCCGGCGCGCATCGACACACCACTCACCAAGCCACGCTGTGGCGGCGTCCCATATAAAGTAGAGGAAGATGGGCATGGATGTTAGCCCAGGGCCAGTCTTCCTTAGCGAAAAAAAGAGGAGGATTGGCTTCGGATGTTAGTTCAGGGCTAATCTTCCTCACCAAAAAAAAAAAAAAAAAACAAAGATTCTGGCTCCTTATCTCCATCCTCCCTTTCTGGGACTCTCATTACATCTGTGTTCACCCCTTTCACCATTTTCTATTTGTCTCTTATTCTTTTCTCTATTTTCCATCCTTTTGCTCTTATGCTCCAAATGTTATGTTTCCTACTGTCCTTTCTTCCAGTTAACTGATCCACTGGGATCATCTTCATCTGGATTCAACCTGCTGCAAACCTATTAAAATTCTTAATATCAGTTGTATTTTTATTTCTACAACTTCCATTTGATTACTGCTGTCAACTGATTACTGTTGCAGGGTTAAATTTTCTATCATCTTCCCCCATATTCATGAACATATTAATCATATCTCAAACAACTGTTCTTCCAATGATCAATCAAGTGTATCTCAGACAATGTTGCTTTTTTCTTCCTGTTGGTCCTGTTTCTTGATATATCTGTAATTTTTAAAAATTAAATGCCCAACATTTTATATGAAAAAATAGGTAAGGGCTCTGATTTATGTTATTTTCCTCTAAAGAGGATTTGTTTTAGCTTCTGACAGACATCTAAAGTGGGGGTAAGTCACCCTAAACCACTCAGAGACTGAAATAATTTCAGGTTGGATTTCAGCGTTGAGAGAGCATGGTCTAATTCTGGTTTATCTTTCCTCCTAGGCTAAAGCTTTCCAGGAGTCTCAAGAACCTTGTCTTATATTGTTCACCAGGGGTCTCCTCCTTCATGTCCCTGAACTCTAATTTTTATTTCCCAAAAATGTAATACTTCTAAAACTATGGTGGATTTCTCATCCTTTTAGTGACTACTTTCTATTCTGCCTGTATCTCTTAGGTATGGTCAAATAACTCAAGGAGAAAAAGGGCACAGAACACTGTGCTCTTTCTCTATGCTTCCCTTCTCTCTAGAATTGACCTCCTCAGTCCCAGTGGCCATCGTAGTCCTCATGTCCAGCTTTTATCTTCCCAGCCTTGTGAGTCCACCAAGAGCTGTTCGGCTAACACTTCTTCCGTCTCGCCTTCTACTGGGAACCTGAAATCTGACCTCTTATACAGTGTGATGTATAAATTGGCAAAGTTCTTGAGGGGGAATATAGCATAAAATATTGGACTCACCACCATGAATTTCCCATCTCTCAAGAAAAGAATTTTGGCTTCTCAAATCCTCTTGATAGTTCTCTCATGCTCGTCCTCCTTCTCTCTCTCTCTCTCACTCTTGCTCTAAATACATACATATATATTTGGTTTGCTGCAAGCTAATCTGTCACAGCCTCAGGCAGAAGTCCCCAAAGATTTTATTTCTGTGAAATGCGAGCAACTCCAATTGGCCTAAATTGGCCTGTATCTTTCTTGTTCTAACTGAAGAATTTTGGGGAACCTTAGTATTTAGAAGATTGGGTATGGCTGAAAGGCACTTATTAAGGAGATAATAGAAAGGAGTATTAGAACTGTGGTTCTCTAAGTGGTCCTTGGACCAAAAGCATCAGCATCATCTGAGTCAGAGTTTCAAACTCATTATTTCACAGTTGTTTTTTCTACAGGAATTAAAATACTTATAATTTTGATCAAACATGACAAAGTAATCCTAATTGTTTCATCTTTTGCACTTCAAGTCACACTCCAGAGCCTCTCAGACAACTCTATCCTCCTTGACTTTGCCCTTGTTTTTTTTTTTTTCTTTCTTGACGTATAATGCATAACCTATGACCTTGTTAGCAATGCATATTCTTGGGACCCAGCCCAACATACTGAATCAGAATCTTTGGAGATGGGGCCCAGAAAACTGTCATTTATTTATTAATTTATTTTTATTGAGGTCGTGTTGGCTTATAACACTGTGTAAATTTAAGGTCTACATTATTATATTTCAGTTTCTGTATAGACTGCATCATGTTCACCACCAATAGCCTAGTTTTTATTCGGCACCATACATGTGTGTCCCTTTATCCCTGTTTTAATATGGTTACCAGGTGATTCTTATATATGTCAAATGCTGAAAGCCACTGGGCTATTAGAAGAGGAAGCTGGAAGTCAATGTTGTATATCTTAATCTTGGTGTCATTATTAACTTTCAGAATCCCTTTGTATGCACGAGGCCTAGCTCAGTGCTGGCCGTATTTTAGGCACTCAGAAAATATGGTTGAAGGTAGGACTGTCTGGTTTAACAATTGAAATCATTTAATAAAAGTGTTTATTCTTTGTGAGACCAATTTCCTCATTTACAAGATGACAAAAATGCCTGTGTACATTCTAAAATACATAGTATAAATTTCATCTTATCCACCATCTAAATATTCATAAATTTCAGACAACCATAATTTGGCACATAATAATTGATGTTAAAAAGGATATCCCTGAGGTGCTACAAAAATACAAACTCTCAATTGCCAAAGAAAGTATACTCAATTATGTTTAGATTGGCCTTAGGGCCATATGTATGACCAGCATGTTGCCTTTGGAAAAGAAATGCTAATACGTTTGGTTGAGAAAGGAAGACAGCATTATAGTCATGTGCTTCATAATGATGTTTCAATGACAGACCACATACATGACGGTGGTCCCATAAGATTAGTACCACATAGCCTAGGGTTGTAGTAGGCTATACCATCTAGGTTTGTGCAAGTACACTCTATGATGTTTGCACAATGATGAAATCACCTCATGATGCATTTCTCAGAATGTAATCTGTCATCAAGTGATGAGTGATTGTCTATCTTTTAGGTTAGTTGAGTGTGTATGCGTTAAATTATCCTAGGAATACTATTAATGTACTCTGAGAAAACTTTTTGCCAGAAAAGAGCCAATAAGGCAAGGTTAAATCCAAACAGATTCCCCATTTGTGTGCCATTACATAGGAGTGAAGAACAACTTGCGGTAAAAGGAAAATAATTGAAGAAATGTGACTGAGAAGATGACATAACAATAACCACAAAAAAACCCAAGAAACTAAAAGTAGAATAAAATAAAAATTTTAAACAACATTTAAAATTAAAAAAAAATGTAAATGAAAACAAAAAGATATGTAAACAAAACTATGACTTCTTTGGAAAAATCACTGGCCCTAGGACATAGAAGTGAGACAGGAGCCAGTCCTACCTCTTCCAATTGTACCATGAGAGTAACATTGTGCCCTTGTTCCGCTGTCAACTTTCCATCAGCAGTGACGATCCGGAGTCCTCGCGGGGCCTTCCCTGGACACTTTTGCGGTTTGGCAGTGTACTGTTCTCTCACTCCATCAGTGCAGTTATTGGAAACCACCTTCCTATACCTAAATGGAGAAAAGCTCAAGTTGTAATCCAGCTCATTATAATTCAGATCACTCCCACCTTTTTAAGCTGGATCTACTGCCTAGCCATGAGGGCTATCAATAACTACATTTCATGTTGTTCTGAGGATTAGAGCTAATTCATATAAAACACCCAAAAGAGAGACAAATCATCATAGTACACATTGTACCTATTATTAGCACTTTAATATACTTCTTTTATTCATTTAGTCAACTGCTGAATCATTTTACTTTGGAGCTATGGGAAATGCACAGCAGTAGAAGACATGGTCCTTGCCCTCACTGAGTTTATAATTTAGTTGAAGAGACATATGTGGATAATCTAGGAGATACTTCTAGGGTTAGAATGAGTAATATCTATTGCAAGGAAATTTGCAATTCAGAGAAAGAATAGATTATTATGAATTATATGATTTAACATTAGATCTCACAGATGATCCTGCAGTAACAGTATAGTGCTGAAAGCTAGCTAAGCTTGGTAAAAGTCAGGCTAAACTATCTATACTTTACATTAAGAAGATTTTTATCTGCAGATTGAGTAAATCCTTCCTATTCTGTTGCTTATTTCTTCTTGTTTTAGCTTTAACAGAAAAAAAAATTATCCTACAAGTTTATCCTACACAGTTTATCAGATTCATAGTAAATTAAAATCTGTGGAAAAAGATGACTAATCTTTAAGACTTTTGAAGTTCAGTATTATTTATTCATTATCTTTTTCTCTGGGGCCCACAATAACCACTTTATGTATTCATATATTTAATTTCCCCAGCCTACTTGCCTGGGGTTACTGGTAGAGCTCAAACTGGAACCAATCAAAGCCCAAGGCCTTTCCACCAGGAGTTGACAAACTTTTTATACAAAGGGCCAGACAGTATATGTTTTAGCTTTGTGGGCTCTATGGTTTTTGTCATAAGTATTCAGCTCTTTGGTTGTAGCATGAAAGTAGACATAGACAATGCATAAAAGAATGGGTGCAGCTAGGTTACAATAAAACTTTATTTACAAAACTATCAGTGTGACAGATTTGTTCTTCAGGCTATAGTTTTCCAATCCCTTCAAATCTAGACAATGTCCTTTCCTCTGTTCCTGAGTCTCAAGATTGACTACCTAAAAGCATGGTTGAGAAAGTCCAATTAAACACTGTGTGGGAAAGTGCTTTGAACACGGTGGATCACAACAAGGTCAATTATTAATATTTAACTCATCTCATAGGGTAGTTGTAAAGATTAAATGGATTAATGTACACAGAGTACTTAAAACCACCCTGACAATTAGTAAGTGCTTATGAAATGTTACCAATTATTTTTATTTAATATTGTTATTATTTCTCCTACCTTTTCACAACCTCCATGGCTTTCAAATGTCCTTTGGATAAGTCACAAATCCTGTAATCTTGTGCACGGAGCCCTCCACAAGCTAAGTTCATTCTACTTTTCTGGACTCTTTCTCTCCAACAAGCTCATTCTGCCCTAGCCAAATCTCTATTTTCAATCCTCTTAAAAGTATTTTCTTTTGCTCCTTCTGCTCTTATGTCCTCCCGCATGCTGCAGCAGCTGCCTAAAACTTACTCATGCTTTAGTTACAGCTTATCTACTGTTTTTCCCTGACTACGATAGTAAAATAGTAAGATAGCAAAACAGTAAGTGCATATTTAGAGAATACTTACCATTGTCTAGTTATTGTGCTAAGTTCCTAATATGACATTTCTCATTTACCTTCAAAATATCACTAATAAGAAAGGTATTACTATTCCCAATATACAGATGAAGAAATTAAGAGTCATAGAATTTAAACAATTTTCTCAAGATCACACAGCCAGGACCCTAGACAATTTGTCTCTAGAATACATCCACTCTTTCCCACTACACTGTACTGCCTCTTTAAACAGAGTAAAATCATCCCTCCTCTAAACTCCTAAAGAAATCTTGATGGTTTACTTGAAAGGAATCATTTATGCCCTGTTTGATTGTCTTCCTGTGTGTGACTGTGAACTTTAAGCTCCTTGAGGGTGTCCTTGTGTCCTGGACATGCAAGGCTGATAATGAGGAGGTCCACACTGGGATGACTGTACCATTTTAAACGTTGAAATATCTCCCTAGCAGTTGGTTGCTACCATTGCCCCAAACCCTTCAAACACCTCACCTACCAACCCAGCTATGCTGATCCCTATTCTTGGAGTCCCTGCTTCTCCTTATAATCCAGCAACTAAAGGGTTAACATCTAGCACATCAGGCAGCCTCCCAAATGCTGCTCCAGCACTAAGATCTCTACCTATTTTGATTGGTCATTGCCCTGTCTGAGCATTTTTAAGATCACCCCATCCGATATTTTAAGAAATCTATTGTAGGTGCTTATGAGTGTATGCTGATTAAAAGCGAAAATAATGGCAGGTAGAAGAGAGAAGAAAAGAAAAGGTGCAGACACTGGAGAATGGTGGCACTCTGGTACTGGCAATGGTAGCAAGAATATGACCAGCAATGTCACGCAGTAATTATGGCATCCCAGTGAGTTTAATTGTGCATCAGAAACTCCCCGCGTGTTTCAGAGGCAATGTGCTATACAAACTAAAGGCAGGTTATGATTTTTAATCACTTAGCATCCAAGCACACCTGTGACTCTGTCTTGGCGAGCAGCTATAGAGGCATGGGCTCACCATCACTATTGGCATCATCAGCTAGAGAACATTCCTCTTGTTTGTCACTATTCTGGCCAATCATATGCCAGGCTTTCCTGAATCCTGCAGCAACAGAAGTTCTGCTTAAATCCAAGCACGAATCCATCCCCCTGGGATTCTGCCACAGAGAAGACTGTTGGAAATTTTTTTAAATGCTCATTAAAAACCTTTCTGAAACCATTTTATTTTCTGGACGAAAATGGCATCACATTAGCCCTACCAGACCTGTCCCTGAAATTGAGAAGAAAATTGTGCAAAAATACAGAGTTCATTTACTCAAGTAAGCACACACCTGCTTTTTGCATTACGGAATGGTTCTATTTTTATTCCAGCAGCTGTCCCTGGGTCTGAGTTACATAAATGAATAATGCATTTAATATGTTATTAAATGGGGCTGCTACCTCTGTAATAACAAGGCAACTTATGATTATGTTGGACCTAAGTTCTGAATATTAGTGGGATGCATTTAGTTGGTAAAGCATTCTTCAATCTGCCAGGAAGAAAAGTGCTTTGTAACGGCAAGGGAGTCTTTGTACAATTACTGAAAAGGAAACATTCTGCAAATGTGCCTTTGATACTACGACTGCTCATTAGTAGATGGTGTCTTCTTACCACAACAACCCCGACTCCAGCTATTCTCTTCCTCCCTATCTTGAACTCCTCTGTCACCTTTTCCTTTTCACCCCTGCCTTCTTTCATTTTGCTTCTGTGCCACCTGCCAGTCTTAAAAAAGATGAAGGCCATTGTTTTTCTTTGCGAGAATAAAACTGGAAAAAAACACGCAAGTCTTCATATTCTGCGATTTTACTATTTGGTATTTTTTTCCTTGTGATTTTGGGGTGGTAGGGGTGGAATACAGATGTTTATGACTATTCAGTGTATGTTAAGGTAACAGTATAGTCTAGCTCAGCAGGTTGCAACCCTGTCTGCCCTTTAGAATCACTTGGCAACACTTTTAAAATATATGGATGCCAAGACCTAGCCCCCAGGAAGTATGATTTAATTGAGCATTCTGGGCATAAGTGTGTTTTTGTTTTTGTTTTAAGTTCCCCTGGTGATTCTAGTGTGCAGCCAAGATTAAAAGACCACTGCCCTGGTGGTTAACACTAGTGTTAACCAAATTGCCTGAGTTTATATTCAGGCTCTTACTATATGAACTTGGGCAATTTACCCAGCCTCTCTCTAATGACTGGTTTCTCTGCCTGTAAAATAGGGATAAATACAGAATCTTTTCATAAAGTTCTTGGGAGGATTAAATGAGATAATGCATTCAGAAGGGCTTAGCATATAATCTGGAACATTGCAAGAACTTAATAAATATTAAAATATCAAAATGTAGCAAAAAGTTAGTATTTGAAGTGTTAAATATTAACTTGCTATTATACATCAAGTTCCCTGAAAATACAAGCTGCACTCTTAGTGCCAAGATTATCTTAAAATCAGATTGGACCATGTCAATTCCTTCCTTAAAATCATTCAAATCTTCCTATGGCTTATTCTAAAGGGTAAAGTTCAGGTTTAAAGTAGAGGTCCACGATCTGTCCCTATCTCACTTTTTAACCTTCCATTCTTTCCACTGCCTGACATGCTTCCTGAGCTCAGGCCACGCTGAAGTCTACGTGCCTTTGTTTGCCTGTGCTGTTTATGCTGCCTGGGATGCTCTTTCCTCCTGTCAAGCTGCTACTCATTCTTTAAAAATAAGCTTAGAAATCACATTTTTCTGTGAAGTTGTCTCCTTCCTTTTTTCAAAGTAATCACATATAATGACCAAGGTAGAGCGGAAGCTCCAGCTCTTCATGTCGCCAAGGCAAGTCTATTGTTACTGAGCTATGGTGTCTCTCACTTGTGTTCACAATAAGAAGAATTTAAGTAGTTTTGTTTCTTGGATGGTAGTATGCACTTTTGCTTTCAGGAGAAAACTGCCTTGTTACAATGATACTTGAATTAATGAAACAAGAAATGGAGCAAGCCTTGGTGACAGAGAAGGGACTAGTTCTGGGTACAGTGTATGGCTAAGACTTAAAATCTTCCTAGACCCAATGTGCCCGTATTTCAACAGTAATCCTGTGGAGTAGCCATGACATCAACCTTCAGAAAGAATGGGGTTCCATGGCTGACTAAGCAGGTTCTCCAAGTTTCTCTACTCAAGGCAATAGCTCTCAGGACTTTTCCCTTAAACTGAGTAAGCAGACCCTGGGAACCATCATGAGACAGAAGACCAGGTGGAGGGAAGAAAACTTCTCTTGCATTAAAGCAGGATGGAAGCACAAGTCATTTAGCTTAAACAGTAAATGGAATGTGACTTCATTTTGAATGCCAACTTGATGCACTGGGACATATGGCCACGCTAAACTAAATGATTTAATATCAAGAATCATGAAAATGCCTCATGGAATCCACTACCTAAGTCAACTAGTTGTACAACTCATTTATATAAGGAAATTTTCCCTTCTTTTGGGCACCTGCAGTCCAAGGAATCCTAATATTGAATCATTTCAAACTGGTCGTGGACATGTCAGAGCCTGAAGGGGTCTCAAAGATCATCAAATACAATCCCTCCATTTTGCACATAAGGAAAAGGAGATACAGTTTAGAGAGTTTCCTAAGATCACATGGGGGACAAGTAGTGGTTATGCACCTCTGGACTGAGCCTGGTGTTCTCTCGCCAATATGTATGCCATACCACCTGGATGAGGATCGTTAACGCCAATACCACTGACGTGGACAAGAACAGCTATGTGAGGAACTAGGTCTCCACATACAGCGACTTTCACCTTCTTCTTCATTTCCCAACCCCAATGCCATCTCATGAAAATATGGAAAACCATATCTAAGAAAGGTACTCTGAAGAGTCAACTTCGTAGCAACAAACAATTATTGAGTGCCTGCTGTGAGACTGCACGGCACTTTGCTAGAAAACAGCTACATGGGCCCCTGCAGTGTTGAGTCTGTAAATAATGCAAGTGATTTCTTTTCTGTGGACTTTAAACACATGCACCACTTATAGGACCCATTATTCTCCATGACGCTCACTGACAAATCTTGCAGAGGAGATCAGACTGAACATCAAAATCCCCACCAGGCACAGGAATGGGGTCACTTGGGAAAAGACCACATCCCCCAAAGATCCTGGAAATAGCAACTCCAGGGCAACGGCAGGTTAGCCAAGGTCAAAGTGTTTCTATGGTTGATATAGGGAGGAATGTTTATAGAAAGTATTTTAACAACATTCCAAATGTATGTTGACAGTACGGAGATTACTATTTTGAGATAATTGGTGTGTATATATTTTTTCATGGACCCACTAAATGTTCTTATATAGATACTGAATTAATGCTATTACACAATCATTTTTTAAGCTTCTTAAGTAAATATCCCCATTGTATGTTGAGAAACTAACCCCGAGGAACAATAAGAGCTGTCGTTGTACATTCTTCCAGGAGGGATTAATGGTTTCTCTAAAGAAACTCCACGGACAGAAATTTTTATACACACTTTTTTTTAAACACATCTAGAAATATCTCTAGCTTAATAGCAAGAAGAAATCTGTCCCTTGAGAAGATTATCTTGGTTTCTTAGAATAAACCAGCCCAATGCCCACTTTATTTTATATTCACAGAATCTTTTATGGTTGACATGAAACAAGCAATGTCCTAGTTAATTTAGCAACTTAAATTTGCAGCATGTTCCCTGGACCCCAAACAGTATAAACAAGATATAACCATATATAAGTACAACTAAATGAGCTTGTGCTTGTGTAAGTAGAAACTGAGATATTTATAGGCAATGATGGAGAAACAAAGAGGAATGAATCTGGGGTTATTTCAGCACTAACATGAAAGAAAATATACAGATAAACACTGACTTCATTTTATTTGAACAAAAGGCACTCATTCACTAATCAGACAAATGTGTCATCTGCCTTGAGTGGTACTGAGGGACAGACGTGTTTTGGTGTATAGTGGTTTCTAAATTTGTAACTTTATGAGCCTGTGCAGGTTATTATTTCTGTTTTACAGATGAGAAAACAGGGCCTTAGATTAAATATGTCCTAGATCTCAGTATTGCAGTGACTATTAAATATCAAATAAATGTCTGGACTATAGGCACAGAATAAAAGAGTCTTCCCCCCTTTTTTCTCCTTCGCTTCAGAGGAGCCCTTAGATAATGACTATTGGTCATGGTATCTGCATTTTGCAAAGTGACTACTATCTGCTAGGCATTGTGCTGCATGCTCTACATACAGTATCATATTTAATCAAACCCCAAAAACAAATAGCAAAATTTTATAGGTTAGAAAATTAAAGCTCAAAGAAAGGAAGTCACTTGCTAAAGACAACAGTAAATGGCAGAGGTTGGATTAAAACCCCTATTTGGTTCACTCTAAAATAACTCTGTTTTTCACCAAATAAAACATTCCTCCATTTATCCATTACAGGATGGACCTCAGTACCAGGCACCTTGCTTTCCATGGAATGGCTTGCAGAAGGTGTGAGGGCAGAGGGTGAAAACAGGCAGGGATCTGACAGTGGAGAACATGGCAGAACTTGGCTCACACAGTGCTCCACGGTGTGAACATTAGAAAACTAATGTCACTGGACCAAGGACTAAGGACTGATGGTTATAGCCACCTGGAGGGACATTCGACACCCATTTCAGCTCTTATTCCAACTATCTTTTCTAAGTCCTGCCCAAGAACTAAAACAAAAATTGCACAACCATTCACTTCTACACAGTGAAGCTGATAAAATTTTGGTGTCTCCTCAAAATAGCATTTCTATTGAGCATAATAATAACCGAAGCTAGAATGTTTCCATCATGGCGAAGTGAGTGAACCTGAGAACACTGCTATATATACAAGGTAATAAGCTGACTGTGAAAGCAACCATCACCATTTACAAAGGGAGGTGTTAAAATAAAAAGGAGAAGGAAGGTTTACCTGCATGCTTTCAACAAAACTCTCAGAAAGGTGATGCTGGGCGATTTGCTTGTTAAGCTTGACTGACATAGGATGATTGTTTAGTAGACCTCAATCAATTCAAGTTCTGACTGCATGACTGCACCGTGTGCTCTGCTGTAAGGGATAGGGTGAGGCAAGCGAGGTGCCAGGGGATTAAAATTTATGGAGGCACCCAGTCTCAGCTGACTTTGCATTTGTGAGTCCCCTGTGCTTCACCCCAGCCTGAAGCTAATACAGATTCTGTACTGACTGAGCACGAGATGCCCGTGCATGGGTTCAAACTGGCACTGGAGAGACTTAAGGTGCACAGTGGCCCCTTAACTCTATAGACTTCCATGCACTGACGTCAGGGACTGTCCTTGAGAAAACTCCCACCATGGCCCTTTCACCCGGGTCATCTCTTATTTCTTTGCCCGAAATGATCTTCCCCTCCTTGTTAACGTGGGAAATCCTGCTCAGTCTTTGCTTCAGCTTTCCCTTACAGAATTCATTGGCATTTGTGTTTTCAAGGAGGATGGCAGTTAAGACAAATAACTCTCTAATGTGTAGGACTCACAGGCAGTGTGTGAGCAGGAAGCTAGTGTCCTAACTCTTACGGGGGAGCTATTTGGCAGTGCCTGGATCCTCAGGTCTCAGAAGTAACCAGTTAGCTGGGTGGAATTTGCTCTAGAAGCCAGCAGAAACACCTCCAATTGCCAAAAGAGACTCTAATCATTGTTGAATGTTTTTAATAACAACTATTATGGTATGAGAATGTTAATTGCAGCATTGTTTATAGCAGCAGAAAATGAGAAATGACCAAAATGTTCACGAAAGGGGATGACTAAATAATCCCAGGTGCTGTAATACTATGGAATTAAACGAAATAGATAGAAGGCAGCTCTATATATTCTGACTTGGAAAAATATTTAAGATATATTTTTGAATGAAAAAGGCAAATGGAAGAACAATATAGCTAGTAGGAAATGACATACAAGAATAACTTCCCAAATTACTTTTGTATATTTTTTCTTGGCATGATTATTCACTGGCAAATGCAAAGAAAAGTGTTTGGAAGCATGCATACCAAACAGACCACAGGTGTGTGAGAAAGGGGGCCAGGATTGGGGTGATGACCTACATTGCCTTTTTAAACATAGAATACATATGTATGTATTTCTTTTGTAATTCAAGGTTTTTAAGTGAAAAGATAAATGCTTACTGGCAGCATTACAGTGGCTACAACGTTGAATACTGAATCTGCACTTATGAAATGCCACTGAATCAACACATAGCCAAGTGACACCTGGGTTGAGGGGCTGGAGGGACATTATGAAAGACAGAAAGTTCTTCTTCAGTTTCATCTACACTCTACCTCTTGGCAACTCTGAGTTGATTATAGACACTGCAAATAAGAATTTGATGGTATGGGGCCTTCTTTGAAGATGATTTCAGGCCCCTCTCCCAGCTAAGGGTCTTCTTGTTCCTAATACGAAACGTGTAGTTTACACAATCTGCTGATCAGTGGTGTTACTACTGTCACCTCTTCCCTCCAACTTTAGGGTCCTGTGGGGGTGGTCACTCTTCCACCTGTGAGCATCTTACTTTTGAGAGCAGGGCATTTATCCCACCTGCTGATGGCTGGTATTTATCGTATGTTCACTTTACACAGGCTTGCTCACTGATGCTGATGCTTTTCTGCAAAGAGTTTGAAAGGGATAGACGAAACCAGTGGATGTGGTAACTTAACAAAAATCCTTTGGGGTCAGATGCTATGATGTAGTACCCACTGATATGAACAACATCTGAGAGTGGAGGTCGAGCCCTAGAAAGTAATGTCTGTGATTTTATGATTCTTAAACACGACAGCACTGACAAATATTTATATACCTGGACATTTATCATTGAATCACATTTCTAATTTAAATTTTAATTTAAATTTTATAAGGCATAAATGAAAAATCACACTGAATAGGACAGTATAATTTAATCATTTCTGATGTTTTCTTTTACACGAATCAGGATTTATTTGGATTTCACATTCTGAGTTTGCCAAAGGAATGGTGAAATCTATTTAGGGGTAGCTAAAAATGTTTGTGTGTGTGTGTGTGTGTGTGTCTATGTGTGTATGTATGTATGTGTGTGTGTGTGTATATATATATA
Source organism: Diceros bicornis minor (assembly GCF_020826845.1). NCBI lineage: Eukaryota > Metazoa > Chordata > Mammalia > Perissodactyla > Rhinocerotidae > Diceros > Diceros bicornis. The sequence continues at coordinate 71,142,221 of NC_080745.1, forward strand.
TATATTCTCCATAATCTGAAAAGTGAGGAGTCATGGGCCTTCATTCTGCATTAGTCCAGTGATTTGAGTAGCATCTGGAACAATTTAGATCCCTCTGTATTTCAGCCTCCTCTCATCAATACCAAAGAGAGAATAATAGAACTTCTTTGACTGATTGAGTTAGTGAAAAAAAATAAACTCTGAAACTAGCTTTAGGGGTTTCAGGTGCCCTTAATAATGTCTAAACATGCTAGTAATAAAATTCCTTTCTTTGGCATTAATTTACTTATTTCATCAGCCCTTTTCAATTTTTTTTCCCATGGTACTAGATGCTGAAGACCTAACTGACCCAGTGCTGTAAAAATGTCACTTGTATTTCCCTCAGATTTTGTGTTATAGTTCAGTTAAGTCACAACTTATTCCTTCATTCAAAAGTTCTAGAAATCCCTGACATCAGAGATAATATTTGAGGTACATGTCTGTGTTTTTTCTCTTCTTTAAAAAAGTAGTATATATTATTTTGTTAATCTTTTTTCAATTAAAAAACTTTAAAAATTTCAAATATGGAAGTACATAAATGGAAACATGGAATTCATCACCTCTGTAGTGCAGCTGGCATGAGAAATGAGGAGTTGCCAAGTAGAACTGGCCTATTGGGGGGGGTTTCTACCCCTCCCTGCCTTCTTCCTTCTCTCTTTTTCTTCTTTTCTTTTTTCTTACTTTCCCTGTCTTTCTAACTTTTTAATATCAGAATTTTCAAATATTCACAAATGAGAGAAAATAGTATAATAAATCCCCACGCCCCCCTTAGCTCATCTTCACACATTATCAATACCTATTCCTTTTTTAACATTTTAAAACAAATCTCACATATCATGTATCTCTAAAAGATAGGCTTTCTTTCTTTTTAGCCTAACCAAAATACCATTATCACACCTAAATATATAAATATTTAATTAATATAATATAATAAATATAAATATTTATATTTTGATTAGGTATCACCCAATATCACCGATGATGGTTAATTTTATGTGTCAGCTTGACTGGGCCACAGGGTGCCCAGATATTTGGTCAAATATTATTCTGAGTGCTTCTCTGAGGGTGTTTTTGGATGAGATTAACATTTAAATCAGTAGACTGAGTAAAGCAAATTGTTCTCTTCAACGTGGGTGGGCCTCATCCAATCCATGGAAGGCCTGACTAGAACAAAAAGGCTGACCTTTGCTGAGTAAGAGAGAATTCTTCCTGCTTGTCTTCAAACTGGACATTGGCTTTTTTCCTGCCTTCGCACTTGGACAGAAACATTGGCTTTTCTAGGGTTTTGGGCCTGCTGTCCTTCAGATGGGAACTACACTGTTGACTTTCAGGGTCTCATGCCTTCAGACTGGGACCGGAAACAAACCATCAGTCTCCCGGGTCTCCAGCTTGCAAACCCACCCTGCAGATCTCAGGATCTGGACTTGCCTGCTTCCATAACTGCGTGATCTAATTCCTTATATTGAATTTCTTTATATATATATGTGTGTATTGGAACTATAAAAACATATCTCTGCAAAACCCTGACTAATACATCACCTAATCATCAGTCCATATTTCATTTCTCCAAATGGTTCAAAAATGTTTTTTTTACAGATTATTTGAATTAGAATCCAAATAAGTTCCGCATACTATTTTTTAAGTCTATAAACACCAGTTACACTTGTGATAAAGTCATGGAATGTTTTCCCTTTTATGATTTCTTAAGTAATACTGGATAAGCCCCACAAAACAGAACATTAAACACAAAATTTTAGAATCTGATTTCATATTTATAAAGATCAGAATGCATGCCTTAAATGTGTCAAGACTGGACATAGAGAGAAAATGAATCATATTCCTACTAATACCAGTATACTCTTGAAAACTCAAGGAGTTTCTTTTTTGACTGTAGGCTCCACATCCATAAAACAGGAAACACACATATAAAATAATTTATTTGGCCTTCCTCCCAGGGATGCAGTGAGAATAAAAGGTAGCCTCACGTGATTAATTAATTCTGAAATAGAGTATCAAAAAATAAAGAAATTTATATATTATCACCATCGTCATCTTCATCTAAGGAAACTGTTTCATTTCTTTATTTGCAACTGAGGTCATTCTCAGAAGAAATTTGCACTGTAATGCAAATCTGTGCTGCATTATTAAAATGAACAAAAGCAAATAAATTGTGCTGTAATGAAATAGGCCTGCTGTTTGATCAGAAGTAATTCTGTAAGTTTAACACACGCTGAAACACAGCAAAGGTTGACCTCTCAAGGTCACTGCTTCAGACACTTACCCGGTACTATTGAGGTAACTCTGCCCCAAGCTGCAATCCTTCGACAGAGAAGATGGATTGAACCAAAATGCTGGGAGGCACTGACCGTTGCTGTGTCGCTCATAACCATAGTCACTGTTGGGGAAAGAGCCAAGAGAAATCTTTCAGTAGGTGAAAAAATTACCGAGAATAATTTTGTTAGTCCACAGCCAACTTCTACTCTAGTCAACTCGTCAAAAAAAGGCATTCACTGGGGCCGGCCCAGTGGCACAGTGGTTAAGTGCGCGCGCTCCGCTGCAGCAGCCCAGGGTTTGCAGGTTCGGGTCCCGGGAGCGCACAGATGCACCGCTTGTCAAGCCATGCTGTGGCGGCGTGCCATATAAAGTAGAGGAGGATGGGCACAGATGTTAGCCCAGGGCCAATCTTCCTCAAGGAAAAAAGGGGAGGATTGGCATCGGATGTTAGCTTAGGGCTAGTCCTCCTCACCACAAAAAAAAAAAAAAAAAAAAAAAAAAAAGGCATTCACTGAATCACTGTCTTTCCAGAAATGGAACTTCTTTCCCCCTGGAATATCTATCAATTAGATAGATATTGAAAATATCTACAGAACCCATTTTGAGAAATGCTGACTTGAAGCAAAAGAGATGCCTGTGTAGAGATGAAGTCTCAATGCCCAATAATTCAAATTAAACGCCTTTAAGCTGAGAGAGTAGATTATGTTCTCTTTAGAAGGATACACAATACTGATTGTGGTTGGGCCCAGACAAAGCTATAATTGGAAAACAGTCAGTGGTAGAAGCTCAATTCTCAGTGTAAAACCTCACTGAAGTATTTAACACAGCCACATGTGGCACCATTCTCGATCCTGGTGATGTCTTTGGGGTGCTCTTCCAAGACATCTGGATCTAGCAAGTAGAGCTGAGCCAAGTCTCTCTCTGCACAAGCCATATGCTTCAAAGTCACAGCAGAAAAAGAAATGTCCTTCAAGAGTGTCACGAGCATTCCCCCAAGGAAAAGTTTTGTCCTAGTCGGTAACCACTGCCAGTGGGACTAACTGCTTTAAATCTTTTCTCTAGTTTGCAAATAGTAAAACACTTTTCTCTGGGTCTCCTCTCCTTCTTGCCTCCAGGGGCCTCTGAGTGGCCTGATATTCTTGGCTTCTGGAAGATGAACCTGGGCACAGAGGATGACAACAAATTGCACCTCTGCATGCACAGACAAATTGCAGGTAGCAACCAGCAAGCATTAGTATGAACTGGCCCATCTGTGTAATGGAGGTGAGATGCTGGCACATGAGGGTCGGGAAGGGAGAAATAGGCTCATTTAAGGGGCCTGTCACCAGGCAGCTGGCACTTAGAATTCTGCACACACCAGCTGGATTTGGTGCTGGTTCAACACAGCATGGGTAGGAGGACTTAAGAATTGCTGCCCACAACCAGTGTTCATTTCAGGGAATTACTTTACAAATGCTGGAGAATGACAGGCAAGGTCATCTGGAGGACTGACCAGGGGAGAGCCAAGCTAAGAGAGAACATTCGACAACCACCTTTCATTATGCTATAGTCAAATGGAATCACTGAAGTTCCAGCTACTGGTAGAAACTCAACAAAGTCATGGTGAGCCTTCCAAAATATTTTCAGAAATCACACAGTTACAAAAATCTCATTTGACCAGAAAATCTTACAATGGCTTCATTTATGATTCATTTCCCACTTTCGGAATACATTTGTTAGTGGGATGAGCAGCAGATTCCAATCACGGATGAACTCAAGAACTGGGCCAAGGTTGAGGGGAGTGAGAGATAGGGGAAGGGAGAAACCTAATTACTCTCCTTACCACACATTCCCTTTACTCTAGATGAGCTTAACATGGAAAAAGGGAAACAACAAATAACCATGACAACAACAAAAGACTGGCTTATTTTGGAACTTTGTCAAAAAGATTCCCAAAGGAACAAATGTATCCAGGAGAAATCTGGGAATTGGGACACCTCACCTTACTTTTTCTTTTTGGTGTTCTATGACAGAATACATTGCTCTTTGCAAAAGATTGACCGTTTGGAAAAGCCAAAGTTAAGCCACCAAGATAAAATGTTAACTTCCTTTACAAATCCTCCTTGAGTAGAGTGGATAAAGGAGAAGTAGTTAGGCTTCAGAAAGAGGGATGTGATGAATGACTTAAAAATTCCATGTAAGTTTTCCCTCTGAATTTATTTCAGCGTGTCAATCCCAAAAGGTAGGACAAGGATAAAATATCTGCATCATTTTAATAATGTTGCACTGACTAAAACATAAGTCATGGTTGGAGAGGCCCCTGCAGAATTCCTTTTGAGCTTAACCGAAGCTCTGTTGCCCTCTGGCTGAGCCTAGGGAGACACAGCACTGGCTGTTGGCTTGCCTTGTTTACCAACAAGAGGAGAACAGCTTTGGGTTACTGGTGTGATTGCTGGTGGTCAATTTTTTCAGGCCTGCCCGGTACTATTTATTCAGAGAACACCTCCAGAGGTTTACCATGAGAGACTTACTTTTCCTAAGATACCTGATGTATATGTATACAGTATCTCAGCCCAGTCACTGATGCTTTGATGATCAGATATGTGACCTGTGATTGCTACACAGAAAAATGGTTAAAGGAATGACTTTAGTTCTTAGGCAGGTCAAGTTTCAATCGTTCAATGTTGACATACATATTTACCGATTGCTTTCTCTAAACTAAAAATACATAAATAAATAAAAAAGAAAAAGAAAAAAGAGGGAAAAAAAAGGGAACAGCAAATGAGATGGATATGACCAAGAGAGTTATCACCTACTCATCCTCAAGAATTTGTCAACCTCACCTGAACACTAACACTGACCTAGAACAAGGCGAGGGCATCAGCGGTCCCATAAGCTAGCTTTCTGCTTACCAAATGCTCCAGAAATAATGCTATGGTACTCTCAGTTATTTAACTTCTAAATGTCTCAGTACTTTTCCAGTTTAAACTAATTGAGGCCTGGTAAAGAGAGAAGTCTCCTTTACTACTAGGTTCACAGAGTCATAGATTGGCAATGCCTCTGAATCCATCCTTGCATTGAATTCAGAAACGTCTGCCACAGCTTGCGTAGCAATAGTCAGCTAACCACTGACCGAAAACTTCCAGGGATAGAAAATTTACTGCCTTATAAGGTCATTGTTCCATTACCGGGAACCCTAGATTCTAGAAAGTTTTTATCTTGAGCATAAGCACGTTTGTTCTCTCAAAAGTCCACTTATTGTTTTCAGTGCTGCTGTTTGAAGCAACTTGGGGTGCATCTGGTCTCTCTTTTTGTCCTGAGATCTATCAAATATGTGAGGATAATCACCAGCCATCTTCTGAATCCTCTTTAAATCTAAAGAAACTCTTGGCTTTTCCATATTCATATGCACACAGCTAGTGAGCCATGATGTCCCCAAGACATAATTTCCAAGAATATGAGGCTTGTCATTTAGCTCTATGTATGTTAATATTATTTCAGATCTCAGCTGTCATTAAGGCCCATATGGATCTGATATACTGAATGACTTTTATCCACGAGATAAAAGCACAAGCTCACCAGTCAAAATCAGCCTCTGTGCAGACACACGGTTCAGATTCCATAGCTCCTGCATATTTTCCTTGCATACATTTCCGCTCTGATTTACGCTTCTTATATATCCTTTTTGCTCCCATGATGCATGCTTCCCCCTGGAAGGAGACAAGGATCTCATGCAGTTGGGCAACATAGTTTGGACCCTCCCTGCTCCACATCAGGACAGTTCAGGGAGATGTTCTCCAACTTCAGTGTAATCCAGACGTGGGTAGCCTGCTTTGTGCTAACAGAATTTTCTTTTTGATATCTAGAGCCCTATTATAGAATGTGACTATAAAGGCAATCCTACGAAGCACTGAGGGTGTGTAAAAAAAAGTCCTTAACTCCTTATGCATTCAGCAAACCTTTACTTGGCCAGGCGTTGGGCGCAGTGCTGTGAGGGACACAAGGATAACTAAGACTCAGCCCATAACAAGTGTATTGTCAACAAATCTGTAATAATTAGGTTCAATTCTCCTGTAATAAAAGATTTATACATTTGGTCATTTATGAGCACATGAAAGAAGAGTATTGCTAAGAAATATAAAGATCTATTTTCCCCTGATTTATTATGCCTCTGCTCACACAACTGTATAGCATGAATTTTATGTCCATCTACCAGAGAAATGAGAGAACTAAATTCAGTGTTTCTCTACAGAATAAATAAAAGCTTTGAATATCATAATCCTTGTGCATCCCAAAGTGGAAAATATCAGCAATGTAAATGAGCAATAATTTTATTGTTGAGTCTCCGAATAGAGTAGATGATTCTAGCTGACGCAGCCCCCACTGTCAAACATAGTTCTTCGTGTGTTTGAAGGACCAGAACAGAGTTTTGTCCAAGTGACTATTGTCTTTCTTGAGCAAATTCACTTTAACTGGCTCCATTACACATGAACATGTAACTATACTACTTAGTCAAGGTTTGAGGTCACATATGATGGGTCACTGTCTGAATATAGTGATGACTTTGTGGCAAGAGCCTCCGCCACGTCCTTTGAGAGACCCGCAGGATGACTTCTGCCTTGGGAAATCAAAGGAGAGAAGTTTTCAGCCAAGCACGTTGATATGAGCTGAATAGCTGCAGGGTCAGGATGAAGTAAAGTTTCCTATTAATAATTCTGCATTCTTGTACCATGAGTTCTTTAGAAGGACACAAGAAGCGCTATCTAATCCCAGGGAATCGCAGTGGTGGGGAGGAAGGATTTTATTGGCACTGCTCACCCAGCATAATTTTGTTATTTTATGTCTCTGTTTGCATTGCTAGATAAAATTGAAGATCTTTTCCTCACTCCTGCGCCCACCGTGCAATCATATGACATGCTTAGATAAATTATGTTCAGATCTCTGTGCTGAGTTAGTATTTCATTTTGAGTTGTAAGTCTAAGCCAAGCACATTTGAATTTTATCTCATTATATCCTAGTACAATAAAAACAGAAATTACTTCACACCAAGCTATAAACGTTGAGTTTGTTCACTGCTGTGGAACACAAAACACGTAAGAAAGCAAGAGATGGGCATTTTAGCCTGAAAAACACCAATTCCTACACTTTAATGATTAGTTTTCCCCCAATATGCCCCATGCCTCCCACCTGACTCAACCTCAGCTCTCTTCCTCCTACCTGGCTATGCAGCTGCCAGGGTCTGTAGTCCTCCTCGGCACACCGTCTATCGAAAATGGACTTGTAGTCCACTTTGACCAGCTGCCATTCAGAGCGGTGGCTGAAGTGTCCAAACACTCTACAAAGTTGATGATGATGAAAACAATCACAATAATAACAATGCCAATAGTTATAACAATAGTTAGCATTGGCCGAGTGTTTACAATGAGCTTAGCATAATGCCAAGAACATTACATTGATCATATTATTTAATCCTCAAAACACATTTGTGAGGAGGGCACTGTCATTGGCTCCACTTCATATATGGGTAACTTGAGGCTTAAAGAATTTTGTTAACATGCAAAAACCAAAGTCAGGTCACTAAGAACTGGTAGAGTCAGAACCCAGGGTATTTGACTTAAAAGCCCACTTCTACATATTGTACCACAAGAATGGTTGACAAAAGAAAAAAAACAATTGAGAAAACAATCGCAAATGCTGCATTCTTTGTGGTCATGACTATACTTCTAGCTTCTGTTGCTAATGTACATGGTTCCCATGGTTTCCACACTATTTTACCTTCCCACTAGTCCCTAGGGAAAATGGGCAGCAGAGTCAAGTAGTTACAACTGTTTCCTACAGGGTCTATTCTACTCTCCTTACTCACAGAGACTTAGGCAGTTAATGAGGTGTCTGAATCACCAATTGTAGGTGTGGATAAAAGCCACAAAGTAGCCTTTTCAGCCAGCTTTTTTTCATCTATGTTTGGAAATATAAAAATTGAATAAAGACAAATTATGGAAAAATTGCTAATCTAGCAATGTTTACCATGCACAAAAGTGTAGAGTGTAGGCATATTAAATTTTTGTTGATCTTTTATGATCATTAAAAAAAGAGGGAGGGAAGAAAAAATTAGAAAATGTACCAACTATTCACTTTGATTTTTAAATTTTCATTGATGACAGGAACAACTACTTTAAAACCTTCCCTTTCTGTTTTCCATGTCCAATTTTCCAGGGAAAGAAAAAAATCACAGTTTCATATTTCAAATTCAAAGCTCATGTTTTGAAACCCATAGGCAGGCAAGTCATTAATCAAGTCTTTCACAAATTAATGATCATCACTTTCCAGAGAAGAATGAGTGCAAATACAATTTCACAAGAACAGATTGTTCTCATGGTTTTCCTAATATGCCTCACAATTGCGTTAGGTAAAGAGCCAGGGAAAAATAAAACACTTTGTGGGGTTTTTGATCAAGTTCTGTGTTCTGTCTTAAAGTGAAATCATTCTTAAATGCCTGTGATTTTCTGTATATTGAGTTTATTATTAAAGTGGTAAATTTATAGCTTTATTTTCTATGGAAATAACCACTTCTAATTTCCCCAAGGCCATTCACTATGGGAATAAATAAACTATGCCCTTCTGCTGCCAACCCTCAGTGTGGGTCCCCTAATAATGAGGAAAGAGCCAAGAAAATGGCTGCCCACATTTTTCTTTCCTCTTTGCTGGAGAATCATGAAGTTCGATGTACTGACTTTGCTAGTAACTTCAAACCTAACAGCAAAGTGAACAGGCTTAGCTAAAAACAACATGCTTCTAGGTTTATATTAAGACTAGAATACATCATAGTTTTCCACTTACGTCATGATGAGAGTCTCTTCCCCAGGCTCACCCAGAACCCCATCCACAAAAAGTGGAATGGATGTAAAGCTGTATTTGCTCCAAGATCTCCCTTCATCAAAACTCAACCTAATGACAGAAAAAATAACAGTCATGGGATCTCAAAAGAAAAAAAATCCTTTCAAAGGAAAGATACTATCAACCAGGAGAGAATACATTTTAAAAGTATCCGGGGCATTGTCCAAGTGAGGCTTTTATTGAATAAGTGCTCTTAATTACATCAGAAGGTAGAAATAGAGTTAGCCAAGCGTTTTGGAAGCCAGATGTGTTATAACATCAATAAGGGAAGAGGTGCATGAAACAGGAATAATAATAAGTCTTTGAAAGAATTTTTTTTTAATTTGGATATTTAATTAGATCTTAGATCTCAATGTGACCCTCTCCAAAACCTCACTGTAATCTAGCAGCAAGCCTTGCAGGTGATTCCGAAGAGCAATGACCTTCTGAGACCAACTTAGATGGACTTGAAGCAGCCACTTCTAAGTGATTAAACCCTAAGCAGTAGCCCTCTTACATTGTTATAAATCCTGGTTGACTCATTGAGTGAATGGGTACAGGAGGACAGGCTCTTGAGAGTAAGAGAAGTCTACAAATCTGATGGTCACACAGGATGTTTCTTTTGCTCTGCCTTTCTCTATGGATGCCTTCCCCCAAGCTATGCCTCTGTCTCTCTTATTTCTGCAGCTTCCTTTTCGGTCACCAAAGTAACTAACAGTGGAGGGAAAACCAGGCTTTTGACTTTGATCAAGCTCGCACATGGAGAGGACCACTTTCAAAAACACAGATGAAGGAGTCTATTGGAAATCCCTCTGGAAGCGAGGCCTTGCTTGTCCATCTGCGGAAGACCTACAGGTAGACTTGCAGAATGTCACCCCTGAAAAGGAAGCTAAGGAAGTAGGGTCAGGAGAAATGAGATAGGAGCAGAAGTGTCATGAACTGCTGATCTCTGTGCAGAACACACATAACACAAATATTAAACTCCAGGAGATGTTATTTGGGAAAGGTGAATGCAAGAAGTTAAGCTACTCAGAGATTACACCTGACACACCATTCTACCCATGATTATGCTGAAAGAATAAGGTACGGGGGTGGGGGGATATCATCACATGTGAAAACCATAATGCAATTCCTCTCTCAGGGGCTGAATCAATCAATCAATCAATCACTCTCTCCCTCCCTCCCTCCCTCCTTCCCTCTGTCTCCTTTCCTCCTCCTTTTGTGAAACTGCAGGCAACAATCTTATTTTAATAGAGCAAAGGTATAAATAATGTTCGAGTAGACCTTGACATTTTACTACAAACAGTCACAATCTGATGGCCTGACTCCTAGACTGGTCTTAGCAGTGTGCACGACTCATGGGCAATAGATGCCTTTACCAGAGATGTCGAATTGGGAGAGATGTGTGCTTCATAGCAACCAGGACTCCACCTTGATCCAGATACAAAACACTGTGCTCTTCTTCAAAGATCTGAAAAAGGAAAACACACATGGACACACATCCACATCCAGGCACACCCAGAATTCAAAGAATTAGTCTTCATATGAGGGGAAAAATCCTTACCATGATAGAACTAGGTTTCCCAAAATCTTTGGGAAGACAAAGTTATGAACAATGTTTCCCAAGGTGGGCTACATGTACCATTGGAGTTGCATAAAATGATTTTAGGTACACCACAAAAGAAATTTAAAAAATAAATAGTTATGTTTTCGTCTCTATATTCCTGTCTTTTTGCGGTAAGTTCTATTATCCCCATTTATAATGATGTCAGTATATTGGGTAACTGTCATATTGAGCAACATCATTATATGGAAGAAATCTTAGAGATGTTTTACTCCAATATTCTCATTTTTACAGATGAGAAAACTAAGGTTTAGAGAGATGTGGTGACTTGCTTAAGACCATGCATATAGTAATTGATGGAGCTGGGACTACAGTGCCCTTTCCAAATGTAATGATTTCAAAATTTCCAAGTATTATAGAGGAAAGGTATTCTTGTTAATTCATAGATTCTCTACCAAGGCATAAAGTAGTTCTGATCAAAATGGAATCATCATCTTTGGGTACATGTGTCATTGGATCTTTCTCCAAATGTGGAGAAAACAATCTGAAGTCAAATGGAGACAGGCTGAAAACAATTCGTAAATCCTCTCTATATAAGACACATGCTGTTTTCTCAGAGTTACATTGTTAGTATAGCCTTGTCTGTGGTTACACTACAGACATAATCTTTTTCCCCTTTGTTTACTGCTTATACGTAAACAAGGACTACGGTATGTATCCCAAGACTACAGAAGTAGAGACTTCTTTGCTTTGTTTAGGGTATTGGAAAGAAAAAAAAATGGGATCCTGGCTCTCTAACTATTTTCCAGAGGAAGCTTAATAGTCCATGTTCCTACACACCTCCAAGATCAATAGCCCTGAGGTTTCTCAAGCAAATTTCTTTCCTGCTCTGCTCTCCTCAAAACATATGAATCACACTGAGGATCTACGAAATGTCTGAAACTAGGACATGGTAACTGGACCATAACATGAACATCTCTGTCTAAAATTTAAAGCAGAGTGTTCTCAAGGCTGTATGATTACCTATGCATTAGATTTCAATTTATGGTGCTAGTTATTGTATGATAATTAAATGTCAGTGGGTTATTAAAACATATTTATTGAAGTGTAACAACCATGCATTAGGCACATATCTTGTTAGGATTGCTAAACCTCATTAAATGCCTGTTTTATAAGCTATGGGTATCTAATTTTCATTCATAAGAAAGAAAGGCAGCATTTAAGCTAAACACATTGGTTTAAAGTGATTCCATTTCTACTTTCCCTAACATATGCACGCTGATGGTTATTACTTTGTCTTTTGCACATGAGATTTAAACATCTCAGAACACCACCTGGGTAATGGCTATTTCTATATCACTGAATTCCTCTCTATTCTGACTTCTAGGCAAGGGGAATTTGTGGAGGCAACTCAGTACTAGGTATATAATCCACCCTCGGGGATCCATGTTCCCTATATGACAAACTCTTTGGGATTCTGGTTTTCTTTTATAGGAAAAATTAAGTCAGAACTAATTTGCTTTCATTGTCACTTATAAACTTTCTTATATATAGGCTCCAAATAAGGGTCATTTTTATTGAACAACAAAAAATCAAATTGCATAAATATCTGCTAAACTCAAAGACTTGTTCTAAACTTTCATAAAACAAAAAGGAAAATAACCACACTGGCAAGCTTTAGGATTTATGTGTAGCTAAATAAGTTCCCAGAATTAAATTTTTGGCAATTTGGGCAATTTTTATGTCATTTGAACTTCAGCAACTTGACCCAGGATACTTTCTTACCTGCCTCCAAGTGTTCCCTGCATCTGAAGAGACAAACATGCTGATGTCGCTATCTGACAATTCAGAACCTATATTACCTAGAAAAAGCACATCACCATTAGTGACAGGAACTTTCTGCAAAGGCTAACAACAGGCTATACCTGCGTCCGCATTGCCTGAGATGGATTTAGACTATAAACATCTCTGAGCAGGGCTTTTCAGCACACTTGCTTCAGGGTCAGTGGTTTAGGTGCCTTTCAAAAATATTTTTAGCTTGCTCATTAAGTTTCAAGCACAGATATCTAGCTCCTTAAAATAAACACAATTTACAACAGCAAGCAAATCAGGAAAGCTTCTTACCTGAAGCCACTATGATGCTGGGAGCTGTGTCTCGGCTGGCAATGATCCCCGATGTGTAGGGATTCTCAGAGACCTTAAGGTGAAGGTGTAGTGAGCAATAGGGCTGAGAAGAGGAGAGATGAGTGTTATAAAAGCACATAATCTAAATGGTCATTTAAAGCCCAGATTCAGAGCAATCATCCAATCAACCAACCCTCCCATGGATCTGTCCATCCATGTACACATCCATTCACCTATGTCTCATTCCACAAATATCTGGTGTCCACTCAGTATAAGACAGCTGCCAAGTTGGTAATGGAGAGATCACCTTCATTTTAAATCTAATCTACTGCCTTAATTGCCATTTGGTCATTCAGCAAACATTTTAGTACTTTACCCGTAAAACACTAGGTGTAGCTTATGAAAGAGTTACATTGATTAAAATTTGGTCTCTGCCATTATGGAGTGTATAATTTAAGATCTTTCTATTTATTACCACAAAGAGAGAATATTTTAACAGCCATAAGATCAATATAGACAAACTATGAGATTCTAGAGGGTGACAACACTATGGCTACCTTTGGATCAGGGAAGGCTCCCAAGAGAAAATGGTGCCTGAGGCAAAGATGGGTAGGAATTAAACTCCAGATGAGATGTTCAGGAGGATAAAGAACATACAGGCCTGAGTAACATCAGTAACAAAGAAAAGAAGCAGAAGAGCTGAGCTACAATAGAGTATGTAGTCATGTAAGACTGAGGAGGAGAAGTGGGATATGAAGTCAGGAAAGAAGGTTTGGTCAGGCTGAGAGGGCTTTGAAGAAGTCAGTTGGCATCTCTTAGCTACTCTCCATTTGAGACCACAGTCTCAGTTGGATAGAAGAAGTTGCATGACATGTGAAACTGTCCTAACATCCACGAGACAATCAACACAGTGTTTGTATCAGGGTATTATCAGAATCAGTATTATTCAATATAAAAGTCATGTGTGTAGACAAAATGTACACAAAATGTGTAATAACAATTTAAATGAAAATTTAAGAGACTTGTTTACTGTGCATAACAATCTCGATCAAATTCTCTGATTAAGATATCAACAGTTTTCAGAAACAGGATAATAAATCTTATACGAATTTCATTTAAAATAGTTCTTGTACTGAGTTGTCGAAAACTACAAGTTTGTGTCTGAACCCATATTTCTTTTCATCTCTCAGGAAGATTATTTTTTCATCTCTCAGGAAGATTATTTTCTAATCTTATCGACTTGAGGTTTTGGAATCACCAATGTATCTCTGTTATTACTTTTATTCTGCTTTGTAAATCTCAGCCAGCAGATATTCAGAGATCTAAAGAGATACAGTGATTAAATTTATATGAGATAGACTAAATGACAAACTAAAAATGAAACTCAGGAATAAAAGCAGCCAAAATACTGGTGAAATAAAAACAGTGGATCACAGTAGGGTCTTTTCTTCACTTGCCAACACATTGGGTAAACTCTCAAGGAATAATGACAGTAATAAATTATTGGTTTTGTATCAAAATTTCATGTAAAGTTTTCAAAAAAGGAATTTTTACTTTATAAGATTATGTAAGAATAAGGAAGACAGCCACTATAAGAAGAAACAGTCAGATCCAAACACTTAGCTGCCTTTTGTCCCAGAGGAAGATTAGAATGGGTATTGTTGTATGTTAAAGAGGTTCCACGACAGTGGTGCACAACACTCAGACAGATGCTAAGACAGGATAAAGCAGAGGTGTCAAACCATTTTTCCATGGAAGATTTCCTGACAACTGCAGCCTATCAGGATTGCCCCTTTTCTGATCTACAAAAGTTTATTTTACCATGCATAATCCTATATTATCTATTTGATGTACGTACAGTTTTATCCCCCTAAGATGCACTCTACAAATAAAGAGAAAATATCAACTACTACTTTGTGCGTTCTGCAGAACCCAGCATAGAATCTAAAAGACAATCAATAATGCTTGAAATATCAAGCAATGCTTTTACGTTAGGACATGAAAGACACTACTTTACTATTTTACTCAGAACGATGCCAGAAGTACGTGGGCTTATTTATAAACCACACAATCAGAGTAATGTGAGTATCTCCGTAGAATTCCAAGAAGTTCATCACTCCTTGGGGATTATGCCTAGACATGAATTTAATGGAGGGCCTTTTGTACCAGTCAACCGAGCAGGATATCCCCGGCCAAGGGAGCACCGAGTTTGCAATCTTGAGCCAGCCACCTGCCACATACATCACCACCCAGTGATCTGGAAGACTGTGAAGCTCACTGCCACCTGACCTAGGGATTATTTGATATAGGGCACTTGCCATTACAAAGGAAAAACGGCATTTTCAGTTGGCCATCTCAGCACTGCTCTGTTGCTGTGGCTTTCAGAGCCCCGAGATAAATTAATCTGAGAAGAAAAGACACCAGTTCATGCAGTAGCAGCAACACTAGAAATGATCTTTTTGGTGCACTTTTTTCTCCACTCTCACATTTGTAGTACTGGATTGCCCCCAGCTGGTACAAGGAGAATATTCTGTGGCTTTTTTTTTTCTTTCTTCCATTTTTTCAAGGAAGTTATACAGTTTACATCAATGTTTGAAGAAAAACAATATTAAGTGATTCATCTTCATTTTTTTAACTTAAACTTTTGTACCTGACCAGTTTTGGACATTTGTCAAAGTTAAGTCACCAAAAATTAACAGAGAGGTTTATTATAATGGCTAACTAGCCACTGGGAACTTCTGGAGGACACCAGAGAAGGCTTTCTAATTCTTATGCACATTTTGCCCAGGCAGGAGGCACTCTGTCCACCTCTCTCTTCTTTCCTTCCTTCCTTCTTTTCTGTCATTAGCAAACATGTACTGAGTACCTGCGTATCTTTCCAGAGTTATCTCCAATTCAGTAGAGTCAAAGCACAGTTTGTCCCAAATGTATTCCTCTGTTTCCCTTCCCTTTTCACATTAAGAAAATAGAGAACTGAAACCACCATGACCTGGCAGTGGACTTACAGAGACTGGAGGGACCAGCATACGTGTCTTGAAGCTGTTTTTCGTGCCCTTACTCACACATAGTCACAGGGCATGGAATATCATCAACCAGTCAATTTTAGGAGCAACCAGATCCTTCGTCTTGAATCTTCTCATGGTCAGGTACAGAGTTTGAGAATCTGATGCAAATTAAGGACTCTTTCCCAAGAAAAACTGCACAAAGGCAAGTGCAGACAGTTTTGTGTTCAATTTGAGGGAGGTAACAAACTCCTGTGGCCCATTGTGGACCTCTAGGTCTCAATTATTTTTCTTTTGCTTTATTCTTTTCTTTCTTATTTTAACCAACAAAATCTGTTGGCCATTGCAAATATTCGATAAATGTCTGTTGGATTTAATGGCTCCATTAACTAGCTGCTGTCTTCTTAGCAGTGTGTATGGCCAATGGAGAATTAGTAAATGACAGAACATTCCCCCACTATGATATAAATCAACTTAAAAAAACTATTAGATTATTTGAAAGTCAACCAGCTTCTCATTCTACTTCCTCTCCCTCCCCCCACTCCCATTGCTGTATTAACAGCCTTTAGATCTCACCTTCACGGTACCTTTATTCTTAGGGCTCCTAATCTGACTATTCTGTTGAAAAGCCAGATCAGAGCTTTCATAAATAATAAGGCAGCAGGTGAAGTCCCAAATATTGTCCCCCAAATCCACCCCCATACATACACATTTGTGCTGTTTCTAACCCTGAATTGGAGCTAGGAATCCATTAGATCTTCAGTAAAGAGCCAATGTCAAAGAACAGGGAGACCCCTGAGCCAATTGGCTGGGTACGGGGCATCTGGCCCCACTCCACTCCAGTACAATATGTAGAGTCACAGCCAGTGCAAAGGAGGTGGAAGGCAGAGTCAAGAAGCTCGTTGGGTAGCTGGCTGCTTAGGTCTAGTAGAAAACTGCTAACTGCATCCATCAAGAAGTCATGGCCTCTCTCCATGAAACACTATGCTTTCCCTAGGGGCCGAAGGATTTGTCACAGGCTCAGCTCACAGATCTTGCTTCTTGGGAACCCAATCCTGAGGCTTTGGAGGCAGGTGGACCATGACCTGTAATACCCCATCTAATTGTACAATGCAGTCTTCAGAGGAAAGAAATCCCAGCTGAGCCCTCCAGGCAATCAGTCTAAAAGTCCTAAAAATACAGCCCCAAATTACTCTGGATGTCTTATTTCTATAGAATACATTTTACCAGGAGCATTCCATTTGGGGCTGTAATTCTGAACTTGTTCCACATTTGTAACAGCCCTGCTGGAAAATCTCTTCTCTAATCACTAAGCTGTGCTTTCGGTGACACTGTCACTTTCCACGTACTCACAATCTAAAATCACTTTTTATCTCCTCTCTGCCACCAGCTCCCCAGCCTAAAGAAGGTTTTTAACGGTCTGGGTCTCCTGTAGCTCAAAGATTTTCTTTCCTGTTTTGTGACTTTGGCAGATTTTTTAAAAACGATTTTGGTTTCTCCTCCCCACTCCTGTTGTCATTTCCCCTCCTCACTCTGCTGCCTGTTTTCTAAAGCTCAGATTGAAACTATAGTCATGCGCCGCATAATGACATTTTGGCCAATGATGGATCGCATATAAGACGGTGGTCCCATAAGATTAGTACCATACAGCCTAGGTGTGTAGTAGGTGAGACCATCTAGTTTTGTGTACTATGATGTTCACACAAGGACAAAATCACCTAATGATACATTTATCAGAACGTATCCCCGTGGTTAAGTGATGCATGACTGTACATTAAACAACACAGTTAATGAGGGAGGAAGGCCAAAAGACTCCTACCCAGGGAGTATACACTACTACACACCTAGATCTCATTAATTCATCTTTCCTCAATCTTAATGAGCCTACTGATTTTGCCAACTTTCAGGTCAAGTTGAGCCCATAAGCTTCAGAGAGAGATATTATGACAAATCCTCTAGTGTGGCTATCAGAGGCAAGGAAAGGCTTCCACAGAAGTTCAAATTTGGAACTCAAACAACACCCATCAACGGGGCATCCACTTCAAACAAACACAACACCCACAACAATGCGTGTGTAGAGCACCTACCACGTGGCAGGTATCACTCTTGAGCTGATTCTTTGGAGCGGCCAGAAAACAGCCACAATCTCTATGCTCATGGAGCTCCTTTTCAGCAGGGGAAGATGAACAAGAAGGTCAACAAATGTGTCTGCTGATTTCAGACAGTGAGAGAGGTCACGAATAACAAAGGCTGGAACAACTACAACTTCAGAGAATGCTCAAGAAAGCTCTCTGAGACTAAGGTAATCAAGCAAGGAGCTGAATGCCAAGAAAAAGCCAGAGTAGAAGGGCATTTTAAGAGCAAGAATGGCAAATGCAGAGCCTAAGATATAAGTGAACACAGTGAGTTAGTGGTATGGAAAGAAGCACCCTCCTCCCCCATCATGGTCTGTGTGTAAGGAAGGAGAGAGAGGATGAAGACCAGACAGGGGAAATAG
The DNA here is from genome assembly GCF_020826845.1 of Diceros bicornis minor. NCBI lineage: Eukaryota > Metazoa > Chordata > Mammalia > Perissodactyla > Rhinocerotidae > Diceros > Diceros bicornis. The sequence goes on from NC_080745.1 coordinate 71,160,552, forward strand.
ACAGGTGCCAGACCATATGGGACCCTGCAGGCCATGGTAAAGTATCTGAATTTTATTCTACCTGAATTAGAAAGTCATTAGAAGGTTCAAGCAATGGAGGGACATGATCTGAACTTTTAAAGCTCAAGTTGATCCCACTGACATAAAATTTTAGAAAAGAGAAATCTAATCTATTAGTAAAGGAAAGCAGATTAGTGGTTGTCTGGGGCCAAGAGTGTGGACAGTGACTACAAAGGTGCACAAAGAAATTTGTTAGGGGCATGAAAATGTTCTATCTTGACTGTGGTGATGGTTACATGGGTATATACGTTTGCCACGATTCATCAAACTATACTTAGAAAATGGGTACTTTTTATGTATGTATGTTTTACCTCAATAAAGTTGGATTTAAAAAAATGAAAGGTCGAATTGGCTGCGATGTGGAGAAGAGATTGCCAGGGAGAGATGGGAGAAGCAGTTAGGAGCCTGTCACTGTAGGGGAAGGGAGAAATGATGGTGGCTTGGATTAGGATGGTCCCAGTGGAGATGAGAAGTAAACTGACACTGCATTTATATTTTGGAGGCACAGCAATAAGACTTCCTACCACTGGGCTGCAGCTGGAACAGGGAACTCTTCACTAAGTGCTTTGTGTAAGAGGCATTTCTAATGGTCCATTTATGATGCCAGAGCATCCAGGAAAGCCTCTAGGGGTGATATGGTTAATTCTCTCTCGTGACCATTTAATCTCCAAAGTGCATGGCGGGACGGAGGACCACGTTAAGGCATTGGTGCATCCCATGCATCTTTGGCTAAATATCATGCTGCTCCAACTTAAAAGAGCTAAACTAAGAAAGTGGCCTTGTTTTTTTTAAAATGCTACTGAACTATGCCTTGCATAGTAGGTATTCAATAAATAACTGTTACATTTACTTACTCTGTCACAGGCTTTGTGCACTTACTTTAACAACTGGCTTTTTTTTCCCTCTGTAAGTTGCCAGTAATAAGGATAGAAGCTGAGTGGAGGCTGCATTTTAGACTGCTTCCCTGATGTACAGTGACAACTGTGATATCCTCTGCACTAATAAGGTCAAGCTATGGCTGCTGGCATCTTCTCGAGTAGGAGGGTGACCCACCTACAGCTGTATGAGATGAATCTGCAAAGTGACTGTTCAGAATTTATGGGACAGAAGGAAGCAAGAATTGTATGAAGAGTGTGAACACTGTTGTACATATTTATATATATGCATATATACCAAGCCCTTCTTATTAAGAGTTCTCCCCTCTAAATTTATATACTAGGTTCTCCCTTTTATGAATTTAAGCAGAACTTCTGATTCTTTTTACAGAAATTAGCATTTAATATACTTTGTCTTGTAACTAATCTCTTCCTACCCTCCTGAATTCACTCAGTATCTATTCACGTGTCAAGTACAGGGCAGGTACCAGAACTACTAAGAGGAGTGAGATGTGACCCTATAATCTTTCATTTATTAATCCAGTCTCTCTCAAGTACATTGCAATATCCTTGAAGGCAAGATTCACCTTTAACCCCTCAATTTGGATGCCATCAGATAATCAAATATATAAACAAATTCATGCTGATCTACCTAATACCCAAACGTTACACAATTAAAAGAAAGCTATACTTTAAAGCAGGGGTCAGCAAACGTTTTTTTTAATAGAGCCAGATAATAAATATCCTAGGCTTTGTGGACCATATAGTCCCTGTCATGACTACTCAATTCTGCCATTGCGGAGCAAAAGCAGCCATAGACAAGATATAAATGAATGAGCATGACTGTTTTCCAATAAAACTTTATTTAGAAAAACAAGTGGTGAGCCATATTTGTCCCACTCGCCATAGCTTGCCAACCCCAGTTTTATAGAATGAGACATAAATAAATAGTATATATAAAGAGCACCAATAAGAGTTTAAATCAGTGGTTCTTACCCTTTTTTGAGGCATAAACTCCTCTAAAAATATGATTAAATATCTTTGCTAGAAAATACTACTACACAATTCTGCATTCAGTTCACCAATTCTACAGCTCAATATATGTATCATTAGACCTGTAACAGGTTATGCACGTGAAAGTAAGGATGTATATCCCCATCACACATGAAAACTATCATATTCTCGCTTAAACTACAATTTGAGGTCCTCATCAGAACTTGGACCTCAATTGAACATCCTTGGAAGTGAGCAAGAAACTTTCTCGTGTTCTCTTATCTCTTTGGTCCATCACAAATGGCAGCACTGTGACTCTTCTACACACTCAGCCTTCACACCCTTCTCTGTCTCCTTTTTTTCATCAAATTGAGCAAGATGCCCTGTAACCATTTTCATCTGCTTGTTTAACTCCATTTCCAGCCCTCACTGGTTGGGACATTCTGTCCCAACATGAAGACTCACCAGTAAGCACTGAACAGGGTCCCCCCTTAGATCCGTGTCTGGTGCCTGCAGCAAACGCCAGTCTCTGCCTTTGTTATATGTGATGAAAGTCTTCACTTGGTTGTCAATCTTCTTGTTAGCCAAGAACATTCCCTTTATCCCTGCTACCTGGGAAAAATTGACATGGCTGAAAAATACATCAATTTGAGAAGGGATATATTTGTTTACATAAAAAAAAAAAAGAAAAGCAGACTGTCAAATTCAGCTGTGAGCAGTTGTCTTGGAGGAAGGAGAAGGTGAGGATGGAGGAAGAAGGGGTGATGCTTAAGTACAATGACTTCCTGGGCTGTGGGACAGAAAATAGATTAGTGCCTCTTAGAGCATGGGGGCTCTAAAGCAAGTTTGATAGAGGCTTCTTATTTCCCTAAGGTAGGTTGGTAGGAGCTTGCAGTTGCCTAGAGATAAACTTTGGTGCTTTCAGTTCTGTTGCTTGGTAATTGATAAATAAATAGGAGATATTTTTATTATATGTTAGGCATAGCACCCATGATCTTAAATACTTTATCTCATTTAATCCTGTAACACTCCTCTTGGGTAAGTGTCACTTATTCTATTTCACAGATGAGGAAACAGGCTCATCCAGATAAAGTGACTTGGCTAATGTCACACTGCCTGAGGTCAAACAGATAATAAGTGGTGACCTGGGATTTTAACCCAAAACTCTCTGGCTTCACAGCCCATTGTATTAAGGACTATCTAAATCGTTGAGCTATCTACAGCCTTGGGCAATGGAAAGAGGTCAGTTAAAGCTCAGGACCCAATTACTAGCATTTTTTTTTTTCTGTAAAAGATCGCTCTATTAAGCCACCAAAGTACATTGAACAAAAGAGAACAGCTTTTAAATTTAAAGAAGCAATGGTTTCCCTAAATTGTTAAATAATCCCTCCTCCATTCCTATTACAGCTTTGTTCCCACTATAAACAGTCCTTATTTATTATTTGGCTCTGAAAATATGATTGCCTTCTCTCCACTATACATTAGGAAAGAGGTAAAAATTGGTAAGTTGCCAAAACTGTGCAATAACAAGTCATTAATTGAGCATTATATTTTTCATGTGTTTTAGAGTTTATTCAACACATTCATACATAACTTACTCTACTTGAAATTATGACAACACAGGAAAACCAGAGGGCAGTGAGAAAAGGGTCTGAAATGTGTTGAATGGTGCATTGTAACCCTATGCATAGGTATCTCATTCAATGCTCATAATAACCTGAGATAGTTCTCATTAGCCACATTTTGAGGATGAGGAAACAGAAACTTAGATTAAGTGGCTTCCCACAGCACAGACAGGGAGTAAGTAAATAGGCTAACAAGCATATTTGAACCTGTTTAACTTAACCCAGGTCCTTTATATTATAATACGAAAATTTTTAAGCAGAAGAGTGAAACAATAGCATCAGTCCCTGCCATGTATCAAGCACTACACCCAGTACTTTACATACAAAACCTCCAATATTCACTGCAACTGGTCCCCACTCAAATCTGTCTGATTTCCAATGTTCTTTCAACAACTACAGCTGTGAATTTCTCAATAAAAAAAGGTTGAGTTTCCCATCAATAGAATACGCACGTTTTGCCTTTGCTTTTGACACAGTCAAACCTCATTAGTTTGTACCTGCTGATTTGGCATCTGGGATAATTTAGAGTTGGGCCAACTTCGTACTCTTTTGGAACGGCAAGTTTGTTAAGCAAATAAATGGTATAAACGAGTTGCTGGGAGGAATAGTTTGAACTACTTAGGAAAACAAGCCATTTTGGGCAATCAAGAGAGGCCAGAACAGTTTGTTATGCATTGTCGATCCTCAACAACTGCGGAAGACATCAACTCCAGGAGCACTCTACCTCCAACAACGGTATGTTAATTACAAATAATATTCAGTTATTCACTATACCAGCTCCATAAGGACTACACACTAGGGAACCCCATATTGGTTTTGCATATGTTCGAGAGGCTGTTACATATTTAAATAAGACTAAACTGCCAGTTCTTTAAAAATTAAATTTCATAAGTCAGAATTTTCACAAAGACGTACTTGTCTTCCCTCCACAGTGTACCCATATGTGAGAAACGACACTGTCTTAACCATTCAACACGCTCGGAGGCTACAATAAGTACGAAATGAATAAAAATATTACCCAATCTAGTAGTTTCATTGCCCATTTTCCTTCCTGCCCTCTCCCTCTCTTGGCAAGGGTGTCAGAGCAGTGTTATGCGTGTTTAGGAGCTGGTTCATTTGATTTGCAGAAGTGGTGACTTTATTGGCCCCCAACTGCTTGGCATTATCAAATGCCACTTGAGCAGAGAGCTGCACTTTGTAATTCATCTCTGGCAGCTTGGGCTTCAGGTTTATCTTGAAGAATAAAAACTTGGCAAAGCAGAGGGAATGTGTGACAACAGGGGATAGAGCTGGAGAGGCTCTGCTTATTTTCCAAGGCACTCTATCCGTGAAAATCCCATTTGCGGTGCCTTGTTATTTTTTTGCTCCTTTGACCTGGTCTGCAAAGATGGTCACCCCCGCTCTTAGGTTTTTTGTGCCATTCACTGTTCCTTTTGCTCTGAGCCTGAGAAGTCCATCTTTCTGTGTGTCTCAGTGCAACCCTGCGCACGAGGCACTTTCCTTAAGGGCTCTTTTGTGAGGTCTCATCAGATATTTCTTGGAACCTCTACACTCTCACTGTAGGACTTTGGGTATCAAGGGAGCAGCATTGGTGCCCAAAATGTGGAATGTGTGTGGGTGTACACATGTGTGTACTTGTGTGGACATTTATGTGCATGTGTGTATATGTGTGTGTGTAAGGTCTGGGGTTCCACTGAGGACGAGGGGACATGTTTTTGTTTCCAGACAACCCCCCCTTGTATCCACAGTATGTGCATATTTGTGGAATGGGGTGGGGCTGAGGGATGGGACGGGGTGGGGAAAAGTAATATTCCCCATGAAGATATGCTTTCACAGAGACACAGAATTTCCAAGGAAGATCTTCCTGTGAGAATGATACATCCCACTGCTGGAAGTCTGTCTTCCTTCGGGGAATGACATGTTACAAAGAATTCTGCACAAGGATGTCTGAGGATGCCGAGTGTGTTCAGAAGCCACTTTTCTTTCTTTGCCTCTCATATGGGAGAATCTGATACCATAAGTCTCAAAGGTAATTAATAATTATTTCTTATTCTCTACTATCATATAAGCCAAAATATCATTTTGATTAGACTTTAAATATAAAATGTTATAGCTCAAACCTCAAGCCAACACAAAGCCCATCAGCACGTTTACTGTGACCCATGCACCAAAGTGCTACCTTCCCTTCTCTTATCTTACTCTCTCTCATCATATAGACTACTCCCCACTCCCCTGGATAACATCCTGACACATCTCTACCTATCCATCCCTCCAGTCCCAGCTCAATAAGCCTTTTTCCAGAAACCAGAATCTTTTTATCCTGAACTGTCCCCAACTCTTTTTCTCTGTCTTCCAATTTGTCTCTCGTATAGTTGGGACCTACACCTTGGCTCTCAACAACGTGTAAGCTTCCTAATGGCATGTCTTCCTGAAAACTTCTCTAGGACTCCTTACACTCCCCTTACCACAAGTTAATTCACCACAGCTACTCCTGTAATGTCTCACACTGTGGCCGCTCACTCTAATAGAACTTTTGGATTATCATTCAATCTACCATATTCCTTCATTAAAACTAATAATAGAAAAATCATTTTGTACAAGAAATCCTATTTCTGTTTTTAATAAAACAGCAAGAATTCTTCATTAGAAGATATAACAACAATAGTCATACCCCAGATTTACTGAGTACTTACGAAGTGTCAGGCAGTACATAAAGGGCTTTGCAAGTGTGAACACATGACTCTCTCCATGCACTCTAAGTGGTGGAGTCAGCTATCCTTATTTTACAGATTTGAAAACCAAAGTTTGGATGTGGCCAATCATCTGTCTAAGGTCACTCCCTAGAGAATCTCAGAGTTGGACTCCAAATCAGTCTGTCTGACTCTAGAGCCCACACACTTAACCCTTTGGCTGTACTATTTCTTCAAACTTCTCCCTCATCCTAGAGTATCCTGAGAGAAATAGCATATACGATGTCATACTTACAGGAAGCTGCCTCTTATTCATTCTTCAGTACATTTACTCAATAGTTGTTCAATAAATATTTTTGAGCATCTACTATCTATCATGCATTCTTCCAAGCACTGGGAATACAGCAGCTAGAATGTCTCAGCACCTACGCATTCATTCAACAGACTCTTTTTCAGAGTTAGAATGCGCTAGGCGCTGGGACTTGGATTTCTTTGGTGATTTAAAGGAAGAACTCCAGATATCTCTTTTGTTTTTTGATAGTTACCTCTCCTGTCCCAATCTCTCATGTGCTCGACGTGGAAGCTAAGATGGGAAAACCCTTGGACAAGAGCTTTTGCTTATTTCTGTCTCTGATGCTGACTGGGAGATGATTCCTCCCACCCTCTCTGTCTCAGATTTTAACTGCAAATCCAAAGTGTCAAAATTTAGAGAGAATGAAAAAGAAGAATCAACAACTGTGGCAAGAAAGAGAACATACTTGTGACTTCTTTGGGCTTTGGGGATAGGATATTTTTCTGTTCTAAAGAGAGGATCGCAGCCAGGATAGAGGCATGCGCAGCAGGGGCCAAGGGTTCCTCTATAATCAGGGAACCTATTGCCAAAAAAACGCTAAGTGTTCCGTCTTTCCCTGTTGCCTTGATCAGTCAGCACTCTCTTCCCAGGGAGAGAGTAGCCTTAAATAATTAGACGGTATATTCTATGTCCTATAATAAATATATCCTGGATGGGAGAGCATTTTCCTTCCCTACCTCCTATGCCGGATTGTAAGAGGCAGTCTTGCGCCAAGAAATCAAGCTGTAAGCTACATCATCACAACTGTTGAGCTTTTTCTTTTAAAGAGAGGGTACTTATAATAAGCAGAAGACCCTACGTGTGCAGAAGAACATGCATTAGTCATTGGTTATGTATTTCATGATGCCTACTGTGGCTCACTCACGTATGCACGCATTCTATGCATTCTGCATTCGTCAGCCAGGTGGCTTCAATCCCAACACAACCCTCTCCACTCAGCTGGGGTGAACTGTCATTGTCCATTAAACCAAAGTGCTCTTCATCATCATTGATTAATATTCCCGTCCCAGAGGAGGCAGGATATTGTCCAAATATGTCAGACCCCCTCTCATCATCCACATCAGATGAATACACTAGAAATCACATGTCTCAGACACACTCGTCACATCCCTTTTGCTCTGGCCACCATCACGCATGCTGTCACCCATCCCACATGATGCCACTGGAGCATTTGTGCTATTTGGGAAGAAAAGAATTTTAGGACACTTGTTTCTAAGATTATCTTACACAAACACATCCACCACACACAACTGGGAGCCACATGATAACACTGCCTGGATTTAGCTCTAACTGTGGGCTCAGGACTTGGTTCAGAAGGTGGTGAATAGGTTCAGAGCAATCATCTGCTGATCCTGTTTGTGTTGGCTTTTCCTCAGGCCATTTTATTCTTCCTGTCAGATTTCTTCTCCTGCTAGGTAAAGTCTGATACTATTTATCCTGCACTTCAATGTCCTTCTATTTCTATCTTAGGGCTATTACTTGGCCACAACCAAATATAAGCCCAAACACTGATCTTTCTGGAGACACAAAATGGTTTGTAGTTAAGAGTTCGTGCACTCTAGATTCAGATCCTAATTCTGCCACTTACTAGCTCTGGGATCTTATAAAAATGATTGTACTGTCTCTGCCACCATTTACTTATATTTGAAAGGGGAGTGATTATAGTCCCTATGTCAAAAAGTTAATACATGGATTGTGTGAGATAATTATTGAAGGTTCTTTACACAGTGCCTGGCACACAATGGCACTCTAAATATTAGCTATTCTTGTTATGATCTTTCATCAAGAAAAATCAGTTTCTAGCATTTTTGCTTTGTAGCCAACTTTCCTGGCTCACATTTCTTGACTCTCTTGAATGGAGGCCATGTTCAATGAAAAATTCACACTGAGAGAAAATTTTGGTATTTCAATAATTAAACCATGTAAGATGGTCCCCCAACATTTTGTCCCCAATATTTCCCTATCTCATCACATACACACATGTAGTTCTAGTGTAGAGAACCACATTTGTTGCAAGGTTCCAAGGTGCATGTGAACAAAATGATTGATTTTAATGAGAACTGTGCTACCTTCTGCATTTCCCACAAAGACTCATCAGCAATACATATCCTCTATACGCAGACTCATCATACACTTATACATTATACAGTTCACCTCTGCTAAAATAGCTTAAAGAGCACACAGATACAGGAATAGCAGGTAATTGGCATGCAGAAGTATACAAGCAAAGAATGCATGTCATCCTCCTCAGTCACCCCTAAGTGGGAGCAGACGTGCACTCCATGTATTCTATCTCTGTCACTCCCACCTTGTATGGTGCTCATCTCTGCTCCTTATTAATTCATTTATGGATTTTCTTACTTTTCATTTATCTCTAAGTACTCATCATTCATTGCAATTCTACTGGGAAATTCATGCTGGATGGCATTCAGCTTCCTGCTAGCCAGAACAATCAGATTTAAGGAACAGTTGTGCCAGGTTCCATGTCAGCCAATATTCTTTCTATCTAGGTAATCAGCAGATACGGGATTGCCATTCTGATCACATCAATTTCAATTCAAGTTGCTGTGAACTGTCAGGCTAATAAAACAAAGACTCTTCCCAGGATGCAGAACACCTTTACATAATGCAGTCACACCACTGCACACAGAGATGATAATGAGAGCCAGCAGTTTCCCTACAGATAGTCAACTGCAAGAGAGACATAAAGGGGCAACTCAAGGATTAACCAAAAAATCGTTTGCTGTGTCCAGAGGTCACCCTGTTTCCTCCTCTCATTCCGTACCTGTTAGCGATGTTTGAATTCAGAAAACTATTCGAGGAAACAGTTGCAAATAACATGACATTGCAAAGTCATCCCTATCCAAACCTGTCGTCTTTTCCATCAACAAGGGACCAATTAAAATGGTCTCGATTTTGGCAGAAAACAAAATCTATCCAGAGAAGCTATTCCACATTGACTTGAAATGAAGGAAGAAGATAATCAGGAAGGGGGAAATGCAACCTGAAAGTCAGGAAATGTTTTTGGAAGACCAAGGGCAGAGCCAAGACCAGGGAGGCAAACTGGGTGATTAACGTGGAACAGCTGCTTTGACTTCATACCAGCCAGACACTAGGAGCAAGATACTTCCATTGCGTGCACTGGATCAAGGCAAAATAATGCGTGGCATTTCGACAAAATACATTTAAAGTTTAAATGTTTATAAGACATTTACAAATGAGGAAAGAAATGTGGCAATTTACACTTGTTTATAAGAAGACAACTAGTTGGTGTTAAAGAATGTCATATGGCCATGCTAATTGCAATATGGGAAGAAGTAGAGACCCAAAATAGTGGAAATGTGTTGGATTTTTAAACAATGTAGGTAGATTTTAAGACTACAAGAATCGAACATTGTATTGGGGCTTAAACTCATTGGAATGTAATATTAATTATGCTATCTATAATTTGTTGAGCATCGCTGTATTTCAGGCACTAATCAGTACTTTAAGAAGATTAACTTATTTAGTCCTCAAAGAAATCCTGTCAAGTACATACCATATTTATCTTCATATTTAAACAAGGAAACTGAGGTTCAGAAGTTATTGGATTTGTCTCAAGAGCACATACATGTGGTATAGCTAGGATTTAAACCCAGGCAGCCTGACTCTAGAATTTATACTCTAAGTCGCAATTTTATCCAACATGAATTTGAAACTAAATCGCCAGAATATGTAAATGTTTTCCAGAAAACATGTTCAGCTTGAGGCTGAGATATATGATACTATATTTATCTGGAACAGGGGCAGAAAAGGAAGTGGAAGAAACTTGTGAATGTATAAAAAAGTTTGCAGGGAATTTTTCTAAATATATACACACAAACTATGTCCTATGCTAGTCTACTGTAATTTCCATTACAAATACTTGGGCTCTAAATTGGGCATACAGTTTGTTAACATGCCTTTCCTTATATATACACAGAGAAGTTTAGATACTAGAAGCAAATCCCCAAGAACTCCTAAAGGAGAAGGAATATGGATAGCATTAAAAGGAATTACAATGATAAGTTTAAATTTCTTAAGTGAAATTGCTTTCTTTCTTTGACATACTGGATATAATTCCCTTGCTTCTCGTTACACAAACAACCTCTTGACTCTGAACTTATACTCAACTAAACGGTAGCATCATTATGCCTGTACATATTTGAATCAGTTTTAGAATTTTTTTCAGATAGAATATAGGTATATGATTACACTTCCAAAATTCTGAATACGTTTCTTTTCTTTCTTTTTTTTTTTGTTGTGAGGAAGATTAGCCCTGAGGTAACATCTGTTGCCAATCTTGCTCTTTTTGCTGAGGAAGATTGGCCCTGGGCTAACATCTGTGCCCATCTTCCTCTCTGAATATATTTTTTAATGGCTCATTATAACTCATTATAAATCCTTCATAGCACAAGATAAAACTGACAAATGGCTAATATCCATCCCCAAATAGCAGCTTTCTTTCTACCCAACTGTGCCTTAAATGGCAATTAAAGCGTTGGTGTTTGTCGTGAAAGCTAACTGATTCAACATACCTGATTTTATTTTGAATCTTGGTCACTTTGAGAAACAAAGTGCCATAAGTTCCCTTAAGGTAGAATGGTGAACTCTGCTTTTTGTCTCTCCTCCTCCTCCCCCTCATTTAGGAGAGAAAGATTTATTAACCTTATCTTACTCATTGGCCCTCTGAGAGGATGGCAAATAGCCAGTGGAGGTTATCTAGTTAGAAAGGTCTTCAAGTCCAACAAGAGTGTCTTCTGAGGCAATGCAAAGATGTCCCCTTCATTCTTTCTTTAGGGAGAGATAGGGGGGCACTGCCCACCACCCCTTTGCTCACACCCTGACACCCTGTTGGCCCTTCAAGACTATTTTCAAATTTCACACTAGGATCACTCTTGTTCAAACCCTATAATTGTTTGACTGCTTCCCAAGACACTCTCCAAGTCTTCTGAGACTTCACGGCCTGTGGACTTGGTCAAAAAAGCATCCCTCCCAGAGATGTTCTACGGATTGCAAATTAACAGATAAAAATGTTCTCCAAACCAGTCTCTCTCTCAAATGAAACGAGGCCACATAAGGAACTAGTAATTAAAATGATTGAGGAAACAGCCAATGTTGGGTCTACATCAGCCAGTCCAGGCACTGTAGTGAGTCAGAACAACATATGCCTTGTGACATACCTCATAGAGGTCGATCATGATGTTGCCCTCAGGGCCTCTGCTGCTCTGGACATTTTCCAAGGCCAGGGTGAAGTAGACACCACGGGTGTCTGAGATGTAGAGGTTGTACGTGTCGTTTTGGTTCCATTCTTGGACCGCTGCAAACACTTGATTCTCATCTGTGCTGATGACATGCATGTCCTGAAGAAAGACACAGGGAAGTGAAGCAGAAGAAGTGCTTCATAAGTTAACCTGGACTGTGTCCAAAGAGTGTGGAATCTAATGAGGAATAGGAATACCTGATTAGGCACTTAGGCACTATAATGGAAGATAGAGATTTTCCTATGGCATATTTATGAAATAATAATTAGTTAAGTGTTAATCAAATGTTTCCTTTGTCACTTGTGGGGTTAGGCAGTAAGGTCATGAGAAAATAGGACAGAGAGATGCTTGGTAGCTCAGTTATAATTTAATTGCCTCATTAGATAATTTGAAGAATACTTTCTCAAATATGTATGACTTTGGAGAATCAGTCATCCTGATACATTTGCCATGCACAAACAGGGTACATGCTCAGAAGGCTTATATGGGGCAAATATGAGGAAAAGATGGAGGGACAGAGAGAAAATAGACAAGTCCTGCATCTCTCAGTGTAGTCCATGGACTAGCATCACGGGCATCACCTGTAAGTTTATTAGAGGCACAGAACCTCAGGCCTCCCTAGTGTATTGAAATCTGCATTTTAATATCCATGAGTGATTGATATGCACTTTAGAGTTTGAGAAGCACCGTCCTAAGGCTAGGCTCAGAAACCCCAGAGGAAAAACCCCAGAGCACTAATCTCCACGTTAATGAGTGCTCAAGAACTTATCTGCTTATTTAACCTTTGCTCTGAGCAGTTCAGTTAGGAAACCTTAAGTAAAAGAGGGAAAAAATAGTCTGCATCATTGATGATGTTTTCAGATTCTGGTAGTCCTGGAAGATAGAAACAAAGCAAAGGTAATGTGGAGGTAGTGAGCAGATGTCCCGGGGGTGGGAATTCCAAATCCTTTCTTCTCCCATTCAGAATTCAAGAGAAGTGGATGTTCAGGGAGAGACTGGCACAGGCCAAAGCTTGTCTCAGACCAAGGCTTGCTGTCTTCTGTAGGGGATGCCTGCTCAAATGCTCTTGGCAGCTTTTCACCCTTTGCCCAAGGCAGTAGATATTGGTGTGACTTTCAAAAAGCAAAAAGCAAAACAAAACAAAACAAAACAGAATTACACATAAGCACAAAGGTAGGAGAACAACATGAAAAGATTCTTGGCCTTTGTTTAGTTTAGTACCCAAATCTTCCCAGATGGACCATCCTCCATCCTTGAAAAGCTTCAGGAGATCTGTCTTCCTTAACAACAATTCCAGCACTAGAAAATTCTACCTAACTTCTAACCTAAATTTCTCATTGTAATATAAGCCCATGTTCTCTCAACCAATCAATCAGAAATTCAGCTCTAACTCTGCTTTAGATACATGGGAATGAGTCTCTCCCTCCTCTTTAGCCTTGATCATAGTGAACTCATATGATCCCAAAAGGAAGAAGTTCTTATGCAAAGGGTTTCATATTCCTCACCCCTACCCAGGCCTTACATGCCATACTCTAGAGTTTGGTAATGTTTTTGTAGAGAGAATACAGATAGGGGAAGCCAAAAATGAGTCCTGCCCGTGAATTCAATGTGGTCAAAAATGTAAACTAAGGTTTAATATAAAAATTGGCCATATCTTGTGTCTGCCCAATGCCTATTTATATTTCTTCTGGTAATTGTAGCTTGACATTCTTTGAAAAACATGCTCACCCCTCTCAGAGAAATTTCCTCCCAATACTCAGTCTTTGCTACTTTCTTCCACCCTCAGCACCAGAAGTGAGCTTGTAGGCCTGGCATTCAGAAAATTCAATTTCTCTGATGATAGTTATTGGATCAGTGATGGCTATGTGACCCAAGCAAAGTCAGTAAGACATGATTCTAGAAAGACTGTGGAACTATTAGAGAGAGAGAGAGAGAAAATATCTTTTACTATTGGTTTGTAAGCAGACAGAATTAAAAAAAGTGTAGATCATATCTTGGAGGCAGAGGATGAAGCCAATCCAGAAAAAGTATGCTCAAAAGGTAGAGAGCGATAGGCCAAATTCTGTGACATTCTTTGAGTCTTTGAATGTGGATATCTAAGAAGCCTTCCCACCTGTAACTTTTCGGTTAGAGAGGACAGCAGAGCAAAATGGTTAAAAGAATGGACTTTGAAGTAAAACTACTTGAGTTCAAATCCTGGCTCTATAACTTAGCTGTATGAACTGAACTCTGTGTCTCAGAATTTCTACCTGCAAAATAGAGATAATAGTATGCCCTCCATGGAGTTGTGAGGATTAAATCAGTTAGTAAGTGTTAAGCATGTGTAACAGTGCCTGGCACTTAGCTTCTGCTCCACACATGCTAGCTATTTTCAGTTAAGCAAGCCCTTAAATCCCCTTTTGTTGATGAAGCAAGGCTGATTTGGCCTTTCAGTTCGTTGCAAATGTTAGGGTGTTAGGGTGCTTACTGATCTACTCAACAAAAAGTGGTTCATCCAAATGTTTTGTTTCTTTCTAATGGAGGGAATTAGCTGTGGAAATTAGCCCAAGGGCCATTCATCCATTGAGAGCCAAACCTTCTATGGCCCTCCATTTCCTATAGGACAAAGATCAAAATCCTTACCCTGGCATCCAGAATTTTCTTTTTTTTTTTTTTTTCCCCAATGAAATCATTATAGGATTTTATTTTACTGTCAAAATGTATACAAACAAAGGAGGAAAAAATATAGTTTTAAAGGGATCCTGCAATAGGGATATCCCTTTTGGAAGAAATATGACAATTCCAAAGCAACATTTTGTCCCTGACACACTATATTTCATCAAACAACTATTCCCAATTCATGTTTCCTTCCTTGTCAGCAGGATGTAGCATCATCCTTGAATTCAAGTTAAAATATTTCAGCACTAACCTGGTCTCTGCATAACTAATTCCCACCTCTGTGCCTTTGGAGTGAATTTGTGCGCTGGTAAACCTCTGAGGTCTGGGTCACAGTAGACATCTCATTAAATAATCCTGGGGGCTAGAGTAAACCATCTATACTATCCCAGCTTGCTCAAACCTTCATTTGGTAGATATGGAACTGAAAACACAGATGAATCAAGTGTTTAAGTCACTTAGAGAACTAGTCACGTTAACAAAACCAGATTAAAATGGTCATCTCCAGGTAAAGGTCATGATCAGATCTCTTTCTCGCCATATAATCTAATTACATTGAACAGACTTTTTAAAAATCATGTTGGTCTTAAATATTTTAATTGAAAGGTTTGACATATTTAAATACCATCTTTCTTTTTTCTTCTCGCCTACTTCTTCCTCTATCATGAAAATATGCTCTTTCTCCCCAAATGGCACTTTATGTTGAATGCTTTTACTGAGACACAAAATTTTAGACCAAGAAGTGATCTTTGAGCTCTTGTACTAGAGTGTTTCCCAAAGTCTGCTCCATAGGACACCAGCATTATTGGATTTTAATAGAATTTTTTTAAATGGATCCTTTTGTAAATGTTTGGATCAATGCTGAATTATATAGCTTTCTTGCTTGCAGGACATCCTAGAGCGTTCAACATTCCAGTGAGCTACTGTTACTCTCTAGGCAAGGAACACAGAATGACGTTTACTTCTTTTTTTAAACTTATTTGATCATAGAACCAAATTTTCATGAAGCATCTCCGAAGACATTTTATTCTAACACACTTAAGAAAATATTGTTGTGAATCTAAGCTCCTTATTTTAAAAAATGTAAAAAAAAAGAAAGAGAGAGAGAGAGAGAGAGAGAAATCGATAAACCAGCTTAAGGTTTCAAAGCAGGTTAGTGACAGATCTAGGTCTGGATTTTGGGTCTCCTGCCGCAAAATCAAACAGCCTTTGCCCCGTGCACCCCCCAGTTCACATCTATCTTCTACCCCACAGACAACTAGATCCATACTACTAATAATATTACCTTGCTTTTATAGAGTATCTGTCCTCCAAAATGCTCAAAGCACTTTCATATGTATTGCCTCATTTATCTCACTTGAGTAGCTCAGAATGAGCTCCAAGTAAGTTAAGGGAAGGAAACTGTCACTATGTGTCCCTGTCTGGAGGGCCTCATGCTCTTAATGGCAACAGCAATATTAAAATCTCCCCATCCTCCTCTCTGATCATTTTTACAATTATATTAAATCTTTTTTTTTTTTTTTTTTGACACAGCTCACGGTAACCACAGTCTTTTAAGAACTGATACAATGGCAGTGGATGATTAAAGAAAATTTGAGCACTGGTTTGTCTTGATTCCTTTGGCAGGCATGAAGCTTTGTTCATTTCCAGCCACGGCCGGCCTGGCTTTGATAGAAGGCCATGAAATATATTCACCCTTGCCACAGATCACTCCACCTAAACTAGGGCTTCTCTTTGAAGGTGTAATGGGATTATAATGAGGCAACTCATTGCCTTAAATAATAAAACCCACTTGGACCAAATAGTACATTTATTTGCTGTACTGGTTCCTCTGTTTCTGGGGACAAGCTAAATTAATCACTGCATCCTACCCTCAGACCTCAGATGAGGCTGAGTAATGGAACCTGCATATCTGAGAGAGCAGGGGGAGGGGACAGACAGCCGATTCAGGTTCAAAGTAAAACTTTTCCTTCCAGATTGGCTAGATGCCACGGGGGGGGGGGGGGGGGGGCCGTCAACAGTGATCTGTGTGATGGCTATGAGCAAGCAATGCAAAGTGTGTGTTTCCTAATGCCAGCAACGGACTCAAAGATAGATGTCTCTTTGATTTTAAACTACTGTTTCTGGGGTTGCTTAGGTCAATGGAACTTCTTTTCCTGATGCCCCTCAGTATATCAAAATTTGGGGTGGGGGTACTGCTCTTTTTTAATAGTAGAATCTACTAATTTATTTCAAGGGAAGAAAAGTATGATATAAAGAACGCCAGTTTGGGAGTCAGCAGGCTTGAGTTCTAGCCTCAATTCTGCTGCAAATAGGATTTGGTTTTGCTGAAACTTATTCCACTCAAAAAGGATATTCCCAAGAGTAAGCATAAGATGAGTGACTCGAAGCTGCTGTTTCCTGATTTGGTCTCAATTCCCACATGCCTCTTGAACAAGAGCATCTCATCAAATTGAGTATAATTCTTGTTTTTAAAGGTGTAAATCTTGCAAGCCAACTACTTCATTTGTTGGTCAACCAGAGAAACAGCAATGCATTTCACCACTGGAGGGGGGTGGTGCAGCTCTGTTGGACTTACTGAGGTAACATGATCATCTCCCTCAGCGACCTTCCTAAAAGATTCTCAAGGGTAATTTTAACAACACTAAGTTTTGCTTTTACAAACTGATTTTACCCAATTCTCTTCTAAGGCATGACTCCGATGTTGTAACTACTTGCCTTTTTGAAAAATACTTTAAGCCAAATCAAGAGCAAGGAGCAGTTAAATATATACAGGCACAGATGTATAGTTCTGGGCAATTACCTGTCATTAATCTCTTAGCAGCTGAAAATAATAATAATTACTAACATGGATATAGTTTAGTTCTTCAGAGTTAATAGTGCTCTCTAATGTGTGTTATTATTTCTAATGGGCTGAGATTTACATCCCACCTCTCACGATGCTAGGGTTAGGGGCAGAGTGATGGTCAAGACAGAGAATTCTGCTGGAGAAGCCAGAGCAAATAGCTACCATTTTCTCTCCTGGGAGAAGAGACCTGCTATGCCCTTGTGCTATATCTATCACAGGACTTCCTGGGCAAGTGTTGGTCCAAGAGAGCATATGAGAAAGTCATGGATAAAAACACAAGAGAAAGAGTCATGATAACTCAATCAAAAAAAGTTTTCATGTTCTCTGTCCAACCCAAAGGTTTCAAATCTGAGCCACAAATACATTTAAACTTACACAGTCCCCTCCGTACAGCCACACACATCTTCCTTGCTCTAAGATCAAGGCACAATACATTAACAATTTCTGGCCACTGAAAATACATAAGGATGGCAGCAAGACCGCAAATCCATAGCTTTCAGCTCCCAAGTCAGTTTGACCTCCACTAGGTGGCGCTCCATATTAACACAGTTCTTCAGTGTTTATGGAACGATAGCCCAGAAGGGCAACAGTTGAGAGTCTTTAACTTTTCTCTGCCGCTATTTTCAAAGGAGTATATCTTTGGGGAAATCTAAAAAATTAGGTGTGCCTCAAAACTCTAAAGACAACCAGTCTCCTAAGTTCCATTGAGAGAGAAAGCAAAGGTTGGATGCCATATAAGGCTGCATCACCTCTCAATAAATAACTGATAACTACAAAATGGGATAAAAATATATCACACTGTTGCACTGATATACCATGTATCCAAAGCATATTTTCTGTCTTGCTAGAAAATATGATTGTCCCAATACCTACTGCTTGAAAATCTTTACTATTGAAAAGCAAAAGCAAAGCAATTACCAATGTATTCAGATGCTCCTATAGCAAGAATTCCAGGCAGTGTTGGGAGGAGAGAGAACAAACTTGAGAAAGGGAGGTGGGGGATGAAAAGAAATAAATGGCTGGGCCAGCCCGGTGGCATAGTAGTTAAGTTCGCACGCTCCGCTTTGGTGGCCCGGAGTTTGTGGGTTCAGATCCTGGGCACAGACCTATACACTGCTCATCAAGCCATGCTGTGGCAGCGTCCCACAAACAAAATAGAGGAAGACTGGCACAGATGTTAGCTCAGGGCCAATCTTCCTCACCAAAAAAATAAATAAATAAGAAATAAATGATTACAAGAGACTGAAAGGGTCCAAGGGTCCTTGGGAAAGGCAGTGGAGGCAGGAATACGTGAATCAGAGGAAATACTGAAATGAAGAAATCAGGTCATACCTTGGGCAAAGCATATTTGGGCAGCTTCATTTGGGCAAATGCATTCCTTCGGTAGGACACGTAGTAATGTGGCCGTCCTCCTGATGTCAGCTGAATCATAAACACAAAGGTTGTAAAATGAGCTACTATAATGGTTACAGGTCATAGAAGAACAGCCACCAAATGGAAGGGGGTAGCTGCCAACACAACAGTGTGAACGGCTATTGTGGACAAGAGTAAAGAATTGGCATTCAGTTCAAAAACAACTCATACGGCACATGTGAGTTGGTCAGAGGCCCAAACTGAACCCACTGCACAAAAACATAATTCTTCAATTTGCGCTGTGGCCCAGAAGCCAGGAAACAGTTTCAGTTTTTTTTTTTTCAAATGACACAAGGCTTAGGCTATATTAGCTCAATGTCCATCAGCAGCCCAGCTATTTAGCCCCAAGACTACAGCCATGCAAACAGGTCCCCCTGCCATATCAGAAGGGAATGGCCCAGGTCAAACAGTGGCAGAACTGGAGACACATCTCTGGGCACTGGATGCCAGTTTGATGCTGTCACATTGACAACTGTGAGCATGTCCCACAGACAGCAGTGCTGCTGACATGTTAGACGGAAAGCCAAACTGGGACCGTGGGCCAAAATCATTCTAGATCTCTAACTCCGAGAAGAGAATTGTGGGCTACCTCCTCCAAGTTTGTCCAGGACATACAGTCCCATGAACCCCGTGGGTGTGTGGGAGGGCGAGAATGGGTGTGGTCCCCACTTCAGCACGAGCATCGTTTGGTGCAGTGTCAAGGGCTCTACTGCCAATCTCTCTCTCGTGTGTAGCTACTCTTTTTTCCCCAGCTTTATTGAGATATTGTTGACATATAACATATGTACATTTAAGGTGTACAATGTGATGATTTGATACACATATATATTGCCAAATGATTACCACAATAAGGTTAGTTAACACCTCCATCCCTTCATTTTATTATGATTTTTTGTGTGTGGTAATAACATTTAAGATCTACTCTCTTAACAACTTTCAAGTATATAATACAGTATTATTAATCATAGCCACCATGCTGTACATTAGATTTCCAGAACTTATTCATCTTATACATAGAAGTTTGTACCCCTTGACCAACATCTCCCCATTTCCCCTACCTCCCAGCCCTTGGCAACCACCATTCTACTCTCCACTTCTATGAGTTCGTGTAGCCACTCTTAACCCACATAAATATGTGGAGTTTGAACGTTAGCTGGAGTTTGCGTACTAACAATGTCAACAAATGCTCTGGGAGAATATGCATCAGACACATAAAAATGTGGTTGGAAATTACCATTTACCACTATGTGGGCAGATCACCTCTTAGTACTCATGATGGGTTACGGGATCACGTTCACAGTGGCCTGGGTGGAAGGTATATGAAACTCTGAACGCAGAATTGATTCTCAATGTAAGTCATATATGTGGATTATAAACTGTTATTCAAAAACAGAAAAGGTTTGTGGGAGCAACATTGACAGAGAAATGAATTATAGATAGAACCAATATATGTAACCATTTTAATGTCACTTGATAACTTGACGCTGAAGTTATCAGAGTACTCATTACTCACTTCTCTGAAGAAAAAGGAAATGTATGTGTGTGTGTGCGTGTGTGTGTGTAATCATTTGTGAAACATTTTAAAAGTACATAAGCTGATATTGGGCATTTTGAACATTTGCTTCCTCAAAACATGGAATTAAATATTTTAAATTATTTCTTTCTAAATAAATATAATAGTGTCTAGAATGTGTCTCAATGATAGTGAAATGATATATATGTGTTTATATATATATAAGCTATTTAGCAATTGTACGTTTGTCATTTTTAACATGGAAAGCAATAAGTGAATTTTTAAATGCCTTGTCCAAACAACCCTAAAATTTTCCTTAAATGCTCAAAAGAAGCGAAGCATACTTGCTCCCTGTGTCTTCTAACCACTCATGAAACTTCAGCTTCTCAAAGTGTTTCCCACTCACTCTGGAGGTGAAAAACTTGTCTGAATACATCTCATCTAAACTCTCTTTATCCCAATCACAGTCAGTGCACGACAATAATGGCTGATTACTCTCTCCCTTGCTTCTGCCTCCCACCACCTCTAGCCTCCCCACAGTTTCCTGTTCCCACCTGCTTCTCTATTTTTAAGGTGGATTGCGGAGGAGGCTGATTGGCTGGCCAGTCTCCTGATAGGAAGAGATTGACACATCTGCTCAGTGCTGTTGATGACTATCAGGAGCTTCTCTGAATGCAGATGAGGGGGCTGAATGGAAGTGTGACTCATTCTGGAGACAACTTTAGTACTCTAAGCAGTGCCTCCTGACCCCTGTTGATAAGGTCTTCCAGGCATTGCCCGGAGGAACTAATTAATATTCTGTTAGGATAGAAGCTCAGCATTCAGTAATGTTCCTTTTGTTGAAAAGATAATGCTTTTCTTTCTTTCTTCCTTTTTTACTCTTAAGGGAGTGTAAGCAGACAAAAGGGGCTGCAGTAGGGACAGAAACAGGGAAGAGAAGTGTTTTTGAGAAAATCAATAGAAGTGGATCTTTCATACCTGAACAAACACGTAATCATCCTGGACAATCAGAGAGTCTGGATCAATGTAGCCCGGGAAAGGTTTATGTCTGTTGGCCTCTGTGCAGTTCTGCATTCGGCAAGTTAGATATTGGGAATCTGAAAAAAAAAGTGGGAGTGGGGGTTAATATACACACAGAGTATTAGAGTCAGAGTGGACATTTTCTACATCCCTTGCTATCTCCAAGTCTATAAACAAACCTCACATTCTTTGTTAACCACATTACTATTATCATTATTATCGTTAAAATTATCATCATTATTATTTCACTCACTTGCTATCAACACCACCACCACCATCTCCCAGTGCCTTCTCCAACTCTTGCCATCCTAGAACACTAAATTCTTATTAATTAATTTTTCCCCTCCCAAACCCAAATGAAAATATTTTCAAAAACTGGCAATAATACTTGTGCTTTCATAGTTATTTTTTCTCATTAATAGGCTTCACCTCCACACTTTGACCTTTGACTGACAAATAGGGAAACACACACATGCATGCAATCATCTCATGCTAGAAGCGCTGTTGTTATAAATAATAAGGTTCTAGGTCAAAATAAAGGTTTTTCTTCTACTACTAATTAGAAGGAAAACACAACAGAGAGGAGATTCCTAGTCAAAAACTTGCTCTCATTTTATAGATGAGTAAACTAAGACCCTGAATCTCACCAGAGACTGTACAGCAGACAAAAAACCTATCAGTAATAATAACTCTTACACAGATTTGATCCCTAGTGCTGGAAGCCAGTGTTGTATCAGGGAGGCAGTCCTGTTGTTCAACCATGACTATCTCGCCCTCTCTACTAATCAGATGTCACTTCCTTACTTAAAACTCCTTTTGCCTTCTTGCATTTAGAGTAAATTCAAACCCTCCACTGCCCACCACTCCAACCTCCCCTCATGCTAATCTCTTTCTCTCTCCCTGGGATTCTTCTAATCTGCCCTACTTTATGGTTGGAAATTTGGCCAAACTTTCTACCACTTAAGAGACTTCATTTGTATTCCCTCTGCCTAAAATGCTCCTCCTCAGTTTGTTCCCAAGGAAGGTTCTAGATTTCAGCTCATTATTACTTCTGAGGGTCTTCAATGATTTACTTTTGACCACACACAATCCTGTTAATTCCCTTCCTGGAATTTATCACAATCTAAAATTACCTTGTTCCTTATTTATTTCTGCCCCCCACCCCCATCCCCATTAGAATATAATCTTCCTGAAGTCAGAGACCTCTTTTGTTGTTGTTCCCTGCTGTACCCCCAGGATCTAATACCATTCCTAACACATAGTAGCCAATAAATATTCACTGGAACATGCCTCTTTATTGGAATGTATCTTTTTGAATGAAAAAGGAAGTCATTTGACTTTTTTTCGATGCTTAATGAATGATGAGTTTGATTTTAGGACATTAGAGATGTATGCAGAAATCCACTCTTCCAAAGGAAAAAAATCAGGAGACAATTATTTACATGATATGAGGATGGGCAATAGTGTGTTGAGTTGGATGTAAGGATTCACTAATGACTTTCCTTAAGGAAATTTCCAGGACTATCTTTCCTTTAAGGAACTTGGGTATCCCTGGATTCTATCAGGAGCACTACTAGGAGGCAGCGTGCACATTCGCTCCATTTGACCAATGACTGATACAGTTATTGATAAGCTCTCAGGAGACTGATGGAGGAGAGCTTTATCCACAATCTTCCTCCATCTGGCTGTGAACCATGGGGACAAACGGGGATAGCTCTCAAGTACTTTAACCCATCTAGTCCTGGTGAAACAACCTCCGAAGATAAACTAAAGAAGAATCTTCTACTCACCCTTCCCTATCTCCTTTTTCAGATATTCTTATAGTTCCATTTTAGGGTATAACTCAAGACCTTTCTCCTCGAAAACAATTTCTGGGACTCATCCATTCCCAGATTGGTCCGCCCCATAGCACACAAAATTTTTACCTCACAATTTCACACTCCATCAGAGCCTTTTACAACATTTAGTCGACTTCTGTTTTTCAAAAGGTAGCTTGGGGTCATAGTAACAATGGAGATTGGTGACTATGAGACCTGTGTTTGAGTTCTGTTGTGGTCACTACTAGTGATCACACAGTTCAAAGGAAATCACTTCATCTCCCTGAGTCTTGCCACCCTCATCTATTAACTGGAGATGCTAATATCAACTATCTTGTAGTTTGGGTCTAAGAATTAACTGAAATAAAATGTATATATATATATATATGTGCTAATGTTTTGAAACTCTAACTTGTACAAATGTCAGTTGTTATTATCACTAACGATAACATTCTTGTTTTCTCTTTTGCTACCTTTCACAATGATTAGATCAGTTTGGGGCACATAGTAGGTCCTTAAAAAGACTGGTTAAACTGAATTTGAGTATTCCAGTTATATTTCTGTATCAGGTACTGTTGGTGACCTATCCAATGCTCATTCCTTCCTGTGTCTTTGCTGGAAAAGCCAATAATAGATCTGTTGGCTCATTCTTCCTCCATGTGACTCAGAAGTTCGCATATGCAAGGATTAATCCTCTTGGGTCTATGGGTCTATGGGTCTATGCCCACTCAAGGTCTTCCTACTCCCCTTGTCATTGGATGGTTAAGGAAAGGGCATTTAAACCCAGTTCTAGTAAATGAGAAGTGAGGTAAGTCTTTTAAGGGGCTGCAGGGAGGTACCAGGAGATATAGCAGAAGACCCTCTTCTGTCTCTATACAACACTGAGTCTCAGTGCAATGCTTGGGACTGCTCTAGCCTTCTTGTCATGAGGAGAAGCCAGTCTTAAAGTTAACCTTACATAATGAGTATGACAAAGAGATGGAAAGGACCTGTTCTCTGATGATATCATTGAGTTACTGATTGTACTGAGCCTAGAGCTGCCGTTTCTCTGTGCTTCTTGTTATGCGAGATAATGAATAAAAACAATGATTAACCAAATTGATTCAAAGGTCCCTGATTAGGAAGTCTTGTGCTTCAAATTACAAATACAACTTCCAATTAGAATTTCTAGGACTGCTACCTAATGAGGACTTCTTGATAAATACACAGTGCTTGTTTTATTTGTAATGGAGTCTAAGAACTTCTTTCTTAAGACCTCAATCTCCTCTTCAAAGGTTCCTGAACAAGCATAAGATGAAAAATATAAAAATATAATTTTCATATTTATAACTCAACTATACAGAAATTATGAATCTGAGGGATTTGGGGATACAATAAAAGAACAGGGAAACTAACATTTCTGGAGCATCCATGTGCCAGGTATTCTAAAGCATGTTCACATTTATTTAGTACATTTAATCTTCACAATACTACAAAGTACAATATGTCAACTGATTTTTCAGATAAAGCGAATGAAGCTCAAAGAGATAGTGTTTTATAGAAATGGTGTTATGGGTTTCAAACTTGGTTGGTTGGTTTATTTCCACAACTGTATGTTGAATGAAAACCCCAGTAAATTTGGGGCCAATTTTTGTTAAGCGTATTTTGGCTTTCGTCTAAGTATCAATGGATATACCTAGATACAAAAGAAGACCCGTAAACTGATATTTTTTGTGGGGGTAATTTGGCAATATGGATCAAGAGCCTTAAAAATGATATATCTTTTGACCTGAGGTTCGTTTCTGAGATTTCTACTTGAGGAAATAATTAATGATCTATGCAAAGATTCAGCTACTTCGATATTCATCAGTGTTGTTTACAATCAAAAAAAGAGAAAACAAAATGGACAATAGAGGAATAACTACATAAACTGCGGACATGCATCGTTTGCTATTAAAATCCTGCTTCTAAAGAGTGTATGAGGATTTACAGAAGTGCTTAATACATTTTATATTATAAAATTAGGTTACCAATTAATAGTATTGTATCAATGTTAATTTCTTAGTTTTGAAAAATAGACCATGGTTATATAAGATGTTAGTATTACAGGTAGCTGGGTAAAGCTGTACTTTCTTGGTAACTTTTCTGTTTATCTAAAATTATTCCAAAATAAAAGTTTTTCAAAAGTAGGTTACCAAAATATGTTGCATATGGACCCGATTTTGTGCAAATTGTATATATAGATATCTATATATGTATGTTTGCATGAGAAAACTGAATAAAAGATATATATGAGATATCAACAGTAGTACAGAGGCAGTGATGTGAGAGAGGTGGACAACATGTGTGCAAATCTCTGGTCAGCGCCTCTCAGCTGGGGGAGAGAGGGAGTCAGAGTCATGTTGGGCTTGTGAGATCCATCTCATAAAAATCAGAGAATTGTCTCTCATTCCTCTGCTCTTTCCATCTTCCTCCCCTCTCCATGCCACATACTGAGGTGGAGCTGTGCAATGAGCCTATCCTTGGGCTGAGAATTACAAAATATACAACTGGGTGACACAAGAAAAGGCCCTGGAAGAGGTCTTGAAACCATTTCTTGCTCAGAGTGGCTCAAAGTGAAATTTGCAAGCTGAAGGGGAAATGATCAATTTGGAGCTGCCTGCCCGCAGTAAAGTGCTCCTGGTTTGTTCGCTTTCTCCTCCTAATGGAAACAGAAAGAAATTGGCTGCACATCATAATGAGGGACCAATCACTCTTATTTCCCTCGGGGCTTGCTGTAATAGCATTAAGTATGATGAACTCTTTCCATATTCAATTCTGGTGAGCGTATGATGCGATTCCATAGGAAGTATCTTGTAATTTGGCATTAATTAACGTCAATTAATGTATGCAACTGCTAGACTTTAGAATTAATTTCATTACTTTTCCCACACAGATGTTTTCCTTGCCATAGGTAATTAGGACACTGTGCTGCTCTTTTCAAGCATTCTCACTCTCTGCAACAGCTGCTGCTTAGAATAATGCAATCCCCATCCCCCCAAAATCTGTGCTGGTCTAGAGAAAGGAAGCTGCCTTTAAAAGGCGAGGCTTTGAGCAGAGGAACAGGGGTTTAAATGCAGACTCAAGGCCTGCTCACTTGGTAAACCTAACCAATCATTTGACCTCTTTAAACTCTGATCTGTGAAATGGGAACAGACGAGATCCGTCTTCCCAGTGGTTATGACAATTGAAGACCTCCGTCATGAGATGTGTTCAGTCTCCTGCCTGGCTAGACTGCACTCAGATAATGGGGGCTGTCGTCGTCCTTACTGAGGGTCTCCCTCTTTCATCACCAGTATGGCTCGCTCTGTCTCAAGGGAACCAACCATGAAGCGCTACAGACATTTCTACCTGAGATAATATCTTTCTTTATATTCAATGTTTGATTTGGGTTAGTTTTTTTTTTTTTTTTAAGTAATTTTTTTAAACATCATGAAAAATATTCCCCTTGTATAATTAATAGATAACAAACATTCTGTGCAGGCAGTGTGAGGTAGTGGTTGGGGAAGAACCAGAAAATAACTAAGGCCATGAAGATGACGTGGAAGTCCCCTTGGCACCCAGCACACAGGGCCAGCCAGCCGGCAGCCATATCGTTTTGCAGGCGCTCCCTCCTGTTGGAATTATTTCCGGGTCCTAGCTCTATCGCCAACATGCTGTGTGACTCTGAGAAGGTCATTTACTAAACTCTGCATCAAACTCTCTCTATATATAATGAGAGTAATTAGAAATTTAGAACTAAAACAGATGTTAAAAATCAGATTATTGAGGCCACCCTAGTGGTTAAGTTCAGCGTGCTCCACTTAGGCGGCCAGGGTTTGTAGGTTTGGATCCCAGGGGCGGACCTACACCACCCCTCAGCCATGCTGTGGCGCCTACCCACATACAAAATAGAAGAAGATGGGCACAGATGGTAGCTCAGGGCTAATCTTCTTCGAGCAAAAAAAGAGAAAGATTAGCAACAGATGTTAGCTCAGGGCGAATCTTTCTCAGCCAAAAAAAAAAAAAATCAGATTATTACTTCAAGATTTGACAGGTCTTTACCATACTTTACCTATTGAAACCTGTTTCCTTCCCATTCCTGCCCAAAACTATGTAGTGTTATTGGCTACTTTGTGTCTTCAGGGCTTCTGCTATTTCTAAACACTGCGATCACTCCTGTCTGACACCCTATGCTCATTCAGAGAGTTCTCTGGTTTGAACTGGCTTTTCGTTTCCTGTTACCCTATACAAATACTTCCTGGGCCTTCTTCTATGGAGTTTTTCCTGAGGCTCAGGCAGACCTCTCCCTTCCCAGAATGTCTCCACTGATAGCAGCAGCAGCAGCAGCAACCTCCAAAATAACCAGAGCAACCTCTCCTCTGGGTCAGGAACTGTGCTAAACGGATCACATGCTTTTTCTCTTTTAAACTTTGTAAAAAATCCAGAAAGAGGTACATTTTATGAGTGAAGAGTTCCAGCCTTAGGAATGAGATTACTACAAGCTCATAGGTTAGCAAATGACAGAGCAAAAAATATATCACAGATCTCCAGGACTCTATCCATTGATTCTATCATTCAACAAACGTTTATTTAGCACCAAATCCTTTAATATACCTTAATATTGTAAAAGTTTAATTTTAAACAAAACTATAATCTAGGCAGGCAAGTTTGAGCACTTTAAACTCCTCTCTTCCCCCATTAATTTTCAACTTTAAAGCAAAACAGTTTTTAAAGCCCATACAGTTGCATAGAAATCTTCCTTTTTTTCTTTCTATTGCTCTATTTTTTGTTTTATAACCTTCCTATTAAATGTTCCCACTCATACAGACATACATACACACATGCACATGTGTATGCACGCATGTGTTAACATGCTCATGCTCATATAAACTCCATTCGTGTCAGGGTTCTAGAGCCTTCTGAGGCATGTACCTGTTATAAATCGAGCTCTTCAGCCCTGGCCGCTGAAAGACTATGTAGAGGACAAGAAATTTCTGTGAAAATTATAAACTTAGATCAAATGTTCTCTTTTGGCATGATGAGCTTATGGCATTGTTTTCTTCTATGAATCTCTTGATTTTGGTCCAGTGTAACTTTCTAAATGTTGTCTTTTATTGTTAACCTTTGGACATTCAGAAGGCCATGATTACTACAGGGAAAGGTCTGGGATCATACATTTTTTGCCAACCACAGTGCTAAGAACTGGGGACATGAGAGAGAACACAAAGACATAATAATTTAATAGAAATACAGAAAAGTCACTTGCCAATTACGATGCAGTGTGGTGAGTATATCTAGGAGAGGTTCAGGTGCTGTGGGCCCACAGGGGAGGGACATCCAACCTTCCTACCTCTCCACAGATGGTCTGCTCTGTGCCAGGACTTCTTCTGTGACTCTGCATTTATTTTACTTTGCATCACACAGAATGGCCTATAGTACTTTTGAGAATAGAGACCATTTTACTAACAATTACCTGTGTGGGGGTGAGGGTGGGGACACTCATGGAAGGTTTCATGGAAAAGCTGAGAAAAGCCTGGGTGGCTGCTTGGAACGATGACAGGGATGAGTCATCATTCCAGAAGGAAGGAGCATTGGGCAAGAGCACAGAGGCATGAGAGAGAACGTGAGATATGTTTGGGGAATACTAGCTGTCCGTTTTGTGAGAAAGCCACACTCGAAATCCAGTTTAAGTTGAGAAAAGACACAAAGTTATCTATAAGGTCCCACACCCAGCCACGGAAAACTGAGAAGTACATTTTTTCAAGTAACTTTACAAATTGAGTTTACAAAAAAAGTGGGTGGGGTGGGAGAGACACAGAGGAAGAGGGAGAGAGAGAGAGACATAAAGAGAGAGAGGACAAACAGTAGGAAAGAAAGAAGTAAGGAAAGCAGGAATAGAAGTTGAAAGGAGAGAGGGAGAGAAGGAAGGGAAGAAGAAATGAAAGCAGTTTCGTGCATGGGGGAGAAAATACATAGAATTTGTTTTCCAGGTCTTTTTGGGGAGAGCAGTGTGCAATATTTAGCTAAATGTATTCACGTGTTATGTGATTAATTCCAGGACAAAGAGTCCGTTCAAGAGACAGTCTCTGAGACATGTGGGTATATTCAATCTACTATTTCTTCACTTAATAACTTTCTATTTTTGTTGCCCTCAATACAGAATATCATACTTGGATCATGGTACATGGTCCACAAAGATCAATAAGGTACGATCCCTGCCTTCCATAGCAGAATAAACAAAGGCAGATGACACATTTGCCTGTCCTATCTACGTTCCAGCCACCCGGCCTTCCTGCTATATCTCAACCATGCCAAGTATGCCCATACTCCATATCCTTCACATGTGCTGTTCCATCTGTCTGGAATGCTCTCCCACCAGGCAGACATATAGCTCTCTCTCTTACTTGCATAAGGACTTGGCTCAAATATCAAATGCCTCCTTATCAGAGATTCCTTCCTTGACAGCTCCCTACTCTGCTTTGTTTTTCCTAGAACTTATCACCACCTCACTGTATACATTTGTTTATAATCTGTCTCCTCTAACTAAAAGGTAAACTCTGTGAGAGCAGGGCCTTTGCAATGCTCCCTACTATCCCTCATTCATGCCTAGAAGAGCACCTGGCATAGCATACATGTCCAACAACATCTGTCAGATGAATGAATAATAGGTCTCGAGTGAACCAGACCTGGCTGCAAATTCTAGCACCGAGGCAATGGCAAAAAACATTTAATCATTGTAAGCTTCGTTTTCCTCACAGTTAAAATGAGGCAAATAACAATAGGACCTATGTCTAAGAGTTGTAAGTAATGCAGCTGAAAAGTATCTAGTGCAGCAGCACCAGGCAAATAATAGGAATATGATGCATGATAGTAGCATCATTGTTGCTTGAGAACATACAGTGACAGGAAGGAGATGTATGAGTAAGTGCGAAGATCTTTAGATGCCCCTCTCCCTTTTTTTTTAGCAGGAGTCAGAAGCATTAGGAATTTTCCCAACACTTGGAAACTGCCACAGATACATGTTATGTGGACTGGTGCTGCTGTGTCCTGGGGGATCCTGAGAACCCAACAGAAAGCCAGACCTTTGTCCTAGAGTTAAGGTCTGGGGATGAAAAGTTTCTCTTGTGCACCTCTGTCCTCTCATCCTCAGGATGGGAGGTAAGGGCACAGACCTCCTCACAGATGGGTGGGCGCACAGGATGCAGGAGAAGTAGCACACAATGGGTACAAAGAACCCAATTTGAAAGCTGCCCAGCTGAGCCTGTGATTGCACTGTCGCTGTCAGGCTTTTCATTGCTGTGTGGGGAGGCCTGTGTTATCTTATTTCATGCTTTCCTGGTGGGTTTTCACGGCTGTCTTTAGGCTGCTAAATCAGAGAGGCCAAGTTGAAATCACTAGTAGTTGAAATCAAGAGACTTCTGCAATATGAAAAACGAGGTCAGAATGATAGATGCGCTAGAAAGAAAAGCAAAGTTCTAGATGCCGCTGTGTTATGGAGTCCTCGATACCTGATTTGGGGATAGAAAAGAGGTAAGAATGCATTTGTTTAGCATGTTGGGAAGTGGTGGAGAGCTATCACAATCTGAAGCGGGCCAGAAATGGAAACTTCTAATCTCTTCCCAGGCCGCACCCTAAAAGCTATTGATAAACAAACTGATTGAAAAAGAAGGTAAATGAAGGCTATGAAATGTGGGTCTAATAATGCCAATTGGTGTGCTAGTGTTGGGACTTTGGCTGGAGTAGGGATGGCAAGTTTAACATTTTCTATATTTGTATATAACGCCAAAGTATTATTCTGTTCTAGAATACTAAAGAGATTTAATACCTTTTGAAGGTTCATTGAAAAGGAAATACAAGTAGCCAAGAAAAATAAATAAAAATTCTTAACCTCACTCCTAATTAAACAAACACAAATTAAAGCAATAAGGATATGTCAGGGTTTTTTTTTCTCCCTAAAGCCTCAGTACATAGTTGTATATATTCTAGTTGTAAGTCTTTCTAGTTCTTCTATGTAAGCCACTGCCACAGTATGGCTACTGACAGACGAGTGGTATGGTCCCGTGCCCGGGAACTGAACCCAGGCCGCCGAAGCGGAGTGCGCTGAACTTGAACCATTAGGCCATCGGGGCTGGCTCAGGATATGCCATGTTTTTTGCTCATCAGAGGGGTTATGTCTAGAAAATCTTTCATAATGTCCTGGATTATTGAGGGCTTGCAAACACAGCATTCTCATATTGAGAGAGTATGCATAGATGCAACTATTTCAGAGGGCAACGTGACTACCTCTACGAGAATTTAAAATATATATTCTCTCAGGCCCAGGGATTTCTCTTCGGTGATTTCTCTTTCAGCTTGCTGCCTGCGCAAGTCTGAATGCTTACTAACCAAATAGAAATATATGTGTATGAGTATGTATTAGTACTGTTTGAAATAGCCAAACCTAAATATCCATTAATGAGAGAGTGATTAAGTAAATTATGTTGACTGCATAATGAGGTTCTGTGGTCCATAGAATTTATACCTGCTAATATGGAAAAACTTTTAACTTGCTGTTGTATTCACCAACACTGAATTTGGCATAACAGTTTTACAACATCAACATTTGCGAGTGTGTATGCATGTGTACACATAAACATATTTATCTGTATAAGCTCAATTTCTGGAACAACATAGAAGAAATATTTTTAAAAATACTGCCTTTTGGGGATGAGAATGATCAGGAAGTGAATTTTACTTTTCACTTGATACACTCAAGTACTGCTTATTCTTTTTATTGTTGTCATTGCTATTCTTGTTGGTATAAAAGTAATCTACGCATATAGTAAAAACTCAAAACACCCCCTACTAATATATTGAGGACTGATGGGAACTGAGGTCTCTATCACCTCCCCACAGTATTTCAGCAGTGCTCACCCTATTCAGATATTGGTATGCATGCCATTCAATAGGGAAATTAGATTGGAGGGCTGGAAAATGGGATGTAGAAATGAGGTGTCCACTTCTCACCAAAGACCAGGATTAGTGGGATGAAGGTTATAAGAAGTTGTGAGTTTCCTTTGATTTTATTTCAGCTTGTAAAATGCCTGTTTGGGGTTCATTTCAGGAAGTGTTTTTGGGCAGTCATTTTCACAGTTGGTTAAAGGACTAAGGTTGTTTTTCCCCAGTGCAAGAGATTAGTCCTTGGGGCAAGTCATTACAAGGTTACTTACTCATGCAAATAGACATCGAAACCAGTAATTGTCCCCTGTCCCCTGTCCATGCTAGCACGGATCACCACCAGTACAGAAACATTCAGGTCACTGTCCAGGCTTTTCATCTCAGAAGTAACAGGAAGAAGCAGTCAAGGTCAAACTTAGTACTGCAGGTTCTCTTATAAGATGATGTTTACAGATGAGCCTAAATACAAAACTGTACATCCAGGTGTAATTGTCCTGTGAAGGATTCTGACAAAAGTTATGTTCTTTTACTGTAAAATCACATACACATGTGGCACACAATTTCAGGGAGTTAGTGAGTTTCTTGTGCTCATCCCTATGGGATTCCTCAGACCCTATGGTTACAGGCCCTTCTTTAAGAAGACATATCTATACAGTGACGCACACATATGTTTATTAGATCAACAAACATTAAGTGCATCAGGCTCTGAGCTATGTTTTGTAGAACCGCAGAAGCAAGAATAAATAAGATATGGCTTTTCACAAAGCTTCCCATCCAACAGTTTGTTCAACATTTTCTCTTTAACTGCATACATTCTATAGACACACACACAAATGTATCTATATTA
Organism: Diceros bicornis minor; assembly: GCF_020826845.1. NCBI lineage: Eukaryota > Metazoa > Chordata > Mammalia > Perissodactyla > Rhinocerotidae > Diceros > Diceros bicornis. The sequence goes on from NC_080745.1 coordinate 71,193,479, forward strand.
GGTAAATCAATTGAATGTAGGTTTCTTTTTTACTGTTTTAATGTACCGGGTAGCAGTTTTAATGTACTGGGTACATACAATGCATGCATGCATGCATGAACACATGCACATACACATACACACGATATTTAGACAGTAAAATCTTTGTTTCCTGGATGAGGACCTGTCAATTTGTCCTCAGTTGAATGCGAGGGCCAATAACAAATGCCACACCAATAAATATGTTCAGAATTCCCCAACATTGTGATTGATTGTAACTGAGGTTGCTCTCTTCAGCTTGCCTCCCAAGGCAGAGAGGTAATACAAGAAAGAATAACGTCCTTGTCACTGTTGTAGACTACATTACATTCGGATTTCAGAGCACAGCTGGCAAGAAACATCTACACCACTCACAGACCCTGGTAGAACAAAAGCTTTCCAGAGTTCACCTCCCCTGAAATATGGAGACTTCAGTTGAAACAGAAATTAATTATAAAATGTAATCTAGGGAGATTTGAAATGAAACTAAAACTAAACTTTGAATAACAAGCCCAGATAAGCATTTGCACCCCACCCCATGGGGATAAGCCAAAAAAGCTAGAAAAGGATTTCTCCTGTGTCAAATGTCTCAGCACCTTGACTACAAAATTACTAAACCCATGAAAATTAGAAAAAAAATTACTTGTTAAAAGTCAAAAATAGGGCCGGCCCCGTGGCTTAGCGGTTAAGTGCGCGCGCTCCGCTGCTGGCAGCCCAGGTTCGGATCCTGGGCGCGCACCGCGGCATCGCTTCTCTGGCCATGCTGGGGCCGCGTTCCACATACAGCAACTAGAAGGATGTGCAACTATGACATACAACTATCTACTGGGGCTTTGGGGGAAAAAATAAATAAATAAAAATTATAAAGAAAAAGTCAAAAATAATATATTATTTTGGCTTATACCCTAGAAATGTATGACCTAGAATATAAATAATGGGTTCCATAATCTTAAATACTATACTAAATAATAATGAAGGGATGGAGAAACAACAGGGATCTCAATCAGGGAATGGGGAGAGAGATAACACATAGATATTGGACATCTTGGAGTAACTGATCAGCCTGGAGCCTGATTTTGATAAACACACTCTCAGCTACATCTGCTAATCCCTTGCTACTCTGACCTCTCTGTGCTCTCTGCTTCCCTCCTCCTCCTCTCTGTTTCTTTTACCTGGAGCCTTGGGTACTGACTGCCCTGGAGAGAGGAGGACAGGGAGGGAGGGAAGAAGGGAAAGAGAGGCAGAGAGACAGAAAGAGAGAGAGAGAGAATACGATACTGAGAAAATCTCATTTTTTTTACACTTAGCCAGGTCGGGTGTTATGCTTAGATCTTTTATTTCAATTGGTAGGTAATTTTTTTTCTCTGTTTTGTTTTGACAGGGATAACTTTTCAAATTAAATCCCTTTATTGAATTTTCACTCTTGGGTAGTTTCTGAAGATGCTGCCTTTGCAAAAAAGTAAAATAAAATAAATAAAATTAGAACTGATACATTTCACGCCTTGTGAAAGCTGAGCCTGAGATGACAGTCTGGCATTATCAATCTCTATGCATGCAGGGAGCACAGGAAGAATGCCCGGTGAAAGGAGACATGCAGCTCAGAGAAAGTGATGGCCTTGGGGTTTTCAGGATAGGGGGTTATGTGCATTAGATGCCACAAGCCAGAGAGCAGCATTATCCCCAAGAGCTTGAAAAGGAAAGCAATCTGGGATGCTAGCAATTCCATCCAGAGCTTTCTAAACAAGGGAGTCATGGGAAATAGACTCCAATGCTCTTTCATTAGTTTTTCATTGTGGGACTCTTACTCTAAGCGTGTTCTACAGATCAGCAGCATCGACTTCACCTGGGAGCTTGTTAGGAATGCAGACTCTTGGGCCTCTACTGGATCAGTATCCACGTTTTAACAAGATCTCTAGGTGAGTTGTATGCATGTTAAAGTCTGAGATGTAATGCTCTAAAATGTTCAGACAACTTGGTAAGTGAGGTAGGTAGCCAGCTGGTAGCCCTGACAATTGATCAACTATGCATTCATTCATTCAGTAAATATTTACTAAGTTCCATCTACATGTAGACACTTTGGCATGTTCTGGAGACACAATATTGAACAAGGGTCCTGTACTCATAGAACTTATAGACTGGTGGGGAGGAAAAGTTGTGAGCAAATAATCATATAAATGGAATGCATAATTTCAAACTGAGATGAGTACAATAAAGAGAAAGAATAGAGTTGGATGAGAGTAAACAAAATAAAAGAAACTGGTTTAGATTACGAGTTCAAAAAAGACTTCCCTAAGAAATGGATGATTTCCCTGGTTTTGATACCATTTTATGGTTATATTGGATGTTATCTTTGGGAGAATCTGGGGGAAGGGTACAGGGAAACTTTTTTTACTATTTTTTTGTAACTTTTACGTGAGTCCAAAATTATTTCAAAATTAAAAATTAAAAATACATAGAAATGGATGTTTACCCTGAGATCTGAACCATTAATTACACTGACTTGGTCGAGGAAGGGGGAAGAGAGGAGGGTATTCCAGGCAGAGGAAACAGCAGCTATCAGAGTCTTACCAAGACATAGAACCCTGTATGTTACAAGAATTGAAAGCAAGCCCATAGGCCTCCAGGCAAGGAGTGAGGAGAGGACAGAGTGAGAGGAGGCTGAGGAAATGGGCAGGCACCAGATTATGCTGGAGCTAGAAGTCAAGATGAAAACTTTGCTCTTTATCATCAGAGCAATGGGAAGTAAATCAAAGCCTTCAACAGAAGACATGATTACTTCTGCCTTAGGAAAAGATCGCTCTGGCTATTGTGTAGTAAGAACCAGAACTTGGAATCCAAGACAACATAATCAGCTCCAGGGCAATGGAAGGGTCACCACCAGACAGAGACCACTGAAGAGGTGGGCAAGAAGCTCTAAACTGTTGAGCTCATTCTGTGTCAGGCACAGTGCTGGGCATACGACATATGGCAGCCCTGCCTGAGTTTATAAAGGAGGAAGGTGATGGTCCGCTTGGACCCTGATCTGTCCCCTGCACTGATTCTGCCAAAGAATACATGCATTCCCCCAAAAGGGAAGCAAAACCTCTGGAGATGAAAAATCTCACAGTGTGTGCATAGTAATGGAGCATGTGTCATTTCTGGAGGGTTTGGATTGCAGGCTTGACTGGCTTCTTCTGGTTGTAAGCTGGTAAAGTACAGGTATCATCTGCCTTTGTGTTTAGAAGAGCTGAGGACAAGTGGACAGGCACAAGTGACCGTGATAATGAAGTTTTTGAAGTGTAAGGGATATTTTCGAAATAGGAAATGTTTCAAAAATTAGATTATCGTTCTCTGGCCCAGTGCTGGACAACCTCTAACAGCCTCATTACTCTGTGGTAACTGTGGACAGGCCATTCTCTTTCTCTCCTCTACACTAGAGACTTTTTTCTTTCCTTTCTTTTCTCCTCTCAGCCCTTTTTCTTCTATACATTTTCCCCTTTTCTTTTTCCTTTATCCCTTTCACCTGGAACACCCCATCTTAGGTCTTCTGGTACCCCCTCAACTGCTTAGGCCTTCTGGAGGATCCTCAGGACCAACGAAGGGGAAGGAAACTTACGTTGTTGTTGTTTAAATATATTACTTAAACTTTCTATGCCTCAGTTTTCTCATCTGTAAATCAGAACAACAACCGACGAGTTGTTGTGAGGACTAATTGTGATAAAATATATAAAGCGCTTAATTCTTGGTACAGGGTAAGTGCTCAGTAAATGTTAGCTGCTGCAGGAATCATTCTTATTGACTTATTTAATTTACAGAAGAAGAGACTAAGAGTTTAAGGCATAAAGAGTTTAAGTAGATTTTTCAAGGTCACACAATTAGTGAGTGGACTTTTGAGTCATTCAGGATTCTGGATCTGCAACTTACTTTCCTGTGTATCATGTACCTAAAGCCACATTCTCCACAAAGTGTAGCCCAGCTCCCTAGGGTTGTTTAGAACTACCAAAGGGCAAACAGCTGACTCAACCGACTTTCCTTCCTATAGCTTATGATGGAGACCCACAGGATGAGACTCTTTTCTTCTATGTTTTCCAAGTGCTTTGTGAATCTCCAAGTAAGACAATGAGGTCTTGTCTGGTTGATGTCTGATAAATTAAGGAAACTGGAAAAACAAAACAGCAGCAATAATACAATAACAACAAAGCACTTTAGAAATAAGGCATTTTGGAATTTTCCCATCGCCTGGAAAGAAAAACACCTTGATTGGATGAGAGTTGCTGAAAATTATTGAGACAACTCTGGGTTACCAAAGATACGAAAAGTCCTCAGGTCCAAATGACTTGGAATATTGCCACTGTGATTTCCCTTAACACAGATGCCATTTATGGCCGTGACACTAATATTACTATGAACATCATGGAAAAGTTGATTTACTTACGACCATCCACAGTTCTGGCCTCTAGATGCACAAGATCTGGTTCCTTGTTCGACCCCATTACAGACCTAAAACATGGAGAAACATGAAAAAAAAATCACCATTAATGACTTCACATGTGCCTTAGAGCGACTCAGTTGAGCCCACAGACTATTCACGTCCACAGGATTCTAAAACCACAATCCTTGGAATACATCTACTGTATTTATTTATATAGCCTGACAGTAAAATGTCCACTTCAAATAAAAACAATAATGAAACCTTTATTTGATGAAGGTTAGGCTTAACTCTGGCAAGGATATTGTGTGTTATTAGCTCAGACTCGCAAATAAGTTCTGCGCATGGCGTTATGTGTCCACTTGCAACAATCTCACTGACAGTGCATTAAACTTTCAAGGCTTATCAGGCAGAAGCCAGACAGGCTGATATAGCTGGGTGACTTGAACAGCGATTTACATAGAAAATTGATCTAACAAATATTTTCATTTGAAATTTCCAGAACCTACTACTACCCTATGAACTATGAACAAACCACGTGACCCAACCAATGTGTAGTGAGCAGTACAGCAGAGTAACAATTCTCTGTATCGTTGAACAGTGTGAGGGGAAAATGCAGGTGCACCTCTCTACGGTATGTGCCTAAAACTGCATGTGTAAGTAAAATAAACACCTATTTAAAATGCCTCAGAGGCACATATTATTCAGTGTATCTTGCAGTGAGCCATATTAAATAGAAAATAATTATTCTGTTGCAGAAATAATATGGGCAATCATATTCTATCTCTAAGACTTTTCTACAGCAAGATTAATTAAACTTGGGACCATCTATAAATTTTTTCATCAAGATTTGCAGAACTTGCATTTAATTTGTTCCATTTCTACATGGAAAATAGTCAAATGCCTCAAAACTGGTCCCTCTGCCTGCCCTGAGCCACTCAGCCCAGCCATCAAATCCATGAAAGAAAATGCAGATGTTAAAAACACTTATCACGGGGTGTGCCCAGTGGCATAGTGATTAAGTTCACGCTCTCTGCTTTGACGGCCTGGGGATTGCAGGTTCGTATCCTGGGTGTGGACCTATGCACCACTTATCAAGCCATGATGTGGCAGGTGTCCTACATATAACGTAGAGGAAAATGGGCATAGATGTTAGCCCAGGGCCAATCTTCCCCAGCAAAAAGAGGAGGATTGGCAACAGACATTAGCTCAGGGCTAACTTTCCTCACAAAACAAACAAACAAACAAAAATCCACTCATCACTTTCAGGACTCAGTGTGGTACCCAAGACCCTATGCTGATGGGTCCCATTTTGCTTTTTCTGCCCCATCTCCTGCCACACTGAAAGATTTGCCATTCCCTGAAAGTGCCCCATTCATTTCCTCAGCCCTCCGTAAGCCTCTGTTTCTGTTTTCAGCTTGAAATGCTCTTCTCCAGCTCTACTTAATTTTCTTTGACTCTTATTTTAAGATACAACTGAAAAGTCACATCCTCCATTAAATATTTCCCAGTTATACCAAGAAAATGATTCTCCTCCTACCAACAAATAATTCTTAATATAAATCCTGTAACAGTTTGTTATAAATAATTATTTTTGTGTCTTTCCCCATGTAAAAGCAGCCACTCCCCCAACATGTGTGTGGGTGCACATGCACCCACACACATACACACACAGACACACACAACAAACTGAGAGCTACTGGAGGAGCTTTATTTTTTTTATATATACATATACTTTTTTACATTTCATTTATATTTATACTTATATAAATTATTTATACATATATATATATTGCCCCTAAGCTATAATAGATAGTGAAATGTTGAAGGAAGGAAGGAAGGAAGAGAGGAAGGAAGGAAGGAAGGAAGGAAGGGCATAACCGTCTGTCAACTCTTTGAAATATATAAATTAATCATTGTCTTAAGGGCATCCCCAGAACTCTTCTTATTTAAACTCACTTTCCCAGCTTAAAGAGGGTAGCCTAGCTAAATTAGTCTCTCTTCATCTTAAGAAAAGAAGTCTCCTTAAGTCCCTATTATCACTGTCAGTAAGTTTTCTCTGACTGATACATGGCCTGAAACTCAGAGTCTATGCTTGAAACATTAAACCCTGCTTTCTTCTTCTCCCAGGAGCAGAAATGTCCTAATAAAGCTTTTATAATTTCCCCCAAAGAGACAGGGGACGTGCACTTGGACATTTCACCTGACTGGAATCTGAAATCAGGCAGATGGTGACACTTTCACCATCATTTCAGCTAAGTACTGTAGCAACTGCTTGTCCAGGGATGGCTGTCCACTTCCCACACTGACGCGTTGATTGGATCCACAGGTGACCTCTTCCGACAAGGCCACAGTCATGAGCATTAAAAAAGAAAACAAGCTTCCTGACAACCCTCAAACTAGAAAACTCAGCGGTTAACTGGTTTTTGCAAATTATTACTGGGTAGTTACATGTTGTTCATCTCTCACCTTGCCTGCTGTGAGTTTCTTCCCTGAAATGATGAGCACCTACTACTTGCAGGAGAAGGCTAGCATCCCAGAAACACAATGTTGAAGCTAGCCTGCAAACCCATCTGCTTGGCTTAGGCTTAGTGTCAACAGGAGGCAAAATAATTACCCTCCATCCAGTTGCATCTTTCCATGTGCTCATCGTCCTAAATCAATACCAGCAAAGGCAGGAGCTATTGTTTCAACTGACATTTCCCTCTTATCAACTAACGAAAAGAGCCAGAGACAAAACAGTCCTTTATTTCTCCAAAGTCTACTGTGGCTAATCAACTCCCTTACCCTGCCTAAAGTTTTTTCCATCTACAGTAAAACAACTGAAACAACAACAAAATAAAACTTTAAAGTCAAACCACAGTGTTTGCAACCATTTTTATTTGCTGATGTGCTCACCCCTTTTCCTAGTGGTCCAGGAGTACCTCTAGATCTGCAGGCACAGATTATAAAGAACTATTGCTGCTTTTACTTTGTGGCACTGGTGAATTCTCAAGAGCTGAAGCCAAACAATGCTAAACGTCTGCAGAGGTGCTGGCTTTAACGGTCCTGTCATTGACCAGACACCGTGAAGAATCACACTGCTGCAGCTCACCCACAAAGTATCATTCTCTAGCCCATTTATACATTGTAGTCGGAACTGTGGAGTCTGGTGGTTTTCTGTGTTTCAAGACAAAGTGTTGTGCCTGATGATGATGATGATGATAGGTGGTTGTCAGGGGCTGGGGGGAGTGGGAAATGAGAAGAGGATGGTAAAAGGGTATAAACTTTCAGTTATAAGATGAATAAAGTCTGAGTATCTAACGTATAGCATGGTGATTATAGTTGATAACACTCTTTTGTATAATTGCAATTCGCTAAGAGAGGAGAACTAAGTGTTCTCACATAGACAGAAAAGCAAATATGTGAAGTGATGGATGAGTTAACTCGACTGTGGAAATCCTTTCACAACGTATGTTTATCAAATCGTCATGATGTATACTTTAAATATATTACAATTCTATTTGTCAATTATACCTCAATAAAGCTCAAAAAATAACAATAATCAGAAAAACCCAGCATAAACACAAAATTTAATCCAAAATATCCTCTTGATGATCTTCTTTTCAGAGTGAGATCTCAAGAATGACTTCAAGTATCCCTATTCAATCATGTTAGTAAGCCTGACTTCTGGTACTAAGCACAAACGGTTGGGCACTTTTGCTTTATGCTTCTAAATTGCCCTGTACACACCCCTGTCACGGTTCAGAATGGTCTGCTGGACCTCTTTGCACAAGTGCCTCTTTTACTTCACTGAGCCCCCAAAAGGCAGGTGCTCTGTTTTTCATCACTGAATTCTCTGTGCTTACCAGAGCAGAGAGAAGAATGTTTCCTCAGTAAATTTATAGAGAACATTTTTACACTGATCATTATTTACTATAATATCCAATATATTGGGTCATTCAATTCCGGGTCTCAGAAAGAACCTCTCTATGAATATGAGATAAAAAATTTTGGTTTAGGATCCTTTAGTTATATAAAAAGGTAATAGGTGGTTGTATCTTGTATATCTTTATATTGCCTTTATGTCTAATTGGGAAAATGAATTCCCTTCTTAAATTTAATTTCAAGGAAGGGAAGGGAAGTCTTCACGACTTTGCACACACAGTCATGCACTGCATAATGACATTTTGGTCAACAACGGACCACATATATGACAGTGGTCCCATAAGATTAGTACCATATAGCCTAGGTGTGTAGTAGGCTATACCGTCTAGCTTTGTGTAAGTACACTCAATGATATTCACACAATGACTAAATCGCCTAACAACGTGTTTCTCAGAACGTATCCTCATTGTTAAGTGACACATGACTGTACTGGTGTTTCTGCCTGGAATTCCCTTTTACTCTTCTTCTGCCTTCTTAACTCTTATGGTCTGTGGCTCAGCCAAAGATGACTGAAGTTGAAAATAGGCTTCCCAGTGGGGGTGCCACTTAAGTTGGTTATACCTTCTGAGACTTCCAGAACCATGCACATACTTTTGCATAGCACAAATTAGGCCATGTTTCAATTGGTGACTCATTTATCTATCCCTTGCATTGACAGACAAGCTCAGCCTTTCTGTATTTCCATGCCAAGTACCATGCGTGTCATGTATAGATATTCAATAAATGTTTACTGAACACTTTTGGATAAAAGAGACGAGCACGATCAGCCACATTAGCATTTATCAATTTATCTGGATGGATGACATTTGGCAAGTTACTTAATATCTCTGTGCTTTAATTTTTTTAATGTATAAAATGAGGCTAAAATAAGTTTTCCTAGAATATACATCTTAAAGCACCTAGCAGATTCCTGGCACAAAGAAAGGGCTCAGAAAGGCAGCTGATTTCTTTCTTCTCTTCTTTCCCTTTCTTATTTCAGGATATAGGCAGGAAATATTAATACTCATCTGAAATTAAAATTAATGTTGGTAATAAAAGCTTCTTGGGATATCATGGGTACCGCGTTAGCAGAAATGATTTATCATTATAAATCAATAGACAAAAGAAAGAATCAATCACCTAGAGATCAACTATATGAATAAATGAAGTCACTTATTTATTGAGTGAAACATTCCAATACCCTATTATTTGATAAGGGCTACAGATTCCCTGTCCTTATGAGCTTTAGGGCCAGAGAAGAGACAGTAATCCAATGACATAAGGGTTCTATATTCAAGGTGCTATTTGAAGGAATGGAAGGAATGCCCTTTCACTTGCAGATAGAGACCTAGGGGAGCAGGAAGGTACAGGAAGCCTTTAGAGTAAATGGGTTGTGGGAGATCAAGATTTGGCCACCCTGAAAAGTATCTCTTTACCTTGATTGTTTTCTCTGACGGACATTTGACCTCTCTCACTAACTGCCTAAAGAATTTGACATAGAAGATCTGTTCCAGGAAGGAGTTACTATCTGATGGCTGTAATATAATGTAAAATAGATGTTACAATAGGAAAGGCACCAACAAGCCCATCTTATCAAAAATTCTGTCTCTCTGGCCACATTCTCTATAGATGGCCCTGCAAGGAGTTGCCAGACAAACATTTACATTTATAAGGGAAATCTCCATTTGTAAACGTATCACCCTCTCTATATTGGGAAGAGAGGGGATGACCTCATTTCTAGAAACTTATCAGTGTGGAAGGTGAGGCCTTAAATCTGCATAATAACCTTACTCTTTTTTACTGTGCTTTAGTGGTAATCTCCTGTAACTGACTCCCTCCACCCCCAACATCCTCCTTTGTCTTTAGCTGAAGATGGTATTTAAGACGAGAATCTCTGCTATTGTGTTGAGAAACACAGTGTCCCTGGTTTCTCCCATGTATACATGTTATTAAACTTGGTATTATTTTCTCCTGCTAACCTGTCCTGTTAATTATTTGGCCAGCCATAAGAACCTTAAGGGAAAGGGCAGAGGGGGATTCTCCCTCTTCCCTCACAGGGTTGAATCTTCAAGAATATGCAATATGATCAATGGATAGAGGGGTTGGAAGAGCATTCTATTTAGAGATAAATATCAGGTAAAAAGGCCCTAGATCAGGGAGAGGATGATCCATATAGGCTTCTACTAGCAAGTCAACAGGGTAGATCTAATATTTCAGAGTAGAGCAGTTCAAGAAAAAGTGAAGAGTTAGGCAGAGATGCAACTGAAGCACCATGTGCATCATGCTAAATTTTTGTATTTGATTCTAAAAGCCCTGGGATGCCATTGAAGAAAGTTAAGTGTGTAAGTTTATAAATAGCTAAAAAAAAGAACTTCTGTCCTCATCTATCTATGTGTAGGCCTCCCTGTCCAAGGAAAGTCTAAGGTGAAGGCCCTCAGGCCCCGCTAGATCCAGCTCTGCTGACGAAAACAAGATAAGCCAGCCTCAAGCATCTTTGCTTCCTTAGGTCGGTGTTCACACTTAGGAGCCATTTTGCAATACAATCTAAGGATTACCAAAGTCAAGAATGCAAATAAAACAATCACTCCCTGATATAGTTCACTGTGATGTTAGCAGGGCAATAGCAGCCTTCTGAAATACAATCAACGAAATGCAGCCTTTGTGGACATTTTCTACAGAGCAACTCAGAAATGTCACTAGTTCATCATTCTCCTGGCATTTTGTTTGAGTTCATACCAGTTTAATATAGTGCTCAATAAAGGCTGCAGAGCCACAGAATGTCCTGATGTAGATAACCGCAGAGTGAGTATTAAAAAATAAACACCGTGAAGGGATGGCACCTATTTATTCAGATTTAGATTTGCAGCTAATGGCACAGGGAAGAATGAGGAGGGATCTGCAGAGGAGCAGAGGCTGGGGAGTTGGAGATATCTGCTTTCCTCCTTTTTGTTTTAGATGGAGCATTCCCGTTCCCGCAGGCTCTCTCCATACTCAAAGCCCATAGAAGCACGTGGTCCTGTCTGCTCCAGAGAGAAGAAACAAAATGCAGGCAGCTATCAGTGGCTCGATACTCTGATTTCCTCTTCTGGAGTCAAGAGTTTCCCAAGCACCTGTCACCACAGTCAGGCTCTCAAGACAAACATCATCAGGAGAGTCCTGGCTGATGTCACAACTTTTATTCTTGAACAAAGAAGCTCAGCCTGATGTCTCATCTCCTGCCCATCTGGGGGAAATGAGCTAGAAAAAATAAAAAGCAGCCTGAAGGTGTCATTTTAACCTCTCCCTTAAGCCTAAGAAACATGCTTGCTTGCTTTCTTCTTGGCCCCATACTATTATGCTGGTTTCCCAGAACCAAAGGTAGCTACTACAAATAAATAAAAAGACAGACAGACAAATAAAAATAATGCTTACTTTCTTGAATGCACAATGGCTACCGAGAATCAGCGTGGCCAACATCCATGAGCCAGCATGGCCAAACTCATCAAATTCTGCATTTGGTCATCCTTACTCCCCAAGCCAGAAGCCTGACTGCTTAGTTATATGACATCTGCAACAAAGTGTATGAAAGAGAGAGAGAATGTGAGTGTGTGTGTGTGTGCGTGTGTGTGTGCGAGTGTGTGTAGGAGAGCAAGGGGAGGAATGCCATGTCTGACGCAGAAAGAAGGAATTCAGAAGGCTCAGGAGGGTCCTGAGAGGTGAGGATGTTTGTTGCACAAAGTGTTTGGTGGAAATAAAGCTGAAAGTTTAATGAGCAATGCTTGGAAACAAGCTACACGTCTCTCTAGACATCAGAATGACCAGGTCTAAATTGGTCCAGACCAAAACCATGCTGCCGCAGTGCACACCTCCCCTTCTTCACTTTCCCCTTCTGTAATGTCATGATTTTGCTTCTTACACCATGGATGGCATTTGCTGTTTCCTGCTTATTTCCCTACTTTGTGGCCCCTCCCCATCTCTGTCCTTATTGTTTCTTGAATACAGATGAGGGGATCCAGAGAGACACCAGGGAACATGACCAGATCCCCAAGCAGAAATCATAGTGCCAATGAGACACAGAGAAATATATTTAAAATGATCAAAGAGTTTAGGATTGAGGTAAAGAGGAACTCACAATATTTTTTTAATAAGGTTTCTTTTTATCTTTTCAAATTTTAGTGGTATCATACCCTATGTATTTTCAGCAACTTGTTAATTTTCCTCAATAATATATCTTAGAGACGTTCCATGCCAGAACATAAAATTAATGAGATAAATCTCCAACTACTTTGTTGCAATCTATTAAATGAAAATACCCAATTTATCTAGCTATTGTCTATTGATAACTCAAAGCAAAAATGTATATAAATGGAAAAAATGCTACTGGAAATATACATTCAAAATTCATAATGGTAGCCACCTCTGGGAGGTTTTGGAATTGGGGGTGATAGTCAAAGGAATCATTCTCCTTATTAGTAATTTTAAAAATTTTTATAAGGAAGATGTCTTTATGCATTACTCAATATTAATAAATCTGTACTACTAATAAAAACAAGAAAATTTCTTCAATCTGGAAAACAAAGTCTAAGGGGTAATCAATCAATACACTGATGTAATCAATGTGTTCAAATCACAAAGGAATAGAGAGAAGGGATGAATGAAGTTTGTATGGGGAAGAGATCTGGAATTATCTCAAATCTCAGAATACCAGCAACTCTGACACCATCTTACTAAGAGTGCTTAGGAAGGCCACAGCGGTGAAAGAGTTGTGAGGGGGAAAACAATGCTAGGACACCAGGAGGTATCTGTGTTGATCTTAAATTCAGAATGAGAGGAGGAAGGTGTGGAGGTCTTGCTTGGGACTGGAGGGGCCCCATATTAACAGAAGACGAGGAGACGAGAAAACCTCTCATTCCTGTTTCTTCCCATTTCTGTTAAGGACAAAGAACTTCAGACTAGAAGGTAAAGGAATTGAAACCTGAACGTTTTGCTGCTGGAGACAATCAGACCCAGAGAAATTATATTCCATAAGAGAATTCCAAGGACAGCAATATCCATATTTTTTGTTTGAACACATCAAGCAAGGAAAAAAAATGAGCACACAGTACATGATGCTGTTAGTAATAAGCTGTGGCAATGCATGAGTATTTATATATTAACTTTAGAAAATATACACAAAATAGAAACTAAAACAGCAAAAAAACCTGAGAAATTCTAATATCTTCTCCCCACATCTCAATGAATCAGCTGTATGTCCCTGGGGTGATGTTGGAGGTGACTCATCACGGAGCCTATTGCTCTGGAATGAGGAATCCGGGGGTATCCTTAACACTTAAAACCTAGTAGGGCAGACAGTGGATCCTCAACTAAAAATTTTTGATTAATGAATGAATTCAACAAATATTTACTGAATACTGATGAGTGCCAGTGGTAGCTTCAGGTGCTGAGGGTTTGGCAGTGGATAAAACAGAGGAAAATCCCTGCACCTCATGAAGCTTACATTCCAATAGAGAAGGCAAGGAGCGTATAAATATCAATGTATAATATATCAGGTGGTGATAACATTTCTTGAAAGTTGTGTAGGAAAAAAAATATATATATAAACTATAAGGGGCTTTAACTACATCAAAAAAACTGTTATATGGTATTGATCAATGGCTGGTGTCCATCTGTTAAGTGTGGGATTGATGTCATATAGGGCTTGTGACATCCTGCTCATCGATTGTCCTGCTCATCGATTGTCAACAACTTGGATAAGGATACATATTGTGTGCCTAGAAAATTCACACATGACACAAATTCAGGAAAAATAATGACAAGGTAAAAGAAAGGCAGTGTTAGCTCTGAAAGCAATTTACCTGCCTAAGGGCATACCGCTAACAAATGACAGAATCAGATTGGAACCCAGGCTTTCTAATTTCTCTACAGCTCCATGTACCATCTGTAAAAATGTTGATAATAATAATACTTAATAACAAGACTGTGGTGAAGAGTTAAAGAAAGAGTGTGCACAGCTACCACCAGGGTCAAAAATATGAATTAAGAGACCCTTTAGAGATGGAAAGTCTGTTAGAGATTAATCAATCCAAACCCCTCATGTCACAATTAAGGAAACCAAGGCTTCAGGAGAGCAAATAGCTTGTCCAAGGTCACACCACTCAGACAGTGTCAAGGTTGCAACTACTAACCTGGGTTCTTCACTCACTCCAGTGATCCTTCTCACGAAAAACACAAAACTCCTTTTCTTTTTACCCCTTTGTATCTCAGGAAAAACAGTGTTAACTCAGAAGGTAATGTGTGTGTCTTACACTGTGAGGATAAAGAGAAATAATGGGGATACTTCAGACATTTTGACTTCCTGCAAGGATTATATGTTGCTTTGGTCTGAAGGTTTTTGTCTCCCTAAAATTCATATGTTTAAACCTAACCTCCAAAGTGATGGTATTAAAAGGTGGGGCCTTTGGAAGGTAATTAGATCAGGAGGATGCAACTCTCATGAATGGGATTAGCGCCCTTATAAAATAGGCCAGAGAGAGCTCCCTTGCCCCTTCTGCCATGTGAGGACACAGCGAGAAGGTAGCTGTCTGCAACCCAGAAGAGGACCTTCATCAGAACCCTACTATGCTGCCACCCTGATCTTTGACTTTCAGCCTCCAGAATTGTAAGAGATAAATTTGTGTTGTTTATAAGCCATCCAGTCTGTGGTATTTTGTCACAGCAGTGTGAAGAGACTAAGACATGTGTATTGGGGATTAGGGTACCATAGGGCTAGGCATATTGCAGAGGGTTCCATGTCCTAGAGATTGGAAACAGACTAGATATTAAGTTTAATTTAGACCCTCAAGTATCAGGGCTTCTAAGTTGGAAGGTGACTTCTCTGTAGTTACTTGCAAAATGACTAGCAAATTCTGACCCTTCTCAGAAACAATGTCAGTCTCTGCACTGAACTTCCAGGTCCCCGGCCCTCACATAAGGCTGGTTTAACCATCCTTGAATAGTTCCTCCATACTTTTTCAGCCTATTATGACACAAAAACATTCTCTTGCTTTATTGCTGGGTATTGGTACTTCTGAAAAAATACCCGAAGATGCTATTACCCACAAGCCCCTCAATGGAGAAGGGAAAGTGATCCAGTCAGTGAAGCGTGGAGGGGAGCAGGGATAGAACTGGGTTAGATATAGGAGGAAATTAGATTCATCTTCACAGCAGACACAAAAATTCCTGGGGTGTCAAATGGCAGCTATTCTCCTCAGGACTTTGCTTATTTACAAAGAATTTCTGGAGTTCTGAGTATAACGTGTGAAGGGATTTGAAACTGGGCAAACGTAGAGATAATATCCTGTGAAAATACTTTGAAGGCTATGCCAATTTGTCTTTGAACTCATATTAACTGTCTGGCAAAGGAAACCAAGTGATGATGGAAAATGTAAAACACACCTTTTAATTTACCTTAAAAAATGGGCACTCTATTATGGATGCAAATTCCTAAAGTTAGAGTTGAAAAGATCTCAGTGTGATAGAAAGAGGAGAGAGGAGAAGAGAAGAGGGAGGGTGAGAAAGGGGAAATTAGGAAGGAGGGTAGGGACGGGAGAGGAGAGGAGAGGTGGATGAAGGAGCGAAAGAGGAGATGGGAAAGAGAAGATAGGGCGAAAAAGAGAAGTAGAAGAAAGGGCTGGAGACACGATGAGGATGACAAAAAGAGGGAGGAGGAGGAGGAGAGAAGAGAGTCCATTCTCTGTGACTATTCTGCAGTGGTCACAGTGCCTTCCTGTTGGTTGTCTCCCACCAACACCACCCCCCCCATTGGGAAATATGCTTGACTGCTTTATTATTATTATAATTGGTATAATTTATTTAAATAACACAACATTTGTTTAAAAAAATCTAATTGTAAAAGTAATATGTGTTCATTTAAAATATAATGGAAAGTGTACCAAAGTATAAAAAGGAAAATAAAACATTCACACAATCCTTCCATCTAGAAATAACCACCTTTAACATTTTGTTGTTGGTCCTTCAGTACTTTTTCTGTTTGTGTAGGCACTCCTTTTTTCTTTAAACAACTTTTGCATCATTCCATTAATAGAACAGAGCATAACATACTATAATGTTGGGATGCACTGTTTTGCCAGCTGTACAATATTCTATAATTCACTTAACTAATATTCTGACCATGGAGTATTGGTAGTGTCTATACACATTACTGCACTGATTATCTTTGTAGGTAAATATTTCTACATCTCTCTGATCTCTTGGTTTTTCAACAGGGAGAATTATTAAAAGAATCATTAAAAGAATTTCACTGGCTCAAAGTGAATGGGCATTTGTTTAAGACCCTTGATATATTGTCCAACTGTGTTCCAGAAAGTTTATGCAAATTAGGCTCCTAGAAACAGCATATAAGAGTGTCTGTTTCCCAAGCCCTTACCAAGGCTAACTATAATCATCTCAAGAATTCTATCCATTTGATAGGATACTGAACTGCATATCTTTCTGTTTACATTTTTATTTCCTATTTGTGAGATTAAACATTTTTACGTTAATTAACTTTCTTTTTTTAATAAATTGACTGTTCACATTTTTAGTCCTTATGTCTATAGAGACGTTTTCATTCAAGTTTTTCATTTATAAGAGTGCTTCAGTTGTTTAGGATATTTACCCATTTCCTGTACTCTATTTTTCATATATTTTTCAGCTGGTCAATTCAGAGCCTGCATTGTTTGTTTGGGGAATTAAAATCACTGTTAAACAACAGAGGTCAGCATCCTTTATAGAGGTTTGTTTAGTTTTTTGGGCAGCAGCAAGCCTTGTCTTTTTCCTTGGCTAGGACAGAGGAGGGGGGAAGACACGGGGAAAGGGAGACGTGTGTGTGTGTGTGTGTGTGTGTGTGTGTGTAATGGTGAGTACCCTCATGTTACTCTCCTTATGGTGAACGTGTTGTGAGATGCCTGCCTGAACAAACAGGGGAGAGCCCAGAACCACTTCGGGGAATCCCCACCTCCGTGGTCAATCGAGTGAATGTGTCACTGGTAAAATGCATTTCCTGCTGAGTTCTTCATCCAGGTCAGACCCTAAAATGTTCCTTTAGAAAGAACTTTAATAGGCAGAGAGGTCTTGCTCTGAATTAGCAGGTGGCACCTTAATGGCACGTTAATGCCTAATAGGGATTATTTGGCTACCAGCTCAAAGCCAGGGCACAGAGATACCTGAGGTGAAGAAGAAATAACAAAACATAATCCAGAATTGGGCTTATTCACCATCTTTTCTGGTCTCCTCTTTGTCTGAGTGACTAAACAACGGTATTAATAAATAAATGGTCAAGAAAGGGCAATTTCTCCTTACAGAAGAATTCCAATTACTAAACATATAAGAAATGATCAAAATAGAAAATTTCCGTTAGAACACCATGGCAATAATCGCTGCAGGCAAGATCGACTGATGAATGGTAAAATTAGTGGGTGAAATGCATAGCCTCAAAGTATCTCTCCCAAAATATTTATTAATCTTTGTGGTGATTATAAGATATGTTCACAATTTTTGATACTCCTTCTGCCAGGAGTTGGAACTTAATTCTTCTTCCCTTGAGTATGAACTGGACTTAGTGACTTGCTTCTAATAAATGGAGCATGGACTAGGAAAACAGTAAGTTTGCAACAGAGAAACCCGGCAGGCACTATCTTAATCAAGTGATCAAGGTTAACATCATCAGTAATAAGACATACTGATATCTTGCACTCCTTGATATGATGTCATAAGAAGGGCACGTCATTTCTGTGATATTCTTCCCAACAGTCTATAACCCTGTAATCATGAGAAAATATCAGACCAACTCAATTTGAGGGATATTCTACAAAATACCGGACTAGTACTCTTCAGGTCATCACAGGCAAGGGAAGACTGAGGAACTGCCACAGACTTGAGGAGACTAAAAGATCTGACAAATAAATGCAATGTGGGATTCTAGATTGGATCCTGGATCAGAAAAAAGGATATAAGTAGAAAACCTGGTGAAATCCAAATAAAATCTCCAGTTTACTTCATAGTATTTTACCAATGTTAATTTCTTAGTTGTGAATATTGCACCATGGTTACATAAGATGTCAACATTTGGGGAAGCTGAGTAAAGAGTACAAGGGAACTCTCTGTCCTATCTTTGCAATTCTTCTGTAATTCTAAAATTATTCTAAAATAAAAAGTTAAGGGGAAACAAACCATACCCAAATCTCATAAGGACATACTCAATTATAGCAAAGCTATTATAAATAGGAAAGCAATCTATTTTCACTAAATCATCATCATGTAGAATGGATTGGTCATGTTGTCATTTCCTCAAGCAGAGAAGTAAACTACTGTAGCATTTCAGTTGTCATAAGTTTATGATTCATAGATTCAACAATCACAAAAAATAAAGTTTTATTATTTTTCAAAAAATAATAAGATTTGAAAAGTGGCTCTTATTACTGGATGTTCTTACTCTCCAATTGTTCAGAAGTAGAAAACAATGTGGACAGTCAGAGTTTTTATTTATTCTAAGGCTGCCCTGGTTACTATGGAAGGAGCCTGATTTCAGCTGACAATATAAAGATGTTGGGCCCAGGAGCTGTTAAAATGTGACGTCAAATGTGAGGCTTGTGCCCAATGTGGCTGTATGCTGTCTGTTTTGGATTCCTCTCTCAGGCATCTTGTTTTCCTTGGCTACTGAATTACTCAGGAAAGCTAACTGCCCATAGGAGACACATAGAAGAGCTAGCTTGTTCTCTGGGTTGGTGATGCAGACACTATCCCAGGCACATAAATATTCTAACAAGTTTCATCTCGTCACTATAGAGTCATAAAGTTGCTCTATTCAGCACATGATAATGGCTTTGTAATTCAATTATTGGTAGTATTTGTCTTCTGGGATTTATCTGCCTTAAACTTCGGCATTCATGTAAAACTCTTTACCATAAATCTCGCAAATGCCGCGGCAGGTTCTGTCCCCCACCCTAGGGCACACCTTGCCATTTCTGTGAAAACCTTGACAGGCTTCTCTAAATTATGGGATAACTCTGTTTAGCGATGTTGATGTTTTAAGTGCCAGAGCCAACAATAAAAAACGGTGGGACAGGTCCATTTCCTCTAGTTATTCTCTTTAGATCCTGACAGACAAAGTTCCATTCTCAATGCAAAAGGCTGTTTTCAGCCATTTATCTAGAATTTTGTAGAAAGGATTCCTGCAAGTCATAAGAGGTCAGATACAATAGCTTCTTCTCTAAGAATCCTGAGATTCTGAGGTATAAACCCACCAGAGTTAGTCATCTACATGGATTCACTAGTCTTACAGTTGGTTTTAGGATCTTCCTCTGCTTGCTCTGTCTTTCATTCCTACCTAGTCAAATGAGCCAGTTTCTGGGTCTTCTCTACCCTCTTGTCTAGAATTTACCATCCCAAGCCTAATTAGTTATCCACTAAGACAACCCTATCTAACTTTTGATTTGAAAATTAAATATCTGTGGTTGCCTCATCTCCAACATTCCCACCTCATTTTTCACTCATTCAAAAATATTTATTTAGAACCCATTTTATCAATTCCAAAATGCTCATTTTTTTTTCACTTTAACATTTCTTAAATCAACAGGTGTCTTACAGCCATTAAAATGTTAAAGTTTAATTGGCAGAATTTTTTTTGACAGATATATAAAATAAGGATGTGCCTTCACTTGACAAATTTTAGATCTGATGGTATATGGTATGTGCCAGACACTGTTCTAGGCACTTCTTTATCCTAGCTCTTTGGCCAGTTTCTTCTCATTTTTGGCCTATCAATGAACAAATCCCTCTCTGTAGACACCATTCCCCAGAAACCACCCCCCCATCATAATTTAATATGAACATATATTTGTGTGTATGTGTAAATCTTTTCCTTTTTTGTTCCTCTCTCCCAGTCCTCTATGCTTCAACATAAGATATATTAATACTGGCTGACCTTACATCTCGGTATTTTGGTTACAGAATATAGAAAGGGGAAGTAGGACTCAGTTAGAAGAGGAATATCACCCAAAGATAGATAATGTGACTTGCGCAAATTTTTCATCTTTTGGGGGAGATATCATGTTTTAGGTTGTATGGGGAGAAAAGCTCATGATGCTAAGTAGAAGCTTAGTTGTGTTTTTGTTTTTATTTGGAAGTTATATGTAGTTTCAAAAGATGTGCACGGGTGCCACGTGTTCAAGGGGTAGACTATGGTGATTTTGTTCTGGGTCAACTTGGACAAGCCACAACTATATTTCCAGAGTCTCCATATGGTTCCAAGTTAGAATTGACCAAAAAGAAATATGTACGATTTGGAAGGAAAGAGAGAAACAGAAGCCACTTCATTCTGAAGGTCCTTTTGTTTATAGGTGATGAGAGGCAATGCAGAAGTGCTGGTAGGTTCTAGTTTGTCCTCGCCCTTCCCCTCCTAATTCCATCTCCAGCTTTTCCTCCAGACTGCCAGCCTTATGACCTCAGGCCCCAAGCCAGATTCTTAGCTGCAAACTCAGAGGGGCAGCTTTGCAGGGGCAGTATCCTTCCACATACTTCTGAAGGGGCTCCCTCTGCAGGCCCACCTCAGCAGCTGCAAGTCCCTTGAGGGGAGGGACTATGTGTCCTCTATCTTCGTGGCCAGGAGGCAGCTCTGAAAATTACTCAACTGATGTAAATTAAATAAATTGGGCAACATAAGAGTTTTCAAATAATTGAGAAGGTATAAAACAAAACAGCTGATTTTCTATCCATTGTTTCTGATTCTGGGGCAACACAGAAGTAAAATACATGTACACATTAAAAATTCCCATTGAAAATATAAATTATTAAACTGAATATCAAAATGAGATTGCCACATTTCAGAAACTCATTAATATCCAACTCCTCCCTATTCCTCTTTTTTTATAATAGTTAATATTTATTCATCATATGTTACATGTGTTTAGAGGTTAACCTGAATTCTTAGTTTTATCCTGACAAGTATATGAGGAAGACACTATTATGATGACCATTATACAGATGAAGACTGTAAGGTTTAAAAAATCTAATTAAATAGCTCATCATCACACCCCCTGAAAACAGGATTCTAACAAATTTAGTATTCTGAGTCCAGAGCTCTCCCTCTTTTTGTGTGTCTGTGTGAGGAAGATCAGCCCTGAGCTAACATCCATGCCAATCCTCCTCTTTTTGCCGAGGAAGACTGGCCCTGAGCTAACATCCGTGTGCATCTTCCTCCACTTTATATGGGAGGCCGCCACAGCATGGCCTGACAAGCAGTGCATCAGTGTGTGCCCGGGATCCGAACCCGAGCCGCCAGCAGTGGAGCGCACGCACTTAACCGCTATGCCACGGGGCCGGCCCCAGAGCTCTCACTCTTAAACACTAGACACCATCTCTTACCCACTTAGGGAAACATACAAAGGTGGTCAATGACTGAATGAGCAAGAGAAACCACACATATAGACACTGTACAAACCCAAAGGCTCTTGAACTTGAAAGCTAAGTGAGATCTGATCACTAGGGCATAAGTCAATTTATTTTAATATTATCCTAAATTAGGAAACCATAATTATGAGGATTTTTCCTCTCCCTTTCTCTCTCATTCACTGCCATCTCTGGCACTCTGCTATCATAAGAGTTCTTAGTGGAAATCTAGAGAAGTGATAGAATCTCAGTGCTCAGAGATAGAGGAGCCGCAGTCCATGGAGACAGAAAATCGTCAGGATAAGGAGGACAAGAATCGGCGATGACCATTAGTGAAAGAAGGTCACGAGAAGAGTGATGGGCTCACACTCTAGCAGGAGAAATTTGATTTAATTTGTAGAGAAAACTTGCTAATCATATGAAGAGATGAAGAAGTGGAGGAAGGCACAAGAGGGTTGGAAAATAGTACTCATGTGGAGAAATTAACAGAAAAACAAAACAAAACAAAATACCAGGTCTCTCAAGATAACGAAAATCCTCTTATCTAGCACCCCTAGCACAGGTACCAGAGATGCCCCAGTGCAACTCTTGGGATGTGATCTCAGGAACGGTTTGCTGCCACTTCTCCCTGCTCCTTACCCAAGCCACACACATGGTTCAGCTCAGAGGGTAGGGGACTCAGAATCAGAAGAGACTGTCAGAGAGGATGAGGGACAGTATAAGAGAAGAGAGAATAAAGGCCATAGTCCACAGAAAGTGGGGTTCAGAGTTCTTCTGAATCCCATATTCTGAAGTGTGTAAAGGATTTGTCAGCATCGGCAATCCAGGGCAGTACTCCCTGTGAGAGAGGTCTAGGGTGCACCTACTCTGTCTTTGCTTAAATTTCTCTGCTTACGTGGATCTCATTACTCCTTAGGACAGCCTGTTGAGTTAATAAATAGACTACTGCATAGAAAAGTGTTCATTTTACTGATCTAGAATTTTCCTCCCTTCAATATATACTTTGATGGCTTAGAAGTGTAACCTTTTTATGCTAGAGGAAAGAGGTCATTTATTAATGGTCCCTAATTTAACAAGTGAAGTCCACTCAAGATGTGTTTCAATCTAGATGTTTGTGGGTTTATGTGTGTGCATACACATGCATGTGTGCATTCAATGAATTTCAGTATCTTATATGTGTGTGTGCATTTGTACACACAAGTTTCTGCTTCTCCATTTACTATCATAAGCAAGATAGAAACATTTTAAAGACAGAGTCTTGGTCCTTAAGGAACTTACCTTCTAGCAGGAGAAGAAAATGAAGAAATAAAAAGATAGATATGGAGAATATACTAAGTGCTAAGTTACTTAACAATAATTATGATAAGTCATTTTTATTTTCAAAATAAGCCTTGGAAGAAGGAAATTGAAACTTGGGCACATGAAGTAGTTTCTCCGAATCACTCAGTTAGTAAATAATGACGCTGGGATTTGAACCTGGATACGCTGACTCTAATCCCATGCTCCTTCTATCAGTCACATATACAGACCTGCAATACAATGGTGTTATGACGCATCACATTTTATTTGTGAAATAATCACATTTAAATTCAGAAAAGAAAGATATTCTTCCTGCCTGGAAAAACAAGAAGCAAGAACCAAAGAAGGCTCCATGGTAGAGGCAGACTTCAGAATAAGGTCATAAAGGTCCAATATTGTGATCCCAATAATGACAAAGATCCTCACACATTATCTTTGTAGTCAAAGACCAAAACTATCCTGACACATAGTATGTGCTAAAATTTAATCACTGCTAAAACAAATAAGGACAGTCTGTCCCCAGTTAGGAGCATGTATAAAACCACAAGGGATAAGAGGTATAGACTGGTCCACAGACTAATCAGTGCCTAGAATTATTTACCTGGCCTTTTGGAATCTAGCAAACAGAATTGGGAGGGTGGTGGTTGGGTCAGAAAATGTACATTGGAGCCCAGGTTGGCAAGAACCTAGTTATGTTCTTACTCTTTTCAATTTTATGTTGTAAGCAATGAGAAGCAAGGCAAACACTTGAACAGGAAATGCTTACATGATTCCTTAGGCAGGAGTGTGATATGGCAAGACCAGGGGAGGGGCTTTCTCACTATTCCTAGTGAGAGAGAAGGGGACTGAACCCATGTAATGTGAGAGAGAATGGAAGAGAAAATTGGCAGGCATAACTTCACAGGGTAGAATTGATGGAAACCCAAAGATATAAGAGGAGGTAAGAGAACCAAGTTGAGTATGACTCCAAATGCTAACGCTAGGATAAGGGGAATGTAAACATATGGAAGCTTATAAGAAAAGCTGATTCTGAATGGACAGATGTTCCACTCCCAGCTCAACATAAAATTGAAAGCAAGTGATGGTCTTCATTTAAAAGTTCTCTGCCGACAATGACCTGCTTCATAGCTTTGAGTGAAAGATGAGGCAGAGTATCTTGAAAAAAATAGCCATAACCCCTTACAAATATAGTATCAAATTATCTTGTTATTTTGATAGAATAGCGTTTTACATTTTTTTTTTTTTTGGTAATATCATTAGACTCCAACCAATTTCTAGTCTGCAGAACCTGGGAAAGGAAAAGTGCAGAGGATTCTCTGGTTATTGAATCCATTAAACCCATCTGGGGAAAGAGAAAAGAGTTACAACCATCTCATGCCACATCCTCCAAGTCCCTTTGGTGTGAGTAGCTTAGAAGTCTTGGAGATGCTATGTTGTATAACCAGCATATCTGAAAGAGGAAGATGAAGGGTCATGGTGATCTGCTGTATATAAAACAAACAAACAGTCAAACAACAAGAACAAGGGGGGAAAAAAACCTTGAAATTGGCTCAGCGGCAATATTCAACAAGAAATGGAGGTTGAGTGGTAGTAATATGAGTCAGAATCAGAGAGAGAAAACTACTTTAACTCCTGGAGTGTTTTCTGACCACAGCCAGATGGGTTGGTAAAAGTTTATGGATCTCCCTCTTATGCCTGAGGTTAGAGGAGAGAACCATAGGCCAGGTATACAGATAAACGTGACTTTAATGACTGGGTGTAGGGCCCGATGGATATGAGGCCAATAGGAAATATCTGCCAACAAAGCAGTTCTGAATAAGAAGAGAGCTCTGCGGAGCAGAGCAGAGAAGCTTCAAGGAGAGCTGGAGCTCAAGCCAGTATTTATTGGTCCCTAGCATAACGGGAGTGGTGAACGTATGCTGGAGAGAGCATAGCATGGTGCTTAAATAGCACAGGCTCTTTAGCCAGACTTATCTGGGTTTAAATTCCATCAGCATAACTTACTAATGTGTGACATTAAGCAAAATTATTTAACCTCTCAGGGATTTTGTTTTCTTATATCTTCTTATTACTCATCTATAAACGGGAATTAACACACCTCCGAGTAATGGGCACCTCTTCTTGATGCCTTCCCATTAACCTTCCCTATTTCCTTGGTAAAAGTACTCCAGTCCTTCCTGGGGCATCATCATTCCTTACTTTCCGTCCATGTGGTTTATTGGAATTGATTCAACACCCAGGTCTAGATGTGAACATGTTACCTAATCAGGGCCCATAAGATTTAATCCCAGTTTTGCTGGAGCAACAAGCAAGAAGGTGTTTTCTTTTCCATTGGAGTGAATCTGGGAAGACATAACCTGCCGGAGACCACCAGGAGGAGAGAGTCTGCCTGAGAGTGAAGCTAAAACAGAGGAGAGCAGAGCTGAGTGATGGGGCGAGATCAAGATCTGATGACTTGAATGAGTCTGTGGATCTAGTGGAGTATAGGTCAAATGAGACCTGACTTTCCAGACTCTTGAGCCAATGGCTCTTTAAAAATTTTTTTCTTAAAACAGGTCGCATTTTTCTTGTCTTGAAAACGAGTTTTGATCAATAAATTATTTCACCTCATTGATTTGAGGATTGCTTGAAACAATGTATGCAAAGTACTTACCACAGAGCTTGGAACACAGGAAGTGCTCAATAAATGGGACTTTTTGCCAAAGATGTGGAATGAGAAGTCATTCGTGTTGACTGGCATTGGACCATGGGAATGAATGAGAATGTGTATACATGCTCAAACACACTGAGTATGGAGTTTTAAGTATTCTTGTATCTGTCTGCTATACAATATAGCTGTCATATGCCCCGAGGGACATTACTGAAACAAGGCTGGCATATCAGAACAACAAAGGTTCATTGTTGAGCCAACTCCTAATCTTCTATGTGCAAATTAGTCACATGAAATATGTAATCAACATTCAGTTGTCCCTGTTTCCAGCCAGCCCCCTATGTGTGAGAATAATATAGTCAATAAGGTAAGCCTGCACCTATTTTTAATTAAGTGGAATGACTCTAAGATTGTATTGCTCTTGTCTTTTGTATAGATAATAGATTGCTGAATGGTTTATAATGAAAACTGCCCTCCATTGCTTTGTCCTAAACTTGAATCACATTCCAACAAACCACATTCATGAACCTCTAATAGAAGATTTGGCTTCACTTATTCAAGGCATTTGGGTACCACTGATCCTTCAATTCCACATTCCTCTTCAATGTCAAATGCAACACCTTGGGTCTTACCTATTGAACTGTTAAACTCTAAACTCAGTTATTATTGGGGGATACAGGCAGGAAATAAGTCTTGAATTTGGGGTTAATCTTTACTACTGCAAGCAAGGGCCATGGACACAGACAGACCACGTTTCAAAACCTGGCTGTATTACATATTATGTGTGTTATGTTGGATAAACTACCTCACTTTTATACTTCATCAAAAGAGGATAAGAATCCCAACCTCACAATCTTGTTATGAGGATCAAATGGCATGATTTATCATGTGCCCAGATTACTGTAGTTACATAACAAATACAAATCCCTATTATGGAACTTTATCTTGTTGACACTCAGTTCTCCCATCTGTATTTTTTTTCCTAATGAAAACCTATTCTCCCTTTTTACAATAACAGAATCCATTTTTTTCCTGTTTTTAGGAATCATCTCTCTCCCAATCTTGAACCATGCAGTTTGACTGGAACTCAACCCCATCTTCTATTTCAGTTCCCAGGGTAGATATGTGTCTGACCTGTAAGAGTAATGTACCACAGTTTACAGCCTTGATCCAAGCCAGACCACTCAGATTCAATCCCTGTAAATACAAGGAAAGAGGCAGACTGGTTTGATGGGGCTTCTAAACTGTTAGAATGTAAGACTAAAGCTAATGATGTTCATCATTGCTACAAATGGGGAAAGCCAATCTGAGAATGAAGCCAACACAGAGGAACACAAAACTAATAGCTTCAGAAAGTCAGCCACTATTCATAATATTATTACTACTAGTCAGTGGGCACTTAATACCATTCTTAGGTGCCAGGCATGTAATCAATTCACAAGAAACATCTCAGTTAATGCGGTAGGTATTAATTATCTCTACTTTACAGAGGAAAAAACTGAGGCACGGAAAAGTTAAGTAACTTCCCCATGATTCCTTACTTAGCAAATGGCAAAGCTAGAACTCACGCCTCAGTATCTCTGAGCCCCTTAATCTCCAGACTGCACTGCCTCCCAATATAATTGATATGCGACATAGTAAAGACCAAGACTGCTATCACAGTTTGTTAAATAAAAAGGACATCTATTCTATTAAGGGCAATATTGTGCTAAGATGTGATTTATAAGATGCCTTATACATGTAAATTGTTTTTAGAAGCAATTTGAACTCCTTGGAGGAAAGTTCATATTTATGTTAGCTATGGTAGTACTAAGAGCAACCACTGTGATAAAATAAAAATAGGCTCTTACAGTCCATAATTATTTTACAATTGCCATAGATTACTTCCAGGGGTGGCATTACTATTGCCACTCAATGTAAAGATATTTCCCGAGTGTATCAGGTGATGAGGAAAAGACAGAAATTCATCTTCATTTTTCTCTATGGGAAATGCTATGTTATTACCCAGGGTCACTTAATTTGATGTTGCTCCACACCCCCATAGCCAGGCTCCAAGAAGAAATGATTAAAGGCAGCTTCTTTTAATTAAGCTTACTGAATAATCCTAGATAGCCCCGTAGTTCCCATGTAATTTGAAGCAACTGGTTTCCAGGAACGAGTCTAAAAAACATTGCTTTGGTTGACATCTTTTCTGCCAGCCTCGGGAAGTTTCTCAGAGTCAGAAAATACAGACCATGTGGCCAGAGACCAAGAGATTTTCATCAACAGTCATGTGCGCTCTGCAATTTACAAGGTCTCATGCCTTCTCTGGAAAAACCAACCAAGCTTAAAGAACCCATGGGGGCCATTTGATAAGCCCAGTTGGAGAGCTACACATGCAGGCACAGTGGCCAAAAGAGCTTTGGGTTTTCTCCACTCACATGCCTGAATGGGCTGGATTTCCAGGGCTCACAGCCCCAGCCCAGAAAAAAGGCCATGAGGTAGAGGCAACCAAGTCCACTGATTCAGTTGAGCATGGATATTGGAGCCAGACTGCTTGCGTTTGAATACTGGCTCGGCCAATTTCCAGGTGTGTGATCTTGGCTAAATTACTCAACCTCTCCATGCCATGGGTTCCCCATCTGTTAATGATGATAATGTAAGGCTTACATCATAAAATTGTTATGAGGATTAAACAGCTTAAGTTTGAATAATGCTTATTACAATGTTAGGGCTTGAATAGAGAAGATGTGTTTCTCTGTTCCCAAAGGTGGAAGGAGAGGTATTATTTATTTTACTTAACAGACAGATTAATTAGAATTCATACACAATCATGTGTAAGGTTTTTATAAAGATAATATTATCACATTTGGTTACAAGGGCTTTGCTAATCAGGCTTTCACAGAGAAGACCTCCATTCAAAGAATAGATAAGAACGGATTGCAATTAGCACCAGCCAAAGGAATGATGTAAATATGACCCCCAGTGAGCTAGAAAACACTGTGTACCATGTATCACTTACAAGGGAAGTATTCTCATCTCAATTCTTTTTCTTTGTCCATCCTTTGTCCATCCTAGTCAAGGCTTTTCTTTGTTTCTGTTGGTAGGAACAAACTTCCATCTAGTTCTCTGTGAATTGCAACTTTCCACCTTCTATTGCTGGGTCCATCTGCAGATATTTTCAGCCACTCAGAAGCAGGACTTGAGGAAAGATTTGTCCCTCACACTTTTTCATCAACTCCATTTCCAGGTTAACTTAGGAGGACCACATAAATTTATCTTAGTCTTTCATTTATTTATTTTCTGAGGCATTTCTATGCACATATAACACCAAGTAAAAGAGAGAATGAAAAAAAAGAAAAAAGACATGGACTCTCCTTCCAAAAAGTGACTTTATAAATTACAGGCAAAACATATAGAGGTACAAGGTTTCTCATGAATAAGGGACACGTTGAGTAAAAGAGGAAGAGAAGTGCTGATCAGAGAAGGGAGACTCAGAGAAGGGAGACTCAGTGGTAGCTAGAGTTGAATTCCCAGGGAAGGGAAGAAGCTAATTTGGACACCAAAAGCAAGGCTCAAGCCACTCCTGAGCGGGAGCAGAAGTGGGAAAGAGTTGAATAGCTTCTGTGCAACAAAAACCTTCTGTAGTTATACAACAAGTGGGACTTGATCAGACCAAAGAGCTGCAAGGCAAATGAAACTAGGATAAAAATGAAAAGACAACACACCAACTGGGAGAAAATAGTTGCAAACCATATATCCGACAAGGGGTTAATCTCCATAATATATAAAGAACTCACACCTCTGAACAACAACAACAAAATAACCCAATCAAAAAATGGGTAGAGGATATGAACAGACATTTTTCCAAGGAAGATATACAGATGGCCAATAGGCATATGAAAAGATGTTCAACATCACTAATCATCAGGGAAATGCAAATCAAAACTACACTAAGATATCACCTTACACCTGTGAGAATGGCTATAATCACCAAGACAAAAAATAACAAATATTGGAGAGAATGTGGAGAAAAGGGAACCCTCATTCACTGCTCGTGGGAATGCAAACTGGTGCAGCCTCTATGGAAAACGGTATGGAGACTCCTCAAAAAATTAAAAATAGAAATACCTTATGATCCAGCTATCCCACTTCTGGGTATTTATCCAAAGAACTTGAAATCAACAATCCAAAGAGGCTTATGCACTCCTATGTTCATTGCAGCATTATTCACTATAGCCAAGAAGTGGAAGCAACCCAAGTGTCCATCAACAGACAATTGGATAAAGAAGCTGTGGTATATATACACAATGGAATACCACTCAGCCATAAAAAAAGACAAAATCGTCCCATTTGCAACAACATGGATGGATCTGGAGGGTATTATGTTAAGTGAAATAAGCCAGACAGATAAAGACAAACACTGTATGACTTCACTCATATGTGGAATATAAACTAACACATGAACAGAGAGAACAGTTTGGTGGTTACCGGGGGAAGGGAGTTGGGGGGTGGGCACAAGGGGTGAAGGGGCATATTTATATGGTGACTGACAAATAATAATGTACAACTGGAATCTTGCAATGTTATAAACTATTATGACATCAATAAAAAATTTTAAAAAAATCAAACCTTCTGTAGTTATAAATGTCTCCTTATGATGGGGGAAAAGGTACCACTCCACACAGAAGTCTCTATGTGTTATTTTTGAACCAGTTTATTTGCAAATGACTTCTCTTTCACTTTCTCAGGCAGTTTCACCAGCATTTTAAGAGATTTCTCTAATGCAGTTCTCTGGCTTTCAACTCCCACAGGGGTTTTAGGGCAGTGTTTGAAAATGAGAAAGATAAAAATGCATTCCTCTTCAAAGTGAGAGAATTGGGGTGGGGGCGGGGGGCAACTGGGAGCATGTAAGTCCAAAGGCTGATGAGAGGCAGTGTGATTTTAGGAGGAATGTAGGGGAGACGTCTTTTATTGTCATAGTTGCAGGGAGCTCATTGGCTTCTAAAAGGTCACTGCCCCAATGATTCTGAATGATGTGAACAAGGGATATTTAAACTCTACCTGAGCTAGTTCTTTATAGCACTTTTTATACTAGGAAAAGTCTGGAAACAACCTAAATGTCTTTTCCACAGGCAGATTACATAAATTAGGGTAAGGTAGAGTCATATCTTTTGGCAGGGGTTAGGTTGTAAATTCAAAAGGGATTGATAACGAATGTCAAAATTACACTAGAGTGCTTCGTATTTCTTCTTAGTTTACCAGGATCTAGGCCCTTGGAAACTCAAAAAAGCCAAAAGGAATTGTGTTATTCCCCTTCTTTTCAATTGTAGCCACCCACACCCATGGAGGGTGGCCACCTCTAGTTTAATCAGGGGGATGGGCTCAGTTGGTAAAAAAAAAAACACACACACACAAAAGAATATTACTTTCTTTGTCTCCTTCTTTCTTTTGCTGCTCCTGTCCCTCCACCCCCACCCTGCCCCCCCCATGTGAGGACACCGCAAGAAGGCAGCCCTCTGAAATATCCTGGTCTTCACCAGGAGCTGAATCTGCCAGCACCTTGAGCTTGGGTTTCCTTGCCTCTGGAACTGTGAGAAATAAATGTGTTGTTTAAGCCACCCAGTCTATGGTATTTTGTTATAGTAGCTCAAGTTGACTAAGCATACATATATATATATATATATATATATATATATATATATATATATATGTTTTGTAATTCATAGAACATATATGGAAGGATAAGTAAGGAACTAAGAACATTGGTTGTGTCCCATATGAAGAGGAGAAGGTCTAGAAGCCTCGAAATCAGGAATGGGAGGAAGATCCACTTTTAGACTAAAGAATATCTACCTATTTACACTGAAAACCTTTATTTGAACATCTAATGTATGTGTATATAATGCTGTTAGTAATAAAAATCACTATTAAAATGTTTTTTAAGTGTCTGTCTCACAAGTCTCATCAAAATATAACAAAACATCAGTTACAAAGCCCTTGCTGTTCACTAATCTCAAGTATCTATTTTGGGTTCATTAAATAATTTGTGACACTGCTTTAACATTCCCTTAAAATGTTTACTACTCTAATGTTACATCCTGCCCTGGAGGACGTGGGCATATCCCAATAAGAACAGACCTCATGTGAGAGCTCTGGGTGAGGAAAAGAATCCCATGCTCATTTACTAGGTGATATCTTAATATGCTACAAAATAAAGTGAAACTTACCAGTAGAACCTGTTTGGTACGACTCCTTCCTGGATAAGCTGCCACCTTCTTCCAAATTCAGCAGAGCTGTATAACTGTAGAGAAGAGAAATTATTCAGCACCGTGATCCTATAATACATCGAATGCACAAACATCAGTTTACTGGGTCAGTAATAATAATAATATTACCTACTATTTATTGAGCACCCATCATATGCCAAGTGAGTGTTCTATATATCATCTCTCCTCCTCACATACATTCTGCAAGGCAGATATTAATATCCCCATTTTACAGTTGAGGAAATTAAGGTTGAGGAAGATTAAGTGATTTGTTGGAAACCACATGCCCACTAAATATTAGAACAAACTGGGATTCATACCCTGCCCTGCCTGGTGACAGAGTCAACTGTACCACTTGACCTAGCATATGCAGATCATTGTGTGGGATACAAAGAAATGCAAAATCTAGACTCGGCTCTTGAAAAGCAGATAGTATAACCTGAATCTGACTAAAATAACAAGAAATGCTTGAGGCCACCAGTGATAAATGAATGCAAAGAAGGAGACTCAGAAGTCAATCAGGGTTGCTTCACAGATGTATGGGGATTCAGCTGGGATCCAAATGAATGACAGTATTCAAACTGACAAAAATGGGGCAGTCATTACTCACAAAGGGAACAACATAGGTCAAAGTGGTAAGACACATAAGGACAGGAATGTGAATCTGTCCATATTCATATAGGATATGAATAAGCCTGGCTTATCCGAATAGATTTAGATGAAAATGTTGAGGGCAATTGGAAAAAGTTGAGACAACCAGAATTAGTGCTGCAGGCAAGAGGAGCCAGTGTTGGTCTTTTTAATAGTTACCAGAGGAATTTCAGGCTATAACAACAGCCCACAAGGACTAAGCTCTTACTATGATACAAATGTTTCTCATACATTATTTCATTTAATCCACACACTATTCCTGCGATATATGAAGTTACCATGGCCATTTTACAGATGGTTATACAGCTGGTAAGATTTCAAGTTCATTTGCTACACTGCTTCAGTATTCTCCAAAGGCAACTGCAAAGACATACTGCTCATGACACAGGGTCTAACCCTCTACATACTCCATCCTCTGCAAATGTCTTTCTTTTCTTAGGGCTTGTTCTTCATCTTGGTTTGCCCCACACTTCTGCTCCTCTCCAATAATCTTCACAGCACCATGGAACCCTCTTCTGCCCCTAGAAGCGTCCTCTGTTGGCAGCCCAGAGATTCTTATTGCTCTAGGCATCCTGGTTCCCATGGGCATTTGGCTACTGATTTGAAAAATACCATTTGGAACATCTTTCTGCTCTGTGCCTGGTCTGTAACCCACTCACACCCCAATCTCTCACCATCGTATCTGCCAAATCCCACAGCGAATGGATGGTGAGTCACGCTGTACCGAGTACCATGATTGTCCAGCCTTGTCCTCCCTCCAGCCCCAGCACTCAGTGAAGGGTCAAATGACCCACCACCCAGTGACTCACCAAAGCTGCAGATGCACCAGGCACATCCAAGGAACAAGTCAGCTCAAGTGAGTACTTACTGACTCTTGGAAGAGCTTGCTGTGGCATGGTGTCCACTGGATCAAAACACATTCTTAAGCCAAAAAAAAGCTGAAATATCTGGCTATGAAAGCAAGCAGATCGATTGGCTCCAACTACACAGTATTTGGGCACCTGGCCAAAGAGAATCTGTGGCTTTTTCTTTCAAGTCTTATTATTTTTCTCTGCCCCATCATGCCTGGGGGAAAAAGGTTTCCTGGGTACATTTCATGCTTGATTCATTCTAAGAGTGCCAAGGAGAGATGAGGAGACAGTTCTCCTCACAGAGATAACAGAGGATGAGACAACTCCTTCCCTCTTGATGCAGAACCCAAGCAGCCAGAGTACGTAGATCCTTCCTCTTGTTTCCCAGCATGTCTTGAACACTTTGCATTTTAATATGCAGACTTGTATAACAACAGCAAGTACTGCTCTGGGATCTGGGAGTGTCTGCTTCTGCCTCTCCCCTTGCTCTGGCTTTTTTTAAACTCAGAGCTGCACTTATTTCTATGAGCTTTAAGGGAACAGAGTTTTCATACCATTGTCTGTCCCTAACGTCTACATATAAATAAATGTTATATTTACATACAAAGATTTATGCAAATGTAACAGAATCAGGGTGGTTTGAAATAATAATAATTCTCTGTGTGAAGGCCGGACTCACATATATCCTGAAAATCACATATAAATTCTGAGGGCTCATACAGCTTCACCAAGGGATTGCCATCCATGCTCCCACACAGAATTCATCTCTCTGAGGCACTGCTGGGTGTTAGCGTCAGTGTTTTTTTTTCCTCTATGCTTTTTTTAATTGATCCCCCTAGGCTTGGACTCAGAATCTGTGGACCAGTCAGGTATGTCCCATGATATTTGTTTTTATCCTCTTCAAGGGCCTGCTTTGTTATTTGTGAGCATCCAGAGGGCCCTCAAGCAGTAGGTATACCAAGCAATCCAATAAACCAAGCCTCTCTTATTCAGCTCAATGATATCTTTTTCAGTTTCCTCTCTCAAAAGGTAGCCTTTGGTGTTGGTGGACTCACCTTCTCAACTTCCCATTCATACCTGGGCACACTACCCTTGCCATGCCTTCACTGATGCTACCCACTCTGGCAGAGGTGGCTTCAAGACTTGCCTACCTCAACACAGTCTTCTTTTTAGGACCAGCTCACCGGCCACCTTCTCTATGAACCCTCTCCTAGACACTAAAATTCCCAATGGCCTCATTTCCAAAGAACTATGGTACAATAAAAGATGCTATCAAACTACAGGCCACATACTTACATTGAATTTTCTTAGTAGCCTTTGAAGACAGCCTTCTACTTACTAATGTAAGGCAGAAATTCCTTCCTATCTATTTCTAAAATATCTGAGATGACTCCCTCCCTCTTTGATGAGATCACAAAGCCTTTATATGCCCAGAATCCCATCCTTCTATATCTATACAGTGCCTAGCACAGAGTAGATGATCAAGGAAAAAAACTATCGATTTTGCACCATGCAAATCCCCTAAGGATGAATCTACCTAGCAAAGTACCCAGGTTTCCCAGTGAATGGGCAAAGGTAATTTATCAGAGGAATATGTTTTGCTTCCATGGATCCATAGCTAGAAGCCTATATGTAGGTATTTTTGTTGTTGTTGTTAAGGAAGATTAACCCTGAGCTAACATATGTTGTCAATCCTCCTCTTTTTTTGCTAAGGAAGATTGTCCCTGGGCTAACATCCATGCCTATCTTCCTCTACTTTATATGTGGGACGTCCACCACAGCATGGCTTGATAAGCGGTACATAGGTCCAGGCCCAGGATCCGAACCTGTGAACCCCGGGCTGCCGAAGCGGAGCTCGTGAACTTAACCATTATGCCACCAGGCCGGCCCCTAGGAGCCTATATCTTAAAAAAAAAAAAAAAATCTATAAATACCAGCACATTTGAAATTCTCAAGGATTTGCAGGCAGGTCTTGCGTATTCACCCATAGACAAAGCTGCCCTGTATACTCCACCTACTACTTTAAACATTTTTCCCCTAAGAAGTTAATTGTCCAGCTTGGTGTTATATTAACAGAAGGAAAAAACAACAACTCACAGTCATTCAAGGTAACGTGTTAATTAAACCTGCAGAGTCTGACAGCAAAGTTTTCCTCCACAAAGAAGGGAATGGTATCAAAGCCTTTTACTCAATGACTCTGTCTCAGCTGCCAGTGGAAGGCTTTTCGGGTGGACGGAGTCAACGGCCTTTAATAAAATTCATAGTGTTGGCAGCACCTAAATAAGATTTATTTCCCTTCCTGTCTGTCTTCGGCTCCAAGGGTTCTTTTGACTGTCATAACAGAGAACTGAGAACTATCGTTACTATCTGTCACATTAGAGAAAGCAGCAGCAATGTTCGTTCTCTAGTGATGTCTAGCAGAGAGAGAAAGAATTAGGGACAGGAAGAGAGAACATTTGAACTAGTTTTACGAGGACAGTGTTGATCTACTAACCCTCTGTCATGAACCCCAAAATGCCATTCTTGGAGGGTTTTGGGTTTTGTTAACACTGGTACAAAATACTAGTAAAAAATAGGATGAGTAGCAATTTTAGAAAAGGAGCAGGGAAAGGATTTTGGTTAACTAAGAGTGCAAGAAAATCATTCCTGTCTAAAATCTTTCTAAACTCTGAGACCACTTCCCTACCTCAGTAAATATAACTTAATGAACACAGGCCTAATGCTCATCTACACTCAAGATCTATGAGCAACCTCAGGGCCAAACCCTCCACTCTGTCGTTATGCTGGTCTGGGGCTGTCAACACTCTCCTTCCTGCCATGCTCCTCTCCTGAAGGGTTTTTCTTTTCTTTTCTTTTTAGACATCTCTCACATTGGCTTGTTTTCTTGCCATTTGCTTTTGTCTGCTACAAGAAGAGTGCAGATAAAAACACAGTTAATTGCAAAGGATGCAATTGCAAGGGTTAGTTTTGTTATAAGCTTTTAACCAATTGTTCCTTCCTCTCTGCCATCCTCAGGAGGCCTGTAGAGCTGCAAGTTGAATGAGGGCACAGGCTCCAAGGGAGAATAATGAGGGATGCCACAGAGGGACAAATAGCTTGGGAGTGGGAAAGAGTGAGAGTCACTGACTTTCCTTAGGATTCCTAATCTACAGCAGATTAAGATGGGCTGAGAGAAGGTATGAGAACAGCTGTTTCCAACTTTCATTTTCCATCTTCTTACCATTCACATTTTGGTTGAATTCCTAGCGGAGTAGCATCTTTCTTTGAAGAGAATCCACCTTCCTTGTGTTGATGCAAAAGCTTACAATCGTCACTGTCCCTGGAAAGTCTTCTCAATATTTCTAAATCAGATCAATGCAGCCCCTTTTTTCAGATTATTAGACAGGTACGTATTAGGAATTTTCTTTGGCAGCTAGGAAATCGGTGCAAGGACACAATTTGGCAGAAGGTAAGAGTGATAATGTGTTTTCAGTCTTAGTTTGATGGGATTGGATGCTTTCACCACAAAGCTCCCTATAGCGACTTTCCCAGTCAGGAGGCAGGTCCCTGGGTCTCTTCCACATAGGCTCCTTGAGAGGCTTCCATGTTGGTGGAACACTTCCTGCTGTCAGCTCTTCTTAGGGTTGGCTGCTTACTCCTCTTTGCTTCTCTGCCCTTAACATTTTAGAGGCAGGAGTCCTGCAAATTGCGCTTGTTGAAAAGGCTGACAGAAAATCCTACCAGTTCTATTTTATTAGCCTCATTCTCATACTGCCCTGGGGATGGCCTGGGTTCAAAGCACTCATCCACCTCATGATTCCCCAGTCCTCACTGCTGTTACTGTATTCTTTTCAGCAAGAAAGAGATGGTACTGTTGGGGCCCAGAGCAAGCCACCCTGAAATATGCCACAGTGGCATATTAATTATTTTGAATTAAAATTACTTGAGAAACAACTG
This sequence comes from Diceros bicornis minor, assembly GCF_020826845.1. Classification (NCBI taxonomy): domain Eukaryota; kingdom Metazoa; phylum Chordata; class Mammalia; order Perissodactyla; family Rhinocerotidae; genus Diceros; species Diceros bicornis. The sequence continues at coordinate 71,230,850 of NC_080745.1, forward strand.
GTGCAAAAAGAACACTTTGACCCTCTCCCTTCCCTTGAAAGCAGGAAATAAATCTCCCATGTGACAGTTGCCCTTCTTGCACCAAGAGGCTGAGAGAGACAGCCTTATCCTTATCACCAGAGTTAGGGAACTCAGGGCCAGAAAGTCTGTATAAACAAACCTGGTTACTTTTTACTAATTTACTACTCCAAGCCCAAATCCTGCTTAGAATGTTTTAGGTTCTTTACTAATTAAGGACCCAACCCTATGTTTCTTTGTCATGTCAAATCATCACAAATTTATTGTTTCTTTGTAAAAAGATGTAAAGATGCCTACTTTGGTCATTTATCTGAGAATCATTTTCAAGACCTCCCATCCACATGAAATTAAATTGGTTTTTCTCCTGTTATTATTCCTTGTGTCAATTTTCGTATTAATCCATCCACAAGAACTCAAGAGGTGACAAGGGGGAAATTTCCCCCTCCCTGTCAGTACCTTGTGGACTTCAAACAAATTCCTAATGACTGGCCTGAGACATTGCAAATATGAAGCGCTTTCCTCCACCAGCCTCAACAGGGGGAAAGAAAATCAATCCAAAGAAACCCACGGTCTTCGGAAGTATGCTCTGATGCTCTGGATTCACAGCACAAGAGAAAGCCAGAACTCACTCTAAGGGGAAACCACATTCTGGCTAAATACTTTCATAAAACCTAAAATAATTTCCTAAAATTTCGCTAAGTGCTGATACAAGTCTTCTTGGCTGCTGGGGACTGGGATAGTGAAAGAACCACGATGACTATCCCAGACTAGCTCCCCAATCCCGAAAGATGTAAGTACCTCAAAGAAAAAGCTAGCTCATCAGGATATATCACAGACAACGTATAGTAATGTAATACTCTGTTCAGAGCACTATGGTGGGCTATGTAGGAGAGGAAAAGTTGGGAATCTGCCAAAGCTTTCAAGGTGGGCCTAGGAGTACAGTTAAAATTTCTTAATATGAAGATGTGAAGAAAGAGTGTTCCAGGGCAGATGGGTCAGTCTGAGCAAATAAACACAGCAACAAATCTTAGGGTGGTGTTTTTGTTCCTCTTTTGTCAACTGAAAGAGACCCAGTTTGGCTGGGATGGGTAAAGAAAAGTGGGAGCAGAGGCTATAAGCAGAGCCTGGGAGCAGGTTGGATAGATGCAATCCTACCAAAACTTGTGATGAGCTAATGTAGACTGGATCCAAATGTCAATGAGGCCAAAAGACAAGAACATCAAGGCTGAGCATTTAAGCTTTGCCGAAGAACAAGCAGGAATGACGACATGTCACTGGCTCCATCAATCTCTTCCAAGGCTGGATTTATCAAATCTGTCACTGGCCATTCCCCAGCTGTCACTGAAGTCTGTCACATGCCCCACAGTTGGGTTTGGCACTCTGAGGCAGGCTTAGGGGATTAGACATATGGAACCGGGGTTGGCTGGAAAGGAAAGGTCAATACATGACTGTGGGCCAGTTTGAACTGCAGGTACTTCCTGTGTACCCAGGTCTAAAAGTATACAGGAAAATGATAAGATGGAAGAGTTTGTTTGGAGAAACAAATACAAGATAAATAAAATAATTAGAAACTAAGATAAGGATCTATACCACAAATCCCTCAATATCAAGACAATGATGAAAAAAATGAGTAGCCTTCAATAACCACATAATCACACCATTATTTAAATGCATAGATGATGAAGCTCAGCAGTCTTGAGAGAGAAAAAGAAGCAGAGGGAGAAAACTGTCACTTGAAACATAATTGGAACTGTGCCTCCAAAAGACGGATTTATTAGCAGTGTGAAGACGGAACGGAGGAGAGAGAGCTCAGTTAGAAGGTGACTCTGACAGGGCAAGGAAAAGATGAGCACCTGGATTAGTCAGGGCCCCTGGGTGTGAGAAGGAGATAAGGGAAAAATATTAAAAAAATAAACAAACAGGGGCCAGCCTGGTGGCGTAGTGGTTAAGTTCATGAGCTCCACTTCGGTGGCCCGGGGTTTACAGGTTCGATTTCCAGGCGTGAACTGATGCACCACTCATCAAGCCACACTGTGGCAGCATCCCACATACAACACAGAGGAAGATGGCCACAGATGTGAGCTCAGGGCCAATATTCGTCACCAAAAAACAACAGATAAACAGAACAAAATAAGAAAAAATATTATGACCAGATGTAGAGCATAAGAGACGACCACTTCTGAAAACCCCCGTCATTTTGCCTGCGCAGGGGAGATTTTACATCAAACCTCTGGAACTAGAGCTGGTGCAAAGTTGGGGAAGCTGATGTACAGAGGTCACAGAGCTCATGTCCCTCAAAGTGTCACAAGCTGGTGTGATGAATCACCAGGGGCTCTGGGTGCCTGGAAGCCAGCCAGTGGCGACTTCCCTCTTGTTCGCAGGTCCCTCCCTCTCCCTGCCTCTTCCCTGTGATCATCAAACAACAGTCCTCCCTGTGCTGTGAAACTCAGCTCTTGAAATGGGTACCACAGCATCTGTGAGAGGGAACAGGTCTCATGGTAGTTTGGACAGGGAGAGAAGGTTAAATAAAAATAGGAAAAAAATGGCAAGTAAAGAAAAGGAAAAATATCACAATGGCTTTTTTAGGGAGGCAAATGTTTTGGTGCAGTGAGGACTGAGTGTGAAGACAGTCAAACCTGGGTAGATCCCAGCTCTACCAAGCACTTGATATGCTACCTCGGGCGATTTTCTTAACTCCTTGGAGCCTCAGATTCTCCAAATGCTCAATGGGTATAATGACACATTTAATATTTGGTGTAAGAATAAAGTCAAGTAATCAATGTGAAAAGCCTAGTAGAGTGCTTGCTACAGAGTAAATGGTCAATACTAGTTCTCTCTCTCCCGCCTTTCTGCTGCTGATTATTGCCTGCAGCCTTAGCTGTCTTTTCTTCCAGACTTTCAGGAAGAAAGGAAGGATCCTAGACAATGCTTCCATGTCCCCACCCTCTGAGGTTGAATATTGCTTAGCATGGCCTTTCTTGGAGCAGCGTCTGGATCACAAGTCCTGTTTTGGGATATTTTCTCATCACGCCTGTCGTTAGACCAGCCAGGCAGGCACTAGTGTTAAGCAAGACAGGAGAGTGAGAGCCTTGGAGATCTGAATTTGTGCCGTTCCATTTGATAATATTTTACATTAAAAGTATAGCTCAGTAAAGGAACCTGGCAATTTTAGAAGGATACCTAACTTCTGGTTTCTCTTCCTCTTGCCAGCTATGAGATCCTGGCTGGTCCTCTGGATCTCCTGGGACACTGAATGTGCCATTTGTTATGCGTACTTACAATATCCTATATACTGAAGGTGGGAGGTTGGACAAGATAACATTTTTAACTTTTCTTTTTTAATGTGAAAACCATAGAGTCATAAATTCCCAAAATGTGCCTATTCACAAGGCCGGGACTTCCTCCTCCCAAAACCACTACCTTCCTCGGCGACATCAATGGTTGCAATCACTCTTGACAAGGAAGAATGCAGGAAAATCTTAGCATTCCTACATTTTTAAAGGGCCTCCCTTAGGGATAGGTCTTTTCTGGTTATCCCTTGAGTTCATTTAAGAAAGAGATCCATGCTCTCTTTTGAGGTCAAATGTCCTTCAAACTTTCCCAGACTGGTGCACGGATTAAGGAGGCATCTTGATCCATTCAGTCAAGTGTTGGTGGCATAGAAGAGACCAAGAGAGCTGGCTAAAAAGCTGCACGAACAAAAATTTCAAAGCTTAAATAGCTACCAAATAGCATAATTGTGCCTGTCCAAACCTTAATCCCAATCACTTGTTTTAAAATGTCCATTTCTCCTTATTCTTGCAGCCCATTTCATTCAAATCATTAGGAACAGGTAGATCAAACCGTTCCAGGAAGCAACTGAAAAATAATGATACAACATGGTTAAACAATGTATAGGAGGGGAACGTAGGCCTTCCTTGTTTGCATATGATGGCATTTCGGCTTGAGAATTTGTTTTATAAACAAGCATTGGGGTTGACATTTAGCAAGCTCCCTGGTTTCTACTCTAATTGTCAGTTTTGTACTTGGATACTTAAATTATTTACATATTCATGAGATTAGAAATCAGCTCTGACATTGGGAAATTTCAAGCACATGGAAATCCTGCCAAACCAGCATAGTATATAATGCTCAACATATTTCTTATAAATAACTGAGTGCCTTTTCACTTAATGCAGTGCCGTGGGGAAACGTGATGGCATTAGGTAGATATCACTTTCCTAACTATTTGTGTTTGTTCAGAAATCATTTGAATATCCCCAGGAGGCCGAATTTCAAGGATCCATTTATCTTTTATTTCTGTCTTGCCCTTTTGACATTAAGGGTCAGCTAGGTCTATTCAACACAGAGTAACTGTGATGACAAATACTTTAATATTTAATGGTTTACTGTTATTATAATCAATAATATTTTCTGAGCACCGTATGTTGGTTCTTCCTTGCTCCATTCATTCTGATTTCATGGTACCTTCTAGTGATCCACTAAGAAAGCATTCAAAATTGACTAAAGTGACTATAACTGCAGGTACTGGGAAGACACTGGACTACTGCTGAGGCAGCCTTGTATCTAAATCCAGCTATGCCACACTAGGTCAGCTATCTCTCCGGTTGTTGAATAATACATTGGCTAGCATCCATGAAATGCTTGCTATGTGCCAGGCTCTGCATTAAGTGTTTTATGTACATTATCACAGCATCCTCAAACAGTCTTGTGAGGCAGGTACTGTTATTATTACTGTATTCACAGTTGGAGAAACTGTAAAGTTAAGTGACCTGCTGAAGGTCACACAGCCATTGGTAGGGCCTGACAGAGCAGAGAGCTGACACTCTTACCTAGCTTGCTCTATTTTCTATCAGTAGTGACAAACCAGTACTACTGAGTTTTGGAAAATGACATCTATTCCCTTATCAAGTGGTCATTATTTCCCAGGGAATGCCTGGCATTCAAAGCAGCCCTCTGTTAGAGCCCAGTCAGGAAATGGAAGGAAAGATTAAAAAGGAATAAAGAGAAGATTTTTTTTCAGAATGGATATGAAATTGTTTAAATAACATTGCAAGACTGGTAGAGAGAACTAAAAGTAGTTCTTTTCCTTATATTTACTTTTATGCATGTTACTAAAATTCTATTGTATGCTATCAAACACATTGACAGTATATTTTTCCTTTTCTATCAATATATGATTTTAACTCAAAGTCAGCCTTCATTTATACAGAGAATATGCACTGTTAATATTTAGGCTTTCAATTATTTGTGAAAAGAACTTTCCTTATGGAAACATGTTTTTCCCCTTCAACATCATGTTTTGATTTTGGGTGCCAAAATATTGAAGGTGAGGCCAACACGCAAGCCTTAGGACTTCTTATTTCTTACATAAACTGTGATTCTTTGGAATATAGACGAGAGGAGGAATCATGCAGGTCCCCACATGATATTACTTGGACTTCGGACTCATAGAGCTCCAGTATAAGTGAGACAACATAAACTTGTGAAGATTCTAGAACTGCTACAAAATGAAGGGTGGCCTAAAGATTTTGTCTTCCCTCTACAGAGTTGACCACTCATTTCGATGCATTTTTTGAATTCACAAAACAATGCAACGTCTCCTGAAATAAAATCGACAGGGAGATCCATGAACCGGAGATGATATGAAAGATAGAAGGAAAAGAAACAAGTGATTCGAGGACCAACACAAGGCAGCAGAAGAGGTTTATTTGCCTTGCAGTTTTCTGTTTTAAATTTTTGAGTTATTTGTAAACACTTAAAAATAAGAAAATATCACATTCCAAACAATGCAGGATTACTTCTCTCAAAAACATCTGAAGGTCTGGTGACATTGGACAAGCCATCCTCAGTGGGAAGAACAGCAGGCTGGAGCTTCCCAGCATCCCCTTGGGCCCCACCCTTCTTAATGAACATCTGCTCTCCTGGTTCCCACAGCTCAGATCCAGCCTCTTTGTTCAGTTAGATTTCTTGCTTGTCCATGCAGGAATTGAGTTCATGACCTAGACGGACTCGGACATCCACAATGGTGGGGAGAAGAAGAATACCACAGAGGATGGGAGAAAAGTGGTCCCTCCTGCTTACGGTCAGGGGCAGCAGGACCTTCTGCAGAACTACCTGAGGAAGAGGGCTTGCCAGCCTGGATAAGCAGAGCAATGGGGCCTCTCCTCCCCTAGGTAGCTTGAGTCCTGGGAGTGTTCATGTCCGTTTCACAACATTGCAGACTGTCCCTTTTGTAAATCGCTCCAGCAGCACAATCTCTAAAAGAGCGACCCTGAGCCCAGCGCCCCAGGGTGGTGGGCAAAGCTGAGGTATATGCATACTCTTATCCTTTTCTCCTGTTTCTTTCTTTCAGTCACATCGGCGTTTTGTTTTTCTCTCATTTCAAATGTTTCCCAACACATCATGTTTAGTGAGGTGTTTAAGACAGACTGAGAGATGCCGTTGGAGGCAATGTTTTGTAGCACAGTTTGTACACTAGTTTATCGCCAAATTAAAATAAAGATGTAATCTGGTAGACTCAGCCTGCTGTTAAACATTCCTTGGGTGGTTTCCTGTACTGAGGGAAGAAAGAGAGGGAGAACTAGCCGTGAAGTGAAGAACTCTATCTGCCTTCTCCTACCTGCTCGATTTCCAAATGCAAAGAAACAAGGAGAACAAGAAGAATGTTTGGTTTGCCTATTGATTAATTACAGAAATAAAAAAATAAATAAAGGAAAGCAAGATTTTGGTGCTCCTGTAATAAATGACCTGGAATTCTTCAGAGTGTCCATAGTGATCCACTCTGTTTTGTAAGATGTCTAAGGGGTGTGACTTTACATGACCAGTGTCCCTTTGCCCATTTGACATGAAATTTTCATAATGTGCATAATATCAATTTTTCTAGAAATTCTGGGGCTTTCCAAAGGCACATCCTCACACAGACCCTTCAGAGGTTAAGGAGTCTAGCTCCTGTGTCTGTATACTATATAAGTCCTCCAACAGGGCTTCCTAGGGCTACTTCTAGAATTTCAAAGGTAAAAAAGGCTCTGAACCTTTTCCCCTCGTCATTCTGGTGGTGCCTGGAGGGCCACATGTCCATTCAAGAAAGATTTTACCTCTTGGCAACCACCTAGACCTTGAGTATCACAGATAGATTTCTCTCTCTAAGAAAAAAGACTAAAACATCAAAACATCCTGATTTTACAAATTTTGAGGGCTTTTGGCCATTTACATTTCTCCCTGACTAAAAGCTATTTTTTTTAAAAATTTGGCTTCCCACGGAACTGATGGCCAGTAAAACTCTATCTTGGGCCAGAAAAGACAGTCTGTTCAACAAAACTCTTTGAGTCCCTTAAAATGCTCACATCAAACAGCCTCCTCTGGCGGTTGAGGCATTCAAGATGAAATGTAGTCAGAGCAGAGCATCGCAGCCCATATGGGGCTCTATCCTGCAAGCCAAAGATCCAGACTCTCCTCAGGGCCTTAAAATTCTCATTCATTGAAGGAGAGAAAAAACAATGGCAGGGAAATAAGGGAAAAATCAAGGTGGCTATGTATTCAAAAGAGGGACAATATGCTACAAAAGACAATGAAGACAGCAAACAATGAAAGAAGAGAAGAGAGGAGGACTCTTCACAGGTGAGTTCTGAAGGACCTGCCAGCTCAACAAGATACTTTCTAAGAGACAGTACCTTTTGCCTGAGGATTCTGCTCACCACAGGCTAGTGTAAAACAGCATCCAGCAAAGTGAATACTAGCACTGAGGCTAAGATCTTAGCTGGGAGTTCTGCAGCAGCAGCAATAGCAGCTGTCAGAGAAAAATTGATGAGCAATACTTATATGAAAGAATAAATGTTCCATTTTCCTGGGCAAATACAGTCATTGGCCTGCCAACAGCAGCATGGGGCCCTCCTTGGTGCTTATTGCTGCATCCCACCAGTGTTAAAAGCTCCATGATTCATGGGTGATTGCCAGCTATTATTTCCATATCACTGACCCACCTGAGCGGCCACAGACCCTCTCAACTTGACTTCCAGCCAACACCATCAGCTAATGGCTATCTGAAGGCTGCAGCCCACTCCCCTCCCAGCTAATGGCCCACTCCTCATTCTGTGATTCAAGCCCTGAGATGTGGAGTTCTTCTCCAACCCCTATCTTATTAGCAGGTAAGCCATAGTTTTTTTCCAGGATGATTTCTTCTTCCTTTTCTCCTAGAGAAACTGAGAGCTTAGCAGAAAGGCTGGTTTCTGCCTGCTTGCTAGTCTCAAGATATCCCCATCAAGAATGAGAACCCGGGCCGGCCCCGTGGCTTAGCGGTTAAGGGCGCGCGCTCCGCTGCTGGCGGCCCGGGTTCGGATCCCGGGCGTGCACCAACGCACCGCCTCTCCGGCCATGCTGAGGCCACGTCCCACATACAGCAGCTAGAAGGATGTGCAGCTATGACATACAACTATCTACTGGGGCTTTGGGGGAAAAATAAAATTAAAAAAAAAAAAAAGAATGAGAACCCTACGAAGTTTCATGTAAGGCTTTATTCCATTCACTGAACTTTGACATATGACACCAGTGAGTGGTTTTTCCCTTTGGGAAAATTCATTAACTTCTCAGACTTTCGGTTCATTAGCTACATACAAAACAAAGACTGTTAAGGCTTCTTCCAGCTCAAAAATGATAGAATTCGTTTGGTCTATCATCACAAGATATTTTTTGGTCCAGACTAGGACTACTGCAATATCATCTTAACTAGTCTTCTTGCTTTTGATCTCATGTTATCACAGTTCATCCTAATATTACTACCATATTAATCTTTGTAATCTACAGCTCTGAACACATCACTCTACTGACCAAAATTTTCAAAAGGCTCCTAATCAGGAAAACAAAAATTAATTTGCCTAATAGTCAAAGCAGTCAAAAATAATCAAGATTAAGTTCCAAAAGTATATATACATAATTAACTTTACCAAATTTCACTTTCAGCCAAATAGACACATTCACAAGCCTGTAAACATGGTTTTTCTAACTTTATATTACTGTTGATGACATTCCTTTTGTGTAAAATGTGCCCCCCACAACAGAAATATGGCATATTCATTAAGGTCCAGGTGAAATCATTTCATAAGATCTCCATCTCCTGAACTTCAGGCTGTCAGTTTCATACACTGCATCCAGCTACTTTGATTGGGTGACCATTATGTGTGAATGAGGGCACTGCCTTTTTGGCTTCTGTTAGATTATTGGTGAGCTCATGTGTATTTATCTTCTCTCCCCAGATGGATTGAATGATCCTTGATATAGTTATTTTATACCAACACTGCACCATGCTGAGTACCTAAAACAGATGTGGAGTCTAATATTTGTTTCTTTTTTTTTCCCAATCTCATTAGAAGTGCACCTGCAATTGTAGTTATCCTTACAAACACATTTTAAGACAAAGAAAACCAACGCCAAGTACTATTCACTATAAGTGGCTTAGCTGGGACCACAGTCTGGATGTCTTAACTCCTCCAGGGTTATCCAATCTGCCACAGTGATCATGGGAGGCACTGTCTGACGTACTGGGACATGAAGGGTTACATTTTTGGACATCTCCTGCAGTATAATTGCAAAGATGCATAGTTAAGTAGCCAGGTAAATCTGGCCCTCACTGTGCCTCTGGCATCAGGTGGAAAATCAACAAACTGTCAAATAAAATACAATAACCCAGTGGATTAAATGACTAATACTCTGTGTCCTGAGCTGCTCAGCCTCGCCTCTGGTAACTGGACCATCCTGGATCAGATACACTGTGGCTTGACTCCAGGAATGAAATTGTACATTCTGCTGAAAGTGTAGCCAGGCTGCTCAAGAGGAAAAAAATACTAATTGTAAATCTTTTCTATTTTTAGGCTTAATGTGCATTTTATTTGGCAGTAAGGGCAGCATGAATAAATCTCCAACCCTAAGAATTCTAATTTGCTTCCTCCAAAATGCTTGGGTCAGTAGAGACCTTGGAAGGTTGCTTACAGCATTCCCCTCCCTTCAGGAAGAACTCCACACATTTATACCACCCCTGACAGATAAAACTCTAGAATATCCTCCTCAATCATGTCAGTCCAGTATTTCTTAAATATATGTAATTTCTAACATATGATTCATCTAAGGAGAATACTCAGAATGCCTCACAAAATCATGCATTCCACAAGGAGCATTCCAATATTGCACCTATTTTCCTTTTGGCTTTTATGGCTGGAGTCTCACATTTGCCTGTGTATATTTTGTTTCTTTTAATTTTAACTTAATTGTATTTGCTATTGTTAGCCTTATATCCTGAGAATATAAGTTTCTTAAAACCAGGGGCTACATGTATTTTACAGTGTATCTTTAGTATAGAGTACATGATAAATTTTATAGTATGTATCCCATAAAATATATACACATATATCACACACACACAGACATATAATAGTATAAATTCACTCAATGATTTCTTAAAAAGTAGACCTCTCCTTCAATCCAACAACCAAGAGAAGACAAGCCCTGAGATTACCTGGTTCTGAATAATGTTATCTAGGTACATTATTATTGCTCCTTTGGCTATTTCTCTCACTGTTTTAGCAAATCCCTAGTCAGTGTTCTTAACCTTTTCAGGGTCCTCCTTCCCTATAAGGCTCTAAGGAAAGCTATGGGTTCTTTATCCAGAAAAATGATCACATCTGCACATACACAAGACTCTGTCTCAAATTCCATGGGCGTTGGGGGCTCCTGACGGCCTGAAGCATCCAGGTTAAGAACTGCCTCTCCACAATATCCTCCTTAGTGTCAAGCTTGTCCTTTGTATGCTGGTTCAGACATTTACACAGCTCAAGCAAGCAATCTGAGGTCTGCCTTGCTGCACCTCGCCCCACTGGCAAAGAGTTCAGGATACCACACAACAAAAATAATCATTGAGAAGAAACATAGAGATGATTAACTATCGGTCTTTTCCCTAGAGAACCATGCACCGTTGTCTCAAACAAGGTCATCAGACTCACCTTCTGGTCTTGGCTGTATGCTAGAATCCAGTCCTCTTGCTTGGGGTGGAAGAGTAAGCTCTGGAGGTAAAAGTTCAGCCGGTACTTTTGATAGGTTGCCCCTTCATCTGAGCTGATCAATAAGCTACTCTCAATCTCCGGGTCTGTGAGTAACATAATCTGCAGCAAAGAATTGTTGGGGAAGGAAAACAACAGAAAGTTAAGTTTATGCATTCACAAAACTTAAAAATGAGCTAAAATTTTGACAAGGGAGGAAAAAGGAGTAGGCCAAACAAGGACCTTGACTCTGTCAGCTTTGTTCTCCTACCTTGGACCAACACTGTGGACCTATTTTCACTAAGAAATGAAAGAGGCCGGACAAGTTGGAAGGAAGGAAGAGGAAACAGATGACTGCATTTCTTCTCTTCTATATGACCTTTGTTTTGTTCCAAGGTTATTTCTTTAATCTGAAATATTTCCCAGTGTTCCCCTAACCTCAACCCTCCTTCCTACTGTGCCTTGTCTACTTTCCTTTTTGGAGGAATAAAAGAGCAAGACTTGCCACAGTCTGTTGTGGGATAGGTGAAAAGAAATAGACAGAGGATGGAGTCTGTTGGTTTTTCTCTATCACAAGACCTCTTGTTCAAATCCAGAACATCCCATGTCATCCTACTCTTAGCCTGATTATCTGAGTCTTGAGTCAAAGGCTGGGGTTTCTAAAACATTCTCTGGGCATTGTACAGAGGCCATTTTACCACCTTCTAACCTATTATACAAGTTACTTATTTATTTTGTTCATCGTCTGTATACTTCCTACTAGAACATAAACTCCATGAGAATAGGGATATTTGATATTTCTCTATTTTTCTCCCCCACAGGTGTATTCCCAGCAGCTAGAGTAAGGCCCAGCATATATTGCATATGCAATAAATATTTGTCAAGTGAATGAATGAATAAATAATGAATAAGTGAAAAGAGTTTTCAGAGTAGTCACGTGGAAAGACGCCATGACAGTTTGAATGGAAGCTCCATGCAAGGAGCAGCTGGATGCCCTTCTCAATCTTTAGCCTACTGACAAGAGAATATGCTATGCTGTACACGTGTAAAATTTCATAGCTTCAGAAGCTTTGTACTCTCTCATTGGGATGGTTGCACTTGGCCAGAGCAGTGCGAACAAACCACAATAGGAACAAGACGGAGGAGCTGCCCTGAAAACTGCATTTTATTCTTTGGTTTTATGTGGGATAGGAATGTGTGATAAAGTACCTCATTCCTGACTCTGCAGGTCTCCTTTGACTCAGTCAAAGTGCGCACCTAATGCCTCCAGAAAGGCAGCCTTAATGCTACCCGTTGACTTCTTCCCCATCAACGTATTAATTGGCACTTTCTGAGTTTGGTTCAGGGAAGCATGCAAGATGTGCTTAATGTGTGGCTGTATGAAGAGAAATCCCTGCAGCCTGGGGTTTAAAGATTACCAGCCAAGGATGCGGCAGTTGCAGGAAAAGAAGAGAGAGAGAAAGGAAAAAAAAAAAAAAAAATAGACCCGTGTCATAAAAGAGTATAGTGCCAGGTAAACACACAGAGCTTTCTCAAGCATTCAGAAGCAATCATATTAAAGCCTCAGAATAGTTAGTGTCATCTTCGAAAGTGGTGTCCTGTTACTGCAAAAGGCACATAAGGATCACACACCAGACACACTCAGCCTGAACTGTGTTTATGTTATCCAGGGTGAATTTAAGGTTCCTTGCTGTTCTTTCAACTTCCGCTTCTTGAAGAAGAGAAAAGGGATGTGGTACAGTGAACGGAATGCTGTGGCTGCCAGCCGTACTCCAGACAAGATGGAAAGCACACACGAAATTGGAGACTAATTGCCTCTCATACCATGTCCGTGAAGCCACTGTCCCCTAACCATGAGTTCTTTCAGAGTTATAGGTTTCTCTGTCTCGCATTCACCAAGCAGGTAGTGTTCCCTCATTGGATGGCTGACATGGAGCTACCAGGTAATCGGCTAACTACAAATTCACATGGCTTCATTAAAATCCATCTACGCATTAAGCAAGGATGTTCAGATGGCTCCTAAATTCACAAGAATATTTCCAGGTGATTTTATATTTACTGGCACATAAAAGCTGTCATTTTCCAAATAACAAATAAGTCATCAAATGATCATAGTGCTTTGTGTCTCCAACCACAATTAACAATAATACATAACAACTTTTGGCAATACTGCCAAAAAGTAATTTCCATGATAATATGAAGAGGCTCATTTTATAGAGTATCTATTGTCTCTGGCAAGGTGATGTTTCCCCCCTCTGATTTTCTATTTCCCTGTTAACCAGAATATGTTTTCCTCTCTTCCCATGAGTGCAGATCGCACCACCTGCTTCTCCTGGAAGAATACTTCACCAAAATAAAAACACCGGGCCTACAGAATATCCTCAAATCAAGCTGATTTTTGTTTCGCATTTATTTAAAATATTTTTGACACTCATTTATGCTCTAAATCATCAGATTGTATGAGATGTTCTGCATCCAGGTTATATTAGATGAGGGGAGGTAGAGTAACGCAAATACTTTCAAACATACGGATACTTAATATCGAATAAATAAAACTTCTGGCTTCCTTGGCTTTTCTTCTGGGTACTGAAAATATGTAGACCAAAATCACCTTCTCTGTACAGTCCTCACCTGAAACTCTCTATCTGGGAATTTTAAATTTTGGAAATGATGGAAGATGTCAGAGAACTCCCTCTGTAAGATTTATAGGTATGTCTGTATTACACAAACCTTCCAGTGGTTCCTCTGTCAAATCTCAATTCAAATCCACTCAAAACAAACAGGACAATCTGGATCCACTTTTGTTTAGCCATTTTTTATGGCACAAACAACTTTATAAGACCACCAGTAGAATTCAAAATAAAAGAAAAATAAATTCCTCATGACCCTATCCCTTCAACAAGCTAAACTATGTTTGTGCTTCTTTCTACCTCTTTACCCACATCTATATATCATATCATGGATTGAGCTTTTCATTCAGATTTTTTTCATTTACTATTATGGCCTATATTCATTTCCAACTGAATCATAAACACAGAAATGCATGCACACACCTTAATATACACCATTGTGTACAATGTATTTCAATTACTTAATCACAACCTTCGATATAATTAGGTTACAATTGGTGCAGTGGTTGAACTCTAGTAAGTACTTAATGAATTATTGTTAACCGAATAAGTAAAATCTTATTATTTCAGTCTTCAAACTCATATTCTTTAGTAATTTTATTTCAAATGGGTCGAAGTTTGCTCTGTCATTTTGTAGGTTATTAAAAGTAAATAATAATAAAAAATTTAAGCAAGCTCTAAATAGAAAATGTTTAACCTATTTGAGAAAAAGAAACAATAGAAAAATAAATGCGATCCAATCTTTAGACATAAATGATGTTGTTTATAAATTCTACTGGGAAATACTATCAAAATGGTAACTTCAAGTTAGTGAATACTCCTCAAAAAATAATAGACTACATTCCTTAAACATGTTCAATATTGCCTGTTTTTGCTGCTTCACACTGGCTCTCTCCCACTTCTGGCTCTTCATGTGACTTTGAATAAACGGTGTTTTGCTGTGTTTAATCCTCTGCATTCTGGAATGTGATTTGAACAGCAGAATTTTAGGACTTTGTAAAAGTCATGATTCCAAACTTTGTACAATTCCTAAAGTAAGTTCTCTAAAAAGAGGGATCATTGTTTGCGTGGCATAAAGCTTGGTCCATGGTAGGTCCATATGTCTTTGTAAATGAACAAATAAATGAGTGAAGGCGTAAGTCCTCTTCATCCCTGCATTCTCCATGGATCCCTGTGATATTAAGAGTCTGAGTCCTTTTAAACAAATCCCTGCTATTCTACTTGGAGGCAGGAGGGTGGAAAAAAAGGGGAAGAGTCTGTCTTTAACAGGAAAGTAATTATTTTCTGTTCAGATCAGCCCATGAGTGATTAGAGGCAGTTTACTTATGCCCTGCAGGGTGTGCAGACGCTGCACTGACTACATTGTTTTCCATAGAAAGTCAATAACGGCAACACAGGCTCCTACCACCCAACTCTAAGCAATGATTCATCACCCACCTCAGGAAAAGGAAGAAACTTTATTTGCTTTTCCTAGAGGTGACAAATGAACATGAAATGCAATTTATAGATTTCAAATACATCACTTCTTCCTTTTTTTGGTATTAGTCTTTCTGACAGCTCAGTGTCGTCAAAAATTAAATGCATCTCCACTCTCTTTGACTTGCTTCCGGTTTTAACACATGGCTACATGATGTAATTCTACAAAAGGTTGCGTGGTAGCCTTCTGATACTTCCAGGTGTCTACAGAAGACATTCCTCCCAGAGGAATGCTGCTACTATTCAGTTTTCGAGATTCTTTTCCTAGCAGTGTTGTTTTTGGAATTCCATCATTTACCTGGTTAGATGGGGTGAAGTTAATAAAGGGCAGCTTCACCACCTCTATGCATATACTTTTCCCCACAATTCCTTTGGTCTTAAAGCAAGGAGTATTTAATTTCTGTGTTGTTCATCATTGTTTGCTCATTTGTCTATTCCTTGTCATTCTTGGACTGGAATCAAGAATAGGTAATGTACTGGGGATCTCTCTCTTGCTTTGCTCAAGGCTTAATTCAGATTCAGAGGCCCATATCACAGGTGCACAATAAATACATTCCACAATGATAATGACAATGTCAAAGAAAAATAGTAATAGCAGTAGTTGGGCACTCCAGTTATCTAACCACTTTATTCAAACAAAAATCTATCTATAAACAGTATAAGAGACTATTTGCAAACCTCTGGCTTCAATATTAAAAACAAATTAAGCAAAATGTAATTAGAGCAAGTAAATTATTTGCTGACCAATGTGAGCGGAAAAACTGTCTATTCCCAATATGAGCTGAGCATTTATCCTTCCCTGATGAGCTGAGGGTGAGAGCAATAAATACTTATCAATTGGCAACTGTTTGGAGGACAATATTAGGGAAAGTTACACAGGATCCCAGAATGACCCATGAAAAGGAAATCACTGAAGTACAAACAATAGTGAGAAAAGGAGAGGAAACTGATTAAGTAGAAAAAGTTTCAAATAACTATACATTGATAGAAAACAAACTGTAGAAAGATGGACCCAGTGTGCAATCACTTGTCCTAGACCCCCTCCCACCCCCTCAAACTCAGCGAAGCTCACCTAACGCACAGTCCATGTTCAGTAACACAAAGTAGGGTCATTCAATACTAAGAGATCAAGACACATTTGGGCAATAGACCATCTACTTGTGACATGAAAGTTGATTTCAATGAAATTGCACGGAAAGTTTGGCACTGTATTCTAAAGAGTTTATTTTGCGAGCTTACTTTTAAACTTTTTTTTTTGAGAGCCCAAAGACTTTGATTTCTTAGGGGAAAAAATAGTTTTCAAGAAGTGTACAATACAATTTCAGTCCTTCACATGTCTCTTAATAGCCATGTCAGAAGACTCCGCCTATTAATTATTATGTAACACCAATGACAATTCATTTAATACTCCTTTTACTCAACCCTATAGAGTACAGAAAAGAAGAGTAAGGCCATCAAGAATGACAACATATGGGTTACACTCCTTGGAAGACAATTCAAGAAAGAAATTACTACAACCCTCTCCTTTGAGTCACCTTAGAGAATCTCAAACTAAAAAACACCATTTCACTGTGAGACTCTGCTTCCATTACTGTGGATGGCACTGACCCTCCACAAAGAAAACACATGCCCATGTATATGGGCGGGTTGATCTGCAGGGCTAAGCATGGGAATCGTGAACTACAAACTTGTTTCCCACAAGAAGAGCTATGATCAAATCCTAAACTTGACCCTAGTCAATGTTGCTGTGGATGTGTGCACTTCCTCAGAAAAGAGAAAGCAAGAGAGTGTGTTCAGTGAAGTCCATTCATGCCATGAGAAGGAGCAAAAACAAACTGTAAATATGTACTATAATCACAGGAAATAGCATGGGACCTGACTCCAAAGATGCATTTGAGATTTATCTCTGCCATATATCAGGGATGCCACTTTGAAGAGCTCATGGCTCACTTAATCTTTTGAAAAGCCTCAGTTTTCTCATTGAGAGTAGTGATACTATAAAAAAACTTACATTTATTGAGCATCTGTTGTGTACCAGGCACTCTACTAAACCTGTAAAATATATTACTTCATTAAATTGTTAAAAAATACTTCAGATACATATTATTATGTCCATTTGGCAGATGAGGAAATGAGGCTTAGAGAAATGAGGCTATTTGCTCAAGGTCACAGAGCTAGTCAGTGGTAAAGCTCTATGGCACACATTGCACAGGCTTGTGTGAAGAGCAAATAAAATCATCTGTGTGAAAGCAATGTTAAGTTTTGTGCGAACGTTACTATTATTACTTCACAAAGGATGGCACATTTAGTACTATATGTTTTGCTAAAATGAGATAGTTGAGTTGTGTAGACAGAGAGAGATAAACCTTGTATTGCAAATATCTCATAAAAATATTGCCTAGATGGGAAAAACGGGGTTGGCAATAAGGAACTAGGAGCTAGATAACGGAGACTCTCAACAATAAGATGATTGGTGAGATATTCTTGAAGACATAAAGATAATTTTTTTTTGGCTTTAAATATAAATCTATGAGATCAAATACCAAGACCTGGTTCACACTCAGATCTTTCACAGTGGCCCAGGTCTCCTTTTCCTTATCCTTCTAGCATCACTCCTCCATTAAGACTGGCTTTATGCTTTATCATAAGTACAGATGAGAAAAAAATGATAGACAGGGGCAAAATGTTCTGACTTAATGATAGTACAGGTGGGGAGATAAATATTTTCCCACAAGCTAATTCTCAAAGAAGTTTATGCTAAAACCAACAAGAATAATTACAATGTAACTGTTTTCTTAATAAACAGATTCTATGTCTAATTGGCATCTGAAACATGAACTCATTTTGGCAGAGAAATAGCTTTTATCATACCAAGGGGATAGTGGGGAATATGGAATATTCATTAATGCTTAGCATTGTATCATCTGGTTTTAAAAATCGGTATTTTAGAGGAAAAAATGATGCACAAATTCAAGAGACATTTTTATTACTGCAGTTGCTATGGAGACTGATTAAATACCTTGAGAATATTTGAGCCGCCTTAAAAATCCCAGCATAGCCTCCCCTTACACTCAATCAGAACACACTCCCATGGTCATTACAAGTCCCAGAGTAACTTCTCTCTTAAATCCCCAAAGATCTATAAAATGCCAAAAGGTTACATCATTTTAAAATGTTAGCTGCTATCAGAAGGAGCCGTGATGCTGGGAGAAACGGACATTCATCTTCTTTGCTCATGGGAAACTTTACAAGAAACGATGTTCATTTAATGATAAGAAATCTCTTTATTCCACCAGAAATGATAAAGAGGAGGACGTGGGGAGGAAGAGAGAGCAAGAAAGAGAGGCTATAGGTATATTTTAACATTCATTTAGGTGAGGGACACACCATTTTTGGTAAAATCTCTAAGTTGTTGCATTTGATTTCAGAGTTTGAATAAATGTCAAGTTGGAAGTCAGAAGAATGAAAAGAAGAGCCTGTAGGAATGAATCCTTTCTAAAAATTAGTGAACAGAATGTACCCATATTTTTCATCCCTTGCTCTACTTGTATCATCATCCTGACAAGTATATTTTAGTTTTACTTACTTAAATTAATGCTTCATGGTAAATGGGCAAATATACCAGGGAGTATTGGGAAGATTAATGAAGTCTTAGACACATGAGACCTTGCTAATATATTTTACTATTAAAGCTTTCCTGAGAAGACTATGGAGACCACCAGAGACTTCTCTCAAACAGGATTTGCAGATTAGTGATGTGAGGATCACCTCTGCAGCTCTACTGCAGAGCTCTCAGGAAGTGGGGCTGCAGGGGATCATCCAGCAAGAAGTGCCTCCTGTTAACAAGGAGATTTATTTCATGTAAAATTTTTTGTCAGTTCTTCAATTATTTAATCACAGGCACTGATCGTCTCAAGTTGTTTTTGAGAGGCAGAAAAGGGTGAATGTGCTTAATCAACATGCCCCTGAGCATAATTACATTATCTGCTGCTTTTCCTCTCCTTTCTTCTTCTCTTCCAGAGTAGGCAATATAGTAGTGCAGTGTTTTAAGACGATGATTTTCTTTCCATGATTGCATTTTCTAGGCGTTTCTATATCTTGGGCTAATTCTATCTCAAAATACATCTCAGAAGCAACAGAACTGGTACAGTATATTAAAGAGAAAAGGACCTCTGTTCTATGTATTGATTGCTGTGTAACAAACTACCTCAGAATAGTGGCTTAAAACAACCTTTTATTATGCTCATGGTTTTGTGGGTCAGGAATTTGGACAGAGCTCAGCTGGATAGTTTCAAGTCCATACGACGTCAACTGTGGTGGCTGGAACTGGAGGTTCCACTTCCAAGATGGCCCCTTTACTCAGGTATTTGGCTTTAGCCTCTCTCTTTCTCTCTACATGGCATCCCATCCTCTCCATGTAGCTTGAACTTCACATAACGTTGCATTTTCACGGTTGTTGGATTTATTAATTGGTGGCTGGCTTCCTCCAGTGTGAGTGTCCCAAGAGCAAGCATTTCAAGGGATTCAAGTGGAAGCTGCAAGGCTTCTTTTGACCTGGCTACAGAAGTCCCAGGACGGGCCACCCCAGTGGCTTAGCAGGTAAGTGCGTGCGCTCTGCTACTGGTGGCCCGGGTTCGGATCCCAGGCGCGCACCGATGCACTGCTTGTCCAGCCATGCTGAGGCCGCTTCCCACATACAGCAACTAGAAGGATATGCAACTATGACATACAGCTATTTACTGGGGCTTTGGGGGGAAAAAAAGGAGGAGGATTGGCAATAGATGTTAGCTCAGAGCTGGTCTTCCTCAGCAAAAAGAGGAGGATTAGCATGGATGTTAGCTCAGGGCTGATCTTCCTCACAAAAAAAAAAAAAAAAGTCCCAGGACATCCATTTTACTGCATTCTATTAGTCAAACAAATCACCAATTCTGGGCTAGATTTGAGGTGGGGGGGGAGTTAAAATAGACTCCGTCTCTTAAGGGAGGAAGGACACATACAAACACGTACAAAAGGATGATGAGAATTGGTGGCAGCCATCTTGGAGATATATGACAAGAACTATTTTTTCTGTACAATTTGTCACTTATAATTAAAAGAAGGGAGGTGTAACAAAAAGTTTGTTATTATTGTTATATTCAATATGAATAACAAGGTCTTCTCACAATTATAATGTATCTGGGATATAGATAACTTGAGGTTGTTAGATATTTCATTGGGTTTCACAACCTTAAACTTTTGAAGGCTGTAAATTCCTAATGTGATATCAAGTCAAGGTGAACATTTATTGAAGACCAAATGAATTTTATTGTTAGTCAGTCTCAGAGACATCAAGGGACCCAAGGTTAAGAAATTCCAGACTGTGGATTTTCAGGGTGCATAAATTACTCAGATTAAATTATGGAAGGATAGATCTGCTAAATGTCCACTGAAGTGTGAATAATTAACTCTTTAATAAGAGAGCCCATATCAAGGCATTACAATCCCATCATTTAATTAAGGATCTGATACCATAAAAAACAGGTTTCTTAGGGGCCGCCCAGTGGCGCAAGCGGTTAAGTGCGTGTGCACTGCTGAGGTGGCCCAGGGTTCGCCGGTTCAGATCCCGGACGCGCACCGACACACTGCTTGGCAAGCCATGCTGTGGCGGTGTCCCATATAAAGTAGAGGAAGATGGGCACGGATGTTAGCCCAGGGCTAGTCTTCCTTAGCAAAAAGAAAAGAGGAGGATTGGCATTGGATGTTAGCTCAGGGCTGGTCCTCCTCACACACACACAAAAAAATAGGTTTCTTAAAAGCAAAATAGTCCTTGTCCCTTTATGTTCACAACAAAAGCACCAATATCAATTATAACATAACTTAGCAATTGAAAACAGGATACTCATTGTTCTCTTGGGTCTCAAAATAAATCAACTTTTAGATAGCCTTGGACCAACAACAAAAAAATAAAAGTCCATTTGGTTCTGAGGGTGAACAGTTGAAAGGTAAATGTGTCCCAGAAACATACAGCAAGTTCAATTTTTATCATGCACAAGCCTGTGTAAAACTATCCAAAATTTTTATTTTACATTTTTTATTTTGTATGCATCCTGCTGTGTAGTTCAATTCCTACTGCTACTATGCCAACCCTATAAAACACTCATCTGCTCCAAGTTACTACCAACAGAGAATTCATACTTTAAGAAAATAACCACAAAATCAGCTCACTTGACTTCAGTGGATTTCTCAGCACCCTGATTCAAAAGGAACAAAAGAGTTGCAAAAAAAGGGTTCAAAAAGAACAAAAATTTTACCATCATAGAACCTTTGCAAACAACATGATCTTTATGTATCCGGGCTAATACCTTTTATGTATCTAGTCACTACAATTGCGCAGAAGTTAGCATTCTTTTTTTGTGTGTGTGTGAGGAAGATCAGCCCTGAGCTAACATCCATGCTAATCCTCCTCTTTTTGCTGAGGAAGACCGGCTCTGAGCTAACATCTATTGCCAATCCTCCTCCTTTTCTCTTTTTTCCCCAAAGCCCCAGTAGATAGTTGTATGTCATAGTTGCACATCTTTCTAGTTGCTGTATGTGGGACGCGGCCTCAGCGTGGCTGGAGAAGCAGTACGGCGGTGCGCGCCCTGGGTCTGAACCTGGGCCGCTAGTAGCAGAGCGGCACACTTAACCACTAAGCCAGGGGGCCGGCCCACAAGTTAGCATTCTTACCAGACTGATTCCTAATCAAGGTGCTATCATGCAATTATAAAAGTGCCCTTCTATTTTGTGATTGTACAAAAGCATTTTGAGACTGAGATTCATATTCATGATGGGTTGAATACGCCCACAAAGATACTATCATTTACCAAGTAGGCCGATCTTGATTTAGGAGCGGCTTTGACCACATGAAAGACAGTTTGGTTTTCTCTGAATGGATTATAGATAGGGTGAACATATGTCATATTTTGTCCTGGACAGTCCTGGTTTACTCCTATTACACCATCATAAATACTATTACTGACACTCAGAAATGTGTGGTTTGGACAATAAATTATACGGTCATCCTAGTGAGATGAAGATTTCTTTATCTGAAACCTTCAGAAAATTTCTCCCAAAAGTGAATTTTCCAGATAACTGGGCAAATTTTTAAAAACAGTGATTAGGTTTAATGAAAGAAAAAAGTCTTCAAACTCATGGACAAACTCACACCTTCCTTAATAGAATAGACCAGATATTATTTACCTTTCCCTGAAACTCAGGGTCATGAAAATATATCTCAATTAATTCATTTTACTATAATATAGTAATGCTTTCTGGAATTACTGAAGTGTGCTGAGCTCTCCCTTGAACATGAAATAGTTTTCTGAGTTCCAATCATTCTCCTTACCCTGCCCCCACCCCCACACCTTTCCACGGTCAGACGTGCTCCTACCAATATAATAGAAACCTCTTCCACTTTCAATCTAAATAATTCTTTGGATGACATATTTTATGAAATTAAGAACACATTTTCAAAGTAAAACCTGTCTTAAAACCAATTTATGTTTTTCTAGAAACCTTACTCAAATATCTTCATCATCAAGTAAAGCCTCGCCTGTAAAACAGTGAGTGGCTGCTTCCCACTTCTTAGACATTCTAGACTTTCACTTGTGTGGAGTAGTCTCTAAGACTGGCAGGTTCTTCTTTAGAGCTCCCATCAATCATGATCTTTTTCTCTGAAGGCCACACTTTAACTGTGTCAGGTTGCAGCTTAGTCTTGCCCTTGGGGAGCCCCTCAAACCTGGTCCTTCCTCAGTTCACAAAATGGCTGGTACTGGACCCAATTCCTTCAATTCAGAACAAAAGGATGAAGACAAAGGGTGCGCCTAATGATAAGAGGGCAGGTTTTCAAGCTACTTGGCAGGTGTCCAGTTTTTCTAGATACGAGTGTGCCAATGATACAATAATTTTGTTTCTTTTAAATTATTCATCTTACCTGCTCTAAAATTCAGTATTTTTTTTCAAATATGAACAAGAATTAACATATATTCATTGCATAAAATTTCAAAAAATGCCCCCCAAAAAAGGACTTAGAAAAAAGAAAAGAAAAATCACTCAAACATCACTATGCAGAGATAATTATCAATAACATTTTGAGGTTTGCTTTCCCTATCTTTGTTTCTACGTATATATAGATACATACACATATACATAAATTGAAGGGGGGACAGAGAGAGAGGTTTACACAGCAAGAGAGAATACCATGTGATACTTTCTGCTTTTAACCCGCTTTACCCACTTTAAAACTACACTATAAACATTTTCCAGGCTATTAAATATTCCTCCGTGTTATCATTTTTTATTGGCTACATAGAATTTGATTGCATGGATACACCACTATATAATTAACACCTTATTAGAAGGTTTCCAAATTTCATTAATATAATCTTATGACCTAATGTAGATTAATATTTCTATACATCAATTATGATTTCTTCAAGTAATTTCCTCAAAGTAGAATTTATGTATCAAAAAATATGAATTTTGTAATTCCTTTTGGTCTGAAAGACATATTACCTAATGTCTTTCAGAAGAAGAGAATACTAATTCATAGTTCCTTGGCAGGGACTTGGGAAATACCTACCACGAACAGTACGTATTTTTCCTCTCTTTTTATAACAATTTCAAAGCTAACTGAGGAAAAAGGTATATTTTGTGTCAATACACATTGCTAATAATAGTGAATTTTTCCTTTCTCCCTCCCTCTCTTTCTTCCTTTTGACATTTGTGTTTAGACATTTGAATACCCTCATTTGGTAGACTGCCAGTTCATATTTTTCTCCATTTTAAATCATGGTTGTTTCTCTTTTTCTTATTGATTTGTATAAATTGCCATTCTTACTTCACAGTCTATTTATAACTGTCTGTTTATGCCTATTTTCTATCTTCATCTAAGTTTCTGGAAAAAAGCAATAAATTATCATTCTGCACATATTATACACACATACACACAGTTGACCCCAGGTGAGTACTTCAAGTTTGAAGACAATTAATATATTAGATACTCTAAACTGCACGACACATCAGTAATTGTGTTCCCTAAACATTATTTCTCTATTTTTGACTGTCATCAATTCACAGGCAAACCTTTCTTGTCACCCATTTATTACAAATTGTAAGATGATAAAAAATAGTTCACTGCACAAAGAAATTCAGATTTATTAAACTACTATTTAAGAAGATTTTATACATACTTGATGTTTTCATTCAAGCATTACACAGCACTTGTTAATTAAGATATTCCAGGGGCTGGCCCCGTGGCTTAGCGGTTAAGTGCATGCGCTCCGCTACTGGCGGCCCGGGTTCGGATTCCAGGCACGCACCGACGCACCGCTTCTCCCGCCATGCTGAGGCCGCGTCCCACATACAGCAACTAGAAGGATGTGCAACTATGATATACAACTATCTACTGGGGCTTTGGGGGTAAAAAAAAAAAAAGGAGGAGGATTGGCAATAGATGTTAGCTCAGAGCCGGTCTTCTTCAGCAAAAAGAGGAGGATTAGCATGGATGTTAGCTCAGGGCTGATCTTCCTCACAAAAAAACAAAAACAACAAAAAAAAGATATTCCAACTGGAAATTGAAGCAAACCTGAAGAGAGCGAAATTAGGCAGGGTGGGGCATGACGATTTCTCCAAGATAATTCCATAGCATTTTTGGCATTTCTATGGCTCACACCTAAGAACCATTCCCAAATCTGCATTCCAAACATTAGACCACATACTAAGCAGGTCTTCTAACCAGTGAGCATGGCCTTGGAGTGGCTATTAACCAACATATTTAAATTTGCCTAAAATATAAAAGAAATATAAACTAAACAGAATTTTCCCTCTTTCATACAATTTACCTTCAAGTCACAAGTAAGACACTAAATTGAACCTTATACTCTATCTTATCTATAGGATATTTCAATAAAAAAAGTCATGCACTGCATAATGACATTTCTGTCAATGATGGACCACATGTAAGACAGCAGTCTCCTAAGATTAGTACCATATAGCATGGGTGTGTAGTAGGCTATACTACCTAAGTTTGTGTAAGTATACTCTGTGATGTTCGCACAATGATGAAAACACCTAATGATGCATTTCTCAAAACATATCCCTGTCATTAAGTGATGTGTCACTGTGTAGACATACTCTCAAAAATTAAAATTCCTAGAATCTCTTTTCAGGCATTTCAAGAACAAATAGAAAAACAAAACTTTTGAAATACAGACGATTCTTTGAGAGCAATTTTTTACTCCTTGTGGGGTGGCCAGATGTTCACCATTCAACTGTTCATTTCATCATCTTCTTTTTTTTTTCAAATTTATTTAAGTAGTTTTAGGCACCAAGTGATAGCTACTATACTTAAGACTGGGGATTAAATGATACATGAGACACTGAATGCCTTACTAGACTGTGAATTCTTGTACAACTGGCTCCAATACAGAAATAATAGAGCAAATTCAGTGGAAAAAGTACAGCTGTATAAGTCCTGACACATACATAGCATTGTGGGAACACAGAGAAACACTTTTTTTCCTGTTGTTGGAATGAGGGAAGGAGCCATAGAACACCTGACACTAAAATGGGTTTTGAAGGCTGTGTAGGTGTTTGATAGAAGGGGCAGGAAGGGTTTCATGGCAGAAGAGTCAACATATGCAAGGACAGGAGAGTGTTAACATGCATTACATGTTCAGGTAACAGCAAAGTCCTCAGTATGGCAGAAGTTAGGAAAAGCCATCTACAGCCAAGTTGAAAGAGCTTCACTACCACGCAAAGGGGTTTTGACTTGAATATCAGAGAATCTATTTATTCTGAGTCACAAGTACAGATTCAAGATTTTTAAGCAGGGGAATGAAAGACTATCGCTCATTTAGAATGATCAATTTGGAGGTAATATAAAAATTGGGTTAAAGAGAAGAGAATATGGAGTTGGGGAGCTCACTGAGGAAGCTGTTGCAATGGGTCAACTGAGAGAAGTGTGTCAGGAACACATACAGACAATCTTAGTCCAAATAAAAGTATCCTGAAAGCTGGGCAGTGAAGCATTGCCACAAGGATTCCAATCCACTGCGATTCCAATCATACTTCATAGTTATTTCCAGCCAGATTTATAAGTACAGGAAATTCTGAAAAACATTTTTCAGAAACATACCACTTGGGAAATTACAGCTGAGTCTGACAACCAACACTCTTCAAGGATCTAACAGGAGGGGAGAATAAAGGAAACATATGTCTCCCCAGTTTAACACTTGCCAATGTAAATGAGCACATGTGCCTTTTCAATGTTCAAGGAATTCCTTAAGCCACAGAACGTGGGACTGCCACAGAGGAAACCATCAGGCTAAAAAGTATTATTTCAGTGAAAGACTTTTTTCCTTGGCAAGTAGCACAGTGAAATGCAGAGGTTAAATCCCCACGGTCCACAGGCTGACTCTGACCAGAACCCAAGTTCTGTTTGATGTAGATATGTTGGTCCAAAGAGCACTGTTTATCAGCCGATTTTCCAATAATGCCCAGACATACCAGGACCCTATTCCCGTATGGCCATAATCAACAAGAGCTTTACAGTTGCCATCCCCTATAGAGAGAAGTCACATGCTTTTCAGTGTGCCACAATCTAAATCATCCTCCATTGTCTTCTCAACACTAAAAGCTGGCCTCTGTTGGCATTCGCCATTAATACAAGAAAAAAAAAGTATAAATTCAGAGCTAAAATAAAAGATAAGTACTGTATCCTTGTTGCTGTTCAAAATGGGACAAGAAACAACAGATTGAGAGGACAGGGAGCACATTAGACACTGGGGATATTCCTCACTTCCCCCAATTCATATGCTCTCTCACATTTTCTTTTTACTTGAAATAAAGTGCCTCTGCCTAGGGGCCAGCCCGGTGGCGCAAGTGGTTAAGTGTGCACACTCTGCTTCCGTGGCCCAGGGTTCGCCGGTTCGGATCCCGGGCGCGCACTCATGCACCCCTTGTTAAGCCATGCTGTGGCGGCGTCCCATATAAAGTAGAGGAAGATGGGCACAGATGTTAGCTCAGGGCCAATGTTCCTCAGCAAAAAAGAGGAGGATCAGCATCATATGTTAGCTCAGGACTGATCTTCCTCACAAGGAAAAAAAAAAAGTGCCTCTGCCCAAAGAATCCCTAGTCACATCTGTTCAAGCCAATTGGTATTCGAATGGAGAGTCCTGTAGGAGCTCTATCACAGACTTAACCTTGAGTCCCAGTTCTGATTATTGCTAGTCATGCGACCTTGGGAAATCACTCATTATATCTGTTCCTTCATTTTCACGGCTATGAAATGGGGCTGAAAATCCCCACTTCACAAAGCAAGTGTTTATGATGATTAAATGGAGCCAAGGCACTGAGCACAGCATTTTCTGAGTGAAATTAATAGTTATAACATCATAAAGATTCCATAGTCATGTAAATGTGAGAAATACTAGAAAAAAGAAAATCTTTAAAAAGGTTCCTTTGGTTTACTAAAGTCTCTGAAAAGCACTCTCTCAAGCAAAAAGAGGGAGATACTTTTGTAACATTTGCCAAATATATTCGAAGATAGAATCCATTATTGTTCATGGAGTTTCTAGAAAACCAAAGCTCTGAGGAACATTGACTATATATATTGTTAGCTCATAGAAGACACATAACAGTTGTTAGTTCACTCTTATGACTGACTCTAGATCTTCTGTGGCTTTAGGTAAATCTAGTACTTTCAAATTTATCTGTGAGAACAAGATACAAAATGATCAGAATGGGAACACTGAGGAACAGATCAGGTGACGTTCTTACTGGCTACAGGTGTGGAAAGAAGCTCTGGTTCTGAAGATCCTTTTTGTTTGGAGAGATGACCAAATCTGCATCTACTCTGAGCCCTTAGAATAATGGACTGTTTTTTTTTTTTGTGAGGAAGATCGGCCCTGAGCTAACATCTGCCAATCCTCCTATTTTGCTGTGCCCATCTTGCTCCACCTTATATGGGACACCGCAACAGCATGGCCTGACAAGTGGTGCATCAGTGCGCGCCTGGGATCCGAACCGGCGAACCCCGGGCCGCCGCAGCGGAGCGAGCGCACTTAACCTCTTGTGCCACTGGGCAGGCCCCTGGATTTTTCTTTTATCTTCAGCATTTATGTTTGCTACGTGTACTCAAGTTATCCAACATGATTAAGTTAAAAATTTTCCTACAACTATAAGACTAAGAAAGAGATCTGGTGTTCCAAATGGGAATGTTCTGTGAAAGTGGGCGAGCTGCTGGAGAGGCAATGGGGGAAGTCAATGTGCAGTGGAATGGAAAATTGGTCCATTTCTGCCACTGTCTAGTTCTGGGAAACTGGGAAGTCACTTAACCTCTCTGAGCCCAAATTTCATCATCCTAAAACACTGGATTGGAATGGAAGGATAGTCTCTAGTGTCTCTTTCAGGTCAAACATTATATAATTTTTCTGGGGTGAAAGATAGATCTAGCCATGTTATGGGCAAATCAAATTTTAGTGAATCAAATCCTATATACCTGTAAACGATACAACCATTTCCAAAAATACCATTCTTCATCTTTAATTGATTTTTTTTTGGCACTAGATCCTGGCATTTGAGTCTTAAGTTTTGCCTTTATTTAGCAGAGTGTACAAGGAACAGCCGCTATTTAAAAGAAGTGTGCGCTGTTTCTTTGTGTCAAGTGAAGAATTTCTTAATTTACGTGTCGGCAGTTCAGATTTTCTGAAATCAAGGTAAACCTATGGTAACAAGGACAGCAGAAAGCAAGTTTGTACTAACGGAGGCTTTAAATCATAGAAACTTCAGCATGCTTCTAAATCTAAGATGGCAAATTTTCAAGAAGATGTAGATCTTCTTGACATACAGCATTTCTCACCAGTCCCTTTATCAAATTCGTTTTTCCCCTGGAGGTAAATTCTTCTAGTGCTGAGTTATACCCATAAGCCCCATCCCACCCAGGCTCTGTTGCCAATGATACCTATCAGATTATATTTACTTCTTTGAGCTCAAATGTAAAGGTCACTCTGTTTATTAAAGCTCAGCCTTGAGGCTAAATATCTTTCTTCACTTTTCCTGGGGAAAGGGAGAGAGAGAGAGAGAGAGACAGAAGCTTGGGAAATAGAAACTTTTACTGATTAATTGATCTGAAACTGAGTTCTCCGGATCGTAACCAGCTTTAATTTGGCTCATCCATAGTTGAACCATAGTTTTCACTTTGAACCAAGAATAAATCTTACACAGAAGAGAGAGCACCTTTGTCTGATCGGATAACAACCGCTTTTCTCACTGATCTATCATCTTTAAGAGATTCAGTAAGATTATCTACTGGGGAAAACAGTGCCATTTTGCTCTGGCTCATTTTGTCTGTATCTAGTGCATCAAAGACCTCTGAGCATTTTGGAATTCATAGGCAATAAGATCCAACTCAAATTTCCATTTTTCAAATATATCATTTGGCTAAAGGATGTTTTGCTCTAAGACTGACTAAAAAGTAAACTTTGTGTTACTGCTAACTCTTGGGATTTTTGACCTGGGAAACACACTATCTTTTCAGTTCACAGCACGTATACTTCAGCGATTTTCATGAAAACTGCGCAGATTTTCATCTAAGCTCTGAATACGACTCTTTTCCAACTTAGTCTCTTGCCGAGGAGGTTTCTGGCTATGCCAGAATATGTAAAAAACAGACAACAGGAACAAACAACCAGGTGCATCCATGAATTTTTAAACCAGGTCTGCTGAAGAACATGCAAAACAAAACCCCTCTAACCATCCTTGGGGTAAAATACCAGTCTGAATCTTTTCCAGTATCATCTCTATTACGTGTCTACACCAGCCTCAGACAGATGGCTAACTTGCTTCTATCACCTTCAAGTCCATGCAGCCAGCTGCTCCCAGCTGATGGCTTTTGCAGGCTGGGGCCCAGATTGAGCAGTCTGAGCACTCTGGGAACAGAGCATCCCAGAGTGGTAGAAGGACACAGAAAGTAAATCACACAATCCTCTAAAATATTCATATTTTTAAAAACAAACAGTAGGCACATATTGGCCAAGAAATAAAGCTATCCAACACAAAAAGTTTATTTGACCTTTCTTTGAAATATGAGGTATCATTTCTTGTGAGTCCTAAAAGGGGAATTGCCTTCTGACACTTTATTCTTTCATTTCCTGTATGGAAGCCTAGGATTCCTGGATTCAGGCAAAGATCTACATGACTGAAGGCAGAACTATTATATGCATTTCCACAAACGTAGCATTTGGCTAAAGGGATCAAGCAGGGCCTATGATAGGGAATCAGAATCATCTGTCTGTCCTACTTTGCTGCAACATAGACCAAGCTTCTAATTCTGATGCAGCCGTACAACTGGATATGTTGTCTCATTTGTAATTGGCTTATAGTGAGTGGTGTCTTCTAACACTAGCTCTAAGCTATGGCTCCAATCTCTCAAGTAAGAAATGATAATCTATTAGTAAATAATTAAGTGCACAAGTAGGACTCACCCACTATATAAAGTAATTGCTCATTTCCATGAATCATTTTGGAAAATAAAAAAGTATTCCCTAAACAATACTTACATAAACCAACATATGAATACAAGACTTCACAAAGGCTGGTATTTCTGTTTTCCAGAACATCTGTAGGATTGTAAACAGAATCATATACAAGAGGTTACTGTGTCTACCGGTTGTAGCTCACCAGTGAACCACCCACACCACAGTTGAGGGGCCAAAAAGTAAACAGATTGTACGTCAGTCTTGAGAAGAAACAGGAAGTCTCCCATACTTTCTGCAGGCTAAGTTAGGGGACTTTCCTCTGTTCCTCAAAAGCACGCTGGATGTGATGCTATCCCCAAACCAATCACTCAGTGTTGTTGTTGCTTTATTTGTGTGTCTCCAATACTAGATTGGAGTATTGATACCACACACTGAATCTTTCATCACCTTCTAGTGCCTTTTATATAGTAAGTTGTTAATCAAGATTTGGTGACAGAACGGATAGGAACGGAATTTCTTTTTTGTATTTTAGGATAATTTATTCATAAATTAATTCATTACATGTTTAGATGAGCACTTAATATTCACATATCATTAAATTATATAATTCATGTGCCATTGTTCATAATTTTTTTTTTTTTGGTTAGGAAGATTAGCCCTGAGCTAACATCCGATGCCAATCCTCCTCTTTTTGCTGAGGAAGATTGGCCCTGGGCTAACATCAGTGCCCATCCTCCTCTACTTTATATGGGATGCTGCCATAGCATGGCTTGACAAGTGGTACTTTGGTGCGCAGCTAGGATCTGAACTCGCGCACCCTGGGCTGCTGAAACGGAGCACGTGCACTTAACCACTCCGCCACCGGGCTGACCCCCATTGTTCATAATTTTAAGCAGAGCAATTAGAACAAAAAAAAGAAAGGGAAAGAGGAAAATAAGGAAGGAAAAAGAATAAGAAAGAAAGGAAAGAGAAGGAAGGAGGGAGAAAGTCTTCAAATAACATTGTTTGGGGCATTAAACTAAATCCCTGTATGTGCTTTATGCATTAACCATAATTAGTCTATAATTTTGACCTTTTACTAATTCATAAAATATCATATTAATAGCAAATATTTAATAGCCCTTACTATATGCTAGGACCTGTTCTAACGACTTGATATATATTAACTTATGTAAGCTTGTAATTCTATCATGTAGCTACTATTAGTATTACCATTTTATAGGTGAATATACTGAGGCACAGAGAGGTTAAGTGACCAGCCCAAGATTACACAGATAATAAGTGGCCAAAGCAGGATTTAATGTAAGCAGTTTAGCTCCAGTGTCAACGTTTTCATCCATTACGCTACCCAGCCTCATCTTGAATTTGTAAGCATTTATCGAGCACATTCGAAGTCCAAGTCACTTAGTCAGACACATGAAGGATATATGTCCAAGCCACTGCCTCACAACGCCTTATATTATCAGTTTCTTTACTGACTATGCATCATATCTTCTAAAATAGAAAGTCAGGGGGCCGGCCTGGTGGCACAAGTGATTAAATGCCTGCGCTCCGCTGTGGCAGCTCGGGGTTCGCCGGTTCATATCCCGGGTGCGCACTGACGCACCGCTTGGCAAGCCATGCTGTGGCAGCGTCGCATATAAAGTGGAGGAAGATGGGCACTGATGTTAGCACAGGGCCAGTCTTCCTCAGCAGAAAAAGAGGAGGATTGGCAGATGTTAGCACAGGGCTGATCATCCTCACACAAATAAATTAATTAAATAAAATAGAAAGTCAGCATCTTGAGAGTGAAGACAAGATCCCAAACGGGGTATAGATACTGCAGAGGTACAGAGTTAGGAGAGATGTTTGAAGATTGAGTAATCATAGAAAGTATTATGAGGGAGATATGGTAAGCTTGGCTTCAGGGAGGATTTGCCTGTAGAGAAGGTAGAGAAAAGCATGTACAATGAAATAGATGCTTAGCAAAACTTGACTCTATACAGTTAAAAAAAAAAAAAAAAAGGCAGGAAAATGCTAGGTTAAGTGCAAATGACACAGGAAGGAAGGAATCACCTTTCACTCAGAGATGATCTTGTCCCTTCTGCTTAGGAAGACTGGGCTACTTCTCTTTTCACCTGATCCCATGTAATGGCCTCACTGACTACAACATATGTCATAACAAATCTAGAGCA
The DNA here is from genome assembly GCF_020826845.1 of Diceros bicornis minor. NCBI lineage: Eukaryota > Metazoa > Chordata > Mammalia > Perissodactyla > Rhinocerotidae > Diceros > Diceros bicornis. Next base: position 71,263,672 of record NC_080745.1, read on the forward strand.
CAGACCTTGGGCCCAGACCTCTGTTCACCAAAGCAAAATCACCCAGCTTGCATGATTTAAAAGGAGACTCTTAGCCAATGTGCCGATAGATGAAAATCATGGTTTGAGAATGAAGGTAGTATTCTTTTTTTTTTTATGAGGAAGATTGGCCCTGAGCTAACATCTGTTGTCAATCTTCCTCTTTATTCTTTTTTTCTCCTCAAAGCCCCAGTACAGAGTTGTATATCCTAGTTGTTGGTCCTTCTAGTTCCTCTATGTGGGATGCCGCCTCAGCAGGGTTTGATGAGCGGTGAGTAGGTCTGCACCTGGGATCCAAACCTAGGAACCCTGGGCCACCGAAGCAGAACGCGGGAACTTAACTGCTATGCAAGCAGGCCTGCCCTATGGATAGTATTTTTGATGAAACAGATTTATGAAGACACAATCATTCCTGTGAGTATCCACACCTCTACAAAGAACTATATTTTATGTTATAAAAGGAGCACATACTTATCTGGAAAATATTGAATAGTGGGGAAATATGCAAAATCAGGGCACCTAACTATGCTTATTAGTGTATTTATTATAAGAGGCTATAATCCTTCCCCTACACATGCACACGCAGAAACACACACAGTCTTGAGGCCTGGCAGTGGTTTTCACTCTCATAATACTCTGTACGTTTGAGCTATTAGATTCTGTCTTCTTGATAGCATGGCTGAAGGTTGTCAGTCAGAATCCAAGCTGTTGTGGGTACTGGTAATACTCAGGATCTCTTCTCCAACATCTATCAGTTCTTTAGGCTTCGTTATCTCAATGACATACCTTGGCCTCTCTCCAGCTAGTATATGGTTTATTGATTGATGCGAATAAGGTAGGGCAAGTAGAACATTCTCTGAAAGTTATGAACTGATAAAAGAGGTTCTGAATGCAGTATCTGTCGGAATCATAGCAGCCAAGGGATGCAATGAGATAGATTACGATGCATCTTCTCCCTGGCTCCCAATCTAGGCTTGCAGCAGAGAATTGCTGGAGAAAGTTTCCTATTACAGTTGATTTCTACAAGGACATTTTTCATACCAAAATCTTCAAACATGTACTGTACAGACGACTTGCGTGAGTGAAACTGACATGCAACCATTTAACAATCAGCCTATCTTACGGGTTAAATTTGAGGAGGATATGGGGTCAATTTGTGGGAATAGCATCAAGAAAGTAGGGCATTTAGAAACTTACTGTTTCATTAGAAAGATGAAGTCAGTTGGGCAAGGCGCAGGTAATTCAAACAAATTGATGGGAAAGAAAAAGTACTTGTTATAATTGTTGCATCAAAGAAAATCTCCGCTTATTCAAAAAAAAGGACAGTGTTCTCGAGGACTAATTCGGCTAGCTGCCATATCAGCTATAGTTTGGCAACATAATTAACAACTGTGTACATGGAAATAATTAATCTCATGCTTCTGGGAAAATGTATAGTGAAATGTTTTTCAGAACAGACAATGGAAGATTATGTTTCGGAATTTGGACATCTGGAAATAATGCTCGAGAAGGAGAAACTTCTAGTCGGTGATGTCATGGATCCAGCAGACATGTTCCCTGGATGCCACCTGGGACAAGAGATGAAGAAAAGTACGCTAGCTACACACACAACCCAAAACCCTAAAAGAACTCTATTCCAGGAAGGCAAACATCTACAGATATCCTTGAAATCTTTCTGAAATCTAAGGTCAGGTAATACTATTCTCATATTCAGAGGACTTTATGTTTAAATCATCAAAGTAAAATCCTTCCACAGAAGTGTCCAAGTAAACATTGGGTATTTAAATAATTTTATCAGTGGGAAAAGGGGTTTTCATCTCAGAATCTCTAAAGGGCAATGTATAAATATGGGAATTCTTGAAATTCTGCAGGGTGCAGATTCCACCTGCTTTTTAGCCTTTTATACCAGGACTTTATTGAATATAATGGTGATTTTGTTCCTAGTTTTCTCAAATCTCAAGCTTTCATATCTTGATATGCTTGGACTTACACTCTTTGATCAACTCCCTGGTTCCAAGCCATTACAGGTACTTCTTTCTGTCTCATCCATGGTGGATAACACAGACTTGGTATTTCCACTAGGTCACATTTGTTAATTTCTTTCTCTCAAAAGACAGTTGCCTGGGGGATAGAAATGTATCCTCTCTTTCAGAGGTTGCTGCCTAGGCCTCCTAAATCCTCATACTGCCTCCACTCCTGTCCCCCTCTTACTCTCCAAATTGGATGTCTAATCATATCCATTATCTGCCTAAAATTTCCAGTGCATTCCTATCACTTTCAGCATAATATTTAAACTCCTCTAACGATCCCTGACTTCTATGTGGCATAACCCTCAGAAATTGTTTACCATATAATATAATATGTATTTTTCACTAGATTGCAAACTATGGAGAAGATGTACCCTGCCCATCTTATCCCAGACTTAGACTATTGCCTCACATACGGCAGATGTTGATTAAGTGTTCAATTAAAGGGTATGGCCTTGTCTGTGACAGAGCTGGGAGCTTGGCACAGGACCATAAAATCTTAACAAGTTGAGTAACCGAAAGCAATTTGAAAACCTATGGTAGGATTTGTCTCCCTTCTTCATACATATTTTATATTGCCCTTTCAAGCCCATCATTAACATCCCCACCCCAGAGTTGAAACTACATCAAGTCATCTAGCCCAGTGTCACTAGTGGAGTGACACTTTTTTTATATTGCCCTTTCAAGCCCATCATTAACATCCCCACCCCAGAGTTGAAACTACATCAAGTCATCTAGCCCAGTGTCACTAGTGGAGGGATGTGGAGCAATTTGGGGTCATGTTCCTTTTTCAGTCGAAGGCTCTCACCCAACCTAGGAATGCCATACTGATAGAAGCAAGGCCCACCTCTGTGGGGCTCTGTCATCCATTCTGGAGGTGAAAGGGAGGATGGAAGTAGGTACAGGAAGATGGTTCCTTGTTTCTTTTTCTCATTAAGAAGGTATCCATTTCTTCTCTTCTTCAGGCACACTGGGCAACGCTACTCTGAGGATCCTATATGGAACTTTTTTTTTTTTTTAATTTTTTCATTTATTTTATTTTTTCCCCCAAAGTCCCAGTAGATAACTGTATGTCATAGCTGCACATCCCTCTAGTTGCTGTATGTGGGACGCAGCCCCAGCATGGCTGGAGAAGCGGTGCGTCGGTGCGTGCCCGGGATCCAAACCCAGGCCGCCAGCAGTGGAGCTCGCGCACTTAACCGCTAAGCCCCGGGGCCGGCCCTGGAACTTCTAATATAGATATCACACTAGCAAAGCTGCATCCTAGAAGTTTGGGTGAATCAAGCTAGACTTTCATTGGTGATGCATCCGTGACAAGCAGATACCACCATCTGATAGTATTATGTGCTGGGAATAGAAAACCAGGCAGGGAAAATTCATGGCATTTAAAAGGAATGAGCCTCCTTGTTAGAGAGATGCTGCAGGTTAGAATGGAAGGCACTGGTTAAGAGGTCCACAGAAATCTTTCACTTTAATGAGAGGCTAATCAAAATATAATTGTTTCAAATTTAGTCTTTATAAAACTTTCATTTCTTTCCCATTTCAGATTTGAAAATTCCTCATTAAGGTAGCAAAACGAAAACCTTAACAATGTAGCTATAAGAAAGTACTTACCCAAGGACAAATTCTTCCATATGGTACACAGAAGCAAAAAAAAGGTTAGTCACAACAAAAACTTAAAAAAAAAAGGAATTCAATCAATAACGGAAAGAAAATGCATATCACTTACATACCACAACCATTGCAAAGAATAATACCATATGTAAAGTTCATATAATGAAGGAAATAGCAAATATAGAAGACTTTATTTAATAAGGAAGGTAAGGATGTAATATAATTTTGAAATATTTTTAAGTAAAATAAGAGGAAGAAAGGCACTATTGTCTTCTAAAGATTAGCTTCAGTTATCTAGAAAATCCACAAATAGAGCACTGAAATCCCCTAGCATGGTGCACCCACAAACAATATTGAAACACGTGGGTCTCTTACTGATCATAACATATTACCACAGCCCCATAGCACAGAGGTGTACTCAGAATTAAAGCAGGTGTTCTGGAAAAGAATATCACTGTTTCTAAAGATACATACCCATCATATGGGATCTAAGTACACTAAGAAAAGGGTATTCATTTATATTTACTTCTGCAAACTAGGTCCTGATTATTCAGTATTTCCAGAATGACCTTTCACTGATGCTCTAAGATTATATGCAAACTGTAGATATGAGAAATTGAATTTCAAAACCATTTGTATCAACCTCAGGATCCAATTGTCATAACCTTTTAAGCCTCCCTAAGCACTATAGATTTACACTCCCCAGGCTTTCCAAAGGACTTGAAAAGATATTTTATCTCAATATACAGCATTTAAGTTCATTCAGTGTAATTACTTGCTAATGGACATCATAGCTGCAAATTAGACTAAAATGGTATTTAGAGATAACAAATCAATTGGTTAGATTAAAGGATATTATCAAACAAGTATCAGAAAGCCTGATAAGGAGGATAAGGAACTAACTGTGGGGATTTGAAAGGATTAACTTAACTCCTTGAGGAAGTACCTCAATCTTGTAAGGCTTGGAATCTATTACCTTCAGGGCCCCCATACAGAAATACAGCAGCTGCAAATTACTACTTAGTTTTACAAAGTAAAGGTCAAGTAAAGAGAACAGACTGCAGTAGACATCAAAGGAAGTAGAACATGTTAAGTAGAAGGGGCCCTATGGCATTTATATGAGATCTTAAGGTTACTATCCATTTAACTCATTAAAAAAAAATCCTATGATGCTAAGTATTTTATTCCCACACGTCAAGAAGATTAGACAGGTCGCCCAAGACCATTCAGCTTGTTGACTGGCTTGTCATTCAGAGTTTCCAATAGTGAATGCATGCCATCAGAAGACTAATTTATATGCCTATGTGGCATCTGGGTATGGTATTTATTAGTCTTTTTCTGGCTATGGATATATTTTGGATAGAGATCTGGATATATGGACATAGCTACATCGATATATGGATATGGATATATTTTCTGAATACATATATATATTTCACTTATCACAATAATCTAAAGGAAGTAGAGAAAAGAGTGTTTTTCATGGAGCAACCTCTACACTTGGGTATTCAGAACAATACCAAGAGTACAAATTACGCAGCAAGCCAAGTCCTGTGGGACTAGAGCCCCATCTGATGGGAAAGGAAGCCTTTTAAATAAAGAAGATAACTCCACCTTCCCTATTATACACAACAAATGCATAATTGCTTGGCTCTTTTCAACATCCTGTCCCACTCACTTACTATCATGCTATAAGTAGAACTGAGACACTGTACTTTAATTTTCATAGTCCTGAACAGAATATCAATAAAGGCATGGGGGGAAAGCACATATGTTTACCATTCTACTTCTCTTGGGAATTTAGCACAATGAGATTAACTCAGGGGAATCCAACTAGTTTTCCCTTTCTTTCTCATCTCTCTCTTTAGATTACTTCTGTAGCTGCTTAGCTTGTACTGTAATGTAGGTCAACGACACTATCAAAAGGTTTTCTGCTAACACGGCGATCTGCTTTGGAGAAAGAAGGTAGGAAAGAACGAAGCGAGGGAGAGGGATTCCATCAGATTGGATGATGCTGGGTAGGATATAAAAAATTTTCTCTTCCTAATGTCTGTGTCTGGATAAAGACCAAATAGCAAAGCTGAAAGGGAAGCTGCCCCTTTTGAAAATGGAACTTCTGTTTAAATGGCACTTAAAACGGGATATAATAAACTGTTTCATTGACTAAGCACTGGGACTCTGGCTTACGTCTCTCCCCCAAGAGCCCGAAGGCCCTACTGCCCACCCCTCTGGGCTCAGATGTTGAGTGCAGATCTATGCAAAAATAGTGATTTCTCTTGACTGGTGATTTCTAGCTATGGTTTTGGAGTCTTTTCACTGAGATGTAAAACAGAGGTCCTGACCACTCAGAGTCATTAAAGCTCCCTTGGAACTTTCTGCAAGGGTAGTGACAATACAGCAATTGCCCTGGCCAGATTCCATTCCAAGTAATTGCATTCCACCAGGCAGTTTACAACAAAAGCCTTGTTCCATGCCATCTTCTTAGGCTCCTTTGCCAATAATACACCAGCTGCTGAGATCCAACTACTTTTGGGTCAAAACAGAGCTTCTGGAGCTAAGTCATTTAGAGAATATGTACAGTAAGCTCAATCACCACAGCCTCCTTTGTCATCCATCTGCAGTGATTCCCCCATTAGCTTGCAATGTCAAAGCTTTCTGTAAGTCTTCTCATTTTCCAAGGTCCAGCTCAAAACTTTTCTTTTCCAAAGAGTCCTACAAAAGCCTGTCTTGTTGGGATCAATCACACTGTCTCCCAAGTTTCCTCCTCAGGGTATTAATGCAGTTTTAAAATATTTGATTCATCTCAATAAATATGCATCCCTTTGTGTTTGTGATTTCCTTATCCTTGTTCCCATGCAATGAGCTAACAGGATACTTGATATTATCACTATTCACAGATGAAGAAATAGTGGCACCTAAAACTGTGTGGCTTTTCATGTACATCAGAGAAGAGTATACTTAAGGCAAAGCGATGAATGGATGTCTTTTGTTAGCTAGGGTGGTAATTAAAATCAGAAGACTCTGCTGCTTTCATCCCAGTTAGGGATCTTTGTTCTTTTTCTGAAATTCCCTCTGCTCTGTAGAGGTGTCACTTTTCTTTCACATGTTTGCAAAGCCAAACCAAAAAAAAAAAAAAAAAAAAAAAAGACTGGAAAATGTAATCCTCCAGGAATCTGCTTCCTACTTTTTTTTTCCATATACATGTTTATCCATATCTCAATTAAAGCCTCCTCCATATAAAGCACACCCTGCTTCCCTATGGTGACATTTTCCAAATAGGTGTCTTGGAAATAAGTATAATAACTTCAGTCTTGTACATCTGAACCTTATTTTTCAAATATCAAAATGTCTTTTCATATATGATTACATTTTTCTCTTTTAATAATCTTGAGAGTCAGGAGAACTAGTACTTTCTCCATTTTCCAGATGGAATAAGCTGTTCGAGCTTCTATTACTGGTTCTGAAATGAAACAACCTACTATGTAACTCAGAAACAACCTACTATACAAGTTGAAACCCCTCTGGGCTTCACTTTCTCCAAGACTGGTCCCACTAGTCTATACTTGCCTAAAATAGGACCGTCCACCCCTTGCAGCGAAAGTTCCCTGCAATACCAGTTGTAGACTATCTTCTATCTCTTCCTTTGCAACTGCACTTTGAGTTTTTCCTACAAAAGGCGCATCAGAATAAAATGTCCAATAGATTCTGAGTTCATAAAAGGCAAAATCTTACACCTTGAAATAAAATCTGTGTCTAGTGCACAGCCAGTACTCAAGGATGTTCACCACATGCTTTGTGTGTGCTGTTTCATTTAATGTTCACCACACCCCTCATCCAGGTCATCTCCCTGATGCATAGAGAAGCACATCCTGGAGCACACACAGCGGTGTCACTGAGGGTGGGATCTGGGTGGAGGCTGGCTGCCCTGGGAGCCACACTCTTAACCACTCTTTGGCATCGCCTAAATGCAGTTAGGAAGAAGTTACCAGGTCCCCTGATTCATTCTGCCCCTTCCTGCTGCCGCATATAGTAGTCACATTGCTGTTTCTTGTTTTCCTACAAAACTTTAGAGCTAAACCAGAAGAGCAAAAAAGAAATAAAAAAGATATTGAACTTGTTCAGAGAAAAGCTGAGAGGGTTTCAAAGCAGTTGTCCATTTTACTGCCAGTTGTAAAGAAAACAAGATGTGGGCTTCGAGCTAAGTCATCAGACTCAGATTCAATTTTTGCATATTTTTTTCCTAGCCAAGGCACATTTTCTCCCTTTCTTTCTTTCTTTTTTTGGGGGGCAGGGGTGGGGGTGGTTTGTAGGTATACGATATATTTAAAAAAAATCCTCTCAGACTAAAAGTCTCCTCCAAGTTCCTGGACATCGGAAACGACGCTTGACCTTGGGCTTGGCACAGGGACAGATGGTGCCAGGGATGGAGGAACTCACTCTTCTCTTGGCTGAGATGCTCTGCAGCCAGGCTGCCCTTTTGAGAAGACAGCAGGAGCTGATGTGCACTGGTCTCTCAGGAAGGCCCTCTCATCGTGCCAGGGTCCCCCTGCTAGCCCTGCTCAATTCCACTTGTCACTGCAGGAACTTGAACAGCATGACAGCCAGACTGCAAAATGGAGATGAGTGACAGCCAGGCCTTGGCAATGCTGGGGCAGAAGAAGGCTGACCTGCTGAGTAAAAAGGAAGGAACTGGAAAAGGGGCATCCAGTGGTATCGGAACCATTTATTCTTCCATTTGTTCTACAGCCTTCATAGACTTTCCTTCACTGTGAACAAAATCTCCAGAATCTGTCTGCCTCCTTTCAATAGGAGTCCTTTTCTTCCTTTGTTTTTTATTTCACTTATCTAGTGTTTGTGGGTGGAGGCAGGGATCAGAGGGGCGAAATAAAAAGTACCCATGTTCAGTACCATCTTTCTTTCTTTTGGGCCATAGGGAGGGTTCAAGCTCAGTGATAAGGCAAGAGCTCACACATCCACGCTTCGTTAAAACTACCCTGTCATTGGTCCAGGCTAAAAGCAATGATACCCCTTCCCTTCATTCATCTTGCAGACCATGACACATCTTAGAATTTATTCCCAAATCTGTTTTTGGAAAAATATCTGCTTTTTTTTTTTTTTTTCATATTTCTCTCTCATGGGCTCTTTAAAAAGCAGTTTGTAGCTAATAAGTCTGTGTAGGCTGCGTGCGTTTCATACCAAGACAGAGCCACTTGCTGTGCAAAGGAATGAAGTTAGAACCCTGGAATAATGGAGTGGAACTCTCAAAAATAAAATTTCAAGAAGCCCCCCTCCCCGAGCTTAACAAATGTCTTTGAAAACACTGTAATAGTAGTCTCCCAGGGCTCTGCAAAGTTAAATTGCTAGTAAGCAGCTGTGTGCCATGAAGTGACTAAGAATTACGTATGCCAGCCCCTGCTTACTTCATTCCTAGGTGGAAGAGTGACATGAAAAAGGGCAACATGCTGCCTGCACCCTGTGCTTTCCCCATCCGCTCCTAAAGACTAACCCATTTCTTCAAATCTCAAAGATGCCTTGAGGGTATCTACACGATCTCGACATTTATCCCACCCAGTGGTCAAATGCGTAATACAGTTGTCTTTCTGCAAAGGGGAATAATGAACCCAGTTTTAATGTCTGTCAGAGACAAATAGAGAGCAAGAGTCTAATTTCAAACAAATCTCCCGTTGTCCAGTAGAGGGCAGCTGGTTCCAAACACATAATGAATATTTTAGACTTGCATCACCAACACCAAGAGCTTTACCTACTTAACTATTTTTATAAAGAAAAACAAACCCAAGAGGTTCATTAAAAAACGATACTTTACTGTTAGTACAGCTCATCTCTGCTCAGTAAAGTGTAGTCCTAGGTCTGTATGCAGTGGAATTACGGGAAGATGGAGAGGTGGTACCTGCTTGTTAAAATGCAGATTCTCAGAGCTTCTGACCCTGAATTTCTGAGAAACAGGCCCTCAGAATCTACATTTTAATAAGCTCTCTAGATGATTCTTATATATGCTGAGGTTTAAGAACTTTAGTACTAATTTGGCTACTTCATTCCACTAATCTCTGAATTAGGTAGACATATCTTGAAGGATTTTCATGTATATCAGAGAAATCCAAAGAGATCAAAACATTTAAGCTATGGCACTCTTCTATAAAGGCCTAAAAAATAGAATTACTATTACTGCTTGCTCCATCGAGCAGATGCGATTATCTCCCATGCACCCTTAGAAGAAATAACTGTGGCTCTAGGGGGATTATACTCTTTAGTTAACATATAGGGAAGGAGAATATTAACCAATAAGCTTGGGGAAAATCTTCATGCTGCCAAGTCCTTGTGTAGTTACCAGCTACACAACTTAGACAACCCACTCTCTGAGCCTTAGTCTTCTCAAAGTTAAAACATACTTTATGGTACTTACTCTGCTGATTTCAGAGTTTTGTTTTGTTTTGTTTCTGCATCAACAATCATCATACGTGGGGATGTTCTCAGTACATTTCACATATGTGTATCTTACAGCTTACAGTTTATTATAATCACCGCCCTGAGAAGCAAGAAGCACTGTTGTTCTAGTACTTCTTTGAAAAGTGTGAATCTGGGTTACTTCAAACACCACTTAGCTCAAGAGGCAAAGGGAGATTTCTGGTTCCAATTTAGGTCTAGTTTAAACAACTTCCTTTCTAATACTTCTTTTTATAGCTCTCCCTCTCGTAGTTTTAATAGCTTCCTTTATACATTTGATGTAGAAAAAAGAAAAAAAAAGTGGGTGCAGGCAATTTATTCACTAGGGCTCACATGTCCAATCTTAACAGAATAATTTTTTTTTTTGCCACTGCTGCTACAGAGGAAATTGCTTAGACGAGATGTCTTTTCTAAGGAATCGAGAGGAAGTAGTAGCTCCTGAAGAACAAGTGGATGCCTAGAGATTTAATGATGGTATATTTCAAAGATTAAGGGCAATGATGGAATCACAAGGTCTAATCAGAGCCCATGAATAAAGTTGAATGAGGGAAAGAACAAGTCCATCCCAGCCTGTACATGCAATGATGGAAGAACCGTTTCTCAGTTGTCATTTCTCTAAAGATCATCATTCAAGACAATGGAATCTAACTCTAAGCAGATCCTTGCACCAAATATTGGCCAGTTGTCTTAGTCTTCATGTCACCGGCCATAGGTGTGATGGTAGAATGGGTGCATTTCTGATATGCATTCCTTCTAGGGGAAAATAATTCAGAGTACCCAAATGCATATTGTGAATAAATAGAGGCAGCCTACTGGGCCACCAGGAAAGCTCAGAGCCAGGATAAGGAATAGTGCCAGCTATAGGAATGGCATGGCAGATTTGAAAAGTACTATGAGGGTTATTTTGTCCACCCTCCTGCCATAGCAAATCTGATTATTGTTGGCAACTCTAATCTTAAAAATATTAAGGAAGAAAAATACTCACAAACTTCCTTTAACTTATTCATTTATTTATTAGCAAGTATTTACTGAGTTCTTCCTGGGAGCCAGTACTGGGACCTGGGGTTAAAGTAAGGTTACATGGAGTCCTTTTCAGAATTTTTAAAAGCATCAGGCTTATCCTGTAAAGTTGTCAAGGCTGTTATCATGAAATGATAAGCAGGAGGCAGATCTTATTCAAGCAGACTGAAAATGAGACATATGGTCTGCCTTTACATGTTCTCTGTGCTTTGCATTTTATTTGAGATCATATAATTCATATTTAAAACATGAAATTTATTAAAGGTCTATAAAGGAATCAGCACTTAACTTTAAGAACACTAGTAAAAAGTAACTGCGTCAGACAAGAAAACTGGAACAACGTTTGGAAAGCGGTCAACTATGATAGAAGGAACACAGACTAGAAATGCAAAGACCTGGGTTCTACTTAAAGATCACCAGTCACTAACTAGGTCTCAGGGATAAAATACCATAACCTCTCCTACCCACCTCATAGTCTTTTTGTATGAATGAGATGATTACACACACACGTACATTTTTGTGATCATTTTGAAAATATACTCTATGTTAAATATATAAGGTGGTTTTGTTACTCCCTCTTTTATATAAATGAGCTTTGGGAGGGAAAAAAGACAGAGAGAGACGAAGGAAGGCAGGAAGGAATGAAGGGAGGAAGGAAGAAGGCAGGGAGGGAAGGAGGGAAGGAAATGAAAGAAGAAAGAAACCAAGCAGTGGCAGACAGGTAACACCCAATTTCAACACTTCTCTCTCCCACATATTTATTTCAGAGTTCTTTGTAATTCCCCTGAGTTGGGTTTGTATGGATGGAACATAATAAACCATGGGCAAAACCTTGTATTTGTAGTAAATGGAGCCAAATGGTTTGGGTTTGATTATCTTCTGAGCTTTATTATACGAACTTAACCAGTTTCCATTGGTTGCTGGGTAATGGCATGCTGACATGGATCTCCAGGGAGCCAGAGGACTTCCCACTCACCATGTTACACTCCCAGGCTGTACCAAGGCCTGTGAGGTGGAAAAGCAAAATGTTGTGGCTCTTGGGAAATTTTACACCTTCATACAAGTATAATCTTCACAAGTCTATAAAATTTCAAACAGTAAAGAGAGGGGAAAAAGGGGGAGGATAATATACCTGCAGGAACCATTTTCTCTGCAGATCAAAGAATTAATTACATTCTCCCAACCTGGTTATTCGCACCAACAGTGCAGGGAGAAGGTGGGAGGAAGACGCTATTTCTACAAGAAAAGGACAGTGCTTTCTGTCAAGCTTTAACTTGCTTAGATCTGGCATTTAAAACTAAACAGGGAAAGGCAAATTTCAAACTCCATTTACTTTTAGCAAGTCAAGACTTCTTGTCTCAAGCTGAGTATAGACAGACTTGTTCCTGGGCCACTGTGTTGCCACTATGGCCATTTCTACAAAATAACTAGGTTGGTAGAATTTGGCTTCAAACCTCATTAAAATGTCAGCATCATCATATCCTCAGCACAACCGAAGGTGGGAGAAATAGAAGTAAAGAGTAGAGTTACAAACAAGATGATACACCTCTGAATATACTGTCAAGTTTGTTTCCCTAAATTAGCACACCTTAAGGTCTGCCAGAAATAATAATCTTCTTATGATGAACATCTGTGATCTCAGACCAACTACTTCTGGCTCTAAATGCCCTGATCTCAAATTCCATTATAGAAAGGAACTTAAGTTTACCTAAAAGGCTACCATTCTAGCAGTGTGCTAGTAACTCATATAATTTGACATGTAGAGGGCTCCGTGCCTGACTTCTGCACTCTGGGACTTTGGTCTCTCTGTCAGTTTGCCTTGGAGCAGGCCAGCTCTGCCTAGAGCAGAATGGCCCTGCAATTAGCAACAAATCACCATCTTGAAGTAATTGGAGAGCTTTGCTGATATGTGAATCTGGAATAAAACTGCAGGCCATGTCCCAAACTTTGCCTATTATTTTATTTATTTAGGGTCTTCATTAGTGTTGACATAAAAGGTGATTTAACTGAAAACTGTTGTTAACTCTGGTGGTGTGCTCCTTTTTCTTACAGAGAAAGCATACATTTCCACTTACAGGTCACTCTCTTGTTTTGGGAAGAAAAATAAGAAGACTAAGAAGAATGCATCCCACCAGTTACACTGGGCATTGAGCCAGAATTACAGCAAGCACTGCAGGGGTAAGAAGCAATAGATTTTAATTGGTGCCTAGGGGTAAAGGTCAGCTCTCTTGGAACAATGGGCATCTATGGTGGTAATTGACTGAGTCCTCTGTGGGAGTTTGTAAATGTCAGTAATGCACTTTCAAATGGAGGCACAAAGGGCTTGGGCCCAATGAACAAAGACAGCATTAGCCAGTCGAGAAAATATGTAAATCTGTTGGTTAAATAATGCATTAATAAAGCACAAGGGGTGGACACACACAAACACATCACATAACATAAATTCAAAAGAAAGTAGACTGCTTCCAATATCAGACAAACGCCTTCCTAAGATCCAACATCTTTTTCTCCAGCACAAGTTCAGCTCTTTTCCTGGACATCCTCTGGAATTCAAACACTCTAATTATCTAAGTCAAGCTGGATGTGTGGTTTGGTTCCTAAAGCTACAGCCATCTCAGTGAAATTTGGGTTTGCTGATAGAGGAAGCATCAGCATTTATTAAGAAGTTGTACCTGTTCTTTCAAGAGAATTTTGGCCCTTTTAGAAAGCAGTTGGGAAAAAGATGAATTACTAAGTCACTGGAACACCAGAAGCCCCTCCCAATCCCCCACAAATGCTTGACTGCTTCCCTTATTGTCATGTTTCACCCCACACTTCTCACATCCCAGTCATCCCCAATATTCACCTACTGCCCTGATCTGGGTGCTCTCTTAAGAGTTCAGTAAGTTTAAGGAGATGATATTTTCTAAATCTACAATTAAGATAATCTGTCAAAGGAGCACTTTAAGGAGCACTTTTAGGATACAAAAGAGTAGGATGTTTAATATATGTATTATCAAATTATTAAGATTTCAGGAAATGAAAGGTACAGTACTTGTAAGTGTAAATCACACTCATTTCTCCCTACATCCCTCTCCCTTCCATCTCCCTGTCTTTGCAGACATGGCCCTGTTTTATGCATGTCTGTATCTCTACTGCTTAGCACTCAATAAACGTTCAACTAAATTATATTTTTCTGTTGTGAATGTCATGACCCTGTGTCATACCAGTCTGCTTCATTGAGCAATTTAAGCCCTCTCATACTGTTTTCCTGACTATCCCAGACCACAATCCTCTCCAAACTCTTAGAGCCTTTGTCATCTGTACCATGCAATCCATCATCTTCTGTCTTACACTGTTCTTTAATTGCATCCCTGCAGCAGGATGGTAAACCCCATAAGGGCGATGTGAGGTTCACGCTTTTTTTTTTTTTTTTTTTACATTCACCAATGTGCTTGCAAAGAACTGGGCACAAGCCAGGTATTCAATAAAATATGTGTCAATTGATTTCTTAAGATTGCACCTCTAAATCTCATCAATAGTTCTAACTGACCAATAGTTACTTAAGATAAATGCTGAATATATCAGGTAAATTTTAATATATAAGGTAAATTTTAGTTTTATTAATTCAATCTTAATAAGGTCACCACTGCCTATTAATTGATTTTATAAGCAAGACATGAAAAAAGTTTATAACAATTGAAAAGAAACTGTGTTATTATGTTAGAATTATAATTCAATTGGGTCATGAAGACTTTTCTTTTGTCTAATTAGTATAGTCAGATATAAATGGAAATTAGTATGTTTTAGGAGTCAAAATAGACACATGATTATTCATTTAATATTTGCAAATCAATCAAAGCTATATACACACTGTGGTCTGTGAACACTGGTTTCTCACAATACATACACTGAAAGATATTTTTCATCTTCTTTTTCCCTTCTCCTTTGACAAATATTTGCTTCTCTGTGAAGCCTTCCTTGAGTTCTCAAAGATAGAGTTCTATATACATAGCTGTTATGATACATAAATTCTTTACTATAGTTGACTGTTTATACGTTCATCTCCTCTACCAGACTGTACAATCCTTAAGAGCAAAGACAGTGTCTTATATTTCTCTTCTACTTCCCGATTCTTAAAAAAGATCTGGCACAAAATATGCATTTAATAATTTTGGTTGAGTTGACAAATGACAGCATAAGGCATGGCCATGTAATGTGAAACAGATACTAATGATAACGATTAGAGACTAACATTTATCAAAATCTTGCTATGTTCAGGAACTGTTCTTCTTTGCTTGTTTTGACTCTTCTCATAACTACCTTATGATATCGACACAATCATTATATTTTATTTCAGAGATGAGAAAACTGTATCATGGAGAGGTTAATAACAAACAAACCCACAAATAAAACCTTGTCTAAGGGTGTAAAACTAGTATGTGGCTTAGCTAGAATTTAAAGCCAGGCCAACTGGCTCCAGGGTCCATTATATTAACCATTACACCACAACTAATGACTCTACCAGGCAAAAATTCACAATGAATGCCTTCAAATCACAAAGTATAGCTCCACCGTGACTGCAAATAGGTGTATGGTTGGTACACCTGACCAGTGCAGAAACTACAATGTGTACACATAAATAGAAGAGGTCATTACACAGAGGGATGTGGGAGTAGCTAGGAGAGATAGCATTAAAAGGACAAAAGTCCATTAAGTGTAGGCAGCAGCAATGACATTTGAATCTGCTGCTGGGGAGCCTGGATCTAGGCCTGCCACTCCCCCATACTTGAGTCATAATTGTGTTTTCCTTCCTGGCAAAACCAATTTCGGCCACAGCCATCAATATCTTTTACCCCTTTGAAAGCACTCAGGAAGAAGAAAGATAAGGGTAAATTGTACTCCCTCTGAAAGTCTTAATAAGTTCCTGGTAAATTAGCCTTGCTCTCTCTGAGAGATCTCAAGAAATTCCTAATCTACTGCTGAAAATATTTATGATTTTATTATTTCTTTTTCTTCTACCTATGTCTTCATTGTGCTCTTTGTATGAGCTTTTTCTCATCACTATTTTGTTACTTTTAATGCCTTGTCATAATCTCTGCCATCTTCCCTCTTGGCTTAACATCTGTGCCTTTCTTCCTATACCTCCTCTTATCTGTGTAAGATTGTGTATTCAGGGTGTTTCATTTTTCCCCATTCTTTGTTTTTTGGATTCATCCACATCGTCCTTTTCTCCACTACAGGCATGTTTATTTCCTGGTGGCAGATGCTGTCAATCACGGCAATACTTAGTATTCTAGTTCCCACACAAACACACACAGCCTCAAGCAGTCAAAGAAAAAGAGATTGCTCTTTCCCAGTCATCAAATCATACATTCCACATTGGAGGCCTTTTTACCTATGAAGATTTAAGCCCATCTTGTTACTTACAAGTTATAGTATTTTGTTCTGCAAAAGTTTTGTTAAACAGTTGACTTGGGTTATGGAATGAGAAACATGTTATCAGTTAGGGATCCAGTAAAATGGGAGGTGGATGCCTAGAGGAACAGAGGGACAAAACCATCAAAAGATTTGGTTAAGAGAAAGGTCAGGTCAGAAAAAGAAATGTTTAAATCGAAACAATTTAGCCTTTGAGGATGGTGGTGCTCTCTTCATTTCTCCAGGGAAGAAAAAGGTGGTTTTTATTAGAGGTTCATCAACATTGACTTTGTTTTTCCTGACAGCACCAAGAGAAAGCGTGGGGCAAATCTGATATATTGGAGTGAAACATCCCCACCCTAGTAAATATGGCAAATTTCCTGTAGCAGCTAGCATTCATCTCCATCCATCATGAGAGCAGCATAGGCTATTCACTAGAAACACATGTTCTAGATACAGTATGTCAAACATCGGATGATGGAAACATCTGAGAAACCACAGGGAGTATGCTGGAAGCAAACAGACCAGAATGTTGAAAAGACCTCTGACCATTTTCCACAGCAGAGCGTAACTTGGAACCAACCTGAAATAATGCATTTGACCTTCACGAAAGGGTAATGGATGGGCATTTAACATTAGGCCAGCCAGACCTCAGAGAACACTAGATCTAACAAGGACAGATGATGGGGCAAAAATAAATAAGTAGGTAGAAACAGATAATCTATTACGCATATTTGAAGAATGATTAGCCTCTGACACAGGCTTCCTTTCATTTTTGAGAACTCCTGTTCACCTAGCCACAGAGGCAACCTACCCTCTGAGACCCAGTCAGTGGTATAAGAAATAGGCAGTCTCCAGATCTGTCTTACATCATAATAACTGGAGACTAATTCAGGTTATCTCTGTCCTGATAACTTCATTTGTTAAAAAGGAATAAAACCAAAAGACAGAGTTCTATTGCCCCCCAACCCCCAACCCGGCCTTTTGGTAAAGAAATACCACCTGCGGCCGGCCCCGTGGCTTAGCGGTTAAGTGCGTGGGCTCCACTACTGGCGGCCGGGGTTCGGATCCGGGCGCGCACCGACGCACTGCTTGTCTGACCATGGTGAGGCGGTGTCCCACATACAGCAACTAGAGGGATGTGCAACTATGACGTACAACTATCTACTGGGGCTTTGGGGAGAAAAGGGGAAAAAAAAAAAAGAGGAGGACTGGCAGTAGATGTTAGCTCAGGGCCAGTCTTCCTCAGCAAAAAGAGGAGGAACAGCATGGATGTTAGCTCAGGGCTGATCTTCCTCACAAAAAAAGAAAGAAAGAAAGAAAGAAAGAAATACCATCTGAAGCCAACTAGAAGGTATTACCTAAACTTAGAAAAGGCTGATCTGTGGATCTATCAATCACCTCTCTACCTACCTACTTATCTAGCTAGCTCCCTGCATGTATTTTTAAACAACTTTTCCCCCCGCAAAGCCCCAGTAGATAGTTGTATGTCATAGTTGCACATCCTTCTAGTTGCTGTATGTGGGACGCGGCCTCAGCATGGCCGGAGCAGCGGTGCATCGGTGCGCGCCCGGGATCCGAACCCGGGCCGCCAGCAGCGGAGCGCGCACACTTAACCACTAAGCCACAGGGTCGGCTCCCCTGCGTGTATTTTTAAAACATAAATTTGGCTCATAAAACTCTGAACTATGACAGCAAGATGGTATAAACTTGATCTTCATACATATAACATTTTTTAAATCAGCAATTCATGATTAATATTTAATGTATTAGATGCTTATTATATGTGATAAACACATCTTACACATGAGGAATGACAAATATGTGATGTTAATCATGCAAGAAGCTTCTTTCCAACAACAAAGTATTTAGTACTACTTAATGTTACATTTCAATAAAACAGTGAACTACTATTTAACCTCATCAGTTCTGAGAAGCCAGGTACAGAAGCAAGGTACATTCTGAACCTATCTTTCTTTCTTTCTTTTTTTTTGAAACATTCGTGTTAGAGAGACACAGATAAGATTTAATAAAAATCAACTAGGTACCTACTAGGTAACATACTGTGCTAAAATCAAAAAGATTGTGGTTTTATTAGCATTTGTTTATTTATGAATGTTATAGGTGCTTTGATCTATATAAAATAGTACAAGGTACATGGCGGTTTCAGGTGTAGTTCAGTATACAGAGGAGAATGACCTACATGAGTTTTTTTTCCCAGTTGAGTTCTATGGAGCCCAAGAGTTCCAGAGGGCTCCTTGGGGCCACCTTGGGCCAATGAGGCAGTTTGCTAGTGGGAACTGCTCCTGGCATTCTGCTCCCATTTCAAACACAGCACTTTGTGCACTTAATTATTCTGTAGCTTGTTAGAAACCGAGGGGCTTGGATGGCTGTTGGAAAATCACCCAAAGAAAAAAATGTAGATGTGACATGCTTTCTTGAATTAGATTTTATTTTTGAACGCTCAAGGAGAGAACAGAATATGACTGAAACAGTATCAACACTCTACTGTACTCAGGAAGGATAAAGGAGATGATCTTTCCCTTTAGCCATCATTGCCCAGGTTAAGCGTAGGGAAGTAAGCATTTGTTTGCTTTTATTGAAGTTTGGAAAATGCCACTTCCGCTATGCCTCTGAGTTCAAGCATTGCACTTCTTTATGAATGAAACATACCTTATTTCTAAAGATTAGAGGCAAATGCATAATCTTGTGTACAAAGGGACAGATAAAAGAGTTAGGGTGTAATGAGCAAGCGTTGAGTGTGTGCCAAGGGAAATGTCATGCACCCCCTTTGATGTATTGTACAATCCACTGGTTCCCCTTGGCCTCGCCAGATAATGTCAAGTGAGTGCTATGCAAAGTCCCTGCATTTTAAATATTAATCATGCTCTTCTTGGAAAAGATAAAATTATACATTATGACCTAGAAATGACTAAAACCTATGGGGATTTTTTACTATCCTTGTTTTATCCACTTGAAAGTATTAATTTTAAAATTAGAGAAAATAAATGAGTCAAAGCTGGTTTCACAATGTACTTTCCTTTTCAAGTTCCAGTCTAGGAGTCCAAAACCCAGCCTAAGTTCAGTTCAAATCCTCAGCTCTGTGTTGGACAGGTACTGTAAACCAAGATTCTACGCTCGGCACGCTAGATGACACAGCTGATCAAGGCCCTTTGTCCCATCTAGGACCTGGCATTCTAAACGGGGGATTACACATGGTCAAAAACAACTATAACCAGAAGTGAGAGAAAAGTGCTAGAAAAGAAAAGCAGATGCCTGGGAGATAAGAGGGAATGAGAAAATCTCATTAGTGGAATTGATTAGATTTTATGGAATAGGTGGCATTTGAGGTTCACATTAAAGGTCTGATGATTTTAGCTTTTCATTCATCAGTTGCATGCAACCTCAGGCAAGTCATTGAACTGAGGACTCAGTTTCCATATCTGTTAAATGACAAAGCAGAATCCTCATACCTCCAACATCTTTTAGGTTCTGACTCAAAGATCCCATGATTTTTGGCAGACACTATCAACCATACCTCTTCCCTGTCCCCAAAAGTCATCATCCATTATATAGACCACCCAAGCAAATGACAAGAGGAATTAAGCATGCCCAGGATATAAAGAGAAGAAGCAAGGGGTCAATAATCAAGCATATATTTAGAAAGTACTGGGCCGGCCCCGTGGCTTAGCGGTTAAGTGCCTGCGCGCTCCGCTACTGGCGGCCCGGGTTTGGATCCCAGGCGCACACCGACGCACCACTTCTCCGGCCATGCTGAGGCAGCGTCCCACATACAGCAACTAGAAGGATGTGCAACTATGACATACAACTATCTACTGGGGCTTTGGGGAAGAAAAGGAGGAGGATTGGCAATAGATGTTAGCTCAGAGCCGGTCTTCCTCAGCAAAAAGAGGAGGATTAGCATGGATGTTAGCTCAGGGCTGATCTTCCTCACAAAAAAAAAAAAAAGTACTACATACAGTATGGTAATTAAAACCTAAACATCTGGATAAAATGCAAACAGTGTTTAATGTTGGCATGTACCAAGAGACCCGCAAGAATGATCAATGCACTCTGAGGAGCTAGGGTCCTATTTATAGGATGAAAGTCTTAGAAGGCTCTCTCAGCAGGAATGCTATTAATTAAGTGGTGAAAACACAGAAAGGAGAAGGAACTGGGGTATGGAGGGGGCACAGGAAACATAAAGAACAAACACTCTCTAGTTTTTTTTCTTTGCTGGGAACATAGTGAGCAGAGAGTACAAGGTATAACCACTAAATGAATTGACTGTTCCAAGTTTAAAAAAAGCAAAACACTTTTTTTCTTTTTCTCCCCCCAAATGAATTCCACTTGGGGTTTTGTATTCTTTAATCCTTGAAGATGTTATACAACAACTGGTGAAGAGAGAACAGCTAAGGTTGGTCGGGGGTGATGGGAAAGATACACACAGAGTATAAAAAGTTTTCCTCTTAGTCAGAATACAAACAGACAGTGAGAATTTAAAAGTGAGACTGAGATTTCAGCGTTGATTTTTTTTTTCTTTGTTACATTTGTATTAGTTCTTTCCATCACTCTCTACATCCCAGCTGTTCGTTTCAGGTGTAGGTTAAATCATCTTTTCTCATAGAATATTATATATATATATATGTTTGTAGCCAATAAACCATTGCTGACACCAACAAGCCTTGGGATTTTTCAAGAACTGGGGGTGGGGGAGTGCTCTCCCTCAGAGACACGGTGACAGATAGCTAGCCTGCCTCTCCTCTGGCACTAGGACCCACTTATCTTTATTCTTTTGGGCCTACATCATATATCAGAGGCCAGGTGCAGGGATACTTCGAAAGAGTATGCATGAGCTAGGATAATACCTGGGAGTAGGCTTTCTGTCTCTGTTAGTCAAGATTTCCTAGACTGAACTATGATGAGCTTACAGTTTCTACTGTAACAGACATATCCAAGGAAAGCTGCGGTAATTTACAGCAGGCTTGCAGAGAAACCACGAATGGATGATCATCAATTTAAACTGTAAATAAGGGCCTGTTTTGTTCTGGACTCTGATCCCAGTAATGCCCCTAACAAGCTGCCTGCAAAACCAGGGCATGATGCCGACTGTTGGAGACATGTTGATTGAAGAACTGTGCTCATCCTCACAAGCTGCTAAAAATAGCGATAAGAACATGAAGGCAAAACAAGTTTCTGGGAATGCAAGACAGTTATCCTGATGTCAGTTTTATTCTAGTTGCTCCCACTGATGTGAAAGCAGAGAGAAGTATCTGATACAAAAGATGTTAACTTCCTAGATAGCACCCTAGAGACCTAAAAGAATCCAACCCTTTAAAGGAGCCTGCCTTTTCACTGGAGGACTCAGAAGTCCTAGAAGAATTGGAGCAAACTTGAGTGCTTTTGCTCTGCATAATTAATAGAGCCTGATATTTCTTCATTTTTCTTCTTTTCTTTTTTTTTTTTTAACATAACCTCTCATTGATTGAGGGAGTCACATTCACACTTTAAAATGGTGTGCAGGGCCAGCCCCGTGGCTTAGTGGTTGGGTGCGAGCACGTCGCTGCTGGCAGCCCGGGTTTGGATCCAGGGCGCACACTGACGCACCGCTTCTCCGGCCATGCTGAGGCCGCGTCCCACATACAGCAACTAGAAGGATGTGCAGCTATGACATACAACTATCTACTGGGGCTTTGGGGGGAAAATAAATAAATAAATAAAATCTTAAAAAAAAAATGTTGTGCAGGTACTATCTCTGGTTCAAGTATGTCCCTTTGAGGGGGAAACTACGTATTTCATGGTGATAAATTCATTTCATAAGTAGGAAAACTGGACACAAATATACTGCTATGTCATCTTTATTGATTTTTGCACCATTGTAAAGACCTTCATTGTCCTCCAATATTTCTTAAATCTATCAGCATCTCAGAAAGTGACCCTGAAGGCCTCATTTATCTGTAGAGGAAAAGATCCCTTTTCTTAGGTTCACCCATAAGCATTGTGATTTAAACAGCTGAGGCCTGCCTCTGCTTCTGGAAGGTAACCAGCCCAGAGAAAGCTGTTCTCTCATAGTCATGGGCAACGACTTCTCTTTCTCTGGAAATAGGGTAGGCCAAGTCTTAATTCCAGCTAAATGCTCATGGCCAAGTGCCCTTTTTAAAATCCTCCAGATAACTATAGATTAAGTACGCTGCCTGATTGATACTGGTGTATTGACATGAGTGGATTCCATGGCAGGGCTCCTTGCTGTATTCCCTCTAAGCTTTTCTTCCAGTCTCAGAAGCTACATCTGGACTTGAGAGTCTCATCTTCAAGATGCTCCTGTAAACAATCTTGGAGTCTCCAGATCACCACCACATATTCTGCAAGTACAGTAAAGCCTATGATCACATTCAACATTTGGCATCTTTTTTTAAATCATATTCCTCTCTAACGGCATCAATAAAACAGAGACTGTCACTAGATTAGAACAATTCTAAGGTCTCTTCCAGTTGTAAATTCCTTCGTTTTTGCCTATATCACTTTACAAATGAGAAAATATAAATGTCTCACCCAAAGTCACCTGCTGGGTGGAAGCAGAGTCATTACAAAAAGTCATATTGCATTTAATATTAGAATACAGGACCTTTGAGGGTGGAATGCTGGCTTGTTTCTCTTTGCGTCCTGTGGTGCCTACGGTTTGTTGATTGTTAAACGAAATTTACTAAAAATGTGAACTAGAGGAAAAATCAATAGGGATTACAAGAATTGATTCAAAGCCAACAAACATAACTAAATCTCATCATAAAAATAAAAGATATAAGTTCAGCTCCTCAATTTCGGACTGTATACAGCAGATCAAAATTATTTAGATACAATTATTGATGACGGACCAGTAATCAGCCAATAAGGGGAAGATAGTAATGTTCAGGGTGTACCTCTAAATTTGTGAGGTTGACATTATTGAGCTGTGCTGTTCAATACCGTGGCCATCAGCCACATTTGGCTATTGACATTTAAATTAATTAGAATTAAATGAAACTTAAAATGCAGTTCCTCAGTCACACTAGCCATATGTCAAATACTCAATGGCCACAAGTGGCTAGTGTCTACAGTACTGGACAACTTAGAGGACATTTCCATCATTGCAGAAAGTTCTCCTGAACACGGCTATTTATAGAGGATAATCACTACTATTACTTCCAATAATTATATGAAGAAGGAAGAGGAGGAAGATGAGAAATGGAGAATAAAGTGAAGAGAAAACATTGATTAAGCCTTAACTATTCTGTGCTAAACACTTGAAATGCCTTATTTCATACAATCCTTACAACTTTCCTCATGAAGTAGATACCATAATTATCCCCTATTTTAAATCTGACGACACTGTGCTTGGAGAGATTAAATAAATCACCAAAGCTATACATTTGTTAACTGGTTTAGTTGGGTTTTTTACTGAAGCCATCTGACTCTAGAGTCTATGTGTAACTGGTAAGTTATACTGCTTCTACTGAAGAACTTGAAATGTTTAGAGCCAGAGTGGTTTACATAAGTGGTTCTTCATCCTGGGTACTACCAGAAGCATCTGGGGAGCTTGCTCAAGGTACAGTTACCTGAGCCCTAACCCAGAGCAACAGGGGCTTGCATATTTGGGGACCACCTACTGCTTTGGATGTGCAGCCAGAGTTGAGGATGATTGTTTAGGGATGTTCTCAGCCACCTGCCACAGTCCAGATAACAAAATGCAGAACCTACCCAAGGTCACTAACAGTAACTACTGAAGATATGAAATGAGAACCTAGACATCAGTGCTACCATCATAACAAAATATGGCTTAGGACATATTAATGAACAGGACTTTTCTATTTCCTGGTTGATACTGCTATTTCATGTAATTCATGTAATACTTAGACATTATATGTCAGAATTCAGAATTTGACAATGCAAGGTTTATAAAAACCAAACAATGGATGTAGCACCACTCTCCTCCTGAGACAAATAGGTCTTTTCTCATTAAAAAGTAAATATTTTCTTCCTGAGAAAATAACATCTCTCTCCGAAGATAAATCCTCTTAATAGGAGCAGTAGAACGTAGTAGAAATGGTATGACTGCCAACCAGGAAACCTGAATTCTAGTACCAACTGTGCCCATAACTGTGTGATGGCAGTAAACCATTTCCTTTCTTTGAACCTTAGTTTTCTCATCTGTAAAGTTAGGGAGTGGTGTATGATGATCTCCAAGTGGAGATCCTTCCAGTGGTGTTTCCACCCTGACACTGTATGCAGGCTGAATAAACTTTACAAAGGAAACTTCCAATCTGCTGTAGGACAATACATTCACTTTAATTCTAGTTAATCTATTTACTCTATGCCAAGGGAAAACAGGGACATCAGATGAAAACAGCCACGTTTTCCTTTGTCAAGGCTCATTCTGATTCTTGTGACTGATTGGTCAGAGCTCTTACAAGGGAGTCAGCAGCCTCCACTCAACAAGACTCATTCCCTACAGCTGCCATTCAGAAACGGTAATGATATACCTACCCCTCGCCCTCCTACATTCACAGCTGCTGACCTGAAAAGTACGATGCATCAGACATTTTACCACCTTAATATCCATCAACTCGCCTTTACACCTCTAATCTCAATTTAACTGTAATGGATTTTTAGGTGGTTAGAGAGGTTAGGCAACCAAGACAGAAGTCACATCATGAATAAGTAGCATTCTGAATATACATTTCTTACCTTACGCTTGTTGGTGGGACACACGTAGAGATAGCTCAAAATTGTTTTCAACCCAACTTTATCATTCAGCTTCTCATAGGTTGTCCCATAATCAGTTGACCTGTAATTCAAAAGGAACATTAATGAGGACAGAAGTATATGTCATTTGGCTGCTTGTCAGTATAATGCATGTTTTACATAGTAGAATGGCTCTCAGGAGGTTTCTAAATGATTCATGTAGTATATAATAATGCTTAATTATGTACACAGTAGCATCATGTGAGTGGTTAACATTTGCATTTAAATTGAATTGGTAAAAATTAAAACTCCATCTCTCTACTGCTCGTTAAAGTACGCACATTGCATAATGTGGTTAATCTTAAAAGATTAAGAGATGAGGATGTCCCTTGAATTGACCAAAGAAATATGGAGTTTTTACTCAGAGTTGACATTTCCAAACTTTTGCTTTATCTTTGGCACAGTAGAAAAGCAGGTTCTCCTGATTTATCTACAAATTGTGTTTTCTTTCATGAGTCATAGAATATACGGTGGGTCAGTCCCTTCAAAGGTCATTCAGTCTTTTCCTATTATTTAAGAGTAAGAAAATGTCTTAATAGCAAGTGAGATTTCACAGTCTTACTCAGTGGCCCTTTCTAGTGCTAAGCAACCTGGAGTTGGGAGGACATTACTTCTTGGCACTGACCCTATCTTTTTAGAGATTTTCTCATCTTTCTCTAACCATTGGTCAATAACTTATCAATTCAGATTGAACAAATAAACCTTAATGATCTTCTCTATGAAAGACTATTATATATTTCAGAATTGTAATCATTAAAACCTTGTACAGTAGGAAATGTTATCTGCATTTGAAGAAAGTGGTTGAGAGAACTTAAGTGACACTTTCAAAGAAAACAGCTGATAAATGGCCAGCTAGAATTTGAATCCAGGTATTCTGGTCCTAAAACCTATGTCATTTACATTATATCACAGCTTTTTTTTTTTTAATTTAAAGGAAACATATAAAATTCCTTCTCAGCCTTCTTTTTACATA
This sequence comes from Diceros bicornis minor, assembly GCF_020826845.1. NCBI lineage: Eukaryota > Metazoa > Chordata > Mammalia > Perissodactyla > Rhinocerotidae > Diceros > Diceros bicornis. The sequence goes on from NC_080745.1 coordinate 71,289,961, forward strand.
TAGGAGACTCCCAATGCAATTCATTCATTCATTCATTCACATTTGTTGAGCTTCTAAAATGTACCAGGCCCTGGATACAACACATTGTCCCTACTCTCAAGAATCTAACAGCTTTATTTGAGAGGCAGCAAGATAAAGTCATAACGTGTTAAGTGCAATGATAGACATAAGAATTAACAAGGCATAGAAAATAAAGTTGGTTTAATTAGAAAAACACAAAAATGTAATCATTTTAATTCATTTCTGATCTTACATATTCCTGCAGGTCATAAAGACTAAATAGAAGAAGTTTGTGTTAACAACCTTATCACCATGCATTAAGAGCCTACTCTGGACCAGCTACCAAAAAAAGAAAGCTATATAATATGTGATCTTGGAATGAAGGAATTAAAAATTTATTTTGGCTGGGGACACGGGACATTTTTCCCCTAAAATTTATGTATATTATATATAAATATTATAGATAATATTATATTATTATAACTATATCTATTATATATTTTATATATGTATATTACAACTAGTCAATACTTCACAGAATATAGATGATACACCAAATCACTGCAGATTGGGGTGTTATGCAAAGCTTCTTGGAAGAACTGTGGACCACCTTGAGAATGGAAAATGGGTAGGACTTCAGAAAAGGGATGTGGTAAGAGCGTCATCAAACCAGTAAACTGGAAGGTGCCAGTGTAACCCAAAGATATAACTGGCTTTCTTCAGGATCAATCTGTACTCTATCCCAATCAGACACTGGCTTGATAGCCAAGAATATTTGAAGGGTATTCCAGAACTCTTTCACAGGAGATCTTATCCATGAACCACAACAAACTTCTTTAAATCCTCCTTCCACATTCATCTTTGTCTCCTCAAGCTCATGCTGGTATGAAATTTCCTCCTACTCTCTAAGAAGTATCTGAGACTTCTTTCCTTACTTAGTCCAATCTTGGTGCTGGGCATTTTTTTCCATTCTTACCCTGGCCTTACTAGTTAAGTAAGAAGTAAGAAGGGTAAGTAAGAAAAGAAATTTCTCTCTTACTAGAACTTGCTTGTCTCCAAAATTCACTAGCCTTTCTCTACCTCCTTTTATTGGATAACTGTTTCTATTCATTATTCTGAACCATACTCCTAAGTTCAAGAACAAATAGATGCAAAATCTATCTAGGGGGGTGATGAGAAGAGGATAGAATGTGCAAATACTGATACCTTAATAAATTTTGCCTAGTGATAGACGGAAATCAGTAGGACTATGTTGGAGATGAGAGAATGGTTCAATTTTCTTAGTGAGATAATGGGAAAGGAGGCTAGTGAAGTAGAGACCAGTCTATAGAGGGGTGATAATTAGTTTCTTATAATTTATATTAACTTGTTCCTGAGCTACTCTACTCAATGAATATTTTTACATTTAAAAAATAATACACTCTACAAGGGCAAATTGTACATTTGTATATGTGTGTGTATATACTTAACTGAAATCTCAATGCGACAAGAAGATAATGGAGTAACTAGTTCAGGTTTACATTAGCAAACTTTTTTTCAGAAAGCTTACCATACGTTATTGGATACTGTTCTCTTATTATAACATCATCAACCCAAATCCTTCAAGGTATATGCCATTATTTTTTGCGCTACCTCCTGTCCCTTGATTTTTCAAAGCTCAAAAACTGAATCAAAAGTTGTTAATCCTCAATTCCAGCAGAGCTACGTGTTTAAGCATCATGGCATTGTAATAATCAATAGATAGTAAGAAAAAAGTGATGCATTTCCACACACCTAAAATGGCATAATCTAGCAGTTGTCCAAGGTTGTCCCACAGAACTAGAATTAGATAGTGTTGACATGTATCATTGGTAAAACTAACAATCAGCTGGGATACATTGGTACAATGGCACAGAAGTGAAAATATCCAATACTTGCAATACCAAGTTCTCTGAGTAATGCTCCTGCCAGCCTTACCACATGGTCTCTCCCTTGGAGACCTCCTAGATCTCCTCACAGTCCAGCAACCAAAAGATTGAGGGCTGGCACAGTAGAAGTCCTCAAGAAACTTGGTGTAGCACTAAGGTGAACACCTGTTCTGATTGGTCAGTGCCTATGCCAACTAGCCTGAGCCCCAGTGAAGGAGACAGTGACCTTGGACGAAGCACCGCACTCTGAAGGCAACTCCTAGTGCCCATCTGCAAACCCCCCTTCACAGCTAACAGATGCTTCCAGTTATCCTTGCTTGGTCAACCATGGGAACTGCAGACTCCTAGGGATGTGAGCTCTGAAGAGCAGAGGAGAGACAGATAGTTGAGCAGCAGGCTGGCTGGTGAGCCAAAGTACTAGCTGTTAAATATTTTAAGTATCATCCCTAGGTATGGGGGAGAGGAGTGTTATGCAAGATCAAAAAATGTTAAGAAATGCTTGATTAGGCAAAATTTAATGTTCCTTTACTTCAGAACTTATAAATTTTATTATTCTTATATACATATATAAATTTTATTAGTCTAACATATACTGTGAACCTCTTAAATGCACATTTCATGGAGTATTTTCCAAACACATTTGATTATAGGATCCATTCTTGAGAGATATCTAATGAAATTAGTGTTCTGAGCAACATATTCTAGGAAACAATATCAAAGACAAAAAAAGAAAGATTATGGATCCTGGTTTCATAAGAAAAGGGGAATAATAAAAATATTTAAAACAAATCAAATTTGCAAAGAGAAATGCCAGCCTATGCTAACCATAAAGTGACTACTGTTGTTAATGTGAAAAAAAAAGTAATCTTAAAAAAAAAATGTATCATACACAGACATATTGAAGACACAATATAAGCAGCCTTGAATTCTCAATTTGTACCGTTAATTTTAAAACATTCCAAAGTAAGCATTTGTTTTTCAGGTATGGTTTACAGGTTGACTTAGCTACAGATGAAAAACAGAGCTTCTGTCAACATCTATGTCGTGCTGGAAGAAGCAAAAAGCTTAAAAAATAAGCATTCCAGGAAAATAAATATGCAAGTGATTAAATCAAGGCATGTTTTTGCTTTTGATCCTTAATCTTTACCCTTTTTACAAACATACCTTAAGTAGTACTTTTAGAATATTTCAAAGTATGTCTTTATTTAAGTATTTACTATATGCATAGAGCTGAGATGAGTCGCTCTGAGTGGTGGAGAAGCACATTCAAGGCGTGGCACCTGCCCTGCAATACCTTATGACCTCTTTGAGAGGGCAAAGTCTCCCAGCAAACTTGAAGAAGGGATCAATATAGGGCATGACTAGTTTCCACAAAGAGTGGTAAAAATAAAATGTGTGATTGGATTTCTTCTACTATAATCTTATACCATCAAATGAGATAATAAATAAGCACGGAATCATTTGTAAGCTAAACTAATCCATAAAAAGTGCTGAGCACAATGACTGGCATGTAATAAGCAATCTGTAAATGATAGCTTTTGCTATTCATTTTATCAGTCATTTTTTTCTTTATTTTTTTGTATTCTTTGCCCAACACTTACTAAAACCCATAACACGAAACCTCAAGGAAAATCTCAATCACTGAAAATGATTTAGATTTAGTTTGCTTAGAAGAGAAGATATTCATGAAGCTATTGTTGTTGTTGTTAGTACCATGGAGTGGATTCCGACTCTTAGTGACCCTGTGTACAATAGAGTGGAACCCTGCTGGGTCTTTTTGCTCCATCCTCTCACCTTCTGGTGCTATATCAGACAATGCTCTGCTGCTATACACAGGGTTTTCATGGCCAGTTTTTTCAGAAGTGGGTGGCTAAGTCCTTCTTCCTAGTCTGTCTTAGTCTGGAAGCTCCGCTGAAACCTGTCCATCATGCATGACGCTGCTGGTATTTGAAATATTGGTGGCATAGCTTTCAGCATGACAGCAACATGCACCCACCACAGTATGACAAGGGACAGACAGGTGGCATGGCTCCCTGATGGGAAACGAACCTGCATTGTAGCAGTGAGAGCACTGACTCTTAACCACTAGACCACCAGGGCTGGCTTCTCATGAAGCTATTACCATTTTTAAATGTAAAAAAATTTAGTCTATCTTAATTTAAAGAATATATGCTAGTAGTTTTATGTGGTACTTGGATCAAAGAGGTAAAGGTAAGAACTAGACTTGAGAGCTAAAGACTCTACACTCTGCTTCTATAATAATTGTGCCAGGATTCCACTGCTGCACAGACTATAGTGCTTAAGATACCTACCAGATAAGAAAAATGAACGTTTATCGGGTGTTTACAATGTGATCTAAGCTCTTTACATGCAGAACCCCATGAGATGGACACTGACATGAATCACAGGTTACAAATAAGGAGGACCCAGAAGTATAACCAGCCTACTTAAGGCCACAGAACTTGGAGGGTGTGGCCCTCACACAGGCTGCCACTCCAGATGCAGCCTGCATCATTTCCTCCACGCTATGTCGCCTCTCTCAAAAGCTACAAGAAGAAAAGAAAATATACTTACAAAATCTAGTTTTGCATTTCTTAGTAAAAGGAATATGAACGGAAATTGCTCGAAGTTCTACATGGTGCAGACCAAAACCTGGCTTTTCTTCATCCTGGTAAAAAGACAGATGGCCTGCCAGGGAGAATCAATTTTAAGAAAAGTATAAGCAGAAACTCTCACAATGATCTAAGAGAAAAAGAAGGTACATCTTTGATCTGGTCCACCCCGGCTCCTGGGAAGGCTAGAAATATGGACAAGTGAGTGGGTCAATCTGTTAACGATTTGATGGTGTTGCATGAAGATTACTAAAATGTCACATCCTAATAGAAAGAGCAAGTACTTGAAGTCAAAGAGAACTGGACTCAGGCACTCACTAGCTGAGTAACCAGTCAGCACCCTGGTTTCCTCAACAAATAAACTCCAGACTTGCTATGGACACGTCACATTTACTTTTTTATCTAATAGGTTTGTGATATAAATGTGAGATGCCTAACCCTTAATCACTCCACTTCTGCCTGTTCCCCGTCCCCTGACCACTGCAGCCTTGCTATTCCCTTTACTTGGAAAGCTCTTTCCCTAGATACTCCGACAAATGGCCCCCTCACTTCTTTCTGGACACTGGTCATGCTATATAAAATAGCAAATCCTCTCTGTCCCCCAGTAGTTGATCCTCTTTAGCCTCTTTTATTTTCTCTTCGTAGTATTTACCCCTATTTGATAGATTTTTACTTGTTTTTTAATGTCTGTCTTCCCCCACCAGAATGTAAGTTCCATGAGAGGAGGAGAGATGTCTGTTTTGTTCACTGCTGTCTTCCTAGCTCTCAGAAGAGCCCCAAACACAGCCGGCACTCACAATTTGTTTTTGACTGACTGGCTGATTTGATGGATGCTGGCTCGTCTTTGTGGCCTGCTGGCTTTCTATGATTTAAAATTAAGAAGTTCACATAGTTTGGCAAGGACTTCTGCAGTCCCCGCTATTAGCAGATACAATCTACTGTGTGGGACGCAGTGGGACTAGCGTGGTGAGCATGTTCGATGCTCCTCTACTTTTCAATCAAGAAACCTCTGCCTAGCACCCATTTCCCGACTACTCTAAATGCCATAAGGGCAGAACACTCTAAATGCCATAAGGGCAGAACATATCAACTCCCCAGTCCCCAGGACAGAGCTGGCACAGGTTGCCTTCTGCATATGGAGGGTAAATGAACGCATAAAGCCTGAGGGACACTCTTTGAACCAAGGATGAGCCAGGCTACTTCTTCAAAAAGGCTTTAGAAAGTATCCAGATAACCCCACCTCCTCCTTCTTCAACTCCAGGCCCCAGAGAAGGAAGATGCTCTACCCCAGACACGTCAAGCCATATTGCCAAGGTCACAAAACAAGGTCTTGAGCTGTAGAGGGAAGCGCCGGGACAGGAAGCATGGGGGCATTACTCAAATCGGCGCCAACAAGATGTCCTGAACCCGGAACAGTGTTTACCTCTAAATCAGGCAGCTGAGGCTTCTGTGTTTTGTTTCTTTCCTAAAATCATTAAGAGCAGCCATTTTCATTGCTCCTAGCACATTTGGTGGCATAAAAATAGCTTCCAAAGCCAAAGGCACACTGGCTGCATCGCAGACTCTGCTCCTTAATAACTTAGGAAGCATGAGGTTAAAGCAGTGAGAATAATTTAGGGTTTGGAAAATGTTTGCGAGTGAGTCGACATTTAAATAACTTCATTATCATTCATTGACAGATTTTTTTAACCTGTCAGTGCAATTGATATTTCTATTACCATGTTATAACAAACCCCTGCACATTTTAAATACAGTCACCAGATTCCATTAGTCTACCCACTGTCAAGAAAACATCTCCAAATCCATTTTTCATAATACCTTGAGAATATAATAGGCAATCTACATCAAACAATGACGTGGAGCTGAAGGAAACTGTCTCCTGCTTTCTAAGGATTCTGCCCTGAAATACGTTCACCTGTCAGCCTAAACATATAATTTAAATGTGCTGCTGAGACGTTATGGTGCATCCTGAGCTGAGCAAGCCTCCCTCTGTTTCTCGGGTTCCCTGAGCTTTTCAGATTAACTTGCAAAATTAGAGGGAAGGGGGTTAAACAGTGGGGAAAGGCGCATCAATGCGATACAAAGATATATCCACTCTGCCATATGTCACAGAATTTGGAATTTAATTGTTCATAACAACATTTTATTTTTTAAATGTAAGGGATGGGTACCTATGTGTTTAGAAGTTGTAAAAGTTCTTTCTCATTTTCCTGGTCTTGCTGTGCCATTGTATTCTTTTCCTTATTGATCATGCTGTGTTCTTGATTTTCTAGTCATATAGGGCAGTTGAGATAAGAAACCAGAGTGTATTTGATTGTGACTGTACGCATATTGCTCCAAGGAAAAGGTGGCAATATGGTATACAACACATTGCCACACACATGCCATATATTTTTGCTGTAGGTAAAATCGTTCGTCTATAATACAGAGAGCCTTAAAGATAGGGGTTACCTTTACCTCTGAAACATCTTCTAGTTCATTTTTTGAGTGTAAAAATAACCAAAATTGATACCTGGTCTGACTGTTTTGCTTAAGAAAGGGAACGCAAATTAACTGAGGCAGAGGTCTCTTGTTTAGCTTTTTTGGAAGCAGGTATGGGGAAGAGTATTATCCTTAACTAGGTGATGTCCACGACCTCCTTCTTAGACACACACACACACACACACACACACATACACACACACACACACAAAGGATTGTCTGCCCCCAGGGTCTCTTATTTGTCCCCTCCACTTCAGCTCTTGCATCCCTGGGGCAGGCCATTACCATCTCTGCTGTGGCTAGAATTTGTGCAGTAGTCCAGGTAAAACTAACACTTGCTATTTCTCATAGATATCAATGCAATATCAACTGCTAAGCAGACAAGCTGGTGATAGGGAGGGCAGAGGGCACATAATTCCTTCTCATCTTTCAAGATTCCACTCCACAGTCATCTTCCCTGGGATACCTCTCATGACAATGCCAGTCAACTAGCAGACTTTATTCTTTCTTCTATGACATCCTACATTTTATTGAAATTGTCTATGTTCACCGTCTTCTGTGCTAATAGACCATGTTCTCTGAAGGCAGAACTAATTCATATTTATCCTTTCACTCTTCTTTCTGCCCATCAAAATTAACTGACATACTTCAAGGCTGGACTCAAATATCCCTTCCTTCACTGAACTTTCTTACATCCCTCTATTGAATGGAATGACTCTCTCCTTTATATTCCATGTAACTCATTTGAACCTCTCCTATATTGCTTTTTATATTCTGCCATGTATTGCCTTAAATGGATCTGATCTACCCTACCTGATGGCCATCTACTAGAGAGCACACTGCATTTATGCTTACTCTTCTGTCTCTCTCTCCAACATTGTAGCTGCTTCTTACAATCCAGGAGGTGTTCAAACAATGTTGTTGATTAAACACACTACTCTTAAATGTTCTACTCTATTACTAGAAAATATAATTTGAGAAATTTCACATTTAGCTTTTGCATTTCTTTTTGGAGGGTGAGGGAGCAAGAAAATTTCAGGGTTCCCTGCTGAGTTTGTGTCAGGCAAGAGTAATTATGAGACATAAATATAAAAGAATTTAGGGGCTTACTTAGGAAGAACTCAGACAAATATGTATGCAAAATGTATTATGCATTAATTTATTAAAATATTATATATAAATATAGCAATTGAAAATATAATATGTATTTATCAGTTATACAGGTAAATATAAATTTGGGAGGGGAAGGGCATGTCTGATCAGCTTTATAAAAGGTTCTCTCTTTTTATATGGCTCTAATCCCTAGGCATTTCTGATCCAATGCACAGTGCTTCCATCATCATGCTGAGGTCACGTCTTCCTAGGCTGCATTATTCTATACCCATAACTGACTGTGCCAAATAGTTTATGAATAATAATAGTGAACATTTATTGAATGCTTAACACATACCATACTCTGGGAAAAGCACTTTACAAGGATTACATCATTTAATTTTCATAACATCCTATGAGTTTGGTACTGGTATGATCCACATCTTATGGATGAGGAGATTGCGACTTAAAGAGGATGACCAACTTTCCCAACGCAACAATGAGCAGGAGGGCCTGGATTCAAACCTAGGCAGTTAGTCTCCAAAGTCAGCATGCTTAATATATAAAGACATGGTGGCTCATCCATTCAAGTGTTGTGCTCTCTATAGATAGAAAAGATAGAAAGTTTGTCAGGAAAAAAAATGGAATTTCCCAATGGAGCTCCCAGAACTTAGATCATCTGTCTCTCAAACAATGAATCACCACTGTTTATATCTGCCAATTATCATCCTAAAGTCAATTCTCTATTTGAATGAGGACCCCTAACCCAAGCATCTAATAAACCAAGACTTCAAAAGTATTGATGGTACTAGGGATTACAGACTTTCCCCCTAGTTTTGAAGAAGGCACTGCACTAGATGTGAAGTGACATATATATACACATCCTTCGTTTCAAAATCCCTTATTATTCTAAATGAATCCCTGTTTTAGAATTTTGTCAGAAAATTAATTTAAGCTGCAACCGCTCATTGTCATATGCCATTTCTGCCAGAGTGCTTCACTCTTCTCTCACATGGCACTTGGTTGGCTAAAGGAGCACTGTGATTGCCTTGCCTGGGAATATGCAAAAATTACTGAAATATTTACCAAATGAAGCCAATGTTACTCTGTCCTCCAGAACATATATATGAAAATCATGAAAAACGTATTCTGAAAGCATATGTGACTAAAAATTTGGCACTGATAATGGTATTTACTTGCTTCCCTGATATTAAATGCTTCAATTATCCTAAATTGTGGAAGTTATTCTCTGCATGCCATGGTGTAAGGTTAGCTTGTTAGTTTTTTTCCATAGATGGTGGGAGCCTCAGTCTCACAGGCAGGGTGTGTAACTGAGCTTTTGATACCTTGAGTTTCCTAATGAGTTACTTCCTCATGTGTAATTGGAGAGGACTAGACCAGCTGATCTCTAGCCTTGAGTGTAAAATTCAAAAATTCCTATAGTTGGAGGAGTTTTAGGGAACTCTACATCCATAGTGAAGCCTACAACACACTTCTGAGAACTTAGACCTAGAGACAAATATCATTCCCAAATTGTAGGAAACAACTAGGGGTTGAAGTGTCAAGATGGAGGTATATCCTCTTTGTCTGTTACATCTTGTCAGTTTTCTACTTAGCTTCTTTAAGGGTGAAATGATTAAGCCTGGTCAGAAAATATAGTTTGTTCATCATTGTATATCATTGCAATGTCTTATAATCATGATTTTTTAATTTCATTTTGAGGAAAGCTAAAAATTCTAGAATGTTAGAGCTTCAATAAGGTCTTAAAGATGCTATCATCTCAATTGAATGGTTTTCCTTTTCTTTTAAAGCAGTGTGATAGTGTAAGCCCTAGTCTAATTATATGTTAGACAGATATGGAGTTATCCTCACTGAAACATCTGCCTTCCACCTCAACCCACCCACACACACATCCTAGTTTCCCTCTTTCAGTAACTCTTTAATATTTTCACACAACCTCTTGGGATCAATAAAGCATAGTTTCCACGCAATAGAAGTCCAACCTTATGATTCCACAGATGAAGAAGCTAAGACTCAGGGTAAAGTAGTCAAGCTTTTAGTTGAGAACCAAGTCATGAAGAGAACCCAGGTTTTTTGATTCTTGTGCTGAGACATTTCTCAGAACTACAGGTTATCAAATATGCAAATGTACCCTCATCTCATCAGAGAAAAAAAAGTTTATAAATACAGCCTAGTCATCTTAGAATTAATTAATACTGTAAAAAAGGAACATGATACTATATATGAAAAATTTGATTCTCCTCCAAAATATAAAATAAAACAAACAAAAAAATCTGAGGCTTAGATGTATAAGAAACTGTCTAACTACACTTTGGAATCATATCAAACTGAAATGAAAATTATGGTTACATTTGGGAAAGGGATCAGGACTAGGGATGGTAGTTGATCAAAGAGGATATTAAAAATCAAAAATTACATATAATGCTTACAGAGAATGTATTCCAGCATCTCTCATGGAATAGAGTTTTTTTTTAAAAAAGCCCAGAAACACTTCAGTCATTGATCTCTATCCCTTCCTGTCTGCACAGAGTATATCCAACTGACGACCCACAGGCAACAGGCCTTTCACAAGATCTGGATGGTCCAGCCAACTGGAGATGGAGCTGTCACCTACAGCATCACTCCAGGCCACACAGACATTTGTCCACAAGTACCCAGGAGAACTGCCAGGTACCAATGCCCTCAGCTTTTCTAATTTTATTTAAAAAGGAAAGTAATCCAGAAAAACTGGCAGTCCCATCCAAAATCTTACCATAATCTCTTCCTTGAATTCTTAAATGCTTCAAGATTAAAACAGTATAAACTAAGACACTCAGATCTGTCTTCTCTTGCATCTTTCTGTGGCACTGGCAGTACCTGAATACTTGGTAACAGGTGTTCCAAAACGTTCACCAAAAGTCCAGACTTTGATTCTTCATAACCAAGCATAGGGTGTAGCCTCTATGGAGTTAATCTAATTATTAGAAATATGGTGTAGCAATAGAGTGTAGCGGCCCATTTATTCATTCAACAATTATTTATGTTATGTTTCCCCTGTTCCAGGCCTTGCTCTGGTCACTGGCAATAAAACAGAGAAAGGAAAAAAAAAAAACAATACAAAATTGCTGTTCTTGTGGAGCTTAAATTCTAGTGGGAAGAGACAGGTTATAAACACATAAACAATCATATAAGTAATTTTTCAGGTGACAATAAATACCACGAAAAAAAGAAATAGAGTAACGAAGATGAAGAGTGAAGATGGGGTATACTACTTTATATAGGGTAGTCAGAGAAGGCCTCTCTGATAAGGCATTTGAGAATAAAGCTGAATGACGTAAGTGGGGAGGTATATACGTTGAGAAAGAATGTTACAGGCGGAGGGAAAAAAGTGCAAGGGCACAAAGCCAGGTCCAAGCTCAGCGTCTGACTTCGGGCAAGGAGGTGAGCGTGCACGGAGCAAAGGCTAGAAACAAGGAGGAGCAAAGCTGGTCACCCCTGAAGATAGCAGCACCTAGACCACATTGAGCCTTGCATGCCATGTTAGCCTTCGGAAGCTTCTGAGACAGGGAAGAGCATCATCTTACTAAGGTTTTAACAGAGTGAAGGTTCTGGATTTACACTTGGGAGCTTAGTTTTCCTATCTATAAAATGGGGATAAAGACAGTATCTGGGATTGTTGGAATTGGATTCCAACAATCTATTCCCAAAACGGGATTGTTGGAAGGGTTAAATGAGATGCTCCCTGTAAAGCTCTTGGCATATAGTGAGCATTTATCAGTGTAAACACTTATTATTGTGGTTAGTTCAAGAGAATTTGCTTCCAAGGAACAGAGTTAGGAGATATAATCTGAAGGTCCAAAGGACCAAAATTATATAGGATGTAATAGATCACTGACTTAGAAATACTTATCTTAAATCCTGATGGAAGAATAAAACAGAAAAAAATATGAATGGAAAGTGAGATTGCAGCATGATTTCTTAAAACTGAGATCATTTTCCTTGATATATATTCCTAGAGGATATTTAGCAGGACATGTAGATAATGGCGAGGCCTGTGTAATTTGTATGTTGGGCTTCAAGGCCTGAAATACTACATACTTGAAAATGAGATTTCATCCCCCCAAAACATCAGAAAATATTGCTTGATGGAGGTGAGTTGGTGGCATTGTTTGGGAGAAAACTTATTTCTGAACAGAACTTATTTCTGTTACCATGCCCCAGACTCTTCCTAAAATATTTTGGCCATATAACTCATTACTCCTCACCCCACTAAAGCCACCCAAATTAATTTTCCTCATACATCCTTGCTTTTTACCTTCCTATTTTTCAAACTACATTTCTCTCATTCTCTCAAAAATAATATGTCCTCCAACTCACCTCCATTAAGCAGCATTTTCAATTTTCAATAGCTGGCTCCAATTTCTGATTGCACCAATAACTTCTTCAACTCAATGCCTTTACACTCCTCTCACTTCAGAACATTTAGTGTTTATATGCCTACCTTACAAGAAAAGCGATTAGGGGTCACCCTTCCAAGAGAAGTCAATGCCAGGGCTTGTCATAGTAATGGGCTCTGAAGTTGCCAATGCAGGCTTTGCCAATGACCTGCTGAGTGACCTTGGGCAACTTGCCCAACCTCTCTGGGCTGTTCTTTAATAATGCTGATTGACCTCAGAAGGTTGCCAGGAGGAATCACTAATCAACCTGATTGTGAAACACTCAGTCAATATAAAGTGCTTTATAAATATTTACTAACGTTCAATGAGCTCACTGCATCTGAGAGGCAGTGAGATTTACATAATCACAGAAAACTCTGTCTAGACCCCAGAATAACAGTCAACATTATGCCTGAAATGGTTATTTTCTCTTAAAACTTACGGATACTGGGGCCAGCCCAGTGGCGTAGCAGTTAAGTTCGCGGGCTCCACTTGGGCAGCCCAGGGCTCTCGGGTTTGGATCCCGGGTGTGGACCTATGCACCGCTCATCAAGCCATGCTGTGGCAGGTGTCCCAAATATAAAGTAGAGGAAGATGGGCACAGATGTTAGCCCGGGGCCAATCTTCCTTAGCAAAAAAGAGGAGGATTGGCAACAGATCTTAGCTCAGGGCTAATCTTCCTCACAAAACTAACAATTAAAAAAAAATTATGGATACCATCATCCTGGGATGGTTTAGATTTCTTATCCTAACTGAGAGGAATGAATCAGATCAGTGAAGTTTTAGTCACCTACTGGACAAAGAAAACAGAGATTCTAGTCCATTAATGTGGTAAAATTGTATGCAGGGAAAAAACTATATATAATAAGATCTTATAATAAATTGTGTGTAAAGCTGAGTTTATCACTCAACAAACTAAGTGAATTGAGGACAATGTATCATAGACATACATTGGGATAAATATTCAATAAAACAAGCAAGGATCCTACTCTCAAGGAGCCTGCATTTTAACATTAGAAACAATCAACCCCACCAATAAGACTATTTGATATTTTCTTGTTTACGTTAAGTACTCAGATGAAAACAAAAGAGGGTGTTGCTGTAAAGTGACAGTGTGGTGGCTATTTTAGATTGGATAGCCTTGGAAGACCTCTCTGAGCAGATGACACAAGATGGGGAGGAGAATGGACGTGCATTGGAAGCAGAGTAAGCTACAAGCTCAAAGGCCTTAAGGTGTATTCGAGAAACCACAAGAAAATTGTGTGCTTACCGCTTAGAGGGTAATGAATAGAGAGGAACAGGCAGGGCTAGATCATGTAAGGCCTTCCTTGAGTATAGGGTAAGAAGTTTGGATTTTATCATGTGTGAGACAGGAAGGCATAGGAGGGATTTGATCAAAGGCATGTCAGAAAGTGACAACATTTTTAAAGGACCATTTGGCTGCTGTATGGAGAATAAACCAGAGAATGGAAGAATTAGCAAAAGAAGGGAACAGGTGATGAAGGTGATGAGGGTGGGCTTGGATGAGGGACTTAGGCCAGGAGTCATTACTGGTCTTGGTTTGTCAGTGAGGGACACTTGTATCCTGTCATCAAGTTATTTTTTGCATTAAAATGTAGTAACCTATGATTATTTCTATTAACAATTCACAATAATTTCTATTTATTATTTATAACATTTTCTTCTTATAACTTACAACAATGTCTTCGATTTATGCTCTTGTTTAGCATAATCTTGATTCAGTGCCTGATCCTTCCCTTTGATTTAGGACTAGGCAATTCCTGAGACATTCTGGTTACAGATACACTGTAAAGAGCGTGGCTTCTTTGACACTGAGGGTGCGGTTTTCATAATCAACATGAATAATTCAGTAGTGTATTAGTTGTGCTTTATTATTATCATTTACTTCAAATTGAACTATAGCTTGAGAGTTATGGACTTTTATTTTTAATCAACAGAAGCTCATCCATCACTTTGCATCCAAGGGATCTATCAGGTTAAAAAGTACACTATGTTTAGCAACAATTGTGATTTGAAATGAGAATCAGTATTTTGTTCCCCTGACATCTAACCTTAGGTCAAGCACAGGATCCACAGATGGATTTTTATAGGAAGAGAAATGAAAGCACATAGCTGGAGATTAATGCCAGTGCGAGTTTTCAAGAGAATGTGCTCTCTGGCTGCTTCCCAGAAGAAAAATGGTCAGTAATGTGGATTGTGTCTCAAAGCTACACAGAGGGGTGGCAGAGAAATGACAGACAGGATGCCCCGGCATTTTCACATCAGGGTGCATGAGCCTAATTCTCTCAAAATGAAGCACGATCTCCCAGAATCCTGTTCAGAGATTGCCGGGAAAGGAGTCTCCAGGAGTCGTTAATTCACTCAATCTTCAGCTCTTTATGGAGCATCATTATGTGGTTAGCTGTGAGTTAAACCCCCCTCCCACATCACAATGTAACTTCCTGTGTCTCTTGCAAATATCACCACCATGAGCACCAATTTAACCAATCTTTCCATCCTGGTACCCAAAGATGTGGTGTTTTCATATTGTTAAGAGGTTTTGTTTAGAGTTTCTTAGGTTTCTCTAAGAGTGAGCTTCCCAGAGACAGAGACTGGGCCTGTGCAGTTTCCTTTGTACAGTGGCTAGCATAAGGCCTTGAGTAATTTTCCCAAATTTTTCTGATAATGATGAGGCCAATGAGAATTAGGTGCTATTTTCATTCCTCCGAAGGCATTTCAACCCTTGTGTGCTTTAAAAAGTATTTTAAAATCCTGAAGGAGATCTTTTCTTTTTGCTACAGCTGGGTTTTTATACAAATTATGAATAACCAATCTTCCTTAAAATTCAGGGAACAAAACTCAGGCTGCTTAATAAGCTTGAGGAGAAAATTCAAGCATCAGGCTACTTTTGAAGAGGCAGAACTCTCTCTATTCAAAAAAATGGGCAAAGCCCTCAGCACAAAACATAGGCAGGGGCTGGCCGGGTGACGTAGTGGTTGGGTTTGTGTGCTCTGCTTCAGCGGCCTGGGGTTCCCAGGTTCGGATTTCAGGAGTAGACCGGCGCACTGCTCATCAAGCCATGCTGTGGCGGCATCCCACATATAGAGTAGAGGAAGACGGGCACAGATGTTAGCCAGGGCCAATCTTCCTCAGTAAAAAGAGGAGGATTGGCAATGGACGTTAGCTCAGGGCTAATCTTTCTCACAAAAAAACAAAAAAGAAAACAAACCCCAAACATGGGCAAAGTTTGGTGAGCAGTGGAAAATAAAATGAATAATTGATCTACTCATCATGCCAGACTTCTAGGACCTGTTGGATTAGAATTCTGGAGAAAGACCCATGAATTTGCAGATACTGGAAGAGTCCAGTCCTTCTGGGAACCTAACCACACCATGCAGGTTCAACAAGCACCTCTCTCCCTCATCTGCTATACGCAGAATCCTGTTCTGGTTCTGTGGTGCAGAGAAGAGAAGCAACAGGAGACAGCATGCCTGAAAAAAGCAGGGAGCTTCTTCTATGGCACCTGGCAAGGTATTCTTACAGACATCCTTCCCTATTTTACAGATGGTGGAAACAAGACTCCAAGAATTGAGGGAACTTGTCCAAACTCACACAATTGATAACCGGCAGAACTGGGTTTCAAATGTCAGTCTATCTGACTCCAAAGTCCACACTACATTGTAATCTCTGCCTTATACTATCCCCCCAACATACTACCCAAGAATGAACTGAATATTGCAGGTCTCCCTGATCTTCGCTCCCTACCTATGCATGTCTCTACGTTAATGGCCAGGTCACATGAAACCTAGGGAATTTGTTTTTGGCGAGTTATTAAATGTTTATGAGCAGGCCAAGAACAAACAGGGGCTCTTTCAAAGATCGAGATAGAACCAACCAATATTTCCAAGCTCAAAAATTCCCCTTCTCACTCTGCCAGTGTTTCTCAAAAGCTGGGGTGCCATCATCTTCTAGGAGACCCTTTGTAAATTTGTGGGATATTTTAATATTGTCATAATGATTGGGGGTACACAGGGCAGGGGCCTGGGGATGCTACATTGTCATCACACATAATTTTCAAATATCCCACTAAGCTTTCATGAAGCTGGAAAAATATCTCTAGAACCAAACTCCATTTTACATATAAACATCATATTTTTTTCATTTTTAACGTACATTAAATTTAACAGAATCTGACTCCCATTTAACTTGAGGGAAGATTGTATTCTTTTTTTTAACTTTATTGAGAACTTTACCAGGAGCTGTTCACCATTTCTTAAAGTCACATAACTGATGACCACGCTGCTCATGGAACTTGAGTTGCCAACCCTACTCACTTCTATCAGTCTTCATCACACTCTTCCTTCTGACAACTTGATTTCTAATAGCACAGTGTCTAAACACTCACATATTAAAATACATTTTAAGTGTATTCATTTATTATATGTTACACTTCTTTTACGTCTACTTTATATTACAGTTAGGCAATTTATTTTTTATTTTTTGTCATGTGTGTAGGTGAGTATGGTATGTAGACTTTTGCCTCCCCCTCCAAAGATGTCCTTCCCTAATGAATATGTTAGATTACATGACAAAAGGAACATTGCAGATGTAATTGAGGTTACTAATCAGTTGACTTTAAAATAGGGAGATTATCCTGGATTATCTGGGTGGACCAATATAATCATATGTGCTCTTAAAGGCAGAAGAAAAAAAGCAGAAGAATAAGCCAGAGAGTAAGCATGAAAATTCCAGGTGTCATTGCTGGGTTGAAGATAGAGCGGCCATGTGAAAAGAGATGTGGGTGGTCTCTGGGAGCAGAGAACAGGCCTAGATGATAGCCAGCAAAGAAAGAGTGACCTCAGACCTACAGCCTTAGGAACTGGATTTACCAATAACCTGAATGAGTGTGGAAGAGAAAGCTTTCCCAGAGCCCCCAGATGGGAGCCTGATACCTCAACTTTAGCCTTGTGAAACCCTAGGCAGCAAACCAGCAGAGTTCAGCTGGACTTCTGATCTACAGAACTGTGAAGTTATATATATATATAAGAGCACTTTTTTTAAACTGCTAAATTTATTGTAATTTGTTAAGCAGCAGTAGAAATCTAATACAGTTTCATGTGAGATATTAGTTCTGATAAGATTGATAATGACGGCACGAGGCAGTTGGTAGCTAAGATGGTTGGCATACAAAGTGTATCCTTATTTGGAACCTGGGACAGACACTGATCAGGCTCCAACGACAGTCCAAAATTAAGTCTTTGCGTAGAAGTTCTATTTTACTTGTTACACAAGCATGTTTTGTTCTTCCTGACAGTCAGAGTTGTAAAAAGAGTTATTATACTTCAGCCATTTTGTACTTAAAAATATTAACTAGACTAGCCTTGGAACTAAACAACTACAAAATACTATTTTTTGTTAAAAAATATCCAAAAACATAATTAGGAAAACATTTCTAAGCTGAGGAGTTCCTAAATCTTATGTCATTGAAGAGCATTAAAGGGCCAACTTTCTAAAGGACAGCCTGCCTGATACTTACGACGGAAGGTGGAAGAAGGGTGCCTGTTAAAAATTCAGATTCCTGGGTCTCTTCCCCAGAGCTTCTAATCCAACAGGTCCTAGAAGTGCTCAGGAATCTACAACTTCAGCTTCCTAGATTTAGACCAATGTATTTTGAGAAAAGATTTAGAGTATTCGAAACTCTATGGGATGAACAAAGAATAGGCTAACAAACAAACAAATAAGTAGAAGAAAGAAAATGGAGCAAAAATATCAGAATTCCTCTTTGTGCAAGTGTGCAGAAGCAGGTGCTACCCTAAGAACCAAGCAGAAGCCCCACTTTCAAAAGCAGAGTAAATCTCTTCAAAAAGTACAAACAGGACCAATTACGTTCAAACAGAAAAGATACCACGATCCAGAGGAAAGACCTTCGGCTTCGGAAACAGCTAGACCTTCATTGATGTCCTAGCTGGTTCACTCAAAAACTAACTACAAGTAATTTCTCCATCTTCTCTAAGTTTTAGCATCTTTCTCTGCAAAATAAGAACAATGATATCTAACCCTTATGGTTGTGGTAAAGTTTAAAATAACTATTATGATTTTGGCACACTGTAGTTATTTAATAAATACCTATTCTTCTGTCCGCTCTCTGTTAGAAACAAAAGTTCCAAGGGTGATAAATATATTCTAAATTGACTAATTCCAGCTCTTCGTCTATAACCTTTTCAGAGAGAAGAGCTTGCATCCCATTGTTTTTTAAAGGCCAGAAAAGGAAATTCATTAACAGCTCTTAGTCATTTGTTCCAGTAACATCATTTATACCAGGAATGCCTTCTTCAAATCCCACCTAATATAACTTGTCTATTATCCATCCACAACATGTACTTATGGAGAAGAGGAAAAATTAAAATGAGACAACTAAGGTAGTCAAAGACCAATGGGCTTAACATCAAGTGCCGAGAAGATTAAAATTTGCTGCCACTTTACTAACCCACTGTTCTTAGAACAGATTTCTTACCTGGTAGCCTATCAATCCCCAATGGATTAGTAATAATCATGGTGCCAATTGCCCTTTGATATACCTATATTCATTCAACCAATATGTAATGAACATTCAATGATATGCCATAGGTCTTGTAAATACCTTGGGCACAGAAATGAATACAAATTGGTCCATTTTCCTCTGCGGTCTCTGAGGGCAAGCTCACCTAAAGTGAAATCTCACTTTCTATCTCTTTCAGATACTCAGTGGAGGCAGTAAATACCTAAATTTTCTGCCTCTGGATTTATTGAGGTTGTTCCCGGGTTGCCTGTGTATCATTCTCATCTTCAACAAGATACCTGCAGAATGGCTTGCAATTTACCTGGTTCTACCAACCTGATTCTGGGCATACTGTTCGGAATATGGTCTAGATCAGGATTAGGAAACTTTTTTCTGTAAATGGCCAGACACTGAATATGCTCAGCTTTACGGGCCATACGGTCTCCCTTGCAATTACTCAACTCTGCTGTCGTAGCAAGAAAGCAGTCATAGACAATATGTAAACAGATGGATGTGGCTGTGTTCTAATAAAACTTTATTTATGAAAACAGTAGTAGACAGAATTTGGCCATAGCTCACTGATCCCAGTCTAGATTCTAGATTCTTTAGACCAGAATTCCTAGTTGCTGACCCTTAGCTTTTTATCCTAAGAGCTGAGAGCACAAACACACACACGCACACTCTCTAAGGTGTTGGGGGGATGACAAAAACAAAAACAAAAAAAGCAGTGGTTCCCCTGACATGGGGCTTTCCTATAGAATTTTAATAAGAATAGGATATACAACAAATTACACTGTCTGGAGATGTAGCCCAGGGCTGGATTTGGAGCTCTGTACTAAATGACCCCTTGATGGCCGTTGAGGTTGAGTGACTCAATTTAAAAACAAAAACAAAAAACAGCAAAACCTTCAGAGACTCAAGTTCCATTCCGTTTATACCGAATAACTGTCACCACACGTACATGAGACTTTATATCACTCTGCCCACAAAAGCCAGATGATATGCAGAAATAATTGTTGAAAGACCCAGAAGAGGTTCGACATAAGGTGTTCCAAGCATGCTTGAGAGACACCTACCCGGCCTGCTCCCCTTGCCATTTGTAGAACGTCATTGACATTTCAGAGTAAGCAGGTGTCTTTCAATTTGATTTGCTTTCAGAAGAGCCACTCGCTTCCAACCTGAGATATGTGTCTGATCTACATAAGCATGTTATAAGCCATAAAAGTACCTCTGAACGAGAGGCGAGGTTCATAAGTTTAGAATATATTATCAGCAATGTTAATAACACCTTCACATTTTTTTTCCTTTTACCCTTTGAAAGAGTTTTCATTTCTCTTTATCTTACAGATTCCATGCCATGCTGAATGAGGAACATAGGAGCAAATGTGCACAATCATAAAAAAATATTTAGCACATTTATTAAACAATGGTCCTGGTTGCATCTCTGGTGTCGGCTCTACTCATTTCTTTGACTTAAGCTTCACTGACTCACCAGGGTAAAAAAAATAATGATGTTTCTGACTTTGCACAGGTAAGTGGACCCTTCATACAGTGTCACAGCAGGAAGAACCTGGCTTGTTCACTGTTTTTATATGTTAGTATTTCTAACCAAGGCACAAAGTCTTGCTCAAACTTCCTAATACATCCATAGAAACTTACTCCTTCCTCCCTTATTCCTTCTCTTCCTCTTCCCTTCCTTCTTTCTTTCTTTCATTCTAAACATATTTATGGCATTCCTACCATGTGCTATGAGCTGTGGAGCTCTTGGATTCTAGTAATATGAAAAACTTAGCATTCAATCTTTTTATACAAGATTCTGAAGAGTCTAGCCATAGCCGACTATGGAATGAACAACTTTTTCCCCCAAATAGAGTTCCGAGATGATATAAGATTAACCACTTGGAGGACGAGGCACCTTAACCTTCACATCCTTTTTTTTCCTCTTTTAAATTTATGGACACCATTTAGGGAGATTTCAATTCCCATTAATAATATGTGCAATTGATCTATATTTAACAGAATTTAATCATGTCTTGGTGACAAATTTAGCTTAAAGCAGAGCTTCACTTAGGACTTCCAAGTAAATTTCTGTTGAAAAGGTCAGTTTCTAACATTTGTCAGTTAAAGCCCATACCAGACAAATTAAATTTTCCTCCACTTATCTGGAGCACACTTTCAACGCTGAATATCACCAGTGGTTGTCAATTAAGAAAACCACCAAAAACAACAACTAAGAACATTTTTTAAGAAGATATGAATATTTATTTATTCAAGGGTTAGAATTTTTTTCATACTAAAAAGCTATCTCAAGATGGTAATGGAAAAACAAAACAAAACATTATCTTACTGGATAATTAAAATCAGCTCCATTTGAATATCTATTATTGGGGAAAGAAGTGGAGGGAGATTTTAAGCCCTTACTGAAGCTTATGAATCTTACAGGGGATACAAAAGCACCTGAACAATTGGAAATTAATATGCAATCATCATCAAGGACAAAGTTAATAAAATCATGGTCCCCATGTTACGCTGAAGACAGTACAGTCATGTGTTGCTTAACGACAGGGATACATTCTGAGAAACGTGTCGTTAGGTGATTTCATTGTTGTGCAACATCATTGAGTATACTTACACAGACCTCAACGGTATAGCCTGCTACACATCTAGTCTATACAGTACTAATCTTATGGGACCTCTGTCATATACGTGGTCTGGTGTTGACCAAAACAGCCTTATGCAGCCTGTGTTTTGGACAGCAGAAAATTTATGTTGTTTTGGATTTCTGGGGAAAGCTTTATAGTACAAAAAGGGTATCATAAACATTGAGTTTAGATAGACAGATAGATAGACAGGCAGTGCTATAGTGACCACATTATGGGTGTTTATTTTTTTCTTTTGCTTCTCTATGTTTTATAATTTTCTACATCACACATGAATATTTAATTTAAAAGATAACACAAATTTTTAAAGAGAGAGGGAGCTTGGAGAAAAGAGAAAGAAAAAAAAGAGAATTCTTTTCCAATTTACTCAGGTCAGTCTCAGATCAAATAGGACTGGACGTCCTGGTTTTCTCTGCTTTTTGGCCTTCAACTATTAAATGGTACATAATTTACTCTGAAGAAAAGATCTTATGACCAAACATCTAAAGATGATTTTTTTCCCATGAGGTCAGCGGCAAAGGACTGAGATTTGGCAGGTCTTACAAAAAGACTGCATTCATTGTTCCAGCAAATCTGACAACTAATAAGGCTATCAGTGAGCACCACTGGGGCAAAGAAGTGAAGGACGGCCTCAGAGTAGGGGAAGAAGGCTTGCTCATTGCATTGTTTGCATGCTTATCTTCCAATAAAGAGGAATATGAGGTAGTGGAAGCCATGGGGAATTTTTTTGTTAGTAATCCTTAAAATCAAATATTACACACACACACACACACACACACACACACACACACACACACCCCATCTTGGGTTGAATGGCAACACTTAACTAAGCTGTCTCAAGATTACAGAGGAGGCTGTCTTTCCCAAGCACCCTGTGATTACTATCGATCCGTTCAGCTCATTGCAACTCAACCTTACCAGGCTGGTCATGAAAGAAGGATGGATGTTATTAAAGATCCTAAGTAGCTGCTCTGCAGGTATCATTCATTAGAAGTAAACTAAATGTACTGACTTCCAAGCATACAAAAAGATAACGTAGCAGATATATTCCCTTTCCAGAACCGGGAACCTCTAATGTCCGAAAGTACAGACAGGTATAAGTGGAAGCACCTACTTCCAAAGTGTGATACGGAAGCTCAACTTTATTAGAGAATACAAATAACTGAGCAAAGCCAGGACTGGAGTTGTTGGATTCAACAGCCAGCAGTTAACTTATTAAGCGGTCATGTGTCCAGGGCTATGCCAGGCACTAAACAGAGAATGTTTAGAAAGAGATGACCAGGAAAAGGAGAGGCCTATGACCTTGAAAACATAGTGATTTGCATAGACCAAAGAGTCAAAATCTTCTGAAATGTGGTAGAAATATCAGTTACAACAGATCTTACAAATAGATTCTTAAACACCAATGAAGTACCAACAGACACATGTCAGTCACATAAGAGAGTATTACTATATTAATGCTAATTAATATTAATATCAATATTGATTAACAATTGATCGTGACCGCAGTATTTCAATAAATTCAATAAAGTGTTAAAACTATGTAACAATTGTTAAAATAAAGTGAAAATGAAATCAGAAATGTGTTACTTTACATTATTTTGAGATAACATCACTATTTGATTTCAGCAATAATTCACACAATGATCTTTATAGTATTTTGGGTTAAAAAGAATAGAGATCAAGATGGCAAAATCATATCTGACATTCAGTAATCTTAGATGGATTAAAGGTTTATTGGAAAATGAAAAATGTTATTACTGTGGCACAGAATCATGAGACTCTAAATTTAAATAAAACCTCCCAATAAAGAAGCAGATATAAAGTGCTTAGCACATAGTAGGCTTTCAATAAGTGGAAACTATTATTAGTAGGACAAATAATTAGCTTACAAAAAACTTGCCCATGTGACAGTTATAGAATCACTCTAAAAAAGAAATAGAATCTAGTCTTGAGCACTTCAGAGATTCACTTTCCTAAGCTACATTCTGTAATGTTTAAATGACTATAATTTTCATTACAAATGCATTGTTTCCTAAAGTGTGGGCAATTTACTGAATACCCTGTATTTTTGTGTTCTCTCATATACAGAAGCACTATATCTGAAGATAGAGTGGCTAAGTAGAAAAAGCCACAAACTGTGTGCTCACCAGGACAGGTTTCTACTTTTTCCTCTGTCACTGACCTACTGGGTGACAGTAAGCAAATTCCCAACTACTTGGGTCTTAGTTCTGTCAACTATAAATGGGGACAGTGCTGGCTCCTCCCTGCCTTCCTTGGTGTCGCTAAGATAAATGAAATAGAATCTGGGAATGTTCTTTGGATTCTTAGAGGAAAACACATGGGACACAAATACTTTTCCATTCTTCAGAAGCTGGTTTGAGGTAGTATCCATTTTATAGAGTGGATGGAAAGAATAACATGTTAGTGGCCTAATAAACAGGTGAAGTCTCTGGCCTTCTAACTTCATGGCCTCCTTAATATGACTAAGCTGACAAAGGCTTGCTCAACAATCAGAGGTACGTGAGCCCGGTGGCTGTTTATTAAGGAGGTTAGAGCACACACACCCCCCCTTTTTCATGGTAGAAATAGCACTGAAGGAAAGTCAAAAGATGGAGGCCATGAGCAACATGGGGGAAGTAATTAAGGATGCCCTGTTTACCACTGATGCAGTGTCAGGGTTTTGCTGAGCACCTGGAATTAGTAGGTGACCAATAACGATTTCTTTTTTTTTTCTTTTTTTTTTGGTTGGAAGATTGGCCCTGAGCTAATATCTGTTGCCAATCTTCCTTTTTTTGCTTGAGGAAGATTGTCGCTGAGCTAACATCTGTGCCAACCTTCCTCTCTCTTTTTCTATGTGGGACGCCGCCACAGCATGGCTTGATGAGCCGTGTGTAGGTCCGCACCCAGGATCCGAACCTGCGAATCCCGGGCCGCCAAAGTGGAGCCCGTGAACTTAACCACTATGCCACTGGGCCGGCCCCACAATAAGGATTTCTTAAACGAAAGTTTTCAATCCTAGTTTTACTTTTGGGAAATCAATTAGCCTTGGTTACATTAGTTAAAATGAGAGTAGCAATATTTTGTTTAGTTGGCCTCACACGTTTTTATTCCATGACCAATTCCACTGTCACTTCATTGACAAGCTCAGATAGAAATAACCTACTCTTCACTGAAATGAATATCCTATTTGCATACAAAAAGGAAAATACAGCCAATGATACAGAGCATGGAATTATGTCTTATCTCCTCAGTTACATTGTAAGCTCTTAACGGTAGAAGAACCCACGTCCTGAACTTACTCCAAGCCTTGTGTCAAGCACTGGAGGAACAGAACAGAACTCATGCCCAATACATTAATAAACTACACATGTGAAAGCATCTGGAAAATTTGAAAGTATTTAAAATTCCAAGGTGCTGTTTTTAGGGAGAGGCCTATGTGCCACAAGAACTACTGGAGAATAGTTATTTGCAAAACATCAAGGTCATTCCAATAAACTCTTTCAGTGGGAGACAGATTTAAAAAAAAAAGAATGTCTGCCTTTGTGTTATGTATTCAGAAATTAGATATAATCCTTCGGTAGCTTCAGAGAATGATGGAGAAAGTCAAGATGTTACTTTTTGAGACAGTAGGCTGATGCATCCTGGGACTAAGCCTCATTCTCTGGTTTCCCAGGCAGCCCAGACATTGGCAGAAGTCCCGACCTCCTTGCCTTACGACTTTTAGTAGCTCTAATGGGCAGACAACTGGCAACTGGCCCTGCCAACTCCTCTTTCAGCACAGCACTGGGGAACCAAGAAAAACAGGCCAAGGTTCAAGAGCCTTGCCACCCCAAGGGCATTCCGCTGCCCAGTGGCAATGGCACCACTCGCTGTGAGCTTGTTAGGAATACAGAGTCTCATGCCACACACATCCCTAGTGAAAGAGAGCCTCAGGTGATTTGTGGCACATTAAAGCATAAGAAGCACTACCCTAGGCCTGGCTTGATATTAGGACACTCTGCTCTTTTGATATCTTTACACCAATGTTTCTTAAAGTGCCCAGTGCAGACGACAACCTTCTGGGGTGAATCATCTGGAGTGTTTGTGAAAATACAGATTTCTGGGCTCAACTGAAGTTACCAATGTGGGGAGCAGCAATCTGGATTTTTAAATAATCACTCCAGGTGATTCTGATGCACACTCAATTCTGGGGACCACTGCGTCATTCTTCACTAGAGGCTGGCTCTGAAGACCCATGGCTATATTTCCATCCCAACTCCCTCTCTCATTCAGAACTCTGACATTTCAGGTTGCCTTTCTTTTTCTCTCTATTTATATGGATTGAACCTTTTTTTCTATCTCTAAATTATCTGGGGATTGTTTTCCTCTAATAAAATGGCTACACTTCTGATTAAGAAATGTGATAAATCTGCTGTCAATTACCTTAATTGATCTGACAACCTGATTAGACCCAGAAAGAAGATTTCCTCTGCGGAGCCTTATTAAAAAGGAGAAAACAAAACAAAGGCCCATGTAATTAAAATGTGATCGCTGGCGATGAGTATGTAAAATCAGCCCTGAGAGGCATTAATAATGGGAAAACTTTTCTAAATGACATATTAGGAAGACAAAGCAACACAAGATGGTTAAATAAATCAGTGGGCTACTAGGGGAGAATGCTGAACAGAAACCTAAGGAACTTTTCTCAAGTCTTACGTCACCAGTAGCTTTGAAATTAACAAAACCCACTCTTGGTTTACGGTGGGAAGAGCCTAGTTACTGGCCCCACTTGTGGCACTCTGAACCCAAGTAGAATACCAGTTACTGGCACCATTTGTGGTTATATGAGTTATTTTTTTTCTGGACAACTATGCTAAAAGTAGAATCTTGGATTGGTATCTCTACAGAGATTGGATAAATTGTCCCATGAAACAGAGTTCAGAGCATCGATGCCAGGTCATAGTAACCATGACTCCTCCAGCAAATAGGCCAATATTTAGCATGTGTTCCAGATTCAAGGGTTATTCCTTCATTATTATTCATGATCCATTTTATTCTCTGAGTCAGTCTCAGTGAAACACATCTTCTGAACTCATCCCACACTTGGGTATCCCCCAGGCCTTCAAGAAAAGAAAGGCAATATGGTGACGGTGTTATTTCATACAACAAAAATATCTAGGTCCCAAGAGTGCTCAGAAATAGAATATTATTAGCTAATTAGGATGAACTGTCACACTGGAGTGTTTGATTAAATTAATTAATCAAGCGGGATGATTGGTCTGGAGGGGGTAGGAAGCTGTTTTTACAGTGCACCTGGTAAATTGTGCTATTAACCAGTGGCCCTTTAGAAATTTAAAGAATAACTATTTTTGGATGAGAAATAAACAAGTTAGCATAAAGTTGATAGAGTGATCAGAATAAATGATAATGCTTGTGTACGGTAGGTGCCGAATAGATGAATGAGTAGAGAGATTTGAGTTTATAGTTCTCCTGACCCATAGCATACACTAAAGTAATCAGAAGTTTCAATTTGGATCTTCTTTAAATTGAATATAATGATTTCCTCTTTGACAATTACACAGAATAACAGATTTAAAAAGACAAAAACA
Source organism: Diceros bicornis minor (assembly GCF_020826845.1). NCBI lineage: Eukaryota > Metazoa > Chordata > Mammalia > Perissodactyla > Rhinocerotidae > Diceros > Diceros bicornis. The sequence goes on from NC_080745.1 coordinate 71,317,278, forward strand.
CAACCAACTTCACAGACTTTGTCTTAATTTAGAGCTTCAATTAAACCAATCCATCCGTCGACTCTTTTTTAAACACATAAAGGAGAATTAAAAGGCCTCTAGCTTTATTTGATAATCTACTTGCATGCCTAACTCGCTTAAGAGATGTGTAGTTCTTTCATTTCCTTTTGAGCAGGAGATGAACCATTCCTTCCACTACAGCTTTCCCAATTTGGTAAGCATCAATACTACCTAATTCTGACCAGTTCACTCCAAATCTAACATTCTATGCCAGTCAACATTTACAGGTGATCCTGAATATGCTTGACACAAAGCCTTCTCCATATCTGTGAGCAAAGGCTCCTGGCATTTTATTCCCTAAGTGAGTTTGCAACTAGGCTATCTGCAGATGTGAAATTGAATGAAATGGACCAAGATTTCCCCCATAATCAAATCAACCGGGATACCTGTCAACAGGTCACTGACACTCCTTGGCGACCCTAGAACTAACCAACAGTTCAAATAGGATTGCAACTGCATGCTATATCTCTGATTCAAAAACAACCTTTTATTCTAAGTCACCTAGAGTTTGATTTATTTTAAACAGATGTGGCTGTTTACTCATTTCAAATAGTCACTAGACAATGTCCTCAATCACAGCATAGTTCTAGCTGGGAAAGCACAGGGATTGTGTCATTCCTATGCTCTATAGAGCACCTAGCATATTTCACTATTTTGTGCCAGCATTTACCGAAGTGTTCGCACAGTTCAAAGCCTTTAAACTTGAATAACAAAGGTTGTAGGCACATATGTTGGGACTTTATCAAGGCCCATGATTCATCTACCCATTTACTCATTCATTTATACATCCATTCCCATTACTCCACAGTCTTTCAAGGAGTCTCCTTCAGGCAAGATGTAAATATAAATAAGGAGAGTTCCTACTCTTCTAGGCATCATAGTGTATAGTATTAACATTCTAAGGGGCTTTAGATAAAATAAACCCCATTTAACACAATATATTATTTAATGAACTCCATATTTCAAATGAACACTTTTTTACTGTCTTTTTGATAGCTTCTAAAACTCCCTCAGTAAAATCAAGAGAAAAAAAGACCCATTTGGAAAGTTTATCAACTGCTATCCCCCTACCCTCACCCAAGAACAGAGCTTTTGTCATCAAATAGCAAATTTGGTCACATTCAATAAACACTTTAAAAAGTTATAATGGATGAAGTCAACAAAATGAATGAGAACCACTTTTTTTGATCTAAAATATTTAGTTTAGCTCAGATTTTATAATGATACATTCATTTAAAGATATTTGTCTATTTTTTTTCCTTCTCTATTAGCCTGAAAGCTCCAGAAGGGCAAGAGCCAGCTATGTGTACTTCTGATCATTAATGTTTTATCTGCACCTAGCACAGTGCCTGGCATATACTGGACTCAATAATTATTTATGGAATGGATAAAATGAATTAACGAATGAAATAAAGTGATGCAATATCATCTCACACACCCAAAGTTGTGAATATCCCTAAACAGCCTTCAAATGAAAAGATGCTGTTGCCACATGCTGCCTGTAATCTAGTGAAAAATAAGTAGAAAACTACTGCAGATAATTTCAAAAGGCCAGGAAAAGTAATTTTCTTTTTTTTTCCCTAGAAGATCCACAGAAAAAAACAAATGTGAGTGTAAAGGAATAGGAAAAGGAAGAGTAAAGGGAGAGTTCAGCTCAAATGACAAACTAAACATTTTAATTCAACACTTCATAGTCTTCAAAAATGGGTAATTATCTCCCCAGCTCTTTGGGCCAGCAGCATGAGGTTGAATGCATCATCAGCTCTGATATAAAACATGAGTCTGCAAGTAAACAGGAAGTTTATCTTATAAAATGGAGCATTTTATTTGCATAGAAGTTCTTCATTAATTGCAGCGATGGACTTTCAACTACTTACTACAGCTGTGGCTCTTGCCCAGGAAGCTTCTTAAAGAGAAAAAAAAAAATACAGGTCTGGGGGATTTCTCAGCAAATTCAATTCCTTTTATTTTCCAGAGGGGCGGGAGTGAAGCAGCAGGTGGCAAATTCATTTTTATCTAACAGCGTTTGATCACATGACATATTTTATTTCCACAGTTAATGTAACTTAATGAAGAGCAAATTGGGAAAATCTGTCAGCATATGGAGAGTTAGTGGGGCGTGTGTGTGTGTGTATGTGTGTGGTGTGTGTAGAGAAAGAACAGGAAGGCTTTTGTGGTGAAGGTGAGGGAATAAGAAGGTTGCTGTTATATGTCCTGTGTAGGAAACATTTCTTTTATGTCACTAGTTCCAATCCATGTTAAGAGCAGTCTAAAGCAATTATATAGGCTGGAGAGACCATCTTTATTAAAAGAGATGTGGTGATCTCAGGCCAGGTCCTTAAAAGAATTGATTTACAAAAACAACCCCAAGACTGACAGCAGCAATGCTGGAAATCTCCAAGGCAAGATTACAAAGACTGTGGGGAATAAATCAGTGTCGCCTATGAGAGAGCTGTCAATCTGACCGTTTCCACCAAGAAAAGTAGTTGCTCATGAGTTTCAAAGTTATACCTAGTGTTAGATATATGTAATACCAACAAAGAAAAGCTTTCTAAAGGTAAAACAAAAAGTGACTTGTTGTTTTATTACATTATTGACATTACCAAGAATCCCAAACTCTGGAAGAAGAGCCAAGAGCTCTGGCTAGATTCAGAAAACCCTCTTAGTGTAATCTTGGGCAAGTTGTTTTCCCACAAGCCTCAGCTTTCTCAACCCATAGAATGGGGATAATCAGAGTACATGTTTCATATGGCTGCTGAGAGAATTACATGAGTCTTTTTTTTTTACTCCAACATAGCTTTTATCATAATAGATGTAATCCAGATGTCAGCTGGGAATGTTCCTGACACGGATACCCATAAACTTGGTCTAGTCAAGCTTTTAGACTGTGCTCACCTTAGTTCATTTGTCAGTCCAGTTAAGATCCCAGAGTAGGATGGTTTCATGCTTACCTTCCACATGCCCCTCCTGGGCATTCTCTGTCCCATTCATTTGTAGCAGGGGTTTTAAAACTTCTGGGGCTCCCAGGATATGAAGGAAAACAGTATTTTAGGGATCTCCACCTATTCTAGACACTCACTAATTCTTCTGTTCATGGTCTGTGACTTTTAGGTAGAGAAGGTTTTGTTTAAAAAATGAAGTTGATGAAGAAATGGAGAAATTAGAACTCTTGTGCACTGTTGGTGGGAATATAAAACAGTCTAACCCTATGGAAAACAGTATTTTTGAGGAGGTTCCTCAGAAAATAAAAAATAGAATTATCATGTGATCCAGCAATTCCACTTCTGGGTATATATCCCAAATAATTGAAAGCAGAGTCTCAAATAGATATGTGCACACTCATATCATAGCAGCACTATTCCCAATAGTCAAGAGGTGGAAGCAACCCAAATACTTATCAATGGATGAATAAATAAACAAATGTGGTATATATATACAATGGACCATTATTCAGCTTTAAAAAGAAAGGAAATTCTGTCATATGCTACACCATGGATGAACGTTGGGAACATTTCCCTAAGTGAAATAAGCTAGTCACAAAAAGACAAATACTGTATGATTCCAGTTATTTGAGGAATCTGAAGTAGTCAAATTCATAGAAACAGAAAGTCAAGTGGTGGTTGCCAAGAGTTGTGGGGAGGGGAAAAAGGGTAGTCCTTGTTTAATGGGTATAAAGTTTCAGAAATGCAAGACGAAAAAGTTCTGGAGATCCGTGTCACAAAAATGTGAATATACTTAACACTACTGAACTGTACACTTAAAAATGGTTAAGATGAAGTCATATGTTTTTTTACCATAATTAAAAAATATATAAAAATGAACTTTGTAGACATACGAGGCGTACATTCTAGTTTCTACATAATAGAAACTTTCTCCAACCAAAACACCCACCCATAACAGATATTAGAGCTGGACCTCAGTGTTCTTGGAGTTCACGGAAAAAGGTGAAATGACTCACGGTCACAGGCTCAGGTATTCTGACACCTTACCCACTCTATTTCCATTGTTTAAGCCCAAAATATCATTTTTTTTTAAGATTTTATTTATTGATTGATTGATTGATTTATTTTCCCCCCAAAGCCCCAGTAGATTGTTGTATGTCATAGCTGCACATCCTTCTAGTTGCTGTATGTGGAACACGGCCTCAGCATGGCCGGAGAAGCGGTGCGTCAGTGCGCGCCCGGGATCCGAACCCGGGCCGCCAGCAGCGGAGTGCGCGCACTTAACCGCTAAGCCACAGGGCCAGCCCCAAAATATCATTTTATTTATGTGCCTAGGCTGAGAAATGTCAGAAGGTTTTGAGGAGATCTGATTGCCCATGATCAATTTGCTGTTGCTTTTATGACCCTCTTTCTATCTTTCAGTTTACTCTTAAACTATGTTTTGCAAGAAAAGGGATGTACCTTTTCCATTTATTCCTCCTTGGTCTGAAATCTTAATATTTGACAATCCCATCATAAAAAGTCAATTTTTGTGGTTGGACTTTTCTACCACCTCCATACCACTTTCACAATAGAAATTTGCTTTTGTATGTGCGTGTGTCTCAAAACCCATTCTTGCTTCCCAGTATCCAAATTCCTTATACAGAATTACCTCTCCACCACTCAGAAGGGTCTTGGGTGCGATGGTTAAAAACAGGGGTTTACTTCTCTCTGTGGAATTCAAAGGGGTCAGAATCCTTTTCCCTCTACTCAGTAGAGCCAGAGTGATCCTGTAACCAATGCTTCACCAATGGGGCACACTAGCCCGGGATTCTGAACTTGAAGTGAGAAACATAAGCATGGGAGAAATATAAGCATTTGGAGTTTGGACATTTGCTGTCAGCATCCTGACCTGATGGTTACTGAAGTTCCTGCTTCCCAGTCCTCTGGTGCAAGCTTGGACACCACCCATTCCTAAGCTGGAATTCACCCCTATTGATTCTGTAAACACCACCTGCCAAGTAACCTCCCTTTCAGTTAAATCAGCCAGAGTTAGTTCTTGTTGCTTGCAAATAGAAAACCCTACCTGACAATGTTTATTTGCACAGGTAATTTCAAAAGAGCAATGCTGTGGTTGCCATCTCAATAAGCTCCTAGAGCACTGTGAAAGCCTCTCAACCCTTTGGTTCTTTTATGGAAAGGTTTGAAAATGTCTCCACGTTTCTACTTCCAGTCTTGTCGTTTTGCTCTTCAGATTTCTTTAAATCCACGCTGATCAGCTACCGTTCTGCCCAATGATGTCCCAAACACTATTAAAATAAACCCACCCACAGCACTGAGACTGCTAATCATCCTCCCACCTAATTAGATGTCTGACAGCCAACTCCTTCAGCAAGATTTGTCCTGCTGGGCTCCATGGAGGAGTTTTACAGGTAGATTAGGAACTAGTTAACCACCCACATCCATGATCTTCTTCCTCTGTTTATTCACGAAAGAACGACTGTTCCAAAATCCATGCAGCACAGGAAGCCACCCTCTCAAGGTCAAACAAATAGCCACTGTCACTGATCAAAAGATGAATGTTTTGCGTGGGGGGCCAGGAAGTGGCTCTCAGGGTGCAGATCTAGGTTACACTGCCGAGAAGATGTGGGTGGTGTGGCTGACAGGAGCCAGAGCCAGAATTGTGGGGGAGTGAAAGACGTGTGGGGCTGCTGGTCTGATTACATCATTCTTCTTCTTCTCTGTTTTCCCTTCCTTACTTCTTCTCAAAGAAATGGCTCCTGATTTTATTTATCGTTCTGATGGTTTCTTTCTTTATTCTAAGCCATCCATTTCTTCCTTTGTCTTTATTATAGCCTTTTCCCACAAACCTTAAAGTACAATTATGTATACTCTGTCAAAGTTCATAAGTAAGGGATGCACCGTATGGTCTTGACTACTCTTGTCAGAGTAGGCTGGTTTTTTACTTAATTTCTTTCCCTTAATTTATGAATTAATTGCTTTTATATTTATATGGTCCTTCAGAGTTTACCAGACAGATTTTAACTCCTTAGGTCATTCATTTCTCACAACACTCTTTCTAGTCTACACACGAACGCAAGTCGTAGCCACTAAGTTCCCTGTATGGATTCCCCACCCAGCCCTGGGATTTAACCATATGGGTTTGGCAAGAAAAGTGAAATATGCTCTATTGAGAGTGAGGATTCAACTAGGCACTAATAGGAGACGAGAGAGAGAAGGAATGGTGGATACCAAGGAAAGATAAGAAAGCAACACTGTGACCTATTACATCATCCAGTCCTCTGTCCCCTAAATTGTCAATCTCTCTCTCCAGTTGCCCACACGATGAGCGGCATAACTACGGAGTCAGCTGCCTAATCTGAAATCCTGAAAATCATCCAGTGCTGCTCCATCTTACTCATCTTACTCCCCAATCCTTATAGCCTACCTCACATTCTTTTGATTCCACCTCTTTACTATTACTTAAATCCATTCTGCCACCAGGGATTACTACTTTTTTGCTAAGAATTATACAGTTGCCCATGAACTAGTCTTCTTGCTTCTAGGATCACATTTCTACAAAGTATCTTCCAAATTGCATTCAAAGAGCTCTCTGTGTAAGGTCTTCCAATGACTCCCCAAGTCTTTCACAAGGTTCTCACAACTTCCTTCACAAGGTCCTCTACCACCTGGCCCCTGTATGGCTCTCTAGACTCAACAACTACCACTTGACCAAATGAACCCTGCCTGCCAGTTGTATGAAAGTACCTACAAATCCCAGGCAAAGCCCTCTTATTTCACTATTCCAGGCTTTTGCTCATTATATTACACAGATTTTCTCCCTGGGATGTCCATCCCTTCCTTCTTTGAAAGGCTATCTGCTCCTTATATCTCACAAGGAAGCTCAAGGGTCACCTCTACTGGAACCATTCTCCAAACCACACACTAAACAGATGTGGCTTCTCCTCAGGAATTCTCATGGTTGTCCGTCCTACAAATTTTTATCCCACCCTGTTTTTGCATTTGAAATACTGTGCATTTAACACACTGTTTGTTGGCTGATTCCTCTGTTTGTAATAACAAGATTGTGAGCTACTTGAGTTCAGAAACTATGTCTTAGTCATTATATCCCCAGAGGCTTCCACAGTGACTGGCAACAATGTTTGTTGAATAGAATTGAAATCAGAAGTTACATTGCTTGTTTTTGAGGTAGGGCATGACGATCACAGCAATGTTCAGGTATGGACTGTCCAGGGATCTTTAGTCTCTCTAGTATTGGAATAGTGGCAAAGCTGCCAGTCCTCTAGCCACATCTCCTTGGCCTCACCACTATAATGTATTAAAAGCTCTACTTCCAACTGCTTGTGGCTTTTCTCTGGTTGCAGGAGCACCCTCCCCTCCAGTGACTGCAGGGGTGGGCAGGAGATGCCAGAGAATTAACACCCCCTGCGGCAGCCCTCAGTCAGTGACTGATAAAAGTTGCTATATAAATAATCTAAATCCTGCCCTTATATAGGATAACTCAAGGGTGTTAGTTTACATCAACTCCCAGACTTCCCCAGTGAGATTAAGCTCTAAACATCCACAGTGTGGACTGGCTTGATAATGTACCATTTACTGACTGACTTCCTATGCCTGTCTCACTTCCCCACTCTCCAAATTTTGTTTCCAGGAATTATCTTGCAAATAAATGACTTGTACTAGAATCCTACACTCAGAATCTGTTTCTAGGGGAACTCAACCAAGATGGTATCCGATAACTCTCTTTCTTTTCAAGTTTAAAAACAGTTATATAACTCTATGAAGTAGGAATTAATACTATCACTATCCTTATTACGCCTATGAGGAAACTGAGGTACAGAGAGGTGAAACTTCCATTAAGTTTAGAGCATGTAATTGAAGGGACAATCTACCATAAGAAGGGCTTTATAGGCTTTTTTCCAACTTAGTTCTTCCACTGGCGCTTTTAACATCTTTAATCAGGAAGTTCACATCCCAGTTGCAGATGGTGCCCTCCATCCAAAGGCTGCCCTCTCGGGGAGGTTTATAGCATCTAAGAGAGCTGAGCCTGGCAACTCAGCACAGTTGCAGGCTAAACTCTCTCCCTAAGAGAACATTAGGACCAAACACAGAGATCACCCCAGAAAGTCTCAGAAGCAGTGTTGCCATCATGGTGATCACCCAGAATATGAGGGATTCATCAACAATAACTAGTAAGCAGCCCAATGCAATACACAAAGCAAAATACATTTCTATAGACTTTTTTAAATGGAAACCAGACAAGGTAGAAAGGTATGCAAGAGACAGGAATTTATCTACAACATGGAAGACAAGGAGGAGAACACATTAAAATGCTCAACTTCCTAAGCAATCCAAGACACATAAAGTTGTAAAAATGAGATTTTTCAGTTCTATTACAAAATATTAAGCAATGATTAAAATAGATAATGTTCAATGCTTGTGTACCCTTAGTAAAATAAGCACTTGATATAATGTCAGTCGGAGTATAAACTGGTAGAACATATTTGAAAATTAATTTGACATTTTTATAATAGAAGCCTTAATATAGACCCTACAATTTGAAACAGCAATTTTTAAAATAATCCCTAACTTTTAATCCAGTATTTTTTTTCCCTATGGATTTGCCTTAAGGATATAAACCACACCCACATATGTGTACATATAACAAAAAATATGTCCTGAAAATTATCACAATATTATTTATAATAGCGAATTAAAAAGAAATCACCCAAACAACAACCAAAAGAAGAAAAATAAAAAATTACTATTCAACCATATGTTAGAATACTTAAAATAACATTAATATTTGAGGTTTTGAAAGCTACAAAATGGCATGGAAAATAGTATATAAAACTTAAAAAGATGTAGGGTTTATAATTTTATATATAGTATGAACTTACTTTTTTTTAATATTAATAAACCAGAAAAAAAGACAGGAAGAAAACACATCAAGTGATTCAGAATTCCTACAATTGGTAATGGGATTATGGGTGACATTTTATTATTTACATTTATAAGATTTCCACACTTTCTGCAATAAAATATATGTATAATTTTTATATTTATGTGAAGTTATTTTAAAATACAGATTGGCTATGCCTAGGAAGTGAATCTATGGGTGGTTATTCCTGAAAAATGGGATACCAGGAATCAAGAAGAAATATTAGTGGGTGAAATAAACAAAATAATTTATATTGTGCTCCCTTTGTCTAATTCAGCCTCCACATCTGGTGGTGCATGCCTTCTTTCCCCTTCCATTTTAATGTTTTCAGTTATAATGTCCACCATTGAAGAGTCTTGTGGTTAAGGGGTATGTACTAATTCTAAAGGCTCATGGACCCCTATAAAGGCATTTGTTTCTGCAGTTTCAATTAGGGTGTCAATCGATAAGCATAAAAAGTAGCAAAGCCAAGGCCATACATCTGGTAATGAACTGCTTTCCTAAATTGAAAAAAAAGAGGTTTACTGCGAGTGCCAGTTGCTTCTTGACATCTCCAAGAATTGCACACAATAACTGTTACAAAACAAAAATACAATCCAAGACAATCCTATTGTGACTTGGCTCTGTGTTGATTTACTACACCGTCACCTCTTAACAATTTTGCCTAAGATTCTGTAAATTAACGAACGCTGTTTACTTTGGAAGGTCAAACTGACTCAGAAGGACTTTCTCAGAGACAAGAAAGAATGAAGATTTTGACAAGAAAGCAACAACCGAACCAAATGTATTTTTAATTACCTTTAAGTTACATTAATAACAACAATCTCAGTGGGCAAAGAAATCAAACCCTACTTACTATGAGATTTCTCATTAGCTTGGGAAAAGGTTTCCTTACTTAATTTGTTTGGTTTTGTTTTAGGGGCTGGACTGTAGATATTTGTGAATCTCATAATTTATGTCCATGGTTATATGCCTAGAACTAGATAGTTTTATTTGCCTGTTTACTATGGTCTCTCTGAGACAAGTGATGGGTTTTGCATCACTGCCATTGTTTGCCTTATAATAACTTAGAAAAACCACCCTTCCTCCCCCAGCTCTGACTCAGAGTCTAGAAATCAGGACTCTCAGCTCTAGGAAAACACAGCTTCGTTTTGTTTATAGATGAAGCAGAGAAAAGTTATTTGACATTGCCTACGTTCACATATTTGCAACTGGAATCATGGATATCATCCAGCTCCTTTAAATTTCTCCCTGGAATATTTTCAATAGTCGACACCAAGGAAATCCTCCATACAGTAAAGATAGAGCTCTGCCTATTCCCACCAGTCTCATAGGCGGCCATGAAATTTGCCAAATCAAGCAGATTTACATCAAATTTAACAGTTAAACTTGGTCTCAACATTTATTAAAGAAAAAAAAACACTTTATTCAGTGCTTATTATGAGCATGGTATATGCTCAGAGCTATATCAAGACATATAAGAACCCAGAACAGCCCCAGGAGAAGAAAAGCAAAAAGTGCCACAGAGACGAATGCATCTAAGGACCACAGGAGTTTAGTGGTAAGACAAATTACACTTTTGGGCTTGAGAGGAGAGTGGAGGGCAAGTACACTGAGTGCTTACACCGAGACTTCAAATAGACCATTAACTGTTTTTGATAGAACTTCAAGGTTTTAATGGCATTCCAATTTCCCTTGTCTCCCATGGACAAACCCATAAAATCACAGAAAGATGCACAGCCATAGAGGCGGGAAGGATTACAGCTAAAATATGCTAAGTTTGGAAAAATCCTACCTAATTATCCCACAGACGAGTTCAACTGATAGGTCCCTGTGGGCCAACTTGTATTTAGAAATCTGGTCTAGAATAAGGGGGAAAGTTTGGACCTATGACTTCTGTACTAAACCACTTTGTTTGCTAACTTCAAGAAGTAAAATTAGATGATTAAACAAATTTTTAAACAAAAGAAATGTTAGACTAAGAAATCAAAAACACTCCCCAAAAAGAAGTATTGAGTGAAAGAGGAAATAAAAACTACAATTACAGACTAATTAGAAAATAATGAAAATGCAAACACTTCTATCAAAACATGGGATATTCCACAACTCCACTCAGCAGTAATATAAATGTTTAACCTCAAATGCTTTAAGAACTAAATAGTTAAAAAAATAATTATTAAGTTTAAGAAGGTAGAAAAGTAACCACAATCCTTACAAAAATAGGAAGAAAGAAATAATAAAAACAAGGGCAGAAAAGAATGACTTAGAGAGGAGAAAAAAAGAAAACCACTAAAATTGTTCAATAAATTCAGGAGTTGCTTCTTAGGGAAATATAATTATTATATTAATAGTAAGCATTAATATACATATGTGGTGAATTTATTAATAGAAAAATAAATAAAATTGGAGAAGACAAAGATAAATGCACAGTGTTGAAATGATATATAAATTCCTCTATTTAATTTGATTTTGATATATTTGAAAATCTAGGTGAAATAAACACATTTCTAAGAAAATAGATATTATCAAAAGGTAATAAATAAAAATTTGAAAAAATTACCAGAATTATGGGGCAATATTATTAAAACTTAACAAACTATTAGTCCTTCTTCTCGATCTCCCGCTCTCCTCAAAAGAGGCTAAAGTGTAAGGCTATTTTGCGAGCGACTTAAAAATATATATGTTATTTTCACTCCAAGTAATTTTATAATTAAAATGGTCAGTTATCATGGAAAATGGAACGAATTTGTAAGCAAGCTTAGGGGTTCAGGGATTTGGTTTTCCAATAATTTATTGTGTAACTTTGGTCAAATTACTCCACTTCTTTGATTTTCACTTTCTTCCTCTGTAATGCAAGCATTGGTGCACACGTGTGTTTGTGTATGTGTCAGAAGGATGAATTATATTAAGTGTCAGTAAACTCTACTATTAACCATGGAAACACTGACTTTTAGAGTTAGGGAGCTCTAGAGTACTTTAAAACAATCTCACAATTTATTATCAGTCCCTCCCATCATCTATTGCAAACTCTTCGTACCATCTCTGAGGTTATAACTATGTCAATTTCTATCATCTTATAGTCCCAATCTTATTTATCTCATATCAGCACCTTTCTCTCCATTGGGGAAACACTTAGGTTCAACAACTATAAGTTAAAATAACAGGTGAGTCTGGTTTAAATACAAATGTGAGAGGCCAGAGCACAGAAATTCAACGTTTAGCTTGGATCCAAAGCAACTCTAATCAATAGAGTGTGGCTTGTTCAGCTACAACACCTTGGGGAAGGGGCTGAGTATGTAGGTGAGGGATGTACCAAGTGACCAACTTGCCATAATATAAAAGAATTGGCCTCCAGACACTATACAGGTCATATAGACCAAAACAATGCCATTTCTTTCTATGCTAGCAGATTAACAAAGATGGAAAAAGAATGATAATACTCATTTCTGCCAACTGTGTGGGGAAACGCACTCAAATAACTTGCAGGTTGGTGTATATTCAGTGCAACCATTCTGGGCAGTAACTGTGAACCCCATTTTGCGTGAACCTTTGCAAGATTTCTCATTATTTCCTAGCAGTGAAATTGCTAGGTCAAGGGATTTTATCCCAGTATTATATACAACAGTAACATATCAGAAAGAACCTAATGTCCAATAATGGGGGCATTGGTAAATATTTTTTATACATCTATTAAATGAATATTGTCACATATTAAAATGATGTAGACTGATATTTATTGATGTGGAAATATGATTAGTACACACTGATAAGAGAAAAAATAAAGGATATAGATCAAATATATTATGATTAAACTAGCTCTCTATTTGTGTCTACACATATAGAAATAAAGAGTAATATATATACAAATATTGGAAGTTATTATTTTAGGGTGCTGAGATTACAGTAGATTTTATATGCTTTTATTTTTCTAACACAAAGTAAATATTACTATGACAAGGAGCAAAGTAATAAAGGTATTCTCATTTTGATAACAAAAATAAAATAAGAACAGGGGCCTGCCTGGTGGCGTAGCAGTTAAGTGCGCACGCTCTGCTTCGGCAGTCCAGGGTTCGCAGATTCGGATCCCGGGCGCACACCTACGCACTGCTTGTCAAGCCACGCTGTGGCGGTGTCCCACATAAAGTAGAGGAAGACGGGCACGGATGTTAGCCCAGGGCCAATCTTCCTCAGCAAAAAGAGGAGGAGTGGCAATGGATGTTACCTCAGGGGTGATCTTCCTCACACACACAAAAAAATAAAAATAAAAATAAAACAAGAATGCCTATGAAAAAGGTCAAAAAAAGATGATGCCACATATATAGACATTCTACTCGTACTGTAAATATGGTCTTGGCTCCAAATTTCCTAGGAAAGCTTAATTAACAGCCACAGACCATTGTCCTTCCTCTGAAGTCTTGAACATATCCATCATTTGATTCTCTGCATATGCTGCCTTGAGTTCTTATTCAACCACTTTCTCTTGGTAGAGGTCTCCCTATAGTGGTCGGCAATCATGATTCATATGCATATTCCCTCTGTACCTAGCATGACAGCTTATATATTGTCACACCCAAGTATTTGCATTTCCCCCCAATATTGTCAGGTAACAGTTACACAGGCTACGACCTGTGGGCATACGCCAGTACTCCTTGTTCTAACTTGTCAACAGTCTTGGAAATGTCTAATATATGGGTTAAGTGTTTTTACCACTAAGATGTACGAAGAAGTTTCATGAACAACACAATTACATAGAATTTAGCTGTAAAACCTGAAGCTAATGTAACTTGCCTATCAACACTGAGGGCTTCCAGGAGCTCTTAGCATTGACCTTCTTTTATTCCAATGACCAATTTTGTCTCTTCTCTGGGCTGGAGTGGTTAACATGGGGAGTACTTCTCTGCTTTAGCTGTATAGCTGAAGAAGTTCAACGTGTGGGTGAGTTTGTTCCCTCCAAGGCCCAAGCCAGATGCATCTTCACTAGGATACACTGCCCATTCTTTCCCAAGGGCCCACTAGCCCTTACACACAGCACACCCTGAACACTGGAGGGACCTTGCAACAGAATTGCTCCCTTTAAGGCAACGGAAGCCATTCTCGGTAGGCAGGCTGCACTGCTCTGCTTCTCTTAGTCAGCTCCTGGGTAGTTCCACTTATGACTTCAAAAATTATCCCCAACCAGCATCTAAGGAAATCACTAAAGTCTGTGCTAGGAATCTTTAGCCTCCAACACCCAATTCCTGTCCCTCCAACCATCTTGAAACATTCTATGTACTCCATGTTTTGTCTTCATGGTACTTGTATCCTCCCTGTCTTCCTTGCTCCTTTAGATGCTTTGGAAGAAATGTATGCCTGTCTTCCAGGCTTAGCTTTTCCCTGAGATGTGCACCTCAGCTAATCATACAACAGCCGCCAGGCAAGCATTATCTTGCCCACTCCACTTCCTCTCTTCTCTGGGTGTAGGATCCTAGCCCCCTCAGTGTTTGGGAGGGAGGCTCTGACATGGCCTTTTGCAAACCCAAAGAACACATGGCCTTTGAGGACTGCATTCAATTTTACGCTGGCTGCCTGGCTGCCCTGCTTGCCCTCAATCCATCCCTCCCATGCTGAGGACCCTCGCTGATTTCACTGGGGTGAAAAGAATGTATTTCCTTTTGTCAGAAGTCACCATCTTTTCCTTGCAAAGTAGCTATACATATAGAGTAGGAGAATACAAAATGATGGCAAAAGTAGGGTACAATATACTCAGGAATAGAAACTGAGATAGAGAAATACAGACTCCCATACATGCACACAGTGACAGAGATGGAATCTTTCCTCCAAGACCACGACATCATATCAACTCTGAAACCAACATACTCATTCCCCTACTTCCCCTCTGCTGAACAGCATATGGGCTGCCTTTTTTAGTTACCACAAATACAAGACTGTATGAATAGGGGTTGGTGGGCTGTGCTTATCTATCCCAATTCACAGCTTCATCTCTCTATCCCACATCCTTCCCCAAATTTTTATGCATTCTTAGAATGTTTAATTTTCAAAATTGCTTCCAACTCCAAGCTGGTTCTCCATCTCTCTTACCTATTACCTCTAGTGGCTGTTCTCTTCCCTCTGATCCATGAAATTCAGTCCCCTTTCTATGATATCTCTACACACACATACACACACACATACCCTACAACACATATATGTACACAGACCAAACAATACCCATCCACACAATATATGTGCAGGTATTGCTGTGATGTGGTTGCTGATTTGCAGGGAGAGTTAAGTCTCCAGAGCTTGGCACAGCAGGGAAGAAGCCATGCTGTACATTACGGCAGGAAAAATGACTTTAAAAGTTCTCTAGCAATTTTCACTCACTCCCACCTACTTACTGGCATTTTTTTATAGCCGCACCATTCCACTTTAGCAAAGTAAAACAACTTCTCTAAATATATAATACAGAAAAGTTCTGTTTTCTGTGGCCCCTACCTCCAAACTTAGATCTGATTCTGCCTCCTCTGCACATGCAGAAAGTCTTTAATATGTTGCCGTGGCAGAAGAGAGTTGAGAATTGGGCTCTGGGTACAAGGAGCCTGATTTTCTACTTGTGTGACATTTGGGGGTAGGCTACTTCACAACTTCGTGCCTCAGTCTCTTTACATATAAAATGTGGCTAATGACATAGTGAATCATGACGTTGCATGAGGCGTAAATGAGATGCACAGGAAAGGTGCTCATCAGGTCCTGGCACAGAGTAAACCCTCTTTACTGTTCGCCTTTAGCAGAGGGTCACACACAAGTTCTCATCCCATCTCTCTCTCCCGTCAGTCAGCGCAAGAAATGTAGTGTGCAGATATATTATTACCAATGATATCAGTTAATAGAAGTGTCTCCCGTAGAAGGCAAACGAAGCTCTAGTAAGTTGTTTTTACACTGCACAGTTTTCCTCCACTTAACCTATCCAACGATTATTATCAATAGAACATCTATACACATACAACGATGGTGTGACTGGAGCAGTAGCACCCCAACTATGGTCAAGTGAGCCACCCTCAGGGTTCTACCTGATCCCTGGACCACTTGATCCCTGGACCATAACATGTGCTATTATTCACATCACTTTTTTTTTTCCTTCTTTAAATCAAGTATTTTTCTTAGGCCTGATCTAAGATAATAATCATGACATCATATATCTGATGTGCTGTTTGTTAATCATTGCTTCATGGGCATAACTAAGTGCAAAAATTAACATTTTAAATATGTCTATGTCCTAACTATGATAATTACCCTCATGTGGAAGCAGAATCATAAGACTTGAATTACTGTCCCATAATATTGTCCGATATATTCTTGATGTGTGCCCTTGGATAAATCATTTAAACTCTCTAGTCCCCATTTGCCTCATTTGGTCCAGTCCACAGATCTCATGTATAGATCAAGAGAGAAAATCTGTGTGAAAGTGTGTAAACTATAAAGCACTGTTCAAGTGTACAGTGTTAATTTTCAGTAGATGTCCAAGAGCTATTTCTTGCTGATGATGATATCTGTAGATTAGCTTCAATAACCAAGAAGCTGGCTTTTCCACGGGAAGAGAGTCTCCTTGATCCACAAGCTCCCTGGTTGATGTGCCACTCAGGATTCCAGAAGGGACTGCACCCCAGCCAGGGGCACACTGGGATTCCCTACTGTAGGGGCACAGACTATCGACATCACCTCAGAGACCAGTAACGAGAACAAACCTGCAGTGTCCTTTTTTCCTTCTCTTGAACTTTTTTTTTTTTTTTTTTTGGTCACACAGTTTCAGCCCTATTCTCTCTACAGATTAGATTCATGACACCAGGATCCTGGTCTCCACAGATGGAAGACCTGACCCCAATCAGCACTGTCAGCCCCTGCAGTCACAGTAGATCCCTTTGCATTTCTCTGCCCATCAGGAGCTCCTGTGACATTGCACATTTCTCTAGGCCAGTGGTTCTCAATCCTGGTTGCACATTAGAATCACATGTGGAAATTGTCTAAAATACCAGTCTGGCCCCATCCCAAACCAATTTAATTAGAATCTCTTGGTGGAGGTGGGGGCTCGGGCACCGGCTTACGTTAAAAGCTCCTCAACTATGAAGCCTGCTTGGGAATCACTGCTTTAGGTTAACCGTGGCCAGATGGTAAGCCTGCCTCTATCGAGAGTGGAGAGAAGCAGAAATGAAATCCAATTAATGTGCTTAAGTTGACCAAATCCTCTAATTCAGAATTACCAAATAAGAAACGAAACAAAAACAAGCAAAACTCAATAGCAACAACCCCTGACAGTCTACCTGCACCATTTTTTTCTCATGAGATGATCCTTTTATTTCTTGCACGAGAAGATCTTGTTAAATTGTAGATTCCTAGTCCTCACTCCCGACCTATAGGAATTAGAGTCTCTGTGGCCAGAGAATTTGCATTTCAACAGGCTTCCCCAGAGCATCTGAGTCCACACAAATTTAGGACCACTGCTCTCTACGTGATTACATTAATTAGAGAGCTGTACGATCCTTTTCTGGCAGTGTAATCCTTTTGGGGTTCTCCACTCTGGTTGCACAAGAAGAAGTGAGCAATATTTGAGCTTTAAAATATAGGCACCTGGATTCTACCCCAGGCATCCAGATGTGGGACTTGCATTGCTGAATTTTTTTAAAGCTTCATGTAGGACTCTGATAGACAGTCAGATTGTGAGCCTCTACTACAATAGCAATGCTGCTGGGCAGTAAAAAAAGGAAAAAGAAATGCGGCCACTATATTGCTGAAGCATCTTTTCTTTGGCCAGGTGTCATTATCAAAACAAACTCCTCTATGTCAATTCTCTTTAGAAGGAGAAAAAGAAAGTCTCCTTCCTGTCAATTCGCCTTTTCCACAGAAGGAAACACAAATTTAGAAAGTATTTAAAGCAGTGGGCACTCCAAATGTTCATTATTCAATGCCGGAGCCAAAGCCTCCCCAGGCATTATTAAACAAATTGATGAACTCTGTGGCTGGATTTAGAGGGAAGAAAAATGCTGCTGGAACTGAAATACACTGATTCTTCATCTAAATGTCTTTTAAGTAAAGACTCAGGAACTGACTTCATGGATTTTCATGTAGAGGCGATAGTATTTACATCTGAAAGCCCACATCTACAGCCTTCTTAGTTAAGCTGGCTGTTGGGGATTCGGAGAATGAGCACAGGATGAAATCAACTTAATTCTGTCCATTAAGGAGAGAGGGGGTTCACAGCTCACCCTGCTGGGTGCTGTGCATGGTGAGGCAGTTATTATGGCCTGAACAAATGGAAACCCAAGCCAATTACTGCTTCAACTGCCTGGTTTGCTTTTCAGTAGGACTTTGAGTCATGCAAGATGGAGTGCTGGCTCTTGTCGGAGTTCATGACTTAACATAGAAGGATAATTTTTCCTGTAAATCTTGAAGGCAGGGGTGAAGTCCCCAGAGCAGGCCACTCTATTCCCACTCAGCGGGTGGCTACTGGAACTGGGCATTTGAGAGACAGAAGCCTAAGAAATGTCCTTGTGTGTCAAAACCATATTCTTTTAGGTGACAAAAGAGAAAAATAAGAGCCACCTGCCACTCACAGAGGCAAGGAAGTGCAGGTTGAGTCCCCACTCTGCTTTGTAAGTCCTCCCCAAATGGAAGCAACCAACACACACATCCAGTCGGGGGAAAGAGAGCCATGAATTCCCGTCTCTCCCAAGCCTGTGATTGGCTTCAAAACACTGTCATCAATCACCCTAATAAGCACTTAAAAAGTAAATCAAAGGCTATGAAAACACTTTTGACATTGAGCTTGCTTCCTCAAGCAAACCATAAATGCCCAGAATTTACAACATTTGCTGGGGGGAGGGAGGAGGATGCTGGGTTTTAAAAACAAATTTATTAGCTTGTTTCTTTTGTTTCTTATACTGCTCCCCACCCCACCCCCCCACTCCTTTTCTCCCCTTGGGACAGTGATAAACTGAAACTGCTGGATGCCATAACGGACTGCTAAATGCATAGTTAAGGTTCATATCATTATCCAAGCTATTCTGGATTTCAGTGGGGTGATTTATAAGTGTGTGCTAGCAAAAAGCCACAAAATACCTCTTCCTTTAGCAAAAGGGGCCTAAGGCTATTTGATCAACGTCTATACTCAAAGTATAGGGCAACGAAATAATACTGCATGTCACCCCCTTCACAAAATTTCAGGGGATAGAGCCAAGTGGGACAGTGAAATAAAGTGGGATAAATGGCAATCATGCTCTGTCATTAATATGTGGAGTGAACCTAGATAAGTCATTCATCTTCTCTGGACCTCAGTTTCCTCAACTGTAAAAGGCATGGATCAATCTAGGTAACTTTGAAGATCCCCTTCCAAAATACAATCCCGTCATCCAATTAGCTCATTAGCCAGCACAGCATTAATCAGCTATTTCAGGGCTTACATGAATGGCTAATGTGAGACCCCAATTCTCTTCTCTCCAAATTACGTGGGGTGGAAGTGTTCCCCCTTCATACTGGCAAACCCGATTTCTAACCCTTCACTTTCTGTCTTCCGCAACACGTGCTCAACATTGATCTTGGAATTAAACTCTCCTTGATTCCTTGTTTAGTTTCAGATTAGTGGTGTTGTCAGCTGGCAGGGGTAGGCTGCACCCATTTTCAAGCCTGCAGATTAACAGAGATGCAACTATGATGGGGGCAGGATACCAGCCTCTGCAGAGGGAAGAGTGTCAGCTTTTAATTAACCAGGAGCACAGTGGTTGCTTATCTGCAGCCCAGACCTCTTCTCTGAGTTCCAGACCTGCATTTGATAACCCCTCTTGGATGTCTCAAACACACCTCAAACTCAACTTTTCTAAAACTGAATTTGTAATCTTCTTCCCCCAAATGGGCCCTGTTCCAGAGTTTTGTCTTTCAGTGGACAGTACCATTATCTATCCTGGTAGGCACTGCAGGCTCCTAGCCCTCATCCTTGACACCCTCATCTCCTTTACTGGTTTATCCTCAAGCCTTATCTTTTACCCCCACCCCCACCCCTGAGCATTTCTTGAATATGAGCAAACCAATGCAATCCCACCAACATGACCTTAAATCACACATTATCCCTTTCCTGATTTTCTGCAGTATTTTCCTACATGATTTCACAGCATTTTCTCTTGGACCTTCCAAAATGTGTGTGTGCCCACTTCTCTCCTCCCCCTCTACCCCAACCCCATCAGGCCCCCTCCCTCCTACTCTTCTCTACCAGTGTGGTCTCATTTCACGCCCTACTTCCTGTCACCTCTCTCCATTCCAGTCACCTTTCTAGTTCCTTCTTCTTTCTTGCCATGATTCTTCCCTCAACACGCTGAGACCTCTGCCCAGTGGTCTCTGCACCCTTCCTTTTCACCCCACTTCACCTGGTCAATTTTTCACATGCCTCTTTGTGTTCACTTTCTCAGAAAGGTTTTCCCTGCCACTACCATCTAGGTAAAATCCTCTAATCATAGGTTTAAATAAGGACAAATATCCATTCATCCCAGTACTTAACTCTGTGAATACTTTATTTTTATTTTAGTGGAGTCTCTCCCACTACAATGTAAACTTCCTGAGAGCTGAAACCATTTCTGATTTTGCTCACCAATATGTTTCCAGGGTCTAACACATCAACAGCATTCAAACATATTTATTGAGTGAATGAAGTGATGGTTGCTGATAGCAGTAAGTTTAATTGTTTTCCATGGCACCATGGGTCATTTGAGGTTCAGGTCCTTCCTTCGAATTGTATGATATTTCCCTACTAGAGATTTCTTTGACATAAAGCTGACTGCCAGAATCCCTTTCCAAAGAAGGGTCTACTTTTTCAAATTTTTCATTTTTTCCCATCACTCACATACAATGTCATCAAAGAAAGGGCCCCCACTTAAAAAGCATTCTAGGGGCCAGCCCCGTGGCCTAGTGGTTAAGTTTAGCACGCTCCGCTTTGGTGGCCTGGGTTCAGTTCCTGGGCATGGACCTACATCACTCATCAGCGACCATGCTATGGCAGCAACCCGCATACAAAATAGCTCCCTATTTCCTCCTCTAGATCTTCCCTGGGGACTATTATTCATATTTATTTCTCCCTTCTCTGAATTCTTACCAGGTTTACTGGCTTGACTATACTCTCTCTATATATACTGGCATATCCCCCCCATCGCTCAAAATCAGCAGCTCTTTCCTGCCTCTGAGTCTGGGGCCACGTGGATACCTCTGCTTGCCTTTCTCTTCCTTCACTTCCCACTTGGCCAACTCTTTGTCAGCTTAAATATCAAATTCTCAGAGTGGTTTCCCCTGACTATCCAACCCAAACTAAGTCTTCCTGTTATTCTCTCCCAGGGCAACACTGATTTTCCATTCCGAACATGACTTATCCCATTACACAGTGAATTTCTTGTATGTTTTCCTTTCTAACCTGTGTCCTCCTCAGTAACTTCCAAGCTTCTTCAGGACAGCTGCTACCACAATTACAAATAATACTAAAATGTTGCAGAGTTCCTAGCACATAGTAAGTGCTTAGTAAATATTTCCAGATGCAGAATTACTCCAACTAATGGATGAGTGTATTTGTTTGGTCTCTGCATTAAGGTTCTAAATCTCTCAAGGGCAGAGATCATATTTCTTGCTTGTTCTGTATCCCCCATAGGGCTGATAGGTTAGGCCAGGGTTTGTCAGCTCTGGCACTGTTGATATTTTGGGCCCAATAATTCTTTTTCGCACAGGGCTGCCCTGTGTACTGTAAGATGTTCAGCAGTATCCCTGGCCGTCACCCACTAGATGCCAGTGGCAACCCCCGCCCTCAGTCCTAACAACCAAAAACGTCTCCAGACATTGTCAAATATCCTCTGTAGGCAACATCCACCCCCTAACACCCAACTGAAAGCCACTGGGTTAAGTGCTTAATTCAATCAGTGTTGATTAATGGATTGCAAAGTGGCTTGGCAATCTCTGCATTCTAAAGAGTCTCTAAAACCCTTGGAGGAATTGTTTCACTATAGCCAAGGAATAGGACAAATATCTAAAAATACCTGACAGCTCCCATGAGTGGTGCTCACTTCAAGTGCTAGAAACTGAAGCCAAGTTGGCCAGGAGCCTATGCTAAGTTCTTCCTTAGTAATTGTTTTCTCAATAGCTAGAGCTCATTTTGAACATCCGTGATACAATAGGTGAATTTATATCTTGTTTACTATTCCCCGAACTCACCAATTAAGTTTTCATCATTGTAATTTTTTTTTAATCTTCTTGTCCGCGACATCCTCCTGAGGGGTAAGACTCTGCACCTGTTTTATTGCAGCACCTTCTGCCTGACACAAGAGCACCTGAGCAAAGTGGCTTCTTAATAATGAATACTTGGTTGAACTTTGCCATTTGCTGTGCACTCTCCCATACATTATCTCATCAAACAGTGAAGGACAGAGAGAGAGAGAGATTGAATAGTGTACTCAGTGGTCTAAAATCTGTGACCAGGAGTGAAAAATAAGTAATTATCTCTTTACCAGATGTTTCAACATCTGGCTCAGATGCAGAGAGAGGTAGAGGCAAGGCTGAAGAAAACGTTTTCTACTTAATTTTAGTGGTAAACAAAAAGAACTAACAGGAGCACTCATAATAACTGCCTTGGAAGTTGTATAATATAAAATATATTTTAATATCCTCTACAACGCTGACCATTTAAACATGTCTTTATAAAAAGGGGATGGTATAACAGCAATGCCCTTTTCAGTGGAAGAAATTAAATATTTGCTAAATCTCACGAAGTACCAGTGTGATGTACTTAAATCCAGGTCTTCTGATTTTGAATCTTATGTACTTTCCACTCTGATCCCACTGACTCGTAAAAGGAACACACCTAATTCTACTGACTCCCATCTTCTATCCTGCCAGGTGTGGTCATGTTTTTTCTCTTACTCTTGAATATGGTCTGCCTGGGAAAAGAATATCTGCTGGCTGGGACCTCTAACCAGGAGCATGTAAGGACTCCTGGGGAGATATGCACTGCTTCATAATCTGATACCTCGGTTTAAGTGCCTTGGCTGGATTCTGACAGGAGTCTGTGTGACCCCACAATACCATGGAGCATGAAGTGAATAATCAATTCCCAGAGCTACTTGGTTCAGAGGATGCTTCATGGTGTTACATAGTAAATGTCATGAAGCTGCACAAAAGCAAGATGTGATTCCAGCTCTCACCTCTAGCAAAAAAAAAAAGAAGCTCTTTCCTCAACAGGTTAGGAGACGCATAATATAGATAGAATGGCCATTCATGTCCTGGTTTGCTCAGGACAATCCCAATTTATTCCTCTTGTCTCAACATGATTATTCATAGTGTCCGCTCTCAAAAGGGTCCCAGTGTGAAAGCAAAATTATACAGTCATGCTCAGTATGGCTCCAGTTTCACAATGCACGTGATTGATTTAGTGTATTAATCAGTTTCAAGCATAATCACATTTAGAATGGTTATATGTTTCCTCCCATGGGTTGTTGATGATATTAGACAGGTTTTAGGGAGTGGGTGACAAATTCCTCCCCCTCTTCAGAGGCTACAACATTATTTCCCAAAAAAGGAGTGTTACACTCCCACCACTGTTACCCACAACACTGCGGTGTGCCAGAGAACAACGACCACTGCAAAGAGCAAAGCACACACTGAGCATGAGCTGCAAGGGGCCACTGCCCACCCACGGGGATCCACATTCACACCTATATCCACAACCAGGTGTTAAACAAACATGACTAGTGACTTAAAACATGGTTTTGTTTCTGTCTTCCCTTATGTTTTATTCTTCTTTATATATTTATTTATTTTTTTTGGTGAGGAAGATTGGTCCTGAGCTAACATCTGTTTCCAACCTTCCTCTTTTTGCTGAGGAAGATTGGCCCTGAGCTAACATCTGTGCCCACCTTCCTCTATTTTGTATATGGGAAGCCGCTACAGCAGAGCTTGATGAGCGGTGCATAGGTCTGCACCCAGGACCTGAACCTGCGAACCCCGGACCACTGAAGCGGAGTGCGCAAACTTAACCACTAAGCCCCTGGGCTGGCCCCTAAATTTTATTCTTTGGGAGCAATCTTCCTCTACTCTTGGATGAAATCTCTGGCAGATCCCTGGGCTTTCTCTTTATTTTAATGTAACAGCCTCAAAGTCAGTTGAAATCATATGTGCTGTCTTAATTCAGTAAATAAAATGTCCAGTTGAAGATAGTAATCAAAAAGCTATATTTGACTGTATTAAATCCTCCCTCTTCTCTCTCTATTCCCCATACCTCCATCCTGAACTCCCCTACCCCATTCAGGCTGCCACCAGCATTATGGAAGGGGGTTAGGCTTCTGCTCCCCCAGCAATTCAGTCAAGCTCCCTCAACTCTCCACCTGCTGCCTTGCTCCATGGGAGCAGGAGAGGGAATGAAGGGTAAGGAGTAAGGGCTGTTCTTACGCGGGTGGTTTCCAGCACTCTGGGCATAGCAGATGGTGAAAGCGACTCTTTCTTTGGTGAGGTCTTCAGAGACCCCTGCTGGGCCCCCTCCCCTGCATTCCCATGACTTGTATGGTTGTATCTCCAGTCCAAGTAATGGCTGGAGACCTTCTCCCGGCTGATGGTCACCTGGCAGCCGAAGTCCAAACCGTCCTACTGTGAGGTCTCCTCACCCCTTCAGATGGGCTCACTGAACAAGACCTGAGAGGACCCCAACGACACTCTCACCTGCATGGTCCTCTATAAACATTCCCACTTTCCCAGCCCCAATATACCTAAGCTGTGGCACACTCTCTGACCACCATCTAGCAGGTAGTCAGCTCTTGCCTCTCGCTTTATATTTCCTCGGCAGAAGTCAGACCCCAATGCACAAACCACTTTAATTGCCTCAGTGAAGAGTCAGGTGCCAGCCTTTGTATCACCAAACTTAGGAGGATACAAGTGAAGCTCTCTTGAAACCCATTTCTGCATATCCTCTTTGGTGAGGTGTCTGTTCATACCTCTTAATCATTTTTTAAGCAGGTTGTTTTCTTATTACTGAGTTTATAAGTGTCTTCTGTATATCTTGGATAACACTCATTTATCAAATATGTCTCTTGCAAATATTTTCTCTCAGTCTGTGGCTTGTCTTCTCATTCTTTTGATGAAGGCTTTTTAAATGACCATCTACTTTTTCACTAAAAACAATTTGTTCGGGCCAGCCCCGTGGCTTAGCGGTTAAGTGAGTGCGCTCCGATGCAGGCAGCCCAGGTTCGGATCCCGGGCGCGCACAGATGCACTGCTTCTCTGGCCATGCTGAGGCCGTGTCCCACATACAGCAACTAGAAGAATGTGCAACTATGACAAACAACTATCTCCTGGGGCTTTGGGGGAAAAATAAATAAATAAAATTATTAAAAAAAAAATTTGTTTTGGGGCCAGCCTGGTGGCCTAGTGGTTAAGTTCGGCCTGCTCCGCTCCGGTGGCCCAGGTTCGCAGGTTTGGTTCCTGGGTGAAGACCTACACCACTTGTCAGCCATGCTGTCGGGGCAACCCACATACAAAATAGAGGAAGATTGGCGCAGATGTTAACTCAGGGCGAATCTTCCTCAAGCAAAAAGAGGAAGATTGGCAACAGATGTTAGCTCAGGACGACTCTTCCTCAGAAAAAAAAAAACAATTTGTTCTAGCAAGAAATGCATGATGATGGAGGTGTCTGATAAATTGCTCAATGATTGAAAGGAATCTTTTAGCCTATTGATATGATAAAACTGTCCAATGTGGTAAAAAATAAAACAAAGCAAAACAAAGTCAAAACAAACAAAACTCTGACATTTGTTAATTTTATTAACATTTGTTAATATTATGAAAATCCCACAAATTTCACTATTACATATACATTTTACATATATATACATATGTATATATATATAATATGCAGGAGCTATTTCAAAAGGTATGCAAAAGGCAAAAGAGGAATTTGAAAAGAAGGGGAAGTATAAAAACATGAGGATGGGTGGGATGGAAGGACTTAATCAAAAGCATAGCCCATCATCCTGTCCATTTCTGCAGATGTTAATGCCACTGCTGGATAGTCCCTGAGAGAGAGATGCATAGGAATTCTCTACCCATTTTTGAAATTTTTTACATTTAACTACATTTTGTTTTTGCATTTTAAGGTAATATGATTTTAGTGTGAATTCACGTGTTTTTCTATAAGAACAGACAAGCAAAATGTATTCCTTGTGTAACTTTGGTAAGTATCTAGGGTTTTATAAATCTTCGTTCGGCTTTCAACAAACTTCAGATGTTCTGATCTATGCAAAATGACAATTCCTTTGCTCACTCACAAGATATTTTTATACTAAAGAAATATACATACTTTCTAGAACATACGTACTTCAAAAATTATTTTAAAAATTATACTTTTACTCCTTGATTCTACAGTATGTATCATAATGTATACACTAAAAATATCCTTTGCCATCATTGAGTCCTTGTGAATTAAAATATCAAGAGTCTGGCAGTATTGCTAATTTGGAGCAAGCAAAGCCTTACAATGCTGGATAAATGATTGTCTTCTGTGTTGTTTTCTGTTGTGTGGCACAAAGGCCCCTTCCCCTATCCTGTCTTCTTCTGCAGCCAGAGCAGCCTCACATTTCCCCCAGGGCCCACTGCCAGCCAGCCACAACTCATGCTGCCCGCTCTGCATGATGAGTTTTCCACAAGGCACAGCATTCACTCTCTGTTTGTGGACTCCTGGATGGGACCACTACCACGCTCAACTAGCTGTGCCTGCAGCAGAAACTTAACACCCAAATTATACTGGCTCCCGGCTTAGCATGAAAGTGGCTTGAAATACAGACGCTAATAAGCAGCCCCACTTGACGGCCTCAAGCTCGCTTACTGATACAGAACGGGTTGACGCCACAGGACAAGAGCCAGAGTCTCTCCAGCCCTGAACAGCAATTCCCCCCTCACTGTTCCCTCCATCTGACAATTGCTTGAGAGAAGTAAGAATGTTTCAGCCAGACAATTAGTTTTTCCTTTTATGTCTAGATAACCTGAAATTTGTTCATGCAGCATTTCACATATAATTGCTTCAAGTCTATTTCTGTGTTTTTAAGATAAAATTGTTCCTTCTCAGCAAAACAATACAATAGAAAACAATTGCCATATATCTTTGGGGGTAATACGAGAGCCCAAGGGACAGTATGTTCCACGGAGAAGTGAAGCCAATGATTTTGTTAAGATTTTCTTGACGATGAAAAGGAGCAGCTACAGGTATATCAGGCTCTCTAAAACAGTTGTGTTCCTGGAAATTTGTGCACAAACCTAATGTTTTATATAAACACATTACCGGGGCTCTACCATTAAAAAGATTTCAAAATAAAACACTTTGAAAATAAAAAATAACTTTTAAAAGAAAATAGATAATAACTTCCTTGTTGGTAAATCTTGAGGCTCATATTGAATATTATCCATCGATGGAAAACACAGGAGTAGATCTAGAAACAGCAAATGTTTCTACAGTTATATGGATACTAAGAGTTACGTTATCACGGCATTCTCCATAGTAATGAAAAAAACAGAAACATAAATGTTAATCAGGGAATTCAATCTTTTTAAGATAAAAATACTAAAGTAGATCCCTACAATGAGCTATTATGCAACTGTTAAGAATATATATATATTTTAAATAATTTGTGTGCCTTGAATTAAAAAAAACTCTAACATCAAAGAGAACTGAGTTTAAATACTGGCTTGCCTCCTTACCAGCCATTTAATAGTCAACTAGCCACTTTACCTTTCTGAGCCTTGATTGTCTCATCTGAAAAGTGGGGATTAAAAAAAGTAATTACCTGAGCAGGTTATTGTGAGAATTAAACGAGATGGTCTGTGTGACATGCTTAGTGAATGACAAAGTTATCTTTTACTGAGCACTCATTATTATTACTAGATTGAAGTATTTTGTAGTTCAAAAGCTGACAATCCTATATGGTTAAAACGAATATAATAAAATATTAGGAAAAAAGATACAAAAGTAGACTACAAAATCTCATCAACAAGTATAAATAAGCACAAATCGAACAGTTAACTTTGAAGAGAATTATTAAATAATTTTAATAGTATCAAGATGATATTAGATCAAGGATTTTAATCATAACCATTCTTCCCAAAAAATTTCTAAGGGAGATATATATACCCAAGAGACAATGACTAATGCCTAGGTCAGTCATAACATGAGTTTATCTATCCAGTTACTAGGAGTAGAACATAAAAGAAAAATAATACATGATACAAGGTTAGAGCCAGGGTTCTTCCAAGCTAGGTACACAGATAGGAGAGAGGGGACAGAGGAGAGGATAGTGCAGGATCCCATCCTGGCCAGGCCGTGCGCCCACAGAAGGAGGAGCCCCATCTGGGCGTGTGATCTGGCATTTTAAGGGACTATGGGCAGAGGTTCCATTCTCCTGGGAGGAGGCCAAGAGGAGTAAGGAAAAGGAAGGCTGCTCCATACAGAGGAGAGGAGTTGACAGCTTTCATCTACTAACCCACTTCCCATGCCTACTTTTTCTCACTTTTGCCTTTTTCCTTAGCAAATAAACTTTCTACATTTTTCAAATGTTTTTCTATAATGAGAGTGTGTGTAATTTTATAAGAAAAAAGAATAAATCTCTTTTTTTTACTTGCAGTTACGTCCAATTAAAGAATACTATTAAAATATACTGATGATGAGACACATTAAAACATCCATAGGAAAGGCACAGACTCCCAAGCGAGAAATCAATGTCTCCTTCTGGGTCACTCCATGAATATGCCTCAGTGGTTAAGAACTGTTTCATGTTCAAGGGTGACTCAGCCTTAGAGGAGGGACTTACAAGGGGATTATATTAAAGATTAGAAGAGAATTAATTTTCCCGGAACAAAAGATTTCTAAAATCCTTAGGAATTGCGCATTGCTCATCCTTTTCCATCTCCTTTCCACTATACATTATATGTAGGTCTCCCTGTAGCAGTTAATAGAAAAATTCAAATAATAAAAAAAAGAAAGAAAAAAGACCTGGCGTATTGGAATAGAAAAAGATGTGAATTGGTCCATTAGTGAAAACTGAGATCCGTGGAGGTATGGCTGCTGTTTACTTTCCCTCCCTATTAAAATGGCCTTTTTCTAAAAGAAAAGGCACTGTCTCTTTCTTCCTCTTTCCCTCTCTCTAATAATGAAGCCACACTGAGACAGATCAGAGCCCTAATCAGCTTCTGGAAAAGCAGATCACCCAAGAAAGGCTATATTGCAGGCTTTTTGGTTCATTTTCCCTCCATTGTTTTAGTATCCGGAGTATATGGACAACCAAACTTTGTCATTTAAGCTGCTGTTCTTGGTTGAATTTTGGAGCAGTCAGCAAAGTTTCTATAACAAACAAATGACCACACACACTTGCAAGGGTATATGCATGCATACACACACACATACACACAGTACAAATCAGAACACTCAGTTGCTGAGATCCCAGCCAGAAAGATGAAAATAAATGATGTACAGTCATTAAAATTCCTGAACTAATAATTTTCAGTATGGTGTAAAATGAATACTAAGACAGAAAGAGTGAGAGGGCCCCTTTTGCTTAAGAAAATTAATTAATTAAAGGGTTAAGACTGACTGGTTAGAAAATCACCAGGAAAGGTCACTCCTAACAGAGTCATTATGCTTAGAGTAAACAGTCATCAGCTTACCCTGCAAAATAAGTGGCAGGGCTGCTGTATATCTGAATACAAATTATTTGCAGAATTCTCTGCTAGCCTTGCCTCATTTTGCCACTGGGAATATGCAGAAGCTGGCATGTGTAGGTATATGCATGTATGTATGCTTTGTGCATCTCATTATAAATTAATGTCTTTGTATTAAAGGAAATAGCCAGTTTGTAGGCACAGCCCCAATACAGAAGACCTCTACCTATGTCCCATGTGCTTGGATTAGGTGCAACTTGTTTTGTGTTGTTTTTTTGTGTATTGTCTTGTTTTTTGTTAATAGAATCTGGGAAGACATGGTGTTTCTTAGGAGTCAGGACTCTTTTTTTTTTTTTTTTTTAATCACTCTTGTTAGTCAGGTAAGGCTCCTAAGCGAAATTTCTATCGAAAGTTCAGGAAGCCTAGTGTCCTAATGCTTCCCAAGACCACCTCCTCAAATCATATTTTCTCAAAAATCTTAGTAATCAAGGACAGACGTGAGGGAATTTGCCTTTCAAAGACAAGATAATCTCAGCAGATTTCAGTGGAGTTTTGCAATTATAATTTCCTAGAGTCTAACTGTGGTGGAACCAGCTATGAGGTGTATTAATGCAGATACTGCAGCCTTAGGATCCCTACACAATACAGGTCGGGTGTGTGATTCTGGAAAAGCCACATGTTGTGAGTAGAATCCTGGGAAAATAAATACTGGGTGTCTGATTTCTTTCCTAATTTTGAGAAGACTCAGGGAAATCCATGTCTTCCCTTTCCTCTCCGGGCAGACTCTCAGGGCTCAACAATATTTGGGAGGAGGTTTGACTTAGATCCTACTGAGAGAATTCTAGAAATATTCTTCTGGATCTTCATTCATTCATTCAATTCAGTCATTCATTCATTTAATTATTTTTTATTTTTTTATTTTTATTTATTTATTTATTTATTTCCCCCAAAGCCCCTGGTTCCGGGAGGCTCAAGAAAGCACAGGGCTTGGGGACACTGATAGTTATACTCTGGGGGCGTTCTCATGAAGAAATGAGGAGTCAAGCAGATCAGTTGTCCATTTGATCCTTTATTTCTGGAGCAGTGACATTATGTGAATTTTCTCCTACCTCCATACTTACTGCTAAAAGCGTACTATGGTATTAACATACTCTACAAGTATATTATTATTTTTGAGAATTGTATGACATTTTTTTTGAAATACCTAGAGATACCCTATGGTTTTTAAAAACAGAGGAGAAATCACTATCTTGAGTAAAAATAACTTCACATTTAGCTGCTGATAGCCCCCGATACCACTCATTTGGCATCTAATCGCCCTTCCTTGAAGCGCGTCCCAGCACTTCACCTTGTGTTATTACTGGAACCTTGAGTTGTTACTTAACTTTGTCACTGGGTGACAAAGCAAAGGCAGATGTTGGGTTAGAGTGATAGCGATCTTTCCCCCATTGCTCACCACATGTGCAGATGCCCAACTGCTGCATGACTTACATTCGCTTCTTGGACAAAATGACACTTGACTGGGACTCAGGAACTAAAGAAGAATGAAAATGTCAACAATCCAAGAAAAACATAATTCCAAAGAATCCAGACAAGGTTTTGCTCTAAGGCCATCCTCAACAAGCATGCAAAATGAGACTGTCTCCTCTACCCTCCTTAGAATCAGAAGTACCTTCAAGGTGAGCACTACCCACCAGTGGCAATGGCAATATTTAGCTGGGTTGTGCCAACACAGTTGCAAACCAAACATTTAAATAAGAATTAGCCTCCAACTCAAACCACCTTCGAGACACTGCTTCCTCATTTCATAAAGCTACAGAGCGATTACCAATAGTTGTGATTCTGAAACCAGTCTGAGATCCAGGCCTCTGCAATTTACAACATAGCGATCTTTGTCAACATTAATTTTCTCCATGCTGATTTATCTGTTTTCTTTCACAATACACAAGGCTCTAAGTTTATGATTTAAGTGGACAGCATGACTGTGTTTCAGGACTAAATGCAAAAGAGATTATACTCTTAACGCGGATGATAAATTTGCATCCTTGTTAATGTGGACTATTTTAGCCATGACAAATGGCAAGATGGGAGAACATGTTCACTAAAACTGGGATGCCCAGAAGTAACTGGCCACATTAGCAAGCAGCCCAGTTGAGCAAACTCCAGGAAAACATGCATCAAGAGTTCATTGATTCTGTGAGTCCCTCACACATTAAAATCACTTGGGTAGCTTTTCAACTATCTATGTCCCAGGCTCAGCTCAGAGATTCTGATTCAATTACTTTTGGGTGGGACCACACATACACTATTTTTTAAAACTCCCCAGGAGATTCTAATGTGCCCAGGATTAAGGGCCACTGAGTATGAAATATACTTGGCATACCGCCAGGCATATGATCAATAGAATAGAGGCTAAAATCAGTGATTTATTAATTCACTGATTCATTAGAGATACTTATTGAATACTCGCTATGTGGCAGGCATTGTTCTCTGCTCCAGTGCTACAAGGCAAAAAAAAGTTGCCAACTAAACACTTACTCTCAAGGAGTCCAACACCCACTGAACTACAATGATACTTGGACAGTTGCATCCAGGACAGGTGCCCTGCCATGGTGGAAGAAGGCACAAAGGTCAAGTTTTCCCTCCTCCAACTCCAACTAAGGATAATTAACATTCACAGAGCACTTTATAACTTGCAGAGCATGTGGGCCATCATCAAATCTGGTTACCAGATATTTATAACAACCTTAACTAAGGAAAGAATTTTTGGAATCCCCTTTTTACAAATGAGGAAACTGAGGCTCACAGAGGCTTTTCAGTAACTGATAGCTAGCTCTTTTCCCTCATCACCTTTACAATCAGAAGACTGAGTTTCAATTATATTTCTACGTCTTATAACTTAAAATGTGCCAGATCTTAAAATATTTTATTTTCTCCTTACAGTAACCTGATTGATGAAACAATATTATCACCAATATGATATGGAAATCAAGGTTCAAAGACATAAGGTAACTTAGTCAAGGTAATTCTCTATTTTCTATCATTTTAACTTAGGATATATGGGTTCTCTAATTTAGTAGCCGTGAAAACCAGCCTCCTACCTGCAATACTATAGTGAGTTACCTGCCTGTTTACCTCTAATCAAGTACTAACAAGTTATGATGGACATATTTAAGGAAAAAATCCTAGAAAGAAGAGGGATACAGTCATGCACCGCATAATGATGTTTTGGTCAACGATGGACCACATATGTGATGGTGGTCCCATAAGAGTAGCACCGTATAGCCTAGGTGTATAGTAAGGGTATACCATCTAGGTTTGTGTAAGTACACTCTATGATGTTCACACAACGATGAAATCACCTAACAACACAATTGTCAGAATGTATTCCTGTCATTAAGCAACACACGATTGTACTCAGTAACATTCCAAAATATATTAGGACAACTGCTTCAAGCAAGGCAAATATATGGGGCAAGAATTCTTAGAAATATGGAATGTTAAAGCTAGGTTGAAAATCAGAGCCCATCTACTACATACTTTTCTTCTTAAAAATGAGAAGCCCAAGACTCTATGAAATAAAACAATATGGCTAAGATCCCATAATTAGTGCTAAGACTAGAACACAGGACATGCTCAAACTAACTCTCAAACATGGACAGGACATACTGTTTACTTTTCATAGGACTCATCAAAGTAGTTATCTCTAATAGATTTGATATTTGATGATATTGCAAAAGTTTGAGGAAAATTCAAGTAGATGAACCTTATTGAATATTAATTTAGAATTTTTAACATTTCTAGAAAGTACTTTGAAACTTAGGAATTAGACTGAGCCTGTAGGTTCCATTCTTTTGAATACACACCCCTATCACCATCTGACTGGAACAACTTTGAATATTAAGTATTCTATACTACCTCCTGAAAATCTGCAAAAGTGATCTTTGCAGGATGATACAGGAAGCTAACTATTCTTAAATACTGATTCACTGATGAAAATCTCAATTCCCCTATTCTCTAACTTTCTGTTAGCCATCAGTTGAGACACAGACACTTGACTAAGCTTTTTCCTCTTTATTGCCATTTGAGTCCCGACTCATATCTTGTGGGCATGAGTTGCATGATTTTCTTAGGCAAAACAACAGGATGGTTACCAACTCCCTTTCCCAGAATCCTGCACCCAGCCAACAGCACAGAACTGAGGAGAAATGTAGCGAAGAGGCACTCAAGTCCAAGACAGCAGCTTAGATTTGGTTAGCCAATCTAAGAGCGAGCACTCTCTTAGCCCCAGTACATCTTTCAGTGGATTGATAACAATACCTTCAGGCATCAAGAAAAGAAGAAGGTATAGAAAATGCTTTTAATAGAGGGAACTTAGATTTAATAAGACCCCACTATGCATCTGGAACTTCAGATACATTTTCCTCACAATAAACCGACATGAGATGTACTTGTGGGGGATTAAGTTTTCATGGACACTGGGAAGCGGGAAGCAGAGCTATTGTTCAGGGATTTACTGAACTCTGATTTCCTCCATAGATTAGATGTAGCCTTGATGATGACAGGTTTGGCATAAGCCCCTGAGGAAAAAGATGTCTTCATTTCCTTAAAAGGAAGCATCAAGTGCAAAGATTTACTTGAACATAATTCAAGCCTCAACTTTAAAAGCATTGTGGAAAATCAAAATAGTAGACTTCTCAGATATGGCAGGATCTATCCTACACAGACAAAATCACTAGCAGTTCTTTGTGACCGCCCTGTTTTAGATAAATTTCTGAAACTCAATCTAATTTTAAAATAGCATATGCATGTTCTCTTGAATCTGAAATGCTGAAGTATTATCAGCCCAATTTACCAGAAGAGGAAATGAGGACCAGAAAGGGTAACATTAACTAAGGCTTGAATAGATTCAGTGACCTTCTCAACTCTATTTTTTCCATAAAGATAAAGAATCTATAAAGAAAGGAAGGGCAGCATTATTTCCAGTGGGCATAGGGACTATCAGGTAGTAGGAAGTGTCAAACCAGTGAAGAAAGCAGGCCCAGAAAGGGGAGGGAAGAGGAACCAAAATCCACAGTCTCAATATTGCTCTAGTCTATGAGGCCTAATTTCAGGGCTTAACACACCACACATGTATCAGCTTGATGTTGCCATTATAAACTAGATTGGTACCTGCACCTTGACCTCTGCCCTACTAGAATGGGTCTTTGGACTAAGAGATATGGCCCTAATTTTCATTCTGAATATATCCTGCAGAGTTATATCTGGAGAAGATGAGGAACATGGGTGAATTAGTACCCAAGAGCAAAGGTGGCAAATTGATGTACCTCAAGCTGCCATGCTGGCTAGTGAAGCTAAGCTATTCAGGACAGCCATGGAAGCCGCCATTCTCAGCTGTTTCCTGCTGCCTGGAGTCCAGAAAGTAGCTGACTTCGCTGTCCCCATCACTGATCCCATATGCTTCCTGGTGATTAGAGAAGCAATTGTATCATGTGCTTAGACTGCCCAATGAATAAGTAAGGAGGGTCCTTTTCCAGTTAAGAGTCTTCCCGTTTTGTAGATACTGTAAAACTGACCCAAACAAAAAAAGTGGTGGGTATAGACAGAGTCCACAGATTCATACGTCATTTCAGCATCAGAGCATCAGCCTCTGACCTCTGCAGAGCTGCCAAAAAATGGAAGTCAGAGGCCAGACCTCCTCTATCAAGAGTGCAGCAGTAACTAGAAGCACATGGTGTCAGCAAAACTCTGATTGCCAAGACTACTGCAGGCCAGGACCCACTGCAGCCTGGTAAAAATACAGTCTCCATGTTACAACAGTTGTTTGTTAAATTTTGAAGAGACAGGTCTTTTGGATTGCTTCCTGAAGCCCCAAAAAGGAAATGTCCCATGCAATGTAGAAGGAAGAGGACAGTTTAAATTTTAACACTTCTTTGAGGTCCGAAATGATAGATTCCCAACTTAGAGAAAGGCAATAACAAATTGAGAAAGGGTGATCCAGGAAGTTGAGAAATGACATCAGTAATGATAAAACTGATATCACAATAAATACTAATCAAATTCTAAGGGTTTTCAGACAAAAAATTCCCTTGTCGCACCAAAGAGAACTTAATTCATCAACCTTCAGGCATGGCTAATCCACGTCCTCCAATTATTTCAAAGGATATGTGTTTGGCATACTACAAGGAGTATAAATTTCCCAATTAATTTGGTTTAGAGTTGGGGAAGGGGAAGACCAACTTTTTTGTGAAGTCATCTTATTTCTTTTAAACTCAAAGAGTTAAGGCTAAGTTCACACTGGCCGGACTCAATGTTCCTATTTGAAAGGAGCAATGAAGCAGGACATTCAAAGATAAATTCTTTTCAAAAAACTCTTTTAAGTCTTGGTCCCCAGAAATGCTAGCAGAAATAAATATACATTTGTTAAAAGAAAAAAAAAAAGTCCTGTGCCTTTCATGAATTGATTGCATCTCCTGCTTCTGCAAGCTAAAAGTCATAATCCTCTGCAATCACAGATTGTTTGAAGCCAATAAACCAAAGGTGATGACCTTGCTAATATATCCCAGCAGGAGAAAGAAATAAAGCCATGCTGAGGAATAACTCTTCAGCACACCATTTCCCTTTGGAAAGAGGAGAACGGAGCCAAAAATGCTCCAGCTTGATTTATGGATGAACAATATTTCGGAAACTTCACTTGAAATAAGAAAAAGCGTTTTCTCAAATTCTCCAGTAATGCTGCTTTCAACCCTCTTGCCCTAAGATACATAGGGCAAACCCCCAGCCCTAGGTACCAGCTTCACTGACACACTAGCTCTCCCGGCCTTTGCTCACACAGTTAAGCCTGGTCATAATAATGCCCCACATCCCCCTACCTAAAGTTAATTCTCCGGGGACAGCACCATGTGCAGTGCTCTGGGTTAGGAATTCAAATGGACCAATATTACATTTGTTTCTAAACAACCCTCTAATGCTAACAGAAGGAAAAGAAACTAGGGGACATTATAGGAATAAATTCATCTACCCTTTACCACAATACCAGCTTCCAACACTCACAGAAGCATCATTACAGACATGCAGCTTAACAATGTCAATCTGTGTGCTGAAATCAAATTAATATTTGTCACCTCTTTCATGTTCGATGACAATAAATGAGAGCAAGACCTGACATTTGAGTAAACTACCTTCTGTTAGCCTTTGATTACCTGTGATATATAGGATGGGACAAGCTTTATATCAATTAATTTCATCCACAGACAACACAGATAATTTTTAAAAACTCTTCTTTCCCCAGTATATTTGTCCTGGTGCTCCTTTTACTGAACACTTACTATGGGTCAAGATCTGTCACTGGTACTGGGGATACAAAGGTGAATAAGATAACAGGTAACCTTCAAAATAGTCCCAGTGAGGGGAATAACTATACAGAAAGTGTTTATAACTCAAAGTAATACATTCAAAAAGGAAAATACGTACAACAGTAAGAGTTAGCACATGAGTAGTAATTTATCCTCCTTGGGAAGGGATCACACAAGAGATGGTCCCTGTGGGGTTCAATGCCTGCGTTCCAGAGCCAGACTGCCTGGATTCAGATCTCTTCTCTACTGCTTAGAATCCTCGTGACTCTCTGCCCAAGTTTCACCATCTATAAAATGGGTATAATGATAGTACCAAACTCATAGGGTTATTGTGAGGATTAATTTAGTTGGTATGTATACAAAGCACTTAGAAGAGTGCCTGGCACACAGTAAATTGTCAGTATAAGTGGCTACCATTATTGTTTATTAGACAAATCGAATAGAAGGGAAAAGATATTTCAAGCAAAGAAGACCACAGAAGTACAAGATCCAATGTTGTCTATTGTTTATTTTGTATTATTTACTGTGTGTCTAGTAGGTGATATATATTTAACATTAAGTGTCCCCACAATCCTATGAGATAAATATTATTACAGCCCCCTTTTCTGAGGAGGAAGTGAAGCAGAAAAATCAAGAAACCTCACCATCATCTCAGAGCTAGTCAGTGGACAGAGCCTGGATTCATGCCCAGGCAGTCCAACGCCTGAGCCCAAGTGCTGACCTGTTTACAGAATGGCCTTCAAGAGCACATCTTGTTTGGCAGAACCTACAAGTGGTTCACCCTGACGGGAACATATAACGATCTTCCTGTATCAAGAATTCTAGTAAGTGCAGTGATCAAAGTCAAGGAACATAAATACCCAATAGGAAAGGGATAGGAGAAGTCACAGGCAAGGTCAATTGAGAATCCAGAAAATTAAACTCCAAAAAAGAGACTTTTAAATATAAAAAGAGCAAATTATTAGCATGGGTTCCAGAGCACATTGTGAGAAGGAGGGAAAAAAGCGACTAGAAAAGAAATTAACATCACTTTACTGTGACATCTGGGCTGGCATTCTCTGTTGACAAGGTATCACTGTGACTACCAGTGTGGTTAATATACAAGTCTTAGGTCTTGGCGTTAGGAGCTGCCTGGAGAAAAGCCGTGGAAGGGAGTCGTCACTCATGAGTATCTCAGGAATGTGGGAGACCTGACAAGCAGATCCTGCTGTTCCACACGCACGCAGAAAAATAGCAGCTCCTTCTACAAAGCTGAGCGGATTCCTTAACAGCAGCTTTAACAAAAGGCTTTTCTGATTAACTCCACCTGCTCTGACCAGTTCCATTTCACCTAGTCCCCTAGGGGATATGTATGTTCTAAGTTTAATATTATAAAAAGCACACTCCTCTGGATATTATTTCTTAAGTGTGCTTTAGGCCTTTAAATATGCTTGGATTGAGGGTCCTGCTGTTTCACTGTTTATCCTCCCCCAGCTTCCGGCTTCGCTTTCTTCTCTATTTAGCAAGGACTCCCTCATCTACCACTCCCATACCTCAGCCCCTTGGCTCTTTTGTCTTTCTTCAACATGTCTCCAGAACTACACAACCAGCTGCCTTCTTGAGTATTACACCAGGCTCCTGGAGTAAAAGCACAGCCATGCTAATCCCAGTCTGCAACCTCAGCTGGGGTCGAAGTGTTGCCCAGCACAGCACCTGCATGTCCCTGAGCAGTCCCTCCTCATACCTCCTCAGCCGGTCTTCGAAATAGTCAAGCTTCTTCTCAAGTTCATTCCCACTCACCACACACCCAAAGGGCGGGAGCTCCTTCAACTCCTGGCCTCCCAGAAAGCATATCTATGTCTCTCAGGAAAGCCCCACTCTGGCCTCCCTGCTTGGTGAAAGAGATGTTCCCCCTCTGCCCACCCTCACCCTACCCTGATCAATGGTGGCTGGATCATCCCCCACATAAACTCCAAATCCATATCCTCTCTGCTACTCAATCCTCTACCAATTTTATTCCCTCCTAAGTTTCCCTACATTTTCAATCTCTTTCCACTGATTTATCCCCCTATAAAACATGGTCAGAGGTGACCTCACTTAATGCAAGGAAGATATTCCTTTAGTCTATGACCTCCTTTATGCAAAATCATGTTTCTTCCTTTATTTCCCTTCACAGCTTCTTCCTTGAAAGAGTTGTCTCCATATCCTTTTCTCATTCATAGTTGTAGGTGCTCAGTAGAAGTCAGCAGAGCAGATGTACACAATAAATAACCTCACCATCCACTGGACTATCCAAGACAAAAGCAGGAAAGTCACTGTCGATACGTCTCTTCCTCTCACCTTCTCACTCATCCAACTAGTCCTGTTCATTTTTACTTTATAAGATCTATTGGAATCACCACCACTACACTCACATCCCATACTCCATTTGCTCATGCCATAAAAAAAGTCAGCCCCTTTTCATCTCTTCTTACTTCACTGACTACTTTCTCATGGTCACCAGTTTTGCTCTTTTCCAACTGTAAACCTCAACTTGACATCACGATCATTTTTTTCCCCTAAAATTTACATTTCATCAAATCTTTCCCTTGCCCCAAACCTTTTAATGATGTATAACTTCCTCTGGGATAAATGTCAGAATACTTAGCATGGAAGAATTTGAACAGGTCCATTTCTATTTTTCCAGAATCATCTCCAAACACTCTATCCATACATAGACTATATTGAGATCTGCGCAGTTTCCTCAAGATGCCATGCCATCAGTACCCAAAGGTGCCTGGAATACAGTACACACTCAATAAATAAATAATTAGTCCCTTTACTAGTCTGATTCCTGCTTGTTCTTCAAGATTCAGATCAGGTATTCTTTTACCCACAAGCTTTCCCTTCCCCAACCCAGAGCATATTATGGTACCTCTATTAAGGCAACTGATACACTAATATAATCTCTCATTTATTTATCTGTCTCCTCCACCAGAATGTGAATTCCTTAAGGGCAACAATCAGATCTTATTGACATCAGATTCATACCATTTAGCACGATTCTAGGTATGTACTTAATTTATACACTCAACTAATTTGACAAATCTCACTCGAACATCTATAGGCCAGGCACTTTCCTGGGCATTTGAAATAAAATGGAAAGTGAAACAGACAAAGTTTCTGCCCTCGGGGAGCTTATATTCTAGTGATGGCATCAGACAATAGGTAAGTAATAAATAAAACCATTACGGATCATGACACATGCAGTGAATGAAATAAAGAGCTATGGTAGAAAGAAACAAGGGCCCTCTTTTTAATAAGGTAGATATAAATGGCGTTTTTTAATGAGAAGGTAGTATTCAGGCTGAGACCTGAAAAATGAGGAAGAGCTAGTCATGTTGACTGAATAATGAGACTGCATGTTGCTAGAAGGGGAGAATTAAATTATGTCCTAGGGTATCTTTTGACCTTCTTTGTGCCCAGTTCAGAGCTCTATACTCAAACAGCATTTAATCCTCACTGTTCGATTACTAATTAATAATAAGCTCAAGTTTTGACGTTAAAGGACAGACCAAAGGATCATAACCTCTGAGGGGTTATGAGGATATGGAAACATTTGGCTCCTACCAAAGAATTGGATGGGGTGACCTATATCTCAAGGGCCCCCACGGATGGAAGATTCTACCATGTAGTGTTCAATGGCAATGTAGCAAAATAGGAATTTTTTTTTTTTTTTGTGAGGAAGATCAGCCCTGAGCTAACATCCGTGCTAATCCTCCTCTTTTTTTTGCTGAGGAAGACCGGCTCTGAGCTAACATCTATTGCCAATCCTCCTCCTTTTGTTTCCCCAAAGCCCCAGGAGCTGGTTGTATGTCATAGTTGCACATCCTTCTAGTTGCTGTATGTGGGACGCCGCCTCAGCATGGCCGGAGAAGCGGTGCCTCGGTGTGCGCCCAGGATCAGAACCCAGGCCGCCAGTAGCGGAGCGCGCGCACTTAACCGCTAAGCCACAGGGCTGGCCCCCAAAATAGGAATTAACATTCCAAATACTTCCTGAATCTACATCCAAGTTTGCTATTGGAATGCCAGTTGCTCTGCTTTCTCTAGTGAAATTTTCTTCACTTGTTTCCTGGGCTCATACTGATAAACATCAGGGCAATGATGGCTTTCGTGTGTATCTCATCCACTACTTGCTAAAAGGAGAGGTAGAGAACTCAGCCAAGTGCCAATCACTGAGGCAAACAAGCAGTGTAGAGGTGCAATCCGAGGCCAGACTCTCACAGCGATCTCAGAAAGGCCTGCTGTGCTTTTGGGCAGAATGCAGCCACATCTCGGTAGAAACAGCCTTCACGTGGGTGTGCAGTAAGATTTTGTCAAAATTGATAGGGCTAACATGCATGCATAGTGCTCTATGGACATAACCAGATGCCCCAGCTCAAATCTGGGCTTTTCATGCTTGGCATTGGCTACATTCTTACTTTTTGAATGTAGTGCAATGGCATTTCACAAATTCATGTAGCATATAAGTCAAAACAGTATCTCTTACAAGGAAGGCATTAGGTTAAAATTTTAGGATATAAACAAGTATAAGACACAGACCTGGCTTGCAGAGACCCTGAACCATTTCTTAATATTCTGCTTCTAAGCAAAAAATATTTAATGATACTTAATATGTGCCCAGTTATATTTTAGGTGCCAAGCAAACAAAAATAACTAAGACGTGGTCACAGTCTTTGAGTTTCCAGGCTAGTATGGAAATAGATGAACATCAACAGTAACTTGTGCGTAACTTTTACATTGCGTTTGCCACACTTGTATATAATTACCCACTCAGTGTCTGCCCTTTGCTAGATTTTGAGTTTTTATAGGGAAGGAACAATTTCTTACTTGTATCCCATTCCCAGTGCCTACCTAGCACGGTGCCTGGCATAGAATAAGGGGCTGGTAGATGTTTGTTAAACTGAACCAAAAAATATGCATCTGATAACCATTATAAGACAAAGTAATACACTACAGGGTTACTGATAAAGGAACAATTACCTTTGCTTGGGGGGATAGGAGTTGGAGACAGGGTCAACAGTGCCACAGACCAATAAACATATGAAAAGAAGCTAAATAGCACTAGTAGTCAGGGAACTACCCCTTAAAACACAATGAGATCAAGACACCATTTTCACTCATCGCAAAATTGTAAGTATTGAAAATACTACCCAGTGCTGGTGAAATTGTCAGGAAACGTACAATGTGATCTTGCTTGTGGGTATATGAATTGTTCCAATCTTCTTGGCAAGTGCTCTCAGGTATCTATTAACATTATGAATGCATTTAATTTTGATAGAGCAATATCACCTCTAGGACTCTACAGTACTTTACAGAGAGAAAATTACCAAAATGTAAAGACCTGCTTACAGATATGTTTACTGAAGCACTATATGTAATAGCAAATACTGTGGAAATTAACTACAGATCCGTTGAAAAGGTAATGGAGGGCATGTAGCATAGGCATTAAGAGAACAGACTCAGGAGACAGCTCTGCCACTTACTGGCTGCATGATCACTGGACACACAACTTAATTTTTCTAAGCCTCACTTCTCTCATCTATAAACCTGGGATACTAGTAGTGCCTATTGTATAGCATTGCTATAAGGATATAAAGCACTGAGGACCCTTCCTGGCACACATGAAGCACTACATGTTAATCAAGGATGCAGTTGTTTAATTAGGCATACAACAACACACTATTTGATGCTTATAAAACTGACCCATTTTTTTTTTAATGTATTCATCTGGACAGACTCTCATAACTC
This sequence comes from Diceros bicornis minor, assembly GCF_020826845.1. Taxonomy (NCBI): domain Eukaryota; kingdom Metazoa; phylum Chordata; class Mammalia; order Perissodactyla; family Rhinocerotidae; genus Diceros; species Diceros bicornis. The sequence continues at coordinate 71,360,033 of NC_080745.1, forward strand.
ATTGTTAAGTGAAGTAAACAGGTGTCAGAGTCCTGTGAATAGTTACTCTTATTTTCTTAAGCAGACAAAAAAGCAGTCCTGATATATGTATATATCTGTTAACATTTTTGAGTTGGATCTAAAGGTATGGACAGAATCATCCAAACTCTTAGCATCACAGACCTCAGGAAAGCTGGATCTGTGTGGGAAGTAAGAGACTACTAACATTCTTTTATTTGTCTCTGTATGGTTTGGCTCATTAGAATGAGCATACATTACTTCTTTGATTTTTAAAAAAATAACAATAAGGTTTAATGAGACAAGTTTTCGAGTCAAGGAACCGTAACCTGCACTGTGTGACACAAGATGTGGGGATGGGAGCAGCAGTTAGAAAGCTCGAAAGAATCCAGAATCCAAAGAGCCAGAATTCAATGCACCTCCTGATCCCGCTGGGGAGCTTGGCTCTCTCCTGGGGGCCATCGGGGAGGCAGGAACATTTGCAGGCACGGGGATGAATAACATCACCGGATTTTTGTAACACACAGAGTCCTCTTGTAGGGAAATTATCACATTCTCGCTTTATTCTTTTTCTTTTTTAGGGTGGGTTTCCCTGTTCTCTATCCCTATTTTTATAGTTGACTAGAAGCTGTATTTTGTAGCAAAACATCCTTCAAATAGGGACTAACAATCTGTCCCAAGCCGCCCTTTGCTCTTCCTCTGGATGAGGAGTAGGGAGAGAAAAGAAACTCACAGCTACTGGGACTCGCTCTCAGGGCTGGCACAGTCACTGCCTTCAGGTCAGCTTCTGTCAGCCTGAGCACCTGCACTCTCCAGAGAGCACTGGCTACAGCCAACCCTACACAGATGCTGCCTCAAGGCACTCTATGGCTTCTCTCTTTACAAAGACTCTACTGGGAAATCTCTCTTGGTAATCCCTGTGCCTAACACCCAACAAGAAACAAAGTGGCTCCTATGATAATGAAACAGGGCCAACCGGCTTCCAGTGTAGAATTAAACAGACAGCCTAACCCATTCTCTCTACTTTAACCATATGCTCCTTTGTCCCCAAAAAGCAGGTTTTGCTGTTTGAGAAGTACACAGGCTTGAAGATCTGCTGGAAGCTTGCTTGTGTTTCACGTGGATCTGAAAGTGGGATACAATTGAGTTTGAGGAGAAGTCAGCCATGTCAGGCAAGCTGCAGGAGCCAGAGGCACCGCGGGTTGTGTGTCCCTTTAAGAGAGGATACTTTCAGCTCCAGCCAGAATTGCCTAGGGCTTTCTCAGCAGCTAAGCCTCTCAGCAGAGTGCTGATTACCCTGGCACTAGAGGGAAAAACGATGAATATATTTCTTCTCAGAGATACCCTATCTAGATTTTGACATTTTATTTATCTCAACCTTTAAGCTTATCTTGCCCCAGTATGGTAAAACGACCAGCTCTACCAAATCTCAAAGCTTAACCCACTGCAAGATGGAGAAGATTCTGAGGTGTAGTTAATTGTTCTGTGTCACGTCATCCCCTTGTCCTCTCAGTTTGATTCCCTGAATGAAAAACAACAGAAAACAAAACAAAATCAACAACTTGCTCCAGGATTAAGGTGTAATCAATGACAAGACCAACTGGGAGCAAAAGCTCATTAATTTGGTACAGCAGCATCTCACTCTGTCATCCAGGGCTTGTTGACTGAGGGAGGTTTAAAGCCCTAGGGCATCACTACACGGTCAGTGGCCTCCTGGCCTCTCTCCCATTCTAACACCCCAAAGGCATTTGCCACTTGCCCCTTTTGACTATTCAGCTGGTAAAAGCTGTAAAGACTAAGGGCTCAATTGAAAAGTGCAGGTGTCTATTTGTCAGACAAGAAGCCATTTCCCTGTTGCCCAGTATTTTTCTGGAGTAGGGCAAATGCTGCTCAGAATGTCACAGTGCTTTGAAAACCCTACTATATACTGATATATATTATATACTATATATATATAACTATATATGTAAAATATATATAATTAAAATTTTGTTTGCTTATGTACAGAAAGACCCACCAGAAAGCAGATGGGACTCTGGAAGATAGATAAGCAGTGAAATGATTGAAGTTTATTAACTAACATGCCTGTAAGTGTGTGGACATTATTTACAAGTTGTGTGACCTTGGGCATACTATGAAAATGAATTGAGAGGATACAATAATGCATGTCTAGCACTTAGCATTGTGCCTGATACACAGCATGTGCTCAACAAAAGTTAGTTTTTATTATTGTTGTCATTATTATCACTATTACCAGCATCATTGCCATTATCATTAAACCAGCAAGGTGCTGGGTTTAAGGACTTAAAGTCTAGTTGAGAAGACAAAACATACACAGGAGCAACGTAAAGAAGCAACACATCTCATATCTTTATTACAACACTTATGGTTGTACGACAGATTGTCTATTGACATTAGATATTCTTCTGGATCTGGCAGCGCTGGGTGGCTGCTTAAGTACCATATTAAGTACAATTACATAAGGCAGGTTACATGTAAGTACATTTCTCTCTGACTTGAACTGTCCACAGATCTTTGCCCCCTCTCGACAATGAACACCTGAAGGCCAGAGCTTATGTGCTGTTGATCTATGTACTCACTTACCCGCCTTTCCTTTGACCACAACAATCTAAGGCCTAAAGGAGTTAATCAATACATCTTTCTTGAACAAATGAATGCGAAAGAAAATTATATATTGTTGACCATGCAGTAGAGATAAAATTGTAGTATTCTCTGGTCTGTTCAAAAACAGATACTTATCGAGCAACATCTATGTGTTAAGTCCAGTGCTCTGTGCTGTGGATGCCATGAGAATACCTAAAACCTACTCTGTGCCTCCGGTAAACCCCCAGTTTTTGGCATAGGCTGGTTTTCTGAGAAGAAGGTAAGAGCTGATGTGGGAGAAAATGAGTCCACACTTGGCAGTCTAGTATCTTCAGGTAGGGCTGAACTAGATGACTCAGAACCATGAGGACCTCTCTTCCTGATCCCCGTCCTTGGCTCATCCAGGCCTGCCCCATTCCTCCTCTATATTAATACCCCCAAAGAGGTTCCCTAAAGACCACGTATGGGCATCATGAGCCGCTCAAAAACGCAAGCCCTACCAAACCACTTGTGAAGTAGTCTAAATCTTTTTCCTTCTCCTTGTCTCTTTTCTTCTCTAAATTATATTTTCACTAAGGCATGTGCTCTTCTACCAAAGTATTAAAATAAGTAGTTCTAATAGTATAAAACAGACATGGCAGTCATTTGCCACATATGACCTGTAGAACATATGACATGTATGACAAAAATGACTGTTGTGGGTATACTAGAAAAGTGAATATATGTGAGTATATGTCTATATGTATGTGTATATATATGTATGTATGTGTGTATGTATTTTTATCTATGTGTGCGTGTATGTGTGCATATGTACATATTTCTCTAGTGAAATTAATTCTAAGACTGAAAAGTCAGCATGTCATTCTTGCCACACTTTGCCAAGCTTAAGCCCATGGAGGTTATTCCCTCTGAAGGGAGGCCTGATACTATCGGAAGGTGATCTCATTTTTATTTCGCTAACCCCCTCCCTTAAGATCAGAAAAGAACATTGTCTCTACACTGGGGCATCAGTAACAATGCTCCAGCAGAGGGATAGAAGCACGTTGAACACGAGCTTCAGTAGTCTAGGACAAGCTGCTCCTCATGTCTCTCCAGCATGCCTTTCCCCCCGCTCAGGCTGACAGTATGGCTGCTAAAAGCCTCTGTCCCACTGAGACAGAACTGCATATCTCTTAATTTTCTAATATGCCGACTACACTTTATATGGCAGATGCACTGCAGAATAAAAGCTGGCTTTTACTTTCATATATGTACATACATTAGAGAAATCTATCAAGGAAGCATAAGCTTACTCAGAGTCATGGAGATTCTGATGAAAAGGTACTGAATTTAAACAATACAGCAGGTGTCAGGCCCTTACTGCATTAAAGAACTGCGTTTTCTGAGGCTCCTACCAAACTTTCCACACTTTATTTCAGTTACGTAATTTCCTTGGGGCAGAAACTCTACATAATTGACCTCCTAGCTGGAGGAGGAGTTCAATAATCTAAAAGCCTGACAACAAAGAAAATAACAGGATCTATTCTTGTCTTTAGTCTATGAGAGTTTTCCTAAAGCTCAGAACAACTTATTTGGGGCTTCTTATACATAGTGTCAAGCCTAATAGAAATAGATATTAAGTAAAAATAAAATTTAATGAACAATCCCTTTGTGGGGTATGGTAGATTCCTTTGTGGTGTCTAACCAAACCATGATCCTTCTCTTGTATGACAACTGTATTGCCCTATAAGGATAGGCCCTGCAACCAAATCACTATGGTGTAAATCAAGTTTCCCTCCCCAGTCACTGTTGACTGTACCAGGGCTGGACACCTAACACAGTGGAGTCTTTCTCCCTAGACCTCAGCACTGAGACTGACCGCCAGTATCTCCCAGTCAAGTGACCCGACAGGTGATGGAATCCTCCACTGATCTTGTGTGGTGGACACCCACAGCCTTTGTCTACACAAAGACCACACCCTGTTTTTCTGTTATTAGGATAACCACTTAGTCCTCGCATGCACGCACGCGTGTGTGTTGGGGGTGGCTGATCAGAAGTGATACTTAACAGTTAGTCATCGTTATGACAAGGGCACTGACCAATCAGAACAGACTCTGGGCTTGCCGCCAAGCCAGTGATCACTGAATATTATCTCAGAGATTGTCTCCATCCTTTCCCAGACTCAGGGATTATAATGTGACCCAGGCCTGACCAACCAGAGGCAGTGCTCTCCTGGGCTTCAGAGATTGGTTCGGGTGTGGGCACATGACAGAGGCTGGCGAAGAGGCAATCAGCAGTGAGATAAATAAAGCAGAGATTTAGAAACAAAAACAGAACATAATCATATAGTCTCCAAGAAAAAAAGGAGGCGAGAAAGCTGCCTGGGTTTCTGAGGACTTGCTTTTCTGGTGGTATCCAATGAATTAGTCTGTACCTAAAAGATCTGTATCATTCATTTGAAATAGTATTTATTGCACATTCTATATGTGTGAGGCAATACAGCACGAATCCCAGAGATAAAGGTGTGCATATAAGTGTGTGTGCACACCTGCAGGACCACGGAAAGGAAGCCGTGAAAGAATGTTGCACTGGTAGCATGCCTGGGTTCTGCAGACCTAGAAGTTGCGTTGATCCCCTCTGCAAAGTTACCTCCATTCTTTCACTTCGGCTGCAATAAGCTCACAGATCAGTGAGAACTGTGGGAACCAAAATGCATAAAGACAACCTAAAGAACAGTTTAGCAAAAAGATCTGACTGTGACGAAAAGAAGGGGTCTATAAAGAAGGTAAGGATCTGACACGCCTGCAGATAAACTCCAAACCATGGCTAAGACAGAGAGCAAACAGAAGAAGGAAGCAGTACACATAACTACAAATCTTCCCACCTGGAAAAAGGGCATGAGGGAGAGCAATTGTGGGCATCATGTTTAAATAACACAGTAATTACTAGCTCAATTTATCCACGTACCTCCAAAGCGAGCTCTCAGTGATGCTCCCCAGGTTATAGTCATAGAGCTTTGTCAAAATGAGAATCACCTGAAGGCAAAAGAAGAAATCATGGTTAGTCTCAAACAATTACAGTCTCATAGAACTGAAATGGCCCAAGGGAGGGCTTAGGATTCCTTTAATGGGCGCTTAACATAATTGAATGAATTGTTACAGCCTTCTCTTACACTGACTGGGGAAAGGTTTGCCACCGCCTTCCATTAAACCACTCAAGCCTGATCCCCTTCCCAACTTTCTCCCTCCCTCCACTCCCCACCACACACTCACACTGCAGCAGGAGTTACCTGCCCATCCAGGCATTTCCAACTCTGGTGGGCTTAACACTATCAGGAAAGGCTCAGAGCTGTCAAACATGCACCCTGCAAAGTAGCCAATGAGCAGAAAGTAGAAAGAGAGGAAAGTCAAGGATGTAGGTCCCAGCTCTCATGGCTGTACCACACTGGGCAGGTTACTTAGCTTCTCTGAACCTTAATATCCCCATCTATTAAGGGGGGTGGTCAGTATTGCTTTCTCCCAGAAAAGGTTGCTGTGAGGAGTTAAATTACATAATAAATGCAAATTACCCTTCAATTTCCCTGGGGTTCTTAAATGTTAGTTCCTTCCCTTTCTTCTCCTCTGTAGGTTTGTCTTTATACGTTCTGATCTCTCAATTTCTGTGAAACCCATTGGATGGAAACCACAAGGGCTAAGCAACAGCATTTTAACAGGAGAAAATCTACGTTTTATGGGGTCGTGACGCTTACAGAATTTGGAGAACACTCTATAAGGAACACAATATAAAAGTATGAATTCAGGGGCTGGCCCCGTGGCATAGTGGTTAAGTTCGGCATGCTCTGCTTCGGTGGCCCGGGTTCTTGTGTTCAAATCCCAGGCACGGACCTACACCACTGTCAGCTATGTTGTAGCAGTGACCCACATACAAAATAGAGGAGGATTGGCACAGATGGGAGAATCTGTGCCAGGGAGAATCTTCCTCAGCAAAAAATAAATAAATAGAAGTATGAATTCAAACTTAGGATCAGGTCCTGGGAAGGTACCTGTGCAATTGAGGGACACTGAAACTTAAGCTTCATTAGCTTCACAGCAAATCCTCCTCTGATTTTAACCTATCGTTATTTTCAACCTCTCTTGGAGCCCAAACTATTTAGTTCATTCTTTCAGAATTCAACCAAATAAGCATTTATTAGGAACCCAGGATTTTGCCAATGCCAGAGGACATAAATACAAATGAGGCCTGGGAGTCGGTGATCCAGTCAGGACAGGAAGAGGACGTAAGTTGACAGACAGCTGATCTACCCCTTCTCAGTCTCACTGAAATCCATGCTCATCACGGCAGCTTGAAAAGGCTGCTTCTTTTGGCGTCTGCAGCGATGACCAGGGCTTACCTGGTTACCTGAAGTAGGCAAGCACCAGGACACTTGGGAAGATACAGCAGAGCAGTGTGTTCCTAACCACTGATGTTCTCACCCCCTTCCTTATTCTTATTACATAAGGAAAAAGAATCTAACGGGTCTTCGCAGCTTGCTGTTGAGGTTCATATTTCTCTCCTGATACTCATAACCTAGAACATTTGGCCCAGTCCTGCTGTTTCCGACTCAGTAGAAAAATGTTGACATGGATTTCCTGGATATTTCTCTGAAGGCCAAGGGATCAGTTCTAGCCACTCTGAGCACAGAACATTCTAACCTTGAATTCCCAAAGCAGGGAGCTTCTGAGGAGTGCTGAATCCTTCCAAGTTCCACTGTGCTAGCACAAGTCTTGAGTTACTGAAGCCACAAGCATCAATGAGCAGATTCTGAACACTTCTTTCACAGCAAGCAAACTGGAATTCTATGACCTTAGATTTGCTCCAAGTTCAAGGGAATAAAGAATTATGGTAACCCAAAGACAAAGGTAGAGAGATCTGAGGACCTGTGCTCTGAGGCCATCCCTCTCCTAAACCACAGCACCGGCTTCCTTCAAGGACCTATTCAAAACTTGCTTCTTTAGCAAAATGTGAGCATGTGTGAGGTGCTGGGCACCCTATGGGCACATCAGATGGCATGCCTGTGGTGGGGGCATATGCTTAACAGATCTGTGTGCCAATTAAGTCGCTCTAAGTGCTAAATTTCAATCACCACCATCCCAGGAACGCTGATCAGCAGCAGCAGGGTAGCTGTTTGTTTGAAGACACAGAGCAATGTTGCTGCTCCACCTCGGTACGATTTTGCCGAACAGGCCTATAAATCCCCTACCAAGAAAATGGGGGTGTGGGCATAAAGCATTTCTAGGTAGTTGCTCTCTTGATACAACACGGCAGTAAACTAAATAATGAACTTCAACTGGTCACAGGCTGCGCCTCCCATCCATCTGAAGAGGGAATTCAGAAGAGCCCCAAAGAAGGAACTTTTTAACCCAGTATGTAATGGTGTGGAGTCCCTCACGCGCACACACACAGAAATTGTTTAAGCAATTCACAGGCAGGGGGGCAGGGAGGTAAAAATCCACTCCCTGACTCTTCTTGCTGGCCTAGTAAAACTAAAATGCCAGTGATATACTCCACAGTTTATCAATACTGCACCAGAAGAGGCATCCTTAATGGCATTTCAAAGCATATCTGCTGGAATCAATCTAATCTTTCTGTTTTCAGAACAAGAACAAGTAGAAGGGAGAACTGCTAACCTTTAGTTATGTTTTCAATCGATTATGTGAAATCTCTCTTCCTCCCTTTTTTCCCTTCGCTGTCCATGTGCGTTATGTAGCACCTCACTCCTGGAGAGCGATGCGTCATTGTATTAGATCTGTTGGTTGTTGTTTCTTTGTTTTTTTGTTTTGGTTAATCAGCAATACTATTTAACAGAATTAGCACCTGTTAAAGGGGCCACAGCCAAAACCACCATTATAAGATGAGAAAAAGGGAAAAAGGCAATACTATTTTTGCGTATTTTTTAAATTAAAAAAAAAATCGAACTTTTTAATTAAGTGTAATGTTAGACATATTTAAATAATATATAAATGGTAATTTATTTTTATTTATTCAGCAAACAATTTTCAGGTACAGATTTAATTCTATGAGCCCAAGTGTATAGCATTTAATTATAAACCCAATCAATGAAAGCAAGGCTGTTTTGAACACACACTCACACAAAATGGAATATCCATCAGCATCTCATTTCTTTTACATAGTACCAAAATACCCCTGATTCAAAACAATAAGTGGTGACCATATGGTAATAGCTTTTTTAGATTCCTCTTTAAATCTTAGGATACTTTTTTTAAATAGCTACAATCTAAATATTGATGGCTTGACAACGGCTACCTACATGTGCAGGACCTGAGTGCCCAGTTTTTTCTGGGGCTTTCCACAGTGACATGTCTAAGTACCCCTCAACCAATCTAGGAGCTGCTGTCACCACACACCATCTGTCTTGTTCTTTTGCCGTGGCTCCTTCCTGCCATATCCATTGCTAACAAAGCTTCTGGGGGGAACTTCACTTTGTCCATACTTAAAAAGAGCAGGCTGAAGCCCACCCACCAAGCTGCTGTTCTCAAATCGTCCATTCCTCAGGGGGTGTGAGGGTGCCAGAAACAGGGCCAGGATGAGTGCGGGTCTTTGAGGGGGTGATCGTGGGCTTCCTCCACAGCGCTGAGTCACATTTTCACCACCTGGCTCACCAAACTATTATCCCTATTCCCAAGGTCTTCCAAAGCTCCTACTGAATGATGCCACCAACTCCAGCCTCTCATCCCTCACCTCTGCACATAGGGGTTAAGAAACCATCACATAAAGAAAAGATGGCATTACATTTAATATACAATGGAATATTAATTAACTGGCTATAAAAAAGAAGGAAATCATGCCATGTGCAACAACATGAATGAACCTGGAGGGCACTGTGCTAAGCAAAATAAGCCAGACAGAGACAGAAAACTCTGTATGGTATCAGTTATATGTGGAAGCTTAAACAAACAGAAAAACAATTTCATAGCAACAAAGAATAGAACGGTGGTTGGTACGGGCTAGGGGAAGGGGAAATTGGGAAATGTAGATCAAAGGGCGTAAACTTTCAGTCATCCAAAGAATAAGTTCTGAGGATCTAATGTACAGCATGGTGACTATAGTTAATAATGTGATATTGTATACTTGAAAGTTACTGAGAGTAGACCTTGAGCATTCTCAACCAAAAAAAAAAAAAAAGCAAAAATGAAACACAAAGCGTTAACTATGTGAGGGGATGGATTTATTAATTATCCTGATCTTGGTAATCATTCCACAACATATATGTATAGCAAGTCACCACGTTGACACTTTAAATATATACAGTTAGATTTGTCAATTATTCCTTAATAAATTTGGGGTAAATAAAAGAAACCATCACAAAGGATCCTGGGGGAGGAAAATGCCAACCTGCTCCTTCCCTCTTCTAACACCAACTTCTTTCTGCACTCAGTTGCAAAACAAAAGCATTCACAGAGGTGAATAAAGACACTAGTTTATAGATGATTGTGTTATAGTAAAACAACAAAAGCCAGTCAAAAATGTCCTGTTGTATCAAAACGGCAGGGCAAGCCTTGTTCCAGGTATGCGTTAGAATGAATTAACACAGCAGCAGGCTAAGTTAATACATGGGCAGTTTCCATTATGCCAAGTATTTAGACATGGGACACCTTTGAATGTGACAGCATGGTTTTTTTTTTTAATTAATACAAAAATATAATTTAGAAACAAAACCCCAAACAGTTAAGGAACCCCTAAAACATCTTCCTGGTAACTTGATTCTACACAGTATACTTTTGAAAATATCTGTATTAATTACATACTAGACTACAGAGAACTGAAATTTATTCCAACTTCCCAAAGTAACAACATAGGAATTGTCCATTTATTTTCTTAAGGAAAAAACATAGTGTTTTGACCCTTTCCTTTGATAACTTAAAGAATACACCCCAGAGGAAGGGGGAACGGAGAGTTGGGGGGGGTCAATGTATTTCCCATTCCCCTCACCCCCTAAGGAATGCACATATTCCCCCATGAATGATCTCTCCTAATTCCTTTGCTTAGGAGTAGCACTCTGGTGGGAAGCAAAGGGGTAATGAGAATCTTTCTTGAAGGAGGAGTTTGCCCAGCAAGCTTACTATGCTTCTTAAACTATGAACTTAGGGAAGCTCTAGGAGAACCAATGGACATTTAGGGAAATCCGAGTTCCACCAGGACACTTGACCTGACCACTGCCCTTCACCTTATCTCACCTCCATCTCAGGGAAATCTCGGAAAAGTAGGACACGTCTCCTCTTTTTTCAATTGTTAATGATTTGCATTCTTTCTCTGTGTCCAATTGTGGGAGGGAATCTAATCTCAGGGGAAACGAAAGTATGGCTTGGGCCTCTTAGTGCAGTTTGGGCTATATGTGGCTTGGGCCTCTTAGTGCAGTTTGGGCTATAAGATCCTAAAGTCTCTCACTCCTAATGGTCTATAGTTCCAAATCCTGAAAAGAGAAGAGGGTGAAAGGAGTCAAAGTCTATAAAACAGGACATTTTCTTTTGTGTTCCTCTCAGTCATTAATGATTCAAGGCTGGCTTGGGTAGGTGTTTTTGTCATTGTAACACATGAGGAGACTCCACCGAGTTCAACCATGTTAACATTCATAATTCTGTTCCCTGGGGTGGGCCACAATCTGGTTTGAAGATCCCAGCAGGTTGGGGAAAGGGCTGAAGCTGGCTACCTCCATCCTTCCCCCACCAGCTTCCAGGAGGCCCTGGTGTTTCTTCATCACTCAATCTCAAATGGCCACTTCTCTGCTTACTGCAGCAGCTTGCCAGAGACCATTCAGTCCAACGTTTTTACAGATGTGGGTGGAAGTCAGCATGGTGTCAGAGAATTCTAAGGGGCCTGAAGAGATTCGGAACAATCTTTCACAAGGATTGAAGAGTTGGATAAAATATAAGAAGGGTGTTCAATAGCCAGAAATTTGTTTTGTTTTCTTTGTACTTCAGTTTTAGGGAAAAGAAGCAAACTCGCAACAGTGATTTTCCTAAAAATATGCATGTTCCAGATTACATCTTTGTCTCAGTAAGCATTTATTCCACCTTCCAACTTAAACAGAGGTTCTCATTCTTTTTAGGAGCCATGAATTCTTTAAGAATCTAATCTAATAAAAGCTATGAGCATAAAACAATGAATATTACTTTAATGATATCACTGATCTCCTGAATCCTAGGGGGGTTCATGAATCCAAGAATCAGAACATTCTATAATTCCAAGAAAATGAGAGCTTTGTCAGAAGAAAGAACTTCTGGCTCTAAAATTATACACATTTAATTCTATAAACATTTATTAAGCCTTCTTAAGAGACAAGAATAAAAAATATGTGCTCTGATGACACAAAGGGAGAATGCGGCTTCGTACCAATCCCTGGAAGCTCATAGTCAAGTAGAGGGGCAAAGTTGTACACAGATGTTACAAAATAAGGAAGAAAAAGGTAAGCAGCAGGAGAAAAGTGTGTGTATCTTTTAGAGAACAAGAAAGAAAAGTACAATCGGGAACAGGTTCTTACAAAAGGAGCGCATTCAAGACAAATCCCAGAGGGTGTGCGATTTTGATGGCAACGAGGCTATAGAGATGGTACTTTAAGAGAAGGGAGCATGAAAACTCACAGAGAGAAGAGAGCAAGTCCTCAGGTGCAGCTAAAGTTTAGATCAAGGGTAGGGATGCACAGAATATCAGAATAGGAAGATATCTTTGGCTTTACAGTGGAGGGCCTTAATATTAGGATGACAATGTGCTCTGCTGAAAAGAATACAAGCTTTGGAATCAGAAGAAGACCAGATTTTCAGTCTTGGTTTAGCCACCATACCTGTTAGAATATCTTTAGCAGCAAGAAATAGAACACTAAAAGTGACTCAAACAGTAAGGGACGTATTATCTCATACAAGAGGAGGTCCAGAGTTTATGAAGTTCTAGGACTAATTTAGCCTAACAATGTCATCAAGGACCCAAGTGATATACATAGTTCCTCTGTGACAATGTTAACACTTGGTGCTATTTTCCCTTATGTTTGCAAGGAGGCCATAACATTTCTTTGTATCACGTGCAGACACAGAAATATCCAGTAAAGAAAAGAAGGGCCTCTGTCTATGTATATTTTGAGTTTGTTTTGTTTTTAAATTAGAAAGAAAACTCTTTCTCAAAAGCGTTCCCAGCAAAATATCTGTAGTCTCAATGACCAGGATTCAGGTACATTCTCACACTGTGGCTGCAATAAAAATATCACTGGGGAAGTGAGGAGCTGGTATTTTGCCTGGGCATTTTCTATGGTAAGAGGTGGGCTTTGTTAGCAAAGAAAACGTGAGGAGTGCTGCTATGTCACCACTAGTAGTGTCTGCCACTGTGTGACCTTGAATAAGTCACTTAAATACTGAAGGGACTTCTCTTATTAAAAAAAAACAAAGGAGATAATGTTATCTCTCTCCTTCATTTTGTAGAATTGTGGGAAGCAAACACAACAGGAAGTGGAAAAACTCTGTGTAAATGTTCAAGTCCTATGCAAATGTAAACAGTTGCTATTATTAATAACATCTAGAATTTATTGGATGCCTACTCTGTGTGCCAGGCAAATATTATTATTAAAGGCATTTCAAGTAATTATCTGATTTTTTTTTTCTGATGAGGAAATTGAGGCACACAGGGGCTAAGTAACTTAAATTATTCAGCTAGTAAGTGGCAGCCAAGTTTAACTCACATTATGGACAGACTCTAAATCACTGTGCTAAACTGTCCCCATGGTATGCTGCCTAATATGACGATGATTGTTACTAGAGGCAAGGCAGAACCACTGACAGATCCTCACTTTGTGTTCAGTTCAAAAGTGTTCAAGACCTATTATCTATCAGGCGTGGTACTGGTCACAAACTCCTTCTCTCTCATTCTGCCTTCTTCCAGACATTCCTGGAATATTTTTCCTTATTATAGACAAACTTGAAGTTTAACTTTTTGCTGACCTCAGGTCAATGGCAATTTTGTCATTTTTAATTTATTTTTTTAAATTTTTGAACCCTGGTGGAATCTTTTTTTAGGAGCTGATCCTTCCATTTAACTCACTACAGAACTTGGCTGTCCCCAGATCAGGGGTTCCTGACAATGAATGTGCACACATCTAACTGCCTATTTCAACAGAGTGGTTTATAGTATCATCATTTTCAGATGATTTAAAGGAATGTGTAATTGTGCTCTGTTTGAGTCATAAAAGAGAAGAGAAATCAATAATTACTAAACTGGATTAAGCGCCCCAGAGGGGGGCTGAAAGGTTGGCATGATCTGCACGCACACACACAACCACACCTGTGCACTTGAAGTCATCAGACAGAGGTAATCTAGCAGATACAAACACAATGGAGAAATGAAAAGCCAGTAGAAAAAGTGGGATGAATCTGGGGTGTGGGGCCAGCCAGAAAGCAGTTAGTAGATCTTTGTCTCTGGAAAGTCCTTAATCACCAAATGACCTTCATGTTTTGTAAGGGCCCACACATAACTAAGAGTAATGTTTATTTATGTAATATCCTCAGCATTCCACAGAAACATGGGCATACAGAAAACCGAATCAACGCTAGACACAGAGCAAATTGTAGCATATGGAAGAGCCCTTGTGAACAGTGGAAAAGTTTGTAGTAAAATTTTCTATGTCCTCCCTCTGAGCCTATTTCCCCATAGAGGTCATTTGCAGCTAAGATGCAAGGCCAAGGCCTGCAGACAAGCCATGAAGCACTGTCCCAGGAGCCTCCACATGAGAAAAACTATACTTCTCACTCAAGGCAACTCATATTTCTTCACCACTCCCTCCTTGGTATGCTGAAAGTTGAGTTCTTTCCTGTTAGTAACAAGCAAAGAAATGCTTGTAATAAAAGGCCAGTAGTATACTGTAGTCCTAGAGGCTGGTCATTATATTTAGCAAACAAATCCAAGCTCATCAAATCCACTAGCCCTAAGTTGCTTTTTGATGCAAATCTTGAAAATACAACCTTTGATCTTCAACTGGTTGTTCTATTCCCCAAGGTGACAGAGGCTATCAACTAAAAAAAAAAAAAAAAAATACTCTCTTCAAAATCTATTAATGTCACAATGCCATACCAAACAGACTGATGACACTTCAGTCCTATCTTTCTCCCCTCCTTCCTTCCTTCCTTCCTCTCGCCCTTCTTTCTTCCTTCTCTCCCTCCCTCCCTTCCTTCTTTCTTTCTTCTTCTCCTCTCCCTCCTCCTCCTTCTTCCTTTTTTTTTTGAATAATAAAAAAGAAGATAATTCCCAAAACATGTATCCATTTCTAGTGGATAATGGTGATCATTTCATATTCTTCTTCCTCTAGTTAAATTACTGTGCCCTAAATTACACTCTATTTTAATCCTCTGCATTAAACCAGGGAAAGTAGGGAGATGCTAAATTAAATAAATTTTTCTAGAAAAGAGACAGATATCTGCACCAATGTAATCCCAAAAGAGCACCAAGATAAAATGATTGTACAAAATATGAGGAAAATGCATATTCAAGACAAGGCCTCTCTATATAGGGATAGTAAAATGGAAAAATTAAACAGGCCTGGAGAGCCAAAGCCAGTTTCAAGACATGAAAGCAGCTGGGCTAGGGAGGAGGGGCAGAGGAGCAGGTGACTCAACGCTCAATTGGTTGTCTGGAGAGCTACAGCTCAAGGAAATCATGCAGAATATCCTACGCAAGTCCACTGTTTCACAGTTAAAGAAACAACCTGTATACCAAGTTGTCCTCATTCCCCTCCACAGTGCTAGAAGGGAATGGAGATTATATGCAAACCATCCTCCTTCCAGTCAATCCCTATTCAAATTAGGTTCTTGGTCCTTGGTTACAGAAACACAGACAATGCAGAGAATTGTTAATGCAGAGCTGTAAAACAATAAGGATATATTTCTTGCATTATTTTCTCTCTGGAAATCTAGAAAACAAAGAGAGGAGACCTGCCACATGCTTAAGCAAGAAGGATACAACCTGAGTTTGGTAGGAGAGAGAGAGAGGCGGGATTTGAGGAATGGAGAAATTTCCTGTCAACTTCCCTGTTGTACTGATCTGAGAAAGACAGATCTCCAAGCTCTCAAATCACTATCACTGTGAAATATAGACACTATCTAAATATTAAGACTCTTCCTATGTGAGAACCCACACACAAAGTGAACACACCATTAAGCAGCAAACTGTGTGTTAATGATGAGGGGCCCTTCTGTTCATATGTTTCCTTATTTTAAGCTTCAATACAAAGAAATGAAGCAAGTCTTTCCCTTTCCACTTCTCCATCTTGATGTTTATGCTGTTATTCATGGGTCTGAACAAGTGAACTTAATTTTTTTAAATATCATTCTTCAAGGTTAACACAACATACTTCCAGGAAGCTAATAAATAAAGATATGCATATTACAGTGATCCAAGTGTCAGAACATAAGCCTCAATAAATAAGACACTGGAATAAAAAATAAAAAGAAGGCAAGCTTTTAATTTTTCATTTACTCTTCTCATTTACCATACAGTACAATGAACAAAAGCAACAAGAATAAAACACCAGAGACAGTCAATAAGCTAAGTTCAAATATTTTCCTTAACTATGGGAAAGTCTTGAGGCAGACCAGGGAGTAAGAGAAAGATTTTATTCTCATAAAAAATAAGCAAATAAACAATAACAACTGACCTCTCCGTTAGCAGATCTTTTGTTTGGTTTGTCTGAGTGCTAGGGTATGATGGGACCCGATTTGCCTAAAAGGAAATTCAAAGCTTAAAAAGGCTGGCTTGAAAGTGAAATTTAAATAACATCTTGAAACCCCAAGTAAAATGTATCAATAGTTAATAAGGGTTTCTGTTGGAGAAAAAAGTCCTGTAGAGGTGAAGTGATTCTTATATATTCCTTGTCATTTAGTCACAGAACCAAAATGCTTCTATATGATTCTAGCTCTACTCCTCTACAATGGCATCTAGACGGCTGGTGGGTGGTTATAAAAAAAATTAGCATTTTGCCACTCTTTTAAAAGAAACAAGACAAAATTGGAAGGGACTGGAAAGATCATCTAATCCCAGCCACCTCATTTGACAAATGGTGTAGGTTATACTTTTAGAAGAATCAGTTCTATGAATAAGGAGCTTCTGAGAGTAAAGAATGATCTTAACTTATCATATGTGATTTGGGACATGAGGCAGGAGTCCCTATGTACAGAAGGAAGGCCTGGATTAGGCCAGTTCTGAGATGGGAGAGTTGGAAGAGGTAGACTGAGGACTGCAACCAGTAGGATCAGGCATAGATCCAGGTTTCGTGAGGATGAAAGTCATACAATTTGGGGGCCACTCGAAGAAAAATAATATAAGATTACGAATGAAATGAGATTTAATCTTGAAAACTTATTAGAATGGGAAATTAGATCAAAACAAATTACCCAGTGCGTTAAAGATTCACATACTTTTCTTCTGCAATACCTTCAGGCAGTTTGGCAGAATTGAAAAAATAAAAATGTTTTCTGATTGCAACCTGGCTTTCCCTCTGCACTTGAAACAATCTGAAACCCCCCAAAACAACCAGCCCTCACAGGAACCCGTGCCTTCACAGGCTCAAGGCTCTGAATCTTACGCTTCATCAACTTCACTATAAATTCACCTTTACGTGGGATTCCACATTACTTGATCATTAAACCTTTTCAATGGACCTATCCATTTCAGCAGGCCTGGGCTACGAATCAGGAGATATGGCCTTGAGCCAGAGCTCGGCTGCTAAGACACTGTGACACTGAGGAAGCCAATGTACCTCTTTGGACTTTAGTTTCCTCCATGATTATACTACATGTTTGTAAGGTCTCTTCCCATTGTATTACCATTCAATGCTGAATACCTCAATCTATCTTCAGTGTTGCCAGGCTTAGTAAATGCTGTTGCCATTGCTCAAGCTAGAGCTCGGAGTCTTCCTTGACTCCATCCACCTCTTTCCTTCCCAAACCTAATCGGTCACTAAGTCCTATATACTTCTTCCATCTAGGCTCATCTCCATCTGGTCTGGTCTATTGCCATGCCTCTGACAACTCTACCAGCATCTCATCCTGCTTCCCTCAAGTCACACGCTAACTGCTACCACTATATCTTTTTAAATTGCAATCTTGTCATATTTTCCCACTCTTTAAAACTTATCTGTGGCCTCCCATTGATCTTAAAATCAAGTTTAAATTTCACAATATGACCTACAAGGCCAAGTATGATATGGCTCCTGAACTCACATTCAAATCAATGTCATACCAATGTCTCATTTACTCTCACAAGTCCATGTGAATTTATAATTTTATTTATTTATTTTTCCCCCAAAGCCCCAATAGATAGTTGTATGTCATAGCTGCACATCCTTCTAGTTGCTGTATGTGGGACGCGGCCTCAGCATGGCCAGAGAAGCGGTGTGTCAATGCGCACCCGGGATCCGAACCCGTGCCGCCAGCAGCGGAGCGTGCGCACTTAACCACTAAGCCACAGGGCCGGCCCAGTCCATGTGAATTTAGACATAATGTTCTCCTGCTGACCTAAAGAACTTTAATATTTGTTGATGGTCTGACAAACTGACTGTAGTTATATTGGTGATGGACTTTTCCAGGCATAAACAACATGTTCCAGTCATATGAGCATTTATTGTAGCAAGCCTCTAAAGTAGAGTGAGATCGCAAAGTCCTGAGTGATTGCAACACAAGAGCATTGCCATTTCATCAAATTCCAGTTTTAGGAAGGATATTCCAAACACTTTGGATTTCCTCTTGAAAGTTTAGACTGATTAAAGGATTAAATACTACAGATAATTCAAAGCTGTGTATCTCTTTTGGGAGGGCTGAGTTGTTGTAAAACATGTCTGTGATCCAATCCAAAGGTTTACCGATTTTTCTGTCCTTTCATTCAAAAGTGTTAGCTTTCATGCAGAGATCTGTGAGATATCTGAAAGTTGGTCAGGATGCTGCCGAGATCTACTTTCCATTCCGTGGGTTTCTTCTGTCTAGGAATGGACAGCCTTGGATAAGTGCAAGTACATCAGGGGGCAGATTTGAAATCAAAGGCTGAATTCCAGGTCTTTCACCTATTTCCTACGAGATCCTCAAAACTGCTCCCTATGTACAATGGGGTCAAAGCCAAATAAAGTCTGTATGAGCGGCAAAGTGGAGGCCTAAAGTTAGAAGTTTAGAAGGCTGGATTCTGCTTACAGAGCCAATTTTAATTCCTTGTATGACCTTAGTCAATTCATTTAACTTTTTTCTTTTTCCTATTAAATAGGATTGATAAAATTAGAATTCCCTTTTCTAACTGGACTATTATCACCAGTTTACTTTACTGAGTGCTTTTGTTTATTTTTGTTACTCTGCTAAGCATTTTAAATAATATAATCTATACACATTCTTAACTATTCTACAAAGCCAATACTTTTCTTTTTTTTGGCCATTTCCAGATGGCAGACTAGAGAGTTTAAGAAATTTGCCGAACATCAGCTAGCACATAACTAGGAAAGCTGGATTTAAACCCAAATAACTGAGACTGGAGCTCAGATGCTTAAACACCAAGCTACACAGCCTCCGTGGAGAGGGAAAGACAACAGCATTCAAGAGTTTCAAAGATTATACTTGCTTTCAACCTGTCTGTCTATCTATCTGTCCTATCCCTCTCTCTCTCTATCTGACTGTCTGTCTATCTACCCAACTGCTTTTCTAGCCACAGACCACAGTGTACACTTGTTCTAAGTGCTACTGAAGATGCAAAAAGAAGAAACAGATACCTACTCTCATTACACATGATAGTTGGAGAGAGAGACTCATGGAGCTGACAGGTTAGAATCGAATGCTTTAGAAACTGAGTACTGTGGGAATAAAGAGAAAGGAGCAATCCCGAGCTAGATGTAAATGGGGCCCTTT
This sequence comes from Diceros bicornis minor, assembly GCF_020826845.1. Taxonomy (NCBI): domain Eukaryota; kingdom Metazoa; phylum Chordata; class Mammalia; order Perissodactyla; family Rhinocerotidae; genus Diceros; species Diceros bicornis. Next base: position 71,379,526 of record NC_080745.1, read on the forward strand.
TCAAATCTTACAACAAGTCAGATGTTTTACAGACAGTAGGGAATCTAATGCACTTCATAATCCTGGGGAGGTGGTTTTCCATTATTCTCACATAGAAGATGGGATTGGCTGGGGCTCGGGTTGCACATATTTAAGCCTAGATCTTCTTGGCTTCTAATCTGGAGCTGGGGCCTTGAAGGATGGGCTGAGTTAGCTCTTCTATCATCCTGGGCTGAGGGTTCATCATTGCATCTCACTCGCTGAGACTCTGTGCATTCCACAGGCCAGAGAGCCACATGTCTCCTTGCCCACCAGGAAGTATAAAGCATCGAAGTGCCATATTCAGAAAAGAGGAGAGGAACTTCCCAAAAATCTCCACGATCATCCATCTGCTCCTCTGCTAATGAAGAACTTCATAAATTGAACATCATTTAAATGTCCCTAACTCAAAGGAAAGGAGGCTTCCAGTAAAGAAGGATAAGAAAGGCTAGAAACAAATGATATCTCTATTCCACGTGGGAAATCAGTTGCAAAAATGGTAAGAATGTCACTGCTGCTTCTCTCAATTTATAATCCTTTAATCCTAAATCAAGACACCAGCGAAATTTAGAAACCCAACACCCTGTTTGCCCTAGGAAATGCAAATCTCCCAGGAAAGAATCTCATTCCTGGCCTTGTGACAGTGATTGGCCATTGAAAATCCCTGCAGAGAAAACGAGCCAAGGTGTTCACAACGTTGAAGAGGGGTGTGAGGGGGTCGCTGGGCCCAGTTAGCGGCTTCAGTAAGTGATTCAGAGTGACTGAGGGATGGGGAAGCATCTGCCAGAACTCTGCCTAGCTGTGGCAGGAGGCTGTAGGAAAAATGAAATCTATTTTTTTGAAAATTGAACCTCTTCTTTAGATTTCCTCCTCTTCTTTTTTTCTTTAAACTGGCCAAGATTAATGTGGCAAAAAATAAAATGCCCCACAGGCAGCTTATTCTGACGCTTACTACAGCACATAAAAGTGAAGAATTAGCATGGAATGAATAATTTATTTAGCACTTTACTGTTGTTTTAAACAAATCACTTCCATGAAAGCAATGTGTATTCAAGCAATAAATCACTGTTTAGTACTCTGTCCCAAGGAAAGACATCACTTGGCGGAATTATTGAATGGCAGTGCCTGGCAGGGAGGCAGGCACAATAAAGATAAAGGTGATGTCCTTGTGTAACTGGATTTTGTTTGGATATGGAGGAGGCTAGGTTTGAATGAGATTCAGGAATGAGACCCTTCTTTTTGGTCACAAGGTTTAAATGAGCACCTACTTGTGCTAATGTAGCTGATATTATGACTGGCACAGACTAACTTACTATACATCATAGCCTATTCTTATTTATTTTATTTTTGCAATGACTGTGGGTCAAGCACAGAGCCTAAGTGTCAGGGATATGCCATTGAAATAAAACAATGAGCTCTGTGCCCTTGACTTTATCACTACCTTTGGGGGCTTCAGACCACTTTATGTAATGTGGTAAGTATTATGATAGCAGTGCATACAAAATGCTGTAAGGATTTGCCTAGTAGGAGGATGGGAATCTGGAAAGATTTCATAGAGGTGGTGTCATTGTATCCAGACTTTGGTTTAGCCAAGGGCCTAGAACAAAGGAAAAGAACTTTCACTACAGAAGTCTGGGTGGGAGCAGAGGAATGCAAGTGTGAAGCCCATGCGATGATGTCTGGGTGGAGAGCATGTATGTTGACGTGGTACAACTCAGTGAGGGTGGAGAAGGAAATGAGAGAAGGGAGGCAGGACAAGAGGCTTAAAGGGGAATCAGCAGGGATGCAGGATGACCTTCGTGGAGCCTAGACACTGTGCCTCCTAGATAAGTTGGCCCTAGAGACCAAAAGCCGAAACCAGTTTCAGTCTGCAAGGCAAGGCTGTTGATGCTCCTTTTTACAGCTTTGCTGATTACCAAATCTATCTGCACTGGAACCACAGCAAGGGAAACTGGCTAGCTCAGAAAACAGAATGACCCTGGTACTCTCCTTACAGTCAAATCGGAGGTGGAAGTACTTCATTGTCCCAGCTTTGTCAAGTTCTCAGAATGAAACCAGAATCCTAGTTTTTGTTGGGGGAAGAAACAAAACAGTTCCCACAGGGCTAAACTATCTCAGATTACACATTTTGAAATGTCTTTTCTTCTTTATTAAAAGCCAATGCCACAAACATAACCCGAGGTCTGACACTCAAAGCTGTGATGCCCGTAGCCCTCCATTACTCCTGGCAACTTGTAGGCTGATAATTCCTGTCACTTACAGCACAGAAGACTGAGGGCTTGGTGTTTACACATCTGGAGGAAGAGCAAAACCCTTCCATTCTATCAACTGCATCAAAGGTTTCTGAATTATCTCATTTCCCTCTGGCTTAAATAATAATCATTACTAGCATGTCATCCTCAAGGAGTTTAGAAAGCCAGTATTTCCCAACACTACTTTAAGTGGTTTAAAAAAGAATAAACTTTCAGCCTCTTTTAGAGAGCTTCAACTTTGCCAAAAATTTGCTAAAAGCTGAAAACAACACTGCTGGCTACTAGAGTGAAGGTGACAGGCACGGAGAAATGTCATGAATTTGATGCTTCTCATCACCTTAACGATATTTGCTGCTTTTTTTTTTTAAACCATCTTGGTGTCAGCATTTTATCAAGCTCAGAGAGAACTCAAAATGTTGCTGGCTACCAGCCAGTCAGAAATGCTTCATTCTCAGGAAGAAATTAATCAATGAACAACTTTCTATTGAATGTTCACTATGTTCAAGGCAGAGCTGGGAGACCCTGTGGGAAACGAAGAGACATGTAAAATGTTATTTTTGCCACCCAGGAATTCACAATCTAGGTAGAATCTGATTGTCACTCTCTTGTTCAGAAACACTCAGGGTTTCCTCACCTTGACCACATTAACTCCCTATTCTTCAAAGGGCATCCAAGGTCCATTCTATATAGCACATATCTACAAAGTTTTATCTGTTGCTACTTCTTGCAATCCTGCAATCTTGACTTCCTTGTTATTCTTTGAACAATCATGAATTTTCAAGCCTCTGGGGCTTTCTAGATTTCCTATACCCAGCTCAAATGTCACCTCCTCCATGAAGCCAACCCAACCGCTCTGGGCAGTTTGTTGCTTCATCTGTGCTTCATCAGTATTTTCTGTTTCTACTATGGCCTAAGCACATCATTCTTACTAGTTGTTTACCTGTCTCTATCACTAGATTGTGAATTTTTTTCTAGTTGTTGAATTTTTTTAAATATAATTTCTTGTGCTAGGAGAAAGCCTGACAAAAAAGAACCCCCAGGATACGGTCAATGAATAATTACACAATGTACAGACATGCATGTTTAAAAATATAAGTCAATATGGGACAAATGAAATTATTTATATGTGCAAAAGCCTACTACCATCCTTGATACATAGTAGGTTCTAAATAATAATTAGCTTTATTAGATCATAAATGCCCACTGAATACCACAGTTCAAAGAATAATGAGCTGCAAATTATACTGCATAATGGTGGCAGCATATTCTTAGAAGTTTAAAGTCAGGGCGAGCATGGTATGTTTGTGGTTCATCAGTTAAACCAGCCTGATCAGAGATCACAGTGATGATAAGAAAATATGACTGTAAAGACAGACAAGAGTCATTTCTGGATGGTCTCCAATGCCAGGCTGAGAAATCACTAGTAGTCTTCGTTCTGTGTGTGTATATGGTGAAGTACAGAGAGCAATTAAAGATTTTGAACACAGAGGTGATACACACAATCCCGCAGATACAAAGTTTAATCTGACAACTACGTAAGGAATGGATTAGCAGGTATTATCAAACTTTTCTTAAAGGACAAGAAAGTAAATACATTAGGCTTGTGGACCACAAAATATTTGTCACATCTACTCAATTCCAGCAGTTGTATCATGAAAGCAGCCATAGACGATATGTCTACAAATGGGTGTGGCTGTGTTCCAAAAAAATCTTCGTTTACAAAAGCAGGTGACGGGCCAAATTTGGCCCTCAGGCTCTAGTATGCCAAGACCTGGATTAGAGTAATAAGTGACTGAAAGTTAAGAAGACATTTAAGAGTCTATTTAAATATACTGACATAAAATGTTGGAGGCTGTACCAGGGTGGTAGGAGTAGAAATGGAAAGAAAAGAATAAAAGGAAGAGAGATTATAGGGAAAATGAGAAGGGGTAATTGGATACTATAGTGAAAAACAAGGAAGACGCGAAGACAACTTTTTAAGAAGGTTTTGAGAAAAGAGGACTAGGCAGGAAACAGAGGTGTTGTTAATGGGGCAGGGTCTTCTTTGTCAGCCACCTGGGAAAAATTCTCCCAAAAAGTTTGGAAGAAAGCAATTTGAAAAGATGCGTATAAGGAAACCAGAAACTTGAGATAATCAAAGAATTCGAGAGAATTCTGGTGCTAGGCGTGACTTAGAGATTATTTAGTCCAAACTTGTCATTTTATAACATAGCAGGTTGCTTAAATCATAGATCATTAAACAGATGACTGTCAAAAAACAGTGGCCCCAAATCATGTTTTGTTTGTCATACACAATATTGGCCCTCAACATGTTTTAAAAACAAAGTGGATCAGTTGCCAGCATTTAAAAATCAGAAGTTGAAATATTGAGCTGGAATTCTCACTTCTCTTGGGAAAAAAAAAAAAAAAATAGAAGATCTGGCAATACTTGGCTTTCATTCCCACACAGCAAAATCAGCCAGAAGGATGCAGCAGTAGCTCCTGTTTACAGGATATGGGCTCTCCATTCGCTCAAGCAAACTCCACGCCATCACTCACCGGCATCCCTGGAGTGGCCCTAACAGGCATTTGAGTTTGTGAGCCCTGATTTCAATGTTCAGGCTTTGGAGTCAGGCTGCCAGGCTGGTGTCCTGGCTCTGCCCCTTCTTTTGGGAGGTAACTTAACTTCAGTTTCCTCATCATGGATGTATGGAATAATGTCAGCTCCTACCTCATAGAATTATCCTGAGGATTAACTGAAATATTATACATAAAACACTGGCACATAGTAGTCCCGCAAACATTAAAATATTGTGATTATTATCATTATGGAAAACTGAAGCCCAGAGAAGTTACATGAATCGCCCAAGTCCACATCAGTTGGTGGCAGAACCAGTAACAGAACTCATTTCTCATGACTCAGTGCTATTTCCAATACTCGGAGTATATTCCATCACAAATGTAATGGGGATGTTTGAAAAACCTAACAAAGGTATGCCCTGAACCAAGAAGAGAAAGTAAAAAAAATGAGTGAGATATGATGATGGGCCAATATGTTGAACCATTTCTACAGGTCATACCCAAATGCAGCATACTGGAACAAACATAGAATAATTGTGTGTCTGTGACATACTTTTTTGCCAAAGCCACATGAAGGAATTCTAGACGCTTATTCTACCATTTGCGACAGAGAGTAAAAACCAAGCCACATCTCAAATCAAAGTTTGGTGACTTCTACCCCGGAGAACGACTGCAGGTAGAAAGACTGGCACAAATACCCTGGGGCTATTTTGTCCTGTTTATGAATTCTAAGTCCCTGTCTGTTTCAAGAGTGGAGGAGAAAAAGTGCTAAGTCAACCAACTTCGGCTAATTAGTTCTTTCTCTTTGGTGACTGTAAATCAATGCCAAGCAAACTTCTAATACTTTCATCCTGGCTGAGAAGTTTGCTGCCACTCACTATCCATCACTTCTGCCTTTGAGTGGCCTTGCTGAGCTCTGTCTAAATAGCATACAGTTCTCCGCTTATACGCATTCCCTCTTTTATGCAGCCTACAAGAAAATGTGCTGGTGGCAGCTGTCTGTAATAAGCTGAAGGCTTTGTGAGACCAATTGTAATGCAAAGGTCATATTTTCTAAGCTGTTTATAGATTGCAATTTGTAAGGTTATAATGTCACGTGCTGTCAATAACTCGAGGTAGAGAATTACAACTCCTAATATGTCACTAATTCTTCATTCTTCTCCTTCAACACTCATTCCCCTAAGAGCTTTAATTTATTTCATTTAAGTGTGATTCCTTGAACTTTGAACTGAAGGTTTCATTTGTTTACGAGGAAAAGAAACAAAGCAGGGTGGTACATTGTAAGTGATTCCTTAACAAGTTTCGAGGGATTTGAACCAATCAAAAGACTATCGTTCAGATAGGAAAGATTCCATAAAGTCCATTTTCCAGGAATCCAGTGATCCAGAAAATGGGTTTATGTTATCAGTATACAAGAGGCTTAACACTCATCCTTCCTCCCCCCCCAAAAATAAATAAATCAAATGGGAGGCAAATGTTGCCAAAATGCATGGAATACTGGAAGTTAAAGGAGTTTCACCCTGTTTGCAAGAATGTATTTGCTATTATTGTGCACTGTCAGGAGTCTGTCCAAATGCTTTATTTGGGAGAATAATTAAATCTGAATTCTAGTAAGGTCATGAGTGCTGAACTTGTTACACTTGGCTTTTTTGGGAGGTTATAAACTTTTCTGAGTATACGATGACACCTATGGATACTACATCACTTCTAATCAACAATGGCTATAAACAAAATTACGGGTCAACCTTCTAAAGCTCATTTATTTAACTCCGTGTAAAGAACTTTGGTTATAGAGATGATCTTTCTCGTACAACCAATGTGCTTTCAAAACAGACAGAGGATAGACACAGACGACTTCATCACTTCTCCTGGGTGTTTATAATCTCAGAGGATTCAAAAGAATAATTGATTTTTCATCTTAGAGAATTCTTTCCCTGTCACCAACTTTAGACTGAGGCATATAAAAAAATGGCAGTACTCAGAAAAATAACCAGTTATCCAAAGAGAAGACAGGTAGGACACGGCTCCTCATCACAGTACTGGAGGAGGCATTTAACAGACTACTTGTTTTGTTTGTTCTTCCTGTCACCTCCTTCCCTGTAAATGCGCTCCTTGCTACTTGATTTTCTGTGTCCATTAGGGTTTGAAACTCTCATGGATCTCCCATGAAAGGCTCAAAAACTGTTATAAACACCAAACATTCACTGAGGGTTCCTGAGTTCCTGACACCACCACCCATTCAAACCTATTGGCTTCTATAATTTTTGTAGAGTTCCAAATCCCAGGTCACCAAGAATCAGACATCAATACACTAGCTAAAGCATGATAATTACTTATGTATGGATTTTGGTACATGAAAGTTGTCAGATATAATTAAAAGAATTAGAACACAGTCTCAGATTAGACTGTGTATAAGAGACTAAATTGGATTCTTTAACCACAAGAAAGGCCATGACTGAAATCTGATCAAGGAAAATACAATCTTTAGATTCAACCATGACTTAACGCCTACAATTCTCATTGTGCTGACTTATAAGGAAAATATTAATATATATTAATACATGTTAATATATAAAAAATACCAGGGGGATATATATATAACTAGAGCTAAATAAACACTGATGGAGAGGAATTGCTAACAAAATTGTGCTTCTGCCTTCCAAGGTAAGGATCATGCGTTTTCAACATACTGTATATTCATTAGCCAAGACAGCTAAGCTTGAAATTTCACAGTATGTTAGGCCGTGGAATGTGGAAATGTAAACAGAGAACTGGGCCCAGTTTCAAGGATGAGCAAACTAATTTAGATTTTAAGGGAGGGGGGCACTTCTCTTTCATCAAACTATTACCATTTCCAGAAATCTATCTGAACTCAACAGCTGAGAAAATATCTTTTCAAGGCACTCAACTGTTAGACAAGCTCTCTGCTGCTTTCTGTTTCCTATGGGTTTGATTTTGCTCTCAGTTCCTTAAACGGATCAGTCTCACAGGTAAAAGACGCAACCAGGACAATTAAATATTCAAAAAAAAGACAAAGCTCTGGCTTGCTGGTTGTGGCTTACTAGAACTTCATTTTAATATTATTGGAATATTGTCAGAGTTTGGTTAAAATTCACCCATTAATATGTTGTTCCTCCTAGTGTTAATTCTTTTAAGGATGGCAAACAATCAAATAAAGAACATTTGATTAATCCTGAAGGCAGACTATGGAGGCTCTTTGATATCAGAGACCTTATTATATGCTTCTTATATCACGAGTACCTAGCTTCCTGGCACAGGGGTATTATAACTGTTGGTAAAATGAATGAAATACCAAAAGTGCCAAAAAAGGACATTCAAACTAGTGTTGACTCTTAAATACTTATTTTGGTAACAATATACACTTTATTGCCTCACTAACTCAGAATAATTATATATACAGTTGTATTCTGATATTATTTTCTTATATAATCTACCTCATAGGCAGGGAATAATGCAATGTATAGAATTCTGAATATCAGAGAGTGGGTCTTCTCTTTTCATAAGACAATGAGGACCAAACCAAAAACAGCAATGCTTTTTTTCTGTGAGGTAATAATTGAATGTGGCCAGCAATTCAAGTAAAAAGTGCTCCCAGCTTCCCAAGGATTTATTTGCCTTTTTGTCACTAGCAGAGTTCCGATAAGTTCCCATAACTGCCCATGGTCTTTGAAACCAAATTGTGCCCATATTAGTAGCCACTCTTATGAACAGTAACCGCTGGTAAACATTTATTTAAATTCATACAGTGCATTGCCATCTCTGTGTTTGATTTTACCACAAAATTCCCAATTGAAGAATTCAGTACAAAACACCAGCAACAGCCAAACAGAAGCCTAAATTACCTAAACAGCAGCAATTATAAGGAATTTTCCAGCAGGGGGACCAATGGCATAATTTTTGTAACCTCTAAGTTGTCCAGGGCTCTAATGGCAACTTATAAAGGTCACATCTAACTTGGTGTTTGTAAATAAAGCAATAATTAATAAGATGACAATTTTTTTAAAGCCGGTTGTTGAGAAATTTTAAATACAGGAGCTAATGACTTTTACCAATTTCTAGGTTACTGGAAATTACCAATGCAGTTTATGTGACATAGTAACTGGAGTGTAATAAGGGACCACATATTGGAACAGGCTGATACATTTTAATCAATTATAAAAGAGAATCATAAAACAAAGAAGTCCCACTGAAACATTATTCCAATAATCAAAAGGTGAGATTTCAAGAGGCTAGAATAACTTATAGGAGAGAGTGATTAGTTTATATTTTTAACCAATTTAGAAATATTTCCAGTGACACAAGCTTATTTACTATAATGTAAATTGTCTAACCAATGTCTCAAATATTTTTCAGATTTTTGTGCACAGCTTTAGGCATAGCTAAACCAATGTGATTTTTCAGAAATAAAATAGTGATCACTATCCTTAAATGTAAGAATTACCATTCTCACCATCATTCGTGTGGTACTAAAAGACATAGAGGTGAATTTTATCTTTGTAGGCACATACTTAACGAACGCATTTCAGAGATGCTTTCAATTCTGAAACCTCATGCGCACATGAACACGATGAGCCCATTAGTAAACATGTACTATCTTCTCATTAAGTTGCTTAAAAATATGAATGAGCAAATTATCAGGGTTCTACACTTTCAATGCATGTCCTTCAAACCCTTGCAAGTGGAAACATTATATGAAATACTGTAAAAGTCAAGTTGAAATTACCAGAGGAAAAACTATACATACACAAATCTCACCTAGTTCAGTTCCCTTCTTTCACAGGTTCAATATCCTTCTGTTTCTGCCTGTGGTTGATCCCTCTCCAATGCCTTCAAGTAGTTGGTTTGTTTTGTTTTTCCCTCAGAGTTTATAATTATTATCTACAGAAGGCTAGTCCAAGACAAACTACTCCTCCAACACCCCAGGTCTCCTTCCAAAAAAAAAAAAAATCTGTGTTTTTTTAAGAAGTGCTATATTCTTTTTAAACTCTATTTTAAACAAGCTTTGGAAGATGATGATGATGATGATGATTATATTACAAAAATCACCTGCTTACTTATGTTCTAGAACGCTTTTTATTCTTTTCTGATTTTGTTCAGGGTAGATTCCTTCAGGGTCAACTTTAACAAAAAGTGATAAAAACAGAAGTATACTGACACTGTTAGAGCAAGGCCATTTCACCACACATCCTCCTTTCCCCTCACTGTATTACAGAAGAATATGGGAAGCTATCAATCTGCCATTTATTTCCATGCCTGCTAAATTTCCTGCATTGTGTCCAATTAAGTCATCGAAGAAGTAATGGGAAAGGCAGAAGCAGACCTCTATCTCATATGTCAACTTTGAAGAGCACCTTTACTCTATAAAATGTGTCACACCATACCCACATTCACATGGGGCAAAGGGATCTATCACATACTCCCAAGATCTAAAAGAGTGATGGGTGTAGAATTACTGTTTTTTTCAGAGAGGTACCAAAGAAACGGCAGCATCCATATCTCAGCTGACAAGAAGAGTGGTAGATGAAAAAACATATTGTCTCTGCCTACCACTGGCTAAAGTAAGGCTGCTTAGTATAATTTGGAGCTAGAGGGTTGAGAATTATGCCAGCCCCTCAACTCAACTTCTCAATATCCAAGAAAATCTACTGCTGGAGAGAAACTCATTTCTAAGGAGTCACTGGGTTGAAAAATGGGTAGATAATCATTTTAATTTTTTTTTTTTTTTTAGAATTCTCTGCAAGAGGGCAGCCTTTTAAGGGTAAAGTAGGGCAGCTCCTAGGAAGCTTTTGACTGCTTTTCCAGAATTATGCACTTGCATGATGCCTGGGTATCCACAGAGTAGCAAAAATGCATTAATATTTAACACTCATATAGCAGTATAAATGCTTACGATGCTCTACAATAAATAAAATCAGGTCTCAAAATGTGCCTTTTTAACACAATTGTAACAGAAATATCTTTAGACTTTGTAATAACCTCCCAGGGGAAACAGCCAGAAGTCCCATCACATAAAACTATAGTATACTGAGCAAAGTGGAGAACACTATTCTATAAAACTCAATCTTGTACTGATGAGACAAGGATCAAATGTCCCTAAGAGGGGCTTTTTCCTCTAATTTAAATGATGTTAGAATATTGCAGGTGCCTTCCCTAAAACTCCCCTTCAGGCTGCCTATCTCCCTTGGCAGTACCCTCATTCTGTCAAGTTCACTAACAGTAAGCAGAAACCTTGAGGTATGGGGAGTTAACTCTCTCTCACTCCTTTTCTCTACTACCCATCTTCAAGCCTGGTCTACTCCTTGTCTCCATTCAGCAGGACATTGCTGACACTTTGAAGCTCATCCATAAAGCAGTTTCCCCAGCAGAGCCTCTTCCAATTACCCACCATGGGCCATCCTCTCTCCCTCATCACGTAGGATTTCTTGGTGGAAGCAAGTGGTACTGGGTGTTTCTTCATTGAAATAATCCATTCTAAAGCAGCACTTCTCTTTATGTGTACATACTTCCTTAATTCAGCTTCATCCATGTTGCTGTTAACATAAAGGGTCATTTACTGAACAGGTACAAAAAAGGTCACCTTGTAAAAAATTCTCTTGCAATGAAGACACCTCTTAAATAGTATATAGCTTCCTTTTTAAGATCATCTGCTGGGAAGCACATACAGTTGGCCCTCTGTATCCATGGGTTCCGGATTTGCAGATTCAACCAACCGCAGATGGTAAACACAATATACATGCACAATCCGCGGTTGATTGAATCCGCGGATGCGGAACTCGCAGACACAGAGGACCCACTAAGGGACTTGAGCATCCATGGATTTTGGTGTCTGTGGGGGTTAAAAAGAGAGGACTGTAGTAGGAAGAGGTGGTCTCTTTAGGCCCTTTCAAACCTAACATATCTTATCCAGCCAAGGCCTAACTGAAGCAAACTTGCATCCTACTCTGAAAACTTAAATCCTTCTCACAGCCTATACAGCTTTGGAAGTCTACCGCGTGTTTCAAATTGCTCTTTCTTCAGAATGAATGCTGCTACCGATTCCACAGTCTAGGATACTACAAATCACAAGGGCCAGTGGAGACCCAATGGTTGCAATTAAGAATAATAGGAGTAAGGAGACTGGAAAGAACCTAAGCCTTCATTTGCACTTTCCATTTCTACCTATATCCTATTCATTTTGCATGCATGTATGTTGTTAAAGCAACAGGTCTACTTTTGAAAGACTGTGAGTAAACTGATTCTAAAATAAAATAGACAAAGAAAAACAACCAATTAAACATATAAAAATGATTGTAACTCCATTAGAAGAATCTATAATTTAGAGGTTTATAGACATTTCTTTTAATTGAGGCAAATTACCCTTTTGCAAAATGAATAATGACCTTTTACTTTGTGCTTTTCATAGTTATGATTGTTGACAAAATAGTTTTGCTTAAAGGGAGTCTCATTCATAGCTGCTGATGACTGGAGCTCAGTTATTCTACATCATGTCAAAAAGAAAGCTGTCACTTTTTCACCTGTTCAGTATTCCATGAGCCTAACTAATCTGACTTATGCTTATGTTTAGTCACTTGTCAAATACCAGCTACAGCATAGAAGTTTATGTTCCATTGCCTTGACTTATGTTTTAGATTCGACATGTAAGGCCCTTGGGATACAAGAGAGCTTTCCACAACCAATGCCTACTCAGCACGTGTTCTAAAAGCAAGAGTGTTATTTCAGCTTTCATGGTTCTTGGTCGCAGAAGTCAATAATGGCTCAATAATTCTTCCCATAGTGATGAGTTTGACAAGCTGGATGAGGAGATGACTCACTCACCCTGGCCTTTCCATTCCCCAAATATATGAAACCAAAACTTGAAACAATGAGAACACATGTTTAGCTGGATTTAACTGGTAAGTGGCACTGAAGTGTTTGAAAGTGCACAGATCTTAATTAGAGTGGGCAATTCTAACTTGAAAATTGATTTTCTCTGAACAGATCTTCTCTGTGTGAGTCTTCAACTTATGCCTGCCAGCTTTACTGACAAAAGTAGTTATGCCTTTTGGAACAAAGTCAACAGAACCAGGAAAATGTGAATCCATGATATTCAGCCTTGAACATCACTAATAATTTTCCGTCTTTGATTAAAAAATCATTACCCCTGGAGCAGAGCTGGATTTTAAGTCTCAGGTATGTTACAGAAAATACTAGAAGGGGAAAAGAGAATAGAATAAAGAGGGAGGAAGAGAATGGAAGGAGAGAAAGAAAGAGGGAAAGAGGAGAGAAAAGAGGTGGAGGACAAAGAGGAGGAAGATGAAGTTGAGGTTGGATAAAGTCACTTTTGTATTTTCCTTTTGTAGCTTCATTTTAAAACTATGCAAACGTCTCATTAATTCCTACATTCTAAATCTGATTCTGATGGTAAAAGTAAATTACTCTTTTGGGTCTTTTCATCCTCACTTCTACCAGTGTCAGATCTGAAAGAGATGAAATATTTTATGCAATTAAATATTGTATGTTATAATGTGACTCAGTATGAATACTGTCTCAATAACTTAGAGTGCAGAGAGGTACGGGAAATGAAAAGGTGAGGACTGAGCAATCAACACAGGATCACAATGGACAGGCTGTTGGACGCTTGTTTGTAATTTACTTCTTGATACGTCTCTCAAGAACTAGAGTGTGCATGGGCTTAAAAGCACAGGCATCGACCAAGAAACCCCTGGCTTCTGTAAATGGTTCCCCAACAGTCACAGCGCTTAGACTTTCTCTCCTAGTCAAGATATTGAGGAGCTAGAGTGGTCTTCTGCATAGGCTCAAGCCAGGAAAATAGAGGCCGATTTTGAACTTAATAGCAATGGATTATAATAAAGTGAAAAATATCATACATTTACCATAGCTTTTTCCAAGACAGGAAAACTATAAAGTGGTTTCTAACGATGTGTATTGCAGACTCCTACACTAGCCTTTCTTGTCAACTCTAAGATCCAGCTAATTTCTTTATACGGCTTTCATGTCAGGTCTAAATACAATTTCCTGGGCCAAGGTTCTAAGCACCTCTTCAATTCCCCAAGTGGGGCTGGAAATTCTTCCCATGCATCTCTTTTCAGAAGGATTTCATGCATGGGCTCTGACACTAGACAGCTCGCTTGCTTTGGTTTGTGACACCAACTTTACATAAAGCTCCACTGGTAGTTTTGACTACATTTTAAGTGCAAACTACACTCACTTTAATGTAACCCTCAAAGCATCCCTGTTACTATTTATCATTTTCATTTCACAGACGAGAAAATTGAGGTTCAAAGAAATAAAAATTTTAACTATCGATGACATAAGGGAAATGATGGAGGTTGAACTTTGAATTAGAATTTTGACTTCTAGAGGAGTGCACAGGAATTCCTTTTTTAAACAAATAATTCCTTAAAGCTAAAAACTAGATAATATATTTTGTCCATTCTATAACAAATATTAGCACCAATCTGGCATGGAATCATACCCCAATGTTCACAGTTGAAACTATCAGCACTTTATCTGAATGTATATAGGAGAAAAAATACTCTTTTGGAAGTTAATAATCAACCAAGTAAATTTTATTGATGCAAGGATGTGACATGAAGAAGGGGAAATAAGATATATAGAAGGGAAAATTAGAAATAAACATGTTCTTAATTCATGATCCTGATAAGAAAAATAAACCCACTTTGCTATTAATATAGGCCCACTAAAATTCTGATTAAATCTAGTCCCAAGGAGTTTCCGATAACCTGAGTAATATTGAAATTCGTACCTAGAGAATTGATTTTTTTCAGGTCAGCTCTTTATGTAAAATGACCACAGCATGACAAAATCCTTAGGAAATGCACTGAACATCTTAAAATACAGGAGCCAGAGAAAAATTATAATCAGGTATCTGTTTCTCTACCAGTGTGTTACTATTCAGTATGTAATTCAGTTCTAAGTAATCCGGGAATAAAACAATAGGACTATATCATATAAATAGCAAATAAAGATTACAGAAATACAATGATAGCAATTGACCCATGTTTAAGCCAGCAGACACTTTGGGAAAAGATTCTGAAACTATTTTTCTTGAAAATGTTACCAATTTAAACGGTGATTTTTATTTTAGCAGCTGATTAAAACTACTTTGGACAGAAGTATATGCCATGGAGCTGTTTTTGCCCTGAAGTAAAAGTAATAGTTCAGATTCAATTTAAATTTTTCTGCCAAATGTGCTATTTAGCATTACTTGAATATGAACTTGAATATGAACATACTGGTGAAGGTTTAACAACTCAGGATATAACACCCTGAAATGGTGCTGAATATTTCTGAGCAGAAGGGTAAGATGAAGAGGCAGTAACTCATTGATAGCAATCTGGCTAAGAGTTGACAGATACTCTAGAGATAGGCACCAAAATTCATTTTGCCTCCTCTCCACCCCTGTGTACAGAAAGCAAAGTGAACCTACCAGTCTATCGCATAAAAATCAAAAGGAAATTTTGTCAATAGAATGACTATTAGTAATAACTGAAAGAAGGAATAAAACGCATGTGAGAAGGATGGATATTAGAGGTTAAAAAGTGTGATCAGAATGACAAAGAAGAGAAGAGCAGCTTTAGGAATGAATTAGGAATTTGAATCAAAAGGTACTAAATCTTGGAGTTACACATCTGTCTGGGTGGGCAGGAGAACTAATGGGATCCATTCATCAAGTTGTATTTTTTCTGCTCTGTTCTGGAGAGGATTACCACAGATGAAGCAAATATCAGGTTATCCTATAAATTGGGAAGGGGTAGGGGAAAATAGTCTGTGCGGGCATGGAATTTTGCCTTGGCTTCGCCAGGTGAGGTACATTAATAAAAGTAACCTAGAGTGTGGCTTTTCTGGATCATTATATTGCTCTTTTCTTCCTAAGTTAGGGCTCCGTGGGAAGTTGGGCACCAACATTGTCCCAAAAATACCAGTCATGGTGGAAGCAGTAGGTGTAGCAGCAGTAGTAGTCACAATAGCCGCAACAATGATATGAATATAGTGCTAAAAGACAATTTTCAAAAAATGGTAAAATCCTAACTCTTATACAGATATAAAAAAGACCAGGGGTTGGGGGCCAGCCCCATGGCATAGTGGTTAAGTCTGGCATGCTCAGCTTCAGCGGCCTGGGTTCGTGGGTTCAGATCCTGGTCATAGACATACACCACTCAACAAGCCATGCTGTGGCGACAACCCACATACAAAATAGAGGAAGACTGGCACAGACGTTAGCTCAAGGCTAATCTTCCTCACACAAAAAAAGAGGAAATTGGCAACAGATGTTAGCTCAGAGCAAATATTCCTCACACACACACACACACACACACACACACACAAAGAACAGGGGTTAAAGATTTTTTTTACTCATAATGAGGGAAACTGGCAGATGTTATAGCCAGTCAAGGGAGAAGTCCCAACCAGCCCTAATTTATATAGATTAAAAGAATGTTGAAATAAATGTGCAAATGGAGGCAAAACTACCTCCAGGGGGTGGGAAGAGTCAATGAAGCCTGTACAGGTCAGGACAGAGTTTGCTTTTCTGTGGACAAAAATTCTTTTGCATCGCTATCATTTATCTACAATTTAAAAAATTATGAAAGAACTCTCATAAAATCAGAATCAGACAACTACCAGAAGGGTGTGCTATAGACAATGTATTGTTTTCCACTGAGGCACAAATTTTTCACTATAACAGTAAATTATGTGATTTAAAACTGTAAACCCAGGATCCTTAGAAATCAGTTTGAATTCCACATTCAAGTCGCATGCATAACTTCTGTCACGCATTACCCCGACCACCACCCGCCTTTCTTTGTACCAAGAAATCAGAAGCATATTGTTTCCAGAGCTGCAATTTTCCCATTTGCAAATGAGGCATCCCAATGATATGATGGCAGGCAGGCAGCGCGGTGATAATTCTGGACGATTTGACCAGAGTGTGTCACCTACATAATGTGATTAGTGCCGATACTCTTTGGGGAAATGATAAAGCTCAATTTGTAAGGAACTTAAACTCAATGTCTCTAACACTCAGGGAACCTTGCCCAGTGCCTACATGGCAGTTATAAAGGAATATCCATGATGTTTTCTAAAAATGAAAGGAAGTAAGTTTAAAATCACAAGAGAAGCATATGGGACTCCATTTCCATTTCTACTTTTTCTTGGATTTTCTTTTCATTTAGGGAAAAGGAAAGAGTAGGAGGAATGCATAAATTTTTTTTTACATCCTCTTTTCTTTATAAAGCTGCACCAGAATAGCCTGGTGCCTTTAAGTTGTTGGGTATAGTATTGTGACCACACAGCTGGCACCATATTAAATAGTCCTCTGATATTCTTCTTCTCAGTAATTTTAACTCCCCTGAGGGAAAGAACTATGCATTATTTATCTTTGTACTCAGCACAGTGCCTGGCACACAGTAGGTATGTTATAAATGGTTGTGAATTCAGTCTTCACCTTGTTCTTAGTCTTCATCCTGAGCCACTCATTGTGTGCTCACCTGTTTCCTTGTCCTGCTCCTGAATGTCATTGCTTCTGAATTCCTGACTTATTTTTCCATGCCTGCAGCTTTGCCATGCTCCTAGTATTCCACTGCTGGCACAAATTATCTGAATTTGACCCACTGCTTTTCTCTGCCTATAGCTGGAGACTATACTGTAGTGAATATGCTGTCACAGAACAATTCCCCAACTCAGCCCCCAGTAAAATAACTATCCCAATTCATCTCATCTCCAAGCACTTCACATTCATGCAAACAGAGGGCATGTATCCAAGTCATCTGAAGAAAAATTATAACCAAAATAGAGAGATTTCCCTTATTCAGAAAACCTCCCAAAGGGCATCAAAAGTCAGAGAAATGTGTGCTACTCTTAACGGCTTTTCCTAAATGTCTATATACACACTGGGGTTTAAAGTGTGAGAATATGACCATTTTTGCAGTAAAAAACAGTAAGTAAGTTCAAAATTGTGCTTTCATTTGGTGAATCACCTCTC
This sequence comes from Diceros bicornis minor, assembly GCF_020826845.1. Lineage (NCBI taxonomy): Eukaryota > Metazoa > Chordata > Mammalia > Perissodactyla > Rhinocerotidae > Diceros > Diceros bicornis. The sequence goes on from NC_080745.1 coordinate 71,397,379, forward strand.
TCCACCACACTAACCAGCACTCTTTCTCCACTATCTCCCAAGAACCCCCTTCTCAGCTGCCCACTTCCCTGTTCACAGCTGCATGGGTGGGGAGAGGAGAGAGAAGGACTTCACATTGGAGACCATTATCCTGGTTACTTCTCAGAGATTCAGCAGATACTTTCACTGTCTGCTTTTAATTTAGGAGACAACTTCAACTGAATGCAACAGATGAGCAGCCTCACAAATAGAAGTAAGAACAGAAGCCTAACGTACAAAACCTCCTTGTGTTGATAATGTCAGGCCCCACAATTTCATAAGCACATCCTAACACACGCATTCGCACATGTTCATATCCATTGCCTTTACATGACTTGTTAGTCTTTCACTAAAATGTGCCTGAGTCAAGAGGTGTAGAACTTTCTGTGAAAATACCAGCTACAAGAAGAAGCTCAGCCTCTGAAAACACATGTCTCTGTAGCGTCGACATAACAGCACTAATAAAGCTAGCTTGGTTACCTGAACTACTAGGGTCATTCATGTTGGCCTTTCTTGTCATCAGGATTCCCAACCTCTGGCTTCTTTCTTGTTTTTAATGTTCAATTAAGAAACACATTTTGTGTTTGCAAGGAGACCTGGGTAGGGGTGGGGTGAAGGAGCAATTGAGCACAATTTCATCTCAGGCTCCTTTTATTTTTAAAAGTGCACTTTAATATGATAGCCAGTCTTAAACTACTTTTAAAGGCTGATGACTTGACCTGGAATAAAAATAAGCTGTATTAGATACTTTCACATATACCGTTAAAGCGAAACAGCCATTATCTTTTTTACATTAAGAGAAAGGCAGAATGCCATCCCCTTTCATTTCTCCAGTAAATCAAATTGAATTATTCATTAGCACTAACTGTTTCCAAACTCCCTCCCCCTCACACATACCATTACCTCATTTTAAACAACGAGCAGTTGCAGTTTTATCTCTTCTAAAAATAACCTCTCTGATACATTGAGCTCCGAAAGTTTTGGACTTAGCCAAAATTAATCTCTGTGGTGAGTAAAGCTAACAGTCTCTAGAGGAGAATCAGATGGTAAAGACAATAAACAAGCAATTAAGAAGCAGCTCCTTGTACTGTTTTCCAGTTCCCCCATTTGTCACTGACTATAGAACTTGGGTACTGAATAATTCTTGGCATCTGAGGTTGGCAAAGAATGACGCTAAGTAAAATCGTAAGAAATCACTAGTAACAAAACTTCTTCTTTTTTTTTTTTTGTGAGGAAGATCAGCCCTCAGCTAACGTCTGATGCCAATCCTCCTCTTTTGTTTTTCTGAGGAAGACTAGCCCTGGGCTAACATCCGTGCCCATCTTCCTCCACTTTATATGGGACGCTGCCACAGCATGGCTCGACAAGCAGTCTGTCGGTTCGCGCCCAGGATCCAAACCGGCGAACCCTGGGCCGCAGCAGCTGAGCGCACGCACTTAACCGCTTGCGCCACCAGGCTGGCCCCACAAAACTTCTAAAGTACCACATTTGGTCAAATGAAGGCAGGTCCGCAAATGTCTTCCCAAGAGCCTGCATGAAACCACAGCTTTAGATTTACACTCTTCAAGCTTGATGGAAACACATGCATAATGCCCAGCACCTTCAGACCACTAAATATGCATGTATACACACACATCTCATCAAACATACACACATATCCCATCATACACACATACACTGCCAAACACACACACACACCACCACCACCACACACACACAACATCAAACATGCATACATATCCCATCATACATACACACTTCCAAACACACACACCACCACCAAACCCACACACTGATACACACACACATCCCATAAAACATATTCACACATCCCATCAAACACACACACACTGCCAAACACACACTCCACCATCACCAAAACCCACACTGATACACACACACACACACACACACACACATCATTTTCCCTCTCTAAGATCAGATCTCCAGGCACTAGAGTCTGTATTTCACGTGAAATCCCATCTCCCGTCTTGTACTCTGATCGTTTTGCAACTGCTGTGTCCTGTTTCATTAACAGGAGCTCATCAGAGCCACATCAAAAAGTGAAGATGCATTGTTTCTATTACCATTTATAGCACCATTTGTTTCATTTAAGAAAATGTGCTTAGTCCCTGGCCTTAAATTACACAGCAGAAACAGGATTCTGGAGTTCAGGATACATATTTATTCTCCCATCTCTGTACTTTGTCAGAAGAGAAATCACTTTGAGTCGACTTCTAAGACAAACTGTTTCCATTTGCACCCACAGAAGCTCTGCTCTTTCAAACAATAACTTAGCTTCAGGGACTCTGAGCCATTCTTGTTTCCAGATCAGGCAGTAGCCTCAATATTATACCTCCTTAATTCAGGCCTTACAAATTCAGCCAAGGGCTGAACTCACATTTTACTTATACATGATGAAAACAGGATTTCTCAAGTGTAACAAGATAGGGAAAATTGTATTATCTTAACAATTGACACCAGAATTCCTCTTAAGAGGAAAACTGTCTTTGTTTGGAAATAGATCTGGATTCTGGGTTTTTTTGTTTTTTGCTTTGTCCTATCTGTTTGTTTTGGAAAAAGATCTCAGCAGATGCCAGCTGGACCACAGGAGAGAAAGTTTGGAGTTTCTCGGAGAAATCTAGAAAAGGACAGGTGAGGAGGAGGGATGGAGGAGAGGGAAGAGAGAGACCAAACCAGAGTCATGGCAGAAAACTGTGCTCCTGTGTCACTCCTTTCCCCCAACTCCCTGCCAAATCTTCAATTACGTCCACAAAACTAACCAAGTTTTGAAATAAGTGATTTTTTTAAAAGTTGATACTATAGAAGCCAGAGAAACATTTGTATTTTATTGTGTGTGGTGCATACCCAGAAACAGGATGCCAAGGTGGTTCTGAGAACATACTCCCACCTTCCCCCAAGAACTGATAGAAACCTTGGGAAGGTTATTAACTGTATGAGTCAATTTTACCTCAAACTTGAATTTCAGTCAGGCTCAAACTAATATCTGGCTTATCCAAAATAAGTGTTTAAATTAGATTGTACAGGCAACATTGAACAAATAAATACAAATTAATAAGTGATACTCATATTTTTAACACATTATTCTCAGTACTGTGCTTGCTTCAGAGGACCCATGGAGTGAATGACAAGAGTCCCTATCCTCAAGGAGATTACAATCTAGTGGGGGGAATAAGATACAGACACAAATAACTATAATATGAAGCATAATATGGAGTGTGAGAACACGGATCGGGAAGAAGGATCAATGCCAGTTTTGGGAAAGGGTAGGAAAGGAAGATTCAGTGATTATTTTGAGAGACTACTAGAGGAGGATGTTATTTGTATGGACAAAAATAGTGGGAGGTGGAGGAAAGATTACTTCATTAGAGCTTCTTGTATAGTTATCTCAACATCTCCCATATTAGACTGAAGGATAGTAAGAATGTCTTACTTATCTCTACAATGCCGGAGGTGACTAGTCTAGTGTCTTGAACACAGTAGTTCCTTAAAATTAACGTTTAATTGAATCCAAGGCTGAGGCTCAGCATGAACATAAGCAGAGACTTTAAGATGTGTAAAGTAGAAAACTGCACAAAAATGTGGTGATGTTAGACTGGGGCCAGATGTAGAGTTGACTAAAATGGAATTTCATCATTTTCTTTAGGCAATGAGGAGTGTGGTGGGAGGATTCTTGGTCAGGGACATACAGCACAGGGCACATTTCAGACCAGCTACTCCAACGTCACATGCAGAACAGAGTGGGGACAAGTTTGTTGGTGGGGAAGCCACTAGAAGCCATTCCAGTAGTCAAGTTAAAAGCAAAGCCATGGAAGGTCAAGCTGGGGTTGAATGAAAAGAGATTGGATTGGTGGTTACCAGAGGGGAAGGGGGAGGGAGGAGGGCGAAAGGGATAATTCGGCACATGTGTGTGGTGATGGGTTGTAATTAGTATTTGGGTGGTGAACATGATGTAATCTATGGAGAAATAGAAGTATAATGATGTTCACCTGAAATTTGTACAATGTTATAAACCAATGTTACTGCAATAAACACAAAATTAAAAAAAAAAAAAGAAGTGGGACACTGCAAGACATAGAATGAGGTTATTCATAGCAGGGGCTTGCTTCAAGTCAGTTTAATGACTATTTATTGAGCATCTACTGTATGCTGTGGCTAAGGCAGCTAAATTTGGCTCTAAAAGGATTCATGCCAAACTGTTATTATTGGTTATATTTGAGATTTGAGTTGGAAGAGAAGGAATTGATTAACTTTTTTCCTTTATAGAATTTATTTTCCTTTGGCTTCTTATAGGGGCTTTGTGTCACTTTTATGACTTTGAAAGGAAAAATTCCAAGAATATACAAATTTTAAGAAATGTGTTACATAGCAAATGCACACAGCAAAGATCACTGGATTTGTATGATGAACCAGGGAAAAAAATGGCCCTGAGCGAATTAAAAATTATCTTTATCTCATCATTAAAGCAGGCCCAGGAGCATCCCACAAAAGGTGTGAAGCTATTAGTTTGTGGTTTTGAATATAGCTCCAAGTAATAAAGCCGTGTTTCAATTTAAAATGTTACATTTTTCATGCTTCTCATTAAACCAAACTAATATCTCTCTCAATAATTCTGAATTAGTAAGGTCAGACTATATGGGAACTAAAAAATAATTATGGAGTGAGTGAATCTTTCCAGTCTCCTTTAATTACTCTGTCAGACCCAGGCCCTGGGAAAGCTCCTACCTGAGACTAATTTAGACAGCCTTGAGAAACAGGCACTCTTTGGGGCTATTAGCTGCCCTGTCTCTCTCACTGTATGCAATTCCTTCCAGCCCACATAGCACATACTGAAGCAGAAACTGTAGCTAATGAGTCTTCATTTCTACAGCTGGAAAACCCTGGGAGAATTTAAGAAAACATGACATAAATTTCCTGAAGATGCTATATCATATGAATGGTATGTGTGTGGGAGTTGCCCACACACAAACTAAGATAATTATGTATAGCAAATCCAGGCTGCAATCTGCACAGAGAATCTCGTCCGTAACTATCAGGACCTCGACTGGTGGGTCCCACTGTTGTCTCTTCATAACTCAACACCTCTGATTTTAAATTCCAGAAGAAATAACATGGGTTATTTTTAAACAAAAGTGTAAAGGTGCCACATGCCTTTTGTCCCATTATTTGCTGACATGCATCATTCAGCATAAGGTTGTTACTGAGATTCCATTAGGGGACTAACATTCTGATAGAAATCAATATATATACTAATGTATATAAAACATATCTATCAATTGATAGAGCGAACAATATATCTATCTCCTGGAGACTTGCTTCCTGCTATTAATCATTTAAATAAATGTCCAAGGGAGAATATTAGATCTGAAGCTTTCTTGGTGTCTCTTTCAGACCTAAAATTCTAGCCATAAAAATGTGCCATCACACTGCACTGCAATCCTCAGGGTAGTGATGTTATCTGCAGTATCTGTAATTCTGGATGGAGTCTCTGGCTTGCTGAAAGGGAGGCTGTATGGGATAGAGGCCATGTCACAGAGAAGATTCTACTTCTGGTCCACGACCACTGTGCCTTTCATTATATAATTAATATGGCTCTGAATATTTAGGAGGAAAGAAGGAGGGTAAGAAGGGAAAGAGGGAGAAAGGAAAAGGAAGGAGGAAGAGGCAGGGAGGGAGGGAAGAAGGGAGAGGGAGAGAAATATTATAACTGTAGAAACTCACAATTAAAGAGCAATCCATGTGACTATAGTTAATAATTTGGTATTGAATACTTGAAAGTTACTGAGAGTAGATCTTAAGCATTCTCACCACACACACACACAAAGAACTATGTGAGGTGATGGATCTGTTAATTATCTTGATCTTGTCAATCATTCCACAATGTATATGTATATCAAATCATCACACTGTACACTTTAAATATATACAATTAAATTTGTCAAAAAAGGAATGTGATTCAATCATACCTTCTATTCTATAATCTATTTTTAATGTATAATTTACCAATAATTTTCCATTATAAATACACACAGAGGTATTTCACCACAATAATCCCCATAGTGTGTTTTACTGTATGAACAAATCTTAATGTCTTTACATACTTAAAAAAAAAAAAGAGTGTCATTGAATGATTTATCTGGTAACACTTTCAATACCATCAAGTGTATTTTATAGAACATTGCATAATAAGTAAACATTAATAAAGAGATTCTTTAAACCTCCTCAAAAAATAAAAAAATAAAAAGCAATCCACAGCATATCCCCTTTCGAATGCAGAGAATCCTACTGTCATTGTGTGTAATAACTCCCCATATACAAGTTTGATTTTTAAACAGTCCTCTAGAATCATTCTAATTGGTTAATTCCTAATTACTCTTCACGATTCAGTTCAAGTGTCTGCTCTTCTAGGAAGTCTACCTTAGATTCCTCTTCTATAAGCCTATATTTTGGGTTGTGGGCAGAGCATCTAAAAAAATGTGAAACGTCACCTCCACTGTAGTTGAGGTGTTTGTAAAAGTAGATAAATCTCCATAAGTATGCTAAAGCAGTGACAACAAAACAAAAACAGCAAGTCATCTGACCCCGAAGAATCTTTCTCCAATTGCCTACGAAGCAAGTAATTACCCGGACAGATACTTTAATGCAAACTTCTGAAAAAGAATATGTCCTGGAATGTTCACGGCTGTTATTAAAAAATCCCAGATAGAGCAAACAACTCTAAGCAAATAACTGAAATATGGTCAAAGATACGTATGTAAGAGAGCTCATCACAGCATTATTTATCATAGAAAAAGAAAAAGCTGAACACCATATAAACTTTAAAAATAGAGATTGATTAAATTACAGAAATGCTATGTAATGGAATAATATAGATATCAGAAATTAGAATTTTTTGAGAAGTACTTCATGAATAAAGCCGAGTGTAGATTTTAACTTAAATACGTAAGAATTTTTAAAACTGCATAAAGCATTATGATCCCCAAATTCTATTTTCTCCTGTTTTTTTCCCACATGATTTTATGTATGTCTGTATATATAGAATTATCCGCCCCGTTCAGATCCTGGGCATGGACCTATGCACCGCTCATCAAGCCATGCTGGGGGGGCATCCCACACAGAGCAACTAGAAGGATGTACAACTATGACATATAACTATAGTAAAAAAAAAGAATTATATATACAAAGAATTATTATGTATTATATATATTATATATGGAATTAAACACATATAGAATTATAATATAATATAGAGAATTAGTTGTAATCAATAAATATTCCAGTTTGTACACTATTATGATTGAAAATTATGTCAACTGTCCATTCTCAATTTTGTGGTAATTTGTTTTGGCTGAGGTATACAATCTAGGCTGCATTTGTGGCCCCCCTTTATATGTCCCTACACCCTGCGTATCTATTATAATACATAGCACAGCAAGTTTTAATCATTTATTTGCTTCTGTTTCTCCTGTTAGGATTTCTGTTCACTGAAGACTGTGAACTTTCACTCATGCACCCAACACATACTTACTGACAACTTATTATATCATAGACCCTGTTCTAGGTCCTGGTGATACAACAGTGGAGGAATAAAAGAGACAGAAAACTCTAACTTATGTCTTTGGGTCTCTGTATTCCAGCTTGCCCTGTGCTTAGCATCTAGTAGGTCTCAATAGGCATTTCTTAAATGAATGAACTAATGAATGGATGGATGAATGAATGAATGAAGATAAATCAGAGCAGCAAAAGAATAAATAGCACAGAGATGAACTATATAAGTAATGAGGAAATGAAGGAAACCCAGGAGGGTGACAAGTAGGAACATTTTTACATCTTTGTGTAAAGAAGAAGAATTGGGCTGTGAAAGAAGAGTACATGAAAAGAGTAAGTTTCAAATTATGTTCCCTAGAACCCCAGATTTGCCTATTATTTTCATTTCTTTTAAAAATATTTTTTCATTTTTTAAATGATTATAGTTAAAAAATGAACTTACATACTCAAGTGTGTTCTAGAGCAAATATTAACACTCTAGAGACTGTGTTAACCTCAGTCTACAACTTCTCCTGCAATCCCTGTGTAATTATTTGGAATTTCTTGTAAAGGTTGATTGACTATCAAGGTGGTAACTTGGTGTGGTGATTAAAAATGGTCACAAATTCTTTGACACCACTCCCAAGAAAAAGGAGCATCTTTGTCTTAACCCCATGAATCTGTGCTGGCTTTTTGACTGCTCTGACTTTAGAACATAGCAGAAATGATATTGTACCATCGTCCAGACTGGGCCTTAACAAACTGTCCGCTTCCATTTCCTGTCTCTTGAAACCTAGCCTCCATGCTGTGAGGAAGCCCAAGAAACCCTACACAGAGGGCCCCTTCTCCTCTCAATGGAGAAGGAGGAAGGACCCCAGCTGACAGCCCTGGCTGAGCTCTGAGGCAACAGCCAACACCATCTTGCCAGTCATGCGAGTGTGCCATCTTGAAAATGGATCCTCCAGCCCCAGTTGAGCCTCATCAGTTCATATTGCATGTCAATGCCACTGCCAAGCCCTGCCCAAATTGCAGACTCATGACCAAAATAAACAAATGTTGGGGTTTTAGGCCATAATGTTTTCAAGTGGTTGGTAACTCAGAAATAGATGAGTGGAATATTCTGCATGAGTCTTTTTTAAAAATCAGATCTGTGCTTGTCTATTACACATGTATTCTAGTAGTGAATGCACTACTTCAACACATCTGTGCCACACCCAACTGAGTGCCATGCAAGGCTCAGGCCTTTCTCATGACTGTTTGATAACCATGCGATAACATATTGCAAGAAAATATTCTTACAGAATTTCAGTGTTTATTTAAGTTTTAGGTCTTCCTATGATAATTATTATATAATTTTTGTATGCTGTCTAAATTTTGATATTATTTTATTTATTCACTGCAGGGTGACTGCTCACATTAGAACTGTATCCTCACATTTATGGAGAATTATGTTATTAAATTAGAATGATTGTGATGACATTCATCAGCTTCAAAATGAGACAGCAATTTATACTATACTGACATCATATGATTCTTCAACTCTTGCCAATGACAACTTTAATAATACAGAAAATAGTAGTGTCCCCAATATTTTTCATAAAGTCACTCATAAAAAGGTAGTACAATAAGCATTTATCATTGGTTTCAATTTTTAAGGTGATATAAGTCTGAGGCCTCCACATAATTTATGTAGTGTAATTTTACAAAAGTAGTGTTCCAGCCAAGTCACAAGGTCATTTCTATACAAAATACAAATATATATCCTAGAATCTCTCAGAGATAATTAAACATGTAAATGTTATTGAAGAAATGTATGCAAAGAAATTTCAAATATGTTGATGAAAATGCAGTTGTAGCATTGTTCAATATAAACTGCTTTGTCACATACAAGGGAGATGTGCCCACGATAGACAAACAGTTTATTACTGCCTCTGATATTGACGCAATAAGTAGTTTGATGACTAGGTCATGTTAAAAAATACAATTAGAAACATTATTTGATAATATAGTGCAGAGATGAAGCTAAGAAAGTGAAATCCACATATTGGATAAATTTGTTTGAAGTCTGGTTTATATGGGATCTTGAGAATTCAACTGTTCATGAAAATGATTATTTCGGATCTCTCTCCGTTTTGCTCGTTTGGGTAAGTTGTGATCATGCAAAGAGATATCAGGAAGACGTATTTGGCTAAGTTATTCTATATTTATACAACAGAAACTCATAAGGGTCTGGATCAGTGTTTTAAACACATGATCTAGTATGGCAAAAATGTAGTTACATCTGTATAGATGTTGAGAAAACAACAGAAACAACTGTAAAACGTCATGGCCCTTGTAAAAGCTATTCCTCCAATATATTCAAGTAGTCTTTCTATCTTGCATGGACTAGCTCCACTTTTTAAGATGCCATCCTCTATCAAAACTGTGTTGGATAATGAATCACATACTGTTAGCTAAATTCAAGATGTTTTAGAATTATCTGCGCAGTGAGTTCCAATTTTTGTTTTTTACTGAAGTTCTTCAGCTCTTCTGATCAATGCAAGGTACAAGTATGAATGTTTCAAATGAGACAAGAACTCATTGGTTTTCTCTCTGAAATAGAACAGAGTTGCAACAAAATTCTTGTGTATCTTGCTGAAGTTTTTAGTAACCAGAACACGCTCAACTTGGCAGTGCAGGGCATGTTACTGAGCTTACAACTATGGACAAAGTGACTAGAATGAAACGGAAATTTAAAGTTTGTACTCAACATGCAAAGCAAAATAAAACTTCCTGTTTTGAAATCTTAATTGAGTCACTGAAACAATACCGAAATATACACAATTTAGAAAAAATGATTGAAAATATCACAATCTCATAATATACACAAAAGTATTTTCTAACAAACAAAAAGATTTTAAAGTTATTGTGGAACTTATTTTTTTTTCCTTCCTTTATATTGGGATTTCACCTATTGAGAGATGCAAATTATTATCAAATGATGGTAGTGATTCAGTGGATTCAATTGGAAAGAAGACCAGTAGGAAAGCTGAAGTACATTTTGAGATTTGAGCAATTAAAAAATTATGACATATAACTACTTAACTATGTGAGCCAGTGTAATCCCATTTCTGAAAAACTAAATTAACATAACCACAGCATCAAACATATTTCTAAAATCAGTAATAGTCATCCATAACACCCGTTTTCAAATTTTTGTTCATCAAAATAAACTCAATGTTTGAAGTTATGGATTTTATAAATACATGTAGATCTGAACTTATAAATTAGTTAAATGAAATGCTGTTTGAATCTTTTTGGAAGGGTGGAGTAAGGGTGATTTAACAAAAGGTTTCATTTATAAAATGAGTTCCCAGCTAAATAAGTTTAAAACCCACTGGGCCAGAAACATTTTCAACAGTTGCTCTGCAGGACAGAATATGAAAGAAAACTCCAGCCATACTTGATCATGCTCCACTGATCTGAAGCCTAGTTACTTGCTCACAAGGCAGAGCATTTTTTTTTTTCCAATTTTCTCTGAATGACTCTTGAAAAGAAAATGCCATTCAGTTAAACATTCTGCGCTGGTGAACATTCGTCACTTGGCTCATCTCTCCTGCAGACGTGTTTATCCACAGCTCTGTGAAGTGACGTACTGTGGCATCAGCTTCCAGCAGGCTCTTCCCTTAACCACCAAGCTCAAAACTTGGAAAATCAGCCTAGCTCAAGAAAGTTGTATAGGAACGGATGGAATAACTAAGTTAACCTTAGGGTGTGGTCATTTAGGCGGGACTCACATCTCGAAATAAGTTAGCCTCCCTTCTCTTTTCTAAGGCAGAGCTCAAAGCTCCGATGGCCATAACAAGCAATGGCAGTATCTACTGGCAGAGCTGTCCTGTATTGTTGTTTTCTGCTGCATAAAACACATCCTGCAGATAATTTAACTTCTCTCACGTTGGAGCTTTCAAATCAGATATCCCGAACAGAGACAGGAACACAATGATTTTTCACATGCCCCACCAGAAAATGCATAAGTCAACTGAACCATATGGAGCCAAGCCTTGCTATTCTGTGACACATTGTAAGATCTGCCTAGAATGACAAGGGCAATTCCCACATGCTGGGCTGAGCAGAGGAACCTCTGGAGGAAAGGAAACAATAATTCTGCCCTAATCACCAAGTAATGCCGACAGGTGCCCAATGAACAGCAGCTCCTTTTACTGAACTCTCCACTTTTTTGTCTGTGGACAAAACGAAGTCCCCTTTTTGGGTGTGTTTTAGTTCTAGTCTCACTTTCACAGAGCATCCTTCACAGTGGGAAAAACTTGCCAGTTTCTATTTCTCAAACCACTTCTCACTCCTTATTGAAATGCCGCCTCCTGCAGGAAGAATGTGCTAATTGGAAGTCTGAGAGGGAATGGAGATGGAACTCACCAAGAGCAGATTACAAGAAACAAGACCTTCCCCATAAAAGAGAGAGAAGCACGTTCTTGTCTTCTTAATAGAAATCCACGCAAGCCTCAAACAATTGCTCTCTCTTTCTTGCAAAAGCTGTGTCCTTGCTTCTGCCCTGAAAGCCACCTGATGATTGCTTCTTTAGAAGCTACATGGACTCTCGTCCAATCTTTACAGCCACGGGCTTTACCTTGCAGCTAGCCACAACCTCTTGCAGAATTCCAATTCTCTGGAAATCTTGACAAGTCCCCACCTCTTGGAAACCTGGTCCAAGAAGATGTTTAGAAATTTATTAGAGAATAAAACAGAGAACACAACTGAATGTTCCACCTTCTCCCTACATAACTCCCCACTTAGTTATTTTTGACTTTCCCAAACACCAAAAGTCATTGCCTGTACAAAGTGTTCTCTCTGAAGCCTCAGAAAACCAGTTAATTTATTACATCTGGAGTATTTTAGGTTAGCAGACACTGGATTGAAAAGGTAAATCTGTTCAAATATTGAGATTTCACTATTTTATCTTTACAATCACCAGTGAGATAAGGAGATCCTCTTTTCTATGAGGAAAAAAAAATCACAAAACATATGTACTGTTTCATCCTCTTTTTTTGGTAATTTTTAATATCAGAAGCAATTGCCTAGGGATGACATGACCACCATGTGGTTTTGGCCAGGCAACAGATAGAGAGAATTGTTACTGCGATGGATTTGTATTTCATGAGTTCTTATGAGACCTTATCCAAGACAGAAATTGGGACATTTGCTTGGTTTCAATTTTGCACCTGCTTTCCATATTCCAAGTTGGGTTTAGCCTCAAGGAATAACCTGGAGTATCAATCTAATTTCATCTCACACTCCCTTGCCAATTTTTTGGCTAGACATTGGAGGTATACCACCAGAGGCCTGTGGAAGTGCAGTGTAGTTTAATGATTAACAGCCAAACTCCTGGAGTTGGACAGGCTTGGGAAAAATCCAAGCAGGGACACTTACAACTCAAAGGGTTGTTGGGAGAAATAATGGAGACGATGCATATTAAGTGTTTAATAATAATAGATAATATTTATTTAGCTCTTACTATGCTAAGCACTTTCCATATATTAACTTATTTTGCTTTCACAATAACTCTGTGAGAAAGGTAGTATCATTATCCCTATTTTACCTGCAGTGACTAAGACACAAAAAGGTTACGCAACCTGTGCAAAGAGGTTAAGTTACTTGCCCAGGGTCACACAGCTATTTGGTAGAAGAATCAGAAATTGAACCCAGGCAATCTGCTTCAAAATCCATGTACTCTACCACTAAATTATACACAAACACTGAATGCCTGTTAGCAGAATGACTGTTAACTCACTGTGATTCTTTCTCCTTCATCGCCTTCTTAACATTATAGTTCCCCATAGATACCATGTGACTCAACATGTTTGTTTTTATTTATAACATTTTGTCTGTCCTTGCCATGTTCCTCTCTCTCTCCATTTCTCTAACTCCTATTAAATAATAAAGATGCATATCTCAAGTTATCACCTCCACTAGGAAGCTTGCACCTGCTCCTTCCTGCCTGAGATGCTTGTTCCTCTTCTATAATCACTTAATTCCTGTTCATGTCTCTGCCATTATCTGTCCAATTTCCTCCCTTGATTGAGCTCTTGAAAAGCAGGGAAATAGCATTCACTTCCATATTCCCAGGGGCTTGCAGAGTAGGTGGTACACAGTATGTCGAATTAATGAACAAAAAGAAGTCTAGATACTGTCCCCTAGCACCTGGTAGGCTCCCTTCACGAAACTAAACTGCATCTGCCTTTAGTAGGTTTGGAGGAGGGTGAGGAATCAGACCTGTGGGAAAAGTTGGGTAACTCGAGTGGCATTTAACCCAGAGCCCAGGCTTCACTGAGATTCAACAAGAAGCCTTGCAGAAGTTAAAGTAAATGGCATGAAAAGGTTTCAGATCCAGCCAGGAACTCCACGGAGCACTGAGATGGAACCTGTCACCAAGAGGAAGGTAATTAGTTCTGAGGTAACTGCGAATCATGGGTAGCCAGCGGGGGACTCACTCTTAACTTTGGATGGGCTAAGATAGGTCATTACCTATCCATACTTTATTTCATTGCAATCCTCTCCCTTCCTGCATTAGCACTAGGATTAACATCAATACTGGGCAGTCTGCATATTTACACATCGTAATTAAGCCTAGGTGAAACCTAAAGAGTTCTTTAGGGATATTTATTAGAATGCAGAACCACCTCAGCATGTAGGCTACCCTTGGCCAGTGGTTGGGAGATAGAATTAAATAAAACATGGACTCTGCAATGACACTATAAATTCCCTCCAGGCCTCCTCCTGCCAACGCGTCTGACCTCCTCATGCTGCAAGGATGTAGGCCCAGGTAGCTGAAGATTTTGTTTCTAACAAGCTTATCAGGGCAAAAAGTTCTGTAAAAATGTGTAACCCACGTAACTCTCGACTCCTGCTCCTGCTAATTCAGAATCTCTAGATTCCCACAAAGAAGGCCCACTCAGTTATATCCAGTCATCCTTGGAGATGGTTCCAATGTGCTCATTAAAGAAGGAAAGAAAGAAAGAAAAGAAGGAAAGAAGGGAGGGAGGAAGGGAAGAAGGAAGGAAGGAAGGAAAGAAGAAAAGGAAGAAAGAAAGAAAAAAAACATAAAGAGAAAAAAGAGGGAGAAGGAGAAAAAAGGAACACCTTCCATCATGTGGCATCCACCATTTTCTTCCACCCTTTCTCTGGCCTTTGCTTAGTGCTGCAGGGCACCAGACCTCTTCGGGTGCCACTGTTCATTCCAGTGGATACTTCAGAGCTGTTAAGATGCTTTCAAGTGTCAAAGTTCAGAAAGTTTTCTGTGGCAAATTGAGAGACCGGAGAAGGCCCAAATACTTCTTTCCCCCTTAAGGTTACACCAAAGCAGTATTGAAGCCGAGCTCCCTTGCTTTCTGAGACCTTATATCAATGGTTCTCAAAGTGTGGGGCCTGGACCAGCAGCATCTGCATAACCTAGGGACTTTTTAGGAATACAAATCATCTGGCCCCATGCCAAAATTAGAAACAAAAACACACACAAACAAACACTGGGTTGGAGCCTAGCAGTCTGTGTCTTAACAAGCCTTCCAAATGATTCTGATTTACATTCAAGTTTGAGAACCTCTATTTTACAGAATGTCTATAGAAAAAAGTTTCATTTTCTTTCTTTCTTTTTTTTTTGTGAGGAAGATCAGCCCTGAGCTAACATCCATGCTAATCCCCTCTTTTTGCTGAGGAAGACTGGCTCTGAGCTAACATCTATTGCTACTCCTCCTCCTTTTTTTCCCCCAAAGCCCCAGTAGATAGTTGTGTGTCATAGTTGCACATCCCTTTAGTTGCTGGACGTGGGATGCGGCCTCAGCATGGCCGGAGAAGCAGTGCGTCGGTGCGCGCCCGGGATCCGAACCCGGGCCGCCAGTAGCGGAGTGCGTGCACTCAACCGCTAAGCCACGGGGCCGGCTCCCTCATTTTATTTCTAACTTGTATCTCTCCTCACTCTAGAATGCAGACATGAATTCCTGCAGGAAAGAATAGCCAATATTAGAAGGTGGTCAGAATTGTCCCTCCCCTCCAACCACAAAGCCAGTCAATTACTGGACCGAAATGTCATGTATAGGATTAGGATGAGTTCTTTCCAGAAAGCTCCTCATGCACACTGACTGACTTCTCTAGGGCAGCCACACCCTTTCACTAGACCATCCTATATATGTCTAAATCACAGGTAGACGTGGATTAAGCTTAAGAAGGAAATGTTTCATTCATTCAATTCATTCTACAAATATTTGTTGAGCACCTACTCTGTTCTTCCCTTGGGATGTATTAGCCAACAAAGCCAAGACTGCTGCAGTTGTGAAGAGACAGACAACAGAGGGACTCTAATCAGGAAGCACATCAGATGGTATGTCAGAAAGTGACAAGTGTTCCTGCAATCACACACACACACAAATAGAGCAGGGCAAGGGGGTTAGAAGTTATAGCTTTAACTAGAATTAGGTTTCATTGAGAAGGTGGTATTTAAGCAAGGTCTGGAAAAAGGTGAGGGAGTTAGGCATGCCAGTAACTGGGGGAAAGGCCTTACAGGCATAAGGCGCAGGCCGTACAGAGGTTCAAAAGCAGAAGCACCCCTGGCTTGGTTAAGGACAATTCTTCTGGAATCAAAATATGGAGAATTGATCTGCTACACCTGAAAATAATATATAGACTTTGAAATAATTTTAAAATAATAACTAAAATAATACAGTAACGTGTAACACATGGCTCCCTGGCTCTCTGAATGAACTATGGTCTTGAACAATGAAAACAGATATTTGGCATGGAATCTTCCTTACTACCTTCTTGAAAACATATGCATGAGTTAGGAATAAGAGTTTCATTTCTCTCATTTCTGAGTGTAGGTGACAAATTTATAAAAGCCTCAAAGAAGCAACTTTGGACTAGAAAATATCTAAGTCAAAAATGGACTATTAGAAGTTGATCATAAATTAATAGGGAGACAGAATTGGCCAAGAAGATCCAAGAATATCATAAATAGGAAGGAAGATTTAAAGGATTTCCACTACCAGATATTAGGATTTTCTATAAATCTACAATAACTAAGACAGTATGAAAGGATAAACCAATAGGAAAGAACAGAGAATTCAGAAACAGGTTCATAGTGATAGAAACATGTGATTTATGACAAGGTTGCACTGCAGAATTGTGGGGAAAAGACGGTCTTTTCAATAAATGGTGCTGGGTCAACTGGATATATCCATATGGAAAAAAATAAATCCTGAGCCTTAATTTGCACCATACAGAGAAATCAATTCTAGGTGAATCATAGATCTAAACATGAAAGGCAACACAATAAAATTTCTAGAAGATAATATAAGACAATATCTTTGTGACCTTGGGGTAGACAAGGGATTTCTTAAACAGGACACATAAAACACTAACCAGAAAGGCAAAGAATGGTAAATTGGCTATTTTAAAATGAGAAACCTCTGCTCATCAAAAGCAACCATTAAGAGTGAAAAGAGAAGGCCTTGAGTGGGAGAAGATATTTGCAACACATATAACTGATAAAGAACTCATATCCAGAATATATGAAGAACCTTTCAATCAAAAGAAAAGATAACCTGAAAAAAACAGAGAGAAGATATGAACAAGGAATTCACAAAAGAGGAGCGCCAAATAGCTAACAATCATTTGAAAAAATGCTTAATTTCATTATTCTTTAGGGAAATGCAAATAAAAGCCATAATGATATACCTGAACACACCCACTAGAGTAGTTAAGACTAGAAAGACATGAAAAAATTGTGTTGGTGAAATGTGGAGCCACTGGAACTCTTCGCACTGCTGGTGGGAATATGACTATTGGTTTAACTACTTTCAAAAACTCTTTGGAGGTGTTTATTAAAAGTAAACAGTGCTTACTCTATAACCCAGAAATCCCACTTCTGGATATATCCAACAAAAATACATATACGTGGGTACTAAAAGACAAGTGCAAGAATGTTCATTTCAGCATTATTTGTAGCAACCAAAAACTAGAAACAACTCATATGTGCATAAACAGTAAAACAGACAAATTAAAGGCGGAATATTTATACAATAGAATAGAAAACAGTGAAATGTGCAAACTACTGCTACATGAAACAGCAAACACAAATAGATCGCAGAATCACAATTCTGAGCAAAAGAAACCAGACACGAAATAATACAGAGTGTATGATTGTATTTACAACAAGAACAAAAACAGGCAAAATCTAAGACACTCAATCTATTGAGTCAGAAGTCAGGAGAGTGGTTGGCTTTGAGGAGAAAGGCAAGCACACGACAGGGATTCTGAGACGCTGGGAATGTTCTGCCACTTCATAGAGGTGATGGTTATATAGGCACACTCCCTTTGTGATAATTCACTGAGCAGTGAATTCATGATTTGTGCATTTTTATGTGTCTATGCTATACTTTAATAAGAAAATATATTTTAAAAACTGAAAGAAAAAATAAATATAGGCTTGGGACGAAGCAGGTTGGTGGAAAGAACATCAAACCAAAAAACTGGGGGTTCCAGGTTCTAGTCCCAGCTCTGTTATCTAACAGTTGTAAAATTTTAGGTAACTCACTTCACCAATCTGAAACTCAGGTTTTGCATCTGTGAAGGCGTAGCCTGCCCATCTCACAGGGTAGTTGTAAATACTAAATGAGATAACAATTGTGAACAGTTTTGTAAACTCTTAAGCACCATATAAATATATGATGTAAATGAGTGGGTAAACTATAGATTCAGAATGTAGATCTAGATTGTAAACATAAACTTTCTTTCACTAAACAAATTTGTTAAAAATCAGGAGATTTGTCATTATAAACACTGGTTTCAGATTATTATTGTTGTTGTTGTTGTTTTTAACATGGGAAGATCTTACAGTCCTTAGCTCAGCTCCCTGATGGCAACAATGGAGTGAAGCTGACCACACATTCTAAGGCTTACCACAGTATCCTTCATTCATCCTTGTTGCTAGACTTGTTTTTACAGGAATATGAGTTTGGGATCCATGAAAAATGTTATTATTGAGATTTTTTTTTAAACTTGTCTAAATCAGAAAAGGCAATCAGATCGCAGAGTTCCAGACTGAACCTAAGAGGTCAGGATCTGCTAGGCAGGGAGCCCATTCACTCTGCCATTCCTTTCCCTGTGCTACATACTTCAGTCTCTGAGGGCTGCTTCTAGAAAGCATCCCTTTTAAAGCCCTAACAGCCCAAGTGGGGAAAGTGCCATTCAGTCAAAATGTATCACTGGAATTTCTCAAATGCCAAAGGTAAGTACAGATGGGCTGTGCGTTCGGTTCCAACAGCAGGTATCTGTCAGACGTGCGCTGCATGTGGTATGCTGTGCGGAGCCCACTGGGGCATGACTCTGCCTTTTTGGAACTTAAGATCTACGTAGGGAGGCAGCTCTAACACAGGAATCTGTTGGACTGACAAGGAAAGGAAATGCCAGAACAAGAGCTGCAAACAGAGTGAGTTCTCTGGGGTTCCAAGAACGAGCAAGCACTGTGAACTGCGGAAAATCCAAGAAGGCTCTTTGGAAGCAATCAAGTCATTGAGATATGGACCTAAAATTCACTGAGCCAAGGCCATTCTGCTCCCTCTGCCTAGGGAGAGTCACCCCATGTTCCCTACAGTGATGACCACTGTGTTGAAGTCAATTTGAGACGAGTGCTTTTACCTCAAATTATCCAAGTCCAGATAAGAAAGACTAAAAGAAGATACGAATAGTTACCTTTTATGGTAACTAAATGCACAGCCTCTAATCTCAGGATTTCACTAATGGGCTTTAAAAAACATGCTTCTTGCGTTAGAATTGCATGTAGTAAATGGACTGTAGTATGGAATTAGAACAATCCTCAAATGACTCAGCCTATAGTATTTAACTCTCCTGTATTCTTAACTCTCTCTACGCACATACTGCACACACATAAAGGTGTAGGACTTTCACATGGGTAACTAAGCTTTCTTCCTCCTCCGTTAAAAAAAAAAAAGTGAAATATATTTTAAAAGGAAGATAGTCCTGGTATTTATTCAGTGCCTTTTGTGTGCCTGATAGTTTGCATACAAAATCTCAACTAAACCTCACAATAATTAAAGAAAGTAGAGATAGGAAAACAGACCCAGAGGGCATGCCTAAAGCCACCAGAATGTCAGAGTCTAGATTAAAGCTGAGGGTATATGTGTGTGTGTGTGTGTGTGTGTGTGTGTAACTGGACCAGTCAGAAGAACAACACAACAGTGGTTCAGACTTTAGGGTGTCTAAACTCACCCGAAGAACTTGTTAAAATGCAGATTACTAATTCCCACCCCCAACATGCTGATCCAGGGTGTGGGGAGGGAGTCTAAATACCCAGGTAGTCCTTCCTGGTATTCAGCAGACCACACCTGGGATACTTTTCAATAGAGTGAGGCCCTGATAATGAAGGGTTTGGGCTCCAGAGTCAGAGGCCTGGATTTGAATTCTGAGGTGCCAAAGATTGACAGAGGTTAAGTGGCCTGTCCAAGTTCACAGTGAAGTATGCATTCCGAAAAATGAAGGTAGTAGTAACTTCCTGCAGTGTTATTGTGAGAGTTACATCAAATGATGCATGTAAATTACTGAGTCTAGAGCATGACAATAACTGTGGCCGCCACTGACTGGGCTTTCCCATTAGCCTCAGGCCACAGAGCTCACTATTATAGAGTCAGGATGACCGCCCCCCCCCCCCCCCCCCCCCCGTCTCATTGTCGGTACAGAGCTCCTGCACCCCCACACCATGGTTTCCAGGAAATGTTGACCTTCTTACTTCAAAGGGAAATGATCAACGGGCCTCTCTCTCAGGCTCACAACTTTTCTTTCATTTTCTATCACTCTCTGTTCCCAAACTAACTTTCCAGGGGTTTAAATTGGTTGTATTCATTTATCATTTCAGAATTTAGGCAATATCCACCTTTTTGTTTCTTGTAAGTCAAATCTAACCCTATAAACATGTGCTGGGGGGGATAAGAGTACAAAAGACATAAGGCATAGCTTGCGACATGAGAATATCTGCAGTCTCTGAAAAATAATAATACACAAATTTAAACTAACAATTCAAGATAGTATATGGTTATATATCAATATAGTAGAGGCTAGAAGGCCTAATGAAGCTTAAAACACGGAGAAATCAATTTGTCCTGAAAAGAGGGGTAAAGCTCTTAAGGAAGCCATGGAACTTGAGTTAGGCAAAGGATGGAAGGAATTTGTTATTTTGGAAAATTCTGAATATTTACAAATGCAAAGATAATATAGTCATGTGCCCCCATAACAACAGTTCAGTCAATGATAGATCACATATACAACAGTGGTCCCATAAGATTAGTACCATATAGCCTAGCTCTGTAGTAGGCGATACCATCTCGGTTTGTGTAAGCACACCTTGATATTCACACAACAACGAAATCGCCTAGTGATGCGTTTCTCAGAACGCTTTTCTCTTGTTTTATTTGTACCTCTGACCACTTTCTTACCTTCCTTTTGGATTATTTTCAAGGAAACCCAACATGCCATCTCATTTCATTAGCAATTGTTTCACAGGGTACATCTGAAAAAGACATAGTCTCTTAAAAAGAATAATAACTGCAAGACATTTCCCATGTCTAAAAATATAATAATTCCTAAATATTATTAAATATTCTGGAAGGATGTGAATAGGTAAGGAAGAAGAAGGATATTCTATATTGAAAGAATCTGCAGAGATTTAACTAGCCAGCTTGGAGCTGAGCATTAGTCTTCTCAGTATTGGAGAGCTGTGAAGCTGAATAATGCCCACAAAATTACCTGACACAATGCACAGTATGTTACTGATAATATTAACTACGTCAAACGATTTTTGTCAGGTGTTGTATGAGGGGTCACAAAACTTAAGTCTAAAAAGTGAGGAGGGCTGCACTGTTATAAATGGCTTGCCAAGGGAGTAAAAGGGACTGAGAATGTTAAAACTTAAAGAAAAAAAGAAAGCATGTGATTGGTTAGGCTATAAAGAAAACTAAATTTACTAACACCCCAGCTGGAAATTCTAATTAAAAACACAGAGATTTAGAACTATGATCATGGTAAAAAGAAGGGATCTGTCTAAAAGAAGAGCTCAAACTCAAGAAATGCCAGCTTGGGTATAAATAGTTCTCGAGGGCTCAAACAGACCCCAGATATGTGGCTAAGACTTGTAGGCAGACTTGTCACCTCAGGGAGCTTTCAAGTACAATGCCCCTCTATGGAATCAGGTGACTGAAATTATAATGGAAGCCTAACCATGATATAAACTATCATAAGCTATTTGAGGGGTTTAGGCGAGAGAGAGGTGTGACAGTATTAAGTTTTAATAAGGCTTAGTATATTTGAATATAGAGAAGACGAAGAAAATCAGAATTGGAAACAAGACCCAAAACAAAACCAATCGATTACAGAGTACAACAAATGGTTAATTTCTGTGTCTCAAGGGTACTCCAAGGGGAATCTAAAAACCATGGCATGTTTCAGGAAGATAAATCCAGTCAGGGGAAGGTTCATTTCCGGAGGACCCTAGATGTCAGACTGAGGAGCTGGAACTTAATTCCACAGGCAGTAGGAAGCCACGGGAGTCTTTGATGGGATAAAAACAGCCCTTGAGGAAGGTGCATCTGACAACAGCAGTAAGCGAGAGTGAGAGCCTAGAAGTGGGAGGACCAGTGAAGGGACTGCTGAAATAATCCTGCCAGAAAGAGATAAGCCCTGGAATGGTTGAAGAAGGTCAATTGAATGTCAGCCTTAAAAGTTACATCAGCCTCTCTTCACACAATTTAAAAGCTCTCCTCTCTCCTACCCAGGACCCCATGGTTGCCAACGTAAAAATCCACCATCTACCACAGGAATGTGACCACCTACATTAGAAGGAAATCTTGAGTATCTTGGTAAGGAATAAATGGCTCCAAACCTTCATGGACTTTCAAATGAGTTTGAGTTAAACTTCATTTACACACTGGAATGTTTGTGAAAAGTTTAACGAGATGGAGAAAAATGTTATTTATCTAAATTTCTTTAACAATATGAATTTCTTCCGGTGAAGAGAGCAATGGATTTATTTGGAAAAGCAACAGACTTATTTGGAAGGGAGGCCTTGACTAAAGCTTGAAGCAGAGGTTACCCCTAAAATATTTTTTTCCAGAAAGAGACAGAGAAACAGAGATACAGAAGAAAAAAGAGAAGAGAAGGACCAGGAAAAAGGAGAAAAGAGAAGCGCAAAGGGGATGGTAGGAGATGGTGCCCATTGTGACACCTCCCCATGACCCTTCACACTGGCAGCAGTTACCGAACACACAAGATAATTGATGTGGATGGATTTGTACATCTCTGGGTACAAACCAATTAAAGAGCTGAGTGTCAGCAAACCTGAAATCTAGCTTATACGTGCAATTAAATTTCTGTAAGTCAAATGTGAAAGCATCTCTTAAAGGAACTCTCTAATGAGTCCTTTAGCAATATGAATAACTCATGTTCCAATTTATCTGCTTGGTAATTAAGGTGCTTGACGATCAGGTTTTCTTATACTGGGGTGGTCCTGAATCTCCTCCCTGAAGGCATGGCAAGCAAGAGAAAGTCTGGTTACATGATTTGTAAAATATTTACTGTTTAAAATAGGACTGGAGGGTGGGGGTGGGGGAGGAAGATTTGGAAGCCTTCCAGGATCTGGCTGAGTGATGTGCCTCCTCTCACCTGGATAATGATGTAGTCAGGGGCTGACTGAGGGATGAGCGGGGTGATGGTGGCTCTCTATTCCTCACTAATGTCCTCATCTGAGCATCTATTTTCTCATTTACGCTCTCCTTGACACCGACTCTATTTACATGGCATTGGGATTAATCAACCAAGAGTTTTTTAGCAGCAGGAATCAGGCAATCCGTGTAACTCAGCGTGGCAGCGTGACATTATCACCAGCTAAGCAATATTCGTTCTGTATGATCACCATCTCCAGGGAACTTGCTGTGTGATAGGACTTCAGGTGCTGAAGTCATAAACCATTACACTCATCCCCAAGCAGCTGTATGACACCTTTCCTCAAGGACAGCCACAGAAAGCCACACAGTGGATCCAGCCTGATTTATTAGCAGGATCGGCAAGGGCACCGCAGAACTTTCAATCACCCGCTGCTACAGGGAAATGTACCCAACTCCTCAACTCCTCTGGCAGGTCCTTATATACAAAATTACCTGAGACCCCGAACACAACCCACTGGCTCCGTGGCAAACGGATCTCTGTCAAGGTACCCATCAATGCATCACAATTATTTGTTGGCCTGCCTGTCATATCCAAGTGAGAATGTGAACACCTTGATGGAAAGAACAGAGATCTATTTATTTATAGCCTCAGTTCTCCACCTGGTGTCTGGTACAAAATAAGTTCTCAAACTATGTTTGGTGAGTGAATCAAAGAATGAATAAATGAGTTTTGATGAATGAGATTATGGTTATTTTATCAAAGAAAATAGAAAGTTGGAGTTGAATTAGCCTCCCTTAATTTTTTTTTTATTTTATCCCTCAAATTGAACAAATCAATCAGTTACCTATGGAGAGGGAGGTGCTTTCTAGATCAACTGGCTCCTGCCAGGTGGATCAGGGGCCACTGTATCTTTACCTGGTAAAACTACTCAGTTCAAAAGGAATTTCAGGGTTTAGGCTAACATATATCAGAAGGCAGTACTAAACATTTTCTCATCTGACTATCCTTAAATGTTGAATTTCCCATCCTTTCCTTGTGTGAAATAGCAGACAGGGAACAGAAAATGGTTCATATTCAGACAGATCTGGGTTAGACTCCCATATGTACCACCTCCTATTTCTGTAATTTTAGCAATGTATTGATGTCCTTGGAGCCTCAGTTTCCTTATCTGTAAAATCGGTCTAGACCACACGCAATTGTAGTGGCTATGATACTCTAGGTGAAGTACTGAATGTAAAGGTTTTAACATTGCTTGGGACTGGGCAGCTGCTCATTAAGTAGAAGGCACCACTGTTAATCAATCCATTCTCTTGAGGGAGATTAGCAATACTTGGTTTGTGTGAGTGGTTGGCTATGTTTTATTAAAGCCTCAGCAAACCCTTTGCAACTCAACTAAGCACTGTTATAGAAAACAACAAACCAACCAACAAACCACGAGAAACAGGACTGTGAACTCTGGCAGTCATGTGCTGTATCTGCTGGTGTACCCCCAAGGTTCTCATCTCAAATCAAGTCTCATTCTCTCTTTCTCTTTCTCTCTCTCTCCCCCGTTCTTTTCTTTTTTTTTTTTCTTAGTGAATTTGTCTTTATTTATTTATTTATTTATTTATTTTGGTTCACATGTTTTTTTGCTTATTGCAGTAACATTGGTTCATAACAATGAGATATCACCTCACGCCCGTCAGAATGGCTATAATTAACAAGACAGGAAACAACATGTGTTGGAGAGGATGTGGAGAGAAGGGAACTCTCATACACTGCTGGTGGGAGTGCAAACTGGTGCAGCCACTATGGAAAACAGTATGGAGATTCCCCCCTTCTTTTCAATGCAGGGGCATAATAGACGACATATGCTTACTTCTAAATCAAAGAAGCAGATGTGCGACCTTTGCCAAGTCACTTAACCTCTCTTGGCTTCTCTTTGCTCATTTTTAAAAGGAATCAGTTGGACCACGTAATCTCTAAAGTCTTTCTGGCTGAATGGTCTGTGATTCTAGGAAATGAATACTCACAGTTCCTAGATAACAAATCAAGAAATCAGGCCAATTTAATATATTAAGCTAAATGAAGCCCTATAATTTTCTTAAATTTGTTCTAATGGAAAGAAGAGTATATACATTAAGCTCATAGGATACACAGACACTGTGCTAGATGCTCCCATATGGGATTTCAATCAATAGCTATACTTCATTAAAACAAATTCCCTAAGGCAAGTCTGACTTTATGTTTTGTGTTTATGAGGATGTTTTGGTCATTCACTAGCAAATTGGTATATTTCTTTAATACTGAGAGAGTACCATAAAAGCATTTGCATTATGGTCAATATTCCCTTCCACTAGTCAGGAGGATGGATTTGTTGGTTTGGGAGCACATTAGTCAGAAAACATCCCACTATATCTACCTACTCACAGGGGAACTCACCAGCTCCTTACCATACACTACTCATTCAAGCATTCAACTGCAAAATTCAGTCTTGATGTTCCTCTCCCCACAATTCCCCCAAACCACAGTATGCAGTAAATACGAGGTAAACGTTAGTTCACTTACTCCCGACAAAACTCCAAGATTGAAAGGAGAGCCTCTCCATTTCAAGCCTATTGCTTAAATTCTCAACAGGTCATTCAATTAACCCAATAAATATATATTGAACTGTTATTTTGTGTCAGGCCAGAACTAGGTGCTCGGGATATGGAAGGAGGTAAAGAAAGTCAGTCCCTTATTTCACAGACATTACAATTAAGGATGGGAGCAGACATTAATCAAATACATGCACACATAGTTGTATGTATACATACATATGCAAACTCATTCTGTCTCTATCCCACTCTTAACCAAGTTCTAGGTTGTAGATAGGCTCTTTATCTACTTTGACTTATTAGTGTTGAAAACATAAGCTGCATTCCAGGCAGAGCAAACACTTGTGTGACATCTCTGAGGCAGGAAGGAACAACATGGCAAAGGAAGAGTTGATAGAAGGAAGGTGTGTTTGGGGTGCAGCAAGCGGAAAATAGAGGTGCCCAAGGAGAGGTTTTGTAGGTCCAGAGAGGACTGCCATGTCATACAAGAACTTACAGATTTTAAAATTAGTTTAACCATTTGCCACTCGAAAAACTTAAAGGCATTTAAGTTTGGTGGCCAAGTGTGGTCTACTTTACGTTGCTTCTTTTAGTCACATCTCTTGTATTGGCCAAGTGCCAATTCCCACACTCAATACTTAAGTACCAGGTGACCTCAGACAAGCATAATAATAGCATTATTAATAATAATGGCAATCATTTATTGAGAATGCCTTAAAGACCTGGGCTAACTACTCTATCCACATGACACAGTACTTCATCCTCCTATCTACATCATGAGGTAGGCATTATTTTTATCCCTGAGTGACAGATAAGAAAACAGGGTTAAATATCTTGCTTGAGGTCATTCTAAGTAATTGAACCACATCTAAATCCAAAATTTGTACAATTCAAAGTCCTCTGAGCTTTTACCCATGCCCAACTTTTTGTGTCTCAATCATACCCATAGCTCTGCTATGCGGACAAAGGAAAAATCACAAATATAACAGGTATAGACATATGTTAACAAGATGCTTTTAAATTTGATTTCACAGAAGCGAAATAGCAACTTAATTACTCAGCGTTTTTCTTTGTTTGGAAGAATAGTAAAAGGTTGAGATTTAGGGGCCAGCCCTGTGGCCTAGTGGTTAAGTTCAGCACACTCTGCTTCGGCGGCCTGGGTTCGTGGGTTCAGATCCTGGGCACGTACCTACATCACTCATCAGCCATGCTGTGGTGGTGACCCACATATAAAATAGAGGAAGACTGGCATAGATATTAGCTCGAGGCTAATCTTCCTCAGCAAATAAAAGATTGAGATTTAAACTCACTTGATTTTGAACAGGAACAAAACTTTGCTCCATTACTACAATAATCATTTTCAGGGTAAAACTCGTTTTTATATTATACTGAGTTTAAAACTACAAAGACAAAAATATAGGGAAAGGGAAATGGACATAAGGGGGAAAGAATACAAGAAAGAAGACAGGCTGATAAAAAACTAAGGAAAAAGTCACAAAATCACAAACTCAAAAAAGG
This sequence comes from Diceros bicornis minor, assembly GCF_020826845.1. NCBI lineage: Eukaryota > Metazoa > Chordata > Mammalia > Perissodactyla > Rhinocerotidae > Diceros > Diceros bicornis. The sequence goes on from NC_080745.1 coordinate 71,424,756, forward strand.
AAAAGGAGAAACACCAGTAGGAGTGAGAAGTGCCACAATGTGGAGACACACAGGGGACACTGAGTCCTCTCAAGTATTTGTGCAATTCACCTGAACCTCAGAATCTCAGCCCCCTCATCACTGTCCTCAGAGAAACAATTTGAGGGATAACCACTGCTTACAGTTCTCAAACTGTTCTTTTCCCAGAAACTGGTCTGTTTCCCAATGGGACAGCTTAGCTTACATGAGGGGCATTACCATCTAGGCTGAAGCAGATGTCTAAACAGATGAACTCACTCCCAAAGTAAGAAGTTTCCCACTTCTGTTTGAAAATATTGATATGACAAACTCTCCTTTCCATAACCCTTGAAATAATTGGAGAGCATGAGAACTATTAGGTACATCAATAGTTTCTTCTTTACTTACGGCTAAGCCACCTCATTTGGTTTCATTAAAAAGTAGCTTTCCAGTGATCCTTTCCAACCCCTGCCAGATTTTTTTTTTTCAATTTCTAATGCATTTTTTTCTAGCCATGGCCCATAATACTCATCAAATTAGCAATCCAAAAGCAATTAATCATGTCCATAGTCATTTGAGAAATCAATGCCTAGGGCTTGGAGGAACAGAGTAACATCATTTGGCAAAGTGCCTTGAATGACATTATTTCCACTTTTATTGAAAATGACTGACTTTTTTGGAAGGTTTCTGTGATGTTGGTAGGAAAGAAGAACTTTGCATTAACAGTCTCAAAATGTGAATGACACCCAATCTACATTTAGCCCTGGCTTTCAGGTCATTATTTTTAACTGCTTAGAGGCCATCCTCTCTGGGCTTCCCTCTAACATGTCAAAGCATATCTGTGTTCCACACTAAACTCAGCATCTCCTCTGCTTCCCTTGGGTTCCCTTTCCCAAATTTTATGCATTAGGACCCTGTGTTTCTGCTTTCCAAAGTCAGAAATCTGGACTAACGCTGATATATTATTCTTCCCCATGTGTTATTCTATCACGTTCAGAATCTCTGACATATGCACAATCCAGTGGTGGCCAACGGAGAGAAAGGAGAGCCCCCTGGAATCAGCGGCAGCATTTGCAACCTTTTGATAGTCAGACTCAAGAGCAGAGCCTCACTGCTTCTCTCTGGGACTGAGACTCTAAGGGATCACATTTTGAATTGGTTCTGTTATCCGGAGCTGCATTCCAGACACATAAGTACACATAAGACACACAGACATACATCTATTAGGAAGGACTCTTGTGGTTGCAACAATTAACAGACACCAGCTGGAACTAGTTCAAGCAAGAACAAGAAAATAAAGGGAAAGTTATTACTTGCATAATGGGGCATGGCATGGATTGAAAGCCTTGGGGCTAGAACCAGGCATGAAAACCATGAAGATCCCAGCAGTGCTCCTTGTCCATACCTTTTCTTGATTTCTCTCTTCTTATCTGCCTTATTTTACCCTCTCCTGCTTCTCAGTCCACATGCTGGGTGGAAAATGGCCACCCCAGAACTCGCAGTTTCTACCAGTTATAGAAACAGTTGCTCTCTCTCAGTCCCAATTCCAGTTTCCTGGGGTGGGAAATCGGAATGATTTCAACCAGCTATAAGTTAGGAGAGGTAAGTCACTTACTATAAACAAGCCTGCTGGGAACCTCCCCTCATTGTTCCACTGATATATGGAGATGTCTCCAGAAAAGAGGGGTCTTGTAAGTTGGATGGTTCTCCACAGTGTCCAATGCCAAAGAGAAATGACAACAGAGCTGTTGTTACCTGAAACTTTTCACTGAGAGAGGCAACCAGATGAGGCTGGAATAACATACTTAAGGCTTCCTCCTCACCCCCCTCACTCAGCACACTTCAGACTACATCACGCCCTCAAACACACTGCTACAGCCATCAGTCTAGAAACAAAAATTGACCGCTGGAAGGATTTTTGCCAAAATCACTATCAAATCTGTCCACCCCACAACCTGCTAGCAGAACAAGCTCATCATCTTCTTTTTTAAAGGGAGACATGGTTCCAAGAACCAACGATATGCTATAGCCTTCCCAATTCTTATTTCCCGTCAAGCCTCAGTCTTAAAGCTACAAAATAGCAATGGTTTGGTTCTTTTCTGGGGCATAGCATAAGCTGTGCAAAGTGTCTGGCTGTGACTACAGCCAACAAGTGATGATAAAGACCTTGAACAAAAACACTGATTTACCTAAAAGTGAACACTAATTTCTATATGCCAAGAACTATGCTAAGCTCTTACTTCAATTAATTAGTAAATGATCATGTAACAATTCAATAAAGTAGAGAAACCCTCACTTTACAGACAGGAAAACTACAGGTGAGAGAGATTAAATCTCCCATTAACAGTATAAAGAAAGCTTCTGGAGTTCAGCTCGTTGTTTGTTTTTCCCTTCTTGAGGTTTATTAAGTTTTTGCTGCTTTTCTTAAAACCTCATCCCCATTCCCATATTTTCCGAGTTGTGTTATTTACACTACAAGTGGGTTTTCTGCTTCCAGGAGAACTTTTCAGCCATGTGGAGTGAGGGAGCCTGGAGCTGGTGAGCCTTCCTGATAATGAAATACAGAGTCAGGGAAGGCAGCTGCCTGTGGCACATTAATCACTCCTGATGCTCTGGGAGAAGTGAGATACAATTATAAGTCAGTTAATCCCCTAGTTCATTGGTAGTGGGCTGGGGAAACTGTTAATCAGCATCATAAACACATTTGGAAAGAGATTTCCACAGGACAGCTTGGAGAGAATGGAGATAGGCAGACCAATTCAACAGGAAAATCTCTCATTTGTCACATCTGGAAGCACCCTGCTTAGGTCTTAATTAGATTGTGTAGTAAAGAAGATCTCATAAACAGTAATGGTGGGGAGGGTTGGGGAGGGAGTTCAAGGCTGTTGAGTCAATATAGTTGGCCATGTTCCAAGTATCAGAAAAGAGTCGAGAGTGAGGAGCACAGAGGCTGATTGAGGAAGTGTGGGTAAGAGGCATTTGTGAGCCTGCCACCTTTCCTTCCTTCATACTCCAATTTGAAACAGTGCTAATAATTGTAAGGGAGAAAAGTGAGCCTCTCTCCAGCTCCATCCAAGACCTGAAGAAAGGAAGAAATACCTATCTATCTAAGGAGGATGGGTTATTAGAACATTGACTCCTATCCTTTTTTCTACCAGAACTCCTTTCACAATTTTCCCCCATAAACACCACCTTTTTTCCTTTTTAATAAATATATAGTGAGTTACCTATTTACCCATTTTTATGAATTAAATATAGAAAAATGCTAACCTGACCTACAGATCACTTTGATATAATCAACATAATTCTCATCACGTTAAAGGAACATCAGCCAAAAGCTGAATGATTTAGCTATTCTATATAATTAAGAACACAAATATATGTACAATTTTAATTGGGCATTTGTAACATCAAAAAAAAAAAAAGCCTAGGATATTTATTACCACCTTTTAAATCCCAACCAAACTCCACAGTGAATGGAAGACAATGATATAGATGATCTCCAGACTCCCTACATCTTTAGAGATGTGGAGACAGATTCTGTTCCAGGGTTATCATAAGGCACCTTAGATCACCTTGCTTCAGTGAATTCTTCCAGAAAAAAATCTTCACACGTAATATTATGCAGGGTTACTCCTTGGGGAAAAAGCACAGGGAATCAGGTGTTTTGCTTCCCACTAAGAAAGTCTCTTCCCACTGATTTAAAAAAAGTACCTTCAACTGAAGCCAGTGACCTAGAGCCCCACTATTCGGCCAACCCCATGCCAGCAGAACCATGCTTTGGTAGAAGAATGGAGTGAAAACTCCTATTTATCATTAGTAACAGATTCAAAGTTAATCAGGACACTATGCATGGTGTTTAATCTTCTGGAGCTCCAGGGCCATGAGTTTCCCAGATGAGACACAGGGCTCACTGATGGACTGCAAACATCACCTATAATTTCGATTTTTCCTCCTCTAACTTGTTTTTGCCTGTCAATGGTAAGTCTATTTCAATTAAAAGTTACTTCAGGGACTGGCCCTGTGGTCTAGTGGTTAAGTTCAGTGTGTTCTACTTCGGCAGCCTGGGTTCAGCTCCTGGGTGCAGACCTAAACCACTCACCGGTGGCCATGCTGTGGTGGTGACCTACATATAAAATAGAGGAAGGCTGGCACAGATGTTAGCTCAGGGTGAACCTTACTCAAGGAAAAAAGAGGAAGATTGGCAACAGATGTTAGCTCAGGGAGCATCTTCCTCAGCAAAAAAAAAAAAAGTTATTTCACATTTAAGGTTCATTAAATGTTGAATGTGTTTTAGAATAGACTAATAGTCAAAGGGATGACACTTCTAGAATTCCGACTCTCTAAGTGCTTTACCTGAATGGTTTCCTTTAATCCTCACAAACTTCCTATGAAATTGATATTACAATTACTATCCCCATTTTATATCGCAGAGTCATTTATTGTAAGTGGCAGAATCAGGATTTGAATCCAGCTGTGATTCCTGAGCCCATATGTTTACACTATGCCATAATGTTATACCTGCTGGGGATAGAGTGACGTTAAAACCTGCCCTGGATGCATATTTTTTGTTTAATTTAGCCAATATTAATGGGAAAGTGTTCAATACTTTGCTAATAAGAAAGGCTGGGTTTTAGGTCCTTTCATTTTAGACACCAATTAGAGAGTATACATGATAGAAATGAGGAACCTTGAACCAGTGCCAGTATACTTCATGTTCAGACAGACATGCATACACACGTAATATGTTGAGGAGAGACTTACTGATACTTATATAAGTAAACTTAAGTTCTCTGGCCCACCAAGCCTATAGGTGACCTCACCAAGCTATCCAAATTAAAAAAAATTTTCTTTTTAACTTTATTTTTCCCCCCCAAAGCCCCAGTAGATAGTTGTATGTCATAGCTGCACATCCTTCTAGTTGCTATATGTGGGATGCGGCTTCAGCATGGCCGGAGAAGCGGTGCGTCGGTATGCTCCCGGGATCCGAACCCGGGCCGCCAGCAGCGGAGCGCGCGCACTTAATCATTAAGCCACGGAGCTGGCCCCTCACCAAGCTATTTAGGTTGCTGCACCAAGACATCCATTGTTTCTCTCTGAGGTAGTTCCACACAACTGTTCGTAATGGTGACTTCAACACAAGTGAGAACTATAGCTGTTAGAATCAGCCATAGCTTCTGAGCTAAGACTTGGGACCTCCTTAGATAGTGCTTCCTCTTTTTCTGCATCTCCTGAATATCCCCTGTTACAATAACTAGATTCAAACCACCCAACTCTCATTTGGGTGAAGGAAATCTCTTGCTTAAGAAAATTTCAGGTTCTAAAATACTTAATTGGGTGCTATAATCATCCCCTTTATTGTTCACAGTTCCATTTAAAAAGAAGGTTCCCTTTTGCTATCTGGTTTTCTATCTGGTCATTTATGTTTTAAATTAGGAACCAAAGAAATGAAACTGGTCTTCCAATAGGCTAAATAACTGTAATATGCTCCCATGGTGACAAAAGTTACTTAACTAACTGTGAAGTGGATGAGGACACACTGGTATGCGGGCTCCAGGAGAGGAGGGAGGAGTCTATGTGCACGTTTTAGGGCTGCATACAGTCCTGGTGATAACTCAATAAGAACTAAACATAATATGCTTGCATTTCTATTTGGCTTCTGGACACAAAGAAGCTAGAATAAATATTGGCATACTTTATAAATGAGCTGTGGGAGTAGGGAAACTGAGTGTCTTTCTCAGATAAAATCATTTCCAGGCAAAATCACGGGGAAACTTGGTGCAATTCTCAAAATATTGAATATTACAGTTATTCCTGCAAACAACGCATCCAATTCTTATAATGTACCTTTGAGGTAAACACCAGAAAAGGATCATTAGTCCCAATTGCTTCAGCTGGAGAGCCTAATAGGCTAACCCTGCTCATCAAATCCCAAACAAAATTTAAAAAGAAGGAACTTTCTATGTGCTTTGTTTTGAGGATACTTTATTTGTTCACTCCTCCATTTAGTTATTTATGGCCAGTGTCACCAAACAAAGCTATAGAGGAAAAAAGGAGATTTGTTAAAGAGCACCAAATTGAGACTTCACAAGCTTCTCTAAATGGAAAAAGAAAACAAATTTCTCCTAAAGCTGCAGAAAATGTGTGGAGAAGAGAAAGCAAGCACCTAGCAAGGTGGCATAACGAATCCAGTAATCAGAGGGAGTTCTAGCTCTGAATCGGCTGCTTAATAACTGTTGTCCCAGGCGAGCAGCTTAAATTCTCTTTGCTTTTAACCTGTAAAATGGGGATGAGGGCAAAAGTAAAACATCCCCGTGGGGGTGCGAGGATGGCAAGGATTAAATGAGATAATGCACGTTTAACACTGCCCAGTGCCTGACACACATTTCAAGTGCAACAAAGGCTATAAATGTTAGTACTTTTGTTAGAAATGGACATAAACTTGCATAACATTGATACTAATATATGCTCCAACTAAATATTCCCCATCTGTGGGAGGGGAGTTGGCCTCCCATTGGCTGAATCCGTTAAAATATTTGTAATGTTCAATATTATGCTCTATCTTCTAACCCCTGCCAACAGGTCAGCAGCAATGGTTTCTTCTTTTGAAGATAGCAGAAAAAAAATACCAACGTTAAAACACAATAGGCTTTAGGTTCAGAATGCTAACAAATGCTAAAGAAATGCCACAAGAATGTATGCCAAAATAGAGGACTCATTTACAAACGCAAAACATAAATAAACTACCAACCACAATTAAGCTAAGCAATAGGAAGGTTATCCAAAAAGTGTAAAATAGAAAGTATACCAAACCTCTTTATAAATTGACTGAAATTTCTAGCCCTATGTAATGCTGCTTACTAGTTTGTTCTATAGAAACTTCTAAAACTTAAATGTGCCAAGAATATTTTAATATTCTCTAGTGTGAGCCAAAGTATCTTAAATTTATCTGGTCTGATTATTTCCTGGTTCTCAGAGTAACTGAGCTCATCCCATTCTTTCTGGAATAGTTGAAAGCAGGCTCCTTTCCTCTCTGGCTCTCCTCTGGGTTCAGCTGGGAGGCATGGCATGCCTTTTCGACTCAGCAGCGACCAATTAACCACCTCCTAAGAGCTCAGCAGCTGATCTGTTTTTTAAAAAGACCAGACAATCTTCCACCACTGCAATCTATGTTAAACAGAGCTAAACATCTGACCACAATAACTGAAGATTAAATAAACACATTTCATCACAGGATTAACTAAAATAAGGCTACTTAATACCAACCGACTCCAGGAAGCCAGCGACAAAGTGATGGCGCTTACGTCCCTCAAGGATTCCTGAGACACTGTCTTCACCACACCAACCATTTTACACAAAGCCAATGACTCCGCTGAGAAACACACCCTACTCTATGAAATGTGTATCTTGCTTTACCTAAAGGCCCATTTTTTTCCCCAGTTTTCTCCTTGCCATGTTAATTTTCTCTGGGTTGCTAATGCTCAGATCAGTAAGAACCTCAGTAGCAATTTCCTTTTATTGACTTTGCATTTCACTCCACATTTAATTATGCCGGATCATAACTGCAGAAATACTGTATGACACCCAAATCACATATATGGAACACAGGGATAGAACATTTGTGGATTTGCCCCTTAATGTATTCGGCCCAAGACTCAGGGATACATTTCTCCCTGAGCAGCTGGGATGGTCCAAGTAATATACCCTCTAACTTAAGACTATAAAGCTCATCTTTAGTTTACCAAGACAAGACAAACACTTTTATAAATTTAGTAAATGACGACAACTCTCTAAGCCTCAACATGCTCTTCTGCAAAACGATGATAATATTAGCATGTATCTCATAGGGTAACCCTGTTTGGGTTGTTGAGGGTTAAATGAGAACACTTAGCATAGTGCCTGGCAAAGACTGAGTATTCAATAAGGATTTGCTATTAGCAGCAGCAGGAACATTATTATAACCTGAAAAACTAATAAGACTAGTGAAACTTTTCGGAGGTCAAGTGGCACTCATCAAAGTTAGAAAGATTATAGCTTTTAACCCAGCAGAGCAACCTCCTGCTATGCATCCTAGAGAAATAATCTCATATGCAGCCCAAGGGGTATGTAAAAGGCTGTCAAGATGATGTATCATTTGCTCTACCAAAAATAACTCAAATAACTTAAATGCTCATTATTGGTAAAATTGTTAAATAATCAATGTTACACGTATGCAGTGTAATACCATACAACAGTTGAAAAGAGTAAGATAGATCTACACGTATTGACACCCACAAAAACATCTATCAGATGCATCGTTAAGTGGAAGGAAAAATTCAAGTTCAGAACAAATGTGTAGATGATATAATTCGTATTTGGGGGGAAAAAACACTAAAATGCAGCATATTTTATCACGTATATTCCTAAATGGTGATTTATCCAGGAGAGGACGTGGCCCTGACTAATGCAATGTGAGGCAGCCACAGACCTCCAGTTAATGCCATTGGGAAAGAGGCTCTCCTTCTGCTGTGGGTTAAGTATTTCATGACTGTTGGCTATCTTTGCCACCTTCTGAAAGATTCTGGCCGAGAATGAAACAAATTTAGAGAAGTGTCGAGATGAAAGATGGGAAGGGAGATGTCTGATGACTAAAGCCCTAGGATCAAGGGGGCCTGATGCTAGGGCTATCCCTTGACATTGTAGTTACAGCAGCAGTAATCTCCTGGGCTCTGGTGTCAGGTTAGTCCCATCTGTGTTTTTCAGTTGCAAATGAAATATACTCGAACTCCCAGCTCTTTTCTCCTTTCACTACACCAACGGTTTTTAAACATTTTTAGCCCTACATTCAAATAGAATTTTATGTAAAAGCCCAGTATGTAAATCCAGCTATGCAATGAAAAGTGAGGAGGGAGGAGATCACAGACCTCAGAACTCTTAGCCAGCTGGGCTGGGGCATGGGTTTCAAACAGCACTTTCAGAGTATGTCTCTGTTTTTCCCTACACAAACCAATTAAGCTTTCAGTGCCTTGATTTCTTTATCACAAATGGGAATAATAATATGTTCCCTATCTACCAGTGAGGTTTGATAAAACAGAAAAGAACAGCTCTTAAGGCATTTTGGAAAAATGTAAACCTTTTTAAAATTAAAATCCTTGGTCCAGTTTCAAATCTGAGTCCATGATAAAGATTCGTTAATCTTGAAATGCACCATCTCAAGATAGTCTTCAAAACTTCACAATGCTATCAACCCTAAAGCACGGCAAACTCTCTCTTTTTTTTTTGTGAGGAAGATCAGCCCTGAACTAACATCCATGCTAATCCTCCTCTTTTTGCTGAGGAAGACCGGCTCTGAGCTAACATCTATTGCCAATCCTCCTCCTTTTTTTCCCCAAAGCCCCAGTAGATAGTTGTACGTCGTAGTTGCACATCCTTCTAGTTGCTGTATGTAGGACGCGGCCTCAGCATTGCCAGAGAAGCGGTGCGTTGGTGCGTGCCCGGGATCCGAACCCAGGCCGCCAGTAGCGGAGCGCGCGCACTTAACCGCTAAGCCATGGGGCCGGCCCCACACAGCAAACTCTTAAGCACAACCTCTGTAATTATGCTTGGAACAACCACACTAAATAAAAGGTGCTGACCAACCAGACAGCTACAGATCTCCTGTTGTGGTTTAGAACTTCTACCTACAGATTTCACTCTGTCTTTGAGTCTGGTGTAATCATTTCTGGCACTGTACTGGGAAACATTATCCAGTAACTCAACAAAAACAAGAACTATGAAGAATATTAATAATGAATAGCTCTAACCTGGCAGGGAGGGACTTGAAATTTACCAAATTCTAAAACAAAGACCTGAAGGAGCCTCACATAATCTAGAGTTATAAAGAACCTTGGAGATCATCTAGAACCAGGCTGGCAAATAACTTTTCTCTCTTATGCTAACTCAAATGTGTTGGCTGGGAACATTTTCTGAAGCCATCCTAGAACAATGTGGATGTGCTGTGACAGATCAGCAGTGTCTGCCTTTCACATGGGAAGGTAGAGTGCAGCTCTCACACTGTGTACGGGAAATCCCTGATTTACCTCAAACATCCGTTTTACCACTGGGGATGTGATGACTGGCCATTAAACACTGACAGAACTGTGCTGGGCAAGAACTCCACGTTGGAGGTTTGCGGGTATCCCAAAGTACATTTATCAAAATATTTGAACTGGATTTCCCAACTTATATTATCCCAAAGATCCCAGGTTTCTAATTCTTTCCTCTTCATCTGTCACTCTTCAAAAAACTAATTAAATTAAGCAAAGAAATCTTAGGAGCAAAAAAAAAAAAAAAAAAAAATCCTGCAAGACAAGTCGATTTGATAGCTGGAAAATATTTCCAGGGAAATACTGAGACTTCTGGATCCTCATTCATTAAAATCTAGTCCAGGCAACGAGCTGGAAAGCATCTAAGAAGAAACACAAAATCCTTTTTTCATGTCCTCAGGGAGGAGGACTTAGGAATGGATAGTTTAATAGGTCCTTTCTGTCACAAGTTTTTATTCAACCTGCAGGTTTCATATTGGAAAATAAGTCTTGTCACGTTGATTTTGCCATTTCATCTGGCAGGTTCTCCCTTGCCAGATGAAATGATGCTCCTTCCATGAAGACATAAGGGAAACAGGCAATAGCGGCATTGAGTTTATAGGAAGAACAGCTTTCCAGACACACAAAGCAATAAAGTCTTTCTGATTTTCTTGAAAATTATTAACAAGTTAATGAGTCTTTCTTAGTTTGTGGTTGGCTTCTTCCCTTCTTTTCATGGCCCAAAAGCTTGCCAATTGTCTATTTTCTCCATTGCCTGAAAATGCTCTAAGTTATCATGGCCTTCAAGCCACCTTCCTCACTGCCAAAAATCTGGCCTATGTTATCCTTTCAGCCTTGTGTTTCACCACCAGCCCCCTTTGGCCCCAGCCCTTCCATAAGAAACTGCCTATAATGCTTACCAGAGTTTGCAATTATAATCGTAGGATTTCATGTTTAATGTCTGTCTACTTACTAGAGGAAAAGCTTCAATGAGGGACGATCTGTGTCTTTGTTTGGTTCAATAAATAGTCAATGAATTGAACTAAATTATCCCTCCAAAAGCCCTGCTCATTTCTGTCTCTGAGTTTCTGATAATGCTGTCTGCATTAGACTATGAGTTCCAGAAAAGTAGGGATTACATAGCTTGTCCATTTTTATGTTCTCCCAACTAGGCACTCATGCTTTTCCCACATCAGCTTTCCTACCCATGCTCACACCAACAGATCACCTACAACAGTCAATGCTGGTTCCTATCTAGTTCTTCTCTTCTCCCTCTTGCTGAAAAAAAATAAAAGACCTGTGATGGAGAACTGTTTATAATGAAGTCAGAGAATCTTTCATTTTTAATTATTTGCTTTCATTAGTTTCTGGTGATTTTCATCTCCAGAATACATGCCTGCATTTCCTCATTTAAAAAAAAAAAAGGAGGGGCCAGCCCGGTGGCGCAAGTGGTTAAGTGCACGCGCTCTACTGCGGCAGCCTGAGGTTCGCCAGTTTGGATCCCGGGCGCGAACCAACGCACCGTTTGTCAAGCCATGCTGTGGCGGCATCCCATTCAAAGTGGAGGAAGATGGGCATGGATGTTAGCCCAGGGCCAGTCTTCCTCAGCAGAAAGAGGAGGATTAGCAGATGTTAGCTCAGGGCTGATCTTCCTCAAAAAAAAAAAAAGAAAAGGAAAGAAAGAACCAAGATAATCTACCCTGCATGCCTAATAGACATGTGTTCAGCCTTAAGGATTAAAAATATAAGTAAATAAACATATAAATAACCAAACAAATAAACAAAACACACATATACACAAAAAGCAAACATAAATAAGAAATGTACTCTACTTTTAAGAAACAAGCATTGTGTTTTGTAAAATAAATAAATAAGAAACAGGTCCTGCTTTTAAGAAACGGACATCGTAACTCATAAGGGACAAATAACAGCTAAACAAATGCAATAATGTGTCACAGGTGGTAGATCAGTTTTATCTCCTAAAGAAAGGAGACATCAGTTTTATACCAAGGGGTCCACACAAGCTTTAGAGAGGGGATGGCATATGGGGTAAGTCTTTAGGAATGCAAGTGAAACTGACAGGCCTGTGAACGAAGGGGATTTTAGGCCCAAAGAGAAGACTGAGCATTTGAGTAACTTCAGGGATGTCAGCAGGGTTGGAGAACAAGACGCCGGGCTTTGAAAGGAGCGGGACCATATAATGAAGGACAGTCAGTGCCAGGTTAACGAGTTGGGCTTTATTCTGCAAAGAAGAACTACTAGAGGGGAGTAACCCAAATAGATTTTTGTTTTAGGACAGTGGCTACAAGCTTAAGTGTGCATGAGATCCACATGCCTCAAACACTGAGATTCTGATCCAAAACACCTGATTCCATTAAAGGGGCCTAGGAAACTGAAATTCCAGTAAAAGGGGCCTAGTTAACTGACCCTGGTGGTTTTCATGTAAGTACTCTGAGGCCCACATTTTTCCTAAATTCACTGCAAATAGGAGATTGCAGCTGCCACTACTGACCAGAATGAAAAGGTCAGTAAAATGGATCTGACCTTTTCCCATGTTCCTAGTGTACAGCTGGGAGGTATTTTTAAAGTACGCAATATCTGACTTGAAGTCCCTACTTGTAGAGTCTTATGGGGCATGAAGAACTTTGGGCCCAGCCATGCATACTGGTTTTCAATTCAGCTTATCCTCAATTTTCCACAGAAAGGAAGAAGAACCAACCTACTCTTTAGGCACAGTACGCAGAATTCCTAAGGCTCACATTAGTTTTAAGGGACCAGGGCAATGTTTTAATTTATTTTAACATCAAAAGAAAAAAAAATAAATTTTAGCTCAAAGAAAATGTTTCAATCAATTAACATTATATATTTGTCTTTATACCAATGCAGTCATAAAATATAATTTTAATACATTTTTACAGAGAAAGGGTCCTCAAAGGCAAAGTGACTACAGCCCATACAAGTCAACATGCAGCCCAGAAAGAGAGAGTAAGAAAACGCAAAATGATTAAAAACTCTTTACATTGGGCACTGACATGCGTCTTATGTATGTCAGGGTGTGTGAAGGGAGACATTTACTATTCCAACAGGAAGCAAAGAATCTGACAAGGGGAAGGACTTTGATTCCAGGGAAAAGATCGTTTGGTTTTCTAAATTCCTGTATTAATTGCTGGGATTTAAAATCCTTCCAGAAAAGGTAATCTTTAATTAGGGTCAGTCTCCCCTGAGGATTCACAATGCTTTGGACAACCATTTAGAGTAGAGGGTGCAAGAAAGAGCATTAAGCAAAGAAGTCTTGCTATCTCTCAAACAGTCCCTAAACCATGATGGTGGCTACATATTTGAATTTCATAAGGTTTCTGGAAAAGGCCCATCTGGCATTCAATTTTATTTTAGATAGAACCCAGATGTCTGCAGAACAAGTAATGAAAAACAAAACAAAACAAAACTACTGTAGGTGACGTCAATAAACTTACATGATATTTTGCAACTCTTTCCACTCTAATATTGTCCATACACCACTGATTGGTTATTATTTTGTTACCAGAGCTCTGATTAACTCACCTTTCTGCCTAAAACTTTATTATTAAGAACTGTCTGCATTTTACATAATGAAAATATATTATTCTGATAATCAGTAAAAAAGTTTTAAATATTTATTTTTAAGTTGCTCTGATATTCAAATTTCTCACTTTGGCATCTGAAGCCTTTCAAAATTTGGCTACGAGGGAACTTGACACTGCTCTCAATAGTACCCAATTCTTTCACTCACTCTAGCCAAAATGGATCATTTGTTACTGCAGCGCATTGCCAATATTTTCCCAACGTCATGTTCTTGCTCAGGTGGTTCCCTGTGAATGGAGCCCCATCCTCACCTGGGCCCAGCTCCCACACCTCTGTTCTGGGCAGCCTTTACAGTCCTGCTACCCTGATGGGTCCTTTCTCTTTTTACAAAGCCCTTTGATACTGTTCTGTACCTCCCTTATTGGCTCGATTATTTTCAACATTGTGTTTTAGTTATTTTTAGGCATTCCCTATCTCCATCATTAGACTGAAAGCGCATTACAGGGAATGGGCTTTTAGCACAAAGCATCACAGATAACTGGTGCTCAGAAATGCCCAGTAAGCTGCTTAGTAACAACACAATAACCTCAGCATATCATCCCACGGTCTTTCCACTTGCTCTGCCTTACTTTTCTTCACAGTACTTAACACCACTTGAAATAGCACACCCTACATCGATTTGTTAATTTGTCTTTCAATCAGCATGTAAGCTCCATGAAAGCAGAAGCCTGTTGTTTTGTTGTTTTGTTTGCTGCTGTATCTCCAGTACCTAGGATCTTGCCTGGGATGTAATATTTGCGAAGTAAATATTTTTGAATGAATTAATAACTGATATTTATAAATAAATATTTTATGGGGTATGTGAAGATGGACAATGTCTCATCACCTTCAGAGTTGACTTATGTCCTCTGTGTAAATTTAGAGTACAACTTTTCACACCCATTCGGATTGTAGGTGAGAGAATCTTTGGGATGGAGTAAAAAGTCATTTGTATTTGGCCTAAACGAAAAGCCACGGAAGGGACACACTAGCGAGCAGGATGGCTTTTATGGAGGAGGTACTCCGACAAAGCCACACAACAAGGCCACATTTAATGACAGTAACAGAGATTTTGTGTTTGAAAAACCTATGTCAAGGAAACAAAAAAAGGGAGAAAAAGCAACACAAATCATAAACAGGTTATCTTATTTAACGCAATGAAGATCACGCACTTCAGGCATTTTAGAAGTCTATGGATATATAGCCTGTGGGTCACAGAGCCACACTCATACAGAGAAAAACAGATGGAATGATAAACTATACCAACTTCTAGTCTTTGATAACAGGAGGGCACTGATAGCTTGGAAACCCATGACACCACTAGTTGGCACAGCAAAGGGATTCCATTCGTGAATTGAACAAACACCTACAGAGTGTCTACTGGTGTCAGGGACTCTGTTGGGGACTGAGTGCACAACAGAGAATTAAACAGGTAAAATTCATGGAGAGTTTACTATGTAGCCTCTCAATGAACTGTCCTGTCCTTGAGTCCTTGGCACATAGACAACAGGATGTATTAGGTGTGAGATAAAGGCATTGAAGGTAAGAGGGGGCAGCTGAGAAAAGAGCAGGAGATAAACACCACAAGGCAGGTGGTACGCTCTGCTTGTTGAACCTCAAACTACAGCCATCTAAGAAGACACTGCCTATTTCACATCCAGCTTTGGACCTGTGGAGAATAAGTGCTAAAACTTACTCATTTCTACATTTCTATTAATAAGAAACTCCATCTTCTATAACAGAAGAAAACTTTCTCCTTTGTTTTTTACTAAGCATTGAAGTTTATCTTGAATGTATTATTCAGGTTGGGCAATGATTAATTAATCAGAACCCTTTTGCACCAGGAGAATAGAACTAGGCTCTCGGCTAAATAACACCAGATGCTCCAAGTTAGATTCTGTCAAGAGGATGACAGTGTCAAACATTATTGTTAATTATGCAGTAAAAATTATAAGAGTCTAGAAATGAATCTGGATTTTTAGGAAAAAAATTTTTTCTGGTACTTTTCACATAGGTATGATGCTGCTAAAATTCCAGCTCTGGCTAATGGTTTGTGTGAAGAGAGAATAATCAGTAAACAAATGCAATACGCTTCAGTTTAGGATTTTGGCTTCAAGCCCATTTAATAAGGGATATTAGTATACGAAATTGAGTTTGTTGTTCCACAAGCACACATGCATATCCGAAGAGTTTCAAGGAAACTGGCCCACTAACATACGCTCCTATGGGAAGAAGTCTAATCAAACAAAATCCTTAACTTTTAAAAACTAGCCTAAGGGAGAGATTTAGCCAAAACAAATATATTTGTTAAGCTTTCTGAATCTTAGATATAGGTAGATCTGGCTCAATAGCTGATGCTTACATATAAGGGTCAGATATTTTCTTTTATTCTGCAACTTACTATCCAGGGCCGACAGGCTTTCAGAGAAAATGGTCGCTTTTAAACACTTGATAGAGAAAATCAGGTGTGAGATATGAATCAATCAAATAAGAACAAGAGTATGGGCTTCAGCCAGAAGGAAAATTCCTTTTCCACAATCAGAACAGGTTGATTCCTGTGAGAAGAATCTAAGATATTGCTTTCTGATTTTGAAGGATGTATTTTGATTGTAGAGCAGCTCAACAGAAAGCCCAGTGATAAAAATGCCACTCCACTTTGGCTTTATTTCTGGAACCTTCTAGTCCTGCTGAATGCAAGTAGGCACAAAATGCTTTTAGTGGAACTTCTCCTCAAAACTGAATTCTGGATAGACTTTCAAATGCCAAGAGTTCATCTTGTCAGCAGTTGAACCAAAACTCCTGTATGTATCCAAGAAATGGATCAATGGACAGCTCAGTTCCTTCTTACAATACACAGGAACTGTGACTGGGTATTTTCTTTTTAGAACCAAAAGCACCATCCAGAACTACTTAAGGACTAGATATTGTAAAAAGTTTTGCAGGCTAGAGAGCAAATCTCCATTGTGCCAAAGAAGAGTAAGGTGAATTTTTCCATTGCTGAGGCATCATCCTTCTCTCCATATCTTTACAACAATCTCGTGAGTCGTACTTATTCATTCACACACACTTTCAGTCTTTCATTCATTAAATTATTTTATATATACTATGTCACAAGTTCTATGTAAAAAGTTCCTAAGTTCCTTCCTTCCTTCCTTCCCTCCTCTCTCCTTCCTTCCCTGCTGCAAATAACCATTGAGCACCTATTATGGATTAGGCACTGTTTCAAGCATTAGGCATATGGCAGTGAGCAAGAAAGTCAAAGACACTGTTCTCAAGGAGCTTATAGTTTAAATGATGGCAGCACACAAGTGAATAGAAATAATAAAGAAAATTTCAAATTTCAGATAGTTTTGTGTTATAAGGATAACAAAACAAGGTTCCATGATAGAGAGTGCCTGAAGATGGGGTAATAGTTTAGACCTTTCCAAGGAGCTGTAATTTTGCCAGCCACGAAAATACCTGGAGGATGGTAGAGGTAACAGCAATTGCCCAGGCCCTGAGCTGGAGCCATTGTAGCATGTTGAAGGTATAGAAAGCTCAATGGTGGCTAGATGCTGAATAGGAACTTAAAAGAAGCTTACGATCCAGTGCAGAGTTTCTTAATGTGTTTCTAGTTGTCAACACCACTGAATACATGATGAAAACTAGTAGACACTTCCCAGAAAAACACCCAGCCATGTGCACAGGAACACATCAAATATTTAGTGTATTATCTCAGGGAGTTCATGGATCCCTTGAAGCCCATCTATATATTTACTGGAGACGCAGGGACTCTTGATAGAGTGGAAGAAAGAATGATTTTTGGTGTTACGATGCTACTCTTAAAATCCGATTTGACCAATTTGTATTGAGTTTCATGTTTGTGCCAAGCATTTTCAGATACATTACTAATTTAACATTTACAAAAGGAAACTGAGAACTCCAGAGAGTTGCAGTGAGTCGCTCAAAACATTCTAATCTAAGAAAGGGCTGGAATTTGAACCCAATTCTTTTGATGTTAATCCTATGTCTTGTCACTATCCTTTCCCTGCCTTAGAGACTAAGAAAATTGTTGCCACAGACTTTTCAATGATGTAAGTCATCTTTGTGCCCTGCCCCGCCTTGGTCTTACAGACTACTAATGCTGCATAGAATTGCTTTACAAAGTTACCCTAGTCCCTGCCTGGGCTTGGATCCTTTTTTATTCATGTTTCAATTGTTGCCTCCAACACCTACAAATTTAGTGTCATCTGCAGGTTTCATTAGCAAGCTGCTTACCACAGCTCTTCCAGGTCATTAATGGAGCTGTTAAGTACCTCTGGTCCTGACCCACCGCTGCAGAGGCCTGATGGTTACAGGGTAGACTCATTTATCATTTCTCAGCAGTTGGGAATCTATGGACAAACTCAGACATGAGGATGACATTTTAGTCCAAATCAAGGATCATTTTCAAATTTCAGGATTTGTCCAATCAGTTGCATCTCAGTTAATCAAGACCCAAGAGGTAGGACTCATTGCTTCTAATGAAAGTGATCATATAAGTTATCAATTAACCAGGATGTTTTTGAAAAGGGCTATGAATAATTACCCAGGACAACAGACGTAAACTGAAATTCTCCAGGACAAGTCAAGATATACAGTCACCCTAGTTCTCTGCATCTTCAGATTCAAGTAATATTTACTGAGCACCCACTACGCGGCAGGGATAAATATATACACATACATGTCATCTCCTTAAAGGAGAATGTAGAGACATAAGTTGAATTCCAGCTGCTGCAGTCACAGAAGCACTTTTCAGAACAAGAGTATTACAGAAATCCTAAATCTGCTCCTCGCCTCCCATTGATTTATTTCTGTCTTCTTCCGCTTGTCCACATGAATTCTTTTTCTGCTACTTGTCAACTTCTATCCTACAATGGGAATTTTTTTTCATCAAATTTTGTGGATTATATTCTAGTAGAATAGCCCTTTTTTAGAACATTAGTGATAGGAAAATGTCTGAAATCAATAGTTGGAGAAAATGATATTTTTCTCCCCACTGAGCTCTATAGAAAACTCACAGCAAACAAAGGAACTCTCCCCTCTCTCCTCTCAGCATTTTTACTGTAAGCCACGTGGCTCACTATTATTTTAAGGACATATCGGGTACAAAGTAGGAATCAATTACCTTCTAGGTGAGGCAAAATCATGAGGCAATAACATATCTAATTTGGAAGTACATTTCTATATGTAAATTCAAAGCCTACAGGCAAAACCACTGCTTTTCCCTCACTTAAAGCCACTCAATCATTCACTCAACTGCTTAAGAAATCCTGTTCCAAGCCAAATTCTCCTATTTAAAATCTTTAATTGTGATTTCCACTAGCAAAGTACCGATGCATTAGTCTCTCCAAATATGTACCCCCCACTTAAATTTTAAAACACACACTTCCAGGGAAATCCACTTCACACAATCATGATTTATTATGTTGAAATAAGAATTGCTTTTAGCATACTTTTTGCCATTACTGGAAGCCTTTAAAATCTTTATTTCTAGAAAAAAAAATTTTTGCAGGTGACATTTTGCCGCTGGTAAATGAAGTTGGACAGGCAAAGGTTAACTAGGTAGTCGAAAATGAAATGCAGAGTGAACCAAATACGAATATTTATTCTTTACCATTTGTGTATTTTTTTCTTGAATCAGAAAAACATTTTTAATCAATTGAAAAAGTGACCCCAACTGGAAAAGAAGGTTGACTTGCAACTTTGAAGAGCTACAATATTTGAAACTCAGACATGGATGGCAATACAAAGTCCTCCTACCGAGTTCACTGAAAATGCTTGCAAGAATCTGCCCGGGGCAAAAGAAGAAGCAAATCAAATAGGTTTCATTAAAAACACAAATAAGCAGAACCCCTGATGTCTCAAAGATTTTGGTTTCTTACCATCACTGCTAGGAGTTTGCAACAGTTCTTCAATCATACAAGTTCACCTCCAGCTGCACATAGCTTGTCTATATTTATGAAATGCACACACCGGTTTGGCAGAGAGCATGTCTATACAGAGTCCCTATGGTGTGCAATCACCATTCAAATAAATCCAAGTTCTCAATCCTTGTGGTGCTTTAGAATCCCCCAAGGGAATAAAAAATGCTGATATCTGGGACTCACCCCAAACAGATTCCAATTTAATTGATCAAGAGTGGAACCCAGCTATCAGAATTTTTTAAAGCTCCCTACATGACTTTACTATGCATCAAGTGTTGAAGACCTCTGATTTAGATGATATTTATTTTGAAACACCTCAACAACAGATGGTTGGAGAAGGACATGAGATATGGTGCAGAAAGGGGAAACAAGAAGTGGAAACCTTTACAACAGGTAAGATGCAAGTGGAAATGTGAACAACAACTTAAATATTTTTAAGATTTTCACTGTGATAGGTGGTGGGGATACAGTCATGTGCATAACCAGCCATGTGCATAACCAGCCATGTGCCCCCAGACAATGTAGAATTCTAAGTGTAATAACTTTTGTAAAAGAAAAGGTGCATGGTACTGTGAAAGCATGTAACTGGATGCTTTTGTTGGAGGATTTCCTGAGGAAGTTTCAGCTGAGATCTAGAGGAGGAGACAAAATGAACCAGGTGAAGAGGGAAGGATGTCAGGCAGAATAACACATTACCTGTGCGACAGAAAACAGCTGGGCACATTCGGTGGCCAGAAAAAAGGAAAGTCTGGCTGGAACTGAGTGCAAAAGGGAGAGAATTTAACCGGGAGTCAAGGGTTACCAGGGAAATGTCAAATTCAGAGCCTTGTTGAAAGACTAACATGACAGCTTGGGGCAGGCGGTGAAATGGGTCAGCTAACAGCCGAGAACTCTACTCCCTTGGACACTTATTAATCAATAGCCAAGCAGCAACTACAGGGCAGGAGCTATGAACTGACCAGAGTGGGTTCTGGGTTGTCAAACTCAGTCCCAACACTTAATTCCTACCTGACTCAAGCAAATTATTTACTGTCTCTTCACTTCATCTATAAAATGCAATAAATAGTGGACTCTCCTCCTAGTGCCTACTAGTAAAGATGGAATGAGGGCACGCTTGTTGAGGCCCTGTCAGTGGGACATGCCCAATAAGTGTCAGCTACTCTTATTAGCACTCATAAGAGCCTGCTGTGTAGTCAGAGACCAGACATGAGCACTGGTGCCCCGGAGCCAACAGAGAATGCACTGAGGACCACGGGAGAGCTGAAATAAAATGCTATAAGAGCACAGACTGAAAGAGGATTGATTTTGAATCATGGGACCAGAGAAGACTTCATGGGGAGAGAAGATGTCTGAGAGAAACCTTGAAGAACAAATAGCATCATCCTCCTGTTCTCCTCTGGTTTATTTTGCCCAGACCACCAATTCTTTCATCCCTGCTACTTTCTGTGTTCTAAATAAGTGCAAAGCACTAGTATCCTTTCATGTGAAACCAGAATGTAGAAGAGAAGCAGAGATCTCTAGTACAGGGGAAAGAGATCTTGACATAAAGGAGGAGTTGGTGAGTTCAATTCTGACCAGCAGGATTTAACAAAGCAGCGCGTTTAACACATGTCCAAAGATTTCCTACGTTACTTGCAATGAAGATGACTTTGGTACATTTTTATAACTTAACAGAAAAAAATCATTTTTAAAAACAACTTTTTAAAAGCAACATCTTATATTTTTACACTTTACCAGTGGGCAGAGAATATTGCTGTGAGCATATTAGTGCTATTGTAAGTGCGCTCCACAGGATCTGACTTGGTGACGGAACTCATCCATTAATACCACACAAAGTTCTGTGGTTTCTTCCCACCAGAGAGCAGCAATGGCAGTTTGATTCAAAGGGAAGGGAGGCCTACTGGGATGATAGGAGACAGGGAAAATAATACAGCTAGATAGTTCTAATTAACACCTGGAGTTGTCTCATAGTTGCTTCAGAAATAGAGAAGATATCAGGATATGCCGGGCACCAGACTGCTGAGAGTGCAGCCTGCCTCAGCATGGGCCATATCAGGACAGAAACCAGGAGAAATATTCCATTCAAACGAGTTGCTATCAGATTCAATCCATAACTCCCTTTTCTCTCCTGCAGGCTGAAGTCACCCATGAGAGATTACTGTAAGAGATTATCCTTCTTTGCACACACCCATTCGACAATTTGAACTCCAGCCATGGAGAAACAAAGCTATTTAATTTCAGAAACCAGTAGTTTCTTTATGACATTTGGCAGAAGAGAATGTGAGAACTTGTGGAGCTAGCTCTTTGTAGACATTGGTTGTTACAGAGTACAGACATCTGGGGGGCTTTCACAACAAACACCCCATCAACCATTTTAAAAAATGTGCTCAGGAATGGAAAAGAACCTCGTAAAAGAGCCTAGATGAAGCGATGTACTTGTAGGGTTCAATGAGCTGAGCAATGGGCCAGGACTCGAGAGATTCCAAATCGCCACCATGTCCTGGAAGAACAAGTCACTTGTTCTTATGATACTCTGCTCTCTTGCCTCATTGGGAAAGCATGAGGCATGACCACTGCCCCAGCTTGCAGGGTGGCACAGAAGGAGAGCTATGGGCCCTCGGTCTGCGAGACACAGATATAATGTCTTTCTTTTGCCACAGAGATTTCCTTTTCATTTTAATTGTTCTCTGCCAATTACTAGGAAATAGAATGAGGTGCCATGTATTCTGGTGGCACAGAAACTTTAGTTTGCAGAAGGAAATGGCTCAGGAGGACAGCAGAAAACTATCTTTAATCATATAACCAGCATATCACCACTGATAGCTAATTCAAAGATTTCTAGAAAGCAAAATAATGTGTCTTTTTCATTCAACTCATTTATAAGAGACAGAGGGCAAGAGGGCAAGAAACAAGGGAAATAAGTTGATCCAACTGGCTGATACAATGGTGAAATTTACTCTCTGCTCACTCAAACTTCTTCCCTAGCAGAGAGAGAAAGCTAGAGTTCTGTCTCTAATCGTGCTAGAGTTTTATAGTGAATATCCATGGCCCGATCATACAGGGAGGTTCATGCCACTAAGAGGGCAGTTAATTGATATCCCCACAAATGAGATACTTTAAGTTGATTTCTGTTTATGTCTTTTCTGTCTGTCCCTCTTTCACCATGACCTGGGTGGCCTTCTTGTCACCATATGCTCAGAAACTTTCCTTATCAGTTCCAGCATCCAACCTCTCCCTTCCCAAATCCTCAACTGCTTGACCACTGACTTCTCCCGTCTACATGTCATTATTAAAACTCCAAGGCCTGGGACACACAGAGAAGTGAAAAACACACCACCAGAGCTCAAAAGACAAGAAAAGGATAAAATCAGCATTGTTTATTCTCAAATAATCAGTGCATAACCACTTTATGGAACAGATGTATCCCCCAGAAAAAAAACTGCCCATAAAATGAGTATCTTGAACACAAATCTCAGTTTCAAGAGATCGTGATTATAAAGCCGGCGAATGTATTCTTTCTTATACACACACAAACACAACTCAATAAATAAGTTTAATTGTTAGAAAAAAGAATCAATTAAGATAATGGCCTGTCCTTTATATAACAGGCATTATAAAATATTATCAGTCTCTGCCTCTTGGGAGTCATAGCCCCAAATCATGGGCTCACCTTTCCAACTTGTACCTCCTCCAACAAGGGCCCAACTGCACTCAACCCCTGGTCCTGAAGAGACAAAGCAGTTCTTTCTCCTGTTGAACTAGAGTCAGGAATAGAGTTTCCACACATGATCTGTGACTGTCTCTCCTTTTTTTTTCCCTCCCTCTCTTCTCCCTTCCCTCTCTAAATCCAGATTCTTACAATGTCTAATAGAACTGGGCTAAAATGTCTAATAGAACTGGGCTTCAACATCTTATTTGGCCCCCAGATTCTACCATTTAACAAAGGGCAATATTAGAAAACATGTTAAATTTTAGACTAGATTCATTTCCAAGTGGGAAACTCCAGATTCCATACGGTCAGTTCACTTTACAATTACATACTTAAATGATACATGAAAACAGAAGTATATTGCAATCAACACATTAGTACTAACTCTTCTGCCCACTTCTTTGTTCATAGATAGCCATTGCCTAGCCCTGTCAGAAGTAGCATGGGAGCTCTCTGGGGCCTCTTTTATAAGGGAACTAACCCTATCCATGAGGACTCTACCCTCATGACCTAATCCCAAAGGCCTCACCTCCAAATATTATCACACTGGGGATTATGTTTCAACATATGAATCTGGGGGGGACACAAACATTCAGTCTATAGCACCTTAAATGAAAAGAAACCCATTTGATTGGCAGAACAGGTTTGCTGTTGTTAATGGAAAAAGAGTACATAGACTCTTTTACAATGCAGCTATTATAGAACAAGAATAACAGTCTTCCTTTAGCAGAAGTATGTCCACCAGCCCTATTTCAAATATATTTGAGACACCTATCAACTTTTATTCAACATGACAGAGAAATAGGGATTTTTGGTTAATAAATAATCTAGCTAACACAGGATTTTTATTTAAGTAGTCAATACGGATTGTCATTCAAAAATATAGAATGTGTTAGATTACTAACAATAAAATTATCTTGACTGTAATTTTCTTTGATGATTCAGAAGGAACTCCAGACTGTTTGTTGTACTGTCTCAGGAAGCAAGGATGCTCAATTCAGAATGTCTAAGTTTGAATCCCAGCCCTGTTAACTTATCTGTTTGGTCTTGACCAAGTTGCTTACCATCTCCATCCTTCAGTTTCCTTATGGGTAAAATGGGATGATAACAATACTGACCTCATAGGGTGACAAATTAGTATATATAGAACCGTGTCTGGCACATGGGAACCAGAAAATAAATGTTAACAATTACAAATATTGCAAATATTAAATATTATTAAAGTATTGGCTGACACAGAATTTTGGTACATAATTCCAATTGCCTAAGATTTTATTCCAAGTAGTACAACAGGAAGCGTTGCAAATCTGAATCTATTTGATATCAAATGGTATTCATGTAAACACAATTTTTCAACTTTTCAGAGAAAACTAGGGAAACCACCAACTATAAAAGCACATTGCTAATAGTGCCACCCTGGGTTTTCTTCATGTGCTGAAACTCTTCCCTGCAATGCATCTTGTGATGGAAAACCAATAAGCCATTTTTATGTTTTCATTGATCTTAATTTGTTTCCTGTGACTAGTGTCTATATAAAAATTCCTTAGCATAATCTAAATCGCCTCTAACACAAAACATAAAACCTTCTCTGTTGTTTTCTCATTGGAGCCTAGGGTTACAGGCAGGCCAGCCAATAAGCGCAAAACAAGAGACTTCCCTCCATAGAGCTAGCTCCTACAATGAGGCTGAAAGCAAATCCCACGCACACATTATAAAGACACTCTTTCAGCAAAAGTGACAAAGGCAAACAGTCTAGTTTCGCTGAAACTGTGACACGATATGGCTATAGTTTCCCACACCATCTTATTTTTCAATGTTTTCTATTCCAAGATAAAGATCTTAAAACAAAAGCAATTACTTTGGTATGTTTTACACTGTTTAAAGGCATTATCTCTGGTTGAGACAAAGGCTCTATGCTGCCTGCTAACTGCTCAGATGGAAGGAGAGATGTTCAAAATCCCAGTAAGACAAGAAGCCCAGATTTCCTGCAAGGTCATAATGAACAATGAAAGAAAAAGTTGCAGAAACACTGTGGATGTCAGATTCAAGGACCCGCAGTCCTGCTGTTGTAAAGAATCCAGGGGATTCTGTATAAAGGATGGGCCTGTTTAGTGCTTTGACTATGAGCTTTAACATGAAAGGACCTTTGGAGCAATAGGAGATGAGACCATAATGAATTCTGTAAAATGAAAGAGACCTCTGAAGTCCATCTGGCCCTTCCTCCCACCATCAAGCGGGCTTATGCTCCACAAGCCCAGACAGCAGAGATCCTGCTTTATTTTATGTTTTTGGATGTCAAAAAAAAAAGTGAATTAAAAAAAACTCAGTAATCTACTCACAGACTCGAGAGTAGATGTTCTACCAAATGAAATAAAATTCAATTACGAAGTACATCAGAATGCCAGAGATTTGATTATCATGAGGATCAAAGAATGCTTCTGACTGTCACGGTGATCTTTAGTTTATCATTTGTCCTCATACACAGAATCCTTATCAGTGAGAGCACACAGCTCTACTGCAGCAAACAAATCCCCTGCCAGGCCCCATCATACACACACATACACAATCACACATATACACATGTACACTGCAGTATTAAGACCAAGAGAGAAGGATGGAAATGGCAATAAGGATTTAGAAAGTCTGAGTTCCACCCCTGTCTTCAGTGCTTTCTATCTATCTGATTCTCAATAATTTATAACCCAGCCAACTTCTATTTTTTTACTCATCTGTGAAACTGGGATAATGGGACTGAGGAGGTTTCTTGTGAGGTTAAAACTAATTAATAGATGTGAAAGGCCTTTGAAGATAATAAAGTGTACACTGAAGTAAGTCTCTTTGCTATAGTTTTTATTGTCATGTACTCAGTGAGGTCTCAGATGTCCCAAACCTGCAAATGGAGGCTGCCAGACCTACCCTGCCCTATGCTCACACAGGACTCTTCCTGTGTGAGCCCTTGAGTCCTTATTTTTCCTGAACTCAGCCCTTGAGTACCCTCTTCTGATCAAAGGCATCCCCCTGGGATCAGGTAAGGGAGCTGCCCAATTCAGTATCTTTGCCAACAACCTTTTTCCTTTTCTTTGTCATAATTGTGACCATAAGCTCCCAGCTCACAATTTTCTCCTCTCTTTTTTGACACTTGCACTTATGTTTCCTCTTAGACAATATCTTTTTTACATGAACAAAATTACTGAATGTAACTTCTTTTAACACTCTTTACTGCCTCATATCATGTTTGCTTGTCTTTCTTTTCCACAAGATTTTTAAGGAGCATAAAATATCTTATCTAATCACTAGCACCTAAACCAATGCCTTAAAAATGCTCAATAAATGTATACTGAATCAAGTTCTCACATTTTCAAATATAGCTTCTCTTTCTCTTTCCAAGTTACCTCAGGAAAATTTATCTTCTGTTTCTATTCCACCAGATACATCTATGAGTAAAAAGTAACAGTAATCTTGCCTGACAGGTATAAGAGCTATGCTAGTGATGTATTCCATCAAGAAAAAGGAAAGACAATATGAAGGAAAATTAGACGTAAAAAATGAACCTGTTCAGACTCTCTACTAAGTAATCTAATGGTACTCAACAAGAATTTTACCACTTATTATAATCTATCTCAGGGAAGAATGTCTACAAATAAGTAATCAAAAGATAAAAGAAAAAGTAATTTGTTCAAAAACATCCATATTACACATAAAAATAAATTGAATACGTAAATTTCCAAAAAAAAATCACTATGACATCATAACAAAATACTACATTGATACAGCATTTAATTAAAATGCTTATTTCCAGCTTATCAAAGGCAAAGAAAAGAACGTGACTTTAAGATTATTCATGACTTTTTTTGGAGTAAAACTGATAATAAAGACACCATCCATTAGGTTTTTCAACCTCCCTTACATAAAGAAAGGCCAATGCAATATGTTTCATTTAGACTGCGGAACAAGAGAAAAAACTATTTGAAAAACCAACATGGTGCCCTTTATAAGACAGTAACAACTCCACAATTCACTGTTTTCCTTTTTGCCTTTTGGTGGGCAGTTCAGAGCAAAATCTAGGGCTCCAATATAATAGCTTTCTTAACCTAGGTTCTGATATAATTATTCATTCATCCCTTTAATAATTTGTTTTATTTCACTCATATAACTTATGGTTTCATTTTATCTGCATCATGTAATGTGAAATATCTTAAAATTATTTTGGAAATAAGCTGGGCATAATAAATACATGAATGAATCACTAAAAATTGCAAATATGCTGATTATATTGCAATAGAGAAATACATTCACAGAATAAGGTTAAGTCAATAATAAATGTGAAACAAATATTAGAAGCTAATTTGAATGGATAATAATATTAGTTGCTAATCTTTACTGAGCTTTTACTCTGATTCAGAAACTGTTAAATGTACTTCATATTTTATTGTGTCAATGAACCCTCACAACAACCCTATAAGGCAGGTTTTGGCAGCCCCCAGTTTCTCATCTATCAATGAGGAAACCAAGGCACAGAGAAGTAATCTGTCCACACTGCTTACAGGCTACCTGCCTATAATTTTAAATGCAGGGCTATTTTCGTAAATTAAAAGAGCTTATATTCATAGCAATAATATTCATAAAAGGAATGAATATTAAATTTAATTCCTTCTAAAGTTGATGGAAAAATCAAAAGTCATCCTTTCAATCTTCACCATGTATTTATTAATATTAACATTTTTAAATTTATTAACACCTCAATAGTATTGTTTTCTATTATTTCAATCAGAATATTACAGATGAAGGGGGTAGGTGAAATTAATTTGGGGTGGGGGCACATTTAGGTTACTAAACTAGAGCTAACTAAAGGCACTTTTTTCATTAAAATACTCTTGAAAACAGAAGGAGATGTAATGTTAAAACACCACCTGAAGCAAAAACTATGGATAACCTACATGCCATAGCTCAGAATAATTAATACAGCCTAGCTGAGACATGAGGTCTGAATTTCAGGGTCAAGAAAATAGAAGTCAGTTGTTCAAACACCCCAGAGAGATCGCCAACAAAGGAAATGTGGCTATTCCACAGGTGCACCGGAACTGATGTGCAAATCACCTGGATTTATGTCATGCCTTTATCACTTCTCTTCTCCTTATGTGAATACCTCTTCTCTCCCCAGTTCCCATAAATTCAACAAGGTCAGGGATACTGCATCTTGAAATGAGAAGTCAGTGGTTAGGACGTGTGAAGACATAAGAGTTTTACCGTGGTTCAGTGTGGTGTTTTGTTTTTGATTTTTGTTTTTGTTTTTTCAAATAGTTCTTTCTGCAAAGGGAAAATTCCATATTGCTTGTTTCAAGTTATACAGGAATAACCATGCTTCCATAAAATCAGACAATCAGACAGTGGAAGTGGATGACCTTTCTGTGAACCATAAGCAGCTCGCCAGATGAATGACTGCTAGACACTAGAAAGGTAGCTAGAAGATGTGTTTCAGAGTGTGTGTATATAATTACTCTCACACATGTTCATATACATATGTAAAACATATGTATATATTTATGTAAATGTGTATGAGTATGTAAAGAAATGCACCAACATATTAGGAGTTATTTCTTATTAGTGGGAAAATGGGAGCTTTTGTGTTCTTCTTTATATGATTCTCTACTTCATGTTTTCTAAAATGAGTAAGTAGCAGTTTTATAATAAAACTGTATTAAAAAGCTTTTGGAAGAAATAAAGATAGTTAAACACTTTATATTATTACTTCTATGAGAAGAGAACACTCCAACATTATAATCAGCTGACAAAGTTCTGCAGAACAGACTATTTAAGACCATTTAAAAACTAGTGGCTTTTTCAATTCTGGTTAATAAAAAGTAACCATGTGTACCATATGCAGAAAATCAATTCTCAAACACTAGGATGTGTGACGCTCAAAGATCCTTAACATGATTTAACATCCTTTTGGTAATTTGAAAGGCAATCCAAAATCTCACGGTGTCTCACGGTCATAATAATAAACATAAATTTTCATTGACCATGAGTCTAAAGTAAGTCTGGTTACTTGAGATTTAATTTTTGCATTCTTAATGAAAGAAACTTGGCTTTATATGTTTATAAATTCACATATTACAAACATATATGAATACAGATGGTAATATTTTGATATTAATCCTTAGTTTTTTCATACCACAGTCAAGTACCTGAATGAATTTGCAACCTCTTCCGCAGTTCTCCACATTCCCAATTAAAAATGGAAACTTACTGGGGTCTCGTACAAGTTTACAACAGTAACTCTTTAGTTGCAATGAAATCTGAGTGAATTTTAAAATACTTGAAATAAATGTAGAATGGGCAGAACAATAAAGATACTAGGCTTAAAATGTTCAGTAGACATTCAATACTTGCTAAATTGAATTGAAAGACATTAACCAACTTTCTTCATTACATCCCCACTCTACTCTCACTCCCTCCACTAATACTTTTTGTTCACAAATGTTTAAAATTCTTTTAGGCAGCAGCTACCTGTGGCTTTAAATTCCCCCTTTCCCAAGTAGTTCAATTCATTCTACTTTCATATTTAAACAATTATCTTAGCTAAGAATAGAAAAGATTGAATAAGGTACTAGCAGCTGGGCCTACCATCTTAGAATTCTCAACTCTGAACTGGAAGGAACACTAGAAATTATTTAGACTTACTTGTCTTATCCCTGTCTCCTCTGACCCCCACAATCAATTGACACTTTGGCTTGATTCATTTTAGGTCTTCAACAGCCTGTTGCTCAAAGCTGTACTCTTCCTACCTGAGGGAGAGAAATAGTGAGGAGAAGCAGATCCACTGTGGCTCACGGTTACCATCGGTTCCCAAGGAAACAGTGGGTAGGGCAAGAAGCAATAACCAGTAAAGTGACTGCTCTGAAGCCTTCCCTTCAGCCTGCCTCCTATCAAGCTCCAGTTTATATAAACAGCCTGCTGCACATTGACTTGCACTTTATATGCTAGAATTTTATTCGTACTAAATCCCTTTGAAGATGTGTTTACTGACAATCTATCCAGGAGTAGGATCTACCTTCCTGATCCTACCCACCCCTCAGCAGACATGAATTCTTTCCTCTTCTCTTGCTGACAGCCATCTGTTTTATTGTTAACGCACTGTGTTATATTTTTTGTGTAATTATACCATCTCTGTAAACTCTGTCCACAAGACTTTATTATATACCTCCAGGGGTCGTGGTACAGATTAAAGGAAGTAGTATTTCTACAGTACTATTTTTGCAAATAGCTTCCATCCCAATGATCTCCACCCATCTTCAGGACAGTCATGAAGTGTCATTTACTGTGATTCCCATTTAATAGAAGAAGAAAGTGAGTCTCAGAGTCCTTCCCTAAGGACACCGTTTAAATAGTGGCAAAGCAGAGTACAGAACTCAAAGGCAACACCACTTTCCTTTGAAATCCTAGAAATGTCTGCAATTTGAATGAGCATTCTCCTCCCCTACCAACACACAAATCCTAAGAAGCTCTGCATATAGTCAGCATTCCTAACTAGTACGTTTTGACTCAGCCACGAGAATGTGGCAAAAGACGATAATAAAAAGATCAATGGTTAACATTTAGCCAGTGCTTCAAGCTTCTAGTACTATGCTGAATATTCTCATACACAATCTCATTTAAACTTGTCAGAAACTCTAAGGATGGGTACTATTATTTCCCTCATTTTACAAATAAAAAACCTGAGGCTCAAGCTCCCAAGCCTGCTTAGTTGCAGAGACAGGATTCAAATCCAACTTGTTTGACTCTAGGACCCATAACTTCACCACCATCTCCTCATTATAATGAAAACAATACTTCTCAACCTTCATAAAGGAAGTTCTCAGTCCCTAGGGAGACTGCCTCTTTGAAGAAAAATGGAAATGTTAATGATCATTAATATTTTTATGACTTTCCCCAAGCCTTAAGGTCGCATCAAATCAATCTAGATGACTCCTTTTCTCATTTTGTCTGAAACTGAGAGGGCATTTGTAGCTCTGAGTCCTCCCCTGGAGTTCCCAGCATCAAAAGCATTTTCTATTGCCAGTTAGCCATGAAATAACTCCTGCACTTCACTCTGGAGTTGTCTCTGGATCCTGTGTTCCAAGAGCCTCAAATCTCTTCAGGGAGAAAACTACTCTGTGAGTTCCTACTATTTTCATTATCCTTCAATTGCTTTACCAAATAAAAATGTATTTCAGTGAAATAAGAATGTGTTATGCAAACCATAAGGAAATCTGGAAATATTACTTAGTATCTTTAGTCCTCCTTTTCAAAGATAATAGCTATCTGAAAGTGAAAAGCCAGCCATCTGCTACAAGGCTCCACAAATGAATCTATTGCTCTAGGCACTGAAGACTCAAAGCTAGAGAGAAATGAAGTTCAATGATCAAAAGTCATTTAGTTAATGCTGATTAAGCCTTCACTCTTACATCATAAGGTACAAAATGCCTACTTTGTTATAATAATTTAATAATTTCTATTATTATTTTCTGAACACTATAGAAATTTTTCTAGGGAAGAAACTCAAAACAGAACTGGGTCCTCTATTAAGGAGGGAGAATAAATAGTGTGTTCCCAATCATGTAAGTGAAGGAAAGGAAAGACGACAGATATTGACTCGTCACTATTGGGATATGAAAAATCCTGTTTCTCGTTGTAGTTGGGCCCTCTGTAATATAATCTTGCTTACCTAATTAGCCAACCCTAATACTAAAAATGTGCAATTAATACAGAGAAGTTCTAAAACCTACTACATTAGACACAGCTCTTTGCTAGGCTGAGAAACCCAAACAATCCAAGGATAAAAAAATGAGGAATGTAGGCAGGGTATGGAAAACCACAAAGAGTTGATAGGGCAGCATGGTTTCATGAGAGCTAGGCTGGAACTCAAAATCATTCTGGACATGAAGCAGTTCCAGGGATTTCAGCTGTGGGATTTTGAGGTCACTTCTCCTGGGTTCTGCCACTCATGGACTCATCTGCTCTCTAAATATAGCCTGCCTTCCCTCCTACTACTAACTGACACTTTCCCTCAGTCAAAATCCAAATCCTGGGAAGGAAAGTGGTTGGTTAAACTTTTTTTCCCACGCAACAAGTTGCTGGCCAATCTCTGGATGCCCATCTGGATGACCATCTTCTGACCCTTGCCCAGTGGTCTGAGAGAAGGTTACATTGGCCTCCTAGACTTGCCCCTTCTGCAAGGCATCAGTCAAGAATATTTCCTGTGGAATGGGGTATCAATTAGTCTAACACTCCACGACATCTTAGGATAATTTTTGTATGCATATAAGCCTATTAATAAGATTTATGGAAGGCTTTGTGCTTTTCAGGTAGAGCAAGTGTAAAATTTGCTCCATAAATACAGCTTTTTAGGAACTATTAGTCTCCTTATTTTATACAACAAGATTCAATTTATCATTAAGAGAAGCATGTAACATTGTGCCTAAAAGCAGGTGGAATCAGACTGTCTAGTTCAAATGCCTCTTCTCTCTATTACTAGCTGTGTTACCGTGGACATTTCACCTGCACTGTGATCCTCACTCAGTTTCCTCGTTAGTAAAACGAAGATACTGAAGAGCACCTACTTCAAATAGTTGTTGAGAGGATTAAATAAAGCAATATATATAAAGTGCTTAGAAAATGCCTGGCACATTAAGGGCACTATCTTAAGTGTTGGCTATGATGACAACGACGATGATGACAATGATGATGATGATTCTAAGCCCCTATCCCACAAAGCTGTCAAGAGGAAAAAAAGAATAAAAGCTAGTTCTGTGCTGCATCCATGGCAAGCTTGGTACAGCATAATTTTGCAAGCTCTCTTAAGACTCCATCTCTCCTTCCCTCTCCACAGTCTCACCACTATCACAATGGTATTGCTGGGAAACAAGGCAAAGACTGCCTTGCTTTTGGTAACTCTAATCCTTTTCCCCTCCCTAGCTTGGAAGAATCTCTTTCTAATATGCTCTGTTAATAGGGAGGCCTGTTACCACAAATCCTGAGTCCACTCTGGGTTTGAGCTTTTGGAAAGAAAGGCCTGGAAGATTTGTAAACCACATCCATGGTTCTTCCTACCAGTTTCCTCACTGAAGCAATTGAGCAGCAAGTACACTACCTACTTGAATTTGGTGAAGCAGTAGAAGGTAACAAGGAGGGAGAATAGATTAACTTCTCAAGATATTACCAAGCTACACACGCATTATATCTGTTAAACCTTATGACAAACCACGAAGAACTGGGTACTAACGTGGTTAGTACATTTCTAAAGGCTACGCGACTCATAAGTTTTCGAACAAGCACTACTTTCGGCATAAGTCAGTCCGACTCTAAAGCTTGAGGGGTTTTTTTTCCCTTAGAAAGCTCACTATGATCTTTGGGGGGAGGGTGGGCATCATCCAAGTACAACAATAATTAATTATATATGAAATCTAGCCGGTGAGAGAACACATTGCTAGCAGATTCCAGTAGTCCCTGAGGCACATACTTGCTATTTTGTTGTTGTTGTTGATTATTTCATCCGTCCTTCTGACTATAAACTGAGTTCTCAATCTAGAGTATCTTGAATTTGGTTTGACATTGTAGGTGCAGCTATTGAATGAATAAGCACCTCTGGAGGAGCTCAGCATTCTCCAGCTGAGGGGATCCTCCCGTATGAGCATGGAGGGACCTGACCTGGGCAAGTGGATGTGGTCAAAACTGTGAGACATCCATGCTGACCCCCTCTGCAACTCTATCATTTTCATGTTTCTAGAATCCCATTGCAGATTACATTTTAAAAATCATGTACCTATCCCTAAAAGTTTCTTCTGAATTAGATAAATTAATCAGTCTTTTTTTGGAAGAGGAAGGAGTACCGAATTCAAACAATGTCTTATGCAATGATTCTCTTCTTCAATGCAAAGGACTAATTTTTCTCCTTCAATGCAAAGGACTAATTTTTATCAACTGCCTCTTTAAAAAGAAAATTTAAAGGAGATATAATTCACATACTCTAAAATTCACCATTTAAAGTAAGCAATTCAATGGGTTATATTCACAGAGTTGTACAGCCATAATCACTATCTAATTCCACAACATTTTCACCATTCCTAGAGAAAGATCATACCCCTTATCAGTCATACCCCCATTTTCTCCTCCCCCAAACCACTAATTTATTTTCTGTCTCTATCCTCTATGGAATTGCCTATTCTGAAGATTTCATATAAATGAAATTGTATAGTATGTAATCTTCTGTATCTGGCTTCTTTCACTGAGCATAATGTTTTAAAGTTCATCCATGCTGTAGCATGAATCAGTACCTCATTCATTTTGTATGGCTGCATAATATTCCAAAGTATGGATAGATTACATTTTGTTTGTGTATTTATCAGTTGATTGACACTTGGGTTGTTTCCACATTTTGGCTAGTAGGAATAAGGCTGTTATGAACATTCATATACAATGCTTTGTGTGTGAATATATGTTTTCAATTCTTTTGGGTATATACCTAGGAGTGGAATTGCTGGGTCATATGGTAACTCTATGCTTAACTTTTTGAGGAACTGCCAAACTGTTTTCTATAGCAGCTGCACCATTTTACACTCCCAGTTAACTGCCTCTTTCCTCATTCTGAAAGAATAAGAGTTAATGAAAAATAACAGCAGAATGGCAGAATTTAAAAAATCAGTTTTAAGCATTTATCCTCCATTTAAAGAGTCTTTTCCTAGACTTCCTACTGTGTTCAGATTTGGTGGTTGCAAAATCAGAGCCTCAAGAAAGACAAATAATTTACTTTCCCCTTTGCATTTTTAAAAATCTCTTCTTTTAATCCACTCCACTAACTCTCATGGGGCATGAGTAATACAGAAAAATAACACATGGTTTGTAACAATTGTATGGATTGTTGGAAAATTCAGGAAACAAAAATTATCATTATTATTTATTTAATGATTATGTTACTGAATATTTTGGATAACCTAATTCTTACATATATATATATTTACATATATATATTTATCCTGTGAATATATACGCTATATGAGGAGAGTGATATAAATCTCCAAATGATCATTTTAAGAGAAAGTAAGATATCTCAAAAAAGAAAAAAAAAGTCCCATAAATGAGACATGCGATTGACCTGAGTCAAGTGACCAGGAAGTTTTCACTTGGCTTCTACTAAGCGTTAACACTATTAACGCAAAGATGCAAAATGTAAACATTTGCCTTGGCTCTATCCCATCTGAGGTTGGGCACACGAGAACGACCAGCATGAGTCAGAATCACAGCCCATCTGGCTCAGAGTCACGCTGCCAAAAGAGGGAGCACAGACCTTGGCAGGGAAGAGGAGTTGTTCTCCCCAACATCAGCCTCAAGGGCAGGAAATATCCTGGTAGATTTTTTAAATAGTTATTTTTATTCATGTTCATTCCCAAAATAATTTTGGGGCTTTTTTTTTTAAAAAAAATTCATGTATATTTTCTTTCCAAATAATCCCACTGCAACAATGTTTCTGAAGTTTTTATGGGTCAGAGCTCCACAAAACACCTACTGAAAGGAAAAGCCTCTCCTTCAAAAAGTGTCTGTGCACTCAACTTTTGCACAAATTCAGTGAATCCCCTGGAAGTAACCTATGAACGTCCTCAGGGATACCCGCCTTAGGGTGAGTCATTTCACCCATATGGCACTTGCTGTGTGGAAGAGAATGTCCTCTATAATAGTTAAGGCTCAGATGATAAATGTGATAATTTCTTTAAGGAGCACCGGGGTCACCATATCCATGGAAAATCGCCCCTCCAGATTAATCCACTTCCTATATCTAAGAAGTATACTTAGCGAGCCACCACCCAACTAGCATGTTGCCACCTGGCACTCAGTCTGGCACTATTAACAAAAACTGGCCCTAACACACGCATCAGTCAATCCAGTCACTAGACAGAAACCACATCACTTATTTCCACAGAGAGAATTTAAAATGAAGAATTATTAGCTAGGTATGAAATTGTTAACTTGGAAACCGACACTGTCAAAGAGAACTTAAAGGTATCATGGAGGTAGTAATTGCAGACAGCTGAAGGGAAAATGGGAAGAAGTTGGTACCAGCAAATCTTAGAAACTCCGGCCTGTGAGGAGGGGGTGCACCTTGGCTCATGAGGTGTCTCTGAGGGGCATGATGAGGCTCCGTCTTCGAGTGTTGGAAAAACTGCAAGCTGGATTCAACTGCAGAAAAGAATTCCTGCTGCCCAAGTGAAGAAGCATTGCTGGGTGATGCTCCTGGTAACAGGAAGACAGGGAGCCCAAAGGAGCAAAGAAGGAGCGAGTCCTTACTTCCCCCTCCAACTTTGCAGTTTTTCTCTAGTGCCCTCTATGGGCAGAGCCTAACATGGAGCCCCCAGGGAAAGCAGAAAGGCAGTTAGCCCAGGCCTGCCTTCAGCTTCCCAAAGCCGAGGACAGAGGGGTGGGTTGAGAGCTAATAATAACCAGCAAAGCAAATTCTCTCAATGAGAGTCCCCAGATTTTTTTAAATTTTGAAATTAGCAATTAAACAAGTTTCTACCTAACCCATACAGATGCCTTAGAACACCTAATCACACTAACAAAATGCACTGAGCACTTGTTACATGCTAAAGAGGGTGGTGATTTAGTTATTTTAATCTGTACTATTTTATTTAATCTCCATAACATGAATTTCCCTCCCTTTCTTTCTCTCTCTCTCTATATATAATATAGACATACATATATTCACACATATACATATATAGATATAGAGAAATAGAGAAAAAAGCGAAAGCATTTGATACTGCATAAAGAGAGAGAAAGAAAATGAGAGCACATGCGTTATTTGGATAAACTCTAGACAGCTAGTATAATATTCATTTCTAAACAAAATAAAAAAGGAAGTAGCAAGACTGGGAAAGTCTGAATAATTGCCCCAGAAGCCACTTGCAGATCTGACCCTCAACCATGTGCTTCTAACTATCTATACTACTATCCAAAGCCAGCAAGGGACACACCAGATCTCTGTCTAAAAGGCCACTTACCCAGTAGGGCACTCAGTGATATTCAGTGACACTGACACAAAGGCCCATTGTGCCCCAATGCCGCAGGGTTACTGGAGTTCAGTGGGCTAGGAAAGCACCAGGACACTCTATCTAGCTGATGCCCGCTGTGCTCCTCCTAAAACCCATTCACTGTATGGTCTCAATTACTTTTAATTACAATGAGCTACTGCTTCAATTACATGTAGCACAGATAGTCTTATATAATTCTTCCCTAAGGACACTACTTTAAACAGAGAAAAAGATTTGGAGAGATGGGCTCAGCCAAGGCAGAAAGGCCATGAATAAAAGGGTAAAGAGATGCAACTAATTTTCTAAGGAGCATTCACCTGACGTTTACAGTTCTTTAAAAATACATGAAAAATACAGCAAAACTGTGAGAAATATCTCCATAGGCATTCATTCAACAAAAATACTTATCCAGTGCCTACAGTTTGCCAATAGAGATGAATCAGCTATGGCCATTGTCCTCAAGAGCTTACAGTCCAACTGAGGGTACGGACATGAATTCAATAACAACTACCATTTGTTTAGTACTAATACCTGTCAGTCACTGTTCATGGTGTCCAACATGTACTAACTCACTAAACACTCTCAACAACTTATAAGGCATTTAGTCTTAGCATCCCCATTTTACAGATAAGGAAATAAGCACAGAGAATTTAAGCTATTTTGCCCAAGTCACATAGCTAACATGGTGGAGGCAGCACTTAATTCCAGGCATTCTGACTCCAAATCCTCTGTGTTTACCTAGGCCATATGCCCCTTATAATAACAACAAAGAAATGCTAAATATCATATGGCACTACAGACACTTAGGGACTGGAGAGATATGTTCCAAGTTGGGAGAGCAGAGAAGGGTACATGGAGAAAGATAATATTTAATCTGGGCTTGGATATCTTTTAAATAAGATGCATTCTATGACAGTTTTCACTGGTAGTGGTAACTCACATTTATTGAATGTTTACTATTTGTTAGGCAATAGATAGTCAAGGCATAACTATTCAAAAATGGGATAGTACACATCTATAAAATCAGCCTCGATTAAGTACATTCACCTGGAAGAAATCTTCAAAATAATTACTGGGGATTTTATAAACTAGGCAGTTCAGTTTTGTAACTAATCAGAATATATTGAATTTTATATGTTAAAATAGAGGGCTTAAGGTTCTGATACCACAAGCCAGAAATAGTGACTTCTCAATTAATCCTAATTAAGAAGACATTTCTTTATTAGAAAATAGTATGGTACAGTGCAGAGAGTTTGAAAGTAAACAGGCTTTGCTTTGAATCCCCAGCCTTGTGTGATGGAGTGTCAGTGCCTTAACCTCCCTGGACCTCAGTTTTCTCATCTGCAAAGTGGAAGTCAAGACTTTCTTTAGAGTAAAAGTTCTCGACCAGAAGACAGTTCAGAGAACCGGATAAACATTACCCCTCTACGGAAGCGAGATTAATACTCTCACAGGGTAAATCATGAAGATTGTCAGAAATCCCCAAATTCACAAACACGGAACAGTCTTCAGACTCCTGAATTTCTCCACTCATGTGTCTCTAAAGTCATGCACTTCCTATGCATGACTATTTACACACAAATTATCTACCTCTTTACCTTTCAGTAAAGTTCTAATTGTTATATGTAGAGTAATTACATATAACACTAGCTACATATAACACTAACATTTGCACTAGCTGGAGAACTGAGTAAAATCTGTTCTTGAATCATACTTGTTTCCATTCAAATCACATGGTAGAGATGTTCCTATTGAGAGAAGCCACTGCTGAATTCAATTTTTCACTCCTTAATATCTCTACAGTTTCCATTTTCTGGCAAAGATTTTCTTAGAGGGCTTCACACTCACTTTATTAATGTCACCAGCCATATCAGCTGACTTTCTTCTGATGCCTTTTTTCATAAAGAAACAAAGCTTATCACTTCAAAAGGGTGACACCACCAGGAAGAAAAATTGAGAATGTGGGAAATAGCTGGAGTCACTAATTAACTAAGTGACTTTCTTTACAGTGTCTGAAATTCAAGTACTAAGTTGGACAAAATCACAAATTATCTCAGATCACAGGCTTCTGAGGGCTGCCCACAAGTTAGTGACGTTGTGAATATCAAAATCTGTTACTAGGTTTTTGTGAGATACTCTGGAAAACTTAAATAAGCTTAGCAATATAGCCATCTTGGTGATTCACAGTGCACACTCGCATATTAAAGTCTCTCAAGTCCTCCACTCAAGAAATCTTCTTAATATTGCATAAACCAGCATATCCCAAACATATTTGACTATGGAAGCCTTTTTAACATTTTTGTTAACACATATTAATATCCTGTAGCACTGATAATCCTCGTTGCAATCTCTTCTAAACAATAAGCACAGTACCCCAATGAGTACAAAACTAGCTGTACCCAGCACAACATGCAATGTTTGAACAAGGTTTAATCTACTCATCCAAGAAATATTTACTAATAATTAATAATCTATAAAGGCAGGTTGTTCATTCACTTGGTTCAGGCTAAGCATAATTCACTCTCCCATTCTCAGAGTCAACACTTAATAAGCCCAGTGATGGAACTTTTGAGAAAGCAACATACAGCTCTTTGTGAGGAAATAGAGGCAAATATTTTATTTTGGCTCCCAGTGAGCTGAATGTCACAGTGAGGTGGACTCTTCTGGGTGTTCCCTGGAGTTTATTTTTTTGACTGTTCTAGGGGTGGCTGTTCTTCCACTCATAACCCTGAAGGCAACAGGCACGATACTGCAGATGTCTGGGACACTGGAATGAATCAAATATTTTCATCGTGAGAATAGTTAGTATGTTTATTCAATATATTTAGCTCCTTTGTGAAAAATGTTACACTGCAGCCCTCACATCTGACATGCATCCTTTATCTCTTATGCTTTTTCAAGATGAAAGCAGCTTGTTGACTACGTGCATCTGTTACTTCTAATGACTCTACCTCAGAGGGATTCGCTCTTTTTTCTTTTCAATCATGCTTCTCTTCCTTCATGCTTTCTGTCTCCACTGACGTAGAGCTTCATGTCTTCCTGTTTCATTTTTCCCCTCTGATGTTCTATTTGTTTTTCTTCTACGGCCTCTGAGGTCTTGTATGTGGTTTAGCCATGTTTCCAGTTTTCAAAATACTTAAACATTTCATTAGGTAATCAAATTCTCAAAATTGAATGCCACGTTTATAAACATTTTTAGCTCAACTGAGTTGACATCATGAATGTTACGTGTTGTATAAATTCTACATTCAGTCTCAAATGTTTAAAAGACTGCATACTATAAAATCATACCATTCTTATAAACTGTGACTACTTGTCTACCACTAGTTATTGTCAAATTTATAAATTAACAGGCACAATGTTACTATGGTATTTTCTGGATGCTCACATGAAAAGAAGTATAGGATGGGGGCCAGCCCGGTGGCGTAGTGGTTAAGTTCATGTGCTCTGCTTCGGCGGCCCCGGGTTCATGGGTTCGGATCGCGGGCACAGACCAACGCACTGCTTATCAAGCCATGCTGTGGCAGGCGTCCCACATAAAATAGAGGAAGATGGGCACAGATGTTAGCTCAGGGCCAATCTTCCTCAGCAAAAAGAGGAGGATTGGCAACAGATGTTAACTCAGGGCTGATCTTCCTCACATACAAAAAGAAAAAAAGAAGTAGTACAGGATAAACCTTAGGTTTTTATTTTATCTTTATATATTGCTATTAATAACTGCTGGAGTTAATCAAATGTTTGTTATAAAACAAGCATTGTATTAAGCATTTCACATACCGTATCTCATTTAATCGTCACAACATTGTTTTATGTAGGTACCATTATTATATCTATTTTATCAATGGATATAACAATAAATAAATTAATAAAATAAAGTGTTATACGAGTAAAAGGGAATTAGAAAATTTTAGACGTAGCCAAATATTAGTTTTGAAGTGTCTTTCCTGTGTGATGTATAACTTTAAATACTATTGTAAAATGCTTTGGGACAGTGGTTCTATTTTCATTAATTCATCAACAAAATCTTCCACTGTAACAATTATAACTTTTCTGAGAAGATGGCTACAGTGTTAAATAACTTACAGCTAGAAAAATGGGGTTCTACCCTGGAGTCGTAGAATTATTTCAAATAAAAAATACTCATTTAATTGAATCTAGTTCTAGCTCAGCTTGCAGAGAATTCAAAACAAGATTAGAAACAAGAAGGTGATTTATCACCCAAGGGAGGGTAGCCTGTCTTTGACATTGAATTATGGTGTAGGAACTTTGCATGTGAACTCTTTCTGCACAACAGTCTTGCCCAGATCCCAGACTGAAGTGTTCACTGGCGATGAAAACAATTCCAAAAATAATGAATGTCTTTGGTCTGGACACACTTCTCCCATTCAACACAGTTCTCTAGCATTCCCTCAGCATCCAATCTTCTTGCACAAACTGCTCTCTGCATTTTTTTCCGCTGTGTTTAGGGAACTCCTCACATTTTGAATTACCTAAACCCCTGTACTTGATCATTCTTTCAGGACCACTGCTGAGTTTGACTAACTGACATCCCTCTCTTCTGAGCTCCAAAGCCACAACATCGCATATCTCACGAAGTTTAGCACTCGACAATAGTAAGGTCATTTATTGTTTCATGGTGGTTGTATTTCTGTAAAGTACTCTCTGCAACTAGCCTTAAATTCACTGAGCCCAGTTGCCACATTTTACTACACGGTATCCCTCACAAAATACATAAAAGGCGCTCAAGAAGTTAACTGATTAAAAATGGTGGTGAAATCATAAGGGAATACTTTGAAAGAGATGATACCTCTCCCTATTGAGAATTTTCACCAATTTTTGGAAGAGTTCCATAGGTGTGCCAACATAGATTCTATCTAGAATTGGGTCACTGGTATCAAGCAACTAAAAACTACATATCTTTAAGTAGCCACTTTCTATAACAGTGGTTAGAGTGGAGGGTTGGCTTTGATGCCTCAAGCGATCTTAGCACTTATTCCTGAAGAAGGAGATACCAAGGAAGTGAACAATCACAACTCACTCCAGTAATCACCACTACCAGAGATTTTTTTGCTACATCTTTCAGTGTAAGGCAAAGAGCAAGGAAAGAGAAAGTTTGCTAGATGCTGGGATATCACCTAATTAACACTCCACAGAAACTTTGCCCCCGAGTTCTGGAAAACAGATAATAAAAATTTGAGGCAAAAGATTCTCCAGAAACAAATCAGGAAGGTCCTGTGTGAGAAACTCATTCCATATGACTAGCCTCCTTGGTGGAGTGACAACTCAGTGGAAGTCAGCACAGATGCCACACAAGCATCACCAAGGGGAGAACTCTAAGCTGACACAAAACCTGGATTTACTGGCCAATAATGAATGTATCTTGGATGGACCCCAGCTCCTGCCTTTGGCTGGCTTACAATTTTCCTCATGAGCTGCTCTCATCTAAAAGATTAATAAAATAAAATGTATGATAAAAACAAAGAGAGATTTAGCTCTCAAATTGTAACATAATCATGCTCATGCAATCCAAATAATTCTCAGCCTAAAATTCCTCAGAGACCCAAATGAATATATTACAAACACTCTGGTTGTAAAGCCCATGTTTCCCAGCAAT
Source organism: Diceros bicornis minor (assembly GCF_020826845.1). Taxonomy (NCBI): domain Eukaryota; kingdom Metazoa; phylum Chordata; class Mammalia; order Perissodactyla; family Rhinocerotidae; genus Diceros; species Diceros bicornis. The sequence continues at coordinate 71,467,727 of NC_080745.1, forward strand.
AAAATTGCTGCAATAAACATTTGGGTTCTTTTCCATTTTTAGAACCATTTTGAACAACCTGCATCTAATGGATTTTATTAGCACCCTCAAAGACTTCCAATGAATGGCAAAACCCCCAATGCTTTTTCTGAGTGGTTGACACTAAACAATAATGTTGTTTTTCAGTGTTTAGTCTTCCCACTGCCAAGTACGAGCTTTCTGTTAGGTTCCTTGGCACTAAATCTCTCCCTAAGATACCTTCTGCAATCTACAGGCAACTAGTAAAATGAGATGATCTCCCTTAAACTCATGTCATTCCAGCATTACCCAGAAGGGATACTGAATACCACTAAGGATCTTGCTTCCTTAGAACAAAAAAAATCAATGTGCTCTTTGAGCAACCACTCACAATCCTTTCTCCAAGTTCCTGTGTCTGGTAACAACATACTTACTGATAAGATTGTCTTCAGTCAAATAGTGCATCATTTTATAAAGAGTTTTGTACATGAAGGACTTTCGGCTATTCTGTAATCAAACATTATTGTGCTTCCATCAGAAGTGCTTTGCATTCAAGAGCTAAAAATTGCCCCACTGCTATGATAATTAGAAAAGCAAATTTTAACAGGTTCTTCTCTTTATTCATCCTTAAACTCAATTACTGAAACCACAAAAATAATACACATTCTCCCAAATTAATTGTAACCTGAAGATACTGATTGATCTCAATGGCTTAAAAAATACTATATTTCAAATAAAATGCTATAGAAAATTCAAAAGGCACTGTTGGGCCCCAGGTTGCTACTGCACACCTAGAGGCTTCCCTCTATTCCCCACTTTCTGTTTTTCATGATTATAGCTAACATACTCCATAAGAGACAGTGTGTTAGGTGCATTATGCTTATCATCTCATTTAAGTCCCACAGCCATATTAAGAAGTAGTATCAAGGGCTGGCCCAGGGGTGCAGTAGTTAAGTTCGGCACACTCCACTTCAGTGGCTCGGGGTTCGTGGGTTCGGATCCCGGGCGCAGACCTATACCACTCATCAAGCCATGCTATGGCAGTGACCCACATAAAAATAGAGGAAGACTGGCACAGTTGTTAGCTCAGGGCCACTCTTCCTCAAGCAAAAAGAGGAAGATTGGCAACAGATGTTAGCTCAGGGCCAATTTTCCTCACACACACAAAAAAAGAAGTATTATCAAGGGGGCTGGCCTCATGGCCTAGTGGTTAAGTTCAATATGCTGTGCTTTGGCAGCCCAGGTTTGCAGGTTTGGATCCTGGGCACACACCTACACCACTCATCAGCCATGCTGTGGCAGTGTCCTAAATACAAAATAGAGGAAGACTAGCACAGATGCTACCTCAGGGACAATTTTCCGAGCAAAAAGAAAAAAAAAAAGTATCATTGATATTCTCATTTTATAAATGAATCCACAGAAGTTCAGAGAGGTCAGTCAACATGGTCACAGAGCTAGTAAGTACTGTATACACAATTCAGTTTCAAGTCTGTCTGCTTCTAGAACCTGCACCCTTAAGTACTCTGCTAAACCACCTCTTTAATCTTTCCCTTCCTGTTCTACAAGAGTCCAATCTGATCATAACTTTACAATTCAGTGGATCATGCCAAAGTAAGAAAATATCTCCTGAAACAAGTCTCAGGTCACCAAGTCACAGGCTGACGCCAAATAAAATGACCTAAGAGGAAATCATCATGCATTTATTCACACAGAATTTTCTATAATTCATTGAAATAGAGAGAGTTGACTTGATTGCTTTTGATGTGAACAGAGTGTGAATTCAGGGACATGCCTACCACTGTACTGAACCGTTGTAATGTTGACCCACAAGATCTGCCTTTTTGAGACTTGTTCTCAGCTACCCCCACCCCTGGTCTGCTTCCTGTGGGAAAGACTTGAGAACCAAGTTCCTTCTGTGCTTCTTTCTCTCTCTGCATTCTGTAACAACTGCATCCTGCCGTATCTAGAAAAAGTTAATCACATTTTATGTATTGCCTGCTCATGGCTATCACTTAGCCTATTTCTAGATGTAGCAGGTTTTTAGAGCTCTTAAATATACAAAGACACAAAGAGAAAGAAAAAACAAAACAAAACAGAATGTATTATGGGAAGCAAAACAGAATAAGAAGGAACAGGAATAACATCAAAAAGCGAAAAAGCAAGAGTGGCCCCTTCTGTGGCTACCCAGGTGATGGGTAATTAACATGATCCAGAAAACCAGAGAGAAGAATTCACAAAGCAAAACACTGTTGTGAGCTACCCGGACCAATGAGAAAGTGCTAGAAAAATCCTCTTGTTGACTATCAACTCACAACAAATACAACGTACACAGTTGTGTTTCTATGTCTGTGAAGAAAAAAATCAGTTTAAAACTGATAAAAAGAGACCCCACAAAGAGATAGCAGCACTCTCCCATTTGGCATGCTTGAAGCAACAGTGCCATTTCTAAATTGTCCAATTTGTTGTGGAATTGCACAGTTTTCCTTCATTTTAATTTCAGGGTTTGTTTGTTTTTTAATCACACCTGCACTTCCAGAAACTCTCAGAGCGAAGATTTTCCTGTCGTCAAAGTCTGGTTTCCCAGCTGTCAGAACAGGGCTTTGTCTGCGCTCAGTGGCTCTGAGGTGGAAATGAAATGGCTCAAATGTTTAAAAGTTTACTTTCACTACTCTTTAAAAGGATCTTATTTTAATCAATTAATTAATTTTACTTTTTAAGTGTTCTTGAGGCATGCCTTCTAAAATTATTTTTTTTCATTTTAGATACAGTTCTGTTCAAAGATGAAGAGTTTTTTTGTTTTTTGTTTTTTGTGAGGAAGATTAGCCCTGAGCTAACATCGGTTGCCAATCCTCCTCTTTTTGCTGAGGAAGATTGGCCCTAGGCTTACATCCGTGCCTATCTTCCAGTACTTTATATGTGGGATGCCTGCCATAGTATGGCTTGATAAGCAGTGTGTAGGTCCGTGCCTGGGATCCAAACCTGCGAACCCTGGGCCGCCGAAGAACAGCACATGAACTTAACGGCTACGCCACTGGGCCAGCCCCTGAAGAGTTTTTTTATCGCACAGGGTTATAATTTTGTTTTATAAATAAGATTCTTAAAATCCAAGAGCTGGATTTCCTGTTGTGAGGGATCTATGGGAGTCAGATGCTTGAATATTTGAAAAGGTTTAATATTACTCAAGGAAATGCTTATTCCCACATCACTAAGGGGAACTTGGAATTTTGGAGAGCATATTTGAAGAGGAGAATATTTAAGCCTAAAGCAACATCCTATGACGTATAAATCTTGGAGGACTGTCGATCTTACTACTCATATATTTCAAAATAAACTTCTGGTTTTGTTGTGTTTCGTTTTTTCCATTAGACTTTCAAATGATTTTATTTCAATTATCAGTTTGTATTTTTTTCTCATACTATTATTCCAATCCCATTTCACATGCATTTTAATTAACACCCTTCAGCCATTTAAAGTACAAGAGTGTCATGGGTCACACTTTTTCTTTATCCTTACCCGCAGAAGGCTTAGTAGTGTTCATAACCATTCTGTGAACTCCAGTAATCCTTCAAACCAATGACCTCCCCAATTCTAGGAAATGGGACATATCTTCAGAAGATTCTTATCCTACCCCTGGTCTTCAAAATGAGTCAGAACTACTCTAGTGAAAGCCTTTCTTCTTGAAGAGGAATCTACATCTTTCAAAGAAAGAATTAGAGTTGTATATGGGCACTCGAACAGAAAACATTTGTGGGGAATGGGGCCACCCATGGCATTCTATTTAAATTCTGACTGCAAACAGGTCATATTAAGGGTCTGGACATGATACCAGGGCTCCAGAATGTGGTCTTTTGCCCTGCTATTAAGGACATAATGTATGGAAAGGTGGTGGATATTCATCCAGGATTGTATGATATGATATATCATCCCATATTCTAGCTAAGAGAACTTGTTAAAATCTATACATCTAAAACTGTAAGGAATAATTCCTAAAGGTAATGGGAATGTCTACAGTAGGGGGGGAAATGTTGTAAATGAACAAGAACTATACTATTTCTTACTGTCCGGAGCCAAATCTTCATTTAAGCCATAGCTTATATAATGAACACAGATGTTAGTGTGTGTATGTACATATATGTATGAAGAGAGGAGAGAGGCAGAGAGAGAATGAAAATGTTAAATTGAATTTTCAGGTGTGAAAAATAGGACTTGGGAAATTGGAATGTAATTCCATCTATCAATGGTCAGTAATAGTCGACAATAGGGTTACATATGCACGCTAATTGAATGTGCTCTTTGGCCTCTTCATCTGTAAGATAAATAGAAGCACAATAATGCACTCTTTGATGTATTTCTCAATTAACTTCCTGCCCCATAACGAGAATAAGTAAATGTTACAAAACCATAAAGACAAATTATTCAAAAGATTTTGTGAATTTATCCAAAAAGAGTACAGATTCCAAAATTATTTGGGGCTCTAATCTATTCCATTTCCTAAAAAACACTAGGAGCGGGGCTGGCCTGGTGACCCAAGCGGTTAAGTGCGCGCGCTCCATTGCAGCAGCCCGGGGTTCGCCAGTTTGGATCCCGGGCGTGCACCGATGCACCGCTTGTTAAGCCATGCTGTGGTGGCGTCCCATATAAAGTAGAGGAAGATGGGCATGGATGTTAGCCCTGGGCCAGTGTTCCTCAGCAAAAAAAAAAGGGAGGGATGGGCATTGGACATTAGCTCAGGGCTGGTCTTCCTCACCAAAAAAAAAAAACACTGGGAGCATGGTTCATGAGATCCTGATTACAAGCCTATTAAAATCTTGATGATCCACCTGATATAAACTCAAGGGCATGCAAATTTTCAAAATCTCAGCTTCTAAAACTGCGCTCATCTCTCAATACCAATATCAGGTCTTGCTGAAAGGTTAGAGCAGAATGAAGCCTCAAAGCCTCCGTTTTATTGAAGACACCTCAGGTTCCAGCTACATAAAATCTTAGGGACACAAGAGGCAAGTCCTTTAGCTTACCCACATTTGAAGAGAGACAGAGACAGAGTTAGATAGGGAGAGGAAGAGACATAGAAAGAGATGTCACTCCAAGTCGCTTCTGACTCTTGGCTTTTCTAAATCATATCTCAAAGAACTCTGAAAACTACGTTGTCTGATTTTTAGGAAAGCCTGATTTGTCCTTAGGTAATCCTATTTAAATGCAACAACAAACAAAAGCTGGCTAGAGTATCAACACACAATATCTAAACTGACTCAACACAGGTCTTCTCAAATTGGAGTGACTAATTACACAGAGTTGAACGGTTAGTCTTCTACAAACAAATGTGAAATTTATTTCCAAAACACAGAAACATGATTAAAGCTCATTTTACAGTTTGTCTTTTATGGAAAACTTACTCTGTGTTTATTTTATTAAACTCTTAAATAATTTATTTACTATCAAATAGCATCCTAATTAGAGACTGCAATAAGGGAGACACAATGTGACCACGGGGAAATGTGGGAGAAAAAGTGCCAGAGGCTCTTTTGAAGAGAAATAGGGCAAGTAAATTGAGTTCCTGAGAGCATTTGCTTCATTTCCTAGCTCAGAAAATACAGAAGTTTGGTGACACTCAAAACGTATGTCACACGTTGAAGATGCATCTTAAAGATCCTACTTGGCTGAATATCGTAGAAGTATAAGCAGAACCCTTTTTAACGGCTACACAATGTTTTTCTCAGGAGGAGTTGACAGTGAGCATTTTGTATTATGTCGAAACAATTGCAGTACAGACACTAGCTCTACATTTTACAATCATTCACAAAGCAATTGGAATTTGACAATAAAACAAACCAAGGCCTTTTTCCCATTACCAAACAAATTTCTAAGCCATATTGTTCAAAAGAAGAATGTGACTGAATAAAGAAGTCCAAAGCCTGGAAGTGACTTGGGGTTTAAAGCACGTCCACAGATGCTGTCAAAATAAGGATTTTCAAAGCTTGCTTTCACAGTGAAGAGAATTCAGGCACTGGAGCAGCATCTGAGTAATCTCACATAAGAAGAATACCTAGAGGGCTCATTGCTTTCTAGAGACATATAATCATTTAATAGTTTCATAATTCACACAGAAGTCCTAATCCATTGTATATTATAGTAAAACCCAGCCAAGACCACAGAAAGTCCAAAATCTGAATATACAGATGCAAAATTAATCCATTCTCAAACCTCCAATGCAAGCAGATGATGCATTTAATGACACAGATGGATTATTTTGGGGGGAGTGAGTGGGGATATCTAAACTCATTAAGAGACTACAGTTTTAATAACTTAGAAAAGTTAACATAGCATAGCTTAAAATGTTGAGATATTCTGAAAATTTTATCCTAGACTTTTTCTCTCTTCAAATAATAAATTTATGAAACTATACATAGTATGTCAGAATGGAAAGATCATGAATTAGGAGCCAGGTAGGTCTAGATTCAACATTTAGACTTTGTTACTTATAGCTGTGGGACTTTAGGCAAACTAACCAATCTCTGGTTTTTTTGTTTCTCATTGTAAAAAAAAAAAAAAGCAAAAAGCTATTGAAATAAGATGTATATTATAGTTATTGGATGGATTAAGTGACTTCTCAACATGCTTTGTAAATAGAGCACTCTGTTAGTCACACTATTTAATTCCATCCAGAAAATATTGCCAGTAATAGAAAGAGCACTAGACTGAGAGTTACAAAATTTGGATTTCATTTTTAAGCCTCTGTGACATCCTCTCTTTTACTTAAAGTCAGTATTGGTCTTGTTCTTGGTAAGGACAAATAATTGTTCTCTATAAAATTCAAGAAACCCACTGCATTTAACCTGCCACCATGTGGCTGGCTGCCCCCTCCAGTTTAGAGCATTATCAGCAGCTGAGAACAATCCATTTGTTTCCAGAAAACTCCATAGTGGTACTAGCTAGTCTGGTTTTATTAAGCAGCTGAATCCTTATTCCATATGTTCAGTTTTCCTGGAGAAAAACGTTTTCATTTTATAAATAAAAGGCAGCACAGTATAATGGAAAGATCCTGAAAGAATTAAGTAGATTGGTTCTATTACTTACTAGCTTTCATATTAGGCAAATTTTTAATGTATCTGAATAGCCATTAAATCCTCTCTAAGTAATAATGATCTCTCAAATTGCTGTGAGGACTGAATAATTTTATATATGCGTATATATATATATATATATATATATATATATATATATATATATGTTTTACCAAGCCTAATTCCTAGAACCTGGTGGTTGCTCAATACATAGTAGTAGTGATGATAAAGACGATGACAAGTAACAAGGATTAACTGGAAGATCACTAGAACCTTATATAGGCAGGGCCACCAAGGAGTCAAATGTTTGAGGAATAAACATTCCATTCATCTTGAAGACATGGCAAAGATGGAATGAAGAGTAGAGGAGGGAAAAGATAAATATTAGCGAAGGATTCCTGTCTGCAGAAACCTTCCTTATAGCCTTTTCCTGTTTCTCTTTTGGTTCCTAAAGTTTCTCAGTTGCTATGGGTTGGGTAATTGTTTCATCAACTGAATTTTTTATTTTTTAAAATGGTTTAATTTTGCTTTGTTCCCCACTCTTTTCTCCAAATACTGTATACAGGTTGCACTGGTGATATTTAAATTCACCATTTTATCCATAGATCTCAGAACTATGAGACAAGGTCGAGATAAACATTAGGGAGGCAAGCACCTAATGTAGGAATCTCAGTGACTGACAAGCAGTCTTTGTAGTGGTTCACTGCACTGCATCTGGATGCAGCCTCTGGTTGGGACTTAACTTTTTCCTGGTTGGTAGGGGATGACTGCCACTCTGGTTGTCTGTGTGATAACTGGATCGTGGTAAGCTAGGGTATCTTTGACACACAGGGAGACTAGTGTAAATTGATATAGCAGGCCCAAAGTTGTAATGAAGCAGGCATATTGGTCATTGTCTGACTCACCTCTTCTTAATAGCCACCAATGGGTGATCAGAACCTTTTTGCCTCTATCCTTCTGGGCACAGGGCACAGTTCATAGGCAGTTGAAGCAAACTTGGACAATTAGAGTGTCTCTCCTAGCCTTTTGTAATTTAGATGCAGAGTTGAAGTTACACAAATGGTAGAACCTTAGAATAAAAGTTCATGAACAACTTCTACTGCAGTTGCCATGGGTCCTCCTTTTCCAGAACCCTCCTGTTCAGCTTTTCCTTGGATTATAGGAGGGAGATCTGTGTCTTTCCCAATTAGTGTCTCCTTTTCAAGCTAATTTGAGAAAACATCTATTAATGTTACTATAATTTATTACTATTACTAATATTAATGGCTGCTATTAATTATACTCAAATTGCAGTAAGAATATGACTTAGAATCTCAGGATATGCAAAAGTCACTCTTGAAAAATAGACTGTACCAAACAATGGCTAATCTCTAAAATATCAATAGGTATAATTACCTAAAATCAAATTCCTACATTTTTCATGTAAATATATGACAAACCTTGTCATTTTTTTGAGCATTTTACTTGTTAGTTTTGTTTTGTTGGCAGCTTTGCTAAAATAAAATAAAAGCAAAAGCCAAAGTTTTCTTAGAAAAAAATTAACAAATAATAAAGCTGATGTTGCCTGATACGAACAAAGAATGTTTATTGGAGTAAACAAAAAAGTGGCATAGATTTTTTAGTTTTTATGTAATTTTCACTCTAGTAATACTAAAACTGCACATAGTCTATTCCTCTGAGCTTCAGGAAAAACTAGTCTAAATTAATCCAGGCACATGAAAATCTATCTTGTTTGAAAAATCTGAAGAAAATAACATATATTCATGTGCTTTAATATCATCTAACACATATTGCTATCCAATTCTGAGGAGTCAGAAAATGTGTGTCCTTCTACTGCTATGTCCCCATCACTAAGCAGAGTTCTCAGACTGGCTATCGTATAATTAAAATAATTAAATTAAATCAATTATTATATTAATGAAATTAAATTAATGAAAGAATAAATGAATGAAGTAGAGAGGTAAAATAATCCAACAAAAAGACAACAGGATTCAAATATGATGCTGTCAGGGAAAGGCAAACCAGCTCTCCTGAGTGTAAAATGCATACAATGAGGGCATCTGCACACTTTCTCAAACCCCATCTTTATCCACCTAAAGCACTGAACTCAGAAAATGGCACAAAACTAGATTCAAGTTACTCTAAGTTCTCATAGTCTTAAAATAAACCCACCAAAGTCTAGCAATACTTGTTCCATCCATCTTTACAATCTTTTAAAGGACTATAAGATTGCAGAAAGCTCTTTTCAGACTTAAAATCTTGAATGGGAAACTAGGAAAAAAGAATTATCCGTAGACCCACCAAATCCCTTAAGTCTGTGTTAATTTCACTTCATAACTCAGCCGACAGTGACAGAGTGGCATTAGAGAGTGAAAAGAGGTCGATAGCCTGGACGGATTCCACGTACAGGGGCTCAGGACTCTCCCTGGGATGAATAAGCCTTCTTGATCTTCTTCCCTCCCACTTACAATTCCTTGAAAGGAGAAGAGGAGCTCTAAGAGTACTTTTCCCACCAGTGGCCCATCAGTCTGTCCATCCCAAGTGAGAACTCGATGGAAGCATGAGCCTAACTGGATACTCTGAGGGACGAAGTAGAGTAGGAGAGAAAATGGAATGGGAGGCATCAGCTGCCAGTTACCATGTAAGCTGGGGAGAAATTACATGTTTCCCCGATGTGACTAATCTTTTTTTAGCATTGTGTCCATAGGAAGAGAGCATAGAATGGTTTGGATATGTAATTCGGGCTGGGTCACTGCTTCAATGGGACCTTCCCTTTCTCATATGTAAAATGATGGTAGTAGTAGTAATGATGATGATGATGATGATGATGATGATGATGACTGATAACAAGAATAACACTTTCTACCTTCCAATATTTTTGAAGATATTAAATGAGAGTATGCAATTACTCTACAAAATTTAAAGCTGCAGGTAGCTGTTAGTTATTCTCTTCCAACTCTAGGGAATGAACTCAGCTGGAACTGGATGTTTAGCTGGATTGGGAGATTCTGGGCGAGGCAGAGATGGAAAAATGATAAATAATAATAGCCTCATTGACTGCACATTTAATTTGGATGAAAGCCTTTATTTTGATGAAGCAGAGTTCCAGAAAGGTTGGCCAGTAAGATGCTGAGCTGGGACGCAGAACCCAAGACTGGCAGACATACAAGCCAGTTTTTCATTTTGTGTTCTTTTGGTCTTCACCATACCAAGATCTCACAGCTTAAATGATATGGAGAGACAGTGTCAGGAGAAACCCTGGATCTAGGATTGATGAGCCAAAACAACATGGCCAGAAATCTATTGTGACACACACACACACACACACACACACACACAATCTGGGGAGTAAAATGAAAGGAGAGATAGCCAGTGACCTAAAAGAGCACAGTCATATGGAAAAAAACTTATCCCCTCCACAGGGCTTCTGGAAGAAAAAGCAAGGGCAATCCAAGCCCTCTGGTACGGTGCAACTTGGGAAAACACTAACAAAAGTAGTAAATACAGCCGTCCTTTACTATATTTTGTCACAAATCTTGTCCTGCGGCTGGCTACTGACATAACTCCTCTACTAATCCCTTCCTGCCTGTGCAATGGAGCTGGTGAGTAGTCCCATTTGAGCTTTTTCTCTGATAAATCCCACAATCCTTACCACGTATTTATGAGTCTCCAGCATCAATGCTGACTGATGCCTTAGGATTTGAAGTGAACCCTGCTCCCACTCCTTTTTTATGGAATCAGCCTTCTGATGATGACAATCCATTGTTTCATCATTTAATGGGATCACATAAACAGGAGGGGGATATCTGAAGTTAAGATGGGACATTAATTTCCATTCTGGGAGGATAACTCTTCTTATGTTTCTAAACTTGTGCCTCTGGCCTTCTGACAGTCCTGTCAACTCAGGAAGATGAATGGACTGTCTCTTTTAAGGTCATCCTTAAGAGTTTATGCATGGGCATGGGCTTGAAATTCCAGAGACTGACTGAGTTCATCTACTGCTACATTAAGGTACCAGGTAGAGAATAAGTCACTGAGATTCAATCACCTTCTACAATAATGCTTACCTCAGGACCCCTTACCTGAAAGCCTTTGAATGCTGAAGATACAGTAACAACTGGATATCCCCAACTGCCTCTGACAGCTGGACTCTGCTTCCTCAAAGCCTAAATGGTCCATATGGCTACATTTTATTTTTTTCAACTCATTTCACTTTTCTGGATGGTAAAATGGAAAAATCTTAGTATTCCCCAATAGCCAAGTAGCTGCCATATGGTTTCATGACCCATCACTCACTTTCTGATTATCTTGTCTTTGTGTATGAGTGAGCTCCTCAGTAATACCGTCAGAGTGTACAACACTCTGTACCTCAGTACATATGGGAGCACCTACAGGACCAGAAGATGCCAGATAATCCAAGAAAATTCCAAGAAGAGCTGCAAACATGACTTAAGGGTATTGAAAGTTGATTTGTAAAGGAAGATGAAAAGATCTCTCACTTAAGCAAACTATGGAAATATGCTAAAGAGATCACATGAATACACCTGAAGCTCAGATATGCTCCTACGTAGGAGGATTGGAAGCCATCCTAAGTGCAACCGAAAAATGTGAGCTCAGAAAAGAGAGAAACTCACTGACTGTTAGATACATCCTCTGTTAAATTGTAAGATGCCAAGAACACTTCAAGAGCTGTTGTTGCCCGAGATTGAGGTAAGCTAACTCTGAGTGAAAAAGCCAGAATGTAAGACAAGGATTCTTGAGGAGATGGCTGTATATGTATATGGAAACTGAGTGGTGTTGAGCCTCATTTATCTGGAAAGTAGGAATGATATCATCTATATTTATTGCTGGATGAGAGTTAATGGATGTAGCACAGGGCTCGGCACACACTAAGTGCTGAATGCATGACAGCTATTAGTATTGACTCACAATGGTATCATTCTCCCCACCTTGGACACGTAAAGGATGCAATCCAATATGCTTACCAGTCAAATGGCTCTTAAGATCCTGCATTCTTCCTACTGAGTCCCCATTGAGGAACCAAATGGGTACTACACATCAGCAAAGAACAGGCTTGAGAATTTACTAACTTGATGTGAGAGACCTATCACAATTTTATTTTTACACCCTCTTTTCTCAATAACCATAAGATGCCAACTGCATCTTTTTGTGGCTTTCAATTTGAGAACCAAGTGCAGGACTTGAGAAACAGAAGGCTCTATATTTTACTTCTAAGCACCTTTACCAGACAAATCCTGAAAGCATTGAAAGCTTTTTGGAAAGTATTCCCAGATTCATGGGCTGAAAGCAAACCATGAAGAAAAAAAAAAATAACCCTAAATGCTTTGGGTTTCCAACTTTGCTTTTCTCGAGCTCAGTGATAAAAGAAACCATGACAATAATAATGTCAGGTAATGGTTTGAGTTTTATAAGCTAGGCACTGTTTTTGTTGCTTTTCATGTCATTACTCATTTACTCCTTATAAAAGCCTCATGTTGCTTAGGCTTTTGTGGAATTCTCCAAGATTCCATAGTTAGTAAGTACTTGAACTACAACTCGAACCCAAGTTGCCTCACCACAGAGCCCATGTTTTTTTAACCATAATGCAGTACTGGCTCCCAAAATGTATGGGTGATTTCCACATGTACATCCAACATGTGCCCACTCTCCTCCACCTACAGTGCTGCATCCCTGGTCTGAACCAGCTCTATCGCTTGCTTCAATTTCTGAAATAGCCTCCTGAATGGAAACTCTTCGTTCTACCCTTCACGCCAGTCTATTCTTAACTAGAGCAACTCTGTTAAAAAGTGAGCCTTTCATGTCACTCCTCGTTTAAAACCTTCCATTGCATCCCCATCTCCTCAAAATAAAAGCCACGTTCCCTATGATGGCCTGCAAGGCCGCACACAATCTACCTGTCACTACCTCTTCCTCCATGTCCTCTCTGACCTCACCCCTTTCTATTCTCTCTGTCACTCGCACTGCTCCAGCTACTCGTCTCCTTGCTCTTTCTTTAATGCAGCAGGGTCATTCCTGCCTGAGAAACTTTCCTCTCACCATTCCCTCTGCTTAGACCACTACCCATTCATATGTACACACCGCTCGCTCCCTCACCTCCTCAAGATGTTTCAACTTTCATCACTCTACTTAAAAGTGCAAAAAGCCCTGCTTCTCCCAGACTTCCTACCATTCTACCTTACTTTATTTTCCCCAGAACACTGACAACAATATAATGTCCTTCATATTTTGCTTATATTTTGTATATATTTTCCGTTTCTTCTCTAGAATATCAACTCTATGAGGGCATGTAATTTTGTTTCTTTTATTTTCTGCTACATCTCCAGCCCTCAAACAGTGATGCATGGCAAATATTTGTTGTAGAATGCATAATACATAGTCTTAATATTCTAACGGACATCTGTCAATCATATAGAGAAGCTTAAATCACTGGGAAATCTTTTCTATTAAGTATTCTTCTAAATTGACATTAAGAAGCTCCAATCCATTACTAAAGTTGGCTAATATTTCTAAATATTACTCAAATTATATTATTCCTTCTTGGTAATTTTTCCCCTTAAGCAGTCCTTCCTCATTAAGGATAGACCAGGAGGGTAAGGTATATCGTATCAAAAGGGGGGGCAACAGATATAGACTAGAGAAATAAAATCATCAAACTGTAACTTCCAAAAAATAGTTGTTGTTTTTTTCAAACTATAGCCTATACAAGAGATTTAAAGCCTAAGACCTTTTGACTAGCAATAGTTAGATATGAGAAATAGAGAAGTGGCTTTTGTTTTGGAATTTTTTAAAGTCTCCACATATCAGTGGTTGGTAGAATCAGAGGGTAGGATAAGCAGTGAGTATGGAAAGATACAGGAGCAGTTTGCCAGCCAAAATATGAGAGAAGCATTTGACCTGGAAGGAGGAACCCAGATAATTAAAGAAGCAACATGGTTAGCAAGTATGGTCCCTGACACAGCTGGACCTGCACTTTGGAGAGAAAATCTTTAGTCGGGGAAACAACAGAAGTCTCATAGATAGGTTTGATGATCTGTGGGTAAGAGATACTCACCTGATTTCTTTCTGGAACATGGGAGAAGGCGGTCTTTCGGCATGTCTCACATCAACGTGGGGTGGCCCAGTGGTATGAAGAGATATGGAAACTCCCCCTGGCCTAGTGTAGGACACAGATGATTCCTAAGAGCACCAGCTGGACATTAGGCAAGAGGCGAAGTGACTGGAGAAAGAGTTAGAGTAGAAGGTCCAAGCTAGGGGTTAAATGGCATTCATAGCCAGTCTCAGGGAAAATGTTTCACAAGTAAGCATTAAGATGGAGGCCCAGCTTACCAGGGGAGTGATCTCAAAGCGTTAACACACAAAAGGAAACAGAAAACAATTTATCTCCTCTACAGTTGCATCAGAGTCAGAGTCAACACAAAAGATCAAGGGGTGACATTCTTCAGTGGAAGTCTACAAGAACCAGAGGGTACACAGTGACCTGATGCCTCTTCCCCATTTCATCATGCTACGTGTGGCCCTTGAACTCATAGTCCCCATAAACCTAGGTGAAAGAGAAAGAGAAGGGGTGAGGAAAAAACTTTGAAAGAGTGAGTATCTTCTCTAGGGAGTTGGATTTAACCTAAAAGCCATAGACTTGAACCAGAAGTGAGTGAGATAAATTCAAGTGGTATATGAGTATTCCTTCCTTAGGCAGCAATGAGCAAGCAATATTCAGTTATGAAGAAATAAAGTTATATTTCTACCCACCTGAGTCACAGTGTATAAATTTTAAATCCACTCTATATGTAAGGCCAGTGATTTATCAGTGCTGAGTTTTACAGTAAAGTAAAATTTTAGAAACTTACCAAGCGGCTAAGTATAGGGCAGAAATCATGAGGAATAAAAAAAAAAATTTACCTCTCATCCAAGGAAGCATGGTCAAAGTGATTCAGCTAAAATATTATAAAGCCAAATACGAAAAATAGTATGTGCCCTGCTTACAATAAACCATATAACCCCAACATAGTTATTTCCAAATGGTGTGTGGGATTCAATTTGCATAAAAACCCAAGAATAAAGACACACTTCACAACTTGCCCAGGAATTTTCTTCTTGTATTTATGAAACCCTCACTGCCTATTCTCCATTTCCATCCAACTAGACACAACCATCCATTATAAAATATATTAAATTGACATAGTTACTCATATTTACAAATAGATAAATTACATCTTATCCAGTGCTTGTAGTCACCTTAAATGCACATAATATATGGCTAAGTTATTGTACTGCAGAAGCAAGAATAGATGAAAGTATTTTTTAACCCACATTTAATGAGGAATAAGACCTTGAAGGCTTTCCACTTTGCTTTAGTAAGTGTTAAGAGGTCAAAGGGACTGATTCTGAGGTAAGCCAGGTGACTAGGTTCAAATCCTGTTTACCAGATACTGTCGGTATGACACTCAACTTCTAAAATGCCTCCATTTTCTCACCTGTAAGTGACTGAACAGCTAACTATAGGGAATACAGAGATTATGCACATAAAGACTAAGATTTAGCATACAGTTTGCCATATCATATGCACTCAGGAAAGGTTTGCTAAAATTATCAATATTTTTAAAGGCCAAATTTTTAACATAACCAATAGACAGACACTCACTCCTAACCTAAGATTCTGTCTATGAACTTTCCTCCCATTAATTCCTTGTTAAATCTCCCATCTCATTTTCCCCATTCACTTTTCTATGCTATCCCAACACTAATTTTCCCCGACACCCCTAAAAAACAATTAATATACTTTAAAGAGAATAATCTCTCTCGGTATTGAGATATTTGCTCAAAGATAAGGAAACATACACACTCTCACCATATCCACTTGTGATGAATGTAAACTTCTAGAGAACGACTGGTAGTATTAGGACATAGTCTTCAACGAAGGAACTGAAAGAAACTCGGTGCTCAGGGGATGGAATCCAGGAACCTAGTCCAATTTGTACTTTATTTTAAATAAGTGAACCAGAAATGGAGAACTTAAAAAACAAAATTTTTGGAATCAGAAATCTTTGGTTTGATTCTTCTTTTGCATGCCATTAATCAAATCATTTATTTATTCTGGGCCTCAATTTCCCTATTTGCAAAATAAAGGCAAAACATTGGTTGGATAATTTCAATGTGCCCCTCCAGATCCTTTCCTACCCTCCTTCCCCATACTGTGTGCCATAGGTTGCTGACATCTGGGGCTATATCAGCTGGGCTCACTTGCCCTGTGGCTTCTGGTTGGGCCAATGGGAGGAACTGACAGGAGTTCCAAGGTTGCAAAGAGAGAGAGAACAAAGTGTCTATCCCTCTCCCCTTGCCATCTGCCTCTCTACCAGGACGCTGATTACAAGTGGCCACGTTCCTCTGTCTGTGCCTACAGATCTTCCACTCTCTGCCTCCCCTTCTGCTATGGCTCCTTCTCAATTCTGGTCCTCACATTCCCTCTTTGCCTCTTTCGGACTAGGCGTGATAGCTGCATGCGCCCTGCTGCTAGTGCTTGGGCGCTTCCTCATTGCTTACTGGTTCCTTTAACTCGGACAACAACCCTTGAAGAGTCCCTTCATTAAACTCTCCTTTGTTTCCATTTGAGTGTGCCATCTCTTTGCTGCCAGGATCGGCTCATACAAAGTTTACATCATTGAGACATTGTAAAAATGATATAAGATAAAATAAGAGAAAATGCTTTATTCTGTGCCTTTTACACAGTAAGCTGATCAACGAATATCTGTTAAATCCTACATATGAAACAGCATTTTCTGCAAAGCACTGTTGTGAAAGGATTCTTCCTTGCACAGGTCACATCTTAGTTGTATGTAGACAATCATTAGGTGAGCTGCAGAGGGGCCAATTTTGTAATATCTGTCTCTTTTTTTTTTCTGGCATACTATCCAGGTTGTTCTCTATATTACGTTAGACAACTATTGGCAGCCGGTTATATTTCTCATTAGACTTCTCTTTGGCAACTTGTCTACGTTTAGTTCTTTTTTATCTTTCCTCCCAAGTCAATCCATCCCAGGCCCCTTAATCCTGTGGCTCTTCTCTGAACATCTACAATGTCACTCAGCAGATAATGAGGGGCCCAGAAACAAGCAATGCTTTCCAGGAGCTGCTTGCCATTCTAAAGAACTAGTCAGTTTTCCTAATGCAGTCTGGTGAGCTGTCCCTATGGCCTAAATCAATAATCCTATGTGTTTTTTTCTCCTCATGAGGTATTTAGGCTATCTTTATCTGTTATAAAAATAAAGGACCTGGCATATGAGAGTGTATCATATGGCAGGGAGATATGTCAAATTAGGAAATTCACTGTTCTCTGCTGGGGATCACCTAACACCTTGTTCTTAGAGATGACATCATTTTATAAGGAATTAGAGAATGGAACTAATGCATGTGGCATAACTCCCAACACTTTTGGAATGGCTTTTTCCTGGAACTGAAATCAGTTCCCTGGAGATATCAATATGAAGCCCCATATTGACAACAATTAGATCTACTTCTGATAATCTTTACAGATGTATGCTTTCTCTCATGTGATCCTCATGCATTACCCTTGGGAAGCATGTATTAATATTCCTGTTTTAAAATTAAGAAAACTGAAACTTAGAGGTGTCAAGTGTTAGACCCAAGATCACTAAGCAAATGGCAGAGATAGGATCTTTTGACCCCAAATTTCATTCTTCTTCGTTCAGTAACTATTTATGAAAGATCAACCATGTGTGAGGTACTGAATTAGGCCCAGTATGAGATCCTGCACAGAAATAAATAAGATACAGTATCCAATCCATTAAAGAAGTTTTAGTTGCCTTGAAAATAATCTATAGTAGAGGCATATACAGTGTTAGAGGTATTCACAAAGTTCTGTGGAGCTCCAGAGGAGGGAGGGCAGAAAGACTTCACAGAGGAGTAATAGTTGGTTTCAGTTTTTATTGGCAGATACAAGTTCTTCAGAGGCAACTTGATACATGATGTTTTCTTCCTCTATTAACTACGTGCTAAATAATGTATCTCTCTATATTTTAACTCAGGATCAAATCCCATTTACTCTTCATTGAGAATTTTTTTGAGGGAGGAACTACTAGAAAACACAAGAATTCTACACATCTATGTCCTAGCAAGTCCAAACACTGAGCCCCTAATCAATAGTTAAACCTTATTCCCTAAAGTTTAGGAATGATCTATACACTGTGCAATATGGCAGCAACTAGCCACACGTGAATATTTAAATTTAAATCAAGTAAAACTAAAATTAAATTAAAGGAAAAAATTCAATTTCTCACTCATACTAGTCACATTTAAACTGCTAATAGTCACAGGTGGCTAGTAGGCACCACATTGAACAGAGCAGGTAAGAAACATTTCCATTCTTGTGGAAAGTGCTATTGAACAGTACTGGTATATGTTTGAAATCCATTTTGCTTAAAATTTTTGAACCAAAGAAACATGGGTTCAGAAAATAAAAGCACAAAAGAGAAAATGATAAAGACATTATAGCTGAAAGTAATCTAGATTCATCCATTCATTTGTTCTGTATGGATTTAACAAATATGAATTAAGTCCTACCATATGCTGGGCATTATACTTGTAGTAGGAGATATAACGAGCAAAATAAACATGATTCCTGACCTTGTTCATTTTAAAACCTAGAGGGAATACATACAATAAAATACGTAATCTCAGTAGAATGTGATTGATTATTTACTCCTACCTCTAATTTTGTTGTAATCACAACACATGACAACTCTCTTACATCCGCACATGCAAAGAGGAGTAGACATTTTTGTTTCCTGAGAGGTTATAATCTTGCTGAGTCACATAAACCACCCCCTTGCCAACTAAAGGAAAGTTTTCTTCCAGAAATTTCCATAAGTTTTTTTTTAAACCATGAAAATATATTTACTGTGAAAAATCGAAACAATGCAGAAGTATAAAGAATTCAGTGACTTTTTGAGATGTGAGTTTATTAACAAGCATTTAATGTTTTTACCTCACATAGATTCAAATATGAGTTTTTCAAACATGAGTGCATTTGTTAAACTGTAACAATAGGTAAGTAAATAGTCTCTTCAGCAGGCTTTATGATAGAGTCAAAGCTATCTCATGTCTAGGGACACAAGAAAACAGCATTCAGTGAGAATCTCAAAAAAAAAAGTTTGAAAATAAGCCTTTGGTTGGGTTGGTTTAAGTCATCCTAGTTGGAGGGGGAACAGTTCTTATCTTTAGTTATTCAGGCTGAATATTACTCAGGAGCGAGCAATAGTTCTAACCCACAACTTTGGTAGTTAGTGGGCTTCATCTTGATTATTCTCTCTGACATTGTTTTAAGATCTAACTCCTACAAAACATTCAGGAGAAAGAACAAGGAAATACCTATATAAGAGCAAAAGTTTATCTGCCAAGATTCTTAATGTTACTTCAAAATTCTCCCTCCTTAAGAAAATACTAAGTTCTTTCTGCTGAGAAATAAGGGACATATGTTCTTGAATGAAAAGCAATAACCTCAAATTTGAGAATGTTAAATAACATGTTCCAGAAACAAATCTTGCATGGACTAAATGCAAGTGTGTGTCTGTTTATATTTAGGGGAAGTTGACTCAATAGTCCTTTAAAATAACCTGAATGTCTTTTTTTTCTTTTTTTAATTTTTTGTTTATTGCAGTAACATTGGTTTATAACATTGTAAAAATTTCAGGTGTACATCATTACACTTCTATTTCTGCATAGATTACATCATGTTCACCACCAAAATACTAATTACAACCCATCACCACACACATGTGCCGAATTATCCCTTTCACCCCCCTCCCTCCCCCCTTCCCCTCTGGTAACCACCAATCCAATCTCTGTCCCTATGTGTTTGTTTATTGTTGTTATTATCTACTACTTAATGAAGGAAATCATACGGTATTTGACCTTCTCCCTCTGACTTATTTCACTTTGCATTATACCCTCAGTGTCCATCCATGTTGTCACAAATGGCTGGATTTCATCGTTTCTTATGGCTGAGTAGTATTCCATTGTGTATATATACCACATCTTCTTTATCCATTCGTCCCTTGATGGGCACTTAGGTTGCTTCCCAGTCTTGGCTATTGTGAATAACGCTGCAATGAACACAGGGGTGCATGTACCTTTGCAAATTGCTGTTTTCAAGTTCTTTGGATAAATACCCAAGAGTGGAATAGCTGGATCATATGGTAGTTCTATCCTTGATTTTTTGAGGAATCTCCATACTGTTTTCCATAGTGGCTGCACCAGTTTGCACTCCCACCAGCAGTGTATGAGAGTTCCCTTCTCTCCACATCCTCTCCAACACATGTTGTTTCCTGTCTTGTTAATTATAGCCATTCTGACGGGCATGAGGTGATATCTCATTGTAGTTTTGATTTGCATTTCCCTGATAGTTAGTGATTTTGAACATCTTTTCATGTGAATGTCTTTAAGCATGACATTCTCCAGTTAACTACAAGCTCCATCACAACCTATCAACTCTCAGCTGACCCAACTTGTACACATATGTAACCTATCTTGTCCTTTTAGTTTTTTGAGTTGGCAATCCTTGATTTACAATGACTCTACTTGTTATCTTTTTCCTTGCTATGGAATATTCAATGTGCATTTTCAATACGGATTAGACAAAACAGAAAGAGAGCTTTCCTTTCTAGACCTTAAGAGACTATATCTATCTTGTTCTTGTTCACCATTTTCCCCTAATGACTAGCATAACGCATCACATAATTTGTATTTGGTATTCAGTAAGTAAACAATGAACGAATGAATGGTTAATAATAGTCATTGCATTTTAGGCCCTTCTCATTATTGAGCCTTCATTATTTTATTTTACTGTTCATTCAAACACTGTGGATTTGAGAATATTTAAAGTACAGAAAGAAAAACTCGGGGCCTTTCTCACACAAACCAGGCTGCATGCCTCATCTTTCTGTAGCTGGATGTGAGGAGACCTCTGAATTCAGGGAAGTCAAGGGAAATAGTAAGGTGTTCGGGATCTGGGCCAGGACAGTAGGAGTAGGTAAGTCCTATCAAGTAAAGACTGGTTTCCAGCAGCAGCACGGTATTGAACCATAGTGGCTCGTACTTTTAATGGCATCGTGTCTTTTGAGTTACACATGAAAAGGCAATCTAACTGGGATTTGTTAAACGTATTTTATTTTGCTTCCTGTATCTCAGTGGGCATTTCATTAGGGTTTTACTTCAGCACTAAAAAGAAAACAGAAAGAAAGAAAAAGCCTTGCAAAACCTAGTAGATGCAAAGCTATGAATTGTAGTTCTTCAGCCTAACGCAGCCTTTTCTACTCTGACAACTGAATAGGCTAAAAACACACACACAATTAGAGGGGCAAGTATTGTAAGGAATACATATACATATATACTGTAAAAAGTAATGTAAAATCTTTACTTTTTGTGAGCAGAAAGATGTTCTGTGATCACTGTCCACAATATTTTATTAGCATTATGCTTACCATACTGAGGAGTCACAAAAATTGCCACAATATTGCCTCCAAATGCTTGCTATCAATCTTTCCTCTTCAGTGAAATAGCACCAAAATGATGCAGAAGCATTTTCTGCCTATCTTATTCTTTCTATCCCCATACCTGTCTCTTTTCCACACTTCTGCTTGGGCAGTTGTCCAAAGTCACAGTGAGCTCAGGAGAATATGATCAGAAAGTATTGTGTAATTTTTGTAATTCTTTAATCACTACACCTTGACATAGTTTCATACTTTAAACTTGAGCATTTTGATTTAACCCGATCGCAAGTAGAAAGAGAATTGGGTTTGCTCCGCAATTAATCATTTCTGCATTACATTTTCCATAAAACAATATAAGAAACAAAGGAACAAGAGCCATCCTAACCCAGCCCTCGATGTGCAAATAATTGGCCTGACTTGGCTTTTGTCATTGTGGAGGGCAGTGGCCCCGACTAAGGTTTATTAATATACGCTCTCTAGGCAGACACAGAGCACTAGAAGTCCTGCCCATCCTCGGAAATTCACAGAACATGTGAAAAAGCAAGAACTTTTCTTGCTCATTCCTTTTCACCACAGCTTCCTCCACATAAGCACTCTTTGTCCAAAAATACTGATTTTGATCTTCCTACTTTTAAATACCATAGAGTGCCTAAGGCTTGAAAATTACATGTTTCTTTGCTCTTGGTTCAATATGCTCAGTGGGAGAAATTTGTCTTCGGAGTTGTTGCTGTTGGAGAAATATAGCGATCTCCTTTCCCTTCAGTCCCCGAAGCATCTGTTGCCCGGACTTCTGTTTGTATTAATGAAATACGCCATCTGCATTGTGTAAGCTTTTACATTTCAGTAGGAAGAAGAGAAGGGAATCCTAAAGAGGAATCCATTAGCCATATAATGCCCCTTTGTGCTCCTTCATGCATGACTCAAACACCAAATCCTCTTGTCTACCTGTGGCCACTGCCATGGGCACCATTTTAGAGCAGGGCAAACTCAAGTTCTAAACAGGCCATAATTTCATTGTGAGTTGACTCACAGTCCACTCCTCTATTTGGAAAATACATTGCAGCCACGGTTTTTCCTTTGCCTTAATGGATGGTGGATGAGTCAGAAACCCTTTTAGACACAAATGACAGAAACCCAACTCTATCAAGCTTAAACAACAAAGATGTATTGCCCATGCCACTGAAAAGCTCAAGGTGTAAAGAAGTTCCAAGTGCTCAAATGTTGTCAGGAATCATCTTCTCCCCACCTCTCAGCTCAGTTTTCCTTGCTGTTGGATTATACTCAAGCAAATTCTGACCAGGTTGTCATCTTCTTGCACTAGGTTCATATCTCATGTGCTTAGCAACCCTAATATGAAAAAAGTTCCTGTTATCCATTAGTTTCAGAAAAAGTCTAGAAATTGAGTCTCTTCGGCTTGAAAAGTCTGGCTTTGGTCACCTCCTTCTCTTGAACCAATGTTTTGGCCAAGAACGATGCTATACCCTCTATACACATGCTAGACCAAAGTCATGTGTCCATTCAGCAAGTGGAGTGTGGGATCCACTCTACTGTAACCATATAGTGAAGAAGCATAAAGGAACATCAGCATGATGTACCCAGAAGAAGAGAATGTTTAACAGGCCAAAACCAAAGATGTCCACTCCAGAGAGAGAAGCCCGAAAGGCCTTCCACCACTAGGCATTTTGGAAAAACGCTTAACCTCATCCAATTCTAGTAGGGAAGAGCCCTTTCCTTTGCTCAGGCCTCCCTCACCAAATTTTTTGAGGAGTGCAGGGAAGTTCCATCTGGATATACAGGTATTGCTTACCTTTTTAAGAGTCACATCTGGGTCTAGGTTCAGGAAAGGGCAGGTCAGGAGTTAGTGCCCACACCTAAGAAACACTGAGCTGGTAAGTGTGAAACAACCTCAGTTGTACGGGAGATAGAATCAGGAAGAGCAGAGCTAGAAGAGCGAAGAATTCAGAGCAGAGCTGAACGCCAATGGTGTTTCCAGAAGAATCAACATGGAAAAGAAATGCTGGAGAGAAAGCTTAATTTTATTTCTCAATAATCAACACATATTTTTAAAGTATAATAGTAATACTGATAATAACAAACAGTAAACATGTATTGAGTGAACACTACGGATCAATCACTGTGCTCAGCATATCCAACCCTAAGGAGGAATCAAGTTCTGGAGGTGAACATAGAAGTGGCTCAAATTTAACTATTTGGGGATCAGGGAAGCATTAGGACAGGAGGTGATATCTCAGTTAAGATCGGAAGGACATGTAAAAGGCAGATTGTAGAGGGGGGTTGATCTAGAAAGCAAAGTGTATACAAAGTCCTTGTGGCAGGTCTGAGAATGCAGAGATCAGGGAGGAAAGAGTAATTCTTGATGGCTGGAGCACCGCATGGAAAGGGCAGAAAGAGAGAGGAAAAGAGTGGAAAAGGTCCAGAAGGTTAGAATGGCAGAAAAAATAATATTAGCAAGCTATGCTGGATTTGGACATCCTTGGACTCCCAGGGCTGACCAAAGCAAGAGGTAGTTATGCCTCTGCTGTTGGATAAAGATGATGAGAAGTTGGATTAGGATCTCTTCACCAAATATGCTCTCCTATTACTGTGTACATTCAAATGTATATATAGGACTCACTCTTAAGATAATTTTATGCTGGATAAACTCAGCCTTCATTCCACATTAGACAATAGCAAGATGCTTTCCCCATCAATAATCATGCATTAGGTCAATCAATCCAGGTACACAGAAAGCACCTAACTTGGTATTCCCCACATCTAACACAGTGCCCAGAATCTCAGAAGCTCAATAAATGTTTGCTGAAAAGATGTTATGGACAGATGAGTATGAAATGTCTCTTATTGGGATCAAACCAGACCTGAGAACTACCTATTTATTCTGCATTTATTTAGCTCCCAAAGAAGTGCCACTCTCCCACAAGCCATCCATCTAAATATTGAACGGGATTATCAGAAAATAGCTGTTGTATCTCTTGAGGGAATGCCTTCTGTAGAGTCCCAAAGAAAAATCACACTCAGCTCTAAGTATCAGGAATAAAGATGCTTCTCCTTAACCACATTTTTAAATTAAATGAACATTATTAATCTTATAAGTACGTGTGGGTTTTTTTTGCTTTAGCTACTAGAAAGTCTGTAGTGAATTTGGGGAATAATCCATAAATTGAAAAGGCCCATGTTAGACGTATATGCTCATGAACAGATTTATCCTTGGACTTTATTATTTTCCTGCATTGATTTTACTTAATATCCAAAGCCCTTTGATTTAACAAATATACCTATCTCATTCCATAAGGTTCTGAGAAACTTTATAAAGTTTATATAATATAAAAGAATAAACAGGGGCCGGCCCCGTGGCTTAGCGGTTAAGTGCACACGCTCCGCTGCTGGCGGCCTGGGGTTCAGATCCCGGGCGCGCACCAACACACTGCTTCTCTGGCCATGCTGAGGCCGCGTCCCACATACAGCAACTAGAAGGATGTGCAGCTATGACTTACAACTATCTACTGGGGCTTTGGGGGAAGAAAAATAAATAAAAGTGAAAAAAAAAAAAAAAACAGAACAAGGATGTGAGATTTCTGGGAAACTTAAAAAAAAAAAAAAGAATAAACAGATCAATGGATAACTACACAGAGGAATTGATAACCAGGTAAATAACACCTATTCAGGTCTTTATGCCCTTGTCTACCTCCACTTAGTTTTAGTTTTTTAGGATACCTGCAATATTAAGCACATTTTTCTCTTGTAAAAACAACCATATATTGAGTACATCAGAATCAAGATCCCTCTATTTCTAGGCACCATAGGGACATGTGACTAGATTTGGGCAATGGGCAGTGAAAAGAAGTGACATGTAAGGGGTCAGCCCTGGTGGCGTAGTGATTAAGTTCAGCACACTCTGCTTCAGCAGCCCAGGTTCGGTTCCTGGCCACAGACCTATGCCACTTGTGGCCATGGTGGGGCGGTAATCCACATACAGAGTAGAGGAAGACTGGCAACAGATGTTAGCTTAGGGTGAATCTTCCTCAGCAAAAAAGAGGAAGATTGGCAACAGATGTTAGCTCAGGGAGACTCTTCCCCATCAAAAAAAAAAAAAAAAACAAAAAGAAGTGACATGTATAGTTGACATATTACAGATCAGAATACTTAATCATAAAGTGAGGTTTTCCATGGCTCTCATCTGCAACCTCAACAACTAGCAAAGTTACAGATGGTAGACTCCTCAATGCCTGGGTCCCAGAGTAATAACTACACAGAGCAGAGCCTCCAAATGACTCACACTGCTCATATGGTATAAATAAGATAAAAACATTTACTGTTTTACGTGTCTAATTTGGAGCTATTTGTTACTGAAGCATCAGCTAATCTATCTTGACTGCTATATAGCCTAATGAAATGCAGTAAAGAGCAAGTAAAATGAAAGTAGTGGACAATCCTCCAAAGTACACAAATCTTCTAGTACAAGAAATGAAAGGAGAAGGCAAAATATCAATATATTTCATTGCAGATTTTGAAGTATGCTTTCAAAATTGTGTAGAAGGATTAGGAAGGGTTCAGAGATGAATGACAAAAATTACTAGGATGGATGCAAATACAGCAATGGAGTATTAGAAGTGCTGTTATTGTTTACCCACAGAATCTTGTTGCTTTGTACATTTCACGCACTCAGCTGAGGTATACAGTTGGTATCTTAAAAAGAATATGCTTTATGTAAGATTTGCATTTCAAGAGTCCCTAGCAGTGATCCAATTTAACCCTTCAGGGGAATTATAAAGCATGGGATTTGGAATCAGAAATACCTTACTATGTCTGAAGCCTTGAAAAAGTTACATGGTCTTGCTTAGCCTTGATTTTTGTTTTATTTGTAAAATAGAGAGTATCGTGCCTCTTATGGCATTGTTGAGACAATCAAATGATCCAAATAAATCCTCAGCCAAGAAAAAAAGTTCAATAATTGTTAGAAGATTCTTCAAACTTTTTCTTTCACAAATGAAGGCTAATCCTCAAAGAGGTTAACCTAGTTGTCCATGTCCCAGAGCTGGTCAGGAGAGCTAAGAAAAAAGTCTCGTGATTCCTCATAGGTGCTGGGTAGTTTTATATTTCCTGAGGACCAAACAAGCAGATCTGTAACAAATTCAATCAAAATAATTTTCAGACAGATAACATAATATGTGTATTGACCATCAAGACAATGCAGTTGTGGAAAATGAAGGAGGCTGGAGAGTCTCCCTGTTTGGAGTTATCTACTTAGAGCCAATACTGATCACAGCTATCCAAAACCTGCCACTTACTTTGTAGAGCATTTCATGGCCTCTTCCAGTTCATTCCGATGTCTACCTTTTCTAAGCACAAAGCACGTGCCATCTAGGATAAATACCAAGCTTTTAATCATGGCCTGCTTTGTAATATATTTCCTATGTTATTATCATTGTTAATCCTACTCATATTGGCATTACCTTTGCAAGTGAATAGATTTAACGTCAGAAAAAAATTAGAAGCCAAACTCTTTGAGGGTAGGTATTGGATGTTAACTACCTTGCATCATCATACATTATAAAATACATCACAAGGTATCTCTTAGCCAGCTCTGGTGGTTTAGTAGTTAAGATTCGGTGCTCTCATTACCATGACCCGAGTTTGTTTCCTGGTCAGGCAACCACACCACCCGTCTGTCCATGTCATACTGTGGTGGCTGCATGTTGCTATGATGCTGAAAGCTATGTCACGGGTATTTCAAATACCAGCAGGGTCACCTATGGTGGACAGGTTTCAGTGGAGCTTCCAGAGTAAGAAAGACTAGGAAGAAGGACCTGGCCACCCACTTCTGAAAATTAGGCATGAAAACCCTGTGAATAGCAATGGAGTCTGATAGAGCACTGGAAGGTGAGAGGACAATGCAAAAAAGACCGGGCAGAGTTCTGCTCTGCTGTACACAGGGTCAATAGGAGTCAGAATCCACTCGATGGCCCTAACAACAAGGTATCCTCTTACAGTGTTATGCACATAGCAGGCACTTCATTTTTATTTGCTGAATGAATAAATAAATTCATGAATAAAGAAACAAACCAATAAAAGAAATTCACCTGCCTGTAGCCAAATGCCTGGAAGAGATGACTGCATAGTAATATATTATTCTATTCTCTGATGGTAAGAGTCTGATTTAGACTGGCAGATTCAAAATAAGTAAGAGGACATTCAGAATAAGCAAATCACAACAGTGATATTAGTTTATAGAAAGAGACCAAAGCCTTATAACATGGGTCGCTTGAAATAGGGATAAAGCAAAGACCCAGCAAATTCACAGCAGTAAGCAATCTCATAATGCACGGGATAACCTAATAGATCTTTCCCACCTGTTATTTCTCTAAGGGAGGATTCTTTCCATGAAACCAGAGATGACTAACTTGAGAGGCAAAGCATGATTGCTTAAACCAGCCATACATCACTGGCACCAAATTGCTACAACTGAAAATACGGAAAGCAGGCTAACCACATTCAAGAAAACCCATTTAATTTCCATAGAACATCCCTTCTTGTAACATGCTCCTTGTAGGGGAGACCACAGCAAGAAAATCTCTAGGTTCCATATTTCAAGTCTTAAGTGCAAAAAGCAGCAAGCACTGATCTATGCAGAGGAGCAGCAGAAGATGGGGATGCAATAGCTTTGCTTAGAGTCTATAGGCAGAAATGAAGAGGACAAACAGCAAAATAACCAGCACTTTGAAAATGAAGTTCAAGTTAGAAGGTAACATGGCAGGGCTGGCCCCGTGGCTTAGCGGTTAAGTGCGCGCACTCTGCTGCTGGCAGCCCGGGTTCGGATCCTGGGCGCACACTGACGCACCGCTTCTCCATGCTGAGGCCGCGTCTCACATGCAGCAACTAGAAGGATGTGCAACTGTGACATACGACTATCTACTGGGGCTTTGGGGAAATAAATAAATAAAATTAAAAATCAACATAACCACTTTAAAAAAAAAAAAGGTAACATGGCAGAGTGGAAATCACTAATGTCTTTGGAGCTAGAGTATTTAAATTTATCATGCACCACTTACTGAATGTGTGTAATCTCAAGCAAGTTACTTCATTTCTCTCAGCTTCAATTTCCCTTATAAACTGGGTACAGAATCACCTATTTCTCAAAATTTCCATAGGATGACATGAGGTCACTCATAAGTGTGTCTGACATGTATACTAGGAACTCAGTAAAATATAATTCCTTTATGGCTCTCCTCAGGGACATTTTGAGTAAACAAAAATGTGTGCAATGTTGAGGAGACTCATAAAATGCACAGATTTAAGCAGAGCACGAGTTAGGAGGTGAGCTGACCATAAGAACATAAGCATTCTCCCTGCTCTTTGCGAATCAGGCTTTTACAGCACAAAATTCATATAATGGTGGGTTTGGGACGATCCCATCTAGCTTTTCAATTATTTCAAGAAAAGCAAAACAGAGAAGGCTAAACGGTGCCTGTTATCACCTTATCATTAAATACATTAATAGTAAAATGGCTAACTGTGATTTAACCACATTATAAAACACCAGTCTACAGTAAAAATCACATGATATCTTTAAGTAACACCATGGCAATTGCCCAAGAAATATCATTTAGAGAAAAGACAAAACTTGCATAACAGTATATATAATCTGAAACTAGCTATGAAAGAAAAATTTTAAATATATTTTTATTTCCTTGTATATGCATCTCCATGCAACAAATATAAACTATCTGAAAAAAATGCACAGTGGTTCCCTTTGGCAAAAGAACTGCGGTTTGGGCAGTTCCCTGCGGTTGGGTCCCCTAAGGAGAGGGGACCAGAGGAATCCAATATTTGTCTTGATTGTTTTTACCTTTTACAACAAAAGTTTGCTCATGTATTAACTGTATAACAAAAAAATAAAGGAGAAAAGAAATGAAGGCAAGAGCATGTATATGCAGAAACTGGCTGGTGGATAGGCCATGCCCTAAGGGGAGGAGCTCAGCCACTGGATGCCTCCGTGAATGCAGATGTGCAGTCTGCACTCAGTGCCAGGCTTGAGAAGTGCTATAGAGCCTGGTTCTGGCCTCGTCGACTCCAAAGGGCACAAAGAGGTCACCTCATAAGGGAAAATATCCTTTCAAATTACATCCTTATTTCCATTTCTCTGTTCTCACCCCTAAGCCCAATACAATCAAGTGCCTGCCTTTCCCGACCTTGGTCAGCCCTCATATTTCTTCCACGTTTTTTTTTCCTCAAGTAAAACCATCAGAAGTCTGTTTTTTATTTCCTTCCTTTTTTTCTATTCAGAAAGAGAACTGCTGAGCAGAACGTAGCAGGAGTTCTGCTCTAACATCAGGGTTCTGCTTCTCTGATCGCTAACCAGGAAAGGTGGGGAAGAATCTACTCAAATTAATTATAGGTAAAAATAGGACATTTGACGGTGTGTGTGTGTGCGTGTGTGTGTGAATCTGAAGGAAAGAACCAAGACCTTAATCTTAAATGATTCATAAATGAATAGCTGTAGCATTTAGTTATTTTTTATTGAATAAAAAAGCTTTTCACGTTGATTGTCTTTAGCTTTGATTTTGGTGGCACGATAGTGTGATAGCAGCTTCTGGAAAACCTCAGCGTCATTTTAAAATGTCTATCATCTCTTTACGAGCTAAAAACAAAAAGGGGAAAAATCTCATTTCATGGTTCAAAGTGAGGCACCAATTTAGCACTTGCCTTACAGCCTGAATTTGCAGCTGGAGATAAGCTATGAATTGGGCATGAAGAGGAGCAGGAAAGAAAACTCAAGTTGGAATAATGATAAGTAAATCCTCAGTATTGTTGATGCCACTCTAGACATTGTTAGAGATGCACAGACAATATCAGTCATTTTGACAAGCCCCTTCTGTGCATTGTTACTGCTTTCCCAGTGATGCTTTCACTCACATTCAAGACGAGAAAATATATTCCTTGACATCCACAATTCTCCTCTCTCTTTTCACTTTCTTCTAGCTTCCAAAAATTATGGGGCAGAGATAATCTCACATACACACACAAAAGTAAGAAAACAAGCAAACAAACCGAATGAGGCCCAAAGCGTTAAAAGAGGCAAAGCAATTCCAACTTAGAAGTGGCTACATGGTAAAAGATTCTAAATGAAGTGGTATCTCCCCACTAAAAAATGACATAATTGGTACGTGCATTCACAGTTTTGCCCATAAATGATGTTGAATGCTTAGAATAGATAAGATAATGTGCATATGGTAATGAAGCAATATGGCAGAAGACCATCCTGTTCAAGAAACAGTAAAATGGGAACTAAAATGGACTAGAACTATTTGAATGTTAATTCTTGAAAGTAGGTTCAACCAGAGAACCTTGAAGTGAATAGATGGAAAGTCACAAAGCAGAACACTTTGAGAGCAGGGAATATGAAATATGTCTGAATTCCTTTCTGACTCCAGCAATTAACCCAGAACCTAGCACATGAGACTCAATAAATACAAGGTATTGTAAATTAATGTTGAGATTATAAACAAGAATCTGAGATTAATCCAGAGTTGAAGACGATATTATCACTGGAGAATTTTTAGAATTTTTAACTCATAATTTTACCTATAGGATATAGCTGAGTGTTTAAATGTGGAGGCCCTGGATACAGC
This sequence comes from Diceros bicornis minor, assembly GCF_020826845.1. Classification (NCBI taxonomy): domain Eukaryota; kingdom Metazoa; phylum Chordata; class Mammalia; order Perissodactyla; family Rhinocerotidae; genus Diceros; species Diceros bicornis. The sequence goes on from NC_080745.1 coordinate 71,498,954, forward strand.
ACATAAGGGTTTAAATCTTTGTTCTACTGCTTATTAGCTGTATGACTTGAGCACATTACCCTTGCTAAGCCTCAGTTTCCTCATCTGCAAAATGGAGACAACACACTGAATCTTACCTATAAAGATTAATGTGAGGATTAAATAAGAAAATGTATGAAAACTCCTTTGCACTGTGCTTTAGTGTTTGTGTGCTTACAGAATATGTGTTGTAATTGTTCTTATTGACCACAGCAGCCTCAAAAACAGAGGATATGTGTGCATCTGGCCTCAATATGCATGACATGTTCCAACACCAGAGTTCCCAATTTTGACTACAGTGGAGACAAGCCTGTATCAGATGTACCTAAGTATTATTCCCTCTGCAAGTCTGATTCCAATGTTAGGATCAGGTATGTAACGAGAAACTTGTCAGCTGACATAAAACAGAAACAAGGCTGGTCAGTTCCGAAATTTGTTTTTCTCCCAAACCGGTGACTACTTATGCTTGCTAGCTCCAAAGTGTTCGTAACTGAGCACAGAAAACTGAAAAGGACGGTAAATGTATCGTCAATAGCATCAACTCTTACCTGTCTACCTTTTCCTGGGAACTGGTAATCAATTTGATCTGAGCACTAGTGTAATTACTAGTGGTGGGCAGTACAAAAAAAAAGAGAGGCAATCTAGTCTATGAGTCAGTGATCCAGCAACTTAAGGAATTATGTTATAGCAAACCCAAAGGAAAAAAGAAAAGAAAAGAAGAGAAAAAAAAACCATCCAAACCTGATAAATAACCAGCCAGGCTGTGTATGAAATGTGTAATTTTCTCTTTACAAAACTCACAAAGCAGACAGCATTTCTCCAACCTGATCAAGGGAACTGTCAGCCTTTTGGTCAGTAAAATGCAATTACTGACAGCTGAATTCTCCCTCACTGCCCACTTCTCTCAGCTTTCTCAAAACAAAAATGCTCATTTTCTTTATTTCCAGAAAGGCCTGGAAATTTCACCAATTCGCTCAGACAGAAATTTGCAAGGGTTATAGTGATATTTGGCCACTTCAACATGAAAATTGCCTTGGCCATGCCATTCGAAGTTGGGACCAACTTAAAGCATCCCACCTGGCTGTGCCTGCTCTCACTAGAAGGGCTTTCCTAGAAACGTCAGAGCAGAAGGGCTTGTCTCTCTGGATCTCCTTCTTATTAATTACACAGACAAGTGATATTGAGTTTCATTCAAGCATGCTGGATCAGCCTGATTTTATGTTATCAATGTAATATTAATCTATTATAAACTAATGACTAACTAGAATAAATCTATTTACCCAACGTCCCTGAGTATCACAACATGATTAAAATCAAGCTGGATTTCCTCCAAAATTAATAGTTAAGGGACTTACAGACAGACACAATGACATAAGAGATTCAATATAAAAATTATCATTATGGGAAAATCCACTGGTATCTAACATGCAGATTCTAAGATTTTTGTATGCTTTTTTTTTTTTTTTTTGTGAGGAAGATTAGCCCTGAGCTAACATCCGATGCCAATCCTCCTCTTTTTTTGCCGAGGAAGATCTTCCCTGGGCTAACATCCATGCCCATCTTCCTATACTTTATATGGGATGCCGCCATAGAATGGCTTGAGAAGTGGTGCATCGGTGCGCACCTGGGATCCGAACCTGGGAACCCTCGGGCCACCGAAGAGGAGCGTGCGCACTTAACCGCTACGCCACCAGGCCAGCCCCTGTGTATGCTTCTTTTATTCATTTGTTTCTTTTGGTCTTTCCTGGTATTTGTAGAACCATTTCACAAAATTATGTAACACAGTTGCTAGAAGGACTCTTAGAAATGTTGTAGAATACTCTCTTCAATTTATGGAAGAAAAAATAAAACAGGTGTTTTCCAGGATTAGGGCTTTACCCACCACTGAATATCAGCAAAGTTGAACCTAAAACCCAGCATTCTTTGGAAGTGATTTTCTCCCTTCCCCAACAAACATTCAATTTGTGGCTTATTTTGCAAAAGGATTGAAGATGCACATGATTTGTTTGTTTTTTAGAAATTGTTAGTGAACTATACACAAATGTGCCCCACACATAAGTCAGGTCGTTTCATTCAGTTCCCTAGTCCCAAGAAGCAATATCTCAAACCCTGGCAATATCTCCCATCTATCCTCTGGAAAGAAAGCAAGGGAGGGAGTGTGGATACTCAGTCTTAGTCACTGCTCACCTGCCTTCCTGGTGGTGGCTATTTCACCTTTGTATACAGAAGAAATTGCTTAAGGTGTTTGGATATGGGCTAAATCTCTGAAAATCTGGCAACTGAGGGAGCATCAGAAGGCTTGGAAGCTAATATAATGGCGAATAAGGGGGAAAATAGGCTTTCAGCCAACTTGAACATCAGTATTTCTTGGTCATAACAGGAAAACTAATTCAATGCCACAGACATCTGGTCGCTTGTGTCTTAATTGAATCACTCAGGGTTTGTTTTTTTTTTTTTTTTTTTTTTCTCTGCTACTAATAACTGAAGTTTAATGGGATTTTAACATTTCCAGCAAGGTGGCACGCATCCCCAGCTCTCACAGAAAGGTAATTGACCAAGATTGTATTAAACCATCATTATGGGAAATGCTTCAGGTCCCAGAAGAAATGCTTCTAAAGTGGAATGTTCTTCCTTCTTTCGTCCCTAAGGTGACTTGCCGATAAACTAACATGTCGGCAAATGTCTATAATACATGATTAAACATGATTCAATCTGATTAAATACCTATTTAAGGTCACATTTATCTCTGCTCGACTTTATTATCTCCTCTTTGACCTACTTGTCCCTTTTCTTTCCTTCTTGTATATGTCTTTGCTTTGGAAGAGTCCCTTGAGTCACAGCATTCCTTTTCATTTTAAGCTCACTTTAAGCCTGACCTCCTCCAAGGAAACCCACTATCACTTCACTTTCTAAAACAAACAATCAAGCAATAACAACAAAAACATCCTCCAATGCCTGCTCCTAAATTTAAAAATTGCAGTGAAATAAAACACTTAGATCATCAGCCTAGAAAAAGCTGACTTCGGAGGACTTCGAGGACATACGGTTAGCATCTTTGAAAATTTCCCTGGACCACTCAGAATACTGTGGTTCATAAATAAGAAAAATCTTAGATAGACAGGTATCTGCCTTATTAAAATTCTTGGATTCTAGATTGTAATCAAATTTTAATGAGAAACAAAAATAATATGACCTCCTGTTGACCTTTACAAGAAAAGAACCTCTGTGATCTAAACCATTTTCAGCTTCTGGGATAAAGTCAGAAACCTTCCTCAGGACCCTTTCTCTGCACGTCTGTGGAGAGCCTGTCTCCATGCCTCTAGGCTCATTATGAAATGCCAAGGAGAGGGGACACAACAGTTCTGCTCATTGCCAGAGCACTTCTTTTGATGGATGTGGATTTTATCTCCACTAATTGTGGGCACTTCCCTGTATCCCAGTTATGAAGGAGGATCTGTGACCTCAACATAATTGTATTAATGAATCAATTCCAAGCAGAAGAGACACGGTCTGTCCATGACAGAAAAAAGAGTCTAAAAAGATTTGCGAGCAGCTAATGAGCAAATGGGGAGAATACTTGTAAGCGCTCTGCTTGCCATAAATAGCAACAGCAAAGGAACACTGCACAACTTAGCGTCATGGGCAAGTAGCCTTTCCTACCACTCACCCGCTCATTTGAGCCCAGCAGTGGTTAACATGATGTACTGATCTTTGGTAGCTTCGGCAGCAATGAGATGCCAACCTCTACCCTGATTGTGACAGGCTGATTATTCAGAGGAGATGTGTAATTGCAAAAAATGCCCATGGTACACTGGCTCTTCAAGGAAGCTTGCCGATAATGAGCGAGATCTTGCCAGGTAAGAGAAATTAACTGGTCCAAGATTCTATGTTGCCATTTAGGGCATTTCTTTCTCTTATGTTGCTTGAACCAATGAACGCACTTTCAGTTGAATACAGCTCCCTTTGCTTTCAGCACCATGCTTCAAATTCTAATTCTCCAGGATTTATCTGTTCAAGTATATATAGGTCCTTACCCCACCATTACTTTGACTTCCTTAGAATACACGTTGTTTGGAGGCATTTCTATGTAACTGGCATGTCCTTTAGTTCATTTTCTTAAATGTTCATCTGTCCTCTTTGTGCATCTTTCCCACATGGCATAACCTTGCCTACTGCCTAGTTAATTTTCAACATAGTAGAAAGATGGGATCACTTCCCTAAAGATAGCAGAGGAGTTTAAAGAACAGAACAAGCTCTAATCACGTCTTTTGTATGCATCCTATGCTGTTCTGATTCTGTATCACCTCACTTGTGCTTTCTTCAGGCATAGATTGGCTCTCCCCTTCTGCCCTCATGCTCAAATTCTGCCTTTCCATATGGCTTTGTTCAAAGCCATACAGCCTTCCCTGATTTCTTCCAACTGGTAGATAGAACCCACTTCCACCTCTGAATCTGATGGCACACTGTCTTATATAATAGAGAGTTGAGTGAATATGGCAATAAAGACTGGTTTTGGAGTCAGGCACACCTGGGTTTAAATCTTGCCTCTCTCATTTACCAGCTGTGTGACCTTGGGCCAATAACACGTCATCTTGGAACTTTTTCTAATTGTAACATGGGGACACTAATAGAGTCTTCAGCTGTTTCAAGGATTGAATACAAGTAGTTCCATAAAATAGCTATGAAAGCAATTGGAACTCGGGAGGTTCTTAACATGTTACTTTCCTTTCCTTCCAACATTTCTGCTAGATCATAAGCTCTTCAAGGTAAGCATAAGGTCTTACAAATCTTTGTAGGCATGAAACAAATTCCACAACATTTACATTTCTGCTCAGGAGTGTTAATCCCTTCTTTCAGATACAGATAAACTTAGCCTAAATTATGCCCTACATGAGAAAAAATTTACAGAAAAGTAAGAAGAAACTAAAGTGTCCTTTGGGAGAACAGGATATAGGGCTGATGCTATGCTCCATTCTCCTTTCACAGTTAGGAAGCCTGCAAAAACCAAGCATGAACTTTCACTGGCATGGACAAGGAGTAAAGGCAAAATGGTCAGCGTAGCTAAGACTTGGGAATCATCAGGCCTGTAAGTATTTGACTGCATCTCCGCCATTTAACATCTGTTTTGCTTTGGACAAGTTTCTGAACCTCACTGAACCTCAGTATTCTCATCCGCAAAATGGAAGTAATAAGAGGGCCTTGTAAGATTAAATCTAATAACAAAATCAATATAATATGCTTAGCAAAAACAAACAAGCAAACATACAAATGAACAAAAGCCCTACCACAAGTTGGGTGATTACTGAATAATTGCCAACGTTCTTTTTCCAGGACACATTTTCCTAGCTGGGACTTCATCAATTCTAACATCCCTTTCTTTAACTTGGAGATGGAGCATTTCCCCTAGTCTTCGCCTTGCTTCATAATGCTGATGCTTCATAACGCTGATTAACATTAGTTCTCTGGCTTTTCTCCTTACTGCCCTTTAGCTATCATCTTAGTATCTGATAAGGTTTCCTGGGTTTTATTTCCAGGTGGTGCCACTATTTTTAGCGACCAGGCTCTGAGAAGGAATACATTTCATTTGTGCAAACTTATTTATGAGATCGTTGCTGAAAAACATATAATACACATTTAAAGCCCCTTTAAACCAAAATTATTTGCAAATAAGGATGCTCTTTCCCAACACCAATCTTTGAGCAAGAACTTGTACAAATATCAAAGTAATATTGAAACTTTCAGCTCAGATTCAAGATGCCAAGCACAAGTCCAGCTGGAGCAGGCTCCTTCAGCTGGTTGCTACTGACAGCAGACTGGGTGAAATTGTTCTGAAGTACCACATGCATGATAATAGCTGTCTAGATACAGCAAATAGATATAAGCAAATGAATGGTCTTGGAACTGTCTGCTGTCATTCATTTAAAAAAGAATCTCTCAGAGAGGCTGACTACCTTTGTTCAAAAATAAATTTAACTAGAATTTAGTTGCCGTGGGACAAAAGAACATGGAATAAATCAGTCAGGCTCAAGCAGGAGCTGCCAGTTCCTTGAACATTAAGAGAAATACAATGATTGGGCTCAATTGCTCACTGGCATAAAAAAGATGGAGGAAAAAGAATGTACAAATAACTCTGTTGTTATCAAAGGCTACACAGGGGCCAGAACAATAATACAATTGCCATTGTTCATTAAGGAGAAACCAGGTAGAGATGGATTAACATTAATTAGGAAAATGTTTCACATGAGCATGATTTAAGTTTTTATATTTTATCCACTTTCCCCAATTTGCCATTTAATTTGAAAATGGGAGGGCGGACTTGTCATCTTACATTCAAGGGGCTTCTCTGAACAAACCTCTTCAAAGGGAGATCCTTAAGACCCTTTTCAACTGCTCTCCTAATTCTCCTTGCTCACTGCCCCTAATAGCCTCTTTGATGCCTTGGCTGAAATCTCTTTTCTTTATTGATTTTGGTTTCCCTGTCACTAGCACGATTGCTATTGTTGGGTTCTACATGAGAGACCATTGATCCTTCTCTGAAGTTCACAAAAGCTCTGCCCTGCTCAAGTGGGAGTTTCTGTGGGTGTCAATGTCAGTGCATTTATTGGAGATGGAATTATGTTGTCCTGCATCACAGAGGAGATTCTATCCCCTATGACTGAAGCAGACTTAATAATGTCTTCAGATATGGCCAGGTTTTCTATATATTCCAGAGAAAAAAGACCAAACTATCAGGGAATGAGCTTCACATGCAATAAAGGACTGTCCAACTGGAAGGAACCACTGTTTTACAATCCTGAAATTGAGACTTTATTGTGAGTTAAGAGAACCCAAACACTCTCAGTAGAACCACCAATACTGAGGAAATCTGGAAAACCTAGCCGCTCAAGGGCCCTTAGGGGCAGAGTAAATTTTTCAAAAGAATGGGATACTTTGTCTTATGGCTGCTTTTATTTGCAGAAGGAACAAGTTGACTCTGCTATAGAGTTATAGACTGCATAGCAACAAATAATCAGCATTTCTTGAAAGCAAGCTTGATATTTCAAATATCTTTAAAATGGGAAATGTAAAATAGTCTCCAAGCAGTGACAGAGTTAAATAATTTTAAGAGTTAAATCGTATTACAAATGATTAACTGGGCCAGCCCCATGGTGTAGTGGTTAAGTTCGGCATGCTCTGCTTCGGTGGCCCAAGTTCATGGGTTTGGATCCCAGGCCCAGACCTACACCACTCGTCAGCCATGCTGAGGCAGTGACCCACATATAAAATAGAGGAAGACTGGCACAGATGTTAGCTCAAGTCTAATCTTCCTTAAGCAAAAAAAAAAGAGGAAGATTGGCAACAGATGTTAGCTCAGGGTGACTCTTCCTCAGCAAATAATAAATAAATAAATAAATAAATAAATAAATAACCAAAAACCTTCCAAAATCTACCCAGAGGAGCAAAGACTGGGAACAATTCCATCCCCAAGAGTCATTCAACATCATAGTGATGGCCTTGCATGACTGAGAAGAGGTTCTATGCAGCACACAGACAATGAGAGGAGCACAAAGTCACAAAGATCTTAAGATTTAGGACCTGTCTCATATCAACTTCTGGTGTCACTTGTGGCCTTTATGCAACTTGAAGGTGAATAGATTTCCTTACGGACTTTCAGCCCCAGAGTTCCTTCTAAGCAAGAAGTTATTTTGTTAATCCTGAAAGGTCTAGATTTCTTTTTTATTGTGGCAAAATATACACAACATAACATCTACCATTATAACCATTTTTAAGCACACAATTCAGTGACATTAAGTACATTCAAAATGTTGTATAACCATCACCACTATCTATTTCCAGAATGTTATTGTCACACCAAACAGAAACTCTGGACCCATAAAACAATAACTCCCAATTCCTCCCTCCCCCAACCCCTGGTAATCTCTGTTTTACTTTCTGTCTCTATGAATTTGCCTGTTCTAGGTACCTCCTGAAGTGCAAAGGGACAGAAGTTGAACTCACTTTCAACACTTCCTTGTTGCAAACACCACACATAGGTTGCTAGGCCCTGTGAACTCTCTCCCACCCCTTACACTACCTGTCCTAATTCTGAGCTAACTATCTTGCATTTGGGCTCTTTTTAATGTCTGTCCATTGGTGTTGGCATAGCCGTTATTATTGGCATGCCCTCTTCCCTGGGTCTCTTACTGAGATCCCTCAGATCACATTTCTGCTTTATCCTCTGACACAATTCCAGTTCCTCCAAGTCTCACTTCCCTCTCCTACAACTCAACTACCAATGGTAGAGCCTCCTTCAAAAACTGCTGCTCCTCATGGTCTGGCTTCAGCCCTTTCCTGGATGTTGTGGTACCTTGGAAAAGGTACCTCACCCTTTTATAATTTAGAATATTTCTAGGCAGAGCCCATACTACACAAAGGACACTAAACGACAATTCTTTGTGACTAAGTTATCTCTCATCCATTTTACAAACTGGGCAACTGAAGCACAATCATAGATGAGAAAATCCTTTATCTTCCTTGTCTACTCCCTCCTGTTGCCCGTCCCCAGCATGTCTGCTATTGACCAAAAAATAGAAAATTTGTTTTCCATCAGTGTTTCTTTCTTTAAGAAGAAAGTAGTAAAATAAAACCTTAAAAATTAAACCTTTCAGATTCAACTGAGTTGGAATTTACGATAATTCTCTTTGGCATAGCATTTAAAGGCTTCCAATACAGGTGAGTCTCCCTCCTTCTCCATCCTCCTCCTCTTCCTTCTCCCTTTCTCTCTCTCCCCCTCTCCTCTCTTTCATCATTCCCACCCCTCACCCACCAGACCCACAGAGTCAAGCTTAAATAAACTCTAGGAAATACCATTATTTATTACTATAACCAAGCCTTTACCCATTTATGGAAAACTTCACATTTTTCCTCCCCAAAACTACCTATCCTTAAAACCCAATGAGAACCCTGCTTTGTTCTAGAAAGCAGTATGCCACCCTCTCTGCTCTCATTTCCTATACTGTAGGTTCATTTCCACCAGGTAGCATTTAATTTTTAAACTAGTTAACATAGTCTCCTTAGTTCTAGACTCAATCTCCTTTAAAAACTGGAGATGTTATATATTACTTATATTATGTATCCACCATAACGCCAAGCAATCTTTAGCACACAGACAGTAGACAACAAATACTTGTTGCTTGATTGAAAATTCAGTCACAGCTGGGCTGAAGCTTATCTCCTTACTGTCAATGAAATAAAGGGCTTGCTAAGCAAATTAATACTATAAACAGAGAGAGTTTGGCCTACTTTAATGTGAAAATCAACACACTATTTTAAGCAGCACTTCCGTGGCTGCTTGCATTCAAAGAATCAATGTGCTGATTGTGATAATTGTCTGTTTGTTAAAGCATTAACCAGATTCACTAAGATTACCGTCGTCAACAGCCCTGTTCTTACTCCATGTGCGTAACCATATTTCAGTTATTATTTCCTCTCTTCCATATATTTTAAGGACAAAATCGAGAAAAATGAGTTCTTGCACAGCTTACCTCAGCATACAAACAGGCTTTTTCTTTGCTTTGAAACAACACTCACCTTTCTGGAAGAGTCTTCGAGCAGTTTTGTTTTGTTTTTCCCTTGTCAGGAATATAAGACGTCTTTAAAGGAGTTAGAAATCTACACGGCAGGAAGGACTTTGTGGGAAGAGCCCTTCAACTCAGTCCGGCTGCTTTTCTCACATACTCCTCTTTGTGTCTCTTTCACTACTCTTGGCACTTGAATACAACCACAACTTTTGAAAATCTCTAATAATCATAACTCCAGGAATTTGCAAACCTAAATAGAGTCTAGCGACATCCTTGAAAGGAACAGAAATCCCAAATGAATGCCCAGATTTCGATTCCGGTTAAATAATTTTCTTCTCCTGTCTGTTTCTATCTCTCTAACAAACATGAACAGCTTCCTCCGGCACTCTTTCACACTAAGTGAGAAAGGCTTCTAAAAGAAGGAAAAGAATAAGGAACTATAGATTCCAAGAACCTTTCCCACAAATTGCTAAAATTTCTGTGTGAGTCACTGAGATTCTCTTCCCTAGGTACTGCTGCTGCTGCTACTAGTAGTAGTACTGAAAATAATAAAGGGGTCAGAGAGTCTCACTGGCCCTGGGCATACTTGCCTTCTAACAGGATGCAAAGAGGTGGCATACAGAAGAGATGTGAAGAAGAAAGAAAAGAAATTATATGGGTGCAATTCATTCCATGAAGAAATAACTATTATTTTACTAAAAATAGTTTAGAACTTTTAAACTTTATACTATTAACTCCTACCAACCAGCCTTCCCTCCCTTCACCTCTGACTAGAGTGGGTCATCTAAGATCTACATTCTGTCATTTCACAGGAGTTTAATGCAGCTGGACCACAATGTGGGGGGGGGGGAGTGGGCCATGGAAAGATCAGCAGAGGACAGATCATTATTGTTCCCAGATACACAATAGGGAGCCCTGTAAGATTTTAAAGGGAGTGACAAAATCAAATTCATCTTTAAAAAACTAATTCTGGCTGTTCAGGTGTCTGTCTTGGGCCATTAGCTGGATGACTGTGGTTTTGCTTAAGATAAAGAACACACAACACAATGGAAATTTGGAGAGGAGAAGTTGCTTTGGAAATCACACTCACGCCATTCCACATGTAAGCATGTACAAACGTATCTTTGAATGAGGATCCTGTCCTGTTTACCATTGTAAACCCTGCGCTGAACACAGAGGCTAACAGAGTAGCTGCTCCCTGTATATTTGTGAATCGAATTCAAATAGCCCAAAAGAGGGGTGTAAGAAAGAACTATTATACAGTGACAGGTAAGTCTTCACTATGGTAAATTTATTCTGAAGAAAGTAAGGTCTTCAGCCTCTTTAATCATTGCATATCTCTTCTAGCACTTGCCACAACTGTAAGATTATTAGTATTATTCACATACGTGATTCCCTCCCCTATTGGAATATGAATTCCAGAAGGCTGCAGACTATATCTACTCACCCGACTTGGCACTGAACATAGTTATTTGCCCATAGTAGGTGCAAAATTGGATGCACTGAAGTGTAACTGTGGTCTGTATTCTCTTCTAATTAATCATTCAAGAGGTAAAAGTGTCATACACACAGATCAGAACTCCCTTCAACAAAAGAGAAAGATGCCCAGACAATTATGTGACCAAACACAACTTTGATTGTATGAAATGAGCAGAAGTCATTGGACAAATCATAAAAGGGCACTGATCAAACTACCCTGCCCACCCAACACCTGCCAATCCATAAGCGTGCTCCGTCTAGAAGCTCAGACACAGAACACGCACTGGGAGTTTCCTGACGACTCCAGCTATCAGTGTAGTAGATTAACACTGTATTCTCCAGAAAGCAATATATCCTCTACAGTGTTCTAGAAAAAAGAGAAAATGACGATGAAATGACATATATTAAACACCCAGTAAAGTGCCTGGCAGATAGTAGACCCACAAAACTTGATAGCCATTGTTGCATTTGCGTTTCTTTTTCAAGGTATTGTTGAAAATCACATGTCCTTTTGTAAAATGATTTTTAGAATCAGAAACCAGCAGATAGATTAGATAAGCTACTAAAGGCATAGAGGGAAGAAACTACAGATATTACATATGGTTGTTATAGCAACTGAAAGCATATCCTGATCTCGCTCTCATTTTTTCCCACCCTTCACCATGATCCTGTTTTCAGATAAATAACCTCTAGTTTTTCTTTTAAGTTGTTCATTGGGATGAAAGTAAACTGTGGCCCCTGTTTAGTAGTAAAGACTCTGAAGTCCTAGGGGAAAATAAAAAAAAGAAACAAAAAAGGGCTGAAAGGAAAAGATGACTTGAAATCAAGAAGGCAGAAGCTGGCAATTTGTTTGCGTAAAACTTATGGGATATTTTTCATCAAAGACTTTTCACATGAGTGGCTTATGAACCCATATGCAAGGAGGAGGGCAAAGAATCCTGGCTTCTTTTCATGCAAATGATCTGCTGAAGTCTTAAAAACCAAAGGGAATAAGAGAGTAGTACACAAACAATAAATCTTTATTTTTTCTGATCCAAACTAGGGTTCCACACAAACCGCAATGAAAACAAAATGCATCAAGTTCAGATTGTGGGCCATCAAGGCTTGAAAGCAATGGGTTTTACTACATAAATTTGGGGCTGTAATTGTCAATATCGGGAGCATACAAGACATACTTCAGCACTAAGCTGTGTGATCATACCATTTTAGTTTTGGAGAATCATAAATGTTACCATCAGAAGGAGCCTTGGAGACCTCAGAGTTTGGGTGCAGATGAAGAAATTGAGGGTCAGAGAGGGAATGTGACTTGCTCAAAGTCACAGCTGGTAAGTGATAGGGCCTAATTAATAATACCTAACACTTACAGGATGATGTGATATAGCAAATGCTATTCTAAATGCCTTGGACATAATCATTTAATCCTCACAACCACCTTTATGATGGTGTCCACGTTAGATATGAGGAAATGGAGACATGGGCAGGTTAAGCATCCTGCTCAAGATTACCCAGCTAATAAAGAGGCATGCCAGGATCAAGCCCAGGCCATCAGATCTCAGGATTCCTTTTCTTAGCCTCTTTGCAATACTGCCTCTCCTCAGGAACTAGTATCTGCTTAGTAAGTCACTCAGCCATTTGTCCTCGTCCCGCACCAATATCTGAAAAAGATGGCAGATCAAGTGTCTCAGAAAACACTATTATTCTTTTGGCCTTTCCATTCTTCCTCTAACCCAGGGCACATCAACTGCTTCCCTACACTCCACTGAGCCTCCCCTACTTCCCTTTCTTCCATTTGCAAAACAAATTTGGGAGAACTAGTCAGCTCCATCTAACTCTATTTGAGAGCAAATTCCCTTCAAATCACTCCACCAGACAGGTCTAAAACCATGGTCTAGCCACTTCTCCTAATGAAAAATCATGCCCAGTGTTCCATTTTGGAAAGGAAGTGTTTCATCAATAGAAGAATCTGGGGATTTGTGGTCACATGGCTCTCCACAGCCCCTCTCATCTGTTGTCTCCCACCAGGGAATCCCTGCCTTCTGTAGTTACCAGCCTGGGGTCTCAGTCATCATTCCTCCAGCCTGGGAGCCAGATACAGGAGGAGAGGGCTGGGAGGTGGGAATGGCAAAGAGGGTGGAGTAGACCTTGGGTGTTGTGTGGGCAGTCAATGACACAGGTTCTAGGGCATCCAGAGTGAGGCCCACTGCACTGTTCTCACTCAGTCCCTAGCCACTCTTGCCCCAGAGGACCTCCTGAATTGAATCCGCTTCCTGCTGTGGAAGCAGATTCCACCTCAATGTCAGTATACACCATTCATTCTGCCTTGGACTGCATTCCCTCTAACTCAAATTTCACTTCCTCAAAAAGTTTCTTCTGCTGGACCGGATTAGGTTAAACCTCCTTGATATGTACTTTCACAGAATGTAACACAATTGTTGCAATATTGCTCTTTACAAGAATATTCATAGCAGCAGTATTTGGCCCCAACCTGGAAACTTCTCAAGTAGACATTATCGGGAGAATGGTTAGATAAAATGGGTTATATTCACACTATGGAATACTACACAGCAGCAAGAATGAACAAACTACTACCATAGGGATTAATGTGAATGAATCTCACAACAGGAGCCAGTTACAGGTAGGGCGTACAGTATGGCTTCATTTATATAAAGTTCAAAAATAGGCAACATTAATTTTTTGCCTTTAAAAGTAAGACGGTGATTACTCATGATGAGAAATAAAAGGGTATTTCTGGGTGCTAATAGTATCGTATTTCTTGATCTAGGTGCTGGCTACACAGTGTTTTAACTGTGTGAAAATGTACCATTTATGATTTGCGTATGTTATACTTCAACAATTTTTTACCAAGAAAAAAAATAATACTGTTCTGTATTTGGTATCTTTCTCTACCTACTAAACTTTGATTTCCAGGGGACAGGGGCCATGTGTATCCTGTTCATCACAGGACCTCTGTGTCCTATTATTATCTTCCTGGAATATAATAAGCTCTCTATATGTGATTGTCAAGTGAGATATTGAATAGAGGGATGAACAGTTTCCTTTCTAGTGTCATTATCACCAAGATAATCAAAGCTATAATAATCTCTCTCAGGTCTTGATTTCTGAAGTTTTTGGGGGCAAAATTCATATTTGCTTTGTTACTGTTAAATCTCCTATTCCTGGTATGGTGCCTAGGGCATAGTAGGTGCACAATTAATATTTTTTAAAATAAAAGAATGAATGCTTTGCTTCCTAAATCATCTCTCCACTCCTCCAATCCTTTCTGAATCTCATGCCTGACCAGTCTTACTTTAATGCAACTTTCTTTAGGTCACTTTTTACTTTTAGTATCTACTGGCTCCCTAATGCCCATAAGAGAAAGATAACACTTGGTGTCCAGGATCCAAACTATCTTTGAAAATATATTGCTTACTATTTTTCAACAGGATCCATCCGTCCAAAGAGAATGCACTTCCTCCCTCCTATCCTTCCCTGCCTGCCTCAACCCTCAGTAATCATTTCTGCCTGCAAACTCCTTCTAAGTTTGATGGTCTACACCACTCATCAAGCTTTTACCAGTCCCTCCTCCTAAGATGAGCAAACAGAGACATCAATTTATATTTACATTTTACTTCTCATGTAGACAATGCACACTCTGAGAACAACATATCTTCTTTAAATCTTAGAAATTCTTTTTAAGAGTAAAGATCCCCAAGGCAATTTGATTGATTGTTCATGGGTGCACTTCAATATGAGCAGAGCACATCTTAAAAATTTAGAAGACTTTCCATTTAAGCCAAAGAACATATTTTCAGCAACCAATATGTGCGAGGCTCCCAGGAAGTAGAAACCTTAGTGCCTGTATTTGCGCCATGCTCTCTGCTGTCCTTCACTCTAGACTGACCCCCATGAAGAAGCTGTACAAGAGCTCTTTGCTACAAGATTAGGTCCTAGGGACAAAAGTGTTCCTTTCTTAGACTTTCCACTCTTTTTCCCTTCTCTAATCATACAAGATGCAGCTTTGTGTGAGAGAGAAATTCCTCTGGTGCCAAACACATGAGGGTAAACAAAATCCATCTCCCCTGGCAAAGTTTCTCCAATCTAATTTGTGTAATTACCTATCTCCCTAATGATGTGCTTGTTTACAGATTAAAGCCATGAATCTAAGTACAGAAATAAGATTAAATCTTATGAATTAAATTCTCATTTGCTTAAATCATTTGGATATTCTTTCCTTCTTTAAAAAGAAATTCCAGGTAGAAAGAAGGACATTTAAGTCACTGGAAAGACACGTACAAACACAATTTTTAAAATTAGAAACCAAGCTGGTAACAGGCAGAGGTGTACACTTAGTTTTAGGCTTGCTCATGGAAGACTAGCTTATTTGGAAAGTCTTGGGGGGCAAAAGCCAGAACAAAACATAATTTCCGTTATTGTTTATCCTTCTAAAATCTTTCCAAATGAAATAAGGACACTGCCACCTGGACCCTGTGGTCTGGCCCTGCAATCAATTGTTTGACTTAGCAGTGAACTCCTAGCAAATCCCAGAGGGCATAAAGGAGAGGGGCGAGGAAAAGAGAGAGGTAGAGAAAGAGAAAAGGGGAAGAGGAAAAAATGGAAAGTAGATTCTTAAAGGTACAATCAGGCCCTCACACATGTACACCAAGACTTAGACATGAGTGAAACCTGCATACATTAGGCAGTTCCTTCACCAAAAGACTGCTTTGATGCAATCCATACTCCACAAGACAAAACATAACCAATCCTTGTGGACTAGTCTTTTGGCAGGCGCTTCTTTGAACTACTTCTAGTGATTGCACAGTCATTTCTGAGAAACCTGGAGTCACCAAGACATAATAATAATAGCCCAGACATAAAGCTAATAATAATAACTGGCAGGTAGATATTCAGAACCTCGATGCACCTAACCAAGCACAAAGTGTTTTATGTATGTTCTCTCACTTGCCTCTCACAACACTTCTGTTGAGTCGCCATTTTGAATTTTTTTGCTAAGTTTGAAGAAGTTGAGGTCTAGAGTGTTTAAATAATTTGTTCAAGGTCACCTAGCTGGTAAAAAGTGCAGAAAAGATGCAAACCCAGTTTTGTGGCCTCTAGTGATTCTCTTAACTATTACATTCCATTCCTCCACATGAACAAAGAGAATGTTGAAGCAGCTTTCAAACTAAACCCAGTAATAAAACAAGCTCAATATTGATCTTATCGTCATTCATAATTTTCATTTGCCTACCACTCAAAAAGAAAATGTGTATAGCTATGTTTATCTGAACATACACTAAATATCTCCAGCTTGGGCAACCAAAAGTTCCTTGAAAAATCTAAGTTAGGTTTACCACTACCATCACAATTCTTTCATACATATCGATTCCAGGAACACAAGGTTTCAAAAAGCTTTTAAAAAGTGTGCTATGATAAAAGTTGTTAAAAATCAAACTTCTAATTTCATGACATATGCAGTTTTACTGTCAGCAATAATTTCACACTATGATTTTTGTGGTTTATTTCTTTGTGGTTGACTTTTAAGTGTTGAGTTTTCAAATAAATGAACACACATTTGTTCTTATTGGACCGTGTTGTCACAGACTGAACTAAAGCTCTGAATGTTCTCAGTGAATGCCTATAATGCTGCTTTTTAAGCGAAATGCATTCTGCAACCTGCTTTTAGTAGAAAATTCTTATGTTATGAAGGCCTGCTGTCTTATCAACTTTTATGATAAGGAAAAATATATATATACACACACATACATACATGTTCCCATAATAAATTATTTTCAAGACATCTGTAGCTACATCCTCTCAATATCCCAACATCTAACATACATAGTACTTAATTTGGACTGGGGATTGTGCAAAATGCTTTACATACATGATTTCTGGTAATACTCAAGTTAATCCTGTTAAGTGGATGCAATATTAGTTTCATTTTATGGATGAAGACTGTTTTGCAGAAATTAAATGACCTATCCAATGTTGCCCAACTAGTAAATGGCAGAACCAAGAATCCAAACCCCAGTTTAAATTTAAATCCAAATTTAAATGCCATATTACACTGCTAGTGTTTTGAATCCTTTATAAAAATCAAGGGCATCCACACTCTAAAGTCCTTCACAGCATGTTTAGTTCAGTCTCTACAGTGCTCAGATTGCTCATCTGTAAAATGAGGGCATTGGAGAGAATGACCTCAGAGATCTTTCTGCTTCATAAGGGATCCAGAAGTTAACAACACTCAATGACCAAAATCAGACTAGTGGAAAAACAAGGGATGAAAGTATCCAGCAAAATCCCCATGTGCACTCAAATTGAGTTCATAAGACTTTGTACTGAGCATCCCTTGGGTGAAGTTTTATCTTGTCTACTTTTCCAGAGATGGACACTGTGGAGGGGTGGGGCGCATACACATTATCTAACACTAGAACAAATTAAAATTATTACTGTCTCCTCTAGGTAAAAGCATAAACTTCAGCATTTCCTCCCTGGGCCAAATGTTAGCACTGCTACTATTCTCCAAGCCGAACAAGCTGAGAAAGTATGCAATGTGCCCAACAGGGATTATTGGACTATTTTTCAAGAAGGTGGTAGTTATGTAATGCAGACTTGCTTTGGGGCAGTGCTCAGACTATTGACTCGAAATTGTTCCTGGCTCTTTATCATGTAATACAAAGAAGTTATTATTACTGTTTCGTGTTTGTGTGCATGTAGAAGTCCTAGGTAGTGCGGCGATGGCATGGGGCAGAGGAATCCCTTAGGATCCTAGTTAAGGTCCTAATTGGGTCTATTTTAAAGACTCGCTGTAGCAAAGAGGAGTTTTTGCCTTTGATCACGACTCCCCAGATGCCTGGCTTCATGCTGAACACAGGAGTGTCCCCCAGCTCAGTCCCAGCGGCAGGTCCTGCACTGAGGGAACTATGCTGAGGCAGCAGTGTCATTTTCTGTCTTCGGCACCATCCCTCAACTTCTCTGAATACAGCACAATCAAAAACACCAGTGTTCACCTTTCTATAAAATAGCCCCATTCTTTCCCCCTGACTTGCAGCACTATGGGGAAAACAGTCTTAATGGCTTAAAACACTTACAGTTCCTTCATTTTAAGGAGTGGAAAAAGATGGTGGAGGAGGAAAAAGATATTAGGTGTCTTATATTATCCTCCCCAACCAATTCAATCGCTTTAGTCTTTCAAAGCTTTCCCATGCAATTCTGGGAAAATGAATCCTCTTCATCTGCCACCTCCCAGAGACCACTCTCCATTTTCTTGTGGTGTCCAAATACAGCAGAGGTTTGGGAGGAGGAAAAATATTAAAATGAGAGCCTGGGAGATAAGGATTCCAGGAGAGTTACTACTAGGGACTGAATTTATTAATCCTACTGGGGATTGTAGTGGGAGCTTGGATTTTGTGGCACAGAGAACCAGCACTGCGAGAAGCAGCCGAAACCACAAGTGCTCATCTTGTATAAATGTTCAACGATGCTCAGAAGAAGACATTTTAAATCATCTTTATCAACTGATATTTCTCAAGAACTAATGTGAGAAGGGCACTGTGTTAGGCACGGCGACCAGAGGAAAATAGATGTCATCTGTTCCTTAAAGCTGCTCAAAATTAATTTGAATATTTATTAAACACCACCTGTGGGCTCAGCAGATTTACCCATAGCCTATATTTACATGCTATTTGCATAGTGATCTATTTTAAAATGTCTTAGTATGGTTCAAATCTATATCCCTATGAAGCCATCTCAATCATTAGCACTTCAGTCCAATGTCGAGTTTCACCTGTTGCTCTTCTCCCAGCTCTTCTTACAAACCATTTCAAATCCTTCTCATCACTAGATCATAGATAGGATCACACACTTACAGGTTTATAGAATGAATGAGAACTTTGCTATTGTCTAGACTGGCATTTTCATTTTGGAATGGAGGAAATAAGCCCAAAGAACTAAAATGCCTCTTGTCAAGTACACAGGAAATTTGTGGTGGAAGTGGGGCCCACGCCCAGGAATCCTGACTCCGAGCACACGCCTCCCTCTAGCTAGCTTCTGGCATTGCTGAGGTACTGTATATTTATGCTTCCAAAGGCAAAGGATGAAGTACATAATACACAAAAGATATCACTATTGATTACACACATTCTGTGACAGACTGTGTGCGTTGGCCCTGCCCTCTGTAGTGTTATCTTGAAAAAGAATGTGTAAAAATCACAAAGCCCCAACAGCATCCACGGTCAGGCACTCAGCTGCTCACACAATGCCTCACAAATGGGCTCAGTGGGTGAATGAATTCTACAATTAGCTTTCTAACCAGTCTCCCTTTCTCCAATATTTCGTCCATCCAATTCGTTGCCATGTTTTTTCTTCCAAACTGAAATGTTGATCATGTCCCTCCCTAATACTTTCAGAATGAAGTCCAAACTCTTCAGCCTGGTTTGCAAGGCCCTTTGTGATATGATGCTATTTTGCCTCTCCAGCCTCATCTTCCTCCCTCACCTTCCACCCTGTGCTTCCTTTAATGGGCGGTTCCCTCTCAGACCTGTGAGCTGCCACATGTGCCAATCCTCCCATGTGGAGCATGTTTTCTTCAATTCTTCACCTGAAAATTCCTATTAATCCTTTTTATTTACCACAGACACGATACATTACCGCTTCTTAGAAGTCTTCGCTGATATTATCTCCTCACCCCACCCCTGCATAGCCGCATTCTCCTTCTCTGTAAACACCTGTGTATTGCATCTACCAAGTTGTATTTTAACTGTTTCTTTTCCCCTTAGACTTGTGAACCACTTGAGAGGAGGACTATTTCCATATTCTCAGCCCTACCAGAAAGTTAAGCACATGGTAGGGTTTACTGATGCTACAACAAAAGGCACAGCATTAGTAAATAGAAAACAAAACTATGAGTAACCACAGTCAATATTTTTAACTACTACTGTCTTCTTCCTTCTAAGTCTTTGCTGACCATAGATGATGTTCCTGGGTATCAGAATGGTCAGCCACAGAGCAAGGCACATGTTGACCCCATCTCATCATATAAAAGGACATATCCATATGGAACCATGCCAGAGTTTAAAGACAGAGCATGATCCTGCAACTAGCTTGTCTCTGCCAAACAAATAAAAGCCCACGGCCTTGCCCTAGTCAGCATTCAGCAGTGAGTGGCTGAGGCCAATGCAGGAGCCAGATTCAGCACCGTCTTACAGGGAACAGCTCCACCTGCTGAATTCCTTGACACTCCTCATCCCCTTCAGCAGTTTTCTTCTAACCTGTGAAGGCATGGTCACAATCTTTGAGAAACGATAGCATCACAGAGGGAAGAGAGGCATTTTGCATTCAGCCACTTGCCTACATTTTGTAGAGGGTTATAAGGATATATGCATGACCAATATCCTCTTGAAAAGGAAAAAAAAGGAAGTGTTATGTCAATATGCCAAGGCTTGCTGTAGTGCCTCTTTTAAAGAATGAAGCCACCAGGGTGCATGGTGCTATTTAATCTATCTCCCTCTTCAGCAAGGTGGCGATAATCTCTACCTTCCAGTGGAATGAAGGGGGAGGTGTGATCCATCAGCAAACAACGTGATAAACACTGACGTGGGTGGTAGGTGGTGTTAAAACACCGGCAAGCAATGAATAAAGCAGATTGTTTGGTAGGAAAATCTTGGGCAAACACATTAGGCACTTCTTGATGGTATAAGTTATTTGAACTATCAGGAATAGTGAAGGGAAAGCAGCTGAATTGAATCATCTAAAGAAAAAAATGAGGAGACTGGAGAAAGGTCAGAGACCAGCAACTTCCGGGAAGGAAACTTTTCACCAGTCATCCCAGATGGGCAGATTGCAGAAATGGTGTTGTCTAAAGAATGCAAAACGCATTTACTATCCTGCTTTTCTGTCTCGACTGCAGTCCAAATATTGCATTTTAAGAAACATGAAATATTTTTTTTGCTTTTTTTTCCCACTGTGCAGGAAAATTAGCCAGCATGCACCAAGTGTTTTAACAAAGAAAGAGAATAGGTCTTAATTAGAAACCCATGATTTTGCAATCAGTTTAACAAAAATAAAATATAAGCTGGCCTAAAAATAAGAAAGTCCATTAAAGACATGAACAAGTTGGCTATAGGGTAGTTTTAATAATAAATCAAGGTCAGACCATTCAAATTTGTTCTGTGTTGAATTAAAGCAACTTAGCTGTTAGGGTGAAATATAGCAGGCTGCACACAATACAATCTAGCTTAAACAGTCCTTGATTTAGAAAAAGAAATCAAGAACTCCTTAAATAGAAAGGAGCATTTTCCAAGTGAGAGAAGGAATTATTGCAAGAAAGAAGGACCCCAAATTCTTTGCTAAATACCTGTCAATTTAGCTCTATTTTTAATTTAGTGCTATAGCCACTACTGGCTTTGAAATAGTTTTATCATTTTTTTCATCTACACATAAAATGTTTGCTTACTCATACAACTGGGTCAAGCATTTTGGTTTTCATAGAAAAGCAGCCCTACAGTTTCATTATATCCTTATATAATACAATTTGCCTCAAAATTTGAAAACAAAGCACAAACATTGAATGAGATTATCCAGCTACGGGGGTAAGTATGGCTGATCATACAGATACAGAGGCAGAAGCAGAGATGTGCATGTATATATAAATGTCCTTCATACACACCCACATACACACACTAATTTGCCAATGTCCATGATAAAGAGAACCCTGAATGTTTATGTCTCTTTAGATATAGATTTCTGTGAATACATTTTTACATGATTTTAACCGTGACAACCAGTGCTCTACCTGTTGCCTAACAATGTTCATCTCATTTTAAAAAATGTTTCCTCCATATTTTTTTAATTAACTCCTAAGAAATGAGTAAGCTGGGGGGGTTCTGAAAAGTCTACCTCTCAAAAGGAGTCCCGGATCATAACCCCTTAAACCCTACAGAGAGTCAGTAGATGGACCACCAAGCTCTAAGCTCATGGAGGGTCAGGACTCTTACTGGTTTTGATCATGAATAAATAAATCTCCAGTGCCTGGCATATGTTCGATATGTCTTAGGCACTTGATAAATACTGGTTGAATACATGAACAACTTGAGGCTCCTTGAAGATGAAATGCCATAGTATTCTAAATGCAGTAGAATATAACGGTGAAGAGCTGAGGTTTTTAGACCACAACTGTCTGAATTTGAATCCCAGTTCTACCTTCTGCTGTCTCTGTGACCTTGGGTGAGTTTCTTAACCTCCCATTGTTTAGTTCCTTATTTCTAAAATAGGAATAATGAAAGTACCTACTTCCTATTGTTGCTGATAATGTTTATTACTAAGATAGTGCCTGGTACATTGTAAACACCCAACAAGTGCTGGTTATGATATTAACTATCACGGAGCCCTCAATAAACAGCAGTCCTTACCCACTTTTAACTGAAATCTTAGGATGTCCAAACTCGCTTGGGAAACCCAGCAACTGTCAAGTTACCCTTTCAGGTAAATGTGCCTGAAAGAGCCTATAGGTTTAACCCATTACTCTTCTCATTGTCACAGTGCTCTCAGTTCAGTCTATTATCACAAATGCAATTTTATCTCTCACAATGCAATATGTCCTCATCGCTTCTCAAATGTTCTGGCCCTGCTGGTTCTCAATCTGGTTCTCAATCCAGCTCCTTAAATGAGGAGCATGAAGTTATTTTCTCCCTCAGGCCTGAGGCAATGCTAGCCCCTACCATCCTTGCAGCTAGAACATCAGACTTCATTAAGATGCACCCCTACCCTTCCTGCTATGAGGAAGCTGTGACTCCAACACAGGTCCAACACAGGTTGATTTATTTGGTTAGAATCTATGCTTCCTCTCTCTCTCTCCCTCTCTCTGTCTCTGTTTCTCTCTGTCGAATTTTGGGCCATTTTTCCAGAACAATTTTGATGAGGCATTCCAGATAATTCATACTTCATTAATCAAGACAGTGAAAAATACCCAGGCAGCACATCATTATGGTGTCTCAATGCTGACCATTTCCCTTCCCTACTAAAAAAGGCCAATAAAAGGATTCTATACTGCTCTAGTGTTCTGATTTTTTAAAATATGCTAAGCATCTCCTATGTGCCAAATACTGGTATTTGAAAAAGAATGAAATGGAGCCTTGCCCTCAAGGAGCTCACTATTAATTGGAACACAAACCCGATGATGCTTAGTGCTTAGAGAGAAGCATAAAGACAGTGACCGGGCACATACGATAAGATGTCTTCTCATAAGATTCAGGTGTCTCTTCTTGGAAGTCTTGGAGAAATTCTCAGAAAGGAGGTGATATCCAAGTGAGGACTTAAAGAATGAAATGGATTTAACTGGACAGAAATGTTGCTGATTAAGTTTCTAAGCAGAGGAAGTAGTATAAGCAAAGAGACAGGAACAGAGAACCAAAAGCCCACGTGTGACTAGGAATTTGCAATGGCTAGGAGTATGTATGCCCTTGAGGTACGAAAACCAAGGTCAAAGGACCACCCTCAAGTTAGCATGCAGATGACAACTGCGGCATCTTCCTGTGCCTCACTGCTTACATTCTCTCCAATCCCCTAAATCAGGAGTTGGCAAATTTTTCCTGTAAAGGACCAGAGGATAAATATTTTAGACTTTACGAGCTATACACTCTCTATCACAACTACTCAACTTTGTCCTTGTAACACAAAAGGAGCCATAGAAAATATGTAAATGAATGAGTGTGGCTGTGTTCCAATAAAAGTTTATATCAAATAAATAGTTTATATCATGTGTCACAACATATCACTTCTCTTTTTATCTTTCTTAGCCATTAAAAAATGGTAAAAACCATTCTTAGCTTGAGGGACATACAAAAACAGGTGATAGGCCAGATTTGGCCCATGGTCCATAGTTTGCCAACCCCTGCCCTAAATAAACTACCTCAAATCCCACCTGCAAAAGAAAGATAAATTAATGTCTTTCCCTATAATGGGAAATGTAAATGTTACTTCTTTACAGATATTTTCAAGATCTACATTTAAGTTGAATAAAAGATACTACAGTACTTGTAAAGTTGGTGAGCTTTTAAGGCAAATATTATTTTCTCCTCCTTTTCCTAAGATTTTAATTTAAGTTAAATGAATATCAAGGGGAATCTCATACAGGAAATAAAACCAGGGCTTAGGTAACTGGAAAAGAGGTTGTCTTAGTTCATTCAGGCTGCTATAAGTAATACCATAGACTGGGTGGCTTATAAACAACAAACATTTATTTCTTACAATTCTGGAGTCTAGGAAGTCTAAGATCAAGACACCATCAGATTCAGTGTGTGGTGAGGGCGCATTTCCTGGTTCATAGACAGTGCCTTCTCAATGTGTCCTCACATTGTGGA
Organism: Diceros bicornis minor; assembly: GCF_020826845.1. Classification (NCBI taxonomy): domain Eukaryota; kingdom Metazoa; phylum Chordata; class Mammalia; order Perissodactyla; family Rhinocerotidae; genus Diceros; species Diceros bicornis. The sequence continues at coordinate 71,523,366 of NC_080745.1, forward strand.
AGGGGCAAGGGAGTTTCTTAGGCTGCTTTTATAAGGGCACTAATCCCATTCATGAGGACTCCATGCTCATGACCTCATCACCTCCCAAAGGCCCCACCTCTTAATACCATCACCTTGGGGGATTAGTTTTCAATATATGAATCGTAGGGGCAGGGCGGCAGGACACAAACATTCAGATCACAGCAGAGCTCATCCTAGTCTTTGGGGGTAGTATTTATATGTCTCAGGGCATATTTATTACCAGGTGAACAGTTCATTCTCAAGTCATTTCTATCACAAAATGACAAAATTCCTTAGTCGTTTAATCTACAGCAGCGCATTGCTTAACGACGGGGATACGTTCTGAGAAATGCATCCTTAGGCAATTTCGTCATGTGTGAACATCATAGAGTGTACTGACACAAACCTAAGTGGTATAGCCTACTACACATCAAGACTGTATGGTACTAATCTTATGGGACCACCATCATATATGTGGTCTGTCATCGACTGGAACATTATTATGCGGTACATGACTGTACTACAGCAGGACAAAATGCTAGGCAAAATTTCCTGTCACAACACCCCAAAGCCACGTCTGGACCTTTTAACATCATCTCAAACCACAGTCTGTTTGAGAGTCATGTGCATGGAAAGAGTTCCACCCTTTCAACCACTAATGGGCTGGTAAGCCAATTACGAGAGCGCATGTTCCCTTTATCTCTGACCATACCTTTCCTCACCTGCTACCCCTGGTCATTTTTTTTTCTTTTATCTAGAAGGCCGACGAGAGGGAGGAAAAGGGGCCAACCAATTAAAAGCTAAAGGTGTTCTTTGGGAATATTCTATATATTTAATTTACGTGTGCTCTGACTCTTGTTTGCAAGGCATAACTACTTAAGTATGGATAACACTGGTGAGGAATACTCTATTACATTCTCTTACTGCCTTGAATAATCATACTGCAGTCCTAAGTGGTGACCATCCAACTCAGCCTAATGTACCCAGTTCCCCAGATTGATTTGGGAAACATGTCCAAGAAAATGACATAAACACCCACTTTTAACTCTTTCAGAGCAAAAATATACAATATCCAAGGAGAAGCCCCACCACTCCTTAATCAAATTTCACTGTGAATAGAGAAGATAGTAACACTTTAAAGTTGTTTTTGCATCTGTGCATGTGCGTGTATGTGTGTGTGAGCACACACGAGTGTGTAAAGATTCAGGGGAACAATTTATCCCTTTGGGAAAATCAGATTCCTTTGGCCAATTGGATGCCAAGTACTTAATAGGATATTTTAAACTGGAGAGTCTAATCTGATAATGTAAACACATTGTGAGCCTTGGTTCCAAATATCTTGGTCACTAAGATGAAGAAGAAAGAAAGTCCCACTTACAGCTTGTTGACTGTGCTAACAACCTAAAATGAACCCAAAACCCAAGATTAGGGGCGTTTAACATGGGCAGGAGTGGCCTTCCCTCCTGCCCATCCCTATTCTGTCTGCAAAATTCCTAATTTTGTATAAAGTCCCAGCTTAAATGTCACTTCCCTTTAAAGCCTTGCCTCCTACTCTCAGGCAAAATTAGTTGTCCCTCACTCATCTTTGCTCCCATACCACTTTGCACAAAACTCTATTACAGCTATTACCCACTTATCACACTAAATTGCGATTTATCCATTTATGTGTCTGTCTATTTCCACCAGAATATGCACCCTCAAGGCTAAAGATCAGGTCTTATTCATCTTTGTATTCTCAGTGCTCAGCACAGTGCTGACACAACAACCACTTAAAACATGTTTTAGTATTTTTATTATTAAAGAAATGCATGCCCATGTTAAAAATTCAAAACTGCTCAGACTAGTATAAAAAGAAAGGTTAAAAGTTGCCTTTTCACCATCTAGACCATCAGTCACATTTCCCAAAGGAAATCACTCTTAAGAGATTCTCAAAAATGCATAAATACTACATACATCCCTTCCACCCCAGACCCAGCAAACCAACATATATGGCTCTCAAAGCTGTCATACATGCAGGACTGGCTGCCTCTGCTAGCAACATGACATGGCTGGGTGCAAAATGCCCCAGAGCAAAAGGCCAGAGAAGTGCTGTCACTGTAGTAGGAAGGGTAAATTCGGATTAGGAATCAGTTCTACTCTGTACTTTTTATGAGTTGATAAAGTTCTTTCCACTCACTGACACTTCTCTTGTTTTCATCTCTCATTTTATTTCTGTGATTTACTCCACATCTTCATGCCCCTGTGACAACTCTTTCTTTTTCTCTCAGTCTGTCTTTCTCTGTCCATGATGTCTCTGTCTCTTCGTCTCTCATCTTTTCTTTATCCCCCTCTTTCTTAATCTACCTCTGCTCTCTGTCTCTCTCTGCCTCTGTCATGCTCTCATATTCTCTCTCTTTCTCCCTCCTCCTCCCTTCCTCTTACTCTCTCTCTCTCCATCTCTCTGCTTCCATTGTCTCTCTGTCTCTTTCTCTTGGTTTCTTTCTCTCTCCTTGTTCTGGAGATCTTTTCACTCACCTCTCACAACAAGTAAACACCCATACCATGGCCTTACAACACTATCTAATATTTCACTCTTAAGAGTGGAGAGTTAAATGTTGTACATACAGTTGCTGTGAATGTACAGAGAAACACAAGGATGCATATGTCTGTTATGTATGCACCCATATGTACATATATGATGTAGAGAAGGATACCAAGATCAGGATAGAGACTGAGATTTCAATTGAAATGTTATGTTTTTTATTGGGGAACTGGACTACTAAAATTTCCAGGAGGTGTAGTCAGGTTGGTGAAATTACCTCCAGCTCGCTAGTGTGTGCGCTTTCTCTCTCTCTCTCTCTCTCATCAACAAAGGGGATGATAAACAAAAGGCCTGGTAGCCCCCGCTGCTGAAGAGAGACACAGATCTTGCTGCTTTGCAAAAACCCTGGGCACCAGCTCTGTCCCAACAAAAGTAATTGGAAGCAAATCAGGCAGTTTGGACGTGGGCTCTTTGTCTACCTCAGTTGCCTGGAATTCAGTTCTAATGAGGCCAAGTTCACAAACAAGCTTGCTCTCTCTTGTTTTGTTTGTTTGTTTTCACTTTTCAAATAGCTTTTAAAGCAATGCATGTTTATCGAGAAACAACAGCAGCAAAACTATGGACAAACAAAAAACATCACCTACAATCCCAACATTCATCATAATCACAGGCAAACATTTTGATTCACACCCTTCCTGTATTTTTTTCTTTTTCACAAAAGTGGAATTTTATAGTACATAATAAGTTTTTTTTTTAAATATTGAGCTCTTACCATGTCCAGGTACATTTCTAGGGACTTGGGATATACAAGGGAACAACATAGACAAAAAAAACCCTTGACTTCATGGGGTTTACATCTGTTCTACTTTTAATCTGTTTTTTTCTCCCTTTCTGGTATTTTGTGGGAGGTTTCCCAATTCAATATACTGTATACATTTACATAAGCAATCTTTTAATGGCTGAATATTCTACCACATTCATGTGCAAGGTCATGCGTTGTTTGTTCTATGTGAAAAGCCAGTTTTCCCCCATGGAAATAGCAAATAAAACAGCAAATATTTAGTAAGCAAGTTGTGATATTGTGATTTATAATAAGAAATATATATTTGGTCTTTGTCCCCATTTCTGGCACAGAGCTTCTAAAACCCTTGGAATTTCCTGTGAGGAGAGCAATAAAGGTGTCTTTTATTATGTTAATGAGGTGACTTTTGGACTGCCTAAAGATGGGGCTGGTTGCCGGGAGAACCAATCATGTGATTGGAGGGTGGGAACTTCCAGTCCTACCCACTGGACTTCAAGGGTGGGGAGAGGGGCTGGAGGTTAAATTGATTGCTAATGGCTGATGATTCAATAAATCATGCCTATGTAATGAAGCTTCCACAAAAATCCCAAAACACTGCATTCTCAGAGCTTTAGGGTTGGTGAACACGGAGATTTGGGGCACAGAAGGTCCGCTCTGCCTCTTCCCTACATCTTGCCCTATGCATCTTTTCCATTTGGCTGTTCCTGAGCTATATCCTTTTATAATAAACCAATAATCTAGTAAGTAAAATGTTTCTCTGGTTTCTGTGAGCTACTCTAGCAAATTAATTGAACCCAAGGAGGGGGTCAGGGATCCTCTGGTCTATAGCCAGTCCGTCAGAAGTACAGGTGACAACCTAGGCTTGCAACTGGCGTCTGTAGGAGGTGGGGACAGTTCTGTGGGACTGAGCCTTCAACCTGTGGAATCTGATGTTATCTCTGGGTAGATAGTGTCAAAATTGAGTTGAATTGTGGGACACCCAGCTAGTGTCTGAGAATTGCTTGCTGTTGTGAGGAAACCACCTCTGCCCCAACACACACACAATGGAAATTGGGAACAGAATCCTATTACAAGTATTATGTGCAAATAGCAAAAGATGTTGAGAGGGATGCCAAAAAGAGTAAGACAGGGTCCCCGCCTTCATTATAAGAAAATGGAACTGGAGTGAAAGAACATAAATGCAGAGACAGAAGCAACATCATGAGCAACATGTTACAAACATCTTTTAGTAGGCCACACTTGAGCATTATTAGTACTAGTATTAATACTAACAAAATCATGGTGATAATAACAATAATAATAATGATAATATCTAACCCTATTGATTGCTTATTATGTGCCAGATGCCACTATAAGCAATTTATATCTATTGTCTCCCTTAACAATCAAGAAACTGCATAAAAAGTATATCATTATTATTTCCATTTTCGAGATGAGGAAACTAAGACACAGAGTTATAAAGTTAATTGCCCAAGTTCACATATCTAGTAGATTGTGGAGTGGGGATTCAAACCAATCACTAAACACTATATTTAAAATAAAGTACTCATTTAGCCACCTAAGACATGTCTTTCCCACGGTCATATGGACTGCCAGGAAGGATAATTGCCTAGAATATATTCAGTGACAGAAATATCACCATCTGGCAGAAAGGCATCATTTTCTTCTGCTCGGAAGGCCATGTGCTGTCCCACGTAATTATCTCTCATTCTCCTACAGAGCCTTCCACGGGTGTTCACCATTGGGGTCATAGTTTCTTTTGAGAAACTGATAAAAGCTGTGGGCTTCAGCTCTCCATGGGGAAAAATAAAGCACATGGACATAATGTTGCGTAGACAATGGAAGGGGTTCATAGACCCCAAAACTAACATGAATCTTAGGGAAATGATTTTCAAACTTCTGTGTTCCTAACAATCTCCTAGAGAGTTTATAAAACATAAAGATTCCTGGTCCCCATCAGCAGATTCAAAAGCAGGTCCCATGAAGACAAACTCTGAGAAATGCTGCCATAGGTGCCCAGGGAGAGAGCCTCCATCTCGCAGGTAAGAATACCTCCATCAATTCGGCAAAATGCAAGTCAGGGTAAAGAGGACTGCAGACAGGTTTCTAAGCAAGGTGACAACCATGCCTAAAATAGCCTTTTCTCCCCTTTAAGGATTCTAATCAAGAATGTGTGGTGGGAAGAGCTGAGATAAGGGGAAGACCTTTTACTTTTAACCCCTCCACACACACAGGCCCTGGAGCAGAAGGACGGATGACCCACAATTTTGTGTCTCAATAGCCCCTATCACTCTGGTTAGGGGAAGATGACTAGAGGCATCAATCCATTGGCTGCAGGGCACAACACGATTAGTTGGTTGTCTGATAACATGATTCTTATTAGCACTTTCTTTAAAAAGTGTATGAGTTGTCCACATTGTCACTCTAGGGTCATTAGCCAGCAGGGAGAAACCAAACAGCACATCCCACACTTCTTCCCAGGATAATAAGACTAAGACGACACACATTAATAACCCCAGGTGAGCCACTCATGGGGATGGATGGATGTTAGGGCTCTGATCAAGAGGCATCAGGGACCAGCTTATTACCAAGTAAAGTGCATCAAGTCAGTTACCTAAGATCGCGGTGACGTGACAGGAAGAACCCTGAGATGGGGTGCTCACATCAAGAGCTCCCCTACTGCCCCTCGGCACTGACCTGTGGTGTTCTCTCTAAAGAAACTCAGAAATAAACTCTTACCAAGGGAACAACGTGACCAAAAAGAAAAGGCAGAAAGGGCAAAAATCAAATTCCAGCTCTGCCACCTTCTACCCGGGTTACCTCAGGCAAGATCTTTAAGCCTAGACTTTCACAGCTTTAGAATGAGGAGAATGATACCTAGTGCGTAAGGGTGGTGTGAGGTTGAAGTAAAATAATGTGGTGATGCTCTAGAATGTACTCCCAGGGAAGCTGTTCACTAAATTAGTGGTTATTTATGTTGTTATTGTTAAGAGGGACTTCTGCTATCATTAACATATCTTGCTACAGAAAGCTATGCCTATTGTTCAGCAAACTCTCCTTCCTCCCTTTCTGCACCCCAACCCCCAACCCCTCCCCCAAAAGTTAGAAGTAGAAAAGTCAATAGCTGATAACTCAGTGATAATCCTTGAGCAAATAAAATCCATTGGTATCAACAGGCACCTCTTCAGTTTGACTACTACAGCTCCCAAATGTTGACATGCTAGTTCCCTTGACAGAGACCATACTTAATATTATTTTCAACTAGATTTCATCTGCATAACAATTAAAGAGAAGAGGTGGCAATCTCTCTTTTCTCCCCCAACTCCCTGCTGCAATAAGCCCAGTCATAAGTAATCTTATCTCCGAAGTCCATTAGCAGGGGAGCACATACAGTGGATAGGTTATTGCCGAAGACCTCATTGCAGAAAGTCCCATCATCTCTCTTTAAGGTCCCTTTTAAAAGGTTTAAACAACGTCAAGAGCATGACTTTTGACAAGGCCACTTGCTCTGAAGGCCAGAACAAATAACTTGAGTAGCTGGGCCTAGAACTCAGGAGCTCCATGGCCAATATCCATATTTCTTCCTGAAATGACAAACATTATAGAACCAGGTGCAAACGCTTCAGGCAAACCATGAGGCCAGGATGCAGCTGTGTTCTAACTCTTGCCTGTGGAAAGCGAGCAGTGGGCTAACCGAAGAATCTGTCGTACACTGTGACAAAACATTTTTGATCCTCCTCTTCCACTAACTGACCTGCTCAACAGTAATCAATGCCTTCATTTCTCTATTTGAAAAACGTAGATAATATTTGTCTTTCCTGTCTCACAGGGCTGTGGTCAGAATTAAACTGAGGTAATGTTCCAATCTTGGAAAACTGAAGCATTTTGCAAAGGAAAAAGGGTTATAACCGACATAACACGGTATAACAACATTCAGGAGTGCTATTGAAATAGACACAATATCTTTTATACATGTGTAAAATTTCATGTGGGATTCCCTACAGAGTATTCACGTCCTTTTTTTTTCCTACCTACATTTTAGAATAGCCTCTGTTCTTTCCTTATAAACCTTACACAGTAGGATTCCACTTTTGTTTCTCGCCAACCCTTTCACTATTCCCTCCATCCCATCTGAGTAGAGTGCGCGCTTCTCAAGAGTAACCATTACACGTCCATGGAGCCTGCTTCACCTCACACTGACCACGCGTCTTCGCTGCCATCCTCTTTGGCCACTGCAGACACACTGCTTGCCCAGTTTCCCCTCTAGGACACACAGATACATTCTCCTCCCTTTCTAGCCAGAGATATAGGGCAGTAATTGAGACATACACAAAGACAAGACAAATATTTTACATACGTTTAGGGACTTAATGTAAGCTGGCAGGGAGCCAAATTAATTTACCCACCAGGCAGCCTGGCCAGTGATACTTCTGATCAAGAACTTTAACAAAAGAAAGTCCTTTTGAGAAAACTGTGTGTGGAAAATGTCAAGGTAAAAATGAAACAATAATGACTCCAGCTGAGATTTAATGTGCAAATAAGGGCAATCACGTCTTTAAGTGATCATACAGGTTTTTATTTTCTGTGGGGGCTGGGAATATACCTAAACTCATTGGCTGGATGTGTATATTTTTTGCTTAAATATCATATTTTTAAAACTATTTTGAAGATTAAAACTTTAGCTAACATAGTTTACATTTAATGTCAGTTAATTTTCTGGACATAGGAATTTTTACACCTCTACTCTTGACATTTACTCACACCATCCATTCATCTCAAAATATCCTTGTAATAATCTCCATCTCTTGATTAAAATTTTCTCTACATTTCAAGGTTCAGTTGAAGCACTTGCTCTGCAATAAAGCTTGAAGACTGCCCCAGCCAGAAGATGTCCATCCCTCCTCTGAAATCCTATAGCATGTCATGCCCTCAGAGGACACTTATCTTCTGCTGCCTCTTCAGAGGATTCTATGGGTACAAAGCTGGAAGCACTTTGAGGGCAAATATTATTTCTTTTCATCTTTGTGCATCATTCCACATATGCCCACATATTATCAGTGCCTGACAAATATTAGGACTCAATACATATTTGTGGAATGAAAAGTAAATATGATAATTTATGTAAGATTCTTAGCATAACGCTGCCACATGGCAATTTCTCTTTAAATGTGAGGATTTAGGGCTGGCCCCGCGGCTTAGCGGTTAAGTGCGCGCGCTCCACTACTGGCGGCCCAGGTTCGGATCCCGGGCACGCACAGACGCACTGCTTCTCCGGCCATGCTGAGGCCGCATCCCACATACAGCAACTTGAAGGATGTGCAACTATGCCATACAACTATCTACTGGGGCTTTGGGGCAAAAAAAGGAGGAGGATTGGCAATAGATGTTAGCTCAGAGCCGGTCTTCCTCAGCAAAAAGAGGAGGATTAGCATGGATGTTAGCTCAGGGCTGATCTTCCTCACAAAAAATAAAATAAATAAATAAATAAATAAATAAATAAATAAATAAATAAATAAATGTGAGGATTTATTATTCTCTTAAATAAATTAGATAATTACATCAGCTTTTGTACCCTAGTCTATAAGTTTCTGGAGTCTTTCTTTAAAAAGATCTGGATATAGTTCCCAGAGACAACATTCATGTCATTTTACTCTAGAAGGATTAAATATCTTAAGAGATTTTTACTTTCCAATTTCACATTAAGCAATTTTTTTGTCAAAAGATAGCAAGTTCCCTAACGTGAGGATGTGATACAATAAACCTAATAAACTATGTTTTGCTGCAAATCCACAGTGAAATAAATGCCTGCTTGGATCTTAAACGTCTTGATTTCCTAGATACGAATAGATACGAATATGAACCATGGAAAAATGAAGAATCTCATGAAATAAAAGGCTTGCTCACTTACAGGTCAAGGGCATAGGTCACTGTGCCATTTCTGCATCCCCAAAACTCCCAATGCACTTTATTTAAATGTAGTAGGTGCATAATACCTTCAGGTTCAACAACCTATTAAATTAATTTCAGCCTGAAAAGGATTTCAATGGTGCTCTAGTGTATTAGTATCATTTTGCAGAGGATGAAAGTGAGGCCACAAAATTTTAACAGGCTATGACTACATATCTAATTTTTGTGTTCAGCCAGGACTATAACCCAAGATTCTTAATTCCCAGTAGAGAATTATTTCTTTAACTAAAATAAGAAGTAGCATTTATTGAGCACTTACTGTGTACCAGCCTCTTCATATACATGATGTTTAATCTTCAGGAAAAAGCCTGCAGAAAACGTACTATCCCCATATTTTAGTTGAGGAAACTGAAGCTCAAAGAATTTAAGTGTCTGGCTCAAGGCAAAGTGCTGGTAAGCAAGAGAGCTAATGTTCAAACTCAAATCTCTCTGCTTCCAACACCACTGCCTTCCATGTCACACCATATCAACGTTCGTTAATAGCATAAAGCACTGATCAGAGAAGGAATTATGTGGGCTTGCTAGAGAAAGCTAAAATCTTTTACCATTTTGCTTAAAAAAAGGTAAAAAAAAATTTCAAAATCTATAGCCAATGAAGTGTTCATACCCAACCCCTCTATAAAAGTAGATTTGTAATTAACTTAGAAAAGGAATCTATTCCTGAAGAACACCAGATCTGAAAGCTGCATAATGGCAAGTTACCTCGTGCTCAATGAATCACCAGGTGCAGAATCCACATCTCACTAAAGATGAAGAGGTGGGCAGATAAGAGAACAACCAAATCACTCCTCAAGGGAAAGAGAGCAACGTGACAGGCACATGTGACAGTCCTTGCTTTTCTACAAAGAAATGGAACTTCCAGCTAAGACTATGCCCTATCCATCATCATCTGAAATCCACCCAAGATAGGATTATTTAAAATACAGATTCCCAAAGTCTGAGTTTTTCTGTCCTACCTTAAAGTCTATAAGACAAGCCATTCTGTGGGATTTTGGGGTCAGATCCCACTGGGTGCCAATCTCTGCTTCATCACTGAACTGTTGCATCCTCTGGGTAAGTCATTTAGCCTTCCGGAGCCTCAGTTTCCTCCTTTACATAATGGGAATAATAATATCTACTCACAATATTTTTGTGAAAATTAAGTGAGATGATGAATGTAAGGCATCACGCAAAAACCTGACCCAAGTTGGTACTCAGTTTATCCACTAAGGTTGGATGGTCCATGTCAAGTCCCAGAACAACTAAAGGCAAAGAAGTTCATGAAAATCAACCAGACCATCATGCTTTATCATAAATGCTCTATTAAAGATAACATAATGGCAAATATGTCAAGTAAAAGCCTCTGTTAGCAAATCTTATAACACCATTTCCAGTGAGAAAGGGACAAGGTGGTGAACTGAAATATTCAAATTGACTCCAGCATAGAAATATGAAAAAGAGATATTAACACTTGCCACCTACCTATTACCTGACAAGGATTTTATAAGGATTAATGAGTGTAGCACTTTGAAATTCCTTGGAAATAAGGTCCCATCACACACACATATATATACACAAAAATATATTTTAACAAACTAAGGATTACTATATAAATTTAGATCAGGGCACAGCATGCCTCGGATGAGTAGGGTAGGAACAATATGTTCTTGCTTACGACACCAAGCTCATGACAAATGATTCATACCCAGCACCTTTCATGCCAAAAGATCCCCCCAGGTGTTCCACCAACTCTGGCAACAGTTTCCATCAAGCTAGACTGCAGGAGGAAGGAATCACATCGCGCCCACAGAGAAGGCAAAACAGTCATGTCTTTACACAACTGCACAAGTCCAACAGTGGAGGGGCAGGAAGGAGATGGGAAGGGGGTGAGGGAACCATCAGAATTTCTCACAAGTTTGACAGGCAGCCTATAATTACCATACATTTACACTGTTAATGCAGGTGTTATTGGAATCAGGAGCCCTACTTAGCAAAGGCTTTTAGCTAAAGGTGAGACAAGTTCAGTTCCCTATTGTCTGCGGCCCTGAATGTGTTGAGGGCGGATTTACGGGGGACGACATCTAAATGTGAAAAAAATGAGAGCCCCCAATCCTATCCTCAAGGGTAGGTTAGCGGATTTCTCCCTCTGGGGGAAAGAGAAGTGCTGTGAGATGAGAGTTTCAAACAGGTGTACAGTACTTTACAGTCACCATGCCCTCTTATGTACATCCTGGCACATAATTCTCTGTAATGAATCCGACAGGCATTTTGGAGATGAGGAAATTCACACTCGGAGTGCAATCAACTTGCCAAGATGAAACCACAAATAAGCAGAATTAGAACTCAGATCTCCACTCTGCGTTTCATGTCACAAAGTTGCCCAGGAAAGTTTCTTTCTGCCTTCTTCCCCTTTAAAAACTATTTTAAACTTTGTCTCTCCTATGAATCTGGGCCAGCTTTGTTTTGGAGGACCTAGATAAAGACTATTGCTCTCCCTCTACCATCTGTACGTATACACTAAAAAAACAATTTATGTGTAGGCAGCAGGATGGGGGGTGGGGCGGCTGTCCTCACAGAAGAAGAGACTTCAGGGGGGAGAAATCTTATTAGTGACATGATTTGAGTGCTCAAACTTTTAACATGCACCACCTTGATTATTTCCTACATTATCTCAGATTTCCCTGCAAGTCGCCCATGCAAGCTCTGACCTTAGTAAGCCCAACTGGGTTTATAAGCACCATTCAAAAAAAAAAAAAAAAAGGCTGGCAGTGCTTGGCACCATATCTTAAATGAAGTTTAAAATTTGCCAAAAACATACTCTCCTGTTCTCACTCTTTCCAAGCTCTTTCAAGAGATGAACTAAAGTAGAGGTCTAATGGGTGAGTGATATTTTACAGCTTGAATTACATTAAAAGCCAGAAATATTTTGAGGCCAAAATCCTTTATTTCTTGATACAATAAGATCTAATATGTTTGATGTGTTTGCAATCTCCCCTTAAAGCCAGAAGCTTCGAGTTAAATCACTTAAAGCAGTGCAAAAGTTACTCAATCAGTTTAAGAAGATTCAAATTCAAATTGGGGGATTAATTTTAGTGGTTATGATATAAAAGATAGGATAGTTAAGTTAAGGCATGAGGACAAGGATCTCCAGAATTTGAACGGAAAGAATTTCGGCTTCAATTACTTGATTAAACCTCTCCTGAGAACCATATAAAACCACAGCCTCAGTCATGAAGGCTGAATTGTAGGCAAAATCCTGCTGGTGCTCTCAGGACGGAGACATAATACAAAATACTATTTATCACGATTGCCTTAATATAGTTGATATCTATGTACCTGAGAAATTCATAATGACAGACTATTATTTTAAAATGTTCATGACTTTCATTAAAAAGCTGACAACCAGCACAACTCACTAAAGTGGCACTTCCTCTGTGTCTAGGAAGGTTTCTGGCAATTACATCACAACTGAAAACATCTGAAAGGTACCAGGATGTATAGACTGTGCATATTACAAATACTACAATCTCAATAACCTGACAGAAGCTGAAACTTTGATTTTTTTTTCATTGTACCTATCCTTAGTTTTTATGTTTTTCTTGTCTGCCTAATGGCAGCCAGGAGAAGTTTCCACAGTTTTAAATAGTCTTCAGTTATCATCAAAGCTGGTTCTTTACTATTTCCGTTCATTGAAATTTCCAGGTGCAGTTTAAACTAGAATAGCTACCTAAGATTCCAGACATGCAGGCTTTGCCAAAAATCTAAAACCTTCCCTGATGTGGCCAAAGCTCATGGATTTGCACCCACTCTCCCCAGTGTCAGCCTCCTGGAATCCGGCAATCCCTCTCTTCCCCTCATAAAGAAAAAGCTAAGCCTTTATTTGTGCTCTTCACTAGAGGAGGTCAGGCAGTGGGGGAGAACAGGGAGTTGTTGTCACTGGGATATATCTGATCTTCCTGGGACTGATCACGCCAGAGAACAACCACTCATTCACAGGCTGGAAAGCCCCAGCTCTCAAAACACACTGGCTTGTGCTGTTAGAAGATGCTGGAGAGTTCCCGTCCTGAAACTTGCATCCACTTGGTCCCCAGAAACAGAGAATACATCAAGGGCACCTTATCAGCCACTGTCCATTGCATTTCTCTTCCCTTGTGGGTAAGAGGAGGTTGGCAGCTCTGCATAAAAAATAAAATTAAAAGCCTACAAACAAAGCCTTCTTGATCTTACCTGAGCTCATCCACAAGTCTAGCAAGTAAAGGGAAAGTCACTTGAGGGAATGTCAGCCAGCCTGGAAATTTAACCCTTTCACCTCCGCATTCAGAATACTTTGACCCCCACCCCTACCCCCCTACCCCTGCTTGCCTGGTCTTCAGATCCATACTACACCAATGTGACCAAAGAAACAGGAAATAGGGATTTACCTGACCCTTTAGAAGCGTTATTCGGGTTTGGAGAGGACTCTGGTTGTGTTGGGGGCTGGGGGTGTTTGGTCATCTAATAGGTAACATTAACTCCTGAGGGAGGTGAGCAGGGAAGACCTTAGTTTGCAGCGTCTTTCAAGTCCAGAAACCCCATTTCCCCAAATTCTCTATCAGATCACAGAGCCCACTTTAACCCTTTCCATCTCTCACCCCTTTGCCCTCAGTCCCATTCTACTCACGCTGCTGTTGTGGCCAGACCAGTGGACCATGGCTTGGTTGTGTGCTGAGTCGCCTGTCAGCGCGAACGTGGTGCTGGTCAGTCTCAGCTCCTCCATCCGGAAGCGAGTGGCTTTGTCCGGGTCCCGCTCCAGAGTCCCAGGCTCCTGCTGCCCTCCGTCCCTTAGCACTCCCCGGGGGTTTCTACTCGTGCCTTCTCCCCGTTCTGCCTTCTGCTGATCCGCTGCACTCCGTCTCCTCCGGCCAGAGCGGGGAGCAACCGCCACCGACGCCCCGGTGCCGGGGGCCCGCTCCAGGAACAGCGCTCGGTCTCCCGGGGCCACTGCGAACAGGGGGCGCCCAAGGAGGGGCAGGGGCGTGGCAGGAGCCCTGCCTCGCGGTCCCTGGTGAGGAAAGCCCCCTGGGGTCGGAGCCCAGCGCTGGGCCGAGCTGGGGTGCAGCGGGGGACAGCAAGAGCCGCCGCCGAAGGCGCCCGGGGCGCAGAGGACCAAGAGCCCTGCGCCGGCGAGAAGCGCGCTCAGCCGGGCTGGGGAGCCGCCGGCCGCGCCAACTTTTCCCATCGCAGGAGCAGAGAGGAGTGGAGAGAAGGTTCCGGACCGGAGGTGGAGGCGCGGTGCTCTCCGCTGGCCGGCTGTGGGGGACAGGCGCTCAGGACCCCAACTCCATCCAAGTTGGGCCGCGGCGGGGGCGGACGGAGGCGGCGCGGGGCAGGTGGCTGCCGCTTGTCCAGGCTGGGCTGGTGCCGAGCGCGGGTTCGGACCGAGCGAGCCGCCGCCACGCGGGGGTGGAGCTGAACTGAAGTCACGGGCGGAGCGGGCGCTGGCGCGCTGGCAGGCGACGCGGGAAGGAGGGCGGGCGCTGCCGGGGCTCCCGGCGCCGCGTCCCGCTCCCGAGCTGCGCTGCGCGCGGGTGGCTGCGGGGACCCGGGGCGCTGCCGACCCTCCCCTTGGGCTCGCCGCCGCTGTGGCCGCCCGCTCCTCGCAGCCGCCCGCTCTGCGCCCGCGGGGCCGCGGGTCTCCGCGGTGAGCCCGCGCGCCCCTCCGGTGGGGGCGGTCAGCCCGGAGCTCGCTGAGTGGTCACTGTGTTGGGGAATTCCTATTCCTGTTTTATTGTTTCTATCAGTCTCTGTTGCTGTTTCCTTTTCCCTTGGTCTTTTCCAGTTTAGGTTAGAAGGTAGGGATGGATGAGCTCCTGCTCTTTCCCTTCTTAGTCTCGGTGAGTTGCCGTCTCGACCTTACCTTGAGCAGAGCCTGAGTGTCGGGCCTGGGGGAGATCCCGGAAAGGCAACAGCAAAGAATGATGTAATTAAATGATCGTGTGTGTGTGTGTGTGTGTGTAGTTTGGGTTTTTTTTTCCATCAGTTATCAGCTTAGACTCCTTTCCTGACCTCCTAAAGCATCCACTGTATTTGAACCCAATCTTCTCGCATCTTCTCGCCGTATATCTTGGCTTCCCTAAGAGACTACAAACTCATTGAGGACAGGAAGACCAAATTGTGAGCAACCTCGAAGAAGCGAAGAGCTTATTTGATTTGCCATTTTATCCTCAGAGCTTGACACAGTGCCCTACCCGGTGGGAAATCTGTCAGTCGTTAATTCTATAAATATTTATTGTAAGTCTATCCTCTCTATATATGCAAATAAATACAGGAAAGGAGGCATCCTGCTGTATTTACTCTGTCAGTTGTGCCTAGCCCAGAGCTACTAACGCATGCCTTAAGGTTCTTATTAGCAAATCCCAAGTCTATGCTGGGTGCTCTGCTACTAGTTTGCTGTGGGACCTCAGACAAGCAGCAATCTCTAAGCTTCCTACAATTTAAAATTAAGTGGTTGTTTTAGTTGACCTTTAAAATCCCTTCCAATCCTAAAATTCTATAATTGTATGATTATAATGTCTGCCCAGCCCAGCTCCCCTGCTACTGTTCAAAAGTTCAGATGAAGATTTACAGTAGGTGAATGGGCTTTGAAAATTACAAAGAACTTCTCAAAATCCAAGCCTTTTTCAAATAGAAAGTTTGCTTCTAAGGGTTGAAATACCTTCAGATTTCTTTGTAGTCTTCACGTGCCTAATAATACTTCCTTATCACCTGGTAACTATTAAATTATTCAATGAATATTTACTGATTGAATAAATGAATGCCGCAACGTGATAGTACAATTTCCAGTTTCTAATTACATTTTTGTTCATTTTGACACTTGCAAAGGTAACCTCACTGAAAACTCTGAATGCTGAGTTTGTGATGGAACCAACTTGAAAGTAACAGAGTGATAATTACTCTTCAATTAATGATACCTCTTTTGATATTGTCCAAGAGGAATTTCTCTTAAAACAGTTAAACCCAGAGTTCTGTTACAAAACGTTAATTTAAGTTATTGTTCTTATGACCAATCCAAGTAATGTGCAAATGCAAGGAGAGCAGGCTTCTCAGCCATTAAACTGAATATTTAAAAGGACAAAAGAGCATCCTGTTTGTCATTAAAGGAGACTCAGTCTGTTCTCTCAAAAGCACCTTTACTACCCAAGCCTGAATCCTCTGGAGAAAGGAACACTATCTGGCAGACTGTGGTTTCTAGATGGAGGAGAGGAGAGCCGGAGGTCCTTCTTCCTCCCAGAATTACAAATGCTCTTTGTCAAAGCCCAGGGCACTGGTTCTCCTCTCCTCAGCAAGGTTTTCAGAGCTTTGTAGGATCATTTGCTTAATGCCTTCTTTCTATGCCCTGCTAACCTCCTTTCCAGTCTGGATAAGGGAGAATTCCTCCAAGAGAGGAAAACCAGATGAAAAAGTCAGAACCCATATACATTCCCATCCAAATATAGGACTGGAAAAGGCAAAATAGAAGAAGAAATTAGTGGATTCAAATTTTCTGGTCTTAGTCTATTATTGCCCTACCAAAATTTAGATTGTTTAGATTTCAAAATGAAGTTCTTCCTGAAGAATTGGTACAAGTAGAGCTGATTTTTCCTCCCCAAAGAGTTTATAACTCCCATCTTTTAAAACACACCTGTTACAAAGATCCCTTTAAATTGAATGCATTTGCAGGCCACTTGCTGAGAATTCAGAGAGGGCAGGCACTTTTTTAATGCCTGATTTTTGTTGTTCATTTGAGAAAAAGTTTACACAGATGACAATGAAATTGGCTCCAAGTATTCTTGTTGTTTTTATAAATTCATTTTATTTCTCGTAGGTCTGATCCCCATTGAAGTTTGGCAACAAGCAGAAAGGGAAAGTACCAGTAATTCCCTAAACCATCCTCCTTTTCCAGAAAAGTTCAAGAAATAAGCTAATCATGGAGGAAAGTGGGCTAGTCTATTTCAAGGTGTTTTCAATCCAACAACCCGCTAAGAAACCCAATAGGTTTTATAAATATAATGCATTAATAATGGGTCATTTATTAGGAAAACAGTTTATATCAAAGGCCGGTAGAGAGTTAGATCTGTAATCCAATAAGGAGTCTTTTCATTATGTATATGAAAAATTTACCACCACCTAGTCTAAGTTACCATCACTTCCCACCTGGACTAGCACAGCAGCCTCCTGACTGTGCTCCCTACTCTGCAATTGCTCTGCTCCATCCTTTCTCTAGAATAGTCATACCAAAGTGGGGTACGAGTACCCAAATGGTACCACAAGATGATTTATTTGTGTGCAGGAAGAAAATAATAGCCTCGTTAACATTTAATTACTGAAAAACATATATCTGTTCTATATACATATAAGAGAGAGAGACAGAAAAGAGAGAGAGCAAATATGAACATTTTGAAGCCACATGCTGGTTGGTGTGCATAATCAAAAAAGTTCAGATGCCTTGCCCTACAAAACAGCAAAGGTGGTCTTCCAGAAGTATAAAAAGTATCATTCCTTGCCACTGTTCAAAATCCTTCACTGACTTACCATTGCAAACAAAGAAAATCTGCACTCCTTACCATGACCAATCAGGTCTGCATGAGCTGGGTCCTGCCCCGTCCTCAATCACATTTGGCAGCACGCTCCCTCCTCACTCATATGTTCCAGCCATTCTGAGCAATCCTTTCCTCCGATGTGCCAAGTTGTTTTTCCAACTCATAGCCTTAGCATATGCTGTTCCACCTGCCTGGGATGCCCACGGCCATCCCCACCTCACATGGCTGACTCATCTTCTTTGAGACCTTCTCTTTAAATGTACTTCCTTAGAGAGACTTTCCCTGACTCCCTACCTAAGAAGAAATTCCTTTCATATTTTCTGTGCCAGCCCCATATTAGTTTTTTCTTAGCATATATTATAGCCTTCAGTTATTTTATCCGAATATTTTTTGTTGATATTCCTCAAAAACCATGTGCATAAGACCTGTCTCCCTTTGCCTCCTTCAGTGCCTGGCTCAATGTAAGTGCTCAATAAATAACGATTGGCTGGCTGCACAGTACTTGTGTAGCAGCATTACCTGCACAACTTCTAGTAGTTAACACTTTGTAAATCAGTTGTTACATGTGCCAGAAACCGTGTTAAGGATTTAACATGTACCAGCTCATTCATTTTTTTACAAAATTTATCTCAACTAAGTACTATCATTGTCCTCTCTTTACAGACCACGTTAAACAGCTACCCAGAGTCACACGGCAATTTAGTGCAAGAGGCGAGGCTTTAACCCACGCATCTTATTTCTAATATGTTCTTGACTTTATGCAATACTGTTTCTACTCCAAATCCAACTAATAACAGATAATATTCATTGACAATTTACTATGTGCCAGGCACTCTAATTAGCACTTTGAATCATTTTTAGTAATGTTGAGTAAGCAATTTTGGACAAGTGAGCAAGTTTGTCTGGGCTGAGGGGAATATCTGTATTCTCCAACTTATATTTGCTTGTATTGGTGAGGGCGGGGGGGTAATGTTAAAGAGAGTGGTGTATTCATTACTCACATAACCTCACTGCATGAAATACAGTAGCTGTCACATTGATTTTCTTCTTCCTTTTTTCCTAGCTCTCTCCATATCTGATGGATACCTTGGCTTCGGCTGCACTAAATCACATTATATGTCTCATCATTAGAACAATGTCTTTTAATAGCTCTCAAAATACTTGGCTCCCCTTGGATACCATTGAGACAAGGTGTCTTGCCTTTCAGATCAATTTCATGAAGCACCACAGAAAGAAAACTGGGGAGAATAATATGCAGACTCTTCTCATTGCCTGCCAAGAAGATGATGAGATTTTTTTAAAGCTGCCCTTTAAAATACTTTCAGATATCAGCAAATACTGGCCTAGGTATGAATCCAGTAATTGTGTCTCTTCTCATACGCCCAATCTAAGTGGCTTTAACAGAAGGGCTTAAGCCCTCTTATCTGTAAAAATAGGTCTAAGATTATCTACCTGACTCGTAAGGATGTTGTAAAAGTTAATTCAACCTCATATACCTGTTGGAGATAACAACACTGTGTTGTATTTATGTAATTTGGATCTCATCAACAGTTTTAGACCTCTAAACAGTTTTTGGGTTTTTTTCCCCTAGTTTAATAAATCTTGCAGCAGCTCCAAAAGATAGGTAGGGGGCAGTTTTTGCCTGCATCTTACAGAATAAAAGAAAATTTATCCAAGGTCATAGAGTTAGAGAAAAAAACTTAGAACTGAATTTTGTTATCCCTTTTCCTTCCATCTAGTCCAAATCCACCCTCAATATGTACATGTGTGAATTAAAATTCCACATTATTTTTGTTTCGCTATTATGTATTGCTTACACAATCATTTCAGGTTTCAAAAGATAATTTGTATAATTAAATAGGAAGAGAGAAGCATGAAATAATATCACTGTCATCGTGTAAACTCATATATGCATATATATTTTTACCATTTAAATAGTCGGACTTAATGTGAAATAGATAAAATATGCACTATGACTAAGTAAGTTTATTTAGAGGTATTATTAGACTTTTAAAAATATACTTTACCAAAAAGTCTTAGAATGCATTAAAAAAATTCCTTATAGTCTTAAAATGATATAGAAACTGTAAAAAGTAATTTCTATCATCTCTTTCCTCTCCTCCTCTAGTCTGTTAGTCCAACATAAAAAGGCTTTGACGTAGTAAATCAGGAAACTGACTTCATAAGTATTTTTCGATTCCAGTCTCCTTGAAAGTACAAATAGGAAGAAATGAACTCAGTCGGAGCTACAGTTCACTTGTTTCTTTGAGACTGCTGAATAGCGGAGAGAAGACAAGAGAAACAGAAAGCCACACCCTAAATTCTTTAAGGGCCACCCAGATGACAACCAAAAGCTCCCATAGCCCAAGAAGAAGTCTTTGGTTATTTTTGTCTCTTTTCCAAAGAACTGATCCAAAGATGAATGAGGTTAACATTGAAGCCAAATTCAGTAGATTTCTAGGGCATAATATTCCAGCAGAATACAACTCTATAAAATGTACAGTAGCCATTGAAAAATAAGATCTTTGGGACTTTTCTCTATCAACTTAAAAAGTAAACTGGCCAGTTGTTTTACCTGCAAAATGAGTTATTCAGGAACAACCAAAAGGAGAGAGTCAGACTACGGAGGACCATAGGCAAATCTGAAGAACAAAGGAGGGGAGCTTGCTGTTATAAAGAAGAGGGGGATTTGGGAGAGCCTGTAATAAAAATTCCACTGGAGGAAACTGGGAGTCCAAAGTGTGAAGGCTTCTTATTGGCTGGGTTGCTATAGTCTTTCACTGGCTGGGCTGTTGCCAGATGGGAGAGAAATCTTCCATCCTCCTGCTGGGTAGTAAAGTACAAAACACCTTTCTGTCAGAGATGCAAGCATGTGTCTTCTTTTCCTGTTTGGACTAATTGATGACGTATGCTAGGGCGTGAGAGCAGCCCCTACAGGCCTTCCCAACTCTAATTTAGTTGAGGTTTCTTTTATTAATTTCACATGTCTCAGAGCACAAGTGTAGCTTGATAAGAAAAGGAGGAAAGAAATCCAAGAATAAGTAGCACAGTGGGCAGACATTAACTACTTTGTACTGCTTCCCATTTCTCTGCTTGATCCTGACAAAGAGTAGATATACTCCAGCCCTCAAGAGTCCGACAGTATGTTAATCTCTGGGAAACAGAAGTACAGTGAAAAGGAAGGGAAGAGAAGTGATCAAAGCCCAGAGTTTGTTGTGTCTCTCTGCTTCTGGTGCTTGCAGGCAGTATAGTGTGGGGCTTAAAATCCTAAACTTTGAAGTCAAAATCCTAGTTTTAAATCCTATGTATGCCACTCTCTAGCTGTACAGTATCATTTGGCTTTCTGAATCTCTGTTTCCTAATCTGTAAAATGGAAGTTACATCACCTTCCTCATGTAAGGCTGCTCTATAGGGCACAGAGCAAATGCTCAATGCCTGTTAGCTGTTGTTAAAGTTATTTCACACTTCAAATACCAGCTTCAACTTGACACTGTTCTCCAACACGCTTCCCTAGATGGGAGATGAGAAGTTAAAATCCAGGCAATTTTTTAAAAATAAATTTATTTTCTGCTAGAAATAAAACAAAATTTAAGGACCATCTTACCCCATAAGATATAACAAGAGGAATAGAGAACAGGGGTTGAAACTCAGAAGTTTTGCCTGGAAGCAAATTGAAAGGATGGAAAAGACTACTGCCTTTTTATTTCTTGTCAAACCAGTCTTCTATGTGTATTGTACTACAAGGTTATTGACCCCTGAGCTTCACAAACGCCTAGGAGGTCAACAGCAGATTGGGTGGTAGACTGAACTTTCCACTACGTACTTGAATTATTCTTTGCAATGTGAAAAATTAACTTTGGAAAAGGTTAAAGAGAATCCCTTATTTAATACATCATGGAGTAAATGCATACAATTTATCATGTAGAGATGTTATAGAGTCTGAAGACATGAATAAGCTTAGATAAATGCCTAGATGTAGATCCATGATTGTTTGTGATGAAAACTGTTATGAGGAAGTGCTCAGCTACCTTTACCTGCTCAGTTACTATCACCAGGTATGACTATTTGAGTCACATTGTGGGCTGAGGCCTGTCCATTTTCTAAAGTCAGTTGTGGTCTTAGCAGTGGTGATCTAATGAACCCCTGTCTAAGAAGGCAATTGGTTTATTGTTAAGCTGGTGCTATATGCCTGCTATCCAAATACTGGACTTCTGTAGAGGCCCTGTTCCAAAACCTTGTATTCCATTTCTCTATCTCCTAGTCCAACTCCCTGATATTTCTAGAATTTGGTTCCCTTACCTACTTAGACTTACATTATCTACTTTTGTTTCCCTGATATTTGCTGACCAAGAATTTAACCCTGAATTGGTGCCTAACAGCCGTAGTGCCTAACAGCCATCCTTTGTACCCTAATACCTGGTTTCTGCCTGCCATATCCTATGTCATCACCCCCTAGATCTTGGCATTTCATTAAGGAATGTTTGGAATTTACCCATAGACTTTTATGAGTTCTTATTATGTAAATTATCTTATAATATATATTTCAGTGCTGTTGTTCTGATGCTAAGGAGGTAACCTAAATAGGTAACAGTATCTCTTTTCCATATTCTCTTGGCACCCTGTATCTATTCTAACATTGTACTTTTATTATTATAATTATCTGTCTTACTCATCCATCACCTCCATTAGACTGCAAAGTCCTATAGGTTAGGAGTCCTGTACGTCTTATATGTTTATCTCTTTGCCTTAGTACCTAACCCAATGCAGGCTCAGAGTAGACATTAAGAGTTTGTTGAAGGAATGAATGACAAAGCTGTTGTTCTCATATCTTTGATAGCCTTTCTTAATATCAGGTAATCATCACTAGGATGAATCACAGACACCCACCACAAATGTCACATAAAGTTAAATTTACACCTAAGACAGAAGTTGAATCAAGGAATAAAGCAATGTAAAACAAAATATCATTAACTGAAAATGTACATATTTTCCAACCTAATGCTAGTTCCAACCCGGTAGCTGCATCTTGTTTGAAGAGAACCCTGCCCAACAAAAGTGAAATGCCTTTTAGCATTTAAAAAATATTTAAAAAATTATTTCGAAATTGAACTTGCATCTGTAAGAGTGTCCAAATCTTAACTATATTGCTCAGTGATTTTGTTTTTACACACACATGCACACGCACAACCACAAACTAAAGAGAGAAATTTTTTCCAGCAACCCAAAAGCTTCCCGTACCCCACCAGTCAATAACACCAATGCACATCCACCTGACAAAAGAATGCCTATTTTGACTTCCATAACCATAAATTAATTTTTCTCTTCTTGGACATATTTAATAGAATCAGTCAGTATGTACTCTTGTGTCTAGCTGTTATCATTCAATATTATATTTGTGAGATTCATTATGCATGTAATGTGTAGTAGTGATTGGTCTACTTTATGGCTATGTAGTCTTCCACAGCATGAGTATACAACCATTTATCTATTCCTTCTATTCTTGATGGATATTTGGTAGTTTCCACTTTTTGGCTATTATGAATACAACTGCTCTGAGCGTCATTGCACATGTCATTGGTAGACATAAGCACTCATTCTCTAGGATATATTCTTGGGCCTGGCAACAGTGAGTTCTAAGGAAGGCATGTGTTTACTTTTACTATATGGTGCCAGTTTTTCAAAGTGTTTGTTCCAAATAGCAATGTATGAGAGTTCCAGTTATTCCACATTTTTACCAACATCTAATTGTTTTAAAAAATTATAGCTATTCAGGTGAGAGTGTAGGGGGATCTCATAATCATTAAATTTGCATTTTCCTGAAGAATAATAACGCTGAGTTATTTTTAAAATACTTATTCGACATTTGGATATCCTATTTTCTGATGCTTGTTCCAGGCTTTGATCAATTTTAAAAATATTGGGTGGTCAGTCTTTTTCTTATTGATTTTGAGGAGATTTTATGTAGTCTAAATACAAATCTTGTTCCACATATAATTTATAGACAATAGTAATAATTTATTTATAATGTCCCAGCCTTTTTGTATTTTGCCTTTTCTATACGTTATTTTTTGATGAATAGAAGTTCTTAATATTTATGTAATCCAATTTATCAATTAGTTCAAAACTTCCCTTTATTGCTAATGATTTTCGTTTTCAGTTTAAGAAATCTTTTCTTACCCTACGTTCATGAATATATTCTCTTATTTTTTTCCTATAAGCTGTATTGTTTTACTTATCACATGTATGTCTGTAACCCACCTGTAATTAATTTTGTGTGTAAATTATGAGGTAAAGGTGAAAATTCATATTGTCTCATGTGGATACCAATTAACCCAGCACCATTAATTAAAAAGACCGTCCTTTTCCCACTTCATTGCTGTGACATTTATTTTCAATTAGGTGACTATACATGTGTATATATGTTTCTGAATTTTGTATTATGTTTAACCGATCAGTTTGTCAAACTCTGTGCTAATAAAACACTTTTTAGTTACTGTAGCTTTATAATAAATCTTGATATCTGGTGTGAAGTCCCTTAGTTCTTCCAGATTGTTTTAGAATTACCTTGTCAGTTAAAAAAAAAACGCTGGGCTTTTTAATGGAATTGCATTGTATCTATAGATCAATTAGGGAGAGATTAGCATTTTAAAAATATTGAGTCCTCCAATCCATGAATATATTATTTTTCTTTCTTTATTTAGACTTTTTTAAAGTTCTCTCAGCAATATTTATTAGTTTTCAGTGCAGAACTCCTACATATCTTTCAGTAAATTTATTCCCAGATATTGGAGGTGTTTGGTGGCATTGTGATTATTATGTTTTTATCTTAATTTTCATTAATTTTTGCTAGTATGTAGAAACAGAATTAATTCTTTCATTAATTTTGTATCTAGTGATCTGATAATTTTACTCATTAACTGTAATTATTTTTAGATTCTTTTAGAATTTCTATGTGCCTAATGATATCATGTGCAAATTGAACTTCTATTTCTTTCCTTCAAATATTTCTACCATATACCTATTTATTTATGTATTGCTTATTGCTTTGGCTATGCTGTTGAATAGAAATTGTGGCAGTGGGCTACTTTATCTGTGGGCTTAGAAAATCAGAGGGAAATGGTTCCTTAGTTCACTATGAAGTATGTTTTTCACCGGGGATTTTTTCTGCAAATGAATCACATTAATTTTCTTTTATTGTTAGTTTGCTGACTTTTTAAAAACCAGGAATTTTGAATTTTCTTCTATGCTTTTTCTGCACCTTTTGAAATGGTCACATATTTTCTTCCCTTGTTCTGTTATTATAAATTGATTATTGAATGTTAAACTAATTTTGCATTCCTAGAACAAATTCCACTTGAACATAATCTATTATTCTATTATGTTGGTGAATCTGATCTGCTTATATTTTGTTTAGGATATTTGCAACTACATTCATGAAATATCTTGATCTTTAATTTTTGTTTTGTGTAATATTCTTGCCATATGTTGGAATGAAGGTTATGTTGGCTTCATAAAACAAATTGATAAATATTCCCACTTTCTCCGTCTTCTGGGGGAATTTGTGTAAGATTGGTATTATTTCTTCCTTATGTGTTTGAGGAAAATAACCAGTAAAGTAATCTGGGCCTGGAGTTTGCTTTATGGGAAAATTTTATTTACATACACAATTTCTTTTACATATATATATATATATATATATTTTTTTTTTTTTTTTTTTTTTTCCTGGTGAGGAACATTAGCCCTGAGGTAACAGCTCTTGCCAATCCTCCTCTTTTTCCTGAGGAAGGCTGGCCCTGGGCTAACATCCATGCCCATCTTCCTCTACTTTATGTGTAAGACGCCTGTCACAGCGTGGCTTGATAAGTGGTGTGTATGTCCACGCCCAGAACCTGAACCTGTGAACCCTGGGCTGCTGAAATGGAGCGCGCGAAATTATGCCTTGGGGCCAGCTCCTATATATATATTTTTTATTTTTAAATTTCTTTCTGCATTAATTTTGGTACATTGTGTTCTTCAAATAGTTTATACATTGAATCTAAATTTTCAAATCTATCAGCATGAATTTTTTTCTATTATCCTCTTATACTACACTTCCTGTTTTGCTATCTGTTAAATTTATATTAATGCCCTCCTTATCGACCTGTCTTTCTAGAAGTTTGTCAATTTTATTAATTGTTAAAAACAACTTATGGCTATACCAGTTTTGTATATTTTATTTTACTTTATTTTCCTTTTTCTTATAATTTCCTTCCCTTTTCCGCCTTGGGTTTAATGTGCTATTATTTTTCTCTTCTCTCAATATAGAAGTTTATTTTTTTCCAACCTTTTTTTGAACACACACAGACACATACTAATATAAATATTTAAAACTTTATATACCCTCTAATTACTGCTGTAGCTGCATCCCATGAGTTTTTAATGCCCCATTCATTACCACTCAGTTTAAAAAATGTTCTAATTTCCATTGTAATTTGTTGTTTGATTAATGAGGTATTAACAAGTATTTTTAATTTTCAAAAATCTGTATTTCTCAAATTGCCATTTTGTTTTTAATTTCTAGTTTGCTTCCATGATGATCAGAAAAATGCTGGATATGATTTCAATTATTTGAGGTTTATCGAAACCTGCTTAACAGTCTATCCTATGATTGATAATGATAAATGCTCAAAGCACACTTGAACAAGTGTGTTCTATAATATTTATATTTGCTGTTCTATATAAGCTCATTAGGTCAAGTTTGTTAATCGTGTTTTTCAAATAGTTCATGATCTTGATTTATTTTCTGTTTGATTTTTACTTACTAAGAGAAGTGTATCAAAATTTCTAATTACATTTCTGTATTTCTCTTTGATTTTTTTGTTTGT
Source organism: Diceros bicornis minor (assembly GCF_020826845.1). Classification (NCBI taxonomy): domain Eukaryota; kingdom Metazoa; phylum Chordata; class Mammalia; order Perissodactyla; family Rhinocerotidae; genus Diceros; species Diceros bicornis. The sequence goes on from NC_080745.1 coordinate 71,550,057, forward strand.
TTTATATATTTTGAAGACTTTTTATTAGGATCAAATATATTTAGAATTGTCATATCTTCCTTTAAAATTCATCCTTTTATAATTTTGAAATGCTCCTCTCAGTCTCTAGTATACTTCCTGCCTTAAAAATGACTCTGTGTGCTATTAATATACCTATGCCTGGTTTAAAGAAAAAAATGTTGTTGCACTGTATTTATTTTCCATTGTTTCACTTTCTATCTTCCTTATAGTTAAAGTCTGTCTTTTAAATCAACATGCAGTTTTTTCCGCCTGTCATTATTTGTCTATTTTAAAATTAATCTTTTTTATTTTGAGATAATCGTAGATTCACAGCAGTTGTAAGAAATGATTCAGAGAGGTCTCATGTACTCTTTGGCCAGTTTTCTCCACTGGTAACATCTTACAGAATTACAGTATAATATCACAACCGGGTATTGACATTGATAAGATCAAAATACAGAACATTTTCATCGCCAGAAAGATACTTCATATTGCCCTTTTATAGCCACATCCATTTCTCTCCCACCCCAGGTCCCTGGCAACCACTAATTTGTTCTCCATTTCTACAATTTTGTCATTTCAAGAGTTATATAAATGAAAGCATACAATATATAATTTCTTGAGACTGGCTTCTTCACTCAGCATAATTCTCTAGAAATTCATTAAAGTTGTTGAGTACATTAAGTGTTTATTCTTTTTTATTGCTGAGTAGTATTCCATGGTATGAATGTACCACTCTTTGTATAATCATTAGCCGACTGAAGGGCATAGGGTTGTTTCCAGGTTGGGGTATAATAAATAAAGCTTCTATAAAATTCGTATACAGGTTTTTGTTTAATTGTGAGTTTTCATTTCTCTAGGGTAAATGCCCATGAATGCAATTACAGTAGTTGCAATTTTAGTTCAAAAAAAAACTGCCAAACAGTTTTCCTAAATGGTTCTACCATTTTCCATCCCCACCAGTAATGTAATCCATTTCCTCCACATCTTTGCCAGGGGTTGGTGTTGTCACTATTTTTAGTTTTGGCTGTTCTGATAAGTGTGTAGTGACATAACATTGTAGATTCAGTTTGCATTTACCTAATGACTAGTGACATTAAACATTTTAAAATATTGGTACCCCTTTTGTGAAATGTCTTTTCATGTCTCTTGCCCATATTCTGCTTGTATTGTTTGATTTTTTTTGCTGTTGTGTTTTGTGAGTTCTTTATATATTTTAGATACTAGTCCTTTTTCAAATATATGGTTTGCATATATTTTCTTCCACTCTATAGCTTGTCTTTTCATCCTCTTAACAGGGTTTTCCACAGAGCAAAAGTTTTTAATTTTGTGGACATCCAATTTATCAATTTTTTCTTTCATGGATTATGCTTTTGGTGTCAAGACTAAGAATTCTTTCTTAGCCCTAGATTCCTAAGATTTATTCTATTTGTCTTACATTATAGTATTATATATTATAATATTATAAGTATTATAGTTTTACACTTGAGATTTAAGTCCATGATACATTTTGAGTTAATTTTTACATAAGATGTGAGACTTAAGTCTAGGTTCTTTGATCTATCTATCTATCTGTCTATCTATCTATCTATCAATCATTTATTTATTTATTTTGTGGATGTTCAATTGTTCTAGCACCATCTGTTGAAAAGGCTTTCTTTCTTCCTCCATTGAATTGCTTTTGCACCTCTGTCAAAAATTAGTTGGGCATATCATTTTTCCATTTCTGAGCTCTATTCCATTCCATTAAACTGAGTGCCTATCCCTCCACCGATACCATACAGTCGTGATTACTGTGGCTATATAATAAGACTTGAAATTGGGTAGATTGATTCCTTCCACTTTTTCTTCTTTTTTTTTAACACTTCATTTATTTTAGAGCAGTTTTAGGTTCACAGCAAAATTGATAGGGAGATACAGAGATTTCCCATATACCACCCATGCCCACACGTACATAGCCTTTCCCATTATCAACATCACTCATCAGAATAATACATTTTTTACCAAGCATGAACCTACTGGGACATATTATAATCACTCAAAGTCCATAGTTTACCTTAGGGTTCACTCTTGGTGTTGTACATTCAATCGGTTTGAACAAGTGTATAATGACATATATCCATCCATTATTATAATATCATACAGAGTATTTTCACTGCCCTAAAAATCCACTGTGCTCTGCCTATTCATCTCTCCCTGATGCCCCAACGCCTGGCAACCACTGATGTTTTTATTGTCTCCATAGTTTTACCTTTTCTAGAATGTCATACAGTTGGAATCATACAGTACGTAGCCTTTTCAGATTGGATTCATTCACTGAGTTTTATTTAAGGCTCCTCCATGTCTTTTCATAGCTTGATAGCTCATTTCTTTTTAGTGCTCAATAATATGTCAATGTCTACATGTACCACAGTTTATTTATCCATTCACCTACTGACAAGCATTTTGGTTGCTTCCAAAATTGATTTGGCAATTATGAAGACAGATAGGGTAAACATCCTTGTGCAGGTTTTTGTGTGGGCATACATTTTAAATTCCTTTGAGTAAATACCAAGGAGAATGATTGCTGGATCATATGGTAAGAGTATGTTTAGTTTTGTAAGAAACTGCCAAACTGTTTTCCAAAGTGGCTGTACCATTTTGATTCCCAGCAGCAATGTATGAGAGTTCTTGTTGCTCCACATCCTTGTCTGCATTTGGTGTCATCAGTGTTCTGGATTTTGGCCATTCTAAGAGGTGTATACTGGTATCTCATTATTGTTTTAATTTGCATTTCTCCGATGACATATGATGTGGAGCATCTTTTCATAAGCTTATTTGCTATCTGTACATCTTCTTAGGTGAGGTGTCTGTTAAGGTTTTGGCCCATTTTTTTAATTACGTTGTTTGTTTTCCTATTGTTGAATTTTAAGAGTTCTTTGTATGTTTTGTATATCAGTCTTTTATCAGCTATGTCTTTGCAAATATTTTCACCCAATCTGTGACTTGTCTAATTCTCTTGATTTTTGTCTTTTGCAGAGCAGATTTTTTTTTAATTTTAATGAATCCCAACTTATCAATTATTTCTTTCATGGATTGTGTCTTTGATGTCATATTTAAAAAGGCATCACCATACCCACGGTCATCTAGGTTTTCTCCTATGCTATCTTCTAAGAGTTTTACAGTTTTGTATTTTACATTTAGATCTATGATCCATTTTGAGTTAGTTTTTATGAAGGGTGTAAAGTCTGTGTCTAGATTCACTTTTTTTTGCATTGGATGTCCAGTTGTTCTACCACTATTTGCTGAAGAGACTATTTGTGCTCCATTGTACTGTCTGTTCCTTTGTCAAAGATCAGGTGATTGTATTTATGGGAGTCTATTTCTGGACTCTCTATTCTGTTCCATTGCTCTATTTGTCTATTCTTTTGCCAATACCACACCGTCTTTATTTCTGTAGCTTTATATAAGTCTTGAAGTTGGGTAGCATCAGTCCTCCAACTTTATTCTTCTCCTTCAGTATTGTGTTGGCTATTCCGGGTGTTTTGCCTCTCCATATAAACTTTAGAATCAGTTTGTTAATACCTAGAAAATAACTTGCTGGAATTTTAATTGGGATTGCATTGAATCTATATATCAAATGGGGGAGAACTGACATCTTGACAATAATGAGTCTTACTATCTGTGAACATGGAATAGCTCTCCATTTATTTAGTTCCTTGATTTCATTCATCAGAGTTTTGTAGCTTTCCTCATATAGGTCTTGTACATATTTTGTTAGATTTATAACTAAGTATTTTATTTTGGGAGAATGTTAATCTAAATAGTATTGTGTTTTATTGCTCAATAAATTCCACTTGTTCATTGTTAGTACATAGGAAAGCAATTTTTTGTATATTAATCTTGTATCTTGCAACTTTACTATAAACTCTTATTAGTTCCAGAAGTTTTTTTGTTGATTCTTTTGGATTTTCTACATAGATGATCATGTCATCTGAGATAAAGACCATTTTATGTCTTCTTTCCCAATCTGTATACTTTTTGTTTTCTTTTCTTCCCTTATTGCATTAGCAAGGACTTCCAGTATGATGTTGAAAAGGAGTGGTGAGGGAGGGAATCCTTGCCTTGTACCTGATCTTAGTGGATAATCTTCAACCTTCTTGCCATCAAGCATGATGTTTGCTGTAGGTTTTTTGTAGATAGACTTTATTGAGTCGAGAAAGTTCCCTTCTATTCCTAGTTTACTGAGAGTTTTTGTCACGGATGGGAGTTGGATTTTGGCAAATGCTCTTTCTGCATTTATTGATATGACCATGGCATTTTCTTTTTTATTCTGTTGATGTGATGGGTTACATTAATTGACTTTCAAATGTTGAGCCAGCTTTGCACACTTGGGATAAATCCCACTTGGTAGTGATGGGTAATTCTTGCTATATATGTTTTGGATTTGATTTGCTAATATTTTGTTAAAGATATTTGCATCTATGTTCATGAGAGATACTGGTCTGTAGTTTTCTTGCAATGTCTTTGTTTTGTTTTGGTGTTAGCATAATGTTGGCCTAATAGGATGAGTTAGGAAGTATTCTTTCTGCTTCTTTCCTTTGAAACTGGTTTTAGAGAATTGTTGTAATTTCTTCCTTTCATGTTTGGTAGAATGTTTTCCCAGTAAACCCATCTGGGCCAGGTGCTTTGTTTTGGAATGTTATAAATTATTGATTCAGTATCTTTACCTCCTCAGATTGTGTATTTCTTCTTGTGTGAGTTTTGACAGAGTGTATCTTTCAAAGAATTGGTCCATTTTATCTAGGTTATCAAATTTGTGGGCATAGAGTTGTTTATAGTATTCCTATATTATCATTTTAATTTCCATGGGATCTGTAGTGATGTCTCCTCTTTAATTCCTGATATTAGTAATTTGTGTCTTCTCTCTCTTGTTCTTTCTTAGCCTGGCTAGACACTTATCAACTTTATTGGTATTTTCAAGGAACCAGCTTTTCTCTATTGATTTCTTCATTTCAGTTTCATTGATTTCTGCTCTAATTCTTATGATTTTTTTTCTTCTGCTTACTTTGAATTTAATTTGCTCTACTTCTTCCAGTTTCCTGGGGTGGAAACTTAGGGTATTGATTTCAGATCTTTCTTCTTTTCTAATATATTCATTCAATGCTATCAATTTCCCTCTAAGTACTTCTTTCATGCATCCCACAAATTTTGATGTTATATCTTCATTTTCATTTAAGTAAAAATATATTTTTATTTCTCTTGAGATTCTTCTTTGATACATATGTTATTTAGAAGTGTGTTTTTTAATCTCCACATACTTTGGGATTTTTGAGTTATCTTTTTGTTTTTGATTTCTAGTTTAATTCCATTTTTGTCTAAAAAAAGTCATTGTATGATTTCTGTTCTTTTATATTTGTTAAGATGTGTTTTATAGGCCAGAATGTAGTTTATCTTGGTGAATGTTCCATGTAAGCTTGAGAAAAATGTGTACCCTGCTCTTGCTGGATGAAGTATTTCGTAGATTTCCATTATATCCAGCTGACTGATGGTGGTGTTGAGTTTAAGTATGTCTTTACTGGTTTTCTGCCTGCTGGATCAGTCCATTTCTCAGAGAGGGGTGTTGAAGTCTCCAGATATGCTAGCAGATTTTTTTTTATTTCTTTCTATCAGTTTTTGTCTCATGTAGTTTGATGCTTTGTTGTTAGGCATATACATGTTCAGAATTGTTATGTATTCTTGGAGAATGACCCCCTTATCATTATGTAATTCCTTTCTTATCCCTGGTATCTTTCTTTGCTTTTAAGTCTGTTCTGTCTGAAGTTAATATACTACTCCTGCTTTCTTTTGATTAGTATTAGCATTGTATATTTTTCTTCATCCATTTACTTTTAATCTATATGTATTTTTATATTTAAAGTGGGTTTTTTATAAACAACATATAGTTTGGTCATGTTTTTTGATCCACTCTGACAATCTCTGTCTATTAAGTGTTGCACTTAGACCAGTGACATTCAAAGTGATTATTGATATAATTGAGTTAATATTTAATATATTTGTCACTATTTTCTATTTGTTTCCCTGTTCTTTGTTCCTATTTTTGTTTTCCATTCTTCTTTTTCCTTTTGTGTTTAAAATGAACATTTTATATAATTCCATTTTCTCTCCTTTCTTAGCATATCTTTTTTTTTACTTTTTTTAGTAGTAGTTCTAGAGTTTGCAATATACATTTACAACATATCCAAGTCCACTTTCAAATAACATTATATCACTTCAGGGATTGTGTGAGTATCTTATAGTAACAAAATAATTCTAATTCCTTCTTCTTGTCCCTTGCATCATTGCTGTCATTCATTTCACTTATATATAAACTTATATATATGTATACATATATATGTATATGAATATATATATATATTCATACACACATATCTACATAAGTATACATAGTGGAATATCTTATTGTTATTATTATTTGAACAAACTGTTATCTGTTAGATCAATTAAGAATAAGAAAAATAAAAGTGTTCATCTTACCTTTACTTATTCCTTCTTTGATGCTCTTCCTTTCTTGATGTAGATCTGAATTTCTGAACTATATTGTTTTCCTTCTCTCTAAAGAACTTCTTTTAACATTTCTTGCAAGGCAGGCATACTGGCAACAAATTCCCTCAATTTTTGTTGTCTGAAAAAGTCTTTATTTCTCCTTCACCTTTGAAGGATAATTCATAGAGTACAGAATTCTAGGTTGGTGGTCTTTCTCTCTCAACACTTTAAATATTTTACTCCACTCTCTTCTTGCTTGCATTGTTTCTGATAAGTCAGATATAATTCTCATCTTTGTTCTTCTATGGGTAAGGTGTTTTTCCCTCTGACATTTTTCAGAATTTTTTTTATCATTGATTTTCTATTGTTTGAAGATGATGTGCCTAGGTTTTTCTTCTTTTTAAAAACTATTTTACCTATTCTAGTTCTTTTGGTTTTCAATATAAATTTTAGAATAATCTTGTCTATATCTACGAAAAATCCTTACTGAGACTTTGATTGGAATTACATTAAACCTGTATATAAATTTGAGAAGGATTGATAATTTTAGTAAATTGGGTCTTTCAGTTCACGAACACTACATATTCTCTCAATATATTTAGATCTCATTTAATTACTTTCATTTGTGTTTTGTAGTTTTCAACATACAAGTGCTGTACCTATTTCGTGAGATTTGCACATAAGTTTTTTATTATTTAGACAATTTACATTCAGTGTAATTACTGATATCTTAAGGATTAAGCCTGGCATTTTATGCTTTGTTTTCTGTTTGTAATCTCTGTTTTTCGTTTCTCTATTTTTTTCTGCATTTCTATGGGTAAGTTGAACATTTTTTAAAATTTCATTTTGTTTTATCTATTATGTTATTTAGTATATCTCTTGATATATCTTATTTAGTGGTTGCCTTAGGTATTACATTATACACACATAACTTATTAGAATCTACTAGTATCATCATTTTACCAGATCAAGCGAATTATAGAAACCTTAACTTTTTCTACGTTCTTTTATCATTCCCTATTTATAACATAATTGTCCTGAATATTTCCTCCACATACATTTAGAGCTACATTAGATAGTGTGATAATTTTTGCTTTCATTGTCAAACATAATTTAGAAAATGCAAGTGAACAAGGAAAGGAAGTTGAATTTACCCCAGTTTTTGCTTACTCTGTTTTTTCTTCTTCCCTGGTGTTCAAAGATTCCTTTCTATACTATTGCCTTTCTGTTTAAAGAATTTCATTTAGTTCATTTCATTATTTTTGTGACACTTTCCTCAGCTTCCATAGTTTCTGATGGGAAGTCTTCTGTTGTGTTTTTCTCCTATAGGTTAGGTGTCTTTTCTCCCTTACTACTTTCAAGATTTTTTCCTTTGTATTTAGTTTTAGAAATTTGATTATGATGTGCCTTGGTATGGATTTATTTCTGTTTATTCTCTTTGAGGTTCACTCAGATCTTCAATCAGTAAGTTTAAGTCTTTCGCCAAATTTGGAAAGTTTCCAGCCATTATTTCTTTGAGTATTATTTCAGTCCTTTGCTCTTTCTCTTCTCCTTTTTGTACTCTGACATAAATATTAGACCTTTTGTTATAGTCTGACATGTCGCTGATTGGTCTTAATTTTTTTCACTTTTTCTTTCCTCTTTGGTGTTCACATTGGTAATTTCAACTGCTTTCTCTTTCAGTTTACTGCTTTTTTCTTCTGTTTTCTCTATTCTTCTCATAAGCCCATCCATTGAGTCTTGTATTTTAGTTACTGTATTTTTCAGTTCTAAAACTTTCATTTGGTTCTTTTTTGTATCTTCTATATCTTTCTTGTGACTTACTATTTATTTGTTGAAATTTTATACTTTTACATTTGTTTCAAGTGTGTTAATAATTGTTCATTAACGTATTTTTTGATGGGTGCTTTAAAATTATTGTCATATAATTCATTATTGCCGATAGTAATGAATTACATAACTTCCAGAGACCTTGGAGGTCCAGGCTTTCTATGTGGTCTTCCCTACTCTGGGAGGAGTGCCTCATTACTACCAGGCAGGAAAAAAAATCCTGGCTCCCTACTCTGCCTTATTTAACGTCACCTGGGTGGGGGGCTTCGTACACCTTGCTACAGTGTGGCAAGAGTGTAAGTCTAGGCTCTCTACTTGGCCTTTGCTGGTGTGGGTGGAAGTGGGGCAACGTTTTTTGTTTTTGTGATGTTAGGCTTGAATAGTGCAGTTATTGACTAAAAGTATTGTGTCTTACTAGTCTGCACCTTTTGTGGTCCTTTGGCTAGAGACAGAAGGCTTTTGTTAGGACTTTTTTTTGTCTACCTATTGGCATTTTTAGGTTGTCAGCTTTTCCAACTCAAAATCTGTGACATATTGGCAAAAAAGAAAACCTAGGAAATTCACCACCATGTCATTCTTTGGGCCCCAAGGTCCCTAGCTGATCTGCCTTCTTGTTTCCACCTTTCAGAATCATTTTATTTTTATCTAATATGTAATGCCCAGAGTTCCTAAATATATTACTGGGAGGAACAGGGAAAAGTATGTTTACTCTGTCTTCCCAGAAACCAAAGTCAGTCTTTTTCTTTTTTCCTTTTTTTTTTTTTTGTTTTTTGAGAAAGGCAGACTGCCACATGCAGTGCCTTGTTTGGATGTGTCTGGAGTATTGGATGCTTGACAACCCTATGTTCTCATACAAATGGACCTTGAGAGCTTGTTTAGAGGTTCTAGCAGGGGAGCATGTATAGCCATATATGCTTGACCAAAGAATGATTCTCCTGTCTTGAGGAAGGTAGCTCTCTTTCAACTGAGCATGCAGTTTCAGGAGGAACACACCTGGGGCAGTAAGGGAGGAAGAGGACACCTTCCTAGCCAGCCAGATCAGCCAAATCAATCCTGGTGATTAAAGGGGTGACAGATGTCACAGCCAGATTACTCTCACATCCAGTCTTTTTCTTTTAACTGGAGAATTTGGTACATTTATATTTTATATTGTTTGCCATTGCCATATAGCCCTGTATAAGAAATAATCCTTCAAAATATTACCTTAAACCTAGAATCATAAACAATAACCTTTAATAATTTTATTTATTTATTTTTCCCCCCAAAGCCCCAGTAGATAGTTGTATGTCATTGCTGCACATCCTTCTAGTTGCTGTATGTGGGACACAGCCTCAGCATGGCCGGAGAAGGGGTGCGTCGGTGCACGCCCGGGATCCGAACCCGGGTCGCCAGCAGCAGAGTGTGCACGCTTAACCGCTAAGCCACAGGGCCAGCCCCAATGATGACCTTTAATTCTTAGTCATTCATGTGTGGGTTGGCTGGGGTTTGGTGATCTTTGATGAATTCAGCTGTGTCTGCCTAAAGACGGCATATTGTTTGCACAAGTGCTCTATGTGTTTGCCATTCCCCTTGGGTCAGCAGACTGTCTGAGGTATAGTCTTCCTTGGAAGAATCAGAGAAAATCCCAAGTACGAAAGTATATTTCAAGTCTCTTCTGTGTCTTAGATGCTATTATCTCCTTAGCCTATGCAACTCAAAAGACTGAACCCAAAATCAAGGATCAAAGAAACTCACTCAACCATCCATGATATCAAAGCAAGCCATACAATCAATCTAAGACCCCCAAAACTCTAATTCAGTAATGGTATTAGGTTAGAAGCTCATGATTACATGATTTTCATTTGTGCTTGATGCTAGATATCACTCTTTTCTAGTTTTGGATAATTATTGGCCAGTATTTCTTCAAATATTGCTTATAAATCTTTCTCTCTTCTCCTTCTGGATTGCAGTTTGAAGAATATTAAAACTGTTATGCTCTTTTCTGTGTTTCCATCCTTTTTCTCTAAGAGCATCAATCTGATTACATTATTCTGACATAATTTCCAATTAAACAATATTCTATTATTCTGTTATACTCTTTTATTGAATTCTTAGGTTCAAAATCACATATTCTTTCAGTTATAGAATTCACAATTGACTATTTTTTATGGCTCACAGGATTCTTCTGGCATTATTCATCCTTTCTTCTATTTTTCAGAACATATTAATTATAATTGTTCTCAAGTGCCTGTCTATATGAATCATCTGTGGGTCTGTTTCTATTGTCTCTCTCTCTCTGTCTTTTAGTTCTATTTTGTTGCATGCTTCGTACTTTTATTTGGATCCCAGACAAAACACAAATATTTAGACTCTGGATGATGTTGTCTTTATCATAATATTATACACATTTCTTCTGAATGATGCACTGAATACACGAACTTTATCTGTGTGAGATTTGGCTTTAGAGTTTGTTAGAACTGCTCTATGTCAGTTTTCCCCTTACTACTATAATGTAGTTTTAGGGTCTTGAATAAAACCATCAAAAGGACCACTCCACCTTGATGGACCTTGAACTTCAACTTTTGTTTCCCCAGAACTATAAGGTGGCTGAAATCACTGTGTAGCTCAGTTCTTTAATCTCCAAGTAGTGGCTACCTTTTGCTAATTTTCTGGAAGCTTTATCCTGCAATGTGCAAATCATGAATTGCTTATGGGAAGATTACACGCATATTTTTTTACTCAGTTTATATATTTCCTTTATCTGCAGTGTCTTCCTTCAAAGTCCTACCTGCTTTGTCAACCCTAAACTAAAGCTTCTGACTCCTTGGCCCAATGTGACTGCTACTTTATTTTAGGAAAATATTCCCCCAAGCGTGAATTGATAAATGGACTCAGGAATAAAACCCTGGGAATATGAAACTCAACTCATTGTGTGAATTGTAGCCCCTTGAGTCCTCTATGCATAGTTTATTTCTAAGGCCTATTAAAACAGTTATTTTATGTTATTGCCAAAATTTTCCAGTTGTTTTCAATAGGGGGATTAGTCTGATTCAAGCACTTACATCTCAGCTGTAACTGGAAGTCTAAAATACCATAATGCTCTTTTGTTTTGGGGTGTCCTCTGGACTCTTTTATTTGTTGGTTTATTTATTTATTTATTTGTGAGGAAGATTAGCCCCGAGCTAACGTCTGATGACAATCCTCCTCTTTTTGCTGAGGAAGATTGGCCCTGGACTAACATCTTTGCCCATCTCCCCCTACTTTATATGGGATCCTGCCACAGCATGGCTTGACAAGTGGTGCATGGGTCCATGCCCCCGGGGATCCAAACCCGTGAGCCCAGGACCCTGAAGCAGAGCACGCAAACTTAACTGCTACGACACCAGGCTGGCCCCCACTGGACCCTTTTAAATACATCACTGGGTTTTAGTCATTGCCAGCAAGAGTATGACATTTTAATGCTGAGAATTCATTTTTATTGACAAGATGATAGAAATTCTTATTCATCACTGTCACCTGTAGCCCTTAACTTGATTTTGAAACAGCCAGTTGGAGGAAAGAGAATAATGTGAAAAAGGAGAAGAGTGCAAATGTAATGATCTGTGAACTATATTTCTAGTTTTTCATCATTAATGATGGTATGTTCTGTGTTGCTAAAAAAAACTTTTTTCTTCAGTTGGCAAATAAGTTTAAAATTATTTAGATGGAGACTTTCACTTTTAAAGAAAGATATTGTTTTTCTTTAGTTTTAAAAACTGGAAAGAGCAAAGAGAAATGCCTAACACTTCAAGACAGTTTAGAAGTGTCTACTGACATTTGTTCAGCAACAACTGGGAACTTGTTGGAGATGTAAATTCTCATGCCTCACCCTGGATCTACTAGATTAGTAACTCTGGGGGTGGAGCCCAACCATCTGTGTTTAACAAGCCCTCCAGGTGATTCTGATACATGCAAAAGCAGCACTGCTTATGCTGGTGGGCCAGAGACCACACTTTGAAAAACATTGTCCCAGAGAAACAATACCTGGCACAGACAGGTGAGCAATAGATGTTTATTGAATAGTTGAATGAATAGATGGATTGATAAACAAAATTAATCATGTTGCTATAGAGAATCACTTACACTATGGAAACAAAGTTTCTAATTCTAAATATAACACTAGGATCAGAGATGATGCGAGGAAGGCTTACGTTTTTTTAATCTTATATAAGAATTTCACACTTATGAATTTCCTATATCTCCCAAATGTTAACTCCAAAACAGTACCAGAGCAGCATTACCCTGGCATCTTGTCCTATGGCAGTGGTTCTCAATGTGTGGTCTCCAGAACCAGCAGCATTAGCATCACCTGGGAACTTGTTAAAAAGGTAAATTATTAGTCTTCACCTGAGACTTACTGAATTAGAAACAGAAAGTTTATAGACTTCCCAGGGGATTCCAATGAACACAAAACTTTGAGAACCGCTACTCTAGGACATGGATTTTACTAAATTGGCAATGAATGACATGGAAAAGTTAAAGGTGATGTTTCATTGAGGCACCAAGGTACAAGAGGTGGAAAATTCCAAAGTAACTTTCCAAATTAATACATGCAAATTTTCAAAGGAAATCCTTTAAACTAGTTCTACATCTCTTGTGACTTTCAGCTAGACAGTATATACATATGTATGTGTTTGTGTGTAATCCTGAGAATACAGAAACTTAATATATGATTTTTGTGATCAAAGATTATAGTCTGACTTGCATCAATGGCATCTAGATAGTGCTGGAAGGGCTGTTCTGTGGTTATCTTGCAATAAACCTGCACTCCAAAAATTGGTCAGTACAAAGGATACATAGGTCTTTCTCTTTGGCCAGAGATAGGTCATGTGGGAGAATAATATCCAGCCTGGAGTCATCTTGGCTCCAGTCTAGTAGTACCGCCAAGAGATTTCAGGAATAAGAGTTTCAAGTCCTAGCAAAAAAACCTAAGGAGTAACCGTGGATATCTAGGGTTGCTGAAGTTAAGGCAAGGCACTACCCATAATATGATGCCAGAGTATGAGATCTATAGACAGAGGAGCCTGATAAAGAAACTCCAAAGCGTCTCTGACAGCATCCAAGGTGAAAGAATCAACTCTACACAATCGCCAAGCCCAGAGAGCAGAAAATTCGCTTACGAAACTACCTTTTAAACAAAAGATTACACTTTTCTTTTCCACTCCACCCTCACTCTGCTTCAACTGTGTAGGAGTCAGAAACTATCTAGCAAGATGGGGTGAGGGCAGTGAAAGTACAAGGTAATGAAGTACAAAAGAAGTCAACCATGCCCCTCTTTTCCACTGCAGACTTCCAGGAGATGCAGGCTTCTGCAGGCTGGGAAGGTGAGAGCATTATAATGCAAAATCAAATTGAAAGTTTGTATTCATATCTTGAACTGGGCATTCTAATTTCTGAATTAGGGCCATTTTGTTACTTAAAGTGGCTCCAGGATATTTTAAACAAAAGAAGTAAGCAAAAATATCATGGACTTGAAGTTTTCATCGAGGGGTAGAGAAATATTATCAGAACACATTTTAGAAGGATGGTGAGAGACAAAAATAAAGTTGTGTTTTGATTATGTCAGGAGTCGTGCTTGCTCAACATACTGGTTACACACAGATTGAGCCTTAAACAATTTGGTTCAAGTCCAAAAATTCTAAAAACCCAGAGCTGAGGCAGCTCTGTGCACGTGAAGCCTATTCTACAGCAAGTCCACAATGGACACGTGCTCAGATGCCCAAAGAAACGTTGACTGTGAATTTTATGTTTAAAATAGTTTATAAAGATATGGAGCAATTTTGTAGGAGCAAAGTGGTGTAATAAATATAGATTTTCTGCTTTTATTTCTGGTGCTTTCTTGATGTATTAGGTCTGCCATTCCCTAGCATGTGATATAGAGTATGCCACTAATTTTTTAGACCTCGGTTTCCTCACCTGTGTCATAGACAACTGGGCTGGATAATTTTAAATGGTGAGAGTTGTGATTTCATGACATTATTATAAGAAACAAATTAATGTATGAAACGTACATTTAGTTCAGGCTCTTGCAATTAGCTTGAAGTGTGATCTTTAGCAATTAGATCTTTCTTAATTTCTCTATGTTACAATTGCTTTACCCCTATGATACTTGCCTTGCATTCCTATAAGGTGGCTGTGCAGCTCAAAAAGATAATGACTGTTTTTGTAGTTGGAATAATGACCTTCAGAGATGTCCTAGTCCCTGGAAACTGTGAATACATTACCTTACATGGGAAAAGGGACTTTGCATATGTGATTAAGTTAAGGACTTAGAAAGGTGCAGATTATCCAGGTCTACCTAATCTAATCACAGAGGTCCTTAAAATTAAATAACCATTCCCAGTTGTGGTCAGAGGGAACAGTAACCATAGAATGGTCAAAGAGATGCAAAGTTTCTGGCTTTAAAGACAGAGAGGGGGAGCCACAAGCCAAGGAATGTGGGTGTGCTCTAGAACTGAAAATGGCAAGCAGACTAATCTTTCCCCAAGACCCCAAAAGGAACCTCAGTCCTGCCAATGCCCTGATTTTAGTTTAGTGAGACCCATTCAGACTTTTGACTTCCAGATAATAAAGTTGTATTGATTAAGGTACTAAATTCGTGGTAATTTGTTATTGTAGCTACAGAAAACTAATACAAGTGTGAACATTTTAAAAAAGTTAAAAACCTTGTGCAAATGTAGGCTCTAGTGGTCATAAAGACAAATATTCTAAAAGGATGTAAAATGAATATTGATTTTTAAAAAATATACCAAAATGCTACCAAGAATGGGGAAGAAATTCTAAAGGTTATCCAGAGAACCTGCTCCTTCCTCCACAGCTCTTCTTCTTATCCAGATGGTATATTCTTTTCTTAAATATCTCATGCACAGAAATTCAGCAAATACTCTTAGTCACCAGTTCCAGAATCTCACAATTTTTATTACTGCAAACTTCATTTCATTTTAATTAAGACAGATTTTTAAAAAGCACATAATTATTTTATTCTTAGTTGTGCTACCATAAAGACAAATAAAGTCTTCTCTACACATTAATATGGGAAACTATCCCCACATTAAATAAGTTTTGAGCTAATGTCAAAGTATATCTTTTTATTCTCGTTTTTAGGTAATACACATGATTTGTTTTGATATTGGGATTATTCAAACTATTCAGTAGGTGGTATTTATCAAGGTAGTGTCTCTCCTTTTAAAACTCACCCTTTTATACTGTGTGATGCTGGATCTGGGACTGTGCAGATTAGATTTCTCTTTTGCCTGCTGGCTTCCTCTTAGTTTCAACCAATAGGCGGAGCTAGATGGAGTCTGTAAGATGAGAATGACAGATGAACTTGCTACATACTATCTGTGTCACCACAGAAACTGTTCATCCTGACTGCGGTAGCTGGTTTTGGTATCAGTGGTTAGTTCCAGTTCGCTGCTTTTTTCCCACCTATAGAAATAACCCCCTACTTCCCCCTCAGAAATATCAGCACACCTTCCCTGGAGGTTTGACTTCCATCTTGATGGGAGTGCTTCTCTGGGATTCTGAGACACAAGTTCCAGTCTACCAGTTATCCCTGCTTAGAAGGCTGAGTCTCAGCTCTGTGGGCCCCTTCTCTCCCATCTTCTTCCTTTTGTTAGCCCAGGTCCTAGAGGTGGTAGGTGCTGACTGAAGCTACTACCTCAGTGATCTCTTTTTTGCCTCTTTAGTTATCTAATATCTGGTTAAACATGTTATATTAAATTTGCTCTGTTAAAATTTGGTGATTTGTTCTGTATCCTGACTGGAACCTGAGTGATACAGAAATAGGTAATAAGTGTGGTGCCAGGAAACAAACTCTTGAAGATGGGGATGTGGGATTGGTTTGTTTATGCCCTTGAGCTTGAATGCAGTGCTGTATTCTTTGAGATAGGAATGAATACTAGTAATCCATAGCATTTAGTAACATGATAATTATTAAGTGATCAACTAGGGTTGTTTGTGATAAAGAGACCTCTGAAATAAGGCCTTTGGGAGATTAAATGCTTGTTGCTTTTGACCGTGATGGCAGTGATAATGATAACAAGGATTTTGGTGTGGGATAACTGCTTCTGAGTGTTGTGGAGTGCTTAAAGAAAGAAATGACAAGATGAGGTCACAGTTGAGGAACCAAAGGACTTCTATAGCAGTCCCTCAAAGAATATCTTATTCTGATAGCCACAGGGTTAAGCTCAATAAATGTAGACACAAACAGTAATTGTGCAAGTTGCACAATTTTAGGGGATTACTGTACAAGAGGATGCCTATTTTCCACAAGTCCCTCTATAAACCCACCTATTATTGACACTAGAGTTATTCATTAGAATCCTAGAGTCGTATCTTGGAAACCTCTAGAACAAGTCCAAAATCTGACCCAGCAGAAAATAGCTAATACTGTAAAATTTTTTCAAGATTTTGCTAATTTATACCAGCAGAATCCAGGGAATATATATGAGAGAATGGATTCTAACAGCCTCGATGGTAGCCCCTTAAAGATAAAGCAGGATATAATATAACTCTTGATTAGCCTAAATATGTTGATGTGGTAGCATTTATCAGGAATTCTGGATTTAACCTTCACCAATCTAGAAGAGTTTATAACAGTTTTGATGGTTATCTTGAAAAACTTGAACTTAATGGTTTCCCTCATTTAATGTGATTGAGATGCCAGAATTTCCATAGAATAACGTAAAGGCAAGAATCCAAAGGTTCAGGGAGATAGAAATGTGGAATGGAATTAGCATTCAAGGCTTGCATTTTATCACTCTTCCATTACAGCCCCCGAGTGCCCAGAAGACAATAGCTTCACTAAGGCATTGAGAAATACATTAATTATGAGAGCATTGATATCCCGGGTAAGCTCTGTGGTAGCTTCCCGATCTAGGTTGAGTATGAGAATAGGACATAAATCTAGTGGTCTACGAATTTATTAGGGGCCAGTGGAGTTTGGGCCCAAGTTTGAATTAAAGTAGGCCCAGTACTTTTATCAATACACGCTATGTATATTTCTCTTCTTCTTGAATGAATAATTCTAATAGACAGGCGTAGCAGATGTCAGAATCCACATAATGTCTCTCTGACCCATTGATTGAGGGCTACTGTGAAAGGAAAAGCTAAGTGGAAGCCTCTGGAATTTTCCTTCCCTTACCAGAATAATAAAGGAAAAACCATACCACATCCCTATGAAAATTGCAGAAAAGGTTAGTGTCACCATAAAAACTTGAAATATTCATGAGTGCTGATATCTATCATACTCCATTTAGTTTTCCTATTTAGCCTATGATAAAGGAAGAAGGATCTCCAAGAAAAACTGTGATTATCATAAACTTAATTAGATGGCAACTCCAAATGGAGCTGCTATTCCAGATGTGGAAAGGTAACTTTAGGAGCAAATCAACACAGCTCCTGGCACCTAGAATGCAGCTATTAACCTAGCAAATGTTTTTTTTCCTCTATACCAACTGGCAACCACCACCCATCAGAAGTAGTTTGATTTTACCCTACAATTCATCTCCACAAACTTTACTCATAGCAACATTAAATTTGTTACTATAATAGTCTTCAGAACTCTTGAATGTCTTACCAATGTCCACTACACTGATGGCATTGTGCCCAGCAGACCAGAGGAACAGAAAATAGCAATTTCTTCAGTTACTTTAGTAAGATACATGTAAGCCAGATGGTGAGGGATGAACTTTGTGAAAGTTCAGTGACACATTGTCTTTGTGAAATTTCTTAAGGTCCAATGGTCTGAAGCGTGTTGAGATATCCCATCCAAGGTGAGAGACAGTTGCTTCATCGTGCATTGATACTATTAAATAGGAGGTACAGTGCTTAGTGGGACTTTTTGTGTCTTGCCGGCAATTTATACATATTTTAGTGTGTCACTCTGAGCCTTTCACTGAGAAACCCATAAGGCTAGAGAGACATCAGCTCTCCAGAAGCTTCTCCTTAGTGGTTTGAGTTTCAGCTCCACAGGGGATGACCTCCAAGCTTCTTAGCTATGAACACTTGTCTAGAAGTAACCACTCATCAGTGATATTGGTCCCAGCTCTGCAGGGACCTACTGTGAACTTTTGAGGTATGTGTGGCGGTCAAACAGTAGGTCTTCCTCAAAGATCTGAGTTCCAGCTCCCTGAAGCCATTTCTCTAAACCTGTACATTTAATAATTCCAACTTCTTCCCTTTGTCCACCGAGTACTAGGGGTGGTAGATGTTTCCTCAATCACCGCCTCTGTCATACCTCAGATTCTTCTTTTTGTTTTATTCAGTTCTCGAATACCTGGCTAATGATATGTTACATTAAATTTCTTTCTGTTAAAATAGAAAAATTTGTTTCTGCCTTCTGAGTGGAATTTGACTGATATTTAAATGGAAATATGTTTGTGAACTTAATTTTGCTAATGACTTCGAAATCATTTCCTACTCAGAAACGAAAGTAGGAAAATGTTTCCAAAGAACAAAATGGGATGATTCACTATTCATAGTGTTTAAAAAAAAAACAAAACCCATACCAACTAATAATGATATTGCATGTACAAAATTCTCTCGCCTAACATCTTCGATGCTCTATATATATAAAATTTCATAGCCCCACAATGGCTCATCTAACTCATTTACATTTTTATTTGATCCTGTGTTTTTCTATAAAGTCTGCTTAAACCATTCCTAAATTTAAAAATCTGAACATTTGTTCTCCAGAATTTTGACACAACTGGGTCTCCTTTCTCCTTTGTATTTATGACTTCAAATTCTTTGAGCCAATGAATAATAATATTGTCATCATCTGAAGTGTCTCCTTGTAGCTTCCAGGCTAGAAAAATAACATGTAACAGTGAATGCATTTCCTTTTATGGCTTGTATCATCTCTCAGAGAGTCTTAGGTTTTATCCAATCTCAGGATGTTTCAGATTTGGAGGCATGATGGTGGTGATTGCTAGTTGGTAAAAGATTTTTAAATGAACTCCAGGTGGGATTTTGGCATATCTGTGTGGTGTAATATTGCTAGAATTATTGTTTGTTTAGTGGTCTCAACAGTATGATCTGTAAAATATGAGGATACACCTGGTTTCCTAGCTTTCAACTTTCCTTTTTCTCCCCCAAGATTCTCTTGCCTGGTTCTCATGGAGAGGAGATGATGCTGCCTATTGAAAGGCATGAAACTGGTAGAGATATAGCATTTCCCAAGATCTTTCTTTCAGACCTAGGCCTCCATGGTCAGGAGGCAATTGTGCTTACTTCTCTTTTCCTCTATCACTGACGGTTCTGGCAGTAATTCCTATGAGTGCACCCAGAAAATTCAGGAAACATAATTACGACACTGGGGACCAGCTGCTTCATGGAGTTACCATTTTAAAATGAAAAGTGTGAAATGAGACGCACAGTTTCCTTAAAAAAAAAGTCTCAAATACTCAGAAATGCACCCCAGATTTGCGCGTAAAGGAATAAAGAAAATGATTTTGTAAAGTGTACAAATGTTACTTTCCAAAAAAAGGTGAGGGGGATAGTTAGAGAGGAATCCAGACGGAGACAGATAATGAAGTAGTCTAGTAGAATCATTTTATGCACTTTTCACACACACTTATTTTTTCATTCAATTTGTTGGGAGTATGTCTGTGACTGAGAAACTTTGACTGCTTCAGCGGAGTAAAGAAGAGCAAAGGGTGTTAAGTTTGAAGGCAAATTGGACTTACTTAAACTATGGAAATGTGCACCTTCTCTGATACAGGAGAGAACACAGAGTGAGCAATCATAGGAAATGTTCGCCAGAGCTTATTATTTAGGAAAATGGAATTTGGTGGTTAAATACTTAGGCTTTAGAGTCAGACAGACAAAGGTCAGAATTTCCTTACAAATTCTCCAAAAATGGTCCTTATTCAGCATTTTTCCGAGGTTATATTTTGTTATGATGACTGTTAAGATATTGATAAAAAGATGTTAGAGGAAGCCCTCCCCTACGCCAACACTAGGCAATTCCTCTTACGCAAGAGCTTATTTTTATTGCACAGGCCAATTATAATAATATGTTCTTCACTAAAGAGAATGGTTTACTGAACTTTCTGCTCTGAGATCCAAAGAAAAAAATCCTCCTGTTATAACTCTGGTTTTCTTATCTGAAAAGTAGAGATTATTATAGGGCCTATATTATAAGATTTATGTGAGAATTAATGGTGATCATTCTTTTAATTCATGATGTATTTTGTGTGCCATGCCTGGCACATAGTAAGACCTCAATAAACATTAGCTGTCACTATTATTATTTGTAGGGAAGGAGACTTACCTAATCCTTTTCTGACACGGACCACACAGAACCCTGATGCTTGGGGACCCCAGATTAATAGTGGATTAATAGTGGGCACAAAATCTTTCCCAGTGTATTAATCATGTTTTTTAATCTATATTTCATGCTGTTTTGACATTTTGGGGAGTCCTTGCTGGCTGGAGAGAGATTGCCCCTCCCAAGACTTGCTAATTCCCAGAGACAGTAAACTTGTTGTGAGCCTGCCTTTCATATATAAACCAACTAATCCCAAGTCCATACCCCAACCACCTCTTCTATCTAACTTTCACACACCAAACCAATATTTCCCCTGCCCTAAATCAACACAGGAACAGGTACCAGACAATTAGGGACAGTCCCTATGCTTCAAAGCCCACTGAAATAATTCAAAGTAGCCAGTCCTAAGATGTTTGTCCTGCCCTGCCTTGCCTGACTCGCAGAAACCCCAATAAAGGCTGTGGCCTATGCCTTCCTTTCCTCCTTTCTGCCCCGACAGACACTGGTTTTTCCTTCTGTGCACTGTGTAGTAGTATGTCAAGCCTCTGGTTTCTAGGGGAACTGTGAGTAACATTAAATTTGTCTTTTGATGGCACTGGGCTTTCCTTGTCATTACTCAGTCACCTCTATAAATTAAAATCCCATAGGTACACTCTGAGACACCCACATCTTTCATCAAGAAGTGCCTTCAAGTCCCCTCAGACATTTACTCAGGCTTGGCCATGTGACTTGCAAAGTATGCCCATATGACTATCAGCAAAGTAAGACTTGAAAGGTATACACTGGCATTTTTCCTGAGTTTAGGCTGCCCCAAGATCTACACACTAAATGGAAACTGATCTATCCTACTGGACAATGAGAGACTTCATAGAGAAGAACTGAGGCGTCCCAGCTGATAGGCAGCACAATGACAGACAGGGGAGTAAGGTCATTTTAGATATCCAGCCTTTCAAGCCATATCTGACTTCATCTGCCCAAGTGAGCCCAGTGATCTACAAGTGAGATCAACAGAAGAACTGCCCAGCAAAACCATAGGATAGGGCATAACAATCAGTCATTGTGTTTTCGTTAACTAAGTTATGGGGTGGTTTGTTATACAGCAGTAAAGAAAGAAACACAAAAGAAACTTGTGGTGGAAATTAAATGTGTTATTAAATGCCTTCTACATATATTCATACAAACACACACACACACATATTTCTACATATGGACCAGTTAATATGTAATATGAGACAACTTATAAAAAGTTCTAAAAATGAAAAAATATATAGAAAGGCAAAATGATCTCTTTAATAATCAATATAACTTTGGTTAGTAAAAGTCAGAAAAGGAATTAATCCAAGTGGGTAACATAGAAAATTGAGCAAGAGCTTATGGAAATATAACAACATTCTCCCTTATAGGGTTCTTTTGATGTTTAAATGAGATAAAGTACAGAAAGCACATAGTTCAGTACCTGGCATGTGTTAATTTCTCAAGGACTGCAGCCATTACTGATCTCACACCACTTACCTGAGAAATAAATATGATGAAATTCCTATAAATCAACAATAAGGCAAAAAAAAAAAAAAAAAAAAAGAAAGAAAACAAAACACATAGACAAACAAACTGAAGAGATACTTCACAAAATTATCTGTCTTACTCAGCTTGGGCTGCCATAAGAAAAAACCAAAGGCTGGGTGGCTGAAACAACAGAAATTTATTTGCACACAGTTCTGGAGACTGGAAGTTCAAGATCACAGAGCCAGCAGTTTGGTGTCTGGTGAGGGCTCTCCCCTTGGGTTGCAGTTAGCCATCTTCTCACTGTGTGCTCACATGACCTTTCCTCAGTACATGCCTGTGCGGAGAGAGAGAAGAGAGAGAGCGCTCTCTGGTGTCTCTTCTTACAAGGACACTAATCTTATCTGATCAGTTCTCCACCCTCACGACCTCCTTTAACCTTAATTACTTCCTTAGAGGCCTCATCTCCAACTACAGTCACATAAGGGATTAAGGCCTCAACATATGAATTTTGAGAGGACACAAACATTTAGTCCATAACAATATCTCAGTGGACAAGGAGCTCATAAAATAATACTGAACATCATTTTTGTAGGTAAATGCAAATTAAAACCTCAGAGATATAGCATGTCACATCTACTAGGATGGTGAAAACAAACAAAAAATGTCTGATAACACCAGATGTTGGCATTGAGGGGGTGCCACTGACATCCTCATTCATTAATGGTGGTAGTAAAAACAGAAATATTGGAAAGATTTCTTATAAAGGTAAAGGTAAATATACTCCTAGGTTCTTGGTCAAAATAAATGAAAATAAATGTCCGCTAAAAGGTATATGCAAGAATATTTATAGCACTCTTAATTCATAAAAGTTAACAACTAGAAATATGGAAACAACGCAGATACACATCAACAGAAGACTGTATAAACAAATTGTGGTACATTCAAAAAATGGAATGATACTCAGCAATAAAATAGCATGGGTTGCTGTTACACACAACAACACAATAAATCTTAAAACACTATATTAAGCAAAAGAAGCCTGACACAAGAAAGCACATGCCATATTATTGTATTTATATGGCATCCTAAAACAGGCAAACAATTTCTGAAGAAATATTTTGTTTGGGTGGAGGCATGACTGAGTGATATGGGGCACAAGTGAATATTCTGGGGTGATAAAAATGGATGTATTTTTTTATTTTATTTTATTTTTTTGTTTATTGAAGTAACATTGGTTTATAACATTGTATAAATTTCAGGTGTACATCATTATACTTCTATTTCTGCATAGATTACATCATGTTCACCACCCAAATACTAATTACAACCCATCACCACACACGTGCCGGATTATCCCTTTTGCCCTCCTCCCTCCCCCCTTCCCTTCTGGTAACCACCAATCCAATCTCTGTCTCTATGTGTTTGTTTATTGTTGTTATTATCTACTACTTAATGAAGGAAATCATACAGTATTTGACCTTCTCCCTCTGACTTATTTTACGTTGCACAATACCCTCAATGTCCATCCATGTTGTCACAAATGGCTGGATTTCATCGTTTCTTATGGCTGAGGAGTATTCCATTGTGTATATATACCACATCTTCTTTATCCATTCGTCCCTTGATGGGCACTTAGGTTGCTTCCAAGTCTTGGCTATTGTGAATACCGCTGCAATGAACACAGGGGTGCATGTATCTTTATGCACTGGTGTTTTCAAGTTCTTTGGATAAATACCCAGCAGTGGAATAGCTGGATCATATGGTAATTCTGTCCTTGATTTTTTGAGGAATCCATACTGTTTTCCATAGTGGCTACACCAGTTTGCACTCCCACCAGCAGTGTATGAGAGTTCCCTTCTCTCCACATCCTCTCCAACACATGTTGTTTCCTGTCTTGTTAATTATAGCCATTCTGACGGGCGTGAGGTGATTTCTCATTGTAGTTTTGATTTGCATTTCCCTGATAGTTAATGATTTTGAACATCTTTTCATGTGTCTGTTGGCCACCTGTATATCTTCTTTGGAGAAATGTCCGTTCAGGTCTTTTGCCCATTTTTTAATTGGGTTGGTAGTTTTTTTGTTGTTGAGAAACATGAGTTCTTTATATATTTTGGAGATTAACCCCTTATCAGATGTATGGTTTGCAAATATCTTCTCCCAATTGTTAGGTTGTCTTTTCGTTTTGTTGACGGTTTCCTTTGCTGTGCAGAAGCTTTTTAGTTTGATGTAGTCTCATTTGTTTATTTTTTCTATTGTTTCTCTTGCCCGGTCAGACATGGTGCTTGAAAATATGTTGCTAAGACCGATGTCGAAGAGCGTACTGCCTATGTTTTCTTCTAGAAGTTTCATAGTTTCAAGTCTTACGTTTAAGTCTTTAATCCATTTGGAGTTAATTTTTGTGTATGGTGTAAGGTGAGGGTCTACTTTCATTTTTTTGCATGTGGCTATTCAGTTTTCCCAACACCATTTGTTGAAGAGAGTTTCTTTTCTCCATTGTATGTTCTTGGCTCCTTTGTCAAAGATTAGCTGTGCATAGATGTGTGGGTTTATTTCTGGGTTTTCGATTCTATTCCATTGATCTGTGTGTCTGTTTTTGTGCCAGTACCATGCTGTTTTGGTTACTATAGCTTTGTAGTATATTTTGAAATCAGGGAATGTGATACCTCCAGCTTTGTTCTTTTTTCTCAGGATTCCTTTAGCTATTTGGGGTCTTTTGTTGTGCCATAAAAATTTTAGGATTCTTTATTCTATTTCTGTGAAAAATGTTGTTGGAACTTTGATAGGGATTGCATTGAATCTATAGATGGCTTTAGGAAGTATGGACATCTTAACTATGTTAATTCTTCCAATCCAAGAGCACGGAATATCTTTCCATTTCTTTGTGTCTTCTTCAATTTCTTTCAGCAATGTTTTATAGTTTTCCGTGTACAGCTCTTTCACCTTTTTGGTTAAGTTTATTCCTAGATATTTTATTCTTTTTGTTGCAATTGTAAATGGGATGGTATTCTTCATTTTTCTTTCTGCTACTTCGTTGTTAGTGTATAGAAATGCAACTGATTTTTGTATGTTGATTTTGTATCCTGAAACTTTACCATATTCATTTATTACTTCTAAAAGTTTTCTGGTGGATTCTTTAGGGTTTTCTATATATAAAATCATGTCATCTGCAAATAGTGACAGTTTCACTTCTTCCTTTCCAATGTGGATCCCTTTTATTTCTTTCTCTTGCCTGATTGCTCTGGCTAGGACTTCCAGTACTTTGTTAAATAGGAGTGGTGACTGTGGGCATCCTTGTCTAGTTCCTCTTCTTAGAGGGATAGGTTTCAGTTTTTCACCATTGAGGATGATATTAACTGTGGGTTTGTCATTTATGGCCTTTATTATGTTGAGGTACTTTCCTTCTATACCCATTTTATTCAGAGTTTTTATCATAAATGGATGCTGTATCTTGTCAAATGTTTTCTCTGCATCTATTGAGATGATCATGTGATTTTTATTCTTCATTTTATTAATGTGGTGTATTACGTTGATTGATTTGCAAATGTTGAACCATCCCTGCATACCTGGAATAAATCCCACTTGATCATGGTATATAATCTTTTTAACGTATTGTTGTATGCAATTTGCTAGTATTTTGTTGAAGATTTTTGTATTGATGTTCATCAGTGATATTGGCCTGTAATTTTCTTTTTTTGTGTTGTCCTTGTCTGGTTTTGGTATCAGGGTAATGTCAACTCATAGATGAGTTAGGGAGCTTCCCCCCCTCCTCAATTTTTTGGAAGAGTTTGAGAAGGATAGGTATTAAGTCTTCTTTGAATGTTTGGTAGAATTCACCAGGGAAGCCGTCTGGTCCTGGACTTTTATTTTTGGGGAGGTTTGTGGTTACTGTTTCGATCTCCTTACTGGTGATTGGTCTATTCAAATTCTCTACTTCTTCTTGATCCAGTTTTGGAAGGTTGTATGATTCTAAGAATTTATCCATTTCTTCCAGATTGTCGAATTGCTTGGCATATAGCTTTTCATAGTATTCTCTTATAATCTTTTGTATTTCTGAGGTGTCTGTTGTAATTTCTCCTCTTTCACTTCTGATTTTACTTATTTGTGCCTTCTCTCTTTTTTTCTTGGTGAGTCTAGCTAAAGGTTTGTCAATTTTGTTTATCTTTTCAAAGACCCAGCTATTGGTTTTATTAATTTTTTCTACTGTTATTTGGACTCTATTTCATTTATTTCTGCTCTGATTTTTATTATTTCCCTTCTTCTACTGATTTTGGGCTTTGTTTGTTCTTCTTTCTCCAGTTCCTTTAGGTGCATTGTTAGATTGTTTATTTGAGATTTTTCTTGTTTGTTGAGATAGGCCTGTATTGCTATAAACTTCCCTCTTAGAACCGCTTTTGCTGTATCCCATAAATTCTGGCATATCGTATTTTCATTTTCATTTGTCTCCAGGTATTTTTTGATTTCTTCTTTGATTTCTTCATTGACCCAGTCGTTGTTCAGTAGCATTTTGTTTAATCTCCACGTATTTGTGGGTTTTTTGATTTTCTTCCTATAGTTGATTTCTAGTTTCGTACCGTTGTGGTCAGAAAAGATGCTTGGTATTATTTCAATCTTCTTAAATTTATGGAGACTTGTTTTGTGGCCTAATATGTGATCAATCCTGGAGAATGTTCCATGTGCATTTGAAAAGAACATGTATTCTTCGGTTTTTGGATGGAATGCTCTGTATATATCTGGTATATGTATATACCAATGTTTCCTTATTGATCTTCTGTTTGGATGATCTATCCGTTGGTGTAAGTGGAGTGTTAAAGTCCCCTACTATTATTGTGTTACTGTCTGTTTCTCTTTTTACGTCTGTTAATAATTGCTTTATATATTTAGGTGCACCTACATTGGGTGCGTAGATATTTACAAGTGTCAAATCCTCTTGTTGGATTGTTCCCTTGATCATTATGTAATGCCCTTCTTTGTCTCTTCTTACAGTTTTTGTTTTAAAGTCTTATTTTGTCTGATATGAGTACTGCCACCCCAGCTTTTGTTTCATTGCCATTTGCGTGGAGTATCTTTTTCCATCCCTTCACTTTCAGTTTGTGAGTGTCTTTAGGTCTGAAGTGTGTCTCTTGTATGCAGCATATATATGGGTCTTGTTTTATTATCCAGTCAGCCACCCTATGCCTTTTAATTCGAGCATTTAGTCCATTGACGTTTAAAGTAGCTATTGATAAGTATGTACTTACTGCCATTTTTTAACTTTTTTTTCTTCTTCTTCTTTTTTCTTTTTTCTCAGTGTTTTAGTAGTCCTTCTCTGTTCCTTTCTTCTTCTATACAGAATTGATGGTCTCTTCAGTTTGACTTCTGTCTGAAAGCTCTACTCTTTAACTCCTCTCCTCCTTCCTTTTATATTTTTGATATCATATCTAACCTCTTTTTTGTGCATTTGTATCCATTACCCTCTTATCATGGAAATAGATAATTCTTCCTATTTGTGGTCTTCTCTTTTCCCCTTAAATCAGTCCCTTTAACATTTCTTGTAGCACTGGTTTCTTGGTGACAAACTCCTTTAATTTTTGCTTGTCTGGGAAATTTTTGATCTCTCCTTCCATTTTGAATGATAGCCTTGCTGGGTAGAGTATTCTTGGCTGTAAGTTTTTTCCTTTTAGCAGGTTAAATATATCGTGCCACTCTCTTCTAGCCTGTACGGTTTCTGCTGAGAAGTCGGCTGATAGCCTTATGGGGTTTCCTTTGTATGTAACTTGACTTTCTCTTGCAGCTTTTAGGATTCTCTCTTTATCTTTAATTCTGGACATTTTGATTATGATGTGTCTTGGTGTGGGCCTCTTTGAGTTTATCTTGTTTGGGGCTCTCTGTGCTTCCTGTACCTAGATGTCTGTTTCCTTCCTTAGGTTAGGGAAGTTTTCATCTATTATTTCTTGAAATAGATTCTCTGCTCCTTTGTCTTGCTCTTCTCCTTCCGTGACACCTATAACGTGGATGTTAGTGCACTTGATGTTGTCCCAGAGGTCCCTTAGACTGTCCTCACTCCTTTTAATTCTATTCTCTTTTACCTGTTCAGCTTGGGTAATTTCCTCTAGTCTTTCGTCCAGTGCACAGATCTGTTCTTCTGTATTCTCTACTCTGCTTTTGAGTCCCTTTAGTGAATTTCTCATTTCCAGTATTGTATTCTTCATTTCTGATTGGTTCTTTTTTATATCTTCCATTTCTTTGTTGACATTCTCACTGAGTTCATCTATTTTTCTCCCCAGATCAGTGAGCATCCTTAGCACTCTTTGTTTGAACTCTCTGTCGGGTAGGTTGCTCATTTCTGTTTCACTTAGTTCCTTTTTTGGGGTTTTGTCTTGTTTCCTTACTTGGAATGTATTCCTTTGCCTCCTCATTTTGCCTCTTTCCCTGTGCTTGTGTCTATGTATTAGGTAGGTTAGCTACGTCTCCTGCTCTTGGATAGGTGACCTTATGTAAGTGATGCCTTAGGGGACCTGCAGTGTGCTTCCCTCAGTTCTCAATGTTCCAGGGGTGACCTCTATGTGGGCTACGTGTGTCCTTCTGTTGTGGCCTGTTTGCTCTCTCTGTAAGCACCCAGGGATGCCGAGTTATGCTCGTGGCCAGCTGTTGTAATGCTCAGCTGCTTGTAGTTGTTGTGGGCCCTTCAGTCTCTTTATCAGGTGTGGGGAGCCCCAGCACAGTTGGCTGCAAGTTTTAATACCACATTTGTGTTGCAGTATTTCTTTTAAGTGAGTAGGTCCCCAGCGTGGCAAGTTGTTAGGCTCAGGGCCTTACAATTGCTATAAGCCTCTAGCCTTTAGGTCTCTTGTCAGCTCTCTGAGGATTGCAGCTGTGTGGGGCTGGCCTCAGGCATGGGAGCACCCAATTGTTTCAGGCTTTGGAAGGTGGGGCAAACCCCTATGTGGGTCTTTGAAAAGCACAAGTCCTGCAGCTGACAAGCCCTGCCACCCACAGGTCCACACACACAGTCAACATAGTCTTGCCCCGTGTGCATGCCCCAACCTCCCGAAGCGGACCCAGTCTCTCCACGGCGGGAGCCCCACACACTCCACCACCGCCCCACAGTATCCACCCGCTCCTTGTGCACACCCTGCCCCACTGAAGTCAGCTCAGTTGCCAGGCTGCAGAGAATCCAGTCACCAATCTATGCAGGCCCACAAGTTGCCTGAGGGCTTGTTGTTGGGTGGGGCCAGTCTCTAGGGTGGGCTGCCTGCCCTGGCTGAGCTGGATTAAATCGGTGCTCTAGCGGGTGGGGCAGACCCTGGGCTAGCAGGCCTCAGGGAGAACTCCAATGGCGTCTGTGTCAGCAAGCCCACACCAGGGCACAACAATGGCCACCGCCAATGTCCCAGTCCCTGGAGAGGTCTCTCCCCTCACCGCAATGCACTCAGGGCCTATCAGGTGAGTCTCTTTTCACCAAAGCACTGTGTATCTTTCTTTCTGGTGATTTTAGGTTGTTTTCTGAAACGGGTGAGTTTGCGTGTGGGCCCCTTAAGAGCCGGTTTTAATTTCTTTGTGAACCAGCTTTTCTGGGGGTACTCCCCAATGTTTTAGTAGCAGGCAAAGTCAGATATTATGCCACTCGTCTCGATTGTGCTGGGTCCACAAAATGCCCACAGCGGGGGCACTCCCCGGCTCGGGGCCCCGCTCCTCCAGGGAGGGCTGCGTACCTTTAGGTTGCTCCAGGGCGGCCGTGAGGGGCTGCGGCTTGTGAAGGCAGTGTTTTTTCCTCTCCAGAAGGGAGTTTCTGCCTCTTCCACCTCAATTAGGGTTGTGCTTTGTTGCAGGAGTTCCTCTTATCCAGTTTTCAGTTCTGTCTCAGTGGTAATTTTTCCACAAGTAGTGGTAAATTGGCTGTATCCGCGGGAGGAGGTGAGTTCAGAGTCTGCCTATGTGCCATCTTGACTTCGTCTCTGGATGTATTTTTTTAAATTCTTGAATTTCACACTTAATATTTGTGAATTTCATTGTATAAGTACAAATGTTTTACCAAAAAGGGGAAAAAAAATCACAAATAGTGAACTCTTTTAGGTTTATTTTTATTGATGGTGTGTTTGCTGTTACAGACTACCTTCATTTTTCTGGGATTGACCAAGTGAGTAAATGTATAGCGTGTAATGGGAGCCAGGGTTCTCACTGTTGGAGAAGGGAGTTACAAATATGGAAGGAAAGAATACTCTAATGTACCATACTCTATTGGATTGGAATTTGAAATATCAGTAGGAAAGAAATATATGTATACATGTATATACATGTGCATACGTGTACACACACACAGATATCCAGTAGTCTGTCACAGCGTGAGCCCGGAATGCCAGAATTTGATCCCTCTGTGACATTGCAGCATCAGCTTTGTGACAACTGTTCTACAGCTATCTAGAAATGGAAACAAAACCACCCACAGAGCTGCCTGCAAACTGCCTGTTAGTGACCTGAGTGGTCACAAAACTGTGGGACCACAGTTTTGCCAACTCCCAAGGCCTGCATGCTTTGATGGCTTCCTACCTCTACCACCTCTTTAGAGAATGGTCTCTTGTTTATCCAGCAAGTCCAAACCAGCTCCAGCCTTCCCGAACTAGCCAACTTCCCTATCATCGGTTGGGATGAACCATACCTTTTCCAATGAGGCCTGAACTCCTTCTAAGTTTATAGATTCGTGGGTCCTCTCCCTCAGCCATAGGACACCATATAGATTTTCCTTATGTCTTGTAGTTATGCTCTTATCACAGTTAATAATTCCTTATGTTAAACCTCTCCTGTTCAATCTCCTGGTATTTTATGTCTCCTGATTGAACTCACTTCTTCTACAAGATCAAAACTAACACCATCAATATTGGAACTAATTGACATTTTGTGACCATTGATGTGATTTACTGAGATACACACAGAATCTCTTCTGCCATATTTCTTCCAAAATTACATAACATCAACCTAGTCCTGAGAAAACACCACACAATCCCTAATTATGGGGCAATCTGAAAAATAACTGGCTTGTGCTTTTCAAAAATGTCAAGACCAAGAACGAAAGAGAAAGACTGAGAAAATTTTCCATATTAAAGAAGATCAAAGAGACGTGACATGTATATACAATACTTGATCCTTCATTAGATCTTAGACCTGGTGAAAAATATTTATAAAGGACATTATTGGGGCATTTGGCAAAATTTGAATATGAATCATGGATTCTTTAATAATATCAATGTTAGATTTCATGATTTTGGAAATTGTACCATGGTAATGTAAGAGAATAAACTTCTTAGAAAATATACATTGCAGAATTTGAGCTAAAGAAGCACAATGCTTCCAATGTGCTCTCAAAAGGTTTAGGAGAAAGATATGTGTGTGTGTACACACATGCATACACATACACAGATAGATGGAACAAATGTGACAATATGTTTAAAAATGGAGAATTTGGGTCAAATTTTTTTTTTTGCAATATTCTTTCAACTTCTCTAAGTTTAAATTATAACAAAATAAAAAATTTTAAAAAATAAGATAAATAAGCCCAGGGTCTGGCATGATTTAAGTTCTGAACTGATTAACCTTCTCCAGCTGCCTCCACTGGATGGTCTCCTCTATACTCTGCCTCCAGATAAGCAGTATTTTTACCAGATGCTAGGCTTGGCCCTGGTCTTGCCCTTTCTTTCTTTCTTTTATTTATTTATTTTTTTGGTGATGAAGATTTTCCCTGAGCTAACATCTGTTGCCAATC
This sequence comes from Diceros bicornis minor, assembly GCF_020826845.1. Taxonomy (NCBI): domain Eukaryota; kingdom Metazoa; phylum Chordata; class Mammalia; order Perissodactyla; family Rhinocerotidae; genus Diceros; species Diceros bicornis. Next base: position 71,581,943 of record NC_080745.1, read on the forward strand.
TTCCTTTTTTTGCTTGAGGAGGATTGTCCCTGAGCTAACATCTGTGTCGATCCTCCTCTATTTTGTATGTGGGACACTGCCACAGCATGGCTTGATGAGCAGTGTGTAGGTCCCTGCCTGGGATCCAAATCCGTTAACCCCGGGCCACTGAAGCAGAGAGCGTGAACTTAACCACTACGCCACTGGGCCGACCTCTGCCCTTTCTAATCTTCTCTGTCTCTCTCTCTTTCTACCTGAAGTAACTTCTCCCTTTCTTCTGATGGTCGAAATCCTTATTTTCAAAGCCAAATTCAAGTCCATCTTATTGATGTCAGTTAAAGGACCTTCCCAACTCTCTGGCTTAAATCACACTGATCTGTCTTCCAAAAAATTTTATTATACTCTCTACTTCATACTTCGGAACAATAGTTCTAAGAGGTTGGACATGCTTTTATCTCCTTTTTGGAGAAGGTCTCAAGCTTTACCACATAATGTAGCAGACTCCTTAGGTCTCTTTGATCTCATATCTCAGCCCCATAATTTATTAGCTGTGTGACCTTGTGGAAGTTTCCAAACTTCTCTGTACTTCAGTTAGTCTATAAAATGGGATTAATGACAGAAACATACTTACAATGTTGTCAGAAGATCAAAGAGGACGATGTATGAGGTGAGGTATGTAGAGCACTTAGAACAATGCCCTCCATATAGTAAGTGCTATGGAAATGTTCAAATTTTTTAGAAGAGCCACAGGGCCTAGTATAGGAAGGAGATGTTCGTTATATCGTTGTTAATAGTTTGATTGATTTTGATAGTCTCTATTTTTCTCTGTACTGTGAACTTTTAAAGCCTGTATCACAACCTCTTTATATCAGCTTTTCATAGCAACTACTATATTAGAGAGTTAAAGATTTTCTTATCTTTAATGTAATGAAACAAACAAAACAATAACCAACCAACAAATAAAGGCAAGCCTTGCTCCTCTCTGTTTCTATAAGAAAAACAAAAAACTACCTGCTAAAAAAAATAGAAATGAAAAAAGAAATCCCTTATACATAGTAGTTGACATTCATTGTTATTTTTGGCTATTCTCACACATTTTAACACTTGGGATTGAAATCATTTCAACTGAAAAGCTTCTCTCAGTTGAGAAGCCTGGATTCATGTTTAGTCTTAGCTTGGCAGCAAGGAGACCTGGCCCAGCTTTAACATGAGAAGCATATTTTCCCACAGAGTCAAGGCAATGTGGGAAGACACAGCCTCAAGTTAGGGGTCTCAGGGACTCTCCTGAAATCTGTTAAAGTTAAACTCAACATATCAAACATCTACAACATTATGCACTAAGTGCTTCTGGGGAAAAAAATCTGTGCCTTTAAGTAACTTATCACCTAATATGTGTGGATGGCTACAGGCAACAGGCAACATAATTCATACTAGAGACATAGACATATTTGAGGGTTCAAAGGAGACAACCATCAGAGAGACCTGAGGAGTAGTATTCAGCAGAACCAGATGTGGTATGTTAGTAGCATGACATTGAAGTTTGGGTGGGATTTCAACTGAATTGGACAAGGAAAAGCTAATGATTTGTGTTTGGATCCAGGAATATAGTAGAGCTGGCAAATAATGAGACTCCATCCTCAGGAGATAGTCTGTTCAGTTTAATTAGGAAGACAGAAATTAAGAGTAATAGATTCAAATATTTAATTATAATGCCTTTGGTATGTAGAGAGTACTCATAACTAAATTATAATCCAAACATCCATCTCATAAACCATGAGAAGGTGATTAAAATCACCACCGAGTAAAATCCTTATTTATTAAGCTATATAATGCATGAGATAGTTCTGTAGCATGAACTAGAAGTTCAGAACTCTATTGGGTGTTGTTGGCATAATGTCCTAGATGATGAGAAAATGTGCTATTTATTCTTTGTAAAAATAATGCCATTGACCTATGCTCAATAAGTCATATGCTCTGAGATTCTGCAGGGGTGGTGGCACTCTGCCAGCTGGTCCTCTTATAACAAAGATTCACATTCAAATAGTAGCCACCATAGTAGGGAGTCTGGAACTTAACAACATTGTGAAACTGGTTGGCCCATGAGGCCATGGGGACTGCCCACCAGATGGCCTCTGAGCTCTAGTCTCCAGCTCATGCTGAATGAAATAATTAATGACCACTGACATAAGCATCATACTTGCAAATATATGGTAACATAATGATGACCTTTTCTCCATTATTTTTCCTTTGTTATTTTCACTGAAAAGATAATACCTGTAAAGGCCAAAAGGCCACTAAGAGGTTAGGGTGCCAAGGATAAACTTGGAATTGATTTAAAATGGCCTTGTCTTTTAAGATCAGATCTCACAACTTAACAAAATGGCTGGCACACAGTTAGAGAGAAATAAATGAGACTTTATTAAAATTATTACCATCCTTTACTTAATATTTCCCCTTTCTGACCATGAAGTTCTGCTGCCTTCCCTCCTTTTACCATGGTCTTCAAAAAAGTCTGCATTGGTTTTAAAACCCAAAATATTGGTTTTGAAATCTAAACAGATCATGTTGACCCTCTGCTTAAAATCCTTCAATGGTTTCTGGTAGCTCTTAGAATAAAGACCCTGTAATACAGAGTTAGCACCTACAGCATCTGATATCACCCTTCCTCTATAGACTTAGCCCTCATCACATTGACCATAAATCTCTTTGCTGCAGTACTACAACCCCTCCTTCATTTGCTGGTAGCTTTCCACACATGCATTTGCACATGCTGTTCTCTATTCTTGGAATGCTTAGCTTGTTTCTTCTTCACTTGGCCACCCCTCATTTATCCTTCAGGTCTCAGCTTAAGTACATTTTCTCAGGGAAGCTCTCCCTGACCTTCCTGACTAGATATCATAAACCTTCATATCATCACGTGCCTCTCCTTCTTAGCACTTATCACAATTGTAAGTCTCTATTTCTGTGATAATTTGACTAATATCCATCTTCCTTACCAGATGATAAGCTCCATGAGGGCAGGGGCAATGTCATTTTACTCAATATTTTATCCCAGAACCTGGTGCAATACTTGGTACACGGTAGGTTTCATAAATAATATTCTATACAATAAATAAATATTTATTGAGCATTATGTGACTAAATTGGTGACAATCACTTGAATGAAAAAAGAAAAGAAATAATAGTGGTTATGGAACTACAAAGCAGAATCAACATAATATAAAAAGGTAAATGTATACATGAGTAACAAGAATTATTTCTCCTTGCATAAGCTTATATCAAAACAAATAATCACTGAGAGTTAACAATAAAATAACAAGATAAAAATTAGTAAAACAGTTTCAATCTTCTACAAAGGAAAGTTTCCTTGTATGACTCATTTTTTTGTGCCTATTGTCATAAACTTCCAGTTTTCCAGGGACTGTAAACTCATTTACGCAGCCAGAAGAACTTCTGAGACACCAAACAGTAGGGGAAAGTTGTTTAGAGCTCTAGGAAAATCAGCTTAGGGAAAATAAATATATCTATATCTATATATTTCTCTATAGAGATATAGCTATAGATATACATATTTGAAAGTACACTTAAAGGTACCTACTTAAATTATGTGTCATGGTGTAATCATACCATATTTGGTCAAGAACAGTTAGATCATCTTATGTGTAAAGAAACGATAGAGCCAAAAGACTGAATGTTAGCTGAAAAAGAATTTTACAAGCTAGGCTTATTTATGTCATTTTAGAAGTCTCTAGAAAACAGTATGTTTAGAATGAAAAATGAGAATTTCCAAATCAAAACCCAACTTTCAAGGAAAGGTTTGTTTTCTCTAATATGCTGGAAAGCATCAATTTGAGTGTCCATAATTTGCTGAACTGTGGAACGAATATACTATACGACGTCTGCCTTAGGCACTGGATTGTAAATATTTCACAGCTTTATAGATGTACCACGATTAAGTGTGTTTTAGCAGTCAACTGAATAATGTTTTACAGCATCAAAATGAGAAAGTTTCTTTTTTATCTTTATCAGAGAGCTTTGAAAATACATCACAATTTCATTTTATTTCTTGTGTATTAGGACCAAATCCAAAGTTCTTCTAGTGAGAGAGGGAAAGAGTCTTGAGCTGTGATATGCAATTCTTCCCTATTCTAGGAGGAAATGCTATCAAAATTCTGATTACAAATCCTCAGCTAGGCCGCAGATTTGTTTTGATATGTGTGATAGACAGAATAATGTCCCCCAAAGATGTCCACATCCTAATCCCTGGACCCGTGGTTTTGTTACTTTACACAGCAAAAGAGACTTTACAGATGTGATTAAATTGAGAATCTTGAGACACTTGATGATGGAAACATGAGTCATAATCAGAGAGAGAAGTTGGAAGATGACATACTGCTGGCTAGAAAATGGAGGAAGAAGCAGCCACAAGCTAATAAATGAATGCAGGCAGCCTCTAGAAGCTGGGAAAGGCAAGAAAAGAAATTCTCCTCTAGAGCCTTTAGAAGGAATGCAGTCCTGCCAGCACCTTGATTTTAGTCCATCGGGACCCATTTCAGACTTCTGGCCACCAGAACTATAAGATATTAAGTTCGTTTTGTTTTAAGCCACTGTACTGGCAATAGTAATAGGACACTAATACAGTAACAAATTATATATATTTGGTACTCAGAGTTTTAATTAATACATTAATAATGAGTGAAATAATTTTAATGTTAAAGTAGTCTCAAAAATAAATCAAACAAATAAAACTCAACAAATGCTTTCGAACACAGTATCTTACAGTTTTCTTAGTATTCAAACATATCTATTTAATCAGCATATCACTTTGTCTTCTGGGACTGTGTAAATATAGATAAATTTGCCGTGTATCCCTACAGTACGTGTATTCCACGTACTGTAGAAGTCCAATTCCCTCTGGCCCTGAAGGAACATAATAGGGGTGATAAGGCAAATTCAGAAAAGATTATAATACAGGAGAGAGAACTAATGTGGCTACAGATGTTTAGGAGAGAGAAAGAGAAAGAGAGAGAGAGACACCAATTGGGAGAACCAGGAACTGGTTCTTGGAAAGATGGCCGCCGTAAAGGTGAAGACCGTTAGGAACAAATGTGATGTTAGGAAATCGTGGAGCAGGGACAGAGAAAACTTGTAGTTGTGAGGATAAGACTGGAAAGCAGAAAAAAACAAGCAAATGAAGACCCTAAAAGCCAAGTTCAGGATTTTGTTTTCTATTCTGGGGACAATGGAGAAATTCCTCAAAGTCATATAGCATAAAATACTTTCGTTATCCCTGTACACCAGTGTTAAAACAAGCACTTATGATTTCCTTGAGGGAGCTGGAAAGGAGAGAAAATCCACCAGTTTCCAAGTCCTTTTCCCAACATCTCACAATCTGGAAGAACCTCTTGAAGCAGAGCAGAATTGTCAGCTCTGAAAGAGTGGGAAGTTACACGCATGCTTGGGGTTGTGAGAAATGAATTGCTTTCTTTGTAAAAATGAAGACCTACAGACATAGAGATTACTCTTCAGTGCTTCATGTCTTACTCCATCCTTGATAGGAGGTAGAAGACCATAGTGAAGAAGAGTGTGGGCTAGTGTGAATGTGACACATACTTTGCCATTAGATGTAGCCAAGGACTGAGTTTTAGTCATGGAATGTAACTAAAGCCATTTCCAGAAATAGCCCATATAAGAAACTCTCACACCTACTCCTACATGGTGTTTATTTTCTCTCTACCTGGATAGGATCTACAAAACCACCATGATGAAAGGTACATGTTGAATAGGGCACAGGTACCTCCATCTAGTCTGTGTTCAAGGAGGAGATGTGAACTTGTATTTGGTAATCTCTTGGCAGTCTATGACACAGGGAATAAGGTAACAGTTGCCATTTCCAACGAGAACTTTCTTATATCTTCTGCTAAATCAGGGATTTGAGGTCTCAGAGGGCTGGGATTAAATCACTTACTAGTGGATGCCCTAAAACAATTACTTTCACCTTTATCAACTAGTACATCCTTATCTACAAAGTAGGGCTGATATTAGGCCAACAGAACAAAATTGTAAAAATCAAGTAAAATGTGAAGTGCCTACCATGGTGTCTTGTACATAGTAGATATTTACTCCAAATCCCAGAAAGAATCCCTTTTGTTGAAGAACCCCTGATGATCACATGTCTATTTGTCACCTGAATCTTATAACTCTTTTTTAAGACTTATTACTCTTTTTTAAGACTAACCCAGACTACGTTATACTTGAAATCTGCTACCTGGCTACTTCTACATATTGTCCTGTTTTATAAGAGAAAAATCGAGCCACTTGTTACTTAGGAGCTCTCACTATTCTGAACTACCTGCCCAATCCTGCCTGTCATGCTCTAGTCCCACCTCCTCCATGAAACCTTTGGTGAAAGCCTTACTTCATACAGAACTCTCTGCTTCTTGATTGCCCAAAGCATTTATTGCTTTTATTATATATTTTACTTAGTAACATTTACTTTTTATGTATACTATTTCTAGCTTTAATTTCTCTTGAAGAAGGTAAAGTTTAAGTAGTTATTATAATGTATTTTGAAATGTCTCAGATGATTACATAAATATACATTCCTACCTCCCACAATTTAATCACATCGCTCTCTGCTTAGAAGCCTTTGATGGCTCCCTGTGGCTAACTTCTGTTGACCCCTAATTATCCATTCTCCACTGATTTTTTTTGATCTCTGTTTATCCATTCTCCCCTTCTTAGATAAAAATAATGTTTAGTCCAACATGGAGCCATTTTAGTAGACTTCATTTCCCTGCCTCCCTGGTACTTGGGTATCGCCAGGAGACTAAGTGAACGATTTCCCAGTTTTATTTGAATGTTCATTTAAAACAAGACTTATATTTTATTTGTTGAATAGCAGTGTGGGAGAGTAGAAAAGGCCCTTGATTAGAAGCCATGGAGTCTAGAACCAGATTCACCAAATTTTAGCCAGTTGTGAGTCGTTTGCCTAGGCCAGTTTCAGTGACTCAATTGTAAAATTAAGATAATGATATCTATTCTTAATTCTTCTCAAGGTTGTGAGTGGTCAAGTGGTGTGGTCAGGTATTTTACAAGTATTAAGGACTGCAGATATAGGCACATTTTTTATGGCTTTCAGAAATTATTTATTCGGTGCTGTCATTTCACATTTTAGGAAAATACCAAATGGAACAAATCCAAACCAAAACACCCCAGGAAGTTGAATGGCTTAAAGGTCACATAACCCTTAAAAACTGAGTCAAGAACCCCCTCCAGATCGCCTGACTTTGGGCCTGGGCACTTTCAACTGCACTACCCTCAGCTTATGACAACTTTTGTCTTTTCCTGTCTCACTGGGAAAAAAACAATGGTGAAAACTGTACCTCTGAGTCATTCACTGAGTCAGTTGAACTCAAATCTATCTCCAAAGTCTGGCTACTTTGTAACCTTTCCTGAATTCCATTCTCCAGGCGTGGGAGGGAAGTCAATCCTTCCCCAGACTCACTGGTTAGTACCATTGGTAATTCTCTTATTTGTATTCCTGTGAACGTCACTTTTAATGCACCAAAGCCTGCGTTTCCAGCAATAACCAGCCAGAAGTTTATGAAACAAAAGATTGATATCAGATTCATAAAACTCAGGCAAAAGCAATATCTTTTTGACATCTTGTTAAGCCTTCAATTCTGGGAAACTTTTTACTTTGTGACTACCGGAAAATGTTATAATTACTAATAATAAGGGCAAAAATAAAAATAACAGTTGGAAATATCTTCCAGGAGCCACCATTTTTGTTAATGATCCTATTTCTGTATTGATTTGGTGACAAGAAAGGATATACTTACTACTTTCTCTAGGTTACCAGTGTATTTTCTCTTTTTTAAAGAAAGTGAAAGCTTCTGAGTACGTGGCTTAAATGTCAGCATGTTGTTTAAAAATCACCTGGCTTATTTATGCATTAGAGACTTGGAAAGCTAAAATGCATAGGCACAGCTAACCTATTCCTCAAAATGAGGAGTGACTTTGTGAGAAAGACATAATTTTTTTGAAATATGAACTTTGGGAAAGTAACCATTTACAAAACTTTCTCAGAATCTATCCTCCATCTATTGGGCTATTATTTTTGCTCACAAAGACCAATAGCAGATGTAGGGATTTGATATTTTACAATAACTCCCTTCACACCTATGATTTGGTACCATTCAAACTTGGCCTTTTCTCTCACTTCTCTAATTCACAAACATGATAAATTAATCAGATTGAACAAGTCATCATTTCCCCCACACTTACTTTCACTTCCCTTTTTTTTTGTTTTTTTAAATATATATATTTTTTACAGCTTCATTGAGATATACTTAACATATACCATTGTGTAAGTTTAAGGTATACAATGTGTTAATTTGATATGCTTATATATAGCAAAATGATTACCATCATAGCATTAAAATGAGAATGCTGTGAACAAGATTTACTTTTCTTCTTTTTTTTTAATTTTGGTGAGGAAGACTGGTCCTGAGTTAACATCTGTTGCCAATCTTCCTCTTTTTTTTTTTGTTTTTGCTTGAGGAAGATTAGCCCTGAGCTAACGTCTGTGCCAAACTTCCTCTATTTTATAGAGGTGAGTTGCCACCTCAGCATGGCCACCGATGAGTGGTGTATCTTCCTCTATTTTGTATGCGGCTTGCGCCACAGTGTGGCTGGTGAGTGGTGTAGGTCTGTGCCCAGGATCTGAACCAGCGAACCCGGGCCGCCAAAGCAGAGTGTGCCTACCTTTAACCACTCTGCCATGGGGCCGGTCCCAGGATTTACTTTTCTTAAGTAGAGAAATATTGAGAACCTACTATTTGTCAAGCCTCATTTTAAGCTTTGAGTTGGTAAATGACATCATTTGATTTATCTTTGTTAAATTACAGTCTAGATTAACAAAAATTATTGATAGCCTATTGTGATCTGGGCCATGTGACAAGCACTGGGAACAAGACAGTGAAGGAATATATAATGGTCTTTCCCTTTGAAGAGCTCACAACCTAATTGAGGATTTGACATTGTAAATATAATGGCAGCAAGCAGTAATGCATTGGGAGACAGACGAACAAGAGATGGTTTCCTAGAGGAGGTAACCCTCAGATGACTCTTAAAAAAATGAGAGGATTAAAAAAAAAAAGCTTAATGATGTGGAGAGTTGAAACAACCTAGAGAATGTGGAGAACCAAGCAGACTTTAGTGTTGCTAAGTGGAATGAAAAGCTTTGTTTACAGAATTCCTCCTGTCTCAAATGTTCTTCAGACTTCAATCCTGAGTTCCCCACGTGCATATTCTTCACTCTCCACTCTCTATTAAAATACTTAATTAAATACTACCTACTTCCAGAAGCATTTTCTGATGCCTACAGGAAAAATTTATTAGTATCTCTATTGTATATCTAATTGTCTCTAAATAGACTGGAAAGACATTGCCAGTATTATCTGTACCTATTTTATATGTTTCCACTATATTTCATAACTTGCACATAGCCGACAAATTTTCCATTACCAATTCAGTTTTCTTTATCCAAACTCAGATACCATTTCATCAGCTTTGGTTCGGCCTCATAAATATTTTCTCAAATTTATTAGGTTGCCATTACTTCTATTTTTTATACAACTTTATCATTGACCACTTTCAGGTTAACTAACGGCATAACTTCCCTTTATTCACACCCTAATACATATTATCGTGTACCAAGAATGTTGGACCTGAAAGAGAGCTTAAAATTCATCTCTAGCATCAAGTCATAACTCTGGTTGCACATTAAAATAGAAAAGATGTCACTGAAATGCAGTGGGAAAACAGTGGTCTTTATATAAATAATGCTGGTTCAATTAGATATCCATATTGAAAAAAAGTTACTTTGACTCTTGATTCATACCACATACGAAAATTAGACATATTATAAAGTGTAAATATGAAAAATAAATTTAAAAGTTTCAAGAATAAAACATAGGAGAAAATCTTCATAATATTGAAGTAGGCAAAAATTTTTTAAACATAACACAAAAAGCACTAACCATAAAATAAAAGATTTATGACTTGGACATTGGAATAGACATAGAGATGTGATACTCAGATCCTCTTTCAAGGAAGGCCTTGTTTCCTCAGCTGCTACGAGGGCTGTCAGTGGACAGTATTTAGCTTTCATCCCACTTTAGGGATTGCCTCAGTTGTAGAGAGCCACCCTGGCCAAGGTCATGCTCTTCCAGGGTCAGCTACAATCAGTGACTGATCCAGACGGAGGTATAAAAGTTCTGCCATTTAGGCCCAATGCAGGACAGCTCTAAGAGGTTATATATGTTTTAGAGCTCCCTGTGGTTGGCTGAGGCTGTTGGGCATGCATCATCAACAGACATCTCCCTTTCTCCCCTCCTTCCCATGGGTGTTGGTCCCGAGGACAGTCTATAAGCAACCTGAACACTAGACTCTCTCAGAGCCTGCTGTCGGGAGAACCAAAAATGCATTAGAAGTCATTCAAATTAAGAACTTCTACTTATCAGAGGACACCATTAAGAGAGTAAAAAGGCAAGTCACTGCCTGGGAGAAGATATTTGCAACACATATATCTGAAAACTCTCTTGCATCTAGAATAGATGAAGAACTTCTATAAATTTATGAGAAGCTGACAATTATATTAAAAATTGAGGGGCTGGCCCGGTGGTATAGAGGTTAAGTTCGTGCGTTCTGCTTCAGCAGCCCAGGGTTTGCCGGTTCGGATCCTGGGCATGGATCACTGCTCATCAAGCCAAGCTGAGGCAGTGTCCCACGTAGAAGAGCTACAACTCTACAACTATGGTACACAACTATGTACTGGGGCTTTTGGGAGAAAAAAGAAAAAAAAAGAAGAGGAAGATTGGCAACCGATGTTGGCGCAGGGCCAATCTTCCTCAAGGAAAAAAAGATCTCTTTAAAAAAAAAAAGTGGAGAAAGAACTTGAAAAGGTACTTCACAAGCAGGATATCCATATGGCCTATAAGCATAGATAAAGGTGCTCAATTCTCCAGTCATCAGTGAGATTCAAAACAAAGAAACTGCGAAAACCCAAACGAAGGACAAAACAATGTAATACCAATACACACTTACTAGACGGCCTAAGATTACACTGATTGACAACACCAAATATTGATAAGGATGTGGAACAACTAGATAACTCATATGCTGCTGGAGTTAAATTGGTTCAACTACTGTGAAAAATGTTTTGGTGTTATCTAAACTAAAGGTAAATATAGAGCTACCCTATGCTCCAACAATTCCCCTACTAGGTATACACCCAAGAGAAGAGTGTGTTTATCTTCCAAATGACTTGCATAAGAATGTTCACAACAGTGCTATTTATAACATGTAAGATTTTGGAAACAACTCAAATATTCATGGATATATACATATCCATAACATGGATTAAAAACTTTTGGTGTATTCACATAATGGAATACTGTGAAGCAATAATTAATGAACAAACTCAAAAATCACTACAGATAAAATGTGCATGCTTAATGATGAATGAAAGAAATCAGACACCAAAGAAGGCATAGTGTTTGATTCAGTTACGTCAAGTTCAAAAACTAGCAAAACTCATCTGTGGTGTTGGAAGTCAGCATGGTGGTTACTTTGGGTTGGGGGAGTATTGATTGGGAGAAAACCTGAGGGAGTCTGCTGGAGTGGGGGAATTGTTCTACCATAGTTTTGATCCAGGAGGTAATTACATAGGTGCACACATGGTAAAAATTCATTGAACTGTACACTTAAGATTTTTTCACTTTATGGTATGTTAAGTCGTACATCAACAACAACAAAAATCACTTGGAGACATACATATATATATACATATATATATCAGACTTCACCCTCCAGAGAATGATTTCTTTGGTCTGCCAAGCCTTGGGCCTGCTGCTATTTTACTTTGTCAAGCTCCCCTGGTGATTCTAATCTGCAGCCAGTGTTAAGAACCGCAGATCTGATGAAACTTTGTCACACTATCATCTACAAGTAAAGAAAGTCAGCCCTGTGAGTCAAGTGACTCACCAAGGCGACATACAATAAATATAATAAGTGTCAAAGCTGTCTCTGGAACCACACATCTCACGGTTTGTATTGCAATTTTTGGCCATGACCATCTTGGTGCCTTTTCCCTCTTGTAACCAAGTGAAGACGTTCTCAGTTAATGCTTTCTGAACCGCCTCCCAAATCCCCTCTTCACATGAGAGCGAGTCCACTCTCCTGAGCCTCTCGCCTTGGTTTCCTTAAGTCCATCCTGATGTGCTTAGGTTTGAGGGACAGAATTTGTTTTCAAGCAGAATTAAACTACATTTCACAACAGAGATGCTTTCACTTATCTGGATTCGATAATCAGATGGCTGAAATCCCAGGGATATCCACATCAGAAAATCTTTACATACCTCTACTGGATTGTCTCCCTCTCTGGGTTTTGTGAGGATTGAAGGAGACAGCACACAGAAAGCTTTTAGCACAGTGTGTGTTCAATAAATGGTAATGATAATGATAAGAACAATTACCCTACTACTAATGATGATTATAATTTTTTGACATAACCACAATACAGTTATCAACCTCAGTAAATTTAACGTTAGTACCATATTTTCATCTAATACTGTTTGTGTTCCATTTTCATCAGCTGACCCAATATGTGCTTTAGAGCATTATTTCTCCTCCAAACCAGAATCCAGTCTACAGTCAGGTATCACAGTTTGTTGTCATGTTTTTTAGCCTCTGTTAATCTGGAACATTTCCATGGCTTATTTTTTTTTAATAACATTGATATTTTAAAATAATATAGTCACCCTCCCCCTTTATTAATAAACTATTGGTCATTTTGTGTTTGTCTGATGTTTGCTCATGATTTGCTTAGAATATACATTCCGTGCCAGAATACTACACACGTGAGGTTTTGTTTTTCTCAAGGTATCACATCCTGAGGCACATGATAGCCATATCTGCCTTGTTGATAAGGTAAATTTTGATTACTTAGTCATGGTATTGTCTGATGTTGGCGCTGTATAATTATTTTTTTCTCCATTGCAAGTAATAAACATTTGGTGGAGAGCTCCTTTAAGATGATGCAAATATCCTGGTTCTCATCTAAATTTCCCCTTAGGTTTAGCATCCATTGATAATTCTTGCCTGATCCAATCTTTACTATGATGGTTGCAAAATGATGACTTTCCAACTCTAGTGCTCTGCTAGTGAGCAAATGAGGGGAACGTACTGGAAGGTTCCAAGGATATCTCCTAGAACCCAAGTGTTGATCTTATACCTGGGCCTAGTGAAGGTCTTCAAATGGATTTGGAAGCTTCAGGAACCAAAGCTGCTACTCTATCCCTCCCCTTTTCTCTCTTGCTCTTCCTGTCTATTTTCTTGTACACATTTTCTTTGTTCCATATATAGACAGATTTTCTGAGCTATTCCATGCATATATCCCAGTCAGGACCCTCTTATTTCTTACATGTCTCTCCTGTTCAAGTGCTTAAGGAAAACTCACAGGAATTACAGTTTTGAAGAGAGAGACTCTTATTGGCTCTGGTTGATTTAGGTGTCCGCTCTGATCCAGTTATTTGTAATGCAAAGAATGTGCCTTCATGGGTGATTTTAGAGAGTCCCAGAAGTTGGAGAATGGACAGAAAAAAATATGAACAAATAACATAAGAAAAAATTTTTAATTTGATGAAAACTATAAAGGCACAAATTCAAGAAACTCGATAAATCTTAAGTAGGATAAACACAAAGAAACTATACCAAGCTAAATTATAATCACATTTCTGAAAGTCAGTGATAAAGAGAACATCCCAAAGATAAAATAAAAAATCGGTGTACTTAAAAACAAATCCAGAGAGAAATAAAAGAAAATCTGAATAGAGAAATACTATGTTCATGAATCTGAAGTCTCAATATTGTTGATATCAATTTCCTTCAAACTGATCTATAGATGGAAAGAAATACCAATCAATCTTTCATCAGGTTTTTACAAATGAAACTTGACAAGCTGATTCTTAAATTTATATGTAACTACAAAAGAACTAGAGTAGCCCAAATAATTTTGAAAAAAAAATTTAAATGTTTTTATGGCTTACTATGAAGCTACAGTTATCAAGAAAGTGTGTTATTGATGTAAGAATAGACATATAGTTCAATAGAACAGTATAGACATTCCAGAAATGTATCTATATAACTATATATCTAGCTCCTGAATGAAGTAGTCTTGATGACAGAAATTAAGACTATACATGGTTGCAAAAACATGGGCTACTTCTTATCAAGGCTGAGCAGTACTGCTGCTGCTGGAAATTCAACCTGTCAACAATAAACGCAAACCCTGAGCACTTGATACAGTCTCAATCTCAATAAAGAGACCAACCAGCTCTTGAGGGCCAGCTAATTACATTGGTCTTTTTTCACCTTGGAAAGACCAGCTGTTTATTCTGACCAGGACACACACATATTTTGGGTATGAGTTTGCCTTCCTGCTTGCAATGCTTAGCGTCATTGTCCAGGGGTTCATCCATCATTTGAATCAACATCAGATACTGGATATTATCACTTCAAATCAAACGATCACTTTATGGCAAGGAAAGTGTAGTGGTAGGCACTAACCATGGGATTCATGGTTCTATAATATACTACAGGCTTAATAGAGGTTTGGAATGGACTTTTAAAGTAGCAGCTAAAGCACCAACTTGGAGATGACACCTTATAAGGTAGGGTTGTATCATTCAGGGTGAAGTATATATTTTAAATGACCATTATATTGGGTGTATCCTCAATAACTAGAATACATGGGTCTGAGAACCAAGGGTGGAAGTAGGAATGGACCTGTTCATCATCATTCCTAGTGTGCCACTCAATGAATTTGTGCTTCCTGAATAGTATATTCCAGTAGAAATATATTACAATCCATATAAATAATTTAAAATTATCTAGTAACCACATTTAAAAAGTAAAAAGGAATCAATGAAATTAAGTTTAATAATACACTTTACTTAACCAAATATATTCAAAATATTATTTAAACATGTTATGAATATTGAGTTCTTAATGACATATTTTACATTCTTTTTTCACACAGTAAATCTTCGAGATCTGGT
The DNA here is from genome assembly GCF_020826845.1 of Diceros bicornis minor. NCBI lineage: Eukaryota > Metazoa > Chordata > Mammalia > Perissodactyla > Rhinocerotidae > Diceros > Diceros bicornis. The sequence continues at coordinate 71,597,047 of NC_080745.1, forward strand.
ATGTATTTTATTTCTAAAGCGCATCTCAATTTGGACACTAGATTTTCATCAGAGGTATTTGGTCTGTATTTAAATTTAATAAAATTTACAGCTGAAAAAGTAGATTCACATGCCCAACTTGTTCCAAACATACTTAAAAGGTTTCCAATAACTGAACCAAGTAAAAAAATTATTTTTTGCTTAATATCTGCATTTAAATTGACAGCACTAATTCATCTTTTTAGAAAAATTGATTTGACTTGAAGCAAAAGTTTGTTTCAAAACTACTCTGTTCAAGTTAAAAAAATTTACTAATTCTGTGTCAGCTTAACACTATTAACATAAAATTCAAAGAAATATGGTATAAATTGAAAAGCAACTCTAAACTTATTAATATCAACAAACTATTTTTCAAACTTTTCTAGTTTTTTGAAGTCAATTACATAGCACTGGTAATTACTGTTAAAATCTGCATATTGATTCATGTTAGAAAAATGTGTAATGTAACTTTTTATTGACATGAAAAGTTTTAATTTCAACAAATACTATCACACTTGTCTAGGTAGTTCACAAGTAAGATTTTCCTTTCCTTGAATCTTCAAATTTAACTTGTTTATATGTAGTGTAATATCAATGGAAAATGTAGAAGTCACATTGCCAGTTTTGTCTTTGATTACTGAATATTTGGGAAACAGTACTGCTATGGACTGAATGTTTGTGTCCCTCCCAAATTCAGATGTTAAAAAATTCAGATTAATCCACAATGTGATGATATTTGGAAGCGGGGCCTTTGTAAGTAGGAGTAGATTAGTTCATGAGAGTGAGACCATCGTGATGGAATTAATGCCCTTATGAAAAGAGGCAGATCTCTCCTTTCCCTCTCTTGGCCACGTTAGGATACAATGAGAAGTTGGCTGTCTATAAACCAGGAAGTAAGCTTTTACCAGACATCAGATGTGCTGGTTCTTTGGTCTTGAACTTCCCAGCCTCTGGAACTTTGAAATAAATATTTGTTGTTTAAGCCACTCAGTCTATAGTATTTGTTATAGCAGCTTGAATTACGATAATTATTTCAAGAAAATCTTGAATTGGAGTTAATATAGTGAATCTTGGTAAAATTATTTCATAACTCAACCAGTTAGCATTGACAAACAGTATAAGATAATTAAATTTGTTATCTTGTAATTCTTACAAAATTCCTACCAACTGGTGGTGATGATTCACGGCATTTGCACTTATACAGTGAGCAATTTTTAATGACTATATGCATGATATTTTTCATATAGTCAGGTTGAAAAAACTGTTTACAAATTATTTCAGTATATAACATTCAGTGGAATAACACAATAAGGAAAATAGTCTCTTATTTTAAAATCCAATACATCTGGACTTTTGACTTAACAAAGCTGGAGCATCATTTATTATGATAGAAACAAAATTTTTAGTATCAATCTGAAATTCTTCTTTGACAGATGTGAAAGATTAAAAAATATCTGTGTTCTGAGGTCATTTTTTTAGGCTTCAAACTAACATCATTTCTCTGTAAATTTGGAAGTCCTTTGAGGTAAAATGTATCCAATGTATCAATTGGACCTTGTCTCCTATATCACCCAACTCATCTAATGCTAAATAAAAGTATCTGCAACTTTTCAAACTTTAATCAATTGATCTTTGATACTGCCGGAAGGATTTGGTATTTTATGAGCAATTGTTTGGTAGTTTAATCAAGGAACTTTCACTCTTTGTGAAATATCTTTTCTAGTCTGTTTCTCACAGATTTTTAACAGAATTTTTGTAACTGAAACAATAATCTTTCCATCTAATTTGTGTGAGTGTGTGCCTAAGCATCCATGCCATTTTATAGATGGTCAAAGTTACAAGTTCAGATCCTATTAAAAATCACTTAAAAATTTGTTGTTGGATGTTTAATTGTGATTTCAGGTGACTAATTCTGATTTTTTTTTTATGTAACTTGAGAAGAAACTTCTTATCAAATTCACTATGTATTTGCTGAGAATGTGTCTTAACATTGTTCAAGTTATTATCTTAATTTTTTTACCCAGGGAAATAAGTAGCTTTTCATTTTGCTCCATCTGAGAAAATTACAATCGCCATTCAACACGAAATTTATGACATACTTCCAGTTTCTCTTATTTTTTTTTTTTAAAGAAAACTGCTAGTTGTAGTATTGCCCAGCACTGTATACTGCATCAGTAGTATGGTAGTCTCCTCTTATCCAAGGGAAATATGTTCCAAGAGCCCCAGTGGATGCCTGAAACCCGGATAGTACCGAACCCTTTATATATTATTGTTTTTTCTTATCCATACATACATACCCACGATAAAATTTAACTTATAAAATAGGCACAGTAAGATATTAATGGTGCTTTGGGGCCATTATTAAGTAAAATAGGGGTTACTTGAATATGAGCACTGCGATGTCACAACAGTGGATCTGATAACTGAGATGGCTACTAAGTGACTAAGTGGCAGGTAGTTATATTGCCTGGATACGCTGGACTGAGGGATGATTCACATCTTGAGTGGGATGGAGCCAGGCAGCTTGAGATTTCATCATGCTACTCAGAATGGCATGCAATTTAAAACTTATGAATTGTTTATTTCTGGAATTTTCCATTTAGTATTTTCAGACCCAGTTGACAGTGGGTATCGAAACCGTGGAAAGTGAAACTGCAGATCAGGGGGGACTACTGTATATCTACATTTTAAATGTAAAATTTTGTTCACACTTATTTTTTTAAACATGAAAAGTAACTTAATTATATTCTAATACAAATAAAAGGTACTTTAATTTAATTGCCCGTTATAACTCACATAGGTGTCTCTTAATTCATGCTGTCTGGAAAACATATTCAAATAAGCACACTACAATGTTACTTGGATGCATAGGAAAAATCTTTCTAATTAAATCAATCTGTTGATACTGCCTAGATTGGTAATGTGTTTATGTATAATACTGGAAATTACACACACACACCTTAAATGAGCATGACAACAAAATAATGTCTTACATGTTTCACTCTTAAAATCAAATGCTACTGTCCCAGAACAACTAGGTTGTGTTTAACAAGAAATTACACTTTTTCAGGGGCTGGCCCGGGGGTGCAAGCAGTGAAGTGCGCCCGCTCCGCTGCGGCGGCCCAGGGTTCGCCGGTTCAGATCCCGGGCGCGCACTGACGCATCGCTTGTTAAGCCATGCTGTGGCGGCATCCTATATAAAATAGAGGAAGGTGGGCATGGATATTAGCGCAGGGCCAGTCTTCCTCAGCAAAAAAGAGGAGGATTGGCATCCGACGTTAGCTCAGGGCTGGTCTTCCTCACCAAAAAAAAAAAAAAGAAATTATACTTTTTCAGTTTTTAAATTTAACTTTCAATTTAAATTAATTAAAATCAAGCAAAATTAAAAATTTTGTTCCTCAGTTGCACAAACCACATTTCAAGTGCTCAGTAGCCACATGTGGCTAGGGGTTACCTTATTGGACAGTGTAGAAGAGGTCCTGATACCATGAATAGGGAATACTTACACCACGAGATACAGCATGATTCTCACTAAACTTAAAACCATCACTGCTGCCTGATAAGTTTGGTCTCCTCACGACAGTGGACCAGAAGGCAAAGAAGGGAGATACCATCCTGATGAGAGTAATTGACTTCATTATCTTGAGGAGATAGGGTTGCTGCTACATGAACGTGGTAAGGTGGCGTATGTTACTCAGGTGATCCATCTGGGGTCTCTTGATGCTTCCTTGACCAGGTTTCCCCCTGAATGAGTAATTACAGTAGACACAGCGTGAAAAGTGGATAGTAACCTAGGGTTTAGATGCCTCGGTGATGAAGGTCTGTATGATGCCATCCGATAAGACACCTAGACCAACAGAATTATAAGCAAGGGGTAAGTGGAATGTGGAATGAATCAGGTAATTTTGGGGGCTGGGGAATGTGAATACCAGTTACATCCTGGAGATTAACTATGACAACAGGGGCTGTAGCTCATCTTGCTAAACTTTCTTTTAAAATTTTCCCTCAGAAATTGTGACCAACTATAATCTTGAAGATGCATCACATCATGTGTGGAGTGAATGTAAGAAGTGAGTGGATTTTAGTAGTGCAAGTGGCAGATACAATGGGTGCTGGTGGAGTCTTTTTCCTATTCTCTTCTATTCATTTTACTGTTTTGTGCACCCACCCCCAGCTTCTATGTGCTTTGCTTCTAATGTCTCATCCTTGTGATTTTCTTCAGAGGACTGATCTTGGGCTACCGAGCCTCTTCTGAAGTCCCTGGAAGCTGTTATCTCACTAGCAGCTCTTGACCATTGACTGACAAGAGTAAGAAATCATAACTCCCTTGCCTGGAAATGCAGCAAACTCTGAGTTGTAAATTTATGTTCTAGAGTGCCCTATGGGATCAGGCTGATGCCAGGTCTTTGCCAATAATCATGACTTTTCCTGGCTTTCTCCCCTTGCCTGTCTTGCTATTATCCTCCACTCATTTCTTGATTTCTCCCGGGAGCATGTCCTTAATAAATCACTTGCACACAATTCTTCATCTCACAGACTGTTTCTGGGGAATCCAATCTAAGAAACACTAAGAAACACAATTTCTGTTTTCATTTTCACACTTCTTTAATTAATGCTATCAATGAGATGTGTATAATGTGTGTATTATGTGTTTTAAAAATCCAATTTAGTTTAAAAAAACTTAAAAGTAGTTTCCCTTTTTCTGTCTCTTTCTAGCCCTCTTTTTGAATAATTGCAACTAGAAAGCTAGTGCAGATGGAAAGGTTGGTATTAATTTATTTTCCTCTGAAGAGACCACAGGCCAAAAGTGTATGTGTCTGTGTGTGTGTCTGTGTATGCATACATTCAAAAATAGAGACATAGAGGGAGAGGAAGAAGAGAGACTGAGAGACAAAAAAAACCAGAGAAACAGATAGACTATCAGTAGTCGGGGGGGGGGCATATATATTATTTCAATATGTTTTAACATATGTTCATTTGACCCTTTAACATGTATGTTGGATAAAGATAAATGAATCACTCTACCTTCTGAGAGCTTAAGATCTAGTGGAGAAATGACATATATCTTTAGGTAATTTTAATCCCAGGCACTCCGTGAAGAGTGCTCTGATGAATATGAAAAGTTCCATGGTAACCATGATGGAGAAATGGTAGTCAATGGGGGCTGCCTGGAGGATTCTTGGGAATATGGAATTTAACATGGACCTTATCTCAAAGTATTTTTTTCCCCAAGAGCAAGGCTGGTAAGGCCCTCAAGAGCTATGGTTGTACGCTCATCACATGTCAAGTAAAAATTTTTGTTAAGTTCTTATTTGCACCTGATATTTCATAATAGCTGGTGTGAAGTTTTATTAAGGTTTTTGAGTTATTTCCTGAGTTTTCAATGTGACTATAAAATAGTGACATTGATTTATTTTAAAACATAGACCATGATTTGTGTAAAAATGGATATTTCCTGTGCATAAAAATTGTTAATCTCTTGGATCATCTCCACCTCCTCTGTAAAACAGGGAATATAAGACCTGTCTTGCAAATATTGGAACTTGTGCTTTACTAAAGTCCCTAGTTTAATCCCTAGTATAAAAGATCTTCAGTAAATTTTTGCTGTGATCTCATTATTATGTGCACCATTCCCAGGATTAATGAACAGTTAGTTATGTTTTAAGCAATTATTATCAACAAATAAAATAAATAAATCACATATACTAGTGCTGTGCCAAGCCATATTAGAATCTGAGTCAAAAGGAAAAATCAATAATACTCATCTTGTCTTTATCTAAAAGTTTATCTTGTTCGTCATTGTTTTTGCATTAATTTTGATTAAAAATATTGGATTAGAATATTATTTATTTTGATTATTGACTCTTTTGGTGCCTCCTTAAATTTTGCTCATGAGGCCTCACTGACCTGATGCTACTCCCAGCGCTGAACACATTTTCATTATCTTATTGATGTTCCTGTTCTTATATTGGATGTTGTGCTGTGTCTACCTGCTCCTGGTTAAGGGTTGGAGCAACTGTTCCCTCAGAGGCTGAGAGCTACTGACACCTCATCGCTGAGTCTCCTCCAGAGATCCTCTTTCATTAATGGTAGCTGTCTTGTCTAGATCACAGTGCCCTTCCCGGGGGAATCCACAGATAATGACTGGTGGATGTGGGATATAAAGGTCCAGTCCCCTGGCCCCAATTTGGGAAAACTCTAAAAAATCATCAGAGTTTCCTGGAGGATTATCTCAGGCCTTTTTTATGACTGCCTCACAGCCCCATTTCTCTCTCTGCTCAATATGACTTCCTTTACTTCCCCCACAGGAGTTGATTCCAAGAGCATTCCCCAATATGTTTCCTGCACCTCTACCTCCATCTTAGTATCTGACTGCCAGGAACAAAACCTGTGACAGTTGTGGCCAGGAGTGGTCTGAGAAAGCAGGTCCTACAGTGATATTTTGGAGCTGAAGCACCCATTGGCAGGGTGACAATGAGAATCCAATCACTGGTGTTATGTGGAGCATGGATAGGCCCTGGCACAAGATAGCAGTACAACTTAAAAATTTCTACCAGTGATGAACTGAGATGGACTGTGAAAGGAAATGCACTAGCAGGTGCAATATATCAGGTATTTGAGAAATACTGGGAAATAGGAACTAGAAGGATGCTGTTCCTGGATGCCATAGATGCTTTGAAGAAAGATAATAAAAGGCTGAGGGCCAATGAACCAGCAATTAAAAGCTAAGAATGAAAGCCAGAGGACCTCCTTGGTAGCACTGAAAGAGATTCATATTCTCCTGCAGCTGGAGGGCTGAAAAAGATGAGGACAATTACCAGGACTTACTCATAAGACCAACAGAGATTCAAAGAGGGCTGACATCTCAGACCTGATAAGTCTGCTAAGCCAAGGTCAGAATTCTATTTGGGAAGGAATGGGATCCTGAGAAATGGGATTGGGTTGATGAACTAAAAAAATGTTGATTCCTTAGATTCCCTCAAATTACCTGTGCCTACAGAAGAATACTACTTCTCCCTGTTACCCCCACCCCCACTCCCTTACTTGAAGAAGGGAGAAACCTTTGTCCATTTGTCCCTTGATGGGCACTTAGGTTGCTTCAAAGTCTTGGTTATTGTGAATAATGCTGCAATGAACACAGGGTTGCTTGTATCTTTACAATGGAATACTACTCAGCCATAAGAAACGATGAAATCCAGCCATTTGTGACAACATGGATGGACATTGAGGGCATTATACAAAGTGAAATAAGTCAGACGGAGAAGGTCAAATACCGTATGATTTCCTTCATTAAGTAGTAGATAATAGCAACAATAAACAAACACATAGAGACAGAGATTGGATTGGTGGTTACCAGAGGGGAGGGGGAAGGGAGGAGGGCGAAAGGGATAATTCGGCACATGTGTGTGGTGATGGGTAGTAATTAGTATTTGGGTGGTGACCATGATGTAATCTATGTAGAAATAGAAGTATAATGATGTACACCTGAAATTTATACAATGTTATAAACCAATGTTACTGCAATAAACAAAAAATTACAAAAAAAAAAAAGAGGCCAAAAAAAAAAAAAAAGAAGCCTTTGCCTTGCTAGACAGAATCTCCACTCTTGGCTACTAGATCAATAACTAGGATTAATGCACAACATAACCCAGCCAGTGAATGCTGGGCTTATTACGGAAGGAAAGGAACTATATCTTTAAAAAGGTGCAAGACCTATTAAACGGATACAGGCAGAATTGGAACGGTACATGTGGAATAAGCTTCTGAGGGTGCTGGATCAAAGATGGCAAATATGGAGTTGGATTTTGGAGAATTTATTGACATGAGAGTACTCTTTCAGGAGTTGGAGAAAGCAATGGCTCCTGCCTGAGTGAAAAAGAAATGCCAGAATTTTTGTTGGAGAAGGTAAATGAAGGACTCGAAAGACTTACAGAAGTAGACTTCTCCGAGTTATATACCGTGTAAGTCCTGAAAATACACCATATGAATATCTTTCCTTGGAAAGACTTTTGAAAGACCATCCACTTACCAAGCAATAAGGAATGTGCTGGTGATCAGGAAACCAGCCTCACTGAGAAGCTCAGAGGTTGTTACCCTCTCCTACCCTGTGTTATTATATAGTCTGAGGAGAGCCAGGCCATCTGGACACCCCACAGAGCATCACAGTGATAAACTTATTCATGACATCATGCTAATCAGACCAGATAAGAAAGAAGTGACAAATTCACTAGAGGACTTGGTAAAAGACATGCACTTCAAAGAGTGGGAGATAAAGCCTATGAATATTCAGGAACTTGCTACATCAGTGAATTATTTAGGGATCCAATGAGGCGTGCCAGGACTTCACTTCCAAAGCAAAGGACTAACTATGGCATCTCACAATGCTTGTCATGAAGAAGGAAGCACAATGCCTGGTAGACCTCTTGGCATCTGGAGACAGCATATTCTACCTGTGGGAGTACCGCACTGATCCACGTATAAGGTCGCATCAAAGGCATCAGGAAAGGGCCCTGTAGCAGGACCAGGCTCTGGTGCAAGCAGCCCTGCTCCTTTGTTTATAGGACATGCCAGGCCCTGGGTATTGGAGGTGATTGCGGTAGGAAAAGATGCTCAGGGAATTCTGCCAAGCATAAGTAGGGCATTCACAATGTATTATCTTGGGGTTCTGGAGCAAGATCATATAATTTGCAGTAATTTTCAAAAAAATTATTTTTAAAAAAATATAGGCCCTGGCTGATACCCAGTCACTTTGGGTTCCTTGAACTTAGAGACCAGCAGGCAAGGAAAAGGATCACCACCATGACAGTGGCCATGACCCTGTTCATTGGGAGGAAGTAGAGATAATTTTCTACCTTGGAGATGGGGAGAAATATGATTTTCACCCTACTTATCCACATAGTTGTCTCTTGATACCAGTGTTGGTAATTAATAGACAAGTACAATAGCCACAGCCTGAGAAGTGTTTTAAGCTCTAAGGAATAAGGATCTGGGTTATGCTACTAGGTAAGTTACCTAGACAAGCAAAGGGGAATCTAGAATGGAATAGAGGAGGGAGGTGATAAGTGTAATTGTGGACGTTAGACAAGCTGCAGTGGTAGAGGTCATTGGTTCCATTAGCCTTTCTCTTATAAGTTTACTTCAGGGAAAGAGACAACCAGAATCCTGAAGGAGTGGTTTCCAGAACTTAAATGAAGGAAATGAATCTGAGTGACTCACAGGGAAAGCTGCCGTGGATGCTGCATTGCACCCTCCAATTCCCCAACTTCAGAACTGAAGCCCTCATTCTTCCAGCTGCTGACGGTTTTGGAAACTAAGAATTTGCAGCTGAGTATCCACAAGACCATGTCAGAGGATGAATGAGGCCTTTCCCAGCATCACATCCTCTTTCCTGGGGGTAGATGTGAGGGTATAAAGGCCCAGCACTTCCTTACTCCAAATTGCAACAATTCTGCAGAGGCATCCCAGTCTCAGAGTTCCCCCAAAGGATCAGCTGAGTCCTTCATTATGACTGCATCACAACTCAATGTCTCCCTGAAAATTCTCCGTCCTTCACTCTGTCCACATATGTTGACCTAAGAGTGCACCCTTGAACATTTCCTGTAGAGTCTGCTTCCTAGGTGCCCTGACCTTTGACAGATCCTCTCCACACAACATCTTCACCTTAAAACTCCCTCTTCTAACTATCCTCTAATTCACTTACATGCAGGTTAAATTGTCTGGAATTCCTATTTTTATCATTACCTCCCCACTGTGTGGAGTCTCATTTTCTATATGCAGTCCTGCTTTTTCAGTTGAGTAAACTTGCCCTTTGCAATTAATTCCGAGGTGGCAGTCCCTGTCTCCAAGTGAAAGTAAGAACGTGGTATGTACTGTTTGCCTATTTCAATAATGTCAATCAGGTCTTGCACCTGATGTGTTTGACAGATTCCAAATTGAGAAGAATTTGAATGGAGAAGACCTGAACCTTGTAAATGTACTTGTCATTGCTGAAGCATCATCCTCAAAGACTGTATGAGCTGAGGATGCACAGAGGGCGTACTACCCAAGCAACATGAACACGAGGAGGCATTTTGGAATTTTGTTTTGTGCATTCATAAATAAATAAGCCCAATTCAGCCTATGTGGTAAACTGAAATCAGGCAAAATATAGCCTGAAGTTCTCACCCAGACAAGTCACTCTCAAGGTTTTCCAGAAAATCTTGAAAAGATGAGAAAAACAACAACTATTAATTTGCTGTCACCCAGGGCAGGCCCACCAGTCATCGTGGCTGACATCCTTTTTCTTGTAGTATTTAGTGAAATTAAACTGTCAGTCTTCATTTCTCCTGATGGCTTTAGTACTGTACCCATTTCTGACTAAGAGGTTGTTTTTTTTTAAACATTAATTTTAAATAGAGTCTTGGTGGATTCAAAGCCCTTATTTTCAGATTGGCATCTTTAGATGAGATCCAGGATACTGGAGACAAAGACATCAGGACAAATGAAGGTTGGCAGCATGAAAGCAGAAGAAAGCATTTTTCCTCTTTACTGACTTGAAATTCTCTAATTAGGAAGCTTGGGAGAGTTCCAGGCCCAGAAATGGCCTCAGTATTGCTGAGGTTGGGTGTGGGATAGGCCTGTGACTGAGCCCCAAGATAAATAATATCAACTAGACTAGGGATGAGGAGGGATCATCACACCAGAGAGGCAGAGGAGCTGGCAATATAAGGTCACTTACCCAGGTTATGACCTCTCTAAACCTCTCTATCAGGGGCAACCCTGGAGGTGGCATTGTGTCACCCTTCCTATTGTTTCAGCTCCCTGAGTTACATCACAGAGTGTGCTTCATAGATTAGGGACCTGACACAGTCCTCTGATCAGCTGGACCTTCCAAAAATAGCAACACGGACTAGAAATACTTGAAACTGCCATCGTACTTACTCATCTCACCAAGTCTCCCATCCAGCTCAGTTATGATTAAATCACCCAGTAGGCAAGTTTGCTATCGAGGACCACCTGGGTCAATTTCTTGTTCTTCTCTTACCTCTCATCTTCTCATTGACACAGACACACACAGTGCTCATGCTGCTTTCCATAAGCCCTGCCCTGACCCATATTCAGTTCTTCCTCTAATATTGTGATGTTCCTTAACACAAAACCATATCCCTTTACCCTCCTGAGAGCCCAATTTACATTCTCTAAGGATGTTCAGAAAGCGCTACAGCTATCAGTCAGTTATACCTCCATTGAAACCAGTTTATTTAACCAAGGTTAGAGGAAAGCCAACTAATAAAAGAGATTCAGCTGGAGGTAAGAATGAAGTTTTATCATTTATAGATATTTACTTTTTAAAGGAGAGCACATGCTAACCAAATCTGAGCTGCCCAAAGACATATGCATGTCATATTCATGTGTCTGTATCCTTCAGGAGGTACCACAGTGCCTTGAGTAAGTGGGGAGTTCAGATAAATGTTGGTTTCACTACGATCGAATGAATTTAAAGTTACTGAAGGGAACTCTATGGAACACACTCCATTTGGCTGCTTAGCTTTCTAGTTAAAATCGTAAGCTTTTGGGTCAGAAAGGCTTTGACTCTGATTTTTGGGTATCATGTACTTGGGGAAGAGTGTTTTGAGGGCAAGTTATGCGGCATTGCTGAGTTTCAATTTCCTCATCTATAAAATGGGCATAATAACCTTGCCAGTCACATAGAGTTGATGTAGGGATTACAGAACATATTTTTAAGGCACTCTGCACAGTGACATTTGCATAGGTAATGCATGTTAATAATAATAACAGTAATAGTAATACTAATACAAATAATTTGTTTCTATTTCTCATGGCTGTGGACTTAGGGTTAATTTAGTAGGCTAACTCAACTGTTTCTTTGATTTATTTGAACTGTAAGAAAAATAAAATTTAAACTCCCATTATTATTTTATTTCTGTAAATAATACAAAGGAGTGAGAACCTTGTGCCTGAAGCTCATTATAATAGAGCAGGAGTTGGAAAACTTTTCTTGTAAAAGACTAACAGTAAATATTTTAGATTTTGCAGGCAACATTTGGCACCTGTCATAATTATTCAACTCTGCCATTGAGCCATAAATTAATGGATGTGACTGTGTTCCAATATAACTTTATTAGCAAAAACAGACAGTGACCTGAAGAAGGTTAAAAGCCAGAGGAAAACATTGAGTTAGTGTAATTCACCATTGGGTGATGCCTCAGTTGAGTGTCTTTTATCATTATTATTTTTTTTGGTGAAGAAGATTGTCCCTGAGCTAACATCTGTGCCAATATTCCTCTGTTTTGTATATGGGACACTGTCACAGCATGGCTTGATGAGTGGTGTGTAGGTCCATGCCTGGGACCCAAAACCCCAGGCCACCAAAGCAGAGTGTGTGAACTTAACCACTACACCACCGGGCCAAACCCAGTTGAGTGCCTTTTAAAGGCTTACCTTCCATCCAGCACCCATGAGACACCACTGCATCCTTATAATAAACTCTACATGCCTGCTTAAGAAATAAATAGACAACAATAAGGGGGATTGGTCCCCAAATCCCCTGGGGATTTGGTCCCCAGGCTATAGTTTGCCTAGAGTAGCATCTGAGGTCACAGTAGAATAGGTGAACCAGAGTGGATTCACTATTATTTCCATCAAGAACTGACAAGTGGAGCTCTAGAGAAGGTGACCTAGTCATATCAGGGAATACGTGCGTGGCAGAGAGGCTAATAAGACATCCATTGCAGGGCCAGCCCCATGGCTTAGCGGTTAAGTGTGCGTGCTCCACTGCTGGCGGCTCAAGTTCGGATCCCGGGCGCACACCAATGCGCTGCTTGTCCGGCCATGTTGAGGCGGCGTCCCACATACAGCAACTAGAGGGATGTGCAACTATGATGTACAACTATCTACTGGGGCTTCGGGGAGAAAAGGGGGTTAAAAAAAAAAAAAGGAGGAGGATTGGCAATAGATGTTAGCTCGGGGCTGGTCTTCCTCAGCAAAAAAGAGAAGGATTGGCATGGATGTTAGTTCAGGGCTGATCTTCCTCACACACACACACAAAAAAAGACATACATTGCAAGACCATCCTGGGACATGAAGCCAAAGTAAATGGATTCAATAACTAACTTCAGTGTCTTGTCAATCTAGCGTTTTCAGGTTGTGTTTCTATTGTGGGAAAATGGTTGGTTTAGGAAATCAGTTATTGCAGCAGGCTTCCAATATTAATCCATTGGACCTTAAATGGAAAAGAGAAAGCATGAGGGTTTTGTTGTTTTCTCTACACAGGCAAATTCAGGAGGAATAATGTTAAATATAATGTTTAAAAAATGTTAATGTTAAAAAAGAATCTTTGTTGATGTGAGTTGCCCCACAACCACAGTGTCCTCTTTCATCGTTATTTACAAAAGTGTCCACAGCAGACTTAATTACAACATACCATTAGCCATTGGGAGATGCTCACCCCATTTACAGTGGAAGAGAGGGAAACCTGAACTCTAGCTATTGGTAGCACTGAGGAGCAACCTGGGAGACCTCTAGCTGTGCTACCAAACTCCGTCATCTTTTTCCCCAGCCTCTCAATCTTGGTTAAAAAAAAAATGCAGCTTCAAAACAAGTCTGGTAGCCCCACTTCCAAGAAGATTCCACCTTCCTTTTTTAAAAATAGAAAATCAATGGCAGAAAGTGTCACCAACCAAGAATATTAAAATGGGCCAAAGCAGCCCGAATAGGACCATCAACACCGGGCAAGATGCAATAATCTCTGACTGCCCTCAGAAAAGTAATAAAAGAACCAAATGTTGAGCAAATTGTTTTGCAAAGGTTATTTATACATACACTCACACTAATTCAATCTAAGCCTGATGATGATGATAGATTGAACATGAACATAAATATCCAACCTTCATTACCCTAGCCCTACCTTAGTTTGTGTATGATCAGATGACAGTATGTGAGTTGGTTTTCCTCTCTTAAAAATTTGAGGATGCAGTTGGGAACACAAATTGCCGAATGAAACCAAATTGCAGAAGCCAGTCTATCATAGCTTCCAGAAAATCATAAAGGACATTAAACTCGAATGAACATTATGAGATCTGAAACCCAGATTGAACTAATGCATATTCATTTCAATAGTATTTGATTATTCTTCTTATGTTATTACTATGTTCATAACCATTGTGATTTATCAGTGCTGAACGATTTCTTCCTCAAAGTAACATGGCTTAAAATCAAGAATGCCAACAATGGTTTGCTCTGAGCACCCATTTTAGAAGCAGTTGCTAAGACAGTATTTCATTCAGGAAGCTCAAAGCAGTGTGTTGGTCAGAGTTTGAACACTTATAATTGGGGAGAAAAATCCTGTAGAAAGAGCACTGAATTTGGACCTTAGTTTTGTCTTTAAATAGTTGCATGACCTTGAGCTGATGCTGCAAACTGCGTAATGCTGCCAGAACTTTGCACAAGGTGTTATCTCTATTGAAAATGCCTCCCTTCCTTTTCCCCGAGGTCTTCTTGGTGAATTCTTCCCCTTCCTTCAAGTTTCACCTCTAATATACAGTCCCTCTGATTTCCCCATGTACAGTTGATTGTCAAAAATCATTGAATAATAATAACGATAACATAATAATTCACAATTTTCATGCGTGTAAAATGGTCTGGTGTTTGTTATTAGGGTTCCTATACCATTTTGCATTTTAATTTTCTGTTTAGATATCTTTCTTCTGCAACAGATTATTCTTAGGGGGTGAATGTGCTTCACTCAACTTTACATTTGCACATTCAGAACAGTGATGACCTACAATAGATATTTAATAGATATTAATTGAATAAGTTTCTACCTGTGTAAAATGAGGATAATGATATCTGTGCTTTCCATCTTATAGAGTTGTCGCAAGAATCAAATGGAATGATACGTATAAAAATTCTGTGTCAACTCAAAAGTACTTTACATATTTCAGAAGTTACTATGATCACCTGACTAGGCAAATATAATCTATGTGAGAACTCACAAAGACGCTCATTAATACTACTTGGATCAAGGTGTGGTGAGAACCCAAGCTCGTTACTTCAGCTGCTCAACAACAACATAAAAGTCTAACTTTTCCCATGTTAAAAAGGGGAAGGTGTGTCCATATGTGATTTTTATAAGGAACACGTAGGGTGTGGAAAGATGATGAGATATTTTGCATAAAAATTTCCATTAAATATTTATTTACATTTATTTTTTGCATCTTACACTTTGCTGAACAGGTTTGACTCCGAAATGCGGAGTCTTTCCCCTCCTCTGAAGGACTCAGTGAAAGAGAGAATGGTTACATAGCACTTGCTCCTTCACCATGATGTATGAGAATGTGCACCAGCCTAAATGTTTACCCGCAATGAGTGAAAAGGTAAATTATGACATATAGATGCAGTGAAACGCTATATAGCAAAAACGAACTACTACTAATGGGATAACTTGAGTGACTCACACAGATGTAACACTAAGCAAAGAAGCCAGTGCCTTAAAAGAAAACACACTATATGATTGCACAAAAATGAAGTTAAAGAATAGGCAAAAGTAATATATGCTGATGGCAGTCAAAACAGGGGTTAATTCTGCATGTTTTTTGGGTGGGAAAGGGAATGAGAGAGCCGTAAGCGTACTGGGAATGTTCTATATAGATAGGAAATGTTATTGAGCTGCCCATATAAGATTTGTGCACCTTAGTCCACTTACTTAATTCCTCAATAAAAAGTGTAACAAAACAAAGGAAAGCAAAACTCCTGTTGGGGGATGAGGTTCAGGAGGGTATGTGTGAAATAGATTCGCTCACTCTCCTGTTGGATTAAACTGCATGCCTCTAGAGGGAAGAGGTGAAGGCTGGCTGACTTAGCTCTGTGTGTCCATCAACAAGCCCAGTCCTTTGTTGATAGACATTTTTGGCTGTTTTCATTTTGTATTATTATGAATAAAGCTGCTATGAATATTATTTTAATGTCTTTTACGTGGTCATATGCATCAATCTTTCTTGGGTATATACTTAAGAGTGAAATGGCTTGTAGCAGATAATATTTAAGAATAACCACTTGTTAAATAAAAATGAATGAATGAGGAAATGAATGAATAAATTTTCTTAATCCATGCAGAGAGGAGAGAATCTGGCTCTATTTTAGGGGAAGAGTGTTGCAGGAGTGTGGAGACAGGGGGTGGAAGGAATGAGACATGGCCCCTAGAGAGGACCGGGCACCAATAGCCCAGGGACTGATTTCTCCCCTGAGAGAACATCTGGTGAATCTGTTTTTATCCAGAAATCCAGGCTGGAGCAAGTGAAATCAGATGGAGTCGGCTAGCCTCGATCTGCCTGGCAGCCATTGGTGCTGCTTCTCTACTGCTGTGTGGGTCAGTAGAAGGATCCTGGAGGAGGAGAAAGGGGGACCTAGCTCCAGCTCTGCCCATAGACACTGTGCGGCCTGGATAACTCACTTTAGTTTTTTGAGTCCCCCTTTTTGTCATCTCAACATTGGTGGAAAGGCAGCTTAACTCTGTGCTTCTCTGATATTTCCTGATGGCAGCGGGGAGTGAAGGCAAATGCTTCAGGTGGGACAAAACCTAAGCAACCTATAACAATCAGTAAAATTCCTCACAATATTCACTCGTATTTTTCAAATTTATGCAAATTGCTCGTTTGAATTTATAACACATCTATGAGTTTCAGTATAAAATAATGTTTGTTTACAGAGGTTTCGAAGGTCACAGAAATCACCCTGGAGGCCGAGCTAAATTGAACTTTGTCATGTCTCCTGCATTGTCACATAAACTGAATGTTGGTGAACTCAGAGCCGGACCATCTCCAAGGTCTCAATTTGGAGTAGACAACTCTTTTCACCACGGCTCTCCCACCCACCAAAAGAAATAGACCAGCAATTAGTTCTTTTTTATTCCATGATATTTTATCCTGAAAATTGTCCTTTGATTAGTAACTTCTAGGCCAGCAGATTTACATATGGTTCTTCAATATATCTCTGAGTTCAATAAGTTTCTATATTGATTGATGAAATTCATGCCTTTCTGGTCATCCTACATCTCAATATCTGTAATCAAGTTAGATAGACATCATTCAGTGAAAAGTTTCTCCAGTTTCTAAACAATCATGCCATGATCATTCCTTAGTGTTTATGACAGCTAGGCCATTTGCTTGTTGACAATAAGCTGTTGAAAAACCTCCTTTAGAATTTTTATTCATCATTTTCATGTTTTTTTATCTTAGTAATTAGATTTATAATTGCAAGCTTGCCCTGACAGCGGTAAACAACTGTGTTTTCCATTTAAGAGGAATGCCTGAGATTCTGAGCATTAATAAACAATAACAAGGGCCAAGATTGTGTAGCAAAATGGTACATTCTACTTCTAAAGTTGCCGGGAATGCTTTGCCAACTTTTGTCTTTCTGCCCTCTCTCACTCAGCAAAAGTCTACTAGGGGCCAAAAAGAAATTCTCCTTAGGTTGCAGCCCTTGGAAGAACACTTCCAAAATGAGAACAAAGAAATTTACAGAAGCCTTAAATCAGAATACTGTCATAAATTCTGTCTTAAATCAGAATGCTGTTTCCACCCCTGGGGACAGGAAGGGAGGAACCCCACTCCCAGTTAGGTGAATTGGCTTACAGATGATTAAAAGCAAGAATACAATTCCCAGTTTGAAGGACCATCTCAAGGACACATCTCTTAGTCATCTCAGGCGACAACTGCATGCCACAGAAAAGAATTTTCCAGCTCCGGAACACCAAATCATCAGTATGTTGTCTTTTGAGAGGAACAATTCCACATGAGAAAGGGGAATTCATCTCAAGGGAAAAAATGTATTGCTATCCTTTACATTTACATTTGCACGCCCATTATTGAAACAAATTCCCCAAAGCAACTTATTTCTCATGTAGTAGTGTCTTAGTCTGTTCAGGCAGCTATAACAAAATACCATAGATTGGGCGATTTTTAAACAACAGAAATTTATTTCTCATAGTGCTGGGGGCTGGGAAATCCAAGTTCAAGGTGCTGGCAGATTCAGTGTCTGATGAGAACCTGATTCCTGGTTCATAGACAGCCATCTTCTTGCTGTATCCTCAAATGGCAGAGGGAGCAAGGGAGTTGGCCGTGATCTCTTTTGTAAGGGCACTACTCTCATTCACGATGGCTCCCCCTTCGCGACCTAATCACCTCTCAAGCCTCATCTCCAAATACCATTACATTGAAGGTTAGTTTTCAATATATGAATTCTGGGGGGGATGCAAACATTGCTGACCCAGAACTTCCCACTATATGGATAGAATCTCTCTTGATGAGTGGAATGACTTCCTGGAATTGACATCATATATTTTTCACTTGAGCCAACTGAAAGTTAAGTGAAAATATGAGATGGGCACCAATTATCCCTGGCCTTCTACAAATCTAGAACACTAGGTCTAAAATTAAACCAAGGGAGGGTGATGACAACTTCTTGGTTATATTTAAAAACAGAAATTTTAATTTTGTTTATGGATTTGAATCATAAATTAATTCCTATATGATAAAGAAATGTAAAGGTTATCATCAAAGTGGGAGTTATCTGTTCCAATTGTGGGCTGGGATTCAATTAAAAATAACTATGACTATATATATGTATACACATGTATACATATATAATATATGTAAATTTATGTACATATATATACATACTTAAATATATATATTTAAGGCCTTCTCAATTAAATGTTACCAGTGAACAAATAACCTAAAGAAGGAAGAAATGTTCAGTATCAGCTGAAAAAGGTGGTGTTGGTGACTGAGGAGAGAGCAGGAAGAGAGAAGCAAGAGAGAGGGAAATAAAGAAAGATTCATTTGTTTTTGAAGAAGAGTTTCAGTCTGTCAGCCTATCAGGATGCTGCATTTCTTTCTTTTTTCCCAGATGTCTTTCCTTTTTTTCAGCTTTATTAGGTATAATTAACAAATAAAAGTTGTAGAAGATCATAACACACAAACAATTAAAATGTTGAATTACTTTTACTCCAACCAGTAGCAGACTCCTTTTTCTGTATCTTGTTCAACACTAAGTATTAACAAATTTTTAAATCTTTGTCAATTTCGTAGGTGAAAAATGGTATCGTTTTAATTTCTTGTTTGCTTACTAGTTAGGTTGAACAATTTTTCCTACATTTTTCTAGATTTTAGAAATATATCTATATTCTAATTTTCCTATATTTTTGTCCATTTGTATTTCTTCTTTTGTGACTTTCCTATTCAAGTATTTTGTTAATTTTTTTTCTTGCTGATTTGTAAAAGCTTTTTACATTTTTTAAAGGTACTAACTCTCTGTCTACAATGTATTACCCATGAGATTTTTCCCTAGTTTGTTGTTTACCTAAGGAAATTTTTAGTGACTTTTTAAAAGTTTTTGAAATATGTGATATCTGATCTTATAAAATAACTTGTTAACGTGTTATGAAGTACAATAATAAAATAAACCCTGTCAAATCCATAAAAGAGAAGCAGCAGTGTTGCCATCATCTGCAGGCAGATGTTCTCAAAAGGCTCTGATATATATGAAGTTTGTATGATATACTATCATAGTATTTTACATACTTTCTATGATGGAAGACATATAGATATATCTATGACATACATATATGTATATATAATTTTTAAAAAATTCCCACTGGAAAACTTGCATATATAAAAGAGTACAACTCAGCACCCCAGATAAAGACTCAGATCTTACCCCGACTCCAGAATCCTACCACATGTTCTCCCATTCTTTACCGCCTCCAAGGTAATCTCTATCCTTAGATATATTAACATAAATTAGTTTTGCCTCTTTATGGAATTTATATCAATGAGATCTTAGAGTGTCTACTCTTTTATATCTGTCTTATTTTGCTCAACACTATGTTTGTGAGATTCATCCACACTTCCGCATGTAGTTGTAGTTTACTCTTATTGTGTATACCATATTGTTTTGTGAATAGACTACAATGCAATTTTCTATTGTTGATGGGCATTTGAGTAGTTTTCTTAGACTAATCTTAAATAGTGTTTAATGAACTTTTTATAATCCTGCAGTTAAAGTGCCTATTATATGGGATGAAAAACAATATTAGGACTATGTTAAACTGTACTTTGGGGAAAAAACAAGCAAACAAGAAAATAGGTATCAAAGAGAAATTGCACTGGAAAATAAAACAGACAAAGGAAAACTTCAATCAAAACTGTACCCATAGGCGAGATAGACTGAACTCAACTTGGCAGAAACAAAAGGCAGGAGAGTTTTTAACCACTGGAGTGGGCTAGTAGAAAAGTACTAGAAGATATTATAGGGGAGGTTGGTCTATGAGATTAGACCAGCTGTGTTTGCTAATTGGCTCTTTTTGAAGTTAGGCTCCTAACCTCCCACAGAGACTGAGAGATAGGGGCCATATCTTTCTTGATGATTACATTGCAAAGGGATAGCTTTCAGGTCCTTGAGAAAGACATTCCTGGGTTGTCAAACTGTCAAGAGACTGTGAAAAGAGATGCATCTCAAAGGAGTGTAGAAAGAATTTATAATCGCAAGTTTTCTAAAGTAACTGCTCTAAGAAAAGGAAAGGCAGGGGGCCAAAGGCAGCAAGAAACCTGTCTGAAGTTTAGTTACGCTGATGGGAATGAACATTAAGGCATCTTGATCATAGGAAACATTAAAATATTACCTAACACCACTGCTGGATGATTTCACTGTCTTTATACTATTCTACACTTTCTAAATTGTCTACTATATGTAACAAATATCTTAATCAGTCTCACTTTGATTATTAACATCTATTAATATTTGAAAACTTACCAAGTAAAGCCAATGGTGCAAAGCAAAACCACGCTTCTTTGAGTTAACATCCCTCCTAGGGAAGAGAGAAAAATGAGATCAGTAGACAAAAGATTTAAGTGAAAGTTTATTGATCCCCCTGCATTCATGTCAGGGAAGAAAAGCAAACCATTAGCCCTCAAATCCTCCAATCTTTTAAATTACAAACAAGAAAATATGAAGTTCTCAGAGATATTGGTCCAAATAGAGACACATTTGATGTCAACTGTATGATCATCATAATGTAAAATGTGGGGGAAAAGGAGAAACACACAAAGCTGACAATAGCTCAAAATTAAGATTACGTTAAAATGTGCTATTATCATGGAGACACTTCATCTCAAGAAATGGTGTCAAAAATTTACTTTGGGTTAATTTCCCATAACTCTCACTTTTCGTGAGAGTTCAACATTCATCTCACATCATTATTTACACCCACCCTGGAACCAACATTTCCTTACTCTTAGATTATGTATTAATTCTATTCTGAAGCCCTATTTTAAAGAATGTATCTAAAACTTAGAAATATATGACATAAACAACCTCTTATGAACTTTTCTCTCTTATGAACCCACAGGTATGTTTACATCTGTACCAGCAGACTGCAATTGTGTTATACTAACACCACTTCTTAGCACTGTCAATAAGACTTCTTTGGGGGAAAAAGTGGTTTAAATTAATTTAAAAAACAAGTTTATTTACTTAAGCATTTCTTGGAGACTTAATTGTGATGCTCTAGGAAGGGGAGGTTTCATTATAAAGCACTTCCAACCATTTTGGCTGAGTAATTCTTTGTGTGTGTATATAATTTGTGTGTGAATGTGTATGTGTGTATGTAAAACCTATTTAACTTATCTTGGAACTGATGATAGTTTGATGCACATTCATTTCAGTTCCAAAATCTGAATGCCTGCAAGGACCAGGCATGTACTGCAAATGACTAAATGAGACAAGGTAGGGACTTTGACAAACAGGGAAGCTCATATCCATAAAAAATGGGTAGCTACTGCTCTACTCCAGCTGATTGCTGCCATAGAGAAATTTAGGCATAGCGTATTCAGATATTTTGATTTTCCAAGAGAAGACAATAATCCAGATATTTATATGACATCTTATTTTTAGATAGTGGCAAATAATTAGAATGTTTTTAAAATACTGTATAGGACAAACAAAATGACCTGCTGAGCAGATTCATCCAATAAGCTGTCCATTTGTAACCTCTGAATAACATTCATCTGCTACTTTGTGGTGTATTTTGCATACCACAATCTTAATAATGGTATTTGAACCATGCATTCTCTTATTTATTTTTAAGTGCCTAAAGAAAATAATATTAATCTCTTTGTTGAACATTACTTATCAAGCACTGTGCTGAGCACTCAATCTATAATATTTCATTTAATCTTTACTTTAGAAAGGCATACATGGTTATCTTCAATTTTAAAACCACAGAATGGAGGCTTTTAAATAGGTTAAACAGCTTTTTCAAGGCCAAAAATTAGTAAGTGGAAGAGACAGTATTGAAGCTGTACTTAATATTAAGTCCAGTTGCCTGATTGCTATTGCTATATTGTTATATAACTCTTCTCTTCTAGAAGTTGGAGGATACATTACTTATGTCTGATCAATGTCTCTTTGGTTTCCAAGGTTGAATGTAACTTGTTGAGGCAAGAACCATGCCTCATTTTTTTTTTCCCATATCTTAAAATTTTCTTGAGTGTAGAAAATTTTTAGCAATGTTGATTCAATTCATGTTTGGATATTTTCGATTCATGTTTGAGTATAGGACCGTTTATTTATTCTTCCTCTACTACATTAAAGAATACGTAAAGCTCAGCATATTGTTGGCTCTCAAGAAATAAAATTTACTTTAATAAAATATTAAAGTAGTGCAGGGTGGTAGACAATGCCTTGGTGTTCTGATCAGTAACCTTGACTTTGAAATATAGCTTTATCACCAGCTAGTCACTGTGCACCTTAGTCTTTTCATTTCTAAATTAAAAACATTGGATTAGAAACTCTTAATTTCAGTAACTCTATTGTTGGTTATTATTGACTGGAGATCAAGCTTTAAAATTAACTTTGGTGCAAGTTTCCATGCCATTACATCACTTAGGACACTTTCTGTTACAAGCATTAGGAAATCCAACCCATAAGCCAAAAAGGAATGCGCTGACTCCCAGAATTGTCAAGTCCAAAGATAGGTCTGGCTTCAGTTGCGGCTTGAGCAACGTCAGTAGGATTGCTTTCTCTCTATCTTTCAACTCAGTGTTACTCTCCTTTATGTTTTAGCTTTATTCTCAGATGACACCCTCCTTGTGGTTACAAGTTGGCTACAGAAACTCCATATCTTATATCATTTTATTGTGAGGCCCAGCTGAAAGAGAGACCTTCCTCTTCCCTAGGCCTTGACAGTTGTACAGTGCCAGGCTCTTATTGGCTCTAGCTATTTTGAATTCCTATGCATGAACCCATCACTATTGCCACTGAGATTAGATCTACTGATAAACTTATGCCAGAAGCTCTAAGATCTAGATGGATCCACATTAGAATTTCCTGAGGAGCTTTGAAAAATTCTTACATATGCTTCCTATCCTAAAGAAATTAAGTCAGAATATCTAGGAATGAAACTCAGCCATTATGTTTTTGAAAGTGCCCTGTGTGATTCAGTATCAATCCTGGTTTGAGAAATCCAAGTTCAGATAATTTAGGACCCAATCCTGGAGATATGACTTAGGCCAACTCATTTCAAAACTCTTGAACTGAGCATGGGTAAAAATATGATTCCCCAAATGAACTTTGGGCAACTCTTTAGCAGAAAATGTTTGATGGGTGCTAGACTTAAAAAATCTTGGACTCCACTATTCTGAACCAAACAAATTTGGACCCCTCTTTCTTGCTATAATGCCTCCTTATTCTTTCCTATGTTTTCATGAAGTAAGAGATAATACTCCCATGTGCTCCCGCAGTCATATGGTCTGGCATAGCAAATAACCTGACGGTTGAGAGTTAAAATCTGAGAACCCTCGGATAGTCATGTCTCTCTTTCAAGAAGTTATAGTATCTACACTGGCCACTGGTGGATACAGTAGTGCCTTTTTCTGAGAGGGCTCCTTGAAACATTGGCCTCTCCCACAGATTTATCTGTCTGTGACTTCCATCCATAGTATTCACATCATTTCCATGTTCTTTTGAGATTTAATTCTTCTTACAAGTAACTGACATGTGCTCCTGAAGAAAAATGCATCCCTGGCTTCATGAAAATGTAAATTAGAATTTTAATTCCCAGCTTCACAGGCTGGACATATTCTCAGGCAACAAAGCATGTCAGAGCAATATAAAACTAATAGAAAAAACAACATGAGCCTTGAAATAACACCCAGACACCTGAGTGCTTCTTCCAGAAAATAGGGAATTTAACCAAGGCCCACCTCTAAGAGTCTTAGAAATTCTAAAATGCCCAGTTCTAAGGAACTACTTTGTCATCCTTTCAGTGCTGTAGCAGACTTCTCCTAGGCAAAATAAATTCCTTCACAGCCTGTATTATATCAAGCCTTAAGTGTTACCTAACAGATTTAGTTTCCACAAAGATAGTTAATGTCTGAGGTTTTGAACTTTTTGAGAGCAGTGCTTTGTTCTTTGTGGAGGGCCCTGGACCTAGTTGGCACAGACTAGGTGCTCAGTAAAGAATAGTTGAATGAAAAAGATAGGCAGGTGGATGGGGAGAATATTTCTGGCTGTGGAAGGATGTTTTTGCCTCCTATTTTCTTACCTCAAATCTGACAGCTCATGGATCAACTCTGTCTGTTATCATCAAGGAATTAGAAGTATCCATATTTCTCCTCTTGGATCGGGGTATCAGATCTTTCCTTTTACTTCCTCTCAGGCCGAGTGAGTAACAAAAAACATGTATAGCTACTTCTTCCTTTCCTATTTTTGCCTGCTGACTCTACTTTGGCCCCATTGCTAAATAAGTGCTTAAACGAAAATGTACAGCTTTAAATACTTGTATTAGAAAATAAGAAAAATCTGAAAATCAATAATGGAGACTTTCATCTGTGAAGATGGAAAGAGAACAAATTAAACCCACAATAAGTAGTAGGAAGGAAATAATAGAAAAGTAGAAATAAAAGACATAGGAAAGATTTAAGAAACAGACAAAATTCAATAAAATCAATATCTGAATTTTTGAATAGAATAATAATATTAATAATCCTGTAACTAGACTAATGAAGTAGAAAGAAAGAATGCACAAATTGCCAATATGAGAATGAAAAGTGGGATATTACTACAGGTCCTATAGTAACATATAGAGTAATAAGTGGAATTGTTCCACTTCTGAAGGGTTGTGTAAGATCTGTGGACCCACTACCCAGTGAAACAACCATAACTTGTGAGTATTATTTAAAAGAAAAACAACAACAAAGTGTATGAAAATTATCCTATGGGCATACAGCAGTGGAGAAACATTTATTCAAGGATATCTACTAAATCTTAGTAAGAACAATGAGTCTGTGGCACTTGATACATGACCCTCTCCCTTTTTCCCCATTTCCCAGTTCAGCATAAAGCAACACTCTGGGTGGGTGTGGCCAAGAAGATGGGGATCCTTCTCTATTCAGTTTTCAGTCAAATGCTATGGTATCTCATTGGGAGGGGCAGGTCTCCAGCATGTCACATCATCCCTCAGCTGTGAGTTGTAGAGACTAAATTCCTGGCAAGTGTGGCTGAGAAGTCAAGGTATCTCTTCCTGCACCCAGCCCTCACTCATAGGATAGAAAGTCTGCCTTAGGTACAAGAGGCTAAGAATACTGAGGCCCTGATTGGCATTTCCTTAGCGTGCTCAGAGGGTGGAGGTTCCATCCTGGGGAAGGCAAGCCAAGAAGATCAGAAGCTACTGAACTTGCACGGTGCCCAGCTCATAAAGCAGGGGCATCATTTTCAGAGAAGCAAGCCACTGTCCTCACACTCAGCTCTGGAGCTATGGCTTAGAATTGCCCAAAGAAAGAAGCAGCCCATAAAATCAGAGAGTTCCAAAACTCTTTCCAAAGGTGCTGACTTTATTTGAAAAAGAGTTTGGAGAAGTGCCTAAGGTCACTCTTGAAAACAATGGAAATTTTGGTGATAAGCAATGAACGGACGGCTGACAGAAGAAAGCATCAACGAACTTGAAGATAGATCAATAGAGATTATGGAATCTGAAGAACAAAAATAAAAAGAATGAAGGAAAATGAACAGAGCCTTAAAGAAATGTGGCATACCATTAAAGACACCAATATATGCATTATACAAGTACCTGAAGGAAAGGAGATAGATAAAGAAACAGAAAAATCATTCAAAGAAATAATAGGTGAAAACTTCCCAATTTTGATGAAATTGTTAATCTAATCCAAGAAGCTTAGTGAACTCCAAGTAGGATAAAGACATAGAGAAATCCACACCCATACACATCATAATTAAAATACTGAGTGCCAAAGAGAAAATCCTGAAAGCAGCAAGAGTAAAATAATTCTTCATCTACACTGAACATCAATAATAGCAGCAGCCAAATTCTCATCTGAAAAAATGGAGGCTAGAAGGAAGTGGGATGACATATTCAGATGCAAAAAGATAAAAGTCAACAAAACTCTTATGTCTAACAAAACTAGCTTTCAAAAATAAAGGCAAACTAAAGATAATTCCAGATAAACAAAAATTGACATAGTTCATTCTTACAGACTTGCCTCACGAGAAATATGTAAAGTTCTTCACACTGAAATAAAAGAACATAGAAAGTAATTCAAACCTACATAAAAAAAAAGTAAAAACAGGGGCCAGCCCCGTGGCGTAGCGGTTAAGTGTGCACACTCTGCTGCTGGTGGCCCGGGTTCAGATCTTGGGCATGCACTGACACACCGCTTGTCAGACCATGCTGTGGCGGCATCCCACATAAAGTGGAGGAAGATGGGCACGGATGTTAGCTCAGGGCCAGTCTTCCTCAGCAAAAAGAGGAGGATTGGCGCGGATGTTAGCTCAGGGCTTCCTCACACACACACACACACACACACACACACACAAAGTAAAAACAAAAAAATCAAAAAGCACTAGTAAGATAATTCTGTCATTATAAAAGATAATATAAATTCATATTTCTTCTTCTTTCCTCTCTTAACTGATTTAAAAAGCAATTATATAAACCAATATGTATATAACTGTATTGTTGGGTGAATAACATGTTGAAATGTAAATATTTGACAATAACAACACAAAGAAATAGAGTGGAAGCAAAGCTGCATTGACGTAAGGAAATGACACTATATGGTGACTTAAGTCCACAGGCACAATAGAGGAGAACAAGAAATGATAAATAAGAAGATTAATATAATAAACTCTACAAATATACACTAGCTTGCTTTTCTTCTGTCAGCTTTTTTAGTTGACATAAAATTATATAAAGTAATAATTATAGCAATATATTGTTGGGTTTGTAACCTATATATATATAAAACGAAAATACTGCAAAGTTGGGGCAAAGGGAATAGAGCAATATAGGAATAACGTTTCTGTCTTACTGGAGTTATAATCTGAATTAGCTTCTGATAAATTAAGATGTAAAAGGTAAGTCCTAGAGCAAACACTAGGAAAATAACTAAAAACAAAAAATTGTAAAATATTAAAGATTTAAAATGTTGCACTAGAAATTATTCACTTAATGCAAAAGTAATCAGTAAAGAAAGAAAAGAGGAACATAAAAGACATGAAGCACAGAAAAAAAGGAAAGTAGCAGACATAAATCCAACCAAATCAATAATAACAGTAAATATGAATAGATTAAATAATCTAATTAAAAGGCAGTGATTGTCAAGTTGCATAAGAAAAAGATCCAACAGATCCAAATGCATGCTTTCTACAGGAGTCATACTTTAGTTTTAAAGATACAAAGAGGTTGAAGGTAAAAGGACAGAAAAGATGTAATATGCAAACAGCAGACATAAGAAAGTTGGAGTGGCTATACTAACATAAGACAAAATTGATTTTACAACAAAAAATATTGCTAGAGATAAAGAAGGACATTTTTAATAAAATGGTCAAGAAGTGATGTCAGAAAGATGACACAATACAAAGTTCTGGACCCTTCTTCCCCTCATGGATCAATTTCCTTTGTTACAAATCAAGAAACTCGTTGAGAGACTCCTGCACCTTGGGCAAGCGTGAAACCAATCACATCCAAGTAGATTGGAAGAGCAGAGACATTCTCTGTAGAGTATGTAAATCATGTAGAGTATGTTCTTCAAATACAAAAGTAAAAAGGAGTAAAATTAGAAACCAACAACAGAAACAAATTTGCAAAATTTGCAAATACATGAATATTAAACAACATAGTAAATAATGAATTAGTCAAAAGCAAAATCATAAAGGAAATTAGAAAATACTTTGAGATGAATTTTTAAACAAGACACAACATACCAAAACTTATGGAATGCAGTAAAAACAGTGCCTGGATGGAAAATTTTATCTGTAAACACCCTTATTAAAAAAGCAGAAATATCTGGAATCAATAACTTCACTTTCTACCTTTATACACTTGGGAAGGAAGAGAAAGCTAAACATAAAGCAAGTAGAAGATAGGAAATAGTAAAGTATCGAAGGGAAATTAATGAAATAAAGAAAAGAAAAATAGAAGAAAATCAAAAAAACAAAACTTGGTTTTTTGAAATGTTCTAATAAATTGACAAAATTTTACCTAGACTGATGACGAAAAAAACAAGATTCATATTACTAAAACCGGGAACGAAATAAGGCATATTACTACCGACCTTATATAAATTAAAATATGTATATAAAAGAATACAGTGAAAAACTGTATGCCAAGAAGTTAGATAATTTGATCAAATGGAGACTTTGCTAGAAAGACAAAAACTACCAAAACTGAATGAAGAAGAAATAGAAAATCTGAATAGACCTATTGCATTAGTCTGCTTAGACTGCCACAACAAAATACAAAGGACTGCATGGCTTAAAGAAGCAAGATTTATTTTCTCACAGTTCTAGAGGCTCGAAGTCCCAGAACAAGGTTCCACATTTGGTTTCTGGTGAGAGCTCTCTTCCTGGCTTGCAAAGAGCAGCTTTCTCTCTGTGTCCTCTCATGGTCTTTTCTCTGTGTATTTGTAGAAAGTGAGAGTGAGCTCTGGTGTCTCCTCTTCTTCTGAAAAGGACACCAATCCTATCGTATTAGGGCTCCACCATTATGAACTTCTCTAATCTTAATTACTTAACTAAATCATACTATAACTACTTGGGAACATGACACAGCAACTAAAATGAGCTTACAAATAGTTTCATAGCATAAAGGAGCATATTTATTACTATAAATGATAATTATAAAAAGCAGAATGAAAAATTGTGTATAGAGCATGATCCCAACTACATATATATGACTATATAAAAAATTATTCTGAAAGATAACACATCAGAATAATAACAGTGGTTATCCTTGGGTTATTGGAATATTTTTCTTCCTCTTTTTTCCAATTTCTTTTTTCTAAAAGTTCATGATGAAGATGAATTGCTTTTATGATAGAAAATTCACAAAATACTTTATATATACAACAAACAAACAAATAAACAAACAATGCCACTAACCGGAAAAGTCTGTCACATTTTCTGAAAATATAATTACATTTTGGTTAGGGCTTTACCATATGAATTTCAGGGGCAACACAATTCATTCCATAACACCTATAAATTTAGAGATTGAATTAGTTATCTAAACACTACCTGCCAAGAAAAACCCAGGCCCAGCTAACTTCACTGGTGAATTCTACCAAAGTTTTAAAGAATTAATCCCAACTCTTCACAAACTCTTCAAAAAAATAAAAGAGGAAGAAACATTTCCAAAATCCTTCTATGAGGCCATTATTACCGTGTTACGAAAACTAGACAAAGATGTCAAAAAACAGAAAGTAATAGTCCAATATTGTTTATGCATATAGATGTAAAGTCCTCAACAAAATGCTAGAAAATTATATCAAGCAACATATAAAAAGGATTATACACCATGACCTAGTTGGAATTATCCCAGGAATTCAAGGCTTCTTTAACATCTGAAAATCATATCAAGAGAATAAGAAACAAAAACAAAATAATCATCTTAATAGACATAGAAAAATCATTTAACAAAATTTAATATCCCTTCATGATAAATAATTCAACAAACTAGACATAGAAGGGATCTACCACAGCCTGGTAAATGACATCAATGAAAAATTTCCAGCTAAGGTCATACTAAATGCTGAGAGACTGGTTTTTCCTCTAACATCAGGAACAAGACAATAATGACTTGAGCCCTAGCAGTGCTCTCCACTGCTATTCAATTTTGTACTGGAGGTTCTAGACAGGGAAATTAGACAAGAAATACAAATAAAGAGAATTAGATTGGAAAAAAGAAGTAAAACTACTGTGTTTTGCAGATGTCATGAAGATAATAGGCAGATGATAGCAATTTGCAGATATCATGATGATAAAAGGCAGATGATAACAAGTGTCAGCAAGAATGTGGAGGAATTGGAACCCTCATACACTGCTGGTAGTAATATAAAATGTTGCAGCCATTTTGTATAACCATCTGGCTGTTACTCCAAGGGTTAAACATGAAGTTGCCACATAACCCAGCAATTCCACTGCTAGGTATATACCCAAGAGAATTGAAAACATATGTTCACACAAAAACTTGGACGCTGATAGTCATAGCACCATTATTCATACTGGCCAAAAAAAGTATACAACACAAATGTCTATCAATTGAGGAATGGATAAATAAAAGTTGTACATTTATACAATGGAATATTATTTGGCAATAAAAAATGAAATTCCAATACATGCCACAACATGCATAAACCTTAAAAAAATTATGATAAGTGAAAGAATTTAGTCACAAAATATCACATATCGAATGATTCCTTTTAGATGAAATGTCCAGAATAGGCAAATACATGGACAGAAATTACCTTAGTGGTTGCCCAGCCTGGGATTGGTAGGGAAAAATGGGAACTGATTGCTAATGGGTATTGGGTTTTTTTCTGGGCTGACAAAATGTTCTAAAACTGATTAGTATCCTGATTGATAAGCTCTAGGAATATAGGAAAAAAAGAAAAAACAAAACAACATCAAATTGTACTTTTTATAGGGGTATATTGTATCTTATGTGAAGAATATCTCATCAAAACTATTATTTAAATGGGAGAATAAGTGAATATTATGAAAACCAACCCAATAAATTTGACAACTTAGTTTAAATGTAAAAAATTCATGAAAAACATAAATGATCAAAACTAGGACAAGAAGAAGATAAAATTCAAATTGCCCAGTGTATAGTAAATATATCGAATTATTAACATATTAACTTTTGTAAAAAACTTGAGGTGAAGATGCCTTCACAGGTAAATTTTATCAAACGTATAAGGGAGAAATAATATGAATTCTACACTAACTCTTTTGGAACATGGAGTAGAAAGAAACATTTCTCGACATATTTTATGAGACCAAGTCTATCCAGACAGCAAAATCAGATAAAGTCATTATAAATAATAAAAATTACCAACCAATTTTCCTTATGAATTTAGACAAAATATCTTTAAGATAGTATTAGACAATCAAATCCAACATGTAAAATTGGTAATATATAATGACTGAATAAGATTTGTACCAAGAAGCAAGTTTGTTTTAACATTTGAACAATCAATTCTATTTGCCATATTAACAAAATGAAGGAGAAAAACCATTTGATTATATCAATGCCTGTTGAGATAGCATTTGACAAAAGTCATCACACATTCATTATACAAACTAAACAAACAAAGAATAGAAAGGAACTTCTTAAAACTGATAAAGGGCTTTTATGAAACACCCTCAGCTAAAATCACAAAATCATAAAATTGCTTAAAGATGAAAGAATGAACATTTTCTGTGTAAGATTGGGAATAATACAAGGTTATATACTCTCACCACTTCTATTCAGTATTGTACTTGAGATCTTAGTCATTAATGATGCAGGAATAATAAATTACAGGCATAAAGATTAGAGAGGAAGAATTAAATCTGCCTTAATTCACAGATGATCTGCCAAGGAATTTACAAAAAAAAAAAATCTACTAAAGTAAGATGCTAGTGTAGCAGAGTCACCTGATACAAATTTTATAATCACAAATCAAATATATATATATATTCTTAATAAATGCTTGAAAACAAAAATTGAAAACTATAGCATTTATAATAACATCAACATATGAAATACTTAGACATAAATAGAGCAAAATATGCACTTAAACCATAGACTGAAAACTACAAAAAGGTTGTTCTGATAAATTTAAAAGGATCTAAATAAATGGAGATATATGCCATAGTCATAGATTGGAACACTTTGTATTGTTAAAATGTCAGTTCCTCCAAAATTTATCTATAGATTCAACACAAGCTCTGTTAAAATCTGAGCAACGTTAAAAAAACGTGCAATCTGATACTAACATTTTATGAAAGTGCAAAAGATTTAAAATATACAAAATAATCTTGAAAAGGAAAACACAGGAGCCATACTTCCTGACTTCGGTAGTTGACGTCATATTTGCATTAAAAATAGACATATGGATCAATTGAATAGACTAGTAAGACTAGAAGTAGAAATATATATATGTATTTATATACATACACTATACATATTCAATTGACTTGCAGTAAAGATGTCAGGTGTCACGATAATTCAACGTGTGAAAGAATGAACTTTTTGTGAAATGGAGGCAGAACAATTAGGTATGTATTTGGGGAAAAAACCAAACCAAACCAAAACCAAAACACTTTCACCCTTACCTCACACTATATGCAAAAATTTACTAAAAATGGATCATATAACTAGACTAAAACCATACAACATAAAATAATTGTAGGAGAAAATCTTCATGGTTGTTAGGAAATCACAGTTTTCTTAGATAGGACC
Source organism: Diceros bicornis minor (assembly GCF_020826845.1). Classification (NCBI taxonomy): domain Eukaryota; kingdom Metazoa; phylum Chordata; class Mammalia; order Perissodactyla; family Rhinocerotidae; genus Diceros; species Diceros bicornis. The sequence goes on from NC_080745.1 coordinate 71,629,862, forward strand.
TAACACGGAAGAACTATAAAAGAAAAAATTGATTAAGTGGAATGAAACTTAAGAATTTCATATTTTATAAAAAGTTTAAAAATTAGCATGGACTACCCTCTTAGAAGTGAGGGGAGTAGCTACCCAGGGGGTGTTATGACTATAAGGGAGCACAAGGTAGGGGCTTCTGCAGTGCTGTTAATGTTCCCTGTGGCCGTATAACATATTTCAAAGAGATTGATACATTTTGGATTCCATTTTCCCATCCTTCACTTCACTTGTATGCTATCAATAAATTTAAACATTGTGTCCATTTATTTTACTGTATGTAAAGAGGGCTGGGGGCTTAGAACTCAATATTTTCATAGCCTCGTTTATGAGGCTTATTAGTCAAAAGTGGAAGAGGAACATTCTTCTTAATCTTTGTCAACATGGATATTACTTGTTATTTACATAATTACTGATCTTGCATTCATGGTTTTGTTCAAAACCCGAGGAAAGCGGCTAATATCCTTAGGCCCTGTGCTATGTGATTTATAAATATTAAATTATGCAATCTTACAGAAACCTTGTAAGGTAGGTAATGTCCCTAATTTATAGACAAGGAAGCTGAGATTTAACTATAGCCACTCAGCCGTTACACGACTCACCCTATTTTGGTCCCATGTCGCCCTCATTCACTGCTTTTTCATTATACCATGTTTATGAAATTAGCTGGCCACATAAACACAACGCCATTCATGAATCATTAACTCAGATCTGATCAAATAGACGCCAAGTGGCAGAAACAGTAGCAAAGAATCATCCTCAGAAAATTTCAGGATTAAGTAAGATACTTATTTCCCTTTGGAAAATATTTGGCGAATTAAAATGCCCGAAATATCTTTGATTACAGAATTAAAAGATTATTTCGCTGAAAGGAAAATTAATACTATTTCAATTAACCTCCTTCCTTTTAGAGATGAGGGACTTGATGTCCTAAAGTATAAAACGCCTTGTCCAAAGTGATGGAAGATTAGAGCCTTAGGTTACCAAATTCCAAATTCGCCTTCTTACTGTTATTCCAATTGTCTCCAGTAATATGCTAGATAAAAAATCTAGGGAGGATGAGAATGCATAGTGAATCAGAGGAAAACAAGCAATCCTGGTGGCATTCCTGTCTTTCCTTACCGCACACCAAAAGAACAGTGAGGATGTAATAGGAGTTGGCAGCAAGGGAGCAGGAGCCCGCAGTATGGAGGAGGTGGGTGAACCAGAAAGCAAATATCATTAGCATCAGATGTTGGATGGACAGCTTGTTGATTTTCTTCTTACTTTGGTCACGATGCACATCAGTAAATAGCAGATCATGTCATGGGAGCCAACCCGGAACTTGGCAACACTGGGGAAAAATAAAGCCTTGAAGGGGACGCTGACTGTTGTGGCAAACATCTCCCGTCCATAGGTCCCTCAAGTGCAGCTCTTTAGGTTAGAGAAGGTAACTTATTCTGGCATCCTTCCAAACACTGCAGAGTACCACAGCTTCCTGCCTATAGTTCTGTAGTTCTTTCCAATATTCACAGTAAGATGAGAGGAATGAGAAAGCTTGGTTATCTCCTTCCTGGGAGGAGGTTGGTGCAGGCACTTCCATTATCATGTGGCAGATGGAGGATGATTCTGGAGAGTCTACGAGTCCTCAGGTCCCTGCCATAATCTCAGGCCCACAAGGCCCAGTGCCTGCTGAGAAAAATCATTCTTGGGCTCTGTAAGTTTAGAAGTCTTGTCTTCCAGACAGCAATAGTGCCGCTAAATTGCACACAAATGTTTGCCACTCAAACTTTTTGAGCTCCTCAAACCACTAGGCAAGGAAAGGAGTCATTGTCATGGGTTCTGATCATTAGGAGGAGCTAAGGCTACTGTTACAAAATGGGGCAGGAAAACATATGTTTGGCACCTAAATGAACCACATGGGAATCTCTTGGCCCAGGATGTGGGCCAGCTGTGATGGCAGCTGAATCTCTCGCCAGCTGTGATAGGAAATGAACAAACATAGAAACCTGATCCAGAGAAATCCCTGGTAACTCAACCAGGAATGAGGGTCTGTCACCCCACCGGGCAATTCACCTACACCAGCAGAGGCCGTAGGCTGAGGAGAATCTGGAAAAAAGGGTAGATAAAGAAGATGATAAGTATTAGTTTTGGCCTAGCAATCAGCTGCAGTAGTTAGGGCTCTTATTAATACCACCAATATTCTCCTTATACAATTCATGCAGAAAAAAAAAAGCCTACCAGAATCCTGAAGAAGCTGCTCCCAGAATTTATAAGATACAAGTAGATGCAAGTGCCTAAGAGGTGGACTGTAATAGACATGGTATTGCACTGCCCAGATCTAACCTTGTTAGGACTGAAACACTCATTCACACAGCTACTGGTAATGTTAATAGCCAACAGCACAAAACTCGGTTTCCCTTCACAGCATTTGCCCTTGGTTGAAGAGAGCCACCTTCTCCAAGATCACCCCTGCTTCCTGGGACAGGCCTCATCCAGTGAATGGAAGGTAAGAGGGTAGAAGGGCCTGGAGGATTAGCTGAGGCCTTTCCTGTTAATGTATGGCAGCCAAACTTCTCTGCCTAATCCTGTTTCTTTCTTTCCTTTTTTTTTTTTTTTTTTGCTGAGGAAGATTCCCCCTGATCTAAGATCTGTTGCCAATCTTCCTCCTTTTGCTTGAGGAAGATTCGCCCTGAGCTAACATCTGTGCCTATCTTCCTCTATTTTGTATGTGGGACACCACCACAGCATGGCTGCTGCCTAGTGGTATAGGTCTGTGCCTGGGAACTGAACCCGGACCGCCAAAGCAGAACGCGTCGAACTTAACCACCAGGCCATGGGGCTGACTCAATCCTTCTTCTTTTACTCCCCAAGGGTGTTGATTCTGAGAGCGCTTCCCAGCGAACTTCCTGTATACTTCCTAGAAAGCCTAACATGTAACATCCTCATATTTTCCCTCTCTTATGCCCTTCATTTTTTTTTTTTTTTTTTGCTGTAGTTCCATTCCATACTTATATCTGGGGTAATTAGTTTTCAGCTTTTAGTACATTTTACAGTCAAGTATATGGGCAACAAATTCTTTCAGATATGTTAATCTGAAAACGTCTATAAGTTGCTACCAATTTTGGGATATGTTCTCCCTGGAATAGAATTCTAGGACAGGGCATTCTTTTTCTTATTTTTTCCTTTCCACACTTTAGATAGGTCATAGAATTGGCATCTGTTTTTAATCATTCACATAATTAAATCAGTTATCAGTTTATCATTGTTTTCTTAACATAATCCATCTTTTTTCATCCCCTCTGGATGCTCTTAACCTATTATCATTGTCTTGGTTTTTATTTGCTTGTCTATCATCTGTCTAGATGGAGCTTTTTTTGGTATTTTTCCCTCTTGGGATTCTTGGAGTTTCGTGAATTTTTTTCAGGTAAAAAAAATGGCTAGTACTTCTCTACATTTTTCTTCACCTGAGACTCTGATTCCAATATATCTTTTCAATGTATTTCATGTGTTTTTTTAATAATCTTTTTCTATTTTCTATCATTTTCTGTCTCTGCCTTCAATTTGGATATTTTCTACATGCTTTCTGCTGTTTCTAATCTGATATTATGCACAATACTTAATGTTAGTCAATGAATTTTTCATATCACTAATTTTTGGTTTGACACATTTTCATGTTTTAAGTCTTTGCTCTAAATTTCCCTCCTTTCCTCTATTTTCTTAAATGTATTAATTATAATTATTTTAAAGGTCTTCTCTGAAAAGTCCAATTTCTTTTGGTCTTTTTCTCTTTTCTTCCTTTTTTTTCCTCTACTGATTTGACATCACTTAGTCTTCATTTTTGCTGCACATCATAACATATGATGTTGGACTTATGAATGAAAAAAAGTACGGAATCTTGACTTTTTCTTCCTGCAAAGATGCTTACATTTTCTTGTCAGGCAAGTAGTATTGCAGCAAATAAACTTTATCCTTTCAAGAATGGTTTTAGGCTTTGTTGATCTATTTCAGTTTTGTGTTTAATCCTAGGGAATTGTTCTTATTCCTAAGGCCAAGTCCTTCTGGAGTCTCAACAGAAATCCTCGGTGTTTACCAAGTCCCCTCTTGGCAGTGTTTAAATTACAGCTTCCAACTCTCTAGCACTGAGTGACAGTAGAAATCTGTGCTCTTGTCTTTTACTTACTAGCTACTGTTTTGTGCTGAGTTTCTTGGAATTTTCCTGGTGCATAAAGAATTTGTGAGTTATTCAATGACTTGAGGATATTTGTAGGTTTTAAGACTTGTTTCTTTGTGATTTCCGCTGCTCCAAAACGTTGTCCCTCATATTTATGCTGTCTGGTGTCCTGGGGTTTGGTCTCTGACTCTTCACTCTTCAGTCCACTAAAACTGACACTTAATGCTTGGGGCTCTATTTCCTGTGCCGCCAACCAGAAAATGTCCTCAGAAAAAAATCAAGAATAATGTGTCCCTCACCTTATGTATTATCCTTATCTCAACTATTGTGGCCTCTTAGGTAGTATTTGAATTGGTTGCTTTTCAATACAAACATCTAACTGTATATATTGTATATGTATATATTTGTATGTCTTTGTGTATGTGTATTTATAATTCTTTTCTATGGGAAAGTCAATCTAATCCACATGTTGGTAAACTGTGTTTCTACCTCTCTTAGTAACTTTATTCTTTTAACTTCTACTTCAATGCAACCCATACTTCAGTATACTGAAATATTTACTGTTCTCTCTCGATAATTTCCCTACCTCATCAACTTTGCAAATGTCTACTTGTCCTTCGAGTTAGTGCTCAACCGTCTTTAACTGCCTCTTTTTCCCCACCGGGATGAATTGGTTAATTCTCCAGTATTACACCTTGAAACTCTGTTCTTAAGTATCCCCATACTATTTTCATAATATATTATAATCAGATATTTATTTGTCTGTCTCCCTCCCTAGATTGTGAGTTTTTCATGAAGAGGGATTCTGTTTTGTACATTTCCATATCCTCAGGTTCTGCTAGTATAGTGCTTGACACATAGCATGTGCTACGTCATTTCTTAGTGGGTTTATCAATGAATATTTTTGCCTCCATTGCTACAGACTTCATATTTAGGGAGACTGTTTAAAAGAAGTGAGTTTTGAACCCTGTTATTCATGAAGGGAAAACTTGGTGGGATGGAAAAATCTCTGTCATTACCAGTCCAGGGAATCTCCCAATAAGCAATAGGCACTAATCCCAGGCCCTTACATTGGCTGAATTACTTGGATACATTAATATCAGTTTACCTCTTTAACGCCCACTCTGCTTACTTCACCCATAAGTCTCCATAAAAAATGCAACATATCATTCCACCATAAATAACACCGTTCAGCCTCCTATATTGTTCATTTCTTCCATACTTAGGCAAATTCAGTATATCCTTCAAGGGCCAGACAATGCCTCCTCCATTCCACGAACCCTCTCTGACCACTCCATGCCTCCCTACTTCCTTCTGTCTCTAATATATCATAGGATCCTCTCAGATTCACTCTCAATTTGTTTTTGCAAATTCTTCTATCAGTTTTACCTACTCCTCACAATAGATTATATGTTTCTTAGGGACAGATAGTAGGTATTTTATATTTCCCCTGTTTTGTCAAACACTAAAGAAAACAGAACACTGGTGAGCTTCTGGAAATCACAAGCCATATTGCTCAATTAAATGTGCAGTCATCTGTCTCTTTTGGTTGGGAATGCTGAAACTATATTGATTAATAAATGATTTTCCTTATTTTAAGCAATATTCTCATAACAGCTTAATAACTTTTGCCTTATACAATTTGCCATAATTACCACCTATTTTATTTACTTAGTAGTGCTTCCTTAAATTGCCTTTGAATTCTATCTACCCAAACTTAGCCTCACCACAAACACGAAATCGTAGTTAAATGCTATGTAACTTTATTTTTTCCTGACATCCGTGAAAATAATTATTTAAAAAAGTCTCTCTCTGTGCCACACAATTTCTTCTACAAGTCACCAGAGCTACACTGTCTGTATGAAGGATAGGCCAGTCTTATCTCCATTCTAGTCTATCTTCTTAAGCCCTAGAGGCATCTTTTCATTATAATTATTTACCATCCTGGTGCCAGTCAGCTTGGAGAATTAACCCAGGCTCTCCCTCTTATATTCTGCCGCAACCTTAGCTCTTATCACATTGGGCTAATTTATATACTATTAGCTTTGAATCTAGATTCTTTTTCTCTGTCTAAACCTTTTAGACTGATAACTCAGTTTAGTAGTCAGCCTGGCCTTTTCACTGGTCTCCTCCACATTTTGACCATGGATCTCCATCCACTTTCCTTGAGTCCAGTTCTCACTCATTGCAGGGGTTATGAGACAGAAATGAATCAGACATATGGCTCAAAGAAGTCACCAGCTGTGAAGGCCAGTCATACATTCTAACCCTGCCCAGCAGCAGTAGAAAGAATAATCACTTATGCATCACATCCAGGTCTGTGTGCATATGATGTTCAGAAATATACTTAGGTTCTTTAAAGCTCAATTTTCTCATCTGAAAAAAAAATGTGTTAATACATGCCTGCTGGGGTTTATGTGATGATTAAGTGAGAATATGAATTGATGTTCTTATTATTCTTAGCATTGGAAAAACTCAATAAAAGATTATGCCATTATTATTATTTTAATATTATTATACTTATACTATACCACTACCACTATTTACAATGGGCCTGAGTGGCTGGACCAACTCCAAATACTCCATTTCTTGACAATTTCTAGAGAATTCAAAGACTGTTGCCTGATGACTCACCCTGACCTGACATCTGGAATCTCACTCGGTTGGCTCTCTGTGTAGGCAGCTGTTTCCTACAAAAGTAAGTTTTTTCTCAGGGAACCATGAGAGTAGGGAACCAGAAAGACAAAAATCGAGAGAAGTAATCATGTTTACTTATTTTTTTGGAGATGAATGTTTGTTAAAAAGCAGAAGGTGGGACCCAATAATACAGGAATTGTTAAATGGATAAAAGAGATATACAATAGATTAGAGACACAAAGCTATGTGAGCAGGTGACAGTGCAGAACCCTTCTGCTGGGGAGACATGAAGAGTGAATGCAGAGCAGATCATCCTCGAAGGACAACTGAGTGGAGGTGTGATTAACACCTTTACTGAGGTACATGTTCCTCCTGAGCAGTATCTAAAATAGTCAGAGTATTCATTCCGTGTCCACCAGTTTGCTGCTTTCACACTTGTCATCCTGTAGGCCAGTGTTTTGAGGTTTTTAATGATTATCTATACCTGGCAAAATGAGCCACTCAGCTGCAGGAGACAGCAGGCTCTTGCTTATGACAGTGGGGTGGTAAACATTGCTTGGCCCTTCTGTTAACTCTATTCAACAGTAAGTTGTTGCTACCCACACATGCTGCCTTCTCTTTTTTCTTTTTTTTTTTTTTTGGTGAGGAAGATCAGCCCTGAGCTAACATCCACGCCAATTCTCTTTTTGCGGAGGAAGACTGGCTCTGAGCTAAATCTATAGTCAATCCTCCTCCTTTTTTCCCCCAAAGCCCCAGTAGATAGTTTTATGTCATAGTTGCACATCCTTCTAGTTGCTGTATGTGGGACACCGCCCCAGCATGGCCAGACAAGTGGTGCATCCGTGTGCGCCCGGGATCCAAACCCTGGCTGCCAGTAGCAGAGCACACGCACTTAACCACTAAGCCACGGGGCCCGCCCCACATGCTGCCGTCTCAAAGCATGTGGAAAGACCTTTAAGTGCTGTGGCCTGGTGGCAGTGGAGGTTGGGTTGGTAAGGAAGCCAGGGAACAGCGAGTCCTGCAAGGTGATCACAATGATGATCAAGTGCAGGGTTAATGTCTTCAACCTAGTGGCACAAAATCCAAGACAATTTGCATGAAAGTTTTCCTGTGCATTAAAATTGATTGCAAGCAGACAAGCAGTAATTGCTTCTGTGGTACTAATTAAAATGTAGTACTTTTGTGTGTGGTTGTTTGGCCAGGCATGTATAGAGGACTCGGGTAAGAGACAGTGAGTGTTTAGCAATAAAACTCATCTGAATTTTCCTGGAAGCTGAGTCCCAAAAACACTTGAGAAGGGCAGAGGATATAATAACAAGAGGACGTGGCTTTGATTCATATATATCTGTATTTGAGTTCCAGCTCTGCCTCTCACTAGCTGTGCAATGTTGATCACATTATTTCCCCCAGCTGAGTTTCAAGTAAAATGGGCAACCTAAAGCTTAGAAATAGGAAATAATTTTTCAAATGGAGTTAATAATAATAACAGCTACTTCATGAAGCTGTTTTGAGGATCAAGTGTAAGAACACATGAAAGAGCCTGTATTAGTTTACTATTGCTGCTATAAAAAATTAACAGAAACTTGGTGGCTTAAAACAACACAAATTTATTATCTTACAATTCTATGAGGTAGAAGTCCAATACAGGTCTCAATGGGCTAAAGTCAAGATGGGAGCAAGACTGCATTACTTTCTGAAGGTTCAAGGGAAGAATTCATTTCCTTGAACTTTCTGGCTCCTAGAGGCCTTCTGCATTTCTTGGTTCATGGCCCCTTCCTCCATCTTCAAAATCAGAAATGGTAGGCCAAGTCTTTCTTTGTTGAATCATTTTGACTTCCTCTTCTGCCTCCTTCTTCCAATTTTAAGAACACTTACAATTATGTTGAGCCAGGGGTTAGGATGTGGACCTCTCTAGGGGGAACACTATTCTGTCTACCACAGAGCCCTATAAACTATGAGCGCATAGGGCTATTGTCTTATCAGAACTTGGTGGTTTTCTACTGAAATTTTGGGGAGGGACGAGGGCTATGTTTAATCTCTCTTTCACCATTGTCATAGAAAACCACTTCATTTTTCCTTGGACCTAGAATGCTAGGTGATAGGGACATTGATTTACTTCAATGCCTTGATGAACATGTTTCACATATTTGGGGTCAGAACAGTTTTCTGTAACATTATGTAATACTAGTGTCGAGCTGCCAGGTGAGGAGAAAATGAGACAAGCTGAAAGTTAGCAATCAAGTGTTTATTCCCTTACTGAGAGTACTGGCAAGAGGCAAAAGAAAAAAGTGCCAGCTCCCCAGTGTTCCATTTTTCCCCACAGAATGGCACCTGGCTGGGGTCAGATGACATGTAGCATGGACGAGGGAATCATCTTACTGCTGAGAAGCCCCACAAAAAAGGCTCCTGCCTTTTTATGGACGCAGGGACAAGGGGCGGGGGGGAGGGCTTAGGAGTGGAGGAAAATTGAATCAGAGCGAGGAAAAGTACCTTAGTCAAAGCTCCTGATGAGGAGGTCTTGGCAGACGCTCCTGGGAAGTGCCTGAGCAGAGGCCTCCAACAAGGAGTCCTCTGAATGGAGGTGCTTAAGCCTCCATTCTTGATTGCAACTTCCTCCAGAAAACTGCAACGCACTGACTGTGCACCAAGCCTGGTGTGGGGAGGACAGCTTTCCCCCATGAAGCCTGTCAAGCAAAGCCCTGTAATTGCTCATGGTTGGGTTGAAAGATCACATAGGATTCTGGCTTGGAGCCAGACTCCTCAGCTCATATAAATTAAAAAAACAAGCAAACAAAGAAATATACGAATAGACCTTGGAGTAATTGCTATAATACCTTGCAGTCAGAAAATAGGTGCTTTTTGTGGGATGAAAGCATTACTCATTTGTGGATAAAAATGACATTAGAAATTGCAGGAAGTGGTGTATAGGTAGGCACATTTGCTGAAATGTTACATACTGATCTTTTCCCATACAATTTCCATAGAATTGGTGTAGAATTAGAAACAGGCCTGGAATTAGAACTTGAGTTCTAAAATTTTCTACCTGAGTCCATGTTGCTTCTTGCTATTTGAAGGAGGGATCCTTTTCCCCCCTAGTTGTAAAGAATGTGTTAGCAAAGAATAGGGAATCTTTTTGTCTACAGTTATAGCTGATTTTAATAGGAGCTACAGAATTCAGCCTATAGAAAAATTGAACTGAAGATAGAAAACAAATCCTTTATGTTCATTTTCTTCATTCCCATTTGGCTGAAGCTGTGATATTCCTGGTAGCCCATATTCCACAATTTTCTCCAGTTGAATTTTAAATAACTCAGATGATTGCCCTCTTACTGTTTCTCCTGGGATCTAATTCCACTATATAATGGAGCTGACTGTTGTGAAGTTCTTGATATGATATTCTTGTGTTGAATTCTGGAGAAATTTTCCTTTACTCAATTTTATCTCCACAAAGAAATCAATAAGAATAAAAATAAAAAAGCAAGAAAAGAAAGTGGTAGTGAGATCGACTGGGGCAAGGGAGTACATTTTTTGTTTGTTTGCTTTGTTTTGTTTTGACTAGGGTGGAGGGAAGGAGGCAGGCAATACCAGGACACTCAAGAAAGGATGAGTGGAGGAGGAGAGAAAAAAAATAAAACCTGTCTCTCAGAATGGATCTGAGGAGGCAGCAGCAGCCAAGAATCAATAGCAAATCCCCTAATTCCTCTCATTCTCTGTGTGAAATGTACCTCAAGGTGCCTATTTTGGTAATTTCTAAGGATTTGGTCAAGTCTCAGGTTGTTAACTTCAAATTGATATTTAACCATTTAAAAATCCATTTCTATCTGTGTTAACCTGCATAACAAAGATTTGAACATTTGTGCTGGAGGGATCGGGGAATCCTAGCGAGGAGCTAGCCTAACTCTCCTCCAAATTCTAAAATTGTAACATATCTGCTGCTTTTCTCACACACAACCAATCCACTCCCCTTCCCCACCCCAGAAGACATCCTCATGTCCATCAATTTTGGAACTCTGAGTTCTCGATTACTGAATTTTGGCAACTAACAACAAGAAGCTGGCAGGTAGCACTCAAAAAGTCTCTACTGTCTCCAGAGACAAAAAGCACCAGATTTTTCCCCACCTACCCGCCAGGGTAGTCCAGAGCGTGCTTTCCAGATGAATGCCACAAACATAAAAGTATCTGATGGCATTCTTAATGTTCTTTTGTAAAAAGAACCCAGAAATAGGAGTGATTTTCAAAGAAGTAATTCTTTATATCACCCCAAAGCAGAAATGCTTTGGAATGAAGACCTGCTCCATGTTATAAACATTTAATGCCATAGTTTCAAGGCCCTCAGGCACCTCTAATTGTACCGCTGTCCTCTTCACCTCCACTCCACCCCCAAGCCCAGTGATTACCTTGGTCTTGGAATAAAATTCAAAATCCTAAACACCATCCACCAGACCCTGCCTGATCTGGCCTTTGTGTCTCAAGCCTCATCTCTTGTATCCTGTCCACACTGATCAATTTTCTAAAATGAGTCATGCCCCTCTATGCCACAGGCATTTCAACCTGCCGCAGTTCCTTTGGCTTTTACTGCACCTTCCAATAATACCTTCCTCTTTCCCTAATTAAACTCCATTCACTTTTCATATTATTGTTTAGTTATCACATCCTCAGAAAAAAGTTCTCTTACCATCCGTACTCTCATTCTAGATCAATATCCCTGTCATGAGCTCTCATAATACTTTGCACATTCCTTTCACAGCAGGTATAATTAATCACACAATTGCATAGGTAAATATGCAGATGTGTCTTTTTTCCCTCTGGATGGCAAGCCCCAAGTGGACAGGGACCTTGTCTATTTCACTCTCTGTTGTATCACCCCCTTAGTGTAGCACCTGATACAGAGTATATAGTATATAGCTTTTTGTTGGATCAATAACTTTGTATGTTACAAACCCAACTGACAATGAACAGGGAGTAACCAGCCAAATTCAGAGACCTGTGGGTGGCTGTTCACAATAATTGAGCTGAAGAGGAAAAAAGCATTCTCTATGTGAAAACTTGGTTGCTGCCTTTTTTTTTTTTTGGTGAGGAAGATCAGCTCTGTGCTAACATCTGCCAAGCTTCCTCTTTTTTTTTTTTTTTGCTGAAGAAGACTGACCCTGGGCTAACATCCGTGTCTCATCTTCCTCCATTTTATATGGGACTCCGCCACAGCATGGCTTAGCCAAGCGGTGCATCAGTGCGCGCTTGGGATCTGAACCGGCGAACCCTGGGCCGCCACAGCGGAACGCGTGCACTTAACCGCTTGCACCACTGGGCCGGCCCCCTGTTTGCTGCCTTTTTAAGTCTTCAAAGCAATGTTCTAAGTGTGTGCAGGTATCTTGTAATAGATTCCTGTTTTTCTTACACAGCATAATAACATGCACTGCTCTCCATATGCTTAAAATATCCACACTAGTAGTTCTTTCCACTGTGCATTCTGAAAAAATTCCCCTTATGCTTTGCACCTTATTAGGATATATATGTTTATATGCATATTTGTGTGTATATGTATTTTTTCTTATTCAAACTGTAAACAGTGAAAAATGATGACATCCTTATTTTGTTACTGCAGAAAGTGCATTGTTAAATAATACTTATTCAGTGGTGAGCTGGAGCCAGCTCATATTAGCTTGCAAGAGGGGATTGTGTGCTTCTCTTCCAACTTCTGTGTTCAGTCATGTCAAATATGTAGCTTGAAGTCAGACATAGTGAGAATATTTATACCACTGAAATCAGCAAAAACTAGAAATCAGAGCTGTTTTTCCTGGAGAGCTGATTGTTAAATATTTACCAGCAAAAACCTGGTTTTAATACTAGTTAAGGATACCTACAATTGCCTATATCTTGAGAAAATTAAGAGACTCTCAGAGCAGTCTACAGTTATTGGATCACTAACTGTGATATAGTTAACTGCAGTATTCAAATTCATGTAGATGTCAAGACTCACTTAGAAGAGTGAAGAGATTCTCTATTACGGGTGGAAAAATTCCTCAATCGTTCAGAAGTTGAATCATTCAGAGATATGAATAAAGGGAACTGGTAATTTTAAAATCCAGCATTTACAGGTGACAATGTAAAAAGGAGCAATTCTAGTAATTTTGGGAGAAAAATCTATTCCAGAGTTATTGCTAGGGCAAAAGGAAACAGATGTTTGGAGGAACAGGAGTGAATAAATGGTGTTTGATGGTCTTTGTTAGCAAAATATAGAAGCTTGAAACTTATGTAAGTAGAAGCATGAAAACAATCAGGGCTCTAAGTCTGAGTTGGTTAAGAGCATTCCACAAAGACTGGTACTGACAGTTGAAAACATAATGAGACAATCTCAGAAACAGGGTCTTATGGTCACAAATTTTGGAAAACTTCTGAATTGGAATTAAAAGTTTAGCAAAGTATGACAACATGACAACCTAAGCTGAACTGCCAAGACCAGGACCCCAAAAGCCAATGAAAGATGACCAGACAGGGAGTACAGAGCTCAACTTGAATCCATGGGGCCTGGGTGAACTGAGCCCAGTCCCGTTTCCTATGTGGTCCTCCTTCACCCCTCAACCATAGCGGTCTCTTTTTGCTTAGACTCTATTGCACTCATTGCCTGTTTTGCTCACAAGGCATTGAAGTTTTGATGCTTCTGGTGGTCATTATCTTCAAGTGTAACATTTCAGCCATTCTCTTTGCTACTCTGTGCATGGCACAAAACATGGTGCCTACAGATGTCTCAAGTTTGAAAATAGCCGTTCTCTGCATCTAAGTCACAGCATCATTCTCACCTGCAGTGTTAGCAGTCACCAGGCACATCTTACCAACTCTCTCTATATATTTTGATTCTGAAGCTGAACTCCCGATTGCACAACTGTAAATTTTCAGATCCGGCTGTTTCATGCAGATACCCTCTCATGGGACATTAGAACAGCTACAGCATAGCTCTCTGGGAGCTAACTAAGGCATTGGATTTTTCTTTTCTTTTCTCTCTTTTATTCTATCTGTTTTGAGCAAATTCCAGGTCTCAGCGATGCAGGTGGTCCAGCTTTGTACACTTGCTGTATGCTTTAATTAAGCTTATTTCTAGGTCATACTGTTGGTTCACTTCTGAGTGTTCCTGGATCCTAAGCTTCGCGGGGTTCTGGGAGGGCCCTTCAATTCTCTTATTGGATCCTGTGGTGGACCCTTCAAAGATTATTGGTTTTTAGAGATATTTGGGCTCTATGAACTTGTTTAATTCACATTGATTTCTTAAATCCACCCAAAGTTATTTGTTTCTGTCTCCTGCTTGTGGAAATTTAGATTTAATTTATAAACTCATAATCTGGAGCTAAGAAGTTGGTAAAATAGACTTTTCCCATTTTTTTTTCTTATTATCCTTGTCATTTATTTTTGTTGTAGTTTTAGCTAAAATGTTACCAGGAAACTAACCAGAGAAACTTGCAGGTTCTTCATTTTCAGACATTAGGTTTGATGGCAAAGTGAAATGTGGGCTAGAATAGAGTCTAAACTCGGCATTGTCGATACCTAGGTGAATGGCCTTGAGGAAGCCACGTCGTCTTTTCAATTGATTGTTTTTTCACCTGCAAAATGAATAACTCTAAGTCTCTTTCTGGTTCTAATATTCTACGAAAACAGCACAGAAGCCAGAAAGTCTTGGAGAGGGACAGAATTGCTTTAGTCCAAAGAATACTTGGATAAGACTGAAATAAAGATCAATAGATATTAAAATGTCAAGAGGTAATGCCTTTATTTTCTCCTAAAAAAGATGTATCATCCGTGGTATATCCATATATAATGTTACTGCAATAAGGCAAGATGAGAGAAAATAGCAGGGAGATAAAAACAAACCTTACTATTTGCCAGATGCTATACTGACCACTTTGTGCATATCATCTTCTTATAATACAACAGCTCTATGAGGTAGGCATTATTACCTGTGCCTTACACGTGAGCCTTAAAGAGGTGAAGTAACTTGCTTAATGTCAGATCACTCACAAATTATGTATATTGTATTCCAATCCAAATCTTCTTGAAGTAAATGACACTGCCAACCCAAGAGGGATGGAGAATGGTGCCATACCACATTTTTTATCAACCTACTGGGTCTAATACTGGGATGTTCTCTGGAAAACACCATAGTCCAACAGCCTCAGGAAAGACTGCAGGTTTTGTTCCACGGTGGGTGAAGAAATCCGGAACTCACATGTTTCTGTCAACAGTGTAGCTTTGACTAAGTAAGAAAAAAATATTATTCATGTCAGGTAGATGCAAGATGGAGCACTGCTCTGCTTGTTTCTTCCCAGAAGACAGTATCTCTGACATGTTCACCAACACCATCTCCAAGGATGTGATTCTTCAACTTGCCATCCAGTTTTTGAGAAGGGGAGAGTAGGTTAAGTTGATTGTACAAATGATCCTGTGCCTAGAATAAAAAGCAATTTTACCCCCAAGCAGTGTTGTATACACAGTTCATTGCTATCTTCAAAGATTCCATCTATAAAGTAAACTCATTTGCTTCCTGGTCATTTTTTTGCTTATCATTCTTTTTTTTTCATGCTCACATTAAAGAGGACAATAATCCTAGAGTTAATGTGCTTATTCTAGACCCTTAAAGAAGGAACATGGTGGATACCTAGATTATCGTATGTTCTACTAGGAGAACATATACGTTTTGAGTTGTTTGTAGCATGGGAGTATGCTGAGTTATCCACCCACTTTTGAGTGGTCTTCACTGACGTTGGCAACATTTGCTAGTGTGATGAAGACATAGATTCTTCATGACAGCTATCCCTCAAAAGAACCTCCTCTAGAGCTTCTAAGTTAGAAGTGACCCAAGGGACTGTCTAGTCTAGTTTCACACTGGCCAGGGCTGACATGTTGAATCCAGTGGCAATGTAATACAGGACTTTGCCATCATTAACATCCTTCTGTATTCATTGATAATATTTGGTTTCTACAGGAAAACCTCTTGATTTAGTTTAAGAATAAAATTGAAATATATTTTAAGGGTAAAGAAAGGGTTTCAAAGAAGCAGAAGAAAGCTTCTGAGCCTCAGGAAGGAACTGGAAACAGGAAAGAGAAAGGTGTCAGGAATCAGGGAAGCCCTCTGTACCTCTCACATTTCTGCTTTATGTGGTGGTCATTCTGCTTCATTCTTCTCTTTCTCTGTAGACTGACCCCTATCCCTCCATTCAATTACATGGTAGGAAGAGCTGTCTTTTGACTCTTTAGATCAGAAGTAACTGTTTAATGTCAATGAAAGTTTTTTGATTGGCCTAACATGTGTTGGATGCTGTGGTAAATTAAATCATTGGCCCTAATTCGTTATTTCCCTGTAGAAGAATAATAGCATTCACACCCTTGTGGTGGCTTCATGGTGGGCAGAGACTACTCCTTGGGCTTTGGCATGTAATGTGCTTTGGTCAATGGGATTTAAATTGATTTTGTAGAAGCAGAAGCTTTAACTGTGCTCAGAAGTTTTTCCTTTTATGCTCCAGTGATCTGCCATTAGAAGAACATGCTCTGAGTAGCTACTGTTCCTTCGGCATGGACTCCAGAATAAATATACGTGGAACAAACATAAATCAAACCTGCAGCCTTAAGCTGAGCCAGTCTGGATAAGCCAAACTGCAGCTGATATGCAGACCAATAAAATAAGATTAAGCTCTAGTTGTTGTAAGCTGTTGACATTTGGGATGGTATATTACGCAATATTTTTGTGCAATTGCTGGCTGAGACAGGAACTGGTATTGAAAGTGGTATGTTACCATAACAGAGGTCTAAAATATTGTCTTTGGGACTGGGAACGAGCAGTGAGAAAACACTTAGAGGATGCTGGAAAAGTGGCAACCCATGTTATGTCATGGCAAAATATTTGGTATATCTATCACCTGTGCTAACTTGGAATACAGAATATATTATTAATAAACTTCAGCTTTCAGCTGGGTGGTTTTGAGTCATAATATTGAAATATTGAGGTGGTAGCTACTAGGTGAGTTTGATAAGTTATTATTACCAAAAAAAAAAAAAATGAGCTAAGAGAAAAGAATTGCAAATGTAATTGAGAGAGAATATATACAGCCCACAGATTCCAAGGTTTGCAAAGTTAAAAAATAAAACTTTTTAGCCATTTCAAATGTTTTGCCATTACCACAAAGCTTTAGGACAAAGTTCAAATTCTGGACACTGCCATTAAGACACAACCTAAGGGCAAAGCAGCTCTATAATGTGGTTTTCACATCCTTTGTTAAGAACTTCTGGAAGGATTAAGCTAATACAACTTTATACACATTTAGAGTAATTGCAGACTTTAACTTTTTAGTATACAGTTATAAAATGGGCATCTTGAAATTGCAATTGGCCAAAAGATTTCAGGCGAGGTCTATTGGTTCTCTATCCACCAGTTTTTCCCAGCCTTTCTTCCTTCTCCAAGTTTGACCTGGGTTTCTCTGATCCAGGAAACATGGCAGCTGAATTTCTTGTCCTAGGCCACCCTACCCAATCAAAACCCACACCTTGCCTAATATGTCTTTCTCTTAGGCTTAAGAATTGATGATATAGTGAGGCAGAGAACAGCTGGGGTGAATTGCCTACAAGCTGCCAAGAGGGAGTTGGCTCCAAGGCAGAGGAGACAAAATCTCAGCATTTTATATGTTCATGAAAATTATTAGAATATCTAGAAAGACCTTTAAATGATAATAAGTTCTGGTCATCAAAATGCAAAACAAAGGAAATGTGTCATTTTCCCCCCTTCTTCTTCTTCTTATGTAATCATTAAACTTGAAACATATAGCATTATTGAGAAGGATCTCATTGATGCTTAATGCTTCCAAGTCGATTCCCCACTTGATAAAAGCCTGCCTCGGGGATCACAAGGAATTTGAGTATAAAGAATAGGCAACAGGGTGCTCTCATGTCTTCATACCAAGGTTCCACTGACTTGACATTCAGATTTTGAGAGTGTGAGGCTGTGGGGCTTCTGCTGTCTCTAACTACAGATACATAGCAGATATCAATGCTCGGATCTTAGTGCAGGTTATAAACATTCCTTTTATCACCAAAAGGAAAGAAAAGGGATTAATTAAGCCAGTAAAAGTAGGAGTGGCTTGATCTACATATAGACAGACTTGGAAACAAAGGACTTGTGCTCTGGGACAAACGTAATCCAACCTATACAAGGCACACACACTCTTAGATTTTTGTTTGTTTCTCCAACTGTAGAGCGGGAGGTAAAGCAAAAATGCTTCTGCATTATGCTAACCCAAGAAAGAACTTCTTCCCTTTTATTGCTTCATTCCCACTATGACTCTCATATTTATTCTGATTGTAAAGTATAAGATGCAGCTATGCTTGGCATCTATTGGTGATGACTTTCTGGATGCAAGCAAGATACTTCCTCTAGTTCTCCTCTAGTACATTAGTGAGCAAAAAAGCCTACGTGGAAGACCTCATGGGGGATAAAGGGTGGGTTGAAAGTGGTGGGAGTATTTTATGTTGGACATTTTTCAGCAAGACAATCTAAAACCCATCTATCAGAAATTATATTCTCCTAAAGATATTTTTTGACCACTGTGCCACCAGGCGGAACTCTAGAATATTCTAAAGTGCCCTTTCATTTCTTCTTTTTCTTTTTATTGTCTTCTACCATCTCTGTCAGTAGCCACACGTTTTCTTCCTTAACGTAACAAAACAGTCCAGTGACTATATCTGTGTCCTTGAGCTTGCACTTGGGGTCTTACCCTCTGGCCAAACATCATGCCCCTAAGAAATTTTTTAGTGAATAATATTTTTCACATCCCTTATATTATTTTCCGCATCCCAGGACTTATGTCTATAACAAAGCCAGGACTTAAGACCTTGCTGAACTCACATTAAGACAAAACTCCTTATTTTCTTATTGTAATAAAGAGTTAATTTGTATCTGATTGTCATTGATACTTTTGGATTATTTTTCTTGAAAGAATTCACAAAATTTTGTTAGCTCAAGCCCCATAAAACCTGAATTCAACCCTGCCCTCCTCCTATATGTAATTTTTCCTGTAATGACTGCTAGGAACCAGAAAATGCAGTGAGGATGTCCCCATGCCTTCCTCTCTCTACTGCCAGGCTGCCCACATTTTCCCTAAGGTAAGGTGCGCGGAATTGCAATAAAAGAAAACTAGATGACTATTGTCAGTGTCCCGGAGTCTCAGAGGTTGGATTATAGCTTTGCCCTTTGGATATGAGAGATGGTTAGAGGCACAAAAGATAGAATTCTGGGCAAAGGGGATTATTTTGGAGCTAGCAGGAAATAAAATAGAGTCACTAGACCCTATTTTAACATGTGGTGGGAGTTAGTAGTAAAATTACTTGATGGAGAAATCTAAAATCCATAGAAAAGAGAAGTGATAATTTACACTGTGTAGGGACGCTGGAGACATTTTAAATGGGCAGTAGAGCAGAACACACTATCCAAATGACTCAGCTTGTCTCTCCTAGCAGTTGTCACAAACTGAAATAGGAGACTTTTTTTTTTTTTAGATTTAAACGAAAGATGCATTTCATAGAGAAAAGCTAACAAAGTGTTTAAAACCTCTAAATACTCCAAGAGAGAATTCTGAAGGCAAAAACTACCAGTTTTCACTGAAGAGGTGAAGCAAGAGAGGAATGGCTTTCTGATGCCCAGTGAGATGTTATGATTATTAATAATAGGAGCAGAATCTTTTTTTCAGAATGCTCTAGTAGGCCAGATATTGTGGCTATTTTATAATATAAATACCTTCAAAGCAAATACCTGTTGCTTTTTGAATCTCACTGCTTGTCACCTAACCTCAAACATACTCTCCCCTTATTAACCATAATGCAGGGGTGCGTGCTTCCCAAAGAATAAGTTAAACTATGACAGAAAGAGCAGTCTGCAGTCCGTACCCTTCCCACCATATGCACTTTGTATTCCTGTGTATTTGTATTTTCTTCCTAAATATTCTAGAATGTTTTCAGTGCTTATTTTTGCTACTTTCCCATAAAGTTGCAAGGTCTGTAAAAAAAGGAAGTAGAAATTCTATTTCTTATATTGCCTTCAAAATGGAAGTCACGTAAATAAATATTTATCATTTCTGAATTATTGTATTGCATCTTTATTGTATCTTCACAACGATATTAAAGTTTTTCAGGTATTTTTGCTTTATCTTCCCAAAACAATGATTATTTTATTTTACTGTTTTTAAACTGCAGGGTTTTTTTTTCCCCTGAGGAAGATCAGCCCTGAGCTAACATCCGTTCCTAATCTTCCTCTTTTCTTTTGCTGAGGAAGATTGGCCCTGGGCTAACATCTGTGCCCATCTTCCTCTACTTTATATGGGATGCTGCCACAGCATGGCTTGACAAGCGGTGAGTCGGTGTGCACCTGGGATCCGAACCTGTGAACCCTGGGCTGCCAAAGCGGAGTGCATGCACTTAACCACTGCGCCACCGGGCTGGCCCCCACAATGATTATTTTAACAAAAATATATTCAGTT
The DNA here is from genome assembly GCF_020826845.1 of Diceros bicornis minor. Classification (NCBI taxonomy): domain Eukaryota; kingdom Metazoa; phylum Chordata; class Mammalia; order Perissodactyla; family Rhinocerotidae; genus Diceros; species Diceros bicornis. The sequence continues at coordinate 71,650,187 of NC_080745.1, forward strand.
TCAGAGATTGGAGAGTTGCAGAGTTGATTAGGACTTAGTCAATTCACTCACAGAGGTTTTAGGTAAAGGAAAAGAACACAAGACAAAATTGTTTATGACGTGTCAAATTATTTATTTCATTTAAAGTTGCTTATAATGCCCAAATTTGAGCATACAAATCTGTATGCTCACTAAGAGGGAGTATAGCATCTTCATCGGCTCTATAGTCTCCAACATCAAGAACAGTGCTTGGCACAGAGTAGATGTCCAGTTACGTCCATAGTTTTTGGGACTATCATGGAATCTGTATCCAGACAGAATGCAATCGGGCATGTAAAGATGCGTAACACAATCAACCACTCAGCTCACTGGAGGTGGTGAGATGACTCATAATTCAGAACAATGTGAGGAGTTTTAAAAAGAAGTCCTTAAAAATATTGCTGACTAACTACCTCCTCGAAGGTAATAACATCCCTTGATCTGCATCACATTATCCAGTGGTTTTTACACAAAGGCTTCCCACACACCCCAGCCACAGAAGATGCTACAGTTGAAATAGAAACAGAAGACTTCTGTTAACACTAAAGGGACAGTGAAGTGTGAAACTCTGGCTTTGATTTATATATGCTTTTAATTTATATTTTAGTGATGCTGCATATTGTCTTATATAAACAGAGTTAGAGGCATTTCAACATCCTTATTCATTTGAATGCACATGAAAATAATATCTGAGTCACAGGCATTTTCCTTTCCACTGTTTTCCCTGATGCATTTGCTTTGTTGAATAATAATAAAGAAAGTACTGAATGTTACAGTGTACTAAGAGACATCACAAAACCAACTCATCACAAAGTCTCAGTGGCAGTAATGAAAGATAGCTGATATAAAAAGCAAGAAAGTGAAGTCATTATTGCCACAATATCTTCACATGTACCTATCATGGACCGTCTGATGCAGGGTCTTGAAAACCATAAAAGACAATGTGGCTTTTTAAAAAAGGTGTTTTCCTATTTCAAACTAAAGCTGTTGTTTTCTTCAGTTTCTGATTATGCAACATGGCACCATGGTCTCCATGACAACTCCTTGTCCCATAGCAATTGAAGTGATGGCGAAGCCATTGTTCCCATGATCCTCTGAGCAAGGACTGGCCTCACCTGGTCCAACTCTCCAGCTCATTTTCTGTGGCTTGTCCCCACACTGGGTACCACTTTAATTTTAGGCTTTGTTAACATCCCACTGATCCATGAATACTCTATACATGTCCTATCCTCCAAGCTGTTCGACTTATAGTCTATGAATGATTTAAAGCCGAAGATACCTAATACTTTATCCTTCTAAGCATTCACGCTATTTTGTACACGTGTTAAAATACCTTGATGCCCTCCCATAAAATCCAAAGTCTTGGCTATGTTCTACAATGTTCTGAATCATATATTCCTGTTTACCTCTTATCTGTCAGTTCGTGGTTTTCTCCAAGCCAGCAAGGCTTGGGCCACACTGATCATCTTTCAATTTCTCAGAAACTAAACATCATGGCTTTTGACAATTCCATTCTCTCCACACGGAGCAAGCACAACCTTCTCCTTATTTTTCACTTGTTCACTTCCTACTTATTCTTCTGTTGGCAGCCTATGAGGGTGTTTAAGAATTTGCACTTCGCGAAAAAAAAAAAGACAAATTCACATCCGAATTCTTTCTCTTACTAGAGGTTTGACCTTGAAAAATTGGCCTATTATCTAAAGCTTTAGTATCCTTCTCCATAAAATGAGAATAATAATGTTAAATAGCTCTGAGAATTGTTAAAAATAATAAATAAGATAATCCAAAGAACTTTTTGAAAATGGAAATGATAGCATAATTTAAAACTGTTTCCAGTGCTCCGTGAAATAGAGTACCTATACAGCAACAAAGACACAGACAAACAACATAATCAAATTGGACAAAGTCTACATTAATACTAGTTAAATCTTTTTTTCAACATGAATCACATGATATAAGAATGTGAGGATAAACTACTATCAGTCATAATAATTATAATATTATAAAATTTGCAAGGTGAAGCAAAGGGAAACAACTAGGCATCTACTGGACTTGACAACCCCAAAATAGAAACAAAAAAGCACATGAATAAACATGTGCTCGCTGCAAACTTCAGACAGCCGACTTGAAAACACCTGCTGAAACTGGAGGGGATTTGCCAACTCCAAAAATAAGTGAAAGCAGGGGGTTGATATAAGCTATAAGGGCGCTGAGCAGTCTGAGTCACATGAATTCTCAAAATCAGTCATCCAAAGCTCTCTTTCAGGAAAATTCCTAGACTGGAAAGAGGTGCTACATAGACAAAAGAAAAAGTCCAGGGCCGGCCCCGTGGCTTAGCCGTTGGGTGCGCGTGCTACGCTGCTGGCGGCCCAGGTTCAGATCCCGGGTGCTCACTGACGCACCGCTTCTCCGGCCATGCTGAGGCCGCATCCCACATACAGCAATTAGAAGGATGTGCAACTGTGACATACAACTATCTACTGGGGCTTTGGGGGAAAAAAATAAATAAACAAATAAAATTATAAAAAGTCCAGAAAAAAAGTGGAGGAGAGAAACAGGATTAGGAGCCACCAGAAAGTAAGAAAATGTATTTTGAACATCATAACAAAACAATAGAAAAGGTACTCAAGAGCTATGAAGTGAGGGGAGGAAAAAGTAATTTCTTATGTAATGAATCTTTCTTACAAAAAGATAAAGATAAAATTTTATACAAAAGTTTTATAAGAAAAAGAGAATAAATAGCACAACGATATTCCTACAGCAATCAAAGCATTGCAGAAACACATGACCACAAAAGAGATGATAATTCTAACATATTTCAAAGGAAGGTAAGTATATAAAGATAATGATGTAAGATATAAAATATAACACAAAATCACGGTCAGATACACTTGGATGTGTATTATATCTTAATAAAGATATATAAATAAGATTTAAAAATAATAAGTTCAGAAATTATGAATGAACAGAAGACTGAATAAAAAAGCAAAAAAAGAAACAAAAATGATTCGAGAGAAAATAGTAAATTTAAACACATGCAAGAAGATAAAACATGATATAAAAGTGTCTCCATAGAAGAATAACAAAATGTAGAAACAGAGTGAATAATAAAAATTATAATTCTAAGTAATTTTTCTGAATAAAAGTTTAAAATTACATGTTAAAAAAGCCCATTACATACTTAAGAAAAATTGACCCAGAATATCCAAAATTGAGATATATTTAGTAAAATTTCTCAATTTTAAAGAAAAAAAATCTCTGGACACCCCAGAAAAATTACCATACCTCTTATAAATGAAAGAAAATCAATTTATCATTAGTTTTGTCTATAGCAACACTTTATTTCAGAAGAAAATGTAGTGATAGTTTTAATATTTCCAAGGAAAGAAAACGGAATTCAAGGATTTTATAAACCAGCCAAATAGATTTCCAGGTACAAAGATGGAAGACAATTTATTAACAACTTTTTTTTATTGTGAAATTTTTGTTGTACATTATTGTTTATCAGTCACCATATAAGCGCATCCCTCCACCCCTTGTGCCCACCCCTAGCCTCCTAGCCCCTGGTAACCAAGAAACAGTTCTATCTGTACGTGTGTTGGTTTATCTTCCACATATGAGTGAAATCATGCCCTGTTTGTCTTTCTCTTTCCGGTTTATTTCACTTGACGTAATAGCCTCCAGTTCCAATCATGTTGTTGCAAATGGGACTATTTTGTCTTTCTTTATGGCTGAGTAGTATTCCATGGTATATATATATATATATATATATATATATATATATATATATATATATATATATATACCACATCTTCTTTCTCCATTCATCAGTCGAGGGACACTTGGGTTGCTTCCATGTCTTGGCTATAGTGAATAATGCTACAATGAGCATAGGGGTGCATAAGCCTCTTTGGATTGTTGATTTCAGGTTTGTTGGGTAGATACCCAGCAGTGAGATAGCTGGATCATAAGGTATTTCAATTTTTAATTTTTTATGCAGAGGAATCTGCATACTGTTTTCCATAGAGGCTGCACCACTTAGCTTTCCTCCCAGCAGTGGATTAGGGTTGCCATTTCTCCACAGCCTTTCCAGCATTTGTTGCTTTTTGTCTTGGTGATTATAGCCATTCTAACAGGTGTAAGGTGATATCATAGTGTGGTTTTGATTTGCATTTCCCTGATGACTAGTGATGTTGAGCATCTTTTCATGTGCCTGTTGGCCATCTGTATATCTTCATTGGACAAGTGTCTGTTCATTTCCTCTGCCCATTTTTTGATTGGATTGTTTGATTTTTTTGTTGTTCAGTTGTGTGAGTTCTTTATATATTATGGAGATTAATCCCTTGTCAGATATATGGTTTGCAAATATTTTTTCCCAGCTGGTGAGTTTCCTATTAATTTTGATCCTGGTTTCACTAGCCTTGTAGAAACTCTTTAATCTGATGAAGTCCCACTTGTTTATTTTTTTCTTTTGTTTCCCTTGTCTGAGGAGACATGGAATTCAAAAAGATCCCTTTATGGCTGATGATGAGTAGTGTACTACCTATATTTTCCTCTAGGAGTTTTCTGGTTTCAGATCTCAGCTTCAGGTCTTTGATCCATTTTGAGTTAATTTTTGCACATGGATAAAGAAGATGGTCTATTTTCATTCTTTTGCCAGTGGCTGTCCAGTTTTCCCAGCACCGTTTATTGAAGAGACTTTCCTTTCTCCACTGTATGTCCTTAGCTGCTTTGTCAAAGATTAGCTGCCCATAGATATGAGGTTTTATTTCTGGACTTTCAATTCTGTTCCATTGATCTGTGTGCCTGTTTTTGTGCCAGTACCATGCTGTTTTAATTACTATTGCTTTGTAGTATGTTTTGAAGTCAGGGATTGTGATGCCTCCAGCCTTGTTCTTCTTTTTCAGGATTGCTTTAGCTATACAGGGTCTTTTGTCACCCCATATGAATGTCAGTATTCTTTGTTCTATTTCTGTGAAGAATGTCCTTGGGATTCTGATTGGGATTGCATTGAATCTGCAGATTGCTTTAGGTAGTATGAACATTTTAACTATGTTTATTCTTCCAATCCAAGTGCATGGAACATTTTTCCATTTCTTTATGTCATCATTGATTTCACTCAATAATGTCTTACAGTTTTCATTGTATAGATTTTTCAATTCTTTGGTTAAATTTACTCCTAGATATTTTATTCTTTTTTATTGCAATTGTAAATGGGATTGTCTTCTTGAGTTCTCTTTCTGTTAGTTCGTTGTTGGTATATAGAAATGCAACTGATTTCTGTAAGTTGATTTTGTATCCTGCCACTTGGCTGTAGTTGTTAATTATTTATAATAGTCTTCCAGTGGTTTCTTTAGGGTTTTCTATATATAAAATCATGTCATCTGCAAACAGCAAGAATTTCACTTCTTCATTGCCTATTTGGATTCCTTTTATTTCTTTTTCTTGCCTAATTGCTCTGGCCAGAACCTCCAGTATTGTGTTGACTAAGAGTGGTGAGAGTGGGCACCCTTGTCTTGTCCCTGTTTTCAGAGGGCTTGCTTTCAGTTTTTCCCCATTGAGTATGATCTTGGCTGTAGGTTTGTCGTATATGGCCTTTATTATGTTAAAGTACTTTCTTTCTATACTCATTTTGTTGAGAGTTTTTATCATAAATGGATGTTGGATCTTGTCAAAACCCATCACTGCATCCATTGAGGATTTATCATTTTACCTCTTACATTTATGTCTACAATCAATTTCATATTAAATTTTGTATATACTGTGTAACTCAGCATCATTTATTAAAAAGACTATATTTTCCCTATTAAATTACATTGGCCTCTTGTCACAAATCAAGTGATATCATATATTGGTTCTGTATATGGGCTTTTTAAGATTATATTCAATTGGGCTACTTTTCTATCCTTAGTTTGACATTTACACTATCTAAATTACTGTTCTTCTGTATTTCTTTTGTTTCTCGTCCCATGTGTTTTGGACTACCAATGGAGTTTGGTAGTGCTGTATGGCGGTTCTCTTAGTTTTCTCTTTCTTTATCGTTTGTGGTTCTGTTATGATTATTTGGTTAGGGTTACCATGAGGTTTGTATAAAAAATTGCGTGGATGTGATAGTCCATTTTTTGATGGCCTCTTATTTCCTTAAACTAAGTCTATCTGATCTCCTTCCTCTTCCCCTTCTGTTATTGTTGTCACGTCTTATTCCTTTTTGTGTTGTGAGTTCACGTTTAACATGATGAGGTTATATTTATGCTTGGTGCTTTCCTTCCCTTGATCTTTTGTTTTGTAATTAAGTGTTTGCTAATCTATTTTGATAGAGGATGGCGATTTTTCTGGTTCTGTTGATGTATTTTCCTCCTTGTTCAAAACTTTGAATCCCCTTTCTCTTTTTCCCTTCAGAGATGAGGGCCTTCTTGAGCACTTCTTGTAGTGGGAGTCTTGTGGTGATGAACTCCCTTAGCTTTTCTTTATCTGGGATAGTTATTATTTCTCCATCATATCTGAAGGATATTTTTGCTGGATAGAGTATTCTTGGCTGAAAGTTTTTGTGCTTTAGAATTTTGAATATATCGTTCCACTCTCTCCTAGCCTGTAAAGTTTCTGTCGAGAAATCGGCTGAGAGCCTGATAGGAAATCCTTTGTATGTTTTTTTTTTCTAGCTGCCCTTAATATTTTTTCTTTGTTGTTGACTTTTCCTACTTTACTACCATATGCCTTGGAGAGGGTCTTTTCGTGTTGATATATTTAGGAGATCTATTGATTTCATTTACTGGTATTTCCAGCTCCTTCCGCAAATTTGGGAAGTTCTCAGATATTATTTCTTTGAACCAGTTCTCTGCTCCTTTTTCCCTCCCTTCTCCCTCTGGAATACCTATAATCCTTATGTTGGATTTCCTAATTGAATTGGATATTTCTCGGAGAGTTTCTCCATTTCTTTTTAGCCTTAGTTCTCTTTCCTTCTCCATCTGGAGCTCTTCTGCATTGCTGTCCTCAATATTGCTAATTCTTTCCTCCATATTGTCAGCTCTGGTGCTTAAGGCTTCCAGATTTGTTGTTTTCTCCTCTATTGTGTTTTTCATCCCTAAGATTTCTGATTGGTTTATTTTTATAGTTTTAATCTCTTTTGTGAAGAAACTCCTGATTTCACTGAATTGTCTGTCTGTGTTTTCTTGTATTTCATTAAACTTTTTTATGATGGCTATTTTGAATTCTCTGTCATTAAGATTATACATTTCTGTGCTTTTGGGGTTGACTTCTGGGTGCTTGTCATTTTCCTTTTGGTCTGGAGATTTAATATATTTTTGCATGGTGCCTGTTGGTGTGGGCTTACTTTTCCTCATAGTGAAAATATATGGTCGCAGTTTCCTCTTGCTGCTGCTGGGTGGGGGTCAAGGGCTGTGTATTCTGGCCCACCTCAATCTGTGGACACTCTTGTCAGCCCCTGGCTGATCTGCAGTGTGGCTGAGTGGAGGCTGCTGGGAGGGAAGCGTGGAAAGAACCGGAGCTGGAACACAGCTAGTCCGAAGCAGCGGGGACTTGGGTGTGGGTGGGTTGAAGCAGCTGCAGCTGAAGTGCCGCTGGGCCAAAGAAGCTGAAACTGGAGTGCACTGGGCCGAAGAAGGAAGAGCTGGAGCACCACTGGGCCAACGAAGCTGGAACTGGAGTGCACTGGGCCGAAGAAGCTGGAACTGGAGTGCTCTGGGCCGAAGAAGCTGGAACTGGAGTGCAGTGGGCCAAAGAAGCTGGAACTGGAATGCAGTGGGCCAAAGAAGCTGGAACTGGAGTGCACTGGGCCAAAGAAGCTGGAACTGGAGTGTGGTGGGCCAAAGAAGCTGGAACTGGAGTGCAGTGGGCCAAAGTTGCCAGCACCAAGTCAGCTGGAGCCTCTTTCCACTTACTCTGGAGATTCCAGCACCTCAGTCCTTGGGTGTACAGCTGCCTGGGTGCCTCAGACGTCCCCTGTGTTGTGTGAATAGCTTCTGTTGGAATATGAATGTCCTTTTTGTTGTGTCTTAGAGGGGGAGAATTCAATGGGGGAAGCTCACTCTGCCATCATGCTGACGTCACTCTCTATTAACAACTTTTAACTCAGAGAATATTGTTTCCATGAGTTCTTCTCAAGAATTCTATTAGTAAACAAGCTTCAGACTATCAAAACCAAATATCTAAAGAGACATTAACATAAATATATGGGAACAGAAAAGGAAAACATTTGGTCATTTTTATAAACAATCACCATACTATTCCTGTGTGTAACTGTGTTTGGTTATTACAAAAATTTTTTTTCCAGTTTTACTGAGATATAATTGACAAAATTTTTGCATACTTAAGGTGTATGTGATACTGTGATACATGTATACTTTATGAAATGATTATCAAAATCAAAGAAATTAATGTATCCATCAACTCACTGTTATAGTGAGGATGTGGGATGAGAAAACAGGAGATCTACTTTCTTAGCAAATTTCAAGTATACAATATATTATTATTAACTATAGTCACCCTGGTGTACATTAAGTCTCCAGACCATATTATTCGTCTTATAACTGAGAGTTTGTACCCTGTGACCAACATCTCCCCATTTTCCCCACCCTCCAGCCCCTGGCAATGACCGTTCTATACTCTGCTTTCATGTGTTTAACGTTTCTTAGATTCCACATAAGAGTGAGATCATAAAATATTTGTCTTTCAGTGTCTAGCTTATTTCACGCAGCATAATGTGCTCCAGTTTTATCCATGTTGTCACAAATGGCAGGATTTACTTCTTTTTTTATGACTGAATAGTATTTCATTGTCTATATACACATCATATTTTCTTTCTTTATTAACCCATCAATGGATTCTTAGTTGTTTCCATATCTTGGCTACTGTGAATAATGCTGCAATGCTGCAGTGGTCTCTTCAAGATAGTGATTTTATTTCCGTTGGTTATATACCCAGAAGTGGGATTGCTAAATCATATGGTAGTTCTATTTTTAATTTTTTGAGGAACCTCCATAATGTTTTCCATAGTGACCATACAAATTTACATTCTCACCAACAGTGTATAAGGGTTCCTTTTTCTCCACATCCTTGCCCAACACTTGTTATCTTTTGACTTTTTTTTTTTTTGTGAGGAAGATTAACCCTGAGCTAACATCTGTGCCCATCTTCCTCTATTTTATATATGCGATGCCTGCCACAGCATGGCTTGATGAGTGGTGCATAGGTCCGCACTAGGGATCTGAACCCGCAAACCCTGGACCACCAAGGCAGAGCACGTGAGCTCAACCACTACACCACCGGGCTGGCCCCTCTTTTGACTTTTTGATGAAAGCCATCCTAACAGGTGTGAGGTGATATCTCATTGTGGTATTGATTTGCATTTCCCTGATAATAAGTGATGTTGGGCATCTTTTCATATACCTGTTGGCCATTTGCATGTCTTCTTTGGAAAAATATCTAGTTACGTTCATTGCCCATTTATTAATCAGGTTATTTCTTTTTTTGCTATTGAATTGTATGAGTTTCTTTGATATTTTGGATATTAATCTCTTATGATTTGCAAATATTTTCTCCCATTTTAGAGATTGCCTTTTCATTTTGGTGATTATTTACTTTTCTCTACAAAATTTTTTAGTTTAATGTAGTCCCACTTGTTTATTTAAGCTTTTGTTGCTGTGCTTTTGGAGTCAAATCCAAAAATCATTGCTATGACCAATATCATGGAAACTTCTCCTTATTAGTTCTTCTAGGAATCTTATGGTTTCAGACTTTATGTTTAAGTCTGCAGTCCATTTTGAGTTGATTTTTTGATATAGTGTAAGATAACAATCCAATTTCATTATTTTGCATGTGGATATCCAAAATTCCCAACACCATTTATTGAAGAGATCATCCTTTCCCCATTATGTGTTTTTGGTAACTTTTTTGAAGAATGGTTAACCATATATGCATGTGTTTATTTCTGTACTTTTATTTATTTATTTATTTTTTTATAATTTTATTTATTTATTTATTTTTATAATTTTATTTATTTATTTTTTTCCCCAAGGCCCCAGTAGATAGTTGTATGTCATAGCTACACATCCTTCCAGTTACTGTTTGTGGGACGAGGCCTCAGCATGGCCAGAGAAGCGGCGCCTCGGTGCGCGCCCGGGATCTGAACCTGGGCCGCCAGCAGCAGAGCGCACGCACTTAACCACCAAGCCACGGGGCCGGCCCTGTACTTTTAATTCTATTCCTTTGGTCTATGTATCTGTTTTTATACCAGTACCATACTGTTTTGATTACTATATCTTGGAATATAATTTGAAATCTGGAAGTGAAAAGCTTTGTTTTATTGCTCAAGATTGCTTGAGCTATTCAGGGTCTTTTGTGGTTCCATACAGATTTTAGGATTGTTTTTTCTATTTCTGTGAAAATGCTATTGGGATTATGATATGGATTGTACTAAATCTGTAGATCACTTTTGGTAGTATGGACATTTTAACATTATTAAATCTTCTAATTCATGAACATGAGGTATCCTTTCATTCATCTGTGTCTTTTTCAATTTTTCATTAATGTTTTATGGTTTTCAGTGTACAGATCTTTCATCTCCTTGGTTAGATTTTGTTCTAAGTCTTTTATTTTTTTGTTGATGCTATCATAAATGGAATTATTTTCCTAATTTCTTTTTCAGCTAGTTTGTTGTTACTGCATAAAGACACCACTGATTTTTGTATCCTGCAAATTCAATGAATTCATTTGTTAATTGTAATTGTTTTTGTGTGTGTGTGTGGAGTCCTTAGTGTTTTCTATATATAAGATGATGTCATCTGCAAACAGACAAATTTACTTCTTTTCTGATTTGGATACATTTTATCTCTTTTCTTTGTCTAATTACTCTGGCTAGAACTTCCAGTTCTGTATTTAATTGAAGTGACAAGACTAGTCACCCTTGTCTTGTTCTTGATAGTAAAGGAAAAGCTTTTAGTTTTTCATTGTTGAATATGATGTTGGCTGTGGGCTTGTCATATATGGCCTTTATTATATTGAAGTACACTTCTTCTCTATCCAGTTTGTTAAAGATTTTAATCATGAAAATATGTGCAATTTCGTCAAATGCTTTTCCTAAATCTACTGAGATGATCATATGAATTTTATCCTTTATTTTGTTAATGTAATGTATTACATTTATTGACGTGTACGTTGAACCATCCTTGCATTCCAGGAATAAATCTCATTTGATCACGGTATATGATCCTTTTAATGTTCTGCTGAATTTGGTTTGCTAATATTTTGTTGATGATTTTTGCATCTGTGGTCATCATGCATATAGGCCTGTAGTTTTTTTTTTTTTTTTTTTAATAGTCATTATCTAGCTTTGGTATCAGGGTAATGTTGGCATTGTAAAATGAGTTTGGCAGTGTGCCTCATCTTCAATTTTTTGGAAGAATTTGAGAAGGATTAGCATTAATTCTTCTTTAAATGTTTGGTAGAGTTAGCCAGTGAAACCATCAAATCCTAAATATTTCTTTGTTGGGAGGTTTTGATGACTGATTCAATATTTTTACTAGTAATTGATGTGTTCAGATTTGCTATTTCTTCATGATTCACTCTTGGTAGGTAGGAATTTATGCTTTTCTTCTAGGTTATCTAAATGTTTGGTGTTACAATTAGTCATAGTAGTTCTTATGATCTTTAGTATTTTTATGGTGTCAATTGTAATGATGTCTCATCTTTCATTTACAATTTTATTTATTTGAGTCTTCTTTCTTTTCTTCTTAGTTTGTCTACTAAAGATTTGTCAATGTTTATCTTTTCAAAAAACTAGCTCTTGCAGCCATTGAGTTTTCTACTGTCTTTATACTCTCTATTTGTTTCCTGATCTTTATTTCCTTTCCTTCTACTAACTTTGGGCTTAACTTGTTATTTTTTTCCTAGTTCCTTGAGGTGTAAAGTTATGTTGTTTATTTGATATATTTCTTTTTTCTTAATGTAGGAATTACTGCTATAACCTTCTGTCTTAAAACTGTTTTGCAGCATCTCATAAGTTTTGGTAATTTGTTTTTCCATTTTAATTTGTCTCAAGATTTTTTTTGATTATGCTTTTGATTTCTCCTTTGACTCATGTTGTTTAAAGATGTATTGGTTAATCACCACAAATCTGTGGATTTTTTAGTTTTCTTCTTGTAATTGATTTCTAGTTTCATATCATTGTGGTTGGGAAAGACGCTTGATATGATTTCAATCTTCTTAAATCTGTTGATTTGTTTTGTGATCTAAAATATGATTTGTCCTGGGGAATGATCCACTGTTGTTAAGAAAAATGTGTATTCTCTTGCAGTTGGATGGAATGATCTGTATATGTCTGTTAGGTCCGTTTGGTTTAAAGTGTAGCTCAAGTCCAGCGATTCCTTATTGATTTTCTGTCTGGATGATCTACTCATTGTTGAAAGTTGTGTATTGAATCCCCTATTATTATTGTATTGCTGTCTATTTCTCCCTTTTTTACTAGTTCAACTTCCTATTGTTGACATATAGGAAAGAAATTGAATTTTTCATATTAACCCATTAGCCTGCAACCTTTCTATAACTGTTTATCAGTTCCAGGAGTTTTTTGTTGTTTCTTTTGAGTTTTCTAACATAGATGAACATCTCTTCTGTAACCAAAAATATATAACTTATATACCTTTTATTTCCTTTTCTTTCTTTATTATATTAGCAAGGACTTCCAGTACAATGCTGCAAAGGAGTGATGAGACAGGATATCCTTGCTTGTACCTAATGATAGTGGGAACACTTTGAGTTTCTCACCATTAACTGTGATGTTAACTTTAGCTTTTTGTAGATAGTTTTATCAATTTGAGACGGTTCCCCTCTATTCCTTGTACTGTTACTCGAAAATTATTGTCTTCCCTTGGTGGTGTCACGTTTCCTTGATTTTTCACTTTCCCTGAAGTATTGCATTGCTGTCTTTGCATTTGAAGAAACAGTCACCTCCTCCAGTCTTTACTGACTGGCTTTGGCAGAGGAATGCCTTCATCAGTGTTAGGGATTCTAAGGCTCTTTAAGACCTTTTCTATGAATGAGCCCAATCCAGACCTCTTGTTTCTTTTGGGTGGAGGAGAATTCTTAAGATTATTTGCCTTCTCTCAATCCTACATAGCCAGGCCAGGTGCTGAGAACCTCCCGCTGCTTTCTCTAGGGTGGTGCCCTGAAATGCTCAGGTTTGTGTTCCTTCTCCCAATCCCATGGAGAGGGCCTACTTTCTGCATGTGTCTGTGAGCCATCTGAAAAGGCTCATACTCGCCATCTATAGGAATGAATGTGAGTAGCTGGTCACAACGGTGAAGGAGTGAGGCATGCAGAGCATTGGAAGTACCCATGGACCAGCTAGCGGTGTCCACAAAGGAGATGTCCGAAGCGACTCGTGGATAAGCTTCCTGTTGGGTCCATGAAGCAGTTAATAACTCATGGGCATTTAATGAGTTTCAAGTCCTGGTTGCTGTGCTCCTAGCCTCTCCCAACCCCTCAGCTGTGCTAATTACCTCTGTATTCTGGGTGTGGTGAGAAAGGAAGGGGCCTCTTGACTGGCATCTTGCATGGCTGGGGAAGCCAAAAACACTCACTACACTCTCACTTTCCCCATGGGAGAAATTGCGGGCGGAGGGGGTCTCTCTTGGCGCTGAATTGTGCCACTTTGGGGGAAAGGTAATACAAGTAAAGTAAAACTGTTCTTCTTATCCTCTTTAAGGGCTCTATTGCTAGATTGTTTTTGTTTCTGCAGTGTGCTTGAACTTCTCTGCTGAACTCTGGACTCCCATAAATGTACTCTTGTCTGCAAGTTGTCAAAATCAATGTTCTGTGGGGAGAGGAGAGAGGGACGTGTAGAAAACTCCTATTCCACCATCTTGCTGATATCACTTGATATGCTTAATTTTTGATGGGGGAGTGGAGAGCACTCTTAGAGGCTCAACTTCATATGGGCAAGTAAAGGATGCAAGTGAGTTGTTTTGGGAGCAAGAGATTGGAAGAAACAGAGCCTATGGATGTTAGGGATGGCATTAAGTTTGAATGCAATGAAATGGACAGGTAGAGTAACCAGAGTAGTCATAAAGGAACATATTCCCAAGTGTTGGGAGAAGACAGGTGGAAATGGAGTCAGTTAAAGAAGACTTCCTATGGAGAGGTTCCAGAGGCAATCCTTTCTCCCTAGCTGGAGTGCCCTCTCAGCTAGGAGTTGAGATCTAAGGGGCTGACTAGAGTAGAGAATCCAAGATTGGTGGCAGGAAGCCAAATGGATAATGGAACCAAGAATCTGGAGGACAGAATTTAGGAACCAAGCAAGGCAAAGACAAACAGGAAGTATTTTGTAAAAATCATCATACACGTCTTTGGAGTATTCTCAACTCCCCTTTATTTTTGAATGTGTGCATAGCCCAGAGGAATATCAAGTTGTTCTGTAGTTTCAGAATTAGCCTCAAAAGTGTGGATCGATTTGTACCTAAAAAGAAGGGAAGTGATTTGTATTAACCAGTGTTCTCCCAAGAAACAGAATCAGTAGGATGTATAAATATATAGAAGGAGACTTCTTTTAAGGAATTTGCTCATATGATTGTGGAGACTGGCAAGTCCAAAGACTTGAGAACCATAGAAGAGTTGCAATTTGAGTCTGAAGGCAGTTGGCTGGCATATTTCCTTATTGCTTGAGGGTGGTCAGTTTTTTATATTAAGACCTCAGCTGATTGAATGAGTCTCTCTCACATTATGGAGGGTAATCTGCTTTACTAAAAGTCTACTGATTTAAAATTTAATTTTATCTAAAAAATTCCTTCACAGAAACATCTAGAATAGTGTTTGACTAAATATCTTTGTATCATGGCCTAGCCAAATTGACACGTAAAGTGAACCATCACAGCATCTCTCATCATGACAACACCACCAGCTTAGCCAAGGCTTAAGAGTGGGAGTACGTGGGATAGGTAGTTCTGAAGAAGAGATTCTTGACTCCTGAATTACATTCTAAGACCACTGCCTTCTGTCCTTCACTTACCTGCTACCTCCATTTTGCCAATTATACAACTCTTCAATCTTTTGATGTCATTATTTTTTCACTGTTCTTACTGTTTCACATCCTTCTCATCCCTTTTACCCTGCTAGGTTTTATGGTCTATTTTATTCTTTCTTACAAACACCATGAATTATCTAATCTCTCCATTGTACTCAAACGGAAAAACTCAAATCTGGTTAAACCTTTCTTCTTGTCAATTACTGCCAAATCTTTATTTCCAGATTTGACCTTTTCTAACAATTTCATCTGGCTGCCTAGCGTTATCACTTGGGTAAAGGGCACTATAAACTTAAAATGACCAAATACAACAATTGATTCTTTCCATGAATAGCTTTTCTCCCATTTTATTTATGTCAATAAACAAAGCCACCTAGCGATTAAGTGCCTGCGCTCTGCTACTGGCGGCCCAGGTTCGGATCCGGGCGCGCACCAACGCATCGCTTCTCCGACCATGCTGAGGCCGCGTCCCACATACAGCAGCTAGAAGGATGTGCAACTATGACATACAACTATCTACCGGGGCTTTGGGAAAAAAAAAAAGGAGGAGGATTGGCAATAGATGTTAGCTCAGATCCGCTCTTCCTCAGCAAAAAGAGGAGGATTAGCACGGATGTTATCTCAGGGCTGATCTTCCTCACACACACAAAAAATAAAATAAAAATAAAAATCTTAAACAAAGCTACCATTTTCTGTCCAATTGCTCAAGCTAAAAATCTTGATTCTTTAATTTCTCTTTTTCCCTCAACCACTGCAATAAACACATTGTCAAAATCAGTGAATTTTTTTTCCAACAAATGTGTTGAATTTATTTACTCCTCTGTACCTCCATTGCTATCTTTCTGTGTATATCATAATTATCTCTCACCTGGAGTATTACAATAGTCTCCTAACTAGTCTCTCTGATCCTGCTATTGCCCTTAACTCTTCCTATCCATTTTCACTTGGTAGCTACAGTGATCACATAAAGGGGAATCAGTTCATGTGAGTATCATACTTAACATACTCTAATGTAATCTCTCATGCATTGCTAGCGTAAATGTAAAATGGTATAGCAACTTTGGAGTATGGTTTGGCATTTTCTTATTAAGTTATACATATGCCTACCATAGGACTGAGCAATCATACTCCTGGGTATTTACTATAGAGAAACGAAAACTTATATCCTCCTAAATATCTACATACAAATGTTCATAAGAGCTGTATTTGTAATAGCCAAAAGCTAGAGACAATCCATAAATCCTTTAATGGGTGAACGGAAAAACACACTATGATAGAACCATACAATGATAACTACCCAGCAATAAAAATAAACTATGGATGCATGCAAGAACTCAGATGGATCTCAAGATGTAAAAAAATCTCTGACACCATTTTTGATGTTTGATTTCTGGCTCTTTCAAGCCCCACCACGTCCTCTTCCCCTCTTGTCCCATATGTGGGCAAGTTGATAAGAAAGCTTGGATTCTCTTGCCTTTGGTGCTGGTGGAAAGTTCAAACCACACAATCCCTGAGCTGCATTTGGGAACACTCACCACAGTCCCACTCCTTGAGTGCAATAAAAGACAAAACCAATTGTCCCTCCAAAACCAAGAGTCTCTCAAGACATTTTGGGACCTGCTTGGGAGGATACTTTGATTTCACCAGAAAGCCTTATTATCTGAGTAATAAACATTTTCATACCCTCATGGTGGGTGTGTAGAATCCAAGCCAAATTATGACATCCAAACCAAATTTTGAATCGCGTGTCCATTTCATCTCTGCAAGATGACAATAAACAAGCACATTATGCTGAGTAAAAAGAGTGAATTGCAAAAGTTACACAGTATATGACTCCATTTATATTACTCTCTAGAAATGACAAAATTATAGTGATAGATAACAGACCAGTAGTTGTAACCATAAGATAGTAGCATGAGGTAGTTTCTTTGTGGTGATGGAATCATTCTATATCCTGATTGTGGTGTTAGTTATATGAATCTATACGTGCGATGTGATTTCATAGTACTACAAACATACGCACACAGTGCATGTAAAACTGATGAAATTCAGTCTGTAGTTTAGGTAGTGGTTCTGCATCAATGTCCATTTCTTGGTTTTGATAATGTACTTATAAAGGTGTTTTCACTATGGAAATCTGCTTAAAAGGTATACTGGAACTCTATACTATTTTTATAAAAGCAAAAGCAAAACAAAACAAGTATACATATAAAAATTCTTCTCCAATGTTTTCTCATCTTCTTAGAATAAATTCTGGAACTAGACCTTGAAATTCCTACACAATTTGTCCCTATCTCCTTTCTTAATCTCATCTGCTACTATTTCTCCTTCTTGCCCACTGAACATCCATATCAGCTTTCCTCTGTTAGCTGGAATATGTCAAGCTTGTTCTTACCTTAGGACATCTAGGATAGCTTTTCTTTCTGTCTGGAATATTCTCCCCCTAGATTTTCTTTTAGTACTGAGAAAGCGATACTAAAAATAATCATACAAACTTCCAGCCTCTTGTCATTTAGACTGCAGGGGAAGAAATGGCCATTGATCAAATGATACCAATAAGAAACAAATGATAAATGCTATAGGGGAGTGGTGCATGGTTCTGTAAGCACCAATAGCAGGCAGGCCTGACCTAGTCTGGAGAGGCAGGGAAGACTTCCAAGGAGGAGTAACATTTGAGTTGAGATGTGAAGGTTAGCTGAATTTAACTATGTGACGAGCAGCAGAAGAGTTCCAGATAGAACACGGACAAAGGCCCTGTGGTTGATGGAATGGTGCCGTGAGAAGGAAGAGGAGTGTCACAGGTAGTAGAATATAATTCAGAGACCTGGGAAGAAGTCAGATCATTTAGGATCTGATAGACCATATCAAGGGTGATTTCACTAGACTCCAGATGATTACAGACTTTTCATAAGGCCAGATAGTACTAAATTCTACTTGTAGTAATTCGCTCTTTTAAACTTTGGGTCTAAACACAAACGGCAGAAAATTCAACAGATATTGATGTAAATGATGTCTCTGAGAGCAGATTGTATTGGGAAAGAGGTGGATGAATTCTCCTATGAGAGCCTTGAGTGAAAGAAACAAAAAAACTGCGGGCTACTTCACAATTTGGCCCATAGAGGCTGTTATAGTAATGCCTTACTGGGAGCAGGAGAGCAAAATATCTCACAGTTGCTCCTGTTGACCAAAGCCTTCCTTCTCCCTGGAGGGCAAAGAACTTACTGAGAGGACCTTGGGTCAGGAAACAGTGGCCCAAAAGCTTCTTCTGTATGGTCAGAAGAACCAGCGGGAGCTCAGGCCAGGGTGACATGGAATGCCTGGTAAGCTGCCCTGGTACCTGGGTTCTTCCATTTCCATAAATTACTGGGATGAGAAACAGGTGTCCTTGAGAGCTCCTGAGCATTTGAAAATAAGGTTGACATTAGATTTGGGCCAGGTTTGCCAGATGCTGAGCAATTATAGACACATTATGACTCTAGATTTCAACTTCCTCTATCTCTTTGGGTTCCTTGATTTATGTGTCAATTTCTTTTTTCTTTCATTCCTCCTGTCCTTCCTCTTGCTCTCCTGTTTCCTCCATCTTCTTCCTGCCCTAACCTTATTTTGAAAAGGAAAGACGTAAGTGTTTGATAACTCAGTGCTCATTGTTCATCTCAGAATCCCTAGTTTGACCATCAGCCTCAGGTTTCCAAATCTTACAGATGATCGCTGTCCATAAGCATAGAGTCATACTTTCAGGAAGAGCTAGAAGCTTCTTTCTTTCATTAGCCCATGAAATATAAACCTCCTCTCTTCTTCTATCTCATCCCACAGACCTGTTTTCCAAATCCCAGCTCCTTTATAGGCTTTGGGGCCACTGATGCAATGACAAAACTCATAACCGTGCCCTGAAAAACAATGGCAGAGGGAGGCCATCTCACATGCCCTTGGCCCAGACCCTCCAGTTTAGTAGATGAGCTGGCAGGAGGCAAAGGCTCACTTCAAAGAGCAGGATGTATTTTATAGTGATTGATTACTTCCTCTATAAATCAAGGAAAAGCACCTTTGCTGAGGCCAATGACTTATTAAGAGGTCTTTCAAGCAGTAAATTCCCTCTTGTACCATTCTATAGGCTGTAAAGACATTTCTTAAGTTACAGAGAAATACAGGGCTACACTTCACTGAAGTGACCCTTTCCTAAAAAAGCAAAATTTTACTTGCTAAAGCCACAGCAGGGAGGACTTTGGGAAGGACCAGCAACCTCAGTCAGCAACCATATCTCCCTCAGTTCTCATTTAACAGGGACTCTTGAGTGACTTGGAAATGGATCCAGAGGTGGGTTGTTTGAAAAACCAAACCATGGATAAATGACTCTTTAGGGCACATAATTGAATAAATTGAAATGCATAGGTTTTGTTTTGTAAGGTTTTGCTTTGGGGAGGACTATATTTGATTGTTGATTGATGCAGGAGGAATGGAGACAGAGGAGGGAGCAGAGATAAAAGAGTGATGCTTAGTCATTTGTTCTCGTTTTGGTCCTTGACTAGAGAATGCTCAGGGGAGACAGTGAGAGAGCTATTTTAATGGGAACTCTGTGAGTCTGTGACCCAAGTAGTGTAAATTTGGGGCCTAGAAGACAAAATGCTATGTGGAGCTGGGAAAGGATCATTTCTCCCAGTACTGCACGGAACCTTGTTGTCCTCTTCAGGACTGATGGACTTTGGAGCATGGGGTGATATTAAGGAGAGTTTGGAGCCCTAGTGTGGAAAGAACTTAGGCCAAGAGACCGAACTTCCATGTTTAGTTCCTGCTCCTATTAATAACAACATGTAAACTTTTGAATAACATTTCTTTTTGTGTGCTACAATTTTTATCCTCTTAAAATGAGGAATTTGAGGCTAAAGATCTATTAACTCCTTCCAGCTCCAGGAGTCTATATCTTACTCTACTTCTCAGCCACAGGCATCACTGAAAATATTAAAAGCATTCGGATCAGGTTGTTTCCATGCTTAAAACTTTTCAGTAACTTCCCACTGCATATGAAATGAAACCGAAGCCTGACTCATGATCTCAAGATTTGCCTGATCTGGCTCTTAATTCTCTTTCTACCACTTCTCCACAAGGTCACCATGCTACAGCTGCCCTGGCCTTCTTTCTGTTCTTTTAATATTCTAAGCTGATTCTCATCTCAAGGCCTTTGAACTTGCTCTCTTCTTTGCCTGGAAGGCCCTTCTTAGGGATTGTCTTAAAGCTAGATTCTTCTCATCATTTAGAAATAGAGAGTTCAAAGATTTATCAAAGAAACTCATCAATAAAATTGTATCCCCCACCCAGACACTGTCTCTTGAAGTTTCCTGTTTTAGTTTACAGTATTCTTGAATTTCTGTAATTATCTTGCTTGTTTCTTTCTTTATTCTGACTCTTCCTCATCAGAATCTAAGCCTTTTGAGAACAAGAACATTTGATTGTCTCACTCTTTACTTTGAACAGTCCCTAGTCCATAGCAAGTGTTAAAAATCCTTTATTTAATGCATCAAATAAATGAATAATAACTCAGCACCCGAATTAGTGACTAGGTACAAGAGTGTCTCATGAGCAAAAGAATCTGTAAAGTCTTGAAAAGGGATCCTTCTAAACTTTAGCTCAGATTTGGGGATATCTTTTGCTTGTTCTGTGTTTGAGTACATAGTGATACAGGAAAGAGTTGTCTTCTTCACCCTGATTCCAGCCAAAGTGAAATTTGAAAGCAGGGAAACGTTTTGAAATCAGGTGGGTAAAAGTAATAGTTATCGATTACCCACTTGACCTAGGCCCTGTGGAAGTGACATTAATAACGTTACCTCTTTTACTCCTCACAGCAAACCTGTATAGATGTTTTCATTCCCACTTTTCAAAAGAGGAAATTGTGACTCTGAAGCAATGAGTCATCTGTCCAGTCTTCACAGCTAGTAATTAGTGGGATGAGAACTAGATGTTGGGGAAATCCAGCCTTTGAGTCTCTACTTATGCTGCTGCACCCCTGAAAAGAATTAGTTTTGTGACATTTTAGGTCCAAGTAATCTCTGTCAAGAAGCCCAATTTGCTTTCTTCCACTTCTGGCAGACAACTGAGAGAAGGGAGGTGTTGTCATTTGGAGGACATATAAAATCAAGGTCTTTGCCACTTATAATCAATAAAATCTTCATGGTGCATTTTCCATGGCTGTTCTGGATAAATTCCAGTTGGAGCAATTAGCTTTAACGCCTTTAATTGTCCCCAACACTTTAAGTTGCTTAGTGTATTCCAAGTGTCCAGCTAATTTTCAGTACATTACTGACTGAACTGTGAATGTCAACTTCCCCCAGAGCTCAGAAGAGAACATATTCCAAGGAGAAAGAAATACGTGTAATCAATATATTGTAGTAAGCATGAAGGATAGGAACTCATGAGTACAGAAAGGAGGGAGGGAGAAAGTGAGGCAGATACAAGGGAAAGGTATGAGAGATAAAGAAGGAATAGATATAATCATTATAATTATTACAATAATTGTCACGACAAACATTTATTGAGTTTGAATGCTTATTGTGTTCTAGGTATTATTCTATGAATTTTTAAGCATTAATTCATTCATGCCTCAAAACAATCCTGAGTTTGGAAATATTATCCCCATTTTGCAGATGTGCAAACTAAGGCATAGAAAACTTAAGTAACTTGCCCAGGGTCACTGATTTATTAGGAAGGTGAGCAGGGATCAAGAGCCAGATGTTCTGGATCCAGAATCTGCATTTCTAAGAAAAATGATATAAAACCTGATGGCATGATCAATCTTAAATATATATCTTTGGAGTGGAGAGATGAGGAGATAATTATTTTCCTGTATCTCTGGTGCATTAAAAAAGTCTCCTAGCCTCAATACTTTCACACTGGTTTACCAATGGTAAATTGAATGTCTTTTAAGTTATTCTCATTGTGATAACTAAGATGTAACTTCCTGTTTCAATGCAAACGCTATATAATTTTCTGTTAATATTGAGTGTCTCTGAGTATCTCTCCTCTCTTTGGGTTCTAAAAATCAATGATGAATAAGAAGAGACACCATTAATAGCAAAGTTGAAATGGAGAACCTAGCTGTAGACCAGAGGACTGAGGAGGATTTTCTATTTCTTTCTGTATTGAAATGAACTGAACTCTTTTATCACCCTAGCGACACTATGAGAACCTGAGGGATGGTGGATTTACTCAATCATGTCTAGCCTGGTCTGCTCACTGAATGGGAGACACAGCTAAAGAAGGTCCCCAGGGCTTCCCACTCCGTAGAACATGCAACACAGGAAGGAAATTAAAGGTCAGGGGATTAGATTTACCCAGGCAAGTAAGTCATTCTTCTTGTAGGAAAAAGAGTGAGGAGCTGAGCCATGAGGATGAGAAGCATACTTTAAAGATTTTATTTATATATTTATTTCCCCCCTCCAAAGCCCCAGTAGATAGTTGTATGTCATAGCTGCACATCCTGCTAGTTTCTGAGAAGCATACTTTAAACACCCTTTTCTCATGCTTGGAAACAAAAGAACAGGACAACCAGAACTCACCATGAAATCCACCAGGCCTTTTCAATTGGCACCCGTTTAAGATAAGACAGCAATGAATGGACACAGAACTAAAAGTTAAAATGTGTTGGTGTGGAGGAACTGGAGATGTTCTGCATGTGGATATCAATTGGGGAGGCCTGGACTCCCCAAGTGGGGAATCTTCACTGGTCTCCACTGGGTGTCTAGAACAAAACATGAAGGCAAGATTTGATTGTAATATGTCTAGATGTGATACCATGTGGAGTAGGTTTAAAAGGAGAATTGGGGAAATGCTGAAGATAACCTTACCTCCTTCTTAATTTTACTGGTGGCATCTGACTCTAGGGTAAAAAATAGACCAAAAGGATCATATTATATCATTAAGAATAATAAGTTCAGCTGCTATGATTTTTGTGTTTTTTACGCAGCAGCCAACATTTAGTTACTTCTGTACATGGATACTAAATACATCTGTCATAACAATCAAATGAGTAGTTAATCCAATTATTAATAATTATCAAGGTATTCATCACAATATTGTTAATATATTGGCTATTTTTGGTGGCAGAGTACCCAGGATACACCAAGTCACTTCCTAGTAGTCCTCTGCCAGTGTGTGATACTTAGCTGCAACTGAGTACAGAACTTGAAATATTTCAAGGTTGTTTACAATATTGTGAATGGAAACAAGCAAAGTATTGTAGATGTCATTAAACATTACTCAAAGAGGAAAAGAAAACTATTATGAATGTAGAGGGGCCAATTTGCCTCATTGAAAATGTATTGAGCTTTCCTTTACAGAGAAGATTTTGTAATCTCAACTGGTAAACCATTTCACTAAATATTTTTGACTATCAGGTGTGGCTCAGAGATTTTTCTTTTAGGAATTCACATGCATTGATTATTTTGAGTTTATACATGCAATTAAGGCCAATTGGCACTTTTTTTTACAGATTAAAATTGTCATTTCCTTAACAACATTAGTATTCTCATCTTGATTAACTCTTTTGGCAGGAATAATAATTTCAGATGACAATGTATGGATGGATTAATATGGCCACTCTATGATATTATAATAGTCTATTCTGGTGTTTGCAAGGTAACAGACATTGAGCCGTTAGCTTTTCTTGCTCTTTTCTTTGACTTACGTGGGCAACATGAATTAATTTCACACTTGGCATCCCAGTTAATGGGAATGAGTGCTCTATAAGCTTAATTTCATAAAGAAGGTGGGATGGGGATGTTTTTTGTTTTTTTAATACATGGTTAGTAGAAGGTCGTGTAATAAAAAGACACTGGTTAAAACGACTTTGATTTATAGACTCTGTTCATTAGTAAGTTTTGACTCTTTTTTCTAATTTTCTTCTTTTGTTCATCTATGCACTCTGACATAGACTAATTAGGGGATTGCCAAACAAACAGAATCATGGAATGTTAAATTTTTAGAACACTGGGAGACCAGCTCTTTTTTCAGGTTGCAAAATCCTCAGAATGATCCAAGGTCACACTGTAATTTAGAGGCAGAGTAGAAAATTAGGACTCAGTTCCCTGGACTGTAAGGTATTTGTATTATATAGTCATTTTTGAAACGTTTACCAAAAGGCAAAGTAGGTGAATATGCATTTATTTACATCACTAACCCGTGCTATGTTCCAGGAACTGTGTCATGGCCCTGGGGACACAGTTGTGAGCAAGATGGACACAATTTCTGGCCTTGGAGTGAGAGGTAGGACATTAAGACATCAAACACTATTATAAATATAATTGGAATCTATTGAAGGGAATAAAGTAAAAGTTTGACAGGGTCAGAATGATATATTATTGGACTCCTGCCAGCTTCAGCATGGAGAACTGAATAGGAGACAAGAGTGCAGTCAGACAGCATGACAAAGAAGAGTGAGAGTTATAATGTTGGAGATGGAAAAATAATTGGGAAATGTTTACAAGGGTGAAACCGTAATTCGGTATTTACTTGGAAATGGGAGATGAATAAAGGGAAGAGTCAAAAGTAACTTCTCATTTTCTGAATTTAGCCACTTTGTTGATGGTGTTGGTTTTCACTGTGAGGGAAAACAATGTATTCAGTTATGGTGACACACCCAAAGAAAGGTGTCCGCTTAGAAGTGAGAGGTTAAAGTTTTGGCATTAGCTATGGAACCATTAGAATACGGATAGTTAATGAAGTCATAAGAGTGGAAGCAATCACCGATGGGTCAACTATGGAATGAAAAGAAAACTGGCTTCAGGAAACAACCATCAGAGCATCAATCAGTAAGGGATGGACAAAGGAAGGGAATCCTGTAGAGAAGAGTGGGGAATGGTCAGAGGTTTAGGAGGGAAAAAAAACTGAAAGAATTAATTTATGAAAGAGGGAAAAGTTAACAGTGTTGAATACTGCCAGAGTGTAAGAAAAATAAGGACTAAAAAGAGTACATCGAGTCTTAGCAAAAGAAGTTATTTTTGACCAAGGAGTTTCCATGACATTATGGGAGAAAGGAGCTAGATTATAGTGGAGTGAAGAATATATGGCTACAACAGGCATAGAACAATTTTTCAAGAACTTACTTTGTGAAGGGCAGTGGAGAAATATGATGATAGATGGAGCAGTGAGATCCTGGGAAGGTATTTTAACTACTTTAAATAATGTTTAGAGGAGTGAGTGAAGATCAAAGAGAGGCGATAACCAAGAGAACAAGGTCCCTGAAAGGGGGTAGATGAGGAGGAGAATTTTAAATACGTATGTGGAATGATTACAATGGAGGGAGCATGGACACATTTCTCACTGAAATAGGAGAGAAGGAGAAGATGAATGCTGAGGGAGGACACCGTATGGGTGCTGTGCCAGTATGTCCACATTTTTTTAAAGGCTTCCATTCTCTTCTGGGGTTTGGGGCTAGATCGTACTTTGATGACGGGCCATAATTTGCACAGGGGCTTTTCCGTGGAAGGCACAACTCCACCTCTATTACCCCTCAGTGTATAGTTGCACTTGCCAACCAAAGTCAGTCTGCGAAAACTAACCTGGGACACAGATGTCCCAGCCAGCAATAAGTGCCACACCTACCACTAACGAATCTTTCTGATTGGTTTGAGAATAAAGTCAATAGAAAGCTTTATAAATGCCAGCCCAGTACATACACCTATTCTCCTCCTCTGCATGGTTTTGTGCTGAAGACCGTGCTAACGGGGCGCCTTCTACTGAGGAGCTAAGTGCCTGTGTGCTCTTCACTTAGACTTTCTCATTCAGAGTTCCTATCAATAAAACGGGAGAAATCACATATATATCTTAAATAGATATTGTGAAGGTCAAATTAGAAAATGTGTGGAAAATTCTAATGAGAACACTTTGGATTACAAACAATTGAAACCTGGCACCAACTACCTTAAATAAAAGAGAGAAAATACTATTAAAAGATTGGACCAACTCATGGAATTCAAGGATGGGGAATCTTCCAGGCCTCAGGAACAGCTGGAGCCAGGAGTGTCAACACCACCAGGATTCTCTCCTTGTCACTTGACTCTGATCCCCTCTCCACAGCTACTTCATGTTTTTCTCCCTTTTTATGCATAATTTCTCCCTCCATTTTCTCTGATCCACAGACAGAAAATGCAGTCACCAATAGTTCCAAATCTTTCTTATTTCTCCCCCAGGCATTGGAACCACAAGAAAGCTGTTTTCTTTTAGTCCGAAAAAATGAGAGAACAGACTCATATAGTTTGGTTTTGGTATCCACTCTGAGTCAACCAACTGTGAACAGGAGTTCAAAACAATGTCTTACAAAATCGTGCTTACTCTATGGTAACCATAAGGTTGCTGGTGGGGGACGGGTGAGGGCCATATCTCACAAAAGTGCTGGTTTGAGCAAATGAAACAAAATATGAATACATAAACAATGATAGACTGTATCAATGGACAGTATTGGTGCAATTATAATTAAATAATTGACTATTATAGTGTTATAATTTATTATCCTCTGGTCTCTGTATTCTGCTGGATTATTTTTCCCCAGGATCAAACTAAATGGACCTCTCTCAAGTCTTTTTTCTATTTATCTTTTATCACAGGGCTCTGAATGTGTCCTTCCTTGCCATCTAATTGACTCCTCTCACTATCTCACACACACACATATACACACACCAGTCACACACCACATAGGCAGGAGCATACCCACCCACTTTTCTATATTCTCATCTATTTAACAGCTCCCTTCTCATACCCTTCTACCAATGACTAGGAGTGTTCTTGGGATTCTTTGCTAAGAAACGTCATTCTGAAGGACATAAAATTCTCCATTAGGGTAAAAAGATCACTCTCAGTCCCTAATTTGCAGGAGATCTCAAGAATTTTGCCACTTGCTCCTTTAATTAAAAACATGAACAAACAGTAAAGATTAAGTGTAACTCAGAAGAAATAAGAACAAATTATAAAGCATTTTTGCATACATGGTCTTAACTAAACATATTGTTTCTTGGGTTTATTAAGCTCATTTCTTTCTCACATTTTTGAAATTCGTGTTGACTTCAACTGGAATACTCTCTCCAGGAAGCTTAACACAGCTCCCTCCCTCACGCCTTCAGGTCTCTGCTCAAATATCACCTCCTCAGAGGGACAGTTACTCTTAAGTTAAAGGGTGCCCCTTAACATTGCCTGTCCCATTAATTCTTTATTGGACTGCCCCACTACATTGTAAATTCCATGAGGGCAATGTTCTTGTCTATTTGCCATTGTATCCCCAGCACTTAGAACAATTCCTGACATATAGGAGCATTCAAAAATATTTTTGAGCCAGACCTGGTGGCCTCGTGTTAAATTTCGGTGCGCTCAGGTTTGATCCCAGGCATGGAACCACACCACCTGTCTGTCAGTTGCCATGCTGTGGTGGCAGCTCACACAGAAGAATCACAAGAACTTACAACTATACACAACTATATACTGGGGCTTTGCAGAGCAGGGAGGAAGGAAGAAAAAAGGAGGAAGATTGGCAACAGATATTAACTTAGGGTAAAACTTCCCTTGAAAAACAAATTTTAATAGAATATAAATATAAATGAATCTAGGTCTTTCAGAAGCAATGTTAAGAAGAAAATAGGGATTAAGTCTTGATTATACAATGGAATGAACTAAATTCCAAGAGGTTTGTGACGGACCAACATCACACCACTGATGAAGACTGGAAGAGAAGAGAACAACCAGTGATGGTACACTGCTTTTCCTTTTATGCAGCAGATTTTGCAAACACTGGCTCAATGAAGCATCAATGGAACTCTATAGTAAGCGCGTAGGGGAAATTGGATGAGTATATGGGCCTTTGAGTCACAGAAACCTGGATTCCAATTCTGACCCCCTACCTCCACCAGGAACATGACTACGCACTTCTTAACCACCTTCTCTGTGGGTCCCCTCTTGAATGAGAGCAACAAGACTATTTGCAAGGCCTCAGTAAACCGATGGATATAAAGGATTAAGCCAGAAAGTAGCCAATAGAAAGACTTCAAAAATATTAAATATTATTATTATCCTAGTACACGGATGAGGGAACTGAGGTTCTACTTTCTCCATGGAGTTCAGCAATAGATCTGATAGGCCTCAGAAAAAATGTGCCACGTCCTGTGTCTGCATTCTTGGCAAGAAAATACCTGTGTAAAGTGAGAGAGGATAGGAAAAGTTGCTTCCAATCTGGCCGTAAACAGAAAATAAAATGATAAAGCACCTGCCATGCACCTCAAAAACAGGAATCATTTCTGATCAGCTCAATTATATTGGGCCTTTGGTGCAAATTTAAAAAGGTCACTTTTTCTAGGAGAGCAATTAGAAAACGCAGCTCCCATAGTGTGAAGAACTCCCCATGGATGTCCACCTCGGGGAACAGGGAGCAAAAGCTCATAGTTGGGCAAGAAGGGTAAGCATGGTCTAAATTTCAGCCCTGCTGTCTGTGTGCAGGGAGGCTTGTGCAATGTCCTAATTCTGGAGCAGGTGCTCAGAGCTGAGGCCACCCACTGGGCCCACTCTATAGGCCACAGCACCACATTTCAGGAAACCTTTTCACCCAGCGTTTCTGAGAGATTCGCATATGGCAGGAAAGAATGAAAACAGAAATTGTGAGGTTATTTCATGGCAGACTGTGACTTCGCCAGTTTCCTCTTAGACAGAGGCTCTGAGAATTTGTCAGGGAGAGAAGTCAGTGGTGTTCTGTTTCAGCATACAGTTCTGTTCCGAACACCTGCAGGAAACAAAGCCATTCTTCCCTCTCAGGTTGAGCGGACCCTTATTTATCTAGTTTTACTATTGCTTTTTCCACAAAAAATGGAGGCTCTTGTTAGGGTATAGTGTTTGCTTTATGCATGTTTTTTCGGTTTCCTGTAAATATTCCTGCCTAATTTTGCACCTGAAGGTCAAAGAGATGATTTGGCATCACAGACAACAGAGCTCCACTTTACCTGTTCTGACAGGAAGTTGTGAACAAATTGGGAACAAAAGAGCTGTGGCTTCTAAATATATACTACTGTTTTCTGATATCTTTGGGGAATTGGGCAAAGATCTTGTCTAATTTTCTGTACTTGAACTCAAGTTGGCTTGATGTGTAATGTCTCCACCCTGTTTAAGAACTTTGTTGCTATTGTTCTAACCAGTTTAAGCTCCTTGGCCTGGATGTCTAGGTTCCCTCCATTTTTAGGGTTGTTTGTTTACTCTATCCAATCTACCATTATTTTTTTCGCTTCTTCAGAAAGCTCTCTCTTTTCTAGACAGCCTAATTTCTTCATTGCCAAATCTCTTTGTCAAAATTATTTAATTTTCCCCTTATTTTAAAAACTAAATTTAGTTATAGCAAATAATACGTGAATATTCGCTCTGGAAAAACATGAAAACTTTAGCAAGCCAATGTGGCAGAGACTGAGTGGCTGCTCACCAAACCTATTTCATATTCATGGCCCACACTGCCTTGCATCGAATTCACCTCACATAAGGTGTCTTCCAGGCAGAGGCAGTGAGGGTTCTGCTTTCTCCATCATCTCTTTGTTCCCCCATGTGCCGGTTGGATGATGGCAGCACAATTTTCGAATCATGTGTTGAACATGGTGGAACGATAGCCTGCATAGCTGTGATTTCTGAGCCACTCAAGAGAGTTATACAGTCTCTCTTGTTGGACTTTTCATGTAGGATGTAAGAGAAATAAATCTTTGCTTGTCATAGGACTCTGAGATTGGGGACCGTTTGCTACAGAGATAGCCTATTCCACAGAATGCAAGCTATTAGAGGGTTTTGAGAGTGAATTGATACTGTGTCTCAGATTCTTACCCTTAGTTAACCTAGAAAAATTTAACCACACCTCCTAAAAAAGTAATTATTAATAGCAGTCAAACAAGGGGGAGAGGCAGAGAATAATGCAGTTGTTCTCAAACTTATCTGCTTATTAGAACTTCCTAGATAATTAAAAAAAATAAGGATGTCTGGATTCCACCCTAGACCCATTAAAGCAGATTTTCTGAGAAATAGGACCTACACATCTGCATTAAATAAATAAATTCCCAAATGAGTCTGATATGTATCTAGGATTTAGAACCACAATTGATAGTTTTCAAAAACAGGTGGCACATGAAAGAAACAGAAGATTCTGGAGTGAAACAGGGAGCCACAATGAGACTTGGATTCTTACTTGGATCCCCACCACCCCAAACTGTCTTTGTGTGTCAACAAAATTCTGAGAATTCTTACTAATACACTCAATTGGGAAGGAAGCAAAATTAATATTTATAAGTTTCACCGTTTTTTGACTTAACAGAACTGCAAGCTGGTGAAAAAGGGAACAAACAGGCTGCCTCTGACAAATGTTGAGACTTCAGGTGCACACTGAAATGCAGACCTGATATAATTTCCAAAGGTTCCCTCTATCAAGGTAATCTGATAAGAAAAAAAAAGAAAGAAAGAAGAAAAAAAGAATCAAGAAAAATAAAAACAATCAGATCTAAATGAAAAATATACCTCAAGGAACATAGGGAAATTATTCACAGTTTCTTAATTTTATGCTACTACATTAAAATAATTTTAATTCAATAAAACAAGAACTGAATGACAAGAGGAAAAGAAGACAGAAGGAGATGCGACAGAGGACTGCAGAGGTGGGCAGCAAATTGAGAACAATAGTAGCAAAAATAATAAATGAACAGAAACAAAATGGTAAAAAATAAAGAATTATTGACAGAAGGGACAGATTTAAACTAATCACAGCAGAAGTATATTAATGAAAATAGCTTGATAAACACATTCCAATGTAAGAATAACTGGAGTATTTGAGTAAATATAGAAGAGAAAATTCATTCAACCATATAATAAAACATATTTTGAATTAAAAAAAGTAAGAACTGTACCCAAATATTTAAAGAATGTGAAATACTCCATGAAAATCTGATACAGAACCTTCAAGCTACTAGTTAAGCTCCTGAGCATGAAGAAGTAAGAAAAGACACATTCAGGCATCAAAAAAAGAAGAAAAGCACTTACAAGGTAAAAAAAAAAAATCAGGTGGGCTTCAGATTTCTCTACAGCAACTATGTTCTGAAGATAAGAAAGTGTGATCCAAGAATATTCAAATACAAAGGTAGCAGGCAAGCAGTCTCAAACATGAAATCTCTCAGGGAATGAAACACCTATGAATTCTTGAATTAAAACATTCTAATGATCAAATCCTGTGATTTAAGATATTTAAAAAAATTCCCTCGAGAATGGATGAGCTGTGCAAAAAGACCGATAGTGGGACAGTTAATAAATTTATATTTAAAACTATATTAAATTATGCTTACAGAACAGACTGTTAAAAGAAGTTGACGGTGGAGAATAATAGCGCAACTTAAAACATCAGGAGGTAAGAGATGAGGACGAGCAGTCTGTTATCCTCATCTTTCACAGTAGGAGTGAATTGATGTTACATTAAGCTGTTATGCAAGGTTAAAGAAACACATGTTTTTATCCTCATTTTTTTCTTAATCTTTTATTCCTTAACCTTTAAGCTATAATTTAGGAAATAATATCTCTGTGGAAATGCATCACGTGTTTTAAATTCAAGAACTACTTTAGTTTAATTCTCCTCTGTTAATTCAAATAAAATTGAAGTTAGTACTTTCTACAAAAAAATCATCTATCTACAGTAAGAAGTCATACTTAAAAAATGATACTCTGTGTGTATATCTAGCTATCTCTCTGTATATACTCCTAAGAAAATATTTTGGAATGACATCCACCTAATATAAAAGATAGTTATTTTCTGGGTAGTGTGATACGGATACATTTTTACTTTTGTGTGGTTTTCCACATTGTTTGAAATCTTCATAATAAACATGCATTATTTTTACAAACAATAAAGTGGAAACAAAAAGCAATAGTTAACAGTGGTTACTTATCAGCGATAACAATATGGATGCTTATTACTTTCTCCTTTTTTCCTGTACTTTCTGTATTTTTAATTCTCCTTCTTAAAATAAAGATAAATAGCTAAAGTCTCCTTTGATGGCATTCAAAATCTTCTTCCCATCCCAGAGACACTCATTGTTACCAGTTTGGTGTGTTTCCTTCCAGCCTCATTTTTATGCATGTCCTAACCTACTTACACATATAGTTTCATTTTTCTTTGTGTTTATGTAATATTTTGGTGCTGCATATTTTGTTTCACTATTTGCTTTTTTAAATTGCTAAGTTATGAAGATCTTTACAAAAAAGGTAAAGATCTACCTTCTTCTTTGAACTCTATAGTATTTCATAATATAGACAATTTAACTATTCCTCCATTCCTTGTCATTTAGTTTGTTTCCAAATCTTTGCAATTTGAATAAATGCTAAAATAAGCATCACTGTGCACACCTTTTGAGTCTCAACTGTGTTTCTCTAAAGGTAGATGTTGAGAAGTGAAAATGATGGATCACTAGAATCGTGGATTTTTTTCTTCTTTAAACTGCTATGCACAGTGTTGGTTCAAATTTACATTCTCATCAGCAGGATTGTACCTTTCTAAACGAGCTGTTGCCATTCTCCTGCGCTTAGTCCATGTATTCTTCCTACTTCAGTTCACATTTTGCAAATCTTATATCTAGAGTGAATTGATGGTCCAGGAAATGTTGATCACTCACTCTCTCCATCTCTGTTTCTCTGCCTTTCTCTCTCTGTCTGTCGCTCTCTCTCTGTATGTTACAGTCTCGTGGAGTATAGAGAAATACTAAGAAATAATGAAGCCATTGTATGGTGAATGTTCTATGGATATGCAGAGAGGAAAAGTAGAGATGGAAATAATCAAATCAAGTTTAGAGTATGTCAAAGCACATTGAATTGTCCTAAAAGATAAGAATGTGTTCTCTGAGTATAGCTGGAGGATGGCCCTTCTTGGCAAATATATATATTAAAAATAAAGACATTTGAAGAACAGGGTTGTGATCTCAAAATCTTCTAGAGGCCAGGCAGTTAACATGCATAGGTGAAGTTGGTCAAGGGTAGGACAAATAACATAAGAGAGAAGATAATGTCTTGGCCCCATTGTTGGGAGACAATAGGGAGAGGTGGGAATAGCAACAAACTGAAGGGCTCACACCCCATCTACAAAGGGAACAGCCCTGTTCAAGGACTCACTGCTATGAGGCTTTGAAGACCTAATGTTGTCAGGTATGATTTTGCAAGAAAAATTCAAATTCTAAATAACTATGTAGAATTTCTCAAATTTACGTGTGGGATATTGATTCAAAAATATATTTTTAAAAATACTGTGTAGTTCAAAGAAAAATTTTAGAGCAACCAAATCATTCTGATTTTCCTGGTAGTGTCCTAGTTTTTAAAACCGGAAGTCCTGCATTACAGGCTAACTGAGACTATTGGTCATGCTAATTACAAAACCCGTATATGGCCCATATCCTGCCCAAGATCTACTATTTTGTAATCTCAGAAGACTAAATCTTCTCATTTTAAGAAAGTATAGGGGTTCCATTTACATTGTGAAGCTTTAAGGGAAAGTATTTCAGGTTGGGGTCAAAGAGATTGGTAGAGGAAAAATCATGTGTGCCTATCATTTGACACTTAAAGAGACAAGAATTATGCTTATGAGAAACTAACTAGCCTAAAATTTCATTGCAGCTTTCAAATGTCTTTATTTTTCAGTAGTCAAAATTCACCACCTTGTTAATTGGTTCACTGCTGAAATTAAGAGGTGAGTTCTCCCAGAGTCACAGGTAATTACTGATCCTTTGTACAACCTTATTTTCCAATTATTGAGAGTGCTGCTACTTTGTACTTTTTTTTCTATGCCTCTACTTCCCCTACTGCAGAGGATTTCAGCATGGGTTCAGATTCTCATGTACCACCAGCCACCAGCTTCAAGTTTCTCCACTCCCCACAAGATGTAGCAGGAACAATATGTATTATTTTTGATGAGAACAAAATTCAGCACTCCTATCTAAGGATTTGAGTTGCACTGATCACCATAGTAACTAGACAAAAATATAATTTGTATAATATATTTGAAAGTGACGTGGTGCAGAGGCCATGCCTGGGAGGAACACAGGAACAGAGGAAAGAGGTTGAGAGCAGAAAAACATAAGATTTTAGTCCTTTGTGAGAATAATGCAAAGAATTGAATTACAGAATACCAGTTTTGCATTCTGAAGAGTTCATTTTATTGTGGAAGAAAATAAGGTATAGAGAGGTTATGTAACTTTTCCAAGGTAACTCGGTAACTAAAGTTGGGGCTTTAGTCCCTGTCTAGTAAAGTCAATGCTTTGCTTTTTTTTTTTTTTTTTAATAAACAGTTGCTTCAAAAGACAAGAGAAACTAATTTAATGACGTATAATCTTTTCTTGTTTTCAAAAACCTATTGGACAATATTGTGTATAGTACTCTTCTTAGTGTCCTTCCAGAAGCCAATGTGGATATAGGAATTTTATTTTTGAGATGATTCTAGGACACACTGGTATGTAAGTGGGGAGAGGACATAGTCAATAGAGGATGCAGTGTCAAACAAAGTACCATTGGGTGTATATGGCTTAATCCTTTTGGAGAACTCTCGAAGCCAGTGTAATACACGTGTCTCAGAGTTATTTCACCCAAAGAGTGAGAGAGCATATCTATATTACTACCCATTACCCATTTGTTGAAGTGTGCTCCAGGTGGTACTGACTCTGGAATGTTCAGCATACTGGACATGTAGGCAGGACTGGGAGAAATAACCAGAGAATACCTTCCATCAAAGAGATGTGTATGATGGTAGATGGAGGACAGTGCGATTCAGGGAGCATATATGCCAGGCAGCATAGCATCTACTATAGTCCACCTTCTGTACCATGTATCCAGTCAGCAGTATACTAAATTTGCTTCATCTTATCACTAATACTTCAATGTATGGCCCATCACACTTGAGAGAGAGAGAGAGAGAGAGAATTTCTGTTGGGGCAGTTGTGGCTAAGGCACCCACTGCTATTCAACATCTCTCTCCTCTACCAAACATCTAAAATCCCCTTCACATTTGTCTAGCACTTTGGCTACTTTAGATTGATCAGTCCGTGGCATAAATCAGACCTGTATTCCTATGGGGTCCGGTCTATTTATTATGCCCTTGTTAAGCTCTGGTTGTAACTGCCAATTCATGGTTATTATTGGGGATAGAAGTACCAAAATATATCCCAGTGAATACCCTAAATTACAGTCATCTGTCCCTTCCTATTATGTAGCTGCAACCAGATCTCATGATAATTGGGAAGATTACCATACCAGAATAGCAACTCCTTTCTTTGCCTGCGCGTATAATGACAATAAGAGACCAAATGACCAAAAGCATCTATATTCTCAGGTTTAATAGAACTTTTATCCCTTAACAGAAGCATTCTCATCTTGGAAAATTGAACTTCTGATACAGCAGAGAACAGAGTCCCCAAATGTATCACTGAGAGTGATGGTGGGTGGATCCATTCCAAAGTCCAACTACTGGTTTCCCCACCCACGTTTTTTACCAGTTAGAGACATTATCCAGTATAATGACTGTTGTTTCCAAAGATAAAACAAGTTTTAAAGGACAGCACCTGAAGTTCTCAGAGGGTCATCCTCATCTAGTGCCTTAGATAAGCTTTTATGTGGTCATTTCAATATTCTATTAGCTGGTAAAGTCTGAGAGATGTAGTATATAGTAGGATAAGCAGATTCCAGGGTCATTTGCATTTTGTTGATCCTCCTTCACAATAAAATGGACATCATGATACTCAGCACAGTATTGACTGCTCCAATCATGCATTCGCTTGATAGGCTGTGGTCAGGTGCTTGATATTTACAAGATGAGGTAGCATGGCATATGCCGCTTTATCTATTCATTCAATAATCATTCACTCATTGATACATTTCTACTTCCTTTATTCATTCATTTAATTAAGCGAATATGCACAGTAAACTAATATTATGTGCACAGTTCGGTGCATTTTTAATATGTAGTCACCTGTGTAAACACGAAAACATCAAGGTATAGACTCTTTCCAGAACTCCAGATGGTCCCCTGATGTCCATTTCAAGTCAATATCTCCACAGAGGTAATCTTCTGAGGCTAAAACTTTTAACACATAGATTGTAACCTGTTCTTACACATCATATAAGCAGCATCATATGACACGCACTATTTTGTTTCTGGCTTCTTTAGCTTAACATAAAATTTGTGAGTTTCATCCATGTTGTTATGTATACAAATAATTTGTTCTTTTTATGAATATACAACAATTTACCCATTCCACTGTTAATGGACATTTATATTTCTAGTTTTGGGCCATGATGAGTAAAGTTATACTCATATTTTGGTGGATTTATGTACTTATTTCTGTCACATATGTTCTAAGGAGTGGAAATATCAGACTATAGTATAGGTATATGTTTAGCTTTAGTAATTCTACAAAATAGTTTTCCCAAGTGTTTGAACTAATTTATACTCCCAGCAATATTCAAAGTTTCCACTTGCTCTCATTACTGCCAGTATTGGTATTTTAAGTCTGTTTTTTAATTCATCTGTGGGCAATGTAGTATAACATTATGTAATATTTGCATTTACATGATAAGCAACTTTTGATATACTTATTAGTCATTTGGTTATCCTTTTTTGTAAGGAGACTGTTCAAAATTTTCCCCATGTTTTAATTGGGTTGTTTGATTTTTTTTTATTACTGATGTTTAAAAATTATTTGTATATTCTGGATGTATGTTCTCTTCATGTCTCCTCGGAACAAGGGAAACAAAAGAAAAAATAAACAAATGAGACTACATCAAACTAAAAAGCTTCTGCACGGCAAAGAAAACCATCAACAAAATGAAAAGATAAACTACCAATTGGAAAAACATATTTACAAATCATATATCCCAAAAGGAGTTTATCCAAAATATATAAAGAACTCATACAACTCAACAACAACAAAAAAGAACCCAATCAAAAAATGGGCAGAGAATATGAACAGACATTTTTCAAAAGAAGATATACAGATGGCCAACAGGCACATAAAAAGATGTTCAACATCATTAATTGTTAGGGAAATGCAAATCAAAACTGTAATGAGATATTACTTCATGCCCTTCAGGATGGCTATTATTAACAAGAAAAGAAATAACAAGTGTTGGAGAGGATGTGGAGAAAAAGGAACACTCATACCCTGCTGGTGGGAATGCAAATTGGTGCAGCCACAATGGAAAACAGTATGGAAATTCCTCAAAAATTAGAAATAGAAATAACATATGATCCAACTATTCCACTTCTGGATATTTATCCAGAGAACGTGAAGACAATAATATGAAAAGATACCTGTACCCCTATGTCCATTGCAGCATTATTCACAATAACCAAGACTAGGAAGCAACCTAAATGCTCATCAACAGATGAATGGATAAAGAAGACCTGGTATACATATACAATGGAATACTACTCAGGCATAAAAAAAGAGGAAATCTTGCCTTTTGCAACAACATGGATGGACCTTGAGGGTATTATCCTAAGTGAAATAGACAGGGAAAAACAGTTACTTTATGACTTCACTGGTATGTGGAAGATAGACAAACACATAGATACAGAGAACAAATTGGTGGTTACTAGAGGGGAAGTTGGTGGGGGGAGGGCAAAAAGGGGCACATGTGTACGGTGATGGACGGCAACTAGAATTTTGGTGGTGAACATGACACAGTCTATACAGAAGTTGAAATACAGCGATGTACACCTAAAGTTTATATAATGTTATAAACCAATGTGACCTCAATAAAAAAAAATTCCCCATGTTTTAATTGGGTTGTTTGTTTTTTTTATTACTGATGTTTGAAAATTATTTATATAATCTGGATATAGGTTATTTTCAGGTATGTTCTGTTATCAAATATATTCTCTAAGTCTATGGCTTGACCTTTCACTTTCTTGATGATGTCCTTTGATAAACAGATGTTCTTAATTTTAATAAAACCTATCTATTTATCTACTTTATGTTTCTATCTATTTTTGTATCTACCTTTTTCTCTGCCTATGTCCTATCATCCATCTATCTATCTATCTATCTATCTATCTGTCTGTCTGTCTGTCTGTCTGTCTATCTATCTACCTACCTATATCTATTTTGGTTAGTGCTTTTGTAGCTTGCTTAAAAATTCCTAAAGTTTTGAAGATAACATCCTACATTTTCTTCTAGAAAATTTACAAACATAACTTTCATATTTAGGTCTATGATTCATCTCCAATTAAATATTATGTATTAGGAATTAAGGGTATGATCCTTATGAATGTATAATTGTGTCTGCACTGTTTAATGCAAAGCCCATCCACTCCGCCGTTGAACTGTGGGCACACCCTTTGTCATAAGTTAAGTGCCCATAATATGTTGATCTATTTTGGAACTCTCTTATAGTCTGTCAGTCCATTTGTCCATGTTTCTGCCAATATAACAATAAAATAATTATTGTGTTTTATAATAAACCTCGAAATGGGGTAGCACAGTTACTCTAATTTTCTTTGTCTTCACGATTGTCTTGGGTCTTGTAGGTCTTTTCTATGTCCATGTAAATTTCAAATCCAGCAGGCCAATTTTCACGTTTACAAATTACTATAATTTTGAGAGGAACGTTTTGAATCTATAGATAAATTTGAGGAAAACTGTCATTCTAACATTGTTTAGATATTTGATTCATGGGCATCAATTATCTCTCAAATTATTTAGCTCTTTTTTAATTTCTCACAGCAATATATTGTAATTTTTAGTGTAGAAGTATTTTCTTAGATTTATTCATAAATATTTACTTTTATGGGGTGATAAATTTAATTTTTAATAATTTTATTCTCCGTTATTTTTTATTGTTAGTCCATAGAAACACATTTGATTTTGTGGTTGAATATGTATTCAGAAACTATGGTAAATTTGTTTATGATTTTTATATTTTGTTGGTAGATATTTTTATTTTTCAACACAGAGCCTTAAGATTAAAGGATTAAGAGGGTTTTCTTCTCATTTTCTAATATTTACAGATTTTATATCTATCTGCCTATCTAATCTATCATCTATCTATCTATCTATCTATCTATCTATCTATCCCTATCTATCACCTTACTGCACTAGCTAGGACATCCAATACACTACTGAAGAGAAGCTCCTTTTTATTCTGCACTGCTGACAGGATTTTAACATGAGTGGGTGTCGAAAGTTGTCAAATGCTTTTTTATGTCTATTATGAAACTATGTTTTTTTCTTTATTCTTTCAATATGCAATATGTTGAACCACTTTGTGATGTTTAATCAACATCACATTGCTGAAATAAATCCCATTTGGTCATGATGTGTATTGATACTTTCCTATTTATTTGAATTCAATTAATGTTGCATTATATTCATTTTGTTATTAATTCATTTAGTGATTTTGCATCTATGTTCATGCAGATTATAACCCTATGATTTTATTTTATTGAGATAATTCTGTAGAGTTTTGATATCAAGGTTATGCCAGCCTCAGAGAAATGAATGAGAAGCGTTTTCTCTTTTTCTTTTCTCGGAACATTTGTGAAACATTGGTATTATTTATTCCTTGAATAAATGGAAGAACTTACCAATGCAGATAGCTGGATCAGAAAGTTTTGAGGGGAAGATATTTAATTATTTGATATTTAAATACAGGTTTACGTTATTTAATAGATATAGGACTATTCAGATTTTCCATTTCTTCTTGTGTCACTTTTTGTGTTTTTTCAAAATAAATCTGTCCATTTAAGCTAAGTTTTTAATTTATTTGCACATGGTTTTTCAAAATATATTTTTACTTTTCTTGCAGTATCTACAGAATCTGTAGTGGTATCCACTAAAATTTATTATTATTTCTCCTTTTCTCTATGTTTCTCTATCTCTTCTTGATTAGGATTTTTAGGGCTTTATTGTTGCTTTAATCCCTTTGAAGAACCAACTTTTTTTTTTTTTGTGAGGAAGATCAGCCCTGAGCTAACATCCGTTGACAATCCTTCTCTTTTTTGTTGAGGAAGATTGGTCTTGGGCTAACATCCATGCTCATCTTCCTCTACTCTATATGGAACCCCCCCACAGCATGGCTTGACAAGCCGTGCGTGGGTCAGCGCCCGGGATCCAAACCTGTGAACCCTGGGCTGCCGAAACACAGCACGTGAACTTAACCGCCTCACCACTGGGCCGGCCCCTGAAGAACCAACTTTTGACTTTGCTGATTTATCTATTAAATCTCTATTTTAAAGAAATCTATTTCATTATACGTGTTGTATCTATTTTATTGATTTCCATTTCATTTTTTCTACTTTCTTTGGTTTTAATTTGCTTTTCTTTAGCCCTCTTCCACTACTGGAAGCTGAGATCTTTGATATTCGAACTTTGTTTTCTTTTATAAAATTTGAATTTTGAGTATGAGTAGACAGTGTTATTGTGTACATACAAATGTGTGATTACGATATCTTCTTCTTAGAATAATCTTTTTCCTCATAAATCTCCCTCCTTTTGGCTTTTAATATATCTTTCTAAAAACATACCCTTCACCTCATATTAGTAAGATCACACTATGTTTCCCTATTTGTTGGTGCTTGATTGGTACATGATTTTTCCATAATTTTAATTTCAATCTGTCTTTTTAAATTTTAAGTGTATATCATTTATACAAAATACAAATTTTGTTTTCCAGTCTGACAATCTTCCTCTTTAATTGGAGTTCTTACTTCATTTATATTTAAGGTTACTATTGACATGTTTGGTATTATGTATATCATCTTACAATTTTAAAAATATTTTATTTATTTTGTTATTCCTTTCTCACCTTATTTTGCATTAATCATATTTTATTATTGTTATTTTGTTTCATTTCATTTAATAGATTTTTATTCATTTATTAATCTTTTAGTGGGTTCCCTGGAAATAAAAAAAAATTCATCTTTAATTTATATAGTCTACCTTTTATTAGAACTTTTACCACATCTCAATTTTAAAACCTTACAATATCAAAGCATAGCTTTGATTCCAAAATCCGACAAGGACATTGCAGGACAGGAAATTGCAGACTGTACTGGAAGTCCTGACCAATGTCACAGGACAAACAAATGAAAGAGAAAGCATATGGATTGAAATAGAGGAAAGAAAACTGTCATTATTCTTAAATGATTTTATTTTTGTTCCAAGAAAATCCAAATCCAAATCCAAAAAAGATTGAATTTAATAAGTGAATTAAATGAAGTCAATGGATTCAAGGTCATTGTAGAAACCTAATGTATTTTACTCAATAGCCTATAGACAAAGAAAAATAAAAAATAAAAAAGATCTTCAATTTCATTTTTAAAATACACTTTTTATTTTAGAACAGTTTTAGATATACCAAAACAAACGCTGTGAAGACAGCACAAAGTTCTCGTAAACCTGACATCCAGTTTCCCCTATTATTTCCAACATCTTACAGTAGTGTGGTACATTTGTTACAATTAATGAGCCAATATTGAAATGATATTATTATCTAAAGTTCACAACTTATTCAGATTTCCTTAGTTGTTTTTTCTAGCAGAATGTATTTTTTTTTTTTCTTTTTAGAATCCCATCCATAATACCACATTACATTACATTTAATTGTCATTTCTCCTTGGACTTCTCTGGGCTGTGACGTTTTCTTGGACTTGCCTTGTTTTTGATGATCTTAATTTTAAGGAGTTCTGGTCAGGTGTTTTGTAGAACGTCTCAATTGAGAATTGCATGATATTTTTCTCGTGATTAGACTGGAGTTATGGGTTTGGGGGAGGAAGAAGAACATAGAAATAAAGGGTCATTTTCATCACATTATATCAAAAGTAGATACTATTAACATGACTATCAATATTGGTGTTGACCATGATCACCTGGCTGTGATTTTGTCAGCTTTCTCCTCTGTAAATTTACTCTCTCTTTCTCCTCTGCCCTTTTTATACTGTAGTCTTTTGAAGAAAGTTGCTATGTGCAACCCACGCTTAAAGAGCGAGGAGGCATACTTACCTCTTTGAGGACAGAATATGAACATAAATTATCTGGAATTCCACATGAGAGATTTGTCTTTTCTCTATTTATTTATTCAATCATCTGTTTAGGTCAGTATGGACTCATGGATATTTATTTTATACTTTGGGTTATAATCCAGTACTATTTTATTTTATTGCCCAAATGATCCAGCTTTGACCACTGAACCATTTTTCAGTTGGCTTCTATGTCCTTTTGACATACTACCATCATCGTGTCTCTTTGAGTACTTTTGTGTTTTCTGATACTATAAGATGCTCCAGGTTTATTTTTATATTCTCTACCCTGTCCTAGAATAAGTCTTTTCTCTTAGGAGTCTTGGTTCTTTTTATTAGAGAATGGCATTAGAAACCAAATACTGAATGTGTGCTTGTTGCTACTGGTGTGTTGTTGTTTCTAGGTCCTCTCAGCTGACAGAGCAATGAAATATATATAAATAAGCCCATGTATATACCCATGCCTATAAATATTTCTGTATATAAATTTCTGTATTGATGTTAATCTAAACATGAATTCATACTGATGTTTCCAACTCTAACCCATTACCACATAGATCATTCTAGCTTCTTCCCCTTGCTTATCTTTAAACTTCCATTCCAATAGTGAGAAATATGGTTCCTACCATCCACAATCCATTTCATTAGTTGTTTAATTTCAGTAAATGTGTATAGTGCTATCAAAATTATTAAACCATACCTCCATGGGAAACAGCTTTTTCAGCTAGGGTATGGGGCTTGTATACAGTTTCTTTTGCCTTTGGTGTTACAGATACCACTCATTTCAAAAGTTACTTAGATCAGCATCTTTTTCCCCCATCCTCTTCAGTGAAGTTGTTTAATACATTTGTAATACAGTTAGATTGTTTCATCACATTCTTAATTCCATCTTGGGATCCCCAACCTCTTAAATGACTGCTTAACATTGGCATGTGTTAAGGTTTACTCTTTGTACTATAAAATTCTATGGGTGTTGACAAATAAATAGTGTCATGTATCCACCATTACAAAATTAAAAGAATATTTTTTGGGGCCGGCCCCATGGCTTAGCAGTTAAGTGTGCGTGCTCCACTACTGGCGGCCTGGGTTAGATGCTGTGCGCGCACTGACTCACCGCTTCTCACATACAGGCCGCATCCCACATACAGCAACTAGAAGGATGTGCAACTATGACATACAACTATCTACTGGGGCTTTGGGGGAAAAAAGGGAGGAGGATTGGCAATAGATGTTAGCTCAGAGCCAGTCTTCCTCAGCAAAAAGAGGAGGATTAGCATGGATGTTAGCTCAGGGCTGATCTTCCTCACAACAACAACAAAAAAGAATATTTTCATCATCCTAACAGATCCCCAGTGACTCATCTATTTAATCCTTCCTCCTGCTTCCCTTCCTGTGGGCCCCTAACACTCACTGATCTTTTTACCATCGTTATCGTTTTGCCTGTCTCAGAATGTCATATAATTGTTATCAAATAGTATGTATACTTTTCTGATTATCTTTTATGTATGAATGTACCACAGTTTATCCATTCTTCTATTGAAGGACATTTTTGGTTGCTTCCAGTCTCAATTTCACGTTAGCATTAAAAATTCAATCACCTAGGAACAGCTCTACTAATACTTGCAAAAAATATCTCCCTGAAAACCATAAGACATAAATAAGAGAAATTAAAGAAGACCCAAATTAAATGAGGGAGAGGTCCTGTTCAGAGATTGGCAGACTAGGTAGTGAAAATATGTCAATTCTTCTAAAATATTCTATAAATACACTATAATTACAATAAAAACTCCAGTGATTTTTCTCAGAAATTAGGCAACTCTTTCAAAAATTTATGTGGAAATATAAAGTGCCAAGTGTTGCTGAGACAATCTTGAAGGAGAACACAGTTCATGAACTTACATTGCAGATATTAATAGTTTTAAAAATTTATAGTAAATAACACAGAAGGGCCTTGGTACAAGGATAGATAAAGTAAACAGTGGAACAGAAGAAAGTTCCCGGGAACTCACTCACAGTTACTGGGTAACCTAACTTATAACAAAAAGTGGAAAAGAATGCTCTTTTGAATACTGATGACATGATAATTAGATATGCATATCAGAGAAAAATAAATCTGGATTCCTACCTCATACCATATACAAAAATAATTGCCAGGCTGGTTGCAATTTAGTAGAAAAAAATGGACAGAAGAGATTATTAGACACATTACAAAATAGGATATCCAAATGGCCAATGAAACTATGAAAAGTGCCCAGCTTCATTTATCATCAGAGGAATGAAAATTAAAATAATAATAAAATAGTACTACAGGAACATTAGAAGTGCTAAAATGTTAAAGAT
This sequence comes from Diceros bicornis minor, assembly GCF_020826845.1. Classification (NCBI taxonomy): domain Eukaryota; kingdom Metazoa; phylum Chordata; class Mammalia; order Perissodactyla; family Rhinocerotidae; genus Diceros; species Diceros bicornis. The sequence continues at coordinate 71,694,607 of NC_080745.1, forward strand.
GGAAAAATACCAAGTTTTTATTAGAATACTTAACCCAAATTCTCATAGACTTATGGTAGGAGGGTATTTTGGTCTAACTATTTTGAAAACCAGTAGTATCTACTCAAATTGGGCATATTTAAACCCTCTACACCAACGATACCGCTCTTAGTTAAAACCAAAGATAAATATGTACAAAAGTTCACAAAACGACATGAACTAGGTTTATAGTGGGGTTATTTTTATTAGGCAAAACTAGAAACTATATAAAAATGATAAAAATTGTGTTCTATTCACACAATGAAATACAGTACAGTAATGAGAATAAACAACCTGTGAATGATGCTACAATAGGGATGAATTGTATCTCAGAAGCATAATGTTGAGTCAAAGAAGCCAGACACGAAAGAAAATATAATTCCATATATATGAAGTACAAAGCAAGCAATACTAATCTATATTGTTAGAAGTCAGGGCAGTGGTTACCCTGGGAGGATAGTGACGGGAAGGCAGCTTGAGCAGGGCTTCTGGGTACTAGTAATGCTCCATATTTGATCTGGACTGATTTAGTTTGTAAAAATTTACTGAACTATACAAATGATATGTACACTGTCCTTCACCTATATTATATTAAAAAATTTATAAATAAAAATTTTTTAAATAATATTCCCGTTCTGGTTGAACTGACCTCAAAGTTGTATATTCCCTTCTCTACAGGTACCCTCGATTCTGCTGTATTAAATCCACCAGCTGTCCCCTAGTCCACTATACTATCAGTCCTCTGAGGGACTGGGAACGCCTTTCCCATAGCACTGCCCTTCTGAGTTTTCTTTCCTGTTTCTCATGTGTCTTATCTTTTTTAGTTCTGCAAATCTTGAAATAAAATGCATTCTTTTTAGTCATTATTTTTTTTACCTACATACCACTCCACTCTCCTGGTCTCTGTGCTGTTCCCCTCTACCTGGGGAAACAAGATTTGGCACCTAGCAGATATCCAGACTTGACCCTAAACGAAGCTGTGATGTTGATAAATCAGAACCCCAGAGTCATAGGAATCATCCTAGGCACAGAGAACTAATTTATCCACCACAGGATCTTTCTGACTATGACTCCCTCCAAGGAGCAGAAGGGAAATTGAGGTTGGCTTTACCCACCCCCCCAGTCTGGTAGTCATACTCTGTCTTCAGTCAAAGTATACTTGAATTTGGGCGAGATGGTGGTTCCTGATCCCTGTCTCCACAGACCTTCTGACACTTTCCCAATACCTCTCTTCCATAACCTACCCGGGGTTCACGTGGTGACAGATGAAGGATGTCGCTCATCCTCCCCCAGGAAGCCATTTATTCACACTATGAAATATACACGTAACTTGCGTTACCACTACTAACACAATTCATCTTACCCAAACTATTTATTAATAATACAACGTGTAATCCCTAAATGCCTTGGATGATACTACTTTGACAGAATACTATTTAAAAGCATGCTTTAGGAAAAAAATGCCATAAATTATGCCTCCTTGGTTATTTTAATTTTCTTTTATTGCATCTTGGCAGTGCACACTAAGCATACATTGAAATAATGAGACATTATGCAGCATGGATTAATTACCACAATATTAACAGATCCTGTGGCTGTGCCTTTAGAGCTAACAATAGCCAACTGGGGCAAAAACTGAAAAAAATTAAAAATTACTTGCTATTTTTTCCTCCAAAACAGAATAAGTATTATAAATGCTTTGTGAAGATTGATTTTCTTTTTCTTTTCTTTTCTTTTCTTTTCCACGCATTTCCTTCAGTTCTCCTCAAGACGGGAACTGATGAGCTTCTAGAACACAGAAGGTGTTCAAAGGGCTACTACACCAAGTGTCACTTACACATGTGATTTGTTTCTTAGCTGGTATTCTTTTATTTTTTGGCAGGAAAAGAGAAGCACTGAATGGCTTTGTCAGTTCACCTTTGACCCTTTCTTTGATCTGCACAGTCCTTCTCCAAATGTCGTCTCTACTTGTCATACCTTCTGTCCTGAAGTTTGTGAGCTTCCATCTACCCAGATGCAGTAATGGATTTAGATGCACCAGCGTAGTGGTTAGTTACTTGCATTCTGGAATCAAACTTCATTATTTTAAATCTAGATTCTGCTATTTATTGGCTGTGTGATCTCAAACAAGTGATTTTGTCCCTCTGAATTTCAATTTCTTAATATGTAAGATTGGTAGATCCATATTAGCTATTCCAAATGAATATTGTGGGTATTAAATATGTATATTATATATGTAACACGGAGTCAAAAACCCTTAGCTACTATCATATTATTGCCAATTATGGTACTGCAAAGTTGGCCTTCTTCAATTTAGAAAGAGTTTCCCCGTACTGCATATATTCCTACATACACATCCCTAAGAGCAGCATGCTTGGTGGATGATGGGATGGATACTGTCCTTGAGTCTACTTTTAAGTTAGTGTGTCAAAGTACTTACATATGATGTTCTTTGTTTCTTATTTATTGTTGTAATTCAGATGGCCACTGAGGGCTTCACTCTCACTAAGTATCCAGATAAAAATAATTTAAACCTCCACCGTTGGGTATATGTCCCTTCTCCAAGATTTCAACAAAGTACCATAAGACTTCTGATTCTGCATTACTTCTGATTCTGCAACATGAATCACCACAATTCTGCTTCTCTGTGTGTATCCAATCTCTCCCTAAGAACTACTAACTTGCGATGAAACCTAGCACCTTCTTGTAAATCTGGTAAACCTTTCAGAGGATTTTTTGAGTTTCAGAGGAGACCTGAAAGGCACAGGGTTGACATTATGTCTTGCACATCTTTCTATGACCTTTTCGGCTCTTCTTTCCCCTATCAATTTTAGCTTTCTTTCTGCTTTGTTCTGGATTATTACCAACAATTCAGAGTTTCCTGTCTATAATGCAATTTCTTCTCTATCCGATATCTTGACACTTTGACACCCACTATTCCCTTATATCCAACACAATTATCAAGATACTCTTTTCCAAATAAGGGACAATTTTTGCTCCAAGAGAATCTCAAGTATCAGCTATTATGATAAACTATTTTTCTTGCTGAAAATCTCTATCAGGAAAACTATGCCTATGTCCCCTATAGACAAAAATATAAACCTGAAAAATGTAAAGATACTGATTTTGTTTTGCTTACCACTCTCAAAATTATCAAAAGTATAATTTTCCCTACTCAACCTACAAATTTTGTCTGATTCCAAAGGGAATAACAACAAAGTTTTTATGGAACTAGAAAGTTGATTCTAAAACTCATATGGAAAAATAAACATGCAAGAATAATTAAGAAAATGCTGAAAAAGAAGAGGAAGGAAAGAGAAGTAGCTCTATCAGATATTAAAACTAGTAGAAAGCCTCTCCATGGAAACACTGTGATACTGGCAAATGAGTAGGCAGGACAATGCAATAGAATAGAAATTCGAGAAATAGACTCAACTGTCTAAGGAAATTTGGTATCTAAAATTAATGAATCAAATATAGACTTTAAAATAAATAATTTGGTACAATGCATAACTATTTCCAAATACACAAAATTAGTTATAGTATAGTTATATTAGTTGTGTTAGTATATCATACACAAGTAAAAAACATGAAACTATACAATACTAGAAGAAAACCCAATTTTTTAATAATTTGAATGTAGGGAAAAGCTCTTTATATGAGTAAAATCTATATTAAATAAAGTAAACATGGATGAATTTGACTATATAAAATTAAAATTAAAAACTTTTCATGGCGAAATCTTTATAAACAAAGATAAAAGAGAAATAAAAAATTAAAATATTTGTAACATGTCAAAGACAAAGGTTAATATTCCTAATGTAAAAAAACTTTTAAAATTGGTAAAAATACAATATTCTTATGGGAAAATGGGCAATAGAGTCAAAAAGTGGGTAATAAATGTGAACAGACAATTGATCAGCAAGATAAAAAAATTGGCTCTAAAATTATGAGATATTCAAAAATAAATTAAAACTAAATTTAGATACCATTTTTCAGCCATCATATTGGCAAAAATCTGAAAGTTAGTGCAGCTTGGGGAAGAAAATTTGGCAATATCTAACAAAACTATATCTGCATTTACAATTTCTCTGAGAAACGACTCTTCGGGAATTCATTCTGAAGAAACATTACCAACAGTACAAAACTCATATGCAATTATTTCAGCATTATTTGTAATTGCCAAATATCAGATGCCTAAATATCTTGACAGAGAAGACCAGTTGAATAAACTATGGTGTATTTACCAAATACACCAAACTATGGTGTATTTACACCAAATTATGGTGTATTTACTTTATTTGCAGTTGTAATTGCAAGTAAAGAAAATTATAAACTAAAATGGTGTGATTTCTGGTGTGAAAAAAGCCAAATACAGAAGATTATATGTAGTATGTAAGAAATTAATGGAGATATATATATATAGAAAAGAAGAAAAGAGGGTGGATAAAGCAGAAAATGATGAAACTAATACCTACAAGGAGTTCATAGGATGGGTGGAAGAAATAGAGAAATGAGTGACATTTATACAATGCAAAAGGGATACACTCATACAAAGGAATGCCATAAGTATCTTTTTTGATTTATGGAAACATCTTGATATTCTAAAAGAAATAAAACACAAACAAACAAAACTGCCACTAAATCCATCAAGGAGAGAGAACTAAAGCAAATCATACCAAAACAAATGAACCCAACTCAATCTCAAATGGATAATATAGCCACATTCAAGGAAAAAGGAAAAATATAAAACAAAAAAACATAATCCAAGTAATTTTTTATACACAGAATTAGACTAATTTGACTCTACATGCTCATTTGGGATGAGAGGAAGTAAACTGAACTCTTTGTTTTGAGTTCGTTTCTTTAAGTGCCATGGATGAAGCAATTCGGAAATTATTTTAGCGTACTAAAGAGTGTGCCAATGAGCAAAAGTGCTGATAATATTGGGACTCTGTGCTCTCACTGTGGACAAAAATAGATACAAATGTGGAATGGAAGAAAGAAAGGAAGAATTCTGTAGGAACGTACTGAACTAGAAGTTTTAACCTTTCCAGCTGGCAAAAGGTTCTTAAAGTAAGAAATGGCCCTAGAATGAAGATAAAATCTTGATTATTGCATGTAAAACTCAATCTTAGGACGCAGGTACATAGAGTACATGGCTGTGACATCCCTTGTCAGGAACTCAGAAAGATTTATAGTACTGCTTGTGGACATTCTCAGGTAGAAAATTAAAGGGTTTCCAGTAATATTAAGGGTGGGGTCCCACAAGACCCACATTGACAGCCCAAATTAGAGAGTGGCCAGTCTCCAGGATATTTGTGAATGTAACTTTTGTGTAATGAGATAGATTATAATTTGATACATATAAATCCCACAATATTTTAATAGAACTCTATCCCTTTAAACTCAAAGATTCAGAAAGTTCAAATGGAAAAGGGTCCTCTGAATTTCCAATCTTCTGCAAAGAGGAACAAGGCCATTCAGCTGCAAACACAGGCCATGCCTCATGGAAAAGGAAGGATGATTTAGAGGGAAGAGAAGAATCCAGAGTCCAGAGAAAAGATCTACATAGAATCACTATGCATGTATGTGAGTGTGTGTGTACGTGCACCCACTTTGGGAGAAAGGAAAAAATTACCTTCTTGTCCCTTTCTTCTGACATTTTGCTTGTTTGCTTTGCTTTCTCCCTGCCACAGTCAAGAACAAGATAGAAACAGCCACGGCTGCTGTGTCGCTAAATCCTAATACTATTTTGCCCTTTAATCTTCAGTTTTTTCCAGTAATTATCCTTGAACAGATTTAACAGATTTCATAGTTATATTGTATTCCCATATATTTACAAAAGCAAACCATTAAATTGTCCCTTTAAAAATTAGTCTGGAAATATGTTGTTTAAGTATGTAACTGTTTGAATGAGAATCTTGGAAATAATTTTTCTCTTAAATTGGAAAAGGTAAAGATAAGTGAATTAAAAACATGATTAGGATAGGGCATTTCCTTTCTTTTTCTCTTCTTTATATATGTTCTTTTCCAAACACTTACTAATATGGCCCAGACACTGTGCACATATTTCATATATATTGTCTTATTTTAGACATATCATCTTAGTTACTTCACAAAACTCTATTATTAGGTAGTATTAACTCAGAATTACAGATGGTGACTACCCCTCTCTGAGAGTCCATTTTATCTACGCAGAATCACTGGTCTATAGACCAAATTGAGATTTGGTTGTCTGTCTGACTTGAAAGTCCATTCTCACAGGTGAATCGGGGGAATTCTGTGAAACATGTGTCAGGCTCCTGTCCCTAAAATTCAAGTCTTTAGAGCTCCTTGCTATATTACTGTGTGTAAGCCACAAAATCAAACATCTCTTCTGATGGCAGCTCACACAATGGCAAAGTGAGAAAAAAAAAAACAACAGTCAAATATGCTAAGATTTACCAAGCTGCACTGGTTGGCCTTTTGTGGTGACTGTAGTGATCAGTATAGTCCATGAGGTCACCTCCCTTGGGATTTGTAGAAATAAGAGCATGCTGATCTTTGCATGGTATGTATGTACCTTTTCTCTCCTTTTTTCTTTCCTGTGTGTAACCATTTTAGGAAAGAAAATAAAATATGCATTGATTTGAAAGTCTGTGTGGTTCTCTGTTCCATTAAGATTAATTTTAATTTAATCAGCAAATGTTGGGTTGAAATAGGACCTAGTACTTCTCACAGGATTTTATAAGCCGCTGATTTCACCTACTCAACCCCTGTATCATTGTTCTACAAAATAATGTGGCTGCATTTAGTGCTTTCTGGCACTTCTTTCACTTTATTCCATTCCTCTTAGAATTTACTTCTCGCTTTAGAGTCTCAAAATGAACACTCATGTATATCCCTAGCCATTCTAGTTTTCCATCAAACCAAGATCTAAAAACTTGAACTGTATTTAATGAAGCACATGCTGAATTAGACCTTCCTTTTTTTTTTCCGACTCTACTCTCATATGGAGAGAGGGGGGCAGGCAACATGAATACTTACATTATAATGACAGGCCTGTCAAGTTGGGAAGAGGTGGAAACAGCGACGCTGTTTCCTGGTGTTATGAGAGGTTCGGGGATTCAATCAGAGATGTAAAAGACACTTTCCACTCCAAACAAATGGACTGAAGGTATATTTTATTATATAGAGGATAGTAAAGGTGACAGTCTGCAAACAGATCTAGATAGGTCAAGTATTAGAAGGGAAAAAACATCAGCCCGACTGGAAAGGGAAAACACCCACATCGGCTGAAGAGAAAATGACACAAATCAAACAGAAAGAGAAACACCAGGTTGACCGAAAAGAGAACACATCAAATCAATTACTTCATATCAAATCAATTACTTCACATCAAATCAGTTACTCACAACATCCACGCCCCACTGCCGGGAGAGCCCTGTCAATCGACGCGGCTGGGCAAGGATCACACGTCCTGGGCAAGGTGTCCCTTCCACAGGTGGAACTCTCACCGGGTCTCAGTTTCCAGCAGTTTTTATACCATCAGTAATTTTCAGAGTAAGCAATTACAGAGTTTGCTGAGCAAGCATTTAGTGTTTCCATGCACAAATGGTTATCAATGGTGTACGTGCACTGAGCCCCCTGGCTAACGTCCCAGCCCAGTAGTTGTGTACGTGCATTGTTCTCTTTGGTTATCGTCTCAGCCCGGCACAGATGGCCAGTCCATCCCGTGCTACGACGCTCCAAGAGCCTTGAAATGTTACAACTTGCAACTCTCTCTGTGGGAGAAAGGCCAGTTCCCAGGAAAAGGCCAGTTCCCACCACACAGAAAGCAGCTTTGTATTTCTTTTTGTGCTGGTGGCTGTAGGTCAATGGAGCGGCCAAACATGGCTGTACTCATGTCAAGACACCTGGTCCATGACCAAAGAAGTTATAAGAAGCCAGACATAAACTCCCAAGAAAGCGACCAGACTTAGAAAACTAAGTTTACTCACTGTTAGCAAACTATAGAGTGATGAGGCTTTGGGATGACTTCTGGAAGCTTTGCTAAGTGGAATAACAAAGTCATTATTTTATAATCATAGTTACTTTAAAGATTTTATAGAAATTACTCTTAAGCAGTATTCTGAACTACTAGAAATATCTTCAGACTTTCGGGATGTCTTTCAATGTATAACATCATCGTTGATTGCTATGGAGAGGTTTCAAGGATAGGAGAGGCTGAGATGTCTTTTCTGAGGATAATTTGAGTTTTGACGTCTATTCTCCAATTCTGTGTTTCTTTAATATGACATAGCATATCTGTGAGAGCATTATCAAATTAAAGATTCTTGCATCTATGATCAATTCGACTTCTTTCCCAGGAACGTTCAATAGTTCCTTTCAGTACCAAAGATCACTTCTCCAGAAGAATTGAACACATTACTATCCCATAAAATAACACGTTCTATACAGATGTAGTCCTTAAGAAATCTAGGGGACTTTAGACCATGCTATGACCATGCTAATAAAAATAATAATGGCCTAATCTATAATGCCATGTATAGTTAAATTTGAAACTTCAAAGTTAGACACTTGTATGCATGACATCGTGTCACAACAATGTTATAAAGGACCTAGGTTCTTTCTACTCTTCCGTCCTCAGTATGTTGATGATGTCACTTCTTATATTTGTAACATGATTCCCTCCTCCAAGCATCGATTCTTCACACAATAAAGAATCCAAAACAGGAAAATGAGGGCAAGAGGAAAATATAGGTTTTCTTTTATAATTCTCATTTTATCATGAAGCAAAGTATTTTCTTTCATATCAAATTGATCCTTATACTTTATTGATCAGAATTGGGACACATAATTAAGATGTTAGAAGAGCTAGAAGAGTAGCTTCAGGAAAGGCTGATGATGTATCTGTTTTTTTCACCCTCTATAAATACCCAGCACATGAGAAGGTAAAATTCACAAAATATGACTTCCAATAAAAAATTATTAGACATGAAAAGAGGGATTAAAAAAGATCTATAAACAGAAGAAAAAACTAATCAATAGTAACACATCCAGAAATGACAAAAATGACAGACTTGGTAGACAATAGCATTGCAACAGTTATTATAAATATTATTACTATTATTATAAGAATATTGCCTTAATATCATTATATGAGTGTTGTACATATTCGAGATGCCAGAGTAAAGGCTGTACATGTTAAGAAGAGGCACAGAGGGTAAAACAAAATTCAAGTCAAATCTCTAAAAATGGAAACTACAGTGTCTGAGATAAAAATCGTAATGGAGAGGATTAAGAATAAATTATGATTAAAGACTTAAAAACATAGTAATAGAAATTATCTAAAATAAAACACAGCCAGCCTTGGTGGTGGTCTAGTGGTTAAGACTTGGTGCTCTCACTACTATTGCCCAGGCTCATTTCTTGGTCAAGGAATCAGACCACCAATCTATTGGTTGTCATACTGTGGTGGCTGCATATTGCTGTGTTGCTGAAAGCTACACCACTAGTGTTTCAAATACCAGCAGCGTCACCCAGGACAGATTTCAGTGGAGCTTCCAGACTAAGACAGACTGGGAAGAAAGACCTGGCTACCCACTTCTGAAAAAATTGGCCATGAAAACCCTATGAACAGCAGCAGAGCATTGTCTGATATAGCGCTGGAAAGTGAGGGGATGGAGCAAAAAGACCCGGCCCGATTCTGCTCTGCTGTAAACAGGGTCGCTATGAGTCAGAATCCACTCAGTGGCACTAACATCAAACAATAAAACACAGCAGGAGAAAAAAGGCTGACAAATTCAAGAAGCCTGATATATAAATCATCAAAATCCCTGAGAATAAACAAACAGAAAGGAGAACAAGCAGAAAATATTTGAAGAAATAATAAATGAAAAATTTTCCAAATTTGATGAAAACTATAATTCCACAAAGCTCAATAGAACCAAAGCACAAGAGATATGAAGAAAACTATACCAAGTTACCTCATAATGAAATTGCTTAAGACCAATAATAAAGAGAATATATTAAAATCAGCAAGCAGAAAAACTTGGGTTATAATGAAATTGCTCAAAACCAATAATAAAGGGAAAATATTAAAATCGGCCAGAGGCAAAACTTGCATTATACGCAAAGGAACTAAGATAAAAATCAAAGCAGACTTCTCATTGGAAATAATACATGCCAAAAAATAGTGGAACACTTTTAAAGTACAGAAAGAGAAATCTGACAAGGTAGAATTCTATACCTAGTGAAAATATATTTTAGTAATGATTGGTTAAAAAAAAAAGTTTTCATATATTCAAAACTAAATGCGTTTGTGGCCAGTCAAGTCACTGTACCAGAAATGTACCAGAAAATCCAACAGGCAGAAGAAAAATGCTCCTAGATGGAAATCTGGATCAATATAAAAGACTCAAAATGGCAAAATTCATTCAATTAAATAGTCATTACTTTAATAGCCTTATATCTATTAAATAAATTTAAAATGTAGTTAAAAAAATTCTAGGCACATATGCCTTCACCGATGAATACTACTAAATATTTAAGGAAGAAATAATACTGTTTACAAAAAAAAAAATCATTCAGATAAAAAAAGAGGAGAAAATACTCCTTGAATAATTCTATGTGGCCAGCATTACTCTGATATTCAAACCAGACAAAATTAAAGGAAAATAAAATGTCCAATGTCCCTCTTGAACACAGATGAAAAATTCTTAACATGATGTTATCAAACAGAATCTAATAATATGAAAAAAAGCTAATATTTCATGACCAAGTGTGGTTTATCTTGGGAATCCGAGGTTAGCTAACATCAAAAAAATTTCAAATAATGTAATAAGCTGTCTTAATAGTTAAAAAATAAAGATCAGCTCAATAGAGGCAGAAAAACATTTGAGAAAGTCACACATTTAATCTTGAAAAAAATCTCTGAGCTAAGTATGAATGCAAAGGAAGTCCCTCAAACTGATAATGAGCATCTTTGAACAACTTACAGTTCTCATTAGACTAAATAGTGAAATCCTTACTGCTCTATTTACTTCTATTACTGGAGGTTCTAGCCAATGCAATAAAACAATAAAAAAAGGAAAAATATGAGGAGACTAGATTGGAAATTAAGAATTAACATTGACTTTATTAACAGGTCACACGATTGCCTATGTGTAAAATTTTATTAAACCTACAAAAAGGATACCAAAACTAAATGGTGATTTTAGTAAGATTCCTGAATACAAGATTAATATACAAAAAATTTAATTGCGTTTTCTACATCAGAATGAAAAATAAAAGTTTGAAATTAAAAAAATACTATTTACAATAATTTAAAGTATATAATACTTAGGAGCAAATCTGACAAAAGATGTGCAAAATCAGTACACTGAATACTAGAAAATATTGCTGAGTGAAATTATAATAGACCCAAAGAAGTGGAGAGGTATTACATGTTCATGTATTGGAAGATTCAATATTGTTATGATGCCAATTCTCTCCTAAATTATCTATATGTTCAACACAATCTCAGTTCCAGCAAGCATTAGTTGGTAGAGATTGATAAGCTTGTTCTAAAATTCATAAGGAAATGCAAAGAATCTAGAATTGCCTATACAACTTTGAAAAAGAAGTTGGTGACCTTATGCCACTTGATATCAAGCCTTTTAAAATAAATCTAAATAACTGAGACTGTGTAATATTAGACTAAACTTAGACAAACATAAATAAAACAGTAGAAACAAAGTAAAGAGTTCAGAAATCGATTCACACTCATAGAGTCAATTGATTTTTGATAAATGTGCAAAGGCAATTTAGAGGAGAAAGAATAGTTTGCTCAATAACTAGTCTCACGATTGTATATGTATGTGCAAAAGAAAAAATAAAGAATTATGAGCCATAACTCATATTATATAAAAATTAAATGGACTGTAGATCTAAGTGTAAAATCTAAAACTATAAAAATTCTATATGAAAACATAGGAACAAATTTTTATTTCAAGAAAAGTTCTCCTGGCTATAGTACCAATAGCAAGATCCATAAAAGGAAAAATTGATAAACTGCACTTCAAGAGACACTATTAGGGAAATGAAAATATAAGCCACAAACTGGGATAAAATATTTGCAAATCTGATAAACAGCTTGTATCCAGAATATATAAAGAACTCTTAAAATCCAATAATAATAAAACAACTCAAGAAATAGTTACAAATTTTAAGACCAAAGAAGGTATATGGGAAGATATATGAAAAGATTTTCAGCATAATTATTCATTAGAAATTAAAACCGTAATGGAATACCGCAACATAAGAATGTATTATATTAAAAAGACTCACTATACCAAGTACTGGTGAGAATTTGGAGCACTTGAAAGTCTCATACATTGAAAATGGGAATGTCAAATAGTATAAACCATGTTGGAAAACTGGCAGTTTCTTAAGAAGTCACACACACATAAGCATATATGATATTTTATGTATCTATAATATATTATAGATATATAAATATAAATAAAGATATATACACATACACACACATAGTGGAATATTATTCAGCATTAAAGAAGGAAATCCTATTTGTGAAAACATGGATAACCTTGAGGGTATTATGCTAAGTAAAATAAGCTAGACAGAGAAAGACGATTATTGCATGCTCTCACTCATATGTGGAATCTGAAAATAACCTGTCAAATCTATAGAAACAGAGAGTAGAATGGTAGTTGTCAGGGGCTGGGGGGTAGGGTAAATGAGGAGAGGATGGTAAAAGGGTACAAACTTTCAGTTATAAGATGAGCAAGTTCTGAGGATCTGATGTATAACGTGGTGATATAGTTTATAATACTGTATTGTTTAATCGAAATTTGCTAAGAGAGTAGAACTTGTGTTCTCACCAAAAAAAAAAAAAAGAAAACAAAAGAAGTAAATATGTGAGGTGAGTTGATGGAAGTGTTAATTAATTTGATTGTGGGAATCCTTTCACAATGTATATGCATATCAAATCATCATGTTGTACACTTTAAATATATTACATTATATATTAAATAATATATAATATATTATATATTAAATATATTTTATCTGTCAATTATACCTCAATAAAGCTGGAAAAAAGTTTACATGTATGCCTACCAAATAATCCAGACATTCTGTTTAGTTATTGTCTTAAGCAGGAGGAAAACACATATCCTTACAAAGACTCATGCAAAAATGCTCATAATAGTTTTATTCATAATAGGCAAATTTGAAAGCAGCATAAATATCACAAGAAAGCATGTGAATGGATAAACAAATTGTTATATATCCATCCAAGGTCTTACCATCCTTTAATAAAAAAGAAGAAATGACTGATATGTTCAGCAACATCATTAAAAAAATTCAAAAAGAATATATTAAGTGAGAGAAGCCAGAAATAAAATACAAATATATGATTCTATTAATAAAAAATTTTAGAAAAGTCAAAACTATAATGAACAAAATCATATTGGTGGTAGTCAGAGACTGGAGTAGGGGGAAGGGAATTACTGAAAGGTTTGCACAGGAAATATTTTGGGGTGATAGAAAGGTTATATGTAATGATTAAGGTGGTGGTTACAAAACTGCATATATTTACCAAAACCCGTTGAATTACACAATTTAAATTGCTGAATTTTGTTGTATATAAATTGTACATCAACTGAAGTGGGGAAAGAAAAGGGAAAATTATTATATCAATAGATTTATCAGCCAACTGGACAAAGGATTCATGAATTCAAAATCCAACCAATTCCAACAAAAGTTCCTAAATAGAATTATATGGAGAAAAATAAAATGTAGAAGATTAAAAAAGATCAGAATGTAAGAGATATTTGAGGCATATCATAAAGTTATAAGAGTGAGTGGAGTCACAGATGGAGAAGAGAGAATGGAACACAATATTTGAAGATAAAATGTTTGAAAAATTATTAAAACTGATGAAATATATAAACCTACAAATTCAAGGAGCTCAGCAAACACTAAACAGGACACACAGATACACACATAAACACAACACACAATTTGGCATATCATGCAAACAATGCTAAAAACCAAAGAGAGACAAGTAATATTAAAAGCAACACAAGATGAATAAAAGACATTATCTTCAAAGGAACAATAATAAAACTGAGTTAACTTCTCAATATATATGATCAAGTTGAGAAAATAGTCAATTATAGTAGTGAAAGACAATAATTTCTAACTTAGAAGCAGATAGCCAGTGAAAAATAATTTAAAAATGAGGAGGAGGTACATGCTGTTTAAAAACTTTAAAATTCTAGTAGGAAGAGCAAATGGTAAACGTTTTGATTTTTATTAGGTTATTATCTGCCACGGGTGCATTCTGTCACTTCTAATATATCCAATAAAATTTATAAAATTTAACTAACACATTGATAGAATAAAATAGATTAATTAAAATATATTAATTCAAAGGGAGAAAAGAAAGACTAAAAAAAAAAATGAGAAAACTTAAGCCAAATAGAACATAAAGATGGGAGATGCAAACCCATTGCGTCATTAATTAAATTAATTGTAATTGGATGAATTATTCCAGGTGAAAATTTAAGATTTTCAGACTATTTAAAAGCAAAAATCAACTTTATACTGCTTACTATAGACAAACTTTATATAGTAAATATTATAGCAATAATCTAGGGAAGAAAAACACCCTCTCTCCCCCATGTAGACCAACAAACATATCTCACAAGCAAAGCAAAGCAAAACAAAGCAAAGAAAGGATTAAAAACTAAAGACACTTTTGTTTATCTGAGGCAAAAGCTTAAATAATAAGCTTCAGCGAAGCTTTCTTTCAGTTGTGCATTCCTTTACTTCTTTGGGGTATTTATTTATTTAGATATTTAGTTACTTCTTTTGAACATTTAAAATTCCCTCATCAAGAAACCCAGATGACATGTTATGTAGGCATAACGTCCCCATCACTTATTTCCCCTTTTCATCTTTCCTTCATGAAAGTGATTTCCTATTTTTGTCCTATTAGCAAAAATGATTTCATATGTGACTCAGAGGAATAATTTGAATTCCATTTGGAGTTTGGAATGGTAGCTGAAATTCTATATGGAACTTTGAAATTCCATTGATATATCCAGGTGACCAACCATAGAGCAGTTCTTTGGAAAGGAACTTGGCGACTTTTTCTCTCTCACTATACCCAGGCCAGGCAAAGTCTCTCTAATAGAAGACTTCACAAGGTTTATAGCTTTGACATATGTAGCAGAGGGCTAACTCTTCCCAAGCTTGTCCATGCAACTGATCACAAATGAAAAATATGCTCTCTTATATCCCAATTTCAACAATATGGAAAGAGTCAGATGCGTTTTCAAATATATTTTTCCCACTAATACTCTAACATGTTTTAAAATTATTCTGACAAAAAAACAATTGCAGCAACTTTTAAACTAATGATACAATCCCGTGGATAATCTCCTCTACATAGCTCAGAGATGTGAATGAATGAATCATGTATCATTGCAGGAAGCAATTTCCCTCAATGAGTTCTACCTGCTGGAATCTCAATTCATTACAGATTGGGTAAAAGCTTCTATTTGAAATGACTCTCAGACTGGCTCTGGAGCGAAACCTAAACCCTGAGGGGAGACAGCTGTGAATATATTTAGAACTTTCCGCTCTCCGGGAGGGCTTGTGTTCCAAACATCTCTCTTCTATGCACAGTAACTTGGTGAAGTATTCCAGTGACATAAGTGATTTCCAAAAATTCTGCACAGATTTTAAGCTGTTTAATGTGGTGTGGCTTCTTCCTAATGAGTTCCAATCGTCCAGACGATGTAACACTAGCCCCCTCTCATTTTATCTCTGTCTTCTCTTGAATGTGGCACAAGTATATGAATGTTTGTCAGTCAAGCAAGAAATTTTAACAAACCAAATGCCTGTAAGTCCCTATAAATTTGCAAAGGGAAGTTAAATGTAGCCTAACTCCAGAGAGCATTTTGTATCTTTGGACAGATTTTGAAATTTTTTTTTGTGAGGAAGATTAGCCCTGAGCTAATATCCATTGCCAATCCTGCTCTTTTTGCTAGGAAGATTGGCCCTGGGCTAACATCTGTGCCCATCTTCCTCTTCTTTATATGGGATGCCTCCACAGCATGGTTTGACAAGTGCTGCGACAGTCTGTGTCCGGGATCCGAACCTGCGAACCCTGGGCCGCCGAAGCGGAGTGCGCAAACTTAACCGTTAGGCCACCGGACTGGCCCCATGATACATTTTTAAAGAAATAATATAAGGAAACTTGCTTTTACACCAGCATCAAAAAGTAATAGTATAAATTTCTTCCCTCAGGTTAAAACAGAAATCAGGCAGGGAGCACTGTTCGCTTGTCATTGCTTAACTGCTCCTTTGCTTGACTTGGTGCTAGGTCTAAGGAAGGAACAAGACATCTTCTGTGAGGAACTTAAGATTCAGAAAGGATAAATGATTTACACAAAGTTAACACCTAGACCTCGTGGATCCAAGATTCTAAAGTAAGTCTTTTAATGTTTCTTCTTTACACTTGTAATCAGCCTTATGCTGAGTCTTATGAGTGTTATTCTTGTATCTCTACGTAGTACATGTATCAGCTTTCTAGGGCTGCCATAACAAAGTGCCACAAACTAGGAGGTATAGAACAACAGACGTTTATCATCGCAAAGTTCTGGAGGCTAGGAGTCTGAAATGAAGGTGTTAGCAGGGCCATGATCCCTCTGAAACTTGTAGAGGAGCATCCTGCCTTGCCTCTTCCAAGCTTCTAGTGGAGGACATCAATCCTGTTGTTCCTCAGTTCATAGCTGCGTCACTCCAATCTCTGCCTCTGTCATCACATGGATTCTCCCCGTGTGTCTGTGTCTTTACACAGCTGTCTTCTCATAAGGACACTAGGCATATTGCATTAAGACCCACCTTAATGACTTCAATTTGATTAAATCTGCAAAGACCTTATTTCCACATAAGGTCATGTTGACAGGTACTAAGGTTAGGCCTTCAACATTATCTTTTTTTAAGGACACCATTAAACCCATATCAGACCATAAGCCATTTATAGACAAAGAAGGTGCTCTCGTCCTCATCTGGGCCCAACTCTGTCTTCTGGCGTAGTATTGAGCACACTAATATTCATTGTTTGGTACACTATGGATTATCAATTTTGTTGAAAATTGATTTATGGAAAGTAAAAGGACTTGTAGATGAGAATGCTGCTTCTCACAGGTGAATAAGAAGTTTGGGGGATGCTCAAATGTATAATAAGGTGCATCCATTAATGGGAGAACTGGAGACTCGGGCAAGGAATCAGATGATCCGGGCTTTCATCCTATCTGTAGCACTTAACTAATTTAATGGCCTTGTAACTATGTTTCTTCATCAATCATAAGAGAGAATACCTTTTATGCTTATTCTACTTGGATATTGTTAATATGAAAGACATAATGGATATAAAAAATGTTTACTGCTGAGCAAATTCCCAGGCATCAATATTAACCTGATCTCATGGTGCTGTAGTACTGTCTAGGTGACGGAATAACTATGGAAGGATAGCAGATGCTGTTGGTGCTCTTCCCAGATTCATTTTGATCCCCTTTACTGCTCCTTTGCAAACATATTCCAGCTTCTATGAGCTGTCCTGTTAAGGGCTTCCATCCAAAACTTTCTTCAGAGTATGCCCTTGGGCTTCTAGAGGCACTTTGTTTTAATGGAGCTCTAGAAATTTATGGGAATTATACCACTCACTCTGTTCCACAGCAGCTCACAACCAGTAAATACTTGTTAAAGGAATACAAAAGCTCAACTTTCTTTTAACAACGTAGGACACATTCTGAGTTAAGATTCTAGAGCTTCTCATGGGATCAGACTGATGATTGGCTTCAACTGAAATTGAGTCCTAGCTTTGCTTCTTCTCTTTCATTAATGTGCATTTCCCGCTCATTCCCTAGTTTCACCTGGGAAATTTTACTTAATAAACCACTTGAACATGTACTCTAACTTTGGAGAATCCTTTTAGAAAATCTGACCTAAAACAGCTGGTACTACTAAGAAAAAGATTCTGGAGTTGGAGCACTCATTGGCCAACTGGCAGTGAGGAACCCATTACTGGTGGAAAGCAGGATGTTGATAGCCATTGGCATGTGATAGCATTACAATTGCTAAGGCTTTTATCTCTGCTGAACTGAGGAGGGATACTGATGGAAGGGGTTGTGCAGTATCTCTGGAGTTTGAGAGGCATGGGGAAAAGAGTTCTTCTGCTTATAGGAACAGTAAAACTGAGTGATTGCTGCTGAGCACCACTGAAGCACTAAGAGAGAAAATGACAAATGTGACCAATCAACAATTTAAGGTAATATAGGAAACCCTGGTGGTCTACATAGCAGCATTTAAAGTGTCCTTCACCAGCAGCCATTTGCCAGAGATGAGAATATAGTGACCACCAAGGACAGGACTTAAATATAGAAGTAGCAGAGCCTGAGAGAAGAGTGAATTTGTAGGTTTCGTAAGTCTTTAAAGCCAAAATCAGGGCCCTGAAAGGGAGTAAGTGGAGTACTTAGACTTGGAATGGGGATGTTTGGTTAGATTTACTTCTGAACTTTGAACTTCCAGATTCCCCTGAAGCCTCTGGGCCTGGAGAAGCAGACTGCTTCTTTTGTCAGAGACTCACAGCCCATCTTTTGGCTGAAAACTCTGCAAAGACCTCAAGTGAGGCAGATGCCTGCAGAGTCTTCCCTCTGGATATCAGAATAATAACTAAGGTTAAGTCTCAACATGGCCTTTCCTGGGGAAGTACTGTACCGGTTAAAGAGAGAGAGAGATTATATGCAGGGATTATACACCGAAGAAGATCTGGATAATATATCCAGGCAGGAACTGAGAGATCATGCCTGATAGTGAATCTTGTCTATATAGGGGACCTCTCCTAAATCTCAAGACTTGACACCCAGACCAGCACCCCTGGAGCTGGTTCTGATATGTTTCTAGGATGGCTCTTAGAAGATTAGGGAAAATAGTAGTCCGCGTTAAGCAAGGTAGAGATGCCGGAGGTCCTTTGGCAGAGTGTCTAGGTAGAGATTAAGAGGATTAAGCAGCTCAGCCATGGATGTCCTTTGTAGGCCAGACACGACAATAGCAGATACTGTTAGGAAACTGGGTTCCCTAGTATCAACGGGGTTGAAAGGATTCTGGAATAGCATAAGCCAGATGATAGCACATAAACATCAAGAGTAAGGTGGATATAATTATGGTAAAGGATGTTCAGTAGACTCTGATCTGCAAGGACTTGTGGAGATGACTTAAAGTTGATGTGTTCTTGAGCTCAAGATAGATGGGTAGCTGACAAGAGCTTGCATTTTCTATATATATAGAGAGAGAGAGAAAATTATATATATATATAAAATTATATATTCTATATATTTATATATAGTAAGAGAGATGAAGAATGGTTTATAAAAGCTTAATGTCAACCAACCAATAAAAGGCATGATGTTCTACCTAGTTTCTAAATCAGAGCCAGTTCTCAGACATAGAACATATCATTTGACCAAGAGGCAAAATCAACTTAAGAAAAGTCCTTGAATTACCCAACTAACTATACATAAGAGAAAGCAGGACGCCCAGATCTTTCAAGAGCTGTTACATACAAGGGCTGGTCTAACAGATACAAGGGGAAACAAAATGCCATAAGTCTCAGTGATGGTTTATTGTATGTGTCAACTTAGCTGGGCCACAGAGCCCAGATATATTGTCAAACATTATTTTGGATGTTTCTGTAAAGGTGTTTTTGGTTGAGATTGGCATTTAAAGTGGTGAACTTTGAG
The DNA here is from genome assembly GCF_020826845.1 of Diceros bicornis minor. Lineage (NCBI taxonomy): Eukaryota > Metazoa > Chordata > Mammalia > Perissodactyla > Rhinocerotidae > Diceros > Diceros bicornis. Next base: position 71,714,427 of record NC_080745.1, read on the forward strand.
TAAAGCAGATTGCCTTCCATAATGTGGATGGGCTTTATCCAATCAGTTTAAGGCCTAAACAGAACAAAAGACCCCCTTCCCCTGAGCAAGAGGAAATTCTGCCATCAGGGGGCCTTCGGACTTGAACTACAGCATTGGCTCTTCCCTGGGCCCCCAGCCTGGATCTCCAGCCTCTGGCCCACCCTGCAGATTTTGGGCATCCTATTGGTTCTGTTTCTCTGGAGAACACTGACTAATGCAGGCTCCATCCAAAAAAGTGAAGCATATGGAGTTCAAGTAATAAATGCAGACCAGGCCTGTGTCATAGGTAGTCATCTCATTGGTTCACAGATGTCTACTTGTAAGTCTGGGAAAAGTGAAAATCGTTCAAGAGATGCTGTATTACAACACTGAGCTTGTAAGACAAGCTCCAATATGAAGAGAACTAAAACACCATTAGGAACCTCTGATAAAGTAAGAGCATGTGAAGGTTAAGTAATTAATGGATTCCCGGCTTAGACTGTAACATAGTAGTCATTTTCTGCTTCCCAAATGCATAATTGTAATGGGCATAATTAACAATTGGCAGAAACCTCATGTTTGCTCTTTGATGTATTGAAGTAAGAGCTATTGTTATAGGAAAGGTAGAAGCCTGTGGAAATACCTGCCTTGGCTATATTAAGTCAAAAGGAACTCAACTGGAAAGGCAGAGGTTAATGTCATCTTCAAGGACCTAAAGGATACAGGAATGGTGTTCCCATTTTATCTCTATTTAGTTCATCTGTATAACTCCCACAAAAACCAGGTGGTTCATGGTGGATACCAGTGGACAGCTGCAAACTAATTAATAACTTCGAATACAGCTTTTGTGCCAGATGTGATTTTTTTGTGTGTGAGGAAGGCTGGCCCCGAGCTAACAGCTTTTGCAAATCTTCCTCTTTTTGCTTGAGGAAGATTGTCACTGAGTTAACATCTGTGCCAGTCTTCCTCTATTCTGTATATGGGATGCTGCCACAGCACGTCTTGATGAGCAGTGTGTAGGTCTGCACCAAGGATCTGAACCCGCGAACCCTGGGCCGCCGAAGTGGAGCATGTGAACTTAACCACTACACTACGCCACTGGGCCGGCCCCCAGATATGATTTTTTTTTTTTTTACTAGAACTGATGTGCCTGATCTCTAGTACATAAAATTTGGTTGTTGCTCTGCTTAATACATTATATTCAATAGTCATCGTGACAGGAGATCAGAAGAGATTCTCATTCACCTGGGATGGACAACAGTAAGCATTTACTCTCTTGCCTCAGAGCTATGTTATTCTCCTTCTCTGTTTCAGTGTAGTCTGAAAGTACCTAGATCATCTGGACAACCAAAAGACCATCATGGTGATCAATTATATTAATAACCTTAGACCTGTTGAACAGGAAGTCTCAAGTGCTCTAGATGTCCTAGTAAGACACTTGTAATCCAGATAGTAGGAGATAAACCTTGCAACTTCTCCATGTTCATGCTCAAGAAGTGGTTTGGTGCATGCCAGAGCATTAATCCAGAGTAAGGGACAAATTATTGCATACTGTGCCTCTTACAACAAAAAGGAACACAAAACTTGTTAGGCCAATTCAAGCTGCAAATACTGCAGTTAGGAACAGTGCTATGTCTCATGTACTGAGTCGTGTGGATAGCTGTCAGTTTTGCATGAGAGTAGAGGAAGAAAGAGCTCTGTATTAGGTACAGGCTGTGGTAGATGCAGCCCAGTTTCTTGAATTATATGACCTAGTAGATATCATAGTGATTGATCTACATTAGGTAGAAAAAGACACTGTGTGGATCTACTAAGTAGACTCAATAAGGTGCCACAGTGCAGACCCCTCGAGTTCTGCAGCCATGCTATGTCTTCTGTAGCAGAGAATTATTCACCATTCAAATAGCAATTCAAATAGCTACTGGACTATGGTAGAGACCAAGTAATTGACCATCATATCACAGGTGAATATGTAACCATTGCTCCCCCTCATGAGCTGAATGCTTTCATACCAGCAAGCATAAGATCAAGCAGGGCCAGTAACAATGTATTATACAATGGAAGTGGTACATCCAGGATTAGACCTGAGCAGGATAAAATGGCACAGTAAGCTGCATGAACAGGGGTCCCAGATTCCTATGTTACCATCAATGTTGCACCAATACTGCTCCTATAACACCCATGACTCTTGGGAGATTCACTATGACAATCTGATAGACGAGGAAAAATGTACACAGGCCTTGTTCACAAATGGGCCACCTGTGTAAATTGTTCTAAGGCAACCATAGATTAACGGTGCACTACATCCTACCTAGGGGTTGACTTGAAAGACAGTAGGGAGGAGAAGTCTTCTCAGTTGGCAAAGCTTAAGATGATGCCCAAAAAGGAGTAGCCCAAGGGAATCCTGGAGCATGGTAAATGGCTTGGGTGGTTGCTCAGAGGCCTTAAAGGACTATATTAGAAAATCAGTAACAAATGGTTTCGGACAAAATGTATATGGATGGATATATGAGAGGCCACAAAGTATAAGGATCTTTTTGTCACATGTTAATTTCAACCAGAAAGAGTGCATTGCAGAATAGGGAAATAGGAATGTGAATGGATTTATCATGTGCAACCTGCATTTCTATACCCCAGCTACATTCTCTGTGAAGGCTCAGAAGACACTTCCTTCACTAAAAAATTGATGAATATATTAGTGAAGGGAGCAATTTCAACCTTGAAATACTCTGTTTTCTCTCCTTTGTAGGCCAAGTATGACCATGGGATATTCCTCCAATTAGATGTGCTTTCTTATTTTACTGGTAATTATTGGATCCTTGAGTAGCAGAGGCATGGTAGTGGAATTTAAGCACCACAGACAAGATGGGCACATTTATTATTAAAGGAATTAAGAAAGTATTGATAATCAGAGTCATTTTGGACTTTAGAGATCTGCAGCTGTGGCTATTTGATCACAATTTCTCTAGGAATTAAATAAATGCAAACTTTGCTAGAATATTTTTTTAAATCTATTTAATGGAAACACTCCAGTTCTGGTGGCCAGCATCCTGATTTGAGTCACCACAATCGAGAGTTAGCATTCTCCTGGTTTCCAGACTTCAGCTAGTTTATTGACCTGGAAGCCAATGGCAGCATTGCTACAAATATGTGTTTTAAATCTTCCTCCTAACTCTCCCCAAAGGGACCTGTGGCACTTTACTCCAGTGACTGTGCACAAAAGGAAACACCCAGACATTTTGGGTATTAACAGACACTGGCTCCGGATTAATGTTAATTCCTTGAGATTCAAAGTGCTACTACAATTAACCAAAGCAGGCGATTATAGTGGTCTTAGTTTACATTCCATTTACAGTGGGCCCAGTGGGTCCACAGACCTACCCTGTGGCTATTTCCCTAATTCCTGATGTGTGATTGGAATAGACATAATTGACAACTGGGGAAATTTCCACATGGGCTCTCTGACCCGTGGGATGAGAGCCATTGTATATGAATGGCTAGGCAGGAGCCCCTGGATTTTCCCCTCCATTACAAAATAATAAACCAGAACAAATGATGTATCCCTGAGGGAATTAGAGATCAATGCCACCACTAAAGACTTGAGAGATGCAGGGGTGGTGATATTTATCAATTCTCCTTTAACTTGCTGCTTTGCCTGTGAATAAATCATATGGATCTTGGGTAATGACTGTGGGCTATATTGATCCTAATCTGGTGGTAACTTCAGATTTAGATTTAAAAGAGTAAATAATCACAGATATTGACTCTTAATAGGTAGCCATTGATCCAGTTAATGCTTTTTTCTTCATATTAACTTACAAGAACCACCAAGAATCAGTTTAATTTTTTTTGGTAAATGGTTTGAAATAACACATTCAATTGTGTTATGTTGCCTTCTAAATCTAAAAATGCCCATCAAACATTTTGCCTTTTTTATGTGGTAGGTGTTCTGAGGTGTAGCACCTGGTCTTTCACCTCTAGGACATTTCAGGCACCTGTGTGATTATCCATCATCATGTCTGATCATTGGCATTTTCTGTGGATTCACAATCAAGCATCTGGTAATGAGCTTGGAGATGCTGTTGGTAAGCAGGCTAATCAGTCTAAAATGTAAGAGGAGACTAGAGGAGAGGGGAACTGGAGCCAACTGACACCTGCAGGGGCATTTTCGCATTTGTCCATCGCCATATCTAACTATGGAAACTCTTGAGAGAAATGTTTGTTGCTTCACTTCCACCTTTCAGATATCAGACAGGTTACTTTATTGGTCATCTGTAACCCAGAATGATGCAGAAAAAGGGATTGCGGGAAATGTAGTTTCCAGTCTTGGACAAGTTGTCATAGCATAATCCAGCACACTGATTTTTTTTTTTCTGGGCTTGTTCCATCAGTTGTTGGGAAAGATTTGTTAAAAGTTGCCTACTAGGATTATGGGTTTTTCCATTCTTCCTTTTAGTTCTGTCCATGTTTGCTTAATATATTCCAAAACTATGTTATTGGGTAAATTTGAATTTGATATCTTCATGTTATATTAGCCATTTATCATTTTGAGATTGCCCTCTTTTCCTTTGGTAATTGTTCTTGCATTAAAGTATACTTTATCTGATATTCTCCTCCACTGGCTTTTCTTCTAAAAAGTGGTATCAGGTGGCCAGCTTGGTGGCGTAGCGAAGTTTGCACACTCCGCTTGGCGGCCAGGGGTTCGTAGGTTGGGATCCCAGGCTCGGACCTATGCACCACTTACTAAGCCATGCTGTGGCAGGCGTCCCACATATAAAGTAGTAGAAGATGGGCATGGATGTTGGCCCAGGCCCAATCTTCCTCAACATAGAGAGGAAGATTGCCAACAGGTGTTAGCTCAGGGCTAATCTTCCTCACTAACCTCCCCCCAAAAAAAGTGGTCCCAGGCCTCCACCAGATGCTTGACAGTGGGCCCACAGAGTTGTTAGATGCACAATTTCCCGTAGACCTCTTTATGAACTCCCTCTTTGTGGTCCTATATCGGTGTGTGGAAATGCTTGGCTTTTAAAATTTTCGCTGTAAGTTTCAACTTGTCCACCTACACCAGCACTTGAGGCAGACTGATTAGTGACTCTTTCTCTGATGCTGTGAAATTCTTTTACAGATTTTATGTTCCTCAGCATATCCCATTTTCTTCCTTTATGTCTGTAATACTTGGGGTGGCTGCTTCTCTGACAGATATTTAACTGATACAATCAGTAAAGATATAAAACTAAGAAGCTTGACCTAATTTGTACGTATATGTATGTATGTATGTGTGTGTATAACAATATATGATACTAAGCCCTACTACACAATGATGAATTTCACATAGTAGGATCATCTCAACAGATACAGCCAAAACTTTTGGCAAAATGTAACACTTGTTAATAATAAAACTCTAGCAAACTAAGAATAGAACAGAACTTCCTTACCTAAGATATATTTATAAAAAAATCTACAGCAAACATCATACATAGTCGTAAAATAATTAAAATTTTGCTCTATGATTGAGAACAAGAAAAAGAAATCTAATCTCAATGCTTTTATTCAACATTTTGCTGAAGGTCCACCCAGTGCAATAAAGAAGGGAAAATAAAATAACAGGAGAATGGAGAAACAAGAAATAAAGCAGTTATGTTTATAGGATACATGACTGTGCACTTACCAAATCCAAACGAATCTATACACAAATTTAAGATTAATAAGTGATCTTAGCAATGTGTCAGAATGTCAGGTAAATAGACACAAGTCAATTTTTTTAAATAATTTTACAACAAACAAATAGGAATTAAAAAAATACCCCCATAATACCATGTAAACATAATAATGGAATGAATCTAAAAAAGAAAAAAAGAGGTACAAGATCTCTACTGTGAAAATTACAAATCTTCACTGAAAGAAATTAAAGAAGACAAGTCAATAGGGAGATATATCCTATTTATGAATTAAAAGATTCAATATTATAAAAATATTAATTCTCTCATATTCAATCCTAATCAGAATGACACATGCTTTATTTTTTCAGATCATGCTGATTATAAAATTCACGTGGAAATACAAATGGCCAAGAAGAGCCAGGGGATACTGACAAAGAAGAAGAAAGCCAGAGGACTTATGTTATGAAGTGGAAAGTCCCATCATACAACCAGGGTACATAAGACAGTATTCTCCTGATACAAAGATAGACAACTGAACAGGGAACAGAACAATCCAGAAACAGTTCCACATAAATACATTTAAATGATTTATGACAGACGTTGAGACAACAGTGAAGAAAGGATTTTATTTTTTAAATTAACACATGGTACTGGTACAGTGGATATACACATGGAAAAATGTACCTCACCTGTCCCTCACATCATTCACAAATATTAGACTTTTAGAGGAAAACACAAGAGAAGGTATTCATGATGTCAGAGTAAGAAAATATGTGTTAAACAAGACACATAATTTGCTATTCAAAAAAGAAAAAAATGACAAATTGAGCTATATGAAATTTAAGAAATTCTCTTCATCAAAAGACACTACTAGGGGAGTGAAAGTGCAATCCAAAAGGAGAGAAAATGTATTTATAATACATATATATGACAAGGGACTTGTATTCATTAGATATATGAACACACACATATACATATATACGCACATATGTACACACACATGTATATAACTTTTATAAATCAATAAACAGAAAACAATAGAAGATTAAGCAAAAAACATTAACAAGCATGTCACAAAGGGGACATTTTAATAACCAACAAACCTATGAAAAGCTTCTCAACTTTAGTAATTAATAGGAAATGCAAATTAAAAATAGGAACTAGACTTATTGAGGTGATCATTTAGCAATATATACAAATATCAAATCATGTTGTACACATGAAACTAATATAACGTATGTCAATTGTACCTCAATAAAAAAAACCACAACCAAATGCTACTATATAACCAGCAAAATACGCAAAATGATAAAGCTAAACATATCAAATGTCATAGAAAATGTAGAGCTACTAGAACCTTCATACAGTGCTGGTGGGAGCATAAATTGGTAAAACCACTTCAGAAAACTTTTTGGCAGTATCTGCTAAAATCGAATGTATATATAAGCGTATATATATTCCAGATGACCCAATAATTCTACTCTTATATATGTTAGTCAACATAAATGCATATATTTACATATCATGAGACATATACTAGAATGTTCATAGCAGCATTATTTGTAATAGGTAAAAACTGGAAACTACCTGAATGCTAATCAACAGTTGAATGCATAAATAATGAAATACTTTAAAGCATTAAGAACGAACAATCTACAGTTACACACAACAATATTGATGAAATGTATGAACAAACTGTTGAACAAAAGAAATCAGACACAAAAGAGTACACACTGTGAGACTGCACTTATGTAAAGTTCAATAGCAGCCCAAATTAATCCACGTTGTCAGAAGTGAGGGTAGTATTTATCCAACAGGGGCCAGTGATTGGAAAATAACACAAGGGAAAGAATGTTGGTGCTAGTGACAGTCTGTCTCTTTATCTGGGTGCTGATTGTGTGCACATGTTCACTTTGTGAAAAATCCATGAACTGGGTACTTATACGTGCACGCCGGTATCTTCATTACATGTCTAACGTATGTCATAGAGCATATATGCATAAAAAAAAGTTAACTAACTTCCTAAGCTCTAAGAGACAGAATTAATTGTTTGCAAAGTAAATCCAATGCATGCTGCACTGTATCACCTGGTTTTCCCTCAATGTAAATCTGCACAATGATAAAGCAGCTGCAGTCAGTTATTGAGAAGCTAATGGAGTTAATGTGGTTCTTTCTCTTACAGTATGAGCCTTTGTGATGACACCAAGCCTGCCCAAAAACAAATGTTCACGTGGCTGAGGAGCAATGCTCTTAGATCTTCCTTTCCTCTATAGTCAAAAATCAGAGTGGCTGGCCCCGTGGCTTAGCGGTTAAGTGCGCGCGCTCCGCTATTGGCGGTCCGGTTCGGATCCTGGGCGCGCAGCACCACACCACTTGTCTGGCCATGCTGAGGCCGCGTCCCACATATAGCAACTAGAAGGATGTGAAACTATGACATACAACTATCTACTGGGGCTTTGGGGAGAAAAAGGGAAGAAAAGGAAAAGGATCGGCAATAGACGTTAGCTCAGGGCTGGTCTTCCTCAGCAAAAAGAGGATTGGCATGGATGTTCGCTCAGGGCTGATCTTCCTCACACACACACACACAAAAATCAGAATAACAAAATACACCTCACTATTTCCCTGCACTGTATATTATAAAGAGAAGCTAGATCTGCCGTCTGTCGTTCTTTTGTTCTGAGCTAGATCATTTTCATATTTCTTCTGATTGCTGCTCTTATTTATGCTTTGCAGCACAGATGACATTTATAGATGAGAAAGAAGGGCTATTATTCCCCTAGAATGGAGATAAGCAAGATCTCTCTGGAAATATTTCTTAAACAGAGATTTGTGGCTGATGACTCCTGCATGCAGTAAGCAGCTACACTCCACCTCTCACCCTAACCAGAGGGAAAAGCCACAGTCCTCGTTTTCTGGCTTGACTGAATAGGGACCCTGGCTGTCAAGGAAAGACAAGTCATCTTATTTTAGAATCATTCTCTTTGATGAAAAACCTAACGGAAGTTTAAATCAGAATTAAATGTGCCACCCTAGGAACCATCTCCAGTAATTTGGCATCATTATACACACTCATACATAATTGGAAAGACTTTTCTGTGGAAATATGGAGATTCAGGGTCTCAACCCAATGCTGTCACAAATTAGTTGTTTGGCCTTGCTGTTTACCCAAACCGGGTCTCAGTCTCCATTTCTGAAAAAATGGCTGAAGTTTAGAGTAAGTGATCCCTAAGGTCCCATTCTCCTTTGGCAATCTATGAACATGGGAAGCATAATTTAGCAGCAAGATGCATATTATTAAATAATGTGCATGTGAGAGTATAATCGTGTTAGCAATGTTAAGCTACTCTTATTCGTTCCAGATGTCTAATAGGTATTTAACAAATGAATAGCATTATTGTTGCCATAATCTGTTTCAGAGTTTTCTTTCTGCCGTTTAATGATGATGGACATCTTTAAAAATATGAAAAAAGGTCATATGTATTGCACATTACTCTCTATTTGGTTTTATGGATGGGTGCATTTTCTCATTAGCGTTAGCATTATACAGGCTGTAAAAAATGGCTGCATGTTTTCCAGATATAGCTGAGTAAACGCTATTCAATGAGCACTCTCTTTCCTCTTTCCCCGCTCTCTGGTATCATTCACTAATCAGCTGAGTGACCTTGGATAAATCACTCCATTTCCCTATGCTTCAATTTTCCATTTTACATATTAATAGGGTTGGCTTAGACCAGTGTTTCCCAACATGTGTTTGGCAAGATACAGCAATACCCAAAAGAGTTCTGTGATCACACAAATCAGGAAAAATATGTGTTCAATATCCCCTGTATCTATACTTAGAGAGTACCTATTAACATTCTAAAGGCTCTGAAAATTCCTGCAGACCAGAAATGTACTTCATATTATTTCACTGAGCTTATTCCACACTCATTTGTTCAGGGAATCCTTTATCATTGGCTGACAACCATTAATAATGGTCCTCAGATGAAGTGATCTAATAGACTTCCTAATAGGTATGTGGTGATTTTGATCTGCTGTTCCCTGATGATTAATGATGTTGAGCATCTTTTCATGTATCTGATTACCATTTGTATGTCTTCTTTGGAAAAAATGTCTATTCAGGTCCTTTGCCCATTTTTAAACTGAGTTGTTTGTTTATTCATGCTATTAAGTAGTATGAGTTCTTTATATATTTTGGATATTAACCCCTTATCAGATACATGGTTTTCAAATATTTTTCCTCATTCTGTAGGTTGCCTTTTCATTTTGTTTGTTTCCCTTACTGTAAAGAAACTTTTTAGTTTGATGTAGACCCAGTTGTTTAATTTTACTTCTGTTGCCTGTGCTTTGATGTCATATCCAACAAATCATTGCCAAAACCAATGTCACAAAGTTATCCTCCTATATTTTCTTCTAGGAGTATTAAGGTTTTAGGTCTTCTGTTTAAGTCTTTAATATATAGTTGATTTTTGTGTGTGGTGTAAGATAAGGATCTAATATCATTTTTTTTTCGTGTGGATATCCAGTTTTCTCGGCACTGTTTATTGAAAAGATTATCCTTTCCCCATTGCGTATTTTTGGCACTCTTGTAGAAGATTAGTTAACCATATATTGTGGGTTTATTTTTAGGCTCTCTATTGCATTCCATTGTTCTATGTGTCTGTTTTTATGCCAGTACTACACTGTTTTGATTACCATAGCTTTGTAATATAATTTGAAATCAGGAAGTATGATACCTACAGCTTTGTTCTTGCTTAAGATTGTTGTAGCTGTTCGGATCTTTTGTGGTTCCACATGAATTTTAAGGTTTTTTCTTTCGTATTTCTGTGAAAAATACTATTGGAATTTTGATAAGGATTGCATTGAATCTATATATTGTACATATTGCTTTGAGTAGTGTGGACATTTTGACAATATTAATTCTTCCAATCCATGAACATAGGATATCTTTCCATTTATTTGTGTCTTCTTCAATTTCTTTCATCAATGTTTTACAGTGTACAGATCTCTCACTTTCTTAAATATATTTTGAAGTATTTTATTCTTTTTGATGCTATTGTAAATGGCATTGCTTTCTTAATTTGTTTTTCAGATAGTTCATTATTAGTATATAGAATTGCAATATTTTTTGTATGTATGGATTTTATATCCTACAGTTTTAGTGATTTCGTTTATTCGTTCTAATAGTATTTGGAGTCTTTAAGGTTTTCTATATATAAGATCATGTCATCTGTAAAAAGAGACAATTTTCCTTTGGTGTCGTGTTTCCTTGAATTTTCACGTTCCTTGAAATCTTGCATTGTTATCTTCGTGTCTGAAGAAGCAGTCACTTCCTCTAGTCTTTATGATTGGTTTCAGGAGAGACGTGCTTTCACCAGCAGACAAGATAGGGATTCTGAGCTCTCTCCTATGTTTTCTATTGATATGCACACTTCTTGGCAGAGATTTCTTGAGGTTATATGCCTTCTCTCAATCCTGCAAAAAAAAGAATATATGCTGAGAGCCTCTCATTTGTTTTTTCTAGCGTGGTGCTATGAAATGCTCAAGTTTGTGTACCTTCTCCCAATCCCACAGAGTTAAGCTGACTGTCTGAGATACTTGTACTCACTGTCTGTGGGAGCATACTTGGGGAGTCAGCCTTTGGCAGGGAAAGGGTGAGGGACGTGGAGAGTTGGCGTGCCATGCACCATTTGGGAGGGATCTGCAGTCAAGGTGTCCCAAGTGGCTCCTGGGCAGTCTTCCCATTGGAGTCCACTGAGCGGATGGTAAGATATGCAACCCCTCTTTCCTGATCTCAGCCTCTCCCAACCACTCAGCTGGGCTGATCACTTCAGTAATCTGCTGAGTGAGGTGAGAAAGAAGTGGCATATTGGACAGTATCCTGCGTTGCCAGGACAGCTGAGTACTCAATCACTACACTCTTACTTTTCCTTGTGGGAGAAATCATGATCTGAAGCGGTCTCTCTTGGCACCAAGCTATGCTGCCTTGGGGGAGGGGTGACACAGGTAAAGCGAAACTGTTCTTCTTACCCTCTTTGATGCATCTATTCTCAAATTTTTTTTGCCCCAACAGTGTGCTGGGATTTCTCTGCTGGGCTACCAGACTCTCACAAAAGCACTGTTGTCCATGAGTTATTGTCAAAATTGATACTTCTGTGGGGAGATGATGGTAGAAAGCTCCTATTCCACCATCTTACTGACATCACTTCTTGGTTCATATTTCTATGTAATGCTGAATGATAGTTCTCTAGGTGGATTAAAAACCTGATAAAGAAGTCTTGATGCCAGGCTTTCTGTTTCTAAATTCCATTTGCAACAGCCACTATGTGACCCGAGGCAAAACCATAATCTCTCTGGGCCTCATTTTCCTCATCTGATCATCTCTACTTTATGAGGATGTTATAAAATATAAAATAAAAATGTAAAAACATATGTGAGATATAACGCAAACTTAAATAGCTTCTCATACAGTAAAAATGAAAGCAGACTGAGTAGCTGGGTTTGAAGCTATCACAAATATGGGAAGCTTAATGAGATAATCTCAGACACGTCTGTACATTTTTCAGAGAATTATTAGAATGTTGAAATATTAGAAGATTGAAGTCTTCTTTGAATCCCAAACTAGACTGTTAGAGGACAGAGGAAAAAAATAAGCCCTCCCCTCACCTTCACATAAGTGGAAGTCATTTTTGGAGATTGTTACTTCCATTTCGGAGATTGCTATGTAGGATATCCAATGCACATCCTACATAAACAATAACAATAACAACAATGGATCCTGGGGCTTAGAGAGACTCGTGGAGGATGAAGGCACAATAATTCTCAAAGGCAGCCAGTAATGTTACAACACAGCCCTCACTTCTGAGAGGTGAAGCTAAGAGATATCAGTACTGATAGGTCCTCCATGGTCTTTTAGCCATTCCCGTAAGTGGGAAGTAAATGTTATCTATACAATCCTTCCAAAATGGTTGTCAAGGGCACGGAACCCTCCTACAATACATCACTTGTTCTCCTGTGAGGAGGAAGAGATGCTCTGGTATGACCCTATAAGTTCTTATAGAAAAAGATTTTGGTAGAAAAATAGCTACAAATATTACGTAACACAAAATATAATGATTGATTAATATTGCTCCTATCACTGATATACCTCCAAGAGGAGAGTTGTGATAGTTAAACAAAGCACACACCATGAATGGAAATCAGTCTCAGTGCAGGATTTCAGGCCATTATAAGAAATAAAATAACAGAGGCTCAAATGGGAGCTCTTGTCAAGTTAGTGGATTCCTCTGCATCCTGAAAAGGAAAGTGAAGAAGTCAACAAGGATTTTATTTTTCCTGTGTTCTTGGTTCACACCCATGCTTTCTCTTGCCTTTAGCCAAGTCTTTGAGAGACAGTGTGTATTATGAGCCACTGCCTAAAGCTACATCTTCACTTTATACAAGGTTCTTCTATATATCTTATGTTATACCTTAATTTCCTTATGTGTCTTGTTTTCCCAACTAGACTAAAGTCGTTTGAGAGCAAGGGCCATACCTTGTACTTTCTACTTTCTCTCTTAGCATTTAGAAGGAGGCTCATCTCAAAGTTTGAGCTCAGTTTAAAAAAAAGTATATACATATAGAATGAATGAATGAATGAATAGATGGATAAATGAATATGAGAAATCCTAATTTTATTTTTTCAGATTAAATTTTTAAGATTTTCCAATGAAATGTCTAATGTATAAACATTTGTAAGGAATAATATGAATTACTAAATGTGCCATCTAGATACCCAGATAGTGAAAATCTACATATACCTCCCTTTGTACTCAGAAGTAACCATTATATTGAACTTGATGTTTTCATTGCCATTCATATTTTTATATGTTTATTTCTTACTTACGGATATCTAACAACATACATCATTGTTTTTGCATGTTTTTAAATGTTATACAGTCATGCATTGCTTAACGATGAGGATACGTTCTGAGAAATGCATCATTAAGCAATTTCTCGTCATTGTGAGAACATTATAGAATGTATTACAAAAACCTAGATGGTATAGCCTACTACACATCTAGACTATATGGTACTAATCTTATGGGACGACCATTGTATATGTGGTCCATCCTTGACTGAAACGTCATTATGTGGCACGTGACTGTACAGCTATTACATTACATTTTTATGTATTCTTATGCAATTTGCTTTTTGCATCAATGTTATGTTAGGAAATAAAATCATGTTGATACATTCCTATTCTGGATGCTCTTTCTTTCAGAAGTCTCAGAACCAAGCCACTCATTCCCTCAGCAGTTGGATGTGTTGGCTGCTGATGAGGATCTGAGACCCTCTCCAGGGATTACTGTCTCCAGGAATTGCCTCTCCAGCCAAAGGGATCTGCCTTGCCCCAGGTTACACTTCCCCAGGAGCAACTATCCAATGACTGGTCAATTAAGGTACAAAGGTCTGGCCCTCTTGCTTGAATTTTGGGTGACTTTGAAAAGCTGTCCCCATTTCAGAGCCCCACAGGGGATGAACTGAGGCCTTTGTTGTGACTGCATCATAGCAGAACATCTCCTACTGCCATCCTGCTTCATTTATTCTTTCACAGATGTTGTTCCCAAGAGCAATCCCTAATAAACTTCCTGTGTGCAATGTGTGACTCAGAGTTGTTTTCTCGGGAACACATTCTTAGATAATTCTCTTCCACTTAAGTTGTTTTCACTGCTGAATAATGTTCCATTGTATGGCCATACTACAATTTATTTATTCATTCTACTATTGACAGGAATCTAGATTGCTTCAATTTTTTAAAATATTGAACACTCTTATAGATGTCTCTTGTGCACATGTGAGCAGGTTTCTCTAGGGACACCCCCAAAAATGTAATTGCAGGTAATAGATATCCTTAGCCTCAACTTTTCAAGGGACTATGAGGTAACACTCAAAAATTGTGAACAATTTGCTTTCCTATGAACCCTCACATTACAAAGTTTAGTTTTCTGACACTGTGTCTGGGTACTTTGGGGACTGACTTCTATCAGTGGATAGTCTTTGCTGCCAGGCTTGCCCAAGTGCTGTGCCTCAACACTCTTAAGAAATCTTTGGTGTCTGTTCAAAGATAGGGACTCTGTTCTAACTTGGTCCAAAAGGATTCCTATTCCTCCATTACAGCTGCATGATCCGAGACTATCAAGATTGCTCAGTGACTGGGGAGTAATAATTTATTTCTCTTAGCATTCAACTATTCAGAGCTTTTTCATTTTATACACAGATTCTAATATAATGGGGTTTTTCCTTTAAGACCAAAAAAAAACGTGGTTGTGTTTATCTAAATACAGTGTTACAGGACTTTGTGGGATCCAGTTCACATGCTCTTGGTCTTCCTGTTTTCTGACACCCTTAATATCCTGTTTTATTGTGTTGTGGGATCGTGGCACTCCAAGCAATAATATTGCTGTTAAGATTCTGTGGTCATTGTAACTAACTAGGTTTCAACTTAGTACTTCTTATCATCAATTTATTAATATTCTAGTGTTTGGAATGAAGTTTATTAAAACAATTTGAACTCTGCAGTAGTCAGGCTATATTTCAAGGAAAAACCTATGTTAACTAATCATTTAAGAATTTAGTGCCTGGAATAGCCCATCCTGTTTCAGAGATGAGGCTATTACTGATACTTCTTTCTTTACTAACAGTTAATTTTGTCCCCAGAGTTCCTATACTAACTGATAACACCTACAAAGAAAGCGGAAATTCATAGAGGCTTTGAATATTTTTTGTTTTACATTTATTTTCACATGTATTTATACTTAGCCTTTTTCAACTAGTGATTTGTGTGCTAGTAATTTCGTCTGAAATTTAAGTAGATATACATATGAATTAAACAAACTATTCCTCTTACACGTGACTCCACTGAAACTCAAAGGGAAGAACTCTCCCTCCCTAAGTCCCTCAGAGAGATAGTGGAAGATTAAGGGCTATGTCGCTGGCCTGCTGATGCCCTATTTCCAATTCGTTCTGTCCACTAGCTACTCTTTTGACCTTCTCTTCCACAGAAATGTAACAAGAAATGCTATGACCTTGGAATGACCCCATTTTACTTCTATACTATAGAGGCCAAGACTATCTAGTTAACAGTCACGTTGAGTTCTTTGCCTGCCATCTCCCTGAGAAGGAAACTTTTGGACAGATACAGCTTTTAGTACTTTACGGATAAAGAGTAGAATGTGAAAAAAAAAAAAAAAAAAACCTGCTTAACAATTGTCATTAACATATTATAGAAATACTTATATACTGTTTTGCTATATATGCCTTTTCTGAGGAAAAATAATCAGATTCATCAATTATAGAAAAAAAAAAAAAAACCCTTCAGCAACTCTTGATCTGTAAACAGCACATATAGAATACCATTTTCCTGATTCCAAGCAAAGTGCTCCCTGTGACACCAACCTGTGAATATTTTGTCGATTGAGATTTCAGTGTACAGCGGTGCAGTAGACAGTGTTAAAATTTCAGAGATGGATAAACCAGAGTCTTAACCCCAGTTTTACTAGGTATAGGCTATGTGTTCTTAGACAAGTCACCTTGGCTCTCTAATTCTTAGATTCCTTTACTGAAAAACAGGAAAACATAACATTTACTTAAAAGTGCTTGGTTAGGATTAAGGATAATACATCAAAATAATTTAGCCCAGTGCCTGGCTCATAAAAATGCACTGGTAAATGAGAAATATATCTAAAACTAATCATGTGAATATAATTATTTCCATTGCTTCTGTGACTATCTTAATTCAATCCTTGAAACTCCAATAGGATCTAATATTCTCCATTCTTAGAACCTATCTCATATAAGACAGTATAAGAGGCAAGAGCCATTTTTCATCTCCAGCAGAGAGATTCAGCTGACAGAAAGAACGATATAGTCCACGTAAATAGGAAATGCTGAGTATGCAGTACCTCTGGGAACACTGAAGGAAAGAACCTTCATGGAATTGTCAATAGAAGCCATGCTTGACTAGAGAGCATCCAGAGACAGTGTACAACTTCCTCTCTGAGTGGTTCCTACCTTCCCCAAATCAAGATGGCAGCCTGACCTGCTGGGACCCCCAACACTCTCCTGTAATCATATTGCTATTGGGGCCTGCACAGAGTCCCACAGAAATGTCTGACTTCCAGAGATAACTCCTTGCTGTGTCCACATAAATGCCTGAATCAGGTCACTGAACAGTTAGAAACTTTGTATATGGCCCCTTTTTTGTTTCTTCCTTCTTTTTTACTTTGTTCCCCTTGCTTCACCCTTCCCTCACTTCACAATTTCACTCTGGGTCCACACATTGGTTAGAGGCCCAGCAGGACATCAAGAAACCTCAAAGTGGACATAAACTCAGCCAAAAAAGTCATTGGGGACTGACCTGAGTGACAAGGCAGCATGGCTCACATTCATTTCCCACCTTACCTGCCCCTGCTGTGATTTCTCTGGGACACAATTCACAGCCCAGAGAAGAGAGATGTTGTAAGAGTTTAGAAAGACTCACAGATGGCTCTTTGCCATAGATATGTTCCATTGCTCAATTAATTCAGGGTAGACTGAGAGCCTAGAGTATTTCTGGGTATTTGCCATGTGGAGTCTTCACCTACTGTGAGTTTCATCTCTACCTCCCACCATTTTCTCCCAACCTTCAGAAAAGAGAGGGCCACCATAAGACCAATAACTTTCTCTTCCAAAAATTGTGTCTCCTCACACACTGCTGCCTAACTAATCTTTCTTTAAAGGGCATTGGCCTTGGAGTTAGGGGATCTGGGATGGATCTCAGCTCTGTCATTCACTTGCTCTACGACCTTGGGAAAGTTACTCAGCCTCTCTGAACCTCAGTTCTCTTATCTTTGAAACACAGATAAGCTCCCACCACCAGGGTAGTTGAGAGGTACAAATTATGTATATGAAAATATCTGCTATGTAGGAAATACTTCATAACAATTAGCCTAGTCAATGTCATGTCACTCTTCTGCTCAAGAGCCTATTACTGATAGGTGTGGGCCCAAATTTCTTTGCCTTCTGTCTTCTGCCACAAGCACCTATAACCCAGCTTGTATTTATCTGATGTTGGATCCCACGTCTCCCCAATACACATATTACTCTCCACTGGCACATCGCCATTTTTTGTCTGCATGCACACTGTGCTCCTTTCACTCTCGTTATGTTGAATGATCTCCCTACAGTGCTGACCATCCCACGAGTTTATTGACTAAGAATATGACAAGGCCAAAGACCTCAGTCACTTTCATAGGCAGATGATGTTTCCCTAATTTGATCAATAGCTTTGCA
This sequence comes from Diceros bicornis minor, assembly GCF_020826845.1. Taxonomy (NCBI): domain Eukaryota; kingdom Metazoa; phylum Chordata; class Mammalia; order Perissodactyla; family Rhinocerotidae; genus Diceros; species Diceros bicornis. Next base: position 71,732,399 of record NC_080745.1, read on the forward strand.
TTTATTCATCTATATGTTCAATAAATTATTCTCAGAATTATATGCCAGATACATTGCTGGGAGTACAGGGGTAAGTAAGGCAGACACAGTCCTGGTTCACATGTAGCATATAATCTAAGGAAAGAATGGGAAAATGGAATGACACAGAGAAAATTGCTTACCTTGACAGCAAGGACAAGCTTCCTTCTTGGTGGGAGAATGATTTGTTGGATCATTTTGTTAAGACTAAGTGTAGAGGATGAGACTCTGAGTGCCTCATGACAAGTGACAGTAATGTTCAGCTTATAAAGGAAAAAGATTTGGAGCTCCTAAGAAAGCCTTGGAGGGAGATGATGAGGCCCAGACATAGTAGTATGGAGCTTCCAGAAATGGCAAACTGCGCTCAGATCCCTTACTCTGATTTGCCCAAAATATCCGGTAAAGTATATTTTACTTATCAATGTGTGTGGTGAATGCTGTTCTCTGGTGGTGTTTGTGCTGCTGGTCTGGAGACCAAACTATAAGAACCACTGTCCTCTGAAGGATCACAAATCTGTTTCTAAAAGGGTGAGCCATGATAATCCTTGGGAAGACTATCAAGATAGGAGGCAGGGCTGGCCTCAGCAATTCTGTGAGATTAGTTAAGTTTATTTTTGGTTACCTGTTCTCACAATCATTATCCACTAACTAACAAGTGTCCAGTGCCCTATATTTGGCCATTGTAGTTCCCAGAAGTACCATGGGCCCCAAATTTATGATTTTGACATGTCATTCCTTAAAGTTTCCACGGATCCTGTGATTTATTCTCCACCATTGGCAAGCACAGCAGATCTGATATTTATATTCCCATTGAGCATATAAGAGTTGATCCAAATTTTCTGTGTCATTTACCTAAGGAGTATTTCTATTTAACACAAAGACATTTCAGGTACTGAGAGAGACTGGAGAGATATCTCGGGGCAGGAGATCAGGGTGGGAAAAGATTCATGCCGTGTAGGCAACCTCTTATTACAATTCCTGGCCACTGAAGGTAATTACACATTACTCAATGTGTAATTACTCAATATTAGGCTATCTGTTGGTGAAACACATTTTTCTTTTATGACAAGCCACACTCTATATGCTCACCCACACACACTCAGATTACATGCATGCAAACAAATTAAAACACACGTACATGTTCACACACATTCACACTCCACAAGAAACAAGGCACATAATCAATTCTGCCTCATTTCTTGATGACAGATCAATTCTGTCTGACTTGTGCCAGAAGAGATCTCATCTAAAAATGAATACCAGAGCTTCTTACCCCAAATAAAATTTCTCCCTCACATCCTATATAATTTGAGAAGAAATTGTTGTATTTATTAAACAAAACATATTGTTTGTCAGGTAGATCTTAGATTTTTGAGCATTTTAAGAATTTTAAAGCAACCTAAAAAGTTAAAGCAATTTAAAAATTCTAAAAATATTTAAATAATTGTGGATTAGGAAAATATTATTTCTAGTTAATAACTATTTTACCTAAAATAAAGTAAAAGATGACTTCTTTTTCTTTCTTTCTTTTTTTTTTTTTTTTGTGAGGAAGATCAGCCCTGACCTAACATCCAATGCCAATCTTCCTCTTTTTGCTGAGGAAGATCAGCCCTGGGCTAACATCTGTGCCCATCTTCCTCTACTTTATATGGGACGCCACCGCAGCATGGCTTGACAAGCAGTGCGTGCCTGCGTGCCTGCGTGCCTGGGATCCGAACCTGCGAACCCCCAGCCGCCAAAGCGGAGCGCGCGCACTTAACCGTTATGCCACGGGGCCAGCCCCAAAAGTTTATTTTAAAAAGCAGCAGATGATGAATTTGGGGAAAAGTCTGATCTGGCTGGACTGTTACTACCATCCACGTATAGCATTAACTTGGGCTTCAATGAATGCAAAGCTAGTTCTTCACTCCCCACCTCTCCAACATCTTCCTTAGCTTCAGCTTAGGATGGATATATTGTTGTTTCTCTCTTTGTTGCCATCACCCCAGGCAAAGCCACCATCTTCTCTTATCTAGGTTAGTCCGACAGCCTCCTAGCTGGGGTACTGTAACCACTCTTGCATCCTCCAATTCATTCTTCTCGCTGGGACTGGAGTTACCTTTTCCAAACACGAATATGATTATTAAAGGAAGAGTTACTCTCTTTAAAACCCCTCAATGACTTCCCATAGTTCTTAGGATAAAAGTCCCTATCCTTTATAAGCTCTCCAAAACTCAATATTGTTTTATCCCTGTCTCCATTTGCATCCTGAAATTGCACAAAATCCTCTGGCATCCAGCAACTGCTCTTTTTCCATGTCTCAGAAGGCCCTTGCTCTAGCCTCTTCATGATCTTTGCAAGCGTTTGTTCTCTGTCGTGAGGAATACTTTTTGTTTAGCATTCCTATCTCCCCCTTTATATAGTTATTTTCTCTTCATCCTTCAGATCTTTGTTCAATCATTCCTTTCCCAGAGAAGCTTCCTCAGAATCCTTTGCCTAGGTCATATCCCAATGACACACTCTCATAATACTTAGACTTACATGTTTATATTTTTTTAAATTAGCACGCTTCTCCGAACATAGACTATAATTTCCATCACTGCAGGCACACGTCTGTGTCCTCACCATTGAATCCCATTTACCTAACACAATGGCTGGTGCAGAGGAACTATTTGATAGAGAAGCGTGGAAAGAATGAAACTCAGGTTAGTCCTTTCATTGGCTTCTTATGAGGATGGGCACATTGTGACTCTACTCTTCACACTTGAGAGAGACCTGAGAGAAATCTACATTAACAGTTAAGTATAACCTCTCTTATTAACTATTTCCAGTTCTGTTGTTCATTAATTCAGCATACGCTCTCCAAAGATACGTATAACTGTACTGTACTCCCTTCCTATGTATAAGCAACTTCCAACCTCATAAGTATTAATAGAAGGCAAATTTCACTTCCCACCATAGGGATGAAAATGCTAGATGCTCACTCTCCCAACTTCTCATACAGCTAAGATGCCGAGATGTGACCTAGATTCTGCAAATCAATTGCACCCACACTCAACTTTGATTCTAAAACTAGTGAGGCAAAAAATCAAGAACACAAGAATATTTTAGAGTCCGTTTTGATGTGGGAAGTAGCAGAAAGAGCCTTATTCAGGGTCCAGAAGCAGTGGAGGCAGCAGTGATAACAGTTCAGCTCACTGTTTAGTATCTGAGCACAATGGTATCATCAGAGGACATGTGGCATGATTTTGGCCATTTTTTTCTGGAAGTAGGGTAATCATTTCTTATCCCTGCCCCAGCTGTAAGTTGCAGAGGCTAAATTCCTGGTAAGTGTGGCCAATAGTGTGTTCTCTCTTCCTCCCACAAATAGAGCAGAGGCTCTACATTAGGCATAGCAGGCTAAGAGTAATAGGGTTCCCTTGCCCTCGTGCAGCTCTCTCATAGGGTAGAGGTTCCATAATGGGAGATGCAAGCTGAGAAGACTGGAAGCTACTGCCACCACACAGCTCCCTTCTCGTAAAGCAGAGGTGTCTCTACAAGAAAAGCAGACTGCTACCCCTATGCCTCCAGATCAGTTTTCCCAGGGATGGAGGTAGCCCATAAGAGCAGAGAGCCCTGAAGCTGTCCTCAAATAAATTCACTTTATTTGAAACAGAGTATGGAGCAGTTCAAGCCTAAGGGCACTACCCTCCCTCCAAAGTGGATCTGTTGATGGTAAGCAAGTAAGAGGAGGCATGAAGCTTCATGAGCATAAGAAGCTAAACCATAGGCTGGCTAGTTTACCAAAGAGAACCATAGAAAGAGACAACTAAGGTGAATCAGAACAAACCTCAAAGATTAGTCTCAAAAACTACCTCTGTGAAAGGACTCAAATTTAATCAGCTCAGACTCTGTAGCAATTTATACCCCAGGTGATTGTCAGTAACAATAGAGCAATCAGCCAGGAAATAGTGGAGACTAACAGATGGGTGTGATACTAAAAGACAGAATTTAACAAAGAGATCAGGAAAAGAGACAGAGAGATCTGCTAAACCACTTGTCATCCCAGGGAGACTTTGTCCATGCCCATGCCCAGTGCCCTCTGATGATCAGGTTCAGAGGCTTAATTGCTTTTGTTTTAAGCAAATAAGTTTAGGATGGTTTGTTTTGCAGCAAAATAAAAAGAAGAGAGTGTTTGTGAGATTAAATGAATTTATAAAGCATTTAGCACAGTGCCTACCAGAGTATGTGGTCAATAATGTCAGCTGTTCTCCTGAATCACTGAAATAAAACAGTTTATAGATTCAATGCTAGATACTAAAACTTTTACCTGTGCATATATACCAAACATTATGTTGGATCCTAGAGAAAGAAAGAAGAAAAATGTTTGATTCCTATCTCCTAGGAGCTTACCTACAATCCAGAGTGAGAGTAAATGGAATTTAATACAAACTGTTAGTCTCTAAAGCAGAAGTAAGTATAGAATGCAATGGAAACATAGAGAAGAAAAAAAATGGCCTGGGAATGAGTGAATTGCAGGGAGGACTTAGTGAGGTTGCTTTGATTTGGAACTTGAATTGTGTAGAGGTTCCTGTCAGATAAGGTGGAACACACTTCTTTTTTTCATTTTTGATCCTATAAGCAGAGCATCCAGATGATTGTTGAGATAGACTAGAACATGCAGAAATCAATAAGAGGAAGGATTTCATAAGAAAATTGGAGGCTGCACCTTCATGCCCATAGTGCATTGTGGCTAGTACTCATTTATCTCCCCACCCATTCTCAGGAGATCAGAGTGTTTAATGTGGGCCTCACTGGAGTAGAAAAATCCACCCGCTACACCCTTCTTTGCAGGAATCAGCCTCAGTAAGGTCATACGCTCTTTAAACCTGCACAGAACTAATTCCAGTTTCTATTATTCTTATTTTTCATCACTGCTCATCTTCCGATGATTAGAAGAGAAAATGCAGAGGGAAAAATGAGACTGTCAAACACAGCCCTTATATTTGCTAATAGACATGGAGAAAGTGGCCCTTGTGCTGCTATCGGTCTCGCTCAGGTCTGAGATTCTCAGCCTCTGATTGTGTAGTGCTCTCTACAGGGCTATCATTCTTCCTCTAGGGTAAGAGATAGGGGTCTGGAGTGGTAAAGGATTATGAATCATTCTTCACATTATGTGATGAGTATAACAGTCAAAACAGTAACACCAGAAATAAAGATAATTGCCAAGAACTATGCTAGGTCCATCAAATATACTCCTCCCAATTCAAACTTTAAATAAGTATTCTATCTGAATGATTAAGAATGATTAGGTACTTCTGGTTCCCCTAGAAGCAGACCCTGAGGCAAGGACTCTAGGCAAGAAGTTAATTTGTGAGGTCGTCCCAAGGGAGTAAAGAGTGAGACAGAGAAAGGAAGATAGCTATATGGCGAAATTTGCCAAGGAAGTTACCATATCTCCAGTTTACTATGTCTTATTATATATAAGGATTCAATCACATATAATCATCTATATTTACATTTATATCTATATCCCTCTATATACTGTATCTATATCTATATATCTATATTATATCACATATAATCACATATAATATTCAAAACCCTGTTTATTTTTAGGATACATATTATTATTATTATTCTCATTTAATCTCTTAGAAAAATTGCAAGAATAGGTGAAGTGACTTATACAAGGTCAAGTTTATAATTAGTAACATAATGAAAATAATCTGATCAAGGAAAGTTGTGTGGTTTTCAATTTATAAATTTTCTAGTTGTAAAAGTTTAAACTATACCTCACAACCATTAGAATGGCTACTATAATACAAAACAGAATAACAAATGTTGGCGAGGATGTGGAGAATTTGGAACCACCGCACACTGTTGGTAGAAAAGTAAAATGGTGCAGCCACTATGGAAAATAGTTTGGCCATTCCTCAAAAAATTAAAAGTAGAATTACCGTATGATCCAGAAAAATCACTTCCGGGTATATATCTAAAAGAATGGAAAGCAGATTTTCAAAGAGATATTTGCACACCTGTAGTCATAGCAGTATTATTCACAATAGCCAAGAGGTGGAAGCAACCCAAATGCCCATCAAGGATGAATGGATAAACCAAATGTGGTATATACATATAATAGAATATTATTCAGCCTCAACAAGGAAGGAAATCCTGTCATACACTGCAACATGGATGAACCTTGAGGACACTACACTAAGCGAAATACACGCTGGTTACAAAAAGACGTATACATAGGATTCTACTTATATGAGGTGTTTAAAGCAGTTGAATTCATAGAAACGGATAGTAGATTGGTGATTACAGGGGATGGTGATTATAGGAATGGGAAGTTTTTGTTTAATGGGTATAGAGTTTCAGTTTTGTAAGATAAAAAAGATCTAGAGATCTGTTGCACAACAGTGTGAATATACCTAACACTACTGAACTTAAAAAAGGTTAAGATGGAAAAATAAACTTATCAAATTATATATTTTAAATATGTGTAGTTTATTATATGTCAATTATACCTCAATAAAGCTATTTTTAAAACTTTAAACTAATTTTCTAGTTTCTTAGAACTGGATGAGGCCTTGCTTTGCATGTAGTTAAACCACCCACTGGATGCAGGAATCTTTTCTCCTTAATTCACTACCTTCAAGACAAGCTAATATGTGAGATCAGAATTGGCCACCTCAAAATATGTCTGTTTACCTTGATTATTTTCTCTGAAAGAAACTCTGACATCCCCCAACCCCAACCGCCTAAAAGAATTTAACTGTAGGTATGGATAGACGGGGAAGGTCGTTGCTAAGCCCATTCCAAGAGTAGAAGTTATCCTTTGTAAGAAACATTTACATTTGTAAGGGAAATCTCCATTTGTAAAGGCATCTCCTTCTCTGTGCCTGGAGGGGGGGGTGACCTCCTGTCTAAAAATTCTTATCAGTGTGGAAGGCTAGGACTTAAATCTGCATACTCTTATTTACTGGCTTTCTGGTAATCTCCCACAGCTGACTCCCCCCACCCTCAACATCCTCCTTTGTCTACCTGAATATGTTATTTAAGGTGAAAACCTCTGCCATTTTGTTGAGATACTCAGTTTCCCTGTGTCTCTCCCATGTATACATGTTATAAAGCTTTGTTTGATTTTCTCCTGATATGCAGTCTCATGACAATTTAATTTGTAGCCCAGCCAGAAAGGACCCAGAGTGGGTAGAGGATAGTCTTTTTCGCCTTCATTAGCCCATTTTGACAGCTCCAATTATCTGAAAAAAAAATTCACCCTTATGTTGAGCTGAAATTTGCAAATAGCTGACAATTACCACCACTATGAAGACCTAAGAGCAGTGCCATAATCCCTGCTCCATGTCGAGGCTGGTCCTGTCCTAGCCTCACCTCAGAATGCATCTTTTGTTCTGTGGCATAGCTCCTATAATAATCGAAAGTATATGGGACTCAAAATCTTAGTGTCCAAATGTGTAATGAGAAATCATTTGAGAGTTGACCAGAATGTTTGAGGTTGTTGAGAAAAAAGATACATCCTCCGTACTTCACACATTGCTCTCTATTCCACAATTATATTCTATAAATGAATCTAAAAGGAGGATAAGAAAGAGTATTCAGGATATGTTTCTTATATGGAAATTTACTGAGAAATTAAAAAGCCAAAGGACTGCTGGGATGTACAAGAGTGCATTTTTGCTGAAATTTCAGATCACAGATTTTGCTGGGTGTTGTTTCCTATTCTTTCATTTAACAGACCTGTCTCCACCACGAAATTATTACCAGCAGGCCATGACTTTGACCTGTGGGAGATAGGGATTTGGCCACCCTGAAATCTATCTCTTTGCCTTGGTTGTTTTCTCTGAGGACATTTGACCTCCCCCACTAACTGCCTAAAGAATTTGACATGGTAGCTCCTTCCTGGAATAGATCTATCATGATGGCTGTAAAGATAACGTAGGGTAAATGTTACAATAGGAAAGGCACCAACAAGCCCCTCTTATCAGAAGTTCTGTCTCTCTGGCCACATTCTCTGGATGACCCTGCGGAGAGTTGCCAGACAATCATTTACATTTATAAGGGAAATCTCCATTTGTAAAGGTATCTCCCTCTCTGTTTGGAGAAGAGAGGGGGATGAGCTCATTTCTAGTGACTTGTCAATGTGGAAGGTGAGGCCTTGAGCTACATAATAAACCTTACTCTTGTTTACTGTGCTTTAGTGGTAATCTCCTGTAACTGACTCCCCCCACCCCCAAAATCCTCCTTTGTCATTGGCTGAAAATGATATTTAAGACGAGAATTTCTGCTATTGTGTTGAGAAACGCAGTGTCCCTGCTTTCTCCCATGTATACATGTTATTAAACTTGGTATTATTTTCTCCTGCTAACCTGTCTTGTTGATTATTTGGCCAGCCAGAAGAACCTTAAGGGAAAGGACAGAGGGGGATTCTCCCTCTTCCCCCGACAGACCCTAAGACCTCCAATTTGCTTTCTATATTCTATGCCTCAATAAAATTGATAATGCTATGTCCTTAGTATAGTGAGATTAATTAAAAGCACTTCAAGGCCTTTTACTTAAAGATGCAAGCTGAGTACATTATTATAACTATAAATACAATTGAAAAATAAAATCACATCCTCCCTTTAGTCATCTCTACTGAAGATTGTTGCTTCCAATTCTACAGTGCTCATGATAAGGTGATAAGCAATCTATCATCAAATTTTATTTTTATCTTTCTTCTGGAATAAAGATATAACTTCTTTAGGAACAATCTGAAGTTAAAATGAATATAAAAATTTTTTCCACATGTCAACTCCATGTAGTTCAATTCAGGATAGTAGATTTTTCCATCCATTCAATTCCACAGAGGCAGAGATAAATCAAGACAGAGACTAGGTCTCTTTTGTACCAAATATATTTTATTATCTAATCTTGAAGGCTGGAAGATGATTTGTACCAATGCCCAACAAGTTATCCCAACTTCAAAAGGCTCTGTGCATGCTGAGATGAATCGGAAATGCAATGTCAAAGGAGGAAACAATAAAAAATTGAAACCCAGAAACTTATCAAAACTAAATATCCTTAAAGGTACTGAGACCCAGTTTTTACTATTTGGTTGAAAATTAGGTAATATTATTAGGGTGATTTGGGGCAAGTTGCATAATCTTTGTAAGCCTCATTTTCCTCAACCTACCCTTACTTGTGTGAAAATGAATTGAGGAAATGCTTACCATGGCCTAAGGACAAATGCTGAATAGTTGGTAGCTATTATGAGGAAGCAATTTATGATAATGGTTACAATGATAGGTTCTGAAGTTAGCCTGCCCGGATTCACGTAAAGGCTATGACATTTATAAACGGTGTGATGCTGAGGAGGTTACTTAATATATCCTTGCCTTCTTTTTCTCTTCTATAAAGTAAAATTGGAATAAAGTGATATTACCTACCTCATATGATGAAGAAATTAAATGAGGTAGTATGTGGGCAGAGCTAGAGAAATGCCTGACACACAATAACCATTCACACAATGCCAGATGCCAGTATTATCATGGCCATCATAGCATTACAAATGTATTTTTTCATGATAAACAAGCTGTAGTATTCTATACAATGGAATAGTATTCATCAATAAAAAATAATAAATTATTGATACACACAATACAAAATTACTGAATATAATGATATAAATGTATATACATGAATTAATCTCAAATGCATTATTCTAAGTGAAAGAATCCAGACTCAAAAGTTTGCATGCTGTATAATTTCGTTTATACACCAGTGAAAAGCAAAACTGTAGGAACAGAAAACAGATCAGTGGTTGCCAGCGGATTGGGATGGAGAAAGAGGTTGATTATAAAGGGACAAAGCAAAGGAATTTTGGGAGGTGATAGAATTGCTCTGTATTTTGATTGTGGTGGTGGATGTAAGACTGATTGTGTTGGTAAAAACTCACATTAGTCTATATCAAAAAGAATAAATTTTACTTTTTGTAAATAAATTTTAAGTCAGCTAAAAAAAGTAAAAATTTCCCATTGCCAGTGTACTTTAGCTCAAAGAGAAAAGTCTTTAAAGATAAGGTTTTATGTATGTTTAAAAAAATAAGCATATAATAACATAAGTCTATTATTAGAAAAATCTCTCTCTTCTACAAAGTGCTGCATTACTTTCCTAAATTCTTTGCAATTGAGTTGTTGACTCTCTGGCCTCCAAATACCAGAAAGTAGATCCTTAATGCAGTCACCTTGTTTTCTCCATGTCCTGTGTTGGGACTGAACTATTCAAACAAAACTTTCAGGGTGGGAGGACTCTCAGGTTATGGTATCTCATACATTTAGTGAATTAGCAATTTTTAATATAGAAGTTCCTAAATTATTAACGTTTCCCAAAGTGATATTTGATGGCAAAAGTAATATCTTTGTGAAGTATTAAGTGATTTTTATGAAAAAGTAGAATAAGCTGACAGAGAGTAATAATTACACTGTCAAAGAATACAAGATTCCGTTTTCTCAAAGCCATCTATATTGCCTAGATTCGGTTGAACAGGCTGTCATCAAGATGGTAAGATTTATTTCTCCTCTAATGGCACCATGGCAGCCAGTTTTATGCAAAAGATATCTATGGTGCCTAATTTTTCAGAAAGGTGCAAAATCCATGGTGTGTCTTAAGAAGGTAATTCTGTACACGATTAAAGACAATGGCTTGCGTGCCAATGGAACTAGAGAATAAAGCCTTTACAAAGCCCTGGGGTGCTGTTCAGGTGTTTTAAAATATAAAACAACCGGTGATTTATTTATTAGCTGGAAGATGAAAAGTATTCTACAATAGCTTGTTCCAGAGTCTAAGCTCAAAGGAATTGTCCACCAGAGACGTGAGTTTCACATCTTTTGTGTAATTCCTTCAGTTTGCTTTCTCGTGCATTAAGTATGGAGGATGCATTTATTAACCCGTTATGATTGTATTAAGGTCTGTGCATTCTTTTTTTTTTTTTAATTTATTTTTTGTGTGTGTGTGAGGAAGATCAGCCCTGAGCTAACATCCATGCTAATCCTCCTCTTTTTGCTGAGGAAGACCGGCCCTGAGCCAACATCTATTGCCAGTCCTCCTCCTTTTTTTTCCCCCAAAGCCCCAGCAGATAGTTGTATGTCATAGGTGCACATTCTTCTAGTTGCTGTATGTGGGACGCGGCCTCAGCGTGGCTGGAGAAGCGGTGCGTCGGTGCGCGCCCGGGATCCGAACCCGGGCCACCAGTAGGGGAGTGCACACACTTAACTGCTAAGCCACGGGGCAGGCCCCAGGTCTGTGCATTCTTATAACCTTGGAAATTTAACATATAAATCATTAGACAAGTATTATGATTTAGTGCTTAGAACCAAGGAGCATGGTCAATAATTGCACTGCCCTTTCGATCTGCTACTGATGTCATTGGAGGACAATCTAGCTGGTCTGCCTTTACTCTAACACCCTACATGCTCATTTCTCCTCAATATCATATATTGAATGGAGTTTACAGAACACTTATGAGTACCTTGTATTGAGCTAAAATCTTGGGGGAACACATGGAGTCATGTGGTGTGTCTCAGCTCTAAGGATACTTTTAGAATAGCTTTGGAGAATCGATATTTGTGTTTATGAGAAATTGGAGGACAAAACAAAACTCTAAACTGTCAAGTACTGAATTGAAAATAATTAGATGCGACAGTGGGTGGCACAGTAGAGCTTAGTTACTCAGAGTGCAGTTTTCAGCATCAGCTTTCTTAGGTCTGAATCTGAGTTTTACCACTAACTAGTTGTGTGACTGTGAGTCAGTTAAGCTACTATCTCTTCATGTAAAATTAGGATTATATTACGTGCCTCATCAGCTGTTGTATGAATGGAATGCAATTTTCCATGTAAAGCAGTTGGCACAGTGCCTGACATTACTCTAATTAAGGCTATGGATGGCTTCCTAATTGCACATCCTATCACTTATGGAAGCTTCATCACTTGATCCCTCATTCGCACCTGGTAGTGTGGAATTATCCCTCCTTCCTGAATTGTACTTCAATGGATTCTCATAAATTATTATAACCTATTATCCCTCCCACTACTCTGACCATGACTTCCAAACGTGCTTCTTTCTCATGCTCCTCTTTTTCCGTATTAAATGCTGGTGTTCTTCAGAGTCCACCTTAGATTATCTTTTCTTCTTGTCTACTTAGTCTTCTTGAGTGGTGTCACTTACGATGATTATATAAAGAAAGGGCTAGAGATATGGCATACAAATCAATATTTACTCATATACTGTTCAATTGGAGATCCATATCTTTAGCCAGAGCTCTCTTCCTAGAAACCAGTTTACTCAACTGCCCACTGACACCTTCACCTAGGAGTCCTGGTGTTACCTACAACTCAGTGTGTTCCAATAGCCCATCCCATACCCATATTGGACTGCACTGCCTTCTATCTTAGCTTCCTCAGTGTGTGCTATTTCTGCACATCTAGTGATGCAAGCCATTAAATTGAGAATCATATTCCATTTCTTTGCTCATCAACCTCCACGTCAAATAAGTCATAGAGGACAGTTGATACTATCTCCAGAATGACCTTAATCCGTCTTCTTCCTCTTAAATCTCCTCTCACAGCTGCCACCATGTCTCATCCTCCTAATCTCACCTATCTCTCCTTTGCAGTCCCCACACAACTAATTTAGTGGAAACACTCATCAATTCTATTTAGATTATTGCAACAAATTTCTAACTGAGCTTCTGTTTCCTAGCATTGCCTCTCTCTCTGTTTCCTTTTGCAGAAAGATAGCTGATGCAAAGATCTTGCTAAGGTTCCTACTTAAAATACTTCAAAGTCTTCTTGTAGTATTTATGATGAAGAGAAAAAAAATCCTTCATAATATAGGCCCTGCAATCCCATAGAGTCCGTGGATGAGCAAATGTCTTCCTTATCTTTGTAGTTGCAGTGCATGACACAGGCTGGGTCCAAAATAAACATTTTGTTGATTGTATTAGAGAGTGAATGTCAACCCTTCAATTCATTCCCTGCCCTCCAAATTTCATAATAGACATCCCTCATTCCAGCTATAGGAATCTGCTTGCAATTTTCTTATATCCCGTGCTGTTTTTTCTGTCCACATCTTTGCATGTGATATATTCTCATTTATTCAATGAAGTTTTATTGAGTATCATACTATATCCTGAGGACTAATGAGCGGACGAGATAAACACAACTTTGTCTTTAGGAAGATTACAGTTTATTGGGAGAATGTTAAACAGGCCTCTAAAATATAATTGGAAATAGTGTTGTGAGTTTTCTACAGATTTGGTTATAAATGAAGGAAAATTTTTAATACCTTAAATATTCATAAAGAAATAATTAACCTAGTTTACATTTATTCCGGAAACTACTGTGAATCCAATAAAAATGTAGATCTTTAGTAATTGACGTAGAAAGATGTTTGTGAAATATTATTTGGGAAAAAGATTAGGTTACTAAACTTGTTCTTCCCTATCCATGAGCCACCTTATTAACCACTACTCATTTTTTAAACTCTCAGTTTAACTACCACCTTTTCATGAAAATGCTTCTAGACTATCCCAGTCATCCTCTGTACTCTCATGCCACTCTAGCATGGGAAATTTATCAGACATTTTAAAATAAACTTTTTATTTTTGTATAATTTTAGATTTACAGAAGAGTTATAAAAATAATACAGAGGGTATTCTGTATATTCCTTCACCAATTTTCAGCTTAAATTACCATGATACGTTTTTCAAAATAATGCTATACATTTAGTGATGAATATTGTTGTTGTAAAAAAGAAATTGATTCAAGTTCTCTGAATTATTTGTGTAGCACAGACCTTCCTACCCCACTTAGTGCAAAGCCTGCCTCAGGTTGATAGCCTTTCATCATTTGGATCAAGTTACTTTAGAGCATTTTTTTTCTTGACCTCAGTTAAATATATTTCTATAACAAGTGGTTGTTGTAAGTGCAGTTACTGGTTTCTAGGTCTCTGCCCCTTTTTACCACATCCTATAAAGGAGAAGACCAAGGTCAGCTCAGTAAGTGGATCTTATCTTAAGAGATAATCACAGAGAGGATCTCGGTCATTCTTGCCCCAGTCAAGGGCCTGAGAATTTACTTCTTTTGTCCAACTTTCTAAGTACTGTATTGATCATCAGCTCTTTTCAGACTTTCCTTAAAAGTAACAAAAGCAAGTAAATTAAAGCCATTTGAGGATATTTGAAGGGTCAGTGGATACTCAAGACCTTGTGATTTTAAGCAAAGCTTTCATACAGTTTGTACAGTATTTATATTTAGTTAGTCCTTTGTTTCATCTGTATATAAATGTTTGAATCAAGTTATTAATTCTTATTTTTGACATTAATATGGATGTTATCCTTGCCTTAGACCTAAATGAGCCTCCAAACCAATGTTTTCCCATGGCCTGTAGAAATCAGCTACATAAGCATTTAACAATATTGACCAAGCACCCACTGTGTGAGCAGCCATACACTAGGTGCTGGGAGAAATCATTTTAAGCATAAAAGTTCTCTGCCCTTGAGCACAGAGGTAAATGCTAGCAATCACGACGTTTGTGAGGTTTGGTATCTTAATGTGTTCCTTGAGAATTTAAAAATATGCTCTACCTACTTCACAGTATGTTGCAAGAATTAAATGAACTGCCGAATAATATTGATAATAACACTAATACTAATAACAGCTAGGATTTATATAGGGCTTACTATTTGTCAGGCTTTCTTTCAAGTGTGTTGTGTATATTAATTGATTTAATAAGAAAAACATCTGCGAACTACCAAATATTATAATAAAATTCAAAGTGTAGTTATTACCCCTGAATATGAGAATACATTGAGCAGGAGTTAACTCCAAGATGAATGTGCTTCTGGAGTAAATTTTGTGGGGCAGATTTTATATGCTGGAGGAGGTTAGAGAAAATAGAGGCCAAAGAGGCCCAGAGATACTGGCCAGGCCTCAGTGTCATATTTGGAATATAGAGCTGGAAGGTCCTGAGTCTGCATACTAACCAAAGTCACCAGTAACATCATCATTATCCCCTTGTCATTGTCGTCATTAGCACCGTCATTATCATTGCTACCACCATCGTGGCTCTTTCATGACCATTTCACTATCACCTACTTCATGTCAGGCACTTTGCATGCACTATTTCATTTAATCTTCACAAAAATCCTGGGAACTAGGTATTATCTTTTTATCTCATTTCACAGATGATGCAGAGAGAATATGTTACTTATATAAATCTATGAAGTTAGTAAGTGGTAGGACAAGAATTTGCATCTGTACCTGGATGACTTTGAATCAAGGTTCTTTCCAGTACCTTACATGGTCTTTTGTGCATGGGAAAGGTGATAATTCTCACCACATAATTGTAGCTCCAATAACAAGGTCAACATCCATTCTAACTTTCCTCAAGAAAGCTAAAGGATGGCAAAAATATCAAGGCCTAATGGACATAAGGTAGTCTGTTTTTCTAAAAAAGAATGAGATGTGTCTTAATAAGCAGTAATTAACTCTCCCTGAGAGACTTCACAGCATCTGCATTTACACCACCATCATCATAGCCTTGCAATTTTAAAATGCCTCCTCTTCTTTTCTCTCATTTTCTTTTCCACATAATCAAGGATGCAGAATAGTGTCTAGCCCTTAATTTTTATGTCAGTTACTTCATATTTTTTTAATTCTTTTTTTGTGTGTGTGAGGAAGACCAGCCCTGAGCTAACATCTGATGTCAATCCTCATCTTTTTGCTGAGGAAGATTGGCCCTGGGCTAACATCCGTGCCCATCTTCCTCTACTTTATGTGGGACGCTGCCACAGCATGGCCTGACAAGCGGTGCATCGGTGCGTGCGTGGAATCTGAACCTGCAAACCCTGGGCCACGGAAGCAGAGTGCACAAACTTAACCACTGTGCCACAAGGTTGGCCCTACTTCATATTTTCTTTTGCATTCATGTGAGCTTCTTGAGGGCAGGGATGATGTCTTCTTTTATATCTCTCTTATTCGTACAGTATCTGGCAGAGGGTTGAATGTATATCAGATACTCTCATCAATCTATTTAATTCTATAAACATTGGGTGTAGCGTGTGTTTCTTAAAGACATACAGACTTTTGAGTTAAAGGTCATGAGGTTAATTCTTCTTTTGCCATTTATTGTGTATCATTATAAAAGAAGAAAATTTAGCAATCTCATTCAAAAAAATGAGGTTATATTCCACAGACAATGATTGCAAGTGTAAAATAATAGACATATGATTCTAACACAGTGCCTTACATATAGTAGATGCTCAGATAAATATGATTCAACTATGTCTTTTTAGTTTAAGAAATTAAAAAATGTGTTTGCTGCCCTCTTCTTTCGAGCAGACAACAATAATCAATCATGTTATTTTTTTTCCTTAATGACTCCAGTCAATATTCAGAAAGCAGGTCAACACAGAGTTTCATACAACATCAACTAATTAATTGGAATCAAGTAAAGAGGTTGAAACCAAGTCTGTAACCTCAGGATGTCTCAGAACTTGGACTATATAGTTAAAGCAAAGAGTGTAGATAAAATTACTCAGAATGAGGGTGTAGAGGATGTGGAAGAAAAGCTGCTGAAGATTGAACTTGAAATACGATTTTTAAGGAGAGGCAATGGAAAAGTCTCACCTGAATAATTCTTAGAAGGAAGGTAAAACATGCAATCGTGGAAGCCAACTATACAAGAGCTTACCAAGGCAAGAGACGAAAAATAAGAGATTATTTTTTAAAGACATCAATGAAGGATATTAAAGAGGTTTTATATTATAGGGAGAGGTAAAAGATACCAAATAACCAACACAATATTGAAGGAAAAGAACAAAGTTGGAGATCGACACTACTCAATGTCAAGACAACATAAAGCCACAGTAATCAAGACAATGTGGTATTGGTGAAAGAATACACAAATAAATCAACAGAACAGAGTAGAGAGCCCAGAAATAGACCCTTATAAATATAGTCAACTGATCTTTGACAAACAAGCAAAAGCAAAACAGAGCGGATAGAGTCTTTACAGCAAACAGTGCTGGAAAAACTAGATACCCATGCAAAAAAGTAAAAGAAGATAGATACGGGCCTTACATCCCTCACAAAAATTAATTCAAAATGAATCATAGACATAAATGCAAAGTGCAAAACTATAAAACTCCTAGAAAACAACATGGAAGGAAACCTAGATGACCTCGGGTATAATGATGACTTTCTCGATATGACACCAAAAGCACGATCTATGAAAGAAATAATTGATAAGCCAGACTTTTGCTCTGTGAAAGACAAATCAAGAGAATGAGAAGACAAGCCACAGACTGAAAGAAAATACTTGCAAAAGTCACATCTGGTAAAGACTGTTATGCAAACTATATAAAGAGCTCTTAAAACTCAACAACAAGAGAACAAACAACCCAATTAAAAAGTGAACCAAGATCTTAATAGATACTTCACCAAAGAAGACATATAGATGGCAAATAAGAGTATAAGATGATGCTTCACATCATATGTCTTCAGGGAAATGCAAATTAAAACAACAATGAGATACCACTATATATCGATTGAATGGCCCAAATCCAGAACACTGACAACACCAAATGCTGACAAGGATGTGGAGCACCAGGAACTCTCATTGATTGTTGGTGGGGATGCAAAATGGTTCAGCCATTTCAGAAGGCGGTTTGGCTATTTCCTACAAAACTAAACATACTCTTACCATACGATCCAGCAGTGGCACTCTTTGGTATTTACCTGAAGGAGTTAAAAACTTATATCCACTCAAAACTCTGCAAATAGATATTTATAGCAGCTTTATTTATAATTGTCCAAGCATGGAAGCAACCAAGATGTCCTTCAGTAGATGAATGTGGTCATCCAGACAGTGGAATATTATTCCATGCTAAAAAGAAATGAGCCATTAAGCCATGAAAAGATAAGAAGAAACCTTAAATGCGTATTACTAAATGGAAAAAGCCAATCTATAAAGGCTACACACTTTGTGATTCCAACTAGGTGACATTCTGGAAAAGGCAAAACTATGGCAACCGTAAAAAGATCAGTGGTTGCCAGGGGCTAGGAGTGGGGGGAGCAATGAATTGGCAGAGACCAGAGGATTTTCAGGGCAGTGAAGATACTCTGCATGATATTGTATGATCATGTGTGATACTAAAATGACGGATACATGTCATTATACATTTGTCAAACCCACATAATGTAGAACACCAAGAGTGAACAGTAATGTAAACTATGGACTTTGGGTGATCATGATGTGTCAAGGTAGGTTCATCAATCTCTGGGAAATGTCTATATCTTCCTCTCAATTTTGCTGTGAACCTAAAACTACTCTAAAAAATAAAGTCTTAAAAAAAGGTTATCTACGTAGGTGGGCAATGAAATTTCAGTAATGCTCTGACAGGTGGAAATGGGCTAAGAGAGGGAGGGAATTGAGATAATTGAAACAAGTTGAGCAAAAGTGAAGAGGAAGGAGAAAAAATTCTTCAGAGTTTCTCAGTCAACCTGCAGCTAGTAAATGAATTAAATGAATGATTAAATGAATGATTTGTTGACAAATTAATTGATTGTAAATTAAAACTGGAATCTTCCCCTTGTAAATACTATGTTCACA
Organism: Diceros bicornis minor; assembly: GCF_020826845.1. Classification (NCBI taxonomy): domain Eukaryota; kingdom Metazoa; phylum Chordata; class Mammalia; order Perissodactyla; family Rhinocerotidae; genus Diceros; species Diceros bicornis. The sequence goes on from NC_080745.1 coordinate 71,751,048, forward strand.
ATCCACCATCATATGCAAGAGTATCTCTTATTCCAAATTTGGCTCAATTCCCTACCATGAAAAAATTCTAAAAGCCTATGTCACTGAAAAATGATAACCTGCCAGCAACATTTTCCAAAACATGTCTGAGGGTCCCTGGTGAACAGCAGTTGCTCTGCACAGGTCACCGCTTTACCATTCATGGGTCTGGAACTTGCTGTTGCTTTTCTGAGGTTTACGTTTTGAAAGGAAATGCCAATTATATTCAAGTGATTTTAAAAGGTAATTTAGAGGGTTTTCTTTCCAATCTAGCTTCTATTCCTCAAAACCTTTCAATAGTAATTTTTTCCTAAATCGTTTCAGTAACAAGGAGCACTTACTTCTTAATAGGTTTTTCTGAAATCGTAGTTATGTGATCAATGATGTCTATTAATGGCTAGGCTTTTCTTCTTGGCTGCAGGGTGTTTGCTCTCCTCCTGTAACGTGATTATCCGAGAGTGTGAGTATATGCATGAAAACTTGGCTTACAGAAACGGGATTGGATCCTATGAAACAGTATTGACAACTGCTGGGCCAGATCTGACCCCAGATGGCTACTGTTTGGTCCACACAATGTTAACCAGCACAATATTTAATATTCTTTTCCAATAAGTTATGAGCATTTAAATTCAGGACACAAAATTCTGGATTTCTGGCTTCTCGTGAAAAATTTGGGGATACATACACTGAGCTCACATGCCTCCCTGGTAACAATCGGCAGGAGCTGAGTGGGTCCTCACCTTTCTCCAGTTTGTGACTTGCCCCATCTCTCCCTGTTTCCCTTCAATACTGGGTTATAGTGAGAGTTGTCCTTTTATGTTGCAATTGCGCTTACATTTTCCACTAATGTTAAGAGAAAAGTGAAATATTCATTGGCTACACACGTTTAGCAGACATGGGTAAATTAAGCTAGTGCAAGAGAGTTATCTGGTTCAATAAAAAGAGGAAGAAAGGGGGAAAGAGAAAAAGGAAGAGCACGTAAATCTATGGAAATGAAGACCGTTACATGTTTACTATGCAAATCAAGTGTAAACATGTAAGAATTACAATTATACCAAGCCTGCTTCACTAATTTATATTTCTCTAGGAGTCAGGCGCCAGTGAGGAGATGGAAATTATACGACTGCAGGAAGCAGTTGCCACCTCCGGGGCCGGGAGGAAAACAAGGAAGAGGCTGTACTTGTTAAAATTTGAAGGTCTGTGGGAGGGATCCTGTGGGGCTGAAATCAACCTCTGAGAGGGAGCCCCCTGAAGCTGCAACCTGGACTTTTGCAGAACGGGGTGCCAGTTGGTGTGGGTGTCTTTGAGGGGGCACGATGAGGCTTATTCTGCAAAGATTGGACAATCTGCAAACTGGAATCAACTGCTAATTCTGGAAAGTACTGCTGTTACTGGGGTGGAGAAAAGTTGTTATGCTGACAGTGATAGAAACAGAAATCTAAAAGTAGGAACAGAAGGAAAACAGGAACTGAAATAGAAGAGGAAAAGGAAGCAAAATGAAAGGAGCAAGTTCGTTCATCCTCCTCTAGCCTCCCCGTCTTCCCCTCGTGCCCTCTGAAGGCAGAGTTTATAGCAGTTTGCTAAGTCAAGATGTGGTTTTCAGACTCTAATGTCACAAAAGAGTGTCAAGAAAGGCGAGTTGGAAGTTGAGAGTCAATAGCTAATAGCTGATACAACTAATGATATTTTAAAAACCCTTATATTTTATGTAGTACATTATGATCTATAATGTTCTTTCACAATTTTTCTTTTGTCAGTGTAGTGCATTTCAACTCCACAATTATGAGAGGCACGAATGGCAGATATGAACACCTCCATATTCCATGAGGAAATTGGGGGAGATAGAAGGCTATTGATATGCCAAAATCACGTATCACAAAGTCAGAATTGGAACCAAGATGCCCTGTCTGCCGGCTCATTGTCTAATCACTGGAGCAGGCAACTTCTCTAAATCCACCAGTAACTGGACTCTTAAAACTAGTGCAGTCCATGAATCCCATTGCCTTGGGGAAAAGAACTCTGTGTTTGGCATGGATCATCGTCCCAGGTCAGAGATGAAACCTATTTGTTTGCTGACTGGTTTTATTAAGCTCTGAAGAAGAAGAAAAAAAAATGGGTCTCCAGTTGAAGGTATTGGGATATTTGAGGGCAATTGAATTTTATGTTTCCTGGAACACCAATTTTATGTCTCTTAAAAACCCTGAAGGAATACAACTCAGCTTATTACCTTAAAAGAACCATGTCTTGGTTTGTGGAATTTCTTCCAGTGTCACGGAAGAGCATGGCTCTGAGATGAATGGTGATACTTTCCTAGCATTTCTAAAGGGTGAATTTAGGTGACTTAGGGATAAAAAAAAAAAAAAAAAAAGACATCCTTTCCTTAAGAAACTTTATTGCCATCTGCCGGGAAATTGGAATAATAGCTACATAAATCTATGAGAATAACAAGGTGAAAGTCGTCCTCTGAACTTGTACAGCATACAACTTGAACGATGGTGTGTGGTAGCCTGTGTTTTCTCAGATACTAGTTCCGTAGATTACTAAGAGGTTTTATATGAGGAAATGGGTGGTGGATAGTTACATTTAACTAGTGTTTGCTTTGCTTCAATGGTTGTAGTTGGCATACACTTTAATAGGCTAATGGGTTTTATAGATTTCCAAACAGGAGGATAACTGCATTCCCCAGATTTTTAGGCCCAAAGAGGGGGTGGTGTTGGAATAAAACCTTTTCTTCAGAGACCAACTTCAGGGAAATTGTTCTGTGGAACAGATCTGGAATAACATTTATCTAAAGAAATAACACCCCTCATCTCCCCCTGTATTCACTACACTTTACTTTAGTTTTGCTAAGAAAGAGGAGCCCCACTCCTCCCCAAGTGATGATGTGGGAGTATCTGTTGGGGTGGGGATGGGGCACTTACTTGTTATACTTCGTGATTCCCTGGAGAGATTTTTATTTCGTCTTCCCCGATCAACACACATGTGCACACACATCCACACTCACAGACACATACGCATACTCAGAATTTGGCATTTCTGAGTGAATATTTTTATTTCATTTGCCAGTTTTCTCACTTTCTTTCCCTTCTGAAAAAGGTATTGCCTAATCTGCGAAGAGATACTGGGGAGAAGCTGACACTAATGGATTATCTCAAACAGGAAGGAAGGGGTACTGAACTGAAATCTTGGGAGTGGGACCCCATCTAGCTGACTCTATTTCTTTCTCTGTCTTGAATGTTGAGCACTTGCCCCATATTACAGAGCCTTACATGACCAGAGCCTTTCTCTCTTCTGTCCTCGTCCTCACAATGGAGTAAATTTCTCATTCTCAGTCTCCTCACTCATGATCTGGCAGGTAAATTTAAATCAAGGTCTGAAGTAGGAAGCCATAAACGATTCTCCAAACCAGCTTTACTGGTAATAAAACGAGCGCATTGTCAACTTAATCTTTATTGGGCTCTTATTTTTTGAATGTCTGTTACCATTTTACTTCCACTGAGATGGGTGATTGTAAGATTAGCACACCTAAAAATTCAAGAGGATCTATTGGGTTTCAATCTCACAATGATTATGAAATACATATTCTACCCTAGAAATGTCACGAGCTTTCTAGTAAAGTTGTTAGCTCCCTTATTACTGGAGAGATTTACAAAAGTAACCAGGTGAGTGCTTGCCAAGTATACTGGAGAGAAGTTTGAAACCTTGGATGTTGAACTAAATGACATTTAAAGTTGTGTACAATCCTCAAAACTTATTTTTGTAAAGTCCACTAAATTTTTAACCCTAAAAATTCCAAACAAATACATTCGTGAGAGCCAAAATGGCATAGTGCTTAAGATAATGAGCTTAGAAACAGATAATCTTTGCTTGAGTCTCAGTTCTGCCACATGTTTTCTTTGATACCTTGAAAAGATTACTTAATTTCTGAGTCACAGTAGCCTAACCTATGAAATGGGAAAAATAACAATATTGCTCCATAGAAATATTTTGAGAACTAAATGTAGTAATTAAAGATATATAGCACAGTGCCTGCCATACTGTAAGCACTCAACAATATTAGCTATTATCATTATCATTATTATTGAATGTAATTAAAAGCAGAAGGAACACTAAACAATTTCTCCAGCAGAAAACTAACAAGGAAACAATACAGAAGCAGGGGTTTCTGAGAAAACAAAGGGATACAGATCATTCCTTGGCTTGGAACACAGAGATTTGGGAGAAGATGGTCACCCAGCTCAATTTGTTGGTAATATCCATTCAAGTTTATAATCTGTACCCCTACCCCAGGTTCCTCCTTCTGCAAATCTACAAAGACCCTGTTCTAGGCCATTCTTTGAGCTTCAAATGGAAGTTATGCAACCTAAGCCTAAATACATATCAACAATTAGTCATTCATTCCTTCAACAAAATATTTATTCAAATCTATGTTACTGTCAGTGGACTAGGCACTAGAGATCAATTGGAAAACATAGTAGGCTTGGTCTCTGTCACAATGTAATTCAATGCACAGTTGGAGTGATGGTAAATGGGAGATGATATACAGGAAAATCTCTCTCTCTTTCTCTTTCTCTGTACTTAGCAAAAGTGGGAACATCCTTTGTGTTGTGACTTTGCAGCTCCTCTCAACAAGAAGTTGATTCTCTTACCCCACCCTTAATCTTGGCTTGCCCATGTGCCTTGATTTGTCCAATGGAATATTAGAAAAATGTCTAACATAGAGGCATGCAGAGGCATGCAGTTTTATCAAAGGATCTTGCCATCTCTTGCTGTTATTGGGAGCTTCATAATATATGTTTACAGAAGTCATAATAGTATTCTTTGGGTAAGAGTGTATTGACAGGAAAGTGGCACGAAGGAGCCTTCTGAAAATATTCTCGATCCTTTTCTGAGTGGTAGTTACACAAGTGTGTGCATATATAAAAATTCATTGAGCTGCAATATTAAGTATTTACTCTTATGCATATTGTTCCTACTATATATACACATGTGCATGCATTCACACACTCGCATGCACACCCATAACTAAGGGGGAATGGTCCATGAGTTATAAGAAAAATTGGGTGAGTACAGTATCACAGAAGCTAGAGATAATAATCTTTGACAATATTGAATGTGGTCAAAAGATCGAGTACGATGAAAACTGTAAGTTTGTACTGGAACAAGCAACGTGGAGGTTGTTGACATACTACTGATGAGAGTAGTTTTCATGGAAATAGTAGGGGAGAAATCCTATTTTACACTAAGTCTAACAGTGAATAGGAGGTGAGAAATTTGAGATGGTATCATGTTTAAAAGTCTCTCTTGAAAAATTTGCCTATTAAGAATAACAGACAAATGGATTGGTGATGAAAATTAATCCAGGAGATAGTGTTTTAAGATTGGGGATACTAACATATGCTTGTATACTGATAAGATCTAGGAGATAGGAAGAATTTGAGATAGCAGAAGAGAGGGAGGATAAATGAAGGAGAGATGTTTTTCTTTAAAGTCCAGAATTTCAAGAGAATTTGCCTTTATATTATTATTGGGGATCAGCTCCATTAATAGTTTAACACGTGTCAGGTGTTATCATCTTTATTAGTTCTGATACACATTAGTGGCTGGGGGATCTAGACCCAGTCAACCCCTCTATACCCCTAATTGTCAAGGAAAAGAGTGGCATCAAGATCTCTTAAATCTATGACAGAGTTACAAACTTTAGTTTCTTATTTCATCTTGGTTACTGGAGGTAACATGCAGTCATGGTTTTCTCATAAAGACCATAAAAGATTACAAACAGAAAATAGGATAAAGGGCTCCCCTCGGAAATCTAACATTTATCAGGAAAGTTGTTCTAGGGTACACTTGTCTTTAAAATTTCCCAAAAGGTCCTTGTGGCTCTTCAAGTTTTAATCTCTCTCTTTCATTCCCACAAAACAAGTACATTTCCTCCTTCCCCTGTAAAACTGTCTTGTCACTTGTGACATTAATGTAGAGAGGCAATCTGTTAAAGGCGGTCTTCGCTTCTCTTGATCTTACAGCATGCCTCAGCTCAGGCATTCCTCCAGTGCAAACAGATAGAGGGGAGAGAATGGGCTTTGCTTTCTGGCTTTCAAGGAGGGCAGGTGGACGGAGTGGGAAGGGCATTGACCAAGATGCTTGTATTTTTTCATTTCATACTGCTTTCTCTAAAGTAGATCAAAGAATACCAGAACTGAAGGGACTTTGCAGATCATCTAATCCACCCTCCATTCTTTTACAGATGAAGAAATAGAGTGATGAGGTAATTTGCCTAGGACCTCAGTTAGTTATTGACAGAGGAATTCTCCAGCTTCCTCTCCCATGCCTTGCTGTGTATTCATTGGAAAAGTTGCTTCAGGTGGCCAGGCTGTGATGAACGGCAACTGATTTAAATTAATTGTTTCCAAACCTGGGTAATCATCAGACTTAGCTATAAATCTTTTAAAAAGCTACAGATTTTAAGTCCCATTCCACACCTTGTGATATCTGAATCTGTGCTAGTGTCCTTGTTCCCAAATCTGTAATTAGGTAAGAAAGAATTAATATAGCAAGCCTAATCTTTAGAAAGATCTGCTTGCAGGGCCGGCCCTTGACTGGTGTCAGGGAACTGGGATTTTGTAGAGTTCTCTAAGTGATAAGAATATCTTGTCTGCCTGGGGCACCAATCACGATCACCTGATTTCCTTCTAGAAGTCTGGAGTTTGATAGTTATGGCTGGTTATTATGCCTGTGTAACCAGTCTCTAATAAAATCCTGGTCTCTGAGTTTCATATGGGCTTTCCTGGGCAGAAGAACTGCCTATATGTTACTGCATTTCAGGGCTGGAGGCAGGGTGTGCTCTGTGTGGCCCCCTTAGGAACAGCAAAAGAAGTCTGCACATGGATTTAAACACTGGAGTCTGCTTGGGATACCTTTTTCCCTTACTGATCTGGTTGTATATTCTTACTATGTCACTGCAACAAATCTTGGCCATGAGTAAAACTGCATGCTGAGTCCCTTGAGCCCTCACCAAACAAACAAACAAACAAACAAACAAACAAAAAAGTAGATGTGTTTGACACACCTCATTTTTTCTGTCACTGTAGATATGAAAGAATCTAAACTAGATTAGAAATCCTCTATTCAGATACAATTACATTCCAGGAATCTGAGGTGAGAATAGCTTTCCTCCATGGCGTCTTGCCAGTCAACACTATGACCAGGAACAAAACTCATTTATGAGCACCTACTGCATGTAAACGAATCCCATAGTCAACCAAGTACTGAAGAGCAATATGAAGCAGTAGTTAAACATGTGGGCTGAAGTTAGATGACCCGAGATCAAAGCTCAACTCCAGCATCTTACCAGATGTGTACCTTTGGACAACTTAACTGTCTTCCTCTGTTGTGTCATAAGTTGACTCATTGCAATTGTAAGATCAGATAATCCCTTCAGAATATGTAGAACAGTGCCTGTCAAATAATGAAGGCCCAATAAAGGGGCACTATCATTATTAATGGTATGGGAACTAATTCTGTGCTAAATCAATCACAATGCCAAGAAACATTATTCTCTTTTTTAATTTAAACATATTATTCAACAAATATTTATCACATTCTTAACTTGTGCTAGGCACCAGTCTATACAAAGTAGGTGACAAAAATAAAAATGACCATTCCTTCCCTTAAGGAGCAGGCAACATGGGTATGACAGTAAAGCATGAATATATGTTAATGGTGTCACAAGCTATTCTATTTATGATAAATTGTCAAAACACATTGTGTGAACAATGCGTGCTTAAAATTCAAAGGAAGAAGAGATTGATGTGAGGTATAGAGACCACTTATGGGTAAAAACTTAAGTTAGACCTTACAAGAGGAATACTTCTGGCCTGCCTAAATGGGAAGTAAAGGACATTCCAAACCTAGGAATGAACTGAACAGGATTTGGCATATGGAAAGGTAGGCTGGTTTAACTCGCAGTGAGTGGATCCTCTTGGGTGGAGCAGATTCCTCTTATTTAGATGACTAGAGGAGATAATAAGGTTATCCTTATTGGTTAACGATCGAATTTGGGCCAGAAGGCAAGTTTGAGCACAGGCAGAGAATTTTCCAGCAGAGGAAAGGGCTGCCTAAGAGTGTAGGGAGATCCTCAACACCAAAATCATTACAGGGAAGTCTCGACTTGGATGGAAAATGGGTGGATGACTTCTAACATTTTTCTCAAGCTCAGATTCTGTGGCTTGGCTGTGAAATCCTGCCAATATGGATATATTGGGCTAAAACAGATGATTTCTTGGCCCTTCCATATCATTCATTGCATGGGTATCCCTGTCTGGTGGGGCATACATGGAGCATATAGCATGGGTGGTGTAGGGGAAGTATTCCTCATCTAGTGTCTATCTCATTTGAATGGCTGTGAATATTCAAGGAATTAATTTCTATGATAGTACCTTCTAAATTGTCATGAACAGTGTCAATGTAGGATTGAGGCAGGTAGAATAATTTGATATTTTAAACTCATAATCGGTTCTGGCAACAAGGCAGTAGACAGAGCTAGACTTCAACCTCCAGTATACTTCCTTTCCATACCAACTCCACAAAACTTACACAACCATGTTTTTTTGGCATTGACAGAAAAGACATAGTTATAAAATGGAACTTTCTGGAATGACTGGCCACATAGTGATGCACTGGGAAGAGCAATGATAGAACTTTCCCAAAAGCAGCTTTAGGTTCTGACTTGGCCGCTTGTTAAGTTCCCTCAGACACATAGCTTATATACTTTGGGCCTCAGTTTCTTCATCCATAAAGGAAGAGAACACTGCCTGCCTTTCGTACTCATTAGGGCTGCTTTCAAGATGAAGTCAGATAATTTATCTAGAGAAAAATTTCAAATTGTAAAGCACTAAACAAATGGACAGCACTGTAGTTTGGCAGGCAGCTTTGCTGTAGAGAAACCATCGTGAAGTGAGTTCACATCCTAGTGATGCCACTTACTGTCAGAGTGAGTTTGTGCATGTCACTTAAAGTCCATAAGATTCAGTTTTCTAATCTGAAAAATGGGGACATAGGGTTTCTCACAGAGTTTTGTGAAGATTAATTAGGATATTTGCTTAGAACTTAGTTGTTCATAAATCATTCTAATATTTACCATAATGGATTATAGGTAGGAAATAATACACATTGAGGTATTTATAAAGTGCAAATAAATGTACAGAAAGATTAGAGATGAGTGTGATTTGTTGAAAGAACTTCAGGCTACTGGGGCCTTTTGGAGGCTGCCAAACAAGCCTGTATAAACACAAAGCGACCTGGCTTAAGTGGTTGTGCTCCAGAGTGTCAGTAGGCTACAAAAGGGTCAGCTGCCTGAGATTAAAACTTCCTTTCAGTGTTGGAGGTTTAAAAGACTTGTTGGATAGAAGACTGTTTACTACTATTAATAAAGTTGTCTGGTAGGAGCGTGAGCTAGGCAAGTCCCTGCTGTTCCTGTTATCAAGAGGAGGGAGCATTGCTGGATCCTCCTTCATCAGCCTCAGTTCCTTTATCCTTGAAGAGAGAATACAGCGCAGTGTCTTGCTTTGCAAGATGAGCTGGGCAGACCAAGCACTTGGAACAAGGTTGCGGACTTCCCTACCACCTGTGGCACCCACTTCCTTAATTTTTGGCTGTAACCCAGGTTTGCCCAGTGGCTGTGTTCTAGAAACCTGCTAGCCTGAAAAGGGATTGGCTTGTCTCTGATATTCAGTTTCCAGAAATAATGATGGTAAGAGCTATGTCTTTCTTTTCTGTTTCCTGAGAAAGATCAGCCCTGAGCTAACATCCATGCTAATCCTCCCCTTTTTGTTGAGGGAGACGGGCCCTGAGCTAACATCTATTGCCAATCTTCCTCCTTTTTTTTTCCCCCTTTTTCTCCCCAAAGCCCCAGTAAATAGTTGTATGACATAGTTGCACATCCTTCTAGTTACTGTATGTGGGACGCCACGTCAACATGGCCTGACAAGCGGAGTGTCGGTGTGCGCCCGGATCCGAACCCGGGCCGCCAGTAGCGGAGCGCATGCACTTAACCGATAAGCCACGGGTTTGGCCCCGAGCTATGTCTTTCTAAACGCAACAAGCAACATAAAAAACTTAAACAGCTTACACTTGCGCTTAACGTGGGCTTTGGAATCGGGTATACAAAGGTACAAAACACAGCTCTGCTGTTTGCTGTCTTTATATTTCTATGCAAATTATATATTCTCTCTGAGTCTGAGTTTCCTCATCTGTTTAAAGGGATAATAACGCCAGTGTTTCTTGTCTATTGTGATTAAATGTTAGTAAATGAGATAATGTATATAATGAGATGAGTATTCTGATGGACAAATACTAAGTGTTCAAATATGAAAGCTATTTATTTGATGTTTTCTTCTTTTGGGAACACAGACACAAACACAAAATATGTGTTAGCTTCTGCTTGCTTGTGTCAAAATGAAGGCCTTTATTTAGTGCTAATCTCGGATAAGGCAGTTTGCTAGAAGCTGTGGGGAATACGAAGGTGTTTACTTAGTAGCCTTTGTCTTTAAATAGCTTCCAAGCCAATAAAACATAAGTAGGAAAAAAATGAGTTGCAAAAGGTTGCATACACATGGGGCCTAATGAATGGTCAAGATAGCAAGTGCTACAGGAACCGAGATGGGGAAATAGAATGATCTGGGAAAACATTTCACAAAAAATCATTTTTTATCATATTTCATTTTTGTTGTATTTCATCAATCTTCCAGTTAGTCTGTCAATTACTAATATTAACGAATATCAATATTATCCCAAGAACTGTGCTAGAGATCATGTTGAGTTGGGCCTTGAAGGGTAAATAGGACATATATAGAGGAGGGGAAATTGGAATTAATTTAACCATGTATTCAACTGAGTAAAAAGAAAAAAAGAATTTTATTCAGTTTTTCCTTACCTGTGTTTAATCACTTACTGATAATTCCTATCTGTTTGTCTTCATCCCCTACTCCTCTCACTGGTTCTAGGAAAGTAGCTCTCTCTAGATGTCCTAACAATATCTCAAACTTATCACATTGTTACACATATTGAGAGTATTATCTTTTCTTAAAAAATGGGCACTACATATAGTCCTTGTCTTGACTAAGGTCATCACTATCTATTAGGAGAGGCTGTCAGTTAGGGCCTCAAGCATCCTTGCCCATTCTTGCTGGTTATGCCAACCTCAAGGCCTAACTGTCTTCTGACGCTGAGCCCTCTCTGTTGCTAGTCATGTAGGCAATTAAGTAGGCCAAGATGGCTGCAGCATGACTACAGTGCAACTACTCTCCTGGGGCCTGGGAACTGTTCTGTTTTCTGCTTGCTATAAAATGTGCTGGGCCCTTGGCCCTGGGTTCTTCAGCTGTAGTGCAGCCCACTGAGTGTGTAACTGTCCTCTGGGCCCATCACATCGCTCTGTGGGCCTTGGGGACAGCACATTGGTAGTACCATGAACACACTCCTGCCTTTTGCCATGTAGCGATTAGTATCCTGTCTAATCCTGATCCATTGAGTCTCATTGTCTACTTTTTGCACCTATGGAATTGTTGCAAACCAAGCCGCTTGCTGGCTTAGCCATGTCCTTTAGAGTCTTGTTACTCCTTGCTCTATGAGGTTGGAGTTCTTCTGTGATACCATTCATTCAGTAGTCCTAGTTCTAAATGTAAGATTATTCTCAATTCTTTTCTCTCCCTGGATCTTACAATCACAATGCCATGTGATCAGAACATCAAAACCTCGCCACTCCAAAGTTATATCCCATATCTTGTTCCTCTACATTTTTTCTAAGGTTATTCCCCTTAGCTGAGGCCTTATTCATCTCAGGAAGGTCTTATAATTCTGTGATTCCACGTGGGGTTTGAAGAAAAAGAGTCAAGATTTGAATCCCAGCCATGCTACTTGCAGTCTTTATGACCTTGAACAGTTTCCTAATATCTCAGTGCCTTGTTTCTCTCTGATATAAAATGGAGTTGGTAAGAGTAACTAACTTATGGGGTTGTATGAAGATTATATGAGTTAAAACATGTAAAGCACCTGTAACAGTGCCCAGAAAATAGTAGGAGCTCAGTAAACATTTACCATCATTATTATTATTTTCATCATGAACTCCAGCCTTATGGTATCCCAGCCACCATGTAGTCTTCAGAACCATATCACTCACATACTTGGAAGCCTTCCTGCCAACTTGACTACAGATATGAAGGCTGAATCCTAAATCTTTGGCCTTTCAAGATCTGGACTCATTCTATTTCTTTCCTTTAAATACTCCCTACATTCATGTAATATTTAAGTCATAATAAACATGTCCCTCTTCAAATATAACACATCCTTTTGTTTCCTTTCAATAAACTCCTTCCAGATTTTCTCAGTTTTTTCTTTCTTCTTAAATGCCTATGACTAATCTATGACTCAGCACAGTGAATGGAACATTAAAGAGTCAATAAATATTTCCTTAATGAGTAGATGAATGAAAGAAAGGAAGGAAGGATGAGAGAGCGAGAGACAGCAAGAAAGAGAGCAAGAGAGAAAGAAAGAAAGAAAGAAAAAGAAAGAGAATTAGATCTGCAAGTTAAGAATTTGTGCATTGAACAAAAATTATTTTCTAGAAGAAAATCAAGACTGCAGAGTTCTTATGGCCATTTTCTTCACAAAAATTCAACGTTTCATATATATTCACAAATTAGTTTTTTGTCTTAGAAGGAATAAAGAAACTCACTGGATAATACTTATTTTATTTTATTTTTTTACATACTCATGTTTCCCTTTATTGTTGTTTATTTTCTAGAGAGAAGAATTCAGAATTGGGTGTCATTCTTGGGATTTGAATAAATAGGCTTATATGTGAGTTTATATCAAAAATTCTTATTTACATGTAGGAAAAAATATATGCCCTGCTTTGCCCAGGAAAGTCCCACGTTATGCACGTTATTCTGGTGGAATTATTAATAGCTCCTTTTTTTGCTCTCAAAAATATCTCAGTTTTGATGATAAATCATATTGTCATACCAGTCATAAGGAAGTTTTATGATTAAGATTGAATGGGAAATCAAAGAATTACAGTCAACTATTATTTACATGGTATAGAATATCTAGCTGAACCATCAAAAACATTTATTGAGCGTTCTCTGTGTAGTAGGCTCAGTATTACATGTTCCTTTGAATGATGAGCAGACAGGGAGATATCCTGCCTCATGCAGCTTCTCTTCATATTTCTGTCTTTGTCTAGGGCTGCTTTACTTAACCTGCAGATGCAGGATAATAGGAGGTCAGGTAAAAGAGTTCAAAACAATTATTTTAGTTCTGGTTCTCAGAAAGCCCACTTGGTCATTCTTAAAGGAAAGGTGAATTTATTGCCTACATAAATAAAATGTTCAAAGCTACCTCACTTCAGGAATTGCTGGCTTTGGGTGTTTAAACAATGTCATCAGGAAGCTATCTATCTCCACTTCTTAGTTTTGCTTTCTACTATGTTGACTTCATTCTCAAGATGGCTTTTCCCTCATGGAGACCTCACAAGACCCAGATTGACGTTCTTATAACTACATATCTATTAGAAAGAGAGACTGCTATCCTGTTGACTCCAGCAAATCTCAAGATTCTTTTTGATTGGACCGTTTTTTGGTTATGAATCCCTATATAACTGGGAGGCTGAGAGATTGAATATGCTGGTTATCTAGGCCTGAGTCATATGCCACCTCTGAATAGGGAGGATGTTGGGGTCAACCAATCAAGACCACACGGACTGAGACTGGGAATTGTTTTCTATGAATAAAGGGGAATAATAAATTTAAGATTATTCCCATTTTTTTTTTTTTTGGCCTAGAAAGATTTGCCCTGAGCTAACATCTCTTGCCAATCTTCCTCTACTTTATATGTGAGTCACCACCACAATGTGGCTGATGAGTGGTATAGGTCCATACCCAGGATCTGAACCCATGAACCTGGGCTGCCAAAGCAGAATGCACCAAAGTTAACCACTACGCTGTGGGCCAGCCCCTATTCTCCATTTTTTTACCCAACAAAGCAATGAGAATGACAAAACTGGAAGATCACAGTCAACCCATGTTCATCTTGTTCAACCTTGCTGCCAACTGTGCTATGATCCTATATTTGTCATGTAGACTAATTTTTGTCCATTGTTTATTTCCTTCATAAAATGAATGCTTATTTCTTATTCAGTCTACAGCCTGACCAAGATTTTCTTGGTGCTTGTCATTGGGCATGTGTCTGTGCCTGTGTTTGTGCATATCCTTTTTACTTTTTTCTAAATAATTCTCCTTTAAGAGTAACTTGGAGTTCCAGGATTCTTCTATCTTGAGACTCAGTATCTTAAAGTTTTCTCCAAGCAACCACAGATAGTGTAGAGCGTGGAGGAGGGGATTATGCATAGGAGAGTTTTATGAGACAGGCTTGGAGGTGCATATTTGACTTCTACCTATACTTTGTTGGTCAGAACTTAGGAACACAGCTAAACCTAACTGCAAGGGGGACTGAGAGATGTAGTTCACCTCTGAGTACAGAAGGAACTTGGATATTACTCACTGAATCTAATAAGTGATTTCTTCTTGGTTCCTGGAAAAAAAAATCTATGCTTCAGCCCCCAAAATGAGCTTCTTGCCTTTTGTTTGAGTCTCAGCCTCTATCATGGTTCTAGTATTTTGAGACAGGAAACTCTGATAGCTTTAGAAAGATCCCTTAGCCACTACTTATCCAGGGACCAGACATCCATGTTGCAAACTGTCAGCCTGGACTCCAAACCAATCCTTATGTTATCCTTGAGGTCATGTCTCCAGGCCAGGTGAGAGTCTGTTCTGATAGGCCTGACTTTATCATAACCCCACCCCCAAACCGACCACAGATATTCTTATTGTGTTGGTTGCTGTTTACCAAGGTATTTTTATTGCAGAAGCTATTGAATATTTACTCTTCCATGTTCAGCAATTCTTACAGCAATATTTCCAGACTTGCCTTAGTTGACAGGCTGTCAACCCCTTGATAACAATCCCAATTTATCACGCAGCTGTAAATATTGTCTTCAGGCGAAGCTTGGCCTACATGGTCTGAGCCCTGAAGCGATTTTATTTTTATTCATTCTAAAAAAACCTGAATTACTCAGAGTATATGTGTGAGTGAACAGGAGAAGAGGAGGAGGAGAAAGAAGAGAAGGAGAGGGAGAAGAGAGAAAGAGAGACAGAAAGAGAGAAAGAGAGCTATCTGTACAGCTTTGGAAATCTTTCAAGGAAGGAATAGGATAAAAAGTATGTCACCAGCTATTAAAAGATGAAAGGAAGTGAGAGAATAGAATAGGTAGGAAGATAAAATAAAAAGCCAAGAAAGGATGAGGGACAAGTCATATCTCGGAAAGTGTGCAGAGAAAAGATTATAGAAAGAAATAGGAGAGGGGTCAAATAAGAAGCCCGTTAAGTACATTTTCTCTTTCTCACCAGCCATCATTGAATTGATCAACATGCATTGAATGAGCATCTACTATTTGCTGGGTATATACGTCTCCACAAATGTATGTTTTGAGGTGCATATACCATTTGTGAAATGGTGGGTAAGTGGCAAGCGGATAGGACAGATTCTCAGAGGTACAGGCTTTCAGAAGAGCCAGAGGTCTATGGAGTTTCAGCTGATCCATGAAGTCTGGGTAGGAATAAAGAAATAGAGACAAGCACTGAGGGCACTGTCAGCAGGGAGAGAAGCAGAGAGATGCATAAAGACTGGTCTCAAGGAGGAAATCTTCAGTACATGAACTTCTACTGATAGAAGTATTTGACAGAGGCAGGGGCAGAAAGAGAAAACAGAGAGAATCCAATGAAAGAAAGTAAAGAAAAATAGAAGAGAAGAATAAGAAAATAATATAAAGAGATTGAGGGGAAAAGGAATAAAAGAAAAAGGCATGGAGAAAGGAAATGACAAATAAGCTTTCAGATGCTTACAGATTTTCTGGGCAGGAACAACTTTGTTGGCCTTACGGGGCACTCCAAGAAGAGTTAGTTAGCCCTGCCTTTGACTGAACTTCTATATCTGTCCACTTGGTGAGATGTGAGCAGAAAAACCTCAGGCTGCTCCTTGGGTGGATGTCCTGAATTGCAGTCCTGTTGGCAACGGAGCCATGTTATAAACCCGAACATACCCAATTGAAATGCTGATGTTAAAACAGAGGCACATCAACCCAGACAATGACAGGCAAGGAAATTTCCAGTCAGATTTTATTTCCCCTGGAAAATTTTTTTAGAGAATTTTAAAAAAATGCATCACACCTAAAATTTAAATCATAAACCATAAAATGCATTTTCCCCAGTCCAAATACATCAAAGTAAGTTTGGGAGTGGGTTATGACCTAATGTTTTCTAGTGCACTTCATAAATTAGCTACTTTATTAAGATTCATCTTATCTGTCAGTCATCAACCTTTATATGGGACAAAAGCAATATTCATCAAATTCCCCGTTGTAAAGTCTAAGCACCTTAATACCACCTATAATCCTAGTTTTTCCTAGCTGGATACAAGCTTAACCATTCTTGCCTCATCTTTCACTACTCACTGACTCATTCTCAGAACTCATGCTAGCTGTACTACTTTCGGTATCCTGAATAATTTCCTACACATTATTGGCTTGTATTCAGGCTGTTTCCTCCTCTAGGAACATTCATCCCAACCCTTCATCGCCTCCCTGCAAAGTTTCTTTCTAGGCTATCTTTATTCAACCATTCTACTAACAGGGATCAAATTTGAAGTAGGAACTTTCCATGACCAGCTAAGAATAGATTAGATTTCTCTCTCTTCTAGTTAAGTAATATGTTAATAGGTTTGTTTGCTATAAGATGGTTTCACAAAATGTATGTAGATAATTATTTTTCATATAAAAATACGTTTCTCTCTCATACAACATTTTCGGCTTAAACAGCCCAGGGCTGGAATTTGAAGTTCCACAGGGTCAGGGACTCAGCTATTTACTGTATTATTCTCTTCCAACATTAATGTTTTACTTTCATCTGTATGGTCCAAGATAGCTCAGAGCCACATCCGCGTATTGTCCAGTGGCAAGTAGAAACAAAGGAGAGAGGATGTTTCATTCATTTCTTTACTTTATCAAGTGAATGTTAATTTTTTATGCCATGATAGCTTCATGATTCCCTTCTTACATTCTTTGGCCTGATTTACTGTTCTTTTATTCTCGCTCCTTAAAATGAAAGCTTTAATCAAGGACATGGCCCAATAACAGATTTCCACCATAACAAATGCCTGACTTCCTTCACACATGAGTAGTACCGGCCCTGAATTCCTCTCTGTTGACAGAATTTCCCAAGCAGACATCTTGCCTGGACCATTGTTTTCTAGCTCTCTAGCTTTTTCAGGACCTTAAGGCTGATCTATCAACCACCTCATCTGGGTATGTACTCAGAACACAAAGCGTGGGTCTATGTTCAGAGCAGCCTAGCTCCTCCTGCTCGAAACTCAATTTCTAGCTGTGCCCTTTGCACACATTCAATCGTTATCATCTTCAGGGTAGGAAAGTAGACTATAAGCTATCTTTTGTGTTAAATATAAGCATGACACCTACCTCTTCCACCCTTTCCAACCAATGAGCCCTTCTATGAGTGTACACACACACATGCACACACACACACGTAAGTCAACTCTGAACAGGGCTGTGCTGAGTGCTTGGGATAAGCAGTGAATAAGTTAATGTCTGGCACAGACAAGTTGACCCAAGTACCAAGAATGAAGGAGTGAATAAACGAATGACTGGGAGGATGTAAAAGTGTCTGTTTACACAAACATTTATTCACTTATTCAACAAATATATAATGAGTGGATGATGCAAGTTCCTAACCTTCAGACACAGAAATGAAAAAAGGTAAAGCATGTATAAATATGCACAGTATATTGGTTCTTTCTTCAAGTGATTTACTGTTCAATAAAAATAAAAAGACTTACAAATAATACATGGCAACATGAGAATATTGCTGTATGAGTGGTATAAAACATGCACGATGGCAATAAGTTTATTCGTTAATACATAAAGTCTTGCTTTTAATCAATGTGTATTGAATTCCTAATCTACATGAAAAACAGTGCCTGCCACTGTTAGAGAAAAAGAGGCAAAGTACAGAGATATCAATGATACAATCTCTGGCCTAAAACGGCTTAGCATCAAAAAAAAGAAGAAAATGTGTGCCCCAAATAAACATAAGACATAAAATGTGCCGTGTGTGTATGTGTATGTGTCTTATGTATTATATGTTAGATTCTATCCATTGATCCATTAATACAACCAGCATCCATTAGGTCCCATCTTACATTGGATGTATGTGATAGGCACTACGACATGCTGCTTACCTGAAAAGAAAGGACTCTTGCCTGCATATTGGAGGCAAGGTAATCAATATTCTAGGAGGCAATATTTGATAGGATAGGATCTACATAAGCAATATGGAAAGAGAAGGCATTCGAAGTAGAATAAATGGCATAAATAAAAGTGTAGGGACAACAGAAATAAATGCCCTAACATAGATATTGTCTAATTTGAAAGTGGGAGAATTATAAAACAGAAAGTAAGAAAGGAAGACTGGTGGTAAAGAGAAAGAATGTCTTAAAGTCCCAGCTTTTTCTTCATTATAAAATAATCCCCCTGGGGCCAGGCTGGTGGCGTAGTGGTTAAGTGCGCGCGCTCAGCTGCGGCAGCCCAGGGTTGGGATCCCCGGCGCAAACGACTGCACAGCTTGTCAAGCCATGCTGTGGCGGCATCCCATATAAAATGGAGGAAGACGGGCATGATGTTAGCCCAGTGTCAGTCTTCCTCAGCAAAAGGAGGATTGGCAACAGATGTTAGCTCAGGGCTGATCTTCCTCACAAAAAAATTAAAAAAAAAAAAAATTCCCTTTAAGGTTTAGCTACTGATTTATTCATGGCATTGAGCATTCTCAGATCAGTTCAATTCAACACAATATAATACAATCAATTCAGTACCAATTTATTAAATGCAATATTTTATACATTAATGAATTAACTTATTGCCATGATGCATGTTTTATACTACTCATTTACCACTTAGTAGTTAGCATTCTCAGAGCAGTTAGTGTAAGCTGGGTTATGACTCTCAGTCGGGTCTTTCCTCACAGTGATACAAAGCAAAACAGTTATCCACAGAGCTCTGAGGCCACACAGTCTCCATTCTGCCAAGGAGATTTTCTCTGGGAGATAAGATGCTCTTTGTCGTATTTCCTCCATGTGACTAGGTCATATTTGATAGAAGAACAGACTTAAAGGAGAATACTTTTTGAAGTCAGAACATCACAGAAGGAGCCCTTAAGTGTTTGCTTTGTATCAGAAAGGAGGTGTGAGTGGGTGCAAAATGACTCATGATGAGAATGAATATGACACTCCTAAAGTAGCTCTCATCCAAGAGAATAAATTGTCTGTTTTCTCCCCAATTTTGGTCAGCCCATGGGTGGGTACCATGACCCTAGCAGGGAAGCATGAAAAACCAATTTATGAATTATTCAGATGATCACATTTTAATTCTAAAACCTGTATATTAGCTTGAATAATTGGTTCTCAGCTGGCAAAAAAGAATTGCAAGATGCTAGGTTTCACATTTATTAGCCAATTGTAAGCAATAATTCCAACAAAACCTAACTGAGAAAAATATTTTAAATGCTTCATATCTTCATTGATGTTTATTTTTTAAAATTATTTTAATGCTTAAAAATTATGTATACATTTTAGGAAATCAAAAATTCAAGGTAAGCATGAAGAAGAAAATGAAAATTATTCATAAACCCACCATCCAAAAATAATCTCTGTAAATTTTGATATGTAAATCTTTACATATTTTTCTATCTCTAAAATTTTCTCTTTTGAAAATGAACTTATACAATAATATCTTGTAACTGTTAAAATAATGAAATGTGAACATATTTCTACCTTGACAAATATAATTATATAACATCAGTTTAATAGCTGTGTGATATGCCATTGCATGTGTCATAATTTATTTAACCAATTACTTATTGTTGGACATGTATATTGTTGCAGATTTTCTAATACTATAAACAATCCTGTGATGAATATTTTTATATTTGTATCTTTGCACGTTTCTCCAATTGTATCCTTAGAGTAAATTCCTAGAATGGAATTATTTGATCATAAGTTATTAAACATACAATTTAATTAAAATTCCAGCTAATTAATACTTTTTATTTTCTTCCTTTACTATGTGCTAAATCTATAGCTTCAACTTATGCCTTGAGTTCAAATACAGATATGTAAAAACATGAAGTAACTAAAAACCAATAAATAAAAGACTAAACTCTCATTTAATTTCCCTTGCAAGATATGAATAGCCCTGGTTAATATACTTTTGACATTCGTCTCTCTCTTTGTTAAATTGGTAAGATGGTCCCTATTCTAATAGCTGCTGAAATAACCAGTACTTGTGCCAGTCTTTGGGCAAAAAGAGTTTCTGAAAAAAAATTTTGAAAAATCCCTACCAATTCCTGGACCATATATGACTTGTGACTCAAATTTTCAAGAGCTGCATGAGTTTGAAATTTCTGTTTGAGATATTAACACAAAACTTATCTAGGAATTCCTGGATTCCTGGCAGAAGAAACTTTAAAACTTCTCAATAGAAATACAAGAATGCATGCAGCCACAGGAAATAACCATAGTGGTATTTTTTCCCCAATTTTTTTTATTAAGGTAACATTGGTTTATAACATTATATAGATTTCAAGTGCACATCATTATAATTGGACTTCTGTATACAGTGCATTGTGTTCATCACCAAAAGTCTAGTTTCTATCCATCACTGTACAGATGACCCCCTTTACCCCTTTCATCCTCTCCCACCTCCCTTCCCCTCTGATAAAAAACAATCTGTTCTCTGTATTTATGTGTTTGTTTGTTTTTTTGGTTGTGATTTTAATCTTCCACAAGAGTGAAATCATACAGTATTTGTCTTTAACAAAAAGACAACCTACTGATGGAGAGAAGATATTTGCAAATCATACATCTGATAAGGGGTTAATATCCAAAATATATAAAGAACTCATACAACTCAACAAATAAAAAACAAAAAACTTGATTATAAAACCAACAGAGGATCTGAACAGACATTTTTCCAAAGAAGGTATACAAATGGCCAACAGGCACATGAAAAGATGTTCCACATCACTAATTATTAGGGAAGCACAATTCAAAAGCCCAGTGAAATATCATCTCATGCCCATCAGAATGGCTATTATTAAAAAGACAAGAGGGGCCAGCCCATTGGTGTAGTGGTTAAGTTTGCGTGCTCCACTTTGGCAGCCTGGGGTTTGCTGGTTCAGATCCCGGGCGTGGACCTACACACTGCTTATCAAGTCACGCAGTGGCAGCGTCCCTTATAAAGAAGAGAAAGATGGGCACAGATGTTATCCCAGGGCCAATCTTCCTCAGCAAAAAAGAGGAGGATTTGCAACAGATGTTAGCTCAGGGAATCTTCCTCAAAAAAAAAAAAAAAAAAAGAGACAAGAAATTACAAATGTTGGAGAGGATGTGGAGAAAAGGGAACCCTGGTACACTGCTGGTGGAAATGTAAATTGGTGCAGCCACTATGGAAATTAGTATGGCGATTCCTCAAAAAGTTAGGAATAGAACTAATGGAACATGATATTCCACTTCTGGGTATTTATCCAATTTTGTTTTATTGTGGTAAAATGTGCAAATATAAAATTTACCATCTTAACCATTTTTAAGTATACAGTTCAGTGGTATTAAACGTATTCAAAATGTGCTACCATCACCACCATCCATCTCTAGAACTTTTTTCTTCTTGTGAAACTGCAACTCTATGCCCGTTAAACAATAACTTTGCATTCCTCCTTTCCCCTCGGGCCCCTGGCAATCACCATTCCACTTTCTGTCTCTATGATTTTGACTACTCTAAGTACATCATATAAGTGGAATCATATAATATTTGTCTTTGTGTGACTGGCTTATTTCACTAAGCATAATGTCCTCAAGTTTCATCTATGTTGTAGTGTATGTCAGAATTTCCTTCCTTTTTAAGGCTGAATAATGTTCCATTGTATGTTTATACTACATTTTGTTTATCCATTCATTCATCTATGGACACTTGGGTTCCTTCCACAACGCTATGGTTATTTTTGATAAGATAAAAAAATGAGATGAGATAAAAATATAAATATCAAATAAATGTATAGGATATAACCAATCACCTACTTTAATAAATCAAAAGTAAAATAAAACAACATAAAAAGGACTACAAAATAATTATTTAGGGGCTGGCCTAGTGGCGTAGTGGTTGAGTTCGCGCGTTCCACTTTGGCAGCCCGTGGTTTGCAGGTTTGAATCACCAGTGTGGACCAGTGCACCACTCATCAAGCCATGCTGTGGCAGCATCCCATATACAAAATAAAGGAAGATGGGCACAGATGTTAGCTCAGAGCTAATCTTCCTCAGCAAAAAGAGGAGGATTGGCAATGGATATTAGCTCAGAGCCAGTCTTCCTCACACATACACCAAAAAAACTATTAAAATTGTCAAATGGATAAAAGAAGAAAAATGGCAAACATCTATAGAAAAATTAATGTATTTGAAAGAAATTGTAGAAAAAAGTTTAACAGCATAATGCAGGAAGAAAAAGCTAAAGACAACTGAATGCAGGAAGAAGAGAAAAGGGAAAACAGTGAGAAGAATGATAAAGCAAAATAATCAAGTAGAAATACAAATGCAACAGTGAATTAGTAAATGTAAATTGATTACATTTTGCATGTTTAAAAAAGTCTCATATTTTTAAATAATTATTTTGTGTACCGATAATGATAAATATAACTAACAAACATAGAGTAAGAAAAAATAAAGCAAATCAATATTAAGTAAAATCTAGTATATTAATATTGATATCAGAGAACACTGATTTCAACATAAAGTTTTCCAATCTATAAGATATACGTTATGAAGTTTCATGTTTTATGCTCAAACACACTTTTTAGTCCCAGATGTCCTGATATTAAAATACGTGTAGACATATGAACACACTTGTATTTATGAATAGTCACATAATAGCATCTTACCAGAAATGCCCATATTTACTCCCTCATGGGAAAATACATTGTGCACTCCAGGGACACTACATGGGAAATCAAATTGGAAAAAAAAATCAAGATATTAGCTGCATTAAGAATGTTAGAGACAGATCCCTTTGATGAAGCCTGAGTATTCCACCCAGGCTAGGAATTCTATATAAGAAAACACACAGACCGGGGATGTCAGAGAAAGATGGTGGTCACTCTGAGCCTCCGGTCACACATCGCTTTACCTCCATAGCACCTAAAACAGTACAATGACCATATACCTTTGATTGTTCATTCATTTGCCTATTTAATCCTTCATTTATGTACCCTGGTCTTCAGCTCTGAAGGATTATTTAGATTTTGTTTTCCCTAGTGGCGATAGTAGGGATTTAAGAAGCAGCTTCTCTGCAGAAGTTTCTAGCAACATAAAGGGTAAACGGTTAACTCTGAATAGGATTGAAGAATTTGTCTAGTTTAATCTCCTTATTTTTCATATAGGAAATCTCATATGTAAACCTCTCTCTTAACCTCTCCTTCACTGAATCACATAGTTGATTTGTAGCCATGTGTGGAAGGATCTTTATTACTAGTTCAACGATGGACACGATAGTTAAGAATTTGAACAATGAACCCAAATTCAAAATTTATCTCCATGACTTAAAGCTAGCTTTGTGACTTCAGTCATTATTTTAATTTCAATTTTTCAGATTTATAAATGGAGTTTCAAGAAGGTAAGACATTTGTACATTCACAAGGTAATGATGAAATGAGTTGAGCTTGCAAAGCCCATGGTGCAGTGTGTGACACCATAGTTTATGGCACTTGATAAATGAGGGCTATTATCAATATCGTGATTACTATTTTATTAACATTACTACCATGACATCAGCTGCCCCTCTTTAGTTGGTTTAACATCTTCCAGTAATCTGGATTCAGTATTTCCTTTTTGTTCATTCTCACGTACACGCTGGAGAATGCTTTCTAAGCCTGATTTCCATTTCTGAGTCACATTGACTCCCTTTGAAAATCAACTTCATTTGCGACCCCAGCATCAGCTCCTGAACTATTGCATTTCTCCGGGGTTTATGAGTTTTGCTTGTTAGATGCTAAATTACTACCACCAGAAAGTGACAAATTTCAGTTTGCAACCTTCTTGCCACAATAAAACTCACTCAATAAAAACAAAAGGAGACATCGAGATGCAGGGTTTGGGGGATCATAAAGAATATATATCTGTTTCAAGCAGTTTGTGTTTATCCAAGTGGCAGCATTCAGTGAGTTAATGCTAAGAAAGTAGACAGCTCCAGTTAATGAGACAGATTATTTAGGAAAACAGAACTGTCACTGTTGCTTGCCATTAAGCAATGGATTTGTTACTTTTGAAAGCTGGCTGCATTAGCAAAAACATCATTTATTCATATTGAGATGTTCCCCAGAGCTGCACTTTGGTTAATAAAGATAAAACCATTATGTTGTCAAATGTTATCTTCCCATCCTGGGAACCCTTCCAACAGAAACCTGGGTTGATCCCTGAGATGATCTGCTTAGTGTGGGATCTTCATGTGTATTTCAGGACCCCGGTGGATTCTTGTAACTGATCTCTGGGAGCACTTCCTATGAGAACCTAAGATCCACACGTGCATGGTTGGATAAAGTATGGAACTAAAGGGAGAAAACAAAAAACTTAGAATCTCAGACCCAGGGCAAACTTGCATGTTTTCTTTGAAAAAATTACCCAGCTTCCAATTTCCCTTTTTTCTCTTTACAGCCAAACTTCCCCATTCTCCTCCACTTCCTCCTTTCTCCCTCACTCCCCAGTTTTCACAGAAGTCAAGAATGGGTTCCATGTCACTAACCCAAATGAATAGTTTTAGCCCACTTCTACTTGATCTTTTGGAAGTACTGCACACTATCAATACATCCCTGTTTCTTTTAAAACTATAGCCAGTTAGGTTCCATGATTCCATACTATTCTAGCCTCCCTCTTGCCTCTCTAGCCAAGTTTATTCCATTCCACTCAGTCATTAAATGCTGGTGTCCCTCGAGACTCAGTACAAGCTCTGCTTTTATCTCCCTCTCTTCACTCTCCCTAGAGGATCTCACATAACCGCACCTTTGAATGTCATCTATCTGCAGGCAACTCACAAACTGGCCTGTGTCTCCTGCATCTCTGACTCAGACGTCTCCTTGAGGTATGGACCCACTTGACCAGCTGAACATTTTACATCTCCCAAAAGACATCCCCAAGTTTTCACAAATTCTCAAAATGTTCAATCCAAATGCTTGAATTTCCTCCCCAAACATAGGCCTTCATCCAAAACACTACACATTTTGCTTTCCATAAGCCAGAATCCTGTTATCCTTAAATTAGTCCCTCTTACACTTCATCTCCAATCTATAAACATGTATTGTTTATTTTAACTCTTAACTATTGTTCATATCTGTTTATCTCTTTACACTTCCAGCCCCTAACTCAGGGCCTGGCATATTATAGGAACTCAATAATTAAATTTTGAATTAAAGAATCTCTATCATCAACACTCCAGTAAAAGCCTGGTCTATTGCAAAAGCTTCTGAATGGGTCTTCTCAATCCAAATTTGCCCCACTATAACAATTCTCCATTTTACCACTAAGTTGGACATTTCACAAAACAAAATAAGATCATGTCATCTCCCTTTCCTTAGCTTAAGTAATTTAAAATTTTGATCTTCAAGAACCACATCAATTAGCCAGCCTTTCTCTCTACAGACCCATCACATCCCACACTCCACCTTTCTCTCATTGTGACAACCACCAGTCTGCTTTATGCTCCTTACCTTTGCCATACTCCCTGCAGGCACAGTGTCTTCTTTCTGGTCCACAGTTCTACTTTCTCTCAATCACTTCCTAATTAACATGTACTCATTTTTAAAATCCAAACTCATTTCTTACTCCTTAAAATATTCATAATAACCTCCCCGACAAGGTCAATCATTTCTATTCTGTGCTTTAGCAATACAAAAATTAAATTATTACTAACTATAATATAATTTTTCTGTATTTAATGAATATTTGTAACCCCCCTTAAAATACATTTCCAAGAGCACAAGTTCATTAGAACTAGGATGTCTGGTTATCCTCACTAGTGTATCCCCAGAAACAACTAGCTTAGTAAGTTTATGTTATGCATATATACATGTCAATATCATATATATGTCACATATATATGTCTTAGTTTATCTAATATATATAATGTGTAATGTATCTTGACTTTGGATAATATAGTCTCTCTGAGGCTCAATTTTCTCATCTGTTTAATGGGGCTAGAGCTATAATACCTAAAATCTTTTTATGTCTAGATCCATAGAATAGAATATTAAAAAATTTGACAGGAAAATAATAAGTGCATGGCAAAAAATAAAAAAACATAATCCCATACCAAAATTCAAAACACAGCTGAAAAACTGCAAGATAATATTTGTGATATATATGTCACAAATAAAGAATTAAATATTAAAAAATATTTTAAAAATTTAAATATAAAGAACTCTGAATATAAGTGAAAAAATACCAAAAAATGATAGAAAAGTGGGCAAAAGACATTAACAGATAATTCACAAGAAAGATATAATGATATGAAAAGCTATTTAATCTCCCTTATAATGGGAAGCAGAAAATAAAATTATACAGCTTACCATTTCTCATATATCAGATTAACAAAAAGTAAAAAATATGACAACATACTCTGTTGGTGAGGTTGTGGAAAAATAGTCACTCTGATACTCACGCTATGGTGTTTGAAATATACTTTGGTAATAAACTTATGGAGGGGAATTTGTCAATATTCAACAAAACTACATGTATGTTCATGTAGTGTCTTAGAAATCCCATTTCTAGGAAGTTACCCTGAAGATATATCTCCAAAAATAGAAAAATTCATATGTAGGGGTATTCATTGCAGTGTTGATTATAAATGAAAAATATTGGAAACAACCTGTATGCTCATACATAGAAGAGAAGTTCAGTAAACTGTGGTATATCCACATAATGCAGTACAATGCAGCCAGAATGAAAGAATGGGGATGAGAAAGATCTCTATGATATGGGGTGCTTTTCAGGATATATAATTAGGCAAAAATATCATAATACAAAAAATTACACAAAGTATGCTATTCTTTGTGCAAGAAAGATGGGGAAATGAGCAAATATGCCTATATTTTTAAATTATGTATATAGAAACATGGGAAAGAAAGTAGAGATTAATGAAATTGGTTATTTATATGGCATGGACAAGAAAGATGGAAAGTATAGAAGTGTAGGTTGGAGAATGATGCTTCTCCGAGCAAACCATTTTGAACAGTCTGACTTTTACAACTCTGTTAATGTTTCAAAATCTCAAGAAAGGAAAATAAATAAAAACGTATGAGGGGAATCCTAAAACATAATACAAATAGAAGCAGGTTTTCTAAACCATATTTGGAGAAATAATGTAACCACACTGAGGAGAGAGTAAAAAAGAACTAAATCGGGTAACATTTCAGTATTTAGATTATATGCCTGAAGCTAAAGATAAAACTAATTCTCAAATACGTGGATTTTGGTTAGTAGATTTCTTTTTCACAAACTGAAATTGTTGAAAGGTTGACAATTCTCAAAACTACTATCTGTGTTTTCTAGGTTGAAGCAAATGAGTAACTATATTGTAGAAAACGGGAGCCAGATTTCTTATTGTCATAAAAGGAAGTTATAAATATTGAAAGGGAGAAGGACGTTATGAATTCTCTAGTATTCAATTACAATTGGAGGTATCAGTGTGGACTTATGATTTTAATATAAAGAAAAATAGTTACAGATATTTTTGGTTGTGTATGTATGTTCATATATATGTGTATGGTTGTATTTATATACATACATCAATAAATATATGTTAAGAAATACATATAGATATACATGTATTAGTATATATCTATGTATATATATTTATATGTACATATAGTTCCTAACTCTATGCATTGAGACCCTAAAGGCGGTGATACTCAAGTAGCAATGAGCATACCTAGTGGCCAGATCTTGGTTTCTTATACCACTTTCCACTTAAAGAATCTAGGATACTTTGGAGAAATGGGTAAGGTGGAACAGAACAAGATGTGCCTAGAATATTATTTTATACCATAAAGTAAAGAAGTGTTCAAAGAATGCTAGCTTCATGGGGTACCACTTGCTAAATCTGGGACCATTTGTGCACATCTAAATAAATAATAATAGTAAGGAATTTTTAATCCATACAATACTACAATAATTCATGTGTCCCCTTGGATATAACTACATAAATAAATAAAAAGAAAAACTTTTTCCTTACAATAAAAATCAAAGTAGTAAATGTAGAAGGAATGATGGAATTAGTAAATCACCAATTGGCAGCCATCATTATAATCATTACTTCAGGCAAAAATCATTAACAGATGCCGAAACTGGTTGGTGAAATATTGATGGGTAAGAGAATATTTGCATAGTTTCTGTCTTAGTCTGCTTGGGCTGCCACAACAAAATGACAATGACTGGATGGTTGAAACAACAGACATTTATTTCCCACAGTCTAGAGGCTAGCAAGTCCAAGATCAAGGTGTCAGTAGATCTGGTTCCTGGTGAGGGTCATTTTCCTGACTTGCGCATGGCCATCTTGCTGTGTCCTCACATGGCTGGAGATGTAGAGGTTGGGGGAGAGAGAGAGAGAAAGAGAGAGGGAGGGCTCTTGTCTCTCTTCCTCTTCTTATAAGGACACTAGTCCCATCATGAAGGCTACACTCATGCCCTCACTTAAACCGAATACCTCCCAAAGGCCCTACCTCCAAATACCATCACACTGGGGTTTATATCTTCAACATATGAATTTGGGGGGGGACACAGAAAGTCCATACAAGTTTTCAAATATCTCTTAACCAGTTATTAATTAAAAAGAGGGAAAAGTAGTAACTACACCTTGGAGATACCAAGTGATCATAATTAATGTCACCAGAAATGCAAAAAGTCAACATCGTATGCCTTGGAACAAGATGCACTGAGAAGGTGAGAACATCAGTTATGTAGAATTCTAGCCAATAATTATCTGAATCTAATCATTTGGAAACATCAGACAAGCCCAAATTTAGGGAAATTCTACAATACACCTGTTTTGTATTATTAAAAAATGTCAACGCCGTGATACAAAAATTTTAGAATACCTCCAAATTAAAGGCAACTAAAGAAATATGACAACTGATTGCAACAAATGATCTAATATTTCCTTAGGACATTATTGGAACAATGGTTAAAGTGGAATGGTTAAAATGGAATATTGTATCAATATTAATTTCCTGATTTTGATAACTTCACTGTGGTTATATAAAATGTCCTCATTCTTAGCAAATATACTCTGAATGGATAAAGGGCATCACACCTGCAACTTATTCTTTTTTCTTGCAGCTTTATTGAGGTATAATTGAGAAATAAAAATTGATATATTTAAGGTGTACAAGAGGATACGACATAAGCGTACATTATGAAATTATTAGCACAATAAAATTTTAAAAAGCTAATTAAAACATCCATCACTTCACACAGTTACCATTTTTTGTTTGTGGTGAGAAAACTTAAGATCTACTCTCTTAGCAAATTTCAAGTATACAGTACAGTATTATTAACTATAGTCACCATGCTGTGCATTAGATTCCCTAGAACTTCTAACTGAAAGTTTGTGCCCTGTGACCAACATCTCCCCATTTCCCCCACCTCTCAGCAACTGGCAACCATCATTCTACTCTCTGCTTCTATGAGTTAGATTTTTTTAGATTCCACATATAAGCGAGATCATACAGTATTTGTCTTTCTGTGTCTGGCTTGTTTCATGTAGCATAATGTCCTCCAGGTTCATCCACAGTGTCACAAATGGCAAGATCCCTTTCCATTTTAAGGCTGAATAGTATTCCATAAGATATCTATATCTATATCAATATCAATATCTATATCTACATCTATATCTATATCTGTGTCTATATCTATATCATCCATATCTACATCTTTATCTATATATATCTCACATTTTCTATATCCATTCATTTATCACTGGGTACTTACGGTGTTTCCATATCTTGACTATTGTGAATAACGCTGCAATGAACATGGGAGTGCAGAGACCTCTTCAAGATACTGATTTCATTTCCTTTGGATACTTACCCAAAAGTGCGATTGCTGGATCACATGGCAGATCTTTTTAAATTTTAATTTTAAATTTTATTTTTTACCTTCAAGTGTTTCAGAATATATACACATGTATAAGTGTGTGTAGAGACAGACAGATGATAGCCAGATGTATAGATAGACATATGAAAGAGAGAGAAGGTAAGGAGGAAGGAGGCGGGAAAAGAGAGCAAATGAGAGTGAGAACACACTCATGTGCACGTACACAGGAAAGAATACAAGACAGAACATGTTAGCATTTGGGGAATCTGAATGAATGATATATGAAAATTCTTTGTACAATTCTTATGACTTTTTATAAGACTGAAATTATATCAAAATAAAATTAAAAAAAAAAAACCTTTAAAATATCCTATGATTCTATGCATTAATAAATAGTCTTCTAGTACTGGTGAAAGCCCAAATGGTAACATGACCTGACCAATATCAGACAATTTGTCAGAAACAGAGCTAGATTGTAGAGCTAAATCTCGGGTATATTTTTTACTAAATAACAATATATTCTTTTTACTAGTCAACAACATAAGACAACAGTTTTCCACTCCTCCATTCTTACTCCTACCGTAGATGTTGATAATCAATTGATTGACTTCCCGCCCCCACCCCACTGAACCAGGACATTTTCTCAGTATCTTCCTTCACATATTGCTCTAGGGAGCCTTTAACGGTCAGTGAAGGCACTCAAGTTGAAACTATCTCCCACTCTAAAGATCATACCTTGCCCACTCTGATTCATACTGAAGTGGAAATACCTCATACCAGAATCTTTAGAGGAATTTTCTTCCTTGGGGTGACAGAAAAAAAGTAGAAGAAACAAAAATTTTCTACTTGGAAAGCAAGATTTGTGCTATGATTAAATAAATTTTAATAACTAACAGTCTCTTCCCTGCAAGTAGAATTCTGTTGGCCTGAACGCATGTGAACAACCCCTTGTCTTGTCCCACTAAGGCAGCCATGCCAACATACAGCTCGCCCCTTCCGCACTAATGAAGCATGGAGAAAGACTATTAAAAGTCCTTTTAAAGGTTGGCTTGAAGTTCTAAGACAGGGGAGATTGCTTTGAGAAGAAGGGGTGCAAAAACTTACAGTAGCCACAGATAATTGATCATCACAGCTCCCTCACAGCCCTTTACTCTCCACCACAGCCCCCACTTTGAGTCTAGATATCACTTCAGAATCTCTCTTAATGAAGTGCCGCAGATCATCACTACTGATTTCGTCACAGTATATGCCCTAAGCAGATCAAAGGAGGTTTGAAAAGTACTTAACACTTCCTTAAGTTTGTTTTTCAGAGCTATTTTAGAAAGAGATACCATCATCAACCGGCCTGAGCTGGGCCAAGCCCCATCACAAGAGCAGCGTCTGCGCAGATGAGCCGAGAAATGTCCACGAGTCACTTTGCTTCGTTTTAATACTAAAATCTCTGCCCCAGGAGGAGTCTAAGCCTTATTAGCATAACATGCAATGTATGTGAGAGCATGTTTTCAAACCGAGCCCATGCAAGCTTATAACCACCTCTTCACATGATGATGAAACCTCCCTTTTGAATATTCATTCCCCACTAGAAATAAAGACCCGGGTTCCCTTGCTCAGAGAACCAGGGCTTTGAAAATGATTCCACGTGGTCTCCTTATTTGTGGCAAATAAATTTTACTTTGTGTAACAATTACTTCTGGTGAAAGCTCTTATTTCACCGAGAAGTGGACTCATTTTAGTTGGGTAACAATTTCAGTTGACACTCCTAATAAAATTCATATGCTTTCACAGTGATTCCACCTTCCTAATTGAAAGTCACTATAAAGGATAAATGGCTTATACTCGATTCTTTCTTGGGATATTATTTCAGTTAGGAGCAGGAATGAGGTCAATGGGAGTGGGAGAGTTCAAGTGGGAAAGGAAAAACAGCTGAAGAAAATTGTCTGATTCATGGGAGGGATATCATTCACGGTCAGGAAGAAGAAATGTGAGAAATGTGCCTCGAGATCTCAAACAAATCATCTGCTGGTATTATAATTACCACGGTGTCTATGGTAGAAAACTCCATTTGCATGTTAAGATTGGGTTCAGACATAGTATCCTGGACTAGGGCACATCTTTGCAACATATTTTAGTCTCAGGCAAAGGGTACTTTGCCCAAGTAGCCAAACCTTAAAGCAATGTATAGTAGGTTTCTCTCTCTGCTTCATTGAGGGTCATATTTTGGCAAGGCTGCCTCAATGGGACAAGGCTATGGGTTGTTTACATGCATTCAGGCCAATGGAATGCTACTTGCATGAAAGGGACTGATTCTTAGTTATTGAAATTTATTTAGTAATAGCACAAGTCTTGCAGGGGAACCAACACATTTACTTATTAATCCTTTAAGTGGTGGCTTTAGTCTCTAGAAGCTTGGAAATGCAAATTGGCAGCCCTTACTGCTTCAATCCAATTTTCCAAATTCCCTCCATTGGCAGCTGCGAGTGCCCCAGGGTGCATATTTCACATAATTGAGCTTTATAGCTGGAGCCTGTTCTGAGAGGGTCAGCTGCCCGAATCCTATTGAAAATGCAGAGAGGAGAGAAAGTGCTTGGCTGATTCACACTTTAGGATGCTCAAAGCTTGCCCTGGTTGCTCTATGGTTTGCAACAGCTGAAAAAGACTTAATTCTGCATAGGAAAATAATCGGATGATAGGACACCACACCCATGCAGAAGGAAGTAAACCTCTGATTAGGACCCACACAAAGTTAAAGGCTACTATCTCCCTCTTCTGAACCTTTTACAGAACACACTGTCTGAACCCAGGGTCACGTAAATTACTATTTTCAAAGACTGACCTATTTCATATATCTTATCACATTTTATCTTTAGGACAAGACTGTAATTGCTACACTCTTTCTGCCTATTTTTCAGATTAGAAAAATGAGCATTAGAGAAGCCAGTGGCTTATTCTGTTTCATCTCTGTAGTAAAATGATTTCAAGGTCAGCTTTTCTGACTCTAAAACCAGTGAGTTTTCTTACTATACTTAACAACTTTGTTTTCCCTAACTCCTTGATATATTTCCACACACACGTGCACATACACATCCTCTCTCTACATAGACTATAAACCTCCTAAGGTGCAGGAATAGTGTCCAATAATCTATGTCAGGTCAGACTGCAACACAAGGCTGGTGGTCTTATGCTAGAGAGAGTGACAGGTGTAAAGCTGGGGACAAGTGCCTATCAGAGGAGAGACATCAACAACAGAGGCTCTAGCGGTCAAAGGATACTAAGTTAGTTCTGACTCTAGGGCAGATGTAGTTTACTTATAGCTTGTGGGGTGGATCTGGGTCCACAGATTTAACAGTGCCTGGGATGAAGACAGAGTTTCTTGGAACACCAAGGGTTCTGTATCCCCTACAGTACCAGCACATGGCAGCCCAAAATAAAGATGGTATTAAAGTAATTGGAGAGATTTCCAACAAAGCGCCAAAGCCAAGATTTGCTATTTTAAACCCAGTATTAACTGAAGCCAAACTTGCCTTGGAAACACAAAAGAAAAGATATATTCACTCTTATAGAAATAAAAATGATGTACTGTCAAATGCACAGGTTTAACCCTCTGTCAGCAGGGTGGACTGGATTGTGACAGCACCTCTCTTATGCCCAACCCCTTTTCTCACTCTGGCCTCCACACTGTCTTTGCCCACATGCACAGTTCGTGTGGAGAAAGGGCCACCATCCTTTAGGGTACAGTAACTATATATATATTTTTCAAAAAGCACTAAAAGCCCTCAGGCAGCACAGTCTTGCTGGTGATGGGACCTTCCTAGACCCCAGGGTCATCCTTGGTTATATTTGCTGTGTTCCCTAATTTCACCTCTGCCAAAAACCATTAAGGGTGGATCGGCCCCTAAAAAGGCTGACTCTGAGGGAGGTAACTGTAAGACACCTTTCTGGAGCTATGCATTAGCCTCACACCAAAAGGTCTTATGGGGGAAAAATAGGGCTGACAGATTTATGGGACTTCTCTTAGAAAAGAGACCTCACTAGACCACAGGTGGCAATATAATTCACTCAATTCTCACACCTCAGGGCCTTACTTTATACCAAAGCATTAGGTTTTATAAACTGAATCTCATTATATCCATCATGGTAATTCATAGGACAATTGAATATTTGAGGGAAAACTGCAGCGAATAATCTGAACATTTAAAGATTCCTTTTCTTTCTTTATTTTTTAAACAGCTTTATTGAAATATAATTTACATACCATATAATTCACCCTTTTAAGTCTATAATTCAATGGCTTTTAGTATATTCACACAATTGAGCATCCATCACCATAATTAATTTTAGAATATTTTCATCGCCCCGAAAAGAAATGCTTCACTCCTTGGCCATCAACAAAATCTCCCTATTTTCCCTAGCCCTCCTCACTAATCTATTATTGCCTCTATAGATTTGTCTGTTCTGGATATTTCATATAAATGGGATTATAGGCTATGTGGTCTTTTGTGTCTGACTTCTTTCACATAGTATAATGTTTTCAAGGTTCATCCACATTAGAGCATGTATTAGTACTTTATATCTTTTTACTGCTAAATAATATTTCATTGTGTCAATATACCACATTTTATTTATCATTTCATTAGTTGATAGACATTTGGGTTGTTTACAGATTTTGGCTATTATAAATAATGCTGTTATAAACACTTATCTACAGGTTTTTGTGCACATATGATATTATTTCTCGTGGCTATATATTTAGAGGGGGAATTGCTGGATGATATGATAACTGTGTGTTTAACTATTTGAGGAACTTCCAAACTGTTTTCCAAAGCAGTTACACCACGTTACATGCCCACTAGCAGTGTAAGAAGTTTCAATTTTTCTGTATCCTTGCCAACATTTATCTGTCTTTTTAAATATTTTTTTTTTCTTCAGAAGAACAAAGACCTAAAACACATTTGGATCTGGTTGTGAAAGTTTAGATTTTCACATTGGAGTGAGAGTGTCTACTGAGATTTCCATCAGATAAGATGTGCTCATTTATGGGATGAGGGTTAAATGATAAGTGTTAGTTTCATATTGTAGTCACGCATTTGATGCAGAAATGCAGTCCTTTAAGTTTGCATCTGTGGGAGGCTTCCACTCCCATTTAGGACACAGAAAGTCACAAGTGAAAATTAATCTCACTTTAAAACAAGAATAAGCTCCATGAACGCAGGGACTGTGCATATTTTTGTTCATCTTTATGAATTTGTCAGTCAGAACTGGGACTGTTAAGGCAGATGTGGAAAAAGAACATAAGAATCAAGTCAAAAGAGAGAGTGGAATTTGAGATCCCAACAGAAAGATGGACACATTAGAGCAGAGAAAAGTCCTGGTCCTCAGTAAAGTGGCTGACCAGCCCCACAGGCTAGGGCCTTTCAGAGCTGGCCTCAGGCAGGAAGCCCCATAAGTGGTTGTAGGAAACAATGACCTACTCTCTGAACCTCAGGCTGCCTTGTTTCTAAGAATAGCGCAGATTTTGCAGGATGGCAGTGATACCTAACGCCCAGTCCAATTCAAACACATAGTAGAATGTTGGGCCAGGAGTAAATCAGCTGGTAGACTGATTTGGGCCTGAAAATCTTTTACTGAAAGATATCTTCTATCCAGTCAACCAGATGTGTCCAAATGGATCTAAAACAGAGCATGTGGAAGATGTGCAGAGGCTGCAATGCACAGTCCTGCTCTCATGGGCTCCTGGTCAGAGAAGCCCACGTGTGATCAATGTAATATCTTTTATCGGAATTCTTTCTTCATTAAAAAAACAATTGTTTAAAGAGATGTTGAAGGGACTGGAGATTGAGGAGGCAGAGGAGACTCTTTTTATGACTATTTTGACGAAAATTCATCTGAATATATTTCTTCTTCTTTAAGAAGTAAGTTGCCCACTAACAGAAAGAGAAATCATCACATGAGCTTACAAAAATATTGTAGAGAAAAGTAGAGAGCAAAGGAGCGTCTGCTCTGGGCCATGACAATAACAAGCTAAATAAGTGGGATTTAGCTATGGATCCACCTCTTCCAAGGCTTGGCATGACCATCGCTCTTTCTAAACGACAAGTGATTCAGATTCCAGATGAGAGCTTCCTTTAGGATGGTGATATTTGTGTCCTACCTGGATGAAACCACATGAATATATGAATATGTCATACATAAATATCTGTATGCATAATAAAACAGAAAAGCCAAATTTTCATATAATCGAACATCTATCTATTATTACTGAAATCTTTTAGAACCTATATTCTCATTATTTTTCTCTGAATTTCTATAGAAAACCCCAAAGATGACTTAAACATTAAAAGATGTTTTATTAGCCAGCAAAATATTTCAAAAATCAGTGGATTGAAACAATAAGCGTTTACTAACGCCGATGAGTCTACAAGTCAGAGGGAAGTTCCACAGGACTCAGTTTTGCTGCAGCTGGTGTGTCAGCTGTTTGCTCTGGAATGGCCTTGGCTGGGTCAACTGGGACTTTTCTCTGTGTCACTTTTCAAGCCCCAGCAGATTAGCCATGACTTCTTGTCATGACAGTGGTGATGTTCCAAGAGACAGAAAGTGGAAGCATGCAAGACTTCTTGAGACCTTAGCTCAGAACTTCTAATGCATTCTAATGTTCAAAGTAAGTCAAAAGTTAGCCCAGATTTAAGGGTTGGGGAAATATACTGCTAATGTTTGTGATGATGGGAGGAGCTATAAAGGGACTCACATGCATCAAAGGGTGTGAATACGGAGAGGAATGGAGAATAGGAGTCATTTTTTAAAATCTTGTGTATGTTATCATCATCATTAGGTACCAATGTAAGCAGATATATTACTAAATATTCTGGTACTGCAACCTCATCTTCAGAACATTATCAGTCAATATTTGTGTCATCTATCCTAAATACCCAGCTGATGATTGAATTCCCTTTCTACATCTCCACCGAGGAAATCTCTCCAAAGTTAAGAATCTCAAGACATCTTGAGTCATCTCTCAACAGAATCTTAGACACACTTATTCTGGTAACTTTCTCTGTGTGGATGACCTAGAAACTCCTCTTGACCCTGGACAAAAAAAGTGAAGTCATAATTTCCTCCACAAAACTGTCTCTTTTCTTCTTATACTCCACATTTCGACGAATAACGTAATCAATTATCCAGTCCCCTAATCCCCATGGAAGCATCTAATATTCCTACTTTCACTTACTTTCTGTGCACAACTGTGAACAGTTGTGCACATAACTCTACCTCTAAATCACTTTTAGTTCTTGTTTCACCTCTACATTCCATTGCCCCTGCTTTATTTCAGATTCTCTTTATTTTTAAGCTGGATTATACAACAACTTTTGGACTTATCTCCTTGTTCCTGGTCTCATCCATCTCTAATCCAATTATCCACAGTTCTGCTGAAATAGAGTTACTAAAAAGAAAATCTGACCATGGCATTCCTCTAGCTAAATATCAGTGACCCTCAATTGCTTTCCACTTAAAAATCCAGGCTCCTTACTATGGCATCAAGGTCTTTTCTGATCTGATTTCTCCCTGCCCCTCTAGTATACTCTCATTTTCTTGCATTGCTGTGTTCTTGCCCAGCTCCCTGTTATCGCAGGTGCTTCTATCTGCCTCCAGTGCTCTTCCTCCATTGCAATATAAGGGAGAAGTGCACATAGTATTTAAGAGCAAGTGTTTTAGAGTTAGATACCCTGATTCTGAATGTTGATTTCCCACTTAATGTCACTGAACTGCCTTATTTGTAAAATGAAAATAGTAACGGCATCTACCTCATAGGGTTGGTTAGAGTATTAAATGTAATAATGCACGCAAATAAGTTAGCATAGTTACTGGCACAAATAAGCACTCCACAATGTTAAGTGTTGATACTAACACTTCTATCCCCTTTTCTCTACTTCTGAAGGCCTTATTAATATTTCAATATTTTAAACCATACATCTTTGAAGATCCAGTTTGGACTGAAATTGTGCTATCATAGTCCATTCTCATGCCTCCGATGAGTTCCCATCAAATTCTGGGCATACCTTTATTACAGCATTTATTACATAATATGAAGCTTTTTTTCCCTTTCTTATGCCTATCTCCCCTCAGAAGACTGTAAATATCCCGAGGGAAGTGACTGTGCCTCATTCAGTTTTGAGTTCCTCCTACCAGTGTCTGGTTCACTTCAGATCCTTGGAAGATATAGAATGTCAGGGTCCAGCTTTAGTAGGAATCAGTATGTGTAGCCATAGATGAGGAAATTCCTAGGGGATTGAAATTTCTTGGCTCAGTGCAGTTATTTACTCAGTCAACTTTCAAGTTATATCTTGGCAGCTGAGAACTGACCAGCATAAGCGCTGGTAACTCAGGCATGCCTCGAGAACCTTGGATCAAAACAATTGTGATCCAGCTCAGCCTTGGATCAAGACAAGGACAGTTGACTTTGATTCTAACCCATTCAGTTGATTCCAAACCCAGGATTGGTCAAGGAATCCTGTATAAGTTCATTTGTTATGAAAAATATCAACATTGAGAAACAAAAATTTTGAGAAGTTACCGTCATTAACATCGGATGGAAATGTGATGGCCACATTTTGTTGAATCTGCCAATTTTTCTAAATTTCCAAGAGCAACAAGCATGGGAATGAGGCTCATTTTCCATCTTAATCATGCAGGATTTCAAATCAATCCTTTATTAGTTTGACTACTTGCTCTTTCTAGAAAGATCACTGTTTTTGGTGTTAAGAATATGATCTTTAACCTTGAGACAGTATCTACATTTTGTAGAGGAGATTGTTTTCCCCCTCATTTTTTTTCTTATTCAAATCCCCTGAATTTGCTCATCAATCAGTGAATGCATTAGAGGGGCAGAATTTTAACAATACACTCATCCTTCAAACTTTCTAGTAGGATTTTTCAGCACAAGTCTCATTTTCATAAATCCTTGCTTTTGATTCCTAATTATTTTTGTGGCTCTTGCTCCTGATTGCTCTGAGTTATCTGGCAATTATTGGTGTAGTTATTTGTAGACACAGAAGCTTGAGAGAAGTCCAGAATTTCTGTCTGCCAATTTCTACTTTGATTTTCAAAACCTAGCTCTTTGCTTTGCTTCTTATTTATCTCTCTTGAAACCTTTTCAGTATAACCCATTTTCCCTATTCGTCTTTATTCCAGAGAACGTGGTTATTATATATAATATTTAACTATTGCAAAAACATGTCTGATTCCTTTCCCTTCCTGTAGAGGGAGTAATATTTCACCATCTCCAGTGTATTTTTGTGGCTTATGCAGGAAGAATAATGAGACAGAGTGAGAAATTTCGAATGGCTCTACTCTTACTATTGGACGAATGACATTGCATTTGAGTTTCCATATACTGTTTCTTTATGAAAGATAAACCAGTTAGAAAATGAAGACTTCTTACAAGCTCATTTCGATAAGCTCTTGTCACTTAATATTTTTATATTTTATATTTGTTTGATATCTTTTTATGTAATGATTTGTTGTATTGCTTTGACCTATACTTAATAAGATAATTGTATTACAAAATGAATGAGAATCTATTTGATTTGGAGTAAATGTGTGTACAAGTTAAACTCGCTATTTAACTTCAAATACTATGGGAAGGATAAGGATATAGAAACATACTCGCACATGTGTATCTGACCCCTTTCACCCACACATATGCGCCAGATTTTTCTTAACTAGGATCATAGAGTACTAAAAGCATACTGACACATGTTTTATACCTCCATACTAACATTTGTCTATATTTATGTTTATTCTCTCTCCTCTCCCACAAACAACTACACCTCATTGATTCTTTTTCTTTGAATTTATACATTCACCCAAATTGTATACAAAATATGGTCCAATGTGACATTAAACCTTTTTATTTTTTAGTGAGGAAGATTGGCCCTGAGCTAACACCTGTTGCCAATCTTCCTCTTTTTGCTTGAGAAAGATTGGCCCTGAGCTAACATCTGTGTCCATCTTCCTCTATTTTGCATGTGGGATGCCGCCACAGCATAGTTTGATGAGCAGTGTAGGTCCGTGACCTAGATCCGAACCTGCGAACCCTGGGCTGCGGAAGTGGAGCACGTCAAACTCAACCACTAAGCCACCAGGTTAGCAACCATTAAACATTTTTTTAAGCCCATGTATATTGGAAATTATTATTCTATTATCTCTGTTAATTACTTACCTTTATTTACTCTGTAT
Source organism: Diceros bicornis minor (assembly GCF_020826845.1). Classification (NCBI taxonomy): domain Eukaryota; kingdom Metazoa; phylum Chordata; class Mammalia; order Perissodactyla; family Rhinocerotidae; genus Diceros; species Diceros bicornis. The sequence continues at coordinate 71,791,596 of NC_080745.1, forward strand.
TATGATGTTAGAAATGAATTAGGCAACACACATTTCTCCTCTGTTAGATGACTTCCTTATAGGTGCTACCAATAGAAGTCAGACTCCAGAGGGAAAGAGAAAAGAGAGCACGATTTTTCTTTTATCTGATACCCATATCAGCATCACCCCAACAAAGGAATTTAACTCAGTAACAGTACTTGGTTCCTGCCTCCAATTTCTTTCAGCAATCTTAGAACCAGCCTCACCTGCCCCTCACAAGTACTAGCACTAGGTAGGCTAAGCAGCTCCCTCTCCTTGGAAATCTGAACCCAGATCCACAGGACCCCTCTTATGCTCTCGTGTATCTGAGCAATAGTTGAGCAACTCTTACTCCAGAGAAGTCTCATCTCAAGTTCTGAAAGGTCCTTTCTCCAAGCTCTTGTGATACCAGTAGCAACCAGGGGTCAATCTCTCCTCATTGATCTCAATTCCATCCCTGCAAGGCGCCTCCCCTGAAATTATAGATTTTGATGACTCTATCTTTCTCCCTTTGTTCCCTATGGGTAATAGCTACTTTCTGTAGCTATTAATTCTATGTTATCATAATTCCATTTCTGCTCTTTCATGATTCTATACCTTGTTTAACAACACTCTAAATTAAATGATCACTGTTAAATTATCCAGTGTGATTTCCATTTTTCTTATTGGACCCTGATATGTGTTGTACTAATTCCAGTAGCGGCCCTAGAGGACAGATATTCAAAGTTAGGGATTCTGGAATTGGAGTGGTCATAACCTTGTCCTTGAACACAGAATTGAGTTCCTTACAAATGCCATACTGGACACTAGTAATTCATGGCAAGCAGTTTTGTTACAAATTGATTCATCACCTGTGCATCCCAGGAATTCAATGTGCATTTAATATTCCAAAATTAATTGAGATGCTTGAGGATAGGAAGGGCACCATGCTCATTCTTACAACAACAACAAAAATAACTCAGACAAAACAAAATTTTATGGGTTTTCTTGATTCATCAGGGATCTGAGTTTTCAGGGCAAACACCCCGCCTAAGATTGAAGGAAGGATGAGTGACTGTAGGGAAGATGAGATGTGAGCTTTGGCTTACCTGGGATAGATAGAAGTGGATACCAATCATAGAGCTCAGCAATGATCATTGGTTAAATTGGTGGAGGCTGGCATGCACTATTGAGAGAGTGTGAAGCCCCCGGAAGCCACAGAAATTGAGGAATTCTACATCCTTTTAAGGAGTATAATTTTTTTCCTCCATGAACCACATTGGGTGCTCATAGAAAAGATTGGAAAAAAAATTGAAGAAAGTGTTCTTTATGCTACAGACTGGGGGTGGTGTCAAGAATTCAAGCAGAGGAGAAAATTCTTCTCCTCCATCTGGTTGAGGGAACAAAAGCCTTAATCTGTGTGGGGAAGGGAAAAAGCACTTGTATTTACGGCACTGGTGAAGACCCATTGTAACTGAGAGAAGAGAAGAGAAAAAAGGAGTCCCTATCATAGGGGAGAGGCAGGAATATGTGCTGGGCTCAGAACTACAGCCAGCATAAGAGCAGGACCATAGTGCAGGCTACACCCCCAAAACCCAAGACACAGTGCCAGAGAAGCTGAGGGTGGCGCAACATTGAAAACAAGACAAAACCTCTAGATATCAGCCGTCTCTTTAAATAAAGGGTATAGCTACAGGGATCTGAAGAATGTGATGCACTGACAGTAACCATAGCAACAAAAACAATATCAGTGAAATTTCTAACTACACTAAATAAAAACCCATCAATAAAAAGCAAGCAGAAAGAAAAATGTGCCCATTTCCAGGCATAAAAGCTGTTTATCTCAATCTTTACACTTCTGCAAAAAATGTCTGGCTTTCAAGAACAAAACATCTTAAGGAATGTGAAAAGGCAGGAAAAAAACAAGCACTATCAGGAAACAAATCAATCATCAGAACCAGATTCATACATATAATGCAGAAGTTAGGATTATTTGACAAGATTTAAAATAACTATGCTTAATATGATACAAGTTCTAATGGAAATGTTGGACAACACGTTAGATCAGACTGGTGGTTTCAGCAGAGATGGGAAGTATAAGATACAATCAAATGGAAGTGCTAGGAATGAAAACCACAACAACAGAAATGAGTAGTGCCTTTGACCGGCTCATTAGTATGTCACAGAGTGGACACTGAAAAGGAAAGAATCAGTGAAACTGAAGATTTGTCAATAAAAATATCAAACTGAAATAAAACAGCAGAGAGAGAAAGAGACAGAGAACAGAACAAAACATCAAGACATGTACAGAACAATATCAAATGGTCTAACATATGTATAATTAGAATCAGAAGGAAAAGAGAAAAAATGGGGCTGAAGGAATGTTTGAAGAAATAATAACTAAAAACTTACCAAAATTAATGACAGACATCAAACAACAGACCTGAGAACCTCAGGGAACACCAAGCAAAATAAATACCAAGAACACCTCATCTAGGCATATCATGTTTGAGCTGCTAGAAATAAAAGTCAAATAGAAAAACTTGAAGGCAGCTAGAGGAGAAAAAGACATATAGCATACAGAGTAACAAATATAAGAATTACAGAAAACTTCTTGTCTGAAATATGCTTTTCCTTCATTTTTGAAGCATACTTTCTCTAGGCATAGAATTCTGGATTGATGTGCTGTTGTTTTTACAATTCATCACTTTAAAAATATTATTTTATTTCCTTCTACCTTGAAAACACCAATTTGCAAAGGTACATGCACCCCTGTGTTCATTGCAGCATTATTCACAATAGCCAAGACTTGGAAGCAACCTAAGTGCCCATCAAGGGACGAATGGATAAAGAAGCTGTGGTATATATACACAATGGAATACTACTCAGCCATAAGAAACGATGAAATCCAGCCATTTGTGACAACATGGATGGACATTGAGGGTATAATGCAAAGTGAAATAAGTCAGAGGGAGAAGGTCAAATACCGTATGATTTCCTTCATTAAGTAGTAGATAATAACAACAATAAACAAACACATAGGGACAGAGATTGGATTGGTGGTTACCAGAGGGGAAGGGGGGAGGGAGGAGGGTGAAAGGGATAATTCGGTACATGTGTGTGGTGATGGGTTGTAATTAGTATTTTGGTGGTGAACATGATGTAATCTATGCAGAAATAGAAGTACAATGATGTACACCTGAAACTTTTACAATGTTATAAACCAATGTTACTGCAATAAACAAAAAATTAAAAAAAAAAAAAATGAAGGAGAAATATTTTTCCCATACATACAATCCCTGAAAGAATTCATTTTCACCATTTTCACCAGACCCTGTACAACACATGAAGTGGTATAAAAATACTTGAAAATCTGATAAATTAAATATGTTCAATGCATTAAACTCTAGGGCATTCTCTAAAAACATTGTTTTAGAAAGTTCATTATTTAAAAAATACCATTGACAATAGTAACAAAAAATGGATTCATTATAATTCTGCAAAATATTTTCAGTCTGGATGCTGAAAACAACAATACTCTAATAAAATAAATCAAGAAGGCTTAAATAAATAGAGGGCTATACAATGTTGAAGTTGTTGGCAGAATTTGAATCTTTGTGTTTGCAGCACTGAGGTCTCTGTTTCCTTGCTGTCAGCCAGGAGTCTTTCTTATCTCCTTAAGACCACCTGAATTCTTCATCACATTACCCCTTCTTATCTTCAAACAAATCTTGCCGTGTCAAGGCCTTCTCATGCTTCATCTCTGTCTGACTTCACTTCTGCCATATCTCTTCTGCCTCCAGCCAGAGAAAGTTCCCTGCTTTTTTTTTGTGTGTGAGGAGATCAACCCTGTGCTAACATCTGCCAATCCTCCTCTTTTTTTTGCTGAGGAAGACTGGCCCTGGGCTAACATCCGTGCCCATCTTCCTGCACTTCATATGGGACACCGCCACAGCATGTTTTGCCAAGCAGTGCGTCAGTGCGCGCCCGGGATCGGAACCAGTAAACCCCGGATCACCGCAGCGGAGTGCACGCACTTAACTGACTACGCCACCAGGCCGGCCCCCAAAAGTTCCCTGCTTTTAAGGGCTAATGTGATTAGGGTAGGCCCATCCAGATAGTCCAGGATACTCTCCCTATCTTAAGGTTGTAACTTTAATTACACCTTCAAAAGTCTCTTTCACCAAAAAATACTACATTTTCACCAGGTCTGAGGATTGGATTGTGTACATAGTTGAGGGGCTATTATTCTGCTTACCACAAAAGAAATCAATAAAAAATTGAAATAATAATGTTAGACATAACACACACACACTATACATACAGTGTTTTCAAAGGACTTTTTAATAATTTGATCCCAACAAAGGGAGAATCAGCAAATTTGAAAATAGGTTGATATAAACTATCCAAAACAAAACAGAAAGAGAAAAAAATGTGAAGAAAGTACCCAACAGAACATCTAAGAATCACGGAACAAAATCTTACATCTAACATACAGGTAATTAGAGTCCCAAATGGAAGGGAGGGAGAGACATTTGCTCAAGAAATATTTGAAGTGATAATGGCCAAGAATTTTCCGAAATTAATAAATGACAACAAACCACAGATCCATAAAGCTCAGAAATCCCTATTCAGAATTTGAAAAGCAAAAACAAAAATCCAGACAAGACCAAACTAAACAAAACAGACATACACTCATAGGCATATCATAGTCAAATTCCTGAAATGTAAAGATAAAGGAATAACTTTGCAGCCAAAGAAAAGAGAAACATAAAATACAGTAGAAAAAAATATATGGATTACCACAGATCTCTTTTCAGAACCCGGGAAAACTAAAAAACAAAGAAGCACCAACTTTAAAGTTTTAAAGCACTGAAAGGACGGAAAAAGCAAAGAAAAAAAAACTATCTGGTCAGAGTCCTATAATCATAAGAATTATCTTTCAAAAATAAATCAAGTGATGACTTTTTCAAACAAACAGATGTAAGAGAATTGATTGCCTTAATAACTTAACAATAGGAAATATTGCAAAAATTTATTCAACCATATGATCATTTCAATATTTGCAAAAGTAAATTTGAAAAGTTCAACTTCTATCCTTGTAAAAACTCTCAGAAATGAAGAATAGAAAGAAATTTCCTCAATATAATAAAGAGCATCTATGAAAAACCTACAGCTAAAATAGACTGAATAGGGAAACATTGAATGCTTTCTCCTTAAGATTGGGAACAAAGCATACATGCTCCCTCTCTCCTCTTCTATTCTTCATTATACTGGAGGTCCCAATCATTGGCATAACGAAATAAATAAAATCATTGCAACAAATAAAATAAAATAAAATCAATAAAATTGTTTTCATGAACAGTTTTACAGAATCTGCAAAACAACTGCTAGAACAAGTAAATGTATTTAGCAAAACCACAGGATGATATTAATATCTAAAAATCAATAGTATCTTAAAGTATAATTGTAAACAATGGAACGAATAAAATATTTACACAGGTTTGAGTCAAAATTGTACAATACAATTGCCCCATTGTTGTTTCTTGCCTAAAAGGAGGGAAAAACTTTAAACAAGCACCAAATCTGCTTAGTAATATTTAGGGTGAAGCATAATGATGTATGCAATTTATTTAAATGCATCAACAATAAGATGGATAAAGTTATGGGTTTATGGATGAATACATGGTCAGGTGTCTATAATAACATGTTTATAGCAGAATGTAGATGGGTACACTGAGGTTCACTGAAGCTTGAATGTAATGATGGGCTTACTAAACAGGAGCTTTAGAGGACCTAGTAAGGAAAGCACTTCACTATTATGGGTGTAATAAGAACTCTAAGGACTGTGGGAGTAGTATGACTATTTGTGACTGCACTGGAGAGCTCACAAAAAGAAAATCACAAGCTCTGACGTTTAAACCCCAGCTTAAATTATTATCAAGGAATTAAGAGTACATTTTTGATGTTCCTAAGAGATTCTCTAATTCCTTGTATCTGCAAAGATGACCTTATTGATAATTACACTGAAAACATATTAGTTTGGGTTGCAGAATTACAACATAAGTTGAATTCACAGATTTGCTGTGTCTGTTATATGCTAATCAAGACATTGATAGAGATGGACTGGGGTCCTGAAAGTTGGCGGGAACAGTTGAATGGATTTTAGTGGGGCTAAGAATTTTGAAACTGAGTCTCTCTGAGTCTCTTCAGAAACATCCTGCCTTCCAATATCAAAAGAACCTAGCCTGTCCTTTCTCTGTCTAAAAATCCTGTAATAAATTGATTCTGTTGAAACAGCTAGTGGAGTTTTAGTTTCATGACAGCACTCTGACTAATACACAATTCTGATAGATATTTTTTATTTATTTTATCTATAAAACAGTTTCAAGATGTGAGAAAAAGTCATAATAATGTCTATTTTCTTTCATGACATCTGGGTATTATTTATTCTTTACTTCCAGACCACATTGCAGAATCACGCTTTACTAAAGAGTCTAGTATTAAAAAAGATTTAAAACTTCCATATTTTCTTAAATATGGAGACAATATTTTGATATAATACTGACAACATATGATCTATATTTTATGCCCTCTTTTGTATGTTTTTCTTACAGCAATAGCAGCTATTCACAAAATCAGTTGGTCAAATTAAACTCATTACCTTCTACCCACTCTCAAACCTCCTCTTCGATTTCCTACCATCACCATTAAAAACATGTAGAACAGGTGCCAGCAAATATTTTATGAAGTCCCAGAAAGTAAATATTTTAGACTTGTAGGCTTGAAGGCCACGTGGTCTCTGTTAGAACTAGTGAAACTCTGCCATTGTAGCACAAAAGCAGTTATAGACAAAATGTAAACAAAGGGACATGATTGTGTTCCAATAAAACTTTACTTAAAAAAACAGGCAGCTGGCCCCTGGGAAGTAGTTTGCCTACCTCTGATATAGGCACTCTATCTGATAATCATTTTTAACTTCTATGTCCCATCAAATTCCAAACGCAAGTCAGTTCAATAAACGTTTATCAAGTACATATTATTTACCCGGCGTGGTGAAGGGCACGAATCTTATCTCTGAAGCAAGTTTCAGAGATATCTACCACTATATACTGTGAAATTGATTAAACAAGGAGGCCATTAGCCTGAGCTGGCTTTAATGCGTTAGCAGCGTACGTAAGCAAACTAACACCTAAGTCTGTACCACGCAAGGTTAAAAATGGAAATCTAAGGACAACCGATTACAGCCAACTAGGCTTTCCTGAATAATGCAAGTACTTAAGTCCATCAAACGATTTCCTCCATTTGCTTCTGCCTCTTCTCTATAAAAGTCTTTCCCTTAGCTCCTGTCCCTGGAGTACGTCTAACCACTTCCAGTTTGATGCTGCTCAATTCAAACAGGTTTTTGCTCAAATAAAATCTTAAAATTTTTAACTTGCCTCAGTTTATCTTTTAACAATACTCTTACTGTCTCATTTTTTTTTTTAAAGATTTTATTTATTTATTTTTCCCCCCAAAGCCCCAGTAGATAGTTGTATGTCATAGCTGCACATCCTTCTAGTTGCTGTATGTGGGACGCGGCCTCAGCATGGCCGGAGAAGCAGCGCGTCGGTGCGAGCCTGGGATCCGAACCCGGGTCGCCAGCAGTGGAGCGCGCTCACTTAACCACTAAGCCACGGGGCCGGCCCTTACTGTCTCATTTTAAAGAGCCTCCAACTTGGTCTTCTGTCTAATTTCTTTCTACATCATTCAGATTATTTATTGACAAGATTTGAAGATACTCTCTTTAGATGTCTCACAGATATTTTGTGCCACAAAGACTATGCCAACACAGCCCAATTCATGGTTAGAGAGAGAACTGTCATACCATGTCTCAGAGGCCATCTGACTTCCATTGTTGTCATAGACGTTGCTGAAGAACACAAAACACCCGAGTAAGCATAATTGTACAATTGCCCCATTGTTATTTCCAGAAAGGTCATTATTTCTAGTGTAAATGGTATCATTTAAAACAGTGAAATATAACGCTATTATATGAATATATGTTTTATATCTATATCTATCTGTACGTACATAATAATTGGCTCTTGCCTAGCTGTTTATGATTCTGGTAATGTAATGTATTCCTCACTGGGCCCTGCTGATGGCATCTGCCAGCATCTCTATTTGATAAAGAAAAGGATGGAAGCAACAACACTGGATGTTGATTTTTTGTTAATGAAGAAAGAACCCCAAGACCTGACTGACCTTTACTTGTCCAGAATCATTTTGATTTAGCAAAATTTGATGTGCTTTGGATTGAAAAAAAAATGACTTTCTTATTTCTTTTGCCCTATCTTGAAGGGAAAAATAAACTAAAGAGGTAAATAGAACCATCCGATCATCACAAGGTACCTGTGCTGCCTTTCTGCAGCTGAGGAGGCACCAAAAATTGAAATTTATAATACCACAGGCACTGCCCCTCTTCTGAAACCTGTCACCTTGATTGCGTTTGTATTATTGGGTTTGCTTTACACATTCACCACATGCCTGTTCAGTCAACTCCTTTGGAGAAAATTCTGTGTGCCTCTAAGTGCTAACATGTATTAAATTTGGACAGGAAACCAAGGCATTAATAAATATCATTGCATTTGGAAAATACATTTTTTCCAGATTCTTCTCTTGCACCCCCCTTCTCCATTATCCCTGTCACTTGAATTAATTTCATTCATGTAATACAGAAGGCACTTAGTGCTGAAGGGTAGGTTGGGAGACTGATAATCACAATTGCTCTGTGTGAGGTAGAAGACTTTACAGGAGCCATTGCTTGCGAAACTTACACAGGTGTTACTATCTTCCTGGAGCCACCTTCTTTCTGCTATCCCAGATGCCCTGATTCCAGGGGTAACTCTCTTTTTAGGCACAACACAACATGCATTGGGCAGTATGTGTAGTAGTTTTTCTACTCCATCACTACATAACCTCAAAAAGCATCACTTTCCTCGTTTATAAAAGAGAACCAGCCTCATAGGATGGGACAGGCATTAGAAAAGATAATGAATGGAATGCAAATGTCATAGTCCGTTGCGTAAATTGTGTGCTCAATACAAGGTAAATATTTTGAAAGCTATTTTAGAAAATCCTAAACCTGAAAGAGGACTTTTGGAGAACTTGGTCCATTGGTACCAAAAGCAATGGCTACAACTGAATAGCTAGGCATTGCTTGCCCTAAACCCAAGTTCTCAGGCTCCCCCTACACCTAGTGAATCAGATTCTTTTATGTTTGTATGTTGAAAAATCTTCCTAGATGATTTGACGAGCAGTCAGTTTTGTGTACCAGTACCACATTCACCCCACCTTTTAATACTCAAATTCCTCTTTCAGGAACCCCACTATTTGTGCCTCTAGCTTCTTTTTAGATGTTTTCAGTGACAAGGAACACACATCTCTTGGAACAGACTTGTCTGCACGTGCTAGGTTTGAGAAGTGGTCCTCTATACCAAAGCAAATGCTATCTTCAGATGCTAATTTTAACCCTTGGAGCTATGAAGAGCAAACTGAACCCTTCTCCCAGTTAGAAAACCCTACAGTTATTTGAATAGTCTTATCTTCCTAAGTCTTCTCTCTCATATGGCTGTGCATCCTGACAAAGCCCATGTCGCAGAATCCCAGCTTCGTGTTTGACTAAATGTTGCCAAGTGTACTCCCACTGCTAGAGTTTCAGTTGCCTTATCCTTGTAGTTCTCTGACAACTGCCCCCCTTTGAAGTATGTTTAAATGTTTCATCCCAGTTACTTCTTCCTCTAACAAGTAGGGAATATGTTCTTTCTGTGAGCTTTTGTAAAAGGAATCTCAGATTTTTTTTTATCTACGTGATTTCTGTATCCTCAATTATGATGTAAGTTGCTGAAGATCGAGAGTATAATTTTTTCATATTGAATTTGAAGATTTAGAATGGGATAGAGTTGAAGGCATTAAGAAAACATATGGTGCAACGTTCTGTTCTCAGATCGATTTTAGAGATAAGACATCAGAGATCCTGGTAGGCTAAGTGAGTTCTTCCTGTCTTCTATCTGCTACAAAAGCTACTTCTATTAATAAGACTACATTTGTATAATTCACAGAACTCGGGCTAGCACTATACAGGGATGCTTTTTTTTTTTTTTATCTTAGCCTTTTTTAAGCTAATGTTTTAAAGTCAAATATTTCATGTACTATTCTGGAAAAAACATTGAGAGATCTTGCAATTTTAGATCAGCATTCCCACATAGTGACAGCGGGCTGGAAGTAAGTGTTGCACACTCATTTGAACAGGAATTACATGCTCCACGTTACCTGGATGTTGTAGGCATTTATTTTTACCTTGCCTCTCTTGTAGGCAATCTTCTTTTTTTCTTTTTAACTTGAACTGTAGGTTAATCCTGTGCAATATTCAGAATTGGTATATACATACACATATATTTAGATGTGTATAGACTGAGTTATCTGAGGCCTAACATAAGAAGTCGTGACAGTTTTTTAGTGGTTTGGAGTAGTTGCCAGAGTCAGCCTGCCTGCTTCAAATCTCCATTTTACCACTTACAAGCTCTGCAGCATTAGGCAAATCATTTAATCTTCTGTAACATGGTTTCTTCAGCTGCAAAATGGATAATGTAACATTATTGGGAAGTTCAAATGAGAAAATGAATGAAAACTTTTAGCAAAGAGTTTAATAGGGTTAGCTATCATTATTTTGTACAGACTGGGAACCAGAGCCTGTATCTCGCGGAACCAAAATGGGGCTATCTCTATTGTCTCATTCTGCCATTCCTCTATGTCTCAGGTGCCTCCCTCGTCCAAGCTTCTGGAACTTCACAAGCGAAAACCTATTGCGACTGTTAATGGCACTAGATGAGCCACTGAAGCATCTTAACATCCTGCTCCACTCCCAAGGCTTGTTACATGGTAAATATGCAGAAGGATTTATCTGCAAAGTCATCTGCAAGATGACCCTCAATCATATATATAAACAGATTGGATTGTGGATAAGATTGGATTCTTTTATGATTGTTGAGCAACAATCGGTAAGGAATCAGAAATGAGAGAATTAAATTACACGATTTGTTAGGTAAATGATAGCATGGGATTCCAGCTGATGTTCTTTGCAAATCCTGAGTCTTGCATAACTGATTGTCCACCTAAGTGTGTGGCTTTCCTCTGTGGAATCATCAATCTAGAAAATTCACTTGTGAGAAAAACCTGGGCTACTCAGCATCACCAGGCCCAGAGGCAGCTAGGTATCTTCTAGCTTCTCACTCTCAACAGAAACCTCTTCTATTTTCAGTCTTAACTATTTTTTAATGCTTAGAATTTTGGGGGCTGTGTGGAGAGCATAGATGTTCTCATTTTTTAAGACAGCATTTACAATGCCTCAGGAATACTCTGGAAAGAATCAGCTAAAAGCTCCTCATAAACATTTTTTTCAGAATTTAGTCTTGCCTCACCTTTGTCAGAATAATTTGGTTCAATTTTACGAAAATGAAAGCAAAATTCCTGAATCTATGCAAGATCTTATTTGAAACATGAGGAGCGAATCCCAGGAATGTGTCTTTATATATATTTTTTCAACTCCCCCCTAGAGAATATTGAAATACACCAAATTTGAGAATTAATAAATCAGTAGTTAGAGAAATGTGATAATGTGTGTGGAAAGAATTGGGGTCACTACAGCAATAAGTGCTACTATAAACTCAGATATATGAGGAATACAATGTCATGGGCCCAGCAGTTCAGGAGTCTGTAAGTTGTTTTGGTTCTAAAAATGTAAAAAACAAAGCAAAACAAAAAGAAAAAACATGAGAAATATGTAATCAAAAAGAACTTCCATGAATAAATATTAAAATGAATTATGCTGATGATAAGCGATATAGGATTTCAGTGACCAGCCAATGAACATAGGTGGCAATGGTTTGGAAAGGAAGTGATAAGATAGGTCTAAAAATGTGATCAGGATTTAGATTGGATGAATGAAAGAGAAAAAGAGATTTTTGTGGTGGGGGAAAGACAATAGGAATAAATGTGAAGTTGTAATGAACATAGGGTTTAGATTAATGGAGAGTGGAGAGGTTGTATTGAAGATAAAGGGTATACAAATTTGTGGAAGTGTGTCCAAAAGTAGTAATGCCAAGATCTGAGATCCAACAATTTCAAAGTGTATTGTTATGTTTTAGAGAAAAGGTGATCTCTTGCTCCAGCATAGAGAACATACATGTCTTTCCATAATAGTGAAATTTGACCAGGCATTTGACCAACAGAGTCCCTTGTCCCCACCCAAGACTCTGGTCTAGAAATATGTGGACCAGCTTCACTTTGGGCAAAAGGAGATAGTAAACATATCAAAGGCAGAATGAAGCATTTGTGACAGCAATGTAACCTATTCAAAGAAAAAGAAGTGAAAAAGGGGAAATAAGTTGAAAGCCAGAGATTTACCTGTCTCTTTAGCTGTGTCTCAGCGGACTACTCCTCAGCTCTGGAAGCCCGAGAAGTACCTCTCTGGTAATCCATGTGCTGCAGCAGGATCAACCTACGAAGCATAGCTTTATAAAATATTGTTGCTGAAATGGGAATTGGCAGCCTCGTTCATTTTAAATAAGACTAAAACATAGAATCACATTCTTTCTCAAGGTTTCAGGTTTCATTTAATATTTCTTATGCCAAATCCCAGATCACTTGAAAAACCCACAGAAGATTAAATTCATGTTCTTTTTCTTTTTTTTAAGATTCTTGTTAACATTAGAAAAGTAAAGTTTTTGCCATTCTTTTTTTTTTTCATTTTTTAACCAGGCCAGTGTCATTCGTCCACTGTGCCTTGGGACTGTGCTAGGTGGCCAGACAGCATCTAATGCACTAGGTGGACAAGATTCGGCTGCTAAAGAATTTGGTTGAGCTCCTACTCAAATAGTTCAGCGGCAAGGAAGGTGTTGTGTGAGGGCTCCAGTGGGCATAAAAGGCCTTCCTACTGCAGTGTGGGGGTCAGAGTTGGCCACCCCAAATATGTCTCTTTGGCTTGATTATTTTTAAGAACAAAAGACTGTGAAAGAACCTTTGACCTTCTCCCTAACTGCCTGAAAGAATTTAAGATAAAAAGCCTGTCCCCAGGACGGGCCATCACCATAGATAACTCTGGGTATTGGTAGACTGTGAGGGTCCTTGCTAAGCCCATTCTTATCTACTAAACATTTGCCTTTCTATTTCCATGTGAATTGCCTTCTTCCCCTTTGAAGTCCCAAACCATTACCCCTAAAATCCTTCTTTGTCTTTAGCTGATGATGATATTTAAAGTGGCAGCTTTGGCTATTCTGGCAAGTTACCCAGTTTTACAGGTTTCTCCCCTGTATACATGTTATTAAAGCTCTTTTGATTTTCTCCTCTTATTCTGTCTCACATCAATTTAATTCGTAGACCAGCCAGAGAGACCTAGAGTGGGTAGAATATTTGCTTTCCTCCTCTACAGCAGCAAGGCCAAAAGTCTCCATAATCTTGGAAAGGCGTTATCAGCCTTATTCCATAAATTGGTCTAAGAATTACAGTGTGATTCCTATTTCACACTGTAGTTTAAAATAGAATATCCATGTACATGCTGAGTACAATGGATGTCTGTTAGTACTTTAGCTATGCAACTTAGAATTGCCCTTCTTTGGTAAAAATGCCATCACTTCCCTCTGAGGAATTGCAACTTCTCTAATCCCAAATTGTGTGCTTTGGGTGAAGCTGACCCCACCTCTAGCTCCAGAGAGAGGCATGTGATTTAGGATTGAATCTCTCCCTTGACCAAAATATTGGATGAATAGATAGTTAGGAAACCAAATTGGAATAGATACAACTAATCTTAGGATGTGGTTGGGGTGACCAAGAGAGAGACTTTTGCTTTTTTTGTTCCTTTTCCTACTGGAATTTCTATAGCCATCTTTTTATCACAAAGTGAGACCCTGTCTGAGAATGGGGCCAATGCAGAGAAGAAAGTGGAGCCCACACATTAGGGAGAAAAAAAATAGATGATACCACGTGCCCCTTGACTCATGCTATGCAAGAAGATAAATTTTATCTTTGATTTGTGTGTGTGTATGTGTTCATGAAAAAATAAATTTTATTTGAAGCCATTAAGGTAGGATTCAGTGGTATGTTGGTAAATGTCAGTGGCATGCTAGCGAATGTCTATAACTGGATCTCCAGGGGTGACAGGAAGTGGGATGGGGGTGGAAATAAAGCTCCACTTTGTAGCGTTCGCCAGTCTCTGTAGTGTAAATGCTCTATCATGCCAATTTCAAACTATCAGCTTGATGCCACTGAACACGGACCTAAAAAGATATGTGTATATATAATCGGCTCTTGCAAGCTCACAAGAACTGGCTCTAAAACACTACACTTTTTTCCCAATCTGTAAAATGTTTCTATGACATGATGATGCCTGGAACACTTCCTCCTTAGTTTGTCAGTAGAGAATGAAGAATAACATCCCTATTAAAACTGTAGTAGGAGAGATTTTGAATACTTGAAATACTTCATAAAACTCTTATTAACGCACGGTAAGATGTGTTAGGAGCACAAAAATGGGGATCAGACACATAAATGTGTGGCAGTATTTAGGTTTTTCCGTCACTGTGGGAACTTGGGAAAGCCAGTTAAGTTCTCTGAGTCTCATTTTATAAATCTATAAAATTAGAGTGTACTAATACCAACACATGGAGTTGATAAGAGAACTAAATGTGATACTCTATATGAAAGGGCTTAGCATGATGCCTAGAACATGGTAAGTGCTTAATAAATATTAGTGATAACTATCATAACTGTTAGTAAATAATACACTACTTTTTCTTTCTTCTCCTTCACAGGGTCTTTTACACATATGGTAAGTCACTGGGTATTTTCTCACAGATTACTAAAGCTTTGTTCATCTATATTTTACTTTTTTCAGGTTGAGTAATTTCTATTGTTCTGTTTTCATTATAACTGACCCTATTTTCTTTTGCTGCTCCAATTAGCTGTTAAGACCTCAGTACATTTTTCAATTCATGTATTTTACTTGGAGATTCTAGAATTTCCATTTACATTTTTTTACAAGTAATTAATTTATCTGTTGATTTTTCACCTTGAGATTGCTCCTTTTCTGCTAATTTAACACCTGTGTTATATTGACACTTTTTCTATTGCCTGCTTTTTCTCTTAATCTTATCTAAAATTGTCCTGTTTCTTCACATTCCTAGAAAATTTTGATTGTACACTACACATTTTAAGTGATACATTGTAGAGTCTGACTTCAGCTATCTTCCCCTAAGAATGTTCATTTTCATCCTAATAAACAATTAAACTATTAATCACATTGAAATTTTGCATTCTTATGTTTAAAACTTTATAAGGGTGTTTTGGTTTTTTTTTAATTCCTTCAGATTTGTCCTTAGCGTTATGGTGAATTCTTAGTCTTGAGACCTAGTCTTTATTCCTAAGGCTTAGCCCCTCTGGGGTTTCAATGGAAATCCCGATGTTCTTACTACACCTGTCTAATTTGGTAAGATTCAAACTCTAAACTCTTTTTTCCCTGTAGTGGTAAGCTGCTGAAATTTCTACTCAGCTTTTTTGGTTTTGCAGTTATGGCTTTCTGCTGGGATCTTTGGAATTTCCCTTGTGCATGTGAAATTTAGGGGTCAGCTATGGATTTTGGAGGAGTTCATATGTAAATTTTGGGGCGGCCCCAACTGTGGCTCTTTCTTTTTCAGGATTAGTCTCTCAATTTCCAGCCACTATGTCAGCTGCAGTCTCTGTCTTCTACTATACCAAACAAATACACCTGCAGTTTTCTATATGCATCGTATATCATAGTAATGTGGAGCGCCCTAGGGATAAAATCTGTACTACATAGATCTCACATGGTGCCATTTCCTTCCTTCAAAAGTCAAATGGCCTCAAGTTTTTGCCTGGTTTTTGTTATTCTCTAGTACCTGCAAACAGTATTTTTATAATTTTTCCAGAGATTTAAATTTTCCTTCAAGGGGGTTAATATAATACAAGGTACTCTGGCATTACTGGAACTGGAATCAACCCATTCCCTTTCAATTTCTACCATTTTTAAGATGTCTCTACATTTCTCATCTACTGAAGTTCCTTCTTCTCATATTCGAGAACATTATGCTTTTCAAAGTATTATCTCGGGCATTTCCCGTGACTTAGAGTAGATGAGTCTGTAGCTTATGCTTGGTTCTTCAGATGGATAAAACTTTCCAAAGTAGTTATTAAATGGTTTTCTTTGGTAAACATGTGCCCCTAATTGCACTTAACTATTTTTTGGTAATGAGTTTAGTTTATATAACTATCAACTTTCCCTACTACTAGAAAAAAATTTTCTATCTTTTTATTAAGATCTAGAATCTTTTTAACAAGATCCTAAAGAATGGGTTCTTAAGGGTTTTGAGTGGAGCAATAATTAGACTTGTGATATATCTTCAGTGCAGAAGTAGCTGACATTGTCATGCGCTCATGACTTACTCCTCACAATCAATGACAACTAAACCTGCGTATAGACAATAACCTGAGGCAAGTCAGAAGTAGGTTTGGGATCCCAGAAAACAGGTGGCATCTTTGGCAGCGTCAAGCCTGGCCTCCTTCTAGGCAAATTAGAGTTTGGCTTGTGCTTTCCTGACAGCCTAAGCTTCCCCAGCCACCCTCAGTAAACCTGGTCTCTGCCTCAGCTGCCTCCAAACCTGCTAAACGTTAATCAGTTCAGGCTGCTAAAAAATAAAATAGCAGCCACTAAGCAAAAGAGCAGGAGAAACTCTTCCAAATTTTCCATCCCACTGACTTATGAGAATCTTCCACAAAGAGGAACTATAGTTTCTTTCACATTCCTGTGGAATGTTACTTAAAGAAGGCATCAAGTCTATACTGAGCAAAAGTTCAATTATTCAGACTAGAAGGGAAGTTCTTATCTCAGCTGTGATTTTAATTAAGATTGATTTGAAATCTAGCCAAGAGTTCTTCTTGACAGGAGGTATCACAGAGTGAGAGAGGTCTGAAGGTGCAAAGAGAACTCGGTGAGGTCCAGAATCCCTTTCCAAGTTCTTTAAGATATCATTAACAGAGGGAAATGGTAGTAACTTTAACTCTATATGTTTTGTTTAGGATCCATATTCACTCTGGTACCAACATATGGACTAAGCTGTGTCATCTGGTTCCTTTCAAATGGAAGTCCAAATTGATATTCTTCAGAATCCTGTGTGTTAACTATGATTTGAGTTCTTATCCTATGACTCCGGAAAACTTCCAGAGTAAGATGTCTCTGCGGATGCTTCTTGCTTTTTAAGTAAAGGAAATTAAGAGATATAGCGGAGACAATAGGAAATGAATTCATGATCACAAACACCTATACAGTCTATGGTATCATTGGACATCCTGGTTATATATTTTATTTTACTTTTTGTTGTTTGTTTTGGGATGAAGCTAATTCAGCTGTAGGTGCACTAAAGTATGTGACCGTGAGCATATGACTTTTAAATCCGTCAGTCACACGTGTATACACCGCACCTCAGACTTTCTAGTCATTGATTCATTCATATTTAATAAACAACAAATGCAGGGCACAAGAGGTAACTTTGAGGCACCTAAATTTGGTTAGAAGAGATAGCTGATTATGAAGGTGGGAAATGTAAGTAGTGTCAGTTTCCCCAAATCAAATATTTTTCTCCTAACAGTCTCTCACTGGGACCAGATTTTTGTCATTAAAGTTTACTTTATTTGATTAAGTAATGGCTCTTTCGAAAGAGCATTTTTAGACTACTTGTGGCGGTAGTGGGAGATTTGGAATAAGGAGGTGATCAATTTCATTTTTGACATGCTTATTTTGAGTTATCTGTGGGCATCCAGATGGAGCTATCAGGTGAATATATTGGTCTGGATTAGGGGAACAGATTGGGGTTAGAGACTTAGGTTAGAAGGGTCTGCCTATACGAGGTGGAAGAAGCCATGTGTATTGATATAATTGGCTAAGAAGAGGGTTAAAAGGAAGATGAGTAGCTTGCAGCAAGCCTTTGAGGCAGATAATATTATTGCATTTTCAATAGAAGAAAATTAGTCCCATGGAGTTTACTTAATTTTTACATGATCAGTAAGTTGTGAAGCCAAAAATAGAACCAAGTTCTTCCCTTCTTAATCCAAAAATATTTTTTATTATCTCATTGAGGGCCTATGACATGCTCAGCTTGTGGAAGGCAGTATGTTGTTAAGAAAATAAGAACAAGGCAGGAGCATTTGATCTGTCAGCAGTCAAACTGGGACTGTTCTGTTTCTGAGTTTAGAATCAGTCTCTATCTCCATTTCTATTCTCCTCTTTTAGGGCTTTCATTGTGCTATTTGCGAATCATTAGAGCTTTCTAGTAACTACCTTATCCAGAGTTGGTCACTTCTTTCCAAGTCATGGCCTGCATACCCCTGTCAGAATTATCTTCTGAAGATACCAAACATTTTACTTTCGTCAAAGAGAAAAAGTTGAACTTTTCAGCCCGACATTCAAGGTTCCGTTAGTCTGGTCTAACCATGCTTTCCAGTTTTATTTCACTTTTATCCCCAGGATGAGGCATTTTCTCCAGCCAGATTGATCCTGTCACTATTCTGTTTTAGTTACCTATTGCTATTAATAATATACCTCAAATTTAGAGACATGGGCAACAACAGCCATTTACTATTATTATCTCTCACGGCTCTTGGGGTTGTCTGAACTAAGCTCGGCATTCTTTGCTTGGGTTTCTCATGCAGTTGAAGGTAGGTAGCAGCTGGGGCTGAAGCCATCTTGAAGGCATCTTTATTCACATTTCTGTTTTATGAATTGGGAAGACTCGAAGACCTAGGGGATGAATCAGCTGGATCTCTTCAGGCTCCTCCATCTTTCTCTATGTAGTTTATCTATGTCGTCTCCCCAGCATGGCATCTTCAGTGTAGCCAGAGTTCTTACACGGCAATTTAGGGTTCCAAAGTCACATGTACCATAAAAGAGAGAGCTAAGCAGAAGCTGTAGCACTTTTTATGATTTAGCCTTGGAAGTCATGCAGCGTCATTTGCCATATTCTATTTGTTATAAGGAAGTCACTAAGGCCAGATATATTCAAGGGAAATGGAATTAGACTCTAACTCTTGATTGGAGCCTTGTAGAAGCATTATAGCACCAAAAAAATCTTTGGTGCTTTCAAGGTTCTGCATTAATAGAGATACCATTTCCTAGGACTACTCCATTTTTCTGCTTATCTAAGGCTTATTTATTTTAACATCACAGTTAACTGTCACTTCCTCTGAGAAACCTTCACTTGTCATAGAAGCCACTGGTGATGTCAGGACTACTTTCTTCAATACTTTATACATCATGCTATACTAGGTATCATTTTGTATGTGTGTGTCCTACTTCCCGAACTAGAAAGATATAGTGAAGGCTTAAAAGAGAAGAATATCTTTGGATGCCTAATTCATTGATTAATTCAGGATATTAGAGGATCTTTCATTATATCAATAATAGAAACAAATTATTTCATAATTGATAAAAACATAGAAAATTTTTAATTGCCTGTCTGAGTGCAGCTACAGATAGAGGCACAGGTTTGGGGATCAAGAAGCTTCAGCTCTAATTTAGAAACTTTCGACAGGGCAAATCCCAACCACTCTGAGTCTCAACTCTACACAATCATAAAATTCACATAAGATCCCTTGGGTGGCAACTTGGAGAAGGGCAAACTAATCATTCCCAAACTGCAGTGTAATTTTTGGTATGTTATCCCTTTTGAATGCAGCAGATCTTGAAGCCTGTGACAGAGTGTAGACTCTTCAGCCTTTTTTCATGGTGACTGAATGAAAGTCACTTAGAGAAGCCTCTAATCTTGGCAAATACTCATTAAAATAAAAGGTCTCTCAGAGCCCCTGGAGGAAAACTTTATCAGGAAACCAATTAGTTTAGGTCCAACCCTTGACTCTCTCTGTTCAGAAATTTAAAACTACTACCTTATTTCCTATTTTATTTCCTTAACCTGTAATTAATTACTGCCCATTATGAATTCCCAGACAACAGGAAGCACTTATCTGCAGCATTAGGTCACTTGGAAGGAAGATTAAATATGTGAAAGGAGAATGCTGAGTGATTAAAAAATCTCAGGACAGAGCATCCTAACTCTAGAAACAGCCCCCTGATTTGGGCAGTAACCCAAGGCATCCTGTCATCCATCCATAGTGCACCCTTCCATCATGACCGGATGATCCAGTGGAGAACAGCAGATGCTCTTGAAACAAGGGTCACTATCAAGACTGGATTCTGGGTGGTGGGGAGGTTTTCAGGTCTTGGCCTCAATTCTGAAATGAGTACAACCCTCTCCCACCAACAAAGAACTAAATAAAGACACATGTAGTCACATTTAGGATCGTGACACAACGGACTAACGTTAAATAGTGAATTTTATTCAGATTTGATTTCTGAATCTTGACGTCTTAGAATCTTAAAGATTTTAGAATCTCCCTTACTTGTCCTCTACCTGACACACATACCAGGCTATTGGCATGCGTTATTTCATTTAATGCCCGCCATACGGTAAATATTGTCATTCCACATTGAAGAGGAGAAACATGAGGTTCAGAGAAGTTAAATAATTTTTTAAGATCACAGATCATCAGTGGTAGAGATCTGATTTGAACCTAGGATCTGCTGTTTTCAAAATAAACGTTCTTTCCACTACACCCTCTGTTTACAAATATATACTTGCTAATATATACAACACCTGTGTTATATAAAACACTTGTTCTACAGAATGAAGAGCATACTGGAGCATGGGGGAAAGTGCTTCCCCAGGAATCAAGGAATCCCAATGTCCTTGCTAGAGAAACCTAGTACTCAGAGAAATGAGCTGGGAAAAGTTCATATCACCTTCAACCCAGTCCTTTTCTTCCAGTTTTGACCTTCAGTAGGTGATTAGGTGTGCTCCACTGCTTGAGGTCTCTAAGAGCACTGTAGGACAACAAAGTGGGTACAATGTCTACAGGCACTGTCTCAGGAGAAGAAGAAAAAGGAGATCAGCTGGTGAAAGAGAAGAGAGCTGAAGCTGAAATCACATTGTCTTACTGGCTGTAAATCATAATATCTGGTATTTATAGGGCACTTCTCCTATATGTATTTGTTGAATGAATGAATGAATGAATGACTAAATGAATAAATATTATTTTTTCCTCCTTCTCTCCCTTTCCTCACATATACATTAACTGAGCACCTGCTCTGTGCTGTGACTATTATAAATAAGACCCTTTCCTTGTCCTCAATGATTGCACAATTTAATAAGAAAAGACAATGTAAAGGACTGTGTCTCAGGACTCAACATGTAAGGAAATAAAGATTCAGAGGGAGGTTAAGAATAGGAAATAATGATGACAGTGTGCTCACAAGATCCTAAATAAACTCTCAGCTCAATAGTCCAGCAGTATTAGCCCCATTTTCCAGATGAGGTGATAGAGGCACAGAGAATCTAAATATCTTTTCCCAATCAAAAGCCTACTAGCTGGTGAAAAAGACCTAAAAACCCATCATCTGCCTTCTATTTCATTACTACATATTCTTTCTCGAAAAATAGAAAATATTAAAAAAATCCTCTATAAATAGAAAAATTCTAATGTTCAAATATAACATAGCAATGAACACATAACACAAGCTTATATCTGGTTAAAATACTCAAAGTTGATAAAATTTGATTTATGAATTATAACTCAAATAATTCTATTAACGCTGGAATGATTTAGAACTATAACATTAAAGATTTATTTCACTGAAAGCAAAACTCCTTCTCTCTGTCCAGATTTTACACCACTCCACACTGCAGCCAGAAGGGACAATTAACCCTCTTATGAAGATCTTGATGTTTGCTCACACTGTGGATGATTTGACCCAATCCTTGATGCCCCCTTGCATATTGGCACTGTGCCTCACCATAGTAGCTCAGTTCTGAGAATTTTTCTAGTTCTGTAGTGGAGAGAGACTCAGTGTTCATCTTTGAATAAATCAGAGTATTTGAAACCCTACTTTGTTCTGGGTTCATTTTCATAACAGACGTCATCCAGTAAGCCTGACCCCCCTTCCCTGGCAACTCCAACTCTCTTGCAATGAAAATTATCTGCTCCTTTTTTCATAAGGCACAGGTATGAAATGGGAAGAGCATGACAATTAATGTTTACTCATGTGTCTAGATATTCCATCTTGTGGCTCTAAATACACACACACAGAAGGCAGAGGAAAGAAGAAACAAAGCCTGCTCTCAGGAAACTCTCCACTGGTAAGCAATCTTGTGTGAGTTCCTTGAGGACAAGGACTGAATCTTTTATATCCGTATCTCCAGTGCCCCGTCTGCACTCAACAATTGCTCATTGAATAAATGAAGAAATGATTCAACGCACATTCATTTACTATTCACTTATTCATTCATTCGACAAATATTTATTGAACTCTGGTAAAGATAATGGTAAGACCATAACAGTGGAAGGCAAGGATTATGCAGTGGGCTGGGCTCATATGCAAAGAAGCTACCATAGCTTTCTGGAAAAGGTAGAAAGGAACATATTAAGGGAGGGAACAGATATGGCATGGAAGGAGGGAATATTTTACACAATGCATGAGAACACAATTTAAGCATAGTTATATATGAGGGAAAATATGTCTCTCTGCCCCTAGTAGGAATTTTGAACCATCCTGATGATAGTAAATGCTGTTCTCATTTGTTTCCCCATTAATATTTTGTTCTACCTTATTTCTTTGAACTGCTTTATTAGCCAGATAATTCATCTCTCCTTACTCAGAAACATACAATCTTTAATATTTACAGTAATTAGTGGGAATTCTTTCATCATTCACTTTTGTAGTTAAGAGGTGATGAGTTAAAAAGGAAAAATTACTAAAGTACCAACAAAAAAATGCTCCAACACATACCTCCCCATCAAACTGTATATCCAGTGTTTCTTGATTTCTTCCCACTACCAAAACCTCCCTCTTTTTTCACACAAACACAGCAGTGCACTTGTGCTTCCTTTTCAAGGCTTTCATTACCTACATTCTTTTCCTGGCTAACCCTGACCAAACACTTCTCTCTGGGAAGACACGCTTGGCTCTCTGAACTCAGTCTGGATTAGGTGTCCCACATCCTTTAGCATCTTGTGCTAATATCAATAAGTTCACACTTCAGATATAGCTGAATCTAAGGTCTCAAATCATGCCAACAAAATCTATCTTTTTCTTTCCTCTTTGTCCCAATGTTAGACTCATTCTGAACAAACGTTCTTCATATGTTGGGTTCTGGTCCACCATCTCTGAAGGAAAGATAGCCTCATTTGAACTTGATTTAACAAAGATAACAGTGAAAACTTTCACTGGGAAGAAACTGAGTTACGAGCTTACCCCTAGAAACAGAATGTACAATCCACTCAACCTGAATTAAATGGACAGAGAATGGAAATGGGATGATGTCTGAAGAGTATATTGGAGAGGGGTGCAGGATGCAATTACCAGAGGAAAGGGTATGTTGAACAATTAAAGGGAGCTGGATGGATTGAAGGCAGAGTGACCTTAAAACAGTTGGACAACCCTCCTCAAAACATACAAAACAAGGACACAAAACACACACACACACACACACACACAAAAGAAGAAATACCAGCCCTGGTATCATTAGTGTTCAACCAAATAGAGACCATCTTTCTCCTGTAGAGCTGTTCATTTGGCAATTAACAAAAGGTCTTTGCTGAAATGATGGGTTTGGGACCCAAATTAAATCTTAGTTTCTGTTGGGAGGTGCTGGACAGTACTAGTCAGGGAACTGGTTTTTTTTTTTTTAATTGAATAACACTTTATTTAATCTAATATATTCAAAATGTAATTGAAATTTAAAATTATTATTTTTTAAAATTTTTTGTTTATTGCAGTAACATTGGTTTATAACATTGTATAAATTTCAGGTGTACATCATTATACTTCTATTTCTGCATAGATTACCT
Organism: Diceros bicornis minor; assembly: GCF_020826845.1. NCBI lineage: Eukaryota > Metazoa > Chordata > Mammalia > Perissodactyla > Rhinocerotidae > Diceros > Diceros bicornis. The sequence continues at coordinate 71,815,581 of NC_080745.1, forward strand.
CATATTCACCACCCAAATACTAATTACAACCCGTCACCACACACATGTACCGAATTATCCCTTTCACCCCCCCCACCCCCTTCCCCTCTGGTAACCACCAATCCAATCTCTGTCTCTATGTGTTTGTTTATTGTTGTTATTATCTACTACTTAATGAAGGAAATCATACGGTATTTGACCTTCTCCCTCTGACTTATTTCACTTTGCATAATGCCCTCAATGTCCATCCATGTTGTCACAAATGGCTGGATTTCATCGTTTCTTATGGCTGAGTAGTATCCCTTTGTGTATATATACCACAGCTTCTTTATCCATTCGTCCCTTGATGGGCACTTAGGTTGCTTCCAAGTCTTGGCTATTGTGAATGACACTGCAATGAACACAAGGGTGCATGTGTCTTTATGCATTGGTGTTTTCAAGTTCTTTGGATAAATACCCAGCAGTGGAACAGCTGGATCATATGGTAGTTCTATCCTTGATGTTTTGAGGAATCTCCATACTGTTTTCCATAGTGGCTGCACCAGTTTGCACTCCCACCAGCAGTGTATGAGAGTTCCCTTCTCTCCACATCCTCTCCAACACATGTTGTTTCCTGTCTTGTTAATTATAGCCACTCTGATGGGTGTGAGGTGATATCTCACTGTAGTTTTAATTTGCATTTCCCTGATAGTTAATAATTTTGAGCATCTTTTCGTGTGTCTGTTGGCCATCTGTATATCTTCTTTGGAGAAATGTCTGTTCAGGTCTTTTGCCCATTTTTTAATTGGGTTGTTAGTTTTTTTGTTGTTGAGATGCATGAGTTCTTTATATATTATGGAGATTAAGCCCTTATCAGATGTATGGTTTGCAAATATCTTCTCCCAATTGTTAGGTTGTCTTTTCGTTTTGTTGATGGTTTCCTTTGTTGTGCAGAAGCTTTTTAGTTTGATGTAGTCCCATTTGTTTATTTTTTCTATTGTTTCTCTTGCCCAGTCAGACATGGTGCTTGAAAAGATGTTGCTAAGACTGATGTCGAAGAGTGTACTGCCTATGTTTTCTTCTAGAAGTTTCACAGTTTCAGGTCTTACATTCAAGTCTTTAATCCATTTGGAGTTAATTTTTGTGTATGGTGTAAGGTAAGAGTCTACTTTCATTTTTTTGCATGTGGCTATCCAGTTTTCCCAACACCATTTATTGAAGAGACTTTCTTTTCTCCATTGTATGTTCTTGGCTCCTTTGTCAAAGATTAGCTGTCCATAGATGTGTGGGTTTATTTCTGGGCTTTCGATTCTATTCCATTGATGTGTGTGTCTGTTTTTACGCCAGTACCATGCTGTTTTGGTTACTATAGCTCTGTAGTATATTTTGAAATCAGGGAGTGTGATACCTCCAGCTTTGTTCTTTTTTTCTCAGGATTCCCTTAGCTATTTGGGGTCTTTTGTTGTTCCATATAAATTTTAGGATTCTTTGCTCTATTTCTGTGAAAAATGTTGTTGGAACTTTGATAGGGATTGCATTGAATCTATAGTTGGCTTTAGGAAGTGTGGACATCTTAACTATGTTAATTCTTCCAATCCAAGAGCACAGAATATCTTTCCATTTCTTTGTGTCTTCTTCAATTTCTTTCAGCAATGTTTTATAGTTTTCCATGTACAACTCTTTCACCTCTTTGGTTAAGTTTATTCCTAGGTATTTTATTCTTTTTGTTGCAATTGTAAAGGGGATGGTATTCTTAATTTCTCTTTCTGCTACTTCATTGTTAGTGTATAGAAATGCAACTGATTTTTGTATGTTGATTTTGTATCCTGCAACTTTACCATATTCGTTTATTACTTCTAAAAGTTTTCTGGTAGATTCTTTAGGGTTTTCTATATATAAAATCACGTCATCTGCAAATAGTGAGAGTGTCACTTCTTCCTTTCCAATTTGGATCCCTTTTATTTCTTTCTCTTGCCTGATTGCTCTGGCTAGGACTTCCAGTATTATGTTAAATAGGAGTGGTGACAGTGTGCATCCTTGTCTGGTTCCTGTTCTTAGAGGGATAGCTTTCCGTTTTTCACCATTGAGGAAGATATTAGCTGTGGGTTTCTCATATATGGCCTTTATTATGTTGAGGTACTTTCCTTCTATACCCATTTTATTCAGAGTTTTTATGATAAATGGATGCTGTATCTAGTCAAAGGCTTTCTCTGTATCTATTGAGATGATCATGTGATTTTTATTCTTCATTTTATTAATGTGGTGTATCATGTTGATTGATTTGCGAATGTTAAACCATGCCTGCATACCTGGAATAAATCCCACTTGATCATGGTGTATAATCTTTTTAACGTATTGTTGTATGCGATTTGCTAGTATTTTGTTGAGGATTTTTGCATCGATGTTCATCAGTCATATTGGCCTGTAATTTTCTTTTTTTGTGTTGTCCTTGTCTGGTTTTGGTATCAGGGTAATGTCAACTTCGTAGATGAGTTAGGGAGCTTCCCCCCCTCCTCAATTTTTTGGAAGAGTTTGAGAAGGATAGGTATTAAGTCTTCTTTGAATGTTTGGTAGAATTTACCAGGGGAGCCGTCTGGTCCTGGACTTTTATTTTTGGGGAGGTTTTTGATTACTGTTTTGATCTCCTTACTGGTGATTGGTCTATTCAAATTCTCCACTTCTTCTTTTTTTTTAAAGATTTTATTTATTTATTTATTTATTTTCCCCCCAGATCCCCCGGGATCTGAACCCGGGCCGCCAGCAGCGGAGCACGCGCACTTAACCGCCAAGCCACAGGGCCGGCCCTCCACTTCTTCTTGATCCTGTTTTGGAAGGTTGTATGATTCTAAGAATTTATCCATTTCTTCCAGATTGTCAAATTGCTTGGCATATAGCTTTTCATAGTATTCTCTTATAAACTTTTGTATTTCTGAGGTGTCTGTTGTAATTTCTCCTCTTTCATTTCTGATTTTACTTATTTGTGCCTTCTCTCTTTTTTTCTTGATGAGTCTAGCTAAAGGTTTGTCAATTTTGTTTATCTTTTCAAAAAACCATCTCTTGGTTTTATTAATTTTTTCTATTGTTTTTTTGGTCTCTATTTCATTTATTTCTGCTCTGATTTTTATTATTCCCCTTCTTCTACTGATTTTGGACTTTGTTTGTTCTTCTTTTTCCAATTCCTTTAGGTGCATTGTTAGATTGTTTATTTGAGATTTTTCTTGTTTGTTGAGATAGGCCTGTATTGCTATAAACTTCCCTCTTAGAACCACTTTTGCTGTATCCCATAAATTCTGGTATCTCATATTTTCATTCTCATTTGTCTCCAGCTATTTTTGGATTTCTTCTTTGATTTCTTTGTTGAACCAGTCGTTGTTCATTAGCATTTTGGTTAATCTCCACGTATTTGTGGCTTTTCTGATTTTCTTCCTATAGTTGATTTCTAGTTTCATACCATTGTGGTCAGAAAAGATGCTTGGTATTATTTCAATCTTCTCAAATTTATGGAGACTTGTTTTGTGGTCTAATATGTGATCAATCCTGGAGAATGTTCCATGTGCATTTGAAAAGAACCTGTATTCTCGGTTTTTGCATGGAATGCTCTGTATATATCTACTACGTCCATCTGTTCTAGTGTATCGTTTAAGGCCAATATTTCCTTATTGACCTTCTGTTTGGATGATCTATCCGTTGGTGTAAGTGGAGTGTTAAAGTCCCCTACTATTATTGTGTTACTGTCTATTTCTGTTTTTATGTCTGTTAATAATTGCTTTATATATTTAGGTGCACCTTCATTGGGTGAGTAGATATTTACTAGTGTTATATCCTCTTGTTGGATTGTTCCCTTGATCATTATGTAATGCCCTTCTTTGTCTCTTTTTACAGTTTTTGTTATAAAGTCTATTTTGTCTGCTACCCCAGCTTTCTTTTCATTGGTCTTTTTCCATCCTTTCACCTTCAGTTTGTGAGTGTCTTTAGGTCTGAAGTGTGTCTCTTGTATGCAGCATATATATGGGTCTTGTTTCCTTATCCAATCAGCCACCCTATGCCTTTTAATTGGAGCATTTAGTCCGTTGATGTTTAAAGTAGCTATTGAGAAGTATGTACTTACTGCCATTTTTTAACTTTTTTCTTCTCAGTGTTTTAGTAGTCCTTCTCTGTTCCTTTCTTCTTCTATACAGAATTGACAGTCTCTTTAGTTTGTCCTCTGTCTGAAAGCTCTACTCTTTAACTCCCCTCCTCCCTCCTTTTATGTTTTTGATATCATATCTAAACTCTTTCAACCCCCTTATCATGGAAACAGATAATTTTTCCTATTTGTGGTCTTCTCTTTTCCCCTTAAATCAGTCCCTTTAACATTTCTTGTAGCGCTGGTTTCTTGGTGACAAACTCCTTTAATTTTTGATTGTCTGCAAAATTTTTGATGTCTCCTTCCATTTTGAATGATAACCTTGCTGGGTAGAGTATTCTTGGCTGTAAGTTTTTTCCTTTTAGCACTTTAAATATATCATGCCATTCTCTTCTAGCCTGTAAGGTTTCTGTTGAGAAGTCAGCTGATAGCCTTATGGGGTTTCCTTTGTATGTAACTTGACTTTCTCTTGCTGCTTTTAGGATTCTGTCTTTATCTTTAATTCTGGACATTTTGATTATGATGTGTCTTAGTGTGGGCCTCTTTGGGTTTATCTTGTTTGGGGCTCTCTGTGCTTCCTGTACTTGGATGTCTGTTTCCTCCCGTAGGTTAGGGAAGTTTTCATCTATTATTTCTTGAAATAGATTCTCTGCCCCTTTGTCTCTCTCTTCTCCTTCCGGGACACCTATAATACAGATGTTAGTGTGCTTGATGTTGTCCCAGATGTCCCTTAGACTGTCCTCACTCTTTTTAATTCTTTTCTCTTTTACCTGTTCAGCTTGAGTAATTTCTTCTAGTCTTTCGTCCAGCTCACAGATCCATCCTTCTGTATCCTCTACTCTGCTTTTGAGTCCCTCTAGTGAATTTTTCATTTCCAGTATTATATTCTTAATTTCTGATTGGTTCTTTTATATATATTCCATTTCTTTGTTGACATTCTCATTGAGTTCATCTATTCTTCTCCCCAGATCAGTGAGCATCCTTAACACTCTTAGTTTGAACTCTCTGTTGGGTAGGTTGCTCATTTCTGTTTCACTCAGTTCCTTTTCTGGGGTTTTGTCCTGTTCCCTTACTTGGAATGTATTCTTTTCCCTCCTCATTTTGCCTCTTTCCCTGTGCTTGTGTCTACGTATTAGGTAGGTCAGCTACGTCTGTGCTTCCCTCAGTTCTCAATGTTCCAGGGGTGACCCCTATGTGGGCTACGTGTGTCCTTCTGTTGTGGCCTGTTTTCTCTCCCTGTAGGAGCCCAGGGAGGCCAAGTTATGCTCCTGGCCAGCTGTTGTAATGCTCAGCTGCTTGTAGTTGTTGTGGTCCCTTCAGTCTCTTTATCAGGTGTGGGGAGCCCCAGCACAGCTGGCTGCAAGTTCTAATACCACATTTGTGTTGCAGTATTTTTTTTAAGTGAGTAGGCCCCCAGCGTGGCAGGTTGTTAGGCTCAGGGCCTTACAATTGCTATAAGCCTCCAGCCTTTAGGTCTCTTGTCAGCTCTCTCAGGACTGCAGCTGGGTGGGGCTGGCCTCAGGCACAGGAGCACCCAATTGTTTCAGGCTTTGGAAGGTGGGGCAAACCTCCTATGTGGGTCTTTGAGAAGCACAAGTCTTCTGCAGCTGAGAAGGCCTGCCACCCACAGGTCCACACACACAGTCAACAGAGTCCTGCCCCGTGTGCGCGCCCTGACCTCCTGAAGCGGACTCAGTCTCCACAGCGGGAGCCCCATACACTCCACCACCGCCCCACACTCTCCACCCGCTCCTTGTGCACACCCTGCCCCACTGAAGTCGGTTCAGTTGCCAGGCTGCAAAGAATCCAGTCACCAATCTATGCAGGCCCACAAGTTGCCTGAGCACTTGTTGTTGGGTGGGGCCAGTCTCTAGGGTGGGCTGCCTGCCCTGGCTGAGCTGGATTAAATTGGTTCTCTAGCGAGTGGGGCAGACCTGGGCTAGCAGGCCTCAGGGAGAACTCCAGTGGTGACTATGTCAGCACACCCACACCAGGCCACAACAATGGCCGCCGCCAATGTCCCAGTCCCTGGAGAGGTCTCACCTCTCACTGAGATGCACTCAGGGCCTATTAGGTGAGTCTCTTTTCACCAAAGCACCGTGCACCTTTCTTTCTGGTGATTTTAGGTTGCTTTCTGAAACTGGTGAGTTTGTGCATGGGCCCTTTAAGAGCCGGTTTTAGTTTCTTTGTGAACCAGCTTTTCTGGGGCTACTCCCCAATGTTTTAGTAGCAGGCACAGTCAGATATTATGCCACTGGTCTCGATTGTGTTGTTTCCACAAAATGCCCACAGCGGGGGCACTCCCCGGCTCAGGGCCCCGCGCCTCCAGGGAGGGCTGCGTATCTTTGGGCGGCTCCCGGGTGGCTGTGAAGCTGGCGGCTTGTGAAGGCGGCGTTTTTCCTCTCCAGAAGGGAGTTTCTGCCTCTTCTACCTCAGTTAGGATTGTCCATTGTTGCAGGAGTTCCTCTTATCCAGTTTTGAGTTCTGTCTCAGGGGTAATTTTTCCACGAGTAGTTGTAAATCGGCTGTGTCCGCGGCAGGAGGGGAGTTCAGAGTCTGCCTACGCCGCCATCTTGATTTCCTCGGAACTGGCTTTTACTGAAGAACTACTTTGATGCAGACTTTTAGCCAGAGTGCTGGGACGTTATATCATTTAATCAGCACAAAAATCTGAACTATCACTGTCTCTGCTTCACAGATGAAGAAATAGTCTTCACAGTATTAGTTATCTGCTTGGGGGTCTCACAGATGGTAAATGATCAAAAGAGGATTTGATCCCGGGTCTGTATTTGTAACAGTCCTTGCTTCTTCCACTGCATCATGGGGGCTGCTTTCCATGTCTTCTATTTGGTTTGCAGGTACAGTTCCAGCTTTCCATTTGGCACATTAACATACCCCCTTTTCTGTCATTTCTTGCATATAGATCTTTCAGAATCTAGAAAGTTAGTACGGAAAATGACCCCTTTTCCGCCAACTGAGGCTTCTTCCTCTGATGTTCACTAACTATCTGGTGAAGGAGCAACGCAATAATAGGCTGAAATCACACAGCATTAGAAAACCCAGTTGTTACCTTCCACAAGGGGACTAATGTGGACGTTTACACATGCAGTCAGCTCTTATGCAGAATTTAGCTTTATCACCAAGATGTGCTGGTAATAATGTGAAGGCTTGTTTACACGGTCTGTTGCCTACTTGTGTGAACTATTGACCACTTGTGTGTGTTGCCTGGGCAATGGATTGGGAATGAGGAGACCAAGATTTATCTGCACTGATCATAAGCAGGAAAAGCACTTTTTCAAGCAAAGGCCTGACAAAAATAAATCAACCTGAAACAGATTCTCTAGACACAAATTACTTAGGGGAGGGAGAAGTGGCTGATGAAAGCTTTTGCTAATACTGTAATTTTTATGAATTTGTTGTCCTTTAAAATAAAGTGTAAATAACTGACAGATGAGAAATGAGATATACAATGAATTATAAACACAAATGAGTTCATAAAATATTTACCTTCAGTGAAATGGATTTGATACTATTTAACAATAAATATACACAAATATAGCACTCCATTGAAACCAGAATTCTTTTTTAACTTGTTCCTTTAAATTTTTTATTGAAATGTATCAGTATTGAGACTTAATAAGGACTTGCAAATGTGTCTGCCTTCATGTTTCTACTGCCACCTTCTCTAAATGCTAATATCTTAACTATAGAGTGAGATATACTTGGATCTCCCTTTGTTATTTATGGTTATAATGGTCAAAATTTTGACTATTTGCAGGCAATTCTAATGGTGCATATTTAAGAGTAATTACAGCTATTCCGTAGAGTAGTCGTGGAAGTCAAAGAGACAGTGAGGGATTTGAATCAAGTTAGCAGTGAGTCTGGTGTGAAGGAGCACATTATGGAGCTAATAAGGGTCTCTACCTGACCATCCTGCATCCATGTCTCAGTGTTAATTCCCCACACTTTGGAGCCTGTACGGCACAGAGATTAAGAGCACTGGACTCAGATTGTCTGGCCTACGTTCCTAATTCCACTACTCCCTAGCTATGTGACCATGGCAATGTTAATTCTCAGTGGCTCAGATTCCTGATTTGTAAGGATAATAGTACCTACTTCATAGGGTAGTTAGTGGAAAGAGAGAGAGCTTATGTTGAGCATAGTTACATATGTTGAGTGTCAATCATATTCCAAATGATTTAATGCCAGTATGGGAACAACAGCACTGCCCCAGGCTCAAGGCTCCTTTTGATAGAGGCAGCAGCGTGTATTGAATGGCATATGTGTCAGAATTCTCTTCTAATTTACGAGAGTCAGTAATGTCAATCCCTGCATTCTTTCCAAATTGACAAAAACTTCAGAATCCGTCTCAACACATATCCTAGACAACATTATTAATCTATTCTAGTACCTGAAATATAACCAATTAGCCAACCCTGTGCTGACATAATTCTGAAGTGTAGCTCACATAGACTGTTAAGCTGGAGAGAGGAGGTGAGGTTGCTAATGTGGTCAGGAAGAGGACAAAGATTAACTGATATTTCCCGTAGCTTCTGCTAAACTCATTCCCTGTCATTCTTCATTAACCCAGCATAGTGATATATAAGACCTCAAAATTAGCTAATTTTGGAAATTTTTCAGGGCAAAAGCTAACATAATAAAAGTTTCAGATACGTATACATAAAAATGACAGTAGAATTTATCTGTGCAACTTGGGGGCTGGAGGAGGGAAAATGCAGAGAATGTCACTTGGCAGTTATCCTTAATGAGTGGGAAAATGTTATGAAATTTGTTCTTTCATTTACAGGAAGGTTGATTAACCCTCAAGGCAGATAATTACTGGTTTAATGCTGGGTTTACTTTTAACTAAACAGGATTTGGTACATTGCTTCTAGCTATGGTCCTTTATTTGAAAAGATCGTGATGGGAAACTTCTCTCACTTTGCCTCTCCAAGAAAATTCTTAGCCTAAAAGTAAAAAATAAATGTTTTCTGATAGAAAATTGAAATATGGAAAGAATGATGGAAAAGTCTCTATACCCTATTCGTCTGACTAGTGGAGGCAAACAAGTGTCTACTGTATTTCTTCTGACTCTGTCCAATTGAGTATTTCTTCTCTTCAGCACTTGCATCTCCTGCCACTTCACTAGAACAAAGCCAACGAGTAAGAAAAGTTGCAACTCACTAAGTGCCCTTTGTAAAGTGGGAAACTGTGGGCCTATCCTTTTAGGCAACTGTTTTTTATTTGCATTTTGTAGTATCTACCAACTCATAATAGTTTCCTTGACCACAGGATGACCCTGACCTTCTGGCCTTGGTTGATTGAACAGTCCATTAGCATTGAATACAAGTTGAGTAGATATTGCCTTCTCTCTAATAGGTGTTCTGAATGCAGACTTGGCAATAATTTGGACAGAGAGAGTCTTTGCTTATTCGTGGAATTACAATATGCACATTTTAGAGTTGAGAGAAGCTATCTTCTACCACCATATGGTCTCTGTAGCAGAGAAATGTGTTCTGTAAAGACTTGAGAGAGAGTGCGAGAGAGAGAGAAAGAGAGGAAAAGAGAGAAGCAAAGAGAAGTAGAAATGAGGAACATAAAGAAGCTAAGTAGCTAAGTTCTGGGTTCCTGATAGTTTTGATTTTCTGGGATCTGGAAACTTCTGGAGATCTGGCTGCATGTTGAGTCAGGAAAATAGATCAGAGCGAATCTGATTGAGACAAACACTGCTTGTTAAGGCAATTATTTGATAGGTTTGTTTTTTATGATTGCTTTGCCTTTTTTACAGGACAATCATGTTAGTAGTTGTCAGTTCTGAGCACTAGCCATTTAACCTGTTTTTTTTGCTATATCCAACCTTTAGACATTCATTCCAATGGGAATGAGTGATATTCCTGAAGCTTCAATTAACATGTCAAAGCAATTTCTGCATCTTCAGATCAGGAATTGATAATCTTTACCTAACTACTCATTATCACCCCAATCTTGGTAGCCTAAGTCAAGAGGCAGCATAAGAAGGACACATACTCTTTCCATATTCTCTTTCCATAAATTATCCTTCTTCATGATTAACCTGTTCTTTCCTGAGCATTATGAATAATCCTTACAAGAGCTACAAGGCAGATTTTGTTATTTCCATTTGCAAATGGGCAAACAAGCCTAGGAAATTAAAATGGCATATACAATCCCAAGAATTAGTACATCGAAGGGTTGGAATTTTAACTAAGGACTGCCTCTCTCCTAAACCAAAACTCTTTCTAGGACGCTGTAGTGCCTCTTGTTCTTCCTCAGTATCAAGAATTCAACATTGAATTCTTTGTTTACCTTGTTCCTATGGTACTTTATAATATTTAATGCCAAGACCCATGTTAAGCACTTTTGTATTTCATTCTTCATTAGAATCCTATGATGAATGCATGTATTCACATTTTAAAGATGGGGAAACTGAGTCTCAGAGAGATTAACAAATGTAGTAAGGCCACAGCATTTATAGATTGTAACGTAGAACATCACACCCAGATCTGTCTGGCTGCTTTCCCAACCCACATCACTTGCTTCAGATCTTTACTCCGTCCTTTACGTACCAGCATAATCAGCATGTGTCAAACTGGGACGCTTGGCCCAGCCTGGTGCTGCTCTCAAGGTCAGATGATTTGATGCGCTAATAGAGAAACAGAAAGGAGAATGGAGAGAGAGAGAGAAGGAGAAAGGTGCAAGTACCAGCAGAGTACAAAAGGAAGCAAGGACTCATGCAATTAACAAGAAAACCCCCAGGTCTAAGTCATCCCGGACCCTGAGAAAAAATTAGGACAGCTGAACTTGTAGTAACACTCCTCTCCTAGCTGTCACACACTCCAGCTCCCATGCTGAAAGTTGCTACCTTGTAGCACAGTCTCCTGTTCTTACTCCTTCCATACTGTTGATGTTCATTTCAACCTGATTACACCTTGGGTGTAGGTCACTGAATGACTGATGCAGGTACCATGAGCTTTCTTCCTGCCTTCCCTGTTCCTTCCTTCTTGTCACACTTCTTTCATATTCATTTATTCATTCATTCAGTTAGTCATTCACTCATTCTCTCCACCATCCCCCTGATTCTCTTCTCTCTGCTCTCTTTCTCCTCTATGCCTTGAATTAGAGACAGGAAGAGGAGGAACTAATCTATTCCTTCTTATGCCTTCTTCCCAAACACATACCTTAATATTTATTTCTGTAACTAGAAGTAATCTTGCAAGGATACTGCAAGGACTTCTTATCGCAAGTGAGAATCTGTCCTGTCTAGATCTGGAAAAACGTAGCTTCAGTTACTACCTTTTGGCCTCCATTGTAAAGCCTTTCCATCCACCTGGTCAGAGGATTTTACTATTGCCTAGCCTAGCTTCTTCTGTGTGCATGCCAGCTCATTCCCTCTTGCTTAGACATCAGTATTTATTAAGGTTAGTGACTGAACATTTTATCCTGTATAAGAGCCATTCACATGGAATCTGGAACTTTTCTCAGAGATTCGCTTTACTCTTCTTTAAAGCTGTGATAGCTCCCTCCAGATCTCTCTACATTTTCTGAGGACACTTAAGAACAGAGCTGGCCATCAACTGGGACCTCAACATACTTCACCTAAGCTCCTTGACAAGAAAGTCTACATAGTTACTCTAAGCTCAGTCCCAGCCTAACTTCCATAAAGATCTGTTACTATGAAACTTATTTATGATTTTATGAGTTCTGAGACACTTATTTAATTACTGCCTACACAGAGCACAAGATCTATTGGGAACAATAAAGGATCATCCTCATTATAAACTCAAATTTACCTCTATCCTACCCATTACATCAACTTTTATTAATGTCAGTTATGACCATAAGAAACCAGAGATAATGAACAAAGTTTACTTCCATTTAAGATGTGAAGGCAGGCAAGTCACTGCTTTTTGTTTTAGTGTGGGACAAGGAATAGAAAATGTCATTCACTGGATATATAAAAATAAGTCAATCCTTTTAAGAAGATAATTTTCTAGGTCACCTATCACTTACCCAGTTCAGAGTTAGGAGACTGTCTCTCTGAGATGGAAAATGATGAGGAAGTGAAGGGAAAAAAGCAACAATCAGATAGACTGACTGATTGGCGAAGGAATAGAAGAGATGAAAAGAGTGAAGAAAGAGGAGGCAGTAGCTTTCTTGAAAGCAGCAGTATGTGAAATTACTTCTAAAAAAGAAATAATAAACCAGCAGTACAAGTTAAATAAATGATGTTTGGTTATTGAAAAATGCATCTCTTCCCAGCCTCTAACACACTTTAATATTTCTAAATATGACAAAGTGGAACAACACTCATTTTGGATGTTTTGTAATAAATACTAGTGTTTCCTGATTTACCTTTTGTTTAGAGATCCCAAAGTCTCTTGCTCAACGTAGTTAAAGCTATCAAATTCTCCTTTATGGAAGAAATAAAAAAAGGAATTGAAATTATGCCAATGGGAAGGGCTGCATCCAAGATTCCATTATATCATCAGAATTCTGTCTATCTCTGATTCTTGGCTCTGTGGCTCCTACTTGGATTCTGTCTCAGGCAGATTCTATCCTGTGATGGTAGCACCCTGACTTCCAGCAGCTGCAGTCTTAAATAGTCCTTAACACTCATGATACACACAGACAGTAATTCACTTCAATCTTTAAAAGGGCTGTGATTGGCTGACCTGGTGCAAACCTTCTTCCCTAGGGAAGGAATGTGGAATACCCCTTGATTAACAGCTATCTGGAATCCCAGGGAGGGGAAGAGAAAGTTCACAGAAGAGGAACAGTCCATGATACATTGTTTTCTGAAGACTTCTTCCCAAATTAACCTCGGTTAAGTCCAGTCTGTTCTTCCTATTATTAGTAGATGATACACAATGCAAATAATTGAACTCACAATATAGTTATTACATTTCTCCACCTGAAAGCCTTGCTTGTGCTGGAAAAGCTCTTCCCTTATCCTATTTCCACTAGACCACTCCTAAGAGAATTCCCTTTACTTAGAAACTCCCTAACAGCCTGAAACACCCAACTTTGTGCTTAAAATAGGATATTTTGTGTTATTTATTGACATTTCACGTCATAGTTTCTCAATGATACTACAAATTTCATCTTTATCATCCACTGCACCTAACACACTACATATATATACTCTGATTATATATTTAAAGATTACATTTTGAATCAATCATTTAGTAATTTAAGATTCCTGTGCAGTTATCTGTGGAACCGTTTGCTTTCCTCATCTTTTAGTGGTGTCTGTAAAGAAGTGCAGCTAAGGAGTAAGAAGTTTGTAAAGAAGTGAAGCTAAAGATAAGTATGACTAATTTCCATTTTCAAAGGTTTGGTGCAAGGGAAAACATGTTCACGGGTCTTGTTCCAAAGTTTGTTTGCAAGTTGAAAATATCAGCACACAGGTCAATCTGAATTTTGGTTTTTAATTTATGGATTGCTATGGCTAAATTTACTTAATTTGGAAAATTTAGAATCCTGTAAAATCCATGGGAGTTCAATGTAGCAAAAATTGTATATATATATATTTATACATATATACATTTGTGTATGTGTGTTTATATATATATATGCATAATATCTAGCACAGAAATCAAGGTCACAGCCAGTAGCTTCTTAGTGAGAAGTATTTAAAACTGAAAAATATATAAGAGAAAATATTGAAATCTTAATATTATCAGGTCTCTGAGACTATTTTCATTGGATAGGGCAAGATACAAAGGATTGGTTTTAAAGAACTCAGTTGGTGTATGTTGGTTGGGGTGGGAATGGTCAAGAATGGGAAAACCTGTCAGTCCCATATTTCTGGATCTTGTAAACAATCCTGAAAGGGCCCAATCATTGTTTGTTTTTACTCCGCATTTATGAGGGAATAGAGCTGAGTGGAAGAGAACTTGATCTTTGAATCACATAGACCTAAACCTAACAAAGACTCCATACTTTTCCAGTTATGGAAAGTTGGCAAGCTCCCTTCAAATTTCAGAGCTTTTTGTTTGTTTGTTCTGTTTTGTTTTAATATCAATTGTAAAATTAGAATAATAGTACATCTCTTACTGGATTATCTGAGGAGAGGGTTAAATAAGGTAGTGTATGCTTGATACATCAAAAGAACTCAATTAAAGATAGCAATAATGAGAATAATGATTCTAGATATTGCACATACAATATGACATAAAGATTTTTTCAAAAAACTTTATAAAGTTCTCTGAAATCCACCAAAAAAAGTTTCATGACAAATTGCATAAAGGTACTAAATCCTGGGAACAACTAATGTTAAAACTGGAAAAACCAAAGTCCAACATCTTTATTTATAGGTATTGAAATTAGTATCAATAACTTAGTTACCAGCATGCAAGACTCTAGACTCTCAGTCCTGTGAATTACATCACATTGAAAAATATCCATAAGTTTCCACCTTCCGCCCAAACCCTCTAAGAGATCTATTCAATAGGATTGAACCTGTGACAACACAGATGAAGATAGTACAGACAGAAAACACAGGGAGAAGGCAGAAGTGTAGAAGCAATAAACAAGTTAGCATGCCCTCTGTACTGTGCAAAGAGTGTTACATACGCAGCTGCACATGCTGGCTATGAGCATAGGGAATACATTCATTTTTTGAAATTTAAGCTAAGTTAATATGTGACTGATGAAATATATTTAATGGATTGCTAAGTGTTTTCTACACCAGTGGTTATGAGAAAATTTCAGAATGTGCCTTTTTAAAAATCCGTCTTTCCCGATTATAGAGAAGTAAGTCTTGGTTTTCAGTGGAGTTTGAAAATAATATATACATATTTTTGCCATATACAATTACAGACCTGCAAGGAGATCACTGTGACTGATTGATTGAGCGCCAAAATGCCCCAATTTTCCAACCCATAGTATTTTTCAAAGTGACTTTCATATTCCCACACCTTCCTATTCCCACCATTAAAGGTGGAATTTATAGCCACACTTTTCAGCCCCATTATAAAATCCTTTTGTAATATGGTCAATAGAATGCCGTAGAAGTGACAGTGTGTCAGTTCTGAGCCTGGGCCTTAAGAGGCCTTTTATGATTCTATTCTGACTCTCTGACCCCTGAATCGACATGGGAACAAGCCTGAGGTAATTCATTGGAGGATGAGGGACTACTTGAAGCAGAGCAAAGTTGTCTCATCCAAGACTATCCCAACTCAGTAATCCCAGAGGAAGATGACCTTAATGTTTCCCTCAGGTTGCCTAAACTTCAGACAGGTTTTTTTCATTACTTTCTAGGCCCCTGACCTCCCTTTTTGTAGAGTATTTTCTTTAGAATAAACTTGTAATTATAAATTCCTAATCTTCCCATTTGAGACATAAAGCTTTTTAAAAGCCTCTTGCCAGTTTTACCTGTCTTTCTTAAGGATCTGGGAGCCATTTCATCGAAATGTAATCATCAAGGAAGATAGAGTCCCCCACCTCACAGTCTCTGTGGGAGAGGAGGAACCTAACTTCCATGGGCACTTTCCTCCAAGTTGCAAAATTACCTCTGTCAAACATGGATGGACATTGAGGGTATTATGTAAAGGGAAATAAGTCAGAGGGAGAAGGTCAAATACCGTATGATTTCCTTCATTAAGTAGTAGATAATAACAACAATAAACAAACACATAAAGACAGAGATTGGATTGGTGGTTACCAGAGAGGAAGAGGGGAGGGAGGAGGGCGAAAGGGATAATTCGGCACATGTGTGTGGTGATGGGTTGCAATTAGTATTTGGGTGGTGAACATGATGTAATCTATGCAGAAATAGAAGTATAATGATGTACACCTGAAATTTATACAATGTTATAAACCAATGTTACTGCAATAAACAAACAAACAAACAAAAAGTTAATGCCAATTGGAGACACTTAATTTAATATATTACTACTTTGGCTAGTTAATATCAACCTCTCCCATGTTTTACAATAGATTAATAAAAAATTTAATTACTGTATATTAAAAAAAAAGTTATGAGAAGTTTATTTTTTCTTTGGATAAATCCCATTAGCAAACGCAGATGGGCTATGACTTTCCCCTAACATTCTCTAGTACATTTCCACTAGCTCACCTCAGGGCTTAGAAACTCTCCTGCCCTTTGTTTCAACAAAGTTGAGTTTAGACTGATTTTTGACTTCTCTTTCCTATTGCAATAGCCTTGATTAAAATATTTCTTGCCTATTGAACTTTGTCTGGTGCAATTTTTGCTTTGACCTTCCACAAGTGACATAATTATTGACTTAGGACCACAGATAAGTAAGTTCAGACAAGATCAATTGAGCCTGGCCCAGATCTGCAAAACTTCCCAGCCAACCTATAGATTCATAAGCAATAATAAGTGGTAATAATAAACCTCTAAGTTTTGAGGTAGTTACGCAGCAATAACTAACTGATACAGAAGTTGGTAGCTAGACATAAGGTGCTGCCATGACAAAAACTTAAAATATGTAGCAGTAGCTTTAAGACCAAGCAGCAGACATGGGCTGAAAATACAATGAGCAAATTTTTATAAGTGGCTAGAAAAATGTGAACTCATGCTATACAGTAATGAAATTATTGGTAAATCAATCATCTGCAGTAACTCAATAGAAAACTTATTTAACAATCTTATAGATAGGAGTAATGAGTGGACAGACCACTTCATAATCCAGTTTGGGAAGAAAAAGTGTTCCCAGAAATTCTTTGGAACACTAAAAAATGGTGGCATAATCCTTCTGATAGAGCTGTTTGACAGAATCTAAAATCAAACTAGAGAAGACACCAAGATAAACTCTTTCAAGACTTTTAAGAATCTATCTTCTTTCTGTAGCCATAGAAGGGATGGGGGTTCTCGCAAAGCCTCTAGAACAGCCTGTCAACCTGCCCATGCGTGAATCATGCTCTAATTGCTAGGTGTTCTTTACCTTGAAAATGACATTTCTGAACTTATCATGAATAAATCATACATGTTGATTCCCTTTACAATAGGGTAAGTCCTTATGCACTGACCTAAATATACTCTCTCCTTTCATTCACATTGTGATAAAGAAATGCTACTTTATAAAATGACTAGTAAGAATTCAGTTGCAGTCCAAGGACAGGCACTGAAGTTAACTAGGACACCCAGGAACTAAATCCTTCACTGTAGACTCTGCACTGGGCACCAACCATGGACAACTTAATAGTGGCAATAGGCATTATTTTTCAGTCCCTTTGACATGAGTAGGTGGAGAAGTACCTGATCCAATCAAGGATAGTAGAGTTTACCCCACTGCACAGGTGATGAGCAGCCAAGTGAGCAGAGACTGCACCTTTCCTTGAGATTCAAGATAGAATTGTTGCATGAGCTCCTGAAAAACTGATCCATTTTCAAGTCCTAATCTTGTACAGTAAACGTAAAAAATAAGAGGCTCTGCTACATTTTTGCAATGTGTCTCTTCCCTATCCCCTCAGTATTTCCTCCATCATCCCACTTCATATTCCTGTTAGTTCCATGATGAATTGAGCAGTCAAAATGTCTCAGCCTGCTTCTCTGTTTATTATAGAGACTCCCCGGTACTTGACACAATGCATCAGTGAGGTTCTGATGACCTCTGTAGGCCTCCCTTGCTGTTTGAATGCTCTCTCACACACAAAAGCAAATGGTATTAAAGGATATTGGTGAAGTGAGTGACTTTCTCTGAACGATGGTCCTGTAAAGAAAGGGAGAATACCATAGACAGCACTGGAGACATGTCAGCAGACCTTAGAGAAGCTATTCAGCACTCCTGAGCACAGAGGCAAATATAAAAACTAATGGGGGATTTGTAAAGGGATGTGCATTTACCAGGAAGACCAGCAGAACAGAAGGAGTCCTAGCAGGAGGGCTGTGTTTTGTTTAGGGGTAGACGTTAGGGCAGGGGGAAGAACAAAGCTCCCAAGTTTTATGTATGACAAGGGGCTAGGGAGTAAGATTGAGAGGGTTGAAGTGTGTAGTGGACTTCTGTATTTTTTTGCCTGCCCAACATCCATTTCCCCTTTAGTGAGCATTGCTTCCTCATTTTTCTTGGTGAACCATCCTTTCCTATTCTCAAACTCTATTGTGGAGTTAGGGGTGTGGTGTCCCCTCTCCCAGCTCCAGGGATTGAAATATAACTCAAGACTGGTCAGAGAATCACGTCATCCCATGCCATGAGTTTTTTCTTTGGTGGATACTCCCAGGCCTATCTAAACAATGATATGAGATCCAATTCCAAGTCTTTTGTTGGAATTGTTGGGAAAGAAAATATCTCTTTCTGCTGAACTTGAAACTATTTGTTCTATGTCTGTAGCTGTATGGGGCCATTGTGCATGAGAACCCAATTCAAAATGAAGCTACCACAAAAAACAAGCAGAGCAGAAAGATACAAGGTGAATTACTACTAAAATTATCTGAGTTCCTGGATCCAGACTTGCCTAGATTTAACAGCTAATTTGGCTAATGAATCCCATTGTGTGTATAAACTAGTTTTGGTTAGATTTCTGCCACTTGAAAGCAAGAGTTTTGATGTACATAAAATATTAAGGCTTTGATTTTAGACTAGGCAATCCCCTCACTTCACCCGTACATCCCATAAATCATAACCTGAAACAAAGCTTGTGTGCAGGTAGTTATTCTGATAATTAATCTCAAGGAACAGGGGTGAAACAGGGAAGGAGGGAAGGCAAATCCAACAGTGCGTCGTCAAGTTTATCACCACTAGGAGCAAATGGGCTGGATCCCATAAGGGATTCTGTGAGAATCCATGTAGAATGAGCCTGAGTGTTTTATGTGCAAGGAATGGGAAAGGAGGATATATATTTACACATTGGTCTCTGTCCCCATGGGTCACGGATCGTCCCTTGGAGTTTTCTAACTTCTTTCCACTTCCGGACTTGCACAGGTATTAAAAATGGTTAAGTAGGTTCCTGCAGGTGGTCTATTAAGCAGAGCACAGGAAGTACTTGATATAGTCCAGCCCTTGGGCTGCTCAGACCCACTAGCATTCACATTAAGTCCAATCCATAAAAAGGCTGTGAGAAACCATAATCTCTTCAAAAGACATCATTCACCAGGGTTAGTGGAACGAGCTACAGTAACATTTGCCTCTTGAAGGCACAGCTGAGGCACCAGATTGAGCTGCCAAATCTGTGAGTGTTGGGCAATATTTTTAAACTTAAATCAATAGCCACTATATAGTGTTGTGGTTTGAACAGGTAGAATATATGGGTCTGGGATTTAAAGGGTAAAGATAGGAGTGGTCCTTCTTCCCCACCCCCCTAGTGAACCACTTGGGGCATTTGTGCACTGTGTCCCCATGGATATAGAGGTCCTTCTTTCTAATCAGGGAACACCTTGACCAAAAGTAGAGTGACCAACTTGTCCTGGTTTGCCTAAGACTATCCAGGTTTAAAACTGCCTTCCAGGATCCTCCTCAATCGCAAACAAACTGGGATGTTGGTAGTTCTAACCAGGCAACATAACCTGAGTTCCATTAACCTTAAAAGCTATAGCTGCACTTGGTCACTTTTGCTTCCTCAGCAGGCAAAGAAAGAAGTTTTCATAAAGGCATGGGTAATCTACCCCGATCATCAGAAGGTAGGGTGCTGCTTCATTATGAGGACATGGAAGACTGTGTTTGACACTCAATTAATATACTGGGAAATCTGTTGCTACTTCCATGCTCAGATTGAACTGTAAATAGGCAATTTCAGCAACCAAGGCCTGAGAAGTACATGTAGCCATGGGCTTAGATCACTCAGGAATAAGTGTCTAGGTTGATTGCAGGTGACGGAAATGTAACCCAAGTCAGCTTAAGAGCTCAATATAACATATTAGCCAAATTAACTGTTAAATCTAAGCAAGTCTGGATCCGTGGTTAAATTGTATTATTAGTAATTGGCTTGTTCCATTGTTTCTGTTCTGTTTTTACACTGTAAAGACTTCATTTCAGAGCAGGTTGCCATGCATGGTGGCCTTTTGCAGGTATAGGTATATAGCAAGTAGTGCCAAGTTTAACAGCAAGTGTTGTTCTCCTTCCCCACAGTTCCAACAGAAGATCTAGAAGTGAGTTCTGACTGATACAGTTCATTGAAGCATTGGTCTTAGACTAGATTCCCCTCAAAACGAATAGCCTGAAATGAGGGCTTCTGTATGGGTAGTTTACTTTGGGAAGTAAACCCACAGAGCAGGAGTGAGAGACTGGGTCTTATTCCACGGGATAAGAAACCAATGGCAGGGTTCTGCCAAGTTCTACATCCCAGTTATGTACTCAGGTTCCAGAGTGTGTCATTAAACACACTGAACCTACCATGAGACTAACTTGGACCAGTACTCCATTTATGATCTGACTTCCACAAGCTCACAGTATATCTGGGATTATACTATGGCTGTATTAGAGCACTAATATCAATATACTATTAGTTCAGACCCTTTACCAACAACCATTGGTAATGTTGGGCATGATTCTTTTTCTAGAGTACAGTTTTTCTGGTAAATGACTACAAGTGCCTATTGGAAAAGAATAGAATATTGTGTATCATATGTACAATCAATGGCATTGCAGAGTTGTCCCTAAAGGCGCCACAGCCTTCTTTTCAATCAATGAGAACTGGTTTACACTTGAGAACTCAGTGAGAGATGATTATTTTTCATTATGACGCCTGCAGTTAGCCTTCTGTTCACCAGCTCTTATGTGTTTCTCCTACCTAGCGTTTTGTTCAGCTTCACTGATCCAACATCCTCAAGGTTCATTCTGACACATGGTTCTCTAGTTTCTTCCATTAAACAATAACCAGATATTGCAATATTTTGGGAGGGAGGGTGTACATTATTTTCTTCTACAACATACACTGTATTTCTCTATTTGGACTGTGGTGAAATGTGATCATAGTTATTAGTGTAGATGCAATGAGGGAAGGTGGGGCCACTATTGAGAAGAGCAGGCATCAATTTTTTATGCATCTGACTCGAGGGAACTACTGGCCATTTCTCAAGGTCACTTCTTATTTGGAGAAGATAGCTGCTTCTTCTGGCCATTTGGATTTAGGGGAATATGGGCCTTCACTTTACTTATGCTGATCTATTAAAACGTCCTTTTATCAGATCTCGGGGTCCCACTGTTTCCTCCTATAATCTTTATTGTATCTTGTCAAACTTATTATGGCTTTGCACTCAGAGTGCTTTGTAGCTCTGCTAGTTTTATCCTGAGCAGAGTTTTATCCTTCAGTTAAATCCTGAGCTTAATATTCAGCACACTCACCCTGATGCTGCTGGAGTTAAGGGTCTATTTAAATAATACCATGGAGCCACTCTAACTCTCATAGTATGCCTTGAGTTGATAGTTGACTAACTTTGAGCATATTATATTTATTTTTCAAGGCTTCTAAAGCTGCCAATCAACTTTAAAACATCTATAATTTAATTGCCCATGTATTGTTTAAATATCACCATTCAATATAAGCTAATACTTTACTTTCCTAATTCATCTGATTCCAAGCCACCACCAGTGACAATCCTAACTGTCCATGATGCTTTCATATGCCAGATTCTGTCACCATTACACTTACCATCAGCACTGGGAGCCCTATTGTTGCTGAACTATGAGTGGTCCAGTTTCAGGATGTTGTCCTGAACGTCTGCTTTCCAGGCACTTCTCTTTCAAACCATCTTAAATTAGGTCCCACTTAAAACAGAGCCTGAGATAAAGACTTGCATGCAGTTTGTTTTTGGAAATGACCCCAAGGAAATGGAGATTGGGTCTTCCAAGAGGGAAAAATGAAAGGAAAGAAAACTAATTCAAGATGAGTTATTGTGTTTATCACAATTATGACAACCCCATTATGAATCTTCTGAGGTATCATGTATAATAAAGATAAGAATTTTCCAACAAAGGGACAAAGACGAATTATTATCTACTAGCTCTCTTCCCCATTGACCACAGGATTTTCATTGGGATGTTAAAAACCTTCCATGTCTGGGTTTGCACATGCATCAAAGTGGCTGAGAGGGTTTCTACAGGTATCAAACACAGAGTCAGCAGAAATGTTCTGGGGTAGAAACAAGCAGTTCAGGGGAAGTGCTATCAGCTTACACTTGCATTAAACTGGTTGCTGCAGCAATGACTATAATAAAATGTGGACCAAGAAGTAGTGAGTTTGGGTAAAAGTGAAGTCTCCGAGAGCATACCTACCCATGTATGTGTAGAGCATGGGGACAAGTGCTTTTCTCTTCAGGTTATTTATAAATGAAATTTCCAGGGCCTGTTTCAGGTTTTCTAGTTGCCTACATAATGTGAGGTCAAAGAACCACTCACTTCTATGTTTGAAATTCTTCATTTCACTTTGTCAAGAAATCCACATCCCTCATGATTATTGGCTTTTCTCCAACCACTATCGATTTATCCATTAATAATTTCTTTCAACAATTACTTATGGTAAATCTTTAATGTGCAATGATGTTGAGGAGGACATAGTAATTAGCTAGAGATACACCTCACCTTCAGGTTACTTTGAAATAATTGGGGAGAAAACAGGTATCAGAACTTCCATACTGTCTTAGTTTTCTCATTATTAGTTCTGGAAATAGTTTTGCATCCTTGAATTAAAGGACATTATTCCAGGATTTCAAGGATGAAATGAGAAAATAAATTGCAGTCAATAAATCAAGACATGGGTTAGCATCTCAGATGTCTAATTTGGTAAAATAGAGACTGAAAATTTTGGAATATTAACTTAGTAAGTTGGAGAAAAATGATTAGGTATTAAAGATAAAAGTCTGGAACTCAAAAATGCAGGTTCTTTGGGAGAACATAAGTGCAGAGGTGGACCTTATTCTAGGTCAGGGAACAAATGTTCTTGGATAATATTTTTAAATGATAGAAACGTATTATTTTCAGAGTTGACATTTGAAGTTTCAACTATTGTCAATGGCTCTGAAAATCCAACAGTGATTGATATTTTGTGAGACAGAAAATTGAATCCCAAAAGCCACTAGCTGGTGTGTAAGAAAGAGAACTGAGCTAAGGAGTAGCCTTGCCTGCTGCCCATCATCTGCATTGAAACACATGTAAAGACTACGTGGTGAATGATGGAGGCCTTAGTTTTTCATGCACTTACAGAAAGAAACTGATTCCAACAAGAGAGACCGAGGCCCACGTTGACCTGGATCCCCTCTGGAGTAGGGGTAGGGGACCTAAGGCAAAGAAGGTTAATATGTACCAAATTAAAACAAGTGATAAATCCAACTGTACCTTGTACTGAAAGAGTCTATGAAGCCATTCCTTGGCTGAGTGCAGAAGAGTTCCATGATTCATTGGTGGTGGGTAGCAGAGGAGAGAACATCAGGACAAGTGAGTTATAATTAACATCTTTGAGAAGGGTAAGAGAAATGTTGTCTTAGGATGAGTTCCTCTTAAAGCTAAGCATGAGAAAAAGGCTTCTGAGAAGGAAGTTTACTTTTGAAAGTAATCTCATAGAGTAGGTATGAAGGGCAAGGGAAATAAAGTGAAGCCAAAACAAGAACAAGTTATTGATTTGGCCACTGTTAAGAGTGACTGCTCCCAGGGGCCTTCTGAGGAGCTTTTGAAAGGGTTCTCTAAATTTCTTTCCCAGGGAATGGAAGGTGAAAGAATGTATTCCTAAGCCCCTGGCCCATTGGTCAGAGTAGTTCCATGGTCATTAATTGACTGAACTTCAACATTGCGCATGCATCAATGCCAAATAAGTTCCTATCAGTTTCCCAGGCCACAACTTCATTAAGCAAGGGGAAGGTGGCCCAGGGCCTAAGGTTGAATTTGAAGCCAGCCAAAGTCTGCGTTGAACTGGGGACCACAACTGTTTCTGAAATCAGATGAAGGACTGAGAGGAAAGAGTGTTGCATGGGAGACTTGATACATATATTCTGACAATAATCTTCCTATTTTTATTTTCTACAAGCCTATGTTGACTCTATAAAAAAACCCTACCAAATCTCACCAATTTGAGGGAGTATGCACACAAGCTGTGACCTTCTCAAGAATGATATTGCCTGGATTTTGTCCAAGTCCAGACTTAATCTTTGAGTAGTAAATCATGCCATTCAAGCTTAGGACCCAGCTGCTACAAAGGCAACAGTGTCAATGAAATAAAATTAACAGTGCAACATGCTAATAAAATGGGGAAATCCCAGAATTCCCTATTAAAAAAAGATATTAGCCTGACCCATGTTTATTATCTTTTTCTGCAATAATTAATTTTCCCAGAAGCTTCTGAGAAGCACACCAACAGTAATGAAGCAGAAAAATGATGGATGTTAAGAAATTAAGGTGTTCCAGAATGGGTTATAAACTTGTACCTCTTTGTTGCCCATGCACTTTTGATGAGCTTGCAAAGTTTCAGACCTCTCTAATTTAAGATGGAGCAGTTTTATTTCTTTCAGCTACAGTGGAAATAATTTCCTTATCTATCATTAGAATGGTTTAATACTTTCATTAATCCACACATCATAAAGCAGAAAGTGATTTTTATACCTACTCCAATCAGTCATTATGCCTGCTTCAGAATGGAAAATGGTTGTTTTCTGCTGATTCCAAAGATAGACTTAAGGCCAATATCTTCCCAGGCCATCACTATTATGGGGGCAAACGGAGACATAGAAATGCTGTTGTCACCACCTCTTCCTTGGCATAATTTGGATTATTGCTATGAGCAGCAGAATGTTTGCAAATACGTCAGAGACCCTTGACTTTGTGGCAGTACACACAGATGTGGGACATTAGCAGGCACCAGGGTTGCCCTATGGTGCAGGCAATTTGTTTCCTCATCACATCTATAGGAAGCCTGTGGCGTTGTGTATCTCATCCTCCTTCTCCATCTCTTAGTGGCCAAGACGGTGGGCAAGGTTTGAAAACAGATAAACATGTCATAGCACGGAACTTATAGCCACTCTTCCCAGATAAGCCCTACCTAGTGGCTATTATTTCACTAGTCTACTGAACATATTCAGGATATTCTCTCCCTCTCTATGCAGAACACTTGGCTTCCTGTTCAAAATGTGCTAGAAAGAGAGAAGAGGCATTTACAATGTTATATTGGTAAATTTGTCAGTCCCCAGTGATATGGATCCCAATGGAATTTTATCACTTTAGGTGAGCATTTAGTCTGGTATAATTTATTTTTATTTTTAATTTTTATTTATTTATTTATTTATTTTGAGGAAGACTAGCCCTGAGCTAACATACGATGCCAATCCTCCTCTTTTTGCTGAGGAAGCTTGGTCCTGGGCTAACATCCTGCCTATCTTCCTCCACTTTATATGGGACGCCACCACTGCATGGCTTGACAAGCAGTGTGTTGGTGCGCGCCCAGGATCTGAACCTGTGACCCCCGTGCCGCCGAAGTGGAGCGTGGGCACTTAACCACTACGCCACCAGGTTGGCCCCTAGTCTGCTATAATTTAAAGAGAATGGACTATGGAGAAAAGACACTGAAGAGCTGTCAGACTTGTCAGAATTCACAACAACAAGGCTCTGACGGCTGAGACACAGGTTGTTCTAATGAAATCCTGAGTGATTGTGAATAATGTGCCCTATGTGTCCCGAGGAACAGTATGGGTCCTAATACCAAGGAACAAGGTTGGAGAGCTTGGAAAAGAGGAGAGAGGAGAAAGAAGAAGGTCTAGGGTGGGGTGGCAGATGCACAGCACTCCCCTCTCCCATACATGGCAAAAAGCATGTAGTCTTATCCCTAACCTCTGCATACACTAAATCCTAATGCATGGGAAACAAAGAATGTCCAGGAAAGGGTCATTATATAAATCACAAAGAATATTCCATTCTCTTCATTTTTAGAATACTCCTGGTTTATAACACAATTTATTACTTTAAACATGTCCTAACTTGTATGCTTTCATTTTTATGTCCTAATAATATCTTAGATACTTATGATATTTTTAAGGTATTTTCACATATATTGTGTATTTGATTCTTACAACCACTCTGTCAAGTAAGGCAGGTATTATTATTTCCATTCAATGATTAAAAAATAAGTGAGGCACAGAGAAGTTGTGACTTTTCTATCTCATATTTTTAAGAACTGGAGGAACTAAGATAGAAATTTGGATCATTAATCAGAGCACTTGGCTTCTATGTATTATTTGTGTTGAATTAATTGTCCAAGATTGATTTAAAGAGAAAAAAATGTCAGCAGCTAAAAGAAGGTTGGGAATCACAAAAATAAACAATTTTGAAGGTCCTTTCCAGAGAGGGACTAGAGAGACTATAGAAGAACTTCCCGGGTTTCCTGAAGTCTTAGTGTGAGCTATTTGGATTTGAAAGCAGTCTTGCATAATGTAGCAATCTTGTCCCCAGATTGAACAATGTCTCAGAAAATTATATAATAATGCATCATGAGAGAAGAGAATACTTTCCAATCCTCCAAGGCGATAGTTTTATTTACTGAAACTTGATTACTCTTTTAGCTGACTAATATGGAATGTCTATAAATGATATTAAGCACCAGGATAATACCTGGCATTGTTAAAATTATGGAGCAACTTCCACATAATCATGGCCTGCACATATGCACTTCGTGTCACTCAAATGCACCACGCCACTGGTGGGCACGCTGTTGGGTGCTAGTCTCATGAAGTAACTGAGGTCAAAATCCATGAGTTACTCTCTACCCTCAGATTCACAGTTGACTCCTGAAATCCTGTGCTCAAATTTTTCGGTAGAATGAAACAACATATTTTCCTTACAGGAGGAAAAAAAAAAATTCAGAAAAAATCAAATCATTGAATCTAATGGGAGTGCATTTTTCAGTGAAGTCTTCCTCTGATGAAGAACTTAAATGTCCTTAGCTTGTCACAGTGGGGACAGAGTTATAATGAGACACATCTTTGCTTGGCATAGTTCTGAGATATAATCATTAGCATCTATTTATAGAGCATCTTTTGCCTGTGTACTGTACTAGGTTCCTGAGATTATCTTCTGAGATTGTCAACAACTTGCAATACAGTGACTTTGGGTCACTCAGACAATTCCTTCCACAAAAGAGGTGTTTTGAGACATTATAATATTTTGGCTTGTTTATTGACTTAATGAGGGAAAGATTCCTTTGTCTCTGTATTACAAAATAAAGTTGGAATCTGTATAGTACTATGAAAAGAGCCCTGGGCTTAGAATAGGGAAACTGGGGTAATGAGGTGGAATTAGGAAGGAAGAACTAAGATGTACCTAAGATTAAGAATGAAGCCGGAAGAAAATGAAAACCAATGAATTGATGGCGTAAGGGTTTAAAATAGGTTGATAGGGCATTCTCGGGCTATATCTATCCCTGAAATTGTAGACTACCTAAAACAGTCAGATGGTTCACCTGGCATTCAAGAACTATTGCAGATTGAGGGGAGGCCAGGCTCTGTACACACACACACACACACACACACACACACACAGAGGGCTTTTTTTCCTCTCTTAATGGGCTGTGGAATTTAGTCCAAATATTGTAACTTGGAATGCAAGGCCACTCACCATCAAACTTCTCTTCTGTCACTTCTTCAGTTTTTCTCCCTACATTTCAGCCCAAAGGGGGCTGCTGGGAAACTAGTTGTCCAGGACACTAGTCTATAAAGAAAATTAAAATAGTGCTCAAATTGTTATAATAAGAAATATGTTTCACTGACCACATCTCATTGTGGGGTAATTTTACAATAGGTATAAGTGACCTTTTACTGGGCTTCTTTGGTTCTATGGTGAGACTTCCAAAATGCAAGCTAGAATTTCATCGTCTTGTCAATATGATTCCATCTAAGACAAGTGTAACTACAGAACGTTAAGTTTGGCTAGTAGGGTAGACTAGGGTGAACTTCTCACTGTAATAGAAACCAGATAGGTTCCCAATAGTTCTTTTCCTTGGCCTTTACCTCAATTGACGATAAGCCACACTTTTTTAAATAAGTGAATATTTGTGTGTGTTTATACTGATATCTATTTATTTATAATGGTCTAAAGGGACACCTAGAAATTAGCCTGCTCGTATCCCTACCTGTATTTCTCCGGCCCTACTCCAGTTACACTGAATGCCCTCTTGCTCCCTCAACATGCTAGGCACTGCGTGTCTTTGTTGGTTCTCTTCACTGAGACTGGAATTTAAATGCCTCTCTGCTCCGCCCCAGCTCATAGCTAAAAATACCATTTTCATCTTCAATGACTTAGCTTAAAACACACCAGCTTTTCCTTTTTGCTCTAAGTTATTTCCTTCTTCCTCTGTAATCTTGTTGTACTTGGTTCCGATCTCAGTTTTATCACTTATCATGCTGATTGCAAAGTCTCCTTTCTGTAGCAAGCTTTCAGTCCTCAGGAACAAGGAGAACGTCTTATTAGTCTTTGTAACCCCAGTGCCTAACCCGTAATCTGGCACTGGAGATGTGCTCAATAAATGTTTGTTAAATTACCTTTTAAATTCTTTGGTGTGGGTTTTAGTCCTGAGCGAGTTACTAACCAGCCGTTTAACCTTGGAAAAGCAGCTCTAGCTCTGAGCCTTGGTGCTTCAGAAACATACGAAAAATGTCACACTTACTTTGAAGCATTCATTCCAAATTCAAAGGGAACATGCTTAAAAAAAAAAAAAAGAAAGAAAAGAAAAGCACTCTGAAATCTGTACACTGACATGGCGTAAAATGGAAGATGGATCAGTGGCAGATCAAGATCCACGCTGGTGCAGAACTCGTTACTGTAAAAATTCAAGGTTTATTTACAGGCCCTGTCTCCTGATTAAAGATAATATGAAATCCATAAACACCACAATTTGGAATCTTAATTCCTCCAAAGACATCTCCAAAATGTGGCACTCATTGTCAGTGAGTATGTGATGCTCAAAGCACCTAGCAATAGTTCTGTACCTGAGCGTTCTTTGAGACACTCTGAAAGTGGAACAAAATCTTGGGTACTGGATTTGCAAACTTTCTCACTTAATGAGCCTTGGCAAAATCTGCTAAGAGGAATATAAAGAGAAACAGTATCAAGGAAGGTCTTTGCCTATCTTCTTTTGGAATGGTATATAAAGTGAAATTCTACTGAAAGGACATATTGGTTCAAACCAACACTTCAAGGTTTATTTATTACTTACATTCTCAATCTACCTCCAACCCTTTCCCTCCGAAATTAAGAAACAAATAAAATACCACACTTGTTTCATTCAAATTACTGTATTCCTTGTCCATTGGTGTGGAATATATGTTGTTTTGTTTGTCCCAAATTGCACATCACAAATTTCTTTTCTAGTTCAAATTGCTATGTAACAAATTACGTCCTAAACTCATTTATTTTCTTAAAATAATTATTTTATTATTCTTATGGATTCTGCTAGTTGGGAATTTGGCTGTTGATCAGTGGGGTACCTTATCCTTTTTCATGATGTCTGAGGCCTCAGGTGGGTAGTCTCAGAGACCGAAGGTCACTCTATGGCTGAAGGCTGGAATCATCAAAGGGATAATTCACATGTATTCACATGGCTGAAATGATTCAAAGATTAGTACTGCCGACTTAAAAGTTTACATGCGATAATTCTATTTGGCTTGGCTTCTTTAAAATGTGGATGCTTCAGGGTAGTTAAACTTCTTAAATGGCAGCTCAAGACTCCGAATACAGGTGTTCCAGTGAATTAGGTAGAAGCTACAATTGACCTAAGAGTCATGCAGTGTCCCTTCTGCTGCACTTTGCTGATTACATACAAGTTATATGCCCACTTTGAGTCAAAGGAGTATGGGCATCTCAGTGGAAACAGTGGCAGCACACTCTCTTGGGGGGATCAATCAGTTTGTCCTTAGGAGAATATATGTCCAAAAATCTGACACTCATTTTTATCACTCATATACCACAACTAACCTCCTCTTTCATCCCTGGCAGACTCCTTTGAAATGAAGGCATCGAAAGGGAGAATCTGCCATGAATATGAAAATTAGGAAGTTGGCATTTTATCTCAACAGATCATATATCCTCCAAAGTATTGTGTGTAAATTAGAATTTCTTTTATTCCCCATCTCACAACCCCACTTTC
The DNA here is from genome assembly GCF_020826845.1 of Diceros bicornis minor. Lineage (NCBI taxonomy): Eukaryota > Metazoa > Chordata > Mammalia > Perissodactyla > Rhinocerotidae > Diceros > Diceros bicornis. The sequence continues at coordinate 71,845,702 of NC_080745.1, forward strand.
TTGTATTTGATTAAATTTGCCTTAACCTTCAGAAGTTTGCATCTTCAAGCTCTTCATCAGGTGGCTTCCTGAAGGCCTCTATTTTTGGTAAACTCTCTGTGATTTGTGGATTCTTCTGATAATGTGCCTGGAAATGGGAGCTGGAAAGTTTGCATTACATCATGTGTTCCCGTACTAAAAAGCTCCATATAATTACAATACAATTGAATACATTTAAAAAACAGTACAAGTAGAATATTTAAAGACTTTGACTAAGAATATTTTGGATATATTTTAAAAATATGCCATTACTTTAGAAATTAATGAACTTTGGTTAGTTGGTGAGGAGATGAGTTTTCTTAAACCATGATTAAGAATACATTCAAGGGGCTGGCCCCGTGGCACAGGTGGTTAAGTGCGTGTGCTCCGCTGCACGCTCCCGGGGTTCACTGGTTCGGATCCCGGGCGCACACTGATGCACTGGTTGGCAAGCCATGCTGTGGCGACATCGCATATAAAGTGGAGGAAGATGGGCACGGATGTTAGCCCACGGCCAGTCTTCCTCAGCCAAAAAAAAAAAAAGAGGAGGATTGGCAGATGTTAGCACAGGGCTGATCTCCTCAGAAAAAATAATAATAATAATAATAATACATTTAAATTAAAATGCACTTATAAAGTAGAACAGAGAAACCTAAAAAGTCTCATCCAACTGAAAAAATGTAATGGAAGTAATTTCTTCTGCCTATTTAGACATGGTTTATGGCATCACCTATACTGTGCTAGAGGGAAAATAGCAAAGTTTGCAGCTCACTGAGAACATCAAAACTGATTTATGCTCCTTTCATTGGCGCATGCATTTATGTCAGTCACCATGAGAGAGTAAGGGCTTAATTTTCTGAATTTAATTTGTATAAACATTCAAAAAACTTTTTGTTTTCCCCCCCAAGAAAATTTCCTGGTAATTTGCAATTGGGTAACATTTTTCTTTGAGAAAGTTGGAAGAAACTTGTACAATTTAACTGGGAAAAGAAATAGTGGAGGAAAATTTCAAGTGAAAGTGATTGAAAAATATTAAATTCTTTATAAAACTCAAGTTCTATTCTATTACGATTATTACCAACATTATCATCATTAGTTATCTATGCCATTTAAATCACCTGAAGTCTTTTGACAACAAAGGGAAGAGAGAAAGAAAGAGAGTGCGAAAGAGAGAGACACAAGGCTATTTAAATAGAATTGATTAAGAAAAGCTAATAGCTTTACAGTTCCTCATTCCTATGTCCATGTATATAATTTGGTGCTAAGGTGTTAGAGAGTGAGGTATTGACAACAGGATTCAGTAAATATTAGAGACATGAAAATTTGAACTGTCAGAGGCCTTGCTAGAGCACCTGGGACTTGAACCCAGCCCTGGTCACTAACAGAATTTGAATGGGTGGAAGGGAGAAGGGAGAGGGCTTGAAAAAAGCACACAGTTTGAATTGAGTATGATATGAGGTGGAGGGAAGTGAGGCATGAGTTTAGAAATTATCGTGACCATGCCAAACAATGTCTCCAGAGCTTCAAAGAAGCAAGAAGCATGTGAATAAATGTGAAATTGTTTCCAATGAACGTAATGAGAATCAATACTTTTACCAGACTTTCCAAATTTCTGAGTACTAAATGACTATTATTTCTAGACTGAAGCACTTTACTGTTAGCTCAGCACAATAAATGATAATAGATCCAAAGCTAGGAACATATTTTTGAATTTCAGAATACCAGTGATAAAGAGAAGACCCTACAAGTTCCATAGTGGCTAAAAAGTATCAAGATCAGAATGGCATCAGACTTCACAGTAGCAGCCCTCAGTGCCAAAGACATCAGATTCATAACTTCAATAGCACTATAAGGGAAAATAGATTTAAACTAGAATTATACATTCAGCCAAAATGTTAAGCAAATGTGAAGATAGAACAAAGCATTTTGAGATATGCACTGACTCATTTTTTTCCTCCCAGAATCCTCTCTGAGAAAGCTATTCAGCATGTTCTCCAAGAAAATGTGGGGAATAAATCCAATTAAAGGAAGTGACAAAGTTCAGGAAAAAATAGTTCTGAAGCAGGACAAATGAGCAACCCATGTAATGAAGGATGTAAGCTCCAGGAGGGAAGCTTCTAGGGAAATTAAAAAAAAAAAAAAAGGAATTTGTTGTCAAGAGGGAACAAAACGAAATAAATAAACAATAGCAAAATGATTGATTGCTACATGATAGTAGTGACATAAATAAGCAATGTTAAGTACATTTCAGACTGTACTTGTAATGATCAATGTTACTTCTAGGAAATAAAACCCAACACTTTTCAACAAAGAAGACCATGATCATTGTGTACTATTTATCTAATTTAGTGAGCAGCTGATAGGTAGCAACACAGGTACCTATTAAGCAAGAAACAGATATAACATATATAAACAAATATGTAATCACTTAAATAGTGATTATATATCTAACTAAAACATTTGCTACAACTCTATTAAGAGAATGGGGGAGAGGAGGTGGTGCTGTGTGTAAAAGTGATAGTTCTACATAATATAAGTAGATAATGCGAAAACTTGACAAACTAAGAAAATTGTCATATCAATGTACATATATTATTTAGAAATACCAAGATAAATATATATATATATATATAGGACTTTCCTCCAGGGAGTAGAATTGGAGAGGGAGAAGTGTTAAGGGAGAAATTTCTGTTTTGATATAAACATTTTTTACATTTGAGTTTTAACTTTAAAATTAAATACTTTTTTTTTTAATTCTAAATTGAAAATGAGAGACACCAAGGATTCTATGATTACAGAAACTTTCCAGTAAAGTATGAATAATCCTCTGGCCTGAAACGGATCAATTGATCTCCCAAAGCTGGAAAACACTGCAAGATGAGAACAGCTGGGGTTTGAGTTTACACAAAATTACATAATTTATTGTCTTTTCCAAAGAAACGTGCTAAGGGGAGGACTGTCTTGTCAGATTCAAGTGCTCTAGTTGGTGCCAAGTCAGGCCAATAGGGGAGATTTTTCAGCAAAATTGGTATAAAAATACATCCTCTTTGAAACTAAGATTTTGGAGTTTGCTCACTGACCTCTCTACTGCATTTGGAGTGCATGCCCAGGTTCTCCTGGCACTTATGCTGCCTACTGGAGGCTCAGAACCTGCCTGGCCCACACCTGCTTGGTAATTCTTGTTCCCCAGACTCTCCTGAGACAAAATTGCTCTTTCTCAGGTTGACTTTTTTGCGGATTCTGATCATTGCTGTGCCATTGGCCCCACTGGGTCACCCTTTGGTGTACTACTGGACCTGATATCAGTATTCTAAGGAGTGTTAGTATCTCCATTCTAAGGAGATAATATTCAGTGCCTTTAAATCATTCTTCATTGAAAAGCACACATTTTATTAGTATCTAACATTTTTTCAGCCTTATTGAGGTATAATTGACAAATAAAATTGTATATATTTAAAGTATACGATGTGAAGATTTGACATGCACACGCTTTGAGAAATGATTACCACAATCAGATTAATTAACAAATCCATTGCCTCATATAGCTACCACTATTATTATTTTGTGTGTGTGGCGAGAACACTTAAGGCCTACCCTTTAGCAAATGTCAAGTACACAACACAGTATTGTTTAGTCAACTTACTCTACATTAGATCCCCAGAGCTTATTTATTTTATAATGGAAGGCCTGTATCATTTGATCAGCACCTCCTCATCTCCCCTACCCCTCAGCCCCAAGTAACCACCATTCCACTCTCTAATTCTGTGAGTCAACTTTTTTTTTGTTTAAGATTCCTATGTAAGTGAGATCATACAGTATTTGTGTTTCTCTATCTGACTAACTTCACTTACCATAATGTCCTCTAGATTTATTCATCTTGGTGCAAAGGGCAGGATTTTCTTCATTCTCATGGCCTGTCTCATAATATTTCATTATGTGGGGATGTGTGTGTGTGTGTAGACATGTATATATATCACATATATGTATCACATTTTCTTTATCCGTTCATCTTTCGATGGACACAGAATATTTATGTATCTTAGCTGTTATAAATAATGCTGCAATGTAAATAGCAGTGCAGATATCTCCTTGAGATAGTGATTTCATTTCCTTTGGATATATACCCAGAAGTGGGGTTGCTGGATCATATAGTAGTAGTTCTATTTTTAATTTTTTGAAGAAACTCCATACTGTTTTCTAAAATGGTTGGACCAATTTACATTCCCATTAACAGTGTACAAGTGCTCCCTTTTCTTCACATCCTAGCCAATACTTGTTATCTCTTGTCTTTTTCATAAAACTCGTTCTAACAGGTGTGAGATGTAATCTTGGGGTTTTAATTAACATTTTCCTGATAATTAGTGATGTTAAGCACCTTTTCATGTACCTGTTGGCCGTTTGTATGTTCTCTTTGGAAAAATGTCTATTCAGGTCCTTTGCCCATTTTTAAATCAGATTATTTGTTTTATTTTGCTATTGAGTTGTATAAGTTCTTTATATATTTTGGATATTAACCCTTTTCACATATATTGTATACAAATATTTTCTTCTATTCCATAGATTGCCTTTTAATTTTATTGATTATTTCTTTTGCTGTGCAGAAGCTTTTTAGTTCCATGCAGTCCCATTTGTTTATTTTTGCTTTGGTTGCTTACACTTTAGGTGTCATATCCAAAAAATAATTGCCAAAATCAATGTCAAGGAGCTTTTCTCCTATGTTTTCTTCTAGGATTTTTATGGTTTCAGGTCTTACATTTAAGTCTTTAATCCATTTTGAGTTAATTTCTGTGAGTGATGTCAGATAGGTGTGGTTATTTTTAAATGACCTAGATTATTGGATTGACAATGAACTGAAATATAAGTTTTCATTATGATGTGGTCTTCAAAGGTGTTGAAGGGATCTTAAGAAATAATAATAGCATTACCTATCCTCTTCCTTGTTATTCATATTACATCTAAAGTTTTAACTGCAGAGCCACCAGTTTAGTGAACTGAAATATACTGTAACATACTTGGAGCAGAGAGATGGGCATGTCTCCGCACCAACCAAATGAGGGGAAATTCAAGGCATTAAGGCTGCTTCACCTGGAGAAGAAGGTTTGGTGGGGCATGGAGGCTGGGTTTAAATACCTGAAAGAACTGTCTGCAGGGAAAGAATGGAACCTAATTTTGTATTTTGTGAAGAAGTAGAACTGGGACAAGTTGATGGAGGTTTCTCATCAAGAAGAGGTATGCTTTCATTAAAAATGTCTAAATCAGGGGCCATCCCCAGTGACCTAGTGGTTAAGTTCAGCGTGCTCTGCTTTGGCACCCTGGGTTTGGGGTTCCCTGGCGTGGATCTATACCAGTAGTCTATCAGTGGCCATGCTGTGATGGCAGCTCACATACAAAAAAGAGGAAGTTTGGCAACAGACGTTAGCTCAGGGCAAATCTTCCTTAGCAAAAAAAAAAGAAAAAAAAGGTCTAAATCAGAAGATCATGAGCTTTCTATCCCTGAAGTTGCTCAAGCAGAACAAATGGATTCTAAGATCAAGACTGGTTTGCAATGTTTTACAAATTTATAGAACTATCTAAATGTGCAAGCAGATAAATAAGTATTAGAAAGTAAAATGGGGTTAAGTATCAGGACCTTTGATTTGTGGTACTCTCCCTTGCACCCTCTCTACCACAAATATCTACTCCTCAGCTGAAGGTCTTACACTGAGTCAGATCAGGCATATGCATCTGCTAGAAAGGAGTTAGGTTTCAGTCCTCAAGGGTATCCTGCTCCAAAGGGTGCACAAGACAGAGATGGGAAACACATGCCACCTCTTCTTGCTCCCATCTGTTATCAAATACTCATAGAACACTATTCCATTGACTGGGTGCTACCTCAGAATCCTCCTCAAAACAATATCCAGCCACTTAAAATTTGAGTTGGCATGCCACATGGAACCTGATTGTCATCTCTGCTTCAGGACGAGCTTGGCCTCTTGCCATATCTCCCATCAGCATATCAGCAACTTTATCCATCTGCTTGAAATTCTCTTTTTATACTCCTTTCTTCACATGGATGCCTATCTTGTACCTGCTAATCCCTGCCTAGGAGTGAACTGGCATACAATGTTTCATTTTTTTTTTCTTTTTAATGGGATCACCACATATGATTGTTTAGGTTGTGTACCAAACCACTCTAGGGGAGTCTTATTTACATTAAAAATTAACATAGGGGGCTGGCCTGGTGGCATAGTGGTTAGGTTCACACACTCTGCTTCAGTGACCTGGGGTTTGGATCCCAGGCATGGACCTACATACTGCTGATCAAGCCATGCTGTGGCAGCATCCCACATACAAAATAGAGGAAGATTGACACAGATGTTAGGTCAGGGCCAATCTTCCTCACCAAAATAAAAATTTCACATAGATATATGTATTTTTAATTTCCGGCAAATGATAAAGGGAAGAATTTTTTATTCACGTAAAAGCCAGTGATGGGGCTCTTTTAGCTTGTAAGCACTTAGGATATAAATGTACTTAAATTGAATTGAATATAACAAAAAATAGAGTTGTAATGGATTTTCTTCACTGTCCTGCCCAATTTCCACATTTTCCAGATGAGAAAACTAAGGTCCAACAATGGTGAGGTGACTTACTGAGGATCTCACATAGACTTTGGGTGGAAATAAAATAGAATCTTCTTGAAAGAGTCCTTCCTTTTTTACATGATGCTCCTCTCACAGGGTTCTGATCCAGAATACACAAAGACATCCAGACTCAGTAAAGCCTTAATATGGAATGACAAGCATGGGGATTGACATTAAGTGGCAAGAGGCCAGTCCTGAGGGAGGTAACAAAACAGCATTATGTTTCTGAAACTGTCACTTCCTTTTTGATATTCTTTAACTGGAAAGAAAAATCATGAGTTCAAGCTGGTAGAAGGAGACAGGAACATAGTAATTGTAAAGGAAGACAAAGCTACGTTTGAGAACGAAGGCTCCCAGGACGTTTGTGGGTGTTGTGGATAACTAACAGTGTAGGATATAAGACCATCTGTGGATCCAAAAGCACTTTCAAATATGTTAGTAAAAAAAAAAAAGAACCCAAGAAGAGAGACTGGCTATTATAGGGATGCCACAAATTATCATCGAGACTTGACTAGTTTTATATGAGATGATATTGCTAATGGCTTGATGTGGCATCAATTAATGCTATAATACAGTAATTGTAAAGTGATTATAATTAAATCCTAACAATGAACTTTATAGGCAAAAAGGAAATCAAGAAAATAAGATGGAAAATGCAGCAGTGAAATTGAATAATTAATCAAAAACATGAAAAATGATGGGCTTCTAAGAAAATCTCTACACTGCTACTTTTCACTGTAGGAGAAGAATGAATTTCCAGCATGCAGTTATAAAGCAAGTGCTTCACCCCGCAGCACAAATTCTTTATGGAAAACCACTAACACAGTTAAAATCACGCCTGTCCTGACCCCAGCATTATGTAATACTTCAGATTTCTGAGCTGCCTCTCTTTTGGCCATGTTATTCTCTATTGTTCACAAATACTTTTCCTTCTCAGCTTCTAGATTCTGCGTATGAGATCCTTAACCATGTCCTCTTTACACACATGGCCTCTTTGCAGCTGGAGCTTTGGCAAACGATGAAAATATAGCAGTGAGGTGAGAGTGAGGGGTAGGGAGAGTGATGACGGAAGAGTCTGCAGGGCCAGCTGACTTTGCCTGTAAATTGATTACCTTGAATCATCTCTTCTATCATCCACAGGCATAAATTGCAGAAAACTGTATGGCTGACTGTTAAGGGCTGACCTTCCCAGCCCTTAACATCTGACGCCGTCCTTTAAGAAGAAAAGACAGCTTCAACAAAGTTGCATTTGCTCAAACTTTAAGCTGTTTAAATGCACAGGAAGTTCATTTCTTGGCCCTTCATAAATCGTTTCCATGTTATTAATGCTGTTTTAAAGAGTAAAAATTGCTTCTCCTTTGTGTCTTTGACATGAAAGAAGTGTGAAACCCCGGAGGCCCAGGCCAATGGAAGACATTTTATTGTTGTTACTTTCTTAGCACCCTCAGATTCCTATTGATATTTGCATTTATGGCAATAGCCAGCATTAGGAATCCACTTTTAATCAAAGCTCACAGACACAAGCACATAACACAGAAAGAAAAGCTGAGCTGGGGAAAGGCACCAGAATGAGAAGTGTCAAGGACCAGATTCATCCTTGAAGCTGCACCAAGTGAGGTAATTGGATGGTGACCACAAATATTTTATGTCTTCAGCATTGAGATAGAGCCATGTCAGGAGGGTGATTTAATAAATAAGAGAGAATCACTTTCCTTGAGTGATACAGATCTTAGAGTCAGCCTCACATTAGTAGATGTTTCTCTGCCCGGGGCAGGCTCATATAACCACACAGGACACTTACAGATGCCAGAATAGAAACCAGAGAGAAAATCAGACTTCCGGTAGTCCATCAGAGACGCATATAAAACCCAGGATGTTTCAAAGAGTTAGAGTGAATGACTTCTACCCAATTGGCTAAATCAAACTTTAGATTCAGAAAAATGCAATAAATCAATTTGAAAGCTAATAAGAAAAGGACATAGCCAAGGTTTTTCAAATGTTTGAAGATGCTTTGACAACTGAATATAACTTTCAGAAGATTTGGCTTTCTTAATAAAAAATTTCTCCCACTTGGTTGGAAGGAAACACGTTAGATATTAAAGAGGAGAATATCCTCAAGTTGTAAGAAATTCCCAGAGCTTTTAGTGATAACTCTCATTAACATTCACATAAAATGGGAGAGTGCTTACACTTTCTTATCACTACCAGACACTACATTGGTGACGTGATTTCCATTTTTCATCCACTTTTTCCCTTATCACTTCTTATTGTAGAGTCTGTAAAATGTAAAACCTCAAATTCCTAGGCTCTCTTGTAGCTAGAGATGGGTCATAAAACACAGTGCTGACCAAAAAGACACAAAGATAACTATTTCTACATCTTCCCCATTATCTCCCTTCCTTCTAAAACACAGACGTGAGGCCTGGAGCAAAGAAGCCTTTGATGGATCATGAGGCAACAGTCATGTAGAAAAATGTGCCAAGGAAGGTAGGAGAAAAGACAAAAGGAATCTATGCCTCAGCTGTCATCACTAAGAAGTTACATCAGCTCTGGATTCGCTATATCTCAACTCCTTAAATGTGGGGAAATACGGAGTGTGTGCTAATATGGGATGTACACTGACGTAGATGTGTACTGACGGGGATGTGTACTGATATGGGACATGCTCTAGTATGAGACATGCTAATGTGGACACGCACTAACATGGGAGGTGTGCCAATACGTAGCATGTGCTAACACGGGATGTGTGTTATGGATGTGTGCTAACTTGAGATGTAAGCCAACATGGGGCATGTGTTGACATGGAAACACGCTAACATAGTATGTGTGCTCGTACTGGGTGAGTGGTAAAGTGAGATGCACACTAACATTGTGCATATGCAAATTTGGGGTATGCATTAACATAGGAGATGGGCTAACACAGGATGTGCACTAATATGTACTAACAAGGATGCACACCATCAAGGGACGTACACTAAAATGGAATGTGAGTTAACTTGGGGTGGACTAACATGGGACATGGACTATTATCAGGTGTGTGCTGACATGAGATGTGCTAACACAGGCATGTGCTAATATGGGTGTGTGCTAATATGGAGTGTGCATTAAACCTGCCTTAAGTATTCCTGAGAGAAAAATCCAGGAAAACATATCTAAACTCCTGATTACAGAGGGAGAGTCCACGACGCCAAAATGACCTTCTGAGAACAATGTGAAAAATAAATATTCAGGGACAAGGGGCCTAATAACTTTCCTGATACAAGAATTTGGGTGAGAAACTTCTTAGGGGGTCTAAGAAGGGTGCCGATTCTGTCACAGTGGCCGAGCTTCAGTTTTCTGGAGCAGAGATCAGAGAGCTTTTCCTTTGCTAAACTTAGAAAATAACTGCATCTTTCCAGTCGTTCGTTAGGTAGGTCAGCAGCCCGTGGAGTACAGAGCTTCCACATCGCTCCAATTCCCAGCACACGTGGTGCCTTGCATGTAATCAGCACCCCATCAAACATCTGTTGTTAACATTGATGCAAACGGAATAGACTAGATTCACTAGTTTATTACGACTCATCCAGAAAAATATCTGAAGATTTGAGAATAGAGTAAAATGAAAAGCAAAAAGTTAAATAAATTTTTGTTATACATTTTATACCAAACTTTATTCTTAATAATGACAAATAGTCTTTTATTTGAACTACAATAAGCCTAATGATAACATAAAGTATTTAAATAAAAGTCATTTCGTTCTTTGACCAGGCTGCTGGCTAGAGAAGTTAGACTTTTACACTCCCTTCCGTTTTCTGTCACAAACACTAATGATTTCATAAAAGAAAACTGGATTAATAATTTAACAAAGATGAGCTGAATATTTTCTTCTGTTTTTTGCCAGATAGGCAACCACGTTATCTTACTTTAAAATCAATCTTAACTATATTTTCTATGTACTTCCTGTTGTTCCAAACAAGACTAATTTATTTTATGCAAGTCACTGAGCAGTCATCACTAAAATAAGATTGATTCAAATCACTCTCAAGTAACCCCTCCTTGTTTTTATGTTATTAAAATTAGTGTTAAAAAAACCTACAGAGTCTTGCAAAATTCAATTGAACGTTATTTTCCACCTGGAAAGCTTTAGACTCCTAAAATATTTTTCATCTATGGAACATAAAAGTAAGAGAAGGGAATTTTTTTTTCTAAAATAATTTTATAAAAATGAAAAATCTAAAAATCAGTTTGAAAAAAGGGAAACATTTCTCTGTCAGTGTGTATATCTTCTCTGCAGAATAGGCGATAATCATTTTTGATGGATTTGATAGTGATTATTTGTTCAGTCTTAATCTAAAATGAAATAAGACACTAAAAATATTTTTTATATTATTTAGGAAAATTAGTATTTTAGTATATGAATCAAAGGCAGGATTTTTTTTTCCTTCTATTTTCCCCAGAAGGAAACATCTTTTCAGATATTATTCCTTATACAAAATCTCAAGATAATGATGTTTTGCCAATGTCCAATGAAATTTTGTACCATAGTAAATGTTCATATACTACATACATTGCCATTGTCATTTATTTAACCATCCATCAAATATTTAGTTAGTACCTACTATGTGCTAGGTGCTCTTCTAGGTGCTATTTATTTTTACTGTCATGTTTACTTTTACAGTTGTCCTTTTCAAACCTAACATAATTTATTCCACTCCCAAACCAGCTTTATAGTATCTTTAAATAATACTTAAAAAATAAAAATAAGATTATCTTGTTCTGGATGTTTGTTTTAAAAATTCGCAGGTTAAGCATGGTATATTTCTTGCTAACCATATTCATTCTAAAAATCAAATGGGAAATAAGACCAATGTATACTACAAAATATGTATCTAAAATCATTTCTTATATTTATGCAGTAAAGTATAAAATATAGTATTTCTAAGCAATTATTAGCAGGATTATGGTCTGGTCCTGTCTGTACTGTGTTTCTTCAATTAGTTTCTAGTGCATCTCTATCTGGCCACAAGAAGTGCATCATAACTTTGCTTTCACGCTTTCAATTTGGAGCCTACAGTCACGTCTCATAGTTGTTCTTGGTGACAGCCACCAAAACCTTTCAGAATTTGGTGGTAGAGGGTTAATGGATCCATTGCCTTTGGCCCTCATTAATTTCTCCTATTAGAATCTACTTCTTTCTCCATTCCTTCACCTCAATTAGCATCCGCACTACAGAAATCTTCTTCGTGCTGCATATGTGCATGAGTGTGTGTGTGTGTGTGTGTGTGTGTCTATGTATGTGTGTGTGTGTGTACATGTTGAACTGCATAGAAGGTTAGGAGCTTTGTTGTGGAATAACAAAATAAACCTCTTTCTGAATCCTGGTTCAAGCCCTTCCAGAGCAAGATTTGTAAATTCCTTGGTCCTCATTTTCTATAGTTATAAAATGGGCATTGTTTTAACTTCTTACATGATTGTGTTGAGTATTACAGAGTTTAAGCATTGAACCTAAGAATCCTCAATAAATGGTAGGTGGTTTTATTCTTGAGTAGGAAACTATCTGTAATCTCAGTTTTGTAACTGATTGGCTGGGTGTAGGTGTGGACAGGAGAGATGATTCCCCAAAACACAGTAAAGGTTTAACAAATATTTGTTGAAGTCCTTTACTCAATATTCAATGTTAAGAATTCTCAGCACTTCCAAGATCAGAAATAACTCTACTGATTACCCAATTACTGATGAATGTTTAAAATATGTTCCCTTCCAACACTGATACTTCACCTTTCATAATTCTTCCTGGGAGAAGACACTCCCACTATTTGAATAATTGCCAAATGATTTCAGCATCTAGACCTAATTTTCCAAAGTTCATTAATGATTGTATAGGGATTATGTCAGTTTAAAAAGTTAATATTTATAACAGTGAGTTCAGTAAAATTGTAAAAATCACTTGGACATCTCTTTTTTAAAAAAATTGTGCCAAGACACATACTTTTATTCCATGTCTTTATAAACCTGTTCTTAACATTTTAAGAAAAAATATTGTCAAGGTCCGACTTGGCTTAAGATTGAAGCAAATTACTCTGTCATAATTAATTAAAAGATAAGACATTTTGAAACACACTGTTTGTTTTTCAACCTCAGTTTGACATGATGACGAAAGCAATTAAGCAATGAGGGCTGCCACCAAGAACAGCAGCCCAGCCCAGGGGACACAGTGCATTTGTGGAGAACAATTCACTAATTATATTCCCCTAATTTCCATTTAACCAGGCCGTGTTCTCAAAAATAAAATACACTTTAAAATTTGATTTCAATAATGAAGCTGTCTCTGATTTTCTTTTTTTAAGAATCAAATTAGTAATGTAGAGCAGTATATTCAACACTGTCAGCCACAGCTGATGGATGGAGCACAGTAAGACATCCAGAGATCAGTGAGTGCGAGGCCAAAGCCAACTTCAAAAATAATTAAACAAATCAAAACTGTTCTCTAGTGAACAAAACATTAACAAATGATAACGTATGTGCCATTTTTAAATTCCCCAAATTCCCAACTAGTACTGGAGCTGTGCATGAATTTATTCTAAAGAAGATACTTTATTATAGGATACTAGGGGAGGCAGCTACCATCTTTCAACTAATTTCAATACTTTTTGTAAGGGATAATTTGGGGGCAAACAGGTAACTAAACCAAGACAAAGGCCACAGTTTGAATTTGTGGTTATTATTGCTTTAATGAAATTCCCTAGACATTTGAGTGCTGCTGACAAGAGCCAGGAGACGATGAATAGTGCTTCATGATTTAGCCATATTTACTTTACCCTCTGCCCACCCAAAAGACCATCTACAGGTGTTATAGCCCGCCTGACTGAACGTCACAGTTGAAAGAGCCTTGAGTGTCGCTAGCCTTGGTTCTGAACTATTATTTTGTAATAGAGTATATTTATATCCCTTAGCCTTGGGGCTTGGAGTTTCCTGTCCAAACTCTCCTACTCTTTAAATTTTACTTGACTATATATCTACCTTAGTCAAAATTGTTTTGATACAATTGCAAAATAAATAATTCTGACGTTTCAAAAGTTAGTCATTCCATGTACTTTTCACGGTTTTTTCATTCCGTTTAAAATTTCCTCCAACTGCTAGAAATTAAGGAGAATGTGTCATCTCCTTTCTAGAATGGCTGTAAATTAAAACATGGTACAAAAGGCAGTGGGGTGAAAAAACCCCAAGAGTCTATATTGGACTTGAATCAGAAAGACTTCAGTTTAAGTAATGGAATGCCCCAATTAAAAACTGCTTAGAATAAGTGTATTTATTTTGTCACTAAGCAAGATATAGAGGGTCCCAGGGTTTATTAATTAAGCATTACAAAGGGTTCATCAATAACTCAAGTGCTTCCATCCTTCTTCTCAGCCATCTTGACCTTGCTAGCCTCAATCCTCGGGTCAGTGCCCTCCAGGTTACAAACGGGTTGTCACTGTTACAGGCATACCCCTACACATCCATGCTCAATAGGAGGAAAGGAAATATGTTCTCATGCATCTTTTCCATAAATCCTCTGCCAACCTCTCCCATCTTACCTTCTGCCACACTTGATCTTGCTTGGTGTATACTCTCTTACCTCTTCTAGGTCCCTTTGACCTACTTTAGAGTTCAGCTAACCTCAAAGTAGGCTAGGAAATTAAGTATGTTACCTGAATTTTCAGCCTTTATAAGCGAAAATGGGAGCACAGAGACCGTCAAAAGCCATGAAACCACTTCAGTTGAAATGGTACCATCTCTGAGCCATAACCATTCAAATTTGAGCAGTGTATATAGAGGATCCTGTACATATGCTAGAGTGGGAGGAGTGAGGGGGAGAGATAGAAATGCAGAATGCGGAAGACATGGAGGGATCTTTGAACCAGCCAGGGGCCAAATGCCAAATGTCAAAGTATTTCATTTGCTTGAGAAATCATCTGGGAAACTGCACTGAAAGATGCTCAGAAATGCAGTTCAGAAGTTTCATGGTTACTTGGCAGGCAAGTGTCTTAAAAACCTGTGTGCTTACACTATAGATGTTACATATGGGACATCCAAAAGGAGTCTTTGAGCTTTGGTACTTAAATGGCCAGAGTTTGGAAAAGAAAACTATAGTCTTTCAAAATAGACATGATTTTTATGAAAGATTATCATAGTTTATTTCTTTCAAAGTCAGAAGTTTTGCTTCCAAAATTTTATAGTTTCATCCTGATTACTGCAGATTTTTGTGAGCTTTCTTTGCTTACATTATGATCTGGGAGATATCTGAGAGTTTGAGAGCTGTTCTTTTCACGAGATTATTAATAGATGTTTTTACGCAAGAATTTGCAGAATCATGGAATATCATCTAGGAAAGAAAAACAGTATTCAAATCCAATTCTTCTGTTGCCTAGAAGAGGAAACCTAGGCCCAGAGAAATGCAGTAACTTGCCAAATGTCCTTGGAGATAGAGTGATAAGCAGAGGTCAGTCTTGTTGGTTCTGCAGTTATCTTTATGCCATGAGGAAATGAACATTGGTTGGAAGATGCAGCACCTGTTCTCAGGGTGCATATATTCTACTTGGAGTCATTAGAATCATACATGAAATAGTTTAATGAGGAATCACCCAAGACTTTTAGTGCAGTAGTCCAGAGAAGGATAATTGGCACAAGGGGAAAAGTGTCTGCTTCTCGGAGGACTCCCTGGAAGAAGAGAACACAAGTAATATGAAGTATAATGGTGTCTGTCTGCAAATTGCGGGCACTGAGAGAACTCATTTTGTCAGTAGTAAATTTTTGGTTTATTAATTTTTTCCTGTAGGCTAAGTATATAACAAGTAAATTAATGGATATGTGTGTACCTACCTCCGAGCTAAAGAAATAGAACACTACCAATCAAGTTTAAGCCATCTATAAACTCTCTTAATGTCTCATGTGAATATTTCCCATACCTAGTCCTGGCTACCCAATACACTGGAAACTAATGGTGTCAGGGTCATTATAGGCAGAATTTCCCACTTGCTTGGAAGATATGAATGGCTAATCACTCATGAACATGTGTTGTATTGCAGCAAAGCAGCCAGACACATGAGCAAATATGTTGGCCTTTCATCTGACTTTTGACACAACTCCAGAGCTCAAGTTAAATAATGGTTTCCTACCCAAATACCAGACAATATACTGCGCACTTTTACAAAGATTTTGTCCCCTCTTCCAAGCTAAGAAAACTGCACCTCAGAGGGCTTTACCTCTGAGCAACTGGGATGATTAAGAGGAATACACAAATTGGGGTGATTGGGATTTAAACTCAGTCCTCCTGGCTCCAAATCCAGGGCTGTTTCTCTATTACCGTCTTTTTCATAGACATTTCAAAGCTTATATTCTCTGGTCATCCTGGACTGGTTTCTAATACTGATGTATTGCACATGTGTGTTCTTGGGCAAGCTAAGTAACCTATATTAGCCTCAATTTGCTTACATGAAAACTAGAGATAATATTATAATATATATTTTTGCTACAGAGTTGCTCTAAATAGTAAATGAAATTATTGTAAAGTATGTAGCTGAAAGTCTGACACCAGTAAATACTCATTAAATGATAGCTATTATTGCCCTTTCTCTTGAAGAAGATAATTAGAAAATTCCAAAGCAAACAATGCTCACATTTGAAATGTCTTTGTAAGTGAGAGAGTCTGTCCATGGTGTGAATGATGTGGATGTCATGTGTGAGTGATCATTTGTGAGTCCCAAGTAATTGTGGGAGCTGAGCTGACATAACTGTAACTATGTTTGGCCTATGGTCTTTCTTATTATATATTATATAATTATATATGTATGATGATTTATGCATATATTAATATATGTATATGCATGTATGTTTTGTTAATAAAGGGTGAATTTTGGTTCTTGCTTATTCTTGCTTCAGCTCAGAATTAATCCAGGCTGCTTCAGGGGCATAGAGAATGATATGTGCATTTCTTCAAAGCAAAAATGCTCCCAATGGGGAACTTGCACACTCTATTTGAAAATGAGATCTTAAAATTCCATTCTAATTGATGTTTTGGATGCAAAACCTTACATTCTCAGGCAGGCTGAGAAGATTGTGGTGCCCCCAAATAATGAGTTGCTTGCAAAGAGCTCTAGGAAGAACAATCTCAAGATGCAGATACTAAGATTTGTATTTAGTGTTCCCTAGAGGAGATTCTAAAAAATTAGCATATGTAAAGACCTTTGCTCACTCACCAGTCCAGGTGACCAGTGAAAGTAAGTTTGAATCAACTCGGTGACGTTTTTACACGGAGCTTTAAAAATTGGATATTGTGAATGTCAACTTCCACAAACCACAAGGGCCTTTCTTTTAGACAAACACAAATGTTAAAGTGAACAAGAGTGTCTGAAGAGAAATAGTTTAGAATATTATTTCATGGGAGAAGCAAAGGAAGATTTATAAGCAAACAGGTGACCTTCACCATGATACTTTAAAAATTTAATCTGTTTCACAGTTTGCTTTTCCAAGGGACTTCTCTGAAAATTTCCTCTGTATTAATGACAATAATTGATGAAATTTGTTGGGATCACAGACCATTGTTGGGCTTTATGTTGCCTCAAGAGAAATCATGGATAAGAGCAGCTCAAGCTTGTTCCTCATCACAGGAAGAATACTTTTCATAGAAGCATCATGACTCAAGCTCTCTCTCTTCCATAAAACTCCTGTCTACCTCCCCTCTCTTAACTTCAACCGCACTTACCTTCTCTTGGTGCATTCTCTAGTCACATTTGTCTTCTTTCTGTTTCTTAAATGTACCAAGATTATTTCTCCCTTGGGTTCAAGCTATATCTTCTTTCCAGAATTTCTCTCTCTTTTCTTCTCTCCCTGTTTCATTTGTTCCCATTTTTCAGAATAAAATTTACATCTTCAGACAAGATATCTTGGGAGTCTGACATAAATTATGTCCCTGTGTTTTTCTGTTTTATAGTAGTCTGGACTATTCCTTCATAAGAATTTGATATGCAATATCAAATTAGTTTGATAGCTTATTTAATATTTGTCTCCTCATTACACTGGTAGCTTAAGGAAGGCAAGAGTCTTGTGTATTTCATTCATTAGGGTAGTTGCAGGACCTGGCACAGTAACCAGGTCAGAGTAATCATTAATGTTGGTTGAATCAATATATGGATAGGTACTGCTAGCTCTTACTTCCTAATGCGTCATTTGGTACGACTGGTTTGTTGCGATTGTCCTGGTACCCCACGTATTCTCTAAGCTCCGTGATAGCAGAGATGCTATTTTTAAGCCTTTTGGAGACTAACACTATGTTTTTCTCATAGAAGAGACTAACAGTATTTGTTGACTGACATTCGATGGGTTGTTCTGGGTACAAACATTAAGTATCTCATAGAGTAAGTTTATAAACATTATAAAGAGTTCTGGTTCCACTTAAGATGTTAAAACCTAATGCAAATGGCAATATGGTATAGCTACATTTAAACAGAGTGAGTGGAGGCTCCCTGAGTTTATACGTGGAACTCCAGGATATTGTAGTACAATCTAAATTTACAACAACTGGTATAGCTATCTGCTTGTCTGATATACGTGTATGATGGTGAGAGAAGGAATGCTATAGGTATGAAACAACAAGAATTTATTCTTTGGGAAACTATAATTGATTATTATTATTAAGAAATTGAAATAGAGAAATATTTGGGTGAGATGTAGTGATCACAAGAGGTTGAGGGGCAGATCTAGAGAAGTGGAGACCAAACACAGAGCCAAGATTTGCCACTGGCCCTAACTACCACATCAATGGCAAAGAATATCCTCCCGGCCCCCACACATGATCTTTCACTTAAAGGTAGTTTCCAACTCTGGATTATGTTTAACAATGTGCAGGTCAGTGATTCTGCTCTCTCTGTCTCCCTCAGGACTATTCTTCTCTTCTGAATAGTGAAGAATCTGCTGAACAATTTAGCCAGTCATTTGCATGTGAATTCTAAGTCAAAAATGCTCTGATGGAATTATCAGTGTTAAAGTGAGATTTTTTTCCTTCATAAATATATTAAAAATAAAATAGGAGGAATGCTATTATCTATTCTTACAAAGCTGAGATTTTTGTTCAGTGAGTTTAATGAAAGCGTTGACTATCTTTAACTCCCCCTCCCAGCCATTGGTGGCCAAATAAGATCACTTCCAAGTGTCTCCAATATCCAGTTCTCCAATTACACACACAAAAAGGATTCCATTTTTATTTCTATTTTATTGCTGTGATATTCCAGGGCTTCATTAAGAAAACACAGACGCTGTATACTTACAAACATATCCCAATATTCTCAGGTTTTTCTTCTCACAAAATAATTCTGCCTTGAAGAGACATTGCACTTGGCAGTCACTCACCTAGAGATCAGAATAAAATGAATAAATATGAACTTTAAAATGGTACGAAGGGACAGAAGAAAAGGGTAAAATGAAGTACTATTTGAAAACAATTCTGACCTGATCATATATTAGAGGTTTCTATATTTCTCTTCTTGCTTCATTTCAGTGAAATTGGCATAAAACAACCTTTGTTTCTCAAATACACAAGGACATTGGGAAAGATGTTTGGAAACAATATTTGCCATTTAGAGGCAAGGTCGAAGAACATAGCCCCCTTCTCCAGCATATAATTGGTTTATTCTCTACAGACAGCCGCCTGAAAACTCTCAACTAGTGCTAGAGTCTTGTTGATGTTAAAGAATTAGCACAATTACAGATCCCTACTGGTCCAGAACAACAGAACATGTGTGCTCCCCAAAAGACTTCTCTGTCTACTCTGAATCTCAACATCAAACCACTTTTGGTCTTAGGTATGTGTATAGACATGTTACCTATTTTAAAACAGTTCTTTGAGAAGATTGATAAGTAAATCATCTGTATTTTAAAAATACCTGTAACTTAAGAATCTTACAAATTAGGCCATTAAACGACTCTTCCATAAAGAGTCAAATAAACTCCTGTGATTTCAGAATTGGTAAAACAAATTAAAATCTGGCTTCGGTTCCTTTTATTATGTAGGAAGAACTTCCTTTTGTTATGCAATAAGGTCTCTGTCATATGTCCTATCTCCTTTTTTGCCCTGGTTCTCAGGAAGATCATTACTGAGTTTTATATCTCATGATCTTACAGTTCTTAGATTTAGATTTTCTGATTTCATCCCTTTTATTACTACTCATAATTACTTAATTCTTCCTTTTCCTTTGGTGGTTATATTTAGCTTTGTTTGAGCTTTTTGTTGTTTTGAAATTTTTAGTTAGTGAGTTTTGTGCTGTTTTGGTATTTGTACATTTTATTAAATACTGCTTCAGGTGTTTTTTGAAAGCTCTTGGGGAAAGAAGAAGAACTAATATTTATAAATACATTAGACATTCATCAAAAGCAAAATGCTTTCACATATGAATCAAAGTTCCATAAAGAGAGCACTGTGTGTAATACATTCTCTGTGTCTTTCACAGGGCATTCAACACGTTTGAATCAGACCACTTGGCTGTGAAGTGAAGAGAGAGAAAAGCCAAATTGCCCTAACTCGATGACTTTACAGAACGACACATTTTCTTTACAGGACTTGTGTAAGCTTTACAATTCGTGATGTAATCTCTACTATTGGATGTTTTCTAAATCCCAAGGTAGAAGTGGAGAAGGCGTGAAGCAGGTGCGTTTTAGAGTCAGACGTCTTGGATTAGGTTCTTTCACTTGCTGGCTGTGAGACTCTTAACAAGGTACATAACCTTTCTGAATCCATTGTCCTTGGCTGTAAAAAGGAGAAGGTAAAATCTGCATTCAGTCTTGTGTTCAGTCACCATTGATTTAGTACTTACTGTTGCAAGTTAATTTCATTTGTTACTAGCTCATTTGATCTTGATATTAGCCCTATGACTTTGGTAAAAACAGTAGAGGGAAACTGAGCCTCAGAGAGATTAAGCAATTTGGTTAAGCTTACATAGTTAGTAAGTGGCAATTCTGCTCTGAAATTTTCTACCTTTTTAGTGACATGATAAGCAAGGCCATCCTTTTGAAATTTAAAATGTAAGTGTTTCTTTAGGGAGCGCCTCATCTGGGAAGTCTTCACTTACCTCCTTCTTGGCCCAGTTGCCCTTCCTTTGTGCTCCTTAATCTGCACCATGGCTCTCCTGTCACAGCAGGCACCACATTGCAGTGCAATCCTCTAAGTGTCTCCTTTCTCTCACTGGATCATAATATGCTTGAAGGAAAGGATTGCGTTTAACCTTTGTACCATTAAGACCGTTATTACAATAACCCAATCAACATTTGCTTACTGAGTAAATTAGTATATGTATTAATTTAATATCATTTGCTTCATGGCTTAGATTGCCCTTTAGCAGAAGCTTATCTGCATGAGACCATCATAGCTGTAGCAGACATGGCTGATTGCCTTCCCAATATCTCTTGTACTTTTCTTCTTTTATATAATCTTTATTTAATTTTGGTCAGTGATGTGCCCATCTAAAATATTAAATCTCCCAGCTTTTCTTGAAGGTAGCAGAGGCCAAATGACATAGTACTTTTCAAGGAAATATAAGTAGATATCTACTGGGAATTTCTGGAAATAATTTGCTTTTCTAATGTAAGCATTCCCACTTCTTGTTGCTTCCTTGTTTTCTTCTGCCTGGAATGCTGACATAAGGCAAGAGGAGGAGAAGTCTTCTTACAAGTTGAGAAAGAAAGTCACAGCCTAAGGTACAGGAAAATAGAAGGGGCTGGTTCTTTGAGCAGCTGCACTAGCCCAGAATTACCTAGCCCTGGAGTCTTGTTATATGATGAGCATCAACCTCCATTTGTCTAAGCCATTGTAGCAGGGTTTCTGTTACATGCAGTCTAATAAAATCCATAACTGACAGTATCTAAAAGATTATTTGAAGTAATTGCTTTGGAGAGAACAAACAAATAGGTGTATAACTATGGTAGTGAACAGGAAGTTTTCTATTTTGGTTCCAAAACGTGATTACTATAAGACTCAGGATCTATTTCCAGGAAGAAATGATAAATTTTGTTGCTCACTGTGCTGAGATTAAGTGATCATTTGTGTGAAGTTCTATAACGCAGGAATGCTCATGAACTGCTATGCCAGATACTTCTAACACTCTTTTCAAGATTTTTTCTGTCAAACTTACAAATTTGTGGCCAATCCCAGCTCTACCTTGAGACAAAGGTGATCTGTGTGGAAGAAGGCAACGTTCGACTAAAATCTAGAAGTCATCTGCTTTAGCCTTAGGTTTTGCCACTTGATGGCCAAGTTATATAATTTTTAAATGGGTTTAAAATCACTGTAGAGAAGCAGCCACCACCTGTCACCCTTTTTCTACTGCAATTGTGACCTAAGCCTGAAATTAAAACTCCTCTGTTTCCCCATTTATCCTTCCAACTGCTGCCTACTGAGACTCATGGAATTGGCATCTTAAAGGAACCCACACATCCCTCACTCTCCTGAAAACCACAGCCAACCACCCCTGCTTTCTCACAATTGTTCCCCGGAGCTGCTTGTCTTTAGCTGTCACCATTATTCACGCACCACCCCCACTGAACAGGGATCAAGAGAGTGATTGTCTGAGCTTGCTCATGAATAAGTTGAGCTGTAAACTCAGGAAAATTGAACTTCACAAAGAGAGAGAGCCCAGAGTTTTACAGACTGTACTTCTGAGAAGACTTGGAGTGAGCTGCACTCTTTTTGCTCATTGTTTGGTGAAAGATAAAAACATCCTCTGTGAAAGCGACTCCATAGAGGCAGTGGCTGCTGTGGCATCCTTCCTCCCCGCCACTGTCTGGAGAGCCCATGCTTTTCATCACATGACATATCTAGGGGACAAGCTCTCAATGGTAAATGACTTGAAAATTATAACTGTAAAGCAAATGGTTGCTGGAGCTTCTGAACCTAAAGATCTAGGCAAAATTGCCTTAAATGCAGGACACACACAATTCCACGGCCTGTGGAAATCCACAGCTCCACAAAAGATTTCTGTGAATTTCATAGTGACCTCAGTTACCTTGATATCTCATGCTTCTTGGGGCTGGTATCCTTATTTACTTCTTAGACCAGACATAAAAGTCAATCATTCAATGCTTTCCCTATCAATGCCACAATTGCACACTTAATTCACTTACTTTTACTTCAGTGAAGACTTAGGGGTCATGAAGAAAGCATCAATCACATGAAAAACCATATGGTAATCAATTAGTTAGTTTTCATTAGACATTTTTTCTTCAAGGCCTTTTTAGCACCCTAAACTCAGGATCCAGACCCCACCCTCTCTCCTCTGCTAGTTTCTCCCTTCTCTTCTCTAGTCAGTCTTTCTCTTTGTTCTAGATTCACCAACAGATGCTCATCAGGGAGTATTCTGGGGTGAGAACACTGCATGCATGCATCATCAGCTCTCCAAAAATGCACAGACCCTGAACCCCTAGATTTGTGTGTGTGTGTGTGTATGTGTGTGTGTGTGTGTATGATAGGTGTGTCAGTAAGGCTTTCTCCAGTCACAATAGTCTTTGAGTTTTAGAAATCATGTCAAAAAGGTGCCAGATATTCTAATATGCTAGCGCCCAACCACTAGTTCTAGATTGACTTTTACCTCTTGAATGGCACCAAATTTATCATCAGACCCATGTCTTAACACTAGTCCAACCACTGGCCATCCTTGTGAAGCTTGAGTGTTTGCACAGCACCCCACCTCAGCATAAAACGGAGAAACAGAAAGATTTGAAGTCATGTCTTATTAGGTTAGCATGCAGTATTGGAACATGAGTCATTTTTCTATATCCTCAACTGACATACAAATAGTCTGCTTTAAGAAAATCTCCAACTCAAATCCCCAAGTTCATACCCTGAGAAAGCTGATATATAACACATGTAATACATTTTTCCTCTTAATGAATATGTTATGTTTTTTACTATATATTAGAGATTATAACTATATGTAATATGAACACGTAATAATGTAGCCAAATATCTTTAATATAAAAGAATAATTTTAACACCTACTCTGTGCCAGGCATTTTCCTAAGCGTTCACAAGAATTATCTCATATAATATCACAATCTAATGAAACAGGTACTCTTATCACCCTTATGTTTCAGATTAGGAAACTGAGGCCCAGAGATACTAGATCAATAATCTTAGGTCATAAAACTATAATGTGCAAAACTGAGATTCAAATATAGATCTAAATGAATTTGTACACTGTATCTAACATTCCTAAAATTTGTTTTTCATGAATTTTTAATGGATACAGCAATTGAATAAAGGTGGCTTACATGTTTAGTGAATGGGGTCAATATATGGGTTATAGGTTCAAACAAAGCCAAGGAGTGTTTTTCCAATAGCATGTCCATTTCTATAATCGTTGCCAATACTGGATTCTCATAGGCCAGATGAGTTCCTAATCTGACGTGAACAAATAGTAGGACATCAATATTTATATGCTTCTTGATTGTTAGACCCAATCTTCAGCAACCATCCCACTCACAACCCCACCACCAATTGCACTGCTCTAGTGCAGAAGCTGTTAGAATGTAACAGTCCATCTGCTCACTTGAGAATAAAGGACCTATCTGCTCCTAATCCAACCTGTGTTGCTTTACAACTTTCAGTACAGCACCAGAGGTAGGCTCCAATATTTCCTCCAGTCTTTCTGGCATTTCCTGTTGAAGAGAGATCCTAAAATGCAATATAATAAACTTTATTATCCATCTGCGTCTCAGAAGCAATACACGTTAACTAGGAAATACACACAGATTTCCAAGTGTGATTCTATTTAATGGTGTAGCTATCTGAGAAGGAAACTATCCCAATGACTAAAAGGTAACAGGTTACACTCTGCTGTGACCATGTTTCATTTTCTAAAGCCTTTGTACCACACAGGCTTTACTCCACTACTGTATTTGGGTTGGGTAAATATTCTCACCTTTTTGTATTCTCTTTGGAGCATAAGCATTGGGTGCGAATGTGTTTTTTGGAAAAAAAAATTATTCAGAGTCCCATTAATGGGATAATGTATTTATTTGTTATGACAATAAACACAGCTGCAAAATGGACCATAAAGAAATAGATGACTTGTAGATTTCTGTGCCCAATGTGTCAACTGTAATTGAGAAATAAATTTAATGATCCATCTGCTCCCCATCATCTACTCCTTTATTTTTGTCAGTATCCATAGTTTTTAGAACCAATCAGAATTATTTACACTAATTACTCACTAAAAAAAAGTCCATATAGAAATTAAATGACTTTGTAATGCAATTTTGCCAACCCCTAACATACTGTGCTTCTTTCCAACACTCAAATCTAATGATGATGATGAACTCTTTCTCCTTATTAATAGTTTTCACTTTATCATGCCAATACTATTGAATTTTCTCTTTATTACTGTCTTATAGGCACTGCTAAAATCATATATCATATAATAAGCTTAACAGAAATCTAATCTATTACCCTGGTGGTGCTTGCCAAAGAAAAGGAAAACAGACAGAGAATAAAAACAAAATAAGCAAGTGAACAAAAAAAACCTGTTTTATGCAAATTACTACACAAGATACAATCTGCCTGCTAATAATATTCATAGGTAAGGGTTAAAATAGCCAACAGCCACTGGAACTAATTAAGTATAATTGTACCATTTCTCTTTTTTTCTACTTCATTGTTATAATTATCCCACTGAGAAACCACAAATCAGTGCTGGGGAAAGCAGAAAAAACTTCTTCGTTTTCTCCAACATTTTCATGTTCATGCTTCTCTGCTCTGGAGCCTTTCTTTGTTTTCCTGAACCCCCAGGGACATCCCTGAGATAATTCAATAAAAATATTTGCAACATTTGGAGTGGGATGGAGGGGAATAGAAATGTGAAGCTCTCTTTCAAAAGGTCTTTATTAGCATCATCTTTTTCTGGTACAAATGAAATCTGTATTCACTGTAAAAAAAAAAAAAAAGAAAAAAGAAATAGAACATATAGAAAGCCAAACAGAAAAGAAATAAAAATCATCTATACTCTCATCAAGGAAATATAACCATTACTAACTCCTTGTTGTTTATTTTCCCAGCATTTACCCATTCATTGTACACATATGTTTTAACCAAGTTGTGATGCTGTGAGACTGTTGTGTAGCCTATTTTTCTCAATTAACAAGATAGTGCATCTTTCCACTTCTATAAATATAGATTCACATCATTGGTTTAATGGTTGCATAGATACAAGTTATGCTGCCAACTTGCCATTGTTGTATATTAGCTAAGTGGGTATAGCCAGTGTGTTTGGTTCAGTTTCTTTCTGATCACTCCCCTATAGTCTAGTGGGAGGACAGTTATGGAACTTCCCTCTGAAATGAGGATACTTTTGACCCACATGTTAGAGGCTCTATGGTTCAGTGACAGGAATTCTTCTACCCAACTGAATTCACTTTCTCCCCCAGTTTTATTAAGGAATAATTGACAAACGAAAGTTATATATATTGGAGATACGTAACCTGATGTTTTTATATGTGTGTACATTGTGAAATAAATCAGCACAATCAAACTAATTAAGATATCCATCACCTCATCTAGTTACCATTTTCTTTTTCTTTCTTTCTTTTTGTGATAAGAACACTTAAGAATTACTCTACTAGCAAATTTCGAGTATACAATAGAGTATTGTTAACTAAAGTCACATTGCAGTACAAAGTTTCAGTTATGCAAGATGAATACCCTCTAGAAGGCACTCTTTTTTGAAACTGAAAAAACAAAGGCAGGCGTTGTTTTTAAGACTTTGGGGGTAAATTATGTTTTCCATGTCTCCAGTCTCTACGTTTCCTGTTGTTGCACAAGCCAACTACTCTGCCTAGATAGGGCCTGCCCTGCCTCTGTCTATGATATGGGGTCATTGTGGTGGGTGTAGGGATGCAGGAAGTAGAGCCACTTTCCATTTACCATTATGCCTCCACCCTTACAGTGGCTATTACCTCAGCCTGGGATCTCCTGCAACAGAGCTTTTCTTCTCATGAACTGCGTGGTTTGGGGCAAATAGCTTAACCTGTCCCTGTCTCCCTTTTGCCATTTGTTATAATGGAATAATAGTATTCCCTACCTTATGAGACATCTATAACAAATTAAGGAATTCATAAGGCACTTTCCAAAGTGCCATCCCTCTTAGAAAGTACTCAAAACATGTTAGTTCTCATCACTCCATCCTCAAATATCTCCATCCTTCAAATTCCAGATCAATCATCTCCTTTAGGAAACCTTTCCTGTGCCCCATGTGCATTCTCTCTTTTGACCTCACATTTCTCCAGTATTTCTCTCTTGGAATTTATTTTTACAAAATATTGTAATTAAATATATTAATTTCCTTTACTACACTATAGAATTCTTAAGAAGCAAGCTATCTCCTTTCTATTTTTGGTCGGCTGAATAGTGAATCCCCCCCTCAAAAGATGCCTACTTCCTAATCCCCCAAAGCTATGAATGATACCTTATATGGAAAAAGGGATTTTGCAGATGTAATTAAGGATCTTGAGATGGAAAGATTATCCTGGGCTATCCAGATGGGTTTGTTATAATCACATGGATCCTTACAAGTGGGAGCCAGGAGATCAGAGTGAGTAGTAAGACACTGACGACAGAAGCAAGAGATTGAAAAAATGTAGTAACGAACCAAGAGATGACAACAACCTCTAGAAGTGGAAGAGGCAAGACGCAGATTCTCTCTTGGAGCCTCCAGAAGGCACCAGTTGTGCTGACACCTTGATTTTAGCCCCATAAAACTCATTTCAGACTTTTAACTTCCAGAACTGTAAGAAAATAAATCTGTGTTGTTTTAAGCCACTAAGTTTGCGGTAATTTATTACAGCAGTGATAGGAAACTTATCCAACATCCAACAGGATGCTTAGCACATTGTAAGTGTTCAATAAATATTTAATGAATAAATTCATTACAAACACAAAACAAACAATAAAAAGATAGAGTCCATTAAGTCATGTCAACTGAAAAGGTCTTAATCAGCTCACAAGAAAGAAAGAAAATACCAATTTCAGAGCTATATTGTTTTCCCTGAGGAAATAAAACATATTTTAAAACTGTGGAAGTTAAATTACGATTCAATTTCATCTGCCTATCACCTAGAGGTCAGGGTGGATTCTACTGTGGAGCTTAATTTATAAAACAGGAAAAATAAATCATGACAAATAAAAAGACACTAACTAGTTTTTTGTTTCCTGTGTTTTAATGGTACCACAAATCCCTAGGAAAATGTGACAGTTGGTTCTGTGTTACGTTTATGAAACATACCTCAGCTCTAAGGAGCCAAAACTTGCACAAAGAAGCATTACTGTCATCCAACCACGTGTCTCTCCTCACTCCCTTCTCTGCTTCCTGATTTAAATATCTGTTCAGGGCACACCCGCACAAAATAGTCACCATGTTAAGATAGCAATTTGGAAACAGTTACCTGGAACAGCCTCTGCTTTATAATTTATAACTTATAAGAGATGTTCTTCATTCATCCACACGGAAACTCAGAACTCTTAAGTGCAAGTCACTGCCAGTTTCTGAGAATAGGCCCGACAGTATTTCAAAGTAAAGTTAAGATGATGTTTCCACCACAGAAATGAAATTGGTCCATGTTTCTTTCTGTCCTACATTCCCCCTTCTCCCTCTCTGCTTCTTTGGATTTGTTTTCTCTAGAGTCACACAATCAGCCAATCACCTTGTATATATCAAGTGACTTAGTGCCCATTATCTATCTCCTACCCAGCACTGCTGAGATAAAAAACAGAAAAATCTGCCATGACACGCATTAAGAGTCTGGGCAGGTCAGTTCTGAGGCATATGGTAAGAATGAAAGACACTTAAGGATAGAAACTATGTTCTGAATGTTGTTCCAAGAATATCTAAGGGCTTCATCACATCTTTTCATAAGCATTAAATCTGTGAAATGGCTATGCAGGTGAGCAGTGTTCTCCATCAGCTTAGGCCAGGCCCACAAATTGCACTGCTTCCACGCTACAGGCAAAGTTCTTCATTCTCACTAAATGTAAAAATCTCTTGAAAAAATCCTTGGCCTGAAAATCAATAAACCCACCCTCCATTCCTGACTCTGGTCATTAATAAAGATGCTTTTGGCTACAAACAATGGAAAACCCAACACCAACTGGCTTAAGCAATGAAAACGTTTATCATGTGAAGAGTTTGGCAGTTTAATGGTTACTAAGACAGAAGCTTAACAGCATCATCACAGCTTGTGATCTTTGCATCTATCCTCTCCCAGCCTCACTGAGTTTGCCTTATCCATCAAGCCAGCTCCACTAAAGGTCACAAATTATCTGCTACGGCTCCATGTGTCCTACAAATGTGCAAACATCTCACCAAGGAAATGGGACTGTCTCGTCTCATTTTTTTTTTTTTTTTTTTTAAGAGCAAAGACATTTTACTCAGAGACCCCCTCCAGAAGATCTTTCCTCACACCTTTTGGAATAGTCACGTGGATACCCTTAAACTAATCACAAGAGAAAAGAAAGAGAGAGAGAGAGCAAAAAGGAAAACATGGCTAATTTGGTTTAAACTAACCAATATTTCCTCCCTAAATCATATGTGAAGGAGTTAACACCCAGCACTGATTCTTGGGTAGGAAAATAAAGTGCTTATTACACTAGGTTTTTGATTAGTTGTACAAATTTATAAAAGTCATAAAAAATTTAAAAATATATAATGGAAGCATTATTCCTATCTCATAATTATGGGGCCACTGATTCAGCAGATCTGTACAATATATCTGTTAAGTATAGGCTACTGACTTAGATCTGCAAAGGCATCAAAGATAACTAAAATGCAATTTCTCCTCTTAAGAACTGTACATTCTTGGGCGGGCCCCATGGCTTAGCGGTTAAGTGCGCGCGCTCTGCTACCGGCGGCCCGGGTTCCGACCCGGGCGCGCACCGACGCACCGCTTCTCCGGCCATGCTGAGGCCGCATCCCACATACAGCAACTAGAAGGATGTGCAACTATGACATACAACTATCTACTGGGGCTTTGGGGGGAAAAATAAATAAATAAAATCTTTAAAAAAAGAAAAGAACTGTACATTCTTGTGGAGAATCTAAGACAAATACAACAAACGGCTATAAGACAGGCTCATTGTATAAAGCCACTTGAGAAAGTAAAAATTTAATTTGATCTAAATTTAAGAGGACATTTAATTCAGGTAACAAAAGAGTGAATGAGTCAAGATGGACTTCGTAGAGGAGGTGGTATTTTAGGTAGACCTGCAAGGTTGGGTAGGATTCAACAGGTAAGGAGGGCGAGGGACAGTTCTTCATGTGAAGGAAGAGCATAAGTGTGATGGAAAGTTTTGTATCTGCCTCTGGGCACCAAGTTATTATTTTCTTGGTAAAAATACCCCCTTTTTTTTACAGTGGAAGCACTTGTCCCCCTCTCATGCTTAGATGACTTCACATACTCCCTTTGCTCCAGGAGTATATGTGATCACAGGCATGTGATCTAAGTTCATTTTTGTATTTTCCTGTCCATAATGGTTGGTTCAGGTCCAATCAGAACTAATCCTAAGACTTTTATTTGAATTACTGAAAAAACAAGGATCTTTGCCACTAGATTTGAATATGGGAATATATAGGCCTGAAGAATCTTATACAAATTTTGCCACTGCATGGACCTGAGACTGAATCAATATAGAGTCAGAAGACGGAGATACTGAGACCTGATGACATCATTTGATCCCCTAGCTTAAACATCATCTGAAGCCAGCCACTACTAGTCTCTTCCATTACTTGGGTCAGAAAATTTGTCCTTTTGACCAGGATTTTTTTGTATCTGAAAATTTAGTCAGATTTTCAGTCACTTATAGCATAAAGGATCCAACTGATTATTGAACAAATGCATAAAGTTGGGAATACACTGGGAATATGTTTTTTTCAGAGAAAAAAACAAGTTGGAGAAGGAAAAATTCTCTGGAGAACAAAACGTTCTCTGCAACTGACATTTCTATCTGGTGTGAGCCCATGCTTCACATTCCTGTGAAAAACCATCTAGAAGGAAATTCTTTTATAATTAAAGATGGCTGAAAAACCATTTGCTACTTTTCCTATAGGGAGATGGAATCTAATTCTCTGCTCTTGAATCTGGTATGGTATTAGTGACTTGCTTGACCAAATGTATAAGGAGAAGTGATGTTCTGAGGCATCTGATGCTAGGTGATTAGAAGCCTTCTAGTTTCCATTCAGGCCTCTTGGAAAACTCTCTGAGAGTGTTGAGCCATCAAGTAAGAAATCCAAATCTGAAACCTCCAGGCTGAAGAAGCAACACATAAGTGCTTTGCTTGAGACTCCCTTATGAGCCCAGGATTCCAGCGATCCATACCCAGATGCAAGAGATGTGAATGAAGACATTTTGGGCCCTCCAGACCAACTCGTTCCGCAAATGAATACAATCCTTTGATCAACATTAATGTATATAAACAGCAGTATCACACAGCCAAGTCTCGCCCGAAGTCTTGACCTACGATGTTTGCAATTTAAGCCATAATTTAAGGTTTTAGAGTAGTTTTTAACACAGCAATAGCTTGTTGCAATAGAATTTGGTACCTGGAAGTGGGGTGCTGCTGTAACAAAAGCTTAACAAATATGGCATTGAAATTGGCCTTGGCAACAGAGAAGCTAGAAAAGGCTCAGGCAGACTAATGACGAAGGCTGGAAGGACAGGGAGGAAATTATTGGAGTATTGATAAAAGGCAACCCTTGTAATGTGGTGGCAGAACGTTTGGCAACATTGTCACTTGGAGTAAAATGGAAAATACAAAATAAACCTAATGAACTGGTGATTTGGCTAAGACGATATCTAGGCAGATCATTGAAAGTGCCATCTGCTCTCTTTCAGTGACAAATAATAAGATATGGATATTTATCTACATCTATCTACTTATCTAGAGAGAAAGAGAGAAAGAATATAAACAAAGAATTATTCAGATTTCAGGCAAAATTTATATGAAATATAAATGAGCCAAATTTTTCTGGATTCAAAAATAAAACTATTTTTCATTACCAGCCTATCCAGAAGGCAAATGCCTCTCGAAGTAAGAAATGTCATCAGGATAAACAACATTTAAAAAGTTTAAAACCAAGGCCCTTTGTTAAGATTTCAAAAGAATTTAAATCCATGCTTCGTAGACCCTCCTAATGAGATAAAGAGGCTTTTCAGAATCTCAAGAGTGCTGTGTCCAGCATTCTGGTTCTGTGCCCAGGCAGAGAGGAGCCTGTTTTGAAGAGATTCACAAGTGTGACTTCTTCTAATGAAATGAACCTCAAAATATCCAGAAGAACTCCATGAAGATTTTAAAAGAATTGCAAATAAGGGAAAAAAAATAATAAATAATGATTCAGAGAATTGAACTGGGGCAAGAAGGTGAACCCGAGAGTTCCAGAGAATCATTCTCAGGGAAGAGACTTGAACCCTAATCAAAAAATAGATACCATGTTCCCAGCTAGATTTCAGAATCAATACGGGTGAAGGACTGCTATTTGCCTCTTATTGAAACTCTTTATTTTTTAAAACAGGATTGTGTATTTCTGCTCTTATTCTTTGCATGAGTCTAAAGTTCCCTTTCCTCCCACCAGGAAGGGCCAGTTGCCTTGGTCAGAACCGTGGCTGAAGAAGGTGGAGGAGGCCTTTTGGAATCAGAAGCCCTGTGTTTCCATCTTAGCCCCACCACTTACCAGCTCTATAAGTCAGGGAAACACTTAAATTACTTGAGCATCAGATGCTTACTGAAAGGGAAATAACAAGATCTAACTTATGGAATTATCAAGAAGACCAAATGAGAGACCACCCATAATGTGCCTACTGAGCATGTTGTCTGACACATAGTAGGTATTTGATAAATATTAACTGGAATCAGGGATAGAAATAGTGCTCCATAAGTCAGATTCTACTAAATCTATGGCAACATAGACATCTATTTGGATTTCCATCACTCTTCTTCTTCTTTATGGGATTTAAGGACCAATGCAAATACTTTAATGATTAATAAACCATAATAGTGAATCTTAGTGACTCATTGTTCCCCTTACTTAGCTTAAATGACTGGAGAAATCTTGCCTATTGCTTACAAGTTTAGTTTTAACAACCTACTAAATCTAGAGGAGAGGAGAGAATTTGAGAGAATAGGCAGGCCCTGCCGTCAATATAAACACAACTTTCCTTGGACGGGAGAATTTCCTTTGCGCAGAGAAGATTTGTGTCCTTCTGAGGAGGGTTGCAGAAATTTATGTGTTGCTATCTGGTACTTTTTGATATAGCAATCTGAATGTTGCCAACAGAACTATAAGCTCAGAGTAAGAATGGCCCAGTGAAAAACTTTAAAAATAGGTTTTTTGGGTTAAATAACTTTAGGAATCAGTACATGTATTACAGTTCTTCTTGAAGAGCCACAATGAACATAAACACTTTAAATGCAATGAGAAGTCTTGTTATATGCATTTTTAACTAGAGAGAACCTGGAAACTTTTAATGCTAGAAACTTTTTCACAAGTAATATCTATTAATATTCTGAGGAATTAGCACAAAGGATAAATATTCGCCAAATTAAAATCTATACTGATATTACACAGTAAACCTTCAATAAAGAGCAATGTATCTGTACTTGAGTGTGAGAAATGTTTTCCTTTCAACTGGGATTGTCAATGGAAAAAACACACTTTAAGAGAAGATAGGAGGGGCTGGCCCTGTGGCTTAGCGGTTAAGCATGCGCGCTCCGCTACTGGCGGCCCGGGTTCACATCCCGGGCGTGCACGGACGCACCACTTGTCTGGCCATGCTGAGGTGGCGTCCCACATACAGCAACTAGAAGGATGTGCAACTACGACATACAACTATCTACTGGGGTCTTGGGGAGAAAAAGAGAAAAAAAAAGAGGAGGACTGGCAATAGATGTTAGCTCAGGGCCGGTCTCCCTCAGCAAAAGGAGGAGGATTGACATGGATGTTAGCTGAGGGCTGATCTTCCTCAAAAAAAAAAAAAAAAAAGAAAAAATAGGATATTGTTTGGTTTCCCACCCTATTACCTCAATCTCTATAGAAGTAGTGCCTTTTAGAAGTGGGAGAAAACAGGGCCGGCCCCATGGCCTAGCGGAAGAGTGCGCGCTCGGCTGCTGGCGGCCCGGGTTTGGATCCCGGGCGCGCACCGACGCACCGCTTCTCCGGCCATGCTGAGGCGGTGTCCCACATGCAGCAACTAGAAGGATGTGCAACTATGACATACAACTATCTACTGGGGCTTTGGGGGGAAAAATAAATAAATAAAGTTTAAAAAAAAAAATAAGTGGGAGAAAACAAAAGCCTAGTGAGGGTGAATGATTTATCATAAGTTTATAGCTTCAGGCCTTGAAAGATCCGGAACTAGAAGTCAGACCTCCTGACTTCAACTAAGGGGAATATCATATAGTGATTAGCTGTTTGAATTTAAATCACAAAGTCTGTGATCTCATACATGTAATTCATTCTTTATAAGCCTTGGCTAATACATTTGTAAATTGAGGATGACTACAATAGTACCTTGATCATAGGGTCATTATGTGAAATAAATGACGCAATAACTGATGACAGCACTTTGTTCCATGCCTATCTCATAACGGGGATGTTTACTAATGGTTATAATTTTATCAGCAAGCCTCATGCTTTTCCACTGCATGATGTTTCAGAAAAAATTGTATTTTAGCAATTTGTTTTCCTGTTTTTTAAATGATTCATTTTTCATATATCACTGTGATGCCCCTTCTCCTAGCCACAAAGAAGGGTAGGTTGAATTTGTTCATAGTGTGGCTTGGCAAGCTAAAATGGACCATTGAAACCAGTAGCCCTGGGTTCCCATCCCAGCTCCATCATTTACATGTTCTATGACTTAGGCAAACATTTAATTTTTTGAAAGAATAAGAAAGCTTATCTTGTCAAATATGATACCACCTATGAGCGTGCCTAGCACAGACGGCCAGATTTTGGATATGCAATCTATGCCACTACACGAGGCCCCATTCTTAGAAGGGTCTTACACTTGGTTTAAAGCCCTGCTATTGCTAATTTGAAATTCTTGATAATTTTTAATAAACGAGCTCACATTCTAATTTTTAACACCTCAAATTATTTAGCCAGTCCTGCTAGCACATTGTCTATTACATAGTAGGTGCTCAATAAATATTAGCCTAAATCAGAGGATAAATTATTAGCATGTACTAATTATCCATTGTCAACTCAGACAGCTCTTTGAGAGTTCATTATATTCATCCCTTTTATGAGATCTGCGATTCCTTTAAAAGCTGTTGTAATTACAATGTTAGTGATTTCTAGTGATTTACTTGTCCTTCCAATTGCTTGAAGAGATTAGAGAAAGCTTTCCTATTACTGTGAGATTTGATTTTTAACAAGCTACTAAACCCATAGAGGGTGAGTTGAGAAGGCAATTAAGCCCTCCATTGACACAAAGCCATCCTCTTGAGCAAGGGCAGGAAATTTTACTCGGCGCAGAGAAGATTTCAGTTCTGTTGAGAGGGTGAAATTTCTGTGTTGTGATTTGGAGACTCTGCTCAATCCAACTATAAGTGCCTAGTGAGGATAGGCAAAATCTACCTATCCCAGCATTTCCCAAAGTATATTCTGTGTATTACTCATCCCATAAGCAAACAAACAAAGAAACAAACCTTCCAAATAAAAGATACATGTAGAGGCTGGCCCAGGGGCATAGCGGTTAAGTTTGTGCGCTCCGCTTTGGCTGCCTGGGGGTTCGGATCCCAGGCACAGACTGATGCACCACTTGTCAAGCCATGCGGTGGTGGTGTTCCATATAAAGTAGAGGAGGATGGGTGCAGATGTTAGCCCAGGGCCCATCTTCCTCAGCAAGAAGAGGAGGATTGGCTATGGATGCTAGCTCAGGGCTAATCTTCCTCACACACACACACAAGAACAAAACTTGTAGTCAAGTAATTTGGGGAAGATTTCCCTACACTAGTCACTACATGGAGAGTCCCACTGCATGTGAATATATGAAAGACTGTGGTATGAGCCATGCATATTTAAATTTGGTTGAATATGTATTAAATACACATTTAATTCTAGATTTTTTCAATTAAAAGCTAATATGAGAAACACATCCAGAATAATGGTGTAAAGATTGCCAAAAATATGTTTTTCCATAATAGCAATCATAACACTGGCAAACTTTGTCAAATCAATTTTTCAGAACTCCAGAAATTAACCAAAGTCTTACAACAATCTGAGGAGTCCTTATTCAAGAAAAACGGCTAAATCTCAGAAAGAACAGTGAGATTTGCAGTGTTGTAACTTGCTCTACTCGCATGCCTCTTTCCATGAGTCCAAGGTAAACCTGAAAACCAGAAGCTTCAGAACCATGGAAGCTGTGAAAATCAGCAGTCCAACAATCACTGGTGAGGGCAGAAAGGATTTGATGACCCTTCCAAAAGTGTCATCCCCATGGATTTGTCACCATTTGACTTTTTGGGTGCTCACTGGAAAACTTCCATTCATAGGGCTTGTCTTACTTTTTCTCAGAGTTTACTCATGGACAAAAGCCCTACCCCTAATGTGTTTGTTGAGAATGTGGGGGAGAAAGAAATTTTCCTCTACTCTTATCAGTTCTTCTGGCTGGTCTAAGAATTAAACTGACATTAGAGAGATAAACAACAGAAAATCAAATTTAATTGCATACGTGTGGGAACCCTACATACATGAGAGGATCAGATACTCCACATACATGAAGAAGTTCAGAGACAAAAAGGTAAAATGAGGTAGATAGGTCATCTTGAGCTAAGGAGTGAGACAGGGACCTGAGGCTTCAGAAGGGAGGAGGGTAATTCACAGGATGATAAGAAGAACAGATGTTCAGTAATTAGAGGTTTGCTCTGCCATGCAGATAGGTCATAAAAATGTATTTCTGGTAATAACTCTTATTATGGGCAAAACCCCCAATTTAAATTCTTTAAGGGAGAGGTAAAAGTTTCTCTTGATCCCACAGGGTCTTGATTTTCTTTAGCTCAAATATTCCACATGCCAAAGTGGCACATTTTGGGGAGGCCTATTCTGAACCCCTTCAAAAACAATGAGCAGCAAATTTTTAACTTTGAAGCTAGTTGAAATGGTGAATGAAGTAGGTCAAACAAAAAGCTAGACAATAAACTTAAAATGAAAGTCTGGAGAATGAGATATCTACAGAGAGTTTTTATAAGCTCTGACATATTCTTGGGGATGTAGAAGACCAGAGACATATATAGAGCTGTGGTCATACTTAGGAAAAATCTAAGAAGGCCTCAATCTTTCACCTCTGGGTGACCTTGAGATTCTGTACAAAAAATAAATGAAGACTAATGTAGATATTTAAACTGCTGGAATGTTGAATATGTTTCCCAACACACATACAGAGGCCCTAAACAAAGGTGGGAGATTTACCGGTTCAAGGATTTTAAGAAAATGTCTGTTCAACTATTGGCTGACCACTAAACTTACCAACCAGAGATTTCAATGGCAATTCATAACAAAGAATACAGACTTTACAGAGTTAGTCTAGAAGAGTCAGTCACTAATAAATAGCAGCAACAACAAACACTGGTGGGGAAGGGAGTCTGATTTCCAGAGTTGCCACATTAAATAAAATTATGAAAGATACAAAGAAACACACAAGTATGATCTATAAATAGAAAATAATTCAGTCAAAAGAAACTGTCCCTGATGATGCTCAGACATTGATGTTATTGGGAAAAGACTTTAAATCACCATCATCATCTTCAGCATCATATATAAACTAAAAGAAAAAAAGTCTAAAGCATTAAAAGAAAAGTGTGATAAGGGTGTCTTTACAAATAAAAGAAATTAATATAGAGATTGAAATTATTTGAAAACAAAGGAGCTAAATAGAAATTCTGGAGTTTAAAAGTATATTTGAAATGAAAAATTCACTAGAAGATTTCAAAAGAAGATTTTAACTGGCAGAAGAAAGAATCAGGGCACTTGAAGATAGGCCAATAAAGATTATCCAGTCTGAAGAACAAGAAGTAAAAATAATGAAGGAAAATGAACAGAACCTCAGAATCCTGTGTAATACTACCAAACATACCAACATACACATAATGGGAGACCCAAAAGGATAGGAGAGAAAGGGACAAAAAGTACATTTGAATTAACAATGGCCAAAAATTTCCCAAATGTGATGAAAAAGGTTAATCTGCGTCTCCAACAAGCTCAGAAAGATAAAAATAGAGATCCAACCCAGACACATCATAGCCAAACTCTTGAAAGACAAAGACAAAGAAGAAATATTGAAAGCAACAAAAGAAAATTGATTCATTCAATACAAAATAGCCTCAGTAAGATTAACAGCTAACTTCTCACCAAAATTATGGAGGCCGGAGACAGTGGGATGACACATTCAAAGTGCTGACAGAAAATGATTGTCAACCAAGAGTTCTATATCCAGCAAAAGAAGCCTTCAAAAATGAAAGGTATAAAGGCATCTTCAGATAAACAAAAACTGAGAAATTACCACCAGCAAAACTATTCTACGAGAAATACTAATGGAAATCCTTCAAGTTGAAATGAAATTACACTAGACAGTCACTTGAATCTCCACAAAGAAATAAACAACACCAGTAACATTAACTACATAGGTAAATTTAAAAGACAGTATATGTGCATTTTTCTTTGTAATATATATATTATCTGATTAAAAACATAATAAAACAATAATTATGAAAGTGTTAATGGGATTATAATCTATGAAGAACTAATGCAAAGAATAATGGCACAAAGTAGAGGGAAGTATATGAAACTATGTTGGAAAAACATTTTTCATACACTGTTGAAATTAATTTGGCATTAACAAACTAGATTATTTTAGCTTAAGATGTTAATTGTAACCATAGGGCAAACACTTTATTAAAAGCTCAAAATATAGTAAAATAAACAATAAGGACATTTAAATGGTACACTAGATAATCTTTATTTAATAACAATTTTTAAAAGGCAATAATGGAGGAATATAGCAATAAAAATATATCAGGCATATAGAGAACAAAGAGCAAAATGGAGGATGTAAATCCTACATTGCTAATTGAGTTAAATATAAATAGATAAGATGCTTCAATCAAAAGACAGATATTGGTAGAATGAATTAAAAAACTCAGGATTGAACTCTATGCTATCTATAAAGGACATACTTTAATTCAAAACCAAAACTAGATTGAAAGTAAAAGGATGGAAAAAGATATACCATGTAAATCAACAAAAGCTGGAGTGGCTATAATAACATTGAAAAAATAAATATTAAGAAACAATAATAGAGAAAAAAAGGACATTTTGTAATGATAAAAGGGTAAATACATCAGGGAGACATAACAATTATGAATACATATGTTCCTATCCACAGAACCTCAAAATGCATGAAGCAAAAATTGGCGTAATTGAAGGGTGAGACACAGTTCAATTATAGTTGAAGAACTCAGTATTCAACTTTCAATAATGTATATCAGTTTGGAAAGTTTCTATTTATGTATCTTCAAGTTCACTGATTCTTTCCTTGGTCATATCCAGTCTACTGGTGAGCTCATCAAAGGCATTTTTCATTTCTATTCTGGTGTTTTTGATTCCTAGCATTTTTAAAAAATTTTTTCTTAGAGTTTCCATCTTTCTGCTTACATTACCTATCTGTTCTCAGATTGCACACTTTTCTACTAGAACCATAAGCAAATTAACTGTAGCTATTTAAATTCTCAGTCTGATGTTTTTGTTTGCTTTGTTTCTTCAGATTGTATTTTTCTTGCTTTTCAGCATGGCTTGTAATTTTTTATTGAAAGTTGGACGTGATGGGTTGGATAATAGAGACTGAGATAAATAGGCCCTTAATATGAAATTTATGTTTATCTGGCTAGGAGTTACACTGTGTTTACTGTTTGCTGTGGCTATAGATGTCTAAGGCTTCAATTTTCTCTGATGTCCTTGTTTTTGTCTCCTCTATTGTCTTCTAGTTTCCCTAGAATCTCTTCTTAAATAAAGTCTGAAATTTGCAGTTCTTTCAGCTGTAATCCTCTGTTTTTATACAAGAGATCCGTTTACCTGGTAGTGAGGTGTCGGGGGAGGGGAAGGGTTTTATAGTCTTATGTCAGGTCTCAATTATTCAGTGGGCCTGTGTCCCTTGGCTGTGACCATCACAAATGCCTGTCAGCATTCTCCTCCACCCCTTAGGTGATAGAGAAAGGCTAGAGAGTGTGGAGTTGAATATTTCCCTTCCTGCACCTCAAGTAGACTTTGGTGAAATTGCTTCCCTTGAGAGAAGGTGAGAGAACACTCTGGGGATATTTTAAAATGATTACTTTTATTGTACCCCTGCCAAAAGCACAAGGGGATTTTTCTCTGATGTTCACTGTGAGAACCTGGTAGGGCTCCTGAAAGTGAAACTTACAAAAGTGTGAAGGTCCTTAAGACTGGGTCCCCAGGAGTTTCTAACTCTCAAGTTTGTCCATGATCAGCCTACAGAAATTTGTCAATTATAGTTTAAATTTTCCTATAAGTTACTGGCTCCAGCTGCTTCAGCTCCTGGTAAGTTCTAGTTCTCTGTATTTACTTGTCTCTCCAGTTTATAGGGCTTTCATTTGTCCTGTGACTTCAATTCTCTGAGGGATTTAACAATTGCTAGTTTTCAGTTTGCTCATTTTTTTTCTTATTGTAGGATGGGAGTGACAGCTTCCAAGCACTTTACATGTTGGAGCAAACGCAGAAGTCCAGATAACTTTTAATAATGTAAAGAACAACTAGGCAGAAGACTAAAAAGGAAATAGGAAACTTGAACCACACCATAAATCAACAAGACCTAACAGACATCTATAGAGAAATTCACGCAACGACAGCAAAATACACTCTTCTTAAGTGCACACAGAACAATCTCCTTGTTAGATAATACTTAGGAAATGCTCATCTCTGTTAATAATATGTATAAAAAGTATTTATATGAAACAAAACTACACTGATACTTGGCTATAGAATATAGCTTTTATTTGAGTGGGATTTGAGACTGAAGAAAGTATACTCTAGAACAGTGTTGTCTAATAGAATTTTCTGAGATCATGAAAATGTTCTCTATCTGCATTGTATAAAATGGCAGGCAGTAGCCACAGGAGGGTACTGAGCCTTTGAAATGTGCCTAGTGCAACTGAAGAACTGAATTTTTATTTTTATTTAATATACATTAATGTATGTATTTAAATCTATACTTAAATACCGGCTAGTGTTTCTGGTATTGGAGAACACAGGATGGGGAACAAAAAGGGAGCGGGGATTATCTGGCTTCCTTATTCTGCTTCCTTAGCTGCTCTACCTCCCTGCTGCCCTCCTCACCATGACTCAAAGGCCTCAGTCATTAAGAGTCCTAAATGAACAGGCTACAAAAAGTGATTATCTCTTTCTAAATGTCTATATATGCCTTTGCTGCAGTAGTAAAATAATATGTTTTGATTTTAAAATCCTTCCTCTCTAATGGCTGCTGATTTAAGGATTCAAATCCAGAGGGTGGAGTGTGTAGGAGTAGTGCTTACTAATCAGAATATAAGTACAAATCAGCAACATTTTGAAATTCAAATATTTTTGTAGGAAAATGATAGAAGTTAACCAATCAACCCTTCAAGTAATTTCCTCATGTCAATTTCTTAACAAAATAAGACATAAACATGTTATTTCCTTTCTTTTATATAAATATATATTCCTTCCTTTTATACAAACATATTTGTAATATGAACTAGTGAACTGTGGCCTGCAATTAAAAACTATTAATTATGAAGTTCAGTATTTTGTTAAGATCTAAGTTATAACATTTCACTCTTTCCCCTACTGATTTGGACTGAAGGTTGTTTTTGTTTTTGTTTAGTTTGGTTTTTTCTTTGAGTATACATTGATATTAGCCATGTGATGTTAGCACGAGACTTGTCAGGGTTGTCTGTGTTTATAGAGTTTATAAGATTGCTGTTGCCTTCTGTGAATGTGTCAGGACAATATTCTTCTATCTGACACACATAATCAAAGAAATATATTCCCTAGCTCTTCTTTTCTCCCAAACCACAGTCCACTCAAGAGCAGTTTAGCCCCTGAAGTAGGCATGATATTATTCTTGTTCATAAATAAAGTTATTTTAAGCCACAACTGAGAGCTGTGTCTCTTATATCACTATCATATTTCATCTTAGATAAAGCCCTTTTCTCCAAAGACAAGCATCTTTAAATATATGGTTGACAGCAACCCAACTCTAAAACTAGTTGTAACCAGTTGCTTGTGGCTGATGAACTATTGGACTATTAGGGCAAGGCATACTGTATGTTAAATTCTACTTTATAGACAAAGAGGAAGGAGAGACAGAGGGAGAGACTGCCTGCCTGCCATTGTTCTTTGTGCGGTGTTATATCTCAGGGTGAGAAGACAATTCAAACTATACCCAAAAGTGAGTTCTTCTGGTTTGACTTGGACAGAGGTTGCCTCTTGATAACAGTTTCTTAGAATGTAAGGGAGGACAAAATCTTGTAAAATTAAGACAGTATCATGCTGAAAGTATTTTCCACTAAATTGAATTCATTAACTCTCTTGTACTGTTCTAGTTATCGGAGACACAGCCAGGAGCAAGAAAGAGGAGGTTGCTCTTTTATTAAGCTTACGTTCTAGATGAGGAATCAAAAAACAGGCACAAAGTCTAAATCTGTTGCTGTAGTACCTCACTTCTATGAAGCAATTTTTGTGTCAGTTATCTTTTGCTATGTAACATACTGTACTCAAATTCGATAACTTAAAACAACAATCTTCTTTTAGCTCATGATCATGGGAGTCAGTTGGGCAGATCCTCTGGTTGGTCTCAGTGGGATTCACTGTAAGTCTGTAGTCAGCTGGCTGCAGCTAGCAGATTGGCCAGCAGTCAGGTGAAGCAGGATACACTTATTTCCAAGTCTGGCATTTGGCAGATCGTCAGATGTGGCAACAGTGGGGGCTTGCAAGCCTCAGTTTCATCACACAGGGGTGCAGAAATCCAAA
The DNA here is from genome assembly GCF_020826845.1 of Diceros bicornis minor. Taxonomy (NCBI): domain Eukaryota; kingdom Metazoa; phylum Chordata; class Mammalia; order Perissodactyla; family Rhinocerotidae; genus Diceros; species Diceros bicornis. Next base: position 71,888,405 of record NC_080745.1, read on the forward strand.
AGCAGCAACCCCTGGAGCTGCAAGGCATCAGGAAGCCTAGGCCCAGAACCCTCAAAAGGTCTCCTCTGCCACAGGCAAGTCAAAATACCACAGCACAGCAGAAAGTGTTGGGAGTTCAAACCCCATCTTTTAATCAGAGATACTGCAAAGTATTGTGACCATTTTTAAAACCTACTAGTTTCCTTTGCTGATTTTAGCATTCTGCAATCATTATTTATTACTAATTGTTATTTCTGTTTGCTCTCAAAAGCTGATAATATTTTTAAATTAAGAAAAAATGAAAACAGTAAATTGTGTTTCTGTTGAGCAACATGTGCATGAGAGATGAAATAAACAGGCAAATGCTCAAATGGCACACAACCATTTCCAGGCAGATTAAGAAAACCTCAGCAGGTGCTATTTTTAACACTAAGATGTTCTTCTGTGGCAACAGACAATGGTGCTCTGGGGCTGTCTTCCAATAACAGAATACTTCCACCAGAAAAGGAATTTCAACTAGCGTGATTTTGTCCCCAAGAAAAAGGTGCTCCAGGAGCTAGAAGGCCCTAAAGACATTGCTGTTATTGCCCTCTGTTTACTCTGTTAATGCATCCGCAAGGAAGAGAACACACACACATCACAATGCATAACATTTGTATGGCACTTTGGAGCAACACTTCAGGAACATTTAACAACATAAGTTTTATTGATTATGGCCTGGCTTCCATGGTGTATTTCCTGACAGAAACTTCATAATCAGCCACCATTTAGGAAGAAAATTTTATTCAGTTAGCCTCTAGTAGGGGAGATTTTACCATAAGTCTAGTAAACCTGAAACTTCTCAAATTTATATAACAGAGTGAGATGATCTGAAAGGAATATAAAGAAAAGGGATTTTTAGTATCATTAAACCATAATAAAAAGTTGATCCCATGGCCCTAGGATAAGATATCCAGGCTTCTCGTCTCACATGGTCCAAGGAGCTTTGTTTTTTGAGGAATGCTTTACAGATGGTGGGACAGATTTTCCTAACAATTGTGTAAGGAGTAGGCAAATTAGGTACATAAATTGAATGGGATTCTAAAATTTCATGGTCAGAATAAACAAATAGTCTTACATATCATATAGTTCAACCCCTACCTGATGACTGCATCCTTGTTATGATATCCACATCATATAATCATTTGGGGAATGCCAATTTAACTCCAATGATGGGAAACTCACAACTTTTATATTTGAAAAGTTCTAAACTTTTTCACTTAGGAATGTATATAATTTTCAAAAGATGTGTACAATTTAGCAGTCACTCTGCTAACAAGGGAAATATACCAGTGATCAAGGGATATGTGACTCCTACTCTAGAGAAACAAGAATACATTGAGAGATAAAATTGAATCAGCAAAGACAACATAGCATTTTTCCTTATTTGAAACTGTACTCTCCTGCCTCAGATTACACTCACTGCTCTGGGATAACACCCCTAACATCAAACGCAAGTCTAATTTTCTCCTATTGAACATATCCATAAGGAATTTGAAGACGACTATCAAGTCCCATTTGCAAGCTAACGATTTTCATTGATGTTCACTTGTTTATTCATTAATCCATCAGTCAATTTCTGATCTTGACTATGTGCTAGACCCTGGGGATTCAACAGATAAAAACTGTAGGGGAGTACAAAGTCTTCCTTGACCCTCTTAGGGTCTCTGGCTGGGTCTGAAATCTAAACTGAAAAACACAGATTAACAGGAGAAAAGCATACACATTTATGTAGTATAGGTCTTACGAGGAAATGAAGACCTTCATGAGGAAACGAAAACCTGAAGAAAGGGTTAAGCCTGAGTGTCTTTATGCTAGGTTTGATGAAGAGTGGACAGCCATGGAGAAATAGGACAGGACAAAGATTATGAGCTAAGGGTACTAAAGGGTGGAAACTTAACAAGGCCTGTTCTCCAGATTCTTCTTGCTGTCCCTCTGTCTTGAAAATAAAGATGTTCCTTTCCTCTGGGTATAGGGAGGGCACATGTCACAGGAGGGTCTTATAATGTGCTTCAGGGGAGAAGGGTGTGGTGGGGGGACGATGAGAGAGATCTTCCTGCTTCTGCCATTTACTCAAACTCCTGTATCTTAAAATATTCAACATGACAAAGTGTCGTATTTTGAGGTAGCATGTCCTGAACCGCATCAGAACACAGACACAGTTTTCACCTTTAATAGCTGTCCTGCAAACCATTCCTGCATACACCATTGCTCTAGGTGGAAGAACTCTTACCCAAATATCACTCCATTTTCTGTTTGAAATACTTACCACAACACTATGCTGAAGATTTATTTACATCAGTGTTTCTTAACTAAGGGTCAATTTTGCCCCTCAGGGGATAATTGGCAATGTCTGGAAACATTTTTGGTCATCACAGCTGTGGAGGGGAGATGTTACTGGCATCTACTGGTTAGAAACCAAGGATGCTACTAAATACGCAACAATGCACGGGACAGCCCCCCACAACCCAGAATTTTCGGTCCCCAAATGTCAATAGTGCCAAAGTTAAGAAATCCTTATTTACATAAAAAGTATGTAACATAGGCTCTGCTTCAAGCAATTTATAGTCTGGGTATGGAATCAAATGTCCATCCATGCCATTTGTCGTTAACTTACCAAGATAATGAGTTATGTGAAATATACCAGGTTTATATTATTTCCTTTACCAAAACTACTGATATTGTCTGAAAACATGGAAAAATGCATTTATGATGAGGTTTAATTGACATAAAATGCAGTGCAACACATTTATCCAAGAAGAACATTTACTGTAGACTGTGTCAAGAGGAATTTCCCTTGAAAAACTCAGTTTGTATAATCTATCCACTTTACTGAAAACAGATGGGGCTCTATTTCTTTTTCTATTTCCTTTTAAGATAAATCCTTAGAGTGCAATTTATTCTTTATGAGACATTCTCATTTTCCTGAAATTCTCAGGAGAATGCAGACATTAAGCTTGCAGTTGTCAGGAAAACCCTCTCAACAGTGTCCTGATCAAGCCACCTGCCCACGTCTCTGATGTTGGCTGAACCCCAGGTTGGTTATTCCAGCCTACATTTAAAGGTCATCATCTCCAACGTTTAGGAAACCAAAAATCATAAGGCATTTTTTGCTGCCTCTTCTCCACCCAGGGTACCATATACCACAGAAATCTTTGAAAATACACCCAAGAGGCAGGGAGAATATTCTGCCTTGGTTCTCTTCCTTCCCTCTCTGTCATCTTGATGTTGGCATCAATTGACTGACTTTTTCCATTCAATTTGAGATCTTCCTGGTTCTTGGCATGATGAGTGATTTTCAATTGAAACCTAGACATTTGTTTATTATGCTATGAGACTCTAGATCTATTTACATCCTCTGTTTGAGCTGGCTTCCTCTGACAATGTTTCAGCAAGGGAAGGGGGGTGTACTGCCTTATTACTTCCAGGTGGGAGTAGAAGTCTACATTGTCTGCTGTGCCTCCATTGACACCTGAGTGTGGTGGGCTCCTCATTACTGCCTAGTGGGGGTGGGAGCTTTGCCTTCCACTAGCCCTCTGCTGATACTACCCTCCCTGGCAGAGGTAAGAATGCCTTGTTACTGCTCCACATGTGGCCTCCAATGACATCACGTCTGCCGTACTACTGGGCAGTGGTCAAAGTCCTGATGCTCCACTAGGCCTCTTTGACAACATCTTAGCTTAGAGGAGAGGAGTGCTCCATTATTTCCAAGTGGGTGTGGAAGTCTAGGCTCCTCATGTGGTTCCACACACACCATAAAAGTGAAGGGGTTTGTTATCATGGCATGGAATCCTAGTTCCCTAGTCAGCTCTCTGTGATTATACTGACATTAGGATTGGGGAGCCTCATTACAGCCTGGTGAGAGTGGAAGTCTCAGCTCTTCACTCAGCCTTTTCTGGCCTGGATGGTGGTGGGACCACATATTTTCTGTGGTGTTTGGCTGCAGTAGAGTGGTTACTGTCTAAAAGCTTTGTCTCTTGCTAGGCTGTCCCCTTTGGTTAGAGAACAAGATTTTCTTGGGCCTTATTTAGTCTGCATCCATTAACATTTCTGGATTGCCAGTTTTTTAGCTCCAAGTGTGGAATATATGAAGCATAAAAACAATCCAGGGAACTCACCACTGTGTCGTTCCTTGAATCTCAAGGTCTCGAACCAGTTTGCCTTCTCTCCACCTTTCAGAGACTTCTTATGTTTGCTCTATATATACTTTCCAGGGATTTTAGCTGTATTTAGTGGGGAGAATGGGGAAAGAATGTCTCCTCCATCTTCCCAGAAACAGGAGTCTAAAATATTTTAATGATAACCATTTTCCCATAAAGGTATGTGGATACGATCTAATACCAAAGGATGAAAATTTCATCTGTTTTTAAAAAACCTATAATGATTTTTAAAAAGTACATCATTATTCCTTTTCTGAATATGTCTCCATTGCCGTTCCATAACCCTGGGTTAAATCTAGATGGGTGGGAGACCAGGTATCTTCTGGTTGACAATGAAAACCACCCAGGGTATTCTAACAAAGAAAATGTATTTGTTAAGAGGCATCGGAGAACTCAAAGTGCCAAATGGAGGGCTGGGGAAAAGAAAATCGATTAGAATAATTAAAACTGAAAACCTTAGAAGATCTTGCCTTTGTAAATATGAGGTGGGATGCTGCTTGGCTGGCACTAGTGTCTCAGGGTTTGGAAGTGGGGCTCAGAGAAGCTAGGATATGGACCTCTGGAGAAAGGGCACTGGAGAGCTGGTGCTGGCTTCTTATTAAGATGTGATGAGGCTCATCGTGGGAGTGTTGGGAATAAAGTAAATTGTTGTATTCCAGAATGAACTGCTGCTACTAGGATGAACTCCCACTGCTATGGTGAAAACTTTGGTTGAGATGATGCTGACAGCAACAGAAAGGTGGATGTCTCTTCCCTTCCAGAAATATTCGCACTCTTGGTGCCACTTACTGGCAGAACCTAATAAGGAGCAGCTGACAAAGTAAATACATGGTTTGCATATTTCCAGCGCCAACATCCTGAAGAAGAGTAAAGAAGGATGGGCTCAAAGCTGAGAGACGCTAGTTTAAGCTGCAGCCTTCTCACAGAGGTCTCCTCTGGCCACTCAATTTAACGATAAATCCCTAGTAACTCTTTCTTACTTAATCTTGTCTTATTTTCTTCGTTGAAAATTTTCAGTATCTGGATTGAATTTATACATATGTATTTTTACAATTTGTTCATTATTTCATTTCCAGGCAATCCTACACCAGCTGGAATATATGCTCTATGAAGGCAGGACAGGCTCTGGTGGGTGTGTTTACCAAGGCACTCCTAGCTGACACTAAACATCAGTTAGTATGTGTTGAAGGCATACTTGAGGTGGACGTACATTTGCTTTAAAATTTACTTATCTTAGAATTATCAAATAGTCTTATTTTCTGCCCTCATTTATTTCTGACTATAATTATAGAGACATACACTCAGTTACTTTCAATTAATTAATTAATAGATTTGGCTGCTTAATCACTAAATGTATTCTTTTTTTCAATATGCAAGTCTAGAGTTTGGATGCTTGTGTTTCTGTAGAATTCCTAACATATACATATATATGTGGTTATTAGGGGGGAAGGGCAGGCAAGTTTACTTGAACCACAATATACCTCTTATTCAGAGCTTCAGACTTCAGAAGAAACCCTCAATTAACTTCATAAGAAGTAGTCCTACACTTTCAAAACTATACATACATCATGTCTGTTAGAGTACAACTTCTTCAGAGAGTAAGAGTTTAGACTCCAGGACCCATATGACATATTAAACTTTCATTTTTAAACTTTATTTTAAATCATTTTTGATTTACAGAAAGGTTTCACTGATGGTACACAAAATTCCTGAATATCTTTCACCCAGCTTCCCCTAATGTTAGCATCTTGTATATAACCATAGTACACTTATCAAAACAAGAAATCAACATTGGTATACACTATTAATTGAACTTCACACTATTTGGATTTCAAAAGTTTCTTCATTCATGTCCTATTTCTATTTTAAAATCCAATTCAGGATACCACATTGCATTTAGTTATCATTCCTACATAACCTCCTCCAATCTGTGATGATTTCTAAAGCTTTCCTTGTCTTTCATGACATTAACCCTTTTTAAGAGTAACGATCAGGTATTTTGTGGAATGTCTCTCAATGTAGAATTGACTGAACAGATCTCCTGATTAGACTGGGGTTATGGATATTTGGAAAAAAAAATACCACAGAAGTAAAGTGCCCTTCTCATTCCATCGTATTATTTTTTATATTGTTATATATATACATATATATTTCATGCTATTTATTTTGTTGTTTATATTGTTCCAATTTTGGCCATTGGTAGTTCTTTCTAGTTGGCTTTTGTGTCCTTCTGACATAATATCAGCATGATTTATTACTGGTATGTTAACTTTGCTTGGTTAAGGCGATGTCTGCCCAATTACTTCATGGTTTCTTCGGAGATATCGTTATAATAATATTTTTTCCTTTGCATATTAAATTTGATAGAAGTCAGTCACTAAATACAGCCTACACTCAAGGGGAAGGGAATTAAGCTCCACTTGCTGGAGAGAGGAATATCAAATAATTTGTGGACGTAAGTTAAAGCTACCACAGTAATTAATAAATATTTGATCAGAGATACTTTCAGGCAGTGCAAGTATCCTGTTTTTTAAACTTTTGCCCATGAATGTTAACATTCTTCAGAGGATCTTGCCTACAGTGGTTATTAATGAGGTGTTCTAATGATGATTTTCTATTTTCCTCATTTTTCTACACTTATCATTTGGAAATGTTATGTAAAGAAGATATATCCCTTCTTCACCATTATTTATTATTTATTTATTTATATCAATATGGACTCATTGTATTTGTCTTATTCCATGTGTTATAATCCAGTACTGCTGTTATTCATTTTGTTCATATTGTTGCAGCTTTGTCATTCTGACATGTGCTCATCCTTTCTTTTACCCAAAGCCCCTGTTTACATTTTGGGGCTACCATACGCTACAGGATCATCATATTTTTCCTTTTCTCAGCCACAGGGAAAAGATATATATCATATTAATGTAATTTGGCTAATATTTAGTTTTCTTTTATGCCTTCTGAAAGTGAAACAAAGCTATATTGACTAAGCAAAGGAGAAGTCACATATTGCATAAATAACTTTTTTGTCTGGTTGGAAAAGTCAACTATCAGTCACTTGCCTCTCTACAATCACTAGAATTTCATTTTGCTTTTAATACCCTTGAACTTATTCCATAAGAAACACAAAACTTAACCAAGTAACCTAAACAAATTAAGTGCCTACTCTTTGACATGCAAAATGGATTGAGTTCTTGAGTTTCATTACATTTAAAATGTCAGCAATATTTTGCCTGCAGGGAGCACACATTTTCTTCCTATTTTTCAATCTTCTCAAAACATCCTATTGCATATTTTATGAATCATAGTGGCCAGGGCCCCTACTTGATGATTTTTAAATTCATAAACTCTAGATCTCATGATGGCATTTTGTTCAGTGGTTGTTGCACATGTAGGGGTGTCAAGAATGTCTAGAAAAAAATGCAATGAGAGAAACATTCTTTATAATAATTATTCTCTTGTGTGTGACCATCAGAAGCAGAAATAAGGGAATTCATTGAGGAAGCTAGCTGAGTTCCCCAACAGCATATCAGTTATCCATTTAGTCTGGAAACGTAGACAATAATATGATAATTGTTAATTTTAACATTGAAGTTGTACCTGATGACATGATGTGTATCTGCCTGTGTTTCCATACTTTAGAGGATGCCTTGTATACTCAGTTCATGGGCTCTCTCCTTTCATTGTGTGGCATAGTCTGTATATCTATTTATTATTATTTTTCTCTCAATCTCTCTCTCTCTCTCCTCACATATACTCCCTCATTTTGAGAAACTCTTTAGTTAGCATCATGCAGATAGACATAATAAGCTATATATACACATATGTTTATATATATTTTGTATTAGATAAGGTGTGAGTCCTGAAGACTCCTGTTTTTTGCTTTTGCCTTACACCCTGGGGTACAGTGAATCTAATGAATTTGTACTATATGTCTCCATTGTGTAAGGCTGTCAGAAGAATAATTCCCCTTGAAGCAGGTAAAATTTAAGGGGCACATGTGGGAAATATAAAGCAACATAGCTGATGGAAGTCCTAGAATTTTAGGAATGTGTTTTTATATAATTGGGTTATACACACGCGTAAATGTATATGCACACATGCACATTATACATGTATATGTGCACAAATATGTGTGTGCATGTACATGCTATACATATATATGTATCTATGTGTACATATACTAGATATAGATATAGATATAGATATAGATATAGATATAGATATGGTTTCAGAGGTCGTTATGAGAATCCAGGGTGATATGATATGTGAAGTGCTAAACATAGGTTGTTGCATATTGTAAATGTTCAATAATTGTTAGGTGCTATGAAGATTCCTCACATTCCTCTTTATGTTAATCATTGTAACTATCGAGTTTAAGACAAAATTGCCACCAAAGGGTCCCTAATTGCGACAAAAACATGTAGGAAAATCATCCTGTATGTTCTAGGTTCTAGGCACAATAGCAATGCCCAAGAGCTAATAATGGTGGCCCACAGTACTGTTCATAACATGCAAAAGAAAACAATGAGAGCTTGGCAAACTGTTCCTTGCTCCAAGCTGCACTTTGCAACACGTGTGATCAATGATTTCATGATGTTTCCAAACCAGCTTTGTCTTTGGCTTGCTCAAATAGACGACCTTACAGAAAGTGATGCAGCTCACTTGAGGTCACAATGTTTCACCTGGAGAGTCAAGAGTAGTGAGAGCCTCAGCGTAGGCCCAATAATATCTGCATTCTCTTTTCTTCTCTTGCTTCTCAGAACCACATCCCAGCCCTATGTACACTCTAAAAAAAGGGGATAATTCTCTCAAATCCCTCCAGACAGTGTTTCATTCATGTCGGGGTTGTACTCTCCTTTATTATGGCTCATTCTAGATTCAGCATTAGCAGAATAGAAGTGAATAAAGTTTACCTTTCATTCCTACTCTCACTCCTTCCGTTGCTTTCTTCCCTCCTCCTATGACCATTAACTATGTTCCTTAAACCTGAGAACTTTGTGTTAATACTAGAGTCATGGCACCCACAACTGTGGAGGGATACTTAGATTTCTCCAGTCATTAGATGCTTCTCTCTTCCCCTCATCAAAGGCAAATTCTTGGCACATTTTTCCTTTGGATTTTAGGTCTTACATTTACATTTATAATCTACATTGAATTGAATTTTGCATGTGGTGCAATGAAGGGATTCAACTTCATTCTTTTGCATGTGATGATCCAGCTGTCCTAAGATCATTTTTTGAAAAGATTATACTTTTCCCATTTTGTTTTCTTGGTAGAAGATGGGATAAATATTTAAAAGGTGATATTTGAACAACTGAGCTTGAGCTAATATAGTTTAATATAGTAAATAAATAAGTTGTGTTACTTTGCTAGGACTGCCATAACAAAGTACCACAGAGTGGGTGACTTAAACTACAGAAATTTATTTCCTCATAGTTCTGGAGGCTAGAAGTCCAAGATCAAGGTGTCAGCAGGTTTGATTTTTCTGAGGGCGTCGCCCCTTGGCTTGTAGATGGCCATTTTCTTCCAGTGTTTTCAGTGGTCTTCCCTCTGTGTGTGTTGTGTCTGTGTCCTAATCTCCTCTTCTTATAAGAACTCCAGTCATAATGGAGTAGGACCCACTCATATGACCTCATTTACCTTAATTACCTCTTTAAAGACTCTATCTCCAAATACAGTCACATTCTGAGGTACTGAGGTTAGAACTTCAACATGTAAATTTTGGGGGGATGCAATGTAGCCCCTAACATATGTAAATAAATTAAATTTAAAGAATCATATTTCCCTTATCAGAAAGCTCGTCCAAACTCAGTAGGCTACAGAAATCAGCATGGTGCACTGACCACAGCCCAGCCCACCAAGGAAGGCTCTTAATCCCTGACCGTCTCAGAATCTGAGAACTACGCAGCAGTAGTTTATTAGTGTTCTCTATTGTGCACACAGATTCCAGTTCCCAGTGGATGTTCAGCCCCTTAGAGAAGAAGATAACTGATGTGGTTTATTGACAGTGGGCTTACTATGATCTCAGATTGCCCAAATGGCTTTGCTTCCAAGAATGGGATTATATTGCCTCCCTTTGTTTTCTTTTCCAACTAATTTTCAATTGACTTACTCTGATCATTTATTTCAGAGTAAAGCATTGCTATAAAAACAACAGAGAACTCTTGTCCAACTGAGAATTTTGTAAGATTACTACCCAGAAGACATCAAAGGGAAGAGAGACGGGATGCGAGCCTAGTTTAAAGAAAAATGTGTATGAGGATAGGAATGAAGTCAGCAAGACTTATCATGTGCTAAAATCAAAATAACATTTCTGAGAAATTAATGCTATATCATAAAATAAGCTGGGAAGATATTGGGACATAGTCTTCACATACTTCAGCCTAGGGATCCAAATGTCAAAATTTTATCTATATCAATATCTATGTCTATATCTGTATTTCTATCTCCATCTCTATCATCTATATCTTTACTACTGCAGTGCTAATCCCTTCCTTTCTAGGCTAACTTAGAGGGCACTCAGGCTTCTTTTAAGTGAAGAATTGAATATTTTCTTTCTAGATCACTCTTCAGTTTGCAAGTGCTTGATTTTTTTTAACAATAAAATAATCGTAACAAAAGAATAAAAAGAATCATTTTAGATCACAATTTTATTATACAAGCCACAAGCCTAATCTATAGATAGAAACTATTTGTATACATAAAAGCCCCAAAAAGACAGAAAAGGGGAATGAATAAGTAAATAATTAGGAAACAAAGAAGATGGTATATTTTAAGCCCAATCTTATCAATAATCACATTAAGTTAAATGTTTTAAACATCTCCATTAAAAGTCAGATTATCAGTTGGTTCAAAAGCAAAACATAGGTGTTTATCATTGAGATGTTGGTCAAAGAGTATAAATTTCCGGATTATGAGATGAATAAGTTATGGGGATCTAATATTCAGCATGGTGACTAGTTAACAATACTGTATTATATATTTGAAAGTTGCTAAGGCAGTAAATCTTAAATGTTCTCATCACACCAAAAAAAAAAAAATTGTAATTATGTGACATGATGAACGTGTTAACTAACTTTAAGGTAGTAATCATTTCACACATATATACATGTATCAAATCATCATATTGGACAATTTAAACTTACACAGTGTTATACGTCAATTACATCTCAATAAACCTAGGGAAAAAAATCCTCTTGAAATATAAAGACAGAAATGAGTTAAAAGGATGAAAAATGATATATCACCCTAACACCAATTAAAAGAAAGCTTAAGCTGAAGTGGCTATATAATATAAAATAGATTTCAGAGCAAAGAATATTACCAAGGGTAGAGAGGGCCATTTTATAATGACATTTATAATGACAATTCATTAAAAAGACAAAACAAACCCAATTGATTGTTCTCCTTGTGCAAGTCTCTTCTGTCCTGTATTCTGTCCTATGACCTCTAGCTGCTTTGGCCCCCTGACTCCCAGCTTTTTTTCCCCAGCTCAAGGAAACCACCCACTCTCCCTTAGTCCCCCTCACTGTGTCATGGCTTAGACATGCTCTCCAGGCAGTAAGCTCTTAACTGTAGTTAACCTTGTCCATTTTCCTGTTTTCAGAGATCATGGTCCTCAGTTGCCTGGTGTCCAATGTCTTTAAAACTGTTGTTTCATGTATTTTATTTTCCAGTTTTTTAGTTATTTTGTGTGAGAAGGTAAATCTAGCCTTGATTTCTCCTTATTGGCTGGAAGTAGAAGTATTCCCACTTATTTTTGAATTTATTTCATCAATTCCAAGTGGTTCCTGCCATTATGAGCTCGCAGTTTTGTGAAAACATCACAAAATGTTGGATTAGAAAATAGTGTAGTATAGAGTTAAAATTAGAATACAAAGGAAAAGTAATTAGTTCTTAATTTGGGGAAGGGAGGAGGTAATATTTGAGCCTTGCTTTGAGGTCTCAGTATTGATTTTCTAGGGAAAGAAGTACAAGTGAAGCATTTTAAGAAGAATAAACAGTGTGTACAGAGTGCAGAGTCATTTGGAAGCATGACACTTCAAATGACATGGAACCACAGGGTACAAGGGGGAAAGACTAGCATATAATGAGAAAGCTGACAGATCATGAAGAGCCTGGTATGTAATACTAACTAAGGAGTTTAAGCTTTATACTCTGAGATTTAGGAAATCACCATGGGATTTTAAATAGGGAAGAAACAATCCCCACTTTGCATATTAGTAAAATCATACCGGTGACAGTAGGGATGTGAATGATAAGGGACAAGACTGAAGTCAACAGGTCTGTGGATCTTGTAGTAATTCAGTTGGAAAAAAAACATATTGGGAACTTCTGTGGTTGACAAAGCATTGACAGCTTGGGAAATAATATTGAATGCCAAGTCAACAACTATTGCTGACAATTAGATGTGAGATTTGAGAAAGGAGAAAATGGAAAAAATTATCTATGCTGGGATGGCAAAGGAGATAGTAAGGCCATTTACTGGGATGATGAATACTAAAGGAGAAAATTGTTTGAAGGAGAAGAGGAGGAATTCTGAGCAGGATTTATTACTTCAAAGAAGCTAGTGAACTTTCTGCTAAAGATAAGCAAGAGATCATTAAAAATATCACGTAGATATGCTCTTTTAAGACCCAAACTGATTATTTTCTCCTAATAGCCGTGGTATATACCTCACAGCAGAGACAAGGCATGAGGGGCCTGGTTACATGAAATTGGGAAGGATCACAGGAGAGTAAGAAGGAGAAGAACAGAGACACAGTGGAGAGAAGAGAAAGGAAAAATGACAGAAAAATGAAGAAATTATATTTTTCACAAGCCTTGCTCTGGACTATAGGGTTTTGAAGGCTGGGAAATAATTCTTAATAAGTGCCCTGTTCTCACCAGGAGATCTCCTCTAATTGGAATACACTTTCTACAGAACCTTTGATTTCAGATTAATGACGTTTTATAGAAGAAAGCAATGAATTTGGTTTAGTTGTTTGATTGTCCCAAGGGGCAGGCACCTCCGTAGTGAGCTGTACCATTGCTCATAATGGCCCTTATGGCCACCAATGACCAGCATAGAGTATGGATGAGAACCTCTATAATAAAGTTTGTTCAGCAAAATCAGATATCACTCAGTAGTTAGCATTAAAACCCCATAAAAAATCAGTGGGCTGGCCAGGTGGTGTAGAGGTTGAGTTCATGTGCTCTGCTTTGGTGGCCCGGGGTTCACGGGTTCAGATCCCAGGTGTGGACCTACACATCACTCATCAAGCCATGCTGTGACAGCGTCCTACATACAAAATAGAAGAATATTGGCACAGATGTTGGCCCAAGGACAATCTTCCTCGGAAAAACGACAACAACAAAAAACCATAAAATATCAAATCAGCTTCATTAGCATATGTCACTATTTATGCTATCCTCCCACCTTAAATCTTTTTGGTGCTAAGCTATTTGGAGCAAGGCCAGCAAATAACACCAGAACACAGAGCTCTTGAGGGGAATCAAGCATGTCTTCAGGGGAAACCAGCAGTTTATAAGTCAAGGGAATGATCAAAGAAAGTTGCAACTATTACAAATGGTGTGTAAAGAGTGAAGAGGTGCAGATTTCTTGCTTCTCAGCCATAGCTGGGACATCAATCATCTTGTAGCTTTTCCCAAAAGCTTGAAAAGCAGCAATGACACCTGTACTCAACCATTAAAATTACGTATTATCTAATTTCAACCTTAAAATAGGGACTTTCTCCAGAGTAAACAAGTTACAGCAGTTATATCCACTCTTTTTAGCCTTGTTAGTTAGTTGCTGAGCTGGGAGCAGGATGGGAAGGACATGTTGCTTATGAACTGTGCCATAGCCAAAAGGCATAAAGGATAGAAAAACATAAACAACTTCTTTCTTTCCTTTTTACTTCTTTTTCCTTCCTTCCTTCCTTCCTTCCTCCCTCCCTTCCTTCCTTCCTTCCTTCCTTCCTTCCTTCCTTCCTTCCTTCCTTCCTCTCTTCCTCTCTCCCTTCCTCCCTCCCTCCCTCTCTCATCTCTCTTTCTTTATCTCTTTGTTTAAATAAAAATACCATCCCTGGGGGACTGGAATAAAGTTCTGCTTGTTTGTAAGTGGTGGACTATAAGTTCTCTGAATTTACTTGTAGTGAATATAATGAGAAAAATTGGTGAGCTTTGTAATTCCCAATGGTGTAATGTACTATGCTTATAAGTTTCAGTCCATCTAGAAGCAAAGAGCTGCAGTGTGGGCAAAAAGAGTGAAACATTTTACATGCATCCTGATGTCTGCACGACAAAGTAGAAGGAGAGCAGGAGACAAGTGAGAAAATGTAGCAATAGGCAGGCCTGTTTAATATAAAATTAAGAGGTAACGGACAGTTGATTCTGAGCAAGTACTTTCAGCCAACTAGGAACCAAAGCATCAAAGTCAGCTTACATCACAGGCTCCCAAATAGTACTTCTGGAGGACAGTTACATGAGAATAGTACAGAAAGAACAGGTGAAAACCTACCAGCCTCTTTAGCTACACAAAGAGTGGTGACAAATGCATCATAAATATGTGTCATAGACAGAGATCAGTAAGTAACTCAAGTATGGAGCAGAGAAAACTAATGGCAAAATCCATTAGGCACACTTCTATCCATCAAGGGTAATAACTTGTTAACAGTGTGATGGTCTATCCTAATTTTAAGTCATTAGCGTCCATTAAAATGTTTTCCTTTGCTCAGTTCTGTTTTAACTTCATATATTTTATTAGTTTGCACTAGGATTTCCCTTAAGTTCTGTTTCCACAATTAACTCTGAGCATATGAAAAATGAATTACCTTTGACAATAGAAGTATAAGCAGACTGCTACTTCATTAATTTGCTGAATGTTCCCTTTTCCCCTAATTCATCTATTTACTGAATGTTCTTGATTATAAATACTAGACACAATTTCATCTTAAGCTTCAATATTTTGTGCTATCAAAATATGGATGAAGTGAGTTATCTGTCATTGAATAAAAGTTGTTGAAAGTTACTCAAATTTTCCTATTATAGAGTGCAAAAGCAAAGCATATCTAACGAAAAACAGCTTACGTGTCTTCTATACCTTCGTTAAGTAAATGCTCAACTAACATTTTTAGCCCTCGAGGCAATTTATATTCTCAAGCACAATTTGTTCTCTTTTCCATATATCTTCATAATAAAGAATTCAACAGTATTTTTGGCTGATTTTCTTGGAAACTTAATCAGGGTATTCATTATTTCCTATATAGTCACTACTTCCTCAGCTTGCTTTCTAGAAATGGCATTTAAGCGAGAGGAGAAGAGCAAATCTCTTTAGTTGAGTGTTAGCAGTAGTAAAAATGCAGGGGGATAGTGATATCTCGCTGAGATAGTGATAAGCAAAGGGCCTCATTCCTGAAGACCCTATAGGTTAGTCCTTCATCAGTCTTTCCCCTGGAATTGTTGGCATGTCTTGTGTGAGCAAAGTGTCTCATTTGCCTTCTTTCCTCAGAGAAATATTGTCTAAGAGTAGTGCTGATCACTGGATCCTGGCTCTCATGCATGCACAAGAAGCCAATGTCATCAGACAGTGAGGCTGTACTGACTTGTACCCCCTGTCCTCTCTGATTCTACCACCAACAGGAGCCCCACTGATTTTTCACAAAAATATATCTAAATATTCCTGGAAGACAGAAACCCCAGAAAGACCTACTCTATCTGTTTCCTGTCGATAGAAATTTTCAATGTATATATAAAGCATGTGTGTTTAGATTTATATTTTCTGAAATTCTCATTTTATAAGTGAATGTTACAGAAAGCAAAAGGAAAAGAAAAATTGAAGGTGGACCTTTGTGTTTGTTCATGCCATTTCCTCTTCTCCCTTTATCCCGGTAGCATAGCATTCATCAAACAGGAGCTCTCTGTTGTAACTCAGCTTCCCTACTTCCATGCTCTTCATGAAGATTTCAGTATTTACACTTCTTTTTTATGCACTAGGGTGTGTAACTCTATCCCTTGATAGACAGCAATTTAGGTTCCTCTGCTGTTGACATGTTTATTCCCCTTTCTAATTTTCTGTTATATCTAAAATTCGTTTCACTGCTCATATCCTTATAGTATGCCCATTTTTCAAATATCCATCTCCTAAGATCATCTTTTGGGGTCATAGCATTTACCCAGAGGAATTATTTGATTAGTGAAAACAGTGTGCCATTTCAAATGCTGCACCTGCTCAGGTTAGTCAGCTTCAACTTTGCTTTCTCTTATGTAGGGCTGACTTCCCTGTGAGTTCATCATGACCTGAGAAAGAACTCAGACAAGGTGTACTAGAGTTTGGAAGTATAAAAAGAGACGAGAAAGAGAGAGAGATGAAGGAATTGAGAGAAGCTCACCTGGTGAAAAGGAATGCCTCTAGGAAACTCTTAAGACCCTCATTTCGCCAAGCTGCTGTTTCATTTTTACAACTCTCAAGTTAAGAAAGCAAGATAATCCAAGCACACATCACACATGATTTGAAACCTAACTCTGTGAACACTGGAGCAAAAGACAATGAAATGTACCAACAGCAAATCTAAAGGTAAATGAAAGATAACAATGACAATGACAACATATTCTTTAACAACCTATGCCTTGGAGAAGATGAGGAATCTCTGAAAGAAACAGTTTTAGGAGAAGTAAGACAGGAGGAAATGCCTAGAGAGATGGCCCTCACGGGCACTAGTGCTATCATCAATAGGCAAAACCAGTGAGCTATTCACAGTGTTTGTATTTGCATGCGAGTCACATTTACCTTTTATAGTATCCTTTACCAGTGATGTGAGATAACAGAGAGGTACACAAGGACAGAAACTAAGGAGACAGACAAAAGTGCAATAGGCAGAGGAGAAGAGGCAAGAAGCTAGGTACAGACATGTTCATATTGACCAAGGCTCCCTTAGAGTTCCCCTCAGCTTGACTGCATTTTGGACAGAAGTCTTCCTGTCTCTAGGCTCCTGATTTCCCTATTCTTAGAGCATTTCCTTTTGAAGACTTGTAATTATAAATCCTTTCTCTGTGCCTTTGAGATGTAAATCTTTTTAAAAGCCTCTTGCCAGTTTTAAAACCCAGGAATGTCTTTCTCAAGGACCTGGGAGCTATCCCTTTGAAACGTCATCATCAAGGAGGATAATGCCCCTCTCTCTCAGTTCTCTGGGAGGGTAGGAGCCTAACTACCCTGGGGGTGCCTTGCCCCAAATAGCAAAACTACCCCCTGTGATGAAGACATGAGAAAGTTTACTTTTATTCGGGTGAAAACAACTAGCAAACACAGATGGCCTATGATCTCCTCCTTACCCCAGCTCTTAAAATCTCACTATTTTTGTTTGTTTCAGTGGAGTTGAGTTCAGACTCAGTTCTGGCCTCTTTCCTCTACTGCAATAGCCTTGAATAAAATCTTCCTTGCTTGTTTAATATTGTCCAGTGCAATTTTTGCTTTGACATATACAATAAAGATAACCCCGTGTACCTTTATTCTTTCTATTTTTATCTTGGTGCAATGGAGAATGCAAGAATTTTGAATAAATATAGAACTGGTGGGAATCCCTGCTGTGTAATACACAAACTGTATCCTTAGGAAATTTATTTAACGTCTTTGAGACTTCTTCTCTTAATTTATAAAAGGAACTATCTTGTAGTGTTATTATAAGAATAAATATAAAAGTCCTGGCACAAAACAATCAATAAACAGATCCTGGCCCTCTCCATTCAGCAATGTGTTGTGTGCCCTAAGGCACACGATCTAGATGTAATTTTTCATAAGTACCTTTTGGTGTTGGTGATGTTAGTGAGACATGTTGAGAATGGAGATTTATTGAAAGAAAATATATATATTCCTCATGGGAAGTTGCCTTTTCTGGAATTAGAATAGATGTAGTTTAAGATGGACTGTCTCGAGTGGGCATTGCTTTATTATCTGAGTATCATATAGAATGCATACCCTTGTGGTTAACAACACACCTGTTCCAAATAAAATCGTCCTTCTGTCTGGTATTTTGTTTATGCTGCATTTTACTTTGCTCACAGATACAAACACTCGTAGATACTTTGCTCACAGTACACACACATACACGTATATACATACACATAGATAGATATACATACACGTGCATATATACATATACACACACATGCATATACATATATACACACATATGCATATGTATATATGTGTGTGATATGAAAACCAAAGTAAATTAGTTGGTTATGAAAATGGTCCCAAAGCTAGCATGCTGATTTTGTGTAAGTTACTAACTCCAAATCTGACAGGTTTAATGCAGCAGCCCAATTTTACTCAATAGGATCTATAAAGAAACAGATAACAGTAATATCATCTCTACATGTCTTTATATATTTATTTATAGCCAATAGTTTTCCTAAGTAAATTTTATCCCAGCTATTGTGAAAGAAACCACTGTTTCTAGAACAGCAAACTATGGCATGGTGTTTGACCAGAAATACGTTGGGGGTTGGTGGAGTGAGCCTGGGTTGTTACATTCTTTTACAGGGAATAGGAATCAGTTCAACATTCACGTGTTGAAAATCTACTGTGTGTTAAGAGCTGAAATCTTTCTCTGAGTTACTAGCATTTGCTATGCCTATAGTCACTATATATTTGTTCACCGGGCTGAAGCCTTGATTCTGTTACCAGGAATGTACTCAAGGGCCAAGGTGTCTTTGGGAACAAGAGAGGTTCTGTGTCTGACTCTTTCTCAGAAGAGGTTTGAAGCATCAGCTGGAAGTTTTCTGGGAGCCCTGGAAACAATGCAGCTGCATAATTATTCCTGGCTGTGATATACTTGTGATCTGGGTTGTGAGGTACAACCACCATGTCCACAGAATAACTGGGCTCTGAGAGCAAGTGACTGTGTGTCATACTTAATGGCCTTAACAGCACCCTGAAGGAAAGAAGAGGTGCCTGAAAGTAGAAGAAGAAAATGTCTAGTGCATCTGAAGTTAATGACGTTATCTACCCTAGTAATCAGTCAGATTTGGAAAACTTTCCCATTGCACTCCCTGAAGATGAACTATTCTTAAAAGAGCCACTGAAACGTTCATCTCCTTTATTTTTTGTACTGTCATTTTCCTGGTGTATAATTTTGGTTGGAGTCCCAGGGGCCACACTGTGTATTTATATGTAACTAAATTTGTAATGAGGCTATCATTAACTGTACCCACACAAAAATGCCAGAATGGCATGGCAGGTATTGCCCGCAGTGAATTACTCCTACCACCTTTCAAGGTATTTAACTAATGTAATTAACCAGTGACAGATCCAATTTTCCTTTGGTACAGAAGTAAAGTTATACAGCTCAATAGCAACGGGCTGAATAAATGTCCATTGCAATGGCAGAGGGAAACTCTTTTATTAAAAATTAAATTTGCAAGATCCCACCCACAGCTTCCTACAATACTTCTTGACAGTTTTTGCCAGTTCATGTCTCTTCCCTTTCCCTTCTTTCTCTTCCTCTTTCTGCTCTTCTTTTCCCCACCTCCTCCTACTTGTCTACCATACTGATAAAATGTAAACATGCACCATATACTAGATACAGCATATAGTAGGCTAAGCACTTTACTGGCAATATCTCATCTACTTCTCAGAAAAATTCGTATGAAGTAGGCACTCTTACTAGTGCCATTATAGAAATGAAACTTAAAGAGTTCTGCAACTTGCAGAGGCCTAAAATGTTTGCAAATGCCAGAGATGGAGTTGTCCTTCTAAATCTAGAACCTGGGTCTTTAACTGTTATGCTCTGTCATCTGGAAGCATGTCTGAACTCTTTGATGAAGTGGTCTTGGAACATGCTGAAGTGATTAATTAGCATTGTGTTTTGTCATTGAATATAGTAGCATTAATGTGTAGAGAGTAAGACTGGCTTATTAATGCACTGAAGAAATTTTCTTAACCAGAAGTAACAAATCAGTGTCAACATTGAAAGGAAACTCCAAGGAACTAATGGCTAATTTATTTTAAGAAGTAGATAAAAGAGAGAAAAGTAATTGTTTTTAGAAGGATTGATGAGACTATTATTGTTGTTAATAATTTTTTAGTACATTTTCAAATTCCTAATTATATAAAGTATTTTTGGAAAAAAAAGACCAAAATACCAAGGAATTAAAAATCAGCTAGGAGGAACTGGAACTTCTGCTTCCAACCTTGATTCTGTAGCTGGAACTAGACTTACCCTCCTACTGTTAACAATGAGAAAGCAGAAGAAAATATGTGAAATAACTGTTTTCAGATATTGACCAACAGGCAATGAAAAGCTATGATCTCTGATAGAAGGGAAACTTATAATGTCAGTCCTATAATTGTCCTGAAGAGAGATATTTTGCAAATCACAGTTTGGGAGGTCAAGGGGGTAGCCCAATAGAACTCGACAGGTTTGCTGATTGAACTCTGAAATAGAGTTTCAAATTTAAGGTAGTGAGGCAAGTAGAATTTGAGAAGCTGGGTGCTAGAGAGATTTCTTCCTGGAGAAAGAATATCAGAAATCTAGATTCAAGTCCCTTTGAGATTTGGATTAAATACTAAGAAATCTATATGAAACTCCATAATACCGGGTAAAGAATTATCAAATGGCTGTAAGCTGAACAATTCCTACAGTTCACATAAGGCTGGGAGGCTTTCAGGTTCCAACAAGCTAGAGTGAGAAGTCATTGTTAAACATCTAGCACATTCAATAGAAACTCGAGGTGTCTATAGAATCAAAGAAGCACAAAAATAAAAGCTACTCTAAATTTATCCTAAAAAGTCTTAAAAATTAATCTTGAAAGGATTAAGCTGTTCCACAAGTAACTTAATTGCCTTCCAGATCAAAGTCCAATAATATGTAAACATAGATAGAAACTAAAATCAAGCACAAAGCTTCAGAAAACTCACAAAATACAAAAACCAATAAAAAATGACTAGATGTGAGTAGAAATAAAAAATGTTACCCATAACAAGGAGAAAAATCAATCATTAGAAACATACTTAGAATGAGAGTTATAATGGGATATGTAGAGAAGGGCTTGTATGATAAATATACTCAACCAATTAAAGAGAAAACACAAATAGAATGCAGAGGAAAATGGATGATGTAAAAAGTAACAACAGAATTTCCAAAAATGAAAGATATCATATCTTAAAATAAAAAAGAAAATCACTGGTACATCAGCAGATTAGACAGAGCAGAAAAAGAAAGCAATAAACCTGACTTCATAGTTACAGAAACTATCCAAATTGAAGCAAAATAAAATAAATAAGGATTAAAAACAACCAAAGGATCTGTGACAATAGCAGATTTTACACACATGTGTAATTGGAGTCCAAGAAGGAAAGGAGAAATGAGGGATAGGCAGCTAGACAAAAAAAAAAAAAAAAAAGAAAAGAAAAGAAGAAAATAAAAAAAATGGCCAACAGTTTTCAAATTTAATGAGAAAAACATAAATTTACATAACCATGAAACTAAAATAACTTGAATCAAGGTAATCACCAAAAATGAACATGTCATAAGATTGAAAAATAGATAAAAATGAAAGCTTAAAAGAAGCCTGAGGTGGAACAAAAATAGAGGAATTTACAGAGGAATTAAAATAAAAATTACATCTGGGTGAAATCAGGGAGAATGGCAGAATAAGAACCTCTGAAAATCCTTTTCTCCCTGATGTAATGAGAACAGTGGCAAAAACTGTGAAAATCAATTTCTCTAGAATTCCAGAAATTAAGCAAAAGCCTATAACAATCTTGCAAGCATTTATTAGACAGAAAGAGCTGAACTTTGGTAATAATAGCAAACTTTATTGCATTTACTTTGCTCTATTCCTGTCCCCCTCTCTCCAGCTCTGTGGCAGCCTTGAAAATCAACAGCCCCACAATCACAGTGAGAACCAAGAGCTCAGCAGCCCTGGAAGGGGCAGAACAGTGTTGGAGCTCCTCCAAAGCCCCATTTCTATATGTATTTCTCACAGTTTTGGAGGCTGGAAGTCCAAGATCAGGGTGCCATGGAAGTTCAACATGGTTGAGACAGGACGCTCTTCTGAGCTGCAAACTTTTCATATCCTCACTAGGTGAAAGGGGCTAGGGAGCTCTGTGGGGCTTCTCTCATAAAGGCACTAGTTCCATTCGTGAAGGCTCTGCTCTGTTGGGCCCCAGGGCAGGTCATCCAAAAATATCCCACAATGGCATATTGATTATTTTGAATTAAAGTTACTTGAGAAGCAGCCAATTTAAAAAAAAAAAAAAAAAGAGACATTTTGACCCTCTTTTTTCCATTCCTCATGAAAGCAGGAAATAAATGTCCCATGTGAAATGTATCCTCCCCATACCAGGAGATAGACATCCTTATCACCAAAGCTACAGAATACAGGGTGAAGAAGCCTGTATAAACAAACCCTGGTACTTTTACTAATTTCCTACCTCAAGCTTAAACTTTGCCTAAATTCCTCTCTTATTATATTATTCGCAAACCTAAGTTTCTTATTCCTGTCACTCCTCACAGATTTACTGTTTCTTTGCATAAAAAGATATAAAGGCAGTGTGCTTTGCCCATCTTGGAGAGCATCATTTCTCTATGATCTCCAATACATACATAACAAATTTGGCTTTTCTCCTGTTAATCTGGTCTTGTATCAATTTTATTATTAGTTCAGCTATAAGAACACAAGAAGAATAGGAGGGGGAATTTTTCCCTCCTCAACAGCCCTTATGACCTGATCATCTCTCACAGGCCCCCACCACGTAATGTCATCATCCTGGTGGGTTAAGATTTCAACATATGTATTTTCGGGGAGACACAAACTTTCAGATCATAGCATTTGCTAAAGAATAAGTTAGTATTTTTTTACTTTCAAGCACCAAAAAGGTAAACTAAGATGAAGATGTTGATTGGGCCTTAAAAATAGCAGAACCATCAATGTGTTCAATATGATCTTGGGGCCAACCCCATTCAGCTGCAATCCTGAGAGAGCTGACAACAGCCTTGCAAGCTGGAGGCCTACAGCAGTTGTAATGCCCTGATCCTAGCAACATGCTGGGGGCCTATTCACTTAACAGAAAAACTGCAACAGCAATGTGCTATTAGACCTTGCAGCCAACTGTGTTAGGGCTCCCCATGCCCAACAAATTGACTGAAGGGTCCATAATAGCCACATGCAGCTGAGCATTATAACCAGCCAGCCGGGGACAGGTGAGCCTCCCTGGGCACCTGTGGCAAGCACAACCATCCACAACAGAAGGACACATGTAGCCCACACAAGGGACACTCCTGGAACATTTGGAACTGGTGATGAGAGGGAAGCACACTGCTGGGCCTCATCAGACATCTCTTATATAAGGCCACCTCTCTAAGATCAGGAGACATAGCTGACCTACCTAATACATGGATATAAGCACAGAGAAAGAGGAAAATGAGGAGACAAATGAATACGTTCCAAGTAAGGGAACAAGACAAAAACTCAGAAAAAGAACTAAACAAAACAGAGATAAACAATCTACCTGACAAAGAGTACAAACTAATAGTCATAAGGGTGCTCACTGATCTTGGGAGAAGAATGGATGAACTTAGTGAGAACTTTAACAAAGAATTGGAAAATATAAAAAAGAATCAATCAGAAATGAAGAATACAATACAGGAAATGAAAAATTTAGTAGAGGGACTCAAAGCAGAGTGTATGATACAGAAGAACAGATCAGTGAGCTGGATGAAAGACTAGAGGAAATCACCCAAGCTGAACAGATAAAAGAAAAAAGAATTAAAAAGTATGAGGACAGTCTAAGGAACCTCTGGGACAACATCAAGCCTGCTAACATCCATATTATATGTGTCCCAGAAGGAAAAGAGAGAGAGAAAAGTGCAGAGAATCTATTTGAAAAAATAATAGCTGAAAATCTTCTTAACCTAAGGACAGAAACAGACATCCAGGTACGGGAAGCACAGAGAACACCAAACAAGATAAACCCAAAGAGGCCCACACCAAGACACCTTATAATTAAAATGTTAAGAATAAAAGATAAAGAAAGTATCCTAAAAGCCACAAGAGAAAGACAACAAGTTACATACAAAGGAAACCACGTAAGGCTATCAGCTGACTTCTCAGCAGAAGTCTCACAGGCTAGAAGGGGGTGGAATGATATATTTAAAGTGCTGAAAGGAAAAAATCTTCAGCCAAGCATACTCCACCAAGCAAGGTTATCTTTCAGAGTGGAAGGAGAGATAAAGAGTTTCCAAGACAAGCAAAAACTAAAGGAGTTTTGAAGAAATCAGCCTTACAAGAAATACTAAGGGGATTTATTTAAGTGGAAAAGAGAAGACTACAAATAGGAATAAGAAAATTATCAAAAAAAGGCAATAAAATCACTGGTAAAGGCAAATATACCATAAAGGTAGCAGATCAACCACCTATGAAGCTAATATGAAGGTCAAATGGCAAAAGTACTAAAATTATCTGTTTCCATGATAAGAGGTTAATGGATACACACACGCAAAAGAAGAAGTTAGCTATGATATCAAAAACATAAAATGTGGGGGGAGGGGAGTAAAAGAGTAGAGCTTTTAGCAAGAGGTCAAACTAAAGAAACCACCAACTTAACATAGATTGCCACATAAGTAGGGTATTATATACGACCCTTATGGTAATCACAAACCAGAAACCTACAATAAATACATGAAAAATTAAGAGAAAGCAACTCAAACATAATACTAAAGAAAACCATAGAACCCCAAGGGAAGAGAGCAAGAGAAGAAGAAAGGAACAGAGAAGAACAACTAAAACCCCAGAAAAAAAGTAACAAAATGGCAATAAGTACATTCTTATCAATAGCTACTTTAAATGTTGATGGACTACATGCTCCAATCAAAAGACATAGGGTGGCCAGTTGGATAAAAAAACAAAACCCATATGTATGCTGCATACAAAAGACACACTTCAGACCTAAAGACACTCACAAACTGAAAGTGAAGGGATGGAAAAAGATACTCCATGCAAACGGCAATGAAAAGAAAGCTGGGGTAGCAATACTTATATCAGACAAAATAGACTTTAAAACAAAAACTGCAGCAAGATACAAAGAAGGGCACTACCTAATGATAAAAGGAACAATCCAACAAGAGGATATAACACTTGCAAATATCTACGCACCCAGCATAGGAGTAGCTAAACAAGTAAAGCAATTATTAACAGATATAAAAGGGGAAATAGATAGCAACAGAATAATAGTAGGGGACTTTAACCCTCCGCTTACACCAATGGATAGATCATCCAATGAGAAGATCAATAAGGAAACATTGGCCTTAAATGATGTATTAAACCAGTTGGACTTAGTAGATATATACAGAACATTCCATCCAAAAGCCACAGAATGCACATTCTTTTCGAATGCACATGGAACGTTCTCCAGGATAGGTCACATATTAGGTCACAAAACAAGAATCCATAAATTTAAGAAGATTGAAATAATACAAAGTATCTTATCTGACCACAATGGTATGAAACTAGAAATCAACTACAGGAAGAAAATCAGAAAAGCCATAAATATGTGGAGATTAAACAAAATGTCATTGAACAATTGGGTCAATGAAGAAATCAAAGGAGAAATCCAAAAATACTGGGAGACAAATGAAAATGAAAATACGACATGCCAGAATTTATGGGATACAGCAAAAGCAGTTCTAAGAGGGAAGTTTATAGCAACACAGGCCTACCTCAACAAACATGAAAAATCTCAAATAAATAATCTAACAGTGCACCTAAAAGAACTGGAAAAAGAAGAACAAACAAAGCCCATAGAAGGAAGGGAATAATAAAAATCAGAGCAGAAATAAATGAAATAGAGACTAAAAATATACATATATATAGAAAAAAATCAATGAAACTAAGAGCTGATTCTTTGAGAAGACAAACAAAATTGACAAACATTTAGCTAGACTCACCAAGAAAAAAAGAGAGAAGGTGCAAATAAATAAAATCAGAAATGAAAGAGGACAAATAACAACAAACACCTCAGAAACACAAAAGATTATAAGGAAATACTACGAAAAGCTATATGCCAACAAATTGGATAATCCAGAAGAAATGGATAAATTCTTAGAATCATACAACCTTTCAAAACTGGATCAAAAGAAATAGAGAATTTGAATAGACCAATCACCAGTAAGGAGACCAAAACAGTAATCAAAAACCTCCCAAAAAATAAGAGTCCAGAACCAGATGGCTTTCCTGGTGAATTCTACCAAACATTCAAAGAAGACTTTATAGCTATCCTTCTCAAACTCTTCCAAAAAATTGAAGAGTAGGAGAAGCTTCCTAACTCATTCTATGAAGCCAACATTACCCTGATACCAAAACCAGACAAGGACAACACAAAAAAGGAAATTACAGGCTGATATCTCTGATGAACATCAGTGCAAAAATCCTCAACAAAATACTAGCAAATCGAATACAATAAATCTTTTTAGATCATACACCGTGATCAACTGGGATTCATTCCAGGGATGCAGGGATGATTCAATATCTGCGAATCAATCAACGTGATACACCACATTAGCAAAATGAAGGATAAAAATCACATGATCATCTCAATAGATGCAGAGAAAGCACATGACAAGATACAGCGTCCGTTTATGACAAAAACTCTGAATAAAATGGGTATAGAAGGAAAGTACTTTGACATAATAAAGGCCATATATGACAAACCCACAGTTAATATCATCTTCAATGAAGAAAAACTGAAAGCTATCCCTCTAAGAAGAGGAAACAGACAAGGATGCCCACTTTCACCACTCCTATTTAACATTGTATTGGAAGTCCTAGCCAGAGCAATCAGGCAAGAAAAATAAATAAAAGGGATCCAAATTGGAAAGGAAGAAGTAAAACTGTCACTATTTGCAGATGACATGATTTTATATATAGAAAATCCTAAAGAATCCACAAAATCTTTTGGAAATAATAAATGAATACAGTAACTTTGCAGGATACAAAATCAGCATACAAAAATCAGTCGCGTTTTGATACACTAACAATGAAGTAATAAAAAGAGAAATTAAGAATACAATCCCATTTACAATTGCAACAAAAAGAATAAAACAGCTAGGAATAAACTTAACCAAAGAGGTGAAAGACCTGTACATTGAAAACTATAAAACATTGTTGAAAGAAATAGAAGATGACACAAAGAAATGGAAAGATATTTTGTGCTCTTGGATTGGAAGAATTAACATAGTTAAGATGTCCATACTTCCTAAAGCCATCTATAGATTCAATGCAATCCCTATCAAAGTTCCAATGAAATTTTTCACAGAAATAGGAGAAAGAATCCTAAAATTTATACGGAACAACAAAAGACCCTGAATAACAAAAGGAATCCTGAGAAAAAAGAACAAAGCTGGAGGTATCACACTCCCTGCTTTCAACATATACTACAAAGCTATAGTAATCAAAACAGCATGGTACTGGCACAAAACAGACACACAGATCAATGAAACAGAGTTGAGAGCCCAGAAATAACCCATACATCTAGGGACAGCTAATTTTCGACAAGGGAGCCAAGAACATACAACGGAGAAAGGAAAGTCTCTTCAAAAAATGGTGCTGGGAAAACTGGACAGCTACATGCAAAAGAATGAATGTAGACCATTATCTTACACCATACACAAAAATTAACTGAAAATCGATTAAAGACTTGAATGTAAGACCTGAAACCATGAAACTTCTAGAAGAAAACATAGGCAATATGCATTTCAACGTCAGTCTTAGCAGCATATTTGACCTTATCTGACCTGGCAAGGGAAACAATAGAAGAAATAAACAAATGGGACTACATCAAACTAAAAAGCTTCTGCACAGCAAAGGAAACCATCAACAAAATGAAAAGGCAATCTAACAACTGGGAGAAGGTGTTTGCAAACCATATATCTATTAAGGGGTTAATATTCAAAATATATAAAGAACTCATACATCTCAACAACAAAATAATTAACAATCCAGTCAAAAAATGGGCAAAAGATCTCAACAGACATTTCTCCAAAGAAGATATACAGATGGCCAACAGGCACATGAAAAGATGTTCAACATCACTAATTATCAGGGAAATGCAAATCAAAACTATAATGAGCTATCACCTCACGCCCATCAGAATAGCTATAATTAACAAGAGATGAAATAAGTGTTGGAGAAGATGTGGAGAAAAAGGAATTCTCATACACTGCTGGTGGGAATGCAAACTGGTACAGCCACTGTGGAAAACAATATGGAGATTCCTCAAAAAATTAAGAATAGAACTACCATATGATCTAGCTATTCCACTGCTGGGTATTTATCCAAAGAACATGAAAACACCAATGCATAAAGATATATGCACCCCTATGTTTCTTGCAGCATTATTCACAATAGCCAAGACTTGGAAGCAACCTAGGTGCCCATCAAGGGACGAATGGATAAAGAAGATGTGGTATATACACACAGGGGAAAAAGGATGAAATCCAGCCATTTGTGACAACATAGATGGACCTTGAGGGTATTATGCTAAGCAAAATAAGTCAAAGGGAGAAAGTCAAATACCGTATGATCTCCCTCATAAACAGAAGAGAAAAACAACAACAAACAAACACATAGAGACAGAGATTGGATTGGTGGTTACCAGAGGGCAAGGGAGGAGAGCAACGGGGTGATTAGGTACATGTGTATAGTGATGGATTGTAATTAGTCTATGGGTGGTGAACATGATGTAATCTACACGGAAATCAAAGTATGATGATGTACACCTGAAATTTATGTAACGTTATAAACCAATGTTACCGCAATAAAAAAAATTATAAAAAAAGATGATCTCTCTCTCTCTCACACAGACACACAGAGACACACACACATCCCCATTTCTCTCTCTGTGTCAAGCTTATTCTTCTCTCCTACCTCAGAGCAGCTTTCTATACATGGCCAAATACGTGATTGATGAGCTTCCAAGTTTCACATCTTACAGATGTAAACAGAAAAATTGGCCTAATGATATCTCTTGTTCCAAGATCAAAAATCTTGGATAGGTGACTCACTTGTTAAGCTTAGGTCAAGGTCCTATCCTGAACCAATCAAATGTGCCTGGCAGATGTATACATCAACAGAGTTCTAGTGGAAAAACCTCTTTTGAAAATATACGGTTTGAGCTAAGGAGGAGTATTGCAAGGAGAAGTGGATTGCTATTCCAATAAGAAGGACTAAAGATCAGATGAAACAATTAAGTGCCACTGAGGCTACAGAAATTAGGAAAAGCCCAAATTACTGACATTCGTGGGGTTACCTTCATTTAAAGCAAAGGATAAAAAAGAGTAGCTTCCTATATTCACTCACCCACCCAGAGACATAAGTAGTTAAGGCTGAAGTTCCACTTTGAAACCTCAATCTGAAATGTCTTTTCTCACATTTTATTCTATTTATATCCTAATCATGCCCCCACCCCAGGCTCAATTTATGTCTCACCTCCTCTAAGAAACTTTCTCCAAGTGTTATATTTTATCTTTTCTCCATTACCATAACAATGACCACTAGATTCACAAATTGCTTTTCTTAATCATACAGTGTCTTGTATTGTTCATTAACTGTTTGGGGGTTATAGTTCATCTCCTCCACAGGACTATAAGCTCCATAAATCTTTTATGATGACTATTATTGGTGCAAGAATGACTAAAATTACTTTTATTCTGTTTCCTGCAGCTTATATAGCACAATGCTGAGTGTACTCTTGGTAAACACACGAATAGGAACAAATTTGGGGAAGATAAGATGAACACAAATTGTGCAAAGCACACTGAAGATCCTCAAAGGAAATAGAACAGGTGAGTGGCAGGGCCATGATCTCCTTCTTGAGACATAAATGGGCTAATAAATAATGAATAATATATTAAGGGATAAACTCAAACACACAGGATTTTTAAAATGTTCCACTAGCAATGAGCTTGGAATCAGGAACCAATATTCTATTTCTCCTCCTCCTTTTCTAAGGAATGTCTCAGAAGCAGAAGGTAATTAACAAAATTTACAGAGAGAAATAATTTATTTTCTAGAAGAAAAATGGAGTTTGTACTTTAACACAAAATTCCGAGTCTGAGTCTTGTCAACTCAGACCATGAAAACAGTTGGCATATAAGCTCTTTAGTTTGGCCTAACTGAAATGACCAGCAATTTGAATTGGGAGAAAGTCCCGATTATGAGGTGTATTTAAAAGCCATAACCAGTAAAATCTGAATTAACAAAGTATTATCCGAAAACATTCAAGGGAGAGACCTTCTCTAGTGAACTAACCGTGAATATCTGCCATTTGCAAATTCATTGGTAGGACATAATTTATGTTCTAGGAGTAACTGAAAATAACTTGTATTTGGAAGCAAGATAAATTTCCTCTTTTATACTTGTTTACATTATTGTTTGTTGAATTCAATTATTAAATATTTTCTCACATCTGTGTGTATTGCGCATTTTAAAAATCCATTCACATTTATTCATGACCCCATGAGTAAAAGAAAAGCATGATTCTGACTCCCTTTCAGAAGCAATGTCAGGCTTAAAATGCTCCCTGACGTGCCCCAGATCACAGTGTGAATAAGGAGTGCAGTAGGACCAGAAATTCATAGACATAAGATATCTTTCTAAATACTTCTGATGAGGTAACTATTGACCTTCAGCAACACTTCTAAGTCAGTGTGGTCTGAAAAAAAATAAGATTTTACTATATTCTGAGTTTTTAGAGAGGAAAATGTATGCTGATGTGTCCAGAGGAGAAACAACTACACTGAAAAAAAAACACTTCATCTCCTCCAGATTAATACATATAAATGTTAAGTGCAATACTTGCTAGGTGTTTGGGGAAGAAAAGAAGGGGAAGCCCCTCTCTGATTTGGGCTGAGCTTGGCTACAGCAAAAGTTATTTCTTTTTATTATTTAGCTTTCACTTGAAAATGTATATAGACGATAGATACAGAAATACATATTCTCTCTCTCTCTTCTTCCTAAATTGACATGATCAGACATGTGGAACCAAATGGACAAATGAATGAACTTTGAGACTTACTCCCTCCTTCTGCCTTATGTATACTGCTTTTGTAGCGGGATGTTTATGGAGGAGATTGG
This sequence comes from Diceros bicornis minor, assembly GCF_020826845.1. NCBI lineage: Eukaryota > Metazoa > Chordata > Mammalia > Perissodactyla > Rhinocerotidae > Diceros > Diceros bicornis. The sequence continues at coordinate 71,919,700 of NC_080745.1, forward strand.
ATTCACTGTTTGCATACGGCAATATATTTAGCTTGTGGCTGTATGTGCAGGTCCAACTAACTCTTTTAACAATATGGGTGAAATGAGGCTATTGGATTATGTTTGTAGCCAATTATAATTGTTTTGGTTGAATACTCCCTCTTGTAACCGTATTTACAGTTAAGAAAAGAGCATTGAAAAATATTTCTTAGCTTGGAAGAAAAAAGCCTAGGGAAACATTGAAAGAACAGTTTCTTTTCTCTAAATCATGAAACATGACCTCTTATTTATGTTTGGGCATAAAGGGAAGGCTACTTTTGCAGAAATAAAAATAAAAATGTCAGACATGAAACCCTTTGAATACATCTTATTATCATCATTATCTCTATCTCATCAGGAAAAGTAACGTCATTGATGGGAAACAACGTGATACGAAGCAAGTTCTAATGTTGGCTTTGCTGCCAGTGAGTCACAGCCTGTCTGGACTTAATGTCCTTCTCTAGAAAGTGGAAATAATAAGGCTTTTACCACAATGATCAAATGAGGAAATGTACATGATGTGCTTTAAAAAGCAAAAATCATAAGACATTGGTTATGAAATAGTGTTGAATAATAGATATTCCTCCTGAAGTTATTTTAAACTATAGTGCAGGGAGATTTTGCTCCATAAATTAAAATTCTTCCTAAGGTAATGTTAAGATAATTTTTGTTTACTAATCATCTCTTTTCCTTAGCTGTTGCAAATATGTTGCGAATATGAACGGGGTTTTCTAAAGGCATGAGACAATCCATGGCACTTGAATGCAAAAGCAAATAGTCACTGTGACTTAATGTGTCACCAGGAGAAGAACAAGCAGCTCTGTAAGGAACCAAAGTCAAATGTCAAAGTCCAGGCAAATGAGTGACTCTGAGCACCAAGACTTGTTTTATAATGTAGGATTTGTTATTCTTCAGGCATGGTGAAGGCAACAGATCAGCAGACAATTGCCATTAAAAAATGGTTTGTTACTCACAGTTCGCAAGAGGATGGGGCATGCTATACCTCACAGGGCCACAGGGGGAACCAACAGGCTCAGTCAAGAGGCAGAAGGATCAAATCTTGGGAATAAACACAGTCTGTACAGATAGGGCCCAGCCCAGCTCTCTCACAGAGAGACACAGGCCGGAAAGTACAGATGATCCAGAGTAAACCCATCTTCATTATCAGGGGAACTCAAGGAAAAGCTCTACTGGCAGTGGGGCAATGGCATCCTTTTTTTGTGTGTGTGTGTATACAAAATATTGGTAGGTCTTTTCCCTAGATCTAGTTAAGCCTATTTATGTATGTATGTATATGTGTATGTGTGTGTGTGTATGTATGCATGCATATATGTGTGTATGCATGTATGTATGTGTATATGTATGTATCGCCCTGTAAGTAGAAATGGTGGTAACATGCCCTTTGACAGAAACTGGTTTATCTATATTAATCATGAGAGGTTATGTATTAATGAGAGTCAGAATATCCTAATACCTGTCTCCTACAGGTTTATGAGGAATGTTTATAAAAGGAGAATCTCAGGAAGTACATTGTTTAATGCATGCGTATCACTTCATGACTTGCCCATAGTCCCTGGAGGATGTGGCTCAACTTACCATGTTACCAGTCCATAGTTACATAGCTAATAAGTGGCCAAGACAGCATTCACACCTCAGCAGTGTGGTTACAGGGTCTGTGCTGGTAATCTCCACTCCATGTTGTGTCATTCCATTTGATCCTCATATCACCTCAATTATTTTCTCTAGTATTTGGGTGATAATATAACTTGTCATCCAAATGCGGATACTTTTGAGAATGACGTTGAGCAGTATTAATAACTATCATGGGAAAACAGGCACGAAAAGGACTGTCCTGAGCAAACAAGGAACAGGGTCTCCTGGTTTCTTAGTGACAAGCAATTTGAAGGCTGGAGATGTCTGGCTCATCAGTGGCAGAGCCAGGGCCAACCAGGTGTCTGGATTCCTCTCCCAGGGCTACTCCACTTCACTTCTATTGTGTCCTGACTCCCTTTTCCCATATTTTGCCAGCAGCTAACACTACTAGTCACAAAACGCTAACACAAATAATCATAAGGAGGAAGCTTATCCACATCTTTACTTAAATAGATGGTGAAAAATGAGGCCAAGAAAGTAGAGAGATGAGAAAAGATTTTTTGAATTAAGAAAAGGAAACCACCTATGCAAAGAAAAGAGTTTCTCCCATTGAGTCTAGGTCATTACTCACATTTAGGTCTGCATTTGTAGCACCTACTCCTGACATCATACCCCTAGGAAAAGGCAAAGAATAAAGCCGACAATAACATTGTGGGTGTCCTCCCTGTTAACTTGAGTGCTTGGCAGGTGACCTGGGAGGGGAGATGCATCATGCCGCATTCCAATTCTTATATCTCTGAGGGCCTGAGGACTTGGGCATTCAGGAGGGCCAGTCACCTCTGTGTGTAGGACAGTGGAGGAATGGCATGTGTCCATGGCCAACATCTTGTGAAGTTCACCGATGTAAAAGAGAAGGGCAGTAAGATCATTACATCTCAAACATCAATGCAAGAGACTGGTGCTTTCTCCGTGTGCCACTGGCCATGTGGCATTGTTGGCAGGCCAAAGGAGCTGGGAATTGTCTTTAAGGTTAAAATGTCAAGGTTGGGGGGCCGGCCTGGTGGTGCAAGCGGTTAAGTGCATGCGCTCTGCTGCAGCGGCCCCGGGATCGCCGGTTCGGATCCCAGGCGCGCACCAACGCAACGCTTGTCAAGACATGCTGTGGCGGCGTCCCATATAAAGTGGGGGAAGATGGGCATGGATGTTAGCCCAGGGCCAGTCTTCCTCAGAAAAAAGAGGAAGATTGGCAGATGTTAGCTCAGGGCTGATCTTTCTCACAAAATAAATAAATAAATAAAAATAAAATGTCAAAGTCTTCTTCTTAGTGTCAAACAGTTTAGTGATTAAGAGAGTGGATTTGAGAATAACATAACTTGGATTTGTAGCCTGACTTTGACACTTACTAGTGGTATGATCATCAATGGCTTAGTTAAAATTTCAGATCCTCACCAAAATTGGGATAATGACTATAACATTTTGTGGGACCATTTGAGGATTAAGTGGCATAAAGCGTGCAAAGTGCTTAATATAGTGCCTTGTGCAAGGCAGCATTTGATAACTGGTTATTTTTATTAACAATTTTTAAGTTTAATACAAAATTTAGGTGACCCCAGGGAACATTTTTTTAGGAGCTGAGTAAGAGATCTAATAGGCATTTTTTGTCTTAAGGAACAGGAGGAAATTGTTCGGGGTTGTAGAGGGGATTTCAATTTCTTCTGGCATTCTATCAAGCCTAGTTGTTGGGGCATGACCATAACAAAGCCATGGAATCAAGAGGGAGCAATGTCTACCTATCTGTGTCTCTGTCTCACTCACATACACATGCACACACACACACAATTTTTTTCTGAAACAATTTAGAAGAATTTGGAGACATTTCCTTTTACCCTTAAATGCTTCAGAGTGTATTTCCTAAAACAAGAACAAGCTAGGGGGCCAGCCTAGTGGAGTAGTGGTTAAGTTTGCATGCTCCGCTTCAGTTGCCCAGGGTTCGCAGGTTCAGACCTGTGTACTGCTTATCAAGCCATGCTGTGGCAGGAGTCCCACATATAAAGTAGAGGAAGATGGGCACGGATGTTAGCTCAGGGCTAATCTTCCTCACCAAAAGAAAAAAAACCCAAAACACAAGAACATTCTATTATATAACCAAAGGAAAAATAGAACAATAATGAAATGTAATATTATATAATAATATTTTATAATCCATAATCCATATTCAAATGTCTCCAATTTTTCCAATAATTTTCTTTATAACTTTGTCTCTATATTTGCTTCTTGGTCCAGTATATAAACCAGAATCACAAATAACATTTAATTGACATGGCTCTTTAGTCTTCTTTATTCTGCACAATTCTTCATTCTACCCTTGTCTTTCATGAACTTGACATTTTTTGAAGAGAATAGTGTAGCTATTTTGTAAAATGTCTGTTAATTTGTGTTTGATGTTTCATTCCTAAATAGGTTCATATTATGCATTTTTGGCGACAAAACCATGTTGGTAAAGATTGTCCTTTTCAGTGTACCATATCAGGAGGCATCTAATACTGATTTGAACCATCACTGGTGATATTAGCTTTGATAAATTTGTTCAGGTGGTTTTCACAACCTTTTTCCATTTGAAAGTCCTTATTTTCCTACATTCTATTCAAGAAACAATTTGTGGCAAGATATTTTTGATTCTATGTAGATATTCTGTTTCTGATCAAATTTTCACCTACAATGCTTAGACAGAAAGTAGATTTTCAGTCATGCCTGTATCTATTTAAATAATATCATAGGGCTCTATTTCTCAGAGAGAAATTAATATTAATCTAAAGAAATAAAAGAAATGGAAATATTCCCAAATAGAAAAAATAACAACTACAACAACAAAAACACTGTTAAGTGTGTCTCAGAATCAATTACAAGATAGGGTAAAACTAGGTGACTTTTATATTCCTTTGAATCATAAGATACTGTAAGATTCTCCAAGCATAGGAAAAATCCAGTATCCCAAATGGGTTTCTTCACACAACAGTGTGATATCTTCTCTACCTAATGCATTGTTATGGTTAATAAAGAACTGACCATATTAATAATCTATCAAGTCACTAAATCTACGTTATAAGAGTTTAGTCAATGCCCCATCACCATTTTAACAATTCTCTTTATCCTACCTCTATATTTTAGGTCATTAAGAATGTAAATAATCCTTACTTTCCTTTGTATTTCTTCTATCTACCCTAGCACACGGACCCTAATGAGCTCTCAATAGTACTTTCTTAATGAACGAATAACTCAACTTTAAAACTTCATAGGGTTACCTACCTTCATGTCTCTAGACACAGACAGACATATCAGAATTTAAAACCCCAAAACCAATTCTGAATGCATTATTAAAATTCAATAAAACATGATAGAGATTTCTTGATATTCACGAGAGAGTCATAAAGAGACTTTTGAGAAATACTAGATGGGGGGACATCATCAAATATATGAAATAGGAAAAGTTTGAGGAGGAAGAAAAAAAGGGGAAGCATTTTGAATCCTGATTGTGTCGTAGTAGATACTTTCCAGTCATCAAGAATACATTTATCTTTCCAGAATTTGAAGATGACTTTGATATTTGTGATTTTGAGTGAACAGTTTTCCCTAGCTTGTGTTACTAGATATTTAGGGGGGAACATTTGACTATTTCACAAATTAAGGAGTTATTGGCATACTCAAACCAAGAACATACCCCTACACCTGAGAAAAGTTTTCCTATCTAGCTCATATTCTGTGTTTTTATGAATGAATGTTTATATGTGGGCCTTAGAAGACATGCCTTTCGATAACAAGGTTATCCTTTCAAAATAGATACAGAGAAACAGAAACATTTTTTCTAATCTAAATTCTACCTGAAGACTTTACTTGAGATTATTTCTTTTTTTATTTCTGTGATTATTCTGAGATTCAATCGTTTTGATATGTACAAACTGTGTTTTTCCAGATCATACAAGGATGGGGTTAAAATGAGACAGACATAGCAATCAGCAGGATTTATCTGGATCTTGTCCCCACCCACTGCCATAGACAAAAATGTCAGTCCCTCTCAGAGTTTCATTTATTTATATCTGGAAATCCCCAGTAGGGACCTCATATGCCCTTGAACAAATTCTGCTACAACAGGCCTTCCATCTGGTTCTTTGCTGCCCAGGAAGTTGCTTGAGTATCTGACTAATCCTTCTCCCTACAAAGACAATATTGTGTGCTGGGCCCACAGCTTCCAGTATTACATTCCACAGCTGTACCCTGAAGGAATGTAATACTCTCCTCCTGGCAGCTCAAGGCATAGACCACATGGCCTCTCCTGCTAGCCTCTGCAGCCGATACATGATATGCTGTAATCCTGGAGCTCCTGAAATTCTGTAAGTCATAAAGCAGACTGGGTCCTGGGCACAGGGATTTTATTTGTGCTAAAATTTGCCACATGGTTATCAAGTGCGATCTTGCCATATTCTCCAGTGTCTTACAAGACACTTAGCGTAAGTAAATCTTTTTATTTTTGCTTCACACATATCTCTCTCTAGGACCCAGATATGAGTTCACCAGGGCTGGACTAGGAGCAAACTACCTAGCAAAAACCATGCTATTCTGAGAATTTATCTTTTTCCCTGCGAGTTCTGTCCCAGGATACAACTTGTTCCCAAATATAAATAATTAATTGTTGAACTGTCCCATCCATCAGCCAGACATGTTGGAATGCTAATGGTAGGATAGAGCTTAAACTCAAGCTGGAAATATCACTGCTTATAATTTAGTATTTTTCCAGGCCATGGGGACTAAAGCCATTAATTAGATTCTTCCATACCAGATAAAAAACATCCGGCAAAAGAAGTATCATTCTGTCTCTTCTGTATAAAAACATTGTGTTTACCAGCAGAAAGATATGGAAAGAAAAGAAATAGCAGATCTGTAAGTTTCTGTGTCAATCAAATCCTGGCACCAGAGAAGCCAAGGAAATCAAGGACATAGAGTTAAAGTTAAACAATATTGAAGAATCTGGCCTAGAATGTGACTAAGTAACATCAAGGGGTTCAACAGTCTCCTCCACCCTTAAACTTTTGACATTAGAAAGACATTCAAAATCAGAAGGCACATGAGTATCAGCCACAGGCATTAACCCATGGGTCAGGAATTGCCCAGATGTGTCCTCTAAAATATTGATTCCATCCACTGCTTCTTTCTGTATGATTCCTTGCTTAGGAATTTCATTTTGCAATGTGTGCTTCTAACTTCCGTCTGACATGAATCACTCACTTAGAGTCCTCTCTTGCCAGACTTGATCTACCCTTTAGCTTATCTCTCGAGTCTATGTGCTCTGAAACTGCACAGCTTTGGGTAAAAGGCATCCCCCCTCTAGCCTTGATCATTGCAACCCTCACCTCCATTCCTGCATACCCACAACCTGAGAGATGTACATAATGAGAATAGCTATTTGTTGTACATGCTGATGATGTTATCAGTGAGAAAGTCCATATTTATTACCACGAGCTCCATGAAGGTGTGGTGGCTCTCCAATTAGTAACTCCTCTTGGGGCCAATATCATCTGGCCCTGCTGACCTCTCTAGCCACATTTCTTGCACTCCTTTCCTTGAACTCTATGCTCCTGCCATACTGAGCTACTTAATGCTTCCAATTGTGTCATGATCTCTTTTATCTCTGATTTACACCTCTGCCTAGAACACTTCCCCTCCGTCCCCCTTGACTGCCTGTCAATCGTCATCATTCTTTTTTCTGATCTGAGCTCCAAGGTCTCTTCTTCCCAGAAGAGTTGTCCAATTTTCTTAGATGAGATTACCTTCCCATCCTCTTTCCCTATAGCACTTACGTCTTTTGTAATTGTGTGTTTGTGTTCACCTCTGGTCTGTGAGCTTCTTGAGGACACAGGGTGCTGTGTTACACATCCTTGTATCCCCCAGTTTAGGCTACTGCCCAAGATAAAGAAGGCACAGTGGATATGTGTTGAATAAATAAATTATGACTTTACCACTTTATTGGTCCTGTAATTTCTTTTGACTGAGTCTCTTCACACCCTGTATCTCATGGTGCTGTTCCTTTTAATAGGTGTTAACAGAAAAGAAATTATTATTGATGCTATTGTTACTTATGGTGTAAGACTGGCCCTTAAGCTCAGCTCCATGCCAACAAGATTTAAGGACAGCCAACTATAGGGAAGAATTTCCAAGAAGTAAACCAATTATTATCATGTGCTTTGCCTAATATTATATCTGCTTTCTTCTGCCTTAGGTTTTAAGTAAATCTATATCTTCAATGCACAATAATTGCTTCTCTCTCAGTTATTTGTTCAGCTAAAAATTTGGTACAAATGCAAACAAAACAAGTCAGAGAGATGATGAGAGGCTGACATAAAGTAAGAGAAAAAGAAGGAAAGAAAGAAAGAAGGAAGGAAGGAGGGAAGGAAAGGAGGAAGGAAGGAAAGGAAAACAAAGAATAATTCGAAACAAGTTAAAAGGTTGAGCTGACCCTGCCATCTAAATATAGCACTGGAGAATGCACATGTTTATGATAAATGATTTGCTTACTGGCTTGGAGGAATTCAGCTAAATTACCATCTAGAGACACCCAACTAGCCCACCCCAGGGACAATCTTCTCTTGAGGAAGAGGCAAGGTAGAACCCAATAATCCTTTGTTTCACCTGGTTAGAGAGTTCCAGCCTGCCAGCTCCTTAAGCTTCTTGGGGAATTTCAGGTTGAAGTCAATAATTTCAGTAAACTTCCTTGGACATGTCAACATAGAAATTGTCCTTGGAAACAGAGCTCCATGTGCTGATGTGCTACAGAAGTTGCTAAGCAATGGATTTCTACATATAAATAAAATATAGACCTGGTGCTGTGGATGTAGCGTCTCTTAGCTGCTTCACATCAGGTGGACTGCTGATTATGGGCCCGGTGTAGAGAGTATGGTGTGGAAGAGAGTGCTAAATAATTATCTTAGTTTCATAATTTATTTAAAAACTCCATGTAGGCCTCTGTGCAGAACACGAGGCGGCTAGACCATGAAGTTAATCGGGGACTAGGGGTCCATTCTGGATGCTTAGGATTGAGCACAGAGCTCAGCACTGTATTGATATTTAATAATTATAAGTTGAATTAATTAACTTCCTGTGGTGGTTGACTCTATAAGGGAGAGGTATTGGCCCTGAAAAATTGTCATGTGTAGATATCTCATTACTTTTTCATCTACATGCTTCTTCTTCAGCCTGTTGAATGACTTTATCTGAAGTACTGATTGATGACTCCATATTACCAATGTGGCCATTTTATTGTTAATGATAGAGCTGAAAATTTCTCAACAAATCACATTACTTTGGGGTTGACAATCACATTATACAAAAATCCTCTAAAAGCCTTGGTGGGCCAATCAATGCTGAGTGAACCAAAACAGGAATCCAGAGTGGGCTGTGGGCACTCAGGGAAGTGACAGGCTCATCACAAGACAATTATTACAGGAAGAGAAAAACAATCAAAGCAGAGGCCAAAGCTGCCATTTTGTTTGTGGAAAACAAATTTTTATTGGTCTGAATGTAAAAAGTGATTCTAATGGTTGTCTTTTTTTTTTTTAATTTTTTGTTCATTGCAGTAACATTGGTTTATAATATTGTATAAATTTCAGGTATACATCATTATACTTCTATGTCTGCATGGATTACATCATGTTCTCATGTTCACCACCCAAATACTAATTACAATCCATCACCACACACATGTGCCTAGTTATCCCTTTCCCCCTCCTCCCTCCCCCATTTCTCTCTGGTAACCACCAATCCAATCTCTGTCTCTATGTGTTTGTTTGTTGTTGTTATTATCTACTACTTAATGAGTGAGATCATATGGTATTTGACCTTCTCCCTCTGACTTATTTCACTTTCCATAATAATCTCAATGTCCATCCATAATGGTTGTCTTTTTTTAAAGGAGTAATTTAAGTTCTACAGAGACAAGGGGGCTTATCCATAAACTGAAGCTATGCCAACTCTAAACCACGTTAGGAAGGCATGAAAGAAGATGAGAACGGAGACTAACTCTGTGAGGCCTGAATTGCATATTTTGCACTGGTCCAGGACAACTCCCAGGACAAAGTCTTGATTTAGTCCTGGTCCCTCATGGAGGTACGGTAACCTAGTCTGGGAGTCAAGGAATGTCTACCTGAAAATTTTATATTTAAATTAATATTTAAAGGATAGATAGAAGACAGCCTAGAAAAAGGGGACAGGAAAAGAGATGGGAAGGAAAATCGAGGATAAGCCTGGGTGGGGGGACCAGAATGCTATTTGACCTGTATTGAGTAAAATCAAAGAGTGAGAGGTTAGTTGTGGGAACACCATGTTCAGGTAAAGTGGACATAGGGAAAACTGACCTCTCTCAGTAGCTTTCTCCACCTGAGGAAATCTCTTTACAAATCTCCTTTGGCTTCCAATGTGTTCCCCTTCTATATTTGGGAATGGATTCATTTCTCTAACTCTCCTTTGTGGTGGCTGGAGCTTCCACTCACTGTCTTTCCATGGCTGTGATCACTCCTGACTCTAAGTACTTACTCATGTGAGTCCCTCTATCTTTTTCTCTTCCTCTCCTGGCCAGTTCCTCCACAACTGGCCATCAATATCTGTCTCTTCCCCAGGTCCAACCCATGATTTCCCATTGCTTCCTTATTTAATACTTAGGGTGAGCATATAATTTATTATCCAAACTAGGAAACTTGAAAGTGTATGAAGTGTTATTAATTATTACTCCAAGGAAACAGGTGTAAGCCATTATTGTCTCTGGGCAAGCAAACTTATGGTCACTGGTTTCATAGAAAAAGGGCACATATATCTGGGGATATATATGTGGCAACTTATTACTATGATCTCTTGATTTTTCATTAACCATTTCATATGTTTGACTTGGGCCTTGGTCTAAAATGTCACCTCCTAGGCAACAGAGACCCTGTAATTTCCCTTGTATTGTCCTAATCACTACATGATACTCTGATAGCAGGTTCTTGGCAGTTACACAGTGAACGTCCAGTGAGTGAATTTAAAACAAACTAAATGATTCATGGCTGATGACTACACAGTAGTCATTCTTAACCTTAAATGCCCATTAGAATAACCTGAGAAATAAAATATATATATATATGCCTTTGTCCCATCTCCAGATACCAGATGTTCTGATTTAATTTGTCATGGGTTTGGCTTGGGTGTCAGGGCTTTTAAACACTACCAAGTGATTCTGATGTCCAGCCAACATTGTAGATGAGCCCTAGGGAGGTCATTTGTCAAGCACTGTGAGAATTAAAACACATACTTTGTGAATGGAGAGGCCAGGAAAGAACAACCCTACCAAGTCATATCCAGTGACAAGATGGATATGAGAGATTAGGTATTGGCAGAAAGGGAGAAGTTTGTAATTATGTTCAGATTTTTAGTATATACATAATATAAGAGCAAGAGCAATTCTAGGGAGAAAGATAATAATTTTTGTTTTCAATGTGTTGGATTTTCCTGTGGGATATCCTGTTAGTAATTAATAGCAGGGGGCCAAAAAAAAAAAAAAAAGTGTGTAGAGAGCTAAGGAAAGAAGCCTGAAATGGAGATATTGATTTGCAGTCATCAGTATCCAAATAGCACCAGAATATCCAGTTAGACCTAGAAACCATGTCAGAATTGCAGCAATATTATTAAGCACTCAGTCTCTAGAGCCAGCTAGATGCAGAATCAAATTCTGAATAGAACAGAACCTACTGGACAAAATAAGAAGGAAACAGTAATCCAATTTATTCCCCCGTGAAAACACTAAAAAATAGAAAATTGTTCTAGATTTCCTTTCACCATTTTAATCTAAAATACTGTGGCTTGTGGTCAGACATAATCCAAAATTGCCCTGACAACATGATCACCAAATTCCTATACTTCTAGTAAATCCCTGTATGGCCCCCTGTGGTGGTATGACTTTCCTTGAGATGTCAGAACAGGTCAGTGTAGAAAGATGGCTAAGGTCATTCACTGCCAATTACAGAGACTATATAGCAAGCCAACAGAAGTTCAAGTTCTTGCTAATTGTTTAAATCCAAATCCTTTGATGTTCAACTTAATGATCTGATCCTTGCTCTCCCTCCAGTTGTACCACCTGGCATTCCGCGCCCTCCCTCCCAATGTATATTGCAGCCATTTAGAATTACTGTTCCACATTTCTTCCCACTTCTGCCAAGGTGCCATTGTGTTCCAATCAGTCTTGAATTAAGCAAACAGAAGTAAATTATAACATTTGTCTTCCCATATTGTCATTTTTGGCCTCCATATCTATTTACCCCATAAATGTGGGACTTGCAAGGTCAAAGAGTTTGTTTAATGTTCCTCCGTGTCTCCAAGGACTAGCAGAGATCTCAAAAGGGTTGAACAAGTGAAAGAAAGAATAAATACTGATTACACAATGTTAATTAAAAAAAGCAAAACACAAAATTGCATCACTCACGTCTATGAGAAAAATGCGTCTGCTTATTGATGATGAGAAGGAAAAGGTCTCATCCAGAATTTGAAAATAGTTGATAATTTTATTTTTTTATTTATTTAATTTTTTGTGAGGAAGAGCAGCCCTGAGCTAACATCCATGCCAATCCTCCTCTTTTTGCTGAGGAAGACTGGCCCTGAGCTAACATCTATCCGGATTTTCCTCCGCTTTATGTGGGACGCCGCCACAGCATGGCCTGACAAACGGTGAGTTAGTGCGCGCCCGGGATCCGAACCGGGCTGCCAGCAGCGGAGCATGCACACTTAACCACTACAACACGGGGCCGGCCTGATAATTTTATTTTTTTAGAAACTACTTTTTCCCTTTGCTTGGGAAAAAATGAAAAACTTGACGCAAAATGGCTCCCTCACCATGCAAAATGCGATGTATTTGCTGGTCTGCCTGAGTAAGGAAAATAAGTTTGGTTAGTAAAGGAGCTTGCAGCCCTCCTGCTATTAAAACAGAGGCAGCAGCATTTAGTTTCCACCGAGAGCAGGCAGCAAGGAGGCCACGACTTGGAATCCAGTGGTCTCTACCATCTACTAGCTACAGGCCATTGGAAAATTTCAAATATCGCTGAACTCCTATTTTCTCATCTTTAAAATGGTTATAACAACAGCTGCCTTCATTTGCCTAAATTCTAAGTGAAGTGACCAGAGTAGTTCAACACATGGGGCAGATAAATTTTGTTTTTCCCACTCTTCTCCTAAGTCAAAAGGGAGAAGAACCAATTTGGAAGAAAACAACACAAAACAATACAAACAACAGATTGGTTCCTTCATGTCCTGTGATTATGCTGCTTAATTGAAATTCCACCAAAGTACTTTAGATTATAGTTAAATAATTAATAACAAGGAAATACCAAATGAAAATATTTTTTAAACCAGAATTTTACACTAAAAAAAATCAGTTTAATGTTGCATAAACATTGACATCAATATCAACATAAATATATGAAGAGATTAATGGATCTGTCATTCAATGAAGATAGTATCTTTCTTTGCTGAGGAAACATTTTTGTCCTCCTTATTTTCTTGCTTAGTCCGGTATTTAACTCTGATCATCCAGGAGAGGTCCTTGTTTTGTCTCAAAAAGTGTAATCCTTACAAGTCTTTAATTTCTTAAAGTACACCTAACAGGAATCAAATGACCCTTGTTCCCCTCACAAGGTAAAAAGGAAAAGAAAATGGTCCTTATCAGGAAAGCAGGAATGAGCAAGTCTAAGAGATGAAACACCTCCCTAACTGTCTAAGTTTGCCAAGGCTGCCATAACAAAGTACTGCCAACTGGGTGCTTAAAGAACAGAAATTTATTGTCTCACAGGTCTGGAGGCTAAGGGTCCATGATCAAGAGGTCTGTTGGGTTGATTCTTTCTGAGGGCTGTGAGGGAAGGATCTGTTCCAGGCTTCTCTGTTTGGCCTGTAGATAGTGTCTTCTCATCATCTTCCCTCTGTATGTGTCTGTGTCCAGATATTTTCTTCTTAAAGGACAATAATCATATTGGATCAGGGACCACCTTAATGACCTCATTTTAACTTAATAACCTCTATAAATACTCTATCTCCAAATAAATTCACATTCTGATGTACTAAGAGTTAGGACTTTAACATGAATTTTTTTTGGAGACACAATTCAGCCCATACACTGGTATTCTTCTTCTACATTGAATCTTTTACAAAGTGTGGGGTTGTCAACAAATGTAGCTTTTAGTCATTTTCATCTTAGTGTGAATTTTAGTCAAATAATTATAAGCACTTAAATATAAATTTAAGTGAATGAGCTGTTTTACCTTTTAAAAGATAATTTACATGTTAAGATAAATCTCAAACTGTGAAAAGAGAGATTTTACCCCTGTTTAATTGAATATCTAAATGATAACATTCCATGAAGTGTTCGCTGTATGTTGAGCACTGTGAAAAATCACTTTTCAGGCATTACCTCATTCAATTGTGTGCTCCCAGCAACAAGGTAAGGAAAGTGGGATTATTAGGGACCTCTAGGTCTATAGAAATAGAGTTTCAGAGATGGGAAGCACAAATTCCCCAAGTAGGGGAATATATAATATATATCATATATATATATATATATGATATGTATATATATAATATACTGGGACTAATATACAATGAGGCTACTCCTACCTCCTCTACAATCCAGTTCTCAGGATCTCACCACTCAGGGCTCTGCCTCTGCCGAGCAGACTTGATATTTTTGAGAATGCAACCTTCTCTGAACTTCTGCTCCCTTTATAATCAAGTAGTGGTCTTAATCCTCAGGTTTCTTCAGTCCTCTGATTGCAAAACCAATCGCTTTTATCTTTAAATTGGTGATTAATCACCTTCAGCATTTCATTGTCTTTCTACAACACATTGATCAGCCCAAGCCACAACCATCCTGTCCCATTGTTCTTATAATAACTGCTTTCTCTGCACTTTTCAAACAGCAGAGATATTTAACCTGCCAGTGCATTCCCTTTCACAATTATCCCATCCCATATCACCACTAATGAAAGTTAAATACATGCACTACAAAGGCATCAAAGAGACTATCAACATTCTACCTTCCATCAGTGATAGAGTTGTCATTGCCAGCTGGTGGGTGATCTTGTTCCAAAATATCATTTCAGAATGTTCCCTAGGGCTACTTCTGACTCCTACTTCAAGTGTTACAGACAGATAATAGACTCTGGGATGCAGATTGGCATGCTAATGTTTTGTTTGGGAGTATGTTTAATAACAACACTTATGTGAGAGTGAGGGATGCAGGAACAGAGGAAGAAGTTGAACTGTGGCCCATTTGCAATAGAGGCATCAGCTAATCACATAGAGAGCCCTAAATTTGAGATAGCCAGGGATATCCCTAATTGAGGCAAAGGCTAGTCCTTTATTTCCCTATATCAGCCCACCATTAGATGTGGGTTGTTGTGAAGAGGGGGTGTAAACTTAGGTGAAACATCTCCCTTTGGCCAAGAGCATTTTCTGGGGAGAAACTCAGCTGAGATCCATCAGCAGAAACATTCCTTGAAGTTAGATTAGTGGATACCTTAGTCCTGAAGGGGCAATCTCGGTGACACACTACTATGTACAATACAGACTGCCTTACATTTTCTCTCCCTGCCTCTCAGGAAATGTCATGCTTAGTAGAGGATAGCAAGAAGATGGAATAGAAAAAAAAAAAAAAAGCAGGCAATATGTGGTTATTTCTTAAACAGTTTAATTATTTCCTGGAATATTGATTGGTCTGCGTATGCTAATACTAAAGGGAAAACAGAATGTGGTATATTATATTGAGCTTTAGAATTCTGGAAACCTAGGTTTGAATTCTGTGCCAGCTATCTTGGGCAAGTAATTTTATCTCTAGGTCTCAGTTTTTCCCTCTACATAAGATGGTGTTTGTAGTAGTATTTCCTCTGAAGAGTTGGGAAATTTGCCTGGGGCCATGGGTCTGAAAAATCTGTGTCTCAACCATGTCTGCTACCTTGGCAGGAAGAACTTAATAAATTGGATTTCTCCCCTACTTCTACCAACAAGCAGTCACTCTGCCAACAGTATGAGTGGGTTTGGATCACACCATCCAGTCCTCCTCAAACAAGTAAACTCAGGGAGATATATGGAGGACACGCCTTGATGAAATGTTCATGCCTTCTGTGCTGGTGGAACATGTGTTTTTCTCCATATGAAGCTACTTGCCTGGGAAGCCTCACTCCACAACTCCAGATTCATTATCTGTATGTCCTGCTGATCATCCCTGACCAACCAAAGGTAAGTCTTAGCCTGGACTCAGAAAAAAAAAAAAGAAAAGAAGAAGAGGGCCTAGGGCCTACATGTGTGTGCTTTTCCATATGCCAATGCTCTCTGTAAAGGCCTCCAAAACTTTAATAACACAGAACATGCAGATATAGATTACAATTTCAGAATCACTAATAACAGGAGTCAGTTATGAGGGACAATGCAAGCTAAAGAGAACTGACTCGATTTTGTATCCCTACCAGATGTTCAAGGAAAGCCAACAGTTATCTGAGCAGGTCACACCTGTTTAATTAGCAATCATAAGACCCTTTAGATGATCACTGAGAAATTAAATAGCTAAAGATAAATGACCTAAGTGGGTTAACAATTTAATCCTAACCAAAGAGCAAACAGAATGCAATCTAAAACCATGATCTCAAACAGAATTGTAGGTTAATGACCTTGTACGTTATAATTTAATGAGGCACACATAATACCGGGCTAGAAGTAATGGATTATAGGAAATAAATACGTATACTGGCATCTTATGAATAAATTATTCTAACACTAATTGCAATTAAATTGCCTTGTTTTAATATGGTCTAGTAATTAAGCCACAAGTGGCTTGCTGCCTGATTCTTGCCTGAATAGGCACCAAACAAAGGTATTTGACTCAGCTAAAATGTTTGTGAATATATCTCCAAACTTTTTCTTTCATTAGGGTGGAAGTTGATGAGAATATTAATTATATGTAAAAGGATTACTTTGTTCTTTTTTGTTTCTCTTTTAGGATATGTGTCTGCATAAGAAAAGCATTATTAGAACAAGTTGGTAAACCTGGGCCCTCTTTCATGCAAGAAGCACTGTCAGTGTTGACTTGGCCTTCTCTCCAAGAGAGGATTATTTCCAAGTCATTCAATTTCATCTATCATCTATTCATTAATTTCATTAATACTGTATAAGCGTCATTGCAGTCAGGAATGACACAACAAACTGTCCCCTTGGTTCTAGGTATGTATAAACCTCTGCTGGTTTTACCCGGGTCAGTTGTCCTCCTTCGGTGCACTCAGCCTCCTGGGTAGAGCTGTACAGCACCGTTCTCACCACATTCCAATCATCTGTTCATGGGTCTGCTTATGTGGGCTTCTGTGGTCTGGGTCATGATCCTCTTGCATCCCCAAATGTTGGAAGACACTAGGTGGTCAATAAACATTAATCTACTGAAGGAAGGAAGGAAGGAAGGAAGGAAAGAAGGAAGGAAGGAAGGAAGGAAGGAAGGAAGGAAGGAAGAAGGAAGGAAAGAAAAAAGAAAGGGAATGAAGAAAGGGGTATAACCCGCAGTTCAGTCAAATCACTGCTTGTCCATTTGTATTGTTATTCACTTAAAAAAATAAATAACTAGTGTCTGCCTGTACAGAGAGCCATAAGAATTAAAAGAGGGAGGAAAACACACACAAAAAGAGAGAGAGGAAAAGAAAAAAATCTCGCCCTCAAATGACAAAATAAGTTTTATATACACAAAACAAACAAATGAACAACAATGACAAAATTACTTGCCGAACACTGCAGTGATAATCATATTAATTTGTTTCTCCTCACTATAAGCTCAAGCAATAGGTACTATTGTCATTACCATTTTATACATGGTGAAACTGAGGTGCAAAGAGTTTAAGAAACTTCCCCGAGTCCTCTCGGAGATTAAGTGACGAAGCCCATTTTCAAAACAAGGTAATCTGGTTCCGGAGCCTGCACACTAACTGCTACATAATATAATGGTCAAAAACATGATTGCTATGAATTCAAAGGAGAAAAAGGTCATTAACAATTAAGAATTGTAACAAGAGAAAGTTTCACAGAAATGTCAAGGACTGTAAAAAGTCTGAGATTTTACCCTACTTGTAAACTAGTAAGTTGGCCAGCCAGAGTTTCATGGATGCTGGTAGAAGATATGAAACTTCTGGGTCAGAGACACTGGACTTTTTGTTACTTACTACTGTAATCAGTAAGTAATACCAATCAGCTTTTGCAACAGTTCCTCAATCCCTGGTATTCACAGGAGTACAGGAGCACACCACAGAAGAGGAACCCTAAGTTTGGAAAATGAGGATCTTTTATAATGGGCAGTAAGCAAACCAGCCCTTTTGCTTCAGCATGAGAGAGTATCTTTATCTTCCAAGACTGTAAGTAAACCTGCTCTTTGCTATATATTTCAAAACTATTCATTATATAAGCATCTTTGAAAAGATAGTCCAGGAAAATGGTAATCAGTAACTCTGCTCATAAGACATGAAGAAACACAAGAGACCTTTGGAGAATTGCCTCCTAATAAGTCAGCTACAGAATCAGCTGAGTCTTAAAAGATGGGGCAGATTTATACAAACAAAGAGAAGTAAATGAGGGAAGGAGAGTGAGAGAAATTAACATAAAGTTAGTAGTAGACATGACTTGGTATGAGTGAAAATCACAGATGTACCAGAAGGAGAGAGAAAGCTGGACATGTCAGTTGTGGAACACTTCAACTTCCATGTTAAAAAAAAATCTAGAGATTCTTGTAACCCAAGTTCTTCACAGCATCACCTTTATTTACCTGGGCCCCCCTAAGAGCTAAACTCCACAAGTTGATCACCTTTTCTTTCAGAAAGTAACATTAACAGGGAAACATAATACACAAATTGGACCCACTAGCCTTAAAAATCTCAGTCAGGGCCCCTTTATCCTACAAGAAGTGTTTGTGCTAATTAGAAAAAGTACCATTTGCAGATGGGCTAATGGCTCAGTGAGGATATGATGCCCGCCCAAATTAGAAAAAGGAGCACTACTGAGCAGAGACAGCCCAGAGTGCATAGGTGAGAACAACACTAGTTAAATTGTAACGCCTACTTACTCCCTCACCCAGGAGCCTTGTTGTAGTGCACAAACTTTATGACACTGTACAGAATAACACTGATCTCAAAGAAAAGCTTTTTTAAAAAAATATTGTCCTATCCTACAAATTGTCAAAGATTTATATAATTTTATATACTAACAAGGATTATTTATAGATACGCATACTCAAATTCGATGAAGACTTCACCAAAGAGCAAGGAAAGGAAGTTGCTGCAAACATTATGTAAAAAATTTATAAAAATAATCATATAATTAGTAGTAATTTTAACCCAGTAATTCTAGTATGATAGTAAATGCTGAAGAAATGTTTTTTTCTAAATTAAAAAAGCTTTTATACATAAAAATCTTTAGTATAGCCTATAATCAAATTGGAAGTAATAAAATATTTATTAGTAAATCTATTGGAATATAATTCAAATATTAAATTTTTACCTTTTATGCTTATAATAATGTTGAGAAATGTTCATAAGTTTTAACTATAAAATTCTCTTTATCCAACTTATTTTTAAATGTTAAAATATAACATCAAATATAGTATTATATTATTTTTTCTTATTTTCATATTTCCACAATTTTCTACAATGCATGTATTACTTGCATGATTAAAAATAATAGCTAGAGGGGCCAGCCTGGTGGCGCAGTGGTTAAGTGCGCGTGCTTTGCTTCGGTGGCCCGGAGTTCGCGGGTTCAGATCCCGGGCGCGCACCGACACACCACTTGTCAAGCCATGCTGTGGCAGCGTCCCATATAAAGTAGAGGACAATAGGCATGCATGTTAGCCTAGGGCCAATCTTCCTCAGCAAAAAAGAGGAGGATTGGCATGGGATGTTAGCTCAGGGCTGATCTTCCTCACAAAAAATAAATAAATAAATACTAGCAAGAGATTCCAAGCAATTTCACTTTAAACATTCATTTGTCACACAACTACTCTTTGCTTGGCATTATGCTAGATTAAAGGATTAAAGGGATAATTATAACATGTTTCTTGCTTTTAAGGAACTCACAGTTTAGTGATAAAAAACAAAAATCTTAATTTTAAAAAAAGTTGCATGTATCATGTGCTGGGAGGTGAGTGGAAGGAGCTAATTGGCCAAGGGAAGAGTCAAACTCCATGGAAGGGACATTTATGTGTTCACAGGGCCTAAAAGAAGCCCTTCTCCTGGCTATAACGTCTCCTGCGGTGGGGTCAGCTGGGGAGCTCTGAGAGTCTGACATAAATAAATGAAGGGATTTCTGATTTAAAATAACATCTAATGCAAAGAAAAATCATATCTCTGCTTGAAGAACAAATTCTATACTAAAATACAGAAAACAAGGAGAAAAGAATTGTGAGGATTTTAGGCTGGGGAAGGGAGAGTTGGCAGAGAAAAGAGTTTATGATTTATAGGAAAAGATGTCAGCTTATTCTCTCTCTGGGGGAAAAATAAGGTTGCCTGTATCAAATAAAGTAGGTGTTTCTCCAACCACAATGAATGGGTGGAGGTAGACAGATCAAAGGAAACGTGTCTTTTTTGGGGGGATTGCTCTTTTATAACGAGTGAACTTGCTGAGAACAGAGGAAAGGCCAATTAAAGGTGTTAGGGATTTGAACAGCCTCTGCCCCACCTGGATTCTAAATGAATTGAGAAATAAAGTAAAATAGCAAGGCAGATAAGAGCTCAAACTATTATATTCATTATAAAACAGGCTAAATTGGAGAGTATAGCTTAACATAGAAACCTAATGATTGTGACAAATAAATCCAGAAATAGAAGAATTAGGCAGACTTATAATCCAGTCACTTCGGACCAGAGCAGCCCCCATGTTTAAGGAGGACACGGAGAAAGAGATATCAGCTATTCTCAATGCAAACAAATGACATTTGAAGCCTGTTTGAAATGCAGATTCCCAAGCCAAACCCACAAAGATTGTTACTCAACGGATTCTGGGATATGGCTCAAGAATTTGTATTTGTAACATTCACCTCCTCCTTCACTAACTCTGAGGCATCTATTATTATTGGCTTTTGGCTGCTTTTAGAAACCACAAACCACTTCATGTCACCTATTTCAGATTTTTTATTTTTTGCTGAAGAAGATTAGCCCTGAGCTAACATCTGTGCCCATCTTCCTCCACTTTGTATATGGGACACTGCCACAGCACGGCTTGATGAGAGGTGCGTAGATCCACGCCCAGTATCTGAAGCTGCGAACCCTGGGCCACCGAAGTGGAGCGCGTGAACTTAACCACTATGCCACCGGGCTGGTCCTCAGATTTTTTTCTTGAAGGAAGATAAGGGAAGATAATAAGATAATGCAAGTGAAATATGTAATAACATAGTTATTTATTATAACTAGTATTGCTATTATTAGTTCATTGAATTGTGACGCTGCTTACATTCTATTCCACAAAGTAATTGTGTTTTTGAAGGAAATTCTCTTACCTTCATTTGGTTCAAAGGATGTCTAAGTCACATATTCAATATACAAAGTGTTTCACGACCACTTAAGTAAGTTGAAGAGCATTTCTCTAATTTCTGAAATGGTGGTTACTGGAAACAAAACTCTGCAGCTCATACTTCTGCAAGAGTTCTTCACCCCAGCTGAGATGACATAAGCGGCCTTCCAACCCTGGCATTCATATAATCCTTATCTCTGGTGCAGTTGGCAGAATTCTAAGATTCCTGACATCTGGTGTGCACACATCTTTTCCCCGATAGCCAGTCAAACACTAATGTGGAAAATGACATAAAGGGATTAGATGGATGGCCCTATGGCCCTCAATCATTTGGCCTTAAGATGGAGAGATTATGTGGGTGACCCTGATAAAAAATCACATGAACCCCTTAAATCTGATTTCAGAGATCAGGGACAAAAAAAGGCAGAAACTAGAAGTATGAGAGGGATTTAATATATGAGAAGCTCTCCTGCTGACTATGAAGATGGAGAGTGCCGTGTCAAGGAAGATGGGTGGCATTGAGAAGCTAAGAGTGGTTTTCCACTGACAGCCAACAAGGAAAGGGGACTTCAGTCCTACAGCTGCAAAGAACTGAATTCTGCCAACCACCTGTGTAAATCAGAAGGGACTTCAGGTCAGAAAGCAGCCTGACACCTTGATTTCAGCCTTGTAAAACCCTGTTACACTGTTTGAATTTCTGACCTTCAGAACTGTGAGCTAATAAGCGAGCACTGTTTTAAGCTGCTAAATTTGTTATGTAGCAGCAGATTAATACACTGGGTTTCTTGGCTAAGTGTCCATTTAAGCTGTAGCTTTTTGCTTCTCCCAGGTCTGTCAAGTGGTTTTTCTAAGGATAGTTGAGCAGCAGTTAGATAAACTCTGCCCCTCTCTTTTCTTGCTCAGCAACACATTAACTCTGCCAATGGAAGGAGGATATCGATTCTAAGTAGGAGCCACAAGGCTTGATATCTGCCTATTTTCTCATTTGCAGAAGTTTCATAAGGAATGTTTTCTTGGTATGCTGGTGCTTAAGTCGTCAATGTCTGGTTGCTTTAAGCAGTTGTGACATCTTGCTTCGGATCAACCAGGAAGAGAAATGCTTGGATGTTCATCTTATTTTGTCAGTGAAATCTCTGTTCAGAGGAAATTAGTTTGTCTCCAGATGAAAGTTGGAATCAATAGCCATTTCGAGCACCGCTGTTTTAGTTAACAATATGTTTCATTAAATTAGGGTGGTGGATGATGGAGATGTCCTTGGATCTTATCAATTATGAATAAGCTGTTGTTTGAAGAAAACAATGTGGGCCCTCTTTTGGCAGAGATCAGCCAGGCTATGCCTCTGCAGGAACAGGCTTTCTGAATTAGTCGGTGATCAGATTTGGCCTTGCTGATCCAGGCGCCAATCTAGTGCAATCACAATCTCCTGTGCTCAGCCTGACTCATTGAGGAGGACGTCTCCCTACAAAGCAGGCCCTGACCTTCAGGAAGCCCCTGGGGAAATTGGATGAGAGAAACTAAATAGGAGAAAGCTCATATGGAGCTGAAGGAAAGATGGGAGCTACTTGGGTGTCTTGGACAAAGATCTTTAAACATTACATATAAACATTGTTATTACTTATTACAGCTACTAAGAACAGTGATGTTATTGTATTAGCCACGATTTGGAGGGTACTTCCTCATTCCAGGCACTACCCTAAGTGATATATTTCATTTAATTCTGCAACAATCTTATGAGAAGAGTGTTATTCCCGTCAT
Organism: Diceros bicornis minor; assembly: GCF_020826845.1. Classification (NCBI taxonomy): domain Eukaryota; kingdom Metazoa; phylum Chordata; class Mammalia; order Perissodactyla; family Rhinocerotidae; genus Diceros; species Diceros bicornis. Next base: position 71,942,650 of record NC_080745.1, read on the forward strand.
CATTTATTTGGATGAGAAAAGTGAAGCTTAGACCATGCAAAATTACTGACTGTGAAAAGCTATATGACTAGTAATTCGTGGGACAAGCATTTAAGCCCAGGTTTGTCTTATTCCAAAGCCTATGATCTTAACATTGTGTAAAAGCCTGCTAGTTCCCTGATCTACCAACCCACATTTATGGGATATAGTTGGACCCGAGTCATATAAACCTGTTTTTTTGCTGTAGGAGCACTCTATCTTATTCATAAAAAATCAGCAGCTGATTATAGTTAATATTTTGGAGGATATCAAAATTTCACTGGTCTAAAATCTATCCTACATGTCTTCTATGGGCCTGAGATCCCTTTGAGTTACCACAGAAGATTGTGTTCAAATTCAACCTGTGATGTGAATAGGGATGGGGGAGGAGTGAGGGAAGGAGGGAGATAATTCACTTAACCATCAACAGAGGTAAACTGCTGCTTTGGACCACTCCCTGACATCACATAGTACCTGACAAGTTTGAAATAAGATAAAACAGCACTGAGAAAGGGAGAGTGCAGAACTCATTCTTTTCATCCTTACCCTAAGTCTTGTTTATTCTTTTATCTTGTTAAACTTCAGCCTTGGAATGACTTTGGCTATTGTAGCCTTTTCCATGGATTGGATCTGTTAATAACCCTTCCTAAGTGTAATACCAATGAAAGAATATGGAAAGTACATTAAATCTATTTTAGGAAACTGCTGATCTATGCCCACTAATGTGGGCTCTCACTCTTGGCAACTTGGAGTGCATGTTATACCATGTGCCCAACGCTAAATCCTTTCCCTGTACCAAATCTCGCAGAAAGCAGCTCCAGCTAAATATAAGAGGAGAAGATACCCAAGTAGGATATCTGGTATGGAAAGAAGAATAAGTCAATGGGATCCTCAATGTTGGGAATTTGAATCAAAAAGACACAGAATTAAATTCCAAATGGTGGATGAGAGAGGTACTGCAAAGTCAAGATTGGGGCTCCTAGTATCAGAACGCGTGTACACAGATTCATGGAGGATTAGAGTGCCAGAGGGAGCAGATGAGGAAAACAGAATGGAACATATGAGGAAAGCAATCCATAGAAGCCGTGAGAAGACATTAAGCTCAGAGAAATTCAAGTCTTAATATTCTCAAGGCTTGGCGTTCAGCTTTCCTTGTGTCCCTGCATCCCCGTGAGACCTCACTGTGTTCCCTTGTCTGCTTTTGAGCTTGTCTTTCTTGCCACGAGATGGGCCCTGGCTAGAAGAGTAGGCTTGTGTTCATTTTGAAAACAGAATTTGAGGAGTAAACTAACTTTTTCTTTTTCTTTTCTTTTTTTTTTTTCAACTAGAAGAGCAAGTGCATAATGGTTGATGCTTTGAGAGTGATTTGGAGAAATAAGCAAAAAAAATAAAAATTCTGTAACTGGCTGGGACAATCACAGAGAAACTACTTTTTCCCACTTCATCTAAGGTACCTTAGAACACAGTGCCTTTCCCTAGGAAAGCATTTCTGAGATATAGTAGAGGCCTCAAAATCCACTGGAATAAGCACAGAGCTCTGCAGTGGCGTAGACCAGGGTTTGAAATCCAACATGTCCACCCACTAGCTACATGGCTCTGGTTTACTTGTTTCACTTCTCTGAGCTTCAGTTCCCACCTCTCTAGAGTGGATAAATGAATAGATATTCTGTATGGGTTTTGTACACCTTAAATATATAGAGCTTCTAGTCTGTTCCTGGCACATGATAGCTGACTTTTGTTTGCTCATACAGTGTTTTTATGTAAATCAGAAAAAGAATCCCCTTCCTTTGAGTGGCCAAGTTGGCAACTGGAGTATGGGCAGGATTCCAGACACTATTTTTCTCCTTGGCTGGGTGCACTTGTGTGATGTACAACCTGCATAACAGTATATGGAGGCCCTGTGTCGTTGGCAGTCACTAACTGGCCGCCATTCTGATGCCTTTGCAGACGACATGTATCCAAGTGCATCTCCTTCAGGAAAACAGCACAGACACATGCATGGAACTTGTAACTGGTATTTTCTTTCACTGTACAAATTGTTTCATTAAAAAAAGAGGACTAGTACAGGTGAAAATAAAAGTGTCATCAAAGTTTTCGTCTGGATGGGAAAATCAATGCAATTCAAGGTGTTGTCAATATCACCAATTATATCTCATTGGGTATAATCAAAAGTGGTTTTCACTCACCTACTACAGATTATTTTTTTAACCTGATGCTTGGGCACTTGTCTCCCTAACCACTAAATCAGAAGCAGTTTAAAATAAAAAGAAAACACATCTCTGTCTTCCATAAGCATGACTATCAGCTGGGAGGTAGTTAATCTATCCATAATGCAGAGTACATAATTCAAATTAAAATTAGAGGAAAAAATGATTTGCTTAATTTCATGTACTGAGAGTTAAGATTGCTGACAGATATATACGATTCAACATGCTGACACTTTTCACTCACTGACAGTTTTTACTTATTTCCCTTCAAGAACAGGAAGATTGGGAGGCCCTTGGGAGGATTTTTCCCTGGGTCTCAACAGACTTTAAATGTCTGAGAGGAACTTATTCAGTCTGATTTGATGCTACCATTGGTGGCAGTCTGAGGCCCTGAGTTGCAGCAGCTCTAAAAGTGACACAGACTTCCCCAAATGGCTTTTGCAGGGCTTGACACTATAAAACAGGCTTGTGACACACAACCTCAGACACTGAGGACATTACTCGACTGCATTGTATTCTTTTTTGACTTTTTTGGGCGAGTGAGGATGATAGTAAAAAAGAACTCAGAACCATGTGATTGACTCACTTCCAGATCAAACGGGACAGGAATAGACAAAAAGAGAGCTTCAAGTCAATGCTGAGAATTTAGGAATATCATTTTGGGGAAAAGGCAGGGGCAACATCTTTATTCCAGAGGTGGCAACTCCCAGCTGTGTGTGTTGAAGCATTCTAGGGTGGAGAGGCTCAGGAAGGCTTCAATCTACAATGGTACCTTGGTCAATGAAGGCCATGAGAAAGCCAAGAATGCAATGCTTCTACAAATTGAGCTTTCTAGGGTTTCTCTCTATCCATCTGCCTCATACTGTAGTGTTTCAGCACTCTAAACAGGAAAACAAGCAATGGGTTTTCCATGAGATAAGTCTAAAAGTGCCTAGCACACAGTAGGTGCTTGAAAAGGAGTTCCTCCCTCCTTCCTCACAAAGGACACCCTGGTCTTCTCCTGTGAGAATTGAAGAAGGGAAGAGTTAGTTTTGTCCAAGGAGGAGCTGTACCTGCAGATTCCCTGTCTGTGACAAAAAACTGCTCCCTCAGCTATAGCTATAATTTAGGAATCCCCTTCACCCTCTGTCACCTCACGTCCAGAAGATAGGTAAATACCCACCAGGTAAATACCCACCTCAATGGGAGGGAAATGTTGCCATCCTGGGAGAGAGGGAGAATTCCAGCTAATTCTCTATCAGGGCCACCTTTGCCTGTAAACAGAGTGGGTGATGGCTCTGGCTGTCTATCACATAGAAGACATTCCTGTCCACATGTGCCCTCCACACAGGTAGACTTCCGTGGTTAGGTGCTAGGTGTGGTATATAGAACCAAATAGCAAACATATCAGAGTTTGAGAGAGCTTAATATCTTGTCTGAGAACCAGTAAGCACATTTTTAAAAAAAGCTGTCATTGCTTTTACCTAAAACCTAAAACTCTAGAGAAGTATTCCTTAAATTTCAACACTACCCTCCACTCCACCTACATGCAGTCACACCAATGCCAATTCCCCTGACAGAGGCACCTCATTAAGTTACCACACCAAGCATGAATCCATATCCCAAGTCGCCTTCCTACATGAGAGGTGTGATTTGGTGAAGCGAGAGTAGCCAGAGGTAAGAGGGTAGAGGAAGTAGCAAATAAACAAGAGGTTGCAATTTCCCAAATCTCAATGAAATTCGCCTTCTATATAGAAAGATATGAGGCCACTTGCCAGATACCATCTCATTATCACAAACTCGTCATTAAACAGCAACACTCCAAAGACATTTAGATCCTATTAGGATATGGGATAGTATGAGCTAAATTATAAACTCAGAATTGTAAACTGAACAGGAAAAGGACAATGCTGAGAAAATGGTAACCATTCTTAAAAGGAAAGAAATGAGGGGGAAGAAAAAAGACATAGGAAGACAAAGAGAAATATATTGTTAAGGGTAATTCCTTGACTTTTAACTACAAGCACTAGAACAATTTGAGTGCACAGAGCAGATCATAGGTGACACTGCCTGTTTTCAATGACCAGCATGAAATCCTCTCCCTGGTTGTGAGACTCAAGTGATTTGAGGAGAAATTTAAGATGATGGTTGTTTTGGAGTGCATTTTGCCTGGGTCTGAATACTAGACTTCCTAGATATGGGACCATAGACAAATCACTTCTCTCTCCAAATTTTAGCTTCTTCCTCTCTAAAATGGGAATAATAGTAGTAATTCTGAGGATTAAATAAGACAGTGTACATAGGGTACTTATCTAACTACCTAAGTAATATTTATTATTCTATTATTACTATTGTTGTTAATATTCTGGAATATTTATTATTCCAGAAACTGGAAGGGTCATAAATGACCTTCAAGGGAAAAGTGTGAAAAAGGCACCACGTACCATAGTCTACTTTGAATTTTCCCCGATAACTGTCAGTTTGGAGTTGGTCAATTGGAACTCGGGCAGCTCAAGAAAAGTCTAAGCCTATTTAAAGAGATTGAAGGCTATGGAATTTGCAGCCAGAAATAGAGAACTCTCCATGGAGAAGCTGCCCTAAATAAAGGCCCCTCAGTGAACCAAATAACCCTGGGACATCATTCGAGTTTCCCTCAGCAGAAGGTGACTGATCTAGAGTCCCTGATCCAAAAAAGCCCACCCAACTGGTTGGGAGACTTGGGTTTAGGCTCCTCAACAGGGAAGACAAAAGCTCTATGAATAAATGAAACACCAAACCACATAGGGCAGGCAGCTGCAGGCTTTCATGAACATTAATTTTGCTTAACATTACAAATTATAAATGCTGCAAATACATACAAGCATAACAAATAGAAAAGCACAAAGTGATCATTAGGGTATAATGTGTGTGAATATGCGATCAGAATGGGCATACTACAAAGAAAGTGCTATATAAATGCTAACTACTTCACCATTTGCTACTATAATAATGTGTCATATGGCTGGAGTTCTTACGTACTTTATGTTCTTTGCTGGTATGAAGTCATTAATCCCATTTATACAATTAACAAGGAAACCCTGGGTCCAAATTAGGGACTAGAGGAAAAAAACTGGAATTAAAGACAAATGATGGGTCATTTTTGCTAAAGCTGTAATGATGCTTTGCTAAATAACACATTTTCCCCTGAACCCTATTTTTAAACACTTTACAATCCACTCTGAAAAGAACTGATTATTACCACGACATCAATTATTTTGAGTTGGATGATCCACACATTGCCACTACCCAAAATGAACCTGGGTCCTTCAAAAGCCTCCTCTAAAGCACTTACATTTCAATCAGCCCTTACAAGCTGAGTCAGCTGTCTTGTGTCAATGAAACAGAATAGGAAGGGATAGCTGCCACTCTGCAAGGTTGCCCATTTAAACACTGTGACCCTTTCATCGGGAAAGACAGTGTATCTTCATAGTGAAGGGAATGAGCTCCGGATCCAGACAGATCTGGTTTGAACCCAGCCTTTCGGCAAGTTACTTAATATCTTTGAATCTATAATATTTAAAATGAAGGTAAGAGTGTTACTTACTTTTAGGGATATTGGCGAGGGTACTTATTTTTATTAACAAATGAATAAGTTCAGAATGAGAAAAAAAGAATGTAAAGAAAAAAAAAAGAAAAATTCAGACACATCTCTCAATAAAGACTTGAGATAGGACAGTCTGGAAGAACACTTGCCATAATCTGAGGTCTCCTTGAAATTAATTGAAAATTTCTCAATCAAGAAAAATGTGAATTTGAAAGAGACAGAAACCTCCTTCTGGAGTCCTGAGCCCCAAAGGCCATCAGGGTAATAAAAATTCACTTTCTTGTATTGATGTTGGTATGTTGGTACCTGTGGTGTTGGTCTTTGTGTGTGTGTGTGTGTGTGTGTGTGTTTAAAAACCATTAACTTCCCCAGAGAAAGCAATGAGGAGTTGGAACCTTGGCCGTTCTCTCCAGCAGAGAAAGTCATTAGCTCAAAGGACTTCAGAGAAAGCCTTTGTCCTTTTTGTTCAATTGTGAGGCATAATTACAGGGGAAGTTACAACAAAGGAGCCTAATGCAACTTAGGTGACTTTTATTAACCACCATGACCACACATATCCTCAGAACCATTAGGGAAAGTATCTCACTCTAGCCTGGGTCTGCTGGGACCCCTTCTCAGTATCATTCGGTAGCTACTTTTAGAGGTAACTCTTCTCTCCATCGTAGTGAAAGGGAGCAACCAATTTGGTTCCCAGAGGGGTGCTTTGGCCTTGTGAAACTATACTTTAGTGAGAGGAAAGAAAGACCAAGATGCCACTCAGATATCTCTTTAATGAAGATCTTGTTGCCCAACTGCTATGAGTGCTATGATCAGAGGGAGGGACCCTTCAGCAATTCTTCCAGTGGGAGAGAGCTGCCCCACCCAAGTCATGCCCCTTTCAAGGTGGCCCATATCCAATGACTGAGCAGTGCATCTCAGCCCAACTTGGACAACTCTGAAGGGCCATTCTAGCTCCAGAGCTCCCCATGGGATCAGCCAAGGCCATCGTTAGGCCTGCTTCCCAGCTCGGTTTCTGCCTATCCTTCTTCTTCCCTTTCTTTCCCACAGGCGGTCATTACAAGTGCACTTGCATATAAACATCCTACACACTAAACTCTTAATCCAAGTCTGTCTCCTGAAGAATGCAATCTGTAACAGCCACCATATATTTATCTTCCAAACAAGGACACTTTAGAGAGGAACAGGTGCTCTTAATAATTTTACCGGAACAACAGACTTAAACTAACACTGTTCTCAGCAAACAGGAACTTATGGTAACCCTAAGTTACCATAGCTGAAGCAGGGAATGAACTTGGCTAGGGTTTCATACTGTAGAAACCCACACAGGAAGCAGGGTATGGATCTTTCATTAATTAACCTTTTGCCTTTGAAAACAATCTTCAGTATTTTCTTTGTTAAATTTTACATCTTTAAAAAAGTCAACATGTTCATTATGAAATTTTGAGCTATGTAGAAAAGTACGAAATAAAATGCGACAAAAAAGAAAGTACCCAAAATAGCTTTTCTCAAACAGGGAGAAATGTTAGTATTTTTGTTTGATGAATATTATTCTAGTCATCACTTTGTTCATAAGTGATCACTTTGTTCATAGACAAATGAATGGATGTATACATAGACTAATTTTATGACAACTGAATCACATAATACAGTTATTTTTAATTATATGTACAATTGATACACAAAGACACATATTTATATATGCATGAATGTATACATTATGTATATATATAAAATTTTACTCATCAGACAACAAGAAACCAAAGTGAAATTAAAGGAAATTTTGAATTTCAAAATGTTTCTTCTTGTAAGAAAATGAGTTCCTATTCCCAAAATCTCCAGGATCCTACAACGTTGCACACCCAATCTCATTCTGACATGACTCCAGTTCACTCAGTATGACTTTGGTTAAAGAGAAGATCTGCCTTTAGCTAGAGGAAGGCAGGTAGCCTTGGTGCTGTGACTGAAGGAATGCCAAAGATGATCCCCTGCCCCAAGTGTCTCCTCCACAAACCTGCAAGGTCTGTCATTTCCACCTGTGGTCACTGTTTGAGGGAAAGTCTCTCCAAGTATGTTGCTTGGGAGAGTTGATATGGCACAGTTAGCAGAACACTTGACTCAGAGTAAGGGGCTCAGTCCTTCTCCACACCTGAAGCAGCCTGAGTGTCTCTTAAGCATTTTGAGCCAGTGTTCTTTCTTTCTCAGAGGATTAGTGTGAAGATCTGAGGAGACACTGCATGAGAAAAATTTTACAGCTAGTAAAGTCTGACATTAAAGCAGAGTCTGGTTAAAAGAGTAGCCTCGGGGCCGGCCGTGGCATAGCGGTTAAGTGCGCACGCTCCCCTGCTGGCGGATCCCGGGCTCCCACAGACGCATTGCTTTTTAGGCCATGTTGTGGCGGCGTCCCACATATAAGTGGAGGAAGATGGGTGTGGATGTTAGCCCAGGACCAGTCTTCCTCAACCAAAAGAGGAGGATTGTCATGGATGTTAGCTTAGGGCTGATCTTCCTCACACACACACACACACAAAACGTAGCCTTTATGTAAAATGACAATATATCCTGTTTTGTCTGGACAATCCCAGTTTATTCCTCTTGTTCGAGCATAATTATTAAAACTCACCCATTTAACAATCAAAAGTAATAAGTTATGGTAACTCTATCATTAAGTCATTGTCTGTATTAAGGAATTTTGCCCAAAATAGGCAACAGGAAAAAAGCAAATGTATGAACACAGTTGTGTGTATCGTATCTCTGTGACATTGGCCAAGTAATTTGTATTTCATGGGACTCAGTTTTCATATCTTTAAAATGAGATGCTAGTAGAATCTACCTCATAGGATTATTATGAATATTAAATGAGACTCTCTATAAAAAGATGGTAGCACAGAGTCTGACATATCATAAGAACTCTATCTATATATCTGTATAGAAGAATAAAACAATACAATATGGTAAGTTTTCAATGTTAGAGGAAATCATGGAAAGTACTAGAGGAGGCATGTCCTGGTGTGGACAGTGCTGAATAGATAGGGCAGTCCTAGCATGATATGATACCAATCTTGGAGAGAAATGGGGGTCCTGATCCTAATAGCTCTTCCTGTCCATTGGGACTAGTGACTCTGTAGGAGTTTGTGGTGCAGTGTGCCCTTGCACTTCTCAAGATTTATACTGCCCCATGTCAAAAAGGTCTAAATGTGGGATCTTCTACCCAGAAATATCCATCTCTCCCAAAGGTAGGATGATTGATTTCTCCAGGCACTCACTGTCTGTTAGCCATCCTCCTCCAGGCAAATATAATCCACAGAATTTTCAGAAAACTTATAGCCCTGGTACTTGATTTGCCTCCACAAATATGTAGCAAATAGTTCCTAGGGCAGGAAATCTGTTGTGTGAAGGGTATTGGTGTTGTACAGATGGCTGTGCATCGTGCCTTCTTGTATTAAGTTCTCAGTTCAGATGATTCAGACCTCAGGGATGAAGAGGAGAGGGAAAAAGTCCCCTCTGCCACCTTCAACATTTTTCTTTATATATTTTTACTTCGTACTGGCTTCTCCCATTCCTGAACTATTTTTACTTTAGCTTAGAGGCAGAAGGAAAAATGTTGTGAATTTCCCCAGCCCTAACCATGGAACAATGGTGAGGAAACTATTTAAATGGTAGTTGAGGGTCTTTATTAATAATGAGGTCCTTTCTCAGACTCAAAAGACAACAAACATTGTAATATATGCTATTATTAAAACTACAAATTAAAAATGAGATGTGAAATGGCTACAATGGACTCATTACATAAGGCATATGATTATAATTTGAAGGTGAAATGAGCAAGATTTAGAAAGAGATTAAATGCAAATTATTTTTATAATTTAGGCGTGTTCTCACTGATATACCCTCTCTCTCTCTTCTCACACATACACACAGACACACACACACACACGCAATGATAACTATGTGAAGTCATGGATATGTCAATTGATTTGATTGTAATCATTTCAAAATGTATACACATATCAAAACATCACATTGTACACTGCAAATAAATACAATTTTTAGTTCTCAATTATACTTCAATTAAGCCGAAAAAATGTGGGAGACGGAGGCAGAAGTATTGGAGTGATGTGATGTGAGAAAGACTGGACTGGCCATTGCTGCCTTTGAAAATGCAAGGAGGCCACAAGCCAAGGGATCTGGGAAGCATCCAGAAGTTGAAAAAGACAGAGAAATGGATTCTCCTCCAAAGCCTCCATAAGGAATGCAGTCCTGCCAACACCTTGATTTTAGCACAGTGAGATCCATTTTGGACTTCTGACTTTCAAAATTTTGAGATTATAAATTTATGTTGTTTTAAGCCTTTGTGTTGGTGGTAATTTTGTTACATCAGCAATAGGAAACTAATATAAGCCCCTAGTACCTTAGAACATTCATAGAGGCATCAAAGAATCAGTGGATCAGAACACGGACTCTGGAAGCACGCTGCTTAGGGCTGAATCCCATTCTTCCCAATTACTAGCAGTGTGACTCTGGGACAAGCGCTTAAATTTTCTGAGCCTCAATTTCGTCTTCTCTAAAATAGGGATCATAACAGTACTTACCTCATGGTGTTTCCGGGAATACTAAATGTAAGGATCTTTACAAATTTATTCATTACACTACCTAGCCTAGAGTGAGGGCTTAATAAATTTTAGGTATCTGGAAAAATAAAGCCCTTAAGTCACACAATGAGCTCCCAATTGTGGGTGGGAAACTTGCCAAATAAGTGATTAAAATTGATTGGTGAAATATTTTAAGTGAATTGGAGCAATCCCTGGAAATGGATGAAGAAGCCACCACCTGTGGTTTTGGGTAGACTCACTTGAGCAAATGAAAGAAGTTTCTATAGAACTGTTTCTCTTTACTGCACCTGAACTGAACACATTACCCAACACTGTCTTGATTATTCTCCATCAGAGGATACATATCTGTTAGAATGTAATGAGGCTGCAGGCAGGTGAACCGTTGAGCTCTGGGAACTAACTAGTGCTGGGCTGTCTGCTTTCTTCCACAAGGAGGGCTGAGCATGAGGAACAGCCCGTCATCGTAATGATGTCTTAGTCTTGAACGCATCCAGCTCATCGCTGTTAAAGCCTTATTGGGGGCCTGAGCTTGCTATGAGAGAAGAATCAGCTTTGCCTGATGGCACAAAGTAGGAAAAAGAGGGATTCTCCTGAAGATTTTTGACAGGATTAATGTTCTTAAGTTGACGTAAGTATGCACAGAGGTTCATTGTCCTCAGACCATTCTTTCCTTCCTTTGGGTTAAGCTGTGTGTTAGAGTCTGGTGACAAGCATATCTCAGTGCCCTGCTTGTTGTGTTCTGCTCAGTAGCACATTTGTACAATATTTAATATGTTGACTATGTAATATCCTTTCATGGTTCAGAAAAAATTAGAGGATTAAGGAAAAAATGCTCATTCCTACTCCTGTCTCTCATCCACCAAGTTAAAAAATATCGGAACACTCAGCCCAAACTGGTTTCAGTTAAAACAGGGAACGCATTCACTTTCATTTAAAAAAGAACATGCTAGCTTTAGGCATGGCTAGATCCAGGGCCTGCAATTATGTCACCAGGACTCTGTTGTTCTCAGTCTCATAGGTCTACTTTCCTGTGTGCTGGATTCACTCTCAGGTGGGCTCCCTCCACCTGGTGGCCCCTTGCAATCCAGTCTTAGATTGTTCCTGCTTCTTGTCCAATAGAAAGAAAGGATTCCTCTATCTCAACACCTCCATACTGGACCTTAACCCTCCCTTATCCAATCTCTGTGGCCAGAGAATCAAGTATATGCCCCTTGTTCCTTACTCAAATCATAAGGACTTAGAGTACGGGGTAGTTTGTCCCAGAAATAGAAACCCAGATGCTCAAACCGGTAGTGGGGATTGATGTTGTTTAGGCAAAAGAACAGATTTCTATTCTAGTTCATAAGTGTATCTTCTTGGCAAGAGGGCTCTCGGCTTTTATTAGCTCCTCAATATGTTCTATGACCAAGATGGATTTAACGTTCCCCTCAGCTTGACTAAACTTTAGACAGATTTCTTCCTGACTATGGGCATCTAACTTCCCTTTTCTTAGAGCATTTACTTTAGAAAACTTGCAATTGTAAATACTTTCTCTTCTCCCAGCCTTTTGGCAGTTTTACAACCCAGGAATCTCTTTCTCAAGGACCTGGGAGCCATCCCTTTAAAACGTAATCATCAAGAATGATAGTCATCCTATCTCCCAGTGTCTGGGAGAGAGTAAAAGCCTAACTTCCATAAGCAGCAATTAGAAAACTCATATGGCCTAATCTCTTTGACTAACTTCCCCACAATGTCCATCAGTACTTTTCTACCTCTTATCCCAGCAGTTAAAACTCCCCTACCTTTTGTTTCAGTAAAATTGAGTTCACTCTCTCTCCCCTGTTGCAGTAAAGTCTTGAATAAAATCTCCCTTGCCTGTTTAACTCCATCTGGTATAATTTTTCTTTGTCATCTAATTTTTTTTTTTAAAGATTTTATTTATTTATTTTTTCCCCCAAAGCCCCAGCAGATAGTTGTATGTCATAGCTGCACATCCTTCTAGTTGCTGTATGTGGGACGCGGCCTCAGCATGGCCGGAGAAGCGGTGCGTCGGTGCACGCCCGGGATCCGAACCCGGGCCGCCAGCAGCGGAGCGCGTGCACTTAACCGCTAAGCCACCGGGCCGGCCCAATCATCTAATTTTAAAATGGTTAAAAACTGATAGAAGTCTAAGATCCATTACATACACATGTAAAGTGTAAGATGTCAAGAATCCCAAACCATTAGTTCAAGTCCCAGATTGTTGCTCTAACATTTGCCTAACGATCTCCTGGAGGATTTTGTTTCCTCGTCTGTAAGGTAGAAATAATAAAGCTTGCTCTGACAAGGGTTGTACTAAACTCCACATTTCCAGACATCATTTATACTTATAAACACTTGTTTAATATCTGGCTTCCATTAAACTATAAACACATTGAGAACAGAGACTATACTTGTTTTATTCCTTGCTGAATCCTAGTCCCTGGCACAGTACTTGGCATTCAAAAGGTGCTCAATAGATATTTGACAAAAATGAATAAAATTAGATAATGCATAATATGAATAGAACAGGAGGAAATGCAAATAAAACTAAAATTTTATTGACATAGACCCTAGGCTTAAATGAATGGAGAGTCCAAATGTTCACTTAAGAGAATGTAAGGAAATCTGGATTTTAATCCTAGCTTTGGCACTGACTAGAGTTATAACCTTAGTTAATTATTAAATTTCCCTGATCCTCAAATTTCTTACTATAAAAATCATAAATAGAGTAGATGATTACTGAAATTCTTTATAGAAATACCTCATAGACCCAAGGATGATGCCCTCCCTCCCAATCTATTACCATTTTATAGATCAAAATTCTGATACACAATGATTGCTCTAGAGTTACAGAAAATGCTTATAAATCCTGAAACTTAGGACTGTTCATTTCCCCCTATCCTTCCCTTGCTTTTCTTTCATGAATTTATATTGTTACTAAACAGTTGCTCTGTATGTACTTGCTCTAGGGAAATTCAATATTATTTTATATACTTGCCTTGAAGTAGGCAGCTATATTCTGGCTGAAGTGTCTATCTTTGATAAGACGCAAATTCCAGCCATGTGTTTGTTTCATTAAGTGTTTGAATAAGTTCTTTTCTGACATTGATGCGTTATGTAAATGACACAGGCTAATTCATCTTGGCGCATAATCTTCTGGGAATAGAACTTTGATCTCAGTGAGGTAGCCATGCACACGTTGGAGAGGGACTTGGCCTACTACCCCTTTCTTTGAATCTTTTGCCTTTTAAGAAGGGTTAATGTGCTTGTGTTTACTTTCCTGACAGATTTCTTTGCCTTCAACTGTAAATCAATAGTTTCTATATCAGATTGACTTCCATGATGTAAAACAGTATCCATCCACATGTTCCCCCCTCTACTATTTTAAACCTGTAGGTATTACAGCTTATCCATTGGTTCACAGTCATTAAAACAACAATGATCAAGTAGAAAGACCTCAGGCAGAGAACTGACAAGAGTCAGAAAACAGATGATTGTTGGAACTCATTTGTAATATAACAGTATTCCAACAAACTGTAATTTTTTGACCTTAAGCAGGAGAAAGTTGATGACTTTAATAGAGTTTTCTTTGTAAATCTTCTTCTTTCTGCTTCAAAACCGCTGAGTTTTTTTTAGCCCTGCCTCTCCTACAATTGCTTTCAAAAACATATTTCTAGGTTTCAAAGCCAGAGGTCACTTCAATAATGCTTGGTTAATAGTATGGGCACTCACACCCGATGGCAAGCCGAAGGCCCACTCTGACAGGATAAAATATAGCCCTGGAATGCCTGTCCCTCTCTCTTCCATAGAAAACATTCACCCTAAAGATGAGAAAGTACTTCTTTGGTCCCAATTGTCTCGAAAGTAGCCTAATAATAACAATGTCTTAGTTATACAGCCCAAGAAGTGAGACATTTCTGTTAATATAGATCTGGATTCAAACACCACCACCAACAGACATTAGTGGTGAAATTTTAGACAAATTATTTACCTTCTCTAAGGCTCTGTTTCCCCTTCTCTCAACATGATTGATAATAGTACCATCTCATAGGATAATGGTGAGGGTTAAATGATGTGCTTGTAAAGAAATTTATAGAGATCCTGGCACATATCATGTACCTAGTAAACAACAGTAGTAGATATGTGTGTTGTTCTTGTACAGCTACCTGCTATTGCTGAGTAAGTAAGGAAATGTCTTTGGTCTTTGGCTGAAGACTGTAACCAGACCAATGACAAAGAAAATTCTGCAGTTTGAGATATGCTAAGGATTGCTGACTCTCCTGGGCACCCTCCCCTCTTCCCTGTCAGCCTGACTTATAACCAGATTTCTATATCGCTTCTCATAGTTACAGCCAGCGGAGTCCTGCATTTGCTTTCTAACTCCCCTTCCTCCGTGTCTATTATTGCTCAGTGGTCTTCTACCTCTTCCTTCTAAGTTCATGCTTCATTCCAAAACAGCCTTTCTCCATCAAATTTCCATGTTTTCTAGAGCTGCTGCCAACAGGGAACTAAAAAACTAACATCACAGAAACTATAAACATGGCCCCATACAAATGAATTTTGAAAGTTGCACAATTAGAAATATCAATCTGTCACCTAATGAATAGAAACCTGATACTCTTTGTCCTGAGTCATTTTTCTAGAAATGCTGTTATGTCATTCTCAGCAATCAAAGCTGGCCTCAAGATCCAGAGTGACAGAATAGGTCAAAGACCCCAGAGCTAGAACTTAGTTATTTGGCAGCATTGATAGGTCAGTTAATATAGCCCTCTATCTACCTGTGACAGTTTCCAAACTATTCCAATTATAACCTCTCTCAAGAACATATCCCAAGGACCTAGGATGAGTAATCACTATCTTTGAAAAGCTCTTCTACAGACAACTTACTCTGGACTGCAATCTACTACATTACCAGATTCAACAATGACCAATTTCTCTGCTTCTGTGACTTGATTCTGATTTCAATTCCTTTATTTAGCCATAGAAAAATCACCATTCTACACAGAAATTTACGGTCTTTAGTATAGGGATGTACCTGGCTTCGTTATTAGACCGCTTTTGAACCACATACATTCCCTCTTGAATTTCTCTACCCTATGGATTTAACCTCCCTCTTTCCTCCCACCCTTTCTCTTTTTCTCCTTCTCCTCCTTCTCTTTCTCTCCCTCTCTCTCTCTCTCTCTATGTCTGTCTCTCTTTCTCTTTCTCTATCTCTGTCTCTCTCATTCATTTGTCTATTGTAATTACCAGCACAGTAAAAAGTGAAATGTGGCTTTCTCCCTCATGGGCTGGGGTAGAGATGGGAGCCCCAGCTACATTATTCTGAAAGAACCCTAGATGTCATTTGTTACTCAAAGGGCTTAGCTATTAAAAATCCTGCTTTCCTAGGAAAGCCATTCTGGTGATATCAAATGAAAAGAAATGAATATGGATGTCCAGGTGATAAATTAAAATGTCAACTCTGACCTTTGGAGGTCGGAGCCTTCAAAGGCAGCCATGATCAATTGTCTCTCAGCCCTCATAGGTAAAAAAAAAAAAAAAAAAATTTCTAAATTGAAGCCTCAAAAGGAAAGGAGGAAGGTGTGGGTGGGCGCAGGGCAGGATGTCAAAGGCATTCATGTCCAACTCTCCACCCTCTCCTCCAGGTTAGCATCACACAATTATGCCAGCTTGAAATACTGATTAGAAGGTGGTTTTGGTTATTTATTCATAAGCTTTTTAGCAAATTAAATATACATGACAGGTTTTTTTTTTTTTTTAATGCATTAGTGGCTAGAAGTCTTCCAGGAAGTTTCAGACAAAAGCTAGGCAAACATACAAGGTATCCCAGTGTACTCTTCCTGTCCCCACCTGAAGACATTATATTATTTCTTACCAGTCCCCATAGCAAATTCAAGGGGACAACACAGATGCACACTCACCTCAAGCACCTTCACTTGCCAAAACTGCCCTATAAATAACAGAAACTTCAAGATCTTTTGCATGGTATTTCCTTGTTACCTGATGTACAAACTCAAGGAGAAAAATACAATGCCACCAATGACTGATTATTTTAATCCTAGATCTACCAGTTCTAGGAGGGATCCCCATATTCAGTGTCATCTCTCACCTCCACCCACCGCACACACATAAAACACACACATATAAGGATAGAAGCTCCTAAGGGCAGGGGATTGACTTCCTACAGCAGAAATAATGATTGCTTCCTAAATACTTCTTGAATAAACTAAAACCGTGTCAATACCCTTGTTTGACTACTTGGTTAATTTTTCCGAAGTAGAGATCATGTTACTCTCCACCTTTTCAAACTTTTAATGGTTCTCAACTACCTAGAAATTCTGAACAAATGCCATTCTTGATCTGATGCCAATTTATATTTCCAAATTCACTCTCCTTGCTCCTCAGTAAGTATTCTATGTCCCTGTTAAACTAGACTTCTCTCTGTAGGGAAACAATTTTCTGACCACTCTGATTTTTATTTATTTATCTATTTTTTAGATTTCCGTTTCCTAGAATGACCTTGGTTTGGGCCATCTCAACCTACTAGGAACCATCTCAAATACTTCCTTTGCTGTGAGTCTTCTCCTGCCTAACTCCCTCACAACCATATGAAATCTTTCATTCTTTTATACTCCCATAACATTGGCACTTTATATATTCTTGAGAAAAACATTTTCTCCTGATGTTTATTGTAAGTATTGACCTACTATTTTATTTCTATGCTTGTCTGTAAGTTCCTTGAAGGCAGGAGTTGGTCTTAAATATCTTTGTATGCCTTGCAGTGTCAGGCAGAGTGTCTTGTTCTTAGTAAATATAGAATATATATTTTATAGAATTGACTGAATTTAAAAGTAGGAATAAATAGCTGCATTCCAATTAGAGTTTCATGAATACAAAAATCATCAAAGTACCATTACATTCAATATGTTCCATGGCAGTGAAGATACTAAATTTTATTAAATGATGGGTTAAAATCAACATGACATGCCAAGAATCAAAGGTTCAGAAGGCCTCTAAATATATCCAGTTTTCTCTAGATTCCCTCTGATTCTAGGGAGAATTACAAATCAGGAAATTATTGCCCAGGATTTCAGAAAGAAAGATTCTGTAAGGATCTAAATCTATCATAATATTTAAGCGAAGAGTAACCTGTAGCATAGGAAGGATTTATTTTTTCTTTTTTTAGAGTGAATTAGAGTTGGGACAACTGGGTTCCCATTTAAAAGCAAATAAATTTGGATTTATGTGGCGTACCAGAATGAATCCCCAAATGATCCAACATTTAAATGTAAACAATGGGGGGCCGGCCCAGTGGCATAGTGGTTAAGTGTGCGTGCTCTGCTTCAGCGGTGTGGAGTTTGCAGGTTCGGATCCCAGGCACCCACAGATGCACTGCTTGTCAAGCCATGCTGTGGCAGTGTCCCATATAAAGTAGAGGAAGATGGACACGGATGTTAGCCCAGGGCCAGTCTTCCTAAGGAAATAAAAAAAAAAAAGGAGGATTGGCATTGGATGTTAGCTCAGGGCCAATCTTCCTCACAAAAAAAAGAGAGAAAAAAATAAATGTAAACAATGAAGCCTAGATACAACTAGTAAAAAAACAATGGGAGAGTATTTTAATTTTTTTTAAATTTCAGATTTATCAAAGAATTTTGGACTTCTGAATTTTGTGTCATACTTAGAAAAGTCTGTTTAACTCCAACATGAAAATAATAATAAGCTTGAATGTCAAAACTTTTGTAAACAAAGAAAAAAGATGAATGGTAAGTGGGAGAAACAAAATTAAAACTCATATTCCAAGAAAAGGCCAATTTCCTCAATATGGAAAGAACTCTTATAAATTCATAAGAAAAACACCAAATATTCTATTAAAAATTAATAAATTAAATATTAAAAAATATTTGAATCAAATATTATGATTAAAGTTCATCAGAAATGAAATTCAAATGGCATTAAACTTGTGAGAAAATAACCTTACACAAAATAAAATACATGCAAGATAAAATTATACTAAAACTATTTTCTATATATAAGATTGTCAAACAAAATAAAAATCATTCTATAATGTCATGGTTCAGGTGAAATGGGCAATCTTTTACATTGCTGGTAGAAGTATATATCTGTACAATTTCATGAAGCATGATATGGCAATATGCATCAAAATTAAAATGCACATACCTTTTTTAGGTAGTAAATTCACTTCTATGAATTTAGCCTAACGATGCCTTCTAAATGATATAAATGCAAGGCTGTTTATTGTATTGTCATTTGTAAAAACAAAGGATTGACTAAAAACCAATGTCAATGCATAGTGGGTTGATTAAATAAATTATATTACATTCAACTGTAGAATATGCGTAAAAAGAATGAGTAATCACTCCCTGAACTAATGTGGAATGGTCTCCAAGATTTACTGTTAAAAAAAAAAAAGCAAAGTGCAAATCAATGTCTATTTGTGCAAAAAGAGAGAAAACAATATGCATCTAGTTTGGGGTTTATTTACAAAATATTTCTGAAAAGATAGAAAAGAAACTGATAACATTGGTTGCCTCTGGGAGGGAGACTGGCTGTTGGAAGGTCAAGAGTAGGGAGGAGAATTTTCACAAACAAACAAACAAACAAACAATTGAGAAAGGGCAGTGTATCCTTACAGTAGAATGCCAAATCAAAATATATATCGCATGGGCATTAAAAGGATTATAGAACATTGGGAACACAAATATGCCCGCAAATCTAATAATGTGAAATGAACCAATTCCTTGAAAGACAGCAAATAAAACTCAAAAAAGGAAAAATGAAAAATCTGATTAGGTTTATAATTATTAAACTTAATCAATAATTGATAATACCTCCTAGAAGAAAGTACCAGGCCCAGATGGTTTCACTGGTGAATTCTATCAAACATTTAAGAAGAAAGATTTAGGAAGAAATTCTCTACAATCTCTTACAAAAAATATAAATAGAGGCAATACTTCCTAACTCATTCTATGATGCCAGCATTACCCTAATACCAAAACAGATAAAGACATTACAAGAAAGAAAGACATTACCAATATCTCTTAAACATAGATGCAAAAGTCTCAACAAAATATTATCAAATTGTATCTAATAACATATTAAAATAATTATGCAGTATGAGCAAGTGTGATTTATTCCAGGTATGCAAGACTTGTTCAAAATTCAAAAATAAATTAATCCATCATATCAACAGCTTAAAAAAGAAAAAAATGTAATGATATCATTTAGTGCTGAAAAATCATTTGACAAGATCCAACACCAGTTCATGACAAAAATTCTCAACAAACTAGAAATAGAGAGGAATTTCCTCAATTTGGTAAATAACATCTATAAAAAACCTCCAGCTAATGTCATACTTAATGATGATAAAAAGAGAGTGCTCTCTCTCTAAGACTGGGGACAAAGTAAGAGTGTACTCTTTTACCATTCCTGATGAGCATTTTACTGGAAGTCTTAGCTAATGCAATGAGACAAGAAAAAGAAATAAACAATATACAGATTGGGAAGGAAGAAATTCAACTGTTCTTACCTGTAGATGACATGATTGCTTATGTAGAAAATCCCGAAGAAACAAAAATTTCTGGAATAGTAAAAGATTATAATAAGACTATAGGATATAAGATTAATATTTAAAAGTCCATTACTTTCCTTTATATTAGCAAAAACTAATTGGAACTTGAAATTGAAAACACAATATCATTTACATTAGCATCAGAAATGAAATACTTAGGTATATGGGTAATAAAATATTTATAGGATCAATATGTGGGAAATCACAAAATTCTGGTGAAAGAAATCAAAGAAGAGCTAAATAAATGGAGAGATATTCCATGTTTGTTGATTGTGAGACTCAATATTGTTAAGATTTCAATTATTCTCATGTTGATCTTGGGTCCAGTGCATTCCCAATCAAAATTCCAATAAGCTATTTTGCAGATATCAACAAACTGTAAAATTTATATGGAAAGCCAAACACAAAAACAAGGGGCCAGCCTAGTGGCATAGTGGTTAAGTCTGCGTGCTCCACTTCCACGGCCCAAGGTCCACGGGTTTGGATTCCAGGTGCAGACCTACACACTGCTCACCAAGCCATGCTGTGATGGCATTCCACATACAAAATAGAGGAAGATTCGCAAAGATGTTAGCTCAGGGACAATCTTCCTCACCATAAGAACAAAAAAAACGAAAGTCTTGGAAGAATAGCAACATAGTTGGAGGATGGACATTATCCAACTTCATGACTTAATAGAAACCTAAAATAGTCAAAACAGTGTGGTATTAGTGAAAGGTAGACATAAAGATTAGTAGAACAAAAAGTCCAGAGACAGAGCCACACAGATCCCCAATTAAAAGACTCCCTCCTCCAGCAGAATGAAAAGTGGTGATTGAAGGAGACTGAATAAGAAGGCAAACTGAGTCCATGGGTCTTTCTCATCCACGAAATTAAAGAAACTAAATTATGGAAAACATGCTAGACAAACAAGAAAAACCATGACTGCCGTCAGCATACAATAAATTAAAGCAATTCTGAAAGTAAGACAGCATAAGAAATGAGATACAGAAAAACAACCAGAGAAAATATGCAGGAGACTACTCTGGAAGTGATTTAAAAAACAGCACAAATGAACGAACAAACAAAAAAACACTAAGAATTATAAAGCAATTAGGAAAATACAAACAAATCATGAACAAAAACACCAAACAGTAAACAGAAAAATAAATTTCTAAAGAAATAGACTTGATAGAATAAATTGAAATGGAGCATAGAATAAAAATATAATACTCTCACAACTAGTTTGAATACTGACTGTATACAATAAAATAAAATGTCAAATTTACATTTCTATTTGTCATAAATAACACTAAAGCACACTAGATTTTTAAAAAAGTAAACAAACAAAAAATAGGAAAATAAATCCTAGCCCAAGATAAGGGTGGCAGATATTTAAAAGACTGGTGAAAAATCATGCTCAAATGTTAGGTGGGCTACAGTTTGGCTTTACAATTGCCTAATAAACAAAGCAAAGAGAAAATATGGTTAGCCACAGGAATTATATGGTTCACAAAACGTAAAATTAAACAACATTTAAGAGATTCAGAAGCAGGTCTCATAAGAGAAACAGAAAGAAAATTTCCCAGTGAGTTTTTACACAGAGGATGTGCTCATCATCATTCCTTAAATTAATGTAACAAATTTGTTAACATGAAGGATTGTTATCACGGTCCTCAGTGGCAGGCATTCTAATAATTTTTGAGAGGGCTTTACATTTTCTTTTCTTTAATTTTAAGGTAGACCAATGCATTTTAATTTCAAGGGTTGGGTAGAGGGAGATCCCAGTGGTTTTTACAGAAATACATGGTAAAATATTGCTCAACAGAACATTTCAGAGGTAAGTTAAAAGTTGTTCATCAGTACCTGGAGTTCAATTAGAAACTCAGGAGACAACAAACATTCTGTCTTTATCAGAAAACACTATTTTTATTTTCTCTTCATCAGCTGGAGAGAGACCTAAGAAGGGGTTATGGATATGACTAGAAAATATTCACTGTTTTGAAATCAAGAGTGGTGATAAAATATTACCACTGATTACTGTGTCTATTCTGAAATACGTCAGCACATATTTGACTACTGAATTCAACATAATGGTGTTTATGATATGGCAATGAGGTGTAATTACATTTCCTTCAACATACTATTATAAGATAGAAGAACATTGTTGAATTTTAGTATATGTTCCTTCTGTATTCTATTTCTAGCAAATAAGGATTTGAAGAGTTATTTAGTAAGAGTTGGCAAAGCAATCTAGCAATCTCTGCACATAAAGTAATTCTGATTCTGATAAATGTATTTTTGACAAATGACTTCTGCTTACATGATTTATCAACCTAATGTGGAATGGACCTACAGCAGCAGAGCAGTAGACCTCTTTTGCACTTGGTCCTCTCTTTGTAGACCAAGAGGAGAAAAGCAGAGAGTACAACATAGGGGTTGGAAAAAATATTATGTTTGTGTTAAGTTGACAGCATATGGATTGAACAATAGAAAATAAAGCAAAAGCAATAAAGACACACAAAGTTTACTTTTATTTCAATCATGGAAACTCTTTATGTCTGCTGAAGAAAGAAAAAAGCACCATTAGAGTTAACTGAGCATATTAAACTGTAAACCACAAAGTGACTTCTCATATCATAAACTCAGTTCCAAGGGGTTACAGAGAGTTTGGTTTTAGAGGTCACAACAACACCAGTGTGGATTAATAAGGCATTAAGAGCAGTTTGGATGAAAAATGCTACAGCTGAAAAGTGTTTGAAATTATATTCTTGACTACCATCAGATTTAAGGGTGATCAAATTGCAGAGGTTTATATGCCTTGAGATACTTCACCAGCTGATAGTTCTCTACAGCATGTGAAATCATATGCTCGATTGAAAGCATCTAGTCAAAATTTCATTGATATATAATGTGACAAAAATTTCAGTCCAGCCCAGGAAGTTACATGAAAGAGTCTGTCACTGCGGCAACCCAAAATCCATATGGAGACAAATACTATATGACAGCACAATAAATTAAAAGAACAAGCTATACTCATATTCACTCAGTCAATCAAAGATATATTGAACTTATTGTTTATGCCAGAAATTATACTAGGGACAAGACAGGAGTATTTCTTGCCCTTGTGAAATATATAATACATGAAAATAGCCTAGGGAAATGATTGCATGAAACAATTAATGAAAATTGAGCTCACAAAAAGAAGGAAAAACAGAACAATATGATTCTTGATGAAAGTTCCGAAGACCACCTAGACCATATTTTTCCCAGAATATTAAAACTGAAAAGGAGTAAGTTTTTACATCTAACTACAAATATAAGGAGTATACAGAGGAGAGAGGAATATGTTAAATGTCATCAAGAGGGTGCAATTAAAAAAATCCAGAGTGTAGAAGAATTACCAGGGCAAAAAACTCCACGATTCTTCAACAAATGAATGGCAAGACACACAAAAAAATCTACTTACAAAAACGTATTTAACAGAGATACTTATCCATTGTAATGTATAATTATTTTCTCATTCATGATTTGAATCCTGATTCAAATAAACAAACTGGGATGAGGGAGAGAGAAAGAGAAAACTGATGTAGAAATAATGACTAGGTATCTATAATACTATGAAAATATTAGTAAATACTGTAGATTTTTAGATGAGATAAATGATATAATATTTTAAAAGATCCTTATCTTTTAAAGATAGATGTTGAAATGTTTATAGAATTTATTTGAAAATAGTCAGAGGGAGGGGGTACATGTATTGATAAAATAAAATTGACTATGAGTTGGGAATTTTTGAAGGTGGATGATGAGTATATCAGAGTTTAATATATGATTCTCTCTTTTATGTTGGAAATTTTCTAAATAAAAAGAAATCCTTTATCGATAGTGCAATAGAGAAGTAAAGGGGACTATAATATGTATAAGAAAGGAACATCACCCTTAGAATGGACTCATGAAAGACTCTTCCAAGAAGATGACATTTATATTTAGAACTGAAAAATAAGTAGGAATTATCCAGGTGATACAGGGTGGAGAAAAGAGTTTAAGTCAGAGTAACAACATATGAGGAAAGCTTTGAGAGCCAGCCCTGATGGCCTAGTGGTTAAAGTTTGGCGCTCACTGCTTCAGTGGCCCAGGTTCACTTCCTGGTCTCAAAACCACACTAGTCTGTCAGTTGCCATGCTGTGGTGGCGGCTCACATAGAAGAACTAGAAGGGCTTACAACTAGGATATATAACCATGCGCTGGGGCTTTGGGGAGGAAAAAAAAAGAGGAAGATTGGCAACAGATATTAGCTCAGGGTGAATCATTCAATGTGAAAAAAAAAAGAAAAAGTTTGAAGTGAAGAGAAGTTAAGTGGATTAACAACAATAACAACAAAAAACCCAAATCGCAGAGTAAAGTACAGTAAAGCAGAGAGCACGGCTAATAAGACTACATATATACATACAGGCTGAATCACACAGGGTCTTAAGGTCTTTATTAAATATTATGGACATATTCTTATAAACAATAGGAAATCAAGAATAAATTTTAGCAGAGAAAAAACATTAAACATTAAATATGAGGTATTAAAAAAACACTGTTATCAATTGAATGTTTGTGTCCCCTCTTAAAATTAATGTTGAAACGTAATCCCCATTGTGATGGTATTAGGAGCTGGGGCCTTTGGCAGGTGATTAAATCATGAGGGCAATGGGATTAGTGTTCTTATAAGAAAGACCCCAGAGAGCTCCTTCACCCCTTCAGCCTTGTGAGGACACAGAGAGAACCAGGAAGTGGGCTCTCACGAGGCACTGAATCTGCCTTCAACTTTATCTGGGACTTTGCAGCCCTCCGAACTATGAGAAAGAAATTTCTGTTGTTTATAAGCCACCCAGTCTATGGAATTCTGTTACAGCTGCCTGAAAGGACAAGGCAAACGCTTGCCACCCTTGAAGAATGAAGTGGAAAAGAGCAAGAATAGAGGCAGGAAGGACCACGGGGCTACTACAAAAGTTGAGTAGGCAACGACAGTAGTAAGGACTAGGAGGAAGGTAGCATACATATGGAGAATTGGATGGAGTCAAGAAATAGTTAGGCAGTAAAATAATAAAGACTTGGTGGTGCCCCAGATTGGAGGTGTTAGAGAGAGAGAAGCCAAAGAAGACTCCCAGGCTTCTGGGCAGCAAATGGAAACACTACAGCTGGATGATGTTACTATTCACCAAAATATGCAAGAGGCCCAGTTGGGCATAATACACACGTATGTCGTTCTAGACTTGTAGAGTTTGAGGTGCTTTGTAACATCAACATAGGCATGCTATAGAGGCCATTTTATATAATGATATGGAGCTCAAAAGACAGGTCTGGCCTGGCAAGACACATGTAAAAATATTGTAAAGATGAGATCACCTAAGAAAAATGTAGAAACAAAAGAGCACCTACACTTGTCCTAAGAAGTCACAAATTTTAATATCCTAGAAGATGCCTTCTGCTCCCATGTAGGCTATAGTAGATTGTAGCAGCCACCCAGTCTACCTCCTACAACAAACAGTAGAAGCTGTATAAATTATACAAATCATATTTTAGAGAAACCAGAGCACCATGTAAGCAATGAGGAGCAAACAAATTGAAATTCCAGAGACAAGGGAGCCCATTCAAGTTGAGTTAAACATCATTGGCCATATTCTAGACTGGGGCCTTTGCACAGTTTGGTCATGGACTGAGTATCAAGTTTAGTTCACACAGATTTAATAAAGTGGGAGAAAAAAAATCAGTGAGACCTTGGCAGGCAAATGGGCAAGGTTACAGATTGAAAACTTGTAGAGACTTGAATGAGCAGCCAATTTTCCCCACAGGATTTTTGGGGCTCTGAGGCTGATCAGTAGGCTTGAGGACTAGAAAGCATCTTCTAAAAGGCAAAAGAAAAGCTCTTTTAATCTTTCTGTGCTTCATAGGCAAAGCCTTGCCAGTGGGAGAGGCCTGCCTCAAGCACATGTTTTGTCTCTCTTTCAGACACTTGCCTCACTGCAGCTTCAAAGAATGGGGCCAAAGAACAAAGTTCAAAACATCAGAAGGGCCAAGCTGAATGTCCTTCATTATTTTTTGAAATGAGAAAATAGAGACACACCAGAGTTTGAGTGAAAAGTCAAGGAAGTCCCTGCATGAAGAAGAAGGACAAATCAGAAGTGAACTGACCCTTACTAAAACATCAACCATACTCTGACCCAGCTCAATCCTGTGATGGTTGAGGGCATCTGCCCCTCACCTTACCTAATCCTGAAACGCAAAATATACGAAATATAAAAGTCACTGCATAGATTTAATAGAAAACTTGATAAGCAGAAAATAGGATTAACGAATTCAAGGACAGGTCAATAGAAAATATCCAAATTGAAGCATAGAAGGAAAATGAAATGTTAAAACAAAATGGAGTATAAGAGACATGTAGTACACATTAATAAAAAAGATAAATCACTACACATTTTTTAGACATTGACTATATCCTGCGGTATTTTAAAAAGCATTATGAGAAATAATTTATAAATTAGATAAAATCATCTATTCCTTCAAAAACACAATTTGTCTAAACTGATAAAAAGATGAAATAGAAAATCTGAAGTATTATATCTGATAAACACATTTATCAATTAAACAGAAATTTTTACCACAAGTAAAACTCAATATATACACACAGATATATGTGTGTATATATATGATGCATATGATATACACACATATACATCATAAATACACACATACATGGCAAAAGATTTGTATTTAGAACATATGTAGATAGAACTGCTACAAATCAATTAGAAATATTCTAACAAACCACTATATAGTGGACAAAAGACTTGAACAGGTACTTCGTAGAAGACAATATTTTGAGAAGGAATAAGCGTAACCTTATCATGATAAATATTTTGCAACATATACGTTTCAAATCATCACATTGTACACCTTAAACTTACACAATACTATATGTCAATTGTAGTTCATAAAGCTGAGGGTAAAAAAAGGTTCTCAGTAACATTAGTAGTCAGGCAAATGCAAACTAGAATCACAAAGAGACACTCTGCACTCCCACCCGGAATAGCTGAAATTAAAATGACAGAAAATACTTCTTGTTGGCGAGCCTCTGGAGCAACAGAAACTCTCAGATAACAATGCGTTGTAGTGTGAGTCAGTACACTCGCTTCTGAAAAATGGTCGATTAAACCAGTTAAAGAGAAACATACATACATTCTGTGATCCAGTGATCTCATTCCTAGATACCTATCTAGAGAAAGCAGTGCTCATGTTTAATAAAAGACATGTACAAGAACCCAAGAGAAATGAGCACTATGTTCCATAACAGACATACGCCAGAATGTCCATTATGTAATTATTTATAACAGTAAAAATCAGAACCAATATGAATATCCATAAACAGGGGAAGTAATACATTGAAGTAATCATACAATGGACCACTGTACAGCTACGCAATGAAAACAAAAAGTACCACTGTGTGCAGTAACAAGGATGACTTTCACAGATGTAATTTTGAGCAAAAGAAACAGGACGCAAAAAGTTACTACGATTTAATTGTCTACATGGAGCTGAAAAACAAAACTGATGTGTGGTAATAGAGATCGAGCTAGCTGTTATTTTAGAGGAGCCATGTGGGAGACTGGCAACCAGCGATGTGTTTATCTAAGTGGTAACTGCATGTCACCTTATAAATGTGTAAAATTTCATAACACTAAACACAAAATTTGTATGTTTTAGTGTACGTGTATTAGTTTGCTAGGACTGCCATAACAAAATACCACAGACTGGGTGGCTTAAAGAATAGAAATTTATTTTCTCACAGTTCCAGAGTCTAGAAGTCCAAGGTCAAGGTCTTGGCAGGATTGGTTTCTTCTGAGGCCCCTCTCCCTGGCTTGCAGACAGCTGCCTTCACACTGTGTCCTCCCCTGGTCTTTCCTCCCTGCCTACACATATCTGTGTCCAAATTTCACTTCTGATAAGAATACCAATCGTTGGATTAAGACTCATGCATATGACCACACTTTATCTCTTAAATTACCTCTTTAAAACTCCTATCTTCAAATACTGTCACATCTGAGGTACAGGAAGTTCGGATTTCAACATAAAAATTTTGAGAGGATACAATTAAGCCCATAAAAATATGTAATTCATAAATCAATAAGTAAGAAACAAAGTAGAAATTCAAAAGGAAGGTAGGGCAAAGTAGCTGGAAATGAAGACTGAATGGAAGCAGCTTGGAAAGAGGAAAACCGACTTTGTGATATCAGCAGATCCAAGGGAAAAGTGTTTTTAAAAGGAGCATGTGTTCAAATATTTCGCATGCTCTTGAGATATTAATTAAAATGAGGATCTAAAAGCATATGTTGTCTTTATTAAAAAGAAAGCCATTGTTGACCTTTGTGAGAGCAGTTTTACGGGAGTGGAAAGAGTAAAGGACATATTCAAGTGGGCTGAGTAGGGAATGAGAGATGAAAAAGCAGAATAAGAGAGTGAAGACCCTTATTTGAGACGTTCACCTGTGAGTAAGAAATGAGATGGAAGTAGCTGGAGGGAAATATGAGCTTGAAAATAGTTGTTATGGTTATAGCTTTGGCTTTGGTTTCTTTGATTCTGATAAAAACTGGAAAGTATTTTTGCATGCTCAACTGCTGGTGAGATGTGGGGAGTATGAGGCAACAGTTGAAGATATGGGACAGAGAGGAGATAGATACTCACTCAAGAACTGAAAGGGAGTCGGATGCAGAACACTGATAGAGCAGTTTGTGTTTGAAGAGACGAGAACAAAATAGGGAGGGAAGCATGCTATTCATTTTACTCACTTTTGTGTTTTTGAATTTTGGTCAATGTGCATGTATTGCCCATTCAATAACCAATAAAACAATATTAAATTATTAATTATTAAATTATTAAATAATAATTAATTATTAAAAGATCATCTTAATTTAGTGTCACCATCCCAAAGAAATTCATATAAAGCCAGGGATTCCATAGGCCTGCGTATCCTATATATCATCTGGTCACAGATAGGATGTTTAAGGTGGGGCGAATTGTTTAGCTCTCTTGCAAATAGGAATCATTTTATTGGCCTATGTGACTTAGCATCTTACTCGGTTGCATTATACATTGACACACACACACATACACACACACTCTTCCACACGTTGTGCGTGCATATATATTTATGTATGAATATATAATAAAATATTCATATTAATACTAATAATAAGTCACAGAAGCCACCTTGAATGTGAAACATTCAGAATTAGGCTCTTTTTATGGGCTTGATGAAAAGCGTGATTATATCATTGAAAAAGTCAGGAGAAGGAGAAATCAGATACTGTGATCTAATCACCACCATTCATTTTATAGATTGTTTCAGGACTTATTAATAAGGGCATACAAGTTTAAGATGAATGTATATTTCTGTTGGGCTGACCCTTTTATCAACACTAAATGTACTCTTTAACTTCAGAAATAATTCTGACCATAAATACTTCCTTTTTTAGTAGTAGTAAGGCAATACTAGCTTTCTTTTTGGTTAGCATTTGCTTGATGTATCTTTTATCTTTCTATATCCTTTTACTTTCATCTTTTCTATGTCCTTATATTTAAAGATATTTCTTACTATAAGAGATTAGTTTAGTTTCTTCTTTTTTAAAATATTTTCTATCATTTTTATTTTAATTAGAAAATTTAATCTATTTTAATTTAATTAGTAATATATTTGGGCTTAAATCTAACATCTTAATCTTTGTTATGTATATGCTTACATATTTTTTCAGTCTTACCTTCTTTTGAAATAATTATGAATTTTAAAAATCATTCCATTTCCCCTCCAATAGTCTGCTTGTTATACATTTCTTTAATTCACTTCCACATTTACCTTGTCTTATCAATGTGTATAATAATTACTCTTACCACTACCCCAATAATGAAAAGATTTTACAACCCTTACTTGCAACAGATACTAAAATTCAAAAACCATTATTGCTATTGTTTTAAACAGTCTCTATTTATTTAGATCTACTTACATCCTCCTTTTTTTTTTTAACTTGCTTCATTTTTCATCTGGGATTATTTTTCTTCTAGCTAAAAGACTTCCTTTTGTATTTCTGTTAATGTGAGTGACTCTGATACAGGCTACTACATCACAGGCAGAAGCAAAAGTCATAGCCATTGTTCCTTAATTTTGAGTTCAATAAATATTTATTGGATATGGCTCTTTCTCCAACTGAGAGGGAGGATAGAGAGATGAGAAAGAATTGCTTGTAGCAGAGCAAGGAAAATAGACCTGCAACCAACTAATTATATTCAAAGTTGGAATAAGTACTAAATAGAGATACAAGTACTTTTGGGGAAGTATAAGTAGAGAGAGGATTAACAATGAAAGGTGATAGAGGACAATGATGATGAGTGTTGATTCTGTGTCTGCTGATCTAGGTCCAAAGTCCAAGTTATCCCTTATAAACTTGGTGACATTGGGAAGTAAACAAATAAAATTTGTCTAAGTTTCCAGTTGCAGTCCTAAAATAAGAAAAATAATACTTCACTTTATGGGATGGATGTGAAGATTGAGATAAATAATAATATATTTAACAGTTATTACAATGCCTGTTACCTAACAGAAGCTATATAAATCATGCAATTATTAAAAATTCAAGAAAAGTTTCATGAATATTGTATCATTGGGGTTGATTCTGAAAAATAAGTCAATTTTCAATGGAAGGAGATTGGAAGTAGTAATCTACCTGGTGAAGAATCATCAAGAACAATGGCCTGGGTATGAAGGATACTATC
The DNA here is from genome assembly GCF_020826845.1 of Diceros bicornis minor. NCBI lineage: Eukaryota > Metazoa > Chordata > Mammalia > Perissodactyla > Rhinocerotidae > Diceros > Diceros bicornis. The sequence continues at coordinate 71,973,430 of NC_080745.1, forward strand.
ATGTTCAGGGCACAGCAGAGAGCTAAAATTGCTGAGGCTCTGGTGTCCTGAGGTATCCAGTGGGGCATGACTCTGCAGGAAGGTGGTTGGAGCATCATGGAGGACTTTGGGGGCCGTGAGAAGGTAACAATTCATGAAATAGGCAGATAGCCTGCAGTGGAGATGAGTGCTAAGTGGATTAAACATCATTATGGATACTTGTGCAGCAATGTACACTTGAACATTGAAGGGAATAAAATATATCACCCCAAAATATGCCTCGTTGGCAAATTGATTGTTTTAAGCTGGTCATTTTTAAGAAACAACAGACACAGGTAAAGCTCTGAAAACTGAGTGCAAGTTACCCTCTTGTAAGAGACATTTACATCTATAAGGGAAATATCTATTTGTAAGGGTGTCTCCCCCTCTGTACCATGAAGAGGAGAATATCTAAATCTCTAGAAAGCGTTATCAGTGGAGAAGGCTTGGACTTAAATCTGCTTAACAATCTTACTCTTGTTTCCAGTATTTTTCCTGGTAACCTCCCATAACTGACACCCCATCCCAACATCTTCTTTTGTCTTTAGCTGAAAATGGTATTTAAAGGTGGTGGGTTGGGCCGTTTCGGAAAGTTACTCAGTTGTTCTGGATCTTTCTCAGGTATACAGGAGGTATACAAGTTATTAAACTTCTGTTGGTTTTTCTTCTGTTAGTCTTATATCAATGTAATTATTAGACCAGCCAAAGAATCTAGGAGAGAAGAAAATTTTTCTGTCCCTACACCATCTTACCAAACAAGTTCAGACTTGTTTGGTGAAATGCACGGTATAGAAAGGAGTCATCCAAGTCTTATAGTTCTGTGATCCTCTGCCCACCACTCACCTCCCACTCCGCTGTCAGCCACCTTAGTTGATTGAATGACATGATAAAAATTTCACCAGGAATAGAATGTTTCACTTGTTTTCCCTTGGAAGACTTTAGACCATTTAACCAACAGTCCCAGTTTGTCTCCCACAACATCTTTTCTTATGACACAAACCATGGGTAGGAACAGACATTCTATATTCTCCTCCTATATGCTCTCCTACCCCACTTCCAGGCCTCTTAAAGAACGGTCTTCAGCCTTGTTTGTGTGCGGTATGTAAAAATCCTGCCATAGTTGTTAGAAATACAGCTTTGTAAATCGAAGACTCACTGAGGAGGTTATGCTTTCTGTTTTGCCAACCCAGTGGACAGTATCTACCACAAAATGACATATTTATCACAACTGGTGATGAGGCAGGTTCTGTGGAGTCAGAACATGACAATCCAGACACATGGTTCTGGGTGTAGACTAGAGGTAAAGTCCTAATATCTGCCACAGCCTTTGCAATTTCTCTTTTCCCTCTACCTCTGAGCAGGATCCCCAGCACATCTAGTTCAGGTCTGCTTGGAAAGCAGTTCTGAGAGGGATTGCAGGCAGGTTAGAACTGGTTATCTGATTCTGGGTTATTCAATTTCTTTTCTGTTGCAATGACTTTACTCCTTCCCATACCTGTCAATGATTTGAAGGAACCCACAGAAAACCATTCATTTCTTCAAGATGTAATTCAGGTTCATTTCTAGTATTCTGTAAATACACTGAAGTAAGTAATAGGATACATTTAATTGGACCAAATAAGCTTGAGGGCCCTTTCCAACACTAAAGCACTGTTTTTAAAGGAGATGTACTTTGACACAAGTACAAAGTCTCTTTTCTGTTATGCCTAAGCCTTCTTCTCTTCTGCCCATCCCTTCTTTATCTTCTTAAAAATATCTAAAATCCAGGAAATTCTGTGATTGCACCACTTGAGATTCCTCAAGACCCAGTGCAGTTTTTTTTTTTCAAAGTATGTTCTTCGATCTCCTACACAAAAATCACCTAAAAAGCTTATTAAAAATAAACATTTCTATGCTCCACTGCAGACCTACTGAAACAAGATGCCCGGGGCTGTAGCCCAGGAATATGCATTGTAACAAGCTCTCCAGGTGATTTTTATACCCACCTAAGTTTGAGAACAACTGTCCTAACCTATTTCTCTCCAGCATTTTCTGTCCTTGTTAATTTTATAGGTCAGCAGTGTCCAATTCTCTCAGAATGAGTAACTGAGATTCAGAACAATAAAGTCCTGGTCTCTGAATACATCTGACTAGTTTTAGTCCCTTTCCCTCCATCTGCCACATGGGCAGCTCTGTGCAGACACAGGGCACAGGAATTGTTGCATCTAGTGTTCTATCATATTAAAATCCTGAAACCTCAGGGTAAAAATTTTCCATTGCCTTTTCCCTGGGAGAGATCATAAAGCTGCTACTGCCAAGAATAAGGGAGCTCAGCAGGACTGATACCTCTTAAGATGGTGGTTCTCAATCTTGGCTGCACATAGACATCATCATCGGAGTTTAAATAACAAACATCTAAGCTGGGTCCCACAGCAACAAAATTAAATCAGAATCTTTAGGGCTGAGGATATATCATTTCCTTTCTTAGAAGGACCAATTCAAGTATCATAACTTTTGTACTCCCACAGCACTTTGTGTAGAATATTATTTTTGTATTGATCACATGTTTTTGGTAATTATTTATGTGTAAGTGTCTTTATCTCACCTGCCCATGAGTACCTGGAGTAGGGACTGTATCATCAGTGCAAACAGTAGGCATTCAGAACATATGCATATTTAAAATAAATAAAATATTGTAGAAAAACCTTGAAATTGCACTTACTCTAGAATAATCTGTGGAGTATCAAAGCGTACTTTTCGCCTCCTGGGAGGAAATTTCTGAACATATTTTACAAGTCTGTTTCTCCATTTCTGAAGCTAAAGAATTACTCTAGCATATTTTAGTTACAACTCAGAAGTAGTCTTTTGACTAAACATTAATAAAATTTCTAAGTTATAAACAAAGATTTATCACTTGTCCTAAGGTTGACACTGCCATTATTCTTAATTACTCCTGAACTCTCACACATTATTCACTGCGTCCCTAGAGAAGGGAAATGAGAAGACAGTTCTGCCTTAAGAAAGAATGCATTCTTCCTGAGGTTACATCGTGTATACTCAAATGTCTCCTCTGGGGGCCAGCCGGGTGGCGAAGCGGCTAAGTTCGTGTGTTCCGCTTTTGGGGCCAGGGTTCGCAGGTTCGGATCCTGGGCGCAGACCTACGCACTACTTGTCAAGCCATGCTGTGGCGGTGTCCCGTATAAAGTAGAGGAAGATGGGCACGGATGTTAGCCCAGGGCCAATATTCCTCAGCAAAAAGTGGAGGATTGGCAATGGATGTTAGCTCAGGGCTAATCTTCCTCACAAAAACAAAAAAAAAGAAAGAAAAAAACTTTCCTGGATGTTTATTGATATCTATAGCATTCCCTAGTGTGCATTTAAAAGAAGAAATAAAGCTTTGGGATTTTGCTGGGGAGTCTTCACACCCTTGAAATAGCAAATCAAAAATAGAATTGTTCCACATTTAGCTCTGGTCCTTAGTTACAGAGAGATGAAAGGAGTGGGGAACAAGAGGCAGGATCTCCCTCCACCAGGATACCAATTGGTGTTGCCTGGTGTACTGGGAGATAGAGTAGACATTCTGGCTCAGAGCAACAGTCTGCCACCCCGGAAATACCACTTTGGTAATAGTGGAGGTGGCTTTACAGTGTCCCATAGTTGTAGGGCATCTTGCTACTATTATCATTCTCCTAAGTCTTAATTTAGATGCCTATTTTGAATAATTGCAATATCATTAGCTTCTATTTATTGGATAACTTATATACTAGGCACTATTCTCAGTATCTTAGCATATTGACTCACATAATCCTCACAACAGTTCTGAGAGGTAGCTATTATTATCCCAATTTTACAGGTGAAGAGACTGAGGCTTAAGGAAGTGAGGGTTGTGAGTGCCTTATAGATTGCACCACTAATGTTTTGTTACACACATTTTGTGTGTGAAATAAGGTGGTATAATTAATTCATTGGGGCACATGGTGGAAGGAACAGAAATATTTTAATAGGGATATTGTCATTGGATAAAATTGAGTCTACAATGACTAATAGATGAGGACTGCCTTGGGAGGCAGGCTGCAGGTACTAAGACTGATTCCTGGCATTCAATGAGATATCAGACCTCCTCACCACGCACGCTGGACAGACCATTCAATTTTCAACCAGTAGCTCTATAGTGTCTAATGGAGACTGGACCTATTCGAGAACCATCCCATGGCTTCACAAAGATTGGCCAGAAGATTCAGCTGATGACTATCCAAGTGGAAGAGAGATCTCTCTTCTGTGTGGTAGAGTGTCCACCTGAACACCAGACAGAGTACCTGAGTGAATTGCCCCACAAGTCCCCTCTGCTCCCCTCAAAGCAGGAGACTCCACCATCATTTCCACTGTTGAGAGTCAGGAATGGGTTCACTTACACGGTCAGGGGAGAAAGCATAAGTCATATATCTAGTATATGACAATCTCTTGGTAGTCACATTGGGATGGTAGTGGTTGTGAACCCCGTGCAGAGAGCTTGAGCTGAGGGAGGAATCTCAACTCTCTGAATGACCCATAGGATAGGACATTAGTTAAATGTTGTGAGTGAAGGCGTTTAATTATCACTAGTTACTAAGATGCTACTGGGCTACCTTTCATGACATTATATCTTCCTTATTTAGTCCACTTATTTCCTCCTTTTTGTAATTAAAAAAAAAAATCTTCTCTTCCTTCTCTCCAAGATCCTTCCAAGTGACAGTTGCCATTCTTTCTTCTACTTCTTGTAGTGTTATTATGTGTACTATTCTGCTAGGGCTGCCATAACAAAATACCATAGACTGGGTGGCTTAAACAATGGAAATTTATTTTCTCATAGTTCTGGAGACTGGAAGTCCAAAATCAAGGTGTCAGCAGTGTTAGTTTCTCCTGAGGTCTCTCTCTTTGACTTGCAAATGGCCGCCTTCTCACCGGGTCCTCACATGACCTTTTCTCTGTGCATGTGCATCCCTGGTGTCTCTTCTTTGTCTTAAAGGATATCAGTCCTATTGGATTAGGGCCTCACCATTATGACTTCATTTGGCTTTAGTTACATCTTTAAAGGCCATATATCCAAATGTGGTCACATTGAGAATTAGGGTTTCAACATGTGAATTATGGGGGAACACAATATAGTATGTAACACTATGTTTTGATTCTTAATTTGGGGCCTTATGTACTTTAGTTCTATAGCTTGAAGCATTATATACACAAAAATACCCACATATACAATCTAAGTTGAATATCTAACCTTAATTTAATTTCCCATTTGATTTTTTTTTCCTTAAAAACAAAGACAAAACTAGAAAGTAACTAGAGTCACCAAAAGTATAATTTTTCATCTAAGGATGAGAAATAGGTGAAAGCTGCCCTATGTCACATGGACAAGTGGAAGGGGGCTGAAAGAGTGGGAAGCCAAAGAGTCAGTGGTGTGGCGGAGTGGGGGGTTGGGGTGCAGGTTGTTGAAGCTGACAGTCCTGAGCTCGAATCCTGGCTCCACCACTTGCCAGTTGTTTTCTGGGCAATAACTGGGGCAAGTTATTTTCTCATTCTCAACTCCTTCATTTGTAAATGAGTCATACTAATCTGCTTTTAGGGGACACTGCAAAAGCACAAAGTGTGCAGGCAAACACACAAGCACATGTATATGCGCACACACACATTAAAGTGCCTGACCCACACAGAATAGGAACTCAAGGTCAAAGTCTGGGGGCCACATTTTTAGAAACTTTAAAAACCATCTAGATGCCAGTGTCTTATAGACACAACTTTGACACCAGGCCCACAGGCAATACGCGTGCAAGTCTAAAGCCACAGAGGAAATATCAGACTTTCACCTTCAAAATAAATAAAGACTCTTAAATGCAGAACTTGGCATCTTCTCTACATCTTATGAGGAGCTCAGCAGAGTGAGGGAGCTTGGATGAATGGACTTTTGTTCACACTACACTGAAGGCTTCTTGTGAGCAATTATCCTATAAGTTTGGTTGGCTGTTGTATGCCTAGAACCTAGCACAGTGCCTGGTGTAAGGATGCTGTAAAGTACTTATTGATGACTGGATGAAATCATGCTCACAAATTACTGCACATGGTCTTGCAGATGGACACATCAGAAACCTGTAAAATAAGAATATGGAAAAGACCTTTCTTCATCCTATAACTGAATAGTCCATAGAAGTTATTCAAAGTTGCCTTAGGGTTTATTTCACAAATAAAATATAACCCAAAGGCTTACAATAAACAGTGACTAAGAACTCCAGACAAAAAACGTTAAAACTTAGTTCTTTCATATCCCATGATGAATGTAGCAGCAAATTTAGGCTTCTTAAAATAATTTTAAGAGCCTTACAGCAGGGTTGGAGAAAAAATTACATTAGAAAATAATTTTTGATGGATGAGAGTTACCGATTTTCTAACAATCAAAAAGGAGGTGCAGAATTAGTTCCATAATACCTGCTATTAAACTATTTCAGCCTAATATTCCTGACAGAGGACACATATCAGGCATAGGAGATGATTCTTCCTACATTTTATATCACTAAGATATTGACCTTGGCAACAATTCTTACATGTAATATAGGAGAACAAATTACAGTTTACAGGGATGGTTGCCTAGAGCTCAAGAAAGAAAGGAAATTTCCCCAGCTGAAAATTGAATGTAGCATTCCCAGGGAAAAGAAATCCATTGCTAATTGCAACTTTTAACAAGATTTACGTGATCTAAAACACATTTATAAGAGCCAGCCAGCATTTTCATGCCTTTGATTTTGGATAATTATTTTTATAGCTGAAAGAGTTTTAATGTCTTTCATATTACTTTTGGCCATAAACACAAGAACTTTTGATTTTCAGATTCCTCTCAGCTTAAGAAAAAAGTAAAGAAGAGATGTTCTCCCAAAAATCATTTTCACAGGGAAAATGATTGCCCCAAGATAATTAGGAGAGGGAATGCTTAATGAACACAGCCTGAGGGACTAACCCCACATCTGACATAGCCATGGGGTCAGAGTCACTTAGACCCACTAGTTCTATCCATAATGATCTCCCGGTGGTTGCTGGGTACATTCACTGAGACCACTGCTATAGCTATATGACCAGTCTCCTTGCTTCCATTCATGTTCACTAAATCTATTCTCCGCACAACCAGAGTAATCTTTTAAATGAAATCCCTTCCAATGACCTCCCCTGACATTTAGAACGAAACCAACATTTTATCCTATGTTCTACGTGATCTTCATAATCTAGTTAGGATTTCTTTGGCTCAGAAAACTTGAAAAAATTTTGAGAAAGAAAGAGTATAAGCTTTGGATCTATGCATATGGCAATAGTTTAATAGGTTTGACCTGAAAAATGTGACCAGCAAGATTTCCATCAGCCACTATCCTAATGATTTCTCTTTCCACCCATTTTTTCACTCTGGCCCTGTGTTTAGAATATTCAGTCCTATAAGTCTATAATAAACCTTATTTTCTTTTTCCTTCTAACAAGAATCGTCCCAAGCACCTGTCCCAGAAGCAAAGACTCTGCTACTAAAATGAACTTATTTAGATCTGGGAAATCTAAAAGAAGTATAATTTTCACTCAGTTTGTCTTTGCATTGGACAGTTTCACTCTTTTTTATCTCAATATTAAAAATCAACAGCCTAGGCCAACATTATTAAACTAGTCTGACTTTTAGAGGCATGTCAATAGCAAGCAAAAGACAGCTGTCTGTGGATATGAAAAATCAACTAGGTATAGAAGTAAAAACTCCAGAAATGAGCACCTCAGAGCTAATCCCAATTCTGCTGCCCACCACCTGGCTCACAAAGGCCCATCTCATAAAGTCTCTCTCTGTCTGCCTTTCAGTTTTCCCATAGATTCATCCATATTATTAGTCTTCTTCACAAACAAACTTCGAGATTTTTGATTCTCCCCATTATAAGTTTGATTTTCTTTTGTCAGTTTCTGCTTCTATCCTTATTATCTCCTTCCTTCTACTCTTTTGGGTCATTTGTTTCATGTCACTTTCTAAAATTCTTTGGCTGGATTCTTAAATGATTACATCCCAGACTTACTTACTTTCTAATGTATGTGTCTAAGGCCATAAATTTCCTCTATTCAAAGACATGTTTGCATTCCTTAATTATTGAGTGGTATATTTTTGGTTGCAATGATAATATTCATTGTCATTCAATCAAAAGTAACTTTTAATTTGATTGTGATATCTTCTTTGATCTATGAGCTAATTAGACACATATCGTTTAATTTCTAAATTTCTGGCAATTTTCTGTTAGTGCATTCTAGCTTAATAGAAAAATAGTCAGAGAACCTACTCTTTAGTATTTCAATAGTGTGACATTTGTTGAGAATTGGGCAATGGCTTAACACACAATCCATTTTGTTAAAAATCCCATGTGAACTTAAAAGCAATACGTATTCCTATTTTCCTGGGTTCAGTGCTCAAGTCTGTTCAGGTATGTCAAGTTTGTTCATTTCTTTTTCAGATTTTGTATATTTGGTTGAATTTATTTGACTGCTCTATCACATACTAAGAAAGCTGTGTTAAAGAAGTTTTCTACCAGAATTTTGGATATATCTGTTTTCCTATTTATTTCTGCATAGTTTTGCTTTATATATTTTGAGGGCTATATAATTAGGTGCATATGCATTTTGAATTATTATATTTTCCTGATGAATGAACTCTTCCATCATTATGAAATTATCACTGTTTATCTCTAATAATGATTCTCGTCTTAAAATTTGAATCATCTGATATAACTTTGCTATAGCAGCTTTCTTTTGGTTAGTGTTTGTATGATATTATCTTTTCAAATTCCTTTTTTTTCAACTTTATATTTAACATGGGTCTTTTGTAAGCAGCACAGAGATGAGTTTTTCCCCTGAGTCTGGCTGGCAATTGTAGTAGGTTGAATAGTGGTTCCCAAAAAGATACACCCAAGTCTAACCCCCAATACTTGTTCATGCGACCTTCTTTGGAAAAAGGATCTTTGTGGATGTAATTAAGTTAAAGATTTCTAGAAGAGATCATCTTGAATTAACCAGATGGACCCTAAATTTAATGAGAAGAATCCACATGAGAGAGAGAAGAGTAGAAAATACAGGAAGAAGAGAAGGCCATGTGAAGACAGAGGCAGAGATTGGAGTTATGCAGCCACAAGCCAAAGAACCCCTGGCACCACCAGAAGCTGGAAAAGGCAAGGAAGAGTTCTCCTCTAGAGCATTTGGAAGGACTGGGCCTCCAGAACTGTGAGAGAATAAATTTCTGTTATTTCAAGCCAAGAGATTTGAGGTTATTTGTTATAGCATCCCTAAGAAATAAAGTATTTTTTTCTTTTTAAGTAAGATGTTTAGTTTATTGTTAATTAATATGGTTATCCATATGAAAATTTTCAATCTTTTATTTATTATCTGTTTAATTTGTCTGTCCTTGTTCCTTTTTCTCTGCTTCCTTGACTTCTTGTAGTTGAGTTAATACATTTTTATTATTAATTTTGCCCTATATTAGCTTATTATATAATATTTTTATAGTTTTGGTGGTACACTAAAGATTACATAATGCATCTAACAAATATAAATTAGTACTTTACTGCCTTCCAGATAATTCAAAGTATTTAGAAAACTTTAACATTATTTATCCCTCTTCTGACTTTATTTATTATTAATAAATAAATTATGACTATTTGTTATTAATAAAATGTTTATTTTCTCTTTTTAAATTTTTTAGGAATAGACAATTTAAGATTGGAAATTATACGCTTTTAACTTATTAATTAGACTATTTGCTCGTTTCCTCTCTTCCAGTGGTTCTGTTAAAAAGTTAGCTGTAATTCTCATTTTGGCTCCATTGAAGGAAATATAGACTTTTATATGTCTGTTTATAAGATTCTCTCTTTATTTTTGGCTTTTACCCATTTTATTGTGATGTTCTTGATAGATTTCCTTGGCATACTCCTGATTTGGTATATTGCTCTTATTAAATGTGTGCCTTGATAACCTTCACCAGTTTAGGAAAAATTCACTGTCACTATCTTTCCCCTGTTTCCCTTCTGCTTACCTTTTTGGATTTCAATTACATGCATGCTAGATCTTTGCAACATATTCCATATGGGGTGTATGCTCTTTGTAGTTTTCATCATTTGTCTCTCTGTGCTTTATCTGGATATTCTCTTCTTTTCCGTTTTCCCATTCACTAGTTTTCTCTTTGTGTGTGTCTAGTATGTTGATAAAACTATCTATTGATTTTGGGTTCAATATTTGTATTTTTATTTATATGATTTTTATTTGTTTTTATTTATAGTTTTTACTATCCTACTGACATTTTCAACGTTTTGTTTAATTCCATAAACACATTAAGGTTGGGTTTTTTTTTAATTATAAGTATGATGACTTTGTTATTTGGAGTCCCTGTGGGTTTGACCCTTTTATCTGCTTTTTTTTTTAAAAAAACGTGTCTTATCTTGGGTGAGTAGTTTTTTATTGATATCCAGACACTAAGTGTGAAACTTATAGAGATAATATAAGGCATTAAATAGTACTATCTTTCTCTAGAAAGAATTTACTTGAGTTTCGGACCTGCAGGTTGGCTAGCAGCACCAGAAATCCTAGTAAATCTTAATCCAACTAGGGATTGAGATTATTTAAAGATGGGCTTCATTTAATGCACGGACTAAAGTATTTCCTCTGCACCCTTCTCTTACTGTGGACACAACCAAAAATCTGCGGTGTCTATCAGGCATTTCTTTTGGTCTCACACCATCCCCACAAATATGTCAGAAGTTTTATTCAGCTTCTCAGCCACTGAATTAGGAATTTGAACTCAGAAGCCCAAAATCTCTGGCTAATATCACTGGGTTTTTTCCTCCAATAGATTTTGGTCCCATAACTCCTCACTACCTTAGCAGCTCTTCAACGCATTCAAATATTGTGTATGCATGTACCTCTCTCTCTCTTTCTGATTTTCCTCCAATATTTTTAGTTGTTATTAGAGGATACATTGGTCAACAATAATGAATTAAGCCATTACTAAGAGACGAGATCATAATACTAATCTTATAAAATATGGTAATGTGCCCATGTAACTGCTATATTTCCAGCCTCCTTTAAGTTAGGTTTTTGACCAATTAAATGTACATAGAAGTTGTTTTGTGCAATTTCCAGAAAAGCTTCTTAAAAGAGTTGAGCCAGCCCCTTTTGTCCTACTCCTTTATGCTGTCTAGCACATACGCGTGATTTTTATAGTTCCAAAAATCATTTTGAAACATAAGGCACATTAGAAGATGCATGATATGTGATAAGAATGGCAGGAAAGAAAAATATAAGATGACTGGATTTCCAATGAATGTGAATCTACACTTTTGGCTCTTCATTTCTATCTTCTTAAAGCTACTATTACTTCCAGACACTGTTGTGAACAGCTGAGTACAAGTTATATCTGAAAAAAATTTCAAAGAACTACTAATATTTACCTAAGTATTTTATTCTTATCCTGAGATAAACAGACTTTTGTACATCAGCCTAGCAACTGATAATACTAGAACTCAGGACATATTTTTCCACCAAAACATCTAACCAAGTATAAGTGAACTTCTCGGCATGAGCACATTAGCTGATTGGAAGAAAGCTTATGCAAAATTGTGTTGGATATTATTATTGTCCCTCTAATATATTACTTGCTATTTCTCCTACTAATATTTTTATTCATGCCTTTGCTGTCTTCCTTTCATCCTTTTTCTGTCATATTAGGTTTGCTTAGGGTTCTATAAATATTCCTTCTATTAATGATATGAGTTGTGTGACAGCTAACAGCTTAGATTATTTACAGTCTTTGCTTTTTAGAGTAAAACAGGAAACCATCAACTGCAGTGATTTACTCAGCTGCAGTACACAAGGTACTCTAGTCCTATTGATGAAGAATAATTGCCATGATTATTTAATGATATATACAATGCCTCTTATTAGCTATTTATAGATATATGAATACTTGAGGTCTGCTGCTTTCTAGTGCCAGTGAGAACAACTCATTTTTCAATCAAACCTAGTTGCCAATGCTGGTACTTGGAGAGAAATTTAACTCTTCTCATCAGATTTATTGGATAGCACCATTCTTGCCAGATCTCATATTGGTGTGCAATCTATATTAATGTCAAGGTGTTATATTTATAGTTGTGAGATAAAGCCTATCCTGTAACATGCCAATCTACAGGAGCAAGAAAATAGCAGGAAAGCAGATATGTTGAAAACAGTAATTTACATATTATTTTGGAATCATACTTTGGAGGAATCAGTAACCTGAGGAGTGCTGCTTCTTGGTAGTCTGTCTCCTGTGGTATCCTGGGAACAGGAATTACATATAAGGTATAAACCTTATATGTCTATGAATGTTTGCATGCAGTCTTTACTAACTCAGGGTCATCAAATGAGTAAGTGAAAAGTGCAATGAGGTAGTTGGTCAGAGTGTCTAAGCCATTCATCTGTGATTACTGGGATTTAGATACCCATCTAATCTAGTTGAAGGAGAACAGAATCCTTTAACTTCCAACATCCTTAATTTTCTACTGAGAGAGAATTACATCTTTTATTGAATGGTAAATAACATTAAGAAAAAAATCAGAATTAGTCAAATTCTGGCATCATAGCCTTAGGCGCTGGGATTCCTGAGAACTCCATCCCTCTGTTAGACGTGGGTTTGAAATGATCTATCTTCTAAAAAAGATTCACTGGGAAGATCTGTGCTATTTTGAGGGAAAAAGAAATACTGAAGTACACAAGGCTTGTTGGTGCTATTTTCTTCCCTGAAGTCCCAGCTGTTGAAATTTAGAACTGTTTTTTTTTTGGTTTTTGCATTACTGTGTCTTCCTTGATATCTACCAACTCTATGAATTAAGACAAATTATTTAACCTTTCTTTGGCTTAATTTCCTTTTTGTATAATGTGGCATAATAATATTTATTTCAAAGTGTTATGTAAACATTAAATAAGTTATATGACATTTACTTAAACATGGACTGGAAGAAAATAAAATCTAAGTGTTAGTGATCACTCCCATTATCATTATTACGTCGATTACCATCATAGTCATCATCGGCAACATTATCTATCTATCTATCTATCTATCTATCTATCTATCTATCTATCTATCGGCATCCTCATCACTGATCCTCAGTCTTGAATTCTGAGTTTTACATAGTTGATTTAGAAAAATGGAGGACTTGTTGCTTCAGGAAAACATCCCTGACATATTTCTTCCTGACGAGGTGGTGAGGGCTTATTATTTCTGCATGTATTGAGTGAATAAAATTAACTCTGCTACTCTGTTCACAAATTGACCAGGAAATGGTCATAAGTTGAAGGCTAAAGGAAACCATACCTGCTGGAAACACACACACACACACACACACACACACACACACACACACACACACACACGTGTGTGTGTGTAGGGGAGCACAGATTCAGCAACCGCCTACCTCATTTCCTTTTTTCCCTAAAGTCTTTATTCTAATCCTAACCTTTTCCTGCTATTTCTTCTTGTTCACTGTCTCACTTCTTCATTAGCCTAATTCTATAGTCTTGAACCTTGATACAATGAAGGCAATTAGCACAATGATATCTCCTGGCTCCAGAAGAGTCCCTGCATCTACAGACTTCTCATTAGTACCACCTACTGAGGCTGGCAGTTAAATCTTGTTTCTTGGAACAACAAAGCTGCTTCATTCAACCAATTTGTTATTGCCTCCTTGGGACTCTATTTTTGCCTGCATTCATGGAGATAAAATATACTCCCAGTCTACATGATAAGTTTTTAACACCAGGTCTCCAAATTCAATTCAGATGGCTTCAGCCAGAACTCATTGACTCAGTAGAGGAAATATAGCTTTAATTTTTTTTTTTTAACCCGGAAGCCCAAAGATACAACTCTTTGAAGAGTAGAACAAATAATCTATTTTGAACCTCAGAGAAAACATGTTTCAGATTGAGTGAAACTTAGTCTATGTAAATTATTTCCTCACATAGCGAGAGCAATTTACACATCTCCATAACCATTTACTTAAAGACACAAATTTAACATGTTAGAAATTTATTTTTAAAAGATGCTTCTTGGAAACATCTCAATTAGAGCTGAATTGAGTTTTACATGCTATGTCACCTCTATTTCTTTGCTTATTTAATCTCCTTACTTGGTAGATACATTCCCAGGTAGTAGTTACTCTCCCCACAAATGCCTTAGAACTTGAGAGCGAGAGGGCACTAGAATTTTAAGCCAAGTTTGCACATCCACACAAGCTAACATGGCACTCAAACTTCAAATGTATCAGAAGAGTGAAAGAAGAGTATATCAGAGGACAATATATTCAACAGAATGTGGGTTAGTGGTGGTTGTATGAGCAGGGCAGAGTAGGAAGTATCAATCGTTTACCAATGGTCAGCTGTGTCTTGTATCTCACAGCATAGATTATAGGGATCAATACAGGTCTATGACTTGAAATGTCACAACTTAACTTTTTATTCCTTCACTAGACAGTAAAAAAGATGAAGAAATATACAGATAGGATTCGGCAATTAGGTTGTTGCTTCTCTTTAGCCTGTGTACAGAGAGTAAAAAACAACTTCAGGGCCAGATAGCTGCAAATAGCATCCAGTGAATCAAGAGATAAAGACGCATTATTTAAACAACTGTTGGTGCTTGCTGCACTGTGCTTAGAACTGTGGAATGATTCAAGCCTCTATTTTCAAACAGAGTATAGTCTAGGTGAAGAGGCAAGACTAAACTGTGTGAAAACAGTCAGGATTCAGGATTGGTGCAACAGGTTGAAATTGTCAGAAAATGTTGCCAACATCATCATCCTAAACCAGATCAGTAGACTCTCTGGTGTTGAATATACTAATGTGAAAAAAGAGTGGATTCAGATATAAAGAATCTCTTTGTCTGAAAACTCAGGTGCGGTGGAGTCAATCTCAAACTGCAACAGCAAAATGCTTAGTACTATGTAAAAAGAGTTCTCTAGAAAGAAGAATTCGTTTGTCAATTGCTACATGACTGTGATGACCATGTGCCCTGTTTGTTGCTGGATTTGCTTGTGCTGAGTCTGAGGTTTTCACAGCTTTCAGCTGTCTACAGCAGTACCTCTTTATCCACGGGGGATGCCTTCTAAGACTCCCAGTAGCCTGAAACCACAGATAGTACCTAACCCTACATATATATATATGTTTTTTCCTCTACATACATAACCATGGTAAAGTTTAATTTATAAATTAGGTACAGTAAGAGATTAGAAGAGTATTAATAATAATAAAATAGAATAATTATAAAAATGTACTGTAATAAAAGTTATGTGAATGTGGTCTCTCTCTCTCTCTCTCAAAATATGTTATTGTACTGTCCTCATTCTTCTCCTTCTCATGATGATGGGAGATGATAAAATGCCTACATGATGAGATGAAGTGAGGTGAATGACGTAGGCATTGTGATGTAGCGTTAGGCTACTATTGACCTTCGGACCATTCATTAGAAGGAGGATCGTCTGCTTCCAGAGCAAGGTTGACCATGGGTAACTGAAATTGTGGAAAGTGAAACCACAGATGGGGGGACTACTGTAATGGTAAATTTTCCTGCCAAGTCTTTCTCCATTTTTAGCTGTGCCTGTCACCTCACCTGGAATACCTTCCACTTTTTTCCACCAAGTCAACTATTTCTCATCCTGCAGGGCACATTCAATTTCTTCAGTGGAGCTTTCTCCAATGATAATAGTCTTTATTTTTCATTGGCTTAAGTGTTATCCTTGCCTCCCCCAAATAGATATTTAAGTTTCCTGTTTATCAGGTGATTTAATTTTACTAATGATCACAAAGGAAACCTGATTGTTTTTAAATTATGGTACAATCATGTGACAAGTTTTGGCCAATAGAATGATAGAATGGTCATGGAAGTAATAGATACATTCTTAGGACTTGTCTTAATTTAAAAATAAAACAAAATCCCTTTCATAATTCTTTTATCTTTTCTTTTCCAAAGCCCTTGCTAAGGATGTGTAGTACTAAGTTCAAAGCCTGGAGCCTTCAATCAGTTCTGTCAGGAGTGCTGCCTAGGAGACTTCTCCAACCAGCAATATCAAAGTTAAATTTTGTGCCAGTGATAAATAAGCTCACTTTTTTAAACCATCGGGTTTTTTTAAAATTACAATAGCAGGTTAATTACCGTGAGTGATATACTTCTTCCTCTATTTATTATATGAGTTAATACATGCAAAGCACTTACAACCATATTTGGAACATAAGTGCTTAATAATGCTAGTTTTTGTTTCAATTACTACTACTACTATTGTTACTACCAGTGCAATCCATTCAAACATAACTTAATGAGTGCTCACTATGTACTAAGCATGCTCTGAGCACTGGAGAAAAATTCAGTTAATAAGGACTCTCCTTTTTCTTGAGGAATTCATGTTCTAATAAAGATAAAATGGCAGCAATAAAATATCTAACTTTCATTGAAGTTTGACTGAGGTGCGCCACTGTTGGACATATTTCTCTGTATTAACTCCTTTGTTCCTTAAAATAACTTCGTTATATTATCCCCATTTTACAGTTGGGGAAACTGAGGCACAAAGAGATTGAACACAAATGCCTGATTCTCCAAAGCTGGTAATTGGAAGGGCGAGCATTTACCTCTAGGGAGGATTCTCACTTCAGTGCCTATGCTTTTATATTCCATGCCACGCTGCCCATGAGAATTATGTGACTTGATAGAGCTGTGTACAGAATGTGATGAAGACACTTCATTGAGCAGGTGACACTAAAACAAAGTTTGACAGATGAGTAGACATTTACCAGGTGCACTATAGTGCTAAGGATACGATTTTTAATTAATAAATTCTTCCTGGTGGATGTACCGATTGATTGATTAATTGAATAATGAAGCTGTTTTTAGGAAGCATTGGGCTAGGTAGTCTATAAGTTCTAAATTAGTGATGACTTGGTTGTAAGAAGGAGAAATCTAGCTTAAACTGTACTTAGAAAGAAGGAGGGGAGCACTTATGAAGGCCTACGCAAGGCTCAAATGAAATAATCTCTGGCTGCTTTAATTCTTATGAAGGCTTTTTTTTTCCATATTGGGTAAAAAAAGAAGGACACTAGTTACTCAAGGCTCCTATTTTATGGGACTATTAACCTCTATAGAAAGAGCACAGAGGCAAAGATGTTTTCACTACCTCAATTCTTCCTCCTGGGCACACAGGAAGACGCGTTGCGTTTTCACATTGTTGGAACCATGTGACTGAGCTCTTGCCAAGGAGCTGTGGGAGGAAATGGTCTAAGTCCATACAGGACATGTTTTTTTCTGTGTCTGCCAGCCCTCTTTCCCCCTGGTTCAGTGACCTTGGAGGCTACATATTTCATATGGTGAGGTCACAAGCAGGAGTATGACTCAACCCAAATGGAACTTGCCTTCACCCATAAATATATCTTTACTTTATTAAGCTATTGAAATGCCAGGCTAATTTGTTGTGGCAGCATATCCTAGCCTATCCTGATTAATACAATTACTCGATTAATGAAAGTCTCAGAGATAAATCTTGGTGGACTAAATTGCCTTGCATGCCAATCTCTGAATTAAGTACCATGGTAAGAATTTAGAATAATCTGAATGGCCAGGCCCAACTTGGAGCCACCCAAAAATAAGCTATGCAGAATACTGGAGGAGTCAGAATGCAAAGGAACAGAGAGGGAAAAAAAAAAATTGTGTCCACTACATAGTCTATAGCCTCTATTTGTCTTATGGTAGGTAACTCATACTAAAAGTAGTTGCCAATTTCCTAGACCACTGGTAATCACATCCACATCTACCAGCATCTGAAAGGACAATCTTTCTGAGAATAAATCTCTGGTCTATTTCCACAATATAAATCCATTCAACACTTTAGTTCAATAACCAAACTTTTTTTCTGCTTGAAATTTTTCTTCTCACATTTTATTTCTTGCCTAGGAGTTAATGCTGCTCAATTCAGTCATCTTATTCAAATATAGAAAGGCTATATGTACATTTCTTATTTTTCACTAATACTGTCATCTGACTTTGTTTTTATTAAATATTAATACATTTATCTTCAAGAAAAATTAAATTTCTTTCCTTGCAAATCCCACGGAAGTAGAAAGTTGAACTGAAGGGCTCGTGGTTAGTGTTGTGTCTGAGGGAAGCTCATCTACATTAATCATATTCTGGGGCCAATTTTTATTACAGAAAATACCTGTGCACTTAGGAAGTAGGCAGGGAATGTTAAAATTCAAAGTACACAGAGAAATCCAGTCTTTCTTTGTACTGTGGGTTGTACAGTGCAATCAGAGAGATCTTTAATGGCATATGATTTTCTCACTTTAAATTTCAGACTTTTTAGGAAAACTCTACTTTCACAATTGGGCACAATCTTAAATGGCAACTCCTGCCATAGTATAGATCATTCCTCTTATCTTAAGCTGCATTTTTCTTTATGCTCTAGAACTGTATTTGGCTTCTTACTACAAATGGGTACTGTACTGAATGCTGTGATGTATTTTAGAGTAGTCAGAGGTAGGGAAAATAAGAGGTGTACATCTAAATGCCCAGATCAGTAATATAAGCAATAACGTAGTTTGCAGAGATTCAGAAGAAAAAGAATATCTGTTGAGAAGTATGCTTTTGATAAACCTCCTGAAAGGAAAGGGATTTAAAATGACACGAAAAATGGATTTTTGCAAAGGGATAACAATTAAAAAATAATAAGGTACTTTAATTTGAGGCATTGAAGAGTAAGTGGAGAAACCATACGGCAGGATTGTTTTAGGAGTTTCATGGAGGATTGAACTAAATTATCATCATCATCATCATCGTCATCGTCATCATCACCATCATCATCATTATTATGATTCCTTGGAAAATTTATTCTTAGCATTCTCATACCAAGGTTCTCTGTGACTTAATATTAACTAACATGCATTAAATAGTAATAATTTATCAAACATGGTAGCAAGCTCTTTACATAGACCAGCACATTTAATGCTCACAACAAGCCTATGAGGTAGGAACTGCTATCTCTGTGTATGTATGTAATCAATAATTTGCAAATCAATGAAAAGAGTTAGAAAATAACTACAATAAACACCTCCATATTTGCTAACTGCTCCATTTCTCTCCCTACATACATATACCAAACCATCTGAAGATAGGATGTATCCAGAGCGACACTTGCAAATGTGCAACTCAAGAACAAAAATATTGAAGAATTCATTTCTCAATATCAAAGATACTTCCCTAAAAAACTACATCACTACTACCACACATGAAAATATATGTATAGTAGTAGATGTATACATACATACATATATACATATAGTATACATACAATATTAATTCAACTATATCCTACGATATTCCATCCATTTTCCATTTCCAGTTGTCTGAAAAAGCATACTTATGGCTTCCTTCTAAATGCAGGATCCAGTAAAAATTGATATATTTAATTTGCCTGTTATGTCCTTTTAGTCTTTGCAATCTAGACTAGACTCTCCACCATCCTATATTTCTCATGATATTGAATCCTTTGATAACTCCAGGTAAGTCGTCCTAAAAAATATCCCATATTCTTGATTTGCTGACAATTTCATAATGATGAGATTTAGATCACATAGGGGGCATATTTGGGGAATGCTGTAAATATTCTACAAGAGCAGCTCAAAGCTCAAAGGTCACAATAGAAAATAAACTTTCTATTATTCCCTCATTAGGTCAAATAATGTTCTCTTTCTTTCTCTTCCTCTTCTATACTTATTCTTCAGCCTACCTTGTGGACAGTCGTCTTCTTTATCTTGTACTACAGAAATATGCATAGTCACTAATTGTACTGCACTGTTTAAGAGCTGGAAATGTGTGCCCCTCTAATATACAGGAAGATCACAACTAATATTTTTGGGGTAATGAAAAGATGAACACAAAATACACCGACCAACTTCATTACCTATTAAGTTTTGAACTTACCAACGAGAATGAAAAGGTAAATTCCTTTATGACAAGGCTTTGGTCATCAAAATAAATTCCAGATGGATTTAATTTTCAGCATTAAAAAACCCTGTAAAACACTCACCAACATATAGGTAAATACTTTTCATAAATATGAAAAAAGATTTTATAAAAATATATGCAATTGAATAAACCAGAAAGAAATTGAAAAATTTAAATACAAAAAATTCTTTCTGTATATAAAATGCATAAACTAAATTAAAAGGCAAAGTCAAGGAGAATATTTACTAAAATATTACAGAAAAAAATTGATATTATTCTTTCAAGAACTTATATATTAGCAAGAATTATACTAAAATCTCGATAGCTACGTAGGAAAAGAGAATACTGTGATTTATAGAAAAAAGTATATATGAATAAAAATCTATTAAAAATGGTTAATTTTATGAATGTTTGAATAAGTTAAAATTAATAAAACAATGAAATATTTATCTAGCAAATGTTCAAAGATTTTTAAAAACTTGATTTTTTGCAAGGATGCAAACAAATAGCACTTTCATTTACCCATGATGTGAATTTAAACATTTTCATTGCTCTGCAGGAAACAAATTAGGAATTTTATTATCAATAGCCTTGAGAAAGTTTAAACTATTTGACCCATTATTTCATTTTATAGGAATCTATCCAAAGAATGAGAAAATCTACCAAAGAATTATATAGAAAGATTGTATGCAAATCCAAATCAAATCAAATAATGGTTAAACAAATTCTAGTGTAGCTAGAGGATAGCATAATATTTCACTATTAAGAAATTCAAAAAAGTATACCTCGAATGGTAAAATGATAACATACTAATAAAAAATAAATAAATATATATAAATATATAGTCTGATACTAATTATGAATTATAAACACATACTTTTATTAAGTAAATATTCTAGGTTAACTCTGAAAGCAAGCTTCTGAGTTTTGATTTTGTTTTTTCCTTTTTTGTATCCTCCAAATTATTATTATAATTTTTTTTGAGGAAGAGTAGCCCTGAGCTAACATCCATTGCCAATCCTCCTCTTTTTTGCTTAGGAAGATTGGCCCTGGGTTAGCATCCGCACCCATCTTCCTCAGCTTTATATGGGATGTCGCCACAGCGTGGCTTGACAAGCAGTGCATATGTCCATGCCGGGGATCGAAACCTGTGAACCCCCTGCCACCAAAATGGAGCATGCAAACTTAGCCTTTACACCACCAGGCCGGCCCTTTCCAAATTATTTTTAATAATCATGTCTGCATTACACTTGAAATATTCTTTAAAATGTAAATAAACAAAAAATATTTAGGTGCTGGCGTCAGATGACCTTCGTAGTTGGAGAGTGACTTCAGGTTAAAGGAGGTGAATAGTCACAAGTCGGGTACAATGACTTGGGAAAGTGATTTGGTTATTGAAAGAGCAGCAGGTGCATCAGATTTTTCTTTCCACTCTTCTGTTGTTTATGCTGATACTTGACTGGGTCTCAACCATATGGATGTGCTTACTTGCACATTAGCCTAGTGTGCATTTGTCAGCCTCAGCTAAAGGCTCAACAGGCAGCTTGGATGTTTCTTGAACATCCATATTGAAGTCAGTCCAAAGTAGGCAGCCTGCCAGTGATTGATTACCTGTGGGAACTCCGGGGAGTTTTACATTTTATACATTTCCTCTCCCCTTCGGAAATTCGGCATTGTCTGTGTTCACCTCTATCTGGCATAATGAAGGCTCTCTAGATAAATACATCTTAAAATTGTCTTTGTTTGCAAAATGCCCAAATTTTGTTCACCTTAAAATTGAGTTGTGCTTTGTTAACTGTAAAGTTTTGGGAAACTCAGTTATACTCTCTAATCCTTAATTTCAAAACTGACACACAAAATACACGATTTGAATAGCTTAACATTTATGAAAGAAACCAAGTTTGAATTCAAAAAGCTTCCCACAATTAAAATTCTCGGCCCAGATGGCTTCACCAGAATTTTGTATTAAAAATTTAAAGAAGAAATAATACCAATTCTACATAAATTATTTCAGAAAATAGAAGAGGAGGAAGGCCAATTCTTTTTATGAGACCAGAATAATCAAATAATTCTGATACCAAAATCAGACAAGAACATTACAAGAAAACAAAATTACAAACCAATATTATTCATGAATTTAAGTGCAGAATCCTTAACAAAATAGTTGCAAATCAGATGAACATTATATAAAAATGAAAAAAAAAGTTTATATCGGAAATGCAAAGTTGAGTTAATACTTATAATTAGGTACATATAGTTCACACATTAATAGAATAAAGGCTATATAAAAATATAACCAGCTCAGTAGATATAGAAAAAACATTTTACAATGTCAACACATATTCATGATAAAAAATAATATCTCAGCAAACTAGGAATAAAAGCAAACTTCCCCAATTTTATAAAGCACACATATGTAAGATCTACAGCCAACAAAATATTTAATAGTAAAATATTGAATGTTTTCCCCCGATCGGGGACACAGCAAGGCTGTTCACGTTCATTGTGTCTTTCAATCATTGTACAAAGTGTTTATCTATAGCAAGATAAATAAATATAAAGTATACAGATTGGAAAGAAAAAAGTGAAATTTATTTTTCAGATACTCCTATGCGTATGTGTAAAATCTTAAGGGATGTACAAAAAAATTCCACAACTTAAGTAAATTTAGTGA
Organism: Diceros bicornis minor; assembly: GCF_020826845.1. Taxonomy (NCBI): domain Eukaryota; kingdom Metazoa; phylum Chordata; class Mammalia; order Perissodactyla; family Rhinocerotidae; genus Diceros; species Diceros bicornis. The sequence goes on from NC_080745.1 coordinate 71,996,142, forward strand.
AATCACAAGAAACAAAGTCATGAAACAATATAAACTTATCTCTATGGACTAGCAAAAATAATTGGAGTATTAAATTTAAATAAATGATTTGTCATTACTTAGAAAACAAAAAACTTAGGGATAATTATAATAAAAGATATGCAGGAATTATACATTGGTTAAAAAAAAAAACATTGCTCAAAGAAACCAAAGTAGATAGGAATAAATGGAGAGATAGTCCATGTTAGTGCAATGGGAGTCTCCATATTGTTAAGACGTCAAGTCTCTCCTATTCGATCTTAAGATTTAATTCAATCTCATTGAAAATCCCAGCAGCCATTTTTTTTGGCAAAAATTGACAAGTTTATTCTAAATTTTATATGGAATGAAAAAGACCTAGAGCTCCCAAATTAAGCTTGAAAAAAAAGCACAAAGTTGAAGGATTTACGCTACCTAATTTCAAGGTTTCTGTAATGCTACAGTCATCAAAATAATTTATTAGTAGTGTAAGAATAGAAAAATAGATAAAAGGAACACTGGGAATAAACCCACAATCATTTGATTTTATAAAGATGCCAAATAATTGCTGGTTTGCAAACTGGCCCCCGTACATGGAAGACAAGGAGAGACCAAAAAAAGAGGCAGCCCATTCCAGATAGGTAGGTGGCAGATTTAATAAGCCAGGGAACTTACATATGAGGCTTGTCTTGGCCAGCCACAAGATGAGTAGATCTCTGCTCCCACCCACCAGAATCCTAAAAGTTTATATAGAGGCCCTAACTGGGTTTAGTCAGATATACTGTCTGGTTTCAACAACACATTGCTCTCTCAAGGCTGCATCCGTGAAAATGGCTCCCACTGTGGAAACAGTAGGCAGAATGTACATTCCAAGGATAGAGCGGGGGGGGGGGGCAGGAGCTTCTGATTGCTTGGGTCCAGCTCGAGGGTCAACTGGCACGTCCTTTGATGACCTCCTCCCACAACAATTCAAAGAAGAAAGTATTTTTTAACATATGGTTCCAGAATAATTGAATATTCACATGGATCAAAAGTAAACCTCAACCACTACCTCACATTACATACAAAAATTAATATGTCATGCATCATAGACATAAATATAAATGCTAACATTTTCAAACTTCCAGAAAATAATATAGGAAACTAACTGTACAACACTGAGATAGGATATGTTTACTTAATAGAACACTCACAGAACTATCATGAATTTAAATGAAACAAATTAGACTTTATCAAAATTAAAACATGAGCTTATCAAAAGATAGCATTAAAAGTGAATAGGCAGGGCACTAGAAAGGAAGATATACATCTGTCAAAAGGCTGTCATCCAGAACTATATAAAGCCCTCCTACACATCAATAAAGAAAAACAAACCATGAAGTAAAAGATGGGCAAAAGACCTGAAAAGACAAATTCAAAGAGGAGTGTTTATGTATTCCTATGTGAAATTGGCAAAGAAGTGTATGAAAAAGTACTCCACATCATTAGTCATCAGTGGAAACAACATGATTCCACTGCACATCCGCTAAATGACTAAAGTCAGATATCTAACACCAAATATTCCAAAGGATGCAGAGCATCCAACTATCTCAGCTGGAATTACATAGCAAATACAATTGCCATAAAAAGGAGCCAAAGAAGGAAATGCTTATGGGGTTGGGATTGAGAAAGAAGCCACATAATGAGACAGAAAAGCAGTCAGAGAAGTAGGGAGACAGCAAAATGGTAGCATAAAGCAAATGTTAAGAAAACCAGCGAAGAGGCCAATCAATATGCACTTGGATAAAACAGTCTCAGTAGTTCCTCTTTAGGCACACATGTTCCTCTTCAGGTGACCTTCAAGAAATAAATTATCACAGAGGAGTGGAGATACAAGCTATTGTAAAAGAAACTAAAGGATTAACATTAAAGGGAGAAAGAGAGGAAAGTGGTTTAGAAAACTCTCTTGAAAAGTATGCATTGCAGGAAAGAAGAAAGCTAAAAGGATAGCTTGAGGATATATCCAATTGGGGAAAATCCCTCATAGGGGAAAAAAGTCAAGTTTGTTTATAGGTGTGGGGACACAGCTAATAAAAATGAAGTTATGAAGACGTAAGAGACGATACAAGAGAGAATATTGACAAATGCTGGAGGAACGTTCCAGGGAAGTCAGAAATAAACAAGTCCAGGAGCACACATGAAAAAGTTTAACAGGTAGTTAAAGACACAGGAGCAGGGGCCGGCCCCGTGTCTTAGTGGTTAAGTGCGCGCCCTCTGCTACTGGTGGCCCAGGTTTGGATTCCCGGCGCGCACCGATGCACCGCTTGTCCAGCCATGCTGAGGCCACGTCCCACATACAGCAACTAGCAGGATGTGCAACTACAACATACAACTATCTACTGGGGCTTTGGGGAGAAAAAGGGAAAAAAAAAGGAGGAGGATTGGCAATAGATGTTAGCTCAGAGCCAGTCTTCCTCAGCAAAAAGAGGATGATTGGCATGGATGTTAGCTCAGGGCTGATCTTCCTCAAAAAAAAAAAAAAAAAAAGACACAGAAGAAGTATTTTGTGGTACCAAAAAGAAGAGCTTCCTATTGCTTGAACTTGATCCTGGAAGAGAACGAATTGGGATTATTTTGTGAGAATAAAGAGCTCAAAAGTGGAAGTGATGATTGCAGAATAGTGGAAAACGTATAATACCAATGATAAAGAAACAAAGCTAATAAGGAATGAATAAAAGGATGGCAGAGCAGTAATGAGAGACCAAATAAAGTGAATTAATATGAACTCATAAGTAGATATCAAAATAGTTTTATAATTTCATGTAGCAGTATTGTAGTTTAGTCATTCTTGTAATTTATTTTGCCCCTTGGGAATATATATCTAGATATTCATATCTATATATTCATATCTATATCCATATCTATCTTTCTATCTATATGTATGTTTTCTAATTTAGCCTAGTAATATATATTTTTCTGTCTATATTGAACTAGTGAACTTATCATGTATTTATAATAAATGTGGGTGAGGTGGGGATAAAAGAATGTAAAGACACATGTCAAGGAGTGAAAAGGTTAGGAGACGTAGGGAGCAAATCAAAAGTCAATTCTAATGTGACAGCTTCCTCCAACACCTGTGGATGGTGAATCACTTATAGACAATAGAGTGCTGGAGGTGGCTTACACTGATTTATGAGAGCAAAACATGCATATCTCTTTCCAGCTCCACATTCAGTGATATGATTCTGGTAGCTTGATATCTTCCAGGGTGGGAGTAGTCACAACTTGGAAATTGGAAAACACTAGATATTGTTTTTTCCTCTGATAGCTGATTTACAAAGATTTCACTGCTTCTACCCCGCTGAACTCCTGTTACACAATTTCTTTGCTGCACTACAATAATGGATTTCAATGTTGATCTTCTCCTACTATATTATCAGATGCAAAGAATATCAATTCTTCTTTATCAAAACCTCAGCTTTTTTTTTTTTTTGTGAGAAAGATCAGCCCTGAGCTAACATCGGTGCAAATCCTCCTCTTTTTGCTGAGGAAGACTGGCTCTGAACTAACATCTATTGCCAATCCTCCTCCTTTTTTTCCCCCAAAGCCCCAGTGGATAGTTGTATGTCATAGTTGCACATCCTTCTAGTTGCTGTATGTGGGACATGGCTTCAGCATGACGGGAGAAGCGGTGCGTTGGTGCGTGCCCGGGATCTGAACATGTGCCGCCAGTAGCGGAGTGCACGCACTTAACCGCTAAGCCAAGGGGCCGGCCCCAAACCCCGGCTTTTATCACAGCACCAGGTACACACTTTCCTTTCAGAAGGAAGGAACTAAGAAAGGAAGGAAGGAAAAATGTGGAGAGTGAGGGAGACAGGGAGGGAAGGAAGTTCCATATGGGTGATTTTGAGTTTGAGATTGTGACAAAAGATCTAAATAAGTTGTTCCTGAAGTAGAATTGTGAATTCAATTTATCAAACAGACGTGGTTGCAAGATTCTCAAAAACCATGATACCTGGGAATGTGAAGGGGAGTGGACATTGTGATGGTCATTGAGGAAGGTAGGGGATTGTCCTTCAAGCTGGCAAATAACAAGAAGGATGGAAAAGACCATTTTAAACAAATGGAATACTGATCCTCTCTGAGGATGAAAGGTGTTAATATCCTCCCCCAAATAGCAAACATTCTAGCTTTAGAGTTATACGAAAGTTCACGTTTGATCATTTTGCAAATGGATACAAACTGGTTGTGGCTTACAGCTATTATTTTTTTCCCTTAAAGCAAGTGCATAAACAGCTTACCTAGAACTCTCTTTGAGAGACAGCAGCAGGATCCCTTATCTCGGCAAATATAAAACAAAAAGGATGAATTCCGTCATTCCTCTTGAGTAGATATAAACAGTACTTGGATTTCAATAACCAGGAGCTGTTGGGAGGCAGGATAAAACATTCATTGATGAGGAAGGTTATGGAGTCGATTACCTGAGTTCAGATCCTAGCTCTGTCACTTATTGTATCTGTGAAATTATACACGTTACTTATTCACAATGTTCCCATCTAAAAAGTGGAATTAGAACTACTTTATTCATTGGGTTGTTCAGAGAATCAAATAAATGAGTAAGTAGATCATTTAGCATGGTGCTTGGCATACACAAAGTACTCAATTAAGTGTTTACGATATGATGATGGTGAATATGCTGATTCAAATATGGGTGGCTAAAGAGGACCCAGACCTCTAGGTCTCTCAATCTCTTTCCTGCCCTCAGGTACTTCTGCAAAGACATGGTAGCCTTTAAGAAGGCAGGACCGTGCAGGCTTCCTAGGAGCATCAGTGAGAGCTTATTCACATCTCTGTTCTGCCCTTTTCAGTGATTGCTCAAAATCAATTCTAGAATGTTGTTCTTTCCAAAAATCGTAAGAGTTTAATCTCTGGATTTAGTGAGAAAGTTACCAACATACTTCTGTATCTGGTCTAATATTTCACACTTCAAGGCAAGAATATTTTCCATGGAATGCTTACATTCTGTAGTTTTAGCCTTCTTCCTCGTCCAAAGATGCTTGCTTTACTAAATGTAAAAAAAAAAAGTCCCACTGTATCTTTCACACGCCCTGTAATGATTGCCTGAGTACTGTCAATGTTTAAAATAATTGTCCAAAGAAAAAATTATTATCCCCTTTGAATGATTTCTGGCATATCTGGAAGAATTAATTGGTAATTTCTATAAGAGCCTGAATCAACCTAGTTCTTACTGAAATCATACTCAAAAGTTAAAAATAACTATACTTCAGAGAAGAATTTTGCATCCTTTATTCTGATTCTTTTTCTAAAGTTTGAAAGATTTGCCTGAAATCAAAGATTATTTATGCTTTAACAGACTGTGGTGCAGGTGGGATTACAGTAATAATAATAAAGCAACTTTCATGGACTCTGATTTCCAGGCCTCTAGAAAGTCCTTCCTTCCCAGCCAAATATATCTGGTCTCCTCAAGGGAATGAATCACATGTGCTCACAAAACAAGCCAATTTTCTGCTGGCTGTCACTGCTTCTCCTCCATGGAATTCCTTAGTGCCTATAGGCTTCCGAGGAGTAATCACTTGCCCACCAGGTGCTGCTTTTTCCCCCGAGAACAGCCAAATCTTCTGTCTCTGCCACAGCTGTAGGGTGTATTACTGTGAGAAGGAAATATTTCCTCTCTCCTCTTGGGTCGCACTCCATGAGAAGGAGTCAAGAAATGTTGCTCATGCCTCAAAGAGTTTCAGAGACTTCAGTACAATAATTCCTCCTATTTTGTTTTGTTTTTGTTATTGTTGTTGTTTTTAACTTGAAAACTTTTGTTTCACATTCAATTTAGAGATGCACTGTACAGGGGATGGTCCACGAACACAGTCAAGTGATGGACTCTACACTGTGCGTAGAATTGTCCATCCTCTCTCATAGAACAGATTCTCTCTCCGGTACTTCTGGGGCCTTCATGGAAGTAGATGAAGTAGATCATGGAAGTAGATGTTGACAGTCTCTACCATGGATTGGGAGGCATGTATGATTCTCACTCAGATGTAAGCTGTCTCTCTCCCCTCCAACTGCTCTCCCCTCCCCCACTTCCAGCACACTTGCTCTCCCACTACCTAATCACCAAGCACTATGTTTTCCTTATTGTTGTTTCATTACATGGACCCTATCTTTGCTATTTTAAGTCTAAGGCTAGTTAACTTGGTTACTATGTGGGGGCACCAATGAAGCAAATATCTTGAGTTTGGTTGCAAATATTTCAGCCTAGTCTGACCATGGGCCGTAGACTAGGTTACATTCCTTTTTCTGATGCCATTCTGTAGAAAAGAAAGTGTTCTTCAGAGAGTTTCAAAGATGCCTGATCTTTAATTGAAGCCAATTTTACTCACCATGTGACATCACCCTCTCCACTGAGTAGTTTTTCGTTTATTCAGGAGGACAAATTGTTACCCATGAGATTCCAAGCAAGAACTACAGGTAGCACAAAATCCAGGACTTAATTTGTTAGAACAGAGTCTATCATAGGAATTCCCTGGGAATGAGAATAGCCATGGAAAAATTCACAAAGGGTAACTAGTAGAGCTGAATCTTAAAATATTAATGGAAATTGGTTAGCGGGAGAGGTGGTCATTCCAAGTGAAGAAATGATACTTTCATATTACAAGTAATTTTCACTGATTCAGATTCTACTGGTGGGTTCTCATTACTGGTGATGAATTTCATATAGTATAAAGAGCAGCTTCACATGAGAATCCAATGAGAATTAAGAGAATGCTTCCCAAGCAAATGATGCTGAAACTATCTGCCATCTAGAAGCCAGGGCTGTAAAAAGGAAACCCATCTCTTCCTATGCCAGTTTGACAGCAGATGACTTCCCCATAGTCCCCATCTTTTAGCCCCAATTTAAGTCAAAATTTCTTATCAAAATGGAACTTTTCCACATAAAGTGCATTATTTTGCTAAGAATTCCAAGGGTAAAGCTAAAGTTGTGCTAATTTAAATCAAATTAGCTTCACTGTAACTAGAAACTCAAGCTTATGATCTTTTATTTAACAGTTTATAGCCTTACATATTTTTCTCTATAATCCTGATGCTTCAGCAAAACTAAGGAAAAAAACAGTTTATTTTGATAAATTCTTGATTTAGCAGCCCAACAAACTCACTAATAACTTGCAAGAATAAGTCATTGTTGGACTGGAATTGGCTTCTTTATCATGGCATTGTCACTTCATAACGCTTGAGAGAATCTAGCATTTCAACAACCAGAAGAGATTTTCTGTTGAGGAACAGGATTTTTTTTTTTTTTTTACTATATCTTCATTTTTATAATTTTTTTTGTAAACAACATAAATAGGGCTTTCTTATGAATAAGTGCAGTATTATGTCATTCCGATCTTAATACAATTCTGGTACAATTTTTCTCTTGTTACTCATTCCATTTTTGTGTTTTCACTGTTTTATCACATAGATGAAGATGGCATAAAGCACGAGGGAATAAATGGCCTCCTATTATACAGTCTATATCCATCTATACATTTGTAATTTCATTAATGTTTATTTATTTAAAAATGACACGTAGATGACAGAAATAGTTAAAATCATTGAAAAACAAAAAGTCCTCATGCTTAGAATTTGTTTCTATTAAGAATTAGAATGGAAGGGAAAGACAGAAAGAAAACAGATTTAGGATGTAAAAGCCTGGTGATCCCTAACAGAGGTAGATGCTTCAAGAAATCTGTAGAATAGGGAGCCATCAAAAAAGCGCAGACACTTAGTGAAAGTCATCCTACAAGTACCTGGCAATTATGTTGTACGATTTTAACCTCTCCTTTGGGGAGGAGAAAAAACACACTTAAAAGTCCCTAACCTATTTACCTTGGGTTGTTCTAATTGCTTTCATTTGTTGAGAGCCATATTATATGTCAGCCACCTTGCTAGACACTGGTTGTGGTATATCGCCTCACAATAACCTTAGGTGGCTATAATCATCTTCATTGCACTGACGAGGAAGCCGAGGTGAAGAGCAGTCAATTGCCTGCTTCCAACAGCTTGCAAATTGCAGAGTAAGGACCTAAGAAATCACAGGGATTTTAAAACCCCATCCCTTAACACTAATTCACAATTGAGTCATGGGGAGGCTGAATAATTGCATGCTCCATACTTCTCCTCATCCAGCTTTTAATTTATGTGTCTACTTACCCCGCTTTAAGCTTCCTGAAATCACCTGGCACATCTTAGAGAGAAGATATATCACAATGAATATACAACTCTCCTCATAGTCTGGCCAATGGTGTTGCCGGGTACAAAGACCAGGATGCATCATTTTTATAATCCAGCACTTGGTATAGTGTCTGACACAGAGTTATGTTCATCTGTTAATACTCACTGCTTTCTGCTAATATAGATACTATTCTTATTCATATTTTTAAGTAAGAAAAAATGAGGTACAGATAATACATTTATTTGCTCATATTCACAACACTAGTTAGTGACTGAGGTGTTTTAAGTGATTTGCCTGACCCTAGAGCTCTTAAACACTAAACAGATTTGTTTTTCTTCTATAATCCCAAGACCCAGCACAACTCCTGGCCCATTAATTTTTTTGGAGATTGGCCAAATAGATATAGAGCAGTTGTTAGAGACAGCAATTATAGCCAGGTATATATCACCAGAAACTGGCTGCTACTATCATGGTGGGGACTTGGTTTGGCTGAGTCTTCATGGCTATTCGAGAGGTGGTGATGGCAGAGATGGAAACATTTTCTTTTTCTGTGCCACAATTACAACAGCCTTTCCCCTCTTACCCCACCCTATTCCTTAGCTATTCATGAAGATTGAAATCCAGATAACATATCTTGATGCGCGTTACTAGTAAAGCCCTGCTATGATGTGCTTAAGGCAAAAGGTAAGAACAATGGCAAGAATTGCCCCACCCACTCCGTGTGTCCTAGAACTAGATCTATATACTTTATTAGTAATTAATGGGGCATTTCATGTTCTCCAATTTGTCTATACTAATTGCCTGCCTCAGGGTTATCATTAGACAATTAGAAAGAACCACCAAGGCAGCAGAACTCTCTCCTCTCACCATCTTGTGCATCATCAGGGAAATTTAATTCCATTCTGCAGAAAAGACTGCAGATGATGCTCTTAAAGAATATGAAAGCCTATGTCTTATTTTCCTTATTTTATTATCGTATTGACTGACAGACATATGCATTCCCAAGTCACCAGTTCCAGTAAGTCCAAGCAAAATGCTTAATTCTTGCTGCCATGAACTTCAGGTGTCATAAAATATTTGTGAAATAAGAAATGACAAAGAATCAGATCATTACAATATCACCTTCATCCATCATGCATAGCGGGCTTGGCCCCAAAAGAACTTTGATTTTAATAATGTTAGAATAATTGTATATCATCCTGTAGGACACGTTGTTTTCTTTGTTTTAAAAGAAAAAAAAGCAACATCACTTTTGGATACAATGGAAAATTTCCCCTTTTTGCTACCAACCAACATCTGACAATTTATCCTGTAAACATCATTTATTATGCTTGCCAGCACAACTACAGATTTTGGTACATCTGGCAGCCAGTAAAATAAGTGAAGTAAAAAATACACATATACTTAGCTTTGAAATGCATAATTTACTCAAGGCTACAAAGTAAGTGGCCCTGTATGCCTTTCTGTGCTTATCCAGAAATCCACAACTATTTGAGAGGATGTTCCAGTAAGTCCTCATGTTTAATTCTGGTCTAACCTTTAAACACTCTTGAGGATTCTCTTTTCTTCACGACATCTTTTATCTCAGTCTACCTGTCCTAACTCATTTTATCTGCCCATTCCCCTAAACCTTCTGTAAAGAAGGAGCTTGTTTTGAGTTCATACTAGGTTTTGGACACTCAAAGAAATTCAAAATACTGAGACATCCTAGAAACTGCCTTCAAGAACACTAGTACCTGGTTATACAACTAGGCCCATGAACATTAAGCAACAGAAGGGCAATGATAAAACCATTGTAAACAATTTAGAACAAGACACTGCAATTTAAGTATGTCAGTGTGCTGTTAATTACTTTTTCACGCAGTCTTTGTGATTTTGTGCTACCCCATGCTAGCTAGCTCATTCAAAATTTACAGAAAACTTCAAGGAGAGTGGCTAAATATAGCTTGTATCAAAAACACATGGGATTTTTATCAATGAGAGCTTCATTGCTTCTCTTATTTTATTTGTGCAGCAGGTGATCATTAAAATTAAGTCCTTGATAAAATGAAACTCAAGGTAATTCATCTTGGGCTACATCTCATGCATAGGGGAAATGACTCATGAATAGTTATAGGGCTCAAGCTTTGGGGATAAAAAAATGTAGTGTTAATGGGAAGATCATAATAATTAAGTGGAAGCCAACCCTTGGATATCAGTAGCCACTCACAGACTCATTGGCAAAAGTAATGAAGGAGCTATAACTGTCATAAATATTCCTTATTAGGCTTTAATTATCAGGGCAGGAGCCTGAGCCTTGATGAGTTTTTAATGAAAGTTAGGATGATTTCCTAATTTAGCATTTTTCATTTTAAAAGCTCATTAGCCCACAAAAAAAAAGTACATGAGGAAATGTATATGTTAATTAGCTTAACTAGCAGTAATCATTTCACTATGTTTATGTATACCAAAACACCATGTTGTACCCCTAAATATATACAATTTTTATTTAAAATTTTTAAAAATAAATAATAAAAACCTGGAAAATATTTTTAAAAATAAATAAAAGCTCACTATTCCATTATAGCAACAATATTCCACAATGCAACAAGACTTGACAAAATAAAATGCAGGGCTGAAAAACTACATTTCCAAGAGTAGACCTCTTCAAGATTTACTTTATATTATTTGTCATCCAATAAGTTGTTCTTTGTCAATTTGCCCTTCCTCATTGTGCTATAAAATATTAACCCTTTACGCCTTCTGTAGGGACTCGGTGTTACTTACTACTACGGATATTTTAGATGCTGCCAACTGTGGAAAGCCATGTTCAGGTGAGAAAAATTTCGAGCTAGGTCCATTGTTTCGAGGACCTCAGACAATCCAATACTTAGCCTAACACATTCACTAGGCCACTGGGGCTTTGAAATAGTCATTCAGAGGGGCAAAGAGCCAAGGCTGCCTTCAGACCCACAAACCCATCAATGGGTTTGCACACGAAAACAAATGCACACAACTCTTACTGGTTTTATAATTTATATTGAATTCGCTAAAGGAGAAGAAGCATGGGTTACTGGCAAGAGAAGAAAATGTTTAGCAGGAGGTGATGATCTAGTCAGTATATTCGGAAAAAGCACTTCCTGGGGTCTCCACTACATAAGCTTTTACTTTTTATAATCCTTCCTCTGAAATTTGCGGGCAGTACTAGATTTTTAAATTACATTAGTGTGGACTTTCATTCTTCCTGGTGAATACATTAAAGGTAGCCACTATTAAAGTTTCTTTTCATATATGTTGAAAAGGAAATTAATTGCCATGCTATGAGACCTGTTTTAATGTTCTCTAAGCATATTATTTGCACATTTGATTGTAAGCCATCAATAAGCAACTTCTGGATTGATTTTTTTCAGCATGAATAAGAGAGGTAGGGGTGTATTTTTAATTATGGTGACATGCACCCTCTATCTTAAACACCCAAGAGAAGCATAATTTAATAAATTCATGTGATATGGAGAATGTGAGAATAATTGCTCTTTTTTTTATTAATAAGTTCTATTTCTATAAGGGAGATAGATTGAGAATCTTATCTGGAGGTTATACTTTTAAACAGTCAGATTAAAAGAAGTTGTGAAATAGCTATTGAAGTTTGGATGCAACTGGAGTTCATTCACAGCCTATTTCCATCATAATAGGATCTTAGAAGTGAGCACAGAAGAAAAAAAGGTCTGATTCAGCCCTTGACACAATGTGGAATGGGTCTCTACAGTAATATCTGTGAGGTTTTTTCCAGACTGGTAAGACAGCCAGATCTCATGGCCTCATTATTTTTAACTTGAAAACCTGTTTCCTAATAGTAATAATGACTATGCTATAAACCCTTTGTCTCTCATTAAAAAGTGAAAAGAAAGCAGTATTTTAGGGAACTAAGTATGAAGGCAAATTCGCATACAGGTCCTAGCTACACTAAGGCAATACCCGAGGTAGCACAAATGCTTTTGTTATCCCAATTTAGTGCTGTCTGGTGGAATAAGCATTATTTAAAAGTGGAGTCGAGACAACAAGAGGGAACCTGAGGAACCTGAAAAGTGGCTTGGATGGTCTGTGTGAAGGGTCCTGAAGATACATCGGAATGATATATACCTATCCATGAGGCTTGCCTGTGGAAAACACCACTTCTCTTGGATGAGGCATGAATTGCTCTCAAGTTCTCCACCATGGCTTCTGCATATTGTAACAGATAGGACTTAGATTCACTGCCATAAATTAATCATAATTACCCTGCATTGGGAATTAAATCATTGGGAAAATAAAAACCCAGAAAGTACTATGGAAAAATATCAAAGCTTGATACAATGTCTTCCAGTAGGACTTTTTAAATGCCAGTCACAGCCAAGGCACCTTCTGTGAATATTTTCTTACCTCATTTTGTACTTGCAGGCACTACTTCTAGAAAAGAATAACTTAGTTCAATTGCTTCCATAAACTTCAGCTGATTTTAAACTTTCCCTTTCACACAACTCCAGCGAATACCACTGCATAAACTGAGAGATCTTTGGCCTCCGTTGTGCTGGAGAGAATACAGGAGGAAGAGAGGAACAAAAGGGGTGAGAAAGTTCTGTGCAGAGGCAACAGGAATCACTAACCTTCTCTCGCAAGCATTTTAGAGGACATCCACATGAGTAGGAATCACCATTTGCAATAGTTGCATTTTGAAATTCTGAGTTTAAAATCTTATGAATACATCCCTTAACATGTTTAAATTATGTTAGAATTCAGTGTAGAATATATACAGAAATATAGAAGTGTTTTGATGGTATATGTGATGAACACCTCTAAGCGCTTCTAAAATAAATCAAGGTGATTTTTAAGTCAAGAGAGCCTCTGCTATGGCTAGAAAATTGGTGGGGGCTGGCCATCATTGTGATTTCAAGATTAAATATTAATATGATATTGTTTGTCTTCTAAGTCTGTCATACTGATAACATACAAGATACACATCTCTGTTACTAGATAATAAGCTCCTCGACAGCAAAGACTCTGCCTTCATTCCTAGTATCCCCACACCAAGCACAATAATTAGTGCAAAGTCAGAATTCTATGTTAGGTGTATTAATGAATGAATGAAAGATTAAATGTTAAATGTATATCAAGTGTGTACACTTCCCTATAATGAGGTCAACCATTAGAAACTAAATAGAGTAATTTTTTCCATTTGTAATAGTGTCTTCCTTCTATCCTGCTAACAGCTATTCGGGTAAAAATAACCAACTCATTCATGTTTATTGCTTTCAAGGCTAAAAACTGCACAACTGAAAGAACAAAAGAGGTAAAACTCTTTAAATCAAATGAGAGAATAATAAACAAATAATTCAATAAATGTGATTTGTCATCAATAAAAATATCTTGCGGTTGAAGTCAATCCTAAAAGCAAAGCCAGGCAGTTTTTCAAAATATCTGCATATAAGGGCCTTTATAATATTACTTGGGTGTTAAAAATGTCAGTAAAAGGTAACAAGGTAAATAAAACCGAGTTTCTTAAAAATTATCTCAAGCAGAGGACTGGGAATAGTTTAAAAGAATACATATACAGACCTTTTTCATTTTTTGATATTTTTATATGAGGCCTGAGATGCCCAGGAGGTATACTCATGTAACAACAGAGGGTCATTCATATAGAAGTGATATGGAGGGTATGTGCAGGACTGTTGTTTTTTCTTTTACTGAGAAGAGAATGCACATTTGGCACAGAGCTGAACTGTTTAGGATAATGGAGGGATAACGAATCCCTACGTTAGGTCCTCCTTCCACATGCTCACCCACACAGCACTCAGTTTCTCTCCATAAAATAAGTTGAACAATACACAAGAACGTAACATCGCAAATTACTGATCCGTATATTTCAGTTCTATTCTGCCTAGAGGTACATAAATTATAGCCAGACAAATGAGGCTAAATAAATTGGTGGCCACTAGTCACAAGTTTTAATAGATTCACAGCCCTAACAAAATAATCAAGGGTGACTTGTGCTGTATGGTTCTAATTTGAAGCATAGTAAGTAAAAATGAAGCTACCCTTCCTCAGCTCAGGCCTGCTTTATTGTCTCCTCCTTCTCTCTTCAACAAAAGTTTCTAAATTGAAATGTCTTGGTATTCTCTCCTTTGTTCCCAGGACCATCGAGAAAATAATAATGATAAATATATAAACACATTCATTGGTAATCTTTTGTTATTGTATTTGTTGAAGGAATCAGCCTGGGGACACCGGCTGATAGAAGCTGCCGCTTCATAAGCAAGAGTGACAGAGGGAGTTTTTCAGCAGAGCGCTTTGTGTGTGTGTTGAGGGTGGAGGTGGGTATCACTGAAAGTAGCTGTTAGAAGTTGAAAGGTTGCTGACGATTTTACCAAGTGATGAAAGGTTTCGGTTATATTTAAAGCATGACCCAGGAAAATGAATCATTCTATTGATGAGGTAGCAGCAGCATCTTTTTAAAAATGACTTAATGGGAGCTAAGAAAATGTACCAAATGTAATCAGTATTTGTGATTTATTTTCGAGATCTTGAAAACTTGATTCTTCCCATTCTAGGGAAGTTAATCAGGAGTGAGAGTCAAAATATTTAATGGCCAAAGCATTTGGACATCAGTCACTCAGAAAGGAGACCAACCACAGAGGTTCAGGGGAATCATAGTGGCTTTTTAGGTAATCAGCTGACAGCGCTGCCCCCAAAAATAGTCAACAACATATATTTATTATATGATTCCTATGTGCTAGGAACTTTTCTAGCAGAAGAAGAAACAAAAACACCTGTCTCCACAGAGCTGAAATTGTGATAGGAGAGAAAGATAATGAATAAAATAAGAAAAATACATAGTATATTAAATAACAATGAGTACAGATACAGGAAACTTCCATTTCCAGAGACATCAGAATAATGGAACCTGAACTTGCCTTCCTGTACTAAATAACTAGAAAACAGGACAAAATATATGAAACAACTATTTCAGATATCACTCAACAGGACCCTCAGGATTGTGATCCCTGAGAGTAATAAATGAGAAACAAGTCAGTTGACCCCTGCAATTATCCCTATATTTCGTTAGGAGTTACTTTTCTGACTGCATACGGGACAATTTCTGGAGAAAGCACAAGAACAGGGAACTGTGCCCTTAAAAAGACCTAACATGGATCTGTGAGAAGTTCAAGGTCTTACCTGTCAGGATGGAACAATCCACAAAACACCCATAATTTTCCGAAAAGACTCTGGAAGGATCCAACCTTGTTAGCATAGATAAATTAGCCTTAGAGTAAAAGCTAGTCCAGACTTTTATGAACATGCTTTTAAAAAGCCTCCAGGGGCCGGTCCAGTGGCGTAGTGGTTAAGTTTGTGCACTCCGTTTCAGTGGCCCGGGGTTTGTAGGTTCAGATCCCAGGCATGGACCTCGGCACTGCCCATGGAGCCATGCTGTGGCCACATTCCATATACAAAATAGAGAAGGATGGGCATGGATGTTAGCTCAGGGCCAATCTTCCTCAGCAAAAAGAGGAGGATTGGCAATGGATGTTTGCTCATGACCAATCTTCCTCACCAAAATAATAATAATAATAATAAATAAACAAATATAAAAGTAAAAAAGCCTCCAAAGAATCACACTGATTAGCATGAAACTTAACTGCCAGCCCAAAGAAGATCTAGCACTCTTTAAAGAAAGACAATAAATCCATTTTAAAATAGTATTCACAATATCCAGCATGCAATAAAAAAGTACTAGATATGCAAAGAAGCAGAAAGACGCCCAATAACTACTAGAAACAATTAAAAAGAAAAAACAGAACCACAAGGAACAGAAATGATGACATTTGCAAACAAAGAATTTAAAAGAGCTATTATAAAAACGTGCAAGAAATTAAAGGAAAATATGATTTAAATGAAGAAATATATGGAAGACATAAAACCCAAACTTCTAGGGTTAAAAAACACAAACATACAAAGGATGGGCTTTAAAGCAGATTAAGTACTTCTATAAGTAAAGGTTAGTGAATTTGAAGACATAGAAAGAGAAAATATCCAAACTAAATCAGAGAATAAAGTGCTAAATGGTGAACAAATTCTCAATAACCTGTAAGATGATTTCAAGTGATGTAACATATCTAATTGGAGTCCTAGAACAAGTGTGAAGTAGAAACGTATTTATACAAATACTAGCTCTTTCTCATATATGAGAAGTTCAACAAATCTACACAAAGGTATATCATAAACAGATAGCTGGTCAGTAGTGATAAAATGAGATTTTAAAAGCAGCTATAGGAAAAAAGACAATCTGTCTGTAGGGTAAAAATAGAAATAACCTTTGACTTTGCAACAGAAGCAATGCAAGCTAGAAAAAAAATATAGTGACATTTTAAAGAGCTGAAAATAAAATAAAACAAAATTGTCAACCTATTATTTTATTATTTTATGAAAATAGTCTTTTAAAAATAAATACAAAATAAAGATATTTTCAGACAAATAAATGCTAAAATAAGATTCATTTCTGGACTTGCATTACAAGAAATCACAAAGTTTCACAGTATAAACAAAATGATACCAAATGGAAACTCTTATTTATACAAAGAAATAAACATCAAAATGGCCAATATGTTAGTAAATATAAAAGGCTTTCTTTTCTCATTTTCAAAATGGTTTATTTAAAAGAAAACAAAATAAAGTAAGAATAAAAACAATATATTGTGGGTTAATATAAAATGTTGAAATAAAATGTATGAATGATTCATTTTTAATTATTTTTCTATAAATACATTTTGTTGATATACGAATCATTCATAAAAATAAAATGCTTTGAATTGTCTTGCAATCAAAAATCAATTGACCCCTTCCACTTAATGGAAGATAGAGTAGGTATATTTTTCCTATTCCTTCCACTAAGTACAATGAAAAACTTAGACATTTTATATGTATTATAAAGAGAAAAAGACACTAAAAAGTGCAGAAAAGAAGAGATATGGTTAAGGAACTCAGAATCTGTGTAATGGTATAGTGGTGAGTTCCCAGGCATCGTTTTTATTTAATTTTTTTTGTCTTATGTTTTCCAGGACTGGTGCTGGTGAACATGACAACTTGAAAATACCAACAGGCACAGGTGAAAAACCACCAACAAAATCTTCTCTCTAGCCAAAGGACCAAGAGAGGGATATCACAGTGAGGTAGAAAACTTTTAGACAATAACTCTATTACACACAAACACTATAAAAAAAGGAAAAGGAAAGAAAGGGAGAAAATAAAATCTGCAGCCCCACTCCCATTCATTCCAGCAAAGGCTGAGTGAAGAACCTAAACTTCCACACTTGCCAAGCTGCAATAATGCCCCTCAACCCTCCACTGAAAAGGAAGGTGTGGAGTTAGAGCAGGCCAACTAGGGAGTGGGGACTTTCATCCGCAATGGTCAGTAATACACCACCCGCCCCACCCCCAGCCTGCTCTGCTTCTTGCCCTCCCAGCCTCCCCACCCACTCTCACCTTGCATTGTCAGTGGAGACCATGCAAGGAGCCTGGACTTCCAACCTCATCCAACAGTAATGAGACATGCCCTCCCTGCTGCAGACAAGTCAAAGAAGTCAGCTAAAATAGAAGGTTGAAGTGAAATCCAAGGTTTCATAACATAATACTCAAAATGTCCAGATTTCTGTAGAGTCACTTACGTTATCAAGAACCAGGAAGATCTGAACTTAATCAAAAATAATAATAAATATCAAAACTGAAATGATAGGTACAATAGGATTATCTGAGAAATATTTTAAAGCAGCCTTCATAAAATTGTTTCAAAAGACAAGAGATTACACATGCTGGTGAGGATATGGAGAAAAGTGAGCCCTGGTGCCCTGTTACTAGGAATGTAAGTTGGTAAAGCCACTGTGGAAAAGGGTATGGAGGTTCCTCAAAAAATTTAAAATAGGATTACTATATGATCCAGCAATCTTACTTCTGGGTATATACCCAAAGAAGATGAATTCATTATATCAAAGAGATATCTGTAATCTTATGTTCATTGCAGCATTTTTCGCAACAGCCAAGACAGGGAAACAACATAACGGTCCACTAACAGATGCATGGATAAAGAAAACACTCTATATATGTGTGTGTGTGTATATATATGAATGGAATAATATAATAATACAATGAAATATTATTCAGCCATAAAAAAGAAAGGAATTCTGCCATTTACAACCACATGGATGGACCTTGAGGGCATTGTGCTAAGGGAAATATGTCAGACAGAGAAAGATTAATACTATATGAACTCATTTACATGTGGAATTTAAAAACATTGAACTCATAGAAACAGAAAGTAGAGGCCAGCCTGGTGGCGTAGTGGTTAAGTTTGTGTGCTCCACTTTGGTGGCCCAGGGTTTGCAGGTTCAAATCCCTGGTGTGGACCTATGCATTGGTCATCAAGCCACGCTGTGACAGGAATCCCATATACAAAACAGAGGAAGATGGGCACAGATGTTAGCTCAGGGCCAATCTTCCTCAGCAAAAAGAGGAAGATTAGCAATGGATGTTTGCTCATGACCAATCTTCCTCACCAAGAAGAAGAAAAAAAAGAAAGTAAAATGGTGGTTGCCAGGGCCTGAGGGGTAGGGAAAATGGAGAGATGTTAATCAAAGTGTATTAACGTTCCATTATAAGATGAATATGTTTTGGAGATCTAATGTACAGCATGGTGACTACAGTTAACAAATACTGTACTGTATACTTGAAAGCTGCTATGAGAAAAGAGCTTTAATGTTCTCACCACCGCAATAACAAAATGGTAATTATGTGAGGTAAAGGATGTGTTAACTAACCTTATTTTGGCAAATGTATTGCAGTATTATGTGTATCAAATCATCCCATTCTATACCTTAAACTTATGCAACGTTACATGTCAATTATATCTCAATAACGCTGGAAAAAACCCCACGTAGTTACAAACATAGTGAACACAAACGAAAAAAAATAGAGGATCCCAACAATAAAATAGTAAGTTTCAGCAAAAAAATAGAAGATATAGAGAAGAACCAAATGAAAATTTTAGAACAAGAAAACTACAATAAGTGAAATCAAAGTGCAATAGGAGGTCTCAGGAGAAGAACTGAAGAAACGGAGCAGAGAATCAGTGAATCTGAAGAAAGAACAATAGAAATCACACAATATGAGAAGTAGTGAGCAAATCAACTTTAATAAAATGAACAGTGCCTCAGAAACCTGTGAGACTTTAACAAAAGATCTAACATTTGTGTCACTGAAGTCCCAGGGGACAAGAAAGAGGATGTGATTGAAAAACTACTCTAAGAAATAACGGCCAAAAACTTCCCAAATTTGATGGAAGAGATAAAGCAACAGATTCAAGAAGCTAATGAAATCCCAAACAGGAATCCCAAAGAAATCCACACCAAGACACTTCATAGTCAGATTTCTGAACAGCAGGACAAAGAAGAAAACTTGAAATCAGTGAGTGAAATGACACCATACCTGGAGGGGGAAAACAAATAGAATGACAAAAGATTTCTCATAGAAAACCATGGAGGTAAAAAGGAAAGAGACAACATTTTTCAAGTGGTGAAAAAAAGTGCTGTCAATCCAGAATTCTACGTCCAGTGAAAACATATTTCAGGAACAAAGGGCAAGTCAAGACATTCTCAAATGAAGAAAAACTAAGAGGACTTGTCACTAGCAGATTAGCTCTAAAAATGTAGCTAAAGGAAGTTCTCTAAACATAAAAAAATAATAAAATAAAAGAAGGAGTCATGGATTATCAAGAAGGAAGAAATAACAATGGAGAGTGAAAAATATTGGTAAAGGTAATACATTTTCCTTCTCCTCTTGAAATCTCTAAGTTATGTCTGATGCTTGACGCAAAAATTACAACACCTTTTGATGTGATCTTGAATTTCTGTAGAGAGAATATTTAAGACAATTATGTTATAAATTAAGGGTAGTTGAGGAACATAAAGTTTCTATGCTTCACCTGAACTGGCAAAATTATGACATCAGTAGACTTTGATAAGTTGTGTACGTATAATGTAATACCTACAACAACCAGTAAAAAAAAGAGATATACAAACAGATACACAGAAAAACACTATAGGTAAATTAAAATGAAATTCTGATAAAAGTACAGGTAACCCACAAGAAAGCAGGAAAATAAAAAGTAAAACAATGAAGGGAGAACAAACACATAATAAAAAGTAAAATGTCTGAGTTACGTCTTAACGTATTGCTAATTACACTAAATGGAAAATAGTCTTCAAAAATATAACCCAACTATATACCATCTATAAGAAACTAAATTCAAATGTAACAAGATAGTTATATTTAATGTATAAGAAATGAGAAAAAAAAATATATCATGCAAACCTTAAAAAAAGCAGGAGTAGCTATATTAATATCTGATAAAGTAGACTTGAGAGCTGTAGCTATACCCATAACCAGAGATGGAGAGGGAAATTACATATATATAAAAAGACCAATCTACCAAGGAAACATAATCTTAAATATGCAGGCATTGTAGAAAATATGTGAAGCAAAAACTGATATAACTGAAAGGAAAAAATAGAAAAATCCATAATTATACTTAGAGACATGCACATCCCATCCTAGCAATTGATAGAACAACTACATAGAAAATCAGAAAAAAGATAGACGAACAAAATATCAACTAACAAAATCTAATCAATATTTACAGAATACTCCACCAAAGAATAACAGAAAACACATTCTTTTCAAGTGCTCTTGGAATATACCAGACTAGATCGTGTCTTCAGCCATAAAACACACTTCAACGACTTTAGAAGAATTGAAATTATATGGAGTGTGTTCTCTGACCACAATGGAATCAAACCAGATATCAATAACAGAAGGATAGAAAAATCTCCAAAAGTTTGGAAACTAAACAACTTCTAAGTATTCCATGGGTTAACGGGAAAGTTTCAAGGGAAACAAAAAACACATTGAGCTGAATGAAAACAAAACATATCAAACTTTCTAGGACACAGCAAAACAAGTGTTGTTCAAGAAATTTATAATACAGAACACATACATCAGAAAGGAGGAAAGTCTAAAATCAATAATCTAAGCTTCCACCTTAAAACCTAGAAGAGCAAAATAAAGCCAAAACAAGTAGAATGAAAGAAATAATAAGGATAAGATCAGAAATCAATGAAATTGAAACAGAAAAATAGAGAAAAACAATGAAACAATAAGCTTCTTTTTTGCAAGGTTTCAAAAAATTGACAAACCTCTGGGAAGACTAACATAGGAAAGAAGAAAGAAAACAAATTCAACAATATTAGGAATGAAATGAAATCAATATTAGATAGGTATATGAAAAGATGCTCAACATCATTAATTATCAGGGAAATACAAATCAAAACCACAATAAAATATCATCCATACCTGTTTGAATGGCTATCACCAAAAAATATAAGAGAGAACCAGTGTTAGCGAGGCTGTGGAGAAAAGAGAACCCTTGTGCACTTTGGTGGGAACATAAATTGGTACAGCCACTATGGAAAACAGTTTGGAGGTTTACCAAAAAATTAAAAATAGGATTACCATATGATCCAGCAGTCCCACTTCTGGGTATATCTCCAAAGAAGATGAAATTACTGTCTCAAAGATATATCTGTACTCCCATATTCATTGCAGTGTAATTTACAATAGCCAAGACATGAAAACAACCTGTGTCCATCAATAAATGAATGGATAAATAAAATGTGATATATATAAAAAAATATGTATATGTACATGCACACAATAGAATATTATTCAGCCATAAAAAGAAGGAAATCTTACCATTTGTGACTAGATGGATGGATCTTGAGGACATTAAGCTAAGTGAAATAAGTCAGACCTTGTTAATGATATATTAAACAAACTCTGGGTTTTATAATCCTCTGGAGGCTGCTGATGTTTTTGTCTTAGAAGACAATCAGATTAGTTAGGTTCAGCTTGGGCAGAATGGTACGAATCTCACTTCAGTTCTCAAGGCCTTTGATCTGCTGATTTGGGGCTATCTGGTACTTGTGAGTTTCAGGAATCAGATTGCAATTGTGGGGATCCATATACAGAATTAGGTATCATCTTCTCTGGCTTTCTCCCCTCTACAGTTTCGCCTCACCCTCTGGCTTACATCACATCCTTTCTGTGGTTCTTTAGGCGGTAAAGATGGCTTGGTTGCTACTAGAGTTTTAGCCATGCTGCTTTGCTCCATTATTGGAGAATACCCTTGTGATGAAGCCACAAGCGAGGGAAAAGTAACAAATTCGATTGAACACTACGCTGCTTCCTTCTCTGCGTTTTTACGTCCCTCTAACGATCTGCCTATTTTCATTTGCTCTACTTAGTTTTCAGATAGTCACCTTTTTTTTTTTTGAATTTTGTCCAGAGTTATACTTGTAATTAGCTGGAGGGCTGTTCTTTAAGAGGATTACACTGAAATAGCAGAACTGGAACTATATGAGTATACTTTGATAATAAAAGTAAAGGGATTGTATTATATATCAGATACTGATTGTTAAAAAGCAAGGATTCAAAAATGAGTTCATGAACTTGGGCCTGACAACTGGGCTAATGCTATTGCCATTAGCTTAAAAGTAGAATATTTCAGAAGGAATAGGTTTGAGGTGGAGGTATAAAGAAGTTCAGTTTAAACAAGTTAAGATTGAGATACCTATTTCACATCCAACTGGAAATTTTAGGCAAGAGATTCATTATAGAAGTCTTTATTTCAGTGGAGATGTCAAAACTGGAGATAATTTTGTGAATCATCAGCATATAGATGATATAAAAAGGAAATGGATGAGATCACCAGGGGAATAGGCATAGACAGAAAAAAGAAGAGATCAGAAGAGACCCAAAGGCTAAGACTTGACTCACTTAAGAAAAAACACAACAAAATGTGCAAGTGTGCTCAAAGCAATATATGAAATGGAATTATGAAAAACAATAACTATTCTGGTTTGGGATGTCAAGGAAGTTCCATACAGATACCTCTCAAACTGAGTCTAAATTTATGCGTAAAAGTTAACCAAGGAAAGTGAAGGATGAAGGGCATTCCCAGGTGATAGGACTACAACGAGCAAAGATCCAGATTATAAACAGCGTGACTGCTAGTTCAGCAGCACTAGAGGAAGAACAGGGCAGGGAGTGGTGAATGTCGGGCTGGAGAGGAAAGAATAGAGCAAGACATCACAGACTTATTTGTTATGTTAAGAAAATGTCCTTTACCAGGAGAGTTTGTGGTTTTAAATTATTTCTGAAGGCAGAATATTTTGAGTAACCTGAGGGAGAACTTAAGTTCACAAAACAGATAAAAGGGGAGTTTCTCTGTTGAAATCAGTGCGTTCAGGGAAGGAGGATACCCTTCACAGGTGCTCACTCCAGACAGCTTTGAAAAATCTGTAGAATGCATACTTTGGAATACAAGGAGCTAGTGAGACATTTTCAATGACATGACCAAGTTTTCATTTTAAATATTATACTGTCATTTATGTGGGATGGACTTGAAGGAAATATCATTGGCAAATGCAGGGAAAGAAAAGGAGTAGCCCATGCAAGAAGTGACAAAGACCCAGCAGAAACAGCTTCTTACAGAAAATTCTCTATCTTTGAGAGTAATAAGATCCAGGGACGATCTGGTGAGCTGAGTCTCTTATAAACCAGAATCAGATTATAAACATAATCTGCCATTCAAGTTAGAATTTTAAGAACTCTAAATTCATAAAACAGGTGGAAAGGGAGTTTCTCTCTGAAATTGAAGTTGAATTAAGATGTATTTGAGGGTGGGTGGACTCACCTTTCACAAGGTCCTCACTCATGGTATCAGCCCCTACATCCTTTTCAGGGACTCTAGAATATAACTAACCATTTACATACAGTAAAGTTTACTGATAGTGTATAGTTCTTATGAGTTTAAAAAAACACATTAATTAATATAATCACTGTCACAATAAAGATATAGAAGAGTTCCATTATTGCCCAAATGTTCCCCTGGTACTTTGTAGTCTACCTTTCTGCCAAACCCAGCCCTTGATTATCGTTAATATGGCATCAGTCCCCAGAGTGTTATCTTTGTCAGATGTTATGTGAATGGACTCATATGGTAAATAGCATTTTTCAAACTGACGTCTTTCATTTTAGCATAATGTATTTGAGATTCATCCATGGAGGGGCACGTAATGGTAATTTGTCCCTTTTATTGCTGAATACTCTTCCACTGTGTTGATATACTACAGTTTGTTAACTCATTCCCTAGTGGTTGGACATTTGGATTTTTTCCAGGTTTTGGTGATTATAAGTGAAGATTGTATAAACATTTGAGGATAGATTTTTGTATGAACATAAATTTTTATTTCACATGGTAAATATCCAGAGAGGAATGGATTATTGAGTTGAATGGTTAGTGTATGTTGAACTTGATGAAAAATTATCAAGCTGTTTCTGTATTGTTCAGAGGTGTTTTCACATGACAACACAAAGACGAGTTGTGGTGAGAGAGATTATATGGCTCACAAAGCCTAAAATATTTATTATTTTGTCCTTTATAGAAAAAAATTGCTGATCTTTGGTCCAGAATATGGTCTATCTTGGTGAATGTTCATGTGCACTTGAAAAAAATTAGAATTTTGCTATTATTGGATAAAGTATTCTATAAATGTTGATTAGTTCACATTCATTGATAGTAATATTCAGGTCTTCTAAATTCTTACTCATTTTCTAGTTATTTGTTCTACTGATTACTGAATATTGAAGAGTGTTGAGGTTTCTGACGGTAACTTTGTATCTGCCTTTTTTTCCTTTCAATTTTATCTATTTTTGCGTCATGCATTTTTACTTTTTGTTTTTAGGTTCATGCTCATTGAGAATTGTTATGTCATTTTGTTGAATTGAACATTTTATTATTGTATGATGCCCCCCTCCTTAATCTCTGGTAATATGCTTTGTTCTGAATTCAATTGTTTGATATTAATATAGACATCAACTTTAATTAATGTTTGATTACTGTTTACATGGTATATCTATTTCCATCCTTTTTACTTTTAATCTATGCTTTAATATTCTAAGTTTCCTGTAACTAATTATAGTTAGATCTTGCCTTTTAAAATTAATAGACTGCTTTTAGAGCAGTTTTAGGTTTATGGAAAAATTGAGTTAAAATTATAGAGAGTTCTCATATAACTCCTCTATTCCCTCCCTCATCCCCACAATCTCCCTTATTATTAATATTTGTTACAATTGAGCCAATATTGATACATTATTATTAACTAATGTCCATAGTTTACATTAGGCATCACTCTTTGCGTTATATATTCTATAGGTTTTGACAAAGGTATAATGACACGTATTCACCACTATAGTATCATACGGAATATTTTAACTGCCCTAAAAATCCCCTGTGTTTCTTCTATTCAGCTCTTCCTCCTCCTGAACCTCTAGCAGTCCACTGATCTTCTTAATGTCTTTATAGTTTTGCCTTTTCTAGAATGTCATATAGTTTGAATCATATAGTACATAGTCTTTTCGTACTGATTTCTTTTACTTAGTAATATATATTTAAGCTTCTTCTGTGTCTTTTCATGACTAGATAGCCATTTATCTTTCTGGGGTTATATTAGCTTCTTTTTATTACTAAATAATATCCCATTCTATGCATGAACCACGGTTTGCTTATCCATTCACCTTTTGAAGGACATCTTTGTTGCTTCCAAGATTTGGGAATTATGAATAAAGCACATAACTTTTTGTGTGCAGGTTTTTTTGTTTTTTTTTTTAATGAACATACCAACGAGTTGATTGCTGGATCACATGGTAAAAGTCTGTTTAGTTCAGTAACAAACAGCCAAACTGTCATCTAAAGTGGCTGTACTATTTTTACATTCTTATCAGCAACGAACGAGAGTTCTTGTTGTTCCACACTCTTGCCAGCATTTGGGGGTGTAACTATTTTGGATTTTAACCGTCCTAATAGGTGTATAGTGGTCTCTTTGTTGTTCTTGTTTTTTAATCCAGTTTGACAATCTCTGTCTTTTAAACAACATTTTAAACCATTGATAGTTAAAGTAATTATTATTATTGCTTGATTAAAATCTATTATCTTGCTAGCCAATTCCTATTTTTTTTTCTGTTCTTTGTTTCCTTTTTTATTGACTTTTAAAAATTAATTGCAAATGTTTCACAATTTCATACTAAATCTACTATTGGCTTATGTTTATACCTCTTTTGATTTTTGAGTACTTCCCCTAGGTTTTATAGTGTATATTGCTAGTTATCTGTGCTACGTTCAAATATTACACAGCTTCATGTATAATACACAGACCTTACAATATTATATTTGCAATTCCCCTCTCCCATCCTTTATTGTATTTTTGTCATACATTTTATGTTGACATATTCTATAAACACGTAATGTACTACCACTGTTTTTGATGTAGACAGTCATAAGAAAAAATATTTTATATTTACAATTACTCATACCTTTTCCAGCTCTCTTTATTTCTTTTTTTAGATTTGTTTCTTTGTGGTTCCTCTAATATTTATTGCAGTACAGTTCTGCTGGCATTGAATTCTTCCACGATGTTTGTCTGAAAAGGTGTTTAGTTCCCCTTCATCATTAAAAACTATTTTCCCTGGGCATAGAAATCCGGGTTTACAGATCTCACTTCATTATGCTTTGGTTTTCTGAGTTTCTGATGAAAAGTCTGCTTTGAATATTTTCCTTGATCCTCAGTATGTAACGTGTTTTTTTTTTTTTTTTTTTTTTTTTGTGAGGAGATCAGCCCTGAGCTAACATCCGCCAATCCTCCTCTTTTTTTTTTTTTTTTTTCGCTGAGGAAGACGGCCCTGGGCTAACATCTGTGCCTATCTTCCTCCACTTTATATGGGACGCCGCCACAGCATGGCTTATCAAGCAGTGCGTCGGTGCGCGCCCGGGATCCGAACCAGCGAACCCCGGGCCGCCGCAGCGGAGCGCGCGCACTTAACCGCTTGCGCCACCGGGCCGGCCCCTGTAACGTGTTTTTTTATCCACCTGCCTTCAAGATTTTCTCTTTGTCTTTCATTTTCAGCAATTTCAGTAAAATATGTCTATGGTTCTTTTGATTTTGTTTGTTTTGCTTTGCTTTGCTTTGGTGTTTATCCTTCTGAATTTATATTAGTTTTTGAATCTGTGATTTGGGGGTCTCTCATTAATTTTGGAAACTTCTCAGCCATTATCTCTTCAGATAATTCATCTGCCCCATCCTCTCTTTCTTCTCTTTGTGAGATTCCAGTTACTCATATGTTAGATTATTTGATATTGTTCCATGCCTCTTAAACTGTCTGTTCCTTTTTTCTTTAGCTATTTTATCTTTCTGTGTTTCTACTAATGTAGTTTCTATTGACCTTTCTTAAATTCCCCCCTCCTGAATACACGCAATATATATATTGTATTTTATTAGATTATGTTGGTTAAAATTTTGTCTCCTTAATATTTCATAATTTATCATATTGAAATATTGACTTTTTATTTTAAACATTAATAATGAATATTGGGTAATTTTACTTCACATAATAAAAGGTTGACATATTCCTGAAAGTTATTCATAAATTAAATTTTTGTATATAGAAATATATATAATTTAATGAATCTGAATACTGTGGCATGCCCTTTCAGAAATAATCTCTTCCAAACATACTTAGCTCATAAATTACTTGTTAAATATGTAATTAAAAAAAAATGCATCCAACCCATAAGATATTTTGTCAAGGGGACAATTATTCTTGTGCTACAGTCTCATTTTCAGTTGTTAAGGAATTGTATTTGGGGTTCATTTAAAATGCCTTAATAGAAAGTCACCCTTAATCATATTTTAGCAACTGTCTGTTTTACTGCAGCATACACTATATTTCATATCCTAGTAAGTGAAAAGTTAAAATAGTTTATGAATATCAAGTAAGAGTTCCACTCTAACCTAAAATCATTAGAACTATCTTGAGTGACATACCTTGTTTTATCAGTTGAAAGCCATTGACAAGTTAAATGTAATGTAACCCAGAGTCTCTATGCAGGCTGACAGGAGGCTGGAGGTCATCTCCTCTACAGAATAATTAATGGAGTGGAAAGAGTCAAGGGGCTGGCCCGGTGGCGCAAATGGTTAAGTGAGTGCGCTCCACCGTGACGGCCCGGGGGTCTGCCAGTTCGGATCCTGGGTGCGCACCGATGCACCGCTTGGCAAGCCATGCTGTGGTGGCGTCCCATATAAAGTGGAGGAAGACGGGCATGGATGTTAGCCCAGGTCCAGTCTTCCTCAGCAAAAAGAGGAGGATTGGCAGATGTTAGCTCAGGGCTGATCTTCCTCACACACAAAAAAGAAAAGAGTCAAAGTGAAGATCCAGTGTAGACAGGATAACACTTTCAAATATCTGCAGATTTGCTTTGAAGAAAAAGGTTATAAGCATTGTAATATTTCAGGAAACTGGCTGAACTAGGATTCACAGATATGAATTACATTAAGCACTATTTATCTTTATTAAAAAGATTTTTTTTTTAATGATTAGAACTGCCCAACCATTGAACACCCTGCCTCTTAAAATAGTGAACTCCCACTCACTGGTTGTGTTCAAGTAGAATCTGAATAACTTCTCACCAGGGTCTTATCTCCTATGTAATTTCTAAGTTCCTTAACTATCTCCCAGCTCTATGAGTCTAGATAGAAAGAATGCTTAATAATAATTACATGTAAAATAATTTAATGAATAAATCAGGAAAAACTAGTTATTAGTTGGCAAAAGTCAAGTAGTTGTAGACCTTTATTAAATGAAGTATGACTTAAATTGGACCTATTGGGCAAAATTTGAAATGAAGGATAGCAAGGAACTACAGAGCAGGGTATTTTGTGAACAGAGTATGTCAGTTAGGGGATCTTAGTTACATGAAACAGGAAGCAACTCTGGGTAACCTAAGAATAAAAAGAATTGATTGGACAGATATAAAGTAATTCATTAAATCAAGGGAGAACAGGCAGCTGTGAAGATATTGGTGGAAGAGACTCAAAGACAGCCTCATCAGGCCACAGTACTTCAGTGTGATCACTTTTGACCACTTCTCTGTGCTATCTTTGTCAGGATTAAAATTCCTCAAAATCAGTTGTTTGCAAATTAAGAAACATGCTTCTAAATATTGCAGGGGTCAAACAGGACATCAAAATGAAAATTAGAAAGTATTCTGAAAAAAATAAAAAGATGAGGTCAGAATCCACTGGATACAGCTAAAGGTATATTTAGAGGGATATGTTTAGAATTATGTAAAGTTGAAAGTTGATTATCTAAGATATCATCTCAAGAAGCTATAAAAACAGAAATAATTTAAACTCAAGAGAATACAGGGATTAAATAATAACAGAGAGATTAAGAATATTGAAACAGAAAGCAAACACAAAATAAATAAAATCAGCAAAGCCAAAATTTGTTCTTGTTCTTCTTACTATATTGTTATTAAACCCTTAATAAGAATGATTTAAAAAGAGGAAAAAACACAAGTTATTAATATCAGGACTAGAAAAGAGGATATGCCTCAAATCTGCAGGTATCAAAATATACAATAAAGACATATTATTAACAATTTTATTCTAAGAATTTTGAAAATTTAAATGAACTAGAGAAATTAATTGAAAACATACTAAAAAAAAGAAGAAAATATATGACTATCTGAATAGTTGCAGAAAAACATTTACTAAAATTTAACGTTCTTCATGATGAAAATTTTCAGCAAATTAGGAATACAAAGGAAATTTTTACTTTCTCCTTGAGGTTAGCAACATGATACGCATATTTACTCTCATCAGTTCCAGTTAACATTTTCCTAGATATTCTAGCCACTATAATATGACATGGGGGAAAATGCTATAAAGATTATAAATTAAAAAAAAAAAAAACCTCTCATGCATGTGCACATAAAAAAATCTAAAAGATTTGTTTGCCATAAAGTCACTATACAAAATTCAATAGTATTTTATATAGTAGTAATAAACAATAGAAAATTAAATATAAAACACTACCATATAACTATTAATAAATCCAGAAAAATATATGCAAGACTTCTCTACTGAAAACTATAAAATATTTAGAGAAAATAAAGAAGACATTAATAAAAAGAGGGATACACTAGGTTTATAGTGTGAAAGACTCACTATTTTATGTCAATTCCTCTTTATTTGTCTGTAGAGTAAAAAAAAAATGTTCCAACCAAAATCCCAGTATTTTATTTTTATGGCAATTGAGATGCTGATTCTACATTCTGTATGAAAATACAAATAAACTAGAATAGCCAAGACATTCCTAAGGAAGAAATTAATACTGTGAGTTTTAAACTACCAGATAATAACATAAATTATAAAGTTACAGTAATTTAGATAGTGTAAATGTCAAACTAAGGATAGAAAAGTAGCCCAACTGAATATAATCTTAAAAAGCCATAAATAGAACTAATATATGATATCACTTGATTTGTGACAAGATGCCACTGTAATCTAATAGGGAAAATACATTCTTTTTAATAAATGATGCTGAGTTACACAGTATATACAAAATTTAATATGAAATTGATTGTAGACATAAATGTAAGAGGTAAAACGATAAATCCTGAATAGATGCAGAGAAGGCTTTTGATAAGATCCAACATCCATTTATGATAAAAACTCTCAAAAAAATGGGTATAGAAGGAATGTACTTTAACATAATAAAGGCCATATACGACAAACCCACAGCCAACTTCATACTTACCGTGGAAAAACTGAAAGCCATCCCTCTGAAAACAGGGACAAGACAAGGGTGCTCACTCTCACCACTCTTAGTCAACACAATACTGGAGGTTCTGGCAGAGCAATTAGGCAAGAAAAAGAAATAAAAGGAATCCAAATAGGCAATGAAGAAGTGAAACTCTCACTGTTTGCAGATGACATGTTCTTATATATAGAAAACCCTAAAGAATCCACTGGAAAACTATTAGAAATTATCAACAACTACAGCCAAGTGGCAGGGTACAAAATCAACTTACAGAAATCAGTTGCATTTCTATGTACCAACAATGAACTAACAGAAAGAGAACTCAAAAAGACAATCCCATTTACAATTGCAATAAAAAGAATAAAATATCTAGGAGTAAATTTAACCAAGGAAGTGAAAGACCTATACAATGTAAACTATAAGACATTGTTGAGTGAAGTCAATGATGACATAAAGAAATGGAAAAATATTCCGTGCACTTGGATTGGAAGAATAAACATAGTTAAAATGTTCATACTACCTAAAGCAATCTACAGATTCAATGCAATCCCAACCAGAATCCCAAGGATATTCTTCACAGAAATAGAACAGAGAATACTAACATTCATATGGGGCAACAAAAACCCTGTATAGCTAAAGCAATCCTGAAAAAAAAGAACAAAGCTGGAGGCATCACAATCCCTGACTTCAAAACATGCTACAAAGTGATAGTAATTAAAACAGCACGGTACTGGCACAGAAACAGGCACACAGATCAATGAAACAGAATCGAAAGTCCAGAAATAAAACCTCATATCTATGGGCAGCTAATCTTTGACAAAGCAGCTAAGGACATACAGTGGAGAAAGGAAAGTCTCTTCAATAAATGGTGCTGGGAAAACTGGACAGCCACTTGCATTAGAATGAAAGTAGACCATCTTCTTTAGCCATACACAAAAATTAACTCAAAATGGATCAAAGACCTGAAGCTGAGACCTGAAACTATAAAACTCCTGAAGGAAAATACAGGTGGTACACTACTCGTCATCAGCCGTAAAGGGATCTTCTTGAATTCCATGTCGTCTCAGACAAGGGAAACAAAAGAAAAAATAAACAAGTGGGACTTCATCAGATTAAAGAGCTTCTACAAGGCTAATGAAACCAGGATCAAAATCAATAGGGAGTCCACCAGCTGGGAAAAAATATTTCCAAACCATATATCTGACAAGGGATTAATCTCCATAATATATAAAGAACTCACACAACTGAATAACAAAAAAACAAACAACCCAATCAAAAAATGGGCAGAGGAAATGAACAGACACTTGTCCAAAGAAGATATACAGATGGCCAATAGGCACATGAAAAGATGCTCAACATCACTAATCATCAGGGAAATGCAAATCAAAACCACACTAAGATATCCTACACCCGTTAGAATGGCTATAATCACCAAAACAAAAAGCAACAAATGCTGGAGAGGCTGTGGAGAAATGGGAACCCTAATCTACTGCTGGTGAGAATGCAAACTGGTGCAGCCTCTATGGAAAACAGTATGCAGATTCCTCAAAAAATTAAAAATAGAAATACCTTATGATCCAGCTATCCCACTACTGGGAATCTACCCAATGAACCTGAAATCAACAATCCAAAGAGGCTTATGCACTCCTATGTTCATTGCAGCATTATTCGCTATAGCCAAGACATGGAAGCAACACAAATGTCCCTGGACTGATGAATGGAGAAAGAAGATATGGTACATATATATACCATGGAATACTATTCAGCCACAAAAAAGACAAAATTGTCCTATTTGCAACAACATGGATGAAGCTGGAAGGTATTATGTTAAGTGAAATAAGCCAGAAAAAGAAAGATAAACAGTGCATGATTTCACTCATATGTGGAAGATAAACCAACACATGGACAGACAGAACTGTTTGGTGGTCACCAGGGGCTAGGGGGGTGGAGGGTGGGCACAAGGGGTGGAGGGCTGCACTTATATGGTGACTGATAAACAATAATGTACCAAAAAATTTCACAATTAAAAAAAAAACAAAAAGAGTGCAAGACCCAAATGGAAGAAAGAAAAAAAGGTAAAATGATAAATCTTTTAGAAGTAAATGTAAGAAATTATCTTCATTACTTTGGGGATAGGTAAGGATTTCTTATGCAGAACACAAAATCTTAGTAAAAAAAGGAAAAAAGATAAAGTGGACTTTATTAAAACTGACAACTTCTGCTCATCAAAAGCCAACGTTAAAAGAGTCAAAACAAAACCATGATTTGGGAAGAGATAGCTGCAGTGAATGTTTCAGCAATGGATTCATTTCTAGAATACGTAAAAAAATCTTAGAAATTATTAAGAAAATGATTGACAATGTAATAAAAACTGAAGAAAATACTTCAACAAGTACTTCACAAAAGAAGATATCCAAATGTCCAAAAAATTGTGTGAAAAGTAACTTGATATAAGTAGTCTTCAGGAAGATAACAAAGTAAAATGATGAGATACCACTAATTTCCATTCATATGGCAACAATTAAAAAGACAAACAAGACCAAGTATTGGCAGGGATATGGAACAATTTTAATTCTCCTTCAGAGAAGGTAGAAATATAATCGAACTGCTTTGGAAAACTCTTTGGCAGTGTCTATTAAAGGTAATTTTCTATACATGATAGTCTATCATCCAGTAATTCAACCCCTGGTTATATACTAATGGAAATGAATGCATTTTCTTATCAAAAGATATGTGCCAGAATGCTCATTCAACTTGATTTTGCAAATCTGAATGTTCATCAATAGCAGGATGGGTCAAGTATGGCATATTCCTACAATCAGATAATAAACAGCAATGAAAGAAAAAAAAAAAGAGTACACCCAACATGGATGCATCTCAGACATATGGCTGCCCAAAAAAGACATAAAAGAATACATACTTTATGATCTCATTCACAGAAACTTTAAAAATCTACAAAATTATCTTATAATAATAGAAGTCAGAATACTGGGTACCTTAGGGGCAGTGACTAGAGAGGCATGAAGTAAGTTTCTGTGGTATAGGAAATATTTTTTATCTTTATCTTCAGGTGGTTTCATGGGTTTATATGGGTGTAAAAATTCACCAGTCTGGACTTTTAATATTTGTTTATTTATTATCAATAACACATCAGTGAAAATGTTTTCTTTTTAATTATATGGAATGAAGATCTGGTTGTCTCAGGAGGGTCTCATGCTTATCCCTTGGCTTGGACAGGACAGAGCACTTTGAGTAAGAGTTTCACAAAACCGCATTAAGGAGAAGGAGTTTCCCAAGGAAATTAAGAGAATTATTACCAAGGATGGAGGAGGGATGTTGTGAAGCAAATCAACAGATGGCTACCCAACATGATAATGGCAGGATATTAATAATAACTGACATGGTTAAGTAAGTCTTTAACATATTTTTATCTCACTTAACCCTAACAACAATCCTATAAGCAAGTATTGTCCTTATTTATATTTTATATTTAAAATCAATAAGACATAGAGAGCATTTAGAGGCAGATTTGGGATTTGAACACAAATTGCCTGTCTCAAGAGTCAAAATTATGTACCTCTATGTACACTGCCTTTCAAATGAGCACTATATGTTCAAAGGTGTTGAAGCAGACCTGGCAGAATGGAGCAAAGAGAAGCAAAGACATGGATTCATTAAGCTATTTCATTGTTTCATTTCATTCTGCTTATGGAAAAGGTTTTCAAAACTTCATTTTATAAATCAGAAGCAAATTTATGGCTGCAAATTCACTAAAGCCTGGGAGATTATAAACACGCATGCACACATATAATGGTTTCATTTTTAATGATGTATCACATATAATTGGAAGTTGGGAGTCTTTGTCCGTTCTAAAGCTCAGTATCTTCTTTTTCGAAATTAGGGGCTTCAGTGTTCATGTTACCAAAAGATTCATTTTTCTCTCATTCAAAGATTAGAACTTCTACTTGGAAGTGGGAAAGATAACTGAGAAAATGCCATTCAGGTTCCTCATCATAATATTGAATAGGGTCACATAATTGGAAAGTTATTTAAGCATAGCAAGTGTTATCAGGTGGTGGTACAATCAGACGCCATGGTTATCTTCCTGCTTGCAAACCTAGCTTATTTCACAGTGGAAAGGATACCAGTCTTGAAAGAGACAAAGGAAAAGTCTTGTGAAAGAAATCATTTTGCAACGGCGAGTATACCAATGCCCTCAGGAAATTGTAGCAACAATCAGGGTTTAATCCAACTAAAGCAAATATTGCAGGACACAGGAAGATAATAGCAAATACAAGGCTTTATTGGATTGGCCTCCAAAACAGATAAATGTGCAAATGCAAAGCTGAAGAAAAGAAATAAGTTTACTACTACCCATTAAATGGATCAATATCAATCTGCTAACTCTAATCTTTTTATGGTAGTTTTCATTATAAGACATGACCTGTGTTTTTTAAACAATTCACCATCAAAAGTCTAGCTTTGAGTGAAATTAAGGGTTACCTTTATGTATTATTAATGCACTCGTCCCTAAATATTAACTCAAAACATATTTGTCATTTCCCTCCAAGTCTTCTCACATTCATGGCCTTTCAAGATGCTTATATTTGTATCATTCTTTACAGCTTAAAATATTCTGATTTTTAAAAAATGAGCAGATTCTATAGCAGAAATTCATGAGCTTTAGTAAATCTTTACAATAAAGATGAACTCTTACGTATTCTTTTATGGCAAAACAGCTTCTCAAAGTCATTTCCATCTTGGCATCAATATTCTCATTCATACCCACCCATGGGCAACGTGGAGAACAGAGTCAACAAATGTCCACACAAAGAAGCTTCTTGTAAGGAACTGCAATGGAGGATAGAGATGAGGTGGAAACAAGAGGAAGAATTACATGATATATTTTTTAAAAAAAACCTTATTTTAATAGCATATTGAAAAAGCTTACTTAGTATAATAAAGAATGGGAATTTTTGCACAGGTAATTTTATCCATTCTTTCTACGCTCAAATATAATTTCCTCATGTGATCTCTTTCTCCAAGCTGGCAGACCTTTTTGATTAAGGAGAGAGAATCTTTTTTGGGTAGGTAAAATATTCCACCGGTGTGGCAAAAGCCAGGGTAACCAACCACCCTGTATATTTCAACCTGTTGTTCTGAGGTCAACATTGTTTTCCATCCCTAATCTTTGAAGAAACTTCCCATGATGGGCTTATACAGCAGAAGCCTTGGGAAGGAAGACACTGCATTAACCCACAGTCTTGAGAAGGCAGGAGAAGGGAGAAGGAAAATACTGTAATAAAACAAATTATTATAAAACAGACATAAAATAAAACTATTTTGAACTGAAAAAGAATAGATTTGTGGAACAAAAGTTAAGCTGAGGACAGATACAAGAAAGACAGAGCAACATACGGAGTAAATAGATCCTTAAATGATTTTCCAAGGAGGTTTCATAAAGCCTACAAGCTAGTTAAGAGATATTAATGTTGGAGAAAATAAGTAGTGGACCCTCTTTAGCATCAGCCAACATATTAGTGGCCTTTTAAGAAATTAAAGGGAAAAAAAAGACAGAGAGGGAGGAAGGGATGGAGAGAGAGAGAGAGAGAATCATGTTGATTATAAAAGTGAAAGAAAAAACTTCCTCCTGGGATGGCAGAAATGTTCAGACACTTATATATATTTAGCACATATCCAGAATATACATAATTGGAATTGTCTATATGCCAGATATTGTGCTAAATTATGATATCCAAAGATGGAAAATCACTATACATGGTCTCAAAGAGTTACAGTCCAGCCTCTCATCCTTGTATTAGAAGAGAAAATACCCAACTCTGGACACACGCAGTCCTAAGGAAAGGACGAGGCAACTGTTCCAGGAAATTCAGATGGGCATTTGTCTAAAGGCAAAATCTGAACCAGAGAATCCTCAGGATCTCTATGATTTTAATATATCTTAAGAGAAAGAGTGATTGCCAAAGAGTTGAACATTACACGTTTTACCAATCAAATCTTTTAGAGAGTTTACACATCCTGAATTTAGTATTCTACATATGGCATTTGAAGATGGTCATATTTAAATAATCCAGTCCTAACATCCCTGCCTTGTTCTTCCTGTTTTTATTCACATTTCCAACCTAAATGGATGTTTTAGTTGGAAGCAGGCAAATTTAAGTAAACTATATGAGTAATATAGATATATTTATTTTAAATGGCATGCAGAATAACATATATTAGTAGAGTCGGGGAGAGAATAAACACACACTGGAATAAGAGACCCGAAATTTAATCCAAGTTCTGCTCTTTATTCAGTATGTGGCCTTGACTAAGTTGTTTAATTCTCTGCATATTCAGTTTTCTTCTCTGTAATGCGCGGGTAAGAAAACTATGATGTCTGGACCAAATATATTGATGTATAAACAGGGCAAACCTAGTATCTATTGTATCTAGAACACACTCTCCAACACTGATATTAGTTAAATTCTATTAAGCAATTTCTATATTTCAAATATTATGCCAAGTTCTTTATATACAGTATCTCCTTTATTCCTCAATAAAAATCTATAGGATAGCAACTATAATTTTCTCCAATTTTACATACGAAGAAATAAAGATTCCTCAGAGTTAAATAAGCTGAAAAAAGACAACAGACCAGGAAAGAAGCAGCTGTACTGGGGTGCAACTCAAGTCTCACCAGTTTCAGAGTTAGAACCTAAAACCACAATTCTCTACCGTGCTCTATACACTGCTGTGTTGGTTGTCTTTCTCCTTCCCTCTCAGTTCTTTCCTTTCTTCTCTTTCTGGTATTCCTATTGCACATATATTACATCTTTTGTAATTATTCCAGAGTTCTTGGATATTCTGTTCCATCTTTTTCATTCTTTTTTTTTCTGAGGAAGATCAGCCCTGAGCTAACATCCACGCCAATCTTCCTCTTTTTGCCGAGGAAGACTGGCCCTGGGCTAACATCTGTGCCCATCTTCCTCCACTTTATATGAGATGCTGCCACAGCATGGCCTGAACAAGTGATGTCTCGGTGTGTACCGGGGATCTGAACCCAGGCTGCCAGCAGTGGAGCATGCGCACTTAACTGCTACGCTATGGGGCCAGCCCCCATCTTTTTCATTCTTTCTTCTGTTTCCATTTCAGTTTTGGAAGTTTTATTGACATATCTTTAAACTCACTGATTCTTTCCTTGGCTATCTCCAGTCTACTGATGAGTCCATCAAAGTCATTCTTAATGTCTTTTAGAGTGTTTTTATTTATGGCATTTCCTTTTGATTCTTCTTTAGTGTTCCCATCTAACTGATTACATTATCCATCTGTTCTTATATTTGCCCACTTTTTTCATTGAGTCATTTGCTTATTAATATAGTTATTTTAAATTCCTGATCTATAATTCCAAAATCTCTGTCATAGCTGTCTAGTTCTGATGCTTGTTCTGTCTCTTCCAACTGTGTTGTTTGTCTATTAGTATGCCTTGTAATTTTTGGATGAAAGCTGGACATGACGTACTGGGTAAAAGGAACTAAGGTAAATATGTCCTTGGTGTGAGGCTTTACATTTTTCTAGCTTGGGGTTAGGCTGTGTCTACTGTTTTCTATACCTGTAGGTTTCAGAGGCTAAAGTTTCCTCTGTTGTCATTGTTTTTGTCTCCCCTGTTGTCTTTGTGTTTCTCTAGAGACGTCTTAAATAATTTCTGAGATGTGTACTTGTTTCAGTTGTAATCTCCTAATACAGGAGCGCTGTTGTTATAGTGGTAAGACGTGAGAGGAAGGCAAGCATTCTGTAGTCCTAGAATTAGGTCTCAGTCATTTTGTGAGCCTGTGCTCCTGGGTTGTGTCTTTCACAGGTGCTTCTCAGCTCCCCCCCAACACACACACATACTTAAGTGAGACAGGAAGACTAGAGTAGGCTGGAGTTGGGTATTTCCCTCCCCCAGGTCAGGTAGTCTCTGGTAAAATTCAAGGTGATCAGGCTCTAGAGAAATATTTTTCCCTAAGGGCATGCTTTTCTTAGAGCAACATGCTTTGGGTATATTTCAAATCGCTATTGTTCCCTTCCCCATTCGTGAAGCAGGAGGCAATTTTTTTTTTCTAATTTTTCCTCTGAGAACCTGATGGGACTCATGGAGGTAAATCTAAGAAAAGTTTGGAGTCCGCCTAAGACTAGGAGTTTTTAACTCTCAAGCTTGTCCATACTGAGCCTTCAATAGTACATCAATTAAAGTTTAAGATTTTGAACACCATTATTGACTCAAGTGGTGGACTTCTGGTCCTGGAATTGTGCTCCAGTAAGCTATGATTCTCTGTTTCTGCCTATCTGTCTTTCTAATTTTGAGGAAAGTATTTTGCCTTGTGACCTCAATTTTCTGATGAATCTAAGAAGAGTTGATTTTTTTAGTTTGTTCAGCTTTTTTCTTGTTGCAACAGCAAAACTGACAACTTTCAAGCTCCTTATATACCAGACTAGACCAGAAATACTCCTTAACTTAACTTTTTAGCACCTTCAGATATTCACAGTCTTCCCTTACCCTTTTGCCTTCATTTTGCTTTTTCCAAGTTATCATTCTTTCCTCAGGAATCATGCTTGATTCATCATTTTATGTTTCTTCGTCATCGGACCTTTAGAAGCTTCCCTCCCATCTATTGTGATTCATGGAGACAAGTCTGTGTTCTAATGAGAGAATGAAGGACACCTCCACTTCCACACAAAGTAAGGTGAGGGAGCTTTTGGTTTCTGAATTCAGCATAGATGAAATCAGGAAACAAAGACTTTAGAAAACTCTGTTTATTGCTGCTGTGGTTATAGTAAAGATCACAGATGTGGGCTTGCATGAAATCCAAACAAAAGAAAGGTAAACAGGGAGCTTGAAGCATTTTCTTGTAATAGAAGCGTGATAATAGACTGACTAGAGAGCTGAAGAAATGTAGAAACACTGTCTTGTTTGTCTGCACACACAAAACATGTTTGAATAATAATTTCTAGGGGGAAGAAAGTTGAAAACACTGCTTGAGTAAAGTACCCATCTTTGCTGAGCTGTCAAAGGAAGCATCAAATGAACAATGATGCAGAGATATTGTCCTGGTACACAGTGTAAACACACACTCCTTTCAAAGGTGATATGAATACTTTGGAGTTATACACAACAGAGAAATAGTTAACTTTGGCAGGTTGGCTAGACTCAAGCAATCCCAGAAATATAATGGAAGAAGACAAAACATAGGATGATTAAGGGCCTCAGCACCAGTCTAAAGAGATACCTTCTGTTTACGAATTTTTATTAGAGATCAGGCACTATTTGGTACTTTATGCAGAATTTCTACCACTTAATCCTCCAACAACTTTATTAGAGAAGAATTATTATCCTCATTATAAAGACAAAAAAAATGAGCTCCAACTATCAAGTAACAGGCCATGGTCACCCTACTATGTATTTCTACAACAAAGATTCATACTCAGATCTGCATTATCTCAAAGCCTGTGCTTTAAACCACCCTGCTCTTGGGCCGGCCCTGTGGCTTAGAGGTTAAGTGCGCGCGCTCCACTACTGGCTGCCCAGCTTCAGATCCCGGGCGCGCACCGACGCATCGCTTCTGTGGCTGTGCTGAGGCTGCATCTCACATACAGCAACTAGAAGGATGTGCAAAATGACATACAACTATCTACTGGGGCTTTGGGGAAAAAAAAAGGAGGAGGATTGGCAATAGATGTTAGCTCAGAGCCGGTCTTCCTCAGCAAAAAGAGGAGGATTAGCACGGATGTTAGCTCAGGGCTGATCTTCCTCACAAAAAACAAACAAACAAAAAAACCACTCTGCTCTCTTCTTAAGAAAGCCACTTTTTGTTATCATTGCTCCCTTGTCAAATTAGTAACTGAATCCTCTAGCTCAGACCCTGTTCTGAGGAAGAAATTGAGGGCTTTAATGTCTTGGAGGAATGACTTCACTTCTCAAACTGAAAAGCAGAGGTTTAGTATGTTAGTGGTATTTTTTTTTATCCACTTTGCTCTTTATGGACACATGGCTTTTAGCCATGGCCTGTTAAAAATATATCACATCTTTTTGGGTCATGGAGATCCACTTACATATGAAATTGAGCTTTATTTTTATTTTATTTTTGACTATCAGCTCCACCTACCACTTGCTCTGTAGCATTAAGGCATATATTAAACTTAAGAGTATATGAAAAAGTCTCTATGAGCAGATGAATCTAATTATAGTGAATAGGAAGGAAGACATTTTCTCTTACATTGCAGTCCCCTTTATTAGCTAAATCTCTTCCTGGAATGTATTAGAGCACCATGCTTTCTTTGGGCCCTTTAGAATTGTGGAGGAGAACAGAGAAGGTTGGTCATGAGTAAGGTAATTGCATAACTGTATAATTTATTTCCAAGCAAGGACACTTTGGAGAGAGAAGAAAGGATCCCAATCACACAGGATGTCAGTGCAACTGACATAAGTAGGGAGTGTTCTGGGGGAACTAGGGCTTTTGGTGCCTCTGTTTGTTAATTTACTCTTGTATTAGTCAGAGTTCTCCAGAGAAACAGAACCAACAGCAGATAGATAGATAAGAGGAGATTTAGTATAGAAATGGCTCACGCAATTATAGAGGCCGAGGAGTCCCATAATATGCCATCTGCAAGCTAGAGAACCAGGAAAGCCAGTGGTGTAAATCATTCTGTGTCCAAAGGCCTGAGAATAGGGGAGTTGACGGTGTAAGTTCCAGTGTGAGTCCATAAGCCTGAGAACCAAGAGTGCCGATGTCACAGGGCAGGAGAAGCTGAGTGTCTCAGCTCTGGTTGAGAAAGGTAATGCAGCCTTTCTCTACCTTTTTGTCCTAGTCAGGCCCTCAAGGAGGATTGGATGATGCCCACCTGCATTGGTGAAAGTGAATCTTCTTTACTCAGTCTGGTACAAATGCTAATCTCTTCCTGAAACACCCTCACAGATACACCCAGAAATAATGTTTTACTGGTTATCTGGGCATCCCCTTAGCCCAGTCAAGTTGATACATAAAGTTAACCCTCACAGGGGTTGGCCCAGTGGCGTAGTAGTTAAGTTCACATGCTCTGCTTCGGCGGCCGTGATCCCTGGCGCGGACCTACACACTGCTTGTCAAGCCACGCTGTGGCAGTGTCCCACATGTAAAGTGGAAGAAGATTGGCACAGATGTTAGCTCAAGGACAATCTTCCTCAAGCAAAAAGAGGATGATCAGCAACAGATTCTAACTCAG
The DNA here is from genome assembly GCF_020826845.1 of Diceros bicornis minor. Classification (NCBI taxonomy): domain Eukaryota; kingdom Metazoa; phylum Chordata; class Mammalia; order Perissodactyla; family Rhinocerotidae; genus Diceros; species Diceros bicornis. The sequence goes on from NC_080745.1 coordinate 72,038,365, forward strand.
GGCCAATCTGCCTCACCAAAAAAAGAAAAAAATCAACCATCACAACCCCTAAGAAAGTGTGAAGGAATTTGAAGCAGTTTCAAATTCTTGGAGATTTCCTGGGCAAGGAAGGGGCTCATCTTGCCTCATCTAGTTACTTATTTGCAATGGTTAACTAAAAAGGAGAAGTCAATTTGTTCAAAATCAGAGCAAAATTGACACCGGCAGTCTGTCCTATTTGAATAGGAAAATAAATATGTCTATTGCATATGTTACAAGTCATGACTATGCTTCACTAGGGACAGACTGTGCAATTATCTTCTTTACTTATAAATTATTCTGAAATACTAGGGTTTAACAATATCTGTTAAAACACAGAGTCAGCAGTAGTTTCCCTCCTGTCCCCAACTCCACCCATAGATGTGAATAATTATTCAGTTTTCATCCCAAACCAGCCACTTTTACACAGTTCAAAATGTATTGGTTGGCAAAAGACATAGTTCAAGAGTGTATACCCATTTTTTCTCTACATGCAGTCCTGAAGATTATAGATTTTCTGGCGTTCTACATATCCATGCCAACAATTATGTTAAATGGGTAATGCTAAAATCCTATAAACCAGTATATCTAAAAATCATGTGAGATTTTTTGGGGAAAATGGTCTTCTTTTAATCATAGTTTCTATATTCTCAGAACCCAGCAAGATGCCTAGGACGTAATGGGCAGCCTATATATATGCATATGTTATTATGGGTGTGGATGAATGATGTGACAATAGAGGCATTAGCAAACTTAGCGTGGCTTGAGCTACTTGAACTGTCTACTGGCATATTTTTTGCAGGAAGATCACGTAGGAAGATATTTCCATTCTAGTCCTAATACCCCCTGAATTCTTTTTAAGTGGCTGAAAAAATTAGCTGTGAAATGTCTAAATTATAGCATACTGTGTAAAGACTCAACCACATAGACTCACCATTTCTTCTGGACCCTGGATGGGCGGGTCAGTTCATTACATGGTGACCAGTAAACAGCTGTCAGTAATAAATTCTAATGACCACATCTGATTTCCTTAGGTGGTTTCCTGACTCTCTCATCTTGGGCCCATCTGTGAAAATGGCAGACAGCCCACCAGCAAGATGGAAGGTCATCAGCAGTCTGGCACAGGTAGGGGAAGAAGGGCTAGGTGAGGGGAGCTGACAGAACTCTACTGAAAGCCTCCAGGCTGTGTCATAGCACAGTGGCAGTTTGGCTTCCTTACAACTCTTTCAGCAGCCATGCATGGCCGTAATAAAAAAATGCAAGAGAAAAGCCAATCAAAGAGCAATACAAGAGTTTTTAAGGGTAGCGTAAATACGATTTAAGTTGGTGGCAGAAACTAAGAGGCATAAAACATTTTGGTACTTTATTGATACAGATTGCTTTAGCTTATAGGATCCTTGGAGTATAACTTCATTCTACAGATAAAGAAACTGAGACTCAGAGAGGGGAATGAATTTGTCCATTTCTCATCTCTTATTCCATATCATAAATCCAAGTGGTCAAGGCACATAAAAATACATGTCTCTTCATCTTTATTTAGAAAATGTGCTCTACTAAGGCAGGAATTTTTGTCTGCTTTTCTCAGTTGAATATAGCTGTGACTGAGTAACAGAACCTCTGTAAGTCTCAAATGGGAGGACAAATACATAAAGCATGCAGAATACCTTACGCAGCCTGGCAACTAGGAAGTACTCAATAAATATTCAAAGTGAACAATGGGCATCATCATCCTATACTTTCTCACAGATATAGATTGCATTATGACAAGAATAGTTTTCATTTGACTCACAAAAACTTTAAACAGTATGATAGATTACAAAACCGATGTTCAGAAATAAGTGATTTGTCCAGAGTCACACAATTTAGTGAGGCAGAAAAGTTCATCAGCAACTTCATCAGAGCCCTCCCTCCTACAGTTTTTTACAGTATTAATTGCTGAAGAAGGACACAGTGCTCCATATGAAAAGTCTTTTAATGTTGTTATATAACTATATAGTTTAATAACTCAAAGTGATTAAATGAGAGTGTAAAAGGCAAATTATACAAATTGATTCTGAGTTCAGAATAGGATTTCCCATGGGACAAGAAAGTCAATATCCAAGTTTCTAACTACAGAATAATTTCTAGTTAAAATTTAGATGACTAATTCTTTTTAAAGTACAGACAGAAAATAGCAGATGGAAAAGAAAGCATGATGCTTGTACGGAGACATGCAAAAAGAATAGAAAGTAAGGGGAGAGCCTTCAAAATAATCCATTAAAAACAGGAAATGTTTTTCTGGAAGCCATATTTGGAGGGAAATACATTGGGGTAGATAGACAGGAGAGGCATGGAGTACTATAAAAGACAAAGACACAGAATTGAAAGTTAATGAGAACAATCCCAAACTGCTACCATTAATATATGCAGCATCTCTGTCTTCAGTGCTTAGCTCACTTTGAACTCACTATCTTAATGTTGGACTCAAAGCCCCCTGCTTTCCACCACCACATAACCCACTGTTATGCCTCCTACCTCTGGGACTAACAAATAGGTTTTACTAGGAAAGACTTACAGGGTAATGGTTAGGTGTATGGACTGGGGAGTCTGATAGACCTGAGTTTGAATCTTGGCTCTATCACTTCTAACTGTGCAGCCTGGGGCAAGTTTTACTCTTATCTTGTAAATACTAGTAATAATGGCACCTACTTTCATAGGAGCATTGCAAAAGGGAACTCCGATGAGGCATGAATGGCTTGGCACAATACCTAGCACATAGTAAGTGCACATTAAGTGTTGTCTCTTGTTATAACTGATCACTCTCCACTTTAGTTTCAAAGGAGATAGTATAGTATGCACAATTCAAGCATGTTGTGTTCCACGGCGTTCTCTTACTTCTGCTGTTGCCAACCATTCAGTCCTAAAGGGGGAAGAACAGCGTAGAGAAAATGCTGACTAACTGTGTGACCTCGGGCAAATCATTTTCCCTCTCTGAGGTTTTTTTCTTTTGTTGATCCATCTTGTCTCAAAAGATTGTAGTGAGATTATAATATGAAGATGCATTAGGCCACCATTAGACCACAAGTGAAAACCTATAAAGTGATGAGTGCTAAGACAATCAGTCTGGGATTACACATGGACAAAGTGGACACAGTCTCTACGTTCCAGAAACTCCAGACACCAAAGGTATTTCCAACACAGGGCAGACTAAGAAATGCTGGCAGTGGGCTAGGCACAGTGGGGACCAATGAGCTCATGATCTAGGAGAGTGAATGAGACAGATACCAAAGAAAATTATTAATATTTAAAAAATGCATGATAAGTATCAAGAATTCAGTAGGAATTTTGAGTATTGAATGAGTTCAGAAGGAGAGATCACTTATACAATCACTGAGCACCTATTCAATCTTATTCAAACTAAACCACAGAATTGATATTTTACCTGAAGGATAGTCAGACCACTAGGCAGAAACTTGACCCATCTTAATTTTCATCCCATCCCCTTACCTCCAAAGCTTTTATTGAGAGGCAATATTTCTGCTACAAGGTTAGTCATTAATAAAATTTCTTGGTTTATTGTTGAAAAAATATTTATTTAGTGTAGACACACTATACACCAGGCCATGTGCTCCTTTTCAACTAGAGCAATTCTTCAATTTGTACTTGGCTGTCTCCTCATACTTCATATCTTAGTGTAAATGGTGGTTTTGTCTGATCACTTCGTTTAATTTAATCACCTACCCCAACTCCCTACTATGCAACACACATTTTGTTTCCTCCCCTAACACTTTGATCTTCCCTGTTAAGTTTCTCTGAAGAATGATGTTTGTCTAAAGAGCAATTAACTTGGTTGTTTTAAAATGAGTGCAGCTGCTGTGGAAAACAGTATGAAGATTTATCAAAAAATTAAGAATATAAATACCATATGCTCCAGGTATTCCACTTCTGGATATTTATCTAAGGAACATGAGAACACTAATTCAAAAAGATATATGCACCCCTGTGTTCTTAGCGGTATTATTCACAATAGTCAAAACTTGGAAGCAACCTAAGTGCCCATCAATGGATGAATGGATAAAGATGATGTGATATATATATATATATATATATATGTAATGGAATATTACGCAGGTGTGAAAAAAAGACAAAATTGTGCCATTTGTGACAAAATGTATGGACCTTGAGGGTTTTATGCTAAGCGAAATAAATCAGACAGAGAAAGACAAATACTGTATGATTTCATTCATATGTGGAAGATAAACAAATAGATAAGGAGGTCAAACTAGTGGTTACCAGAGGGGAAAAGTGTGGTAGGAGGCCAAAAGGGGTAAAGGAGCTCGTGTGTATGGTGACGGATAAAAACCAGACTATAGGTGGTGATCACGACGCAGTCTATACAGAAGCTGCAATATAATAATGTACACCTGAAATTTATACAATGTTATAAACCAACATGACCTCAATAAAATAATTTAAAAAGAAATTCAAAACTTTGCCTGTCCTGCATGGATCAGTAGCTGAAATTGTCTCTCAATTCTGTGAGCTTCTGTCTCTAGCTTTTGCATCAGACCCTCTGGGATCTTGTTGGTGCATGTATAGTAGACAACTTTTTGTGAGGAATTTACATCCAAATTTTAGAGCTCAACTCATCTGTGGTTCCCTTTAACTTTCTGCTATCTTACAAGCCTCCAGATCTGTCCTCCAATGCCCTGCAAAATTAAATCTGCTGCTTTGCCTAGTATAGTCACCTGTGGATCTATGAATGTTCACAAGAAAAAGCCTAAAACTTGCAAATCTCACCCTTTGCAGTTTATTTTCCCACAGTAAATTTGCCTCCACTATATCCCTATTTTTGGTTGTTTTCCAGAAATTCCTTGTTTTTCCTCTAGATTTTCTAATGACATCTGTAGGAGGTTTAGTCTATCCAAGGTATGCCACTGTTACTAGAATCCAACATTTCCTGAAATATTTCCATAAGGGTTGGAAAGAATTTTTTTTACTGCATCTAGCAAAGTCCACGGCATATGTAGGAAATAATTATTGGAAGAGAAAAGCAGAGCCCTGAGAGCCTGAAGGGAAAATGAGAGGCAACATGGAGGGAAAAATGGAACACAGCAGAGAGAATGGAGACAGGGGACTGGGCATATGAATGATAAAATCTTTTCATTCCTAGTTTTTATGAAGGCTGGTCTTGGATGTGGCGCTGGTTCCCCTGTGAGCTGGAGAAATCTTGGTAGTCCCACACAGGGAAGCCGAAGAAATGCTTTCCAATTAAAATATGTCTTACTTTCACTCCCACACTATAAGAAGGATGGACCTTCTTCCTCCTTCCTTTTAGTTTTAATTTTTTGCCAATATAGTGATTTACTGTGGGAGTCCCTGCCAAGTTTTTTAAGAAGAAAATTTCATTTATGGAAAATGGTGAGAAAAAGAGGTTTAATTACTATACTAGAAAAAAAAATAGAAGGTTAAGGAATAACTTTTCCATAAAAAAAGGAGAATAAGAATTTTCTATGCAGAGGTTGATCAGAATGCCACTTTGAAAAATGTCAATGGATAAATATAAATAAATGTTCATGAATTATATTCTATGACCAGTTCAAAGTAATTCATGAAGAGGCACAGAAAGTCTCATCTAAGAAAATGTCTAAATCATCTAGATAATTCTAAAGGATCCCTCATTATTTGAACCCATTAGATAGTACATTTATGATATAAGTTAACAGTTTGAGCTATGGAGTTAGAGATGGCAGGACTGAAGTAGAAAATATACTATTTACTGACCTTGAACAAGTCACAGCACCATTCCCTAACATTCATTGAATTCATCTGTAAATGTGAATCATAGTATCTATCTTATCAGATCATATAAGCCACTTATCGATATACTTGTTCAATGAGGCTTATGTATTCTCGTTTTCACTTGCAGTTTGTTATAAGGTTGGGAAAAAGAAAAGAGAAGAGGGATCAAAGGATCTGATCTGCTGATCTGCTCTTCAATGATACCAGCCATCCCCTCACAAATTTATTTCTCAGTATTGGTGAGAGGTATGTCTTCTGGACACTCCCACTGGGAGTAGGTCGGTCTTAAATGACAAATCCACTCTAACATTGCAATTTCCCTAAGCTTTTGAATTCCTTAGTCTTCATTAAACCAAGGCAGGTCCAGCATTTCCAATTTGCTCACAGTGAGCCACCTTTTGGTTTATGCTTTAGCCAATCAACTAAACAAACTGTTAAAGCCCTTTCTAACTCCTCCTCAGGCTACAACATTAGATACAGAATCTCTGCTTAGTGAGCCCATGTCAATAAACTCAGCCTCATCCTATTTTCTGTTCCTTCCACCGTTATCCCACACGATTAAGTATCCATTCCCACACATGTTCCTGAATTTCAGTCTGTATAAATTAGAAAAAGCAAATAGTTCTTTTGGAGTGTAATGTACCTCTTCACAGGTCACACATTGTACCTCACCTTTAGGGGCCTGCTGGGACTTGAGTCTAGTTATAGGTCTAGAAGCAAAGAGGAGTCAGGGGTATGTCCTGAGGAGAATCAGCATTGTCTTGCATGGCAACTGCCTCAGTGGAGGCCACTACAGTTTCTGCAGGGTTAATCTCCTCAGATGGAGGTGGAAAGGCTGATACTATACTATGTGGAGAGGCTGATACCATTGAGAGTGGGGAAGCCGCTTCTGCAGGTGATGAGGAGGCTGCTTCCACTAGCGGTGGGAAGTCCACTTCCATTGGCAAAGAAGGCTCATCAGAAATTAGGGGCTCAACGTGCCCAGCTTTGCCAGTATCTTCCCACAGGTCCCTACCCTAACTTACAGGATCCCATTCTTTCCCAGTTAATGCCCTCACTCTACAAATGATGTAGGGTCATATGAAAAAGAAATCTACAAAAGATGAACACTTTTGATTTCCTGTTAAATCTTGTGTTAGAAAGGGCCCTATGTAGGAAAAAGAGTATCTATTTCCTGTATGTCAGTCAGAGGTACTGCATCCAAGAGGTGTAACATGATATATAATTAAAGGTACTAGACTTAGGGTCATAAGACCTGGGTTCTTCTCTCACTGGAGAGTTGTATGATTTTGAGTTGTCACAGCACCTCTCTGAGCCTCAGCTACTTATCAGAAATATGAGGATAAAATTGTCTTCCTGTATTTCCTCTCAGGAATATTGTCAAAACACTTACAGAAGAGAAAATGGTGTAAAAATACAAGAAATTATAATTACACAAATTTTCTTTAAAGGAACTGAAAGGAAGATTTGATTCTTGACTAGTAAATTCATTACTTATAAGTCCTAGTCTTCTAATAGATAATGGTAATTTTTACTTTCTTAGTGATCAACTTGTTCTTAAAATATCAGACACTCTGGGCTCAAGATCCATACTTCCTGTATTGACATGTGTAATATGGTTGTTTTCTCACAGTAAATAATCAATTCAAAAGCTTTCTTTCATTAGCTGCTGTGATCTATTATTGACTTGCATCTTAAAATTTTCCTACAACATCTGCAAAGTTAATAAACCAATTATGGAAGCCATCTGGAGCTAGAAGAGAGAGAGAAAAAAAAACAACCTCTCTGCTGAATAACTGGTACTGTAATAGATGATACGTCACAGAACAGTGATGTTACAAATCCCACTATCTTTAAAGGAGAGAAGAAAGAGTTTTACAAAAAGGGAAATACTGATTGCTTATTATCAGTCATGGTGGAATTTCCATGGTAATTCATTCCTGAAACAGCCTGAGCATCTCTATCTGTTGCTTACCTGTCCACAGGCATGGGGCCCTTAGCTCATTTATCATAGGAACCAGCAGAGCTCAATTGTTTGCATGAATTGGGACACATTTGGTGATCTTGGGCAAGTTATTCAGGCTCTCAGGGCACTACAGTCATCCATAAAAATGGGGCATTTTGCCATTAACCCACCCCAAGGACTTAGCTGGATTACTGGAAGACATGATGGTTGTTCTAATATTGAGCTTCATTTTTCACATGTAGTTGAGAAAACAAAGCAAAAGCTAAACCCACAACTCAGAAGGTGTTACTAATAAGATTCTTCATCTACTAGTGCTGTTTTATGTTGGTAGAGAGATGTTATAATATTGGGTTAAGTTAAAGCTTTGGTGTCTCGACTATTCTGTTTTAAGTCCTCATTCTGCAACCTACTACTGTTTGGTATTGGCAAATTATACCACTTCTCTAGGCTTCTTTTTTTTTCAAATTTTATGGTGAAAATATCACATGATTTTAGTTAGAATTCAATGATATACTTCAGAAAGCTCATAACATAGTCCTTTAGTACTCAATAAAAGCAAAGTTCTATATATTTTGTTTTAATTCAACTATGTACATCTGAGCCACTGAATGAATTTCGTCTCTCTCCCCTCTTGACATATTTCCCCTCCCAAATCTTGTAATTAATCATAAAAATACTACAAAAATTGGAAAGAAATCAATAACAATTTTAAACAAAGGGAAAAAGACCTACTCTCCCCTTGCTATCCTAGTTTACAGAAAAATCCCAAGACCAGAAGAGTTTGCTCTAGATCTGCCCTGATACCTACTGTTTATTGGGCAGTCAGTTCATCTCCACTAGGAGATTCAGTTTCCACAGCCATAAAATAGAGGAGTCATATTTAACATGCTCCATTCACTAGGCACATGTAAGAACTGAAGACTAACATTTATGGAAAAAAATGCTATCAACTGAAAAGTCTTTTTTATTGCTCAGATCTTTTAACCTAGTAATCCCATTCCTTAGAATTTATTGTTAGAAAATAATTCTAAAGAAGACAGGAAAAATCTATTCCAAAATGCTTATGGTGACCTTTTTTCAACAACTTATTGTGAACATTTCTAAAATCACAGAAAATTTGAAAGAATTTTACAGTAGATACTTGTATAACCACTAAATGATTTTTACCTTTAATGTTTAGTATATGAACTTTATCACAGATCTCGCTATCTATCCATCAATTTATCCAATCATAGAGCCATTTTATTTTTTGATACACTCATTGAGATGATTAGATAGTTTTATTTTTAATTCTCTTAATATAGTGAGTTACACTGATTGATTTTTGTACTCCTGGAACAAACCCTACTTGGTAACAATATATTATTTATATGTTGCTGGATTTATTTTGCTAGTATTTTGTTAAGAATTTTTACAACTATGTTCATGAAGGATATTTGTCTGTGATTTTCTTTATCATAGCCACTTTTGTTAGGGTTTGTTACTAGTCTATTCTGGCCTCATAAAACAAATTGGGAGGTGTGCCTTCTCCCTCTATTTTCTAAAAGATTTTGTGTAAAATGAGTATTATATCTTCCTTAAATATTTGTTAGACGATATATACATAGTGTATATCATAGTATACTATACTATATATTTAGGATATACTAGTACATTCTCTCTCTCTCTCTCTCTCTCTCTATATATATATATATACATAGTCACCTATATATAATTTTTTTCTAATGAGACATTCACTATCAGTCATATCGTTCTTCCCTCTCTGTAATATGTCTATTATCTGATTGCTTTTAAGATATTCTCTTTATCTTTGATTTTCATCAGACTACCATGTGCCTGTATGAAATTGCCTTTTTATTTATTCTTTTTTACCTTTTTGACTCCAAGAACTTAAATATGTAGTTTGGATATTTAGTTTGATGTTTTTCACCAAATTTCAATATTTTGTTATTTTGTTCAAATAATTTTTCTGACCTGTTCTTTCTCTCCTACCTTACTGAGAACGCAATTAACTAGACTGCTTAATATTGCAGCACAATTTGCTGAGTCTATATCTATTTTTTTAAATATTTTTCTTTTTGTTCTTCATGTTGAATAATTTCTATTGATCTTCCTATTAACAGATCCTTTCCACTGCAGTTTTAAATATTTTGTTCAGCCCGTACAATGATGTTTCTTCCCTTTGAGAAACTGTGCCTTTTATTTTCAGAATGGAATTATAGGTTTTATTTTTTTGCTGGGATTTCCTACCAGTTCATTAATTATTACCACATTTTCTCTAAGTTCTTGAACCTAATTTCAGTAGTTGCTTTAAAAGTCCTTGTCTTCTAATTTGAATATGAGGTTTATTTTGGATTATTTTTCTTATTGGCTGCTATTTTTGCCTCGAGTAAGGGCCATATATTCTTGCTGCTTCTTGTGTTTAGTAGTTTTTGTTGTATACCACATATTGTGTATTATACATTGTAGAGAATCTAAAATATGTCTTCCTTTAGAGGGTTTTTAATTTTGTTTTATCAAGTAGTTTAATTAATGGCAGACCTATTGTCATTGACAGACTTTTCATCACTCCTGTGGTTTTATTTTTCTTTGGTTCTTAGTCCTAATTCTTCCCTCTTATTCTAGGCATGCTCTTTACTCCTCATTCGGTCTTTCTGAAGTCTCTACTAAATGCCTGAAGTACTTAATGAGGTCTCTTCACTTGGTTTAGCTGCAATTTCAATGTCTTTCAACATTGCCCAACCTATGGAAAGTTTCTCAAGTCTCAATCCTGCAGAAACAGCTCTCTGCTAGGCCTCGAAGTATCTGGTCCTGCACACATGCCGCCCATCTCCAAGCCAGGGACTTTCAGGGAATCATGGCGCTGTCTTCTGCCCCTTATTCGGCACAGCCTTCTCTTCCCTGTTACTTTGCCAGCATGTACTGTCTTCTGCCCCTTATTCGGCACAGCCTTCTCTTCCCTGTTACTTTGCCAGCATGTACTGTCTTCTGCCCCTTATTCGGCACAGCCTTCTCTTCCCTGTTACTTTGCCAGCATGTACCCGCTGCTCAGCAGCCTGAACTCTGCCTCGGCTTCTTCTGATCAGTAGAACACCAGTCTGCTCTACATCACGCCTGGCGCTCGTCTCACTGCAGCAGCCCACTCAGTGAAATGATATGCTCTGTTGAGCCACACTGTCATCCCTCCTGCTTTGGGTCCCTTGACTTAATTCTCTCCGGTTCACCAATTTTAGGCCCACTGTTCTCCAAATCTAAAGTTCAGCCCTACCCCTCTTTTTATGTCAAAATTGGGCTAGGGAAGAAAATATTTACATAACCCAGCTTTTCCCCTAGAACCCTCGCCTAATTCAGTGAATCTTTAAGATTAAGTTATTTGCCTGTGGAGCTGATGATGGATGTGGGTCCCAGTGGTGAACTCTGAACTTCTGCTCTCCTCAGACTCACTCATCACTGCTGCTTTGACCCTGAAATGAATGACCTCTGATTCCTTATATTGTTCAAAGTGTTCCAGGCCACTCCTCTGTAATTCTTCTATTCTGCTCACAAGATTCATGCGCTCAGGCTCTTCAGCTATATTCCTCACCCCTGCATTCCAATGGAGCACTGTTTTCCAGTCTTGAGCTTCTTCAGTGATCCTTCCAGAAATGAGACCTAGGCCCTCTCAAATTTCTAGGCATAGTTTTGTTTTTGGATTCTTGAATCCAATGGAATGCCTCAATTCAAACATGGTTGTCCTTTAAGTGAGGTATCTAAGTTGTTTGGCTCCAGAAACTGATTTTAAAAAAAAGGAAAAAAAAAATGTGTGTGGCCTAGAAGCAAATGAACAACGTCCTTAGTATCCCATATAAACCTGATAGGAGTCTATGACTGCAGCCTTGGTACATACATTCAACAAACTAAAGATGCCTTAGATTTTCTCGTTTTTCCCCAGCAATAAAACAATTAAAATATGTTATGCCTCCACATGAAAGGTTTCATTTCTTTGCTTTGCCAAAGGAAAAGCATACCATCATTTCTACCCTTGAGATGACAAACCAGAGTGAGACTCAAGGCCAAAACCCTTAAATAGCAGTACTCTTTCCATGAAACCTACTGGGAATTTATAAAGAGTTCGCAGTTTCAGAAGATAACTCGCTCTTGGCTGGTAAATTACTGAGAGTAAGTTAGAAAGAGAAAATCTGTCCATAAAATATATGTACAATGTCTATATCTGCATATATACAGATATAAAATATCTATAAAAATGTACTAGCTATACCTCCTACAAATATATAATCAGTTTGTTCCAAATTCACAAAAAGAGCCCCACTCTATTTCATCAAATTTTGATGATAATATAAAAGATACATACAGTGAATAATATCAAACACACATATTATACATGCTGCTCATCATGTATTTCTATATAGTTTATCTCATTTAAGCATATAACGATCTACCAGGCAGGATGGGGCAGGTATTTTATTTACCAGTGAAAAAAGTGAAGCTCTGTGTGGTCAAGTGACTTATTGAAGGTCACTCAGCTCATTAATTATCCTATCCAGTGCTCTTTTGATTACACCACTCTAATTTGGCTCCTCCAGCACGACTGAGACGTCAAGACATTTCAGTAAGTTTAAGTGTTTGATCAATAATTCAGGGAGCTCCTAATTGAATGAGGCACCATTTATGGATGCATTAAAAGGTATCACTCCTCTAAGAAGCACTACCAAGGGTCATGTGATAGCTGCAACTCAACCCATCTTGTCATAATCATCCCTCTAAATAAATTATTCAGATTAGGAATTACATGCCCATTAGCTTTAGGTAAAATGCTGATAAGCACATTTATTCTCAAGCTCCTCAATAAGCACATTAATGCGTATTTTCCCAAATAAAATAAACAAATATACTTTGACCATGAACAGGTGAAGGCGTCAGGAGAGTCCATTCAAGAACAGGAAAAGCACATTAGTTTGCTGGTTTCAGCAAACCTACACTATTAGGGCTGTACTTCCCACATGCCATTTCAGAATAAACATCGTCTGGGAGGTGGCTACACAGACGCTTTCACAGGAGAGGAGTGCCTGATGGTGCTATCAATGAACAGCAGGCGTTTACTGGTGAGCTGGGGTCAATGGCTTTACTTTCAAGAGTAAAGTGATCTTTGAAAAGGAAAAAAGCCCAGTTTTACCAGTGACTTTTGTGGAATCCCTGCGTACTGTGTGACTAATTGCATGTGAGGGCCAGCTGATTCTGAAGGATGTGGAATGGAGGAACCACAACACTTACCTACTTGTGCTATTGGGATAATTTTACCCTTTCTAGGAAACTTCAGGAAAAGAAAAGCCTGTAGTCTTCAAACTCTCAAGAAAGTCTTTTGAACTTAGTTATGTGGCTATTGGTAACTGGGGAGTGGAGAAAGTGAGAACAAAAAATTTTTAAGTGATTACGATGTCTTTACTTCCCATTTAAAATAAAATAAAATTAAATACAAAGAAAATGTATTGAATATACTGATTTAAATCAACAAAACATGAATAAATTACCAAAGTGTCTATATTATTCTTTAAAGAAAATATTTATAGAGTATTATTCTTAACTGAGGGATTACTATCATTAAAACTGTTTTGGATGTGAGAAGAAATAGTTCCAACTCTTGGAATCAGATAGACCTGGGTTCAAATCTCCAGCACCTACTCAAAACTGTGTGGACTTTAGAATATACATTAAGTTCTTTTGGTCACAAAAGAAACCACCCTAAGCAAATAGGGAGGGGTACTAGGTTATCTTTTTGATCCAATAAATAATTAAATGATCAATGCTTGGGAAGCCTCAAAACCTGGGCCTTTCCAAGGACCTCAGCAATGAACATGAGACAATTATTCTGTGAAGCTCTTCCATTAAATATTCCAATTTCTGTTGGTGGTCGCAGTAATGCTCATGTGGAGGAGATGCCAACATTCTGAACCTCTTGTTAGGTTGGGTGTGTGGAGATGAAGCTTGATGTATGGATCCATGTTAGCTTTGGGCCACACATCCAGAAGTGGTCAAAGGTCTGCTGCGGGTGGGGAAGCATGCCTCTGTGCAGAACTTCAATATATATTTTTTCCCTTTTCCTCTATAGCTGACCAGGTTTCCCTCCATCATAGCAGACCTTCAGATACCCACTATGAATCCCTTTTTACAAACCATTGCCAATATCTCCTCCTGCTCTCTTTACTGATTTCCAGTCTTGATTGTGACCAAAATACCAAGTAATGCCAAATTATCTAATTCCTTCCTTCCATACCCGGGCAGAACACTCCACCTCAAAAGACAATCCCTCCTCTCTCAAGGAGTTGAAGGTGACCAGGGTTCAGCTTGGGAAACTGTAAGATAGAAGCCACAGTAAGCTCATGTTTAAGAAAAAATGGTAGTTACCCACAGTGATTTGTGATCAGAGAGAGCTTCCCATTGTTTTGCAATTCTCAAAAGTGATGAGGAAGATACTCGTAATACTAGGAATTTGTATGATTTTAAGCCTGCATTGTTTGTGATCTCCACTGTGCCTAGCCATCACCAACCTAAATAGTGTTTTCTTCTTCTGTAAAATATGAAGAAATGGGTAACAGCAGTCCCTTCTTCCACATGAGACAGAGAGACAAGACACTGAGATATAATACTGGGAACACATTGATACTCTCCTGTGGGTCACGAAACGGCTTTATTTATCTCAACAGAGGAAAAAGTTGACTGAAAATGAACATTTCCACACTGGCCATGCATTCTTTCAAAGTGGCAATCTCAGGTTGCAGGTGAAAACCTAATGTTAATTTTCATTACTGTCTGATATATGCCTTTGAGGAAATCTTTTATTCTTTCATGCTTAGAACATTTCTATCATTTCAATAGCATATACTGAGAGGAAATTCAAGATTAAGCACACAAAAAAGCCACAGATAAGTCAATAAAAACCACAACATTTTTTGTAATACTTTTAAGCAAGATTTTTATCCTTCCTCTGTCCCACTCTGATGCCTTGTTACTGGTGCTGAAAGCCTATTATTTCCTCACATTGGCTAAGTGCAAGAAAGCAAGACATTTAAAAGAGTGATTAGCATGTTCCTGATTTGATGATTATACAAGCTGATTGGAGTCTTTGTCTGTTCTTTTCTTCTGGTTAATACCACCTCCCTGAAGTCATCTGAACCAACATTGTAAGACAAAGCAATATCAAATGCCCATAGGTAAGGAGAAAGAATGAGGCAGCCTGAGGATAATAAAACAGGGAGACCTTGGGAACCTGGAGAGTGTATGACCTTCTACAGGGACCAGAATTCAACCTCAGTGATGCCAGGTCACAAACAGGCAAGTGGTTTCTACTTCCTTTTTCTTTCCTTGAAGCCTCCACCAGAGTGTGGATCCACAGAGATCCTTCTGGAGAAACTGACTGATCAGGAGGTGGACAGCAGCTCTTATCTAGGGACAGATCAAAACAAGATGGAAATAAGCCATTATTACAGTGCCCGTGGTCCACTCCTTGACTGGGGATCAATTAGCATTTGCCCTTCCCTCCCTCAGGTGATGTGCGTACTTAGGGGAAGATAATTCTCCTCATATTCCATTTTCTAGAAGTACATCTGCTCTTCTGACCCACCACATGCACTCTTTCATCTCTTTGATCAGACACAAACCTTTGCCTGCCTGGGGTCAGTTACCCTGAAGCAGCTGGAAGTCATCAGATTGGTGAAAAGTAAACAATCCAATCAGCCTCAGTTTTGGCAAAAATTCGTGAAAACAGGTTTGACCATACACACTCTTGGAGTATAATTTGGGACAGCCATAGAGAGGGGCATTCCAGCAGGGCTATTTCAGATTTTAAATATATGTGCTGTGTGATTCAGCATTTCTACTTCTTGGTACATGCCCTAGAGAAAGAGGTTACACATCTCATAGAGAAGTGTGTACAGAGAAGTTTATTGCTCTTATCAAAGACCAAACTGATTGTCGCTGGCTGCCCACTACTCCCACTTCCAAACAGCACTCAGGTTTCCTTCCCAGTTATTATGTAAGTGAACATAAGTAAGGCCATCTTGTAAGTGAATGTAAGTGAGGCCATCTTGTTACACTAAATAACCCTTTCTTAGTTGAGACCTTTCTAGCACGTGATCATTATAAATTGTTGCATGCTTCCATGATTTTCTGGCCCTGATCCTGTGCACATACCCCTGCTGAGGTACTCTGATAGCTTTGTTCTTAACAATTTTAATGAATTTTCCCAGGGAATAGGAAGGCCTCCAGAACGAAAGAACACCTGTAGAATATTCATCATCATCAACAGAAGAAAAGAACAATGAGAGATCCTAGAGTCCCTCATGTACATTTCTAAGCCTCCTCCTCACTACCCATTTTCCCTATATAACTGACTCAAGATTCTGCAATCCTTGAAGATGGGTTTTTGAGTCACCTGTCTTCCAATTTGCTGACAAATCTAATCTAATTAAACTTCCTTTCTTGATGTTCTCTAACTCAATGGGATTAATTGGCTCAGATAGCAGTGAGCAGAGCGAGCCCATTGCTGGATATCAATTACTTCACATGGTGCATAGGCTTGTTGAGTTTGGCAGTCTGGAAATCCAATCCTCCCCTGAAGAAGCTGATTGGGGTCCTAGGAGCCTCAGTAAAATCAAATTCCCACAGGTCCTTCTTTTCCATTTTTTAAAGGAAGTTTGCTTAATCTTGACTTGGCCAATAGCGTCCTACCTTGCAGGATTTTGACACATTAGTGGAGTGAAGAAGGGGCAAGGAGAAAAATGGTTGAAATTCACTGAAGTCATTGCAGATTATTTTATTGAGTGACTTGTTCCTACTATATTCATTCCTGGCTTAGTTCTTTTTCTAAAATAACCAAACTTACCCTAAATTTTTGAAATAACAGAAAGTGTTCTAATTAACTGCTTTTTAAAATTGTTAATCAGCGTTGATTTCTGAAACTTATGACCAAAGGCACAGAACTTAGGCATCTTCATAACCCATCCCTTTCACAGAGCTTTGACCCTGAGTCCTGGCTTTAAATCAGTACACCGCCTCCTCCTCCTCACCCTCCATGTTATACAAACTCTTCCAAAAGCTGTCCAGACAGTTCTCTCTCCCCTGGTTGGCCTTGGATGAGCAGTGACACCAGATATTTACCTGAGAGCTCCAGATCTCCAGGACCAGCCTGTTGGCCTCTGATCCACAAAGACGTAGGGTCCCTGTATCTGTCAAGAAAGCTGAGCCAGAGTAGGAGGCTCAGCACATCAAGGACCATTGCTTTAGCAATGAGAAACTACTTCCTGCCACAACTGAGTAAAATCCAGAACAAAGAACAAATGTATATGGTGACTGTAGATTCTCATTAGTAGACATCACCTCATGGCTCTTGGATCTGGTTAAGACTTGCTTCTCCCTCTATACTTGGAAGGTAAGATAACTTGTAGTGATAGAAATCTCCATAGTATTTTAGATTTATTAAACCACAACTGCCTGCTAAATGCTTTGTATGCATTATCAAACTTGTGCCTTGCATAGGTCAGGTATATACTTGGCTTCAAAAAATAGAAAATAAAATTAATATTGGCTTAAATGTTTGCCTTATGAAAAAAGAAGCCCTGAGGAAGGTAATTCCAGGTTTATAAGCCAATCAGCTATGCCACAAGGGGCCCAAGTTCTTTCCATGTTTCCACTCTGCCATTTTTTGTGTATGGCTTTCACGCTCATGGTTGCGTTATGGATGCTGTACCTCCAGGTACTACATCTGTGTTCCAGGCAGGAATGAGATGGACAAAAAGCCAAAGGATCGTGCCAACCTAATCTATTTATCTTAAACACTTTCTCAGAAGGTCTGTCTAAAATCTTCCACTTAAAACACATTGGCCCAAACTGGGTCACATGGACACCTCTAACTGCAAGGAAGTCTTAGAATTTTAGTATTTTAAGTTTTTTCCTCTATAGTAGAGGAATGTAAAGGATGAGCAAATGTCCCAGCTCAATGCAGTCAGGCAGGAGGAGTTCCATCTTACTTAAGGGAGAGTCAGCCTTTTTGTTCCATTGGGATCTCCAAAGGATTGGATGAGGCCAACCCACATTAGGGGAGGGCAATCTACTTTACTCAGTCCACTGACTCAAATGTTAATCTCATCCAGAAACACCCTTGCAGATACTCAGAATAGTGTTTGACCAAACATCTGGGTACCCTGTGGCCCAGTCAAGTTGAAACATAAAATTAGCCACCATAATATCCTATGCCGAAATGTGGACTCTATAATTTTCTTTAGTTTTTTCAATCAGCTGAACTCTCATATACATGGGCTGGTATGAAATCTCACTTTGGTCATTAGTGGTTCCTTTTCCACTAATGGGAGCCACACCAGTGCCTGAAAGTGCAGTTGGTGTCCAGAAAATGGGGGCAGGGCCTTCTTCATGTCTGAGTCTAGTTTTTGCTGACCTTCTCATTGCCCTGGCCATCACGAATTAGGGCTATCATGAAGACTGGGAGCTTGGTTTGCCCGTGCCATGTGTGTAGCAAAGAACTGGGAGTGAAGCTGTGTCTAAGGGCATATGGTCTCATCTTCCACATGCCCCACACAGCCATTTTTCTCTGGGGACGTATATAAGAGCAGGTTCAGAACGCTCTTCCCTTCTCTGCTCAGGTGTTGCACAGCTCTGTCTCTCTTTCCCACCAGCGTGGGAGCATTTCTTTTTACCTCAAGAAAAATCCTTCCTTTGCCAACCCCTCCAATTAACTTCTCCTCTTTCTACCACCTCTCTTCTCTTCTATAGACTTGGGCTTTCAGATCCAAATGCCAGGATCTATAGAGTCTTCTTGCTTTCTACCCTCCCATAGGCCTTCCAGGAGATGGGTGAAAGGAGATGGAATAGAAGCTGCCCCCCATATGAATGAGGAGCATGAAAGGAGAAAAAACAAGGAAGAATATCATTAATATCCAAAAATGATAGGCAGCCGCACACTAATATATGCACATATACATATATGCATGTATGAATACTTACAAATACATACATACACACGTTTCCACCTTAATGATTCTGAAATAATTTCATTCATTTGCTTGCAATACTTTAGGTCATTGTTTTGTCTGTTTTTATGATCAACAGTGTTTAGTTTTAAATCGTAGCGTTTCATTATTCACAAATTTTCAGTAATTGTCTTTGAAACATAGGATTAGTGATTAAATACAGTAGAATGCTGTACTTTTGAAGCCAAATGGTCATTGCCCAGATTAACAATGATTTTGGACTGGTCAGTGTTTACTGAGTACACTTTCTTAATCCCTTTCTAGCTTCTTTAAAGTTATTTACCTGTTGATTTAATGGAGGTATCCTATTTACTTATCTTAATAGCACTGCATATAGATACATTAACAACTTTATTTTGGCAATGGAGAAGATTAGATGGTCAGAAAAGGTAAGTTATATGCCTGAAGTCGCATAGCAATACATCTGTGGAACTGTTGAAACATTTATACAACTCCTGTAGTACATTTTGTGTCATCAGTTCACACCACATATTCTCTCTCTCACACACACACACACACAAACTCTTTTACCCTGTACTTAGCAATCTTAGGTTAAATGACTGCACATATGGGACTGGGCTGATACCTCTATGGATGTAATCTTAGGAACCTCATGAAAATCCTTGCTGCACCCCACAAATAAACATCCTTCCTACTTTGATATTTGAAATGCACTTAATAAAAATAGCATTTTCATCCCAATATAAGAGACTAAAATTTAAATACCATGTAAATCCACCAGCAAAGTCTATATCGGTTTATTAACCACCAGGCTTTTTACTTGGAGTGATGCAAACCTAATTTCAAGCTTATTGAGAGGAAATAAAATGAATTCATTTGATCATGTTACTGAAAACAACAAAAAAGAAATAGCTGGATGTAGGTGTTCAAATTATGTTTTTAAGAAATACAGAAATACATCTCAATATATTTTCTCACTCTCTCTCTCTGTCCCCTACTTTCCTCTGGGATGCTTTTAATCTCTGGCAAGTGTTCTCCTCCTGTTGGGAAAGACAGTAAACCTTCCAAGTTCATGTGCTGTTTTTGATCTCTGAATGACAGGTCTTGCCTGTCCCAGAATCTAAACCTGTCTCCTAAAAGAGGTCTGTCATGGCCCTGATTGGGAAGGGAAGGCCTTTGATTAATTGCACCTCCTCCTTTATCACGTTGAATCTGAAGGGCGTAGTTCTCAAAATGAAGGGATTCAGGAAAGACAAACTGAGTAACAAGTCTTTGACAATGATTGACACTCTGACTACAGTTTGAATAATTCTGATTCCTTCCTGGGAACAGTTTGGATTTAAAACAAACAAACAAACCATGAGAAAGAATGCAGACCCTGGGAACTAAGGAAGTTTGTAATGAAGTCATAGCAGGAGTAAAGCAGGAAACTAAGAAATGTGAGCATGCAGAGAAGCAAATGAAACCAGGTAAACCCTCACTGTGTTTCAGGCCCTACATTTTTCATCCTCAAAACAACACTGACATTTATTCTACATACAAGGAAAACAACCTCAGAAAATGTGTTTATGCTTCTTAATCATTTTTTGTTTGTTTGCTTATTTTTTCCTTTGACTAAATATGTCTATGGGATAGAAAACATTCCTGTCAAAGTCATTGAATAACTAGCAATGAATCTCAATGTCATGTGTGTGCATGTGTGTGCACATGCAAATTTAGGGAGGAGAGTTCAGTTAGTTTTTCTGTGTAACAAATCACTCTGAAAGTCAAAGGTTTACACGACAATAATGTATTATTTTCGCATAAATAATAGAAAAACTATTTATATAAATATGTATTATTTTTCATTTATTTTAGCATTTTATTAAATTTATTAATTTATTTTAATAATTAATTAATTAATTATTTGTTATTTATGATTCTGTGGGTTGACTGGGTGATTGCTGTGCTGGTTTACCCAAGTCTCACTTATTTGGCTGCATTAGCAAAACGGTTGTGTGATATAGATGTCTCATACTGGTTGCAGGCTCTTAGCTGGGGATCTCAGTTCTCCACATGGTCTCTTATTCTCTATGAGGTAGCCCAACTTCTGGTCTCAGGGAAGTGTCCAAGACTGTGGAGGGGGAAGCTGCAAGTCCTTTTAAGACAGCTTTGGAAGTCTCCTAACATCACTTCAGGCAAAGTCGGTTGCTCAACACAAGTCACAGGCCGGTATAAGGTTGCGTAAATAGACTCTGTACCTTAATGAAAGGACTGACAGTGTCGCATTGAAGACCGAGGTGCATATTGGGATGGAAAGAATCTGTGGCCATATTTTGTGATCTAACATACACCCTGAATTTCAAGATCAGGCAAAAAGTACTTTGGAAATGTCCTCCTGGTTGATGCTTGCTACGTGTTAGATCTCTTCTAGATCTTTAAACCTAGAGTTTTCTAAGATAAACACCATGTTCTGCTCATCAGACAACACTGATGCTCAGTCAATGACCATCAATGAGCCATCTACTGGTCAGTAAACTATATATGCAAAAACTCAACTTTTAATTTAATAATGAATTTTGTATGCATCTTAATTTAAACTCTTGGCACATCAATTAGCCTTGCGGACGAAAGAGTAAACACAAACATCATTTATCACTTTGTCAATTTCAACAAACACCATGGTGATGTGCTCTGAACCCCTAATGTAGATTTATGAATTCACATAGCTGATAATTATTTAATAAGGCTGTTTGCTAGCCAGGTTGGCTGTGGTTTTGCTAGGGATTTTAAGGTAAGAAAGACAGGGATCTTCTTGTTCTTGCTGATCTCACAGCCTAGTCATGAGGCTGAAATTAATGTACTAGTAAAATACTACGTGAAGTGGGGTTAACCATGGCGCAGGTTCTCCAGAGGGTGAAAAATAGGCAACATTCCTTGAGAGCTTACTGTTTGAAAAGGCTCATTTAAAGTTGATAACCATCCTGTGAGTTGACTACTATAGCTATGTACGGGTTCTGAGGACCCAGTTCAGATGTGTGTGTGGGGAAATGATACCAGCTCAAGTCAAGGTTGACATGAGGGAAGCCATTGTAGGAAAGAAACCCTATTGTAACTTTGAATGACCTCTGACAAACTAACCCAGCTGGATCTGCACCCCCCAGGAGATCTAACTGCTATGTAGATTTTATGACCTCTGCTTGTGCATGTACCTCCCAGCTTCGATAAGATGATAACGTTGTTCTTTTGAGTTCCTTAGGAATGTGATGACCCTCGAACTGAGAATCTATGCTAATAGCCATCATCAATGAAAACTGAAAGATCTGGTGTGGTGACTCCCAGACTGTAACATCAGAAGGTCAACATTTTTAACCTCCTGCCCTATGACCTACCGGCCTATATAACTGCTGTAAGATTTTGTGCCCCTTTAAGATGGTTCTTTTGTATGCAAGTCGGCCATCTTCCCTCTTGCTAGCAAGCTGTAATAAAAAGTCCTTTTTTCTCCTACCACCTTGCCTCTTGACTATTGGCATGTCTTGCGGCGAGCAGAAGGCCCCGTGTTGGGCGGTAACACCGCCACCAAGCGATTCTCCAACACCAGCTAAGTGTCGTACAATTTAACTCTTCTGACACTATCTACCTGGAGATAGTGTCAGATCCCACAGGTTAACGGCTCATTCCCACAACACTACTCCCCGAACCCCCTTCAGACACCGGCTGCAAGTCCAGGTTGTCACTTGCACTTCTGTCCTACTTGTTACCGACTGGAGATTCCAATGACCCCCGCCTTGGATTTAATTAACTTGCTGGAGCTGCTCGCAGAGCTCAGAGAAACATTTTCCTAACTAGATTACCAGTTTATTATAAAAGGATATAACTCAGGAACAGCCAGAAGGAAGAGATACATGGGGCAAGATACGGGGAAAAGGCACGGAGCTTCCATGGCCTCTCTGAGCGCCACTCTCCCTGAATCTCCATATGGTCACCAACCCAGAAGCTCTCCAAACCCTCTCCTTTTGAGTTTCTACGGAGGTTGCACTGAATAGCCATGATTAATTAAATCATTGGCCATTAGTGACTGATTCAATCTCCAGCCCATATCCCCTCTGGAGGTCAGAGGAAGGAGGGAGAATGAAAATTTCAACCTTCTAATCACATGGTTGGTTCTCCTGGCAACCAGCTCCCAACTTTAGGTATGCCCAAACTCACCTCATTAACATAACAAAAGACACATTAACTGTTCTCATCACTTAGGAAATTCCAAGGGTTTTAGGAGCTCTGTGCCAGACATTGGGACAAAGACCAAATATATACTTCTTATTTATAAATAACCATGTCACAGTATGCCTTTTTCTTCTTTTTTTTTCCCCCCCAAAGTTTAGGAAGCCTGAGCTAAGCTCAGAGACCTCAAATAAGTTTCTGAAGAACACACTCAGCTAGTAAAGGGTGCAACCAATACTCAAAACCAGGAAGATCTGACTGCAAATCTCTTCTTTTACACAAAGTATACGAATTTTTACAATGTATTCATAACTTGGTGTCTGCTATATTGGTTATCTGTTGCTGCATTGCAAATTACTGCAAACTTAGTGTCTTAAAATAACACAGCTTTATTGTCTCACAGATTCTATGGGCCAAGAACTCAGGCACAAGTTTAACTAGTTCCTTTGCTTTGGGGTCTTACCTGACTTCAATCATAGAGTTGGCCAGGCTGTGTTCTCATCTGGATGCTTGCATGGAGAAGAATTCCCTTTCAAGATTACTCAGGTTTTTGGCAGATTTGATTTCTTTGTGGTTGTAGGGCAAAGAGCTTTAGTTTCTTGGTGGCTGTCAGCTGTAGGTCACCCTCAGCTCCTAAAGGCTGTCCTCAGTTTCCTTCCATGTGGCCCTCATTATAGGCAGTTCACAACATGGCAGCCTGCTTATTTAAGGCCAGCAGGAAAGCAAGAGTGAGTTGAGTCAGCTAGGAAGATGAGTCATATACAATGTAATATAACCATGGAAGTGAACTCTCATCACTTTTGCCATGGCCTATTGGTAAGAAGCAAGAAACGGGTACTGCCACGATCAAGGAAGGGGTTTATACAAGGTATAAACAACAGGCTATAGGGTGCATGGTGCAACCCTAAGGCCTGTCCACTACATTGATGGCAGACATTAGCATTGATTGGGGATTCATTCATGGATTTCTAAGCTTACGAATTTTCAGGTGCCATAGGGAACGCATACACATACCCACATACACTCCCACCATGCAACATCTCCTCATACTCACACACACACACACCTCTCCTAAGCTTCACAAAACTTTTTGCAAAAACATTTCAGACTTGTTAGCAAACTGTGGACTTGTAATGCAAAAGGAAACAAACTTTATGCTCACTATCTCTTAGTCAGCAAAGATTTGGGGGGATAAAGGAGGACTGCTAAAAAAAAACAATCAACTACCTTGAACAAACAACAAACAACAATGTACCTTGAAGAAGCTTGGTGACAGATGAATCCTTTTGACTTGAGTATGGTGATGAACTCAGGGGCTGGGGAGTATGATATGTTCCACAATGGACAACCAAGGTGAAGACACCCAGATGGATACCTCCACAGTTTCAGCCACTCGCCAGGAATAACTCTGGACTTAGAACGTTTTTTTCCACCTAAGAATTGGAGACTGCTCTTTGGGAGTTAGAAAGCCTATTCCTTTCTAATGTTGCAGCCACACCAGCACTGGGCCCCCTAAGAATAACAACAAAAATGATGATGCAACGGGGAAAGGAACAAGATCACTAAGCCAAAAACATTGCCTCCAGATGAGAGAAAAACCAACATTGCAGCAAGCCAGTGCTTTGGAACACGGACTTTGGAGTTAGATAGACCTGAGTTAAAAACCTAGCTTACCACATTCTAGGTGTTTGATGTTGGGCTGATAACTTAGTTTCTCTGAGACTCAGTAAAATAATATTAGAAGAATGATGTGAGTTGTTCCTATTGGGTAATTTTTTGTGCTAAGTGCTTTTCATTTATTACCTCATTTAATACTCACTATAACCCTATCAAGTTGTCCTTAATCAACTTTTCAAATTATGAAAAAGAAAAGTCTGACAACTCAAGGTAGATTAAGTAAAAATGAAATAGAATATTAATATGAAAAATAACTAAATAATGAGGCTTTAGAAGTGAAGATTCTGCTGTAATGGGTGGATTAGACATTATTAGATTCACTTCTTGCACACTCTTTCTCCTCCCACTGACTTTGTGTGCTTTAGCCTCACCTCCCATTCCATAGACATGTTTTCTCCATATGATAAGGGAGATGGACAAATGCAGCTGCAAGAGGTATGATTGCACCACCAGAGAAGACCTAAGGAAGAGCATTGGTTGATCTTCTTTGGGTCACCTATCCATCCTTGTATCAATTACCATAACCATGGGGTTGCAGTTCTCTGATTGTCTTGTCCCAAGTCACATCCCAAACCCTAAGGCCCAGTGGTGGGATCTTTTGATTAGTAGGTCCATTATAATACATCTGATTGGTGGAGGAGGCAGACAAAATAAATAAAAGTAAAAATAAAAAATCAGATAACCGCAATAGGGAGGTATATTTAGTTAACTATTTTACAGATAAGAAAACTGAAGTTTAGAGCAATTAAGTAAATTGTGGAAGATCATCCACGTATAAGTGGGAGAGCAAGATTTGATTTGAAGCCTGATTATTTTTACAACCTATTGGAAGGGTTTTTATTAATATACTCTATGCTCAACTTAGAACAATCAGACTCTTCTCATTGATTCTAAGAGTGCAATATACAAGGAGTATTTGAGCAGAATGAGAAGAATTATAAAAGACTTCTTGGAGGAAAGATACATAACATGGCTTTAAAGAAGAGTATAGGGTTGACTAAACAGAAAGGCAAGAGAAATGACACTTTTCTTAATTAGGTTTAACCAAATATTTGCTTCTAGTTGAAATTTTATGGAACTTAAAGAGAAATTACTTTGTCCCCCTCCAGTTGAATTAGGAGGCTAAGAGTTAAATAGAAGTAGGTTCAAGTCCAGGCTCAGTTGCTGACCTCACATCTGATTTTGGACAAATCCTATGTAACCCATGAGCCTCAGGCTCCTTCTCCTCTAGAAAATAAGAACACCATTACCTGTTGCATTACTTCACATGGCCTCTTGAGATTCAAACTGAGAAGGAAATTTCAAAATGTATTGAAATTCTAAAAATACAATCCAAATGGAAGATAATATTATTATTATTTAGTAATATATTAATAATGCCTTCTAGGCATGCCATGTGCCATTGTTTACTGATATCATTTCTAAAATCAAAGAGAAAGTGGGTCTTTATCACTGTAGTTGTTTTATAACTTGGTAACAGAAAAGGAAAATTTTGAACCAGCTAATTTACCTATCAATTTCTATTATTTCTCCTCTTACGTATCATTATTATTATGACATCTTCTGATGAAATTAACTTTTGTGACTAGTCCTTATGGAATAGGATTCTTATAGATTAAGTGCTATACCCAACAAAAGTCTTTGTTTTAATCCAAATTAAATGTATTTTTCTTTATACTTTTTACTCTTCAGCGAACGGGAATATTCTCTTGGCTTTCTTCATACTGGCCCTTCATTTATATTCCTTGGCACCGTTTTTCCTGAACTGTTTCCACTACAAGCTAAGCAGTCCTTTTCACTTTTCCTTGTAAGAAATCTCTCCTTCTCCCAAACATCTCCAATCTTCTTAAGGACTCTCTTCCTATTTAATTCTAGATAAGATTAGGGTATTGATTTATAGTGAGTCTTTATCCACTGCCTTGGAGAAACAAAGGGAGTGCTACATCTTGTGAATAATTACTTTAGAAAACAAACCCAAATGCAGCAGGAAAAAGCAATGGAATTCATGTTTCATCTCATTCATTTGGACAGTTGCAGGAATCAAAGTCCAATTGTGCTGCTATTTAAACTACAGGTAGAGGCTGACAAGAAAGAAAAGACAGATTATTGTCAAAGCAACTCTCATTGCTCCTGAAAGACCATTAAATTTTGCCTGAGAATCGCACCAAGCTACTTTCTGTGTTCTTGGCAGATTATTGATCAGGAAGGAGATTCTGAATGATTTTCCAGCTGTCATTTAACCATTGGATAAATAAATAACCCACTAACAGCTGTCACACAGGGACCCAATATTTCCATTGACACCCCTATCTGTGATTGTTCCAGGTCGACCTTCGGTCATAGGTCAGTGCTGTCTCTGGGCAGGGACAATGACGCTGTAGAGCCTCGAGATGTAGGAAAGGAACAGGGAAAGATTCTCCTTGTCTTTTTACTCGGTTTCTCTTTTGGGCATAAATTTGAGGTGGAAAAATAATTAAAAGTATTCTGAGAAGACGAGATAAAAAATATAGAAAATAAAGACAAACACGTCTAAATTTAACAAATAAACATATACAGTTTTAAGAATATTACTTAAGACCTATGAGTTAACAACCAAACACTTAAAAACAGAAATTATTAAAATTAAAAGCCAGAAATTATTCAAATAAAACTCTTCAGGGAGTGGGGGTGCAGGCAAGGAGCAATGGGGTAAGAAATTGTTGCTTTTCATCATAAATCCATAGATTTTGTTTTACTATGCAGTGTATTACTTTGATAAATGTAATTGATAAAGATACTATAAAATATGGCTAAAAATAAAAAATGATTTTGTATAGAATGTGAACTAAGTTCATTAACTAATAGTATAAATTTTCATACTTATTTTTTAACTGGGACTTTATAATAATAATAATAACATGGGGAGGTTAAAGTTTATTGCTCCATTTGTCAAGTGAAAAGATTGAAATTCAAAAAAATTAGGGAATTCTCCAAGATTACTCAGAAGTCAGAGACCTGGTGATTAGGAGAGAATCCAGGTTCCTCACTCAGAGATCAGCACTCTTCCCATCCCCACTTCATGTGGCAAAAGGGATATTAACAGTATCTCCCAAAAGAGCTAAAGGATTTTGAGGCAAGTAGCAGGAAGAAAAAGCCGTCTTACCCACAGAGACAGACTTAAGATTTGAAACAGGTTGAAAATATAATCTGATTCAAGATTGTTTTAAATAATGCATAAGTAAGCCACCGAGCCACGTAGGTTACAAGACATTAGATATTGGTGGGACACAGCCCTAACACTGTAAGGGTGACAAGTACGCCTTTCCATTTATCGTCTTTTACAGAAAAAGAATACTGGAATTAGTGGACCATAAGTCAGATGTAGCATGGCAATGCTGGGATTTAGGGAACAGCAGAGCCATGGAATATATTTGTCTCACTAAAGTGGGGCCAGAGGAAAGGAATAAGAAGGATGCAGACTGGTACATAACTTGTACAGATAAATAGGAGGGACAGACCTAGCATCCTGGATCACTTTCCCATCATTCATTATAGCACTCTCGCCGAAGAGGGGGGCATTCTGCCACATCCAGGGCTTTTCTGATTGTTTTGATTGCTGTGAAGCTTAAAGCCTGTTGCATCGAGCTGTCTGCAGTGATGCTTGAATGGTTTCTCCTTGGAGATTAATTCAGAATGTGTCTGTGCGTTAGTTATTCAATCTCTCTCTCTCTCTCTCAATGGAAATGAGCCTTTTGGGGGAAAAGCTGGAGTTAAAATATTTTGTGCTATTTCTCTGACCCCATCTCCCCTCTGTGCCTCTCTGTACAGGCCCTGCCCTGGGTTTGTACAACTCTGTGCAGTTTATACTTTTTAAAATAATTTTCTTATGAAGGCTTTTGATGAAAAGTGACATGGAAGTAGAAACAAAGTTTGGATATACCAAAGTTCTCTCATTCCCCTGCAATCCACTTTGTCACCCTGTTGTTGAATACAGGGAAGGAATGAAGTTGGAGAACTGTTCTGGAAACAAGATTCCACGGGTTAACAAAAGAAACAGAAAACATCAATATGTTTTCATTACCAATATGGCACATACGCGTGCACGCGCGCGCACACATACACACACACCCCTCGTGTCCCATTCTCCAGGTTCCCATCCCAAGAGAAGTGGCCTGAATCTCCTTTCCAATGGAGGACTCAGTTAATCACCCAGCAGATTACAACAGCCCATCTCCCCTTGTCTTGTATCTATACCTGTGGTTTTGTCTAAATTCCAAATCATAAGAGGGACTGTGTGTGTGTGTGTGTGTGTGTGTGTGTGTGTAGAAGAGGAAGAGATAAAACCAATAAATGCATTTCAGTTAAAAGTGACATTCCTCTACGACACAGCTTGTCACTCCTTTGGAATTTCATAACCACTGTCAGCATCCACTCACTTGGAATCCACACTGAAAATTAAAGAAGCCTGGGAGTTCAGGAGTTTTCAGGGGAAATGTCAGAGGTGGTGAATATAGCAAGCAGCCAGGAACTTTTCATCAGGAATCTATCTGGAACAGGAAAAAAGCAGCAATTATTCCAGATAGAGAGCCACTCCCACACCATCAGCATTTTTTCCCATCTCCAGGCATAATGGGGATGACATAGCTAGGCAAAGACAGAGTCCGAGATTCAATAGGGTGGGGAGGCGAGAGCTGAGCAGCAGACAGTGAGTATGAGCCGGAAAGAAAGAGAGGCAGGCACAGAGCACAGAGGGAGGGGTGGACATGGACACAGAGAGGGACAGGCAGCCGCCAACGACATTGCTGCAGACAAAGAGAAAGGCAGACCCAAGTTCAGGGATGTACAGGGGCTCCAGAGTTAGGGACGACTTCACTTACCTCAGTCATTCTTCCTGATTTTTGTAATATCCATGGCCCATCTGTACTATTATTGTTCTTATATTTTCTTTAGATAAAATTATTTAAAATACTTTTTATGTAAACATTTTAGTACAACCACCAATGAAAAGCTAGTATCACTTTTCAAATTTAAAAAGTCAAAACAACAACTGTACAAATTATATGATGGCATTCTAGCTAAGTTTTGCTGCCCATAAGAGCCTCTGAGCTTGAAGTTTCTTGTTCACGTTATCAAAAAAGAAAAAAAAAAAAAAAAGGAGAGAAAGTGGAGGGAGGGAGGGAAGAAAAAAGAGAGAGAGAGATTATTAAGTATTGAGATGTAACAACAAAAAGGAGACTTATTCCTTGAAAAAAATCACAGGAATATAAAAAAAAGAATCAGAAAGTAAGTAAAAACTTTTTTTCTTCATGAAATACAATGCAGTATAACATGGTGTTATGGTTCTGTACCTTGTAAAATCATTTCAAGCTCCACCTGAAATCACCTGCAATATGCATGCGTAACACACTTTAAAAACCACTGATGCAGTGGTTAAGGGCATGGATGAGCTCTAGCAACAGAACTGGCCTAATGCTGGCTCATTCATTCCAAAAATGTGTGTTAAGCACCTGCTCTGTGTGTCAGGTACTGTGCAAGGTGCTGGGAATATAATGGTGAAAGAATAAAAGAATCTTCCTTCATGGAATGTATACATGACAGAATTTACCATTTTAATCTTTTTTAAATGTACAATTCAGTGGCTTTAAGTACATTTATAATGTTGTGTAACTATCTATCTATTTCTAGAATATTCTCATCATCCCAAACAGAAACCCTGTAGCCATTATACAATAACTCCACATTCCTCTCTCCTCCTTGTCCCTGGTAATTTCTGTTCTGATTTCTGTCTCTATGATTTTACCAGTTTTAGGTACCTCATAGAAGTGGAATCACACAATATTTGTGCTTTTGTGTCTGGCTTATTTCACTTACCATAATCTTTTCAAGGTTCATCCATGTTGTAGCATGCACTAGAATTTCATTACTTTTATGGCTGAATAACATTCCATTGTATGTATATACTACATTTTGTTTACCCATTCATGTGTTGATTGATGCTTAAGTTGTTTCCACTTTTTGGCTATTGTGAATAATGCTCCTATGATCACTGGTGTACAAATATCTGTTTGAATCCCTGCTTTGAATGCTTTTGGGTATACACCTACTTCCTTCATGGGTCTTACACTTTAACAGGAAATAGAGAGAGCAGATAAATGGCAACTTTTGAATGTTGTGTTACCAGTACACCTATCCCATGACATAGGATCACAAAATAGCCAGACAGAACCTGGGTAGAGAGGATTCTAGTAGGAAAAAAAAAGAAAGGCGCAGGTGAAAATTCTAAATTAAGAGGGTGCATGGCCCATTAGGAAACAAAGAAGAAATTCAGGAATACTTAGAGTGAGGGATACAATAGGAAAAAATGAGATTACAGGAAAGGACAATGAAGTGATCCTACAGGGACTTATAGGCCATATTAGATTCTTGCATCTTCCAAATACCCACATGATCCACTCTTTCACATCATTCAGTTCCCTGAATTCAATTGTCACTTTCTCATAAATGCTTTCTCTGATCACCATATCCAAACTAACACATCATCCTTATCAGCTTCTAGTCGTTATCTTGTTTCATTCTTCTGCACAGCATTTATATGTATATGAACATTTGTGTGTGTGTGTGTGTGTGTGTATGTGTGTGTGTCCTTGTCCCCCGTAGAATGAAAGTTCCATGAGGCAGAGACTATGCCCTTTATGTCACTGCTACACCCCAGGACCAAAGGCAGTGGCACGTAATAAGTGAGCTATAAATATTGCTAGAATTAATGAATGAATAAACCAATGAGTAGGTGAACTTACGATTTCATTGACTGCTTTATGACTTTGAGTAACTTATTTCCTTTTCTAAATTCAAGTTCCTTTTCTGGGAAGTTATGTAGGGGAAGTCAAATGTGCATAAAGCACATAGTACAGGGTCTGGAATACACTAAATATCCAATAAACATTGGCTCATAGAATTTAGAGAAAGGGAGATAGGCATCAAGCAAGAGGTGGATGGGGATAAAGAAGACAGAACTCTCCATCCATTATTTCCATTTTGTTGAGGGCTCCGTCCTCGCTTTAGAGCCATCTATCACAAACTACAAGGAGAAAAACAAGACCAACAACACATCTTAGACTTTTGACTGTCTTTGAAGGAAAATAATGAAATAATAAGAATTAGGCTTATGCTGAACACAATTTGAATTTAGACTTTTATTTCATAGAATCAAGTATCACACAGTCCAGTCAAGAGTTTTGCTTTCCCACAATGATCTACCGGTTTCCACACAGCGTGGGGTGAGGGAGGGTGTGGGTGTGTGTTTGTGTGTGCTGTGTATGTAAAAACATATGTGCTTCAAAACATACAGAATAGATGTGATGCATTTAGAGTAAATACGAGCAACATGACCCAAGTGAGTGTACTAGCTAATCTCTGGTTCCCTTGCAGTCCATCTAGAGACCTAGAATCATCAGAAAAATCAGGAAATTTGAAGGTATTTTTTTGTACTTCATGCCACCCAAAAAACTTCACTCCTTACTCTTGGGAGATGAAAATAAATTTATAGATTGTAGTGATGCTTGTTACTAATTTAATGAAAAAGAAAAATTAGTAATACAGCACTGATCAACAAGGACACTGGGAGGGAAAGAGAATCACATCATGCAGGTGTTAAAACACATATAAAAGAGAGGATAATGAATAAGCTGTTTTAAGTGTAGCTTTTGGCTTGGAACTGATGGGAGATAATACTTTCCCACAAGGAAAAGCTTTCATTTCACACCTGCTTTGTGGAGTGGGTGATAATTCCGAGGCGGGTTGCAAGGACTGTGACTTGCTTTGTCAATTTCATAGCTACTCTTGGATGTGAGGACTAGAGTCTCAAGGCTCCTTTTAGAGCTCACTGGGTTGCTGTTGATTTTCTAATTTATTTATTCATAAGTTATGCCTTTCTATTTACAAGAGGAATTTGCCATGGTTTAAAGCATACCTCCTCCTATACCTGCTAGGGCTGTATTTTACCACTCTCCCAGTTCTGAGAAAGGATTTAGAGCTGGTTCTGTTGAATGCCAGCAAAAGATAGCTTTGGATATGGGTGTGGTTAGGGGAAGGGGGAAGGGATTTTCATTTAATACAGCAAAATGGAAAACCACTTATTTTGAGAATTTTATTTATTTGCATCCTATTTAAAACTCCCGCTGCAATAGATATACACTTGGCCAGTGGTTCTCAGGCTTATATGATTGCCATGGCCACCTGGGATATTTTTAAAAAGCAACTTCCGAGGCCCCAGATATTCTTTTCTTTTCTTTTTTTTTTTTTTTCTTCTTTGCTGAGGAAGATTTGCCCTGAGCTAACATCTGTGCCAATCTTCGTCTACTTTGTAGGTGGGTCGCTCCCACAGCATGGCCAACAAGTGGTGTAGGTCTGCCCCAGGATCCAGACCCATGAACCCAGGCCACCGAAGTGGAAAGCCCCCAAATTAACCACTATGCCACAGGGCTGCCCTGAGATCTTCTTTTTCTATGAGTCTGGAGTCAGGTCTAGGAATCTCAGTATTTAACAAGCACTGAGGTGAGTCTGCTGGGCTGGGGGCCATATTTTGAGAAATCACACAGTAATCAAAACTCACTGATTGATTTGTTAGTATTCTGTGCATGACTTGTTAGTCAATTCCTGTTCCTCTCTCCCACTGACCCTAACTCCTATTCCCATGGTCTATGTGGGGAGGTTAAGCTCGTCCTTGGTGGAAAAGTCTTCCTGCAAGACTAAAAACATTTGTCCCTACTTCTCTCAGCAATTAAGTGATAGTGGTAAAAGTAACAGACACAGACTTAGAAAGAGAGACGTTATGATAATTGTTTAATTATCCCATGATTTGAGAAGGCTCATACTGTAATTTATTACAAATGCCCTTTTAAAAGTTGAGGAAACTAGTGCTTGGAGAGGTCAATGGACTGGGCCAATGTCTGAGATGAATGGGAGAGGTAGGAAGAGCACAAAATGTGTAGGTCCTGTTACAATGGTTGTTTCTTGAGAGGTCAATGATCATTAAGAAACTGACCATGTTAAATTACATGCCCTTAGGGAAAAAATAATATAATAAAGAAAGAAGCAAAAAGTTAGGTTTTGTCACCAAAGTCACAATGGGAAAGCCATTGGGATGTAAGGCATGAAAGAATCAAGAAGAAAACATAAGGATCTGGTTTCTCTTTTACCCACAGTCAGGCTATGTGGGAAAGGTGTGTGTGTGTGTTTGCGTGGGTGCATGTGTGTAATAGAGCACAAGGAAAAGAGATTAGAGTCTTCTCCATGCAGAGAACAAGCTGAGTCAGTGTTGATCAAAGGCTGACATCAAACATACAGCCTCCATAATTAAACCTCTTGTCTCTAAATCCTCATTAGAAATCAGGAATGATCATTGAGTGTTTCTCAGGTCACATGTATTAACTCCACATCATTCTAATTTCCAGTCCTCAGTCACTTTCTGCCACAGTCTTTTACTGCATCTCAAAATCAATTTGCAATTTAATGCTGTGGATCTGCCAAAGAAGTTACATTCTGTCACCATAGTCGCAAGTAAAGTCATTAGCGTGTGAAGCACTAAAAATCAAGGTGAAGGTGTGAGGGTCTGGTTTCATTTCTACCCACAGTCAGACTATGTGAGAGAGAGGGCCCAACCTAAGGTGTGTTTACATGTGTGTGTGTGTTCACGTAATAAACTTCCAGGAAAAAATATCAACGTCTTCTCCATAGAGAGAACAGGTGAGTTGGTGTTGATCAAAAGTTGATATCAAACATATGGCCTCAGTAATGACCTGCTCTCCATGAACCCCCGTTTTGAAAGGAGGAAGCTTCATTTTATGAGTTTCTCAGGAACATGTGTTAGTTCCATGTAGTTTTAATTTTCAACCTTCAGTCACTCTCCAACACATTCTTTCTCTGCCATCTCAAATTCAATTTGCAATTTAATACCATGGGGTCTGCCAACGATGGGGTCTTCCATGTCCTCAGTCATACGGAAAAACAGAGCATTCTGTGCACGAACCTTACCCGTAAAACACCAGTGGCATTAAGCCATCAGATTGAAAGAAAAACACATTTCATAAATTCTGAGTTTAATCTATATGGAAATTTAGCCAACCTTCTTAAAGGATTAATAATTCATGAGTATTGATGTTTACACTGCTTGGCAATATTTCTTTTTTTTTTATTACTTTAAGTAATAATCCAAATACAAACAACATTCTTTTATTTTATAACAACAGGGACTTGGTTGTCTGAAGAGATACAGAATAGAAACCCATCTACTTTCAGAGGAATAAAATCACTGGGACATTTCCTGAGCTAACAAAGAAGAGTAGTGATACTAAACAAGCTATCAATTTCAGTAACTTATATTAAAATTTTACTAAGAAAAATGTAAAAGTTTTCTCCAAATGCACACTTTTTTGCTAGTAACTGTATTCTAAATCAACAACAAGAACAAACAACCAGTAACAACTGAAACGTTGCGATTGTTCAGACATAGAGTTATGTTCCAAGAACCAGACAAGAGATCTTCTTATTCTTTGTATCATGAGAGTCTAGCACATTGATTGTAATGATGTAGTACTGTTTATCAAGAGGCTTTTGAGGAATATTGCCTTAGAGGAGAAATCTCACGTTTAAGAGCTGTTATTAGGGCAACACCAACTACTGCAAGTAATAATTTCCCACATTTCCCTATCATAACATATTAAAAGCCTTTTTTCTCATTTGTGTAATCTTTTCTCTCATTCATGTAATAACAGACTAACCTACTGTCATCAATTCAGTGCCCTAGATTCCCTTCATCTTATAGCTATAGCATCACCCAGAGCATGTTATTCTCTGCATTGGTGAGCCAAAGGGGAAAGAGAATGTGGAAAGGACATGACTGCTTCTTAGAAGCATTGGCCAGGAAGTGACAAACATCACTTCCGTGTACATTCTATTGGTCAGTACTTGTCACATATTCATACCGGGCACACAATGTACTCACTGACTTGCCAATCACTTCCCTGCAAAATAATGTCTGCTATGAAAGGGGACTGCACATTTTGGTGGACAGCCAGCCTTGACATTATGAGAATCACAAGATCTTGTCTAATATAGTCCCTTTCAAACCTGGCTATAGATCAGCATCATCACGACTTGGTAAATTTATTTTAAATACAGATTTCCTGGTCTCTGAACAAAGATATTGTGATTTAGTAAGTGTGGTAGGGTCTAGGATTATCCTGACCAGAACCACCAAATTCTAATTCATCCTCTATCTCTAGTCCAAAACACAACCAAATCCACACTGAAATGCACACACTATCCTATAACTTGACATTTACATCAAAATCCTGAGATAGGACTCCATGAATCTGCATTTTAATAAATTATCTGAAAAATAATAATGGCTAGCCTAGATTTTATGGCTCTTTGCTAAGTACCACTAAGCATTCTAAAGACTTTACGTAAACCAATTCATTTAATTTATTTATTTTATTATTTAATCTTCAAGAAACCCAATGGGGTAAATATTATCTCCATTTTAAAGAGAAAAAAACTGAGGCACAGAAGTTAAGTAAGTTGCTCAAGTTTATTCTAGAAAGCTGCCGAGCTGATTTAAGCCAAAGCAGTTGAAATCTGGAGCTTTCATCTTCCTCACTACTCTCTACCTAGGTGGTTCCGATGCTTATTACAGGCTGAAAATCATTGAGTTATGAGATAGGTATGCAAGGGCTTCTCACATACATAGTGTAAAGAACACTCTGAGAAACACTAAAATAAAATTTTTAAATGCTCCTTACTTTTGCTTCTAAACTTGCATCCCCAGTCCAGATATCCCCTCTGAATTCCATGTCTGTACATTCAAATACCTTTTCTACATGTCTCAGTTCAAATCTTCATGTCTTAGAACAAACTCAGAAGATTCTCTGCTAATTTCTCTTTCTCCAGTCCTCCCTGCCACCTTCTACCCAGTTGAGTAGATCTGAAAACCTGGCAATTATCCTCACATCTCTCTTTCCTTCATCATTAACCTTCTTTGCAATCAAGTGATCCATATCACTCTTTCCTATTAAATCTCTCACAAACTCAGTCTTCCCTACTGCAGTCCATGCTGTTGTCATCATAGTCATCATCATCATAGTCATCATCATCATCATCTCCCCAGACTTTCACAAATGCCCTGCATCTTATCTCCCACTCATCCCCTCCAAACCATTTTCTTCATACTGTGGCAAGAGTGATCTTTTCAAAACATGATGGATGAAGACCCGAATCCTTAACATTTCCTGGAAAACCCTGCATGCATCATCCCTCCAACCTCACAGGCCTCAGCCCAGACCAATTTCCCCGACCCTTACGCTCCAGGCATGTCAACTTTCCTTTAGTTCCTCCAATTCCCTGTGTTGCTTTGGCTTCACATCATCAGATGGGTCCCTCTGCCTGAAATGCTCCCCTTAGAGGAGCATAAGTTACTGAATAACTCTAGACTTCAGTTGTCTTATTTATAAAATGAGAATAAATTAACTTTAGACCAGAGTTGTTAAAACTATGAAATACGGATAGTATATATTCAATAAACTTTAATTTTTCTAAATATGATCACATATTTTTAATTATCTTCTACTAATCTTCATATTAAAACATACTAAATTATATATTCCCTTCCACCATTTCTCTAGTTGTAATTTCATGAACTCGCAAGGTTACGTGTGTCCTTTAAAGGATTTGTTTATCTCATTTCAAAAATTCATTAAAATTATCACAAATCTTGCTGTGAAGCATTCCCCTTGCAATTTTTAATTACTGTCTAGTTAACAATATCCTTTAGAATGTTGCATATTTTTCAAATGTAGGTGTCGAATAGCTGTAATTTTCAAAATTGCTACTTTGTTCTACAACCCATTTAATGAGTTAGTAAAAACAATTAATGGCGTTTACACACTTTCATGGGCCCTGACAAGAAAAAAAATTCTAAACAAATGAGCAAGTAAGGGAGCATTAATTAGCATCTAATTTGTAATAGCAGAATGCAGTGCTCAATAATTTGAAAATTAATTGAACTTTTATGTTGATGTATAAGGTAAAAGCATAGCCAAGTTCTTGTTGAGGTAAGATTAATATTATCCTAATAAAAACTCTTAAGAATACTGATTTGTTGTAGGAACAAATGTATATTATATAAGGGTTATCAGTAGTATAATCCAGCAAGAAGGATGTTACAGTATCACATGTGTGTGAAATATGGAAATGCAGAGAGTGAGAGAGAAGCGAGAAATTGCGAGTAAATGTTGGCAAATGAATGATGGGGAACTCTGGATTAAAGGGATACGTGACTTGTTTGTACTCTTCTTGCAACTTCTTAATACATTTGAATTTATTTCAGAATAACGTTTGGGGAGTCTAGATGCAGAGTATTCTTTCAACTTTTCCATAAGTATAAAACTATTTCATATAATTTTTTAAAATTGTATTTTGCCCCTGGAGCACCTTCATCGCTGTCCAGTTTTTCTCTACAGCACACCTTGTTGTTTAATATACTACATAATGGTTTAATTTATTATTATCTGTTTTCCCCATTAGAATGTAAGTTTGTGAGGCTAGGGATTTTTCTTCCCATTTTATTGACAGCTGTAGCCCCAGCACCTTGAACAAAGCTTCATAAGAACAGGCATTCAAAAATTTTTTGAATGAGTGAATGACTGAATGAATGAATGGCGAAATGAATCTATGATATGGTAGTAATAAGAGGATTAGCATAATATATTTACCTTATGCACACGTGTGAAGCACTTAGCACAGTGCCTTAAATGCTCTATAAATACGAGTTATTTTTACCAAGCAGTTCAGCATGACTAGAGTTCCTACTGTACAGTGGTAAGAGATTAGGCTGAGGCCAGGGACAAGGGTCACATCAGAAAGGGACTCATGGCTAGTAATAAGGAACTTAAACTTTATTCCATAGCCAGTGAGGAGTGGTTTAGTTTTATTTGTTTCCATGAATTTCCCTGTTATGGGGTAAATTGCTTTCCCCAAAATTTCATGTGTTGAAGTCTTAATTAATCCTTAGTCCCTCAGAATGTGACCTTATTTTGGAGATAAGGTCTTTACAGAGGTCATGTTAGAATGAGGTCATTAGGGTGGCCCCTGATCCAATGTGACTAATGTCCTTATAAGAAGAGGATATTTGGTGACAGACTCACAAACAGGGAGAATGTCAAGTGAACACGAAGAGAGCCATCTACAGGCCAAGGATAGAGATCTGGAACATGTCTTTCCCTCACAGCCCTCAGATGGAACCAACCCTGCCAATACCTAGATTTCAGACTCTAGCCTCCAGAATTATGACAATAAATTTCTGCCTTTTAAGCGACCCAGTTAGTGGTACTTTGTTAGGGCAGCCTAGGGAACTAATACAATCCTGGCTGTCATTTGGGGGATAAATGGGAGGAGTGAGTGACTAAAGCAGGGCAAGTCACTTAGCCCCTCTGAGCTCCAGTTTTTTCATCAATAAAATGGGAGTGATACCTGATCAGCAAACTTCATGGTTCTACGTGAAAGAGAAAATGTAAAAATGTGTTAGAAAAAATGGTGATAAATATACAAGAATATGAAGAATAAGGCACCTAAGGCACAATATGATAAATATATAGGAGCTCTTTGATATATTTGAGCTTCTTAGAGTATTCATCACAAGTAAGCCTCTCTGATCCATAGGAAAATATCAATAGCAAATCACCCACCATTTTCTTGCAGAGAATTTCCCTCCTAGGTATCATTTCCATTTGCTAATGGACCCGTCAATAAAATGTGATGTGGGTAAAGAATGATATCTCTATGGTCAAAATGGCGTTTTTCTCCCAGAGTATCAGTGAAACATGAAAAACTCTATCCTAAAAAATAACTGGCAGTGAAAGTAGGGCCAACTAGTCATCCTGCTCTTGGATGAACATGAATGATTGAAGCGATGAATGAATGAATGAAACTGCCCCAGGGAGACAGGACCCTTGAGAATACCCTACTGGCCCTTGATAGCCTGAGACCCAGTGAACTTTGTTGTTTCATATAAATGAATGAACATGGGACTTACAGCCTCAGGTAGCACAAACAGATCAGTACTTAAATCTTCATTTTTTAAATTAAACTAATGGAAAACTGCCCTTTTCCAAATCTATTAACACCTTACAATTAAATCCTTAATGGAGATTCAATAGATGAATACTCCATCTTTTAAGGAAAATAAATTGTTGATAGTTCATATTTAGGTTGAGTGTTGTTAGCCTTTCACCTAAGTTATGACTTTGCAGTGTTGAGTACTCAAAAATTCATCAAAAGAAGTATTTTGTATGTGTCAGTCTTGTGTGGGATGAAGCAGGATCACATCAGCAAGAAAAGATCTGGGCTGTGAAAAGGTCACAGGACGGTAGCTTCTCAGTGTCCAGGACTGTGTCTTATTTTGATATTCGCCAAAAG
Source organism: Diceros bicornis minor (assembly GCF_020826845.1). Taxonomy (NCBI): domain Eukaryota; kingdom Metazoa; phylum Chordata; class Mammalia; order Perissodactyla; family Rhinocerotidae; genus Diceros; species Diceros bicornis. Next base: position 72,078,457 of record NC_080745.1, read on the forward strand.
ACCTTAAATGTGAGGGGTTCTTAATATGCTTTTTGATAAATTAGATGATGGAAACATTTACATGAATCAAGAGGAAATGTTGAAATATAAAGATAAGAGAAAAGGCAGAATATAAAGAAAAGGAAATTAGCCTTTGTCACTTCAAGTCTTAGCTGTCCATATCTTTATGCCTGAAACCTCCTCCTCTCATATTATTCATGGGTCTTTCATTATTTCTCTTCCTCTAATCACCATTCCATTTACACCTATTCTCAAGAAGGAATCTAAAACTCATGCAGAGAAGGTTTAATTAACTGAAGAGCAAACTTAATGACCATCCTAGAATCTTAACAAGAATTACATTCTTAATTGAACTCAGCTAGACATTTTTGCTTGTCACAACCCACAAATGGGGAGTGGTGGGTGGGAGGTTTTTGCAACTACTAAGCAGAGGCCAGGGAGGCTGCTAAATACCCTACAATTACAGGGTATGCACTCTCCACCCCCACTAAAAAAAAAGAATTATTTGACTGCAAATGTTAATAGTGATGAAGTTGAGAAATCCTGGACTAGGGCAATAAAGCACTAAATGGTATAATTCTCAGCATAATTGGCAGTGAGGAGAGTAAGAAAGAATATTTGTTAAGAGGAAATCAAAGCCCTGCTTTACAAGAATCACAGTGTATAAAGACAATGACAGTCTCCTAGAGAGGCCATCTAAGTAAGCAGCAGGATGCAGACAGATCCTTACCTTCAGAAGGGAGAGTCAGCATGGTAGAGAGAAGACTGACAGTGACTGAGTCTTTTGTCAACACCAAAGCCTGATTTCAGAGTGTGGCATTGGTGTTATTTCCAGTCCTGGACCCGCGGCCTTGGAGTCACACCTCTTTCCCCCAACTTCGCTATTTCCATACAGCAAAAAGTTCATTCATGCTGTAGAGCCACCTGTTATCTAGGAATTGGAGTACTTGGATCCAAGTCCTAGGTCCTCCCCATCTACACACTCTCCACTGCCACTCCTTCAAGAGAACTCATGTAAGGCTCCCACATCTTTTTAAGCCCAAGTTATCTCATCTGTAAAACAGGCGTAAGCCAACAATAATAAATGTAATTCAAAGAGTGGGTTTCTGTAAAGCTTGAGACTTACCTGGGATGGAGAAACCAGGAATTGCATCTCAAACCTACCATTTACTACGCATTTTATTTTGAGCTAATTGCTCAATCCTCAATGCTCTCATTTGTGGGATCAATCTCATCTGCATCAACAGGGTATTGTGAGGCCTGAATGAAAAAAGAAAGAGTACTGACCTCAGGTCCTGTCACACTGTAAGTGTCTAATAAATCATATTGCTGATGGTATTGTTATTGTTACCATTGACAATCTTCCCTCTGGCCTGTTTTCTTTTCTATGCATTCATTGATTGGTTGGTTGATTGATTGATTCGTTCATTTATTCTCTTGTTCATTTGTTTGATTGACATCTGACACGATCTTGCCATGCCCGAAGCATTATAACAGAAAAGTCCCTCAGAATGTCTCTTCCTTTGCCAAAAATATGTTGTGAAGCTGAAACTCTGAACCTGGATCAAGCAGACAGAGCCAGCTAATGTGGAGAGTAAACAAAAGTAACCTGTGTCTACATCTCATCTAGAGTCATTCTCTCCATCACACCCACTCCTGGATAGCAAAGCAAACCATTCTAATCTGGTGGCTTCCTCCCAGCTCTCTCTTTTTGTCTTGTTGACTTTGTTGTTCCTTCTGGGGCTTAATTCAGCACAATGTGATATTCTTCATTGCAAAAAACCTCACCATGCCAGCTCCAGCCAACAATCTTATTCAATCTGATTGAGGCAAAAGGAAACGGCTAGAGAAAGGAAAGAGAAACCCAATGAAAGAAGGAAATGGCACTGTGCCTCAGGATAAACAGGCTGTGATGATGAAAAATATTAATTCTTGGAGTGGCCACTCCCCCTAAACACTTCTACCTCTTTTCCTAATAAAAAATATTAGGTAGGCATTTGAATTTTATTGCTACATAACCAACAAGCACCAATAGTGACATACAGCAGTACATGTTACTTCTCATGGTATGGCTCAGCTTCAAGTTGTTGCCACCCTACTTCGCGCTGCAGTCAATGGTGGGTGGTCAGTTGGGGCAGTGCTGCTTCACATGAGTTCATTCTGGGGCCCAGACTGAAGGGGCAGGAGACACCCAGGGAAAACTCTTCTCAGGGAGAAGACAGGGGTGCAAGAGGGTAAGTGGGAACATATCAGGCCTTTTAAGGCCCCGACTTAGAAAAGGAGCCCTGTCACCTTTTCCTGTGTTCCACTGGCCAAAGCAGGTCCCAGGGCCAAGCACAAAGGCAAGCAGTGGGGAAGTATACTCCACATTTTTTTTGGGAAAAAGCTGGAAGTGTACATCGGAAAAAAACAAAGATCAAGAAAGAGATAAACAACAGGGGCCAGTAAAATCTTGCACACAACCTGTGAGCTGCAATGGCCTAGAAAATAGTTTTAGGCCCAAATGATACAACCCAACATGTCAGCCCTGGTCACCTCTAATTTGTTTCATTTAATCAATGGGAAATGGCAGGTTGGTTAAAAGGTTTTGAAAGGGAAGCGCTTCACTAAATCGTTCTGACCAAAGGAAATGGTCAAAAGATGATACCTTGTCTTGTTATTGTTGTAGTTAACTATTTTTACTGAAAAAATTATCTGTAAAGTGAAAATAATTATAATGTCTAACTCATAGGCTATATACAAGATTAAATAAGACGACACACAAGCAATTCTTAACACAGGACTTGGTACATGATGAGTGCTCCATAAATATTAGTCAATAATAGCAATGATAAACAAAATACAATGATTTATTCAACATGCATTTTATGAGCACCTGATATGTGTAAGACACAGTGATTGATTGTGCCAGAGATAATAAACCTCTGCCTCCAAAACACATGTACCAAAATTAGAAGGTGGGATTGAGAAGCTTTTACTGGTCATCAGTTCTTAATGTCATGCTTACTAACCCTGTGTATGCCCATTTCAGTAGTCCAATGGGTTGTAATCAAAATAGCCCAGACTAACAGAGAGAAGATTCTGGCCTTGTACTGAGAAGATCAGCACCAGCAAGATAGATAGCATTGCATTAGGTGAGTCAGGGAAGATGTCCTAGAGGAAGTGGCATTCAAAGCCGGGGAGGGCTTTCACATGCAAGTATCGGTGGAGAAGTGCTCTAGGCAGAAAAACAGCATGGACTGAGGCACAGTGACGTGAAAGAATAGCATATGTTCAGGGCAGGGAAGCCAGTTGGGCCAGAACACAGGAGAGGAGACTGACCCATCCCTCCCACAGATATTTAAATGACTGACTCTTTCATATTCTACTAGTGTCAGCTCAGATTTCATCTCCCCAATATGGCTTTGCCTGATCACCCTGCCTCATGTCCCCAGTTACGGTACCATATTTTTGTTTTACAGATTTCATAGCACTTACATTCTCTGAAATTCTTATTTGTTTGTCAATGTATTTATTATCTGTCTCTATCCTGGTATAGAGCTACATGAGAACAACACTCCTGTCTGTCTTGCTCCCTCTCAATTCCTAGTGTTCACAACAAAGTTTACAGTAAACATCTGTTGACATAGGTTGACATAGGTGAAGAATGATGGAAAGTAAAGCTGGAGTCAATAATCAGAGGCTGTACAACATTAAAAACACAATCCATTAAAGAAATAATTGATAAGCTGGACTCCATTAAAATTAAAAATGTCTGCGCTGCAAAAGACAATGGCAAGAGTAGAATAAGACAAGCCATTTTCTCTGTGGAAGAAAATATTTGCAAAAGACATGTCTCATAAAAGACTGCTATCCAAGATACACAAATAACTCTTAAAACTCAACAATAAGAAAGCAAACAACTTGATTTAAAAATGTGAAAAAGATCTTAACAGACACCTCACCAAAGAAGATATACAGATGGCAAATAAGCATATGAAAAGATGTTCCACGTCATATGTCACTAGGGAAATCAGATTAAAACAACAGTAAGATACCACTACACACCTATTAGAACCAGAACACTCACAAAACCAAACGTTGATGAGAATATGGAGCAAAAGGAACTCTCATACATTGCTGGTAGGAATGCAAAATGGTACAGCCACTTTGGAAGACAGTTTGGCAGTTTCTCGGCACTTTACTTTCTAAAACTAAATGTAATTATTATGTGATTCAGCAATCATACTCTTTGGATTATATCCAAATGAGTTGAAAACATGTCCACAAAAATACCTGCACAGGCATATTTATAGCAACTTTATTCATAATCGTCAAAATTTGGAAGCAACCAAGATGTCCTTCAGTGGGTGAATGGATACACAAACTCTGGTACATCCAGACAATGGAATATTATTCAGTGCTAATAGAAATGAGCTATCAAGCCATGAAAAGATATGCAGGAAACTTAAAGATATATTACTAAGTGAAAGAAGCCAATATGCAAAGACTCTTTTAATTCTTCAGATAAAATTTTTGAAACTAGAAACTACCATCTCCCACATGAATTTTCAGTGGCTATTTTCCCCTAGGTAATAGTCTTGACAAGAGACCTTGTCAGTGGTTGCTTGATCAGACAATCAAAGCAAAGCAACATTTAAAGCTTCTACAACAAAGTTCGGCTTTTCATACGCCTCCCTACTCCAGGCCCCAACGTGCCCTGGGCCAGATGTTGGCAACCTTATCTCCCTTCACATAAAAACATTTCTATTTCAACAGGTTTCTCACCACTCATGTTTTTCAGTCTTTTGTTTCACATGCTTTTATGTTTGGTAAAACTTATAATACTGTGTATATTTCTCTGCATTTTGCTTTTAACGTTTTGGAGATTTAGCTAAGTTGACATGCGTTGTCTTAGTACATTTATTTTTACTATCTTATAGCTTTTCATTTTGTGACTATATCACAATTTATTTATCACTTTTTCTGTTGACATCATTTAAGGTGTGTTCAATTTTTTCCCAACCACACACAATAACATAAAGGACATTCAAGTATACCTCTTCTTTCCCACATGTGTGAAGATTTCTTCAAGGTACATAAATAGTGCTAGAATTGCTGGGTTAAAAAGTATGCAAATAATACAATTTATTTAATATTGCCAATTGTCCCCCAAAAGAATGTACCAATTCCCACTCCCACACTATATGAAATTTACTAATTTGTCACATTCTTGCCTAGCCTTTTGGAATTATTTGAATTGAAATTTATATAAGCATCATGAGTACAGAATAATAGCTTGCTATTGTTTGAATTTGCCTTTCCCTGATAACATGTCAGATTAAGCATGTTTTCATGTACTTATTGGCCATTTGTCTTTTCTCTTTTGTGAATGACATTTTCATATATTTTGCCCATTTTTTCATTGGGTTGTTTATCTTTTTTCATTTTGATTTGTAGCAGGTCTCTATAAATTCTGGATACTTATCTTTTGTCAGTTTTATGAACTGCAAATATCTTCTCAAAATCTGTTGCTTGTCTTTTTACCTTGTTTACGATGTCTTAGGTTGAACAGATGTTTTTCAGTAAACGGATTCAAACCTATCCACCTTTTCCCTTATGGTTTGTCCTTTTTTTGTGTCATTGAAAAAGGAAAATCTTTGCAAACCTAGCATTGCAAATACAACGTTTTACATTTTATTTTAAATGTTTAAGTTTTACTTTACTTTGTTGGTCTTTTGTCCATTAGAATTTAATTTTGCATTATCTCTCATTCTTCTTCATATGGACCCTTCACTAAAGACACCTCCTTTATTCCCTCAGTGAATCCTGATTTGTTACAAGACAGCTTAATTCCCACGTTCCTTCTGAAGCCATCACTGAGACCTCAAGCCTTTGCTGATTTTTCCTTCCTTGGACTTCTGAAATATCTGCCCCTGAAATTGTAATTATTTTTATCTGAATCCTGGGAATATTAATAGATACTTGCATTGCCAGATAGGTAACCTAGATAAGTGAAATGGGTCAGAATGAACATAATTAATGGGGAATGTTGGAAATTGTGATGAACAAAAGAACACAAGACCTACCTAATTGGTGAAGCTGCTACACAGGTTTGGTCAATTATTGCCATGGGAACAATATGGGTCCACAGTTTCCAGATCTTCTGATTTTTGTTTTTAAAAGAAATCAGGAATTTATATTTTTATATAAAATCTCCTAATACTTAAAGTTGGCAACAATTCAAAATGCTTCAATGAATAACATGGGGATCTGTGATGTGTGGTCTAATGTGGTGTTTCTCAACCTTTCTGTCATCACCTCCCTAAGGAGCCGTAAATATTTTTTTCCTAATCACTTAACTATAGAAGTAAATACTAATGAATATTATTTTATCAGATAAGAATGAGATTTAGAGAGAGAGTCACAAATGATTGTAATATCTAAGAATTTTATGCCCCCCAAGAACCAACTCTTGCCTTGTTGAGAATGGTCTGATGGTTTCTAATCCATAATGTCTAACCATTATGTTTTTTCCCTCAACTAAATCACGAGTTCTTTGAGCACAAGAACTCTTACTTTGTATCCACACAGAGTCAAGTACACAATACATTCTCAAAAATTGTGGAATAACGGGGAATTTCATAATGACACTCAGATTCTGAGGAGAGAATTTAGAGGAAACTCTGCAATATGATCAAAGTGGTTTCCCACTTACTGAGCATTTTTCATTCCAGCCAGACCCACACCCTGAGAAAATGGCAAACAGACAAAATCTCTTCCTGAAGTCAAGACCATACCTCTATTCTTGTGGCTAGAATGCAATCCACTCCAAGAGCTATTTGACATGTCACTGGACAAAATGCAAATAGCTCCAAGAGCTATTTGACATGTCACTGGACAAAATGCTATTGAGAGCCGTTTCATAGTCCTCAGAGAAGCAACAGAGGAGTAGCGAGAAGTAGAGAGGACCCCACTGCCTTCTAGGGGAATCCAGACTCCTTCTAAGGATGTTCAAGGCGTGGCCATTGCACTTTTAGTTCAGTCTTGGTTCCTAAGCTTCAGTCTCTTCACCTAGTCCCATTCACATATAGTCCAAGAAGTGGTCCAAAGGCTCATTTTTCTGGTGAAATCAGCCCTGGCACAGGAAACAGAATATTAGTTTCAAGTTTTGTGTGCGCCCCTGAGCACTTGATGTAAAATACTTAGCTACTCTGATCTTTAGTTTTCTTATATGCAAAATAAGACTAGCCATAAGATGGACCCCACACTCAGTGTTTGCAGAGACCACACCTCGCAGTTGCCTAGAGTACTGACTCTAAGTCCATCAGACATGAATTTGACTTCCATACATGTAACTTAGTGGCCAGATGATGTCAAAAACCTTACATAGCCTCTCTTGGCAGTAATTTTAAAAGTGTAAAATGTGTATAATAATAATTCTTATTCACATGGTTGCTCTAAAGATCAAATGAAATCACACTGATAAGCTCTGTGATATGATTAACTGAGTTAATAGGCACAAGAGAACTTATTATACTATAAAAGTCCACAGAGATATTACTTCTTAATTATCATTTTTACAGGATGTTTTTTTCTGCTGTCTAGATCACTGTCAGCATCCAAATCTGAGTAAAATAGTCTTTACTTGCTCCTCAAATGTTCAGGTTTTCGTGAGAGGAACATTTTCAGCAGAACCTTCTTTTCCAGAAAAATGTGTATACTTCTCTCTTTGGAGGCTATAATTCCAATCCTGCCTTGGAAGGGGCCAGGAAGCTTGCAAGTGAGCTGGGAAAAAGCACATTCACCAAGAGGCAGCAAATAACACCACAATAACACTGCAAAAAGCTGTCCACACACATACACAAATGAAAAAGACCCCAAAACTACCAAAGGAGAATTCCTGAGTGTGCGTGTCTCCTCTTATGTTTTTGTTTGCTGGGTGTATCTCAGTGATTCTTTCTCTTAATTTTTCTACAGCATTATTGAGATATAATATACAAACCATGAGGTTCATTCTGTGATTTTTCTTTACCTCTCTTTGAGTATCTCTGAGGTCTTTCTGTGTATGGGGCTAAGCTTATACACATGTCCTTCTGAAGGCATCCAAATATGAATGTGTTTGTGTTTGTGTCTCTGTGTACCAATGCTTAAGTCTGTGTGAACCTGTGTCTGTGCATCTCTTTCCTGTGAGATCTCTGCGCCTATGTGTGTCTGAGTGTGTATGTCTATGAGCCTGTTTTGAGGTTCTAGGAATTCTGTGTTCCTGAATATGTGTCCATTTCTCTGTGGCATAGGTTTCTAAAGATGTTAGCATTTGTCACTCTGTGCCTGCTCTATGTTGTGTGTTTATGTGAGTCCATATCAGTTCTGAGCACTTGCATGAGTATTTTTGTTACAAAAGACAAGTTTGAGCAACTTTAATTTGGCCCATCAATAAATTGTACAAAATTGGCCCATCAGTAAATTGTACAAAAAGGGTTGGTGGAAAAAACAGGTCAATGATTTTAAATTCTGATTTTGTTTACATTGAGACCCATACCTACTCCTCAAGTTGATTTTGAGAGGATGCTGAATGAACAGTGACTGGTCTTAGGTGGCCCTAGTTATAAGCACTTGTGAAGCTCCCCAGGTAAATCTAATGAGCAATGAAAAGGTAGAACCTCTGTACCAGCAAAGTGGCTAGGTCTCTGCCACTCTTCTGGAAATCTGCAACCTGCTTTCCTTAAATTTGACATTAATTATGTCATAGTGGGAAAGGAGGTTAATTTGAGTACTTTATTGGAGGTGGAAAAGAACTTGTCCTCCTCTTTCTTGTGGAGCAGGGAGGTGTCCCAAGAGATTAGAGCCTGTGTGACAACAGCCTGTAAATTAACCTATGAAAACAGCTGAGGAGGAATTCCCCTCCCAGCTCAATCATCCTCCCATTCCAGCAGACGCTGGTTTCATTTTATGAGTACATCTGTCTAATTAGGCAGATGTAGTGCTGCCTTAATTTCCATATAAATTCTTCACACCCACTGTGGGTATTTGGTAAACACCAGGAGAATTTATGAGTAAAATAAGAATAAGTGCTTTATTTTTTAAAAATTGCATGTTTTAGAACATTTCTTCCATGGAGAGGGTCAGGAAAGAGAAAATGCAGAGTGGTGTGGAGTAGATATCTAAAGTTAAGAGAGAGGAAGACTCTTAGAAGAGGAAATGAGAAAAATAAAATCTCAAATACTTAAACTCTGAGAGAGAGGGACATAGACTATAAAATAACTACATATGCGAGAATTAGAAAAAAAAATTGAGCCCCTTGCTTCAGGTTACAGACCCCACTTGTAGTACTGGTAGGAGTACTAGTACTCCTAGTGAGAGAGACTGGAGTGAGAGACTGATAGTTGACTTTTTCCAAACCTATCACTCCAACCACACTCCACGGGGAGCTCTCTCCGGTCCTGAGAATTTTAATTCTAACATGCATAGTGATGAATTCAGGTGGATAGCAGAATTTTATTCATTGAGACCAGAGGAAAGTTAGATTCCCTAATATTCTCGCTAGCCACTACCATAGCTAAAAGTTTACATGACACATAGTAAGTGCTCAATAAATATTTGAGGAATGAATACACGACAGGTCTGATTTTAACAACCTGGTAGATCTGAATAGGCTACCTAGAGATCTCTCTCTTCAACAGAGTGAAAACGAAACAATCAATGAGAAAACTCTCTTATTCTCTAAATTTTTCACAACAGAACTATTATTTGAAATAAAGTATTCCTAAAAAGACAAAAACCTAATGTGATAGAGGTAGAAGTAGGGAATACGTGTCAGTGTTTATTAGCGTAATTTAATGATGTTCATGATTGTAGAAGGGAAATAAAGTAAAGAAAATATCTTAATACCGCAATCCATCTGTAATGTTCAGTCATATTTTACGTAATACTTCATAGCTTTTAAATATAACTCAGTTAAAAATATTTGGATGGGTAAAAATAATAGCTACAATTTATTGAATCTCCATTATATACTAGCACCATGATTTACATGGAAGGCCTTATTTCATATTCTCTTTTACCTCAGTAGGTTGGTTTAGGATACCATAATTTCTTAGGTAAGAAAAATTAAGACTCAAGAGGTTAAACTACTTCATAAGTTAACATGACTAGTAGGAGGGAATCTAGAATCCTAACACAGGTGAATTGACTACTGAACCCGTACGATTAATTCCTACACTATTTGATTTGACTTTTCTCAACCACAGAAGTATCAGGTACCAACCATTCTCATATCCACTGAGGTCTTGATTGACAGAGCAATTACTGAATATGGGGCAGAAGCTTGGATGCAGACTGGTTGAAATGTATATGATTCGTGTTCCTTAAATATGATATGCTAAGACGCTTAGAGCTCAAGGTATATACTGTCTCCATAAGTTTGGGAATATCTTGTTGTGGAAGGTATGAGATTGCTTTGCTTGCCAATTTTTAAGATAGGAAAGATGGTCACCCCCACAGAATTTTATAGCTATCCATGGGACTGTTCAGTTCTATTGCTGTCATTTTCTAGCTGAGGTACCTGGTACTCATACACATGGGGAAATTTTTCCAGTAACAAAACTAGTCGGTGATAAAACTAGGATGAGACTTGAGTTCTGCCAACTCCCTAGCTACAGGTCTTTTTTTTTTTTTTTTTTTGGTAAAGAAGATCAGCCCTGAGCTAACATCCATACCAATCCTCCTCTTTTTGCTGAGGAAGACTGGCCCTGGACTAACATCCATGCCCATCTTCCTCCACTTTATATGGGATGCCACCACAGCATGGCCTGACAAGTGGTGCGTCGGTGTGCGCCCGGGATCCGAACCCCGGGCCACCAGCAGCGGAGCGTGCGCACTTAACTGCTACCCTACAGGGCTGGCCCTACAGGTCTTTTGATGATATCAGATGTTTAATATTCTTCTTGAAATATTTCAGAGATGGGAAGACAGACTTTTTGACCTCATTGATCTCTGACTAGATTAACACAGCCCCATGAGGTTTCTATCCATCGATCCAAAATAAATTCTTAATAGAAAAATTAATTTTTTTCCTCAAATGGTAACCAAGAAGGACTCCTTTTTTTCTTCTCCAGATTGTGACATTTATATCATGGGGGAAATAAATACAAGCATTAAGCAATCTTATTCCTTAGAATGAATCCTCATCATTATTTTGGCCTCTGACTTAGTGTGATAGACTCCCACAGTATGGGGAGGGATATTTGCCCTTACACTCCAACAACATCAAATCTCTGCATCACAGTCTGTAAGAAAAGTCAAAACAAGAAAAGCAACCAAAAAGTTTTTGCTAATTGTAGTTTCCTCAAAGATTTCCAGAAACAACCAAAATTTTAGGATTTTCATGCAATATTATGCAGTCTTTTAAATCGAGTTATTAGAAATGAGCGTAGCAATTTGGTAACTTGATCCTACTTTCAATTAGACCCAGCTTTTATCTGACAACAGTCTGTTATCTCTCACACACAACGGTCCCCAGTACTTGACACTACTTGTAGCTACTTCACTTTAAAATGGAATGAGCTTCAGCTTATTGATGAAAAATCTCCCTTGGAAAGAAAAAGAAAAGAATCTTAAGACAGTGGGGATGAGAGACGGCAAATTCTAGGTTAAAACTTGGCATGTTTTAGAAGGTGCTCGTCTGAAAGTGGCCTTTAAATAAATGATATCAACATCTTGTTCCTAAGGGGGGAAGATAAAGAAAAAGTAGAGTGGAAGAGGAAACAGTGGCGACAACGAAAAGGGGAAAAATTCCTCAAAAATTCTCCTACTTTGAATTTAGCACTGAATTTCTATGCATTCTCTTATTCCCAACTACACCGTCAGGATCCAAAGAGACTTGAAGGCCTTTTATTCCAAATATTTCTCTCAAATTGTCTTTAACACATTCATACCAAGGAGTTGTTTAGCCCATGTTTAAATAGCTCTTAGCCTGTTAAATGTATGGCCCTGCTCGTCAGTTCATCCCTTCTTTAAATGTTTTTACAATGCTTCTTCTCCATAAACAAAAATTTAAGTGGGATTCTCAACTATTTAAACAAACAAGAAACACTGTCATTTTGACTATAATCAAAGATTTGCAAATTAAAACAGCAAGATGTCATTTTATAACAAGTAAATTAGCAAAATGTATTTCTCAGTGATGATGCCCCATGCAGAGTCACAACTTTTCTTGATATTATCAGAAAGCTGAGACTGCAAGGCAACTAACTGGTAAAAATTTTTAAAAAATATAGATATATATATCGAGAGAGAGAGAGAAAGAGAGACTGAGAGAGATTGAAAGAGGGAGAGAGAAAGGTACCTGCAACAAAGGACAAGATGCAAACACTGGTTTAGCTGGAGAAGACACAAGTGGATATTGGTAATAAGAGCTTGGTTGGAAAATTGGTAGACGACAAGTGTGTACAAGAGAAAATGTAAAGCCCCCTGGGATAACAGAAATTAGAAAAGTCGCCACCCTCTTTGAGTTTTTCTGTAGTAATCCCAATAGGTACTCGTACTAAGATTATAGAGAGTGCTAAAAAAATGTCCCTTGCAGTGCAGACCTGTACTTCAACCTCTGCTAGTTAGGCATGCAACTCCTCTGGGACACTATTCTCCTATATCTCCTATTGAGCAAATGACTTTATCTGAGTTAGAAGGCATAATGAGTTGACGGTGCACCCTCAAATATATATCCATACCCTAATCCCTGATCCCTGTGAATATTACCTTGTATGACAAAAGATGTGATTAACTCGCAGATTTTGAGAGGAAGAATTTATCGTGAATTATCTCGTTAGGCTTTAGTATGTAATACCATGTATTTTTATAAGATAGACTACACAGTTGCATGGTTTTCAAATAACATATTAAAATTGTATAATATTATTTAAGATAGTATTTAATTGAATAAAGATATATATTGTAAATCCTATGGAAACCTTTACAAATTTTTTTTAAAGTTTTAATAATAAGTCAATAGAGGGTATAAAATGGAATCACAAATATTTTCAAATAATCCAAGAGAAGACAAAAAAAAAGAAGACAAACAAAATCAAATGGAACACATACATGAATAATATAGCAGATTTGAGTTCAATTTTTTCAATAATTGTATTAATGTAAATGGTCTAAAACATCATTTAAAAGGCAAAGATCATCAAATTGTATAGAAAAGCAAGACTACATATATACTGTCTACAAGAACCCCGTTTTAAATATAAAAGAATATATTTGCAAATTATACTTCTTAAAAAAATTTGTATCTAAAATATATAAGGAAATTTCAAATAAAACTAAGACAAATAGCACAATAAAACATAGAAAAACATCTAAACAGATACTTTGTCAAAGATGATAGAGGTATGGTAAATAAGGATATAGTGATATGCTGAACATGACTAGTCATTAGAGAAACACAAATGACAACCACAGTGAGTGACCACTATAAACCTACTAGAATGGCAAAAAAAAAAAAAAAAAAAAAAACTCTGACAATATCAAGTGCTAGAATTCTCATTCACTACTAGTGGGAATGTAAAATAATACAGTGACCCTGAAGAAGGAAATAGTTTAGCAGTTTGTTAAAAAGTTAAATATAAACCTACCAAGGTCCCAGCAATTCTACTGTTAGGTATTTACCCAAGAAAAGAGAAAATGTATGTTCACACATACACACACAGACACACACATGTGTATGTGAATGTTTATTGCAGCTTTATTCAAAATTGTCACATTCTGAAAGTAACCTAGATACACTTCAACTAGTGAAGTACTGTGATACACTCACACAGTGGAATACTACTTAGCTATAAAAAAGCAAACAAACAAGGTAGATTAGATAGATAGATAGACTGACAGACAGAAAGGATAGATAAACAAACAAACCATTGATATACAATAACATGAATGAATCTTAAAAATATTTTGCTAAGTGAAGCAAGCCAGAACAAATAGGCTACATAGTATATAATTTAATTTGGAATAGTCAAAATTACACAGCTAGAAAATAGATCAATAGTTGCCAGGCAGTGCGGATGCAGTGAGTTATTCACTAGAAAGGAGCAGCACAACGGAATTTTTGGAGTGATAGTACTGTTATACATGGAATCGTGGTGGTAAATATATGACTCTATGCATTTTCTTTTCCAAATAATGGAACTATATATCACAAAGAGTGAGTTTTACCATTTGGATTTTTTTTTTACTATACGAGGATATGCAGGGAACTTAAGATAGAGAGTATATTGTGACAAGCGATTCTGTGTTGCCAATGAATCATCTCACCCTTCTGAATGGGATGGAAAGAAAGGAACTGACCTAAATAACTTTGCAAAGTGTTTTGATTGGATAGTGTAAGAGTTAAGATAATGAAAGTCACAAAAATTATATTCCAGTTTGTACGTTTCGTTGTGTTAGCAATTCTGTATGTACACTAGCGTTCAATGAGAGTTTCTCACTGTCAGAGAAAGAAGGTAAAAGTAAGAGTAAAGATTAGAATAAATATACCCTGTCTTGTTAGATCGGAATCAGAGATATTGTTATAAACTATTTTTTAAAAATATATACAATTAGACAGAAATAATTATATATGTGTGCATTATGTGGGCCTAGGAGCTGTGACACCATGGTAGCTATAAGAACACCTAACATCAGGTCTTTAGTTTCTAAATACCATGTTCTAACAAAACAACATTCTTGGAGAGGTGGTTCTTTTCAGGACTGAGACCAGCAAAACGCAAGATGATCCGTGATTATCTTGTGGTCCTAGAAAGTAAACAAGCCCCTCTCCTATCCCTCCAAATAGAACGAGAGTATGTTGAAAGGGCACAGGAGCTAATCTGAAAGAGCTCCAATGGCCACAGCTAGAATAATTTGAGCAACATAAATAATAAAAGTGTGAATCCTAATCCAAAGAATAAAATACAGATTCATTAGTTCATGCTAATATAAGTATACAACTGAATAAATAAACAAATGGAGAAGAAGGGATAATTCTTCCTTATCAAATAATCTCAATAAATATAGAAGAAATGAGGAAAGTAGCAAACCATCATTGGAATACCCTATCTAGTTTGGTTCTTGAAACACCTGGCTTCAAGATCTTTGAACAACAAAAAGGAGAAAAAGAATATTTACATAGTTTTAAAGTATTTCCTTCCCTTAAATACTTATTAATTATAGGAAAATAGTTATTATTACAAAGAAGGAAATAATACTCTTTCATCTGATGCCCTGAGAAGGACTCATCACCTTTACATAATGGATATTCTCAATCTAATCATTAGAAAATATCAGAAAAACTCAAATTAAGAGATATTCTACAAAATAACTAACCAGTACTCTTCAAAACTTTGGAGTTCATGAAAAACAAGAAAAGACTAAGAAAGTGTTACAGATTAGGAGAGACAACGGAGGCATGACAACTATACGCAATATGGGATTCTGGATTTTTCTTGGTACAGAAGAACACTAGTGTAAACTAGTGAAATCTGAGTAAACTCTGTAGTTTAGTTAATAGTATTGTACCAAGGGTAACCTCTTAGTTTTGATAATTGTACAATTATTAAGTTAAAATTAGAAGTTGAATAAAGAGTATCTTGGAAATCTTAGTACTATTTGCAACTCTTCTGTAAGCCTAATTATCTCAACATAAAAAAGTTAAAAAATATATGAAGCAAAGCCTTAACACTTTTGAAAACTTTTTTAAAAAATTAACTTATATACATTAATTATATTTTGAAAAGTTAGAAAGGTAAGCAGCTAAGTGGGTCTGGAAGGCAAGCAAGTAGGTTAGGCAAAAGGTGAGTTGGTTTGAACAGGTAACGAAGGAGATAAGTAGGTAGGTACTTGGAATGAACCTTTGGACTTCAGTTCATTCTTCCACATTCTCAAACTCCTTGACCACAGCCGTGGTCCACAATCTTAGACCAAGTACACAGTGGGGAGGGCTACACTGGGACACGTTGAGATTTGGGAACTTGAGTGCATGATGACAACGTGAAGGCAGAGTTGAGAACATCAACTATTGTGTCTAAAGCGTTCATAAATTGAAAGCATGTTAAATAACATGCCATACCACACAATGTGTCTCAATACTGCATCCCTAGCACTCTGTGATACCTTTGATTTTACGTAGAAATTCTTAGCCCCAAGGAACCTGTAACCAGCTCCTAGAATCCTTGCCAGCCAAGCTACATAGCTGTTTGGCTACAAAGCTCAACAGCAACTAGAATAAAAAAGGAAGGAGAGAAAGAGAGCGAGAGTGAAAGAAACAGAGATGTAAGGAAGGAAGAAAGGAAGGAAGGAAGGAAGGAAGGAAGGAAGGAAGGAAGGAAGGAGGGAGGGAGGGAGGAGGGAGGGAGACCAGAATCAACACAAAGTACTGATTCACTTCAAAAGCTCTGAAAAACTTAGTTATATAATCCTGTTTGAATCTGTCCCAGGAAACCTAAAGCTTTAATCAATAATAATTGTTTTCTAAAGCAGATGATGACCCTAACGTATTAGCTGCATTTGTAGAGTACATGCTGTCCATTTGTTCTTTATGTATATTTTTTTCATTAAAAAAATTACAGGTCCCACCCTGGTGCCTTTGAGGAACATGGGTAAATTTCTTAGGAGTCTTTGGAAACTATTTGAATGCTGCATAAGTTAGAAAAAGTTATCAACTTTCCTAGTCATTGTTCAGAAACTCAAAGAAAGATCCTTGGTGTCTTTGGACACTTACAATATGAAGAAAAGAGGCTAGATAAAGAAAATGAGGTAAAGTTGCTTATAACAGGGAACACCGATAACTTAAATACACATACTGAGTGTTTTAAACTGCCTAAGAAATAGCGATGTCTGCTGTAAAGACATACAAGATGTGCAACAGTCTGGAGTCGAGCATCTCCACAGTTAGGACAGGAGCTCAGTAATGCCATCGAGAAACCATTTTTTCCCCCTATCCTGCTCTGCTATCTTCATCCTCGTTCTTCTCACCTCGCCTTCACAAGAAGTCTAAACGTCTTCAGTGCAAGCAGAAATGGAAAGGTCTGGCACCTGAGAACTCTGTCTTCTATCAGGATGCTCACCTTTACTAAGAATGTTCCCATTTTGTGTCATTGGACAGAAAATGTATCCAATGTGTTCTCATTTTGTGTCGCTTGGACACCCCCAGCTGCAAAGGAAGCTGTAAAAGGGGCAACAGAGTTATTGTAATTAATACTGCACTCCCACCCCCACTTGTAGGAAAAAAAAATATTGTTATCAGGAAGAAGTACTATTAAGTAGAAGAACTACTGGGTTGGCAACAACTAAGAGTATCTTCCAAGGCTATTTATTTTGGCTTAATTCCTTGATCTATGTGAGACTCTCTCTGACAGAGACACCAAGATGCAAATTATAAAGTCATATGATAAGCTTTCATAATATCACCCTTTAAAGGTTAGGAATGTGCCGCATATACCTATCAGATTGAAACAATCAGTATGAAAGTAAGCTATCTAAATCAGCTTTCTCAAATGTCCTCCACTGAAGATTAATCCTAAAACAAGGCCCCAAAGAAAAACATTTCTGTTGTCAAATACAGAAAAGCATTTCTGTTGTCAAATACATTGGAGATTCTTAAAGAACAGTAGTATGTTAAAGGCTCTGGCAAATCCTAATGTCAAAAATGTTTAACATAATGTTTCCCAAATCACAAAACATAGTTTTTTGTAACACATATTACCATTCTCTAGAATTAATTTGGACAATATTGATAAATTTTCTCTTGTAAGCTTAGAAGGCTAATCCTTCTACATACATAGGAAAATTTTCTACAGAGGATTTTCCAATAAATCCACTGATGCTTCATCTCATTGCTAACAGGGCTGCTTGTCAAAAATGTTTGTGTTTTTTCTTATTTTTTCAGTTCCAGCAGTTGAATCAGGTTAGAATGAATAAACAATCTTATTCTTCTTTAGTTAACAAGTCTCTGACAGACCCAACAGGTTTTACAATGTAAACTGAAATTTTAAAATATGACATCTTGAATTATAATATGAGAAAATAAATACTATGTGATGAAATTTAGAGAGATTGTGAAAAAGTAGAAATAGACAGTATGTACTGTAATTATTCAAATAAAAATTCCATTTAACTTATTTCTTTTTGTTTGCTTTGGTGAGGAAGACCAGCCCTGAGCTAACATCCCTTGTCAATCTTCCTCTTTTTGCTGAGGAAGATTCACTCTAAGCTAACATCTGTTTTGTATATGGGATGCCTTCACAGCATGGCTTGGCGAGCGGTGCATAGGTCTAAGCCTGGGATTCGAACCTGTGAACCCCAGGCCTTGGAAGCAAAATGTGTAAACTTAACCACTATGCCATCGGGCCGGCCCCAAACTTACTTATTTTCGACCGTTTTTTATATCCCAGCTCTGTTTCAAAAAAACAAAGAGAGAGCCATGGAATTAGCAGATCTATGATGATATTTCATTTCATGCCTTTCTCCCAACTCCCACCCTCTCCAACTCTTACTGTCTATTGTAAGCAAACTCCAGCTAAGTCAGTCAGAAAACTAAAGATGGGCTACGTCTTTGAGCCCAGTGCTCATGACCTGACATGTTAGTGGACATAAAATACGTTCTCTTCTGAATATTCTAACTCCACATTTCAAGAGGTGGGGAGAGGAGTAATGCGATCATTTGCTGGCACACACGTGGGGCAATCACAATCAAACCAGACCAGTTAGACAAACACTTGGTTCAGAAATGAAAGTTAAAAACATTAAGAATCTGACACAACCACCATAGGAATCCCTTTATACTCCAAAGGCTTTGAATACATGGCTTTGATATCTGATGCATTATCCACAAGTAATAGGTTTTATTAATGCATACTGAAGTAACCAGAGCTGTTTATCATGCCTGGTAATCTTCTCCCTACAAATATTAAACTCAAACCCACTGGTTGTCAGAAAAGTCAAAATCTAAGACGTAGCAACATTTAACTATGAATTCTGACTGCAAGAAAGACAGATATATCTGAGTTTTAGAGCTCAGATTGCTATATTAAAACACACACAGACACAGAAATGCTTCTCTTGCTTTCTTCTTTTCTATGATGGGGTGTCATCCTCAACCTCACAGTGGATGCTGTAGGCTAAGTGGAAAGCACACACAGGGATGGAAGCATTGGAGCCTAGGAGAGATCCAATGAACACATGTCAGAAGGGGAAATACTGTCGAGAATTTGATGTAATTATCATCTGGAAATGGTCCACTTTCTCTTTCAATTCTATGCTACCTGAATGTGCACATCAATCCTGTGGATCTTTCTAATCTTATGTCATCAAATGGAGCCCTGGAGTATCAATGTCTTCTTGGAGTCCCCTCCATATTCCAGGTCTCCGGCATCTATCTGTTCTGCAAAGCCCCCCTGGCTCTCCCAGCCCTTGCCCCCGGGAAGTTAAAAGACTCATCCCAGGAAGCCCTGCCATTAAGTAGTAGGGCTCAGATTTAGACAAAAGTCTGACTGTCTGACTGCAAAGTCCATCCATGCTCTTAATTTCCTCAATGGAATAACGTGCTGACTCTCCTCTAGGAGGAGGTGGAGTTGCAAATCCTAATCCAAACAGTCTAACTGCAGAGTTCATACCCTTAATGACTTCATTTCTGGCCTGGAGAGCACACACTGGGGTTGGTGGTCAGACTCTGGCTAGTGAAATCCACCTACTTTTACATAGTCCCCACTTGGCAGCCCAGAATCACTGAAACGTTGGTGAAGCAAAAGGAGGTACACTGTGGAGAAGATTGGATGAAAAAAAAAAATAGTCTGGGCACCTCACAGTAACGTCTTGATAGATGGCCAACTAGGCTTTATTGGCAGTTTCAAACCAATCTATTGGACATGCCCCAAGCAAGCGATTACTATAAAGTGAGATTCAAAACCCAATCAAATTTATGAGGCAGCTTACACACTGACTGCACTGTGACATGTTAGTGTGAAAAAAACATCACGAAAACAGCTCCATTTATTTCTGGCAAGTGTTAGCTTTTTAACAAGTGCCAGCTCTTTTATAGAAGGCACAAGATGTTAGAATATCCTTCTTCAAGAGAAATTCCAATTCCTTCTCTGCTTAGAGTGGCTAGCTCACTCCACTGGACCTAAACCGGGGCCAAAACACATTTTAAATCATAATCTACACAGATCATTTTCATCTGTGTGCACTTTCTAAGGTTGTTAGCTACTACATTTTCAGATTAAAAAACAACAAGATTGAGGACTTACATGATATTTACTTAGAAATATCATTTAGAATTTGGTACTGCCACTGCCATCAGATTTAGCTGTCTCCTAGGAAAATGACCTAGCAGAAAATTCACTTAATATTTCCAATTCCTCGTCATTTCTCCAGCACCACCTCAATTAATCCTTACCGTAACAGTCAATGCATCTATTAATTAGCCTTTAGAAGAATTGGAGTGTCCTAAAGATATTTTTAAATTAAAAAGATTATGGATCAAACCAATCTTCTCAGTGGTGAGTTTTAGCTCAGGATTCCAATTGTAGTGTTTCCTCCCCACTTTGCTCCAGTGGCCCCCTCACTCTTTATAGCCTAGTTCACAGCTTCTCTTCCGCTTTCTGGAAGGAATCTCTTCCTCTTCTAGACACCTGTAATCCTTTGTTTATTCTTGTCCTATGGCATTTATAATCTGCCTTCCTTTAGAGATACTTAATCAGACTGCAAAATCTACGAAAACATATTGGACTTTATTCATCTTTGCGGCCTCCACCATAACTAGAAAGAGTCTCATTATATTGAAGTAGAATTATATTGAAATAGAATTAATTCAACAAAACCTTACTAAATGAGAATATGTTCAAAACTCAGTACTTTGATAGCCAGCATCATTTAGGTGATCAAACACCACCTAGACAGTCTGAATCATAGAAAAAGAGAATAATAAAAGCACAATCTTTAATATTAGGTGGCTTTAGACTTAGACGTTAGCTCCAACAATTACTATCTAAAAGACCATGGGCATAAGTTTAAGTTCTGTAAGTCTGGGGTTTTTATAAAATGGGCAATATTAGTGCAACATAGTTCTGAGGGTTGTTGTGAAGAAATATAATGCCTATCACATAGTAAGTAACCAAAACATGTTCATTATTTATATTCAGCTAGATAAATCAGGGCATTCTCTCTGTCCCCATTCCCACTCCTTTCTATTTCTTATTCTTTCTCTCAGGATAGTCTAAGGCAGTTGTTATTGAAGTGTGAACTCTGGACCAACAGCATTGGCATCACCTGGCAGCTTGTTAGAGATCCTCAAATCCCACGCCAACCTACTAAATCAGAAACTTCAGAGGTGTGACCAGCAATCTGTTTAAAAAGCCCTCGAGGTGGATCTGAGAAGCCAATCTCAAGTCTCAGTGGGTTTTGTCAACCTAAATAAAGAGGTAAGCTGAGGCTAGCTCAAATTACCAGAAACTGAGTTTGTTGAAGAGTACCAAGGGATTGCAATTTGTGAAACTCATGCTATAGCAAACCACGGGCGAGTTCGTCGAGGGTTTGGGGTGAGCTGTATTTATGGACAAGGAGTGTAAAGGCCGGGGGGGATGGCTAGCCAAATTCCAAGCACTAAGTTCACTGGCATGAGGATGGGCAGAGATTCTTAGCGAGTGGTCAGTGGTCAGGAGATAAGTCTCAGTTTGCTGTAAAACAAACATTTACTGGAAATCAGTCTTTTGGTTCTTAAGTTCTGTTCTTCTGAGGGAGCAAGCGTAAGCCTCTCCATTTCACGTCCTCCAGTTCCATTTTAGGTTGAAAATTCTTTCACACTGAACTCCTGACTCTGTTGTATCTGTTTCTACACTACATTGCGATCACATTTGGGTAACGGCTCACTCTTAGCAGTCAACATGTTAACCCTCAAGCCTACCACATTCTTAAAAAGTATATAGGATCACAAGATTCAAGAGGAGAATTATACTCAGTCTGGCATGAAAGTATATGTGTGTATTGATATATATTAATAAATGTGATGTGTTGGTGGATTCATTGCAAGGCCTTTTTGTTCCTTGCACTTTTTGTGAAAGCGGACTTTTTGTTCCCAATCATTATTGTTGATGTGCCGCAGCAGTCCCTGCCTTCTGCCTCCATCACAACCTCTTCTACTGAACTTCTTCCAAGGTTGCTAACAGCTCAGCAAAAAACAAAAGCTTGAATGTCAAATATTCTGCAAATATACTAGTCACCTCTTGAGTAAATCCTGGTCCCCATGAATGAGCCTCCCTGGGAAGAAATCAGACATGATATTTGAAGGAAAAGTCTGCTTTGAGCATCCTTGGGGAGATAAAAATTGGAAAAAATGGAAGGGGAGTTTAAATCGGGAACTTAATTGCAGAAAATAAGTGTACGACTTCAAACACTGAAGCCAGAGTCTTTCAAAACTGTTAGTTCTTCTTTACACACATTTAATTTACCAAAATTTTAGTTTTAGCATAATAAGGACTTTTCCACTGCACTGACAATGCATTTAAATCAATCCTTTGTACTGCCAGCAAAAGTCCACACAGGAGGAAAGAGTGCAGAGGAACAATATAGCTGACCTCTTCCCGCAGACTGGATGCACTGCTTACAAAAGATGTGATGCACATGGTTTAGGCCAGGAACACTTCAATGCAACCACTAAAGACACATCATTCAGACATACGAAAGTAATTACAAAATGACGTGGATCTCTTCAAATACTTTTTTTTTGTTGTGATAAGAACATTTAACATGAGATCTACCCTCTTAACCAAATTTTTTTAATGTACTATACAGTATTGTTGACTAGATGTGCAATGTTGTAGAGCAGATATCTAGAACTTATCCATCGTGTATAAGTGAAACTTTATGCCTACTGATTAGTAACTCCTCATTTCCGGAAAATGCAAATTTAAACCACAATGAGATATCACCTCATACCTGTCAGGATGGCTGATATCAAAAAAATCAAAGACAACAAGAGCTGGCAAGGATGTGGAGAAACTAGAACACTTGTACACTGTTGGTAGGAATGCAAAATGGTATAGCTGCTATGGAAAACAGTATGGAGGTTCCTCAAAAATTAAAAATAGAATTACCATATGATTCATAAATTCGACTTCTGGGTATTTATGCAAAAAAATTGAAATAAGGATCTTGGAGAGATATTAGCATTCCCATGTTCATTGCAGCCCTATTCATAATAACCAAGGTAGGGAAACAATCTAGACATCCACCGACATGTGAGTGAGTAAGAGAATGTGGTGTATATATATATATATATAAACAATGAAATTTATTCATACACTTTTTAAACACCTACTACAGTAACTCCTACTCTGCCCTCCTTAAAACCCCTTTTAAAAGCCCCCAGCTCTGTAAAACTACATAACAATCATGACTCTAGGTACTAATGAGAAATAATATTGGAAAAGGACACCATAATTTATTTTTTACTTTACCGCTATTGTTTTCCTCCCCTTGCCCTTTCCCCAGACACTTTCTTGGAGCATGAGGGAAGAAAAAAGATTAAGAGAAGCAGCAAAATCTTCTTTAAAGTTCATGGGGAAATGGGAAATAGGAATTCAGGAAATCTTATTTAATCATTTATATCCAGTACATTAAAATAACATGTAACATGTGACCCATATGTATTTTTTATAGCCACATTTTCAACTTTCCTCCAGCATCAGATTACCTGCAAGTTTAACATTCACATGTATTGAAAATCCTTTCTTTTTCTTTTTTTTTTTCTGTTTAACTTCTACTCCCTTTCAAGTAGTAGTGTCTAGGACTTAGCAGTCATTACCCAAATTTACTGCTGACCTACCAAGATAGATACGTGAGTCTGAATTTGGGAATATAAAAGAAGAGGGGTGTACGGGTTTCCTTTTAGTCAAAGTGCTGATAGTTGTTTAAAGAACACTATTGGATCATTTATTTTAATAGCTTTTCATTTCCTGTTTCAGTCTGTAATACCTATGGGACTTAGGAAATAAGTGTTGTTCTAGACGAGTTGCATTTGGTAAACATTGATCCATTTGCTCTTATTCTGATTGGAGCTGAAATAAACTGTTCTCCTTCCTTATTTTTATTCCCCGTCATCCCAGATGAATGTGCTGAGCTCACCTATGGCTGTTGGTCACAAAATCCTTTCAGCATAATCACTGCCAGGCCCTTGGGCATCTCACTTTCCAACTTCAGCAAAGAGCAAAAAATGAGGGCTCATCTTGTTTCCTCTTGTATGGCAAACAACAAACCTATTTTAGGAAAGAGGAAAACTTATCCCTTTGGAGGAAATGGTATAACTACTTGTTAAAGGATACTCCTCAGTTTTCTGACAGCTCTCGCCTCAAATCATGGGCTGGCCACTTACCAGCTCTGTGACCTTAAGCAAGTGACTTCATTACGCCAGACCAGTTCCTACATCTGTAAAATGGGATTAATAACAGTACTGTCTTCAGAGCACTGTTGTGAGGATTCAATAAGACAATGCTTAACAAACAGAAGATCTAGGCAAAGTCATTACCTCAGTGTCTATGGATTCAGCCTCAACCATGGTACTAGAAAAGAAGAAATACCATTGGAAAGTGTGTGTGTGTGTGTGTGTGTGTGTGTGATATATATATATATATATATATGTGTATATATGTGTATGTATATATATATATATAAAATCCTCAGACTAATGGTATATCGTCTTGGAAATGCATAAAAAGTAGTCCACAGGCCACAGCCACTGTGTGTGTTGGGGGTGGGAGTAAAGAATATAGATAAAACATAAATTTTATCCACAAAAATATATATAAAATATGATAAAATATAAAATGATAAAACAGTATAGATTAATTATAAATGAGTTAATAATTGTTGAGGATGAGTTAAGGTACAGAGGAGTTCACCATATTATTCTTTTCTTTTGTGGATGTTTGAACTATTCCATAATTAAAATATTAAAACAAAAGAACAGAAAGAAAACCAAATTCTTGATATGTAGGCCCTCAGGACTGTGGAAGCAGCAGGAATTTTGCATGAGCTTGAGTTTCCTTCCAAGCATACATCTCTTGTATTTTGTCTAGAAATAGCCTATCCTCATTCTTGCCTTTATTTCTGCCAGGACATGTTGCTGGGTATGTGTTTTTTAAGCAGGTCTAAGAATATGCTTGGCAGTAATATCTTCCCATAGAGAAGTGGGAGGCAGAAGGCAGGAGAAGGATCTCAAACCCCCAAGGGAAGGAGAGTCTCCTTGGTTATTAATATAAAAGCTGCCACAGGCTTTCAGGAGATTGCAAATCACCTCTCACTTCTTTTGGGACCCTTGAGAGAAAGGAAGCCAGGGAAACAGACTCCCTGGGAACAATGTGTGGCATCCAAGGAGGCCTTCTGGAGCTACGGTAGTAGGAAAGGCTGTGCTGAGAAGATTAATATGGCAGCAGCTCCGTTCTCTTGGAGTTGGCTTCTGACCTCTTTCATCTACTTTAGCCTAAGGTTCAGCGCACCGTAGGCCTGAGAACCCCCAAGAGCCTTGTTTTAACAGGAGGCATTAATAGTGTGAAGACATAGTTTCAGAATAACTGGATGTTTCCATGCCAATCAACCACAGATTCAGACTTCTATGACCATGAAAAAGCCATAAAGTCTCAACTTGTGTGGTTAATGGTTTGTTTGGAATTTGTCTTCACCAAAAAATTTATGAGGAGAAATTTTATGATCTTCTTTTTCAGGGCGTCAGACAAGGACTTCAAGGAGAAAATATACAAAAATTAGGCTGAAGATGTCTTGATCCCAGTTAGGAATAATGTACTAATTATCTACTGCTGCATAACAAATTAAACCAAATCCTAGCAACTTATGACAACAGTTAATAATTTTTTCAAAGTTTCTATGGGACAAGAACCTGGGTGTGGCTTATCTGGGCCTCTGGTTCAAGGTCTCTCACAAGGCTGCAATCCAGCTGTGGACTGGGGCTACGGTCGTTTCAAGGTTCATCCAGGGGAGGGTCCCCTTCCAAGCTTGCTCACATGGTTGTTGTCAGGATTGAGTTCCTCACAGGCTGTTGGACTAAGGACCTCAGTCCCTCACTGGCAGCCACCACAAACAGCTTTGAAAAGAATCCTGGAGATTAGTTTTATTAATGTTTATCTTGTCTTTTTTTTTTTTTTGGTGAGGAAGATCAGCCCTGGGCTAACATCTGTGCCCATCTTCCTCTACTTGATATGGGACGCTGCCACAACATGGCTTGACAAGCAGTGCGTCTGTGCACGCCAGGGGCCCAAACCTGTGAACCTGGGCCACAGAAGTGGAGCGCGCACACTTAACTGCTGAGCCACTGGGCCTGCCCTGCCTTTTTGTTTTTGATAGAGTGAAACGTACAAATTTATTGTAAAATTAAACTTAAAATCTTCCTGCTTGGAGAACTTGCACACTCACACTCTCAAAATGCCTCAGTGCTTCCCTGATATCCGTCACACAGCCAACCCTCTACTTATCCATCACACTTGAACTTAAACGGTCCTTCTGCTGGGAACATACCTTTGCCTCCTCACATTAGATTATTTGTGTCTGTAATTCAATCTTATGTCTCTCTGTACTTCTACATGACATTGATCCACCATAATTGATAATTATCTAAAGGCTCTACCTCTGTAAAACTGTAAGCTCAATGTGTCAGGGACACCACATTTCTTTTGTTTGCTCTAGTATCCCCAAAGTGAAGTAAAGTGTGAGCATTCAGTAAACACTTTTTAAAAAATATTCTTTACTTTGAACAATTGGACCATTTACCTTGAACTTTGAAGTAGTGAAAACTATAGGTAATGTATATTGAACACTTTGTTCTAGGTAGAGCGTGCTTAAGTTCCACTCTGTTATTGTCTGGGAAAAAAACTTCACATTGGGTTCCTACTATTTTGATGGGCTTGAGAAGTATTTGTACATCCAGAGAAACAAAAATTGGCATTGCCAAAATTTATGGTTTGACAAAAAGACCCCAAAAAGGACTTACAATTTCCAGGGTTTCTTTCCTAAACCCTGCCCATACATTGTCTGCTTCATGGACCTATCTTCTGTATAAATATGACTTCTTTATTCCCAGGAGCTACTAAAGTCTGGATGGGAGTAGTGTTCCTGGCCCCAGGAAGCACTGGGCCTCTGTCTGGCTGGAGAGAGGAAAGGGTAAGTTAAGGGATAGTTTTCTAGCCCTGTTAGGACTCTGTCTGGTCTATCTGGGGAAGTATACTTGATAAAGGAGAGGCAATTCCTGAGGAAAAAGTAAAAGACAAGGCTCCTGTGCTTCCTTGATCCTGGCTCATGTGCCATAACCAGGACATCAGCCTGGTAGTTCCTTTAAGAAGCAAAGGAGAGGTGAAGGCTCTGGATGACAGATAGATAGCTGATAGCTAGTCTTCTCTCTTCCCAAGACTTCCTGTGGTACATGAGAATCATCTCTGCCTTGATGGACAGAAGACAGGACAGTCAACCACATCATTCTTTACTTCCGTGATTACTCTGAGATGCAATATGGCATAACATTTGAGAGTGGGGGAGTGTGCCCCTGCTACATACGAGTTGTATGTCTTATAAAATTACAGATCTTCTCTCCCCCAGTTTCTTCATCTATAAAATGTGGAAAATAATAGCATCTACTTGTGGGATTATTTTTTTTTAGAATAAAAGAGATAATTCAATAAAATATGGACCCTGTATGCCAGCAGTCCTCGACTAGATTCCTAGATCTATCACTTAAAAGGCGTGTGAGATTGAGAAATTAACCTACTTAGGAGCTTCAGTTTCCTCATCCATAAAATGGGAAAAACAACACTAATTCATGGAGCTGTTGTGGTGATTAAATACGACAAAATACTCTCAACAACACTGTGTGTAACATATAAAGATACAGGCATACCTTGGAGATATTGCAGGCTCAGTTCCAGACCACCACAATAAAGCAAATAGCACAAAAAGTGAGTCACACAAGTTCTTTGGTTTTCTAGAGCATATAAAAGTTATGTTTACACTATACTATAGTACATTAAGTGTGCAATAGCACTATGTCTACAAAACAATGTATACACCTTAATTTAAAAATACATTATTACTAAAAAATGCTAACCATCATCTGAGCCTTCATTGAATCATAATCTTTCTGTTGGTGAAGGGTCTTGCAAAAAACGCAATATCTGCAAAGTGCAATAAAGCAAAGCACAATAAAATGAGGTATGCCCACATAACAAAGACTCTGTGATTGTTTGTATACGTTTTGTGGGCAGTATAGTTTATGGAAAAAACACCAATCACGGAATAAGGAGATATGAGTTCTAATCCCCCTGCTGCCTAACTGGGTAACCTAGATGAAGTCACCTTCCCTCTCTGAATCTCAGATTCTTCATCTCTCAAATATAAGACTTAGGCTGGGAGACTGCCCAGTTCCCTTGCGGTTCAGAGTGCATGAACCACCCAAATTTAAATGGTTCTTGCTTCTTCCACCACCATCCCATCATGATGAACACTACTGAATACTTTTCAGTCTTCAACAGTCACATTCCAGCCAGATCACATCAAGGTAGAACCAACTTCTAAAACAGAAGGTGGTGGGTACTGATTGTCCACACACACCACGTGGCCCCCAGGAACATTCTAGTTGCTCTTCAGTACTGGGGGATGATCCATCTACACTCTCTCCCTGGGTCCCTATGTGATCAACAGCACTCACTTGTGCTGAGTCTCTCCGTTTCTCCAGAAACACAGTCTTTACTCAACTATCTGAGAATTCAGTAATAATGGGTTTAGGACAGCTCCTCCATTCATAAAATAGCTGCTCAGTAAACGTTTGTAGATAAATTTAAAAATAAATACAAATTAATTAATGAGTGACAGAGGAACAGAGTTCCAGTCAGGGTCTACTATCCCAGCTCAATGAGAGCACACCAAGCCATTTTATGATTTGAAAGCAGCCGGTTACCAGGGCTCCAGGATGGTATCATTCACCCAAATCCATTGCTAACAGATTTCAGTTTTAGCAAACTAAACATGGGCAGATGGATATGTTTTACTGATTAAAAAAATGCTATACTACTATGTACTTTCTTCGTTTTCCAAATTGGCAACCTAAGAATACAGGTTCAAAAGTGTAAAGCTGATGAAGTTTCTCATATTTCCCTTGTCTCTCAGTTCTCTTTTTCTTTCACTTTTTGTAAGAGAACAAATCCATCAACTTGTTTCTTTTTCTTTATTTCCCAATATTACCAAAGATTGCTGAGAAAACTAGAACATATCTGCATTTTACCATAGAACTCTCCCTTCCCAGAATAAATATTTTTAAAGTATTTTTCTGTGGACATGAAATAATTCTATGGCATTTCCTAGCCTACCTCCTGCTGGAAGGAAAATCAAATCCAAGCTTTGGAGTTGCACCAATCCTCTCTGTAATTTATTTTCCTGATTCTTCAAGGAAGAGAGAACTTTGAATCGCATGTTGCACAGAGAAAACACTGCCTGTGCTATTTGAAGAAACAGAAAAGTCAGTAGAACCAACACTATGAAATTTATCAAGTAAGTGAAATAAGATTGAGGTTTTCACCAGGTACTTACCATAGACTGATGGTAAGCAGACAGTGTGATCTGGCCTATAAAGCCTCTGTTGCTTAAGACGATCTGTCCTACTACAGGAGAAGAGCAGGGCCTGCATTTTGAAGGTGTCTCTCACAGAGCCATCTGGCATATTCCAGAGCTAGGAGGGACACTGTCCTCTTCTCCCGGTGGCAGCTGTTGTGATAGGAAGAGCATTATATGGAATTTAATGAAGCCACGCATTCAGCTTATGAAACGTGTGCAAATGGAAACGAGTACATACCTACCTGAATGGATTGCTCTGAGGATGAAGTGACATGATGTAAAAGAGCTTTGTAAATTACACATGGGAAGATAAATAGAGGGAGTGTTTTAATTGTTTTCAATTTATATCATTATCAGCACTGAGAACTGATTATGTGCCAAGTATTGTGGGAAGCAGTATATATACTGAACTCACTTAATAACCTTAGGAGACATGTGTCATAATACTTATGCTACAAATGGAGGAATTGGGGCCCAGGAAGGCTAAGGACTTAACCCTACTCTAGGTTGTTACATGGCAATGTGGGGACTCGTAATCAACTTTGACTCCAAAGTTTAAATTCCACCAATAACTCATCTCTTTTCTTTGTATTTATTTGTCTTACATGTAACACATATAGCATAAGGAAAAACTTTTGGTGCAAAGTCTTTACTTTCAGTGAAATTTTAGCTAATATCCTTACCAAATCATGGAGAGTGACTGTCAACTAATCTGTCATTGAGTATCAGCCAGTAATAAACCCTGTCTGCCCTGCTGGGCTGGGAACTCAAGACTCATGAAGGGAGCAGTGTGTTGAGCTAAAAAGTGACATTTTATGTGGTCTCTTTGTGGGTTGCAACTGCACTCCCTTAATGCCCTTTCATTTCTCACTCTGAGAGGTGTGGAGTGAGAAGGGAATTAATTACAGTGAGCCAACACTCCTGCCCACTGACAGCATGCTGTTCATAAACTGTGGACCGGGGATAGAGCTCCTATAAAAAAATGAAATGAGAGGCCTTTCCTCCCCTGGAAAAGACTGAGAATAGGCATTGCTCTACTTGTGCTGAGAGATGTTCACACTATTGAAAGGGCACTTCCTTTTCTTATCACTAGCCCCATCCCTTGAAATGACAAGATTACTTCTCCCTTGTTTTAAGTCACCTGTTCAAGTGTGTGTATGAACCCACATGCACACATTCCAGACATAAGCATCACATATACGTGGACTCAGACACCCATTCACGCACTTACTCAGGCATACATGCATAAACACACATACACACACACACTCCCCAAACTCAAGAGAGAAGGAATCAAGCCTTATACGTGGCGCTGAGTCTGACAGACTTTTCTCAGATTCTAGGTCCGTCATGCATTATCTGTAAAAACAGTAAGTTTCCTTTCCTCTTTGAGATTCAGTTTTCCACATATGTAAATTAGTTATAATACCATCTCTTTAATGGAATTGTACAATTTGCATTAAAGGACACAATTCATGCAAAAATAACTTAGTACAGGGCCTGATGCGTGGTGAGCACTGAGGAAATGCTTTGCAGAGCATGTACTTTCCTAGGATCCAAATTAGCCATGAGTCTTCTGCCACTAGGACCATGGAAAAAGTTGTAGGATTTGTATCCAAGGGTAGAAAGTGGAGACCAGTTTCAATATTCCATGTCCTGGGCCTCAAAGAGATGTTACTAGGTTATACACATGGTGGCATAATAGGGATTAAGAAAAATTAAAAAGCAGAGGCCAGAGGGTGCAGAAAGAGCATTAAGCTAAGAATCAAAATGACCTGGAACTTGGTCCAGGCTCTACCATTGACTGACTGTGACCTTACACAAACCACAACCCATCCCAGGACTCCATATTAAATAAAAATTCCAGCATTAGGTGAGATGCTTTGCAAGACCACTTTCAAATCTGATAGTCTATGATTTAGGTTCTAATCCTATGAAAGAGTGTGGATAGCCAATATTTTATTAAACATGAACCAAAAATGTAAACAAATGTAATTCTACTAATAATGATTGTAAATGGGTACATATAATCATCAGGCAACTCCAATACTCCTCTAATAATAAAACATGGACATATTCCACCTGGTATATTCCAGACACACTTGTCAAAACTTCACAGCTAATTATTAAGCAGATGGTTTGCAAGTGCATAGAAGGAAGGAAGAAAAGAAGGAAGGAAGTTAGTTAGCTAGTTCAGGGCAGGTGGGGGCAAAATTAGACGTGACCCTTTGAAGCTAGCATGAATTGTACTCTTAAAATGAAAAGTCATGCTTGTCTTTCTTTGTCACCCAATATTGTTCAACCACATAATTTTGAAATGCAACCAACAGGGAAGGAAGAAGAGCCAGGGAGGGAAATGAACTATGTAATCTTATATTAGCATCTCACAATAATTCATTGCTGTAGGTATGATTTTAGAAAATAGGAAAACATTCCATTCTAGAAATTACTAGTTGTTGAGTCTGAGGGTGACTCAACAACTAGTAATTTACAAAATATAAAAATCTACCTGGGAGAACATCAGTGACAGATAAGGACACTATTCAATGTATACACACTTGATGGAAGCCCTCAGTTGTTCAATGGGTCAACCTAGATGTTCATATCAAGAATTCTGCCAGGTATCTTTTTACTTGGATCTTTCTAGTACGACCTTTTTTTTTTTTTTGCTGACTTAGAGATAAATACCTAAAAGACTTCTTTATCTCATTTAGAGATATACAAAACTGAGGTGAAATGTCATAGCCTTTGGGAAACAATCAAGAAAAAAATATAGTTTTTGATCAGTAATTCCAATTGTAATATTTTATCCTAAGACAGAAATTAAGCAAATGTCATTGAAATACAGAATATTGATAATATAACAACATTTCCTAAAAGAGTTTTTATTATTTAATAAGCCCTATGTGAGTAATTTTAGATATTATGATACAAGCATACAATGAAACATTTAAAAATCACATGTATAAGAAGATATACTGATACCCAAAATGATGATACTGTATTGATAAGTATATGTGTGGTGGGGGAGGACATCTGCAGAAGAGTATCACAGTACAATAGCATTAAAAAAAGTCAAATTTTTTAAACTTACAAGAATATATACTCAAAAGTTAAGAATAATTATGTCCAGAGAGTGAGAGATGCCTAATATCTTCTACCATCTCCCTCCTTCACATTTGTTTATGTGTGTTTATAAAGTCATTAAAGACTTGCAAAAGATTTTTCATGATTTGGAAATAAAAGCTTTATCACTGAATATAAATGATCTTATGTGTGACTGAACTAAGATAAAAGGACAAAGACCATAGGGAAGAAAATTTGTCTCAGTAGGATGAAGAGCTTTCTAAGTAGAAGAACATCCAACAATGGATTGTAATACTTTATAAAGCAGAGAGTTCCCATCACTGACACTGTTAACTTGGAGGCTAAAATACCATCTTTGGAGGATATTATAGGAGAAGATCCTCCATCAGGTGAATGATTGAGCCAGATAATGTCTCATGTTACAACAAATTTAATAGTTCTCACTAGTACTGTTGGGACTCAGAA
The DNA here is from genome assembly GCF_020826845.1 of Diceros bicornis minor. Lineage (NCBI taxonomy): Eukaryota > Metazoa > Chordata > Mammalia > Perissodactyla > Rhinocerotidae > Diceros > Diceros bicornis. The sequence goes on from NC_080745.1 coordinate 72,111,628, forward strand.
AAGAGAGGGGCAAGCATTCCAGAGCCATTGGTTAAGACAATCTACAGGTGATAGGGTGCTCACACTCATTCAATTTTGACCATTAGAGAATGAGTCTTGAAGCTTCAGAATAGGAATAATTAGTCATTTTGCCCAGGCACACATTTGAAATTCAACCTGGTTAGTAATAAATACTGAGTGAATCTGACAAACCAATAGGAACATCATGTTGTTTGCTTGAATTCTACTTATTATGTTTCTGAAATAAGAGGATGTTATACTCTGGTGGTACTTTCGAATTCTGAGATTCCTAAAAATGTTGGTATTAATTCTTCAGAAAAAGTAGATCCTAGTGACAGATAACAGGGAGAATGGGCAGTGCTAGCCTCTACGAACACAGTGAGACCACAGAATAGAGGACTTGGGTAGCAAATCTCTCTCTTCCTTCTTTCTGCATTCTTCAGAATTATGTGCCTGTGCTGTGTCATGTGCTGTGGAGGATACTATGGAGGGGGGATTTTCCTTGTGTTCAAGGAGATTTTAATATTCTTAGGGGGAAAGCACTTGATTTGCTTAGATCCGGTAAATGCACACATGAGGTGATGACAATTTTTTTTTTTTTTGTGACGAAGATCAGCCCTGAGCTAACATCCATGCTAATCCTCCTTTTTTTTTGCTGAGGAAGACCGGCTCTGAGCCAACATCTATTGCCAATCCTCCTCCTCCTTTTTTTTTTCCCCAAAGCCCCAGTAGATAGTTGTATGTCACAGTTGCACATCCTTCTAGTTGCTCTATGTGGGATGCGGCCTCAGCATGGCCAGAGAAGCGGTGCATTGGTGCGCACCCGGGTTCCGAACCCGGGCCACCAGTAGCGGAGCGCGCGCACCCAACCGCTAAGCCATGGGGCCGGCCCAAGACAATTCTTTAAGTGTTCATGACAGCTTGATCTATGATAGGCTAAACTGAAAATGTTCAAGTGAAATTTTGTGTTACGATAATGCTGAGTATTGTGTAGGGCAGAGCTTTGCACGCCTATTTTGCAAATTAAACATTTCTTTTTTTTTTTAATTTTCTTTTTTCAGGGAGATTGGCCCTGTGTTAATGTCTATTGCCAATATTCCTCTTTTTTTTTTTTCTTTTTTCTCCCCAATGCCCCAGTACACAGTTGTGTCATAGTTGTAGAGTTATAGCTCTTCTATGTGGGATGCCACCCCAGCATGGCTTGATGAGAGGTGAGTAGGTCTGTGCCCAGGATCCGAACTGGTGAACCCCGGGCTGCCAAAGCAGAACATGCCAATTTAACCACTCTGCCACTGGGCCGGCCCCTAAACATTTCTTTTAAACATAAACTTCATGTCTGCTATTCACTGAATTATGGATTTTGTCTCCCCGAAATTCATAAAATTGTATGTGAAAGTTCTAACCCCCTTTTTGATAGTATTTGGGATAAGTCTTTTGGGAGATAATTAGGTTTAGATGAGGTCATGGGGGTGCGGCCTTCATGGCGGGATTAGTGCCCTTATAGGAAGGCACACCAGAGAGCTGCTGGCCCACTAGGTGCTCTCTCTCTCTTATTGCCATGTGAGGACATAGTGAGAAGATGGCTGTCTGCAAGCCAGGAAGAGAGTTCTCACCACAACCTCACCATGGTGGCATCCTGATCTTGGACTTCTCAGCTTCCAGAACTGTGAGAAATAAATTTATGTTGTTTAAGCCACTCAATCTACAGTATTTTGTCATGGCAGCCAGAGCAGACTAAAACAATGCCAATTCCTATGGAAAAGAGAATGGGCACGCAGACAGTTCGGGGAGGAAAACTTTCATGTGAACTGGTCTGGAGGGTTTTGATAGAGATTACATGATTTGAGGAGTTGAGATAGGGTGAGCCATACAGACTATAAATTACATGACAGCAAGGATTGTAACTGTCTTGTTTAGTGTTACACTCTTAATACAAAAAGACAGTCTGGCAATAGGAGGTACATCTAAGTTGCTCAGTAAATGTTGAATGAAAGAAAAGACAGATGAATACCATAGACTGGGGACATGTGGTCCTGTAGTCAGAGGCCCACACTATATTCTCTAACAGAAATGTCAAAGAGTCTGGAGCAGTTCCCTAGAGGGCTTTATGCAAGTCTGGTGGAATTCCTCCTGCTAGAGGGAGGTAGGAAGGGACATTTATTCCTTTTGTAAACATGTGTTTACCCCATTCCCACTGTATGGTAGGTGCTGGCCTAGATGCTCCTGTCCTGATCTATACCCTCCTCATTGTTCCCTTGGATCACTGTAAGAGCATCTTGGTATTTCCCTTTCCATTCAGTCCTCCAGGTCAGGAGATGTGGAAGAGAACAAGGATAACCAATCACACCCTCCCCATAGAGTTTATCAGTTTCCCTCTATTGGTAATTTGACACATCAGCATTCCTTTCCTCTCCATTGGCACACAGAGAGCTTGAAATGTGACCAGAGTACATGCAGGTGGCATGTAAAAAATTTTACTTTTTTTCCCACTGAAGCCAGAATTGGAAGTGCCAGAGTTGAAGGTAGTCTCACAAGTCCAAAATTCTTTCATAGATCATGAAACAGAGGCCCAGAGAAATCAAATAGCTTGCCTAAGGCCACACAGCTAGTAATTGGCAACTTCTTTGTTGTCTTCTTGAACTGCATTCATCTTCTCCTTTTAGAAAGTGCTGAAGAGCCCAGTGATAAAGAGATGGGGAATCCTGAATCCTTCCAAAATCAGCCCTCCATCAGAGTCATATGTCTTCTCCTGAATGGAGTTCAACTGATATTTAAATGAAAATATTTGGAGGTGGAGGGTGTTGGCTGAATCAACCTTGGTTTCTGCCCTTGGGAGTGTAACAACCCTGACTGCTGGTGATAAACTCAAGATAACACTGCAAACAAAGACAATGTGATCTTGTAAAAGCTTTTCTGTCAATTTTATGTCACCAGCTACTTCTGACGGCAGCTCAGTTGTGCCACGCTAACTGCTACATTCAAATTGTGTAAGTAAAATGCCCTCACATATCAACAAGGAAGACGTGCCAGGGGTGAGGCTGGAGGATGGGATCTACTTGGGCTGTAGGATGATAAGACCTCATTACTTAACTGCAGGAGGCTGTGGGCTTTATGGAAGAGATAATTGTGCATCCAGTAATAAAGCTGGGGCTGCAGGGAGAGGAGGAGGGTCAGGAAGGGAATGGACAGTGAGAGGAGAAAGAGGTAGTGGGATCTGAGAATCTGACTTCAGGAGGGGTTACCTAGAAAGACCAAGGTGAGAAAACATTGTTCGCAGTCAATGTAAAGTTTTATTCTTTTAATGCAACACACCTGATAACAGGATATTTAAGCTATTACTTTGATGTGATGGTATAGAAACTTGAACACTTCACCCCAAAGGATTTCCAGAGCTGTGATGCCATCTCATTTCAACCTCCTGTTATTGAGCAGCTATTATTATTTCCCTTTGAAAGGGAAGCTGATATGTCCTATGTTTGCCTGAGGTCACAGTAAGTTGATGATGAGTCTGGGATTGACTTCAGAATCCCTGAGTCTCAAGCTTCTGCCATTCCACCTCGATCAGTCCTATGTCCTTTCAGTAGAGAGGTCCATTTCTGAAGGTCATGCCGTGAGATGGCTTGAAGAAGAGCAGCTTGCTCTGTAGCATCATGTTCCTCAAATATCCTCTGGGCAGTGACCAACTGGGGACTTGTTTTGACCTTTCTGAATTAGCTTCAGTTCAGTAAACACCTTTTCAGCACTCACTGGATGGGAGGACTGACATATTTCTTTCATTTTACTTCTTCAAAAATAAGTTCTGGCCCTGAAAAGTAAGCCAGTTACTTTGTGGAATGTCCTTCAATAGCTGTTTGTCTTAGCTATCCTCATGATTAGATCCAGTTTATGTATTTTTGATAGGAATGTCAGAAAACGGATGTTATGTCCTTTCAGCACATCATATCAGGAGACACACTGATGTCATTTTATCTCAATATTGGTAATGTTACCTTTGATAACATTATTAAGGTGATGTCCAGGTTTCTTCACTCTGAGGTCACTCTTTCCTCTTTGTAATAGTTAATTTGGGGGATATAGTTTGATATTATGTAGATATCCACCAAAATAGAGAAGCCCTAAACTACGTTTTCAAACATCTTAACATAAATGTGAGAAATGTTTTTAAAAGCTCTCCATGTGATTATAACGTGCAGCCAGCTTGAGAACTACTATCCTGGATGTACTGACATGGGAACACGTCAGTGCAAGGAGAAGTATTATGATTTCATTAAAAAAGAAAGAAAGAATAAAAAATTTGCCAACGTAGTAATATGTATAATCATAGAAAAAATAAACATGGAAAAATCTGAAATATGGGAAATTGATAAATTTGGTAAAGCTGGATAATAGGTAAAGAAGAGCTCATTACATTATTTCCTATTGTTTTTTGTATGCTTATTATATTTCATAATAACATGCCAAATAATATCTAAAAATCTGTATAAGTACATAAAACTCTAACATAGGATGCCTCCCGAAAGTTAAAATGGAAAATAATCATCATTTAAAAATTTATACCCTTGCACATCATTTCAATTTGTTTTAAAATACATGAGATATTTTTGCAAAATGTTGAATTCAATAGTTTTGTTTTGTTTTTAATATAATGAACCTAAGTCTCATATATGTACAGCTAGCCTGTGAACCACTAGTCAAGATAATCTTTCCCATTCCTATCTGGCTGCCTCATATTGAAGCGACCCCTAGGGGGCTTCTTACATTTTTGAGCTGCTCTTAGTTGATTTTAATATAATGTCTCATAGTTGGTTGGGTTAGGAGGAAGGAGCACAGGAAGGAGGCCCAATGTACATCGCCCTAGACCTAGAAGGACCCTCTCTCACAGCCCGGGAAGGAGCCCTGCTTTAGAGACCTTTCCATGCTTGGCATTGTCCCCCTGAAATCTCTTCTTCACCATTGTTCATGACACAGTAGTTAAATAACTATAGAAGGAGTCCTTTAAACCTAGCCAATGAGAAGACAAAATGGGAGGACTGGGCTCAGGGACAGATACCTAAAACAATGTATCTCAAGAGTCTTTGTCGTGCTACCTGGAGGGAACAAATAAACCAGATAGTAATTAAATACATGAAATTATCTTAAAATAATTACCAGGTCCAATAAAACAAATAACAAAAGCAATAAATTTAAATTACTAAAAGAAATTGAACAAGATTGTGGGATACTGGTTCACTCATCCAATGCTGGCAGCAAAGTAAAGTTTTTCTATCATTCAAAAGGGCAATCTGAACAGGTAACAAAAGCTATAAAAATGATATGCACCTTGACTTAGAAATCTCAATGTTGGGAATTTATCCAAATAAAAAAAATAACATTAAAACAAACAAATAAAATAGTAAAAAATAGGTAACAAATTCCAGTAGGAGCTTGTAAAGTAAATTTCAGTGTGTCAGCTCAATAGACCATTGTGGAACCACCACAAATGAAGCCTCTGAGCCCATATTGATGCTTATATTAGCTGAGATGAAATCATCAGAGTAGGAAGAGCCCTTAGAAATAGCCAAGTTCATCATACTTTTGGATGTTCATATCAGTTTCGGAGCTTGCTAGTGCAGATCCTAAGGCCTGAAATGTCAACCTCAGGCCATGCCAGAGCCCAGGCTTTATGCCCATGCTTGGCTCTCCAAGGCTAGCTCTCTGCCAGCTCATTATCAGATTGAATTTCTGAGATATCAGTAGATATGTTGTTGCTATCCTTACAGAAGTTTAACCAAAGGGACCGTTACAGTCTGCTGTGGTCCTGACCAGGAGGAATTCAAAAGAATAATCCAGAACATGAGTTTACTGCTAGCAGAACCAGGCTCTGCTAACTCCAGCCACTTTACCTCTGCCAGCCTCTCTGCTTGCTACAATGACTATTAGAGAAAGGGGGTGTCAACAAGAAATTGCACCAGACGGAGTTAAACAGGCAAGAAAGACTTTATTCAAGACTGTTGTAATAGAGGAGAGAGAATGAACTCAACTCTCTGCTGAAATGAAAGGCAGTAGAGTTTTTAAGCACCTGGTGAAGCAGTGGAAAACTACTGTAGGGCATTAAGGAGGAGTTTGGTCAATGTGATTAGACCACCTCTGTTGGCTAATTGGTGCTTATCAAAGTTAGACTCCTACTCGCCCACAGAGACTAGGAGATTAAGACAGCTATCTTTCTTGACAATTATATTTCAAAGGGATGGATCCTGTCGTTGACAAAGACATTTCTGGGTTATAAAACTGGCAAGTGTGGAAAGATTTACATCTTAAAGGGGCAGATAAAGCATTTACACTCTCAAGTTTTCACAAGTAAATGCTCTCAGAAAATGGAGGTCAGGGACCTCTGGTCAGAAAGAAACTTGTCTGAAGTTTACTCAAGCTGAAGGAAATGTTAAGGCAGTCTTGGTCAGGAGAGAACATCCAGGAGAGGGCAGCTGGTTGGGATCATATTTGTTTGGGAATCAGAAAAGTATCCTATCTTCCTGAACTGCCTTGTATCAATAATGGTACCATATTGTCATCAATTTCGTTTTTTTATTTTAATGGCTGAATTGGTGCAATGTATTTTTGCATGGTCAACTCCTTATCAATTGCATCTGTCATAGATCATGTGAAAGCAGACTCTGGGAAGTCCACTCTACAACAGAGATTTGTGTGCAGGAAATTTACTGGGGAGTGTTCTCAGGATCGAACTCTGGGGGTAGTGAAGAAAGCAGAGTTGGGCAAAAGGAGAAGTAGAAATGTAATGTAATCTCAATGAAAGTCTCAGTCAATCCCATGGGGAGTTTTGGAGCTAAGAAGACTCTAAAGAGTTGCCCCTTATTGGGATGGGCTGCCAAGGTCTATATTTGCTTACTTGATGAGTCATTACATGTGAACACACCCCCGGACTCTCTGGAATGGAACATGGTCTTTGATGAGGCACTTCTCTTCAGCTGAGGGCAGTCACTAAAGTGGGGAACTCATCTGCAAGCTGACCATCCAACTTAAAACATCCATTCAGATTCTCCTTATCATAATTATAAACGTTACTTCATAATTTTTACATGTATCATCACCCGAAACTATCATGTTTATTTGTGTAAATGTTTGTTGTATCTCTCCTCCCATCTAGAATGTAGGCTCCATGAAGACAGAGACCTTCTCTGTCTTATTTATTCTTGTATTCCCAACACTTAGCATGGTTCATGGGTTATAGTAAATAATATTTGCTGAATAAATCAATAAATGAATATGTCAAATGCTTTCCGTGTATTAACAATTAAAAAGCCCTGTGAGAGATTGTTGACCCTATGTCCATAAGAGGCCCATCTCTGAAAAGCTCTGGTTGTGAAGACGTCCATCTCCTGAAGGTAGTCTCCTTTGTATCTTCTTTTAGGGCACTCCTATCATTAAAGCACAGATTTTTGTGCATTTGTTTTCTCTGTGGCATTTACCACAATGCTAGCATTTAGTTGATGTTCTGGAAGTACTTATTTAGCGAATAAATGAATGAATGAATGAGATAATACATTAATCAATCTTAAGTCTGCCCCCTTGGAGCCGCATGAAGTGAATTTGACACTCCTCCATATAACTCCCCCATGTAAGTTGTTTTGTCCCTGAAACTCCTGGCCTGATCCTACTTAATCCCTCCAAGACAATGAAACTGAGGTCTTTTCATCATTCCTCAGATGGTTAGCTTCCAAACTCCTTCAACATCCTGGCCTGTCTTATCTGGGCTAAAATCAAGGTGTTCCAGAGGCTTACTCAAGTTTCATTAATATATGTTTTCCTCCACAACTAAGATAGAAGATCCTCTAGAGTACAGGCTGTGCCATATTCTTTTCTCTAATCTCTGCCCTACGGAGTGCAGCACTTCACAACATTGCATGTAGCAGGTGCTTAAGAAACATTTGCAAATGAAGTTGTTAACCACTTTCAAGATTGCAAGTTGATAAAATTAAGTCTAATTAAGCAGATTAAGATGTCATGACTAAACCTCTTCCCATTTCCTTCTTTCTTTCAGCAGTTTTATTTCCTTTCTCTCTTTTTCTCTGTGGGATTTGCCCCAAGGAAATATTCCCCCTTCCAGGATCTAATTAAGGCTTTCCAACAATTATAATAATTGCCAGAAGACAAACTATGCCTTAGATTCTAACAGTAAGCACTTTCCTTTTTTTTTGTTTAATTTTATTTATTTTCCCCCCCAAAGCCCCAGTAGATAGTTGTATGTCATAGCTGCACATCCTTCTTGTTGTTGTATGTGGGACGTGGCCTCAGCGTGGCCGGAGAAGCAGTGCATCCGTGCGCACCCGGGATCCGAACCAGGGCCGCCAGCAGCGGAGCGCAAGCACTTCACCACTAAGCCACAGGGCTGGCCCTAGTAAGCACTTTCTTAAAACCTAGGTGATTCTTTGCCCACAAATCTTTCAATTTGTATAGTAAGTAATAAAATCTATAAGAGAAAATTAGGGGAATCAATGGACAAAAACAAAGAGAATATGGGGGCAAGCGCATGAATTTGTTGCAAATAAGGTGTAACTAAAACAGAAGAACATAGACTGGAGACAGCTAGAATCTACAGCTTAATTACTAATACTCTGCATATTTAATGCAAATGGCCTCATTCCAACAACTCTGGAAATAATTTGCACAATTCCTTGGTCCATAGAAATCTACCGTCTACCAGCTATGCATGTCACATAATTACCACTACAACTTTTTTTCCCTAGTCCCTCTTGTTTTTCTATGTATTAGTTCACACTGATGTTGTGTTAGAAACTGTCTAGTACCAGGCATCCAGCGGTAGATAAGACAGTCAAATATCTGAACTCAGGATTTCATTTGAGCGTGGAAGATAGATATTAAACACAAAATTACTCAATCTGTTAAATACAGCGGTGATGCATCTTTCTGGTTAGTCTGAGGCATATGTCATCTTGGAACAGCATCAATCTTTCATTTATTGAGTGCCCACTCTATGCCCAGCACTTTGGATGATGGCTCACTAAACTCACAAAACATCCTTAGCAAGTGATTATTAGTTTACCCATTTTATAGAAAATGATAATAATTCTCAGAATGTAGTGAAGAATGTTGATAACATTATCTAAAGTGCATTGATCTTTTATGATATGGCAGACACTCATGTACACTATTTCAGTCACTCTCATGGCCATCTCATTAGGATGAAGAAGACCAGAGAAGTTAAGAGACTTTCTCAAGGTCACACAGCCAACACTTAGGAGTGGTATAATTTAATTTACTGCCAGATCCCATATTCTGAACCCCAAGTTGTGCTGATGACTGAGGATTAGAGAGGTGGAGTGATGGGCCCAGGATCACACACCTGATAAGTAAAAGAAGATGTAAGCCAGCATATCTGACACCAAAGTGCGTGTTCTTACTACTAAACATGAAGGATTCATTTGCTCCGTGTTTAAATTGGGACCTGGTGATATTTTGATTTGCGCCTAGACTTCTCCAGGATAGAGCCAGAATTGTTCCTCAGGTGGCTGAGGAAACAGACATCGCTGCACCCTGCCCAGTCACTCCTACCCACCAGGATAACCCTCCTTCTCTTTTCTGACAATACTCGTGACTCCCTTCTTTCTATTCCTTCTGTAAAACTCCCCTTCTCTGCCAAGACTTCATATCACAAGGCCGATGAGCACTCCCTACTCTGCATCCTCACAGCACTTATCAACTCCATGGGCACTTCGTTAATCTGCACCTGTTTATGTGCTGCTCTGAAAATGTTACTAAGTCACTTTCATGTGTGCACTATTTCTCCTTAATTCAACTTTATGTTCCTGCAAAGAAGGAATAGAGCCTTTATCATTTTTGCAGTGGCCTCCACAGAGCCTGGTTCAATTCTTGTACACAATGAGGTTAACGAAATCAAGCAACCCTCCTCTCTCCCCTGGATATACTGATGCAAACTGCGCAATGAAAAACAGAGCACAGAGGGACAAGGAGAGTAAGCACTTGCAGGTGCTGCTCTTGTGGGAAAAAAATGTCTTCAGACAGAAGACAAGGTAGAAAGTGTTGCATCTATTGGGAAGAGTCAGACAATATCTCAGAGGGTTGCACGGGATGGAGAAAACTCTTCCATTTTAGCGATAGAGGACAGGGCAGTCAAAGCAAAGATTACATGTGGGTTAAACTTTAAAGGATGGTAGTAATTGTGCAGTTAGAAACGGGAGGATATTGAGACGGACAGAACAATGGAAACAACATCCTCAATGGGGTAATTCAGACATGAGTAAGAGGGAATAGGTTTTTTAGGCCGGGACACTTGATGCAGCAATGTGTGCAAAGGAAAAATAATGTTTGAAAGGTAAATGGGGTCTGCATATGGGAGAGCTTGAACAGCAGGACTTAGAGTTTGAAATCTAATCAGTAGAAAATGGGGAATCATAGGACTTCGTAGTGTCAAAGGGTGGCATGATGAGAAATGTGATTAGGGAAAAATTCAACTCTTTTATCATGGACGACAGATTGCAGGGGGGCAGATTGTTGGCAAAGAAAGTAGTTATGAAGTTATTCTAGGAGGTCAGAGAGAAGGATTACCTGAATTAGGGTAAGGGAGGTGTGAAGGAAAGGGGAGGGTTTGTGAGGGCTCCAGAGAGGAAGAACGCACAGGATTAATCATAGATTCTTCCATGGTGACAGGGGAGAGGGAGGAATGAATGCAGGTGAGGATGCTCCGCCTACAGGCTTAACCATAGGCACTAGTGTAGTGTCAAACAAAGAAACTGTAAACATGGCAACCACAGTGAGTGTGCTCTAAGTAAAAGTTGAGAGGACAGAAAGATCTTATGAAACATCACTGGAGATGAGAAGACTGGGAACCGTAAGTTAGATATAACAGGAAAGATTCAGTGAGAACTGGTCTCACTTACTGAATGTTAACTCTGTGCTAGGCATTGTACAACGCACTTTAGATACTTTTCTTGTTGAACTCACCCAACAACATTATGATGTAGGTACTATTATTACTATTTTCCTTTTACAAGTGAATAAACTGAGAATAGAATGATTAAGTAACTTGTCTAAGATCATACAGTTCCCACATAAGAGAGCTGGGATTTGAATCAGGGCACTGTGTCAAAGCCTATGCTCATAACCATTATAAACATGTGCCCAATGTGACAAGTGTCGGTGAGAATGAAGACTCAGTAATGCCCATTTCTATGGTGACCAAGAGGTAGTGTTGACCACATAAGGTATTCTCCAATTTTTGAGATTTTTGCCAATTTAAAAACAGGGATCCATTAATATGAGCTCCTGGACCACAGACATGTACTATAACTATCCCAGGAAAATTAGGATGTAGGGATACTCTACCAAGAAGACACAGGCCTCCTTCAAAAGAACAGTATCTGCAGATCTGTGCAAGTGGAAGCCAGATAGCCATGGATTGAGGAGAAAAATGGACATGAGGAGTAGGAAGAACTAATGATTATTTGTCTTCTTCAAAAAATTGAAGACGTAAAGAAGTAACTAGAGAGGGAAGCTGAGTCTGCCGGACTGTGGGCTGGGCTGACAGATGGACACATGATGGACACCCAATACATATCTGATGACTCACTAACAGAGACAAAGAGGCTACTTTTATTTTTGTCTATCTTGTTTATTTCCTAAGACAGAAAAATATTGAGCATATCTGTAGGCACAGGAGGAGGACCCAGAAGGAAGAAAGAGATAAATGATGCAAATGTGAGAAGAGAAAATACAACAAGAACAGTTGGAGAGCTTCAAGTGTTCAAGGAGAGGAGTTTGTCTTGGAAAAAGGTAGAAGACATTTCTTTTCTTAAAGAGAGAATACAATGGCCAAAAGATGTACAAGTATGAAAGAAACAGCTATCTAGCAAGAAGTGCCCAGTTCCCTGGGTGAGGGAGCATCATCCAGCACTATCCATTCTAAAGCCCATTCAATAAGTATAGATCAAGTGTCTACAGAGTTCCTGGCACCTGAACAAGCTCCTTAATATAACTGTGGCCCTTCCTGTCAGAGATGCCTCAAGCACAATGATTATTTCAGGATGAAGGAGCCTGCAGCATGGCAAAGGCCTTGGACTAACCCAAGGAAGCCCGGACTCAGTTCCCAGTTGGATTACTGATTTGTTTCATGATTTTGAACAAGATAGTTTCCCTCTCAGGTCCTCAGTTTCCTCGTGTGTCAAAAGGGAAACCAAACCAGATCAGTGATTTTCAAATGCTTGTAGGTCTATATAGGGCTATGATGAGACACTCTTTATTTTTTAATTTATTTTAATTGAAGCATAATATACCACAAAGTACACATAAAATAGTGTACAGCTTGAATTTTCACAAAAAGGAATTGATGTGTGTAACATCACCTAAATCAAAAAACAAAACATTTCTGGTACCCTAAAAATGTGCCCTCCCTCAGTCCCTTCCAGACACTCCCCATCTACCCCTTGATGATAAGCCATTGCCTTGACTTCTATCAGCAGAGATTAGCTTCACCTGTTTATATCATTTCTCTAAATGGAACCATACAGTATGAACTATTTTGTATCTGACTTCTTTCACTCACCATTAAGTTTGTGAGATTTATCCTTATTGTACATTGTAATATTGAAAGGTTCAATGACGCATGTTTTAAATATAAGGAAAAATATGAGAAAATGAAGTATGTTTTTCATAAAGCTAAATTTATTCAAAATAAATGATTGTACTTTCATTTGAGATTATATGCATCCATCTTTTTGGTGATAAAATTGTTCTTTATTTTTGGAAATCCATTGTTAACTGCTGGAAGTTTGGTTTTGGTGTTTTGTTTATTTTTTTGTCTCGTTTCATTTTAATGTGGTAACTTAGCACACTCAGCCCCAAATTTTGTCATTCTAAAAAACTTGATTGGGGCTTGAAATTCCTAAGCTTAAGTTCCATGGGGCTAGAAGTCCCCTAAGTTTCTGGGCTCTGTGATTTACAGGCCAGCTGGAGGCTCTGGGCTTTGGTTATTTCTGCATTCGATGGCCAACCCATGTGGACAGTTTCTCAGGGGTGCCCACAAAAGCCACAGTTACCAATTATTGATATTTCTTGAGAAGGATAAAGGGAAGGGAAAGCTTTTTTTGTGTTTGTAATCCACGCTCATAAATAGCAAATAACAGTATCAATTTCGCTGAATATCAGGTCAGATTATGTTTTATCAGAAGCCCTTAAGAATTGCCAGAAAGTCTGGACTAGGAGAGGATGTATGGTCTACATGTAGGAAAGGACAAGAGAACAAAGGTATCAAACATGAGATTTCTGTGCTCTAATGGATTTCCGGAAAAGGAAAAATGTGCCCTGGGCTGGTCATCCTCAAGAAAAGCCCATCACCAGAATTAGACTTTAAAGAAAAAGTAGGGGATCCTAGCAGGCACTTTAATAAAATAATTTATTTAATTCCTTGGAAAAGAGGATAAAATCAATCATTCTAGTCAGAGTTGAAATAGCATGTATTATTGCAGAGAAGAATCATATACACGCTCACACTTGAAGAAAAAGAAAAGAGAAAGGGATCTCAGTGCTTTTTGGTTCTTAAGGGATAATTGACTGGTTGAAGTAATGGGATCTGTTGTGGAATTTTCCATCAAAATCTGTTCAAGAGAGGAGCTTCCTGCTGGCAGAATTCAGAATTCCCAAAGGAGCTCAATTACATATTCAGCCTCTTTCCCTTGAAGAAAGCCATTATGGGACAATTCTACTGTTAAACAAAATCAATTTTAGGCTCTTGTGTTGCATTACTAGCTGGGAAAAGATGCAGCACCGAAATTATTACAAATAGATGGTTGCCATTCCCTTTTACAATTCAAATAAGACATTATAAATACAGCTTTTCAGAAACCTATAAGTTACACAAGGCAAGATAGACACACACACATACACACACACAAGCACACAAGCACACAAGCACATAATATATATAGTCTTTACATTTGTCTCTAGAAGAAAAAATTTGTTTCTCACTGATTAGCCTTCAACACTTCTCCTCCTCTGTTTCTGTGGCATCTCCATCTCCTATTTGGGTGAATTCTCCAAGATGTGACATATTGGCAGAAGGGAAGTTCCACCTCCCCCTGCCACCTCCCCTTGATGAGAGCTGAAATAATTAGTTTTCACTTCCTGACATTGCCAAAAGACAGGAAAAACTATTAGATGACCCCACAGCCGAAGGATTCAAAGCTAAGTATGCAGTTTCCTAAGGAGAGGCAAATAGAGGCATCTTAAAGTCTCGTAGAGTGGGTACGGTTTCAAGTAACAGTTTTGATATTAAAGTGCAAGAATAGAAATAACTATGCTGTGTTTCTGCTTCAGGATATACTATTCCTGAGGCCCTTATTTTAATTTTTACAGTCACTGAGAGAATTCTCTTTTAATTAATGAACATTGCTTCACATAGCAATGAGGGAACATTTCTTCTAATTAGCATCAGATCTGGCTCATATCCACACGTCTTGTAATTCCATATGCCATAGGGCAGAGGGTGGAGTCCAGGAGAGGGGAGAACATGTGGACCTATCTTTCCTTTTATATCCACAAGACATTTCATCCACTGGTGCCCTAAGACTCGACTGTGGGAATTTAATCCTCTCCCAGCCATTGGACACTTGGCACAGAGCTCCTGAAACTCTACTGTTCCTTGACCCCTGAGAAAGTCTAACATGGTCCTAAATTTTATCGCTTGTGGCTGCAAATGCAGTTTTCTTCATAACAGAACCATGGATATCTCTTTCCTCCCAGCTCCTCAGAACTTCTCCAACACATCCAGTTCGTCTGGGAGTCTGTTTAAATCTGAAGATGGCCAATGCCCACCTGAGGATGGCTTCAATTGGAGGAAAGCAGAAAGAGTTGTGGAGTCACACTGCCTGAGGTAAAATACTGGCTCTGCCACTCAGTAACTATACAATCTTCTGTGAGTCAGTTAGTTTCTCTAAACCTCAGTTTCCACATACGTAAAATGGAGCTATTATACCACTCATCTGATAGGTCTGTTGTGAGTATTAAATGAAATGATACATGTGTAGCCCTTAGAAGAGAGCCTGACACATAGAAAGTGCTCAATAAATGTTCCCTCTTATTCTGTTTTGACACATGAACTTTCTAGAGACTTTGATGTCAATGTTTACAGTGATGTCAGTGGACCCAAATGGCCCTAATCCCAGCAATGTCATCCTTTTCTTTTTGTTATATAAAGGTGACACAGGTGACCGAACTTCCACATCAAATTCTCTTTGAACGAGGTTCCCAAGAATAGTGATGGGCTGCGCTGATTCATCCACAGTCTTCCTTACCCGGTTGCTGCTGAGTCCAGGGCTGCCAAGGAGTAGACAGTGGGTCTCATGACTCCCCTGGGAAGGGAAACAGCTCACAGCATGCCCACTGGGAGGGTCAGCAACACAAACACTCACAAGCAGAGAAATTGTGTTGAACAGTAGGATGAGCAGTGGTAATGTAGGCTGGGGGTCACTTCAGACAAACCCATTAGAAAGGAGAATGTCCCACCAAATGGGAAAAACATGGACTTGTGCCATTTGAGAGTGATCAGACCTGGACATTCAGGCAGATGGTTGGCATCAAGGTGTAGCAGGTGCAGCTAGGCCCAGAGAGAGAAGCTCAGGATTAAAAAAAAGAAAAGAAAAAAGGAAAGGAAAGGAAAGGAAAGGAAAGGAAAGGAAAGGAAAGGAAAGGAAAGGAAAGGAAAGGAAAGGAAAGGAAAGGAAAGGAAAGGAAAGGAAAGGAAAGGAAAGGAAAGGAAAGGAAAGGAAAAGAAAGGTGGTAGAGAGGGAATTAACCTCTCCATGTACAGGTGCTGGCTGTATCTTATGGTTTCTAACTTTCACCATACCCTAAAAGGCAGTATTATCAACCACTACCACACCTTTTAAGTAAGGAAGAAATTGAGGTTCAGAACCAGGGAATTTAGCCAAGGTCATACAGCTGGCACATGATGGAGCCAGAATTTGGGTCAAGGTCTTTTTAACCCCAAAACCATGCTCTCTCCACCCCACCCGGCAGTACCCTTGCCCTCCCAGGGAACCACAAGGTGTCAGGGCAGGAAAGCAAAGCTGTATTTCAGACAAGGAGGATAATTCAGTAGCTTGATTCTCAAGCCAGATAATTAATAATGCCAAAGGCACTTTCTTAGACAGAACACAAGGGAGTAACAGGAATCCCTTGGCCGAAAGAGGGTTGAGCATCAGCTCAGCACTCAGCTACAGTATACTACTTCCTCTTGACTGAGAACTGACCCCTTCAGGGCTTTTGCCATGGAAGGGGCAATCAGGATCCCTGTAGCGCCATGCTTGTTTCAAACAGCTTGGAGACACCCATTTTTGCAGTGACTCTCAGAGTCTATAGAAGGTGCTTTAGAGAAGCTTGTTTTTTGAATGAGAATATGATTTTTTTTTTTCAGCAGATGAAGATTATTTGGAACCAGGGATGGGACTCAACCTGGGGAATGTTTTTGGTCCAAAATGATGTATAACAATGAAATGACAGTTTTGATTTTCTTGCAATGCTTGTAAATGTCTATTAAAAGTATAAATGTGGGGCCAGCCCCCATGGCATAATGGTTAAGCATGCGCGCTCCGCTGCTGGAGGCCCGAGTTCGGATCCCAGGTGCGCACCAACGCACCGCTTGCTGGGCCATGCTGTGGCGGCATCCCACGTAAAGTGGAGGAAGACGGGCATGCATGTTAGCTCAGGGCCAGTCTTCCTCAGCAAAAAGAGGAGGGTTGGCATGGATGTTAGCTCAGGGCTGATCTTCCTCACACACACACAAAAACAGTATAAATGCCCAACATTAACCCCATTTCCCTCATTCTATTAAAAACTATGAAATGTTGAGATAACTAAATAAAATATTAGTCTCTGGGTAGCGTAAAAACCCTTAGTAACAATAAAAAGCAAAACATACAATGAGTGTCTTTAATTTAGAATTTAAACTCTCCCTGGCTGTCTAAAGACTATTTATGGGCAGCTTAATTAAACACTGCCCTAATTCAGCATAAGGAGATTCTAGGGGCCGTATTTTATCCCTTCAATCTACAAGTGTGAAGGAAAGTTTGTTTCTGAAGCCTTTGTCCTTAGGATGTTTAGGCAACTTGGAGAACCCCGATGGGTCACCCAAACTGCTCCTCCTCTGGTCACCTAGGAGGTCAAAGAGGACAGCACCGACCTGCTTAAATGGAGCCGACTCTTTGCCACACACTCTCCAGGTCCTGCTGTTCTCTATGAACCTGAAATTCCGATTCTGCATTGTATCATGCTGACAACCTTCATTTCTGCAGCACACTCTGGCTCCAAGGAACTGGGCTTCAGCTACGCTCACAGGTCACCACTACCCTTAGATGTCTTGGTGAAATTTTCTACAATAAGCAGGATTTTTCCATTTTAACTCTTTGAAATTCAGGGTGCATCTGAGAATTGATGGAATATAACAGTCACTGTCAGTCAGGTGGCAGTTATAGTGCTATTAAGTGAAAACCTTCTATAGACAGCTTATGGAAAAATCAAGAAGGCATCATCATCATCAAAGCACCTAAAGTCAATAAAATATCAGTTTATATAGCTAACATTTATTGACCACATTCCATGGACTGGTGTACCAGTTACCTATTGCCACATTAAAGCTGTCTAACTGACGACCATAACACTTCAATGTTATACAACAATCAACATTAATCATTTCTCAGGAGTCTATGGGGTGTTTGAGCAATTCTGCTGATCTAGACCAGGCTCAGCTGGGCTCACCATGTGTCTGCAGTCAGCTACAGTTGTGTAAGTGTTTCTGCTGATCTTGGTTGGTCTCCCTCATGTTTGGAAGTTGGCTGGCTCTAGGCTGGTTTTCTAGGGCTCGTTTCCCTCTTCTTGCCGTCTTTCACCCTAGGCAGGTTAGCCTAGGCTTGTACTCACGGTAGTAGGATTCCAAAAGAGGAGACAGATGCATGCAAGCAGTTATTCTAGCTTCTGCATGAATAATATCTCTTAACATTCTATTGGCCAAAGCAAATCACTTGCTCAAGCCCAGAGTGCGCTTTAAAAACAAACTTCAAGTTTTTCAGCTCTTCCTCTCAGCTCTCTTTGGCATATTGTAACACTTTGCTGGGGAGGGACATCTGCTGCCCCTTTTAGGGCTGGTGACCACTTTTCAGTCTACCACCTCCTGATTCTGCCAACATACTCATGAGCCTTATCTACCTGACATCTGTCTCTTTACAGACTATACATATTATTTAATTCTTAACATCTACACCTTTAACTATCATTGTAATTAAAAACTACAGTAGAGCCTTGAAAATAGCCAAACACATTTTCCTCTCAAATCCATCCATCTCCACAAAGGCAAAAGTGCTAGTGCTATTGCTAAAAAAATGTATCAAAGTGCCTCCTACAGGATCCTTGTGGGAATTCTATTACTTGTCTCCCAAGGAACTGGAAACTCACTAATTGCTGATGAACACCAACACCAAAATTTTGCTCAAGACTGGTGATCACAGCTTCAATTCCTTTTAAACCTCCTGTCAAAATTTCTCACTCTGAATAAATCTGATGAGAATGACTGATAATTGTCAGAAGCCAGTACTGTCACTGCTAGACTTGTACTAATTGCTGGTCCTGTACATAAACTTTAAGAAAAAGATAAAGTAGTGAGTCAAAGAAATAGAATCTGCTCATCTGGATTTATTTTGTAGTTTTAGCTTAATGACCATTTTCTCCAAATATTTTTTAAATTATTTATATAAAAGTGAGGAAAGACATTTCTTTCATGCTACATTTTCATCCTCAAATCATCCTCTTGAGATCTTGTGTATTATAATTTTATTGTGGTCTTCAATCTTTATACGGCCATCTCACCTAGTTTACTTCTGAGTTAAATGCTAATTAATGGCAAGGTCCAGGCAAAAAGCTTCAGATAAGCAGGGCAGCTGTATATTTTCATTTCTTGTGCTTGAGTAATTAAATAAAAGTTTGCTCTGTAGGCTGCTTTGGGACAGGCTTAACATCCTGGTGAACAAACAGTTGAGTTGCCGTCACACTTGAGTTACAATCTGTTTAAACTTCAAATCAGCTACAATCCAGGGCTCACATTTCTTGAGCAGGTGGGATGGAAGAGGCATCAGGATATCATAGAGACAACTGCCTGAATCTTAAAGAGCAGGTTTCCAGACTTTTAAAGGGGACACCAGACAGAAAATAAAACTCTTCCTAAATGTTCAAGGAGTAGCATCATTTAAAGTCTAATCTCATAGAGTACTTTAGAGATATGAGCAAGTATAAATCAAAGGCATCCAAAAATAATCTCTAATGAATCAAAATTTAGACTACTATTGTGAAACATCACTTTAAGCTTCTCTGGATTGGTTACAAATAAAACCTGAGAACTAGAAGAATGTTAAGGTTTTACTATGGTATTTTGAATAAGTGGTTCTTGGAAACACACACGAAAAAAATACATCTATCTATCTATCTATCTATCTATCTATCTATCTATCTGGCTAAGTTGTTTTTAGGTATTTTTTTTTTTAGTCGGCTCACCCTATTTGTGCAATTTAATTTGCTGCTATTTATGCTGGTGTATTTGATAACTGTCATCCTGGGTGATAAATATAGACTAGTTTCCTTCATTTTCTGGGTCTCCAGCTTGACCAAGTAAAATATCACCATCTCTGCTTTGGTGGATGACCAAAGGTATGCTTTTGTTTGTTCACCCTTCAAAGTCATCCAAATTAAACATGCACTTAAGAATTAATGAGTGTTGTTAAATACATCCACATAATAGACTATTTTGTAGCCATTAAACAGGAAAAGGTAACATTAGCGTCAAAAAAATGAAATAGGTATAAATCTAACAAAACATGTATAAGAGCTATATGAGGATAATTACAAAACTCTGTTGAAAGAAATCAAAGAAAACCTAAATAAATTGAGAGTTATTCCATGTTCATGGATAGGAAGACTCAATTGTGTTAAGATGTCAGTTCTTCCCAACTTGATCTATGGCTTCAATGCAATCCCAGTCAAAATTCCAGCAAGTTATGTTGTGGATATCAACATATTGATTCTAAAGTTGATATGGAAAGGCAAGAGACCCAGAATAGCTGGCACAATATTGAAGGAGGAGAACAAAGTTGGAAGATTGACACTACTTGACATCAAGACTTACTATAAAGCTATTATAATCAAGATAGTGTATTATTGACAAATGAATAAACAAATAGATCAAAGGAAAAGAATAGAGAGTCCAGAAATAGACCCACAGAAATATAGTCAACTGATCTTTGACAAAGAAGCAAAGGCAATTCGGTGGAGAAAGGGTAGTCTTTTCAACAAGTGGTGCTGGAACAACTCAACATTTACATGCAAAATAATGAATCTAGACACAGACCTTACACTTTTCCCAAAAATTAACTCAAAATGGATCATAAACCTAAATGTAAAACACAAAACTATAAAATTCCTAGAAGATAACAGGAGAAAAATCTAAATGAGTGAATTTGACAATGACTTTTTAGATGCAACACCAAAGAAATGATCCATGAAAGTCTCAATCTACTTTGAAAGATAGTTTGGGAGTTTTTTTTTTTTTTTCCACAAAACTAAACATATTCTTATCATACAATTCAACAATCACATTCCTGTCTACCCAAATTAGTTGAAAACTTAGGTCCACACAAAACATGCACCTGAATGTTTACAGCAGCCTTATTCATAATTACCAAAACTTGGAAGCAATGGGGAAGTTCTTCATAGGTGAATGGACACACAAACTGATACATCCATACAATGGAATATTATTCAGCTCTAAAAATAAATGAGCTATCAAGCCACATTAAGGAATGGAAGATCCTTAAATGCATATTTCAAAACGCAAGATGCCAATCTGAGAAGGATACACGCTATATGATTCTAACTATATGACATTCTGCAAAGGGCAAAATTATGAAGACAATAAAAAGATCAGTGGTTTTCAGGAGTTCAGGGGAAGATGAGATAAATAAGTGGAGCACAGAGGATCTTTAGAGCAGAGAAACAACTCTGTATGATGCTATAATAGTGAGCACATGTCACTGTACATTTATCAAAACCCATAGAATATACAACACAATGAGTGATCCCTAAGGTAGACTATGGTCAATAACGATGTGTCAGTGTTGCTTCATGGATTGTAACAAATGCATCACTACATTGAGGGATGTTGAATGTCGGGGAGGCTGTGTGTGTGAGGAGCAGACTGATTATGTGGATACTCTCTGCTCTTTCCACTCAATTTTTCCGTGACTCTAAAACTTCTCTAAAAAATGAAATCTATGACAAAAAAAAAAAGGATGAAGTAGATCTACATGGATTGATAGAAAAAAATGTCTCAAATCTATTGTCAGGGAAAAAAGGCAAGTTTCATAATATGCATTGTATGAACTGATTTCTGTGTGTATGTGTGTATGTGTGTTTAAATATTATTTTATAAATACATACACGATCATTCTATATGATCCTGAAAGCATCAAAAGAAGAATATATACTAGTTAATGGTGGTTACCTATAGGTGGCGGCTTAATAATGGGTGATTGTCACCTTAGATTTTATAATTTACCTTGCTTGATATTTATAATATCAAGTATCTATTTCTTCTATAATCAGAAAAAAAAGTGGAACAAAAACAAAAGAAAACAAGGTTTACAATCATTTAAGCCAAGCAGATTGAGGCCAGAGTTCTGTCTTCAAGTTGGGGCAGGATGAGAAGGTGTTCTTTTGTCTGCAAAACTTCTGCACAGAGGCCTCATCAATAGCAAATTCTCCAGCATGCACAGCCACCAGCCCTTGAATCCAGCTTGTCTGACAGTGGGGGAGATAGCACTGTGGGCAAAGAGAGATGATTAAGAGGAAGCACAGCTTTTCTATTGTTTTTATTGATCAGACATACAATATCATGACGTTTAGGCCATCATGAATAATCACCTGTAACTTAACCACGTTGGGGCGCTGACTGTTTTACCATCACTCACCAGAATTATACAGCTTTCCCCATGCAAATTTTCAGCCCTGAGTAGGCATTCAACTGGTGTAGTGGTTTTATTTTTGGATCATACTCAACAATCACAAAAGAAAAAAATAAGTGAAAAATCTGCAAGAAAATATGAAATGAGTATTTTAGTTGTCATTATGTTGTCATTTTTAGAGTCTGACCCCCCCCAAAAAAAATATGGGGGAAGGAAGGGAAGGAAAGGAAGAGTAGAGTATGTCAGGACTCTGAGATGTTAACTTGTTTCCCTTTTCTCCCAAAGCATATTAAAAAAAAAAAAAATGTAGCAATGTGTAAGTGCTGTTTGGAGGTTGGTCTGGTCTCTCTGCTGAGAGCATTCTTATGGCTGTGCCCTTTGAGTTCTGAGGACTTGAGTTTCTGAGGACTTCTCAGAGGGGCAGAGAGAGAGAACCAGCATCCACTGAGCAGAACTGTACTGAAAGCTCCCGCGTGTGAGAGGCACAGGGATGCTGGGGTCACAGACATGAAGAAGCTAAGTGCTGGGACTCCAGGGAGACAGGAGTCTTTGCTCTGCCACCATCTGGGAGGTATCCAGCAGGGAGAATCCCAAGCTGTACTTCCTTTAGGAGAGGAAGACAAGTGCTCCCATCAGACATCGTCCCTCATGGATTCTTTTATTTAATGCCACACACAAGGCCCAAATGGTATCCTTCCCGTATGAGATAAACAAAGGCTCCTGGGATGAAACAAGTGGCTACTCAGGTTGAAAGAGACCTCTCATTGCTGGCCCCACCCTGCTTGCTAGGCCTCCCCTTTTGACTTCTGACAGTTGCTCTGTGTGAGACTTAGGACCACTTCCTTTGCTCTGCCTCTGGAATTTTCGTCCCTTTGGCTCTTGTTCTTCTGTCTGGGCCTGTTTTGTCTGCCCTGTGCCTGTGCTGGTTGTGACCCATGGCTTTGCTCTTACTTAGAACATGTACCTGTTCCCTCAGACCCCGCTCCAGGGCACCAAGCTGGCCATCTCCTCAGTATTTACCCCCTTTGCTGAAAGGGTCTATAACCCTCTGGGCTTGACTGACACCCAGACTCTGGGAGTGACGAGCTGCTTTTGTGAAGGGTTTCATGGACCCAGCATGATCAGAGCTAACTTACAGGGGCCATTTCCACTTCTCTCCTTTTCCATGGAAGAACTGGGTACATGACTAAGAAATTTCCTTCTCAGTTCCTTAATGCTCCAGAAAACATATGCAATGGGCAAATGGTCCTGAGGTCCATTTGCATTTTTTGTAGGGGACACCAATTCCGTGGAGGGATGTCCTCACTTTACTGTGGCTCCTGCTCTGCTAGAAGCTGGGTACCTACAACTCTCACCCGTGAAATCCAACAGCTTCACACTTGGGGAATAGAGAACAGGAATGCCTCTTGCAGGTGGCCCAACAAAGAAAAGTTATTCTTATTAAGCTATTCTTATTGTTAAGCTTATTCTACTTCTCAATTTTTAATGTGAAGAGTAGAGAAGATCGGCCCTATCTCTCCCCCACTCCTCCTCCTCATACCTTCTCCCTTGCTTGCTTTTTCATAAGATAATTCTTATCTATCATGTTTGTCTCTGTTAGACTTTAGGACAATAGAGGTTTAAAGATCTAGTTTCCCTGGTTGTTGAAATTATACTATGGGAAAGGGAAGAACATAGACCTTTTGCTCCTCTTTATGGCAGCCTATCACCATGAGGACCTACCCACCACATATGGGCACCCTCACTACTGGGCCCAGGGAGTCATCTTGGTGAATGACTTTTCATCCTTTCCAATAGGCACATGAAAATACACAATTAGTAGTTTCTCGTCTTCACAAACAGAAGCCTGTGACACAAGGAAAGTCTGGACAGTGTGTTGGAAGCATTCTAGCACACTAGGCCCAATAAGGCTAATGTTTCTCTTGGCTGGAGATGAAGCACAGAGGGAGTAAGGCTGTGTCTGGGCTTAGCCTTTTGTATTAGTTTTTGAGAATTCTCCTGGGGCTATGCAATGAGAAGATTCTGTTTGGTTTTATTTTGATTTGTTTTAACAGTCAACCATATGCTACTGCCTCAAATCAGCCAGTCCCCATAGGTAATAACACAGCTTTCATCCATTCCACAGGAGTGGTATTGGCCTGTGACAGAGGCGTGCAGCTGGTTCTCTATTAGTAGCAGTGCCTTTGGGGAGATGCGGAATGCTTCTTTCAAATATGATCATTTCTGTATTAGAAAAATCCCTTCCGTCATCCTTGCTACAGGCTTATGAAACTGCTTCTTTCCAATCACGTGATTTTGATAATTATCAAAGATGAAACAGTCCTTTAAGTAAAGTCCAATATCTCAGATGCTAACATTCCTTGGAAATACAGGTGTGAGGACAAGGTAAAGCAATGTCTTTCAGGCTAAGCTGATGGCCTAGAAATCTTCTATTGTGTATGGGTCCATTTCTTAAATTTACCTGACAAAATTCACTTGGGGAGTTTGTAAAAAATGTAGATTCCCTTTCCTCTATTTTGGTCATTGGGTCTGTAAGTCTGCAGGAGAGTGTGGATGGTCCCCTGAACAATTATCCCAGATGACTGATCTGATTATACGAGAGCTGAGCCTTCCTGCTGCCAAAGCTATGCTCTAACAAACAAGGCAGCCCCAAATTACATTAACAGAAGCCACAGCTGGGATTCTTTGATTTCCCAGCTCTGGGTTCAAGTGTATTAAAGTTTTCTTCCTGACACTGAAAGACAATGATTTCCTGACTTTTGAATTTCCTTGATCGAGGAAAATCCTGATATGAGAGGAAGGAGGCAGCTCAAGCCCCAGGTGGGCTCAGTTTGTATCAGTAAATGAAATAACCCAAACCTCTTATTGATCACAGAAATCACCAGAAAAATATTTTAAATACGAATTTGTAAAGTGCAGATACACACACACACACACACACAAATCAGCCTGTTTTCTCGGCTTTTCAGCTCTGATAGGATCTGATCTTCACATCCTGTCAACTCTGCCACTTAGTAAAAGAAGTAAGGGGTGAGCGGATTACCCCAACACTTGGAAAAGAAAATCCTACAATGGGAATCTAGAGGTGTGGCCTCCTGTATTTCCATTTGTTAAAGAGAATAAATAGCCCTGAAGCTCCTGAACACTGGCTACAAATGAGGGATTACAATGGGAGTTCATTAAGTAAATTATAGTGTATTCATTCCACAATATATTCTGATTATATACTTATAAATTATAATAATACTTATAAATAACTGGTAATGGCATGGGAAAAAAACAGTCTAATGTTCTGTAAGAGAGCAAAATGCAGAACCACAGAACCACCTGTGTTGCATAATTTCAACAATTAAACATAAACACATAATCATGTAGGTGGAAACAATCAAAGTATAAGGTATAAAACTATAATTTTATTTTTTTTACAAATAGATGGGTTACAAATGACTTTCATTTAATTCTTTAGATTTTTTTCTAGGTCTCTTTTTCTTAATGAAATTTGATGTATCCCTATTATTGTTCAGGATAAAAACTAATTCAAGGTGATAGTGGGGGAAATCACTTACAAGTTAAATAAAATGATTTGAAGCATGTTAAGCCACAGTTTTTCCAATTATGGATCTAGAATTTGTGCATACCCACTATGTGTGGTGACACCTGCCATTAATAATAGTTATACCTGCATCCAGGGATCATCAGGGAAAATTTTATAACCAATGCCACAAGGACCCTTGAGAACGTTCAGAAACACCTAGCACTATGTCCTGTTTATACAGTCAATCCAGATCAGAATTCCAAAGGCAGAGCAGGCAAAGGAGCAGAGAAGATGACTTGATAACCAGTTAAAAAAACTGTCATGGTATTCTTTACAATAGTCTTCAATATACAGAACACCTTAGAGATTAAATGTATTGTTGGGTCCAGAGGTGAAACAGAAACCAACAGGTAAATATTACTAGAGGGATGAGATTTCATCTCAGCACAAGGAAGAACTTTCTAACAATCGAGCTCCTGAGGAGGGCAGCCCCCCAGCCACTCAGAGCTCAGTCTGAAGTTGGAAGCTCATTTGTCCAGGATGCCGGTGAGAGGATGAATGACTGCAGCAGACAAAGCCTGCGTTAGATAACACGTGAGCTCCCTACTCAGCTCTGGGACCCTAAAGTTTCAAATTTACAAAGCTGAGATTTTATTTGACCAAGCAGGTAGGATAAGTATGACTACCCCCTTCATTCAGGTGAGAAATTTGAGGCTCAGAGAGATTAACTGAAGGCCCAAAGTCACACAGCTAGAGAGTGGCAGAACCACTAACTTCCAAACCAATGCTGGTAATCAAATACCAAGGTGCACGTACAAAGCCAGGATACCAATAACTCTAACAAAGATTCTGGAGACAGACCCTGGAGTGATACACAGGAAGGAACAATGGCCATTTCCCCTCATCCTTTGGCCTTTGTGACTGGACTACACTGCGCAGGTAGCATCTTCTTGTTTCATCCAACACCATAGTTTGCGAGGAAACAGGATCACAGCGAAGTCAAGTCCAGGCCAAAGCTCTGTTCTCTGAGAAGCGCTTGGAGCTCCCTAAAGGGGCTCAGAGAGACTTACTCCATGCAGCAGCCCCACTTGTTTTGACTGGGTCTGAGGCTGGCAGTGGGAGCTGCTGAAACAGGAAGAGAAAGGCCATGCGCTTCCACTTGGGTGAAGCAATGCTTGATATACCTTGGCTGAGAACACGAGCCTGTCATAGAGAAGCAGGAACCTTCTGCCTCTGGTTCCAGAAAACCTGTTGCACTCACAGCTATGTGGCTCCTGAGGAAATATGTGAAGCATTCCTGCCAAAGAAAACCCACGGGCACAGTGGAGGACTGGGGAGGAGGGGTGGTCTCTTTCATCCAAGTTTCTGGCGCTTTGGCCCTGGACTGTAGTTGTTATTATTGCTGTTGTTGCTGCCGCTCTGCCACAAAGAGAAATTAGGGGAAAGAAAAAAAAGAGAAAAAATTCAGGTAAAATACAACTGGGAGCGTTAGACAGGTTTTCTTTTCCTTCAGACAACTGTCGTGGCATTAACACTATATTAACAGTGCACTCAGCGATCTAGTTTCCATGATTGGTGGTTTCATTCAAGCGAGGACTAGGAAGAAAGAAAAATCATTCCAATTAACGTTTATTGAGCATGTATCACGTGACAGACACTCTGCTAGAGCATTTCCCGTGTGTTGATTCGTATCAGCCTCTTGGAGATCTTATGAGGTGGCTATTATCCTTATGCTTATTTTATAGATGAAACACCCACAGAGAAGTATCAATAATTTGCCCAAGGTTACCATTTAGTAAGTAGTAGAGCTGAGATTCCAACTCAGGAAGTGTCACTCAGAGCCCATGCTACCCTGGACTGTATTATGTATTGACTGTATTAAGTATTATGCTTATAACCCAGATGAGGATATTAAATACTCAAGAAAGGTTATGTGACTTACCCAAAAGTCACATAACTAATGAAAGACAAATCAGAACTAAACCTCTAATCTTCTAGATCAGGTCTGATGATCTTCCCTCAGCCTAAAAAGAGTATTCTGGACCAGTGCTCAAAAATCATGACCACCGGCATCTCATGAAACTTCCTGGTTCAGAGAAACTTCCTGAACTAACTTTCTTAGGAAAGATGGACACAGATATTGAACCAAACATTCATTAGACATGAACAGTGAACCAGGCCCTCGCTGTGCTAGCTGCTCTGATAGCTTACGGATTACTCACAACCAACTTGGGAAATGGGTGTTTTTATCTCCTTATTTACAGGAAGTAAGTGCCATATTTGAGGTCACAGAGCCAGTTAATAGCAGAGGAGGAATATGAAGCTAGTCTCCTGATTCTTAGTGCAGACCTCTTCACCTCCTATCTCAGTTTACCTCCCCAAATGGCAGAGAGGGTTCTTGAAACAACACCATTGCTAAAACCATTTAAACTTGACTCTTAGCCACTTTGACCTTAATAGAATGCTGTTAAAACTTTCTCTAAATGCCTTAGTCTTTAATAATTAATTAAATGGAGCTCATAAAGAGGATAAGCCTGACTCTGCTGTAATGAGGTATTTTACTCTCCCTCATATAATTTTACTGATGTCTACAATCACTTTTCACAAAAGGAATGTCCTCCTCAAGGAAGCAGGTTGGCTTCTTTAAAGCTTGGCCTCCATGTTACCTTCTCGTAGATTGTGAGGAACCCAAAACGCACAGTCCAGGTCAAATTGGTGGAAGCAAGCCTTTCCAAATAGAAGAGAACAGATTCACTTTTTAATGAAGTGAGAGAGACAAGGATATTGGGAGACAATGATTATGTATCACACAGCAGCCGATGTGGTAGGAATGAATTTAGCCAGCCCTTGGCTCTTAATGAATTACCGGTTTCATGGAGATTCTTTCAGCGAAGGTCTAAAGTCAGCGGCACAAGGAAGTCTGTAACACCAAGTCAGTGTAAAATAGCAGTCTGCTTACAGAAGAATTGCACTTGAACTGGAAGCCAACTACTCATGCTAGAATGGCAAAGGATTCACTGGACAGAGACCCTGGGGATACAGAGGTGCCAACTCTTGGAACAACCTCACCTTACATTCTGAAATAGAAAATAATACCTCCTTGGATTCTGTTACAATCCATCAGTGAAAGAAAGTCCCTGCCATTACCTAAATAACCCTAATACTTTTAGTAGTTGATTATTACTAATAATAGAAACCCACCAATTCAATCAAAAGTTGTGCGTTTTACAGAGTCAGTTAAGCTGGTTTCTTAATTAGGTTTTTCCATTAGCCATATTCATAACTTCCAATGGGAATGGAGCATTAAAAGTCATTACTGTGAAGCATTGGTCAAATCACTAACAATAAGTCACATTTTCTCTATACTCTTTTGTATTCTCTTTGTCTCCCACATTAAAACCCAACTCCAATCTTAGGTTCTCTCCTGAGATGCTTAAATGAAGGATAACTTTGAAAGAAGCAAGATGTGAGAGAAGAAAATCAGCAAGGAAGGGGCAGCCTTCATTTCTCATTCATTAGAATTTGAATAAATGAACCCCTCACTTCATAAGATCACTAGGGAATTTGCTGGTATAAGGGATTAATTGATAGTTTATTGGGGTGGGGCAGAAGACACTTAATGATTCCCAAATTTTATTTTTTTTAACATTAAAAAACTTCTTTGCTATGGAATTAACATGTGCATCACACAGTCAAGAGAAGTGAGTCATATTAGGATATTTCAAGAAAGGGTAGATAAGCAACAGAAATGATTGCATTAGTAGCCGACTCAGAGGATATAACCAGCTGAGCAATCTTAGCTAGAGCTTAGGTTGAATTGAATTTGCAAATTCAATTCTCTTAACTTAACTCATTTAAGGTTTACAGTTGCCTAGATTCATACACTTTCCTCAATCATCTGAATTAATAATGGACACCTAATTTGGGAGGCTTCAAAGAGATGGCCAGATGATACAAGGAATCAGGAGTGGCAGCTCATCTCTGTGCTACCATGAGAAGGTGATGACTTTATAGTGTCTCACAGTGGGGTCGTCAACTTTGGTGATGGTTTTGCTCATGACAATACTGCCTGAGTCTCTGAGCCTCACCTTCTCCCTCAGGGAAAGGTCACAGCACAGGTCCTTAATTTTGTTCAGAATGGACTTGTAGGAAACCACATGTGATTTGTATTTAGTGCCCAGGATAGACTTTGTAGGCAACCACATGGTATTTTTATTCAGCACACGGGACTCAATCAAACAACAGATGATCCCTCATACCAGAAGCTTCTGTATGGTCATCATTGATTTAAAAATCTCACAGTGAGAATAGAGACCAGAAGAGACTGCACTCTTGTGAGCAAGTATATAGCTAAGATGAAGTCATGTGTGCACATGCACATACACAAACACACACGTATACACACACACACACACACACACACACAGAGTTACCATCAGTGGTACTGGGGCTTCTTCTGCCTTGCAAAGTACAAAACCAAGGCAGAGACAGCAGAGTAGGTCAGCCTTTCTTCCCTCTTACTGGCAACCCCAAATCCTGCACCCCTAACTTGTCCCCCATCACAATACATATTTCCATTAGCCACTCAAT
Organism: Diceros bicornis minor; assembly: GCF_020826845.1. NCBI lineage: Eukaryota > Metazoa > Chordata > Mammalia > Perissodactyla > Rhinocerotidae > Diceros > Diceros bicornis. The sequence goes on from NC_080745.1 coordinate 72,141,781, forward strand.
TGCAATAGCTGGAAGCATGGGCATTGCCTTCCTTGACTCTTCCTTTTCCCAGCTTCCTTCCTAGATTCCCCGTGGTTACTGGTTATACAAATCTTTCCACTTTAATCTACACCCACCCATCTTTATAAGTAACCTGCTAATTCTGGCCACCATAACTTCTTGCCTAGATTAGCCTTCTAACTCTTCTCCTTGCCTCCATTCTAAGAGAGGTGTATGTTCCGTTTGCCCCACATTTGCTGAACTCTGAGGATGTACAGGAACACAAATAGGCAAACTTGCAGTCTTACTGTGCTTAATAAACAAAACCCACCAGGAGGGGCAGGGGCCTATTGCAGGAGACTGATTGAAGTCCTAGAAGGAATGGTGAATTGATACTGAGGATCTAAATCACATGTGACCTGGGGGCATATCCCAATATCGGGCAAAGCTAAGAGTCTGAGGATAAGTCTGGACTGTAGGCAGAAAGCTACAGCTCCTTAGCTGGCAGACAAATTAGCAGCTATTTTGGAATTTCTTTTTTTGGGGGGGAAGGAAGATTAGCCCTGAGTTAACATCTGTTGCCAATCCTCCTCTTTTTGCTGAGGAAGATTGGCCCTGAGCTAACATCCATGCCTATCTTCCTCTACTTTATATGTGGGACGCCTGCCACAGCATGGCTTGATAAGCGGTGCGTAGGTCTGCACCTGGGATCTGAACCTGCGAACCCTGGGCCGCCGAAGCACAGCACGTGAACTTAACTACTATGCCACCAGGCCAGCCCCTATTTTGGCTTTTTTTGCACTGCTAGAGTGACAAGGGTGGAAGTTTGGTGGACATCAAACCATAGCCATTTTCCACCAAAAAAACAAGGAGGAGAGTATTGCATGGAGTGGGAGATCAAAGCTAAGTTAAACATCTGTGAAGAAAACTGAATTTCTAGCAGTTTTCCATGGCTGAAGACACCAGATACGCAAGAATTTCAACTGAAAACCATGGAGAACCACACCATGGTAGCAGAGGTTAACCGAAAAAAGACTGAGTCTTGCCATAGCTGAAACCCAGACAAAACCCAGATCAGTCCCTGATAGGATTGAGATGGTCAGCTCCCCAGCCTATGAATCTAACAAGGAAAAAGAGACATCCTCTCTTTTGGAAAACACTGTCGTTTATATTCTCTGTGATTCTTTTCTATGCTGTCTAGCATACAACACAAGACTGCCAAACATATGAAGATGGTGGATATAAAAACCTACAACAAAACCTTATAATTAACATGATATTAACACAAGGAAAAACTAACTAATGGATCAGAATGGAGAGTCTGGAAAGACACCAACAAATATAGTCAACAAATTTGTGACAAAGGAACTCAGCAAAGTAGTGGGGAAAGAATGTTCTTATCAAGGAATAATCCTGTGTCAACTGTATAGCCATAGAGAAAAGTCATGTATGTATGCATCTTCACTTTTATGTCATACTATACACATATTCAATTCAAGATGAATTACACATTGAAATGTGGAAGATAAAGTAATAAATATTTTACAAGAAAATATAGAAAAACCTTAATGATGACTTTGATGTAGACTGGTTTTCTTAAATCAGTCCCTCAAAAATTCTGAAGAGCAATAACCACATAGGAATAGATTACAATCAAGAAATTCTGTGCATTAAAAGACACTATTAAGATAATTGAAAGTCAAACCACATAATAGGAATACACACCATATGTGATAAACGATTCAGCCACATTAGATATACAACAAATATAACAAAAAACAAAAACGTCCAAAAATTGGTAGGAGAAAGATAACAGAATAACATTCAAAAGATTTGAACAAACAATTCCCAAAAGAGGATATCCAAATGAACAACTGGCTTTAGTAGTCATCAGGGAAATACTTATTAAAACCACTATGTGATAATACTGCATGATCAAAGGATAGATAAAATGAAAAAGATGGAAAATATCAAGCTTGGGTGTGTGTATGGTAACCAAAACTCTCATTCACTGCTGAGGGGAGTATAAACTGGTACAATTACCTTGGAAAAATATTTGGCAGTATCTACTAAATCTGAACATAATTGTCCTCAGAATTGGAGATGGGTCTATAGGATCACCAAAAGACACATAAGAGAATGTTTATAAAAGAACTATTCATATTAATCTCAAATTATACATCTCATATAATTCACAAATAAATACAATATGGAAGAAATTCAAAAACATAATATTGAAAAAAAAATCCAAATATCAAAAAGGACACAGAATTGAATTGCATTTATATAAATTTTATGTAAAGTATAAAATCAAGTAAAACCAATCTATGCTATTTGAAGTCAAAACAGAGGTGATCTTAGGGGAGGTAACTGAACACAAGCAGGTGTGAGTGGGGCCTCCCGCTGTTCTTCTCTTGACTTGAGTGCTGTGAAAATCCTACGAGCAGTGTAGTGATGATATGGGCACTTTTTTATATATACTTACCTTTAAAAAAATATCCATAATGAGAAGACGCGATGGACAGGAGTCTTGAGAGGAAAAGATCTTTTTTAAATAAGTCTTATAAGAGTTAACTTTCTTCTTTGGGAGCAGCTCTGAGAAAGATGTTAAGGTTAAAATCATGATATACACTGACCTAATTTAGGTACACAATCCCTCACATCTATATGTGCATACCAAGTTGACTGTAGATAACAATGATGTCATGCTCTCCGTCACATACCCCCATCACATTTCCTATGGTAACAATATTGCATTAATAGAAAATGACAACTGACTTGTCATAATGCACCCACATCCACATTGATTCAGGCCACATGCCCCAGAACATGACAGAATAACCTATTTCCATCTTGTGTAGAAGCAGAAACATAAGAAATATCAAGGGGAAACTCTGTCAAAACCATGCCAGTGAAATTCTACTGTGAAGAGATGAGAAAGCAAATGTTTGTTAAGATTTAAGGGAAGTGTTTAATCTTTTTGGGTGCTCAGATTCTTTGGTCTAGTCAGAGACATGATGGTCAAAAAGAAAAAGGAAATCAAACATGATATTTAAACACTGTTAGACTGAGTCCAAATGGCATGGAGATGGAGGAGACTAACAAGAATAAAAGACTGGTCACATCTGTTAAGCATATTAAGAACTGCTAATGTGGACCTAATTCTCAGAGTAAGGAGAAAAAAATGGGTATAGATATCTTCTCCCCCTCTCAAGGGTCCCTGGGCTGGCAAATTCCTAAGTTGGTACAAATTCCAGCTCAAATATTAATTCATTATAAAATCATTCCTTCTCTCTTCCAAGCAGATTAATTAACTCATCCATTTTTGTCCTCATAGCACTTTGGACAAATCTTTATTATACTTATACGCACTTACCACATTATATTGCAATTTTTCTGTTTGTATAGCTGTCTATTCCCACCAGTATATGCAACCTTAAGGGAAAAGGCTACATCTTAGTATGTAGCTCAATCATGTAAAAAGTTTTAATAGTTTTATTACAAAAGGAATACATACACATGGCAAAAAGATTCAAAACAACACAGTCAAACATAAAAGGAATGGTTAAATATCCCCTCCCCACGATCTAGGCCAGAAGTCAGCAAGCTTTTCTTATAAAGGGCCAGATAGGAAATATCTTTCACATGGTCAAAATACCAAATACATATGGACTCTGTTATAACTACTTAACCCTGCTGTTGCATCAAAAAAACAGCTATAGATGATATGTAAAAACAAATGAATGTGGTTGTATTCCAATATAACTTTATGTAGAAAAACAGGTAGCAAACCAAATTTGTCCCATGGAACACAGTTTCCCCATCTCTGTCCTAGACCATAGTTTCATGCCCCAAATTAACAATTGTCAAAAGTTTCTTATAAAATGTACTGCTGGTTGAGTAAATACTTTATGCAGCCCCAGCTAAACAAAATATAGCTTTTAAAGACAGAAAAAATACACAATGGTTGACCTGGGCTAGTTTCTTCAAGGAGGGAAAATTCCTAAATCACTTTGTTTTTTCCATAAAGAAGAAAAGTATATGTGGTTTATGTAGCTGCCAACTACCTTGTTTAAGTGTCTGGAAAGTCAAAAAAAGCAAATGTATCCAAGTCTTTGGTGCCACCACATCGACTCCTCAACATGCGCTATGAAGTACAGTTTTCACCAGAAGTGAACTTGTCAATTCTAGTTTGATGGCCAGATGAACATATAAAGTTATCTAACCCATTGAACATCTAAATTACAACATAAGCACCAATACAAGGACCCTGGGCTTTTGTTGGCTACCTAGAAATATAACCACCAGAGTGAATATTTTAAAGGTAAAACCTATTCCAAGCCAAAAAGAAAAAAAAAGTGTGACATACCCTCAGTTTGTAAACTCAGGAGCCACATGCACATACCTTTGAAGGGGAACTGTGATGTCTCCTGGTTACCCCTGTGCCCCGCAATCTGGCACACATCTCATGGGTACCTTAGTAGTGCTATATGATATCTATGAATTAAAAAATCAGAACTTATACCAAAACTCAAACAAAAAAACAACTCATCAGTATATTAGGAAAGTTTCTAGTGAATACAGGATCAAGTTCTACTCTGGAACTTTTCACAAATGTTGATGAATTACAAGTTCTCCATTGTCACTGGCTTTCCTTGATTTCTCACTCTGCCTTTGATTGTCTCTTTGGATCTCTGGGTCTCCATGTTTCTGATGCAGCCTCTTTCTCTCTCCCTGTCCCTCTCCTTCTCTCTCTTGCTTCCTCTCCTCTCTCTCCTTCCGACCTCCTCTCCTGCTTTCCCATCTCCCTCACTCTGTTTCTCTCATACTCTTTTTGTATTCCTCTTTCTCCATCTCTCTGTATCTCAGTTTCTCCTGTCTGTCTCTCCATCTTTTTCTCTCTGTTCATCATAAGTTGCCTTCCATTTAAGCCATTCAATCAGTAAACTTCTTTTCCATGGCCACAAAGACCATCTAATGACTCACCTTCATGGGTGAGGAGTCACAGGTGGAATACGAGTGCTCAACTCACTATGTATACATATGGCTAAGGGTGTGCACGTGCATGTGTGTATGTACACATATGATATCTCTGCATAGATAGATAGGTAGGTAGATAGGTAGACGAATATCAAGACCAAGCTAATGTCTAATATTTAAAGTGAGATATGTATGTTCTCTTGGTTGGAATTATAGATCACCAGAATGTCTAGTATATAGTATATAGTCTTATTGGTGCAAGTACCTCCATATCTGCCTCTTCTCCAATTAAAAAAACTGATGAAGAAAGGCCTGGAAACATCTGCTATTACATATTAAGAAGAAAAAACACAAAGTGATCGTTTTTCCACCTTTGTCATCAAAACTATCTAGCAACACTAGTAATTAGAGAGATTTTTGTGTGTGTGTCAAATTTAGGTGCATCAAGAATTAAATATAAAGAAGTTTATTTAGTTCATAATCTTCTTTTGTTGTTTAAAATATTAAAAAAAATAATACAAGTAGTGCATGTCCATAGAAGAAACATCAGAAAATAGATACAATTTAAATGATAATCAAAACAGTCATAATCAATGGTAGCATTTTAGCCCTATCTTTCCAGATATTTTTCACATTTTCTTTCTTTTATTTTTATTTTTTTACAAAAATAGAAATGGATTCAACAGTCCCTATTATGTACCAGATGCCCTGTTAGATATTTGAGGTACATCAGAGAGCACAAGAGCCAAAAATTTATACCTTCATGGAACTTAAAATCTTACTATTTTTGAAATTTATGTTTTACTTTTTGCGTTGCTGTGTACATTTTGTAAGTCACTAAATAGATGTCTATAATATATTCAATGGCTGTATAATATTTTATTACATTCATGTATAAGGTCATGGGTTTTATTTGCTTTTGTGGACCAAATAATGTTCAATAACAAACAAACAAACAAACAAAAACAGCAAGAATTTAGTAAGTGTTTACTCTGAGTGAATAGTTATAAATGCTGTAAGGGATGAATAGAAAAAAACAAAGAAAATTTTTTTAAAGATGACAAAGGGCCTCAGCCCTCTAAGACATGAAAATGAAAAAGGGAGAGAGCATAATTAGAAAAGAGGTAGTAATACCACAAGCAACATATAATACAGATTTGCTAAGTAGGCATTAGGCATTACACTTATTATCATGATTATTGTTATTAATTCAGTGATGTAATAACAATAAAGTAATAAGAATAGTACAATAGCTAACATTTATTGAGTGCTTACTATCTGCCAGTTACTGTTTTAAGCACTACATGTCTATCAACCCATTTAAGTCTCATAACAAACCTTTAGGAACGACATCTTTTACACGTGAGGAAATAAATAGAAGCATAGACTTATACTTATTTTCATGAAGTCACAGGACTAGTAAATGTTGAAGCTATACTTCAAACCCAAGGAGTCTGTTTTCAGAGCCTTCGTTACTAATTTCTATGTTATAGTTTAAAAAATGCACCCTTTTATCCTCAGAACACAAATCTTGTCTATGTGGATAACCAGGAAAGACCGTACCTAGAACTCATTCCCATTGTGTAAGCTACAAAGCAGTAGTTTCAACAGTAGAAAGATTACTTTCCAGGAAAAGGTAATGCTTTTCCTCTTTCTGAAGAGTTGGCATGATGTCCTGTCCTGTATGTGCATCGTCGTCTCTCCACTAGCCTGCTTAAGGTGGTCTTACTCCACTGTGCTCACAGATTCCTTCGAGAAATTATTGAAAGCTGTGGACTTCAACTCTTTCCAGAAGAAAATAAATGATCATATAAACACAATGTGCAGACAATCTCAGGAAGTTCAGGGACCCAGAAGCCCATAGAATAATTCTCTGGAGAAATGTTTTTCCAACTTTAGTGTTAGTAAGAATCACCTGGGCGGGGTGATTAAAACATGATATTCCTGCTCACTGCCCTGCCCTCTTCAACAAAATACTATCTGGAGTCTAAATTTTCTTAAAACACCTCAGGTTATTTAAATGCCGGGGCCTGAGGGCCATACCTGAATATAGTTTTAGTTGCCAGTGAGAGAGCCTGTGGCTGCCCAGGTCAAAATCTCTCCACCCACTCAGCAAAATGCAGAGCAGGGCAGGTGGAGATTAGAGACAGCATTTCTAAAACAGAGTGACAAATGCCCTTTCCACGATTCTAATCAAGAAAGTGGTGGGAAGTGAAGAACCAAACAGAAGACCTTTTACTTTCCAAATAGGCAAGCCCTGGATCAGATGGCCCATGGGTTTGAGTTCCCACATCCTCTGTTATTCTAATTGGGGAAGAGGACCAGAGCCCTCACACCTTTGGCTCTTGGGCACAGTATGATTAGGCAATTACCTGATAACCTGCCTCAGTAGCACCGTCTCAAAGTGAGCGTCCATTTTGTCCCTGCTGTCTCTCTGGGGGCACTAGCCAGCAGGGAGAAATCAAGGGCCAGCTCCCACACATTCTTCCTGGATAACAAGCTGGAGATGACACATATTAATGATGCTTTGTGAGCCATTCACAGGGATGGATGGAGGTCATGAAAGGAATAAAACAGGTCAGCAACCTGAAACAGGGTGACATGGAAAGGGGCACACTTAGATTTTTCTGGCCTGCCGAGAGTTCTTCGAACCATCAGTCTGAACTGACTTGTGAATTCCGTCTCTAAGAAACTTCAAAATAAATCCATACACAGCGGCAGTGTGATTCAGCAGAAAGAGCTTTGGAGCCAAACTCAGAGCAAACCTCAAATCCCTGCTCTGCCATTTTTCCCTAGGTGATTAGGAGCAGGTTTCTTAACCCCTCTGAGCCTCAATTTCCACAATGTTAGAATGGGGAGAATATGTACTTCACAGAGTTGTTGCGAGGATTAAATTATATAAGGTAGTGATATTCTGCATTGTGCTTACAGAGAATTGCTCAAAAGATGTGATGATTGTTATTATTGTTGTTAAAAGTCAACTTCTGTTATCATGTAGATAGAATATCTGGGTAGATGGGTAGAGTGTAGTTGTTCTCCAGTTCAGCAAACTCCCCTCTGCCTTGTCTCCATCCCCAGCCTCCATCAGACACAAGAAGAGCAAAAGGGGCCGTTGATGACTCACTTAGAATTGCCAGCATCTAAAATAACACTTGTATCAACAGGCAATGGTACCTCGCTTGCAGTAAATCTTATTAGTACTCGGTATGGTCGGTCACTTTTGAAAGGCTAATAATGACCCATAAATCACCCTGGACCAAGCAACTTGCCTAAAGCCTAGCACATAGAACTTGTATAGGTTCTCCTGGAACCCCGGAGCCCTGAGCCAGATTTCTACACTTCTCCCCAACGGCGGTCCCTGACGGGCAGGGGCACAGGGTTCAGCCCAAACACAAACTCTGTCCCCAGCCCATGGCAAAAAAAGCCTGAGCAAGTCCAAGTATCAGTGGAACACTGTGTCCTAAGCTTCAGTCCCTCTTCTTCCAGCAGCTGACCTGAAAATCACCCTGCTTAACCAGCAGATCCTCAGTGTCATTTCCCATGAAACGTAGGTAATGATATCTGTCCTTATCCCTTAAGATGATGATGAGAATAAAACTGAAGTAACATGGAGAAATTCTTTAAAAGTGAAGCATTTTGAAAAGTGAAAAGGCACATTACTGATCTAAGGTGGTATAAAAACATTGAGCAGATCTCAGCAGAAACAGACATGAAACCTTCTGTGTACAAGTAAAAGTCCATGTAGGGTTTCCTACAAGAGCAATCAGGCCCTTTTATACTACCTACGTTTTAGAATAAGCTCTGTTCTTTCAGTATAAACTTTGCACAGTAAGATTTCACCTTTGTTTCTTGACAAGCTTGTAACTATTGCATCCATCTGATCCGAGCAGAGCCTGTGCTCCTCGGGAGTGACCATTACATTCCCAGCAGCCTAGCTCCTCCTCACACTGACCCCACCTCTCCCGGGCCTTCCCTTTTGGCCACTGTGGGCGTGCTGTTTGGCCGGTTTCCCCTCTGGAGACACAGACGTATTCTCCATGTTTTCTAGAGGTATAGGACAATAATTAAGACACACAGAAAGGCAGTTCACAGACTCTGCATATAAATTTGAAGACAAAGCAAAGTGGCAGAGTCTGGGCAGCCTGTTTTGAAAACTGTGTTTGAGAAATAAGTCAAGATAAAAAGAAGCAACAACATCCAAGATGAGATTAAATGTTTAAATGCCCAAATAAGGGCAATCATATCTTTAATGAACGGCATAGATTTTTTTTTTTTTTTTGGCATAGATTTTCAATTCTCGTTAGGCATGCAACATACTCATAATCGTTCAAAACTGATGTTACAGATTAAGGAATTTTAATCTCTTTCCTCTCCACATTTGCTCTTGAAGTTCTTTTGCCTACCACGTACTTAACAGTCATCTCAATACTCCCCTTTTAAAGTTCTCCCTACTATTCACGGTCCAATTTAAGCATCACCCTTGCCACAAGCCTTCACAACCAGCCCAGCCAGAAGGTTCTATCTCACGTTTAATTCTCTAGCAGTTCTGCCATTGGACAATATGCATCTTCTACTGCCTCATATGAATGTTCATAACTTTTTGTACCACTCTTGACCAGTGACTGGAACATTATGTGCTCAGCAAATATCTGCAGAATTAAAAGTTAATAAGACAATTTGTATAAGGTTGTTAGTGTCGTCCTTGGTACACAGTCAGTACTCCTTAAGTGTTAGCACTTATTAATATCATAAATAACTGAACACTCCACGTATTTTTGTGCCCAATTCTATTCTATTCATACCTTTCTAAAAAAGATGTGAATCATTCCCAGAGTCAATATTTAATTATCTTTTCTAGAAGGTACCAGCTAATTTCAAAAAGAGGTTTAATTTCTACTCTCAGATTATGAATTTTGTAGGTAAAGATTGCATGTTTGTCAATACAAAGATGATATAAAACAAACTACTATGCAAATACCAGCATCTTATTTAAATAATGGCTTTCAAATTTCAGGAATTTCTGTAAACACCTATGTATATAAACAATAGGGAAAGACCTAATCATGTGAAATATAAGGTTTGCTCACTCCCAAGTCAAGGGCATAGATCACTGTGTCATCTTTGTTTCCCCAGAACTTTACTCACAAGTACAAAGTACTCAGCAGTCTCAAGTTGAAGACACTAATACATTGGTGAGAACTGGGTGGGACCACAGAGATAGTACTATGTGTCATCAGAGAGCAGAAAGCAGAGTCTCCCAACTTTTAAGATAGCTAGTAAGGAAATTCAAACCTAGGTCCATCTGCCTCCACATCTTATAAGATTTTTCCTCTACAGCATCCTGCCTTCCCTGACACGCTGCATTTGCATTCTTGATTAGGACCAGAGTCCTGATCAGAAAAGGAAAAATGTAGTTTGCTAAAGAAAGCCAAATAAAGGTCAGGTGAAAAAATCTTCTACAAACGATCACCAAACCTGGTTTTCACCGCCAATGTGGAAATAAAATCAGATTTTGTTGTTAACTCAGAAATGTATTAACCAAGACCAGATCTCAAAATATGCAGGTGACCTTGTGCTCAATGAATCCCCCAAGTGTTGATTTTAAAACTCTCTACAGATGAAGAGAAGAGGACCAGCACAATGTAATCACTATTGGAGCTAAGGAACGCAATGTGACAGGCACAGGTTAAAGGCATTCGTTTTTCAGAAGATGGAGCTTCCATAGTCAGGATTTGTCTGCTCTCGACCTCTTCTGAAATCCAGTAGAGATGAATAATTTTACAAACAGATCTCAAAAGGCTCTGATTTCTAAATTCTACATTAAAATCTATAAGACAAGCATAGATTTTGGAGTCAGACCAAAGCAATTTCCAAATTGCCCCCTGTCCCTGACTCCTCATCTCCACTTGGCCAAGTTACTCATCCTTTTGAACCTCAGTTTCCTGTTTTGTGTAATGGGAGGGATAACCTCACTCTCACAAAATCATTGTGAAAATTAAAAAGATGATAAATATAAGGCATTTTACAAAAAAACTGGCCCAGTTTAATTACCAAGATTGTGTTGCTACATCTCAGGTTTAAAAGCAGCTGCAGGAGAAGACATGCATGTCAAATAATCAGTCATGAAATTTAATAACTGCAGCATTAATACCATCATAACAATGTAAGTAAGTAATGTACCACAGATAACTATCTTTGAGCAACAGTGCTAGTGAAAAAGAGACTGGGGGTGAGGAACCAAAAGATTTAAATCATATTCAGCATAAAAATATGAGGGAAAGATATTAATGCTTACCACATACCTAACGAGAATTTCATAGGGATTAATGAACTAATGCTGGTTAGCATCTGGAACGCAGTGGAGGAAAGAATAATACATATTCACACACACACACACATCCCACAAGGCACTAGATATCATATAAAATTAGATCATGTATAAAATGAGTGGCACAGAAGCAATATGTTCCTGCTCCTGACAGATCATCTGTACTCAGCATCCTTCACATCATAGGATTCTCTCATTTGGTTCAGATCTTGCCAAGGCTCCCATCAAGAAAGGCTATCCTTTATAACAAGGCTGCAAATATCAGTACCTAGATTTAAATAATGGCTCTCAAATTTTGGGAATTCCTCTGAATGCGCACACATACACACACACACACTCACAGAACAGGGAAAAGTGTAACCATGTGCAAGGCCAAAGCTACCTCTTCAAACAGCTGCCCCAGAAGCATCAGCAAAAGGCACAGGAAGAAGACAGGAAGGAGAGGGGAAGGAGGCAGGGAAGCTGTTCAGTTAAAAAGTTCAGCTGAAGGGGGCCAGTCCAGTGGCGCAGCGGTTAAGTGAGCGCACTCCACTGTGGTGGCCCGGGGTTCGCAGGTTCAGACCCCGGGCGCACACCGACGCACCACTAGTCAGGCCATGCTGTGGTGGCGTCCCATATAAAGTAGAGGAGGATGGGCTCAGATGTTAGCCCAGGGCCAGTCCTTCCTCAAGAAAAAAGGGGAGGATTGGCATCGGATGTTAGCTCAGGGCTAGTCCTCCTCACACACACAAAAAAGTTCAGCTGAAAAGTTAGATGGGCAGCCTATAATTACCATAAATTCATACCTTTAATTCAGGTGTTAAAATCATTAGTCTTTCTTAGCCATGACTTTCAGCTAAAGATCAGACAGGTTCAAAGGATGTGTGATGCCTGAGCCCTACTTCTTTCTGGGGGAGGAAATCTAAGTGGCAAATCATGAGTTTCTGATTTTGTCTTCAGATTTGGGGTGATGAACTGTTTCCTTTAATGATTTGAGAGAAAGAAAAGTGTTGAGAATGACAGTGACACACACATGTATAGGACCTTACAACAATGCCCTTTCATGCTTATCAAGACATGCGATTCTGCTGATTTAATCCTGATTGGCATTGACCTTGCTTTACAGATGAAGAAATTCACACTCAGAGTATTATATCAACTTGCCAAAGGCACATGACAAATAAATAGGACTAGAATTCAAATCTCCACTCTGTTTTTCATTTCATCGAGTTGCCTCCAACTAGGAAGTTTCTTCTGATTCCCCATACTCTAGTTTACAAGAATAATAACTTTTTACCTTCTCCATGATGCTCAGACAGATAAATTTGGCTAGATGAAATTGATTAACCCTGTTTTTAAGGACAGGTACACATATACTGGAACAGTACTCTGTGTGTGTGTGTGTGTGTGTGTGTGTGTGTGTGTGTGAGGGGTTGGCATTAAGAAATAGGGGACTTCAGACGAAAGAGAAAGCCCATTAGTTAGCAAACTTTGGCTGCTCAAACTTTAACAGCCACCACTCCTGGTACTTACAACAGTAGTCTTGGTAGACAGACTGCATGCCACCCATCCCAGCTTTGACCCACACTGCCCCTATTTGGCTTCTAAGCATAAGCATATGAGTGTGTACGCAACACACACACACACACACACACACACACACATACAACCTGGCAATACACTTCAGTCATTTCTCAAGTGAACGAGTATCTGGTTTGCCAAAGACGTATTTTTCCCCTCTCTCATTCTGTCCAAAATCTTTCAAGACTAGGTAAGAGATAATCTGCAGTTTGGATTACAGTATCCATTTCTAGGTCAAAGTCCTTTGTTTCGTGGTGCCTACCTATCTGATGTGTTTGAAATTTCCCTTTAAAGGCAGAATTTCTGAGTTAACTCAGAAGAAGTGAAAAAATTTAAAAAATTCAAATTTAAACGAGATGAATAATTTGAGTAATAATGATATTAAAGATGTGATTATTAAAGTAGGGGGTGAGGGCAAAGGTCTCTAGGAGCTCGATGGAAAGACTCTCTGCTGCAATTATTTCAGTAAACTTGTATGTGAACAACCTATAAACCTTGTGTTGTCAAGGCTGGATATTAGGGTGTTGTGGATGCTCTCAAGACAGGGCTATCAATATGGAATGCTGTTGCCATGATTTGTATCAACACGCCTATGCACCAGCAGAATTCCTAATGAGCAGGCATTTAAGATGTTGAAAACTTTTATTTCGAAAGCTAACCATGAGCACAACTGAAGTGCCACGTCTCCGGGAAGGTTTCTGGCCGTTATATTACAAATAAAAACACGGTGGAAGGCACTGAGTTGCATAATCTGTGCATATTTCAAAGAGTAAACCCTCAATTTCCTGATTGAGTCCCCATTTATTTATTCATGTGTTTATTTTTTGCCCATCCTTGGTCATGATGTTCTTAACACCTGCTTTGTGGAAGCCTAGAAAACTTGCACACACTTTTTAAATGTTCTTTAATCATTACCACCAAAGCTGCTCTTTTACTATTTCTGCCAACGAGAGTTTCCAGGTTCATTGTCAACTGACAGCTCTGACAGACTGAGGAGCTGCAGATTTATTCCCCCAAATCTAAAACCTCCCCTGGCATGGCCCCAAATCACTGACTTTCTCCCCAATAGCCTCTCTGTGTCCAACAGTAGCCCACCACACACCCCTCTCCCTAGAGTCAGCCTCCTGGAATCTGTCAATCCCTTTCACCTTATAAGGAAAGGTCAAGCCTCTGTTTGTGCTCTTCACTAGAGGAGATCAGGCAGTGGGGGAGTGTTGTCACTGGGATACTGATGCTTCCAGGACTGCATCACACTGGAGAAAACAATCAAGAATTCACAAGCTGCAAAGCTCTAGCTCTAAACACACACTGGGGCCCTTAGAAGGTAATGCAGGCTTTCTCTGTAACTTGCATCCCCTGAGTGCCCAGAGAGGGGGACTACAGCAAGGGGCAATGACGGTCCACTGCAGTTCTCATCCACTCTAAATTACCTTATAAATGTGTCATCTTAGAGCCATCAGTAAATTTGTAGCAAGTAAAGGGGAAATCACTCCAAGGAATGTCAGATGGCCCTAAAAGTTAACTCTTTCACCCATACATACCAGATACTTAATAATATCCTACTCTTTGTCTGCCCTTCGACCCCACAGAGCCTTGTGACAGGAAGTAGGATTTACCTGCTATCTTGGAAGTATCTTTCAGGGTTGAGGCTTGGAGAAGATGGAGGTCCCGGAGGGATAGAGGCACATCTTGGAGGTGATATAATTCCTGGAGAAGGTGGGCAGAGGCTTCACTTTGCACACTTTCCAGTCAGAAGCCTCCCATGCCCTTCTACACCTGACCCTCCAGCCCACCTTAACGCTTACCGCCCCTCACCCCTCACCTCTCTGACCCGGCCCAGCACCGCTCCTCTACTCACAGTGCTGCTGTGGTCAGACCAAAGGAGCGGTCTCCGCGTGCGGAGCTCCTTGTCACCGCGAACACGCTGTTTGTCAGCCTCAGCTCCTCCATGCCAAAGCCCGGCTTTTTTTTGATTCTTGCTCCGGAGTTCCAGGCTCCCGCTGCCCGGTCCCCAGGGGCTTCTACTCCTGCTCCTCTCCTGCTCACTTCTCCCACGGATCAGTGCTGGCGGCGCTCTGGGAAGGGAAAGGAAGGGAGTGGCAGGAGCCCGTCACCGCAGCTACTGGTGAGGGGATCCACGGGGTCGAAGCCCTGGGACCGTGGGACATAGCAGGAGCCGCCGCCGCAGGCGCCCGGGGCGCGTTGGACCGAGAGACCCACGCCGGCGAGGAGCGCGCGCGGCCGCGCTGGGGGGCCGCCGGCCGCGCCAACTTTTCCCATCGCAGGAGCGGAGGGGGAGTCCCGGACCGGAGGTGGCTGCGTGGGGCTCTCTGCTGGCCGGTTGTGGGGACCGGGTGCTCCGGACCCCAACTCCATCCAAGTTGGTCCGCAGAGAGGGCAAGCAGAGGCAGCGACAGGCAGGAGGCGCCGCTTGCTTTGCGTGGAGCCAGGAGCCGCCATGCGGGCCGGAGCTGGAGTCTCGGGACCCGGGGGCAGCCGCCCGCGGAGCCCACGCGCGGGGCCGGGGGCGGCGGGGCTCGGGTTCCCCGCCCCGTTCTTCCCGCTGCGCGTTTGAGGGCTGAGAACGGACTGCACGCGCGGCGGACCCTCCCTCTCCGGCTCGCTGCCTCGGGCTTTGTTCTCCTTCTGTCCTCTGCTCTAGGAGCCTAGATTTCCTCTGTCTCCAGGACTCGCCAGTGACCTTGGGAGGAGATGAATTGGGGGATTCCTACTCTTTCCCTGTTAGTATGTGTGAATTGGCACCTCGATCTAACCCAGAGCACAGGCAATGTGTCCTGGCCTGGGAGAGGCGCTAGAAGGGCTGTGGGAGGGATGACGTGGCGTTGTGTGTGTGATAGATAGTTATTGATAGATCTAGATATCTATAGATATCCGATAGAAGCATACCTATAGATATATATCATATATCTATATAGATCATATATTTATAGATCTAAGGTCTATCTATCTGTCTATCCATCAATTATCTCTCCAATGATGGTGATAGTATGTGTATTTAGGGGTTTTTCCATCAGTTGCCTTTCTTTGCTCTCTTTTCCTGACCATCTGTAACACTCATTCTGTCTAAAATCAGTCTTCTTGCATAATCCCATTTGAAAGATCGATTTGATACTAACCATGTTCTAAATGTTTTGTGGGCATACACTTTAGAGTCCTCTAAAACACTAGAAAGTCCTGGGGTGGGGGCAGGGAATGTGAAATAAAAAGGAGCAACTGTGGGCTTGGGACCATTTTGGTTTTTGCACGCTATTCTAGTCCCAGGGCTTAGCACAAAACCCAAGACCCCATAGGACATCAATAATCTATTAGAGATATATTTATTGTATCTATTATATAATTGTTTGTTGAATAAATTAAGATTTATTTGTGTCAGTCCTCACCCTTCTAGCAGAAAACACACCTCTGAAATCTTGGGACGAACTTTCCATATAGTTAGCAGTTCTCTATTTGTGTACAAGATGCTCTGCCACTAATTTGCTGTGAGATCTCAGGGAATGACCACTCTTGGTTGCCTAAGCTCGGAAATGAATGGGTTGCCAATGAGGAACATTCTACAACATAAGGGACCAGTACACACACAAAAAATCAGCTTCATGTAAGACAAAGAAACGAAGGAACTGTCCCAGATTAAAGGAGATTTAGGAGACAGGAAAACAAATTGTGTGATCCTGGATTAGATCCTAGACCAGGAAAAGGACATCAGTGGATCAACTGGCAAAATGTGAATAAGGTCTATAGACGAGTTTACAGTACCATATCACATTTAGTTTCCTAGTTATGAAATTGTCCTGTGGTTCTGTAAGGTGTTTGTATTTGTGGAAGCTGAATAAAGGGCATATAAGAATTTCATTTTGGTAACTTTTTGTAATCTCATACTATTTTAAAATAAAAATTAAATAAATTTTGATATAAAATATAGTGAAATGATTGGATTAAATGACCTTTAAAACCTTTCTGAGCCTAGAATTCTTCGACTATGTGACTATAATATCTGCCAAGCCAGCTCTCCTGTTGCTGCTTTACAGAGCTCAAATGGAGATTCGGGGGAGAAAAAAGGACTTTGAAAATTGCAAGGTATTCCTTAAAATCCAAACCTTTTCAAGTAGACAGTTTATTTCTAGAAGGGGTGAAATGTCTTCAGATCCCTTTGCAGTCTTCACAGAACTATTAACACTCCTGTATATACATGTAGGTACTCATTATTCAATAAGTGAGTGCCAGAAAGATGATAGCTATAACAACCAGATAGTAAGAATTATATCTTCTAAATATATATTTTGTTTCCTTCATGTTAACTTCATTGAAAAATATAATTTCTGGACCTGTGATGGGACCACTTGGAAGATAACAGAGTAACTATTACTTATTAATAATTAAATTCTTTTCTAACTTGTTAAAGGGAAAGTTTTCTCTTTTGTAAGATGAGTTTTTGGAAGAATCTTCTGAGGTATTCTTTAGACCAGTCTAAGACAAGAGTAATGCAAGCGAAGCGGCCATCTCAGCCATTAAATTTCAGTGCTTCCATGAACAAGAGAGTGTCCTAAATGTCAGGTTAGCTAGTTCAGTCATTAAATGAGCTTGGGATATTGTTTCAAAAATACTTTTACTACCCATAAGTAAGGGCATATCCTTGGAAAACAGACCTATCCTCTACTAATAAAGCAACATGCTGTCTGGTTGTGATCTATAGATGGGAGAAAGGAACCTGTGGTCCTCCTTCCCCCACCCCCAAACCACAAATGCTATTTGTTAAAGACTAGAAAAGCTGTTTCTCTCTCCTCTCACAATGATTTCAGAGATTTTTGGAAGCATTTTCTTAGGAATTCAGGGCCAGAGAAGGATCTGCTCCTAAACATTTTAAAGTAATAGTGAGAAATAAAAATAAAGCTGTGTTTTGATTATGTCATGTGTCATGCTTAATCAATATACTGGTTTCACACATGTTGCATCTTAAGCAATTTGCTTCAAATTCAGGATGTGCAATGAGCCAGAGCTGAGCTAATAGCAAGTCTATGCATGGATGAATGCCAGATTTTCAAGGCAACATCAGCTCCGAGTTTAATTTTTAAAGCCTTTTGTAAAGATATGGAGTAATTTTGCAAAGGCAATTCAGCGTAATGAATGAAGATTTTCTGCCTTTATTTCTAGTCCTTTTTTGAAGTCCTAAGTATGCCATTAGTTGTGCTATATGGAACATATTTCACATTCCATAGGGCTGTGAAATGAATGGCTGGTTTGGGTGATTTTTAATATGGATGGGATACAGTTCTGTAGAATTATCTCAGGGTATTAACTTCTGAATGAAATACAAATTCCTATTTCTGTCCATTTACTTGTAATGTGACCTTTGGCAAGTTGTTACTTTCTCTAAAACTCACTGTCTTACACTTAAAATGACTGCCCTACATTTCTAAAGAATGTGTATGGACTCAAAAATATTAATACTTGAATATCTTTGAAAAGTTTAAAATTCCCTGGAAATGCAGGATATGACGGTAATTTTAAAAGATATTCTAAAACAGTGTTGTATGATCATTGACCAAAAATATTCCATAGTTCTCTCAATGGTGGGAAGGAACTCGATTGGTTATCAGGCATATCTGCTCCCTCTTCCTCACCGCATTCTTATCCTTAACTAGAAGCTATTATTTTCTTAAATATCACAGGCATTGATATTGATTTAAAAAGAAACAGAGATATCAAAGCCATATTCTCAAGAATCTACTTCATTTTGAACAAAAAGTAAACAATAATATTTTTATTATCAGTGCAGTTACCAAAGGAAAAGAATTACTCTAAATATTACTAAGGTGAGAAATCACCACATTAAGTTATAAGTTTATATAAAAGGACTTTTACCTCTTGTTTTCAGGCAACACCTGTTATTTGACTGTCTGTTCAAACTTACCCAAATAATTAAGGCAAATGTCTTTAAACAGTAAAATGAAGTTACTATCTACCCACAGCACAAACAAATAATAAATGATATTGCATGTAAAAAAATTTGTCATTTAATATATTAGATATTAGTAGTAAAACTCCAATTTTTACAGGTATGATTTCCTCTTGGAAATTGACGACTTGTAAGTTCAGAATACCTACAATGCCTTAACTAACACATTTATATTTTTATATAGGTCTGGGTGTTTCTCTATAGTAAAGACGTCAGTCAATTCGAAAATCTACATACTAGGTCTCCAGAATTTTGATATACCTGGATTTCCTTCAACTCTTGTATCTCTGACTTTAAATTATTTGAAACAATAAATACTAATATCTCTCATTACATTTTTCCCACTGTAGCTTCTGTACAAGAAGAGAAAGTTACATTTTATTTTATGTCTTAAGTTATCTCTCTCAGAAAGTTTTGGTTGTTGTCGTTATGCTCAACATATTTTCTGTAGGCCATGACAATGATTGGTAATGAGTCACATTTTTAAAATTTTTCCTGGGTATGCGTTGGCATATTTATATGGTACACTATTACCAGAATTATAGTTTGTTCAGCACTGTTAGCATTGTGTCATAGGATGTATACAATTATTTCTGGTTTTCCAGTTTTTAGCTCCTCTTCACCCGTCATTGCTTAGTTGCCTGGTCTCCAGTGAAAGATTTAAGGCAATCCACTAAAGGGAACAGAGTCAGCAGAGCTGCAGCATCTCCCCAGCCTCTTTCCTTGGGCTGGCCCTCCATGCTGAGGGCACCACAGTACTTGCTTCTTTTCTATTTCCTTCTGGAGGCAAAATTTCTGGTTATAGCCTGAACTGATTCCAGAGAGAGTAAAAGAGTGAATATCATGTTGGGGACTTCCAGTCTCAAGGAGTTTTCCTTTTAAAGAAGAAGATGTGAAGTTGAGATTCACAATATTCTAAAAACTCCTAAATGTTCTCCAACTGGTTTTCATGAGAAAATTATTAATTTTTAAATCTTAGAATGTTATTTTCAAATATTTTTAGGTGTTAGAGAGCAATTTGGCAGGATAAAAATAGGTAGAAATTTTAGGAGACTCACTTTTTGCACTTCTTATAAAAAATTTATGTCTTCATTCAGATTCTTAAAAATGTGGAAATGATTTTAAATTTTGATTTCATCAGCCAATATTGAGTGCAGAAGGAAAGTTAAATATCAAGTTAAGTTTGTTTATTTTTCTAGTGGGAATTTGAACCTCTCCAATGTTAAAAGTAGATATTAATAGCAGTATTCAAAAATGTTCTCCGTGTCACGCTGCTGGAGAAGGAATAGTTTGGAGGTTAAGAGGTTGCACTCAAGACTCAGACAGATTACCCCAAAATTTCAGTTTCGCTACTTTCCTGCTGTGCAAACTTAAGAGAGTACATTGATCTTGGTGAAATTGTTAACTCAATGTTTGATTTATTATAAGAGAGAAAGAAATATTTTCTTATGATGGTGATAAATTGTTTAAAAAAGAAAAGAAAAAACAGGGAAAGTAAAGCCCTATTTCCTTAAGAGTAAAATGATCTGTAAGGAAAGCATACTGCTGAAACATATATGTGAACTATACATATAAATAAAAGTCTCCATTTCTGCCTTAACTAATGTTCATCTCATAAATATTATCAATTTTCATACTTGAGGTTGAAATAATATCAGCTAAAGAAATTTTTCTTGATTGATAAGCTTAGATTCATGTTTATTATTATATTGACATCAGATGAAAAATATACCATCATAACACTAATCAGAAGAAAGCAGCAGTTAGCTATATTAATTTCAGATAGTGTTGACTTTAAAGCAAGGGAAATTAACAGGGATAAAGAAAGACATTTCATAATGATAAAGAAGTCAATTCTCCAAGAAGCTATAACAATCCTTAACATGTATGCACCTAACAACAGAGCATCAAGCTATGTGATGCAAAAACTAATATAATTGCAAGGGAAAATATATGAATCCACTATCAGAGTTGGAGATTTCAACACCCTTCCATCAAAAATGGACAGTACTGGGGGCCGGCCCCATGGCTTAGTGGTTAAGTGCGCGTGCTCCGCTACTGGTGGCCCGGGTTCAGATCCTGGGTGCACACCGACTCACTGCTTGTCTGGCCATGCTGAGGTGGCATCCCACATACGGCAACTAAGAAGGATGTGCAACTATGACGTACAACTATCTACTGGGGCTTTGGGGAGAAAAAGGAAAAAAAAAGAGAAGGATTGGAAAAGGATGTTAGCTCAGGGTTGGTCTTCCTCAGAAAAAAAAAGAGGAGGATTGACATGGATGCTAGCTCAGGTCTGATCTTCCTCACAAAAAAAAAAATAAAAATGGACAGTACTAGCAGGCAAAAAAAAAAAAAAAAAAAGTTGAACTCAACAAAACCATCAATCAACTGGTTATAACTGACATCTATAGAATAATTCATCCAACAACAGCTGAATACACATTCTTCTTAAGCTCATATGAAACATTCACTAAGATAGGTCACATTCTGGGCCATAAACCCATCTTAAACAAATTTAAAAGTCTAGAAATCATACAATGTCTGCTCTCAGACCACAGTGGAATTAAACTAGAAGTATATAACAGAAAGATGCGTGAAAACTCCCAAAATATGTGGAGATTAAACAACACACTTCTAAATAACACATGGGTAAAAGAGGAAATCTCAAGAGAAATTTAAAAATATTTTGAGCTAAATGAAAAAAGAACAATTTATCAAAATTTGTGGAATGTAGCGAAAGCAGTGCTTAGAGGCAAATTTATAGCTTGGAATGCATATATTATAAAAGAAGAAAGATCTAAAATCAATAACTGAAATTTCCACCTTAATAAATCAGAAAAAGAAGAGCAAATTAAATCCGAAGTAAGCATAAGAAAAGGAATAATAAGAATCAGAGCACAAATCAATGAAATCGAAAACTGGAAATCAATAGAGAAAATCAACAAAACCAAAAAATGGTTTTTGAAGAGATCAATATATTCAATAAGCCTCTAGCCAGGCAAACTAAGAAAAAAGACAGAGGACACCAATTACAAATATGAGAAATGAAAGAGTGGACATCACTACAGATCCTATGAACATTACAAGGTTAATAAAAGAATACCATGAACAGCTCTATGCCCACAAATTTGCTAACTTAGATGAAATGGACCAAGTCCTTGAATGACACAATTTTCCGCAATTCACACAAGAAGAAACAGACAATCTCAATAAGCCTATATCTATTAAATAAATTGAGTCAGTAATTAACCTTCCAAACCAGAAAGCACCAAGCCCAGACGGATTCACTGGTGAAATCTACCAAACATTTAAAGAAGTAATTGTACCAACTCTCTACAATCTCTTTCAGAGGATAGAAGCAAGAAGCAGAGGTAATACTTCCTAACTCGCTCTATGAGGCCAGCATTACCCTAATACCAAAACCAGTCAAAGACATTACAAGAAAAGAAAACTACAGATAATATCTCCTGTGAACAAAGATGCAAAAATGAAATGTTAGCAAATTGAATCTAACAGTATATTAACAGAATTATGTACCAAGACAAAGTGTTATTTATCCCAGGGATGCTAGGCTGGTTCAACATTTGAAAATCAATTAATGTACTCCATTGCGCCAACATATTGAAAAAAGAAAAATCACATGATCATATCAATAGATGCAGAAAATTCATCTGACAAAATCCAACACCTATCCGTGAGAAAAACTCTCAGTTTAGGCGAGTTTTTAGGACTAGAGGGGAACTTCCTCAACTTAATAAAAAACATCTACAAATCTACAAAAAACCTACAGCTCACCTTATACCTAATAGTGAGAAACTCAAAGCTTTCCCACTAAGACCAGGTTACAATGTAAGGGTGATTTCTCTAAAGAAATGTAGAGATATTCCATGTTCATGGATGGGAAGACTCAATATTGTCAAGATGTCATTTCTTCCCAAATTGATTTGTAGATTTAATGCAATCCCAATAAAATCCTAGGTTTTTTGTGGGTATCAACAAACTCATTCTAAGTATATATTATCAGGCAAAAATCCCAGACTGGCTAATACAATATTAAAGTAGAAGAACAAAGTTGGAAGACTGACACTATCTGACTTCAAGACTTAATAGGAAGCTTCTGTAATCCAGACAGTGTTGTACTGGTGAAGAATAGACAAAAAGATCAATTAATCATCAGATTGGAGAGTTAGAAACAGACCTACATAAATATAATGAGCTGATCTTTAACAAAGGAGCAAAGGTATCATAATGGAGCAATAACATTCTTTTAAATGAATGGTGCTGGAAAAATTGGACATCCACATGCAAAATATGAATCTAGACACAGACTTTATACCCTTCACAAGAGTTTTGCTTGGATTCATTAGATTAGAGGTGCATCAAATGCACCACTTTCTTATGTTAGAGTCTATTCAGTTTAATGAGGAAGATAAAAATTCAAAGTAATAGTCTCAGAGTCATAATTAGAATGCTTTTGGTATTTAGAGCATAGTCATAACAACAAGGAAGTTCACATATTATTCTTGCAATCCATCCAAGAATGATTCCATATATATGTAGGTAAGATTCTACATAATAATACTCTCACTTCTATTAGATAATTCCATAGCTGAAGTAGGTGTCCAATGCTTTTGTGAGATTTTATGCTATTAAAATACCATAGATAATAAACAAATGAGATATTCTTTCTTTGCAAAACCAACGCTATTGGACAAGATCAATAAATTTCATCTGTTGAGTTTTGCAGGCATGGGAGGGGCAAAAGATCAGCTGATCTGCTGGTGACCATGATATACCTTAACATTATGATCATCAAGAACAGTAGTATAGCATGGAACTGGGTTATATTTGAAACTGGACAGCCCTTATGAGTAGAACTGAACATTGTATAACCTCTGGATCTCTAACTTACAGAATGAGTTAAATAGACCTTGGGATTTTCAAAACATTTCCAAATGCCTGGTTATTTACTTGTAATTCTTCTTTATTATTTGTATTTCATTATTTTCTCTACAAATTTACATCTCTGCAAGCCCATAGACCAGGACAGAATATTGGGCTAAAGAGGATCTCTTTGGAGTTGACTTGAAATGGACTATTACTTTAGGAGCAGATAAGTCAGTTTGGCAGAGACTGGTACTCAATAACAGCTCGATAAACAAGAATTTATTATTATTACCCTCTAGTTAATATTTCTCTCATCTGTCCATGTAGTTCTGTTGCTTTGCTTGCTGTGTACTACGATCTTTTTTTTTTTTGAGGAAGATTGGCCCTACACTAACATCTGTTGCCAATCTTCCTCTTTTTTTCTTTTTTCTCCCCAAAGCCCCAGTATGTAGTTGTATATCACAGTTGTAGAGTTGTAGTTCTTCTATGTGGGATGTCCCATCAGCATGGCTTGATGAGCGGTGGGTGGGTTTGCGCCCAGGATCAGAACGGGCGAACCCCGGGCCACCTAAGCGGACTGTGCAAACTTAACTGCTATGCCACTGGGCCGGCCCCCTGTGCTATGATCTTTAACAGTACTTCACTGGATTTATTTGATGGTTTGATTAAGGTCTTTCTCTCCCTGTGTACTGCAAACCATGATAGAGAGGAGAATGTTCATTCTTCAATATTCTATCTCCAGTTCCTAGTATTGTACCTTACATTTAATAAATTTCATAAATAAATTCCTGCCTATTCAGTAAATATTAATTGGGTACCTACAACTAAATGTAAATACTAATCAATGTGAGGAAATAAAACAAAGGCAAGGATAATGTTTTCAGACAATTAGACAAAAGGAGTAAGAGAGACACATAGTTTTAAAAGACAAATGAATAGAAGGTAAAAGTAAAAAACAGTTTAGGAATCAACAAAGGAAAAGCTCCTGACCTGTTCCTCTTTAGGTCATTCATGTATCTAACGCCTCCTCTGAGACACCAAAACAGTCAGGGACAGTTGTTTCAAACTCTGAAATTTTACTGAGAAAATATTTTATTCATTTAGTAAAAATGTACTCAGAAGTATACTTTTAAGAGCTGTACTCTGTAAAAGCAGCAGTAGCAATATTATCTGTACAGAAATGATGCAGCCAAAAACAGAATGTGCTTTAATGATTGTCGGGAAATGTCACAGCCTAGATTTACTTTTGTATTCTAAAAGATGTGTGGAAAATAGCATTTTTCAAAATCAAAAAAAAATTTCCAGATAAGGGACTTGACTTTTTGCAATAATATGATCATTTAAAAGCATCAGTTTGAGTCTTCATAGTTTACTAAACTGTAGAGTGAATAAACTATATCTTGTCTACCCCAGCCACAGCATTGTAATTATTCCATAGTTTTAAGCATATATGATGATTAAGTATATGGGTTAATATTTAGCTGAATAATGTTTTAAAGCATCAAAATAAAAATGCTCCCTTTCAGATCAACATATTTTAGAAGTTTTAAAGTATATCACAACATTAATTCTATCACTCATGTATAAGGACCAAGCACGAATCCTCCTAGCGATAGAAGAAATTATGTATTACAAAGATTCTCTGGTCTTTCATTTTTTTCTAAGAGAAAATGTTATAAAAATATGGATAGAAATTCTTCATCTATTCTAAACTTTTGTTTAGGTATTAGAAAAGAGCAATCCATTACATAGTGGTCTCGAAGAATAAAAGAAACAAATTAACTAATAATTAACATTCAATATGTATTTTAGTCACTGTGTCTAAAGCTGTTTACTATCCAAGAATATTTGTGTAATCAGGATGTCAATCGGGGATCTTGTGACACCATGACGATTTAATTAATGCTGGTTTGAAACCCTAACTTTATGTTCTGTAGAAGGTAACATCCTCCTACTTTTAGATAAATGTAGCATTTAAAATGGGAGAAAAGACAATATGGGGATAACCGCAGTAAAGGGAATGATTCTGCAAATGACAGGAGAAAGGTTAAGTATTTGATAAAAGTTCACATATGATAGAGGAGAAACGCTTCCAGGTGTGAGAATCAGCAAATCGTTCTCAGACAAGAGAAGATACAAAGAGAGAACCCCATTAAATGTAGAGGAAGGAGAGTGAGGAAAGACAGTACGGCAAGAAAGCATAGGGCAGTTCTACTTATGACCCTGGTGGAGAGGTTGGTACTGGGCCAGCCATCCTACCATGAAAATCAAAACCACACAAAATGTCTGAGGCAATTAGACTCCCAATTTATCAATTCCTCCTTTTTTCATAAAATAGAGATACATTTAATAATCTTTTCCTTTCCTTAGAAGAGCCAAATTGAAAATGTGCAGATGTTTCAAATCAATGTTGCTTTTTTTCGACTAGTGACAATACAACTGTCCTCCTACTCTAGCAATGAAGGATCATTAGCAAATCTGATGTAAAGGAATGAGTGATGGTGGACTCATCAATATTAATAATCATTGCAAAGTAAAACTGCTCTAAGTGGCCTCCAAGAGTCATCTAATATCTCCATCTTCTTCCACATGGGAAGATTTCCATTAACTTTTGGTCTACCCTCCTAAAAGGAAGAGTGATTAAATGCTTTCCAAGTGTATTGCTTTGAGGTCTATATTTTCTTTAATATTTCATTATTCTATGATTTTGCCTAAAAAGACATTAGACATACATCATCACTAAAGGAAGATTTGGTATACGGCCCTGTCTAACGTGGGCATGACTAGTTTCATCTCTTTGAATTCTACATACCATCTTTCACATTTTAAAATACAAGAAAAATAGAGATGTCAACATATGGTAAAAGGCTGCGTCAGCAAACAAGGAGCACCTCATCCCAAGGAATTTGAGAGAATAGGTAGAATAGCCATCTGTAAGTAATTAAATGAAAGATTTCAGCACACAGTCATAGTTTGGACTAGATCACATCCAAGGGTCTTCCTCAGACATTTTTTGCCAAGGGTACTTCCTAAATGTCTTCCAAGACCATTTTTTCTTATCACATCCATAATTCAGAAGAACAGCTTGCTGAATCCCAGAAACAGAGCTTTCGCTTGCTTAGCAAGGATGTGTCTTTCATCTTATTTAAAACTCCGTTTGTTCAACTGTAAAATGAACACTGGGGATATGGATAGTAATATCAGGAATGTAATAAAATTGGGGATATAGGTCTCTTCATTCCTTTCAAATTTGTGGGAGTCAAGACAAGTGGTGTCTTATAAAGTATTTCACAAATATTAAGGATTTCTGGTATGAGGATGTACCTTGTTATTGAAATCTAAATTTAAAAATTTGAGTTTTAGTACCTTTCAATCTAAAAGGGACTTTGGGATCACCTGATCTCATGTTGTCATTTCAAAGATAAGAACATCATTGCTTAGAACGTGAATTTGCCCGGTCACGTGGCTATTTAGGGACAGAATCAGGAGTAAAATTCAGACTGATTCTTGGGCTTGAGCCTTTGTTACTATACAACAACCAGCTTGCATATTTAAGAACAAACAAATTCTTTGCCTTCTGTCCTCTACCAGGAAATAGACAGGAAAAAAATATACCCCTTAGACATTCATTGAAGTAGTTGAGCTCGGATTTATGTCCAAAGCTTCACTTTTTTTTTTGCCTTTCCTGAATTCCATTCTACAGGGGAAGGAGGTTAGTCAGGGTTTCCCAGCCCAGCTTATTGGTATTCCTGTCTGTGTCATATTTAATGAATCAAAGGCTTTGTTTAGAGCATAACAGTGTTGAAGTTTATCAAATAAGAGATTGCTATAAGTTACATATGAACAAGGCAAAAACAGTTATCTTTTCTACATCTTGCTATCCCTTTAATTCCAAGAACCTTAAGATTGGTGGCCACTGAAGAAAAGAAATGTTGCAGTGAAAATAGTAATGCACTAACAACAATAATAATAAAAAGGGGAGATATAGTCTAAGACTTACTTTTCTTGGTAACATTGTTCTTAATTTCTTTATTGATCTAACCCCAAGGGATGATTATACACACTACTCTCTCCAGTTTCCAAATGCATTTTCTCTTTTTGAAGAAAGATTCTGAGTGTGCAGTGTAAATGTCACCATTGTTTAAATGTCACCCAGCTTGTTTATGCATTTGGGGTTTGGGTAGCTAAACACATGGCCACTATTATTGCATTTTTCCTGGGGAAGGACAAAATCAGGAGTTGGAAGGAAGACTTGCCTTTCTTTTTGAAATATGACCTTTTGGAAAGTAAGCCGATTTACACCTGTCTCTCTAGGAGTCCATCCCACTTTTCATATTGGGCTATTATTTTTGCCAATAAAAAGCACATGGATCTGTGACAAATATAGATATTTACATCTAATATTGGACATGATTTTCATGAGTCAAAGTTTCCAGCCCTGCCTTACATTATTCTCCTTTCAAAACCAAGTGAGTTGGCAAACTGGGCAAATTGTTCTTTCCCATGCAGTTATTTTCAATTATTAAAACAGAAAAAAATATCAAAGACCGGGTATGTGTTATGCTCCATTCTGTGACTAGGGACACACGAGTAAATAAGATAATATTTCTGCTGTCACATGTCATACATTCCAGTCAGAAAGTGTCAAATGGTTAACAAGTAAACTGATGATTAAACACGGCAATACGTTTAATGAAGAGAGGGCTTGCAGAGGAGAAAGGAGAAGGGGTGGTCAGGGATGGCTTCTGTGAGGATGTGTCATTTAAGCTGAGACAAGAGCAATGGTAAGTGGAATAAGCCAGAAACAGACAGACAAATACTGTATGATCTCACTTATGGGTGGAATCTGGAAAAGTCAAACTCATAGAACAACCAAAGAGTAGAATGGTGGTTGCAGGGGGTGGGGGAAAAGGGGAGACGTTGATTAAAGGGTGCAAAGTTTCAGTTACGTGGAATGAATAAGTTCTGGGAATCTAACACGCAGCATGATGATTATAGTTAATAACACAGTATTGTATACTTGAAATTTGCTAAAAGAGTAGATCTTAAGTGTTCTCACCAAACATACACAAAAATGGTAACCATGTGAGGTGATGGATGTGCTAATGCGTACCTTATATCATCACATTGTTCAAGTTAAAAAAAATCATATTGTACAACCTAAATATATACAATTTTTATTTGTCAATCATACCTCAATAAAGTTGGAAAACACGCGTAAGTAATAAAGAAAGAGAACAATGGGAAAGAATAAGCCGTGCGAAAGAGTAGAATGTTTCATGAAGCAGAAACAGCAGTGACAAAGATCCTAAGACAGGACCAAGCTTCGTATCTTAGAGAAGAAGAAAGGAGAACAGTGTGGATGGTATAGAGTGAAAAATGGGGAGAGGGGTGTGAGACAACGGTAGAAAAATATTCAGGAGACAAATCACATGGGTCTGTGTAGGCTAATGCAAGGACGTGAATCCTGCCTGCAAATAACTTTAAGTTTGGTAGTGAGTTTTATTTTAAGGATAGCAAACAAATAAACAAAACAAGTTAGAGAAATGAGCTAGGGATTGAATTATAATTTGTCATATTTAAAAAAACATTACTTAATTTTTACAGTTCAATCCAACATTATTTATGGTCCATTTTGAACCAGGTCATGTAATAGGCATAACTCTATAAGTGAAAGTTTAGAACAAGGTCCCTACTTTGAAGAACTCAAAACCTAGTTGGAATATTACATTGTAAATATCACGGTGGAGACTGGCACAGGGACTTATGGTAGACAGACCAGATCAAGTATAACAGGGAGGTTACCCAGAGGAGGCAACCTTAGCTGACTCTTGAAGATGAATAAGTGGTGAAGGGATTACAGATAGAGTGAACAGCTTGATTAACGATATGGAATTATAAAACAGCATGAGGCAACATGCAAAATTCAGTATAGCTGAGAAAAAATAAAAGCGTTAGTTACACACTTCTGCTTTGAGTGTTCTTTCACCCATCTCCCCAATCCTGAGTTCCACATATGCATATGTCTCCACCTATTTTGATAGGCTCAACTCAGATATCACCTCCTCCCTCCATGAAGTATTTTCATATGTCCACAGAAAGAAATGTTAGCACCTCTCTTGAGCTCATAATGAATCACCACCAAATGCTAAGTTCTTTGGAGATAAGATCCGTATCTAATTTATCTCTATTCCTACTCTGATATCCAATAGAAGTTTGCACATAGTTGATGGTGAAAAATATTTACTGAATAAATTAATTAAACTAATCTGTCAGGAGAACCACCTCTAAGTTCATTACCAATACAAGTTTCTATCTCAAATTTATTTTCACTAGGTTGGACTCAGTCTTACAAGTAGTTCCCCAAACTAACTAGGCTACTATAACTTCTATTTGGAGCCCATCATTTTCATAAAGTCCTTTCAGTTCTAACAATGGTGTCCCTACTCATTCTTTCTGGTAACTAGTATCTGGTACCTAGAATCCTCGACATGGACTAGATATTAAAAATCATCTATTTCAGTGATCTCAAACCGGGTTGTGCATTTAAATCACCTGCATTCTCTTTTAAAATATCTGTGTCTGGGCTCCACCCTCCAGAAATTCTGACTTAATTGGTCTGAGGTGGGGCTTGAAACCACAGTTTATAACCAGTGAACTTCATTGTATTGCATATTGTTAAACTCATTATGTATTACAAGCGAAGAAAGCATAACTCAGAAAGGTGAAGTCACTTGCCCAAGAGTCACAGAAATAATCTAATTGTGGTAAAGCTATACCTGGAGCCCAGCTCTTACTTTCTTTCTTCTTAAATTACCATGTACAAGCATCTTCAGTCATGCTTTCTGAACACTCCCTCCCCTGGCAACATACAACACTTGCCCTGAGAATAAACACATGCTGTTCTGGAAGTGATGCTTGACTTTCATTAAGCCCATTCTGGTGGCCTAGGTTTGAGGGACAACATTTTGCTTTCATGACAGAATCAAACTCCATTTCAGAGTTCAGAGACACACTCACTTATCCAGAATCTTTAACAAGCTGGAAGTAATTCCAGAGGTAAGCACAACAGAAAATCTTTATAAAGTTGATCCTGTACTGGGTGTTTGTTCTTTTTGAGAGTGTTGTGAGAATTAAATGAGATGAGGCACATAAGGCACTGAGCAAACCTCTTGGCTCATATTTTGCCTCAAATGGTCATGACAATAACTATCATCATTATCTTGGATTAGTGCTGAATGGGCAACAATATAGATGTACAATAAATAGAGTAAGGAAGGAAATCACACACGTCATGCATCTTAAATGACTCTAACATCATTATATATGGATAGTTTTATTTCATTCCATACATGAAGTATTATTGTCCCTAGTTTATAAATGAGAAAATTGAAACTCAGAGAGACTAAGTAACTTACTTAGCATCATACAGCTGGTAAGTGATAGAGCTTGGTGTTGAGCCTTGGTCTAACTGCCCCCCAAAGTATATGTGATTTTCGACCATACAAAACTTCCTCATTTTTGTTACAGCACTTTGCAAAATAGGTTAGATTAAATGCATGAGTAACTGACCATTGATCAGAAATGAGTGCTCCCATTGTTGCAAACCTGGTCAGTTGAAGTTAAATAAAAGAGGCAAACCTTATGATTTTCCACAAAATGAGCATTTTTGATATTCCAGCCTAAATGTCTCACAAACACATGATATGAATTGTCTATGGAAACCAAGTTCTTCCCATGGTCTCTACACACAACATGTCCATTACTGTCTCTTTGCTTTTCATCATACTGTTTACACAACCTGTAATGTGTCTGTCTTTGCAGGCCTCTCAAATATTCTCATTCTTTCAGGACCAACTTAAATCCTACCTTGACTGTTCCAGTCTGTCTAACCCTCTCCTTTCTCCGAATTCCTGTTGTAAGCAAGGTTGGAACCACAAAGATTAGTGTCTCTCTTTGTGAGATATCCTAGGTTAAAAGTAGCAGATACTAGTTAAACTAGCTTAAACAAGTAAGAGGAAAGAATTGGAAAAACAAGAAGTACTTCTGTAACCCAAGGTCATATCGTGTATGTGGACTTTAAAAGGGATGTGAGCCAAGATCAGAAAGCCTTCAAGAACAAAAGCTTTAGCAAAAGCTGCTGCTTTCTTTCTCTCTCTTCCTCTCTCCCTCCCTCTGCTCTTTATTTTTATTCTTTCCTTACACATGATTCTTCTGTGCCACATCATGATGTGGCCTGGAGACCCTAAACCATACAGGTCCTTCCAGTTCAAGTACCCCGTATAGACTCAGATAATCCAAATTTTGTGGGAGAGAGACTCTTACTATCCCAGCTTTGTTCACGTGTCCATTCCTGGTCCATCAGACTGTGACCCAATCACAGCTGTGGGGGAGTTGTATCTCCCAGGTTTAATCTACTTCGCCATTGGGTAAGCACTGCCTTTTCCACTTTTTAATGTATAATAATTAGTATTGACTTTGCATAAATATAAACCTCTTCATGGAAAAGAGAATGGCTTTGACTTCTTTTGTGCCCTTCACAATGCAGGTACTCAGCATCCTATGGTTGATTAGTTCATCAACTCATTGGGGGGAAACTGAAGGATGCTAGTTAGAGATATCCTTGAGTCTTAATAGGTTGGAGGGTATGAGAATAGAGGTTCTAACACCCCACCCTTTGCTGGAATGAAGACACTGTCAAGCTTACATCTAAGGAGCAAGAGAGTTGCCTTGAACAACCAACTTTGAGCAGAACAAAGGGGGCCATGGTGGGCAAGACCAATTTGATCTCACTACTTGAAGAAACAGTCCTACAAAGTCACCCTGGGAATGTTAGACTATATTGCTACTGTGGACAAATGTAAAGGGATGATCTTGAAGGTTTCTAAATGATTTCCAGATCAGAGTGAACAAACTGGAAAAAGAGCATGGCCTAGCCTTAGCACCTCCAGGAAATCACACCTTTGGAGGAGTGGGCCAAGTGGTGTGATGCTGTAGCCAAAGATGCTCTTTACGGCATATTTTTTATTTTTCCAGTGGCCCTAACTTTCTGTAGTAGAGCGATAATTCCCTAGTTATAATCAAATGCTATGCTGGAAAAGGCTCCGAGAATGGCGACTATATCTTACTACTGATGAAAACCCGTGTTGCTCTCCTCAGGAAATGAGGCATTTTATACCTGTCTCTGTAGACAGGGCTATTTTTATCTAAGTGTGTGTTTCTTATAGTTGCTGGTACATTCCTGAGAACATAGTGACCTTTTTACAAAGTATACTTATTATATTCTATTTCCAAATGAACCTTGTTAACTAATCTCGGTTCTGGTGTCCAGTCATTGTCTAGTAAATAGTAATAAGAGTTTGGGATCACACAGGAAGACTGTGGGGTCAAAGCCAATTTTGCGTGTGTGAGATGCGAACAGTTTTCTTTCTCTAGCAAAGTATTACCAAAATTCAGCAGGAAATAATAAAAGAACCATTAGAGTAAAGGGGCTTTCCAAGAATAAGACCCAAGGGGACCAAGAATAGGACTATCTGAGAAGCCAAACCACCTGTGCATATTTGGGTAAGCTTGGCCTATATCTTCTGTGCCTTAGGGTGAGGTGATAATTTTTACCTGCAATACTAATGACAAAGAGAGCTTTTTCAAAATACAGGAAATAGACTAACCACGATGGCTGATTCAAACCTGGCCATGTCTTAAACAAGCCACATGAAATTTATGTATAAATCAAATATATATATTCCTTATCATGAGAGAGGACGGATATCTCCCACTTGCGGGAGGTAGAATTCTTAGATGGTGCCAAGTTTCCCAACCCTTTGTGTAGTCCTATTCCTATTCCCTTGTGAAGCAGAACCAATGAAAATGAAGGGATAGTTACTTTCTTGATTAGGTTGTGTTATATACAGCCAATAGTGATAGGACAGTTACTCCCATGTATACGTTACATAATATAAGACCTCCTCAGAGAACTGGAGAGAATTAAGAAGTTAGAGTGATGCAATCCTGCTGAACAGAAGAAAGCAAATAGCCTTGTTGTGAATTGCCTATGGAGCCATACGGCAAGGAATTGAGGTCAACTTCTAGGAGCTGGGAGCTATCCCTGGCTGACAGCTAGCAAGAAAACAGGATCTCATTAATACAGCTGCCAGGCAATGAATTTTGCCAAGAATCTGTGAGTTTGGAAAAGTATCCTGAGCCTCTGATGAGAATTGAGTGTCTGGTCAACATCTTGATTTCAGCCTGGTGATACCCTGAGCAGAGTACCCAGCTAACCTGTACCTGGACTTTTGATCCAAGGAAGTTGTAAGATAATATATGGTTCTTGTTTAAATCACCAAGTTTGAGGTAATTTGTTACACAGCCATAGAACACTAACAAACCATTAAATAAGTAGTCAATACATTCATTTAGTAATTTAATGAACATTTATTGGGAAACTACTACATGCTAAACAGCATTAGGTAATAGGGAGTCAGAGTCAAACATGACCACCATCCCTCCCATGCCGGTAAGAAAAGATTTTCAGTAGGAACTAATTTACGTGTTAAAAAACGAATAACTCTGTGAACTTCTAAGAATATTGTCATCTGTTTGTTATGAATAAATAGGTAGATTCAGATTGCAAAAAAAGATAACTAGAATTTACACTCAGACTTCAAAGAAGGAAAAGTTATCACAGGACGGAAAATAATTCCTTCATATTGCAACTCTTTTCTTTCCCATCCATTGTTCTCTCCTTGTCTTTCCAAGTCAGAAACTAAGGCAAAAGTTCCATGTTATGAGAAAGATATCTGTAGGGTAAAGAGTGTTCCAATATTCTGAGATGTCCAGACTTGCAAAAGCATCCTCCTCCTCCCACACGTCCCTGACTCAACAAGTCATTGGTTCAGACTTGTGGCTGTAGACATAATCTATGGAGTCCTGGCTTCAGCCACATCCAACTTAGGAGAGACAGGGAATAAATGGCATACAGCTACAGAATAAAGGGTTGAAGCAACTCTTTATAATTTCTCCCACTATAGCTCAGGCAGAAAGCAGCCCCTCCCAAACACCATCTTTACCCCAACACCTACACACACACACAGTCTATATTCAGCATTTCACACCTCTGCCGTTCCAGATGGCAAAACTGTATTTTCCTTATACTAGAAGTTTTAAAATCCAATTTAACTTGTATAACCTGAAATACAACTCATTCCTTTGGAAGTTTTTTTTTTTTGCCCCCTAACTCTTTTAGCTTCTTCATTTGGAGTGATTAGGAAAAATTTATCTTTCTGTGATGAGACTAATGGTCCAAACTGAGAGACTGATGGAGAGAGAGGAAGAGAACGACAGCCAGCGAGAGAGAGATCTGCAGGGATACCGCATCACTGAATAGCTAGCATATATGTGTTAGGCTCACTGTGGCACATTTACAAGGACACGAAATTATCTACGTTTCGGTTTGCTGACATGGTACCCAAGCAGGAGTGGCTCCTTCTTAGGCCTAGAAATTCGTTTCAGCAATACTATTGCCATGGTTAATGGCATAAACATGAGTTTCCCCTTGTATAAGAAATTATTTAATCTGTCCTCACTGTGATTACTTACACATTATGATAGATTACTTGCCATGCAAATATTAGAGTAAACATAGGTAAAGCCTTTAGCTTAATCCCTGATATAAAAAACACTCAATAAATTGTATCTATAATTAGTATTATCATCATAGTGTACAGTTGTAGATAGTTTAAGGTAGATGTCCTAAAACAAAGAAGAAATATTTTTATTATTATTTTATAGTTGATTCTGCCTCCCACTCATCAAATTACTTCATTCACAACATAGAATTCTTCTTCTAATTATTCTCAAACTTACTTAAATACAAGCTTAAAATACCTGACATTCCTAACTTTGTCATCTTCCCCGACCACATAAATTCCAGTGTTCTATCTGCAGAACTGGTCCTATTGTCTGTGCTGAGAAAATTTGGCCTACAAAATTAATTCCAAGATTGCAATCCTTGCCTCAAAAATAAAACTCAGACACGGTGTGTATCCTTTGTGTATTTCAATAATGTCAGGTCTCTTGTTCTTAAAGTGTTTGATAGACAGTAAATTGAGATGCTTCTAAATGAAGAAGACATGAACACTTTATATGTACCTGTCACTGGTTGAGGCAATCATTCTTAAAGACCGTATGAGTGGTGATATACAGAAGACACAGGGCCACTTTGATCAACAGAAAAGATCATTTTAGGGCTTTAGGCAGTAGTAAATAAATCAATCTATCAATCCTGCTGTAAAGATTGGGATCAGGGTAAGAAGCAAAAGACAGCCTGAAATACTTACACAGAAGAGTCACATCACCCTAGTTTCTCCATGTAAAATCTCAGTGAGGTATGTTTTAATATTCTCCACCATAGTCTATTACACTCAGCCCAGGCAACCTCACCAGTCAATGGAGCTGACATCCTTTGGCTTACAGTATTTAGAGAAATTAAACTGTCAGTCTTCATTTCTCTTAATGGCTATACCAACATGTCCCATTTTTGTCTAAGAAGCTTATCTGAATTTAAAATCATCCTGTTGGCTTCAGAGTCCTTGATTTCAGATTTCTATCTTCTGATGAGACCCAGGGTACTGGAGTCCAATCCATCAATACAAATGAAGTCTGACCACATCAGAGGGAAAGAAAAAAAAAGCACTTTTCTTCCTTCCTGCCTTGAAATGCTCTAATTAGGAAGCTCAGAATTATTTCAGGTCCAGAGATCACCTCATTGTTGCTGAGACAGGTCGGGAGAGGCCTGTGAAATGTGTCCCAGGATTATAGCAAACAGCTGGGAGGTGAGGAGAAATCTTCTCATCTATAAAGTTGTCAATACAACAACTCAACCAGCCAGATGATCGCCCCAAACATACACCACTGAGATTTCTCTGGAAGTGGCATTGTGTTACCTTTCTTATCATTTCAGAAGCTAGAGCTCCATCAAATGGGGACTTTGGAGATTTAAGATCTCACACAACTATCCAATCAAGGGAACTTGCCAAATAAAGCAATAGCAGCAATAGAGAAACAATGGGCACTGATTTCCATTGTCCTCCTCGACCCAAATCACCACATAGCTGGCTCTAGGTTAAATCAGCCAGTGGGTGAAGTTGACATCGAGGGCCTCCCATGCCCATTTCTAGATTATATCATACTCTTGCTGTTCCTTACACTGCTTCCCAGCATTCTCACATTGCTTTCCATCACTCCAAACTCCCAGCCAATATTTGGTTCTTACCCCACCTTGTGATGCTCTTTAAGCCATCACCACTCCTTTCCTCATTCATAGCAGCAATATTTCTATTCTCTTCCCACCTTTGTGAAAGGCAAAAGCTACCATTCATTCAGCAATCCACGGAAATCAGTTTAATCAGCTAACAGACCAGCAAATCTCAAAGCGTGTTCTGAACCAGCAGTATTAGCATCACCAGGAAACTTGTTAGAGATGGAAATTATGAGACAACACCCCAGACTTATTGAATCAGAACTAGGGGTAGGAGTGGAGGAATAGTCTTGCAATTGTGTTTAACAAGAGTTCTGGATGATTCAAACGTACAGTCAAGTTTATGAACCACTGATTGAGAATAACTCAATCTGATTCAACTGATACCTCTGAAAATGTGAATGGCTTCTAGATTTCACATTTACTAAACATCTATTTTTTTTTTTTAGTAGAGTCCTTTTTACCCTAGAATAAAGTTCTTTTGGGACATGGCTATCTCTTATTCATGTTTATATGTCCCAAATGCTTAGCAATATGCCTTGAATACAACGAGGTTATAAAAAGTGCTGGATTTATTTGAATCAAAAGAATTTCAAATTACAGAGTTAAACTAATGGAACCCACCCTCTGTGGATGTAGGTCAACCTTGTGATTAAGAGTATGGCCTTGGGGGCCTGCCTGGTGACATAGCAGTTAAGTTTGTGCACTCCGCTTCTGGGACCCGGCATTCATAGCTTCGGATCCTAGGCACGGACATAAGCACCGCTTGTCAAGCCATGCTGTAGCGGCGTCCCATATAAAGTAGAGGAAGACGGGCACGGATGTTATCCCAGGGCCAATCTTCCTCAGCAAAAGGAGGAGGATTGGCAACAGCTGTTAGCTCAGGGCTAATCTTCCTCACACACACACAAAAAGAGTAGGAGCTTTGTTGTTAGATGGATGTGGGTTCAACTTCTAACTCTGAAATTGATAAAGAGTTACCCAGTAATGATTAGGTAGCTAATAACTAACGGTTTTTTTGCAATTACTAATTAGAGCTTTTAGATGTTCGCCTACCCATTGTTAACCCAATCCAACTCCCACTAAGTTCCTATAGGTAATATCTCCCTCGTGCCTGGGACACCATGGTAACAGATGTTTGAGCTGTTTTTCAGGAATTGGGACCCCGTTGTCCAGTTCAGGCCAGTTGAGACCACCAACCCTTCGATTGGGCCTGTGCAGGTGGTGACCTTTTTGAATTCAAGAGGCTAAAAACTCCACTTACATATCAAGCTAACACTATTTTGTGAACGTGCATCCTGTGAAGAGCCACAAAGTTTGACTATGCTCGTGCAGATCATCAGTTACATCACTTATCCTTACCTCCAATCATCCATCCTCACGCTTCAGACCACCTTGCACCCTACCCAATAAATATCCCCGAGTCCCCATTTTTGGAGAGGTGGTTTGCAACTCATTCTCCCACCTCCTCACATGACTTCCTTGTGGTTAAAACCCTCTCTCTGCTGCAACCTCATCATTTCTGTGATTGGCTTTCTGGGTGATGGGCAAAAACAAACCTGATTCCGTAACAACTCTACTAGTTCCTTGGGCAAACATATTCTCGGGCAGGTTGTTATTAATCTCTGCATTTCTAAGTTTTCTCATCTATAAATTATTGATAGCAAAACTATCTCAAAAGTTATTGTTTGGACTTGGTGATGATTTTTTAGATATGACACCAAAGGCATGATCCATGAAAGAAAGAATTGATAAGCTGGACTTCAATAAAATTAAAATTTTCTGCTCTGCAAAAGACACGGTCTAGATGGGGAGAGGATACATGGGAAATCTCTGTACTTTTCTCTCTGTTTTGCTATGAACCCAAAACTGCTCTAAAGAATAAAGTTTACTTGACAAAAAAAGAAAGATTGTTGTGAGAATTAAATAAGACGGTATCTGAAAGGTTCTCTGTAATAATTGCAGGCATAGTTTAAACATGTAAATAAAATTATTATTATTGGTTTCTATCTCTTTTTTAATATGGTTTTAGGGTTTATCTTGATGGGTTAAAATAGATCATAGTAGATTTTTATTTGTTTTCCAGGAAACTTCTGGAAAAATAAAAGTCTTAACATTTAATCCCCAATGCCTATTTCATTTCTATTAGCAGACAGACATTTTATCCAAAGTTCATTAAAATAAGAGCATATAGGCCACATCTGACTTGAACACCAGTGGATTTACATTGCTATTTATATCAAGAACCCACATAGTATTTCTAGGAGTGGTTTTCCTTTCCTCCCTCAGAGATTCTTGAGTTACATCACAGAATGTGTCATTGGCCGGGAGGCTTATGAGTCTTAAATTACTGTAGTCAAGGCCATCTCAGTGCGTGCACACAGTGTAGATCCATAAATTCAGTAGACAACTTTAGTTTTCAGACTTGTCAGTATATTCATCTCAGGTCCCTTCATTGGGGAAAATAGTTTATTAGACATCAGTCACTCCAGCAGGCTTCCGGTTTGAGGAACAACTGTTTTCCAAAGACACATGAAGAGCATGAAGCCAGGAGAGAGACACTGGATCCCAATTTGTTGGTGTAAATTGTCACACAGCCTGAGTGTTGTCTCTCATTCAGTTCTGCACAGGGTGTGTATATAGCTGCTCAGTTACAGCAAGCAATCAACCCCTGGGAAGGCATTTACTGTGGATGGAAGGAAACCTGGCCTCCAACCAGTGTTGTCACTGTGAGTGACTTGGGAGAATTCTATTTGTACCAACCTAGGCTTCATTAGCTACATCCCAACCATTTCAAGTAAATACACAACCTTTAAAAAACAAAAACAAAAACAGTATCAGATATTCAAATGCACCTTCAAAACAATTGTTGTAGCCCCATTCACGAGTCTAACAGATACTGTCCCTAATAAAACTTATGTGAATTATCAAAGCAGCTGTAACTGGACCGTGAACAACAGGCAAGAGACTGTTCTATTTGCCCTGCTTCAGGAAAATGAGAAAAGGACGAAGTTGCTGAACTCAAAGTTAAATGAAGGTTATTTACACGTTGTTTACAATAGTCCAATTTTGGCCCACCAGTGATAATATTTTAAATATTCTTATTTATAAATTGCCTGTCTTTTATTACCTTAGCCCTAGCTTAGTTTGCATATGATCTGATTTCAGAAAGAAGGTTGGTTTCCCTTCCTTTTGAATTTGGGAGTGGGGTAATATTAATTGATAAACTAAATCATATTTAGAGGGACTCTTTTACAGATTCCAGGTAATCATAAAAGGCATTAAACTTAAATGTAATTATAAGAGCAGAAACCCAGGCTGAAATGTGCATTTTTATTTCAATTACATTTGATTATTCTTATAATGTATTACAATGATCAAAATTGTTTCATTTTGCCGCTATAGAAAGAGGTTCACACAAGCAAATGTGTCTCAAAATCCAGAATATCAAAGATTATTTTTTCTGAGCACACATTTGTAGGGCAGCATTCCATTCAGAATGCTCAGTGTATTAGATAGAGCCCAGACATTTAGAAGTGGGGAGAGAGATGCTGTGGAAAGAGCACTGAACTTAATTCTAAGCCATGTTGTTGAAGAGTCATATGACCCTGGACAAGTCATACTACTTCCACCATAAAGTTCCATGAAAGGGACTATGCTGCAAACTCTTTAATGCTGCTAGGTCTTTGCACAAGGTGTTTCTTTTACAGGAAAATCATTCTTCTCTTCTCCATAAGGTTCACTTAGTATATTCTTTCTCTTTCTTCAAGTCTTTGCTCAAGCAATGCCTCATTTAGTTAGAACTGACTGTAAAATGTCTTCAATAATAATGACAACTTCTAATATTTATATTGTGAATATAAAACCTTATGGTGGTAATAGGGTTCATTAATCACACTCTTGTGATTTTTTTGTCTATATGCCTGCTGGCCTTATCAGATATCTGTATTAAAAACAGGAAGTGTGTCTTGCTCAACTTTGATTCCATACAACATATCACTCATCATACATTTACTAGTAGACATTTAGTAAATAATGGTTGAATAACAATCTTCCTCAATACCATGAGATAATGTTGGCTATGTTCTTGATTTCACAGAATACTGGATCAGTAAGATTATGGATAATAAAATATGAATAATAAATTTAACAAATTATTCATATGTCAGAAGTTATTATAATTTCCCAAACAAAGAGAATTATGAGAAATCATGTAACTGCTCATCAACAGAATAGGAATCTAGGTATTGTGAAAACTCTAATGCGCAAGCTGCTCATCAGGAAAGGAAAATAAATGAACAGTATATACTGAATCAAGAAGAAAAAGGTGAAGCCACGCTATCTGTGTTTATTTGTTATTGTGTTTTGTTTTCAAGTCAGATACAGAGTATGGAGATATACGGCATGGCAAAATAGAGATACGCTTTGAAACAAAACTCAAATTTAAAATATTTACAAACTTTGGTCAGGGCAATGTTGGGTCACCCTCTGTTACTGCTGGTCAGGATGGTTACCTAGGCTTGTGGAGCCCTCACTATCCATCTCGTGCTCGTATGATCACAGATAGGAAGCAGAAGAGAGAACATGCTGTCAAGACACAGGGGATACATGGGAACAAGAAAAAACAAGGAACGCAAAGGCCTGTGAGTCTTGGTCATAGCGCCAGCATTTGTTCTCCCAAGGTTTGCCTGAGGATCATGATACCATTGAGAGCCAAACATTTGCAAATACAACTCATTCCCACAGCTTCCACTCTGACTTTATTACAGATACATTTTGTGGGTATGGGGACAACATTGAAACAAGAATGATTTTCTTTGGTAGGCTTGAGGAGGGGTACAATGCACTGCAACTGGAGCGGCTGGGCCATTTTCCCCTTGCCATTAAAACTCCTGCTAGGGTAAGGATAGGGAAGGAGGAATGTACAATACGTGTGAATGGAATATATTCATACTCATTCTTCTCTCCTGCTAGTCTAGACAATATAATAAGCTCCATGAAA
Organism: Diceros bicornis minor; assembly: GCF_020826845.1. Classification (NCBI taxonomy): domain Eukaryota; kingdom Metazoa; phylum Chordata; class Mammalia; order Perissodactyla; family Rhinocerotidae; genus Diceros; species Diceros bicornis. The sequence goes on from NC_080745.1 coordinate 72,183,749, forward strand.
CTCCCCTCACCCAGCACAGAGCCTAACATATAATGGGTAACTTAGAAACATTTGTTTAATAAAAATGATTGAATGAATATTCTTAATAATGAGATATTCAAAGAGAATTGTACCTTAGGTCTATTTAAAGAGGAAGGTGCTGTAAGGGTGAAGAAACAGGGAGTTTAAAAGCTGAGACAGGACACCACTAACCCAGAGATCGATCTCTCCATGAAAGAACATTTCAGAAAGTGTGTTTCTACCCTGAGGCACAACAGTGAGGCAGATGTGTGGTCAAGTACTTACCTCTATTCCAGTTCTGCTCAGCATCCTCTCAAAACCACCATGGTGGAAGAATCCTAAAGATAAAGAAACCGAGATCCAGGTCAGGCCCTGCCATTGTCAGCTATGTAATCTGAACAACAATTTTCATTTTCTAGGTCCCCTTTTTCCTGATCTAAGAAACGGTGAGGAGGTTGGTAGGTCACTCTATGCTTCTAAAGCATTCCTCTCAGATAAGCCCGATGGCAAAGGCGAGAGACGGTCTCAACCCAGGCACAGCCTAGGGATTCTACAACCATCAATGCATTTCTATGCTATATCAAATTTTACTTTTTAAAATTCAAGTACATCCTTCATTTGAATTCAAAATCTATCCATGTTTATTTCAATATAGAATAATTTTTACATATAGAATCTTCTTAGGGAAGATAAATCTTCCTGGAAGCTGAAGCAGTTTTAGCCTTTGATTTCTTGTAACCCCTGTACACCAGCTCATGCCCTCATGAGTACTGCATCCCAGGTGCAAAAGCACAGAGATAAATGACGTCTAGTTTGTCTTTTATATCTAAAACCTAAATGTAAAAATAATTTTAAAGATTACTCTCCCTCTTTTCCCCAAGTTTAACACAATTTTGTTTTTCTTCTACTCCATGACAATTTGAACTAAAATTGTCCTTTTATTAGTAAATTTAGGGACCAGTTAACATGAGGGAATCTTTAGTAAATTCTTTAATTAATCATCCTTAATTGATTGATAGGATTCATTGCCTCCAAGTCACCTTACTTCTCAACAAACCAAATCAAGATGTATATTAAATGCCCAGTAAAATTTGTCTCCTTTCTCTAAAAGTATGTCATAATATTTTATGTTCATACTGGCCAGCCCACTTGCTTCTTGATCATACATTATTGAAATTCTTGTAGATAGCATATTCATTTCCTCACTTTTGTTTTTGTTGTTGTTTTACTTATCAGTTTTATCATTGTTAGACCTGTAATGTCAGGGGCAAACTACTGCGTATTATGTTTAAGAAAAACGCCTGAGTTGCTGAGGGTTAGTATATATTGAGAAATTTGAGGATTATTTGGCAAGAAAAGCATGATCTGTCTCAAAATTTCTGGGGTATAATTTACCAGGTTTTCCCCACAGTTCCCTCCCAAATTGAAAAAGGTCTAATTTACCCATTGGGGCCCAAAAGAAAGCCTTTATTGGCAGCATTCTTTGGAAGGACACTGGTGTTATGTCACCAAAAGATTACCAAGGTCTTTAAATTAGGATTCCATCTCCAATCCCGGGATGGTAAGCCGAGAACCGCCTCCTTGTGAGTTAAATTTGCTTAAACATTTATTAGAATCAAAGCCACATGCTCAACTTGAAGGACTCTCCCAAGATATGTTTCTCAGTAATCACATGTGACAGTCCATATTACAAAAAGAATTTTCTAGTATTCAGAACAACAACTGATTAGGAAGTTGTCTTTGGGGAAACAATTGGACACAAATAATAGAATTTAATCTGAATGGGGCAAAATGCATCATTACCCTTACAACTGACAATTTCCTCTGTTTAACAATCCATATCATAATTAATCCATCCACACTGAAACATGTCCCCAAAGTTAATTTGTATTGATAAGTAAATGAAAAGCAATAGGATATATTGGAGTATATGAGGAAGCCGTTTGGTGTAAAACTAATTCAGCCTGACCTTGCATTTCCAAAAGGGCCTCACATGACCTGTTGAGCATGCATTGTACATCTGCTTTAAATGTTTACTATGTCCCAAAGACAAGAATGATGCCCTTAAAGATAGGGATGTAGCTTCCCCCCATATCAGCATTTCTCTAAGGATAAGCATCTCTTCCTGGAAACTAAGAATTAATTACCCACCTGCTGTGCTCACCTTGTGACCACTGACCTGCTGACCACCGATCTGCTGTGCCAGCTAAGCATCTAGTGACAGTAGTAAAAGAGATATTCCTGTCATATGTGATGTATGCTCTTTGTTCCAAGGCGATATATAACCACTCTGTACACCCCACTTCTTTGGTGCCCTTCCTTCCTTGGGGAAGGAAGGCCCCGGGCTATAGTCCTCAGACTTGGCTTATAATGAACTCACCCCAATTTTGATTTATAGACTGATTATGGATTATTTGCATCAACGGTATCAAACATAACTCTAACACAAACTCATAGGTTGTTGCTGACCCAGTACTTCCAACTACATGGATATAATCTGCCTTGCTGGACAGAACATTTTTGTATCAATATACCATAAGATTCTGAAATACACTATATGTAGCCTGAGCCAACTGAAGTCAAGTAAACACAAGAGATTTACATCACTTATCCTAGGCCCTCTGACCACTTAGGACACGGCTTAAATATGAAAACAACTTGGTAATCTTACCTTTTGCAATTTAGAGATTTTAATTTCATTCATGGCTCTGACACAGAATTAAGGTATTTATAATAAAGTTATCAAAATGAGAGGGTTTTGTCCATCTGCAGGATATAATAAAGAATCACTCATAATACTTCAATAATTTAATAATTTAATTAACAATTTAATGGTGATTGAGAAGGTGAAAAAAAGAGGGACAAGAGAATGGAGACAAATCATTCAGTCATTTTTGAAGGAAAGATGAGAAGGCAATGTCTCCAGTCTTCTGTGGTGGATGTTCATTGAAGGCTGTGAAATAATTGCTTAGGCAATTTTTTTTGTTTTTGTTTTTTAAATGATATTATATAAAAAGTATATTTACAAAAGTATACACAAGTGCACAGAAAATTTAAAAAAACTGAAGACCCCATGTAAACAGCATTCAGATCAATTAACAGAACGTTGCCAGCACCCCAGAAGCCCCCTTTTTCTTTTCTCCAGTCACTACTCACCGAATAGGAACCATTATTCTCACTCATGACAACATATATTAGTTGTGCAATTTTTTTTCCTTAATATAAACGGAATGTTATAGTATGTATCTTTCATGCCTGGTTTTGTTTGCTCAACATTAGGTTTGTGAGATTCATCTCTCTTTTTGGATATGGTATTAGATTGTTCTTCATCAGTAGAAAACTGTATAGTTTTCCATTGAGTGAATATGCCACATTTTATTTATACCTCCTAATTTTCATGGATTTTTTAGTACACATAAGTTAATTTTAAATGTTGTTGGCATAAACTCTTTATAACCTTCATTTTATAGATTTATGTTGTTCAAGATACAAAATTATATATATTTTATGCTAAAATAAACCTTGAAAAAACCTGTAGAGAATCTGCCGAATGCTACTCATTAATGTCAATTCCCTTTGGTCATTTTATTATATCTTTATTCTATTTGTAGTTAAAATTATTTTTCTAGATTAACATATTTCAATTCAGTATTCGGGGGAAAATAACTTATAATATGGATGATTTAAGCCCCAGTAAATCAATCTCACCAAAAATTACCAAAACCTACTAATTATTTGAAATTGTACCAAGCCAAGTCTATAACATAGAGGAGAACAATTCTTCTCTCAATGACATTCCCCAAGGTGGAAAAAAAATCAGTTAGCAAACAAATGACTATTTGCTGGCCTATGTATGTGACATTTACTAATCTGCCTGAGTTCATCTTGGGGATAAAAAAGATAACCATTCATCCTCAAATCCTCCAGCAAAATTTATTATAAACACAAAATCCTGTAGGGTTGAGAGACACGTGCTCTCATGCTGACATATTTTCATGTCAAACGTACAATCCTTATAATGTAACACATACCGCAAAGGAAGAAACACTCACGGACAGCACATCAAACTCAAGTTTCTGTTTATTCATTTGCAGGGTTGTTTGTTTCCTGCTGCCTCTGACTATGTCTAGATGGTTGCAAAAATTTATTTGGCCTAATTCTTCAAACCCTCATTTTTGATGAGATGCCAGCATATAGTTTTCTCTCTTCTATCATTCTTCATGTATGTACCTTATATCTATCTTTTCATCATTCCCAAATTGTTTGGTAAGTTTACTTAAGGCCCTAATTGGGGGGAACGGATTTAAACAATTAAAAATAGATGAAAATATACATAATCTCTTATGACTTCCTATAGTACACAGTGTTGATGCCTAGCTGCCTTATGCATTTCCCTCCCTAGTAAGGTCTCCACCATCTGCAGAGGAAAATTCCAGGAATACTGACAGCTTCTAAGATCTGTGACTCTCTGCTTCTCTGGATCACAGTTTTGTCCAGTGACATGGGATCTTGTTCAGTAATGCACAAAGCAGACCAGAACTAGGGGGCATTTAACACACTCAGGAACACTCCGAATCGCAATTCCCAATCATCCCAGCAAGATGGAACTCCAATTGCCAACAGTGGTGACTTACTCATCAGTCCACATAATCTGTTGGCGTTTTCTCCCACCCCTCATTCATCTCCTCCTTTGCTCATGCTCTGCTCCCTGAGATCACCTCCTAAATAAATAAGCTTATCCAAATATTGTTGCCAGGATTTTCTTTGGGAGCAACTGACCCCAGGCATTTCTTCTCTTATGAACTCAAACTTTTCTAAAGCCTTATTCATAGACACCAACTATGTTCTAAAACTCCAGTTCAGAGAACTGTAATGTTAATAGGTATTTTTTGGAAGGAAGAGGATTTAAACACTTTCCTTTACTGAAGAATTTATCAGAACCCTAAGCGAATCAAGATGCTCCCAGAGGCGGCAGAAATTATTAAAAAGCACTTTCCAAATTTGCTTGATCGAAGAACTCCTTTTGTTGTGTATTTATCTAGCAGGTTGCTGGTGATTTTTAGAGCACAGTTTAGTACACGATGATAAGAGTTTCAGAACTCAGATATTTAAAAAGGTCCAAGCAATTAATGGAAAGGAGGAATGTCAATCAAGTGGAGACCATTGCAATAGGAAAGTGGAGGAAAGTGCAAGTCTCCTGAGAAGGCTTTGGGTTCTACCCTTGCTATTCTGCACCCAGCTCCTACTGACCCCCTTGAGCCTCATTTGTAGTGAACCCATCCCGAATCCAGTGTAGCTCTTAGTCTTCTCTATCGTAAAGTAAGTGTATTGACTCAGAATTCAATAGGTGCCTTTCAAACTACAAAATTCTACAACTTTTATTATGGATTGATGTATTTTGCTGTAGAGATCGAGTCTAGCAAGAGGGTTCTTGGGTCTGAGTTTATCAAGTATGGCACTGTCTACTGCATAAAACAGAAAATCAACCAAACGATTATAAACCAAAAAGGAATTTACCAGCTCATGTAACTACAAAGGCAAAGCTTAAATGGCTTCAAGAATGACTTAAAGTGGGGCTTGGAGAATATCACCAGGACCCACTCCATTCTGCCTCTCTGCTCAGCTCTGTTTTCTTCCATGTGTTGGCTTTGCCCTCAGGCAGGTACAATCCTTGTCCTCGGTTGTGTACAGTTGCTCTGAATGTTGTATGTTTTTAGCTTCACCTTCAGCTTGAAAGAGAGAGTTTATCTTTTCCTCAGTATCAGACAAATGTCCAGGGTGAGCTTCTCATTGGTTGGATTAGATTGAATTCCTACATCTGAAGTAGTCGCTATAGGTAGGGAGGTAAGCTCTCCGATGGTTGAAAATCAGTATCTGCATGTTAGAATTACCTGCCGAGATTTTAATAATATTTATGTTGGGGCCAACCTTAGACTAATTAGGCCTGTACATCTGTGAGTGAGAATCAGGTGGTAGTATATTTTAAAGTTCCCTAGTGATTTCAGTGTATGCAGAATTAAGAACCACTGCTTTAGTCCTGGACTATAGTGATTCATGTTTATACAATTCACCTGGGGAATATTTCAAAGGCAGATTCTGATTCAGTAGGTATAAGGCAGGGCCCAGGAAACTACAGTTCTAATAGGTTGCCAAGTGATGCTCATGATGTAGTTCACAGTCCACACTTTGAGAAATAAGCTATATACTATTCAGTATCTATTCCTTCAGCTGTGAGTAAGGTCAATTCTAACCAAACCATGTGGGCTAAGAGTGGAGAAGGTGCGATCCACAAAGGGAAATTTTAGCTACTTCTGATGAAATCTTCACTCCTACTAATGAGACTGGAGTTGATAGAACCAGCTTTTGTATTATGCATAATGGTTCACACACATGTTATATCATAACTGTCCTTCTACAATTCTGCACTCCAGTGAATAAGGAGTACGATTTGAATAGAGATTGTCTACCAGTGGCCAGCAGCTTGCCAGTAATCAACAGCCAGAAAGTGTTAAGCTTACCTTTATCCCTTGCTTCTTTCTTGTGAAATAATAAAATTTGGCACAAATCTTAAATAAAACATAAATTACAAAAAAAAGTACTTTTAAAAATATCTAAACAGTAGCCCTTTATTGATAAAAGGTTAGTTTCAATGGATTAAAAAATTGCTGTATAAAATAAGTTTTCAAAATACATTTCTATAGATAAAGGTTATCTCTTAGTAAAAGAGCAGTTATCAATTAGCGAAAATATTTATTCAGATTTGGGCAGCAAAACAAAAGGGAATTTAAAAGTTGTAAAAGTGTTGATCCACTCAACCCTGCATAACCATTATTAGGTGGCAGCTAGCCCTAAGTGGTAGTTTTACTCAAATATGCACAGGGCTTACCCTGATCACTTGCAAGTGACTTTTTTTTAACAGCTTTTACTAGCAAAGTTAATAATGCCAAAATAACCCAAATAATTGACCTTGCATGGAAGTGCTCCAAAGTCATGGAACAATTTTTCTTGGTAAAAACTTTGCACATGTGCCTAAACTTCTGGGTTTTTTTTTTTTTTTTTGGAATCAAGTCTTGCTTATTTTAGAGGCGTAACCAGCAGAACTAGGAAGGAGTGATGAGATCAAGACACCAGTCCCCTTGACAGGGTCAGATCCAGCACATGCTCTGTCAGTGTGTGCGATCAAGGCCAACCGAAAAGCCTCACCCAGCCTTTCCCTATGAGAAGAGGGTGTGAGGACAACCTGGGTGGAGGTGAATGTTCCATGAGGGTGAGGGTGGGGTATATTTGTTCTGAGTCCCTTTGGACCAAGTGAAAAGGCCAGAGGGCCCATAACACCCTTGGCCAAGAGCATCCCAAGCTGGCTCTGTCTGTACGTGGGGCAAAGCTGTGTTCTAAAGGGGAAATTATGGCGCCCTCTGGTCATCAGGAAGGCCCTAGGTGTTCAAGAACAACCTGTAAAGAGGCCCCCTGGTCAGCAAGCACTTGCTTCCCCCAGCCTCAGTCTTTTTTGCAGAGCCTTGAAGGAGGGGTCATCCAAGGCAGCCAGACTTCAAAAGAAGAAAGTTAATGATAAGAATAGAGGCCCACTATTTGAAGCTGAATAAATTAAAACCCTTTCTTCACCCCTATATTTCTATTTTATCCCCTGTGTGAACTTGAGAATTGTGGGCTCCTAAGGCAGGATGGGGCAGCAGCAAAACAGCCAGAGATTAGGGAGTCCAAACCCAGAAGGCAACTGGGCAGTTACATCTTATATTCTCTCAAGAAGTTACATCCCTGCCTCATCATCAGATGATGAAGTATGGTCTTTCGTCCAGGGGATTTTTTGAGAACTTTCCCTTTCCTTTAGATTTCCCAGGTTGTGAATATTAGTCCCAGAATGAAGTCACAAGATTTCCATGTTCTCTTGAAATACAATGGCTTTTACAGTCAACTGACCTGTTCCTTTCTCTCTCCTTGCCCTCCCAAATTCATCCCAAGATTCACAAAATTTTAAATGAGGATATTGGCTTCTGATCTGTTGCCTTGGCCTCATTTCCATGTACTAAATCATATCAAAGCAACATGAAACATTACGAATAAACAACCTGAGGCTAAAATAATACCCAGGGCCCTGACTGTATTGTCTAAAAGGCAATGACTATGTAACTGAGATCCATGCTTAACTTGCTTATTATCTTAGAAGTTCTGAAGTTGACATCAGTTTTAAAGAGCCTATAAAAAGTCCTGCAGTGATGTCTCAGGTTGTTCCTTAGTCAGACTTTTGATGACCCAACATATTTTGGATCATGCTAAATAACTCCTGGCTCAGCCTTGAATGCTAAATATCTTACATCTAAACCACATCTGTGCCTGGGTTCCCTGAACTCTTCTACCTCCAGCTGCTCTAATCATATCACAACTCTCCGGAGCTCTGTCCTCTCATTGCCCTGCTCTCTTCTAAGGTCTTTAGAAAGAAATACATTATTAATAACCATGTGTATAGTTAAGGAAACCAAGGGTCAGAGAGTTGAGTAATTGTTCTCAAGTCATACAGATAAAAAGGCCTGATTTGAACCCAGGTGTTTTCAACACACCACACTATGTTAACCCTTCCAGAAGCCAGTTTTCCTTCCTGAAAGAATAATCATTGTCTCAGATTTTGAACTCTTGGAGAGAAATAGTTGTATCTCATTTTCTCTGGAGTGCCCTGAACCATGCATAGTCTTTGGCCAAAATGGCTGTTCATTAAATGTTTGTTAGATCAAAGATATGGGCAGTGAGTGGTGAAGGCATTTTGGTTTGGGAAGGAGATTTTAGCTTCCTCTAATTCATAGTCATGTTGGCAACTTCTTCACTGTCCCTATATATATCTTCAGCAAGGAGACAGAAGTGTCTTTATTTGTGTGGGCAACACAGGCATAACTGAGCACTTCCTTGTTGTTGCTTTCAGGACAAGCGGCTGATAGGAAGATACACAGCTGGAACAATTACTTCTGCCTTCTCATTTTTTCCCGGGAGACTGTACTGTGACCTCAGTACCTCTACATATTCATTGAGTAGGAGAAGCTTACTTACTTTCGGTCGGGGGCATTTATTCCTTTAAAAACCCACGGAACCTGGTACATAATCGTTACTCAAAAATTACCTAGAGTCATAAAATACTAGAGGATGATGTAATGGCAAAAGTGGATTAGTCCAATTCCTTTATATTATTGATGACAATAAAGAAATCAAAAGGCAGGGAAGGTACTTGCCCATAATCATCAAAGCAACAGATTACTTTTGCTGCCTTGACTAAATTGAGATGGAAAAATGTCTTGCCCTCCCTATAATCTATTGTCCAGATTGAGACCTATAGCTCTGGAGAATGTCTAGAGCAGTTAAACATTTGACCCAAAGAAATTCAAATTAATATGGAAGTGTTGATGGGATCCTTGAGGGAATACTTCTGCTGGACTTGACACCCTGACCCCTTAGTGATTAGCTGTTCATTGGTTAATGCCCAGGGTCAAGAATATGGACGTCTAACAAGAAGGGCTACTGGGAAATGTTTTCTTATCATGCATCAAGGTTAATGTGGGCTTTTACAGGTGGCTCAGATGATGGTAATACCAGAAGTAGTGGTCACACAGCCTGGGGATTGCCACTTTCAAGATTAAATGACACATTAATGACTGAGAAACAACATCTGAGGTACTGACACATATCTTTCAGTTTTCTGTAAATGCATATGTATATTAAAAATAGAGGACAGAGCCGGCCCCGTGGCTTAGCGGTTAAGTGCTCGCGTTCCCTACTGGCGGCCTGGGTTCGGATCCCGGGCGTGCACCGACACACTGCTTTTCCGGCCATGCTGAGGCCACGTCCCACATACAGCAACTAGAAAGATGTGCAACTATGGCATACAACTATCTGCTGGGGCTTTTGGGGGGGGGGAGGAGGAGGATTGGCAATAGATGTTAGCTCAGAGCTGGTCTTCCTCATAAATAAATAAATAAATAAATAATAGAGGACAATGTCAACATGTGTCCAAATGCAACATGTATTAGGATGTTGACATAATGGAGAATCATTGTGTGATATTTAAGAAATATAGATCCTTGCAATAAACATAATTTTTGAAATCAGTAAATTAACAACCATCAAGTGGTAGCATTTCAATGTTGCTTCAAAAATTCTGGATTCTATCATCCTAAACATATACTGCTCAAAGATAATTTATTGTGTAATATCTCATGTCAAACATTAAAAGTCATCTATTTTAATGTCTATGCATGTTGGGGGAGGGACATCATGAGTGTTTTCCAGTGATTTTATATCTCTGAATCCTGAGGCAGAGAAGTCAGGAGGAAGAGATATTCGTTCAGCCTAAATTTTGACAAGAATTTTATTTAAGAACTGGATAATTATTGATCTTGTAGGTTTTCCCAGCTTCAGTATTAAGGAAAGAAGCAAAGAAAATTGACTGTTATGGGTACTTAATATGGTCCAGACACTGTTCTCCATTCTTCACACATATTACTTCATGTAGGCCTCATTACAACCTTGAGAGTAGGTGTAACTATCTTAATTTTATGGATGTGGAAATTGAGGCATAGAGAGGTTAAATGATGTAAGTACCTGATCTGTGACACAGTCTACATTTAATCCCTTCATTTTCTGACACATAAAGCCATGATCTTCTATTAATCCCAGGTCCTTGAGATTTGCTGACTTTATGCACACAAATAAATCAAAAACACATTAACAGTGATGTTAAGTTGCTGTCATGTCACAGTAGTAGTGACACTGAAATAGAGCACATTCTCACAAATGACCCAGCCATATTTAAGGTGCCAAGCTTCCATTAGCAAAGTTTTGTGAGTAAAATTAAATTTACTGATATGTTTGGAATCACAGACTCACACATTTTTTACCTTGAAGACACTTTTGAGATCTTTTCATTCAACCCCTTCTTTTTACAGAGGAGAAAAATTATATCCAGGAAGTGTATTGCCCAAAGTCACAAAGCAAGTAGGAAGGTTAGACCTCTAGATGAGCTAATTACATCCTGATTCTCTTGCTGTTATTCTACAATTCCTCTATTCACCAGTCAGGTATAGAATATGGAGACAATGAGAGGGGGATAAGCAGTTCTGGGGGGCGTTTTCCAAACTCCATTACTTTACTCTGGGAAAGAATATCAGGGATATAAGGGTCATGCAGACACAGCCTGGAGTTTGGAGGATGTGGGAGAAAGAGAAGGCGAATATCTTTAGCAGTGGGTGTTGTATGGACAGATTATTGCTTTCTTTTTTCCCTTATTCATGAAGCACATCAGTAAGTAGTAGAATATGTCATGAGTGCCAGGCTAGGGTCTGCCAACATTGGGGGTGAGCAAAAGCCCTGGTGGGGTCATTGACTGTTGTGGCAAACACCTCACATTCATAGAGCTGGCCTGTAGGGCTTTCTGGGCTAGAAAATATAATATATTCAGGTATTCCACTAACTATTGCAAAAAAGCCCTGTCCTTCCTACAGTAGTTTCTAATATTAATAGTTGCGTGAAAGAAATGAGAAAGCTTTGTTATCTCCTCTCTGGGAAACAAATGGAATGGGTGATACGACTTCTGTTCAGCAGACTGGAGATTTGTGATCAGACTATGGAGGTGTCCGTGAAGTCTCAGGTGCTTGTCATGCCCACAGGCTCAAGTCTCAGTGCATGTTAAGGGAATCCAAGCCCTTTAACAAGGCCACAGAGATGTCATCAGGGCTAAAGAGAACCACACAGGACAAGAGCAGAGGAAGGCCAACCATTTCTCAGATGACTTGGCCTCAATCTTTGCTAAAGAAGGATACTCCATATCTGAGTAGCAATGTGCCACAATCAAAATCTCTGTGGGCAGTATAAAAAATACATATGCTTAAATATTTGACTGCCTTAAATACAAGGGGATATCTCATTTCACAATGAGAAAATATATAATAAAGAATTTTAAGACAATATGAACCACCACAACAAATTAGTTGTTACTACAAAGTGTACTACTACAAATGAGTAGTACATATAGATGGATATTTAAATTCTTCACAGATAGCTTCAGTCTTGTGGACTTCATCACTAGAACCACTTTTTAAGTCACGTAGCATAAAAAAGAGGAGAGATATTATGTTTTCTAAAGTGAAGTTGTTTGAGACACAGCACTTTTTAAATCAGTATCCAATGTGAATACTAAAGATTTTATCCTAAGCCGCAAGTACCCATTCACATAATATTAAATATTAATAAAAGATATTTTTAACCAGCCTTGAAATATGTATTTATGATCTCTACAACTTAACTTCATAACAATAACTCACTGTGTTGTTTTATAGTACCACCATTAAAGGGCTATTTACAATAACATTGATGATTCTTAGTTGTGGAGGCATACCCCCCTGCCCAAATACTAAATTTGTTTTTAATTTCTTGTCCTCTTGTTTTACTTAATTTTTAAAAATATGATTTGATGTGATGAACATTATAAGCAGGAGACTATAGTGCTTAGGAAGGTGAGTTCCAGAGAGAGATGGCCTAGGTAGAAATCTTGGCTTTCTTTTGTATCACAGCTGTTCAAACTTGCACCACTTTCTTCTCAGTTTCCTCCTCTGTGAAATGGGGTAATAATAGCATGTTCTTCACAAAATTAATATAAAGACTAAAAGGAACCTCAGTAAACATCACGGCCTTGAGCATTACTAGCACTTGATGAATTCTATTTTTATTAGCAGCCCAAGCTCACAATGACTGACATAATTTCACAATATGTCTTTCCCAAATTGTTTGTTAGGTTTTTTTGTTTAAAATAAAGTAACTGAGTGTGTGCCATAATTAGAGATAATTTGTAAGCCCTCAGAGGTTAACTTCCTCTTTTATGAGAGGGAACTATCAGGGAAATTTTTCCCTTCAAATATCCGCATCTTTGATATTGAAGTATAAAGGAAAAGAAGTCACCAGTCACTTTGGCTCCATCTCAAGGAAGCAGAATTATTTCTTTGGGCTTTCTCCAAGCCTTGTTCTATCCCTCAGGGTTAAAAGGCAGTGACCGTACCAGCCTCAAGTTTATTTCTGTGGTTCCTTGAAATAACCCTCTCCATTGAAAGTATCCGAAAGAATCTTTTCTATTACAAACCTAAGATCCCGCTTAATGTGAGTGAAAAGATACCCAGAAAGGACAATTTTTAGCAAAGCCTCAGAGTATATTAATGGCAAAATTGGGTTAGGAACTCTTGTCCAATACAGAAAAAATAGATGTCCTGCTAGTATTCTTGGATTGAGGGAAAAAATCAGCAGTCAAATATATGTGAAACAGAGCTCTCTTTATTGCTTGTTAAGCAAAGGACAACTTTGGTTATAGAGCTCAGTGATTTAGAACCAAGCAGAAAAACAATTTCACCCAGTATTTTGGGGAATCATGGGTTCAGGGACTGGCTGACTTTTAGAAGCACAGCAGTAGACCGGTGGTTTAGAGACTGGCTAACTTTCAGAAGCAGGGTGGAAATTAGGGTGAAGAGAGTGAGACAGGGTCATACGATGTAGGGCTGGATTCTATCTTTCATTAAAATTAATATTTTGTTCAGTACGTTTTTTGTTGCATTAATTTTGATTTTTAAAGACACTGTATATTTAAAGACACCATAATATTATCTTGATTACTGAGTTATTTGGTGCATCCTTAAATATTGTGTCTGAGATGAGTGCCTTACTTGCCTCACCCTAGTCCTGTCCTGTCTGAAGCACGGGTACTAAAGTCGGGCTACAATTGATTGAGAGGGGTTGGTTTATAGTTCTGTGGTTACGTGGGACTAGCGTCATGAATGGTTGGTATGTTTTTTCTTTCTCTTAGAGAATTTTAGCATTTTATTCTCCTTATGTTACAATTACCTTTTAAATCTGAATGGTTATCAACTACCATATTTCAGTATTTCAAGCCAAGTATTCGAATGTGGAGAAGGGCAAAAAAGTGCAGAGCATGGTTGTAATCCTTCCTCCTTCCTGCTCAGTATCTATTCTAACCTCTACTTGCTCTATACCTTAGACTTACTCCCTCACCCCGTCCTTTCTGAGCAATTTAGAATGTCCTGCTGCCTCTGTCTCTGCTTGTAATCTATCTTTGTCTACATTGTCCGTAAGTTCTTTCTTCCAGTGTCAAAGGGCTAGAAATCTGCACTTCTGTCCAAAGTTAAGTATTACACCATGGCATTGAATTCCACACTCTTCCATTTTCTCTTTTTAATTTTGTTTCTTTCAACTACACTTTGGCCTCAAGTACAATTCCACAAGTCTCTCTAATATTATAAAGATAGCATTCATTACAAACCTCATGAATCTAGTTTTTAATTTCATTTTTTTTAACTTCCAAACTTGCTTGAACAGACATTTTCACAATTTCTGTGTCACCTCCAAATCCCTCCATGGTTCATGGCAATCAGATTCACTATCACTACCCATATGACCAATTTCACTTCTCTTCACTTGTAAGAATCCGTTATAACCACTAACACCCAAATTCAATGGACAAGGTAAATCTGTATATTATTTGAACTCTGTAGATTTGATACCATTGACTGTTTAACTTTTGAAACGCTCTCGTTCCTTGACTTCTGTGACCATCTTGATCTTTTTCTGCTTTTCTAGTTGTTCCTCTTTGTTTTGCTTCCCTACCTTCTATTTATTTGCTCATCCTTTAATTTGTTTTCAAATTCTCATTCCTAGGCCTCTCCTTCTAACTGAAAAATATCCTTGGACTATCTTTAATATGATAATGACTTAGAATATGTTTATGCTAATTATTCACATGTGTATCTCACCAGCCAAGACATCTCCCTGGTGAATCACACTCATATACTCATTTGTACATTTCACAGAAAATATAGGAGGAAGACAATTAGCTCATCCTTAAATTTTATGAGTTATTGGATCATCTAGCTTGAATTATCTCAGTTAAAATTATCACGACTTACTTGAAAATAACCCTTAACTTTTCTTTTACCATCATTTTCTAGCCAAGTATTCATTAGCTCCTATTAACAGTCGTTGCCTCTGTCCTGTATTTCTCTGCTCTCATCACTTCTCACTTGGCCTATTTAAATAGTCTCTGGTGTAGGTACCTGACTCCAGCCTCTCTACTTTTCCATTCAATCCCTCAGAGATCCAACAAGTGGTCTTTCAAACTGCAAATTTAATCACTTTGTTTCTTAATATATATATTGGTGATTTCCACTTCCTATAGGGCAAAGTCCTAAACAGAAATGAAAAGACCTTCTTGATATACCTACTCTCTCCTAATAGAAATATAAAATATATTAAGTAAGGTGCATAAATCTTAGGTGTAAAGCTCAATAAATTATAACATTTATATACACCTGTGTAAACCCAGATAGAGACTACTTCCAGTACCCCATAAAGCCCTTTCAAGCCCCTTCCCAGCCAGTGTTCCACCAGAAGAATCCTCTCTTCTGATTTCAATCACCTTAAATTACTTTTGTCTATTCTTGAAATCATCTATAGAATTATAATGTATGAACTCTTGTGTGTCTTCTTTCATTGAATATAATTATTTGTGACGTTCATTTACATTAGTGTGTAGGACGAGTTTATCTTGACGATGGAGAAAACAGCTTACTATAATCTTTATTGAGGTACCTATTTCTTTTCAGCTGTATTCACATTAGTCGAAGTATTATTTCTTTGTCCAAGTTTATTTCTTTTATACTTTTTCATTCTCTCTTTTGTGTGTGTGAGGAAGTTTAGCCCTGAGCTAACATCTGTTGCCAATCCTCCTCTTTTTGCTAAGGAAGATTGGCCCCGGGCTAACATCTGTGCCTATCTTCCTCTACTTTTTATATGTAGAACACCAGCACAGTGTGGCTTGATAAGCGATGTGTAGGTCTGCTCCTGGGATCCAAACCGACGAACCCCGGGCTGCAGAAGCAGAGCATGTGAACATAACCACTACGCCATTGGGCTGGCCCCCTCTTTTTCATTCTTAAGATCAGGATTTAAAGTTTTTGATAGGGCTGGCCCGGTGGCTTAGCGGTTACGTGCGTACGCTCTGCTACTGGCGGCCCGGCCGGGGTGGGGGGTGGGGGGGCACCGATGCACCGCTTCTCCGGCCGTGCGGAGGCCGTGTCCCATATACAGCAACTAGAAGGATGTGCAACTATGACATACAACTATCTGCTGGGGCTTTGGGGAAGAAAAAAAAAAAGGAGGAGGATTGGCAATAGATGTTAGCTCAGGGCCAGTCTTCCTCAGCAAAAAGAAGAGGATTAGCACGGATGTTAGCTCAGGGCTGATCTCCCTCACAAAAAAAATAAATAAAATAAAGTTTTTGATAGTTCCCTGGCATAAGCAATGAAACCCAGCCAGATGCAAAAGTCTCTTGCTCACAATTTAGTGAAGATGTACGTTAGCATCTTTATCTGTTGAAACTAATAAAAAATTAGTTGTTTCTTCACTTGTAGCCTCTTTTTTTCAAATCACAAGAAACATACTATGGTCTCTGACCCAGTGAGTGGATGGAATTGGTTAAGAAGACTAGGGATTAGAGGGTCCTGCAGACAAAATAGATCCAGTTCCTTGGTGATGAAGTGAAGGGTTAAATTACTTGAACCAAGAGGCGTAAGTTGAAAGGAATTTACATGATTGTTTCTCTGTGAATGAAAAATAAAATACTTGCAAATAAGTAAGCCTCTATTTTTTTCTGAGCTGTTCATTAAAATACTGTGTATATTTATGTGCAGATTTGGAACAGAATATATGGAGGAGGAAGTGGAGAGAGAAAAGTGTGTTAGCATATACAATTTGTCATCTGACTATTTTTAGAGAATGAGGCCCCACAATGCTTGAGAAGGGCAGATGTGTAGCATGGGAAGAGTACAGGGCTTTGGAATCCAAGCTGGATTCGAGTTTGGACTTACTCTGAGCAAAGCACACCTCTTTCTGAACATTAGTTTTATTCATGTATCGAATAGAGTTAACCATAATACACACCACACAGGGTTGTCTTAAGGTTTAAAGGAGAGGATGCTCATCAAAGTACTTCACAAACTATGAGTTGCATTTACATTGGGCTACTGACTTATGGAATCATAGCGGGATTTTTATTAAAAGTTCACTACATCTTAAGAATACATTTTCTTTCTGCTGATATAGTAAAAAGCCATGACACTATTGTATTAGGAATATGGTTGTATCCTAAAATGGAAACGCATATGTTTTGACATATTTTGGGTTAGGGAAATTTTCTGGAATGTTCTTCAAGGATTGTATGTATATACCATAATCATAATCATAGTAATAGTTGTAGTAAATGGATATCAGAGAAATCATCTTAACCTTTTAGTGGCTAAACAGATACTAACTTAAGGTTAATTATACTTTTTCATTGAAAAAATTGATACATAGACACTGTAGGAAGTGATATAAATTCAGACAAGTTTACCGTTAGATGTTAGCAGGACTTATTGCCTATTCCCACATAATTTTTTCTTTGATCACAGAATCAGAAAGAGAAGACAAGTTAGGACCCAAGTTCCTAAACACCAAATTCAGATTTTCATTCATGTGATCAGGCTACTTCTTTATAGTTAATGGTTTTCCTTGGTGCTCTTGTCCTTTTGTTCCAGTTCTTGATAAATTTGACATGAGAAAGCAGCGAATCTTGTTGTCTGTTGTAGCTGATTTCAGCAGAAATTACAGAATTCCACTTAGAGAAAAACTGAGCGGAAGAGAAAAAAATCTTTTTATTCTCTTTTTTGTCTTTTTAATTCTCTTGTGGCTGAAACTCAGGAATTCCTGCCAGCACATCCAGCATGACTTTGTCTAGTTGAGTTTTAAATAACTCAGGTGATTGGCTTCTTACTATTGCTCCTGGGAACTTGTTCTGTCATATAATAGAACTCAATGTTAAGAAGTTCTTCTTGATGTAATATCCCTGGGCTCATTTCTTGATAAAATTTCCTCTGCACAATTTCACCTCCATAGAGAAATCAATGGGAATCAAAAACAGAAAGGAAAGCACTTGATAGAGGGATGGAGTGAGGGGGTTGTGGGTTGGGGTTGGGGGAGGCTATAATGATAGAGCACATGCCAGGAAAGAAAGGAGGTGGGAAGAACCAGGTTACATCAAAAGAAAGGACTGGCTGGAGAGAAAAATAGCTCCTCCAAATGAATCTTAGCAAGCAGCACTATGAATGGAATCAATGGAACATTCTCTCCCTAATTCATTCCTGTCACTCTCTGAGCTGAAGTGGTCTTCAAGATGTTGATTTTAGCAATACCTAAGATTTTGTTTAATTCTCAGGTTGTTAACTTCAAATTAATATTTAACCCATTTAAAAACTCATTTCTATCCAAGTTAGCAGGCATAACATGGGACCCATCAGCTATGGGGGCATTTGGGGTGGGAGTGTGTAAACAACGTAAATTTCTTCCAGGCTTTAATAAAACTAAGACTTTCTCACAGATACCCACTCAACCCTACCTCTCTCATTACATTTCAATGGCCGTCTTCTTTGAGACTTGAGTTCTCAAATAGGTGGATTTTGGAAAGTAATGACACAAGAACAGACATACAGAGCACAAAATAGATCTATGGAGCCAGCTTCTTTTCTACCCTGCCTGTTCCGGTAGTCAAGAACAGAGTTCCTCTTGATGAATGTTATACAGATAGACGTGTCAGATAAAATTCTTAGGATACCTTTGGGAAAGACATCTAAAAAGGAGAAAGATTCACAGTATTATTTCATCCATGTTAGAAAAAATTAGGCAATGCTTTAAAGTTAAGCCTTGCTATATTTTATATATATACATAAAGCTAATGTTTCCAGAAGCCAGAAAATTCTAATCCAATGGGTCACATTGCTTTTGGGATAAAACTCAAAATTGTCAAAATGATGAACAGGACACTGCAAGACCTGGCTCTTGTCTGTCTGTCCAGCCTCACTTCTGGCCACATTGGCCACACTGGCCGGTATGGACCTCTTCAAATGTGCCCTGCCTCCTCATGCCTCAGGGGTCTCCACATGCTACAGTTCTCTTGCATTTTACTGACTCCTCCTCGGCCTCACTTCATCTTCTTTCTCTCCTCCTTATTTTTGGGAGCATTGCTTAATTGTCCCATTCTCAGGAAAATCTTCCCTGATTAGCATCACCATAGATTGGGTCATTTATGTTACTTAAGTTCCCATAGAAAAGATATAAATATGTCCCTCCCTGAACTATAAGCTCCATGAAGACAGAGACTTTGTCTGTCTTATTTATTGTCATACTCCTAGTTCCTGTTCAGTGCCCATTGCATTACGCATAAAAGCACCCCTACATGCGTAAAACAACTATGCATAATACAGCTTATAGAAAAAAAACTATTTATAGCAAGGTGTGACACATCTGGGAATAGCTGAGTAGAAACATTAACAGCTAGCTGTTTTAAAATGAGGAAACAAAACTTTTCTCCATTGTAAACTAGTTCCCTGCCTGCTTGAGTCATCAAAACTATGCTCCAAGGGGCAAACACGCATGCTTCCCGCCACACAGCTAAAACAACCCTATGTAATGATTGCACTTCTCCCCAACGTTCTTTCTATTTATGCCCCCTACTTTTCCCATTTCTCACATATATATTTTTAGTTTAAATTGTAAACCTGTTGAGAAAGAGTCATACTTTTTTTCCCACAACAGTCAGTGCACTATTAAATAATGCTAACAATACTACTTAAGGATAACAATCACAGCATATATCAAGGGAAATTTAAGAGGCTCTCAGAGTACCTTTATCTTATGTAGCAGGTAGATAACTGTGATATTTAAATCCAAGTTGACAAGTGCATTACAAGAGTGAAGAGATTCTCTGGCATTTCATAGATAGGCAAAAATCATGTATCATTCAGAAGCTGTTTCATTCAAGTGTGTGTGTAAAAGGAAAAGATACATAGAAATTCCAGTGGTTCATGCACAAATAAGCAATGCTAGTTTTGGAGAGAAAGCAAGACTATTCCAGAGGCATTATTAGGGTAAAAGGACATTAAAATGTGGAGAAGTGAGTGAATAAATAGTGATAAGTTCCCCTAGAGAAAGATATGAGGTCTTAGTACGCATGTAAGTAGAAGCGTAACAATTATCATGATGCTAAGGTTGAGTTGAGGACGAGCTTCCAGGGCAGACATTTGAACACTCAGAAAGGTAGACCTAAGAAGAGGAGCTTACAGTTGCAACTATTCTAAATGTCCTAAATTGGAATATGAAGTTCAGCAGTAGCTAAAACTCATAAACCCCAAACTGAAATGTCAAGAAGTGGGGATGAAGAAGGGGGTTCGTATGAGAATGGTCCAACTGAACCATGAAGACTTCCTTCATTACCCTAATACAGAGGTCTCTTTTCACTCACTGCCTGTTTCACTCAGATGGTAATGAGGTTTAGATACTTCAGGTGATCATCACCTCTAGAGTATGGTCCGCCTGGTCTATCCAGTAAGGTCAAAGGGACCATCGTCAAGGACATTATGGTCCACCTTCTGTCATTCTTTTGGCCAACACAGTCCCTGGCACGAAACATGGTGCCTATAGGAATCTTAAGTTTTAAAATAGCCCTGTTATACATCCAAGTCACAATCATCATTCCCAAGAGCAGTTCTAGAAATCTGCTTTTGAAAAAGTGTTGGTTCTAGTGCGGGACATCCAACAGAACAGCTATTTTCAGATCTAGTTGGGTGAGGCAGATACTCTCTGGCAGAATATCATAGCAATCATAACGTGTTTCCCTAGGAACTACAAGACAGAAATTATCTTTTTTTTTCTTCTCTCTGCTTTGAAGAAACACTGGGTCTCAACAGTGCAGGTGGTCCAGATTTGTTCACTGTTGTTTCATTAGCTTGTTTCCAGGTTATGCCATTGGTGTCTGCTAGGCGTTCCTGGATGTTAGGCTAGATGAGAGTTCTGAGAGGTGTCTTTCATTTTCACATTGGAACCTGTGGTTAACTCTCCAAAATAATCGTTTTTTAAAAGTTTGTGGGACTGATGGATTTGTTTACTTTGCAGTAGTGTGTGAAATAAACTCATAATCACCCCTGTTCCTGCTTCCTGCTTAAAAGAATGAAACTAATGCTTAGGTGCATAATCTGGAGTCGAGATGAAGTGAGCAAAATAAATCAGATCCTCAATCTACTTACATTAGCCTCAATAATTAATAAGAAGTCAACCCAGAAAAAAATTATAACAACTTTAATTTCAGCCCTTAGATTAGATGACAGAGCCCAAGGTAAACTGGAATCAATTCTATATCCATTAGAGTTTGCTGAGTAACAAACTTCCCCAGAGCATAATGGCTTTAAACAACAGCTCCTTATGTTGGTGTGGATTATATAATTGGGCTGAACTAAGCCGGACTACCCTACATATTGGGTTCTTGCTTGGCTGCTTTTGGATGAGGACTTGGCTAGGATGACTGGAATGTCTAGAACACCTGGGATGACTACTGTCTCTCCCCACACAGTCTCTCATCTCTAGTACACGGTCCTCTTTATATCTTAGTGGCAAGATTCCAAGACACATCAAGGAATGATGGATAACAGTGATGGATAATGATGGATAACAGTGAAATGTTGCATCAATTTTTGTAGTAGGGATCACTCCATGGTATTTCAACTTCTAATGCACAATCCCTTTTCAAATCTCCACGTGTCAGATTTCTATTGTCTCATTAGCCAAAGCAAGCCACACAGCTAAGCCCAGAGTCACTGTGGGAGGAGACTACCCAAGGACGTGAACATGGACGTAGGGAGGCATTGATATATTGAGTGTCATTACTGCAGCAGTCTATCTGAGATTCTAATTTCGGCTGTCACTGTCCAGCTTAAGTCCCCTGAAAAATATCACCCTATCTTTTGAAGTATTAGTTTCTTTATTTATAAAATGAAAGTTTAGTAAAACAACCTGTTCCAACACTTTTTTTAACTCAAAATTCTGTGAACACATGTCTCAAAACCCTCAAAGCCCAAAAGGGAATAGAACTGACTTTGTCTATTAAATATTTGGATGTGAATGAAATAAAGATCATTAGAACATGGAATGCCATTAAATAATGTCCTTCACTTTCACCTATAAAAATTAGTTTTTCATCAATAGGAAATTCACATGCAATGTTAACTTTAAAATCAAATAAAAGATAATAAAGCAGTAACCATAAAAAGACATATTTATTACCAGCCAGACATCATGCTGAAAAAATTTTCCCATAACATCTTCTTATTATCTTTACAACAATTCTAAGAAGCAGGACTTATTATCTCCACTTTAACGTACAAGAAAACCAAGGCATAGAGAGAGTCAAGTGACAGAGCTAGTAAGTTGTGTTCTTGTATTCAAACTCGTATCTTTCTAATTTTAAAGCCATCCTTCCTATATTCTATCTGGAATGAACTAAACAAAGCAGACGTGATTTCCACAAACAGTAATTCAGGAGATTCTGAAAATACTAGACGTAATGATGTATCAGAATAGTGAAATTTTGACTCTTTTTTCTTTTTTGTAGTAGGAAACACTCTGTAGCACTTCTATTTTTGTTATTTTTATGGCATTATTGATTTCATTCAATTCATCATTGTGACGAGAAAAGCTAATCATCACATGATCAGTAAGGTCTACGACAGGATATGAAACTTTCTGCTTCCACTTCTTGGCCAAATATAATAGGACTGGCTTTCTGACATTCAGACCTAGAATAAGGAATTTTCTGTGAGCGGTAAAGTGTCTCTTGTAGAAATAAAGGTCCATAAATTGGATCTCAAGAGAAAGACATATTCTAAAATCTGGCTACTGGGATTCTATAGACAGCACAGACTCCATCGTCCCCCACCACACATACGTACACAGACACACGGCAGGTCATTAGTAAGTACCCTTGAGCTGACACTGACTTCATGGCTTTGGTATAGGGGCTGGTGTGTTCAGAAAGTGCACAATGCGCTTTGCCCAATGCAAGACCAAATAGAACCACCATCACTTAAGGGAGGGCAACTTTAGAGGTCACTCTATATATTGCATTAAGTTATTGAGTTTAATATGATGGATGCCCAGTGCATGACTCCCTAACCCACCTGGCACAGGAAGGAATGCAGAAGCTCTCATGTAAGGATGTATATCATGAAAGGATTCTATCAACTCCTACCTGAGGCTGCAGTGCTTGTATAAATACAGTCATTGCTACCTATAAAGCCTATTTCAATCTAAAAAGTAAATTATTTTTTCCCCTTGTTCATTCTAGGGCTTACTCTTCCCTTTTTTCACATACATAAACGAGAAAAATTCAATAACCCTGAGCTCAGCATGCTGGAACTGGACCGGGAAAGAATATACTCAGTGAACACTTAACTAATAGCTTATACTGCCTGTAGATCGCGTACTTTGAGTTGTTTTTCTAATAATGGATGGTGGTATCTTTAATTATTTGGTCACTCTTAGGTGGTCTTCACTTGCTATTGTGTGGAAGACGTTGATTTCCCATGACAGTGGGGTAACTCAGAGCTCCCTCCATAGAGTTTCAGATGTAAAGGGGACCAAAGAGACCATGTAGTCTGGATCCTGATTGCCTGGGGCTGGAGAGCTGGTCTCTACGGAATATGATCCATGACTTTGGCCTCAGTAACACCTGTCCTTCTACATTAGTTAGGCATATTTGGTTTCAAGTTATACTGAAACATTTGAGCTAATTTAAAATTAAGAAATCGTAATACATGATAAAGATATAGGTGTCTCTCAGAGACAAATAAAAGTTGCTTCCATCTTTTCTGTCTTCAGATTGGCTCTTGTTGCTCAAATCTTATTGTAGAATGAGTTGTGCTACAGCTACATAGATCATATTGACAACAGCAGGTTTTCTAGTCTCCATTCCCAAGAAAGCACTTTGATTGACCCTGTTTAGGTCTAAAACAATGGTAAGTTAATTATTCAGTCCCTATTTTATTGCTACCAGTAACAGATTCACACTTCCACCCCATTGCCATGGCCACAGTGTTGGCAGAATATATATCCCTCCCCAAAATGAGTTTGAACTTTGCCATGTAACTTGGTTTAGCTAATGACATACTAGCAGTTATGACACAGGTAGAGGATTGTAATGTGTTTGCATGCGTGGGCTTCTTCTCTTGTGATCTGATGATCCACCACAAGAACATGTTCCACACTGCTATTGTACTTTCAGCTGGGGTCTCCGAACAAACACACCAATAGGCATGAACTGAAGCGGCAGCCTGAAGCTGAGGTTAGTCTAGATCAGCTGAACTCCAGCCAACTTACTGTCCCATGAGCATAAGAATAATGTTATTTTAAATTTTGAGATAGCTTGCTATACAGTAATATTGTCATAATAATCGATCGATATAGAAATCAGTACTGAAAGCTGTGTGCTGCAGTAACAAAACTTAAAATGTACTGCATCGGCACTGAGAAAAGACAATAGATGGTAAGGAAACTATTATAGGAAGCTAGAAAAATTTCAACACATTTGCAACAATGTGAAGATAGATAGAAAATGTACCTTAGGAACATAAAGCATTATATGAGGGAGTTTCAAGGCAGACTATTGAAAAGGTAAGCTGATAGGAACAGAATCTTATAAGGTTAACCGAGGAAGAGATGAGCCCAGAGAAGTATCTCTGATTTACAAACAGAATTGAGAAGAAATATAGAGAGCCCAGAAATATGAAAATTGCAATGCTATAAAATGAAACTATGGATAAAAATAAATCCATGTGATTTCTTATTTAAATTTCTTTATATAGATGCACTTGTTTTGATTTTATTCCTTTATATTTTTGTAGGTAAATATATTTTTGTTTAGACTCACTCCATATATTTTGTAAAGTTGTTCTTTAATCCCGTTTTGTCTACTCACAAACGCCTTTAACTCTTCTGTAAATCTCTGAGGAACACTTATCTCTGTAGGAATTTTTCCCAGTTAGCACTTAATATGTAGATCCTATAATTTTTTTCCAACATCTACACCAAAAGTCAATTTGTTTAAATCATATGATGTTGCCCATGTTTTGATGCAGTTCATGACCTGTTTAAGTATGGCTGATAGAATTTCTACATTGTTTCATAAGTCATATCCATAATGGATCATCTATAATTCAAATTCCCATTTCTTTAAAGTACAAGAAATTAGACACTTGTGAAAAATTCTGTAGGTGTACTCATAGGTTTGTATTGGTGTTTTCAGTTGTCTAGCTCATACGTAATTCAAAACCCTTGCCTTTAGCAACTTGTCTTTATCATGTTTTTACCAAGTATAAAATAGTTTCTATACCAACAACTCTCTTTTCATACTTTTAAATCATCAGTTTACAATATTAATTTAACCACATAATTAAAATAATGAGTGCGTAATTGTTGTGGCAGACAGATTCTAGAATGCTCCACCTCAATTTTCCCTACTTCCTTGTATTTAAGTTCTTGTATAATCTTCTCGCCTGCAATGTAGTCCAGGGACTTGCTTGTAACCAACAGAATGTGACAAAGGTGATGGGATGCCACTTCCATGATTAGCCTATGTAAGATTGTACAACTTTTATTGTGCTATCAGAATCTTTCTATTGCCTACTAGGCCTATACACTTTGATGAAGCAAGCTTCCATGTTGCAGAAGCCCACAAGGCAAGAGACTTAAGGCTGTCTACAGTCAAAAGCCAGCTGGAAGCTGAGGTTCTTAGTCCAACAACCCTTGAGGTCTTGAATTTTGCCAACACCACAATGAAATTTGAGGCAGATCTGCCCCCAGTCAAGCTTTCAGATGAGACCCTAGCTTTGGCTAACACCTTTACTACAGACTTGGGAGATATTGAAGCAGAGGATCTAGCTAAGCCATGCCCAGACTCCTGACACCCAGAAAGTGTAGCATAATAAGTGTGTGATTTTTTTAAGCTGCTTAAAAAAAAAAATCCAAGGTACTGCTACTAAGACCAAGAATCAGGGCAAAGACACAATCAAGGATGTAGCTACCACACTCTTGCTGATATCTCTGAAATTATTAAGGTGGCATCTGTAGATCCCTTTAGCTAGACAAATGAATCCAGCTGGATTTTAGAAACCCAAAAGATGTGGTCTTACAGAAGCCTGATGCACATATAGTCTACAGAGGCACATCTGAAAAGAACTGTGGTTGTGGCTTTTGGTATAGAATAGACAAATTAGTTGTGCAAATATAAAATGATTCAGGTTTTAAAACCTTATATACAAATAAAACTAACTACAAAATGCAGTTGGCCAATGGGCTCAAATAAGAGATTACTCACAAATTTCTCCCAGACATGCCCACTTCTCAAAGTTTGCCCTGTGTCTGCTTTGCCCCCTGAAACCTGATACAGTCTTTGCTTTAACTGGGTTCCAATTCCTGGGCAGCATTGCATTGCTACCATTGTCACCTTGCATGATTCCTTCTTCTATCAGGCTCAAATAGATATGGCAGAAAACATCACGGTTAAGTTACAAGCTGCCAAGAAGGAGACTGTCATAAGGCAGAGAAGACAGAATGACTCACCTTTTAATTGTGTTCATGTAAATTGCTCAGTGCCCTAGAGAGACCTTTAAATAAAAAATGAGTTCTGATCATCAAAGTGCAAAGCAAAGGAAATGTAATCATCTTCTATTTTTCTTTTCTTCTCTCTTCAATCATTAAATTTTAAAAGTATGGCATCACTGAGAAGAGTCTCATCAATGCTTAATGTTTCCAGGTCACTTCACTGTTCATGAAGAGACTGCCCAGATCTTGGAGACAACAGTGAAGTTGAGTACATAGAACAGTCAAGTAGACAGCTGTGACATCTCTGCGCCAGTGTACTGCTGCCTGGAAGCTCAGTATTTGTAACTTAGCTACTCACAGGGCTCTGCAAATTTAGCCCATGAACTCCAGGTGGATGTCAGTGTGCAAATCTTAGTGCAGATAAGAGATGCTTTTCCTTGGAGGAAAGAAAAGAGTTGTAGATAAGCAAGCAAAGTGAGGATCTGGATTTGGAAGCAAGAGATGTGTGCTCTGGCACTGACGCATATAAGCAAACCACACATATTGTAAGGTTTTGTTTCCTCCTATAAAATGGGGATAATGGAACATGAAACAAATGCTTTAACATTAAACACAAGTGAGGAGTTTCTTTATATTTTTGTTTCTCATAGTTTCATGTTCAGTCACTCAATACATCAGGCTTTATGCTCTTCATGAAATTTGTGATACAGTCTCTTGTTGGCTTGGGTCAATGGAAAATTGGATTCAGAACAAGACACTTGCAAGACATTAGAGAGCAATATAGAAGGGAGGGACAAGAGTGGGCTGGAGGGAGTTGGGTCTGGATTACATTGCACAATTCTAAAACAAAAAGAACTCTAACCATCCAACCTTGCTTATCCCGCTTGGACTTGTTATACTAAGAAGGGACTTTTGGTCAACTCTCTGAAGAGGGTCCCCCCCCTCCCACTTTCCCCAAGGCAGCACTAAGCTCCCCTTTATCTCTTCTCTCTGGCATCTTTTTAAATTTCTCTTTTATTCCCTCTTTTCTACTCTTGCTCTCAGGATATACCTATGTTATCCCTGTCATAGCAGAAGGAAGTATGGTACTTGTGTTTGTAGTTCAGGTCTTACCATTTATTCCAAGTCATCGAACTTCACTTATTTGCAAAATATTTCCAAATCATAATCTGATAAGGAGTAAATATCCAAAATATGTAAAGAACTCTTACAACTCAATAGCAAAAAACTAAAAAATCTGATTTAAAAAATGGGCAGATGGGGGCTGGCCCCATGGCCTAGTGGTTTAGTTTGGCATGCTCTGCTGCAGCGGCCTGGGTTTGGTTCCTCGGCGAGGGCTTACACCACTCATCAGTGGACATGTTGTGGTGGCAACCCACACACAAAATAGATGAAGATTGGCACAGATGTTAGCTCAGGGCGAATCTTCCTCTGCAAAATAAATAAATAAGTGGGCAGATGATCTGAATAGATATTTTTCCAAAGAAGACATATAGATGGCCAACAGCAACATGAGAAGATGCTCAACATTACTAATAATCAGGGTGCAAATCAAAACCACAATGATATATCACCTCACATCTGTTAGAATGGTTATTACCAAAAACACAAGAAATAAGTGTTGGAAAGGATCTGGAGAAAAGGGAACATTTGCACACTGTTAGTGAGAATGTAAATTGGCGCAGCCACTATGGAAAACAGTATGCAGGTCCTTCAAAAAATTAAAAACAGAAATACCATATGATCCAGCTATCTCACTACTGGGTATTTATCTGAAAAAAACAAAAACACTAACTCAAAGAGATATATGCACCTCCATGTTCATTGTAGCATTATTTACAATAACCAAGACATGGAAACAACCTAAGTGTCCATAGATAGATGAATGGATAAAGAATACACACACTCACACACACAATGGAATATTATTCAGCCATAAAAAATAATGAAGTCTTGCCATTTGCAAAAATATAGATGGACCTTGAGGGCATGATGCTAAGTGAAATAAGAAATCAAGCTCATAGATACAGAGAATAGATTGGTGGTTGCCAGAGGTGGGGGTGACAAAATGGGTGAAAGGGTCAAAAAGTACAAACTTCCAGTTATAAAATAAATAAATCATGGGGATGTAATGTACAGCACGGTGACTAGAGTTAAAAATACTGTACTGCATGTTTGAAAGTTGCTAAGAGAGTAGATGTTAAAAATTCTCATCACAAAATTTTTTTTTGTAACTATGTATGGTGACAGATATTAACTAGACTTATTGTGATCATTTTGCAATATATACAAATATCAAATCATTATGTTGTATACCTAACTAATATCATTTATGAATTATACCTCAAAAAAGGAAAAAAACATTGCACTTAGATTCACTTTAGTAAATAAAATTAACATCTTTTCATTACATTTAAACTCAATTAAACTAGTAGACTTATTTTCAGTAGACTAAGGACAAGGAATCTTGTCGATAATTCTTCAAATGCCATGCCCTATCATCCTCTTCCCCACAGAGGTTTCATTATGAACTAATGTAGCTTATATTTCTGGGTCCCACACTTACAAGAGCCCCTTTCCAACACCTCTTATTTCCTAACTCTAAAGAAATATCTACTTTTATGTTTACCTAGTTTTGTATTCGTAGTTTTGTATTTTTTCCTTAAAGAAGTTCCTCAAATTTTTGATATTTAGGCCCCACAAAATCTAGATCCTTCCCTGCTTACCTTTTTTGTAACACCTTGGCTCCAAGTCATTGGCAGAAATCTGGAAATGCCACAATGACTCTGCTCCCATAACTTCTCCCTACCTCCAAGCTTCCTAACTCATCTGAATGCCCTTGGAAAATATAAAGTGGGAGCCATCACTAACAGAAAAAATTAGGCAACAAGTTATAAATTTTTCAGAGTCAAAATATCAGAGCATGGTTATTGAACAGAGTAGAAGCATGGAATATAGTGTTCTAGGGAGAAAGCAGTTCAGAATTAATATCTTAGTAGTATCATGAAGCCTGGTATAGTCATTGACCCTGACTCTATGGTGGAAGTCAAGTAGAAAAAGTAGATTTCTAGAGAAATATTTTTAAAAGAGAACAAATAGATAATTTACTACCCAGGATGACTGGGGATATTTAAAATCATCAGTAAAGCAGAACACACTGATAAATTACTTGCTTTTTCTCTTAGCCACCACCAAAAAATAAAATTGTAGATTTTTTTTTCCTATGTAAAAAAGCAATCCATGAAGAAGAGTTGACACACAGTCAAACCTGAAATGAATTCTGACAGCAAAAAAAAGAAACCTATCAACTTTAAGTGAAGGGAGGAGGCAGGGGGAGAGACGTTTCCTGATGTCTCAAGAGAAAGTAAGATTATTAAGGATAGAAGTAGAATCATTTAAATACACTTCTGGCTATTACAGGAACAGGAATGAATTCAAAGCAAGTACCTACTGTGGGCTAGAATTGACTCCTGAATCTTTCACTGCCTGTGAACCAAACCCAACCCACCTCATCACCTCATTAAGAATTCACCATAATGTTCACTCTCTGGATAAATTATACAATTGCAAATATCTAGATAAAGAGCAGATGACCTGACAGTTTCCAGAACATGCTCTTTCATTCCCATAAGTTTCCAATTTTCTTTATAAATACTCTAGAATTTTTTAGAAGGGCTGTGGTTACTACAGCTCCCATTAGTTTGGAAGATCTGTGAGAAAATGAACTAAGAATTCTATTTCCTTTATCACCCTTAATAATTCTATTCAGTTTGATTCAATAAAATTTTGTTGAGCATGAATTATCTTATGATCCTTTTACATTGCTGTATTGAATTTTTATGTATCTCTTTTAATGTTGTTTAACTTTTTCATATATTTATTCTGTGACTTCTCACCTACATGGTTCTCTTAATGAAAGCTGTTACAAAAATAGTGATAAAAGTTAGACACTTTCAGAGATACAGATAAATATATATTATAGTGTTTATTCTCTATCTATACAAAAAGATACAATCAGGAATCTGAATATGTATAAGAAACAAAGCATGACCTCATATAAAATGTCATCATTAATACTGTGAAAACAGTGTCGATACATTTGAATGTCTTTATTCCATGTAATGCAGAGGGAAAAAAATATCAGAACATAGGCATCTTCCTTTGCTCCATTTTTCCTGATTTATTTGCTATAGTTTTAATGATGACAAAAGTATTGAATATTGCATTGTACCACAGAGACAATGTAAAGCCAGTTCATCAAGCCTCAGTAACTAAAACTAAAGGTAGCTTGTACAGATAGAAAATGAGGCCATTCCTGGCCAAAATATCTTGAAAGGAGAATGTGGCTATACTTCAAATCCAGGGCCCTGAAAATTGAAATGGGACACAGCTTCCTAAAAAATATGCTGTCTCTATCCACCTAAAGCAGCAGCTTCTGTCACTGTATGATTTGGCTCAACCAGCTGCCTCATAAACCAGGTATTAGGGATAGCCTACACCCTCAACCTTTCCTAACTGAAGAGGCAAGGCCATTGCTCTTAGGGACCACTAGACTCATTCATGTAGGTGCAGAATGTTAGCAAAACTATCATATGTAGTCACATGGAAAAGAGAATATCTATCTAATTACCCTTGGATCTGGAGAAAGAAATTCTAGGTCCAGTTTCAAAAGTGCCAACTAGTTTCTTTGAGCTCCTTATAATGAGGTATGGATATTGAGAGATGAGATAGAAAGCAAAACAGACAAACAAAACAAACACAAATAAAAATCAAAAGCTGCTTAGTTTTCAAGGAAAAAATACAGGAAATATTAAATAAACAGGAATAATTGGGCTTGAAATGAAATTGTTTCTCATCTGTAGCTCTCTAGCTTACCAAGGATTCTCAAACTAGGAAATTAAGGAAAATAATTAAAAATATCTTCAGTAAATATTGTACTCAGTGGAGGAATACTTAATACTTAGGTATTCTTTTAGGATAAGGAATGGGAGAAAAAATGCCTATTAACACTATCCTATTAAACATTCTACTAGACAGCCAAGCCATCACCAGAAGGTAAGAAAAAAAATTAAAAAGTCATCTAGAATGGAAAGAAAAAAAAACTACAGCTCGTTACTATTCATAGATGACTTGTCTACCAAGAAACATTAATAAAGTTACAGAAATATAGAGTTAATATGCACTTGACAAGTTTGTTAGATATAAGATCCATATACAAAAAATATTGTATTCCTATGTTACACCCAAAATAAATGGAAGGTGAAATGTAATAAACAATGTCACTAACAATAGCTTCAAAAATGAGCAAGCATCTAAAGAATATTTAAAGAAAGATGTACAAGACCACTGAACTGACAGCTAGAAAATTTTATTGACGTGCATTAATATAAAGTCCTAGACGAAGTTCAGACCACGTTCGTAGGCTGAAAAAGTCAATAACGTAAAAGTTGCTTTTTTCTTCGCAAAGTAATCTCTGAATTAAATATAGTCACAGAATCCAAAGGCAGGAGTCTATTCACCTGATCATCATTATTTTTTTTAAACAAACAGTGCTCGATCAGGTGGATAATCCTACTTGAAAAGCACATTGGAATCCATTCATTCACATATATATATATATAACATATATATATTTGAATATATATGTATATTTCAGATTGATTGCCACATCTGAATAATGCTTTAAAACAACATAACATATTTGTAGGAGAAATAGAATGATGTTTTCATTATGTTGAACTAAGTAAATATTTCTTAAAAGGGCCACAAAAACCTAAACCCAAAGGAAAATAAGGTAAATTATAATGTAGAAAAATGAATAGTTTTTCTTATTAAAAGAAAACCAATAAGAAAGTGAAATGGGCAACACACAGTTTGTAAAAATGATGTTTTCAAGTATATATGACAGAGGCCTTGTATTCTAAATGTACAAACTACCTACAAATCAACAAGATTATATTACAAAAATAGACAATCCAATAGAAAAATGAAGAAACACCTTAACAGACATTTTATAAAAGAAGGTACCTAAAAGTCGCATAAAAATTTGAAAAAAAATTCACATTTTAATTCATAGGGAAAATGCAAATTAAAATAATCAGCTCTCTGGCACCGGCCCAGTGGCATAGCAGTGAAGTTTTGCGCATTCCACTTTGGCGGCCTGGGGTTCGCCAGTTTGGATCCCGGGCGCGGACCTACCGCACTGCACATCAAGCCATGCTGAGGCGGCATCCCACATAGAGCAATTAGAAGGGTGTACAGCACTGACATCCAACTATTTACTTGGTCTTTTGGGGAGAAAAAAAAGGAGTAAAGGAGGATGATTCGCAACAGATGTTAGCTCAGGACCAATCTTCCTCAAAAAAATAAATATATATATATATAAAATAATCAGCTCTCACTCCATACCCATAAGAATTGCTAAACTATAAAAGATGACTATCAAAGAGCCAGCAACAACGTGGAACATGCAAGACTCTCATATACTACTATGAAGAGTGTAAGTTAGTGCAACTCTCTTGCTATTGAAAGTATTTGATATAGATAACACATCTAACATACCCATACTAAGTAAGACAGCGTTTCTACTCTTAGCTTTACCCAAAGTAATGCATGCATATGTTCACCAAAATACCTGTATTAGAACATTCATAAAAGCATAACTTGTAATGTTCGTGGATTAGGAAGTTACCTAAATTCCCATCAGCCATGGAGTAGATAAATATACTGTTGTACATTTCCCAAATAAAATACTATATAACAATACAAATTGATGACTTATAACAACATACAACAATATGAATGAAACTCACAAATGCGACATTGAGAGATCAAGTACAAAAACAGGCGAAAACAATCTACGCCCTTACACATCAGGATAACAGTTATTCTTGGTGGGATAGACTATTACTGAGCAAGAGAGGGGCTTCTGAGGGAATTGATAACATTCAGTTTCTTGAGCTCAGTGCTGATTATGTGAGATTGTTATTTTCTAAAATCCCTTGTGCTGTAAACTAATGCATGTGCCCTCTTCTATATTTATACTATATCTTCAAAAAGCTTTGCAAATCTCCATGCTTGGTCAAGCTGCTTTCACATTTGTGCAGTCCCTTGACATCCATCTGCTCCTACTTCCCCCTCATCAGCTTTCCCTCTGCCTTTCATACCATCTGCCTTCTGTAAGAGATTCTGCCTCTTTTTTTTTCTTTCTTGCACTGGCCTTTTGTAGCTTCTTTCCTAAATCTGTCATGCTACTTCTCCTTCCTCATCTTAGCAAAAATTGAAAGAAAATTCATAGTCCCTGTATATCTTTGTTTCTTCACATAATATCCCATTCTCACTTACTTCATATTTTCCCACAGGAAAACATGGATTTGCATGGAGGAAAAATCTGGACCCTATCCAGATTTTTAGGATATTTATAGGGAAATATTTAGGAGGAAGAGTTGTTGAAAAGGGACAAAGACCTAATTAGCACCATAGATTCTTTGAGATCATGACCCTTCTAGCTGCTGGTAGAGGCAGAAACCTATAACCACTGATTCTACTCTGCAATCTAGACACTGTACCCACTTTCTTTGCGTACAGTCTTCAGGAAATGCACCCTTGAAGAAGGTTGTTTTTATTTACAAAGGGTTGGGAAGAAAGGTAGTGGGTAGCAGGGAGTAGACTTTTTCCCAATCCTTGTCATCCATCATGTTATCTTGGATTAATTTGTCATGAGATGGTGTGAATCCCACCTTCTCCCATATGCTCAGTTTCTTTTAGTCTGTGAAAGATGCATCTAACTTGCATTGCCTCTATTCATCTCAGGCAATTTATTAATAATACAATGTGTAATCCCCAAATGGTCTGGATGACACTGCACTGACTGAATGTTATTTAAAAGCATGCTTCAGGGGGAAAAAATGCTATATATTATGTCTCCCTGGCCATTTTAATTTTCTTTTATTGCATCTTGGCAGGAGCTTAATAACTATGCATTGAATAAAATAAGGCATTACAGATCATGTATTAATTACCACAATGTTAAGAAATACTGTCTCTGCCCTCAGAGATGGCAAATTTAAATAAATGGGATTTAAAAATATCACTTGCCAATTTTCCTTCATTCAGAATGCAAGTTATAAATATATTTCTTTGTTTTTCCATGAGGGAAACTATTGTTTCAGAGGAGGGGAACTGGTAACTCTCCTCTGGGAAACTTCTGCCAGAGAATCATGATAATTCTGGGACATAACTGTTTAAAGGGTTCTACCATTACGTTCTACCATCACTTACATATTCAATTTAGTCCTTGGTAGATACTTTTTTAGATTCTGGCAGGGAAAGTGAGGCACTTAGTGGCTTTTTCAGTTCACCTTTGCCATTTTTCCTTCTACATCATCTTTTTGCAAATATTTTCTCCATTCCTTATGTAATATGTGCTATAGGTGAGGATCCCCAACAGCACAGTGGTTAGTTCCCAGAACTTTGAATCAAACTCCTTGAGTTATTTTTCTCTAGTTTTACTGAAGTAGAATTGACAAATACAAATTGTATATATTTAAAGCGTACAATGTGATGTTTTGATATATGTATACCTTGTGAAATGATTACCACAATCGAACTAATTAACACATGCATCACCTCACATAGTTACCATTTTTTGTGAGTATCGTGACAACACAAGATCTACTCTTTCAGCGAATTTCAAATATACAGTATTGTTAACTATAGTCACCATGCTGTACATTAGACCTCTAGAGCTTAATCATCTTATAACTGAAAGTTTGTACCCTTTAGCCAACATCTCCCCCATGTTCCCCACTGCCTGTCCCAGACCCTGGCAAGCTACCATTCTACTCTCTGCTTCTGTGAGTTAGATTTTTTAGATTCCACCTATAAGTGAAATCACACAGTACTCATCTTTCTATGTCTGGCTTATCTCACTTAGCATAATACCCTCTAGATTCATCCATGTTGTCAAACAAATGGCAAGATTTCCTTCTTTTTATGGATGAATAATATTTCTTTTCTTTTTATATACTCCAATTCTTTATCCATTCATCCATGAGTTTAACTACTAATTCACCTACTGGCTCATTGACCACATGATTTCTCTTCTCTAAACTTCAAATTACTTATCTGTAAAATGAGGTTATTCATAGCTACAAAACCAAAAGTGTTCTGTGTGTATTGAATGAACAATGCATGTAAATGCTTAAAAATATTATCAAGTATTCTATTTTTGTTAATTTTTTTGTTGCAGAACTGTTTTTCTTGAATTAAGCAGAGCCACTTTACCTCTTATATCTGTCTACCCTCTACTTCTCTCAGAGCATCATATGGAAATTCATTTTAAATGCAACGTGACAAGCTTTGATAGACTGGGGTTGTTTCTCTAGCTCTTTGTTGAATCCAGATGTCCCAGGAGGATTTCCCTGAATCTCATGATCCAGAAATAACTGATTCAACCATCTCTTTGGAGGTCTGAAAACTTCTGCAAGATTTTGTCATATTTTCACGGGGCTTGTGTTTTCAGTGAGTGCCCCAAAGATCCTTTCGAAAAGAGTGAATGGTCAAAACTATATTCAAAATAATACCAAGATGTTATTTGCATTTCCCCCTTCATCTCTGTTTTCTAATATCAGTTGAGATTTCTTATTTGACTAATTAAGAAATGTATTGTTTAATTATTATATAAGTGGTATTTTCCTAGATGTATTATTGCTGATTTCCATATAGTCATTCAGAATAATGTAAAGATTTCCATTCTTTTAAATATATTGAAATTTGTTTTATTGCCTAGAAAATGCTATGTTTGAATCAAAGTATCTTGTGCACTAAAAAATGTGTTGTACTTTACAATCGGAAGTACCATTCTGTAAATAAAAATTAGATCAAGTTAGTTTTTCAAATCTTCCGTTTATATGGAATTTTTTGTCTGATGTTTCTACCAATTGCTGAAAGAAGAGTTTAAAATTTCCAAACATGATTGGGGAATTTCTTTAATTCTTCAATTTTTTTCTTCATGCGTTTTGTAGCTTTCTTAGTAAGCACATGCATATATGGTTACATCTTTAGGATGCATATTGTCCTTCTTTATTGTGAAATGTCCTTCTATATCTCTGGCAATACTATTTATCTTGAAGTCTATATATCTGGTGTTAATAAAGCTATTCCAGCCTTTTATGCATATTGTTTGCATGCTACCTTGTTTTCCCTCTGTTTACTTTCAAAGATATCTATATTTTATGTTAAATATGTCTCTTTTAGATAGCACACAGTTGAACTGGTTGTGTGCTTTGATCCACTGTCAATCTCTGTCTTTTAATTGGAATGTTATAGAATATAAATATTTAACATAATTATTAATATAGTTATATTATCTATGATTTTATTATTTTCTGATTGTCCTTTCCTTTTTTATTTTTTGGTTGTATTGTCCCTCTAATCCCTTTTCTGCTATATTCTGTATTTTTTAATATTTTTATCATACTATTTTAAACATCTATTCTTTTCTATATTTCTTTGTGTTTTTATTTACAATAAGGATTATAGCTTACAAACCTAAACTTTAACAGTTTTCTTACACTTAATATTATTTCACTCAACCTAAATTAGAGACAATGTTATAACGTTTGCTTTAAAAGTGATCAACTGTATTTTAAAGAACTTAAGAGGAAAAAAATAGTCTTTGGCGTTTACCCAGATAACACCATTTCAGATACGCTCACTTCATTTCTGAAAATTCAAGTTTCCTTCTGGTATTATTTTTCTCCAGTCTGAAGAAATTATTTTTCCATTTCTTATAGAGACGATCTGATGGTGACAATTTCTATTAATTACTCTCTCTCTAAAATGTGTCTATTTTATTTTCACTCCTGAAGGATATTTTTACTGAATATTAAATTCTTCATTGACAGTGTTTTACTTTCCTTTCTTTTTCTTTCTTTCAGCTCTTTAAACATGTTGATACACATTGTATTTTTGTCTCCATAACTTTTGATGAAAAATCAAGTCATTTGAATCGTTACTCCGCTGTATATAATGCACTGGTTTTTTTCTGTATCAATTCCTGAGACAGAACCATGCGGAACTGGATACTAACACAAGAGCTGGAGTCTTCCAATGTTTCTTCCTTTTCATAGTGGTTGCAAATTTATACCTGTTCTTAATGCTGCTTCTATCATAACTTCCATGAGTGTTATGTTTGTCCTTCCAATGAAACACGAAGGTGCTTGTACATAGATACAGTCTTTATTGTAGCTCAGTGTCACCTCCATCCACCCCATAGCACCGTGTTGACCATTCTATTGTTGCCCTACAGAAGGCTTTGCTCAAGACTGACTTATGACAGGTGAAAGCTGTTACAATGATTTTACTACTTTTGATCAGTTGATTCACAGGTTGTTGGGGGGATAGGGATATAGAATAGACTCAGTTGGTAAGAACATAACCAGTGTTTATGCTGAGAAATCAGACATTCTGGGGATTAGCTCCTTTTCTGATACTTTACTGGTTAGATAACCTCATTAACCAAGTGGAAGTGATACTTGTTTTGACTACTCTCTTGAGAAGTTGTAAAGATGCCCAAGATGAGCAATGTCAATATGTTTAGTGTCACAGAAATGTCCAGTCATCAGACCCTAAAATAACTGTGCTGGTTACTACATGATATGGAACAGAGGGGACAACAGAGAAAAATTGAAGTAGGT
Source organism: Diceros bicornis minor (assembly GCF_020826845.1). NCBI lineage: Eukaryota > Metazoa > Chordata > Mammalia > Perissodactyla > Rhinocerotidae > Diceros > Diceros bicornis. The sequence continues at coordinate 72,221,965 of NC_080745.1, forward strand.
AAAAAGATTGATATGCATTATCATGTCTGTTTGTCTCCATGTTTGTAAGAATAAAAAATATAAGCTTTGAAAAAACAAGCATCCTTCCACAAACACTTTTGCCACCTAATAAATGCAAAGTAATTGCGCACATTTTGACAGCAGCAATACCACTACTACTACTACTAGTAATAATTCTGAGAGTTAACGCCCTTTATTTAAAGCTTACTTTGTTGTCAGGCACCACTCCAAGAAATACATTATGGTGTTATCTTAAGTAATCCTCACTGAGTTAAGATAGATTTCATTATTCTCATTTTATAAATGATGAATCTGAGGCTCACAGAAGTTATGAAACTTTCCTAGGCCACCCAGCTAATGAAGGAAAGAGCAAAGACCATGAAGCCATGGTACCTTGGATCAGAACCTACTTAGCTGTCTTCCTGTCCTGGTGGCCTTATGTTCTATGGGACCAGGAGTCATCTCCACATTAAACTGTTTGGTTCTTTACAACCTGTGGCTCTGTGGGCACCAGTTCAGAGTCTCTGCTGCTGATGTCGATAGTTTGTCAGATCATGGCGGTGTTAGACTCTCCAGCTAGTTCTTTGGACGTTGTATGTCTTATGATGAGGTTAACCACTGGCAAAACTGTCATTTGGGTCCAACTGAACTTGAGTAATCATTCTCTTCCTTTTGTAATATACCTCTTCTGACCATGCATAATAGGTAATTCTAAGTACCTACATCACAGAGTGGTCATGAAAATTAAATGAGATAATAGTGTAAAGCCAAGCACATGATAAGTACTCAATAAACTGTACATAATACAGACACACACATGTGCATATACCCAGTTGTTTACATTTGTATAAAGACGTATAAGAATGTGACTGGCTTGGGAAAAGCCACCATCTCCTATGTGTTAGAATTGAATCCACTGGGTGCTGTACTCTACCATCCTGCCCTTCATAAAGGCTTAATATAGTGTAACAAGGCAGGTGCAATCAATTATTATGAGGCTGAGGAGGTTGCTGGGTTCTTTACCCTCTGGAATACCTGGGCTGAAAGTAGCTTTGGCCCACAGAGACAGCAGAGAGCCCACAGCATAAGTCTGATGTCTTCTGACACTGGCCTGAAGTCTTGATGTGTTTCTAAGGCCTAAATAAACTTGGTCCTCCCGCTTTCGTTTCAATAGTCTCAATTCAACTTCTCTACTAGGCTGCCTCACTACTCATCTTCTTTCTTTAGACAGAAGAATGAAGATGTATCTTCAGAGAGGTACCGATATTACAAAAGCTAAGAATCCAGACTCCAATCCTCCCTTTGTTTGGCCTATGAGTGTGGTACAAGGGGAGATTGCAGAAGCACGACCTATTCTAAATGAGTTATATGCTTTATTGTAGCTAATCTTTGAACAACACTGGTGAGAGATGGAACTGTCTTCTGTTTAAATGTAAGGCACAAAACTTTATCAATTTGGGCAACTTGTCCCAAGATGAACAGCTAGAAAGGCTTGGTTTGGAATGACACCAGTTGAGCTAAAACACTTAACACTGTAAATTATCCCACTTCCACTGCATTGCCAATTTGCATTTCAAATTAAGATACCATTAACAAAAATACTATATTTCTAATACTAAAATTTCAGGAGACTCTGGTGAGATGCAGTTACTTCAGTAGGCTTTGCCATTTTAGGATCTCAAATTTCACCAGAGACTTAGTTTATGAAGCGTAACTAGCTAGAGAAGGGTTCCAGTCCCCCGTTGCATAGAGATGTTGTCTGGGGCTTTGCCCCTTTTCCCTGTCAAGAGGTGTGATTCACCAGCAAGTCATCATTCACTTGCTCAGGCTGAGATGCTCCTGGAGGACACACTTTCAAGGGTATGAGTTGCAATTCTTGGTGCTGAAAAGTTTGCTTTTCTTTTCAGGTGACAAGAGCGTTCTTTATATCATCCTGAGATAAGGGTGCTTCCTGTACATCAGCATGACAGGTATGGCCAATCATATTCACAGAAGTTTTGAAGGATCTGAAGAGTCCTCACTCTCTAGCCCAGTCAGTAGAATCATGATATTCAGCTTTTGGTTTGGATTTTAAAAGACAACCAAAGTCAGAAGCACAGATCTTGTTTTTCAATCACGTAAGCGATAATAAATAAAAAGCGAATCTGTACTAATATGTACTGGAAGCTCTAAACCATGAAGTCACACCATTTATTGTTTTCCTTTTCTGCTTGTAATTCTCAAACACAGTGAGCCCATACTATGCTTTAACATCTAAGGATCATAATTATCTGACAAGGAGTGAAAAGTTAAGACAAAATCCTAATGAGTTTTGATTCTGAGAAATGATTCAACTTTACTCCTCTATGGGGATGGAAAAATCAATAATAGCAGAGATGCTATGACTATTTGGGCCCGATTTCCTAGGTAGACCACATATCGCTGATGTCAAAGACTCTGACACTGATCTTGCCCCAGAAGTTCATCAAGTATTGCTTCCATTTATCAGAAGGTAAAAATGATCTTATCTCTATGATGTTCATTGGCCAAACTGGTGCTTGCGTATATTGGTTTTGCTAAGATCAAGCAACTTCAGTGAAAACATCATCTTTGACATTCAGGTACTTAGGCCCTGTAATGATGTTCCAAATCAGCTGGAACTACCTACAACTTCCAGATGGGATGCTCCATCAAAAATTCTAGCAGTGATAGATTAGGGCTAGCCACATGTGGTAAGACAAAGGATTAAAGTGGCCAAGAGTTTTCCAGTAGACATTGCAATTCTCCAAACAATCCAGAGGATCCCAAGAGACCATAAGCAATACATCAGCAGGGAACTGAGAACAGAGAATGGAGATTAAACTAAGGAGCCAGGCACAGGCACGTCTTGGTCTTCTAGGCAGGATGATCCAAAGCTCAAGAGCCAGCACATAAGGAAAAGAAGCATTGACTAGTCAAGGGGGTGCTCATGGCAAACTCAGGCCCATGGTCACAGAATAGTGACCCATCCCTAAGGTTACTGCTTGGTTTTAGAGTCAGATGGGCAGTCAGGTGAACTCTATCCAACACTGGGACAAGACAGAAATACCAAGCCCAAAGGAGAACCTCACACAGAGAAGACATTGAAGTTAGGTATGTAGGTGTTGGGCGTTTCTGTGACTGGGTGGGAGTTTCTTGGACTCCAGAGTTGTAAATCCAGAGGATCAGACATGCAGTGCTCAATCCCAAAAAGAAAGAATAAATGCCTGCTTCTGATGTAATTGGTGAGATGCCAGAGCATTTGTAATGACACTAAGCCTACCTAGTGACAAACAACAAACAGGAAAAGAATAACAATTGTACCTTCTTCTTTCACTATGTATTTCAAAGAAATTAAAATATTTTTTGGTCTGAAAGATAATCACATTTCTTGCATTCACTGCTTTTATTTATGCTTTGTAGCACAGATGACATTTACAGACAAGAAAGGAGGGCTATTCTCCTTGAAAAGAGTGCACATCTCTAAACAAAACAGGTATTTCTAAACAAGAGAATTCATGGCTAATGAATTCTGCATGCATCAAGCAGATATTCCTCACCCCTCACCCTTCTCAGAGGGGAAAGCATGTCCTTATTTTGTTTTACCTGGACAGGAGAATTGTTCACCCAGGAATGACAAGTCATTTTGTTTCATAATTGTCGTTTATCCTAAAACCCAAATGGAAGTTTAAATGAGAATGGAATGGGGTACTCCATGAGCCATCTCCAGAGAGCCGGCATGGTTACATGTACTTAGATAAGACCAAAAGTGCTGTGCTGTGGGAATAGGAGCTCTTGAATCACAGCTGCCAAAAGCCAGGTGTTTTCCTTTGCTATTTGATCCCTCTGGGCCTCAGTTTACTCAAAATGAGAGAGTTAGCTTAAATGATGTCAAAAATTCAGTCTTAATTACATAGGTCCATTTATGGACCTATGAAGTATATAAACACATTCCAGTATATTATTATCAGAGTATTTCTATACGTGTGGGTAATGTTAGTGATGTTAAGCTCTTGTTGGTATTACAGATATCTAATAGGTATTTCATGCATGAGTAGTATTACTGCTGCCAAAATAAAATCGTGTGTGTGTGCCTTCTGTATACTGTTTAATGATAATGGATGTTTTTAGAAGTGTGAAACATACATATACTACATAATTCCCCATTTAGTTTTCTGGAGAATATATTTGTTTTATTAGCATTACATAGGCTGTAAAATATCATTTAATTGTATTCACCCCTCTTTTGGGCAAAATGATATTCAATGATCTCTCCCCATCTCTCTAGCTTAATTTCCCTTATCAGGCTGTCAATTCTTGGATTATCATTTCACCTTGTACACTTTAGTTTCCTCTTTTAGTAAAATAATAGGGTTGGATTAAAGCAACATTTCCCAAAATGAGTTTTGTAAAATGCACCGTAAAACAACAGAGTTCTGTAGTCAAATGTTTGGAAAATGCTGCAATCTACATTCCTTCTTAGAAATCTGGCTTTCACATCAACACATTAGTGATTCTAAGAAGTATGACAAGGAAGAAACCCATTTAACTTTAATTCTTCCAGTTTACCCTAGACTTATTTAACTATGGAATTCTTTATTTCTTAGTCATAGCAATTAAATAGGGTCATCAGATACAATAATCTCTGGATTTGCATTGAGGACACTTGAAAGTATACAATTTCTAAGGTTTCTTGGATTGTTTATGTAGATCAAAACTATAGTGTTGTTAGAAGAATTTTAGGGCAGTGAAAATATGTTGTATGACACTATAATGATGGATACATGTCATTATCCTTTTGACCAAACCCAAAAAAAGTACAACACCAAGTGTGTTGTAATGTAAACTGTGGACTGTGGGTGATAAGATGTGTTGATGCATGTTCATCAATTATAACAAATGGACCGCTCTGGTGGGGGATATTAATAATGGGAAAGGCTATGTATGTGTGGAGGCAGGAAGTATATGGGAAATCTATGTACCTTCTCAATTCTGCTGTGAACCTAAAACAGCTTTAAAAAAAATACTCTTAAACAATGTTTAAGAAATATGGTATTGTTGCAATATGAGACCCCCCAATATGTAACAGAATTTATAAATCCTCATCATGAGATAGCCCTTCCCTACACACTCTTTCTCTATTTTAGGAAAAGAAACAGGTTAAATAATTAGTACATAGTCTCTTTCCCTTCACTCACTTTCAGAGGTGTATGTGTGTGTTTGTATAAAACTTTCTTACATTTTAAGGTCAGTAGTAGAGAAGAACATGAAGTTGGAAACTAACCTCCTCAGATTGTGTTTGGTCATCATGATATTCAAGGCAAATTAATCTCTCCATGTGTTAGTTTTCTTATTTGGAAAATGGATTCAATAGTAGCTGCCCTTTTTTACTTTAAGGATGTTCAAAAAAATGTGTAAAATTGGGCTCAAAATCAAAGCTTCTCATCCTAGAGAAATGAAGGCAGAATGAAGAGCTAAGCTTAAAACTGTAAAAATTATGGAAAATTTAGATGAGAAGAACTCAGTATTTTTTTATTAATTTCTGAAATACATGACTTATGGAGACCCTCTGAATTTCAAAAGAGAGAATTTTAGGACAGAAGTAAATGAATAAATTGCATCAAGCTGGTTGTTTTCAAGAGCATCCAAGCAGTAACTAAACTAAAATTAATGATGACAATACAACTTAGACAAAGAATTGCAGACACTGAAGAATGAGACCACTACAGCAGATTTTTAAAGACCTATGGCAACATTTAAAGATAGCCCTCACTTTTGAAAGCTGAAGCTACAGAGTCTCAGATCTGAAAAATTCCTTCCAAGTGATCTAACTTAGCCTGTCCCTTAGTATTCCCCATACAATCCAAGACAAATTTTGTCAAGAATGACAACGGATCTCCCTATATACATCCCTTGTTTTCTCTTGAGAGGGAGATTCTACTCCAGTCTGTCCCACTATGTTCTTTAATAAAGGACTCTGTGAAAAATACTGTGCTCTCCAAATAAAAAATGACTAATTTATACGACACCTATCACTCATCTGACTTCATGAGGAGAGTCATCACACATAAAAAACAAACAAAAAAATGTACACACACCACAGAACAAAAAATATCTTTGTGCAGAACTTTAGGCTATTGTAAGAAGTGTTTGAAATAACTAGGCTTGAATGGGATCATTTTTCAAATCAATGGATTTCACTGCATCTTGGAAAGAATATGAAGAAGCCAATGAGGGCATTTATACTTTATGCCCGCAGAGTTGGTTTTGTCTTACACACATTATTTCCTTCATCCTTAGCCATTCTTTGGGAGTCAGGCTTTGCATATACCTTTGCTCCAAGCTGTATCTTGATTTCAGACAGTTTCTCCACTACTGAATGTGGACCCTACAGTCTAAATTCCCCTGTGTGCCTTCTGATTAGACTCTAAGTCTTTTGAGGACAAAGACTATATCAGATTCTTCTTTCTCTGGTCTCTTAGCCCTTAGAAGAGGGAATAGGACAAGAAAGAGGCTCTGTAAATGTTTATCGCATATATGAAGAAATGAACATATGAATAAGTATGTGGATTATGATTTTATTTTTTTAATTATTTACAAATTTTTTCAGAGGTAACTATATACTGTACTTTGGATTATCATGCATGTGCCTCTTATATTTACTACTTATAAATCAATCCTCAAATAATAAACAGTGCTGTTTTTACATTTTCAAAATTATTATAAGTTTTTTCCTCTGCAGCTCACTTTTACTCATATGAGAGATTCTAATACATTTCTTTTAACTGTTCAATAGTATTTTATTGTATAAATGTAGCATATTTCATTTATATATTTTTATATTGATAGAAATTTGGATTTTGTCCCCGTTTTTTACTTTTAACAAAATGCTGCTATGTACATTCTTATAGATGTCTCAGACTGCACAAGTGAGCAGGTTTCTCTAGGGAATAGCCCTAGGAGTGGAATTGCTGTGCTGTAAAGTGCACATATATTCAACTTTCCTAGGGATTAGCAGGCACCTCTTCAAAATGGTTATTCAATTTATACTCCTACGAATCCTCATTTTATGAAACTTCAGTTTTCCAACACTAACTCTTAGCCTTTTGGGTACTAACTTCTACAAGATGATAGTCTTTGCTCCCAGGCTTACTCAAGGAGCTGTGTCTCAGAGCTCCTAAGAAACTTCATGTGTGTTTAAGAGCAGAGAATTGGACCCACCATTGTGTGAATGGGTTCCAATTTCAATTCACGACTTGCAGTCACAGTGGTGCTCAGCGTCTGGAGTCTAAGATTTCTTTCCTCCTTAGTCTCAACTGTTTGCTGCATATTTATTGTAAATACAGGTTCCAGCATAATTGAAGTTTACTATTAATGGCAAAGACAGGCTTGCATTTATCTAAATTGATCTGTGTTAGCAGAACTGATTGTGTTCCTATTCATCCATTTCTAGTCTTCCTGTGTTCTAGGAGATTTAATATCCTGTTACATCCCACTGTGGGTTAATAGTACTTCAGGGCAACAATACGGTTGCTGAGGTTCTGAGGTTTTGGTAACTGCAGGTTTCAATTTACTATCTCTATGTTCAATTTATTAAATATCATAATGCCTCAGAATAAAATTTAATGAAAAAAATCAGACTCTGCAGTATTCTAGCCGTATTTCAAAGGGAAGCTTGCATTAGGTGATCTTTTTTTTTTTTTTTTTTTTTTTGGTGAAGACGATTAGCCCTGAGCTAACATCTGTTGCCAATCCTCTTTCTGCTCAGGAAGATTGGACCTGAGCTAGCACCCTTGCCCATCTTCCTCTCCTTTATATGTGAGATGCCTGCGACAGCGTGGCTTGGTAAGTAGTGCATAGGTCTGCGCCTGGGATCCCAACATGATGACCCCGGGCCTCGGAAGTGGAGCGCGTAAACTTAACCACTATACCATCAGGCCGGCCCCTTAGGTGATCTTTTAATTAAGCATTTGGTACCAAAAATAACCCATCCTATTTAGAGCTATGGTCACTACTGGTATATCTTTCTCTTCTAATGGTTACTTTTCATCTCAAAGTCCTCTGAAAGTATTAATATCTCAAAAGAGAAGGGGATTCATATGAAGCTTTATAATTTTTTTGTCTGTTTGCTTATTTTCTATGCTTTCACACCTGCCTTTCTGTTACCAATGAGGATTTTAGATGTAAGTATGTTTTTGTTCTTGCTGTTTATTTGCCTTCAAGGCAAATGTTTTTACTGAGAAAAGCGTGAATATAGAGAAGTGAACAAATCATAAGTGCACAGCTCAGTGAATTTTCACGAGGTGAATGCAGCTTGTGACTAGAGCGTAGATCAATACTCAGAACACCACCTATACCTCAGCGGCCCCCTGGTTGCCTTTTTCAGGCACTCTCAACCTCCAAACTAACTAAGTGCCTCTCTGGGTTTTAGATACATACAACACACCAAGTAAGCCTTTTATGCATGATATCGGTAAATTTCAGAACAAAGAAATAACTCTTTCAAGGTCACACAAGGAGCACAAGCATTAGCACCAGCACTGCACTGCAACATGCAACTCCAAACAGCAGAGGAGAAATGACCACAAAGTCAAGCACGCGTCAGTCATGTAATCCAAAACTTAACTTTCAGAGCATGTGCTGAAATGTGGACATATCCACTTCAACTGGAATTCTTGCCTTTAAGCTGAAAACCCTTTCCATGATGTCAGTTACTTAATATTCTGATTAACTGTGGTTTCATTATCTCGTGATGCAATAGAGAGAGCATGAAATATTAGAAACCAACATCGTAATTCAATTTTCACTATGTACATTTTAGTCTAGTTACCTCAGCTCCTTAAACTCTGCGTTAGTAGAATTTTGCATTCTATATATCATCTGTAGAATGAGGAGAATAAACATTATCTGGGAGGGTTGCTAATAGAATTCTTGATAATGTAGTCTCAGCACTTGACTCCTTAAAAGCACTCAACACATAAAAACTTATCTAAAACTGTAATGAGAATATTCGTCTCTCTTGTAGTCATCTCAAACCTACACCCTAAGCTTACTCAGGAGCTAACATCCTCTATTTTTAGCATCTATAACTTTTATGATAATATTATTTGATATTGGACAAACGGTGATACTGCCCTAAAGGCATGTAGCAAGGACAATTTCCTATCTCCAGGTGAGGGCTCAGCAGATGGCAGGACAAGGAACTTTCCTGTAACAGATAAATCATGGATGGGCAGTTCCTCTGGGAACACTGAAGGGGAAGCACCTTCATAGGATTGTCAACGAAAGCCAAGCATCTAGAGGCAGTGTCCAACTTCTCCTCTGAGTGGTTTAGGAACCACTTCCTTGAATTGAAGACATAGGCTGACCTACCGGGCCCTCAGCACTCTCCTCAGGACCCCATAGCAATGTCTGACTTGCAAGATGGCTCTCTGTTGTTTGTGCACATAAACACCTGAAACAGGTCACTGGCCCCAGATACTCTGTGCACGACTCCTTTGTTTTTTTTCTTCTTCTTCCCTCACCTTGCAACCTCCCTACATTTGCAATTCCACTCTGGGGCCCACAGACTGGTTAGAGGCCTAGCAGGAAATTAAGAAACTCAAAAACAGACACAGACTTAGTTAAGAGAGTCATTAGTGACCCACTAGAGTGACAAATGGCATTTGCTCACAGTGTTGAAGGGTGGAATATTCATTTCCCACCTTGGCTGCTCCTGCTGCGATTCCTCTGGGACACAATTCACAGCCCAGAGAAGGGAAATGTTGCAAGAGCTCCAAAGGGGCCCCTCTGAATGTTCTCTTCCAGTGCTTTGCTGCCTCCAGGGCTCAGTTAGCTCAGAGTAGGCGGTATTTCTGAGGTATTTCTCAGTAATCGATGTGTGGAGTCTTCACCTACTAAGAGTTTCTTCCCCTTCCCTCTGACCATATTTCCTTCCACCCTTCAGAAAAGAAAAGGCCATCTCAGGACCCCACCACTCTCCTCTCTGAAAATTACATCTCCTCATAATTTTCTGTGAGTAATCTCCCTTCTACAATCAGGAAGGTGGAAGGGAAAGAGCCTCAGATTTGGAGTCTGAGGATCAGAGATGGATCCCAGCTCTGCCAGTAGCTTGCTGTGTGTCCTCAGGGAATTTAATCAGCCTCTTTGAGTCTCAGATTACTTATTTGTGAAATATGAACATCTCAACCCACTGGGGAGTTAGAAGGTAGAAATGTTGAATATGAAAGAGCCTGACATGTAAGAGGTAACTGAAGTAAATATCAATCAAGTCACTCCTCTGCTCAAAAACTTACAGTGGCTTCTCATTACTTACAAGTATAAAGTTCAAATGTCTCTGCCTGGCTTTCCCTGGTACCTCAAGGCATAGGTTATTTATCCTATCTGAGATTTACTCCTCCCTAACATATACGTTCCTCCACCCAGGCTAAATTCCTCTACCTGTCAAGAATACGTTCCCAGCTCACTTCAGTCTCACTATCTTGACTCATGATCCCCCACGTGAGATAGCATCCCACCCAACCCCCACCTCCAGTCCAAATCCCACCTATCTTTCAACACTTTGATCAAGTTCCCCCTCTTTCATAACAGTTCACTCAAATATTCCAACAGCACTGACCATACCCTTCTCCCAAGATTTTGTTTGTTTATTTTTAATAATGGTAAGAACACTTAACATGAGATTAATGCACTTATCAAATTTTTAAGCATAAGATATGTAGTGTTAACTATAGGCACTATGTTGTATAGCATATCTCTAGAACTTATTCATCTTGCATAACTGAAACTTTATACCTGTTGAACAATAACTCCCCATTTCTTTTCTTTCCCCAGTCCCTGGCCATCACCATTCTACTCTCTGCTTCTATTAAGTTCGTCTTATAGACAGTCACAAACAGACCCTTACTTACCAGTCAGCTAATTATTTCAGGTGTGTTCATTTTATCTTTGTCACTGTATATTTCATTAGAACAAAGACATAATCAATTTACATGCCCCCCCCAGAATATTCATATTTTACTGAGTCTTACCAAGGAATGACTCAATAATTAATTAAATGGTTTCTTGACTAAGAGCCTAGAATGTCAAAGACTCCAATCATTTCAGTCATTTCACAAGTGGATGGTGTCTCTCCCATTCATTTATTCACTGAACAAATTCTTTCTAGCCACTTCCATATACTCGACATTCTGCTGGGATGAATCGGATGAATACAATTGCTTTTTCTCATGTAATCTATAATCTAATGAGGGAAATAAGCAAGTGTAATGAGCAGGAGAAAATTGTATTATTTTAGCAGCAACTCCAGGATTTATTTTGGAGAGAGAAAACTGTTGAATAAAATTTGGATAAGGAATTGGGGTAGACGTTGAACCTCCCTCACCCCACCCCAATTGCCCAAGTGCTGGCTGATGCCTAGGTTTCACAGGGAGAAAGGTGCTCTGACTAATAAAGGAGATTAATTTAGGCTTCCTAGAATAGCTAGAGAGGCAGAAGATGAGGAACAGAAACAGGTGTAGGAGGGGCACTTATCTGCTTTACATGTGAGCCCATTGCCAGAAACTCTCCCTCAAAAAGTCTATAAACAGTATGATATACTCATAAATGCTTTTAATTAATGTTGTTGCTTTGCTGTTGTTAAAAATGAGCACTGGCCTGAGTTTCATCTTAGGGTCCAGGTAGTGTAGGACAATATGTCCCAACTTTCTCACCAATGCTAAATCAGTGTTGTCTGGAAGAATAAACGCCCACTCGAAACCCCTCTCACCTCACCTTTTTTATTAGCAGCCAACCTGTGGATGGAAGAACTTTCTTAGGCCGTGGCATTAAGTTCAATCCAATTTCCAGATTTCAAAGGCAAAGAAGGCCCCCATCTGACATCGGTGTTACACAAGTAAATCAGCACTTAAGTATAGAATAAATACCAGCATTAAATGAGATGACATAAAAAGCAGAGCCTAATGTAGTCTGAGGAATGGGAGGCTGATGGAGTGGGTTGCTGAAGGGAGGGGGTACTTTCCAGAGGAAATGACATTTATGCTGAGGCCTGAATCATGAGTAGAAACAAGCAGAATGAAAATGGATAAGATTTTGACATGTTTAGATTCTCATGTACAGGATCTGGGAGAGGAATTGAGAGAGACAAAGAAAGGGGGTAGAGGGAAGAGAGAGAAGAGAGAGAAAATGGGGATAAAATAGAGAGCAGAAAGAACAAAGTCTACACCTCAGGCTGCTCCAGTAAAGCCAAACCCATCTGAGGTGGATAGTGCAATTTCTCCAGAAAAAAAGTGAACCCAAGGGGACATTTGGACTTGAGAATTATTTGGAAATTTTCTGAAGTATCCTAATGATGCTACTACATAGACAGTGCCCCAGAGTTGGCCCCATGCCTGAGCTGCAAGAAAACTATATTCTTCTGACATGAGGTGAGCCAAGCTAAACCTTGGAGAAGACTGTCTACATGAGAAAACATCACATCTAACTTTAATGTATGATTCATTTATGAAACAGAACTGGTACCAGAAATTTGTGGAATTGATGAACTGATGAAGTTGGTCTTTGGTTATCTGTTTCTCAAATCATGACCTAGTAGTGCTCAGGTCTCTGCATTTGTTCTTCAGGTGCTTAGAAGTGCCCAGGTCCCAGTTTATGATTCCAACATGCCCTCCACCAAAATTTCCATTAACCCTGGCATTTATCTCGTTTACTGGAGAATGCAGATAATTTAATAATTATACTCCCTTTTGGGTCATTAATGGTTGACTAAAGTTTCCTATGTCACTGTCCATGAAGTATTAGCTTTCAAACATGCATGTAAGGTGCCATAATAGAGATATGGAGAGGAATCTTTCAGTGGTGGGAGTGGGAGGGGACTCAACACATAAATGCCTATTTCAGCTTTTGGTCATTGAGACTAAAAATGAGCTTCTTGTTGGTGAAGACATTTTCCTGTTCATGACAAACCACAACTATACACACACACATGCATACATGTAAATACACAGAGATATATGCCCGTTCGCACCCCACAGGAAACCAGGACCCCATTGATTGCTATTTCATAGCAATCAATGCTACCTGATTTGTGCCAGGAAGATCAGGTCTAAAATTATACACTGGAGCTTCTCAGCCCAACTCCCTTCCTCCAAACCCGTAAGTAATTATTTGAGAGAAAATTATAATACACATTACATAAAGTAATTTATTTCCTAGACAAATCTCAGACTTTAAGCATTTTTAATCTGGTAATTTTTAATAAAGTAATTGTGGAATTAGGAATACATTTTTCACTAGTCAGTAATTATTTTACTTTGAACATATAAAAATGGCTTTTAGAAGAGGGGAAATAAAAAAAGGGTTATTAAGAGTTTTACTGGATCAAATGAAAGTTTCAAGTTTTATTGGCAAAGAATAAAAAGACTAATTAGAATTGGTGATATGGGTTTACATGATAATTTTCAATAGGGGCACATAATGAATTTGGGGGAGAAATCTAATATGGCTAGATTCTCACTAATATTCTTGTACAGTAGAGAGTTATAATTGGACTAAGACAAACCTGGTGTTTTTCCTTCCTACTTCCCCTCCTCCTCCCACATCACACTCAGCCCTCAGTTTGGCATCAAGTGTTTGCATCTCCTCAACTCCGCCACCAGCCTTGTCAAAGCCCCCATTCATCTCTCATCTGAACTAGCCTACTGGCTGGTCTCCTACTTCCTCTCTTGTATCCTGCAACCATTCTTCTCAGGACAACAATGATTACCTTTCCAATTCACAAATATGACCATGGCAGAGGAAGCTCTCCTAATTCAAACCCTCTAATGAATCCCCTTCTTCTTCAGATACAAGTACAGATATTTAACTTACTCTTCAAATTCTGCCTGGTCTCTCCCTTGCAACACTCTATAGCCTCATCTCTCAGGACACTCTCTACACTCCAACAACATTTGTCTTTTTTTCAGTATCTGACATGTACTATACTTTTGCCCTTCTGGGATATTTGCACAGGTTTTGCCTCTACTCCCTTTAGTTGGTTATTTTATATTAGTTATTTTAATCTCAATTCAATCATTACATCTTCAAAGAAGCCTCTTTTTGAACCCAATGCTTAAGTCTTATATCTTTCATTATATAATCTCTTTGTACCAAATACTCTCTTTGATAGCATATAAGATAACTAATTGCTTACTTATTTACTTTTTTAAGGATTACTGTCTTTCTCCAGGACTTTACTGTACATTGCATCTGGGCAGGTACAATGTCTGTTTATGCTCACCATTTTAATAATGTAATAAAGAAGAATACAAAGTATGCATTAAAGTCATAAAATAACTAAATGAAAGAATTAAAAAATGAGTGAATGAATATTAGGTGGGCTTTCTCAGTGGCTTCTAATTAAGATGTGGATGTTTATATCCTACTATTAATAAATGGCTCTGAAGCTCTTGAGTTACATATTTTAGGAATACTATGATCATCCTTGGTATCAGCGTGAAGGGTTAAGTATATACTCTCCTCTTCTCTGCAAATAAACAGTCATATATTATAATTCTGGTGTTCATCATTGCTTGGGACACATTTTTAATGACTAGACTAAAGTAAATATTCATATTTCTGTCTTTCACTCAGTGTCTGTTTTCTGAGAGTCATTTACGCACCAGATACAGTGCTAGATTCTGGAAATAAAAATGTGTTAAAGACTCAGTTCTTGGCTATGTGAATATTTAGCATTCTTTTTTCACTACCCGACATATATATCTCTTTCCTATATACGGCGAATTTCTCTAATGCATGACTGTTGATATGAGTCAGAGTTTGCCTCTCCCTCTAGAAGATCAGAATGCAAGACACTCATGCTCCTGGTTTCCTCCACAGGTAGGTCACAGACATGTGACCTGAGCTCTGCCAAACAGAAGAGCCTACAATGCACCTTGATTCTTAAGTAAGTCAGAGAGACAAAGAAGCAGAGACTTTGCACACTCCATTCTGGCAAGGACTACAAAGATCAGAAGCCATTCACTCAAGTCCCTTTAGAGATAAAACAGTTTACCCTGCTTTTCCTATATTCGTATAAGGCTTGGCAACAATATTTCAACTTCCTATCTTGCAACTGAGATGGAGAGGTACATGGCAAGATGTGAAAAGTGCTTATATTTTGCTTTAAAAATGTGAATAGCCATATGGATAAATTTCCATTAAATTTAGTCCTCCTTAATTGTTATAATTAGTCAATAATGTACCTTTCATGTAAAGTGCTTAAAAGGATATTTGGCCCAAATTAAGGACTGTATAAAAATGTTGGCTAGTTTCTCTATATATTTTACAGTTATATAGTGTCTTATCATTTTTAAACTTCCCAAGTTCATTATCACCTTTATTATTTCACTTTTCATTTTCTTCTCAAAATCCTTTGCAAAAAGGAAAAAGAGGTATTAGATGTTGGTGTTTAATGAAAAAACTTAGACCCAGGGGGGATTAAATAACTTTTGGACAGGGGTGGTATCTTCAGTCCCTCATAGCTCTTTGTTCTCAGGTTGGAAAGGCAAGTTGGAAGGAGATATTCAGTATTATGCTTAGAGGTTGAGTCCCTTCAGTAATTAAACGACTGCCTTGGAACTTGGCTTAAAATTGGGGATTTCTTGGTTTTACACAAAGCTTCAAATGTCTATACATTCTGCCACCCAGTTTTCTCTAGGGAGACACATTATTGAAACACTCAACTGTGACAGGTGCTATAAGTCCCCCTAAAAGAGACAGGGATTGAGGATCTCTGAGACTGGGAAGAAAGACTGGGACTTTGACAAATCTGCAAAGTCTACTTTAACACTCTCCACCCCATATGGCTAACAAGATTTGAAACTACCCAGGAGTTGGCGAGATCTAAGAGGGTGGGGGTTAGTGAGGGAGAGAGAGAAGAAGAGCATGTCCATGAACCCAGTGATTTCCTTCTTTACAGGCTCTAAATGACTACCGGATGCTGACAGCTGCCTAGTCAATTCCTGAGAAATCTGATGAACATTAACATAAAAGTAATGGCTGTAATTTATGCACCCCCCCAAATTCGTATTTCTCAAGAGAGAGTTGTAATCACTTGAGTAAATGATATCTTAGATATGTCAATTTTGGTCCTCTGAGAAGCAGATGTAAACATGAGAGTGACACGTGTAAGAGATTTATTGGAGGAAACACCTGTGAAAAGTAAAAGGCGAGAGAACAGGGGTAGGTGGAGATAACCTTCAAACCACAATGCAGGTCTGAAACCTGAGAAAGGAGAGAAGGAAGAAAGGTGAATTGGAAAGAACAGCTTTAAACTAAAGCATGAGTCTGAAAAAATCTTAACCAGGCCTAGTTTCTGTGATGACAAAGAAGGAGTGACATTGCTAAGATGGTGACATAGGTCATTCCCAACCATGTTACCCCTCATAAGAAGACCAACGAATAACTATTCATGGACAAGACACCATTGTGAAAATCCTGTGATAACAAAGAACATGGTGAAGCTAAATAACTGTGCCTAAGAGTCTACCTGGCAGTGGTGTGAGATTTGACTGAAATTTCTAGGGTCATTAAAAAAAGACAGGAGTTCTCCCCTCCATACTTCACCACACCTCTCCTCTGTTGTAGACCTGAATTCCAGTCCAGGAAAGATGGTAGGGAAAAGAATCAGGATATTTTCTTACATGGAAATGCATTGAGAAATTGATCATCCATAGGACCACTGGGATGTCTGAATGTTAGTTATTGCTGGGAAAACATCAGACATTAGGGTTTTTTGGGTGTTGTTTCCTACTCCATCTTCTCATAGACCCACCTCCACTATGATAAATCATAAATCGTTCCCCTTAGGTCATGGATCTGACTCTAATACATCACATTTGCTTCCCACAGTTCTGTGCCTCAATAAAACTGATATGGTATCTATGTATTGAGTACAGTGAGAGTTAATTAAAATACTTACATAAAGTGCTTCAAGGTATTTTACAGGAGACACAATATCACTATCACAAATATGTTTGAAAAACCAACCAAATCCTTCCTTTATACATCTTTCCTAGGTAGTGAATGCTTCCAATTCTATAGTGATCACAAAAAAGGCATTAATATAAGCAATCTAGCATTAAATGTTTAAATCTTCATCCTAGGAAAAAGATGTAGTCTCTTGAGTGACAATTTGAAGTTGAGGTGTATGTAAAACTTGCCTCTACATGTCAAACTCACGCAATTAGATTTGAGTATATATTTGTTCAACCCTTAAAAATCAGGTTGAAAAAAATCAAGATCGACAAGATCTCTTTTCTACCAATGATATTTCATTATTTCTCTCATTATCTTAGAGTATGAGAGACTCTTTCTACTCTAACTGCAAAAGCTGTGTCATGCTGAGATGAATGAGAAATAAAAAATCAATAAGAAAATAGGATAATGTTGATGTTAAAAAAAATTAAACATCCTGTAATTTCTAAGACTGAGATTTAAAAATGTGTTTAAAAATTACTTAATATTAGCAGAGTAACTGTGGACAGATGGCTTAATCACTAAAGTCCTCAGTTTCCTCATTTATAAAATGAGAATCAAAAGATACACTGAGAGTCAACCCTGGTGGATTAGTGGTTAAGTTCAGCATGTTCTGCTTTGGTGGCCTGGATTCGGTTCCCAGGCATGGACCTACACCACTTATCTGTCAGTGGCCATGCTGTGGCAGCGGCTCACATACAGAAAGAGGAAGATTGGTAGTGGATGTTAGCTCAGGGCGAATCACCTCCAGCAAAAAAAAAAAAAAAAAAAAAAGATATATCAAATTTGTTGGAAGTTACAAATGAAAAAATACCATGTGCTCAAAAGCAAGTACTCAATAATTGACAGCTGTTTCAGGAAAGCATTAAAGTGTGGTGGTTACAATGATTGGCTCTGACTCAGATTGTCTGGGTACAAATTCACACTAGGACACTTATTAGTTGTGTGACCTTAAGAATGTTATTTAATATTGCTGAACTTCCATTTCCATTTCTGAAAAATGGGGTAATGATAAGACCTATCTCACATTGTTAAGGAAATTAAACAAGATAGTGTGTGTAAAGAGCCTAGAAGAGTGCCAGGCGTATATTAATAATTTAGTAAATGCCAGTTAAAATGATCATTATTACTATCATTGCTGTCATAAGAATAAAAATGCATTTCACTTAGCAGTAAATGTCAGCTCAGAGACTATCGACTTGGCAAAAATGAGATCTCCACTTTAAGTTAAAACGTCATGGGCCGGCCCCGTGGCTTAGCGATTAAGTGCGCGCACTCCGATACTGGCGGCCCGGGTTCCGATCCCGGGCGCGCACCGACGCACTGCTTCTCCGGCTATGCTGAGGCCGCGTCCCACATACAGCAATTAGAAGGATGTGCAACTGTGACATACAACTACCTACTGGGGCTTTGGGGAAAAAAAGAGGAGGAGGATTGGCAATAGATGTTAGCTTAGGGCCAGTCTTCCTCAGCAAAAAGAGGAGGATTAGCATGGATGTTAGCTCTGGGCTGATCTTCCTCACAAAAAATAAATAAATAAATAAATAAATAAATAAATAAATAAATAAATAAATAAAACATCATAAAATAAAAGGGACAGTTGCTGGAGAGGAAATGTCTCTCTTCTAAATAAAAGTCACTATACTCTCTTAAACTATTTCCAATACTGTTGTTGACGCTCAGACCTCTGAATCTCCTAAGCAAAGTCTCCTTAATGTGCAATCCCCTTGTTCTCTCTGGAACCTTACTTTGAGGCTGAAGCAATCACACAAAACTTTCAAGGTGGGAGGCCTATTTGCCTACAGCATCTCACGAAATTATTGGATTTGCCATTTTTAAATACAAAAGTTTCTAAATTATTAACTTTCCCCAAAATGATATTTGATGGTGAAAGTAATATCTGCATGAAATATTAAGTGATTTTTATGGAAAAAAAAAGCCAAGTACTTTAACAGAGCATAATAATTACACTGTCAAAGAATACAAGTTTCCATTTTCTCAGGGACATCTGTATTGCACGGTTTCAGTTTCACAGGCTGTCATCCAGATGGTAAGATTTATTTCTCCTTTAGTTGTACCATGGCAGCCGTTTTATGGAAAATGGTTTTTCTGTGCTCTCTTTTCAGAAGGGTGCCAAATCCAAGGTACTGCTTATATGTTCACTCATGTGCACAATTAAGTGGCTGGCTTTCATCCCAATGGAACTGGAGAAGAACAGGCATTAAAGTCCTCTTGTGCCAGTCGGATGTGGTAACATATAACGATGATGATCTATTAATAGTCAGAAGACCAAAAGTATGCTTTTCCAAGAGAGATTTCCCCGGAATTGAAGTTCAAAACAACTGCCCAGCAAAGAATGTTAGTTTTATGGCTCGTTCCAGATTTATGAGCAGTCTCCCCTTTTAACCTCAGAAATTTCACACAGAAATCATTTAGAGAGACAAAAATCTAGAAGATCAAGGGATGAAGTTAATGTTGGCTTACCTCTTGGATCAACACCTTGTGTCATTTTATGTCAATCTAGTTTGTCTGCATTTATTCCAACTTCTCAAAGTCCATTTCTGTTCAATATCATGCATTGAAAGGGATTCTGATGGTATGAGGTTGATGTCTTGTTTTCTGCTAGGCCCTGACAACAGTAAGCAGTCAGCATATGATGTGTTCCATTCTTTGGAATCCTTATAACTGCATTGGAGGATTAAAACTTGTGTTTGTGAAAACTTTTTATGTTTTTTTAATTAAAAAAATTAAAACTTGTGTTTACGTCCTAGAAATTGGAGCACAGTGTAAGGATGGATTTCCCAGGGAGCAAGGAGCTCACCAACACAGAAAATGCTACAGAGAAAGCCTACATCAGTTGGGAGATGGGTAGAAGAATTTTGACAGTCTTTCTCACAGTGATATTCCTGGAGTCTATCATGTTTGCAGTGGGGGCCTGTGGAATGGAAATGATAGAATAAGTGAGGTGATTTCTGGCCCCTTCACTTGTGACCACAGGCAGGTCCTTCAGACGATCCTGATTCCCACTCCAGCGTCTTTATGTAAGGACTCAGTGAGCTTATTCCAGTGAAAGTGCCTTGTACACTGTCTCAGGCTTTTTGTTTAAAAAGGGGCCAGCCCTGTGGCATAGTGGTTAAGTTCACATGCTCTGCTTCGGTGGCCCGGGGTTCACAGGTTCAGATCCTGGGCGCAAACATACACACTGCTCATCAAGCCATGCTGTGGAGGTGTCCCACATACAAAACAGAGGAAGATGGACATAGATGTTAGCTCAAGGACAATCTTCCTCAGAAAAAAGAGGAAGACTGGCAATGGATGTTAGCTCATTTGATATCCACAGCACAGAATCATTCGTGGGTACAAAGTGGGAAAAAGCCAAATTTCAATCCGCCTTGTCTGTCTCTTCCGTAACCACTTCCACTGCTTTATATGACCACTCATTTTCCCTCCCTCTCTCTCTCAATCTTATTTCCTGGTCTTTCAAGATCTGAACCCAACTTAATCCTTTTCTCTAAATAGTCCTCAACTTTACCCAACATTTAAGAAAAAATAAATATTCCTCACTTCTCCGTACATGTCACAGCCTTTTCTGAACATTTCAGTGAATTCCTCCATGCCATTGTGTCCTTTCTCTTCCTCCTGAGAATCATACATATACCTCTGCCATTGCCCTAATTGCAGTGCATCATAAGCGTCTTCTTGAGCTTCTTTTGCCAGGTTAGAATAATATCAATGTCTAACTGTTGTCCTAGCATAGTGGTTCACACATAGTAGATGCTCAATAAATGATAAATAAATGAATGAATGACTAAATGAATGAATGCCTCAAAGTTGTCAATTTTAATGATTTATGAAGTAAAAAACAATTATGTCCTTACAAGGGCTCACCATAAAAAACTTTTTCCCAAAGTCATAGTCTTTAACAAAGGCTAATGTCTTTCACAAACTTCAAATTATTTTCCACTCAGGAGAAAGCCACACTGCACACTAATTTGTGATTGTTTTCACCTAGTCAAACATCTTGGTTTTTATTTGTTTGATTGTGCTTTTGTCGTTGTTATTGATTATTTTTTCTCTACAGTAAAATTCAGAGTGAGAGTATCCTTTCTATGGTAGATAGGATTATAAAATGGCCCTTGAGATTACTGGCCCCTGTGTACATTTCCTGTATAATCCTGTCCCCTTGAGTTTAGGATGGACCTGAGAATATGATGAGATAGTCAATCCCGTGATTTGGGTATGTTATATTGCAAAGGTGACAAGATAGTTATTTCCATGATTATGTTACATTATATGAGTCCATTGAAGCAAACTGTGGAGACAGTCTCCTGTCAGCTTTGAAGAAGTAAACTTCTGCTGTGAGAGGGCCACTTGGCTAGGAGCTGAGGGTGACCTCTAGGAGGTGACAGTAACCCCCAGGCAACAGCTAGCAAGAAAGAAGAGATTTCAGTCCTGATACCACAAGAAACTAAATTCTGCCAATAACCAGTGAGCCTGAGCCTCAGATAAGCTCATAGCCTCAGCCAACACCTTGATTTCAGCATGGAGAGAGCCTGAGTAGAGTCTCCAGACTCTTGACCCCTAGAAACTGTGAGATAATAACTGGGTATTATTTTAAGCTGCTAAGTTCATGGTGATTTGTTACATAGCAATAGAAAACTAACACAGCTTTCAAAGAAGTTGATTTAGACACTGAGTTATATAAAATGACGCATAAGTAGAATGACCATAGTTGTAACTGTGTTCAGGACATTTCTCAGGTAAGTGAGTCATCCTACCTTCTTATCTTACCTATCTTATACTCTCAAAAGTGATTTGATTTGAACTGTAAATTTTGTGGTCACTCTAGTTATAAAGTATTTTTACATTTAAGGTGATAGAAAGAATCAAAGTGTAGTACATTTAAGACATCCAGGCAAAGCAAATCCTTGTCTACAAAGAATATCTCAAATTTATTGTGTTATCATTTACATGATGCATGTTATAAATTCTATTAATCAAAAAATATTTTGTGAATATTTTCTGTGTAATAGCCTCTGGATTATATGGAAATAATACAGTCATGTGCTGCATAATGACGTTTTGGTCAATGATGGACCACATATCTGATGGTGGTTCCACATGACTGTAATGGAGCTGAAAAATTCCTATCACCTAGTGACCTTGTTGCCATCATAACGTCATTGTCCAACACATTACTCACATGCTTGTGGTGATATCATGCAAACAAACCTACTATGGTGCCAGTTGTATAAAAATATAGTACACACAGTTATGTACAGTACATAATACTTAATAGTGATAATAAACAACTATGTTACTGGTTTACGTATTTACTATACTATACATTTTGTCATTATTTTAGTGTGTACTCTTTCTACTTAAAAAAAAAGTTTATTATAAAACAGTGTGCCATGTTATGCCGGCAGCAGCATCATGCATCTCGTGTTTACTGTATCTCTTGATTGCATCATTTTCTCTTGTGCTTGATTTAATCTCTTATGGTTTTGTTCATCATGGCCCCTAAGTATACAAAATCCACTGCTAATGTTGCCAGTCAGAGGCCATGTCGAGTGATTGGAAAATGAAATAAAATTAAAAGTGATTAAGGACTACAAAGGTGGAAAATCAGTGATGGTTATTGCTTGCCAGTCAGGCATGTCCCATTCCATCATAGCTATGATCTTGAAGAACAAGAACAAAGCAACAGAAACTGTGATAGGATCTGCTCCATCAAAGGCTATGACACCAACAAAATTTCAAGAAGGGACTATATCAGACATGGAGGAACTTCCAATGACCTGGATTGAAGACCAGACACAGAAGCATAGACCTCTCAGCACCATGATGATCACGGCCAAAGCAAAAAGTTTGTTTACAATGTTGAAAGACAAGGCTGGACCCAATTACTATGTTGAATTTACTGCTAGCTCTGGGTAGTTTAAACAATTCAAGAATCATTATTCATTACATAATGTGAAAGTGAGTGGTGAGTTTGTAAGTGCTGATGTTAAAGCAGCTGAAGAATTTTTGGAAACTCGAGATAAGCTGATGGTGGAGGAAAATTACTTGCAAGAACAAATATTCAATATGAATGAAAACTCCCTATTCTGGAAATGAATGCCTGAAAGGACTTTCATCCGTAAGGCGGCCAGGTCAATGCCAGGCTTCAAGGCATTTAAGGACAGGATAACAGTCTTGCTTGGGGGCAACGTTGCAGGCTACAAATTGAGGCCCTTTGTGACCTGGCATATGAGGACCCCAGGGCCTTCAAGCATATCAACAAGCACTCACTGCCAGCATACTACAGGAACAATAAGAAGTCATGGATAACCCAGCTCCTCTTCCAAGATGCCCTCCTGAATTGCTATACCAGCAAAGTGGAGAAGTACTGTTTGGAGAATAACATACCTTTCAAGATTTTGCTTATTGTTAATGATGCTCTCGGACATCCTCCTTTTATTGATGATCTTCATCCCAGTATCAAAGTGGTGTTTCTTTCTCCAAATACCACCTCTTTGATCCAATAAATAGATCAAGGAGTTACAGCAGCGTTTAAGGCCTGCTGCCTGAGGAGGACCTTTGCCAGGCTATTGCTGCAACTGAGAAGACACTGATGCCATTCTGGAAGGATTACAATATCTATGACTGCATCAAGAACCTTGCTTGGGGTTTCCCAGGAATAAGAATGTTAAGAAGCCAAAGAGGGGATGAAGAGGTAACCCAAAGAATAGGAACTATAAAAAGACTATCATCTCTACAGTTGGAGACACAACAGAAGAAGTGGCATCACCAGAATGCAGAAGGGAAAGCCACCCAGCATGGGCTGGAGCCATAATGCAGTTTGTCCGGAAGCTGAGACCATGGAAGAAGGGGCTGACCTGTAGGAACTGGAGCCGCAGACAAGATGTAGCTGCTGCTAGAGACACCACGTGAGATTGAGTGTGGGGGAAAGAAATATCCTCACCCTCCCCTCCCATTTCCCTCCAGTGTCTCCCATGGGCCAAAGCCAACCAGAAACCAGAAGACCCAGGATACAAGGAAATACAGCCTGCCCAGGTCCTCCCACTGCAATACAGAGCCTACAAGGGGAGGTTGAGGGGTAGATTAGAGCACTAACCAGCACAGATACCGTGCTGCAATTATCTATACCTAGTGTTCTCTCCTCTTGCCTATTTGGCTAATAAGACCAAAAAATGTTTGTATTTCTGGGTCACTATCTGTCAAAGAGTTAAATATTCCCTATTCTATGCCACTATAATAATGTTCTATTAAAAGTCCATTATCCTATTATGCTAAAAAAAAAAATAATAAAGAAAGAAGCTTGCTTGGCCTTGGGGTGATGTCACCCACGAGTATAGGAATGGCGTCTGGAAGAAGATACTTAAGAGGATCAAAGGACTTCAAAGGATTTGCCAAGGATGAGGCAGTCGCAAAAATCAACAAGGCTGTGCTTGAATGGCAAACAACGTTAACCTGAGTGTGGATGAGGATGACATTGAGGAGCTCCTAGAGGTGGTTCCTGAGGAATTGACTAATGAAAAGCTTTTGGAACTGGAACAGGAATGCATAACTAAAGAAGAGGCAAGAGAAAAGGAAACTGCAGGAAAAGAAGAACCCCCAAGAAAATCCACAGTGAAGGGTTTAGCAGAAGCTTTTGCAGATCTCAACAAGCTCCATAAAAAGTTTGAAAACATGGACCCCAACACCGAAAGATTTTCATTAATAGAGACGAATGTTCATGGCGCATTATCTGTTTACAAGCAAACCTGAAACAAACCAAGCAAACCACCATGGACATATTTCTGAAAAGAGTGACATCTCCTCAAGACAAGCCTCAGACAGGTCCTGCAGGAGGTGTTCCAGAAGAAGACATTGTTATCATAGGAGATGACAGCTCTGTGCGTGTCATTGACCCTGAAGATCTTCCAGTGGGCCAAGATATAAAAGTGGAAGATAGTAACATTGACGATCCTGATCCTAGGCAAATGTGTATGTTTGTGTGTTTGTTTTTAACAAAAAAATTTAAAAAGTAACAAAAACAAACAATAAATTTAAAAATAGAAAAAGTTTATAGAATAAGGATATAAAGTAAGAAAATATTTTTGTACATCTGTACAATGTGTTTGTGTTTTAAGCCAAACGTTATTATAAAAGAATCAAAAAGTCAAAAAAATTAAGTTTATAAAGTAAAAAAGTTACAATAAGCTAAGATTAATTTATTAAATAAAGAAAAATATTTTTTTATAAATTTAGTGTAGCCTAAGTGTACAGCATTTATAAAGTCTACAGTAGTGTACAGTAATGTCCTATGCCTTCACATTCACGCACCACTCACTCACTGACTCAGCCGAGCAACTTCCAGTCCTGCAAGATCCATTCACGGTAAGTGCCCTACACAGGTGTACCATATTTTATCTTTTATACTGCATAGTAAAAACTGTACCTTTTCTATGTTTAGGTGTGTTTAGATACACAAATACTTACCATGGTGTTACAATTGCCTACAGTATTCAGTACAGTAACATGCTGTACAGGTTTGTCGTCTAGGAGCAATAGGCTGTACCATATAGCTTAAGTGTGTAGTAGGCTATACCATCTAGGTTTGTGTAAGTACACTCTATGATGTTTGCACAGTGATGAAATTGCCTAATGACACATTTCTCAGAACATATTCCCATCATTAAGTGACGCATGACTATAATCATATTTTCCTCTGCCTGACAATCTCCTTCTCTCCCTATTCCTACACAAATTTCTTCTCTCATGTGGGACTACATTTCCGAATTTTACTTAGATTCATGGCCTGAATCATTTGGAGAGGAAAGTTTTAGGAGATCTCAGAAACTGTTTGGGGTCTAAGTAACAGAATTTCAATTCTGATTAATGTCTGGACTGTGTATTTGTAGACAAAACTGAAAACTCCAAGCATGGCCTCACTTTAGGTACAGCTGGATCCTAATGTTCAATCAATATCATCATGAACCTGTTCATCTTTGGTTTTCAACTCTGCTTTCTATTATTTTCATTTTATTTCCAGGTATGTTCTTCTCTCATCAAGACCCCAGACGCTACGGACTCATGATCTCATGGAGATAGGTCACTGAAGGGTGATTATTTCTTTCCTGTAAAGTCCAGCAAAAATTTCAAGATTCACTCTTATTAGACCAAATTGGGTTGCATAGATATTTGTTATTGGGGTGGAGGGTGAAATATGCTAACTAGCTAGGTTTGGGTGATATGCTCGGAATCTGGAGGGAAGTATGTCAATCCCACGCAAGACACATGAACTGAGATCCTGACGGATGTTTTCAGAATACTGAACTGCAGTTTTCAGAATGATAGGGAAAGGTGATGCTGAGCAACCCAAATCAACCCACATCCGTCATAGTCAGCCTTGCTGCCAGTTGCATTCTGATCTTGGATTAGCTGCGGAGACCATGGTTGCCATGGTTACTACTGTAACAACAACAACAAAATAAGATCTCAGCAGTAACCCAATAAGATGTTATCATTAATTCCCACAGAGTTGTCTCTGACTGGATAGTTCTTTTGGACAGCCACCTTTCAAGCAAGGAGTTGAGGACTCAAGCCCCTTCTGTCTTATGGCTCTACCATTTTTTTTACCTTTAAAGAACTGTCCAATATTCCACCAGATAGGGGGAAAAAATAGAGGATCATGTATGGGATGGTTTTATGAGTAGGTCTGGAAGTGGCAAATACTATTTCCCTCCAAAGTATGATGAAGTGTGGAGAGACTGGCAAATGTAATTTATCTTGTGTCCAGCAAAGAACGTAAATGGTTTGGTGAACAGTCTCTACAACTAATCCTATGCCTCAAATTAGGAACTGCCTTCTCCTTGCTTTCTTTAGTGAAAGATTATGCTCTAATCCCAGTAGCCAGCTATTCTCCTTGTTTGCCATGTCTGAGTCTCTGCCTTTAAATTGTTCCCAGTACCTCAAAACAGGGAACTGATAGCTAAGAAAAAAGAGGGAATGAAAGGTCCTTGACCAGCTAACAAGTCCTGGTCCAGGTACTGGACCAGGTGTCAGAACTTCTTAATGCTAACTGAAGGCCTGGTCTTCCAGTCCTTGCCCTACTCTGGTGGTCCTGCCTCCAGGTCAGGTGAGAGTCTATCCTTGCTGACCAGTTTTATCCCAATCCCACCCCCTAATGGACCACAATAGCTCTTACACATGGTTGCTGTTTGCTGACTTACTTTTATTACAGAGCCTGTTAAGCATTTACCCTCTCATCTGCAGTAATTCTTGTGAAAACATCCCCAGCAATGCATTAGTTCACAGTTTCTCAACCTCTCGGTAATGATTCCAATTTATCAGCTATAAAATTTTTCTACAGGTAAAGCTTGGCCGCATTGTCTGAGCTTTGAAGCAATTTTATTTGTATTCACTTTCCAAATAAGACTTGAACTCAGAGGGTGGGTGAGCAAGAGAGGAAACTTGAAAGAAAAAGTCTAAGACAGGAATAAGGGAAAAATAAGGAGAAAGGTGGAAGATTTCCACAAAACCACAGAGCTTTACCAAAGATGGAGTAGGGAGAGAAGAGGAGAGAGAGCATGTGGGAGAGACTGACTGTGAGAAAAGGACCAAATGGAGGGCCAGGAAAGAATAAGGGATGAGAGAGAAAATGATTTAAAAAAAAGCTAGAAGGAAAAGGGGGCCTAGCTCAATGTGCCTCTGTTCTGTCATTTTCTTTCTCTTTATTGATTTATTAACATTTCCTGAGCATCTAGGCAGCCTTAGTGGTCTAGTGGTTAAGATTTGGTGCTTTCATCACTGAGGCCTGAGTTCTTTTCCCAGTCAGGCAACCACACCACCCATCTGTCGGTTGTCACACTGTGGCAGCTGCATGTTGCTGTGAGGCTGAAAGCTATGCCACCAGTATTTCAAATACCAACAAAATCATCCATGATGGACAGGTTTCAGCAGAGTTTCCAGACTAAGACAGACTAGGAAGAAGCACCTGACCACCCCCTTCCAAGAAAATTGGCCATGAAATTCCTTGAATAGCAGCAGAGCACTGTCTGAAATAGTGCCAGAAAATGAAAGGACGGCACCAAAAGACCGGGCAGGGTTCTGCTCTGCTGTACACAGGGTTGCTATGAGTTGGAATCGACTAGACAGCACTATCAATAACAATTGAGCATCTACTATTCCTTGGACAAGTATTGTAGATGAGTTGTCACCTTTGCATATTAAAAGAGTGCAAATTGCATATAAATTCCAGCCAGTGAGTGGTAACAAATGGGTGGTGCAGGGTCTTGGTGCACAGACTTTCAGAAGCAGAGGCCTGTTCTAGCTGGGGAACTGAGGGAAAGTTTGATGGAAGAAGTGGGTTCAACTGAGCCTTTAAAGTAAAGTAGGCTCTGAGGAATAGAGCCGAGGGTTGAGGATACTCTAAGCAGGACAGGGTGAACAGGTACACATAAGCACAACTCATTCTAGGAACCCGATGTCCATGAACCTCTATTGATTGGTATGGAAAGAAAATAAATCGAATGACAGAAAAAGAAAGAGATGAACAATGAGGGGGGGAAAAGAGGATTAGGAAGACAGATAAAAGTGAAGGGGCAAAGGATGAGGGAGAGACATAAAGATGAATATGGTTACAAACTTTCCAGTATCTGTACGATCTGATGGGCTCATAAAACCTGACACCACTAAGACGAGTTGAGCGCTCCCCATAGAGAGGGCTTCTGTGTCTCTTTATCACATGAGTTGTGAGTAGAATCACCACAGGTTGACCCCTGGGCTCTGCTCTGACTTGTCATTCTGAGTGCAATATATATATTTGGCTGAATATAATTCAGCTGAAATGTTGGCATAGAAACAGAGGCATAGAAACTCTGGCACAAAATGGTGAGGAATAACCATATCAAATTGATTTTTTTAGCTATTCTTCTAATATTTATTTATTTATTAAGATCTAGACCATAAAAATGGATTTTTCTACAGTAAGAAAGGAAATAAAATAGATGATGATGAAGTAGTTAGCACATAGTAGTTTTTAAAGCATTTAATACATTTGTTATTATTGAGATTCACTTTAACCTCTATCATCAATCTTCTTATGAGACAAAATGTATCCATCACATACATAAAATATAAAGTTCAAGCACATCAACATGGCCTAAAACTAGTTCTCCATAGCTGTACCAGTCTGATTTTTCTTGCCTCATCTCTCTCCACGCATTCCTTCTCATTCCAAGGTCTAGCTAACTGAATTACATTCAGGTCCTTAACAATGCAATGCTGGTTATCATCTCTGGGCCTTTGAATACGCTACTCCTTCTAACAGGAATACCCTTCACTTTCCCACCACTACCAAACCCACTTATCTGGATAACTTTTTTCAGCACTCAACCAAAGATCTTAGATTCAATGCTGGAACCTTTCCCTGATCCTCTATGCTGGGTTACATGGTCAGCTGTAACACTTAGAATGTAGGTTTAACTATTATAACAGAGACTCAAATAACAAAAGCTTATTCCTGATGGAATAAGTTTTATTTATCCCTCATTTGCCATCCAGGGCTTAGGAAGTTCAGACCCGGGATGGAAGATCCATAGTGTCAGGGACCTGGGCTCTTTTTACTTGTTGTTACACCATCCCTAGAGACTTTCCTTCATCTGCATTGTCCAAGTCGGCTCACTCATATCCACATTCTGACCAGTGGGAAGCAAGGAAAGAAGAAAGATGAGTCCTATGCTTTCCCCTAAGGAAACCATTGAACACTGTGCATTTACTTCCACTCACATCCCATTGGACAGAACTTTGCCTACATGGTCACACTTAGCAGCAAAAAAACACCTAAAAATGTGGTATGACTTTAGGTGCCCATGTCTCCACCAAAATCAGAGGTTCCTCTACCACGCCAATGTGGATCAATGAATAGTTTCTACCACTATACACTCCTGGAACAGTTTGCAGTTTTCGCAGTTTAGCATTTATTATGCTCTATTTCAATTAACTACAATCTGCACTATTTCCCCCAAATACATATTGTGAGTCTGGAGGCTGCACCCCTAGTGCCTTGCACATTGTATTCATGCAACTGTTGCTACTTGAATTAATACATTCAAATAGTCTGAACACATGGAGAATGCACATAGCCCAAATGGCTAGATTGGACTCTGGGATAGAGGAATAGGGTTATAAGGATATTTGATATTAGCTGAATTCATGCATTGGTTATGTGATAAATGGGGAGATTTAGAGGTCTATTAAGGCTTTCCTCAAAAAGGCTGCCTCCTTCTGGTATGGGAGGAAGTGGTGGAATGGGATAGGAAAAAGAACACTGGACTTAGGGACAGAGCAACAGGATCTGTGTTTTATAACCATGGAACTGGGCCATTGATAAGTGAATAAATCTCTTTGACCCTCGTTATCTTCATAAGGACACTGGAAATTAGTCTGCTGTGAAAATACTGGTTATCATCTTTGTTGTGGGTTCTAGAAAAGGCAAAATTTCAATGGAAGGGCTTACTCTGTTTCAAAACACATAGAGATGATTGATCAATTGATCACGATGTGTATCTGGCAAAACTCATTGCCTGGGACTCTGCTGAACTGTAGTCAGTGCTGATTCAGTCTGTGCTGGTTGTGATTAAACTTTTACATTCTCTGGGAAGAATGGGATGGGAACAGAGTTATATTAAAATGGTAAATGAAACTGTAAGCACTGAGTTAAAACCATCCATATCAGTCACTGTCTCAGTTAGTTTCTAATGCAGACACCAAAACCATAGTCTCACAGAATTTACACATAGGACAGGGCTAAAATAGATGCAGTGCTTGGAAGTATCATCATTGACATGGAAAAATCTTATTTCCAGGGACGCAGTCAGTTGGCAAGTATCGTGAAGAGGTATCCCAAAAATTAGTCTTGGAAACAATCATCTGGTCTAATCTTTTTAAACTACACCAGCATAGTAGGCTTCATGCACTGCATCCTCTGCTCAGGGTGGCACCTCTCTTCCTTTGGTTAACTGCTTTTGCCTCCTCTAGCCTTTTATTCTTGTTGGAACCAGGTGTTTACGTTCCCTATTTCCCACAGCCTGACCCTCTCAGGGCCCACAGAGGAAGGCATGTAACCTGATGGGGCCAGTCAGTCTCCTTTTAACAGTTTTTCAGGTCAATTAGAGATCTCTTTTGTCTTTTTGGGTAATATTGTAAGGATGTGAACTCAGCATTGTCAGAAAACGTCTCCTACATCTTAAACAAATGCCCATAAGTGGTAAAAGAGAAGAAAGAAAACATGTAGAGAGAAATAGAGCAAGTTGGAGGGCCAAGAAAGCTGTGATGGCCTCATCCCCGAGTGCCCAATTCCACCCTTACCATCCTCCAGTATCTTGATGTGGTCAGTAACTTTTCCCTCCCATTTTTTCTTTTCTTAAACCATGGTCTGAATTCTGTAACTCACAACTGAAACAATCCTGTCCGAAATCTTGATGCTTAATTCATCCTTATACCAGTCTCCGAAACAAAAAGGAGAGTGGACGGCAGGCCCTTTGTTCCATGTAAATAGACTGGGAACTAAAGTCACAGGTCACTCTAGCTCTGGGTCAGGACCTATGACCCAAGGGCTGTAGGGCTCCTCTAGACTCCTGGAAGCAAAGCTGTGGATCCTGAAGTTTCTCAAAAATGATGAAAATTAAAATTTGGTTAAGTCTCAATTTCTTTTCTCATTCTCCATGCTGCTTCTCATCACCATTCAGAGTTTTCTTCTGCATGAATTAGTCCAAAATGAACTGGATTTTCTGTCACTCACTCTTCTAGTAATAAAGCAATAATAACAAAACAATTTTCAGACTCTCTCTCTGTATATGCATTATCTCATTAAATCTTCAGCAAAAACCTATGATGAAGTTATAACTATTTCCATTTTATAGATGAAGAAATTGATATTCAGATGATTATTGTTTTATAATGTCTGTGTAGAACAGTGTAGCTTTTAGTATAGATTTTTCCCCTGAGTAGCAGGGGAAATATGTAATTGTTGGTACCATCTTTAATAAGGAAAACCTAAAATTAACCTAAAACTTGGGAGATTTGTTTTTCCTTGTAAATATATACTTTAGTTCCCAACTGGACGGCCATTAGTATGTGAAGGCCCCAGATAATCACTGTGCATGCATATGTGTGCATGTGTGTGTGCATACATGTGCCACCATATTCATTCAACATTTACATATGCATTTTGGTAAAATAGGGGAAAAGGTTTAATAGGATGGTCTTCCAAGGATAAGAAGTTATAAATTAAATCCTGAGTAATTTATAGAAAAGGAGCCAGAGAGTTTTGCCTGGATATTAATGGGAAGTGGTTACAAAATGATTGTATGTATATAATTGCCATTGTATGTATATAAATGCCAATTCTTGTTTTCAGTCATTTATTAGAGCCACCTCCTTCTCATATCCCCACTCAGAAGCCACATGAAAATCATGGCCAAGCAGCCAGACTTCTCCATGGTTGTCCCAGAATTCATATTGCTGAGAGAACTGGTTCTCGGGAGCAGTGATACAGGGCAACTGATGTGTCCAGCAGGCCTCAGTGGGGAAAGCTGCCCCCAACACACACATCAGATTTGGTGACAGCAGGTGCACTGCAAACTCTATAGGGAGTTGCAGTCAAGGACTCAGGCCCCTCTGGCCAGTCACACTTTTATATGTATTCACATTCCTAAACCAGGCACCTTCCAGGTTCCTTTATTTGGGGACCATGGCTGAGGCCTTTCTCAGGCACCTCTGCCAAGGCCTCCTTGGGAGGTGGGGGTAATCCTGAAGACATTATTCTCCACTATGACTTGGTACTCAATACTTTTCCACTCTTAGTCCTTCTTAGTCTTTCCCTCTCTCCCTTCTCCTGGCCCCTGGGTCCATAAACTGCACCTTCTGTTCAGGGATCACAAGATGGTGACACACCTCAACCAGCGTGGACAGGTGTGCCATTCCATGGAGGAAAATGGACCAAGGGGGGTTGGTGCTCTCACCAGTTCGGCCTCTTGCTTATACTATCCCAGTAAGTGATTAAACATGACTATTACTTTCATTTTTAGCTTTAATTGGCTACTCAGACACCTGGCAGCTCAGCTGAGCTGCTGACAACCAGCATTCTTACTTTAAGACAGTTAGAGGTCGGACACTCACCACCACCAATACCACCATGTAATGAGAGGGTGAGGAGGAAGTGGATGCCTGGAAGGGTTCAGCTCCTTGTGGAAAGCTCCTTTTATTAGGACAAGATTTGATCATTGCTTCCTCCAAGCTTGTGGCTAGTCTCACAGTCCCTTGTGTTTCTCTGGAAATTGGCCCACCTCTGGGATCCTTGATACTATGTCCTTCTTTCTTTCAGAGCTCAGCTCTGCTTCCTATGTCCCACTCACTTTTCCATTTTGGTTTCTGTCCTGCCTTGGAAAGCTCACAGTGCATATCAGGCCTCCAGTATCTGACTTCCAACTTACTTTCCTCTCCCCAAGTAGCCAAATCCAGTAGACATGTGCCAGTCTGACCAGTCTAGCACAGAAGCAACACCCCATGCACCTTCCTAGATCACTCCTTCCTACAACTACTGAACCTCACCCAGGCAATGTATCAGCCTCCAGGCTACTGCAATGAATAAGACCGGCACCATCACTACCCTCAGAGGGCTTACATTGTAGTAGAGAACACAAATACTGAACAACACAATAGACATGTGCTGAGCAGGCTAGAAGGATCACACTTCTCTCTGTGACTCATTTGTTCTTTGTTTTCCTCGTCATGAGGTACAGCAGGAACACCAGAGAGACTCTATCACAAGGTCAGAGAATTTGGGTTAAAGCTGGACCTCTGCTCCCTGTTGCTTTAGAAGTTATTTCTGTGGCACAGGGATCTTCCCCAGTGCTCTGACAAGCTTCCAGGCAGAGTGGCACCTGCTTGTCTGCATCACTAAGCAGGCTTTGGAGCAGCATTCCTTCTCCTCATTGCCAACTTCTGATCCAGAGACCCAGGTCTTCAGAAAGAAGGTCATGTTTTCCTGGTGCTGGCAATTTCCTGTGGTAGTTACATCTGAAAGTTGCACCAGAGCTGCACATTTGATTCATCCTTTTGCCCTCCGACCATCTGCGGCATCATCTGCCCTCATCTCTTGGACCAACCTCAGACAGGAAAGTTCAGTGTTCTCATGCTTACTTGTGAGGCAGCTGTGACCTGAGATCCCATTCAAATCACATCACATAAACCCCATCCCCACTGTCTGTTAACCTGTCTATTATGCTAATTTCTATAAAATGGAGGCCCTGCCATTCTCCTTCAGAGGCATCTCTAATCCCTAGAATCCTGTTCCTGAGACTCATCTTAGGGCCATGACGCAGTTCCCAGCTCATGGACTTTTATGATGCCAAATGTGTGTCTGCCTACACTTGTGCATACTGCCAGCCCTGGATTCTTCTCTGCGGCCATACCTCAGAATTTACAGAATGAACAGCTGGCCCAGACCATGACCTCTGGTGCTATAGCCTTCTGTTCCAAATCTGAATGTTGGGGCTGGACTTTCTCTTTGCATTTGCACCCGTATCTGTACAAAGGACCCAGTTGGTGCCCTTAGGTCCAGATTCCAGTGTAGCCCGGCCCCTTCAGCTGAAGTCCAAGGTAACAAGAAGGTCTTTTTTCCATGTCCAATAATCGCTATCATGTCAGAAGGCTAGACTAAGAGCACTCTCCCTTAAATATGGGTGCTACCAGTATCTTTTACAGTGAGTGAGTTCCTCTTTTAGGCTAAGCATTGAGTCCTCTTTTCAGATTAAATGTAGATAAGTTATGAGAGATAGGTCTGGAGAGGAAGTTTGGGGTTAAGGACAGGGATAGTCTTAATATCTCAGATTCTCTGCAGAGTGAGTTACTTTGAAGCTACTCTAGGTAAAGACAACAATATTTTAGATTCTTAGATTAACTGGGTGGGATGAGTTGAGTCATGACTCACAGCAAGGTTTTCACCTTTATTCCCTTGGAATAAGGGACAAAAGTAGAAACAGAATTATCACTCGACTGTCCCACAGTGCCTTGAGGCCAGACAGTTTCCTCTTTGGTACGATTTTTCTCCAAGGAAACAAGCTACTCAAAAGGTCACATTTTTTCCTTGTGATCCGGTTAAATTTCACAATGCAGCAGGTTGATAGTGGAACCATTTCTGTAATCAAGACAGCACATCGTGATCCCTCGAGGCTTTGCTCAGAGACAGGAGAGAGTATTGAATACTAGAATGAGGAAGGAGGTCATGCTACGGCTAACCTGATGAGAATGCTCCATCTATATCTCTCTAATTGTAGTCAGCCCATAGGTGAGTACATGTCCCTACGAAAGAAGGACAGTTAAAGAACATAGGAATTCTTCAGCCAGTCACATGATTTATTCTAAAAGATTGTTATTAATTTGCCTAATTGCCTCTCAGTTGTAAAATATAAGAATTATGAAATTCTAAATTTTTCACATATTCTATGAATATATATTCATATAATTTGGTAATTGTAATCTCTTATTCAAGAAATCCCCCCCCCAAAAAAAACTAAAGTTTTCATAAGAATACAATCAACCCTCATGAAGGATAAGACATTTTTCTGTATGAATTAATTATAATAAAATCTTAACATAAATATGAATATGAAGAAAAAATTGAAATTATTCATAAACCATCTACCTAAAAATAACCTTTAAACATATTTGTGTATATGTTTCCACATATTTTCCGTATCTATAATTATGTTTTTTTCAAAAATAGGTTCATACTGTAATATTTATTAACTTTTTTTAACATAGTTTAACATTGATATTTTTGTATCAATAAATTCATTTGGCAATGACAGGTTTAAAGCTGGATTGTATTCAATTAAATCAATGTATTGGTTTTTAACCAATTGTCTAATGTACGTGATGATGTTTTCAATTTTTTTATATTATCAACTCTGGGTAAACATTATGAATTAACAGAACATTATCAATGCTCTGGTAAACATCCATGTATTTATATTCTTAAAGTGTTTTAAAAATTATTTTCTTGGTTAAATTCTTAGAATGGAATTCTTGAGCCAAATGGTATAAGAAATAAGTTTTTATTGAAATAACAGCTTGACAAAGGAAGAATAAACAGATGGCAGTTTAGTGTTCTTCAACTTTTACCATTACCAATTTCTATTAGTATAATTTATGCCATGAACATGCTTAGATAGATATACATATACACAAGTCCTTAGATAGAGGACTAATTCTTAAATTCCCGTCTCAAGTAATTTGTTGAAGTTATCTTTTAGCACCCCAAATTAAAAGACCGCTTTTGAGAAAAAATGGGTTTTCTTCATAACATATATTCTTAAAATGCCTTGTATCTTAGAAGGAAATGACTACACACACCACAAGAAAGAGCTTTCAATAATATTTCTGCATACTGTCCCCTAAAATAACATATATATATATATATATGTATGCCTTTATAACTGTATATATAAAGGCAGGTTTGCATGTACACACATGTATATACTGTTGCAAGTACATATACCTAGGATACGGTGAAATAAGTTTTAATCTTAAAAAATTACTTTCCCTGTGACCATATGTCATTGACTTCAGGCCATTCTAAAATATACTGATGAGCAATTAGAAAATGTCATTGATTCCAGGTCATTCTAAAATATACTGAGAAGTGACTTGAATTCATGTTTGAGAGGGGGTTCATTTTAGCAGCATAAATATGTCTCATGGAATCTCATGTGTAGAACTGAAGCTGCTACATTTGCAAAATGCTGGGCTAAGCACAGAGGAAGTTTCACCAAAGACCACCGTATCTGCTGATAAATCCTTACAGATTGGTCCTGGATGTGCAAGCCCATAGAGCAGCTAAGTAGGATTGCTCCTACAGTCACAGATGTGGGCTTTAGAAACAGTCCCTGAGAGCTGGAAAGAGCACACACTCACACACATGCTCACACACATACATGCATGTCTTCATACATGCTTTATTTACCATTCTTAAATATTTTTCAACTGGTTTCCTGGGTGGGGGGAGAAAAAAGCCTAAGAAAATAGTGTGGTGGAGTGATTAAGACTTTTATCTCCGGAGTGAAAATGCCTGGTTTTAAATCTTGGGGCCATGTCCTATCAACAGGTGATCTTGGGTAGTTGATTATTTTAACTTCTCAAAACCTGAAATCTTAAGCGATTTAAACTGTTTAAGCCTCAGCCTCTTTTTTACAGATCATTATCTTTTAAGACCAAATGTCAGAGAGGTTAAGGAGCTTCCACCACCATCCTTCCAGAGGCAATTAATCTCTGAAAAGGAGTAGATATGGAAGAATTATTCAATCCACAGCTGACTTTTCAGAAATCCCAAGATCTTGGACTGTCAGTAAGCACCTTACTTATGAAATCACTAATTCCCTGTTGAAGGAACTAAAGAAAATATAGTTTCACCATCCTAAAGCCTAAATACACATTCGCCTTCCACATATTTTCAGATCCCAGGCAGGGAAATATCTCCTTCTGTTAAAAGTTTACCAGGTGCTTGTGTTTGCAAAGGAGCTGTATGAATGGGTGGGCACTGGGGTTGGTGGGGGGGTGTTGGGGAGGAGGAGGGGTGGAGCTAAACAGCTTCTGTGAGAAGGACCAGGTTAAATTGCTGTGCCAGGTATGTCAGTATGAGACCTAATCAAAAACAACAACAAATGCTTTGATTTAATAAACTAACAAATACCTTCAAATAAAAGGAAAAAGCAAGAAAAGGGGGAAAATAAAACATCCTGCATTTGTGGACGGTCTCCTGCTCCTACTTTTCCCAGGACAACTGCACAGCAGGCTCTCCGAGAGTGAGCAATTACTAGGTACACTCTAGAGAAAGGCACTGATGAGAAGGGCCTTCCAGAGCTGTGAACTTCTCTGTGGCCAGCCTGAGGGCCACGGCTCTAAGAGAAGAGGACATAGTTTTATACTTTTACAAAATTGCTGAATTAAGCCAAAATGGGCAACAGAGAACTTCGCTTACTACTTCCCAAATCCCAACCTCTCCAGCAATGGTCAAGCTGCACTAAGCCTTTTCCTAGCATTGAAAAATAAAAACAAAAACAAATCTGGATATTTGTATATCATCTCTAAAAACCTATCGAAATAGAATGAAAAAGAGCAAGGCCTGCATGGGCTTAGCTTAACCATATGTGAGTTATTTACAGAAAGAGAACTTGAAGTTTATTTTTAAATATTTAACATACATTAAAAGGCTGGAAGAGGGGCCGGCCCCGTGGCTTAGCAGTTGGGTGCGCGCGCTCTGCTGCTGGCGGCCTGGGTTCGGATCCCGGGCGCTCACCGACAAACCGCTTCTCCAGCCATGCTGAGGCCGCGTCCCACACGCAGCAACTAGAAGGATGTGCAGCTATGACATACAACTGTCTACTGGGGCTTTGGGGGAAAGAAAGGAGGAGGAGTGGCAATGGATGTTAGCTCAGAGCCGCTCTTCCTCAGCCAAAAAGAGGAGGACTAGCATGGACGTTAGCTCAGGGCTGATCTTCCTCACAAAAAAACAAAAAACAGAAAAAGGCTGGAAGAAAAGATATATGATGTTTTGGCTGCAAAGTAGAGTTTAGTATTCTGTGTTCCTAAGTCCTTCCTTTGATTTCCACAGCAATAAACATATTGCCTGTCTGATTGACCATTCTTTAACTGAGAGTGAAGGAAAATAAATTTGCAGAATTAGAAAACTTAACAAATAGAAAAGAGGCTTATAAAAAAGAAAAAAAAAGAAAGAAACAGCCAGAAAATAAAAACGAACGAAAAAGAAAGAAAACAAATAAAACCAAAAGTGGAAGGACAATGAGGAAAGAGTTTAGGTTTAACAGCAGGTGGTGACTTAAAATATAATGAAAAATAAAGGTGTCCATTTGTATCTCAAAAGTAAATTTGATTTGCATACATTTAAAAGAAAATCATGCAGCATTATGGTTATAGTCAGAGAAGGCTAGGGATCACCTAAGACCCCAAACCACTCTCATATTTTAATAACATGGTAATATAAGGAGGTGGATGGACAGGCCTAATTTGCTCAAGAAAATGTCCTTTTCTTCAGCACTGAAAGACTGAAGTCCTTTACAGCACTGAAAGGACCAGCACCCAGGTGCTGGTCCAGATTGGCTTCAGAGAGGAACTGAATCGACAATGCACAAGAGTGTAAGGTTTTCTATAAATATGTAAATCCAAGTATGTATGTTTGAGGATCTCTTGGGCTATTTCTCCCTGTGACCCAGTTGCAGCCATTGTAAATAAATCAGCATTAGCAAATTCCTATTGTTTCACCCATTGTGCCACTCAGTATTCTTACAATAACTCTTTTCCTGGAAAATAACAGAGTTCAGATGTGAACTGAAAATGGACTGCAGAGCCCATCACTGTCTGCTGCTATAACCAGCTTACCTACCACCCTGAGAAGCCAAGAACAAAGAGATGTGGGGTAGAGAGGGCCTGCTGATACCCTCCTTTTCCACTTCAGTTGGTTGGTTGTCCCTGAGCACAAGTTGATGTGTTCTCTGGACTCTAGAGTCATTAGATGTTGGGAAATCAAGATGAAAGAAAAAAATCCCTTCGTTGCAAGAGGTCTTTGCGGCAAGAGCATTTGGAAACTGATTCTCTCTGACATCTGTGGATTCCTCCCAGCCTGTGTTCTGTGGTTGGACTGACTCCCCAGAATCTAGGGACATCAGAGAAAGGTCGATTCTCACTCTGTACCTCACATATCCCTCCTATTCCTACAGCATCTGATACAGTGCTGTAAGTAACGATACTTAGTCATTCATTCTTTCATGTATTCATTCAGGTCTACAACTGAGAAGGGCTAGTTAAGGTTTACTTTGCCCGGTGACAGCAGAAAAAAACCAGGAAGCCACCACAAAAGCTTGCAGTAAGGAAAATGGTAAATGTTAGCTCTAGAGAGGAGCGGAGAAATCACTTCAGCCAACCCTTTCATTTTACAAATAGGGAAACTTGCAGAAAGTTGCATGAAGGATAAAGTTGCTTTACCTTTCTGATTCTGAGTGATACAGGTCATTCATGGTCAAAAGGCGAACTCACAGATGCCCTTTTATCAATCCAAATCCTTCAAGATGGCAAAAAGTTTACTCTCAAAAGTCTGCTGGACTCAAGTTTGAAATCTACGTCTACCAATTTAAACCAGCTTTGTGACCTTAGTCACATTTCACAGATTTATGAACTGATGTCCAGGGAAGTGAAATAATCTTCCCAGTGCATAGAGTGTACTCCACATAATGAACGTGAACTCTGTTCAAATAAGATCATCTCACAAAGATGTTGCCACAATGCATGGCATCACAACACATAGCACTTGATAAAAGAGGGAAAACATCAATCCATTATGATAATTATTTTTATTGCTACTAGTAGTAATACATCAAAATATCAGCTCACCCTTTTTAGTGTACTCAACATCCAGCAATAATCTGCCTTTAAAGTTTCTTCCTTGTGTTTTCTTTCCATGCACATTCGGGGCATGTTTCTTCAGCATGATTGCCATTTCTGAGCTGCAATTTACTCCTTTTTTAAAGTCCCTGCCATTTGTGCCCTATCATCAGTTGCCAAGCTTCTGCATTTCCCTGTGCTCGTGATTTTTGGACATTGGATGCTAAATTACTGCCATGAGTAAGTGGCAAGTGATGGTTTGCAACATTTTACCGTCATAAATTTCACTATATAAAAACAGAAAGAAGCATAGAAAAACAGCATTTAGAGATCACAAGGAAGATATATGCACATATACTGTTTCAAACAGTTTGTGTTTATTCAAGTCAGAGAGTCAAGTGAGTTAATCCTAAGGAAGTAGACAGCTTCAGTTAATAAAACGGATTATCCAGGAAAACAAAATGTCACTGTTGCTTGCCACATAAAAGAATGGATTTGTTATTGTTGAATGCTGGCTACATTAACAGAAATACCATTTGTTGCTATTGAGTTATTCCCCAGAGCTGCATTTTTGTTAATAAAGATAAAACCCTTATGAGACTATCAAATGTTATCTTCTTATCCTTGGAACAATTCCAACAGTTTCCTGACTTTGGGATAGGGGAATGCTGGATCCTCATGTCCTGTGATGATTTGTCTTCTGCTTTAGCCTCACTTGCATCTCAGAGGCAGAGTGAATACCTTGAAGTGTGTCCCAGGGCTGCCTCAGTGACATCTTGAGATCTTAGCTTGGGAGATTCTATAGAACAGGGAACCTAGAGGTAGAAATCCTAGAATTGCAGAGCTAAAAACAAAGCTGCATGATGTGGTGGGACAAGCGTATAGCTCCTCACTTTCTCTTCCCTTCTTTGATAGTCAAACTGATTTTCAGAATTTTCTCAACATTCTCCTCTGTCCCTTCCTCCTTAGTCTGTTCCTGCACACATCTTTACTCAAAGAGGTCTCATTAAGATTATAGATCATCTCCCTGTAACTAAATAAAACAAATACGTTTATTAGCATTGCTCTATTTAGCCCCAAGGCTAAGATCAGACCCAATTGGAGAAGGCCTAGCTGTGGCTTCCTGTGTGAAGGAGCAGTTTTTTGAGATGCTGCATCCCAGGAACTTGCTGGGAATCCGTCCTCTGGGATACCTAGGGAGGTGCTCTCATCAGAAATCATTGAAAAGCTGCCTGAAAGGCTGTCAGGAGAAGCTACTGGGGGCATGCTGGCCCCCTTATGCTGCAGAATGGCATTGGAAAAGTTGTCCACTGTAGGAACCTGTTGAGAGAGAATGCTAGAGCTACTAAGATAAACCCCTTCCTTTTCAAGTGTCCTTCTACTACCCTCTACTGAAAAATTTGACATTGATCCAGCTGGCAAAGGAGAAACAGTGACAGGGTCAATATTCATTATCACAGAGCAGGCAGTAAAGAATTTGGATAGGAAAAGCAAATATATTGATAAATGGTACATTAGCCTAGACAACTTTACTGAGTTTGAGATCCTCTTGATCAACTGTCACATGGAAATTGGTATTTAGATGTCTCAAAGGAACTGCAAACTTAGTGTCAAGACCAAATATACAATATTTCTCCCCAAACCTGGCCCCCCATCCAGCTTTACCACCCCCATTCCATTTTTTTGAAGCCGGAAACTTAGGAGTAAACGTTATCACCTCCTCCTCCTTTATATTCAAATGATATCCAATACACTATCAACTCTTGTCTATTTTATGTCTTAACTCCTACTCAGATCTGTCTACCTATGTGGAGATAATGTGGATATAATGAGCAACAAACAAGAATTTGATGAATTAATAAATCTATGTGGTAGACTGAATAATGCCCCCTCCCCCCCAAAAAAAGATATCTATAGATATCCATGTCCTAATATTTGGAAACTATGAATGTTACTATGTAGTAAGAATCTGATTTTGCCTAAAGAGAGGTCTGGCCTTTGCCCTTGGCTTTTAGGAGGTAATCTATTTCATACCTCTTGGGATTCTCTTTGTTTAGGGCTGGGCTAGCATAGATCTTAGAGTAGGGACTGGCCATAGCCAGGAAGACTAATCATGTGATATAGGGTGGGAATTTTGGGTCATCTAGTATCAGTCAACCTGGAGACTGAGTTCAATCCCATGGACAATCAATCAATTATGTCTATATAATGGACACCAAAATTGGATGTCGCTGGACACCAAAAATACTAGACAACAAAATTCTGGACTAAAATCTGAATGAGCATCCCTGGTTGGCAATACGTCATGTGTATTGTCACACATCAATACCTGGAGGGTAATGTGTCCTGAGGACAGTGAAACTTTAGCATTGGAAGCTTCCAGACTCTGCCTTATGTATCTCTTCCCTTAGCTGATTTGACC
Organism: Diceros bicornis minor; assembly: GCF_020826845.1. Lineage (NCBI taxonomy): Eukaryota > Metazoa > Chordata > Mammalia > Perissodactyla > Rhinocerotidae > Diceros > Diceros bicornis. The sequence continues at coordinate 72,264,845 of NC_080745.1, forward strand.
TGTACCTTTTCCAGTAATAAAGCGAAACTGTGAGTATAACAGTTTTCAATGAGTTCTGTGAGTCTTTCTAGTGAATTATCGAAACTGAGAGTGATTTTCAAAAATCCTTGAACTTGCAGTTGGTGTTAGTCTAGGGAGACTGTGCCTTCAGAATTTGCATTTTGGCTAATTCTGGGTAGTTACATTACATGGCAAAAGGGATTTTACAGATGTGGTTAAGTTAAGGATCTTGATATGGGGAGATTATCCTAAAATATCCAGATGGGTACTAAATGTAATTAAATGTATCCTTATAAGAGGGAGACAGAGGGAGATTTGACACACGCTGAAGAGAAGACAATGGGACCATGAAGATAGGGATTGGAGTGATGCAGCCATGAGCCAAGGAATGCCAGCCTCCACCAGAAGCTGGAAGAAGAAAGGAATAGATTCTCCCCCAGAGCCTCCAGAAGGATCATGTCCTGTTGATAGATATCTCGGTTTTGACCCAGTGAAACTGATTTGGACTCCTGGCCTACAGAACTGGATAGAATAAATTTTTGTTGTTTTAAGCCACCAAATTTGTGGCAATTTGTTACTGCAGCCACAGGAAAAAATACTTCCATTTACTAGCACCCTACTTCATGCTACCATGGTCTCTTTCTAGAAAGGCTTAGTCTCCTGACTGGTCTCCTTAATCTGTATTACCCCCAAACCAATCAATTCCCACATTGCACCCAAAAGGCACTAAGAAAAGTTGTCTCTGCTTATGTCATCTCCCTTCTGTTGTTCATACCACTTCTTCAATGGTTTCTCATTGTACCTAAAATAGGTGAAATTAAAATTTTCATGACAATTACATGATATAACAAGAGCCTCCATGGTCTAGCCATTGCCCATCTTTCCAGCCTCATCTCATACTTCATACTCCTCTTTCTCTGTTCTGTCCAACCACACCCATCTGCTTTATGCCCCTTATACTTGTACTTCCTGCTTGATTCTTTCTTTTCCCTCCTACCCAACCACACCTAGAAACTCCAATTCATCCTTGATGGTCCAGCTTGTTTTCCACTTTCTCAGGGATACTAACACATCCCAAAGTCAACTCATTCTATTTTATGGTCTCCTAACACAATATACCTCTGAAGTTATAATTTTAATTTGCTTGTGTGTTATGTGTTTGCTTGTGTGTATGTGTCTGTCCGCCTGTCTCCTCTCCAAGTGCTAGCTTTGAGAATGTAAAGGCCATGATGGCAAAAATAATATGTAATTATCCTCTCCATTATGTTCCTTAACTTATCATAGTTGATGCTCAATCAATTGGATAAGTCAAATACATATAATCTAGAAGGCTGATGTCCTAGTTTTGACTCTGCCACTGACAATGTTGTTAGCAAAAAAGACATTTTTGTCTTTTATTACTGAAATTTGTATATACACAACACAAATCCCATCCACTAGGGGCCCATACATTTAGAAATAAATCCTTTAGTGTCAGTCTCTTGAAGTTTGAATAGAGGAAACTGTAATGTAATCATTGCCTTTGTTCCCATTTTTCAGATTAAGAAATTGAGAATTAAAGAAGGCCTAAGAATTAAAGTGGTCCTATTCTGTATCACCCCTCTAGTAGGCCTGGTTTCATACTCAGATTTCTGTGTAATAAGACCACTACATTTCTTTAAAAATGTTTTTTCCCCCCCACTAACTCCTTGGTGTATATAAATGTTTTTCACTCTCTCTTTCTATCTATGTACATAAATAGATAAAAGTTAGATATATAGATAATAGTCTATGTCAGGAGAATACTCTCTCCATATATGTATATATAGGTATACATACACACAAATATATTTCTCCCAACATAGACTATAATCTCTTTGGGAGGGTGGAAAGTGTTTATGATTCTATTGAGTCTAACTGGAACATTAGACAGGAGATCTGATGTTAGGAGAGTGGGTCAAGTATAAATATGGTGACCACAATAGACAGACCCCAAACTCTTGATAACAGAGGAGAAACAACAACAGTTAGACACTCTAGGGTAGAGATGATTTACTCACTGCTTGGTGGAGTGGTTAACTGAACCATCAAGTCCCCTTATATGCCATATGTCCCACGACCCAGAACATGGCTATGCTAAATAAATATGGTATTAAATTAAATCATAAGCTTTATAATAACATAAAACAAACAAAATCAAGACTTGCTTTTTAACCCCAGTGTTAACTAAAGCCAAATTTTCCTTGGAAACTTACAGTGAAAAATATGTATGATCTTACTCATAAGTGGAAGATAAAAACAACAACAAAAAACAAACACATAGATACAGAGATTAGATTGGTGGTTACCAGAGGGGAAGGGAGGAAAGGGGGAGGGAGGAGGGCAAAAGGGGTAATAGGGCACATATGTATGGTGACGGATGATAATTAGTCTTTGGTGGTGACAATGATGTAGTCTACACAGAAATTGAAATTTAATGATGTACACCTGAAATTTATATAATATTATAAACCAATGTTACTTCAATTACAATAAAGAGGACAGATCTGTAATCCCTTCACTGGCTTCTCTTCTTAATAGAGATAAGAAGATGGATCTTCAGATGCATAGTTTGAAAGCCAAGTTTAACTCTCTATAAGCCACCGCAGACTGGGTTGTGAAGGGATCTTATTTACTCTGATTTTCTTCTTCGATTGACTCTCCCAGTGTGGTCACACTGTCTTTTCCTTGGGGAAAATGGGCTGGGATAAGATCTCAATATTTGATAAACAAAGATCTCTATAATTTTCAAGAAATGGCAGACAAGCAAAGAAGATAAGTCACAGAAAGCTTCAGAAAACATATTGTTTGGGAAAGGAAAAAGAAGAAAAAAACGCACTTTTCCCTGCACCAATCTTGATTGTACTGTGATGGTCACTAATCCTACCTTGGTCCAGAGACATTAGAGGTGGAATATCAGATGTTAAAAATCGATTTCCAGAAGAGTAACCGCAAGAAACCATTCTTGGCCTAGACCTTAACTTTATACTCGAATAGTGAGTGATTATGAATAACACTAAAAATTTATGGACTTTTTTCTCTTGAAGAAGAGACCATAAAGGGTACTACAATCAGCCCACTTCCAACTCTGCATATCCTCTCTTTATTCAAGGGTAACAGCCCATTCCTGCATAGTCAGGTTAGAATTTACAAACAATTCCATTTATAATGCATTAGAGTAACTCAATATTGAAGTTACTTTGCAACGCATCCTCTGGAAATTCAAATATTCTCTTTATCCTGTGAAAAACCATGGTTCTCAAAACTATGCTAATTGGTTGTGTGAGTTTAGTTTTTTATAGTTGTATAGGATTACCCACAGCTTGCCTTTAGTTCATTCTACTCATCATGATTTATGAGGGTGTTTCATTTTAAACGGTGAGTGTTAATTTCATTTTGTGGTCTATGTGTCTTTTTTTCTCTGAAAATCAATCCTTTAGTTTGTCATCTTTAATATTGTTGTTCTAAATATAGGATATGGAAAATGCACTGTTGCAAATCATGGGCCAGTTAGCACTGGAGTTATGACAGCCCAACAGCAGGGAAGAAGAAAAGAAAAAAGAAGCAAAACTGTCCTAACCATGTTGTTAGTAATACTCCAGTTCCAGCTGTGAGAAAAAGAGAGGTTGCTCATGCCTGGGGGGGGGGGGGGGCGGTGTGTAACGAAACCCACCAGAGTGGATAATCCCAACTAACTGTGCAAAATGAATTCCAAAGTTTATTTTTCTTAATAAATTGATTTGTCTTTTTTACTACTTTTCCCTAGTAGAAAAGAGATAGACATCAAACCTTTCAGGAGAACTGTCATTTCTGAATTTTGTACTTAAGTCTAGAATCAAAATATTTGTAGAGCAAACTCCAAGAGAGAGATCAAATATTTTAGTTTATTTTTATTTTGGAGCTTAGCTGCTATACATTTAGGATTTCCACCAAAATAAGCCACAATTTCTCCAAGCTCACTTGAGAGAAATAAAGCGTCCAAAATGAAAAATTTCAAGTAGTCTTAACAGCGGGAGGTGCTAACAATGCCTACTCAGTTACATTTCTACAATCGACTGCTATAATACTGAATCATTCTACACCTTTTCTTTGAGGGATACTAAGATTCACATCTGTCACTTAAGGCTGAAGGAAGCAGAAAATACTGTGTATTTTAAAACAAAATAAAATAAAGCAAACAAACAAAACTTTTATACACAAGTCAGAAAAATCTTTTCTATGAAGATATAATAAATTTCTGCTGCTCGTCAGCAGCTGCATACAGGAAGAGCAAGTCAGACTGTTGGCATGAGAGTTGGTCACAGGTGAGGGCTTGATAAAGTGCTTTCTTCTCTTCTTGCACGGTTTTCATCCTTTGCTGCAAGTGAAGGATGAGATCTCAAAGCAAGGAGCTTTCTTTTGTTGAATCTGGGCCAGCTGGCTCACTTGAAGTTACTCCTGCTGCTTGCATTAATAGTAATCCTGACTCCTTAGCCTGGGTGATATCAATTTTTACAAAATTCTATTAAAGCATACACTTCTATTTTTTAATACATATAAAAATTGTGACTATACAGTCAATGCCATGAGTATTTGATTATTTCTATCTCCTCTACTATGCTATAAGCACCGTGAGGGCAAGGACCATGTGTTTTTTCACTCTTGTGTATCCTAACAGCTATTCCTTTTAGTTATATATTGTTGTGCATCAAATTATCACAAACCTTAGTGGTATAAAACAACACACATCTAGTAAAATAGTGCAGACAGTGAAAATCAGTACAGCAATTACTCAAAAAAGTTGCACATAGAATTACTACTTCTGGGTTTATACCCGAAATAACTGAAAGCAAGGACTTGAACAGATACTGTATACCCATGTTCATAGCAGCATTATTCAACAATAGTCAAAAACTGGAAACTATCCAAGTGTCCACTGACAGATGAATGGGTAAACAAAAAGTGGTATATACATGCAATGGAATATTATTCAGCCTTAGAAAGGAAGGAAATCTGACATATGCTACAACATGGATGAAACTTGAAGAAATAATGCTAAGTGAAATAAGCCAGTCACAAAAGAACAAATAATGCATTATTCAACTTATATGAGGTACCCAAAGTAGTCTAAACCACAAAGACAGAAAGTAGAATGGTGGTTGCCAGGGGCTGGGAGGAGAGGGGAATAGTAAGTTAGTGTTGGATGATACAGAGCTTCAGCTGGGGAAGATGAAAAAGTTCTAAAGATGGATGGTGGTGATAGTTACACAACACTGTGAATGTACTTAATACAGTAGAACTCTACATTTGAAAGTGATTAAAATGGTAAACTTTATGTTATGTATAGTTTACCACAACACACACACACACATCTATTACCTCACAGTTTCTGTAGGCCAGAAATTTGTCTACAACTTAACTGGGTCTTTTGTGTAAGGTTTCTCACAAAGATGCAATCAAGGTGGCGACCAGGGTTAGAGTCTCATCTGAAGATGAGGGGAGGATCCTTCCAAGCTTCTGCGGTTGTGTGTTGAACCAGTATCTCAAGGGCTATTGGATTGAGGGCCTCAGTTCCTAACTGGCTGTTGGCTGCAGGCTGCCTTCAGTTCCTTCCTATGTAATTCTCTTCAAAACGGCAGCTGGCTTTATCAAAGCATACCAGTCATAGGGAGATAAAGAGAGTATGCTAGCAAGAGAGATGTCAAAAAATTTTGTAAGCTAATCATGGAATTAATATCTGTCAATGTTGTCATAATCTTTTGGTTATAACCAAGTCATTTAAGGAGAGGAGATTACAAATGGCGATGAATATCAAGAGGTAGGAAACACCAGGGGCCATTTTAGAACTCTGTCTACCACGCAATCCGAAAACTGTGAAGGTAGTTGCTGGGAATTGGTAAACTCCAAAGGGAATCTGGACTCTGGGACCCCAACCAACAACAGGAGGTCAGAGCAAAACAGAAGGTCAACCGTGTGTCTTTAGTCAGGAAAGCTGAAATTATAGGGTGGGATTGTGTCAGAGCCAGCCTCGAGAGGGAAGACAATTATGTTATTTCAGGAAATAATAATCAGCTTTCTGGGCCAGAGGATGCCTAGAGCAACAGTCTAGTGCCAGGATGGCAGCAATATTTAAGATCCAGTCCAGCTCAAATGCTCTAAACCTTGCCTGATGCAGCTATTTGAGGTAAAGTCTAGGTTTTAGATATATCTAATTTCTTTCTCTAATTTCCCCCCACAAGAATTGGGATTGGCTCCAAACAGATTGTCCGATAGACTGCTCTGGGATTGCAAAGTTTGACTGCAAAATATTCACCACAGCAATTCAACTTCCCATCTTTTCTGCCAATGAGATTTGGAAAATATACTCCAGAACCAAGGGGTATGGACGTTGCTCAGAAGTGGCAATCCAAGGTACTGTTTTTCTGATTCTCAGGCAAATAAATTCCTGGGTGATCAATGTGGCTTCTTGGATCAGGAACTTTGTTTGGCAGAATGGAGAGAGCTGGTAATGGGGCTAGAGTGGAGAGACAGAAGAATTTTTTGTCTGTTTTCCTGGAGAGTCATCATTATTTTTGTTGTTTTTGTACTTTGCATAGTAAGATGCTCACTAATAGAAAAGCAAGAAAAAAAGCACATTACCTATAAAAGGAGAAAAAGGCACAGGGGAATAAAATAGAGTGCAAAGAGCCTCTCCCTAACTTGAAACAGTCTTCTCCAACCTTTGCAAGTCTATCATTTGTTCTAAATGACAGAAACATCAGACTCCAGAAAATAGTTTGCTTTTAGTCCAACACTTTGTAAAACCAAGAATGATATTATTCCTCTGAGTCAAACTCCTTTACTATACAAATATGGAATATATAAATATTATTTGCATAATAATGTTCAAAATTGCATGTGCCTATTTGCAAATTGTACATGTGTTTTAAAATACTGAAGACTTTTCACAGCTCCAATTTCGGTGATGATTTTCCATCTGACTACAAAATCGGTGTATAGAGTGGCCATAGTTCACTCTCTCTAACCCTGTTATGTGCCATCATTATTGTTGGGTAAGATGATGTTCACGTATAATAAACTAGTTGGAACATTTTTAGGCATGAGGATGAGTAGACACAGAAGCAGAAGTTCCCAATGGATTGACTTCCTCACTCAGTGGAGCTTATTCACTTAATCAACGTAAAAATAGGTAGCTGGATGTATGATCCTGCCAGTGAGGTTCTGATTAGCATGAGGAGCTGGTACCTCAGACATCCCATGAGAGTCATGAATCCAAACAGCTGTGATCCAGCCGAGTCTCATCCTTCATCAAGTAAGTTTGTTTCTAGCCTATTTTGTTGGTTCCAAACCCACTGTAGCTTAAGGAATCTTGCATGGGCAAAAAATTGCCAAACACTATTTAATTATGAAGATTTTTGTAATAAAGAATCCAATATTTTAGACAAATATGAGGCTTCTCTCATCAAAAGGAAGATGACAATGTAAAAATCTCACCTTTATTGACATGGCCTTTTTTATTCTACTGCTCCAAAAGCTACAAATATAAAAGAGAGAACTATTTTCAGTCTTTCCATCTAGAAATTCAGACCCTCCCTCACTGGTTTGAATGCATTGCTCTTTCTAGAAAGGTCATTATTTCCAGTGTTACAAACATGCTCTTTTAACTTGAGGTGTTATCTGTAGATTTAAAACTCATTCCCTGTTGTAAAGGACATTATTTTCCCTCTCTTATTTCTTCTTTGAATATCCTGAACTTGCTTATCAATCTTGAAATGTACTTGAGAAAACAAATCTTTAAAAATATATTTGACTTTCAAGCTTTCCAGGATAATTTCTCAGCATATCAAGACTCACTCTCTGAAATGCTTGCTCTGGCAACCAGACAAATCCAGAAGCCTTCCTACCTGTTGCTCAGATTTACCTGGCAATTATTGGTGAAATTCTTCGTAAAAACAAATGCTTGAATGTAACCCAGAATTTTGTGTTTGCCAATACGTGCTTTGGCTTTCAAATTCTACCTCTTCCTCACTCTTTGCTTTTCTTCTTGTCTGTCTTAAATATCTTCCCAAAAGACCTCCTTTTACATTTTGTCTAGACTCTAGAAGGCAGGAGTTAAGTACAATCCTTAAGTTTGGCAAAAATGTATCTGATTCCGTTCATTTCCTGTAGAGGAAGAATGGAACTACTGTTTATGCAAAAATGTATTATAGCCAGAAGGATGTTTATGAAGGCCCAAAAGAAGAAATTCAATGAAACACCCAAGTAAGAGGTCCAAAATGGCTGCTTCTTTTATTCACAGACAGTCAAACGGGATGGCTTAGCCCATCTGAGTTCCGTTATACTGTTGTATTCTAAATGATGAACCCTTTTAGAAAGGGAAAAGGTGTTATAAATTTAAATAAACTCCAATATTCTCAGTTTTATGTTTTTCAGATCTGATATTTTTGTGTAATGATTTGTATATTGCAGTGCATTATACTTAATAAAAACAATTTTTTTCAAAAACGGGGATAGAATTGGTTAGAGTAAATACGTATGCAAATTTAATTGGACGTTTAAGCTCAAACACTACGTAGAAAGGTAAGAACTCAGAAACACACACATACATATCAGGTTTTCCTTAATATCTTCAAGGAAAACTCAAAGTTTTTTACTTTAATGTATAATTTACATATATAATTATATATATACAGATCTTCCTTGACTTAATGATGGGGCTATGTCCCAATAAACCCATTGTAAACTGAAAATATTTTAAGTCCAAAATATATTTAATACGCCTAACCTACTGAACATCATAGCTTAGCTTAGCCTACCTTAAACGGGCTCAGAACAGTTACATTAGCCTACAGTTGAGCAAAATCATCTAATACAAAGCCTATTTTATATAAAAATATTGAATATCTCATGTAATTTATTGAACACTGTATTGAAAGTGAAAAACAGAATGGTTGTATGGGTCCAGAATGGTTACAAGTACATTGGTTGTCTACCCTCATGATCGCAAGGTTGACTGGAAGCTGCGGCTCACTGCCTCTGCCCAGCATCAGGAGAGAGCATCATACTGAATATTGCTGGCTGGGAAAAGATCAAAATTCAAAATATATGGTTTCTACTGAATGCATATCGCTTTTGCACCATCATAAAATCAAAAAATCATGACAAACCGTTGTAAGTTGGGGACCGTCTGCACATAATTGTACATATAATTGAATATATATGTATATATTTGAGCTTGAACTTAGAGATTCTGTCCCTATTTTATACAAAAATATAGTCAAAACCTGAAAAAAGCTTACTTTGAAGAATGATTCATTGCTGCCAACAAAGCTCTACCAATCATTAAGCTATTCCTTTTCCCCCCAAATTTATCCTTCTGTCCTCTGCTGTATAATGCTGGAACTGAGACTACAACTACGGTTCTTCTTCATTAGATGGCTTCCTGTTAGGTCCCACAGGAGAAGGCACAAAGAAAAACAGGAGGAGGGGAGAAGGAATTGCTCCTTCCTATTTTGTTTGCTGTTTCTATCAGCAATATTCTTTCTCTCTGACACCAGCAGTATTACAGGCGCCAGTTTATTTTGTTATTCCCCAAACTATCCTTCCTATGCCTCTTCAAAAGCAGCAGAACCATCTGAGTATGGTTTCTGGAAATGGTTTGGTGGCTACTTGGCAATGAACATAATGCTGAGCTCTTCACTGAAAGAAAATAAAAAATTGGCAATCTATAGCATACAGATTCATCACAATTAAGTAAAATGTCACCTGTGGTTGGTTTTGACAAAGATACTACTAAGAGCAAATGCCTTGGGCACTAAGTGATGACTGCATTTGATTGTATGGTCAAGCAACGAAGACGATAAGGGCTGTGAGTTAGATGGCCAATGCTCACTGCACTGGGGCACTTTCCAAAAGAAATAGTAAGCTTGAGTCTTTAATCTCCGAGATCAATTCACTATCAAAATAACAGAAAGCTTCAATGGTGGCCTGAAACTAATATCTTATTTTTTGTAGCCAAAAATGGAAACATTTTTGGAAACATCTCTGAAAAATAAATTCAAACTTTATTGTATGGGTTGCATAATTATAAGATAATATGATTTACAGATACAAACCATCTTTATGTGAATGTTAGGACACTGGAAAGAAATAGGAGCCTGAACCTTGGAATGGAAACATCTGCATAAATTTAGAAGCAGTTGACAATCTTGAAACCCTTGAATTTCTCAGTGTCTTGCTTGCCAATGGAAATAGCCTGCCCTCTCATCTCTGAGGAACCTTAACCATACACTGATCGAATCTTTGTAATAACGTCATCAAGTCCCTATGTTAAATTCACTTTGCTAAATACTAAGGTAGTTTCTATTTTTCTGAGTGGACTGTAACTGACATAATATTCTAATACATCTTTTTATTCTCCTTAAGATAAAATAAACTAGGGTAAAAAAACTTTGATAATAGTCATCATCCATTATAATTCATTTGATTTTTAGCTCTACACTTTTTTTGTGTGTGTGTGAGGAGATCAGCCCTGTGCTAACATCCGCCAATCCTCCTCTTTTTTTTTTTTTTTTTTGCTGAGGAAGACGGCCCTGGGCTAACATCTGTGCCCATCTTCCTCCACTTTATATGGGACGCCGCCACAGCATGGCTTGCCAAGCAGTGCGTCGGTGCGCGCCCGGGATCCGAACCAGTGAACCCCGGGCCGCCGCAGCGGAGCGCGCGCACTTAACCGCTTGCGCCACCAGGCCGGCCCCAGCTCTACACTTTTCTTAAAAAAGCATAGTAAATGAAAATATTTAAATTTTTTTTCCATATTTCTCAGAGATCATTTTTTGATATAAATACAGCTCACAATATATAGTTTTCTATATAGTGTCTTATTCTAGCTACAGTTTTTGCATTCTTTTACATCTTTTCTTTCTTTTCCTCTTCAGTTTGCAGTGATATCCATGTTGGCAAGGCCATTTAAACCAAACAACAGTTTCCACCTACCCCAAGAGTCTCCTACCAGGTTTAACTTCTCATTAATCAAATTAGTTGCCAAATTCAATTCGGTCCAGCAAAGACTTTAGGAAGTGCTGTGTGCCTAGAATGGAGTATCTTAGACACAAACCCTGACACTGAGGCAAACTTCACACCCATGTGCCCCTTTCCATTCTTTCTGCTCCATCTCAACAATCTCTTTGTTAGTTCTCCTGCCTCATTTCTCTTTTTGTTTTACGTAAAGATTATATTTGTTTGCAGTATTCTAAACTAATATCTTAAAAAGCCTATATAAAATTTGTAACATAAAGAAGATATCAACACAGCCTGTGACTGTGGTAAAGGAGGAGTTACCACACCCTGTCTCAGATGCCTTCTGATTTTGTTTTTAATGTTCCCGTAGGTGATGAACTCAAAATATCCAAATAAGTAGAACTGTGTAACACAATGGTTCCAATCTTCTTTTCAGAAGTATTATATCTCTAGAGCTAATGGTATGATATTTAACTCAAGTATATTTTTTATGCCTTCATGTCAAATATATCTATCTATATCTATCTATCTGTATGGGTTATATATATAATTCGCTTTTGCCTCAGAAATATACAATTCTGTAACATAATGTATGCATCACTGATCCCTTCTGATGGTATTTACAAGCTTCTCTCTTTGGTAAAAGAGCTGAAAGCAATAGTCGTTATATATTGATTTGCTGATAACGAAGAAAAGTGCCATGCTGACTGTTACAGATCCAGAGCTCCTTTTCGTTTAGCAAAATTTGGTGTCCTTAACACAAAACAAATGGCTTTCACATTTCTATTTTCCTGTCTTAGAGAAATCAGTAAACAAAATAGGTGAACAGAGCTGAGCTGCCTGATACTCCAACCTCTGGGAAATTGAAATGTCCAACATCACAGACCTTGTTTCATTTAGGAGACTTATTGGTTTCAGACATTTAAGGAAATATTTGCTAAGTAATTAGCTGACCACTAAAGCTAACCTACAGAGACTTCAGTGGCCACACACAACAAAGAATACAGACTTTTCATATTTAGATCACAAGTCACTAAATAAACAACAACAGCTATAACAACAAACAACGACAACAACAAACTCTGGAGTTGCCATATTGTATTATGTAAAATATGTAAAATGTCCAGTTTTCAACAAAAAATTATGAGACATGCAAGACAACTAGAAAGTATGGCCCATACATGGAAAAAAAAAAAAAGCAGTCAAGATAGAAACTATTCCTCAAGAAACACGGACATTGGACTTACTAGACAAATCAGCTATTTTAAATAAGTTCAGAGAACTAAAGGAAATCACAGCTATAGAACTAAAAGAAAGTATGAGAATGATGTCTCTGCAAAAGAGACTTTCAGTCAGTCTTTAAAACCTTTAAAAATGAAGCAAATAGAGATTCTGGAGTTGAAAAGTCAATAATGAAATGAAAAATACAATAGAGGGGCTCAAAGGCAGATTTGAACAGATAGGAAAACAAAAATCAGTGAACTTGAATATAGTTCAATTGAGATTATCTAGACCAAGGAACAAAAAGAAAAAAAGAATGGAGGAAAATGAAAAGAACCTCAGAGACGTGCAGGGCATCATCGAATATGCCAACCTCTACGTAAGACCATTCCAGGAGGAGAGGAGAGAAAGAAAGGGGAAGAAAGAATATTTGAAGACCTAATGGCAAAAAGCTTCCTAAATTTGATGAAAAAAATATTCATGTATTCAACCAAGAAGTTCAACACACTCCAAGTGGGATAGAGTCAAACAGATCCTCACCTAGGTACATTGTAGACTGTCATCATCAGAATCCATGCAGGCCAGAAGGCAACGGAATGGCATATTCAAACTGATGAAGGAAGAAGGCTCTTAACCAAAAATTCTATACCCTGTAAAACATTATCAAAAATGAAATTGAAATTAGACATTCCCAGATATACTAAAACTGAGAGAATTCATAGCTAGTAGACATGCCCTACAAACAATACTAAAGGGAGGCCTTAAGGCTGAATTTAAAGCAAACTAGAGATTAATATGAATCCACACAAATAAATTAAAGAACACTGATTAAGATAAGTATTGAAGTAGCCTAAATGCCTCCATCATAGTGAACTCATTCCCTTTTGGAGTAGCTCTCCCATATATAACATCTTAATTCTACCCAAAAAAGCTTTTCACTCAGCAATGATCCTTGGGGCCGCAAGCAATAAATTGAACTTCTTTTCCATTTAAAAGCCTTACAGTTATTTGAAAACACTTAACACTTCCCCTTGAGTTTTCTCTCTATGGGATAATTTATCCCACACTAAAGTACCAACCCTTTGCTTACCTAATGCTTGTCAAATATATTCCACTGTTAGAATACCTGTTGTTCACACCTCCTCTTCTGTGATATCTGGGCCATCTTTTGAATTTTTGCGTTGCTTTATTGTAATCATTCCTTCCCTTGGGTGCTGAGAGCAAAAGATACTCTTGTCTATAAGCTGCCATAAAATGTTTCTTGTGTCATTTTTATCTATGAGTTTTCTATCTCTTCAGCCATAATGGAGGTAATCAAGTTTAAGACCATGACTTTTATTATGAGAATCTAATTTTAGATTTGGAGAACAGATACAAGCAACTAAAGCAACTGCCAGACCCAGGTTGTACATAAGACAACTGAGATCCTGGGAAGTTGTATAAAATTTCCCAAGTTCATACAGATAACATTCCCTTGCCACCTAAAACAGGGGCTCTTGGTAACAATAAGACTATGCATTTTTGTAGTGCAGACATCTTAAGCCAGCTTGCTGACTTTGTGTTGACTGGCATTTTCTTTCATTTTCTGACACAATATTTTTAAATTAGAAGGCTTCACACAAAACTGTGTAGAAATAATTGAGAGTTCCTGTGAATCTTAGGCCTGTGTTCCATGTATAACAGGATGTTGCTTTTGGTTCCTGTCAACAGCTCAGTGGTACCTGACATGTTTTATATCAAGAAAACTCTCTCCATACATCCTGTCCAACTCCTCTAGGCATTTATGTTTACAAACCAAACCTTGGTATAGTATCATATACTGTTATGGACATGTTAGTTATCTATTGTTGGACAACTAAGGCAATACAGAATTGGAATATACATACACAAAAACATATTTACATATACATATATGCACATATACGGATTAAGTTATCTGAGATTTTTACATGAGTCAAGTAGTGATAGAGAAACACAGTGGTTTAGAGGTCTCTGGAGTTGAACAGTCTTCTTCAAATCTCAGTGTTACCACTTAGTAGCTATGTAACATTGGGAAAGTTACTTTAACTTACTGAGACATTGTTTCTTCATTTATAAAGTGAATATGACAGCATTTCTGGAAAAATTAAAGAAAAGGAATGGAAGCTTTTAGCAAAGTGCTTAATAGATGTTCACTGTTGAGATTTAGTGCAGGCTGTGAACTGGAACCCAAATCTCCTAACTTCTAGGGCAGAAATTTTCCTACTGTGCCTCCCTTTCACACCTACCATTGCTTAGGTGCATCCTTAATTCCCGTTGTCTGTTGCTTTGTAAAGTAAAAGCTTTATAGAGCGGGGAGATTCTGAATATCAAAGGCACTTGAGCAACTGAACATTTTCAACATTCTGTGTTAACCAAATCCATCCCCAAAGATTTTTATGTGGGGAATCTCATGATGGCCCTGGGCGAGCAGGGCTCACTGAATCATATATTTAGTTTGATCTTGAATAGGACTAGATGGTTTTATGTCCAATTAGTCATGACTATTAAAGAATAAAAAAGAGGATAATCAAATTTCATGCTTTACTAGGTAAATCAATGGCTGTGGAAATGCAGCTGATTTCCTTTTCCAATGTTGCTAAAAGCCTTGCACAATTCATTGGCCACCTAAGTGGGCAACTTTGCCTCTGTCAAGTCAATAATGTGCAAAATTTATCTGTAAGTCAAATTCAGAGTCCTCAGCCCCATGTCTGGGGGCAGCCAGACTTTGCAGCCAAACATAATATTCTCAATGATCTTTCTTCTTTTTCCAGTTTCAGGCATTTGCCCTTGAACTTTTCAATTTACCATTAACAGTTGTATGACCAAATATTGCACAAGAAAATTCAGACTCAGAGAGCAGAAGGTTTTTTGAGTCAGTATTTCGTAAAGTGTCTGGAATCTCATGGTTAAAAGTGTCTGAAGCATGTATGGCAGCATTTTTTAGAGTTTGTTCCTTAGCTCACCCGCTTCAGAATATCTGATGTAATTGTAAAAACAACAACAAAAATAACACCACAAAAAAGCAAAGGAAAAATATATAAGAAAATGAAAGAGAGAGAGAGAGAAAATGAATATAAGAAATATTTCAAACTCAGTGAAACAAACTTCATGTTCTCTAGAGGGAAGAGCCCAGGAATCTGCCTTGGTAATGTGCTTCTCTGAAGAAATTGGTGCACATAGAACTATGAGAATTTCTGAGCAATTTGATCAACAAACAGTTAGAGTAGTATGACAGCTTGAGAATTGTTTGAAATTTAAGAAAATACACTATTGGAATCACTCCAGCAATAGATCTTACCATGTAGGAAGTATCGTAGAGACTTCATAGATATGGAACAACTTATTAAGAGTGCACACTTTACTTAAACTCTTTACGTGTAATAAAAGCAGACGCTAATGATTAAGTATTAAAGTCGATAATGCAGATAAGTGCTATATGAATTCAGTGATGATCTAATAGTAAACCAGAAAAATCAGGAAAGGGAGATGATGTGATTTGAAATAAGCCTTAAAATCTGGTCAGGATATTAAAGGATGGACAGAAAAAGACAGGATTTTCCATGTAGAGATGGACAATATGGATAAATGGAGGGAGATGCTAATAATAAGTCGTTTTGAGGTGATGAAGAAAGATATGAATAAATGAGAATAAAGAAACTAAAAATATGTGTCCTGTTCCAAAAGTGCTAGTGTCAGGGACACTTTCTATTTTGCATTGTAGCATCTTATAGCAATGGAAATCTCTGGACCCAGCTTACAGTATACCCAGTGGGAAATTGACTGAGATATTTGACCTGCAAATTCTCCTCCTTCACAGTGGACCAGTTCTGCTTTTGGATGTAAAGTGGTGGGAAACTGAGAAGACAGAATGAAGCCCTTGAGACAGCAACCAAAATCTCCACTAAGCGCAGGACAAAGTGATAAAACCAGAACAGAGAGGAAAGCAGAGATTCATCTACCTCTGTTTATCCGTAGCTGGCAATCAGAGAAGCACCTCTGTGGGACTACATATGTGAAAGATCAACCCACAAAACTTAGTGTAGTAAAATGTTGTTGAAATGGGAACTGGAAACCTCATTCACTTTTAATAAAAAGTCCAAAATGCAAAATCACATTCTTTCCCAGGATTTGGGGTTACCTTTAATAATTCTCTTGCTAAATCCTGAATAGCTTGGAAACGCCACACAAGATTAATGCGTGCTCCTCACGCCCCCCCCTCCCTATTTTGTAAAATCAGAGAAATAAAGTTTTTTCCCTTTCTCTTTCCATCTCCTGATTAGGTGGGTACCATTCATTCACGCGGTTCTGGAACTGCAGCTAGTGGTGAGAAGGCATTTGAGGCACTGACAAGGCACACACAAAGTTTTACCTGCTGAAGAAACTGCTTTGATCATTAGTGGCAAGTGGAAGCATTTAATACATGGGACAAGCTTCTGGTAGCTATACTCTGCTTACTTCTTATAGCAAGGCCTCGTTTCTATTGGCTAGGAAAAGGTACTGTCAGCCTTTATCCCAAATGTTGGTCTAACGGCCAGAATAAGGCTGCAAGCTGCAATGGAGGGCAGATAGCTCGTACACAAGAAGGTTAAACTGACCAGGCTCAAGAGAGAAGCGGGAGACAAGGAGGTTAGAGAGCTAATAAAAGTAAATGTCAGTTTACAAAGGTAAACTGAGACAGGGTAGCCCTCAAAGAGTTTAAAGATGTCAAAGTCCCTGAACCCTCTCCTACCTTCAGGATCCACCACCTCCAGACATGGAGAACTCTTCATGAAGCTCCTCAACCCATAGCAGTTCTATGATGTGCATGTTGTGGCTGGAATTTTCTCATCAGTCCATTCCTTTTTGCTTTTCTCATTTTCAGATGACACAGTTTCTCCTTCATTGAAGGTCCTCCCAACATTTCTAGGGATATGGAGTACGAGAAGGCATCTATAGCTTTTGTTTAATTCTATAGATTGAAATAGAACTGTCAGATGAATTTTTCAAAGGAATATCTCCCTTAAATCATTTCAATTTGTTAGGATGTAATTTCACTCTCCAATTAGCATTTATCCTTAATAGTACTTAAATGTCTCGTAAAGTGTTCAGTAAATGTTACCTCAGCTTTTCCCACCTATTGTTAGAAAGGTGGGAAATCATGAGTCAGTGCCCTGACTAATCAGATCCTTCAGAAGGAGTTTACTAAAGCTTTCATTTTCTAAGGAATGTGCACATTATATATTTAGGGTTTATGCCAAGCTGTTATTATTGTATGCCATTAACTAATTGCCCAGGATTCCTTGCCAGCCTCTTCAAACACATACTCAGTAGTGCTCTCTCCATCCCCCAACCTGTTCTCAGAGCTTCCATTTACTTGAAAGTATCCATGACTGCATCATTTTTCCTGGAGAGTAAATTTATTGATATTTGTTCTTTCATTATGCATTGAGTCCTTCCTCACCATTTGCTTAGACCTGTGCTGGGTATTATGGAGGATATAATGATTCACCACATAAGAATACTGCCCTCAACAAACATGCAAGCTAGTAGAAGCAAGAGAGACCAATATTTTTGGATCACTGACTAGTTAGCAGGCAAGATTATTGATATACATTATTTAAAAATCCATCATGAAGTAACTGTGATGATAAGGATGTTCAGAGAAGTTACATAATTTTTCAATATTACAGGCTTATCACTCATAAAGCTCTGATTATTACCAACTTCTACGTGACTCCAAATTCCATATTCTTTCAACTATATCATATGTTTACAAATAAATATAATGCAAGGAAAAAAAAGTAATCACTTATATGAGATGGAAAAAGCTCAGAAGAGAAATCATCCAGACATTGTCCTTGTTCAAATTTCTATACTCAGTGCCTGGCGTGGTACCTGTCACAGCTCTGGGACCTGATCAACATTTGTTGAGTGAAAGTTCCTGCTTAATGTGACAGAAGGAGAAAGGAGGGTTTATAAAAGCCTAATGAAAGTAGTGGAATTTCACCTTGGTTTTAAAGAACGGACAGACACAAATCAGGAACTGAGAGAACAGAAGGGGTTTCATAGAATATGGACCAGAATGAATAAAGGCATTGAGATGTGAAATTTTAGATTGAGTTTGAAGAACAGTGAATAATCAAGTGTGAGTGAATGAAAGGTGTACAAAGGATAGTGTAAGTAAAATCCTGGCACTACAGGGACACAAATCTGATGGTGGAGTAGTAGACATTTGCCTATATACACATAAGTAGGGAAATAAATATTTTGTGGTCAAACGATATTACTCCAAACGAATTTACTCCATGAAATCCCTCCAAAGCAGCTTTGGGGATTTCTTGCTGAAAGTAAAGGTGTCATCTGAATTGGTCTGGAAAGTATATTCCTCTGAAGTCTTGTACTTTTTCTTCAAAAATGCCAGGGAATTTTATGCTGTGTTTTGTCATAGAATATATGAATATATGAGCATCTGATTCATATATTCATGTATGCTTTAATATAATAACATGTTCCCAGAATACTAATAAATCAAATGTATCCAGCAAGATAGATCATATTTACCCAGTGGCTTAACATATCCTGTGGCAAACTACTGTAGGACACAGGGGCACCATTTTGAGTACGATCTTATTAGGTATTTAACTGTTGCTATACTATACCCATGGGGGAAAAGCTAATATAAATAATAAAACAACATAAGAAATTTATTTTGCAATTTCAGATAAATTTCAATTTATATCAAGAATATAGGGAGTTATTTGAAATCCTTTTGTGGATTCACAAAATCGGGACTGGAAATGTTAGGCCTAAGAAAACCTTTTGAGTGGTACACCCTGCTCCAGGAGATTCACTTTTAAAGGCCAAATTCAGGGCAGCATTTTCCAAACTACAAAGCAAAAATGTTATCTGTAGGTCACTGGGGCAGAAGGAACATTATCTTCCAGGATGGCACCTTTTCTGGGCGTTTATTCTCTCCTATACACCTGAATTTCTCTAACTTAGAGACTCCTCTCTGTACTAGTTTTTTATTGCTGGTGTAACAAATTACCACAAAGTTAGTACTTTAAAATAACATGAATGTGGGGCCGGCCCGGTGGCGCAAGCAGTTAAGTGCGCACGCTCCGCCGCGGCGGCCCGGGGTTCGCTGGTTCGGATCCCGGGCGCGCACCGACGCACTGCTTGGTAAGCCATGCTGTGGCGGCGTCCCATATAAAGTGGAGGAAGATGGGCACCGATGTTAGCCCAGGGCCGTCTTCCTCAGCGAAAAAAGAGGAGGATTGGCGGATGTTAGCTCAGGGCTGATCTCCTCACAAAAAAAAAAAAATAAAAAAATAACATGAATGTATGATCTTACAGTTCTGGAGGTAAGAAGGTCTCATGGGTCTTATAGGCTAAAATCAAGGTGTCAGCAGAGATGTGTTCTGTCTAAAGGCTTTAGGGAGCCTTGTCCTTTCCAGCTTTTAGAGGCTTCCCACGTTTCTTGGCTCTTGGCCTCATCACTCAGAGCTCTGCTTGCATTGTCACGTCTCCTTCTCCAATTCTCACTCTCCTGCCTCCTTCTTATAGGGACCCTAGTGATTACATTGGATCTACCAGGATAATCTCCAATCTTAAAATCCTTAATTTAATCACATCTGCAAAGTTCCTTTTGCTATGTAAGGTCACATATTCAAAAATTCCAGGGATTAGGGTGTGGACATCTTTGGTTGAGGGGGATGGGGGCAATTATTCTGCCTACCACACTCTCCATGTTGATGACAAAAATAAAATGCCCAGAGAGCCTCTGTGAAAGAAAGTTATCACCTCCAACCCTGCTTTCCTTCTCTTTTGAAGAATAAATGGACTCTACTGCCTAAATAATTCCTTGATCCATCCTAGAGAAGCCATTAATGGAGGTTGCTCACCTAAGAGCAAAATCAGAGGTTCAGTTGTGAAACCAAAATGCTTGCTCTGGAAAGGATGAAGTCCAAATCATGTTAACTTAGCAGCTGAAAATCATAAGGCTATCTGGCTCTTACGTGACATGGCATTTTTGCATGTGTGTGTGTATACATGCATACATACACACGTATATAGACACACGTATATATGAAAATATATAAAAACATATAAAGTGTTTGAATAAATAATTGAATAAGAAAATAATTAATATATTATCTTTGCCTCCATCCCTTTCCCTCTCCTTTTCCAGCACATTTATCAATGATCTACTTTGTGACAAGCACTGCTGAGAGCACAACAGAAAAGACTTTGCCCTACCCTCCAGGAACATGTAATCCTATAGAGAAAAGAAGACACAATGATAGACTGTATCTGTGGCAAAAAAAAAAGAGAAGGAAATGTATGATTTGTGTGAGTTTAGAATAGGGAGCAAACATCTCATCTCATCATTTCATAAAATGTTTACAATCTCTCTGTCTATGTAACTATAAATAACTAAATATATATATACAATATATTTACATACATACATACACATATATATCCCCCTCACATAGACAAGGCCAGTATTTTATCTCCAGTCTTTTTCGTTGTTGAGGCAGAGAAGCTAAATAAATCATCCCATACCATAAAACTAAACGATGATGAAGTAGGATTAAAAACTCATCACCTGATCATTAATTTATTATTCAATCTTCTCTTTCAAAAAAGAATACTATAAACAGAAAAATACTAATGTTTAAATCTCTTAGAATATAGCAATGAATAAATTTCACTGGCCCACATCCAATTACAAATTCAAAGCTGACTAAGTTCAATATTTGAATTATGAATCAGACAACTCTATTATAATGTAGAGACAACTCTTAAAATTAAATATTAATTTCTCTTAATTTTTTTTCTACATCATCCCACATTGCAGCCAGAAGGAGCAATCAGATATCTCACAAACATATCAATATTTTTCTACACTGAGAATGATATGACTCAGGCCCTGTGCCACCTCATGAGTCCAGCTCTGGCCATTTCCATAGCGCTGGAGAGGAGGGAGATCTTCTGTGCAGCTTGGTTTTTCCTTTTTTGATCATTTCATCCTTTAAAATAAACAACAAATAATTTACAAAAACTAAATTAGGCACATAATGTATTGTAAACACAAATGAGTTATGTATAGTGAAGTGGAACACATTGCTATCTGAGCGTGAGAAGACAAATATAGCTCGTCAACATACATCCACATACTCTGTACCTTGATCTCTCTATTTTTTCATTTTTATTAAACTTTTCTATCATTGGAAATAATAATGACTTTGCCTACTAGTCTTTACTACTCTGTTGTCAAGGGCAAATCTTTTGATTTTTAGATGAAATGGTAAAAGTTTGTGTTACACTTGTTCACTGGTGTTTACAGTTTCAGAGCTTTTAATATTTTTTAGAGACTCTGAAAGTGAACATTTAGGAAAAATCATAGCTACGCTATAAACTTGTTGTGAAGATTAAATAAGACAGTGTATGTAGAGTGCTCAGCCAAGGTTGAATAAGACAATCATGAGACTGGTGTAAAGGACCAAGTTAAGCAGCTAATGAGATAGCCTACCCAATGGCCCTACCTTCCCAACTCAACTACTTTTAGTTCCCCTACACTTTGGAGACCCTACAGCACAAGAGTTAAGGTCTGTGAGATCTGACTGTCTGGGCTTGAATCCTAGCTCCACTGTTTACTAGCTGTTTAATCATCAACATATTATTTTAACTTCTTCTAAGTCTCAGTTTTCTCATAGGTTAATTGGGTTATAATAATTGCACCTAGTTCATGGGACAGTTGTGAAGATTAAAAAAAGAGAGAGAATATGTGTAAAGTATTCAGAATAGTTAAAGATACATAAAAAGTGCTTAGAAATTTTAAGTAATATTACCAAGACTAGTGATTTGCAGAGGTGTCCAAATATATCTCTCCAGAATGCCAAGGGTCAATTCTCCATGTGGTAAATGCCAGGATAACAGCCTCCAGATTTCATGACATCTAATCTTCATAATTGGTTTTAAACTATTGTCGTCCTGTAGTGTCTTTCAAAATATGCATAAGTTAAACATAAACATTACAAACGCTGTTACATTTCTTCTTAAATCATGACAACCAAGGTCAATAAATCTCAAAACTATTTCTGAGTTCTGGAAAGTCTTTAGAATCCTTCTCAACATAAATCTGGACCACCACTGTATTAGTTTACGTTTGCTTCTATAACAAATTACCATAAAATTTGGGGCTTAAAATAACAGAAATTTATCCCCTTACAGTTTGGAGACAAGAAGTTCAAATTTTATGGGGCTAAAATCAAGGTGTCACCAGAGTTAATACCTCTGGAGGCTCCAAGGGAGAATTTGTCCCTTGCCTCTCCCAGCTGCTAGTGGCTACTGGCATCCCTTAGCTTGTGGCTGCACCTCTCCACATCTTGCTTCCATTGTCCTGAATCCTACTCCTCTTCCTCAGTCAAATTTCCCTCTATCTCCCTTACAAGGATACTTGTGATTATATTTAGTACCCCACTCAGATAATCCAGAATAATCTCTCCATGTCAAAAACCTTAATTTAATCCCATCTGCAAAGTCTCTTTTGCCATATAAGGTAACATTCGCAGATTCCAGAAAGTAGAATTTGAATATCTTTGGGGGCTATTATTCAGCCTACTGCAATGATGATTAATTGATAAGAGCCAGCGTATGAGACTCAGACGCAATGGACTTGATGGAGTCAAGATGACAAATTTGGGTAGAAAGAGAACCAAGCATGACTCATGTTCCCTGTAGCATCTGCGAAGGCTAGTCCCCATTGTGAACACTCATCTTCATTATCCCAGCAAGACGATTTGTAAGAACATAAAGTTATCTCATTTTCAAAATTTGTCAGTGTAAAAGCTCAAATAATAAAATATTTAGATTCATGAAGGTGCTGAAGTAAAACTCACAGAAGAATTTATATTTACAACTGGGTGGTGGAGGGAAGAATGCAGAGAATGAGAGCTGGCATTTTTCCCTTAATATGTGGAGAAATGCTACTTCATTTCTTCAACCACTTATGGGGAGATCAGTAAACTCTCAATGCAATAATTATAGAACAAAAAAAGAAATAACTATATTAGATTTTAGGTAACCTGACATTGGGACATAACCTTTGTGTAAGACCCCTGATTTAAACACACTGAGAAAAGAAAATATTCTCTTGTTTTCACTCCAAATTAAAAATAGATTATTTCCAGGTGTGAAATTAAAGCATGGAATAAGTAATGGAAGGGTCCATGTTACCCTGTTCTAATTAGATGTGGAAGAAAGAGTAACAGGTGACTTCTGAACAATGATTGTCTCCAGTTTAGAAATCACTGCTTGCAGTACTTCCAACTTAACCCACTTGATTTGAATCAAGCCCATAAGGGGCAAAACTTGCCAGATGCTCACCAGTAGTTCTTTGAATAGGTGGAAAGGGTGGGCTTGTTGTAGCTTACATCCCTACAGTCAATTTTTCTTTATTAATATTTCACAATATCTTCCCATCTGAGAATGGTCCTGTGATCCATAGGATTGAAGACCTAGAAGCCACTGTTTTGATTCTAAACCTACCACAGTTAATTGGACCACAAGTAGGCACTGAATCCAAGTTGAGACAATCGCCTTCTCTTATACAGGCATTTGGAAATTCCTATGAGATTTTGATAGAGCAAGTCTTTTTACATGTCTGGACATATCTAGACTGGCAATATGTACATTTCAGAATTGAGAATTCACAGTGAGAGCTAGTCTGTAAAGAGCGAAAGAAGAGGGTGGTCTCCATGGATGAGGACAAGGAGAGACTATATCCAAAGACATTGGAGAAAACAAGTTTTTCCCCAAGATTCAGTCCCTTTCTAATGCTCGGCTGTATTCTTTGGTAGTACTGGTTACAAGAAAGCTGGTCATAAGGAACTGCAACCTGTTAAGGCCATCATTTGACTGGTTATTTTGAACTATATCTTACCTTCTTTCAAGACTGCTGTATTGGTAACTCTTCAAATAGCTTCTAAAAGTTATCAAGATACTCTATTCTTCACCAGCTCTATTTTTTAGATATGAATCCAACTTCCTAATGAGAGATGTTTCTTAAAAATAAAAAGCAGGTTTACATAGCTTGTGTGTTCAAGTTAGCACATGAGATTAGCTTTTTCTGCTGGATTAATATGACTTTACCCTAATCTTTCCAGTCAAAGTCAGTGGGAGACATAAGATTAATGCATACATTTACCATGACCATCTTTCTTGAAATTTTCCACCTCTTCATTATGCCTATTCTTTAATGGGCATCATGGCTAACCTTTACAACAACCGTGAGATAAATATTAATATTTATATTTTACAGATGGATGAATGGAAACTCAGAGATTAATAAATTAGTTCAATGCTGAGTAGCTGGTAAATGACATGTTTGGAATGTTAACCCAAGATGGCCAGGAATCACAAAGTTATAAGGGCACCATTCTTTTTCTCCCTCTTCCTCATAAAAAAGCACCTTCTCAGATCCTTTGCTTACCCCTGACTACAGGCACTGAAGTTGGATTTATCCTCTTCTGTGCCAAGGCCATTTATTTGCGTAGTTTCCTCAAGCCACTGTGAAATGCTTCCAGCCGCCCTCCAGAAACTTCGGGCATGTGAATCCTTTTATTCTGGAAAAAAAAACCTTAAAGATAAAGAACTTTCTTGGCTGTCAAATATATATTTTGTGAGCAATATGGGAAATAGCTCTCTTTATGTTTTCAAAGCTGTTCACTAATGATTTAATCTTCTCATTTTGCTAAAATTAATTTTCTCCAGCTTTAGTAGTCCAAATTAACTTCCAGAAAACAGACAGCACTATGTTTACACACATCTGGACGCTGAAGTTGAAAAATTGGGCCCATAATGTCGAAACAGAAGATCTGAATCAAGGTCGAGTATAGGAATTGTTGAGGTAGGAAAGTACTCACATTTTTCCTTGAAGACTTTCTTGTCACTACTCTTTCAGCTAAAATAACAACTACTATTTCTTGAGAATGTGACAAGAACCACACTAAAAGATCAACATGTATTATTTAACCTAATCTTCGTTATTATTGCTGGTAGACTATAATTGTTTCCATTTGCCAAATTTTAAACACTCAACAGAGAAATTAAGAGATATGGATGGTCACTGACTTTATAAGTGGCTGGGAATTGCACGCTAGTTTATCTGACTGATGCACTTAACCATTATATTATACTTCTTTAAAACTAATAAAAATAGATCCTCCAAGTGTTTTCCCTAATTATTCTAGCTCTACTCTCTCTCCTACCTTTCGAGTCATAACTAGGATATAGCCAACTTGTTCACTTAGCCCCTCCTTGTGTTGGTCTTAAGAATAGATGACTAGATGTAATTATCAGGAAGATAGTAAAAATGAAAAAGCAGAAAAGTGTTGTACTTCCAAACAGAACCAAATAGTACCAGAGATGCAAGTAGTCAGCATTAGCCTGAACTCTTTAGTCATATATCTAACTTGGAGGAGGTCTATGGTAGGTGGATTTATAGCAACACTTCTGTCCCAGGTTCCACATTCTCCTATCCCCAGGCCATGAGTGGCCACTTTGTGGCACTTCTGTTTCTTTTTTACCCTTCAAGCCAATTGATGTTTAGTTCAACCTCGTTTCTCTTAGATCATTGGCATACATGATCTTATGCCTTCTTATTGCTCAGGAGATTCCTGCTTATCCTCTTTTAGTTCTTCCAATTTTTTTTTCCTGTCTCATTCTCTCATCCCTCTCCTTCTCCCCCTTTCCCTCTTGTCCCATGAAGTAAAGTCAAGAGAATACAAAAGGTTAAAAGAAACGTACCTACTCATTTTTATGCCTTCTTTTCAAAAACACACCTTATATCCTGGTTTCTGTGATAAGAAAACATTTGTGAGAATGTTGTAGATTCTTTAATCCCAGTTAAGAATAATTTCTGACAAGATCTTGAGAGATAGGAACTTCAATACCTACCCTCTGTTACCCATTCTACAGCTTCTGATACACCTTGTCAAAGGAATTTCTCTGCAGTTTAATCTAAACCCAGGTACATGGTGAGCTCATTGCCTGTTGCTCAGACCTCAGAAAATATTGAGTGCTGCTCACCAGTTCATTTTGTAAAAAAGCCTTATACATTGAGTCATTTTCTCATTTCTACTCTAGATTCTTGAATTGGTCTGAATAATTCTACTGTCTGTTACCTTTGCTGGAGATCTATTCTGCCAATTGTTTAACAATTGTGAAGGCTTTCTTCAGTCTTTCTCTACATTTCCAAGGATATTTGAGCGTAGAGTTTCCCATGGGCAAGGATACCACCTTCCTTCACCCAACGTACATCTCCCCCACATGATTTCAAGAACAATTGCTGAACTAGAAATCCTGCTTGAGCACTCAGGTCTCAATCTAGTAACAATAAAGATCCATTACTAGGAAGCTTATTTATGGGTTTACAAGTTTGGAAACCCTGATTTCATTACTGCCTACATAGAACTGGAGATCTGTTAAGAATGACAAAGTATCATCCTCATAATTACTCAATTTCACCTCCTTTCCACCCACAGTATCACCTTTGTTAGCATATTTTATGACCATCAGAAACCAGAGTGAAAGAGGAAAGGTTTAATTTTGTTTAAGATGTAAAAACAAGCAAGTCATTGTTTCCAGCTGAGTGTGATATGAGAACCGGAGAATGTGTCATTAAATGAAAATTGAAAAATTTAAAAAATCACTATATTCCTTTAAGAAAATAATTGTCTAGGTGAGCTATCACTGGGTTATATGTCCACTTACAGTAAAAGGGTTGAGATGAAAAAATGAAGATATAGGGAAAGTAAGAGAGAGACTGAGAGGATGACTAATTGATTAACTGAGGACAGACAAGGGGAGAGAAAGAGAGAGAGGCAGCTGCTGTCTTGAAAGCAGCAATATGTGAAATGACGTCTATAAAAGAAATGATAAAGCAGCCATTGCAAGTTAAATAAATGATGTTTAGTTATTGAAAAATGCATCTCTATGCATCTTTTCCCAGCTTCCACCACTCTTGAATATCTCTAAATAAAACAAAGTGGAACACATTCACTTTGGAGGTGTCATTATAAATATTAGTCTTTGCCTCCTTTAATGTTCGGCCAGAGATCTCAAGTTCCTTTGCTTAGCTTAGTTAGAACTTTGCAAGTTCCCATTTATGGAGGTAAAAGTCCAGACTTTGTTTTATTGATTAGGTAATTAAAGCCAAATGAGTTATTTCTCTGCAAATGAAAAGGGAATAAAGGACACCCCTTATCAATTATCCTCTAATCTTCTCTGCTGGTGGGCCCTGGCCCCTCACTTCAACCGCATTATGACAATTCTTCTAGACTACATATGTTATTCAAGATCATGTTCGTTTTGACTATCTTGTCTACATGTGACAACAATCTAACTAAAAAATAGCTTAAGATAAAAAAGTAACAAACATTAAAAAATTGAAAACACAAAATAAGTATACAATACATAATGTGTGTGTGTGTGTGTGTGTGTGTACCACACCTCTGGATGACGCTTTTCTTCGGGAGAGAGGCTGTATCTATCCTTTCTTTATTATCACTACTATGAGGTTTGTAAAACCCAAGCTAGCATACAGGTAGCACCACATATGTACATCTGACTGTCTAGTTGATTTTGACACTCCAGTTCTACTCCTTTTTGCCATTTCCATTCTGTGCCATGATAATTAGAACAACTACTATTACAAATGCACCCTTTCAGCACTTCTTTCCTCGCAATGAATAGAAATTCAAAGGTTTCTGTTTTGATTTTCAAATGTGTAAACCTAAGGTCACAGAGAAATGTTTGGAAGCAGATTAAATAACTATATGCAATCAATAGAGCATATGGAAATTCTTTCCAGCAGTTTTCCCTATGGTTCTGTTCTCTGAAACTCTTTGCGAGTTAGCATAAAGGAGGGTGTTACGTAGAGTGGAATCACAGATGGGTGGGTACCTGCCAAAGACTCCAAGGCAATTGTCTGAGGGTAACTTTCATCTCTCTTAGCAGTGCTCATGGGAAAATGACCAGGTCTACTTTTTGGAAAAGGAGTACAAATAAAGATCATGTTTAGTTCATCATTTAATATATTTGTTTCAAAGGAAAAATAGCCTTATGTATCTTTTCTCTTGTTTGTTTTCAAGTTATGGACATCAGCTCATTTGTTTGTACTTTCTATGTATGGATTACTGGGTCTAAGTATTTTAAAGGTCTTATGAGTCAATGGAACATTCAGAGCCCTGGAAGACTCACAAGGATTAAATAGCATGGAGTGTGAGTTAGGAGCTTCTTCATGAGATAATTTTAAGGCACTTGAGCATCTAAGGGAAACATTTGGAGGTTTTAAATCTTGGATATGGAAAATTTAGCATTAATAGATTTTTAGGCCTATTTTTATGGGATGGTAAGATATGAAGAATTAGTTTTAATGAGCACTGTGAGTGCATAATAGGGGGAAATGGGAGGCAGAGAATTTAAAAAAAATGTATTTGTGAATCAGGTTTGCATTTTCATAAAGGGCTGTAAGATGGTCCAGTTATTATGGCCGTGATTATGTCCATATGGGAGTAAGTGTGGCATATTGCTAAGGAGCATGGGCTTTGAAATCAGAAAGACCTGACACTGAAAACTTGTTCCATCACTTCCTACCTTTGTGAAACTAGTAAACCTCTCTCTGTGCTTCATTTTTTAAATCTGTAAAACTGGGATATTCATAAAAGCTATTTTATTAGATTATTGGAAAGTTAAATGCGATAATGAATGTAAAGCATTAAGCACTGTACCTGGCACATAATCAGCCCTAAATAAATTTGATGATAATGCCAGATATGACACCCTCAATATGGCCTCTCTCTTCAATTAATTCTTTTTTGGGAAAATATAAATTGCACAGAAACTTTCTAAAATCTAAAAAATAAGCAGGACTCTATGAAGCCTTATGAATTCCATCAAAAAGTGTCACAACAGATTGCACAGAGCCATAAAATTCCAGGAGCAACCCATCGTAGAATAGGAAGAAAGGAGAGGTACACATTAGAGATGTTGAAACTGAGGATCACAGAGCTGGTTATCAGCATTCCTGACTCTAGAGTTCCAGAACATTTATCTTTGAACTGCACATTGGAAAGAGCCACAACTTTTCTGTTTAGTCCTAACCTCTGAGAAATCTGTTTAACAAGGTTAATCCCAAGGGAACACAGAAAAGCAAGGACAAGAGAGGACAGCACCATGTGAAAGGCACTGAGCAGTTTAGTAGGCTCTCCATTCTGATCAGAGTGAGGAGTGACCAAGACAGCCTTCCCCTTCCCCTCAGCTTGACTAAACTTTAGACAGGTTTCTTCCCAACTATAGGCCCCGGATCGCTCTTTTCTTTTTTTTTTTTTTTTTTGTTCTTTCAATATTTCCTTTATTTTTTTTTTATAAAAAAAAAATATTTTATTGAAGTCATACTAGTTTATAACATTGTGAAATTTCAGTTGTACATTATTATTTGTTTTTTTTGTTTGTTTTTTAATTTATTTATTTTTTTAATTTTTTGTTTATTGCAGTAACATTGGTTTATAACATTGTAAAAATTTCAGGTGTACATCATTGTACTTCTATTTCTGCATCGCCCTTTTCTTAGAGTATTTACTTTAGGAAACTTGCCTTGGAAATTCTTTCTCTCCTCTTTTGAGATGTAAATTTTCTAGGATCCAGTTATGTCTTTCTCAAGGACCTGGGAGCCATTTCTTTGACATGTAATCATGAAGACACTTTATCTATTAATTAATTCAAAAATATTTCAGTGCTTAATAGTCATCATGCTAGATGCCCTAAAGCCTGCCTTTACGGAATTGCAGTCCAATAATCTCCATCAACTTTTAGGATCCCAGAAAGGAATGTCTCATGCGCAAGTACAATGCCCATAGTTCCATATGAAAGGTCCATAGATATTTTTGTAGCATTAATTATGTGGAGGGCATTACAGGCTTCACAGCAAATATTGTACCTGCTTCCCTTCATGGTTAAAGCAATTGGTGTTAGATAATAAATTTCTTGATATTGATTCACAATATACACCATTCAGAAACTTATAACTTAGAGGATTCATTTCTTTAGTGCGATTTGCAAAAAGGTAGTGTGGTACAGTTGATGAGGTGATTAAGAATCTTTCTAGAAAGTATACACACAAAATAAAGATAACCTATCAAATTAAGAATTTATCTTCTTGCTGTGGCAACACAAGAGGATAGAACATTCTGGCCAATTGCTAGGACTTGGTCAAAGCTGATCACCTGCCCACACTGAATCCTAAATTCACTACCTGTATTTCTTTATATTTGATGTTCCTCCCAACTCATCTTCAATAAAGCATGCTTTCCACGGGAGATTCTATTGCCCTGAGCCAAATGTGTTCTATCCTTCGATTTTCATGCTAACAATGTTACACTAGAGCGAAAGCTAAATCAGAAGGATTTGAGCTAAGCCCTGGGTCAGGGAACAAACTAAAGTTAATTAGGCCACCCAGGAATTGACTACATCTGTGTGGACTCCATACTATGCACTAGCAATGGTCAATATAATTTTTTTTTTTTTTTTTTTTTTTTTTGTGAGCAGATCAGCCCTGAGCTAACATCTGCCAATCCTCCTCTTTTTTTTTTTTTTTGCTGAGGAAGACGGCCCTGGGCTAACATCGGTGCCCATCTTCCTCCACTTTATATGGGACGCCGCCACAGCATGGCTTACCAAGCAGTGCGTCGGTGCGCGCCCGGGATCCGAACCAGCGAACCCCGGGCCGCCGCAGCGGAGCGCGCGCACCCAACCGCTTGCGCCACGGGGCCGGCCCCAGTCAATATAATTTTTAATAGCATTTTTGGCACAAAATTTTGCAGTTCCTTTGACTTGAATCAGTGGAGAATTGTCCGAGACAATCAAGGATACATGAAAATGTGCCCATTACACAGATGCAGAGCTACCCAATGGACTCTGAATGCTTTATTTATTTATTTTTTAACTTGAAATCCAATCTAAAATGATTATACAAGTTCCTGAACAGGAGTTGATGTTCTTTCAGAGAGATAATGAGTAAGAGAGTGAGCTAGGCATATTGAACAAATTTTGCCTTCTCTTTTACCACAATGTCTCTACCATCACGCCACCATATCTGTCTTATTGGTTCCTTGATGGACTGAGATGTCAACATTTCATATCCTGCCCTTCTGTTTGTCATGAAGACTCGCTTGTAGGTGAAACACATCAAGGAGATTCTGATGACATCAGTAGGTCCCCTTCAGTGCTTGAATGTCACAATAAAGATGGTCACTGAAAAAGAACATTGATGATACAAGTGCATTCATAAGAGTGATGGCCATGTAGAAAAATTGAGATATCCCACAGTGAGTATTTGGGAGATGTCATCTGACCTCAAATATACACTTCTAATACACCAAAGCACTGAGCCAAACATCAAAACCAATGAAATGCTTATAAAAGGATGTATATTAGCCAGGAAAAGCAGGGTAAATGAGGCAAGAGAACAACAAGAGACTTAGGGGTAGTCTTTAGGGTATTGGGGCAGGGTTGGGGAAGCGCTAACCCATAAGCTCTGTCTGTCAAAGGGGCTGTGAAGTATGAATGAGACGATTGAATTGAGTAGTGTCATTTGTTGTTTTTGTCTGCCCAACATTCATCTTCAATTCTTATGATATTATCTTTCTGATTTTACTTGTGAACAACAACTTTTATACTCTCAAACCGTGCTCTTAAGGAGGGAGGTGTTAGCTATAGAGATTGACATGTAGCTCAGGAATGTCTACTCAGAGTATCACATCTTACTGGCCATGGGGTAACACGTGAATGGAGTCAGGCCAACGAGAGAAAATGATACTCAATTTTACACCTTCTGTTGAAAACTTTGGGAAGAGAACATACTTTTCCGATAGACTCAGAAATTAACAAGGTACAAACTTGTAGATGTAGGAGGTTACCATGACAGAAGAGCCTGTTTTAGATTGAAGCCAACACATACACATACACACACACACATACACACACACACACACACACAGATCCAAAAGGTAGAGAGAGGCCAACTACTAATAAACCTGCTGAGCCCTATCCAGTTTCTTCATATTATTCATATATATGAACAAATAAATAATCATTTTTGCTTAAAATTAGTTTGAGTTATATTTCTGCCACTGGAATTCCTCAGAATAGTAATGATATATGCAAATTCTTAAGCATGTATCTTACTTAATTTCTCTTAAAATACGGAGCCTGACAAACAAGGCCATGCATAGCCTTGTATACAGAGAGTTTCTCTTAGGGAATAATTCCAAGGAATGGGTGTGGGGACTGCGTAGTAACAGAGTAATAGAGAAAACTAATCTAAGGTTATGCTACCAAGTATAGCGTTACTATGGGCCATTGGTGATCCAGGCTGCTAGGAACACTTCCAGTATTGCTCATCCGAAAAACAGAACAGGACACTAGCTACTGGCCACACATCCAATATATAATGGTGGGGTGAACAAAGTATAAGCACTACTGAACCTCTCTTTCAAAAGTGTGAGAACAGGAGTAACACAGCAGTCAATGGTTCAAAGCCATTCTGGATTCAAAAGGTCTAGTCCATTTAGGGAGCAAAAACACAGTGCCAGGCCTTATCTTGGTCACGATTGCTCTTGAGTACCTTTCATATAGTAGACTTATGCAACTTGTGCAATCAACATTTGTGTTTTCAACTTATCTTCACAGTGAAAGAGTGATTATAATTGTACTGAGACACAAATTTATTTCCTATTACCTCCATAAGATTAGTATAAGAAGAGTCAGTAAGTAAATGAGCAAATCCTGCCTCCACACTGCAGCAGTGAATGCACTCTCTGTTCCACGTGGGTAGTCTAAATTCTTCAGGTATAACAGGAATCAGTGATTAATGAATGAAAGACAGAGAATCCGTGATAATCCATGAAACTAATTCTCTTTGGAGCAGTGGAAAAAGAGGTAGGACAAGGATACTAACTCCAATTAATTGATAATGCCTGCCTAGGACATAGTTTTACATGAGTTTCTAAGACCATATTGTGAAGAATAACATTTCATCAATGATGCATAAGAGAATGTAAACCATGTCAGGTTAGCAGATATGCCTTTTATTTGCCATTCCTGAAAAAGGAGTGAAAGGGATATTGTTTCAGGGATGAAAGGAGGAAGCAATTACTCCATGGCTCCCATCCTGAATTTGTCAAGAGTAGCTGCAGTGTGCCAATTCTCCTAACTCCCAGATTGTGTTTCCAGATTGGACGTGTATGAGTGTTGAGCGGTTTCCTCTAGGCGTGTTATATCCTGGCATTGGAGAAGCTCCAAACAAGCAGTGAGAAATACATGATGCAAGGCCTGAGGCAAGGCACTACCAGGTTGCACCAGCAGAAAGCTGGTCACAATAATGGTCACCACAGCTATGGAGATGTCATAAAGCAAGAGAAGTTCAATAAAGATATTCCTCCACCCACTTTTACGACATTATACCCTGCAATACCCTATGCTGATGAACCAACAAATTCCATGGGGTTTTACCAATATTAGGGAGTGGTACTCTTGCTGTGACAGTTTAGGAATATATCTAACCACTTATTACAAATCTGGATTTAGTCTTTGAGCAGGAAATCATGCCATTCAAGCTTAGGGCACAGCTCCTATCTAGAGGAGAGTGTCAATGAAATAAAAATTAACAGTATAACATGCTAATGAAATGGGAAAACCCCAGAATTCATCTTCAAAATTATAATAGCCTGATCAATATTTATTCTTACTTTCTGCAAAAATTGATGTTTTCCATAAGTTTTTGAGAATAAAACCAACAGATATGAAGCAGAAAAAATGATAGATGTTAAGAAATTAAGGTGCCTCATAATGGGTTATAAAATTGTACCTCTTTGCTGCCCATGCAGTACTGATGAGCTTGCGACATTTTAGACCTCTTTAATTTATGATGAAACAATTTTATCTCTTTCAGCAACAGCACATATAATTTCCTTACCTATCATTAGAATGGTTTAATGCCTTCATTAATTCACACATCATAAAGCAGAGAGTGATTTGTATACCCACACTAATCACTCATTGCTCCTGTTTCAGAAAAGAAAGCACTGTTTTCTGCTGATTCCAAAGATAGACTTAAGGCCAGTATGTACATGATCCATCAAAATTAGAATGGGAAGATAAAGAGATGGGGCCTCTATTGCCACTATTTCTTTAGAGTCATGATTAGGGATACTGTTAGGCTTCGGAACAAATCATGTTTCTGATTTTGGATATACGACAGTGGAAGGCAGCAATGATGACTCTTGGGAACAGGGAGCTGGTTTCCTTACCAAACCCATGGGAGACCTCTGGAGATGCTCCCTTCATCCTTCACCCCTTTTCTCAGTAGCAAAATCTCTCATTAGCAAAGTGCATGGTCTGGGTTTGAAAGTAGCAGCTCAAGACAGAGCTGAAGATGTTTGAGCCATAGCTCCCAGAGGAGCCCTGAATATTACCTTACTCCTTTCATCTACTGATCATCACTTCAAAAGGCTCTCTCTCTCCTCTACATAGAGCACCACTTTAATTTGTATTCAGAATGCACTGGAGAGAAGGAAGAGGCATTTATAATACTTTAATAATAAATTACTCAATCCCTAAGTGATACGAGCCCCAATGGAACTTGTAATTTTTGGTGATGTTCTAAAATTGCTGTGGTATGAAGAACAGCATGTACTATAAAGGGAAGGCCACTGATGAGCTGGAAGACTGGTCACTGGCCATAATTTAAAACCAGAGAGGCTCAGAAGATACTGTACTTAGAGTAAGCCTGATAAATTAGTCCAACGAATGTTTTGGGGAATTATACATTTCTAGCTGTCTCATAAAATAATATTAGATGTAACACCAAGAATGCAGAATTAAGAATTTATTAATGAGAAAGGGGGATAAATAATCAGAGGAGTAAATATAACCCATGATATGAATGGAAAATGTACAGCACTCCCATCTTCCCCCATATAAGACATCATTAATCGACCAAAAAACTCTTTCATTTCAGAGTACTGAGAAATCTCAAAACCTTTTGCAACATAAACCTCCAAGCAAACATTCCCAACTTTTCAAAGAGAAATCTATGTGTAATCTCTATTCTATGATTATGTGCAGTTTTATCTCACACCCTGGCCCCCAATATAATGTGTCAGAATGGAGGGAATGTTAAAAGTGGGCTTAAAAAAATAGTTTTCATAAACTACCTGGAATGTTCCCTCTCACTACTTTTAGAATATCTAGTGTGTATTTGTCACTTACCATGTATTACCATGTACATATGATATTCTATGATTTGTACAATTCTTTCATACTCATACCTTTTTTGATCCTTACAACAACTGTATGCGGTAAAATAAGACAAGTGTTATCACTAATCTAAGATTAAAAAATTTAGGGGTTGGCCCCGTGGTGTATTGGTTAAAGTTTAGTGTGCTCTGCTTCAGCATCCTGGGTTCTCAGGTTTGGATTCTGGGTGTGGACCCACACCACTCATCAGCCATGCTGTGGCAGTAACCCATATACAAAAGAAGGGAGGACTGGCACAGATGTCAGCTCAGGGATAATCTTCCTCAAGCAAAAAAAACAAAAAAAAGATGAAGATTGGCAATGGATGTTAGCTCAGGGCAAATCTTCCTCAGCAAAAAAAAAAAAAAAAAAATTAAGTAAAAAATAACAAACCAATTAACAAAAAAATAAACAAAGCAGCTGCTCTCTGTGTATGTACATATAAACACGCTCAAGATTAATTACTTAAAAGAAAAAGTCTAGCTGCTAAAATGAAGTTCGAGAATACATTATTAAGGTCTATTCAAAGAAGAGGGCTGGCCCCACGGCTTAGCGATTAAGTGCGCGTGCTCCGCTGCTGGCGGCCCGGGTTCGGATCCCGGGCGCGCACCGATGCGCCGCTTCTCTGGCCATGCTGAGGCCGTGTCCCACATACAGCAACTAGAAGGATGTGCAGCTATGACATACAACTATCTACTGGGGTTTTGAGGGGGGAAATAAATAAATAAATAAAATTATACAAAGAAGAGCATCTAAGAATTCTTTGGCTACAACTAGAAAGGGTCTTCCTAGTTTTCCTGAGGTCTTTCTTGAGTTCTATTTGTAACTTAAGGCTGTCTTATCTAATCCAGCAATTCTGTCTTCATATAAATAATATCTCAAGATACTAAAATTAGAGAAATCCAGAAAATTATACAATAATATTTCCCTGGACAAAAGACGCATTTCTCATCATCCAGGGCATTTTTAAATATACCAAAAAAGGGTATTTAGTTACTCTTTCAGCTATCAATGTGACTGGCTACAAACATTAGGCAAGGGCAACTATCTGGCCTTACTAAAATGGCAGGAGTAATGTTCCCCTTATCATCACCTGTGTTGTGTATCAGTGAACTGTGGAAGGCCATTGGAGGACCCACTACCGTCCTGGTCTCAGGAAGGATCTGTCGTCAAAAAGAATGAGTTTGACTCCATCTTTACAGCCACAGTTTCTTCCAGACTTGGATGTCTAGATTTTGGGGGGTAGAATAAAGTAGCAATATTTTCCTTTCAGAAGAAAAAATATTTCAGACAAAAAAGTATACTTTTATAAAATGCAGATTTTGAAAAATGAACAAAGTGGAAGGGCTTGAACTATTTGATTGCAAGGGTTATTATGCTCTAGTAATCAGGATAGTATTGGCACAAAGATACACAAATAAATTATAGAAATAGAATTCATGGTTCGTAAATAGACCCACACATTTGTGGAAAGCTGATATTTGACAGAGGTGCCAAAACAATTCAATGTATAAAGAGCAATTTTTACTTCAACAAATGGTGCTGGGACAATTGGATAGCCATATTAAAAACAAATAAACTTTGTTACCTCACCTCATATATAAAAATTAGCTTAAAATGGATCAAAAATCTCAATGTAAGAGCTAAGACCATAAAATTTCTAGAAAAAAATACAGGAGGGGCTGGCCTGGTGGCATAGTGGTTTTCGCTTGCTCCACTTCAGCGGCCCGGGGTTCGCAGGTTCGGATCCTGAGCATGGACCGTTGCACCATCTATCAAAGCCATGCTGTGGTGGTGTCCCATACAAAGTAGAAAAAGGTGGGCATGGATGTTAGCCCAGGGCCAATCTCCCTTAGCAAAAAAGAGGAAGATTGGCAACAGATGCTAGCTCAGGGCTAATCTTCCTCAAAAAAAAAAAAAAATGCAGGAGAAAAATCATAGAGGCCTTGAATTAGGCACAGATTTCTTAAATAAGACACAAAAAGCACAGAACAAATCAATAAGTTGGGCTTAATCATAATTTAAAACTCTTGCTCTTCAAAAGACACTGTTAAACAAATAAAAAAGAAAGTCACAGAAAATGGGAAAATATTTGCAAAATAAATATCTGACAAAAGGCACAAATCTATAATAAAACAAATGCATAATAAAAAGCAACAAAATATTTGAACACTTGACTAAAAAAGATGGGTGAGTGGAAAATAAGCACATAAAAAGATGTTCAACACCATTCATTAAAAGAATGAAAATTTAAACCACAACGAGATACCACTACACCTCCACTATAAGGGTTAAAATTAAGAAGGTTGATTGTACCAAGCGCTGGTGAGGATATGAGCAAATGGAATTCTCATACATTAATGGTGGGAATGAAAATGTTACAACCATTTGAGAAGCAGTTATACCGTTTCTTAAAAAATGAAACACATGCCTACCACATGACCCAGTTACTACACTCCTAGGTACTTAGCCAAGAGAAATGAAAACATACGTTTACACAAAGATTTGTACATGAATGTCCATAGCAGCTTTACTTATAATATCAACAAACTGAAAACCCAAATGTCCTTCAACAAAGGGATATATATAAACAAATTGTGGTATATATATATGAGAGAATACCATGCAGCATTAAAAAGGAAATAAATGTTGATATTTACAACATTGGTGATTCTCAAAATAATTAGGCTGAGTGGAATAAGCCAGACAAAAAGCCAGTGCATGTAGTATGATTCCATTCAAATGAAAGTCTTGAAGATGCCCACTATTTAATAGTCACAAAAAGCAGAGCAGTGGTTTCCCAGGGAAAGGGGCAGGGCAGGGAGGAATGGATTACAAAAAAGCAAGATATAATTTGGGGGATGATAGATATCCTTATTATCTTGCTTGCGGTGGTAGTTTCACACAAGTATAGATATGTTGAAAATTATCAAATTGTGCATTTCAAGTATGACAAGTTCATTACACATCTATTCCTCAATAACTTAAAAACATGAATGTGATAGAGGCATGAACAACAAGCAATGTGTAGTAAAGTCTTCCTGTGGTGGACTGAAACCTTCCTAGCTTGTCACAGTGGAAACACTTACCAGGAGACAGACCTTTGCCTGGCCCAGACTGCTGAGATTTATTTGTTCAATTTCTACTTACTGTACACCTCTTAGATATGCCTAGCACTATGCTAGGGACTTTTTGTGTATCATCTTATAATATCACCACAACAACTCTGTGATGGAATAACTGGATGGTTCGGGTACTTCTTCCATAAAATAACTTTTTGGAGACACCATAATATTTTGGTTTGTTTACTGACTTATATGGAAAATTTACACTGTTTCCAAAATGCAAAGTAAATTTGGAGACAGTGTAGTATTTTGCAAAGAGTCCTGGGATCTGATGGAGAGTGAGGAATGAAGATCTGAGGAGTAAAACTTAAAACTTAAGAAAGAAATTGAAACCATATAAACACCAGTAAATTTAAAGTAAAAAAAAAAAAGAAGAACCAAAGCAGATTATTTGGATTTTCCTGGCTCTATCAGTTATTAATGTTTTAGAAGATCCGAAAATAGTTAATCCTTCTTCTGTCATTCAAGTCGACATATCCACTTAATGGGAGATCCAATAGTATGTTAAAGGACTTAATTAACAGGTTTTCACTGCCTTAAGTCAAAGCCTAGTATGCATGTTTATCCAAGAGGCAAATGATACAAACTTAGAAGGAAATCTAATATCAAACTTTTTTTTAACAAAAAAGAAAACATTTAGCAGCTACAAATGGTAAGTTACAAAATTTAGATAAATGAATAATAAATTGGTTTATTAGATGCACAAATCTAAGATGAAGGAGATAAACCCTGAGGACAACTGAGTTTGTAAAAATGCCAACTAACTCTCTTGGAGAGAGTGTTGGTTGTTCTCAAGTGAAATGGATTGTATCAATGTCCTGAGGGGAAAAAAAAAGGTTATCTATCTAGAGTTCAACATGATCATCCTCCTCATCTTTTTTTTTTTTTTTTAAGCATACTGGATATAAATCTTATAGTCAGATATATGTTTACAAGTATTTTTCTAATTGTATGACTTTCATATTAATTTCTTAATATCTTTCTATAAGATGAAGTTTTATACTTTGACAAAGTCTAATTTACCATTTTTTTCTTTTATAGTTATTGTTTCCTGTGACCTGCCAAAGAAGCTTAGCCCATCCACAAATCACAAAGATATTCATTTATGTCTTATTCCAATAACCTTATGGTTTTAAGATTTCACATTTAGGACTGATCCACATTGGATTAATTTTTTTTGTATGATGCAAGGTACAGGTAGAGATTTATTTTCTTTATGAATTGATATCCAGTTGGTCTTTGTTTTTTTGTTTCTTTGTTTGCTTTTTAAAGAATTATGATAAAAGTACCTACCTCATTGGGCAATTATGAGGACTAAATAAGTTAGTATGTGTAAAATACATAGAATAGCCACTGACACATAGTGTGTGCTACTTAAGCATCTGATATTATTATTCATCTGATTTTTAGTCATTTTACTCTTTCTAAGCTTAATATAGTATCCACATTAACTCTCATCATTCATCATCTCCTTCTTTATAGATAAAGTCTCTGTTGTCGTTTCTAATGGGATGCTTGGATTTGGAGTATTGTTCTGATTTTACAGAAAAGGGTTATAGTCTCATCTGAGGGATGCCCCGATGAGAGATTTGTTTCCCCGGGTGGAATTGGTTCCATTCTTGCTCAGCACAGACTTTGAGGAAATTAATCCGTTTACTTTTCCTTAGGACAAGATAGATCAATAAATCTGAAGCTTCATTTGTATATCTTGTACCCAGAAAATAATTTTCTTCTCTTTTCCATAGCACGCTATCTAGTCTTTCAGATTAAGTCATTGGAACAAGTGACTTACCTTAAATATGAAATTTACCTCAAATATGAATTTATCTTAAATATGAAAATTAAGAAGCTTATATGAAGCTCAGCAGACTTATTTTCCTCCAGTGTACTATCTACTATGTATAAATTAGAATTTCTCATCTTTGTTCCACTTCGCACTCCAGCATGCCTACATATGATTAAACTTACCTTTCTGTCCTTAACTTTCAGATGTTTGTATACAATGGCTTTTCGCTCTTTGGCTTATTGAAGATCTTTTCTTTGGAAAACGGCCTGTCATTTCCTGAAGTCTTTTGCTAATGTGCCCAGAAATGAGGACTAGAAAATTTATGATCACATCCTATGCTCCACTACTCTAAATTTCATAAAATTACAATGTAATTGAGTAAGTTTAAAAATAATAGAGGTAGAATATTTAAAGACTCTAAGAGCATTTTAAAAGAGATTTTTTAAATATGCTATTACTTTGGAAATTAAACCACTTTGGTCAGCTAGTAAGGAGATAAAAGCTATGTTTAAAAATGCATTTAAATTAAAATGTAGTTATAAGGTATAATATAATCACTTATAAAGTCTTATATGGCTCAAAAAAAAAAAACTAATGGATGTAAATGTCTTCTGCACATTTAGGCATGGCTTATGACATCTACATTATGCTGGAGGAAAAATAACAAAGTTTGCAGCTCAATAAGAATACCAAAGCTGACATAAGCTTCTTTTCATTGGAGAAAACATTTATTACATTAATCATGAGCAAGTAAGAGCTTAATTTTCTAATAAGATTTTTATTAGCATTAAAAAAACTGCCTTCTCTACTAAGGATATTTCCAAGTCATGTAAAATGGTTATTTTTTTATGAAAAAGTTTGAAGCAAATGTATTTTTTTTTTTACTGGACATGAACTTGCTGAAGATTATTCCAATTAGAAAATCTTTGAAAAAATATGCAATTATTTATAAAAATGAAAGTATTATGGACTTTGGTTTCTGGTACAGAGTGTAAGGAGCTTGGACCCCACTCCATCCTAAAAACAAGTAAAAAGCTAAACAAACTGAAAAATCAACAATTTTTCTCAGATATGGCAGAAAAATGAGGTCTCAGGGCAAACTGCTGCCCCCAAAGTTTGAGAGACACACAGGCAAATACAGAGAATCACCACTTACTGGAGCAGAAACCTCTGTGGGAACCAGTGACAGGGTAGGAAAACCTGAATTATAGTTGATGAATTGCTGGAGGCTCAGTGTGGACAACTCTGAGAGTTAAAAACTCCAGGGGGATCTAGTAATACAGGGGCTTCCACACTTTTGTGTGCTTTACTTATAAGAGTTCTACCAGGTCCCCATAGCAAATATAAGAGAAAAATCCCCTCTGGCTTCCAGCAAAGGGAGGGGAAAAGGAACCATTTTGAAATACCTCAGAGCATTCTGTTCTTCTTAACAAGACTTACTTTCAGGGGAATCTATTTTACTAGAGCCTAGCCTGCTGGGGTTTTATTAAAGACTAACCTACTTGGGGAGTAGGGATATCCAACTCTTGTCAACTCTAACTTTCCACATGAGGGGAGAGAACTAC
Organism: Diceros bicornis minor; assembly: GCF_020826845.1. Lineage (NCBI taxonomy): Eukaryota > Metazoa > Chordata > Mammalia > Perissodactyla > Rhinocerotidae > Diceros > Diceros bicornis. The sequence goes on from NC_080745.1 coordinate 72,306,922, forward strand.
CCATCTCCAACCTCTGTAGCCTTCCACCTAGTGGAAGAGAAATACACACTTCCAGTCTCTCCAGCCATCGTGTCCTACTTAGGAGGGAGGAGGAGAATGAGAAGAGCAATGATGAAGTTCACAGTCTAGGGCCCAAGGCTCACCAAAAGACTGAGACCTAATCATCAAAATTTAGAATGCTCCCCTCCTCCCACTACATTATTAAAGACCTATTTACTATAGATCATTTTACCTAAGACATCATGTCTGTCTTTCAACAAAATATTATAAGGCATACTAAAAGACAAAAAAAAAGTTTGAAGATACCAAACAAGTATAAGAACCAGAGTCAGAAATGGCAGGTATGTTAGAATTATCAGACAAATAATTTATGAAATGTATGATTAATATGCTTAGGGTTTTAATGGAAAAAGTAGAAAACATGCAAGAACAGATGGAAAATATAAGTGGAAATATGGAAATTCTAAGAAAGAATCAAAAGGAAATTCTGGAGATCAAAAACACTGTAACAGAAATAATGACTTTGATGAGCTCATTAGTAAACTAGACATAGCTAAGAAAAGAATCTCAGAGTTTGAGGACATGACAATACAAATTTCTAAAACCAAAAGAAAAAAGAAAAAATCCTGAAAAGAAGAAAAAAACCCCAGACTATCCAAGAGCTGTAGGAAAACTATAAAAGGCGTAAAACAGGCATAATGGGAATACCAGAAGGAGAAGAAAGAGAGAAAGGAACAGAAGCAATATTTGAAGCAATAATGACTGAAAATTTCCCTCAAATTAATGGCAGACACCAAATCAGAGATTCAGGAAGCTCAGAGAATGCCAAGAATACTAAATGTCAAAAAATGACACCTAGGCATATAATATTCAAAATTCAGAAACTCAAAGATAAAAAAAAAAAATCCTGAAAGAAGCTAGATGCTTACCTATAGAGGAGCAAAGATAAGAACTACATCCAACTTTTCCTGAAATATCATGCATGCAAAAAGACAGTGGGCTGAATATTTAAAGTGTTGAGTGGAAAAAACAACCAACCTAGAACTCTATACCCTGAAAAACTATCCTTTGAAAGTAAAGGAGAATTAAAGATTTTCTCAGACAAGCAAAAATTGAGGGAAAATATGTCCAGTAGATCTGCCTTGTAAGAAATGTTAAAAGAAGTTTTTCAGAGAGGTGGAAGATGATATAGGCCAGAAACATCAAGAAAAGAGGAGCAACAGAGAAAGAATAAGTGAAAGTAAAATATAAACTTTCATTTTCTTATTCTTAATTGATCTACAGATAATAGTTTGCTTAAAATAATAATATCAACAATGTATTCAATTACATACACTTTTTGTGTGTATACATACACATTTATCTGCTTATGTATAAGTTAAATGACAGCAATGATATAAGAGATGGCAGGGAGTACTTAAGATTATTTTGTTATTTTAAGATACTTTTATACCCATGAAGTGGTATAATATTACTAGAAAGTGGACTTAAAATAGTTGTAAATGTATATTTCAAACTCTAGGGCAACCACTAAATTTTTTTTAAAAAAGAAGTATAATTGATATGAAAAAAAGGAGAGAAAATGGAATCATATATAATGCCCAATTAAAACTACAAAAGGCAAAAAAAAAGGTGTGGAAGATCAAAATAGTAACAAAACAAGGGCAACAACTAGAAAACAATAAAAAAAAAGTATATGAAAGATATTAATCCAACTATATCAATAATCCCCTTAAATGTCAATGGTCTAAAGCTATCAATTAAAAGACAGATATTGTCAGAGTGGATAAAAACGCAAGACCCAGTTATGTATTGTCTAGAAGAAACCACTTTAAATATAAAGATACATCTAAATTAAAAAGAAAGGGATTCAGAAAGATAATCCATGTTAATGCTAATCAAAAGAAAGAAGGAGTAACTATATTAATTTCTGACAGAGCAGATTGCAAAGCTAGCAAAGTTATCAGGAATAAAGAGAACCATTACATGATAAAGGGATCAATACTCCAAGAAGACATAACAATCCTCAATGTGCGTGCACCTAACAACAAAGTGTCAAAATATATGAGGCAAAAACTGATACAAATGCAACGAGAAATAGATAAATCCATTATTGTATTTGGACCTCTCAATCAAAAATAAACAAATCAATGAGGCAGAATATCCGTAAGGACATAGAACTCAATAACACTATCAATCAACTGAATATAATTGACATCTATAGACTACTTCATTCAACAAGGTCAGATTACACATGGTTTTCAAGTTCACAAGGAACATTCACCAAAATAAACCACATTCTGGGCCATAAAACACACCTAAGGTATTATGATTAATGTTGTTTTCATAAGTAATTTGCATGCTATTCAAAAATTTTAATTCTTTTTGGAACAAGATGAAAGTAATAAAAGAGTGAGAGGAAATCATGAGTTTCTGAAATTCCATTTATGTTCCCAAAACTATGTCCTAAGGCAGTACAGAAGAGTAAATAAAGAACACAGCTTGAAAGATGACTAACACATATGAAATAATATGACATTATATATTCAAGTTTTTACAGTTCCTGTGTCATCATTAATAAATTAGGCAGAGCTGGAGAAGCAAGAAACTTTACAAGACAAAACACAAGATAGTCCTGAAACTAATAAGCAATTATAACAAGGCTGTAGGATACAAGATTAATATATGCAAGTTGATTACTTTCCTATTACCAACAATGAGCAAATGGAATTTGAAATTAAGAACACAACACCATTTATATTAGAACCCCCCAAAATAAAATATGTATAAACTTAACAAAATATGTACAATATCTATATAAGAAAAACTACAATATTCTGATGAATTAAATAAAAGAACAACAAAATAAATGGAAGGATATTCCATGTTCATGGATAGGAAAACTCAATATTATCAAGATGTCAGTTTTCCCAACTTGATCTATAGATTCAATGCCCTCTCAATCAAAATCTCAGCATGTTATATTACGGATACGGATAAACTTATTCTAAAGTTTATATCTAGATTCAAAAGACTCAGAATAGCCAGCACAATATTGAAGGAGAAGAACAAAGTTAGAGGACTGATTCTACCTGACTTTAAGACTTGTAATAGAGCTGTAGTAATCAAGACAATGTGATATTGGTGAAAGAATAGACAAACAGATAAATGGAACAGCATAGTGAGCCCGGAAATAGGTTTGCATAAATATAGTCAACTAATCTTTGACAAATGAGCAAAGGCAATACAATGGAGAAAAATTGCCTTTTCAAGTGGTGCTGTGAACAACTGGACATCCACATGCAAAAAATAATCACAATAATCTAGACACCTACAAAAAATAACTCAAAATAGATCATAAACCTAAACATAAAATGCAAAACTTTAAAACTTCTAGAAGATAACATAGGAGAAAACCTAGATGACCTAGGGTATGGTGATGCCTTTTCAGTTACAAGAACAAAGACACAATCCATGAACTAAATAATTAATAAGCTGCATTTCACAGCCGGACTGTTGCTAAGATGGTGGTATAGGAGGACTCTGAGCTCATGGCCTCCCACGGACACAACAAATTTACAACTACCCTTGGAAAAATAACCCCTGAGAGAGAACCAGAAACTGGATAAAAAGAACCCCCACAACAAAGGACAGTGCTGACTGAGGTGGAAGAGGCAGAAATTCCGTTCTGGAGAGGAAAAAGCCACATTCTACCCACGGCTCTTCACGGCCAGGAACAATCTTAAGGTATGAAGCTTTCCCTGGAGGAGAGGGGGATCTGAGCATAATAAGCAGTTTTTGAACTCAGCACAGCACAAGCAGAGGAGTGTCATAATATCTGGCTTCACTGGCTATTAAATACAAAGGAGAACACCCATAGAAAAGCTATCGAGCGTAAGACAAAGAAAAACCTGCTCTTAAAGGGCTCACACACAAATTGAGCCATTTCAGAAAGCAACCTAAAATCCCCAGAAAGAAAAGTGCACAGTCCTTTGGTGAAAAGAGACTCACTTGATAGGCTTTGCAAGGTAGCAGTTGGCTGGGACCACCACCCCAGGCACTAAGACGTTGGCAGCAGCCATTACTGTGACCTACTACAGGCATGCTGACACAGATGGTGGCAGACACCATTGGTGTTCTTCTGCCTTGTTAGCTCAAGAGTCTGCCCCACTGCTAGAGCACTGATTTAATCCAGCTCAGCCAGAGTAGGAAATGTGCCCTAGGGACTGGCCTCACCCAATGGCAAGCCCTCAGCTAACTTGTGGGCCCACATAGGCTGGATGTGTGGGACCTCTGCAGTTGGGCAAGTAGGTCGGCTTCACTGGGTGAGGCATGGGCATGAGGCAGGACTCCATTGATGTGTGTGGCCTGCGGGCAGTGGGGCTTGTCAGCTGCAGCAGACTTGTGCTTCTCAGGCCCTTACATAGGGGATCAACCCCATCTTCCAACCCCTGAAACAATTGTGTCCTGCCACCACTGAGGCTGGCCCCACCCAGCTGCACCTCTGAGAGACCTGACAAAAGGCTTGCAGGCCAGAGGCCTATAGAAATTGTAAGCCCCTGAGCCTAGCAACTACCCACACTGGGGGCCTACTCACTTAACAGAAAAATTGCAGCAGGAATGTGTTATTAGACCTTGCAGCCAAGTGCTCTGGGGCTCCCCCTGCCTGATAAAGTGAGTGAAAGGACTGTAGCAGACAGCCGCAGGTGAGCCTTACAACCAGCTGCCAGGGGACAGTCCAGCCTCCCCGTGCACCTGCAGCAAGACAAACCCTGCCACAACAGAAGGACATATGTAGCCCACAGAGGGGACACTCCCAGAACATTTGGAACTGGTAACAAGAGGGAAGCACACTGCTAGGCCTCGTAAGGCATCCCTTACAAAAGGCCACCTATCTAAGATCCGGAGACATAGCTGACCTACTGAATACATAGATGTAAGCACAGAGAAAGATGCAAAATGAGGAGACTAAGGAATATGCTCCAAATAAGGGAATAGGACAAATCCTCAGAAAAAGAACTAAATGAAACAGGGGTAAACAATCTACCTGACAAAGAGTACAAACTAATAGTCATAAGGATGCTCACTGATTGTGAGAGAGGAAGGGATGAATACGGAGAGAACTTCAACAAAGAACTGGACAATATAAAAAGAGTCAATCAAAACTGAAGAATACAATAATGGAAATGAAAAATTCACTAGAGGGAATCAATACCAGAGAAGATAATACAGAAAAACGGATCAGCGAGCTGGACAAAAGACTAGAGGAAATCACCCAAGCTGGAGAGAAAAAAGAAAAGAGAATTTAAAAGAATGAAGACAGTCTAAGGGACCTCTGTAAAAACATTAACTGCACTAACATCTGCATTATAGATGTCCCAGAAGGAGAAGAGAGAGACAAAGGGCCAGAGAATCTATTTGAAGAAATAATAACTGAAAACTTTCCTAACCTAAGAAAGGAAACAAACATCCAGGTATAGGAACAACAGAGAACATTGACAAGATGAACCCAAAGAGGCCCACACCAGGAATACTCTACCCAGCAAGGTTATCATTCATAATGGAAGAAGAGATAAAGAGTTTTCCAGAGAAGCAAAAACTAAAGGAGTTTATCACCAATAAATCAGCCTTACAAGAAATGCAAAAGGGACTTATTTCAGTGGAAGAAAAAAGAGTACAAATAAGAATAAGAAAATTATCCATAAAACCCCAAAACGAAAGAATAAAATCACTGATAAAGACAAATATACAGTAAAGATAGAAGATCCACCAGCTATGAAGTTCAAAAGACAAAACCACTAAAATTATTTATTTCCATGATAAGAGGGTAACAGATACACATGCACAAAAAAGAGGTTAAATATGATATCAAAAACATAAGATGTGGGAGGAGGGAAGTAAAAGAGTAGAGCTTTTAGAAAGAGGTCAAAGATAAGAGAACGTCACTTCATATAGATTGAGATATACATATTATATATGAACCTCATGGTAATCACAAACCAGAAACCTAGAATAAATACACAAAAAATTAAGAGAAAGAAACTCAAACATAATACTAAAGAAAGCCATCAAACCACAAGGGAAGGTAGCAAGAGAAGAACAAAGGAACAGGGAAGAACTGCTAAAACACCAAGAAAAAAAGGAACAAAATGACAATAAGTACATACTTATCAATAGCTATTTAAAGTGTCAATGGACTAAATGCTCCAATCGAAACACATAGGGTGAGAGCCACCCCCATGGCTTAGTGGTTACATGCGCACGCTCCACTACTGGCGGCTGGGGTTCAGATCCCGGGCGCGCACTGATGCACAGCTTGTCTGGCCATGCTGAGGCGATGTCCCACATACAGTAACTAGCAGGATGTGCAACTACAACATACAACTATCTACTGGGGCTTTGGGAAGAAAAAGGGGGAAAAAGGAGGAAAATTTGCAATAGATGTTAGTTCAGGGGTGGTCTTCCTCAGCAAAAAGAGGAGGATTGGCATGGATGTTAGCTCAGGGCTGATCTTCCTCACCAAAAAAAAAAAAAAAAAAAAAACCAATACACATAGGGTGGCAAATTAGATAAAAAAAATGAGACCCATATAAATGCTGCAGACCTAAACATACTCACAAATTGAAAGTGAAGGGATGAAAAAAGATACTTCATGCAAATGGCAATGGAAAAAAAAGCTGAGGTAGCAATACTTAGACAAAGTAGACTTTAAAACAAAAACTGTAACAAGAGACAAAGAAGGATATATATAATGATAAAGGGAACAATCCAACAAGAGGATATAATACCTGTAAATATCTATGCACCCAATATAGGAGTACCTAAATACATAAAGCAATTATTAACAACAGAAAAGGAGAAATATATAGTAACACAATAATAATAGGAGAATGTAACACTCCACTTACGTAGATGTGTAGATCATCCAAACAGAAAATTAACAAGGACATACTGGCCTTAATGACACATTAGACCAGATGGGCTTGGTAGATATACACAGAATATCCCATTCAAAACCACAGAATACACATTCTTTTCGAATGCACACGAAACATTCTCCAGGATAGATCACATATTAGGCCACAAAACAAGTCTCAAAAAATTTAAGAGGACTGAAGCAATACCAACCTTTTTTCTGACCATAATAGCATGAAACTAGAAATCAAATCTAGAAGAAAATCAGAAAAGCAACAAATACGTGGAGATTACCTGAAATGCTACTGAACTACTCTTGGGTCAATGAGGAAATCAAAGGAGAAATCAAAAATACATAGAGACAGAGGAAAATGAAAATACAACATGCCAGGATTTATGGGATACAGCAAAAGTGGTTCTAAGGGGGAAATTTATAGCAACACAGGCCTACCTCAACAAAAAAGAAAAATTGCAAATAAACAATCTAACACTGCACCTAAATAAACTGGAAAAAGAAGAACAAACAGAGCCCCAAATCAGTAGAAGGATGGAAATAATAAAAATTAGAACAGAAATAAATGAAATAGAGACTAAAAAAAACAATATAAAAAGTCAATGAAACTAAGGGCCGGTTCTTTGAAAAGATAAGCAAATTTGACAACACTTCAGTCAGACACACAGAGAAACAAGAGAGAAAGCTCAAATAAATAAAATCAGAAATGAAAGAGGAGAAATTACAATGGACACCTCAGAAATACAAAAGATTATAAGATAATACTATGAAAAGCTATACGCCAACGAATTGGATGATATAGAACAAGTGAAGAAATCCTTAGAATTATACAAACTTCCAAAATTGAATCAAGAAGAGATAGAGAATTTGAATAGAACAATAACCAGTAAGGAGGTCAAAACAGTAATCAAAAACTTCCCAAAAAATACAACTCCAAGACCAGATGGCTTCCATGGTGAATTCTGTAACACATTCAAAGAAGACTTAATATCTATCCTTCTCAAACTCTTCCAAAAAATTGAAGAGGAAGAGAAGCTTCCTAACTCATTCTATGAAGCCAACATTACCCTGATACCAAAACCAGACAAGGACAACATAAAAAAGAAAATTGCAGGCCAATATCACTGATGAACATCGATGCAAAAATCCTCAACAAAATACTAGCAAATCGAATACAACAATACATTAAAAAGATCATACACCATGATCAAATGGGATTTATTCCAGGGATGCAGGGATGGTTCAACATCCGCAAATCAATCAGCTTGATGCACCACATTCACAAAATGAAGAATAAAAAATACATGATCATCTCAATAGACACAGAGAAAGCATTTGACAAGATATGGCATCCATTTATGATAAAAACTCTGAATAAAATCGATATAGAAGGAAAGTACTTTAACATAATAAAGGCCATACACGACAAACCCACAGCTAATATCATACTTAGTGCAGAAAAACTGAAAGCTATTCCTCTAAGAAAAGAACGAGACAAGGATGCCCACTTTTGCCACTATTATTTAACATAATAATGGAAGTCCTAGCCAGAGCAATCAGGCAAAAAAAAGAAATAAAATGGATCCAAATTGGAAAGGAAGAAGTGAAACTGTCACTATTTGCAGATGACATGATTTTATATATAGAAAACCCTAAAATGCCCACCAAAAAACATTCAGATATAATAAATAAATAGAGTAAAGTTGCAGGATGTAAAATCAACATACAAAAATCACTTTTGTTTCTATACACTAACAACGATGTAGCAAAAAGAGAAATTAAGAATACAATCCCATTTATAATTGAACAAAAGGAATAAAATACCTATGAGTAAATTTAACCAAAGAGGTGAAAGACCTGTACACTGAAAAGTATAAAATATTGTTGAAAGAAATAGAAGACGATGCACAGAAATGGAAAGATATTCTGTGCTCTTGGATTGGAAGAATTAACATAGTTAAAATGTCCATATGTCCTAAAGCAATCTATAGATTCAATGCAATCCCTATCAAAGTTCCAATGACATTTTTCACAGAAATAGAACAAAGAATTCTAAAATTTATATGGAAAAACAAAAGACTTCGAATAGTCAAAAGAATCCTGAGAAAAAAGAACACAGCTGGAGGTATCACACTTCCTGATATCAGAATATACTTCAAAGCTATAGTAATCAAAGTAGCATGACACTGGCACCAAAACAGACACACAGATCAACGATACAGTATTGAGAGCCCAGAAATAAACACACACATCTATGGACAGCTAATTTTCGATGGAGAAAGGAAAGTCTCTTCAACAAATGGTGTTGGGAAAACTGGACAGCCACATGCAAAAGAATGAAAGTAGACCATTGTCTTACACCATACAGAAAAATCAACTCAAAATGAATTAAAGATTTGATGTAAGATCTAAAACCATGATACTTCTAGGAGAAAACATAGGCGGTATGCTCTTCGACATTGATCTTAGCAGCATGTTTTCAAATACCATGTGTAATCAGTCAAGAGAAACAATTGGAAAAAATAAACAAATGGAACTACATCAAACTAAAAAGCTTCTGCAAGCAAAGGAAACTGTAAACAAAATGAAAAGACAGCCTAACAATTGGGAGAAGATATTTGCAAACCATATATCTGATAAGGGGTTAATATCCAAAATATATAAAGAACTCATACATCTCAACAACCAATAAAGAAACCACCCAATTAAAAAATGGGCAAAAGATCTGAACATATATTTCTCCAAAGAAGATATATGGATGGCCAATAGGCACATGAAAAGATGGTCAACATCAATAATTATCACGGAAATGCAAATTAAAACTTCATTGAGGTATCACCTCATGTCTGTCAGAATAGCTATAATTAACAAGACAGGAAATAACAAGTGTTGGAGAGGATGTGTAGAAAAGGGAGTGCTCATACACTGCTGGTGGCAATGCAAACTGGTGCAGCCACTATAGAAAACAGTATAGAGATTCCTCAAAGAATTAAGAATAGAACTACCATACGATTCAACTATTCCACTGCTGGGTGTTTATCCAAAGAACATGAAAACATGAATGCGTAGAGATACATGCACCCCTATGTTCATTGCAACATCATTCACAATAGCCAGGACTTGCAAACAACCTACGAGCCCACCAACGGACAAATGGATAAAGAAGCTGTGGTATATATACACAATGTAATACTACTCAGCCATAAAAAATGATGAAATCCAGCCATTTGTGACAACACAGATGGACCTTGGGGGTATTATGCTAAGCAAACTAAGTCAGAGGAGGAAAGTCAAATACCATATGATCTTACTCATAAATAGAAAATGACAACAACAACAAACAAATACATAGATACAGAGATTAGATTGGTGGTCACTAGATGGGCAGGGGGTAGGGAGGTGGGGCAAAAGGGGTGACTGGGCACATATATGTGGTGAAGGATGGTAATTAGTCTTTGGGTGGTGAAGATGATGTAATCTATGCAGAAATTGGAATGTAATGATGTACACCTGAAAAAAATAATCTGTATTTCATTAAAATTAAAAACCTCTGCTTTGCAAAAGACAATTATCTAGAGAATGAAAAGATGAGCCACAGACTGGGAGAAAATATTTGCAAAAGACACATCTGATATAAACCATTAAGCAAAATATACAAAGAACTCTTAAAACTCAAAAATAAGAAAACAAATAACCCAATTAAAAAATGGGCAAAAGATTCTAACAGATTCCTCACCAAAGAAGATACACAAATGGCAAATAAACATATGAAAAGACGTTCCACACCATATGTCATCAGAGAAATGCAAATTAAAGCAACGAGATACTACTACGTACCTACTAGAATGGCCAAAATTAAGAACTCATAATAGCAAACGCTGGCAAGGATGAGGAGCAACAGGAACTCTCATTCATTGCTAGTGGGAATACAAAATGGTACAGCAGCTTTGGAAGACAGTTTGGCGGTTTCCTACAAAACTAAACGTACTCTTACCACACGCTCCAGCAACTGTACTCCTTGGTATTTACCCAAAGGAGTTGAAAACTTATGACCCCACCAACACCTGCAGAAGGATGTTTATAGCAGCTTTATTCATAATTGTCAAAACATGGAAGCAACCAAGATGTCTTTCTTGTAGGTAAATGGGTAAATAAATTGTGCTCCATCCAGGCAATGGAATACTATTCATTGCTAACAAGAAATGAGCTATCAAGCCATGAAAAGATATGGAGGAAACTTAAATGCATATCACTAAGTGAAAGAAGCCAATCTGAAAAGGCTACATAATGTATGATTCCAACTTTATGACATTCTGGAAATGGCAAAACTATGGAGACAATAAAAATATCAATGGTTGCCAAGGGAGACGAACGGGCAGATCACAGAGGATATTAAGGACAGTGAAAAGACTCTGTATGATATTGTAATGATGGATCTATGTCATTATACATTTGTCCAAACCTGTAGAACGTACAATACTAAGAGTGAGCCCTAAGGTAAACTATGGATTTCGGTGATTATAGTGTCAATATAGGTTCACCCTCAGTATAAAATGTATCATTCTGGTAAGTAAAGTTGATAATAAAGGAGGGTATGCAGGTGTTAGGGCAGGGGGTATATGGGAAATCTCTGTACCTTCCTCTCAATCTTATTGTAAACCTACAATTGCTCTTAAAAAATAGTCCTTAATAAAATAAAAAGAAAAAAATACTATAATCTATTACAAAAGTTTCTGAAATATTTACATAAATGTACTTAGAATGACCAAACCTTACCTAGAACACTCTAATATCTTCTGCCTACTACTTTGCATATAAAATTTCTAAAGTGCAGGGTTTAAGAGTTCAGAGAAAAAGAGAGAATTAATAAATAGAATGCTCCGAAGTCTCCCTAGAGGACATGGGGCATGCACTGGACCTTCTTAGACTAGTACATTTTGGATGAGTGGAATGAAAAAGAAGAGAAAACTTGTGCAAAGATGACACAAATTGTAATGAACATGGCATAGGATAGGAGGCACTTAGCAGTAGGTTTGGTAACCATCATGATTATACTGAGCATACTCTGCAGAGCATTAAACAGGAAAATAGGTTTGAATGAATATTGACTTTGTTTTATATGGACAAATAATAGGAATAAGAAAAATGTTTAATCTGGGTTTCCTAGTTAAAATACTAGCTTGAGAGAAAAAAATGAAGAAATAATTGATTCATTTTCAGATTGAATAAGTAGTAGGCTGAGTATTCCCTACAGCAAATAAAAAGGAATCCAAACCAAGGCATACCTTGCTGAATTCAGAAGTCAAAAGTAAAAAGATCATAAGGATTTTTGGAGAGCTAAAACAGGATGGAAAATAGACTGGCATCAGGAATCTCAAAAGGCTTATTGACAATAGAAAACATAAAAGATGTGCATTCAATAACATTATGAGAAAAAAATTGCTTTCAACCTAGAATTGTATACTCAGAAAAACTTCTGATCCAGTGTGAAAATAGAATCAAGATAATTTTCAGATATGCATTATCTCTTCTCCTTCTCCTCCTTCTCCTCATCCATCTCTTCTTTCTTCTTTTTTCACTCCTCCCTTCCTCCTACACCTTTCCTCAGGAAGCTACTGACCTAGAAGGTATCCAACCACATAGATGAAACAAAGCAAATAAAATGACCAACAAAGATCAAGACATCAGAGTCCATGAAACAACAGTTATACTCAGCAGACAGAAAACATAAAGAATGTAATCTATTTTTCAGTAGGAGGTCAGAAGTCTCTGGAATGTGGAGCTCCAGAAGAATAACATTGCAATCAATAGATTCTGAGATACAGTTCCGAATTCGGAAGGAGAAATATTGACTGGCATATGAGAGGTCAGGTGTAGTCCACAGAAAGCTTTACTTTTGCACTGAGCAGTGCCCACAGTACCACACCAAGGTAAACAGTGACTAGTTATTTAACTAAATATTGTTAGACATGTGCTGGATGTTTCCAGGTCAACTTGGTTAAGGTGGGAATTTAGCTAAGCAGGAGCTGTGTATCCCAGAATATCCACCCCTGTATGATTTCAGGTTAGAGTGATGAAAAGAGAAACTTGAAACCCAAATCCATGAGATTTGGAAGGAGGAAATACAGCAACTGCCATTAATATCAGAAGGTTGTCTTGGACAGATATGCTCGTATAGAAATACAGAAGAGCTTAATGTGTCTAGTTTGTCTTTGATGTCCTCTTTTTTGCATCTGGCTTATTTTCCAAACTGCAGACCTAGCTGCCATCAGCCCTCTACCAGATGCACAACTGCAGAACCACAGACGTGGTCATTATATAACAGCATACCTTCCTGTCAATCTCCCCATGAGCTCACCCTTTCACTTCTACTTCAGCAGATGTCTTTTGCTTGGCTTTTCAGATTTCACTGAAAGCTCTGACTTGTTTAACAGTGCCAGTGCTTCTGAGGAACAATTAATGATACTTTCTCTAATTTTCTAACTCCTCCTTTCTGACCTTTATCTCTCCAGCTCTTGCCACAGCTCTAATTATCTAAAATAAATCCTTTAATCTCATAATACTCTACTCTGCCTGCCTGACTAAAGTTTCAAAGATTCACGTATTAGTGTCAGAAGTGGCTCCATGGAAAGAGAACTTTAAGGACATAAATGTGAAGTTGGTTTACTGATCTGACAAGATTTAGTGGGACTAATGACACTGCTGCCAGGAATAAATGCGACATTCACAGTACCTGTTAGGCCTTGGCAAAAGAATTGCTAAAATTAAGACTTTTAGTCACCTGGGGTAAAGTGCCTTCAGAAGGCAAGGCTTTGAGTGATCAAGTAGTTGTTGCTATAGAGCCAAAGAATAATTTAGTGGAAATAAAGAGCATGATGATTGTGGGTGTTTGTGGTTTCTTCTAAGAGTACTAGAATACCTGCAAGGAAAAAAATATTGAGGGCAGGATTTCAAATTCCCAGATAAATGCTTGAAAAAGAAACCAGAACACTTCTATTCTGCCCTGGCAGTAACCCATATCTCCTCTAGTCACAGTATTAAGGTTTATGAAAATCTAAACGCAAGGCTAAACTTTTTAGGTTTTCTTATGATATTATTAGGATATTTTTGGGAAAGAGTGGGACACTGGGAATTTAAATAAAAATATAATACAAAATTCTCATGAGCCTGAGGGCCTTGAAGCTCCAAATTCTGCCACATCTCAATTGCCAGTAGAAGCAGTTCATTCTGCCCTATCTCAATATTCTTTTTACCTTTCCTGAAGAACCTGTAATGGGTTCTCCTGAGGTGGTTGCTTTGCGGGGGAATGGGGATCCTGCTTAAGACCCACACAATATCTCATTGCTTCTAGGTTTATAACCAGATCCAGTGCCAGCAGGCCCCAAGAGGCTGGATCCAAGGTGTGAGCCCTGAGGTGGACTGTAAATACCAACAGAATTGTAAGATTTTGCCAATTTACTTCACCAGAACTGGAATATGTATAGGAAAGAACCATAAGGATTTTAGATCAGAGTCAAGGAACATATCGTTGACTTAATCCAGCTGTTTCAAATGGGTACCCTGGCCAAAACTCCTGGATTCAGTAAGCTGGAGCAGTGAGGAGTGGGTCTAAAAGTTTTCTCCGTCAGGTGTCTGAAAACTGAACTCAGAGGTGGTCTGCATTGAATCAAGCTGAGATATCAGAATGTCCATGGTTTACTACAGAGGATATTTTCTAAAACTTTGATATCAGGACTACTTGAGTTGATTTATTATGAAAGATGTGCTCAGTCCAGAGGACAGTGAATTTTGCCTTTAAGGAAAGATGGCCAAAAATTGAATTACTCTAATTTGTGGGCAGTGATTAATGGTTTGTCTGGATGCTCAAATATTTAGAGGAAGACAATGAGAAAATTGGTAATCAATGGGTCTGGGGAAGGTATGCTAATGCTCACAAAAGGGCAACCTTGCTGGGAGAGAATCTCAATAATCTCAATAATCAAGTGGATAAGATAAAATATTCAATGAATGTTAGTTGTCTCTCTTCCCAGGTCTTCCTGTCCTTGTCCAATGGGCTCATGAAAAATGGATCATGGTGGCAGGGTTAGAGTTTATACATGGGCTCAGAAATTTGAATTTCACTTCATCAAGGCTAATTTGGCTACAGCTGCTGATAAGAATTCAATCTGCCAACAGCACAGATTAACAATGAGCCCACAATTAGCCAGGGGGACCAACCATCCGCTAAGTGGCCAGTTGATTATACTGGACTATTTTCATTATGAAAGAGACAGTACTTTGTTCTCATTGAAATAGGATATTATTTGGATATAGATTTGCTTTCCTGGCTACAATAATTCTGCCAAAACCTCCAATTGGAGACTGACAGGATGCCTTATTTACTTTCATGCATGTCACTCAGCATTGTTTCTGACTAGGGAACTTATTTTACAGAGAATGAGGTATACCAGTGGATTTAAGCTCATGCAACTCATTGATCTTACCACATTCCCCATCATCATGAAGGAGCTGGCTTGACAGAATAGAAGAATGGCCTAGTACAGATGCACTGATAGCATCAGAGGACGACAACACTTTGAGGCTCTGAAGTTGTGTCCTCCAGGATGTGTTATATTCTCTGAATCGGTGATAAATATACAGTAGTATTTCTCCTACTTCCAGAATTCATGAATCTAGAGATCAAGGCATGCAAATGATGGGCATTATTCTAACTATTACCTCAATGGTCCTTTAGAAAAGTTTTTCCTTCCTAATACCCAAATTTGGGTTCTGCTGATTTAGAAGATTTCATTCCCAAAGGAGGAATACTTCCAACAGGTGACAGAACAAAATGATACTATTAACTAGATGCTGAGGCTGCCACTTGGCAACCATGGGCTTTTCATGCCAATGAACAGATAGGCAAAGAGGGGAGTAACTATATTGGTTGAGGTGACTGATCCTGATTACCAAGGGGAAACTGAATTGTTTCTAAAAAATAGAAGTATGTAATAATATGATTAGGATATAGGACGTCCTCTGGTATTCTGCTTAGTACTTCTATGTCCTATTAAAAGTGTTAATAATAAACATCAACAATGAAATACAGGCAGAACTTCTAATGGCACAGATATTTCAGGAATGAAAGTTTGGGTCACCTCACAACACACGGAATCATGACCAACTGAGGCACTTTCTGAAGGCAAAGAGTACATGGTATGGGTATTAGAAAAAAAGAAACTTTGAACACCAGGTATCAGCACATGAGGAATTACACAAATGAGCCATTTAGTGCTTATGAATATTTCTTCTACACTTTGATATGAATATTTTTGCATATATAACTCAATTTTTAAAAATAACTTTTCCTCTTCTATTCATACATCTAAAAATAAGTGGTATAAGAATGAGTAATAATGATTAAGCTTAACTCTCAGTATTGCATGTTCAGAATATAATAGGAGGAGTGTGAATTAACTAGATGGGGAAGGAATAAACTCAAAGATAAATAAACATGAAAAACATGACAAATGGTGGTTTTTGTGTCTTTAGTGTGTTTTCAGTTTTACAAAGAATAATTGTATCTTTTTATATAGAAGCATGATTTTGCTATTGAGTTTATTTAGAAGTGAATTTGGCTAAATGAGGTATGTATGGATGACAAGTTGAAAAGAGATTGTCAGTTCTGGATTGTACTGTGTCAACATGATTAAGTAAGCTGGGAACTTTATTTCCCAGAATGCTCACTTAGTGGGTTGAATGATGGCCTCTCAAAACAAACACCACCTGGAACCTGTGAATGTGATTTTATCTATAAAAACTGTCTTTACACATATAATTAAGCTTAGGGTCTCAAAATGAGTTCATCCTTGATTATCTGGGTGGATCCTAAATCCAAATGTAAGTGTCCTTATAAGAAGAGGGGAAGACAAACAGAAGAGGAGAAGAAAAGGAGAGAAGGCCATATGAAGACAGAGGCAGAGATTGGAATTATGCTATCACAAGCCAGTGAAGGCCCAAAGCCACCAACAGCTGGAAGAAGTAATGGAGAATTCTCTCTTAATGCCTTTAGAGTGAGCATGGCCTTCCTGATAACTTGATTTTGGACTTCTGGCCTCCAGAAATATTCATTGCAGCACTATTCACGATATCCAAGACTTGTAAGCAACCTAGGTGTCCATCAAGGGACAAATGGATAAAGAAGATGTGGTATATATACACAATGGAATACTACTCAACCATAAAAAAGCATGAAATCTGGCTATTTGTGACAACATGGATGGACCTTGATGGTATCATGCTAAACAAAATAAGTCAGAGGAAGAAAGTCAAATACCACATGATCTCACTCATAAATAGAAGATGAGAAAAACAACAAACAAACACATAGAGACAGAGATTGGCTTGGTGGTTACCAGAGGGGAAGAGGGAGGGAGGAGGGCGAAAAGGGTGATTAGGCACATGTGTGTGGTGATGGATTGTAATCAATCTTTGGATGGTGAACATGATGTAATCTACACAGAAATAGAAATACAATGATGTACACCTGAAATTTATATAATGTTATACAATGTTACTGCAATAAATAAATAAATAAAGACAAATTGAGAAAAAAAACTAAGTTGCATAATTTATCAAAATAAATGTTGCTTAAGGAATAATTAATCAAAATACACACCAACAAATGTTAGACTAGTTAGAAAATGTCCACACTGCCCTCTTTCACAGCAAGAAGGATGAGACCCCAGCGACCAAACAGTGACCCTATCCTACCTCCATACCCAGTGCATGCCTGCCCTTCAGACTCTGGTTATTACTTAATACTCCTGAATTCTGAGCCTTTTGTTGGCATAGATTTTTTTTCTTAGTTACGATTTATTAAACGTGTACTATACTATAAACTTCATATAAATTGTCTCATTTAATACTCTTAAGGACTAAGGACAGGTTTTATGTTCTTATTTATAAGATGAAAAATTGAGGTTCACAAAGGTGAAGTAATTTGCCCATAGTTGCTTAGCAGGAAGTGATGGAGTCAGGATTTAAATCTTGGTCACCTTGATGCCAAACTTTTTCCTTTTTTTACCATCTCCTGCTGCCTTCTTTATAGCCACTTTCTTCCTTTGTTGTTTACAAGAACTTCTCTAACTCAGCTTCTACGTTCTTTGAGGACGCAAACATGGTAGACTACCTATAGCTTTAAATTAAGTGATTGACTCTAGACCAGCACTATCTAGTAGAAATATAATATGAGTTGCATACACAACTTTAAAATTTCTAGTGGCCACACTGAAAAGAGTAAAAATAAATAGGTAACGTTAATTTTAATAATATGTTTTAACTAAATCATACAAATATCATTTCAAAACATAATCAATATAAAAATATTAAAATACAGAGTACATTTTACATTTATAGGACACTCAAGACTAGCCACATTTCAAATGCTCTATAGCCGCTTTTAGCTATTGGGTATTATTGGTCAGTGCTGCTCTACACTAAGCCTCCAACCAGGATTCATATCATTTTGCCTCTTGTAGGTGAAGTCTTCAAGGAGGAGGGTAGGGTGGGTGCAAGGTGGAGCAGGATGTCTGAGAAGTCTGCCACTGAGCACAAGGAACCAGCTGACCTGGCCTATGCTTTGATTAATCTCTCATGCCATTCCCAGGTATAAATTGCACAAACCTCTGAGCATAGAGAACATCAACATAAAACTGCACCAGACAAAGTTAAGCGGGCAAGGACGATTTTAAGACAATTGCACTAGGGAAGAAATTGAGTTCAACTCTTCTGAAACAAGGGGCTGCAGAGTTTTAAAGAGCTGGGTGGAGGGAGTATAGGCAATCTGTGTTTGCTAATTGACCTTAACCAAAGAAAAAGTAAATTTTATCATATCTTCATGACAGGAGGTAGTTTTATAGCTTTGAGCTAGGCGCCCACCTAAGTTAGATACCTATCCTCTCATAGAAACTGGGAGATAGGAGTGCTATCTTCTTTAATAATTACATTACAAAGGAATGACTCCTGGGTGCTTGATAGGACATTCTTTAGGTCCTAAAACTCACAAAAGGCTTTTAAGGAGATTTATATGTATTTCAAAGTGAACTAAGGAAATAATTTGCAATTACAACTTTCCTAAAGTAAATGTTCTGAGGAAAAGGGCCTACAAAAATCAGGATGAAATTCCTGTAAAGTTTAGTCAAACTGGGGGAATTTTAAGGCTGTCTTGGTCAATAACTTTCCTCTCCCTGTCTCTTAACCTCATTCCTGATGACAGAGAAAAACCTCTTCCATCAAAGCCACATTTGCCGAAACTTCTTAGCTGTTTGAATGCACAACGGGCATTTCTTAGACTTCCACAGATTTATTTTTAAGGTTCTTATGTTTTTGGGTTTTTACTTAAATAACAGAATTTGTTTTCTTTTCATACCTTGGTCATAAGAGAAGCCTGAAACAAAAGGCCAAGACAGTGAAAGTAACCCTACAGCTTCTCTTTTCTCTGTGCCCTCAGGTAACTATTGATATTCAAATTCAAGAGAAGAGAGACAGTAGGGGCTCTACCATAAATCAAAGCCCACAAACACAAGCAGAGAATGCAGAAAGAGAAATGGGAGGAGGAAGGAGGCACTGAGGGGCAGGGAAGAAGGGAAGACAATGCAATGAATGTTCATTGTGTGGAGAACAGAAGATAATTCCAGCAGTCAACAACTGCGTCTCTGATAGCATGCCCATATCTCCATATCTTCAGTGTTGATACAAGTAAACTCATTTCAACAGATGTTTTTCTACACCCTTATGGGAACATATAAACTATTCTGGGCAATTAGAAATGCCCAAATGAAAATTAGAGAGAAAAGATGAACAGCAAGAGGATAGTCAATCAAGGTAATAAATAGAAAACATAAAGCTGCAAAGAATTAGTTGTATTTTTACCAAATTGACTGGACTATCCTTGGGATCTAGATCCTAAAGACAATAATAGTGAGAAAAAAAAAGTGACATGACTAAGGTCTTTTTAATTCCTTTATATAAGAGACGTCATGAGTACAGTGTTTGGCAATTTAATATCATTTGAAGAGAACACATAGCTGGCAAAAAATGAATTAAAAATTTGAACCCAGGTTGATCTGATCCCCAAGCCTATTCACTTAGATCCTGAGTATCTTTATTTGTACTTCAGAAGTTTCATTACATTACAAAAACAAAATACTGTCATGAAACCCTAAAGAAAAGAAACTAAAAGCCAAAATTGAATTCTTTTAGTCTTAAAGAATTAGAAGGCTAATTATAATAGCATAATATTTAGAGAGTCAGAAATATCTGATTAGAGCAATTTTTGTACAATTTTTCAGCTATGACACCTATATAATGAAAAACTAAGTGACATTTGTGAATGCCCTAAAATAAAAATCAGTTTTTTCTCTGCACCCCCCCCCCCAAAAAACAGCAAAGTTTTGAGTTTTCAATAACAATTTTCCTTTCTTAGATGAAGAAAACACCCTAGATATTGAAGGGAAAGATACTGACACTGTAAATTGACTGCCTCCACCCCTATTTCCCTTCATCTGACAGAATCACTGAGCAGTTGCACCAACCTTGGATGTCTGGTACTTGGACTCCAATAAATACACAAAAACAAGAGGAAAGTTTTTTCCTAGATACAACCAGCTTTGGGGTCAAGCTCTTCTAATTCAGTACTGAGTAGAGCCCAGATTCTTTATAGTGGACAAACCTCAGTTCCCCAGAGCAGAAGATGGTGAAATTTTTCTCTTGTAGGTCCTGGAGATTAACCATACCTCCCTCCTTTGGGTCTTAGTTCACATTGCCTGGGACTATTATCTACCTTTGAGATATATGTCCCCCTTTCCTTCCTGGGTGAAAAGCACCCTAGTGACACATGATTCTTTGCATATAGTCCGTACTCAATAAAGAACTTCTAATGAACCTGTGTAAATGATATAGACTAGTTTTTCTTAGCATATTTCAATTCATCCAGTAAGAAAACTGGTGATTTGGGAATTATAAAATAAATACAAAAATATTACTTTTAATTTAAAACATTTCAACGTATTTCATAACCAAATAATCTGCTTTAAAATAAGAAATAAAACTTTCATTTGCACTACAAACTACCTAAGCAAACAAATTGCATTCTGAGGTAAGGTAATTGTATTCTTTGACCAAGCTGCTGACTCCAGAATTCAAGCTTTGATGCCCACTCACCCTTTCTTCCAAAAACATTAACAATATTATAAAAAGGAACTAGATTAATAATTTATAAAAAGAAGCTCGGCATTTTTTTCCACTATTTTATCAGCCAGGCAGTAACGCTACCTTACTTTAGAATCAGCCTTCCCCTTATTTTCTATGGCCTATTTTCTGTTTTTCCAAAAGAAGACTAATTTTATTTCATGTAAACCACTGAGTAACAGACACTGAAATAAGATTGTTTCTCAATCTCTGTCAAGCAACAACTTCCTTCACTGTTTATCAGTGTTAATAAAATCAATGTCTTGTCCAATTCAATTTATCATTATTTTAGAGAGATTTAGGCTCCTAAAAAAATCCATTAATTTTGGAACATGTTAGTAAGGTTTTAGAAAATAAATAGTCTCAAAAGAAATCAAGTACAGAGAAACATTACTCTACCTTCCCATAAATTCTCTTTGGGGAATAGATGCTAATGGTTATTACTGCTGTGTTTCCATTGAAAATAATGTCAATGTTGACTGGTGAAAAGTATTTTAGTGAAAGACTCAAATGTAAGAATATTTTCGCTCCATTCTAACCAGAATAAAACATCTTAACAAATAATATGTTCAAATAAAATTTCATGATATTGATATTGACATTGATGTTTTGTCTATGCCCACTGAACTTTTGAATATTAATAAGTATTCCACATACCTTATAAAGATAGGTCAATATACTGACATTGACATTCATTGACTATTTCATCAAATATTAAGCAACTGTTAAGTACTAGACACCTTTCTAGATGCTGTTTAGATCAATGGTCATGCTACTTTTATAATTGTCCATTCAAACCAAATACAATTTATTTATTTTCTCAGCCAATGTGAAAATATCTCTAATTAATTCTTCAGGATAAAATAAAATGTTTGAGTTTTGAAAATCAAATAATGAGCATACTATAGGTTCTAAATTGACTATGGAAATAAGGACCTACGCAAATTATGAACAATAGAAAATATAACCAATGGATATGAAAAGTGCTCTTTAAAATCATTAGCTAAGTGGATATTCTTTAGGCAAATTTTAATAGGATCCACGTTCAAGAAAATCAGGAAATCAGAAACTAAATTTTCTCAGCTTGTTTTAACACGCATTGCAACCCAAACTGGAGCTCACATGCCTGAATCAAAATTGTCCTTTCTGATAATTAACAGATGCTTTGTGGGATTTGGTTTGAAAAAGATATTTACATCATAGACTTCTGTCCTCACCACATGTAGTTCCACACATGTAGTTCATTTCTTTTTACTTCCTTCCTCCATGTACTCAGTTTGAGCATGACAAAAATTTTCGTTGTGTGTCTGAGTTCTCACGTGTGTGCATGAATATATATGTGTACGTGTGTGTCCAGTAGCATAGAGTGGTTAAGAGCACAGTGTATAATTAGGAAACCTGGGTGTTAGTCCCAGTTTGCCATCACCTCCAGATGGCACTCTTCATCAAGTTACTTAACCTCTCTGGACCTCATTTCACAACTGTAAAATGGAGATAATAACAGCTATTCTAACGGTTTCTCGTGAGGATTAGTGATAATACATTTGAAGCATTTGAAGCATCTATCACATAGTGGGCCCTTAGTAAATGGTGGCTATTTGTTTTCTGTAAATGTGATTTTTTTTTTTTTCGCTGAGGAAGATTGGTCCTGAGCTAACATCTGTGCCAATCCTCCTCTATTTTGTATGTGGGACACCACCACAGCATGGCTTGATGAGCAGTGTGCAGGTCTGCACTTGGGATCCGAACCTGTGAACCCCGGGTTGCTAAAGTGGAGTGCATGAACCTAACCACTACACCATCGGGCATCTGCTGTGATATGATAATTTTTTAATTTTATTTTATTTTAAAATTTTTCCAGCTTTATTGAGATATAATTGGCATATAACATTGTGTAAGTTTAAGGTGCACAATGTGATGATTTGATACATGTATATATTGCCAAATGATTACCAAAATAAGGTTAGTTAACATATCCATCTCCTCGCATAACTACAATTTTTTTTGTGGTGAGAATATTTAAGATCTTCTCTCTTAGCAACTTTTAAGTATACAATAAAATATTGTTAAATATAGTTACGTTGTTGAATATTAGATCTCCAGGATTTATTCATCTTATAACTGGAAGTTTGTGCCTATTCTCTCCCCTCAACCCCTGACAACCATCATTCTACTCTCTGTTTCTATGAGTTTTGCTTTTACTAGATCCCACATATAAGTGAGATCATGCAGTGTTTATCTTTCTCTGTCTGACTTATTGCACTTAGCATAATGTCCTCAAAGTCCATCCATGTTGTTGCAAGTGGCAGGGCATGGATCCTGTCTGGTTCTGGGTGAATGGTACTGGGTCCAGTACCTTGTTCACTATGGTGGTGCTGGGACAAGTGTCCATAGTTGAGTCCTCCGACAGTGGGCCTATTACCAGTTGTGAAAATGAGTGTGGTTCCTGCCAGGTCCCCAGGAGGGCTGCTCTCTGGTCACTGGATGGGTCCTTGGGTGGGTACGACTGGCTCTGGACCATGGCTGAGAGGGGCTGGAATCAAGTACCAGGGTTGTTTCAGGTTCCACAGCCAAGATTGAAGTCTGCAGACATGGTTCTGGAGCCACATGTGGGCATATCTCCTACCAGATCCTTGGTCTGGTTGGACAGCTCCTTGACCATGGCTGGAGGGGCTGGAGACAAGTATAGGGACTTTTGTGGATCTCCTGAGACAGACTTAAGTGTCTCCCACTGGGTCCCTGTGCTGGCAGGACTTCTCATGTGCTGTGGCTAAGAGGTGCTGGATCTGAGTATAAGAACTTTTCAGGATCTCCTGGAGTGCAAACAGGTGTGTCTCCTGCTGGGTTCCTAGGCTGGCATGTCTCCTGGTGGACTCTGGATGTGATGGGGCTGGAACCCAGTAGAAGGCATTTTAGGATCTCTAGGGTTGCAGAAATGGGATTGTCTCCTGTGGGTCCTTGGACCCAAAGGATTGCCAGCTGATTGTGGCTGTAAGGAAGCTGGAGCTCCCATATAGGGCCCTTTCAGGACTTCTGTGGTTATAGGCAGGAGCATCTCCTGCTGGGTCCCTGTGCTAGCAGGCCTATTTGTGGACTATAGCTAGGACAACCTGGAGCCCAGTTTCAGGGCCCTATCAGAATCTACAGTCTATCCATATTTGTGGGCTTACCTTCAGGGGCTTCCAGACATGGCCAAGAGGGTACGGAGCCAGTTCATGGGCCACCGCAGGATCCACAGGGGGGACTGAGTCCTATAGGCTTTTACCCAATGTACAGGTGGGCGTGACTGCTCCCAGGTCTCTTCGCATGTGTTGCTGGTGACAGGACCAAGCCAAACAGAACTGTAGCTAAATCCTCAGCAGTATGGAGTTGCGTTTCGGGGTCTGTAGCTGGTACCATGGTCTAAGAGTCAGCCACCTGAGTGTGGGGAACCTGCCTTCTCAAAATGGCTTTTCTTGGTCTTGGACTTCACTGACTTTTCAGAATCTCCTGCCTGAATCCCAAAGCCCCCACAAAGGCACTTTTGTCCATGAATGGATGTCAAATTATTGTTGTTGATGGGGAGATGCAAGGGACGTCTTGCTGATGTCACTCTCTATGTGGTCTTAAACCTAAGCTTTGTTGCTATTCTTTTGGACGGGTATGGAAGGGTGGTAGATCACATAAACACAGCAAATAACTCTTAAAGATGTATTGAATTGAATGCCTTGCCTTAAGTTTCTGTAAAAGGATCCCTTCAGCACCCGCAATCTCAGAGACAACAACTCTATCTATGCCAAAATGCAGACGATGACATAAAATACGCCACCATCCACAACATCCTGTCAAGCACGTCCTGAAATTCAGTATCCCGTACAATAAGTACTCCAACTATTTGAATAACTTTTGAAAAAGTGCCAAATAATTTTAGCATGTAGATTTAATTTTCCCCAGCAAATTAAAGTATCAGAATATCATTTTGAAAAATTACTTAAGGGGCCGGCCCCATGGCATAGCTGTTAAGTGCCTGCGCTCTGCCGCTGGCGGCACTGGTTCGGATCCCCGGCACTCACTGATACACCGCTTGTTAGGCCATGCAGTGGCGGCACCCCATATAAAGCGGAGGAAGACAGGCACAGATGTTAGCCCAGGGCCAGTCTTCCTCAGCAAAAAGAGGAGGATTGACATGGATGTTAGCTCAGGGCTGATCTTCCTCACAAAAAAAAAAAAAAAATTACTTAAAATACCATGTTAGCAATATGATTTTAAAAATTGCATATCTTATCTTAAAACATTTGCTAGATACATGCATTCATTCCATGTTTTTAAAGTATGCATTTTTATTTTTTTTGGAAGAAGGCATTGTCTAGTTTTGTTATAGCTTAACATATAAAACAAGTCAATACGTCTATGGGGGGAGATTTATTGAAAGATGTTGATTGTTGGCATCCTAAGTCTTGTATGCCTAAGAAGGCAATTAAGCAATAAAAGCCACCAAAGTGGAGGTATCTAAACAGTTTATTAACTAGTCTTCTGCTTTCCCTCTCACTGCACAATTTTTTTCCAGGAAAAAAGTATTTTGTTTTTTTTCTGACTAAAGGAAATTGCTCAATGGTTTCAAAAAGTCATCAATCCGAAGATCTTCACCAGTGAATCCTACATAGTGGGCCACAGCTCTTAGAAGGGCCCAGAGAAAGATTTCAAAGAGGTCATGGTGTGGGATGCCACTGAAATAAATGTTTTCTTATGAGTCAATAACCTCCTTTTAGAAAGAAACGTTAAACTCTCATTGCATTTGTACAGTCCTAAAGTTTTCAAATAGTAACTTAAACCATACGTGAACTCATTTGAAGAAATATTCTTTTCATCAAAGAATCTTGTTGAAAGCAGTGATTAATTTGTGTTTAGGTCCTTGCTTAAAAAAAAAAAAAAAAACAGAAGAAAAATAGCTATAATATTCTAGTTAATTACTGAGATATAGAATAATATTTACAGAAAAGAGGTTAAAGAAAAATATTTAAAAAATCAAGACAACACAATTTAGATACATAGTTAAAAGTGTTTTCATGAATTTTCCCTAGACCACTCTGTGTTGGTGAATAGGGGCAGGTAGAAAAAGTTGTGCTTCCCAGATCTCGGTATGTCTAAATTACAGCCCATCTGGATTACCATCTACAATCTAGGCATTGTGACATACTGCACTCAATATTCCAGTAGACAGGATATGTGGGTCTCTAGTTTGCTTCTGAAATGTCGTATTGTAATTGGCTGTGTTGTTGTCCCATAAGTCTAGGACCGGTAGTTTATTGTCCAATCTTTCCAAGTGCTTGAAATTTCCTTGTTTTCCATTTTATTTTTGTGATTTTTACTCAAAGAATATATAAAACTATAATTTATGTCTTCAATGTAGTAAAATATTGTATATACTTTTGATGGCTCAACTATGTTTTCTACATCTAAAAGGCCCTCCCTTTCCCCAGACACTTACATCTCCATCCTATAGCCCTATGACATCAATCTTCTTTCACTATAGCAAACTAAAATATAGCAAGTTGGGGGAAGGTGAAGGCTTAGAAGTCCTCTGATGAATTTGAGAAATATAACTAGAAAAATTTTGCTTCAATTAACAGAATAACCAAACTAAAATTGACTTAAAGTAAATGCATTTATCATCTTACCCAGTGAGTGTAGAGGGTTCCAGGGAGTGTCCATTAACCAGAAATGTGACATCATCAATGGCCAGGGGCTTCTGTCTTTGTATTTAGCCATCTTTAGCATGTTGTCTTTCATCCTCAAACTTATCTCCTCATAGTCACAAGATGGCTGCCACTATATCACAGTATTCAACAACCATGTCAAAGACAGAAATTAAAGTATCCTACTATTCACTAATTTACTAGAAGCCTTCCATTAGTATTCTCTTAGGTCCATTTGCTATAGACCATGTGACTTATTTTTTTTCCCTCAATTTAAGGACATCTGGGAGAGCAGGTCTAGCATATACATTTTCAGTCTATACAGGAGATAGATCTTGCCAAAACTGAAGGATAGGGTGTCTATGACAATGCTTGTCTTAATAAATTAACAGAAAGAAAAAGGAGACAAATGACTCTGCTTCTGTAGTTCCAAGGGACAAATTCTATCAACCCTAACCCTTTAGATTTCACAAATCAATAGGGAGAATCCTGGACAAGTACGTCAGGAGTTGGGGAAGAAGTCAAAATGGTGGAGACAGAGGCACAGAATAGAATGCACATGAACAGACCCACAAAGACAAGATTTTCTTGTAACTAAACTTCACCAAACTACAGGTATCTTCAAGATTCTTTGGCAGCACCCACCAGAGCGTATGAAGTAGCAGAAATCCTGGGAAAGGCAGTGTATATAGCACAAAGCTTGTCATCCCAAGTTTTAATATATTGGTCTGCCTTGATTAAGTTGATGAGAGACTACATAGAAATCTACCTTTCAATACAGTTCAGAACTTGTGAGGCAGTTTGTCAAGAGAGGGTTCTGAAAACCTGTGCATGTTATATGTGTGGCATCCAAAATAGATGCTTTGAGTATTGGTTTGTAGATGTCCAGAGTTTGAAAGAGAAAAATGTCGGGGAGACATCTTTTGAGATTTGAGAACAGTTCTCCACTGCAAGTTCCTGGTGGATGTTTTTACACAAGAAGTCACAGAATCATAGACTACCATCCCGAAAGAAGCAGGAGAAATCAAGTCCAACTCTTTTATTCCGTTGATGGGAAAATTGAGATCCAAGAGAATAAGTCATAGGGAGATATACTGATAGATCGAAAACCAGCATTTGAGTCTCATTGATTTTCCCAGGCTAGTGTTCTTCCTAATATTCTAATTCTAAAAATAGGGCTTAACTTGCAGAGTGATTGGAGATATAAAATATAGAATTCATAGTATAATATTTCAAACACATATGGTAGGTACTCATAAAGGTTAGTTCATACCTGTGACAGGACTTCATTTTAAGGGGTCTGTCCTATCTCTATGGTGTTAAAGCTAAAGTGGTTGTAACAGAGGCTGGTTGGTGGCATAAAGTCAATGCTTTATGATGCTCTACTTGCTATAGGATCCAGTCTGTATTAGCCTTACTGGTGTTTGGGGTCTTCTTAGGAGAAGACCTAAGATGGGCTTATATCAGACAAGTGCCAATCTCCTAGAGGATCTACGTATCAACCTTGGGTAATGCAATTCATTCAAAACAAAAAGAATGCAGGTAATCCCCAGATGTTCATTTTTAATACACAAGGGAAAATCAGAGAAAGGCTGTAACCCAGATGGTGCTTAACCCTAAAGAAGACATGGATTTAAATGTCCTGAGACTTTAAATGGGAAGCCTGACTACTCCTCTAGGTATTATATAAGCCATGCTGTCAATGTTTCTTATGCCATCGTCTTCCTGCACCACACCCTATTTAGAACCAGGTTAACCTTCATTCTGACCTGATCATCACTCAGTGTTACAGAGTAAGGGCACTGGCCAGTGTGGCTTTCCAAGTTCAGCTTGTCCTGAAAGTCAGCCTTGCCAGCAGCTGAAACGCGTGAGTCCAGAATCAGGCCTGGAAGCCACAAGCACATTATTGCTGCCAGGCTAAATCCAAAAGCCTTTACTCTGAAGATATCCACATTTCTCATGAAATTGTGGAATGTCCATACCAACGCCAATTTGAAGTGAGAGTTTATGTCCCTCAAATTTTCAAAATTTGAAACAAGAGGTGGGCTCTATTATTCTTTCTTCTTAGACTGGTAATAGCTTAAACTAGACTAGGGGGAAACATATGTTCTTAGAACTAGAAATTCCAGTTCTAAGAGTATATTCTAAATAAATAATTGGATAAGTGCACAAAGTGGGAGCCATATATACAGAGATGTTCATAATAGCAAAAAAAAAAAAAGAATGAACACCACACAAACATCCATCAATAAAAATTTTTGGTCTATACTGAGTAAGCAAAAATTTTGCTCTAAAGGGTCAGATAACAAATATTTTAGACATCGAAGGTTACACAATCTCTGTCACAATCACTCAACTCTGCTGCTGTAACTGTGAAAGCAGCCACAGACATTATGTAAACAAATAAGCATAGCTAAATTCTAAAACTAACACACCTTTATTTACAAAAATAAGTAATTTTGCCTACAGGCTGTAGTTTGTCCTTGGTATGTACACACGATGGAAAAATATAAATGTAAAATGTGTAAGGTAATTCTACTTAGATAGACACAGAAAGGTATCTATGATAATGATAATAAAAATGACAGCTTTCATTGTGTGCTTACTATGTGCTAGGCTTTTTACATGTTAACTCCTGTTATCCTCAAAACAGCCCTATGATGTATTATTATCCTTAAGTTACAAATGAAGATACTGAAGTTTAAAAAGATTATGTAACTTGCTTTGAGGCACAGGGATTCAAAGTGGTAGATCCATGATTTGAATTACGTTCTGCCCAATTCCAGAGACCAGCTATTAACAACTATTCTATACTTTGATTCTGTGAGAGCCACTGGCCACTTCCAAATGCTCTCTCTGGCTGTAGAAACAATTGCAATAAATGCAGTTGCTGATAAAAAGTTATTTTTAAAGAACCAAATGTCAGAATCACTCTAATGTAACTTATAGTTGAGAAATCCTGGGGCAATACGGAGCATAGCGAGAAAATTCCCTGAGGGTCATAAACATAAAAACACTTTGGAACTACTGATCCAGACAAATAATACAGGCAGCAATGATGCTGGGTAATGAAATAGTCACTATTAATTTTGGAAAACACTAGGGTTTTGAGCTTGAGAAAACATGCGTCATAGGTTGAGTTCAGTGGAAGTAGATGGTGAGATGGTTTTTGGAATACACAATGTTTGTTAGGGATGGACATCTGTGAAAGGAAGAAGGAAGAAGAAACTTTAAGGCCAAGAGAGAAGTTGAACTGGGATTTGGGCCTGAAAAAGACTCAGTCATCTGGCAGTGAGTGCTGGAGTGAAATTCCCATCAGAGCATCCAGCATCAGGCCAAAAAGGCTGGACCTTGACAGCAACTTTCTAGTTATCCGATTCAGCCTGCTCCAGGACGGATAAAGCCTTGGATGAGATAGCTGTCTGTCACTGAGGTAATCTCTAAAGGGGCTGTCTGCTAAATGCCACTTGACAACACTTCCAGTAGCCGGCACAACAATTCTGTCATTTAATGGGGATCTAGGTTGTGCATCTGCGTGCCACTCATTGAACCTCTTGAATGGACTTCACCATATAGGCTTGGGAAGCAGATCCTTCAGGATTCTGGTGGATCTCTCTCGCTGGGAGAAACCTAAAAGAACAAGATTAGTAGGATTGAAGCAGAGCCCCTGCCAGTACACCTGTTCTTAAGAGTGCCACTGATATTCATTTTCTCCCTCCTCTACTATGCATTCTAGAGTCTCCTCATATTCAGATAGCACTTTTACTGGTATTGGCGCTTTTACCTGGTAGTGTTATCCAGACCTTTATTTCTGAGGGGTATGAATACCCAGTCGTCATGTTCTTCTAAGGCTTGGGTTGCCTCACCTGCCTATTTGCCATCTTGATTAGGTAAGGAAGTGCCAACAGATACTTAAATGGATCCCCTGGGTCTCAAACATATTTATCCCTAAATTCACTAACAGTAGCTCTGCTTGCTGTTGATGACTAAGGTCAATTACCCTTATTCATATGGTGACTCCTGTCCTTGATTCCTAATTCCAAATCATAAAGAGCCGAAGGTGTGCAAACAGCCATTGGTGGGACTTTGGATATATTCTCTGACAAAAGTGTCCTCCCTGGGGTCCCACAGTAACCTCACTGTGCGTTGCTGGACCCACAGTGTCATTTATTACCTGGAGCAGTATGTCATTTATTACCTGGACTCCAGGTGCCCTCTCTCTAACACGGTGGGCATGTGGATGTTTAATCTCTCCAGGTATCAATGTCAAATCACATCTTTTGTCTAACAGTTCATAAAATGTTGTGTAGAGGACTTACAATTTCAGCCCTGATACTTACATAGCTTGGAAGTCCTGTCTCCTGTGCTTGTAACAAGAAAAAATTGAACAAACTAAAAGCCAATAACTTTTCTTGGACCCATCAAAGAATAAAGGTTGCAGGGAAAACCACAACCCCAGAAGCTGGAGAGGCAAATCCGGAGACTCACAGCTGAGATCTGCTTTCTGCTAATCTGGAGCAGAAGCCAATGGAGCTGTAAACTTGTATGAACACTTTGATGGTGATTTTAACGAATTCCTGGAGGTTAGATATAGACTAGGTTGAAAGTAAGAAACTCCTAGGGGCTGCATACTTAGGAATGCTCCCACACTTTTGTGGGTTTTACCATAGGAATCTCACCAACTTCTCATGGTGAAGATCTAAGAAAGATCCCTCATGGCTCTGGCAGGGGTAGGGAATAGTCATCATTTTGAAATATGCCAAAAACATTCACCACAATAAAGGTCTACTTTCCAGGGTAAAGGACTTTCCAGAGCCTTATTCCATCTGGAGGAAGGATATTTATCCCATTCAAACAACTTTTAGCTTTCCTGTCTCCCCTAAGGAGGAAAAAAGCTATGCCAATGACAAAACATGTGTGTCACAGACCAGGGACACAGGCACAGTAACGAATGAGATTTAATCATAAAATTACAGAATACTTTCCCTACCCTATACTTTAACACTACTTCAAGAGGGCTCCAGTATAATAACAGTGGATCACAACTGAAAGAGATGCAAGATGTAGACTCTCTGAGTAGGATTACTTAGAGAAGCCCAAAGTCAAGAGGAGGGACAAAAACAGAGACGCTAGAGGATTTTGAAGTCTCTGGCATCCACCTCTATGGCAAACATTAAAGACAGCCAAACTATTAGCCAAGTTAGCATAAATCTTCATACTAAAAATCTATTTAATTCAATGTGTGTTACAAATACAGCATGTTTAGCTTTCAACAACAAAAACATTACAAGGCATGACAAAAATAAGAAGAAACACAGTCTAAAGAGATGAAGCAAGCATCAGAACCAGACTCAGATATGACACAAATGTTGGAATTATCAGACAAGAAATTTAAAATAACTACGGTTAATATGTTAAGGATTCTATATTAGTTTGCTAGGGTTACTAACAAATTACCACAAACTGGGTAGCTTAAAACAACAGACATGTATTTTTTCACAGTTATGGGGGCCAGATGTCCAAAATAAAGATGTTGGCAGGGTTGATTCCTTCTTAGGGGATCAGAGGATCTGTTCCATGCCTCTCTCTTCTAGTTTCTGGTGGTTGTGAGCAGTCCTGGATGTTCCTTGGTTGTGGCGGCATAACTCAGAGCTCTGCCTCTATTATCACATGGTTTTCTCCCTGTGTGTCTGAGTCTCTGTGTCCAAATTTCTCTCTTCTTATAAGGACATCAGTCATATTGAATTCAAAGCCTATACTAATCATATAGTAACATACACTAATCCAGTGTGACCTTGTCTTAACTTGATTATATATACAAACAACCTACTTCAAACTAAGGTCACAATCACGGTTCTGAAGTAGATATGAATTTTGGGGGACACTATATAACTCGACACAAGGTCTCATGGAAAAGTAGACAACATGCAAAAACATATGAGCAATGTAAGCAGAGAAATAAAAACTCTAAAAATAACCAAAAGAAAATGTTAGAAATTAAAAAACAAAACTAACAAAAATCAAGTATGTCTTTGATGCGATCAACAGCAGACTGGACACAATTGAGAAAATAATCATTGAGCTTAAAGGTAATAATAGAAATTTCCCAAACTGAAATTCAGAGAAAACAGAAGAAAGAAAGTAGAATAGGACACTAAAGAAATATGGAATAATTTCAAAAGGTGTAACATGCATGTAATTGATTATCAGAAGGAGAGAAAAGAAAAAACAGAGCAGAGGGAATATTTGAAGTAATAATGACTGAAAACATTCCAAGATTAACCACAAACACCAAGTAAGAGGGAAAAAAAAAAGAAACAAATAAAAAACTATACCTGAACCCATCAAATTCAAATTACAGAAAACCAAAGACAAAGAGAAAATCTTGAAAGAATCCAGATAAGGGGGAAAATACTTTAGGAGAGAGTGGAGTAAAATATTTAAAGTGTTGGAAGAAAACATCACCAACTTAAAGTTCTATATTTAGTGAAATTATCCTTCAAAAATGAAGGAGAAATAGAATTACTCAGACAAATAACATCTAAGGAAATTCATTACCAGTAGTCTTGTCTTACAAAACATATTTTAAATAGTTTTGCAGGGTGAAGGAAGTGATATATGCTGGAAACTTAGATCTGCATAGAGAAAGTAAGTGTTGGGGAAGGAATAAACGAACTTTATAGTACAGAAAATAACCATTAATTCATGCAAACTTGAAATAATTTGGGGGTTTGGGGACTTCCAGGATGAAATGCAGAATATGATAAAACAATCTAACTGTATTACAAATGCATGAAACAACCTCACCGCAGGGTGTGAGGGTAAAGGATGCTGATCCAGATAATTTTTTAAATGACTGAAGTCTGTAAAACTAAAAGCAAAATGAATTGCATATAAGCACTGTGCACTGGTTGATAAATGTGTTTCCCACCAGAGTATGGCTTAACAAGTCTGAAGCCACTATACACATACACACACACAGACACACACACACACACACACACAAGTGCACACACACATGCAGGTACAAGGGCCCACTGGAATTCCACAGTTAAAATAAATGGATAACAAGCTGAGAGCCAGGTTTCTCACTGTTAGAATAGGAGGTTACCGATAAGCAAGAGGAGAGGGCTAGAATTATCCATGTGGTAATGAATTAGAGCTATAGACATGACTATAAATTATGTATTAGCTTGATACAGTTATGGATGTTTACTTATAGAAATATTTATAGATATGTATATTTACATAGCTTAGTATACACACAGATATTTCCTTTTTCTGTCAGCTGA
Source organism: Diceros bicornis minor (assembly GCF_020826845.1). Classification (NCBI taxonomy): domain Eukaryota; kingdom Metazoa; phylum Chordata; class Mammalia; order Perissodactyla; family Rhinocerotidae; genus Diceros; species Diceros bicornis. The sequence goes on from NC_080745.1 coordinate 72,341,046, forward strand.
GAGGGCCGAGAAGCAATGATACTCCATCAGGAATGAGCACAACCAGCATTCAGATCTTGAATTTTAATTGTATCTCCAACAAAAGGAACCAGGGCTCCTTGGAGAAATAGCTGAAGAGCTCATTGTAGGCTGGCAAGGCATGTACAAGATGAGCCTGGAGCTCTCTGTAGCATCAGAAAGGAAAGAAGTGCTCAAAATACAGACATGCATAAATTGATGGAGAAATGACAAAGGAGCAAAGTCAACTGAAAGAGTTCCCAATAACCAAAGCTGGAACATTTTGAACAACAAAATATATAAAGTAATACTGGATTACAAGCCAAAATATAAAATGAATGTCCATAGTAATATAAATAAATGAGCAAATAAATGTTGAAGAACATACATTATTTCCTATGCAGTAGAATTCCAAACAATTTATATGGAAACTCTGCCCTCAAGGAGGTGGAACACGACACTCCACTCTTTAAATGTGGTCTGTGCAGAGTGACTTCCCTCCAAAAAAATATGGTATACAAAGGGGATAGAGAAGGGTAACGTTAGTGGAGAAACCTGACAAATACTACTTTAGCCAGGTGGTCAAGTTTAACATTGTCAGTCATAAATCATGTTGATGGTACACACCCTGATATGATGTGATATAAAAATGGCACTCTACCTCCGTGGTCTTCTTCCCCAAAACCCATAACCCCAGTTATGAGAAAAACATAAAACAAATCCCAATTGGAAGACATTCTACAAAATAACTGACCAAAACTCCTCAAAACTTTAAGATCATTAAAAACAAGGAAACTCTGAGAAACTGTCACAGCCAACAGGAACCTAAGGAGATAAGATGACTTGGAAGGAATCGTGAAACAGAAGATGGACGTTGGGGGAAAACTAAGGGAATTTGAATAAACTTTAGTTAATAATAATGTATAAATATTGATTCATCATTTTTAACAAATGTAAATATAGTGTAAAAGGATAATAATAAGGGAAACTGGCTGAGTGAGGTACATAGGAGCTCTCTGTACTATCTTTGCAGTATTTCTGAAAATGTAAAGGTTTTCTAAAATACAAAGTTTATTATTTTTATGTTTGGTAATCTCCATTTCTCAGTCCACGGTTACCAAGCAAGTGGCCTGAGGAGGGCACCTGTTGTTCTGAAAACTATAGTTCTCTCCAATGTCTTCTAAAACATGGGAAATCCCAGCTCTGGTCTATGGGACAGACTACTTCTGGGGGTTTAAAGGTTCAGAGGAGGATGGATATGTGAAATATTTGGGAACATCCACCCATAAACCACTATCTCACGTGTCAGAGTTCTAGTATTTCCCAACCAAAGTCTTGATTTCATCATAACAGATCTCTCTTGATTGGGCTTTTAACCTTCTTCAGTGGGGACATCCCCACTCAAACTATTAGATATGAGGCCCAATCCTTGACTGTCTCTGCCTTGCTTCTGCAGGAAGAGAGCTTGGTATGCAAACAAAAGAGGCCACCTGGCTTTCAGCAACCTATTTCACTTCAGCTGTTCATTTACTTTCTTTAGATCATCAATGACACTTAGCAATAACCATCCAGTCCTGTTGCCCTTATAGCTATTATTTCCTCCATAGCCTTAAATGCCTAATGTATTACACCTGGTAGTGCATTCCCCCACCAGTACAACCTCCCAATTCATCATCAGTGAAAGTTTAACAATTGAACCATCAACTGTGCTCCATCTACCACCAGTGAAGTGGTGCTCACTGCCAGCAGAGAAGTGAGTGAGTCTCTTCCCAAACTCCGTTGTTTGACCTTTCTCAGATCGCTGTAACTTCATTGCTGACTGAAGTAGTTTGAATCATCCAGAAAAAAATTAAAAATGCTGAGATGATATCTGAAGGGTAAGATATTAGCCAGGGATTAACACTTTGAAAGGAAGAGAAGAGAAGCAGGATTGGGCAGAGGAAAACGTGGATATATCATGCAAGCCCAAGAAAGCCTCAGCCAACTGAGTAGGGATCTCTGGAGTGAATATTCCCCATCAGAGTATCCTGGTCAGCGAAACCTCTGCAACCCTGCCCTGCTGAGTGACTGCGGCAGATACCATGGAAAGGCAGGATCATGGGTGATGTCCTTCTCTGCAGCTGGTGCAGACCTTGAAAGAGCTGACAGCTAAAGGCTGCCTATAGACCCCACTCCTAGCAGCTAGGAAGCAAGTCCTTTCTGACAGGGGGATTTAAGAACACACTCTGTCTACTACAAAGAGGAATGTATTTCACACGGAGTAGAATTGAGTCATTAAGAACGAAGATCCACCCTTATAGACATCACACATTACAGATAGGTTGAATTTTCCAAGATGCTTATGATTTTGTGAGATTTATTCTTCTCAACAAGGAAAATGCAATAGAAACCCAACTAAATTTACTTTTTATCTTTAATGTTTAGTAACCCTTTAGTTTTATGTACAATTAATTGAGAAATGCTCTTTATCAGACCATATGTTGCACTTTTTGGTTGGAAAAATACAACCTCTTTAATCACATAATTTATTTTGGTGGGCCACTTATTGGGAAGAATAAACAAATGTGAGGGTACTCTTGATCAAAAGTCTGCGAAACAAGCCAGGATTTATAGTCAAAATTCTCTTAATGCTCCAAAAGGACCTTATGATAGAAACCCCAAGAATCCCTGATGATGATGGTGATGATGATAACTTACATTGATTTTGCGCCTACTCTTTTCTCAGTCCCATGCTGAGCACTTTGTATGCATTCTGTTAAGCCAGTCTTGCGTAGACTTTGGAAGCGGGTACTGTTATTATTATCATTTTACAAATCAGGGAATTAGTTTGGAGAGGTTAACAATCTTGCCCAAAGTAACACAGCTAATAAGACTGAGCAAGGACTCTCGTACTGTTCTCTCTAAATGTCCTGTCCACTCCTTGACCAGACTGCCAAAGGAAAATGTGTGCAATCTACAGATATACTATACTGACTTGGAACGAGTGCCAGAGAAAAGCCAACATAATCACTCATTCTTTCTGGGATTGTGTCTCATATAATTAGGAGATTAATTACAGATACGGTTGAGTTATGAGTTTTGACTGGGAAGCAGTACATACGGGTTAAGAGTAGGGTCTGTCAATAGATTGCTTAGGTTAAAGTGACGTCTGCGCTATTTTCCAGCTTTAAGCCTTGAGGAAGTTATTTAAACTTGCTGTGCCTTATTTTTATTATTAATAATTGGGAATGACAACGATTGCTTCTCGTGATTAAATGTAATATCACATGTATATCACTTAACATCGTGTATGACACATGGTAAACACTAAGTGAATGCAAATATATTTATTGTTGGTGTTAACGGTATTGTTCTTTGGTAGTCTGTTGTCATGCTTATATCCACTGTTTTATTCAAACTGAATTAACTCCAATATTTAACCTTGAAACTTGAGGAACTCATCTTTAGCTGTAAGGTCTTAAGAGTTCTAATACTTCCTATCAAATAAGCCAGCTGGTCCACACATATGTTGAGTCATTACTATATGCAGACATTGTCTTAAGTATTGGGAATCCAGTAATAATATATAAACTAATCTCCTTCTCTTGTTGACATTTCAGTCTCCCATGGTCTGAATTGAGGAAAAAGAATGTGACATATGGTGGTTATCCTCCTACATTCCAGATGGCGACACAGGAAGGACTCATTGTGACTTTAAACAAAATAATGTAGAGAAGGACCGCAGTCCGAGGGAGTGTGGGTATCTGCCTCTGGGTGGACTCCCTGGAAGAAGAAGAGCTCAAGAAGTACATTCTATCTGAAAACTATATTAGCTGTTTTTCTCTGTCATCAATTTATAAAATATTTTTTTGAGTATGAAAAGATGCAAAAAAAAATAACAGAATGTTTATGTGTATATTTACCTCTCAACTAAAAAAATAAAGCATTATCAGTACAAGTCAAGCCTTCTGTGAACTTCTCCTTGATAGTCCACATGATTATTCCCAATATACTCGTATCCTTACCTACCCTATGTCCTGGGAATTAACTGTTCCACTAAAGTGATGAGCAGGATTATTTAATTACTTGAAGGACATTTAATCACTCACAAAAACCCTTTCCATGAATGCAAAATGATCTCGAGTGAGCTAAAAGTATGGCCTCTTGTTGGACCTATTAGATATCTCTAGAGTTCAGAACCAAGCAAAATTTCCTAATATGCCTGATACCTTCATTGATATTACTTTATTACATTCACACAAGGGAATAGTTTTCCCCTTTTCACACATAAGGAAACTATACTTAAAAGAGGTTGCTCAGGGGCCGGCCCGGTGGCGCAAACGGTTAAGTGCGCGCGCTCCGCTGCGGCGGCCCGGGGTTCGCTGGTTCGGATCCCGGGCGCGCACCGACGCACTGCTTGGTAAGCCATGCTGTGGCGGCGTCCCATATAAAGTGGAGGAAGATAGGCACCGATGTTAGCCCAGGGCCGTCTTCCTCAGCAAAAAAGGAGGAGGATTGGCGGATGTTAGCTCAGGGCTGATCTCCTCACAAAAAAAAAAAAAAAAAAAAAAAAAAAGAGGTTGCTCAAGGTCACACGGATAAGTGGGAGAACCAGAGTTTATACTCAGTCCTCCTAAATCCAAGTCCACAAATAGTTCCCATCCATCACTAGCCTTCCCATGGGTGTGTTGAAAGTTTAGGTGCTGTAGGTATAATGCACTAGTTTCAAATATTCATTTTGCCAACACTACCTGAGAGACCATGGGAAGATTTACTAGTCTCCAAAAACCTCAATATCCTCATATACATAACAGAGGTAATAATAATATCCATGTTACAGGATTGCTATAAAATTTAATGTAATAATGCATACAATGGACTTAGTACAGTGCTTCATACAAAGTAAATGCTCAATAAATAACTTATTGTTCTTTCTCTGGAAGAAGGTGATTGAAAACCTCTAAGAAGATTATGTTAAAAGTTGACACTTGGAATTTGCAAGAGACATAGGAGACTTGGCCTTGGGAGGTGAATATCATGAGTGCTGGGTATAGGTAGTTGCTGGAGAGCAAAGTAGCTTATAGGAACAGGGCTGAGATGATTGTAACTGTGTTCTTGTCTCCTGTGATGACACTAACCAAACCGTGGAAGGCTTGACTACCTTCTAACATCAGCACCACAGCACAGCGCATCTTTCTCTTTCTTTCAAGGGTCACTCTCCACTCAAGCTTGGAATGACTTCTGAAGCTCTGGAGAAAACTTTGAACTTTCTGGAGAAACTGGAATGGAGCAATTGCAGTGAATTCATTAATGGCATCTTCCCCAGATCCAGGACTAAATTAATAGCCCAGGGCTTTCTTCACCTGTGGTCAGGGGAAAAAAAAAAAACCTTATCTGAACTAGAAATAGCTAATTGCATTGTTAATGAGAGCAAACAGCAAATGTATGTTCTCATTTATTTCCAAGAAGGAATACCATCAATGTTCTAATCAGAACAAGCCCAGGCTGGTTCAGGGAATAGATCCCTCTGAAGCAAAAGTACTCCTACTGCAGAACTTATGTACTGTAGTTGAAAAAAAAAGATTGTAAAAGTAATTCAAGAAGATAGTTTGGCAAAATTTGTCACTTCTAGGCGGGAAAGCCCAGTTGAGGTGCTCTCAGGGTTCCCAAAGAATAATGGGTTGTTTGCAAAGAGCTCCAGGAGGAAAGTTCTCCAGATTACATATGCTGACATTTCTATTGGGTCTTCCCTGGAAGGGGGCAGGGGTTGCTGGACAATAATAAATTAGCCCACGGAAAGCCCTTTTCCTACCTGTGAGTCCTGGTGCCCAGAAACAGTAAGTTTGAATCAACTCAGTGACAGTTTTACATGAGGTTTGAAAAACTGAATATTGCAAAAACCAACTCCTGTAACCCCCATGGGCCTCTCTTTCACCAAGAACAATATTGCCCTGAACAAGAGAATTTGAAGGAAAATGGTTTGAAATACTCTTTCATGGGGGAACTCAGGAAGATGTATAGGCACATACCTGACCTTCTCTGAGAAACATTTTGATTTAATGTCTTTCATGTTCCGCCTTTGCAAGAGACTTCTTTGAAATTTTCTCAGGACAGGTAGAATATAACTCCTGAATAAAATTTGCCTAGCTTACAGGCTACTGCTGAGATCTATGTTGTTTCAAGAGAAAACAATTTAATGCCTTCATCCCAAGGGTGAGAGTCAGTCAAGCTTCTCCAACTTCTTGACATTAGGGACCCCATTCAATATAGCATCAAACCTCAAACCCTGGTTTTTCTACAAAATCCCTGCGTATCATCCTAGCCTTGTCTTGCTTCCCTGATGTGCGTTCTCTCTCCCTCCCTCCCTCCCTCTCTCTCATTCTCTCCCTCTTCTCCTCCCCCCTCCTTCCCTCTTTCCCTCTTCCTCTTTCTCCTATACCAGATACATTGCTTTTTTTTTTCTGTTATTTGAATGCTACAAACGTATTTTCACTTCAGTTCTTATGCACGAGATATTCCTTTTTCCTAGAAAGCTCTTCTTCTTCCCTCTTATTTCAAAACCATACCTACTGCCCTTCATCAAAGAGGTCCCTTCACATCTGTTACATTAAACTTCATTTCTTCTGAGGGGACATTCATGATCCTAAAATAAATTAGATCCTTATAGTATTTCCTTCTTAGGAGCTTATACTTTGCTTCATAATAATTGCATAATTGTTCACTGTATGCATTTTTGCTCATATGTTTACTGTTTGTCTCTCTCAAGTGATTGGAATTTTCAAAAGGTCAGGGACCGGATGTGTGTGTGTGTGTGTTTTTTTTTTTTTAGGAAGATTAGCCTTGAGCTAACATCTGTTGCCAATCCTCCTCTTTTTGTTTTTCTTGCTGAGGAAGATTGGCCCTGGGCTAACATCCATGCCCATCTTCCTCTACTTTATATGGGATGCTGCCACAGCATGTCTTGATGAGTGGTGCATATGTCTACGCCCGGGATCCGAACCTGCGAACCCTGGGCCACCGAAGCAGAGTGCTTGAACTCAACCACTACACCACCAGGCCGGCCCCCTGGATGTGTTTTTTGCATTAATATATCTGTTGCAACTAGTGCTGAGTCCAGAGTAGTGTGAATGCTTAATAAATGCCTCTTGAAGGAAGGCATGAACAGGCTTCCTAATCTGTACAGGATTTCTACTCTATCCTCCATAGCACTTACCACAGAATGCCTCATTAGGTACTGATGGTGTATGCCTGAAATTATTAGTTATTTACTTCCCATGGTCCATTTTCCTTTGTAGACTGTTAGTGACATGAGGGAAGAATCCATCTTATTGACTCTTTCTGTGACTAACTCTACGTTTTGTGTAGAGAAGATACAATCAATATTTATTGGTTAAAATCCTATTCAGAGTCAAACTTCAAATATCTAAAAGATCTGAAGGCCTGAGAACCAGGAGAGCCAATGTTGTAAACTCCGGTCTGAGTCCAACTCTTAAGGCAGGAGAAGAGTGATGTTGTCTGGGCTCAAAGACAGTCAGGCAGAGAGAATTCTCCCTTACTCTGCATTTTGTTCTATTCAGGCATCCAATGGATTTATGGTCACATAAGATAGGATTCTTAATTTGTTTTCCCGAACTCTTTGTATTCAGAAATTGGTGACATTATTAACTATATTCTTATTTAACATAATTCTAGTCCTTTGATTTAATTCTGTGTCCTGAATTAAGGCACCATTCCTACCTTCCAGTTCCAATTCTCACCCAGAGTTCTGACCTCTGCCCCTCAGCTCTGATCACCTGCCCAAACTGAATAATGCAGATCTCTAAATGTCCAAAATGGCATGGGAGCTGTGTAAGCCAAGGAAACAGGAATTTCAATGCCTGAGTGGCCCATTACCCTGGGAAGACTCCCCTGGGTTAGGGCAACATGAATGGTCTCTTTTATCCCAATCAGGGTTTTCTGAAAACTGGTGTTTCACCCTGGTCTCTTATGAATATGAACCTTTTAACAGTAAAGCATACATAATTATATTGCAAAATGTCTCCCAGTGTTCAGACTTAAAGAAGTTCACCACGAATATAATCTGTCTTCAGTATTCTCCATCCCACTTCTTAGGGTCACTATCCATCCTGTCTATCAGGTTTGAGGGACTGGACTCATTTTAAAATCCTTACTCCCCACTCTACCATTTATACACACATGCTCCTTTGATCAACACAATCTAGTCACTCTAATAACTGTGTTCAGTTACTCAGTCAATGAATATTTGAGGACCCAGGTACTAGTTTAGTCTATATTCCACAACTATATAATTATAGTTGAAATAAAACACATAGACTCTGACCTCAAGGAGCCAGAGTTAATTGAGGAGGTTAACATTGAACAATTTATTATAAAAATTTATAATTATGCCATGATGATAATATATGGGAAAAAATTAACAGGGATACACAGTATAGTATCACAAAGGGCTCTAATTTAGAACAGCAGATCAGAAAAGACTTCTGATTGACTATCAGCACCACAGTGTGAAGAGCTCTGCTGACCCACACCCCAATGAAACTAGTAAAAATTATTTTTTTTAAAAATTGCAAACCTCTGGAAATGGTACTGAAGACAAAGAGCAAATTAAGAAAGATTTATTTAAGAAAATCTAAAAAAATCAGTAAGAAAGGAAAGAGTCTGTGGTATTTGAACAAAGACTACTCTCTCCTCATTCTGCCTTTAGCTAAGCAAGGCAAAGACCATTCCACCACTAGAGCCAAGAACCTAGAGCACCCTTTCCCCTCAGCTCCAAGTCAGAGAGTTTTCTTCCCAAGAGGAGCAAGACTTCAGCATTTTTCATCCTTTCCCAATCCTGTTGCTGAGGCTAAGTCCTGGGTGAGTGCATTTAAGAGGTAGAAACTTCCTTCTTTGATACAGTCCCACTAATGGAATGGAGGTTTTAAATTGGGCGCGACAATTTGAGAATTCTGGAGACCCTATAACTGTTGCCCCTGGCTTATGAGGCAGTGGCTCCATACCAGAAAGGCAAGCTGAAAGAACTTCAGGATGTTGCCCCCCACCCCCACCCCACTCCACTGAGTTCTCAGCTACTGAGTGGGGGTGTCTGGAAGGAAGAAGCAGGTGGCAAAAGAGATATCTCCTAATCACTTCACAAAAGAACTGACTTCATTTTCAAAAGAACTTGGAGAAATTCAAGCCTAAGGGTGCTTTCAAGAACAGGGAGATTGCAGTGAAAGGCAATTAGGAGGAGATTCATGGATTTGATAAAGATACAGCCTAGATGGTAGGCCAGCTAGTTTGTAGCAAAGAATTGGGGAATAAGACAGCTGGGAAAAGCCCTGCTGGGGTTAGAATAAATAGCTAACATTAACCTCAGAAACTACTCCTTCAAAAGAGCCACAATTTGATTAGACTCGTTTGCAGAGAAATATATGCTCTAAGGCATCATTGAAACAGTACAGTGATCAACAGGAAATTAATGAGTTTAAAAGTTGGGTATAGTTAGGAAAGAGGAAAATCACCACAAAGCCAGTGTCATCCCAGGGTAACTGTGGGCATACTCAACGCTGTGCCTTCATAAGGAGAAACATCAAAAGCTTAACCCTATGGAGGGGGAGATAGAATTGACTGAAAGAATTCAGTCAGTCACTAAAAAATAAACAACCAAATAACAATAACAATTATTTGTCCGGAGGGGGGAGCTCCATATTACAATATATTATTTAAAATTATTATTTTGTTTCAAACAAAAAGTTGTGAGGTTTGGAAAGAAACAGGGAAATGCAATCTACACTGGATAAGAAGCACACAATACAAACTTTGTGAAAGCAACCAGATGTCAGATTTAACAGAAAAAGAGCTCAAAACAGCCATTATAAGTATGTCCACTAAACTAAAGGGAAGCATGATTAAGCAAGTAAAGGAAGATATGATGGCAATGTCACATCAAATAGAGAATATCAACAAAGAGATAGAAATGATTTAAAAAATGAAAATTCTGGAGTTGAAAAGTAAAATAACTGAAATTTAAAAAGTCACCATAAAGGCTTAACAGTAGATTTGAATTGGCAGAAAAATTATTGAAGTTAAAGGTGGACTGATAGAGATTATTCAAGCTAAAGAACAGAGAGAAAAAAGAATGAAGAAAATTAAAGAGAGCCTCGGAGAAATGTGCGAGACCATCAAGAGAACAAACATGTGCATCATGAGAATACAAGAGGGAGAGAGAGAGAAAGGAGAATTAAAAAAATAATAATAAGAGGAAGTAATAATGGCAGTAAACTCCCCAAATTTATTGATAAAATATTACCTACAGTCTGGCCCTGTGGCTTAGTGTTTGGGTGCACGTGTGCTCCGCTACCGGCAGCCTGGGTTCAGATCCTGGGTGTGCACCGAACCACCACTTGTTGGGCCATGTTGGGGCGGCGTCCAACATACAGAAACTAGCAGGATGTGCAACTATGACATACAACTATCTACTGGGGCTTTGGGGAGAAAAAGTGAAAAAAAAAAAAAAAAGAGGAGGATTGGTATGGATGTTAGCTCAGGGCTGATCTTCCTCACCAAAAAAAAAAAATAATTACCTACACATCCAGGAAGTTCAAAATACCCCAAGAAAGATAAACACAAAGAAATCCACAAATCGACAAATTATGGTAAGAATGCTGCAAGTCAAATAGTAGGAGAAAACCTTGAAAGTAGCAAGTGAAAAAGACTCCACATTTACAAGGGAAGCCCAGTAAGATTAACAGCTGATTGTTCAGCAGAAATACTACAGGCCAGAACGCAGTGGATAACTTGGGTCAATTCTTGTTATTCATGGTAGTTATGCTCTCTAAACTCACCATGAACACTGAATTAACAAACACTGAACTATAGCTCCCGTAGGAAACACAGGTATAGGTTTCTAAGAGCCTCTGGTCACAACATGTTTGTCAACCAAAACACCGTTTGCATTATATAGGTTTGTTAGCCAGCATCTTGACGAAATGAGCCAGTTTCAGCAGTGCTGAAAACTCACTCTTTCACATAATCTTTTTCCTGTATAATGCTAAGTATGTGTTTTTTAAATTCCTCTGCCGCCTCTTAACTTTTGATATGATAAAAATTAGGTATAACGCCAAAAGCATAAGCAAAGAAAAAAATATATAAATTGAACTACATTAAAAAAAATGTTGTGCTTCAAAAGATACCATAAAGAAAGTGACAGCACAGCCCATAGCATGGGAGAAAATGTTTGCACATCATATATCTGATAAGGGACTTGTATCTAGAATATATAAAGAACTCTTATAACTAAATAATAAAAAGTCAAATTACTCAAAAAAATGGGCAAAGGATCTAAATAGACACTTCTCCAAGGAAAATATACAAATGGTCAATTTAACTTCTAGATATATATCCAAGAGAAATGAAAACATATGTGCACACAAAAACTTGTACACGAATATTTACAGCAGCATGATTCAAAATAGCCAAAAGGTAGAAGCATACCAAATATCCATCAATGGACAAATGGGCAAAAAAAATGTGGTATATCAATACAATGGACTATTATTCAGTCATAAAAGTGAAGGAAGTACTGATATATCCACAACATGAAAGCATTTCCGTAAGTGAAATAAGTTGGCCACAAAAATCCATGTATTGTATGATTCTATCGACGTGAAAGTCCAGAATAGGCAACTCTATACGGATAGAAAGTAGATTAGTGGTAGCTTAAGGCTGAGGGTGGAGGTGGGAAGACCAGAATTGCACATACATGTGAATATACTAAAAAACATTGAATTGTATCTTTTGTGAATTATATCTCAATAAAGCTATTTTTGACAGAGAAGAAAAAGATATCTCTAAGAAAGAGACCCAGATGCTAAGACCTCAATGATGAGTCTTGGTGGAGTATGAAAAGAAGGAGAAGGATATTACAAGGAGAGGAACAGCTAATACAGAGGCCATGCGGTCGGAAAGACCTCATTACATTAGTAGAATTTGATAAAACTAATGTTGATGGAAGTGCAGAAAATGAGAAAAATAGGCATGCATTTGATAGCAAATAGGCAGGAATTTGACGACTGTATGAAGAATTTTAGGCTTATTCCTAAGTCAAATGAGTAGATATCGAAAAATTCTAGGCAGGAAAGAGACATGATATAATTGTACTTTTCAAAAATATTCTGGGTCAGGTTTGTGGAGCTTGGATTGGAGGAGTTGGGCAGAGATAGACACATTGGTTAGAAATCTCTAGTGAAGCATGCTTTTGGCGCTTTTTGGAGGCAGAAGTTTCCCAACATCTTCTGTGGTATTATGAGGAAGAGAGGGCTCCTCACTACCAACAGTCTTAGGGGAAGCAGGACTGACGCAAAATTTAGGGGGCCACTCACTCTTGGGATCATGCTAGTGTAGGGTTGGCACCTGCAGGACCTTCAGAATGAGTAACTCTTCAAATTTTACACCCTAGGCACCTTGCTTGTAATGCCCCCTCCTAGCCCTGATGAGAACCTTAGGGGTTTGATCCAGAAGAAAATCTACTGCCTATTATATTTGTGAACAGAAGCAAGTTTCTTACCTTCTCTTGGACTTATATTGGTCACATGCAAAATAAGATTCATGTTACCTACTTCATAGTGTGGTTCTGGAGCATTAATTTTCTAAGATTACAACTGTGAAGCTCCTACCAAAAGGCCAAGGGATTTAAGAAGCACTCAATGACTGAAAGTTCTTCTTATAATACCTTAAAAAACGGGTTATGTAGCTCCCCTGGTAAAAAAAGAAAGTTTCAGACAGGCTTTTACAAGATCAGTTCCTTTACCTGAGACATAAATCTTTTTACCACTGGGCCCAAACTTACTTCTTCAGCCTCATTTCCTTATATTGTAATTTCCCATGAGGCCCTTAGGCTCCAGGCAAGCTGCAATTCTCACCCCTCCCAGAGCATGTAGTCATGTTTTTTTATAACTCCATGTCTTCCTGAACATACTGTTCTTTCTGTATGTAATGTCTATTCCTGTTCGTTCACCCAGCAAACTCCAATTTATCCTACAGTACTCTGGAAATGTGATCTCTTTGGTAAAGCCTTTCTCCATACCCCTGGGGAAAATTAATTGCCATACTTATCAACACCCTGTAACACTCCATTTATATTTCATTAATTTACTTAACATGCTATGTTATGTTATGTTGTTATGTTATGTTATGTTATATGTTATGTATGTCTATTTACATGACCCGAACAGACTGCAAAATTTTGAAGGCAGGAGAAATGTGTGGTTTTTTTTTTAAACCTAAACCTGAGCAAGCAGCACATACTTATCAAGCACAGGTTATATCCATATTTATTTATTCATTCACAAGCATTTTTTGAGTTTCTATCTGAAAGAGTGCCTGTGCTTGACCAAAAAATGGCAATTAAAAAGTATAGAAGGAACTATAGCAGAAAAAAAATGATTTAGATTCAGAAGCTATTATTGTAAGCTATCGTCTTTGACTGTATATCTTCATCTTTAAAATAAAGACATTATAAAATCATACCTCAGAGGATTTTCATTAAGGCTCACATTTAATGGCACAAAACTGCAAAACATTATGAGGACTTTAGTTGTCATTTCAGACAGGTCTTTTGTTTCTAAGGATGTTGTCACTTAATTTGGGAAAGTTACAACCCATAAGTATCTAGAAAAAACATAATAATATCCATAAAATGATAAATATACAAGGCAATTAAAGATGTGTTACAAAAATGGCACCGTTAGTTAGTTCTATTATGAGACAGAAGTTATCACTATGACTTGAGATAGTAAGTGGGGGCCTGGATTAGAGCCAAGGTTGCCTACATGAATTCCAGTTTTCCCTCCACCTGCCCTTTTGTGTAAAGGCAGTTTCTGACTCTCAATATTCATCTCCAGGGGGTGCAAATCAGTAATTTTGCTCTCTAGATCTTCCTACCATTTCTGAATACCAATGGATTTCCTAAACAAGTTTGCCAGACATTTGCATGAAAATTACAAGGCCAGCTGCCATGAAGAGACTGTGTGTTGAAATGAAATTCCCATCCCCCCTCAAATCAGTCAATTAATCAATCAATAAAATAGGAACCAGAGATTTTTATTAGATGTTTTAATGAAAACACACTTTCTCCAATTCTCTTTTCCTAGTCATTGATTCACAAATAAGATTGCTTCCAAATCTCTCCAGTTCACTCTTCTCCAATTACAGACATGGCAGTTATTGTCTGTTGCTATTTTATTGGTAAGATTTTCCAATCCTTCATCAGAAACATGCAATCCATAGACCTAACACTCTCATCCAAAAATCCTCGGGTTTTTCTTTAACTCACAGTATTGTTCTTTCCTATAGAGGCATTGCACTTGGCAGTTGTCTCCCTGAGACCTGAATAAAATGAATAAATATGTATTTTAGAGAGACACTGTCACCCAGAAAAGAAAGTGTAGAATAGAGCAATATTTGAAAACAGTTCTGATCATATATCACAGGTTCATATGTTTACTGTCTTTCCTCAATCAAATGAAATTGATGTAAAACAAGCTTTGTTTCTCAGAGTCAAGGATGTTGCATAAGAATATTTTGAAACAATGTTTTATATTTTTAAAAATAGTGCAGCCCTTTCTCCGGAATAGACTTATTTTCTTCCCTGCATGGAACTGACTGGGAAGTCACAACCATTGATATAGAGTCCTGAGAGGGCTCCTCTATCTCAGCATGAACTCTTTTCTTACTCCTTATAAAAGCAACTCAGAGGAAATTATTTATCTTTATAAGTCTGTCGTGAATGAGACACACAATTTTAAGTCTAGGGTCGAATGAATAATAATAAATATAATAATCATATCAACATGGTTGAACATTGACTATGTCGTCATACATTATTAAGCCCTGTATTAGCTCCTGTTGATTTTCTGCTCATTTTCTCTGCTCGTTTCTCTAGTCTCATTTCCTTCTCAGTCTTTGCTTGCTAACTGCACTGTACTTCTCTAACTTTCTTGTACGTACCTTGCTCTTCCCCATCAATGGTTGTTGTTGTGTTTTTAATTTACCCAGAGTTTCTCTCTCTACACCTTCACACACCAACATTCACCCCTCCCATTTCTTTGTGTAGTAAATTCCTAGCGTATTTCTACTCCTTCTTCGTAAATTTTGAAACGTTCCTGCCTTTAAAAAGATCGAATGTACTTGTCACACCTACCTGTAAACTCACCCCCCATTTCTGTTGCACACGTCTAATCATTTCTGCAGTATCTGTCCTCCCTGATAGATTCCAAGCTTCCCAAGGCAGAGACAACAGCTGTCTTATTCACAGTTCTATCTCCCCTTCCGCAGCTTCAGCTGGTTAAAGTCCAGAAGACCTCAACTTCCACCAGAAAGGAAAACATCTTTTCAAAGTTTTCACTCTGCTGGTTTTGGGTCCTGATTTGTATAAATATGGAATTATTTTTTAAAAATAGTTCTTCAAGAGATGTCAAATGTAAGATATTTACATGTTGAATAAATCTGTGCTATATTATAGTTAGATTGTCCAAAGTCCTCTATAAAAACAGAATGAGAAATATCTGAGTTTAGAACTGTTAAAAATAGTTAAAACTTGGATTAAATTACTTTAATTAGACAGTAAGAGCTATGTTATATATCTTGTATTAGCTTTTGCATTGGTTTATAGGTTGCTTGTAGTTTTATGCCCCATAACAAAACTTTCAAAAATCTAGATTTTCTAATATAGTCATATTAGTTTGACTACCTCACAGTCATTATTATATAATTCTTTTTTATATATAATTCTTGCTTTTTTTCCTTCTAGTTTTCACTTTTGCTTTGTTTGAAGGTTTTTGACTGTTATCGATTTGGGAGAGGATTGTGTTGCTTTGGTATCTCTCCATTTTATTTATGTTCCCTCAAATCTTTCTTGAAAACTCTTGAGAAATAAATAATTCTAATAAATGCCCCTAAATCCATAGAAAGAAAAATCATATAACATGCATAAAATGTGTACCTGACTATTAGGAGATAGTATTTTGTATAATTCATTGTTCTGTCTCACTCAGTGCCTAGTTTGGCGTCTTTCACATAGATGGTACTCAGTTACTTTACTAAAAACAATAAGTCATTATATCGGTACAATGCATTTAGATATGCGAAGAAGGAAGAGAAAGATGAATGTTTGTTGTTACAGGAATAGCATAGGGAAATCTGTGTGTGCTACTTGGGGTTTTCTAAAACCCAAAGCAAGAGGGGAAGGTGTTAGGCTTATGGGCTTTGAGTCAGATGGACTTGGTTAGAAACTCAGCTCTGTGACATATTCTCTGTAACATCTTTGCTAAATTTCTTAAGCTCTCTGAGACTCAATATCCTCACTTGTAAATTAAAGATAACAGTGTCTGCAATCTATGTTCAGGAATTCATTCAAACAATGTTTATGAAATGCCCACTATGTGTCATACATTGTCCAAGGGGTTTTTTTGTATTAGTTATTTAATACTCATGACAGCACTGTTAATTTATTACTCATTTTATATATGAGAGAAACTGAGACTTAGAGAGATTAACCAATTTGCCCATTGTGTACAATAAATGACTGGCCCGAGACCACCTCCTGCTCTGAAATTTTCTATCACACATGTTAAGTCTCATGGCTATGATGAACTCTCTCCCTCTCATTAATAGTTTTCACTTTCTCTTCCCATACTATTGAGATTTATCTTTATTAGTATTTTACAGACACTGCTAAAATAGCATATAATAGGAGGAACAATAATCTAATCTATTATCCTGGTGACAATTCCCAATGAGAGGGGAAAAATTCACACAAGTTACACCTCCAGATAAAATCTCTATGCTAATATTATTCAGAGGTGAAGATTGAGATAGACAATAGCCTTTGGAACTAATTAAACATAAGTGTACAAAATTTCCCCCATGATTTGTTATAATTATCTTGCCATGAGATAGCACATGGTATTGCAAAGAAAAGTAGCAATAATTACTTTCCATGTTTCAAGGATTTTTATTTTAAACATCCCTGTTCAAGAAACCTTACTTTTTCTTCAGTCACCAGCTGAGCAAAATATTCATAAAACTTTGGGAGGAATGAGGAGAGAAACTCAAATTTTTAATACCTTTATTGCCAATGATTTTAAAAAAAATTATCCAAGAAATCTATGTTTAAAATATATATAAATATAAATCATTCAAATAAATATAAAAATAATATATACACCCTTATCATATAAAGAGAATTTGCCAACACTTTGTTGGTTTTTCATATACATGACAGACTTTAAAAATGAGATGACAATACTATTTACTTTTCATCTCAATAAATATATGTGAGTGTTGTCATTGTTATTATCAAAGGCTGCATGCAAATTTGTTATTTAACCAGGACCATGTTGATGGCATCTAGACTATCTTGGTATTTCCAGCATTATTGATTTGTGTTTAGTTTATTTCTGATAGCTTCCCTAAAGCCCCTAACATCTCTTTGGTCAGTAGTATGAATACTCTTAAGCCAATCACTGGCATGATGAATAAAATTATGGTGATTGGCTTGAGCTAAGAAACGTTTCTAGGAGGCTTCTATACATATTATTTTTTCCCTATTTTCCTAAAACCCCTTTGATTTATGTATTATTTATTTAATTATACAGATATGAAAGCTGAGACTCAGAGGTGATAAGTAACATGCCTAAGCCACAAAGTCATAAATGAAAAAATCAAAAACAAAATCTCCCAAACCCTACCTTTTAATTGAGTGTTCTTTGCCTGCTTGAAGATCTATCCATTGGAATAATCTGTGACTTCATCCTGTGCCGATCTACGGTAGGTGCTTAATAAGTACTGGTTATTTGGGACAACGGATGCTGCCAGCCCTGCTTTTTCATGGCATGGAGTTTAACACATTATTTCAATAAAACTGTGCTCAAGAAGGGCCATATATTTGCGATAGAAATTAACATGAGAGAAAAATCATATTTTTCTCTCTATAGTTGTAAATACCAAAAAATTAATTCCTCTAAATTATACCATATTTTTATTGCTCACAGTTCCACATACCAGATTAGAAAGATAAGCACAGAAAGATAACCTACACTGGAATTTGGACCAAGGCAGGATGAGATCTGCCTGTAAAAACTGATCTTTTGCATAGATCCCTGCTTCTCGAGAACAGTTTAAATCGGAGTCAAAACTATCGATAGTTGGCGTTAGGAAAATGGCTGGGAAGATGACTATTCAAATCATCCATTCCCATTATTGGATTTTCCTAGGGAAATGTTTTTTAATAGAGAGGAAGGAAGACAGGCTTCATAGAAGGAATTAAACCATCATATAATGAAAACTAGCTATGGCCAGACATTTCCATATTGGATGCTGTGTGGAATATTTCAGTAACCAAGGAAATTGGCATAAGCTACTATCATGTGACATGGGGGAAAAAAAAGATTAACCATAATTTCCGAACATAGACATTACAAAAATCACACAACTAGGGTAAAGGCCTTTTACTTGTCAATTCTTAGTTATCTTGACCATGCATTTTGATGGATGTTTGAGATCCTATTGGCTGATGTGGGAAGGACAAATTTCCATGAGGTCCAGCACATATTGCCTGGTTAAGGGCTGAGACCTGATTGGTGGCATCAGAAGTTATGCTGTGCTAGGAGAGATTCCACAGTGAGCAATTTGAGCATTCAGTTAAGGCCATGACAATGACAAAGCTTTGAATTAAGGACTCTGTCCTAGAGTAAGTGTCACAACCTAAAACTAAGTTCAAAACCAAAATGGACTCACCACAACAAAGAATAAAACCAAATATCACAGAACCTAAAAGGATCCAACAGAAATCTAAATGCTTGATAGAACAAAATATAACACTTTTGAAAGAGAGACTGCATAAACAGACAATTCTGGTGTCTGAGCCCACACCCAAAAATTCAGTGACTCACCAGCAGGATAAAGACAAAGGAAACAACCCTAAGTATATAGTTTTCTATCTACAGAAAATGAAAGAAAAACAGAAGTCTTGAGTGCTGCCAGAAGAAGAAAAGAGATTACATACGGAGGAAAAATTATACAATTTATAGAAGACTTCTCGTTAGCAATAATGGAGGCTGGAAGACTTAGAATAACATCTTTAAACTACTATAAGAAAAACAAATGTGAAACAAGAATAATTCTATAACCATCCAGAAGAATACATTTTAAAAATAAGTGTAAAATAAAGACACTTTAAAACAAACAAACAAACAAAACAACAAAAGATAGTCTTTAAGATTTTCATACTAGCAAATTTTTTCAAACTACAAGAAATGTTAAAAGAGTTTCATTAGGATAAAGGAAAATAAGATCAGACAAAAACTTGATTTTACAAGAAATAATGAATCACTTCAGAAAGGATAAATACTTGGATTTTTGTAAAAGACTTTCTCTTTATTAAAGTTATTTTAACTTATCTCAAAGGCAATTGCTAAAGCAAAAACAATAGTATTGCATTTTAAGATTAATTACATATATAGGAAAATATATAACAACAGTGATACAAAGATGTGGGTAATAAATGTAATTTTACAGTTTTAAGGTTCTTACATTTTATGTGAAATTGTACATTACTAACTCTGTAGACTGTGATAAATTAAGGATACTTGTCATAGTTGCTACAAAAACTACAAAAATAATACAAAGAGGTATAGTTAAAAGGCCAACTGAGGCATTAAAATGGAAAATTTTTAAAAAAAGAAAAGATAACCCAACAGAAGTCAATAAAGGAGAAACACAAAGACAAAATAAACGAAAAAACACTTAAGAACACAATTGGAACACAAATAGCAACAGTGAATTTCTAATCCTGCTATACTGATAAATATTATAAAAATAAACTAAATAAACTAAACACTTCAATTTTTAGAAAGATATTTTCAGACTGGTTAAAAAGGAAGACCAAATTATATTTTGGGTATGAGAGACAGATAACAAAGATACAGATAGGTAAAATATGGTAAAAGATATGCTATGCAGAGAGTAAACACAATAAAACATTGCCTATATTAACAGCAGGTAGAAACAGTCAATTTATCAGGAAGGCATAACAATGCTTAAAGTGTTCACCACTTATAAAAGCTGCAAAATATAAAGAAAAGTCTGATAGGATTAAAGAGAAGTAGACAAATCCAAAATTTAGTTGGCAATTTTAACGCAACTAAATTTTGGATTTGGGGATAGGTAGAATATATAAGGCACAACATTCAAAGGGTATAAGAGGTAACACCTCCCTCCCACCCCAGCCCCCTATTTTCCTTTTTGGATACAACTAATTTTGCCAGTTTTTGTGTATTCTTCTAGAGATAGTTCATGCATCTATAGGCAAATAAAATGTATCTTCTGTTTTCTCCCTCAAAAAGTATCTGATAAACAGCTATGAAAAAAAGTTAAAATATACAAGATTTGAACAACCTTGTGGACCAATTTGGACTTATTTACATTGATACAGCCAATAACTCAGATAATATATACTTTTCAAGTGCACATAAAATAATCACCAAAATGTATCACATTTTAAGACAAAATAAGTTCTCAATAGTTTGAAATATTATTAGCAAGTTCACTTATCATAATAGATTTAGATTAGAGTAGAATTAGATTAGAACTCAATAACAGTAAGGCATCTAGAAAATATCACAATATGAAATTAAACAACACATTTTAAAATCATTGATGGACCAAAGAAGAGACAGCAAACGTGTTAAAAATAATTTAAAATCAATGATAAAGAATATTTAACAACAAAATTTGTGGAATGCATAGAAGAAAATACATAGACAGAAATTATAGCTTTAAATGCATGTATTAGAAAAGAATAGATATATCAAGTGATTTACATTTCCTCCTTAAGTACCTAGAAGTAGAAGATAAAATTAAGGCCAAGTTAGGTAGAAAGAAAAATAGGAGCAGAAATCAAGGAGAAAAAAACAATAAAAACAATTTTTGAAAAACAAAAGCAGTTTCTTTAAAAATATCAAATAAGTGCTGGCCCTGTGGCTTAGCGGTTAAGTGTGCACGCTCCGCTACTGGTGGCCCTGGTTCAGATCCTGGGCGCGTACCGACGCACTGCTTGTCCGGCCATGCTGAGACCGCGTCCCACATACAGCAACTAGAAGGATGTGCAGCTACGACATACAACTATCTACTGGGGCTTTGGGGAAAAAAAAAGGAGGAGGATTGGCAATAGATGTTAGTTCAGGGCCAGTCTTCCTCAGCAAAAAGAGGAGGATTAGCATGGATGTTAGCTCAGGGCTGATCTTCCTCACAAAAAAAAATATATATATATCTCAAATAAAATTGATAAAATCAAAAAATAGTCTATCTCTGGCTAGACTATGCAACAACAAAAGACAGTAGACGGTAATTACCAATATCAGAAACATAAGACAGGACATCAACTCAGATCTTACAGACATTAAAATTTTGGGGTTGATCAACTTGATAGTTTGGATGAAATGGACAGCATACTTGAAATACACAAATTAATGAAACTGATGAAAGAAGTAGAAAAATCTGAATATAAACTTATGAAAACCATAATTTGTAATAACTCTCCCAAAAAAACCTCCAGTTTCAGATGGCTTCACTCTTAAATGTTATGAAGCATTTATGTTAAATAATATTAATTTTATATAAAATCTTTCAGAAAATCGAGAAAGAAACCATACCTAACCCATTTCATGACTCTAGAACAGTACTTTTGGTATCAAAACCTGGAAAGATATTATTAGAAAATAAAATTACAAAATAATAACTCTCATGAGTATAGATGTAAAAATCCTTAACAAAATATTAACATATTGAATCCAAAAATATATTGAAAGGATAATACATTTTTACCAAGTGGGGTTCATTGCAGGAATGCAAGTTTGTTTCAATATTTCACAATTAATCAATATAGCACCACAACTATAGAATGAAAGAAAAAAAAAGAAAGAGAGAGATGATCACCACTATAAAGGCAGAAAAAGCGTTTGACCAGATTCAATAGAGGTTCATGATAAAAGCTGTCAGCAAATTAGAAGTAAACGTCCTCAAACTTATAAAATGTGCCTATACAAACCTATAACTAAGATCATACTTAAAAGTGAAATAACGAATATTTTCCCACCAATATTAGGAACAGTAAAGAATGCTGACCTTGCCTACTTCTATTATACATTCGACTGTACAATACATACAATACGCAAAGTCAATATACAATAGTCAATTGCATTTCCTTGTACTGGCAATGAACACTTGGAAATTTAAAATATCAGTTTAAAAAAGCATTTACAAATAAGTATAGCAAAATACGTGCAAAACACTTCATAGTAAATTACAAAATATTGCCAAGAAGAAAGAACTAAATAAGACATATGTCATGTTCATTGATTGGAAAAATCAATACTATCAAGATATCTATTCACCTTATTTGATTTATAGAGACAAAATAACCTTGATCAAAATCCTAATAGTTGTTTTTTTCTATGGAAATGGAAAACTTGATTCTAAAATTTATATGAAAATGCAAAGGACCTTGAACAGGCAATACAATTTGACATAATCCTTGGCAGAATTACACTACACTTCAGGGCTATGCTTAGAGTGAGGCAAGCGAAGCAGATAGGGTGCGAAATTTAAGGAGGCAAGGTCACGCAAGTGATGGCCCTGTGGTTCCATCACCCTGAGAGTGTGTGTCTTCTTAAATTCTGCGCCCTAGGTGCCTTGCTTGCCTCCCTCTAAGCCCAGACAAGCTGCAAGTTATCAAGACTTACAATGAAGTTACAATAATCAAGACATTGTGGTAACTTATAAAGGTAAATAAATAGGACCATGGAACAGAATGGGGTTCAAAAATAGACCCACACATATATGATGATTTCATTTTTACATTGGGGACAAGAATAACACAAGGGAGAAAATACTTTCAATAAAATGGTCCTAGGACAATTATGTTAATTGAGTTGAATCCAAAACCTAAAAATAAAACCTAAAACTAAAACTTTCCAGAAGGAATATAGGACAATACTTCTCAAACATGGGGTAGAGAAAGATTTTTTTCAGAGAGGACACAAATGGCAAAAACCATAATTTTTAGAATAAGATTTTAAAGGTGAACTATACTTCATTTATTAAAATTTATGCTCATCATAAAACATCATTTAGCATGACAAAGGTAAGACATAGTCTAAGAAAATACTTGCAACACGCATATCTGAAAAATGCCTTGTACCTAGGCTATATGAAATCCCTACAGACCAGTAATAAAATGGCAAACAATCCAATGAATAACATGCCCACAAGACTTGAAAACAAACTTCACCAAAGAAGATAAATAAAAAGAATTGCAATGGCACATGCTGATGTGGATGAGGAACAGTGGGAACTCGCATAACATTGTTGGTGATATACAAAATGGTAAAACACCTTTGGAACATTGTTCACCTTTTTCTCATAAAGTTAAACATATCCCTACCCTATGGCCCACTGTTATGAGTTTATCCAAGAGAAATGAAAAAATGTGTGGCTTCTGAAAAACTTGTACAAGAATTTTAAATCTGTTTTAATTAAAATAGCCCCAAACTGGAATAACTCAAATGTTTATCAAACAAAGAGTAAATAAATATTTTTTGCGTTATGCATATAAAGAAATGTTATTCAGTAATAAAAAATAACGAACTAACAAATGAAGTAACGTTAATACATCTCATATCATTATGGTGAATGGAAAAGCCAGGCACAAAAGCGTATTTAATGAAAGATTTCATTCTGTTTTTAAATGAAGTTCAATAACAGGCAAAACTAATCTATGGTGATGGATGTCATAACAGCACTTGCCTGTGGTTGGATGGGAATTAACATTAACTGAGCACAGAAACTTCCTGGGCTAAAGGAATTGTTCTTTGTCTGGGTTGAGATGTTGTCTACATAAGTTTGTACATTTGTTAATTCTTATCAAATTATACATTTAACTTCTTTACATTTTACTCTATGTGCCTTAAAAAAAAGCCAGAATCTTTGCATTGGGCTCAGTCACTAACTGTGCCTCAATTGACTCATCTGTCAAATGGGACTATTACATTAACTGCCTCACTCATCTTCAGAGAGGTAAAGATTAAATGTGATAAATGCTATATAAAGGGAAGTATTACTGTTTCTTCATTCCCAGTTTCCCTTCTGAGAGAGTGAGATTTTATCTACTGTGTTTGAGGGTTCTTTGAGGGACATTTTTATCTTGTGTCATTTAAAGCTCTACTTGAATTCCTTCTATATTTTCCCTTTTTGCAGATATGTTAATATTCTGCCATGATTGTTTCCTGTAAATTTTTATTTCTATCATCTGCTCTCAAACACCAATAACCTTTTTAAATTAAGAAAAAATAAATGGAACCAATAAATATTATATTTCTATGTAAAAGATGACGTGAACAGGCAGATGCCTACTCCCAGGCAGATTAAGTAACCTCAGCAGGCTATTTCTAAATCACAGCAGCTCCTATATGAAGACAGACAACGTTATGGAGCTGTTCTTGAGATGTCTTCAAAATACCAAATACCAAAATACTTCCACACAGTAAAAAAAATATTCCCAGTATAGTGTGCTATTCCCAAAGGTCTTCTGAGACCGAGTAGGCAATATGGACACTGCCATTTTCTCTCTCTCCTGACTCAACCTATCTATCCATGAGATATAGCACACAACACACATTAGAACAACATTTACCCTTTGGATGACACTTAGAAGCTACCCTTACAGACCATTTAATAACAGAAATTCTATTAATTATATCCTGGATTCCCAGATGACTTCTCCAAAGCAGATTATAATTTGCTATCACTGAGGAAAAATATTTCATTTTTCTATCGTTATGCAGAGAGAAGTTTCTACCACAGGCCTAGGGAACCTGCACCTTCAATTCAACTAACAATGGGAACAGTGAAAATAAAGTTTATTTGGAAAATGAAAGGAATAGAGGACCACTTGGTTTCTACAAAACCTAAGTTCCTCCCCATGATTCCAAGAAGAAAGACCTCACCTCACCTCACCAAAGAAACCGGAATTTCTTCCTTGCAGAATGCTTTGTAGTTTGGAGGAGAAAGATTTCCCTAACAATTCTGTAAAGAGATATTGTTACATACAGACAAAAAAATATACGAAATATATCTGGCTGGCATGCCCTCCTTTCTCAGAGTTATGGAATATATCCATAATATAGACCAATATTTTGAGGATCACTTAATTACCATACGATGTAGTATACAGAATTTATCAAGTGTTTAATTTCTAATGTACAGTCTAGATGTTGACACTAAAAATTCCTATTAGATGTGCAAAGCCCGTTTAACTAACTCACAATAACTGATGATTTATTCTATTCCTGGACTGGTTTCTGAGAGTTTCACTATTCTTTTCTCTATGTGAGGCCTTCCAATATTCCCTTTTTCTTCCCTAGCTTTATTGAGTTATAATTGACAAATTCAAGTTGTATATATTTAAGGTGTACAAAGTGATAATTTGATACATGTGCACATTGTGGAATGATTACCACAATCAAGCTAATTAACACATCCATCACTTCATATAGTTATCATTTTTTTATGTGTGTGGTGAGAACACTTAAGATCTATTCTCTTAGCAAATTTTAAGTATAAAATACAGTATTATCTACTATTGTCACCATGCTATACATTAGATCCCCAGAACTTATTCATCTTATAACTGAAGGTTTATTATATCTTTTGATCGGTATCTACCATTCTCTCTCCCGCTGGCCCAGCCTCTGGCAAGCACCATTTTACTCTCTGCTTCTATGAGTTCAACTTTATTAGTTTCTGCATATAAGTGAGATCATACAATACTTGTCTTTCTATGTCTGGTTTATTTCACTTAGCATAATGTCCTCCAGGTGTGATGAACTTAGGAATTCAGATATCTCTTCAAGATACTGGTTTCATTTCCTTTGGATATATACCCAGAAGTGGGATTGCTGAGTCATATGGTAGTTCTATTTGTAATTTTTTGAGGAACCTCCATACTGTTTCCATAGTGGCTGTACCAATTTACATCTCCACCAGCAGTGTATAGGCATTCCCTTTTCTCCACATCCTTGCCAACACTTGTTATTTCTTTTCTTTTTGATAATAGTCATCCTAACAGGTGTGAGGTGATATCTCATTGTAGTTTTAATTTGCATTTCCCTAAAGATTAGTGATGTTGAGCATCTTTTCATATATCTATTGGATATTTGTGTATCTTCTTTGGAAAAAAGTATCTATTCAAGTCCTTCGCCCATTTTTTAATTGGGTTATTTGTTTTTATGCTATTGACTTGTATGAACTCCTTATATATTTTGGATATTAACCCCTTATCAGATATATGTCTTTTTTGCTTGAACTGAGTCCCTGTCTTTACCCTTTTCCCACTAAGTATGCTGAAGGGCTCTGGATCCATTCAGTCCTCCAAGCTTTTCCTCTCTCTGTAAAATAGGTTACTTGATAGGTTGATGTGACCATTTTTTCCTGAGTCTCTCCCAGGGTGAATCCTCAGCTCTGCAGGGTGGGAGGAAGTGTGACAATGGCAGGGAGATGAGGTATCATTTGGCAAACAAAGCACGTACATCTTGTCACCTTTTCAGAGAGGCCTTCCTTGACTATCCAGATTAAAACAGATCCCAGACACTCTCTCAAACAGAACTTGTTTTACTTCATTGCTTATTTCATTACTCAAAATCATCATATCCATCTATTTAATTGTTTATTATCTGTATTTCCTCAACTCCCATACATGCGCCCATCCCTAAGTAAAATGTGAGCTCTGGACAAACAGAAGCTCTGCCCTACTTGTCTCATTTTCCAAAGTACTCTCGCCTGGCACACAGTCAGTAGAGAATAATCACTTGATGAGTAAACAGTCTTTTCAACTTACTTAATATATTAAAGCAGGAAAATTTTTTTTCTTTGCAATGGCTTATAACTTATCAATCATTCCAGGCAATGTCCGCATTCTCAAAGTGCATTTGTATCTTCAACTTCTCATTTTCACTGAAAATAGTTGAAAGGAATCATTTACTTTCAATTATTTACAAGATTTAACTGCTCATCTTATTATGTTATTTTCTTTTTGAATATTTGAAGTTTGGAAACCTGTGTTTCTCTACTATTTGTAATGCTTATTTAGGTATATATTAGATACTTGGGGAACAGAAGGCAGGGAAGGCAGGTACAGGATATTTGAGGCATAATATCATCCCTGAAGTTCAGACTTCTGAGGAAATCCTCACTTTAATTTCGAACCATTTTCTCAGTACTTTCAAAAAATACAGATCTCATATTTAATATAATAATTTCTTCCATATAATGAAGAGCCTAGGGACCAAAACTGATACTGAAGTTGTTCTAGTTCTAAGGCTAAAAATTAATAACTTTTTTCAATTATATAAAATAATTCCATCAAATTTCTGTAAGAATTTTTTTTTTAAATGAAAGTCTTCTATAATTGGGAGAGGTTTAGGAATGGAGTAAGATCTGTTTTTTTTTTTCCTGTGAATATTATTTAGCAAAATTTTTTACATCACATACAGTGCTTTTTAATTTTTTAGGGCTATTTAGACATATTTATAGCAAGATACACTGCTTCCCTATATCACAACATTCTAGTACAACCTCATTACACACAAAATAAAAGCAAACACTACAAAATGACTCTTTTTTTTTGTGAGGAAGATTAGCCCTATCTAACATCCCATGCCAATCCTCCTCTTTTTGCTGAGGAAGACTGGCCCTGGGCTAACATCCATGCCCATCTTCCTCTACTTTATGTGGGACGCCACCATAGCATGGTTTGACGAGCAGTGCATAGATGCGTGCCTGGGATCCGAACACGTGAACCCGGGGCTGCCGAAGTGGATTGCGTGCACTTAACCACTACGCCACCAGGCCGGCCCCACAAAGTGACTCTTAAAGTATCTTGTTTAAAAAAAAAAAGGATGTTCCTTTACTAAGACATTTCATCCCATGAGAAGAGTATTCATTTTTCAGATCAGTTTATCCACTAACCCTTTATTCCCACTTGAGGTAGCAAAGTTTTAAGGAAATATTTCTACTTGTTGATAATGATAGCAGTATTGATAACATCAAACGTGTTCTGAAAGGTTTCTAAGCACCTGGCTCTATGATAAGTACTAGGCATGCATATTTTATTTAATTTTTACAAATCTGAGGACAGGAATGTCTATCTCTTTTATGTCAATAGGGGAAGTTATGTATTTCTCTTGACACAAGTGATAAGTAAAACCAGAAGGACAGCCCAGGCAGGAGAAAAAAGATGGAGACTAGAAAAATATCACAGTGGAAACCCATGAGAGCTATAAGGAGGCATTAAGAAAAGCCATAAATGTATTGAAGAAAATATTAAAAGAGATTTCACCAAACTTCACAGCCAGGCAATTGACATTTGTCAATGGCAACCCCCATTTTAAAGTACTTCACTCATCGATCAATGAATACCTATGTTGAAATCTTGAAGCTTGAGCATATAAACAAGCCATAGATTCCTATCCATGAGGCCAGCAGTCTTGAACATAACCTGAATCAGCCTGAGTCAATGACATCACAGGTTGGCAAATCAACATGGTTGTTTCCATGGAACTCAAGATCAATTTTTGGAAACTATTTGTCCATGAGGTATAGGCTCTTGAAAAACTCAGTTTTCTCTTATTCAGTCTATCACAACCAAACAAATCATTTTCTCAAAGGACCTCATGCTTATTTATTAAGTAGATACAATGTTTTAAGTGTTAATCACATTCTCTCAAAGATTTTCTTTAAATAAAAAATTATCTGGAAATAATTGGAAATGAAAGTCAATGGAAGATTTTTTCCCCTCATATTTATCATCTAATTATCAAAAGGCGCTTGACTCTTTTTTTTTTTTAATTTTTTGTTTATTGCAGTAACATTAGTTTATGACATTGTAAAAATTTCAGGTGTACATCATTGTACTTCTATTTCTACATAGATTACATCATGTTCACCACCAAAATACTAATTACAACCCATCACCACTACAAACTAGTTATAAATGTATGAAGATGAATCTTTTATTTATACTTTAAGGGTTTTAAAAACGCCTTTAAGTTGCATTATTTTAGGCCAACTTAAGTTCCATCCATGTGTTTCTCCAGCTATAATCCCTGATCTATGAAGCCTGTTTCATGCTCAACTTCCCTTTACCTCTTTCCACAGTAGAAGGATTTAATAATGTGCTAATACTACTCTCTATTTAAATTTTAAGGCACTTGAATTTTTGTGGTTTTCTTAAGAAATGTTGAAAAATGTGACAAGTAGGAAAAATCTCACCAGATACAACAAGAAACAGGGCCTAGACCCTTAAATTTATGCACAGCCGGGAGAACATAGATTACGTCAAGCCCAGTTGGCAGATATTTTGATTTCCTTTTTGTCTTGAAAGTGAACAGAACTGCAGTCCTGAAGCAAAGATGAAGTCATTTCTTGCACAGAGATTTCTCATCTTTTAGAGCCTTGTTGGAAAAGTTAGCCTCCACATGATCATTTAGACATTTATTTTACTTTTCTTAACCTTGAACTTATTCCATTAAAGTCACAAAACCTAACAAAGTAACCCAAACAGATTTGTTACAAACAAGTCTTTGACATGCAAAATGGATTTTTGTTTTGCCCTACCTGGGTCTTATTTTTCATTATTATTAAAAATGTCAGTAATATTTTGCTTGCTGCGAACACTTATTTTCCTCAAATTTTTCAATCTTATTCAAAACCTTGTATTGAATATATTACAAGTTGCAGCAGATCTTTGTTACTGCTTTTTGAAATTATAAAGTGTGAAGCCTATGTTGGCATTTTGCTAAATGGTTTTTGCACATGTAGACTTGTCAAGCATTTACAGAAAAAAATATGAGAAAACCATTCTTGGATGATTATATTCTTGGATGTGACCTTCAGAATAAAAAATAATGAGGCTGCATTAAGGGAGCAGTGTGTGTTCCTCCACAGTCTAAACACATACTCAGCTCATAAGCTCCCCTTTCATTGTGTGCCCCATAGTCCATCAAATACTTCAAATACTATCAACTCTCTCACTCTGCCCTCCCCTCCCACCCTGTACCCTTGTAACATTGAGAAACCTATTGATTAGGGTCATGTAGAAACAATCCATGCACTGAAAGTGTCCTTTGTTTCATTCTACCTTACCTATTCGTTTACTAGGAGTTTATAAATTTTTTACTGTGTATCTTCAGAATGCTAAGGCTGCTATAAGAAATGTTAAATTTACAGTTGCAAAAATTAAGGGGGACGAGAAAAAAATGAAACGAAGTATTTGAGAGAAGGAAGTGAATGGAGGAACACAGAGATTTTAGAAATCTTATTTTAAACATTTGGCTTTTGTGCAATGATATGTTTTGTAAGATTGTAAAGCATTAAATCAGATAAGCATTAAATTATATGTACTCCTATATTTATTTCTGTATCCATCCACGTATTTATAAATTTAAATCTAAATCTATATTCATATGTACATCCATATGTATATCTAGATATTAAAAAACACATATTCACACTAATACCTCCAATTTCATTCCAAAACCATAGTGTTTATTCTAGCTTCTGGTTTTCTACAGTTTTAACTTTCTTCTCTGACAGAGAGAGACTAACTCTCACCATTCACAATAAATTCACTTATGTGCTCAATTCTAAAATATACATCAAGTCATTTCAAAATGGCTAATGCATACTATCGTGGAAAACAAACCTACTAACTAGAGTCATTGTTTCTTAAATTACTTTTGTCTTTATTCCTGAGGATATACAGTCAAAATACTGTGTTCAAGAATTATCCCCCTCCCCAACTTGTTTAAACTACTCATTTGAAATACAGTTGGATTCATGTATCTCTGTTCATATTGCATTTCCTCCAAATCCTTGCTGATTTTATTTATTATTTACTTTTTCAAGTATGTGAAATAGAACATGGTTCTAACAGTCAAAATTATTTTTAAAAATAGTGTACTTAGAGAAGTATTACCATTCAATTCCCTTCTATCCCAGTTCTCTCCCTCCATTCATTCCACCATATTCCTATCTCCCTATCCTATCCATTCAGTTCCCCCACATCCCTGTAGGTAGCCAATCTCATGAATTTCTAATCTGTCCTTTCTGTATTTCTTTTTACACAAATGAGTAGATATATGTATAGTTTATTTTTCTCATTTTTTTTTTTTTTTTTTTTGTGAGGAGATCAGCCCTGTGCTAACATCCGCCAATCCTCCTCTTTTTTTGCTGAGGAAGACGGCCCTGGGCTAACATCTGTGCCCATCTTCCTCCACTTTATATGGGACGCCGCCACAGCATGGCTTGCCAAGCAGTGCGTCGGTGCGCGCCCGGGATCCGAACCAGCGAACCCCAGGCCGCCGCAGCGGAGCGCGCGCACTTAACCGCTTGCGCCACCGGGCCGGCCCCTATTTTTCTCATTTTTTATACAAAAGAAATATTTACAGATATGTCTTTGAACTTTGCTTTTTGCAATCAGAAATATATCCAGGAATAACTCCTCATCAGTTCATGCAGACTTTCCTCCTCTTTTATAAAGCCGCATAGTACTCCTCTGGGTTTGTATACTATAGTTTATTGAACTACTCTCCTACATATGAACGTTTAATATGTTTCCACTATTTTCAAGCAATGCTGCAATGAATAATTGTATGTGTGTGTAGTATTGTTCGAGGCACGCTTTCAGGGTAAATTCCTAGAAATGGAATCAGTGGGTCAACAGGTAAGTACACAAATAGTTTTGTATGATATCGCCAAATCTTCTTCTCACAGCACTGTACAAATGTTTCTTCCCACAAGCAGTATATAATAAATGAGAGTACTTTTCTCCCACAGTCTGGCCATCAGGACAACAGAAGGTATTGTCATATCTATATTTATTTCTATACTTATCTATATAAATATATATGGGTATATAATTGATAAATATACACATACATATAAATAATATCCAATCTAATAGATTAAAATAGTTCCTTTATAGGTTAATTAAGCAACAAATTTTAATAGTTGAATTTAGGCAACAAGGCCTAGTGGGTGAAGAAGAAATACAATAAAAGGAAGACTACCCAATATTGTTCCAATCATCCCCTCAATAACCACTTATTTCTTCCCAAATATTAGCCTTTCTCTGCTTCTTCTCTTTCTTCCCACATATACTATTTCATCTTTTTATTATTATTTTATTATAATATAATTTTCATATATCAAAACTGATCAATTTTAAGTATAAAATGTGATGAGTCTTGGTAAATGTATTCATTTGTGTAACTGTAACCACAAACATAATATAGCATATTTCCCTCTCCTGAAAAAGTTCCCTTATGCTCCTTGGTGGTCAATTCAATCTTCTACATCCAGTTCTTAGCAACCAGCAATCTACTTTCTGTCATTATATTATTTGCTTTTCTAGAATTTCGTATACGTTGAATCATAATCACGCATAATGCATTTTTTTGTGTTTGATTTTTTTTTTATATAGGCTAATGCTTTTAGCATTTCTCCATATTATTGTATCAGTAGTTTTATTCCTTCTGGTTTCAATTGAAATCCATTGTAAAGATGTATGACTCTTTTTTATCTACTCACCAGTTGATGAACATTGTGTTATTTCCAGTTTTTTAGTTATTATGAGTATCTGCTATGAATAGTCTCATATCATTTTGTCAATATGTTTTCATTCATCTTTGGAAAATACTTTGAGCTGGAATTACTAGATCACATAGTAAGTGAATGCTTGGAATTATAAGAAACTGTAAAAATTTTTTCAAAAGTGGCTTTTTCGTTTTGCATTCCCTTTATCAAAGTTGGAGTGATTCAGTAGCTATATATCCTCATTAACACTTGATAGTACTACTTTTTTTAAGTTTAGCCATTCTAGTAGGTGTGTAGAGGTAGCTCATTGTGGTTTTAATTTGAGTTTCTATAATTGTTAATGATGTTGAGTCTCTCGTTATGAGATTATTTCTTATATATTTTTCAAACATTTCCCAACTATTTGCCCATGTATAAATTGATGTTGTTTTCTTATTGTTGAGTTGTAGGAGTTCATTATATATGTGAATATATATACTTTATCAAATGTATGTTTCTGGCATAATTTCTACCAATCTGTGGTTTTCTTTTTCATTTCCTTGAAGTTGTTTTTGAAGAGTAATTTCATAAAGTATACACAACATATTTTGTATCTTTGCTTAAACCAAGGTAACTAAGATATGCTCCCATGTTTTCTTGTAGGTTTTTTTTATAGTTTTTGCTCTTAAATTTAGATCTATGACCTATTACACATTTAGAGTTAATTTTTTTATATAGCATGAATTAGCGTGAGAGTTCCTATTTTTTTTTCTTTTTTAATACGGACATCCATTTGTTCTATCACAATTTATTGGAAAGTCAATCCTTTCTCCTCATTGACTTGACACATTTGCTGTAAATCAATTATTGGCCAGTTTTAGGATGTATATTTTGTTCCATTATCTATATGTCTATCATTATACCAATACTACACAGCTTTGATTGCTGTAGCTTTATAGTAAGTTTTGAAATCAGGTAGTTTAAATTTTCCAACTTTGCTCTTTTTCAAATCAATTTGGCTATGTTAGGTGTTTGTATCACCATATAAATTTTAAATCAGCTTGTCAATGCCTACAATAATTCCTACTGAGATTTTGATAGTGGTTTTGTGGAATTTATAGATCAGATTCGGGAAAATTGACATCTTAACAATATTGAGTTGCCCTGTGCATAGGCATGGTATATCTTTCCATATGATGGTTAATTTTATTTGTTAACTTGTCTGGGCCATGGAGTGCCTAGATATTTGGTCAAACATTATTCTGGGTGTGTCTATGAGGGTTTTTTCGAATGAGATTAACATTTGAATTGGTAGACTGACTAAAGTAGTTTGTTCTCCCTAATGTGGGTGGGCCACATCCAATTAGTTGAAGGCCTGAAAAGAATGAAGTCCCTGAGTAAGAGGAAACTCTTCCTACTTGACTGCCTTTGAGCTATAACATCAGCATTTTCCTTTAGACTTGAGCTGAAACATTGTCTTTTCCTGATTCTTTTTTTTTTTTTTCCGTGAGGAAGATTGGCCCTCAGCTAACATCCATGCCCATCTTCCTCCTCTTTATATGTGGGATACCTGCCACAGTATAGCTTGATAGGCAGTGTGTAGGTCCACACCCGGGATCTGAACCTGTGAACCCCAGGCCGCCGAAGCGGAGTGCACGAACTTAACCACTACATGGCCGGGCTGGCCACTCTTCCTGGGTCTTGAGTCTGCCAGCCTTCAGGCTGAAGCTACATCATGGGCTCTCCTGTTTTGCAGGTCTTTGGACTCAGACTAGACCTATACCATTGGCTTTCCTGGGTCTCCAGCTTTTTAACTTCAGATCTTGGGACTTGTCAGCCTCCATAATTGTGTGAGCCAATTCCTTAATATATAGATATATCCTCTTCGTTTTTTTCTCTGGAGAACCTTGACTAATACACTCCGTTTACTTAGTTCTTCTTTCTCTTCATCCTTTAATTCCTTTTAAAGTTTTGTGATTTTTGTATATAGAAACTGCACAAGTTTTGTTAAATTTATATCTAATAATTTCATATTGGTGAGGTGTTGTAAAGAATATTTTAAAAATATTTTCTGGGGCTCGCCTCGTGGTGTAGGGGTTAAGTGCATGTTCTCTGCTGCTGGTGGCCAGGGTTCAGATACCAGGCGCGCACCGATGCACCGCTTGTTGGGCCATGCTGTGGCCGCGTCCCATATAAAGTGGAGGAAGACAGGCACAGATGTTGGCCCAGGGCCAGTCTTCCTCAGCAAAAAGAAGAGGATTGGCATGGATGTTAGCTCAGGGCTGATCTTTCTCACAAAAAATATATATATATTTTCCTGATTTTCCTCACTAGTATGTAGGAATACAATTGATTATAGATCTTCTATTCTGTGACTTTGTTAAACTAATATAATACTTCTAGTAGCTGTTTTGGAGATTTCATTGGATTTTCTAAATACATGATCATGTCATCTATGAATAAATTACTATTCTTTTTATTTGATTCTAGATATGATTTGCTAATAGATAATTAAAAGACTTTTTGCGTATATGTGGTAATGAAGGATATTGACCTGTAGTTTTCTTTTCTTGTTATGTCTTTGCATGATTTGGGTATAAGAGTAATGCCTGCCACTTATACTATTTCCAAAATTATTTTCACTTTGCATTAAATTGATACTGACATTTATCATGATCCTCTTGAATCAAAGTATTCCTTAATTTCCCTTTCAGATATCGGAACTCCCGTTTATTCAAGGCAGCATTTCCTTGTGGCGGGACATGCATTCTTATTCAGTGGGTTGTAGACTCAGTAGCCCCACAGCCCAGGCAGTCCCATGATTGGCTGTCATCACAGACTAAGCACTGTGACCCAAGGCTTCCTCTTCCTAGCCCTAGCATCTGCCTTTTTGTGTACAGAGCCTTAGGGAACATTCAGCTTCTTATTGAGGTGTTTAATAGATCAGAAGTTAATTGATGACAAATTTACTGTGATCGCAGGCAGCTCAAATGCTTTCAGCTGTTAAGAAGGGAGATTAAATTTCCATTTTTCCCTACTTTCCCCTCCCTGACTCCACCAACATTTCTTCAATTTCTCAGTTCATAGAGCAAAAACTTCAGAGAAAGGCAAAGCTACAAAAGCAATGCTTACTTCTGTTTTAGCTTAGAACTCTACAAGCTCATCATATTGATGACAGCAAGGGAAGAAGCGGAGGGATAGGGGCCCTGCTGAAACATCAATATAGATCAAAAAGAGGAGAAATACCAACAATACACAGGCATAACTTCTAGTCTCCAAGATCAAAATGACTTTCCATGAAATTTATGCTATTCCAGACTGTGCACCATTAAGAGATCAGGGCCTAGTCTGCATACAAATTCAGTATGGGATCCAAATCCCTATCTTTATATTGATAGCATAGGTATCCATGTCTGTGGCCATACTCATATATATATACTCATATATATCTCCCTTCCCAAGGTTGATCTCAAGGCTCTCAGGAGTTATTCACATCAAAAATTTAACATTGCTTTTTCTAGATGACTGTTGAACACCTAACTACTTGATAAACGTTAAACTATATACATCATAAAAAAAGAGAATCTTATTATTTCATAGTTACATTTTGCACATCACAAGTCTATTTTATAAAATGGTCAACCTGTATATCACCAAAGTCAGTCATATTTAAGGATCTTGCATTTGCTTTTCTCTTTTTCTGAGATATATATTTTAGCAGAACTTCCCAGGGCCAGCTCCTTCATGTAAATCAAGTCTCACCTCAAATGGCCCAACTTTAGAGGACTTTCCCTGACCACCCTTCCTTACACCCCTAACAAACATTCTCTCTCTATCGTCTTAAACTTTATTATGTTAAATTGTCTCATTAATATGTTTATCATCTAACACCGCCTCACATCCACACTCCTGTACACACACAATATAGAGTATAAATTCCCTAAGAAAAGTTGCCTTCTCTGCCTTGCTCACAGCTCGATCGTCAGAAGCTAGACCAGTGCCTGGCATATAGTAGACTCCTAAAAACTAATCATTGAATAAATGTATGAATGAATCAAGGGCCTTGACTTCCACTCTAATACCTGGATTATTCAACAAAATACACTCCCTGTTGAGTAGAGTAAGCCAGGGCTTCGCTGGGAGACAAAACAGGAAGAACTAGAGCCTGTTCCCATTTTGGAGCCTCTGACTTTCCCCTGACTTCAGGGCACATTGCTGGACTAGTGCTTCTACCACCAAAAGGACCATTTTCCCCTATAGAAGGAGTTGTCCTGGCTGCTAATTATCCCCTTCAGAGGGCCATTCTAAGGCCCCGAAAAGGAAAATTAAAACCAAGAATCCATTGATCATAAAATCAATCACATATTTATTATAAGAACTGCCATATATTTAGTTTTCTCTGTGTATCTGACACAATGCTGGGTGCATTTAGTCTCCACCCACCCATGTTGCCATTTTACATCTGAGGAAACTGTCGCTTGCCTAAGCTGACCCAGCTAGTAAATCAGGGAGCTAATATTTAAGCCCACGATGAGCTAATTGCAATAAGCCATGATATTAACCACTGTCCTCTACCACACATTGATGAGCTGGGGTAAAAGAGCAGCAGTTAGAGGTCTCACAGCTTGAGTGCTCATCACTTTCTCAAGAGAGTGCTGTCCTCAGTTTTAAACTTGGAATCTACTTGGTCTTGTTTTACTTTCTCTTCTCTCTCTTTTCTCATTGCTCTTGTCATGCCCTTCATTGCTCCTGAGCTGTCACCTTAACTTAACTTTAATAGAGACTAGACCTCTTCCCATAACAGTTTTATTAAAGTCACGTATTTAATAATCTATCTTTAATTTTTTATTTTTAGATAACTTTAGAATTGCAAAAGAGATGCAAAAATAGTACAGAGTTCCTGTGTATTCTGTGCCCAGCTTCCTCTAATGTTGCCGTCCTATACAACCATAGTACAATTATCAAAACTAAGAAAATTGCCACTCGTTCAATACTGTTAACTAAGCTACAGACTTTGAATTTCACCAGTGTTTTCACTTATGTTCTTTTACCTTTTCAGGATCTAATTCATCTAATCCAAGATCCCACCTTGCATTTAGTTGTCGTCTTCTTAGTCTCCTCCAATCTGTGACAATTTCTCAGTCTTTCCTTCTCAAGATTATTAAAGTCAAATATTTTGTAGAATGCCCCTCAAATTGGGTCTAATTTTTTCTCATGATTAGATTGATGCTATTTATTTTGAGGCAGAATATCACAAAGATGATATGCTCCTCTC
The DNA here is from genome assembly GCF_020826845.1 of Diceros bicornis minor. Lineage (NCBI taxonomy): Eukaryota > Metazoa > Chordata > Mammalia > Perissodactyla > Rhinocerotidae > Diceros > Diceros bicornis. The sequence continues at coordinate 72,378,985 of NC_080745.1, forward strand.
AGTGCATTATATACAGGTGTCCATGACGTCAACATGTCTTATTACTGGAGACATTAACCTTGATTAGTTGGCTGAGTGGTGTCTATCAGGTTTGTTCACTGTAAAGTTAATATCTCTTCCTTTGTTATTAGTGTATATTTATTTGAGGGATAATACTTTGAGATTATGTAAATGTTCTGTTTTTCCTTAAACTTTTGCCCACTAGATTCTGCATTCATTCATTTGTAGAACTTGTCTGCAGCAATTCTTACTGTGGTTTTCTAATGGTAATTTTTCTATTTCCTTTATTCCTTCTATAGTTATTAATTGAACTTTTCTGCAAGAACACATTGTTCATTTTCTCCTATTGACTCATTAATTTATTTATATAGTATAGATTCAATGTTATTTCTTTTATTCTTTGGGTTTTATTCAATACCATCATTATCTATTTTGTTGTTAAAATTATTCCAACTTTGACCATTGGGATCTCTTTCAGGTTTTCTGATTTTTAAAGTAGATAAAGGTTATTTAAATTGAATGTTTATTTTCCATGAGGAAATATTAGGAAGCACCTGGGAGTTAAGGACCCAGGAAAACTTATCTGGGTCTTTTGCTACTGATTAGCCATACTACCTTAAAAACACATGTGCCTCTCTCTGGGCCTCAGTTTCTTCATTTGCAAAACAAAGAAGTTGGACTAGATAGCTGCCTATTTTCTTCCAAGATTCTAATATTAAAGAATTTATTGCAAAATTTAATTGTATGAGGTTAATTAATTCTGGGGTTAATAGAGTAATTCCTGACCACCTAGAAGATATAGTTGGCCATTAAATGAATCCTCTTAGAGGAACACAAAAAAGACACAGGAAGAGGGACTGAGATTATGTATTACTTGACAGACACATTTTGTTTTCTCTCTTTGATTTTTGTTTGTTCTCAATGTTTATTTTGAAATTTTCAAATGATATTAAGAGAATTGTGTTTTTTTTAAATTGAGAAACACTGCTCTAGATGCTTTAACATATAAGTGGTTTTCAATACAGTAAAGGTTATCACAACTACAAAGTGAGTTTAAATCTTTTCTTGATTCTTTGACTCCAAGGCCTTTCTTCATTCCTTCCTTCTCTTCCTTCACATTTTCCTATGGTGCTCTCTTTCATTGCATTTAAGTTTCAACTTCCATGTCACCTGCACAGTGGAGCCTTCCCTGACCTGCCTGTGAAAAATAGCATCCCACTTCACTTACCATAACTTTCTACCTCTACTATGACTTTATTTTCCTTCATAGCACTTAACCCTAGCCAAAGATATAGTGTTTATTTGTTTATTTATTTGCCCAACTGTTCTCTCAGCTTCCTCTTTTCCCATTTAACAATTTTGTACAAATAGCTAAGTGATTTTTTAAAAATATAGGTCAAGTTGTGTCATTCTCTTACTTAAAACCCTTCAATGGCTTTCAATTAAATTTAAATTTTGAACTTCTAAGCATGGCTTGCAAAACCCTGTAGGGCCTGATCTCTGACCACAACACAGACGTTCTTCCCTGATTTCACATCACTCCAGCCACTAGCCTGAGTTGGATCCTCCCACCCATCTAAGTATATTTCCTCAGGGCATTTCACTTGCTCCTGGCTCCCTTCCCCCACCCCTACGTGAAATGCTCTTCTTCTGCTTTCCCTATAACTGGTTCCTTCTTATTTTACAAATCTCTATTTAAATTACATCCCCTCAGAGCACTGGCCACTCCTTCTAAATTAACTTTAACCCCTTCAGTTGGCATTTCCTACAGCACCTAGTCTATTTCCTACATAAAATTTCCATAATGTATAGCGGATTTATTGCTTTGTCCGTTGTCCATTTCTTCCTCTCTACCTGAATAAAACCAAAGCTCGTCCAAATATGGTTAGGAAGTTTTACCCAAGTGGTAAGGGATAGTGGTTAGTGGTTTTTTTTTTTTTGCCTTGCATCCCTGGCTCTTAGAACAGTGCTTGGTACATATGTAGTATGCAATAAATATTTATCAAAGTACTGAATAAATGAATTTAAATATATAATAATGTAATAACAGTGGGCTACTTTTGAGTTGTGTGTTTTCAGATAGCTATTTTGATTTACTTTTTGGATTTGTTGCTCTACTCTTTACTCATCAGTGTTCTACCATTTTCCACGATGGTCATATGTTACGTTAGTTACCTTAAAAAATAAAAATAAACACTTATCTGATATATAAATGTGTCTTGGTCATCTCTTCAATTCTCAAAATTTCTTTCTGCATTTGTGATCATTATTAGAACAAACTCTAGTAAAGGGATTTCAACTTCTCTGAAATCATTAAATTGCGAAATAGGGGCTTTGAAATCAGATCAACATCTGTTTGAATCCTAGAGAGGCCACTTACTGATTATACTATTTGGAACAAGTAACATATTGCCTCTGAACAGTTGTTTTGTCCACTTGTAAGATGGCCATAATGGTATCTGATGGTTCAGGAAATTTGATGAGGTAAATAGTTACATTTTTTAGTGTAAATATCAGTTCTAGTCTTTAGTAAAGATAATTAACCACCATTTGTGACACGTGTGTATGATAAAGGGGAACTTAGAGGGCTGGGGACACATCTGAAGGGTTAAGAGAACACAGATCATGTAGAAAGTGTGGTGCCATCTTCCAAGTGTGCCAAGGGTGGATGTGAGTGGCATCAAACGGCTCCCGATGAGGATGCTGCCCGCCCCTGCCCTATCCACCCTTGCATATTTTAAGTGTAGCTCTGTGCCTTTCCCTCTGCACTTACGATTCCTTCATTCATTCAATAACTTAATTTTTTCCTTTAAGTCTGCAACAATCAATTTGCATGGCTTGTAACCAAAGAACCCTACCTGATACATTGGGCCAATCAAAATTATTACACAACTCTGAGGCTGCCAAATCTTACCCTTGCCTCAAATCTTTATTTTTATCTCCTTTAGCTCAACCTCAAAGTTAGAGATCTGGAGGGAGAATTGCTCCTCAAAGGCTTTTGAATCAGCAGCAATGCCACAGAGAAGCTGAGGCAGAAGAAACTCAGGTGACTGCACAAAGGGACAAGCAATTTTAGCAAATGACCCATTTAGTGTCTCTAAAGCAGTGATCAAAAGAAGCAAGACTACAACACTGGAATCTGGGAGGGCCACTGGAAATTTGCTCTAATAAGAGGCACATGCTATTTCTTTTTGAGTGAGATATAAAACAAAAATCCCACTATGTGAAAATAAAATTGTCAAAGGGGCCTGTTCTTAGTCAACGAAGTAGAAACATTTCAATATCTTTCTCCTTCTCTCTTTGCCCCTCTCTGTCCTATAACTGATAAGAGGAGGTTGGTGATTATAATAAGATTCATTTCCCTGAATGTTAATAGATATACCATGAGTGAGAATTAATGACACTTGGAAGAATAAGTGGTATTATTATCTTATTCTCTTTTTTTTTTTGTTTGTTTGTTTGTTTGTTTTGTGAGGAGATCAGCCCTGAGCTAACATCCGCCAATCCTCCTCTTTTTTTGCTGAGGAAGATGGCCCTGGGCTAACATCTGTGCCCATCTTCCTCCACTTTATATGGGACGCCGCCACAACATGGCTTACCAAGCAGTGCGTCGGCGCGCGCCCGGGATCCGAACCAGCGAACCCCGGGCCGCCGCAGCGGAGCGCGCGCACTCAACCGCTTGCGCCACCGGGCCGGCCCCATATCTTATTCTCTTTTAAGTAATGGAATAATTGATACAACTGCACAGCAAATAAGAGGTGGATCCAGGGTTTGTACTCAGTGGAAAGTACTACAATGTCTCTGACAAATAGTAATATCACTTATCTGCCTACAGGTATAAGCTTTATAATATCCCTATCAATGATACTACTACTACTAATAAAAGATAAAATTTCTTCTCTCTTCCTATAGTCCGGATACTGTTTTATGCATTTTATCATAATAATATATTTAATACTCACTACAACTCTTAAAGTAGATTCAGCAATTTTGCAAAGAGAAATTTATACATATTATCAAAACTAGTTTTCAAATAAACCTTACAAGAAAGCAGATACATCTATATCTATATTTTATATAAAGAAGAAAGTCTCAGAATAATAAGACGAAGTCAAAGTCATGGAGAAGTGAGTAGCAGAAGTTGGATTACAACTTTGACTTTTTGACTTCTGAGCTCTAAAAATATAAAAGACAAGACTAAAAGCCTTTCCTAAGGAGCACCAAGAGATTACTACCTCTCTAAGTCCTTGTCGCAAGGCTAGGGAGAAATACCAGACTTACCAAAGCAAAAAATCCTTGGGAGAGAGAGAGGGAAAGTAACTCATGCCACTGGCCACCCATGTGGCTGATACTCAGTGAGGTTTCCCTAGGTCTTCACAAGCCAGCTCCACGTGACTCCTCTTTAAGGTGCTCAGGCTTAGGAAAAATGAAAACAAACCACATCCAGGCCATGCATTGAAGAATGCTCCAATTTGGAGTTAAGACAAATTTAAAATGTTGGGACACAGATTGAGCCAGAGCAGCTGGCCTTGTAGGAAAGGATCTGAAACATCGCTCACTGGGTGAGGAGTACTCTTCAGGCATGTGCTTGGCCCAGCTGCTCGACCTGAAGGTGCTCAGGAAAATCAACACTATCATCCCATGTTCAGAAAGACGACTCTGATGAGATTCCAACATCTTGCCAGTAGAAGAAGATGCATTTTAGAGGCTCTTGGTTCCTAACCAGCTACATCTCTGTCTGAAGCCTGAGTTTTGCTGATGGGTCAATGACAAGGAAGCATGAGTGGAAAAGAAAAAAACAAAACAGAAAAGCAAAACAAATAACCACCATAACAAAATCCTGAAGTAGAGTTAGAACCCTCTTATCTCTGATTCTATCCCTCTCTCTCTAAGAGAATCCTTGGTTCCTTAAAAATCTGATGTGCTGAATATTTACATGTTAAACATCAGAAAGTGGCTCCATACACAGTTAGACATAGGAAATAAAAAAAGAAACTGTCAATTCCATGATACTCATTCAAATGCCATTTTAAAATTTACTTGTCTATTCAATAATTTAACCATACACTCAACAAACATATATTTAACCTGTACCAGATAACAAGCACTACGACTGTCCCTAAGATGAGAGAGAAACTAAATTCTAATGCCACCCTCAATAAGTTCACAGCTGTGTGAAAACATCATGCAAATTCACAAGATAAAATCACGTGACATAGAGTACAAAGTTGAAGTATAAAGGTAGAGCAGTTACCATATCAGAGATGGAGGGTGGGTGGATAACGAAGGGAGGAGGAAGCATTTCCCAGAATATATGGTGTTTGATCATAGTCTTGAGGACATATAGTACATTTTCGAGGCAAAGGAGTGAGAGAAAGGTGTTTCAGGCATAACAGGCACTGTGTGGTGTGAAAGTGTGCTGCTTTAGGGGATCTGTAAGTGACTCAGTATAGCTAAAGCTAAGGATGCACATGAGAAATGGTAGAGTATGGGGCCAGAAAAGAGGACAAGGGTCAGCTTGTGAGGGGTCCTGTATGCCATGTTAAAGAGTGTCAGCTTTATCCTGGTAGAGTCAAGAGCCATTGAAATATTTTAAACAAGGTATATGCATGGCCACCTTTGCATTTGAGCAAAATCACATTGCTGTCTTTGTGGAGGATGGATTAGGAGTGGGCAAGGCTGGCAGCAGGGAGATAGCCAGGGAGCTTTTGTAGGAATCCAGGCAAGAAACAAAGAGGCTGGGAACCCCTATGATGCACGGGGTGGAGAAATGGGACAAAACATATTAAAAATTTTTAAAAATGATGTGTATTGCTGAACGATTAGCTGTGGGGTCAGAGAAGAAGTCAGTGGACTCGGAGGAAGGTGTCTGGCTTGAATGGCTACAGAGATAGTGATGTGATTTTGTGAAGCAGGGGAGAGGAGAAGTTGAGTGTGGAGAAGTTGAATCAGACTAGCCAGCAGGACTTTTGACCTCAGCTGCAGGTGTTAGCAACACCAAATGGAGATGTCCTTTTGGAATCATTTTTTCCCCCCAAGTTAGCAACAGTGTGTGCTTAAATGCAAGAATAAAAAAGGGAAGCATGTCTTGTTAAGTGAAATAGGGAAATGTCACAGCAGAAAACAATCAAGGGAAGGCAAAGGATGGGGATACTTTGAAGGGTAAAGAGAAAGCTACAAGGAATATATGAAGAAATTGCACTTACACGAGCCTGTCTAAAAACAATTAGATCAGGAAAGCTGTTCCCACAGGTCTTGGCACGGGCTCTGTTATCCTGCGGCAGAGTGAGTTATTGATCTCTTCTAATTGGAAGCTGCTTTTCTCAAGATCTCTGCATTTCAGATCACCAAAGTTGTGCAGTGGAATCAAATGAGTTTGCACTGGCTTTTAAATGACATATGGACCAGGTTTTGACAATCCTGGGCCCCACTCCAGGCCATCCTGCATCTCCACCCCAATTTGACCGCACTGCCCCAGGACACAGCTGTCATATAGAAACTTCCAGAGTGAACTGTGCAGTTGCTTATAACAGCACCCATGACAACCAGTGGGCACTACCACTCTGGACAGGATTTGTGCCCTGATCTGATGTACTCTCATGGTCAACATCAAAGTCCAATATGGAAATTCAACTGCCTTAGCAGATGCCATCATTGATGCTTCCCTACACCCTGAATCTTTTCTGGTCTAAGTTATTTGGAAAGAAGCTGGTAAAAAACGCCAGAAGAAAAATTTCCTACAAGGGAGCAAAGACGTTCTTCCTAGGAAGTTTGCTGTTCTTATAGTTAAAGTGTATATTAGAAGCAGGTCACACTGAGTTAAAATTATTGGGAGGGAAGTAAATGGTAGCCAGAATCTTTGACACTCAGCCAGCTATGAGCTTTCGGTCATCTTGTGGTTCTTTTGTTAAAACCCCTGACCATATAGTAGAGGTAGCTAGGCATTTATAAAACCACCAGAGCAGACAACTCACAGCAGCTAGACTCACCCATATTTGCTTTGTTAGCTGGTTGTTAAACTGGGTGTGGGGTGGAGGAAAAGGGTTATTGCTAATGAATTCTGCAATGACCAGAAAAAAAAAGTCATGAAGGATACAAAGATAAAGTTTTTGCACTATCACACTGAGCTATTTACTTATTTAACACCCCCCTTAATCCAGAAAGGATAGCCACGAGTGTGTTGCTGTTGTGATAGGTGCGTTGCAATTTCAGTTCTCAGTCCACTTTGTAGCCAGTGCAAAAAGGGGAACTTAGGTAGTTACAAAATTCACAGTATTATGGTGGACTAAAATTGTAAGTGTCGTTGCATCCATGCCCAAGTGGCTACAGTGTGGGGGTGGGCTACAGGAAAACTATCAGTAAGACCTTAAAGGCGTCCTGATGCCATTGTACCAATATGGAGGCATAGCTGAAGACATCTGGGAAAGCACAGCAATAACCTGGCCTGAGTAATGTGAAATTACCACAAGAGGTATGGGGTGCTGAGTCTGAACAAGTGCTTTGGTTCAAACAGCAACCAAAGTGTCAAAGTTGTCCACAACCACAGTCTCTAAAGCAGTAGTTCTTCCCGAAGCACAGTCAACAAGAACAGTATGGGAAGAGCAGGAGAATTTTGACTGGGTCCTGCATCTGTTCACATAGATGGTAACTAACAGCATGATTCTCAAACACACAGACTAGGGACACATGCTTCATAAATGTGTGCCACAATCAGAGGCCCATCTCAAATCTGGAGCAAAGTAAAATAATGAGCAAATTCAATAGTCATACTTTTGTCAGTCTAGGTCAATCATATCTTTTTAGGGAGAAGATCTGTTTTAACTAAAGACCCTAGTGTCACTAGTAATGTAAAACGTGTTTCCATTTCCACATTTTTTTCTTTTGAGGAAGATTGGCCCTGTGCTAACATCTGTTGCCAGTCTTCCTCTTTTCTCTTTTTTCTCCCCAAAGTACATAGTTGCATATCATAGTTGTAGAGTTGTAGCTCTTCTATGTGGGATGCCGCCTCAGCATGGCTTGATGAGCAGTGCATAAGTCCGCGCCCAGGATCCAAACTGGCGAACCCCTGGCTACCAAAGTGGAATGGGCGAACTTAACCACTATGCCATCAGGCCAGCCCCACATACTCGTGTTTTAATTTCATACATTTTATTGTTTTACATCAAGAATCCACTTAGGTTATTTTTTCCATTTAAATTAATTGTTGTTCACAATAAGAATGGAAGTAATCCCATAATTCAACTTGCTAATATCCTCTTGATCCTTAATTTATCAATTTATTAAGTGTTCTTCCCTCTCATAGGCACTATTTAGGGTATCATCTTAACAAAATTTTGCAACCCCAGTTAAATGGTACATTGGATAGTCTTTCCTTAAATCAAAGTTGTTGAAGGTAATTCAAATTTTCCAATGGTGGAATGTAAAATTAAAGTACTTCTAGTGGAAAGCAGCTGGCACTGCTTCTATATTATTACTAAACAAGTGCTATTAGTGTTTCTAGAAATCCAGGCAATTTTACATGCCCAAGCAACAATTTGTTACCTTTCTTTGTACATCTTCATGAGCAAGTTTTACAAATGTATCATTGGCTGACTTGATCAATGGGTTCATATTCTCCTACACAGTCTTTCACGGCCTTAGCTCTCTTTCTATAAATGCATTCTCTTTCATGTCATGGAGAAAAGAAAATTGCTTCAGTTTAATCCTAGCAGAGGCAAAGTGTAAAGAGTCACAGAGATCTTGACAAGTAGAGAACTTCATTCCTGAGGACCTCATAGATTGGTCCCTCACCAGATTTTCCCCACTGGCATTGTTGGCACAACTTTTGTGAGTGAAGTGTCTCATCTACCTTCGTTCCCATCGGGGTAACGTCATTTAAGTGTAGAGCTAACTGAATTCTAGCTTGCCAGAATGCAAGAGAAGAGTCAAAATCATTAGGCTGGGGGCTCGACCTAGACTTCAACCATCAACCTTGGGGTCACTCTACTCCCTCCCTCGCTGAGTCCACTACCAACAGGATATGTATCTGATGTGTAGATACATATCATATAGCAACGTTCCGGGAGACAGAAATCCCAGGAAGATCTGGTCAAGCCAGTGCCTGTTCTCAGAAGTTTCCTGATGGACTACATAAAAAGATAAGTACTTTCATTTTCTGGTATAGTCACGTTATACATGAAATTTTATAAACACAGAAGAGAAAACAAACTGGAACATGGAAAACTGTCCTTGCGTGTATCCTTTTCAGCATGGTATACACACAAACTAGAGTCCTAAGTTATAACTCAGCTTCCCTGCTTTCATTCCCTTCATAAATGTTTCAGTATTTACACTTCTGCTTAATAAGCTAAGATGGATAGCACTGCATCTTGATAGATACCAATATTGGCTCCCCACTACTGTGAGGTTTGTTCTTTCCTCTAATTTTTCTATAAGACCTAAAGTTCATTTTCACTGCCCATATCCTTATACTGCGCTCATTTTTCAAATATCTATCTTCCAATATAATATTTTCAAGGTAACAGCATTTACCCAGAGGAGTTATTTGATTAGTGTGCAGTAGGATGTCACAACTGCTGCATGTACTCAGTTCAGTGTCCTCCAACTTTGCAGCTTCTCATGCTGGCCCCACTGCCCATTCAACAAGAGTTAAGAAAGTGCAGAGGAAAGGGTCAGGAATTCAAAATATTAGGAAAATGAAATAGTATCAGCTGGCAATGTGAAAGCCGTCAGGGACATCTTTAAGACTCTTTCTTCTCCAGCCACTATTTTGTTTCTACTGTAACAAGCCAGTTCGGAAAGGAAGAAACCCACCTTAAACATGAGCGTAGATCCCAGCCCAGACCATAAATGACTTTCATAAAAGCTAACTCTGTAAACATTGAGTAGACATCAGCAAAATCCACTAGCAGTAAATATGAAGCTAAATGAAGGGAATCCATTCTTTAAACAACCGATGCTAAGTGTTGGGCCATGGCAGATATGGGGATTCATTCAGTTTGAGGACAAGCAAAAGCTGGAGAGGCTCTTGGATTCAAGACTCTAATGAACACAAAAACTTTTACAAATGGACCACCAGAGGCCGATTATAACAGTAGGGCAGATATTTATTGAGCACTAAGTTTGATGCAGTATGTGAAGTGATATGTAATTGTATCTTATTCAATCTTCCAGCAACGTGGTAGAGAGGAAACTGAGGCTTGGAGAGGCTAAGGAACCTACCCAAGGTGACAGGTCAGGAAATCAAGGAGCCTGAATTAAAATACAGTTACTATAATTTTTAACCATTATGCATAAGTGGAATATACACCATGCCTATGAACGTTTCCAACAAAATCTATTTGGGGGCAAGTGTGGAGAAAGACAGAGAGACAGGGACAGGGACAAAGGGACAGATAGAGATAAAGAAAGAGCGGGGGGGAGAGAGAGAAAGAGACAGAGACAGAGAGGAAAACTATTCAAACACTGAAACTGTGCACAGCACTGCCTCTTACTGTTGCTTTCTCTGACTCTAGAAGGAAATAAGACCTGACTTAGCTGTTCACTTCCTTAGACCGCTTCACAAATGCCCCTTATGTTTTGAGCATGTTGCTACTCTGTGTATCATCTTAGTGTTTAGAGATATTAACTATCCACTCATCATGGCCTCTAAACACAAGCCAAATAATCATCACCCCTAAAAGCAAAGGAACCATCATTGCTCTGGTGGGAGCCCGGGTTAAGGTGGTCTCCCTGGGACATGGTACCTTGTTCTCAGTGTGGCACCTTTCTGAGCAGATTTCAGGAGCAATTTTAAATTAATCCTCACGTACTGCCTTTAGAACTTAACATGTCAGTGCGATGCAGCTCCTTTGTGTTTCCAGAATCTTTCCCTTCTCATTTTCACCCCAATCCACAGCTCAGAAGCCATAGGTCATCTCAGAGCTCTTATTTTTTGTTATCTTTCATAATAAGGAATGTACAATGGTGGAGAGTGTAAGAAGTCCAGGCCTTGAGAACGGCCTTTCAATTAAAGTAAAGCAAAGGCAATTAAAAGTGCCTCCCAATGATGGGCGATTTTATTTCCGTGGTTTACAATTGTCCTAAACATTTTAATGACCTCACACTATTTTGTATCTTTCCCATGTGAATGTGCATCTTTGCATAAATACAAATAAATGAGAGACTTCTCATATAGGGATGTGATCATGAAGATAAAGACGGAGCATGAGAGTAAGAGAACAGGCACATCCATGGACGAGTACAGACAAATGAATTTCACAGACGGTCTTGGTTTTACTCCTTTCTTATCCCACTCCCTACATCCTAGGGGAGTTTTGTTGTTGTAGATTTGGTTAGTTCTTTCCCTGGAAATACTTTATAATAAAACACTCTCACAAGCATATTCATTTCAGGATCTGCTTCTTGATACCTACCCAGAGACAATAACACTTTATTAGATGTCTTCTATTCCCTACCTCATTTACAAAATCCCCTGACAGTGTTTTGTAAATCTTCTAAATAAATTCCTTGTACTTAAGTTCTTGTCTAGGCATGCTTCTGAGTAACCCAACTAAGATCTATATGATAAACAAACTCGGATAATTAGCTCCAAGTTGGTGTGCCCTTTGTGTAAGTCATCCATATTCACGCTTACATTCTCCTGGGCCACTTTCCTTTAACGAGTTGGAGGGGGGCTCCTGACTCACCAACTCCAAATCTGACAAGCCCAAGCCGGGTGCCACAGCCCTCCATTTACTTAGTGGGAATTGTTAAGATCAAGGACATCCTTTTTATTTGATTGCAGATACTTCATTTATAAAAGATTTACTTTCCTAATTAGATTTCATTCTAGCTAATGTGAATTCAATTCTTACACCCAGACATCCACATGTGACTGATACAGTTAAAGTTTGACCAAAAATCTGTTAGGTGGTTGAAGGAACTAGCCTGGCAATTACATATTGCTATAGGGGAACAAGATAAATCCAATAGTCACATCTTGAGAACCCACCAGGTGCCAAGAGCTGAGTCCTTCCTGTGGGTCATTTTAGAGTGGTCAGCACATATGGGAACTTTGGTCATGATACAGAGGCTTGTATCTCTTGAGACCAGAGCAGGTAGCTATCTGTGTCTTCCCTTTGACAGTCTTCTATATTCATTTTATAACTGTATGACAGTTGTTATTCTTTTTATTATGACTATTATTAAATTATTTCAAATTATTTTAAAATGGTAAATTATTTCAATTTTATTAACAACAACAAACTCAGCCATTTCCTTTCCCATCTCTCTCCACCCCACATTTTGGTTCCCCAGAGACAGCCTACTTTAAACTCAATAAGCTGTTTTCTCACATAACTACTTAAAATAGAATTTTTATTTGATATTATCTGACCTTCCAGTCTTCAAGACAAGAACAGTGTTGTGCTGGAAGACATTGACCATGCCAGCCTTAACAGTCCCCTCAGCTTGATGAAACTTTAGACAGGTTTATTTTTGACCAGAGGCCCCTGGCCTCTCTTTTCGTAGAGAATTTATTTTAGAAAACTTGGAATTGTAAATTCTGTCTATGCTCCATTGAGAATTAAATCTCCCAGCCTCTGCTCAGTTTTACAACCTAGGACTGTTTTTCTCAAGGACCTGGAAGTTATCCCTTTGAAATGTGGTCATCCAGAAAGATAGAGTCCTTATCTCCCAGTGCCCGGGGGAGGGTAGGAGCCTAATTTTGATAAGCACCAATTATCAAACAAGGATAGTCTAATCACATTGACCAACCTCCCCGCTAATATCCTCTAACAATTTTCCACTAGCTCACCCCAGCACTTAAAATCCCTTCTGACTCTTGTTTCAGTGAAGTTGAGTTCAACCTCTCTTGCCTATTGCAATAGTCATCAATAACGTCTTCCTTGCCTGTTTAACTCTGTCCAGTGCAACTTTTCTTTGATGACAGCCATCTCCGTTTTGTTGTGATAAGCCACTGAATACAGAGGAAGAGAGAATACAGGGGTGCACAGGAGTGTCTGGATCTGGTCAAGTTTTTATTCCCCAGGGCATTGCTGGAGGCAACCTTAGGTAAACAAGAAAAGTAAACCATACACAGTCCTTCACGCTTATTTCCATCCCTCTTGCATTCTGCCCTTCTACCTTGCTGACAACCTCCACCTGGATATGTGTCATTTTACTTCTTCCTCAGCCCCACTTTTTCCCTTCTCCTCAGCCATTCTTCTTTATCCTAATGTGAATTCGGATTTTCACACCAAGTGGGCAGTCTCCCATCATAACTGGGCCAAAAGGCAATATGGCAGCTTTGTATTCTCAGTTTTGCTTTGAATCCTGTCTCTGCTATTTGAATGAGGATGACCTTTGAGATGTGATTTGCTCCCTCTGTGCCTAAGTTATACATTTTCCCAAAATGAGAATAGTATTACCTTGATTTCGTGATTACTCTGAGAGTAATAGGAAGTATATAAAACAACTGATACATACAGAACAAACAAAACAACTGAAATATAAGCATAACACAAATGTTACCTTCCCCTGTAATGAAAACTGGTTGCTGAAAAGGAACAAAAAAAAAGTACAGAAAGGTAGCAACAATTTTGGATTATTATAGCACAGGTCTTAGCTATTAGAATCCTGCCTCTCCTTCCCAACTTTGACACTGATTTGCTGTGAAAAGTTCTGATTTTTTGATGACTGATTTACTAGAGAAAATCTCTTTTGTGTATTAATGGGTATTAATGAAAATTAATAGGCAATAATGAGCCCTACTCTCAATGGGGCACAAGGAGAAGTTAATTTATGCCTGTGGCAGGTCCTGAGATCTCTGCATTAAACAGTTCCAAGATGTTTTCAGATAAAAGTAATAAAGAACAGTGGGGTTAAGGTCTCAGATTCATTACAGAAAGAAAGATAACTCCTGCCCTCAAGTGAGACTTGCAGGAGATCTTCTTTGGTGGGATCTTAGAAGTTTAATATTTTATTAGGGAGCTATTGATATTGATGTTGAGTGCGTGGTAGGACTTGAATTCTCCCCAAAGGATAATTAGACATATTAATCACCATTTTAAGAGCAGGGGTAATTCACTGGGAGAGATACCTACTGCACCACTGTGACATCTTCACGCAGGGCCAAGAATGATGACCTCCACATATATTTGGACATTTGCAAATTCAAATATTTACTGCGGTCCCAAGACTTCTCTGAGATGAAATTCCATGAAATGACAATAAAGGGAATAAAGATAAATGAATGTTTACTGTAGTTCCTTTAAGAAGAGTTCATCTTGGAGGAACATAAAGGAATATTTTTCAGAGTAGATTAGTTATTAGAATAGATAAATAATTTCAAATGATATACTAGAGCTTTTTTCACTTCTTCTGCAGGGTCCTGTTTTGTTCTCCCTTACCATGTTGTGTGACCCTTAGAGTGTAACACAGAGTCACTTGCTCTCACAGCCCACATGCTCTGAGGATACAGGTTGTGCCCCAGGAGCCCCAGCTCACAGGTAGGTAAGCCCAGAGACAGTCTTGCAGCTGTGCTGTTTCCTGGGTACCCAGGTAACATCTACATTTGACAAGAAGTCACACACTAAAAACCTTTCAGTACCTCCCAGTATCTGGAAATAAAATCAAGACTTCCCAGTGGTCAAAGTAAACTTGGCTTACCTTCGCTTTTTGTGAACATCAGTATATGGAAATAAATCAATTAATTAGGTGATTAACGGTCCAGACAGTCTTACAAAATTGTGGCATGATTTAGATATTTACATTTTACAAATAATACATTTTACATAGGCACATACCAAAAATTGCAACGTTATTGTCCTATTCAAAAGATAATTTCAAGCCTAATACAAAATATTATTTCATTGTGCAGCACAGTGTGCTTCAGTAACGGTGTTCAAGTTTAGAGTTGATTAATGAACATTTTCTATCTAGTCAATTGAGATATCACTACAACTGAATGTATAGTCTTGTTTGCATTTAAAATAATCCAGAAATAATTTGAGAATTGTCAGATGCCAGCCTACCTTCATGATAAGCCATAGAAATACTTTCTGACTCCGTAAAATAACTTCCGTTACCACTTCAAAGAAAAATATCCCAACTTATCTCTGGACCCCCAACAGCAAAATCTTAACTCAATTTATTCAGGCAAATCATTAGCTTCCTCTTTTTCTTGATACTGATACCATATGCCAATTATAAATCATTAATATCTCATTATTACAGCAGGTCAAATAATCTTGCAAAAAATATACTTTTCATTTTCAGAAGGCATAACCATAATATCTCACTGCCCCTCTATGATATTGACATATATGAATCCTGACCCTCAATTCAATGCCTATTCTGTTAGGCAAAAATTATGCAGATTGTATGTCCAGTGTGACCCAAGAAGTCTCATAACTACAATATGACATTTTTTAAAACTCTTCACTAAGATACGAAAAGAATCAATTATTGGCTAATGAATAACGTGACTCTAAAGCCAGGAAAACATGAATTCAAATCTCTAGAGCAAGTTACTTAAACTCTCTGGGCCACTGGATCATTAAAATAGTATACTAAGAACACATTCTCATAGGTTTAAGATTTACATATAAAATAAAATGACAGTGAAGCACAAGGCATGCAATTAATAAATAATGGGATTATAGTTAAATCATGATAATTTAGGGACTTAAACACAACAACTACTACTAATAACAGCTATTGTATTTTTAGAAAGATACAAAAATATTGCAAATTAGTTAAACTATTCCTAGATTAGACGACAACACTTCTTTGAAATATGACAAAATTCAGTCTCAGATCAGCAGATAACTATATTAGCTCAAGCAGCTAGTTTTACTCTTAGGGGAAAATATATCCTTGAAAATAACATAGTTACTGTTTTGCTTGTCATGTACAAAATGTAGGGTTCTGGATTTTGAATAATGATAACAACTTTGTGTGGTCATCTAAAGAAAATGACTATTAGAATGAGAGGGAAGGAATCACTGAAGAACAAGATGTCATGAGTGGCAGAGGCTGCTAGCTGGCCAGCAAAACCCATTTTCCTTTTTCCTGGGTACAAAGCTAGATTTCATTTTCCAGACTCCTTTGTATTAGGTCTGACCATTTGACTGAATTCTAGACAATGAACATGAGCAGAAATCATGAGCTCCATATTTAGATCTGATTAATAGAAATCCTCCCATGATGATCTCCATGCTTTTTCTTCATCCAGTGACCAGATGTATCTGAAAATTAGACCCCAATGGATAGTGAAATAGTATGATGGAAGGTTCTAGATTCCTGAATTATCACACGGAGAAAAGCCATCAGCTGACCAGAAACACACACCTTGGACTATCATGTAAGCCAAAAATACTCTTCTATTGTGTTTGCGCCATTTTCCAATTTGAGGTCTCTTTGTTGCTGCTGTTGGCCTGCACAAACTAATACAGTTTGGTGTTGTGCTTGCCCACTGGACCACCCAGTGGACTGGCAAGAAAGCATACAGAGGCTGATCAGAAACCAAAGGATGCATACTAAATATATGCTGCAATCTTAACTAAATACATATACACTTAAGCCCTTTTGTAAGACAGTTTGATCAATTTTGTCCTGACCATGATGTAGATTTCTCTATGACCTTCCATGCTGCCTCACTTCTTAAATAATTGATAGCAGCCTCTCTCTTAATGTATTAGTTTCCTACGGCTGCTATAACAACTTTCCACAACTGGGTGGTTTATAACAACATTAATTTATTATTTCTCAGTTCTGGAAGCTAGAAATTCAAAATCAAGGTGTCAGGAGGGCCATGCTCCTTCTGAAAGCTGTAGGGAAATCCATTCTTGCCTCTTCCTAGCTTCTATGTGGTTTATTGGTCATCTTTCGTGTCCCTTGGCTTATACCTTCATACATCCAATCTCTGTCTTCATTATCACATGGTGTTCTTCTAGTGCCCTATGTCTGTCTCTGTCCTCACATGGCCATCTTCTTATAAGGATACCAGTCATATTGAGTTAGGGGCTCTGTGCTCCAGTACAATATCATCTTAACTCATTACATCTGCAATGACTCTGTTTCCAAATAAGGTCACATTCTGAAGCACTGTGAGTTAGACTTCAACATATCGTTTTTGGGGGGAACAACTTAGCCAATAATAATTAGTATTATTAAGAATTACCTAAATATATTGTTGTATCTCTGTCACATTGTGCCATTGGCTCTTCTCTATACCCACTTAATTCTTTCCCATATTTCAAGGCCCAATTCCAGATCTCTCTCCTTCAGTAATCCTTCTCTACTGCTCTGGTATATAGTTTTCCCCCGTCTATGAAATTCCGTATCATTGAGAGCATTCAGCCCTTAGCCTACTTTTCCATTGATTGCTAGTTATATCACGTCAGGATTAGAAGAGAGAAACAGAGTCACTAGGAGACATGCAACACATACACAAATATACACATATATATGTACACACACTCATACATGGTTTGTGATTGGATATTGACCTTAAATGGTGGGGGCCGGTTTAACAGTCATTATGAGGTCATCATTTCTGTGTCAGGTGTTAGAAACTGAAAGCTACAAGGTCAGGTACAACTTGAATGGGACAAACAAGAACAAATAGGGATCTGCAAGGCTGAACCAGTATCCCTGGTCAGCTAGAACCTATGTCAGTCTCTCATTGCCTTTCAGTTTCTACCTTCTATGACACTGGTTTACTGGAGGAGAAGCTGGTTCCCTTCATCACAAAGCTAAATAAGTACTTGGCCCAGGAATTGAAAAGTTGAAGGTAGAGATCCAACAGCAGCTGGACAAGTTGCGGGTCTGCAGCTTCACACCCAACAGGTGAGCCAAGAGATGACAGACAACATGCATGAGCTCCAAAAGCGACTATGCACTGTTCCTGATCATCTGAGTGTGAACAAAAAAGACAGCTGCTCATTCTCTTTGCCTTTGAGATCTAGTACAAAATGTCTCTTGTGGACCCATGTACAAGAACTATACAGGGGAGGGAATTCTGGGAAACTTAGCTTAGCTAAGTTGACACAATATAAATCTACCACACTCATTATCATAAATAATTATCATTATTTTAATGATTTAGAGGGTATTTACTTTCTTTCATTGTCCATTTATTCTTTCATTGAACACATATTAAGTATATTCTTTCTTTATTAACTGTGCTATGCATTAAGCCAACAGGAATTAATAGGACATGGTCCTCGGCATCACACAACTTCTAATCAATTGAAGAAACACAACTATCATCATATATTTATTATACAATTTAATAAATGCTATTATAATGGTATATACAAAGTGGTGTAAAACCTTAGAGAAAAAGGGTAACCAGCTAATACATATTAAATATTTAATTGGTTTTTACATATCTCAGTAAAGTGACTCATCAAAATCTGTAAAATGATTATTATTATTAATTTCATTTCAAATATGAGAAAACCAAAGCACAGAGAGGTTAAGTAACTTGACCAAGGTCACATACAAGAAAACTACCCAGCCAAGATTTGAACCCAGACAGTTGTTGACTCTAGAACCCAAGCTCTGCCCTGAATGTTATAATGCCTCTGATGTCTTGTCTTTATTTGAAAAGAGACAACAAAGACCAGAAAAGGGTTATGGATGGAAAGAGACTACTCAACTTGAGGGCAGGATTGTGTCTTTAACTACATTGCTACCTGTTTAGCTCGCAGACATTGCTTTATTGATTGATTAATAGCCTAAATTACAAGCTGCCTACTTCCTATATAGAGCGTTTTCTGTAACTTTCAATTTGAGCAGTAGAGCTGTAAACATCTATGGCTTGGGAAATGTTCATATCTAAAGTAAGCTCACTCTCCCCATTTTAGCTGTATCTTCAGCATGCCAGGAAACTCTTCCACAGGCAGGGTGACCACCTCTTTCCGTTTTGCCTGGGACCTTTCTGGATTTAGCCCTGAAAATTCCTTGTGCTGGGAAACCTCTCAGTCCTGAGTAAACTCAAATGGTCAAATCTATTCTTCCTTCTCTGAGTGAACAATGTAAATTGCATTCTTCTTTAAGGAAACGTATACAAAGATGGTTATATATTTACATTGCAGATCCTTGCCCCATGGAGAAAAGGCTGGCTTCTTAACACTCAGAGGAAATCAGCTTTTCGTTTTGGAGAATTCCTGGACAACTTTCACTGGGAGTTGGAGCAGCCTGATCTGGTGTTTCCAGAATTCCAGACCTGATCTGGGAAGGGCGCCCTCTATCTGTAGAATTATGATTTTGCAGGCTGTAAAGCAAAACCAGAGCTGTTTGAGGCGTAACTTTCTGTACTGTGAACATTTTATTTGCATATGGCTTCATTTACTTCTGCAATATGATTTGTACATACCAATTAGCATTTTCCCTGGGAACATTATTTAGTGCCCAAGCACAGTGTAAATGTAAAAAAGTATTAATGAGCCAGGAGTCAGCTTATATTTTTTTCTACTCAGAAGATTCAAATAACAAGACTAAAGGCAAATAAACCCTTGTTCTCCTTAGCCTTCTTTTTTCAGCCCCGTCCATTGCCCTCCCTGCAAATTCTCCTATTTTTGGGTTATTATCTAGGTCATCATCAACAGATTTTCTTTGTGACCATCCAAAGATGCTTCTATAATTATAAAGTCACAGTAAAGGATATGGTCTTTGCAAAACTTTAAACCATAGTAGTGCTTACAACCCAGACTGAGGGTCATAGACTGCTGAGAGCTGCTGCATATGGTTGTGAACCTGGCTTTGAGGCTGGCAGGGGCTGGAATCCAACCTGCACTCTACTCACCAACATAGCCCCCATGAGGTTGAGTCTGACCAGAGGAGGCAACTTTCTCTAATTCAAACAAATTTACTACATGGCACTATAGACTGGACCAGGCCCTGGAACTTTTAAGTTTGCTACACAGTTACTAATTTGCAAGGTATAAATTGGGATATTTTTTATTGCAAATGGGGGTAAAAAACAAACCAAAACTTGAACTTATTAGTCAGAAGGGGAATTAATTAAAAGAACAACAGAACCTGAGAACAGTTTTGTGGCTGGCCTTCAGAAACAAGAGAACCATCAAGATGGTTCTTTTCTCTTTCTTAAGAACGTGTTAGCCTCATTCTTCTCTCCTACCTCAGGGTAGCTTTCTCCATCTGGTCAAAAACACACCTGCCAAGAGCCCCCAGTTTTATGGCTCACAGATTTTGCCCCAGAGACAAACTGTTCATAATGTTATCCAGTTATTATGAAACTGTCGTAATGTTATGGCTCAACATATGTCTCCTCCTATAAAGAGCCTTTCCCGGTATCATATTCTTCACTAAATTCTCTCTTCTTTCCACTTCCAAGGCACTGGCAACTTGCTTCACACATTACTTCCTTTGATTATACATTGTTTTAAATTGTTTTTTAACTGGATTTTAAAATTCTTGAAAACTTCATAATAATCATGATGTTCAGAACTATTAACAATCATCTTCTGTCTATTTCCTACAGGTTCAACTACAGTGCTGGATGCACTCTCGGTAAACACATTTGGAAATGGATCTTGGGAAGATGAGATTTAGCATTGCTTATGCAAAGAACATTGAATAGCTCCACAGCAAGCTGACCAGGAGGGTGCCAGGGTAACTTACTCTTTCCTTAGACTCGCTGATATATATGTGAAGGAATGATTTCAAGCTGGAAGCACAGACACAAGTGTTTGTAGTATAAGTGACAGAAATTTGTCCCCCATAAATTGCTGTAAATGAGCATGAAATGAAAAGACCATTATTCTATCTCTTTAACTCTCCACTTAAAATAATTTCTTAGAGAAAAAGGAAGTTCAGAAAACTTACAAGAGTAATTTTCTGTTGTTTCTAGAAGGCAAAGAAGTTTGTGTTTCAACATAAATTTCCAGATCTGAAGCTTGTCAAGTCAGGCACTGAAGTGATTAGAATACTAGCTTAGTAATTTGGATTAATTAAAGTGACAATCAATTTGAATTGGTGGAAAGACAAAATTTTGAGGAATATTTAAAAGGTACAATAACTAGAATCTGATTAACAAAATGTTATAGCAAAATATTCCACAGAGAGCACTCTGTTTAATAAACTCTTTATGAAGATATGTCATTAGCATATTTATTGTTAGTGTGCAGTGTTCCCAGAATGATGGAAAACAGCTTTTCCTTTGAAGTAAATTAACATATTCTTTTATACTTGTTATATTATTTTATTTAATTTAACCTCAAAATGGTTTCTGCTTTTTGTGTAATACTTTGCAG
This sequence comes from Diceros bicornis minor, assembly GCF_020826845.1. Taxonomy (NCBI): domain Eukaryota; kingdom Metazoa; phylum Chordata; class Mammalia; order Perissodactyla; family Rhinocerotidae; genus Diceros; species Diceros bicornis. The sequence goes on from NC_080745.1 coordinate 72,400,251, forward strand.
TTCCAAAGCCTGTTCTCATTTAAACCTTGCACCATCTACCAGATAAGTAAAGCAGAATTGTTAGCTTTCCACAAACAAAAATGTGAGACTTAAAGACATTTCATGACTTTTCCAAGATCTAAGACCAGTGAGTCATGGGATGAGATCAGTAATCAATGGACTCAAGTTCTCTCCAATATACCAAGTCACCATTGATCTAAATTGCACCAATTTTAAGACATTGAGATATGAATACATTACCTTATACTTTAAAGATACATGCTGATGTATCCATAGGAAAACTGCATAATTAAAAAAAATGCCCTAAAATATATGCTTCACCGCCAGCAATATTGTATGAGAAAGCCCACGTCCTCATCTGGCCAACTCTTAATATTTTTTCTAAGAATTGCTAATTGAATTGTTAAGTTTCCAACAATACAATGGGGTTGCATTTTAAATGAGATTAGTTTCTAAAGTCAGTATATAGCATACAAATTATATATAGCTAAAATTACCTTACAAAACCATTAAATATGTTATATGTTATTTGAAAGTAGTCAATCCTTGATGATAATTCTTATGCACCCTGAAGTATAAGAACCACTGATCTAGAACAAAGGAAAAAAAAGAAAACAGAAGGAAAGTTTGTATGCTGATTGCTATAGACTGTTAGTGTCCCCCAAAATTCATATGTTGAAACCTCATCTCCAGTGTGACGATATTTGGAGGTAGAGCCTTTCGGAGGTGATTAGGTCATGAAGATGAAGCCCTCACTAACGGAATTAACACTCTTATAAAAGAGGCCCCACCGGCCTGGTGGCTCAAGCGGTTAAGTGTGCGTGCTCCGCTGTGGCGGCCCGGGGTTCGCCGGTTTGGATCCCGGGTGCGCACTGATGCACTGCTTGGCAAGCTATGCTGTGGCAACATCCCATATGAAGTGGAGGAAGATGAGCATGGATGTTAGCCCAGGGCCAGTCTTTCTCAGCAAAAAGAGGAGGATTGGCAAATGTTAGCTCAGGGCCCATCTTCATCACAAAAAAAAAAAAAAAAAAAGAGGCCCCAGAGAGCTCCCTTGATCACCCCTTCTGCCACGTGAGGACACAGTGACAAGATGGCTGTTGATGAACCAGGAAGTGGGCCCTCACCAAGCACCAAATCTTTCGGAGCCTTGATCTTGGACTTCCCAGCCTTTAGAACCATGAGAAATAAATTTCTGTTGTTCATAAGCCACCCAGTCAATAGTGTTTGGTTAATGCAGACCAAACAGATTAAGACACTGATGTCTAAGTAATTATTCTGTTTTTAAGATAGTACCTAATGTGAGAGAGGGATGGATAGGGAATTTTAATAAAATGTTCATGTTTACCTATAAGATTCACACTATTCTGCTTTATGTTAAGGCTCTACCAATAGATTTGTTTATTATCGAGGTAATTAATAATATGTGAAAGTACCTAGCACAGTTTTGACACTTAGAAGTGCTCAAAAATTCTTCAAATTTTAAATCTAAGTTTTGTGGACTTTATAAAGTACACCAACTCTTTTTGCTTTAATTTGGCACCATCTCTTGTTTCACCAGCGACTATTACCCATGTATTTTGGCAGTGATCTCAAGACCTTTCAAGTGACATTGGGGGAGTTAGTGAGCAGGCATAGAAGTTACTTACGCTAAGTTCTAAAATAAGCATTAAGTAAAATATACATAGGATGCCATGCCACTGTAGTAGGTAATGACTTGTCATTTTAATCGGCAATTACCCCCATTCCTAATGAGGTTGAAAATTTTTCACGTGTTCATTGCTCATTTCTCTTTTTATTTATTTCCATAAATTGACTGCTCATATCCTCTACCCCTACCTGTTTTTTAAGTTGTATTGATTTATAGTAATTCACTGTATATCCTGGATAATGTCTCCATCATTTTTTATTAAGTTTTTTTATGTTGTCTTTCTTTGAGATATAGAATGATTTTTAGTTTACAATCGTATCTGCAAATCCTTCCTTTGTACCTTTATGTAGATGTAGTTACTTAATTTACATTGCTCTCTGCATCCTGTGTAATCTCCTCAAGAATCTTTGAGTCTTCCATTTTACAGATGAGGAATCAAGGTATGCTGAATTTAACTGAATTGTTTGAGTAGATTCTAAGTATTTAGGCAGAAATTCAAGTCTTCTGACTCTCTATACTCTATTGTCTCCCCTAACCACAAAGGTCATGAAGTTTTGTAAAATGAAAATTGCACCCCCCTAGTTGAACAGACAAGAAATACTTTATTCAAGAGTATTGCAAGAGGGAAGAGAGATTGACCTCATCTACACTGAAACAAAAGGCAAGCATGTTTTTAAGCCCTAGAGTTAGCTAGTGGAAAATACTATAGGACATTATGGGGGAGGTTGGCCAATGTGATTAGGCCAGCTGTTGGCAAATTGACTCGTATCAAAGTTACGTTCCTACCTCTCCACAGAGACTAGAAAGTGATGCTGCTCTCTTCTGGGGTGATTACATTTCAAAGAGATGGCTCCCACATCCTGGAGAAAGACATTCCTATTATAGAAGATTTCTATCTTAAAAAGGCAGAGAAATAATTTACAATTACAAGTTTTCTAAAGTAAATGCTCTAAGAAAAGGGAGGTCAGGGGCCTATAGTCAGGAAGATACCTGTCCAAAATTTACTCAAGCTGATGGGAACTTTAAAGCTACATTGGTCAGTTAAAAGGGCTGAACATACTTACATTGACTACTACTCTAAGAAATGGTTCATTATAATGTGTGGTTGTTTTAGGACTCTTTCGTATTTGTTTCAAGTGACAGAAATTCAATTCTAAACAGTTTATTATCTTCACAGTTCAGGTCCAGTGTGAGAAAAGTGATCAAATGATGACACCAGGACTGGATCTCTCTCTTACTATTTTTTCATCTATTTATCTAGCTACACATCAATCTTTGTTACTTGGCTTCAGTCACTCAGCACCTCTTTGCATGTCGGCCCCATTCTCTCCTGCTCTAGAAGGACTCTTTCCACGTTGTGGCATGAAGAAGGAAACTGGTATTACAAAGCATGGTTACCATGATGCATCACCGTGGTGAACTCAAATTTCAGCTTTGCCCAGAAAGGTGCAGATTTCTCCTCTCCCTCCACCATCCATGCCCCCAGCTCTTCTCTCCTGGAGAAAAGCAACTCATTTTCCACCTCAGCAAGGAATATCAAAAACAGGAAAAGAAATTCTTTATGCATAAAAAATCCTGTTTGTTAGCTCTTGCTATTTTTGAGCCAGTACTCTAGACAATTGTTCACGCTACAGGTTAAATTTAGTCTGATATTCTGGGTGATAGAGAAGATTTTTGTTGATGTTTTTGTTGTTCATTGTTCCTGGTCACTAGGATTACACGAGTTTACAAATGATTATTTCCAACTGAGAAAAAACTACAGTCAAACACCCCTTCTGAACAGGAGCCAGTGGGAAGGGCATTGGCTGGTTGTTGTGGCATAAGGCGCTCTTTCAGTGAGCCATTTAGCAGAGCCCTGAGGAGGTGGACACTAGCAAGTGTGTATTTCAGAGAGAAAAGAGAAGTGAGGTGGACCAATGGTCAATAAATTCATGCTGCCACTGAGATTAAGCATCCAACCTGTACCCTCTTGAAGAGGTAAATTTATCATCTAAGCCAAAGATTTGTAAATAACATCTTGGAATCAATTTATGAGGAAGGGAATTGAGGCCCAAGGTCATTACATGTTTGGCCCAAGTTCACATTGCTCAGAAGAAAAAATAAAGCAAAGCAGATCTCCATTGTTGATCTCCCTTTTATCTTTCCTATTGGAAACTTGCTCATTTTTAAATTTGAGTCATTTGATATTTCCTTGAATCCAAAGAGAAATTAGACCTCACAATGAAGAATCTCCCACCTTCCCACAAATATATAAATGTTGTAAGTTTTCTTTAAAATCCATATGTACCACACATTTCCTATGTTTCGCTTATCTTAAAAATCCAGAGTACGCACGATCAAACTGAATCACAATATCTGTGCTTTTACACGATTAATGCTGAACTGAACCCTCTTTTGCAGGTGATTGCAGCATTGTAAAGAAAGAAATGCCCATTATGTAGATGATGAAACTGAGACCCTTATTTTCTCAGAAACAGAAAAACACAGAGCTTAATGAAAAATTTCAAGATAACCTAACGTGTAAGTAATGGATCTGGATTTAAACGTAGGACTCCTTGTTTCTAAAGTTCACATTCTGTCATTTCCATCACATAACCTCAAGGCAAGAATTCTCTCTTTCTGGAATGTTAACTCATGATTCTCATTTAATGAAGATTTTGAAAAGATATCATCAACTCAGTTCTCATAAATGGAAAAATGGAGAAAGGTGATTTTCCCGACAATATTACTAACATCTGGAAAACATATTTTCACGATATTTTGTACTTTTGAAAACAGACAGAGAAGTTCAGTGACTTAATGAAGTCCATGAGAGGAACCAGTGTGGAATCAGCCTGGAAACCAGACATCCTGCCCCCGGGGCCACAGTACTTTCCTCTATATCCAGCTGCTCAGAAATGGGAAGAGAGGGAGCCTCATTTATTTTGACATTAGTGATTTTTTTCCCCTAAATAAGTTAAATTGTCTCCTTCATACAAGATGGTAGATCATGAGGATAGATGGTTGCTCTATATCCAGGCTCTGGGAGCTGCTGGAGCATCTCAGGAATCATAATTTCCTGATACCTGTTCTCAGCCCCTCTGACCCAGAGAGGCTATAACAGGAACACTAGTGAAAGAATCCTCACTCTGGGCAAAGGTCAGGCCCTGTAAGTTTTCTGATGGGCCTCACACTGGGAGCCGGAGACTTGGCTGCCTCCAGTTATTCTTTTGGTTGAACGGCCATGAGAGAGAATACCACTGTGTCCTAGTTGAGCATTGATCTGATTAGTTAATGCAAACTCAAACTCTAAATGGTCTCTGCACCTTACAAGTCCCAGGGGCAGAATGCTTACATTTTTTTTTTAACATTGTCTCTTTTTTTATTATTGTTGTTGTTGCTGAGGAAGATTTGCCCTGAGCCACCATCTGTTGCCAATCTTCATCTTTTTTTGCTTGAGGAAGATTAGCCCTGAGCTAACATCTATGCCAATCTTCCTCCATTTTTTTGTATGTAGGTCACCATCACGGCATGGCTGATGAGCAGAGTAGGTTCGTGCCTGGGATCCGAACCTGCAAACCTGGGCCATGGAAACAAAGTGTGCAGAACTTTAACCACTTGGCCAAGGGGCCAGACGCCAGATTGCTTAGTTGTGAATAAATACTACACATTTGTAAAGAGTTTTATTAAGTTCTGCTGTACCTGCCATCTCACTAAATCTTGAACACAACCCAATAGTTGCTACTTGGGGTTGCTCATTTTTCGTATGAAGAAACTCTGACTTAACCAGGTAGCTCCTGAACAGTAGAGCTAAGACTTTGAAATTTATCCTTCTGCTTTCAATGCTCCACATCAATCTGCCTCTCCCTTAATGATCTTACTGTAATTATTCAATCAGTGGTGGCAGAAATCTGAAGACAGCATTCAGAGGGCTTAAATCTCAATATTCCATGTACTCACGCTGAGAATGGTCCTTGCTTTATAGTGTAATTTCTTCCATAACAGAGATACATCATAGTGGAGAAGAGACTACACCACTCAAACATAGGCTCTGCTTCTTACTGTGGATAGAGAGGAAGCAGGATTTGGTCTTATACTGAGTGAATAATGTTTTGTGCTCTTGAATGGTAACTTGTGATTTGTTCTTCTCTCTCCATTTGATGTGGCAGGTGCCCACCTGCATTGACCTCATTGCTAAAACCCCCAATTGCCCTACTTTAGTCTCTTCAAAAAATTATTTCTACTTAATCCAATTCATTAAGCAGCACTAATTTCTTTTCTTTTTTTTTTTTTTTGCAAGGGAGATCAGCCCTGAGCTAACATCCGTGCTAATCCTCCTCCTTTTGCTGAGGAAGACTGGCTCTGAGCTAACATCTATTGCCAATCCTCCTCCTTTTTTTTCTTCCCCAAAGCCCCAGTAGGTAGTTGTATGTCATAGTTGCACATCCTTCTAGGTGCTGTATGTGGGACGCGGCCTCAGGATGGCCAGAGAAGCGGTGCGTCGGTGCGCGCCCGGGATCCGAACCCGAGATGCCAGTAGCGGAGCGTGTGCACTTAACTGCTAAGCCACCTGGCCGGCCCCCTAATTTCTTAAATTAGCCATTTTAGAATAGAGTCCTGTGTATGTAAGAAATAGGATAGAAGAGAAAATGACAGAAGCAAGAGACCTTGACTCAGTTGATGTGTCCCTTAAATGTAGCAGGCTCTCCACATGACTTAACACAGCCAACACATGAAAGAACTGGTACATCAGACCACATTGCTTCTTCTAGAGAATGAGGCTGTGCTTTGCTCCATTACTCCTTCTCATTTTTATGATTCTAAAATTCCTGACTCCACTTCCTGGTCTGCTGTTATTCCTCCTAGCCCTTTATTACTAACAAGCAAAAGCCACCTCTGCCCCCCAGGCTTGGTGAATTCAGAGTTCCAACTAAACTCTTGTAGACTACCTTGACTTCATGTGTGTGTATTAAAACCCTTACCTCACCATCCTCATAATTTAAGATGATAGATCTCCTTAGAAAGAAATGACTTTCACACACCTTAAAATTTAGTACCCCTAAACTGAGGAGGGGTGTTTGGGCAATTTCTTTTCCCTACTCTGCGTTCATCTAGCTGCATGACTGTGAGGATCATTTTCCTTCTATGGTTTATTTTTTAAAGAAACAGCAAACAAGATGTACTATCACACAGGAAGAAAGATCAGAGATCCAAAGTGAGAATAGCCATTAGAGAAGACAAAATCAAATTCTTTCCATTTTACAGATGAAGAAACTATTCTGTTAGTGATACTTAAGATTTTTGGCCATAGACACCACTGAGAATCTGATGAATCTATAAACTCATTAGAAGAAAATGTATGTACATATTAAACCTCAGGCATCTTAGAGACCTGCTAAAGCCCATGTGCTCAGATTATGAAACTTGCAAAGGGCATTGTATCCCGAAACTCAGTACGGTTGGTGTTTGGACCATTCATTTTGGTAGTTTGTATAGAATTCAATTTAATTGTCTTATATTCATCTTGCATTTTGCTCTACTCTTTCCAACCACAACATTTCATTAGTGTTTACAGGAAATATACACAGAAACAAACACTGGAAGGAAATATATCAGAACATAAGCCAAATTAAACAATAATTAAATATCTGTGCCTTGCCACAATTTGAGGTTATTTCATGAGTTTCTATAAAAGTTTGTGTTAAATACTAAGTTAAATAGGCTGTTATTTTTAAAAGTTTTATAGAAATATATTTGCCGCTCAAAAAGAGAAAGTTTACCCCACAAAGAATCCTCTTATTTAATGTATAAATATAGTCTTCCTACTTATGTCTCAGTAGAAATGAGGAGGAAGAACTTTGTGAATTCAACTTCTCGTCAGACATATCTGAAGGTGAAAGATTCTCAGATTATTTTCTATGTTAAATTGATAAAGTACAAACTAGAAAAAGAGAGTAATTTCTTCTTGAATGATGAATGATCATGAATGTGAAACCTTATTATAAATACACTGAATCATGAAATAAAGCTATTATATAATTAATCAGGAAAATATAACAGATCTGTTGAAGATAGATAAAGGAAAACTACTTGGGCTCAGCAAAATCCCAAATCCTACAAAGTAAGGTTTAAAATGAGGCTTCAAATGTAAGTGTTTTCAGATGGCTTAATATCCTCCTATAAAAAATATCTTGTTAAAATTCACAATAAGGATATATAATATGCTTCATCAAGGCTGACAGACTTAGGCCAAAACTATAGGAAGTCTCTACAGGACAAATAAATGAGTATATATCACCATGTCAGGAAGCTATTGAATGAACCTGTGAATGTGTTTTTCTTGTCATGTTCAACAAAAGAGTCAGAAGATGCTGAGACCTTAGGCATTTGCAGCTATGGAGAATTTGTCTAAGCAGCTCATGACACAGAGTTAATGTCTAGGTCCATTTCTGGCAGGTCAGAGGGCTGGTTATGAAACTCAGGTATATGCTGGAGGAGATGTATTTGTTTAGTGTATTTGTTTGTTTGTTTGAATTACTGAGGTTTTTTATCATCAGAACAAATTTGTCATGATCCTTGATCTGAACATGAGTAAAGGCAAATTGTCCAGGATTAAAATCAAAATAGCAATATTAAAGAAAGTAAATTCAGGAAGCATTATGTCATCAATTTCAGCTTTGGATCTTAAGGAAAAGAAAGTTCTGTTTCCAGCTATCAGATAATTCGCTGAATGGCCTTGGGGAACCCAGAGACTCAGAATTGAAAGGTGGATCATATGTTGTACTTGCAGATTATGTGTGTACTTGTACTTCCTATTGTAAGTGACAGACCTCAACTCAAGTGAGTTGATGAAAAAAAGTGGGGAAATTAGTGGTTCACAAAGTGCAAGTCAAAAAAAGCCAAAAAAATCATCGAGGTAGGTCGTCAGGCACAGCTGGAGCCAGAAGTTGAAATAATACTGATGTGGATCATTTTCTCGCTTCAATGCTCAGAGAAAGCAATATTAATCTAGAAAAAAAAATTATCCTAAAAAAAACTATGACTTCGAATCTGTCCCAAAATCAGGTAGAAAACAAAGATGGACGGGCTGAAGGACACTGAAAATCCCATCCAGTCCTAAAATTGTATGATATTCTGAAAGTTTTGAAATTATCCAGAATATTGGTTTATTCCTATTCAAATAAATTGGTTCTATTTATTAAGTGTAATACTATTATTATGTCAAACAAGCTGCCTCAGTTTCTCTAAAGTAAATATTTAAGAAGCAGTAATGATCAGTTGGATAACAGCATAAGGTTTGCTGTCAGTGACCCAGGTTCAGATTCCACCAGACATTAATCAGTTGTGTGACCCTACACAACGTATTGACTTTCTGATCCTTGGTTTTCTAATTTACAAAATGAGAATAATAATAGTGCTCGCATTATTATTTTTTTTTTGAAGATTAAAGGAGCACATATGTATAAAAAGCTTACTACAGTACCTGGCATATAGAAGGAACTCAAACACGATTACTAGATTACTACTACTATTGTTGCTACTGCTGCAGCAATCACTACTACTGCTTCTACTATGGTGCTAATTTTGTCATATCCCTACATACAATCCCCCATTCACCATTCCGTAAAGCTAAATGCATAATAGCAGGGAAATATTGCATATTGCAAGTTTCATTATTAGTATTTCCAAGAGCACTCACTCTCCCCTCCCTTGAATGATGGATATTACTACCCTTTCTCATTGATTAGATCACAGCCCTGAGTTTTTACAATCAAATTTCTTTGGTTCTAGCCCCTTCTCCACTCATTTTTTTTTTCATGGTCAAAGGTAAATTAACTTATGCAAAGAAGGCAGCATGGCGTGGGAAGGTCTGTTTGTCTTTAAAGTAACTCTATCAAACTTCAAATACCAATTCCCATCACGTCAATAGGAAAGATAAGCACCATTTACATAGTACTTTTAATTTTCCTATTTGGTCTCAACTATAACCCTGGGAGATAGCTATGATTAATACCACCACTTCATAAATAGGACAGCTGAAGCTATAAAGCATGCGTTTCCCATTTGAATTCTCAGTAAGTAGTAGAGCCAAAAGTTGATTGCAAGTCTTTGGACCACAAATGCTGCTCTTCGTACTATACTCTGTCCTGTGTAATCCATTAGTCCAGTTAATCAAGAGTTAACCCTATTCCAATTCACCTAATCTCACTCAATTTATATTTGAAGGGTATAGTCAGTGCCCCCATTGGAATCCTGACAATTCTCTCTCTCTTTCCTCTTGTAAGCATCTCAAAAACACAAACTGATGCCCTGGTTCCATCTAGAAAGGAGCTAGAGATTACTGAAGTGCAAAAGCAAGATTTCTAGTGATGGAATGCCAAAGGAGATTTAAGATTTAAGGAGGCTTGGTTGAGAATGGCTTGGAAAAATAGAAGATACAGAGAATTTTCCTTTGGTGAGTGAAAGAGGTAGTTCTATAGCTTCTTTGAGATCTAGAATGGAGGCCTCAACATTAGTATGGGAAACTGAAGTAAAGGATAGAAGAGTAGCCATTCCCAATTTCCCAAAGGCTTATAGCTTATAATATTCAAATGAAACTCAAACGGGAAAGATTGATTTATATATTCTTTCAAGCACTGTGTATATGCTGTTGGCTGTAAGATTAGAATGAATACTGGGGTTTGGATACCCTGTGTCATTCCAACACAGTGATTTATAAGATCCTTACTGATTTACAAATAGGGTAAAATAGAAGTTAAGGTCAGGGAAAAGATAGGATAAGGATGTCTAAAGTTTGATCATGCCACAATAGATACTTTCTCATCATGAGGAGTGTGTTGGTCTTCTTTAGAATTGAAGGATGGCTTTAGTTTTTTTCCTAATAAGTAGTTCCCCCTAGCTGGGTGCACTCTATATTCAGAGAAGAATATTTAATTCTTTCAGGAATTAGCATATTTCCTAAGTAGTTACTGAAGTGCCACTAATGTCTTGAAATGTAGCATACATACTAATCATGCATCAAATTTCTTATCTTACACATATTTTGTATGTTTACTAATGAATGTGCATATATGGCAGTCTTTGAAATGCAAGTTGCATGGCCTTCAAGAGCATGATCATCCCTTTCAAAATGTTAGAGACACTTTTTTTGTATTACAAAGCCTATCTTGGGACTTGGGTGAGACTATTTTCTTTTTATTGCCATGAATGTATAAGAAATTGAACCATTTTAACATGTACTTAGTTTACTTTCCCCAGGTCATACCTGCCTGGTGCTTGAAAATGAGCAAAACAAACAAAACTATTTCTCTGACTCTTACCCCTACACATTAGTGTGAACATACTGCAGCAACCTCCAAACTCTCCCTAACTTATGTCTGGACGTCTCCTTGTCAGGAGGATAGTCGAGAATGGGGAGACTGGCTGTGTCCTCACAAGGGCAAGAAAGTAGACCATGGGCACTTTTACTATCACTCTTTATTGATGATATTATCTGTGTGATAATACATATTTCTACATCTCCATGAAGTTGGGGGACACTGCTGCTAACAAGCGTAAAGAGACCTTCTTGGTGCCTGTGTCATCTGGCTCTCCATTCATACCATCAAATCCACGATCCTGCCAGGAGAACTACCTAATGCTCCACACTTTGCGAAGATCTCTCTCGCCTTTGGGTTTCCTGCCTCTACCCAGGATATTCCTCCCCTTCCCCTTTATTGTTTCATTCTTAATAATTCTTTTTGTCTTAGCTTCAAAATTATTTCTTCTAGAAGGCTTCCCGGGTTCCCCTAGATGCACTCTCTGTACTTTCCCTCTCAGGATTCTTATCTCTACTATAAATGTCTGTTTAATTGTTTCCATTTCTGGATGATGAACTCTTTGAAGGCACACACAGCATTACATATCTGTATTACAGTGTACAGACATGTGTATATATTACAGTGTACATAAATATCAATATGTACTGTGTAACATATCTGTTACATATCTGTAACATACATATATTACATACGTATTCTATGTGCTTAGCACAGTTCTCAGAATGTAGTAAGTACACAATGCATATATTGTTGAATGAGTAAATTAATGAGCTTCTTACTCTAGTTAATTGTAGTTTCTGATTGCACAAAATTTTTTGCCAAAAAGTGATTTCAGACTGGTAAATTCACTAAAAGTGTTATTGCAACTAAAGGCAGAAAGATTATTAGGGCTTACCAAAAGTAAAAACAAACCAAACAGAGAAAAAAAAAAAAAAAACAGGAGAATTCAGAATGAGATAAAAGATTGAGCTAATCGATTTCTCTAAATATAGCACCACAGAACACACGTGTGGGGGCCGATTATTTACTCACTGACTAGGAAGTATTAAGCAAAATTCTCTGATGGAGCTGTTCATCTATCACCCCAGGGGCCATCTGGTCTTGAAAAAGATGATTTGTGACAAGTACAACTGCCATGTGTTGTTTTTTTCCTACGGACAAAGTCTCCCAGCCTTTCAGCCTTTCTAGCTTCTGGTGGAATTTCAGAACTTAGTGTCAATGAAGCCAACATATCCATCAAGTTTCTTTGGAGATATGCAAATAGAAATTGTACTTGAGCCCAAGGCTCCACATGAATGCAAATGAACGGAAGAAGCTGGTGAAGGAATGGGTTTATAAATGTAAATACTGGAGTTCTCTGGGAATGTAGCCAAAGCATCTCTCAGCCCTTTAATTTTGGATAGTCTGAAAAAGTTTCTGTGTAGACAACAGAAAGTGCCGCTCAGTGTCAGCATCTTAACCATATTGCTCTCTAACTCAGTGAGGCTGGAGATCTCTCAGCAAACCATTCCACATTGGGATCAACAATCCCACAATTCAAGAGTTCTCTGCAAGTCTTGGTGGGCCAATCAATGCTGACCCAACCACAACAGGAACCCACGGTAGGCTTCAGGCTCTCAGTAGGAAGTAAAAACCTCATTAAAAGCCAGTTGTTGTAAGAAGAAAATCAAATCAGAATATAAAGATAACATCTTTTCATGCAAAAATGGATTTTTTCTTACTTTGAAAAGGAAATACTAATTATAATACTAATGAATGCTTTCATTTTTTAAAAGAATAATCTAAAGAAAGCAAGGAAACTTCTCCAGGAATGTAAAGTCCTACCAACTCTAACCCACATCAGTAAAGTGTGAGAGGGACGAAGAATGCACAAGACCTCTGAGTAATGTGTGACGTTGTTCTATACCACAGCCCAAGATAACCCTAGCCACTCATCAGCCACAAAGAGCAATTTACAGACTTTCTGCCCTGGGCAATGCGTGCCGATACAATATGGAGAAGAAACTAAAGCAATTAACTGAGGAAAACAATGTAAGAAGAAAATAATACATTTTGAAAGTGGGAGGAGAGACCCAATTTTACAGGCTGAAACAATAAACAGCAGCAATAAATGGGCAGCATTTATAGAGCTTTTATTATTTCCCTGTTTCTGTGTTAAACACTTTATATGCATTAGTTCATTCTAATTTTGGAGAAGCAGAGTTTTTCTTGCTCAGTTGCTCATAAAGAGCACCCCCTCCAGTATAGCTGTAGGTGTGAGCTGAGGGAGAGGTGCTGGTGCACCTCTGCTGGATGAGATGGGGTCAGGAGCACCTAGTTGTGCAGCTCACTCGGGCCTCATCCTGGATGTGCCACTTCCATCTCACAATAAATTGCTGCTAGGTGTTCCTTCCCATATGGTTCAGAAGGTACAACAGAACCCATCTCGTGCTCCATTTTTTAGCAAGGCCTACTAACACACTCTTTTTAGAAAAACATACAATTCTACACTGCATTTGGCATGGCCTTGCTCTAAAACTCTAGAGATCTGCATTGTAAGTCTCTATTTGGGGTTTTCATAAATTCCACATGACACCTAGAGACCTCCAGTAACATAGACTCTGCTAGGTTGTATGGAGCACGTGGCAGGGCTGCTTGAACTGCAGCCTAACCCTGCTTCACAGCTTTCCGTGGTCTGAGCCTCCCTCAAATTTTGCAGCCTTTTAGGTCATCGGTATATGGGGTGCCTCAGTTTCCTTAGGAGTGAAGATTGCTGCCTCTAAAACCTGAAGAGCCCTATGAGGTATTTTGCTTCCTTCATTGTGGAAGGAGATGAGAGATATAATAATGAGTCCTTCATTTAGAAACAATATCCTAGTGTACCACAAATTATTGACTCCTAAAAACGTCACTGGTATGGAATGCCCGTCAGTCTTTGTAGCGTGCATTCCCCTCCCTCTGGAGCACGTGTGTATTACTAACTTCTCCAATATATGGTCATTTCTTGAACATCCATCTGATAACGTGATGTCATCAATACAGTGCACCAGCATAATGTGCTGAGCAAGGTCAGATGGCCCAGGTCTCTTTGGACTATGTTATGACAGAGGACAATTAAGTTAACTTAGCCCTTGGGGAAGACTATAAATTAATGCTATTGTTCATTTCACATGAATGAGAAAAGTTCCTGAGTTTCCTTTCCAACAGGTACGAAAAAGGATGCATTCTCCAGATAAATAGTTTTAATGCCTGCATACTGAGTTCATGTTAATCTGCTCTGGCAATGCTATTACATTATCACTGCAAATGGAATTGAGGCTACTACTTGGCTAAATTTGTGATAGTCCACTAAATTTTTTCCACAATATATCTGGCTTTTATAGGGGCCAGACCGGTGGAATAAAATGGAGATATAAGAGAAACATCACTGTTGAATCCTTTAAATCATTAAAGGTGGCTCTAATTTCTGCCACCTACTTCCTATTTTGTTTGCATTTTCTATTTTGACTAGGGGTGAGGATCAGTTTAAGAGGCTGTCACTGAGATTTCCCTCTATGATAATTTTACACTACAGTACAAGGAAAAAATGTGGGAATTGAGCTGAATTCACATTTTCTATATGCTTGGGTATACCCACTTTCCTAGTGTGTGGTTACCTGGGTAAATGGCAGTACGTCCCTTTGGGGTAGTTCTGGGAGTATCATTACTATATATGCATGCCGTGGTATTATGGGAAACTTCTTCTTGGAGATCTAGCCTTTCCTTCTTTCGAAGATTTCAAGATGAGGAAACTGGCTTGGGTCTAGAAAATGGGCAAGGAAATGTGACTTTTTTTTTTTTTTTTGATGACGATGATTAGCCCTGAGCTAACATCTGTTGCCAGTCCTCCTCGTTTTGCTGAGGAAGATTGGCCTTAGGCTAACGTCCGTGCCTATCTTCCTCTACTTTATCTTTATATGTGGGATGCCTGCCTCAGCATGGCTTGATAAGCAGTGGGTAGGTCCATGCCTGGGATCCAAACCTGTGAACCCCAGGCTGCCAAAGCAGAGCACGCGAACTTAACCACTACACTACCAGGCCAGCCCCAAAACATGACTTTTTATTGGAGAAATTTCTTGTAATCTCCCAATTAGTCATCATTGGTTTCTTTTATTTGAATAAAATAATCAATACTATTGTTGTCTGACAACTGGCCTTTTCCTAGAGGTATAGAATTCTATTAACCGTTTTCATGCTCTCTGCAGGTCCCACTCCTCTGACTGCAACTCCAGACTTGCTGCTCATTATAATTGTCTGCTCTTTTTCCTGACTCTTGAATGCCATTATCTCATCTCGATTATTTCAGGGAGCTATCATCCCACCGCTATCCATGAGGTCAGTTGCAAACCTACATCTTCCAGTGCCCCCTCACCAGCCCATTCTTTATTGCCTTGGCAACATAGTGTCTCCCAAGACCTACTTAAGAACACAGCCATCTGGTTTTCTGGCCTTACATATTACATCCACTCTGGCATAAATCCTCCTCTAAAGCTTTTGATCCATTCTTCTACTATCTCCTACAGCAGTTCTAGTGTTTCTACGTCACTTAAGATTGACCATCATTTTCAACAAGCTTATGAAGACTTACCCAGCAGCATGTTAGTACCACCCCTCCTGGTCCTTTGCAGGGTGTTAAATATGGTATCTCCTGCGAGTGCTACCATATCATTAAATTAACCCTTCTCCAACTTTATCTTCCAACAGCCCTTCCTCCTCTACCCAGAACCCTCAGAATCTAGTTCCATAAATACGCTCCTGGTTCATGTTAGCAAATAAGGTCTACATTTGGAGGTTACTTCAAGGAATGGCACCTTTTATTTTTTAGGAGGTTCAGCATCTCTTTGGCAGTTTTTGTTGTGACTGAATCCTAGTAATTGGTCTGGTAGCAAGGAGAAGAAGTAGAGTCAGGTCTTGGAAAAGGGGAGGAGGTAATATTTTCTTGCAGGAGAGTGGCCTTTGGATTGTGTTCAAGCAAGAACAGGTGAGGAAAAATGAGCTATTTTTACCAATCCAGAGGGTTCATTGTATCAGGGAATTTTAGAAATATAACTATATCAATCTAGATGTTGTTGCGGCCCAGGGCAGGCAAATATCCCACATATCCAAAAATATTTTGTGATATCCCAAAATATCCCACAATAGCGTATTAATTATTTAGAATTAAAGTTGCTTGAGAAGGGAAAAGGACATTTCCACCCTCCTGTCTCTGCTCCCCTGAAGGCAGGAAATCAACTTCCCATGTGAAAGGTGCTCTCTCTACATCCTTACCACTAGAGATAGGAAATTCAAGGGTGAGAAATCTGAATAAACAAACCTTGCTAATTTACTACCTCAAGCCTAAACTCTGCTTAAATTCCTCACTAATTACGTACCCCAAACCTAAGTTTCTTAGTCCTGTCAATTTTCCACAAATTTATGTTTCTTTTTGTAAAGGATATATATACTGCCTGTTCGTTCTCGGAGCATTGTTTCTGTACGGTCTCCAATATGTATGTTTTACTCCTGTTAATCTGGTCTTACGTCAATTTTACTATTAGTCCAGCCACAAGAACACAAGAAGAGAAGAAAGAGAATTTTATTCCCTGCCCCGACAATATTTCCATTCCCTATCTCAGGGTCCTGCTCTTTTCCAATCTGTATCATTACTTTGGGGCAGAAAATCCTACTAGTTTGAAACTTAAACTTTTCTGGAGCTCTGCTACTCTTCAGATGAAGTTAGTACTGCGTCTGTTCCTCAGCATTTTCCAATCTCTGGCTACAGGATATTGGCGTCACTTTTAATGTTATCAAAGAGGCCTTCTGGCATTCAAGCCTATTGTTTAATTGCTAATTAATTAGTCTCAGTCTTTCATGTTTTTTTTTTTTGCAATTCACCAACTGCTCCTGCCTAATACCACTTGCAATGACAAAGCAAACATATTTCCTAGATTGCCATCAACTAATCTCACTTCAAATATGCTTACTGGCTTGTGCTCAGTCAACATTTACAATTTTGGCTTGCAAACATAATCATCATATCCTTAAACATCTAGTAAAATGCTGTATTGTCCCCAAGGCAAATCCAACATTGTTGCTCCACATGTCAAAATAGAACAGTGTAAAAATGTAGCTTTTAAAAATTATTATTAAATAATATGAAGCAAACAGGATTAATGGACTTCCAAGAATTCTCGTTGTCTATGTGGTGGTGAACTTCTTTCATGTAAAATGCCCTTCACGACTGATCCTCAACGACATATTCAAATCCACTTGCTGGCATCATTTCCCTCATATATTCCAGCCATATGGGAATGCTGCCCCGTACTTCCTCACCTCTGAATGATGTGTGCTTGTCCTGCCCTGCCAAAAGGCCCAGCCCTAGTTCCTATATTGGACATTTTTGTCTTGAAGTTAGCCTGAGCCCAGGAATGTAAGCCTTTCAATTGCTGAGACCATATCTAAATCTACTCTACATTCCTCAAACCAAAACAGAGAGTCTGGCTTTTAGTAAATTCTCCACAAAGAGTGGATAAATGTCTATAATGCAAAGTTAATAACTTAAAAAAAAAAAGCCAAACAAAATTTAATTAGATACCTTTCTAGATGCGAAGGGGAAAACTATATGGAAAATCAAAAGTAGTCAAAATATGAATATGGACTTTTAGGTGTATTTTTTTCATTTTGTATTTCTTTTAATATTTGTATAATGATATTTGTGAAATTAAAACAAAAAAAAAGTAAACTGCCTAAATAAAGAGGAAACACATTAAATATCAGCATCTCTTTGAGGGATCTTCTTCATTGTATGCAACAATGAAGAAAAGAAGTTGCCCCAGTCTGAGCAATGTAGATCTCCCTTCATTACCGGCCCAAGCTCACTTGTTAGGGAGATGTTTTCAGGTAGGATCCCCAGTAGGTTGTTATCTCATTAGAAGTGTAACTATATTCCTGGAGCAAAAATGTATATAAATATTTTTGTGATATTATTTCAATATTGTTTCATGCAACACTTCATATAACTTACTCCCCAAGGTGACGAGAATTAAGGAGATGATGTTTGCAAGGTTCTAAAGTGTGTTGGACCTGGGACTCTGAATTGTATAGACATAAACTATTTTTTCCCATGTTGGACAAACAGCAAAATAATTTCCTCCCCATGTTAGTGGAAATCTGTTTCCAACTGCCTGAGACAGGAATAGGGGAATCACTATTATTTCAAACAAGTCAGATAGAGAAAGACAAACACTGCATGCTCTCACTTATATGTGGACTCTAAAAATGCCAAACTCATAGAAACAGAACAGACTGGTGGTTGCCCGATGTGGGGGGTAGGGGAAGTGAGGGGGTCAAAAGTTACAAACTTCCAGTTATAAAATGAATAAGTTCTGGGGATGTAATATACAGCACGGTGACTATGGTTAACAATACTGTATTGTATATTTGAAAGTTGCTAAGAGGGTAAATTTTAAAAGTTCTCACCACACAAAAATATCATAACTATGTAAGATGATGGATCGGTTAACTAACTTTATTGTGATAATGTTTTGCAATATATACGTACACAAAACACTACATTGTACACAAAACTTACACAACATTATATGTCAATTATATCTCAGCAATTCAGGGGAAAAAACCCTAAATACCCTGCAATCTACATCATTATATTTCATAATAGAAAAAACATTTGAACAACAGAAAAGAAAAAGAATATAATCTCAGAATAAAGGAGTCCCATAAAATATTTAATTAAATGAAATTTTAAAAATAAAAATAATATAAGAATCAACACAATTGGCCTGTGCACAAGCATAACATCCTTCTGCTGCTGAGGTAGAAGCAGAAGAGCTGAGTTCCCAAGGAGACCAGAGTGACACAACTGTGGCTTAGGATCTGCAGCCGTGGGTTTGAGATTTGGCTTTACCACCAGCAAATTGCATGACACTGGTCGAACTGTGAATCTCTCTGAGTCACACTTTAAAATTGGTATAACAATGCAAAAATCCTTTCTCCTTGTTCCTTTCCCAAGGAAGAGGATGGAAAGGTAAACCTGAGAAAGAAGAGATTGAACAGACTGGATGGTTAAAAGCTATAAAATCCACTGAAATAACGGAGACTTCAGTTAAATAATACCAAACAAGGACATCTCACTAGCCAGAATTTTACCCTGAAAAAAACCGACTGTTTTTATCAAATCAATTTTGCATAAATTAAAATGACACATATTTTACTTCTCATAAGGCTATTTGCATATTATTAATTGCAAAAGGAGAGACTTTGTCCCTCCATAAAATGATTTCAAAATAACAACTATTATTTAAAACAACAGTTAAGAGTTGACTTAATTTCACGATACACATTTTTATTTCTGTTATTTTATGCTTATAAGAACTATGTGGGGGCCGGCCCCGTGGCTTAGTGGTTAAGTGCGCGCTCCGCTGCTGGCAGCCCGGGTTCGGATCCCGGGCGTGCACCGACGCACCGCTTCTCCGGCCATGCTGAGGCCGCGTCCCACATACAGCAACTAGAAGGATGTGCAGCTATGACATACAGCTATGTACTGGGGCTTTGGGGGAAAAAATAAATAAAAAATTTACAAAAAAGAACTATGTGGGGCAAACACCATATATGGAGTTGAGAAAGTGGAGACTTTCAGAGGTTCTATAATTAGTCCCTTCTCGAACTATGAGGAAGTCACAAAAGAATTTGAACCAAGGCCTGTCTCCCAAACCTGGGCTTTTAACTTCTCTCCTATAACATATTAAAGAGAGAGGACATTTGCCTATACTACTTGGCTGTGAGGAACTCTTCTTAGGTTGAGAAACTTGATGTGGAAGGAAAGGCACAATCTCTGGAACCAGGAACACCTGAGTTTGATTGTCAGCTACACAGTGTCCTGGGGATCTCTCATAATTGACTTAACCTATCAGAACCAAGTTTCCTCAACAGGTAAAATACGGATAAAAGCACTGCCCTTGAAAGTTTGCATGTGGATTATAAACTAACATATGGAAACTAACACAGTGCCTGGCACATATTCAGTGATTTGCAAACGGAACTATTGTTTTTACTATCATTGTGAATGGAACTGTTTCATTTACTGTAAGAATAATGATAAAAGTGTCATGGCTTTATCCCACAAAGTTCTGCACATGATGCTTAGACTGATGGATCAGTTTGCCTTCACACTTCTGCAGCATAGTGGTATGAAAGTACCATGCAGAAAGGGAAGGATAACTGAGGTCCTACTACTACCAATAGCGACAATAGCCCATACATACAGTACTTACTAGATGGCAGTCATTGTTGCAAAGGCTTTACATACAATCTAGCCATGCCAACCCTATAAGGTAGGTGATATTATCCCATCATCCATGTTATAGATGAGAAGTCACAGCAAAGAGATATTAAGTAATTTACCTAAGCCACATAGCCAGAAAGGGATGGAGTTAGGACTTGAAGATCACTCGGTTCTAGATTCCGGGCTCTCAACCAGCACTTGTGCTGCTAGGGTGACCTTAGGAACAGAGATAATGCAAGAAGGGAAGGGTAATGTCATTGTGACACTTTTGCATGAAATTGACTTTTTTTATGAGTAAAACAAAGCAAAAATAACACAAATAGACACAAAATTAATAGAAAACAATGCAGCATTGCTCAGCCTCCCCTTATTAAAGCTCTACTCTCTCTCTCCACACTCGTGTGTGTGTTCTGTGTGACTAGTAGCAGCAGTAGTAACAGTAGAAAATATATAAACATATTTGACCCCAGAAGATTTTTCCTTAGTTAGATAATAATTAATTGTACAACCTTATAACTAGCCCACCTTTACACAGCACATTTATCTATTTTCAATAATCAAAATGCACTTGCTCATGTCTAATCCTCATTCTATGTCTTTGAAAAAGGTGATGATTATGCCCATTTCCAAATAAAGAAGCTGAGTCTCAGTTAGTTTTGACTTCTAAATCAACCTGCTCTCTGATTCTAAGCCCCACACATTTTCTTTTATAAACTACAGCATGTATGGACTGCTACTATGTACCTGACTGTGCTGGGCACCAGGCAGATGGAGATAAATAAGACAGCACAGCTTCAGCCTTGCGTGTCCTCCTCACAAGCTAGTGCAACAGGACAAGCGGAAGATGTATATCCACGCAATACAATACAATTCTCTAATATTCGAAAGAATGCTATGGGGAAAGAGTGGCAGAATGAGCGTGAGAGGGTCACAGGTCAATAAAGTCCTGAACACGAAGGTGACTATGGTTGTATATAGAGGGCTCAGGCACTGTGTCTCCTGGCCTTCTCCGAGCCCCTAACAGTGACACTTTTCTATAAAACAGCTCACTTTATCCCAGGGCTTCAGACTGCACAGATAACATGCCGTCTTTACAATATCTTTTGTTTTGGTATATAAACTCTAGGTAAATTGTGGTTGAATAATCCCAGTGCTCCTGTGCACTCTCCACCTTTGAGGGGTGGTGTTGTGCAGACAAGAGGATATGTAGAACATGAAGAGATATTTTGTTACTGCCTTGAATGCCTTCTATATCCAACTGCATTACAATCACAATGTACCCTTTAGACTGCTGCAATCTGTCAGATTAAGGAATGACAAAAACATGTTTCCCTTTATTCTTGACCAAAAAACAATTCAACAACACACTCATGGAGTTGGGTAATGAATCATTTATTTCTAATGTCCACGGTGGGCAATAAACTCTCATTTCTGGCACATGGGTGCTGTCTTTTTGGAGCCTAACCAACCAGTAATCGAACAAACAATGGGGCGATTCTCATCACCCCTGTATTGGACCCAGCATATACATTGCAGAACTTTTCCTGGACTGCACTTAATAAAACAGAAGCATCATATTAGAAGAAGCAGCACAGTGAGATCCACTATCTATTGGAAAAATGTGCACCATGTCTGTCCTAACGAACTTGTGTAAATGAGAGAGACAAGGGAGACAGCAACCCGGGCAGTGAGAGCCACATGTAATCCAAATACGTCAATGTCAGCACACTGCTTAATCTGTGATGAAAACTTAACTCTTCAGAACACACACACACACTCCCTAAGAGTTAACAATGATTGAAATTTATTTATAATTACTTTTTTATTTCTTCTTCTAGCTCCTGATTACCGTCTGTGAGGATGACTTTAGCAATCAATAAATGGTTAATAATAGACTATTAAGTGGGAGGAAGAGGATAAAGGCAAGACACTTAATCCTCAGAATGGATAATCAGTTTCTGTAAAATCAAGAGTCAACTCTGCATATAGTGATGCTACAGGGACACCTGGAGTGTGGGATATTCCAAACAGCTTTGGAGCCCAATAGGCCTGGGTTTAAACCCCAGCTCAACTACCCTGAACAGACTCTCTCAGTATCTCAGCTAATTTGTTGTAAAACTCAGTGCAGCTGGGAACTTTGACTGGGCCCGTGGATGTGAAAGCCCCAGCTCAATATTTCCCACAGCTTCAGTGAAAGGAACTCAATGAACAATATTGCTCTTCTATTTTGCTACCAGTCATTCGACCAGCAGCGAAGACTGTTTATGTTGAACTATTCACTTTTAACCAACATACCAATGTTAAGGGTTATTTCAGCTTCAGAATTTTTTTTCCAAAGTCTACCCATGGTATATTTTGTTCAAGTGCTCTCTGTAAAGACTCAGAATTTTGATAGTCTAGACCATTGTTGAGCATCCTGAATTGCTAATTACAAAAGGCAAATATGAAGAACTAGTGAGAACGGAAGGGGTCTGACTCAATTTGGGATCCTCACCAGATGTTCAAGGAAAGCCAACTGCTTGCAGCACAGGCCACACCTGCTTAATAGGCAGTGATAAGAATCTTGAGATGATCACAGAGGAATTAAGCAGCTACAGACAAATGACCCAAAGGGCTTAATGATGCTATACCAAACAGGAACAGAATGCAATCTAGTAACATGAATGAAAGCAGAATTGCAGGCTAATAACCTTATATTTTACAACTTAATGGGGCAAACACAGTACCAGATTGGAAGTAAATGACTGATAGGAGATAAATGCGTATCTTGGCATTTCATAAAGAAATTATTATAATACTAATTGCAATTAAATTGCCTTTCTTTAATATGATCCTGTAATTACATAATACCTTGTTCAATGCCTGGCTCTTCCCTAAACTGGCATCAAACAAAAGTAGTTGACTTACCTAAAACAGTCACGAATATAGCCCCACACTTTTTTTTTTTAGGGTGGTAGTTGGTACGCATAGTAACTATATACAAAAGGATTCTTTTCCTTTTTGATGCTTTGTTTTGTTTTTGTTTGTGCATATACAAGAGAAAACTAGCACTTTGATGAGTTGGGGAAACCTGAGCCCCTCCTGCACTGTAAGGAGTATCATCAGTTCTGACTTGGTCCTCTCTCTGGGATGGGGATTGCTGCTCAGGCTTTAAGAAAACTTTTAGGTCATCCAGTTTCACCTTTTATCTTTTCCTTGGTACTAGATAGATGCCTTCCTCGTCAGAAATGCCACGTCTGTGAGCTTGGCTCTGGCTTTGTGTAAACCTCCGCCAGATTTATTTAGCGAGGAAGGCTTGTTTCCTTTGGGCTTCCATTGTTCCCATGTGTATGCAGGTCTCTCATAGTGCATTTCTCACCACAGTTTTTCATGGGCCTGTTCATGTGGGTCCCTGAGGCCAGGACCATGATCCTCTTTGCATTCCCATACCTGGAATATAGTAGGTGCTCTAGAAATATTGATTGGCTAAAAAAAAAAGGAAAGAAACAATGACATCAAATCTGTTGCTTGTGCCAATCACTAAAAGTTAATGTGCGTTTATTTACTTAATCAACAAATAATTATTCAGTATCTGCCTTGTGCAATAATCTCTATGAATAAAAAATAAGTATTTAAAACAAATATTCTTGATTAAAACAAACATTAAAACGGTATTTTTAGTAAATATTCCTATTAGAAAACAAATATTCTTTATTACAAAACAGATATTCTTTATTAAAACAAATATTCTTCAAAAAATTAAAGAATCATTTGGTTAAAAAAAGAATACTATACTAAAATCAACCGACCAGCGAAACCACTATTTTCTAGGTGCTACATTAAATTAAATATTAAGATGTTACTCCTTATCAGAGCCCTAAGAGGTAATGTACTACCAATGTCTCGTTTTACTGATGAGGAAACTGACACACAGATTAGGAAACATTATCACCACCTCTTTGCAGGCAAGCAATGGGCCAGGTTTGTATCTAGGCCAAATGGCTCCATAACTTGTACATATAGCAGCCTCGCCATACAAGCGGCAAAAAATAAATGCTACAAATTCAAAGGAGGGAAAGTCATCGATAATCAAGAATTAGACCAGAGAAAGTTTCACAGGAGAGGTAGATGGTGAGCTAAGCCTTTAAAGATTGGAAAGATTTAAATGGGCAAAGAGGAGCCAATGAAGGGAGCAGAGGGAGAAAAATTGGCATAGATGGGTGTGTGGACGTGGGGTGGCAGGAGAAGAGGCTTCAGGCAAACTGCAGCAAGAGGTAAGGGGAAAGAAAATTGTGGAAGGCTTTGACTGCCAAGTTAAAAATCTTCAGAGGTCTTGCCACCAAGTCCCTGACAAAGATTCTCTCCTTGACCAAACTCTAGTCAGGCTCCTCTGAGCCCTCTTCTTGATCAAGCCTCAACCTTGGTCTGTAAAGACTTGAACAAACAATAACATAGTTTCTAACAGCACAAGGCCATATTCCTGGGATGACCCTAGCCCCCCTTAAAGTGTATGCCTGAGAAAACTCAAGACTGACAGAAGAATTGACTGTTTCTTCCACTCAACACCAGAAGATAGAGCCCCTGGCTCCTAATCTCCGGGAAGATAGGAGCCTAACTCTAGTAAGTGCCAGTTAGCAAACCCAGATGGGTTTCATATGGAATGAATCCCCTTCCTGCTTTTTGTAATTTTTCACTTCCCTGGTTCTGCTCAAGCCCCACCATTTCCCCTCCTTACTCCTTCATTCTCCTGTAAAACACCCAATCACCTGTGCACAAACCAGAATGGAGCTCAGCCCTACCCCTTACCATCAGAAGTTACTGAAAAAAATCTGTTCTCATTGCTTTAACTAAGGTCCACCTGTATTGATCTTTGATACATCCCAGACAGACAGCCCTGTTTACCAGGTCTCTCTATATCTTAGCCCCACAGGAAGATACCTGCTTCTTCAAGAAAGCAATGTTTGCAGAGGAATAAAGGCCTCCCATTGCCCCCACTCCTTCTTGCACTGAAGAATCCAATAAGGGCTACTACTGGCCTATAGGCAGGCTTTGTGCTAATCAGAAAAAGGCACTCTCTCCAGGTGGGGACACTGCTTGTTGAGCAGATGGCATCTTTGTACTAGTTAGATAAAGGAAGTTCCTGAGTATATACAGCTTCACATGCCCAGCTTGGCTGACGGAACAACGGTTGGATTTCAGTGCCCACTCACCCCTACACCAGGACTTCAAGTAGTGCCCAGTTTACCCAAACTGTGTGTAGCAGGCTTGATCACAATGCAAATATTTTTATTTATTTCCTCTAATTTTCAAACATTTATTTAATTACAAAGATTGTTTACAAATATACATTTATTTAAAGCTGATGATAAAAACTCTCTTATTCTGTGTTTGGGAAAATAAGTAACTATTAATGTTTAGTAAAACAATTATGTGTTATAAAATAATCCTTAACTCATAATTCTATTTATGTAAATATATTCTCAGGAACTTTTAAAATCAACTTCAGAAAATTATACACAAAAATGTTCGCCACAATATTTTATTTATACTAATTATTTATTTATATAAATATTATTAATATAGGTATAATAAATATATTTAAGTATTATTTAATATATATTTATTGCATATTTAGTATGTATTTATTATAATACTTATTATATTTAAGTATTTATATTAAAATAATATTGGAAACAATAAGGTAATTGTTTTTGCATTCATGTAGTGTATAATAATGCAACTGTTAAATTAGATACATTTTATGTTTTTAATTCCATGGGAAAGTGTTTATATAATATTAACATTATGAAAAGTATTAAATTATACATAGAACTCGATGGCCAACCATGTTTATTTAAAACGAATTTTTAAATTAACAACAATAAATTGAGTTGCTTTACGGTGGTAGTATTGTTTTTTATCTTCTTAGACTTTCATATTTCCAGAATTTTCTACAATGGCATACATTATTTGTATTATTAAAAAAATTATCTCAATGCAGTTCACTTCAGCATACACACTTACCAAACACACACACTCTCTGGCATTGCACTACAATCTAGTGCACAATATAAAGCAAAAATATAACACATGATTCCTGTTTTGAAGGCTCTCACAATTTTGTGAAAGAAAATACAATTACACACTTAAAGCAGAGGAAAATTATTGTCAAAAAAGATCTAAGTAACAAAATATGGAAGATGAATAAAGGAAACATTATTTGGCTGGCAAAAGGGCAGAGGAAAGCTCCATGGAGGTGACACTTCTTTCCTTGGGCCTTAGAAGGGCTTTTTCTGCTCCACAATGTCCGTTGCCTGAGTCCAGGTAGCCAGGGAGCTCCCGTGCATGGCTGGCGGGTGAGGCCCACATTCATGTCTTTTGACATGAATAAATTAAGAGCCGATCAAGACAGAGAATATGTCCCTGCTTGAAGAACAAGTGGGCTTGTGTATGCTAGAAAATAAGTAAATACATAAATCAACCCTGACAATTGTAGAGGGATAAAGAATTTTTTAGGAGATTTGATAGAGGGAGGGAGAATTGACAAAGAAAGAGCAATTATCACCCTACTGAGAAAGGAGAGAAAAGGGCCAGTTTGCCCTATGTCACTCTAAAAAACAAACAAAAAACCTGTTAGGAAACTCAACAGTTGTCACTCTAATTATACTGGAAGACAGATTGGAGGAAACACAGAAATGTCAGTTAACTGTTCTTTTCTCAGGAAATTCTCAGGCAGTTATAATAAATCTGTATTTTTAATACTGTCAAACAACCTCACCTTGAGGATTCTTAGAGTATCTGTTAGAGTCGATTCTCTTAGAATTAACACCATGTCCTGCTGCCAGTTGTTGTTCCCTAAGTTATAATTCAGTTTACATTCTAGTTCCCAAAGTAATTATATGCTTAGGAGGAAAAATTTCTAGACCTTTTTTGGTTGTCACAAAGCCTAATGACCAAGTACATAATGATTCCTTGTTACAGGTTGAGTCATGTCCCCCAGAAAAGATACATTGGAGTCCTAACCATGGTACTTCAGAATGCGACCTTATTTGAAAATAAGGTCTTTACAGATGCCATCACATTAAGATAAGGTCGTTTGGGTGGGCCCTCATCCAATATGACTGATGTCCTTATAAGAAGGGGAAATTTGGACACAGACACACAGAGGAAAGAGGATGCAGAGACACAAGGAGAACACCATGTGAAGACGGAGGCAGAGACTGGAGTAATGCATTTATAAGCCAAGGAACACCAAGGATTGCCAGCTGTCACCAGAAGCTAGTAGAGAATCGGGGAACAAGTTCTCCCTTAAAGCCACCAGAAGGATTCAATCCTGCCTACACTTTGATTTCTGACTTCCAGCTTCCAGAATTGAGAGAATAAATGTATGCTGTGTTAAGCCACCCAGTTTGTGACATTTTCTTAAAACAGTTCTAGGAAACTAATACACTCCTCATGGAGGCTGAAAATAATTCATTTAAAAAATTCTCCAGATTAAAAGCATCAGGAACATCTAGCAAAGCTCCACTGATGATACTCCTCAGAGAATTCTAATAAGCTTAGATGACAGAAAGGACCTTGGAGCCTTCATGGGAGCATATTTGCAGAGGTTTTATGAGTCTGTTTTCTTGATTTGAGTACTTATGATGTCAATGTCCAGCTGCTTTGACTAATGGTGGCACCAGGCTTTGGATGGACCATGATACGTAATGCTCGAGTGTACATCTCATTTTCCCAGTGTGATCCCCCAGGCCCAGCCTACCTCCTGTCCATAGGAAATTAGTTTTCCCCAAATGAAAGAAGAAATCAATAGCTATTTCAGTCAACACTATTTTAGTTAACAAGATATTTCATTAAATTAGTGTAGTGGATGATGGAGATGTTCTCAGTTCTTATCAATTATGAATGACCTCCTTTTTGAAGAAAACAAAATATGCCTTCTATAGCCAGAGATCAGCCAGCCAGGCTGCTGTGTCTGCGGCTACAGGCTTTCTGAGTTAGCAGACAGCTGTATCTGGTTTTCTTGATCCATATTCTAATCTAGTTCAATTACCTGCTGAGCCTACAGGGCAGATCCTGGCCTTGAGGAAGGCCGTAGAGAAATCTCCACTTCATCTTAACATCTGGGGAGAAAGCAAAGTAGGGCATGGTCATATAGGGATAGCTAAACATGGGAACTAACTGGGTATCAAGAATAAACAAATATTTTAACCATTTTTTGTCAACATTATTGTCATTAATCATAGCAATGATGATATGACAACAGCTGCAATTTAGGAGGCATGTCCCAGTCTATTTATTGTTGGTGCTAAGATTTAAGACCAGATTTGTCTGATTCAAAAGCTCATGGTCTTACTCACCATGATTTATCCCACTAGCATTTATTCTAATATCCCAAGTTAGTCCAGTACAGGGGAACCTGTGATAGACAACCTGAGTTCCTTTTTGAAGGACCACTCATTACAGACACAGGCAAAATCAGCAGCTATTCATTGGCAATATTTGGGGTCTAAGGTCTCTTTGAAAGCCTCTGTTGAAATTCAAATTTTTATGTGTAAGCGGGAGATGGAGCAGGGTGGGGAAATGACTCACTGAACCACCTACAGATTTAAAACAGTTGCTTGAACTATTTTCAGACATTGTGCAGGACCTTGGCAAATAAGGCAAACCAGCATATAGAAAGAGTAGGTCCAGATTTCATGGTATTTAATGAGGTGCCAAAGCAAAGCAGGAGATTTTTTTTGCTTCCTAGGGAAAAAATAGTTCCTTTAAAAAAGTCAAGGTTTGTCACAGATCAATGGAAAAGAATTGAGAGCCCAGAAATAAGCCCACATGTCTACGGACAGTTAATCCTCAACAAAGGAGCCAAGAATATACAATGGAGAAAGGAAAGTCTCTTCAATAAATGGTGTTAGGAAAACTGGACAGCCACGTGCAAAAGAATAAAAGTAGACCATTATCTTACACCATACACAAAAAGTAACTCAAAATGGATTAAACACTTGAATGTATGACTCGAAACCATAAAACTCCTAGAAGAAAACATACGCAGTGTGCTCTTTGACATAGGTCTTAGCAGTATCTTTTTGAATAACATGTCTCACCAGAAAAGGGAAACAAAAGAAAAAATAAACAAATGAGTCTAAATCAAACTAAAAAGCTTCTGCACAGCAGAGGAAACCATCAGCAAAATGAAAAGACAGCCTAATTGGGAGAACATACTTGCAAATCATATATCTGATAAGGGGTTGATATCCAAAATAAATAAAGAACTTATACAACTCAACAACAACAAAACAAACAACCCAATTAAAAAATGGACAGAGGACCTGAACAGACATTTTTGGAAAGAAGCTATACAGATGGCCAACAGGTGTATGAAAAGACGTTCAACATCACAAATTATTAGGGAAATGCAAATCAAAACTTCAATGAGGTACCACCTCACACCTGTTAGAATGGCTATGATTAAAAAGACAAAAAATAACAAATGTTGGAGAAGATGTGGAGAAAACAGAACCCTCATGCACTGCTGGTGGGATGTAAACTGGTGTAGCCACTATAGAAAGCAGAATGGAGATTTCTCAAAAAATTAAAAATAGAAATACCATACGATTGAGCTATTCCACTTCTGAATATTTATCCAAAGAACATGAAAACACTAATTCAAAAAGATATATGCAGGGGCCGGCCCAGTGGTGCAAGCAGTTAAGTGTGCACACTCCGCTTTGGCAGCCCGGGGTTCGCAGGTTTGGATCCCAGGCACGCACCGACACATTGCTTATCAAGCCATGCTGTGGCGGCCTCCCATATAAAGTAGAGGACGATGGGCATGGATGTTAGCTCAGGGCCATTCTTCTTCAGAGAAAAAAGAAGATTGGCATCGGATGTTAGCTGAGGGCTGATCTTCCTCACACGCACATAAAAAAAGATATATGCACCTCTATCTTCTTTGCAGCATTATTCACAATAGCCAAGACTTGGAAGCAACCTAAGTGCCCATCAATGGATGAATGGATAAAGAAGATGTGGTCTATATATACAGTTGAATACTACTCAGCCATAAGAAAAGACAAAATTGTGCCATTTGTGGCAACAGGGATTGACCTTGAGGGTATTACGCTAAGTGAAATAATTCAGAGAAAGACAAATACCATATAATTTCACTCATATGTAGGAGATAAACAAACACGCACACAGGTAAGGAGAACAGATTGGTGGTTACCAAAGGAGAAGGGGGTGGGAGGAGGGTGAAAGGGGAAAGGGGCATATATGTATGGTGATGGATCGAAACTAGATTTTTGATGATGAACATTATGCACAAGCTGAAATATAATAATGTACACCTGAAATTTACACAATGTTATAAATCAATGTGATTTCAACAAAATAATTTAAACAAAATTTTTCTTGGGGCCGGCCCTGTAGCCTAGTGGTTAAGTTTGGTGCACTCTGCTTCAGTGCCCCGGTTTGGTGGCCAGGTACAGACCTACATCACTCTTTGGTGGCCATGCTGTGGTGGTGACCCACATACAAAACAGAGGGAGATTGGCACAGTTGTTAGCTCAGGGCACATCTTCCTCAGGGGGAAAAATTGTCTTGGTAGACTAAAGGAAAAAGATATTTTTCTGAAGTCAGTTGTTCTTACTGACCAGGTATAGTATTAAACTACAAATATATAAAGAGTATGATCTATTTAGTACTTTACTGGAAAGTATAGAGGGGCCTTATCAATCTCTTTTACAACTGAGCAAATTGAGGCTGAGAAGCTGAATAAATTGCCTAAGGTCAAACAGTTGTTAATTAGCAAAGTCACCTAAGGTTCTTGTGCCAGTGGCTCCAGATGCTGCTTCCAGTGTAGCTTGGGGGCAAGTAGAGAGAGGGACTCTGAGGACAACAAGCTGGAGGAAGTTGTAGACTTGATCTCTTTTGTTTGGGTTGCTTGCAGCATACAGGCAATCTTGAGATTTGGAATAAAAGGAATTCACAGATGTGTGTATGTGTGTGTGTAGAAGGTGGGTGTGTAGTTAATCCTAATGGCCTCTTCCTGAACACAGGTCATTGCTAATGAGACACACCAGAGTTTGACATTTAGCATTTGGATCCAAATCCTTCTTATTTTCCCCATTGTGTACATGAAACAGTGTGACCTGGGTGTTTTTCTGCTCACTTTTTGGGAGGGAAGATGGGGTGAGTAGAGAGAATAAAGGGTGCTCCTTTGTATTGATTGGTCATTATGTTAAAGAGATGTCTTAAAGCCTGTCTTTAACAGAGACAATATAATAAACTAGGCTTTGTATGTGCAAATGACAGATCCAGGTTTCCACACTATCCAGTGCTCTCTGGGGGTAGAGTAGCATGGGCAGAATATAGAGATATCAGTGCGGAGGGATCTTTTTTTGCTTATCAAATCACTGTAAGTGATGCAAATTACCAGAACAAACCAGTGGCCATATAATTACATTTTCTGCTTCTAAAGTGGCAGTTGCTCCCAAGTAAACTTCTTATAGAGATAACGGTTCCCATCATTGACTGTTGATCAGAAAAACAACTCTAAATCTTTTATCTTTGGAAGGCCAATCTTAAAATGAGAAAAAGGAAACAATACAGCAAAAGTTTGCCTTTGATGAGGTTGAAGGCTGAAATCAATCATAGAGATTTCAAGTACTTGAGAGTTTAACTCATGTTTCAACTACGCTAGTGTTATACAAGACTCATGTGCTGTGGTTCCTGCACATAAGAAGCCTACGATCTAGAAGGCAAGTCTCAGATGTTTGTAACAAGTGGAGAAACAGACAGGTGGTTTGTCAGGAAATACAATAGTGTTCAATGGGCCTGTCCTTTGCCACTAACGAGTGTATTATGGTGCAGAGTGAGTGGGTTTGCATTTCACGGAGGCTGCTTGTAAGCTATGCTTTCTGTGTAAATTACTTAATCCTCTGAAGGTTAATTTCATCATCTCTAAAATAAGATACTATGATTAGTTAATATACAGGACTTTTGTGAGGATATCATTAGATAATGCAGGCAATTTTTAGGTTGTCATTTTGGATGATGTATGCCCAAGTTTAATTCAAGATTACAACTTAGATACACACGAGAAAATTGTAATTGATGCATATTTTCCTTAGAAATTATTTCCAAACTCATAGGATAGTCTAGATAAGAAAAAAATAGTACGTTAAAGGTTTTCAGTGGAAAAAAGTATCAATGCAATCCAGAGTGTTATCAATAGGACCAATTATATCTCAATGGAAAATAGTTTGCACTTACTCTTAAAGCTCATTTTTTAACAGGATGCCTGACAATATGTCACTCTAACTAGTGAATCAGAAACAGACTGACATGGAAATATAATCCCTCCTTGTCTTCCAAATCATCAGCTAACAAACGAGGAACAGTCGGTACATTTATATTGTAGAGTGCATAATTCAAAATGGCATTAAAATGCCTTGCCTCATTTCATGTATGTGAAGAGTAAAGTTTGCTGATAAATTTGTGTTTCAACCTATTAAACATTCCTCTGCTGAGATTTTTTTTTCACTCGTTTCCCTTAGAACACAGTTAATCTTCAGGGTTGTCAGATGCTCTTTCCTCAGCTCCTGATGGACATTAAATCTGTCGAAGAGAAACATATTAAATTTGACTCAGCGTTCAAACGGTAGCAGTCTGGAGTTCCAAGTCACAGTGGCATTGAAGGCGACACACCACTCCTCACGTGGCCTTTTACACTAGAGGTCCTCAGAGCTGTATAGTCCCCACCATTCAATTAGAAATGGGTGAAAGGACATTTCAAGTCCCTGATGCTATTTAAGGGTCCATTTTCTAAAGCAGCCAAGTGACACAAACAGCAGACCACATTGACAAAGACGCAGGCACACCATGTTCCTCCTTCACCTCACTTTTCTGTGAGGGTTGAAATAAAAGAACTCAGAATCACGAGGTTGTGCATCTCCCAGGCAAAGGACGATCATTCTGACAGCTACAAAGAGTGCGTTGAGAAATCGCTGGAAACTGGTTTAAAAACTATCAACCAAGAAACAAGGTCGAGATATGTCTGTTCCCAGAGTGGGCAGCTTCCATCTCGGGGTATGGAAGAGTACCAAAATGTTCCAGTTCAGGACAGCTTTCCTATAACACTCTCTGTTCTGTGATTAAGGTCATAAAAACTTGAACAATATTTTACCAAACTGAATTATCAAGGGTTTGTTTTCCATGCATCTTATCCCCCAAAACTGTGGTTAAATATCAAACCCTGATCAAGGCAAAAAGTACTGTGTTTTTTGTGAAATATATTTGACTGAAAATTCCTAGCATGGTACTCGGTACTAAATACGTGTTCTATAAAACGGTCCCCCTCTGTTCTCATGTAGGCCACCTTGTTTCCCTCCTTACTGAAATGTCCCTCCTGAGAGCAATGGAAAAGAGGGTGATAATTATGTCCAAGGAGAACAGTACCTGAAGGTTCTCTGAGTCACTGATGGAAACTTCCTTTCTCAGCAGGAGTCAAGGTTCAGGAAACGCTTTTACCCTCTGCTTAATAATCAGTTAAATACCCACCCCAAATAGGAAGGAAACACCATAGCCTCAGTAGAGCTGGGAGAATCCTGGTTAACTTTCTATCAACCTTATGTTACACAGAGTGGGTGGCACCTATAGCTGAACATCACTCAGAAGGCTCTCCTCCACTGGGGTGTGCACTCGAATTAAATGTAGAGGTTAGGCAGAGGGGATCATGTTGCCCTATTTACAAGCTCTATCACATAGGACAAGCTGGTTAGCCTCTCGGAGCTGCAGTGTTTGGTATTTTGTTTTGTTTTTATTTTTTTAAGTGAAATAAGGATCAACATATTTGCTTGGTAAGGTTGGGGTGAGAATTAAATGCTGGCACACAGTAAATACATAATAAATGATAACTGTTAATACTTTGCCTTATAATGTTATGATGGTTAATTTTATCTGTCAAGTTGACTAGGCCACAAGGTGCCAGGTATTTGGTTAAAGATTATTTCTGGGTATGTCTATAGGGTGTTTCTGGGTGAGATTAACATTTGTAGACTGAGTAAAGCAAATTGCCCTTCTCAACCTGGGTGGGCCTCATCCAATCTGTTGAAGGCCTGAATAGAATAAAAGGCTGAGTAAGAAATAATTTTTTTCTCTCTGCATGGCTGTCCTTGAACTATAACATTGGTTTTCTCCTGCCTTCTGACTCGGACTGGAGCTGATACCATCGGCTCTCCTGTGTCTAGACTTCTCAGCCTCCATATCGTGTAAGCCAATCCCTTATAATAAATCTTTCTCTATATTATAAATATACATATATTATTATATATTATATTATACATATATATGTATATATATCCTATTGGTTCTGTTTCTCTGGGGAACTCTAATACAAATATTATCACTTGAAATGCATTTCTTTAAGGTAAATGTTTCCTCTTTACACACTCTTTCTTTTAAATCCAAACACCCATGAGGATGTGCTATAATGTCATCAATTGATCATTATAAATCATTATAATAGATTGCTAAATGAGAAGTGTATTTGAGGAAACTGGGGTCGCCACTGGTAAGAAGTCAGACGAAGAGGTTACTCTGTGTTGTATTCCACACAACACTTTGTAATGCCTTATGACAAATTTTGCTAAATGCTGCAGAATTTCCCAAGCCTCAAAATTTTCCTATTCTTTAGTGAGAAAACAAGTCCACATGATGACTGCTACTTTATTATCATAAATTTATGCTCAAATAAAAATATCTCAAGCATATAGTATGCAAATAAGAAAGAAAACTCAACATTGTAAACTGAACAGAAAAAAGAAATCACAAAAACCGAGACACTAGTCATTATTCTTAAAAGACAAGACATAAAAATGAATGGAAAAACCAGGCAATTCTCTGTTTTTTGCTTTTGTTATCAAGATAATTTGAGTGTTCCGAGGTTTCCCAAATAGCCCATTAAAAAACAACAAAAACAAATAAACAAAGCAAAAAAAAAACAACTAAAAACCCCACTAATTATAACATTTTCCCAGACTGGAGTTTCAAGAGATTTTACTTGAATGAGAATGAACATATGGATACAAGTACATGCTCAGAATCAATTGCCTGGTTTGGAGTACCAGACTGAGAACTACCTATGTGTGTAACTCTTCTTTTATTCTTTCAGCCTCAGTTTCCTTCTCTGTGAAATGTGAATAAAAATAAAAGTAATAACTGTGTAAGATTATGTGAGAAGTAAATGAGGGAATGCAAGTAAATTTATTTATCTAAACTTTGATGTATGATAAGTACTCAATAAATAGTACCCAATAAATAATATTAGTATTATCTTTTAATCACTCAAACAGGAAACAGATATGTCAGACATGGCTTTACAGTAGAGATTGGTCAAAAAACCAGCATCTATAAAAACCAGATTCTACTGTCATTATTCTAGATTAATTATCCTGCAGCCAAGATTTAGGCAAGAGAGTTTGGTTGCTTGAAGAAAAAATGATTAAGCTTTCTCAGAAGCATTGAAAGGCTATGAAAATAGAACCAAGGGGGAAAAATAATATAACCAGAAACAAAGGCCTCCCAGGGAAAAAATTGCCAAGTAGAAGCCCCCTCAACCAACCTAAGAATACCGAGGGGAAAATTAAAGTCTGCTGTAGCAGAAGACACTGATTCTAACGTTCCTAAACCCATGAAGCCTATCTCGGCCATTGGCACTTATCTCCTCAGCAGGAGAGGCAAGTGCTTCATGAATATGAAAAGCACCAGACCTACACATAGCAGGCAACTACATGCTTTCATGACCATTGATTTTGCTCATACAAGCAAAAATGCATACGTAGAACAAATAGAAGTACACACAATGTCCATTAGGATTAAAATGTGCTTGAATAAACTCTCAGAACCCTCAAAGTATGCAAAACACTTTAAAAATGCTAAATGCTTCTAACCCTTGCAACTGTCATCTTGCTGAAGCTCGCTGTTAGGTATTTTATGTTCTCTATTGACATAATAGCATTTATTCCATTCGCACAGTTAATGGGGAATTACTTAGTCCAAATTAGCAGCAAAGGAAAAGCATTAGAATTAAAGGTAAAGAAGTTGTTTTTCTCTACATTTTCAAAGTAGCTAATCTCTAAACATGACCTATCAAGGAACCATGCCTTCCAATATCCACATCCTTGTGTAATTCCCTTTCCTTGAAATTTGGCCAGACCTATAACTTGCTTCTGACCTGTAATATGTGGCAAAAGGGGCACCTTGTGACTTCCAAAACTAGGTCATAAGACTTTTTTCAGCTGCATCTTGGTTTTTTGAAATGCTTCTTCTATAGACTCTAGGAAAAAAGTATGAATTCCCTGAGATCACCATGCTTTGAGGAAGCTCAGACTAATCATACAGAGATGCTGTGTGGAGAAAAAGAGATATGCAGCCAGTCAACAATTGTTCCACCCACTCCAAATGAGGTGCCAGCCTTGTCTTGGTCTTCATACCAGTAGAGTCTTTAGATAATTCCAGCTGCAGCTGCAACATTTGACACCCCAAGTATGAACCATCCTGCTGACCCCAGTCAACCCACAGTTGATAAATTACATCTTCTTGCCTAAGTTTCCTATTCTCTAAAATGGAGATAGCAGTAATACCTACTCTTAGAGTTATTTGAAAGATAACTTATTATAAATAATAAATACTGCCTTTAAAGGAAAGAAGAAACATAGAAAGAAAAGAAGGTGAATGATATAAAACACTGAAATCATTTCTTTCCTTAAAAGCCCTAAAGTAAGTTGGAATAAATCCTTCTCACGGTTAAGGATATTTACTAAAGAAGCTATTTCTAGTTCTCTGAACTTAATTGAAAATATCATAAGAAAAATGTAAATGTGAAGAAAAGTCCAGCAACCTCCTTCTAGGAGCCCATGCTCCAGAGACCATCAGTGGAGTGACAATCCTTTTTTGAAAAGTCATGTGCATGTGTGTGTGTACATGTGTTTAAAGAAAACTAATCTTCCCAGAAAGAAGGAAATACAGAAGATTCAGCGGAGTTTGAAGCTGAATGCTCTTGTCTGCGCAGGGCAATTATAGACACAATTATGCAGGGTTTTGTAGGGAGAGTTGTGGTTACAGCAACATAGAATAATGAAAGTTAAATGACTGTCATTAGCCAGCATGACCGCACAATTCCTCGGATCTATAATGGGAAACACTTCAGCCTCAGCCTGGGTCTGTTATCACTCCTCGCTGGTCTCAGGCAGCTAGTTTTAAAGGTAGCTCCTCTCACTATTTCACCCCTAGACTGTGACATAATGAAATGACCACTTAGTTTTAAAGATAGCTCCTATCACTTTTTGGGGTCAAGATAGTAATATATGGAATGACCACACTTTATCATCGAGTTTGTACTTCCCATTAACTTTAAACAATAGACGTGTTCTTCTCTTACCACAGTAGAAGAATACAGCAGCCACGTGCTGCAGAATGTTTAAGGCAGTTGTGTAATTTATTAGGCTTATCAGGATACTTTCAAAAACAAAACAGGATACTGTTAATAATTTCTTCAGAAGAGAAATTCCAGACACCTGGACTGTTCTCTGCAAACAGGGTCTTAAGGCTACCTTAAGGATAAGACATGCAGCTAACGAAGAGAGTGAATGTGGGTACAGCTTCTCTTCACAGGAATCCGTATAAGAAAGCAGCAGCAATGTCCCTTCCATTGGTTAAACATATTCTTCTGCAATATAATAAAGAGAACAAAAACGCATTACTCAATATTACTCAATTACTTGATACCAAGGCAAAGAGATATCTGGTAAATGTCTTTCTAGCAGTCTGCCTATACTGAAAAATATTAAATTCACATGATAGAGAAAAGAAACTAGAGTGAAGCAAATGATCTCTCACCACAAGAGAGATAAACCCAGTTCCCAAACTCTCCAGGTCTCTACAATACAGCACATTCTAATCTGATATGACACCAGCCTTCCATCAAGATAACTTGGGTGAAAGAGAAGGTAGGTATCTAGCTGCAACAGAGTAGGCAGCTTTGGTGGTTAGACTGAAGAAACACCAAAGACAGTTCCTCTGTCCTGAGATGTCTCCTTTATAATCCCACTGTGGGGTCTGCAATTTCCACTTTCAGCTGCTGATTTGAGAAAAGGCCTCTGCTAAAATCCAGTGGTGTTGCTTGGAAAGACTGGTGTTGTGTGGTAGAAAGAGCACTTGGCAAGGAGTCAGGAGACCTATCCACCAGCCCCAGGCTTGCAACAACAACCTAATTCCCAATTATCACATAAGCTTTTTGAGCCTCAGTGCTCTGCCCTCCTTAGAAGTTTGGTATGGAGATGAATGAGATACAATGTGTATGGAAAACAAGCAACAAACAAAAACTTTGAAATGAGTAAATGTAAGATACGGTTAGAATAGTACTCAAATTGATCTAAGTATATTTAGGAGCTTGGCCCAAATAAGCAGCTAGGAGTAAATGGGTCACATTTCTATAACCTTGGCCCAGTTACTTAACTTCCTGAGTCCCTTCCTGAGACTCAATTTCCATCTTTATAATGGAGATAATAATAGAATCTCTCTTAGGGTTATTGTTAGAATTATGAGACAGATTATTGAGTTTAGCATGTCATTTGGCTTATTAAAATCATTCAAAAAACGTCAGAAAATAAGACACCAAGTTTTCACAAAGAGAAAAGGCCTGAGGAAGTGCAGGGATAGGCTAATTCCCTGGCAGGGGAGGGTAGGCCTGAATGGTGTTTGGTGATGGGGACCCAGGGGCAGCCCTAGAGTGGCATGATGGCTACTCAGGACTGAAATGGGCAGGAAAAGCAGCTTCCTTAATGTCAGATTTTTAGCTAAGCCAGACCTACTAACTTCAGGTTACACAAAAGTCTAATGTCATGCAGAGCATCATGAGAGAGATATGAGGAGTATCAGAGTAGCATGGTGGTTAACAATGTGGGCTTCGGCTGCTCCTCCGTGAATGTGCTGTGTGGTCACCCCAGGTTACTTAACCTCTCTGAACCTGTTTCATCTGCCAGGAGGAGGAGGGGACCCTATTTGCATGTGATATGTCTCTCCCACAAGGCCTGTTACCAGGAATAAGTACTTAATAAGTACTTAATAAATGGTAACTACTCTTATTACTACATTTGTTGATTACTTCCTGCCCTTATGGAGTTTACAGCATAGATAGAAGAACAGATGGGTAGGAAGGCTAATCTACATGAAATGATGAGCCCAGAATAGAAGACAGGAAATAAAGTCCA
This sequence comes from Diceros bicornis minor, assembly GCF_020826845.1. Taxonomy (NCBI): domain Eukaryota; kingdom Metazoa; phylum Chordata; class Mammalia; order Perissodactyla; family Rhinocerotidae; genus Diceros; species Diceros bicornis. The sequence continues at coordinate 72,439,749 of NC_080745.1, forward strand.
AAATTATTTATTTATTCCTTTAATCACTGTTTACTAAACATCTACTCTATATCATGTAGTATGCTAACAGGCTGGGAATTTTGTAATTATCTGTGCTGTCTGTCTCATGGAACTCACATTCAAGTGGTGCTGAAGACTTGAGGGTTCCTGACCCCTATCACAGCTGAAACCTTGTGATTTTCCACACCAAACCCCCTTCTAATTCCAGCTGGAAGGATGAGGAAATGTACACAAACCTGCCTCAAGCTGGGCCGGCTCAAGTTCGGCTGCAGACATCAGAGCATGGGGTGTGCTGATCACACAGAGATTTTTCTGAAGATCATCTCACTTGAGTCCCAGTTCCCAAGAAGCCTATGAGATTGCCCTGTCCTTCAGTCCTGATGTTTTGAATCTCCTCTGGCCTGGGAGCAGAAGAATGGTCCAGGTGGAATTCAAAGTTCTGTATTCATATGAGACCATTTTGATGACAATTTTAGGCCCTGTCCTGTGGCATAAACAAAAGCCTCTGGGCTAAAACAAAAAACAAGACTACCAACGCTGAATTGTGTAGATAAGTAATTTAACCTGGTTTGGCTTCATTTCCTCAGCTATAGTCCTGTTCTCCTCATTTGAATCTATGAGAGGCAAGTGATAAACATGAAACATGGGCCAGCCCCCATGGCCTAGTGGTTAAGTTCGGCACACTCTGCTTCGACAGCCCAGGTTCAGTTCCAAGATGCAGACCTACACCACTCGTCTATCAGTGGCCATGCTGTGACCGTGGCTCACGTAGAAAATAGAGGAAGATTGGCAACAGATGTTAGCCCAGGACAAATCTCCCTCAGCAAAACAAAAACAAAAACATGAAACAGAAATGGTTTGTAAAGAATGAAATATCTCAACCTGTAAGCCTTAGGTGTTACAAAGGAAAATACGACCAGGAGGAGAAAAGCAATAAGAACATTTAAATAGCGACTTGCTTTGGTAATTTATGCTTTTTCAGAGTAATATTCTCTCTATATCTATACCTAATATGCCTATGCATATGTTTCCATCATCTACAACCACATCTGTCTATCTGGGAAAAGAAAGAGAGAGAGAGAAACCAATTTTTTTTTTTTGGTTAGTTATTTTATATAAGCTTATAATTCTCAGTTTGACCCTAAAACACAAATCAAAATCAATTCAGGTATTTATTTAAAAAGCTGATTCCTGCTGAGTTCCAATCAGACCTATTGAATCAGTGGGCCTGGGGCCTGGGAACATGCATCTTAACTAATTCCCCAGGTGATTCTTACCCAGACGTTCCACAGACCACACTTTGAGAAATAGTGCAATGGCATCTACCCTACACAATGCTAACCTTAGGAATTAGGGAACATCAACACTTGGCCTGGAAAAAGCGTCTCATAAATCTTTATCTGTAGAATCAAGAGAGCCCCAGGAGCTCCGAACTTTCCCCTTGGTATAGACTGAGCAGTACTAGAGCCTTCAAGCCCTCAAAACCTTCCACTGAGGCAGCACAAAATTCGGTGGTGAAGAGGTATGGGCTCTGAATCTGATAGTCTGAGACTGAATGCCAGGTTTAACGATGATCGTTTCTGCGACCGGGGAAGTGAGCCTGACCTTCTTCATGTGTAAAATAGATTAGTAAGCACGCTGTCCTCTCTGTGTATCTGTGACTACATGAAATATATCAACTTGCTTAATATAATGGCTGGCACATGGACTGAGAAATGTTAGCTAGGAAACCAAGGCTCTTAAGTCATATATTTGTCCCTGGTCACATTTGAAGAACATGCTAGAGTAAATAAGCATAATTCTCTTAGAAAAAAAAAGTAAAAGTATGTTAATTATTTATTGCTGTATACAAAACCAACACTTAGTGGCTTAAACAAAAATGATTGCTTATTTATCATAATTCTGTGGATTGACAATCTGGGCTCATCTTCCACTGACTTTTGTGGCTGAAGCCAACTTTGTGGTTGATGGCTCAACTGGGACTGGACAGTCCAAGTGGCTTCACTAGCATGTTTAGTGGTTGGTGCTGGCTGTCAGCTGGAACAGCTCAGTTCTCCTTCTCTATAGGTTAGATAGAGCTTGTTTATAGTAGGATGGTCTCGGGGATCCAAAAAGCAAGAGAAATCCTATAGACAGAACCTCTCAAGGTCTAGGCTCCAGAACTCACACATCACTTTTACCACATTCTAATGATCAAAGCAAGTAAGAAGACCAGCCCAGAATTAAGGGCATGGAAAAACGCATTCCAACTGTGATGGAGAAGTGACAATGTCACATTAGAAAAGGGCTCTGATATAGGGACTGGTGATTCATTAGGGAGCATTAATGTAGATATCTACCATAAACGTCATTCAAATTGGGAAGAAATCTGTAAATGGGTAAGGAGTCATAATCTTATAGTCTAAAGTAGGCCTAATCCAGGAAAATAATTTTTCATGGAATTCATGCAAGTGCCTCAACTTCCTTTACTTCAAATGAACTAAACCTATTCACAAGGGTGACAAGATACTTTCACTACCAAGAGCATTCAGATTGCTGTGTATCAGAAGATTCACAACCAAGAGATAAGAGGTGGCTTCTCCCCAACTTCTCCTCCATCTTCTCCTCATTATCACTCTATGCCAGGCCCAGGGCTAAGTGCTTTAATTTTTTTCAATCAATTAATCAATTACATATTATTGTCCTATTTTGCTGGAAGGCAATTGAGACTTCAAGTGTTCTTATATCTACAGAGGGAAACTAAGGAGGTAACTTCATATTCTTTGATGGTACTGCTTATTTTAGTTTTCCTCTATCCTCGTTTGGTACCCTGCCAGAGCACAATGGAGAACCACTGGCACTGCATACAGGTGCACACTGAGCTTCGGGCACTGCCTAGTGATGCCTGGGCTCTTCTCTTCTGCCAGGAGAGCTGGACACTAGGAATGGTCCATGATGACAGTGACATCGTAGTCATTGAGCATATCCCAATGTACCACTGTCACAGACTCACCGGAGAGACACATTAACCTTCAGGAGAACAATGAGCTTTGCCTGATAGTAAAGAGCAAGAATTAGACAATTTCTCCTAAAGATATTTAAAAGGATTAGTGATGTTAAGTGATCCCAAGTCTGCATGGATGAACTTGCTCTTTATTTCTCTTCCTTCAGAACTTGAATGTTGAGCTGTGAATCGAAGCCCAACCACATGTACAATTCAGGTCCCTGCTTAATATAATCCGCTCATTAGCATCTTTCTATACTTAATGTTTGACTATGTATATATGTGGTTTAAATATTAGAAAAATATGTATATATAAATTCTAAAACTATACAGTGAAAAGTAACTCCCTTGATCTTATTCAATGTACACCCTTGTCTTCATAGATAACCACTTTTATTAGTTTCTTGGGGTTCTTTTTCTATTGTTTATACAAATGCAAACAAACATGAAGAATAATTATTACTACCTCTTCTTTTAAACAAAGATTACATATGATGCATATTTATTCTATGTTTTATTTTGGTATATATTTTATAGTAATTTTATTATGTTCATGGAAAACTTCTTCATTTATTTTACACATGTTTGCTACTATAGCAAATATATTTATCATGATTTATTTAACCAGTCCTCTCTTAATGAACACTTGGTTTGTTGTAATTTAATTCAGTGGCTCTTATAAGCAATGCTGCCATGAAACTCTTTGTATATACGTCATTTCACACACTGCAAGTAAATCTAGAAGATGAATTCCCAGGAATGAAATTGCCAGGACAAAGCTTAGTCACATTTTTAATTAAAAACATTTTTTTTTAATTACTGAAAATTTGAAATACAGAATGAATTTTTCAAAAATGTATCCACGAAAGATTACTTTGGGTTGAGGGTACATGTGCTCTCTTAATTTCATGGGGAATAAAGTAACATCTTCTTTTCAAAGTCTTTCCCCAAACTCAAGTATGGAGCTGTATTTTTTCTCAGCAAGTAGAATCTCCTGTTACCAGCTTAATTTACCCAGAACCTCACGTCTCCCTGCTCAGACATATTTGAGGCATCTCCACTGGCTGTAATTTGAAATTCGGGTCATTTACTAATGATTCTAATGGCTATTTCCATGGCTCCTCTATACGAATCCATACTTTGTGCTGGTCTACACCCAGGCCTATGCTCTTCTGTCTCTGATCCTCTTCTTATACTATTTACCTCAAATATCCCTTCCAAAATCTAAGTCATTAAAACCACGCTTATCCTTCAAGGCCCTACTCAGGTGCTACTTCTCCATGAAGTGTTCCCAGATATCTTTTCACTCTTTACTCTCAACTCTTACATGGAACCTTATCCAATCCACTCATTTGGTTCTCACCCCCATCGCATGGTTTTGCATCTACATGTTCTCTCTCCCTCCAGACCACAAGGTTTTCTGGAGCAAAAGCCATGTCTTATCTTTCTGACTTTTTCCATCGAACTAGCAAAAAGCCTTGCATAATCAGTGCTTATAAATGTTTGTGATGACTCTCGTCAACTCCCTAAAGCTCTTAGCTGTGATTTCCCTCCTTTTTGCTCTGAGGAACTGCGATAGCAGCTCTTTTCATGGTAATTTCCTGTGACTGCTTCTGTGGATTTCTGACTGCTTTTCACTATAGCTCTTTCAAAAAACTCATAGTTTCTCCAAAGCTGGACAGCTCCATCATATTTTCTTCCTTCTTGAAAGTACCTTGCAGAAGAGCCTAGTGAGATTCTTGTAATGAGTACTGTGCTGTACAGTTTAGATAGAAGCTATGGAGGACACTGTGTTGCAAGTGTCAGAAAACTCAAATCACATTAGCTTAAGCAAAAATGAAAATGCAATGACTTCCATGTAAGATAATTTCAGGAGTAGAATTCCAGCTTCAGGCATGATCCACAAGCTCAAGGGATATCATCAGATCTCCAATGCACTGTTTCTCTAGCTTCTGCTTTCCTGCGCGTTGGCTTCATATAAGTGGGTCTCTCCATGTGAGAGCTCCAGTGGCTCAAGCCTTAGGACCTTCTTTGAGTTCAGCACAAAGAAAAGGCTTCTCTTTCACAGTATCTCAGGAATGTGCCCACTTGGATGAAAGATCATTTCTGAACAATCACTGTGGCCAGAAAGTTGAGAATATTCCTGAACCAAATCACAATGACAGGTAAGTGGCAAGTGAATTTCCTGAAAAGAAAATCAAGTTGCTTTTACCAGAAGTGGGAATGGATATTGTGCAGGCCAAACTAGAAATCACTACAATTCATAAAATTATTTTTCTGGGAAGCGAGCCTATAGCTTTCATCAGATTTTCATTGTGATCTAATTTCTTTTAAAGTGGTTAAGAACCGATATAAACCAATGGTCCTGTAAAAACCCTGAAGATAGATGTGAATGGTAGAAATACTGAAATTGAAATAAAAATGTCTCAGATTCTCATCTGTAACAGCTCACTGAGGGCTTTCAATATCTGAATCTATTAAAATTGGAATATTAACATCTGTAGTAGGCCAAAGAGCCTACTACACTTCTCTTTTCAAGGACTCTTTATAATTAGCATTTTTTAATTCAATGTCTGCCTCATATAAGCTCCATGAGGGCAGAGAACACATCTTTCTTACTCACGTATTTGGTCATTTTCTGGTGGCATGCAAATAATTGAAAAGTGGATTAAAATAGACAAGACGTGATAAGAATAGGGCTATGAACAAAAAGGATATAAAATCAAAATTTTATTGATCTTGATTTCCTGGGCTTTAACTAATGGCCATGCAGACCATCTACTGAATACTTTGTCAGAAAATCTAGATTATAGCCCCAGATTTCCTGTTAACTAATGGTATAATTTCAATTGTTAATTTTGCTGAACTCTAACTTGCTCTTTTGTAAAATATGGACTATGATGGGTGACATCTAAAATGCTTTGCAGAATTAATATTGGTGTTTTAGAAACATGGTGTACCAAAGTGTGTCACTTGAAATACAGTAATTTTATAGATCAACATTTGAATCTAAAATGATTGCTCTAAAGGTATAGAACATGCATATGAGGCCTGACTCTTAGACTATCCATTTCATCTTCTCTCTCTTTTATTTCCCTTTCTTCCTCCAGGCATTCAGAGTTATCAGGCACCTGATCTCTATATGACAACCCTTAGGGTTCTAAAATTTAATTAGATCCCTCTATATCTCTGCCTTGAATTAGTCACCCTACTGTGGTCCAATAGTAACCATCTTTCAATATTATTCAAAATCTAGCTGTCAGTAAACGACTATTAATTTACTACATAGACTGATTATGAGATTTTCTTTTCTGATCTTAAATGCATAGTGTATGACACATGATATAAATGACAGGAAATTAATTTGTTGTGTATCTTTTATCTTAAGAGTAGAGCTCAGTGACAACATGATAGCAAAACACACATTGGAGAGGGGTGTTCCTCCACTGACCTCTCCTCTCCTGTTCTTTCATTCTTCCATGAATGATTGATTTGGTTGTTCTTACTTTCCCAAAAGACTTGCCTGCCTTCAACCATTAATCAACACCAACCTTGCCAAATTGATTTTTATAAAGTGTAACACTTGAAAATCAGTCTCTCTCTCTATCATATCTATCTTTATCTATTTCTACCTTTTAAATTTGCAAAGTCTGCAGCTCTCACCAGCTTGTTCATTGGTTTAAGATCATTAATAAAACAATAATCAAATAAAAAGTCCTCAGGCATAAACATAATAAAAGAAAATAGATGACTGTTGAAACTCATCTTTAATATTATGTTATTCTAGTATGCTGATTTTTAAATTTACCTTAAGTAAGGGAAAGGTGACAACTTGAATATAATTTTATTTTTAAACTTTTCCTTTCTATTTTAAAATTATTATCTTTGTGTTTGAGATACTCCTTCAACACTTTTCTCATATACCTGTCAGATTCAAATCCAGGGTTCACTTTAATATTGCCAGCTATTTTTATGGATCCCCACCATTGGTGAAAAGCAAGTGATGTAATTCATTGACTGCACAAAATACAGCATTGGAAAACCTGCTCCTCTTCTAAAAAATATTAGTTACATATGCAAAAACTATTTATTTGCTTCATATAATAATCTTATAAAAGAATTTTTATAAAAGAATTAAGAGATTTCTACTCCTATAGACCTGGTTTCAAATCTTACAGCTGCCATGTTATAATGGTAAAACTTGCGACAAGGCTCAGTTTCCTCACCTGTATAACTGAAGTAGAAATAACACATATAACCTAGGGTTATGATGAAGATCATACAAGATAGGACTTGAAGTATATTTAGCCGTGGGTCGGGTATATACCAAGTTCTCAGTAAGTGAAAATGTGGACAATTTTGTTCTTATTCTATTCTTTGTATATGCCTTTTATCATTCCGTTCAACAGGAAATTTCTTTGGTTTTTCCATGGTAACCAAACAAAAGGCACAGATAAGCCTACATTTTTTTCAGGTAATATGTTTTTTTCATATAATAAGATCTAGTAAGAAGCTAGTACCCTGCTCTTGTTCAGCATGATCCATATGCGGTCTCTACACATTCCTGCCATCGATTCTTCTCATACTCCCAGCACACAAAGTCCTGAAGTTGCTTCTAGCTAATCTGTCTTCATTTGTGTTATCCTTTGATATTCTTTATTGCCTCCTCCTCTCTGGGATGCAGTCTAAAATAGCTTCTCTCCATCAACTTTGGGTATCTCCCAGAGTCCTAGGCAAGACAGTTTTACGTAATTCCTTACCTGGGTCACTATGGAGTAACAGGGACTGGGGATAACCTCTGCTTGTAACTACTAGGAAGAAAAAAACATATAAATTGGAAAGAAAAAATTAAAACTGTTCTCATTTGCCTATGGCATAATTGTCTACATAGATCTGTTGGTGTCTTTATAAAAACTAATAAAATTACTCTTGTGGGATGAATTGTGTCTCCCTCCAGATTTATACATTGAAGCCCTAACCCCAGGTACCTCAAATTTGACTGTACTTGGAAATAGCATCTTTAAAGAGGCGACTTAGTTAAAAAAAATGGGCCCTTAGGATCTGACTAGTGTCCTTATAAGAAGAGGAAATTTGGACGCACAAAAAGACACCAGAGATGTGTGCCCACAGAGAAAAGGTGGCCCTCTACAACCCAAGGAGAGAGGCACTGATGAAACTAAACCTGTCCACACCTTGATCTTGGGATTCTAGTCTCCAGAACTGTGAGAAAAAAAATTTCTGTGGTTTAAGCCACTCAGTCTGTGGTATTTTGTCATGGTAGCCCTAGCTAACTAACACAACTATTAATTGTCTTTAGCAAGGTTTCAGCATACAAGATCAATACACATAAACAACTCGTATTTTATACATAAGCAGGAAACAATCAGAAATTGAAATTAAAATTAATGCCATGTACATTAGCTTCAAAAGTATGAAATACTTTGGGATAAATCTGACAAAAGATGTGAAAGACCTGTAAACTGAACATATAAAACATTGTTGAGACAAAATAAAGAAGACCTATGTAAACAGAGATGTATATTTTGTAAATGGATCAGAAGACTCAATAGTCTTCCGATGTCATTTTCCCAAATTTACCTACATATTCAATGCAATCCCAGTCAAGATTCCATCTGGCTTTTTTCCTAGAAATTGACAAGCCGATTCAAAAATTCATATGGAAGTGCAGAGGACTTAGTGTAGTCAAATAGCTTTGAAAAACAACAGTTTAAATGTTAAGTCTGTTTGACTCCAAGGTTTATAATAAAGCTACAGAAATCAAGAGAATAAAGTATTGGTGTCAAGATAGGCAAATAGATCAGTGGAACAGAACAATGTCTAGAAGTAGATCAACACATATATGGAAAACTGATTGTTATAAAGGTGCAAAGGCAATTCAGTAGAAAAAAAGCATAGTCTTTTCAACAAATGGTAATCAAATAATTGGATATCCATACGCCAAAATGTGAATGTCAATCCATACCTCACACCATGTACAAATATTATCTCAGCATTGACTACAGATCTAAAATTTTAGAAGAACGTATAAGATAAAATATTTGTGACCTTGGATTAAGCAAATACTTTTTAGATATGAGACAAAGGCATTCTCCATAATAGAATAAGTTGATAAATTGGGCTTCATCAAATTAAAAGCTTCTACTCTTCAAAATACACTATTAAGAAAATAAAAAGACAAGCTACAGACTTGATAAAATATTTACAAAGCATAAACCTACGAAAAAGGACTCATATCCAGAATATATAAAGAATTCTCAAAATTGAATAACAAGCAAATAAACAACTCAATACAAAAATGGGCAAAGAACTTAAGGACACATTTCACTAAAGATGTTATGTAGATGGAAATAAGCACATGAAAAGATGTACAGTATCATTATTCATTAGAGAAATTCACGTTATAACCATATGACGTATTGCTCAACACTTATTATAATGGTAGAAATTAAAAAGACTAATCATAACGAATGTTGGCAAGGAATGGAGCAACTAGAACTCTCACACACTATTGATGTGAATTAAAAATGGTATGATCACTTTGGAAAACTGTTTGACATTTTCTTAAAAAGGCAAACATACACATTCAATATGGTCCAGATATTCAACTCCCCAGTATTTGCCCAATGAAAGCAAATGTCTACACAAAGTGTTACACAGAATATTTATAGAAATTTCAATTATAATTGCAAAAAAAACTAGAAACAATCCAAATGTCCACCATCAGGTGAATGAATAAACAAATTGTGAAATATTCTTACAATAGAAACAACAGGATACTACTCTGCAATAAATAGGAAGGAACTATTGATACACAAACAACACAGATAAATCTCAAAGTAATTATGCTGAATTAAAAAAGCCAGACAAAAAAAGTACACACTTTATTATTCCATTTATACAAGAGTCTAGGAAATGCGAAGTAATCTATAGTGACAGAAAGCAGATCAAGGTTATCTGGACAGGGATGGGAGGAATGAGAGGGAGATACTTTACAGGGGAACTAAAGGTTCTGGTCACCAGATCCAACGTGTGGATGCATGTGTGCAAGGGGGCTTCCCCAAACCAATAAGCAATTCTCTGATACCAGCTGGGTGTCCTACAATTTAACTCAATTCTGACACTATCTACCAGGAGATAGGGTCAGATTCCACACATCAAAGGGTCATTCCTATAAGCCTGCCCCCCCCCAACACACACACTTCGGATGCCAATCACAAGCCCAAGTTGTTACCTGTGTTTCTGACCCACTGACTACAAATCAGAGGTTCTCACAATCCCCTCTTTGGGTTTTATTAATTTACTAAGTGGCTCACAGAACTCAGGAAACTCTACTAGATTATAACTCAAGAACAGCCAGATGGAAGAGATGCATAGGGCAAGGGAGAAGGAAAGGGTGTGGAGTTTCCATGCTCTCTCAGAGAGTACCACTCTCCCCAAATCTTTGCATGTTCACTAACCCAAAAATTCTCTGGACTGCCTCTTTTGGGGATTTAAGGGAGGCTTCATTACATAGGCATGATTGATTAAATCATTAGCCCCTGGTGAGTGATTGAAATTCCAGCTCCTCTCCCCTCCCCCAGAAGTCAGGGGGGTGGGACTGAAAGTTCCAACCCTATAATCACATGGTTGGCTCCACTGACAACCAGCCCTCATCCTTAGGTCCTTTCCAAAAGTCACCACATTAACACGACAAAAGACACATTTATGGCTCTCATCGCTTAGGAAATTTCAAGTCTTTTAGGAGTTATGTGCCAGAAAAAGGGAAGACCAGATGTATATTTCTTATTATAAATCACAATATAACAAGAACATTAACATGTTTGGGGGTGATGAATATGTTCATTTATTTATTTACAGTGATGGTTTCTGGTTGTATATGTTTATTGAAACTCATCCAATTGCCCATCTTCAATATACGCATTTTATTGTATGTCATTTATATCTCAGTAAAGCTGATAAAAATGAAGGTGAAATAAAGAACTTTTCATAAAGACAAATGCTGAAAGAATTCATCAGCAGCAAAACTACAAGAACATATTACAATGACTCTAGTCTATGTAGGACAAAGATTCTATGACATTTAGATTTCTCATTGATAGTGAGATTTTGTGGCACAGAGAAAAAGGAGAATAAAATAAGAAGTATCTCCAAGAGCTGAGTTTTATGGAAGAAATCATCCAACTCGTTCTAACAAAGCCTAAAGATAAAAGGCCTTCTTGGGAACCAAAGAAAAATTCACCATCCTTTATTTATTTATATGACTACATGTAGGCTAATTGAAAAGCAAGCTAGAATGTTATTATTCTGGCCCATAGTGAGTGGGAAGAAGCCTTGCCTGGGCTTGTAGAAAATGACCAGGCTGAAGGGCTGAGAGCTTGCAGATAGCTAGCATTCCACAACATAAGTCCAAAGGTATTGCAAACAGAAGAGTTCCAGACATGTTCTGATATTCATAGAGATCTGTTCCAGAAATGCCAACTGGATCCCAGGAAGAAGGTCTTTTTCTAATGCAGATAGCATGGAATTACTATAGCTCTGGGTAATTGGTGCATTTACCACAAGAAGCCAGACTATTGCTGATGATGTAGGGAGAAAATTCATCATTGCAGGAGAAGCTGATGGCAAAATCCGAGTAAATAGAAAGTCAAGGACCTTGCCAAGTAGGACAGGATTCAGAAACTCAGTCTGGGAACTCAGGTTTAGTGCAAAGAAGTCAACAGGCAAATGTTCTGTCTTATGGGCAGAACCATGGGGGCAGGAAGATGAGGTTAAGAAGGCTGTCAAATTATGGGTACATTTATATGCAGACCACGCAAAAAACACAACTAATGCCAGATCGAGAGTCATTACAGACAGTGTGAATTGGCACACTAGAAATGCTAATTAAATTCCAGCTGCACAGGAATGTCTTAGAAACTAGTTAGGGCCAGGCAGAAGGTAGAAAGCCTCGTTAATTTCACTTGAAAGGGGCTGAATGAAGTAGAGGCTGATTCGCTCACTTGGTGTTCTTTTTGAGCAAGTGGATTAAATTGGTGGTGCTGCCCTCAGTCTCTCCTAAATGAGTGCCTACTATGAGTCAGGCACATAACTCTGTGCTTTAATTCTCCCACTAACTCTAAGCCATAGACACCATTAAGGTCTATATTGAGTGAGAAAACTGAAAAACAGAGAAGTAAACTATCCAAGTTCACACAACTAAGACAATGACAGAAACATGATTCAAAGCTGAACTGCCAAATCCCAGAGCCTGCACTTTTAGCCACAACTCGCTACTTGTTGCGACACCTTTGGCTAGGGACAGGGAAACACACCAACTCACCAGCCCTGATGGCATAGCCACCCCTCTAACTACCCATTATTTCAAACCAGGATAAGTTTTTTCTTTCAAAATCCAAGATCCCTTAGGATTTTGTAAATAGTAAATACTGTCTTTTCCTTTTGTACACCAGAGCGTTTTACGGATGGACTAGACATACTATTTCCTCAGTTACTGAAGTTCAATTAAGATCAAAGGAAAAGCCAAAACTTGTCTTCAGCACATGAGATTAGTATTATTTTCTCCTCATCCTACAGCAGAAAAGAGGCATAGGGTGGATGGAAAAGTGAAAAAAACTGAAGAATATCAACCCATTTTGAAATCAACAGTAATTTATAAAACGATATTAAATTGAATTATTGTGTCTACTCTGAAATGTACCACCAACCTCTTAACTATTGAAATCAGCATAATGGTGTTGTGATACTGTGATGAGCTGTACATTTCATCCAATATATGATTCCCAGGTACAGAAAATTTTGTTTAATTTTATTATGGATTTTTTTATTATATTTCAAAAAAATCAGAGTTTGATAAATTATTTAGGGAAAACTAGATATGAATCCAGCACCCCCTGCATGCAAAGAAAATTTGATTCAAGTAAATGTATTTTTGACAAATGACTTGTACCTGCGTGATTTATCAACATGATGTGGAATGGCCCTAAAACAGCGTGGTATCAGGCCTATTTTGCATTTGGTCCTTCTGTGGCAGACTGAGTGTAGAGTGGAAGAAAATGTAATTCATTTCCATGAGGAAGGTAAAGAAAAAGTTGAGTTTGTGTTAAACTGACAGTGTATCTCAAACAACAGAGAATAAAGCAAAAGCAATAAAGAAACATAACATTTACTTGAATCTACAATCATGGAAATTATCCTTGATTGCTGAAGAAAGAAGATACGTCATTAGAGCTAACTGGGCTTATTAAACCATGCCACAAAGTGCTTTCTTACTTGATAAACTTTAAGAAGCCACAATCAGCTTAGAGTTAGAAAGCACCACCACCACAGCATTAACCAAGGTTAAAAAAATGCTCATCTGGGTTTGGGAATCACATTTTAAGTGTTGGCAGTTATTTACCTGAGCAACACAATGAAGAGATACCTAGACAGAATCATCAAGAATTGATGATGGACTGAATACAGGGAGGTAGGGGTACAGAGGTGTCAAGGATGGTTTCTAAGTTTGTTCAACTTAATAAAGATTTAGAACACCAAATTTGTAACACGAAAACAAATCACTTTGGGAGAATATTGGCCAAGATTGTAGTTCTGGATTTGTTGCGACTGAGGTGGCTTTTTCAACATCCCATAACAGATGCTGAGTAGGAAGTGGAATGTACCAACCCAGGGCTCATAAGGGGGGTAAGCTGAAAATAGAATCCTGAGATTGCCTACACTTGAGATCACTTGAGGATACGCACACATGCATACATACGTATACAAATATATGTACGTGAATTTTTTTCGGGGAAGCACATTAAAAACTCGACTTTAAAAAAACACGTAGAAAACAAAGAACTAGAAAAGAAAGTAGAGTGGGAGGAACCAGTATGGTAGATAAGAGATCAGGAGAGAGAGAAGGCAAAGGAAGTGGAAGTTTCAGGAAGATCGGAATTGGTCAGCTATGCCAAAGAGGGCTGAAATGTCAGGTAGAATGACAACTTAGGTATGGGCATTAGATTTAAAGATAAGAAGCTCATTATTGACCTGAAAGCTTTAATGGTGGAGTGAAATGGGTAGAAGTCCTGTCGTAGTATACTTTGTAATGATGGCACTGTAAGGTGCTGGAGATGGTGAGGGAAAAACTTCTTTTACAAGGTTTAGCAGTGAAAAGAAGGAAGTAAAGTGGCAGCTGGAGATGATCACAAGATGCGAATATGTAGTATTTATTTTGTTTGTTTATTTTACAGACAAAAGTGGTTTTAAAATATTTAAGTGATAAGTGTTGCCTAAAGAAGGAAGGTTTGAAGATATGAGAGAGACAGGAGATACCAGACAGCTTGAGGTTCTTAAGAAGATGAGAGAAAATAAGACCCAAAGCACAGGTAGAGGGACTGTTTTCATTTTAAAGGATAGGTACGCATGTATGTAGTTATTTACTTTATAGTTATTTTTATTGAGATATATTTCATGTATGACACAAATTACTCTTTTATAAGCATACAATTTAGTAACTTTTATTATATTCACAAGGTGTTTAAACCATCAACTAATTCCTGAATATTCTCATTAGCTTCGAAAGAAAGCCCATAATCATTATTGGCCATCATTTAATCCCTCTCCCCCAGCTCCTCTAGTGACCAGTAATCTACTTTCTTCTCCTATTGATTTGCTTGTTCTGTATACTTCATATAATCTGAATCATAAAATATCTGACTTCTTTTACTTAGCATAATATTTTCGATGTCTATTCAGATTGTAGCATGTATCTGTACTTCATTAATTTTTCTGGCAGAATAATATTCCATTGTATGGATATACCACATTTGTTTATCCATTCATCAGTTGATGGTCATTTGGGTTGTTTCAACTTCATAGCTATTATGAATAATGCTGCTATGAACATTTCTTTACAAGTGTCTGTGTGAATAAGTTTTCAATTCTCTTGAGTTTATAAATACAAGTAGAATGGTTGAGTCATATAGTAATTTTATGCTTTAACATTTTGAAGAACCACCAAAATGTTTTTAGAGTAGTCACATCATTTTACATTCCCATCAGCATGTACGAGGGTTCCAATTTCTCCACATCTTTGTCAACTCTTGTTTTCCACCTTTTTGATTATAGCCATCCCAGTAGATGTGAAATGGTTTTGTTGGTCTTGTTTTGCATTTCTCTAGTAACTAATTATTCCATGTGCTTAATGGCTATTTTTATATCTATTTTTAAGAAATGACTACACAAATCCTTTTTCCAGTTTTTTAAATAGGTTGTATTTTTTTTTGTTGAGTGTTCAGTAATTTTTTATATAATCTAGGTGCTAGGCCCATAACAGATACATGGATTGCCAGTTGTTTTCTCTCATTCTGTGGCTTGTCGTTCACTTTCTTGAACATGTACTTTGAAGAACAAAAGATTTTATTTTTGATGAAGTTCAGTTTATTTTTTCTTTGGTTGCTTGTGCTTTGGGTCTCATAGCTAAGAATCTCTTGCCTAATCCAATATCACGCAGATTTCTATCTCTATTTTCCTCTAAGAGTTTTATAGTTTTAATGCTGACATTTAGGTTTTTGATCCATTTTGAGTTAATTTTGGCATATAGAGAAGATTAGCCTAAAGCTAATCAAGAGAGGGTGTAGTGAATTATGGAAGGTTGAGAAGTGACTTAACGTCTGAAGAGACTGGCTAGGAGACTGGGAGATCAGAGTTACCTGGACACACTAATTCTGGCCTCAGTCTCCTCATAGCACTGCCCATGGGCTCTCTTAAGACAAATGTCACAGCCTCCTGGCTAGTCTCCTTGCTTCTACTCATGGCATCTTTAATAAGCCCTCTAAACAATGTTTCTGACATCTGCTCTGACCAGTTCATAAGCACATATAAGGAATACATTAGGGACTCCAAAAACTTTTTTAAAGGTAAACTCAACAAAACGAAGCCTTGTTTCAGAAGCAGGGATAAGAGTCAGTCAAATTCGTTACATTTGGGTCTGTGATTCCTTCCAAATACACAAGCAGTTCTAGCTTAGGGGAATTTATGCTACATGTAGATAAGGGGATTGGATTAGATCAGTGATTCTCAACTCTGGCTGAGCCTCAGAGTATCACGAAGAATTTTGTAAAAATTCCAGTAATCCAGGCTCCAACCCAAAAGTTTCAGATTCAGTAAATACAGAGTGGGGCCGTAAGCATCTCTCCTTTTAACAAGAACATGAGTAAAGCTGATGGTACTGCATATTTGGACACCCTGAACCAGATGGTCTCGAAAACACAAGCAGAATCTGTTGGTAAAGTTAATGGACTTTTATCTTTCTAAAGATCACTTGTGTTTCTTTTTGTTTGTTTTACATGTTTTCCTCTGGCTACCCATGCAGGGCCCACCATGCCTTACTTGTATCATTCACCTCACACCCATTCATAAGAAAGTGTCTCCAATGAGTGAAGGCCTGACATAGATGGTCTGTAGACCTATAACATCCCTAAATATGACTATCTTCCCCCAAAAACAACTGCTAAAGTAGGCACAAGGATTTCCCTCTTGCTTGCCTTTTATGATTTCCCTCTCTTTTTCTTCCCACTTATCATCTGTCTGCCACTTCCAGGGATTTTGTCACCCATCTCACACCACATTTCTCATCTCTGTCCATGGAAGACTGTCTTAGCAGAACTTGTGGCAGAAAGGGTGATTGTGGATCTGAATTGTTTTATAATGCCATTTATTGTTTTGCAATGTGAATGGTAAAACAATAAAGTTTCAGACGAAAATATAGATTGTTCATCCAAGGACACCACTAGGAGTATGAAATGTATCTTCTGTGTGGGAAAAGGCATTTCCTATACTTACAACCAATAAAGGGCTTATTTACATAATATATAAATATCAGCATCATCCTTGATAGCTAGCCTGTCTTCTCAGCAAGTTTGGTTGAGTTGCTGGAAAACAAGACTTAACTTCTCAGAAACATACCCTTAAGGTGTTCTTTCATGAATATAGTGTAAGGGCTGATATTGTATAATCTTAGTGAATACCAATGAGCCTGGTACTCTATCTATAAACTGTTAGACCAAGAACTGGTAAATGTAATGAATACAACCAAATATAGATTGGATATGAGAAGATTCAATTACCTCTGAGATAACTCTATGTGAAATTTTGCTCAGTAGGAGTACTAAGAGAAGAAGAGAGGAAAGTTTTTTTTTGTCTCAGACATAGTTATAGGCAATGAAGATTTTACAAATCAGTAAAATTAAAATAGGTACTGTTAATTACGAAGTCTGTGTTTTAACAATAAATGCATTTTTTATTGAATAGTAACATTTAGTAAGTGTTTACCTAGTGTCAAGAATTCTTCTAAGATTTTTATGTCTTACCCTTTTATATAATATGATATATATATATATATATAATATAACAGAAAGTTATATTATCCCCATTTTACTATTGTAGAAACTGAATCACAGATAGATTAAATATAATTTCAAGGGTAACACATCTAGTAAAAGAAAAAATCCAGGATTTGAACCACATAGTTTAACTCCAGAACCTCTGCATTATCCACTACCCAATGCTGTCTATCAGAGCTAAGCTGATGATGGACTATTTAGGGAGACTTATGGTAAGACTTCATTGAGGAGGTAACACTGGAACAAAGTTTGGCTGACGAGAGGAAGTCATCAGGCATGCTAAGGACTTTGCTAATACCCAAGAAAGTGTTGCCAGTTGTTTCATTGATAAATGGATTGATTAATCGGTTCATGAACCTTGTTTTAGCAAGCATATGTATGGTGGTAAAAGCTTCTGATTTAATGGTGACTCTTGGTTGCATGAGGCAGAATTCCAACTCAACCTGACCTAAATCAAGAATAAAATGATAGGAGCAATTTATTAGCTCACAGGTAGGCATATCTAAAGACTCAAACATTTAGATCAATGCAACATTTTATTCATGTCTCAGTTCAGCTTTCTATGATGTTGACTTCATAGGTAGGCTCTCTTATGGTATGTATAATAGATCACCAGCTACTCTGGGCTTGTATTTCATGAGACTGGCAATCCCAGTATAAGAGCACTGAGTTAGGGACAGTGCCATGTATTTACCACATTGTGTCCTCTTCATGGGCACACAAAATCGTTAAATTTCTCAGCCTCTCTAGTAGTAAATTTAGGGTTATAACTAAATGCTGGCCACTGAAATGTCAGAAGTGATTAAGTCCAAGCCCAGTCTTAAGAGCCTCCTGCTGGATCTTTCAGCTCTTCATCTACTGCTGTGGTATCCTTGAGAATGCACATGTTCCAGGTAGTACAGCTATACGAAGTATGAGGGTCACCCAATCCATATTAGACTTTGCATAACTGAGAAATGCACCTTTAATGTGCAAAGCCACTGAGATCTCAGGGTTTCTTACCAAAGCATAGGCTAGAAGATCTGATTAATATAAGCAACTCGTTCCCAATTATTTTATCATGAGTCCCAGGATTGATGTGGGTCACATGCCCATATCCGAAATAAGTTCAGTGACTGGGGTATAGAATAATCTGTTGGGCCAAGACAGGTTTCATGCCCCATTTGGGCAAGCCATAAATAAACCATCTATAATGTTTGGAGGAGTCATTCCCCAAAAGAATAGTAACTAGATACTGAATGTCTTCTATATATCCTGTGACTATATCAGGCCTTGTGGTAGATGACCTCTTCTGTATACAGGTGACAATTTCTGTAAGTATTTGCTAACACAAGCCCACAACTATAAGGAAAATTATTCTTAGGTGAGAGTTTGGTCTATTTCCTTCACGCAGATTAATTTGATATTTTATAGCTCAGAACCAAAAATTTTAGCCTCATGTTTTTCCTCTAACCCAGTCCCGTTTCATGACTAGATGGTAAAACCACTCAATTTAGTGGTTTTTCGCAAATATAGAAGTGCAAAATCTTTGTTTTCCTAATAACACTCTTATCTGGATTGTTTGTTTTTAAATATGAATACATTTGTCTTAGAGAAAAATAAATTTATTTCTTTGGAAATCTTATGAAAGTAGAAAGTTAAACTGCAGGGTTTATCACTATATCCTGTTTGGAAGAGTCTCATCAACTTTAATCTCATTCTGGAGCCAATTTTCATTTAAAAAATTTTTTCTTTCATTTAAGAAATAGTGCAGGGAATGGAAGCATTTCAAGAGCTACCAGAAAAGAGAAGTCTTTCTCTATACTATATACTAGGGATTATGTGGTGTCATCAGAGAGATCATTATACACAGATGCTTTCCCTCATTTTGAATTTCAGATTTCCAAGGAAAATTCATGTTTCACAATTGGCCACAACCTCAAAGGGAAGCCCCTATTAATAGTATAGATTAACTCCCTTATCTGTGGCTACACTTTCTTGATCCTATAATTTATATGCGGACATCTACTATGATTGGATGCTGCAATGAAGTCAAGAGAAGTAAGAGACAGAAAACAAAATATGATCAGTTAAATGCCCAGATCAGTGAAATAGTCAACAATTTAAAGCTACTGGTTTCAGAGAAAAATAATTTCAAATGGAACCAGAATTTTCTTGAATTTCAAGAAAGAAATGAGACATAAAATGGCTTGAAGTGTGTTTTATGTTTGAAGCTGGTGTCTGCTTTAAGGGAAATATAGACAACTTGGAGTTCAACAGCTAAGAATAAACAGTGAAGGGATTTGAGGACCAGCCTTCTTAGGCACACTGAAGACAATAGATTGCTGAGATTATAGATTTGTGGGAAATAGGAGAACATCTATGGATTATTAAGCTCAGGGGACTCTTTTTGGAAGGAAGCCAGCAATATGAATGTTTGTATATAACAAACTAATGTCTAAAGATATTTTTTTCTCTCAAATTCTACAATAAAAATGAGAGCATTGTGGTTCCACATATAAGGAGCTTGGAAGTTGTCATTCCATTCTAACAACAAGTAGAAAGCTAAACAGATTGAAAAATCAAAAAATTTTCTTGGATATGTAAGAGAAGGGAGGACACAGGGCAAACCACTGCCCTCAAGACTTAAAAGACAGACAGGCTAACACAGAGGGTCACAACTTACTACAACAGAGACTCATTAGCAGAAAGAACCTCAAGAACCAGTGTCAGGGTAGGAAAACCTGAATTTTGATGAATTATTAGAGGCTCAGTGTGGACAACTCTGAGAGTTAAAAACTCCAGGAAGACCCAGTCATAGGAGGCCCTTATGGTTTTATGAGATATGCTTCCAGGAGCTCAACTAGGTGCTCATAGTAAATATCAGAGAAAAATCCTCTCAGGCTCCAAACAGGGAGAGGGGAAAAGGAACCATTTTGAAATATACCAGAGCATTTATTTCTTCTTAACAAGGCCTGCCTTCAGAGGTAACTAATTATCCAGAGCCTAACCTGCTGAGGTATTGTCAGATCCTACCTGACCTAGGGGAAGGGAAATACCCAACTCCAGGCCCATCTAGCCTTCTACATGGGAGAAGGGAAACACCTAACTCCAGCTCAATGCAGCCATGTTGTCCTGCCAATTGTAAAAAAAACTCAGACACACTTGTGAAGTTCACAGCCCAGAGGCTTATCCAAAGACTGAGACTGTAGAATGCATCCTCTTCCCCAACACCCTCCCACCACATTACTAAAGGCATATTTACAGAAGTTCCTTTTACCCAGTACCTCCTGTCTTTTTATTAAGAAAAAATTACAAATTATACTAGAAGGCAAAAAAAAAAAGCCAAAAATAAACCATGAGTAGAAAAGACTGCAAGCATCAAAACCACAAATGGCAAAAATGTTGGAATTATCAGACCATGAATTTAAAACAATTATAATTACTATGCTACAGGCTCTAATGGATACAGCAGACAGCATGCAAGAACAGATGGGCAATGTAAGCAGAGATGGGAATCCTAAGAACAAACCAAAAAGAAATAAAAAAAATTCTGTAACAGAAACAAAGAATGTCTTTGATGGGCTTATTGGTAAACTGGACAAGCTGAGGAAAGAATCTCTGAGCTAGAGAATATATCAATATAATCCTCAAAAGCTAAAAGGCAAAGAGAACAAAGACTGAAAAAAAAAAACAGAACAAAATATCGAGGACTATGGGACAACTACAAAAGGTATAACATACAGATAATTGGAATACCAGATGGAGAAGAAAGAGAGGGGAACAGAAGAAATATTTGAAACAATAATGACTAAGAATTTCCTCACATTAATATCAGACATTAAACCACAAATCCAAAAGTTCAGAGAACACCAAGCAAGATAGATGCCAAAAAACTACACCCAGGCATATCATTTTCAAATTACAGAAAATTAAATCAAAATCAAAGAAAAATAATCCTGAAAGAAGCCAGAAGAAAAATACCTGAACTATAGAGGGATAAAGATAAGAATTGCATGTGAATTCTCCTCAGAGATCATGTAAGTGAGAAGAGAGTGGAGTAAAATATATAAAGTATTGAGAGAAAAAAAAAATCCACCAACCTAGAATTCAGTACTCTGTGAAATTATGCTTCAGAAATGAAGGAGATGAAATTGAAACTGGTTTAATAGTTTTAACAACAAATTAAAGTGAAGGAAAAATAAACTTTCTCAGACAAACAAATGTGAGAATTTGTTGCCAGTAGACTCACCTTGCAGGAAATGTTAAAATAAGATCTTTAGAGAGAAAGAAAATAATATGCCAGAAATTCAGATTTATATAAAGTGAAGAAGAGCAACAAAAAAAGAATAAGTTAAGGTAAAATACAAACTTTTATTTTTCTTATTATTAGTTGATCTAACAGATAACAGTTTATTCAAAGTAATAATACCAACAATGCATTCAATTATGTATGTTTATATATAATTGAGATGAATGACAGCAATGATACAGGGGATGGGAGGGATGAATTAGGATTATTTTGTTATTATAAGGTACTCACTCTCACTATGAAGAAGTATAATATTTGACAGTGGACTTGGATTAGCTTTAAATTTATACTGCAAAGTCCAGGGACACTAAAAAATAAAAATAAAACAAAAGAAGTACAACATATGCTAAGAAAGGAGAGAAAATAGGATCATATAAAATCCTCAGTTAGAACTACAAAAGGCAAAAAAGAATGGAATATCAAAAGAGGAACAAAGAACAAGGACAACAAGTAGAAAACAGTAATGATATGGTAGATATTAATACAATTATATAAGTTAATCACTTTGAGTTCTAAGGGCTAAATGAACCAGTAAGAAGACAGAGATTGTCAGAGTGGATCTAAAAACAAAACCCAACTACGTGTTGTCTACAAGAAACTTTCTTTAAGCATAAAAATGTAGATTAAAGGTAAATAAAGAGAAGAAAATATACCATGCTAATGCTAATCAAAAGAAACAAGAGTAGTTATTTTAATTTCAGACGGAGCAGACTCAAAGCAAGGAAAGTTTACAGGAACAAGGAGGGGCATTACATAATGACAAAGGAGTCAATTCTCCAGGAAGACATAACAATCCTTAATGTGTATGCACCTTACAACAGAGCATCAAACTATGTGAGGCACAAACTGATAGAATTGCAAAGAGAAATAGATGAAACCACTATTATAGTTGGAGACTTCAATACCCCTTTGTCAGAAATGGACAGATCCAGCAGGCAGAAAATCAGTTATAACATAGTAGAGCTCAACAACACATTCAATCAACTGCATTTGACTGACATCTAGACACTACTTCATCCAACAAAAGCTGAATACAGTAATGCACTGTATAACAACATTTTGGTCAATGACAGACCACCACATATACAACAGTGGTCCCATAAAATTAGTACCATACAGCCTAGGTGTGTGGTAGGCTATACCATCTAGGTTTGAGTAAGTACACTCTATGATGTTCACACAGTGATGAAATCACCTAATGATGCATTTCTCAGAACATATCGCTGTTGTTAAGTGACACATAACTGTATACCTTCTTCTCAAGCTCACATGGAACATTGACCAAGAAGGACCACATTCTGGGCCATAAAGAACACTTTAAAAAATTTAAAAGAATGGAAATCATAAAATGTCTGCTCTCAGGTAACAATGGAATTAAACTAAAAATCAATAACTGAAAGGCAAGTGGAAAAACTCAAAATATGTGGAGATTAAACAATATACTTCTAAATAATACATGGGTCAAAAAAAATCTCAAGAGAAATTAAAGAATATTTTCAACTAATGAAAAATGAAAACACAACTTATTAAAATTTGTGGGACACAGTGAAAGCAGTGCTTAGAGGGAAACTAATAGCATTGAATGCATATATTAGAACAGAAGAAAGATCTAAAATCTATCATCTAAGTTTCCACCTTAGAAAACTAGAAAAGAAGAACAAATTCAATCCAAAATAAACAGGGAAAAGAAGTAATAAGAATGAGAGCAGAAATCAATGGAATTTAAAACAGGAAATCAGTAGAGAAAATCAATGAAACCCAAAGCTGGT
This sequence comes from Diceros bicornis minor, assembly GCF_020826845.1. Classification (NCBI taxonomy): domain Eukaryota; kingdom Metazoa; phylum Chordata; class Mammalia; order Perissodactyla; family Rhinocerotidae; genus Diceros; species Diceros bicornis. Next base: position 72,463,194 of record NC_080745.1, read on the forward strand.
TCTGTGAAAATATCAGTAAAATCCATAAGCTTCTAACCAGGCTAACTAAGAATAAAAAGAGAGAGGACACAAATTACTAATATCAGAAATGAAAGTGAGAACATCACTACAGATCCTATCGCCATTAAAAGGATAATAAAGGAATTCTATGAACAACTCTATGGCCAGAAATTTGGTAACCTAGTTGAAATAAATCAATTCCTTGAAAGACACAAATTGCCAAAATTCACAGAAGAAGAAATGAACAATTAATAAAGCTATATCTCTTAAAGAAATCACATCAATAATTATTCACTTTCAAAAACAGAAAGCACTAGGGCCAGATGCGTTCACTGGTGAATTCTATCAAACATGTAAGGAAGAAATTATACCAATTCTCTACAATTTCAGAGGATAGAAGCAGAAGGAATACTTCCCAACTCGTTCTATGAGGCCAATATGACCCTAATACCAAAACCAGGCAAGACATTATAAGAAAAGAAAACTACTGACCAATATCTCTCATTAACATAAATGTAAAAATCCTTAAAAAAATATTAGCAAATTGAACTTGACAATATATAAAAATAGTTATGCACTATGACCAAGTGGGATTCATCCCAGGTATACAAGGTTGGATCAATATTCAAAAATCAACTAATTTAACCCACCATATTAATAGGCTAAAAATAAAAATCACATGATCATATTAATAGATGCAGTGAAAGCATTTGACAAAATCCAAAACCCATTCATGATAAAACTATCAGTTATATAGAAATAGAGGGGAAGTTCCTCAACTTGATAAAGCCTACCTACAGAAATCTTACACCTAACATAACACTTAGTGGTAAGACACAAAGCTTTCCCACCAACGTGAGGAACAAGGCAATGATGCTCAATCTCAACACTCCTTTTCAATATTATACTGGAAAGTCTAGATAATGTAATAAGACAAGAAAAGGAAATAGAAAAAGGTATACAGATTTGAAAGTAAGAAGGAAAACTGACATGATTGTCTCTGTAGAAAATCTGAACTTGATCTACAGTTTCAATGCAATCCTAATAAAAATCGCAGGAAGCTATTTTGCGAATATCAATAAAATGACTCTAAAGTTTATACAGGGAGGCAAAAGACCCAGAATGGCCAACACAATATTGAAGGAGAATAATAATGTTGGAGGACTGACACTACCTGGCTTCAAGTCTCACTGTAAAGTTACAGCAATCTAGACAGTGTGGTATTGGTGAAAGGATAGATAGAGAGATCAATAGGACAGAATAGAAAGCCCAGAAATAGACGCAAATAAATATAGTCAACCGATCTTTGACAAAGGAGTCAAGGCAATGCAATGGAGAAAAGATAACCTTTTCAACAAATGGAGCCCGAACAACTGGAAATCTGCATGTAAAACATAATAATAACAATAATCCAAACACAGACCTTACATTTTTCACAAAAAATAAGTCAAAATGGATCACAGACTTAAATGTTAATTGCAAAAATTTAAAATTACTAGAAGATAACATAGGAGAAAACCTATATGATCTCGGGTATAGTGATGCCTTTTTAGATACAACACCAAAGACAGGATCCATGAAAAACATAATTGATAAGCTGGACTTCATTAAACTTAAAAACTTCTACTCTGTAAAACAATGTCAAGAGAATGAGAAGACAAGCCACCGACTGGGAGAAAATATTTGCAAAAGACATATCTGAAAGAAGACTTTAATAGACATTTTTCCAAGGAAGACATACAAATGGCCAACAGGTACATGAGAAGGTGCTCAACATCACTAATCCTCTAGAAAATGCAAATCAAAACAACGATGAGATATCACTTCACACCTGTTAGAATGGCTATTATCAAAAAGACAAGAAATAACAAGCGTTGGCAAGGATGGAGAGAAAAGGGAACCCTTGTGCACTGTTAGTGGGAATGTAATTCAATGCCGCCACTATGGAAAACAGTATGGAAGTTCCTTAAAAAATTAAAAATAGAACTACCATATAATCCAGCAATTCCACTTCTGGGTATATGTCTAAAGGAAACTAAAACAGAATCTTGAAGAGATATCTGCACTCTCATGTTCATTGTAGCATTATTCACAATAGCCGAGATATGGAAACAACCTAAGTGTGTCAATGGGTGATTGGATAAAGAAGATTTGGTATATGTATACAATGGGATATTATCCAAGCATGAGAAAAGATATCTTGCCATTTCCTACAATATGGATGGACAATGAGGGCACTATGCTAAGTGAAATAAGTCAGACAGAGAAATATAATGCATGATGTCATTCATATGTGGATTCTAAAAAAGCCAGACAAATAGAAACAGAGATTAGAATGGTGGTTACCAGGGGCTCAAGGGTGGGGAGATAGAGAGATGTTGGTCAAAGATTACAAACTTCTAGTTATAAAATGAATAAGTTCTGAGACTCTAAGTTCCTGTGTGGTGATTATAGTTAATAATAGTGTATCGTATGTTTGAAAGTTGCTAAGAGAGTAGATGTTAACTGTTCTCACCACAAAAAAAAAGAAATGGTAATTATGTGACATAATGGAGATGTTAGTTATGGTTGTAATGATTTTGCAACATATGAGTGTATCAAATTAACACACCATACATTTTAAACTCACACAATATTATATGTTGATTATATCTCAGTAATGCTGGGGGGAAAAAAAGCCACTCAATCCACAGTATTCTGTTATAACAGCCCCAGCAGATTAAGAGAAACGTTGAGATTTCCTTCTCAAAACTCATTCCATTCCTCCTCCTTGATAAATCAGCCATGTGTTTCAATAGGATTAACCCTCACTTTTACCATACCCCAGGGTAGAACCTGGTTTCTCTTAGAACATTTGTTTAATGGCTGTGGAAAGTTAAAGACACTCTCTCCCCTTAGTTGAATGAAGAAGTTTGTAGCACGAATGTTGTGGTGGTCATCTTGCAATTGTTAGGGAAGTTGGCCTGAGGATAATGCAGACATGTGGAATATGGTAAATCCAGGAAAAACACAGAAAAATGGAAGCATGAACCTGAAAAACTATTTAATGCCTATATTCAGATTTATAAACTAATAAACTCCCTTAATTATTTAATTTATTTTGAATTGGATTTTCTTTAACTTACAACCAAAAACACCCTATCTGATCAAATATGTATTTTCATCCATTTTAAAGTTGCTGGAATTAAAGCTTAGAGAGTTTATATTAATTGCCCATGACTTCTAAGCCACCACGTGTCAGTGCTAGGAACTGAACTTGGCTCAATACAACACAAAAAGCAATGAATTGTTCATTTAAGAAAATTCGTCTTTACAAAGGCACAAAACTTGCAACTTCAGAAATCAGTTATGTCATAAAAACATAATTGAAGGGTTATGCTTTAAAATAAGCAAATATTGAGCCTTTGGTAGGATGAATGGTATTATAGATAAGATTTTTTTTTCTGGAGAGCCTTAATAAACCTCAATGCTGCAAATTTCCCAAAGGGAGGAAACACGTAAAATGCAAACTCCCCTGGGGTTCTTGTAATAGTTAATCTCTGATGGGCCACCTGTCCCAGCCCAACCTTGATGAAAGTGTCAGGAAGTAGTAGAAGCATCCAAACTGTCTAATGAGACTTCAGCTGGGACTGAGAAATGCGTGTCAAGTTGCTATTGAGTATCTGTGGGTTGAGTCCAGTGTCAGCACCGTTGGCGTGAACAGGGGAGAAGAGAAAAGAAACATCTGATATACACTTTCCTCTCTCCGCCTTCAAGTACCGAATCGCCTGAGCAAATAATTTTACCTCCCTTGCCTCAGTTCTCCCTCCTGTACCGTGAAGTCACTTTCCAATGACAACAGCTAAATAAACACACAATGGTTTTACATGTTTTTAATTTGAAATAGTAATCATGATAACAGGATAGACTTTGGAAAGAAAAGAAAATGGAAAAATAATATCACTGGTAATTCTACTTTAAAGAAAACAACATAGTATTATATCTACTTTGTGACTCTGTGGTTGTACACGTGTGATTTATAATAGTGGTGGTGAATAAAATTCCATATGCATTTCTTTTTTATTTAACATGTCATAAATATTTCCTCTGTCATTGAACGTATGTGAAAAGAACATCGTGAGCATTACCTGATATTCTATTCTTTGGTATGGTAAATTTAACTATTACCCAATATGTGAACATTTGGATTATTTCCAATTATTTGAAACAAAAACAAAACTCTGTCTACGTATGCAGTAGATTTTTCTCATATTCAAGGACAGAGTCCTCCATGAGCAAAAGGCAGGTTAAAGGTTATAAGCTCTTTAAAGGTTTTCGGGAGTGAATTGACAATTGATCTCCAGAAAGTTTGAGCCAACATAAAATCACATCACAAGTGTAACTAAACTGCCCATTTTATTGCCATCACCATTGCCAACACGGAATTTTATCATTTTCATCACTGTTTATCTGCTAGGTACAAACAAAACAAAACCCAATACGTTATTATATTAGTTTTATTTACTTAAAAACCTAAGGTATTGACTTTTTGTTTCCATTAATGTCTTTTCTATCATCTGTAAATGAGATATTTTCCTCTGCCCTTTAATCTATAGATACCTTTCTGTTTTATTTTTATAGATTCTTTAGATATTAATATCATTATTTGATTCTATTATTCTTTCTTGTTCACTGTTTGCCTTTTAATTTGTTTATGAATTTAAATGTGGAGAGTTTCTAAACTCCTATATTGATCAAATCATGTAATTATTTTCTTAAATAGATTTTTTATCAATAATAAAATAAAATATCCACCAATAATTCTGTGAGATATATAAGGATACACTTTTTTATTTGGCTTGGTTTGGTTTACATCTCACTTTCACTCATCTTGAATTTAAGTTGGTGTTTTGCTAGAAGAGGATGCACTTTTTCATTATCTTCTTCATCCAGAAGGGAGCAGAACCCAGTTGGTGAAGACACTGAAGAAGATTTTTTTAAAAAGGAGTCAAAATGTCTTATTTTCTTCTTTTCATTTTTCCACCAATATTAGTTAAGTATTATCTACATATGAGGTCCTGTGTTTAAGGAATACACACTCTAATCGGAGATGGTGTGCATAACAGTAGCACAAAGCAAAAAAAGAAAATAGAAAAGGAAATCATTGAATGCTGTGGTGTGACAAACAAGGGAGGGAGAGAGAAAGATCAAGAGAGAGACCATGCTATTACAGCTGCTGGTGAGAGGATCAGAGAATATTTTACACAGGAGACATCCTATAATTTAGCCGTGAGAAGGAAGAGAGACAACAGGTAGAGTTGCAGCTAAGGTCTAAGTAGGCTGAGGGGATGTTGTTGACACAAGAATGTATGAAGTGCATCTGGAGAATTGTGAGCAACCCAGTTCAACTGCAATGAGGGAAAGTGGTGAACAACAGGCACATTTGGAGGTTACGGCCTGGATTTTGAGTGTCATTTAATTTCAGGTTCAAGAATATGTTTCCTCAATAGGAACGTAATGAATAGTTTATCAAAGGACTTTGTTCAAAGAAGTGGTATGAAGAAGGCTCTGATTGGAAGAAAATTACCGTGGCAGAGAAACAGTTTTCTAGGATGTGTGAAGCCTAAATGTACAGAGACTAGCGTAGACGAGTAAGTAGTATTGGATTCTGAATTAAGGCAAGTTCAGTGGAGCTGAAAGTGGAGCTTTAAGTGAGAAAAAACTGTGGAGGCAAAAATCTCTGAAAATTCAAATTAATAGTATGAAAAAACAACAAACGAGTTAAAGATGAACCAAAATTTGTCATTTGAAGTATTGGTCAGTTACTGGCTTCAGGTATCCAACATGCACTTGAAATTGTGTGGCTGCAACTTAAGAGAGACACCACGCATATAGATGCAGATCTGAAAGTCATTAGTACACATATGACAGATGGAGCAGTGGAATAGATACCATTACCTGGAAGGGCTAAAATATTGGGGGGAATATTAAGGGGTTAAAGTTGGAAAGGATACAATGAAAGGAGCAAAGAGAGAAGCTAGTGAAGCTACGGAGAATAAACAGAGAAGTAAGAGGACAACCAGGCAGTGCACGGAGCAGGTTGGTGCAGAAAGTTCTAGAAAACACAAGTGAGAAAAGGCCTCTGGAGTTGATGCTTGGGAAGTTATTGAGACTGTTTGAAAAACTAAATTACCAAGCTAGATCGCAAAGAGTTAAAGATTTCATGTTGGAGGGATAAGAAAAGTCAGCTATTACTGACTATTTTTTTTGAAAATTCAATAGCACAAGAAAGAAAAAAAAAAGCCAACACAGCTTGAGGAGGTATCCAATTGAGGAAAAGCTCTCTTAGGAGGAGAAACAAATGGTTCGTTATTGATGATATTTTTTTGTTCATTTGTCATCAGGAACTATTAAAAATACAGAGGTAAACATGAAAGCAAGGTATCCAGGAATCTGGAAAATGAGAGACTATTCATGCAAAAGAAAAAGCAGATAGCAGAAGAAACATAGGCATTTAAACACAAAAAAGAGGCAACTCTGTGTTATATGACATTGACCCAAGCAAGCATGATAGGTGTTACTTTTTGAGAATAAAGATGCCAGAAGTAAAACTGGAGGGTTAAGAAGAGTAGGAAATATTTGTAAAAGCCATTGCTGAAAATACATCAAGTATTTAAAAGAAAGTAAATAAAAGGATATATTGGCAGCAGTAAGAGACCCACTATGATGCAAGAACGTAAACTTTTAGGTAGACGCCAAAAACAGATTTGTGTATTCACTTGGCAATATAAGAATGTTTGGATGCTTTGCAGCCTGGGGCTAGATACATATCATGATTCTTCCGTTAATTTATTTGTTTATTTAATAATATATCCAATAGTCATATATTAAGAATATACCATGCGTTTTTTAGTAGATATGGCATGGGTGGAGATATAAGAATGCACAGGACACAGTTCTAACAATTAAAGAGTTGAGAGGTTAGAGGATATGAGAGAAAAGTAAGGTGATGATAGGTGAGACTGATAGATATGCAAGAATCAAACGATAAACTTGGTTTGACATTTTAAATATATTATCATGAAGAAAAAAAGGATTTGTTGGAGAATTTTAAACAAATGTGCAACACGATCCTTTTAATACTTTAGCAAATCTACTCTTTTATAGGGTAAAGAATCAATTGGAGGGGTAATACTGAAGACATGGGAGACAAGTTAGAAGGTTATTGCAATAAAAAGCCCAAGTGAAACACGATGAGGCTAAACTAAGTCAGTGGCAACAAGGATAAAGGAGAAGAAAAATTTTGAATATAAGAGCTGTTAGAGAGGCCAATTTAATAGGGATGTGGGATGGACTGGATGAAGAAAAGTGAGACGGGGAGGAGTCTAAAATCATTCTATTGGTAGAGATTAATGTTATTAACTGAAAATAGTAAAACAGAAGTGACAAGTGTGTTTTGGAGTGTGGAAATAAAGACATTGGTAGGGAAAAAATATAAAAAGTTAAAGGAGTGTGTGATTCTAGGTAGAAAATAAGCACATAATTGAAATAGCATACCATGGGATTTAGAAAGCAGCAAATGAAATCCAAAGAAGCAAAGAGTATAATGGAGCTAGAGATCAAGGTGGCACACAAAAACAGACCCCATAGATATTAAGGAATGGAGAACATTAAAGGCAAGAGGATCCTCTTCTTAGTAGATGGAGACTCACGCTTCCATTTCTAGCTTTGGCCTCTGTTACTATCCACAATGTAATGACTTCAAATCGTATATTCTTAGTCCTCGATCTCTCTCTAAACCTTCAACATCAGATTTCCAACTGTTTTATCCGCTTACCTCAATTTTCCCAAAGTGATCATATTATTTCTGACCAGAGATGATATTCAAAATATTCACAATCAATATGGCACAAGTTCCAACTCATTGCAGTGGGTGTTCAACCAATCAGAATGGACAACAGTAATAAACAACTGGTGAGCCAGACCAATGGGTACCAGCTGAACAGCAGACTCTTCTCCTACCTTTTTGCTTTGAAAGTACTTGTTTACACAATATCAGTTGATAGCGCCATCATTGAGGCTCCCAAAGTAGAAACATTGGAACGATCTTCTCTTTGTTCTCACATTCTTCTGTCAAATCCTGCTGAATCTACGGCAAAAGTCTTTTTTTTTTTTTTTCAATTCTTTTCCTTCTTCTCCACTTCCATAGTCTTTAGTCTAGGCCTTATAGTCTAGTTATATCTTACCTAAACTATTTCACTAGTCTTTTATATGGTCTCCAAACACATAATTGTCGACATTTACTTTACAGGCTTTAAATGCCTTCTTTCCATTTATTTGTGCTGCAAATGACCACTCGTCAGGCAAGAACCAAATCCAATATATTTAGTTGTCCTAAATACTCCTTATTATAGTTCAGCACTTCTAGACTCTCTTAGCATTTATCTAAAAATCTTTCAGCCATCACTGAGATACATTAAAATTATATGTCCACATCTTCCCAAACTAGATTCTCTGACTCAGAGAGTGTGACTTATTATCATATCCCTATATACTGAGTTAATCTTGATTTTTTTTTTCCACAGGAAGGAAGGGAAAAGGAAGAAAGGAGTCAGAGAGGAAAAGAAGTTGGATATGGATGATTCTGAATTTGAATTTCTATGAGTGAAGCCAACATGGTGTCAAGACTTGAGGGGATCTGAGGGTAGCTGTGATGGAGGAACAGTAAGGGTTATAGAAGTTGAAAAGGCAGAAGTGTAAGGCCAGGGAATTCCCAACAACATATTTGCTAGAATCTCAAGAGATGACAGCTAAGAGAGGACTTGAAAGGAATATCATGATCCAAGTATGACATCATTCAGGAAGTTAGGAGAGAATACATCAAAGTAGCAGGCAGCAGCATTGAAGATGGAGAAAGGCTAATTTCAACAGACAGAAAGGGATACTGATCTGCATTGATAGGATGAACAGGTTTGATATTCAAGTCCTAGCATCTGAGCTTTGTAGTTTAAGAGAAGCCCATGTTTCATCATTTTACAGATGGAAACAAACTATCTCTATTCATCCCCCTTTTATACTCCTATTATAACTCTCTTTGCAAGACAATAGAAAAATCCTTCTGCAAGTAAAAAAAAAGAGATTGTATTAGCTTATTTTCTGGTCCATGTGTTTAAAAGAATGAATTTCATCTCTTGGTTTCATGGAAGTAGACATAGGGGAACAATGAATTAAGTCATTAGGAGCAGTTGGGAGCAGAATAGGGCATTTGTTAAGTGAGTAGGCTCTGGAGTCAGTCTTTATTCTGCTACTTATCGTCTCTGTACTTTAGGCCATGTTATTTTTCTTAATTTTCTCATGTAAAAAATGAGGATAAATATAATTAATCTGTTGATATGTTATGAGAATGGAATAAATAAGAAGAGAATTTGACCTACAGAAAGCACTCAATAATTATATTTTGTGGGAATATTGGTGACTATAATGATGTCTACACATTTGGTTGCAAAGGGAACAGACATCTAGGCGAGTCATAATGACTCATTACCTATTCCTTCACAGGCATTTCTGGAAGAACTCAAGAACCTTTGCAAAGGTAGGAAGAGGCAGATGTCCTAAACTCAGTCAGAGCTGACTCACTTCTCTACACTTCTCCGGTTAAGGATTGATCAAGAGTGCTTGTGTTTTCTAAAACTATAAAACATAAGCTCAGCACGTAAAAGGAAAATTACCATTGCCCTTTCTTATGTCTCAAAGTTCACATTTAGAAAGGAGCAAAAGCATGTCGCATGAAACATTCTTATCCCTAGGATTCTCTTCCCTTCCTTACTGAGAAGATGCTTGTTGTTGAGGATGATGTGAGGCCCCTCTGCATTTCTTCCTGTGTCCACATGCCAATATTTGGAACAATTATCTGAGAGAAAATTCAGTGTTGGAAAACTTACCTGAAGAAATAAATCGTATCTGTTTTGAATAAATTCTGGCACAACTGAAAGAATGAATTCATGCTTGATTTCTATAATGAGAACCTTGAGTCAATCCATTCCTACTCACTTCATTCTCACAGTTCATAAATGCTCTTTAGAGAAGGGTTTCATCTGTCTTATTCAGAAACTATAGGTTAACAAACCTTCCTAAAAGTTATCATTGAAACTCCAAGATCCTTTGTGTCTTAACTGGCTGTTGTATGTATGGAGTTATCATAACAATAATAACTCAAATTATTTGGCTGTGGCCCCAGCTCTAATGTTCAGGAATGTCCTCTTACCCCCAATTCCTACTTCCTGTCCAAGAAATTCTGAATGGATGATATTTAACATGTGCTCACAAACAAGCCAACTCCCACTGGGCACTTCTGCTGATCCATGCCCTTCATACTCGTCCAGGCACCTTTGGAGTCCCACTGTGCCCAGATGTGATGCTGTTTTTTCTAAGTGTTTACTAGAAATTACCATGTCCTCTGAGTTCTGCTAAATGAAGGCAGAGGCTCCCTTGAGATATTTAACTTATAAGCTGTGCTATGGTGAAAATGAGAACAATTTCTAACCTCTCTTTGGTTACATTCTGTTAGAAGTAAATTCAAGGATTGTGAATTGTTCTCTATCATATTAGAGATATTTTAGTACAATGGTGCCTGCTTTTTGTTTTTACTTTTAAACTCCTGCTCCATATTTAACTTAGAATAGAGTCCCTAAGGATTGAATAAAATGAGTGACAAACTCCACCTGTGCTTAAGATCATCCCACAATAAAGACTTCATGACTGAGTTATTCTTCCCTTAGAACAGGTCCTCCCCTGGGAGCTCCACAGACCCATGAAAATAAACTTTGGGCAGGCTCATGTGACAAATTAGGGAGGGTCATCTGAATCTCTCTGAGATTTCAGTTGCTTATTTCCCAATTTTCTATTCTCTACTCTCCTCTAAACCTCCCATTCCCCAGCTACAAAAATAAAACATCTTCTATATTTTCCTAGCTTTTATTTCATCCCATTAACCTTATTACTGACCTCTTAAGTATGGGACTAGTTAGATCAGTTAACTTGAGAGAGGTACCAAAGAGGGAAACATTGTGTGATTAGGTATCAAATGGTTCAGTCCAGTGTGGAAATGGACCATAAGCCTAGGCCTTAAGGCTAATCCAGCTATCATTTTACAGACTGATCAGCTGATCAAAATGGAAACCAGAAAAGACAGTGCCTCCTCAGTCAGTTCCAAGGATAAATGATCTTTTAATAAAAGACAAATTCATTTGTTTTGTTATATTAGTGTCTCCGCCATATGGCAGTTTTCAGTTCAGTTGGGAGGACAAACTGTTACCTCTGAGAACACAAACAAACATTTGATTAGTAGAGAATCTAGTACTCAATTGGTTAGAATGAATTCCCTCTCTATGGGAATGTGCTGGGAGTCAGAGTAGTCATGATACTTTTTATAGTGAAGGGAACAGAACAGGGTTTTAAACTGGGCATCAAATTTATATAGACAAGAGATAGGGGTATACATTCAAAGGAAGAAAATGACACTTTGATATTCCAAAAATATCCATTGATTCAGATTTCCTTCGTTAGAATTCACGATTGGTGATATCTGTCAGGTAATAGTAAAGGTAGGTTAAAATGGCAGTTCGTGAAGACCGAGGGGAAAGGCTTACCCGTGTCAAATAATTCTGAAGCTACTTGTTCTTTAAGAGTCAGGTTGTTTAAGAGTTCTCCCTCTACGCCATTTGGATTTTAACGATTTCTCCACATTTTGTACCTTTTTTCTCCAACTCTACACACGAGTTTCCTCTCATATCACAGCACCATTTCTAAACAAGTAATAGTTGATTTGTTAAGATCTTAAAGTGCAAAGCAAAGCTTTCCTAATTTTAAACCCATTTATCTTTACCTTTTATTTAACATATTTAACCTAAAGTACCTTACTTTATAGGCTTGATGTTTTGGCATAACTAAAGAAAAACAGTTTGTTTTAATAAATTCTGTATTTACCAACTCAATAAACTCACTAATAAATTGCAAGAATACATCATTGTTGGACTAAAACCAACAATATAATTAGCTTGGTTTACCCATGGGCTTTTAATCACAGAACAGTCACTTCATGTGACAGAGCATAAAACTTAACCATCAAAACAGAGTTGCTTTTGAGGAATAGAACTTTCTTAATGGACTTTATATTGACTTCCATTATTTTTACAGCCAGAAAAGAAACTTTTAAAAGATAGTTATTTTTAATGGGAAGAGAATTATACTGATGTGGCTATATAAAATTGAGGGAGAATTTTGTCCTTCCTATTAATAATTCCATTAAATACTCTGTTTTGTTCTACTATGTCAATTATAGTAATATAAAGCATGGATAATTAACAGCTTTCCACTACGCAGTCTCCTGTAATTTTTCTTTTTCTTTGACGAAGATTAGCCCTAAGCTAATATCTGTTGTCAATCCTCCTCTTTTTGCTGAGGAAGATTGGCCCTGGGCTAACATCTGTGCCCATCTTCCTATATTTTGTATTTGGGATGCCACCACAGCATGGCTTGGTGAGCAGTGCATAGGTCCATGCATAGGATCCAAACCTGTGAAGCCCCAGCCTCCGAAGTAGGTCATGTGAACTTAACTGTTACGCCACTGGACCGGGCCTCCTGTAATATTTAATAGTTAATTTATGTTTTTATTTAAGAGGGTAGTGGGGTCTACTGAACTTTGTAGGTATCAGGGGTGATGATCTGCCACTCCTGGGCACTTATGTGGATGAATTCATTGGTAACAGTGGTCTGAAAGAGACTGGGCAGTTCAAGCAGGAGGTCCAGATGTACATGCTGGAGAAGTTTCCATCTTACAATAGTAGCTAGAGCTTGCAGAAAAACATCAAATACTAATGGGTGTAGAACTATCTGCAGAACATGACAGAAAGACCCCAAAACTTGTTGTTCATCTACTATATGTTTGTAATAAAGGGATTTCCACTTTTGGCCTTCCATCTTACACAACCAGTATAAAAATCAAACGATATGTGTAAAACAAAGGTTTTCAGAAAAAACAGACAGTGTAGTATTGTGATTCCTGAGTGAAAATAAAACATGAGGTCAGCCTTAGGGTCACCCAGATAGCTGCCTATAGGCAGTCTCCAACCTGAAGTATAGGAAAGGGGCATCCAAACACAGCCAGGCAGTCTTTCTCAGTTTAGAAGACCAGATTGGAGTTCAGAGAGTCCACAGTAGCTAGGATATATGTGGCAGACTACTGTAAAGGGGGAACTTTTGGAAAGAACGTTCTAGAAATCTGAAAGTCCTCCTTGAATCTTTGAGTGAGTACTGAATTACACATTTGTGAGAGGAAATAACCACAAGAACAGAGTAGAGAGAACTATTCTCAGCACTCAAGTAGGGTTGGGAATAGTTTATGTATTTACCAACTAGAGTGGTAAGGCCTCATGATACATGGACATTAGGTAGAATCATAAGAGAAGTATTGAAGTAATTGTGGGGAAAAATTAGCCCTAAATTAAAATCAGTCTTAACTAACCTTAACAAAATTAAAAGCAAGTCTTAGAAGGACCAAACTAGTTCCAAGTAGCTTAGCTACACATCACAAAAAAGTCAACTTTATTTAACGGAATACAACAAAACGTAGTACTCACTGTAAAATTTTAAGATGCTCAGCATCCAATCAAAAATTACTAGTTATGCAAAGAATCAAAAGTATAATTTATAATTATAAGAAATAATGATTCAATAGAAATGGATATAACAATGATGAAGATGATGGAATTAAGTGACAGGAGTGATAAAAACATCTATTATAAATATGTTCCATATATTCAAGAGAGCAGAGGGAACCATGAACATGATCAAGTAAGAGAGGAAAAATTTAAAAGAAATCCAAAATGAAACTCTGTGTGATAAAAAGTACATTAAAAATATACTGGATTGGAATAACAAAAGATAGAAATTGTACAAGAAAGATTTTAAAACAACAACAACAAAACTTCAAGACATAGCAATGGAAAGTATAAAAATTAAGCACGGAGAAAAAAATACAGGAAATGAACAAAGCATCATTAACTAGTAAGACAATAGCACGTGGTAAAACATACAAGAAACTGGAACACCAGAAAATTAGAGGAAGATAGTAAAAATATTTGTAGAAACAAAAATTATTTTGTGATGAACAGTATAAGCCAGGGGTTGGAAAACTATTAACTGCAGACCAAATGTAGCATGTGGTCTGCTTTGTATGGCTCTCAAGCTATAAATCAATTTTACATTTTTAAAAGGTTGAGAAAGAAAAAGAATATATGATAGAGATGTTGCGTGGCCACACAACTAAAATAGTTACTATTTGATCCTTTACAGAAAGAGTTTGTTAATCACTGAAATAAACTCTCAACCAAAGAACAAAATGAAGCACAAGCAAAATAACATAAAGAAATCATGCAAGAACACTTATAATCAAATTATTAAAAAATAAACATAAAAGAGAAAATCTTTAAACAATCAGATAAAAAGGAAGCATCATGTAGAGTGGATTAAAGAATGATAGCAGAATTCTTTTCAAAAATATTGCAAGCCAAGAGAAAGATTTTTAATATACTGCTGATGGAAAAACAAAAAACTGTCCAATTGTCAATATAACATTCTCTATCCAGTGGAAATTTCTTTCAAAAATAAAGAAAAAGTAAAATATTTTAAAGAAAAAAAAGTTGGGAGAATTTATTGCCACCATGTCTGCGCTACAAAAAGTGTTAAATGAAGTTCTTGACACAGAAGAAAAATAACAAATAAAATTTGGATCTATACAAGTAAGTAAAGAACACTGGAAATACTAAATGCATGAATATAAAATACTTTTCTCATTTTATTATCAAATCCTTTAAAAGATAGTTGACTATTAAAGAAAAAGTATTAACAATGTGTTATGAAATTTGTAGTAGTATAATATAATATACGGTAATGTCACAAAGCTTGGGAAGAATAAATGTAACTGTTCTGTTGTAAGTTTCTTAGATTATAAATGGAGATGTGTAATATTTTTGATCATAGACTATGATAAGTTAAATTTCTATGGTGTAATTGTGTATAACAGAGTTACTGCTAGCACGTGTGTATGTGTGTATAATATGGCTAAGAAAACAAATTGTAGAGATGACATTCAATGATTTTAAAAAACACTTTAATTAATACAACAGAAAACAGTAAAAGAGGGAAAAAATAAAGAATATATGGGACAAATAGCAAGATGTAGATATAACTCATATATATTGATTAAAATAAATTAAATAAAAAATTACCAATATCAGGAGTAAAAGAGAAGACATCACTACAGACCTTACAGGTGCTAATAGGACAATGAGGGAATATTACAAACTACTAAAGTTCCCTTTAGGAGTAATTGAAAATCTAAAGAGTATCATATTTATTTCTAATAGACAGACAGACATATAGACAGGCATAGAGAGATATATAGAGAGAGTAAATGAATTGAATTTGAATATTTAATTTAAAGCTTTCCAACAAAGAAAAGTCCAGGCCTAGATGGCCTCTCTTACAAATACCAATCCCATACAAATTGTTTCAGAAAATGGAAAAGGAGAGAAAATTTTATAATTCATTTTATGAGGACAGCCTCCCCTTGATACCAAACCAAAGATATTACCAGAAAACCACACAACAGCACCTCTCATAAAAATAGAATCAAAAATTCTCAACAAAATGGTAGAAAATTAAACCCAGTAACATAACATAACAAAACATGTTATACCCTTGTAGTGTTTACTTTGAAAGTGCAAGGTTGGTTTAACATCTAAAAAATAATCATATGGAGATTCCTCAAAAAATCAAGGATAGGGCCGGCCTCGTGGCTTGGCGGTTAAGTGCGCGCGCTGTGCTGCCGGCGGCCCGGGTTCGGATCCCGGGTGCGCACCGACGCACCGCTCCTCTGGCCATGCTGAGGCCACGTCCCACATACGGCAACTAGAAGGATGTGCAGCTATGACAGACAACTATCTGCTGGGGCTTTGGGGGAAAAATAAATAAATAAAATCTTTAAAAAAAAAAAAATCAAGGATAGAACTACCATATGATCCAGCTATTCCACTATTGGGTATTTATCCAAAGAACTTGAAAACACCAATTTGCAAAGGTACATGCACCCCTGTGTTCATTGCAGCGTTATTCACAATAGCCAAGACTTGGAAGCAACCTAAGTGCCCATCAAGGGACGAATGGATAAAGAAGATGTGGTATATATACACAATGGAATACTACTCAGCCATAAGAAACGATGAAATCCAGGCATTTGTGACAACATGGATGGATATTGAGGGTATAATACAAAGTGAAATATGTCAGAGGGAGAAGGTCAAATACCATATGATTTCCTTCATTAAGTAGTAGATAATAACAACAATAAACAAACACATAGGGACAGAGATTGGATTGGTGGTTACCAGAGGGGAAGGGGGGAGGGAGGAGGGTGAAAGGGATAATTCGGTACATGTGTGTGGTGATGGGTTGTAATTAGTATTTTGGTGGTGAACATGATGTGGTCCATGCAGAAATAGAAGTACAATGATGTACACCTGAAATTTTTACAATGTTATAAACCAATAAAAAAAATAAAATAAAAATAAAAAATAATCAATGTAATTCACCATACCAACACAATAAAAAAGAAAATCCATGTGACCATCTTGAAAGACGATGTAAAACATCTGAAAAAAGTTAACACCCACAGTATGGCAAAATGTTTCAGCAAACTGAGAACAGCAGGACACTTCCTCCACTTGATAGATAAAGAGCATCTGTGAAATACATATAGCTAAAATCATATTTAATTGTGAAAGACAATGTTTTCCCCCTAAAATCAAAAACAAGGAAAGGATGTTTACTGTCTCCTATTCAACATCATCCAGGAGCGCTCATCACCTCAATAATGCAAGAAAAGTAAATAAAATGTCAATAGATTGGTAAGGAAGAAATATAACTCTCTTGTAGATGACATGATGGTCTAGAAAATCCCAAAGAATATACAAAAATATTAGAATTAATGAATCAGTTTAGTAAGGTGGAAGGAAACAAGCTCAAGAGAAACAAACGTATCATATTTCTATATACTAGCAATAACAGTTGGAAGTTAAAATGCCATTTATAATATTACTAAAAACATGAAATACTTACATATATATCTAAGCTAGTATGTGCAAGATTCCTATGCTGACAACACAAAACATTGATTAAAAAAATAAGACCTGGATAAATGAATGTATATTCTGCGATCATGGATTGTAAAGCCTAAAATTATTAAGATATCACTTCCCCTAAATTTGATCCATAGGTCCTTTGCAATCATGACCAAAATCCCAGCAGGATTTGGGTAGATATCAAAAAACCGTTTCTAAAATTTATATGGAAAGGCAGAGAATCTAGAATAGTTGAAATAGTTTTACTCAGGAAGAACAAAGTTGGAGAACTCAATTTACTTACAATCTATGTGATTTCTGAGATACCCATAAACGATCTCAGCAGTGAGGACCTTGAACAGTTGGAGGGTTTTAAGCCAGGATAAGGATCTGCATGGTAGGACTGAGGTACTTAGGTTGAAGGGCCATACTCACTAAAGATGCCTCACTGATCCTGGATTATGTGCTTTTGCCATGGCCCTAGACAAATTCACTCTTTACCCGTGTCCTCCTGGTCCCCAGTGCTTTCACTCTGGTCTAAAGAGATTCCTGGCTCCCAAGTCAGGGATAGGTGCCCAGGCACTGCAATTTCCTTACTGCTTGCCAATTAACCTGTGTTTGCTTGAGTTATTCCTTTTGCATTTCCACATAGCACTCTTCCGTAGCTGGCGGATTTCTATTATCCTTCAAGACACAGCTCAAATATCACTTTCTTTATGAAGCCATTCATAAGTCTTCTCATATCCACATAAGATCTATTTACTCCCCCCACCCCAACTCTGTGCTTCTACCACGTATCACAGGGAGTTCTCTCTCTTTCTCTCATTCTCTGTCTCTGTCTCCTCCACCTCTGTTCTCTCCTCTCCCTCCCATACTCTCCTCTCTCTTGTGCTCTCCCCTCTCTCTCGTTCTGTTCTATCTTTCCCTTTCTCTTCTATTTCTCTATTATTAAAGGAAATGAAATTCTCAAGGGCAAAATATAGGGTTATTTATTGCTGTTGCTACAGCACTTAGCATAGGGCCTAAAACAGCTGATATTTGTTAAAAATAATTATCATTATAACAGTTAATAATCCTCAAACATTTAAGTATTCTGCTAAGTGCTTTATATGCATCTTTTTTTTAAAATACCACATACTCTTTTTTTTTAAAGATTTTATTTATTTATTTATTTCTCCCCCAAAGCCCCAGTAGATAGCTGTACGTCATAGCTGCACATCCTTCTAGTTGCTGTACGTGAGATGCCGCCTGAGCATGGCCGAAGAAGCAGTGTGTCGGTGCGCGCCCGAGATCCGAACCTGGGCCACCAGTGGCGGAGCACGCGCACTTAACCGCTAAGCCACGGGGCCGGCCCCAATACCATATACTCTTAACACAGGTTTTATTATTTTTTCCTGTTTTACCCAGAAGAGGGTATAGGCACAGAATAAAGTAACTTACCCAATTCACACTACTAGTAAGCATCATAGATGGTGCTGAGTTTGTTGAACTCAAGAACTCTTATCTATTAAATTCAATTATTTTACATGTAATCCTGAAACTAACACCACTCCCGGCCCATAGCTGGCACTCAGTAAGCACTGGTAGAATAACCAAATGAGCACAGAGCAGGGCTTAGAGCTAGCGAATGTAAACAGATATACACTGCTAGAAAGTATTTGATATTACAACAATAGGACAGGATGCAGCCTTCATAGCTATTTGAGAGGTGGTGATGAATAGAAATAAGTTTTTCTTTCTTTATCATTATTTACAACAAGCTTCCCTACCCTCTGACTTGAACATTCTCTCTAGCTTCTAGTGACGTCTTAAGACCAGATTCAGTTGATGAGTTTTAGAGCCATATAGCTATGAAGTCCAGGAGATAAAAGGTGAAAACGATTGAAGAGGAACCCATCCTCTCTGTATGTCCTAGAACTGAATCTATATGCCTTATTAGCAACTAATGAGCATTTCATAGACACGAATGCTCATTACTAGTGGCCTGCTTCAGGGACAATTCAGACAATTAGAAAGAACAGCCATGCAGAATATTCTCGCTCCTCAACAGCTTTTGTATGATCAGGGAAATTCATCATTAGGAAGGGACTTGAAATAATACAACAATCTTAGAGGATCTGAGATACAAAAATCTCAGTTTTTTTTTTTCTCATCTTACAATCTGGCCAATATAAATACATTCCCATGTTACAAGTCCAAGACACCTAGGCAAGACGCTTAATCATGGCCCGTCAGGCCATGCATGTCAAATGTCATAAGCCATTTATAAACTTGAAAAATTACCAA
Source organism: Diceros bicornis minor (assembly GCF_020826845.1). Classification (NCBI taxonomy): domain Eukaryota; kingdom Metazoa; phylum Chordata; class Mammalia; order Perissodactyla; family Rhinocerotidae; genus Diceros; species Diceros bicornis. The sequence continues at coordinate 72,482,636 of NC_080745.1, forward strand.
ATTTTTTAGCCTAATCCCCATTTTTCCCATAACAGCTTTGCTTTTTATTATTATATATATCTCATACAGAGTAGAAAATATTGAAATACTATCTTTTTTTTTAAAGGAAGGTCAGTACAAGTACTTAGATGTAATGCAAAAACAACATTTGGTACCAAGTAACAGCTGGCAATTTATTCACTCTGCATCATTTATTATGCTTAAAGCAATGCTATGGATCTTGGCATAACAGGAATTTAGTAAAACTATGTGGAAAAAGCACGGATACCAGTCTTTGAAATGCACTATTTTCTCAGGCCTACAAAATAGCAGCATATGCTCTTCTGAACTATACAGAAAACCACAATGAGCTGTTAGCGAGATGTGCCAATGAATCACCATATTGCCTCCTTTCTACTAACTTTTATTCCTTTCTATCCCTTCAAACTCTCCATGAGCATCATCTATTATTCCTATATACCTTATCAACCTTCCTTCCCCCTCCCCTTAGTTTTTGGTGAGGAAGATTCGCCCTGAGCTAACATCTGTTGCCAATCTTGCTCTTTTTTCACTTGTGGAAGGTTAGCTCTGAGCTAACATCTGTGCCAAGCTTCTTCTATTTTGTATGTGGGTCGCCACCTCCACCTGGCTAATGAGTGGTGTAGGTCTGTGCCCAGGATCCAAACTCATGAACCAGGGCAGTCAAAGCAGAGTGAGCCAAACTTAACCACTATGCCATGAGGCTGGATCCTCAATCCCCTTTTTCATAGTAATTTTGACTTTGCATTTGGCCTTGGGTTAGTGAAGAAGCTAGTTTGGCACTGGTGTTAAGTTTAGGTAGTTCTAGGAGATTTTCAAACACTGAGACAGCATGAAGATTTCGTTCAAAGAGCTTACAACACGTTTGTGGAGCTAGACACGTGCACATTAAACAATAGAAGGATAATTAAAAAACAATTGTCAATAAAACAAAATAAGGCAATCTAAATTGAATACATAAGTAGATCAATTAATTAGGTCTTTATGCTATTATTGTAGCTTTTTTCTACCACCATATTTTTCCATTCAGAGCGTAAAATTCTTCAAGCAGAGGGAATAACAACCTTCAGAGACACATGTGACTTACCTCAATAATAACTGTTTCGTTGTTTCTTTTGCTTTATTTATTCAGTAAGCAATTATTAAAATAAACCATTAATAAGTTGAAATGCAAGGTAATTCATCTCAGGGTACATCTCACGTACAGCTCTAGAGATTCATGCATAGAGATGGGGCTAACGTTTTTGCCATGCTTAGTGATTCCTCGGCTAGGAATATATTTTAATATAAGATCACAATGATGAACTTGAAGCCAATCTCTGGGTATCAACAGACATTCACAGACTCATAGGCATAGGTAGTGAAGGAACTGTTACGATAATGAATATTCTGTATTAGGGCTTAATTACCAAGGCAGGAACCTGGGTTTTGATGGTTTTTTAATAGACGGTAGAATGCTTTTCTAATTTAGCATTTTTTCATTTAAAAACTTCATTAGCCACAACATTCCACAATGTAAAAGATCATCCTAGTGAGATTTGGGGTTGAGATATGCAAACTACATTTTCAGTAGAAGCCTTTGTCAGAATTTGCTGCATTTTCCCTTGATGCCAATATTTCTCCTACCTGATAGATGATGCCTGGTGCTAACGTGCCCTGTCCTCATTGTGCAGTAGAATACTAGCTGACAATGCCTCCCCTAAATTGAGGGGAACTTTGTATCACTTTACTTGGTACTAGGACTGTTTTGGTTGCTGCCAATTTTGAGAGATCAAATTCAACTGAGAAAGAGCTCGAGCTGAGTCTATCGCCTCAAAGACCCAGAGAATTTATTACTCTGCTTACAAATCTCTTGGACCTTGGGATTTGACATGATGACCTAAGGCAAAATGATCTTGCTTTCTGCAAAATAAGAGTTCTAATACCTAAAAAAAATATATATATATAATTGTAGAGCCTCTTTCTGATTTTGCGGAAAAAAAACAAACACAAAAAGATATATTCAATATATAGAGGAGATGAAGCACGGGTTACTGTCAAGACAACATAATGAAAGAGAGAGAAGGGAAGGAAGAGGAGGAGGAGGAAGAGGAAATGGAAGAGAGGGAGGAGGAGGAGAAGAAGGAGAGGGGGGAGGAGGAGGAGGAGGTAGACGAGGAGGAGGCAGAGGAGCAGGAGGAGGAAGAGGATGGGAAAATAACTTACCAGGAGCAGAGAGTAGTCACTAAAGTCTCAGTAAAAGTATTGCAAAATGTCTTTGCTACATGGATTCTGCTCTTATTCAGTCTTCAGATAAAATTTATAGGAAACACTAGGTTTTAGAATTTCATTAAGGATGGACTTTCATCCTTTCTACTTTATTCACTTTTTCATTGGTTCTGTTCAAGTTGTCATCACATATATTGAAAAGAAAATATATTTCCACCCTATTAGAGTTATTTTAATGTTTCTTAAACATATTATTTGAATATTTGTTTATAAGAAATGAGTAAGTGCTATCTGGAGAGACTTTCCTCAAAAAGAAGAAAAAGCCAGGGATATATTTATAATTTAGGAAACATGCACAATATATCTTAGATACCCAAAAGAGGTATAATTTAATAATTCTGTGTGATAAAGAGTTACTGGGAATAATTATTTCTTTAATGTTAATAATCACTAGTTCTTTCATGGAGATGGATTACAAAATTTATCTGGAGGTTATACTTTTAAATGGCCAGATTCAAAGCAGCTATAAAATGACTTTTGAAGACTAGATGCAATGGGAGTTCATTCAACCAGTCCATTTCCATCATAATGGTATTTTCTAAGTGAGTAAGGGAGAAAAAGGACCTGTTACAGTAAGTCACCTGATCCAGCAATTGTCTATTGTCAATGCAGAATTATTCTCTAATCTGAAGGGTTTTGGTAAAACTGATTTAAATATCTAAGGAGATATACTGATCTCAGTGCTCCTTCCCCCCACCCTATCTTATATTTAGTTTAAATCCCTATTTTCTCTCAGAAGTAGTGACCATTCTGCCTACGGACTCATCTTCCATTAAAAGGTACAAAGAAAGGAGTTAAGTGACTAGGCATGGGACAGATTTGACTCATGGATCCTAGGAAATGTCAAGTGGGTAGTTAAGGGTGCACAAGTGTTTGTGCTTCAGCTCAGATGATGAATAGGAATTATTCTAAAGAGTAGCTGACAAAATAAGGTGTGGCCTGAGGAAATTGAAAAGCAGATTGTATGGGCTATATGAATCTCCTATACAGAGAAGACCACTTTCCCTCTGCCAGAAACAGAATTGCACGTTTTGGGCATGTCTTCCTGATGTCACATCATTCAATAATGAGACTTACTGTCACAAATCAAATCACAATTCCCCAGGTGACTGCACTGGTAATTAAACTTGGGAGAAAAACAAAATTCTAGAGAGTACTATAGAAAGATATCATGATCTGAATATTGAACCCACCAAGATTTCTTATACGCTAGCCATGACCAAGGTAAGTTTTGTAACTGTTTTCTATACTGTTAATTCTTGCTTTCTCTCAACACTCCTTTACACATCCTCCATTCAAAATGGAGGATCCTTTCCCACCACAGCTCTGATGGAAAGAATAAAGTGAGAAGGAGAGAGATCAGGGCAAATGCAGAAGGAATCTGTGAATCTCATGTTATATGCATTTTAAATGGTATCCGTTATGAGCATGCCTTCCTGGTTTAAATAGTGATTTTCTGAAATTCTAAGTGTAAGTTCTTTTGGTAAAATTAAGTCCTGTTTGAACCAGTGCCACAGTTCAGTGAAGAGAATCTTGAGAAATACCTGGAAGGTACATTTAATGGATGCTCTTGAGACATTTCCAGAAATGACTGAGGCACATTTTAATATAAGGGAGGGCTAATGTGTAGCGAGAAAGCCAATGAACAGTGGCAGACACTGTGAGTTCCACTGTAAATTATTAATAGGATATCATTTGTTCCCCAAACTCCAGGGCAGGGACTTTCATTAATCATTGCATCCCAAACCTAGGACAGAACGTAACATAGAGAAGGCATCAATAAATATCTGTTGATGAATTAATGCCTACGTGTTGAATTAATACCCCACATTTATATTTATATTATTCCAGAATACCAAATATCTCCCTTCACTTCAGTGAGATATTTTTGTAGATAATAAACATAATAAAATATCTCCACTCAAACTGTGTCTTCATTCTCTTCTGCAAGTGTTTATTGGGGTAAAAACTACCTGCTCTGTGAATTCAGGCAAGAATGTGACAAGAATCTAAGAATAAAAGAGGTAAAACTATTTATATCATATGTATAGGAAAAAAATGAGGCTGAATCAATGAAATTATGTTGGGGCTGCATTTCCAGTATAGAAACAAACTTGGCCAATATCCCTGGATATCTATCTGAAAGAGCTCTTGCATAAACATTGATTACTATCACATCTTTTTTTTTTAATATTTATATTTTTTTTATTGCAGTAACATTGGTTTATAACATTGTATAAATTTCAGGTGCACATAATTATACTTCTATTTCTGCATAGATTACATCATGTTCACCACTCAAATACTAATTATAATCCATCACCACACACATATGCCTAATCATCCCTTTCATCCCCCTCCCTCCCCCCTACCCCTCTGGTAACCACCAATCCAATCTCTGTCTCTATGTGTTTGTTGTTGTTTTTATCTTCTACTTTTGAGTGAGCTCATACGGTATTTGACCTTATCCCTCTGACTTATTTCACTTAGCGTAATACCCTCAATGTCCATCCATGTTGTCACAAATGGCTGGATTTCATCATTTCTTATGGCTGAGTAGTATTCCATTGTGTATATATACCACATCTTTATCCATTCGTCCCTTGATGGGCATCTAGGTTGCTTCCAAGTCTTGGCTATTGTGAATAATGTTGCAATGAACACAGGGGTGCATGTATCTTTACACATCGGTGTTTTCACGATCTTTGGATAAATACCCAGCAGTGGAACAGCTGGATAGTATGGTAGCTCTATCCTTAATTTTTTGAGGAGTCCCCATACAGTTTTCCGTAGTGGCTGCACCAGTTTGCACTCCCACCAGCAGCGTATGAGAGTTCCCTTCTCTCCACATCCTCTCCAGCATTTGCTGTTTCCTGTCTTGTTAATTATAGCCATTCTGATGGGCGTGAGGTGATATCTCATTGTAGTTTTGATTTGCATTTCCTTGATAGTTAATGATGTTGAACATCTTTTCATGTGCCTGTTGGCCATCTGTATATCTTCTTTGGAGAAATGCCTGTTCAGGTCTTTTGCCCCTTTTTCAATTGGATTGTTAGTTTTTTTTTGCTGTTGAGCTGTATGAGTTCTTTATATATTTTGGAAATTAACCCCTTATCAGATATACAGTTTGCAAATATCTTCTCCCTATTGTTAGGTTGTCTTTTCGTTTTCTTGATGGTCTCCTTCACTGTGCAGAAGATTTTTAGTTTGATGTAGAAAGAAATTGAAGAAGACACAAAGAAATGGAAAGATACTCCGTGCTCTTGGACTGGAAGAATTAACATAGTTAAGATGTCCACGCCTCCTAAAGCAATCTGTCGATTCAATGTTATCCCTACCAAAGTTCCAACATTTTTCACAGAAATAGAACAAAGAATCCTAAAATTTATATGGAACAGTAAAAGTCCCCGAATAGCCAAAGGAATCCTGAGAAAAAAGAACAAAGCTGGGGATATCACACTCCCTAATTTCAAAATATATTACAAAGCCATAGTAACCAAAACAGCATGGCACTGGCACAAAAATAGACACCCAGATCAATGGAATAGAATAGAGAGCCTAGAAATAAACCCACACATCTGTGGACAGCTAATTTTTGACAAAGGAGCCAAGAACATACAACGGAGAGAGGAAAGTCTCTTCAACAAATGGTGTTGGGAAAACTGGACAGCCACATGCAAAAAAAAAATGAAAGTAGATCATTAACCTACACCATACACAAAAATTAACTCAAAATGGATTAAAGACTTGAATGTAAGACCTAAAACCATGAAACTTCTAGAAGAAAACATAGGCAGTACGCTCTTTGACATTGGTCTTAGCAACATATTTTCAAGCACCATGTCTGACCAGGCAAGAGAAACAATAGAAAAAATAAACAAATGGGATTACTATCACGTCTTTAGGAATGTGGAAGGAGTAAAGAAAATTTAGCTCAAGGGGAGGACTCTGTGTGACTGGAATAGCTGTCTAGAGAAAGTCTACTTCAGGTAGGACCTAACACTTTCAAAAGGTAAGCACCAGTAGGTAACAACAGATGCTTATCAACCTGCCTTCTATGGAGTTTAGAGGAGTATGCAAACTTCTGACAGAGCTGAACTTCTCAGGATAAAAAAAAAAAGTGTCTAATTTATGCCCCTGGTTCTAATTTCTAAATCGTCCCTGATACAGCATTTGAATATTTTCAGAAAGATTTTAAAAACGTTGGACAAATATTTTTAAAGTATTAGTTTAAAGAAGTTGACAAATTATTGGTCCACGTATCTGTTTGATCTTCACAAGAGTATAAAGTGAAAGATATACATTAGTTTCCACTAAACGAAAAAGGTCTAAATGAATTGACAGCCAATGGTCACAAATTTTAATAGATTTCTGGCAAATGAACGAGTCAATGAGGCTTTGTACCAGAGGTTCTTATTTGCAGCTTGTAAAGCATATGAAGGTATCTCCCAGCTCAGGCCTGCTTTATACTGTCCATCCTTCTCTCCCTCATGTGGAGACCTAAATTGAAGCAGTTCTTGTCCCCCTCTGCATCTGCTCCCAGACGCCAAGAATAGAACTTTGTTTAATCCAGAAACATATTCAGCAGTTTTCTTTCTTAATCGTCTTTGTTCCTAGGAAACAGTCAAAAGAAAAAGAGATATTGAATTAGGGTCAAAGTTAAGTGCAGATATTCAATACCTAAGAGAGGCAGAGGGAGGAGGTTCCATCGAAGTAGTAGGGAAGAATGTGGGTATAAATGAAAACAGCTATTTTAAGTTGTAATGTAGAAAATGCCACTGAGTCACAAAAGAATTCACTTATTTTTAAAAACACAGCAAAGCATGGCCAAGGGAGATGAATCATTCAGATGATGAAGTGGCAGCTGCACCTTGTTGAAAGTGAGTTAAAGAGAGCTTAAAAAGTTTATCTAATGGTAATTGGCATTGGTGATTTATTCATAGGTACTTGAAATACTTCATTCTTTGGATTCCACTGAGGGACAAGCAGCAGTAAGAGTCAAGTTATTTTGCAGTCAGAATGGCTTGAATACTGACCACTCAAAAGGAACGCCAGCCCTCAGTTCTGGAGTGAGGTCCTGGCGACTTTCAGGCACCGGACTACAGAGAGGTCTGGAGACTATGAGGGAGGGACAAAGGAGGCCACTGGCCAACGTAAAGGAAGAGCAGAGGTTGAGCCCATGGATTGATTATTTGCCAAATAACGTGGGTATATTTTAATATTTCAAATACAGAGATAGCCATGTTGAGGTATTCTGGCTTAACATCTGTTCCCCAGGATAATACGTATGTTCATTTAACAGATAAGACAATGGACCAGATACGGCTTCTCAGGCATTTCACAGCTAACAAAGAGAAAAAAATTTTCTGGTTCTTGCTTGACAGAGGTATTTGCATTGCATATCATGGGAAAGAGAGAGGGTTGAAGAATGACCCAAGATTTATGGCCTGAGAACTTGAAAAATGAAGTTGGCATTAACTGAATAAGTTTGTAGAAGGGAGGTTTTCCAGGACAAGACGGAGGGTGGTGATAAGCATTTGCTTTTTGACATGCTAAATTTGAGATGCCTATTAGACATTTACCAAGATGTATTGAGCAGAACATTAGGTATAAGAGTCTGGAGTTATAGGAAGGAGTCTGGATGAAAGGTAGAAGTTTGGGTGTTATCATACATAAAGTCACAAAATTAGACGAGATTATCCAGGGTGAAGGGATATACAGAAAAGAGCAGAGTTCCAATTACTGAATCCTAAAGTATTTGAATATATGAGCATGTGAAGAGCAATCAGCAAAGATTAAGAAAAAATCAAAGAGGCAAGGAGAAGAAAGAAGGTATGCGGTGACTTGGAAGACAAGTGTAAAAAGTGTTTCATGGAGGACCAATTAGGTCATAAACTGCTGATAGGGTGACCATATAATTTATTATCCAAACTTGGATCCATTGGAGAGTTTAAGCGGAAGCTATAGATAATTAAAATAATACAAAAGATACAAACCAGGATTGTCCCAGGAAAAATGGGACAAACTGTTTATAGACCAACTTAGCTGGGCTGAGAATTGATCATTAGGTTCAGCAAAGTAGAGATGATTAGTAACCATAAGAGTAATATTAGAAGATTGATAGTGATTGGAGAATGCTCACGAGAAGACAGGAGGGGGTGAAAATGGGAGGATAGTGAGTACAGACAACTCGCTCAACAAATCAAGGGAACGAAACAGAGATAGTGATAGAGGGGGAAGTGGAGAAAAAGGAAGAGTGCTGTGTGTGTGTACGTGTGTGTGCTTTTGTGTGTGGGTCTTTTATTTAACGGGAGAAATAGTAAGCCACAAGTCCCAGTTTCTAGGTGGGCATGTGCTGCAACCATGCCAAAAAACAAGCTGTGTCCAGGACAGGTAGCATCCAAGTGAAAAACCTGCATTGGCTTCAAATGGCTGGTAGGCCATATTTTACACATGGATGCTTTAACACTGTGACCCTGTGCAGTGCCATTGGGAATATTTTGTTGCTTACCTCTAGAAGTAGAATTTAGTACCTTGATGCTGTTAAGTTCCCAGTCTCTCCAGGACCTAAGATGCTATTAGTCTGACATGAAAGCTTACCCCACTAGCAGTAAAACTCACCAGCATGACTAACTGAATAAATCAGGAAAGGCTGACCAGGCAAGATTCCCTAAATTCTAGATACCAGACAGAATTAGACACACAGGGGAGGCAGCTTTATTCACGCAAGAGCATGAATAAACTGTGCAGCCAAAATCTAAGTTTGAATCCTGTTTCCACCACCAGTTAGCTGTGTAACCTTAGGTGAGTTTCCAAATCTTTCTCTGACTCAGTTTTCTAAACTGAAAAATAGAAATATAACAACAACAGTACCTACCTGTACTTCTTGTGAGCACTAAAGGAGTTAATACCCTTAAAGTGTTTGCAAAAAATATCTAATAAATAATAAATACTTAATTAGAGTGAGCTACAATAATTTGAACGTTGGACTTGGAGTGATGAATTAATAAAGGGACCTCAGTCTTTATTATCAAGGAGAAAATAGGTTCTAATTTCTAGATACAATTCAAAGCCTGCTTAGAGAACATCAGAAGAACAGTGTAATCTAAGCGGTAAGTGCCCAGGCACTGGAATCAGAGCATCTGCAGCAAATCCGGGTTCTGGTCTCAGTTGTGAGACTTAACTACTCTAACTTTTTGTTTCCTCTTCAGAAATATGAACTATTAGTATAAACTCTATAGTGTTGTTGGGAAGATTATATGAGAAACTTTATGTGTAGGGATGTAATTCTTTGATTTAAATTATGTGTTGTTTTCATTTTTTTATTTTGTGTTCTTCCCCGCACCTCCTCTCCCATTCAAGGGTATGTGAAGCCATAAGATGTGACCTATCTTCAGGGTAGGCATCAAACACAGAGAACCAGGAGTCAGATATCAACCTTCAAGCTGGTAATGACACTTTGGTAAATCTGTGTCATGATTTTTTATTTTAAGAATCAGGAGCTAGAGAACAAAAATGTTATTCTTTCTCCTCTACATCTCAATTTTGTTTAATATTAATTTCAAAATTCATCTTTAAATATAAAGAGCCAATGCCTGCAAAACAGAATTTAAACAACAAACTGCTAAGTGAGAAACAAAATGCATAATGACATAAGGGCAAATTTCAAAGGTTGTAATTGTGAACAGTTAAAGGGAAATGAAGAATCAGAAGAAAATGACCAGGGTTTAGAAGCTGGTGTTCTCTAAACAGTAGACCGTTACCCTACACATACACACATTTCTGTTGGGATGAAATATGATTAAGGTTTAGTGTATCACAGAACAGAATCGCAGGAGATAGCACCTTCTAGAGAAGATTTATGTGCTATGTTGTCTGAGTAGCAGAATGCCAGAGCCTGAAAGAGCTATCTAGGCAGGAGGATATGAGCCCTTACCATATAGTCCTGCCCCAATTCTACATCTGCAGAGGCTGGGCAGAGGGGTTTGGCACTGGTGTGGGGGGATGGACTGGAATGTACAGTATGACATTTACCAGAATGGGCTTCATTGTCAGCATCACAGATTTTCAGAAATTGTAGAGCCTACTTCCCAAAGCCTGACTTTGGAGTCAGAGCCCCAAATTCTTCATCTTTCATGAGAAGAATAATAGTACTTAAGGGGTTGTGTAAGAACAAAATGTTATAATACATTTAGAGAATGTAGCACAATATCAGGCATATATGAAGTGTTTAAAAAATAATAGCACTTGCTCTTAAGAGAGAGCAAGAAAAGATTCTTCTTATAATTGTCTCATGTAGAACAAAAACAGAGTGGGCCTTCCATAAGCTATGGTCTTGATTTTCTGCCAGTGATAAATTAGGTTAAATTGAATTGTATTTAACATCAATTTCTGAAAATACACTGTGACGGGACCGGGTTGAACTTGTGTTAATAGGTAAGGAGGAATTCTGCAGCAGGTCCCTCAGGAGCGTACATTATTCCTTTTATCACAACCTCTATTCCTATCTATATTTGGGGCTTTCTAATGAATTTTGGTGGTTTATACCAAAGACATATCCATTAGTTTATGACAATATAACACTCTTTAAATACCTGACTGGGCTAATCCTCTTTATTTTCCTTCCTTACTTACTTTCTTTTTCGCTATATTTTTCCTGTTCCAGCATACTTTATTTTTCATACTTTAAAATATGTGATCACTTTTCCCAAAATAAATCCTACTCATATTTCGATTGTTAGGGAGGAGGAGATATATTGAATTTCTAGATTCTTTTGGGACCCTAAGTCTCACAGAAGCCTGGGTAGAAGCTGCCTATGAAACCATCCCACTTTGTCAGGGAGCAACTTGTTAATGCTTATTCTGAACAGGACAGACTTCACTCTTAGGAACATATTTCTAGTCTTCTAGTGACGTCTACGTGGCCCAAACAGAAATGTTGTCTTTGGAATAGTGGGTATGATCCTAACTAAGAAAATATTCCTTAGTAATACTGGGATAAAGTGAACAGTGTGAACAACCACAAACTAATTGAATCATATGATACAATAATTATATTCTTCATACATTCAACAACATTTATTATGCTCCCACTGTGCACATATCAGGCACTTTATTAGAGATTAAAGATATAGAGACGAATAAAATTTTGTTCTTACTCTTATGATAGAGAGCCAAACAGGTCAACATGTGAGAACTTAACTTTCTTTGGGCCCTAGACCCTTTCTAGAATCTGAAGAAACTATGGGATTTCTCACTAGAAAATGTTCTTATTCATATTTCCCCTGGAACTCTAATATATTTCAGAGAATGAAAGTTTGGCCATAGAAATATGCTTAGCAAATAATGAGGAGTTGTCCCTAAAAATACTTGGGAATAAGCAAATGTTCCTTAGAGATGTCTCTTAAACTGAGTCTGAAAGTAGAGCTAAGAGTTAGCCTGACAAAGAAGGGCATAAAGAACACACCTAGTGGATAGGGCCATGATGTGCAAAGACACAGAATGTAACAATAGCATGACAGGTCCATTAAGCTGGGGAAATAAATGTATGCCAGGGCTGGTGAGGGAGAAGGAAGCCGAATCATAGTGGACTTGTTTGTTATGTAAACAATATAGTTCAAGGTATTGTCATCAGTTGAGAATTTTGGTCTAGTAAAATTTATATAGATTTCTAGTTTATAAAACAGACTTTTGAGAAGTAGAATTTCTCTTGTTGAATTGGTGTGTGATGCAGGGAAACACCATGTTCATCACACAAAAATGTTATCTGTGGAGGGATGATGGGGCCAACTTATTTTTTTTTAATAGATAACACTGTTGACTATGTAGGATAGATTTGAAGAAAATCTGATTGCAAGTAGAGAGAACACTAGGAGGCTCTGGTTGTAGTTGAGAGAAGAGGTGATAAGGACCCGGAGTATGCAGTATATTTTACACTATTTTTTAACAAATAACTAAGTCATATAGATAGTACCTCTTTCTTTCAATATTTATTTATTTATTTTTTGTGAGGAAGATCAGCCCTGAGCTAACATCCATGCTAATCCTCCTCTTTTTGCTGCAGAAGACCGGCTCTGAGCTAACGTCTGTTGAAAATCCTCCTTTTTTCTTTTTTTCCCCCAAAGCCCCAGTAGATAGCTGTATGTCATAGTTGCACATCCTTCTAGTTGTTGTATGTGGGACGCGGCCTCAGCATGGCCGGAGAAGTGGTGCATCGGTGCACGCCTGGGATCCCAACCCGGGCTGCCGTTAGCAGAGCGCGCGCACTTAACCACCAAGCCACGGGGCCGGCCCTCCCTCAGTATTTAAAATCACCTTTTTTCCTGGAAAGTGTCCATATTCAGGTCTTTCTGTAATAGCCAAAACCTGTAGAAGCCTAAATATGAATATCTGAGTCCTCATATTAATTGTATAAAGGCCAAACTTTGACTAATATCCATGACACTAATTTGAAAATATGTTAATTTCAATTCTAGTATGAAATAATACCAATTTTAAGTGAGATTGGAGGAAGAAAATAAATTTTATAATAATTATATTTAATGGCTAGAACTTGGTTTAGTAACGCTTCTAATCAAGTAATAAGAACTTAGCACGTTGTAACAAATGTTTGAATTATACTTTCTTAATCAATAAAGCTTGTTTCACTCTTTGAAAAATCTGTTTCAGGTACCTGCTCTATTACCTGCCTGAGGAAGGAATCCAAGTTCACACTCCCATCACACCATATCTTGAGCTGTGTTCAAGCGTATCTAAATCCCAGCAGTGAGCACAACATAGACTCAAACTGTGGTTTCCCTGCCTCACTACTCCCGTCCGCACACTCATCCTGATGTAGCCCTTTCACAATATATTACATTCAGTGAGATTGTGTTAAATTCAGAAGTTGGCTCCTTAAATGGTTGACTAATGAATCCATCATACTGAGGTTCCAATCTCAAATCACATTAATGATTACTGGAATACTTCATTTCACATAATAAATGCATGACATACTTTTGAAATTTATACATAAATTGATTTTTTGAATATACAATATTATTAATGAACTCTGAAGAAGGTTGTGACACATCCTTTGGCAAAATATATCTCTTCTTAAGTTATATAATTCATCAATTATTTTTATAGAAGACTTCTTTTTTTCAATGAAGGCACACATTGGGAACATTGGATCAAGAGAACAGGATGTCATGCACCCACAGATTCTTATTTACAGGGGGAAGAAGACTGTAATTTGGATCTGTTAAAATGGGTTCCTGGAAAGACCTTACTTGATCTCATTTTTGCAATAATCCTTTTCACTTTACTCTCTTCAATAGCCTACACAATGATTTATTCAAAACTACAAAGTTAAAATAATCCCTGAATGTTAAGTAGTAGTTCTACTGTAATTTACTACTATTTCTTTTTATAAGTTAACTGGAAAGAGAAGTTGATTGGAACGTATCCAGAGACTATAATGAGGCTGACAAGGGAACCATCTCCCACATGGATTAATTAATGGAATAAAAAGTATTTACCTTAGGGAAGAGAAGATTCAGTACAGTTGTAATAGCTCTTTACAAATATCTGTAGGATTATTTTGTGGTAAAAAGGGGCAAGCTTATTCTAACCCTCTAGAAACTAGGACTCACATGTAGGAATTAGAAAAAAGGGAGATTAGAACTCCAAAAAAATTAATCACTAGATTTGCTCTAAATGTGAATATGTTGCTTCTTGAAGGAGTGATTTCATAATCACTGGAAGTGTTCAAAAAAATACTGGGTAGTCATCTCTCTAGCACCTCTTATATACATCTTTAAGCACGTCTGATGAATTCCAGCTCTAAGAGTCTGTGTGTGTAGTAGATTGTAACAATGGCCATAATACCTCATAGCTCCTTTTATGAAGGCATAGAGTCTATTTCTCATTACACACTAACTATGGGTTTGGTCATATTACTTTATTTGGCCAATGAGATGTTGTGAGCATAGGCTTGGAAAGGAATTAAACAGTAGAGCTGGTCCTATCTTGCTGCTTTTGGAACCCACCACTGTGTAAACAAGGCCATGCTACCCTACTAGATGCTGATGTTACTACATGGAAGAGATGAGCCATCCCACACTACCACCATCATGACAGACCATCCTCCAGCTAAACTGGCATCCGAACACAAAGGCATGATTGAGCCCAGGATACCATCAACTTCCCAGATAAGCCCAGACAAATTTTCCAATCTACGGAATCTAGAGCTAAATAGTTATTCCTTTAAGATTCAGAATTTTTTGTTATGCTGCAATAAAAAAATTACTAAATATATACAAAGAAAGCTAATGATACAGGGAAATATATGATACTTAAATAAGTGGTACAGACAAAAAAAAAAGGTAATTATCTGCAGAATGGAAGAGGTCATTGAGTCTCGTGGTTGTCAGGGATTTCTTGAAGAGGAGAGATCATAAATCAGAGCTTGAAGGAAGGGCAGTGTATGAATAGAAGGATAATTAGGAGGTGCAAAGTAAGAAATATTACAAACAGTGTGGCCCATTTAGTGTTCTTTAATTGCAAGAAAAGAAACTAATTTTGGCTAAAGTAAAGATAAAGAGGAATTTATTGGAAGGATATGGACATTAGTTTAGAAAATCAAAGGAGAGGCTGAACAAACAGTTCCTTAAAAGGAAAATGCAATTACAGGTCAACTATGAGGATCTGAGTGGCAAGGACAAAAGGACACTCTCTTAAGAGCACCATCCATGGTGTATATTAGCTTCAACATGTTCTTACAAAATTTGCCCTTGTGTAACTGCCCAAGGTTCAAAGTCTTGGCAGAGAAGTTCTGACTTGGCTGAGAGGGTCGCTCATTCACCCTTGCCTAGGGGAGGAAAGGCATCTCCACTGATAGTGCCATAAGAGCCATGTATAATGGAGAGGTGGCTCCAAAGGAAGTTCAAGGAATTGTTACCAAAAAAAGGAGGAAGAGGTGCTCTAAAGGTAATTCAACTGGGGTCCAATACACGTGATTATTACAGGTTTATAATAGTCAAATCATATAATAATGGGTAACATATGCCCAATGCCATTCTATGTTCTTGAACTATTAACTCAACTCTAGGCAGAATGGTACTAATATCAACCCTATTTTATACATATGAAATGAGAGGTTACGTGACTTACTCAAGGTCACAGAACTATCAAGTGGCAAAGCTGGGACATAATTCCAGGTGGCCTGACTCCAGAAGCTACTATGATAGACTTCAATTCTATTCTGCTTTTCAAATGTGAAAAGTTTGTTGAAGGAAATGAAGTAGACTAGCAAGTCTGGAGGAAAGGTAAATGAAAAGAACTAATAAATGCAATAGGTTATTCCATTGTACCATATTAGTCTATTTACAGAAAAGATTTTCCAAACGATTATTTTATAAGTCAGAAGCAAATCAACAACCTTCTCCATTTCACAAAATCCTGGAAGCCTAAACACACACACACATGCATACACAACACATGTAAGTTGGGAGTAAGGAGTCTCTTCTTTTAAAAGTCCAATCTCTTCACATTCAAAATATAGGGAATTCAGTGCTCATATATTATCAAAATATTTCATTTCATATTTATTCAAAGATTAGAATTCCTATCGAGAAAGTGAGATTACTAAAACAATGTCATTTTATGTATCTCATCACAATACTGAATAGAGTTCCATAACAGGGAGCTTAGCTGAGCATAACACATGGTTAGCAGGTGATGGTATAATCAATCGAATACCACCCTATCCTCATGCTTGGAAATAGAAGCCGTTTCATAGTGGATAGGATTGATCAGTCTTGATAGAGGAAAAGAAAATAAAGCCTTTAAAAGGGAGATTTCACAATGGCAGTAATATCAACATAGCAGGTGATTGCACTAATAATTAGAATTAGTAAGTCTGAGATATATGCTATATGATGTAAGAAGTTTATATCAAATAAGAGATTTTTATTGGATTGAACTCCAAAATGGACAAATGTGCAATAGCAGAGCTGATGTAAAAATTAGTTTTCCACTAACCATTAAACAAATCAATGGTCTATTAACTCATTGAGCTTTCATTATAATTGCTGGCAATGAGCTTTCATTATAATTTGTGACCTGCATTTTGTACATTCTACTGCCAAAGTCAAGCTTAGAGTAAAACTGTTCTTTTTCACATGAACAACATTGACATGTTTGTAACTAATTGAAAAGCGTAATATTATGTCAAAATGACCTTGTCCTTTAGTTCAAAAACTATTCCAACTTTCTGAATTTTCAATATCTTCACATAATTAATATCTATATTCATCTTATTTTAGAATGGTTTTATAGCCAAAACTCTTAGCAGAGACTCGGATGATCTTTAGTAAATCCCCACACTTAAGATGAAATATTATAACGTCCTTTGTGGCAAAACACATTTTCAAAGTCATCTCCATGGCAGTGCAAATCTTTTCATTCTCCCCCACCTCCACCCACATACACCACTATGAGCAAAATCAGCAGGAGTTCACAAAGAAAAATTGTTAGGGAATTGCAGAGAAGATGAGGTTGGGATGGTTTATGGATAGTAGAATTAAGTTAAATTTTTTCTTTGAATACAAAATTACAGAAAGTCTATCTATAAAAATAAATGTGGAGACTGGATAAATGCAATCATAATGATCACTTTAATTTCTCTAATATTATTTTCTTCTTATGAAAAACATCTTAAATGTAGAGAGAAATATCAGTCTTGTGAATAAAGAAGAAAACAGATTCTAGGGAAAATATTCAACTAGTAGGACAGATGTCAGGGAAATCATCCAGTCTGTTTGTATTTTCCATTAAGCGTATGAGGCAAAGTGTGGAATTCCCCTTCTACAACTGTAAGCCAAAGTTTCTGTCTTGGTATTTAGATCTACTTCGAAGAACAGTAGAAAATGGGAAGTAGAATTAGAATTTAGGCTTGAGAAGTCAGAGGAGGGGAAGAGTATAAGTTTTGACATAAATTTTACCAACAAACAAACATTAATGAAAACAGGCTAAAATCAAGTCAAGAAAAAAATGAAGGAAAGAGGTAAGTTAA
Organism: Diceros bicornis minor; assembly: GCF_020826845.1. Taxonomy (NCBI): domain Eukaryota; kingdom Metazoa; phylum Chordata; class Mammalia; order Perissodactyla; family Rhinocerotidae; genus Diceros; species Diceros bicornis. The sequence continues at coordinate 72,499,977 of NC_080745.1, forward strand.
GACTAAAAATAAGAGCTCTGTGACATTTAGATAGACATCTATTGAATTTTTCATGAGAAGGTGCATAAAGCCACTGAGCTAATTAACAAATATTAGAGAAATGAAAAAATATTCAAGCTTTAAAATCAACCAGAGTATTTGCAAGGTCTTTTGGCAATTAGGGGAAAAGAGAGAATAATCGTTTATATCATGAAGAATTGTTACACAGCAGAAATACTCAGGTATTTATTTAACACTCATTAAACCACACCTGAGCACAGTCTATTAAATCCACTAAAAACTAGAGGTAAAGAGAACATTGTAAAGGCAGAAAGAAAGGAAGAAAAAAAAGAAAGGAAAAAAAATACCCATTGTATGCAAAGGAAAAACATAAGAATAATGGCTGAATTCTCACCAGAAACAATAGAAGGTAAAAGACAATAGAATAACTTCTTTAAAAGAAATGGATATAGGGAGGGAGTGGTCAAACTGGAATTCAATATCCAGCAAAAAGTTCTATAAAAAATGACAATACTTGAAATAAATAAAACCTTGGATAATCCATCACCAGCTGGTGTGAACCACACAAGGCATGCTAAAGCAAGTTTGTTAAGATGAAGAGAAATAAAATTGAAAGGGAATCTGAATCTACAAGAAGGAATAAGATAACTGGGAGTGATAAATACATAGTTAAATATACTATTCTTTCCTCTGAAAGTTTTTAAAAGAAAATCGACTCTTTAAAGCAAACACTAAAAGGATTTACTTTGGGATATATAACATGTGTAGAAGTAAAATGTATGACAATGTCATAGAAGGTGGAAGGAGCTTGTACAGGGAATTATACTGTTTTAAGATTCTTCTATAATATGTGAAGTGGTATGACATTAATTCAAGGTAGACTGGATAAATGCAGAATGTGTGTTGTAACCACAAAAGCAACAATAACGTGTAAAGAGTTATAGGTAAAATGCTAATAAAGTAGGTAAAATTAAATAGCTAGAAATAACATTAAAGAATGTAAGAAAGGAGGATCAAAGAAATGAAGAGGAATAGGGACAAATGGAAAACAAATAGCAAGACCATGTGTTAAATCCAACTATATCAGCAATTGTATTAAATATAAATGGAATATTTACTAAAATTAAAACGGATAGATTTTATGAATGAATTGAAAAAATATCCAACAATATGTTGTATATAAGAGATGCATTTTTCATATAAAAGTATAGTAAGGTTTGAAGTAAGAGGATGGGGAAATATATTCTATGCAAACACTAGGGAGTATTATGAGAAATAAAGAGTGACATTTCAAAATGATGAAGTGGAAAATTCATCAAGAAGACATAACAATCCTAAACAGTTACTCATTTAATAAGAGCTTCAAATAAATAAAGCAAAATTAGAAAGAACTAAATGGGAGAAGTAGACAAATTCACAGTCACAGTTGGAATATAAAATATTAAAACATCTTGGAGAACTCTTTGACAGTTTCTTATAAAGTTAAACATACCCTTACCCTATGACCCAATGATTCCACTCCTAGGGATTGAAACATAGAAATGTAAACTTACTTTTGCAGCATATGTTGTACATATTCACTGCAGCTTTATCCATAATAGCCCCAAACTGGATCTAACCAAATGTCCATCAGCAGGAGAATGGACAAACAAAAAGTGGTATATCCTATAGTGGAATACACTCACTGATAAAAGGAAAGTAAAAGGAATGAACTACTGCTACCTGCAACAGTGAATCTCAAAATCATTACGCTAAATGACAGAAGCCAGACACAGAAGTGTCCATATTGCGTAATTTGATTTAGATGAAGTTCAAGAACAAGCAAATTAATCTACATTTATAGTACAAACGGGACAAAGGAACTTTCTGTGGTGATAGAAAAAATGTTCTACATACTGTGTGGGCAGTTGCAATCAAAATTAAGTGTGCATTTTATTATATTTAAATTACACCTCAATTTAAAAAATAACAGATGGTTAACCACTGCATTATATAATCTGCCTGTAAAGAGTGCGATAACAGTCTCACTGGCAGCAGTGGATAGTTCAGTTCTGTAATATGACTAATACATCTGAGTGTTCCCTTCCTCAGGGAAGGGAACACAACATTTTGAAGAATACACATAAAAAGTTTTTTTTCCCCAATCCATTGTGAGTTAAGCTCAATTCCAATGATTATCACAAAAGAGAGAGAGAGACTCTCAATAATATTACACAAGAATTGATTTGGACTTTGATACCTTCTTTCCCGGCTAATTTTTTTCATCTTGTTCATTTGAAATATTTATTCTGCCATATTGTTTCAGCAATATAATGTTTCACATATTATTAAAATGTCCAATTGATGAGGTGGGAGGAATCCTGTTCTCTCTTCAAAAGTTAACAGCCCATGCCACGAACCCTTCTAAGAGTTAAGTGCAATCTCTCTGAATTCAGCGCAGTCCACTCTACCCCTTTGTCACTCAGTGCAGCCACATTGGCCTCCCCATTGTTCCAGGCTATTTGCTTTGCAGATATTCCCATGGTTTATTTATTTACCTACTTAAAGTCCTTCTCAAATATTACCTTTAATGAGTCCTACATTTATCATCTCACCTGAAAGGGCAATAACCCCCCAATAATGTATCCCTTCTTACTCTGGTCGATTATTTTTGTTATTGATGTCATTGTTTAAAAAACACTTATGATTTTCTAAAACACACTATTTTTTAAATTTATTTATTGTGCTATTGATTATTGCCTGTCTTTCCTCACTGGAAGATAACGTAAAGATGAGCAGGAATTTTTGCGTATCTTTTGTTCATTAATGTATCCCCAAGCTCCTAGAATATTAGATAAGAGCTGAGTTATGGACCCTTCCCTGATCAAACATTTGGGAGAGTTTACTTTTTTGCAGTTAGCATGGTTATATATGGCATTTGGAGTGTTTCCTATTTAAATATATTAAATGCTTACAGATTCTCCTATTCTTTCTATTTTATTCCAATTCTCTGTATACATTGATGTTTCAGGAAACAAACAGTTTTGGATCTACTCTAAGTCTAATAAGAATATATTTATTTTATATTGGATGTCTTATGATGAAAAAAGAAATCTTTAGAGTCAGACAAGCATGAGATTAAGTTCAGTTCTATTCTTTACATGAGCATGTTGCTTAACTCTTTTAATCTTCAATTGGCTAATTTTGATTTAGGGGTGATGATAATATATACTATTTTATTGTAAAGATAAAATAAGATAATGTATGTAATAGGCTAAGATAGTATCTGAAACAAGGGACAAGCAATAATATTATTGATCATAACTAAAATTTTTTAGCTCTTATATTCCAAACACTCTAATAAATATCTTACATATATTACCTCTTTTATTCCACATAACAAACTGGTGAGGTAGGAATTATTATTTGCATTTACACGTGAGTAAAAAAAGACTCCAGGGTAAGTGAATAGGAAGCAGCCAAAGGGGATTTTAACTCAAATATTTCCATGATAAGAGGGGAAAGAGGTAACCCAAGTTTTATACTGTGCTCAGTGCTCCACACACAATTATGTTGATTCCTTTTCCCATTTCCTTTATATTCCAGAAGGACCTACACTGTCCTGAATTCCAACACAGATTCAATAAAATGATTTGTCTCTATCCTTTAGTTTTTATTTATTTATTTTTAAAGATGCTCAGCGAGTTCTTTATTTCTCCATTTTTCCTTTGCTATCTTTCCTAAGCCACAGGAGCTTTTGGTTTCTGAATTCAGCACACACGATGCTCCAAAATCAAGAAACAAAATTTTCCAAAAGCTACGTTTGGGGCTGCTGTGGTTACGTCAGCAATCACACATGTAGGCTGGCATGAAATCTGAGCAAAAGAGGATAAAGAGTGAGCCTAAAGTGTGTTTCAGGATGAGAGCAAAGATCCCCTGAAATGTAGAAGCCTTCTCCTGCCTGTGTGCCCAAGGAAAACACTGAATAATAATTATTGGGAAACTAATCCACACGTAAAACTTGAAAACACTGCACAAGTAAATTGTCTTAAATCTGCTGAATGGAGGCATCAAAGAGATAAAAAAAAAAAACAGACAGCCTTCCCTGTATATAATGTAAACACAGTCTTTTCAAAGAGCCATATAAACACTTTGAAAACATGGATAGTAAAGAATTAATAAAGTCCTCCGTGCACAGCCAGAACTTGGCTAAAACCAAAACAAAGAGGAAAAATAAAGAGTGGCACTAATTACAAAATTTACTAAGCTCTTACTAGATAACAGACGCTAACACTATATACATATATATATAGTGTTATATATATATACACACACTATATACACACACACACACATACACACACAGTCAAATATATATACTATATATAATATATGTGTATGTGCCTATATATGCATATATCTATATCTATAATCTCATTCAATCCTCATAAGACTCTATAAGAGAGGAATTATTACCCCCTTTATAAGGATTAGGAAATTGAGGTTTTAATTTATAAGCATGAGACCTAAGATTGAACAGCTATTTAACTTAAAGACAGGATTCAAACTCAGATCTACATTATTTCTAAATTTCTATGCTCTTAAGAGTATCTTTTCAGTGCTTGTTGGAATGACTGAGTGCTCTCAGCGGCAGACATACTTACCAACCTGTAAAGAATGTTCCATTCCGCAGTTTTCAGCAATTTCCTGTTCATGATCACATAGTGTTTAGCCATGGCCTATTAAATACATATCATATCCTTCTGTGCCAGAAATGGAAATCTATTTAAACAAGCAATTGAGCTTTATTGTTATTTCTGCCTAATCCCCATCCTCCCACCCCTTTCTCTAAAGCAATAAGGCAAATATCACACTGGTTGGCTTTAGAGTATATGAAAATATCTGAGTTGTCAGGAGAATTTAACTATAGGGAACAGACACATAGAGTTTCTGTCACAAAATTTCCTCCCTTGTTGGTCAAATCTCTTCCTGGAAAGTACCAGGAATAGCATATTTGTTTTAGTATTTGAATTTATGGGGAGAATGAAAAGATTTGTTGGCTATATGTACAGTGACCATAAAATGTACCATTCAACCAGAAAGTTTTGGAGAGTGAACTGGACGGAAGATCTAGACTGTGAGTGTATATTGAGTACTATTCCTGAGACAACTTTCCTAGCTATGTGCTGCTTCACATCCTAGGAAGTGTGAACTGTTTTAGACACATTGTAAAATTCTTGGACTTCTGACAAGCTAAAGACTTATCTTGCCACTGTCAGTTACTTATTTGCAGCCCAGCGATGCACTAGATTCCTCAAAAGGAAAGGCTGTTTTGCTCAAAATAGAAGGAAATGAATGCTAGGGGTTTGGATTCTGTTTGATCAGAATCTAAACATTTTTGCAGATAACTCAAATCACCTCTTCCTTGCATTAGTAGGAAAAATCAGTAAGATTATTTTCTCTACTTACAATCTGGTTTGAACTGCCAAGTTGTGCAAAGTCTACGAAATCCTGAAGAGAGCAATACTTTCCCCTCTTCTACCAACTCACCCAGGAATGTGAGCTTTATGTTCTTTCCCTTTAAAACTGGGCACCTGTATGTATTTCATATATTATTAGCTACCCAAAACAAGGCCTTTATTTACCTATCTCCAAGATTACTTGTATCTGCATTTCTGAAAATCTAAATTTCTTGGCATTACACACCCAATTTTTATCTAAAATGGAGAAAAATCACTTAAGTCCTATAATCACATGAACTCCTTAAGGACAACGGGACATATTTTACTGATAACTTATGTATCACCACTATAGGTATTAAAAATGTATCAATGTATTGATGATTAATTGAATGAATAAGCTACTTATTTGTTGAAAATTAATGGCGGAGTATTGAGAGGGGCATCTAATAGCAACCATTTTCAGCAAAGGTATCACGCAGGAAATATACACCCAGACCCCTCTTACCCCCATTCCAGTATCTCCTAAGTTCTTTTTATGGGGGAAAAAAATCCATATTTGAAATTCCTAAATTGATACCATGTTGCTTAGAAATCAACCATATTGACCCATGACATCTGAGGCCCAAATGGGTGGATCAATTCATTTTATGAAAACCCGTGAACAGCTGTCTGCAATGTCTAATGACTTCGTTTGATTCTGACACATGACGCCCTGACCCCATTAGCTGGGTCCATCTGTGAGAATGGCAGGGAGCCCTCAAGCATGGAGGCAGGCCATAGGCTATTGGCATTCTGGCACAGGCAAGAGGAGAAGGACGGGTGGAGTGGAGTTGGCAGAATACTGCTGCTACCAAGCCGCGGCATTCACAGCAGCAGCTTGATCACCTCTCAGATCTGCCCTTCTTTGCTTCCCCTCATGGCCATTGGCTGTCTGGGATGAATAAAATAGTATAAAATGAAACCTAGTGAAAGCCATGAAATTAAAGGAACTATAAGTGGCCTAAAGATAGAATGGGGTGCGATTGGGAACTGAAGGGAAAAAAAGGCATTTAAAAAAATAATTCTCATGGTCACAGTGCTAGAGCTAAATGAAAACAGAGTAAAAGTTCTAATTCTATAGTTGACAAAACTGAGGTCCAGAGGGAAGTGATGTATTTATTTATTACTCATAAAATCGATTAAAATCTCTGTATCTTTACTTTTACTATAGTGAAATCTAAGAAGATAGGGATTATCTGTTTTGTTCAAAGATGTATCCCCACCATTTAGAACAATGCCTGATATGTAGCAGCCGTATATTAAACACGTATAAATAAACCTCAGAGGTTTCTGTTGTTGAAGTTAGCATAACATTTTTAAGAGCTTAAAGCAGAGTCAAACACATGATTCTGGATGTTAATTATTACCTACTAGACACGCAACTCTGGGCTAGTTAGGGTTTTGATTGGATGGAGAAGGGACAAAGCCCTGGGTGCATAGAGTCAATCCACATTTTGTCATGTCCTTCAAGGAAGGAAGGAAGGAAGGAAAGGAAGCAAAAAGGAAATAAGGAAGCAATACAGAAGACTATGGCACACATGGAATGGCATATTTTTAAAAAATGGACAGTGCTTTGTTACCTACCCCGTCTCCATTCCTCTACTTTTCTCACATCTCTCAGATTTTCCACTGAGTGATATTAAAGGGAAAAGACTATAATTTCATTGAAATTGCCACAATCTTATTTTAAGAAATTCGCAATGCCTGGCTAAGACTATCAGAACATTGATTTACCCTGACCATAATTTTTTCTTTCTAATTATGTTAAAATCCAAAACTTTTGGTTGATATTTATAAGGAGCAGATCTCTACTGCCCCCCAGGTGTGAGCGAAGAAGAACACACCTAAGTCTCTGGTGTCAGGCACGTTGCCACCATGAGGAAAACATTCTGAGAGTGAATCCAGCACATGGAGAAGGATATACCTTGTGGGGAAAAGAAATTTAGAGAAAAACAGCTTGAATGAAAAATCTTGCTTGAATGAAACCTGATTCCCACCCTACCTGTGGCCTTGTTTAAACAACCCTGAGGTGGTTTTCTGTTATTTTCAGCGAAAATGATTCTGTTAGAAAGCCAGAAACATCTAACGAGGCTTTCTTTAGACTTGCTTTCCTCATTCATGAAATAAAAATATTTGAACAAATAATCAGACCATCACAAAGATATCCCCTAACACGATAAGTCCATAATTCCGTGAACCATTTTCCAAGGCCTGAATTATCCTCTTTTTGGCCTCAGAGAACTCCCATACACCTACATACAGAGACAAATAATTCATGAAATGGGATTGGTTAGTCATAAAACTGATGAATAACAATTCCTTGATCATGTGCTGCACATTTTCATCATTAGAACAGGTTATCTCCTTTCCAAATAATGCTTTCTTATTCTTATTCAATCTAAGGACCAATCTAGATTGATTTCCTAGATTGTACTCTCAATCAAACAATTCATATGACAAACGATAGAATTCCCCTAACTTTCTTGGAAATACCAGTTAAGGTGGTGCCTGGATGATCTCTCTCAACACACACAGTATTAGAATAAACAGACCCAGCTGCTTTCCTAAATAACAAAGTGATAGAATGAAAAAGTAAAGCTGTATTTGACCTTCTCCTTCTGACTTATTTCACTTTGCATTATACCCTCAATGTCCATCCATGTTGTCACAAATGGCTGGATTTCATCCTTTCTTATGGCTGAGTAGTATTCCATTGTGTATATATACCACAGCTTCTTTATCCATTTGTCCCTTGATGGGCACTTAGGTTGCTTCCAAGTCTTGGCTATTGTGAATAATGCTGCAATGAACACAGGGGTGCATGTACCTCTACAAATTGGTGCTTTCAAGTTCTTTAAGTAGTAGATAATAACAACAATAAACAAACACATAGGGACAGAGACTGGATTGGTGGTGACCAGAGGGGAAGGGAGGAGGGAGGAGGGTGAAAGGGATAATTCAGCACATGTGTGTAGTGATGGGTTGTAATTAGTATTTTGGTGGTGAACATGATGTAATCTATGCAGAAATAGAAGTACAATGATGTACACCTGAAATTTTTTACAATGTCATAAACCTATGTTACTGCAATAAACAAAATTAAAAAAAAAAAGAATAAAAAAAAAAAGAAAAAGTAAAACTGGCATAAAATCTCCTTATTTATGAGCTCCCATCTTTCTACATCTTTTTCCTTCAGTTTCTAATCAACATGTGATATTTTTACTTCCCAATTTACAATGCATGAAAGATAACACTAACTTAATAAATATATACATGCATACATACACACATCCATACGTACATTGCATACGTACGTAAATCTCCTTTCCAAATCTATTCTGAGGGACAGAGTTTTCAAGTAAGAGATTAGATGGAAGAAAAGCCTAGATGGTCATAATACGACTTGTCCATTTGAAGGACCTTGGAAGACACTAAATTTTTTATTCCCAAGAGAAGGTAGATCCTCCTTTATGTAGGAAGAGACACCCAAATGTAAGTTTGCCTATTTTTCTATCATGATAAAAAACAATGTTGTCCTTACACATAAGTAAAATAGGTATTTTCCCACTTGAGCCCACTTCAAAAGCACGGGAGAGTTCTGTGAATTCAAAAACTACTTTCCCAAATGCCAACTGCTGCATAAAATATCCAGAGAAGGATGCAAATTTCCATTCACTAGTAAGATAGAACCCTTAAAATATAAACAGATCCATATGTGAGGAGAAATACCATATCTTTACTGAAATTTGCATTCAAGGAAAATACTTGGAGCCAGAATATTTCCTGAGAATGTTATAGTTGTGGCAGCTCAGTAAAACAAAAATATCATCTTGGCAATCAGGGACCCTAAGTTAAGAGCTCACTTTAGCCTCTTTTGAGTTTGTGACCCTAGAAGCCATCTAATCTTTCTGAGCCCTGAAGCGTTGTTGTCAGGATTGGATAAAATTTAAAACACCTAGCAGAGTCTCTGGCATTCCATAGCGAATAATTATTCAGAGAGAGCAGCAGGATTTTGAAGACCTGAAGGGAAGAAAGGAACAACACTGGAGAAAGAAAAGCACAGAGGATAGGAGAGGCTGGGGATGTGCAGAGAGAAAAACCCAGCTCACTAGAGTTTCACTGATTTCGCATTGTTGCCAAATCCAGCCCCCAAAGAAGCATGAGAGCCCACAGTGAACCTGCAAGATCTTGCTAGCCCTTAACTCTTTAGCTCCTTTATTGAGTTTCACCAGTCACACCATGATAACGACCTTCATTTTAATTTTTAATTGGTTGCCAATATTGGGGATTTGCTGTAGTGGACCCTGCCAGGTGTTGTTAAGGAAAATGTCGTTCAATGACAGGGCTGGGCCCTTGAGTTTCCATTGCTAAAACAGAAAGAAGTATAAGAATCAATTTTACATGAAATGGAAGATAAGTTATCTAAAAGTTGATCAGAATGTGTTTTAGGAGACTATCAATAGCTAAATATAAAGCAGAGAGCACACTCTCAAATCCATTATCAAAGTAATTCAAGGTCAGGCAAACACTTTCCAGCTCCTTAAAAAAAATTTAAAAATAAAATTAAAAAAGCAAAAACAAAAAACCTCCATGGGTTCTAAAATTGTTATTTGGAAATATTAGATAATAGCCCAATGATTAAGAGTTTGAATGCTATAGTCAGGTAAATGTGAGTCAAAGTATAACATCCACCACTTGCTATCTTTTTAATCTAGAAAAAGTTGCTGAACTTTTTCAGTGAACTTACCTGCGAAATGGAGGTAATTGTAGTTTCAATCATAAAGGATCATTACGGAAATCAAATGAAAAAATGCAGGTAAATAATGTAGTGGACTGTGCATGGACTGACACAAATCAAATTCTCAATAACTGTTAACTATTGTTATTCTCACTTGCATATCAGTGCTGAATACTGAAAAGAAGCATAAATAAAGAAATCTACTAAGCCCAGACTAGGTATGAAAACAAACCACCTTTCCTTTTAAGTCCAAGGTCTTATCCATGCAGCATCTATTAATGAAAGTTTAGTCCATTTTCATAAATTATCATTCTTAAGACTAATTTAAAGCAAATATTTGAATGCTTTACTCCATATTAACTTTGAGAAATGAATTGTCCTCCCAAAGTTCTCATTTTATTTATAAAAATACACAGAGGAAATGTGTTTAAAATTAGCATTCCAAGACCTCATTTCACGTGCTGAGTAGCCTGACAATTACCACTGTTTCTTGAGAAGCATGATTAGTCCCAAGTTGTTCATACATTTAAACAGATAACATTGCCATAAAATCAGAGAACATCCTCAGTCAAGGGTGTGAAGATGAAAGATCTCTCTTGGGAGAGGCAATTATTGGACAGTTTTCCTGGCTGTATAACGGGGTGCTTCAACTTGAAGAAAATGACTCCCAAAACTTATGTTTACTAAATGCAATAAAATATAAGAAACTCCAGGGTTCCATTTACCTCGAAAGATATAAAACAAATGAATGGAAAAAATGTCTTCTGGCCAAGATTGTCAGAAACTCCATATGGAGTAAGAAATGAAAAGGACACCTAGAGAATTTAACAAAAACCTGTTTGAACAGTTAAAACGCACAGAATCAGAATTGTTGTTTTTTTTTTTTTTAAAGATTTTATTTATTTATTTTTTTCCCCCAAAGCCCCAGCAGATAGTTGCACGTCATAGCTGCACATCCCTCTAGTTGCTGTATGTGGGATGCGGCCTCAGCATGGCCGGAGAAGCGGTGCCTCGGTGCACGCCCGGGATCCGAACCTGGGCCGCCAGCAGCGGAGCGCGTGCACTTAACCGCTAAGCAACCGGGCCGGTCCAGAATTGTTGTTGTTTTAAATAATGTTATTTTGTTTTTGTACAAAGGATAAATGATGATTATAAATAGCTGAAAAATTCAAAAGAGTTAAAAAAGAAGGTAAAATAGCATTCATAATCTCACCAGAATAATTGCATAGTCTAACACTTTCAACATTATTCCAGACATTTCTCTGTACTCAATTCCTCCTACATGCGTGTAGACGCATGTATATAATTTTAAACACAGAGGACTATGCCATCTATGCTTGGTTTTTTAAAAATAATAGTCATCATGAACATGTATTTAGGTCAACGAATAGAGATTTATATCATAATTTTAAATAACAGAATCATATTCCCTTGTATTTACATGCTAATTAATTTGTAAATTTCCTACTAAGGAAATGAGGGTCATTTACAGTTTCCTGATATTAGAAACTATACTAGTTGAACATGTATACACCTCCTTGCACTTGTGTGTAATTATTTCCTTGAGTTAAGCAGCCATCATTTTCTAAGGTGAATAGGGGCGTGGTAGAAACTCCAGGTTACCTAGCTTCTAATCTCAGGTTTAGTTTCATTTACTCCCCACATCGCTAACTCAGTTTGTATATTGGTAAGATGGGCAAGCTGAGAATGATCTCTCAAGACTTCATCAGAACTTTCAGTAATAACTTGAAAATGACCAATATACAAAACAATGAAGCTGTGCAAATGTAAATTCACCGTCCACAGTCATCTAAGAGGCATGGAGCTGGGTCATAATCTCATCTAATACAGTGACATTTCAACAAAATATATTGGATGAAGTCATATCTGCTCTATAAATGGGGAAACTAAGGCACGGCAATGAAAAGACTTTACACTAAATTATGTAGCCAGCCAGTGTCAAAGCTTTGGCTGAAGCTAGACTTCATGTCTTTGATTCAGGATTTAGTCACCAGAAAAATAGCTGATTAAAGAGAAGTACAGGTACTAAGTTAAAGTCAAACTGTGTTACAGTTCAAAGGGGCATGGGCAAGTAATTTAGGAAATGATGAAATCCAAATGGAAAACATCTAAATAATAATCAAAGAAAGAATAGTTATAGAAGTTAAATGTGTGTGTACATGCACATATGTGGTAATTGAAGAAAACCAGTGCCAAATATCACTTTCAGCCCATTAAATTTTCAAAATTTTTGTCCATTTGTTTTGTTTTCTTGGGTGAGGAAGATTGTCCTTGAGCTAACATCTGTGCCAATCTTCCTTTATTTTGTTTGTGGGATGCCGCCACAGCATGGCTTGATGAGCGGTGCATAGGTCCACACCTGAGATCCAAACCTGTGGACCCTGGGCGGCTGAAGCGGAGCATGCAAACTTAACCACTATGCGATTGCGCCCGCCCCCCAAATTTTATTATTTATGAAAATATATATGATGTCTTGGTCATTGAGCAAGGAAATATGTACCCGTCAATACATTTCAAATGACTAAACGTCCATGAGTCTGGCTCAATATTTCCAACTATGGAAATTTTACCCTAAAGAAATATTCATAAATGCATGCAAATTTTTATGAACAATGATCATACTGAAAAATGGAAAACAGCCTAAAATCCTGTAACAGGTTATTGACTAAATAAAATGTAGATGACCAAATAATATGCCTCATTGAAAATCAAGATTACAAAAATATTTAACAACGTTAATTAATATTTGATAGTGAGGGAGAGATTTTAAAAGATCATAGAGGTAGTGTGTCTCCAATTTTGCAAAGTGTAGCTATACTCAAATCAAATAAACATTTTCACATAGAAAAGATGTGCATGTAAATGTTTTGTTTTGTTTCGTTTTACTCTTTTCTCCATTTTCCAAATTTCTACACTGTATACACATATAATCAGAAAAGCAACCAATATTTTTTCCAGCCTCATTGCCAGTAGTAGAGGTTGGGGAGCGAAATTCCTGCTGTCCTAATATAGCCACTCTGCAGTAGACTTAACACAGTCAGTCACTTCATCTCAGTTCACAAATCTAAACCCAAATGTTTTCAAATCTGAGTCAGGATCAAAGAAGTTGCTCATCTTAGTCAAGTCCTCTAGCCATAGGTACTGAATATTTCAAAGGATGCTCTCTTTCTGATTTCCTTCAATGTAGCAATGATAGAAAACAGAATTTTTATAAGTGGAATGCCCCAAATCTTTAGGCTATTACCTCCAATGAGCCCAACTAAAGCCCATGGGAACTAAAAGAGGTCTACGCTAGCCAGGAAGTTCCCTAACCCACAGACTCTCAAAACACAACTGTTTCCTGGTTATCTCATCCTTCTCTTGCTTCATGAATCCCTGCCAAAGTTTTCCCAGACCATCCCTCAAGGTGTAGCTGGGTAGCATTCAGGTATAGCTGGGTAGTATTTGAGTTGTATCTTTTCTGATTGTCATCAGGGGCAGGACACCTCTGAAAACAACAGAATATGGCAACATATACCATTTAATATGAATCAAGACTTCAGATATACTTTGCTGGACTCCCATTGGAAACTTGGTTCACTCCAGTCTTGTGTTTTCAGGAATTCAACAATTTTACAGTTTCCTTCTCCTTATATTAACTGTTATTCAATAAGGTTTTGTTTTACTATTCAATGTAATTTATTCATGTTAACTAGTCTTGATACTTTTCTCTTGGTACAATAAATTCCCATTTAGATTAACATTCATATGATAATGTTTTTAGGAGCTAGAGCAGTTCTTATCACTCTCTCTACCCATCAATCCCATCACTTCACTATACAATTTTATCTCCTACCATTACATAAATAACCTTATCAATTGAGCTTGATGAAAGAGGAGGTCCTCAGCAATCTTTTGCTTAGTAACACCCTAAAGAAATCCCTATCCCATCACTAGGTAACATTTACCACTACTTCCACACCAACAGCAGACATACTGAGAGAAATTAGGTGTCAGCATATATCAGAAAATTTTAAATGTACTGACATATGAACATGACCAACATAGTGAGATATCCAGGCATCATCTCAATATGATGATACACTGGAAATTCGAGGTGTGTTTAGTAAGCATATTTAGGAGGGAAAATGTTTTATACTAATATACTAAACATTTCCAGGTACAATACTTGAGATAGATTGAACATTGAAATTACCAAACCCAACATCCTTCCTTATTCACCACAAGGAAAACTACCCTATGTACAGCAGAAGACAAGCCTAAGGCCAATTACAAGAGAAAGATTAATTTCAAAGCCTCTCATAAGAAAGTTTCTCTAACTAAAAACTGCACAAAAATGGAATAAATCAACTCAACTATAGACATAGTCTATCTGAATTAGAATAACTATCAGGCATGCAGTAGGAGAGCATTGTATTCATGTATCCTAATATATATGATCTTCTCATGATGATATTGAGAGCTGAGGCCTATATTACCTCTCCTTGAATGTGAACAACTGAACAAATCTGTGGTTATGACAGATTAAGGTATGCCGCTTTCAAGGTAAATTTAGAAATGGTGATAGAATTCCTCTTTCTCTCTGTGTGTGTGTGTGTGTGTGTGTGTGTGTGTGTGTCTTTGGAGCTCTGAGATTCCATGTAATGAGACTCACTATCTTGAGGCTACCATGCTGGGAAGAATGTGCAGGGACCACATTGAGATAGAGATAGCAAAGAACTCCAGCTGTCCTAGCCTCTAGCAGTTCAAGTCCTCCCCGCCCAGGCACCAGACGTGTGAGGGAGTGAGTGAGCATTCAAATGATAGGAGCCCCCAGCCTTCAAGATACCTTACTGAAGCTGAGTGGAGTAGAAGTCTGAACTCTGCACAAAATGCAGGTGCACAAGCAAATTAAATATTGTTTTCACTAACTTTGAGTTTGTTAAACATCCTTGGTAACTAGACCAGAGATGTTTGTAAAATAGGTTGGATATTTGAATTTATGACTTTCAAGAACAATCCCAAATTATAGAATTGGGGTTATTTTTGAGAAAAGTTGCTTCCTGCCTTCTTCTGTGGATAAAGAATGCTAGAATCTATCATTTGGTCCTGAAGAAATTCATAAAAAACAAATCCTGCTTTCCTAATCAAAATAGAATTACGGGAAGGAGATGCAAAATCTAGTTCATGAATCTCAGTCGGTGCATGTGATATGGAGATACAATATGTTATTGGGAAACAAACAAAAAAAAAGACTAGATCAATATTAACAGAAACTGGTTTCTTTCTTTACTGGATTGCTATATGGTCATGAGTAGACACACAATCCATCTGAGCCTCAGTTTCCCCACCAGAAATATGAGGATAATAGTGTCTGTCTAGCTTTCCTCCCAGAATTATTGTCAAAATAATTTTAAATCTCTAAATTTACACAAAATGCAAAATTTATAATTACATAAGATTTTTTTGTTTTAATTAGCTCAGAGAAAGGTGATTCTTACCTATTAAAATTATTTCCATAGCTCCAATCACCCAGGAAGTAATAAGAGCAATTCCAAATCACAAATAATTGAGAACATGTTTGCTAATACCTAAGAAACGTTGGATGCATATTCCATAGTACTTGATGTTGACAAAAGGAATTTATTTGTTTTCACAGAGAATAATCCTCTGAAAAAGCCCATTTTCATTACCTGCTGAGTTTTGTTGCTGACTTATGTCCTGAAGTTCCCTTACCATATCTGCAAAAAGTAATTATGGAAGCCATCTGGAACAGGAGCAGGGGAGGAACTGGCACTGTAATAGATGGCATGTCAGAGGCACAATGATATTAACAAACCCACTCTCATTAAGAGAGGGAGGAAAGAGATTTACCTAAAGCAAATTGCAATTGCTCCTTACCACGCATGATGGAATCATATGAGACTGCGCTGCTAAAACAGGAAAAGCTTCATCTCTTTTGCTTTATTGAGTCACAAACCTGGGGCCCTCAGTTCATTCATCATGGAAAGCGGTTCAACCAAATGGACTAAGTGGGACTGTGCTGGCTGACAACTCATTCAGTCACCTTGGACAAATTACTCATGTCTTCAGAATATTGGAATCATTGGTCAAATATGTAATTTCACCACAAGCTGACTCCAAAGGGTCACAATTTTATTGGTGAAAGACAATAAAATATTAATAAGCTAAATCTTATCATCCACTTGTGGTTGGGAAAATAAAGAAAAACAAAAATCCAAAATTCAGAATCTTTCTCCCAATAATTCCAGACGTATTCTAGCCACTAAACTCCAATCAGTGGGAAGACCTTTGCCCAGGCAGTCATCAATTTCAAAGCGACCTTCCATATTTTGTTTACTATCAGAATCTTATTTAACTGCTTCACAAAAGTTTTTGTTTTGTTTGTTTTTTTTTCCTGAGCACTGTGAGAAAACAGCAGGCGTAGCTACTTTCTTACATCAGAAATATATTTTGATTCGAAGTTGTGATAGCCTTGCTCAGGCAGCTAAATATACTATCAAAGCTGCATCTCAAGCTTGGAGTCCCCTCTACCCGGCAGAAAGAACTATAGATAATAGACTTGGCCAAGGCAGACATTGCCCCTAATTTTGGTTCATATCGTGTACTCAAATGAATGAGATATTGGCTTGATTTATTGTCTTTAAAGACTTTGCCATCTGAATCTTCATTAACATTTGATTTGAGGCTGCCCAAAACCTAGTTTTGCCTTCCTGACTTCTGGAGAGCTTCTTCTTTTGACCTCTTATAACTAGATGCTTCTGTACAATTTCCTTGATCCTCCAACACAATGCACACCTGTGATACACAGTAATTCAGGATAAGACCTAAATGTTGTTCATTCCTTGGTCCAGTTGCCCATTTTGCATGAGAGGGATATCACAAACTAGCAGAGGACTGAAACATGGAATGTTGAATGAAAAGTGAAGAGTACTTGAATAAATTAGATTTAAATAAATACAACATACAAAATAAATAAATACAACAGAGACCTGTGGCTATTAACTTTACTCAGAGTTCATAAGCTCAAATACCCACAGAGACCAGAAAGATAGCACAAAAGGGTGATGTTACAGAGATGCTAGAGATAAGACCAAGAATAGCATCTGATATAATTGCCTTTAAAACACAATTTCAGCCAAATAAAAGAGTCATACAAAACCTGTCTGAGTCACCCATCTGCTTTATATGCTGCCTGCTGCCCATTTCAGTGTGGTTAGTACCAAGGAAGTTCACACAGTGGTGCAGCAGGGAATGCCAGCCCCTCTGTCTCAGTTTCTTCCTTTAGCCCTTTCTAGATCATCACAACTGGAACCAATGATTTGTCCATATATAGGCTCAGCACTGCACCATACGTGAGACACATCTGGGTTTGAGGTGGAGAGACTTTAGTATGTCTAGTTTTCCTTCTTATACTTGTTCCCAAGTCTAATGCCTCTTGCTTAAGTTCTAGCCTTCTTCCTGTTTGGCCTGATCGTAAATGCAGGACCCATTGCTGACTCATGGACTCTTGGTCTTCCCAGACACAATCCTTGTTACCCATATCCTGCAATAAATGTCTTTCAGTTCCCCACATTTTTTCCAGTGCCCCAGTCTGGACCAAGCCCTTAAACTGCTTCTGCACCCAAGTCCTTGAAAACTATACCCTGAACTCTCTCTCACCTACCCTGGCCCATTAACCTTGTTTCTCAAATAGAGCTTCTTATTGGTCCTTTTAGTAATGCCACCCAAACATTGTCATCAAAATGGATGCAAAGCTTTCTTAGACTCCTTAAACAAATAGAATGACTTAGCTCAAACTTTCTTTTAAAAAGAATCTCTAAACAAATAGGCTCCATAGGCTGATTTATAAAACATTTCTCTGTGGCCTGGTCACAGACAAGAAAATGCAGCAACAATCTTATCTAAAGCTCTGATTAATCTACCAGAAGGCATTTATGGTGTTTTTAATTGCACTAGACAAAGCTGAAGATGACTTTGATTATTTTTTCTCTCAATGAATTTTTCTTGGGCAGCTACATGCTATACACTCAACATTCTATTATGAGCTGCAGAGGATGTAGAAGAAAAGTAAACTACAATCTTGTCTTCAAAGAGCACCTGCGGAACTCTTATAATGCAGTGGAAGCCAAAAGGCAAGCACTGGTGAAACAACAGTACAGAATATATGGCAGAATATAATTACAATAATTAGCACTATTGCATTCCTCCTGGATTAAGCATGCTGCATAATTGACTTCCCAACTTCACAACAACCTAGCAATGTAGTACTTACTGTTCCAGTTTTGTAGAGTTCTCAGCCCAAGGTCATTCAACTGGCAAAATGGCATAACCAAAGATGTCTGACTCCAAAGCTGGTGCTATTTCTACTACACCAGTGATTTGATTCTTCACTGTCCGTTAACATTACTTGAGTATATTTCAATAATACAGGTACTGGGCTCCATCTTCAGTAATTCTGATTCAGATGAAGATGAGATATGGGTAATTTTGTAAAGGGCCAAGGGTGATTATAATTGGGAAACCAAGGTGAAGAGGCACTGTGCTAAACCATATAACCAGTATATGGCCCAAACTCTAAAAGGTGATTATTTTCAGAAGAAAGAGTGTTCAGAAGGTGGCAATTTACAGCAGGTGAGCTAGAATGAGATGATCTGCGTCTAAAACCAGTTTTGCCATATACGAAAACTTAACTTTTACTTGTACTTCACAGTCACAAAATTATTTCTGTCCTCCCTCAAATTCTGTTTTGTGAAAAAAAGGTGACTGTAATGGATAATAATGTATTATACATTTCGACTAACTATAGGTTTTTATATATGTCTTATGTGAGCATTACAACAACGTGGGGATGAGGATGGGGTGGGATGCAGGCAAGGCACTTCATTTTCCAATGAGAAAACAGAGGCTCAGCGTGGTTACATAACTCACTGCAGGTCACACAACTAACTGGTGATGAACCCAGTACTCATTTCGTTATACAACTATGGTTTGGTAGCTTCACACATTTGTAACTGTGTCACTGAGTCTCCTAAGCAAATTGATGTGTTTGATCAATAATTGAAGGAGCTACTGATTGAGCAGGGCAAGGGGTAGGGTTGTATTTAAATTAATCGCTCCTCCAAGAGGCACTTTAAAAGCTCATATAACAGATGCAACCAAACTCACATTATCTTCAACAGTCCTCCAAGTGAGTTATTTAGAATAAGACACCTATGCTCATGAGCTTTTGTTGAAAGACAGATAAACACATTTCTTCTCAAGCTACTTGCTGAGATCATTAATATATATTTTTTCCCAAATATAATGTACTTAATATACTTTAAGCCCTGACTAGGTGAAGGCATCAGGAAAGTTCATTTCAGCAAAAGGAAAACATTAAATTAGCTTGTTGCTTTCCATAAAACTATACTTTTTGAAGTATGTTTTCAACATATCATTTCAGAATTAAACAAAAAAGAAACAAAACTAAAGAGAGGTGCTTCACAGATGGTTACAGAGCAGAGAGAGGAGCTGAAATAAGTGCCTGATGGTGTTATCAACAAAGAGCAGATGTTTGTAGGTGAGCTGGGATCTGAAGTTTTAGTTGTCAGAGCAGCATGATCTTCTGCAATGGAGAAAAGACTGCTGTTATCATTCCCCCTTCTAGAACCACCAGGTACCACTGAGCTAACTGGACATGAGAATCAGCTCCAATCTGTGTAAGGGAGCAAATCCTTCTTGGTTTATTGTTAATAATTTAACTTTTCTAGGAAATCTGGAAAGTGGAAATTCTGATACTGGAATATTAAAAAAAAAAGTCTTCCAAAAGAGGAAATGAATGTAGTGGTAAATAGGAAGTGAAGGGGAAAAATATTCCCATCTTGGAGTGTGATATTGTGGTTTATGAGAAGAAATATGTATTTGTTCTTCATCTCTGTTTCTGGCATAAAGCTCGTAAAACTCCCAGAATTTCCTAAGTGATGAGAGCCATAAAGGTGTCTTTTGTTATGTTAATGAGGAAACTTTTGGAAAGTTCCTAGTTAATCTAAGGATGGGAGCTGGTTGCCAGGGGAACCAACCTTGTGATTAGAGGGTTGAAATTTTCAGTCCCACCCCCCTGATCTGCAGAGGGGTCAGTCACCAATGGTCAATGATTTAATCAATCATACCTATGTAATAAAGCCTCCATAAAAACCCAAGAGGACAGGCTTCGGAGCTTTCAGGTTGGTGGAAACGTGGAGACGTGGGGAGAGAGGCAGACCTAGAGAGGGCATGGAAGCTCTGCACTTCTTTCCCATACTTGGCCTACGCATCTCTTCCATCTGGCTGTTCCTGAGTTATATCCTTTTATAATAAACTAGTAATCTCTTAAGTAAACTGAATTCCTGAGTCCTGTGAGCCACTCGAGCAAATTAATCGAACCTGAAGAAGAGGTGATGGGAACCTCTGATTTATAGCCATTAGGTCAGAAGCACAGGTAACAACCTGGACTTGTGATTGACATCTGAAGGGGAGGCACAGTCGTGTAGGACTGAGCCCTTAACCTGTGGGATCTGTTGCTGTCTTTAGGTGGAGAGTGTTAGAATTGAGCTGAATTGTAGGCCACCTACCTTGTGTCCAGAGAATTGCTTGTTGGTGTGGGGTAACTGCCCTCCTCCACACAAACATTGTAATTGGTGATCAGATTAGAGTCAGACTAATCTCCGCATATCCTTAGAGCCACTCTTCCCATGTGGTCTGTCATCCTCAAGAAGGCTGGTAAAGGCTCTTTCACATGCCGATTTCAGGATCACAAGAGGGTGCAAGGCCTTTTGAGGCCCAGCCTTTGGCATTTACAAAATGTGACTTCTGCCAAATACTCTTGGTCAAAGCAAGCTATAACTTCACTTCCTGATGAAAGATCTACAAAGTCATATTGACAAGGGGAGCACACAGGGAAATGTCTTACCTATCATTACAATCCACCATATGTCCCATTGATCACAGTGTCTGATTTAGCCATAAGACGACAAGCAAATTATCTCCTTCTTCCCTCACTGCTCCATGTGCTCCCTTCCTAAAGCTGCTTGCCTGCGTATAGATGACAGCTCTGCTAAATTGAAAAGAATCACTTAAACCAGCAAGTAAAATTATTTCAAATGATCAAGTGATGTCCTTAATCTATTCAACAAGATCTAACCAGGATAATTGCAAAATCATTCACTGAGGTTCAAAAAAAAGCAACTATACAAATTTAGCATGGTGAATAACAGCGTCATAGCAGCACAGGTGAAAATAACTGAGTAAATTATAAGATTACTTCATTTCAGTCAGGGCTTAATCATGGAAGTAGAGCCACTTTGATTATTATGGGAACAAGAGATGCATAATTGGTTATTAGACATTATATAAATATAAGTGATGGAAAAGTGAAGCTTAAGAGGGAAGGTTCAGTGAATCAGGAAAAGAATCACTAACCAGTCTACCTGAATCATTAACATAGGTGGATAAGTTGGAACCTGCAGGGAAATCTTAGAAGTTAACAGTATCTAGGAGGGGGACTGGGATGGTGGTGGGACTCATGGAGATGAACACCAGAAAATAATGCCTCAGTATGGCTTATGCCTCTGAATCTTCAGCTATCCATCGGCTAACAGGCTGAGGGCCACTGTTAGTCAGCAGGAACAGCAGCTGGGGAGACAGAATGGATATGGAGAGGAGGAAAATACGGAGAAGCTTGTATCTGCAGAGTACCTCAACATTTTCTTGTCACGTAACTGTGATGCCCTCCTAAGAGTACTGACTTGCTTTACTATTGTCTCTCAAATCTCGCTTAACTTCCTTTTCGACCAACTTGAACACAAAACTATGCAGAAAAAAAGCGATTCAGAAAAATGTAGTGCTCAGCCTTAACCAAGCTGACGCAGCACAATCCTTTACACATTTATTTTTCTAAGTCATATTTCTGTAATAACATTGTTTATAATAAATAAGAATTATACTTGTAACCAGAAAAAAAGGATCAAAATGAAAGGATCAATATATCTTCCAGAACAACAAAAAGCATTTTAGATAGTGGTTTATTCCATGATCATTCATGTTGCATTGTCTCTAAGTCTTCAATATCTTCTCCTCTTTCCTCTACAGATGACCAGGTTTTCTTCTCATTAGAATAGCTGTGATGATTTATTTTATATGTTAACTTGACTAGGCCACAGTGCCCAGATATTTGGTCAAACATTATTCTGGATGCTTCTGTGAAGGTGATTTTTGGATGAGATTTAAATATGTGGACATTGAGTAGAGCAGATTAACCTCCATAATGTAGGTGGGCCTCATCCAATCAGTTTAAGGGCTTAATCAAACAAAGACTGACCTCCACTCAACAGAAGAAATTCTGCCAGCAGATTGCCTTTGAACTTGAACTGTAAGTTTTTCTTGGGTCTCCAGCATACAGCATGCAGCCTCCCTGTAAATTTTGGACTTATCAAGCCTCTACAATTGCATGAGGCAATTTCTTAAAATCAATCAATTAATCTCTTTCTCTCTACATATATATACACACACATACACATACACACACACACATACACACACGTACACACACTGTTGATTCTGTTTCTCTGGGGAATCCTGACTAAAACAATAGTCCTTTGGTTCTTTATTCTAAACTACTTATAAATCATTGTCTCTCATTTCCTACTTCTATGACCAAAAGACTATATCTGAGTTGTCCAATAGGGTAGCCACCAGTCACAGGTGGTTCTTTAATTTAAATCTAAATAAGTTAAAATTAATAAAATTATAAGTTCACGTCTTTGCTCACACTAGCCATGTTTCATGTGACCAATAGTTGCTTGTAACTAGAGGCTACAACATTGAACAGCACAGGTTAGAGCACATTTCCATCATTACTGAATGTCCTATTGGACATCACTGTAATTCATAAGTCAACTTCTACTTCTGTACAGAAATCTCAGCTAACAATATAATTTCTTTTCTCCCCCCAAATTGAAAGTGGCCAGGGCCTAGCTTAGAAAACTTTGAGACAGAGGCCATGTGAAGCTCAGATAACAGGAGATTAGCGAGTGTCATACAGTTACCACACACCAAATGACTAGATAGCTTCTGGCAGTCTCTCAGCACTCAAAAGTGATCAGGGACTCCCTCAGGTTTACGTGTCTTCTAAGCCTTCATTGCTTGTGATCTCTATTCTGTGCGGTTATCATCCATCTCCAAAATAGTGTCACCCTCTATGATGTATGAGAGGCTGTGAAACAAGTCGTCTTTACCTCAACATGAGAAGCAGAGATCAGATAATGAGATATAACACCAGGGAACACATCTATACTCTCCTCTACAAGATAAAACAGTTTTATTTACTTGGAGAGCAGAAAGCTTGACTTATAATACATGTTTTGTCAATGCTCAGGCATTCTTTCAAAGAGGCAATCTCTAATTGCAAGTGGAAAACTAATTTTGATTTTTATAATTGCCTGCTCTCTGCCTTGGAGGAAATCAGCTTTTTGCTCCAAGTATCTTTCCATCATTTCAATAGCAGACACTGAGTCAGGGAAATTTAAGTAAAGGAGAAAAACCTACAAATAAGTCAGCAAGTAACAAACCTATTTTATGACAATTATAATATCGTTTTATTCTTCTTTTTTCCATGCTCCACCCTCATTTTATTGGTGCTCAACGATTGTTATTTTTCATTAGCCAGCAATGGCTAAATACAAAAAAGGAAAACTTTCAAAGGAGCAAATCAATTCTACCTGTAAATTGGAGCCCATGTCAATTCTTTCCTTTGATTAATCCTGCCTCTCTATAATCATTTGGAACCAGATAGACTCAAAAATCCAAGCCAAAGTGTTGCCACCTCAAATACCTATGGATAATGAGAATATGGCAGGCTGAGGATAAACAAATGGGTGGGGATAACAGAAATCTGAAGAGCACATGCCCAGAAAATAGCCACTACACAGCTCTAGCTGATCATTGAAGGAATTAAAGTCTAATGTTGTCAGATTTTTTCCGATTTTAAAAGGGAGCTTGAAATCTTACTATCTGAATTATCCCATTTTTTAAATGTTGGAAAATAGTTAAAATTTTTTTAAAGTCATATGTGAGCCAAATAAAGTATTTTTGGTTCAAACGAGATCCAAAGCCTTCTGGTTTCTGATTTCAGTGAATCATAATCCTCTTGCAAATGAGACTATGACTTTTGCTTCCTTTTATTTTCACTGCAGCCTCCACCAAAATGCGGGCGCACATTAGGCCTTTAATACCAGCTGATTCACTTGACAAGTCAAGAGTTCACAGCTCTCATCCTGGAAAAGGTCAAAGTCATGGCAGCCACTGATGTAAATGAAAAACAATTATCCTGGTCTAAGATTGTAGATCTCAACTGGGCCAATTTTGTCACCTGGAGGACATTTGGCAATGTCTGGGGACGTTTTTGTTTGCCACAACCTGTTGGGGATTGTTATTGACATCTAGTAGGTAGAGGCCAGGGCTGCTGCTGAATATCCTACAGGGCACAGGACAGTGCCCCATAACAACAGATTATCAGGCCCAAAATATCAACAATGCTGAGAATGAGAAACTCTTCTCTCAATCCTGTTTTTGCATGGAGGGTCAATTAGTGTTTGCCCACCCTTGCCATTGGTAATCTGAGCACTAACAAGAAGATACAGTTGCCCATACTCTCTTATTACTGTTTGTCATTCCCCACATCCTCATCACACATATCTAGGACCTGCTTGCCCAGGCTCAGACTTGTAAGAGCCCAGAAACTTCCAGAGATAGTGGTCCATAAAGAACTAGAAGACATAAGATTGGCAAAAATTGAATAGTCTGAAAAAAAATCACATATTGGTGAGGAGGAGAGTACTTAAGGTTTTTCATACACATTAGTGAAGTATAAATTTGGACAGAGAGAAGGACCATCCAGCAGTGTTTACTCAGATTTTAAATATACAGACACTTTAGGAGAAAAAATGCAGACTCTACAGCAACGACTTTGAAAATGTGGTCCCAAGACAAGCAACATCAGTATCACCTGGGAAGTTTTTAGGCAAATTTTAGGCCCCACACCAGACCTACAAAATCAGAAACTCTGACAATGGAACCCAGTAATCTGGGTTTTAAATAGCCCTCCAGAGTATTTTGATGCCTACAAAAGTTTGAGAACAACTGACCTAGAGAAGAATCCTCAAAACCTGGTTGTGCATTAGAATCACTTGGGGCCAATTATTAAAAATGCAGACACAGTCCTATCTCTGGAAATTCTGGGACCAGGGAACACCTAGATATCCCAGGTTGTTTCCTGGGTTCTCTCAATAGAGAATTAGTGTGCTGACATGCTGGTAGACTTATTACTATAACACATGTCTTCATATGTTGAGTTTTCAGAAGCATGAAGTACAGACAACAGCTATCAGTAGACTGGTCTACAAATTTTTACAAGTGAAAATCCAAGTGCAAGTCTTCTCTGGGCCTCTTGCCCCAAGAGGGTCCAGAAACTCTCATGTCGTATGCAATTATATTTCAGAAAGCAGACAGAATCTCAAAGTAGCCAACTTCTATACTAAGTCTTCATCTTGAGTCTTCTTCAGACACAAAGGCATCCTGTAATTGCTTCCATATAGGAGAAAAATTACCTCTCCAAGATGCTTGGAGTATTTCTCCTTTAAGACCATGTGCAAGTTCTGGGCTTAGCCCTTAACTGGTCTAGAAGCTTCTGCTTTGGGCCACTTGAAAATATTTGCCATGTTAGAAGTGTAGATTTTTGAAGAAGAATAAAATATGAGAAGTCCAGCCATGTGGAAAATCCTGGAAGATAACACAATATGGAGAAGGAAATGAGAGAAAGAAAGATAGAAACATAGAAAAGAAAGAAAGATAGGAGAGAGAGACAAAGAAAGACAGGGGCACCATGTTGTATTGAGCTCAGCTGCATGAGATACCCCAATGACAACCAACCAGACTATATGTAGTACTATCAAAGATAATAATAAATTATTGTTTTAGTTTTGGGTTTTTTTTTACATAACAATAGAAAATGACACCAAGAGGGGATATTGTTTTGGAAAATCCTCCCACTTGATTCTAATTAGCAGCTGTACCCTATTCTTACTTTGATAAATATTAATTTATAGTAGATTTAAACCATTGTATTCCACCACACAAAACCGCTATTCATTCAGTGCCCATCAATGAATGAAGCAGTGATCAGCAAATCAGTAGACTGCACTCTATGCTATGCTATGTTTGTTTATCCATCTTCTTGAAGGATCTCAGAGCATCAATTAGCCATAGGGATGCAAGAGTAATCGCATACATATTTTACCACTTTGTCAAGTTCAACAAATACCATTGTGAGGTGCTAATAGCCTTTAATGAAGACAGAAACCATCATAAATTTTAAATTCATAAATTCACAGATTAAGCAATTATTAAGAGGCTGTTTACGAACCAGGCTGATCACGCTTAGTTCTATGTATTTAAAGACTAATAAGACATGGTCTTTCCTGCTCTTTGTGAACTCACAGTCTACTGATAAGGCTGCAAGGAAAGTATGAGTGAAGTACTAGGGGTACTTGAGGCCAACTGTGCCATAAGACCTGAAACATTGGGCATTAATTGAGGATTTGCTTTATTTATTCGGTCATTTAAAATTTATAACCATGCTGTATCATACTATCATGCACTAAGTTAAGCTCAGAGACATTAAATACATTGCCCAAGGACCCCACTACCAATAAGTGTAAAGCCAATATTCAACTGAATACAGAATACACAATTCTAACTGCAGAGTTCATGCTCTTCAACCCTGTGCCAGCCAAAAAATAACTATTTACTCCTAATGTGGTAGAGTTGTCAGGTGGGCATTAACTTTCACTGGGAGTTCAACAAGGGACTTTTAAGAACACCCATTTTGAAGAATCACAGGACACATATACACAGTAAAACACACACACACAAACACATGCAGCATACACCCTAAGCTTGAGCGAAACTGCAGCATTTTTCTGCAGAAATATTTGTTTTGGCGCCAAACTCCAGACTTTCAGTTCAAAAGGGACGAACATTCTTCTCACTATCACTTCTGCAACAGAACAGGGGAGAAGAGAGGACTAGTAAGAAAAACAAATCAACTACGTTGCCCTTCAAATTCAAAAGCAGAATGATGCATCTCTTATTAAAATCTTTTCGGTCTGAAAAGCAACCTAAATTATATGGAGAGCAAATGGCCCCTGACGTGATCCTGTAGTCCATTAAAGGGTTTTCCTGTTACTCAGCTATGATGCTGAACAAAGGGTATTGAAGGATGTTGGTGTCAGCTAAGTTCCTTTCACAGGGTCGGGATGATTGATTTTTGGACTTGGGCTGTCTGGTAATGTCCTGTAGATCAGGGGAAGATGTGCAGTTAACATTGATACTTCCAGAGTTCCAGCCACTCACCAGAGATCACTTTGGACTTAGCAACTTTTTCCACCTAAGAAGAGAAAAGCTGCCCTTTGCAAGGAATAAAAATCTTGCTCCTTTCTAGTGATGGGGCTGCACAAGTTCTTGGGTCCCTGAGAAGAGTACAGGAGACAACAGGACAGTGGGGGAGGTGAGGCAGGGAGAAACAGGCTGGTCAACTGTGCCCCTTGGAGATATGACTTCCCTAAATCTTAACTCATTCATAAAATGAGGAGGTAGATGCCGTTAACTCATGAAATTTTTTTGAAGAATTATGATGTATTAGAACCTATGTTTGATATTAAGATGCAGAAACGGGAACAACAGATTTGGCCCTTGCCCTCATAGAGTTGACAACAAGGGAGATGAACATCAACCCCAAAAAAACCAGAAGATTGTTACAAATTAGGTTCCGTAGGAAGCAGACTCAGATGGAGATTAGTATGAAGGTTTCTCTTGTGACCACCACCTATGGGAAGGAAGGAGAGGAAGCAGGATTGGGTAGAAGTTGGGCTGTAATATAGTATCAACAAAGGCTTCAGACATCCCTATGAGGAAGTCTGGTCTGAGACAGCCTTCAGAGTTTTCTTAAGTTGGGCAAGGCAGTCTGGACTTTCTAACCCTGTGTCAGCTAGTCATTAGACGCAGGCTGTTCCAGTTAGCAAGGCAACTGTCTTCATCCAAGTCACTTCCACACAGGGCTGACATTTGAGAGATCCCAGGAAATAACTTTTGTCCTGAAAGTGGATCTGAGCAGTTCATCCAAGAGTCCACTACATAGAGGCACAATTATGAACTGCGACAGGTGCCATGAATAAGTATTATCCATAGTTATGGACAAGTGTAGCAGAGGATCTGACCTAGTTTGAAAAGTAAATGAAATCTTTCCTAAACATTATAATTAATTCAAGATTTGAAAAAGGTAACTAGGTGAAAGGATGAGGGAAAAACATTCCCAGTAGAGAAATTATCAATGCAAATGCCCTGTGGCTTCAGGAACATGGTGCACTTCAGGGATCAATCAATCAATAAAAATAAAATAGTAAGACAACAGAGAGGCTAGAATGGGGAGAAAGTGATCTTGGAGTCATTGGCAGAGATAAGACCACACAGAGCTTTGCAATCCAAGTTGAGAATTTAATTGCAAGAGCAGCAGAAAGTCACTGCAATATACTCCATGGCAATAGGTGAGTAGGTGTTGAGGGGAGAGTAATATGATCACTTTTGCATTTTACAAATATTACCCTGGCTGCTAAATTGGAGGATGGACTGGAGGCAGTGTTACTCTCTAAAACCTCCATTGAACTCTAAGTTTCTACAAAGATTTAAAGGCAGAATCATGGACTCAAAAAACGATTATCTTGTCCCACAGGGTACAGATTCCAAGATGTGATAATATGGCAGTCAGAATATTATTGATGATGACAAAAGCTTTTGTATATATCAGCTAATAATTCTAGCAACAACCCATGAGGTAAGTACTATAAGATCTCATTTCATGGATGAAGAAATACATTATGAAGTAAATATCATTATTCCTATTTTCTAGATGGAGATATTGAGTCTTAAAGAGGTTATGTATCTCACCCAACTTCACACAGCCATCAGAAATTCAAAGCCAGGTAGCCTTACACTAGACTGCCTCAACCAAAGATAAAAATAAAATGTAATATAATTTACATAAATTCATTAGCATATTAACATATACTTCAACTAAGAAGTGAGCACTATTTATTTAAACAACAGTATTTTATTTATTTAAACAACAGTAAGTTAAAACTTGTTCTTAAATGTAATAAATACTATATATTGTATTTTGTATTTGATTTGTAATGCAATTATAATGATATGGCAATCCAAAATACATTTCTTTGTCAGACAATACTTAAAATGTAAAATACAAGTAATTCTTAAGGGGTTCAAGGTTTTACATATTACTATTATGTTAGTTAGGGTAAATATCTGTATCTGCTATAACAAAAATACCCCCAAATCATTCTAGCTTAACACAATAAAAATGCATTAATAACTAATGAATCCCCAATGACCACGTTTCTCATTGTCAGGTACACTTCCATAGGCCTAACAGGAATTCAGATTTCTTCCATCTTCAGGCTCTTTTCTCCTTTAGGATCCTCTACATTTTGCCAACAAAAAGAGCAAAGGAGAGAGAGAAGTCATGGAAGTGAACTATATTACCTCTGCCTACTTGCCATTGACCAGAACTTAGGCTCATGGCCACATCCAATGGAAAGAATCTAAGGAATATAGACTAGCAACGTGGATGTGGATGTCAATGACTACATAACAGTGCCTGTCATGATTATAAAAGGTATTTATAAGTCGAAAAGTTTGGATAACACTCACTCATTAAAGCAAGTATTTGATTCCTAAGTCCCATTTTATTTTTTTCATGACAACTTCTCCCACAGAGATATGGAAAGTTTAAAATGAACTCCCATGCCAACCACTCATTTGGATATTGCTCATGTATTCCCCAGAGTAGCCATTAAATCTAAAGTCCAAACTATGCCTAAAATCCACAGGGAAGAAATGACAGTTAAGAATTCATCCTTCATTTTCTATTCTAAAAACTGATTTATTCTTCAATTTCAATAGGGTTTCTGCTTTACTTTAAGTCCTTACCTAAAAGTTGTTGACTAGACTCCTGGATTGCAATAAAAATTCACTTGTGTGTTGCATATTTAGGGTTCAGGAGTTAACCATAATATTGTCATTGATAATACGGATACAGATGAAAACAACCATAATAACCAGTAACCATGAGTGGTAAGCCTGTGATGACTATCATATATTTCTCTCATATTCTTTCAAGCTCTTCTAACAAGTTTCCTCATCTGTACATCATCTTAATAAGGCTTACAGGGAATTAACTGTATCACTGCTGTTTTTTTTAATTTCCCAAATATATTCCACTCTGTACAGCCTTTGGAGTCCTCTTTCTCAAGACAGCCACAGAGAATACTTGAGAGTGAACAGCATGATCTAGGACTTTAAATTCACATAAATGACAGCCAGTTGAAATCAGCACCACACAGTCAGTGTCCGCAAGATAACATACGCATTTGCTCCTCCAAATAGAAATGCATAGAGCAGAGATTGAATTATTTTTTCAAGTCTGAGCCTGAGTTGAGGTTTCAATCTGAGTTAACAATGATAAGAAGGAAGGAAAATAAAAGTGGTAGAAAGTAAGAGGTGGTTAGATCTGACAACAGACACCAATTATTTACTTGTGTAATTCAAAGTTCTCTTCCAGTCCCAACTCTTTACTCTTTGTGAATTTCAGACAGAATTGAATGAGCATTTACTATTTACATGGTGCTCTATAAGAAACTCTACAGGAATGAATAAGAAAGAGAAGGCACCATCATCATTGTCATTATCATCACCTTCATCAGAGCAAACATTTATTGTATGATTACTGTGTGCCAAGGAATGTACTAAACCTTGAGATGTTTTAATTCATTTAATGCTCATTGTAACTCTACAACCCTACAAGGTATTATATTAGTCTGGACTCTTTCAATTGCTGTGAGAAAACTCCAACTCAATGTAGCTTAAGATAAGAAAATGGGTGTAGTTAGCAAATGACAATAGTTCAAGATACTAGAAAGGCAACATTCAATCTGTTATACTCAGAATATTACTCAATCCTCTGTATCTCTCTCTCATTCTCTCCCTTTAGATCTGGCAACTTTCTCTTCTTTCAAGAGCATGACCCTTTGATGTGGCAGGGATGGTACTTACCTACAGCTATAAGAGGTAAGTACTCCTACTTGTTCTAGCTAACAAGTGTCAAAGAAGAACACTAATTGGCTTGCCTTATATTATATGTCCATTTTTTAACCAATATTATGTGTTTGGGAAAAAAAATTTTCTGGTTGACCTAGTTTGGTGTCCATGGCCAACCTTGAGGTCTAGGGAGTGAGTCCAATTATTATTGGCCACATCAGAATCATCTGGAGAAATATTAAAGGTGGTAGACAAAAGTTCATACCTTCATTACAGCTAGGTTTTATTATTTCACTATATTACATTTGAAGAAATGAAGCATAGAAAGGTTATTTGTCTAACATATCCACATGTAAGTTTTGGGGCAGATTTGATCCAGATTTGATTGATTTAAAAATCTATGCTCTAAATTACTAAGCTGAACTGTATTTCCAAATTCTGACTTGGACATATGTATTCTGGGAAGACCATCAACGCAGAGAGAGAGAGTGTGCGTGTGTGTGTGTGTGTGTGTGTGTGTATTTCACATGCCTCACTTTAATTCTGGGAGTATGTAAAATATAATATGAATTATAAGATACTTTTTTGAGGAAAGAAACTTAAGTGCATCTGATGAAGGATTCAGAATTGGCTAACCAAGAAAGATGAGGAAAGTACTACTTTTAAAGCATCATTAATATATTTAAAAGACAATCAAAGTTTTCATTTGTTTGTTTTAGTCATTTTGACATCCTGACATCTACTTGAGAGAGCTTAGAGTTACAGAGAAGGGAGTTCAAGTCCAGGCTCAGTACAAGTCATTTACATTCCGTGGGTATCTTTTTCCTTATCTAAACCTCTTACCCCACCAATTTCATGCAGTTAGTTTAAAATTAAAATTATGAAACAAATATCAAAGTGTTTTGAAAAGCTACAAATACCCTCCCCAAAAGATGGTATTACTGTTTTGTATTATTATATGCCATCTATATATAAAGCATGTGATTGTAGTCTATTGACACTTTTCTGAAAATCAGAGGGAAAAAAGGACCATATTATTATAGCACTTTTATAAATAGGTAAATTTTACTCTAACTAATTTACCCCTCAATTCTTCTTTTGTTGTCATTGTTGCTGCCATCGTCATCCTCCTCCCATTCTTCCTCCTTCTACTTCTATTCTTCTTCTTATTAGTAAAATCTCATGAAATTATCTTTACTATCTAATTCTCTAGGTAAGACTCTCATGGATTAAATTTTGTGCTCAATGAATGGTTTTGTTTACAGCCAAATTAAAAATAGTTTCCCTCTGATTAGATCTCTTCTGTTGACAAGGGTATTCTATCGGCTTTCTCTACACAAGTCATTAATGCCTATTCTTCTGTTATATTCTCCACTGAGTCTTTTTCTCTGCAACTTAAACAGTCCTTTCCACTTTTTCTCATAAAAAATTTCTTTCCCGCTAACATCTCCAGTCAGCCACCGGCTGACTCCAGATGAAACTTGGGCATTGATTTATAGCAAGCCTTCATCCATTGCCCTAAGGAGACAAGGCAATAACGCTGTATTTTTTAATAATTGGTTTAGGAATCCAACCCCAAGTGCAACAGGATAAAACAATAGGATTTATGCTTACCTCAGTTATTCTGACAATTGTAAAATTCCAGGTCTGATTATATGTATTGATGCTGTTAAGATGCAGATAGAGGATAGAAAAAAGTAAAGATATGTTATTCATTGTCAAAGAAACTCTCACAGCATCTCAAAGATAGTTTAATTTTGCCTAAGACTGCTGGTCATGCAGGGGATTCTGAATGATTTTCCATGTCTTATCCTACAATGGAATAAACGAACAAAAGCAGTGATACATGAAACCCCACATTTCCATTTGCCCCTACCCCTGAGATCACTGTATGACCATTGGTCTTGGATCAGTGTTCTCTTTCGGGCAGATATTAATCATAAGGTGACCAGGGCACTTGAATGGGATGCAGAAGGATCCCCATTTCCTCATTGCCTCCCAGTAAGTTTCTCTCTTTGAGCTCAATATCAAGATTTTTTTTTTTAAACTGATATAACAGGGGCCAGCCCAGTGGCGTAGTGGTTGAGTTCATGCGCTCCACCACGGCAGCCCAGGGTTTGCAGGTTCGGATCCCGGGCACGGACCTATGCACCATTTATCAAGCCATGCTGTGGCAGGCATCCCACATAAAAAAAAAATATATAGAGGAAGATGGGCACAGATGTTAGCTCAGGGCCAATCTTCCTGATTAAAAAAAAAAGAGATATAACAAGGAGGAGAGATGAGGAAAATAAAGATAGTTCATCAGTGGATAAACTAAGATATAGAGATAGGAGCATATCATAAAGAACAGTAAGTTAACTACCAAAGCACTAGAGGAGAAATGAGTAATAGTGGTTGCATTTATGGGTGAGACTGCAGGTGGGAAGCAGTGGTATGAAAAAACATTGCTTTTAATTATGAACTCATACACACACATGCATATATTTACTATAGGCATGCATGGTATTGATAAAAACTGTGTTGATGATGGTTTAAAATATGGCTGTAGACGAAAGAGACTAAATTTGACATGGGATAGGAACTAAGTCTAAAAATGAGAAAACCATCTTTCCACAGACAAACCATATAATATCCCTTTGGGGGAAAAAAAAGATGGGGTTGATGAATAAAGCAAGAAGTTATTAAATTGTCTAACAAGTGTCTATCAGAGATAGAGAAAAAACAATGGTTATTCCCTGGGAGCAGACAGAGAGCTTGAGAGGCAGACAGAGATGCTCAGGAGTAGAGCAAAAAGCAGGCACAGAGCAAATACACAGGAAGAAGTAAGTGCAAAAAAAGATTGTTTAGATATTTGCCTCTCCAGTAAAAATAAAGATGATAAGCTAATAAGGAATAAAAATAGTTTAAATTTTATTTCACAGAACCGGGAATCAGAAAGCGTAGTCATAAATTTTGCTTCTCTTCTGTGATTTGTCAGCCTCTGCACAAGTCGAGGGGGCGTAAGTGTGTGCGTTTGAAAAATATCTGTGGAGATGCCTACAGTGCGAATGTGAAAGTGGCTGAGATGAGGTATTTAACAACCTTCTAGATCCCTGCCTGCTCTGTTCAGCACTATAGTTGTCAAGAAATGTCAAGAGAATTTTTCTTTCTCTGTTTTGTTTTGCAGAAAGATTTTATGCCTGGCTTAAAAGAGTTTAGAACAAACACATTTGTGGGCTCTTTTGTTGCATGTTTCTTAAATGGAAAAATAAAAATCAATAATGCAGCCAGTCAGTTTGAATTCCTGGAGCGAAAGCAAGACACATCTCACAGGTGTTAGAGCACATATAAAAGTGGGAATTTTTAAGCAGGTGCTTCAGCTTTGCTATTGGCTTGGAACTAATAAGAAGATTCTATTATCCACCATGAGAAAGTTTTCATTTTACACCTGTTTTGCAGAGCTGGTGATACCCCGGAGGCTGTTTGTGGGCATGACTTCATCTTTGCGAGTTTCCTGATGCCTGTGGATCTGAGCGCTGGAGCCCGAGGCCCCTTTTAGAGCACACAAAGTTGTGGCTGCTTTTCTGATGTATTTATTTACAAGACACACCCAGTTTATTTGACGTAGTTTAAGGAGCACTTGCTGTGGACCACAGTTGCAGCCTGGGAAAGGGCGAGAGCTGGCTCCATCCATCCCACCCTGCTGTAGCTCTGGCTGTGGGAGTGGTGGGAGTGGGTGGTGAGGCAATGGGGGAGGGATTGTCAGTTACTTCTTCAAAACCAAAAATTCATTGAAGCTAGAAACAGTTTTTCTTATTTCTAGCCCCTTTAAAACTCTTACAGTGATAGGCACAAAGTAAGCTAGTGGTTGTTAAGATTTTGTGAGCCTCAGAAGCAAGGTTTAGCAAAACTAAGCAAAGCTTCTAAACAGATCAGAGCTTCTAAACACACAGCACCAGTTCTCATTCAACGTTATCTGGGGTAAAGCTGAGGGATCTCAAGGTTTAACTGTCATGTGAGATAAACCTAGTAGCTGGGAACTACTTTTTGAGAAATTCTATAGCTAACAATACTCTTGGGTTGATTGTTTAATATCTGAGGTCGCTTATCGGTCAGTCTTTGCTCTCTGAGTCCACTCACTTCAGCTCCCCACCCACCACCTTTATAAAAATCTTAGCCTTTTGTGTCATGATAAGCTTGCCTCAGATGGATAGGGTACTCTACAAGACTAAAAACACCTGTTGCTGATCTTTCCAGAAAGGAAGTGATAGTGGCAGAAGAAATAGGTCCAGATAAAAAAAGATTTTATCATCTCATTATATTTATAAGAGTATGTGAAGAAATGTTTGACCTTCATCTTTGTATAATTGAGGAAACTAGTGTATAGAAAGCTCGAGTTACAAGGTCTCACAGTAAAGGGTAGGAGGAGAGGGGCTGACAGAGGGACTGTAGAGAAAGGGATATTCCAAGAGAACAGAGTGCAGAGGTCATCATGAATTGGAGGCTTTTGATTTTCAGTTTGAGGGGTCCGTCTCTAGACAACAGATCATTAATCCTTCAGAGGTGAATGTCAAAAACCTGGCTGTGCCACATAACATGGCTTTGAAAACAAAATGAACAAAAATTTAGTTTTAGTTTAAAAAATCAGAAGTAAAAGCCATGTAAAGTGTAAAAATCTAAAATATGAGGATCCGGTCTTCTATTTACTGTTAGGTTACGTCTAGCTTAAGTGTGTGTGTGTGCATGTGCATGAGAGAGAGAGGGGAGTGGGGGAAGCTTCCAGCAAAGAGGTTTATCGTATTTTCAAGCAAAGAAAAATCTGAGTTGGAGCTTATCAAAAGGCAGCCTCTGACATTCAGCCTCAATAATTAAACCTGCTGTCTTTAACTCTCTTTTGAGAGGAGACAGGTACATTACAAGTTTCTCAGATCATGTGAAAAAACTCCACAACATTCTAATTTGAAGTCTTGGTCACTCTCCAACACATCCTTTCTCTATCTCTAAAAATCAATTTGCAATTTCACCCTGTGGGGTCTACTTACTGCCTTCAATAAGATAAAACAATGAGGGCGCTTTATCCAAGACATCAACCATAAAATACGGATCACATTTTAAGCCATCAACATGAACATAAAAAAAAATTTCATAAATTTCAAGTGTAACCTATATGGAATTTTGGCCAAGTATAATTCCCACGTAGTTATGTTAAACTGCATGACCCTAATGCTTTTCAAAGGTCTTAAGTAGAGTCTTGGAAGCAGCATTGTTGTATTTTACAAAACCAGGTTATTGATTGTCTAAGGACAATTTAAAATGAGGTTTGAAAGTCAGAAGTTCTCTGCGGCAGCGGATAATGAGACTCTTATCTCCTGTAGCTAGAGAACAGAAAAAGAGATGTTCTAGCTTGAAGAGAAGGAAGCTTCTGTCAAAGCAGAAGACAAGCTTTAAGGTTTGGCTGTTTCTCAGTTACTGTAAGCTACTTGTGCAGAGGGACCAGTAGACAGAGAGAGGAGTCATCAGTCTGAGAGGGGCAACTGGCCCTGATCATCAGAAGGATGCAGAGTTGCTGTTAACCCAATGGGGACAGGGAAGAATATTTAGATTTGTCACATCTAACAAAGGGCAGGGATGACAACTCGATGTGTCCATGTAGCAGTTCTTGGTACTCCCAAATCCAATTTTTATGGTAGATGGACAAGTGCAGTGGCCGTGACCTGCGAAGGGCATGGTGAGCAGAGCCTCTCACACTTCAGCAAGGGGATATGGATCACCCGACCAGGAAAGCTGCATAGACCAGCAGAGGCACCAACAAGAGTGAGGGAAATCTAAATGTGCAGTATGGGAGAAAGATCCAGTGTGGGTTTCAGTCCCCAAGCCAGTTCTAGCCACAGGGGATATAGTCTGTCCCCACAATCTTTCTTTTGAAAATTTCCCCAGGAAAATTCCAACCAGAATCTTAGAGAAGTTGTTTCCAGTGGATCTGAGAGGTGCAAAGGATGGAATGTAATCGATGCTGTTGTAAGTTGCCCATAACCCCAACAGGATCAATTCATTCATTTCTCAGCTGCCGAGACTTTTGCCTGCTGAAAGTTCACCCTCCCCAGGAATTGCTGTAGGCTCTTGGGAACTCATTCACCTGAGGCTAGACTCTCTTCTCCAGAGGACTCTCCTATCAATGATTGGCCAATGTACCCTTTTTGCCTTAATTTGACGTATCTTTGAATGGCCATCCCAGTGTCAGACTCTGCTGTGGGATTGGCTGAGGCCTCTATTACAACTTAATCCCGTCCACCTTCTTTCTCTGCAGTGTCCCTTTCTTCACTCCTTTGCAGGTGTGGTTTTTTGGAAGACTCCCCAGTAAACTTTCTGCAAGCAAATAGCAACCTCAGAGTCTATTCCCTTGGTCAACTCAACCTAAAACACTTCCTTTGATTTTCCCCCCTTTTCCAGAGCTCTTTGTTAAAAAAAAAAAAATTTCTACTTCTACTCAGTTTTGAAGGTTTAACATCTGAAAATCATGTTCAACACCTTGCTCTCCCTCAGTCTTGGCCATCCTTATCTAATCTATAAATGAGCTTTATCAATTCACTTACAAAATGAAAACTATCTATATTCCACTTGAACTGCCAATACCCTAGTTGGAGCTATCGTTACCTGTCTTTACTGACTGTGAAACTTTTCCCTTCTCTTATCTTTTTTAATCCATTCTTCACATTGTGATGACAGTGGATGACAGTGGTGACAGTACACAATGGATGAGTCACCAAACCCTTAACTTTTCCCCAGAGACCCTGGATGTGCCAGCCCTGCCTGCAGCCTGGGGCTTGGCTCAGATCATCCCTCACTTCCTCTAACTCGCTATGTTTCTTTGAGTTTCGGACCTTTACACATGCTGCCTCCTCTGCATGGAGTTCTCCTTCCCACCCAACATATGTAAACACTAAAGTCTCAGTCTTCTCATCTACAAAAAGGGGCTAATCTGCCATTGAGCAGGGCTGTTTAAAGATGAAATAAAATAAGTATATACCTGACATATGTACGTATGTTAGTTTTAAAACATTTATCCTAGCATTTTAAGTTTTGTCCTTTAATCTTTTCCTTGAGATTTCTCGGAAACTCAATGTTAAAAACAAACTTTAAAGGATTGATTTATATCAGTTAAGAGATCCATAATGCATCCTTGCTGTGAAGCATTCTCACTGAAATTATTAATTACTGTCAGGTTAATAACATCCCCTAGAATTTTGTGTCTTTGTCAAATGTAGATGTTGGCCTGCTATAATTTTCAAAATGACTGCTTTGTTCCTCAATCTATTTAAAGAGCAGATAAAAGCCATTAATGAAATTTACACACTTTCAGGGGCCCTGGAGAAAAAGGAAGATTCCAAATAAATGAACAAGTAAAAGAACATTAATTAGCATCTAATTGGTAATAGCAGAGTGTGGTGCTCAATAATTTTTAAATAAATCTTTTGTAAATGTATAAGGTGGAAGTATAGCTAAGTTCTTCTTGAGGTAAGATGAATGTCACTCTGATATACAAATTCTCAAAAAAAACTGTCTTGTTAAAAAAAAAAAACTTTTATTTTATAAGGAACGTTAATATCAGGATATAACCAAGTTGTTACAGCAAGAAGGAAGGGTATTTAAAGGACTACATATGCCTGTGAAATGTAGAAGTCCAGTGTGATTCTGGAGATAAAAACAAATATTTAAACCAGCACCAAGTATGTCATTAAAATTAAGCCCAGAATTATTAGAGAAGTTTATTCAGATACTTTCATTGTTTAAAAAATCAAAAGAAATATTTGATTTTGAAAATTAGAACTCCTGGGTATGGGAGACCTAAATTAAAAATAAAAGGCATCTTTAAGAAATTGAGTGGGGCTGGCCCAGTGGCGCAAGTGGTTAAGTGCGCGCACTACGCTGTGGCAGCCCGGGGTTCATGGGTTCGGATCCCGGGCCCGCACCGACGCACCACTTGTCAAGCCATGCTGTGCCGGCGTCCCATATAAAGTGGAGGAAGATGGGCACCGATGTTAGCCCAGGGCCAGTCTTCCTCAACAAAAACAGAGGAAGATTGGCAGATGTTAGCACAGGGCTGATCTTCCTCACAAAAAAAAAAAAAGAAAAAAGGCCGGCCCCATGGCTTAGCGGTTAAGTGCACGCGCTCCGCTACTGGCGGCCTGGGCTCGGATCGCCAGCGGCACCAACGCACGGCTTCTCTGGCCATGTTGAGGCCGCATCCCACATAGAGCAGCTAGAAGGATGTGCAACTATGATATACAACCATCTACTGGGGCTTTGGGGAAAAAAAGGAGGAGGATTGGCAATAGATGTTAGCTGAGAGCAGGTCTTCTTCAGCAAAAAGAGGAGGATTAGCACGGATGTTAGCTCAGGGCTGATCTTCCTCACAAAAAAAATTCAAATAAATAAATAAATAAATAAATAAGAAATTGAGTAAACATTTAAATTCTACATTCAGCAGCATATCAAATTCTCCTTGGGACAGCCCTTATAATTTTCAGCTATGCATGATAGGAATTGTTCCGGCAAACAACATTCTGCTTTTAGCAGGAAAGAGGTATCAAAATAGATGACAGTGACAAAGATAAAGGAATCTGAGCAAACAGGTCTGAGCACTGTCTTTATCCCTTCAGCTCAGGGCCTGGATTTTACACTCAGAGAAATCTGGGCTAAATCCCTCCATTTTTTTCCAGCTTTATTGAGATATAATTGACATTTAACATTGTGTAAGTTTAAGGTATACAACATGATGATTTGATACACCTATATATTGTGAAATGATTACCACAATACAGTTGGTTAACACCTCCATTGCCTTACATAATTTTTTTTTGTAGTGAGAACATTAAGAGCTACTCTCTTAGCAACTTGCAAGTAAATAATACAGTATTGTTAACTACAGTCACCATGCTGTACGTTAGATCCCTATCTTATAACTGGAGGTTCACACTCTTTGACCAACATCTCTTCATTCTTCCCATCCCCAGCCCCTGGCAACAACCATTCTACTCTCTGTTTCTATGAGTTCAGCTTTTTTAGATTCAACATATAAGTTCAGCTTTGCTACATTCAACGCTGTATTTGTTTTTCTGTGTCTGGGTTATTTCACTTGGCATGATGCCCTCCAGTTTCATCCATGTTGTCACGAATGGCAGGATTTTCTTCTTTTTTAAGGCTAAATAATATTCCATTATAGATATATATAATTTATATAATTTTGCATATATATACACACACAACACTTTTTCTTTATCCATTCATTCATTGATGGACACTTAGGTTGTTGCCATATCTTGGCTATTCTGAATATGCAGCAATTAACATGGGAGTACAGATATTTCTTCAAGATAGTGATTTTATTTCATTAAGATACGTACCAAGAAGTGGGATTGCTGGATAATATGGTAGTTCTATTTTTAATTTTTTAAGGAAACGCCATAGTGTTTTGCATAGTGGCTGTACTAATATACATTCCCACCAACAGTGTACAAGGGTCCCTTTTCTCTACATCCTTGCCAACACTTGTTATCTCTTGTCCTTTTGAAACTAGTCATTCTAACAAGTGTGAGGTGATATCTCATTGTGGCTTTGATTTGCATTTCCCCAGGGTCTACACTCTTGATCTTTACCCTAGACTTACATAAGCCTGCTACACATTAAGTGTGCCTGGCACTCAGGAACTGCTCAATGGAGGCAACTATTACTACTTAAAATAATTGCTTGTTTCACATATTTGAATATTTGTCCAAAATTGGTCAAGATGATAAAAGATTAAATGTGGCCATAATATATCATACTCAAAGACTGAAAATAGTCCGAGAGACAATTAGGTAATCCTGGGGATGAAGAGTGGGGAAAAGGGAAGAAGAAAGAGTGAATGAGAGGTTGAGTAAGAAATCCAGGGGCTGGTCCATGGTGTAGTGGTTAAGTTTAGTGTGCTCCTCTTCCATGGCCCGGGGTTTATGGGTTCGGATCCTGGGTATGGACATATACCACTCATCAGCCATGCTGTGGCGGTGACCCACATACAAAGTAGAGGAAGACTGGCATAGAAGTTAGCTCAGGGTGAATCTTTCTCAGCAGAAAAAAGCAATCCATTTTCTGGAGACACTTATGAAGTCAATACGCTATAAGCCTGTGCTATATTTTTAAAACTGAGGTAATCACAGAATAAAATGCAGAGATCTTAAGACCTTAAGAGCTCATTATAATGAGGAATTGACTGAAATGGGGCATGAAGGTAAGTCCTGAGGGGTAGAAGTGTTCTATATCTTATTTTCTGTAGCAGTTAGCTGGGTGTATACAGCTAATACAACTCATTAAAATGAGAGAGCATAAGAATATTAAGTACTTCATATGATTTCAGTGAAGAAGCTAATACCTGTAAATCATTTACATCAGTAGCCAGGATACAGTTAATATTCAATAACGTTAGTTATGATTATTCATAGGCCAGTATGGGTAGCATTCCACAGGTGCAGAGATGAGAAATTAGGCTTAAGAGAGGAACAAAGAGTCACGTCATAGAGGGACCCATGGGTCACACCAAGGAGTTTGTACTATACCAGCAGGAAGTGTTTTAGTCAGGGAGTGACATAGTCAGATTTTGTATCATGTGACATCACTCTAGCAGCAGTGTGGAGGATAGTTTTGCAAAGTGAGAGAGAAAAGGAGAGTAAGCCATTTAAAAATTCTTGAGGCTCACTTTCCTTATCTGTAAAATGGAGATAATAACAACTGCCTAATATAACCCACAAAGTTAGAAATGACAGAGAAAATCATGTAATATATAAGAAAGGGTGCTGATAGATATAAAGTTCTCTGGAGAACAAGGGTCAATATGTCCAATATGTGATGATATTGAGATGTATCAGATTTGCTTAGAGATCAAGAGCAAGTAACTCTGATCCAAAGGAAAACATTCACTAGTAAATCAACCCAGCCCTTCCCATTTCTAGTCGCTTACTAGTCCCACTGCTGAAACATGATGGAGGAGAAAAACTATATAGCTGTGACTAAGTTGGCGTATTCTACACACAAAAGGAGTTAAAAGAGAGAAAAATAAAAAGTCTGCCTGTGAGATCACTGGCACTCAAAGGGCAGGTCATCCCATGACTTTGCAGAACTGTGTAAACAAATGACTAAATGATTTATAAACATCACTGGAGAAGGGGAACTTTCCCCAGGACAGGCTCTGAAAATGCCCTGCTGGCCCCCTGCCATTGGCTTGAGTGGCTGTCATTTCTTCTTAAGTTCTTAGCTCTGGTGCCTTCACATTTCAGAGAAGCAAAGTGACGGCTTCTGTAGTTACAGCCTGAAGTAACTCAAAGAGATCAGTAATTTTAATCTAAATCTTTATTTAATTAAACAAATGGAAAACTTCCCCCTCGACAAATATATTATCCCTTGCCAATTAAGTCATTAACAGAGGCTCTGTAGCTGAATTCTCCATTAAGAGAAACAATTTTCTGACAATTCACTTTTGGATTGAATACTGATTAGCCTTTCACCTAAATTTAAACTGTGCAAAGCTGAGCAATTTAAAAAGCAAATCTGAAAAGAATATTGAGTATAGATGTGTGCTGTTCTGGACAGTAGACACACATGCTTACTGGGCACTTGAAATGTGGCTAGTCCAAGTTGAGATGTGCTGTAAATACAGTGTAAATGCAAACTGAATTTTGAAACAGTATAGAAACAAAGATGTGAAATCTCATGATTTCGATATTAATTATATGTTGAATATTTTAGATATATTGAGTCAATAAAATATTATTAAAATTAATTTCTTTTTATTGTTTTACCTTAAAAAGTAGCCACATGTCCCCACTTACAGCAATGGATAGATCATCCAGACAAAAAGTTAATAAGTAAATATTAGACTTAAATGAAAAACTGGACGAGATGGACCT
The DNA here is from genome assembly GCF_020826845.1 of Diceros bicornis minor. Taxonomy (NCBI): domain Eukaryota; kingdom Metazoa; phylum Chordata; class Mammalia; order Perissodactyla; family Rhinocerotidae; genus Diceros; species Diceros bicornis. The sequence goes on from NC_080745.1 coordinate 72,543,320, forward strand.
AGTAGACATATACAGAGCACTCCACCCAAAAACAGCTGACTACACATTCTTCTCAAGCGCGCATGGAACATTCTCTAGGATAGACCATATGTTGGGAAACAAAGCAAGCCTCAATAAATTTAAGAAGATTGAAATCATAACAAGCATCTTTTCAGACCATAAGGCTATGAAACTGGAAATGAACCAGGAAAAAAAAACTGGGAAAGTGACAAAAATGTGGAGATTAAACAACATGCTACTGAACAACCAATGGATCATTGATGAAATTAAAGGAGAAATCAAAAACTATCTGGAAACAAACGAAAATGATAACATGCCATATCAAACCATATGGGACGCAGCAAAAGCGGTCCTGAGAGGGAAACTCATAGCGATACAAGCCCACCTTAACAAACAAGAAAAAGCCCTAATAGGCAACCTTAAATTACACCTAACAGAACTAGAAAAAGAAGAACAAACAAAGCCCAAAGCCAGCAGAAGGAGAGAAATAATAAAAATCAGAGCAGAAATAAATGATATTGAGACCAAAAAAACAGTAGAAAGGATTAATGAAACAAAGAGTTGGTTCTTCGAGAAGATAAACAAAATAGACAAACCCTTAGCCAGGCTAACTAAGAAAAAAAGAGAAAAGGCTCAAGTAAATAAAATTAGAAATGAAAGAGGAGAAATTACAACGGATACCATGGAAATACAGAGGATTATAAGAGAATACTATGAGAAATTATATGCCAACAAATTGGACAATCTAGAAGAAATGGATAAATTCTTAGACTTATACAACCTCCCAAAATTGAACCAAGAAGAAATGGAGAATCTGAATAGACCAATCACAAGTAAAGAGATTGAAATAGTAATCAAAAACCTCCCAAAAAATAAAAGTCCAGGACCAGATGGCTTCTCCAGTGAATTTTACCAAACATTCAAAGAAGATTTAATACCCATCCTCCTCAAACTATTCCAAAAAATAGAGGAAGATGGAACACTTCCTGAATCATTCTATGAGGCCAACATCACCCTGATACCAAAATCAGACAAAGACAATACAAAGAAAGAAAATTACAGGCCAATATCGCTGATGAACATTGATGCAAAAATCCTCAACAAAATATTGGCAAACCGAATACAACAATATATTAAAAAGATCATACACCATGACCAAGTGGGATTTATACCAGAGACGCAGGGATGGTTCAACGTCCACAAATCAATCAACGTGATACATCACATCAACAAAACAAAGAATAAAAACCACATGATCGTCTCAATAGACGCAGAGAAGGCATTTGACAAGATACAACATCCATTTATGATAAAAACTCTCAATAAAATGGGAATAGAAGGAAAGTACCTCAACATAATAAAGGCCATATATGACAAACCCACAGCTAACATCATACTCAACGGGGAAAGACTGAAAGCCATTCCTCTGAGAACAGGAACGAGGCAGGGCTGCCCACTCTCACCACTCCTGTTCAACATAGTACTGGAGGTTTTGGCCAGAGCAATTAGGCAAGAAAAAGGAATAAAAGGAATCCAAATAGGTAACGAAGAAGTGAAACTCTCACTATTTGCAGATGACATGATTGTATATATAGAAAACCCTAAAGAATCTGTTGGAAAACTGTTAGAAACAATCAACAACTACAGCAAAGTTGCAGGGTACAAAATCAATCTACAAAAATCAGTTGCATTTCTATATGCTAATAATGAACTAACAGAAAGAGAGCTCAAAAAGATAATAGCATTTACAATTGCATCAAAAAGAATAAAATACCTAGGAATAAATCTTACCAAGGAGGTGAAGGACCTATACAATGAGAACTACAAGACATTATTGAGGGAAATCTACGATGACATAAAGAAACGGAAAGAGATCCCATGCACGTGGATTGGAAGAATAAACATAGTTAAAATGTCTATATTACCTAAAGCAAGCTACAGATTCAATGCAATCCCAATCAGAATCCCAATGACATTCTTCACAGAAATAGAAAAAAGAATACTAAAATTTATATGGGGCAACAAAAGACCCCGAATAGCTAAAGAAATCCTAAAGAAAAAGAACAAAGCAGGAGGCATCACAATTCCTGACTTCAAAACATACTACAAAGCAATAGTAATCAAAACAGCATGGTACTGGTACAAAAACAGACACACAGATCAATGGAACAGAATTGAAAGCCCAGAAATAAAACCACACATATACGGACAGCTAATTTTCGACAAAGGTGCTAAGGACATGCAATGGAGAAAGGAAAGTCTCTTCAATAAATGGTGTTGGGAAAACTGGACAGCCACATGCAAAAGAATGAAAGTGGACCATGTGCTATCGCCATTCACAAAAATTAACTCAAAATGGATCAAAGACCTGAAGGTGAGACCTGAAACTATAAAACTCATAGACGAAAATATAGGCAACACACTATTTGACATTGGGTTTAAAGGAATCTTTTCGGATGACATGCCTACCCAGACTAGGGAAACTAAAGAAAAAATAAACAAGTGGGACTTTATCAGACTAAAGAGCTTTTATAAGACAAATGAAACCAGAATCAAGATGAACAAACAACCAACCAGCTGGGAGAGAATATTTGCAAAACATACATCTGACAAGGGGTTGATCTCCATAATATATAAAGAACTCACACAACTGAACAACAAAAAAACAAGCAACCCGATTAAAAAATGGGCAGAGGAAATGAACAGACACTTCTCCAAGGAAGATATACAGATGGCCAATAGGCACATGAAAAGATGCTCAACATCACTAATCATCAGGGAAATGCAAATCAAAACAACACTAAGATACCACCTCACGCCCGTTAGAATGGCTATAATCACCAAGACAAAAAACAACAAATGTTGGAGAGGATGTGGAGAAACAGGAACCCTCATACACAGCTGGTGGGAATGCAAATTGGTGCAGCCTCTATGGAAAACGGTATGGAGATTCCTCAAAGAATTAAAAATAGAGATGCCCTATGATCCAGCCATCCCACTACTGGGAATCTATCCAACGCACCTGAAATCAACAATCCAAAGAGGCTTATGCACCCCTATGTTCATTGCAGCATTATTCACCATAGCCAAGAAGTGGAAGCAACCTAAGTGTCCCTCGACTGACGATTGGATTAAGAAAATGTGGTATATATATACAATGGAATACTACTCAGCCATAAAAAAAGACAAAATCGTCCCATTTGCAACAACATGGATGGGCCTGGAGCGTATTATGTTAAGTGAAATAAGCCAGAAAGAGAAAGACAAACACTGTATGATCTCACTCATATGTGGAATATAAACCAACACATGGACAGAGAAAACTGGACTGTGGTTACCCGGGAAGTGGGGGTGGGGGGTGGGCACAAGGGGTGAAGGGAGTCATATATGGGGTGATGGACAAACAAAAATGTACAACCCAAAATTTCACAATGTTAGAAACCATTAAAATATCAATTAAAAAAAAAAAAAATAGTAGCCACATGTCTCAATGTGGATACCAGAAAATTTAAAATTACACACATACGATGCACTTGTGAATTGCAGACTTCCATTGGATGGTGCTAATATAGACATTCTACAGTTACATGAGATATGAAATTAAGTCACTACATACACAGATGTAGGTCAGGCTAGTGTAGGATGAGGCAAGGACAAACCACAAGAAAAGATCTAGACAGAGCAAAGGACACTGGCAAGGGGAGTCTGGCAGATGACGTGGGTGCTGACAAAATTCTGGGTTTAGGGTTGTCAGCTAGGAACAGACCAGTCATACAGGCATGGCAGATCGAAGAGGGCAACATCCAAAGGCAGAGAATACTGTGATTTTACTGCTCAGGACATGTGACACATGAATGCTCATTCTAGAGCAGAGGCCTCTTACTTCAGCTCCATTTCATTTTCCCTGGTGAAAGTGGGTGTTTTTTTCATATATACATAAAACTGAGATTATGCCATGTGTATAATTGGGTACCCTGATTTTTTTTCACTCAATATTATATTCTGAACATTTTTATATGACATTAAATTGCCTTCGAAACCTCCATTTTTATAGCTATTTAATTGTCCCTTACACAGAGATACCACCATTCATATAACAATTTTTTTTATTATTGTACATGTTATATCCTAAAATTTACTACTACAGAAAATACTCTTTGTAGATTAAATGAGATAGTTTATATTGCAGAGGGCATAGCATGCAGTAGAAATTTCATGGAGTTAGTTCTCTTTGCCCTCCTTATGTGCAAGCATCAGTCATTTGAGCGTTAGAGGGACTTTCAGGAAGACTTTAACTGACCTTAATGCTGGACAGCAACAGCTTACTCAAGGTCGTCTCTGAAGAGTCTGCAACCGCTCTTGGTAACTGGCCACAGGGTTTCAAGTCTTCCTGCCTGCCTGCCTTTATCTTATCTCTCCCTTCCTCCCTTCCTTGCCTTCCTTCTTTCCCTCTTTTCTTTTTCTTTTTGCTTGAATTACAGTGTATTGATTAAGATCACAGATGCCAAAGTCATTTCAAATTGCAATTCCACCATTTACTAACCACAGGACAATTTTCACTTCTGAAGGTTAATAAGTGCTAATAACTCCTCAATCACTGTTTGCTTAAAAGACAAATTTAGTTCTTCTTATTATGCTTATATAAGTATATGTTTAAACCACTAGACTTATGGCCAAGCTCGTGTACTGGCCATCATCTCCGACACGGATTACTGCAGTAATCCACTCATGAGCCTAGGCTGAGAGTGCGGATTGAATGAAATCAGGTATTTGCATGGGGCCAGCCTGGTGGCGTAGTGGTTGGGTGCGCGCGCTCTACTGCAGGCGGCCCAGGGTTTGCGAGTTCAAATCCCGGGCGCGCACGGACGCACCACTTGTCAAGCCATGCTGTGGCAGCGTCCCATGAAAAGTAGAGGAAGATGGGCACAGATGTTAGCCCAGGGCCAATCTTCCTCAGCAAAAAAGAGGAGGATTGGTATCGGATGTTAGCTCAGGGCTAATCTTCCTCACAAAAAAAAAAAATGAAATCAGAGATTTGCATATCTTAGCATAGGGCTTGACACATAATTAGTGCTCAATATCAATTAGTTAAGAAGATGATATAACATCTTCTTATTATAAGAAATGATTACAGAGTAAATACTATATCTAAGGCAGGGCGCAAGTGCTGTGGGAGGTACTCAGATACAGACCATATATTTGGAGAGAAGGATGGGAGCACCAAGAGAAATTCCAAACAATTAAATCAATCTTTTCAAACTAAGCAGATTTTTGCTACAGTCCTGCCACTGAGTCACATTTTAAGACACTATAGTATAACAATTCAAAATGATTGCAAGTTAGTTTACATCAAGTTTGTGGTTTCCTTATAAATACCAAAGTGAGTTATCCTTAAAGATAAATTTTCTTAAAATTATTTTTCCAGATCTCTCTCATGCATAAATATCCACACTCATTGTGGCATATCCTCGACATGTTCTCTTTTCCTTTATTTCAAGTCGTTCTGAAAAAAAAAAATCTCTTTTCAACTCAGCACTAGACAAGTAGGTTCTTATGTTTTCTCCCCACATCTTCCATCTCCTCCAGCTCAGTCATTTGTCATTCATATCAACTTATGCTCCTGGCTTTTTTTCCAATATTTTTAACTCTCAGATTCTACAATAGAAAAGAAGATCCAGGACCTGACACAGGAATCAAAAATTGCTCCTTTAAAGAAAGAAAGTGGAAGGAGGGTAAGATTTCAAATACTCATAAATTAATAAGTGAAAAATATAAAAATGATACAAAGTGGTACATGTCATAATAATTATAAAGAAACTCCTCATGCTGAGGCTGCATGGAGGCAGCCAGCATGCTTTGAGTGTGGATGGGGGTGGATAAGGGAGGAGAGTGAGGGTAATCATCTGTACCACCCAAATAAATAAAGAAGGTTTGGGATTGGGTTCCCTTCAGGGAAGGCCATGCTTTCTAGTTACAAAATAAATGACATTTGGGCTGATAAAAAGTAGGCTAAGAGAAGCTGAAGATAACAGCAGCGGCAATTGTCCGTAAATTTTCAGCAAGCCTCAGAGAGAGGCATGACGCTGCATACTGCAAGCGCACTTCTCTAGGGTGGCCTCAATACTCATTCCTATTTGCTTTTGGGACAAGTTGGCCACAGATATGTGATAGAAATACTGAGGCTATGTGGAATAAATGGGTTTTGCAAGAACGTAATACGGAATGCGGCTGAAGTTATGGCTCTGCAGGAACCATGGAAGACTTGGAATGTACTGTGTGTACAAACTCGCCAAGCCTCTGAGATGCTCCTTTAGCACGCAGGGCAGAGCGGGCGTAGCACTTACGCCATGCGCTTTATAGTGCCTCTTTCCCAAGACGGTGTTTCCCTATGCCACATGTATTTGTAAAAGACAAAGAGAACTCTCTCTGTTTTTTTAGCCCAGAACAACCCTCCCCTTCCCTTAGGGTACAAGTTTCTCCCCAACTCCAGCCATAGGGTTGCTTATGGAGTTGCCATTCACTTCACAGGGGTGGGCATGTGACTCTTGAATGACCAAGCCTGAGTTCTTGTTCCTCCACCACGCTGCCCCCAGGCATAGTCAGGTGACACGAAGTTGGCCAGGTCAAAGAGTCCTTCCCTGAGATTTTCTCACTTGAGGTGGTGGGGAAAAGCTCTCTCTTGGGTTTAGAAGTCCCAAATGTTGTAAGTACAGAACTACCTGCAACCCTAGGTCCAAGTTTATGGGAAAAGCAGGCTGAAAGAGGAAAGTAATACAGAAAGGCGAGAAGAGAAGAGAGAAAGAGAGGATCAAGTGGTGATTCACTGTTAGAGCAACAGGATACGGTTTTCCGTGAAGCTGGCCCTACAGCTGACCATTGTTTTTTGCTTACCTACGCCAATAAATTTGCCCCGTTTTTTTGCTTTCCCTTATTCCACCTAGACTTCATTTGCTTGTAATCAGGATAGTTCTTACCAAAACGAAGGATGTCACAGTATTAACACTAAAGTGTTTACAGATAAGAGAGGAGTTGGTTGAGGAAATCAAGTAAGGCTTCATGAAGGAGGTGGCGTTTAAAGAAAGGTGGGATTCCCACAGGAGGAGATGGAGGTGCCATATTCCCGGCACAGAAAATAGTATGAACAAAGGCAGGGTAGCTAGGAAGAACAGAATGTATTCAGGACAGAGACCAATTTGGTCAGAGCATGGGAGAAAAGATAGAAATATCCTTCCATAGATATTTCCATAGCTGATACTTTCTCATCTCTCTAATCTCAACTCAAAAGCCATTTTCTCAAAGGAGCCTTTCCTGACCACCCTATCTAATGTTCCCAGTCACTTACTGTCACATGTTTGTGTTGTTGAATTTGTAGCACTTATGCCAAGGGGTAATTATCTATATTATTGGTTCATTGCTCTGTTGTCTGTCTCCTCCACTGGACCGTGAGGTCTACAGAAACAGATGCCTCATTCATCTTGCACACCAGTGATTGCCAGTGCCCACCAAAGATGCTGCACGAAGTGGGCTTACAGTAAATATCTGTTGAGAGTGAATGAGGAAGGTGGGAGCTGCAGAAGTCAAATGCAGAGGAGAACACAGAGCTGGGGGTAGATTGTCAGAACTATGCATCTGGGAGACTGACTCATTTAGTGTGTAGGAGGCAGAGTGGGTGAGGACTGAAAGAGCTGTAGGAGGCCACTGGAAACACCCAGGCAAAAGGTACTGCTGCTGGTTGAGTGAATTATCTGAGGGATTCTGAGTTTCCATAACGACAACAAAGAGAAGATTGATAAAGGCATCATGTCTATTTCTTTTTCCTCTTCTGCATCTCTCAGAGTGCTCCTGCACACTCTCATCTTCCTTCAGATAATGCTTTTCCAACCAGCATCTTTCATATGAATCTACAATGTCTATCCATGCCCCACCTTCCCAAAGGAAATAGCTTTAAAAAGAACAGTGGCGATGGCTTTTTGATAAGATAATAAAAGCACCAAGAATGACATTCACAGTTACCCAGACTTCCTGTGTCCCTGGGCCAGAACAGGCCAATCTCATTCCCACATACACAGACTTTTGCTAGTTCAACAGGCTCCCTCTGTACTGTCCTTACTGTCCTTACAGATCATGTTTGCTCAGTTTGTGTTTTGCCAGTTTTTTTTTTTTTTTTTGGTGAGAGAGATCAGCCCTGAGCTAACATCTGTGCTAATCCTCTTCTTTTTGCTGAGGAAGACTGGCTCTGAGCTAACATCTATTGCCAATCCTCCTCCTTTTTTTCTTCCCCAAAGCCCCAGTAGATAGTTGTATGTCATAGTTGCACGCCCTTTTAGTTGCTGTATGTGGGACACGGCCTCAGCATGGCCGGAGAAGCAGTGAGTTGGTGCGCGCTCGGGATCCGAACCTGGGCCTCCAGTAGCGGAGCGCAGGCACACTTAACCGTTAAGCCACGGGGCCGGCCCACAAGTTTTTATACTTGTTATAGTTTCATATTATATGTGCTATATTACAACTTTTTTATTTTTCTTTAAACATTTGATTTGGGGATTTAGCCAAAGTAATATGTAACTTGAATTCATCCATTACCATTGCTGTACAGTTTCCCATTGTGTGAGTAGTGTGGATCAGGATATTTAACTATTTTCCTACCGAAGAACATTTCAGTTACTCCTATGATTTTTTTTTGGTCTTTCACACAATGCTACACTGAACATACCTGTATATGTTTCCTTGTATTCTTATGTAAGGAAATCTCTAAGAATTTCTGAACACAGAATTGCTGGATCCAAAGTGTGTAAATATGCTACTTCATTAGATATTGTCTAAATGCCCTCAAAGACTGTCTTATCACTATACACCTTTCAGCAGGATACGAGAGCTCCTATTTTTCCCATATCCTTCTCAATTCCTTGGAATTACAAGACATTTAACTTTTTACATTTGTACATATGTGATAGATATGCATTTTTTTAAATTTTTATTCCTTGTGTGTTCAAGAATATTTCCTTGTAGTTCTTGGCCGTTTAATACTGTTTGTCTATTTTTCTGTTAGTTTATGTGTCTTTTTGTATTCATTTGTAGGAGTTCTTTATAATCTTTGCGAATAGTCCCTTCCCAAACCTGACATAAAGATACTCTCCTCTATTTTTTTCTTTTAGGCCTTTAATACATCACAATTTCATTTTGCTCCTCTTCTCATAATCCCTGTACTTAAGTTCCTTCTATCCCCCTAAGCTTATGTAATTCCTGACTCTATAGAACAGCTTGATTCCCACTTCCTTCACGAAGCTTCCTGTTTGATCCACCTCTTCCCCTGACAACTTCCTCCCTAGAATCCTGAGATATACGACAATGAGTTAATGACATAATTTTTGCCTAACGCAAGAGTTGTAAACTCAGATACTTGCAGCAACCAGATAGATCATCTAAATGGATAAAGTGAGCCTTAATGAAGACAACTTGGAGTTTTGGAGACTGCATTAAAATGGAGAGCACACGTTCCTGCTAAAAAAGCCGAATATTGCTATGAGAGAATGTGGTCCTAGCTTTGCCAGATCTTTTGATATATTTGTTTTTCCTGCTAGGAATACAGATTTTTATGTGAAATCCCTGATTTAAATATTGGCAACTAGTACAAACATTTTTTAAAAGTATTATGTGGGTCAAAATAAAATGTCTCTCTCGGGTGAGATTTAACTCTTTGGCCTCTATCTCTAATTGTTTCTAATAATGCCATGATTTGGCAACATTATTGGTGTTCTCAGTCAAACCAGAATCTCTTTGTATATAGGAATACTCATTTTGTATCTGCCACAGAGTTTATCACAGAAACAAAAGCACAGAAATGCTCAATAAATCTTGGTTGAATGTTGATTGACAGAGGACCTCATAATCATTTACAAGTACACAGTCCTCCCCATAGTCAAATACTAGAAGAGTCCCATAGGGGATTCCACACTGAGTCAAAATGACCAACAGTCTGTCCACCTACTTAGTATTTCTCATTCCAGCCAAACCCATGTCCACAGAAATTGCAAATGGATGAGCACATGCTCCCAATGCCCAACTCTTTCCTACACCCAGGCAGCTGAGATGCAGTCAACCCCCAAGCCTTTAAGATACTTGTGGCCTTCACGCTGAAAGAGCAGTTGTACAGTCCTCAGAGAAGCAAGGAAAAGGGTAGAGAGAAGTAGAGTGGGGATTCAATTGCATTGCCTTCTAGCGAAAAACAATCTTGTTTTTGAGGAAACTCAAGGCTTCACAACTGCAGTTTCATTTCCAGGGCTGGACCCTTGCCCTCAGAATCAAACCTTTCTTTCCCCACCTGGTCCAGCTTACGTACAGCCTATGGGAGGATCTAGAGGCACACATTGCTGGAGAAATTAGTCCTAGGACTGGAATCAGAACATTGGATCTCAGGCTACCTTTGCTCCTGAGGAACATTGGCTGATGAGCTCTGCCTCTGTGACATCAGATCAATCCCTTTCTCAGTGAGATAGAGGCGGTGTCTGATGCTGGTTAAGAGCACAGTCTCCCAGGCCAGTCACACATGGATTGCATCTCAGATAGTCTACCTACTAGCTGGGTCTAATGGATTGAATGGTGGGCCCCCAAAAAATACATCCATGTTTTAAACCCCAGAAGCTGTGAATGTTAACTTATGGAAAAAAGATCTTTGCAGATGTAATTAAGAATCTTGAGTTGAGGAGATCACCTTGGAATGTCTGGGTGGGTCTGAAACCCAACAACGAGTGCTCTTATAAGATAGACAGAAGAGGATTAGATGGGGACACATAGAGGAGAAGGTGAGGTGAAGACAGAGGAAGAGGTAGGAGTGATGTGGCCACAAGCCAAGGAAGCCAAGGAATGTCGATAGTAATCAGAAGTTGGAAGAAGCAAGGAAGGATTCTCTCATAGAACCTTCACAGCCAGTGAGGATTTCCCAACACCTTGATTTTAGACTTCTGGCATTTAGAACTGAGAGACAATAAATTTCTGTTGTTTTAAGTCACCCAATTTGTGGTAATTTGTTATGGCAACCACAGGAAACTAATAAACTAGGTGACCTCTGAGATGTATTTAACCTCTCTGAGCCTTAGTAGTGACACTTTTTACAAAGGTATAACGATACTACTTATCTAACTGGGATTTTCTGAAGATCAAATGAGATCATAGCTGTAAAGCTCTGTATATGTGGTAGGTGTGATTAAACTAGTCCTAAGTATGAACTAACTTTGTAAATGTAAACGGGCCACACAGATATCGTTTATTAATTAACAACATGACCTGCATTTTGCTCTGCTGACCTATTCTCCGTCAGCACCCCAAGCCAGGTGACTTTCATATTCCTTTCCCAAGGCTGTAAGTTCACACAAGGGGAAAATTCTCAGTGAAATCTCCTTTCCCATCGAAATGCCATGTGGCTCCCTCTTTTGTGGTGACAGTTCCCATCCAACCTTCTCTAATACATAAATTGTGTGAAGGAAAGGCCACCTGACACTGAACTGACTCAAAATCACATCCACAGAGAGCTGGTAGATGAAGGTGACCCAGCATCCTGCACAAAGAAATGAAGTAGAAGCTTCCAAGGACACATTGTTGAGTATATGTCTCTGTTCTTTTCCATTTTAGGCTATCTAGATGCATCTCTGTGGTCTCTGAGAAACTCTGTCAGTGTGAGCCTTTGTGTGTTGCTGTTATGTGCATGTCTATGTGTGCCAGGAGTTATGACTATACATGTATATCTTTGTGTGTGTATGTATCCTTGTGTGTGTGTTTGTCTACTGTCCAAGAGTCTCTGATAATGCATCTATATGTGTGTGTGTGTAATTCGCTAAGTATTTTTGTGTCTGTCTATGTGTTCACTTCTCTGTTGTAGGTGTGCATGTGTGTGTATCTCAGTGTGATAACATCTCTGGGCTATATATACATGCTTGGTATTTATTTGACAAAGAACAGTATCAAGAAGTTCAATTTGGCCCAGCGATGCTTCTAAATTACTCTATACTACTGTTAAGCTCCTTAGAAAATGCAGATCAGTGGCTCTTGATCCTGGCTGGAAAAAAAATCATCTGGGGGCCGGCCCCGTGGCTTAGCGGTTAAGTGCTCACGCTCAGCTACCGGCGGCCCGGGTTCGGATCCCGGGCGCGCACCGAAGCACCGCTTCTCCTGCCATGCTGAGGCCGTGTCCCACATACAGCAACTAGAAGGATGTGCAACTATGACATACAACTCTCTGCTGGGGCTTTGGGGAAAAAAAGAAAAAAGAAGGAGGAGGATTGGCAATAGATGTTAGCTCAGAGCTGGTCTTCCTCAGCAAAAGGAGGAGAATTAGCATGGATGTTAGCTCAGGGCTGATCTTCCTCACAAAAAAAAAAAATCACCTGGGAGCTTTAGAAAATACTACATGCCAGATATCACACTTAAATAGTCTGAAATACTAGAAAATGATAGGAGGTAGGGCCCTAGACAGCAGTATTGCTTAAAAAGCTTCTCAGGTGATTCTAATATGCATCCGGAATTGACCACTGTGCCAGCTAAAAACCCAAGCCTCTGCTGTTTTTCCTGGAAATATGCAATTCACTTGGGTGCCAATTTGATTTTATCACAATTCAGTAGGGAGGATAATTTAATTAATTTATCTGGTATAGCAAAGGGCTGACAAGCCCATTTCCTACTTAAGAGGAAGATGATCCACCAGAGGATCCTGTAAATCCACAGCCTCCAGATTAACCCATGGAAACAACAGAGGAGAAAGTCCCCTCCCAGCCCACCTTCTTCATTTCAGCTAACACATATCTCCCTTTCACTTATAGGATGTGTAATTAAAAAGCTATAGCCCTACTTTAACGTCCATATAAACTCTACATCCACCGCATGTGTTTGACAAATAGAAAGAGGATATATAGGTATAATAAAACAAGTACTTCATAAAAATTTAAGTGTGTATTTTGGAGCATTCTTTGCAGAGGAATAAAAAGAGGAGGACAGGAAATAAGACAAAATTTCTAACATTGGAGAGGGAGTCAGAATCCAAAAGAACAGAAGAAGGAAGTCTCAGATACTTAAAATGTGGGAAGCAGGGCTCTAGTCTATAACACAGCTTTTGAACATTAGAAAAGGTTTTGCCTTCCCCAAGATTCAGCCCTCTCTGCCTCACCGGGTGAGTGTCTTGTGGCAGTGGGCCTTCTGCAGACCTGCTGGAGGGGATGATAGACGGGGTCAGGCATCTGGGTGTCCATGTAACACTTCCCCACTCACACCTTCCAGCTCACAGCCTTAGAGAACATTCAGAAGTCTGGGGATTTGGACTCTGTCATTGTTTATTAGGCAAGAAAAAACACTAGATTTTAAAACATTTCTCAGTATCTACAACTACATTGAACAGTATATCAAGAATATAGTAGGTGCTTAACAAATATTTGTTGAATGAATGAATGAGTTACTGTTCAATAAGTTCCACCTGAACAGACAACTTAGAGGGCTGTCTCTCCCACAAAGGATAAGAAGCCAAAAAGCCAATGAGAAGGTCTTGTCTCCAAATTTGTCAACAAGGAAACATTCCTTGGAACAAAGTATTTTTGGAAAATCACCAAGAGGATAGAGGTAGGGAAAATAGGACTATGTTTACCAGCATTACCAGCTGATATTCAACCTAGTAGGGAGGAAAATAAAAATAAGACAAACAAAAGCTTAATATTGTTATTCCTCCAGATAGTCCATTCAGTGGTTGACGTCATTTCAGGGCTCCTAATTATGGGTTGTTGAGTGATTGGAATGGTGTGGTGGCTTTGTAAGGTGTCAAATTGACAAAGCTGGACTATATTTCCAGAATCTCAATCCCTGTATGTTCCTGGTTCAGCTTATCACTAGAAAAATCTGTGTAAGAGCTTTAGAAGGTGGGAGTAAAGCAGTGGTCATGTATACTCTTGGAAGGTCAGTGTAGCTTGGGGCCTGTTGCAGGTTATGCACAATTTTGTGGATCTTCTGGTTCATCTTATTGCTATAGGTAACAGTCATGCCAATTGGTCCAGTTACATAGAATCTCTTCCTTTAGCATCTCTAAATATCGGGCCAGATACTGGGGTAGATCCATGGCAAGAGCTCCAGATTATTTTGAAAGAAGAAATTCACATCCATGGCAGTGAGTTTGGAGGCTTCCAGAGGGGAAGAGGCCAACACAGGTTCTCATGAGAGAAAAAGAGAGATTCAGGTTCCTGCTGTTTCCTTGCAGTATCCAATTGGACCTGCTTTCCCTTACATCAGACATATCTGTCAATCCAAACCACTTGTTCTGTGTCTTGAGGTTCAAAGCCAGAGGTAGAAGGAACAGATAAACTGAGACCATTTTGCCAGCTTCCAAAATTGCATGTGACCCAATGTTTATAATAAATACATTATGTTACATCATTACTGGTGGTTCTCTTTCTCTGGTTGAACCCTTTAGTTGATACTGCAAGTAGTTCCAGAGGAAAAGAACTTTAAGGATAAGTTCTCAGAATTGATTAGGAGTTATCTAGAAATGGTTCCCTGGTATGATTAGATTTAGAGGCTTTAATCTATTTCCAGCAGTAAATGAAACACCATTAGTCTATGACATGCAGTGGTCAAACGACCAATTAAATGATCACCTATTGACGTTTGTAATCAAATACCTATAGAATCAAATAACTGTCATTGAATATTTCAGTGAAAATAAGGAGCATAAAGTGGTTTATTTGTTGCTTTACATTCACTGGAGATCTTGGAATAAAATTATGAGCTTAGGGCTTTAAATTTCCAGCTCAGGGACAGTTTAAGAGACTCAGAAGCTTCTGTGATTGCCCAAAAAGAAAATCTTATTACCTGTACCTGCAGAATTGAGATTTATGAAAACCCAACTCAGTCAAATTATACAGATGGCTGAATGACAACACAAATTAAATTTCCAACTTTGCAAGGTCTTTTATGTCAAAGTTAAGGCATTCTCTGGGAAGGAGTGGGGCTCTGGAACTTGGGGTGGGGGCATATGGGGAGATTCCGATGAAACAGGGAAATTTGACTTGTAAATTCTGCTTAGCATTCCTTGCCACTAAAAGCAGATCTTCCCCCTCTGTCTAAGTAGGGTAGTCTGCCTACCTGCCCATTGCCTGAAAAATTTGTGAAGGCCTCCTATGAAGTAGGACCACTAGAGAAATGTTATCAAGACTACATCCTCTAGGAAGTAGTAAAATAGGAAAAGAGAGAAAATTGGGACACAAGGGCGATGCATAAAAGGGGGAAAGAGTCACCTTGAAGATTCTTCTCTTCTGGATTTCGCACTTTCAGACACAGAATGTGTATGGGTAGCCTTCCCCCCAACTAGAATTGTTGAATTCTCAGGATTGAAAATGACTCAAAGGCTACTTATTCCAACTTCCCCTCTTGAATCCTCTCCTCCCACAAGCTGTGTCAGCCTAAGTTTAAAGAAATCCAAGATGTAGAAAATGTCACACTGCTCAGCAGCTCATTCCTTTGATAGATGGCTATATTGGAAGTTCTTGCTTCATGAACAGAAAACCAGTGGAATTCTCAACTAGTAAGCAAATATACGGAAATGTCATTCTTCCTCATATTCAGAGCAGTATAAACTAAAAAAAGATGCTTCTGTTTTCAGAGAGTATATTAGAAAATTGTTACCATATGTATCTTAGTCAGTTCAGGCTGCTATAACAAATTGTCATAGACTGGCCCCTCCTTTAAAAATCATCCTGTACCCTCCTTAGTCCTTGCTTTCAGGGCCCGTGGTAGGGGTGGCAAGCCTGATAATCTCTGAATCACCTTTGGGGTCATTTTCCATTGTCTTGGACAATAGATTCTGGCTTCTAGTTAGATGACTGACTAATCTCCTTATCAAATTTGGCCACATCTTTCATGTTTTCTCCTAAGCTGGATCTCATTTTTTCCAATATGGATAGGCTGAGAATTTTCCAAATTTTTTAGTTATGCTTCTCTTTTGATTAACAATTTCATCTTTAAGTCGTTTCTCTCTTCTCACACCTCACTAAAGCAGTCAAGAGGAACTAGGCTGCTCCTTCAACACTTTGCTTAGAAATTTCCTCAGCCAAATATCCAGTTTCATCACTCACAAGTTTTACCTTCCACAAAACACTAAGACATGAACACAATTTGGCCAAACTCTTTGCCACTTTATAACAAAGATCACTTTCTGATCAGTTATTTTAAGCTCAGCCAAGTTGTAGCTGGGAATTTGTGTTCCCTCATCTCCAGGGTCTGGAGATCTGAATTGTTACTTTGCGAAGCTGAATTTCTCTCAGTAACAGGGATCACCTTTCCTCCAGTTTTCAATAATGTATTCCTCATTTCCCTCTCAGACCTCATCAGAATGAGGTCCTACTGTCCATATTTCTACAAGCATTCTGTTCATGACCACTTAGGTATTCTCTAAGAAGCCTGAGGCTTTTGCTACAGCTTTCCTACTTTCTTTCTGAGCTCTCATCAGAATTGCCCTTAATAGACCCTTCACAGCAATGTAAGTTTTTTCTAGCATTCATCTTAAAACTCTTCCAGCCTCTACCCATTACCCAGTTCTAAAGCCACTTCTACATTTTAGGTATTTGTTACAGCAGCACCTCCACTTCTTGGTACCAATTTTTCGTCTTAGTCTGTTTGGACTGCTCTAACAGAATACCATAGACTGGGTGGCTTACAGATAACAGAAATATATTTCTTACAGTTTAGGAGGCTGGGGAGTCCAAGATCAAGGTGCTAGCAGATTCAGTGTCTGATGAGGTCTTGCTTAATGGTTCACAGACAGCACCATGTAGCTGTAATCTCACATGGCAGAAGAGGTGAGAGAGCTCTCTGGGTCTCTTTTATAAGGGCTCTAATCACATTCATGAGGGCTTCACCCTCATGACCTAATCGCCTCTGAAAGGCTCACCTCCTAATACCATCACCTTGAGGGCTAGGTTTCAACATATGAATTTTGGGGGGACATAAACATTCAAACTATAGCAGGCATGATTTAACGCAACGTTCAAAACAGATGTTTTATGTTATAACTACTAATGTGGAAAGGCTGGTAAATCATATCCCTTGTCTCTAAGGAAAGCAGACAAGATACTTCTTGGGCATTTAATACTTTCTAAGAAAGGATCTTCTAATGACACCAAGGATGTTTCAACTCACTGCTAATAGTGCTGCTTATCAATGATGTGTTTGCATTTTACTTGTCTTTCTCCAGACTAAAAAAGGTATAAATCAGGCAGCAATGAGTAAGCAATCTTACATTTATCCACATAAGGGGGCTCTGACAGAAATACATGTGTTTAAGCAGAGGCAAAACTGAAAATCAGGTTGCTGGCATCTGGAATTGCCACATAAAAAAATAAATAACATTTGGTGAGATTTGGATGGATTATGAAAAGCAGAGATGGCAATTCGAGTTATGTTTGTTTCGATTCTAGCTTTCTTTGAAATGACTTTAAGCAGGGATATTGTGCAAATCCTAGCTCAGCAAAAAGTGTTCAAGAGGAAGAGAAAAAACATGGTGTTCCAGAGACTGGAAAATTATATTCCTTCATGCTTTTTACACTTTCCTGTACCCCACTCTTCTTTCTTACCCAACTTCCACCAAGCACTGTCCTAGAACATACAACTTCTAGCCAAAGAGGAGTCTAGAAACTCCAGGAGGCATCATGTTGTCCTAGGAATCAGTAATATCAATCCTAACTCCCATAGTCTGACTCATTAGTGGACAGAAAATATGTTCTTTCCTAAATATCCAAATGCCACTTTTAAAAATATATAACTCACTTTATCACTTATTTTTAATTGTGATAAAAATTCACAATCCTATTTTTAAATGTACATTTCAGAATCATTAAGTATATTCACATTACTATGTAACCATCACCACCGTCCATCCAAAGAACTCTTTTCATTGTACAAAATTGGAACTCTATACCTATTAAACAACAATACCCCACTACCCCTTCCCTAACCCCTAGCAACGACATTCTACTTTCTGTCTCTATGACTTTGACTATTCTAGGTACCTCATATAAGTAGAATCATGCAGTATTTGTCTTTTTGTGACTGGCTTATTTCATTTCGTATAATATCCTCAAGGTTCATCCATGTTGTAGCGTGTGTCAGAATGTCCTGAAGGCCAATTTTAAAGTGGGTTTTCCCCTGCTGTAATTTGATGGCTTAGGGAGATAGAGAGCAAAATTAGGACAGGTCCATCAGAAGATAATGGGCTTATAGATGGCCAATACTGAAATGTCAAGTCCCCTAGGATTTCCAACACAAGTCCTTCAGAAATTTCTTCAAATTCCAATGACTCTGAGAGAAACAAGCTTTCAGATATCCTCATAACAGAAACAGTTGTGTGTGTATTAAGTTACCAGAATCCTTCACTATGGCTGGAAAGCTTCTCCCACAAGTAATAAACGCATATCCCATGAATAAGACCCCCATCTTAGGATCCAGCAGCAGATTACTGTAGATTCTAAGAGCAAGCAGGATAGTAGAACTGAGTGTTAGAGCTCAGAACCTATGCGTGGACATTTCTGCTTAAATCATTTCCTCCAGACAATTCTAATCCCAAGTGATTTGTGAAATGCTTTCCTTGACTACTTTATCTGCAAAGGAGCATCTCCCATTGGGCTGTGTGGGCCAACTGGCAAGCACACACAGAATGGGGAATACTGAGAAGGTTAGAATTCAATTCTACTGCTGAAGTGACCAATCTCTCTCCACAGTGGTCCCTCTCCCAAAGCATCCACACCAGCCTAACAACCCATCACAGCTCATCAAATATAGCAAGGGAGTATTTATCTCTCCTCAGAATCCCCACTTTCTTTGCTCTCCTCACTGCAGTAGTTTCCACTCAACACCCAGCTCTTGAACCAAACTTTCCCTGGTCCTCCACCTCTTGGATCAGAGATTTTAAGGGGCTATTCAAAGCCATTCAATTATCGAGGAGAGATTTGGGATTTGAACACATCTGTCTCACTGATATCAATGTTCATCCACACATGTAACTTCCTGTCCTAGTAAGAGATGGCTCTGGGCTTTTAACGCAGGCAGCCCAAGGGCAGTATTCATGCCCTTAATCACTTTACCACCGTGACCTCAAAAAAACCCTCTCATGTTGTTGGTCAGACTCTGGATAATGAAATTACATCCTCTCTCACACAGCCTCTCCTTTGTCAGAATTAAATAACTAATATATTTATGAGAGGTGATGGACATTTGAAAGCAGAGAGGAAGAACCCATACAACTAAGTGATGATATCCTCATAAAAGAGAAAGCCAACCGGTGGCTTCATTGGCAGTTTCAAACTTGTATTCCAGAAATGTTCTAGGCAAGGAGACACCATAATGTTAGATTCAAAGCCCAATTATGCTTATGAATCAATGTTTTACCACATGCTTTTTCCTTCCTCTTTATTTTCCCTGGCTTTTCTTGAGTATTTGTTGGAGGCAGTCGATGAAGTTCCGGGATGAGAGAGGAAGATGGTTGAGTCTAGTGGTGACCTGATGCGATTTAAAACCAAGTGAGGAAAGTAGCTAAGAAAAACTGTATCATGGCAAAATTTGGTGCCAAAGAAAGTGACTGAGTGAGGGGTAGACCACCAGGATTTGGGGCTGAGCAAAGTGGAAGTTCGAACAGGTTGCATTCTGGGTGTTCAGTGCACAGCAAGAACACATGTAAGTGAGGTGGCTGTCCTGGTGAGGAGTTGGTCAGTGTCTTAGAGACACACAGGGGGAATGAGAAAATAAGAACATATATTGAGGATAATGGAAGATAGCTTTCTCATTATCAGAGATTGGAGTTACAAATATAGAAAGAATGAGCCTAGAATGAACCACCAGTTGTTGGATCTGAATTGGAAGTATTGATGCAAACTCATAATTTGCAGTAAATACAAATAGATATAGAAATAAACATAGAAAGTGTGTGTGTATAACATACACACATTATTTCCAGCTCCGTTCACTGAAAGTTCAGTAGCAATGAGCACAGCTAGCAGTCAGATCTTAATTTCTAAGTACAGTAGTCCCCTTTATCCACGGTTTCACCTTCCACAGTTTCAGTTACCTCTGGTCAACCGTGGTCTAAAAATATTAAACGGAAAATTCTGGAAATAAACAATTCATAAGTTTTAAATTGGCACCATTCTGAGTAGCATGATGAAATCTCACACTGTCCTGCTCTGTCCAGCCCAGGATGTGAATCACCCCTTTGTCCAGTGTATTCACACTGTATATGCTACCGTCCATTAGTCACTTAGCAGCCACATTGGTTATCAGATTGACTGTCACAGTGCCACAGTGCTTGTTTCCAAGTAACCATTATTTTACTTCATAATGGCCCCAAGGCCCAAGAGCAGCGATGCTGGCAATTCAGATATGCCAAAGAGAAGTGGTAAAGTACTTCCTTTAAATGAAAAGATGAAAGTTCTCAACTTAATAAGGAAAGAAAAAAAAAATTTATGCTGAGGTTGCTAAGATCTATCTTAAGAACGAATCTTCTATCCGTCAAATTTGGAAGAAAGAAAAAGAAAACCACGCTAGTTTTGCTGTCGAACCTCAAATATGTATGTATAGGAAAAAACATAGTATATAGAAGGGCTCAGTACTATCTGTGGTTTCAGGCCTCCACTGGGGGTCTTGGAACATATCCCTTTAAACAAGGGGGTACTGCTGTACTATTCTCCGTTAAAATAAACCAGAGCTTCCTGGAAAAATGACACTAAGACAAAAAACAGTGAAAGATGAAACTGGAATAATTTATTGTGCGAACTGGAAAAAAGTGTTCAGAGAATAATAGGAAAATGTATAAAAGATGTAGTAATCTCCTCGCAAGAGTCTTCCATTGGTCAATTTGGGTAATTTGAAAATAAGAATAAACAATGATAGTAACAGATTAAAGCTCATTAAGTAAAATAGGAATCTGAGTCCATATATAAATAAATACATGATTAAGTTGATGAAGAGAAAAATTCTTTAGAACAAAATGCCCAACAATAATTGTAGGAGGAATGATTGTATTATAAAAGTAATCATTTGATAGAATGTATAGTAATAACTGATTCAGGCAAGAAAAATCAATAAATGTCAAAACTAATAGTAAACGTAATGAGAAAAAAAGATATTTACATAGTTTCAAAGTATATCTCCACAAAATATTTATTTCAAAGAAAAAAGAATTGTATAGAGGAGAAATCTGATAGACACAACATTAACCAAGTGACACCAATGTTAACAGCACTAATTATGGGATAAATCCATATGGAGCAGCACCAGATAGGATTCAACAAGAACACAGTATCAGTCCTATGTTATTTTGGAGAAAAATTACATGACTTGGATCCTATGATGAGAACACTCAAATCGAATATTGAGCAACATTTGACAAAATACCTTGCCTATAATCTTTAAAAAAAATCATGAAAGACTAGAAAAAATTGAGAAACTATCCCCAAAACACTAAAAAAGACATGACAACTAAGTTAAATATATTATCTTGGACTGGGTCATTTCTAAACACAATATAGAACATTTCTGGTTTCCAGTTCCACATGAGAGGACCTTGGAAGTCACCACTCCATCCTAACAAGTAAAAACCTGATCAGATTGAAAAAGTAATAATTCTTCTTGAGTCTATAAGAGAGGTGAGGACACAGGACAAACCACTACCCCCAAGATTGGAGAAACAGACAGGCATATACAGCAAGTCACAGTTTACCAGAGCAGAGACTCACCAGATGCAACTGCTGTGGGAACCAGTGGCTGCATAGAAACACCTGACCTGTAGTTGATGAGTTACTGGAGGCTCAGTACAGACAACTCTGATAGTTCAAGAAGCCAGGGAGACCCAGTCATAGGAGGGGCCCCTCGATTTTGTGAGATTTACCTCCAGGAGCTTAACAAGGTTCTCACAGTAAATATCAGGCAAAAATTCCCTCATGCTTCCAGCAGGAAGCGGGGAAAAGGAACTATTTTCAAATACTCCAGAGCACTCAGTTCTTAATAAGGCCTGTCCTTAGAGGAAACTAGTTAACCAGAGCCTAACCAGCTGGGGAATTGTCAATGTCTCACTGACCCAAGGAAAGGGAAATACCCAACTCCAGCCCCTTCTTGTTTTCCTGTCCCACATAAGGGGGTAGAAAAAAAAAAAAAAAAACCTGAGGAACACTTGTAAAGTTCTTAGTCCAGAGGCATGTACTCAATAAGAATTGAGACCTAATCATAGGACTATAGAATCCTTCCCCTTCCCCAACACCTCACCACCACATTACTAAAGGCCTATTTACAGTACTTATTTTATCTGGTTCATTATGTCCAACTATAAAGAAAAAATTACGTAGTACGCCAAAAGACAAAAAACACAATTTGAAGAGACAGAGCCAGCATCAGAACCAGACGTGGCAGGGATGTTGGAATTATCAGACTGGAAATTTAAAATAACTATGATTAATACTTGATCTAATGGATCAAGTAAACAGCACACAACAACAGATGGGCAGTGTACAAAGAGAGATGTAAATCCTAAGAAAGAACCAAAAAGAAATGCTGAAGATCAAAAACACTGTAACAGAAACTGAGAATGCTTTTGATTTACTTATTAGTAGACTGGACAAGACAAAGAAAAAAATCTCTATGCTAGAGATATATCAATAGAACATTTGAAAAGCAAAGAGAAGACAGACTGAAAAAAAAAAAAGAAAAGAATATCCAAGGACTGTGGGATAACTACAAAAGCTGTAACAAACACATATGATAATACTAAAAGGAGAAGAAAGAAACAGAAGGAATCTTGGAAATAATGTCTGAGAATTTCCCTAAATTAATGTCAGACACCAAACCACAGATGGAGGAAGCTCAGAGAATACCAAAACACTGACAACACCAAACCCTGGTGAGGACGTGGAGTAACAGCAACTCTCTTTCATTGCTCGTGGGAATGCTAAATGGTTCAGCCACTTTGGAAGACATCTTGGCAATTTCTCACAAAACTCAACACATTCTTACCATAAGATTCAGCAATTGAGTTCCTTGGTATTTACCCAAGGAATTGATAACTTATTTCCACATAAAAACCTGCACAAGGATGTTTACAATAGCTTTATTCATAATTGTCAAAACATGGAAGCAACCAAGATGTCTTTCAGTAGATGGCGTGAATAAACTGTGGTACATCCAGAAAATGGAATATTATTCAGTACTAAAAAGAAATGAGCTCTCAAGTTGTGAAAAGACATCGAGGAAACTTAAATGCATATTATTAAGCTAAAGAAGCCAATCTCAAAAAGGCAACATTCTGTGTGATTCCAGCCATATAACATTCTGGTAAAGGAAAACTATAGAGAGTATGAAAAGATTAGTGGTTGCTGGGGAGTAAAACAGGCAGAGCACAGAGGACTCCTAGAAAATACTCTGTATGATATTATAGTAAGGGATATATGTCATTATACATTTGTCCAAACTCATAGAATGTACAACACCAATTTATCCTAAGGTAAACTATGGACTTTGGGTGATTATGACATGTCAGTGTAGGTTTATTCTTGGTAAAACGTGTTCCACTCTGGTGAGTAATGTTGATAATGAGGAAGGCTGTGCATGTGTGGAGGAAGGGGAGATGTGGGAAATCTCTATATCTCTCTCTCAATTTTATTGTAAATCTAAAACTTCTATAAAAAATAAGGTCTTAACATAATAACATCCACCATGCTAAACAGGAATTTGATGTTTATTTGTGTATTTTTTTAAAAAGACTTTTGGTCAGCCCTGCAAATAATACAGACATCCAAAATTAAAGGAATATCAAAATAACTATGGTATTTCCTCTGAAAAAGAACAATATTGGTAAAATTGGCCAAATTATTAATAGAATTTGTGGATTAGATGGTTGTAATTATTAATAGAAATTTCTTGATTTTGATGAGTTTTGTAGGTATATGAGAAAATGTCTTTTGATGTAAAGAACGTACATGAAAATACTGAGACTAGTGAAGGATCATGTCTGTAACAATCTTAAATGCTTCAAAAATATTGCACATGCACATGTATATTTATTTGTGGCAGATTTAGAGAATTATAAAAGAAAAAGTGATAAATGTCAAGAGTTTCAGAATCTAAGTGAAAGTTATAGAGAATTTTGTTGTATTATTCTTATAATTTTTCTGTAACTTTGAAATTGTTTAAAAGTAAGAAGTAAAATAAAAGTTGTTGGGGTCAGCCCTGTGACAAAGTGGTTAAGTGCGCACGCTCCGCTGCTGGCAGCCCGGGTTCGGATCCCGGGCGCACATTGAGGCACCACTTGTCAGGCCATGCTGTGGCGGCGTCCCACATAAACTGGAGGAAGATGGGCACAGATGTTAGCCCAGGGCCAGTCTTCTTCAGCAAAAAGAGTAGGATTGGCATGGATGTTAGCTCAGGGCTGATCTTCCTCACAAAATAAAATAAAAATAAATAAATAAATAAAAACTGAAAGTGCTAACATGTTGATAACTGACACCTCGTTCTCTTGGAGAAATGTTCATGGGACAAAACGCTTCAGGGAAACGGCATCTTTTGTATTTTTTCCTGACAAATCACAGCTTCTTAACACAACCTGCTATTTTCTGGAAGGCATCAGATGATAGATGATGCCTCACTAAGGGAATGCCTACCTTTTCTCCTTGGTGAAGATAGCAAAGCCACTACTCTGAGATTAAGATAGAGCCAGGCCACATTTTAAATCTATACTGAGGGGACCATTTTCATATGTGTTGACTTTCTAGGGATGCTAACTTCTGTGTCTGAGGATTATGAACAACTACAATACAGATTTAAGAAACTTCCGCAGAAATTTCATAAGAGATTTTGAACTGTCACTGCTACATAATTTAGCTGTCTTACAGGACACTGCCCTAGCAGGAAATCCCTTGCAAATCTTTTAATTCTGCTTTAACTCTGGCACCATCTTATTTTATCTTTCTTTCTTTCTTTTTTTTTTATAATTTTTATTTATTTATTTATTTTTCCCCAAAGCCCCAGTAGATAGTTGTATGTCATAGTTGCACATCCTTCTAGTTGCTGTATGTGGGATGCCGCCTCAGCATGGCCGGAGAAGCGGTGTGTCGGTGCGCACCCGGATCCGAACCCGGGCTGCCAGCAGCAGAGCGCACGCACTTAACCGCTAAGCCACGGGGCCGGCCCTTATTTTATCTTTCTAATAGCCATCTTAGATACCAATATATCTATTAATTAACCTTCAGAAAAATAAAAGGTCCTCCAACTTCTTAATGACAGTATTTGAGATCAAACCTAACTTCTCAAGGCTATGTTGAAATCTCTTCAGTCCATTTTCGCGATTGTGCTGCTCTCTTTGTTCATCACCCCAAATCTCATCCATCTTATAAGCCTAGTTAAAAAGTATTCTTCTACCCTCCAGAAGAAATGTCTCCCCAATTCCAACAAACATTGTCCGTTGCTGATTCTTATCCTTTGTGCTTCATTCTACAGTCACTTATTTACATTTTATCCTCTTTGCTAAACCAAGACTGGTAAGATTCTCAAAAGCACATTGGGGTTTGTTCATTTCTGTAGCCTCCACTTCATTGAGAGAAGATCCCAAAATATAGAATTAATTCAGTTCGTTCTTGTTAAATTATTGCTCTTTGGAATATTATCTTGATTTAACAGCTGTAAAAGATTTTAGAGTGGCCTCCATGATCCTTGCCTCCTAATATTCACACTGTTGTGTAATTCTAATCCCTAGAGTATAGGCAGATCAAGTATACTTGATTTTAACCAATAGAATATGGCAAACATGACAGAGTGTATATAGTTATGCATACTTGAATATAATACATAAGATTATAACACCCATCATAAAGGCAGACTGACTGAGAAAGCAAGCAGTCAGGTTGAGAACGCTTTGTGACAAGGGGTTGAGGTTGGCCTCTGGCCAACAGTCTGCAAGAAAATGAGGTCCTCCATATCACAGCCTATAAGAATTAAATACTGCCGACAATCATGCAAGATTGGAAGAAAATCTTTTCTGAGTTGAGTTCCAGATAAGACCACAGCCTCACCTGACTCCATGATTGCAAAAAAAAGACTATTAGAGATGACCCTTTGTTTTCCATTTCTATGTTTGACCCCTAATCTCTTTCATGAGATCGAGGCCCTCAATGTGTTTACCTTCCCTCATCTCCCTGCTTCAAAGTAGCAGTGATTCATAGAATGCAGACTAATTATAAGATGTGCTTTGCCATTGAAACTAAATTTCCAGGCAAAATTCTGGGAATGTGATGGATAATCTCCCTCTCTTTTAAATCTCAAGCCCTGTCTACCTTTGAAACACTTTTCTTTCATTTGAAATATATATTTTCTGCCCTTGTCCACTCTTTAGTTTCCCTGTATGTTATGTCTTCTCTCTTCAGAGAGGCAAAGTGACACTTCTGGCTTAAGCTCAGTGTCTTGCAGAGAGAAAGTCCTCCATAAATACTTTCCAGGTGAAAATTCATGGACCAAAAGCCTTGAAATCACATGCTGGTGTTGTCTAACCCAACCCTTGTTATAGAGACAAAAGAGAATCCTGGAGTTAGCATCTAAACTCTCCAGATTCAAGGAAGTTTCTGGAATTGCTTACTGACAAATAGAAAACTACTGCTCTTTTTTAATGCATCAGAAAAGTAAGAATACCCAACACCCTAATAAGGGTACAAATCCAGATCCATGATATGTATGAAGCATTTGCCAGCTAAATGGCTTGTGCCGAGGCTCTGTTCTTTATGGTCCTTGATCAAGGGCCAAGGATGAGCTGGGACACTCAGGGAGGTCACTTTTCCCTAAGATGTTTTGTTTTGTCTTGCAAGGTCAGCAAGCCTGCCTCAAGTATAGCGCTCAGACTCATCCCTGAGTCCATGGGGCTAAGGGATTCTGTTCTCCTAGAAAATACACAGTAAGGAGGAGCTAAATAAGTCAGCCATTCTACTTGTGTTTCATGCAAGCAAATAGGGCTGCATATGTCTCTGCATGGTGAAGATAAAATGACATAATGTCAATGTGCCTGGTAAACTATAGAAGAATAGATGTGTATAGAGATTGTTAATGTTAATTATCACTAGGGAGCACTGACCAGGTGCTAGTACTGTGCTGGACACTTAAGCACTCCTCTCACTTTGTCTTCCCTAAAACATTATGAAGTTAAGTGTTATTATCAACATGTTACAGATAAGAAAACTGAGGCTCAGAAAGATTGTGTGATTTAAATCTTTCTCAGATTCAGTTATTGAGAGCCAGGATTCACACTCAGCTCTCTCTGATTCCCCAATCCATATTCTATAAATAGTTCATGTCCTTTGTCCTATTATCTGCCCTTGGATTCACACTTACCAGGTAATAAAATCCATTAAAAAGAATTTTTAAATTTCCAGTAATGTTTTAGGAATGAAATCAGTATCTCCTTACCTAGTTCTTCATGCCAATTCATAAAATAAAACCATGACTATGAAAGTCTCATTGGGATGCTGCCAAAAATGAACCCCATAACTTACTGAGATGGGGGAGTCGAGACATACCAGGGAGCAGTTGTGTTGACTAAGAAGGTGTCAGTTTTACATGGCCCCAGCTTGGATTGTAACTATACTCCCTGTTATGCCTTCTCATTCCTCACTTTTGAGGATGTGGGAGTGAGGAGGAATTCATTAATATAAACCACTTCTCCTGCCTGCTGAAAAGATGATGCTCATAAACTGCAAGCTAGGTCCCTATAAAAGAAATGAAATGAGAGACCATGACTCCCCTGAGAAATCTGAGGAACAGGTCTCCATCTATTTATTTGGGAGACACTCAAACCATTTCAAGGAAATTTCCTTTCTTGGCCAAAAGTTACATTCTCTGAGATGAGATGCTCATGTCTCTTTTCTTTTAAGACACACATGAAAGTGTGTGCATAGGCACACAAGCACAATCACATACATGTCATAGCATGTACAAACACCCTAACTTTACCTTGGAAAAAAGAAAGCACTGATAAGCAACATCTCCCGGGGTGTGAGTATAAAAGAATCAGGCATTAAAGCATGGGGAGGGGGGTCCAACAGACTGGAATTCAAACTCTAGCTCTTTTATATATTAGTGAAATCTTGGAAAATGACTTTTTTTCTGATTCTTAATTTACCATCTATAAAAATAAGTACAAAAAATACCTACCTTGTGGTGTTGCCATGAGGATTTAGTTAAATAATGAAATACATGTTAAAAAAGAAAAAACTAGCACAGAGGCTGGCATGGAATGAGTCCTCAACAAATGCTTTTCTTAGAGAGTGTGAGTTTTGAGATTCCCAATGAAGATATAGGCTTTCATAAGTGTGAAAGGGAAAAGGCTGGGTTTTTGGTTCAAAAGAGAAAAGTGATGACAAGGTACCAGGTTGCAGGTCCTGAGGCATGAATCCTCTCTTGCTTTCTGAACCAGCTTCATTTCAGCAAACGTGTACTGAGAAGCTGCCATACGCAAGTTGTGGTGTGTACTTCTTGTGCTTCTCTTTTTCAAGCCTCCCTCCTATCTGTCCCCATGACCACTTTTCTAGTCTTTCTGGGGAAATCCCATTTGCCTCCTTTTCAGGAAATTAGACAGACCTTTTTTTTTTTTTTTTTTTTTTTTTGTGAGGAGGACCAGCCCTGAGCTAACATCCAATGCCAATCCTCCTCTTTTTGCTGAGGAAGACTGGCCCTGGGCTAACATCCATGCCCATCTTCCTCTACTTTATATGGGACGCCGCCACAGCATGGCTTAACAAGCGGTGCGTCGGTGCGCACCCGGGATCCGAATCGGCGAACCCCGGGCCGCCGCAGCGGAACGTGCGCACTTAACCGCTTGCGCCACCGGGCTGGCCCCTAGACAGACCTTTTAACACAGTTGCACAAGTAGATGCATCATAATATTTTTCCACAGACATATGTTTTATTTATAGGGCCCCATTCACTTCTAACTGGGATGCCGTAAAGAGAAAGGAGAAATGCAAAGAAGCCAGAGGACAAAGTAGAAAGGAAGGGAGAACTAAACAGGGAATAAATGGTGGAAGAGAGAGAGGCCCAGGTTCAGTGTCCTCAGTCAGCTCCATGAAGACAGGAACCACATCTCTTATGTCCATCCCACTTCCTTAGACCCTAGAGCAGGGTCCAGCATATAACTGTTGTATGAATGAATAACTTTTAGAAGAATAAGGCACCATCAGAGATTAGAAAAAGCAATTTCAGCAACTAACTTATTTTTCAGCTATAAACATTGCGATTATTTTCTTTTTCTTAAAAGGATCTATGACTTGAATTTGAAGGCAGGGCTAAGAGCACATGGGTCCTGGCTCGAGGCAGGTGGCACTGTGCACAGTAGGGAACAGAGAAAACTGGAAAGTCATAATCTCAGTCATATTGTCTTTTCCAATAAATCCTCACTTCCAGGAACAAATCTCTCCCAGGGGCCAAACACCTGGACAAAATTTGCATTTCTTTATGGTTCTCCTATAAAAAATATGCATAATGTCTTCTATGCCTATATTTTATTATTTTTTGTTTGTTTTGTTTTTAAAGCACAGGCAGAGATTTTGAAGAGCAGGGGCTGCAGAAAACTGGTCACGGCTGGATGCCAAGAGAAGTCTTCTGAAGCTAATATGCCCCAAAATGAATGAATCATTAAACCAGTTTACCCCATCAAGATACATCCTCTAGACCAAAGAAGGGTTTTATTTTAATAATTATTTCATGGTTTTCTTTGTATAGATGTCTTCTGTGAGACAATTCAGTATAAAAACAGGAGACTAAACACAATACCCACAAAACAGGGAACCCTGAGTTTGCCATCACTAATGTCAAACAGCCAATTTGAGGTCTGTCTTGAACAGACCTCAGCACCATGTGCTGTGGTAATGAACAAAGTAAGCATAAAAGAATTCCAGCATCCCATAGATTAATCTGCAAATTAATCCTGCATTAGATAACATGGCCTTTGCCATGGTCATGTCTAAGCTCACGTCCTTTACCGCAACTCATAATTACCAAAGCCATCTTATAACAAATGCAAATTACTTCAATAACCCTGAACCCCAAGAGTAGGTGGTACTTCGGTATCAACCAGCGACTTGGTGTCAGATAGCTGGACGACGACTCAGGAAATGTACAGAGTAGCCTTCATTTTAATGACTCTGCAAAGAATTTATAATATTCATTCACTTGCAACTTTTTACCAGCCACTAAATCTGTATTTTTCTTGTCTATAATTTCCTCTGAGCTTTGTCTCCAGCTTCTCTTCATTTTTTCTGTGTTAATTCAACTGACGAGTTTTGGGCATCTATTGTGCACCAGGAACTGTGCAGAGTGCTGGGGCAGAATGTTCGAAAGACGGCCATAGTCCTTAGCATTTTGGAGTTTATGTATTGCAAGGTTAGGAGGAAGGAGGAGAGACAAACACTAAAATGGGATGGAGAGGAGGAGGAGGAAGTATACAAATAATTATATATACTGACAATAACTTTTAGTCAACTCCGGTTATATCTTGACTTAGGATTCTTTTAATTTGTGATTTATTTATTATGCATCCAGCATTTACAAACTGTAGATCAATAAATCCATCCTACATCCCTAGGAAGTGATTACCATCCCCATTTGATGTATGAGGAGACTGAGTTTCAGAGTATGATGAAATAATAACAGCAATGGCACCAATATTAATAGAACCTAAGATGTACTGAGCCAGTAAGATATGCTAAGCATTTACTCACACTATCTCATTCAACCTCATGATAATCTTATGAGGAGGCACTATTGTTATTCCCATTTTACAGCTGAGGAATGAAAGTTTGAGAGTTTAACGACCCTCTTGAGGTCACAAAGCTATGAATTAGGACAACCAGAATAGAAATTCAAGTCAAACTATTCCCAAAGACCCTACGTTAGAAGGCAGGTAGATCTTGCCCTACAGTCCACAAGTGGAAGAAGATTTGAACCTAAACCCATCTGATTCCAAAAGTCCTTACTCTTCCTCTTATTCATGAAAGATTAATCTCCTCCATATTCCAAGATACATCCTGAAGATATTCCTACTTTGGTCCTTCATACCCTGAATATCTCCAGTGTGGAGCCTTGTTTTTCAGGTAGATAGAAAACAGGCATGGCTGCCACTCGCTTCGGCCTTCTCACCTAAAGACAGCCTTTCCTCTTGCCTTTGCCAGTCTCTGTGTCTCTTTGCCTCTGAGCCCTTTCTCCTTTGTACAGCACTCTTCCACTTTAGCGCATGGCCAGGCCCTCACTACTCTACATCGCCTTAGATCTCACCATCTCCTGGGGTACAGTGTTCATCCACACCTTTATATACTGACCTGGCAATGTTCCTCAGTCATATTCATATGTGTGTGTGTGTGGGGGGGGTTTAAGCACACAAAACAAGCCAGAGCAAGCCGTCACAGCCAAGGACTACAGATAAGCAGAAAGAGGGAAAGTGGCAGGTGAGAGAAACAGGACAAGGACATATCACAGAGACAGGAGGAGACTGTGGGAAGTCATCAGAGCCAAGGGACAAGAGCTTTAAGGAAGCAAGAGACAGCAAGGAATGGTATCCTCTCACCATGGTAGGCATTATGCCAACTACATTAGAAATTTTTACTTTTGAACCCTTTCATCCACCCTGTAAGGAAGGTACTATCATTTCATATTCTACAGAAGAAAAAAGTATACAGTTGTCAGTCACACAGCTGATAAGTGAAGGAACCAAGATTTAAATCCATGTTTCTCTGTTGTCAAAAAAATGTTTTCTAAAACAAGGTAAAAAAAAATTTTCTACATCTATATTCTCCACTTTGTCACATACGAATGAAGAGTCAGTGAATTTGAGGACAGAGCAAGGTCATTGGTGATGAAGACTTAGGTGGTCTTTTAAGTTATTATCCATATGTGGATACTTTGAGATGAAAAGCAAGTACTCTTAATAATTATGCTAAGATAATAGATGTAGAAGGGGATGTATAGTCACCCTATTAAGAGCATTGGTGACCTTCTAAAAAATAGTCTTAGTAGAACAATAAAGTGGAAAGCAGATAGCAGTGGACTAAAGAGATAAGAGAAGACAAAGAACAGTAGAAAATGAGAAAAGTAGAAAAGAGCATGGCCCTTTCAAGGTGAGATTTTAATTGTTTAAAACATTTTAAGATAATCTGTAGTCAAAGTCAGAGATTGAAAACTTGGGAATGCTGTTCTTCCAAATCAAATTGTAACTACGCAACAACTGCACCTTTATTCTTTCATTTCTTGTAAACTTCCAATAAAAGAAACAATGCTTAGGATTAAACCCATTTTCCCCAATTCTTTTCAGGACTTTATGAGACTGAGAATCTGACAGAGTATAAACTTTACTCTGGGGAGCTTGCAAACCCTGAGGGATCATAAAATGTAAATATACAGTGAGTGACTATAATCGCACTATTAAAATTCTTCCTGGCTGACCCAGGATCATTTATGGACTGCTAAATTATACACTAACCTAGTTCAATGTTAGAGGCCTCTGGAGGCTATTTTTCCTCCTGTCAAACTGCACCTGCAACTGTGAAAGGAAGCCCAGAAATGGAGGGTTGTGCCCCTGTGATGCATGGGGTAAATAGAGGTACCCTCTCAAATGCCCGACCTGCCCTACCCAAAGAGGTCAGGCCTGACAGCACTCAGCGTTTCCTCTGACTTGATCCATACTACAACCTTCTGAGATAGGTACTTTTCTTATCACTATTTTACAAATGAAATAATTTGAGTTCAGAGTTTAGCCTGTTAGCCCAAGATCACACAGCTAGTAATTGTTGGCAGTTCCGCATGCTTTCATCACTATTCTATAAATATGTTAAGTATTTTATTCATTAATTTTATTAATAAATAGTCATTAATTATCTTCTAATGTCAGACCCTGTAAGATTTCTTGTCTTGGTACCTAAGGAGCTGCTATTGTCATTGGGGAGACTTGGAAAAGTTACTTGATAAGAAAATGGAATGGCTGGTTAAGATTCAAAAGGAAAGTAAATGCTAAAGAGATTTAGGGGAAAGAGCTCCAACTGGAGCAATCAGGAAAGATTTTAAACACACAAGTGAGATTTGAACTAGAATCATCAGGAAGGATTTGGAAAGATAAAGGAGTAGGTGGCCTTCCAGGAGGAGGATTAGAGACAGGGGTTGTACCTGCTTGCAAAGCAGGCTTTGGGAATTTTAGGGCTGAATAAGCGTCACCGCCTGTTGCCAAGAGTCCTGCGTTCAGAGCCAAGAGACTAGGAATCAACATGAAATTGAACTACATCTGCAGTCCTGACCTCAGTTTCCTCATCTATAACTTGAGGAGATTGGCTAGATGGCACATATGGTCCCGTTCAACTCCAAAGCATACTGTCATTTAGAGACCAACATTGGAGTCAGAACACAGAACATTCTGGCTTAAAAAGAATCCCTCTGCTCTGAGACAAGATCCATTATGATCAGGGTATCATTTCAAAGGTATTGTGGTGGGAATGATGAAGTCTTAGTCACCACCAACCAATTCGGTGTCACTGTGGCTGCTTCCTGATAATAATCCACTCATTTGGAAAACATTCACTCAGATGATGTGTAACAGGCCTTGGGGAAAAGGGGGTAATTAGGCACCTCCTCAAGAAGCTTGCAATCTAAGAGATCACAATCCGGAGCCCATGGGCCAAATTCAGGTCATGGGTTGTATTATTACACTTCCTGGTTTTTAGAATGCTGATCATTACCAACATTTAAAAACTTCACAATTTCTCATAGAAAACCCTGCCACTCTAATTGGAGAAGCAGTAATTAAGAAGGAGTCGGGGGCAGAACCTCTCTCCGGCACATGCTTCATGGATGGGGAGTTTTACCAAGGCGGAAATGATTCCCCAGAAATTAGTAACTGGTGTTTTGAAGGAATGTATCCCCATATCTGACCCTCTTTTTGAAAACTCACTTCAATGGATGTAAACTTCACAAGGATAAAGAAAACAAACCAAATAAGAAAGATCTACCCCCATGGGGTTACTCTCTACCTTTAGTTAGGACCTACTTTTCCCATCCAAAAATTTATTTTGACTCACATTTTTATTATCCAATCTTCACTCTGTGCTCTTGGCAAAATTACATTTTTATTCTGGTCCTTAATCTTTATGGGGCCATGTTGCCTAATTTATTTCTCTTGAACTTAAACGCCAGAAGCCAAGGCAGGCCCAAGGGTGAAGCTTCAGGCTTCAGGTACCCGGAAATTTTTGTTTCTTGTGTATGGCCAATTAAATCAAATTTGGTTATGAAAGGTGCCTTGGGAAGTGACAGGCTTAATGGTCTGGTGAACAAAAACTGGAGTTGCCATTACACTTGAGTTATGGTCTGTTTAAACTACAAATCGGCTGCAATTCATAGCTTCCATTTTCTAAGACAGAGAAACCTTCAGGCTATCACAGAGGCGATAACAGCTGAGTTCTAAAGAGGATGCCCCTAGACTTGTTGGGGGTGAAGGAGAGGTTGGCTAATGGATGAATGAGGATTGCCAAGTGTCTAATGATTCAAGGAGAAACCATTTTTTTTAAGCCTACTCTTATGGAACATATTAGAAATACAAGCAACTATGAACCAAAGGCGTTCAACAATCGATCTCTAGTGACTCAAATATATACTGCAAGTCTGAAGTATCATTGTCATTCTTCCTTGCCCTGGGCACAAATATAACTGAGAACTAGCTCTGCACCTTCCTTCCACCTACACAGCAAGTTGGAATCAAGGATTCTTGGAAGGAGAAAAAAAAAAGAAAAAGAATTTTGGCTAAATTATGTCAAGTATTTTTATGAGATTAAGCTCATACTATTAGCATGACCAACGTTGCCTCCATTATTCATCAAGGATTTGATAATAAATACACTTGATCTTCAGAACATAAATACAGCATTTCCCTTGTGTTTCTAGACTTTCTGGAGATTCTTTAGGGTACTCATATTGCTTTTTCACATTAACAAACTTGCTTTCAATTTAGAAATACCTAAAAAGTAGAGGTTGAAGGAAAATATATTGAGCATATTATTTCAAAGTGTAACATGCTGTTTAAAAATTAGTTTATTTTGTGTTTCCTGATTTTTGGACTTCTAGTTTATTTATTTAGTTTATTTCACTTTCTGGGCCTCCAGCTGAAGCAAGCAACAGGCATGGCCAACCTTGCTTTGGTGAATGACAAAAGGTAGGTTTTGGTTTATTCATGTCTCAAAATATTTCAAATTAAAGATAGAGTTTAAGGTTTAATGAAGATAGTTAAATAAGTTTATATGATGGAATTGTCTATAGTCATCAAATAAAACGAGATAGACCTATATGTATCAATATGGAAAGATGGATAAAAAATAATACCAAGTAAAAAATCAGGTTGTATAAATATGTATATTATGACCCAATTTGTGTGTATGTGTGTGTGTGTGTATATATATCATTTTAACATATACACTCACATGCAAAATGTTTATTCATGAACAGAAAAAATCAGGAAGGATATGTAAGTCACATGACAGTTATATTAAAAGATTTTGCATGACAATGTGCATATCATGTTTATTTTGCATCATGCATATTGTTCTTTTTAATTTTATTTTTAAAATTATATGTCAAAATTTATATATTTGGTGGAGAGTTCTATGAGTTTTAACACATGAATAAATTCATGTAACCATCATCACAAAAATATATAGTAAAGAGTATTCACTGAAAGTTATTTTTCATAATGAAAAGAAAGAGAAGTTATAATAAATCCAGGTGAAGTGCTGGGATTCTCGAGGCCTCTGCCCAGAAAACCCTGTGCCACTGAGGCTTCCTCAGGAGGCCCCATAGCAGCTATCCAGCACTTGCAGCCCCCAGGCCTGGAAACGGCTCACCTGACACACAAAGAGACAGCTCTGTGGGAAAGAGAGATGACTGGGAGGGCACACAGCTTTGATATTTTCACTCACCAATCATAACTACATTCTCATGACAATAAAGATGTCTTGAATGCTATACTCACAGCTGGAATTTGATCATGTGAGTCACTGGCTGCTTTGCCATCATTGGCCAGAGAACCTGGCTTCTGAGGGGGGGGACACATCTGCCCGAGTTTTCAGCTTCATGCGGTGCATACCTCTAATGCAGTGCATTATTCTTGGATTATTCTACAACAACGAAAATGATAAGAAGAACAAAGTGGTGCAAAAAATATTAAGGGGGTTTTGGCATTCTTGTTAGCGTCTGAAAAATAGAACATAACAACAACAAAAAGGCTGGTGGAAGAGAGGAAGAGGAGGAAGGACAGATGTCAGGATGTCATGTGTTTCTTCCTTTCCTCAGAGCATATCCCAAAAATGGGAGGTGTCAGTGATGTCTGGAAATTAGTTTAGTCTCTCTAATGAGGCAATAATAACTTCCCAGTGGCCCTGTTTCTGCAGTTCCTTCCTGAGTATGTCTCCACAGCAGAGACCCTAATTGCTGGGTCTAACACCTCAGAGGGGCAGACAGCAGACCCACTATGCATTACCACATCTTTATTGAAAAGTCACTGCAAGAGACACACTGAGAACACCCTGTCCCTAAAATGACAAACAGCAAGGAGCTCAGATCCCAGGGAGACATCTGACCCTGCTCTGCCACCACCCATGAGCAGGTAAGCGGGAAGAGTTTCAGCTGGGAGAATCCATGCCACCCTTATTGTAGGGGGGAACCAATGGAAGTGCCCTCATTACTCCTCCTTCCTCAGAGGCCCTCAGGCTTTATTACCACTCAGAAGACCCAATCAGTCCCCAATTGAAGACAAAATCTCACCTTAAAAGGTACACACATACTCCTGGGGTGAAGCAAGAGGCTTCCTCATATAAGCAGAGATTTTGTTATTATTTCGTTTTTCCAAGAGTATCTATCTACGTGGCTCTGCTCCTTTAGTTCCTGCCAGACATTTGAGTTTTTCCAGGAATTTTGACCACCTGCCTTGTTATGTCATTTGGAATTAGTGTCCATATGGCCCCTGTTTGTCTGATTTGGGACTCAGCTTGTCTGCCCTGTGCTATGCATGTCTCTCCGAATCGTATCCCATGGCTCTCATCTAACCTTGAGCAAGTACCCTTGTGATCTTTCGAACCCTGCTCCAGGTCCCTGGAGCCCCTCCTCTGCCACTCTGGGCACTTGCACGCATACCAACATAACAGAGACCAAGGCTTGGCTTCTAGTCCCTGGCTTTTGTGTGGAAGGTCTTGTCCTTGCCTTGTGTGGCCATTGTAGCTCTCAGGGAGTACCAGTACCTGTCTCTCTTCTTGTCTGTGGAAGAACTGGCACATGACATAGGACTCACTTCTCAGTTCCTAAATGCTTCCCGGAACACGGGAAGATTATGACGCTCTCTTACGTACAGTCAGGAGGCCCAAATGTCCATTTGGCTTTTTGTACAAAGTCACATCTTGCTATTTTTGCTACATACACCTCAGTGGAGCTGCCCACGGGCATCTGCTCTGCTGCACCCGATCACTTACCACTCCTAGTTGCAAAATTTAAGAGTTTCCTAATGGGTGGGGGGAAAGAGGCTCCCTAGATGATAGCCCAACAAATAAAACATATTCTTATCCTCATGTGACCTATTACTTTTAATTGATTTACTTGGTCATTTAAGTTTAAAAATAAGAATGATGTAGAGAATCACGCCTCCCTTACCTATCATAACCCTGTTTCCTGTACCTTCCCTCTAACCTCTTCTCCATAAGAGAATCCAGCTCTGTCGTTGTGTTCTGTATTGGAACCAAAGGGAGAGATTCAAACATCAGTATTTTCTTGTTTTTGAAAATATACAAAGGAGTAAGGAGAAATAGGTCATATTGCTCTTTACCGCAATTAACTACCAAAAACTTCCGTTTACCAGAGATGAACTCCCCTCAATACTAATGCACAGAGGACAGGTGTAAATAGCAACCAATGGAGGTTATTTCACCATTTATAGAGGGCACATGAGGTATGTGATTAACACAGCTAATTATATTATCCAAAGATGCTGCTTCTGTGTTACCAGGAAAACATGGGCAACATGTGTGTAGGGGATTAATGCACCGGGACCAACAAGATGAACATCTACCCGTGCTGAAGAGAAAGCACAGGGCAGATACAGGTGCCTGAGCTCAGGGCGATCTTTGTTATTGGTTCTTAAGAGTTGTTTGGAGTTAAACCTCCAGAAGTATTTTTTTCTTTTAAAATTAACCATGTTCCCTGCCTTTATAACAATGACAGCTCCAGAAATACAGGATCAGCTACCTCCTAAGGCAGCGTGCTCCCCAGACAGGATGGTGTCATCAGACGCTAAAGGCTCCCTTGTCCCAGATGCTAAGGAACGGAGGAAGAGGACAGGGTTGTGTTAGAGGACCTCTAATTTCACTTCTACTCCCCTAGATCTAAGATTCTAGAGTAACGAAGTTGTGCTTTAATAGCCACTGATAACAACATTACCAGCAATAAGGTAGTCATGACTATTCCCATCATTCTTGAGGAAACTGAGGCTCAGAGACAGTAAATGACTTGCCTTAAGTTATGCACAATTAGTGGCAAAACCAGGGCCAGCCAAAACCTTAACTTTCAGCCCAACGCTCCATCTGCCAGCCCTCAAGCAAAAGGCTACATGTCCAAAGCCAAGATGTCCATAAAATAAAACCCAACAAAGGTTAAGAGAGACAGCACTGGCCCAGCCTTGAAGGACAGACACAGAGGACCGGCAGCAATTCTGTTAGTCCCTTGGACTCCAGGTCTGATTTTTTCTCTCCAGCATCATGACCTTAAGTTTCATCCAACACCAAAATTTATCAGAAAGTAAACACTGTTGGGGTCAAATCCCAATCCTAAGTCCCTGGAAGGTCTTCTCGGTTCAATCACTCCATGCAGTACCTCCCCTTGGCCTGGCTGCGTCTGAGGTAGGCTGGTGACTGACCAACGGAGGGAGGGACCCACTTCCACTCCAAATTATAAAAGAGTGCATTCTATGAATTGGAAAACGATCCTGGTGTAGGAGAAACCACCTACGTTTGGTTCCAGCTAGGGATAAGGCTTCTGCACCCATAACTATGTGGACCCTGAAGACACATGTGTGACATTCCTGTCAAAAAATCCACAGGGCCACAGTTGCATATCAGAGAATGGATCTACCCCATCCTCCTCCTCCTCCTCCTCCTCATCATCATCTCCTTCTCCTTTTTTCCTCCTTCCTCCCTCCTTCTCTTTCTCCTTCTGGTCCTCTTCCTTCTCCTTTTCCTTTTTCTCTTCCTTGTTTTTTTTTTTTTTCCTTCCTCACAGTCCACCCTTTGCATATACAGTATTTATAGAGTGTTTTCAAGTATTTTGCCCTCCCACACACATAATCAGGGAAAAAAAAAACAAAACACTATGAGACAAATTTCCCTAAATTTTCTAAAAGGGGGCTTGGTAAAGTGAGAAGTGTCTCCTATATGACCCCATGGTACACTAAAGCATATGGAAGATTTTGCCTTGGATAAACGAACTGGAAGAAAAGGAAATGGTATCAGCTATGATTTTTTGATTACCGTACATGCCATACACTCTGCTAAGTATTTTATTCCTATCAATGCTTGTCTCCCTCAAAACAACCCAAAATGAGTTAGGTATGATTATTAGGCTCACTTTGCAGAGAAGGAAACTTAGGCAAGCCTAGCTTATGTACTGTCCAAGGTTACATAGCACAAAACAGAGCTAGGATTCAACTAAAGTTCTCACTTAGAGGACAGCCATACCACACTGAAGGTTATATAGTTATTTGTTAAACAAGGAATCAATGTGCAAAAGAAGATTATCTGGTTTGCTCAAAATTACACTATTAATATGGAGCAGAGTCAGGATAAAACCCTATCCTTCTGAATCTGGTCCAGTGCTCCTTCCTCAGCATAAAAACACCACCCCAGACACAAAGTCCAAGCTCTTCTGAAGTGCTGGTTCACACACACATCTCAGAGATGGACTGAGAAACATTGATTTGCCCTGTTGGCAAACATGAGGTCTCCTTATTTGGGGACACTGCCTGAAAGTACTCTTTGGGAGAAAGAAGAAAAAAATTACATAGAGATTCAACCTATGAACACTGTGCACCTAGTGTGGGCCGGAAATCCCCTGTACCAGCTGCTCTCATCATATGACATCTTGTAGCCTCCTGAGAAAGTAGATAGCAGTATACTCATTTTTCACAGATGAGAAGAGAGGAGGTCGCAAAAGATAAGTGACAGACTCCAGGTCACAGAGCAAGTAAACAGTAGACAAGATCTGGATCAAGACAGATCTCCTGACTTCTGTTCAGGTTTCTCCCATTCAGTCTAGAACACATCAGAATCTGAGCAGTGTATGCCAGTTAAGAGGGTGTGATTGAAGGTACCTCAGAAAGTTGAGTCTATTATTAGGAAATGGGATTTGAAAGAAGAATAAGGGGATTTTT
Source organism: Diceros bicornis minor (assembly GCF_020826845.1). Lineage (NCBI taxonomy): Eukaryota > Metazoa > Chordata > Mammalia > Perissodactyla > Rhinocerotidae > Diceros > Diceros bicornis. Next base: position 72,583,794 of record NC_080745.1, read on the forward strand.
GCAATCTGGTCTAGATATTGTACAGCAAACAGTCCTTCACTTCATCCTTTATTATGGAACAAAGGATTCTAGTATCCAGACAAAGGCTGATGCTGTTTAAACTTGAATCCTAACCAACTTGACCTTAACAGAATGCTTTTACAATTTCCGTAAATGGCTTACCTTTTAATAATTAATTACATGGACCTCATAAACTGGCTAGGCCTAACTCCACACTAATAAGCTGCTTTACTGCCCTTAATATAATTTTACTGATTCCTACAACCCTGTTTTATAATAGTGATGCTCTGCTTAAGAAAGCATAGTGAGCCCTGAGGTTTTGCCTCCATCTTGCCTTCTGTAGGCTGAGCAGGTCCCCAAAATACACAATCAGGTCACAATAGACATGCCAACTCTTTCCAAAAAATATATATATATATATTTTAAGTCAAAATAAGCCTCTATAGAAGAAAGTGAAATTAACTGGTGTTGGCCCAGTGCGGTAGAAATGAACTCAAGCAGCCTCTGACACAGACTCTTTAGTTTCAATGGGTAATTTCTTTCTTGGAAGATACTGTCCCTAAAAACCATGGGGTGGGCACTTATAGCATCAAGTCAAAGTAAATGGAACTCTGTTTTGGACAAAGTGGACTGGAGCTATATAACCCAATTCCTGGTTTCGTGGAGGGGAGGGTTTATGAGGCAGAGACTCTGAGGACACTGCATGCCGTGCCATCATTTACAACATCTGTACCCACACTCCCTGCAACAGAAGGAATATTTTAGTATTTTGTTATAATTTATGTATGAACAAAAGTTCACACAATTACCTAAATGACTCTAATATTTTTAGTTGAAGCTGTTACTATTAATAATAGAAGTCCATCCATTCAATGACTAAACTATAGTTTTCACAGAATTGATTAAACTCAGCTCTTAATTAGGATCTCCATTAGCTACGGTGCTAATTCAACGTTAAAAGTCGTAGCTCTGGGCCATTTGTCAGAGTGCTCACGATCAGTCACATATTCTGTTTTTCCTTCTTAGTTATACACCTGTTCTTATTTTCTCTCTGTCTCTCACTGGCTTTCATATGAAGACCCATTTCCAACCCTAAATTCTTCTCCATTATCCTATCGAGGAAAATGACTGTGAAAAAGCAAGATGAGAGAGGAAATGAAGCAATTAAGGGGCAGTCATCCATTCTTGTTCTTTCATTTATTTAATCAAACTTGAATAAATGAATCCCTCACTTCACAAGGGTGCAGGACAGTCGTGGAATGAGGAGGAGACTGATAATTGTCTTTAAAATTGTTCCTATCAGCCTGCTTTACCTAATGTGAAAGCATTCCTCTCTGGGAATAAACATTTACGTCAAACAATCATTGGTGGGAACAGAAACACATCTGTGGTATTTCAACAAGATGGTTGGGATTTACAGCAGGCCTGGTTCACTTTCTTGTATTGAGTAACTGAGTCGATGAGGTCCACCTCATCTAGGGACAGAGCCTCAAAGATGGGCCCAAGAAATGTAATTAAACTTAATTAATTCAACTATTCTTACTCTCCTGCTGTTCAAAGAACCAGACAATTTATCTCTCCAACCAGATGGTGATCTCAAGGGAAAGAGTGATAACATATTTCTTTATATCTCCGTCAATGCATGCCTAAATTAAATCAATGACTCAAAAAAGAATTGTAGGACCTACCCAAAAAAAAAAGAACTGAGCTAGTGTGTCATGGGAACTGGGAACAAAGAAGCCTGAATTACAAATCCACATCCACATTTTTCTGGCAGTCCCAGGCTCCAGGCAAAGCCTCCAGCTCATTCCTTCAGCCCTGACCCCATCAGATGTATCCAATGTTGTTTTCCAGGCAAGCAGATGGGAAATACGTGAATTATTTTTTCCACCCTGACAGAGTGAAAGAATGATTTTAGTCCACTGGAAAGTAAATGAGTCACAGATACTTTCATGTAAGAATGCATTTTTCAAAATTTAGAAAGCACTTTTAAAAGTGATCCTCTTTTCCCACACAATGTCACTGAATAGACATGGGTAGCACCACAAAAGACAAAAGAAACAGAAAGAGATACAATGTAAATATTAACTCAAAAGTACACACTAAAATAGGCTTACCTAATGAAATTAAAATCAAATAGTACAAAGTATATTATTGTACCACCGAAAACCATCTCACACACTATTGTATTACATGTACCACACTTGAAAAACACTGAGCTTCATGATTTCTACAGGTCTTGGCTCTAAATTCTCACCTCTCAATAAGAATCCAGCCTAATGGACTCATTCAGCTAAAAAGGCTTCTCTGATCTGACAAGCATTTCTGGGAATATGGCTAACCAGACCCTCTGTTCTCGGGGTTCCAGAGACAAGGTCTGAGGATACAAGGGCAGAAAAGTCTATGCAGGCACTCTCAGCCTCCATAGGAGGGTGGGGAGATTAGAGGTGGCTGTAGAGGAGATATGGAATTTGAGGATGACCTCACTCATGGCCTAGCCGGTCTTTTTTGTTTTTCCCTTAGGAAAAGATCAGTGTATCAGGCTTTAAAATGACTCAATAAATGACATATAAAGACCACCTAAACTTTGTATATATGGCTGTCAGATGAAGTCAATCCATAGAGAGTAGCATATAACTGCTCTATTCAATATGCTAGCCACTGACTACATCTGGCTATTAACACTTAAATTTAAATTAATTAAAATTAAATAAAACTAAAAATGCAGTTCCTCTGTTGCACTAGCCACATTTCAAATGACCAATAGCCACATGTGGCTAGATGCTACGGTGCAGGACAGAGCAGAGGTATATTCCCATCACTGCAGAAAATTCTATTGGAAAGCACTGCTCTATAGTCTCTATTGATGAACAGTCTGCAGAGGAGCCATGTATTGGGAGAGAATAAAGTCATGTGAGAAGGTGTAGTCCATCTGAAATTACATGCACGTTCATGCACGCACACACACTTATATGCACGACCTCTGTAGTCCAAGGTCTCTATCTTTACGACAATGAAAGTAAATCTAAAGGAAAAGTCATGCATAATTTTTTCCCTCTGCACTCCCTTCCTCAAGTCTTGATCCCCTACTTGTGTTTCTATTATCCAAATCTTCTTGTGTCAATAGGGTCAGATATGCTCTAAGTAAGGAGTTGAGACAATAAGCATATAGATTGTTTGGGAAATGTTAATAAAAAGTTTCCTCACCTACAATCTTTTGCTCCTTCTTATTTTGCCTAAAACCAACCATGCTAATAAGTCTGATAGTAACACTAGGCAGATAACTAACCCCACCCAAAAGTGTGAAAAATGGAACTTACAGCCAACCAAAATTAAATGTAAAATATCCATTGAGGATTTGAATTATCATAAATACATCTGGATTCTCATTACCAGCTTCTTTGCCTCAGGATACCTGGGGCCTCTAGAATGGAAGCCATTATGTCAGGTGAACACCAAGTTCCCTCCACTTTACAGATGAGGAAACTCAGCAGAACATTGAGAACCAAGTTAGCCTAAGGAATCTTAAAATGACTTGATGGATTCTGTCAGGAAATAAAAAATGTTCTATGTACTTTACTAAAGATGACTGCATAGTGAATTGGATCTTTTGCTTCCAATCAAGGGAGTTTTTAAACCAACATATGAAAGAAATGGCCAACAACTGGACCCAGCAACTCAGACTTTCTGGCCAGCCAGATAATATCATGGCAGAAAGACTGAGTTTCCAAGAAGGATAAGTGAACTGTGTACAGCCTCTCATGGAAAGGAAGTGATCATCTGAGCTCCATTGACAGTGAGGTTTCCTACACCTGAGACACAGGGAACACTGAATGATTTAAGCATCTACATAACTACGTAAACTACATCTACATAAACTACAGTTTGAGCTCCCCCATATTTTATGTATGTCTGTATTTACTACCTCCCAGGATAAGCTTATGTGCCACTAAGTAGCTATTGCACATTGATTATCACTAACAGAATTTTAAAGTGTGTTATTAACGAAAAGAGCTAACTTTTATTGACTTCTTACTGTATCCCAGGTGTTGTGCTAAATGCTTTATTTGGATATCTCGTTTAATCTCTGTAACCACCCTAGAGGCAGATACTACTTTTTACCCATTTTATAGCCCCGAGAACTGAAGCTTAGAAATACTAAGTTTGTCCAGAATTATATTGTTATTAAGAGGCAGAGCCAAGACTTCAACCCAGGCTGATTCCTGAGCCTGTACTTTTATATATTGACCCATAAAGTTGTGCTTGTTGATAATAGCCTAACTTAAATAGACATTTTTGTCCAACCTGTTCAATGTAGAGAGGAATGGAGTTAATGATTTGATAATACTAAATGCCCCTTTCCTTTCAGATGCTGATCAAAGGGAGGTGATTATGAGGAGAAAATGTAGAATGTTGAACCGATGTTCTTTTTTGTTTCATCAACAAGCTGAAGAGGGTCAGTGATCTTGATTATACGTGACCTCAAATTCTCTGACCCGCCAGGCTAGGAGGTCACCCCATCAAGCTGCCTGCGTTGCTTAACTCAGAGATCTAATGTTTCTCCCTGAGCAGTTTCACCCTATCATTTTTACTTCCCACAAATTACTATAATAATAAAAATTATAATGATAATGTCAGTTTATTTTTTGCATAAAGATATGTGAAGATTAAAAATATTGAAAAATATCGATTGATTTAATTTGTATAACCACTGTCGCTTATCTGCATGTATAACCTAGTTGACTAAAGAGAGCACTATTGAGGAAACAGATAACATAATAAAAGTCGTTACTAACCAACTTGGCATAATGCTCTCCATCATGTACTTTAATTTGGGCTGCTTGATCAAAAACATGGTAAAATCATCCATGTTCCCCTCCTTTAACAGCAGAAACACATTGAATAATTGTGGAGAACTCACATCACAGCCTAAATAACCAAATTCTACTATAAATGAATCAATAGTACTTTAAAATGTGTATTTATATTTCTACATCTACATATAGATTATATATATATATAGACACACACATCTCCATATATATATAGACACACACATATAATATAAAGAAAATGTTTAAGATGAGCTTCTGTTTGGGGTTGAGGTCCATATAATACTCAGAAAATGAAGTAAGATTGGTACAGTTATTTCCAAATCTCTCTCTAATCGACAACGTAGTTCCTAAATAAAGGCCTGGTAGCTCCTTCTGCTGGCACCTCTGGAAGTGAAAAAACAGATGATTTTGCTACTTTGCAGACATATCTCTATCTGCATATCTATGTATCTCTCAATCCACATATATCCTAGAGTTATTGATCTCTTATCTATGCCAGGTATTCTTTTAGGTCCCTGGAATACATTGATGGACAATACAAACTCTGATACCTGTCTTCATGGAGCATGAGTTTACTACTTTTCTTACTTTTTTTCAGCTTGATAGTAGTGGGTACTTATTCCAAGTCAATAAACATATTTCTACATATTGCTACATACAAATCTATCACAGGCAGGACAAGTTCATGGGTTGCTTTAAATGAAAGCCACCCTGAATTTTAAATTTCAGGCATTCCTATGAATAGATATGTTATTAACAATTGGGAACCATTTTTTTCCTAACTGTACAAGGGCAACATTATGTGTGAAATATTGTGTATTATTACTGTTACAGTAAATGTACAGATGATGTGTCATCTCTGTACCCAGTGTACTTTACTTAGATGTCATAGATGCTCAACATCTGGAGCCTAAAAGTCTAATACACTGATTTATACCTGCATGGCACTTCAGATGAGTTCTACCCTACTCATGTTAATGTTATAGAGAATGAAACTGAGGCCAAGAAAGACTATGTGCTATGATTACATCGCTAATCTGTATGTAGAGCCAGAACTAGACCCTAAGGCTCCAGTTTTACAGTAGGAAACTCTATTCTAATATAACCGAGTATCAATTAAGTACCTACTATGTGTTAGTACATTAGACACATATCTCATATCATCTTAAATATTTAGCAAGTCACACAGGCAAAATCCACATATTTAAAATTATGAAATCAAAGTAGATAATAGTTAAGTAACTTGCTGAGCACTACATAGCTAGTAAGCAGGAAATCTGAGATTCAAAACTATGTCTGTCTGCTACCAAATCTTATGCTTCATCCAAAGGAGTGTCCTACTTTCCTTGAGACATTCCACTTCATTTATAAAGATTGGCAGAGCATGGAAAATGGAAATAATATAGTGTTGCTAAAGAAAACCGTTTCCTTCCTTTTTATAAGAAAAAACAATATGAAAAGATCAAAAAGCATCAAGTCTAGTGTTCATTTTTCTCAACAGAGTCAAATTTCATTGTAAACTCAGAGAAGGACTCTAACCCAGAAGAATGGCAGATCTGTTGAATGGTCTGCTGAATAATCTGAATGATTGCAGGTTACCTTGTGCTCAATGAATCACCAAGTGCAGATCCCATCACTATAAATGAAGAGATGGGTGGGTGAAAGAAACACTAAATCACCACTTCAGGTAAGGAAAGTAATGTGACAGGCACATATTAAAATATTTTCTTTTCTGCAGGGAGATGGAGTATCTGAACCAAAGATAAATGCTGTTCCTACCGTCCAATGGAATCTACCCAAGAGTGAATTATTTAAAATACAAATTCTTCAAAATCCATTTTCCTCTATCCTATATTAAAAAGGCAAGACATTCTGTAGGCTTTAGTAACAGATCAATTGGGTTTCCTGTCATTGTTTTGCTCTTTACCTACTTTATCTCCTTGGCCAAATCACCGAGCCTTTCTAAGCCTCAGCTCTTTCTTCCATGTAATGGGAATTATAACACCTATGCCACAGATGGCTGAAAAATTAAATGAGGTCATTCACGTATGGCAGCTAAAAGACTAAAACAAAAGTTGGCCCAGGTGGGGCACTGAGTTTACTGGGAAATATTGGGTTGATACATGTCAATTCAAAGAATGGAGTACATAAAAAATAACCAAACAGTCATGCTTTCTCATATAGACAACACTAAGAGTAGACTAATATTATTAAGAGTCAAGAAAATGATTGGCAATGATTCTCTTTGGTGACTATTTCTTATAAATGCATCGCCAGTGAAAAAACATTTAAATTAACGCCAGCGCAAAAGTGTGGGAATGATATACTAAGAAATACTAGTGATTGCCACCTACCTGATAAAAATTTTGAAAAGATTAATGAACTATATATGGTGTGGCACTTTGGAACTCCTAGAAGTAAGGATATACTAAATATACACACACACACATACCTGCATCAACACACTGAGTATCACTGTATAAAATTGAATCAGGACACAACACATTCTGCCTGAGTGGGCAGAAACAAATGGTCTTGCTCTTGAGAGATTGTATACACATTGTCTTTCAGGCCAAAAGATTCCGCACACATTCTCCTAACCCTGTCAACAGTTCCCAACAGGCCAACTAAGGCTACAGAATAAGGGAGTTATAGTACACCCAATACATAACCTGACATAACTGTTGTAGGTCTACCTATAAAGGAACAGGACAGAAAAGGGAAGGAGGCAAGACTACCATCCAGAATTCCTGATAAAAATGATGGGCAGTTTATCATTACCATACATGTGTATCTCTAATGTTATTGAAATCAGTAGTCCTTTTAGCAAAGACTTTCAAATTTGAAGTCTGATCAGGTTCAGCTGGATGTGATAACTATGGCCCTAAAGATGTTGGGAGATTTATTTAATGAGAGAGGAAATCTAAAGGTGAAATCATAACAGCTAAGTAGGTCCTCAGGGTTGGGGTTAGTGGAGGGAAGAGAAGAAGTGCTGTACTATAAAAGTGAACAGCATTTTGCAGTATCATTGGACTTTTATTCATTTGAGGGTATGTGATTCTCAGTAAACCAATCCAGATAAACATTCTCCCTCTTTACAAACAAAAAATTTCAGGCTAGGACTACAAGCAAATTGCCAGGGTCACACATACAACAAATAAGCTAAACTAGAATTTACTTATTCATTTTGGTTTTCATTTTGTCAAGTTGCCTTCAAAGAAATTTTATTCACAAACCCAATTAAATATATAAATATTATATATACATATAAGATGTGTATAAATTACTCATAAAACTGGAGCAGATCGAGAAGGCTAGGGGAAACTGAACATCTTTGTTTTTGGAGACATGGGTGATAAGTATTTTCGCCCTTCTCAATTTGTAAGTAAATACTGAAAAAGTAACCTGTGCATGTGTGTGAGGGGGAGAAACTTTTGGAGGGAGAGGTATTTGGGGAATGGCTATCTTTGTAGGGTGGTTAATATGTTAGGGTACTCAAATAGTTAGCAATCAACACTTCTGCATTTACTGCATTATCCTAGACTTCTTTGCCTGCCATTCTATAAATTGTAACTTCAATAAGGCCCACTATACTTATAAGCAACCAGGAATGGGCAAAGAGGGTAGAAATTATTTGAGCCAGTTCTTAAATAGTGTTACTGATTATCCCAAAATATACTCTTCTCCCTCTTTTCAAGATCTTTCCAGAAATGAACTAGATGAAAGAAGTTTAATGCATGAGTGATATTCTAAAGTTTAAACAATGTAGTTTCCAAGTCTTTTGCTTCTTGGTCTGACGATAATTGAATGCTTATTTGTAAAGCTTCTCTTTAAAGGCAGAAGCTCTGAGTTATTACTTAAAGCAGAGAAAAGGTTATTCAATTAGTTTGGTAAGATTCAAGTCGGAGGATTAATTATAGTGGTCATGACATGAGTACTACAACAGATAAGGTAGGAAGCGAGGGCAAAGTCTTCAGTACCTGAATATAAAGAATTTTTGCTTCATTTATTTGATCAATTCATTGTTCATAACCACTGTAAAATCACAGCCCATGTAATGAAAGCTGAATAGTAGGGGAAATCCTGAGGATGTTCTTGTGATATAAACATCAATACTAAAAGCCTTAGCATAGCTTACCTTAATGCAACCTATATCTGGGTACCAAGAGAATTCATAACTTGTACACTATTATTTTCAAATGCCCATGAATTTTATCATTAAGAATATAGAAATAAGCACAACCAGCTAAAGTGTGCCTCTCTAGGAAGGTTTCTGGCAATTAAATTACATTTGCAAACACTTGCAAGTAGTTATGAAAGCTACTAGGTTGGGTAATCATTGCATATGACAAACAATAAATTTCCCAATTTGACTGAGCCTCCATTTTTTTTTATTTTTATTCATCCTTAGTTTTCATGGTCTCTTGCCTGCTGTATGACAGTCTGGAGATCTTTTTATACTTTTTAATGGTCTTGAGCTTTTGCCATTAAATTTATTTCCTTACTCTTTGGGCAAGTTAATTTCCAAGTTTAGCTTAAACTAAGACAGCTCTTTCATATTCCAGACATGTAGAATTTTCTGGAAAACCTAAAACATCCCTGGGAATAGCCAAAATCACTGGCTTTCACTCTTAACTATCTGCTTTGTTTCCAGCAGAAGACCACTCTCAAACTCCCGTATCAGCCTCTTGTAATCTAGCAATGTCTTTTCTCCCTCCCTAAAGGGGAGGGTAAGTCTTTATTTGTGCTCTTTACTAGAGGAAGGCAGACATGGGGAAAGAACAGGGAGTTGTTTCTACTGGGATACCTGATCTACCTAAGACTGGTCACAGCTCAAAGGATGGAAAGCCCCAGCTCTATACACACACACACACACGCACACACACTGGGTCTTTTAGAAGATGCTGGAGTGTCCTGTCACAAAACATACATTGATCATTCTCAAAAAAAAAAAAAAACAAAACAAGGAATACACCAAGGGCACATATTGCTGATTATCTAAAAATGTAACTCTTTCACCACTAAATCCCAGACACTATAATTTGACCCCTTCTCCTTTGGTCTGTTGTTTAGCTCCACACACTCTGGCCAAGGAGCCGAGAATTAGGGACTTGTTTGGAGAAAACTATTTAGGAGGCAGGTGTGCAGCATGAAGCTATAAAGCTAGGTCTCTCAGAAGATGGGAGGAAATTTGCAGCACATCTTTAGTCTGGTAGCCTCATCAACTTGCATTCTCCCACAGTTTACCCAACCTGCTTTGTATCTCCCTTTACCCTAAGCCTCCTCAGAGCTTCACAGCCCCTTCTGCTGTGCTAAGCCAGACCAGTGGATCATGGCTTAATTATGTGTGAAGTCACCTCAAATTCTGCATCTGGAGACAGGTGGCCTTGTCCAAGTCTCCTGCTGGAGCCCAGGATCCTGGCACCCTCCTTCCCTCCAAGAGCACTCTAAGGGGTTACTACTCATACCTTCACCTTCCCACCCTCTGATACGTCCCTCTTAGTCTCTGGTGGCCAAGGGCAGTGCTTTGGGATTGGAGCCTGGGTGTAGCAAGGGGAGGTGGTAGACAGCAGGAGCCACCAACACAGGAGACCACATTACTTATAGTCCTCATGTCACCTTAAGACTCTCTTGGCTGTGACAGTTTCTCAGACTTTCCTTTTATTTGATGACCTTGACAGTTTTGAGGAGGATTGGTGAGATTTTACATAGAACATCCCTAATGGAATTTGGCTATTGTTTTTCTCATGATTAGGCTAGTGATATGGGTTTCAGAGACAGACCACAGTCAGGTGACATTTTCATCACATCATATCAAGGGTACATATTATCAAGATGATTTATCACTGCTGACGTTAACCTTGATCATATGGCTCAGATAGTGCTTATCAGGTTTCTCCACCGTAAAATTACTCTCTTCACCCCTTTTCATACTGTACTCTTTGACAAGAAGTCACTATGTGAAGAACACAAGTGAGAAATGGGAAATCATGCCCCCACCCTTTAGGGCAGAGTATCTGCAGAAACTATGTGGAATTTGTCTGCATGGGAGATTTATCTCTTCTCCTTTATTTATGTAATCATTTGTTTATATCAGTATGGACTCTTGGATATATATTTTATTCTTTAGGTTATAAACCAATACTCTTTATTTTGCTTAAATTTTTCCAGCTTTGACCATTGGGAACTCTTTCATTTGACTATGTCCCTTTGACATATTTCCATTATTGGTAGGTTTTATTTTTAAGCACTTTTTGGCACTACAAGATACTCCAAACTTATCTAGTTTATTTCTTGCTTCTGTACTCGAATCAGCCATTTTTCCAGGGATCCCTGGTTCCTTTCATTGGAGAACAGTATTAGAAATCAAGATCTGGGTGTTAGGTCTGTTCCTTGCTACTGGAGTTTTGTTTCCTTCTGCCTTTTCAGCTGACAAAACAAGGATTTATATTTGTGCATGCTCACCCATGTATACACATATCTATAAATATTTTATATGTAACCATATGTATTTATATTAAACTAAACACGGTTCTAAATAGACTAAATACTGATGTCTCTAACTCTAATCCAGAATTATATGTATTATTTTGGCTTTCTCCCTTACTTATCCGTAATGCATATTCCAACAGTGAGAAACCTGGCTCCCATTATCTGTCATTCATTTACATAGATGTTCAGTTCCAGTGTACACGTATAGCAGTCTCAGAATTTTTAACTCATACCACCATGGGAAACAACCTTATCAACTAGATTATCGTGTTTATGTGCAATTTCTTTTTCCTTTAGTATGACAGATTCCATTCATTTCCAACAATGCCATATATATGGTTTATATATGGTCCTATGACCATGGTTATACATATATGGTCATTTCCAACAATACCATATATATATGTCCTTAACATAAAGTTATGTAAGAGAGGAAAGAAACTGCTTAAGAACAAAAATGAAAAGACTACACAGACTGCACACATATACTGTAATTAAAATTGATCTATCAGTATCTTTAGCTATTTTTACACATTTCATAAATTCTAATTGAAATATTCTTAGCTATAAATTCTCTCTCAGTTGAGAAGTTTGGATTCATGTTCAATATAAACTTGACAGCAGAGACCCAGACGAGACGATAGAAATAGTGTCCCCAATCATGGTGTTTTCTCACATTACCAAGGCAACATGAGAGGACTTGGTTTCAAGTTTAAGGTTCTCAGAGACCTTCCTAAGCTCTTTTGCAGTTAAACACAACAGATTGAGAATTTAAAGCAAGTTGAACTAAGTACCTCAAAGGATTAGGATACAAATGAGTAGGAAGAATTCCTGCCTGTATGGGACTTACAGTCTATTGAAATGGGAGGTTGTCACAGAAGTCAAAATATGATAAGCTTCAAAAGAAATAAAAGATTTGAAGGAGTCATAGGAGAAAAAAAAGTCACAGTCATTTGAGAGAGAGTAATCAGGGAAAGCCCAATGAGATAGGTATTATTCAAAAGATAAACATCCAAAATTGTGTTAATTTCAATTCTAAGAGATGATGACAGAAAGCTCATGAGTTGTATTCATATTCAATAGCATAGTATATCTGGCAAACAATTAGATCACTTCTTCAGTTTAATTTGGTATATATGAAATAGCAGTAAAAAGTTCAGAGACTTATTAGAATGCATTGAGTATTTATAGAGTATCTATAAATAAATGGTCAGTCAAAACCTAAGTCTTGTAATCCTTGCAATGATGATTAATATGCAAGCATATAAGATTATTATGTATAAAGCTGCCTCCTACATCATATGATCTTATAGCACAAACTATGAGTTCAGTGCTCTAGAGATGTATCAATATCATTAAAGACACTAGAGAAGAAGTCAACAGACTTTTATTACTTTGCAAAAATAATACTGTTGACCTAGAATCAATAAATGGCTTATTCGGGTATTTTCAGGAGTTCAAGTCGCTCTGTCATGGTCACCTGGATAATAATTGGGAACTATAGAGACTGTGAATCTGGTAAATCCAGGTGGCAATGGAACTAACCACCAGGGTGTCTTCTAAGGTTCACACTCTACCTGAACACGTGAACTAACCATGAAGATACACAGTGAACTCTCAAAGTCTGATCACTTACGGAAATTATTTTCTCCATCCTCTGGTCCCCATTATTTGCACAGCAAACGTAACATCTTTGAGGGCCCGAGGGCCAATACATTAGGTTGGGTTGCAGGATATCTATTTGGAGCTGATTTGCAGTGTATTTTAAGAATAGATGTGTCAGTTTTGCCATGACTGGCATAGAGACAGCTATCAGTAAGTGAGAACAATAACTCTACTCACTCTTTCACTCCTCTTACCACGGACCATGCTGCCTTTATTCATTTATATCATGAAGCCAGCAATGTACTGCCATGAGCCAATGTGTCCTGTTGCCTGTTTTTGTAAATAGTTTTATTATAACGCAGCTGTGTTCATTGATTTATGTATTGCTTATGGCTGCTTTCACATTAGAACGGCAGAGTTAAGTAGTTGTGACAAACACTGTATAGCCTGCAAAGCCTAAAATATCTACTATCTAGCAACTTATAGAAAAATTTTGCTGAACTCTGCTTTATTATCATGGTGTTCAATAACTGCCTGTTGGTTTGGCTTGATAATTTGACTAAGAAACGTCACACAATATTGTGAATCTAGGATGACAGAAAACATTTTTTTAACCCTTGTTATTTTATCTCTAGTTCCTAAAATACAACCTGGAATACAATTAGAAAGTTTCATAAATCATTTTCAGTAAAGAACTATCTATTGAACATCTATAAATAATTTGATAACTATAGATATTGTGAGGAAAAAAAAGAGAAAAAATAATATTTGTAGAATAAGAAAACGGAAGTGGTAGAGGCAATATGATTCAAAGAGAAAGTGAATAAAACATAAAAGTAAGTAGACACAGTTTCAGTAATCCACAAAGGAAAGGCTCCTGACTTGTTCCAGTTTAAGCCATGCCTACAACTAACTATGTACTTGTTATTTTCCAGGAACTAAGAATTTATTGACGTAGCCAGCCCTTTCATTGAGACACCAAAATCGTAGGGAAGTTGCTAAGAAATTTGTGAAATTCACCTTAAAAATATTTTATTCATTTAGCAAATTGGTTCTTAGAAATATCCTTTCATGAGGTAGCTATATTCTACAAGGAACAGCAGGAATGTAGAAAAACGATACAGCCAAAAGACATAATATGTTCAAATGGCTGTCGGAAAGTGTTACAGCTTAGATTTATTTCTGCCTTCTAAAAGGTGTGTAGAAAATAACACCTTTCAGAAAAATAAAAAGTCTCCAGGTAAAGGATTGTTGTTAAGGAAAGGTTTGTTTGCACTGACTTTGATCACTTGAAAGCAACAACTTGAGTGTCTGTATCCATAATTTACTAAACAGTTGAGTACTATATGTCATCTGTCTTAGACATGGCATTGTAAATATTCCATGGCTTTACAATTTAACTATGATTACAAGTATAGTGTTAGCATACATTAATAATGTTTTAAAGCATAAAAGTAAAAATGTTTACTTCAACCAATAGCTAATTCTCTCTCTCATACAATAGGATCAAGATTAAGCCCTCCTTATGACACTACAATAGCCAGAGTCTTGGTCCCCTGGTCTCCCAATGCCATAAAAAATGGAATAAGTTCTCAGCTCATGGGACAAATGAGTTTTTGTATTAGATAATAATAAACCACTACTCAGTATTTTAAATAGGTTAATAAGTTCTGTAAGCATTGAACTCATAGTCAAACAAATAAAAAATCATATTTAACAAATACACTTATCCTCTTATTCTCTAATAGGCTCTTTCATTCCCAACCATACTTAATTCTTTAGAACATCATTTGAGGTTTCCTGGCCTTATGGTCACCCAGATAAAATTGCAGTATGTGGTATATCAAGAGGAATCTTAAAGATTAGACTGGAAAGGTTAGAGAAAGCCAGATGATTGATGGCCCTGAAAGCCAAGATAAAGTCCTGCCTTTTATTCTGTGGTCCAAAGAGAAATTGCCCAGACGTACTGTAACATAAAGTCTTTTTATTAATGCCTGACGTCAAAGTTAAAGTAAACACGTTATTCTGAGAGGGATACACAAGGGATATACAATCCAGATGGTTTCAAAGCCCCTTCACAGCATCTCTTGGTCTATAAGAATCAATTTAAGTGTGTTCCCCAGAGGAGAGCAGAATCAATAACTGCACAAAAATGAGAAGTCACACACATATTTGGGGCTGTGTGGTAAGACCTATGTTCTTTGCAGAAATGAAGATGTGTGAGGGATGGACATGTTTTCTCCAGCGCTTGACTTCCTTGACAGGTGGCAGAAAAGTGTGGAGATTAAGGGTGTGAGCTTGGAATCAAAATACCCCTAGTTTACATCCCATACCTCTCCTTACTGTCTGTGTGTACTTAACGTCCTCATGCCTCAGTTCCCTTGTTTACAAGAGGATTTCATAAGATGTGAGTGGAATTCAAGATTATCCATACAGCACACTTAGCCACTTAGCTCAGCTCTCTGCACATAATAAACCCTCAATTCTTATTATGAATGTAGAATTGCTGGTTAACATCTCAGTATTAATAATTTTCATTGATCCTCTGGGAGTGGGAACCAAGTGTCCTTCGAAAGTGAGAAGTCTGTAGAGGGGGTGTAGCTGTTGGGCTAATGAGGAATTCCCGTAGGTCAGAAGCTTTCTTAATTTGCTCAAATTAACCACTGACTGCTTGTTACAAGATAAGGCTTCATGACTTTTGCGACACACAGGAGCCTTGCTCTTCTAGACAGGACTATCTGTACTCATTTCCAACACATTTTATGAACTGTGTCTGGTATGTGGTGGTGATGATCTTCCCGTCATTTTTAACCTGACTAAAAATCTACATGGGTCAAAATGCCAGGTTAAATTCACTTGAATACAGCCACCCTAGGAAGAGTATAGCCAATTTACTCCTGGAAATGACGCTGCATTTTGCCCAAACAGCCAACACAGGACCTCATACTTCAGTTGCTCCAAGGAGGTGAGGATAATGTTGACATGCAGCCTTCACTGGGCTGTGTCCATGGCACCCTGGACCATCCCAAAGATACAAGCCTGAGTCACTCATCAGCTTCTCGAGATGGAGATGGCAGGAGCACGTCACAGACATTCTGTCAGGCAAATGAGACCTAGACAGATGAGGTCAGTGAACTACCACAGTTAAAATCCCAAATAGGGAACTATTGCTAAAATGGGATACATGGTACAAAAAAAATATCCAAATATATGGTGGCTCAAACAAAATAAATGTTTATTTCATGTTCACATAATGATATTGGGCTACTGTCACCGACTAGTGCCCCAAGGAACTCAAGGGTGGGTTTGGAAGCATTTAACTGTTTTTCCAAGTTGTTTTTTTATGTTAAGGAGACACAACCAGCAACCACCCTGAAGCTAACAAAGCCTCTCTACAAGAGCTATGCCCATGACCTTGCCTTATTTTTAATGGGAAGATCTCTTCAGGAGAAGATTAAGCCTCATTACTATAATCTGCAGTGTACCCACCTCTCCCTTTTGAATATTCATTCCCCAACTGAAATAAAAGTTCCTGCTTCCCTTTGTTCAGGGACACCATGACTTTGGAAATGATTCCTCATGGCCTCCTAGTTGCTGCAAATACACTTTATTTTGTGAGACAACTTCCACTGGTGTAGAGTCTTATTTAACTCACCAGGAGATGAGCCTACTTGGTTCAGTATCACTACTAAACAGGTTAGTGCTGAGAACCTCCTCCACACAGTCATTTAGGGGCCCAGGATGATAGAGATGCTGCCATTTTCAACAAGTGGCTTTCAAGATATTCTTGGTGGTTGCCTGGATTCCTACTAGCCACAGAATAACATGGAGGACCATGTTTCAGAGGCTATTTTATGGACTAATTCCAAAAGTCTTTCACATCAGTTTGGTCACATTCCACTGTCTAGAACTCTGTTAAATGGCCACATCCAACTAAAAGAGAGGATTTGAAATGGAGTAATGTGCTCAAGAGATAAGTAGAACTTGTATTATGCTAATGGCTTCTGATAAAGTAACTCAGCAAATAATTGTCTTTTCCAGTAAGACTTTTCTCCATATGGGGAGGCAGAAGCTATAGCTGGACCTTGTGTATAATCATTACTGTGTCACTTACAACAGTTCACTTAATCTTCCTGAGCCTCTGTTTTCTCCTCTATAAAATGGTGACGAATACAAGCCTGAGTGCTAGAGTTATTGTGAAAGTTAAATGAGATATTGTGCTTGGTGCTTAAGACTCTTAACAAATAACATCTATTATTAGAGGCACATGAGCACAGAATCCACGTCAGAGTCTTGTTTCAGTCTTGGAGAAAAACATCTTACTCATAATCCACTCAAAGGTTTGTATTACTTTACCATCTCCACAAGCTACATAAATGCATATGTCATAGTTGGAATGAGTTCTTAAACATAATTCAGTTTGCATACTCTTTTCCCCACCCCCAATGAAGACTCTCTTCCATTGAAGAACCACTATTTAAGTGCATTCATTTGTCACCTGCAATTCAGAAGAACCTGACCTTTGCAAATTAAACCAGAATGTAAGTGTACCAATGTCTACATTTAGGATGGCCCTGCTGTATTAACAGAAAAGCATACTGTATCTTGGTCTGCTTTTAGAGAAATAGAGAGTCTCAAAGTTTTTGGAATGAAAGTTTGTTATCAGTTCCCCAAAATTCAGGAAAAAGCAATATATTTTCTTCATTTTTTCATGCTTTTAACTCAAAGTTCTTACCTAGTGGTTAGTGAAAAACATATAATCATCTTCATCATCATGTATTAATCAAGGTTCTTCAGAGCAACAGAATAGGACATATTTGTATATATAAAGAGATTTATTATAAGGAATTGGCTCATGTGATTATGGGGGCTGGCAAGTCCCAAGATCTGCAGGGTGAGTTGGCAAGCTGGAGATCCAAGAGAGCCAATGGTTTAGTTCTAGTTTGAGTATGAAGGCCTGAGAACCAGGAGAGCCAATGATGTAGTCCAAAGAGTGGCAGGCTTGAGACCAAGGGAAGCCGATGTTTCAGTCTGAATCTGAGGGTGGGAAAAATCCGATGTCCCAATTTGAAGGCAGTCAGGCAGGATGAATTGTCTTATTTGGGAGAGGGTGAGCCTTTTTTGTTCTATTCAAACCTTCAAATAATTGGATGAGACCCACCCACATTAGGGAGGGCAATCTGCTTTACTCAGTCTACCTATTTAAATGTTAATCTCTTCTAAAGACATCCTCAGGGAAATACCCAGAAAAAAGTTTGACCAAATATCTGGGTACCTTGTGACCCAGTCAAGTTGACCTCCAAAATTAACTATTACAATCTCCAACATCATCATCATCATGGAGGTAACAAAATACTATTAGAATGTATCTTCCAATACATGCTGTTATTGGTAACATCTGTAATTTATTTATTGACTTAACGACAAGAGAATATCACCGAGCAATGGGCTTGCTCTGCTCTGCTGTGATCTGAGCCAATTAATCACAAATTAGGGATCAAGAAAGGAAGTTTAATTTGATTAGCTGGCAAATCTGAAGGTGGGTGACTAATGTCTCAAAAACCCATCTCCCAAAATTACAGAATCTTGAGGTAGTTGTATACGGAAAATGGGCAGTAAGGAGGGGGTTTCCTTCAGACATGATGGACTCCAGAGTCTTTTATTGTTCCATTCTTCTGTCAGCTGTGATGGATACCTTGTAGGTGTGTTTCCCACCTGTGGTCAACCTGTTCCTGGAGAGAAACTCATAGAACAAAGTTTTAATTAATTAAGCTGTCAGGGAGTGCATACGTAAGTGAAGGCCATAAATCAGGAGAGCATGTGAATTTTTTAGAGTACATGCAGAGCAGCAAGTAGTCACACAGAGGAGGGGCTGGGGCCATTTAGTGTAACAAGTTGGCTTCACTTATGCTCACTTACAATTTTCCCCCTGTCAGTAGTAACACATAATCTTATGGTCAAGGGGGAGACAAGACATCATAATTTCTCTAGCTACTTCCTGCTGAATTAGGGTATTATAGGGGGACCATAGTGTGGAAAAGAGTTACTTTCCTTTTGACCCCAATAAATAGAACTGTGAAAAGAAAGGTTAGATAAGAGAGATCAAAGTTTTCTTTTAAAGACATATTTTAACTCTTCAAGGTGTTCTACCACCCACTTTTCCCTCAATACAGGTGGGATACATTTCTGTGATTTTGGGGCTGCCTTGATCTGGGAGTGATGTATCCAGGGTTTCATTTCTGCAGGATTTACAGATGATTGAGTGGTGAGAAGAATCTCAAAAAGGCCCATCCATTTGGATGACAACTGGTTTTTGGGCCTGTGATATCTCCAAGTTTTCAGCAAAACATGATCACCAGGTCAGAAAGCATGTGGAGGGACATCAGATGGATATACACACCTGTGAGAAGCAAATTCATGGAGAGAAGTTAATACACAGCTTAATGATTTAACATAATTAGTAATCATAACATTCCTTAAAACATCCAGAGATTCAGTCCCAAGGGAAGATGCCTGAAAGGGTCTCTCACATAGAATTTTGATAGGATTCAATTTAAATCTGCTTTGGGGAGCTACTCTAACCCATAGTAGGGCAAGGGGCAGTGCCCTATCCCAATTGTGTTTCCTGACAGATTTTGGCAATGGTCTTTTTAAAGGTGTGATTCATTTTTTCTGTCTTTCCAGTTGATTGAGGTCTCTAAGCTGAGTGTAGTATCCATCAGATGTCTAAGCTTTTGGACACTTGTTGGGTTATTTGAGAGACAAAAGCTGGTCCATTATCATTGTGCAAGATACTAGGCAGACCAAACCTAGGGATGGTTTCTTTTTAGCAACATGAGAGTGACTTCTGATGTTTTCTCAGTCTCAGTGGGAAAAGCTTCTACCCACCCGGTGAGGGTGTCTACAAACAATAATGAAAACCTGAAATTCCAAGCTGCCCGGGGCATCTGGGTAAGGTCTATTTGCCAGTCTTTAGTAGGCCAATTTTATTTATGTTGGGTGCTCAGATGCGGGGGACCAGAAGCAGTCTTGGGGTTATTCTTTGCACAGATTATGCAATTTTGAGTCCCTGTTGTATACTCTTTTGTAGGTGGGGCCCTATGATGTACTTCTGAACCCGTTGGAGGATAGCATCTCTTCCACAATGAGTGCTCTCATGTACTTATCTCAAGATAGGATATAAGAGGGCCTCAGGTATTAGAATCACCCTGCGGGCATCCCCTTTCCAGCCTCCTGGGTGTTCAATGTCATATCCCCATTTTTTAGCTTGTTCTTTATCCTTTTCAGAATATATCAGCTTGTAGGCAGTAGTGTCTATCTGCGGCAGTAGGGATATCAACACAGCAGGGGCATCTGTCTTAGCAGCCCATTTGGCTGCTTGGTCAGTCAGTCTGTTTCCTTGGCAACAGGGGTATTGTCCTTCTGGTGGGCAGGGCAATGCGTGATAGCTACCATACAGGCTCATTAATAGCATCAGGCAGTTCTAGAATTTCAGCGCCATGTTTGGTTTCCTTTTTCCCTGCTGTTGAGAGTCCCCTTTCCTTTCAGATTGCCCCATCAGCATGAACTACAGCAAATGCATAATGGGAATTTGTGTATGGATGTACTTTCTTCCCTCAAGCTAGATGTAAAGCCTGAGTGAGGGCAATGATTTCTACCTTTTGAGCCGAAGTCCCTGGGGGTAGGGCTTTAGCCTCTAAAGCCTCTTGTAAAGTTATGACTGCATATTTCATGCATCTCTTACCTTGATCCATGAAGCTGCTGCCATCTGTAAAGAGCTCCAAGTCCAGTTCTTTCAGCGGACAGTCCAAAAAATCAGGTCGGCTAGAATACACCATCTCAATAATTTGTTATCAGTCATGTTCTAAGGCTTCTGATGTCTCATTAGGGAGCAAGGTGGCTGGGTTTAGGGAGGACGACACTTGCATCCGTACATTTGGCTTCTCCAAAAGGATGGTCTGGTATTTGCCCATCCTTCCTGAAGTGAGCCAGTATCCCCCTTTTTGTTTTAATAATGAGTACTTGATGTGGCACATATACGTGGTGGGTTGGCCCAGGGTAAATTTTTCAGCTTTGTGTAGAATGTCACAGGTAGCAGCCACTGCCATGAGGTGGGCAGGGGTGGCCCTTGACAGTCTGATCCAAATAAGTCATTGGCCGGGGGGTCGTGCCTAGTTTTTGAGTTGAAACCCCCAAGCTTATTCCCTGCCTTTTATATACATAGAGGCTGAAGGGCTTATCCAAGTTAGGAAGCCCCAAGGCTGGGGCTGAAATTAACTTTGTCTTAATACTTGTTTTCTTTGGCGAGACTTTGTACCCACATTCAGCCAAATGAGTTAATGTTTTTATTGTGTTGGCCAGACATTGCTCACAAGTGAGGCTCACTATCAGCAAGTTATCCACGTACTATACCAGCAATCCTTCTTGTAATTGTAAGTGGCTCAGGTCTTTAGCTAGGGTCTCCCCAAATAGCAGAGGGGAGCTTTTGAAACCCTGGGGGAGCATTGTCTAACAATATTGTTCAGTGGCCTGAGTGTCTGGCTCACGCCATTCAAAGGCCAAGAGCTGCTGCGATCCTCCTGCAAGCAGTATGCAGAAGAACGCATCCTTTAAGTTCAAAACTGAAAAACGACTATATTCACTCATAACGTTGATTAGCAAGGTGTAAGGTCTGGGAAGGATAGGGTGCAAGTCCTGAACCACCTCATTTAAGGCGTGAAGGTCCCGAACAAACCAATATTTGCCTGAATTGGGTTTCTTGACTGGGAGAATAGGAGTATTATATGGCGACTGGCAAAGGTCTACCGCCAGGAATTTTTGCAGCACTGGCTGAATGTCTTTCTGAGCCTCCTGTTTTAACAGATATCGTTTCAGACTAGGCTTTCTCTTTAGGGTTTTCAAGGGTATATATATTGGTTGGACATTTTTGTTTTCCCAGGCTTCCCATCTACCCACAGGTCCGGTCTTACCTCCTTGAGAATCTCTGGTGGCAGGGGCCCTGTGGTGGTGTTTGAATACCTAGCAAGGCCATCTGGAACCATAAGGATGATTGTTCTGGTGTCACCTGCACCTCTAGCTGGCACGGAACAAAAGTCAATGTAGCATTCAGTTTACATAGAAGGTCTCATCCCAGGAGGGGAATAGGGCATTCAGGCATATAAAACTTTTTCAATTAAAAAGATCTGAGGTAGAGAAAGGAGAGTGCATCTAAACGAAGCCAGCTAGTTGCCCTTGTCCATTTATGCCTATGGGATATTGTCGCAATGGAAATTGCCTGCTCTGGGAAGGGCCCTCTGACCGAATTGTGTCCCTTGCTGGGTTCAAGAAGGAGAGAGTCCCTCTCTTAGACCTGGTAGTCCCTCAGGCATTTTCCCTTGGGTAAGGGGTAGGCCTGGGAAAAGGGGGAGGAGGACAAGTAGCAGAGGGACTCCTCGGTCCATTGTCTCCCCTTCTCTGGTCTAGACATAGCAGCATAAATGCTTGACCATCGGGGATTTTATCTTTTTATTTTCCTTCTTTCTTGCAGAACAATTCTGGCTGCAAGATGGTATCATAATTGAGCGACCTGTTTGGGGGCAACTTTTCTTCTGAGCCCAGGCATTACATTACAGTAAAAGATCATCTTTTTTTTTTTTTTTGTCATGGACTGATAACTGAAATCAGCCCAATTGGCCAGCAAATACTCTAGCGGGCCATTTTTTTTGGAACGGACAGAGTAGTGCCCATGGTGATACAGTTTGTGTCTGACAATTAATGGACCTGGGGAAGGGTGCAGAGCTTGACTCCAGGAATCCAGACAACTATAGGACTTATGCAAATCCCACTCTGCCAGAGCATACAGTTTTCACACCTGTGCTAAACAAGCCAAAGAGGCAAGAGGCAATGGTTTAAGGCAGGGAAAAGATCTAATTTCCCAACACCAGTATAGGAGGTCAGGTGCCTAGCAGAAAGTCTTTAAATCTGTTTTTCAGGAAGTCCAGGTTTGGCTTACTTTAAGCCCAAATTTAACTTCCACACAATGACAGCAAAGAAGGTGCCGGACAAGACAGACAAAGAGGGAGAAAAGGTGGTCAGGCCATGTTCTCACGGCTTCCTCCCAAGGATTAACATGTAAATAGCAGTGCCTGCATTGAGGCATACAATTCTGGCTTGACACTTGACAGGAAAGGTTGCAAACTTCACATCCCCATAGATGATCTGATAAGCACTGGAAGTATGCTGTGGAAGTCTGACACAGAGAAGAACTGGCACACACACTAGTGGAACGACACACACACTCAGGAGAACAGACCATACAGGTGTGTACACCACAGAAAAAACAGAGACTAGTCTTCCACATAATATCCTAGGCAGTCTGTACTTTCCTTTATCCCTAAACAATGGCACCTAAACCAGATGGACCTTGGCTTAACCAAGGCCCACAGACAAGGAAAAAGGAATATAACACCAGGGAGGTGCATTCCAGAAGACTCACCTAGCTGCAGACGCAAGCTTGTCAGCTTACAATCCAGTCCTTTGTTTCCTGATCACTGAAGTGTTAGAGGCAGTGGGCAAGTGAGGAAGCCACAAGGGGAATTCCCTGGGTGGAAAAGAAAAAGAAAAAGCCCCCTGGCAGTTGTAGGGAAAAATCCCAAAACAGTTTCCTCCAAGTCAACAACCATGGGCAGAGGCTAGCGTCCCATCTGGGGAGCCAGAATTTGTTACTGAGCAATGGGCTCACTCTGATTGCCGCAATCTGAGCTGATTAATCACAATGAGTTAGGAATCAAAAAAGGAAGTTTAATTAGATTAGCTGGAAAATCAGAAGATGGGTGACTAATGTCTCAAAAACCCATCTTCAAAAATTACAGAATCTTGAGGCAGTTATATAGGGAAAATGGGCAGTAAGGAGAGAGTTTCCTTCAGGCATGACTGACTCCAGGGTCTTTAATTATTCCATTCTTCTGTCAGCTGTAATGGATACCTTGTAGGTATTTCCCGCCTGTGGTCAACATGTGCTTAGAGAGAAACTCATAGAACAAAGTTTTAATTTATCAAGATGTATGGGAATGCATACATAAGTGGAGGCCATAAATCCAGAGAGAAAGTGAATTTTTTAGAGTACATGCAGAGCAGCGAGTAGTCACACAGAGGAGGGCCTGGGGCCATTTAGTGTAACAAGATGGCCTCACTTACACTCACTTACAGGAAAATATGCTTTCTCACTTGCAAATACATGGTATCTTTTTTCAGAAATATTCTGTGTGCATGGCTTAAATGTCAAAGTGCTATATAAATGTCCCCTGGTTTCTTTATAGATATGGGGCATAGGAAGCTCAAATGCATGCCACTGCCGCCCCATCTCTTATAGGGAAAGTCAAAACCAAGAGAAGGAAAGAAGACTTATTTTATTAAATTTTTTCTAAAATATAAGTCAATTCATACCTTTATTTTAGTAGTCCATCCTATTTCATATGTTAGACTACTTATTACTCCACAAAAATTATATTTATATAATTTGGCAGAAGACAAACTATCTAGCCCTGGCTCCCACTGCTCTACTTTAAAACAGGATGAGGGACCAAATTAAACAAGTTACCATTTCCCATGCATTTATTTTCATTTTTTATGAAATAGGTATTGCAGGTTCATTATGCATCAAGCCCTGTTCTAGTGTGAGATTGCAACAATGAACAAGATAGAAAGATGACCCTCCTGCCCTCATAGAACTTGCATTATAATCAGGTAGATGTGATAGTTTTGTTACTCATTATTGTGTGCACATGCCTACCCCAGTCCTGAGTTCCGTATGTGCATGTGGTTGCCAATCATTTTTAATAGTCAATTTAGATACTACTTATGTGTTATCCTTCTTGGGATGACATAGAAAAATATCATAGATTTCTTAAACAAAAATTTATTTCTCACAGTTCCGGAGGATGGGAAGTCCAAAATCACAGTGCCTGCAAGGCAGATTACATCCTGAGGCCTCTTCTCTTGGCTTGTAGGTGGCCATCGTCATGCTTTGAGTTCACATGACCTCTTCTTTGTGCACATGTAAGGAGAAAGAGCAAGCTCTCTGGTGTCTCTTCTTATAAGCAAGCCTAATTCCATCATGAGGCTCCACCTTCGTGACCTTATCTAACCCTAATTACCTCCCAAAGGCCCCATCTCCAACCAGCATCACATTTAAGTTTAGGGATTCAACATAAATTTGTGGGGGACATAAACATTCAGTACATAACAACTTACTTCATGAAATATTTCCTGATGCCTCTGGAAAGAAATTAGGGTCTCCCTGCAAAACACTTCACTTATGTTCATAGTTAACTCTTACCAAAGATATTATAAATTTCTTTCAGGTATTATTATAATAAATTATTATTTCTGACTACAATACAGATCCTGCAGGGACTCACACATATTAGATATTATATAAATATTTATTGAATGAATGAGTTCAAAAAATCTTTCAGTAGGTCCATCTCTAGGTCATTCGGAATTCCATATCTTCTATCCAGAGTCACAGAGTTTCATCAGATTGGTATTAACATCATACACAGTTTCCCCAAATAACCAGACTGTCGTGATTTCTATTTGAATTGTATCATTGTCATTGACTTTCAAGTTATAAAAGATATGCTGGCCTCTTCCTCACTTTTTCCTATCTAGTATTTTATACCAATATACCATCTTAGACTGAAAATGAATCTTAAAATTGTCCTTCTCAGTAGTTCTAAAACCTGAATGTCTATTACCAGGCACCACCCTCCAGAGATTCTAATTATTTTGCTAAACCTAGGCATCACTTTTTAAATGCTTAGCAGGTGATTCTAATATACAGCCAGGTTTGGGAATCAAGAATTCACAGAAATTTCCTTGGATTACATATATGAGAAAACTCATTACCTGTTACAGTGAAGAAACTCAAGGCTAGAGATGTCAAGTGATATACAGGGTTTGGGGGTGTCACCCAGATGATCTAAGTAATTGACCAAGTTTCTTGGCTCATATTGATTTTTGGCCAATTAGTGCAATCTTTCTTTTCACATTACCAAGTATTGACATACTCAGTCAATGCTTTCTGAAGGCCCTATCACACACACTCACCACCTCCCAAGACAACAAATAAATGTTCTCCTGAAGTTGCTGTATGGCTTTCATTAAACACATCAAATATTCTTTGATTTGGTTTGAGGAACAGCATTTGTTTCCATGACAGAACTTAACCCCATTTCACAGCACAGATGGCCCCCACTGGTCCAGACTCTGAACAAGCTGGCCATAATCCCAATCTCAGTGTAACCTCGTGGACAATCTCTACAAAGACAAACATGTGCTGGATTTTCTTCCTCTCAGGGTTGTTGCAAGGATTAAATAATAGAATACATATAAAATCTTAAGCATAATGCTCATTATGCATTTTTATCTCTGTTCAATTAACAGCAACAATCACTTTATTATAAGGTACTTTTACTTTTCCTATGATGATGATCAGTGATGTGTTTCAACTCTGATTGGCAGCAGTGTAGATGCATATTGTTAAAGTGAGGAAGAAAATCACTTTCACTTAAAGGCTTTGAGAAACTGTAGTAGGGATTTTGAATTTAGAGTTTCACTCAATTTTCATGTTAATGTAGTAATGCTTTATTTTCTCTAGTTTACAGATGAAAACATCGTAGTTTAGAAAAGTTAAGTAACGTACCATGTTATCACATAACTCATATGTTATAGATCTGGGTTTTAAGCACCAAACTAGGTCTCCTCAATGTCTTATATGCTTTTTTCCATACCATAATCTCAATTTTTGTTACAAAATTTTTCATAAGAGGTCACTTTAAATGCATGGATATCGAATTGTTAATAGGAAGTTAAGGCTATCACTGTTGGTACCCTGACCTTTTTGAGGTCAACATGACAACTGGCAACAATCATGATCTACAACGATATGAATGTTTCTCACGTTCTAGATACATGAGTATTTAAATTTATATCATAAACTACGTAAGTCAATTATGGCTGCCATAGCAAAAATATTATAGACTGGGTGGCTTAAACAACAATCTCATGGTTACGGATTCTGGGAAGTCCAAGATCAAGGAGTCAGCAGATTTGATGTCTGGTAAGGACCCTCATTTGGTTTGCAGCAGGTTGCCTTCTTGCTATAGCCTTACATAGCTGAGAGATAATCTCTCTGGTGTCTCTTCTTATAACTGCATTAATCCCATTTGTGAAGGCTCCACCCTCAGGACGAGGCCCCACCTCTAAATACCATCATGTTGGGGATTGGGCCTTCAACATGTGAATTCTGGGGGGACACAAACATTCAGTCCATAGCATAAACCTTCTGTGTAAACCAGATTGGCCTCATGGTCTCTTTGCTTCAGATCACGCTGCTCTCACTACCTGCAATGCCTTCTTTCCTCCTCTGGCTATGTGAATATTCCTCAGACCTAAGGCCCAACTCAAGTGCCACTTCTTTGAAGTGGGCTGCATGGGTTTTTTTTTTCTTTCTGTGAATTCCTCTTTCAAGCATAGTTTGAACTATACTGCCATGAAGTTTACTTAGTGTCTTTTGTCGGGTCTCCTTTGGTTGAAAGTAACATGTATCACCGAAAATATCTGAAGTGAGGAGGATGTAATGGAAGGACAAAAGGATACCTCTGGAACCCAAAGACACATCACAGGGCCTGCCTTAGGAGGAACTTGGACCAGGATCTAGAAGACTTCAGGAACCATAGATGGCTTTCTCTCTCTCTTTTCCCTTCCTCTTCTCTCTTTTCCCTCCCTCCCCTCCCCCCCTCCTCTCCCTCTCGCTCTTTCTTGGGGCTCATCTCTGCAGAAACAATCTGTGGAGATCTGGTTTCCGCTGTACCAAGTGACAGTCCACCACTATGCAAGCAGGATTGAAACAGATCTTTTAAATTTGTCTGACTATAGCTCATCTAGGTAACTGCCTCTTGCCATTACCACACTGACATACGTGCACATATACTGTCCATTTTCATTGTTTCATGGCTATTCAGTTCTATATGGCAAGGCTGTGTAAGGTTTATATTTCAAGTTTTAAAATACGCTTAAAATCAATCATCTCTTTGGAAGCTTCTTTGTTTTTCTAAAATATGCTACAAAGAGGTCTCTTTATATAGAGAGCCCACTGGCTAAACTGAAGGACAGAGAGAAGAGAGGAGAGGGGAAGAGAGAGGGAGAGAGGGGTAAAGAGTAAGCAATTGGTCACTGCTAGCTGTGCCCATTTAGAATGGAAGAGGGGCAAAGCTGGTCTCCCACCAGTGTCAGGAGAAGACCTGTGAGAGCTCAGTTGTACCAACTCAAACCCCATCAGCCCTCACCACTCCAAAACCATCTTAAATAAATCCACAATCTAAGCAATAATAATGTCCTTTACATGCAGATACAGTTTCAAAACAAGTTTTTTAGCTTACGTTTCTGAACTGATTGTCCCCTTTCTGTATAGAAAATCAATGACATTCATTGTTTCTAATGGCAATCATAAAAATTATCAGAGAAGTCAAAATAAGACCATTGACTCTAAACAAGAGACTGCACCCTCTAACCAGCCTCAGAGACATGACAAAAGGTCTGAGCTGATGAGCTAATTATTACTCAAAGGTAACTCACTCATAAATTTACATCAAAGCAAGCTGGTCCCAACAGTGATAATAGTTTGATTGTAAATTGACCATCCTTCATTACTTTAGCCCTGGCTTAATTTGTATATGACCAGAGCAAGTTGGCTGGATTTCCTTTCAAATTGGAGACGATAGCAGAGAGAAATTGTCAAACGAAACCAGATTTTAGATGGCAGTCTATTACAGCTTACAGGAAATCATGAAGTTCATTAAGTTTAAACGCTCAACACAATAGTTGAAACCCATGGTATATTGGTGTACTTTTGCTTCAATTACATTTGATTATTCGTGTGATATTAATTCCATGATTACAGCTGTTGCAATTTGCTATTGGAGAGATATTTCTTGCTCCAAAAAATGTGACTTGGAATTAAGAATATCCAAGATGATTTGTTCTGAGCTTACATTTGAGGGAGAGGCAGTTGGTTTGGTGCCTCTCTATTAAGGAAGCTCAAAGCAATGTGATAGGTAGAGCCCAGACATTTGCAACTAGAGAAAAGGAATTCTATGGAAACTCGAACCCAAGGCCTACTGTGGAATAGTTGCATGACCTTGGAAAACACATGTCACCCTCCTGTGAAGTTATGTGAAAACACAATACTACAAACTATTGAGTGCCGCCATACTTTTGCACAAACTGTTCCTTTTCCTAAGAGTGCCTTCCTCCCTCTTGACAATGTTTTCCTACGAAGTTTGTCTATTTCCTCTATATTTCAGCTCAAGCATTACCTCAAATGTATACACTGTTTCTTGATTTTCCCTATTAGAGTTAACTGCAAACGTAACATCTTCAATAATAATGGCAACTTCTAAGACTTGTTAAATGGTATAGTGTTAGTGGAATCTGTATATCACATTGTAATTTAGTTATTTGTCCACATGTCCAAACGTCCTACTAGGTGCAAGTTTTTTACATACAATAGGTGTGTTGCTCAAATTTATACATACAATATATATACAATATACAGCACAGTGATAATACATAGTAGATACTCAATATTATGTTTCTATCAAAGCAAAAGGAGTGTAGTGGTGCTTTTGCCCTCCATTTCATATAACTGTTGTAAGTTCTTAATAAAACAATATGAAAGTTTTTGTCAATTCTGACATATGATACAAATGTCATAATTTATCATAATCTCCCAACCAGAATAATCAAATCTACATGAAAAATCACATGGCTTCTCAATAAATCTTTGTGGAATCTTTGTGCTGTTTATTAAAACAACAAGAATGTATGTTCTGAAAATACTTAATTCAAGGATTAACAGAAAATTTGATGAATACAAAAATTGTTTTATCCTAAGTTGAATAGTGAAAAGAGTGACTATATTTGTTTTTAATAAGGTATAGGATATGGAGTGTAGAAAGGTGAATAAAATACTTTGACTCAGAATATACTTTTAAAATATATATACATTGTTTATTCTGGATAAATTTGTATTTTACGTCACTAAAATCCAGACTCTTCATCCTTTCTTGAACAGGTTCAGCCCAACTCTCTCCTTGGAGCTCCACTTGCACTGCTGTCTTCATTCACCACATCTATCAAAGAAAAGATCTCCTGCTCTCTGGTCTCGCTTCTCCTATTATAAGATACATCAACAAAGGTGAAGGCATCATCCTGCAGGCTCTTTCACAACAGTGCAGGAGAACATAAAGCATCAGGAAAATCAGAGAAAAGGGGGCTGGTTTGTGGGGTGGTGGTGGGGAGCAGAGGGAGAGAAAGCCTCTGCTACTGAAGCCCCAGAGCCAGGACACCCATGGTCATTATGTCTTACTACCTTTGCAAATCTCCGAGACTTGAGATAGCCTTAATTTGTACCATTTTCCACATGAATATACAGGTGAAGAAAAGAGAGTACACACTGTCAAAAAGAAAAAAGAGATGAAATCCTCAAAACATATAGATAAGGGATCCAGTCTTAGCACTGATCTTCCAAGGATTGACTGAGGATTGTCACAATATCGATCACCAAATATTTACAAAAACAACTCATTAGGAATAGACATAGAAATAGAAAGAGACAACAATTTTCTTTGGTGAGTGCAAGCTCCCTGGGAGGAGAGATGGTAGGATCATTTACTTGTATAAATAAGTTCTATACCATAGAAGAGCACTTGGCGCATAGTAGGCAATCAATAAATATTTGGTGAATAAAAATGAGTGAATGAATACCATTAAGAGGAGCACCAAGCATCATTAACTCAAAGACCAATTTCTCCCAGTAAAGAGCATCCTAAGAATCCGTTTCTAATAGAGGGGTCAGGCTGAAGCAAATGGTGTCAGGCAGGCTTCTCTTTCCAGGTTCTATGCAGTAGCTCCAGTATTGATCTTCAACCCCAGTGCAGATCAGCAGAAAGATCCTGGGGTTGCAGAAAGTAGAATCTTGCTCTGGTTCTGTCATTCCCATCTACATGGCCCAAGTTTTCTTGGGTTCGGGAAGGGTTCCACTTTCCTAACCTCAAAACTATGCGGAGGCAAGCAGCTCACTCAGTGATTCTCAAGCATCACTCCCTGGTGTATATCTGATGGCTGGGAAGAGCCATGGCAAATGTCTGAGGCTTTACGGCACAGACATAAGTTAACTATGGCCATCAGTAGAGTTCTTCCGGCATATTAACTTTTATATATCCAAATTAGGCAAATTGCTTCTTGGGCATTATAATAAATCAATATTTGTTTAATACAAAATAATTCTTATATGCAAAATGTCTAAAAGCATACACATCCTCCTGGAGGCTGAGAAATATAAAGTCTCCTAGCTTACTACTTCACTCTAGAATGTTGGGAAAGTCAATGCTAGATCGTTTTTCAGATCTCTTCTAGATCCTAAATCTCATGATTTTTCTTAATAAATTCAAATCAGATAACTTCCTCCACTTTTCCCTCAAACAGATCCATATTTCCTCCTTGTCTTGATCTTCTAGTCTAAACTTTGTTATTTGACGAGTTAAAGATACACTGGAATGAATCCTTGATAGCTGAGGATAAAACAATATTTTACAATAGACATTATGCTGATATTGTCAAGTTCCGCAGCACCAATAGTATATTTTAGGACTGGAGTTACTAGAAATAATTAGCTGGCTTTCCTTATTCCATTCTCCCAAATGTAAGAGTGTCGTAGATTACTTCTAGAGGCCAACGGGAGAGACTTTGTTTCCAGCCATTGGAGCAACTCTTTTGTTTTGTCACCATAGAAGTCATAGAGAACTTGAAATCAGATTAACCATATGACCTTTGGGACATAAAAGTATGAGTTATAGCTTCAGAAAATTGAACTCACCCAAACATTGTTAAAAGAAAAGGTAAAAGCTCCAGGTGGAAGGACCATCTCAAGGATATGTCTCTTGGGCATTATATTTGACAACTTGATTTTACTGAAAAGAAAGTGCTAATATCAGAACAGCATTTCATCAACACACTTCCTTTCAGAGGAATAATTCCACAGCAGATATTGAAATTAATCTGAAGGGGAACATAATCTTCATCCTTAAAACTGGCTATTTGTATATTTTTGGCACTGTGTGCCAAATTAAAACATGTTGAAACAAGACCTCAAAGAAACTTTCCTTAAATGTAAGGTTAGTTCATATTGATAGATCAGTGGTTATCCAGATCTTCCAACTACATGAATAGAATCTTTCTTGATGGCAAGAGAGATTTAATGAATCAATATAACAACTTTTGTTGGATATTAAAAAAAATAATATAAAAACAAAGGAAAACGTCACATCCCTGCCCTCAAACTGCTAGAACACTGTACTTAAAAATAATTAAAGGGGAGGTGGAGAAGCACTTCCAGAATGGGGGAGTAAAAACATGAAAAACTTTTCTTCATTTTAAAGCAATAAGAACACTGGAAAAATTATAAACTTTTCTGAAACTCTGTAGATTAACCAAAAGCTTTCAACAATCTGAGCAGCCTTTATCCAAGAAATATGACTGAGTTGCATTTCCAACAAAAAATGACAAGGCATATCAAGAAATGGGAAACATAGAACAACATTCTTTATTTTTCATAGGAATAAAAATAAGTCAACAGAAACTATCCTTGAGGATGTTCATATGTTAGACTTACTAGACAAAAACTTTAAATCAACTACCCAAAAAACTGAGGGAAGACATGTCTAAAGCACTAAAGGAAAGCATGAGAATGATTTCTCACCAAATAGAGAATATTAATCAACAGATGGATATGATTAAAGAGAACCAAAAAGATTTTGAAGTTTAAAAGTACAATAACTAAGATTTTTAAAAATAGCAGAGCAAATTTGAGATGGCAGATTAAAGAAATAGCAAATTTGAAGATAGATCAATTGAGATTACCCAATCTGAGAAATGGAAAATAATGAAAAAAAATGAACAGACTCAAACTGTAGGACATCAAACACCCCAACATTTGCATAATGAGAGTATTAGAAGGAGAAAAGAGAGAAAAAAGGGAAGAACATTTGAAGAAATATTTGCTGAAAACTTTCCAAATTTGAGGGGCCGGCCTGGTGGCGTGAGCGGTTAAGTGCACACACTTCACTGTGGCGCCCCAGGGTTCGCCAGTTCAGATCCCAGGTGCGCACAGAGGCACCGCTTATCAAGCCATGCTGTGGCGGTGTCCCACATAAATTGAAGGAAGATTGGCATGGATGTTAGCCCAGGGCCAGTCTTCCTCAGCAAAAAAGAGGAGGATTGGCAGCTGTTAGCTCAATATGGATCTTCCTCACAAAAGAAAAAAAAAATTTTTCCAAATTTGAGGAAAAATGTTAATCTCCTAAACTAATAAGCTCAATAAATTACAAACAGGATAAATTCAAATGTATCTACACCTAGAGACATCATAATCAAACTGTCAGAAGAAAAAGACAAAGAATCTTGAAAGCAGCAAGAAAAATACAATTCATTATGTACTAGGGATTCTCAAGGAGATTAACAGAGATTAACAAAACCTAACATATCTATAGAAAAATTCACCCAATGACGGCAGAATAATTATTCTTCTCAATGGTGCATGACACTAAACAGAATAGACACTATGCTAGCCATAAACAAGCCTCAATAAATTTAAAAATATTGAAATCATATGTGTTCTCTGACCGCAACAGAATGAAGTTAGAAATCAATAACATAAGAAATTTCCAATAGCCACAAATCTGTGAAAATTAAACAACACATTCCTATATAACCAATGGGTCAAAGAAGAAATCAAAAGGAAATTAGAAAAATACTTCAAGATGAATGAAAATGAAAACACAATATACCAAAATGTATTAGATGCTGTGACATCAGTGCTTAGAGGGAAACTGATAGCTATAAATGCTTATATTAAAAAAAAAAATGCACATCATTAGAGATAACTTAACCTTCCACTTTAAACTAGGAAGAGAAAACTAAACTCAGAGAAAGCAGAAGGAAGGAAATAATTATGATTAGGACAGAAGGAGAGGAAATACAAGGTTTTTCTCTTGTTTAGTGCCTAAAGCTTTTCGAGTTATTTTACTGCGTATCCACATGAACAATTGGCTATATGAGGCCTATCCTGTGAATAAGGTCAACACTATCTATTCAAAGTCCAAGGGCTGAGGGCAGGGATGGGATGATCACTCAAAATAAAGTCAGGCTACTATTTTACCACATCAAGGATCAATTAACACTTAATGTAAAAATGATGTATGTCCACTGTTTCAAGGTAACAAATTGGACTCCTCCTTCCTCTTGGTATACTTGCATATTCCACCCGATGAGGGCATACGGAAGGATAAGTTCACCCATGGACTCCAATTAACAAATGATTCAGAATGTCAGATAGTCAGCAGGTTGGGAGTCTGAACCCAGAGAACAACTTGGTGGCCACCTCCCACTTGCTCTCAAGAAGTTATGGTCTCTATAGTGAATATCGATGATGGAGAGAGAGGCCTTTACTCTAGGGGGTGCCCTGACAATTTGTCTTCTCTCACAGCTTTCTCTGTGAATTCATATCATCCTCATGTTCTCTTTAATTAGAATACATTTTTAATATCAACTGACATGATTTTTCTGAAGCAGAATGCATTTCCAGCTTCATGACCATATATATTGGGACATTAACCTCCAAAATTTACCTTTTCCTTCTTTTTTGTTTCCATTTAGTACCCTGATGAGTATACCATGAAGAAGAATGCTTCAATCATATTGTATAATCACATATTTTCCAAACTTCAGACAGTATTCAAGGACGGCCTTCATAATTGTTGGCACATCCATTTACCACCTCAATATGGATTGAAATATCTCTGATTTGTGAACTTAGCAATGTTTTATGTAGGAAGTCATGAGTTTGATGCTCTATTTACGCTTTCTAGTTTTTAAATATTTTTTTTCTAAATTCACGTGTTTACATAAATATACCTCTACCAGTCAAAATCCAATAGTGACCCACTCTCCACATTTGGAAAACACCAGTCTCATCCCTATTTTATGTCATGTTCTAAAGATCTACCATCATGGTCACAATCTAACACCATGGTCTCAATGCGAGGATACTCTAATATGGTGTTGATCAACTTTGTGGATTTCTTCAAGCTCTGCCACTCACTCTTTCTTTGACCTTGGATCTGCCTGGTCAGGCCCATTTCCATCCCACTGATTTTGTATTCAGAATTTTTCTCTCTGCCTCATCTTTATGGGCTGATGACTCTATTGAGCAGTTGCCTGATTTTCTTATTTGCAACTTCTCATATTGACTATGAGCTCCATCCACTTCATTTTATTTCTAAACCTTACTCATCATGGTGGTGAAAATGAGAGGGAATCAGACACGTACAACCGACAAAACACCACCAACTGTGAAAGCCAGCCAGGCACTCACACCTGCCTGGCAGCCACGGATAGAGCTTAGGAATCAGACTTCATGTGTAAAAGTCATTTTCAGAAAGATACTTAAGTCATCTAAGGATCAGATGTATCACGTCAAAAAACGAAGATATCAGTATATGCTTGATGGGGTTGATATGAGAAATAATTGAGCAAATGTGCTAATGTTCATATTATAGAATTGGTCATAGGAAATAGTAAATAATAAAATTATGTACTGTTATTAAGATGGATTACTCTATTATTACTCTTGCCACTAGAACAGAATGATTAAATCAATCCAAACACACTTTATCTAGCTCCTTCTGAAGTATATAAAGATGTTACCTGCTGGCTTGCTCTGTCCTGCCCTCTGATCTGATCCAACTGGGATCGCTGTCTGTTGGTTGTGGCTGGAGACAGGTAGTTTTTTGTTTGTATAGTAATAGAATGGCAGCTGTTTTCTCAGACAGTCATGAGATCTAGATGAACATCTGAAAAAAAATGGAGGAATAAACACAATTTTTTTGAATTTTTTCATCTAAGTTGAACTTTGTTATCCAGGACCTGAAACTCAGGAGTTGAGCCTGATAAGACAGACCCAGTACGTAGCTGAAGAGATATCACAAAGTAAACCAAAGACATAGGTCCTACCAATGAATGAAGACTTTGAGGGTGACAAAGAAGAGAATATGGTCAGAGCAGCATGCAGAGTGAACAGAAAATCTCAGTCTTGAGGGCTACTGAAAAGACTTACTAAGATGTTTTTAGATGCATGTATTTCCTCCTGTGCTGTTACTCACCTAACTCAGAGCATTAATTCTTTGTTTACTAATTTGTATCTGTCTACTTATTATTCCTCATTGACCTTATTGCTTTCAGGTTTTTGATGATTCCCTGGCTTTCATATCATCTTGTTTGCCCTTCCTTTTACGCCTAATAAATGAGTTGCTTCTATTCCCATATTCTCCTTTCTCAGAGCATATGCATATCCTTGGGTACCCTGGTCTGGGAAAGAAGGGTTAGCTAATACTGATAAAAGCTGGGGTCAGTGGCCCTGCAAAGTGAGTAAGCAGAATGAATAAGATCCTTGCTTGATCAAGTGAAGGGTTAATTCCTTCAATACAGAGGCATAAAGTCCAAGAGAATTTGCATGAGGATTTCCTTGTGAATGAACAATTGCTTAAAAGGAGACAACAACTCTGTGTGTTATCTCTGTGGTCATTTGGCCTGGCACATATAGAAGCAGACAGGGTACAAGTACACAGGGAGGGAGTTTTACATTTACCATGTAAAATTCATCATCCAGATGTAGAGGCTGAGGCTCTAAAAAAAGCTTGAGAAGAGCAGGGTAGCAGAATGAAGAATATGGAGCTTTGGAATCAACAAATCTGGTTTTGAATCAGTCTTCCATTTACCAGCTTTGTGAAAAGGAACCAATTTATTTCTCCGTTCTGAGCTAGTTTCCTCATTGAGTATTAATATTGACTGCATTTTACTAAAGTGAAGATATTAAAGAAGGTGAATATGCCTCAAACTACAAGTATTAGGTACATAATATATTTGGCTTATAAAAGAACAGGTATTGCTGAAATTTCAGAGAGATTTATCTTTCTGATGATGTTAGCAAAGGAGGTTTTAATACCTTTCCTGGGGCCTTACAGTCCTACTTCAATGTAGCAATGCTTATATTTCACATTTTCTTAGGTTAGGCAAGTGTTTTATAATACTTCATGAGGTTAGTATGTAAACAAACACACAGCAAAGAAACCTTAGAAAAATTGTCTTGAAGTTATAACGGGAAAAAAAAAATTTTTATGGAGATAGAAGCTTTGTCTTTTGGCCAACTGAAATGATACTCAGATACTTTAGAATATGATGGATAAACAGATAATTTCACCATGAAATGTTAGAAAGACCTACTGTTCTATTTTCAGACATTTTTCCTTTTGTTTACAGAATAAAGGGCAGCCCAAGAAATAAGACCACAGATTCTCCCACGCTGAATTATGACTTTACTCATGGGACTAAGCGGTTTTTTTGGTTTGTTTTTCTTTTATGGGCTTCCCCAATATCCCTTCCTCCTCTTTTGTTCTAGTTCCTGATGAATTTTGACAGGGAGGAGCAGCGAATCTTGCTGACTATAGATATAGCTGATTTCAGCAGGAATTAAACATTCAGCACAGAGAAAAATTGCAGATGAAGAGGGAAAATAAAAGTTTTGGCTTTTTTTTTTAAGTAAGCTTTCTCTTCATTCTTGTTTAGTTGAAGTTGGGGAATTCCCAGCAGCTCATCATGGAGAACTATGTCCAGTTGACCAGTTGAGTTTTAAAAGTTCAGGTGACTGGCCCCTTACAATTCCTCCTGGGAACTTATTTGCCCATATAAGGGAGCTAAATGTCAGGAAGTCTTCCTTGTTACAATATTTCTGTGTTTCATTTGTTGATAAAAATTTCTCTTTACTGAATTCAACTACATAAATATATCAATTAAATTTTAAAAAGTGAGAAAAAGAAATTAAGAGGTGGGACATTTTTGTCATTGGGAGGAAAGTTTAGGACTAGGCATTAGCAAAATATCCTTAAACAAACAAGAGGAATAGAGAAGGAAAATGTAATAGTGATTATGAATAAGACCAAATCAAACTGAGAAGGCAGCAGTAGTCCAAATTAATAGCAAATTTCCTCCCTTTTTCTGGGCTCTCCCTAAGCTAAAATGTGCCTCGAGGTATTGATTTCAGTAATCTGAATTCTCAGGTAGTTGACTTGAAGTTGATATTTAATGCATTAAAAATATCCATTGCTATAGATTTGGTCAATTCTCAGGTAGTTGACTGCAAATTGATATTTAATCCATTAAAAATGTCCATTGCTATCTATGTTATCCACATAACCAAGGTTTAAGCAAAAGCCCAGTGGGAGGGCAGTTGGGGCAAGTGAACCAAGAAAGTGGTTTGACTTTGTTCCACATTGTGAAATAGCTGTTGCTCTCTTGATGACTCCATACTCCCTGCCCCCACTTCTGCCTCCCTCAATGGCTATCAGCTTTTGAACCCTGAGTCCTCAAAGAAATGGATGTCTGAAACTAGCAACAAGAAGAGAGGCAGCCCATAAGAGTACTCTACTGTCTCCAGAGCCAAAAGAGAACCAGATTTTTCCCCATCCTATATGTCAATGTGGCCAACAGCAGAAATTCTAGATAAATAAGTTTAAAAGCATTAGATGCAGTTTTTCAGGTTCTTTGGTAGATGGATTCCAAAAGAGGAAAGACATTATAAGTATTACTTGCTTCATGTCATAAAACCTCCATAATCCTTACTGTTTATAACAGTTTTAATAATAAAACACTTTCACAAAAGTAAATATGTCATTCCAATTAGACTGTAAGCTCTAAGAGGATAGAAACCTTTTCTCTTTTGTGTACTATTATATCGTGGGTACTTAGACCAGTGCTTAGTACACAAGTGGCTATGCTACACAATTTTGTTGGATACATGACTTCATATGTTGTTGAAAATAGGCTCATCATAACATTGTATCAGGCACTGGAAATGACCAAATGGAAATTATTCAAATTCAGAAATCTATAGATAACTTTTCTAAGCTATTAGATCTATTACCACTTACCTGCTCCAAGATAAACTACAAAAAATTGTTTTCCAAATGAAAGCTGGTTTGTTGCATTTTTGTTAAATCTACATGTTCTAAGAGTCTCACAAGTGCCTTCAAATGGATTCCGAATTTTGTAAGAACATCTGTTTAGAAACACACACCCCCTACATGCACAAAACACATCCCTAACTAATAATCTAATGATTACTTTTTTCTAGGCCATTCTTCCCATTTTCTCCTTGGACTCTCCCTGGTTTCTCAGTGAGTGAGAGAGAGAGGGATAGAGAGAGAGTGTATACAGAGAAATGCACACACACATAAATATATGTATATATGGAAATACATACACATCTTTTCAAAGTATAAATTCACTAAGCAGCAGTGTACATCTTTGTTTACATTTCTTTCCTTGCAGCTAGTACAGTTAAGTACTGCTTACATTAATACTTAAGAACAATCACCAGAGCAAATTAAGAGGTCTTCAGATTATCCTTATAGAGCAGGTTTCTAACCGTAATGTTTAAATTCAAGTTTGCTTTCGGATTACAAGAGTGAAGAGATTTCCTGGTATTGCATAGGTAGGCGGAAGTCATCCATCATTCAGAGACTGCACCATTCAAAGTCATGAATAAACGGAACTAGTGAATAGAGAATGCAAGTGTCACTGTAATGAATGAACAATGGGGCTCCTTTTGACTGAAAGGATACTGTTCCTGAGGCACCATGGGAGAAAGACATATAAACACTGGGAGAAACGAAAGTAAGTTTATTGTAATGATTTCCTGAGAGGAAAACATAGGGGCTTGGAAAACATATAAGCAGGACTGTAACTATCATCATTATGTTAAGGTTAAGTTGATGAAGTTTCTCACACAAACTAGGGTAGAAGGGTGAAGACACAAGAAAGCAGAATCAGAAACAGAAGCTTATGTTCACAACTTTTGGAAACATTCTGAGTTGAATATAAATCTCAACCACAGATGACATAATGGCTTAAACAACTGGTAAGTTCAAGACCCAACAGGCCCAAGAGGAAGTGACCTGAAAGAGGGAAGACAATCAGGGTGGTCCAGGTAGGTTGGGTGAATTGAACCATGTCTCACCTCCTACCTGGCGTCCTCCTTTGCCACTTCCTCCCCAAATGCCTGTAGTCTCTTGTCTCTTGAAGTCTAACTGCTCTGTCAATTTCACTCACAAGGTCCTGAGATACTGTAGCTTTAGGTAACTGTAGTAGATGAAATGACTTCACTAGGAACTAAGGAAGCTGAAACTTTTGTGCCTAAATTTGTATTTAGAATGTTGTAATCTTGTTTAAAATAAGGGTGCCCAAATTGCACAAGCTTCAGACTTCACCAAACCTGGATCCCCCTGCCTTATTCTCACATAAAAGCTTTTCTCATAGCAACTGCAGGGAATATGAAAATGCACCTATGAAAGTGGTTCCTTGCCTTCCTTCTGTACTTCCAGGCTCCAAACTCTGTCTAATGCCCTTGGAAAGGATAGAAGAAGACTAGATGGCAGAGTCCTCATCTTCTTAGAGTGGTTTTGTCTATTTAAATATGAGTGAGAATCAGAAGCACACATTAGAATTCTTTGGAGAGAATGCAAAGGATTAATATCTTTGCATTTTCATAATTCAAGATAGGACTGTAGGACCCTACTCTTTGGGGAAAAGACTTAGGTAGAAAAATTAGATAATGAAGAAATTCTAAAAGCTAGCAGAAGAGCAAACAGATGATTTACCCCAGCCAAAGTTACTGGGATGTTTTAAATGGGCAGTAGAGCAAAACATATTAAAGTACTGGCCTTGTCCCTCAGTAGTCAGCAAAAACTAAAACAAGAGTTGGGTTTTTGTGTGTGTGTGTGTGTGTGGTTGTTTGGTTTCTGTTTAAAATAGACAGTTGGTGAAAAGAGCTAACAAAATGTGTAAAACCACTGAGAGCACCAAGATAGTAAGCTGAAGGTAAAACGCATCAATTTTAAGTGAAGAAATAAGACGAGAGGAAATAGCTTCCTGAGTGCCCAGTGAGATGCTGTGATCATTAATGCTGGGAGAAGAATATTTTCAAAACTTTTCAATTTGTCAAAAATCGTGGCTGTAAATTCAAAAGAGGTACCTACTGCGGGCCAGTTATTGAGTCCTGAAATTATGAGTGTCACCCAACCTCCATTCCACCCCATCCCACAGTCACCCTCACTTACCTTAATCTGAGGTACTCACTTACCAAATATACCAAATTGCCAAATAGCAGTCTACACAATGGTAAACACTTTGCTGAAAAGGCAACCTGTATCCCCACCCTTCCCACAACATGCATGTACTTATTTTTCCCATGTTTTCGTATGTTTCTTTGAAAATAATTTAGAATCTTTTTTGAGCTCGTGTTTCCTACTTTTCCCATAAGTTTGGAAGATCTGTGACAAAAGAACTAGGTATTCTTTTTCTTCTACTGCTCTCACAAAATCCAATTTAACAAATATCTATTGTGCATGAATTACTCTGTGATCCCTTTTGTATTGTTCTATTTGTGATATATATCTCTTGTAATGTTTAACCCTTTAATATATTTATGCTTTATCCTCCCAGCAAGACGAGTCTTCTAAAAGTAACGCTTAAGTGCCTGTGAAAGTCAGGCACTTTCAGAGATGTCAAGTTGAGTAGCTCTCAGTCGATGTCCTCAGAGAAGTACCCAGTAAAGGACCCACAGCACAGAAATGTTAATAACATATGGCAACTTACTTATATTTCACCCAGCTACTCTCAGAGGCAAATTTGAGGCTGCATATGCAAATAAAGAGGGGATTGTATTTTTCTCATCTTTATTTCTCCAGCATCAAAACAGTACTCTAGTGCCTGACACAGAGTAGATAATCCCAGAGCAGATTAAGAACAGTAAGTTGTTTTGTCTTTTGGACATTAATAGAGCCAACTCAGTATCCATACAGAATGCAGCGGGACATCCAAAGGTGTACATGTCATAAACCGTGGCCTGATGGAGGTAGTGATCTATTCATAAATGGGAACAATACAAGACACTGTACAGAGTTTTAATAAATGTTCTTGGCTGACTAACTTTCTGCCTGCTTTTTGCTGCTCAGCTCTTCATTAAAGAAAGGATTTTCCATTCAGCTCAAGGAGTGCTGTTGTAGCTAACAGCTTCCGGGTGTCAGCACTTGTAGGCTCTACCTGAGTTTTTGAGTCAAGGTCATGGACTTCCCAGGCAGCTGTCAGCCAGTCACTGAGCATGGTGAGTGCGCTAGGGCCTGGTGATTTCTGCTCATGTGGACTCCTCTATTGGCAAATCTTTGGCCCAGAGACCTCATTTAAATAAAGTCCAACCTATCAATTTTTTTCTTTCATAGATTGTGCTTTTGATGTTGTATCTTAAAACTCATTGCCAAACCTAAGATCATCTAGTTTCTCTTAGTTTTCTGTTTCTGGACTCTATTCTGCTCCATTGACCTATGTGTTTATTTTATCTTTTACCTTCAGAGATGTACTGAAATTTCCATATATACTTGTTCTTTTCTAATTAAATTTTATTGGAGAAAACATACAAATAAAATGTTAACCCCAGAAGTAAGTTATATGGAGTTGATGACCATCTTGCATTTCTTCAACATTTGTCTTTATTTATTTAAGACCTTATTTTCTTTTTAGAGAAGTCTTAAATTCACAGAAAAATTAAGAGGGAGGTACAGACCTTTCCTATGTACTTCCCGCCCCCACAAATGCATAAACTTCCCCTATTATCCACATCCCTCACCAGACTGGTACATTTGTTACAATTGATGAACCTACTTTGACACCTCATAATCACCCAAAGTCCATAGTTTACATTAGGGTTCACTCTTGGTGTTGTACATTCTATGGGTTTGGACAAGTGTATAATGACATGTATTCATCATGATAGTATCAGAGTATTTTCACTGCCATAAATATCTTCTGTGCTCTATTCATCCCTTCTCCCCAACCCCCACCACCACTTGTTTTTTATCCCTCTTAAGTTATATCAATTTTTATTCATTTGTTTTGAAACTATGTTGTTGGATGAGTACACGTTTTGGATTTTTATGTCTTACTGATGAATCGAACCTACATGCATTATTTAATGTTTTTATCTTTCAATACTTTGATTTTCAGCAGCTTGTCTATAGATGTGCTATATTTTGTTTTTATTTATCCTTTGTGGCTTTCTAAGATTTCTGAATCTATGGGTTAATGTCTTTTATCAAATATGGAATATCCTTAGTCTTCATTTATTATCTTTTGTTTTCTCTGCCACATTCTCTCACTTCTGCTTTTGTGACTACAATCTTCTACACTGTGTATCTATACATATACTGTACATATGTGTGTATATTTATGTATATACATACTGTATATATGTCTACACTTTGTGTATATGTATGTGTGCATGTGTTTTTTAAAGAAAGGCAGCTAGATTATTAGCAGATCATTTTGATCCTGTCAAGGATTCATTTTTGGCTTTGTTAGGGAAAGTCTATATTAGTTTTATCCTTTCTACGAAAGCATAGCCTTTACTAATATGTTATGGACCTTAGTGCTAGGATGATGCCTTTCTAGGCTCTCAAGTGACAGTTCATGTTATTCTTTATATTATTTTCACTCTAACTAGTTCAAAACTCCAACATATCCCCAGGTATCTGCAATATCTGAAATCTTTGTTCAGCTTTCAACCCATCATGTATTTTCTGCTAGATCCTGTACAATCTCACCCTGTCCATATGTCACCTAGAATTTAGCCAAAAACAAAGGGGGCAACTCCAAGAAAATTTTACATGTTTCTTCTCTAAGTTACCCTGCCTTGAAAACTTCAGTTACTTTAAAAGCCCTGAGCTCTGCTGTTTTTTTCAAGCAGTGAAACTTCAGCTGTCTGTTGGGACTCGAACTTTCTGCACTTTTGGAAAACGTCGGCAGATCTGGGTTGAATATGGAACTCATCTAATGTGCTTCCTTTCTTTCAAGGACCACTGCCCCACTCTGCATTGCCTAACGCCTTAGAACAGTCAATTTATGACCTTGGCCAAATTCTACAATTGCTTAAGGTGTGAGGGTGAGTCTGATACCAACTCTTTCATAATCAGAATTGTAAGTCACAATATATTAGTAAAATATTTGTGAACTCTTCTGAATCCCTTCTAGGACTGTGGGCTTCTTGAAAACATCTTCAATATCTATCTTGGTTCCTACTTTATGGCAAATATTTGAAATACATTTACTAAAAGATGAGCAAATGAATGCCAAGTTTATTAAATAGAAAAAAATTATCAACTCATCTGGTATGATTATTAGGTATCACTAAGTGTCCTCTGGCTGATACTTGAAATGTCTCGAACAACAGAGCATCATAAATTTCAAAAGCACTC
Source organism: Diceros bicornis minor (assembly GCF_020826845.1). Lineage (NCBI taxonomy): Eukaryota > Metazoa > Chordata > Mammalia > Perissodactyla > Rhinocerotidae > Diceros > Diceros bicornis. The sequence goes on from NC_080745.1 coordinate 72,628,186, forward strand.
AGAGCCAGAAGTCAGAGTACTATATGTTCAAATTCTCATTCTACTATTGGCTAGTCTATGATCTTCCTAAGGTTGCTTAATCTCTCCAGGTTCCAGTTTCAAATCTAGAAAATGAGTTTTGAAACTGATCTGTGGTTAGGTTTATATGAAAAGTGTCTGCTTACAATGCCTGCCTCTAATATAGGAGCTTAATAATAATTCACTTTGTTTCTTTATCTCAGTGGCTACAAATAATGGTAGGGTAATATAATCGTCTGGACAGATTTTTAAAGCATTTTTTATGGAATATAGCCAAAGCATAAATGGTGTGTCCTAGGAATTAGTGTTTTTACGTTAAAGTCCCTAGCTAATTCTAACTACAACCAAAGTGGTGAATTAATGCCAGAGAAGGTATTGCTATTTGTTAAGTAGTCTCTTAAATGGTGGCTTTCTGTCAGTGGAAATATACATAGCTTGAACAAGCATATTCAATATCTTCATAGAGTTGTATTTTAAGGAAATAACGCTATTTTCATACTATAAAACAGATAGTTTGTTTACATTGATAACATAATACAGACTTTATTAAATATCAGTGAGTCTTGAGGGGAAAGTGGGAAAGATATACTAAAATGTGAGATTTGGTCATTTAGAGAAAGGTTTCTAGGAAAAAAAGTTAGAAGGAAACCATGGGTGACCACACAAACTTCTCATGCTTGAGGAAACACAGAATTAACTAGAATTCAAGGGCAGTGATGGTTGAATGGGAAAAAGAACAGGCCAGAAAAACAACTACCACTCAGGAGAAGGCAAAGTGGGAGGCAGGATCCCAAACGGATAAGTGAGTAGAGATGAGGTAGGAATGTGAGCTGAGCAAGAGCAAAGAGAAGAGATCTGTAAATATGTAATAAGTCAATTGTAGCATTCAAAACACCTTTTTATGGGGTGATGTGAATGTAGTTCACAGGAATGATAGCCTGGTCTAAATTTTCAGAGTCAGAACTGACCATCATAGATTGGTAGTGATCTAATAAGGGGAAGGAAGATGTTCTGAATCCTGGGAACATCATTCACATCACAGAAGCTTGGAATTAGGAGTAAATGTGATAGGTAAGTATGAAGTGAAGGTTTCTTTAAGAAAGGGTTGTTATTGAGGCCCCAGAGTTAACCAATGAATTGGGAGAGGAGGCAGCACTCTACAACACAGCCCAGGGAGAGACTGTAAAGCAATCTCTCTGGGGAGAATTAAGAGAGAATATTTCCCAACTGCTCATATTAGACAGTCTTTCTCTTATCCAGAGGTCAAGACACCGACTTATAAGACCCGTGGGCCAGGCAATCTGAGACCCCAAAGCTGTTTCTGTAAGGGAAGAACAATCAGAAGGCGTTAAGGTCAGTATGACATGGAATGTCTGTCAAGCTGTCATGATGTCTAGGATTTTTCATGTTCATAAATTAGAGGAGACAGAACAGATGAATTTCTGATAGCTCCCAAACAATTTAAAAATAAGAATGACGTTAGATTTGGTCCAAAGTAGTGGACGACTAAGCAATTATAGAAACAGAATGATTTCAGATTTCAATTCCCTATATCTTTGTGGGTTTTTTTTAAGCAACTATTCATTTACTTTCTTCTTTCATTCATCCCATCTCACCCTATCATTCTGAGTTCATTGTTTTCTTCAATCTCCCACCTACTCTTTTCCCTTATCCTGTAAAAAGAACAGAGGTTTGATAGCAAAAGTCTTCCTATGTGTTCCCAAGACTCCTGGATGTCCATCAACTTCAAACGTCCAAACATTCCAGGTAAGTACCTGGCCACAGGTGCAGGACTCATTAACTTATGCTTCTTCATCACTAAATAAACCCAGAGCTTCTCTAAGCCTTATGCCATGAAATAGGAACCTATTTTCCCCTTACATCTCATGTACACACCAACTCCCCACACACAATCATCTGTTTTCTTGAACTCCAGTTTTTTAGGGCCTCCAAGGCATTGATAGACATCCAGGTGCCCTTAGCCTAGACCACGAGGGGCTGGGCAAGAGGCCAATGGCTCTCTTTAATAAGAAGAATGTATTTTCTAGTGATTCATCACTTCCTCTATAAATTAGGGAAACATTTCTGCTGAGGCTAACGATTTATTAAGAAGCCTTTTATGCAGTAAATCCCCTCTCTTCCCATTCTCTGGGCAGTAACATCAATGCTCAGGTCTCAGAGAAATAGAAGGCTGCCATTTACAGAGGTGATAACTTTCTAAAAAGCAGTTTTACTTGCTAAAGCCACGGCAGAAGGCCTTGGGCAGAGCCAGCAGCCTGTTTCATTTCGAAGTCGTGACTCTCTCAGTGTTAATGGAACAGAGTGTCCTAGATAAACAGGCTGGGATCCAGTGACAGAGCAATGCCCTTCAGAGTAAGAGAGTCAGTTATTCATTTTTTACCTGTCAGCTGCAGCCCACCCTTCTTTGTCCTGTTTTGTGATCGCAGAGCTGAATTCTAGGGGCTACATTTTTATTTAGGTTTTTAAACAAAGAGTACCCATATAACCCTTCAACCAGCTTCTCCAAATGCTTGATATCCTTTATAACCAAAGATAATCACAAAAAGTCAAGATATTAATATTCATACAATCCTATTAAAAAATCTGCATGCCTTATTTACATTTTGCATGGAGGTAAAGACTTTGAAAGGGGAATGAGGAGACTCTGAAGGTCACTTTTTCTCCACCACAATGTCCCCACTGGCATTCAACTCCTGTGTGAAAAGTAGACAAGAAAGATCACATTTATGATTAAGAGTAACACCTCCAGCTGCTATGATTGTATTTATTCCTCACAGCAGCAATCAACATTTAGTTACTACTGTGTATGGAGACTAACACATCTGTCATGGCATGGCAATGAGCATTTATTTTGATCATTAACAATTCTTAAGCCATTCATCACAGTAGATTTAATATGTTTGGCTTCTTTGAGTCAAGGTACCCAGAGGTAATATGTTACTCCCTGGAATTCCACTGCTATTTTTTGTGTCAATTGAAATTTATTACTAAGCTTAAAAATAAAATATTACCTAAGATTGTTTATTGTGTTAAAGAGTACTAAATTAGTAAAGGAGAATTGTCTCTTTTGTAGAAAGATGCTCTTCAAGATACTGAAATTCTCTTTACTGAAAAGATTGTTTTTTATTATTTCGAATGGCAAAATATTTAGCCATTCAACATTTATTTTGTAACAGATGGTACTCAAATTTTTCTGATAGAAGTTTATTGTTTCATAAAATAACATACAGGCAAGGCCAGGGGGCAATTTTTTAAGAGTAAAATTGACACATATTTCCTCAAACACATGAACTTTTATGTTTTGACTGACTGACTTGGCAAAAATACATTTCACATAAAAATATTTGACCATTGGGGCCGGCCCGGCAGCGCAAGTGGTTAAGTGCACGAGCTCCGCTGCGGCGGCCCGGGGTTCACAGGTTCGGATCCCGGGCACGCAGCGACACACCTCTTGGCAAGCCATGCTGTGGCGGCGTCCCATATAAAGTGGAGGAAGATGGGCATGGATGTGAGCCCAGGGCCAGTCTTCCTCGGCAAAAAAGAAGAAGACTGGCAGATGTTAGCACAGGGCTGATCTTCCTCACAAAAAATATAAGAAATAATAAAAAAAATAAATATTTGACCCTTTACAGAAAAAACAAAGTATATCTCAGTGTTTATAAGCTAACCTACACTAAAGAGCAGTTAACTTTTTTTTGCTTTGCTTTATCAGGGAAACATTAATTAACCTATGCCTAGTATCCTATGTAATTGGCACATGTATTCTAGATGTCCAATTCAATACATAAGGAGTGATGGGGACTGAGGTAGAGAGGTCTTTTCTCTTTTTAACATGTTAATCCTAAAAGCTTATCTTTTAAGGAAACATATCAATGTTACTTGCATAAATTCTATTTATTGATCAGTTTTTGTCCCCCCATATTCTTCATTTGCTCATCTGTGAGCTCTAATCTGGTAGACATATGTAATGTCATATTTGTAGGTTCTTTGGAAATCACCTATTTGAGAAACCTCCTAATTCTAATGGTTGAGTGGCCCAAGATCATGCAGCTAATTGAAAGCAGAGTGGAAATTAGGATTAAATTTCCTGTCTTACTAGTTCTTTTTCACTATTTATCATTGATAAAGGAGTTCAGGCATAGGGTAGATGATCAATCATTTATTTGTATTAAAAATATTAGACATCTACTATGTGTCATGCATTAGGGATGAAGGAATTAAGATAAGAATAATCTTTGACCTCACATTATTTATAATATAAAGTATAAAACATTACAATTTCGGGGCCAACCGGTGGCACAAGTGGTTAAGTGCGCGTGTTCCACTGCAGCGGCCTGGGGTTCACCAGCCCGGACGCCGGGCACGCACCGACGCACCGCTTGTCAGGCCATGCTGTGGCAGTGTCCCATATAAAGTGGGACGCTGTCCCATATGAAGCAATGTTAAATGCTACCCAGAGTTTAAGGATTAAGAAAAGTCAATTGGAATTTCACCATAGGGATATTGTCTGTGATCATGGGATGGAATAATGGGACAATAAAAATTAATGGAAAATGATTAATGGGGACCACTAGTTGCCACTCCTGTAAATCTTTTCTCTATGAAGGGAAGTGAGAAGGGGCTTGAGGGAAATATGAGACTCAGGGAAGGTTTTTTAAAATTATTTTTTAATTTTTATATTTTTAATGAGTATTTGAAGATATAGGGAAGAGGGAGGCCTAACCAAGGAAGCAAGGTCTCTAAATAGCAGTCTGGAATGTGATGCAATACACAATAGAATGATTAGACTTAGAAGGAAAAGAGACACATTTTTCATTTTAACGGAAGAGAACATAGAGACAATGCTTGTGAATGGAGGTCAGTTTATAGGTAATAAGTTAGTGGAAATAATGGGCCACTGACTCTAAGGTTGAGATAGAAGCTAGGTGGGGCTGATAGGGAGAAAATGAGGGCTGAGAATTTAAATTAAAAAACTCAGTCTCTTTCTAATGCAGTCTTTCTGCCCTCTTCCATACCAGCAGTTAGTGTCTTTCCTTCTCCAAAGCCAACTGTCCTCTGTCAAAGATGCTGAATTTTAACCTACTAGTCTTAGAAAACCATCCAAATCCATGATCACGAAGTACAAGATAATGAACCAATAACAGGCAAGGCACATGTGCTCATTTGCATCACTCCTCAATCTTTCCTGTATTCACTTGCGTATAATTTAACATGCCCAACCATAAACCTGCACATCAATAACATCTGAATTAACCTCTGTGCCACCCATTAGGTTGGTATAAAAAGTCAAAGAAGTCATTATTAATGTGAACCCCATACACTATACCTATTATCACTTTCTTCTACATGATTTTCTATGCCTCAGATCTGAAGGAAGGTGTTTAGTTTACTAGTTATATGATCTTACATAAGGCACTTAAACTTTCTGAGTTTCAGGCTCCTCATCTATAAAGTTAGGACAATAATGCCTTTTTATATAGGGCCATTTTTAAAATCAGATTAAATTGTACATGGGAAAATACCAGTAGTATACAATAAAGTCAGTCTGAACTACCTTAGTCAAAAGGGAGGAATCGATATTACAGGGCTGTTTCAGGTAATTCAAGGATGGGAAGATGGGAAGATTTCAGGAATAAACAGAACCAGGGGTTGAATACACATCAGCAGCACTTTTTTCATATCATTTGTCTATGGACTCTTTATATTTCTTCATTCTATTTCTGTTTTATGCACAATTCCCACATGGCAGAAAGGAGCAATAAAGAGTTCCATACCTTTATCTTTTATCCTTCAGCAATGGAGAAAAAGAAATTAGCTCCACTTTTTTTCAGTGCCAAATACATTATCGAGAGGAAGGGGTAACATAAGTAGAGTTAGGGACTCCTATGTGATCAGGGTACAGGTTCATATGATTCAAAATGGCTACTTCCTCATTGATAACCATATAAATGGGGACAGGAGTAAGCAAGATGTGGGAAATAAGAGCTATTTCCCATAAAACTAGGCTTTGAAAATATAAGTCAAATATCTAATATATAAACACTCATGTGCATATCAATTACTAGCATCACTGGGTCTCTCTGACTTACTCATCTGCAGGAGAGATCAAGAATTTTCCAACTGTTTCTCTAATACAAAATAAATAAAAAGTATGATGCAAAAGATATAAGAATCATCCTTATCAGGGCATAATTCACAAAGCATTTCTACATCGGTGGTCTCAATTCAACCCACTGTGTTTTGAAGATTCTAAATTCTTTCCCACCTCATGGCCTCTGAATGTGCCTTTAATTAATCTGGAAAGTTCTCTCTCTAGGCCTTAGCATCTCTCTCACCCTCACTTTATTCAAGTTTGTGTTCAAAAATCACCTCTTCAAATATCACCATCTCCTTTTTCTTAAAAAAGATACTTTACATTCCTTATCTTATATACTTTTTATTTTCTTTAATTTTTTCTTTATAGATTACCCCTAATGGAATTTGAGGGTGACAGCTTGTCTTTTCTAGTTCACAATTTTTTCTTATCACCTAGAAAGTTGTCTGTCACTTAAAGGGTGTTGAAAAATTTTATTGAATAAATATAAAAGGAGTAAGGAAGTAAATCTGAGATTCAAAGAAACATGGTAAAAAGCTTCAGTAGGGACTTCACTTTACGAATGAAACATTCAAGGCTCAGAGAGTTTTCTGGGATGGAAAAAACATCACATAATTAATAAGTTGTAGTATGATGACCGAAATAAAATAAAATAACTCATAATTATATGCTGTTTTTACATTTATATACTAATTATCACATAAATTGTATTACTGCACATCACAAGAACTCTAGAAGAAAGTAGTAAGGCAGAGTGGTTAGAATAGGATCTTTATAGTTGGAGAAACCTGAGTTTAAATGCTGTCTTAACCAGTCTAGTGACCGTATATTAGTTACCTAATTTCTGAGCCTCACTGTCTCCTTCTATAAAACGAGAATTCAAAAATTCACCTTATAAGAACAGTTAAGTGGTTACTAGAGGGGAATAGGGTGTGGGAAGGGCAAAAGGGGTAAAGGGGCACACATGTATGGTGACAGATAAAAACTAGACTGTTGGGGGTGAGCAAGATGCAGTCTACACAGAAACCAATATATAATCAAGTACACCTGAAATAACAGTGTCATAAACCAATGAGAGCAATAAAATAATTTCTAGAAATTCACCCTATAAAGTTTTTATGAGAGCTAAGTGCACTAATGGATGTCAAGCAATTAGCTTTGAGTGGGGACCACAGCAAAAATTGGGAAAGGTTAGCTATCATTGTTATGCTATGGTACACATGAGAGAAACCACATCTATCTTCTCAGAAGCCATGGACGGATCTAACAGACCTTGGAGAAAACTAAAGCCAAAACATAGCATCAAATCTGTTATTTGGGTGACACACAGAGGCCAGATGATATTCCTTCCAAAAATGAAAGATGATTGCAGAAGCCAACTCCACATGACCCTCAAAACAAAAACGATGATGTAAATACATACTTACATACATACATAAGAAACCAACTATAGCACTGGTTATAATTGAGACAGGACCACAGTAGCCTATTTGGAGATTCCGTCTGAATTAGGATAAGGCATTCCTTCTGAAATGTCAATTAGAAAATGTGTTCCCTCTGGGAAGAGGAGACTTTGGGGAACCCACCTGGGAAGCAAGATAACAGGGGCACAGACTACAGCAAATAGAAATTTAAATTTTAGCTTCTTCAACCTGCCTACCTTCCTCCATCCCCAAGCCAACTCCCCTAGCTTCCCACCAACATCACAGTAGCTATGCAGATGAGGGAACAGAATTCTAAATATTCTCACTAGTATGTTCAGTATAGAGTTGCGTAAAAAGCATATGCATAGTTTTCCTCTTTTGACTGACAATTTGTAGAATTTACTACTGAGAAGAGTGTTGAAATATGGAAAAAAAATAACAAGGCTGATTCACTATGAGAGAATCAAGGCGCCACACCTATAAGATAAAATGGGCAAGAATTGCCTCACTTAGTCTTAGAGAAAAAAAACTAAAAGTGGAGAAGTGTGGAAGGAAACTATAAGAAAGGCAAAAATTCAGTCTTAGAAGAAAACATAATTCAAGAAACAGGCATACAATAGACAAGACACGGAAACAACCTCAGTGTCCATTGACAGAGGAATGGATAAAGAAGTTGTGGCAAATATATATATATATAATGGAATATTATTCAGCCACAAAATAATAGGAAATAAGTCAGATAGAAAAATAAATACTGTATGATCTCACTTATATGTGGAATCTAAAAAAGACATCACATTTGTAGTTACCAGAGGTGGGGGGGTTAGATGGAGGGGGAACTGAAGAAAAGGGGTCTAAACCTCTGGTTACAATATAAACAAGTACTAGGGATGTAACGTACAGTGTGATGACTATAGTTAACACTGCTGTGTAATATACATGAAAGTTGTTGAAAGAGTAAATCCTAACAGTTCTCATCACAAGGAAAAAAATTTTTTTTTTCTTTTTCTTTTTTTTTTTGCTTTTTTTATTGTATCCACATGAGGTGATGAATGCTAACTAAACTTATTGTGGTAATCTTTTCACAGTATATATAAGTAAAACCATTATACTCTATATCTTAAATTTATTTGGTGATGCATGTCAATTTATCTCAATAAAACTGGGAAAAAAATCTGCACATTGACAAAGAATAAAGATAATATATTTTTCTAAATAAAAAAGAAAGAAAACTAGAGGCATTTCTCACAAGTGCTTACATAAGGGCAAATAAAAACTAAAATGACATTTAATTGCCTCATAACATAATCCTAACCCATGTACCAGTTAAGCTACTAAGCTGCGAGAATAAGAAAACAATTTTCTGTTATAGAGGCAGAAAAGGCAAATTTTCTACAGACATCCTTTCAATTAGACCGGTCCCAGACGTCCCTATATCAAAATTCAATGTCAAAAAAATAAAGGATTAGTATCTACAATATTCTGAAAGAAAGTGTGGACAATAGCATCATGGCTACTCAACAGGCTCAGATATGAATGGCCTTGGTGAATAAAAAGCCCATAAACTCATTTTGGAAAAAAAAAAAAAAACCTATAAAATTTGTCATCTAAAGTTTGGTAGTCCAACAAAGAACTCAAGAATGGAGACGATGATTTAAAAAAAGAAAACTGGAGCCAGCCCTAATGGCCTAGTGGTTAAAGTTCAGTGCTCACCACTTCAGCAGCCCTGGTTGACTTCTAGGTCGTGGAACCACACTACTCATCTGTCAGTTGCCATGCTGTGGTGGTAGTTCACATAGAAGAACTAGAATGACTTACAACTAGGATATACAACTATACAATGGGGCTTTGGGGAGGAAAAAGGAAAAAAAGATTGGCAACAGATGTGAGCTCAAGGCAAATCTTTCCTTGCAAAAAAAAAAGAAAAGAAAATGAACACTGATGATGAGAAGTAAATCCATTCAAATTTAGATTCAGTATTAAACTGTGAATTGATGGTTACAAAATGTTAAAACCTTAGTGTAAAAATATTAGCATAACTAGCAAAAATCTGGAGGTAGAGGGAAAGGATTATAGGAGCTAATATGAAAACCCTGCTATTTTCATCTTTTATAGCAGGAAATCAATTAAAGTTATCTAAAATTAAAACATAAGTTTAAAGAAACACATAATGATTGCATTCTCTGATTTAATAACTTTTTCTTAACCTTAAAGGAATACATTAGGAAATGGTACATTTTGTGATGAGGAAACATTTATTTGAAATTTAGCAATTCCTCCAGTTTGTTCTCCTTATAATTTATGTGAGCTTGCATTTAATACAGTTTATTACATTTTTTATAAAATGTGATTTAATTAGACTTTTTTTAAATGTGTTTCTGTCTGCACACTTAACAGAGACTTGTCTGAAACCATGATCATCTCATATGCAGAGTACTTGTTTTTATTTTAATTTTCAATTTCGATACTTTTCATTATTGTTTGAAATATTTATAATGAGCTCATAATATTTAACCAAAAAAATAAGGAAGAAACAAATAGACAAGATGCTACATTGGTTAATTCTCAGAGTTGACATGTGGATTATTATTTTCTTAGTGTTATTTTTGTATACCACCCATGACCTAATTTTCCTTTAACTATGGCTTTATCCACTCACAATTTTGGAAACTTCTCAGAGGTACTCATTGCTATCATTTTTATGTTCATCCTTCCAAGTACATTTCTCTACATACAAAGGCGTGCGTGTGTGTGTGTGTGTATATACAATATTACTTATGGGTTTACTAAATGATTTCAGATTGCTCATATAGTTCTATAATTTTCCATTTTTACTTAACAGTAAGTCTTAGAAACCATTTCATATCATTACATAGTTCTAGCTCATGTTTTTTAATAGCTGTGTAATATTCTATAATGTTGACATACCATCACTTATTTAGCTATTTTTGGTAATTTATTTCCTATTCTTTCTTCTTAGAAATGCTACTATGAGCACAATTGTAAATATTTTCTTGGGCAAAGATTCAAATTTTAAAATATGACAAGTTGTCAGTTCCAAGTCCCTCTACTCCTTTGAAGATGCAGTGGGAAAATTGTTATTATCAGTGAGAACTAATTCGATTCCTTTTTATGAGTTCCAATTGCAACAATCACCACAGTATCTAGTCATAAATGTAATTTTTATTATATACATCCAAATGTTATTGGCTAGAGGCCCTTCCAGGGAGAATCGAAGTAAAGGAGGAATAGAAAAACAGAGGGAAATTTTAGTTGCATATAAGATAAGGCAATGGAGTAGTTGTAGACAAAGAAAAGCAATGTAGCAAGTCTGACCTGCTCATTTTTAAAGAAAGACTATGAGGTGTTTTGTTTTGTTTTGTTTCTTGGTGAGGAAGATTAGCCCTGAGCTAACATCTGTTGCCAATCCTCCTGTTTTTGCTGAGGAAGATTGGCCCTGGGCTAACATCTGGGCCCATCTTCTTCTACTTTATATGTGGGACAGCTGCCACAGCATGGCTTGATTAGTGGTGTGTAGGTCCGTGCCTGGAATCTGAACCTGTGAAACTTGGGCCACCGAGATGGAGCGTGCGAACTTAACCACGACGTCACCAGGCTGGCCCCAAGGATTTTGTGTTTTTTCACTATAAAACTTGTGTTCGAGGGGCCGGCCCCGTGGCTCAGGGGTTAAGTGCGCGCGCTCTGCTACTGGCGGCCAGGGTTCGGATCCCGGGCGCGCACCGACGCACCGCTTCTAGGGCCGTGTTGAGGCCATGTCCCACACACAGCAACTAGAAGGATGTGCAGCTATGACATACAACTATCTACTGGGGCTTTGGGGGGAAAAAAAAAAGGAGGAGGATTGGCAATAGATGTTAGTTCAGAGCCGGTCTTCCTCAGCAAAAAGAGGAGGGTTAGCACGGATGTTAGCTCAGGGCTGATCTTCCTCACCAAAAAACAAAAAAAACAAAAAAACTGTTATTTGAATTGAGTTCTCTCTACAGGTTCCTCTCCCAACCAGGAAGTTACATTTGAGAATGACTGGTGAACTCCCAGAATGCTCCTGGAGAGCCTCACAAAAAGGATACTTGCTCCAGGCAGAGTGGAGACACCACCTTGGAATCGTCTCCAAAGGAGATCTCCAGCTGCTGTCCACTCTCCAGTCAGGAGGACAATCTCATGCCCCTTATAAACACAGTAACTTCCTGTACCTTTTGTTACAGAAGGGCTCTACTTCTCTAGCTCGAGAAGCTCATTACACCTTCCTGTCTTATTTCCCCTGTGGGCTCAGTATGGGGCTTACAGTTAGGACTTGCAAAAGCATGTCAATAAATATGATGTATATGTTTAGTAAACAGATCTTTCCTGTTTCTTTTGTGTCCAGTGTAATTGGAACAATTAGTATATTTTTATTTAGGTCAAGAATGTAGGAAAAGTACCAAGTGACTTAGGAAGACACACTGAAAGCTTCTTGCTGTGAAACTATTACCAGAGCATTATATTCACTTCCAGGGATAAAAAAAATCAGTTAAATACCACGATCCAGGCCAGCCTCGGTGGCCTAGTGGTTAAGTTCAGTACGCTCCGCTTTAGTGGCCTGGTTTCGTTTCCTGGGCACGCACTTATACCACTCCTCTGTCAGTGGTCACTCTGTGGTGGTGGCTCACAGACAAAAAGAGGAAGACTGGCAGCGGATGTTAGCTCAGAGCAAATCATCCCCAGGGGGGAAAAAAAAAAAAACATGATCCATGACCTTAAGTTATTTGTAGTTTTGCTAATAGAACATAATAAAGGAAAAATTTAAGAGCTGTCAAGGTGTGCTGAAGTGAGAGGTGATTTAGGACTCAGGTAACTGGAGTAGACGTCTATATGAATATCCTAATTGAGCCAGGCTGGGCTCTACAGAGTATTTCCTCCCAGACACCAGAATTTTAATCAAACTCTTATTTCTCTTCTACGTCTCTTCATGTGTCCAAGTTCTTCACATTTCCCAAGGCCCAATGCCCAACTAAACCCCTCTCCAATTAATCTGAACAGCGATGATCTACCTTCAGTTTTTGGTCAAGTGCTGCCTGCTTTGTTTATACAAATCTCTCTTGTAAGTTTTATGAGGCAAGGACTATAACTTTGTTTTCCTTCTCAAAAATATTTATCTCAAGTTTACATATACACCAGGAGAGGAAGAACAACAACAAAAAGAGCAGTGCACAATAATTTGTTTGATCAAAATGCCATATCAGGAAATATCTTGCCTGTGATAGTCTTTAAGTATGAAAGTACAGAGAATTGTGGAAGACAAAAAACTGGCCAAGAAGTTCTCTTTCTTACGTAGTTGAGAAGTCTGTCCATTTTCTGAAACAACCCTTGGGCTAATCCCACTCATTTTCCAATGCCAACTGCTCCTCTCTGTGCCAGTCCAAATCAGACATAAGAAAGAGGTGTAGAATGGATAAGATGAGATTACAATTTTTCCCTGTCCCTCTACATGCTCTCAAAACCCCTACTATATGAAAAACACTAGCTGCCCTTTTTTCCTTTCCTACCATGTCATCTCTGCGGAGGCTAGCATCTCTTATTCTCTAGCACTGTCCATATCTTCTCTCCCTGTCTTGAAAACAGATGTACTGTCTTTGTTCTCTGCTTATCCTTTCTCCCTTACCTATGTTCATGCCAGTGCCTTCTACTCCATTTTGTTCCCCTATCCACAAGAAAATTAGTTTTCATGTACAAAAGATATCTAGAAACCATACAAATAGAAGTCATGGTTTTGATAAGCATATCCAGATGAGCACAGATGATCTCAGGGATAGAGAATTAATTTACCTCTTAATCATGATCCCTTCCTAGGAGCTCAAGGGAAGTAGAGACCTGAAACCATCAGTTTTCCTTCTTGGATGCTACTTTCAAAGAATTCATGTTGGGCAAAGTCAGTTTGATTTTGAGGGCAGGTGAGGCTCCTGGTTCCCACCTCCACTGCTCTTCAGACATTTTTCCAGAAGTTCTCACCAACCAAGGCTCCCTTGGGACAGATGAAAGGCACCCAACACCCTTCCTTGTGCATCAATATATTCACACTTGAATACAGATACAACTAACTTGCATTATCTCTGCCTGTGCAATGAACCTCAGCCAAAATATTTATTAATAATAGACTGTGTAATCTCCAAATGCCCTAGACAACATTGCACTAACTGAATATTATTTAAAATCATCTTCAGGAAGAAAAAAAGCTTTAATAATTTATGTCTTCTTGGCTTTTTAAATTTTCTTTATTGCATTTTGGCAGGGCATACTAGGTCTAAATTGAATAAAATAAGATATCACATACTGAGTATTAATTACCACAATATTAAGAGATCCTACGGCTTTGCCTTCTGAGCTGAACAGTGGCAAACTGAAGTGGAATTTTAAAAATCGCTGGCTAATGTTCCTCTACTCAGAACATGAGTTATGTACATGTTCCATAGCTTTTACATTTTATTTGAATTCTATTAATGAGAGCAACTATTGGCCTGAATGAGGCAAAAACTGGGCCTGGAGACATTATACAGTAGATCAGACGATACTAGGACAGAATCTGTTTAAGGGCTCAGAAGCAAAAGAGGTGGGAGTTGAAGATAAGAATTCCTTCAGGAGCCAGAAAATCTAGGGAGATAGTTAAGGCTGAAGCTGTCACTTAATCCAAAGAAATAAAAACATCCTAAAAGCCAGTGAGCTGGGAAATTTCACACCAACTGGTGAGAGTGAGGGGACTCCAGGAGATCCAAAGCAGTAGACACAGAGTTGGGTGGCACTGAGTGAGGAAGTATTTGGGAGGGCCAGAGCAAGACCTAGGGAGAGTATATATTGTGTCCTAGGCATCAATTTGTCTAGGAACAAATTTTAAACTCGACCATGAGGTCTTTGAACTTAATGTACATCATCTTGAAGGAAATACCCTCCTCAAACAATCTCTCCACAGTACTGGATTGGTGACTTCATTGCAGGGAAAAAGAATCACCCATCTACCACTGGTGAGAGTATTCATGGCACAGTCAGAGTGGCTGGTGAAAATGAGAGAGCAAGAAAAAAGCTGAATGCTAGGAAGGAAGTAGCTTCCTACCCTCGCACACACAACCAGACTTGGGCATTACCACTTTGCACGTGACTCATGATCACTCAATATTGAACTATTGAAAGGTTTTCCCCTTGAGAATATACACAGAAAAGAATCTCTATTATATAATATTATACTATGAAGTTGAAAAGAATAAACAAAATTATAAAATTATATTTTGTAGAAGTCAGCTTACCTAGGAAATCCAAACCAATCTTCAGGCAAAGTATTAATATTCATCAATCTTTATAACGAAGTCATAAAATACAGAATTAATAAAATATTCCACAGTCAATTTTATTCTGTACGCTAGATACAGAAACTGTAAGAACTGTAAGAACTAGATAAAGAAATTGTGATACCATTTATATTAGTATTAAAGAAATTGTAAATTCTACCACTTACAAAAACATCCAAAAATCAAACATCTGGAAAACTATTCACATATATAACTTATACATATATTTAACAAATGTATATATATAAATATTATATATATATTTATGTATATGGCAAAGGTATGCAAATTTCTACACTAAAAACTAAAACTATTACTGACAAAACTTTAAAAGACCGAAGTAAAAGGAGAGCTACAAAATGTTCATGGTTTGGAAGACTCAATCATGTACAGAAAAAAATTATCCCCAAATCAATCTGTAAACTCAATGCATCCCAATTAAAATCCCAGCAGAGTGTGTGTGTGCACGCATGTGTTAGTCATCGTAGAAATTGACAATTCTAAAATTTGAAGGGAAACTCAGAGATCCAAGATCACCAGAGACATTATTGAAGAAGAAAGCTAGCAAATGGACAGTACCGAAAGCAATATTTACTCCAAAGCTGTGGTACCACGTCATGATCTTGGTACAAATATAGATACACAACCAAGGATACAGAATCTAGAAAGCATGTACACTTATAAATTCACCTGGTGTCACTGCAAGGATGAACTGTAGCGCAGTAGGGAAAAGATGGTCTTCTCAAGTAGATATAAATTTGGTTTAAAAAGATACATCTAGATCCTTACCTCACTTCTCACTTAAAAATAAGTTCCAAATAGATGTCAGATCTAAATATGAATGGAAAAGTAGTAAAAAATCTTTTTAAAGAAAAGCACCAGAGGATGTAATTTTGATTGTAGAGTGGGTAAAGATCTTTAACAGGACACAAAAAACATAAAAAAATAAAACTGATAACTTTTTGTTTTAGTAAATTTGAATTTATGTTCCTCACAAGATATTAATAAGAGAGTTAAAGGCAAACTACAGACTACTAGTATCAGTAGTAGAACATACTGATAGTAATATATATGACAAAGGCACTGTATTTAGAATACATGAAGAACACCTACAAATCAATAAGTCACACAACCCAACAGAAAAATAAACAAAAGACTTATCTCTTTACAAAAAAGGACACCAAAACAGCCAATAAGTTTATGAAAACATGTTGAACTTCTTTAGACATCATAGAAGTGCAAATTAAAATACAAATGGTTTAAGTGAAAAGATAAAACACCAACTATTGGCTGTGAAATACCACCAAGGGTGTGAATAAACCAGAGTCCTCATACACACTGCTGGTGAGTTAAATTGGCACAGCCACTTTGGAACACTGCTCAGGATTATCTAATAAAGCTGAAAAATGGCATATCCTAAGGCCCAGCAAGTCTACTCTTAGACATATGCACATTAGAAAGGTTAAGCAAAATGCAAATATTAGAATACGACAATATTTGTAATAGCAAACAAAAAACAAAGCCCAGGAACTATCCACATGTCCATCAGCATTAGAATAGATAAATAAATTGGGAAACATTCCTACAATGGCATTATTTCATAGTAACAGAATTACTAGATGAATATAATAAAAGTAATTTAAGAAAGAACCAAGGCTAAGTCGATATTGTATATTTCCATTTTTATAAGATACAAAAACAGATAAAACTGTTCTTTACTGTTAAGAAGTAGGACAGTGCTTAACTGCAGGGGCATGATAGAGACTGGAAGGGGGAAGAAAAGCAAGCTTCTGGGGAACGGGGAATATTCTAGGGGCCAGTTGCTTAGGTGTGCTGTATGTGTAAATATTCGTTAAGCTGTAAACTTATAACATATGTGTTTTCTCTGTTTATAGTATACGTCAATAAAAAGTAAAAGAAATTTGTATTTGACACAGTGGCGCATGTCATGAACTCTCAAGACATTGTCTGGGTTTCAGCCTAACCCTGCTACTGCTACTTACTAGTTGGGCAAGTTTCATAGTACCTCAGTTTTATCACCTATAAAGTGGGAATCATAAGGAGGGATTGTGCACATGAACCCTCCGTTAACAAAATCCTGTTGAGGACTTCGATTATTACAGCATCAGACATGGAACGGGGACACAGAAAGTCATACATCTGCCTCTTTACAAAAGTTAAGGCTATAAAGTTCTCACTTGCGTGAAAAGGAGAAAAAGGAAAATACAAAGAACTTAGGGCCAATGGGGGAAGATGCAAATCATAAAGACCAGTACTGGAAAGGCTACTAAAATAATATCCCAGAGAAATTTCAGGAATTAGTATACATGGCTGAAAAATAAAGAGAAATCCAAAGGGAGAAAAAAGATACAAGGGTAAATGATAAATGAGAAAAGCATACAATGAGAAATAAAAGATTGCTAGGAAGCAAAACAACTAGCATGGGAGGCATTAAAGAGCAACATTTATGCTGCAGAAAATTAGGAATAAAAACTGGATAATTTTAGCTTCCTCCATACAGGAAAAGATAAAAATAATGATGATAAAGGGAAAACTCAAAGAAGACAATACACTGATAAGTGTTGTCCTTGAACAAAAGAACAAATGGCATAAGCAACTATTAAGAGTAAACTAAAATAATGTAAAATAATCCTTTCTTGAATAAAAACGCAAAATGAATGACATCTTTACAACAAATTTAACAAGTTTTAAAATAAATCTAAAGAAAGAAAAATGTTAGGAATATCTAGCAAGATAAGTCTAATTTATCTCAGCACGGTGCCAAGCACATTAGAAGGTGTTTAATAGCTTTCTGCTGAATTAAAAAATAAGTTAACTGAAAATGATATGAAGATGAGTAAAAATCTTCCCTAAGAATGTTTAAAATGGAGGAAATTTTGCAGGTACACAAATAGTGTACAAAGCACCACGTGTGGTAGTAGAATTAGCAAAGTTCTGGAGTCAGAATTGATTCGTTTCCAATTTTTTTGCGGTAAAATACACATAAAATTTACTATCTTGACCATTTTTAAGTGTACAGTTCAGTGGTATTAAGTAAATTCATATTGTTGTGCAACTGTCACCACCATCCACCTCCAGACTTCTTTTCACCTTGTAAAACTGAAACTCTGAACTCGTTAAACAGTAACTACTGTTCCACCTTTCACCTAGCCCCTGGCAACCACCATTCTACTTTCTGTCTCTATGATTTTGACTATCCTAAGTAACTCATATAAGTGGAGTTGTATAGCGTTTGTCTTTTTATAACTGGCTTATTTCACTCAACATAATATCCCCAAGGTTCATCCATGGTATAGCATGGCAGAGTGTCCTTCCTTTTTAAGGCTGAATAATTTTCCATTGTATGTGTATACCACATTCTGCTTATCCATTCATGTGTCAAAGGACGTCTGGGTTGCATCACATTTTAGCTATTACAAATGATGCTGTTATGAACATATGTGTACAAACACCTCTGAGACCCTGCTTTCAGTTCTTTTGGCTATACCCAGAAACGGAATCATTGGGTAAAGTGATAATTATATTTTCAATATTTTTGGGAACCACCATACTGTTTTCCATGGTGGCTGTACCACTTTACATTCCCACCAACAGCACACAAGTGTTCCAATTTTTCCATGTCCTTGCCAACACTTACTTTTTTTTTTGATGGGAAACATCTTAATTGGTATGAGGTATCTCATCGTAGTTTTTGATTTGCACTTCTCTAATGATTAGTGATTTTGAACATCTTCCCAGGTGCTTGTTAGCAATTTGTACACCTTCTTTGACAAAATGTCTGTTCAAGCCCTTTGCTCATTTTTGAATCAGGTTGTTTGTCGTTGCTGAGTTTTAGGAGTTCTCTGTATATTCTGGATGTTAATTCCTTATCAGATATATGATTTTTTTCAAATATCTCCTCCTATTTGCTGGTTTTCCCTTTTACTCTGTTGATAGAGTCTTTCAATGTACAGTTTTTAAAAAATTTTCATGAAGTTCAATTTGTCTTTCTTTTGTTGCCTTTGCTTTTGATATAATATCCAAGAAATCATTGCCAAATCCAATGTTGTGAAGCTTTTACTCTATATTTTCTTCTAAGATTTTTAAGTTTTAGATCTTACATTTAGGTCTTTGATCCATTGACTTAGTTTTTGTATATGGTTTCAGGGAAGGGTCCAACTTCATTCTTTTGCATGTGGACATCCAGTTTTTCCAGCACCATTTATTCTCCTTTCCTCATTGAATGGTCTTAGCCCTCTTGTGAAAAATCATTTGATAAACCTATATATTTTTATTTCTGGGCTCTCTATTCTATTCCATTGATCTATATATCTGTCTTTCTGCCAGTAACACACTGTTCTGATTACTGTAGCTTTGTAGTCAGTATTGGAATCATAAGATATTGTTCCTTTTCCAGATTGTTTTGGCTATTTGGGGGTCCCTTCAGATTTCATATGAATTTTAAGATGGATCTTTCTATTTCTTCAAAAGTCTTTTTCCATCTTTTCATTTTCAACTATTTGTGACTTTGGATCTAAATTGACTCAATATAGCAGTATATTATTGGATTTTTAAAATTCATTCTGCTAATCTGTCTTTGATTAGAAAGTTTAATCTATTTACATCTAAACAATTACTGATAAGAAGGAACTTATTTTTGTCACTATGCTATGTGTTTTCTATATTCCTTATAGCTTTTTGTCTTATTTCCTGCATTACTATCTTCTCTTGTGCTTAGTTGATTTTTTGTAGTGAAGTGTTTTAATTCCCCTCTCATTTTCTTTTGCTTATATTCTACAGCTGTTTTCTTCGTGCTTACCACGGAGATTACATTCAATATCCTAAAAGTCTAACACTCTACTTTATATCATCTTAACTTCAATAACATACAAAGTAGTGCTCCTTTAAAACTCTATTCCCATTCCTTCTAGTTTTTGATGTCAAAATACTACATCATGATATATTGAGTGTCAAAAAACTAATGTTCTTTGGAATGTATTAGCTTTTTAAACTACATAGAAAACAAAATGTGGGTTTACAAACCAAAGTTACAACGATATTAGCTTTTATAATTTATAATTAGCTTTTATAATCATGTATTTACCTTACTGTAATCTTTATTTCTTCATAGGGCTTCAAATTACTGTCTGGTGTCCTTTCATTTCAACCTACAGGACTCTGTAGCATTTCTTACAGGGCAGATCTAGCAATAGCAAACTCCCCTAGCTTTTGTTTATCTGGGAATGTCCCAATTTCTCCCTTTTAAAGGACAGTTTTGCCATATAGAGGATTCTTAATTTACAGTTCCCTTTTAGCGTTTTAAATATAAGCCCACTGCCTTCTAACCCTCAAAGTTTCTGATGAGGAATCTGGTTTTCTCACTGGGGGATCCCTTTTACGTGGTGAGTCACTTTCTCTTGCTGCTTTCAAGATTCTCTCTCTTTTTTTTTTTTTTGCTTTTGATAGTTTGATTTTAATATGTTTCAGTGTGGCTCTCTATGAGTTCATCTTACTTGCAGTTAGTTGAACTTCTTGGATATTTATAATCATGTCTTTCATCAAATTTGGGGAATTCTCAGCCATTATTTCTTCAAATATTTTCTCTACAACTTTCTCTCTTCTCCTTCTAGTACTCCCACAATGTGTGTGTTGGTCCACTTGATGGTATCCCACAGATTCCTTAGGGTCTGCTCACTTTTCTTCAATCTTTTTATTTCTTACACTTGATAATTTCAGTTGTCCTATTTTCAAGTTCACCGATTCTTCTGCCTACTCAAATCTGTCTTTGAAGCCCTCTAGTGAATTTTTCATTTGTTACTGTACTTTTCAGTTCCAAAATTTCCTTGGGGGTTTCTTTTTAGGTTTTCTATATTGATATTTCCATTTTATTCATATATAATTTTTATTTTCTCCATGTCTTCCTTTAGTTCTTTGAATATTTTTAAGACGGTTGTTTTAAAGTCTTTGTATAGCAGATCTGGGAGACAGTCTTTCTCTGGGACAGTTGGTCTATTTTTTTCCTTTGCCTTGGCATTCTGTGCTGTTTCTTTGTATAGCATGTGATTTTTTGTTGAAAACTAAACATTTTAATCTATTAATGTGGTAGCTGGAGATAAGATTCTCCTCCTTCCCCAGGGTTTGCTGGGATTTTGTTTTGTTTTTCCTTCATTGATATAGACTGTCTCTGTGCTGAGGATAAGCTTGAGGTGTAAATTTCAGGTCTTTTCTGAACCTGGGCAAGTATGATGACTTTCTAATTACCCATCTATTTATGGTTGCTTTTAGATGTCGTAGTCTTTAATGTCTGGCTCCCAAAAGGGGAAAAAAGAAAAATGAACGGGGAGGAAAAGGTAATGGTCCTTTAAATCCCCTGGAAGTCACTTCAGCTAGAGGGGAAGGGGATAGCAACAACGCATGGAGGTGTAACAACAATGGCTGCCTGCGCCTCCATGATCAGAACCAGCAATCAGAACACAGATCCTTGATATTTGTAGGACAGAATCTTGATTGCCCACCCTAGCTCCTGCAAGCTATGCTCCAGAAATATGGGTACAGCCGCCTGCCATGGGGCTATGGCCTGGGTGATGGGCAGCTGCTGCCTAGCTAGGAGCTACATTTGACTGAAATTAACTGCAGTTTATCATCCAAGCCTTCCTCTGGAAGTTGAAAAACACTTACTAGACTCTAGAGTTTCAAAATAGTTACATGGGACAGATTCTGCTAGTATAATTGTTGTCTGGATGGGGAAACAGATTCCTGGTGCTTCCTACTCTGCCATCTTACCACAATCCCCCTCTCTGGATTTGATTCTCGACTGTTGTCCTTATTTAATGATTTACTATTTCAAATTTCTGAAACCATGTGTCTCATATCTTTCTTCATATGTAAGAAGGGGAAGCTAACAATAACAATGACTGTAATAGGAATCCCTTCACCAAGAGCTTATCATGTTTCAGGCAATGTGCTATCCACTTTAGTACTAAAAAAACCTATAAGTTTGATGACATTAGAAGACTCACTTTACACACAAAAAAGGTAAGAATCAGAAAGTGAAAGAATTTCTCAAGGACACAGAGCTAGTAAATGGTGGACTACTCCAGGGAACATAGGCACCTGTTTATCATACAAGTATATGAGGTACATATACATTTCCTGGCACAATGCTAAGCAGAGTGTTGATTCTCAGTAAATGAAAGCTTGGTCAGTAATAGCAATATTGCTATAGCAGTACTTGCATATAATGGAGGTGCCACGTAAATGTTGCGATGGCCCAGCTACATCAAAGAAAGCATCTTATGCATCTGGGCAAATGAGATGGTGAATAACCTATTCAAAGGTTATTAGAAACTTTAAAAACTTAAAAGACTTTAAAAATTTATTTTCCCTTAAAGTAACAAAGTCATACTTTTCACATTGCTTGTCCTACCCCATCCAAAGAACAATACAGCTGGCAAATGAGGGAACCATGACACTCTCTGGTTTTTATATAGGAGAATCTCTGGAAAGAGGAACCCAGAAAACTGCCAGGTAGAAGCCCATGTTGGAACACGGCTGGCATGGCTGGTCTTCTAGTTTACAGCATCTATGACCCCATCACAAATAGAATAGGAAAATGTACAATTTTTCCATCTAGCAAAACAAACTCACCTTATTCTTTGGCTTTTGTTTATCTAAAGCAAAAGGAGACCTCTTCTTCGATATTCCTGACCTAAGTTTATTCCTGACAACTGTTTACAATCCTCTTTCAAGGTCTATCTTTCTTTTTGCTTCCTTCTTAATATTTTGAGCATTTAATATTTGCTCATTGGGAAAAGAGAATATATATATTGTTTTGTTGAGGAAGACCTGAGCTAACACCTGTTGCCAATCTTCCTCTTTTGTTTTTTTTTGGTTGAGGAATATTAGCCCTGTGCTAACATCTGTTTCGATCTTCTATTTTACATGTGGGTAACTGCTACAACATAGTTGATGAGTGGTCTAGGTTTGCACTCAGGATCCAAACCTGGGTACCCGGGTGCTGAAGCGGAGCGTGCCAAACTTAACCATTAGGCCACGGAGCCGGCCCCTAGAATATATTCTATTTCACTGATTTCCCAAGTGTTTTAAATGTTTCCCTTATGAATATGATTTTGGCTTTGCTACTTATTGTGTGTGTGTGTGTGTGTGTGTGTGTGAGGAAGATTAGCCCTGAGCTAACATCCAATGCCAATCTTCCTCTTTTTGCTGAGGAAGACTGGCCCTGGGCTAACATCTGTGCCCATCTTCCTCTACTTTGTATGTGACACCACCACAGCATGGCTTGACAAGCAGTGTGTCAGTGCACGCCCAGGGATTCGAACCTGCGAACCCCAGGCCGCCAAAGCAGAGCACACACACTTAAGTGCTGGGCCACCGGGCTGGCCCCAGTTTTGCTACTTTTTTTACATATATATTTGCATACGTTTTAGGAAAAAACCCTTTGGATGTAAACTTATGCTTGAATATTAGTAAAAACGATATTAAGAAGAAAGTCATGAGTTTAACACAGAATTTGGAGGAATAATTTCAAAGCCACATGGATCTCAGAGACTCAATTGACACTTTCAGGTGATCAATTATAGAGAAGATTTTAGAAAAGACATTTTAAGACTTTTTCCTCTCTTCGCACTCAGGCCAGGCACAACGGGGCCTGAAATGCTCTTCCTCCTAATGGAGGATTCGGGAAGGGTAATTAGTTTCTCACATCTGTAGGAAAGGGCTGATTCTGTGCTCATTCATGTAACTGGTTATAAATGAAAAGGCACTTACTCTCTGAAACCTCGATTTAAAAATATATTGAAACAATTATATACCTATTCAAATATGTTTTTCCAAGTAATAATCTTAGATGACTTAAAATTATACTGACAAAACAACTGCACTAGCTTTTAAACTAATGACACAATCTCATGGATAATTTCCTTAAATACATCAGAGATGTGAGTGCCTAAATCATATCATTGCAGAGAGCTATTTCCCTCAATGAATTCTTCCTCCTGGAATCTTACTGCTTCATAGATCAGGTAAAAACTTTCACTTAAAATACAACTCTAAACTTGGCTCTGGACCCTGAAGCTGAGACACCTGTGAATATTCTTAGACCTTTCCACTTTCTGTGTCCTCTTGTGTTCCAAATGTCTCTTCTGCACACAGCAATTTACTTTGTGAAGGGATCTAACGATGGTAAGTGGCTTTAAAAATTTCCCAAATTTCCGTCCCTTAGTGTGAACTGGCTTTTCCTGATGAGCTCCCATTATGCAAACGTCTTAACCTTACTCTCCCTTTCTCACAGTAGTTTTTCTCTCCTTGTGGTTCAATATGTAACAGATACATAGGTGTTTAATGGAAAAAAAAAATCAAGATAAACTGTTAGTTCTTAGGAAGCTATAATAGAAAGTGAAAGCATGCACCCTAGCTCCAGAAGCTTTATAGTCTTTTTACTGTTTCTAAATTTAAGAAAAAATATATTTTAATGGCAAGTTTTAAAAATTTTCTTATGATTATTTTTACCAAAAATGTTACAAAATATATTTAATCAGGCAATTCTAGTGCCCTTTATTTGCCTAACTGTCCTCTTTAATTTTTTTCCAATCTGAGAAATAAGCAAAGACTTCACAGGATAACTTGAATTTTACAAAATGAACGCTGCAAAATGAGTCACCTAGGACAGAAGGAATCAGGTTCTCATACAGGTCTTCTAACGTTGTTTCCTGAAGTTGTAGCTTCAAAACTGTATCTGGCGTTCTGCTGATTTCATTATGAGTGGTGCCCTTGCAGACAGGGAAGATGTTCATTCTGCTTTAAGGTCAATCCTGTCCCCCAGCAGAAGGTTCAGCACACTAATTTGATGCACAACAGAATCTCTTTGTTCAATATTGGCTCATGACAGGTAGAAGCAGTGACGGGTGATAGAGGTGTTTTAGACCAGCTGAATTTAGGGGACTTGAAGCATGTAACAGACATAGTCTGCAATAGTGAACCATAGCCAGGCAATGATATATTTTCTTGATTTGGTATGTGTTTGTTTCCTAGAATTGTCCCCTATCCTACAAAAATAAATGAAATTTTAACTGCGGATACAATGTTGTAGTCATTGCTGATAATGTGGCATTGTAATGCATTCACAGGATTGGAAGTGCTGAGCTGCAGGAATAAGGAAAACCAAGTTCCTGTCCCAGCTCTGTCACCAGAAAAAAAAAAAAAGAGCTTTTGAGACCTTGCTCTTTAATCAATAAGGGTCTCCATTTAATGCCTTCATCTGAAAAAATGAGAAGTTTGGATAAACCAGCCTGAACTTCTCTAACAATCTGGGACCTATGAAATATAACACATATGTGTAAACTATTAAAACATTTCTGTGTGTGGGAATAATGGTCTCAGTAAAGTAAATATACTGTTTTGTATTCCAGATGTCAAATAGGAATTTAATACAAGAGTCACATCATTTGTGCCATAAACAATATGTGATCTTTCTGTAATGTCTGTAATGTGATGAGGGACATCTTTAGATATATGAGACAAATGATATGTATGTATATCACTTCCTACTGTTTTACTGTCAAGTACATTTTTGTTATCATTATGTAAACTGTAAAGTATTGTAACATATTATTCACACCTCTTTGGGTAAAATTCTACTCAATGAGCTCACGGAGCCTCTTCCCTTACTCAGTTTCTGGTGTCATCCACTAATCAGCTGTGTGACCTCCAACAAATCACTACACCTCTCTTTGCCTTAGTTTTCTCATCAGTAAAACTGTACATGTATAGTAGACCAGTACTTTCCAAAATATAACTAGTTTGTAACAACAACAACAAAAAAGTGTGACCAAAAGGATTCTGTGGACAAAGATGTTCAGGAGACGCTGCAGACTCCATCTGCTCTCAGATTTGCCGTCACATTAGCATTCTAAAGGCTCTGAGAATCCTGCACTACAGGAACCTGATTCATTCTAATTAACCCAGTGTGTTCCAGACACATCTATTCATGAAATCCCTTATTTCTGAGTAACAGCAGTTAATGAACTCCTCAGAGATAATGGTCTTGGGACATTTAGGGAAACTTCAAAGTAAGTGTCCTCCAAGGTCTCTTTTGAGGTAGAATATTTTATGAAATCTTGAATGACAGTTTTTGACAGGGATTAAATAGTGAAGTTGCAGTGTGGAACTTAGGAATTTTGAAGTGATGCTTGTAAATCTAAACCCTGGGGCGTCTCCCCATTTCTCCTCTATCACATTATTAAATTAGTACATTGACTAATACAATAGATTATGTCCCAGTAGTGGGGAAGAACAGAGGAATATTAGGCTGGAAGCCAAGTACCTGGTTCCATGGTTCAAACTCAGGCTTGAAATTGGCAGTGGGGGAATTTGGGCAAACTGTAGTACTTTTAAACTTTAATTTACTGATTGAAAAATAGTCAATAGAATAATACAGAATGAAAAAGTAGACAGTACAAATCTCACCATTTTTGAGAACTTGGGCCAATGTACAAAATGTTTCAAATGGTTCAAGCTAGAATGGGAGTACATACCAACTTAATGAATTTAACCATATCTTGGAAGGAGAAGTGAGGTATCTAGTAAAGAGATTTATGCCTGCAGTGTTGGGTTTGCTTTACTCCCTAGCTCTCCCTCATTTTTCCTATGTTTCTGGAAGATTGGTTATGTGTATACTACTGCTTAAGACAGTTCTATTTTAGAAAGTTAACTCCATAATTAAATAATTATTGAGAGGACTTTTGGTTTCTATCCAGCAGGTAAGGAGCTTGGAAGTCACTAACTAACAACAACTAAACAGCCAAAAAAACTGAAAAAAAAACAAAGCAAAAACAAAAACTTTTCTTAGATCCATCAGAGTAGTGAGATCACAGAGCAAACCATTGTCCCCCAAAGTGGAGAGAGAGACAGACTGGATACAGATCTTCACAATTTATCAGAGCAGAAATCCACAAGCAGAAACCTCTACAGACCAGAGTAGGAAAATCTGAACTGCCTTCAAGAGAAATTATTTTCCCAGACCCCAACCTATTGAGATTTTTATCAGCCCAACTGACTTGAGGAAAAGGAAATACCCAACTCAAGCTCCCTTTAGTTTTCAAAGTGGAGGAAGGAAAGGGAAATACACAGGTCTAGCCCCATCTAGCCATCCTGTCCCACTGTAAGGTAGGGGGAACCGAGAAGCACTTGTGAAGTTCACAATCCAAGGGCACAGGCTCATGAAATTACAGACCTAATCATGAGATTACAGAATGATTCTTCTCCCTTGCCATCCTTACCACCACATTACTAATGGCCTAGTTATTGCAGTTACTTTTGCCCGATATATCAAGCCCAGCTATCAAAAATGTATTTAAAAAAATGCTAAAAGGCAAAAAGCACAGTTTGAAGAAACTGAGCATCAGAACTGGAATCAAATATGTCAAGAATGTTGGAATGAATAGACCAAGATTTAAAACAAAACAAAAATCCCCTAATGATTAACATGCTAAGTACTCTAATGTACAAAGTGGAGAACCTCCCAGAACAGATAGATAATGTAAGCAGAGAAAGATAATACCTAAGAATTAAAAAGAAATGTTAGAGATCAAAAACACTGAAACAGAAATGAAGAATGCCTTTGATGGGCTTGTTAGCAGACTGAACATGGTTGAGAAAAGAATCTCTGAGCTTGAGGATATGTCAATGGGAACTTTCAAAACTGAAATCAAAGAGAAAAAAGTCTAGGAAAAAATGGAAAAGAACAGTGGGCAAAAGTTATAACTTATACATAAAGGGAATACTAGAAAGAAGATAGAAAGAGAAAGGAATAAAGAAATACTTGAAGTAACAGTGGCTGAGAATTTCTCCAAATTAATTTCAGATACCCAAGCCACAAATGCAGGAAGCTTAGGGAACACTAAACAGGATAAATACAAAAAAATAAATAAATAAATACAGCCAGGCATAGTATATCCAAAATGTAGAAAATCAAAGATTAAGAAAAGAGTTGAAAGAAAAAAAAAAAAACTTATAGAGGAGTAAAGATAAGAATTACATCAGACTTCTCCTCAGAACTCATATACATAAAGAAAGGGAGAGCTCTGGAAAAGGAATAAGGTAAAAAGAAAAAACCTCTTATTAACAATAGCAACAATGTATTCAATTACGTATGTTTATATGTGTGTGCATATGGATGCTTATGTATAAGTGAAGTAAATAACAGCCACGATGCAAGGGATGAGAAGGAAGTATTAGGAATATTTCATTGTTATAAGCTACTCACATTAGCTATGAAGAGACATAGTGTTACTTGAAGTGGACTTGGATTAGTTGTAAACAAATACAGCAGACTCCAGGGCAACCACTAAAAAACATTTTTTAAAAAAGTTATAATTGATAGGCTATGAAGAGAGAAAAGTAGAATTTTATATGAATCATATAAAATGCTCAATTAAAACCACAACAAGCAGAAAAGGAATGGGAAATAAAAACAGGAATAAAGAACAAGAGCAACATATAACCAACAGTAACAACTTTGGTAGATATTAATCCAACTGGATTAATAATCACTTTAATCAATGGTGTAAATATACCAATTAAAAGATACAGATTGTCTGAGTGGATGAAAATACAATTTTGTTGTCTACAAGAAACTCACTTTAAAGATATATTTAAAAAATGATAGAGAAAGATATATCATGCTAACACTAATCAAAAGAAAGCTAAAGGAACTATATTAAATTCAAATACAGCCAACTTCACAGAAAGGAAAGTTATCAGGGATAAACAGGTACATTACATAAAGATGAAATGGTCAATTCTCCAAGCAGACATAGCAATCTTTATTGTGCATGTGCCTAACAATGGAGTGTCAAACTACACTGAGGCAAAAACTCATAGAACTGCGGGAAAAACAGATGTTCTTACTATCACAGCTGGAGACTTCAACCATCAGAAATGGACAGGTCCAGCAGTCAGAAAGTCAGAAGGACATAACTGAATTCAACAACATCATAAATCAACTGGCTATAATTGACATCTATAGATTATTTTATCCCCAAACAGGAGAATACACACTATTCCCAAGCTGATATGGAAAATTCAACAGATAGACTCCATCTGGGTGACATAACACATCTTAACTTAAGAAGGAAAGAAATCATACAATGTCTGAAATCTGACCATAAAAGAATTAAACTAGAAATAACCATAACTAGAAAATCTGAAAATATGTGGAGATTAAACAAAAAGTTTCTAAATAACACATGGATCAAAGAAGAACTCAACAGAAATTAAAATATTTTGAACCCAAATGAAAATAAAACTTAAAATTTGTAGGAGGCAGTGACAGAATATATTAGAAAAGGAAGATCTAAAAATCAATCTTAGCTTCCATCTAGGAAACTAGAAAAAGAAAAAATTCAAAATAAGCAGAAGAAATGAAATAAAAATCAGAGCAGAAATCAAAGAAATAGAAAACAGGAAATCAGTAGAGAAAAGCAATGAAACCAAAAGCTGGTTCTTTGAAAAGATCAATGAAATTGATATACCTCTAGCCAGGATATTGAAGAAGAAAAAGAGAGGACACAAATTACCAATATCAGAAATGAAAGATGGGACATCATTACATATCCCATAGATATTAAAAGGATAATAAAGTAATATTATGAATTCTATGCCCACAAATTTGATAACCTAGATGAAATGGAACAATTCCTTGAAAGACACAATTTGCCAAAACTCACACAAGAAGAAATAGGCAATCTGAAGATTTCTATATCTATTAAAGAAATTGAATTAATAACTAATAACCTTCCAAAAGAGAACTCACCAGGTGCAGATGAGTTCACTGATGAATTCTATCAAACATTTAAGAAAGAACTTATACCAATTCTCTACAATCTTTCAGAAGATAGAATCACAGAAAATACTTAACTCCTGAGGCCAGCATTACCCTAATACCAAAACAAGACAAAGACATTACAAGAAGAGGAAACTACAGACCAATCTCTCTCAAATATAGGTTCCAAAATCTTCAACAAAATATTACCAAATTTAACCCAACAATGTATACAGAGAATTATACACCATGACCAAGTAGGATTATCTCAGGTATGCAAAGCTGGTTCAAAATATAATCCACCACATCAACAGGCTAAAGATGGAAAAAAAAAGTCACATGATCTTATCAATAGATGCAGAAAAATAATTTGACAAAAATCAGACACCCATTCATGACAAAAACTCAGCAAACTAGGAATAGAGAGGATCTTCAACGTGGTAAAGAATATCTACAAACAATCTACAACTAACATTTTATTTAATGATTAGAAACTAGAAGCTTTCCTGCTAAGATCAGACACAAGACAAGGATGTCCCTTCACACCGTTCCTTTTCAACACCTTACTGAAGTCCTAGCTAATGCAATAAGACAATAAAAGGAAATAAAATGTATACAAATTGAGAAGGAAGAAATAAAACTATGTGTGTTTCAGATGACATGATCAGATCTACATATAAAATTTGAAATAATGACTAAAAAGTTCCTGGAACTATTAAGTAATTATAGCAGGGTTGTAGGACACAAGGTTAATATATGAAAGTCAATTGCTTTCCTATATACCAGCAATGACCAAGTGAAATTTGAAACTAAAAAACTCATTACCACTTCCATTAGCATGTCCAAAAAGAAATATCTAGGTATGAATCTAATAAAATATAAGATCTATGAATAAAACTACAAAACTGGTGAAATAAAGCAAAGAACTGAGTAAATGGAGATATTCCATTTGACATCAATATTGTCAAGATGTCAGCTCTTCTCAACATGATCTATAGATTTAATGCCATCTAAATCAAAATCTCAGCATGTTATTCTGTGGATACCAATAAACTGATTCTAAAATTTATACAGAGAAGCAAAAAATCCAGAATAATCAATTCCATATTGAAGGAGAAGAGCAGAGAGGATTGAGACTACCCAAAATCAGTACCTATTATAAAGCTTCAGTAATTAAGAGAGTGTGGTATTGACAAAAATATACAAATAGATCAATAGAACAGCATAGAGAGCCAAGAAAAATATCTACACAAATGTAGCCTATTGATCTTTGATAAAGGAGCAAAAGGCAATACAATAAAGATAGACTTTTCAACTAATGCTGGTGGAACTGAACATCCACATGCAAAAAAAAAAAAAAATGAATCTATACATAGATCTTATACTTTTCACAAAAAAATTATCTCCAAATGGATCATAGACCTAAATGTAAAACACTAAACTATAGAACTCATAGAAGATAACATAAGAGAAAACCTTAATGACCTTGCATATGGAGATGACTTTTTTAGATATAAAACCAAAGGCATGATCTTTGAAATAAATAATTGATAAACTGGACTACATTAAAATTAAAAACTTCTACTCTGCAAAAGAAACCACCAAGAGAATGAGAAAGCATAGACTGGGCAACATCTTTGCAAAAGACACATCTGATAGAGAATCGTTCTTTAAAATGTATAAAAACTCTTAAAACTCAACAATAAGAAAATGAATAACTTGCTTAAGAATGGGCAAAAGAGCTGGCACTTCACCAAAGAAGATCTACTACTGATGAAACATGCTCAGCATCATACATTACTAGGATACTGCAAATTAAAACACAGTAAGATACCACTACACACCTATTAGAATGGCCAAAATTCCAAACACTGATGACACCAAATGCTGTGAGGAGATGGCATAACAGCAATTCTCATCCGTTGCTGGTGGGAATGCAAAATAGCACAGCTACTACGGAAGACATTTTGGCAGTTTCTCACAAAATTAAACATACTTTTACCAGAAGATCCACTAATCGTGCCCCTTGGTATTTATCCAAATCAGTTGGAAAATTATGTCCACACAAAGCCAGAACACAGATGTCTACAGCAGTTTTATTTATAATTGTCAAAGCTTGGATGCACCTAGGTGTCCTTCAGTAGGTGAATGGAGACATAAGCTGGTACATCCAGGCAACAGATTATTATTTAGCACTAAAAATAAATGAGTTATCAAGCCATGTAAAGTCATAGTAATATACATTTATGATTCTTCCAAGTGAAAGAAGCCAATCTGAGAAGACTACATACTGTATGATTCCAACTATATGATATTCTAGAAAAGGTAAAACTATGGAGACAGTAAAAAGATAAGCAACTGTCAGATGTCATGGGGGAGGGGAAGGGTGAATAGGCAGATCAGAGATTTTTAGGGCAGTGAAACTATTCTGTATGACACAATGGTAGATAACCGTCATTACATATTTGTCAAAACTCATAGGATGCACAGAACCAAGAGTGAAACCTAATGTTAACTATGGACTACGGGTGAAAATGACATATCAATGTAGGTTCACTATGTAACAAATATACCATTCTGGTGTGGATGTGGATAATGGGGGAAGCTGTGCATATAAGAAGGCAGAAGATATATGGGAACTATCTCTTTCTGCTCAATTTTGCTGTGAACCTGAAACTGCTCTTAAAAAATAGAGTCTATTTTTAAAAATTATCTAATACTTTGGATATTAAATACCCAAATTTCTGATGGTTTAATACTCCCAACTGAAATTTAAGCTCTTTGAGGAAAAGGAAGATGGCTTCTAATTCTATTTCTTTCTCAAGCCTTACTTGATGGCCTCACTCAAGGTAGAAGCTACACAAATATTTATTAAATGGATGAACATATGGGTAAATGGATAAGAAGATAAAAAATCTAGAAAATTTGGTTTTAATTTTCTTAAAAGTATTTCTGACATACAAAAAGGTACAATGACTAATACAATAACTGGACCCACCACCAGACTCATATTGAATATCTATGTACTCCTCCCTCAATTACTCAAAGGTAATTGCTATAATGAGTCTGATGTTTATCCTTCCCATTCATCTCTATCTTTCCTACTCATATATGGATTCCTAAACAACATATAACATTGCTCTTGCATATTTTTAAACTTTATAAAATATTTTATTCAGTCTCTGCAACTTAATTTTTCACTCACATATTTATGAGATAAATTCATGATTCATGTCTAATTCATTCATTTCCACTACTTTAGTATCATTTTTATAAATATATAATACTTTGTTTTTCCTTTCTTATGTTAATGGAATGTAGGTTATTTCCAGTTTTCACTATTACTACAATGCTGCGACGAACATCTGTACGCGTCTGAGGTCTGATAAGCAGGTTGCTCTAGGGCATGTCTAGGAGTGAAAATACTGATTTCATAGTGTATAACTTCAATTTTATTAATGTTTTCTAGATAGCCCTCTAAAATGGTTGTATATTTTACATTCTTATGAACTCTCATTTTATAAAAGTGTAGTTTTCAAACTCTAATTCTTCACCGTTTGAGCACTGATATAAGATGATACTATTTGCTGTCAATCTTGCTCAAAGGACCCTATCTCAAAGTCCCTAATTCACTCGGTGTCTGTTCAAGAGCAGCAACTCAAGATTACCATTGAATGAATCCTCATCTCAGTTATTTCATGGCCTGAAGCTACCAGAGTTGTTTAGTGTCCAAGGTATATGAGTTCCTTTTTCCTAACCCTTTACTATTTAGAAGTTTCATTTTAAACGCGGTTTCCATTATAACTGAAAGGTTGGTTTAATGGCAAATAAAGGGCTGCCTTTATCTAAATGTGATCTGTTTCAACAGGATGGATTGCAATCTGATTCATATGGTCTAGTGTCCCTATGTCTTGACAAACTTAATATCCTGTTTCATGGTGCTGTAGAACAACAGCACTACAGGGTGATAATATGGCTGCTAAGATTCTAAGGTCTAGATAACCATAGGCTTCAGCTAGTGGCCTA
The DNA here is from genome assembly GCF_020826845.1 of Diceros bicornis minor. NCBI lineage: Eukaryota > Metazoa > Chordata > Mammalia > Perissodactyla > Rhinocerotidae > Diceros > Diceros bicornis. The sequence goes on from NC_080745.1 coordinate 72,661,942, forward strand.
TAACTTAAATTTATTAAATACATAATGCCTCAAAGCACAATTTAATAAAACAAACTAGCCTATGAAGCCTTCAGGCAATATTTCAAAGGAAAGCCCGTTAAGTGGTCATTTAAATAAGGTATTAACTACTAAGCATGGCCCATTCTGATTCAATGCTGAGGTTACCACTGGTATTTCTTTTTTCTAACAGTTACTTTTCACCTCCAATTTCCTTTAGAAACTGGTAAACCCTACAAATATGAGCATGAAGCAGGAGAGATATATATAAATATTTCTATTTGATCTTTTGCTCAATAAAGATTTGAAGTGGCTACTAGATTTTGTTTAAATTTTTTTTTATTTTTAAGTATAGCATATAGTAGAGTACACAAATAAGTATATAACCCGGATTTTCAGTCTAAGTGAATATATACCAACGTAATTGGAATTCAGATAAAAATGAACATTACCAAACTCTAGAAGCCTTCTTACACCCTCTTCTAAACATCCTTACCAAGATAACTATGAAATCTTTTCTTGTGTGTGTGTGAGGATGATTAGCACTGAGCTAACGTCCGTTGCTAATCCTCCTCTTTTTGCTGAGGAAGATTGGCCCTGGGCTAACATCTGTGCCCATCTTCCTCTACTTTATATGGGAAGCTGCCACAGCATAGCTTGACAAGTGGTGCATGGGTCCACGTTGGGGATCCAAACTTGAGAACCCAGGGTGGCCGAAGCAGAGTGCGCAAACTGAACCACTATGCCACTGGACCAGCCCCCAGAAGTCATTTTTTTTAAATGATAAACCAAATACTTTTTAAAATGTTAGACTAAATAGTTCGTTATGAAATTAAGCAAGAAAAGGATTAACCTCAGGTCACAAAAGAAGGCAGAATAAGAAGCATAGAGTTGGAGCTCCCGATGCCTTCGAGTGTCCATTCTATTACTGTATATAGCTACTCAGCTCACTTACACTTTCATTCAAATGTGTCTAGAAATTTAGTAACAAATTCAGTGATGTCATGTTACCTTTCTGTCATGGAAAATGAGATTCTCCACTCTGGTTAAGTGCCTTCTACCCCAGGCAACTCTCTGCTACTAGATCTTTTTGCTTCTTGGATACATATACTTTTTAAGATCCTACAAGATGCTCCCACAGACCGACACTCCCAGTAAGGTAATTATGCAAGGTTATTGTAATATGTGTATTATTTTATCTGAAGGAGAAATACAGGTCAGGATTACATCAATTTATAATCCTAAACAAAACATTCATGGTGTATGCTGGTATCACAACACATCTGTGGCCAACATGGAGATGCATCAAATTCTTTTTCAAGCAAGGACAAATCAGACAGCTGCAAAGAGTGTAGTACCTGGAGCCTCTAGTTATTAAGTTCTTCAGGATTCATCTTAGTTTTTGAGCTGAGGTCATGCTATTTATGAGGTGACCTCAGCCAATTACTGAAAAAGGCAGTGGTAGCTAAGGACAAGCTTTACCTGGGTGGCCCTACCAATGATTGAGCAAGGTGATTGTACAATAGACTAGCCAATTTCACCTAACATGGAATTATTCTAACAAGTAATCTTCACTGTGCTGTATCCCATTAAGATGGCAGACCCTTGGTAAGGCTGACATCATGGTTTTTCAGCTCCCCTTGCCTAATCCTGCCCACTTGTCCCTTTGTTCTACATAGCCAATGCTCCCCAATAAAGATCTTGTACTCTTAACTCTGCTCAACATATACGTCTTGAAAAAAAACCTAACCTGCAAAAACATCCAATGAATTCAGATTGCCTAACTTCAAGTTGAAAGCTATTTCCATGACACCAGTCTCTAAATATTCTGGTTAATTGAAGTTTGGATGTAGTGTGGTTCAGCGCAAAGAACCTGAAATTTCAGATTCTGATATATTTGTGTTTTATTCCTAGTTTCACCACATACTTCCTTGGATGAGTCCCCTTAGTGCTCTCCATACTAAGCATAGTTCTCTATTTTTAGCAGCTGTGTCCTTTGTGATATTGTCAATCCAAGCTCATATTTTCCCAATTATCCTATGTTAAGGACACTCTCATCCCTAGAAGGTGGCTCAAATGACAGAACGACAGGGGTATTTGACATAAAGGAGATGCCTTAAATATTTGGCTGCTTCTGGGAATCCAGAGAGGCATTCTTACAAGATGTGCCAACAGATTCTATGCTCTGGTAGCAAGACTCCAGAGGCAAAGCACTAATTTCCATAATGTCTCAGATACTTAGTATGACTGCTGGTCAATGAGACTAGACATGAGGCCACCAGCTGGAAGGGCATTTCCTCTTTCATGGTAAATTGCACTCTAAAGACACACACAGCCACACGTGCACGCGCACACAGTGTGGGCACATTACTACTCTACAAGAAGCAAGCATCTCAGCCAGAACGCCTAATCAATCCTATCTCTAATGGCTGATCAGTTCTGTCTGATCTGTGCCCGGGAGATCAGCCTAAAGTTATAAACTAGAGCTTATTAGCTCAATTCAATTATCTTCTCCACTCCTAATTAAAAAATTATAGTGTACATTAAATGAAATAATGCATTTCTCAGATAAGTCTCAGAACTTTGATCATTTTAAACTGATGCTATTTAATAAACTAATTATGGAAAGAATGCATTCGTTACTTAGTGATTGTTACACTTAAAACATGTAAAATGAATTTTTAGAGAGGGATATAGAAAAAGGTTATCAAGAGTATTACTTGACCAAATGAAAGCTTCAAGTTTTATGAGAAACACCACTAACCAGACTTGTTATGTGCCCATAGATATTTTAAATAGGAGCAGGAAAAAATTGGGAGAAAGTTTAATCTCTCTGGATTCTCACTAATACCACTGGTAGGGCATGAAACGTGGCTTTGACTCCTATTCTCCTTCCTCCTTTCACATCACTCACAAGTGTTTATTGAGCTCTACCTATGCACCAGACACTGTGCTAGGTCCCAGGTCCCAATCATCTTCAGTCTGTCATTGATAGTTTGCTTCTACTCATTTCTATCACCACCCAAAGCCACCCCTACCCCTTGCCTGGACTAGTCTCCTAGCTGGTCTCTCACATTCTTGCACACCTCTAACCATTCTTCACAGGAGAGCAAGAGCTTTCTTCGCAAGTCACAAATATGATCATTGTAGAGAAGGCTGTCTTCTCAACTCTTTAATGACTTAGCAGCTATGGAGTGTTTGTTTTGTGCTAGATTCCAGGGACAGTACACAGGGAACATATGATCTGTCTCAGTCCTTAGACTAACACTTACCACTCCACTGAACAGGAAGTTCTGTCCGGGGTGGCGGGTGGGGGGTGGAGGGAGGATGGTGGCAGGGGTGAGCAAGAAAAAATTCCTGTAAGGTATCTAGATTGGAAAGGAAATAGTGCAAAAGGGTCTTTATTTGCAGATGAGTTGATAGTTTATATAGAAAACCTATGAAATCTACTAAAAAAGTTGCTAGAATTAATGTTTAACCCATATGAAGGATACAATATACAAAAATCGTGTTTCCATATACTAATAATTAACAACCAGAAATTAAAATAAGTATCCTTTACAACATCATAATATAAAATTAAGGGAAAAAGTATGTAAGACCTGTATAGTCAAACCTACAAAACATCCTGAGAAGACCTAAATAAATTGAGTTATACCATACCCATGGATCAGGTGATACTGTTGATACAATGTCAATTCTCCTCAAGTTAATCTATAGACTCAACACTACCATAATCAAAATCCATGCAGTTTCTTATAGAAATTGACAAAATGAGTCTAAAAGTATAGAAATACAAAGAACCTAGAATAGCTAAGACAATTTTAAACAATGAAATGCATGGTCGTAAGAGCTACATTGTTTGACTTTAAAATTTGTTTTATAGTCACATAGAGACGTAGATTGGATTGGTGGTTACCAGAGGGGAAGAGGGGATATAGGAGGGTGAAAGGGATGATTAAGCACATGTGTGTGGTGATGTATTGTAATTAGTCTTTGGGTGGAGGACATGATGTAACCTATGCAGAAATTGAAATATAATGATGTACACCTGAAATTTAAAATAAAAAAAAACCTTAAAAAATAAATAAATAAAATAAAATTTGTTTTAAAGCTATAGTAATCAAAAAGAATGTAGAATTGGAGTAAAGATAGACAAGTAATCAAAGGAACAAAAGAGAGTTCAGAAATAGACCCACACATTTGTCTTCAATAAGTGTGAAGAGGAAATTAAATAGAGAAAAGATAGTTTTTCTAAAATAGTACTGGAAAAATTAGGTATCTGTATGCCAAAAAATTTAAATCTATACCTTATAACCTTTACAAAAATTAACTCAAAGTAGATTATATCCCTAAATGCACACCTTAAAATTATAAACTTTCTGCAGGAAATCCAAGGAGAAAACTTAAGACTATACACTAAACAAAAATTTTAGATATGATTCTAATATATGGTCCATAAAAGGAAAAACATAATCAATAGTACTTCATCAAAATACAGAACTTCTCCTCTTCAAATGACATTGTTAGTAGAATAAAAAAGTAATCCATAGACTTCAAGAAAATACTTGCACATCATATATATGCTAAAGGACTTATATCCAGAATATATAGTGAAATATAAAACTCCCAAATCTTAGTGACAAAATAATAGTTAAAAAATGGGCAGAAGATTGAGCTGAGACTTCAAAGAAGATATATTGACGGCAAATAAACACATGAAGAGATGTTTATCATCTTTAATCATTCTAGAAATTTAACTTAAAACCAATGTAACACTACTACCTACCTGTTGACATATCAAAATTAAGAAGAAAAAAATAAAGATTACCACACCAAGTGTATAGGATATGGTGGAACCAGAATCCCCAGATGGTATTAGTGGGAATGTAAGATGGCGCAACCTCTTTGGAAGATGGTTAGGTAATTTTTTAATACATTACACAGACGCCTACCATGTGACTCTGGAATTCTGTTTCTGGATTATTACCCAAGAGGAATGAAAGCTTATGTCCATACAAAGACTTGTATGCAAACTTCATAGCACCATTATTTGTAGTAGTCCCAAACAGATTATGACTCAAATGCCCTAAATGCTGAATTCTACTCAGTAATAAAAATGAATGATAAATATAGTCAACTACATGGATAAATCTCAAAATAATTATGCTAAAGGTAGCCTGACCAAAAAAAAGGACATGCAACGCATGACTTTACATAAAATTCCATAAAATACAAACTAATCTATTATAATACAAAACATATCAGTGGTTTTCTGAGAAATAGGGAGAGGGAGTGGCTAGGGTCAATACCAAGGAATTACAAATTGGTACGAGTAAGGTTTTAGGAGTGATGGATATGTGCATTATATTAATTGTGGCAATGGTTTCATAGGTGCATACGTATGTCAAAATTATTAAATTTTACATTTACGTATGTGCAATATATGTGTTAGTCATACCTCAAAGTTGTTAATAGTCTATCATTAAGTGAATAAGAGTATTGCTGGAAGGGAAATTCTTAGAAAAAAATTGCAATGCTCTCCTAAGCGTTTCCAGTGTGCTTTGGCCTGCCTGGTTTTCAAGTCTTGGTAACTGTCATTGTATTAACCATGTCTTTTATTTTCCATATTCTAATGCACTGACATCTGAGGCCTTGCTGACCCAGGAGGAACTGCTCCTCCCAAAGCTAGCAAAATTCCTAGAGGTAGTAAACAACTTACCCAGTGAGTGTGCTTTTCAAATGCAAACTTACCAATCCAGATCCTACCACCCCAACCACCTCCTTTATCAGACTCTCAAACTCTAGGGCAGGTGGATAGTGCCTCAATTACCTCAGGGCCAGGTATCAGACAACCAGGGGTGATTCCTATGTCCCAGAACTCTCTGAAATTATTCAGACTAGCCAATTCTAAACCTGTTTACCCTGTCTCACCATTCCTTCTCGAAGAAACCACAATGAACACTTTTACCCGGTCCTCTGCTCACTCCACCCCAGGTCATGACATGCTCTCTCTTCTTTGGAATTGTGAGTAGCAAACTATCTTTTCAATGGCAATCATGTCCTGATATGTGGGCCTTACCATACCTAAATAATAAAACCTATTAAAACAGTAATCTTTATTGTGTAGTCTCCCTGTTCTAATGCCCCAGTTTGTGACAGAAATATTTATATCTGCTTTCAGTATGGTAACCTGTCTGGTTATGACATCTCGCAAATTAGTTAAATTAGCCAATTTTAATATAACTGTTTCTAATTGTTAACTAATGTCATCAAATGATATTTGGTGGTAAAAGCAATATATACATGAAATATTAAGTGATTTTCTTTGAAACAGATGAAAACCTGACAGTATAATAATTATGCTGTTGTGGGAAATCAAAATTGGCCACCTCAAAATATGTCTCTTTACCTTAATTATTTTCTGTGGAGGACATTTGAGCTTCCCCCAAACTGCCTAAAAACAATAGACTGGTAGGGTCCTTGCTAAGACCAAACATTTACATTTATAAAGGAAATCTCCATTTGTAAAGGTATCTCCCTCTCTATACTAGGAAGAAGGGAGGATGATCTTATCTCTAGAAACTCTTATCAGTGTGGAAGGCGAGGACTTAAATCTGCATTCTCTTGATTACCGTGCTTTCTAGTCATCTCCCATAGCTGACTCCCCCACTCCCAACATCCTCCTTTGACTACCTGAATACGCTATTTAAGGTGAAAACCTCTGCCATTTGTCAAGAAACTCAGTTTCCCTGGTTTCTTCCATGTATATATGTTATAAAACTTTGATTTTCTCCTGCTAATTGGTCTCATGTCAATTTAATTTGTAGTCCAGTCAGAATGGACCCAGAGTGTGTAGAGAATAGTTTTCCTCCCCTTCAGTTTGGTGACTTGGATGGGATAAAAATTTCACTGGCTGGACACTCTTGGCTCCTGGACTACTGCAGCTGAGAGATTCTGGACCCCTGACAAGAGCCAGCAGGAAGTGAGAGTTCTTACTATGTCAGTCTCCCAGATCTCTGCCTGCAGGCTCCAGTGGAAGTGAGAGTGGTGAGTTTTTTTCCTTTTCTCAAATTAGATTAGGAGGAGAAAATATCGGTGAAGCTAGCTTCTTGGACTCAGTGACTCTAGGATCTGCTTGAGTGCTCATTTGTTAAGTGATCCTTTTCATCCCAGAAATAGGCCTTGTCTCTGTCTTTTTTTTTAATTTGTCATAAGACACAGGCATCTCTATAAGCCTATTGTCTAGGCTTTTGTCTTGTTCTATATCTTCAGAGATTGGTCTTGTGAACTTTCTGGTCTCCACCATCCAGAGGATGCATGTACTGGCATGCATCTTTGTGGCCAGTTGAGTAGCCTGGGGTTCCAGGACACTATATTTGTTCAGCTGTGCCTGTTCTCAGGGAAGTTTGTCATAAGGGGTCCCATTTGCTTTCATAAGGGGCCTTCTTGTTTCAACCTTCGTTGCTTGTTGTGCTTTCTTATTTTGGTGAGTGAATTCCATGGCTCTCTTTTTGGGACACCTCTTGCATCCATGGTTAAGCATTGGTATGAATTGTTGTTAAGATTAAGATCCTACTCATCAATGTGGCTAGATGATAGATCATTTAAATTGGAAAAACTTCGAAACTGGGGAAAAAATTTTGAGAGCTCTCTCATAATTGTTTTATTGGTACCTATGAAAATGCCAGATTAAAAGAAAAAGAAAGGAAAAAAATTTGACTAGCTTTAAGACCCTGACTCAGGTTACAATTAAATTGAGAAAATGTAAAACTGTAAGTGTTGATAAGATTATAAAGGTTAGAATGTTTGAGCTAATTTTATATAAAGAGGCTGTATAAACTGTGCCTGAGTATGTTTTAAAATTTCTGACTGGGAGTGTTTCCCTTGTCCAAAATTATAAGACCAAGACCTATTGATAAAGTCCTAAGGAACACTATGATTACAGGTATAAGAGGTGATGGGATTTTTTAGAAAAACTGATATAGTTATGGGCTTTTATGTAAAGTGATTGTATCTATTTTTGCCTGATTGTATTATATTTTGTATTATGGGAATACACATTGTGTCTCACTGGGAAAAGGGAACTGGTTGAGCTAGGGGGAACTTTTGGAGTGAATGGGGCAGGCTGACCTTTTTAATTTGGTTTTAAATTGGAAAGAATTGTGTTTATAAAGTCTGAACAAACTGCTTGATGGAGAAATGAGAGACTGAATGTGTTTAGCTCCAAGGAAAAGGGACACTGCTCCTTCCGGCCAACAGGCGTTCTCCGGTGCCTGAGAACCTCAGGGGGAGTGTCAGAGGTGATCCTCATGACAGGTAGTGGTCCCATAGGGAACTCCACTATCATTCACGTTAATTAATTAAAGGCTCGTCTGGGGAAACACTTATAAGGGCTGGTCACCTGCACTCCAAGCCCCCATGGCAGAATTAGCCTGCCAGTGGGAGAAGCCGAGGTATGTAACAGAGTGATTAGGATCTTTCTTTAGGGAGTAACACTCAGAAGCAGCACACATCTGACCCACTACACAGTCCCTAGAAATTGTTTAGACTTTATAGCAAAACAAAACGAAAAGAAAAGCAGGAAATTGAGCTTCTAAAAAGCCCAACCTCTTCCCGGCTGGGCAGCCTCCGCCTCCGAAATCTGGTTGGCTTCATGCTGAGATTTGCACAAGTGCTTAACAAAAGGGGCCTAAGACTGAAAGAAAAAAATGGGAAAAGAAGCTTTTGCAGACGCAAACTGCTAAAATTTTTGACAAAGTCTGTAAAAATCTTTGTTGCATCTGTCTGTTGTTTATGTGTGTGTCTATATGTATGTTATATGTGTGTAATATTTTACCTCCAGATGGTATGGCTAAAATTAAGAGCTCTGTTTAATTGACTTAAAGTAAGCGCTTAAATGTCTTTCGTTAACATGATATGAAATAATCTCTGGTAAATGAAAGCTGGTTTATAGTTTGTGACGTGTACTTACATTAACTTCCAAAATCTCTTAGGTAACTTAAAACTTTGAAGTTTTGCTAGGTTAAATTAAATGATAAAAAAATCATTGAGTATTTAGATTCTTTTCAAATAAGATAAGATATTAGATATTAATTACTAAGTATGTTTATCTATATTCATTTTCTTATTACAGGGAAACTAAAAGGTGTTTTCGGTCTATTGGTAAACATATCTTGTATTTTATTAAAAGATTGTACTATGAAGTAATGTATTTTTAAAAATTATAAAAGGTATTTATAAATTTTCCAAGCCACAGAATGCTAATGTAAAAGTTTATAATTGCTTACTTCTTAGTTTTTACTTAAAAATTAAGGTTTGTAAGGGTTTAAAATTCTATGTGATTAACTACTAGAAATTAATAAGGAAAATATGTTTGCATTCAAGGAAAGGAAGATCACAATAAATTTCCTGTACTGTTTTTACGAGGTCTTTAATCACAGGTTCTAAGTTTGGTTTTTTTACAGCTATTTAATTTTCTGCATTTGCCTGAATATCTTTAACGGTCATCTGGGTTAAAGGGATAACTAAACATTGTTTCATAGGGACCTATAATATTGTGTAGGTAAATGTTATTGATCTAAGTGCTTTAAAAATTATATAACATTCCTAGAATTCTGATCTCTCCTGGTTATCAGTCTGGTTCTGGTTATTTTGAAGTGTTGTATGTCACAAAATTAACCAAATTTCTTTGTCAATTGCCATTTTTGGGTCTTGTTGTTTACAGATAGTTATTTCTTTGCTCTGGTGTTTTTGCAAAATATGTTTCATCTTCAGAGAAGTTTGTGGAAAGAACTCTGATGCTTACTCTAAAATACAGATTTCTGGTAAACTTTCAGATCATAAAACTGAACTGGGTAGGAAATTACAGTACTCTAACGGAGAAGCTGATGGCTTCATGAAACCACTAACAGAAGATTAAGATCAAGAATTGATTACACTGGACTGAATGAACTGATGAGGGTGATTATAATTTTTACGACTTTTGTTTGAAATATTTCTTATTTTTTTTTAATGTTTTGTTTCTTCGGATTTACGGAAAACTTTTTCTCTTTTCTCATGAGCTAGCTATTGCTTAAAGCAATTTGGTAAATTATACTTTTATAAGCAGAATTGAAACATTTATCTTTTTCTCTTTACCTGATCTCTCCAGAATTGGAAAACTCTTAGTAAGTAAATGTTCTTATTTCATGGCAATATAGTTATCTGAATAAGTTCAAAAAGAATCTGTTCTCCTTGTAACATAATTGGACACAATTGGAAACATTGGTTATATTACCAAAGCTTTGACTGGAATGTTATATTTGATAAAAAAACATACCGACTCAGATATGACAAGACAGCTTTTGAGAGACGAATATTGGACTTTATGGAATAAAGTGATGTGGAAATATTGGCCTTGTACCTTATGTACAGAGTTCCAAACAACACTAACTGGATAAGTAAGGAATATCACTTATCTGACAGGTGCAAGGAACCTCAATATTTTGGGGAACCTTGAGAAGAGGGAAACTCACCCAAATTTGTAGGTAATGCAGGCAAAGTCTGATGACAACATCCTTGACTCGGCTTTCCTGTCTCAAGAGGCCTTTGAAGTTCAATCTGAGATTCCTTATAACAAGTTCCAGCAAAGCAGATTTAAAAGAGCCTATATGATCAGTTGCTATTCTTGCTGTACTTATGTAAATAATTGGGCCAAATTTATTGAAACTAGACTTATTTTGCAAACCAGTTAGTCCTAATTTGGATATCTTTTACAAAGAATGAGGGTGATTTTAGAGAGAAAAATTATATTTCAGTAAAAACTATAGTACACATTTGTGGATATTAGATCCTAGTTTTCTTCATTGTCTTTGAGGCTTTTGTTTTATATCTGTTGACTGGACTGTATCCTGAATTCTTCTAGTCTCCTGAAATATCTGGCTACAAATCTCCAAACTAACGTTTTTGATTTTTTTTTTGTCATTTGCATTTGAAATCACTGAGAACTGAACTTGCACTTTTTCCTGAAGCCTTGCAAACTAAAGCTGGAAGACTTGATATAAACTTAAGAGAGATTAACTGATGACATCATCAGAGACATTTTGGGCTGCAAAAGATGCTTCCACGCTGACATCTAGAAATCTTCTTAACTGGCTGTCCTTAGAACTCAGAAACTGGTTTATAATTAGCTCCAACCATTAACTTTGTTTTTCTTTTGTTTCATAGAAATGCTTCTTACTAAATATCTGATTGCTTGCTTCCACAATGTAGGCCTAACTGTAGGAGCCCACCTGCATCATTGCCTTCTAAAATGAACTTAACTGGACTGATCTATTATCAGGACTAAGAAATGTGTTCAGTGAGATGCAACAATCCACCAACTCGGCTTCTGGACTATGAAACTTCTTAAAGTTACAAAAGAACCATGAACTTTCTTAGTTTCAAAGGCGGGCTTGTGGGAGATCAAAATTGGCTACCTCAAAATATGTTTCTTTACCTTGATTATTTTCTCTGTACCAGGGAAACTTCCTCCAAACTGCCTAAAAGTGGTAGACTGAGAGGGTCCTTGCTAAGACCAAACATTTTCATTTATAAGGGAAATCTCCATTTGTAAAGGTATCTCACTCTCTGCACCAGGAAGAAGAGAGGATGACCTTATCTCTAGAAACTCTTATCAGTGCAGAAGGTCAAGACTTAAACCTGCATACTCTTGATTACTGCGCTTTCTGGTCATCTCCCACAGTTGACTCCCCCACCCCCAACATCTTCCTTTGTCTACCTGAATAAGCTATTTAAGGTGAAAACCTCCGCCATTTGTTGAGAAACACAGTTTCCTTGGTTTCTCCCATGTATACATGTTATAAAACTGTGTTTGATTTTCTCCTGCTAATCAGTCTCATGTCAATTTAATTTGTAGCACACCCAGAAAGGACCCAGAGTGGGTAGAGGATAGTGTTCCTCCCCTTCACTGTCAAAGAGTACATAGATTTTCTCTCAGAGCTATTTATGTCCCTTGGTTTTGGGTTTCACAGGCTGTCATCAAGATGATAAAATTCACTTCCCTATACCATGGCAGTCAGTTTTATGGAAAACATCTATGATAACCAATTTCAGAAACATGCAAAATCTATACCATTACTTATTAGGCAATTAAAGGCACAATTATTAGAATAGCTTGGACACCAAGGGCAGGGAGGTTGGGGGCAGATTAAAAACCAGGTTTTTGTAGCTCTGGGATTATGCTCAGCTGTCCTAAAATATAACATTACTTGTGATTTATTAATTAGTGAGCAGGTGAAAATTGTGCTCCTTTCAAAATAATTTCTTCCTTACTTGGAGCTCAAAGGACCTGTTCTGAAAATGTGGAGTTTGACCTTTTTTGTGCAAATTACTAGGGTTCGCATGCTCATGAATTAAATACAGAACACACATTATTCAACCTTAATGGCTGTTTAAATGTCTGTGAGTGGCCGCATCTTAACTACAGATATTTCACACATAAATCATTAGAAACACATGGTGATCTAGCTCTTAGGACAGGGACTTAAAATTCTTACTGACTTCTCTCCTTGGTTCTATTATTTGTGTCGCTATAGGGTGATCTGGCTGTCTACATTTTCTCTAATTCCTCAAATTTTCACTTCTGTTCAATATTGCTCATTTAATGAAATTCGAGAGAACATATAGAATTTGTTTTGTGCTGGGAGAATATTCAGGGATTATATGATCTATCCCAGGTCTCAGAGTGCTTAGACTAACACTGGAGAATTAAACTTCTGTTAATAAATAGAGAATAAAATACAACTTTATATAATTAGATGCTGACTTGAATATAATTACATGCATTAGTGAATGCTTTAGTAAAGCACAAGAACAGAGATCAGTGTTCAGAATCAGTTTCCTGCATCTGAATTCTGGATTTACCACTAACTAGCTCTGTGGTCTTGGGTAGTTCGACTACTATCCCCACCTTTGTCAAGTTTGGATTTGATAAAATGATAGTAAAATGCTTTTACATGCATAGGCTGTTGGGAAAATTAAAAGGAATAATCTACATAGAGTGCTCAGCACAGTGACTGGTTGATAAGTATCTAAGACTTGCTCAAAAGCAGGAGCTCCAAACATAGGCTCCTTTTCTCAATGCCAATCCTATTAGAAAAGGATGTTATTCCGTATAAAGTGAGATTGGCCCATAGAAGCTGGAAGCCAGAGAGCTGGGAGAGGATTCAAATCACAGTCAAGGGGGAAAGTTGCCATAGAAATAGGAGTGTTGAGAACTCCATTGAACAGGAAGAAAAATGAACCAAGACATTTAAAAATTCATAACTCCTTGAAAAATTTGGAGGTAGAATAAATGTAGCAGAATAGGAAGGCAGAACTAAGACCTTGAACCATGAGGAATGTTGAGGGACAAGTTTATGTGGACACAACTCCATGGCACAGGAGTTAACTGTCAAGTGAGGGAGCCATGCAGAGCTAAATGAGTTTAGGATATTATTTTGGTTCAGGAAAATAAAAGCTACATTGTTGCATGTATTGTTTAGATAATACTAATAGGGTCAGTTCTAAGCTTTCCCTTCTAAGAAAGGGAAACTAGAGTATATACACAAAATGTTAGTGAAAGTTATAGAAACCTGGCCACAATAGAAACAATTGAGAGACCTAGAGATGTTATGCAGACCATTTACAGGGAATAAAGGAGGCTTAGCCTATAGTATAATGCTTGCATAAAACAGATGCAACAGTACTATTATTTTTTAAGTTTTATTAACAGCAGCTAACACATATATAGCAGTTACTAGGTGTGAGACTCCCTAATAGAGGCTTTCTATAAACATTTTTAAGCTAGAACATATTATAAATAGCAAGGGGTTGTTGCTATTACCCAGCATAGATACACAACAATAACTACAGTAGGTGTAGTATTGATTATATTCGCAAGAGGAGTTCAAAGGAAAGAAGGCCAAAGAAGTGTGCAGAAGTTGGCCCACAGATCTGTGCTGAATTTGAGTTGGCAATGGAGGGCCTGGAGCTGTATTCCTTACCAGTAACAACACCACCACGAACACTGGCATTATCGTCATCATTGTGGTCATCACCACCACCAGCAATACTATTACTATTATCTGAGCACCCGTTTTGTGCTGAACACATCACATTATTTAATTTAATACACAGAGCAAAGCTGGTCAGAAGAATTGTCTTCCCTTCTATATGAATGTCATAAATGAAGCTAAGAGAGTGTAGGTAGTTTTCCTAAGTTCACAAAGTAGGAAAAAAAAAAAATCAGGATTTAAATCCACATCACCTGACTTCAAATTCCACATATTCCCCTATACTGCACATGACCTTCTAAAGCAAGTGTAAAGACAGAACTTTATCACCTCCAGATATGGGATTCCACTTGCAAAGTAATTGTCCCTTTTTTTACTTTAGTGACACTGAGTTACTAGAAGTAGGCAAGATTAGTATATGTGATGTTTTGCTTTTGTTTAAGACAACATTTGTTATAATAAGGACTTAACTCTCCATGAGAGAGTGCCCAGTCTCTCCATGTACATTACCCTCGTTTCGGGTCTGTTATTTACAACTGAGGCAACATGGTGAAGCCAGAGTTGTTCTGCTTGACTTAGGCTGTAGAAAGCTGCAAAGGAATGTTACCCCCACCCTAACAACAAACACAAGCTGGATAGTCAATAAAAATCACACTTTTGGGGGGCACAAGAGAGCTGAGTTCATCAGGCAACAATGAAATGAAATCCAAAGGGTAATAACCCTCCAACCCCCACCAATAAAAATATGACATCAATTTCCAAATTCTTCTCCTTTTTCTAATTGACGTTCTCTAAACATTTATGAATATAGAACATAGTCTAGCACTTAATTTCTTTCCAGTTATTTAACGTTCTGTTACATTTCAAAATTGCTTCTAGCCTCTTGAGGACAGGAACAATGTCTTCTTTTACATCCTCTCTATTGCTACAAATTCTTGTTCAGACTGGATACTTTAAGGTACTCCCAGCAATTGATTTAATTCAAAGAATACTGGTCATTGCATGTTTGTTTTTTGCCCTGAAAAGAACATGGATTCCAAAGTTAAACAGACTTGGGTTTAACCAGTTTCTGCCAGTCCCCTATGTCCCTAGACAAGGAATTAATGAGCAACTTAATTGTTCATTATACAGTTTTCAGGTTAAAATTAAACATATCATGGATCTAACACAGCAAATGCTTTCAAATATAGTTCAGTAATTGCAAAAACAATCAGGCATTCAACCATCCCTCCCTTCCTCTCTTTTCCTTTGAAGACATTACCAATTATTCATGGTATATTTTCCCCCACTGAGCCTAGGCAAAGCCTCAGATTCCTTTCAACACAGAGGTGCATGCAATGTCTACCAATTATATAGAAGCTGGCAGGTGGTTTATAACCTCTTTACCATCTCTGGTCTCATTGAAGTGACAAGGAGATAAATAATTATAATATAGTGAACTGAAAAGCATGAAATAGAATATTTACTACATGTTGGGGAAACGTTAAAGAAGTCAGGAATGGCTCTCAAATGAGTTGATGTGACAGGAGATACAACGTGTCAACCTAAATAAAGAGATACACTGAGTTAAGCTCAAAATAATGGGTTTATTCGGGAATAGCAGAGGAATTGCAATTTGGTACAAGCAAACTATGGTGAACCATAGGCAAGTCCGAAAAGACAAAGGGAAGGTCAACTTTTATTAGGTTTTAGGAGGAAATTGGGGAGGGTTGTTTTGAATGAAAGTTCATTGGAGAAGAACAAGAGTTCCAGGTTGTGGCAGTCTCTTACTGGCTGTAAGCAGTGGTTAGTGCATTGTTGCTGAGGCAGGAAGGGATATTCCATCCTTTTCTTAAAAGCGGGAGAAGAAATTCCCCTGTGAAAAATTTCTTTATTTTTTTTTTAACCAGAAAAAAGGTAACATACTTATCACAGATAAGTTGAGACTGAGAGAATTTTATCCCTAGGATTCTGTACAACTAGACCTTGTTATCTTCCTTCTTCCTGCTGGTTATACAGGCTGCGAGCAGTGGTACATACGTAAGAGCTCCCTGCTCAGGACTACCTGACTCCATTTTAAATGAGTTTTCCTTTATTTTCGCAAAGACCGTGGCAAGTTCAATGAAATGAAGAAAATTCCACGTGTTTACAGGAGTAAAGCAGACAGGGTAAGATATAGATAGAGCAAAGACAAGCCAGATAAAAAATACCTTTGTAAACTGTGCCAAAGAATATGAACTTTGTGCCAGAGGATTTTTAAAGCAGGAGAGCGGATCAAATTTGTGTTTTTGGAAAAACGTCTAATGTTTGGAGTGAATTGGGTGGGAGGAAAACTTGACACAGCAAGACCAGTTAGAAACTACTGTAGGAATATAGATAAAAGGTTCTGCAGTGGGAATGGGGAGAACTAGGATCATTAGCATTGGGAATGTCAAGAAGTAGGTAATGTTTAGAAATACTAAGAAGTACTTCTAAATATTTTGTAATCTATATTCCTAGCTACTTCTCACTCCACCATGAGATTATCTTAAAGCAAATCACAGACATGATATCTTTTCATCCATAAATATTTAAGTATATATCTCTAAAAGATAAACTTTTCAAACATATCACAACTGAAAAATATTAATTTCTTAAAATCATTTCTATCCAGTCAGTATTCAAAATCTTCTACATGGTCTTTTTAAACAGATGGTTTCTTCAAACTAGGAACCAGACAATGTCCCTCATGGCATGTGGTTAATACGTCTCTTAAGTCTTTTTGATAGGTTACTCCTCCTTGTTTAACAAAAGAAAAAAATACCAAGAGAGAAGAGAGTTGGGGACAGTTGGAAGAGGTCATCGAGAGGATATTACTGCCGGTTGGCCCGCGAGCCGGACCCAGGCAGTCTCGGGTTCCTCTTCCTCTTCTGTCCTTGGAATGTACATCCCGCCTACTATCCCCAACCCCCACGCCAAGAAGAGATTGAAGGTGCAAGTCGTGAACTATTCTTCTCTGTACAATAAGCTATTAAATACTATTTTACTGATCTTGTTTTAATTTTTACTATTTCTAGATTTTTGACACGCTTTAGAGTGGACTTTCCAGTTTACAAAAGTGCTACTGCTCCTAATTACTTCTCAACTTTGAAGCCAAGACATGGCTGTCCTTTACATAGCAATTACACTTAAATTCTCAATAGTTTTAAAAGCAAAGGAAAATATTAATTGACTTCATGTCTCTAAGAAGAAATGGGCCCATTAAGTTAGAGCAAGAGAATAAGATGTTTACAGCAATTAATAAACGAATAAACAAGAGATCATACTTTTCTGTAGAAGTGAAGACTACGCCGACGTGTTTAAATACACAAACCAAACGCGAGTACATTGGGGAAGGAGGGAAACCAATCCTAGTTCACAAATTTCTCTACCAAGAAACAGAAAAATTACATGCCATTTAGACAGAAGTGTTATTATTTAGGTACTGAAGAACTGAAAAGATAGAAAGAGAACACTAAAGTATCATGATGCTAATAAGATCTGAGATATACAGAAAGCAGCTAGCAGACCAAAGGTTGAGGAACAAAGGGAAGAGGTTGGAATTATTTAAATTTGGAAACTCAGAGCCCCACAGAGAGGAATTTCACAACTGTAAGAAGGAGTTACTGCTTGGTGGTGTTGGTGTCTCTAAGCCAGGATGAAGAGCCTCCTTTGGCAGGGACCTAGAACTCTAAAGAAGGGGTACTGGCAGACTGCTGCTCAAGTCTGAGGGACACAGTGAAGCTAGTTCTGCAACTGTTAGGAAAACTACAGAGTGGAATCAGCTGCTGGTACTGGAATAACCTGCTGCTGTGGGGGTCAAGAAACATCGCTAGGGTGTTGCTAAAAGGATAGGAAGTCATAAAAACAAGCAGCAAAATAACAAGAGGCAAACAGAACAAACTCCTTTTACTTTCTCCAGCTCTCTAGTTTCCCACTACTGTGCCCCATCAGAATTTAACAGGAAGTGACTGGCAAACCAGAAATGTGGTGTAAGTCCCAGCTGCAGCTAAGAGACCATACTTTAGTAATTGGCTGTTGCCTAACTAGTAATTTAGGAACTAGTGTGCTTTGGTCTACAAAGTTCTTACATATTTTCAGTATGTCATTTAGTGCATTTGATCTCCACATAGCAGACATGACAAGATCCATTTTCTATATGAAGGAACTGGGTTAGTTAGAGCTTATGACATTTACACATCCAACATCATACAGAGTGCAGAGTCAGCATTAGAACCCAGACACTTTGTTGACCCTTCCATTGTTCCAGTAATCACAAGATGAAAATCCAATAGGCAACTGGACTCTTAAGGCTAATTGATTCCATGCATCCCACTCTCCTGCAGCAAGAGAAAACAGGATGTTTAGAATGCTAATTGTCCCAAGTCACAGATGATAGTCATGTGCTGATTTTTCAATTAAGAAAAAATGTCTCCAGCTGAAGACATGGGCTATCCAAGAGAACTGACTTTCAAGTTCACTTAAACAGCCATCTACCTTTTTAAAAAGCTGAAAGAATGCAGTTCAGTTTAGCACCTTAAAATAACTCTTTCCCGGAGAGACAACACCCTCTCCCCTGCCCCTGTCAAGGGAATGGACTCTAGTCTGTTCAAAATAGTATTTCTCTCACCCTGCCACTACCCTAACAGCTGAATGACTGTGATTTAGGGAAAAAAATACAACCTTTCCTCAAAGGATGATATTCTTTTTTGCCATCTGCCAAAAAACAAACTAACAAATGATAGTTTAAAAGCTACACATACTTGCGACAGCTACAATGGTAATGACAACCCCTAGCGTTTTTTAGTTGTGCAGTGTACAACTTAAATAATTCTAAGCAGCAGCTGGTTTTGCACAGAGCACTAGGTGTGTAACACTAGTTGATAAACTCTTTTTGGGGGGTTGAGGGGGCATTTCTATATTAAGTTTAGCAAGCATTTATTTTGTGTTAACTGCTGGACTTACTGGTATCTCTACTATTTTATCGTGTACTATGGAGCTTTATATATTTATTCTCCAAATTTTTATGCCAAAATATAAACACAGACTTTTTCTAGGACCATCTGAAGAGAGTTATGCTAATGGTCCACGAAACAGATTTGGAGAAACATTTTTTTAAGGAAATAACACTCCTGGCCCTTCCACGAACACCCTTATCTAACTTACTGAGGATTTTCCTGGAAAGAAAAAGTCCACTTATTCTCAAGTTTTTCTTTCTCTTTTTTCTTTTTTTTATGCCCATTTTACACCCCAACACACACACAGACACAGACAAACACACACACTTACGTTGCTTTTGCTATTTAGTAGACAGCTGTAATTCTGTCACAAAAACACAAAAGATTACAGACAGAAAATATGCCAAAGAGCCCTCCCAAAATCTAAGATTTTTTTCAGCAGGCTTGTTTCAGGGTAAACGTGTCTTCAAAATTCCACAATTGCCTCAGCTCTTTGAATGTTCATCTCTCTTTTCTTACAAATCCAGTCCATTTCCTTCTCTTTCTAAAAAAGTGCCTTGTCACTTATGACATGAATGTAGAGAGGAAGTCTGTTAAAAATGGTGTTTGCATCTCTTGATTGTGCAGCCTTCCCTGGCTCAGGTGCCACTCAAAGACGGAGGAAGATTGGGGATGGCTGTAAGCTTTCCAATGGCAACAGAGATGGGGTCATAGAATGGACTGATGGAGTTCAGGGCAGGCTGCCCCAAGATGCACCACTCTGATATGCGGATTATTTTGAGGTAAAGATAATAAAGGCTCAGAATAATCATGAAGGACATTTTACCTTACCCCAAACTGCCTAAAAGAATTTAAGATGAGGCCTGTCCCTGGACAGGCCATCACCATAGATAACTCTGGGTATTGATAGACTGGGAGGGTCCTTGTTAAGACCATTCTTATGAACGTTCTGTTTACCAAATATTTACATTTGTAAGGGAAATCTCCATTTCAAAGCTATCTCCCTCTCTGTACTAGGAAGGAGGAGGGATGACCACATCTCTAGACACTTGTCAGTGTGGAAGGCAAGGCCTTAAATCTGCATAATAACCTTACACGTTTACCGTGCTTTTCTGGTAATCTCCCATAGCTGACTCCTCCCACCCCCAACATCCTCTTTTGGTTTAACTGGAGATAGTCTTTAAGATGAGAACCTCTGCCATTTTGTTGAGTTATTCACTTTCCCTGGGTCTCCCCCACGTATACATGTTATTAAACTTTGTTTTATTTTCTCCTGCTAAACTGCCTTTTTAATTATTTGGCCAGCCATAAGAGCCTTAAGAGAAAGAGTGGGGGGTGGGGGGTGGGATTCTCCCGCTTCCCTAACAGGACCAAGGTACTTATATCTTTTCATTTCAAACTGATTTTTCCTATCACAAGATATTAGAACTAGAAAGGTCATCCAACCCTTACCTTTTACAGTGAAGAAGCAGAGTGGTGAGGTGACTTGTCCAAAGGCCACAATAAGTTATCATCCAACCCAGGAGTAAAACTGGATTTTTTACCCTCCCTCTCCCAGTCAGTGCTATTTATTCATTGCAGACCCTTCTTCAAGTGGGCTGGGTTAGGCTGGGATGATTTGCATGTGGCTTAAATCAATGGTGTACAAGCCTGATTAATCATCAGATTCACCTGGATTTCTCTTACAGCCATAGATTCCCAGGTCCCATCCACACCTTGTGATATCTTCCTGGAATCCATATTTCTCTAATTTAAAATCTGTTCCAATGAGTCTGAGATCATAAATGTTGGATGACTCTGGAGAAGACTGTGCAGTTTTGGAATCATGCGATATAACTCCTTTTGTCCTAGATTGGTCTTTATTCTGTAAGTATAAAAGATGGACCTTCCTAGTTGAAGGAGTCAAGGGTGTGGTTGCTACTTTGACCAGGCCTAGCTAGACATTGCTATGTGACCTATGGTACAATGGTTAATCTTTTTTCAAGTCACATCCATTATGAAAGCTGGGTTACACTGACCTATCTCTGGGGTCCTATCAAAGACTAATTAATTACTAGGAGAAAAAGACTTTAATCTTCTAATAAAAAGGTGCCAAGAAAGCATAATCCTTTTTTCTCTCTATTTTTAAATAAGGCTTTAAATTCAAAATAGGACAAGATGAGAAACTTCCAAGGGATTAAAAACAAACAAACAAAAAACATAAACAAGATAGAGCAAAAGCCTGATCTACACATGTGCCCAGAACCTGGAAGCTCCACTGAAACATTTGTTCAGAGGAGAGATAGATATTATGCATTCTAAAAGCATATTTCACCTGAAGTAGACTAGTCTCTCCTGTTTCTGTCCTTTCTCTTTCTCTCTCTCTTTATAGTTGGGCTAGCTCACCTGTTTTTCATGAGAATAAGAGGACAAGTAGTATTTCCATTACAGATAAGAAATATATGTTTTAGGCATACTCTGGGGAAATGTACCAGCTGGCCAATTATGGTTAGAAGCAAACTGCCATGGAAAATGAAATTCCACTGAAGTCCCTTCAGTATTTGCACATTTACAAGGTGCAAGTGTTTATACTGATAGAAAAGGGTTTTCAGATCTTACAGGTGGCAAGAAGACCAAAAGATGCATTTTAAATGGAAGAAAAAACCAATAGCTGGAATCTGACTTCTAGTTACCATAAGTCCCTTGTGATTTTTTCTCTTTCACTCTAGGTATGTAGAATCTAAACTGTGTTAGAAATTCTGCATTCCCAGACTGTTCATTTTCCTAGAACTTGAGATGAGAACAGCTTTCCTCTTTGGCATCTTATCAGTCAACTTTATTAGCAGCCACCATTGTTATCAACAACAAAACACCCTTATTGTGTACCTGCTGTGTTCAAGGGAATCACAGAACCAACAAAAGTCTGGAAAACAGTATAAAGCAGTAGTTAAGAATGTGAGTTCTGACATCAGACTTCCTGGAACCAAAGCCTGACTCCATCATTTTACCAGATGCATATGTCTGGGCAAGTTACTTACCCTGTCTATGCCTCAGTTTGGTCATATGAAAAACGACAGAGAATATAATCTCTCCAACTTTGAATTTTTCCAAGTGTTAGATCATATAATTGTATGAGGAATACTCAGCAAAGTATATGTTGAGTAGTGGAGACCCAATAAATGGAAACTACTGGTATGAAGCATATGGAAGCATAATTCCGGAGTAAATTAATATCAATTCCAAGGAAATATATTTTAATTTAACCAAATCATTTAAAAAATACTTATAGAGCTTTTAACTATGTGCCAGGCATCGGGCTATAGGATAAAAGTGACAGAAAAACGAAGATGGCACTTTGTTGCCCTCAGAGAGAACTTGGTGTAGGTAGCTGAGTAAGGTATGAATATATATTAACGATGCCACAAAGCTGTGTGTGTGTGACAATTGCAAACAAATTGTCAGACAATTAATGGTTTAAATTCAAAGGACGAGGGGATTGGTAAATATAAGAAAGGATTCATGGAAGAGGAAACAATCAAGTTTGACCTTATAGCAGGTATAATTTGGCCAGGAAAAGAATGAGGGAAATGATATTCTAGACCCAGGAAATGGATTGAACAAAAGTATAGCATATAGAACAGGTGGATATATTTAAGAAACAATGAGCAGATCTTCTTGGATGTAGCAGATTCCTCTTGTTTGGAAAAATAGAGGAAAACACAAAGTTATCATCCTGAGTTAATGTGAAATTGGGGACTGGAGGCAAGTTTGAACATAACGTAGACAGGAATTGCCCAGCAAAGGAAACATCAGCCTAGGGCTTCAAGGAGTTGCCCCAAGCACCGACATTGCCATAGGGAAGTCCCACCCAAGGTTTATGTCCTTTGATGTCTTTCTGATGTTCAGATTTGTGGCTCCGCTTTGCTTGCCATTGGGAGCAAGGATGAGCCACCGGAATGAGGATAATGAGATGTAAGAGGTCAGAAAATAATAACTGACCTCCGCCGTGCCCGTTATTCAAAGTATAACCACGGGCAAGTCCCTCGCCCTCTCTCAGACCCCTACTCGCATCTCTCTCACAGACTGGTCATGAGGGTTCAATGAGCTGATTCCTGTTGCAAGTGCCCTGTAAGTTGTAAAGATCTGTGCCAATGAAAGAGTAAGAAAAATAAGATAAATTTGATAATATCCACTGACTATCAATTTTGAGAACAAAGTGGAACACAAATCCAACCTTCAGCACACCCTGTCTCCTCTTTCTCTCCTATCCCCAACCCCATCAACACCTCCATAAGTAGATATCCCCTCGCTCTAATCTCCCTCTAGCTTTGTGCCAGGCACTGTGCTAAGTGCTGTCTAAGCATTATTTCAGTTCCCCAGCACAGCTGCTCTATGAAGTAGGCACTATTGGTATCCCAGTTTACAGATCACAAAACGGGTGCCCAAGGCTACCTAGACTACAGGGGGCCAAGCCACACCTGGAACCCAACCCAGATTTCTCTGATACCAAATCCCATGTCATAAACTACTTTTGCTGTGAGCTTTCGAGTCCACACACCACAGGGGCCCTGAAGACAGGAGCCAGCTGCCCACATGCTGCTCCTAGGACCTGGGCTTCAGGGTACTAGTACCACTGCTGCCATCTTCTCCTGTGTTACTTTCATGGCCTCCAAGGGCCTCCAATTTGCCTTCTTGGTTGACATACATTCATTTAACAAACTACCGTAGAGCATCTCCCTGCCGTGGAGAGAACAGAGGCACATATTAAATGACCCTTTGGTTATTGACGGTCGGTCATGATGCAGTGGAAAGAGCCATACTAGAATGTCCCTCAGAGAGGCTTCTGACTCTGATTCAACCACTAACTTTCCTTGTTCCCTCAGACAAGTAGTTTAACTGCTTTAAGCCTCAGTTTCTTCATCTGTAAAAGAGAACACTGCCTGCCATTTCTAGTTGCCAGAATTCTTGTAAGGATAAAATGAGATGATGCACACGGAATAGATTTATGAGCTGTAAAGCGTTACGATGACAATCATTGTTGTTTAACAGCAGCTGTGGTATAACGGAATGACGTAGATAAACTGGCCTTGAATTCAAGTCCCAGGGATGCCGCTTAAAACTGTGTGCTGGGGGCCAGCCCCGCAGCTTAGCAGTTATGTGCGCGCGCTCTGCTGCTGGCGGCCCGGGTCCGGATCCGGGCGCGCACTGAGGCACCGCTTGTCAGGCCATGCTGAGGCAGCGACCCACATACAGCAACTAGAAGGATGTGCAACTATGACATACCACTATCTACTGGGGCTTTGGGGAGAAAAAGGGAAAAAAAAACCAAAAAACTATGTGCTATCATTCAAGTAAATTCTAGTTTTTGAGCCTCAGTTTTTTAACTTGATAACAAGGGATATAAAAGCTACTTTTCACAGCAAGGCTGTAAAGACAAAAATGGGAAAATTACTTAAAACTGAACTTTTTACAGATCATTTCAATATATGCCATAACTGGTTACTAATAACAATTAATATACATTATTTTTTTCTAATTATTAAAAAAACACAAAACACATTGTTAGGGTATGTTATGACTTGTCAAATGCACTCAAGGTGAGTGTGTTTTGTTGGGAGGCAGTTAAGTAATCCTTTGTAAAACACAAATAACCTATCTTAAGGGGTGATGGGTAGGTTCTAGAAGACACTGCAGCTTAAGACATAAAACCTCCTTCTAGTGATGGAAGGGTTAACAAGACTTGAAAGAATGCTGTTAATGACACAGTCTGCTCTGGGCAAGGGCTAG
The DNA here is from genome assembly GCF_020826845.1 of Diceros bicornis minor. Taxonomy (NCBI): domain Eukaryota; kingdom Metazoa; phylum Chordata; class Mammalia; order Perissodactyla; family Rhinocerotidae; genus Diceros; species Diceros bicornis. The sequence goes on from NC_080745.1 coordinate 72,686,696, forward strand.
GCCAGCCCTGCTGTTTCTCTTGGCAGGGAGCTCTAGGTCTGCTTTCATCAGTCATGGCCGTTTCACCCTTGGAAGAGCAGCTAAGGCAGCTTCTTGCTGTGAGAGGCCCAGGTAACCTAGTTCTCAGAGTAAGATCAAGACTTTCTTGCAATATGTCATCCTCTTCACTGATATTTAGCTAGGCCTGAGGCTTGCTCAATGTTGTGACCTGGAGGCCCCTTCCCTGCATGGAATGGGGTAAAGTTGCCTCTTCACATGCCTTCTATCTCTAGTACCTCCAAACTCCTGACTCCAGAAAAATGATGAAGAAAATTTTGTGTTCTGAAAGGGGAGAAGCAGTCTAAGAGAAAGCAAGTGGGTTCCCACTTTAAAAAGCAGTGGTTTATAGCTTCTACATGGACTTTGGGGTCAGCCCCATCATCATCTTGCTTTGCGTCTTTAGGGCGTTATACAACCTCTCTGGGTTCCGGTTTCCTCATCTGTCCAAAGAGGAAAATAATGCCAGCCTCTCTTGGTTGTCCTGAAAATTGCTTGAGTTAATGGATAAAGAAGTTAGCATAGCAATTAACTCATGTTAAGTATCCAAATACAAAAAAATAGTTGCTTTTATTATTGTTTCTTTCCCTTCGCAAATTATAGACATATGTGGGGAATTTGCAGCGAGGTTCTGCTGGTTTGTGTCAATCTGAAGAGTTTTCTTTAGCACTGATCACAGGCAACAGGATTTGCTAGAAGCTGTGGGGAATACAAAGATGTTTACATTGTGACCCTGTCTTTAAGTAGCTTCAAAGCCAGCTGGTAAGATCAAGCATATGCAGAGGATGAGATCTAACAGAAGGAGCTACATATGGGTGCCTAATGAGCGGCCCAGGTGGTAAGCGATGCAAGAACTGAGACGCTGGGAAAGGCTACCCACTGTGGGAAGAAATTATTGGAGAAGTTTCTTGCAGAAACTCATCCTTTTAGTCAGTCAAGCAGCTTCTATCACTAAATGTCCATGTCGCTCCATGAACTGTGCTCAGAGTTATGTTTGAGTTGGGCCTTGAAGAATAAGTAGGAATTTAACTATTATACATCGTCTTAATTTCCTTGGCTGCAATTACTTATGACATTTATTCATCTGTCTGCATTTCCCAGCTCCGCGTACTACCTCGAAGCATAGACATCTATCACTGTGTTCCGTAGGAATTTCAAATTCAATGTACTCCAAGCTGAGAATGTTATCTCTCTTTTAAATAGGGCCCAACCTAGAATTTCTGTTTCAATTGCCATCACTGTACATCCACTCTCTCAAATTATGGACCTTAAAATCAGCTCTAATTCATTTCTCACCCTATATTCTGGAAATAACTGCTCAGAAGATGGGGATACCAGAACTCTAAGATGAGAGGGATGTCTTCTAAATTTGGTCTCTTCTCCATATTGCCACATTCATCCTCTTAGTTCAGACGTTATTCATATGGGGAGACATAAGTATGTAATAACTAATTCTTCAGACCTGAAGTCAGACACACTAAGTTTGAATCCCAGCAACATTCTTTGCTAGCATTTGGCCTTAAATAATTACTTAATATCTTGGTGCCTTGGTCTCCTTCTCTGAAAAATGGGCAAGCAATGTCTCTAGCTTAGGAAGTTGTGGTGACACATACAAATTTAAAATATGAAAAACTCTTACAACAGTACCCAACACTTAGTAATTGCTCAGAAATTGTTATAGCTATCATTGTTGTTATCTCTATGCTGAACTCTTTTACATGACTTCCCTGCACCATGTAGACTCAAGAACTGTTTTCTTAGTAGGTAAACCTGATTCTATCATTCTGAATTTGACAGCATCCCTGTTGATTCACATTTGAGTGCAGATGAGATGACCAAATCACACATTCTTGGCTTTTCAAGATCTGGAGCCTACCCCCTTTCTCCATCAAATACCCCCTCCATGTTCACCCAACCCATAAGCCAAACTAAACAGTGAGCCTCTCCCGCTAATGTGTCAGATGCTTTCTTGACCCTTTCAAAGAGGTTCTCCCTGGTTCTTCCCCGTTTTTCACCCAGCATTCTTTAAACACTTCTGTCATGGCCATAATTTATATTGTCCTAGCACTGTGGCTGGTGTATATTAAGAGCTCAGCAAATATTTACTGGTAAGTGGATGAATGAATTAATGAACATGTTTAGTAAATGAATAGTTTCTAGAAGAATCCCACCATATTAGATGTTTTCCCATTATTATAGACTACATAAAAGTCCAATGTCTTGAAAAAGTTTATGAATTATTTTCACCCTCAGGGGGAAAAATCCACAAAAGAAATAATTCTTTTTACATACTTATATTTTATTTTCTGAGAACAGAAATAGGTATAAGTTCATCTTTCCTGGAACTTGAACAAGTTAGTTTAGATAACATGTTGTCACCATGTCTTATTATAAGAAGGGTAAACTCATATCCTGGCTTCCCAGGAGAGTCCCAATTTATGCCTGTTATTCTAGATTAACTTTAAAAAGCGTCTTCTTTCCCTTTCAAGAATATTCTGATTTGGGTGATAAATTATAATGTCATCCTAATTATAAAGAAGGTTTACCTTTAAGGTTACAGGAAAATTAAAGGATTGCATCATAAGGAAGTCCAAAGCTAATTAACTGTGTCTTGTTAACAACTCAAGGGCAGCCTGGCATCATTTACTTTACACACAGTATACAGCTCATCTTTCAAAGATGTTTATTAGGTGTCTTCTGTGAACCTCTGTGTTTTATACTTTTCTACATAATGGTCTGCTTATTTCCTGCCCCATACGCATTCTCTTCCTTCTTCTTCCTCCAGGTTGGGCCATGACCACAACCTACAGACACAGGTTCTACAATATTTAAGGAGCACAGGTTAAAAATTCAGAACAACTTTAGGGTTTAAGTCATTGAAATTCAAATGACATTGACTATGATAAGCTGAATAATAGCCCCCCAAGGATATCCATGTCCTAATTCCAAGAAGCTACAAACATGTTATCTTACAAGGCAAAAGGGGCTTTGCAGATATGATTAAGTTAAGGATTGTGATGGGGAGATTATTCTGGATTATCTGGGTGGCCCAACATAATCACAGGTCCTTATAAGAGGGAGGCAGGGGGGTTAGAGTCAAAGAGATATAAGGATGGAAGCAGAGGTCAGAGAAGAGAGAAGATGCTACACTGTTGGCTCTCAGCATGAAGGAAGGGGCCATGAGTCAATGAATGTAGGCAATGTACAGAACCAGGAACAAAGAGGAAACCAATTCTTCCTTAGAGACTCCAGAAGGAACTAGACCTGCCAACGCTTTGACTTTAGCTCAGTGAAGCTGATTTCAGACTTCTGACCTCCAGAACTGTATGAAAATAAATTTGTGTGTTTTAAGCCACCAAGTTCTTGATAATTTGTTACGGCAGCAATAAGAAACTAACATACTGACTAATAGGAAACGGGGAGGTTATATGCTAACATAACTCAAATTTCATGGGCACCGTGCTTCAGATATGGCTGGATTCAGGTGTTCAAATGATGTCACCAAAAGCTTTCTCTGTATCTCATTTCTGTCTTCTCTGGCTGGCATTCCCCACGTAGAAGCCTAGAACCTCCACAATGATATTCTTATAACTGCAAGCCTTATAAAATATAATGTTTCTTTCCTTGTAACATAGATGAAAATCCGAATAATAATTTTAATTGGCATAACTTGGGTTATGAGTCCATTTGTCACTGTGGAGGAGAGGGATTTGGTATGGTGATTGTGAGTTCTGGGTTGTATGCTCATCTCTGAATCTGGAGAAAAATAAGGGTCAACTCACTGAAACCACATAAATTCAAGATGGGAGAGGCTTCCCAGGAATACTGAGGTGGTGCTATTTGGAGAATGCAGTCTGGTAATCCTGGGCAGGCAAAATCCACACAAGCCACTACTATCAGCCTTATGAGCAGCCTTGTGTTTGAGTAGTAGATTAATTGTTCTAACACTAGAAAATATCCATGTCTTATTATAGTAAAATGTATTTGTCTCTAACACAACCATCTGAGGCAGATGTTTTTTGTTGGGTAGGTTTTGTTTGTTTGTTTTTGTTTTATAAGATGTTCTCCTCCAAGTGGCATCTCAGGTTCTTGGGTCACTTCCATATTGTGGTTCTACCATCCATGTCTCAGAGTTCTCTCCTATCAGACAACAGATGGTGACAAAGGATGGAGGATCAACCATGGGAAGGATTTATGGGTGAGGCCTGAAGATCGAGTTCATCATTTCCATCTGCATTTATTGCCCAGAATTCAGGCACATGGCTGCACTTAAATATAAGGAAGATTCAGTAATCTTTCTTATATTTATCTGTGAGTATAAGAAGAAAAGAGAACTGTTTGGTGAATGATCAGCCAGTCATTCCCATAGACTTTATTCCATTGTAATTGGCTTTTTTCTACTTCTTAAGACCAAATTCTACACTCCAAGTGTTTCATTTATAATGAACAGAGTGGCTCAAGTCAGGGGAACACTGATAGTTTCAGAAAGAGGAGGGGGCCGCTGTTTCCTGAATCCTTGTCATTGCTGCTCCAGGGATCAGCTATTAGGCCCCCTTGTTGTTGACTGCCTGCTTAGATTCCCAGTCCCTGGTGAGTCTCTGGTGGTCCTATGTCTAGGCCAGGTGAGTACTTTTCCTGCTTGCCACATTTTATCCTAACTCTATCCCCAAAGTGACCACATTAGGACTCAGTCTTGCTTGCCCTTTATATACTTGGTTTTGCTGCAGGAAATATTTCATCTTTATTTTCCTACTTTCAGTAATTCTTATGGCAACATTCCCTTCCCTGCTTTAGTGAAAAGTCGTTCAAGTCCTCAAAAATAATCCTGATTTTACACTTAGTTGTAAATATTTTCTCGAAGCAAGGTTTGGCCTACGTGGTCTGAGCCCTGATTTACTTTTATTTTCACTCATTTTCCAAATAAAAGTTGTAGGACTAAGAAGATGGGTGAGTAAGAGAAGAAATGTCAAAGAGAAAGTAGGTGGGGGGCTGGTCCTGTGGGGCAAGCAGTTAAGTGCACGTGCTCCACTGCGGCGGCCCGGGGTACGCCGGTTCGGATCCCGGGCGTGCACAGACGCACTACTTGGCAAGCCATGCTGTGGCGGCATCGTATATAAAGTGGAGGAAGATGGGCATGGATGTTAGCCCAGGACCAGTCTTCCTCAGCAAAAAGAGGAGGATTGGCAGATGTTAGCTCAGGGCCGATCTTCCTCACAGAAAAAAAAAGAGAAAGTAGGTGAGAGGGATTGGAAAAGCAGGAGGGAGAAGGTCGAGACCTTTTCACCAAAACACCCCTGGAGCTTCTCTAAAGAAGGAGGGGGAAATAAGGAAGTGGGAAAACATAGATGAGGACAGCAAAAAGCTAGAGACTGGGAATAGACAAGGGACAATGTCATGGAGCAACACCCTTCTGAAGATCTCTGTGAAATTGTTCATTTGCCAGGAAATGATTAGGTTAAGATAATCAAGAATTTTGGTGACGCTGTAAGTTCCCCAGAAGAGGTTTGTTTCTCTTATCTTCCCAGTAGTATATTGGAATCTTCCTTGAGCCTCTCCAACAAAAGTTGCAAGGGGGAACATCCTGGAAATTTGTGACAACTAGCAAGTGCATACACACTCTTACAAATTATGTCATTTGTTTATGAACACTTAACAATAACTTACTCTGAACAGGTGCTCTGAAATTTTATTATATAATATTCTTATCATTGTACAATCACATACTGGTATATGGGCTAGCTCCCTTTTTCCAGATGATTCATCAGAAATAGGTCTTCTCTAGCCTGAGAAGACATCACAACCATATACTACAGGAAACTGAAGGGTCGAGAAAAAGTAAATAAAAAACAAGTGATAATTGAGAGAAAAGCAGGAAATTCAAGAAATAAATAGAAGAGGGACTATAAAGGGGGCCTTTATAAGAGCACATATTTTCACCAATAACCATTAATTTATTAGCAATCTTTTTTTTTTCAGTAGTAGTCTTTTTTTTTTTTTTTTTTTTTGGTGAGGAAGATCAGCCCTGAGCTAACATCCATTCCAATCCTCCTCTTTTTGCTGAGGAAGACTGGCCCTGAGCTAACATCTATTGCCAGTCCTCCTCTTTTTTGTTTCCCTTTTTCTCCCCAAAGCCCCAGTAGATAGTTGTATGTTATAGTTGCACATCCTGCTAGTTGCTGTATGTGGGACACCACCTCAGCATGGCCCAACAAGCGGTGGGTCGGTGCACGCCCGGGATCCGAACCTGGGCCACCAGTAGCGGAGCACGCCACTTAACCGCCAAGCCACAGAGCCAGCCCCTATTAGCAAGCTTTTATTGAGCATCTATTATTTCCTGCATAAGTGCTTTACTAGGGATACCATGCATAAATTTTTGTGAAAAAATTAAAGACAGTTAGTGCTGAGTGACAAAGGGTAATACAGATTCTCAGGGGCTGATGCTTCTCTAGAAGGAGAGGTCTGTGCCAAACTAAAGACCTTAGGAGAAGTTTCCCAGGGAATTGAAAACTGAGCTGGGCTTCAAAGGCTGGGTAGAATCCAAGAAACAGAGATAAGAATGAAGACATATTAGGAAAGGAAAAAGAAAAAAATACAAATAAAAGGAGGTCTAAATCACAGAGCCTGTAGTATAAGAGCTCAGGTTGATTGGAGCACAAAGAGTGGTGAGGAGAATGAAAAGAAACAGAAAAGCAGATGAGATGGGAAAAAAAAGAGGAAAATGTTAACTAGATAAAGAATGAGGAGGAAAAAAATGGGCAGAAGGAAAAAGAGTGAGAGAGAAAAAAGACAAACACACTTTCAGATGTTCACAAATTTCTGCCCTTGAACCCACCATGTTGGTTTCAGAAAGCCTGGTACTGCCAGAGTGGAGCCCTCATTACTGTGCTTCTCCAACAGTTTTCCAGATGGATTATGGACAGAGAGTTCTAGGCTGACTTGGTTGTGATGTCTTGAATCATAGTTCTGAGCGTAATAGAAGATATTTTGTAAACCTAAATATCAACAAGTGAAACAAGAGAATTAAAACAGGAAGATATAAATTCATTCAGTGAGGGGTAGGAGAGTTTCTATATCAGATTAAATTTCCTTTTAAATATTCTATTACTTTTTAATGGCAAAACTCCTGATATTTAAGTATAGACCATGACAATGCAATTTTCTTCCCGTCCAAAGTGAAATAAATAGGAGAGGGTTTGTTTTGATTTGTTTTGCTTACTGGTTACTAACGCATTTAACAAATTAGTTACTGTTATTGAGATTCACCTGTGGTCTCAATTATCAAAATTTACATGGGAAAAACAAGACAAAACTGGAGACATATCTGTTACACATCTCTTTCATAGTATCCAAATACTTGAACATGGCCTCCTTGGTAGCTTCACACTGTGTCGATTCAGCTAACATGGAAGCATGTGTCCTAGAATTTTCTCCCTGTGGGCTCTGTTAGGATTATTTACAAAAGAAATTTGAGTAAGATTTGGAAGGCAGATATGAAGTAGAAGTGATGTTTACACTTGGAAATTTGGTGTAGGGTCAGGCGCTGTTGCAATTCATGTACATTTTTGCTGATCTGATGGCTCAATACAGTTACGTTGTTCATGTGCATTGTTGCAATACTGCCAGCAAATGATTCAAGAGATTTGGTATTATAGCCATGTTGGTGGTTGAAACATGCAGTATAGGAGTTCATTTATTTGTTTGTATTCTATTGGTATTGAGTACCTACTCAATGAAAGATAGTGTGTTAGGTTCAGGTGAGGAGAAGGAGAGGGACACTAAGAAGTCCTTGACATAGTCCCCGGCCTCACAAAGCTTACTATGCAAAAAGAGGGAAAAAAAAGCCCTGGGACAAAGGATGTGAGGTCAAAATCTTATGAGATATACAGACCATGAAGTACAAGATTTGTTCACTGGTTCCTTCTTGCAATTAATTTGTATTAAGAACCTCCCCCCACACCCCACATATGACTGTTGCTGTGATGATACTTAAGGCTGCCAATCTGGGGAAGGTAGAACTGTTGCCTTCGAATTGTAAAGGCAATATGTGGTGATCAAATAAAGCTTCTTTCTAAGCAAAGATTCTTGAAGAAATGATATTTGTATTGGGAAGGGATTTTGATAGACCAAAGGAAAGGGGACAGCACCCAAGTAGAAGGAATGGCTTAAAACGAAAATACAGGAGAGAGCAACGTATGGTACAATCTGAATGCAGATGACTTAGGAGACAGTTGCAAGAAAAGAAGATTGGGGCAAGAACACAGGGGCCTTAAGGTCCCAGTCTTTGCCTTTACAGATTTACAGAATGATTTCATTTGAGGTCAGTCTGTGTTTGATAATGAGATTTGAGAGAGATTTTGATCTTCCCTGTGATGTGATCTAGCTAATGGCTCACAGCAAGATCTCCACCTTCATGCACCCAGACAGGAGAGTGGAAACAGTTCCAAGTTGACTTCAGTGCCTTGAAACCAGACCGTCTCCTCCCAGGACGGGAGACTTTTCTGTGGGGAGACATTTGTTCGGGATGTCACACTGACTGCATGTGACCAGGCCGTATTTGACAGGAGAACAGACAGAAAAAGAAATTTCTGCAATAAATATAGGCTTTGCTATGTTGCAATGAGGATGAGAAAAAAATGTCCCGCTGCAGCTCCTTCTGAAAGAATATAGTTTTTCACTCAATTTTGCCAGCCTGTAGATGAGTACACGTCCCTGTCAGGGAAGGTTGTCCCTGAAAGAATTTACAAATGCCCCATCCTATCACATTTTAATTCTAAAAGCTAGTTATTTTGGCGAATTAACTCTTCATGGTGAAATAGAAAAATTCAAAAATTTAATTTTCACATATGAATTCCTAATAATAATCACTAATCTCAGAAAAACCCAACTCAGGCAAAAATAGCATTGTCATAAGAAGACAAGCTTCAAAAATACATTTTTCTTCTTCATATTGTTTTATTGAATATTTAGTATAAGTTTATTGAAAGAAAATCAGAACATGAAAATAAACATAAAAGCCAATCTTAGTCCCTCCACTTAAAAATAACTTCTGTAGACATTTTGGACAAGTCACGCGATATCACCAATCTATATACATATTTCCCGTTATAAATATTCTTGCACTCTGCTGTAATGTTTTTAACTTTTTAAAAACAGATTAAAATTGGCATATTTCCACATTAATGATTGTACTTCTATAACATCAGATGTATAGGTTTAAATAAGTTTAAATATAAACTGTCAGATACGTGGATTCGTAGTTTAACCCTTTGAAAGTTGTGGCATGCTGGATGGCAACAGTGCCTCATTTACTTGGACATATTTCTTCAAATGTCTCTGGGCCAGCAGTGTCAAGATGTCTTTCTTCAGGTATAAATACCCCATTTTAATGACACAGTCTCTGATGAGCAATCATTTTCAGGAAAAGAAAGCTTAAGACAAACAAACGCATGATCAAACTAACAAACGAAAAAGAATAAAGTTCACGTAGCTTCAAAAACCACATTTCTGAAGGGGTGGGGGAAATGTGGGATTGCCCCATTATCACCCGTGACTGTAGTTGAACACTTCAAGAATTCTCTGTGTGTCTGGAGCCATTAGAGGAAAAATCACCACTCTAAAAGGCTGACTCCCAGGGAGATGACTGGGGGAAGCCTTTCTGGGGCTGCACATTAACTGCACACCGAATAGTTCATGACTATAAATGATGTTTGTTTTTATGGGATTCTTCTCCTGTAGAAGCTACCCTACTTGGCTACAGATTTTAATGTCATTTGGGTCTTGCTTTATAGGAAAGTAATAAATGCCTTCCAACAAAGTTGAGGGTGATTTAGATTTTAAACAATTGAATTATATTTAAAATGTACTATGATAACTCAATCTTTGAAGGAACCCTGGAGTGAATCTCTTGGAAACTCAAAGAATCTTTTGGTTCTATGAATAACCATGGTTCTCGAAACCTTGCTGAATTGTTTGTGCAAGTTCAAATTTTCATATTGAAGAAGAGGAGTCCATGATTTTCTCTCAGGTCAATTTTGTTCATCAATGTTTATGAGATTCTTCTTTTTAAATGGTGAATCTTTGTTTCTTTTTGTGGCCACTATGTTTCTTTCTTGAAATGTGATTTTTTTTCAGTTGGCATCATTGTTAATATCATGCTATATGTTTCATATATTATATTAATATTGTAGATTATAACTGCAAAAATGGAGGGGAAAATGGAGCCAATTAGTACACGCTATTTATTATGGCTTGAGAGCAAAACAGAAGCACTGTTATAATCACATCAACTGAAATACCCTGTTCCCAACTGTGAGAGGAAAAGAAGATGCTCATATCAAAGCAATGCATTAGAGACACTGTTGGGGGATTAAGAACTAACTGTGTAATGCCAGTTACTAAATTCAATGACTTTTACATTACTATTTGCTTCTGGTGGCAAAAAATAGACCAAAAAAAGAGAAAACACTAGCAGAAAAGGATGATAAAAGAAGTCATCTTTCAGGAAATTGTCATTTATAAATTATCTAACAAACAGTTGGCATCTAGATGTATTTGGGGAGCAAACTTCAAAACAGAGAAAACCATTTTAGATTTCCTCTTATTACTATTTTAGAATCATGCTGCCATAAATATCAGATTTCCACTGAAATAGGTCACATTTTCCACCAGCCCATTAGGAAGAATGTAAAGTATCTTTAATAGCAAGAGAATTCAAGAAATGTGCCCAACACACTATGGCCCACATCCATCATTGCAGGCTGAACAAAGCAGAAAATACTTTATACTATATATTACAATATACTATTAGTGAAAAAAGTCATATGTGAAACAGTACATTCTTTGGTATAAATACACATAATAAAGCACCCCTTCCAAAGCTACACCAAAAACAGAAAAATAAGCTTTGAGCTGAGAGTTGGTTGCAGAAGAGCCTCAGGTCATGTCTCCTTCCTTCCCTCCTGCATGGTTTCATCATCAGCTGCCAGAAGAGGATGATTCCTCATAGCAAGAGCCTTTCTTCTAATTATTCTGGGCTTCAGGCAGTCACCAAGCTGCATCTGCATCTAGGATGACTGTGAATCTTTCCTGACTTCTCCCAGCCTATGTGAAATCCCTTAATACTATGTACCTTTTCTTTAACATACTCATAACAGTTACAGATGTACATTCAGTATTATCAATATTCCATAATTTCTGTTTCTGGTTCTAGACTATATGCTCTGTGAATTAGGGACCCTGTGTTTTGTTTACCTTTGTGAATCTTGTCAACCAGGCTGGGGACTGCAGATGCTGAGAATGAGCAGTTGCTTCAAGTCAAGAGAGAGTGAGGACTCTGGAAGCCCAGAAGGAAGACTGGGGATCAGCATAGAGCAGAGGGTCCATCCAGGTCCTCAGTCAGGACAACCGACTGAACAGTGCAGCCTAGGGGCCTGGAAGAGCTGGCCTCAGGAAGAAAACAACGCCCAGCATTTGGGGTCATGTGCTGCCTGGAACCTAAAATTATTGCAGAATTTAATGATAGCTTAATTTAAGGCTCATTCCATTTCAAATGTTCTATACCATTCCTGAAAGGTCCTTATGGCAATTCCTTGAGATCAGGAACTTTGTATTTGATATTCCTTACTGACTCATCAATGCCTATTACATGGATGGATCCCAAGTACATAGGCTGGTAGACTGATGTGGACTTGATTGCAGAAGGATTAAGCAGGATAATACAATCTCTGTTTCATTCTTAACTTCAACCAGGTGTGTCCAAACAAATGAAACAGAGGCCCTGGAGGCTGCTCAGGGCTCCACTCCATAGTCTGGCTTCCTCAGGATCTTGGGGCAGAGAAGCCCCTGGTGATGACTTTAACATCTTTTACTAAGATGTATTTTTTTTTTTTTAAGCTGAAGGACTGAGACAAGGAGGTAGAGCAGGAAAATCATTTTATATCTGCTTATATGGTAAGTCATCCTAAATGTATCATATATATTTATCCTGAGAAAGGAGCCGACTGACATTAAAAACAGTTCCCCACACCACATTACGAAAGAAGAGAAAAGCACACAGGAAAAATGAAAAGCAAAGGGGTTCTCCCTCTGGGCCATGCAAACAATGAGACTGCAGAGCAGGGAACTTATTCTTCAATCTGCACCTGCCCACCTCCAATGTTCTCATTGAGTGAAGAGTATCAAGAGAAAGAAAATGGGCAAAAGATATGAAAAGACACCTCATCAGAGACCTGTGAATAGCCAATAAGCACAAGAAAAGACCTTCAACATCATAAGTCACTAGAAAAATGCAAATTAAAATCACAATGAAATATTACTTTGCACCTACAAGAATGGTTAAAGTAAAAAGAGACAAATGTTGGAGAGGATGTGGAGAAACTGGAATCCTCTGGTGGGAATGTAAAATGGCACAGCCACTTTGGTAGTTTCTTAAACAGTTGAATATAAACTTATCATATTAACCAGCAATTTCCCTTCTAGATATCATTCCCAGAGAAAGGAAAACTTATATTCACACAAAGATTTCTATACAAATATTTGTAACAGTATTATTCCGTATAGCCTAAGAGTAGAAACAACTCAAATGACCATCAATTGCTGAATGAATAAACAAAGTGTGACATGTCCATCAGGCAGAATACTACTCAGCAATAACAAGGATAAAAGGACTGATATAAGCTACAACGTAGATGAATCTCAAAAACATTAAGTTAGCTGAACGAAGTCAGTTGTAAAAGACCACTTAGTGTATGATTACATTTATATGACATGTCCAGAAAAGGAATATCTGTAGAGACAAAATGTAAATAGTGGTTGCCTGGGGCTGGGGGTGACCATGGGGAATGAATGCAAATGGGCACTAAGGATCTTTCTGGGGGGATGGAAACGTTCTAAAATTGGATTGTAGTGAAAGATGCATAACTGTAAATTTTCTAAAAATCATTTAATTGTGCATTTAAAATGGGAGTATTTTATGGTATGCAAATTATATCTCAAAAAAGCATAAGATTAAAGAAAATAACTATCTCATATTCCAAAAATTTGTAAAACCAGACATGAATTATCTCCCTACCTAGACCCAACCAAAGCTGAACCAAAAAATATGTGCTAAAAATAGTTGAATGTATAATAATACACAAAAACTACATATTCATATACTACACATAAAAATACTGAAAACTTTTCACACTGAAAACTTTTCACACCATTTTTGATGGTTTTTGTTTTGAAATATGTATAGCAATATACCAAAATAAATTTAATATTGAAAAGATGACCACTGTTCTTTACCATGCAATTCCATCACATAGCATCATTATTATCAGATTTAATAGTAATGGTATATATTAGCCTAACATACTATGCAGCCCTTGGACCATGCTCAGTGACGCTTGTGGATCTGATTTAACCATCCTTCTGACAATTAAATTTCCTCTCTAACATCCTCATCAAGGACATAGCTCCAAAGATCAGAAACGTATTACACCCTGAGGCAATACATTTCTTGGCACTCTGAATCCTAGAACAACATATTCAAGTTTCTGATGACTATCTTCACTCGCATGATCTAGAGCAATGCTCTCCAATAGAACTTTCTGTGATGACATAAATGTTTTATAATCTACACTGTCCAACATAGACATCATCCACTAGTGACATGCTGCTACTAAGAACTTGAAATTGAGACTGAGGTCCTAAAGTTTTAATTTTACTTAATTCTAATTAACTTAAATTTAAATAACCACCTGTGGCTAATGGCTACCATATAGGACACAACAGGTCTAGAGGCTTATCCAACTTAACTTAAAAAAATTGAGATCACAATCTTCCTTGAAAAACTTGCTTCTCCTCTTGTATTCCCCATCTCAAAGAACATTACAATCATTCATCCATCCAGTCGCCCATTCCAGAAATCTTGGAGTCATCCCAGAGTTATTCTCTGCTTGCAATCTGTCAACAAGCCCTATAAATTTTACCTTCCAAATGGCTCCTTATTCTTGCCCTGCTTCTGTCTCACTGCTGCTGTCTTTTTCATGCCTCTTTATTTTTCACCTCATTTTGTATCAGCCTGTTTTGTCTCCCAGTCACTTATCTAACTAGCCTACAACCCCTGTCTCCACATGACTGCCGCAGTAAGCTTTCTAAAAGGCATGCCTGACAATACCACTCTACTGCTTGAAATCCTTCAGTGCCCTCCATTGCATTCTAGATATAACCTACATTTTATTTGAGGTCCATCATGATCTAGCCCCTTCCTGCCATTCCACGGCACTTGTTATCACGCAGCTTTCCTCCGTCACATCTCCCTACATTTGCTCACACGGTGACCTTATAGTCTATTAGAGACTGTCTTCTATGTTATAAGGGAGGCAGGGCCCACAGACAACAAGAATAGGTGCTTCAGACCCAGACAGTCTGGTTTAAACATTGGGCCCACCACTTAGCCTCCCTCAGCTTACACTTCCTTAGCTGTAAAAGTGGGATAATAAAAGCACCTACCTCTTAGAGTTAATGAGGTAATACTTGCAAAGCATATACACTGTGTTTAAGAATAAGTAAGCACTCCACACATTGCTATTGTTATTAATATGACTGACTTGTCTACCTAACAGATCCTCAGTTACATTTCAAGGTTAAGATACCACATTGTCAAGGTTATCATTTGTAATGACCTTCTCCCTCCCACCCCATTCTTCTTCCTATGGTGTAATTTAATGTTTAAATTGGCATGTCATTTTTATGGCTCTTAAAGAGTGGAAGTTAATTATTATTTTCCTATGTTCAACTCCCCTATGAAGACTGTAAACGCCTTGAGGTTAAGAACTATGGCTCATTCAGGTATGACTTATTGTGCCGTCATCTAATCCACTATAGATATTCAATAAATACGAGCTTCTCATATGAAGTTAGGGGAAGTCAGAGCACAGTTTTTCAGGGGTGAGTTTGGGTGTCCGCAGATGTAGAGGTTGCTAGGGAATTGGCATTTCTAGGATTGATGGAGGTTAATTATTCAATCAGCTTCCATATCAGTGGTTAAAACGAATAATCTACCTGCACTGCTTTGGTTAAAATGGAGAACCCATAACTCAGGCATCCCACCAGGACCTTGGATCCAAACAGCTGTGCTGCAGCCAGCCTTGGGTCACACCAGAGAGCTGATCTTATTCCAAGATGTTCATTAGATTTCAAACCAAGTCTTCATCAGAATCCTAACTGGGTAGAAAAGTGCTAACTATAAACTTTCTCTGATATCTTGCCCCCAAGAAGTCAACATTTGGGCAAATATGAGAGGCTACCCTCATCAAAATTGGGATGGAAATATGATGGCCTCATTTCTGTTGAAGCTATTATGTTGACTACCTGTTCAAAGTGAACCTAAACCCAGCCACTTACCAGTTTTTCACCATTTCTCTTCCTGGAATGATTGCTGTTGTGAAAGTTAAGAAGATAATATTGAAATTTATAATGGTTAGTTTTATGTGTCAACTTGGTTAAGCTATAGTCCCCAGTTATTTCATCAAACACTAACCTACGTGTTGCTGTGAAGGTATTTTGTAGATGTGATTAACTTCTACAATCATTAATTTTATGTAAAGGAGATTACTCTCAATAATGTGGGTGGGACTGATCCAAACTGAATGGCCTTAATAGCAAAAAAAAAGTCATTTCCCATAAGAAGGAATTCTGCATCAAGACTGCAACATCAGCTCCTTTCCTGAGCCTGCCAGCGTGCCCTAAAGATTTAGGACTTGCCTGCCCCCAAAATCACGTGAGCCAATTCCTTCAAAATCTCTCTCTCTCTCTTTCTCCCTCTCTCTCTCTCTCTCTCTGTGTGTGTGTATATATATATGTGTGTGTGTATATATATAGACATATATATCTTGTATATAAATACATAGGAGCTGTATATATACATATCCTACTGTTTCTGTTTCTCTGAATGAACTTGCTCAAGAATCAGCGAATATACTAAGGGGCTGAATCTTTAAAGTATAGTTAGCTTCCAATCTGTCCAGGAGGATTTATCAACCCTTAAAGGCTCATTTTCAGAAAACTTGCTTTTGCATGCAGATAACTTTGCATCCAGCCTTTCTGATGGCTCTGAACCACCTGGCAAAAACAGGTGCAATTACTTGAGGACACAAGAACTTGATAGACCCAGTATGTGTGCATGATAATTTGCTGTTTTGGCTCTGAAATCTTAGCTCTATCTCACTTCCCATCCTATTCATCCTCCTTAAACTCTTCTCTGAACTATCCTGTTTCCAACTTAGTCAATTTCTGAGGACATGGGTGATATATAATCCTTAACTCTTGCAAAAATGTATCTAATCCTTTCTACTTCTACAGATGGATAATTTTACTACTTTTTGTGTAACAATATATCACCAGCAGCATATTTTTGATGGCTTTTTACACTACACACAATGAGATACCCAAGTAAGAAATCAAAATAACTCTACTCTATCCTTCAGGTACACACAAATCAGAGAGCTTATTGTATGTGGGTAACAATACACCATTTTAATATAAATAAGAAATGGTTTTAGAAAAGAAAAAGCTCTTATAAAGTAATCTCAATAAGTTCTTATTACCTCACAGTTTTACATTTAGGTTTACTTTTGATGACTTTTTGTATAACAATTTATTATATTGCACTGTCTTATGTTTACATCCTTGAAGTCATTTTATAAAAATCGAAAATCAATTTGATTTAGAGAAAATGTGAATGCAAGTTTAACTTTTTGTTTAAATAAAAACACTACCATGCAGAGATAAGAATCCAAAACACACATGATATATTTTCCTCAACTATGTTCATAGAAGACTAACATTTTCCAAAACATGTCTTTCTTTTTGCTACACTTTGTTATAACTATAGTATGTAAAACACCTAGATGCACTCCCTCTCTGCCCCTGCAGCTCCACTGGTGATTCCTTAGGCGCTTTCCTGTGCTTGTACTTACATAACCAAGATGGTTAAAAGACTCACTGTTCTCTTTTCAAAGAAAGATATACTGGAACCAAAAGAATACCTAATGGGTCAATAGTTAAATTATTATCTCTCATTTATAAATGCCAAGCCTCTACTCTGACTATAATCTGATTTTAAAAGTGTGATTGTATGAAGAATAGACTAGGGACTGGAGCATCAAAGGCAAGATTCTGGGAATGGTTTGGTAATGGCCTTGGCTCTGAACACAGTGCTGAGCTTCTGTCCGACAGGAAATTTGACACTAAAAATACAGATCGTGAAATAAACTCATGAATAATTAGATCCTCACTTTTGATTAATTGTGATGAAGTGCCTCCCTAAATAAGAGCGTAAGAGGAGCAAGTATCCGCGGCACATGACCATTAAGTGTGTGTGCGTGTGTGTGTGTGGTGGGGGGCGGTGGCTAAAAACATGTGTGTTTTATATCCTACAATGCTGACAGAAATAAAGTGACAAGCTTAGGGCTTAAAATTTCACCTTAATTTACATTAAAAAAAAAAAGAAAGACTTAAGGGTTCTGCCAAGATGCAGTATTCTCATCTCTTCCAGGTCCACCCTCTTACAACTAAAAAGCTCTGGGAATAGCACAACAACAACCATAGGAAAACTCTGAAAGGTGGGAATAAGAACACATACCGCCTAGGAAACTCAAAACTCGAGAAATGACATGATAGTTAATTCTCTGGGTTTCCTTATTGCCTCCCACATATCAGGACAGCGCACAGCAGAAGCCTCCAACCTGAACTGCCAATAGACACAGATAACAAAATCTCTAGGGAAAACCTTTTTATATCAAAGAAGACATAAATAAATGAAGAGGCATACTGTGTTCATGAATTGGAAGACTCAACATAGTAAACATATCAGTTCTCCTCAAAACTGATCTCTAGGCTTAATGTGATTCCTATCAGAATCCCAGCATGTTTTAGTAGATATAAACAAGCATATTCTAAGGTTACATGGAAAGCAGAGGCCCTAGGATAGTTAAAACAATCTTAAAAAATAATAAAGTGCGATAAATTACTCTACCCAATGTTAAAGTCTACTAGATAGCCACATAGGAACACACACAACTAATAGCAAAAAAAACCCCAAGAAATCCGATTAAAAAATGGGCAAGGGACTTGAATGGATATTTTCCAAAGAAGACATCCAAATGGCCAGCAAGTACATGAAAAGATGCTCAACATCACTAATCATCAGGGAAATGCAAATCAAAACCACAATGAGATACCATCTCACATCTGTTAGGATAGCTATTATCAAAAAGACAACAGACAAGAAGTATTGGAAAAGATGTGGAGACAGGAAGACTTGTGCACTGTTGGTGGAACTATAAATTGGTACAGCCACTATGGAAAACAGTATGGAGGTTCCCCCAAAAATTAAAAATAGAACTACCAGGGGCTGGCCTGGTGGAGTAGTGTTTTAGTTCGTGTGCTCCGCTTCAGAGGCCCAGAGTTTGTGGGTTTGGATCCCGGGCGAGAACCTAAGCACCACTCATCAAGCCATGCTGTGGTGGCATCCCACATACAAAATAGAGGAAGATTGCCACAGATGTTAGCTCAGGGCCAGTCTTCCTCACAAAAAAAATAGAACTACCATATGATCCAGCAATTCCACTTCTGGGTAGATATCCCAAGGAAGCAAAATCACTAT
Source organism: Diceros bicornis minor (assembly GCF_020826845.1). Taxonomy (NCBI): domain Eukaryota; kingdom Metazoa; phylum Chordata; class Mammalia; order Perissodactyla; family Rhinocerotidae; genus Diceros; species Diceros bicornis. The sequence goes on from NC_080745.1 coordinate 72,705,384, forward strand.
CACAAAAAGATATCTGCACCCTCATGTTCACGGCAGCATTATTTACAATAGCCAAGACATGGAAACAAACTAAGTGTCCATCAATGGATGAATGAATAAAGAAACTGTGATTATATATTATATACATATACACACACATATACATTATATACAGTGAAATATTATTAAGCTATAAAAATGAAGGAAAGCATGCCTTTTGCAACAACATGGATGGACCTTGAGGGTATTATGCTAAATGATATGTCACATAGAGAAAGACAAATACTATATGATCTCACATATGTGGAATCTAAAATACTCGAACTCATAGAAATAGAGAGTCGAATGGTGTTTGCCAGGGGCTGGGGGGTAGGGAAAATGGGGAGATGTTGGTCAAAGAGTATAAACTTCCAGCTATAAGATGAATAAGTTCTGGGCAGGCCCCGTGGCTTAGTGGTTAAATACGCGCGATCCGCTACTGGCAGCCCGGGTTCGGATCCCCCACGCGCACCAACATACGGCTTCTCCGGCCATGCTGAGGCCGCGTCACACATACAGCAACTAGAAAGATGTGCAACTATGACATACAACTATCTACTGGGGCTTTGGGGAGAAAAAAGGAGGAGGATTGGCAATAGATATTAGCTCAGAGCTGGTCTTCCTCGACAAAAAGAGGAGGATTAGCATAGATGTTAGCTCAGGGCTGATCTTCCTCACAAAACAAAAAGATGAATAAGTTCTGAGGAATTTAATCTGCATCGTGGTGACTACAATTAATAATTCTGTATTATATAAGGGTGTTAAGAGAGTAGATCTTAAATGTTATCGCCACACCAAAAAATAGTAATTATATGAGAGGATGAAGATGTTAACTAACTTTATTGTAGTAATCATTTCACAATATATACATGTATCAAATCAGAACATTTTATACCTTAAATTTACAAATGGTGTCTGTCAGTAATATCTCAATGAAGCTGGGAGAAAAAAAGGAAAAACAAAGAGCTCTGGGCTTTGGCTGAGGGCAGACCCAGGGAGTAGAGGATAGGTGAGAAGTATAGACACATGTCAAGAACAAGGTGGAAGGCACACAGAATATTTGGTGGCATTTAGTATTCATTTTGGATTCTGGGATCTACAGCCTGGATCTCCCAAAGACATTCACATGTCAGGTGCCATGTTGGCCACCTACAGAAGCGTACTTCTAAATGCTTACTGGCAACTTAAATCTGGAAGACCAAGAACAGAATAAAGCAATGTGGAAGGCTTTGCTGTCAGAGCTGGAGACTATTTCCAAAGTAGTTTAAGTTTCTTCCCAAGATGCTTGGCCGCTGGGCAAATTTTTCAAAGGTAGTAGATGTCAGCCGGCTGCCCTAACCCTCTTCCTCTAAAAGTATCAAAAGACGTTTTAGCCAATGAACCACTAAAGAAGTATTTCTATTTTGGATTACTGACTACATTTTAAAAGCCTTGTATATGGGTATATATACACTGCTTTTATTCTTCCTTCCAGATTATAATTATGAGGAGAAAAGAGGCTGTGGTTTACCTACCTCTAAATCTTCGCTCCTACCACTACCTCCACCTGGTACAGGGCTATAAACATGGTAGGAACTCAATAAACACTGTCAAATTGAATAGAATGTCCTTCAGATGTGTGAGAAATCATACCACCCTCATGGCATATTGAATCTCTCCTACAGTGTGATTTTCTCCCTGCCGTCAGCAACACAACTGGACCTAACTGGTTTGCCCACACTTCCTGCCTGGGAAACTAGAAATGAACCTGTTGCTGACCTTAAAATATTTGTCACAATCTCTTAAGATAAGATCCCTGTATTCCACACAAGATTAATGAGAATAAATAAACTTGGGTTTACTGATAATTGATAATAGGGCTTGGAAATATTTCTGTAGTAAACATGGCTGGAGTATGTCCTATGAACCTGAAACATCTCTCTAAAATCATTCAGAATATTCTGCTTTGAAAATAAATAAACATGAGGATGCAAAAATGAATCTGTTAAGACAGTAGATCTCATGTTGTGTTCTTACCACAAGAAAATTTTTAAAAATTTAACCTCAACAGTAAAAAAAACCAAAAAACAGGGGCCGGCCCGGTGGCGCAAGCGGTTAGGTGCGCGCGCTCCGCTGCGGCGGCCCGGGGTTCGCTGGTTCGGATCCCGGGCGCGCACCGACGCACTGCTTGGTAAGCCATGCTGTGGTGGCGTCCCATATAAAAAGTGGAGGAAGATAGGCACCGATGTTAGCCCAAGGCCGTCTTCCTCAGCAAAAAAAAAAAAAAAAAGGAGGAGGATTGGCGGATGTTAGCTCAGGGCTGATCTCCTCACAAAAAAAAAAACAAAAAAAAAAAACCAAAAAACAAAAAAAATCGAGTTGGAATATGGGCAAAAGACATGAACAGACAATTCACCGAGGAAGATGTAAACACAGATGGCACATAAGCGCATGAGAAGATGTTCACCATGATTAGCCATCAGGGAAATGCAAATTGAAACCAATTGAGATATCACTACGCACCTATCTGAATAGCTAAAACTAAAACAACAACAATAACAATGTGACAACACCAAATGCTGGCCAGGATGTGAGGGGACCGGGTTATTCATAGACTGCTGACTGAAATGTAAATTGGTCCAGCCACTCTGGAAAACAGTTTGGCAAAACTTGTAAAACTGAACATGTAATTTCCCTGCAACCCAGTAATTGCACCCTTTGACATTTATTCCAGAAAAATGAAAACTACGTTCACACAAAATCCTGTACACAAATGTTCCAAGGAAGCTGAGTGTGGCTGTAAAAGGGCAGCGAGAGGGATTCTTATGGGGATGAACTGTTCTCTATGTAAGCTGCATCACTGTCAATATTCTGCTTGTGACATATTATTATAGTTTTACAAGATATTACCTTTCAAAACCTGGGTATAAGTGATCTTTGTACTATTTCTTACAACTGCCGTGAATCTATAGTCATCTCAAAGTAAAAAGATTAATATTAAAGAAGTGCTTAAATGATGGCCCCAAAACAATCCCTTAATTCTTACACATTCGCAGATGTGTTCACTGAAAATCACACATTGTTTAGTTGAGCTGGTTGCGGTACCACGTAAATGAATCTACAGATTCACTTCTGTTTAGCTGTGTCTCTTGTCCTAAATATTACATTCGTGTAAGTTTCAGAATTAACCTCTTCCTTATCCAATTAGTTGCCTAATTCTGCTAATTATTAAACATCTAATCAGCTCCTGTTATATGCTGGACACAGGCCAGGTTCAAATACTGTTTCTGAAGCATGCTTCTCTGTGACATTTTTCCAGCTCCATTTAGTTGTCCCCTAATTGTTCTGATATTGCCTTTCTTCCTTTTCACTTCAGACTGTATTTATTAACAGAAATCTATCCAGCCTCTCTAGAGAGCCTATACATTTGGGGCCATAAAAACGGTATCATCATAGACAAAGACCTAGTTAAAGAAGAAGGTACTACAGCATGTCATAAAGGCTGTGTGACTTTAACACTTCTACACCTGGAGGCACCAAAGCCTCTGAGTGAGCAGAATTACACAACACAATTGCTTCATTGTTTTCTGCAGAAAAGTAATTATCTCTAGAGTTAATAGTATGGTATTAAATCTAGTGATTATATTTACAGTGCTGTTATGCATATAAAATAAACATACTGACCTAAATAATAATTGCCTCTTGCCTCCACTATTGATAATTCTGGATGTATATTCTATGTTTCACTAGCCCATACCAATGGCGTCTTTAAGCAACTGGATTTAGTAAAAGAGCTGGGAGCAAAGACAGCTAGATGTCGATTTACTGTTAATGAAGAAAGTATCACAGCTGGACTGACCTTTACTTATCCAGATCCCATTTTAATTTAGAAAAATTCTGTCAGCTTGGAGTGGAAAATAAAAGAAACATGATTTTCTTATTTCCCTTTTCCTATCCTGGGGGAAGGAATAAAGAAGTAAACAGAGCAGCCTGTTCATCTTAAAGGGCGGCTCTGCCTTACTTTGATGTGGAGACATGGGAAATTGAAATTTACAGCACCAAGAGCACCGTTGCCTCCTCTGGAACAGGTCACCCTGCTTGTGTTTGTGTTATTGGGTTGCTTTACATGTTCATCACATTTCTGCCCGTCCAGCTTTTTGAGAATGCTCTGTATTGCGTTGAGAGCAGAGTTGCATTACACATGGGCAGGCAGCCCATGGCATTAATTGGATAAACATCATTCCATTTTGAAAATAAATTTTTCTCAGACTTTCTTTTGCCTCCTTGCCCTTACCCCTTGTCCCCGCCCCCTGAATTAATTTTACTCATAAACTTACAGAAGCCAGCTGAGATCACAGGGGCGGGTTGAGAACCTGGCAATCTCAAATGTTCCTTTTGAGTGTTCTGCTCACAAACCTGTCACAGGGTTTGTTCTTTTCCTGGGGACACACGTTTCACCCAGTCTCCAAGAGCACCCTATGTTTTCTAGGCATCAAAAGATACCATATGTGGTATGTGTAGTGATTAAAAAACTTTGAAGTCAAAATTGTCTAAAATAAAAATTCTGCTCCACCATGCACCAGCTACATAACCTCTCAAGACTTCATGTTTCTCATCTGTAAATTCCAACATACCCCAGAGAGATGAGATAAAGACAAAATAATATAACAAAAGTAAAGAAATTATCACAGTGACTAGACCACAGTCTATGCTAAATAGAATAGTTTTAAAGAGAATCTCAGGGCGAGAAGAGGCTTTAAGAAGAACTTGCTTACTGTATTATTTCCATGGGCACTCAGACTTGAAATAGTGACATCTGGATGAACTAGAAAATGCTCAGGATCCTTAACCTCTAGTTTCTCATTGCCTATTCCTCCCTCACTGTGTCTAATGCTAAAGTCCGTCTTGGAACATCCCCACAAAGTGTTGCTTTAACCGTCATCTACATAGGTCTACTGATAGAAATTCCCCACCTCTTGGAGAAGCCTTGTCCATACTGAGCTGTTCTGAGAATGCTTTCTAATATCCAAGCAACACCCAGTACATTCCACTCACTGATGCTAATTCTACCCTTGGGGTCATAAAGAACAAATTTAACCTCTCTTCCTATTTGACAGCCCTTTGGATATTTGAAAACACCTACTATGTCCTCCCTAGACTTCTTTCCTCTAAGGTTGTTATATACTGTCCCAAAGTATCAGTCCCTGAAACCCAACATTTGCTTTACTTCCCTGACCCAAAACTCTTGGGAAATACATCTCCATATCTAGAGTCTCAGTGGTCTATGTCCTTTCTGTTCTCTGACAAGCAATCCACCTTTGGAATTTTCCGTTTCCTGTTCTAATCACTTCTTCCCTTGACAAGTGAAGACCACAGTTAGTTTGGGGGAGTGGTTTTTGTACTTGTCTAGGCTTCTATAAAGTAATCCCCCAATTTTTTCATCTATTTTTCATCCCCTAATAATGCAAGATGCTTAAAGACGAAGACCATTGCTATTAACACGAGAATCCAAGATTTTAAAGTTGAGAATGAGGTTGAGATGAAGAGCATTGAAGAGCACTTGGCCCAAATTCCTGTTATCATAACCAATTTATAAATTAGGCTCTTGAGGCACCAGAAGGTTAAACGACTTTGACAAATTCATATAATAGTGTTAGTCTCCTCTCTAGTGTTCAAGGGCTCCTGTAACAATAAGATTTTCCACATACTTGATACAGATATCTCAAGCCAGAGCCAAGACCTTATTTTTATTTGAATATCTTTTTTTGAGATAAAATTTAAAATTCAGACCTTACATTAAGTTATAGCCTTTTAGTTTCTTTTAAAATGTGGGACTCTTGCACTTCTCAATGCACATTCCCATTTTCCGTGGAACTCAGTGGTGCCTTTGCCATAGAGAAGAGATCACTCAATGTAACTTGGCTAGCTTCTGTAGGTATATAAGTTTAGTATGCCACTTTTTGCATAGTATCACATAACTTTAGCCCTTTCATATCTACCTTTTTTTTCTCTGAGCCCATGACAATACTATTTAATATATGGAGTTGATGTAACAATACATGTGTATATTAGCTGTATTCAGATGAGATATCTAACGTTTCAGGCAGGAGTAGTGTGGTGTAGTGATTTACAGTGCAAGTTCTTAATAAATGTTAGCTATGACCATTTCCTTCAGACTAGGTAGTAGAACCCAGATGTCCTGGTATCTATTACAGGGATCCTACCATGGTGACATTAGCCACACCAACTATGACTCATATACCTCTTGAGGCTCCAGTTTCTGGAATGTCTCAAAATGAAAGTCTTACTGGGCTGCTAATGCACATTCCCTCATCATCAGGAACTAGATGAGTTACTGAACATTGCAACGTGCTGCCCCAACCCAGCTTGCTCACATCCATGTTCCTATATGAGACATGTGAAGAATGTCCTGTGCTCAATGTGATCTCTGGATCATATACTCAGATTGGATTCTGAGTGAGACTAAATGTGCTTTGTTGACCTATTAACACTGAGCACTAAAACACATTTTAAAAATTGGGTAATTGAATGTCATACTTCATTTGGTAAATCACTGGCCATGAGACTGCAGCTGAGGTCCTTTTGAAATCTTTCTAAGAGCCTTGCAAAACTGATTGGTCACCCACATGCATGGCTTTACCTTTGTGAACCATCCATCTGGAAAATTCTCCTGTGTCAAAACCCTAGGTTCTTCATCCATCCTCAAAGCATATATGTTTTCCAAAGAAGATATGCAAATGGTCAATAACCTCATGGGAAGATGCTCAGCATCATTAGTCATTAGGGAAATGGAAATCAAAACTACAAGATATCACTTTACACCCACTAGGATGGCTATAATTGAAAAGACAGATAATAAGTTTTGATAAGGATGTGAAGAAATTGGAACCCTCTTACACTGTAGTGAGAATGTACAATGGTGCAGCTACTTTGGAACAGTCTAGAAGTTTCTCAAAAGGTTAAAGATAGAGTTACCAATATGATCTAGGAATTCCACTGCTAGAGATATACCCAAGAGTACTGAAAACATATGTCCGCACAAAAACTTGTACTCAACTGTTCTTAGCAGCAATGCTCATAATTGCCAAAAATGTGAAGAACCCTAATGTCCATCATCTCATGAATAGACAAATAAAATGTCTTTTATCCATACAACGGAATATTACTCTGCAGTAAAATCAATGGAGTACCAACACATGCAAAACCTTGGATGAACCTTGAAAACATTATCCTACACGAAAGAAACTAGTCACAAAAGACCACATATTGTATGATCTCATTTATATAAAATGTCCAGAACAGGCAAATCTATAGAGATGGAAACTAAATTAACATTTGCTAGGGCTGGGGGAGGGGGATAGATTGATGTGACTGCTAAAGTATTTGGGGTTCTTGTGAAATGACAAAATTAGATTGTGTTTTAAAGTTAAGTTGTAGTAGTAGTTGTAAAACTTTGTGAACACACACAAAAAACATAAAAGAGTTGTATCCTTTAAATGGGTGAAAGTTATGGTTACAAATTATATCACAATAAAGCTATTAAAACACACTAATAAAACAAAATGAGAGACCACAATCTCTTGGCCCAATTCTTCATGTCATCTTTAACAGGAATAGACATAGTAATAATAACTCCTGAAGATTTTTCTGGAGTTGCCTTTCACTCTGGTCTAGGAAGGCAGACCTGAGTGCATTATCTGTTTCCATTCAAAGAGGAGCTCATTTTTCCCCCTCCGTTTATATTCTCCGCCCTATTAGATTTCTCTTTTCATGATCCCTGAGAGTCTACAGAGTCTAATGTCTCTGTGATGTTTTCAGATTTGTAACTAAAAGGCAAGAAAGAGGTAGCCGAGGAAAATACAAAGAATGAATGTAGCATTTCCTAAATCATGGGACAATGCTCACTGTCCTCAGTCTATGCTCTACATGGCATCCTGGAGTTTTGGGCTTGGAAGGCAGCTGTTTCAGCTGCTTGGAGATAAGGGTGTACGTATCTGTGCATGTGCACCCTTTAATCCTTGAATCATATGTAGACACAATGCTCCTTAGACAAGCATTCGTTCGTTTCTTTTATTAGTACTTAGTAAACAACTACCAAGTACTGAAAATCCAGGGTAAATAGGTCCAGATTGTTTTTGGTTAGAAAAAGCAGTTGGCTCTGTGTATGTTGAAGCATAATTGATGTGCAGTTGTTTTCCTAATCCAACACTTTTTTTTTGATAACCTCTGATTACAGAAAAAAAATTATCATTAAAATTTATTCTTTTGTGTTTAAGCCATGGGATCTTTGAAAACATATTTCATAGACTACACAGGATCATATAAATACAGTGTATGAGGTATTATTATGTGTAATAACACAAAACAGCCTTTGGAAGAGTTAACCCATTGGGTTTTAACCATCTTTAGGCTACCGATATAAGTTCCTTTTTTTCCCAGCTAATTTGGATATAAACTCCTCTGAGAAAGGAAAGGTTTGAAGTAGAGAATTTACTATCCGTTAAGATAGAGAGTGGAGGAGGAGAGGTAGGCTCTTGATCATGATTGAGTGAAAGAGGGAGAGAAATATTTCTTTTTATTTGTTGACCTGTTGATGTTGAGACACCTGTGGTCATCTGGCTGGAGATGTCAGGCAATCAGGTTGACATAATGGTCTGGAATTTTAGTGAGAAATCTGGATTAAAGAAATAGTTTGGAAATCATCTGTATTTAAGTGGTAACAGAAGCCAGGGTATAAATACAATCACTTGGAAGGACGTGGGAGTTGCAATGCCAGAAGTTCTAGCAGGAACCCTATGAAACCAACTCAACAGAGGAAAATTAGTTACAGAAGATTATTAAATTTTCTCTTGGCTGCATGTCCAGTAGGTGATAATTCCAAAAAATAGAACCAAGACCTTCTGTCTTAATCCAACCCTCTTTCTTCTAAGCCAATCTTTCTTTCTGTACCACAAATACTTGAGTGCTCACTATGTACACAACATGCATAAGGCTCCACGAGAAAAGAAAACAAGAAAAAGCAGGACCCCTTGAAGAGAGGGTAGTCATAGAGATATTGTCCTTTATAACATGTCTAGAATCCCTCTCCTTATCTCTGCTTCCACTTCCTCGCCTTATTTAGACTTTCATTGTGCCATCTATGAACTATTAGAGGCTTCAAATAATATGAAGCTCCAACTTTGGTTCCTTATTTTGATTCATGATCAGCACACCTAAGCCAGAATTATCTTATAATGTTGTTCATCCTGTTGACAATTATTCCCTTTTATCTATGGGATAAACATCCAACACCCTACGACCAAAATCAAGGTCTTCTTCATCTGGCATAACCATGCTGACCACTCTTATCTCCCTCTTCATCCCAGGATGAAGCTTGTAAAGCTGCCAGATTAGTCAAAAGAAGATTAGACAAAAACTCATCCCTCCCAGTCCATCCTTCAGGGTTCTGCATCAGTGAAGAGATTTTCCAGGCTCGTACGCTCTTATTCCGTTCTTCTACCCATCTAAGTTGCACTTAAAAGATTTCACTTAAATGTCACGTCCTTTAACAACATATCTCTTAGAATCACAGCCTGTGCATATCTCTGTATGCTTACTTTCTACAATTCATTTGATTCAGAATATATTGTTAGATATCTTTCTGAATGCATATTATTATTAGAACAATCGGAGAGTAAGAAGTTCTTCAAGATAAGACCTCTACTTTATCTATGTTTGATCAGTTGTTTAATTAAGAAGATTAGACAAAATTCACTGGAGCAATTACAGAATTGAATACAATATAAGTTCCATAGGTAGTTAAAACAATAAGCATTTGTTAGTGACCTGGCTGTGAGATATCATAGGTAGAGTCTCAGTTTTAGGCTTTGGGACGCTTTAGTTTTAATTCAAGAATTTCTTGACAGAGCAAATATTTCTGAGCTTCATCTTAATATTACCCATTACATGAAAATAAGGCCACTTGTCCCTAGTTATAGGAGAAACTGAGCAAGTGAAATAATTAAGACTGAGCCGCACTGCACATTCTTGGATGACATCCTATTTGAGTCCAGAAACATTGGGGCCTGTCACAGAGTTTGTTCTCTTGAGCCACCCCGCACTGTACCTGAGGGCTTTGAGAAGCCTCTAACCTCAGCAAACACTCATTAAAATAAAAGGCTGCCTGGAGACCTGGAGAAGAACTCTGTCAGGAAACCAATTAGCTTAAGTCCACCCCTGACTCTGTCTGCTACTTCTGTAGTCGCTTTTTATTTTTATAACCTGTAATTAGTTACTGTGACATATAATTCCCCTGACCACAGGAAGCATTTAACTGCAGCATCAGCGGCACCTGGGAGAAAGATCAGTTCTAGCGAGATTATATGTTGGGTGATTAGAACACCTCAGGATAGAACATCCCAGTTGTCTCAGGCATGTCCCTGATTTGAAGATCAAAGAAAGACTTTCTCCTTGTATATTATACCTGATACCTTCCATCATGGCTGTGTGATCCAGCTGAGAATGGCGTGGGCTCCTGAAGGAAGTGTAGTGGTCACATCTGGTCTCTAGGTTGTAACCAGATGACAGTCTTGGTTCTGAAAGAAACACAACCCTCTTCCCTCCACCAAACAACAGAAGAAGACAGTTCAGACACTCATCTCAAATTATGACAGAATTGTACTTTGGTAAAACAGGAAAGGTTGGTTTAACTTGACATCTCAGTCTCATCACCCACCACACACACACACACAATGATGCTCTCTCGTAATCCCCCACCAGCTCTCATCCTCCCACATATTTGAAAATGTCAATAACTAAGTTACTTCCCTCAGGAATATATTCCTTGCTATTTATCCTTTCACTTTTTATTGAATCCCCACTATTTGCTTGCCACTCAGCCAGGTGCATTAAAAGATATTTAGATCAAACCACAAAAGGCTGCTGCCCTCAAGGAATACTCGGGTTACTAGGAGGAAGTTAAAGCTAATATTTATGGCTTGCTTCTACCTAAGGGACAAGGCAGTTTATCTGCATTATTTTGTTTAACATCTACCACAAAGTCAGTATTATTATTTCCACTTTTTAAAAAGGTCATTGAGATATGGAGAGGTTAAATAAATATTAACAGTCTCTGGAATACTATGTAATCTGCCTAGAGTCACCTATCTGGATAGAAGTGGTCACAGGATTTGAACCTGGGTCATAGAAGTCCAAGTCCTTGCTCCATTCACTATAGCATGGGGCTTGCTATCCTTGTCTTCTATTTCATTTACAGTTACAGTTATATGTAGATATTTTTGGTGCTTTCCATTTGCTACATAGCTTTTATGCTCTTTTCTGCCACTTTTTAGTTATAAAACATTTTCTCTCTAGAATCATGGTACAGAAGTGACTAGATTTCTGCCAATGGATACTTCTTCCAATGATGCCCACTGTCTCTCAGAGGAAACAGCAGAATAATTACAGGAATTAAAGAAAGTAGTTCTTGATTTTCCAAAGTAGATGCATCTGAAAAACAGTGGAGGCAGTAAACCATTATTCTGTTAATAATGATAATGTCTGAATTTGAAGGATTATTTAAGTGGTCTGTTGCCTACTTGTACTGACCATCTGTATGCGAGTTTCCTAGCAAAACGACTGAGGATGAGCACAGCATGATTTTTTTCTTTTTTTTTTTTTTTTGCAAGGAAGATTAGCCCTGAGCTAACATCTGTCACCAATCCTCCTCTTTTTGCTGAGGAAGACTGGCCCTCGGCTAACATCCATGCCCATCTTCCTCTACTTTATACGGGATGCCGCCACAGCATGGCTTGACAAGTGGTGCATTGGTGCGTGCCCAGGATCCAAACCTGCGAACCCCTAGCTGCCACAGAGGAGTGCATGAATTTAACCACTATGCCACCGGGCCAGCCCCAAGCATAGCATGATTTGACGTCACTGGTGGAAACAGAAATGGTACTTTAAAGTTCTAATGAAAACAAATCAACTTGAACTAGATTCTCAACAGACAACTTATGTGAGGGGGTAGAGACATAGCTGACAGAAGAAGATCCTCCTCCTCTCTAATGTTTTAATTTCCATTGCTTGTTTTGGCCCTTAAAATAAACCATATAAAACTGGCAAAAGAGAAATGAGATACATAATGAATTATAAAAATAGGTGAGATTTATAAAATATTTACCTGCATTGAAATTGTGTTTGATATTATTTTATAATAAATAATAATATAATATTTTGTAATTTTATAATTTGTTATTATTTTATAATAAATAAAACACAGCATTCCACTATTTCTAGACATCCTCTCTACTGATGCATCAGCAAATTTTATTGAACAGTTCCATCACAGGAAATGAACATGGATGCCCAATATTTTGCCCACTTGTTTTTCTGTTCTCAAAAAGGTAATTTCCTAAATGTCGTCATAAAAGATAATTGGGACTACAATTTTTCCTTAGTATGTATAAATTCAGTTTTAACTATTTGCTATTGCCAGTCACTGTTTAGGAATATTTACAGTTACCCAATAGAATCATTCTGGAGATTAAAGGAGACAGTGTATGTAAAATGCCTAGCCAGAATTTAATTGAGTTAGTACTGAGGCAGGTAAGAAAGACCAATTTATGAGCTGGTGACTATCCCTATCCTGCATCTTTAGCTCAATTAGTGCTGTTAGCTAACAGGAAAGTAGTTAACTATGCTTTGTAAACAAGAATAATTATTCCACTTCCCTAAGGCTATTTCCCCATTTTTAAAAGCGCCTGATTTATAATGCTGTTCTGAATATGAAAAAAGAGAATACATTTAATGAACTTAGAACAGTGTCTGACCCACAGTAAATGTTCATTAAACACTGAACACCGTTAACAAAAATTAAGGATTCGCAAAGGTGTCTCAATCGATTCCCTGAAGAATGTCAAAGCTCAACTGTAGTCCCTGTGATTTAATGCCAGCATGATTGTAAGTTCCAGATCCCTGGTATCAGTCCTGATAACATATGATTGCTGTACTCAGTTTCTAAATCATGTTTGTCCCCAGGTTTATTTTTAAAGACGCAGGGTTGGGAAGTGTAAGGCACAATGTCTCTCTTCTCTCCGTGTCCATAGCAGTCATCACTATTTAGTTCTAGCGCTCTTTCTGAGCCTAAGCCAGACCTTAGAATCTTTCTCAACACAAACAATAACTGGATTAGAGCATGGGAGAGGTAACCTATTTGACATTACTTTGATGGAAACAGTCTGACGCTGTTATTCTGAATCACAGCTGAGAGAAGGAGTTGAATTGGAGAAGAGGGATGAAGTGAAGGTGGATAGGAATGTAACAAAAAATGACTACTATTCCTTGGAGTATCTTCTGAGTCCCTATCATAAATGTAGATATATTCAGATTCATGAAGCGACTCTCTCAAAATGGCAGAAGAGTTCGTTTGTGCAACTGGGGACGATAAAGGGAACCAATGCAGAAAACGCCAGCTGGCGTTTTTCCTTAATGTCTGTCTGAATGTGCCCTTTCTTAAGCTCTTGCCCTTTAGACTCTACTGGCCACTTTTTTTTTTTTTTTTTTTTTTTTTGTGAGGAGATCAGCCCTGAGCTAACATCCGCCAATCCTCCTCTTTTTTTTTTTTTTTGCTGAGGAAGACGGCCCTGGGCTAACATCTGTGCCCATCTTCCTCCACTTTATATGGGACGCCGCCACAGCATGGCCTACCAAGCAGTGCGTCGGTGCGCGCCCGGGATCCGAACCAGCGAAGCCCGGGCCGCTGCAGCGGAGCGCGCGCACTTAACCGCTTGCGCCACCGGGCCGGCCCCTCTACTGGCCACTTTTTTATCCTACGTAATAGTCCTTCACATGGAGTCATCTCCCTCATGTCTGCTCACCTTTGGACTCTTGGTCCAAATGATCCCATTCTAAAGGCTTTCTGGAGATCCAGTCTGCACATATTCTAATAGTGTCAGTAGCTCCCTTCAAACCTGCTCCACATTTGTAAGGATATTTGAAGGAAGAGCTGCCCCTTGAAAGGAACACTAATATTCTTCTTCCAATCTCCTCGTCACCTGAGTAATTTCCATATGAATTCGGGGATAAGAAACCTACGTGGACATTCTGGGGTTAATCCCAGCATAGTTACGATGAAGTTGTTACTAGGAGCTTATTTACGTTTCTATGAGTCCCGAGGCTCTTATTTCATTACTGCCTACTCAGAGCACAGGATCTGTCGGGAATGATAAAGGATTATTGTCATTATAAACTTAAATTTACCTCGTTCCCACCCATTACATTAACCTTTATTAGAATAAGATAGGACCATCAGAAACCAGAGCTTCTTGGCAAAGTTTACTTTCACTTAAGATACGATGCCAAGCAAATCCCTCCTTGCTTTTGGTGCATATGTGGGATGAAGAACGGAAAGTGTGTCATTTAGTGGATACATAATAACATTAATATCATGATATTCCCTTAAGAAAGTAATTTGCTGGTTATCTATCAGTCATCTCCCCAGGTCATATTAATTATATTAATTCTTTCTCTCTGAGAGAAATAAGAGAGAAGGGAGGAGAGAGTGAAAAGAGCAAGACTGACTGACCGATGAAGGGACAGAAGAAATGAGAGGATGTAAATAAGGGAGACAATGTCTATTCTGAAAGCAGCAGTTTGTGAAATGACTAATAAAATAAATCATATTGCAACTAGTGTAAGTTAAATAAATGATGTTTGGTTATTGAAAAATGCATTTCTTCCTAGTATCTACCAAACTAATATTTTTAAATAAAATAAAGCGAAACAATACTGGTCTTGGATGTTAAATAATAAATACTAGCCTTCTCCTGCTTTATCTTTCATCTGGAGATCTCAAAACTTACTCAGCTAGGCTAGAATTTTTCAGGGTCTCATTAAATCAAAATATGTACTGAGTCGGTAATTAAAGTCAAATGAGTTTCTTCTCTATAAATGTGAGAAAATTAGGACTATTCCTTATCAATAATTTCCCCAGCCACTCTTTTGGAGAGCCCTTGTCCCTCAATCACTTCTTGTTCCTTCCATTCTTCTGTGCTGTGTTAGCCACTCTTAATTTTGTTACTGCTGACAAAATAAAATCTAAGTCAAGCTACTTTAAAATTAAAAAAAAAAAAGGAAAGCCAAAGGATTTTTCTAGAAGCATCTTCAAAACTATCATTGGGTCTCCTGCCTATTTATGACTCTTGTTCCTCTGGTGGTATCAAACTAACCCTCAACAGCTTCAGCCCTGAATGGTCCTCAAAATCTATGATCCCACATAAGAAAAATTCATTTCAATCTCCAGAAAGGATGTATAATTTCTCAAGAATAACTGATTCTGTTCCAGTTCCATCCTCCTAACATCAATACTCAATTGGATATGTAACGCCAACTGGAAAACTTACCACGTCATTGGCTGCTTTCCCCACATTAATGTCCTTTCTTATGCTGTTGTTTTGCCTATAAACCTGCCTGTGCCATTCTAGGCTTCCCTTAACAGATCTCTGTCTCCAATTAACCTCATACAGCGGTCTGCATCACGCAACTTTGTGCTTAATAACGGACTATGTCACGTTACTGACGTTTTAGGTGAGTCCTCCTTTGTTTCTCAATCAGACTGTAAATCCATGTACCACCTCAATCCCCACTCCACTTGTTCATGCAGTGCATACTGTTTACAGTAAATAGTGACTTAAGGATCATAAACATTTTGTGTTTATTGTCTAGTCTACTCAGTTGGAGCAATAATTAAGGTAATGTCTATGAGGGCTTATCTAGAGTAGGTATGCAAATATACATACATATATATTAATAACTTTCCTGAGAATAGAGTTCGTATCTGTTGTCTTTTTTCCGTATCACCCTAAGGCTTATAATGTCAGAAGTGGCATACAGCAGGCACTCAATAAGTGCACATAACTATCCGATTCTCACACCGAGTTTTTTCTTTTGCCATTTTCCTCATGATTACACATTAGGTAGAATGACTGCCAACATAAATATATCCTTTCAGAACTGAATTTCCTTCTTTAAACTGAGATATATTTAAAGATTTTATTTATTTATTTTAGAATGTATAATTCAAGGTCATAGAGAAAAGTTTGGAAGCACATTTTATAAACACAGGCAAGCTATAGGGTACATGTAAATTCTTTTTAATAGGTACCCCCCTCTGAAATCTGTATGTTAGCAAAAACTAGGGGTTTAGGAGGAGAAAGGGAGTGACAGGGAGTCCAGGACACCTAGAAAATTGGACATTTTCCTTGAACAAAGAAAGAGGGACAATTCCTGGTCCTTCTTTCTCAGTGGTTCTGGGGATATATGACCAGCTTTACCTTTTGGTGAAGAAATGTGATTAAGGAACAAGACTGACTACTTTCCACTGGCAAAGGTTTGGTGCCAGGGGAAAAAAGTTCATTTGTCTTGTTCCATTGTTAGATTTGAAGTTAAATATACAATGGAGAATTATTCTGTGTTTGGGTCTCTTATTTATGGATTACTGTAGTTAGATAATTGAATGCTTTTATGAGTCGTCGAAACTTTTGCTGCCCTGATAAATCCACAGATTAGATTTAACAAAAATAAAATCTTTTCTAGCACAGAAACAGAGGAGAGAGTCAACAGCTTCTTTCAAAATAAACATTTAACACTTAAGGGAAACATTTTAAAGGTGAAATCATGAAAGTAGGAACATTAACACCGATGGTTTTCTGAGTCTATTTTTGTGGAATGGGGTTTACAATGAACACTGAGGGTATATATTGAGGAGGGGGATCTGAGGATGGAAACACATTCTCCCTGCAAAGTTAATGATTTTGTAAGAGGCACGCAAAAGTGCCCAGTAATTGATGACTCCTATTGTGGCCATATGGGAGCAACTGTGCCTGTATGGGAGCCCATGTAAATCATGGGCTTTGAAACAGATAAACTTGAGCTTGAGACTTGAGTCTAGCACCTCCTAACTGATCTTGGGAAAGTTCTTTTAAAACTTGAGTGTTTTCCTCTCTGAAATTGAGCTAATAATAGCACCTCTCGTATTGGATTAATTGAAGATTAAAATGATTAGATGAGATAACATATGTGAAGTATTTGGCACAGCATACGACACACAGTAAGCCCCCAGTAAATGCTGGCAATGATGATGGTATCAGATATCACACTGCAATGTTGCCTCAAGGAATTTTTTTAGGGAAATGCAAATTTCACAAATAGTCTATAAGACCTGGAAATAGTTAGGACTAAAAAAAAAGTGCTCATAAATCCACGAACATATTTCACGAAAAAGTATATAGTAGCCTAGGATCCCAGGACAAACCAATAATACAAGTGGAAGAACCTAAGTCTAGAATCTTCATTTCACAGATGTTGGAGCTGAGGGGTAACAAAGCTAGTTACCAGCAAGGTCTAGATTACCGTCTATGATTCCCCCAGCCCAGTGCTTTGAATTGCACCTCACTGAAAAGTTCAGTAACGCCTCCAACTCGGTCACAAAACATCCGAGAGATCTACTTAGTTGATTAAGTCGGGAAGAACTCAGATGGAGCCAGTGCTGACAAAAACAGCAGGAAGGAGATAGAACAACTAGAGGAGAAAAGGCAATAAGGAGACCGGTGCCAAGGAGTATCCTCTAGCATGCTCTGTCCTCTTCAAGAGTGGTGGGAGGTTCAGCTGAACATATAACTCATGATGCAGGGAGCACTTGATTGTCTTTGACAATTAGCCTAGTTTATCTCTGAACCATGCCAAATATTTTACTGAGTGTTTTCTACACCAGTAGTCATGACAACTTGCTCATCCCCACCAAAAAGGTGCCTTACCAAGGGATAATTCTTTACAAAATAATAGTAGCTAATATATACACGATACATTATAAAATAGTAAAAAAATCACCTTTGGAAAATCACTGATGCAATAAATCATTCAGAAAAGGATCATAGATTATTGCTAAGGCCATTGGATGAAAGGAACTGGGAAGTTGGATATCCACGCAGTCTCTGAGATTATTTGCTAATGACAAAGCAGGAAAAGCACCCTTAGAAAGAAGAAATCCAGGGCACCACCTTAACTGAACAATCAACATGGCGTCATTGATGGTGGGGCACACGGGTGTGCCTTTGCTGGGAAGCAGTGGGAAGAACAGAGTATCACCCTGTAGCATAACCTTGCCCAGATTTTGCCTGGATCCAACAATGGGGAAAAAATTAGAGCAATCAAGACTGAAGATCACTCTACAAGATACTTGGTGGTTACTGTTTAAAAATGTCAATGTCATGAAAGATAAAGAAACGTGACAAATCTACTGTAGATTAAGGAGATTAATAAGGTGGGATAACTAAATGCAAAACAGGTGTTTCACCTTCCCAGAGCAAGGATTTGAAAGTTTTTGTCTCTAGGGAATGATTGGGGGGGGGGGGAACAAATGCCACATGCAGTTGCAACGCTGAGTAGGCAAATACCTGATATTTTATCAAAGGGCTCCTGGATAGGAAAACAATGTTTACCTCAGGCACTCTGCTCGTTCTTCTCTGAACACACCTGCCTCTTTCTTGAGCACATCCAGCCTTAGATCTCTGTATTTCCTCTTGCTCCTCCTCCAGACAGGAAGATGTCCTTCAGATCTTCCCTCAAACAGCCTCTCTGACCATCCTATTGCATCTGACCCCCTCCCCATCACCTGTCATCCTTCCCTGCTTGATTTTTCTTCAGAGAATTTTTTCTCTAAAGTACTATATAGTTGACTTATTTATATTGTGTACATTTTTTGTCTCCTTATCTCCAGAATGTAAACACTGTGATGACAGGGAATTTCGCCTATTATCTTTATGAGTTGTTAGTGCCTACCATATTCCAGCACTGTGTTGCATGCCACATTTCCAGTCAGCCAGGAAGTTTCAGTCTCTTAGCCTCTTGGGTCTTTTCACAACCCAGAATGGAATTCTGAAAGAGCAAATGTGACTTTAAGGACTTCTTTGGCTTGTGATGGCCATGAGAATTAGCATAATTCTCCCAAGGAGGACATACCAGGCCTCACAGGAGAAGTTTTACCTTTCTCCTCCGACTGATTATGCTGAAGTCAGATATAAAAAATGTCAGAAATTAAAATATAGTCACACCATTAAAAGTCCATTAATATAGAATAATTACTTTTTCTAGAAGTATTTGCATAGGGATGGTGCCTCCTTCTTGATATGGTATTTATGGAAAATCTTGCTGGAAGATAGGGAGAAAGAGAGAAAGGTTAGATGTTAAAGTCTCTTAGGAATCTATCTTCTTGCTGTGGCTACATGATGAGATGAGGAACCCTGGTCAATTCTCTAAGGCTCGGGCAAGGCTGGCCATCCCCCCCATGCGTGATTCCTGCTCTAGATGCTAGATGTGCTTTATATTTGAAGTTGTACTTCTGACATCATCAATAAATCATTCATTCTGAGGACTCTCAGGGGAAATTCTTTCGTACTAAGCCAAATATGCTTTCTTCCCCCATCCCCCTCAATGGCATAGTCACTCCACCTTAAAAATTACTGGTGAGGATTTAATCTACAGCCCTCGGCTTTGGAACAGTGTAAAGTTAACTGAGCCCCACAGGAATTGAACCCCTCACTGTTGACTCAGCACCACATCACCTTTAATCTTTAATAGCATATCTGAGACAGAATTGTGCAGTTCCAATGCCATGAATCCATGGAAAAGTGTCTGTCCCACTCAACAGTTTGTAAGAGGATCTCTTGCACAGCTGATGAGCTGCAGGGAGGATAATGAGTGCTGAGACTCAAACTAGAAGGATGGCTGAAGTTCCTGAATAGGTCAATTTCCAAGACTGGATATTCTGCTGCTTAGATAAAAATTAAGAGACTCTTCTAGACATATTCAACAACCCATCCCTTCTCTCTTGCCTCGGTAAACCCAGCATCACTCATTACTTCTTTCCTGTCAGTTTCATGATAAGCTGGGCAATCAGGATGTGACTGCTTGACCCTCTCTTTATTATAAAGACTCCCTAGTACTTGACACATCAGTAAGATTCTGATGACCTCAATAGGTCTCCCTCACTGCTTGAATGCACACACACAGAATGTCAAACAGTGTTAACAAATATGGACGAAGCCAGCAGTGACCCAAGAGTGATGAGCCCGTGATGGGGTGGGGGAATGGAAAAAGCCTACAGACAGCACTCAGGGGAGATGCCAGTGAACCTTAAAGAAACTCTTCAAACACATTAGAGCTCTGAGGCAAACATCAAAACTAATGAAGTGTTGTAAAGAGATGTATATTTGCCCGGAAAGACAGGGAAATGAGGCGTGAGACCAAGCAGGAGGGCTCTGCATGTGGTTTTGAGGCAAAAGGCTGAGTAGGAGAAAAGCACTATCTCACTGTCTTCCTTCCTGGCAAAGTTTCTGGCAAGTAAAGTCAAGAAGCTTACAGCATAGATTGAGCAATTGTTCTGGTCTGCCCAGCATTCATCCCCACCCCATGTTCTTCTGTTAAAAACCCATCTGCCACTCTCAAATCATGTTGTTGGGATACAGAAGTTTGCCCCATCCTCAGCTCCAGGGATGGGCATGTGATTCAGAAATGGCCAAAGGAAACATCACATCTGATTGGTTGACGGGTAGACATGTGATCCAAGCCAAGACAACCTGAGTCAATGAGACTCATTTCATAGACATTTATTAGAACCACTGAGAAACAGAACATTTCTTTTGCTGGCTTGAAACTAAGAGAATGCAAATCTTGAGCTTCAAGAACCACCATAAAAAAGGAATGAGCTTTATAATGAAGCCAAAACAGAATGAAGAAAAGAAACGTGGAGAGAAACCATCTTCATCAAGCCATCACTTGAGCCCTTGAATCCAGCCTTGTCCTAAACTTTTTAATTTGATGAGCCAATAAATTTGCCTTTTGCTTGAGCCAGTTTGTGTTAATTTCTGTCATTTCAACCAAATGAGTCCACACTTCTAACAAGTATTTATGAACTTCTTTCCCATCAGTATCTGACCCCTAAAAAGAATGCTTTTCCTTCCATATCCTTACTTCTCAAATGTGCATCATCTGTTTTACAAGTACACAGTGTCCCATATAGCATGAGATCAGAAAACTCCCCTCTTCTTCTAAGCTGCCTGAAATTGTTTACTTCTTTTACCAGGATACCCACACTCTACATCCTTATCATCTTCTCCCAGAATCTCTAAGTGCCTCTGACTTCCAATAGCCTCCTCTCAGGATTAAGTTTCCTGCCCCCACATTCTGATGCCTCAACTCAATGAATTAAATATTTGATCTTCTACTTTTTCTCAACAACTGGGATGGGCCTCTTCCTCCAAAACAAACCTGCAGTCTGGACACTGGCCTCTACTAAATTCAAGTTCCTTAATCTCCAACTTCTCTACTCACAGAAGACATTACTGTCCTTTCATATCACGGATAAGAACCTTTCTCAGTGGAACAAATAACTCACACTTCCCAACACACAAGACCAGGTAACAACTTTATGTAATAACAATGGGTGCTAAATGGGTACTTGTTTATATTTCCTGAAAATGAGAGGCTTCTCCCCTAGAAGAGAATTCAGTTTCCATAAACAGAATTTTAAATAAACATAATTTTAAAGATTTTTAAATGGTACATCACCTGTAATAGGAGACAGATCAAGCCTTCAAGCTGAAAGTCATTTTACTCTTGGTTCAGGTACACCCACTCCAAGTGAAAGGCAACAAGTCCGGATCTGGTCTCTGTTCACGCGGCTCTTCATGTAAGGGATGTATGATTGTAGAACACAGCTGGAGGAGGTATCATGCTGGGAAAGTAAGATACACTCTCTAATACTCTTTCAGTCCCTGCGTCTAGGGAACATGCAGCCTTCACCCACAGGTTTAGTCTAGATTTGTCGCGTGGACCAATCAAGTCTCTGGCTGGGCAGACGAGATTTATGACCCTCTGGAAATCTCTCTATACAGCACTACTCTATAGTGCTTTATTGATGGACCTAAGCTAACATTCTGCTCTCAATACTCCCTCTTGCTTTGTTCCCTATGACCAAGATATTACCTCATACTTCAGTCCCTTTGAACTGAGTTCTTGACGGACAACTCAGACTCAAAGAGAGACCAAGATTCTCATCTGTGCCCTTGTCAGGTCTCGCAAGGGATTAAGTCCCACCCCCTGAAGTCTGGTCACCATGCAGTGGTTTCTACCAGCCCTACACTCATTCTGCTGACAGCCAATACTTGCCTATTACAGCGGAGTCATTATAGTAAAACATCATGTCAGACAGATCTGCATTGAAATCCTGCCTCTTCAATTTGTTGCTGTGCAACCTCAGATAATGCTTTACCACTATTAACTTTATCTATAAAATAAGAAATTTCATTTAATTTGGAAAGAATTAAATATAATAATATTTGCAAAGTATTTTTCACACTATATGGTATATTTATTCTTTCTTTCATTTATTCAAAATATTTATTCAGCACCTATTATGTTTCAGGAATAGTTCTAGGTACTGGAGCACATAGTACATATTCAATAAACAGAGCTATCAACATAATATTCATCATCATCATCACCATCACCATCACCACTAGCACTATCAACATTTCTGTCCATTAATCTTCTCAATGATTCTCCCGTTCAACATTATTTAAAAGCTAAGCCCAACCTTGCACATAAAGAAGAATAAGCCACTGTCTTCATACTTTAGGAACTCATGGTTTTGTGAAAGAGACAAAGATGCTGTAAGATACATAAAGATGCACCATCCTCTGTGTCCACCTCGGAGAAAGATTTACTGCAGCACAGCTACAGGGAGTGTGGTCAGCAAACAGCCTCCAGCCTTTTGGCTCCTTCAGAGTCCACTTCAGCTGCAGAGAGTCACTTGAAATGAAGAAAGTTCCTTCTCAGGGAAGCGCTCCACAGATGACTGGGCAAGACAGGAGTGTAAATGCAGCATGAGACAACTCTGATGGGCAATATTTGCTGAAAAGATCCTTGTCAAGTGAACTGAGATTTAAGGACCTGCACTCTAATTTATCATTTTTCTCAATTCTTTCTCACTCTTCCTTTCACAAGTGTCAATCCCTTAAAAATATCTTGCACCCCAAAGTCCATCTCTGCATCTGCTTCTGGAGCATACAACCTTCAATAGTTACCACCTTCAATAATTGCTACTTCAATTTATTGCTTGATAAAACAGCCAATAAGATGGAATTTCGTGGTTCACCACTCTGGTAACCAAGACAACGTCACTGGTAGTATGCGGAGGCTTAATTGTTAAAACTTCTACCAGTGGTGAATCAATATGGTGAACTCATATCTTATATGGGAGGAAGTAATCACACTAGTGGGCTTATCATATCAGACATTTGAGATGTATGGAGGAAATAGTAGATATAGAATAATGAATTTGGATGACTAAGCAATAGTGATGGTCTATAGAAAGATAATGAACAACTTAGGAAGAGAATTGGCAATTGAAATCCAGGGGGCCTCTCTGGTTGCATGCAAAGAAGCTTTCATCTCCTGTAGTAGGTGAACAAAGAAAGAAGACCAAAATTGGGGCTGAACTTCAATTACAGTAAAAAAACCTAACCAAGCCAGGTTTAGTACACCGTATTCTGGGCCTTGCTTGGAAAAATCTGGGTCCTTAACACATAGGAAGGGGATATATGGGTAAATGATCCCAAAGATCTTGATTCCTTTGAACACTTTGAGTCTGTAGAAATGGCACACCCATTCCTTTTAAAAGCGTTCATTCCCCCTATTGTGGAAGACATTGCAGAGATCTCTCTCCCACGGGACAATTTGTATGCCACTCAGCACCCACTCCCACCTCCACTCCTGGTCACTGGGTCTATAACTAGAGTAATATTATCAGGACAATGGTCAGAGTCAAGATGAAGTTCAGGATCAAGGTCAAGCCTCATCCAATCTTGACCACTGCTCCGAGGCACTGATATCACTGGCTCAGCATCCCTTTACTCACAGGCAGTCTTGAGAGACCCATATTGCCTGTGTAACCAGGTTGCTCTAGAAGACCCTACAAAAAAAAGGTAAGCATGATGAACCTAAGTCACACCATAATCCAGCTGGGGACATGTAGAACCTGATAATGGAGCAGCAAGTTTGAGCTACAAGTGCTGGCACGAACCAGGGGAACTGAACCAGGTGTTCAAGACATGCAAATGTCTACAACTCAAAAATCCCAGTCATTTGAGAGAACAGAATAGTAAATGTGGGCCTTATACTAGGTCAAGGCACAATTGTTCTCAATTACTTTTTATGTTATAGGTATATATAAATTTCAATCAAGATCTGAAGTTTCTACTGTTCTCAACTAAGTCCACTAACAATTCTAACTTTGCTGAGGCACAAAATTAAACCCCGAATGCCACATGACTGATATATGAGACAGTCACTAAACTTAAGGGCAAATCGAGCCTCCTGTCAGCATCCAAATTGCCACTAGTCAATGTGGTGTCTGGTGAATGAGGACTCCTCTAAATCTTCCTGGGTTTTTAGAAAGCAACTGATTCCAGAATGAGAGTCAGAGATACTGAATGAACTCTGGTCATCGTGGGATTAGAAAGCAGGACTGCAGCAAGCATGCCATCTTCAGCCCGTTCACCGGATTGCCCTAGCACTTCGTTTTGAGACAGATTCGAGGCCATGCCTTCCCTCAGTGCCAAAGATTAATATTGGATAAAGAGAGGATGGTGTCAGCACAGGAGTCCTGCAATCATTGTCACTGGCAAAAGGTAAGAGGGATATTATATTTGCTTGGGTACAACCATAAGAAAAATAAAAAGTACAGGCTTTCATTCAGGTCATTAATTTGGGAATGTGGTCTTAGGAGAGTGATGACAAGGGAGTTAAAGAGAGAAAGCCAATAGAAAGAGGCATTACTGAGTTGTCTGCTGCTGTGGCATACCTGTGCTTGATCATAGGGAGTCATCTGAGAAGGCCTAAGAAATGCATCTCAGAAGTTTTCACCAGAAGAATGAAAGGGAAAGCATTTGCTGAGTTTCTCCCATGCCCATTGGTCAAAGGCGATCCAGTTGTTGTGCAGAACATGAAATGCAGCTCTGTTGGGTTTTACCCACACATAGCAAGTCCAATATTATAAAGAACATTACTACCACAGTTACTTGTATAAAATGGGGAGCGGGGAGGATATGAAATTATAAAAAGAGGTGTCTGATACAAATTTATACTCATTTCTTAGGATTTTCATCTCCTTTACAGCTAGTATTGGCACTTTCTTCAAGACTCCATGAAATTTCACCATTTAAAGCAATTGTGTACCACTACTGTGACTTTCTCAGCAATTACATTCCTTGGATCCACAGTCTGGTAGTTTAGTTCAAATTCAAATTTAGTCTCTAGGCATAGTAAACCACGCCATTCAAGCTTAAGACACAGTTACAACTCAGGAAACAATGTCAATGACATAAAATTAATAATGCAGCATGCTAATAAATTAGGATAAAAACAACACTCCCTATAAAAAAGATATTAGTCTGATACATCCTTATTCTTTTTATCTGGAAAAATATGATTCCCACATGACTTTGAGGAGTCATAGAATAATAAGAAAGCAGAAACATAATAAATGTGGACATATAAAGGTAGCCCATAATGGGTAATAAATTCATACCTTTCTTGTCCACACATTTTCAATGAGCTTTCAAAGTTTTAGAACTTTTTAATTTAAAATAGAATAATTTTCTTTTAGCCTTAGTGGCGTAATTTTCTCATCTATTACTAGAATGGTTTAATACTTTCATTAATTCATGCATCATAAAGCAGGAAATGATTTTTATACCTACTCTAATCAGTCATTTTACTTGTTCCAGAGCAAAACAGCTGTTTTCTGCTGATTCAAAAGATAGAATTAAGGCCAGTTGCCCGTATACGGTAGGCTTTATAGCTAGAGTTGCTATTGTTATCATCTCTTCTTTGGTGTGATTAGGATTGTTGCCACAGGTAGTAGAATGCTAACGGATACGTTAAAGACCTTTGACTTTGCAGAGGGATAGAGAAGCCTGACATCCGGAACCGATGATGCCTCCACTAGAGCACACTGATTTCCTCGTTAAGCCCATGGAGAACCTTGGAGTTGCCCATTTCACCCCTTGTCCCTTAACTCTGAGGCAAAAATAATCATTTGCTGAGCAGCTGGGCCATCTTTGAAACCCACTGACCAAAATCAAGAAAATTTTAGGTTCTGTTGGTACGCTCCAGTATGCTTTATCCGTTCCCTACAAAGAACACTTGGATGCATATACAAAATGTGCCATAAAAAGGAAAGAAGCATGCATTTAAAATGCTCTACTAATAAATCTGCAAATTCCTAAGTGAAATGGGTTCCCATGGAATTTCCTCATCTGAGGTTATTTTCCGTGCATGTTGTAGTATTAAAGAGGCAGTGTGCAATAGAAAAAAGGACCCTGAGAAGCTAGAAGATTGGCCAGAATTTAAAACAATGAGGTCCAGAAGACTAAAACATATTGTGTAATGGAAAGCTTGAACCTGTAGTTCCATCCTCAACTAAAAGTTTTGGGAAAGTAGGGTCTCAGTCACTCTAACAAATGCTGTGAATCCTAGCACTAAGGACCCAGAAGAGAAAAGGGGAGAGAAAAATCAAAGGAAGTCAGATTATCTATGACTTGGATGCAAAATACAGGGCCAAATGCCACCACTCCAATCTCCCACACATGGCAGCAATCACCGATTTATCATAAAACTCTTACTTCTGAATGCTAAGAAGGTCACAAAATTCCTGTCAAGAAAACTCTCCGGTCAACCATACCCAAATCTTCAAGGTCAATCTTATTTGTCATATCACGTGATCTATGACCATAATCAGTGTTATCTCAGATACTCTAAATACAATGAACCCTAATCCACTGGGCTATTTTGAATGGGCAGAAAAGGGTTATTGCATAAACCACCTAGAATCTTTCCCTCTTTCAATTTTTAGAATACTTCTTGTCTAAACCCCCATTTAGCACTTTGTCATGTCATGTACTGCCTTGAGAATTTATCTTTTCCTGTAGTAATATTATCCTGGCTGAATGCTGTTTTATAATTTATAAAAACACTTTCACATGAATTACTATTTCTGATGTTTGTAACAATGCTATGAGGTAAGTAATGCAGGTATAATTGTTTTCCTAGTCTAAGAAGTAAAATAGGGAAATGAAAGAAGTTAAATACCACTTCAGTTTCTTATTTTTAGTAACAAGAATAGCTAAGATGAAAAGTTAGAACTGCAGCTAGAATAGTTGACTTTTATTAATTTTATTTATTGGGAAATCTGCCTAACATTGTTTAAAGAAAAAGTTAGCTAATACAAGGCTATGAGAACCAATTATTTATAAAGCATCTTCCAAAAATAGCTCCTATAGATCCTGTGGCTTAATCCAGAAAGGGTCTTCCTAGCTTTCTTGAGGGTTTCAACTTGGCTTTTAAGAGCTGAAAACCACCTAGTTTAATCCATTATTTCCACCCCCAGCATTAATAATACACCAAAACTCCAAGAATAGAGCAACCAGAAAATTACACAGGCTATACCACAGGGAAGGAGATTAGTTCCTGATCCTCAAGGCATTTGTTGTTGCACTTAAACAAAATTATTTGATTTTTTTAAGCTGTCTTAAGTAGAATGGCTACAAATGCTATTACACACCAGAAAATTACCAGACTTTATTGAATTTGCAGGAGCAATTTTCAACTTAACCATTGTCCCATGCATTTTGTGTCATTGAAATGTGTCACTGGTGGTCACACCATAAGCAAGTAATCTTAGAAAACACCTGTGGTCAAAATTAATAAATTTCCCTCTGTCCTCTGAGCCACAGTTTCTTCCAGAAACAATGAGCCCAGAATTTTTTACAGAATAAAACTGCTTAAAATATTTTCCTTAAAGGAAGAAAAATATGCCAGAAGAGAAAAATAAATAAAACATCCTTAAATTTAGTGGAGAAATAACTAAGGCGCGTTACACAACAGTCTTTCTACAGTAAGGTGCTCAGGTCCTCTTGTCACACTGGAAAAAGAGTGATAATGAGATGGAGCTATGCCTAGAAATGTTTCCTAAGATTTCATTGAAAAAAAAAAAAAAAAAACTCGGGGCCGCCCCCGTGGCTTAGTGGTTAAGTGCGCGTGCTCCGCTGCTGGTGGGCTGGGTTCTGATCCTGGGCGCTCACCGACGCACTGCTTCTCCCGCCATGTTGACGCCACGTCCCACATACAGCAACTAGAAGGATGTGCAACTATGACATACAACTATCTACTGGGGCTTTGGGGGAAGAGAACAAAGGAGAAGGATTGGCAATAGATGTTAGCTCAGAGCCGGTCTTCCTCAGCAAAAAGAGGAGGATTAGCATGGATGTTAGCTCAGGGCTGACCTTCCTCACAAAAAAATAATAATAATAATAATATAAAAAAAAAAACTTATTGATCACCAGCTGTATGTCTTCCACTGTGCTTACCACTTTTCTTACACTATCTCAGAGATTTTCACAACCGTAGAGCTGTAGCTTTGAGAAAACTCTCTTCACAAGAAAAGTATGTTTAGACATCATAATATTTTATGATAAATAAATATTGATTGGTTGATTTAATTATGGAATAATCTCACCATTTCTAAGGGGCAAAACAAATGTAGGGTCAGCATAGCATTGTAAAAAGAGCTTTGAGTTTAGAGTGGAAGGCTATGGGATTAGGAAGGAAAATTTAAGAGATGGGTCTAAAAATGACAAATGGAACTGTGAAGACAAACTTTAGTGCACTCCAGGCTAAAAGGATGGTATAATTGGTTTTCTTGGGCATTTCTTGTCTGTATCATTCTCTAACGCTATAGAATACTCAAAAATAGGTAGTTCTTTCACCTGACATTCAAGGTTCCATGCCAATTTGATGAAAGGTCCATTGTTAAGTTACAGTGCATTCTTTTTTAAAACAACTTTTCATTCTCATGGATGAAGGCTTAGAAGGCACATTTAACAATATATAGATGACATGTATGAGAGGAAGAGCAAATATCAACACTCAAAATCCCATGCATGGCACCCAGCTAAGAGGGAGAGTGAATATCAATACTTGAGAAAGAAACAAGAAGAAATTCATTACTGTTAGATGGAAATTTCTCCTGATTTTAAAGTAAAGAAATACAAGTTCATAAGTCAAAGAGAAAGGATCTACAGAGCAATTCATTTTGTAAAAACACTCTGAAGGGATTGTTGACAACTGGCTAGTTATGAACTTGTGGTCCAACCAAGGGAACAATAAGAAAAAAATTGTCTAAGATTTTAACGTCTTTAGCCTTGTTAGTTACATGACTTCTCTGTGTCAAGCATGGCGCTAAGCACTTTACATAAAATATCTCATTTAATCCACACAACAACCTTATGTGATTATTATTATCTTCATTTCGTGGCCAAGTCTGCTGATGTTAGAGCGCATGCTGTTAATGCCACATTACACTGCCCCACAAGAATGTCCATCAAAGGACCACACTCTGGACATCTCCCCTGATCTTGAGAGCAAACTAGATATAACGACCTGCATAGGATGATAAAAATAAGACAAGAGTTTAAAATCTGGTCCATGCACAAAATAAATTTAAAATTTCTTAATGAAATGAAGTAACTCTTTAAAAAGGTGAATGATTTATTTAGAGAAGATGATATGCAGAGAATACAATAAGCATTCACTACACCGACATAGAGCTGTATGTGAATTGATATTGTTCTGGGAATCTGAAAAATGATTGAAGGATCATTGCTGTAGAGGGGTAAATTTTGCCTCAGATAAAGAAGAAGTAATAATTTCAGAAGCCAATTTACAATATTATGGTAGCTTTGCAGAAGAGTAAACTCTTCATCAATGGCAATGCTTGAGACAACTCAAGAAGACACATTAAAATTGCCTAAGAGAAACAACAACCACAATCAATTTCTCTGTTCATCCATTCATTCACTCCTCATTCAACTCATCAAATCAAGGTTCTAGGCAACATTAAACTTCTATGAGCAGTGTACACAGGGTCAATCATCTGAGGTTGTGACAATTTCATTGAATCGATTGATTACTATCAGTTTCTTTTTTGTAACTACCTTTACATGTTTTTATTTAGCTCGTCTCAGAATATCTCAAATAGAGTAGTGGCAAAGAATTACTGATTTAGCCATGCTTTTCCTCATTGTGTACACATTACCACTTTAACAACGTAGAAAGGCATTTTTAATCACCTCTCATTAGCATTTTATTTTTATGTAATTTTATTGGAAAATTTTAGCATGAAAATTGCACAGTGACTTAATTACAAAAAACCAATTCATCTATCAGAGGCTGAATGCAGAAGCAGATTTCCCACAACTTACCACTCTCTACTAGATAGTTCACTTAGCTGCTCTGAACAAACCTAATATTAATGTCCGTAACTGCTTCTTCTCCCCACCACTTCCTTTCCCATCTTTGTCCAAGTTAACATTGTTTTCTGAATTCTCTGTCATGGTTTACGACATCATCAGCTTCCCAGTTTCTATAATAAGAATTCTTATTACAGACTTGCCTTGAAACTCATCTTCTCTTTTATTTCCTGCCCCTCCCAACACCACGAACAAATCATCATTAAATTCTTTTGGTTGGACCGCAAAAGTGTCTCCTGAATTTAGGCACACCTTGCTTAGGCACTGTCGCTTCCCTGAATCAGGCCCCCATGTTCTCTTTTACTCTCACAATAGTCTTCCTTCTGGAAGTCTTCCTTCTCACTTCTATCTACTGTTTCCTCTAGTCCATCTAACAAGTCCAGAGGATGCCCTTTCTAGATCCATCTTCCTATAAATAACAACCCTTCAAGCCTGAAGAGTTAGTCCACATTGCACTTGGCATAGAAAACAAAGTATCATCTTTGCCCCATTCCCACTGAAGCCTGTCCCTCCTCCCCGTGCTGACTATGTTCCTACCTAAAGGGGCCAGCTGGGCTGCTGCCCAGGACACCTAGCCATAAATTATTGCTCAAATGAAACATGAGGGAGACATTTGTACCAAATAGATCTAGTTTCAGGTAAAATAATGCAATGATTGGAAGGAATATTTTGCTCAAGACTTAATTACAAGGAAGATGTGACTGGTTACTAAGGGGCTTTTGTTCTTCCGAGAGGGGATTTTAGCGTGGAGGTGAATTGCTCAACATAATAAGAGACCCAGCATTGTCCCAGGAATCCTCTTTCTAGATCATTACTCCAATTAGGGATAACCCATTCCTCTCTAAATAAGTAAATATAAATAGACAAATATATAAATGAGTACATAAATAATAACACAAATAAACAATGCCAGGTTAATGGAGCTCAGTTATGAGCCACCCACACATGAACTTGCCTAGGCCTGGTCTTGTTCCTGTCCCTTCTGAAGTCTCCTACTGCTGTGCCTTCGCCCATGTTGTCTCCCGAGTCATGAATGCTCATCAGCTCTCAGGCTCCCCTCATACCACCGCTAAGTGACTGAACCTCAGTGACTGAACTTAAAAAACACCAGTTTTTCCTGATGGCCACAAGCAGCTATTTGCTCCTTCTTCTGTATATTCTCTGCATTTGTTCACACCACTTTATTTTTATTACTTATCATCTTAAATGTGATATATATTTTTACAAGTCTATTTTCAGTAATAGTCTTTGAGTTACTCCCAGGCAGGAATAATGTTTTATTTATTTTCATTTCCCCAGTGCTTAGTTCAGTATCCTGCATTGGCTAAGTGCTCAATTAATGTTTGTTGAATTAATTGAATTATTTTCTGCATTACATTACTCTTAGATTTTATATTGTGGGTTCTAGTCGTGATTGAGTCACTAACTCCCCTCAGTAACTTCAAAGAATAAGAATGACACTACCTACTCATCTATGTTAAAGCACTATTTGGAGAATCAAAGGAGACAATGTATGGAAAATAATACAGTGTAGCGAAGCACTCTACTAAATTGTTGTAGTCTAGCATTAAATATCATTTTTTTTCATATAGAAATGTTTGTTAAATTGAGCGAATGTATCAGTAGTAAATCAAGGTCTGTGTTAGAAAAAAATCGCATTAATGAAAATTCCAGTGTTTAATTACAGGCACATGTCCCCTGATCAAACAGAGTAATTGGCAAAGGCTACGTTATGAAACATCAAATCCTCTAAGGAAATCTTCAAAAGGTTAGCATTCACAGTCAGTGAACACATAGCTCAGAATGGCATAGCAATAGTTGAGTGCCTTAGCATTCTCTGAGACACTCTTGGGAATGGAAAGAAATCTGGGAAAAGAATGTAAAAAGAAAGGCTGAAAACGGGTGACATCAGCAGAGAGAGAAAATAAATATGGCACTGAGATAGGACTTTATGGATCCTTCACTTACACAATCCTCTCTTGATATGGAATAAAAGCAGACAGTCACTACCAGGTCCTAAATGGTATGATTCCAACCTACAAATGCAGCTTTATTTGCCACTATACTCCCTACTACCCAAACAAACACAAACAAAATTAAATAAATGAATCAACAAAGCCAACATCTCTTTCACTAGATATTCTATTTATTGCCTACTGGTGGTAGATATCTATTGACTTTGCTGAATATCCATTATTCTGTTAGATATCTTTGATTTGCAGAACTCATCCATCCTCCAACCTCAACCCCTGTCATTTGAGTTAGACTGACCGCTAAAAATGGCCATATGACTGGCCATTCTCCTTGACACATGAAGTCTTCTTGTGTGGACAGTTAACCTATGCTGGGTGATGAGAATCTTACACAATCCAGTTGAACCATTGCAAAAGAGACACTCCCCTGCTGCTAGCATTGTCAAGTAGGCGGGATATGGACCTCAGTCAACTGCTGACCGTTTTTCCTCTATGTGTAAAGAACTTGCTTGAGGATTAAATCAACCTTGAGGAAGCAAGGTGAAAGACAGAGAGAGAAATATTTCTGATAATTTAATTTCCAGTTGTGTCTAAAACATGAACAAATTTTTCCTGTTAAATCCAATTGTACTTAGTTTTCTGTTACTTGCAACCAAAAGATTTTTGACCAATAATCTCTAAAGATCCTATATTGAGTCCTCTCTTGAGAGCTTTGCTCACTCTGACTCATTTACACAGAAGCTTCCTACCTGCTTTTTCCTCGAGTCCCTGTTCAAGGCCCACCTCCTTTGAGAAGCCTCTTCCTAACCCAGCACACAGGGACGGCCTTTGCCTCCGACTTCCCAGAGCACTAGTCATCTCAGTCTCTCGGCTGTACTCACTGTGAGTCTCAAGGTGAAGGATCCAGCCTCTCGTAACCCAGATGTCTGTGGGAGACCCCACCCCTCCCCCTGTCACCCTACTCCCCCACTCCTCCACATCTTGCTCCTCAGAGATCTAGATTAATTTGACCTAAACTATCAAAGACATAGCAATTCAAAGTCCTCACCCCTCTCATGATCTCTGCAAGCCAAGGGACTTAATTTACCCTGGGCCCCTCAATTTCCGTTTTAGGTTTTACACATGGTAATTATGTTTATATCCTTTTTCAGTCCTTATTTATTTTTTTTTTAATTAACATTGCCTGGATGCCAAGGATTAGAGAGTTAAGAAATGTAAGGGATGTGTGTGTGTGCATGTGTCTGTCAGTTAGAGGGACAAAGTACACGCTGAGTGAAAATTCCCATCATTGTACTTGTCTCCACACTTCTCTTCTTCCTCCTCCAAACTCCATATTTACATGTCTCCACCTCATTTCACAGGAACAAAATAAACTAATTATTTTCCCAATCCTTTTGGTTTAGTGAGTACTATTTTTTCTGACCACACATGATCTCCACTATCTTGTTGAGTATTTCTGTTCAATCAATACCTTGTTCTTCCTAAGAGAAATCCCAATATACTCAATTACCTCCACATCACTACAGTTTATGCATGTGTTGTTTTTCTAAGTAGACTCTAACACCTTTCAGAAACCATGTGGCAAAGTGTAAAAGGGTCCAGCTTTATAGACAATCATTCCAGATTAGAATCTGGCTGTACTGCTTTTCAGCTGTGCCAACTTTAGCAAGTTCCTTGAGCTCTCTAACCCTGCGGGTCTTCACCTATTGAGATAATAAAATTTATTTCAAAGATGGAATAGTGCACATCAAATTCCCTACACATAATGGGACCTCAATATATATTAGTTTCCTAATCTATCTGCACCATGCCTTATATCTGCTATGTGCATTTAGCACTTAATGTATTGCCTTGCACAGCAAAGTTTCTGAATAAGTAATTAATGATGTAATGATGTTGGTTTTCTGGGATTACAACATAGTAATACACTCCAGATACAAATCAGGAGTCTTCACAGTCTGCTACTCTGGCCCCTAAAGGATATCCCATCATTTTTTAGCCCCTAATATGCCTGCCGTCCTGGCATGAAGTATACTGACATGTTGCTTTAAATTTAGTGACTTACCGGTCTTCGCTAAAAACTACAATTCACAAATATGAATCAGAATCTCAAAATGAATATTGAAATTTATTTATGTGCAAGTATGAGTATGAGGAAAAACTGGAAAGACTAACAGGAAGATAACTTCTTTATGAAAATATCTCCTTTTTAGAAACATTAAAAATACATACTTTTTATAAGCACACCCTCAAAAATGACTACCTATACCATTACCCTGTGAAATTCCTCTATAATGCCAAAGGCATTATTATTATTTTTTGTGTGTGTGAGGAAGATAAGCCCTGTGCTAACATCTGCCAATTCTCCTCTTTTTTTTTTTTTTTTTTTTTTTTGCTGAGGAAGACCGGCCCTGGGCTAACATCCGTGCCCATCTTCCTCCACTTTATATGGGATGCAGCCACAGCATGGCTTGCCAAGCACTGCATTGGTGCGTGCCCAGGATCCAAACCGGCGAACCCCAGGCCACCGCAGTGGAATGTGCACACTTAACTGCTTGTGCCACCGGGACGGTCCCAATGCCAAAGGTATTATAATTAACACCAGTGCTCGGAGAGGCAAGCAGCCCATCTTTAATTCTTAGGGTACCATTAAGTATGCCAAATTAAATCTTCCTTCAAAATTCAAATCCTCATTATATTTACCTAATGGAAATAACAAAGTGACAGTCACAGGCAGAGCTGAAGTCTCAAGGGATAAAATGCAACAGCAACTTTGGAACTAACAATATCAACAGTATTGTTCCAGAATACCGTAATCAAATTTGACTGTTTCACTTCCACGAAAAGGACGATGTCAAAAAAAAAAAAAAAGAAAAGAAAGAGAACTACATGTGCCAAGTGAGGCTTGATGTTCCTATAAGAAAGAAAAGAAATACTTCAATAGGCAACTGTATTTAGATGAATATAATTAACTCCATTTAAGAAGGTGAACATTCCCTTGAAATGCTACATACAAAGTATATTTTTACAAAATGCAAAGAGGAATCTCTCTGCTCCCCTCTCTCTCTCCCTCTACCCCTCTCGCTCTCTCCCTCTCTTATACACACACACATATAAAGAAAGAAAAAAAGGAAACACCGAAGGAAGGGAAGATAGAAAGGACAGACATTCCAAGCTCTCGTAAAGTGGGTATAAAAATGTCTCCAATTTTCCATGCTTCCCCATATCTGCATCCTTTGCAGTGTGACTTTGCAGTTCCTTCCATTAAGAGTTGCTATTAATTGCACCATGCCTCATATGTGAGTTGGCTTTTTTACTTGCTTTGGCTAACAAATTAAGGTAGATGTGACATTGTCCCTGTTCTGACTTAGGCTGCAAGAGGGATATCAGTTAGTTATCGCTATACAGCACATGACCCTCCAACTCAATGGCTTATTAAAACAGTTAGCACTTTTTTTTTTTTTTTTTGTGAGGAGATCAGCCCTGAGCTAACATCCGCCAATCCTCCTCTTTTTTTGCTGAGGAAGACGGCCCTGGGCTAACATCTGTGCCTATCTTCCTCCACTTTATATGGGACGCCGCCACAGCATGGCTTACCAAGCTGTGCGTCGGTGCGCGCCCGGGATCCGAACCAGCGAACCCCGGGCCGCCACAGCGGAGCGCGCGCACTTAACCGCTTGCGCCACCGGGCCGGCCCCACAATTAGCACTTTTTATTGCACAGAAATCTGTGGATTAGCAGAGTAGTTCTCTTAATCTGGGCCATGCTTGGCTGATCTTGGCAGGACTTGTTCATCATCCAGCAGGCAAGCCCAGGCTTTTTCACATGGTGGTAGCAGGTTCTCAAGAGAGCTAGCAGAAGCATGACAGGCCTCTTAATCCCTAGGCTTGGATTTGGGCACAATGTCATCTTTACTCATTTCTATTTTACAACACAATTCTAAAGGTCAGTTCAGATTCAAGGAGTGGGGAAGTAGACTCCATTTCTTAGTGGAGGAAGCAGCAAATTCACATTTTAAAGGCTGCGGATAAATATGAATGGATAATTGGGACCATATTTATAACATATGGTTAATTTATAATATAATAACACATAATCTAACACAAAAAAACCCTGAACACTTCTGCTCACCCTCTTGTAACTCTTCCTTTGCCATGAGAATAAGGCCAGGCTAGTCTGTCAGTGACATGAGATATGTGGCCTAGTCATCCTGACCAGCCCAGCCAAATGCCAACCAACTTCCCAACTTATGAGTAAGGCTGTCTTTAACCAGCCAGCCCCCAGATGACCAGCCAGCTCAACAAAGGTGCAGGAGGAAAAGAAGGAAAGGTAAGAACCACTCATCTGAATCAGCCTAAA
This sequence comes from Diceros bicornis minor, assembly GCF_020826845.1. NCBI lineage: Eukaryota > Metazoa > Chordata > Mammalia > Perissodactyla > Rhinocerotidae > Diceros > Diceros bicornis. Next base: position 72,742,138 of record NC_080745.1, read on the forward strand.
TTGTTGACCCACAGAATACTGAGCTAAATAAGCAGTAGTTAATTTAAGCAAGCAAGTTTTGGGGAGGTTTATTAAGCCACAGAATTATGATGTCAACAAGTAACTGGTGCACAAGCTTTCATATGAAGAATATGCCAGTGTCCTAGACCATTTGGGCTGCTATATCAAAATACTACAGACTGGTGGCTTGTAAACAACAGAAATTTATTTCTCACAGTTCTGGAGGGTAAAAGTCCATGATCATGGTGCGAACATGGTTGGGCGAGGGCCCTCTTCTGGGTGACATGTATCCTTACATGGTGGAAGGGGCAAAGGAAGTCTCTGAAGCTTCTTTTATAAGAGCACGAATCCTATTTGTGAGGGCTCTGCCAAATCACCTCCCAAAGTCCCCACCTCCTAATACCATCAACTTTAGGAATTAGGATTCACCTTATGAATTTCGAGGGGATACAAACATTCAGACCATAGCTACCTATTTTTATGATTAATCAGCAAGGCACAGTGGATGATACCAAGTGAATATAGAACACAGTAGTAGTCCTATGCTGCTGACAGTCCTGTTGGTAAGACAAATCCCCAGACATCGTCTATCATTGCTGCTATGGTGCCTGTGTTTGCATATGTTAAACTGGTGTTCTATGACCTTCAATGATGAACTGAGCCCATGGCATCCTTTATTTGTTTGATGTCTTTTTTCACTTACTCTCAGCAAATATTGATTCATATACAATTCAATGTAGTATTTTTGCATACTGAATTCAGCCAACTGATAATGTTTTGCATGATCTGAGATGATCTTATTTTCATTCATTCATTCATTCAATATTCCACAACTATGTGTGGGCTTCAACTATATGCAAATTGCTGTGGAAGATTTGATATATACAGTAATAAAATGTATACAAGAATCAACCTCAAAAGGCTTCTAGAACAGAAAGAGAAATAGATGAGTAAACAGTCAACTGCTATACAGTGTGATCAGTGCTGGGACGGGCTTACAAGGGGGTTCTTTGGCTACAGTATATGGAGCACCTAACCCAGTCTTGGAGAGATTGTGGTCAGTAAGGTCTTCCAGTAGCCAAGTTTTGTAATGATTGATCTAAAGGCAGTGTTGCAGGGGAAAAAAAGAAAAAAAAAAAAGATTTAGGATCTTGATAAATGCAAATTTTGGCATCTCAAAATAGACCTAATGTGTCTGAATCTCTGAAGCTAGGGCCTAATAACCTACATTTCAACAAGTATGCCTGGTGATTCATGTGCCCAGCTAAGTTTGAGAAGCACTGCTCTAGATTAATTGACATCTACTTAGAGACCTTGATAGCCAGTTTGATTTTGTTCAACACTAATTTCGTCCTCCATGCATATACAATAAATAGATATCAATTTAAGAATGCAATTCAGTGAGAGAGATTTCTGAGATAGCTGTGATTCAAATGTAAATCATAAACAGACTGATTTTTTTTCAACTGCAGTCAGTAACACTTACTTGCAACCTACCCCATAACCGATGAAAACAGAGGGGGCAGTAGAGGTTATTGGCTAAGAGTCCAGCCTGTGGGGGCCAGATTTCCTGTGCTTAAATCTTAGCTCTGCTACTTACCGTTGGTGCAGCCCGAAGCAAATAACCTAACCTCTCTGCGCCTCAGTGACTTTCATACGTGAAACGGGGATCATAGAGAGATACATATCTCATGAGCAGCTGTGAGAACAAAATAAATTAATACAGTCACGTGCCGCATAACGATGTTTCAGGAACGACGGACTGCATATAGGACAGTGGTCGTCCCATAAGATTAGTATCATATAGCCTAGGTGTGTAGTAGGCTATATCGTCTAGGTTTGTGTAAGTACCCTCTGATGTTCGCACAATGACAAAATCACCTAAGGACGCATTTCTCAGAACGTGTCCTTGTTGTTCAGCAATGCCTGACTGTATAGATAAAGCACTTGATATATGTAAGTTAATACAGGTAAAGTGCTCAGCACACAGCAAGTACAATAAAGTGTTTGATATGATCTTTAACCTCCACCTCTTAATTCTTTGCTTCTCTAGGCCTAACTTAAACACATCATTTTCCATTTTCCTATTGTCTTTTTTGATGGAACATATTCACTGTTTTCCTGAACAGGCCTGTGAATCAGGCATGTCTGATCTTCCTCTGAGGTTTACCTTAAGTAGAGATTTGTTCCCCCTAGAGTGTTGGTCTCATCCTGGGTCAGCATGATCTTTCAGAGAAATAATTTGTCCTTAGAATAATAGAGATCTAGAAATCTGATACTTCATTTTTATCTCTTAAGACCAGCTAATAATTCCCTCTTGTTCTTCAGTAGCACACTCCCTAGTCCTTCACAGTGAAATTATTGAAAGTGAAGATTTGCTGAAAATATGAAAATTAGGCAATTGGCATTTACATCCCCTACTTGCTTGTATGTGATGAAATCTATGTCCCAGCTCCTCATTAGGGAGCTACTTGAGGCCTCTGCTCTTGGAAATTTCTCCTTACTTCATTCATTCTTCTGATAATGCGCCTGTTGTTAAAAAACAAAATTCAACTGACTAAATTTGAAGATTTAATTGGCTTTGTTAAGCAATTTATGAATCAGGAAGCATCCCATCTAGCAGTTAGAGAGATGCAGAGAGATGCTCTGAGGAGTTATACAAAATGGAAGGTTTTTATAGGAAGAAGGGTGGGACAAAGGAGTTATTAACGAAAGAAAAGAAAAGATTATTTTAGGACAGCACATCTTCTTTTTTGCGGGGGGAGCAGGGAATGGCAGGGATTTTATCATGTGCATTGCCTGACTAATGCTAAAAGGGAAATTTCAGATCAACTGTTTAAAGGTCACGTTCCCGGGATAGGTTGAAAACGGCAATTAAGTCCTGGGTTGCTGTTGTGGGGGCAATGACTCCATTTTGGGTCTGCTATTTCTTTTTTTTAACGCAGTAATGGGGTTTGGAAAAATGGAATCTCATCACATACCCCACTATTCTAAAATTTTGTAAAATTCCAGTACAATTAAATGAACTTAAAAAATAATACATATTGAATATTTAAAATCCTGACAGGAAAAATTTACGCACATTTAAAAAATGGATCATTACTTTAGAAATTAAACCTCTTTGACTGGTTAAGGAGAAAAAATTTTAAAGCTATGTTTAAAAGTGATTCATTCATGTATTTTTATCAAGTTTTATATCTTATTAATGAGTTACATGTTGTTTACGTATTATGGATGTAAGTACTTCATCATACATAGGTTTTGCAAATATTTTCTCCTAGTCTGTGACTTGCTTTTTCATTTCCTGAAGAGCATCTTTGGAAAAGCAAAAGTTTTTAATTTTGATAAAGTCTTACCATTTTTTATGATTCATACTTTTTGTGTTCATATTATATAAGATATCCAGGCCTAATCCAAATCTTGACTGTTTTCTCCTATGTTTTTTTTTAGAAGTTTAATAACTTCAGTTTTTATATTTAGATTTATCATCCATTTTAAGATAAAATGGGCAAAATATTTGAACAGATATTTCATCAAAGAAAATATGCAAATTGAAAATAGGCATAGGAAAAGATGCACAATATCATTAGGTATTAAGGAAATCAAATGAAAACCATAAAGAGATACTACTGTAACCTTAGTAGAGTAGCTATAATTCAAAAGACTAACAATATCAAGTGTTGATAAAAATGCATAGTAAATGAGACTTTCACATATTAATGATGGGAAGGCAAAATAGTACAATCACTTTATTTATTTATTTATTTTTTTGTGAGGAAGATCTGCCCTGAGCTAACATCCATGCTAATCCTCCTCTTTTTTGCTGACGGCTCTGAGCTAACATCTATTGCCAATCCTCCTCCTCCTTTTTTTTTTCCCCCAAAGCCCCAGTAGATAGTTGTATGTCATAGTTGCACATCCTTGTAGTTGCTGTATGTGGGACGTGGCCTCAGCATGGCCGGAGAAATAGTGCCTCGCTGCACGCCCGGGATCCAACTCGGGCCGCCAGTAGCAGAGCGCACGCACTCAACTGCTAAGCCATGGGGGCCGGCCCAGTACGATCACTTTAGAAAATGATTTTGTGGTTCCTTATCAAGTCAAACATAAAATTTCTGCATGATACAACACTTCCACTCTTAGGTAACCATATAAAAAAAAAAAAGAACAACTATGTTCACATGGAGACTTATACATAAATGGTAATAATAGCACTGGAAAAAACTCAAGTGTCCTTCAATTTATGAATGGATAACTGTGATGTATCTATAAAGTGGAACACTACTCAGCCAGAAGAAGGAATTAACTACCGACACCTGAAATGATGCAGATGAATCTCAAAAGTTTTATCCTAAGTCAGTAAAACCAGACACACAAGACTACATATTTATTTACATGAACTTCTAGAAAAGGTAAAACTATAGTCAGAGACAGCAGAGAAGTAGTTTCCAGAGGCTGGGAGTAGAAGGAAAGCATTGACTGAGAAGGGGCTGAAGGAATTCTTTGGAGTGATACAAACTATTACTTTTCTTTATTGCAGCAGTAGTTGCATAATTGTATACATTTGTCAAAATGCATTAAAGTGTGGACTTAAAATTACTGAATTTTATTGTATGTAAATTATACTTTGATAAGCTGATTTTAACATGTATTTAAATTAAAATGTCTTTAAATTGGAAAACAGAGTGATTTACAAAATCTCATTTGTCCTCTCCCCAAAATAAATGAAGTAAATGTTTTCTGTGTATGTGGACATAGTTTATGGCGTTTATACTGTGCTGGAGGAATCATCCCAAAGATTTTAGTACAATGTCAACACTGACAGCTTTAATAGCCTTCTCTCTTTGCGGCATAAATTGATTACAGTCACCGCAAGGAAGTAAGAACTTAGTCATCTAATTGGATTTTTTTTTAAGTATTTAAAATCCGTTCACCTTGTCTTCTACTGAAAATTTCAAGTACTTTCCAATGGCCGCAGCACTTTTCTCTGGGGGAGATTGAAGTAACTGGAACTATTTATTCTTTCATGAAATGTCTGAGGATCAGCTCAAGTAAAAGTGCTCTGAAAAACATTATACTTCACATTAAATTAAAATATTAGAGTATCATGATCTTTATTGACACCATTATTGTCAGTAGTCTCTGTGCTTTTTAAAACATCTAAATCCTTTTGGAAACAAAGTGAAAGAAACAGGAACAAAAGAGGATATCAGTGATTTCCAAAATACACAAAATGTTCTCAAAATATGTAAGACTTTCTACGGGTCTACAAAATAACGATGTGTTCATAATGTAGTTTTTGACATAAAAAATACCAAAATAAAATAATATGATATTATGTACTCAAGAGCCCATAGTCCCAGAGCTGCCTAGAATAAGAAAATGAGAATTTAAATTTTAAAACATGACATGGCTCATCACATAACCTGAAATATTCACATAAAAGTGCGTAGAAACAAACTATTGAGAACTCAAAGGGGCACTACCAAGAAACTTTTAGTGTCTACTTCCCATTGCCACGTGTATAACAGTGATCAAGTGTGAGGAATTGACTATAGGATTTCTGGAAAGAAAAGAGAGAGAAGAATGAGAATAGTCAGAGGTCTTCTTTGGGGACATGGGGCTAAGCTGGGCCTTGATGGACTAATAGGATTTGGAGGAGCGGAAGGGAAAACAGGGAGAAGACTTGAAACAAGACATGGAGAATGGACTGAGTGTAGCAGAGAATAGGGGACAGTCAGGAATGTGTTGGGCAACCACTGTTGTCATACCAGCAATGCCTCCAAACCATCAAATCAGGAAGCATGGGTTGAATGAAAATACGAATAATTTCCAATAGACATAAAGAGAATAAAAAAAAAAATACCATGGACTTCTGGTTGAAAATAGTGGCTTTCAAAAAATATATTTACAAGAAAATATTTCAGAACTGAATGGCATTCTAATCCAGATTGAAAGAGTCCAATGAGTGTTCATCAAAGTGAATAAAAGGAATCCAAAACAAGGTACATATGCGTGGAATTTCAGAATGCTTGGGATAAAGAAAAGATCCTATAGGATTTGTGACAGCTAGATCAATATAAGAATCAAAAGAAATCAGCATTTTTCTCTATCAGCCTTGGATGCTAAAGATGATAGAACCATGTTTTCAAATATTAGGCAGGGAAATTAATTTCAGCTTAGAGTTATGTACTCAACCAGACTTTCATGTGAAGACAGAAAATATCATTTAGACATACAATCACTCTTTTTGCTGTTTTTGTTTGTTTTGCTTTCTATAATAATAGTATATCAACAGACAATATATAAAGTAGATAAAGCAAGAACATATAGATATAACACTATAAACACATGGACGACAAGATAATTGCACATCTTGGGAAGCTGAACTGGGGAATTTGAAATGGTGAAGAAATAATCACGCTATTTTAAGTATTTTAGTATTTTGTTTTTAATTTTATAATTAAAATTTTTCTAATGGATAAATAAGAGACCTCATGGAGTCTACAATATTGGAAATCTTTACAAAAAATTAAACAACAGCCTGTCTAGGACTGGATAAAATTAACTCCCAAGGTTTCTTTTATTCTGATTCCAGGTTTTAAATTGTCATAAAAATGATTAAACTTGTTGACTAACCTAAGAAATTCTTCTAGTGGGAAGACTGGATTGCTTGGTGGTGACATGAAAGGCCAATAGGGAAAATATCTTGGGCAAATTTGGTAGAAGAGTATGTCCTTAGAGAAAGTAAGCTTGACACAGCATGTCTATTGGCCATTCTCCTGTATTTGAATGTTTGTCATACATCCCAGGCCTATAGGATCTCATCTGAAATACAGACGGCAGGGCCACCTTTCAAGAGGACTGAGATATAGCGTACTTGGAGCAGAGTGATGAGGATGTCTCTAGATCACTGATTAGTTGAATGGTTCAAAGAAATTAAGGCTGATTCACATGTAGAAGAAAGATCTGATGGGACATATTGGCTGGGTTCTAATGTCTGCAGGCCTATCCTAATTCTGTGTCCTAAGAGGGTAGAACTGGGAGCAATGGATGGAAGTTACAGTGAGGTTGATCTCAGATCTGTAAACCAAAGAAATTTCCTATGATTGAAATTATGTAATGATGTAAGTCTGAGCAGTCTGTCCCTATAGTGACTCAAGGAGATCCAAAAATTCTCAGGTCTCATCCAGTATAGCAATAGGGGTGTTTTAGCTTCTAAGTAATTTAAAGATTCTTGCATTTTACTTGACTCAAATCTAGAATGCTAGAGCTATAAGGGACTTGCAACACCATTCCATCAAGCTCTTCCATTTTACAGATGATGAAACTAAGGACCAGATGTATTAAATGGACTAAAACAAGGTCACAGGACAAAGAAGATGGAAAAAGTAATCAAGTCTCCTTGAATATAGTCCTATACCCTTTCTCCCACTTATTGCTGCTTTAACATGAGTCCAACCCAACAACAAGAAAAAAAGGAGAAAGACACTAAGGTGCAGATAACAAAACTATATAATGGAGTAACAAACATGGAGATTAACAGTTTGTGACAAAAGGCCAGTCCTGAAGAAGGGGACAAAACAGAACTATGGCTCTGCCATTTATGCTTTCTCTCTGGCTTCCTTTGAATGGGAAGATTAATAATGAGTCTAGTCGAGTGTTGGCAAATTTTTTTCTGTAATGGGCCAAATAATAAATATTTTATGATTTACAGGTCATAAATGCTCTCTGTCCCATATTCTTTGTTTTAGTTTGTTTGTTTACAACCCTTTAAAAATGTATAAATCATTTTTAGTTCAAAGGCTATATAAAAATAGGCCACTGGCCTGAGTCAGCCCACAGACCAGTTTCCGGACCAGTGGCCTAGGCTATCAGTAAGAGAGAGTAGGGTAGTAAACGTCCTTGGAGAGACAGAAGGCTGTGGATAAGAAGGTAAACTCCATAAGACAGCATAGACAGATGATCCTATTGTGAGCAGAAAACAATTTAAGGATGTCTAAGCTATTAAAAAACCCTTTCAAATCTGTTAGATAGAAAAAAATAGTAACGGCCAGAGAAGAAAGACAGGTAATCATAAGGCCAACTATGGGCCATGTGTGATCACTGAGATTTGATGGGTTTTATGCAGAATAACATTGTCAGTAGCTTGATGTGACATCAATTAATGCCATAACACAGTGATTATAAAGTAATTATAATTAAATCTAACAATGAAGCTCATGGGCAAAAAGGAGATGAAAGAAATAATATGCATAATTCAGTAATGAAAATGTTGTTTACTGAATAATTAATCAAAAATACAAAAAAATGATGGAGATCTTAGAAAATCTCCATAGTGTCACTTTTCACAGAAGGAAAAAGAGTAAGACTCCAGTGCATGGCTATTAAGTAGGTGATTTTCCTCCTCAGTGCAAAGTGAAAAACAAGTAAACAGAAATTAAAATTACACCTGTCCTTCTGCCCAAGTAGTTTTGCAATGCTCCTGAATACTGACCTTCCTGTATGCACAGTCCAGAGATAGATGATTAGATAGATAGATAGATAGATAGATAGATAATAGATGGACAGATAGAGAGATAGAGATAGATGGATTTGTACCATATAATCTACTACTTTATATACATTAATCAATCCTCACAAAGAAAGTTACACGATACGTATTATTTTTCTCATTTTAGAGAAAACCTAGGCTCACAGAGGTTAGGTAATTATCCAAGGTCTCATAGGTAGGAAGTGGTGGATTCAGGATTTGAATATTGGTTACTCTGATACTAAAGCTTTTACTTTTTCATCGTCTCCTGCTGCTTCCCTTATAGCTACGTTCCACCTCCAGTAATTGCAAGAACTTCTCAGATTCTATGTTTTCTGATGCAAACATAGCAGACTGTCTATGGCTTTGAGTTAACTCCAACATAGAGCCACAAACAGGGCCCCCTAACACACTGCCTCCTGCTAGATCAAGCCTTGGACACAGGGGATGCCTTGGAGGTGTGGCTGGAGACATGGGGGTGGGAAGAAGTGTGATAATGGGAGAGGCTGGGGATGGGCAAAAGGAACCCACTGACTTTGCCTGTACGTTGATTTACTGAATAGGCTTTAATGTCATCTACATGTATAGTTGCCTCCTGCACAGCTTTTAATGTCTGACTCTGTCCATTAATACTACTACTATTACTAACAACAATAACAACAACTTCCTTCAACAGCACTAGTTTTGCTAACAGCTTTCAGCTATTGAAATCTTCACCAATTTATCCCGTGACCCTTCATAGAGTTTGTACTGTCTCTCATGGATTTTAATTTTGTATTAAAATAGCAGAATTATTTCTCCTTTATGTCTTGCACATAAAAGAGGTCTAAAGTACCAAAGGGTCAAGCAAGTGGGAAAGAAACATACTCTTGCTGCTTTCTCAGGACCATTACATGTTTATTAATATTTAAATTTAAGACAGGGGATTGGCAGCAGTAGGAATCCATTCTTCATCAAAGCCCAGAAACACCAGCAGAGAACACAGAAAGAGAAGCTGGAACAGGAGGGGAGCATAATGAAAGAGGCCAAAGAATCTAATTTAAAAGGAGCAATGACAGCAGGAGTACGTTCCAGTCAAGCCAATGGCTGAACCCTCACATTGTAGCACAGCGAGAAGCATGCTGGTAACTACACACATCCTGCGGCTTCAATGTTGAGACTGATCTTTCTCAGGAAGACAATCTAAGGAGTGGGAGCAAATTCCCCTCCTTGCATAATCCGGATCTCTGAATAACCACAGTTCGTTCAAAGAGTACGTGTGTGCATGTGTTTCCCAACCAGCGTAGACATACATAAAGACACTTAGGAATACACATCTGAAAATTAGAGATAAAGCAGAGAGAAGAGAGTCTACCATATAAATGGATACACTATAATTGCAGACAATTAATTGCAGAATTAATTGTGAGTTTGAACGTGGAATCATAGAAACAACCAGGTTGAGAGCAAAAGAGACTGACAGGACTCAAGTTTTTTGTATTTTTTCACATGAGAGACATCATAATTAAGAGATGGCAGAGGCTTTGAGGCTTTGACAATATCATTTTTTCAGAGGAGTTGAGTTTGTTAATAAAAATCTTGCAAGTTTTCTTGGATGGATGGCAACAAGGAAAGAGAAAAAGTGTGTCCCGAGGCATCGCTGAGCAGTTGCATCAGCCCAAGCCCAAGGTGTTCAAAAGTTCTGAGATCAACGTGATAGTCCCTTGACTTTAAAAAAAAAAAAATTATACCTGTGTGTCTGTGTATCCATCTAAGAGTTTTGAAAATTAATTTCTTTTATTAAAAATCCTTCCATTTTCCCCAAATACTGATAAGGAGATTCTTCTTTTCCTTGCTCTCCATATTTTCTCGTCGATTGACTTGAGAGCATCATACTATTCCCCCTTATAAAATATACAACAAAGAATAATAATCCTGCCATCTCCCTCAATATAATCAACCCCTAATCCTTAAAGGCTGGTAAATGTAGGAACAACCTCATCGAGTGCAATTTATGGTGTCACAAAGATTTCCCAAAGGAAAGGTGGGGCTTTGGGAGCAGGAATCTGATTAAACTACTATCCCATCCTCTCCATACACGACTTATCTTTGTTTCTGTTCGGAAAGTAGGTGGGCTCCTTCCACAGTCAGTAAGCAAGATTGACTGTTGTATTGACTCATCTTAATATTAAACACAATCACTGGCATTTTTCATCCTGATGGTTCGTTTTATGTGGCCCCAATCTGTTTAATGTCTTATTACTTATTCTTGAGAGTGGCTAGGATCTTATATATGGATGTACACTCATACATAATTTTCATTTTAAAGTTTAATTGGTCCTTCAAGGGTAATGATCCTTTCTTTTAATATATTCTCATTTTCGATCACATTCAGAAGCCACAGAAATATGCTAATCTCATTTGGACTGTAATCTAAACTTGCATGCAAGTGTACTGCAGAGACAAAAGCCAAGGCTCTCAGGAGTAAACAGTGATTACTTGGAGGGAGCCCAAGATGCCAAAATAAAGTTCCAGGAGGAATACTAACAAGCAAAATATGCAAGAGCAAGCGGCAGGATGGTTACTCTGATGAAATAAGAATTTGGGTGAGTGCCCTTGATTGGAGACTGCAAGGGCGCACACCCTATGGCAGTAGACAAGCCTCACTTCCCCAGAGCAGAGGTCAAGGGCTGCTCCTCAACTTGGCTCAGCGCTCACTTCCGGGAACTGCTCTTTACCCTTTGCCACAGTTATTCCTTTTTCCTGACTAGGATAGACGCCCCTCATGGACAAGTTTTCTATGTATCTCTGATTTCTAGCCCACGTGATGCCTTGGATGTCATTAAAACTCAATAAAGCTCTGCTGTTAAAATTTATGCAAATGAAATAGATTGCATCTTCTGCAACTTACGTTGATTCACCTAGAAAAAAGAAATTTGATTATTTGAGAATTATAGAAAAATAAGGAAAGATGTTGAATTTCTAAAATATTTTTACATATTTCATATAAAAATATTAGAGCTCAAATGAGAAGTAAAACTTATTTGCCCTACAAGCAACATAAGCAAACAAATCATATTCTGAGGCGAGGTAATTTCCTTCCGGCTGCTGACTACAGAAGTCACTTATGACGCCTCCCTTTCTGCCACAGATATTAACAATTTTATGAAAAGGAAGTAGATTAATAATATAACAAATCTGAGCTAAATGTTTGCTTTCTTTATTTTGCCAGTGTGGCAGCATTGCTGTCTTACTTTAGAATCTAGCGTAACCTTATTTTCTATTATGTACTTACTGTTGTTCCAAAACAAGATAAATTTATTTTCTGCAAGCCACTGAGCGGTCGCCATTAAAATAAGCTTAATTCTGAATCTCTCTAAAGTAAACTCCCCTTTTATTTTATGTTTCATCGGTGTTAATGAAGCCACAGTACCTTAGTAAAATTCAATTTTAGATTTTTTTTCCACCTAGATTTTTTTAGATGCTTAAAAATCTCAGTCTTTTCTGAAACATAAGAGTTAGAAGAATTTTTTATTTCTATAATATTATTTTTAAATAATATTCTAAGAAGAACTTAATGAGAGGAAAGAATTCCTCTATTCTCAAATTAATCCTTTATGAGGAAATAGACAATAATGACTCTTCTTTGAGGGTTTGTGGTTATTTTTGCTCAAGACAATCAAAAGTGGAACTTAATTTCAGTACTGTTTGCTAAATATTGGTATTTACTAATAACTAAAATGTAAGGTTTATTTGTTTTACTCTTCATGCTTACAAAATCCTTAGAAAATACATTTTAAAATAAAATCTCACGAAATAGGTATTTTTCCTGTGCACAATGAACTTTTAATCTTAGCAAGTATTTCACTTGCCACAGAACAATAGCATAAATTACTTTCGTTGTCATTCATTCAAGCTTTCACCAATAATTTATTAAGCATCTACTATATGCTAGGAGAAATTATAGGTTCTATTTAATTCTACAATTATGTCCAGTTTTACAATTTACTTCTACAATTGTCCTTTTCAAATCAAAGAAAAGTTTTCCTATTCTCAAGCCATGTAGAAAGTACCTTAATCGTTTAAGATTTAAAAGTTTATATTGTCTTGGACGATTCCTTTGGGCACAGTATGTTTCATTCATTATTCATATTTATTTAATATTTAAAAATATAGCCCATGATATTACACAGTGAAGATATAACATTATTTGCTTACAATTATTAACTAATTGAGAATTATTTAACCAAATATTAATAGGATCAATGTTCTAGATTTTTCCTTACTAGATTTACATAGTTTGTTTCTGAATACATCTCCATCTAATTACTGAAAATTTGTCTAACATTACATTTATGCTTTAAAATATAGAACTCACACAACCTGCCTCAATATTGTCCTTTTTAAGAATCAAGTGACACATCCTAGGATTTGGTTGGAGAAGAATATTAAAACTTAGAGATCTGCTCTTCTTAATACCCTCACTAGAAATTCATTTCTCGTGTGTTCTAACCTCCATTATCTCTACTTTGAGCACTGCTAAAATCTTCTTGTTACAGTGTTTGTGTACATGTGTGATTCTGTGTGTGCCCATGTGTGTGGTATGCATGTGTGAGTGACTCTGTGTGTGTGTACACATGTGTACATGTAAGTGTGCATATACTATGTATGAGTATGTGTGTATGTGTGAATATGAGATTATGTGTTGAGCAGCATACAGTAATTGAAAGCATGGGTGTGAAATAACACAGATTTGTGTTATAATCCTGTTTCAATTGCCTCCAGAGTTTGATGGTCAGCAAGTTACTCAACTTTTCTGACCTTACATTCCACAACCGTAAAATGAGGTAATGGGGTTGTGATTACTTTTGATACATGTCACATACAGAACTTAAATAAAGGGTGCTATTTTTTTTCTTAATATGACCAATGTTCTCTTAACTCAGCTTTATTGTGGATCTTTTGGAAAGAGTGAGGGATTTCCTTCAACTACAGTAAATATCTAATAATGATTTATTGAATCAAATGCCTTGGATCATTTTAATGGAAACAAAGATACTTTAGCAAACCTAAAGCATTGGTTATTTAATCTTTGGCGACTACATAAAATATCTTTCATCAAAAATCCAACTTTCTAGTAATATATTTAAATCCATAATTATTTCATAATTCTTCCTGGGAGGAAATACTGAAAAAATATGAATAATTTCAGCGTTTAGATTTTGTTTTCCATCATTCATTAATAAAAGGGTGAGAATATCTCAATTTCAAAAAGAGTTAAATTCTATAACAACCAGATTCAAAATAAATATGAAAATGAGTTTCATGTCTTATTTCAAAAAAACACAATTCAGGGGCTGGCCCGGTGGCGCAAGCAGTTGGGTGCATGCGCTCCACTGCGGCAGCCCGGGGTTCGCTGGTTCGGATCCCGGGCGCGCACTGACGCACTGCTTTGGCGAGCCATGCTGTGGCAGCGACCCATATAAAGTGGAGGAGGATGGGCACGGATGTTAGCCCAGGGCCGTCTTCCTCGGCAAAAAAAGAGGAGGATTGGCGGATGTTAGCACAGGGCTGATCTCCTCACAAAAAAAAAAAAAAAAAAAAAAAACACAATTCACTCTTTGCCTTTGAAACATTGTTATTCTTAAGGTCTAAAGCAAATCAATCTGTTTTCATAAATTAAGTGGGAAGAAATTTTGAAACAAGATGTTTATTTTAACCTAAATCTGATGTGCTGAAGAAAGTGATCAGGCAATAAGCATTGCTGCTGAAAACAACAATCCTGTCAATAGAATTTAGTGACATATGGAAAACAATTCAGCGACTAAATTCCAGTGCTCTCGTTAGTCCATTTCTAGGAAAAAATACATTTTATTTACTAAAGAAGATTGCTTATTGGTATTAAAATGGTATCTCAAGTAGTGGTCATAGCTGCTAGAGGGGGTCGCAGAAAGATATAGCAGAATCATGGAACCGAGAGGCAAATTCTGAGAAAATATGTTCCTCCATGAAACAATAGTTTACCAATATTAACAAAATATAACTGACATACCACTTATGCATATCTACATCTCCCAAATAGCAACTGGAGCTGTGCATAAAATTATTTGGATGAAAATATTGTGTGATCATGTTTTATTTAAGCATCAAAGCATAATGTTAAAATAATGTTTAGGACCCTTCAAAGAGGGAAAACAACTACCATATTCCAGAGCATCATTGAGAACCATGATTGCATTCTTCAAGAGATGAGATGAGCAAAAAGATATATAAACCAAAATGTCCATAATATAAATATATGATTGATGTCACTCTCATTGCATTCGCTAGACCCTTGTGTGCTGTTTATGATACCTAGAAGAGAAATTATATTTGCCTAAGCTTCATCATGTCTGAATTACCCATATCCTACCTGGATGACAGTCCACAACATTGACATAGTAGCATGCCTGACTGAAATGTCATGGTGGAAATAGAGCATGAGTGTTGCTAGCTTTGGTCCTGAAATGCAATATTGTCATAGGGTATGCTTTTGTTTCCTAACTCTGAGACACTGGGGTTTGCTCTCTATCCTCCCAGTGCTCAAGATTGTCTTTCTTTCTTTCTTTCTTTTGTCCATCTTAATTCATATTTATATTTTACTCTGATTTTTATGCCATTACAGAACAATCAAAACCCGGATTTATGTTTCACAATTTAAGGAGTGAATTTCATGTACATGTCTTCCTTTTTTTTTTTTTTACATTTATAATTCCTTTCTATCCCAGAAATTAAGCACATTGGGTTTCATCATGAACTAAAATGTGATAAGTCAAACAGAGGAAATGAAAAACTGTGAAAGGAATATATTGGACTTTGGTGTTATATCTAGACCGACTTATTTCTAATTAGTAAAATATACAAATAAAGTAGCTTAATATTAGTGTATAAATTTTCTCATATAACAAGGGGTAGAAATTTCCAGGATTGGTTAAATAGGCAGCTCAGTTACATCATCAGGGACTCAGCTGCTTTTATCTTTCCATTTAGCATCTCGACAGGTTGGACTTGACACCCAGGCTCGGTCTCTTTTGCTCACACAGTGTCTTCACTGCTCCAGCCATCATATTCTTACACAAACATGTCCAAGAACAGAAAGGAGAATATCTCCTTGGACTAGCTTTCTCAGAAGTCCCTCTGTAGTCTTTCTATCAGGTCTCATTGGCCTGGATTAGGCTGCATACTTATAATCCTAGCTTAAAACCAAGCTGGAAAAGCAAGAAAACTATCTGGCATCTTCAGCTTTTATATGGGAGTTGGTCTGTGCTGAAAAAGGGAGAGGTTTGGGGCCAGCCCGGTGGTACAAGCAGTTAAGTGTGCGCGTTCCTCTGCGGCGGCCCAGGGTTCGCCAGTTCGGATCCCGGGCGCGCACCGACGCACCGCTTGGCAAGCCATGCTGTGGAGCCGTCCCATGTAGGGTAGAGGAAGATGGGCATGGATGTTGGCCTGGGGCCAGTCTTCCTCAGCAAAAAAGAGGAGGATTGGCAGATGTTAGCTCAGGGCCAATCTTCCTCACAAAAAAAAAAATAAATAAAAATTAAAAAAAAGAAAGAGATTATGAACCAGCAGTATCTGCCATGATTATTAAAGAGAGAGAGACAACAGACTGAGAAAATGGCTCAGATTAAATAGAGTATTCCTTGTGATTCCAGAAATCCATTGCGAGGGTGGTAGACACATGTCTGAAGTAGAGAAAGGGACTGGGGAGGTCTTTGGATATCTTCAGCCTAGCTCCAAAATGGAAGGTCTGAAAAAGACAAAACATCATTTCTACATTTTATTTTTTATAGCCCTATTTTATAGCTCCTTTTAATTCTAGGACTTTCCATTCCCCATAAAGGCCTGCCGTGTACAATTGGAGTATATTAACAAGGAGAATGAGAAAATAAAGTTTGTCACCTGATGATTAATTTTAATAGATATGAAAATATCAAAGAGAAGGTTGCAACAATATTTAACTCAGAAGAATGTAGGAGCATTAAATACTTGCCTCTTTCATGGGGATCCTAGAATGTTCTTCCAGTTTTATCAAATAAATGCTAATAATTGTATTGTCTCTTTCCCTTATTTTCCCCATTTAAATATATGTTTGACATCCATTATAGCCTGATTATCCCTCTATGTTGGGGAGTGGGGCGTCATTCAGCGTGATTTTCTCCGTGTTTTACTCTGGCTGAGGACAGAGAGGTCAGGAGTGACACTGGGTGGTGAATTTTATGTGGCCAGTGTCAGGCTTTGCAGCAGAAGGGACATCAGTGTTGCTAGGCTCGAACCAATATGCTGTCAGCTGTGTCAGTCTGCCTTCTCTATCGAATCTAGAAGGTCCACATCCAGGTCATTTTGAACTGACAGTCATTTTCTTGCGTATTTTAAATATGTTTGAACTGAAGTAGGTCAGAAAATCTTTCCTATCTAGACTTTAGTAATCGTGGCAAGAGACTGAGGAAATATGCACCCTCTTCAACCCAAAAGTTCCAGTTCTAAGAATAATTCTAGACAATCATACAAAGAATATGCATAAAGATATTCATTGATATATAGTTCATAAAACAAATAAGAGTAAAAGCTAGACATATATCAAAAATAAGTTATAATATATATGTACAATGGAATATAGTACCAGTGTTTAAAAATAAAAGGGTAGCGTACTTCTGTTATACACAGAAAGATATTTGTGGTAACATTTTGAGTGCTTAACACGTGCAGACATTGTGGTAGGCTTTATAAAATACGTAACATTATTTGGCTCATTTTATATATAAAAATATTGAGATATGGTAAGATTAAGTGACTTCCTCAAGGTCACAGAACTTATATTTGATTGAACCAAAGTTTGAATCCAGTTTGTATAACTCCATACAGAAAGCTGTTAGTTCCTACATCACGCCACAAGAGTCCCTGGACCTTCAAAATACTCCCCTTCCACGTAGAAACAACTCCAACAACTTCAACAAGTCCAGAGTTGCTGATCAAAGTTATTTTTTAAAGAACCACATTTTTAAACCACTATACCGTAATTCACAGCAGAGGAAAGATATTGGGGCAACAGGATCCTGGGCATGAAAATTACCCAAAGGTCACTAAAGCGAAAACACTTTGGAACCATTGATCTAGAAACATAATAAAGGGAATAATGTTATTGATTAATGAAGTATATGCTAGGCACACAAAGTTTTGTGAGTATTAAGGACAGATGAGAGTTTCTGAGTTTGGGAGAAAGAGGAGTATGCTGTTCCTTCTAGTTCTGAGACTAGTGATTTCATTGAAGTCAGCATGCATTGTAGATATGGCCACTGTACATACTGGGTTTTCCAAGAGAGTTCTCATTGTAACTTTATTATTTTCAATTAGGGTGGCTCAATGAAAATCAACTAAATCTCTAATTCTTTCTGGTGGTTGGTAAGTTTTCATGTATAGATGTTTTACAATCAGAAAGAAATCCTTTTTCAATACCAAATGCTCCATTTTTTACTTGGGAAATATAGGAACTGTAATCACATAATTATTGTTAGGTAGCCCACTTATTAGGAAGATTAAATAAACATGGGAGCACTCTATTGCTTCTAAATTATCCAGCATCCACAACTAACACTTCTAAGTGTTCCATATGCAACTCATGACAGGAAGTCCAAGAATTTCCTCTTAGTAATGACAGTGATACTGAGGATAATAATGAAAATAACAGTAACAACAATTTACGTGGATTGAGGGCTTCTTTTCAGGGCTCTGTGCTAAGCACTTTGTAGGTATTTACTCAAGGTGCATGCACACACATTTTAGGGAATAGATACATTTTTACCATTTAACACAACAGGAACCTTGTTTGGAGAAGTTAAATACTTTGCACAAAGTAACATCTATTAAAGGCTGAGCAGACACCCTCTCCCTGATATGTTTGACTCCACAACCCGTAATCCTCATGCCTCTAAAAGGAAAAGATGTGAATTTTATAAATATAGCATAGTAATCAGGAACAAAAGCCAGAGGACTGAAAGCAAGCTGTCACATCCTTCAAGGGTCTCATATTGTGAATGAGAACTTGCCAACACTGCTGAGTTGTGATCTTTTAGCTAGGAACCAGTATGGAGATTATGAATAGGACCTAAGCTCAAATTCTATGCCGCTTACTAGTTTTATGACTTTAGCAAGATACTTTCTGTGCCTTCTTTACCTCATTGATAGAATGGAAATAGTACTAATTGCCTGTTGCTTAGGACTAAATGCAATATTAAGGTATATAATATAAAACAACAGTTCATGCAAATAACAAAAACTCAGTAAATTATTGACAATATTTTTCTAATGTTGTAAGCCTCTAGCATGATCTGTATGTTCTCCTTTATCTGAACTCTAAAATGGTGTTTAACCTGGAATCTTGAGGAATGACTGTCTTTGGCAAGGAGCGATGCATCCTTCATTATGTGAGCTTGAAAATTCCAAGTACTTCAAATCAATTAGGCCAGATGGTCCACACTTACACTGAGTTCCTGCTGTCTACAAAACACTCCCCGGCATTGGAAACACATGAGTGAAATACAGTTTCCTTGCCCTGGTGGACATTTCAGTCTGCTGCATGGTGTGGTATATTTCAAACCAGGAGAGAATTGAAAGAATATGAGACACAAGACCTGTTTCTGTGGTTTAGGTTTCAGAAGATGGCAAAATAATCACGCATGAGACAATTGGAGAACGGGCTGGTGATACGCCACAAAGTATTGACTTTAGCACAGCGTTCAGAGATCAGAGTCCAAGAGGAGGAGGGTCCAAAAGGAAGTCTCTGGGAGGAATCCATGGAAGACGAAAATCCAAAGAAATATTAAATACAATTATATTCAGTCTAAACTATATAATGCATAACATACCCCCGCCTCTCAGCTGTATATTATCAATACAGTTGAAGGTCTGTACCAACTTTTTCTGGTTACTTCATGTGCTTCTTACAGACGTATAGGTCTGACCACCTATTCAGTGTGCTGGAAAACAACACTTTTAATAATGTCACAAGCAGACTATGTACTTACTTGTTTGATATGACTGAACTAACGTGTTCTGCTGTTGCAATACAGCCTCATATAGAAGCAAAAATATGGTTTGTTTTATGATCTCTGCTACATCTCTTAAATTCAGAACCCAGTAAAGTTTACCTACATTTGGCTAGAGAAAGTGCTAAATACCATCTCATTATCTTATTTAATTCTCATAAAGAAATTATTTTTTTCCCAATTTTCAGATAAGAAAACTGCACCTCCTCTGAGAGGCTGCCCAGGGTCATGTGAGTAAGTAGAAGAGACGGGTTTATAGCCAGTCCCTCTGACTGCCAATCCACTGCTGTGTCTCTGGCCCAGGCCTGACATTTTTCAGAGCTGTGATCAAGTTTAGGCTCTGTGGTTATCCTAACTGGGTTTCAAATACTAGTTTTAACATATGCTATGTGTGTGACTTTGGGCAAGTTACTTGAACTCTTTAGGTCTAAATTTCCTAACTTTCAAATAGAGAAAATACTGATAACTATAAGAGTGTTCTGAATATTTAATAAAATCAGTTATTAAAAGTGCTTATCATAATTCTTAGACACACAGTAAATGCTAAATAATAATAGTTATTATTGTTATTTCTTTTGTGAAGGTAATCTGAAAGTCCCAAAGCAAAATGCACCATGTTGACACCTAGAATTTTCTGTGTAAATGAGTGTGTCCTGGGAGGCAAATGAAGTGGATACTGGTTACGGGTAGCTGTGTGAGAACACTGGCCACCTGCGTACAACTGGGCATAACTATGGCCTTTTCTTTTAGGATTAGATAACCAAGAACACGAAAGGCTTGACTCTTTTCCTGACTCCACCATTACCACATGAAAACCCTTCTCCTTTCAGCCTTGAAAAGACTTCTTCTAAAATGCTGGAGAAAGCTTCGGCTACCTGGGAAAATTATACTGAAAAGTAAGTACAGGGAATTAAAAAATTACGTCTTCCCTGGTTAAGTACTAAGTTAACGCTGAGGGCTTCCTTCACAACCAGCTCACCATCACCCTGCAACGTACCCCCCATACAGCTCCCTTCCCTCAAGAAAAGGAATGCTGAATCTGAATTAGCAACAATCACTTGCCGTGGTTAAGGAGAGTTAAGTCTGCGTTCTCATTCATTTTCAGAAAGAAACATCATAACGCCTTATATCAGAACAAATTCTAGGTTGATTCAGGGAAACAGGCTAGAAACGCCTTTATCTTCCCACCCCATGAAGAACATGGAAACTGCAATTGAAAAGAAGATTTTAAAAGGCATTCAGATGGAGTGCTCGGAGGTAAAATCTGTCATTTCCATGCTTGCCTCAGCAACTGTGGTACTTCTACATTTCCCCCCAATAATGAGTTTTTACAATGATTTTTCAGGAGGAAAGTTTTCCAGATACAGATAATGAAATTCGTATTTAGTCTTCCTGTAAGGGAGAGCTGCTGTGGTTAGCACGTGTACAGCCCTGTGTGGATTTGTCGTTCTAGGTGTCCAGAAATAGCAAGTTTCAATTAACTCACTGATATTTTTATGTGGAGATTGAAACATTGAATATGGTGAAACCGGTGTCTACAAATCCCAGAAGAATTTCTTTCAGCCAAGTATGATGTTAAAGTGAACAAGAGCATATGAAGGGAAATGGTTTAAAATTTCCTCTCCTGTAGGAAGGATGAGAGATTTATAAGCAATTGCCTCTTCTCTGCAGACATATTATGATTTAACCTGTTGTATATTCTGCTTTTGCAAGAGACTTTCTTGAAATTTTCATTGAGATGGGTAGGAGTTATATGTTTGCTGGTAAAATTTGCTGGGACCGCGGGCCACTTCTGAGCTTTGACCTCTGAGCTGTCTCAAAGAAAAAGAAATGTGATGTTTGCCCCTCATTAATGGGGTGTTGATCAAGAGTCCCCACCCTCTACAAGGATAATTTCCAATGTCGGCATCAAGGTTCAAGTCCCATCCCTACCTACAACTCATGCCTACCTCGCGACTTAGCCTAAACATTCTAGGACTCTTTCCATGTTTATACTAATCAAACTGATATTTTTGTTTTGTTTTTGTTTTCTTGCTCCTAGAAAGGACCAAGCTCAGCCCCCATTTGAAATCTTTCCTCGAGCTCTTTTCTCTTCCCTACTTGTCCCATGTCACCTCTGCTCCTTTCCCCAATCCACCTAACTGAACTTTTCTCCTTTGTCAGATTTTGACTAGTTTAGGTCCTTCCTATTTCCATATAAATTTTATAATCAGTTTGTCAATTTTTATTTTTTTTAAAAAAGTCCACTGGAATTTTTATTAAGATGGCAAAGAATCTATAGTTAAATTTGGGTGGAACTGATATCTTAAGACAATATTGAGACTTCGAAGCAAAGAGTATGGTATAATGTTATCTAGAAATATTTCTAATTGTTTCATGCTATTATAAATGTTTTTTTAAAATTTAATTTTCAAAATGTTTATTGTTAGTATATATAAATATAACTGATTTTATTGATTTTTGCATACTAACCTTATATTGTAACCTTGGCCACACAGTTATTAGTTCTGGTAGTTTTTCTTTCATTTTTTTTTTTTTCTTATAGATTCACATTCTATGTAGAAAACAATGTCACCCATCGAGTTTGGGGTTTTTTTTCCTCGTGAAGCTGTATGCCTTTCACTTCCTTTACTTGCCTTAATGTACTGACTAAGACAACCAGTGTTGAGCTGAAGTGGTAGGACCGGACAGCTTTGCTTTGTTTATGTCTCACAGCAATAACATTTTATCTTTCACCATTAAGTATGATGTTAGTGGTAGAGTGCTTTTAAGGACAGTTCTTTTAGGCTTAATTTTAGTTTTCTGACTGTTGTTTTTTAATAATAAATGGTTTGTTGGATTTTGACAAATGTTTATTCTTTGCTGAAAGAACTGTTTTAACCACTGACCATCTGAATTTTTTTTTTCTTTGTGATAATTGCTTTGTTTGATTTTTATGAGATAAACTCTACTTGATCATGATTGTTTTTTTCCAGCTTTATTGAGATATAATTGACATATAGCATTGTGTAAGTTTAAGGTGTATAATGTGATGATTTGATACACATATATATTATGAAATGGTTACCACAATAAGGTTAGGTAACACCTCCATCACCCCACAAAATTATCATTTTTGTGTGTGTGTGGTGATAACATTTAAGATCTACTCTCTTAACAACTTTCGAGTATATAATACAGCATCGTTAACTATAGTCACCATGCTGTACATTAGATCCTCAAAACTTATTCATCTTATAACTGAAAGTTTGTACCTTTTTTAACATTTCTCCATTTCCCCCACCCCCGACCCCTGAAAACCATCATTCTACTCCTTATTTCTTTGAGGTCAACTTTTATTAGATTCCACATATAAGCGAGAACATACAATACTTGTCTTTCTCTATCTGACTTGTTTCATTTAGCATAATGCCCTCAAGTCCATCTATGTTGTTGCAAATGTCAGGATTTCCTTCTTTCTTGTGGCTGAATAATATTCCATTGCATGTTTGTGTTTAAATGTGTGTGTATACGTATATATATCTCACATTTTCTTCATCCACCATCCATTGCTAGACACTGAGGTTGTTTTCATGTGCTGGCTATTCTGAATATTGCTGCAATGAACATGGGGGTGCAGGTATCTCTTCAAGATAGTGATTTTATATTCTTTGGATATATATCCAGAAGTAGGATTATGGATCATATGGTAGTTCTATTTTTAATTTCCTGAGGAACCTCCATACTGTTTTCTGTAGTTGCTGTACCAATTTATATTCCCACTAACAGTGCACAATGGTTCACTTCTCCACATTGTCTTCAACACATTATCTCTTGTCTTTTTCATAATAGCCATTCTAACAGGTATGAGGTGTGATTGTGGTTTTGATTTGAATTTCCTTGATGATTAGTGATATTAAGTATGTTTTCATGTACCTGTTGGCTGTTGGTATGTCTTCTTTGGAAAAATGTCTATTCAAGTCCTCGGCCCCCCTTTATTTTTGGTGAGGAAGATCGGCCCTGAGCTGACATCTGTTGTCAATCTTCTTCTTTTTGCTTGAGGAAGATTGTCCCTGAGCTAACAGCTGTGCCAATCTTCCTCTATTTTGTATATAGGATGCCATCACAGCGTGGCTTGATGAGCAGGGCGTAGGTCTGTGCCCGGGATCTGAACCCACAAACTCCAGGCCACTAAGGTGGAGCATGTGAATTTAACTGCTACGCTATCGGGCCAGCATCCCTCTACCCATTTTTTAATTGGATTATTTGGTTTTTTTGTTGCTGAGTTGTATGAGTTCCTTACGTATTTTGGATATTAACCCCTTATCAAATATATGGTTTCCAAATATTTTCTCCCATTCCATAGGTTGTCTTTCCATTTTGTTCAGTGTTTCCTTTGCTGTGCAGAAGTTTTTTAGTTTGATGTAGTCCCATTTATTTATTTTTGCTTTTGTTGCTTGCACTTTTGATGGCATGGCCAAAAAATCATTGATAAGACCAATGTCAGGGAGTTTCTTCTGTATGTTTTCTTCTAGGAGTTTTATGGTTTCAGGTCTTACATTTAAGTCTTTAATCTATTTCGTTAATCTATTTGGTTAGCGGTTAAGTGCGCGCACTATGCTACCGGTGGCCCGGGTTTGGATCCCGACGCACACCGAGGCACTGCTTCTCCAGCCATGCTGAGGCCGTGTCCCACATACAGCAACTAGAAGGATGTGCAACTATGACACACAACTATCTACTGGGGCTTTGAGGGTAAAAAAAGGAGGAGGATTGGCAATAGATGTTAGCTCAGAGCTGGTCTTCCTCTGCAAAAAGAGGAGGATTAGCATGGATGTTAGCTCAGGGCTGATTTTCCTCACACACACAAAAAAATAATAATAAAAATAAAATAAAATAAGTCTTTAATCTATTTGAGTTAATTTTTGGGATTTGTTGGAGGACACCATCAAGAGGACATGACCACCAATTGACCCACAAGCTAGACCCAGGCAATCGGAGGCTTCTCACCCCCTCCCTGTCCTTGAAATGTACATTCTGCCCACCATTCCCACAGTGGCAGCCATTTTCCAGGACGTGGCCTTGAGAGAACAGTGTGTGGTTGACACCGTCTGGACAGTACATGTGACTGAACCCAGTCAAGGCCTCTATATAAACTTTTAAGACCTTGGAGGGTGTGTGTGGAGATCTACTTGTCTTGTGGCAGCCCAAAATAAGCCTTTTATGTAAATTCTCTTGTTTATTAAGCCTGCTACCTATCAATCTGGAGTGGCCTGCCTCTTTCTTTGGTCTCTCCTTGCTCTCCATGTAAAGGGGCCAGTTTCAGATTTTACCCAGGAAACTCCCAAGGTTGCAAATCATCAGGAGTGGTGTAAGATAGGGGTCCAATTTGATTCTTCTGCATGTGAATGTCCAGTTTTCCCAACACCATTTACTGAAGAGGCTGTCTTTTTCCCATTGAGTATTCTTGGCTCCCTTGTCAAATATTAGCTGACTGCATACGCATGGGATTATTTATACGCTCTCAATTTCATTTCATCGGTTGATGTGTCTGTTTTTATGCCAGTAACATACTGTTCTGATTACTATAGCTTTGTAATAAATTTTGAAATCAGGAAGTGTGAAGCCTCCAGTTTTGTTCTTTCTAAGGATTCCTTTGGCTTTTTAGAGTCTTTTGTGGTTCCACACAAATTTTAGCTTTGTTTTTTTCTATTGCTTGAAAAATGCCATTGAAATGTTGATAGGAGTTGCACTGATTCTATAGATGGCTTTGGGTAGTGTGGACATTTTAACAATATTAATTCTTCTGATCCATGATCATGATTAATTGTTACATATTTCTGGATTCAATTTACTACAATTTTGTTAAGAATTTTTGCATTTATGCTTATAAAGAGATTGTCATGTAATTTTCATTGTTATGCCTTTTTTTTGTTCCTTTTTTTGGTATCAGGTTAATGCTGGCTTCATAAAGTGAGTTTGGAAATATTTTTATCTCCTATTTTCTGGAAGAGATTGTCTATGTCTGGTATCATTTCTTCCTTAAATATTTAATAAAATTCTCTAATAGTTTTATTTATGCATATAGTTTTCTCTGTGTGGAAGTTTTGTTTGTTTGTTTGTTTGTGAGGAAGACTAGCCCTGAGCTAACATGCAACGTCAATCCTCCTCTTTTTTGCTTGAGAAGATTGACCCTGGGCTAACATCCGTGCCCATCATCCTCTACTTTATATGGGATGCTGCCACAGCATGGCCTGACAAGCGGTGCCTCAGTTCACACCTGGGATCCAAACCTGTGAACCCTAGGCCTCCGAAGCAGAGTTCACGCACTTAACCGCTGTGCCACTGGGCTGGCCCCTCTATGGGGAAGTTTAACTATTAATTTAATCCTTTTAAATGAACATAAAATAATTTAAATTATGTATTCTTCAGTAGGCTTTAATAGTTTGTGTCTTTGGGGAATTTTTCTATTTTAGGAAAAGTTTTAAAGTATTGACATCAATTCATTTATAATATATTCTTATCATTTTAATATATGTCAAAACTAATGATGTAAACTCTTTCATCCTTGATGTTGATAATTTGTGTCTTCTTTATTTTTTTCATTAACAGTATGGCTAAATGTTTGTCAATTTTATTTATTTTTAAAGAAGCCATTATCATTTTTTTAAAATTTTTGCTCGTTTACCCTTTTTTTTCTGCCTTCATCTGTATAATTTTGTTCCTTGTGATTAGAAAATAATTTGCTTTTCATTTTCTAGTGTCTTAACGTGGAAGTTCAGATCATTGTTTTGTGCCCATTCTTTTTTTCCAGTGTTAGAAATTAAAGCTATAGATTTCCCTATAAGCACTGCTTTAGCTGTATCCCAAAATGTTGACATATTTTGTCTTTATTCTTATTCGATTCAACTTATTTTCTAATTTGCCTTGTGATTTTTTCTTTGTTTCTTTGTTGTTAGTTGTGTGTTAGTTAATTCCTGAGTAGTTGGGGATTTTTCAGATACTTTTGGGTTTTTTTATTTCCAGTGTAATTCTATTGTAGTGAGAGAAAATACTTCATATAGTTTAAACACTTTTAAAGTCACTGAAAAAAACTTTATGACCCAGAATATGGTCTGTCCAGTTAAAAGTTCCATGTACACTTAAACAGAATGTGGATTCTGCTGTTGTTGGATGAAATAGTTGATAAATGTCAGTTAAGTCTGGTTGGTTGATAGAGTTGTTCAAGTTTTCCAGTCTAATTTTCTCATTACTTTTACTATTATTTATAAAGCATGAAAATCATTACCTATAATTGCAGATTTATCTATTTTTTCTTCAGTTCTACTAGTTTTGGATTACATAATTTGAAGCTTTGTTATGAAGTGCTTACACAATTAAGTCCCCTTGTGTGTGTGTGTGTGTGTTTATCCCCTCCACCTCATTACCAGCAGACTCATGGGAAGCTTTTGACCAGGATGCCAAATAAGACCCAAACTCCACTGCCTGCCAGCATTGTGACAGGAGGCAAATTCTTAACTTCTATTGGCCTCAGATTGGCCATCTGAAAAATGAGAATAATGCATTTTATCTCATATCATGGTTCTGGGGCCTTAAATTAATAAGAAAAGATCTGTAAAGCATCTACCACAGGGCCTAAATTTGAGGCATAATTTCTTTCCTCTGGCTCTTATCTAACTCTCCAGTCTCCTCTGATAAAGTACTTCCCCACCAAGCCCCTAAACTTAATGCACAATAAGGTTTTCGTCATTCTCATAGCACAGAGTGGATTTTTCAACTCTATGTATTTTATCCACATTGTTGTCCCTGCAACAAATGTTTAGCTATCTTTAATCACCTGGCAAACTCCTGCTAATGCTTAAAATCCCACAGAATTGTAATGCTTTTGGTAAAGCCTTAGCTAATTCTCCTGGAGTGGGTGGGATAATTGTTATTCTTATCAGTAATCCACAGAGCATTTTTTATGCCCATTAATTGCCCTTTTGGTTAATTTAAAATTTTTTCTATTTACATGACTCCATTAGACTGCAAACACTTTGATGGCAGAAGAAACAGGGTTGGTTTGTTTCATCTTTGTATCCTCAGTAAGTAGAACTTATTAATTAACTACAGAGCTTAATGTACATGCATATTTCATAATTCAATCACCACATTTACGGGGCATCTCCATGATCCAATCCTTGTTCTTGACATAAAGTTGGAAATAAAAGTATAAAATACATTAAAGAAGAGTAGAAAGATTTAGACTCAGAATCTCTGAGTTATTGCTGGTTGTGTAATATTGGATCCCATCTCTCCATCTTTCATACAGAATCGTTAAGACCTCTTACCACGCAGGTTGTTTTTATAAAACGCAAATGAAATGAAAGTCAAAAGTCTAAAATTTTTATAGTTGTTTTTAAGACAGATTTTATGGAATTTCTAAGACATATTGAAATTAATTGGGGTTTATAATCCATATATTCCCAGAAAAATGCAATAATTTCCATAACATGATAATAATATAAGATACTTATAAGATGTGTCCAAAGAATGGAACCATTAGTTTGTTTTCTAACAAAGAGAGGAATGACAATTGTAAGTTGATGCATTAATGGAAGGAGGCATATATAGAGGAGATATAACTAGAAAAACAGGCAAGATTCAAAAATATGGAGTGAAACTAATTGTGTATTTGTAGAGTTTCAGGTACTGCAGCATAATGTAAATTCGCAATGCATCCAGCATACAGTTTCAAAAAATGCCTGCTAGTTCAATTTATATGTAATGATGGGAAACAAAAGACAGCTACAGGTGCAAAATAACAACAGTTCCCACTTCATAATATAATAGTTAAGAAATGTCATTATGCGACCTGAAATAAGGCTAGAGAATGGCGTGGATGAGAATGTGAAAATCACAAGAGATGGTGGCTGCAGAAATGGAGACCTGGAAGGACCTAAGAGTAGCGGCAGGTTCCTAACACTTCACATCAACAACACAGAGCTTTCCCTCCACCCACCCTTTCCCTTAAAGGCAGTTTCTGGTTCTTGATCATGTTGATTTTACAGGGTCCAAGTCTGTGATTCTGTTCTTCCCTTTTCTCTCAGGAGTGCTCCTATTTATTCTGAATAATGATGGATCTGCTGAATAGTTTAGCCAAACATTTGCACGCACATTGTAAGACAATGTTGCTCTTACAAAACTGTCAATGTTAAATTGAGATTTTTCACCACCAGAAATAATAAAAATAGGGATCAGAGCCAGGCACCGTAGCCCGGAGATGAGTAAGAATTTTGCAGTTGATTTTGATGAACATTAATTACATTCATTATCATTTGATGAGCATTTGATGAACTTCTAACTCTCCTTCTCTAGCCATTGATTCGTAAACAACATCCTTCTAAATCCCTTCAGTTCACTGTTCTCTAATTACAGCCTTGAAAATTGTCTTTCCATTTCTTGTTTATTGGCATGACATTCCAATCCTTTGTGTGGACAACACAAAATCTGTATACCTAACAAATGTGTTCAGAAATCATCAAGTTTTGCTTTAACTCACAGTAATGTTCTTTATTGCATAGGCATTGCCCTCGGCAATCACCCACCCAGAGACCTGAATACAATGTATAAATATGCACTTTAAAGAGACATCAATGTCCAGAAGAAAAATAGTCAAATAAAATCCTATTTGGAAATAATTTTGATCACTTATAAAAATTTCATGTATTTATCTTCTTGACACAATCCAGTGAAATCGGAATTTAACAAAACTTTGTTTCTCAAAGAGCCAAGAATATTGAATATAGATATTCGGAAATTGCTCACTTTTTATATTTGGACACAGCTGACTGGTCCAGCTTCTTTCTGCATGGAGCTGGTTGGAGAGGCCCACCTTATGCTGGTGCCTGATAGTCTTCAAGAATTAATAAAATATTGGCAAAGATTTGTTCAGAAACACAGACAGTCTCCCTGAGACGGTTCCATGGCTCCTCTATTTTAGCTTCAAACTTCTCGCTTTTTCCTTCTTTAAACCAACTCACTTTACAGAAGGAAGATGAATTGTTATTTACCAGACTTTTGTGAATAGATGCTATATATTTAAGTCCGTGGTAGAAATGTTAATAATGAGCATTCACTATTTGGAAGGTTCTCTACTAAGCCTGTTTGTTACAAGCATTATTTCATATCCTGCTCCAGCAATCCACACACCTCCGGCATTATTTCCATGCCCCTCAGTTTTCACACTTCACACACACTGGATTTCTTTCAGTTTCTACCAGCTATCCTGCTCTTTCTTACCACATGGCCTTTGTACACACTATTTCCTAAAACTAGAGTCCTTTCTCTCTTCTTCTCTCTATTGCTTATCACTAATACATTCTTCCTGTCTTAGTTGAGACATCATTGTCTTATAGAAAATTACATTCACCTCTTATACACGTACATACCAATTCAGGGACTCCTCTGTGTAGCTCCTATTACATTTTTAGTTACTTTCAACGTTCGTTTTCCCTGATATAATGTAAACACTACAAAGTCAACATCTACATCTGTCTTGATCAGAATTCATGTCCTGAGCCTAAAATATTCTTTAAAAAGGTCTGCTTTACTAGTTTAAGTTATGTGTATCTATGCAAGTGTTGTTTTTTTTAAAATAGTTCTCAGAGAAGAATTATATATGGGCATCTGACATTTTAATAAAGAAAAATTTAAGACCTAACAATCTTGTGTGTTAGGATGCCCACTCCCTTAACAAAAAGAATCAGATACACATTTCTATGAGTAAACCGGGCTTAACCTCCTTTTATTGGACATTAAGTCCTGTGTAAAACGTTGCATTTAACTTCTTGTTTTGACTCTCAGGCAGCTCATAGTTCACCTTTCTACCTTGTGAGAATATCTTCTGCAAGCTTTGATTTTCTAACACAGTAATTTTTTCCACTCTCCATCATTATATTTCAATTTTCTCCTCCTCCTCGTCCTTCCCTTTCTCCTCCTGCTCCTTCTCCTCTCCTTTCTTTTTGTTTAAACCCTAAGTTTCGTGTTATGATTGCTTGAGGGCCTTTTGTTTCTTGTTCTTGGCAGTGGTGTTATTTTGGTTGGTTTGTTGGATGTTTTGTCTTGGTACCTGTACATTTATTAAATGGTCTTTCAAATGTCTTCACAGAGTGCTCTTTAGTGAATAGGTAATATTATAAATAAACTGTGAATTCACAGAAAAATATACACGTTCACAAAAAAGTAAATGTACAAAACAAAGTGTCTTGAGAGACGGTATTAGGTGTAATTTATGTTTATATCATGCCCAATGCCTAATGGGATGCCTTCTACATTGTAAGAGCTCATCCATTGCTTGAAAGAGAAAATTAGACCACTGATTCAAGGCATTAGAGCGTGTGACGCAGGGAGGTAACATAATAGATTGCCTGAATTACTGAATTTTCAGGTGTAACCCATGTTCTTTTTCACAGTATAACTTCATATAGGAATCAATATAAAGTTACTAAAATTTGTCAAAAACCCAAAACTCGAGGTCTTTGGAATGCCTGGGTTTGGGTTCCAACTCTGTCACAAACTGGCTGTGAGACTTGGAGAAATTTGCCTCTCTGACTCTCATTTTGCTCACCTGTAGAATGAAGATAGTAATAGAAACTGCATTCAGGCTTTCATTCAATCAACATTTATTGGATGCCTAACACACGCATGGTGTCATACATACATTAGCATACTTAGTCTTCACATCAGCCCCGTGGTTTGGTGTTATCCATCTTACAGAAGAGAGAATCTGAGGCTCAGAGAGCTGAAGCAATTTGCCCAAAGTCACACAGTTTAAAAAGCGGTGTGACTCCTTCTGCTTATTAAATATTCTCTCAGAAACCAGCTTTTTAAAAGGTAGCTGCACATTGTGCTCCCACAGCAGCAACTTGTGTATCCGATTTCTGCATAAGTATCACATTACACTACAATTGCATGTGATATAAATATATTATAATACTTAGTATATGCCAAGTACCTTGCAAAGTTCTTTGCAGTAATTATCACGTGTAATCTCACTATCCTATGAGATAGATACAATTATTATGCTCATACTTTGGACGAGCAAACTAAGGCACAAAAAATTTAGGTGAGTTCCCTGAGGTCATATACCCAATTTATGGAAGAGCTAGAATTTTAATCTATATCTCTATCTGACTCCAAGTTCAAGTCTGCAAAAATAGCTGCAATAGCTGCAAAAATTTAATTTGCCAAGGATTTTCAAGGACAAAAATCATAGACAAACGGAGAATCACATGGACAACTAATCAAGGCTACAACAGTGAAGGAATATAATAAGTGAGTAGCATGTCCACATAGTTATTCGTTTGAATAGTATAGTCAAATAATCAAAGAATATGTTTTCCAAATTGCACGGCTATCTTTGAAAATCCCTGTCAACATGGGACACAAGTAGATCCAGTGAGACCTTAACACAGTCCTAGAGAAATTGCAGGGGCTTAATAAGTATGTGCGACTTGCTGATTCACCCAATGTCTATCCTACCCTACTGTAATAGGGAGTCTCAGAAAATAAAACAATTTTGTTGTTTATTTGCAAATAAAGACCTCACTCTCCTAATACAATGAATAAAGCTATAAAATATCAAATTGGTGTGGATATTTCCCATCAGCCTGTTAGACATTGCTAGTTGCAGGAAGAATCTAAAATGGAGGTAATAACTTATCTGTCTGGATGGTAGTTTGCAAAACTCATTTGTTGCTGGGAAACACACACAGATTTATAAGTTTGTCTGTATTCTTAGAAGGACTGTGTGAGATGTAAATCTTCTCAAGTATTAATAATCCTGGTCCAAAATGCAAAATCTTACTCTTTTCTATGTCTAAATTTTGCTGTCTTTGGTTTCAACCACCCACAGGCCTTGTTCTTTGGTTGGGTAAACATTCTCCCTTATTGGTGTTCCATTTGGGGTGTTTGTGTCATGTGAGTATATGAGCATTTTTCTACAAGAAATTTCCATTGCTGCTCTAATAAGAGGATATAATGTATTTATTTATTATAACAATAAACACAGCTGTAAAATGGATCATAAAAAATAAATGACATGAAAATTTCTGTAACTAATATGTCAGCTGTAATTGAGAAATAAATTAAATGATCCATCTGCTTCCTACCATGGATTCCACTATTTTCTTCAGTATTTAGGATGTTTAAAATGAAGTCAGCATTATTTATGCTAATTATTCACTATCAAAAATGCCACATTGGTATTGATTGGCTCTGTAATATAATTTTGCCAATCTCTAACATACTGTTGCTCTTTCCAATACACTCAAATCTAATGAGCATATGAACTCCCTGTCTCGTTAACATTGTTTTCTCTTTAACTTACACTGTTACATTTTACCTATGTGGGTGATTTACAGGCTTTTGGGTATTAAGTGGAACAAGAATCTAATCTAATATTAAGGTTAAGATTTCAAGGGAGAGGAGAAAAGAAATAAGTAAATGAATAAATAAATAGATATGTTTCATGTCTGTTAAATCATAAGATATAACCTTTCTGCTAATCTGGTTTAATGATGAGGGTCAAAATAGCCAACAGTCATTGGAATGAATTAACTATAATTATATCACATATTTCCCCTCAATATTTTTAAGTATCCCACAATGAGATAGTACACGTCAGCTCAGGGAAAACAGCAAGGATTTAGTTTCCTTTTTTCAATTAAAAAAAAATTAACCCTTCTCTATTGCTGAAGCTAAATTTTTTTTGGCCTAAAGCCCCAGGCACCATTCATGTCAGAGCTGATGAAATCATTTGCGACATTTTGGAGAGACAATGGGAATGCAAGGCTGCATTTGTGAATGCTTTTTCTTCCAATGTCTTATTAATTTAATTACAAAGTAATTGATACTAACTGTAATAATAATAGAAAATATAACTAAGAAAAACAGAAGTCACCCAGATATAATGACCCCTAACAGCTTCTGGTATGTCTATTCCAATTATTTATTGCTGTATAACACACCACCCCAAAACTTGATAACTTAAAACAATGACAACATTTATCTTGCTCACAATTCTGAAATTTGAGTGGAGCTGGTAGGTTCAGCTCATCTTCGCTCATTGGCATCAGGTGGAATGATTTGACTGCTGGGACTGGAATCACCTGAAGACTCACTTGCTCACACGTCTGATGCTGTCCGTCTGAGGTCTGATAACATGTTCCAAGGGCACATATCTCAACAAGGTCAAGCAGAAGCTGTATTGGCTTATTTTTTTTGCAACTTTTAAATTTTGAAGTAATTTAAACTTACAAACACTTGCAAAGTTAGCACACCAGAGTTTCTGAATACCCTTCACCCAGCTTCCCCTAATGTTAATAATTTACAAAATCAGGGGGAAATTACCCAAATTAAGAACACTGACATGATACTCTTAACTAAACACTAGACTTTACTCAGACTACACAAGTTTTTCCACTGATGTCCTTTTTCCTCTTCCAGAATCCAGTCCAGGATACCACACGGCCTTTATTTGTCCTATCTCTGTAGTCTGTTAATCTTTAACGGTTCTTTGGTTTTTCTTTGTATTTCATGACCTTAATATTTTTGAAAAGTACTGGTCAGGTATATTGTCGAATGTCCCTCAAATTGGACTTGTCTCTATTTTCTCATGATTAGGCTGAGGTTATGCATTAGGAAGGATAACATAGGGATGATGTGCCTTTCTCAGAGCATCATATCAAGGAGTTGATGATGTTGATTTTATTTATTGGTGATGTAAATCTCGATCGCTTGGTTAAGTTTTCCAGGTTTCTCCACTTAGTTATTATTTTTCCCTTTGTAATTTACAAATACTTTGGGAAAAATACTTTGAGGTTATGAAAGTATACTATTTCTTCTTAAAGTTTGCCCTGTACATTTAGCCTTTATTGTTGGATCATGCCTGCAGCAATTATTTCTGTGTTATGTTATGTATTGCTTTTATAACTAGTTTTGGAAGGCATAGTGTTGATTCAATCTTAGTCACAGCCCCTCTCAGATTCAAGGAGAGGGAACATAATGTCTCAGACTGCAGGATGGGATGTGTTGGGCTGGCCATCTGTGAAAATATAATCTGCTAAAGTGACTTTCCATATTTTTTTCTTCTGCATTTACAGTTCCTTTTTCACAAAAAAATGGGATGTCACAGTATTGTCTTATGACTTTTTTTTCTCGATAACATAGAATGAGAAGATTTCCATGTCAGTGAATATAAATTACTGTGATGATTTTTTTGTGGTTTTTATGTGAACAATTCAGTGGCATACAACACATTCACAATGTTGTGCAGCCATCATCACTATCCATTTCAGGAACTTTTTCACCATCTGAAAATTTTGTACCCTTTAAATAATGACTCCCCATTCCCTTCAGCCTCTAATAACCAATATTCTACCTTCCGTCTCTATGAATTTTCCTATTCTAGATACCTCGTATAAGTGTAGTCATACAATATTCATACTTTTGTGTCTGGCTTATTTCACTTAGCATAATGTTTTCAAGTTTCATCCATGTTGTAACATGTATCAGAACTTCATTCCTTGTTTAAGGCTGAATAATATTCCGTTGTATATATATTCCACATTTTGTTTATCCATGCATCTATTTATCCATCACATTTGGGTTGTTTCTATCTTTTGGCTATTGTGAATAATGTTGCTATGAACGTTGGTTTACACATATCTGTTTGAGGCTCTACTTTCACTTCTTTTGGGTGTGTACCTAGAAGTCTAATTACTGAATCATATGGTAATTCTATGTTTAACTTTTTGAAGAACTGCTACACTGTATACCACCATGGCTGCACTATTTTACGTTTCCACCAGCAATGCACAAGGGTTCCAATTCCTCTACATCCTTACCAACATTTATAACTTTCCATTTTTTGGTAATAGTCATTCCAACAGGTGTGAAGTGGTATCTCAGCAAGGTTTTGATTTGCATTTCTCTGATAACTAGTTATGTATTCTATGTATTTGTTGACCATTTGTGTATCTTCTTTAGAGAAATGTCTCTTCAAGTCCTTTGCCATTGTTAATTGGGTTGGTGTCGTGATGATATTTAATGGTCTCATAGCTATTAGTTATTTAACCAGGTGTATATTGTGGATATCTATGCTATTCAGATATATCTAGGGCTTTTCTGTCCTGTTTAATTTTTTTCTGAGAGCATTCCTAAACCCTAGAAGGATGACATGTACAGGAATTCTTCATACTTCATGAGCCTGAACTTCACTTCTGCCCCGTATATTAGTTACTGAGCCAATGTCAGGTGTCCTTATATTTACTCTTTGAAGTCACTGTTTTCTAAGACAGGAAACGAACCAAACATTTGTGAAGGATTTAAGGGTTCATATCTTTTTCCAGCCTGAGTTCTCACCCCTTTCTCTCAAGCCTCTGGGTTCCCTTAATGCACTTCCAAACTCAATCCACTTCGAGGCTCAATCCAATCCTTATCCCCTGCCAAATCTCTGATGTCACTTGAAATGCTAGACTTCAGATAATAGCTTTGCCACCCTGTTTTGCTGGACTTGCTTTTCCTCCACAATTTTTTTCTTTTGCTTGTAGCAAATTCTTCCACCTGTAAGGAGAGGCGGGATAAAACAGGTTTCAGGGTCTCATAAGCTCCAGGAGGAAAAATGTTAAAAGTCTCTGTCTTAATAAGATCCATGTGGCAATATCTGTCTATCTATCTATCTTTACACATACATAAACACATATACATATAAAGCAGGAATTTTGGAGCCGCAGGAACTAGAGTTTTAATGCTAGTTATCTCATGTTTACTTAGTATTTGGGGAAGCTTAGGAAGTAATTTATCTTAGTATCTCTGAGCCTCAGTTTCTCCCTCAGCAATGTGAGCATAATTAAACTTATAGGAGATGGCGTGTGAGTTCACAGCATTCTGTACCTTATTGTAAGTTCATTCTTCATGAAGCACAGCCCTGAAGACACCACTCTCTGACGTAAACACCTTTCATGACTCTTCATTGCCCTCAGAATAAAGCACAAACTTCTTAGGTTTTACACTCCTCTGTCACTCTGCCCTAAACTTCATGTCTAATATTCTTTCCTGCCAACTCCTTAGTGGACTCTATGCTACAGAATGAGTCCCCTGCCATCTCTCATCGACTCCTCATATTTTTCTGAAAATCCACTTATGCCTTGATTTTTTTTTTTCCTGATTTTCCACTTATGCTTTGACCTGAAATGCCCTGTAGCAAGGTGGTTAGGAGCCCTGGTTCTGGAGTCAGAATACAGGGTTTCATATCCTAGTTCTGTTATTTGCTAGCTGTGTGCCCTTGGGCAAGTGACTTCACCACTCTGTCTTTGTTTACCCATTTGTAAAATGGAATAATAATAGTACCTATACGATAAGATGATTATGAAGGTTAAAAAACTGTTAAAGCACACAGACTAGTACCAGATGCCAAAGTATTAATAAATATCAGTTATTATTACATAGTTCCAACTCTTAACATCCTTCAAATACCAGCTAAACCACATCCTTCAAGAAGTCTTTTCTAGTGCCCTTAGATGGATAAAAACTTCTTCCATTCTGAACTCATCCTTCGCTTGTATGCAGCTCTTGCAATTTATTTGCTATGATATATTATAATTAAACACATGTATTATTTCTACTAAACCATCTACTCCTTAAGAAGAAAAATATCTCTTTAATCTTTCATCCAATACACTACTAAACACAAAGTAGAATCTCAATAAATATATAATGAATTAATTCATCTCATACTCCATCAATAAAAACACACCAAAAGACAGGGCAAATTTAATTCATTCCATTTAAATTGTCTTATCTGGTCTCATAAGAGCTGTAGAAAACTCTAACTTCAGAGCTATATTTTATTTCTAGGAAAAAAAACCATGTAGTATTCACCAGCTGTAGAAGGGAAATAAGTTTAATTGACCCATCCCTAGTAGAGGTCAGAATTAATTCTAGTAAAGAGTTTCATTTATAGCATGTGAAAAATAAACCGCAAAATATGAGAATTCAAGGCCTAAAGACCTGCATTTCTGGTTTTGTGTCATGTTTAAGTAACACACAGTAGATCTAAGGAGCTCAAACTCTTATCAAACAAAACAAAACAAAACAAGACAATGCGATATTTATCCAATCATATATCTATCCCAAGTTCTTTATCTGTTTCAAGACTTATTGGTTCAGGGTACCAAGACCACACAATGGGGAAAAGACAGTCTCTTCAACAAATGGCGTTGGGAAAACCGGATGTCCACATTCGAAAGAATGGAGTGGGACCCTTATCCTACAACAAAGGAAAAAATTAACAAAAATTGGATTAAACCTAAGACCTAGAACTACAAAACTACTAGAAGGAAATGTTTAATGACATTGGATTTGGTTTGATTTCTTGTATATGTCACCAAAAGCACATATAAAAAAAGCAAAAGTAGACAAATGAGACTACATCAAACTCAAACATTTCTGCTCATCAAAGGATACAGTCAATAGAATGAAAAGGCAACATACAGAATGGAAGAGATTGTTTTCCAATCATATATCTGTTAAGGGATTAATATCCAGACTACATAAAGAATTCCTACAACTCAACAACAACAACAATGACAACAAAAGTAATTTTAAAATTGGCAAAGGAGTTAAACAGACATTTCTCCAAAGAAGGTTTATGAATATCCAACAAGCACATTAAAAGATGCTCAACATCACAAATCACTAGAGAAATACAAATCAAAACCACAAGATATCACCTCATACCCATTAGGATGGCCACTATCAAAAACAAAAACAAAACAGAAAATAACGAGTATTAATGAAGATGTAAAGAAATTAGAACACTTGTGTATTTCTTTTTTTTTTTAAAGAATTTTATTTACTTATTTTTTCCCCCAAAGCCACAGTAGATAGTTGCATGTCATAGCTGCACATCCTTCTAGTTGCTGTATGTGGGACGCGGCCTCAGCATGGCCAGAGAAGTGGTAGTGTTGGTGCGTGCCCGGGGTCTGAACCCGTGCCGCCAGCAACGGAGCGCGCGCACTTAACCGCTAAGCCACGGGGCCAGCCCAACACTTGTGTATTTCTAGTGGAAATGTAAGGAAATGTAAAAATAGTGCAGCCACTATGGAAAATACTGTGGAAGTTCCTCAAAAAATTAAAAATAGAATTACCATATGATCCAGTAATCCCACTTCTGGGTACATATCCAAATAAATTCAAAGCAAGATCTCAAAGAGATATGTGCACACTCATATCCATTTTAGCATCATTCACAATAGCCAAGAGGTGGAAGCAACCCAAATGTACATGGATGGACGAATGGATAAATAAAATGTGACACACATATACAATGGCATATTATTCAGACTTAATAAAGAAGGAAATCCTGTCATAAGCTACAACATGGATGCACCTTGGGGATATTATGCTTAGTGAAATAAACCAGTCACAAAAAGACAAATACTATATGACTTCATTCATATGAGGTATCTAAAGTAGTCAAAATCATAGAAACAGACAATAAAATGGTGATTTCTAGGAGCAGGAGGGTGGAGGAAACAGGGAGTTATTGTTCAATGGGTATAGAGTTTCAGCTTTATAATATGAAAAAGTTCTAGAAATCTATTGCACAACAATGTACTTAACACCACTGAACTGTATACTTAAAAGTGGCTAAGGTGGTAAATTTAACATTATGGGATTTTACCATAATTAAAGTAACAAATATTGTGCAAAGTACACAAAAATTAATCACCACGTTAAGATGTTAATTGGAAAGAATTACATGGTACACCTTCTGCTTTTTATTTGAAGATATGTTCCTCATTCATTCACACCAAAACTCAGAACTCTAAGTGCAAGTCACTGCCAGTTCCTGACATCAGGCCTTCCAGTAATTTAAAACAAAATAATGTCTTCATACTATAAAGGAAGTTGGGTCATATTTTTTTATTCTCTGTCACATTTCTCTTTCCCCTCGTCTGTTTCTGGAGACTTGTATCTCCTGGATACATATTGCTGAGATCACTTGATCAGTTAATCAACCTGTATGTTGAGAGTGTGCCTACCACATACCTGGTAGTACTGAGATAGGAAACAGAGTATTGCTAGGTCATTCCTTATCAGGTCGGGCAGGCTGGTCCTCAAGTCTTTGGGGAGACTGAATTCTCCTTATGGGCAGGATCTATGTTTGCAATCCTACTCTATTGCTACAAGGACGTCAAAAAATGCCAATGTACTGTCTACAAGCTTTGAATATACGAAATGCCTGAGGAGGTAACAATGTTCTCCAACAGACAGACAAAAACTGCTTCTATGCTCCAGACAAAGGTGTTCTTTCTCCATAAGTGAAGTGATCTCTTGGAAAAAGCCATGACTCTCTGGGTACCCATGAGGATGCTTTCAGCTGCAAGGAACAGAAACACTACCCTAACTGGCTTAAGTGATTAACATATTTATTGTCTTGCATTATAAGAAGAACTGCAGAAGTAGGCAATTCCTGAGTCGTTAAATACACAGCCTAATGATAGCATCACGGCTTAGGTTCCTCCTAACTTTCAGCTCCGCCAGCCTCAGTGTGTTGGCCCTTTCAATGGCCATATAACGTGTGCAGAGCACACCCCTTGTAGACCTCTCTTCATATTTCATCGGCAGTCGTGTCTCAGGATATTCATTGGTAGTGGAAATTAGATTACCTTGTCTTGTAAGCAAACCATAATGTTTCCTATACTATGCAACTAACCAGCTGTACAATTTAAGATACATATATTTTCTCTCTGGGACTCAACTTCCTTGTTTTTCCTGTTGAGATGTAGTACCTGACCATATGTTTTCTTGAGAAATCTAATTTAATGTATATGATGAGTGTAGGATTCTATGTTGTAAAGTGTTCAAAGATGACTAAGTGACACTTGTTCCTTTGAGGATCTTAAGTGACTAGAAAAAAAAATCCCCAGTGCCATTGAATTCAACCTGAGAAGACATAGATCCAGAGCTGTTGACAAGGAACTTGATACCTGAGGGATCCTGAGACTAAAACTCACGTGACATTAGAGTCAGGAGGTGGAGAGAGACTGGGTTCTGAGGGCATAATATGAGCCTCAGATCACACCCTCAAAGCTAGCAAGTTCTGGAATTTTCCATAATTTGGAACAGTAAAATTTCTTCTAACTTAAAAGGTCAAACTGATAAAGTGAACAAATGCATGAAGCTGGAGAAGCCTTCAATGTTTCAGGAATAGCCAAGGAAAATAAATAAAGCTTCTCTTGGAAGGAAAAAAAAAATAAACAAAGAAAAATATTCTGCAATATAAGGTATTAGTGTCTGTCAACAACCAGCACATTCAGAGGTTGACATTTTCTTCCAATGTCAGCCCACATCATACATTTCCATGAAAATCAATCTAAAAGGACTTATAAAATGGGGCCTAGTTGATGAAATGTCATTTTCTCTGAATGCTTAAATTCCTTTAACCCCCTTCACGTTGCTTCTGCCACTGCATCACACGTGGGTTAACTAACACAGATGGTTTTCGTTAAATATGGCATTTCCTGCACACACAGCTTAGGCTGTATCACAGAAGCAGCTATAAGCCAGGCTGAGATGAGATGTGATGATGATGATGATGATGATGATGGTAAGAATATGTCAAAAATGGTAACACCCGCAATTTATTGAGCATTCTCCATATTGTAAGCACTATACTAAGCATATTATATATGTACTTTCTTTATACTGTCACATCCAGCTTGTTGAGTGTTGCTAAAACTTGAAAAACTGCAGTTAATTGCTCATGGAACTATAGTTTGTAAGTGATAGAGCCAAAACCAAACAAATATCTGTCTGGCTCCAAGCTGTGGCCTTTAATCTAAAATGCTGTCATTACTCTACGTCTTGCCTTAGGGGTAACCCATGAATTTATCGTGTGCTGACCCCACGGTACGTATCTCATAAGTAACAGAATTATGGCAGTGGAAACCTGCCCACCCTTATCTTACTGGCAGGGAGATTAACACCTGTTTACTTGGAGAGAGTCTAAGGGGGTTAGCTGGACGCCCCGCTCAGTCTAGATTAGGGCTTCTCAACCTCAGCACTATTGACACTTGGAGCCAGGTTATCATTTGTTGTGAGGGACTGTCCTGTGCACTGTAAAATGTTTAGCAGTATCCTTGGCCTCTGTTACCCTCTAGATGCCAGTAGCACCTGCCTCCAGGTGTGACAACCAAAAATGTCTCAAGACATTGCCAGGTGTTCCTTGTGAGGTAAAAATCCCAGCCGGTTGAGAACCACTGGTCTAGGTCCTTGCAAAAGAAGTTTTTGATAGGGTAGAGAGACCAAACTTTGCTGTTCGTGATTGGAATAATCAAATGACACATTGCTCTGAAATATGTCCTGTTCCTATTGATCAAAAATGTAATTCCTATTGATTAAAGGGGAAGACAAAGTCCAGACAAGGTAAACCTGTCTAGGAATTGGACTAAGTCAAGTTAAAGACCTGGACATCTAGGCTTGGCTGTGAATAAATGTCTGCTTCTTAAAGGAAGTTTAGATCTAGACCATACTTCAGAACCAGTAGGTAACATTAGCAAAAAGAGCTTGGCAGACCAGTGGTCTGGCCGCTAGCTCTCATTATCACATTACTCTAGGCAACTGTGTACTGGAAAGCAAGCCGGTGCAGCTTCAGGGAGGGAAATGAACTGGCATTCATTGAAGCCAAACTAGTGGCTAGGCATATCTTGTCTCATTTAGTATAATATACTGATAAACTAGAGAGTATACAATATGCCCTTGAGATAGTTATTATTCCCATGTTAGCAAATATAGACTTGACATATAGAGAAGGTAACAGCTTCCCCCAAATTGTCAAACTAGTAAGGGGAGTAATAGAGATCAGATCTCTCCAGTGCCTCAATTCAAGCTGATGGGAGAGAGCACTCAATAACTAGCAACTTAATTCTTCCTATCAACAGGTAAGAATATTAGGGAGCTGTTTTTCTTTTTAAAATACATATAATAACATTTTAGTTTTTCTTAGAGAACATAAATAAGTCTGAGACGAGCTGAGAGAGCCTCTTCTCCAAAGGAAACAGGAAAACCACTTTACATCAGCCTTAACCACCAGCTCTTGAGTTTCATGAGTATCCTAAATAGCATATGTAAATGTAAATATGTGCTCACATCCTCACAGCAATTGTTAAGTCTTGTATTAATCTGCTCAGGCTGCAATAACAAAATACCACAGGCAGGTGGCTTAAAAAACAGAAATTTATTTTCCCACAGTTCTAAAGGCTAGAACTCCAAGATCAAGGTGTCAGCATAGTCTGTTTCTAGTGAGGGCTCTCTTCCTGGCTTGTAGATGGCTGCCTTACTGCTATATCCTCACATGGCTTTCCTTGGTGTGTGGGCTCAGGAGGGCGTGGCTGGAGAGAGAACTCTTTGGTATCTCTTCTCATAAGGACACTAATCCTATCAAATCGGGTCCCCACCTTTATGACCTCATTTAACATTAATTATTTCTTTAGAGACCTCATATCCAAATATGGCCACACTGGGGGTTACAATATCAACATATGAATTTTAGGGAGACACAAACGTAATAGTCCATAGTTGTCATAACCCTGCATCAAACTACTTTGATAAGAAGACTTACCAGAAAAGTCATCCTGACTTTGCCTTTGGGAACACCACTACTCTTATTTGATTCTTGCTTTTTTTGTTTTTTCCATATTTTATTTGAAAAAAAAATGGAGTGTAAGATCTCGTATCCGAAGAAAAGTTCTTCCAAATAAACTTGAAGGAAAAAGCCATCAAGTCTTTCTTCTTTGCCCCCTTGCAGTGAGTGGGACTGAAATAAAACCGTGTCATCCTTTGTAAAAGGCTACAGAGACTCTACAGTAAATGTTGCATACTCAAATACTTCCTAGGGCCAGGTAGGTAATATAAATGACTGAAGAGGGCTCACTGTAATATGATAGACAGTGGTGAAGTCTATTACAAAGTGGAAAGCACATAGTGTTTAGAGTACACCTGAGAGGCAGTTCTGCTAACTCGTTACAGACACTGGCTCTGGAGTCAGACTAACTGGGTTCGAATCCTGGCTCCACTTACTGTGTAATCTTGGGCAGTTAGTTAATCTCTTTGTATTTCAGTCTGTAAAGTGAGAATAATAAGAAGATTAATCTCACAGTGTTGCTGAGGAGAATAAACAGTAGCCATATGGACAGTGCTCAATAGATGCTTGCTTTAAAAGTAAATAAATCTCAGGAACGTACTTGTGTTTATCAAAGGCTTGATTAACTGGACTTCTGGACTCTGACTATCTGGAACTCTCAATTCATAGTGCATATATGTGCTTGTGTGTGTGCGTATACTCTCCATATACTACACACACACGCACAAGTTACATTTTTAAAAAATCACCAAACACTATATAATGAGCCATTCCTAAGTGTCTAACATTGTGCTAGTACACAGTCAATGCACAGTAGATTGCAAAATATTACTATCTTCGTGAAACCCAGAGGTTGTATGGAAGAAAGCAATGCCACATTTCAAGTTCCTGGCTAAGAAGAACATGTTGGCCCAATCAGAGCACACAATTGAGCAGGGTGCAAAAAAATTCAGCAATCAAAATAAATATTTTAATAGAATATTCTTAAAATTCAAAATAAATGCAAAAGAATCCATGTAGAGCAAAATTATCAATACAGGATAAATACAAATCAAATATGCTTGCATGATTGGTCTCATTTTCCTCATCTAGTCCTGGTCCTGGGCCCAGGTTTATAATGCATCCCATAAGCCTATTTTTCCCAGTGTACAGCAGGAGAACCGGCTAATAGCTCTTGGCTAGAGCAAAGTGGCGGATTCTACTGGATACTCACAGCCAAGAGCGCCTGTGATTGTTTCCTGACCTTTTTCTAATATCTGCAACCAAGATCAGAATCTCCCCCTTGGAAGTCTTAAGTTCTCTAACTCTTAGACACAGAAGAATTTAGGTCCTAATGCCATTACAC
Source organism: Diceros bicornis minor (assembly GCF_020826845.1). NCBI lineage: Eukaryota > Metazoa > Chordata > Mammalia > Perissodactyla > Rhinocerotidae > Diceros > Diceros bicornis. Next base: position 72,786,741 of record NC_080745.1, read on the forward strand.
AGTCTAGGCTGGACTCACCAAGGAAGAAAGAGAAGTGGGATAAGGAAGGGTGCCTGATTGGCTGTTGGTAAAGCAAAACATAAATTAATTCATCCACTGCCCATTCATTCCAGTTAATTGACCTTTATTTTTAACTTGTCTGGGTAAGCAGAGAGATCACTATTTGAGCAACCACTAAAAATTTGAGAATCATGAAAACATGAATAAAAAATAGAACTGAATTCAGGCAGAGAGAAATTTCTAAGATAGCAACAACTCAAAAATCTACAAAAATTTTACTCCAAAAAATTAAACTCCATTTTCTTCAATTTACTTACAAGGAAAAGAAAAAAATATGACCATGAATATGTCACAAGATTAATTTTTTTCTAGCAATGGTCTTGTCCTAAAGGGGCTTATAATTTAATAAGATAAATCACATGGAAATAGATAAGATAAAATATTAAATATTAAAAATATGCCACCTATGAGAAAATAGCAGTGAGGCAAATGAGAATAAATGATATCAGAACATTAACAATTTTAATTTTATTCCTTTTGAACTTTAATGTATGAAACGAATAAGTTTATTGTAGAACAAAATAATGTCAGAAGAATTAAAAGGAAGAATATAAAAACTATCTGTAATTCCTCTGAGAAACATAATTAAAATTCCATGGTAGTTTCATCTTTCTTCCTTGTATTTAATTATTATTTTTTCTCCAGCAGACAAAGGCTTGGGTTAGGAAAGATAAGACTTAGAAAATTACTGGATATTCATGGAGAAACAATCAAAGGAGTCTTTTAAATATGCCCTTGCTGATATGGAGGTGATGTAGACATCATACCACTAAAATTCAAGGCATTATTTGGTGCTTTTAGGGGGGAAAAAAAGAACGTAGATGAATGTATATTCACAGAGACAAAGACATCAATATTGGGGAAAGACTTAGGGTATCTTCTCTTCTAGTCCCATCCCTTAAATATACAAACGAAAAAAAAAGAAATTCAACTGGGGCTCACAGATTTTCACACAGTCCAAACCTGAGCCCCTGCATGAGCTGGTGCCAGAGCTCACACATCTGGACTCCCCTGAGGGTGACATCTTATAGTGCCTTGGGGAATGGGTCCATTTTTGTATGCATTTCTTGGGATGAGTGTTCCAAACATTACTCTTTGGGAAATGCTGGTATAGAACATTTGGAGGAATTCTCATTCAGAATCTATAGTCTCATCTGCAGGACTCAGCCCACCTTACCAGGGTAACCAAGCAATAACTCACAAATTCCAAAAACTCCACTATAATGCCAGGCATCTCCCATGCACCAGGGAAAGGTGCTCTGCCCGTGCATGGGGGATTGTGTTTATGCTATTTGAAGGGCCTGGCCTTCTTCACACTCTCTCCCTCAGGTTTTAACTCTAGTTCCTCATGTAATCACAGAGAAAATAGAGTCCTTAAAATGACTAACATTGGTAGTAAATCACAAATGTCTTAAATCTTAAATTCCACAAAGCAAAGAAAAAGTGATAAATATTAAAAGAAGTGTTCCCATTATCAAAGACTTAGTAGATATGGCATATGCGGCATTCCTCTGTCCCCTGATTCAGGCTAACATTTAATGAATACCTATCATGTGAAGGGAAATGCACTAGGAAAATTCTGGTGGCATCTCAATTAGTCCTCTTGACAACCCTCTGAGGCAGGCTGATTGTACACTTTATTTAAGGCATCCAAGGGTTAGAGAAGTTAACTGACACTCAAGGCATAGAACTTGTAAATTGTGGAGGAGGGATGGTAACCCAGGCCTTCTGGTTCCAAAGCAACGTCCATAAATTTCCCCAACCATGTCCTGGCCAAACTCAGCCGATACTTCTTGGTAAGTAGGAGATGGGACATTATCAAAGTGACATGCAAAGTAAGAGCTATTTGAAAAAAAATAAAAGATAAGTAAATCACTTTAAGTGATATGAAACACATGTGCTAGAAAGATCCTGGACAAGCTAATAAAAATAATAACAATTTTTGAGTCCTTACTGCTAGCTAGAAAGAGGCTAAGAGCTTTTTCTAAATTATGGTGCCACGAAATCCATGCAGTGACCCTAAGAAGTTACTACTATTATCATCGTCATTTTATAGATAAGAAAAATGAGAATCATAGATTCTAAATAATATATCTCAGGTTATAAAACTTGAGATTTAAAACAAACAATGTGACAAAATGAATCCATCCTTGATGGTGGTAAATGTTTACGTTTCAGTGGGGGTTGCCACTGGAGAAATCATCATCGAAAATTGGGAAGGATACACTTCAGAATACAGAACATCCCTAAAATTGGCTGCATGAAAAAATAATACACTGTTTTTCGTGGTGTCACTTCATTGGTGAAAGCTTTTTCAAAGGCCAGAGCTGGCCTGCCAGATCTGCATTCAGGAACACTGACCCCAAGACATCAGCAAAATGGAACTCAATTCTCACACTACACTTACACTCCAAAATTTCTAAAACAAGAGCATAATCGTGCTAGGTGTTTTCAGGACACCATTCACCTTTCCTTTAGCAGAGAGCTTTCAAACACATATACAAAATATCTGAATTCAATTCCCAAGCTTTTCTAAATATATAATATAATTAAATGATTTTTTATGACTGTTCCCTCATGAGGATATTTTGACTGGACATATACATAAAACATTGAATTTTCAGTCATTTCATGAACAAGTATAAGCAAAAAGGGCATCACTAATATTTCCCTGAGTCTCACCCCATTGCCACCCCTGACCCCTAGGGAGGGCTTTGGCAATATTAGAGAGGTCAGGCATCGTTTACAAGATAGGTCACATATGTTTGTAACTTTCTCAGGGAATATTTTCCTGATCATTTGATCCAAAACTGCATCCATGGTAAGCCTCTCTCACGTAGTCATGGTTTTATTTTCCATGATCTGAAATTACTTTGGTAATCTATTTCTTTACTTCTTTATGTCTTTTTTCCCCCCATCACAGTCCCACTCTCACTTAAGTGGGAAGTCAATTGTACAAGAACAGGCACCTTGAGGGTATTACTTGTCACTGTATCTCCATCTGGCATAAAACTAACAGGAAAAAAAATTACACACACACACACGTTAAAGAATGAACCAGGAGAGATATATTTTTCACACTTGCTTATCCCATAAAGAACTGTCAATCATTCTAGGAAAAGTGCTTCTTCTTAGTAGAATTTTACCTTAAGTGGATATATCGAATGTTCTCTGATATCCACTCGACAGTAAAAATTAATACACACTTTGGCTTTAATTAGTAAATAAATTTGTCGAAAAAGGTTGAGTACCTTGGTGACTCTGGGCCAAGATGGTGACATAGGAGGCTCCTGAATTTCCCTCCTCTCACAGACGCACCAAATATGCACTTATACATGGAGCAATTCCCTCTGAGAGAAATCCAGAAATGGGTCGAGAGACTCCTATACATCAAGAGACTGAGAGAGTGCCCACATAGGAACAGGTAGCCTGAGACACACTCTTGCCATAAGCCGCATCCCTGGCTTAGAGTCTTTAGCTCCCTGAGGAGCTAAAGAGTATGGATCACACATCTGGCACCCCAACTTTTAAGGCTGCCACCCAGAGGATGAGACACCAAATCATCTAGCTCTGAAAGCCAACAGAGCTTGTATTCATGAGTCTTATAGGACTATAGCAAAAGTCTTATAGGACTTATAGAAGCACTCATCTTTTGTGGCTATTTCCCCAGGGCTTAGCATAGAGGAAGCAGGAAAAAGGCCCATCTCCCAGTCTTTCCCTAGAAGAAGACTGATTACATACTTTACAAGCTGCTGCCTTAGGGTCTGCCATCTAATTAGCATATATCTAAGCTTTGACTGCCTTCTCCCTGGAGCCCAAAAGAGCCTGTGGGCACTTCCCCCTTGGTCTCCCTCCAGCTTGCTCCAACATTAAAACTGAGTCATCAGCATCTCCCTGGAAGGAGCTCATCAACACGTCTAGGGCCCAAACTTTTATGGCTGCCACCTGAGAGACAGACCTTCAAATCACCTAGCTCTGATAACCAAAGGAGCTTGCAATCATGAGTCCTACAGGACTATGGAAAACAAAGAAGTGGTTTTTAAATGAGTATAAGAGCATCTCCATGGCTATACACCCAAGCTCAGTGCATAAACTCAACATAATAAAGGCCGTATATGATAAACCCACAGCTAAAATCATATTCCATGGTAAAAAGCTGAAAACTTTTCCTATCAGATCGGAAACATAGACAAGGATACCCATTCTCACCATTCCAACACAGAACTGAAAGTTCTATGCACCTAAAGGAACTGGAAAAAGAAGAACAGACAAAGCCCAAAATCAGTAGAAGAAGGGAAATAACAAAAATCAGAGCAGAAATAAATGAAATAGAGACTAAAAAAAAAATAGAAAAAGTTAATATAACCAAGAGCTGGTTCTTTGACAAGATAAACAAAATTGAGAAACCTTTAGCTAGACTCACCAAGAAAAAAAGAGAAGACTCAAATAAGTAAAATCAGAAATGAAAGAGAAGAAATTACAATAGACAACTCAGAAATACAAAAGATTGTAAGAGAATACTGTGAAAAGCTATATGCCAACAAATTCAACAATCTGGAAGAAATGGATAAATTCTTAGAATCATACAACCTTCCAAAACTGGATCAAGAAGAAATAGAGAATTTGAATAGACCAATCATCAGTAAGGAGATCGAAACAGTAATCACAAACCTCCCCAAAAATAAAAGTCCAGGACCAGATGGCTTCACTGGTGAATTCTACCAAACATTCAAAGAAGACGTAATACCTATCCTTCTCAAACTCTTCCAAAAAATTGAGGAGGGGGGAAGCTCCCTAACTCATTCTACGAAGCCGATATTACCCTGATACCAAAACCAGACAAGGACAACACACACAAAAAAAGAAAATTACAGGCCAATATCACTGATGAACACCGATGCAAAAATCCTCAAAAATATGCTAGCAAATCGCATAAAACAATACATTAAAAAGATTATACACCATGATCAAGTGGGATTTATTCCAGGTATGCAGGGATGGTTCAACATTTGCAAATCAATCAACATAATACATCACATTAATAAAATGAAGAATAAAAACCACATGATCATCTCAATAGATGCAGAGAAAGCATTTGACAAGATACAGCATCCATTTATGATAAAAACTCTGAATAAAATGGGTATAGAAGGAAAGTACCTCAACATAATAAAGGCCATACATGACAAACCCACAGCTAATATCATCCTCAATGGTGAAAAATTGAAAGCTATCCCTCTAAGAACAGGAACCAGACAAGGATGCCCACTCTCACCACTCCTATTTAACATAGTACTAGAAGTTCTAGCCAGAGCAATCAGGGAAGAAAAAGAAATAAAAGGGATCCAAATTGGAAAGGAAGAAGTGAAACTGTCACTATTTGCAGATGATATGATTTTATATATAGATAACCCTAAAGAATCCACCAAAAAACTTTTAGAAGTAATAAACGAATACAGTAAATTTGTAGGATACAAAATGAACATACAAAAATCAGTTGCATTTCTATACACTAACAACGAAGTAGCAGAAAGAGAAATTAAGAATACCATCCCATTTACAATTGCAACAAAAAGAATAACATACCTAGCAATAAACTTAACCAAAGAGGGGAAAAATCTGTACAACTAAAACTATAAAACATTGCTGAAAGAAATTGAAGAAGACACAAAGAAATGAAAAGATATTCCGTGCTCTTGGATTGAAAGAATTAACATAGTTAAGATGTCCATACTTCCTAAAGCCATCTATAGATTCAATGCAATCCCTATCAAAGTTCCAACGACATTTTTCACAGAAATGGAACAAAGAATCCTAAAATTTATATGGAACAACAAAAGACCCCAAATAGCTAAAGGAATCCTGAGAAAAAAGAAAAAAGCTGGAGGTATCACACTCCCTGATTTCAAAATATACTACAAAGCTATAGTAACCAAAACAGCATGGTACTGGCACAAAAACAGACACAGAGACCAATGGAATAGAATCAAAAGCCCAGAAATAAACCCACACATCTATGGACAGCTAACCTTCGACAAAGGAGCCAAGAACATACAATGGAGAAAAGAAAGTCTCTTCAACAAATGGTGTTGGGAAAACTGGACAGCCACATGCAAAAAAATGAAAATAGATCTTTACCTTACACCATACACAAAAATTAACTCCAAATGGATTAAAGACTTGAATGTGAGACCTGAAACTATGAAACTTCTAGAAGAAAACATAGGCAGTACACTCTTCGACATCGGTCTTAGCAACATATTTTCAAGCACCATGTCTGACCGGGCAAGAGAAACAATAGAAAAAATAAACAAATGGGACTACATCAAACTAAAAAGCTTCTGCACAGCAAAGGAAACTATCAACAAAATGAAAAGACAACCTAACAATTGGGAGAAGATATTTGCAAACCATACATCTGATAAGGGGTTAATCTCCAAAATGTATAAAGAACTCATGCATCTCAACAACAAAAAAACTAACAACCCAATTAAAAAATCGGCAAAAGACCTGAACAGATATTTCTCCAAAGAAGATATACAGAAGGCCAACAGGCACATGAAAAGATGTTCAACATCTTTATCTATCAGGGAAATGCAAATCAAAACTACAATGAGATATCACCTCACACCTGTCAGAATGACTATAATTAACAAGACAGGAAACAACATGTGTTGGAGAGGATGTGGAGAGAAGGGAACTCTCATACACTGCTGGTGGGAGTGCAAACTGGTGCAGCCACTATGGAAAACAGTATGGAGATTCCTCAAAAAATTAAGGATAGAACTACGATATGATCCAGCTATTCCACTGCTGGGTATTTATCCAAAGAACTTGAAAACAACAATGCATAAAGATACGTGCACCCCTGTGTTCATTGCAGCGTTATTCACAATAGCCAAGACTTGGAAGCAGCCTAAGTACTCATCAAGGGACGAATGGGTAAAGAAGCTGTGGTATATATACACAATGGAATACTACTCAGCCATAAGAAACGATGAAATCCAGCCACTTGTGACAACATGGATGGACATTGAGGGTATTATGCAAAGTGAAATAAATCAGAGGGAGAAGGTCAAATACTGTATGACCTCACTCATTAAGTATTAGATAATAACAACAACAAACAAACACATAGATACTGAGATTGGATTGGTTGTTACCAGAGGGGAAGTGGGGAGGGAGGAGGGCGAAAGGGATAATTCGGCTTTTGTGTGTGGTGATGGGTTGTAATTAGTATTTGGGTGGTGAACATGATGTAATCTATGCAGAAATGGAAGTATAATGATGTACACCTGAAATTTATACAATGTCATAAACCAATGTTACTGCAGTAAACAAAAAATTAAAAAAAAAAAAAGAAGGAACTGAAAGTTCTAGCCAGAGCAAGTAGGCAAGAAAAAGAAATAAAAGGCATCCAAATTAGAAGGAAGAAGTAAAATTGTCTCTGTTTAAAGATGATGTGATCATATATAGAAAAAACACTAAAGACTCCACCAAAAAATCTGTTTGAACTAATAAAAGAATTTAATAAAGTTTCAGGGTACAGAATCAATAGACAAAAATCAGTTGTGTTTCTGTACACTAACAATGAACTATCAGGAAGAGAAATTAAGAAAACAATCCCATTTACATAGCAACAACATTAATGAAATTCTTAGGAATAAATTTAACCACGGAAGTGAAAGATCTGTACACTGAAAACTATAAAACATTGATGAAAGAAATTGAAGAAGACACAAATAAATGGAAAGATACTCTGTGTTCATAGATTGGAAGAATTAGTATTGATAAAATGTCTATACTACTTAAAACAATGTACAGATTCAATGCAATCCCTATCAAAATTTCAATGGCATTTTTCACAGAAAATAGAAAAAACAGTCCTAAAATTCATAGGGAAGCACAAAAGACCCCAAATAGACAAAGGAATCTTGAGAAAGAAAAACAAAGCTGGAGACATCGCAATTCCTGATTTCAAACTACACAATAAAGTTATAGCAATCAAAACATTAGGGTATTGGCATTAAAAACAGATACATAGAACAATGGAAAAGAATTGAGAGCCAAGAAATAAACTCATGCATATACAGTCAATTATTTTTTGACGAAGGAGCCCATAATCTATAATAGGGAAACAATAGTATCCTCTGTAAACGGTGTTGAGAAAACTGGACATTCTCATGCAACATAATGAAACTGGATCCCTATCTTACACCATACACAAAAATCAACTCAAAATGTATTAAAGACTTTAATGTAAATTAAAGACCTGAAACCATAAAACCCCTAGAAGAAAACATAAGGGCCAAGCTCCTTGACGTTAGTGTTGGCAAGGATTTTTTGAATTTGGCGTCAAAAGCAAAAGCAGCAAAAGCAAAAATATACAAGAGTACATTAAACTAAAATTAAACTAAAAATCCTCTGCACAGCAAAGGAAACCATCAATAAAATGGAAAGGCAGTCTATGAAGTGGGAGAAAATATTTGCAAACCACATATCTGATAAGGTGTTAATATCCAAAATGAACAAGGAACTCATACAACTCAATAGCAAAAAAGAAATATCTCAATTTAAAAATGTGGAAAGGACCTGAATAGACATTTTTCCAAGGAAGACATCCAAATGGCCAACAGGTACATGAAAAGGTGCCCAAAATCACTAATCATCAGAGAAATGCAAATCAAAACCACAATGAGATATCATCTCACACCTGTTAGGATGTTTATTATCACAGAAAGAATATATAACATATGCTGGTGAGAATGTGAAGAAAAGTGAACCTTTTTATACTGTTAGTAGGGATATAAACTGGTACAGCTAGCATGGAAAAACACTAGTGAGGTTACTCAAAAAATCAAAAATAGAACTACCATATAATCCAGCTATCCCACTTCTGGTTTTATATCCAAAATAATCATAATCATTATCTTGGAGAAATATTTGTACTCCTATCTTTATTACAGCATTATTCACAATAGCTAAAGTATAAAAACAACCTAAGTGTTCATCAATAGATGAATGAGTACAGAAAATGTGGTATATTTATATATACAATGGGATTTGTTCAGCCTTTCATAAAAGAAGGAAATTCTGCCATCTGTAACAACATGGATAAACCAACATAGAGTACATTAAGCTAGGCGAAATAAGCCAGATAGGAAAAGAAAATACTGTGTGGTATCAATCATGTGTGTGGAATGTTAAAAACAGACAAACGACAAAGCAAGTTGAACTCATAGAAACAGAGAGTAGGATGGTGGTTGCCAGGAGCTGGAGCATAGTAGAAATAGGGAGAGGGTGGTAAAAGGGTATAAACTTTCACTTATAAGATGAATAAGGTCTGAGGATCTAGTGTATAACATGGTGACTCTAAATGATAATACTGTATTGTATAATTGAAATTTGCTAAGAGAGTAGAAGTTACGTGTTTCACCAAAAAAAAAAAAAAGAAAGGTAAATAGGTGAGGTGATGGCTATGTTAATTAACTTGATGGTAGAAATCCCTTCATAATGTATTCATATATCAATATCATGTTGCACACTTTATTTTATTTATTTATTTTTTTTGTGAGGAAGATCAGCCCTGTGCTAACGTCTGCCAATCCTCCTCTTTTTTTCTTTTTTTGCTGAGTAAGACTGGCCCTGGGCTAACATCTGTGCCCATCTTCCTCCAATTTATATGGGATGCTGCCACAGCATGGCTTGCCAAGCGGTGCATCAGTGCGTGCCTGGGATCCAAACAAGTGAACCCCGGGCCGCTGTAGCGGAGCTCACGCACTTAACTGCTTGTGCCACCAGGCCGGCCCCATCATGTTGCACACTTTAAACATAGCATAATTTTATTTGTCAACTACACATCAATAAAGCTGAAAGTAAATAAATTAGGTAGATAGGTTTGTCTGCAAAATGACTAAATTTAAGCTATTATAAACTTTAAAATTTATAGTTTATATTTCTATATACTACCTTATTTTGGTTAATTATATATTAGACACACAGCAGTGAGATAAGGGCAAGCAGAGGATATTTGAGCCACATGTGATCTCTTTTCTACCATTCCAGATTTCAAAAGAAACTCTATTTCTAATAGTTCTCACAGTAGTTTTTAACATTAAAAAATATCATTAATCATTTAGTTTAATAAAACATTTTAAAAATGGCTTCTATGACCGGTTCTGATGCAGACACTAACTTTATTCTAATAGACTTGAAAAAATCTTATTTTCTCCCAATTAAAAATAATCCTATCAAAACCTGGAAAAAAAGAAAAAATTATTTGTATCCTGTAAAGTGCGAGATATTCAAAATGGAGCATGGTGACAGATATTTAGTAATATTTTACAAACATATGAAGAGATTTGCATTTCGTCAAGGCAGGTTTGACATGATCATGCCAAAATACATTGCTTTCCCATGGAATAACATTCTACTATAATCTTAACACACAAGAAACAACCAATAATTTGAGATTGTGCTGAAGTTTACAGTTTCCTTCACTGAAAAAGAATTTTTTAAGTAAATATATAATTATACCTCAGTCAAGGCATTTTACTATTTGAAAGGCATCATCCAGTGGTCAGAGAAGACACTAATTGGTTTCGAGTAAGTTATCACATTAATTCATAACTTCTCCTTCAACATATTACTACTTATTGATAGTGGTGTTGGTAGTGCTGTTGAGGCTGATGGTGGCTTATTTTTGCTACGAGTTTCTACGAACTCAGTAAAAGACAAATTATTGTGTTAAAATCTCATAACACTGAGAAGTAGGTGTTTGCACCGCTTCTTGTAAATAAACAACTTCAGCTAGGAGAGACTATGTAATCTATCCAAAATAACCCAGTAAGAGGGAGACAGAGCCAGAATTGGAATCTCAGCTATACTGGGAACACTAAGACTAGAAAACTGCTACCTTGGAGGCCCATGAGAGAAGGAGACTGGGGGGAGAAATCATGGAATGGGGAAATTGAGAATCATTCCACCTAACTTTGCAACAAAACAAGTGATACCCAGGTTCCTATTTTAAACTGGTTCATTCACGGGTCAACTCAAATTCTATAAATGAGCCGTGGCTCCATACTCTAGCATTTACTAGCTGTGAGTACCCAACTGCATAAATCGCTACCAACGCCATTACAACGTACAAATCAACATTGCTGCTCCCAAGAAACCAGGTTTAGCCATAATTTCATTTCATCCCTTTATTCGTGCACTTGCACATGTACTCTTTCAAATATTTGAGTTCCTAGTAAATGTCAGGCACTTGGGCACACTCTGCTCTGCCCTGAAGGAACATATGTCATCTTAGCAGGGGCTATAGTCAAGAGAACAGACCCAGACAAACACAGAGCTCAGATCCCATGTGTCTCCAAATAGTATTCCAACGTCTCTTCTGGGCATTGAAGGTCAGTTGAACAAAATCAAAATCTTAGAAAATATTTGTCTGTAAAGTGTAAGCTTTTGTAAAACTCAGTTCTCTCTTCCACTCTTTGTTACAACCAAGTGAATCGTTTAGCCATAGGTCCACATGATGCTGTCCTGATAAGATAAAATGATGTTTTAAGCATAAATTAGTCTCGCTCAAAGTCATTTCTCCACTAAGCAAGATTTATAGCATTAGTTAAAAAGAGAAAAATCTATAGAAAACATTTGTGTCCCTTTATGTCGATTTACCAGCCATTGAAAGTACTTTTCAACTTACTAAGTGAGAAGTAAAAACCAATCATAAAATAGAAAGGATTGATTTTTAAAAATTATAATAAATTTTGTTTGTTTTGTTTTCTAATATCCTTAAAGCTTTTCAGGCTAACCAAAGTTTACATAATATGTTGCCTCAATTCTAAATCTGAACCTGGGAAACCGAATTTCACTATAAATCACAGCCCCGACTTCTCTCTCCTAGGGAGATTGTCACAGCATTTCTCCTGAGGAAAAACCAAAAATCTGACAATTAGGTAAGCCTCCTCAGGAAGAGAAACAGACTGTAAGCCCTTAAATTTATGCATAGTCAGGACAATATACATTGAAAAAACTGGCCAATACTTTGGTTTCCTTTTTTTCTTCTGAAAATGAAATAAAACCACATTAAGGAAGCATAGAGAAGTCACTTCTTGCATACAAATTTCTCACCTTTCAAATCTGGTTAGAAAATCAGCTATCTGTTTTCACCTGTGTTCATACCGCCTCTCAACCACTAGACTTTTATTATGTTTTTCATAACCTTGAAGTTATTCCATAAGAAACAGAAAAGCTAATGAAGAAACCTAAACAAATTAAATAGAACCTATTCTTTGACATGCAAATCTGTTTTGGTTTTGCTTCACTGAGGTCTTATTTCACTATTATTAAAAATGTCAAGCAATGTTTTGCCTGCTGGGAGTGTAAGTTTTACTCCTATTTTTCAATCTTACTCAAAACCTCCTATTGCATAATTTATGAGGTGCAGTAGCCTTGGGTCGTTGTTTTTTAAAATTACAAACTATGAACCCCATGGCGGCATTTTGCTAAATAATTTTGCACATATTCGCATTTGAACATTTATAGAATAAAAGTACAAAATGAGAAACTCTTTTTGGATGATTATTCTCTTGTGTACATGCTTCAGGAGTGAAAAAAATCTGTCCTCATTAATGGAGCAAGCAAGTCTTCCACTTACTCAATTCATGAGCTTTCCTTTCATCTTGGGTAGTGCAATCCTCAAACTAATTTAGCAAACATTCTCTTTCTCTCGTTCCTCACCAACAGCCCCCATCCTACCTTTTATTGAGAAACCCATTGATGACGGGTTATATGGAGAGTACTTAATTGCTGAAAGCTTGAGTGGTATATTAATGCCTTCTGCTTTCTCCCTTGCCTTACCCTCTGGGGTTCTGTGAGCTTAACGAACTTGCCCTGTGTGTTTGCAGGGTGCTGAAGCTTCTGGAAAAAATCATTCCCTTTGAAATAGGAAATATTTGAAGGACACTTGTGGGAGAAATGGAACAATATATTTAGGAAAAACAAGAGAGTTGGGGACACGAGTTTTACAAACAGATTTTAAAATAGTTGGGTTTTGTTCAATAACTTTTCAGAATAACAGATTACCTGACTATTACCAAAGTCAAGTAATTATCTGACTATTACCGTAGTCAGATTTTTCTTGTCAGGATGGAGAAGGTAGTTGTGAGGATCTAACAAGGTAATATATGCTAAGAGCAGGGCCTGGCCCATGGTGCGAGTTCAGTAAATGTTTGGTATTATAAAGTTTCCCCTTATATGAGAGTCACTATAAACCCATCAAGAGGAGTTGGAATATAATTTCTTTAAGAGGAACCCTGATTGTATCACAAAACTTATAGGAAAAAATGGAGATTTAGATTCTGGGAACATAGCTGTGAATAACAGCCAATATGGAAGATAATACTTCACGTCCACTAAGATGGCCGTAATCGAAAGGGTCAAAAAAAACCGTTGGTGAGTATGTGGAGAAGTTGAAACCCATATACGTTGCTAGTAGGATTATCAAATGGTGTGGCCACTTTAGAAAACAATTTGGTAGTTCCTCAAAATGTTAAACATGGAGTTACTGTACGAGCCAGCAATTCTATTTCTAGGTATATACTCAAGAAGAATTAAAACGTATGTCCACACAAAAACTTGTACATGAATATCCGTAACGGCATTATTTATCAAAAAGTAGAAACAGCCCTGATGAGTGGATAAACAAAATATAGTATATCCATATGATGGAATGTTATTTTGCCATATTAAAATAATGATATATTGATATATGCTACAACATGGATGAACCTTGAGAACATTATGATAAGTGAAAAAAAAGCCAGATACAAAGGGAGGAAGGAAGGAAGGTAAGGAAGTGGTAAGGGGGGGAGGGGGGGTGGGAAAGAGGGATAGTTAATGATACATAATTGCCGAATATATTTCATTTCTCAGAAAAAAATTTGTTTTTACAGAAAGCAGTACTTTGGGTAGAGGAATAATTGTTCTGTGGAATTTCAGGCACCAAAGATAGTAGATGATGAAAATAATTGAAAAAGAGTGTCCTAATAGCCCTCAGCCCCAGAGTTAATAACTTACCTTTTTCATGTGTTATCTTTTCCCTGCCTGCTCTCCTTCTAAACACATGCTATATTTCTGATTTTATTCCTGTCTGGCATTAAAGTGACACTCGTACTGTCATGATCCTGACCACGCAGGACTTGCCTCTCCGTTTCAGAAGCTAATACTCTGGTGTAGCCAGGATCTTGGTTCCCTGAGGCAGAAAATATGTCTAGACTTCCAGGCTGAGGGTCTCAGCAAATCTGCAGCTCAGACACAACCCTCCCCTCACTCGACTCCCACCTCCAGAAAGCCCTTGGATGGATCATGGACAGAGCATGGCTGGAGGCCTGTGGTGTTCCCTTCCCAGTCCCCAGTGGACATAGTACATCAGGAAAGCTTCCTTGATGATGGCTTGCTGTGTTCTCAAGTAGCCAGAATGGCTCCAGCAAGGCTGAAGGCAGAGGAAGAACGTTGAAGGCTATTGTAGTAATCCAGGCAGGAGATATAGCAGGTGAGAAACTCGTCACTGTGTGAGTGGGTGTGGGAGCGACACACTGGGAAAATAGAGGAGTGTATGATCAACAGGGTTGTATGATCAACAGCGATTAATTTAGAAAGAGGGAGAAGGGGAGGAGCTCTCTGGCTTGAAAGGCCAAGGAAAAGGTGACGCCACTAATGAAATGACAAATCATAAGGAGGAGGTGCTTCGAGGAACACCGTGGAGGGCACATTGAGTCAGAAGACCCTGCAGGCCTTGGGGCTGAGAGTGAGCTGCAGCAGCTAGAATTTCGAATGGAAATAGGCTTTTAAAACCACGTGTTTTCTTAGCAATAGCAAAATACACCATTCAAAGCAGGAATGTGGAAGGAATGCATGACCTGATATATGAAATGTGGACCTTACCATAGCACAGCCCCTGAGGAGAGGATGAGGGAAAATTGAAGTGGGGAGAGAGACAACCTACTAATAAAGAGAGAACTTTCTGCAACTGTCCTTCTGATCAGGAAGGCCTGTGGAAACAGTTTTTGATGAAGTGCAAGAGTCTCCTGCCAGAAAAGGAGTCATTGACTCCTACTAATTAGAAGCTGACTTTCTCTGAACCACTGAATTTCAGCTTAACAATTTTACTGTAGAGAATAATGAGTTTGGGATGACTTTTTGAAGGCCACGTGGGTCAGTCTTCGATAATTTTGAGCCCCACCCCGGACCACCTTCCATCTCCAAGCTGTCCTAAATCACCTTATCTCAGGGCAGAGTCCAGCTTTCAAGTCACCTCTAGAGGAGGCTGCGTAATTGTTCATAAACTAGACAATATCCTAAAGGTATCTTGATGTTTACACGTCAACTTAGAGGTATGCCTAGTTGGACATGATTGAGAAAGTACAGAAATAGCTAGGTCTTTGTTATAGGAATTTAAAGGATGTCAAGCTGCCGAAATTGAACAAGTGCTTTAGGCCAAGTTCTAAAACAGCAGCTCTGACCACAGACTGAAGGACGGTCAAATGAGAATAGTTCTAAAAGTGCGATTGAACATCTACTGGACTTTGTAGCTACATTTGCACACACAGAGGAAAGTCACCATCAGCATCAGCATCCTGAAACACAAGAGCCCCTGACAAATAAATCACAAATGTCACAGCCGGACATCAATGACTAAAGTCTGGAGCAGAGAAAAATAACAAGCAAATACAAAGTCAATCATTTATTGTCAGTGAGATAGTCTGCTTAATTAAAGTCATAAATGGACATTATTACATTTAAAAGGGCTTTTTTCTTCACTTGTATATTAATTTCAAACGTTTCGCAGCAGCAACTCAATTAGTTTCTACTTCTATAGTTAATCAAAAAAAATTAGATAATTAAACTAACTTTTGAAAAAGCGTCTAACCAGATTCCTAATACATGAATTTACTGAATGCTCTTCCCTCACTCAATTTGTTAATTTACTGTATGTTATTTTCATCTATAGACATACATGTAACATTTAAAAATGTTACAAATAAGGATCATGCTTAATGTATCATGCTTAACTAGATATTTTTTCCCTTAAGTTAAAGTTTGTTGAACATTACTCAAATTGTCCAACTCTAAGATAAAAATGCAAAATACCTCTGTGGAGATCAGTTTGTAGCTCTTCTATATCTTTATTAAAATAATGTTCAGGTAACATTTGTAGCTTTCCAAACAACATGTATACTCAAGCATAATTTTTTGCCTTTCATCATCATATAAAGTTATAAATAAAGCATTCAAGACTATCGTTGGATGGTTTTCCTTTGACTTTATCAGTGAATTTATTATCTCCTGTAATGTCCCTGCCATCTCAGTTCTTTCTAAAAAGGCATTTCTTTTAAGGATAAGGAGAAGACCAAATCTTTATAGCTTAATATTAATAGAAGGCAGAGCTCAGAGGGTCACTGCAATTTGGTAAGCAAAGAAGCTCAATTTTCAATGCTGTTTTGACTTGTTCTAAATCAGAGAAAGGGAGAGATTGTTTCACACGGCTAGTATGATTATCATAACCTCAAAATACAAATCCGATATGCTGTCAAGAATCACCAACATTCCTCCTGCTAAGAAGCCACAAACTAATCTTTGGTGCTTCTTTTTTGTTCCTAATCATACACAGAGTTGGGCTCCATATTGATATGTAGTGTAAGAAAAGCCAACTTTGAAACCATCTTTTAACTCACTCAGAAGGCAAATCAGTTTACCTTCCCAAGGACTTTGTTTTCAAGATTTTCTCAAGGGTACTAAGTGTTATGAATGATCTAACATTATTTTCTCAAATTGGTCCATATCAATCTGCTATTTGCAAAAAGGTAAGTAAGTGGCAAGATGCCCATATGCGGTAAGATGATAGAAATATAAATAAAAGAAAGGTAAAAGGCCAAGATACAGTGATAGACAAGAAACCAGAAGCTTGACAATGACACAGACATGTAAGTATATATGTAGATACCTTACACACCCCCACACCTTTTTGCTTCTATTTTTAGCTTGGTTCCTTGGAGAGTGTAAGAATTATGGAGAAAGAAAGGAGTTTGAATCTTGGTCTGCACATATTAACTGTGTGTCTTTAGGCCAGTTATTTAAATTCTCTGAGACTCACATTTCCCATTATAAAAAGAGCTTATAAAAATATTTCTAATAAGGTTATTGCAAAAATAAATGGAAACTGTAGAAATGTAGCCCAGCATGTGCAATAAATAGTTCCTGGCCCTACTTTCTTTCAACAAATATGTATCGGTTCTTCATAAATGCTTTTGGTGGTGCTGTCACCACCAAAAGGGTGGTGGCGGCAAAAGTACTGATCTTCATTTCTCAAACATTGGGTAAAAGATTACTTTCGAAACAATTTCTCTCCATTTCCAGACCTGTCCACTTCTAAACTATGCTCAGCCCATCTTCTGTCTGCTTCTCGGTAATAGTTTGTTTGTTGTCTGCATGACAGTATCATGATGTGTCAAGATTTGTGGGGGTAGAAGTGTTCCTTCTACATGGGCAGTTGTCCTGCTTGAATCAGAATAATGAGTGACATACAGATGGACTGCCTGGAGTGGCTCATCACTTCCATTACGTGAACATCACACAGCAATCTTCCATGGTTTGCCAGCACCACCCATGCTCCCCATCTCTGGAAAGTAATAATATTCCACACATTCAAAATAACATCAATTTTTAAGCCTTAAAGTAACTTTCTGTGTAGATATTTTTTAAATGGAGCATTTTACTTTGTCCTTGTAAGTGTTCTTAAAAATTTCCATGCTATGCAAAATCATGCAACAGATGCCAGGAGCTTATGGGGAAAAGGGAATTTAGAGGCATAGGACTTGTGGGACATCAAAATTTGGCCACCCTGAAATATATCTCTTTACCTTGATTGTTTTCTCTGAAGGACATTTGACCTCCCCCACTAACTGCCTAAAGAATTTGACATGGTGGCTCCTTCCTGGAGCGGATCTTCTATCATGATGGCTGTAAAGATAGTGTAGAATGGATGTTGCAATGGGAGGGGCACCAAGCCCCTTTTATCAAAAACTCTGTCTCTCCCTGACCACATTATCTATAGATGACCCCGAAAAGAATTGTCCTCCTGCCCTCTGAAGTCCCAGGCCACTACCCACCCCCAACACGCTGCTTGCCTTTAGCTGCAATACTTAAGCAAGCAGCTTAGACAGAGGGGCGAGTTGCTCATTTCTGAGCTTCTCCCATGTATACATGTTATTAACTTGGTATTATTTTCTCCTGCTAACCTGTCTTATTGATTATTTGGCCAGTCATAAGAACCTTAAAGAAAAGGGCAGAGGGGGATTCACCCTCTTCCCCCGACAGACTCAAAGAATTCATGAGTGAAAAAATATATATAGGAGCGTAAGAAACCAGTAGCACAGTTTTACATGTATTAAATGGTTAAGAAATACGTAATGTTCCAATAAATATGGTACTTTCCCTTAAAAAGACCTGAAGCTTGTTTGTGGAAGCAAACACTTAAAGGGTGCAGCTTGTGAGTTATTGTAAAGTGGTGAAGTAGGATTTTGTCTGAAATCAGACAAAAAGTTAACACTAGATGTGCACGGATATAGCTCATAACATACAGTGAACTGAGCTGGCTGGCAGATGTTTGAGATGAGTGCGTGTGTGCATATATTTCTAGATACCTCTTTTCAGCTGTGTGCAGTTTCCTAAGTTCACTTAGTATTTCACGTGAACAAAAATGTCCATAAGCAAACAGAAAATGTGTGTTATGCTCAAATTGATGCCTAATATATCAATCGTATTAGAAGAAATTCGTGTTTTTAAAACATGAAATTATAGCAGAAATGAATGTAAGTAATTTGTCTTCAGAATATATACACACACTACTTGGGATGGGGGATAGGGCTGAGAAAACATTCTCAAGTGAGCCAAGTGGTTTTATGCAATTAACCAATACCTATTTTAAGAAAACCAGTATCCTTATATCCTTCTTAAAAAGTGGATGGGATTTATGATCCATTGGCTCCATTTTGGATTAAGTTTACTTGGTGAAAGAATAGATACCAGATAAATCATAACACTGCCTATGTTTGGTTTTGAATCTCTTTATTTAAAGAAATTCATTTTCCAAATTAGAATTTATTCCAGATTATGTAAAATTCACTCCTATTCTCAGATGACACTCATGTGACTGAAGCGGGGTAAAGTTTGGTAAGAATAGGTTGGGTGACTAGGGGGAATGAGCCTGGGCATTATATATCCCTTCAAGGAGCCAAGGGCGATTTAGTGGCCACGTGTTTAGAACCTTCGAGATGTAAGGAGAAAAATCTCAGACTGTCCAGTACAGTCTGGGACCCCAGTCACGACCCAGGTATTCTCATTTGATGGTCTCTCACCTAGACTCATCTCAGGAATAGGGGGATTTCATTCAAGGCTTTTGTCTTCCCTCTGGCTACCTTCCTTGTATACTTTTTGATTTATTGATGGTTTTCTTATTTTTTAATTACAGTACTTTACACATGCAGTTAGAAACAGCAAATTGTACTGAAGGGTTTATCAGCAGCAACGATGGCAATGACAACAACAGAAACATGAAAAAGACAGCAGTGTCACACCACCTCCTTTCCCCAAAGCAAAACCTTCATATCATCCTTCTCTCCAGTCCCCAGTCAAGAACAAAGGCATACTGGGAGATGTCCACATCCGGTTTAAGATGAGTCTTACTTAAGCCACTGAATGGAGAAGGAGGGAGTAACAAAAGCATTAGTCTATATCTGGAACAACCACCGCATCATGTCATTCTTTTTTCCCTCTTGGTTTCATTCCTAGAGACAGCCTGATATAAGTAAGAAAACAGATCTTGCACTGCCCTTGCCCCCAAACTCTTACTTCCACCTTCCTGCCCACCACCCCACATATCTTCTGACTTCCTCTGGACCCCTCACAATTCTCTTTTTCCTTAGCCTCACTTCTTTTCCCCAGCTAAGGTCTTGGTACTCTCACCCCACTCCCCACCCCATTTCTCTGTATCTTGCCCTTATATCAGGTTTTCACACCAAGGGGTCAATGACTGATGACAAATGTGTTAGAAATAGGATCACTTAGTGGTTAGCCCAGTAGACTTGGGTTTCTATCCAGTCTTTCCCGTTTTAGTGTAACCCTGGATTAGAAGTTACTTCACCTCTCTAGGCTTCAGTCACACTGCCTCTAAAATTAATATAATAACTTTTCAGGATTGCTTTGAGACTAAAATACGCTATGTAAAATCCTAGCACGTAATAAGTGCCATGATAATGCTTTCATTTCCCCTGTACTGACAATCTTTTGCAAAAAAGAAACAAAAAGGGTTTAGGTATTAAGAGGTCATCCTACCCTTTATAGGGTAATACAAGTTATCACTCAAGGGCAAAGAGGAAGTTAATTGATGTCTGGAATAGGTTCAGAGACCTCTACTTTAAAGATTGCAGATATGCTTTCAGATGCAAGGTGGTGTGGCATATAGTTAAGCCCTCAGGCTTATTCAAAAAAACAAAAAACCAAAAAACAGATGATCCTGACAATCCTGACTCTGGCACTATTAGCTGAGTTGCCTTGGGCAAGTTACTTAGTCTACCTAGGTTTCATCTGTAAAACAGAGATAATAATAGTACCTACTTCATAGATGTGTGTGTGTGAGTGTGAGTGTCTGTGAGAGAGACAGAGAGAGAATTAAGTGAAATAACACATTTAAGTACTCAGCTCAGCGCCTGGTTTGCATGAGATACATATTTTTATTTTTGTTATTTTTAAAGTGTTCATGAGAAGGTAATGATGAAGTTTGTGATGATGGTCTCATGCAGTGTAAAAAATACCAAGACTTCAATAAGGCTTAAAAGTTCTTACAAACTTTTTAATGAAGGAGTTTATTTCTGCCATTGCTATGGACATTTAATCAGACCATGGATACAAAGCGTGCTATGTGAATTTACTTCTCTACCACGGGAGAACTGGATCCATCACCCACTAACACAACATGAGTTGAATATTATGAAATGTTATCAGAGGGATAATTCACTGAGGGAAATACTAACTGTACTACTTGCCCTAGTTTCCGTGCTGCAGGTAGCGATGACATCAACATAAATTTAGTCAGGGGTAACTTGAAATATTTACTGCCGTCCTCTGAGACTCCACCTGAAATGAAATCCCAGGAAAATGACAGTACAGAAGACTAAGCAGTTGAATGTTTACAGTAGTTCTTTTAAAAGTAGTTCATCTTCAGGGAGCACAGGGAGGATTTCCAAAGCAGACTGATCATTAGAATAGATAAATATTAAAATACACATTGGAGTTTTTTTGGTCCATCTTCAGGATCCCATGTCATTCCTGTACAACCCATAAAGCGTGAGACTGCATCACCTGCTCTAAAGCCCAGGACAAGTGTATACAAGACCCCATCTAGGTACGTCACAGCCCAAACTCCCTGCCTTGTGGATCTTTAAGTTTTAGAAATAGAACTGGAAAAATATGAGTCTGTAGAAATATGATGTTCTACTTAATCTCATTCCCTCCACTTTATGTGTCTTACCTACTAAGTATATCTCTCTTAAATAAGTTGCGTTTCTCCTTTCCAAAGCTGACTTTCTAAATTCGATTTTTCCTCTCATAAAATTGTTTACAAATTAGGCAATTATTTATGTTGAAGATTCTCTTCATGTACCTGGCATCTTCCCAAACCTCAGAGAAAATCATCTATTTGGGGTAATGTTCTGTCTCTGTGGCTGAGAGTTACAATTACCTTGTCTCTTGCCACCTAACCCTTCATCTGGGGTTGAGATGGGTATCCTGTGTTGGAGAACAGTACATATGTAGATCTGGGAGCTAGACCAGCCTTTTCCAGGCATAATTTTTCCTGTGGATAGCAATATGTTTTCATTATGACTTTATTTAATTCCAGAAAAAACATTATACAAACCAGTTTCCAATTTCCCAGGAAACATTGCACGGTGTCCGAATTTAATATTATAGTAAAAAAACGATAATATGGGAACTAACTTATCTTTTTCTTCTCGGAAGATAAAAACCACTAGACCAAGGCAAACAAGCCACTTGCTCCTCCTAGCACGCTCTCTCAATATTGTTCACCTCCTCTCCATGTATGCATTATTAGAGAGGTCATGGGTAAAAGAGGTAATAACACATCCATTAATAACACACTAAGGATTCATAAGCTTGATGGTAGTGATCTAACATCCTGGCTGGTATCACATGATGCTTTGAGTGATTAAAAACAAGGATTTGGTGTTTGACAAATAGAAGGGAAGCATTAGACAAAAATGGAATTTAGCACCAAGGCTCAGACTCACCCAATTTCTCTGTAATGATGGTTTGTATCGATTACTGTACAAGGGAAACTAGCTAAGGGGGGGTGTTTGAAGTTAAAATCCAGTCCATGCTCCATGCACTGAGTGCTGTGCTACAGGACAAAATCTGGCCAGAGAGGGTGCCACTTTAAAAACTGGAACCAAGATAATGTAGGAGCTAGTTCAGGATCTGGATCAATGGATTCAACCCTGAAGTCAATTGTTAAATTCCTGAATTTTAAATTAATACTCCTTAATACTCTTTGGTTGTATGTGTGTGTGTGTGTGTGTGTGTGTGCACGCACATGCCCATGCTTGTGGGTGAGGGAAGATATATTAAACAGAAAGAGTAATTTGATAAATAAATACAAAGAAGCCTAAAACAGAACCTCAGATAAAACAGAGCCATTAGAGCATGTTCCTTCTCTCTCTCGTGTCTGCTTCTCTCTGGATATTAGCTTCATTTTTCTCTCCTATCAAAGACTAGCTTTCTCTACATGTCCAAAACTTAAGACTGACAAGTACTCTCCAGTTTTACAGTGTATAGCTTCTTCCCAGAGAGAGGCAAATTTCAAGTTCTTTCCTGATTCTATTTTCCAAATGTTCAGGAAAGAGACTCATTAGCTAAATTTGAATGTAAGATTTTTCTAGAGCTGCTATAAAAAAACACCACAAATTAGGTGCCTTAAAAATAGAAATGTGTTTCCTCACAGTTCTAGAAGCTCCAAATCCAAAATCAAGATATCAGCGGGGTCGGTTCCCTCTGATGACACTTGAGAAGGATCTGTTTCGGGCCTCTCTCCTCAGCTCGTAGATGGCTGTCTTCTCCCTGTGTCTCTTCACATTGTCTTCTCTTTATGCACGCCACTCTCTGTGTTCTAATTTCTCCTTTTTATAAGTGAATCAGTCATATTGGATTATAGCCCATCCTAATGACCTCACTTTAACTTGATGAGCTCTGTAATGACCCTATCTCCAAATAAAGTCACATTTTGAGGTGCTGGGATTTAGGACTTAACATATGAATTACGGGGAGTCGGGAACACAATGCAACCCATAACACATGTACAGGAGCACCCAGCTGACAACTCTCATGAGTGTTGTTTGCTAACACCTCACAACAGCCCCCTACCCCTGAGAATTCTTCTCAGTCAAACAGAAGCTGCCTTGCCTACAACATTACCCTCTATCACCAAAAGACTAGGTGGGCCACAGACAAATAGTGGCTGACTTGGAGGTACAAAAGTCCAGCCTCCTTGCCTCAAGATTGGACCAATAGAGTGGTCCAATCTAGAAGCTCTAGAGCTTCTCGTGGGTCTGGCTGTGATTTTATGACATCTTTAAGAGTTTTGTGCATTCAGTTCATCTTCCTTACTCAATTGCAAACTTCTTCCATCATTTATAATAATTATAAACTTTTATAATAATCATTATCAATAGCATTTTCAATGAACAACTACTTTTGTCCATCCATTAGATCTTGTGGCACAATGCTGGATGCATTCTTGGTAAACACGTATTTGGAAAGAGAACTTGGTAAGATGAGGCTTAGCATCACTTATACAAGGTACATCGAGCAAGAACAGCAAGCAATGAACAACAGGAGTACTGACTTTTATGAGATGTAACTAGACTCCTAGGCACTGAAAATACGCTAAGAAATTGTATCAAGCTGGAAGACTAAAAAGGCAGTATTTGTAACACGAAGGACAGTGCTTTGTTGCTATAGAACACTATACTGTGTTGAAACTTAGATTAAGAACAAAATTAGTCTATCCCTCCTCTTCTCTAATTAGAGGATATCTTCTAAGACAAGAAATTTAGATGCTTTAGGGAGATATTTGTTTTTTTAACAAGACAAAGGAAAAGTTGGCTTCAACACAGATTTTCATCTTTGTCAATTCAGGCATTGAAAATGACCAGCATGCTAGTTCATTAAGTGAAGTGGTGAACATTTTGAATTGCTGAAAAGTAAGAATTATAAAATACATTAAAAGGCACAATCACCACAATCTGTATAATAAAATGCTATAAAAGTCATTCTGGTACAGTGCTGCCAGAACCTGTTTTAATGAACTAATTCTGAAAATTTGTCATTATCATATTTATTGTTAGGATGAAAATAATGCTCCTAGAGAGACTGAAAGAGCTTATTCTATGAAGTAATATAATTTATCCCCTATATACTTGTCTAAATCATTGTTTCTTGGATTTATTCTGACAATACATTCTTACATGTGTGTTGGACTTTACAATTTAAAAGCACACTTATCAGAGGACTTCTGGTTCTGGTCAAATGGAGTGGCCTTCTTCTTTTAGCCCAACCTGGACATAACACAATGACCCAGCACAGGAAGACCCTATAAGGTGAAAAGAAGCTGAAGTGCCTAGAGAACTGAAGACTTGAGAAACAACACGGGAATGAGTTTCCTGGGTTTTCTTATCGCCTCCCATATATCCTGGACAGGACACTGCAGAAGCCTCCAACCCAGAACTGTTGACAGGCATAGAAACATTAAAAAAAAAAATCCTCCAAGAAGAGCCTGTCGCCTCTAGTCAAACGACCAAGAAATGGGTGGCCTAAGAAAAATTAACAATACCCAACCTACTCCAGCCAAATACCAACAGAAAAACCATACAAACATACCACTCCCACCCTTTCAGAAGAGCCGAATGGAAACTGACCTTCTACCCCACCTCCAGGGAAGCATCCTGTGGAAGCAGGCAGTGGAGCTCCAATTCCTCTGCACACCAGTGAAACTGAATGGAAAGCTGGTCTTCAATCCTCTGCTCACTGAAAGAGGGTGGTGTTTCAAATCCCACATCCAAGTAGTGTCAGTAGGGCAGAGTGGGGAGCTGATCTCCATCTCTTGCACAGTGGAAGCAGGAGGTATTCTAATTCTCCTGCCAGCGTGGTACTAACAGAAGCCAGCAGTAAGCTGAGCCTTCACTCCCACTCAGATTTAACAAGAAGCTGGAAATGGGCTTAGTTGGAACTCTGCCTCCTCTCTCCCCTTGCCAAGTGTCAATGAGGCCCTGGGTGGAGCTGAGCTTCAGCCCTCAACCTGTAGCAATAAAGTGATGTGAGTCAGCTCTCTGTTTTCCTCTTCCCTGGTGTAGGCTGGTCACAGCAGGGAGCTGAAATTGATGCCCCACTTTTTCCAGGAAGGTGTTAGTGAACAGAGGTGGGAGCTAAACTTCCACCTGATCCATTTGCAATGAGGCAGCAATACACTTTTACCAGTGTTGGGAGGGAACCACAGAAAGCCGAACACGCGTGTCCACCTGCCCTCACATTACACCTCAGTAGGGGGAATGCAGGATTCAGAATCTTATAATATAATATCCAAACTGTACTTGATACAATAAAAAATCAGTCATCATGCCAAAACTCAGGAAGATCACAACTTGAATGAGAAAATATCATTAACAGATGCCAACATTGAAATGAATCAGTTATTGAAATTATCTGACAAGGATTTTAGAGAAGCCATCATAAAAATGCTTCAATGCATAATTACTAATTAACTTGAAACTAACAAATAAATAGAAAACTTAAGCCAAGAAATATGCTATAAAAAAGAACCAATGAGGGGCCGGCCAGTGGTATAGCAGTAAAGCTCACATACTCTGCTTTGGCAGCCCGGGGTTTGCAGGTTTGTATCCCGGGCGCAGACCTATGCATCGCTTATCAAGCCGTGCTATGGCAGCGTCCCATATAAAGCAGAGGAAGATGGACAGGAATGTTAGCCCAGGGCCAATCTTCCTCAGCAAAAAGGAGGAGGATTGGCAACAGATATTAGCTCAGGGCTAATGTTCCTCAAAATAAAGAAAGAAAGAACCAATGAAAATTCTAGAACTGAAAAATGCAATAAAATTAAAACAAAACAAAAAAACACAGAACTTACCAGATAGGCTCAATAGTAAAGTGAAAATGATAGATATTAGAATCAGTGAACTTGAAGACAGCAATACAGTTCACCAAATCTGAAAAACAGAGAGAAAATAGATCATAAAAGAATTAACAGAGTATAAGGGAGCTGTGTTATAGTAACAAATGAGCTAACATTCATAACATCAGAGTCCCAGGAGTGAGGAGAGAGAGAAAGAATAAGACAGAAAATGTATTAAAAGAAAAAATGGCTGAAAACTTCCCAAATGTAGTGAAAGACATAAACCTACAGATTCAAGAAGATGAGTGAACTTCAAATAGAATAAACTCAAAGATAATAATTAAACTTCTGAAAACTAAAGACATAGAAAAATTCTTAAAAGCAGTCAGAGAAATCTGACTCATTACTTATAGGGAAATACCAATTAGAATGATTCAGATTTCTCATCTGAAAAGACACAGGCCAGAAGGAAGTGGAACAACATTTTTCAAGTGCTGAAAGAAAAGAGTTATCAACCATGATTTCTATATCTGGCAAAAATATCCTTCAGAAATGAAGAGGTCCTCAAGACATTCTCAGACAAAGGAAAACTAAGAGAATTTTTTGCTAGCATAACCACCTTTAATGAACGGCTAAAGTAAGTTCTCTAAACAGAAAAGAAATAACAGAAGAAGGCGTGGAATTTCAGAAAAGAAAGAACAACAGAAAGGGCAAAAGTAGGGGTAAATATAATATCCTAATCTACTTCTCATGAGCTTCTTAAATAATATTTGATTGTTGAAACAAAAATTATAACACCACATGACATGTTGCTCAATGTAGGTATAGGGAATACTTAGATAATTATACTTAAAAGGTGGGGAGAGTAAAGGGATCCAAATGGAAGTGAGATTTCCACCTTTCATTCAAAGTGGAAAAAGCACGTTATCATTTAAATTTTATGAGTGAAGTAAAGCAGAGGTTATCAACCACTTCCACAAGTGAATAGTGAGGCTTAAAGATGTTGTATCGTTGCCTAAAATCATCTTTCATATACATACAAGGTACCTATTTTTCTGAAATACCAGTAATTCTAAGTCAGTGGGATCTGAATAACAAAGAGCTATTTTCCTTTTTAAAAAGAGAATTAGAACTTTATGAGTGTAATGGAAACTATCTAAAACAGGATTATGATAATGGTTGCACAACTGTTTAAATTTCCTAAAACTCAGAACGTTACACGTAAAATGGATGCATTTTATGGCATGTAGATTATACCTCAATATTGCTGTTGAAAAAGAGAGATGATTAGTATAACATGCCAATAAAGTAAAAATTCAAGGACAA
Organism: Diceros bicornis minor; assembly: GCF_020826845.1. Taxonomy (NCBI): domain Eukaryota; kingdom Metazoa; phylum Chordata; class Mammalia; order Perissodactyla; family Rhinocerotidae; genus Diceros; species Diceros bicornis. The sequence continues at coordinate 72,814,384 of NC_080745.1, forward strand.
AAGCAAATTTCTGGATTAATTCCTGTAGTTCAGAGAGACATGTCCTATGTCGTAGAGACCCTTTGAGGTTCCAGTAGGAATTGGGGAAGCCCATTCCTATAGTTTTTGGCTGGGCTTGACAATCCTGCCAAATTTGTCTTTTTAAAAAATTTATTTACCTCCTTCAATTGGAAAGGAAGTTCATATACACACATATTTTCATTTAAAAACATAGTAGTGCTTTTTTATCTATGTAGAAAGGAACAGATAATTGAAACAAAATCATCTTTTGAAGTTTCACCCCAGAATCCCTTCTTCTTGCTCCATTTCTGCATTGCTACTGTAGAAGATTATATGTGAAGGGAATTATAGTCACCATTTACATAAAACAAAATTTTTTTTTGGTGAGGAAGTTTAGCCCTGAGCTCACATCCTTGCTGATCCTCCTCTTTTTGCTGAGGAAGACCGGCTCTGAGCTAACATCTATTGCCAATCCTCCTCCTTTTTTTCCCCAAAGCCCCAGTAGATAGTTGTATGTCATAGTTGCACATCCTTCTAGTTGCTGTATGTGGGGTGCGGCCTCAGCATGGCACGAGAAGCGGCGCGTCAGTGCGCGCCCGGGATCCGAACCCGGGCCGCCAGTAGCGGAGCACTAGCACTTAACCGCTAAGCCACGAGGCCGGCCCCACATAAAACAAAAGTTTTAGCTGGTGGCAGTTCAGGTTCAATTAACTCCTCTAATAATAAGGGTAAAATGTGGTTACTGTATTATGCTTGAATCCAATTAGAATTATTATGTTTGAACACTTCCTTTTGTAACTTTATTTAATGTCAATAACACAGTACTGAAAAATATTTCATGGGGTAAATGGGGACAGCATGAGGGGGAATGTAAGCAAAGGTCTATATCACGAAATCAGACATAGTCTTTATCTACCCCTTTATTTTAGAGGTAAAGGAGGGCATTTTCTGCAGAAATCAGGACAGAAATTTCAAATATAAAATTCTTTAAGGCATATCATTATTATCATTTTTATTGCTATTACATCATGAAAGCTAGTGTTATTAATGAGACACAAACCAGCAACAATGGAAGGAACATGGAGTTTGGAACCAACTGAACAAGGTCCAAATGACAGCTTGATGGTGGGTAAGCCATAAATTCTCTGAACTGACATTTTTTTGTTTCATCTGGAATGTGGAATTAATAACACTTATTTTAAGGAGTCAACGGATATGATGGGTCTTAATAAGGTATAAATTATAACATGAAGTTGGAACAATAATTATTCCTTCTGAAATTATTTTAAACTATGTAGTTCTAGATAATAAAAGTCTTCCCTGAGTAACGTGTGATAATTAAAAAAAAATTGTTAACCAATTTACTTTAATATCTTTAAGATGGATAATTAGCCCTCTCATTCCGCTAGACTACTTATTTTTTTCTATGAATGAGGTTTTCTAAAAGGCAATAGGAAAGTTCATGACCTCATGCTGGAAATGTACACCTTTTTAATGATTGAGTGGATACCAGTAGAAGTACAGAGGTTCTTTAAAGAAACTGAAGCCAAGCGCTGAAGGCTTAGTTCTTGGTTTGCAATCACCAGTGCTTTCCAGCTGTGGCCGAGGTTCAGTTCTGTGTCCACAAAGGTATAGACAGTCAATCTCAAAAATATTTCATTCCCATTTGCAGATAAGTAAACTGAAGCTGAAGGAGTTTAATTAACTTCCCCAAGTCCACACAATTAGTAATTGAAAGAGATGTATTTGGTCCAGATTTTGCCTTGGAAGCCCCCAAGTCCATTTTCTTTTCACTCCCCTGCACTATCCTCGACAGCCAGGCATTATTCCTATAGAGCTGAGCCTTCAACGCTGTTATTTACCTTTGCTTAATGGTTAAGCCTTAACTCAATGGCTAATTCCTCTCCTAGCCTTCTACTTTAGGCAAAACATCCATTAGATCTTAATGATGTTCTAAAGAGAGAAGGTCAGATAGCTCCTAGATGGCTGTTATGAACCAGATGAGGGCAGGAGCAAATGAAAGATGAGCTTCTTTATTTCTTAGCAATGTGAGAATGCAGAATCAGATACCAGATTATTGAGCAGCTTGGAAGGCAAGGTCTCAGAACTGGCAGCTGGCTGCCCTTTGGTTGGAAGGCTGGGCCAGGGGCAAGAACAAAGAGTGAATATGACCCACACTCCACTATTGCCATGGATCCATTGACCAGCCCACCAGCCCAAAGGAGGCTTTAGCTTTCCCTCACACAGATGACACAACCAGAAGATATTCACTTTCAAACACAAAGCGTCCATTTGTCCCAACCTGCTGTTGGAAAATATTCATAACCAGGATCAGCCATTGGCATGATCAGACTCAAAAGTGTCAAGTTGCTGAAGCCATTTGGAGATTCTGTGACAGAGCCTGAAATGGCTTGCCTGTGTGTATGTCCATTTTTGTGTATGTGTTCATCGTTTCCATTAGTTCATTTGCTGGGAAGGCAATGCTCATAAGGCCAGAGTTATAAATGTGATCCCTGTGTGGAATACAAATTTGCTTTTTCCACAATTAGTCCTTCTATTTCAACCCCATCCAAAGCCCCTTTAAGTCACAGAGAAGGTCAGGACAGGAAGTATGGGTCACACAAAGAAAACCATCCCAACTACTAGGAAAAATATGTATATGTATGTTTATACATATAAATAAATAACAATGACAAAAAAAATCAAAGGGGCATCATCTGACAGAGGCATGATGGTGTCTTTTTACATAGAAAGCATTGTTAGGCCTTTCCTCTAGAGCTTGAGACACTGTCTTAGAGTAAGAATTACCCATGAAGTAGATTTGGTCATTGCAATGTTGTTTGAAAGAACTGAATTTATGAATTTATATATGTTATGTTACCTCAGGGACAATCTTCCTCAAGCAAAAAGAGGAAGATTGGCAACAGATGTTAGCTCAGGGCCAATACTCAGAGAAAGATAGAGACTGGAAAAAGAGATAGAATTAAGATACTCAAGGAAAGATCAGAGACAAACAGAAAGGCAGGAGACACTATTTTTATCTCCTTATAGTTTTCTAGCTTCTAGATTCCACATCCATGAGATCTTCAATAGCACTCTATCCTTAAAATAATCCCCACCCTAGCCCCTACCCTGTTTAGGCAAATTAGTTTAAGTAAGTTATTTTCCTTTATATCCCAAAGATAAGTGCATGTCCTCAGCTGCATAGAGCCCCTCATTCAAGGTCACACCCCTTCCTGGGGCAGTTCATTTAATCTTCACCAAAACTCTGAAGAGTAGACACTAGCATTCTCCCCATTGTTAGGGTACCCATGAAATAAAGTTTGCAAACCAGAAACAAGTGAAAGTGTGAATAAACTAAGAATGTCCCTAGCAAACCAGAGAGCGTGATAACAAAAGCTACTACAGATGTGGAATGGGAAGTCCAGAGGAACCATAACTCCTTGGTGATCTGATCAAGACAAGTGATCAGGAGGTCCAGCCCAGATATTTCCCATAGGCTTCTGAGGCTTCCTGACTCCTCCTTTTCAGAGTTTTGTCTCCATTTAGCACTATTGTTTGCAAAATCACAGCCAAAAAGACAAAGCTGATCCATGTTGCCATATAAAAAATGGCCCAAATCTAGAACCAAAAGGTGAGGAATGCAATTAGGGTCCTTAAAGTAAGAAAATAAACAACCTGTGCAAGTTTAAGAGATGCTCCTTCTGACTCTAGGCCATTAATCATGGATAGGTCTGTCTCTGCAGCTATTAATCCTGACACCACAGTTCTGGAACAAAGGGAAATAATAAAGCTGCACTATGTGTCTTCCCTGTGAGCTCAGGTGCCTGGCAACTAATGTAGACATAAAAGGTGAGTTGCATTGGGTTGTTTTCTGGTCTTGTGATTCCGAAGGGACTGGACTGGAGTGTCAAGAGGTCAAGTCACCTCTGCTCTAAGGAGAGTAGTGACATATTTCTATGCCTTTGAGCTACATCTTGTGATGTTCAAGGAGTCTCTGGTCATCCCTGGCATGGAACAGCGGGGCAGTAGCTCTCTGCATCTTTAAGAACAATGTAGCCAACTGTCGCTTTTTCTCTCAAGTGCCTTACCTAGTGTGGGATTTGGGGAAAAAGTGTGGTCAGTCAGCTCTAAGTTTACAAATTTTACTGTCTACCCACTATTGTCAGCCAGTTTAGTGGTTGTAATCATGGACCCTGGCATCAGATAGATTTCGGTTTAAATGCTGACTTTAGCATTTACTAGCTGTGTGACCAGGGATAAGTTATTTAACCTTGCTGGTCCTTACCATAAACAAGGATATTGACTGCTTACCTTATGGATCTACTGAGAGGAAGGCATGAAAGGAATGCATGTAAATTGTGTACAAGGCCTTTCACAAATTCACTTTTGATAAATACTTGCTATTATAAAAAATAATAAAGTTTAGAGCAGACTTATGAGGGCATTCTTCAGGACCAGAATGAGAGGTAATCTGGATATGTTTTTTAAACTTCTGTGAAGAAAGAAAGGAAGGGAGTAAGTCAGGGGAGTGGTAGCTTCAATAGTTTATTCAGGCTTTCCTCTCAGCTCAGTTGAAGGAGCAGGTTCACAACTATGCTATAGAATTCTGGATGAGCAAAGGCTGCATGTGTGTGTGCATGCACATACACACACACGCGCACACACACACACACACACACACACCTCTAGATACCTCTTTATAGTATGACATTATCTTGGAGATCTTTTCATCTTTACAGATACATTTGCTTCAATTTTGTTAACTGGCTAAAAACTTATTTGTCTAGATGTATTATAATCTATTATCCACTCCATTTTGGTGGTGTTACTAGAAAAAGGCCAGTGGTTGTTGTATGGATGACAAGTAGGTAAAGGAAACAAGGAAAGGATGGAGATGTAACCAAAAGCCCAATCATTCAGTGTCTCGTAGATCAAGATAAGGCATCACTCTTTTATTGAAAGTACAATAGGATGATCTCTAAGGAAGAATGTCCATTAATGGCTTTGTTTCACTAATATGATCAACACTGCAATAAACATCTTTCTATACATCTTTGTGCACATGTGTAAATATGGCTTCAAGAACAATTGCTAGAAGTGGAATTATTAAGTCAAATGATTTGCACATTTTTAAAGTTGATAGATACGGATTAATTTCTTTATGGAAATGTTTTGCTGGGACTCTGAGTCGAAGCGTATGAGAGCCCACATCCAAGCCAAGCATGGCTAACTTATTATTATCAAAAATTTTAAGAATTGTCAATCTTTAAGACAAAAAACAATGAAATGGAATTTCTTCTTCTACTAGGGTCAGGTTCTATACTCAGCCCATAACATAAAAATTGCATGCTGTCAAAATTATCCTGGAAAGTCTCTCGAGTCTCCCATAATGTATAATGTATGCAGTTGGAAATACACAGCAGTGCACAGTAATACATGTACCCTGGAGTGAAAGAACCATTGACCCAGATAAAAGGAAGGAACAGAGAGAAAGCACCCACACTGATGTCTGGAAACTAAAACCACTCTGCTTTCAAGAAAACTGTCACAACTCTGGCATTTTTCCCTTGAGCAGTGGAAGAGTCTCCCACACCCTAGTTGTTAGGTCCAGGTAAAAAGCGACCCACATTCTACCTCCACCTTGGCTGCCACAGCACACTGAAACACCTTTATAAAAAAAAAGTCTCTATTAGCTACACCCCTACTAGAGCCTGTGCCTTATAAGATCAATTATGCATCAAGTTAAATTCACCCTCCCTCTCTTGATTATGAAAAGTGTCTTCTTTTCTCTTGACCAGCACTGAGATTATGATGAGTTTCAACTGTATTAACTCCAACCAAGAGAAAGACATAAAACAAGCCCCTCCCTGAAAGAGACACAGGCCTGTGGGACGGTGATTAGTTGACCTGCAGTGCAATGAGCTGCTGCAGAAGTTCATTGAGCAGAGTCCTGAAGAGGCGGCCATTAGCAAGGCTGCATTTCAGAGAGACAGGGGTGAGGCTAGATATATGGTCATTCATTCATGTTGTCACATGAACTTCCCCTTCTGCCTGCTCCCAGTGATCACTCCAAGCTTCCTCTTTCAGGGATGTATTAATCCAAGGCAAAGATGGTCAGAGCAACATACAACTAAAAAATGTCAGTTCTGGAAAGAGCCTTGTACTGAACTGTAGCATTTTGTGAAGAAGAAAACTGAGGCGTAATATAAATACATGACATGTTGAGGGTCACATTACACAAAAAAGAAAATGTATCTCCATTACTAATCTTCCTTTTACATTTCCTATTGCAGATATACTTGTTACTCTATTCATTTTATTTTAAAATGTTCCTAAATCTAAGAAGAAGCAAATCCTCACAAGGAAATTTTTCCTCTCTCACTTGAACACATTAATGTGTTCTTTAATGTGTCTTTATTTTTTTTTATTTTCTTAACTATTTCTTAAAATGTCTAAGTAAAATCACTTTTATGCACTTTGTTCAGTTCAAAAACCCAAAGAACAGCAGAAGCAGCCAGATGCCTGATAAAGAGCTTTACATTCTCACCACTAACAAGTTCCATTTTAATATTGTACAGAATGGGTGGAATGGAGTTAATAACCACTCAGAATCTACCATTGGCCAGATATTGTATAGAGGTCTCTCATACATTCTCCACCTTGCAGCAATTCTGTGATACCAATTATGGCATCCTTAAGACCATTTCACAGGTGAAGCAGCTTAATCCTAGGCAGTTTAAGGGAAATCCTTCAAGATTGCTTAGCAAGTAAATGAATGAGCAGAGATTGAAGCCCAATTCTACCTACTTCTAAAGTGCACACTCTTTCAACTCCTACACATCACCCCAAAGCACAACTTTAGGAATCATGTCTTCTGCAATGCTGTTTTTTTGGATTAGAAGTAGGTGTAATCCAGAGTCTCATAAATAAAGAGAGTTGAATTGTCCTCACAATATAAACAATATAAGGCGGGTGGGAGGGGCATGCCTACCTGTCTATAATATTGTGACTTTTAAAAGCTGTTCATATAAATTTCATGAGGAAAATAGGACAGATTTTTATATCCCATTTTTACAGATGGGAAAACAGAGAAGTCAAATGAACTCCTGAGGATCCCAAAGTGAGTTAGTGGAGGGGCCAGACTGGAAACCAAACCTCATACCTCCAAGTCCAGATCTCTTCCCACCACATCATGCTGCTCAGAGATGTGAACAGAGGGACCCCCATTGGTTCTGAGATTTCTGACATTAGCTACATTTTTTTTTTTTTTTCTCGAAGAAGCTAAATTGTCTCCTCCGCTCAAAATAGGAGCGTGGGAGGTCAAATGTTTGCTCCACTACCAGGCTCATGAGCGGTTGACTCATCCTGGATTTAGCCTTTCCTTCCTCCTGCTTTCAATCCTTCCTGCCCAGGGAAACTACAGTAGGAACATTTCACTGGAAAATCTCCCTACAGAGAAAGGGTCAGCTTTGGAGAAGTTCTGATGGGCATCATGCTGGGAGCTAGTTCAGGATGCTTGGCTGCTTCCAGCTGCTCTGCAGGGACAAGCAGCAGAGAGAGAGGTTCCCACTGTGCCCCATTTGAGCACTGATGTTTTTACTGTATGCATGCTTAACCTCCAAATGGTCCCTGGGACTTGCAAGTCCCAGGGACATATATTTATCTTTTAAATAAATAAGTAAGCTAACATTTGTAAAGTGCTTTACAAAGTTATGCCACATCCATAACCTAATTAAATTCTGAACCAAATCCAATGTGTATGTATCTGCATTTTTGTCATATGGGGAAACTGCTTGGTGATGAAATTACTGAGTTGACTTAATTTGTGTCATTTGGCCTCCAAAATCCCATGCCCTTTTCTCCACATTATTCTTTTCATTTACTTAATGATCTCAGACTATGTATCTAAACCTCGGTGGTGGGAATTTCCCCAAGAAAGCAGTCAAAGACCTTACCTCTCAGTATTTCATCTATCCAGGCAGTGAGCAGCTCTTGAATGCCACATAAGAGCAGTTCCATGATGGAGGTACCTCACAGGGAAGCAGAGACTAGATCACTCAGACATATGCCCCCCTTTGTACTGTGTGCAAAGGAGGGGCTGGGCTTGAAGCTGTTGCTCAGTGAACACCATGTGTGCTCCTGACTTGAATTTTCAATCTCATCTCTTCTCTCCATTTGGTATGATAGGCCAAAGCTCTCTCATCACCAAAATCCCAATTTCCCTCCTTTATGTCAGTGCACTCCGAAACTTTCAGTTCTTAAGCAGTTTTTGAATCTGTTGTTACAGAGAGAGAAACCTGTGTGTGAGAAGCAGGATGGAAGAGGGATGGCAGAGCAGTAGATTCGGGCTTGTTGCTATGCCCTTTAAATGCAGCTGGCTCTCCCACGCAACTTCACACAGTTGATTTGTGTGAGTCCTGGGACAGCATGCCATACTACCTCTTCCAACCAATTGCCCTGTGCCGTTTTCTGCCTTGACCCTCTACACTTTGATCATGTCTATTACGCTACAATTTCTGCCTCCATTTCCTGGATCCCTATAATTTTTCTAGTCCTTTGCTTGGTTAAAAAGGCACACTTCTCTCTCTGGCTTAGTGAATTCATTGCCCACGTCAATTCGGCAGCCAGGACCCGCACCTTTTGTCTGTGTATTTTCACTCTCATTACTCCATGTCAACACCTTTATATAAAATATTCCTTTGGTAAAACCTAATTTCAAGACATCCTAACATCCAGCTCCCAAACAAAGGAGAGACAAACCACACAACTTTTGGAGAGTTACTATTCCTCAGTGGAATGTATTTTCTAATATAAAATGAGATGATTGACTACATTTTTGAAGGAAGGAAGGAAAGAAAGAAAGAAGGAAGGATGGTTATTTTGTACACATAAAATGAATTATAAGAATCTGAGTGGTGGAATGAAATTTAGGAAAAATAAAATCCATTGTCTTCAATTTTAACTAATGGAGAAACTCTGATGTCAGTAGAACTTGGTACAAGTCACAGACTCTTGAGAATTATATGAAAACCATGAACATTTAACAGAAGAAAGTATATGTACATGTAACTGTAGACATATGTGTACAATTTCACTGCAGCCTACTCTAGCCTTGGGTTAAGAACCCTGCAACTTGTCCTCAGCTCAAGACTCCATGTAATTAGTGTTTGGGCCACACATTTGGTACTTAATTCAGAAAACATATGTATGTGAAATATAATTATCTTAAATTTTCTCTAGTTGTTTCATGCATATTAAATTAGTGCATTTAACTATGGTATTTGCTGAATATGTTTACCTTAAATATTTAGGGAAAAAAAGACCAGAAGGAAATGTGCAAACATCTAAGTCAAATTAAATAAATATTCACATTTATGGTATAGCTAACAGTTTACATTAAATTCGTTCATTTCCATGAAGTTAATAAAACTTTTTAATAAATACATTTACCAATCAGCAAACAAAAATCATTTATCACCTGGAATATTCTATTTTTAGTGTGGGTAATATGATCCCCATATCGAGGGCTTGGATGATTTGAGTTCAACTTTTTATCCCAAGATATTTGAAGTGGAAAGATTATCAGGTTAGGTTTTATATTAAATTGATAAAGTGCAAACTAGAGAAAGAAAGAGGTGCCTCTCTGCTTGGGTGATAAATGATTGTGCATCTACAGTGTTATTAAAATTTCACTGAATCATGAAACATAGCTAATGTAATTAATCATGAAAACATAGCACATCTGCTGAAGAGAGATAAAGAAAAAAAATTGAACTCAGCAACATTCCAAAACCTAATAAAGGGTCTTTAAAATGTTTTAACCTTAAGTGTTTATAAGTGACTTCATATTCTCATTTAAAACCAGCCTTATTATGCTCTACAATAAGAATATATAATGTAATTCACTAGAATAGATAGACTTAGGCCAAAAACTGTGAGAAGTATCTGGAGGACAAATAAATGAGATCCAAAATGTATTTATTATCCATAAATATATCCAAATGTCATAAAACTCTTGAACAGACACATAAATGTCAGAAAACTCTTGAATAGAAACATAAATAGAACAGAAAAAAAAATATTTTTCTTAACATGTTCAATAAGAAAGCCCAGTGGATGCTGAATCCTTAGGCATTATCAATGAAGAAGCTGTTCAAATAATTCATGAGACAGAGGCTAAGTCTTGGTATAATTGCTGGTGCAGCAAAATTCAGTTATTAAAATCCACAGATGTCTTAGGTCTTCCTTAGTTACTCTCTTAACGTAAGGGATCGATGTGGTCATTACGTAGAGAAAACTCCTCAAGATCTTTGATCTGAACACAAGTAAAAATTTAATTGGGTATAGGAAATAGGGAAAGGTTGGCAAAAGGGTTCAAACTTTCCGATATGAGATGAATAAGGTCTGAGGATCTAATGTATAACATGGCAACGATAGTTGATTATACTATGTAACATTGTTATACTATATAATACTGTATTGTATAATTGAAATTAGCTAAGAAAGTAAAACTTTAATGTTCTCACCAATATATATATATATTTGAATTCAATATTGAATATATATTGAAATATATATATATCAATATATGAGGTGATGGATGTGTTAATTAACTAGATGAGAGGAATCCTTTCACAATGTATTAAATCATTGTGATGTACACTTTAACTATCTTACAATTTTATTTTTCAATTACACCTCAATAAACCTGGGGGAAAAAATTAAGTCACCCAGAGTCCAGTTCCAATCTAGAGAATTCAAATTCAGAAAGACTCATGTCAATTCCAGACTGGGACATAGAGAAGTATGCATTCCTAGTCCCAGCTGTAAGACTATTTCACTGGATGGTCTTGGGAGAACCATAGATTTAGAACTGGTAGGTAGATTATATGTTGTATTTATCAGAACTCTCATTATTTAAAATGAATTAAGCCAACCCAAAGTAGCTTAACAAACAAATAAAAAAAAATAACAAAAGGAAATTAATTTAATGCCCAACAAAAATAGGAACTCAAAGGAAATCTAGAGGTAGATCTTCAGTCACATTTGAATTCAGACACTGAAATAATATAATAATACTAAGGGGGTTTCTTTCACTCCTCATTGCTCAGAGAGGTGTACTATTATATCAACAGCAGCAACATGCTTAGATATGTCCTAGAATCTAATAGAAGAAAGATAGCAGTTGATTAGATGATCTTTATAACCTGTTCTCATCTTTCAATTCTGATTCTAAGATTCTAAGCATACTAATATCCAGCATGTAAGGTATTTCAAAAGTCATAATATTTTGAATTAATTATTTTATACCAATGTTTGAAATATTGTCTAGTCTGGCAAATTGTCTGTTTTTGTACTGTGCCCTAAAGACAGCTGGAAATTCAGTTTGAAGTCAGCACAAGAATATTTAGGAGGCAACGTGAGATTTAGTGCCACATAATCCTGGGGTTAGACACTTCCTTATCAGCCATGTGAACTTAGTCAATGTACTTAGCTTTTCTGAACCTTAATTTCTTCATCTGAAAAATAAACATAATATCACCACCTACTTCAAAGAGTTATTACAGCTACTGAAAGATTTCATGGATATAAACTGCTTAGCACATTGCCTAGCACACAGAAAGACCTACTCTAATTCCAGTCCCTTCCCTAAGCCTAACCCTAACCCTAATCCTGAAATTTTTATTTTTTCAAAAATACTTGTTGAGTGCCTACTATGGACCAGGTACTATAGTAGACAGAAAGGATTTAAAGATGAGTAATACATGTTTTATATTGTTCAAGCTCCTAAAATCTAGTGAGATGAAAGAGAAAAAATTATCAGGACTCTAATAGGAGCATGCTCTAAACCTTCCATGCTGTACTGGTAATCAACTCTCTCTCCCCGGATGATGAGACTTTATAAGAAAATCTCCATGTCCCTGAGAATGAGTTCTCTCCCATGATGCAACTTGGTCCCATATATAGATAACTAATTGGCAAGTTGTCCCACCAGTCAGTGAGGCATGCCCTTACATATATGAATGCCAATGGTAGGACAGAGCATAAAATCAAGATTGCAATCTCATTCCAAAATAGGAATTCAGAATATGACAAAATGTTGAGCTGACCCAGCCCTCTAAATATAGCCTGATAGCAGACATGTGTTGGGGCCAATTATTTACTCACTTTCTAAGAGATAGTCAGCAAAATTCTCTGATGGACCCATAAAAAAAGAGGATCTGTATCAAGTGCAGTCAACTTGAATTGCACTAGTTTCTCCCAAGCACCAAGTCTTGCAGTTCAGCAGTCATTTCAGGTCCTGAGGGGATTTTATTTGTCACTGTCACTGAAGCCAAAGTGTGTATTCAAGCGCCTTGAATATGGACTAATAGAAATTGTATTTGAATCCACAGTTCATGATCTGAAAGGGCTGCTGAGGGGTTGAGTTTCTAAATATAAATACAATAACTCACTGTGGCTATAGCTAAAGCATCTGTCAGCCCCTTAACTTGATGTGTTCTGCCAATCACAAGGGAAAGTGGATAGAAGTGTTGAATAGTCAAGAATTAGAAGTGATTTTCTCAATTCATAATTTATTCATTAGCTTTACTTGGCCATAAGTGTAGAATACGAGACTATCAGACTATAATCATTAAGAGAACATGGATCATATATATCATTTCTACCATTGAATGCCTGGGACCTGGTACTGTCCCTGGTATATCACTGATGTTCAATAATGAACTCAGTGTAGATCATGACTCTGTGCAGAAGTGGTGTTTCCCTTACAGAAAGGTCTTCTGAAGACAGCTGTTCACTCTGTCATCTGCTTCCTCCATCCTGTGCTGGTTAGCCAACTCTATACCCAGTGCTATTCAATACCACCATCTTACCTTCTATTATCTTAGTGGCAAAGCTAGGCATCCCTTAGCAAACTACACTGCTCTGGAGTTGAAATTCACATCATCTAGGAGTCTGTGAAAGCCTGTTGAGCCAATCAATGCTGAAAAAAATGATCAGAATGCTGGGGGCTCAGAGGTGAGTAAAAGCCTCATCACAAGTTGGTTAAGACAGGAAATTACAAAAAAAAGAAAAAAGAAAAAGCCAATCTTAGACCAAAGCTGCTACTTCATTTATACAAAAAATGTTTTCATGATCTGAAAATAAATTTGTTATTCTAATTTTTAAAGAAATCAAGAACACAATAAAAATCCTCTAGAAATGTGAACTCCAACATGACATGCAAGCAAGTTGGTAAAGCAAGAAAGTCTCTTCAATTGATTTTACTTTATCTCTAAGTCTGTTTCCTCCTTTGTAAAATGTGGATAGTAATTGTGCCCACCTCATAGGGTTGTTCCAATGATTAATTTAGAAATTGCATGTAGAGCTCATGGTGTATAGATTTTCTAAAATGACACATTTTTTCAGTTATTAAAGAGGGAGGAGCAACAGGTTTTGATGATCAATGACTAGAAACAATGCATTACATCAAGTTAAACAGGAGTAGATTCTGTAGGGTTTTATAGATCAGAGCCAATACTATGAGAGGTATTGTAAATCTCCAGGATGGGGATGTAGTGTACTACATTTCCTAAACTCAACGCGCCCCACCCACCACCACCAACAGAACCTCACTTTCTGAAGCAGTCAAAAAACTCTTGTTCTATGTGTCCCGTTTTGGAACCACTGACAGAGACCAAATGGTTCATTTCAAAGAAAGAGAACCTAGCAGGGCCTGGACTAGGGTGAAGCAAGTGAGGTGCCCCAGGTGCAAAATTTAAGGAGGCGCTCTTTCTCAGGGCTGACACTGCTCTTTCACAATCATGAGAGTTAGTATATTTAAAGGCTTCCTTAAATTTTGTGCCCACGGCGCATCACTTGCCTCATCCTGTCCTGGTCGGTCCTAGGACTGAGACCCTGGGAAAGAAAGTGCTTGATCACATGACTATACTAGGGTTAGAAACAGGACTTCAATGAAGACATCCTGATTTCCACACTAATCTTTTCCCATAATACTACCTTTGAGGATAACTTGAAAATTCCTGAGAAACATCAAGCATCTGAAATACTAGACTGTCTGCTCCCTAAACGGCCAGACTGACAGTTCCCTGACCCCAGGTTAGCTTTGGGTTCAGGTCTGGGACTTTATTTAGTAATCATCAAATATTGATCTGGTTAACTTACAATAGGATTTAAAACAAAACAAAACTGTTGGCTGGCATTTATGGGCATAACCCAGAGACTCATTGTGTGTAGAGTTGAGAGACTGATCTTTTACATTCATTGGTCTTTAAGTTCTATATTAAGCCTGTGAAAATACGCCTCAATATTTAATCTATTGCCATGAGACTCTTCCACTGAGGGCCAGGTTCATTAAGGCAGGAGAAATGGCTGCAATAGGACCTTCTGCAAGGTGTGCTATTCCATTTCTGTCCTGGACACACTCACTTCCATCAGCCAGTGATTTTATGCTTCCCTCAATAGCCTGAAGTTTATGAAAAATATCTTGTAATATTCATTTATTTAATGCACACTGGAGGACACAGTACAAAATTAATGGGAAAAGTTTATAGACACGTCACTGGGGAGAGGCTTTTGGAAAGACCAATAATCACAATAGCAGCAAGGCTTTAGATTTATGAAGAAGAGCTCTATCACAGTGCCCTTTGAGAACTGTCATGGGTTGGTAAGCACTTAAGGCCTGGCTGGTTCTATCCAGGAAAAGAGTGAGAGTGAGAGAACAAAACAAAAACACGTCAAGACTAACACCACAAGTTAGTCTTAGGAGTACCCAAACCAAATGATACAAATTAGATTCATTAAAACAGATTTGCTAACTCATAGACAAAACCCTCAATCCCTTTCTTATATTTAATATTCAAACTAATGTAACAATTTTTTTAAGTTTTGGTATCTGTTTCCCCAATTCTCTCCATCCTTGATATTAGAATCAGATAGTACCTACTTTTGGCAGACATAGTCAGAAAACTAAATCAATAACAACTGGAAATGAAAAAACATACAGAGAGACATTACCAAAAGGAGACACAAAAGGGAAAATATAAACATGTATATTAAGTGGGAAAATAGTTCTATACATTAAAACAGTGGAGGATATCACTCACATACTGCTCTACATAATTAGCAATAGTCATAATGTTGATTCAGTATTTCAACACAGAACACCTGACTATGTGTTGAGCACAGTTCTAGATAAGAGAAGATTCTGGAATGATCAAAAGAGCCAAAGTCTCTGCCCTTATGAATTTAAGGTGTCACAGTGGAGGCAGATGAGATACAAGAAAACATGTACAAATATAATACGTACATATGTATGTATGTATAAACAGCTCTGTTAAACAAGATATTCATTTGAAAAAGAAGTTAATTAAAAACACATCCTTCATAAGCTAGACACAGAAAGAAGTATACTGCATGATTTCACATATATATGGAATCTAAAAAAGTCAAATACACAGAAGCAGAGAGTAGAATAGTGGTTACTGGGCGAGGAGTTGGGGGAAATGGGGAGATATTGGTCAAAGAATATAAAGTTGCAGTTACGTAGGATGAATAAATCTAGAAATCAGATGTAAGCATGATGGCCATAGTTAGTAAAACTATATTGAATACTGGAAATTTGCTGAGAGTAGATTTCAGGTGCTCTTACCACACACACACAAAAGGTAAGTATATGAGAAGGACATGTTAATTAGCTTGACTGCAGTAATCATTTCACTATATATATGTATATGAAATATCATGTTGTACACCTTACATATATACTATTGTTATTGAAAAAAATTATTTCCTTCCTTTTTCTTTCTTTTCTTCCTTCTTTCTTCATTCATTCATATTTGGATCTTAAATATGAGCATGCTGCTTCATTGATCAAAGGTTATTATTTGAAATCTGACCAAATTTGCCTTACACTTTCTATGGCTGATCTTTCTTTCCTTCAGTGTGAAAAATTTTAGCAACTGATAGTTTAGTCAGTAGAGAGTCAGCAAAAGAGAGGAGGAAGATAAAGACCAAACACACTTAATCCTCAACAGGATACCTCAACCCACGGAAACGGAGATTTACTCTGCACATGGTGGTACTCACAGGTAACTGAATCCGGGTTTGTTACAAAGTGTTTCTGCAGACCTGACTTTAAATCGTATCTCAGCCAACCAGTAACTGTGCAAACTTAGGCAAGTAAATTTCTCTCTCTAGACCCCAATTTCTTTATCTGTAAAATTAGGTTTATAGTAATACCTTTCTGTGAGCATTATAGGGAAATTTACTAGAGCATGAGTTAAGAGCTTTCACATTCAATAAATTAACTAATACATCAATAGGAGCAACACAAATAGTAGCTCTTTTTTTATTTCTTTCATTCTTTATTTACTCTGCCAAAGTTACGAAGTAATGTCGGATTGGCTGTCCATTCTTTGGCTCAGATGTACCCAGTCAAGTATGTATGAGATCTGGTCTGGAACAGGGGGGTAGGTACTCTGTGTTTCTGAAACATAGGTTTTATCTATGAGAAAGAGCCTACCTGGAAGCTCCACTCTACAAATCCTAGACTCATTATCCATAAAGCTGAGCTAAACAGCTTTACTGCTCAACAGTAAGTGCTACCTTGGCTTCAGAAGTGGAGGGAGTGTTTTGCTTCCACAGTCTAGCCACTGTGTACTTGGTCACGTGCCAAGTGCTCTCTTTAAAGTCCCCAAAACCCTAATGATCCTGAACATGAAAACATGCATTGAGCTGCCATAATCGCTAATGACCAAAAGCAAATAAGAGGAAAATGAGGGCACTAAAGAGACCTGACCCAATTTTGGATCCTGGCCAGATGTTCAAGGAGTGCCAGCTGCTTTCAGCACAGGTCACACCTGCTTAATTAGCAGTAATAAAAGCTTTAGCAAGATCACAGAGAAATTAAATAGTTACAGATAAATGATCTAACAATTCTGTCTCAACCAGCGAAAGGACAGGATGGTATTTAATAAGATGATCACAAGTGGAATTGCAGGTTAACGACCTTGCGCTTTATAATTTAATGGGGAACACACAGTACCAGGCTGAAAGAAAATGGATAGTCGAATACAAATGCATACATCAGCATTTTATAAATAAATTATTATAGCACTAATTGCAATTAAATTGATGTTTTTTAATATGACCTAGCAATTAAGTCATGAGTGGCTTGCTGCCTGGTTCTTGCCTGAACTGGCACCAAACAAAACTATTTGATTCAGCTACAGCAGTTCTGAATATACGCTCAAACTTTTGTAGAGGCGTGGAGGTACATAGGAATCCCAACTATACAAATAAAGATAGTTTCTTCTCCGCCTTGCCTTTTTTGATGAGTGTTTGCAAAGCAAAACAATACCACAGTGAATTCAGTAAACTTGAACCTCTCTTGCATCTCAAGAAAACTGTCAGTACAGTCTTCTTCTGAAATGAATTTTTTCCCTTAAAGCTTAGAGCACTTCTCAAGTCATCTAATTGCACTATCCATCTATTCTTTAGTACTGGATGGATAACACCCTTGTCAGAAATGCTCTGCTTGTGTGCTATGGGATTCCTTTATGTCACCTGCCCCTCTCTGTCC
Source organism: Diceros bicornis minor (assembly GCF_020826845.1). Lineage (NCBI taxonomy): Eukaryota > Metazoa > Chordata > Mammalia > Perissodactyla > Rhinocerotidae > Diceros > Diceros bicornis. The sequence continues at coordinate 72,831,971 of NC_080745.1, forward strand.
TCCCATTGATCCTGTGTTAGCCATGTTGTAGCGTTGTTCTCTCTACATTCCAATCATCCATTCATGGGTCTATTTATGTGGTTTCCTGAGGGCAGGACCATGACCCCGCTGTATTTCCCCAAATCCTGAAATCACTACGTGCTCAAAAATGTTGATTGGCTAAAGAAAGGAAAGCTAACTCACAACTCATCACAATCACTAGGTAATGAATAAGCAAATCAATTCATATTTATTTTAGTGTCTTCCAACTGCTAGGGTTTCTGAAGATACAAAGACATATAAGTTACAATCACTACCCCAAAATGAAGTACAGTCCATCTACTAAAATGTATACTTACATAAAGGTAAAATTACTTTTTTCAGGCACTTCCCTGAAAATAATATGAGCTCTCCAATCCTCACCATGATGATATGAGATAGGTACCATTGTTATCTCTCCTTCATATGAGGAAACTGAGGCACAGAGCGATTAGGAAACTTTCCCAAAGTCTCTCTGCTAGTAAATGACAGTCAGGTTTCTGTCCCTGGTCAACTGGATCTACAGCTTGCACCCTTAATTACCACAAGATTTAACCATCAAAAATACCACAGGTTTAAAGGAGGAAAATGTCATTGGTCTTTATGAATTAGAGCAACTGGAGACACTGTCAGAGAAGAAGTTGACAGTGTCTTTAAGGGCTGGAGGAGTCAGATGGAGAAAGAGGAGTGAATGAGGCTCCTGAGTGAGGAGAGTCAGCAAAGCGGCAAAAGTGAACATGGGGTGGCTGGAGCAAAGGACTCAGGTGGATCACGTGAAAGATGAGGCTACAGGGTTCAATTGTGGAGGACTTTCCATCCACACTAAAGTAACCTCCAGATATTCTTGATACCCAATCTTGGCAGCCAGAAACCTCTGGTCACCTGTCCTATCTGTAAGGGATTTCTTGACTAAATACTCATTGAAGCAATAACATTTTGCTTTTCCCCAGGCTTGTCATCTGATTGTTCAAGTAAGTTCCAAGCAACACATAGATAAACTCTGCTCCTCCCTTTCCATGCCCATCCACATAGAGTAAGTCCACAGAGGGCAGACGTGAGAAGCTGCTTCCTTTCCCCTTTGCAGAGGTTTCACTGGGAGTGTTTTTTGATTTGCTAGTGCTTAGGATGTCAATGACCAGCTACTTTGACTGAGACCCTAGGCCTTGGATAAACAAGGACAGGCAATGCTTGGGCATTCACCTCATTAGTCAAATTTCTCGCCTATTTACTCTGCCACACAAAGTTGAGAACAAAAGCTGTTTCACACACCACTGTTTTAATTAACAAGATATTTTATTAAATTAGGGTAGTGGGTCATGGGGATGCTTTTGGACCTTATCAATTATGAATGAGCTATTGCTTGAAGAAAACAAGATGGGCCCTCTCTTGCTGGATATCAGTGAGCTTGTTGTCTCTGCAAGGACTGGATTTCTGAAGTAGGCTATGATCAGATTCTGCCTTGCTGATCCAGGGTCCAATCTAATGCAGTCACAATGCCTTGTTCTTGGCCTGACTCATTGAGGAGGACAGCTTCCTACAGAGCACGTCCTGACCTTCAGGAAGTCCCTAGGGAAATTTCACTTAAGATGATTTTTTTGGGAAAAAAATAAATCAAGAAAGGTCCTGTAGAGCTGTTTAAAAGGTGAGGTTACCTGGAAGTCATGGATATATGAAGATTTTTAACTATTTCAGATCAATATTATCACCAATTATACCTAATGATAACAGCAAAAGTATTTAATAACTATAATTATCATCATTTTTTATCATAATTACTTCTTCCTTGGAGAAGAACTATGGTCACTGGGCCCTTGGCCATGCTTTGGGACTATTAGTGTGCCTTGCTAAGTTGATTATCAGAAGACAAGCACAGTTTAAGGCCAGAGTGGTTAGAAAGTATTTGAGACGAACTTTAGGTACCTGCTATCCATGCACCTAATGGGTTCCTCCCACCTGTAGTTGCTGCAGAGTGATAACATTTAACTTCCCTTGGCTCACTCCCATCACCTTCACTGGGTGAGGGATAGACAGATGAGTAAAGGTGGACTATCCATAAACTGACAATTCCTTGACTTAGAAAGATGAGCAAAGGTAATTAGACCTCAGTGTTGGAAATTTGAACCAGAAGACACAGAATGAAATTTCAGATGGTGGAGTTTCAAAGTCCTATGACCTTGAGATTGAGGCTGCTATTACCAGCCTATATGGACACACAGTTATGAAGGAGTAGAATCTAGGAAAAAGATTGAGAGAAATAGAGCATTAAGAGCATATGTGCAGAAGGTCTACCAAGAGAAGACAGAGAAAGTGAGATTAAGAGAGGAACACATAGCAGAACTGTCCTTTTAGGGATTTGCTTCTTGATCTTCCTGAGACATATTGTTGAGCTGTTCTCAGACTGTCCTGAGTACTCTCCTACCATGCAATAATCCCTTTTATTTGAGCTTCTTTGTCTTACTTGTCATAAAAGTAGGTCTAACTAGAAGAGAAACCCCATGTTCACTCTGCAAACCAAAAGCTAGAGAAGCCAACTAAACCCACACTTGCTTTTCTTAAATTTTTATTTCATAATGGTCGATGCTATGAAAATGATTTGGAAAAACTATAAGGAAAAGTATCCGTAACACCTTGGATGGTCATGAGGAGGCCTTTTTGAAGCTAGTCCTACTCAGGGAAGACACGATGACTTTTCCCAGGAGGGCGTATCTCTGGTGCAGTAGAGGCCTTGTGGCTCAGAGGACATAAGCAGGGGCTGTGCCGCCCTGCAGACCAAAATTTGAATCTGACACCTCCACTTACTGGCTGTGTTATCCTGGGCTAACCAGTTCACTTTTCTGAGCCTCAGTTTCTGCATCTGTGAAATGGAGATGGTAACAACCAACTTGCACAGGTTTGGGACAGGCTAAATATAACAGTGTCTAAACAGCTTCGATACAGTTCCTGTTATGAATTTAGCAAATTTAGCTCTTTCTCTTGCTTGACAATTTGTCAAGTGGAGTGTAGATTGAATTTCAGGCTCTGTTTACCCCCTCAGCTTTGTGCTCTTGTGTACGATACAACTGCATGATGGTCCTGAAGATGCGGTCTTTAGTAAGTGGCAATTATCATCATGTTGTTGTGGGTGATTTATATCAGGAAAACAACATAGCTTCATTTAAGGAAGTTAAAAGTAACATTATTTTCCCTTAGAGAAAGTTACATAACTGGTAGAGTAGTTGGGACGAAAATAAACACGGAATCAAAAAGGGTTTCAGCTAATTAGGAAAATCAGTGCAGTTCAGAGAGTTGTCAAAAAAACCGATTACATCTCGTTGGATATAATAGAGAGTGGTTTACACTTACCTATTTTAGATTAATTTTTCAACCTGATAACTGACAAGATTCACCCTAAATACCAAATCAGACATAGGTTGACATGGAAAGAAAACACAACCCAGACTTCCAAAAGATAAGCCACCAGCCGAGAAACAGTTGATCTGTGCATGATGTAAAGTGCATAATTCAAAATGACATTAAATGGGGGGAAAAAAGATTTGCCTAATTTTATGAACACGGAGGATAAATTTTGCTGACAGATTTATGGGTTATAACCAGCTGAAGTCCTTCTGTTGAAATGTTCACTTGTTTCATTTGAAGACAAGGAAATCAGTTAATCTTAAATTCATTCAGATACATCCCCAGGACTTGATGGACTTTAAATCTGTTTGAGAGGAACTTATTCAATCTGACTGGATGCTGCAGATCGTAGTGGTCTAAGGCCTTGAAGAGGAGCAGCGGTAAAAGTGACACAGACTTTCCCAAGTGGTATTTTACATGGAGGACAGAAAGTCTCCTATAATTAATACAAGCCAAATTAGAAATAGGATGGAGGCATTATTTGCAACCACTGATTCCTTATGAGGGGCCCACCTTACAAATTTGCTGAGTGACACAAACACCAGGACCCTGTGACAGTTGCCTCATCCCCCATGTTCTTTTTACAATTTTCAGGAGAGGTGGAAATACAAGAACTCAGAACTGTATGATTCTCATCCTCAAAGCAAGGGAACACAACGGGTAAAAAGAGTTCCTTAAGTAAACACTGAAAATTGGTTAAAAAGTATCATCCAAAAGACCAACCAGAGGAAATATTTCTGCTTCCAGGGTCGGCAGCTCTCAAATCTGTGTTTAAAAGTTTCAAAGTTATCAAGTTCAGAGAAAATTTCCATTTAGTAGTGACAATCGTGAAAACAAACAAGAATTTTTAAAGTTCTGCTAAACTGAGTTACCTTAGGTCTATTTTTTCTATCTACTTTCCCTACCTCAACCTCTAAAAAGTGGTTTGGCACAATAAAGGAAAATTGGAATAAGAGTCCTGCGAGATAAGTCTGAAAAAGTCTTACAAATTGCCTGATACACACGAAGTTCTCAACCAAATGGTTCCCTCTTCTTCCTCACATAGGGCATTCTGGTCCTCTCTTTGAGGGGTTTCTACCGAGTCTGGTAGAAGGGAAATGGCTAATTCTGCCCAAAGAAGAACTGGGCCTGAGGATTCTCTGAATCTCTGATAGAATCCTCTTCCCTCACTAAGGGTGAAGGTTCAGGAGTCCCTATCATCCTGTATGCACTTCAATACTCATAAGCAGCCAACCCAGTGGTAGGGCAACATTATCACCAGGGTGATGAGGGGAGATCCCAGCTAACTCTCTTTCAAGAGCAGCCTTGTAGACAGGCACTGAGTGATGCCTCCAGTCCTTGATCACACATGTCCTGCACCAGGCAAACGGTAGTGATTATCTAGAGCTAAACAGACCTGATTTAAACCCCATGAGGCAAGGTGCTAACTTTTTCTGACGTATAGATTTTTTTTTTTTTAATGGAGTAAAAACATCTACTATGTAAGGCCAAGGTAAGGAATAAATGAGATGATATGGGAAGATATTAGTGTAGTGCCCGATAGTAAGTACATGCTAAATGGGAAAAACATTAAGTTAGGAACATCTCTGTGTGAGTCAATATCCTGGGTCTCTTTCTTACATGCAAGGAGGTTTCTGGGGAACCTGGGGAGCCTGCTAATGAGGGAGTAGAAGACTGGGCACATAAAAAGAGGCAGGGATTTCCATGCACAAACTTTGCTAAATATTGCAGAATTCCACAAGTCACCAAAAGTGTAGTATTCTTTGACAATAAAAAAAGATGGCTGCTTGCCACATGTTCTCTTAGTCTCTCAAATGTGTGCTGAAATAAAAATGCTGCCAAGTCCACTGTAAATGCTATTACAATGTGGGGTACCAGGAGCTACGTTATGAGATAAGAAAACTCAAAATTCCAAACTGAACAGAAAAATATAAAAGTTTTGGCCATCATTCTTGATGGGAAAAAATAGAGAAAGTAAAAGAAATGAGAACAGAAAAATAAGCATCCTGTCCTGAGGGCAATTCTCTGGCTTTCAACTCTGAGTATCAAGGTAATTTGAGAGTACTAAGACTTTGAAAACAGCCCATATATGTTTCTGTTTTCAAACACCTGCACACGTTCCCCCAGATTGTGAGATTCAAGAGATTTTAGTAGCATAAAAGTGAAATAGTGGCTAGAATTACATGCCTTACATGGAGCCCCCCAGCCTGATTTTGAATACCGATTAAACTCAGATGAGCACTGTGACCTGGGAAAGCACTCAGCCTCCCTAAACTCCAGCTTCTTTCTCTTTAAGAAGGACAAATAACACTGCCCACCTTGTAGGACTGACATGAGGATTTTGATGCGATGGTGCATATTAAATCCTAAACAAAGGGCTGGACATAGGATAAGTAGTATTAAATTGAAGTTTTTAACTTTAATAATTATAATAATAAAAACTATCATCATTATTATTATTTTATTTTATCAACCTTACCTGTCTCATCAAGCAGCACATGGAGATATCATAAATGGCCGTGTATTGGAGAACAGTGAGAGCGCCCTTGCTACAAACCATGCTCTACTCTCATTAGCCCAGCTAATCTTCCAGCCAAAAAAGCCAGGTTAATGGAGCCCTGGTGCCTCAAAAAACAAAAACAAAAAGAAAAAACCTAAGTCTAGTAAAAGGCACAAAAATTTTTGAAATACATACTTGCAGCCAGAAATAGATATTCCTCATCCTTCTCCCACACTCCCTCCCAACCTCTGGAAGAAATAGCTCCAAACAGAATCCCTCTGACAGTGACCCAAAGAATAAACAGGAGTCCTTTCTGCTATCAGAAAAAAAAAAAAATGATTCCAGAGTATCTAAAATCAAACATCCCCTTCCTAGAGGTGCAATCAGCCATTTCTCCAAGAATCTCTGGTCCTTTCAGTGAGGAATGTTATTTCAAGGCCAAAATATGGTCGGGATAGGAATGCATATTGGTACTGAGTTAGTCATTGTTTTTAGATATTTTTAGTGAATAAAACTAGAAGAGGGAGAGAGAGGGAGAGATACATACATACACACATACATAGCTATAGAGACAGCAACATAAGCTTATATTAATGCTTTCAATTCAATTTCAAAACTACAGAGCTCTTACTTCACCTCTTCTGTATTGGATCTGTCTCTTCTTTCTTCCACACCAGTATTCCTCATTCTCAAGGACATAGTAAATGCTAATAATTAGAGTATCTCATAACTTATTTATTTTTAACAACTATTATTCATATTACCATAATACTAACACAAACACCAATATGATTCCTGAAAACATTATTTTGCATATGCTCCTTATACCTTTTATACTTGTATGATATTGATACTGTCAGAACAGGTTGCCATAACATACTGTACTCTTACCCTCTTAGATTCCCATTGTTTACTTCTATAGGTAACTATGTATTTCATGCTTACCGCACCACCAGCCCTGATGCAATGGTCTCTCTGGTCACTTTAGTGGTCTGAAGATCGTTACGGGGCAGATTCATCAAGAAAGGCTCATGGAAAATATATTCTCTGATTCCTTGCTGTTAATAACAGTTTGTCTGTGCCCTTTATAACTGAGAGTCAGTTTTGCTGGATATAACATCTTTGGCTCACACTTCCTATCTCTGAGAATCTTAGATGTGTTACTCAATGTTTTTCTGGCATAAAGCAGCACTGTCAGAAAGTCTGATAATTTATTTTTTTCTGATAATTTATTTTTGCCTTATAAATCACTGTCTAATTTTTTTCAGTTGTTTGAAAGGTTGTTTTTTTTTCTTTAAAGTATAGTAATTATACTGAAATATATCTTGGTGATGGCCAGTTGGGATTGCTATTCTGAGGTATGCAGTATGCTTCTGATATGTAGCTTGACGTAATTTTTTCCCCAAATTCAGAAAATTTGTCGTGAATTTTCTGTTTCCTTGCTTTGCTTTTTTACTTCCAGGGCTTCAGTTATCCTTATGGTAGATTTTCTGTGCCTATCTTCTATATGTATCACTTTATCTCAAGTCCTTCTTATCTCCTTCATCACTTCTTTTTGATTTATTTTTTATTTTCTCTCTTTCAACTTCTATTCTCTAAAGGCAGTATCAGTTGTGTTAAATATTTCTCTTGTTCCTTCTATATTCCTCTTCATTTCTGAAAACATTTTTATTTTTTGCTAATTGTCTCCTGAGTTCTGTCTCTTTTCTGAATTTTCCCAGTTCTAATCATATTGATTTTTCATGGATTATATAATTTGAATGTCCTTCAGCAGACTTTAAAAATATAAATTATAGATTTTATAGGATTTCATTGTCAGTAGGGATCCTATTCTGATCCATATTTTCTCTTTTCTTATAACAACTTAGTATGAGATTTGATCTTAATACTTTCGTTTACTTGTTTTCTGTAGGGTTAGTTTTTCTGAACTTTTAGAAGTAAGCCTGGTTTAGGAAAGCTTTTCCAATTCCGCAGAGTTCTCCCTTCTGTTTTTTTGTTTGGTGTTAAAAATAATTTTTTTGTGGGGTGGGGGGGTTGTTTTCTGAGATGTCCTGTATCTGTTCACCTCTCTAACCGTATTCTGGACCTTTCTTTCCTTTGTGTATATAGTCCATAACCTGCCCGATTTTGATTCCCTCCTGGGGCCTGTCCTAGGAGTTCTATTACATCAATTCTGAGAAGGCTCCAGGCCTTTTAGATCTTTCTATGGCATGCCCCTTGCCCTCACCCAGTATTAGAGAGAGTGACACCCTTCTTAGTTTCAGTTGCTGTTCTTAAATAGACCTGTTGTGCTTTCCAGTGAATACCTGTTGGATATTTTAGGATGCTCCCAGTCTCGTGTTAGTTAGTGGCAGTCCTGATGCTTCTTTCCTCTTCCTCACACACATACGCCAATATCCCATAGCTGTCCGTGATTAGTACTTGTATATTGAATTCATGATTAGCACCTGTATTTTGGAGTTTGTGGAGTTACCTTATCACCTAGTTTGCTTGTAAATGTTTTCCACGGATTTTTGGGTTTGCTATCTAGTTTTCCTGTCTAGTTTTGCATGAGGATTCAGTGAGACTGAAAAATTTCATTGCCACATTTCAAGAACCTTTACCATTAGTTTTGAAGTCTCTACTCACTCTCCCTTTTAAATAATATTTGTTTTAATAAACTTTTTATTTTAGAATAATTTTCAATTTACAGAAGATTTGTAAAGATAGTTCAGAGAGTTCTCATATAAGCCTTTTAAAAAATTGGTCTTGAGTTTTCAATTTGATGAGTTTGGACAACTGTAGACAAAATATATAACTGTATCCCACTCAAATGACTGTGGTTTTCTTCTTGCTAGCGCTCTCTCTCTTGCTGGCACACTCTCCCTTGCCCTCTTGCTTGCTCACTCTGATGAAACACATTGCCATGTTGTGAAATGCTCTATGGAGAGGTCCATAAGGACACTGGCCAATAGCTCCTGAGAAACTGAATCCTGCCACCCAGGAAGTGGATCCTTCCCAAGCAAGCCTTGAACTGACTGTAGCTTTGTGGAAAAACCAGAGCTAAAGGACCCAGCAAAGTCACACCTAGACTCCCAACCCACAGAAAACGTGAGAAGATAAATATTGATGTTTTAAGTGTCTATGTATTGGGGGAAATTTGTTATGTGGCAATGGATGGATCCATAGATGGAACTAAAACATGGAGCCAGGCACTGTGCTAATAGCGGGGGATACAATAGTGATTGCCATGGTCCCTGCCTTCATGGCACTTACAGTCCAGGACTCCTGGTGACTCTACAGGAGTCCATGGCCTAGGGCTCCCCAGTTTTCTTTCACTGGTAAAGCCCTGTACTGTCCCAGGTCACAAAGAAGCTAAATGGGAGGATGGGGCATCTTCTTACCAGAAGCTTGCACTTTTCAAATAGGCTGGAAGGAAAGTTTCTACGTTCATTCACCACCTGTTTGCTAACCCCCTTCAGGTTAATATTCATAGAAACTTGCAGGAATCCCTGTTAATACCCAGATTGAAATCTCAGAGCCAAGTACTGTAGCCGTGGGGCCTGATTTGCAACCATGAATATGCAGCAGCACGAACATTTTGCTTGAAATTTCTGCCCTATGTTGGGCATCAGTGTTGTGTGTATGACTGTGAATTTCCCCTTCCTAAACTGAATGTCCAACACAGGAAATGAAGTAAGAGGCTGGAGCATATCAAGTCAGGGTTAGGAGATGCTGCCCATGTGCTAGAATACAGGTTTATCACAAGCTGATTACACAGATGAGGTAGTAATTGGCATGCATTTAGCTTCCAGACACTTTGGATAGGTAGATGTGTTAGAGAATGGGAAACTAATCCGGAATTTTTATGGGTTCTCTCTCTCTTCTGGTACTCATTAAGTGCAAAGCTATTTCTCCATCTGAGAATGACAGCCCGAAATGAATCTTGAAAAAATAAGTAAATAAAATTAAAAAAAATAAAGCCTCAAGTAAGATCAACTCTCCTCCCCATTCCCACATCAATTTCTAACAGATAAAATGTCCCCTCACATTTTCTGCTGCAACCAGCACCACAGAGGCAAAGAATAATCTGAATGCAACTGATGAAATTTCCAATACATTTTCCCAATATGCTTTCTTGGGCTTAACTCAGGGTAGGCACAGGAAGGGAGATGCTTCCATGTTTACCAGGAGCAGGAGTCAAGCAAAGTTAATCAGGGAACCCTGACACATGGCCTGGTAAAACTTCCCCATTACTCTATGTCTACAGAACAAGGACTGATCCAAAGAGTCAGAACAGAATACTTGATTTGTAATCAATATTGCTGGAGTCTCCAGAATGTCAGATCTTCTCTAGAAGCAATAGAGAAATACAGTGGTTTAGGGACAAGGGCTCTAGAATCAGCTTTGTCAGAACTGATTCCCAGCTTAACCAATTGTTAGCTGGTAACCATGGGCAAATAAGCCTGAGCTTCCTCCTCTGTGAAATAGAGAAAATAACAGCAAATGCTTGATAGAGCCTTTATAAATTATAATATAATTTGGATGGTTTTAATAGGAAAAGTAATGGATAACTTGTATTAATGTGTTTAGTTTAGTTGCAATAAAGGAAGACAGTGACAACTCCTTGAGTTTCAAGGAAGCGCATCTCTTTTTGCAGGTTTAGCTGTGTTAAACCAAAGGTTTAAATGAAGAAGTGATGGCTCTCTCATCTGATTACACAATATCCCAAACTAAATTAATATTTTTTTCTTTTAAACATATATCCAATAAAGTACAGTCACTGATATGACAAGTTCCCTTAATGTGATTGGGCGCCTAAATGGATGACCCAAGGCTTAGATATATAGACTATGCAATTTGCACCAACCCCTGTGTTAAGGTAGGCTACTAATCCAGGAAAAAAGAAGATGCTCCTTTGACATTAACTCAATTTGTGTCAACAACACCTGTTGGGTAGACATTGTTACCCATTTTTTTAGGTGAGAAAATGGAGTTTAGAGAGATAAAATAAATTCCCCAGTCATTTTTCCAGTAGGTGTCCAATTGGAATTTGAACATAGTTATTTAACCATCATGATATACTTTACTTCATAAACATGAGCACACACACATAAATACCTTCAATATAAGGCAGTTGAGAGGAAAAGAAGGCAAAGGGCTATCAAGTGCTATCTACAGAAGGTAGATAAGGAGGTAACTTCTGAATTATTTTTGGCAGTGCTAAACGATGATGTCTTCCTCTTCTCCTTGCCACTAGAACACAAAGAAGGGGAAGTTCTTTAATAAGGAATGCAGGTGCCTGCTGAGCTCTGGGCACTGCCTGACACTGGCTTATCTGCTTCCTTGATCTAGGAGGGCTGGACACGGTGGAGAGTGCATCATGATAATGACATCTTGGTCAAGTAAGCACATCCTGTTTCACCACTGTCAAAAACTCCTGGAGGCATGAGTTCGGTTGTGGGAGAACAATTGGTTTCCCTGAGAGTGAGGAGTAGGAATTTTACACAGATTCTCCTGAAGGGATTTGAAAGGATTAGAACCTTTAAGCAGGTCACAGTATGCATGACTGCACACACTCCTCAGCCTCTTCTTACTGAGATTTTGTGTTGATCTGTGGATCAGAGCCCGGCCTCATGAACAACTCAAGCCCCTGCTTGATATGTTTTGCTCACTGGCGTTTTATACATAATATTTGCCTAGTTAGTACAGTCTGATAGCTAAAGGAAAAAAATACAGCCAAAAGTCTTGCTTCTATATCTTTCCTTCATCCCCTTGGTTTATGTTTTTCTCCCATAGTTTAAGCACTGCTGTTACTTTCTCTGTACCCTTCTGAAGTTTCTTTATGCAAAGGCAAACATATATAAACGAAAATAATCCTTTTCCTTTTTCATAAAAGCTAGCATGTTACATAACATTCTACATTTTATTCTTTCATGTAATTATATATCTTGGAGAAATTTTCTCAGTACATGGAGAGATTTCTTTTTTAACAAAATGTTTATTGTAACATTTAGGTGAACCATAATTTACTTAACAAGATCCTATTGATGAAAATATGGACTACCTGTAGCTTTTGGAAGTTACAAGCAGCACTTCAGTTAATAACCTTGCACACCTATCATTTAGGTAGGAGAAAATACTAGATGTAGATTTGCTAAGTAAAGAATAAATGCATGTGTTATTTGGAAAAATATGGACAATATTTTTCAAAATGGGAGAATAATCAAAATTAGAAAACCAATGCATTCACAAGAGGTCATCTAGACAGCGTCTACTAGCTAGCAAAAATATTCTTCATTGTTTAGAAAAAAAAAATTTTTTTCAAGGTTTTTCCTTAGAAATAGAAACATCTTAATTCTTAGAAACTTAGGTCTCTGTGATCTGCTTAATCGACCCAGAATCTGGCTTTGGCCGTCACTAATTCCCTACCCAGACAATTTCAAATATCCCCCACAGACTCAATAGCCTGGAATTCAAGGCTGTTTACTAACAGGGTTGAGATTTCCACTGCTCTTCTATACAAACACATGCTCCGTGTAAAACAGGGGGATTAGACTGCATGATCCCTCAAATCCCTTTTGGAGCTAAATTCTGGGAGTTAGCAATATTATAGGCCAAAGTATGATCCCCAATTTCATGCATCAAAGTCATGATATTAAATGATTGTCCTAGAGTTCTAAACTATGAACATTAGCCCTGTTGCCTGATACTATTCATTCTATTTTTCTCTTCACTTCTTTTCAATCAATCATGTATTCCAATAGTTGTTGAGCACTTAATTTCTTTATGAAGGCCCTGTTGGTGGTCAAAAATGAATCAGGTTTCTGTATATCCTCACTTGAGTTAGGAACCCCATACTTGTTCTACAGTCTCTGCCTTGGATGAAATTCAAAGACTTTCTGTCAGAAAGCTACTATAAAGTTGACTCATCATATGGTTAAAATAATTTATTTATTTATGTTTGGTTCTTCTTTATTTTACCTTGAATGCACAGTCTGATATATTTTGTGAATTTCTGGAAGCTAAATCAGGAACGTAGTCCTCAGAGAACAAGGTTTTTGTCACAATAACATAGTCAACTTAGAAAGAGGTTTTCTTCCACTAGCCTCTATTTTTTTTTTTTTTTTTAGAGGAGAGACGGCTTTGCAATTCTTTAAAGGCTCAACTTCATTTTATTTTTTATAATTTTATTTATTTATTTATTTTTCCCCCCAAAGCCCCAGTAGATAGTTGTATGTCACAGCTGCACATCCTTCTAGTTACTATATGTGGGACGTGGCCTCAGCATGGTGGGAGAAGCGGTGCGTGGGTGCATGCCCAGGATCCGAACCCGGACCGCCAGCAGCGGAGCGCCCGTACTTAACCGCTAAGCCACGGGGCTGGCCCTATCCTCTAGTCTTATGTGTTTTCTTTAGTGATGGGTTATTTTGGTTGAATTGACTTTTTCCGATAGATATACTTACCTTTAGCCATAAAACAATGCCATTCACAGTTAATTAAATTCCATGATATGTTATACCAGAAGAAGAGAAAACATTAAATCTTATCCACATCATAAAGTTTTTTCCTTATTTATCTGTGCCTTTATTTTAGGTATAGATCTCCCTAGTTTGATAATTAATTCAAGACCATTACCACACATTACTAGAACAACGATATATTTACCATATCTAATGCTCTTCATTTATTTTCTGAAGGACTGAGATATCCTCTGGTATTCTGAGTCTCCATCTTGAGCAACTTTCTTTAAACTTCTGCACTTCAGATATTCTGAAAAAAAATCGTCATAGGAATATCTTTATTTCATTTTTGTTAGATATACAAATCTGAAATGACAATATCTGCTCCCCTCACACATACTTTAAAGTGATTATTCCATTGTCGCCTGACCTCTAAAGTTTCTGATAAAAGGTCAGGAATGTTTCAAGTCATTGTGTATGTAATATGTCATTTTTATCTGGCTGGTTTCAAGATTTTCTTTTTGTGTTTGTTTTTCAGAGAACAACTATTATGCTTGGGTTTCACTAAGCGTTTTGACTTTGTAAATTTATGTTTCTCCAATTTGTAAAGTTTTCTCTTATTATTTCTTCAAATCTATTTTTTTTTTTTCTTGTTTTGCTCTTACTCATCTCCCTCAGGGATTCAAACCATATATATGTTATACAATTAAATATTTTCCTACATGACTATGAGTCTGACTTTTTCTAACATTTTTATATCTGTCTCTCTTCTTTTACTTAGATAATTTCTATTGATTTGCATTCCAGATTTTTGCCTCTTTCCTTTTTCATGTTCTTTCTGAAATTAACCTCAGTCTGTATGTTTTTAAGTTCATATATTTTCTTAATTTTTTCAATTCATTTTATTGGGTTCTTTTATACAGTTTTTATTCAACTGCTGATTTTCCTTACTTTTCATCTATTACAAGAATATTGTCTTTAATTTCATTGAGCATATTTATAATAGACTTTTATGAAATCTTTGTTAATTCCAACATCTCAGTCATCTCAGGCTCACTATCTGCTGAGTGACTTAACTTGCGACAATGTGGTACATTTTTCTCTTCACTTGTGGAGTAATTCTGTATTATATTATACACATTGTGAATATTAAATGTGTTTATTCTTTTATATGCCTTTGAATAATCTGTGTGTGTGTGTGTGTGTGTCTGTGTGGGGGTGGGTGTGTGTGTGTGTATGCTCTAGGCAATAAACTGGTTGTACTGAACCTCAAAATGTCTTTTGGACAGCTCAAATCTCAAATCGGTTCTTTTATACTTAGCTGGTCTGTTTGCTATTTGTTACACATTCGTATGTTTCTGGATCAGAAATTTAGGCAATGGTTTTTGTTCTTTATTTTATTTTTTGTTTATTGTGGTAACATTGGTTTATAACATTGTATAAATTTCAGGTGTACATAATTATATGTCTATTTCTGCATGGATTACAACATGTTCTCAATTTCACCACCCAAATACTAATTACAGTCCGTGACCACGCACATGTGCCTAATTATCTGTTTCGCCCTCCTCCCATCCCCCTTCCCCTCTGGTAGCCACCAGCCAATCTCTGTCTCTATGTGTTTGTTTGTTATTATCTACTACTTAATGAGTGAGATCATACGGTATTTGATCTTCTCCCTCTGACTTATTTCACTTTGCATAATACCCTCAATGTCCATCCATGTTGTCATAAATGGCTGGATTTCATCGTTTCTTATGGCTGAGTATTATTCTGTTGTGTATATATACCACATCTTCTTTATCCATTCATCACTTGATGGGCACTTAGGTTGCTTCCAAGTCTTGGCTATTGTGAATAATGCTGCAGTGAACACAGGGGTGCATGTATCTTTATGCACTGGTGTTTTTGCATTCATTGGATAAATACCCAGCAGTGGAATAGCTGGATCATATGGTAGTTCTATCTTTAATTTTTTGAGGAATCTCCATACTGTTTTCCATAGTGGCTGCACCAGTTTGCACTCCCACCAGCAGTGTATGAGAGTTCCCTTCTCTCCACATCCTCTCCAACACTTGTGGTTTCCTGTCTTGTTAATTATAGCCATTTTGACGGTTGTGAGGTGATATTTCATTGTAATTTTGATTTGTATTTCCCCAATAATTAACGATGTTGAACATTTTTTCATGTGCCTATTGGCCATCTCTATATCTTCTTTGGAGAAATGTCTGTTCAGGTCTTTTGCTCGTTTTTTAATTGGGTTATTAGTTTTTTTCTTGTTGAGATGCATGAGTTCTTTATATATTTTTGAGATTAACCGCTTATCAGATGTATGGTTTGCAAATATCTTCTCCCAATTGTTAGGTTGTCTTTTCATTTTGTTGATGGTTTCTGTTGCTGTGCAGAAGCTTTTTAGTTTGACGTAGTCCCATTTGTTAATTTTTTCTATCGTTTCTCTTGCCCGGTCAAACATGGTGCTTGAAAATATGTTGCTAAGACCGATGTCAAAGAATGTACTGCCTGTTTTCTTCCAGAAGTATCATTGTTGCAGATCTTACATTCAAGTCTTTAATCCATTTTGAGTTAATTTTTGTGTATGGTGTAAGGTAATGGTCTATTTTCATTCTTTTGCATGTGGCTATCCAGTTTTCCCAACACTGTTTGTTGAAGAGACTTTCCTTTCCCCATTGTATGTTCTTGGCTCCTTTGTCGAAGATAGCTGTCCATAGACGTGTGAGTTTATTTCTGGGCTTTCGATTCTATTCCGTTGATCTGTGTATCTGTTATTGTGCCAATACCATGAGGTTTTGGTTACTATAGCTTTGTAGTATATTTTGAAATCAGGGAGTGTGATACCTCCAGCTTTGTTCTTTTTTTTTCAGGATTCCTTTAGCTATTTGGAGTCTTTGCTGTTCCATATAAATGTAGGATTCTTTGTTCTCTTTCCGTGAAAAATGTTGTTGGAACTTTGATAGGGATTGCACTGAATCTATAGATAGCTTTAGCAAGTATGGACATCTTAACTATGTTCATTCTTCCAATCCAAGAGCACAGAATATCTTTCCATTTCTTTGTGTCATCTTCAATTTCTTTCAACAATGTTTTATAGTTTTCAGTTTACAGATCTTTCACCTCTTTGGTTAAGTTTATTCCTAGGTATTTTATTCTTTTTGTTGCAATTGTAAATGGGATTGTATTCTTAATTTCTCTTTCTGCTTCTTCGTTGTTAGTGTATAGAAATGCAACTGATTTTTGTATGTTCATTTTGTATTCTGCAAGTTTACTGTATTCATTTATTACTTCTAAAAGTTTTTTGGTGGATTCTTTAGGGTTTTCTATATATAAAATCATGTCATCTGCAAATAGTGAGAGTTTCACTTCTTGCTTTCCAATTTGGATCCCTTTTATTTCTTTGTCTTGCCTGATTGCTCTGGCTAGGACTTCCAATACTATGTTAAATAGGAGTGGTGAGAGTGGGCATCCTTGTCTGGTTCCTGTTCTTAGAGGGATAGCTTTCAGTTTTTCACCATTGAGGATGACATTAGCTGTGCGTTTGTCATATATGGCCTTTATTATGTTGAGGTACTTTCCTTCTATGCCCCTTTTATTCAGAGTTTTTATCATAAATGGATGCTGTATCTTGTCAAATGCTTTCTCTGTATCTATTGAGAGGATCATGTGATTTTTATTCTTCATTTTATTAACGTGATGTATCACATTGATTGATTTGCCTATCTTGAACCTTCCCTGCATCCCTGGAATAAATCCTACAAGATCATGGTGTATAATCTTTTTAATGTATTGTTGTATGTGATGTACTGGTATTCTGTTGAGGATTTTTTGCATTGATGTTCATCAGTGATATTGGCCTGTAATTTTCTTTTTTTTGTGTGTTGTCTTGTCTGGTTTTGGTATCAGAGTAGTGTCGGCTTCATAGAATGAATTAGGGAGCATCCCCCACCTCCTCAATTTTTGGAAGAGTTTGAGAAGCATAGGTATTAAGTCTTCTTTGAATGTCTGGTGGAATTCACCAGGGAAGCCATCTTTTATTTTTGGGGAGGTTTTTGACTACTGTTTCGATCTCCTTACTGGTGGTTTGTCTATTCCAATTCTCTATTTCTTCTTGATCCAGTTTTGGAAGGTTGTATGATTCTAAGAATTTATCCATTTCTTCCAGATTGTCTAATTTGTTGGCATATAGCTTTTGATAGCATTCTTTTATAATCTTTTGTATTTCTGAGGTGTCCGTTGTAATTTCTCCTCTTTCATTTCTGATTTTACTTATTTGAGCCATCTCTCTTTTTTTCTTGATGAGTCTAGCTAAAGGTTTGTCAATTTTGTTTATCTTTTCAAATAACCAGCTCTTGGTTTTATTAATTTTTCTATTGGTTTTTTAGTCTCTATTTCATTATTTCTGCTCTGATTTTTATTATTTCTCTTCTTCTACTGATTTGGGGCTTTGTTTGTTCTTCTTTTTCCAGTTCCTTTAGGTGCATTGTTAGATTGTTTATTTGAGATTTTTCTTGTTTGTTGAGATAGTCCTGTATTGCTATAAACTTTCCTCTTAGAACCGCTTTTGCTGTATCCCATAAATTCTGTCATGTCGTATTTTCATTTTCATGTGTGTCCAGGTATTTTTTGATTTCTCCTGTGATTTCTTCATTGGCCCAATCATTGTTCAGTAACATTTTTATTGGGTAGAGTATTCTTGTCTGTAGGCTTTTTCCTTTTAGCACTTCAAATATATCATGCCAGTCTCTTCTAGCCTGTAATGTTTCTGCTGAGAAGTCAGCTGATAGCCATATGGGGTTTCCTTTGTATGCAACTTGTCTTTCTCTTGTGGGTTTTAGGATTCTCCCTTTATCTTTAATTCTGGACATTTTAATTATGATGTGTCTTGGTGTGGGTCTCTTTGGGTTTATCTTGTTTGGTGCTCTCTGTGCTTCCTGTACCTGGATGTCTGTTTCCTTCCTTAGGTTAGGGAAGTTTTCGGCTATTACTTCTTCAAATAGATTCTCTGCCCCTTTGTCTCACTCTTCTCTTTATGGGCCACCTATAGTGCGCTTGATGTTGTCCCAGAGGTCCCTTAGACTGTCCTCACTCTTTTTAATTCCTTTTTCTTTTACCTGTTCAGCTTGGGTGATTCCTTCTAGTCTTTCATCCAGCTCGCAGATGCGTTCTTCTGCATCCTCTACTCTGCTCTTGATCTCTCTAGTGAATTTTTCATTTCCAGTATTGTATTCTTCATTTCTTTTTTATATCTTCCATTTCTTTCTTGATGTTCTCACTGAGTTCATCCATTCTTCTCCCAAGATCAGTGAGCTTACTTAACACTCTTTGTTCAAACTCTGTCTGGTAGGTTGCTTATTTCTGTTTCACTTAGCTCCTTTTCTGGGGTTTTGTCCTGTTCCCTTACTTGGAATGTATTCCTTTGCCTCCTCATTTTGCCTCTTTCCCTGTGCTTGTGTTTATGTATTAGGTAGGTCGGCTACATCTCCTGTGCTTGGAGAGGTGACCTTATATAAGTGATGCCTTGTGAGGCCAGGCAGTGTGTCTCCCTCAGTTCTGAATGTTCCAGGAGTGACCCCTGTGTGGGCTACATGTGTCCTCCTGTTGTGGCGTGGTTGCTCTCCTTGTAGGTGCTCAGGGAGGCTGAGCTATGCCCCTGGCCAGCTGTTGTAATGCTCAGCTGCTTGTAGTTGTTGTGGGCCCTTCAGTCTCTTTATCGGATGTGAGGAGCCCCAGCACAGTTCGCTGCAAGTTCTAATAGCACATTTGTGTTGCAGTATTTCTTTTAATTGAGTAGACCCCTAGCATGGCAGGTTGTTAGGCTCAGGGGCTTACAATTGCTATAAGCCTCCAGCCTTTAGGTCTCTTGTCTACTCTCTGAGGATTGCAGCTGGATGGGGCTGGCCTCAGGCATGGGAGCACCCAATTGTTTCAGGCTTTGGAAGGTGGGGCAAACCCCCTATGTGGGTCTTTGAGAAGACAAACCCTGCCACCCACAGGTCCACACACACAGTTAACACAGTCCTGCCCCATGTGCATGCCCTGATCTTCTGAAGTGTACCCAGTCTCTTCAAGGCAGGAACCCCACACACTCCACAACCGCCCTACACTCTCCACCCTCTCCTTGCATACACCCTGCCCAACAGAGGTGGATCCATTTGCCAGGCTGCAAAGAATCCAGACAGCTCACTTAGCATGCCCACAAGTTGCCTGAGGGCTTGTTGTTGGGTGAGGCCAGTCCCTAGTGTGGGCTGCCTGCCTTGGCTGAGCTTGATTAAATCATTGCTCTAGTGGGTGGGGCAGACCCTGGGCTAACAGGCCCCAGGGAGAACTCCAGTGGAGTCTGCCAGTGTCTGTGTCAGCATGCCTACACTAGGCCACAACAATGACTGCCACCAATGTCCCATTCCCTGGAGAGGCCTCACCTCTCACTGAGATGCACTCAGATCCTATCAGGTGAGTCTCTTTTCACCAAAGCACTGTGCACCTTTCTTTCTGGTGATTTTAGGTTGCTTTCTGAAATGGGTGAATTTGTGCATGGGCCCTTTAAGAGCAGGTTTTAATTTCTTTGTGAACCAGCTTTTCTGGGGGTACTCCCTAATGTTTTAGTAGCAGGCAAAGTCAGATATTATGCCATTTTTCTTGATTATGCTGGGTCCAAAAATGCTTACAGTAGGGGAGCTCCCCGGCTCAGGGTCCCGCTCCTCCAGGGAGGGCTGTGTACCTTTGGGCTGCTCCCCGGTGGCCGTGAAGCACTGCGGTGCTTGTGAAGGTGGCATTTTTTCTCTCCAGAAGGGAATTTCTGCCTCTTCCACCTCAATTAAGATTGTCATTTGTTGCAAGAGTTCCTCTTATCCAGTTTTCAGTTCTCTCTCAGGGGTAATTTTTCTACGAGTAGTTAGAAATTGGCTGTGTCCGTGGCAGGAAGTGAGTTCAGAGTCTGCCTACGCCATCATCTTGCATTCTCTCAGCTTTTGTTCTTTCTATAACTCTCTTGTCTCTGGGATTCTCCTCTCATGTTCCATGGCCATGAGCTAAAGTTACCACAAACTCTTTCTCTGCTTTTTCAAGCTAGAAAACATTTTTTTAAAATTAAAGCTTTAGTTGCTTTCTATCACACCAATTGTGGCCTACTCTTAGAGCAAAAGACAAAAAAAATTGGAAACTCACTACATGCTGACACTTTCATTCAAGTATTAGCCCCCACCCCCCATTTTAACCTGCCTTTTTGGGCTCACTTTCCTGTGTATCTAGACTTTTAAAATTTGTCCAGAGTTTACAGTTGTTATCTTTAGGAAGGTCAATCCAGTAGAAGCTTACTCAACCACACCAGAAAAGAAGTTCTCCATTTCTTTTTTATATCTTTATTTGCATATTACCAAATATAAAATTATGAGCTACTTATAACTTGGCAAATGTGAATTGTACCATTCTTGCTCACTGGCTGGGGTAAAGTTAAGAACCCTAGACCCAGGGGCTGGCCCGGTGGCGTAGCGGTTAAGTGCTCACGCTGGGCTTCAGTGGCCTGGGGTTCCCAGGTTCAGATTCTGGGCGCACACCGACACACCACTTATCAAGCCATGCTGTGGCGGCATCCCATATAAAGTAGAGGAAGATGAGCATGGATGTTGGCCCAGGGCCAATCTTCCTCAGTTAAAAAAAAAAAAAAAAAAAGAGCCCTAGATCTACTTTTTGAAAGATAGCCTGTATGTCATCTATAATTCAAAGGGCTCTAGAATACCCCATTCTCACAGGAGGGATATTTCATCTGTGGCAAATGAAAATAAACAAATATGGATTCTCAGTTGCTAAATTAAAATGTCAACTCTGAATTTAGCGGCCAAAACATCCAAAGACAATCATGAGCAATGCTCACCCCAGAATTCATGAATAAGATGGCACAATTATAAATTTCAGCCTGGAGGAACAAAGACTAAGGTGTGCAGGTGCTGGACAGAATGCCAAAAACATTCCAGGCAGCCCTCCACTGTGTCCTCCTGGTCCTCATAATTAAATATGCCAGTTTAAACAAAACTGCTTAAAATTTGATATATGTCATATATTCATAAGATGTTTTTTAAGTTTAAATTTATATTATAGATTTTTTTAAATGTATTAGTGGCCAGATATTTTCTAGAGTTTTCTGGAAGGAAAAGATAGGCAAGGATCCTGGATACCCAGGCCGGTACTCTGTGTTCTGTCTTGAAAATCTTGTGCCCTTGCCTTTCCATCCCATTTCCAAAGCATATTCTGGGGCTAATTGTGATGGTGGAGTCAGTGCAAGTTCCTCACTTTCACAATATTCCCTAACGAGGGGAAGAAATATCATGATCTTTGGCATAATCTTGCCTAGCTATATGATGTATAAAATTATAAAATCTAATTGAAAAACAAAGTCACTAGTTGCATGCTGGTACTTTTAATACCACAAGAGTAGCAGAGTTCTGTTTCTATAAGATTCTAAAGAGAGGATTCAGTTTCGCTGGCAAACCTTCCCTCCAATACACACATTCTTTCACTTTCTCTCTCTCTCTCTTTTACACGCACATGCACACACACCAAGGTCTAGAAATCTCTTTAAAGTAGAAGAATGTCATCCTTGTATCATAGTACCCAAATAATGACAGATTCCTGAGCAAGCACTGGTGCAATTATTTGATTTCCAATATTCTCAATTTGTCACTAAATTGATTTTCACAAAACAGAACTTTAATTGTATTCCTTCCTTCATCTACACAAACATGATTAATATTTCCCCGTGACTTGCAAAATCCTTAGCCCAGTCTCTTTATGATTTGACCCTATGTTACCTTTCCAGGTTAATTTTTCCTTCCTTTTATTCATAATAAAATTTTGAAAGAGAGAAACGCCCATTAATAGAGCTAGATAAATTATTACACATCCACACAATGGAATACCATACTGCTTTTTTTTAAATGAGGATTTATTCTGTATATTGTTATTATCTCTAAGATACGTTGTTAACTGAAAAAAAAAGATACAATCACTATGCATGTCTCTAAAAGTGAGGGGAAAAGATATCTGCTGAAGGATACAAAAAAAACAGATAACAATAGTTTCCTCTAGGGAAGAAAACTGGAGGGCTGGAACTGGAGGTGAGCAGTGAGAGGCAGAATTTTTGCTTTATAACATTTGTACCTATCGAATCTTGACCACTATAAATGCATTATCTGTTAAAAAAATAAAGATCACTACATTTAATTAAATATAATTTCAAAAATTGAATTTAATATGAATCATCATTGCCTTGTGTTACCATTTTAGAACTATGCTTCTAAGTAGTGGATCCTAGGATGAAGTCTCAGGAGAGACTGAATTGCAAGAGAAGAGAATGCTCTTGGGATTTTCAGCCAGCCTAGACAGAAGGGAAGGCAGACAAACCTAGAGAGGAGGCAATAGGAGTGCCCTTCGTGAGCTCCCAGTGGGGAACTTCTTTCCTACAACAGGAAGGCATCAGGAAGTTACTCCACAACCACATCCCCTCTTAATCATAACTCATGTCAAATAAGAAATAATGAAGATAAAGACCGTGTTAAAAATTAGCTTAAATTATGCTTTTAAAAGACAATTAGGCTCCTTTTTTATGCCTTCAAATATGCTTTAATTTTGGTAGAATAGCCAGTAAAAAAGCTGTTAAGAAAGTATATCATTGTTTAGGCACATTGACATCAATGCTCTCTCACTAATAGATTTTTAAGATACTTTTTCTTTAATTAACGCCGTGGGCTTTGTCAATACAAGTGAACAGAAATGGAGGCGTGTGAAGATTTAAAAAAAAGTTAAAAAGTGAAAAGAAATGGTGTTCTGTTAGGTCTAAAAAGGAAACAAATAATACGCTTGTCTGTCTTAGCTGTGCCAGAACAGTGACAAAATTCAGATCTCTCAGAAAACCTGGTGGTCTCCTAATTTCACTTCTGCTGGGAGATTTTCTTAAATTCTTTAATTTCCATTTCCCAGTGAAGAATTTATTTCTTACATGTTTTCAAGTTCTACAAGTTGCAAAGGACTATATAAAGATTAAATTCATTATTTCGATGATTAAGAATGTGGTTTCAAATTCACTTTACTTTAACTGCTCCTGACTGGGATCCAAGCCAGAGAGTCATTTGAAAGGAATAATTTTATTTCTGCCTTAACATTCTTAAAGGGAAGTGTGATGCTGTTACTTTGTCTCATACAAATTCGCAGCCTCCTCACTATAGACACGTGTTTGAGTTTAAACACTTGCCCCAGAAAACGCCTATTATTATGGATTGGAAACAGGGAGAGTCTTGAATATTCAAATCAGCTAACAAAACACATAACTTTTAAAATAAAAGTGGGAAAAATGTTTGAGAACTCACCCTGAACTGAGCTTTGGCTTTCACATAGGTTATTTTATAAATTACGCTGTTTATGAAATAATTATTATTTTATCCATATAAAATCTTCATTTTCGATAGCCCAAACACCCTGAAAATCCTTAGTCTTTTCAAACTGTCTATACTAGACACATTAAAAAGTCTTCTAAGTAGCCAACACTCAGTGAATTTCTAGGAATGACAGAAACTCTTCATTTCCTCTGCAGTGTGGAAAAGACTAAAATCGTCACTATGCTTCATATGAGAACCAGTCTATAAATGCCTGCTTAACCTCTGGGAGAGTCCACATTTCAGACCAGCAATATGGAGCATATCTGATGAGAGCAACTCCTCCAGGATCTGGGGGGAGAAGAGTGATGGCAATGGGATTGTTTTTCCTGAACTCTCATAGAGTGATACTCCAGTCTCAATGGCTAGGGTATGCTATTAGCCTTTAGGAACAGCTGACCAAATTGTTCATGACATTACACTGACCCCTAAGAGTCACATGCAGTTAACCACACCCATTTTTAGGTAGTGACCTCATGCTGAGTGCCAATCGCACCTGCTCCGCCTGCCATGGCTCCCTAGTTTTCTTACTTACAGTTTTGCACATCCAGAGATCAGCTCATTGGTTTTGATGAGCTTGTTGGGCTTCTTATCTTTTCCCTTTTTCATAGCCCTCAGGTTGAGTCAGAGACTTTCAAGTGATAGACTCTGTCTTACATGAGTCATGAAATCAATGAGTAAAGGAGAGTCAATCAAGATGAGAGACTAAATTCATGGGTCTCACTCATCTCTGCTAAAATCACACCATATTTCAGAAAAAGAAAACGCAAAAAATGCTGAAATATAAATTCTACTTCTAGATCCGAATGTAAGGAATGGCCAAAAGATACACAACAAAAGAAATCAGAAAAGGAGCTGGGGAAAACATTCAAAAGAAGACTGCTCTGGAAGTGATCAAATGAGCAAGAATCACCAAGCACTGAGGACAATCAGCATCATGAAAGATAGAACTTAATGAATAGAAAACAAAGTGGGGGCCGGCCTGGTGGCGCAAGCCGGTTAAGTGCGCGCGCTCTGCTGCGGTGGCCTGGGGTTCACCGGTTCGGATACCAGGCGCGCACCGACACACTGCTTGGCA
Source organism: Diceros bicornis minor (assembly GCF_020826845.1). Taxonomy (NCBI): domain Eukaryota; kingdom Metazoa; phylum Chordata; class Mammalia; order Perissodactyla; family Rhinocerotidae; genus Diceros; species Diceros bicornis. Next base: position 72,856,844 of record NC_080745.1, read on the forward strand.
AGCCATGCTGTGGTGGCGTCCCATATAAAGTGGAGGAAGATGGGCATGGATGTTAGCCCAGGGCCAGTCTTCCTCAGCAAAAAAAGAGGAGGATTGGGAGATGTTAGCATAGGGCTGATCTCCTCACAAAAAAAAAAAAAAGAAAACAAAGTGATTCCCAAAGAAATTGACCATAGAGAACAAATTGTCAAAGACATTAGAATAAATAAAATCAATAGCATCAGAAAAAAAGAGGATATTGATTACATTCAATTAAATAAGATGAATCTTAGAGCATATATTTTTGATAATCGTTCAGTAAGACATGAGGGAATTAACTGATAAAAGCCATAATTCTTTTTTTGAAAGCCAAAGCCCAGGTCCAAGGTAAGATTGGCAAGTATTCAAAATTAGTGTGTTACAGGTAGGCTTCAAATTGGTCTTAGAGTTGCTTAAGAGCCAAAGCAAATAGTAAAGTATAATTAGTTACAAAATCTAAAGAGTTTATAACATAATAAAACAAATAATTGATAGGGAAAAATAGCAGCAGGTCTCACAGTGGAAGCTGAGAGAAAATTTTCCCATGGTTTTCATAAAAATAATATGCTTATCAAAATCCCTACAGTCGGTATAATTGTATTCACAGCAAGGTTTGTTAGCACATCCCTCAGGTCAAACTTTTTTTCAGGGCATTTATTCTCCCTTCCTTTAATACTCGGGAGCTTTCTGATTTTTGATTTTATGATAGTTGTTCAGAGGAAGATCCCAGTGGCTTCTCTGGGAATGTATAGTATAACTCTACCTAAAAGTGTCATTGGCTCTGAGGTAAGCACTTCAAACTCTCCTTTGCCCCAGGCTTCCTGTAGAATCCATGTGATCCTTTCTAGCTGTCACCTGGATTCCTGATCAGAGATGATGCCTCCAAAAAAATAACCATTAGAGTGCTTGCAGTTTCTAATAGGAACAAAGAGTATTTATGTAGAAGGCAGGTGATAGAGAGATAGTGAGACAGAGAACTGTATTGCAACAAATGAATTCTGGGGCACCCTCTTACCTACAATTGCTTAGACAATAGAAGGCATCAGTTTTTTTTGTCTTTTGGGGTTTTTTGCAGGGAAAGAGTCGCCCTGAGCTAACATCTGTTGCCAATCTTCCTGTGTTTTTTTAAATTTCCTCCCCAAAACCCTAGTGCATGGTTGTATATCCTAGTTGTAAGCCCTTCTAGTTCTTCTATGTGAGCGTCTGCCACAGCGTGGCAACTGACAGCCGGGTGGTGTGGTTCCGTACCTGGGAAACAAACCTGGGCTGCTGAAGCAGTGAGAGCACCAAACTTTAACCACTAGACCATGAGGGCTGGCTCAGGATTGTTTTTTGAAGTCATGGTAGCATAATAAAATGTAACTGAGCTTGTTATGACAACTAATTTACTATCGAATTATGCACATTCTATTTGCAAATAAAAGTCAAACCAGGAAAAGAAGAAACATGCACCTGCTGTTTTTGTTTCAATGCTGACAGCTTCTGTAAAAAGTAAAATTAAACTCTGACAATTTGATCTCATTGCTAGGGAGATTCTGGAGAACAGATGAAAAGAGAAAAAGTAAAAGATTCAGACAAATTTTTATCATTAGTTTTAGTCTCAAAAGCTGAGTTTTATAGACTCCAGCCTTCCCAGTCTCTCCCTCGGCCCCATCCCCAAAGCTCTCTTGATAACAAGAAAAAAATTCAAAATTCTGCGTTAACTTAATCATGACATATAGACCTAGCTCTAACGTATGGTGGAGGCACAATCAAAGTGGCCCAATGCAGGAAATAGGAAGACTTGACTGGTCCAGGAAAACTGACCAGTCTAAAAGGCTGACCTCTGGTCCTAGCTGGCATTTTGACCCACCGTGTATGATCAACTCAGACAAGCTTTAGTCTGGCTCTGATATTCATAGAGATTCAATCCAGAAATGACAAGAGGAGCTCATTAGTAAAGGAGAAGAAGCACCGTGAATCTTGAGTAATCCATCCATGTGTCACAAGGCATCAGTTTGTGGAGGTCAATTCAGGAACAGAATTCACCTCTGCAGAAGGAGGTGATGGCAAGGGCTAAGGAGCATGTCAAGAATCAGCTAAGTCCGCCAGGGTTCAGAGCAAGACTTTGCTTTCAATATGAAATCCAGGTCCATGACAGAAACACCAATAGAGCGGACCAGTCATACAGACCAAACCCATATCAGGAAGCTCAACTTGATTTGATTGGCAGTCCAAAATTTACCACATAATAAGCAAAACTTACGTCAGATTTATGGCACCAAGACTCATCCCAGGACCCATGATTTGGTGTGTTGGGAAACTGCTGGTGAAGCTCCTATCCTGGGCAGGAATGTTTCAGAAAGTAGGCAGGGCATGACCTGAAGGTAGGAAGACCCAATAATTCCAGCTCAGAGAGGACAGTATTGTAGGGGTTACATATTAACAGCAGACACCAAGACCAGAATAAGCATGTAAGTGTTTTAGAGAAAAAAAAAAGGGGAAATGGGGAGGGAACCAGGGAAGCCTGGGGTTGTAACTCTGTCCCTAAGTGAAGCAGAGAGAAAGTTGGGTGGAAGTGGCCTAGATAGTCCTAGGAAGGCCCAGCAAGGCCATCTATGAGTCCTTGAGCCAAAAGTCAGCTTTTAGAGGGGTCCGATGTCTCACAGGAGTGGGCCTGCCCTAGTACACCTGCTGTGTTCTGTCAGCAGCTAGGAGAAGATCCCAAAAAGTATGGCCTCAGTACAAACAGAGGAACGGATTTCAGAGAGCAGCAGCCAGGACTCTTGTCCAGCCACATTCCCTCAAGTGGGAAGTCTGCAGGGAGCATTCTTAAGGCTGCTATAGACTGAAATAATATTTCTCTTAACTATATGTTTTAATCTAGTTGAACAACCTCAGCTAAACTTGCCTAACACCTATCTAGCAAGTTTTAATGGTTATTGGCTTATATAGAGAGATTATATATAATCCCTATTTTAAGATGAGGAAACAGAGATATAGAAAGGTTCTAAGTTCAAGTTCACTCAGCTAGGAAGTGAGAAGGATGGCATACTAGGTGGAGCAGCCCAACTCTGCAGCCTGATTGCCCAGCCACTGTACCTAAAAAATGCCCACCTCTACTTGTTGGGACACCATCTGCTGGGGATAGAACAAAGAACCAGCCCACAGGTCCAAACGCAGAATGATCCCTATTACTATCTATTAATTCAAATCAGGACATGTCTTAGCTCTTAAGTATTAACCGAGACTCTGTACATGATTCATCAATTTTAGGAACTGTTTTTGCTTTGAATACTGGAGCATTTGGAGAGAGGGAGAAAGTAGTGTTGTCTTAGGTCCTAGAGTTCAGTTAAGAACTCAGGTCAAAACCAAAAGTTCTGTCACCATCATATGAGATAGTTATTACTTTCTACTCACCAGCAGAAAAAAGACCTAGGGAGGAAGTATGGGCAGTAGTAGACAATACCAAACACTTTTAAATCAAGAGTTATAACAAAATATGTATTAAATTCTGTCTATTATATCTTGTGTATTTTGACATACACCAAGAAATATTTGACTATTGAACTCTGCATCGATGATATGATGATGAGCTACAATCCCATTTCCTCCAGTGTACTATTCCCAGAAATAGAGACTTTCATTTCATTTTCCTATGGGCTGTTTTTCATCACATTCAAACAAATCTGGGTTAGATAAATTATTTAGTAACTGCTGGATAACCAACCTAGTACCTCTGCACACACACAAAGCAACTTTGATTTGAGTAAATGTATTTTTGATAAATGAGTTCTGCCTGAATGATTTATCTACTTAATGTAGAATTGCCCCACAGTTGTATAGTACTAGGCCTGTTTTGTATGGGAACCTTCGGCTGTAGGCTGAGAAAATGAAGGCAAAAGTATAAGCCATTTCCAATTGGAGGTTAGGAAAGAATTAGTTTTGTGTAAGTTGACAGTATGTGGCTCAAATAACAGAAAATAAAGTAAAAGCAATAAAGATACAAAAACTTGACTTAAATCTGCATTTATGGAAATGATTCATGTCTGCTGAATAAAGGGAAAAACTACTGTTAGACTTAACTGAGATTACGTAACTCGAATCACAATGTGGCTCTCATATCATAAGCGTTTTTCTAAGAGGCCACATTCTGCTTATAGTTATAGTCAGATTAGCATTAGGCAGACTTAGAAAACAAAAAGATCTTTGGTATAGTTTGAATGGGTAGAAAATGCTATGGCTAAGAAGCATGTCTCCACAATCAGCTTCAGGGAGACGAAATTGCAGAGTTTTATAAGCTTTAAGATACTTCATTAGCTCATAGCTCTCTGTGGCACATGAAATGACGTGGTTAATTGTATCAACTTAGAATCTTATCACAAGTTTATCAACATACGTTGTGACACAATTTTATCCTATGCCAAAATGAACACAGCCAGACATTAGTTAAAATAGCAAAAACAAATTTTATTCGGTAACTACTGACAGTAGGAGAAAAAGTTGAGCTCCATTCCAATTTGTGAATAGGTGACTGGGCCCTTTAAAGGGAGAATGAAGGAAGGGGGATGATTAAGGGCTCAGTAGAGTCGGATAAGAGAAAAATTACAAAGGGTTAATCAGTGTAAATGTGACTCTGCCGGCTGGCAGTTATCAAAGTTAGGAGCCTGTCCTCCCACAGAGACTGGGAGACAGAGGCCCTATCCTTCCTGATGATTACATTTCAAAGGAATGACTTTCAGATCCTTGAGAAAGACACTCCCGAGCCATAGGAGATACATGTACATTTCAAAGAGACAGAAGAAATAGTCATAAATGTAAGCTCTTTTTAGTAAATGTTCTAAGAAAGGGGGGTCAAGGGCATAATGTCCAGTGTTGGCCAGAACAAACAGTAAGCTCTCTTGGCAGCACTGAGCTTTCTCAGGCAGGCATTTTAATGGGAGGCTGGGGTCATCCTAGGGACACCGCCTTATGCTTCTAGAAGCCATGCTAGAGTTTGGTCCTCTCTTGATTCAGAGGTTTGGACAGAGATGTTGTATGCCAAAGATTCTGCAGTTCACACCCAGCTAATGAAGTGACAGGCACAGAGCTCTTAAGGCAGCACATCTTTTGGAGTCCTAAATACATAACAATGCAAACTATAGGATACAGGTTCATTTATTCATTTATTAAATATGTATTGAAAACATCATTTGTGCCTGATACTATGCTAGCCGCATTAGTTACAGTGGTAAATGGTACAGAACTATTTTATGCACATGTTGAATTTTAATCTAACAGGTGAAACTAGCATTAAAGCAATAATCACATATAGAATTAAAAGATATTGTTCTTCTGACAATAGAGACAACTAGAAATTACATATCTCCCAATGGAAGTACATAAAACCAGCTATAATACATTTCTTGCCAAAAATTGAATGTGAATCTGAAAAAGCCTCTATAACTAAATATAGTATATTTACAGGGAAAATAAGCTAGATTTCTTTAAAAAATTAATGACAAAAATAGTATAGGGAATAATAAATTAAAAGGGTCTCAATAGATGCATGGACTTTATCTTGATCCTAATTCAAATAAGAGAGAGAGACTGAGTACATATTTGATTCTACTAAGAAAATATGGAGTATTGTTAATAATTTGAGGTTTGAAAATAATTTTGTGATTTTTTAAAAGAGACATAAATTAGAGATTCATACTGGCATATTTATCAAGGAAATAATATGATGTCTGGTATTTGTTTCAAAACAGTCTGGGATAATTACTCTAATCTCTTTTGGAACTAAGAAGCTTGGTTCCACTGTGGTTGGAAAATAAGAGGATGAAGGAGAGGGGACTTTCAAGAAGAAGCTAGATATATAGATGAGAATGTAAAAATCTTATTAAGGATTTGAGGCATACTCATAATAAATGGGAAGTCATCCAAAAGTTTTAAGCAGGGAAGTGACAAAATTAGATTTAGTTTTGTGAAAAATAGTCAATCTCTTAAGAATGAATTGAAGGAAAGCAAGAACGAAGAGGCTACTGCAACACTCCAGGTGAGTGATAATAGTGACAGCAATACAGATATAGTGAACTGAATAGATTCAAAAGATAGTTAGACGGTAAAATAATCAGCAATTGGCGGTGCACTAGATATAGAGAACTGTGTACAAAGTGACAGCAAGGATAATTCCTATGATTCTAATTCACACAACTTAATGTTGGTATCATTCCCCAGACTACTGAAGAAGACATGTTTGAGTGGTAATACCCACGAGGTCAGTTCTGGACTTAGAAAATTTGAGGTGCTTTTATAACATCCAAGTCCAAAGGCAAAATAAACTGTTTTCTATAAAAATCTATAACTTACAAAAGGGACTTGGGTTGGAAATATAAATTTGGGAGTCTGAAGAAGAGATAACACAGAAAAATTAATGAATATAAAGACGGCATTAGTTTAAGCTCTAAGAAACATCAGCCCTCAAGTCCAAGTAGAGGACTTTTCCTCTAGGTATGGTATAGCAGGTCACTGAAGTCATTGAATATTCGTTGTGCAACAAATATACTCTGGGTAACTTATAAAAATCATAATTAAAAAATAGACAATGATGAAAGAAACATAGATTAAATGAATTGGAATCCAAGAGAGACCCTTGTCAAAGACAGCTGAACATTTCTGGCTGATTTCTTTCCTGAAGGCATTTACTGATCCTATGCATGGACTGAGGATCAGATCCAGCCCAAAGAGACATATTGCATTCAAGGAACGAGAAACCAGCAAATATTTGGTTGTCATGTACATCTGAGGTGACAATCTAGAATCTGGAGGAAGCTGAGTCAGCAACCATTGCTCCACCCTGGGTCTGTGCATGGAATACTTTAGGGCCACATTAAAAGCAGAGTAAAGTCTCCTGTAATCTTGCCAACGTCATAGGCAAATTCTCACTATGAGGAAGATGTCTGCCTCAGACTTGCATCTGATATTGTCATTGGGATATTAACCAGAGTTGAAATTACGGGGGATAGAAAATAAGAGCTAATGTCAAAACATCAGAAGAGCATACCTGAAACTCCTTCAGCCTTTCAGGAATGAAAAGACTGAGACTCATCAGGTTATCAGTCAAAAAGATAGGAGGGATGTGCATAAGGAATACTGACAAGCGGGACGTGTACTGAATCTTACGACAATTGCAATATATTCCACATTGATTAGGGAGAGTAGACTCTCATGTTAGCTAACAGAGGAGAGGGGTGCTATCTCTGCAGGAAGACATCATTAGAGCCTCTACATTTTTATTATACACAATCTTTGCCTTAAAATAAAAAAAAACATATATTTCTAGATGCAGAAGAGGCAGAAAACATGTGACTGATTATAAAGACAAAGAAAAAACATAATAGAAGAAGACTTACAGATGACTCAAATATTAGAGTTAGCATATGAGGAATTTAAAATAACTATGAGTAATGTGTTGAAGAAAATAGAGGATGGTTGGACCAAATGGATAAAAGGTAGAAAATTTACATAGAGAAGAATTAAATGAACATTTTAGAACTGAAAAAGTAAAAGATTGGAAAATAAAACTCATTGGCTAGATTCGATAGGAAAATAGAAGATGAGATTAGCAAACTTAAAGTCAGATGAACATAAAATTTACAAACGGAAACAGAAAAATAATGAAAAAATAATGTAATAATGGAAAAAAGTATAAGAAGCACGTAGAACCAATGAAAGAAAGGCTACATCAGCATAGATTCTACTGACATTAAAAAGATATTTAAGAATATTATGAACAGCTTTGTGCCAATAAAGTTGACACCCTATATGAAATGGTCAAATTTCTTAAGGAACAAAACTGACAAATGAATAAATTTTAAAAAATGAAATAGCTCTATATGTCTGTTAAAAGAAGTAACTTCATAATTAAAAAACTTAAAAACATAACATCAACAACAACAACAACAAAACCTAAAACTCTTAGCCAAGATGGATTCACAGGACAATTTTCACCAATATTTAAAGAAGAAATAATACCAATTTTACACTTACTCTTCTAGAGTAGAAAAAGACAAAATACATCTCAAGTGATCTTATGAGACCAACATACTATTGATTTAAAAATCTTTCAATGTTATTTGAAAATGGAACTTTGAAGCCAATATCTCCCACAAATTCACATGCAAAAGTGCTAAATTAAATAATACCAATTAATAACAGTAATTCATATAGCATTATGATCAAGTAGATTTTATTCCAGTTATTTAAGATTGTTTTCCCATTTGAAAAGTCAATCAGTTTAGTTAACTGCATTAACAAAATTAAGGATAAAATGTAGAATTATCACAATAAATACAAAAATTTACTTGGTGAAATTCAATACTCACTTGTATGAAAATGCTTGACATACTAAGAATAGTGGAAACTTCCTTCATGTGATAAAGGAAACTACACAGGAAGGGTCTATAACAAGCATCATATCCACTGGTAAAATATTGAAAACTTGCTCTGAGACTGAAAGCAGTATAAGTAAATAAAAGTAATAGAGATTTTAAAAGAAGTCAGTTTTGTTAATCACTGTCTGTCTGGAATATGGCACTATGCCTGACATACAGATTTTCAACATTTAATTAATCAATTAATGTGCATGCTTAGGATGTCTTGCCTTGACCTTGGGATGACATGTAAGAAGAAAACATAGCAAAGACTTTTATCTCCATCAAAACACCAAATGGAATCTTAAGAAGCTGTTTAAGTTGTTTCAGAGTTATTTTATGTATAACATTAAACTCAAAGGATTACAATAAAGAATGATGAGAAATCCTACGGGGAGGGTGAAAATAACTCTAAAATACGGACTTTCCATATCCCATGATGAATGTAGCTGCAAATATACTTTAAAAGCCCCATAGCAGGGATAAAGAACAAAATTATATCAGAAAATAATTTTCCAAAGACAGTAGACGCCAATTTTTTAGCAACCAGAAAAGAGGTGTAGAATTATCTCCATAATAACTGCTATTAAACTATTCCAGCATAATATTGCTAACAAAAGACAAGTATTAGGCAGAAGAGATGGCCTCTCCTAAAATGTATTTCGCTAAGACATTGACCTAACACTTCTCAGATGTAATGTAGGAGAGACTAACTACAGTTTCCAGCGATAGTTGCCTAGAGCTCGAGAGAGAAAATAATTTTCTGTGACTGGTAATTACTCCAGCCTTCCTTGGGAAAGATCCCAAATCTAATTTCATTTTTTAGCATGATATACATGATCCAAAACATATTTATGAAAGCCAGCTGGCATTTTCATGTCTTTGATTTTGGGGAATTATTTTTATTGCTACAAATTTTATGCTATTGTCTTTAACATTAATTTTGGCCATTAAACATAAGACATTTTGATTTTCAGTTTCCTGTCTGCCTTGAATAAGGAAACTTAAGAGACCTCTCTGCCTGTGTTTTTCCCCCTCGAGGAAAATAGTTGCACAAAGGAAATTATGAAAAGGAGTGGTTAATTATAGTAGGCTGGGGAGAGATTATACATCCCACGTAGCCTGGCTGATCACCTGTGTCCACCAGATCCAGACTAAAGAATCTCCCAACTGTGGTGGCTAGGAGTTATCATAGAGTCAAGTGCCATGGCCTCCTTCCTGGTCTCTCTGCTTCCACTCTTGCTCGCTGTAATCAATTCTCCACTCAACACCAGAGTGAGTTTTTAAAACAAACCAATTTTATTTGTGATAGCCAAAAACTGGGAAAAGCCCAGTGGTCCTTCAATGAGGGAATGTGGTATATCTATACCATGAAATACTACTCAGCAATAAAAAGGGATGGACTATTGATAAATGCAACAACATGAGTGAATGTCCAGAGATTTACGCTGAGTGAAAAATGCCAATATAACCAAATGTTATATACTATATGATTCCATTTGTATAGCATTCTTGAAATGACAAAATTATAGAAATGGAGAACAGATTAGTGGTTGCCAGGTTTTAAGGAGATGGTGAAAGTGGGAGGGAAGTGCCTGTGGCTATAAAAGGTCCACATGAGAAATCCTTATGGTGATGGAAATGTTCCACACTTTATATCAAGGTCATTATCCTGGTTGTGATAGTGTGGTATGGTTTTGCAGGATGTTACCATTTGTAAAACTGGGCAAAGTGCTTGGGGTCTCTGTCTATTATTTCTTACCAATGCATGTGAATTTTCAATTACCTTAAAATAAAAAAGCTAAGAAATAAAATAGTACTTTTAAATTTAAATGTAAAAAAAAAAAACAAGGATGAAATATTTTAGAAAAGCCAAAACTACAAAAATCACAGCTAAAATTGTCTATGGAGAAGTCAAAATCCTGAGTTCACTCTGGCACACAGAGTGTTATATATATATTTGATTAAAAGCTTTTTCCACAGAAATATAAATATTTCGGAATATAATTTTGAGCTACATGTCACCTGAGGGATGCTGCTTCTCAGAAGCTTGTATCTTGTGGTTTCGGAGGAATGGAAGCTCAGATAAAAGCTAGAAAACTTTAACTTCCCTGGGTGCCTTTATGAGCACCCTAAATACTACAATATTTTCAAATATGCCATTTAAAGATGGAGCATGTAAGGTGGGGAGAAGTTCTAAGCCATTCTTAGCAAAATTGGAAAATACGTGACACTTCAATCAGATAATACAAATTCCAATTAACACCACCATTTAAAGGAATTTAATAAGATTTATATTTCACCTTTGAAATGTTTCATTTTTGAGCTACTCCTAAATGTCACTAAACTACAGCAAAAGAGTGCTGGTATCACACATAGCCATATGAGATGGGATTCCTCAGAGTCCCATTGCCATACAGGATGTAATCCCTTTTGGATTTGTGACAGTCAGCCATCTTAAAATGATCACCTGCGAGGATATGAACTACTTTTTGGGCAAACTGCTTATGTGATTTGTAAGTCATGTTGCTGCTATTCAACTCAGAAATCTTCAGTTGCTGCAACTTTAGAACTAGACTTTTTACCTCAGCACAACTTTGGTACTGTCTCAGTTGTATACACTTGGGCTACTTTTTAAATCTCTCAGTGTCTCAAGTACATCATCTATAAGGTGGAGATAATAGTAGCATTTACTTCGTAGGGCTGTTGTGAATGTTTCTTAAGATAAAACATGTAAAGCTCTTAACACAGAGCATTGATGGATAGAAAGTGAAATGCAAATGTTAACGTTCACTTCATGATCATCATTAATCGCTGACCTTGGTTTCCCATTGACCTAGGATTGATTTTTCTATAGGATAAGTCCTCGATGCCTCAGGAAATTAGCCCTAACTTAATCTTTCCTGAGTGAGTTCCTACAGTATACACAGCTTATGTCCAAAGAATGAAGCCAATCTTGCCACTCTAGCCAAACTGTTGAACCAGGACTGAGGCATGAACTGAAGGACATCATACATGGATTGGATATGAGGGTAGCCAGCCACACTCAAGATGGCTTGGTGTGAAAATCTGACCAATGTTAGTGCTCAATTTTAAGTGGTATCAAACACTCAATCAAAAATTCTCTGTCAGAAAATAAACTCCTTGAAGAAACCAATGAGAAAGACGGTTACTTGAGCTTGAGTCATATTCCAAATGATATTGTATCTTTACTAGTTCTCTTTAGGTCTCGATAGAATCTATTCCTGAGAGCACAGGAACCCAGATTTCCTGTTAAAATGATTTTTATACCACATATTTCTGCACGCTTTAACATAGCTCTTTCCCCATTACTGGAGATCATCTATGTATGTCTATTCCTTGAAAATCCTGACTGCTATCAGACATAAGTCTTTATTTCTAAGGTTATCCTGAAATCTAATTTCAGCATCCCCTTTTGGCTTCCATATTTCATTGAGAAGCCTTGATTATATCTATCCTTTCCATTCTATTTTCCTGGTTCATTGACCCACACTTCCTATACTCTAGTTCTCCAGCTCTAGCACAAAGACAATTATCAGAATAAAAGTCTGGAATGGATTTGCTCTGGAATGTATAATCTCTTTAGTGAAGTTAGCTCCCTCTGTTCTTTGTAATTTGGGTGGATGTCTCAATCACACGGTCCCACTTAGTGATGAAGAGTACACTATAACCACCCCCGCCCTCAGCACAGTGTTTTATTCAAAGATGGTATTAGACTCATTTTGGGGAACTGACATAATAGACATAAACAATTTTCACTGAAGGATTAGTTTAGGACATAAACAATTTACACCAGAATCATTAGTTTAAGGAATCTAATCTCCAGGAGTGCATGGTTGCTGTTGGATAGGGAACCATCTCTAGAAGGAAAAAGATTGGAAAGCAGAGCTGGGAGATGTAAGAGACAAAGTCTGATGAAATAATCTGAACTATTGGACCTAGAAATTAAATCCACCAATTGCCGAATCTAGAAATGTCCCTTTACTGCTGCACCTAAATCCAATCAATCAGCCACAAAATGGTGTCAACTATTCCTCTGAACTTGACTCCTTTGTCTGCTCTCTCTTCTCACTTCCACTTATTAGGTCAGGCTTCCTTCACTTCTCACCTAGTTATTTCAATAGTCACAAATTTCCAGTATTTCCTTCTTCCAAGCTCATGCTTCAAATTCTCATCAGTCATCTTTCTGTATCACAAAATATAATGAAGTCATTGATATAGCTAAAAGAGATGCAGGGTTCCCCATTGCTCATTGCACTGAGTTTTTAAAGGCCTGGACTTTTATTTGAGCTGTGGAGGGAGCAGACTCACTTTTTCTGCTGGATATGAATTCAAGAGACTATAGCTTTAGGCATGCCTGGCAGCCAATTTGTGACAAAGAGGCAGAGTGTTCTAGACAGAGTTAACTGGAGAAGATGTTAACTGAGTTAATGCTGAAAAGTGGAGAGGGAGAAAAAACAGACCCAGAAAACATCTTTTGAGCTTCTGTATCCAGCTGTGCACAAACTCACCCCAAGTAGTAAGAAAGAGTTAATCTGAGATGGGGCTCTGGATTCCAATTTTTAAAAGCATACAGATAATTTTCATATAGGTGTTCTACAGATGACCTTTTAGAAAACCATGGCAGATTCTGCCTCCTGTGACTTAACTAGTGACTCATAACTCTCCACCAGCCTGTCTTTTCTGTTGACTAAACAACATACTCCATCTCACTCTGAGAGCCCAGTTAATCTGAATTGTAGACTTGCTGAACTGAATTCTTTACCACACAATTTTTTTGCTGCCCTCTGTGCCCTAGTCTATGTCAGATATTTTGTGTAGTATTTAAAAATGACATCCATGCAAGATCAGTTTTTGGAAAAGTGAGTTATGTATTATCTTACACAGAGAAGTGAATATAAATCTCCTTCCTTTGAAACGATGACTTAAAATATACTAAATTTATTTTAGGGACTAAATTTAAATCAACATGTAATGTTTTGTTTTTTAATTTCCTCTTTGAAATTTTTGGGGAATATTTGCATATTTTCATATTCAAAATTATTCAAAAACTCTTTGAAATTTAATCTCTTCTGTTATATATGTGTCATAATATGCCTTAGCTAAAAGTAATACAATCTGACAGAGTGTTAATGAGAGAAAAGAAGAAAAGATGAAAAACTTTACTAAAAAGAAAGCAGAATTGCACAGCTAAAATGAGTTCTAGAGATATGAGCAGAATGAAGACAAGACTCAATGAACGACAGAGGTTGATTTAGAGATAGAACAATCTGTGGACTGCGTGAGTTTTCAAATATGGATGAAATAATAAAAATTAGAGAAAGAAAGTGGATAAGAGAAATATCTGTGTGAAAGCAAAATCTATGGATAACAAGATCTGAGCTGGTACTAGAATGAAAGACCTAGGTTTAAAATCTAGAGTTTATCTCCTCTGAATTGTATTCTAACTTCCACTTCTTGGATGAGGACAGAAATGTTGTTGGAGGAGGGGAATGACACCAGGCCAGGTGATATGCTGATCCCACTGTTTCTCTTTTATTTCTTTCTTAATAGCTACATTAGCTTTTTCGCTTTTCTGATTCCCCACTTTCCCTCACAGAATTGCACTGAGTGGTTCTTTGGCCACCAAAAATAAGGTATTTAATTAACCTACTGTGAGTTCAAATCTCAGCTCTGTATGTATTTGTTACTTGGATGACCTTGAGCAAGGTACTGCACCTCCTTGAGACTTGGTTTCCTTGTATGTAAAACAGAAATGTTAACAGCATCCTCCTCACACATATATTGTGAGGATTAAATTAGTTAATGTATGCAAACATGTAAAATCGTGCCTTCTCTGAATTAACCATTCTATCAATATTGACCATTTGTATTATTATCCTTATCAGTTTCTTGGCTAGAATGTTTTTTGAATTAGACATCCTGATAAGCTTTTAATTCTCAGTTTCTTTACCTTTAAATTTCAGGCTATCATAGTTCCTACAGGTCTTACAATGTTCTGCTTCCTCCTCAGGTTCCTTGCTTCAGGAAGTGTCTTTGCTGTTTCCTTCGTCTTCCATTTATCCTCTATTTATCTATTTCTCCTCTATCTTCCTCTATTTATCATGGCCATGTTTTTCCTCACCTTGACTTTGTAGACAGTCAATTCATTGCTCAGCTCAATATGCCCAGAGAGGAGTTTAACTATTAAAAGAATTGATTCTACCTATTATGTACATTCTAAAATTAATGCATATATTCACCTCCCAGGAATGCCTGCCAAGAAGCAGTAATGACAGAGACTCGTGGCTGCAACATTGCTATAAGGTTCAGACCTTTTTGAAGAGTTTTAGTTGACTGACTGAAGAACATAGCTGCTGAGCTTAGGGAAGAGAGGAAATAGCTTTAAGAAGTCATTAAGATTTTAAGATGTGATTTCATATGTCTGGGCTGGGTGAATATTTTTCTATTCTGTGTGAAGTGGGGTAAAAACAGCAGGTAAACCGTTGGGAGTGTTTCAAGCACAGTCCTTCCCTAAACTCTTCTAGCAGTCTCAAAACTTTGTTTTCTGGAAAAAGTGTAGTGTTTAAAAGGACTCTACTCCCACACGGGGCCCCTATTTTTACAGGCTTTTCATTATCTCCACTTGCCTAGAACAATAATTGGTTTTTGAATTGGCAAGGCTGACATTTCGACCACTTTATTTATCTCATTCTTAGGACTTCTATCTTCACTCTTCATTAGGACAGGGAAAAATAGACCCCCAATCCACATGATAGGTTCTCAGAAACTGACCCCAGATGTCAAGACAAGGTCTTCCAGTGGAATGCCTTAGTGACTCAACCTAACATAGAGAACCAGTTGGCACTTTTTGTATTTTCTCAAAATACTTAATAATAAAACCCTATGAAGATGAAGGGGAAGCAAGGTGAACTATTCTGAGTATCAGAGAGGGTACATTTCAGGTTAGGGAGTAAGAATCAGTTTAATTGCATTCTTTTCTAATTTACATTGATCCATTCCTCTACATCATCATTCGATTTAAGCTGTAATTTAACGTAGATTTGAAATTCCTTATTAAAATATGTTTCTAAGAAGCACCCTGATTGGCCGTGAATTGACTTTGAGGTGGTGTTCCTTTGCTTTCTTTTTGCTTACTGAAGCTCCATGCTTGGCAGACAAGATCCTGAGTAGTAATCATACTTCCCCCAATGCTTGGGCAAAGAGGGATGGTAACAGAACTAGAAGTCAATCAAGAGTGTCAAATGTGGCAGAGTAATGTATGAATAAAGTATCAGAGTTTAAAATATTTAGCTTATGTGTTGCTGGTGTGGTATGAGCAAGTCATTTGCTAATGTTCAATTCTGCGCTTTACCTCAGAAGACGTATTATAGGCACCAGAACTGAAATATATCTAGTGCTAATCACTTCAGTTTAGCTCTTTGCTCCTTTACTGCCTAATAGTAAGGATGAAAAGGATGGAAAGATTTTTAGAAAAAAATCAGGGTTTTTTTTATTCTTCTGGTATAAAAGCCCAAGTAAAGAGAAGCAAAAGAACGTCAATACCAGAGTTTAAAGATCCAAAGAATCACATAGCAAAAAATTCTTGTTTGAACCACTATTAAGTCACTAACAATTATTAAGTTTCCTGCACTGTGCTAAGGACTTTAGGATATCCAAAACTCCATTTTCAAAGAGTGTAAAATCTAAAGGAGAAGATAAGCTTAAATTGTGAAGCAATCAGCATTCAGAAGAGGGTGCAATGACAGAAATATAGAAAGGTATTTGGAGGGAGTTGCCTGCCAAAATTATATTATGCGGGGTAAGCAAAGTCATCTTATTTAATGGTTGTGCATGTGAAGATACTGCATTTTCATGAAAGATACATGTTAAAATGACAAGTAGTTACACTAAATGTAATGCCAACTCCCAGGCATCAGTATGCCTTAATTCTAATTCTGAGAGGGCCTCTGGCAAGGGGTAATTAATGTGTTAATTGCTATCTAGCGAGGAGGACCATGTGCTGTACTTGGTACTAGATCAATCTGTGTAAAGTATAAGTATCCCCAGAAATTCAATTATCCAACAAGAAATCGTCCTATGTTTTTACTGCTCTGTACATTTGCCTGTGTGAGACACTTCACTAGGAACGCCGTCCTCATTTCCCACCACCTACTAAAATCTTTCTTGTCCTTCAATGGCTAACTCAAATTCTACTTCCTCCAGAAAACTTCTTCAAACGTTAATACTCTTCATTGTTCGTTCATATTTCCTGTGGTCATCATGCCTCCCCAAACTGAGTCACGTGTGTTTGGAGAGAAGGGGCAATGTGTGGCAGATACAGTGCTAAGTATTCACCAAATCATTTAATTTATCTCCTGGACACACATGAAGACTACATTCAAGCACTTTGTGACTAAGTGGGGTAATATGACTAATTTTGGTGAGTGTAATGTGGATGAGAATGATATATACTATTTTCAAACTTGGCTTATGAAAATACTCCCATGTCTTATTGTTTTGTCGATTCTTCTTCTATCATACCCATGGAGGCTCTGTGGTTAGAATGGCAGTGACCCAGAGGGAAGGAGCCTAGATTCCTTAGTTACTGAATGGAGAAATGATTCCCAGAAAAAACACCCAACGAGCAACATCTACATTGGATTTTGAATGAATGAAAATAAATTCCTATTGTGTAAATCTACTGATATTTATTTGTATTTTTTGCATTTTATAGAAATTAGCATTAATAACCCTGAATATCTAGAAATCATGAGGCCTATGTTATATAGGTCTTACACCAGACTTTTTGGGGTTCAGTGAAAGAGAATTTCCAATGAAGATTAGAATGGTCATAAGAAACTTCACAAAAGGCATGAAACTTAAAATGGCATAATGTATTAGCCATTCTTCTATACTGGGAGAATAGACATATTAGAGAGGATTCATATCATTAGGATAAGCATAGTGAAGAAGTTTAACAGCACCTCATTAAAGATGTAACTGAAGAAAGTAGGTATTTTTATTTCTATTTATTTATTTTTTTTGCATTTGACTATTTTTTTTTGCATTTTTTTATTAGGGCTTTTTCTTTTTTGTTTTTTAATTTTTTGTTTATTGCAGTAACATTGGTTTATAACATTGTATAAATTTCAGGTGTACATCATTATACTTCTATTTCTGCATAGATTACATCATGTTCACCACCCAAATACTAATTACAACCCATCACCACACACATGTGCCGAAATTATCCCTTTCGCCCTCCTCCCTCCCCACTTCCCCTCTGGTAACCACCAATCCAATCTCTGTCTCTGTGTTTGTTTATTGTTGTTGTTATCTACTACTTAATGAAGGAAATCATACAGTATTTGACCTTCTCCCTCTGACTTATTTCACTTTGCATAACACCCTCAATGTCCATCCATGTTGTCACAAACTTGAAAACACCAATGCATAAAGATACATGCACCCCTGTGTTCATTGCAGCATTATTCACAATAGCCAAGACTTGGAAACAACCTAAGTGCCCATCAAGGGACGAATGGATAAAGAAGATGTGGTATATATACACAATGGAATACTACTCAGCCATAAGAAATGATGAAATCCAGCCATTTGTGACAATATGGAAAGTAGGTATTTTTAAACTATGGATGGGAAGATCAGTGAAAAATTAGAGAGGGGACATAGCTGCTCTTTGTCTAGCTAGAGCTAAGCCAGTGATCAGGAATCACAGGGAGATGGATGTGGGTTTGATATAAGCCTTTTTTTCAATAATCAAAATTGTCTAGGTCAAAGATGACCACACTACTCTAGTAAGTAATGAGTTTTCTGTATTAGGAAGCATTCAAGCAGAAGTTCAGCATTGAATTATCAGGGATGTTTTAGAGGGATTTAAGATTGAATTAAATACTATTACTACTACCATTTTAGAAGCTGTCTACTGGGGAATGTAACAATCTTGAACATAACTTTTATGAGAAAAGAATGGAAAACTCTACCACCACTTTTATCTTCAACTCTCAGTTCCCACAACCAGCCTTGTCCTTTTCCTACAGATGCTGTGAGAAGTGGTAACAGTCATTCAGGGTAATGGCAGCAACCCCTCCAGATGCATGACTGTAGAAGGGAAGGAACAAGTCCCTCAGGAATCTGTAAATTACTGGTCTGAGGAAACTCAAGACCTACCTCCTGGGAAGAAAAGTCAGTACAATATTGTTTTACATATTACATACTACTCTTTGGGATAATCTTTTCCCCCTTTCAACTCTTTGAAACTCCCCAGTGGTGGTGATGAGTCTAGTACTATGATATATACACATTTGCTAATGCCTTCTCTACTGGTCACTCAAAACTCAAAGCCATTTGTGAGTGATGCTGGAAACTCATTCTCTTTTTTTGCAGCTCCTCATTTGTAAGCCACTCCAAATCAACCCACTCAATGACCAGTATCCAGAATTAAGCACCATAGCCTATTGTCTTTCATTATCACCTTGTTATTTTCCATTTTTCTTCACTTACAAATTCTGCCAAAGGTGTGTACATTGCACAATTATCCCTACATCTTCAGTCTCAAGACTGATCTTTCTCTTTGTTAGAGAAGCGAAAAATATCGTAGTTTGAGACAGCACAGGTCTCCTTGATCCTTTCTAATAAGCAGGGTTTCATTTCTATCCTTGAGTCCTTTTCCTACTTGAATATTTTCTTGTCTCTGCTTACAAAAGATAGATCCATTTTCAAAACATAATGTTAACTCTAATTCAAATCTTTCTCTTTTCAGCTGACTTTATTCATTTTCATTTCTCTTATTATTTACAACAAAAGAAACTTCTGATTCTTAGTAGAGGTGGCATACTCTGAGGGAGTGATTCATTTTGCTTCTTTGGAGCTTATCTCCATTAATGTCGTATTTACACAGCATAGGTTTATTTAAATATATCAGCTTATGATCTTTTAAAGACTCCCTGATGCTTCTTTCAGGTCTGGCTAATCTCGGTTAGAATGAACTAAGGATCAGAGGAGGAAAGCGTAAATCCTTCCACTTTGACTACAAAATATATATATCTGAGAAAAGACACTGCTTGACAATTTATAAATCTCCTTAAATACAGTGAATTGAAAAAAGCTAATAGAAAGAGCAGCCAGGCGAACAATGAGTTTATTGATATTCATGAGCTATATATACATGTATGTTGCTAACTCTCTCTACCATTGCACTGTTAATTTAAACTAGCCTCATTGGTCTTTGTTGAAATGAGAGAGACGAGTGGAGACTAGAGAACGGATTTGAATTTCGAGGTCTTTTGCATGATTCAAAAAAGATAAGGGAAAAAAAAGAAAATGTTTTTCTTCAGCTGCTAATTACAGCTACATTTCACAGTATAACTATGAACAGAAATCCTAACTCATATATTTATATATTTTTTTCATACTGTGAACACCAGCCTCATTAGGACCCTTGCCTTAAAGGAGAGTATAGTGATGTCATTGTTAGAGAGGGTGGGAATATCTGTCACTTAGTAGCTCTGTAACTTTGGGAAACCACTTAGCATTTCTAAATCTCAATTTCCACTTCTGTAGATTTAGAAAAGCGATATAGTCACCATGAGAGTAAAAGGAGATTATCATACTTAGTTCGTTTGCAACTTAAAACTCAGGACTTTGTGTTTTCTATAGGCAAGTAATGGAAGCTATCAAAGGATGCTACTCAAGAGGGTGATATGGTGAGTGAGAGCCTCATTTTAGGAAGATTGATCTGGCAGTTAGGCCAAAGTTAAAATAAAGAGGAAGAAGTTGAGAGATGTGGAGATCAGGCCTCTAGGGAGGGCTAAGTGGAGATGGAAAGAGCAGATATAAATTTAAAGAGAAAATGGTGAAGGTAAAATCTATAGGAACTCATGATCGATGGTGTATGGAGACCCCAACATTTAAAATTTGAAGTGTTAGCAGGTCATTTTCAACCTAGGGCCCCATATTCAGTTGGAAGTACAGTTATAGAAGCGACTAGGAATTACATTTTACATTGTAGTTATTCACAAAGTTATCTTAGCTGGGACAATGGAATAGATACAATTAACAGAGAGAAAGTTTAAAGAGATAATGTTGGAAAATGCTCACTAAGTTAAAATTTTGAAAAAGGCAAGCAATGAAAGGAATTAATCAGAATGAGCAGTCAGAGAAATTGGAGTTCAAGAAAATATCATTAAGCAAGATTCGCAAGAGACCAGTGGAGGGAAGTCAGGCAAAATGCAAACCAAAAAGTCTTTGTGCTCGGGAGGGCAATGAAAATTTCAGAAACAATTATTACATTGATTCAACACAAATCTATGATAGTCTCAACAGGGATTTTTATAGAAATTCACAAATTGATTCTAAAATGTCTATGGAAATATACAAACAACACCATGAGCATTTTTCAAAAGCAAATTGGAGAAAATAGGATCAAATTTGGAGGACTATCTGTCATCAAAATATCAATCAAGGTAAAGTAATCAATTGGGAAAAGAATTGCTTTTCACAAATGGTGCTGAGAAAACTAGATATTCACATAGGAAAAAAAATGAACCTTGACCTCTACCTCACACAATTCAGAAAAATTAATTTGGGTTGGATCATAGACCTATGTGTAAAGACTAAAACCATGAAGCTTTTTAGGAATAAACAAACACGGGAGACATCTTTGTAACTGTGGGGTAGGCAAAAGAGTTCACAAAAAGGCTACAGAAAGCGATAGCATAAAAGAAAAAAAACATTTCATCAAAATTAAAGAAAACAACTGGCCATCAAAAAATTATTAAGAAAATGAGTACTTAGAAATTCAGAGGAATTTAGTAGAAAAGTGAATTTACAATTATAGTACATAGACTAAATGATAGAACGGTGGTATTCACAGGGATTAGGGGTAGGGATTTCATGCAAATGGAACTGTATGGGTTCAGATACACAATTGTTAGTGTCTGAGTTAAGGGATTTTCATATAGCTTGACATGGCTGGAGTACAGTGTGTCTGTGGGCTTGTTGTAACAGATGAGGCTAGATGGACATTTAGGACTTGTTATACAAATAAGGAAAAGTTTATAAAGGTGATGGGGATATTTGAAAGGTTTTAAATAAGTGAGCCACACGATTTCATTAGCACTTTAGAAAAACTACTCTGCAGCAATGTGGAGAAAAGATTAAAGGGTGTGAGACTCATAGCAGGGAAATCGTTTAGAGAAAATATCAGTATTCAGTGTGAGGCTTGATAAAGAGCCAAATTAAGATATTTACAGTATGGACAAAAGAAGGAAGGGGATGGATTGTAAGTCTATCAATGAGATAGAATCAATAGAAATTTTAGGATTATTTGGGCCAGAGAGTTAGGGGAGGAGCCTAATGTCACTTTCTGAGCAGAGAATAGCATTAAGACTCAGATTAGAGAGGAAAGGCATGTTTAGGGTATAGCCAGGGTAAATGATTTCATGGCGAAAGTAAGCACATAATTAAAATAGCAGTGGTATTCAGGTTGGGGCAAAAGAATTCAATAGTGGCTAGGGGAAGCCAAAGGGAATGGAGGTCAAAGCGCCTCAAAGAGCAGATCCAGTGGAAATCAGTGAATGAAAATGGTAAAAGGCAAGGAAACCTTCTCTTCTCAACAGAATGGAACACATGTCTGCTGTATGGTTCATCCACAACTATGGTGCCAAACACAATCCACAAATTGATGACTGCAAAATCTAATCTTATGGAGTCAGGTCAGTCCTGAGTTACGTTTCGAATTCCAGAATAACATCTTTAACTTCTCTCTAGACTTCTTCACTTCCATGTTCAATAGACATCCAAAACTTTACCCATGTCCAAATTCAATTCGTAATATTGTGCCAAAGTTAGTATTTAAAATATTTTATGGCCAGAGCATCACAGATTTCAACTAATCAGAAAGATGTCAGCTCAAGATGGCAACCATCTATACAGAATTGGAGCAAGCAAACCATTACATACTGACTAAATATCAGATCAGTCCTAAACCACCTGAATTTCCAAGTCCTTGTGTTCTCAATCTCAGTTGATGATACCATCATCTAGTCACCTACATGAGACAACTTAGAGTTATCTTCAATGCCCTCTTCTCTCTATCAACTTGTCTAAGAGGTCACCAAGACTTGTCATTGCTAGCCTTGAAAATCTCTCATTAATTTTGCCTCTTTTCCCCATTTCCATGTCTCAATTCCTGGCTTTCATCATCTCTTATCTTGACTATGGCAGTAGCCTTTCAACTGCTGTCCAATCACTTCACCCGTCTGACTTTGCTTCTTCTTGATCTTGGAATGCTTTCTTTCCCCCTACTCTGCCTAGTAGATGATCACTCACCATTCAGGATTAAAATAAAATATCATCTCTCATGTGACAATGTCCTCCAACTTCCAAAGACAGTCCTTTACTTTTGGAATCCCACACTTCTACAAACATCTCAAGGCTATTTCTTTACTTCACTACATGTAAGCAATTCCATGTTTATCTTCTCCTACCTTATCCTGTAGCACAGGTAATTTATAATTATTACATATTCAGTTTCTATCACATAACTACACACTGTATTTTTTAGTAGATATTGAAGGCATTTCTTTTTTTCCAAAGGAAGAAGAGAGGAGGGAAAAAAGGAGGAGGGAGGTAAGATGTATCTCTACGCTTAGGCACTCTCCACTCCACTACTACACAATAAAGTAGATAAAATGTCTCCCTTGCTATCATTTCATCCCAGATCTTAAATTTGAAGATGCTTAGCTCTGTTAATTTGCATTGGACATGCATGAAACAATTATTTTATACCTAGGCCCCATCCTTAACTCAGCCACCATTTTACAGAGTACCCCATTAGTCAAAGGGAGAGCAGAAAAGAGCATATTTCCTAAGAAACTTCCAAGGGTGCTAATCTTTTAGTAGAAGCTAGGCTCAGTCATCTAGTAACATCACTGTCTCTGTTTTTTAGAAATTTTTTGTTCAATTTGGAAGACAAATGTTCACCCATGTATGTACAAGCAGCAACTCTGAGATGGCACAGAATCAAATGCTCAGTTGGGTAGACCTGATTCTTCTGCTGTGGGAACTCTCCGGAGCCCAAAATTTTGTGTATAATTTTGATAAGAAATCTCAAGTAGTAGGTGTTCCAAGGAAGGAAAAGGATGTTTCATAGTCCAATTAGTATAGTCCAAATTAATTCACTAATTCAGATTCTGCAGATCAATTTTCATCAACAGCGATGACTAAAAGTTGTCTAGAGGATAAGCCATAGGAAAGAACAAAGAAAAAACCTTCACCGTGACAAATGATGCTGACACTCCTTGCCCCTTATGAGCCACAGTCTATAAAGTCAGAGTCAACCCTCATATATGCCAATTGAACACCTAACGATTTCCCACATTTTCCATTTTCTCACTCAAGTCAATATAAAGTTTTCTTCTCAAATGAGAGATCCATTTCTACAAAAAATTAAGAGTTTATTTGCCAATAAGTCTAAGCATAAAGCAAAAGCTCTTCAAATTTGTAATCAAATTGTCTATGTTCACTAAGCCGCTCAAGCTTATGGGCTTTATTTCAAGTGTTTTATAAACTTAAGCAACATATACAGTAATACTGAAAAAAACAGTGAAAAGTACAGCTTGTTTTAATAAATTCATGATTTAGCAATCCACAAACTCACTGATATGTTTCAAAAATAAGGCTTTGTCATTAGACTAAACAAAATTATAGTTAACAGACACTACATAAAGTATGACAGTGTTTAATGCTTTAAAAACAAAATAAAGTTTCTTTTAGGAAATAGAATTTTCCTAATGGACTTCACCTTGACTTGTCATCTTTTTGTAAGCATGAACAAAATTATTGATGGAAAAGCACAGTGTTACGCTATCCTAAGCTTTACACTACTCCAAGAGAAATGTCCCTGCCTTCAAACACCACATAGTTAATGGTAGTGTAAAGCATGGGGAATTTAACACCATCCCAATAGGCAGGCTTCAGCAATTTTTGTTATTATTGTTAATTTTTATTTCATGTATTGAAAGAAATGATTTATTGAAAGAAAGATGATGAAAATAAAGATGAACAAAATAGATTTAAAATCAAATAGCCTGTATTATTGGTATTTCCTTGCATTCGAAGCTTCATGATAGAAAGGAAGGAAAGAAAGCAATGAAAAGGTAGATGAGGGGGCCGGCCAAGTGGCATAATGGTTAAGTTTGGTGTGCTCCACTTCACTGGCCGGGGTTCATGGGTTTTGGACCTTGCGCGTGGACCTGTACCACTTATCAGCCATGCTGTGATGGCAACCCACATACAAAATAGAGGAAAATTGGCCACAGACGTTAGCTCAGGGTGAATCTTCAAGCAGAAAGAGAAAGACTGGTGAGAGATGTTAGCTCAGGGTGAATCTAACTCAGCAAAAAAAAAGAAAAAATGTAGGTGAAATGAGAAGAGCCTCTCCAACAGAGGCAGATGCTGCTCGTGTCTCTTCCCACAGGGGCCATCGACGAACCTTAAATTAGTAAGAATCACAAGCATTTTGAGGTTTTGTCTGTGTGTTTTATTTTCTCTGTTGGAAGAAATATTTTTAAATATTCCTGTTATCATTAGAAGAAATCAACTGGCAAACCAAGTTATATAACTGACCAATTTTGTTTGCCTCTTCTGTGCTAAACACTGAGATAGCTACTTTATATGCCTTATATCAAGGACTCAGCATAATCCTATGCAAAGGTACCATTATTATCCTTCAATACAGTGATAAAAGAAAACAAGTTTTGTAGATATTAATTTTCCTACAATCACACAATATATAAACAACAAAAACAAGATCCAAAAATTCAGTTGGATTTAAAAGATTTCCCATCTTAATTCTAAATCACAGTTTTAACTTTGAGGTCAAATAATTCCATACTCAACTCTATTTATCTCCTCCTTCCTTCTTACTCATTGTTTCAATTTATTCTGATTCATTTAAGAATTTACCTAGACCATTACATTTTAAGCCCCTTGAAATCATTTTATCCTTTTTTGATGTCTTTTACTGCACAAGGCTATGGGGAAGGGGGCCTCATTTAATGGAACTAGAACTCCACTCATAGTCTGGCCCAATGGAGGTGCTGAGAAAATGGCAAAACCCTACATTCTTGTGGTAAATAGGGCTCACCATTTAGATAACCATAGTGAAAACTTTCAGGCAGACAGAAAGATCACTCATCAAAGGGTTTTAACCTTTTACTGGTCTCGCTAGAGATTTTACCCTTAGTGGAGTGGACTAACCTGGTATGACTGAGCTGTCCAGTGTTAAAGACAATACCAGGGGCACCACTGATACTGGATTTTTTACCTTTGCCATGGCCCCAATCAAGCTCACTGTTTAACTGTACCCCTCTGGCCCTCATTATGTCCTTTCTAACTGCTTATTGCTCCCTGGCCCCTTAAGTCACAGACAGATGCCCAGACACGTGGAATTTCTTGCTGTTTACCAATGAGCTGTGCTTTTCTCACACCCTTCTGATGCTCCAAATTCCTCTCTTCCAAATCAGATGAACTCCTACTCATTCATCAAAGTATTACTCAACTATCTTCTCTATGAAGACTTTAACAAATATCAAACCCATGGAAATGATATTTTTTTCCTTTTCTGTGTTTTCATTGCACTGGATATATAGCTCTCTGGTGGCAATTGTCAAATAGAATATTTCTTACTTTGTTTATTTTTATCATGTTTGGAAATTGGCCAGTAGATCATAGAGAGGAAATTGATCATCGAGCAGGATTTAGAGACAATGATCATTGCCAGCTATTCTGCCCCTAGAATCTAAATGGTGTTGTTATAGGGAGATTTATTTGAGTCTTTATAGATATTTAAAAGGTGCTGATGGATAGAGATGGGAAATTTTCCTCTCCTGACCCCTACGTATAACAGCCTTCTCTGCTCTCTCTCTTCACCATTTTCCCCAGTTAGCAATGAGACTGAAACCAGGCGATGAGTCTTGATGGCCCTCAGAAGTGAAGCCCTGAAAAGGTCTGGGCAAAAGAGGGGAAAAAGCACTAAATCTTTCCTATCTAAAATGTATGGCCTAGAATTGGATCCAAGTATTTTATTGACTTCATGGACATTTCATGTTTTTAAATTTCCATGTACTAATTTAATGGCCTGCCTCAAGGTGGCTGGTTAAAGCTGTACGTGTCCTTTTGAAGGAGAAGGCAAACTGCAGCTGAGAAGCTGTTGAAATAGACACTGAACAGAACATGACTGCTCAGTATTTACCAGTTTCTGATTGCAGGGAATTAGTTATTTCAATAATATTGAATATGGGTCCCTAATGGGTAGGACCACAACTTTAAGATTGTGAGGTCCTATTCATTCTTGTCAGGTCTGAGAACAGACAAAACTAAGCTTTTAATTGTCAAAACAGTAGGCATAATCACTCTTTCTCTAAATAGGTCTTATATAATGGATTTTCAATCCAAGGCCCTGTTTTAGTATGTATCGTGCTGTATTAACTATTTTAACTACGGGAATTGTATTTTGTCAAGCCAATGTAAGTGCCAAAATTTTAATTTAATTTTAATTTATTACTCATTGAGTGAGAGTGGTCATGCCCACTATGGGGCATTTGAGGGCAATAAATACTATTACTAGGAGGAAATTAGGCAAGACAATAGTTCTGATGATTAAGGTGAGACATATCTGTTTTATGTTTGGTAACTCTCCTAAGAGTATAGAAAGTATCTTGTTTAAATTTACTGTGATCTCTAGGGGTAATAGTAATGTGAGCTGTAATATTGATTAAGCCCTGAAGGTTTGCCAACTGGTACCTTTCAGCATGATTTAAATTTAATTCATAACCTAAGCTGCAGAGGATATATATTTCTAATTATCAAACTAGTCCAAGCTATTTTTATTTTTATCTGATGATTTTCTTAAAGTTCTAGTTAGTGAAGAAACTAGTTTTGAGCCTGTATGATGTTCTGATTACTCTTGAAGAAATTCAAACACCAAAAAACATGAAGATATCCTTTAATAAATTTACAGTATGATTGTGGAACTGAGACGCACATGTTAAACAACAAAAGAATGTTTACAAAGCAATGGTTGGTAAGTTCTAAAGGTTCACTACAAATTAAATACATAAGAAACCACTTAGTTTCTTGATGTTCTCTTTGAAACTATGTTTTGTTGTCTTTTTATTCTACTCAAAGTTGTAAAGATCTTCAAAGAGGGTTGCAAAAAAATAAACTGCATCAGAAACGTGTGTGTTTTCTCAATAATGATAATTTCATTGATTCTCTTATTTTATTCGTGCAGCATGTGATCAGTAGAATCAAATTCTTGTTAGAATAAAGTCCTAGCATCTTCACCCCAGGCTGCATCTCACTCACAGGTGAAGAGATTTATGAAAAATTTTTTACCATACTTAGAGATACCTTGGAATACAATGTGTTATGCCAATGTAAGCTTCCAATAATTCACTGGAAGTCGACCTCTGCGTACCAACAGATATTCATGGACTTATAAGTAAAGGTAATGAAAGGACTGTTACCATAATGAACAGTATGTATTAGGGTATAATTACCAAAGCAAGAGCCTGGACCTTGATGATTTTTTAATGAAAAGGAGGATGTTTTTGTAATTTAGAATTATTCACCTCAAAAGCTCATTAGCAATCGCATTCTCTAGTGAAACAAAATTTATCCAAGGAAGAAATATGGTGGGGCTAGTTAAAGTATAAGTCTCAGAGTAGAAATGGCAGGATTTATAATTTTCCCATAAATTGCTATAGTATTTTTAATCAATATTTTTCTCAGTGATACTTTGCTCTCTTCTCATGAGGTTGTAAAACGTTAACATTTTCTTGGTCCCCAAAAGATGGGAGGATTCTGAATAACTGCAATAATCCCTAGGGAAATTTCTTATGCTTCCATGTTTAAAAAAGAACTACAGATGTGTCTATTGCCCTGAGTATCTCAGAAAACTCATCAGATAGACTAACAGATCTCTGGGACGCTTGGTTTTAACTTGATGACCCAGATAGCCAAAGTGATACTGAAACTCTAAAATTAAGAGTCCCACAGTCTAGGATGAACTTCTAAAATAGTAGAATAAGGACCTGAGAAAAATCTGTGTCCATAAAAGCAAAGAGAACACAGGTGGATAGCATAATGTTTGAGGATTATGAAAATTAATAAACGCTGGCAAGAGCATGAGTAGCATTTGTTGAAGAAAAAAGGCTAAATTAAGCTAAAAATAGCAAATTTGCTGTGTTTTAACTTGCCGTACCCTAACACTTTCTCTCCAGCTCTGCAGTAGCCTTAAAAAACAGCAGCCTTGAAAATATGGAAACTGTGAATATCAGCTGCCTATCAGTCATTAACGGGAGTATATCAGGATTGGAGTTTTTCAAAAATCCCCATCCCCAAAGTATTGTCACCATGTGACTTGTCTGATAGCTACCTGGAAAAGCCCCATTCAAAGGCTCATCATTATTTGACATTACTCAGGGCTCACTCAGTGGAAAAAGGCCCATATACAGAATTTGTAAAAAAAAAAATGTGGGGTCGGCCTGGTGGCGTAGTGGTTAAGTTCGCGCACTCTGCTTCCGCTGGCCAGGGTTCATGGATTCGGATTTCAGGCACAGACCTGCACACCACTCATTAAGCCATGCTGTGGCAGCATCCCACATACAAAATAGAAGAGGATTGGCAAGGATGTTAGCTCAGCGACAAACTTTTTCCCTCAAGCAAAAAGAGGATTGGCAAGGATGTTAGCTCAGCGACAAACTTTTTCCCTCAAGCAAAAAGAGAAGATTGGCAACAGATGTTAGCTCAGGGCCAATCTCACCAAAATAAAGGTGAAAATTGTTTAACATCATAGCTGCCTGAAGTTGTAATATAAGTTAGGGCAAACAATAGATTTGTTTAAAAACTTAAAAGAAAGATCTGAAAAGTCAGATTCAATAGGAAATTTGAAAAGCTCCAACATATTCCTCAGAATCTTAAAGGCCTCATACATGTGTTGGGATATGCACATGCCTAGGAGAAACTGAGAAAGCCCTAATCTCTCATTTCTGTCTGACTTGAGGTTCTGCATGAGCAGGAGGTTAAGGCTAAGACAGAGTTATGAGCTGGTGGAGCACCAAAGGCATGTCACAGCATAGCACATAGCCACTTGAGAAATACTGGGAGATTTTCCAGTTAAGTCACTTAAGGAATTTTCTGTCTGGTTATTAGCTGACTACTAAGGATACTGATCAGAGGTTTAAGTAGCCACACACATTAGGAAATACATACTTTACACAATTAGGCCAGGGAACTCACTAAACAAAAGATTAACAATAAGGAATCAACAGCAGATTTGATTTTTGGTACAAGAAAGAGCAAAATTGAAGACAAGTCAATTGAGATTATCTAGTCTGAAGAACAGACAGAGTTAAAAAAAAAAAAAGAAGAAAAATGAAAATTGCCTCAAACACCTGGGCAACAACACCAAGTATACGAACATATTCAACGGGAGTCCTAGAAGGAGAGGAGAGACACAATAGGGGAAAAAGACTATTTGAAGAAATAATGGCCAAAAACTTCCCAAATTTGATAAAAACATTAGTCTATACCTTCAAGAAGTTTAACAAACTATAAGTAGGATAAACTCAAGGAGATCCATATTTAGATATGTTTTAAACACAGTGTCAAAAGACAAAGGGAGAATCTTGAAAGCAAGTGACAAAAGGAAAACATGGATAAATTGGACTGCAACAAACTTAAAAAGTTCTGTGTTTCAAAGGAAAGTGAAAAATCAATTCATAAAATGGGAGAAAATATTTATAATCTTCTGTTTGATAAGGGACTTATATTCAGAATATATAGAAAAGTCTTGCAGCTCAATATTAAAAAATGCATATAATCAAATTAGAAATTGGGAAAATAGTTGAGTCGTTTCTCCAAAGAAGATATGCAAGTGGTCAATGAACACATGAAAAGATGCTCAACATTATTAGTTATTAAGGAAATAGAAACCATTGAAAACCATAACATACCATTTCACATCCACTAGGATGGCTAAAATTAAAGATACCAACAATAATAAGACTTGGCAAGGATATGAACAAATTAAAACCCTCATACATTGCTGGTGAGATTCTAAAATAGTGTAACCACTTTGGAAAACTATTTGGCAATACCTCAAAATGTTATATATGGAGTTTCCATTTAATTTAGCAATTCTACTCCTAGGTATATTCCCAAAAGAAATCAAAACATATTTTCATATAAACACTTGTGCACAAATATTCATAACAGAATTACTCATAATAGCAAAAAAGGGTAAACAACCCAAATGTCCACCAACTGATGAATGTATAAACAAAATATGGTGTATCTATATAATGGAATATTATTTGGCAATAAAAAGGAATGAAGTACTGATATATGCTATGAGACAGATGTAACTTGAACACATGTGAAAATAACCAGTTACAAAAGACCTCATATTTTATGATTCTGTGTACGTAAAATGTCCATAAAAGACAAATGTATAGAGACAGAAAGTAGATTAGTGTCTGTTAAAGGTTGGCGGAAGGGGTAAATGGGGAGTTTCTTCAATGGGTGTGATGTTTCTTTCTTGGGATGAGGAAAACGTTATAAAATCAAATAGTAGTGATGGTTGCACAATTCTGTGAATATAATAATGATGACTGAAATGTGCACTTTAAAATGGTGAACTCTATGGTATGTGAATTATATCTCAATAAAACTGTTAAAGAAAGAATAGAATTCAGCAGACCATTCATTGGGCTTGGCTAGGAATTTTTTCATCTTTCTCTTGTTATAGAAATACTACATGTTGAAAAAATCAGAGAAGCATAAATAGCATAAGATATTGGCAAGACAATAATAAGAGAATGTTCCTGATGGGATTCCCAATTGTCATGGATGTCTCACTGAAAATGCTGTCCAGTGACTCTGCTGCGTAGCCCTGCTCTCTTTCACCCTTTCTGTGAAGTTTACAGGTAGAACTAGATTTTAGAATTTCTTTTGAGGGAACATCTATTCTTTATGGTGAGTATATCAATTGACTGCTATTGATGTTTCTTACATATATAATGAAAAGGGAATTTATTGCTCTCCTATTAAATTATTTTAATGTTTCCTAAAAGACAATTTGCACATTTGACCTCTAACTATAAACAGCTGTTTTTTGATAAGATTCTTTTTTCCTCAGCATGAAAAAGAAAAGCAGGAGTATATTTTTAATTAGGGAAACATACAGACTACACGTAGGCTCCCAAAATGGGCACAATTTCCTGATATTATGCAATAAATGAAAATATGCAGAAAACACTCTTTTTAAATAATAAAAGTTCTATAATGGAGATAGATGGTGAAACTTATCTGGAGGTTATACTTTGAAATGGCCAGATTAGAAGCAGTAATGAAATGACTTTTAAAGCATGGATGCATTTGGAGCTCATTTGCCAAGGCCATTTCCATCATAATAGGATCTTGAAGTGAGTGCAGTGGTAAAAACGGCCCATTACTGAGAGGTCACCTGATCTAGCCCTAGTGACAATACTGCACTCTTCCCTTCAGCATGGTCTTCAGGCTTTTGTCCAGTCTTATTTGAAATACTCACAAATTTCACCTTCCCCATTATTTTTAGCTTGAATACATATTCCCTAATATCAGTAATGACCAGGCTGCCAAAACATTCATCTGCCTTTAAAGATGGAAATAAAAGAGTCTTTTTGGTGCACTAGGCAAAGAACAGAATTGGCTCACAGTTTATAGGTGATAAGAAGTGGCTAGTTGAATTTACGCAACTATTTCTGGGGCCTCAACTCTCTGAGACAAGCAAGGCAATGAAGAAAAGAAAATTAAGGAAAATGGAAAGTGTGTTGTTTGGGCTATTCAGATGGTGCTGAAGATACCTGGGAATTACAAACATCTGCCGTTTCCCTCTGGTTTTCAGGTGTGGAAAATGTAGTGAAAACCACTTTTCCCCGAGAGGAGATTGGACTAATATTTGTCATATTTTAAACCACGGCTTCAAGATATAATATCAGTTACTGCTGGGATTCACTATTATAAATCTTATCAAAATTTTCCAGCTTTGTTCAACGGTATTTTATCACAGGGAAATCAAAGCTCAAAAATATGCAGTAAAATATCAAGGCCTAATACAATATCTTCCAGTATTTCTCCATAAAGGTGAGCTATGACCCATGCATCTTTTGTGTTTATTATATTTTATGTCATTTGATAGTTGCTTCTGCCAGCTCCTGAAAAAAGCCCCTAGGTTCCATGGATATCTTCCGATTTCACACAACCATTCTGACACAACTCAGGTGAGTACTACCATCTGTACATGGTGATGGGTCCCTGGTAACCACAGCACAGTAGCAGACACAGGGAGAAGCAGGTACAGAGAAGTGGGGAGAAAGATCTGGGCAGAAGTGTCAGAAACCGCTGAGTCCTTCACTAGTGTTTTAGATAATGTCTTCCATGGGCAGGACTTCCTATTTTAAATAGCTATACTCTAATATTCTGAGTAGTATAAATCATTTAGATTAAGCAAATCCTGTATGAATCAACATTACGGTTTAGAGGAGAGAGTTACTGGAAATACATGGATGACATGCAATGGATCAAATTGAATACCTCTACAAAAAATAAAATAAGGAGATTTTTAAGTGAAGGAAGGGAAAGTTGATATATATCATGAAAACCAGTGAGGGCTGGCAGGCACTGTGAATCCAATATCACAAGTTTTTGGATCTAAAGACTATTGTATTTGGCAGCATGCCAGATACATATCTTTCCCAAGAGATTAAAAGCTCCTTGATGGCAGGGATTGTGTCATTTATATTTGTATCACCGAACCGAACACAGTGATTAGCATACATGAAGCATTCAATGAAGATTAGTTGAGTGCATAATACTCTAAATGTTACATAAATCACACACAAACACATAAACATAGTATATTTCAGAATATCAAAGATTGATTCCTCTCTTCAGTAAGATCTTCAAAGGTAATAAAATATAGTGAAGATCTTTAGTCATTACCACATTCATTCTCTTCTGTTTATAGTTATTGGAGAAACAATATCTTTACTCTAATGCACACTGAACTCAAGCAAAAAAATATTAAGTGTGGAAGATTGAGAGGTGAAACGATTTAAATTAAAGTATAGGGAAAAATGAGATGGGAATGAATGAAAACATGTTAGGATTTGGGTTTGTATCCTACAAACAAGCCAGGGACGTTCCTATTGTGTCTATGTATGAAGAGCTCTAACACATCCTTTGGGAACTAAAATGTCTTTTGGAATATAACAAGATAAAAGAAAATATTCACCCCAAGGAGATACTGTAAATGGTTGGAAGGCCCATTCAGATAATTAAGGTAAGGTTTGAGACTT
Organism: Diceros bicornis minor; assembly: GCF_020826845.1. Classification (NCBI taxonomy): domain Eukaryota; kingdom Metazoa; phylum Chordata; class Mammalia; order Perissodactyla; family Rhinocerotidae; genus Diceros; species Diceros bicornis. Next base: position 72,890,682 of record NC_080745.1, read on the forward strand.
CCAGGAAACATGCTCAAGTAACAGCAGGCGTCCCTAAAGTGCCTTTTACAGGAGCTACGTGTGTAGGAGTAGTGGAGGACATAAGGAAGAATAGGACAGTGACAGGACAACCACGGGGATAAGGTGAACAGGGACAACAGGACAGACACTTCAGGGCACTACGCTAGATATGCATCAATTCTGTTTCTGGATCAATCTGCCCAAGATTCAAATTCCTAGGAGAGAGTCAGGAAACCTCAGATGGTTTTTGTTTTCATTTTTGTTTTCAAATGTGCAACATTGTTTATTTTTCTTGGCAACTTAAAAATATGTAATCATTTAAACTGAAAACACAATAAGTTAGTGTTTTATTTCCTTACTATACAAGTCATATAAGGAACTTCTCCGCTCAGTTAAAACCTAATGAATACCGTCAACTTTCCTTGGCTTATTTTTCTGAACAGAATTCGTACCTAAAGAAACAATTCTGTTATCTTTTTTATAAATGCTTAGAAAAAGTACAATATTCTAGTTCACATAAAGCCCTATAAAAATCTGATGTCACAGGGTGTAGATAATAAGGGTAAAAGATGACTGCACTCTTCTTACGAAGATCCTCTTGGAAAAGGATTCAATACTACACAGGTTATGTAAACATAAGAAACCACAATTTTTAGTACCAGAACTGTCACCAACTTGCATGAAGCTTATCTGTCACATTTTAAAATGGATTGAGTTTCAGCATAGATACCATGGCACAGAATTATAAATTTAATGATTAAATCAGGTAAGTAATGGTAGTTAAAAATTATATTCCTCATGTTCACCTCCAAAATACTAATTACAACCCATCACCACATACATGTACCGAATTATCCCTTTCACTCTCCTCCTTCCCCCCTTCCCCTCTGGTAACTACCAATCCAATCTCTGTCCCTATGTGTTTGTTTACTGTTGTTATTATCTACTACTTAATGAAGGAAATCATACGGTATTTGACCTTCTCCCTCTGACTTATTTCACTTTGCATTATACCCTCAATGTCCATCCATGTTGTCACAAATGGCTGGATTTCATTGTTTCTTATGGCTGCGTAGTATTCCATTGTGTATATATACCACATCTTTATCCAAACATCCCTTGATGGGCACTTAGGTTGCTTCCAAGTCTTGGCTATTGTGAATAATGCTGCAATGAACACAGGGGTGCATGTACCTTTACAAATTGGTGTTTATGCAGAAATAGAAGTACAATGATGTACACCTGAAATTTTTACAATGTGACTGCAATAAACAAAAAAATTTAAAAAAAAATTATTTCTCTTGCAAAAAAAAAAATTTATTTCTAAAATATGAGGACCTGATTATTGCTTTATTAAAGTGTGACTTTATTTGCAGTGTGTTAAGTCTCATGGCTGGAAGAGGGCAGGATAATCTAGCCAAGACACGTAGAGTAGATGAGAGCTGTTCCTCAGAAGGAAATTTTAATTTTATTTATTTATTTTTTCCCCCAAAGCCCCAGTAGATAGTTGTATGTCATAGCTGCACGTACTTTTAGTTGCTGTATGTGGGACGTGGCCTCAGCATGGCCGGAGAAGTGGTGCGTCGGTTAGCGCCCAGGATCCGAACCCAGGCCGCCAGCAGCAGAGCGCGCGCACCCAACCACTAAGCCACGGAGCAGGCCCCCTCAGAAGGAAATTTTAAAAACTCTTCAGCAATAGTTGGAGGAGGGGATGCTGTGCAGACAAAACATCAGACGTCCACTACATATAATTGTAGCAGGAAAATAATACTGGCAAAAATTTATATAACAATATCCACATGTAAAAAGCACTTTGTGCCAGGTCTTGTTCTAAGACTTACTGCTACTGACTGATTTCACCCTCATAACAACCCTCATTATTCCTACTTTGCAGATAAAGACATTTAGGTCAAGGGAGCTTAAGAGCTGATCCAAGTTACACAGCTATGTAGCAGCAGAAACAAAATTTGAACCCATGAGACCTGGGTCCAGAGTCTCCACTCCTAACTTCTACTCCACGCTGCTTCTCAAAAGTGTGCTGCCTATGAAATAGAGCAACCAGGCTCAAGCTAAGAAAGGTAATGTAGTGGAAGAAAGGAAAAGCATAACACTGTTAAACTATTTCATTATACCACTTTATTGCATTTATTGAAAGAGCTTTTGAACTTTCATTTTACGCATAAGAATCCAATCATGATATCAATTTCACTAAAGCTTGGAAGATTAAAAAAACTCACTTTCACACATGAAAGTTAAGTTCTTAACGATTTAGTGTGTGTAATTGAGATTCAGAGACTGAGTTTTTTCAAAAGTCCACTATCTTCTTCAAAATTCGGGGACTTCAGTGCCCAAATGTTATCAAAAGATTCCTTTTGTTACATATTCAAAGATTAGAACTCCTTCCTTGAAGCAGGTGAGGTCACTAACACCCTGTTATTTCAGGTATCTCATCGCAATATTGAATAGAGTCACATAATTGGAAGCTTAGCCAAGCGTAACAGGCATTAACAGGTGATGGTACAGTTAGATACCAGCATTAACTCTTGCTTGCAAACCCACACTGGGAAGCATTTATAGTCTCAGAAGGGACAAAGGAAAAGTAGCCTCTAAAAAGAGAGTGTTCACAAAGGAAGAGATATTAATACCCTTTAGGGACTGCAGATATGCAGAGTTCTATCCTCCCTGGGCCTATGCTGCACCAAAGAGCAAATGATGTCAAATAAGGGCTTTTACTAAATTGGCCTCCAAACTAAGTAAATACACAATAGCAGAGCTTATGAAAAAACTTATTTGCAACTATGATTAAACCTTAAACCCATCAATAATCTATTAACTCTAGTTTGCTAGCAATTAAACTTTCTTAAATAATGGGACCTGTGTTTTAAACAATCTACCCCCAAATGTGGGGCTTTAAATGAAATCACATGTCCCCTTTATACAGTACAGCACCATATGCTGGTGCCAAAGCTTAATATTAACTCAAAATGGCTTTGCTCTTTTCCTCAACGACTGTTCATCATCATCGCCTTTTATGACCATTACATTTTTATATTATGATATTCATATTAATGGGCAGAGACTATAGTGGAGACTTAGAAGATCCACATTTAGGTGAAGTATTAGAAAGCCATTTGTGGCAAAGCACCTTCTTAAGGTTATTGCCATAGATGGCAAAACTGCTTATCCATACCCACTCATAGGCTACACAGAAGGCAGAGTCAGCAAATGTCAATGCAGAGAGGTCTGACAGGGAATCACAATGGGGAAAGGACAATGGAAGGAGAGGGGGATTGTAATGAAAACTTAATTATAATACAACTTTAGAGTAAAATTGTCTGGTTCAATTAAATAGGGAGAAAGACTACAAAGTACTGTGGATTATTTCTCTATACGTTATTATTTCTCTCGTGGACAAACTCCTCTAGGATGGGAATCAAGAATGAACCTTGCGGGGCCGGCCCGGTGGCGCAAGCGGTTAAGTGCGCGCGCTCCGGTGCGGCGGCCCGGGGTTCGCTGGTTCGGATCCCGGGTGCGCACCGACGCACTGCTTGGCAAGCCATGCTGTGGCGGCGTCCCATATAAAGTGGAGGAAGATGGGCACAGATGTTAGCCCAGGGCCGTCTTCCTCAGCAAAAAAAGAGGACGATTGGCGGATGTTAGCACAGGGCTGATCTCCTCACAAAAAAAAAAAAAAAGAATGGACCTTGCTTATAAAGGAGAGAGAAGATAGGGTATACAGGTAAAATATTTCACTGATCTGACAAATGCCAGGGACACCACCCAGCTGCACGTATTTTCAATTCATTGTCCAGAAGCAAACTGTGCCATTATATTTTCCACATGCCAAATTTCCTGCAGATATTCCAGACTAGTCACCAGAAGCTTTGGGCAAGAGGCTTCAGTAGGTCTCAATTTTGAGAAGCCCAGAGAAAGGAAGAGCAGAAGACTTTCTCAAAACAGTTCATTTCTGTGGTGGTGGTTATTTGATATTTCCACCCTTAGGATATGGAGTTTCATTCCCCTCTCCTTGAACTCAAGCCAGACTTAGTAAATTTCTTCCAACAAATAGAGCATGTAAAGAGAAAAATAGCAACTTTACAGTGAGCTACCTGGCAGATACCACCTTAGCCAAGTGATGAAGGTTAACATCATCAGTATTGTCATGCCTATATTATGTATTCCCTGATGTGATATGATGAGTAGGGCACTTCACTTCTGTGATATTCTTCCCTCGCCTCCATAACCTTTGTCTAATCATGAGCAAATATCAGACAAACCAAATTTGAGGGACACTATACAAAATGCCTGTCCACTAGTCTTCAACAGTCCCAAGACCCGAAAGACAAGAAAAGACAGAAAAACTGTCACAGAATGGAGCAGACTAAGGAGACCTGAGGACTAAATGCAATGGGGTATCCTAGTTTGGATTCCAGAAAAGAAGAAAAGCATAGGTGGAAAAACTGGGGAAATCTGAATAGAGTTTTTAGCTTAGTTAATAGTATTATACCAATGTCAATGTCTTGGTTTTGATAAATATACCATGGCTATATAAAATGGTAACAAAAGGGGTAGCTGAGTGAAGGTTTTTTTTTTTTTTTTAAAGATTTTATTTATTTATTTTTTTCCCCCCAAAGCCCCAGTAGATTGTTGTACGTCATAGTTGCACATCCTTCTAGTTGCTGTATGTGTTGCACATCCTTCTAGTTGCTGTATGTGGGACGCGGCCTCAGCATGGCCGGAGAAGCGGTGCGTCAGTGCGCGCCCGGGATCCGAACCCAGGCCTCCAGCAGCGGAGCGCGTGCACTTAACCGCTAAGCCACGGGGCCAGCCCTGAGTGAAGGTTTTAAGGGACCTCTGTACTAGCTTTGCAATTTTTCCATACATTTAGAAATATTCCAGGGCCAGCCCTGTGGCTTAGAGGTTAAGTGCGAGCTCCGCTACTGGCGGCCCGAATTTGGATCCCGGGCGCGCACTGACGCACCACTTGTCCGGCCATGCTGAGGCCGCTTCCCACATACAGCAACTAGAAGGATGTGCAGCTATGACATACAACTATCTACTGGGACTTTGGGGAAAAAAAAAAAAGGAGGAGGATTGGCAACAGATGTTAGCTCAGAGCCCGTCTTCCTCAGCAAAAAGAGGAGGATTAGCACGGATGTTAGCTCAGGGCTGATCTTCCTCACCAAAAAATAAAATAAAATAAATAAGAATATTCCAAAATAAAATGTTAAAAGAGTTGTAATGCCAGAAGGTAAAAAAGTGATCAAGAAAAAAAAGGGTAGGGGCTGGGGCTGGCCCGGTGGCGCAAGCGGTTAAGTGCGCGCGCTCCGCTGCGGCGGCCCGGGGTTCGCTGGTTCGGATCCCGGGCGCGCACCGAAGTACTGCTTGGTAAGCCATGCTGTGGCGGCGTCCCATATAAAGTGGAGGAAGATAGGCACCGATGTTAGCCCAGGGCCGTCTTCCTCAGCAAAAAAAGAGGAGGATTGGCGGATGTTAGCTCACGGCTGATCTCCTCACAAAAAAAAAAAAAAAAAAGGGTAGGGGCATGTGGAAGGATTACAGATGCCTACCTGAAAGAGCATCCAATGAGCACAACGAGAACAGTATAAGCATCAAAATATATACTGTAGTACCAGATCATAACCCAAAGTGTAAAGTAAATATCTGTGAATCCATATTGATATAAATAAACAATTAAATAATATGTGAATGGGAGAGAAGAGGCAAATTTCCCATGCAGAAGACTTCCCAAAAATTTATAGAGATACTCTTCTCTCCAATAGGTGATGCTTAAGTCCCCAACCCATGCTAGGGTTGAGGAGGGCTGCACTTGGTGCTGAGCTTCCAAAGAGCAGAGTATGGAAAGGGGAGGGGTAACTTTAGAGTTGGGAAACCTAGCAAGCATTTGCCTCAGCCAAGTGACCAAGGTCGGCATCATCAGTGATAAGTCATGTTGAGAACATGTACTCTTGATATGATGTGATAAGAATGGCACTTCACCTCTGAGATCTTTCTCCCAGAAACCCATATCCCTGGTTAAGTCATCAGAAAAACATCAGATAAAGCCAAATAGAGGGGCATTCTACAAAATACTTTACAAGTACCCCTGAAAACTGCCAAGGTCATCCAACCAAGGAAAGTCTGAGAAACTTTCACAATCAAGAGGAGGCTAAGGAGACATTAAAACTAAATATAACGTATTATTCTAGATGAGATCTTGGAACAAAAAAAGTATATTAGGAAAAACAACTAGTGTAATGCGAATGAAGTAGAAAGATATACATACTATAGAAATTAAGATGCTAGCAATCAAAGAGACAGGTTGAGGGGCATAAAGGAACTCTGTACTATCTTCACACATTTTCAGTAAATCCAAAACTATTCTAAAATTGAAAGTTTATTTTTAAAGTTTAAAAGTAAAAAAAATATATAGAAACATTAAATATTTGGATGGATTCTCCTTAATGTCTTCATGTTGGGATCATGCTGCCACCTGCCATGTCCCCAGGGATGAAAATAGCCATGGGTTTCCTGTCTCTGGAAAAGATTCATCCTATTGTGGAATTACTTTCATTTAGTTTTACTTACAACTTGTCTCTCTGGTGGGTTTTTTAAAATCTACATTTTTGAAGTTTATCTGGCATTTTATTGTTGTTAAGTTTCTTGTGGCTTGAAACATCCAAAAATGATCAGAAGCCGCACTTAGAATTTTAAATGATGTTTTCATCATAAGTGATGTTCACAAGTAGAGAAAAATCAACTTTTCTGAATGCCTTGGATAGGTATATGTCTAAACACAAAGCTGAAATAGAGAATCTTCCTGGATCCCTTTTATTTCTCATTCGTATTAAGGGGAAGAACAGTGGAATGAGAGCTGAACATTAGACCCTTCACCAATAAATCAATTTGGAGGGCTTCCTCTTCCTGCAATTAGAATGGTATTTTGTGGTATCTGGAGACTGTCCTATTTTAAATATATATGTAAATTTAATATATCTATTAATAACCCTTGCTGTACCCTCCCTCCTTGTTCTTTCTCTTTTTTAAATTTCTCACCAAATTGTTAAGATGCTGCTATCCATAAAATAGGCAGGACTATGGTTATAAAGTGTATAATAGAGCCTTATTTTATATTTGATACAACCTAGAATATGGTGAAAAGATATACAAACCAAACTTCAGAGTCAAACAAGTTGCTTAGTTTCCTTCAGTTTCTTCATCTGCGAAATGGGAGTAATGATGCCTGCTACACAGTTTTGAGAATTAAATAAAATAATGTATGAAAAGTCCTGGTGTAGCATCTAGGGCAGAACAGGTCCTCAAATATATTAATTTCAGTGGCTGAAATGCATCATGCAATGACTACATTCCAAGCCACACACTAAGTGACTCACATGCATTATCTCCTCTGTTCAGCAGAAAAACCCTGCAGGTGGAAACTAATATTATTCTCAATATTCAGTGAGGAAACCAAGACTCTCAGAGGTAACTTACCTTAAGGTCACACAGCAGGAAAACAGGAGAACTAGTGATTCCAGGACTGGATGTATAATCACGATTCTGTATTGTGCTCTACATACTATTATCACTGTCTCCCTCTTCTATTTCTCTTTGATGCAAGAGGGACCTGCCTCTGGCCTGAATTCTGCTCCGAATAGTATTGTATCATTAGAGGAAGATTCCAGTGTGTGATTACAAAGTTTTCCACTCTCTTCTACATACTGTCACTAAATAATTATTCTCTGCCCTTTTTGTTTGTACCCCTTTAGATGATAGGAGAGCTCTTTCTCTCTTATTCTCTAATTCTTCCTTTGTCATCTCCTTGGCCCCTTTAACAAGAGTCGCCACTCTGGCTTTGTTCATCATTTTGCTTCCTCCCTCTCCTAGTCACTGCCTTCCCCATCAACTGGCAATTTCTAGCTACAGCAATGCCTGGAGAGAAAGCCTTGTTCTAATGAAATATTCATTGGCATCTCCCTTTAGACTCAAGGAGAGGGAGTTACTGATTTCTGAATTCGTAACACATTATTTCTCCAAATCTGAAACAAAGTTTTAAAAAACTATGGTGTCACTACGGTTAAAGCAGTGATCATAGACATACAGTTGCATGAAATACAAAGGTAGTGAAATATACAGCCTATAGCGTATTTCAGGATGTGAAGTAACAGGATAGATTGAAGTGCAGTGGAAAGATAGGACACTGTACTGCTTATCTTCAGTAATATTTGAATAAAAGTTGCTTGGTGAAAAAAAAAATCCCTCATAATAAAAAAGTTGAGAATTCTGCCCAATGAAGCTATCTCAACTCTACTAAGTTTTCAAAAGTAAATATCAAATGAATAAGAAAGCAGAGAGACAGCCTCATACACAGTGTAAATCACACTCTTTTCAATGGGTATTACTTATGTTTTGAAGCCACAAATGGCACAGAAATTAATCAACTCTTTTCCCGGTAGGCTGAGCATGGAAAAAACCATAAACAATGGGAAAAGGAGAGGAGGGGTAACAGAACTGCAGCCCAGTCTGATGAGCTTAATAAATTATAGATTTATTAACTTATCTATAATTTATTAAGCTCTTTCTAGGTATTAGACACTGTTTGTAAACACATTATCTCATTTAATCCTCACAATGTTATAAGACATCATTTTAAACACATTGTACAGATGAAGAAAATGAGGTACAGACTGTTAAATAGCAAGATCATTATTCATCTAGGGAATGCTACTTACAATTGCAGCATGATACAATTTCATACCCACTAGAGTGGCTAAAATTAAAAGGATGGACAATATTGAATATTATTGAGGATGTGGAACAACTAGATTTTATAAGTCGGGCAGTTTCTTATAAGGCAAAATATACTTCTACCCTAAGCCCTTTCATTTGCTTAGTTCAAATGAAATGAGGAGTGAAACCATATGTTCAAGAAAAGAGTTGTGGAATAATGGTAGCCAAAACCTGTAAAGAGTTGTTTATGAACAAGAGAATTGTTAAATAATTTATGGTATATTCATATCATGAAATATTATGTAGCAACTAAAAGGAACAAACAAGTAACAAATTCTACAATATAAGTGAACCTCAGAAAACATTATTTTTGGTGAAAGATGATGTACAGTATATGATTCCATTTATATGAATTGGAAAAAATAATATAAAGTGATAGAAATCAGAACAGGGTTTGCTTGTGGTGTGGGGAATGACTAGAAGGGGGTTTGAGGGAACTTTCTAGGGCAATGGAAGTGTTCTATATCTTGATTGAGTAGAGGTTATATGTATATACATTTATCAAAACTCATTGAATTTTACAATTCTTTTCTATGCTTTTCACTGCTTGTGAATTTTTCCTCAATTAAAAAAAGTGATAGTAAGTTCTAGGGATGTAAAATACAACATAGTGACTATAGTTAACAACACTGTATTGTATATTTGAAAGTTGCTAAGAGAGTAGATCTTAAAAGTTCTCAACCACAAAAAAAGTTCTATGTGAGGTGATAGATGTGTTAACTAACCTTATTGAGGTAACCATCTCACAATGTATACATATATCAAATCATTACGTTCTATACCTTAAACTTACAGAATGTTATATGTCAATTACATAGGTAAATCTGGGAGAAAAAACAAAAAAGCGAAAATGCATTTGAATCAATTAAGCCTACTGTCAATCACATTATACTCAATAATGGTCAGTTATTACTATTGTCCTAACACTTGGTACAAGGGTGGGGGAGGAGATATGTTAATGTTAAAGTAATTCTGTGGATAAACCAAGAATAAAACAAGAAAGAAAGGCAATTTTCCCCTAAAATTTCTTGCTTCCATTAAATGAGAGCTGGACCATCCCCATAACACAGAAATTCTTATGAGCTTATTAAAATGAATATTTTATTATCCCTTTCATTGGAAAAGAAAATGTTTTTCTAAATTCGACACTTTTATTCAACAAAAATATACAGAAAATATTTTGAAAATTAATACTAATATTTACATCGCATTTCACTTGTTAGGCAAATCTTGTTTCCTGAGAAACAAAATTACTCTCGTACCATTTTTTGTTTTTGTTTTTGTTTTGTTTTGTTTTTTTCTTTTTTTTTAATTTTTTGTTTATTGCAACAACATTGGTTTATAACATTGTATAAATTTCAGGTGTACATCATTATACTTCTATTTCTGCACAGATTACATCATGTTCACCACCCAAATACTAATTACAACCCATCACCACACACGTGCCAAATTATCCCTTTCGCCCTCCTCCCTCCCCCCTTCCCCTCTAGTAACAACCAATCCAGTCTCTGTCTCTATGTGTTTGTTTATTGTTGTTATTATCTACTACTTAATGAAGGAAATCATACGGTATTTGACCTTCTCCCTCTGACTTATTTCACTTTGCATAATACCCTCAATGTCTATCCATGTTGTCACAAATGGCTGGATTTCATCGTTTCTTATGGCTGAGTAGTATTCCATTGTGTATATATACCACATCTTCTTTATCCATTCGTCCCTTGATGGACGCTTCCAAGTCTTGGTTATTGTGAATAACGCTGCAATGAACACAGGGGTGCATGTATCTTTACAAATTGGTGTTTTCAAGTTCTTTGGATAAATACCCAGCAGTGGAATAGCTGGATCATATGGTAGTTCTATCCTTGATTTTTTGAGGAATCCATACTGTTTTCCATAGTGGCTGCACCAGTTTTCACTCCCACCAGCAGTGTATGAGAGTTCCCTTCTCTTCACATCCTCTCCAACACATGTTGTTTCCTGTCTTGTTAATTATAGCCATTCTGACGGGCGTGAGGTGATATCTCATTGTAGTTTTGATTTGCAATTCCCTGATAGTTAACAATGTTGAACATCTTTTCATGTGTCTGTTGGCCACCTGTATATCTTCTTTGGATGAGAAGGAGGAAAGGAGGGAGAGAGGGAGGAACAGAGGGAGGGAGAGAAAGAAGGAAGAAAGGAAGGAAGGAAGGAAAGAAGGGAAGAAAGGAAGGAAAGAGGGGAAGGGAGGAAGGAAAAGAAGGAAGAGGGAAGTGAGGAAGAAGGGAAGTGAGGAAGGAGAGAAATGAGGAAGGAAGGAAGTGAGGAAGTAAAGAGGGAAGGAAGGAGGAGAAGAAAGGAAGGAAGGAAGGAGGGAAGGAAGGAAGGAAGGAAAGAAAGAAAAGGAAACTTTACGGTGCTACTTACCTATACAAAATTACAAATAAAAGATTACAAAACTAATAAATGAAGGAAAAGATGTCCTGGCCAGAAAAAGGCCAGACGCAACATTTAACCAAACACTTTCGAAAGTTGAAGAGGCCCACCACATCTAAATTTCTATGTTGTTTTATAGCACTTTACTATGTATACAAATGGTTACTGTTTATTGCAAATAATTCAAACGATATAAAAACGTTAAAGACAAATGTAAAAAAATATACATCATCTCTATCCTCAAGGGTGAGATCCCCATGGAACAAGTCAGAAGAGTTAGATGAAAAAAGTCATCAAGGAAACTTCCATTTTGAGGAATATGATATTATTGGGCTCAAGCTAAGATCTGGGTTTAGTGATCCAATTTGTCTGTGTGAAAATATCCAGCCAAGAATTCTCGTACACTGACATTTTTCTTGATTATCCAAAAGCTATCCATTTTCTTTGGATATGTACCTAGAAGTGGTATTGCTTAATCATATGGTAGTTCTATTTCTAATTTCTTGAGGAACCTCCATGCTGTTTTCCATAGTGGCTGCACCAGTTTACATTCCCACCAACAGTGTACTAAGGTTCCTTTTTCTCCACATCCTCACCAGCATTTGTTATCTCTTGTCATTTTGATAATAGCTATTCTAGCAAGGGTGAGATGATATCTCACTGTGGTTTTGATTTGCATTTCCCTGAGGATTAGTGATGTTGAGCATCTTTTCTTGTACCTGTTGGCCATTTGTCTGTCTTCTTTTGAGAAATAGCTACTTAAGTCCTTTGTTCATTCTTTAGTTGTATTATTTGCTTTTTGGCTATTGAGTCATACAAGTTCCTCGTATGTTTTGGATATTAACATCTTATCGGGTATGTGCTTTGCAAGCACTTTATCCAATTCCATAGGTTGCATTTTCATTTTGTTGATGGTTTCTTTTGCTGTGCAGAAGACTTACTTCGATGTAGTCCCACTTTTTAATTTTTCTTTTGCTGCCTTTGCTTTGGGTCGCAAATCCAAAAAATCGTTGCCACAACCAATATCAAGGAGATTACCATCCTATGTTTTCTTCTAGATGTTTTACAGTTTCAGGTCTTACATTTAAGTGTTTAATATATTTTGAGTTGATTTTGTGTATGCGTAACATAGGGGTCCAGGTTTATTCTTTTGAATGTGGATATTCAGTTTTCTTAACACCATTTGTTGAAGAGAATATTCTTCCCCCGTTGTATATTCTTGGCTCCTTTGTTGAAAATTAATTGACCGCATATGCATGGGTCTATTTATGGGCTCTCTGTTCTGTTCCATTGATCTAAGCACATGTTTTTTTTTGCCAATACCATACTCTTTTGATTACTATAGCTTTGTAATATAGTTTGAAATAGGGAAATGTGATGCCTCCAGATTTGTTCTTCGTTCTCAAGTTTGCCTTGGCTATTTGCAGTCTTTTCTGGTTCCATTTGAACTTTAGGATTGTTTTTACTATTTCTATGCAAAATACCATTTGAATTTTGATTGGAATTGTATTGAATCTGGATAGCTTTGGCTATTATGAACATTTTAACAAAAATTATTCTTCTAATCTATGAACACAGAACGTCTTTCTAATTATTTGTATCTTCTTCAATTTGTTTCATCAATGATTTATATTTTTCAGTGTACAGATCTTTCACCTCCTTGGTTAAATTTGCTCCTAAGTATTTTTCAAGCTATTATCAGTGGGATTATTTGCTTAATTTCTTTATCAGATAGTTCATCGTTACTATATAGAAATGCAACCGATTTCTATATGTTGATTTTGTATCCTGCAACTTCATTGAATTTGTCTACTATCTCTAACAGTTTTCTGGTGGAGTCTTTAGGGTTTTCTATGTATCAGATCATGACATCTGTAAACAGAGTCAATTTTTTACTTCTTCCTTTCCAATTTTGATGACTTTTATTTCTTTTTCTTGTCAATTGGTCTGGCTGGGACTTTCATACTATGTTCAATAGAAGTGGTGAGGATGGGAATCCTTGTCTTGTTCCTGATCTTAGAGGAAGAGCTTTCAGCTTTCCACTCTTGAGTATCATGTTACCTGTGGGTTTACTATATATAGACTTTACTATGTTGAGGCACATTCCATCTACGCATGATTTATTGGGAATTTTTATTATGAAAAGGTGTTAAATTTTGTCAAATGCTTTTTCTCCATCTATTAGAGGATCATATGATCATGGTGTGTGATCCTTTTAATTCACTGTGGAATTTAGTTTGCTAATATTTTGTTGAGGAATTTTGCATATACGTTCATTAGGGATATTGGCCTATAATTTTTTTTCTTGTAGAGTCCTCATCTGGTATTGCTAGCAGGGTAATGCTGGCCTTCTAAATGAGTTTACAACTGTTCCCTCCTCTCCAATTTTTTGAAAGGGTTTGAAAAGAGTTGGTATCTTTTTCTTCTTTAAATGTTTGATAGAATTCACCAGTGAAGTCACATGGTCCTAGGATTTTCTTTGCGGGGGTTCCCTTCTGGTTGCAAGGTACTGTGCTGGGAGTGGGTTTAGGGTGAGAATATGTCTCAGCCTTTCCTACTCACTTCAATGTGGGCATTTTTTCCAGTCACCTGATATATAGGAGTCACTCAACTAGTTTCTGGATTTCTTTCACAGGGAATTGATGTCTGTGTAGTTGTATATTCAGTGTGTCTGTAGGAAGAGAGAAATCCAGAATCCTTCTATGTTGCTATCTCGATGATGTCCTCAAAATTATTTCTTCAGAACTCAATTTTCTTTAGCAAATCTCCTACTCAGGATAATTTATGTTGTTTCCAATTTTCTGGTACTGTGAGCTATAAGTAAAATTTCTCATGGATATACCATCATGCAGTCAGTTAATTATCCTCTTAGGAACAAAGATTAATCAACTTTTGTCTAAGGGGAAAAATTATTTGCTTGAAAAGCACTGGACTATGAATCAGGAACCTCCAGACTAGGGCTAGCTTTGATTTCCCTCACTTCCTCTTTTTTAATGCATGCTAGCGGGTAAGAGAATGAGAAAGATATCTAAGACCCTTCTAAGCTTTAAACTTCAGCTAAACAAATGAAAGAATTCTGATGCACTGATAAATTAAAAGCCAACCGTGTTTGGTTTTATTATGTATTTTGAAGGAAATCGTAGTTTTGTTTTTTATCCATTGATATACTCAACCATTTATACTTTGTTTAGGCTATTATCAATTTCGCTTGCATTCCTGAGTACATATAAAATTAATAGGAAGGTCCAGGCAGATACTGGAAGTTATCCTGGAATTAACAATAAATTTGGGTATTGAGAGGTTATGGTACATTGCATCAAATTAGGGCCTTATTCCAAGACATCAAAGCAAATATTACATTTCATTAGAGTCAAACATCCATATATTTGAGCCAAAACATAACTATATACTGAATGTATGACCTAGCACAGGTTATTTAAATTCTCTTAGCCTCAGGATACTCATCTAAATCATGAGGAAAACCATAATATATATTTTGTAGTTAATTGTATGTGAAAACTTGAGCACAGTTCTTGGCATATATCTCTAAAACCGCAAACTACTTCTAAACTTAGATTTTTGTCAGGTTTTCAGTAATATTATAGTTTTCTAATACATAAAAATATGAATTTCCTGTTTTTATCATAAATAATACAATAAGAGTATTGAACTTTAGACCTTTCACAGATAGCTGAAGTCTGAAAAAGATTTGGGAGGTAACTTCATTTATTTTCATAGCATGGTGATGAAATACAAATGAATGGGATTATTTTTTCCTCCATTTTCCAGATAAGAAAACTAAGGGGCAGGGATGAAGAAACTTAACAAAGATTGTGTAGCAAGCCAGTGTCAAAGCCTTCAGCTGAACCCAAATTTCCTGTCCCTGCTCCAGGATATTAGCTGCCAGTATCAAGCATTAGAGGAATCTTAATGTCAGTAATATTTAGCTGCTATAGTAGAAGCACAGATTATTATGGCATCAAATGCCATTTTATCTTAGAAAATTTCAAAACTATTTATTTCATTTTACTTTTTAATATTAATGCCTAGTATTAGCCCTGGATCATGGGAATAGGCCTTTGGTAATACAGATTAAAAACCTAAAAAAAAAAAAACTTATGCCATTTGTCTCAATATTTTTATTAACTTGGATTTATCCTAAAGAAATATTAAAATTATAATAAAAATTTATGAACATGGAATGCTTATAACAGAGAAAAACACTGGAACAATAGGGCATTGGCAAAATAAATTACAGTACATGAAAATGGTAAAACAATACACAGCACTTAAAAATTGAGATCTGATATAATACTTAATAACATAAAAATACATGAAATGTTAAATGAGAAACCAGTTTACAAAAGAGTAGACACTTGGGAACATCAATGTAATAAAATGTGGTTCTAGATAAAGCACACATGCATATGCATAGAAAAAACAATGGAAGGGTCTACAGAAAAGAAGATTATTGAGCATTTTCTTTAGTTACATATATATGCGTATCATATAAACTTTCTTTTTTTTTCCTTCTATTTTTTCCATATTTTTACAATAAATCATTGACTTTGCTTATAGACAGAAAAATCAGTAAGGATATATTCCAAATCCTGTTTTCACAAGTGGGGATAATTATTGGTGTCCTAAACCTATTCTGAAAAAAGTTACAGCACAGTCAGGTGCTTCATATCAGTATCCAAATTCAAGAATAGTTTTGCAACGCTGAGTGACCCTAAAATAAGTTACCCATCTTGGTCATCTTTTCTACCATCTTTTCTATCTTGGCCACAGATCCTCACATTAAAAAGGCTGCTTCCTCACGGATCTCCTTCCACGCAACAACGGCATCAGGCTGAAAGATTGAGACAAGAGAGATTCCTAAAGCAGGTAATTCATGTACTCAAGTCAGCAGAGGTTTCAATAGATCTTCAGCACCCTAGGGGATCCTCAACCCATGTGCTCAGTACAACTCTTTTATTCCTAATCCGAAACTTTGCCCTTATGATTTCATCTTCATCTACTGATTCAACATGCCCGCTGTTCATCCCAGACTTTATCCAAAAGTGAAGCTAACTGGATGTCAGGTCATAGCACTCTTAATTACGGTTTGTCACGTTTCTTATGGCTTTTATCTTTATAATATCTACATCAGGGATAGGAGTTCCTAGTGGGGGCACAAACAGGTCAATATGAGTTGGTTCCTCAGATAAACTTTGTTGGACTCACACTGGGCTCTGTGGCCCTAAGAATGACATTATTCTGTAGTGTTATTATTGTGTCTGTTTCCCAATAAGAGTCTAATGAGCTATATAATTTTTCCTAAATATAATACCTCAATTTGTTATGTTTTTAACTAACCATGTGATTTGTCCCATCTCAGTACAATAAATTCCATTACCGACTGAAATCACAGGTTCTGATCCCGGGCTCGGACCTACACACTGCTTGGACCTATGCACCACTCATTAAGCCATGCTGTGGCAGCAACCCACATACAAAATAGAGGAATATTGGCACAGATGTTAGCTCAGGGCCAACTCTTCTCAAGCAAAAAGAGGAAGATTGGCAACAGATATTAGCTCAGGGCTAATCTTCTTCACACACACACAAAAAAAAGTGGAGGGAAACAAATATTGACTTACTTTAGGAAGAAAATATCTTAAACTCAGAAATTACAAAAAATGCAAATATATCATCCCATCTTTAGAAAATTTCTGTCAAAAGCAAGAAACACATCCTCCAGGAAGAGTATAGGAAATATTTTTAGCTGGGACAGGTTGTTGAATTTCATGACCTCTATGGCCCAATTCCAAATTTCCAATGAAGACTTACCCTGCTTCCTTTCATGAAAACAAAGTATGTTGGAGTCAAATGAAAAAGGATCCATACAAGACCAATCTTTTGTATTACTACAGACTTGGGTGTTGGAAACGGCCCTCTCAAGAGGGGAAATATCTTTAATCTGCACGTGTATCAGGGATCCTGTATCCAGGAGACTCTATAGTACTGGAATAATGTATAGAGGATTGGATTAGGAGTCAGAAGTCTGAATTCATTGTCCATTGGAGAGCTGAATGACATTATAATAAACCACGTTACCCCTCTGAACTTCAGTTTCCTCAACAGAGTTCTCAGGATAATAGTAACTGCCTGGCTTTCTTCCCAGGATAGTAGTCAAACACTTCTAAACCATGAAACAATATAAAAATGTAAAGAGTGTTATTACATGACTTTTCTGAAAATGAAATTAAAAGAACATTTGATTTGTGGCTATGACTAGATTCATTTCCAAAGACTCTCATCTCCCAAAAAGCAAAAAGATCAATTTATATCCCAAATAATTGACATGTAGTTTACAAAATCACAATGTGCTTGACTCATAGTCTACCATACCTGCAGTTGACATAAAACATATTTGTTCTAACATAATGAATACTCAATGAAAAAGCCTACTTTTATTACCTTATTTGATGTTTTGTTGGCTTGCATCCTGAGGTTTTCCTTAAAACACCTGCAAAAATAATAACCAATTATGAAGCCATCTGGAAGAGAGTGAAGAGAAAATACTATTTTTTTAAGCCTCTTTCCTAAATAACCAGCACTGTAATAGATGGCATGTCAGAACAATGAGATTAACAAAACCATTCTCATTAAGGAAAAGGGGTGAGATTTGCATGAAAAAAATCATGATTGCTTATTATCAGACACAGTGAATCACATATTTATCCACAGCTGAAATAGCTGGGCATCCATCTCCATACGTATTTGAGATACAAACTGAGACCATTCAAGCCTACAGGACACCATCTTCTTCAATAAAAATATGGATTTTAACCACTGACCTATGCCACAGAATCACAGATTTATTGGAGAAACTCAAGAAAATATTAGTCTCAAGGCTTTAACCAAGTCATCCACCTAGTCTCGGAAAAAGAATAAAAATTAAAACCTACCACTCAGAAACTGTTACTGATAAACCCAGAGTATCCACTAGCTATTTGCTCTATTTTGTATCAATGGGAAGACACAGGAATATGGTCGTTAAGAATAAGAGCACTCTGTTTTGAATTCCAAATCTGAAAATTACTGTGTGATATCTTGATCTTACATGCTGTTTGACTTTTCTAAGCCTCAGTTATTCATCTGAAAATTGGGGATTATTGCAGTCAATTATTCAAAAGTTGTATAAGAATTAAATTAATTCACACTACCATTGTTCCTATTTTAAGTGGACGTTCTTAACACATACTATCCATCATTATTTTCATTTTTTATTGTTTTTATCGTCATATAATACATTTCTCAAAGATATTGACGAAATATCTCTTCTCTCCTCCCTTGATATCTCCCCTTAAAAATTGTGTAATCAAATTCAGAAATACTATAATAATTAGAAAGTAATCAATAATCACTTTAAAGCAAAATAAAATGAGCAAATAATAAAAGATCAACTTATTTTCCCTGGGTTAGTGTGAAAATTTAAGAACAAGAAGATATTTGTTCTAGACCTGGCTTTGCCACTGAATTCCTTAATTTTTGTGTAATTCACTTTATTTCTCTCAGTTCCACCCTTTTAAAAATAGAGAAAATAAGACATGTCTTCTGTCCTCAAGCGACACTCATTAAAATCTGAAATCAATGGGAAGAATCCTTATCAATTTAATGTCTTATTTAGTGCTCTAAAACTTTCCTATAGCAGGATCATTCCTAGAAATGTTTCCTAAGGAATGATTAAATTAAAAAGAAAAAGAGAGGCCAGCCAGTGACACAGTGGTTAAGTTCCCGTGATTGGCGGCAGCCTGGGGTTTCCTGGTTCAGATCCTGGGCGCGGACCTATGCGCCACTCATCAAGCCATGCTGAGGCGGTATCCCACACAGAGCAACTAGAAGGATGTACAACTATGACATACAACTATCTACTGGGGCTTTGGGGAGAAAAAAGGAAAAAAGGAGAAAGATTGGCAACAGATGTTAGCTCAGGGCCAATCTCCCTCAAAACAAACAAAAAAAGAGAACACAACACCAAAGCATAATCTATGAAAGAAAAAAATTGATAAGTTGGACTTAAAATTTAAAACTTGTGCTCTGCAAGAGATACTGTTAAGAGAATGAAAAGCCAAGCCACAGACTGAGAGAAAATATTTTCAAAACATGGATCTAATAAAGGGCTTGTATCCAAAATATACAAAGAACTCTTACAATAAGAAATCAAACAACCCAATTAAAAAAGGACATAAGATCTGAACAGACACATCACCAAAGAAGATGGTTCAACAGATGGCAAATAAGCATATGAAAATATGCTCAACATCACATGTCATATTAAAACAACAAGATACCATAACACATCTATTAGAATGGGCTAACATGCAAACACTGACAACACCAAATTTGGCCAGGATATGGAACAATGGGGATTCTCATTGACTGCATGTCAT
Source organism: Diceros bicornis minor (assembly GCF_020826845.1). Taxonomy (NCBI): domain Eukaryota; kingdom Metazoa; phylum Chordata; class Mammalia; order Perissodactyla; family Rhinocerotidae; genus Diceros; species Diceros bicornis. Next base: position 72,910,328 of record NC_080745.1, read on the forward strand.
AATGCAAAATGGTATGGACAGTTTAGAAGACAGTCTGGCAATTTCTTACAAAGCTAAATAGTTTTATCATATGATCTAGCAATCACACTCAGTGACATTTACCCAAATGGATTAAAAATTAATGTCTGCACAAAACCCTGCACACTAATGTTTATCGCAGCTTTATTTATAACTGTCAAAACTTAGGAGCAACCAAGGTAACCTTCAACAGGTGAATGAATAAATAAAATGTGACACATTCATATGAAAGGATACGTTTTAGTAAGCCACAAAAAAGACATGAAGGAAACTTAAATGCATATTGCTAAGTGAAGGAAGCCAGTCTGAGAAGAGTGCATACTGTATGATTTCAACTATATCACATTTTGGAAAAGGCAAAACTGTAGACAGTAAAATGATCAGCGTTTGTCAGGGTTCAGGAGAAGGGAGAGAGGGATGAATACGTTGAGCACAGTGGGTATTTAGGTAAGTGAACTAGTCTGTACAATAGTGTAATGGCAACACATGACATTATGCATTTTTCAAAATCCGTACAAATGTACAACACCAAGAGTGAACTCTAATATAAAGTATTAACATCATTTTATAATAGTGTATCAAAATTGGTTCATTAATTTTAACAAATGTATCAAACCAATGCAAGATGTTAGTAATAGGGGAAACTCTGGGAGGGGAGAGGGTATATCAGGAACTTTGTAATTTCTGCTCAATTTTCCTGTAAACCTGAAACTGCTGTAAAAATAAAATCTACTAATTTTAAAAAAGAAAGAGAATATGTACGCAAATATAGTTAAGGTGACTTTTCAAAGTATCGATCAATTGCAAAAAACAGCATGTCTAATGACTTGCCAAATTTATTTTTATTATATAACTGTAATTGCATATTAGGTTTCCATTAAAATCAAAGTCGTAAATATCAAATTACTCTTTGAAGAAATGTTTAAAATATATTGCAATTAGAAGATAAAAAAGCACTGAATTGTTATATAATCAAGTATAACAACATGAAACATATGTGCATTGTCTGGGATATAAAAGGGATATAAAAATTAAATCAGTTGCATTAGAGTTGTAAAATTTTTTATTATAAAAATCTTAAACATGAATTAATGTTATAATGAGTATCCTTTTAACTTTTTATTTTTAAATAATTATAGACCAGGAATTTGCAAAAATGGTACAGAGAGTTCTTCCCAGATTTCCTCAATGGTGAAATTTTATATAACTGCAATACAATATCAAAAAACATGAAATTGACATTGGTATAATAGTGTTAACTAAACTACAGATCTTACCCAGTTTTCACTGTTTTTTAGATGCATTTGTGTATGTGCATAATTCTATGCAATGTTATCCTATGAATAGATTCATGTAACCACCACTACAATGAAAATACAGACTGCTCCAACATCACAAAGGAACTTCCTTGTGCTACTGGTATGTATTAGCATGCCTGTTCCTTCACTCCTGCCCTGTCTTCTGGCAAGTACTAATCTGTTCTCTACCTCTATAGATTTGCCATTCCTGAATGTTATAGAGATGACATCATACATTATGAAACATTTTGAGATAGACTTTTTTCACTAGGCATGATATTTTTGAGATCCATACAGGTGTTTGTGTGTATCACTAGTTAATTCTTTTTATTGCTGTGTAGTATTCCATCGTGTAGATATACAGTCATGCACAGCATAATAACATTTCTGTCAACAATGGACCACATATATGATGGTGGTCCCATAAGATTAGTACCATATAGGCTAGATGTGTAGTAGGCTATACCACCTAGGTTTGTGTAAGTACACTCTCTGATGTTTGCCCAGTGATAAAATCGCCTAATGGTGCATTTCTCAGAATGTACCCTCATGGTTAAGCAATGCATGACTGTATTAGAATTTATTTAACTATTCACCTCTTGAAGGACATTTATGTTGTTTACAGGTTTTGTTATTACGAATAAAGCTGCTTTAAACAATCACGTACATGTTTTAGTGTGGAAATAGCATGGCATGAACAATCATGTACTTTTTTGTATGATTGTGCGTTTGTATCTAGGATAAATGCCTAAGAGTGTAATTTCTGGGTCATGTAGTAAGTGAATGTTCAGTCTTAAATAAAATTGCTAAACTATTTTCAACAGTAGTTATATAATTTTATACACCTAACAGCAATGTGTGAAAAATCCAGTGATATGTCATTGTGGCTATAGTTTGCATTTCTCTAATGGTTAATGTTTTTGACTATATCTTCAAGTTTATTTGCCTTTTGTATCTCTGCTTTCTAAAAATTTCTTTTATTTATATATTTGTAATAAAAATTGTATGTAAGTTGTACAACATGATAATTTGATATACATCTACATGGTGAAATGATTAACACAGTTAAGCTAATTAACATATCTCCTCACATAGATATCATTTTGTGTGTGGATGGTGAGTGTACCTGAAATCGACTCTCAGCATATTTCCAGTGTTTAATACAATATTGTTAAGTATAGTCATCATGCCTGTATATTAAATCTCTAGACTTATCCTACATAACTGTAGCTTTGTACCCTTTGAAAAAGATCTCCCCATTTCCTCCACCCCCAATCTCTTGTAATCACCATTCTGCTCTCTTCTTTTATGACCTAGACTTTTTTAAAGATTTTACATATAAGTGAGATGATATAGTATTTGTCTTTTTCTTGCTGGCTTATTTTACTTAGCATAATGTCCTCCAAATTCATCTATATTGTCACAAATGCCAGGATTTCCTTCTATATTATGGTGGATAATATTCCATTTTGTGGAATAATATTCTACCTCTTCTTTATCCCTTCATCCGTCGATGGACACTTGGATTGTTTCCATATCTTGACTATTGTGGATAATGCTGCAATGAACATTGGGGTGCAGATCACTTTGAGATCCTGATTTCATTTCCTTGGATATATTCCCAGAAGTGGTATTGCTGGATCATAGAGTAGTTCTATTTTTAATTTCTTGAGGAAACTTCACACTGTTTTCCATTGTGGTTGTACCAGTTTACATTCCCACCAACAGTGTACTAGTATTCTCTTTTCTCCCCATCCCCGCCAGCATTTGTTATCGCTTGTCATTTCAATCATAGCCGTCCTAACAGATGTGAGATGATAGCTCATTGTGGTTCTGATTTGCATTTCCCTGATGATTAATGATGTTGAGCACCTTTTCATGTACCTGCTGGCTATTTGCATGTCTTCTTTTGAGAAATGTGTATTCAGGTCCTTGGCCCATTTTTTAATTGCATTATTTGATTTTCAGCTATTTAGTTATATGAATTCCTTATATATTTTGGATATTAATACCTTATTGGATATGTGGTTTGCAAATATTTTCTCTAAATCCATAGGTTGCTTTTTCATTTTGTTGGTGATTTCTTTTGCTGTGCGAAGATTTTTAGTTTGATGTGGTCTCACTTAATTTTTGCTTTTGTTGTTTTTGTTTGGATGTCAAATCCAAAAATTCATTGCTAAGACCAATGCCAAGAAACCTACACCCCCTGTTTTCTTCTAGGAGTTTCACAGTTTCAGGTCTTACATTTAAGTTTTTAATACATTTTGAGTTGATTTTTGTATATGCTGCAACACAGGGGTCCAGTTTCATTCTTTTGAATGTGGATATCCAGTTTTCCCAACATTATTTATTGAAAAGACTATCCTTCCCACATTGCACATTCTTGGCTCCTTTGTCATAAATTAATTGACCACATATGCATGAGCTCTCTACTCTGTTCCGTTCATTTATGAGCTTGTTTCTATGCCAATACCATACTATTTTGATTACTTTAGCTTTGTAATATAGTTTGAAATCAGGACGTGTGACGTATCAGTTTTGTCCTTCTTTCTCAAGATTGCTTTGACTAATCGAGTTCTTTTGTTATTCCATTCAAATTTTAGGATTGTTTTTCCTGTTTCTATGGAAAATGCCATTGAAATTTTTATAGAAACTGCATTGAATCTCTAGATAGCTTTGTGTAGAATGGACATTTTAATAATAATAATTCTTCCAATCCATGAACATGGAATATCTTTTCATTTATGTGTGTCTTCAATTTCTTTCATCAATGTTTTATTGTTTTCAGTGTACAGACCTTTCACCTTCTTGGTTAAAGTTGTTCCTCAGTATATTTACTTGACGTTATTGTAAATGGTATTGTTTTCTTAATTCTTTTTTCAGAAAGTTTATTGATAGTGTATAGAAACACAACCGATTTCTGTATGTTGATTTTGTATCCTGTAACTTTACTGAATTCATTTACTAGTTCTAACATTTTTTTTTGTGGGTGAAGTCTTTAATGTTTTCTATATAAGATCATGTCATCTGCAAACAGATACAATTTTACTTCTTCCTTTCCAATTTAGATACCATTTATTTCTTTTTCTTGTCTAATTGCTCTGGCTAGGATTTCCAGTATTACATACTGAATACAAGTGGTGACAGTAGAAATCCTTGTCTTGTTCCTGATCTTAGAGGAAATGCTTTCAGCTTTTCACCATTCAGTATGATGTTAGTTGTGGGCTTTTCATATATGGATCTTAGTATGTTGAGGTACATTCTTTCTAAACTTAATTTGTTGAGCATTTTTATGATGAAAGGATGTTGAATTTTGTCAAATGACTTTTTTGTGTCTATTGAGATAATCATATGATTCTTATGCTTCATTCTGCAATGTGGTGCATCATATTGATTTGCTTATGGTTAACCATCCTTGCATCCCAGGAATAAGTTCCACTTGATCATGGTATATGATCCTTTGTTGAATTTGGTTTGCTAGTATTGTTTTGAGGATTTTTACTTGTATCTTCATCAGGAATACTGGTCTGTCTTTTCCTTTACTTGTAGTTTCCATATCTGGCTTTGGTATGAGGGTAATGCTTGACTTGTCTTTAAATGTTTGTTAGGATTCACCATTGAAGCCATGAGGTCCTGAGCTTTTATTTAGGGGGAGGTTTTGATTACTGATTCAATCTCCTTACTCATTATTTGTATGATTAGATTTCTTTTTTCTTCATGTCAGTGTTGGTAGGTTTTATGTTTCCAGGAATTTATCCATTTGTTCTAGGTTGTCCAATTTATTGGCATATAAATGTTCATAATAGTCTCATGACCCATTTGTAATGTCTCCTCTTTCATTTATAATTTTATTTACTTGGATCCTCTCTCTTTCTTTCTTAGCCTAGCTAAAGATTTGGCAATTTTGTTTATCTTTTCAAAAAGCCAACTCTTACTTCCATTGATCTTTTCCATTGTTTTTCTAGTCTCTGTTTTATTTATTTCTGTTCTGATCTTTATTATTTCCCTTCTTCTGCTAACTTTAGGCTTGGTTTGTTCTTGTTTTCTGAATTCCATGATGTGTGAAGTTTGGTTGTTTATTTGAGATTTTTCTTTTTTCTTAATGTAGGCATTTTGTCACTTTAAATTTCCCACTTAGAACTGCTTTTGCTGCATACTTTAAATTTTAGTACGTTGTGTTTCCATTTTCATTTGTCTCAAGATATTTTTTTATTTCCCTTTTGGTTTCTTCTTTCACCCTTGATTGTTCAGAAGTGTGTTTTTTATTTCCATATATTTATGAATTTTCCATTTTTCCTCCTGTTATTGATTCATAGTTTTATACTATTGTGGTCACAAAAGACAGTTAATGTCCATCTTGTTAAATTTGTTAAGATTTTTTTTGTGGGTTAATAAATGATCCATCCTGGATAATGTTTCACATGTGCTTGAAATGAATATGTACCCTATTATTGTTGAACAAAATGTTCTGTACATGTCTGTTATATGCATTTCATCTGTAGTTTTGTTCAAAGCTATTGTTTCCTTATTGATTTTTTTGTCTGGATGATCTATCCCATGTGGAAAGTGGGGTATTGAAGTCTCCTAGTATTACTATATTGCTGACTATTTCTCCCTTCATTTATATTAATATTTGCTTTATGTATTTATGTGCTACTATGTTGGTGCACATATATTTACAGTTTTATATATTCTTGAGGAATTGACCCCTTTATCATTATGTGGTGACCTTCATTGTCTCTTTTGACAGTTTTTGACTTAATGTTTATTTTGTCTGATTTAGATATAGCCACTCCTGCTATCTTTTGGTTACCATTTGCACGGAATAACTTTTCCCATTCCTTCGCACTCTATGTGTGTCCTTAACTCTAAAGCAACTGTTTTGTAGGTAGCATTTAGCTACTCCATCTTTTTTGATTTGAGAATTAATCTATTTATATTTAAAGTAATTATTGATAGGTAAGGATTTATTATTTCCATTTTATTAATTGTTTTCTGACTGCTTTGTAGTTTTTTGTTCCTTTCTTCCTCTCTTGCTATCTTCCTTTGTGATTAGATGATTTTTTGTAGTGGTAATCTCTGGTTCCTTTGTCTTTATCTTGTATTCTGCTACAGGTTTTGTATTTGTGGTTACCATGAGGCTTACGTAAAACATCATATAGATCTAACAGTCTAATTTAAACTGATAACAACTTCACTTCAACCTCATACAAAAACTCTACACTTTAACTTCTCCTCCTAGTACATTTTATGTTATTGATGTCACAATTTACATCTTTTATATATAGTGTATCCATTAACACATTATTGTAGCTATAGTTACTTTTTATACTTTTGTCCTTTAACTTTTATACCAGAGTTAAAAGTGATTTATATACCACCGTTACAGTATTACAGTATTCTGAGTTTGACTATATTTTTACCTTTACAGTGAGTTTTGTACTTTTATATGTTATTATGTTGCTAGTGTCCTTTTTTTCAACTTGAAGAACCACCTATGGCATTTCTTGTAAAGCGGACCTAGTAGTGATAAACTCCTTCAGCTTTGTTTGTTTGGGAAAGTCTTTATCTCACTTTCATTTGCGAAGGACAACTTTGCTGAGTAAATTATTCTTGTGTTGCAGATTTTTTAAAGCACTTTGAAGATACCATCCCACACTCTCTTGGTCTGCAAGGTTTGTGCTGAGATATCCGCTGATAGCCTTATTGTGGTTCTCTTGTGTGTCAGGATTTGTCTTTTCACTTATTGCTTTTAAAATTCTCTCTTTGGCTTTGATGTTAGACAGTTTTATTATAATGTGTCTTGGAGAAGATCTCTTTTAGTTGACTTTATTTGGGGACCAATGAGCTTCATGAACTTTGATGTCCAAATCTCTCCCCAATTTAAGAATTTCTCAGACATTATTTCTTTAAATAAATTTCCTGCTTCCTTCTCCCTCTATTTTGTTGGGACTCCATTAATGCATAAATTGTCTCTCTAATATCATCTCTTTGGTAAAATGACTGTTCAGGTCCTTTGTCCATTTATAATTGGATTTTTTTAATTTTTACTGTTGGGTTTACAGACTCCTTTATAATATTCTAGAATAAAGATTTTGTTAGATATGCAGTTTGCAGATAATTTATCCCAGTGTATACTTTGTCTTTTCATCTTCTTAATAAGGTCTTTTTCAATGCAAAAGCTTTTAACTTTGATGAAGTCCAATTTATTATTTTTTTCTTTTTGGGGTGCACTTTAGGTATCATGTCTATGAACACTTCACCTAGTCCTATGCTCCTAAGATAGCATTAGGATTATGGGATTTTATATTATAAAAATATTAGTAGGTACATATTAATTTTTTTAAAAATTATTGATGAAATAGTAAATTTTAAGCTAATAATGGAAATTAACTATGCTGAACCACAATAAGTAGAGTTCACATCATATCTCTTCGAAGTGGCTTTATGCATTTTCTCTCACACAGAGATAGTCATTTGATTAATTATCCCACAAAGGTGATATTTCTGAACATCATAAGAGAATGGCAAGTGTGGAATCGTCTTCAAATTATAAAGAAAAATATATTTGAATTTGAACTAGTGACAACTGTGCTATGTCAGGTAAGCTCAATTAGTTATCAAGGCTGCAGCTTAACATCATTTTATTCCTGGAGTCAATTACCTCTTATTTGATAGAGTTCTCTAAATAAGAAATTTCTGGCTAACATACCTTAAAATTAAACATGGTTCAAATCATAGTGGTTAGATGTCTAGAGTTTGGCTTAACTTATTGGCTTCTAAGACTTGGAATACTTAATATCCATTGACATCTGTTTTGGGTTTATCCCCCAAACTCATCTGTTTAACCAAATTCTGAGTTGCTGTTTGCTTTCATCTCTTATATCTATATTATTCTTCACAATATCATTGCTTTCAACCCTTATGCAAAAACATGGTGACCCATACTTTAAAACTTTCTTTGATAACTCAGGGTAAGAACCAAATTCTATTTTCTCCCTGGTTGGATTTCCCACTATCTTTGAGGAGGAAATCTCAAAGGAAAAAAAAAAAGCCTACTGGCATTTTTTTATTAGAATTCATTGGATTTATAGACCAACTTGAAAAAATTGATAGCTTAATATTGAGTTTTCTGATCCACGAACACATTATCCATCTTCATTTGTTTAAGTGGTCCCTAATTTCTTGAAGTAATTGTTGTTTTCAGTGCATAGCACTTTGACATCTTTTTATCATGTTTATTTCAAAGTATCTCAACACAAAAACATGTGATATTTGTTGCTAGTATGTAGAAATGTGATAGATTTTTGTATGTTGATCTTGTCACCTTGCTAAACTCACATATGTATTGTAGGAGATTTTATCTGTTTATTTTAGAGAATCTGCATGATGCACTATAAAGATAGTTTTACTTCTCCCTTTCCAATCTGGATGCCTTTTATTTCTTTTCTGGCATTATTTTATTAAATCCACTAGTATGATGTTGAATAGAAGTGGTGAGAGTGGAAACGTTCGCCATAATTTTAATTTTAGAGGAAAATTATCAAATGTTCACCATTTCATGTGACGTTAACTACAGTTTTTTTCATTCATATCCTTCATTAGTTTGAGTACATTCTCTTCTATTCCTAATTTGCTGATAGTTTTTATCACTGAATACTTCTGTGATTCGGTTAAAAGCTCTTTTTTTGCATTTATTGTAGTAACCATGTGGATTTTATTGTAAATTTATTAATATGGTGAATTGCAATAATTAATTTTCAAGTGTTACACCAACATTGACTTCCTGGTATAAATCCCTTCATGATACATTATCCATTTATCATTTTTATATGACCCTATTTATTCTTGGTAATATTCTTTGCTCTAACATTCAATTTCTGATATTGATATAGCTACTTGTAATTAGTCTTAGCATGGTATGTTCTTTTCCATCTAGTTTTAAGCTATTTGTGTGTTTATATTTAAAGTGAGTTCCTTGTAAGCAAAATACAATTGAGTCTTGGGAGCCATCCCAGTGGAGTAGTGGTTAAGTTCATGTGCTCTGCCTCAGTGCCCGGGGTTCACAGGTTCAGATCCCAGGTGCTGACCTGCACATCGCTCACCAAGCCATGCTGCAGCAGCATCCCACATACAAAATAGAGGAAGAATTGACACAGATGTTAGCTCAGGGACAATCTTCCACACTATATGTATAATTGAGTCTTGATTTTTAAATACAACCTGACAATCTCTGAATTTATTTGGGGTATTTAGATTATTTACATTTAATGTGATCATTGATACACTTAAGTTGCTATAATATTGCTCTTTGTTTTCTTTTTGTCTCATCTGTTCTTTGTTCCATTTTCCCACTTTTTCTGCATTCTTTTGGATTAATTAAATATTTTTTGTGATTCTATTATATCACTTTTGCTGGCTTATGAACTGTATTTTTGTTTCTGTTCTTATTTATTTGTTTGTTTATTTTAATTTTAGAAGATGCTTTTAAAATTTATCTTCACTGGTTTTACACTATTTACAGTGATGCACTTCAGTGAGTTTTCTTCAAGATTCTTGTATTTGGGGTTCCTTAAGCTTTCTGAAACTGTGATTTTATACTGTTATCAAATTTGCATAATTATAAGGCATGATTTCTTTAAATATCTCCCCCTCCATCTTCTTTGGGTCTCCAGCTAACATATATTAGAAAGTTTGATTTGTCTCATAACATCAGTGAGCTCTGATCACTTTCTATAATCTCATTTTTCTCTATGTTTCATTGTGGATAGTTTTAGTTGTTGTCTTCAAGTTCAATAATCTTTTCTTTTGCAGTGTATAATCTGCTGTTAGTCTTTCATAGTGTGATTTTCACCTCAGACATCATGTTTTTATTCTCTAGAAGTTTTATTTATTTATTTTTACATATTTTGTGTCAAGTTTTATTTCTTTTGTCCAGTTTTTAAGGTCAGATTTATTGTGGTATAATTCACACATAATAAAATACAACAATCTTGAGTATACAGTTGATGAGCTTTAACAAACATAGATAGTTATGTAATCCCCACTATGATCATAATATTGACAATTTTTATTAATCCCTTTATGTCCTTTTACACTCATTCCACACCCCTGAATCCTAACCCCTGTCAACCACTCATCTATTTTCTGTTACTAAACTTTTGCTATATTTTAGAATTTTATATCAATAGAATTTTACAGTATTTAATCTTTTGTGCTTGGATTTTTATATTCAGCAAAATTCTTTTGAAATTCATCCATGTATTTACAGTGTCTTTTCCTTGTTGAGAAAGATTTACAGTATGAACATGTCACTGATTTCTTATCCATTCATCAGTTGATGAACATTTGGATTGTTTCCAGTTTTTGATATTGTGAATAAAGTTGCTATGAAAATTCAGTATGAGTCTCTTTTCACTTCAGTTATGTAAATACCAATGAATGTGATTTCTGGGTCTTATGTTAAGGGTATGTTTACATTTTAAAAAACCGTAAACTCTTTTTCAAAATGGCTTTTATATTTTGCAATGCCACCAGCAATGTATGAGAGTTTTGCTTGTTCTACACCCTTGTCAACACTTGGCTTTGCCTGTCTTTTTAAATTTTAGTTATTCTAATGGATTTATAATGGTATCGCAGGTAGTTTTAATTTGTATTTCCCTAATGACTAATGATGTTGAGAATTTTTCATATGCTTATTTGCCATTTGTATATTTTCTCTGATGGAATGACCATGCAAATTTGATGCCTGCTTTTTTTTTAGTAGTTATTTTTTTAAAAAACAAACTTGATTTTTTAGAATAGTTTTAGATTTACAAAAAAAAAAATGCAATGACATTACAGAAAATTTCCATGTATCCACAGCCAGTTACACCTATCGTCAACATCTTACATTAGTATGATCTATGTATCACAATTAATAAACCAATATTGATACATTACTCTTAGCTAAAGTCTACATTTTATTAAAATTTCCTTGGTATTTATTTAATGTCCTTTTACTGTTCCAGGATCCCAACGAAGATACCATTATACATTTAGCAGTTACATCTCCTTATGTTCCTCTTGGCTATGACAGTTTCTTAGACTTGTCTTGTTTTTGTTGACCTTGATAGTTTTGAACACTACTGATCAGGTATTTTATTGAATACCCCCTATTGGTATTTGTATAATCTATTTCTCATGTTTAAACTGGGATTATAAGTTTCTGGGAGGAAGACCACAAAGGTAAGGTGCCATATTGATTATATCAGACCAAGGGTATATATACTAGCCACATAAATTATCACTGTTGATGTTGACCTTGATCACTTGGCCAAGGTAGTTTTAGTCAAGTTTATCCACTATAAGTTTGTACTTTTTCCATTCACTTTTCCATATTGTACTCTTTAAAAAGAAGCCACTATGTATAGCTCACACTTAAGGAATTGGGAGGCATGCTTCACTTCTTTCAGGGTAGAGTATCTACATAATTTATTTGGAATTCCTCAGCATGGGAAATTTGCCTATTCTCCCTCAATTATTTATTTATTCATTCATTTATTTATATTATTATAGAATCAGGGATATTTACCTTATACTTTGGGTTATAATCCAATACAGCCTTATTTAATTCACTGTTCAAAGTTTTCCAACTTTGGCTTTTGGAAACTCCTTTATTTGGCTTCTGTGTCTCTTTGACATGTCCCCATCATTGTGTTTTTGTTTTTGTTTTTGAGCACTCTATTACTTTCTACATTGTAAGATGCTCCAGCCTTTTCTTGTGTATTTCCTTCCCTAGTCCTAGAATCAGGCATTTCTCTAATGAACCTTGGTTCCTTTTAACGGAGAATGGAATTGAAACCAAGATATGGGCGCTGAGTGTGCTTGCTACTACTGAAGTATTGTTGTTCCTAGGCCCTCTCAGCTGATACAGTAAGAAATATACGTGTATATACTAATCCATCTAGATATACATATCTATAAATATTCTTATATGTAATTATCTCTATCTATATTAAGTTAAACATTGTTTCTGATTGCATATCTGTAAACTCCTACTCCAACACTGAGAAACATGGCCTCCACCATCCACCATTTATTTACTTAATTTTCATTTTCAGTATACAGAATTGTTATCCAGTATGCTTGTGGGAAACTACCTTATCACCAGAATACAGTGCTTTTGTACAGTTTGTTTTTCCTTTAGTCTTATTGACCCCACTGATTTTCAGTTACTTAGGTCAGACTTCCCCCGTCATCACATTGAATATGGTTGTTTCATACATTTGTAATAGAGTTAGATTGTTGTGTCATATTCTGAATTCCATCTTGGAATTCTTTTTACTTTTTGAATGATTTTTTAAAAATTTGTGTATATCAAGGTTCACTCTTGGAGCTATCAAGTTCAATGGGTTTTGACAAATGCATAGAGCCATGTATCTATAATTACGGTACCATATAGAATATTTTCACCATCATAAAACATCCACTGTTTCAATATTCAACACTCTCATTCCCCTCAAACCCTGGAAACCACTGACACTTTCATTGTCTCTATAGTTTTGCCTTTTCCAGAATGTCATATAATCAAAATCATACAATACGTAGCATTTTCATACTAGCTTCTTTCTTTTAGCAATATGTATTTATGATTCATCCATTTTTTATGGTTTGATATCTCATTTATTTTGATTGCTGACTAATATTCCATTCTAAATATATACCATAATTTGTCCACACATTTATTGGAGGGCGTCTTGGTTGTTTCCAGTTTGGCACAATTATAAATAGGCCTGCTATAAATATCTTTGTGTGCATTTTTGCATGGATATACATTTTTAAATCAGTTCGGTAAATACCTAGGAGCACAACTGCTAGAACGTGTGATAAGACTATATTTAGCTTTACAAGAAATTTCAAATGTCTTCCAAATTGGCTTTATCATTTTACATTTCTACCAGCAATGAATGATAGTTCTGTAGCTCTGCCTCCTCATCAACAACTGGTACTGTTAGTTATAGTTAGCCATTCTATAAGTGTGTAGTGGTAGCTCATTGTTGTTTTAATTTGAAATTTTGTAAGGACAAATGATATTAGCATCTTTTTTTTCGTACTTACTTGCCATCTGTATATCTTCTTTGGTGAGGTGTCTGTTCAGATCACTTGCCCATTTTTTAATTGGGTTGGTTTTTTTTTAATGTTAAGTTTTAGAAATTCTTTATATATTTTGAATACAAGTTATTTCTCAATATGTGTTTTGTAAATATTTTCTCCCAGTTTGTGGCTTATTTTTTTACTCTCTTAATGCTTTCTTTCACAGACTGAAGTTTTGAAATTTAATAGGGTCCAACTTATCAATTTTATTCTTTCATTGATCATGATTTTGATATCTCTAAAACTCATTGACAAACACAAGGTCACCTAGATTTTTTTCTATGTTTTCTTCTATAATTTTTATAGTTTTGTGTCTTACATCCAGAACTATGATCCATTATAAATTTATTATAGGGAAAGATGTATGGTCTATGTCTAGATACATTGTTTTTGAATGTGGTCATCCAACTGATCTAGTACTATTTATTGAAAATACTATCCTTTCCTCATGGAATTGTCTTTGCTCCGTTATCAAAGATCAGTGGACTACATTTGTGCCTCTATTTCTGGACTCTCTGTTCTATTCCATTGATCTGTGTGTCTATTCTCTAACCAATACTATGTTTTCTTGATTTCTATCACTTTATAATAAATCATGAAATTGGGTAGTAGTGTGTGTCCTTGAAGTTCTTTTTATTATCCAGTATTGTGTTTGCTAGTCTACATCTGTTGTCTTAACTATAAACATTACAATCAATTTGCCTATATCTACAAACTAGCTTGCTGAGATTTTTATTGCAATTACATGAATTCCATAGATCAAATTTAGAACAACTGATATCTTAACAATATTGAGTCTTCAAATCTATAAAAATGGAATATCTTTCCATTTATTTAAATCAGCTTTAGTTTCTTTCATCAGAGTTTTATAGTTTTCTGCTTAAAGATCCTATCCCTATTTTGTTAGATTTATATCCAAGTGCTGCTTTATTTTTTTGGTACTGTTTACATATTTTTTTTTATTTCAAGTTCCAATTGTTCATTACTCTTATATGGGGAACCAGTTGGCTTTTTGTGTTAATCTAGTGTCCTCTGACCTTGATATCCTAAATCATCTATCATGAGAACGAATTAAAATAGAGGTACTCAGGGATGATTATATTTGACAAAATATAAAAGGACATTTCATCTATGTGAATCAAAGTTCTATTCCAATTCAAATTCATCATTTCTCTCATTGTTTACAAAGGAAAGGAAGCAAGTCATGTAAACATCATTGAGTGAGCACCTGCTACATACAGCATGCTGTCCTGAAAGTTTTCAAGAACAAAATAAACAAAATATATTCTTATCAACGTTATCAATAATTTCGCAATTATCTTTTTAGCTAACATCACTTGCATGCCTACCATGTGCTGGGCATTATAGTTAGTGCTTTACATGAAACTTCATTTAATTTCCACCACAACCTTACAAAATAATGCTTTGGTCAGGATTCTTTGAAATGCAATTGAAAGAAGCCCCATCCTAGCTATACTAAGAGAAATAAAATCATAATAAATGCAATGAGGAGGTTTTAGCATCTCAAGGAACTGGGAAGGGTGGGTGAAAATGCTTACTCACTCTTTTTCCTTCCCCACTTCTCTTTATATTCTGATCTCACTTTCTCATGCTATGAACACAATTCTTCCATATGGCAGAGAAACTGGATACTTAGAGCGAGCAAAAGAATCACCCTGGCATTTTCAAGAACAGAAGTTCCGAGAAAGTGTCTTGATTGATGCTGCTTGGGTCACATGTCTATCCTTTAACCAACTGCATAGCCAAGAGAATGAGGTTCCCTTATTGGCGAGTCCGGGTCATATGCCCAACCTAAGGGTCAAAAAGTGGGATCCCTTGATTGAAAGCCCCACCAGAAATGAGTAGTGGATGGGGAATTTAAGAAATCTAATGTTAATTATAGGTAGGTATTATTTTATAGATGAGGAATAGGAAGCTTAGCATTTATATAACTTATTGAAAGTCATTCATGTGAAGTGCCAGAATGGGATTTGATTCTAGGTCTCATTGAATTATTTACCTAAGCTCTAAATACCTAAGCTGCGTTGCCTTCCCCATTCCTGCTTTAGTGGTGTTTACAACCTACGGGAAGGAAGAAGATGATAGTGATGATGATGATAAAAACAAGATAATCAATACAGGAAAATAATCCAGCATCTTCCCATTAATTATGGAAGATATCATGATGGAGTAAGAGAACTTACAAAGAAATTCTTGGAGAAATAAAATTTCAAGTAAATTTTAAGAAGGGTAAAGGATTGGCTAATGAGAAAAGAGAATATAATGCTGTGTTTTTCTAGCTCCAGCTAGAGCTTTATTTCTTGTAAAAATATCATAGAGATTAGAGATAAAGAAGAGTGGATTCTAGTCCAGAGTAAGCCACTAATTCATTTGTGACTATGGACAAATCTGTCCGTGAAACTCAGTTTTTACTCATCTACACCTATGGACACTAATATCTGCCCTACCATTTCCTGGAGTTCTCATGAGATCCAAATTAAGGAACAAATATCAAAGCACATTAAAAATAGTAAAAACTCAGGGCCGGCCTGGTGGCATAGTGGTTAAGTTCTCACCCTCCAATTCGGCCGCCTGGGGTTCGCAGGCCCAGATCCCAAGTGCGGACCTACACACTGCTTATCAAGCCATGCTGTGGCAGGCATCCCACATATAAAGTAGAGGAATATGGGAACGGATGTTAGCCCAGGGCCAATCTTCCTCAGCACAAAGAGGAGGATTGGCCAGAGATGTTAACTCAGAGCTAATCTTCCTCACCAAAAAAAAAAAAAAAGTAAAAATTCTATTCAAGTAAAAGAGCATTGTTTTTCATATTATATGCTTCTTCTTGTGCGTAGAATTATGGTAATTTTCTATCAACATTCTTTATAAAATCCTAGAAAAATTAAGCCCCTATTACAAAAGCAGTTTTTAAACAGGAAACTGAAGGGACAAATTTTACACCAGCTAATTTATCCCTTAATTAATATTTAATCTAAACAATTCTTTTAGTTGGATGAAGCTGATTTCACTAACCATTCCTCTACAGCAGAATTCTTATGAATTAAATTTGGTGCATCAAGTATTTTTTCTATTGTATTCAGGTGAAATATTTATTTCTTTGTGTTGTGCAATCTTCAGCAAAATGGGGTATCTTACTTTCTCCACAAGAGCATTAATTTCCCTTGAATTTTTTCTTTTGAAATTTAAGCCATCCTTTCCTTTCTCCTTATGAGAAACATCTTCTTTCCCAAATACCTCTGAACCTCTTGAGAGACCCTCTTCCTATGCAATTCCAGGTAAGAATGAGGCATTGATTTATGCTAAGTCTTTATCCACAGCCCTAAGGAAAAAAGTGAAATGCCACATTTTGTGAATAATTGGATTGTAAAACAAACCCGGGGGCAACAGAAAAAACCCTGAAATTTGTGTTTCATCTTATTTATTTTGACAGTTGCAGGAATTCAAGTCCAATTGTGCATGTTAATATTGGTAAGTAAAGGTACATAAAGAAAAAAATTTTAAGTCAAAGAAGACTCAAACTCACTGAAGCACAAAAACCGTTACATTGTGACTCAGCAGAGCAGCACATTTCTCATATAAGTTTGGGATATACTGTGTCAGAATGTTCTGAATGTGTTTTCATATTTTGTCCAACTTTAGGGTAAATAAACAATACATTGAAAGCGTTCTCTCAGGGAGCTCCAAGCTACTGAGAGCAGCAGGCTTCCATTTGGCCTCAGAGCAATGCTCTTCATGGACAGGATCCCTGTGTCTTAGAAATAAAAGAGGAAAATGTTTTTGTTTTCTTCAGACTCAGTAGATGTAGGGGGAAAAGAGGCATTTTAAAAAAAGGATTTGGGAAAAATATAGAATATAAATAGAATGAATGAATAAAATGAATTAATCAAGAAATAGAGATATAGAAATATTACTGAAACATTGTGATATAAACATTAAAAAAGGAAAAATGATTAAAATTTGTTGTATCCAGGTAGTGAGATTACAGCTGGGGTTCAGTGGGGTGGAGACTTTTCATCATGGAGCTTTTGGTATTATTGGATTTGTTTCCACTATGAACGTATTGCTTTAGTGATGATGATAACAACAACAACAATATCAATAATCATAATAATATAAATATTGCTATAGACCAAAAGAATTAAAGTTGAGATGGAATGGATCCAAGTCCATGAAATAATAAAATCATCTTTCACAGTTATTAGTCTATTGAAGCATCATAATAGGTCTCTGAATTATATAGGTCAGATTTATTGTCCCATTATTCAGATAAAGAACTTGTGGTTCCAAAACTTAGGGATGTCTCCCAAAGTCACCCCACAAGTTGGAGATGGAGTAACTGCGAGAGAACTTGTCTCCTGAGTTACACTCTAGTGCTCCTTCCTGCTCCCCAGTTTGAAAGAGATGTTCTCAAGATGCCCGTCACTAGAGCAAGAGAGATTTAAGGCAAAGAAAAGGAATGAGAATCCCACTTTAATCTGAGAGGCGACAGAGTCAAAATTATCAGCTGATTCAATAAAGTTTTAAATAATAAATGTGAGAGCAATTGGTCTGTATAGATTATGAGAAATTGCACATAATTGGGGCAGAGCCCCGAAATTTTAAGGATAAGTCTATTTTCTCATACATCATCCCTAACCAAACATGCAAATAAACGCAAGAACACACAAACACAGAAATGAGTGAACCATAGTCTGGCATAGTGGAGCGATGTGTTTTATTCCAGATTTAGAGATCAGCAAATACATTTCTTTCACTAAAGTGAGATCAGTGTAAATGTGTAAGCAAGTACTGACTTGCACATAACTTCTAGAGATTAACAGCAGTGGTTGACCCTTAGCAACTCGCATCCTTCCCCAATTGCCCATCCAGCCCTCCGTGCAGGAGAAGAGGACTCCTACTTGCATCTTTTCTATTGTTCTGATTGTGGTGAATATTCAAAGACATGTCCAGCAAGAGAAAAATACCATAGCTAGACCTAACTCAAAGGATTTGGGTGGGAGAATATTCAAGCAGAAAAAAGTGGAAAGAACGTGAATGAAAACCCTGAAATAGGAAGCACAGAGCTCATTGAAGAACAAGAGGTGTTCAAGCTAGGTTAGAGCATGAGGGGAGAGAGGAAGCATATGGGACTTCAGAAGTGGGCCAGGGCCAGTTCCTAAGGACATTATATGCCGTGTTAATGAATCTCATCTTCCAGATGCCTCCATGGTTTACTCCCTCACTTCACTCAGGTCTCTGTGCAAAAAGTCATATGCATAGAGAGGCCTTCCCTGACCACTACATCCAAAGTAAGCTCTACCAAGCTCTAGTTCTTTCTCTTGTTTCCACAGCACTTTACTATAAATGCCTTTTTTATTGAGACATCATTTGTGTTCCCCACTAGGATGTAGACTCCAAGAAGACAACTAACTCCAAGATAGTTTTGTTCACTACTATATCCCCAGCACCTAGAACAATGGCATATCATAAGTGTTTCATAAATGGCTAGGAGATGAATAAATGAATGAATGAATTTGCTTTTGCTGTTCTAGCTGGGTGAATTGGGCAATTCATTCAGCCTCTCCATATTCATGTATACGTAACTCACTGGGTTGTTGAGATGAAAGGAAATGTATGTAAAGTACTTAGTCCTGAGCCTGACAAGCCTTGGTACACACACACACACACACACATATAGTCACATACATATACAAATACTCATATACCATTAATACACAAATGCCCCGAAACAGTAGATTTTATAATCAGAGAGACAAAGAAAGAGGGGCAGTCAGCCAAACTCTGTACCCATTCTGTTTTCCAGAGACAACACTTCCATTGCTTTAAATCTAAAAACATCTCTTACATTTTTGGCTTTCCTTATAGAAAAAAAAAAAAGAAAAGAAAGAAAGAAAAACAGTTCGGTGA
This sequence comes from Diceros bicornis minor, assembly GCF_020826845.1. Lineage (NCBI taxonomy): Eukaryota > Metazoa > Chordata > Mammalia > Perissodactyla > Rhinocerotidae > Diceros > Diceros bicornis. The sequence continues at coordinate 72,929,707 of NC_080745.1, forward strand.
TGAAAAAACACCAGAGTTTAGCCTATCATTTTACAGAACCAGGTATGATAGTCCTGTCACAAATTTTGCTTTCCCACAATAGTATGTCAGATTCTACACAGGAAGAGTGTGAGTATTTGTATATGTATATGATTGTGTGCGTGTAAATATGTAGCTACAAAATCACATATAGAGTAAATGTGAAAATGAGCCTTTTCCCTCAGCCTCATGACAACACTAGAATCATCAGAGAATGAGAAACTTTCAGTTTTGAGAAACTTTTGATTTTGCAAAAAGATTTCACTCCTGACTCTGAAATGTTCAGGTTGAATTTATGGACACGTGCTGCATGATTCTTATCCAATGCAAAAATGAAAAATCAATATTGCAGCACTGATCAACAGAACTCAAGCAGGGAAAAAGAAACATATCTTGCAACTGCTAAAACACATATAAAAGTGTAAATAGTTATTATGGTGCTTCAAAACTGGCTATCTGCTTATAAGTAGTAAATATATTATATTATCTATATTATCCACCTATAGAAACTGTATTTCTCACTTACTTTGTAGAGCTCATGATATTTTGGAGGCTATTGAGCTTCCTGTTGCCCATGGATCAGAGAGTAGGAGGCCTGAGGCTTCTCGAATATACTTGGTTTTATTGTTTATCTACTTTGTTTATAAGCAATGACCTATTTGCCAAAAAGATTTAAAGTGGTTTAAAGAACATTTTTTTTTGTACCAAGGCTGTGTTTTACAACATCCCAAGTCTTTTGGGGAAGCAAGAGGTAGCCATGTTCATCCTGTTCAAGCACACTTGTGGGTGTTGGGGAAGTGAGGAGAGGGATGGGGATGGAGATTATCAACTACTTTTTGTAAAGTACAGATCTGTAACTGGCAGCAGCTGAGTCATTACACATTTGTATTCTCTCCAAAACTCCCGCAGTGATAGGCATATCCTAAGCCAGTGGTTCTCAAACTTCTGTGTCCTTCGCGATCACACTGGGAACTTGTAAAAAAAAAAAGTAGGTTCCCAAGCCTAGCCCCCAGGTTCTGATTCAGCGGGCATTGAGTTTAGGAAGGAACTGAGGTGCATCTGATGGGCTGGGGCCCACATTTTCAATGGTACTAAAGTGGTCAATACTCTCTGATTGGTAACCATCTGGCATATGACTTGTTTATTGACACCTGTTCCTTTTTTTCCATTGATCCTCTGCCCCATGCTTCTCCCTCTCTAAGTTTGCTCTTAGTCTATTGTGTGAGGCTAAACTTGTCCCACTGTAAAGGTCACTTTACAAGACTGCAAACATCTGTAGCTGGCCCTCCCTGGAATTAATAGTGATAGGAAAAGAAGCAGATATGGTAGAGATCAAGGAAGATTATCATCCCATGCAACGACAGTGGGATTTTTATGAACACTGGCGTTACAGCTCCTCTTTTAGTAGTTGATGAAAGATCAAGTTCAAGTTATTGGGTCAAGGTCACACAAATAGGGTAGGAAAGGCAGGAAGAGCAAAAATCAGGAGGGAAGATTATTGTGAATTGGAGATCTGTCCAGTCTCAGTTTGAGGCGGGCCCATTATGGATATTAATGAATCATTATTCCCTGAGGGATCAAAGTAGACCAATAAGCTGGCTGTGCTAAATAACCTGATTTTGAAAATAAATGAAAGAAAATCATAGTTCCTGTTACCTAATCCCAAATGAAAGAAATTAAAAAGTAAATCTAGAATAAAAGAGTGGGGTCTCTTATCTGCTTATAGTCAGGCCATGAGTGAAAGAGCCTTGTCAACAGGGGTGTGTGTGTGCATGTGTGTGTCTGTGTGTATACCCATGCACTTGTGCGATAAACTTCTGGTCAAAGAGAATATTGTCTTTTCCTAACAGAGAATAGCTGAGATGGTGCTGATCAAAAACTGTACCATGCATGAAGCCTCAGTAAGTAAACTTCCACTTATAACCTCTCTTTTAAGAGGAGACAGGTTGATTATAAGTTTCTCAAGTCAAATGAATTAACTTCATATAAATGCAGTTTCCAAGCCCCAGCCCCTCTCTAACCCATCTCTCCAGGTCATCTTGAAGCTAGTTTGTAATTGAACCCTGTGTGGTCTGCATGTGGATAGGAATCACGTGTTTTCAGTCAGATGGAGAAATGTAGGCCACTTTGTTCAGGGACCTCAACCATGAAATATGACTGGTATTAAGCCATCAGCATGAACAGAAAATAGCACTTCACAAATTTCAACTTTCATCTCTATGTAAATTTAACCAACATATTTAAGAGAATAATGATTTATGAATATTTATGCTTATACTGTTTATGAGGTTTTTTAAAAATTATATTTTAAATAATGTTTTAGAAGCACATTACTTCATTTTATAAAACCCAGTAATTGGCTGTATGTAGAGCTACAAAATAGAGATCTATCTTCCATTTAAAGGAAACTAACCACTAAAACCCTAATAAGCTAAGAAAGAAGAGGAGTCATGCTGAGCATAAAGGTAGCAATATTAAAAAGTATTTTGGAATATTAAAATGAGTCTATAAAATGCACATTTTTTAAATGACTGCATATTAGAGCAACACAAAATATAAAATCAACAATGATGGAAATGATAACATTTATTCAGAATTGGGTTATAGTCTAAGCACCAAACAAATGATGGTCTTATTCTTTTCATCCTCAGGGTCTAGCACAATCCCTAGCATATAGTGTATGAACTACAGGTACATGTTTATGATGATGGAAACACACTTTATCATGCATCTTCTGAAGAATATAGACTTTGTATCAGTCAGTGTTCTCCAGAGACACAGAACCAAGAGGATAGAGGTGTGTGTGTATATATATATATATAGTGATTGTGGAAGCTGGCAATTCTGAAATCCATGGGTCAGGCCAGCAGATGGGAAATTGGCAGGATTTCTATGTTACAGTCTTGAGGCAAAATTCCTTCTCCAGGAAATCTCGGTTTTGCCCTTAAGGCCTTCATCTAATTGGATAAGGCCGTGAACATTATCAAAGGTAATCTTACATAAAGCTAACTGATTGTAGATGTTAATCACATCTACAAAATATCTTCACAGCAATATCTAGACTAATGCTTGACCAAACAAGTAGACGCCATAGTCTAGTCAAGTTGACATATAAAATTTAACCATCACAGAATTAGAGGGGGGAAAAGCCTCATGTTGAAAACTCCTGAGGGTAATAGAACTTTCTATAACAAAGATGCCCCACTATATTTATGATTTAACAAAGTAGAAGCTTAATTTTTATCCTTAAAGAGCCCTATGGATATTTCATGTCGGTAAGCACTCTTCCTGAACGTTGTTGTTCAAACACACAGGTTCCTTCCATCTTTTGGCTCCAGCATCCCCTAGGGCCTCATCATCCTCTGTAGCCAGCCAGCTAGACAGGAAATATAATATTAAATATGAACAGCTACTTCTTTTCAGCTTGGCCCCAGAAGTTACATTACTTCCGCTCACATTCCATGGCAAGAACTAGTCACATAACCATACTTAGAAGCAAAGGAGCTGGGAAATGTGATTGGTACCTAGACAGCCCATTTTCAGCAAAGATTTTCTACTCTGAAAGGGGGAACACACATTTTGTTGACCATTTAGACACGAGGAGGAGAAAGGAATCTCGGGAGGTCATATAAATACAGTCATTTAATTATTTACAAATTAGGTTATGGGTCAGCATATTACTAAGTGCATAGGGAATTTATTTCAAATACATATTCCTGTGGCTCTTGCCTCATATGTCATGCTTTAGGAAGTCTGTGGTAGTATCAAGAAATGGGTATTTTTAAACATTCCCTAAGGTCACACCTCTGTTTAGAAGTGCACTGTAACCAGAAACCCTTAATTCAAATCCATTATCTACCTTGAAGCAGGGGCATGGTCAGACTAATTCATAAATGGATACTTATTTTGGAACTCAATGGTTCTCAAATTTAGTGAGCATGTAAATCCTAGTCTGACCTTCAGGAGTATTCATTTTATCAAACTCCTGGCTAAAAATGTTGGCTAACCTTTATTGGGCATTTAAGATGCACTAAGCAGAGTTCTGGGAGCATTGCATGAACTACATAATTTGCCCTGAGCAGAAACATTAAAAGTTAGCTATTGTATCCAACTTTACAGATGAGGAAACTGAGGCACATACAGATTTAATTAAATTATAAAATTTATACTAAGAGATGACAGAGATGGGATTTAAACCTAGGCAGTGTGATGCTCAATCTTGCGTCTTTCTCACTACACTGACATCCAGGTGATTCAAATACTCATTAACGTCTAAAACACATTGAGTTAAGGATAAACATGAGAAGGCTTCTGACTGAGATTAAGCAGAGTTTTTGCTGAGAATCACTGCAATAAATAAGAAGTGTTCCTTACTTTTCCTCTCTTACTTAAATCTCCATCCAACAAACTTCTCTGAACTCCAAGTTTGTACATCAAACTACCTATTCCAGATGTCTCAAAGGCAATCATAATATTATGTCCTAAAACAAACTGACAATCTTTTTCTGAAAATTTGGTTCTTTCCTAGTGTTACAAATTTCAACAAATGTTGACATCTTCCCCCAGTATTGCAAGCCTGTACCTGGGAATCATGTTCAATGCATTCTTCACCAACATTCCCCACTATCACTGTACGACTATAAAACAGTTCTATCATTTTATTTCCAAAATCCCTCTCAAAGCCACATATTTCCCACTTCTACTACCAACTCCCAGGTCCACACTGCCATCATGTTGCTTTGGCAACTCCAAGAGCCTTCTAAATGGGCTCTGGCCTTGCACACTTCAGTATATGTATCATATATATATCATACATTTATCACTGCTAGAGTGATCTTTCCAGTGTGTAATGGCTGAAGCCCCAAATACTTAACATTTCCTGGAAAATCCTCCATGTGCCAGTCCTGTCTGTCTCACAGGCCTCTGCTCAGACCACTCTTCCCATCTTTCCAATGTTCAGTCACCTCCATTTTAGGTTAAGTCTTTGCACACATGGGCCTTGATGCCTGCAGTTCTCCCCTTAATCCACCTTGGATGGTCACCTAACCACTCCACTTGTTATCTCATCTATCAAATGAGACTAAAATGCCACCAATTGGAATTGATAAAAGATGAAATAAAACAAATCATTGAGACATAAAAAATTTGCAATAAACCATTCTTCCCTAAAAAGTTCCAGCTTTTTAAATTTTATTCAATATACATAAAAAAAAAATCTATTTTCTTGTTCCTCAAATTGTGATTATATTGAATCTCTAGGTTGGAAAGAACCTTTAAAGGATTTATTTATCTCAATTCATAAATTTATTAAAATTATAGTACATTTTTATCTGAATGACACTACAGCAGTTTTAAATTACTGTCAAGTTAATAATACCTCTAGGATGTTGCGTCTTTGCCAAGTAGAGGTGTTGAACTGCTATAATTTTCAACACTACTGCTTTGTTTCAGAATCATTAATGAAATACACATATCTTCAGAGGCCCTGACATTAAAAAAGGAAGATTTCAAATAAATGAGCAAGTAAAAGAATATTAACTAGCATCTAATTTGAAAGAACAGAGTGCAGCAGGCAATAATTTGAAAATGAATTGAACCTTCATATTGGAGTAAAAGTTGGAAGCAAAGCCAAGTTCTCATTGAGGTAAGATTAATGTTAGCTTAATAAATATATTAAGAAAACTGGCTTATTGAAGAAATGAAAGTGTATTATTATATATTATATAAGGAAGATCTATATCAGAGCACATTCAACTTGGTACAGCAAGAAAGTAGAGCATTTGATGGATACTATGGACCCATGAAAGTGGAAATGCAGGGAGATTCTGGAGATGATCAAACAGGAAAGACAACAATCACACTGCTATTTACATTAAGTTTAAATTATTAGAAAAGTACATTAGGATGTTAGCTGATGTGTAGAAAAGTAAAATAAATAATTTCATGATATTAATAATGAAAGAATTGGTAATAGGATTATTTTTAAGAATTCATCTTTAAGAAATTGAAATTATTTAAACTCATTATTCAATAGCTTATTAACCTCCCTTGGGGGAGTCTCTGTAATTCTCAGTTGTGCTTACTAGGAAGAGTTTTAGATGGTCAGCATTATAATTTTATCAAGGGGTATTGTACCCGGATGGGGGAGACAAGGATTGATCATCAGTCATCCTTTGTACAGCACCATGGCTAAGAGGCTAGGCTTTACACTCAGACAGACGTGGGTACAATTCCACCACTAACCCTTGCAGACTGTGCAAATTTGACTAATTACATAAATTTTCTAAGCCTTAATTTCTTCATCTGGAAAACAGGGATAATATTACCTACTTATAGGTTTATTTGGGGGATCAAAGAAGGTAATTATGTAAAGTGGTAGAACCAGGCTTCCAACCCAAGTATATAACTCCAGAGCCCCAGATCTTAAGAGGATGTTGCTATACCCACCTTCCCCCTCTACCTACATGATTTGGATACACACAAGTGTGCCCAGAACATGATAGATCCTCCTAGAGGTAGAAATTATAATTCAGAATAATAGTTGATTTCACATTTTTTGGACATTTGACCAAATTGATCAAGAAGATAAACATCAGTCTTTGGCCTAGCATGTCATCTTCAAAGACTGAAAACTACATGTGAAACCCAGCAAGAAATGAGGTGAGGCTGGGGCTAAGGCAGAAAAGGAGTGGTGTGAACAACAGCAAGACATTCATTACCTGGAGGCACTTGCAGAGATAATAAGGTATGCTACAAGCTTGGGCTGTACTTTTCTGTCTTTTGACTGCTTTACGCATCACAAACAAATGTCAGCCTCTCAAACTAGCACTTGTCTAGGGAATCAATGCAGTTTAGTCCAGACAAGTTGATCCCTGCAATGAAGACTGAGTAGACTGAGTTTTCAACACATCTAGTCCCGGGGAGAAATCTGTGGTTTACGAGCCAATCTCCCTTTTTATACTAACCGGAAAGAAAAAGTTTTACTCCTAAATTAAGTTTGGGTTTTTTGAAAAATTGTATTTTAAATACACTAGAGATCACTATTTTAAAAGATCCTCAGATAAAACATTTTTTAAAGCAAGAAATGTTTAATTAAAAAGTACCTAATGAGTTTTTGTCCATTTTGTTTTACTGCTGTATCTCTACTACCTGGTACAGTTTGGCACATAGGAGACATGCCATAAATATTTGTAGAATGAACGAGTGAATATATCTGTAAAATAGTGATCATAATAGTATATGCCTCACATACTTGTAACGAATAAGATGATTTATGTAAGGCATTCATTAAGTGCCTGGATTATAGTAAGTGCTGTATAGGTCAGTAATTACTATAAATAAATGCTTTTGGCTGGATAATCCAGTATGTAGTTGTATGAGATTATGTTTATGAGAGGTATAAATAGATCAAGAAAAATATCACAAGCCACACTCAGGAGTTTGTATGTTATTCCATTGACAGTGCGAGGGTTTTAAGAAGGGGAATGACATAGTCTGTAGTGTATCAACATCATTTGGGCATCAGTGTGCAAAATGATTTCCAGGAATGAGAGATGAAAAGAAAGGCAAGTCATTTAATTCCTCCAAGCCTGAGTTTTCTCATCTGTAAAACGGAGATTATAACACTTGCACAACCTATCTCATGATGTTGTACAGAGGAAAAATAAAAGAAGGTGTAATTATTCATGAAGACAAATGTAATGTGCTATGCAGAAAAATACAATATGGTCACCTGTGTGGTTGTATTCATGACTATAAATTGAGACTCAGAGAAACATATTCTCATTAATAAATTAGCCCACCCTTTCCTCTCCTGGACCGCATCTCTAAGAGCCTCCTGCGCAAACAGCGTGATGGCTAAGATTGATATGGCTATAGACAAATTAGCATTTTCCTGGAAAGAAAGGAGGGGGATGGGGAGAAGGAAGAGAAGGAATAAAGCTCAGATGAGGAAGAGAAATTGCCCTTCGAAGAGAGAGACACTTCGAAAATACCCTGCTGGCCCCTGGTCATCGACATCTGTACCAGTCTTGTCTTCTTAACAAGTTCCTTTGATGTCCTGGGCATTTTTTTTTTTTAATGAAGGGGCCTGAAATGACAGCCTGAAGTAGCCTAAACAGATGAGAAAATTTAATCTCCATCGTTATTGAATTAAACTCATGGAAAACTGCCCTCATGCCAAACCTATTAGCACCTGATAATAAAGTTGTTAACAGAGGTCCAATAGCTGATTATTTTCTTTTAAGGAAAAAAACTTGCTAACATTTTACTTTTAGGTTGAGTGTTGATAGCCTTTGACCTGAATTTTGACTTTTCAAAACTGAGATATTTAAAACTATTTGAAAAAGAAGGCAGTTGGGTACAGACCTCCAGGATCATGCACAAGAAAAGCTGAAGGTTGGTTTCACTTAGAGGTGGATGTGTGAGGCTGATGTGGGTTGAGCAAGGCCAGACAGGCAAGAAAATATTACAACTGGGAAAGCAACACTGCAGGAGAAGGCTGGCAGCTGCTATAGAGGTTGGCACAAAAATAAACTGAGTCCAGAGAGGCCAGTTAAGATATATGAGTCAAATGTACAATCTACGCAAGTGACATCTAAAGGACAATGAGTCCTGTGCTCTCTAAAGGCTAAAGGACATGGGACATGAATACTCACCCTAAGGCATAGACACATTATTCACCATGCCTTCCCTATGTGCAGAATAAGTGTGGGTGGACAAGACAGGAGGCTTGAATATTTAAAGCCAAACAGAGAATATGTATAGAGCAAGTGCTATTAACTAAGGTAGAAGTGATCCCAGTTCTTCCAATAGGAAGCAAGTGCAACACTGAGAGGAAAGTTATTGGGCTGGGAAGTAGCAGAGAGCTGAGCTTAAATCTCAATTGAAAAACTCACTTACAGCAATTTGAACCTTGTGAAAGTTCCTTAGTATTTATGAGCTTCTATTTTATTTTCACTTCTTTCCTGTATATTAATACAAAGCCTTTTGTAGAAAATGTAGAAATACAGAAAATTTATAGAAATAAATTTTAAATAGTCTGTAATGTGACACCCTGGAGATGACTGTTACATTTTATATATTTCCATCTCGTTCCCTCGTGGAATGATCCTTTATACGTAATCTGGTACACTGATTTATTTCGTATATTACATAGAGGGTATTTTCATATATAATTAAGACTCTAAAACTACAAATTCTAATGGTTGTAAAATGACCCATTATATGAATGTAGCATCATGTATTTAAGAAGTCAACCTATCTGAGGCTGTTATGTGGGAATACCATGTTGAGATAACAGAGAGGGAGGTAGGAAGAGACCGAGACTCAAGGACCCTCAGCTGTTCTAGCACCTATCTAATTGAGTCCCAGCCCAGGTGGCAGACATGTGAGTGAAGAAGCACTTGTGATGAACCACATTGTATTGTTCTTGTTTTTTTTTCAAGTTTTAGAGCTCATCTTATAACACTGAGAAATGCCAGAAAGTACAAAGCCCATAAAAATAGAAGCATTTCAGAAAACAAGACAAAACGTTTGCAGGTAGCTTGTCTCTTTAGTTCAGAAGCCTTCAGATTGCCAAGAAGGTTACAAAGAGCTATACTCAAGAACTTAAGAAATCGCACTTGAGAAGCTTCATCCATACCTGTCTCTGGTTTAGATGCTGGGGTAATGGACCTCGAGCCTCAGCCTGATGCTACAACAGATAACATTGGGTATCTTAAGAGGTAGTGCATATATATTATATTTGGGAGAAATGTGAATAACTTTGGCAAGACGGTGGCCTCTGGTGGTTTTAAAACATGTCTACAAACTGTATGACCCTCTTCTCATCAAAGATGGATTCCCTTGAACCTGAATGGCTTCTGTGACTTCTTTGATTAATAGAATGTGGCATGATTTCTGAGGCTATGTTAGAAAAGACCGTGTTGCACTTCTGGTAGACTCACTCTGGGAGTGTTCATCTGCCATGTAAGAATTCAGTCTACCCTAAGGCTGTCATGTGGAAAGTTGACTTGGAAGGGAGGGAAGGAGCAGAGGAGAGGGGAGGGGAGATAGCCCCCAGGTATCCGAATCTTTCTAACAGAGGTGACATATATGTAGTTGAAGAAGCTTTTGTTTTGACCCCAGAGCCAGCCTCTGTCTAACTATAGCCTAATGAGAAATCCCGTGCCCACCTGAGCCCAGCCAACCTTCAGATTTATGAACAAAAGAAATGTTATCATTTTAAGCCCCATGATGGAGTGGTTTGTTATGCAAGAACGGGTTAAATGAGCAATGTAGGTTGATGTAGAGGACATGGCATGTGGTAATGCAAGAAATCAGTTCCCTCCTCCCTCCTTTTGTAGAAACATCAGTAATTTAACAGCTAGAAACAGTATCAAGAAGGCTTTAATTTAACCTCTCTCTCTCCGGATAACACCCTAAACAAAAATGTGTCCATGTCTCTCAATATGACCTCTGTAGGAAAATCTGTAATGTCTCCTGGTAAGAGTTTAAAGCCTCCAGGCTTTATTTTAATTAAATTTAACTTTATTTGTATTTCCTTTTTGATCCAATGCTACTCAATTTAACATGAATTTATTGAGCTCCTGCTGCATACCCAGGATTGTGTTGAATGGGTGATGAGATAAATATATAGTGTCAGTTCCTAAGGAACATTTGGGAATTATACTGCCACCCCAACAGCAGCCTCTCTTCAGTCCTTAGCCGAATTTATACAGCCACTGCCAACCCCCTTTTCTCTGCATGTGTGTTTGGATGTGTGAACACACTGAGAAGCTGAAAGTGAAACCTTGATTGAGTTTTCTAAGTACAAGGCCCTGTGTTAAGGAGTTTGCATGTATTATCTCATTTGAATGATCTCGACAACCCCATGAGTTGGGTATTATTTTTACTACATTTTATAGATATTATAATAAGTGAGGCTCCAAAGGGTAAACAAATGTCCAAGATCATGTATTTTATAAGGCAGACTTGGGAGTCAAACCCGGGTCAAACTGACTTGAACAACCTGCACCCCTGAGAAGAAGGTAGTCAATCTTTTTGAACCTCAGTTTGCTCATGTGTATAATAGAAATAATAACAACAAGACTGGGTTTCTCCAAAGTCTGACAGTTTAGTGGATTCAGACAGACCTGAGTTCAAATCTCAGACCTGCTACGTAACACCCTACCAAACTTGAGCACATTTCTTAACCCCCTTAAACCTCCATATCTTCATTAGTGAGGTAAATCTAGCAGTATTCTCTATCTCTGTGGTTACTGTAATGCTTTAATGGGGAAATGGATGAGCACTTAGCACAGGGTCTGACACATAGTATATTTTAATAAATTATGGTGGTGATGGTGATGTTATTGTTATTATTGTTAATCCTCCATCTGGTCTAACTACTTGTCTGTGAATTTATTCCTGAATTCTTTTATTCGTTGACTCACCATGTATTAAGAGTTTTCTCTCTTCCAGATGTTGAGAACCAATATCTTGAAACGCCTCTCCCTTTGCCAAAGGAAAGTGAAGGTGAATCTCTGAGCTGGGGACAAGCAGGGGATGTTAATGAGGGCAGCAAATGCCCTGGGGTAATAACTGCACACACTTCGTTGAGAAACCTGCCTCCTACCGCCCCCAGAATTCTCCCTCCACCAAATTATCCACTGTCACGATATCCAGCAGAGAGGCTTCTTCTTATGTTTCTTTTATTTTTCCCTGAATTTCTTTCAGTCACTTGTTTTGGTACAATGTTACGTCTTTCACCATGAACAGCTTCTCCACACCAGTTCACAGAACCATCTTTCTAATACTTCACAAAAGTAAATTTCTTGATGGCTAGAAAGAAAAAAACAATGACGGGAAAAAGCACTTCCCTCAAAACAATAAGATAGACCTATGCGTTTTCTCTGCGTTTTCTCTTCTTCTAGTAGTTTTGGGACTGTGGGGTGAGGTAGAGGTGGATGAAGGACCTGTCAGTAAGTGAAAATGGAGGGGGTTCTAATATCTCCAACCTAAGGGCTGAAATATCCTGGGAAATGAGTAGCGGCTCACCTGTCAAAAACTAACAAGTCCATCCTGGCAGCCTCTGATGTCTCCCACCTGATCAGTAGGAAACTGTAGCACAATGAATTTAAGAGAGATGTACTTTGTAAAGGTGTTCTGATGAATGAAATGGCCAGAGTACTTCAAGTTTATTGACTGACAATTTTTGCTAAAAATGTTTTTAAGATGCATGACTTTGGGCCCAGGTACTTAACAGCTAGAAACCTCTGTTTTCTCTTGAAAAGTGGAAATGATAATCATGCCCACACATTATTGCTTGTGAGGATTAAATCTCAGCATGGGGGTTGATAGACAATGACTGATCCCTATATATATTAGATGATAATAATAATAAAATCATTTCTTAACAATCATGAAATGAGTAATATGTGCAAGGATGGGCATAGGCACTGTGGGAGATGCCAAGCCTCTGCATTCCAGAAACATCCATTGTATTGGGGGCAGAAAGGTGAACTAGAAAAATACCAAATAACAATATAAAACATAGCAAACCAAGCTGCTTTTTAGCATGGAGCTCTAGCATAGAGTCATATTTTAAGAAACCTCAGTGTGACAACCATAAATCATTGAAATTTAATATTTGTTTTCCCTGAAGCCTATTTATGTATACCAAATGGGGATCCCATTCATAACCCACAGCAAACCTCCTTAAATTCTCTCACACATAACCTCCCTCACTCCTGCATGGTTGCAGGACTTCAAAATCTCTCTCCTTTCCTCCATTCCAAAATCTCCTGAAAAAATACAAATGAAAAACATCTTTTTCTAAATTAGCCATAAGCCCAAACAGGCTTTTGTGTTATCCTCCCACCTCTGCCTTCTGTGACTTAGTTATTTGTCATCCACATCAAGTTAAGCCTGTGGCCCCTTTCAAATATTCTAATCTTCTTTACTAGCATTCTACACCATAAAGAAAGACCTAGGAGCTGACATAGAAATCAACAGTTACTCCTCCATAAAAGTCAGCAGGGAGGGAGGCAAATTGCAAACACTTATGAATTAACATTATTTTCTTTATCCCCATCCTAGCGATAAAGGAAGGCTAGATATAACATGTACATTAAAAGGTACAAACAAAACGCCATGTGCCGAGGCAGTTGTGTTGGTTTGGTTTGGGGATGGGATGAAAGGTGTCAAGTTATATATTTGTACCAGTTAAAAGAAGAAAGGGAGGATGAAACGTATTTCCTCTCAAGAAAGTCAAGGCTTTTGTGTTCCAAAGCAAAGTACATTTGGACTGATTGAAAATAGTGTAAGAGACAAGCTGAACACAAGGACGGACACTGCCCATTCGTTGATGGCATCACTCAGAAGTGTAGGCATAGCACCGCCCAAGTTTTTCAAGGGTGGTTTTAACGCTCTTTCCCAGATACCTTCAGGGACCACCCTATCCCACACACATAGTAAGTCATTAGAATGATGACTTACTAGAATTACTTAGAATTTCATTCATTATTTTATTATTTTACATTATAATATGAAAAATAATTGGTATTAGGACTTGATTAGACATTTAGAAGACTTGGTGGTGTGTTTTCTGTGTGACACTGTATTTGAGAATGCTCTGAGAATTTGTGGAAATGCTTCTTCAGCTATGTGAGGACCTGTCATTAGACAGAAACCACCACATTTGTTATTTCAACAGAGAGAATTTGATATACAGCCTTATTAGCTAGGTATAAGGTTATAACCAGGCAACTGAAAGCATTAAAAGAAAAAGGACATTCAAGTATAATGGGGACAGTGAATGAGGAAGCACTTCCACCCCTACGGATGAGGGAACAAAGGGAAGAAGTTGGAATTATTAAAATTTAGAAATATGAAGAAAAGAGCTGAAACTCTCTGCCTCTTAAGAGATGTGTGTTACGGGATAAGGACCCAGACCTCTGAGGAGAGGCTGCTTGCCGCCTGATGAAGTGTCTTTGAACTTGAAAGAGGAATCACACGGACCCGGGACCTAGACTTCTCAAGATGCGTTTCTGGGCTGCTGATACTGGGATCTGGGAGGTGCATGAGGGTCAGTATGAGAGGATGCTGAGGAAGGCATGAAGAAGCAGAGTCCATAAGTGTTGGGAAAATTGCAAGCAGGGTTCAGCTGCTGCCACAGGAAGGCCCTGCTGCTGCTGAGGCAAAGAAGTACAGTCGGGGTGATACTTTTAGCAACTACAAGCAGACAAAAAGCAACCCAGAGAAGCACCTCCCCTTTTGACAGATCCCAACACACAGGCATCCCTGGGACTAGCTCTACCTCTGCTCATTCTATGGTTTCCTTACCTAAAGCAATACATTTCACCATTGTGTGCTTACTCTTAGCCCAGCTAGTTTCCGTCACATGTAATCAGGAGAGTCCTGACTAAACAAGAGAAGATCCCAGCATTAACACTAAAGCCATGAGGGCTAAGATAGATGGCATTGGGCTGGGGGGATCAGTAAGGCTTCATGGGCGAGGTGGCATCTAAAACAGCATGGAGCTCCCACGAGTGGAGATCAGAGGAGACATATTCTAGGAAGAGAAAATAGCGTGGGCCAAAGCACAGTGATCAGGAACAATAGAATGTGTTTAGGGCAAAGAGGCCAGTTAGGCCAGAGTATATATTAGAAAGAAAACAGACGTCCTTCTCACTGATGTTTGCGTGGCTGATACTTTCTCATCTCTCTGATTTCAGCTCAGATGTCATCTTCTCAAAGGAGTCTTCCTTGACCACCCTATCTAATGTCCCCACTCACTCACTGTCACACACTTGTTTGATTGAAAGCATAGCACTTAACGCGGTGTGCAATCATCTTATTTGTAGTTTGTGTTTGTTGTCTGTGTCCCCCACTGGAATGACAGCACTCTGAGGAAAGCATGCTTGTCCTTGTTGCTCTCCTCAAGTCCCCAATGCTCACAAAGAAGCCTGCACAACACAGGCTCTCAGCAAACATCTATGGAGTGAGCAGGTGGTAAAACTAGCAAGAGAAGCTGGAGCCAGGTGTTCGAGGGTGAAGAACATGGACCTTATTCAGAAGGTACAACTGGACATAAATTGTCAGAGCTAGGTTATCAGGAGATTCATCTGGTGTGAAGGAGGCAGAGACTGTGGGCAGGCATGAAGGTCAGGAAGAGCAGTTTAGGAGGCCACGGAAAAGATCCAAGCCGTAGGTGATGTTTATCTGATTGAGCGAATGATCTCAACGAGTGAGTTTCTGCACCTTCCCCCCAGGTGGAAGAAGGATGACAAATGGCTTGTAATTCTGCCTTTCTTTATCGCTCAGAGCTGGCTGCTCTCAGAGACTTGGATCTTTCTTCAGATAAGGTTTGGTAGCCAGACATGAATAGTGTCTTACACATGAATCTATAATAGCTATTTTCCCCTAGGTAACTGCTTTGAAAAGAGGACAGAGGCAAGGGCTGCTTGATCAGATAATGAAAGCAGAGTGATTCTCAAAGCTGCAGCAACAGAGCCTGTATTGCACAGGCTTCCCCACTCCAGGCATCCCTGAGTCTCTGAGCCAGATCAGGACAGTCTTATCTTCTGCCACACAACCTATTTCTAGTCCAAAATATTTCCTCCCCACAGACTATTTCATTCAGTCTTTTATTGGTTTGTTTGCTGTGTTTTGTATGTTTTCATATTTGATATAAATAGTATTACACAGTATGTATTGTTTAGAAATTATTTTTCTTTTAACCTGAGATTTCAACTTGTTTAAGTTGAAATATATAGTACCAGTCCATTCATTTTTACTACAGTATAGTTTTTCCTTTGAGTGTGTATACCAATTATTTAGCTATTGTCTTTCTAAGGAACATTACTTTGTGTTTTACATGCAATGCCACATTGCACATTCTTCCAAATGATTCCTTGTGCAAATATGAAATAATTTCTCTAGGAGATACACACATACACACACACACACTCACACAAACATATGGAATTGCATTCAAAAGTGTATAACAAATATTCAACTTTACAAAATATTGCCAACTTGCAATCAAAAGGATCTTACCAATTCACATTCCCACCAGCAGTCTATAAGAGTTACCATCTTTTCACATCTTTGCCAACTGCTCACAATTTTTCAAATGCAATTATTACAGAATGAAGTTTCACTGTATTTTGATTTATATAACCCAGATAGTTTGAGAGGTGAGGATACTTTCATATCTTCTCTGACTGTGTATGTTTCCTCTTTTTGGAATGGCATTTTCATTATGTTGCGCACTTTTGTTAACTTCCCTTTTCACATTGATTTGTAGAAATTCTTTGTAAATTCTTTATATAATTATTTGCCAGTTTTATTCATTTTAAGGAACTATTCCAAGTCTGTGGTTTATATCTGGATCAAAATATTTTTTAATTTTGAAACAGGGTAAGCATTACTTTTTATGGTTTGTGGTTTTTCTGTCTAAAAAAAAAGCTTCTGTGTAAAAACAAAGCTTTCCAAGTCCTGATATCAGAGTCTCCTATATTGTCTTCAAGCTTTAAAGGTTGATTTTCATTTGTAGAACTTTAATCCATCTGGAATTTACTTTGCATTTACTTTTCTGCCTCTTCTCAGGATCTCTTCTCTCAAGCACCCTGCATCTAGGCCTCCCCTTGTCTAAATCCTGATTTCTTACGGGACAACTTAGTCCCCACTTCCTTTGTTCCAGCTTCCTCTGAGTGCTCCAGCCCTCCCTGACTGTCTCCTCTCTGGACTCCTAAGACATCAGTCACTGGGTTTGGACTTAATCATTGCTTAATGAGAGGTTATAAACCCACAGACATTCAGCATCAGAAAGATGACCCAAAGGGGTGAGGTGGGACTGAATTAAGACCACAGAAAGTTGAGAGACGGGAGCAGTTCCTAACAGTCTTTGCCTTGTGGGAATGTAGGCCCAGAGTTTCTAATCATTCAAAATTATACAAATATAAATATTGTTAGAAATCTGTATTTACTTATATGTTTAAAATCTTTATTTTTACATATTGGAAAGTGATTCAATTCATTTTAAAGTAATTTGTTTAAAGTCAAACAAAATTTATCTACACTTTGAATTCATCTCATTGGCCTTTAATTTGTCTCCTTTGATTTATCTTTGTCTAATCATTCTATAATTTCTAATCACTACTTGTCTGCTAAATAAAAACTGAAGCCATTCAAGTACAGAGGTTCTCATTAGTGTCTAGCACAGATCCAGCCTCAGCGAAAAGCACATGGTAACTGCTCAATAAATCCACAGTTGTTTGTTGGTTGGCAGGAGATCTTATAACCACATCTTTGAACACACAGCTATGTCTACAGTCTGACAGAGAGGAGAGGTTTAAAAGATAATTCCACATGTCGATGAGACCAAATGCCTTCCCATCCAGTTTTATTTCCATCCAGACACATTTATAGAAAATGGCAAATGGACAGAAACCTCCCCCCACGGTCCAGATCATATTAACACCCAACAGGCCAGGATGAAGTAGGTTCTACATCTGTGATGATGGCATCGATCTATGTGCTAGAGAGAACAGTTGCACATATCTCAGACATATACCCCCATTGTATTCTAGGGGGTGAGCACTTGATTCTAGGTCTATTTGAGGCATGCATTTGCTGTTTTATTTCCAGAACTGGGTCTTTAGTATCTAACCTGGTCGAGTCCTGTACAGCTCATTGTCATGGTGAAATTGACCTGAACTAGGAATTAGGTTTGACATGGAATATCGTTGAATAGGATATTTAATCTCTCTGAACCTCTTTTTTTTTTTTTTATTTGTAAAGTAAGAATAATCATGTCATTTCTAATATCACAGTATGAGGATAATAAATCTACCCATCTAATCGAGTTGCTCAGAAGATCAAATAAGATTGAGATCAAACCTGTAAAGCTATCTACAAATGTAGGTATAATAAAATGAGTTTGAAAGTATGAAAACACTTGGGAAATGTATGATGCCATTCAATTATTATTTATTAGTTATCATTTTTATGTCTCTTTTGGTCTACTATTCACATGTCTGTCAGTACTCCATACAGGGTAGGAAAATTTTCAGTAGAATTTCCTTTCTCATTGATATGTTGAGTAGTTTCCTCCTTGGAGGCTAAGTTGCCATTCTACCTTCCACAATACCCATCTCAGTGTGGGGTCTGGGAGCTTGCACTGAGCTGGGCCAAATCACATCCATAGAGAGGCAGCAGATGACTCCTAATGATGTTCCAAGACCCTGTACCAAGCAAACAGGTAAAAATTTCCAAAGTCACTTTTTGAATGTATCTCTCTGTTCATGTCTGTTTATGGCCTCCATCCTGTCTGGTCCGTCTGTGTCTCTGAATGGATGATTGTCTGTGTGAACCCTTGAATGTCTTTATTGTGGGCAAGTCTGTGTGCTTAGAACTGTGTCTACACAAGTAAGCTTTATTACGTGTATCTCTGTTTGTATGTCTGTCTTTGCATGTGTTGTGCATCTTTATATGCCTGTATCTGTGTATACCTGTGTCTGTGTGTGTGTCTATGCACCTATGTTGTGAATGTGTGTGTCTATTCTGTGTGCCTGTGTCAGTGAGCATCCTGAAATGTGTCTGAAGGTATATCTGGGGCTATACATATGTGTCTCCAAGCATGTCTGTGTGCCTGTGTCAGTGGTGTGAGTGTGTGTGTCTATGTCAGTAAAACTATCTTTGACCAGGGTGGGCACAAGGGGTGAAGGGTGCATTTATATGGACTGACAAATAACAATGTACAACTGTAATCTCACAATGTTATAAACTATTATGACAATAATTAAAAAAAAAACAAAGCTATCTTTGAACTACACATATGGGCCTGAGTTTTTGTGTAACAAAGGAAGGATTGAGAAACTTCTCCTTGGTCCAGCAATGCTCCTGAACTATTCCATGCTGCTATCAAGCAGATCCCTCAGAAAGCAAGTTGTTCAGGATTCAGCTACAAAACAGAATCACCTGGATGCTTTTAAAACCATGCTGATGATAAGACCCTATTCCTACCAATTTTTAATTACATATTCTTTTCCGTGTTGAGGCCCAGACATCAGAAAATGTTTAAGCCCCTCTGTTGATTCTAATATAAATCTAGATTTGAGAACCACCATACCAGTGAAAAGGCTGAAATTCTTCATGGAAAGCTTCAATGTTCTTCAACTATGTGTGTCTTTACTTATATTACATTGGGGTGGGTAAGAGTATTTAAATGTCCTGTAGAAAAGGACAGATCCCCTCCTTTCCTGCTGAGAGGGGAGATACCCCACCAGATTGGAGCCTGTGAGACAACAACCTCAAATTGATCTATGAAAATAACCGAAGAAGAACTCCTCTCCCAACCTACCTTCTCTTTCATCCAGAACTAGTTTGCTTTTATATATAGCTCTGTATAATTAAAATGACAAAGTGTTTTCTTCATTTACATATAAACTCTTCACATCCACTATGGCCCTTTGGCAAATAAAACGAAGATTTATTAGTATAATAAAATAAGTACTACATAAAAATTTGAATGCATGTTTTGGAGCGTTCTTTACATAGAAATGAAAAGAGGAAGGACAGTAAATAGAACAAAATTGATAGGTTTGAAGATGGGGATCTAAGGATAGGAGACAAATAGAATCTAAAAGTTGGGAAGAAAAGAAAAGAAAACTGCAGCTGTGTAACCCTGGAAGGCAAGGCCTTTCTCATCCTAAAAAATATCTCTGCACAAATTAAAAGCCCAGTTTCCTCCAGGATTCAGCTCTGTTTACATTCTCAGCTTACTTTTCTCAGTGAACATCGCAGAAGCCCTGCTGGAGAGGGACAGCCTGTCTAGTGTCCATCTATTCCTTCTACCACCTCCAAGTCTCACACTTAGGGAAGCTCTCCATGGTACTGAACATTTGGACTCTGCCACCCATAAACATGAAATCCGGGTGGACAGACTCTTGATTAGGCAAGAGGGAAACCGGGTTTATAAGCATTCCTCAGTTCCACTATTACATTAAGCTGTGAGAAACATGGGAAGGTGCTGAATAAAGATTTCTGGAAAAAAAGGAATGTATTACTGTCAGAATTAAAAAGCAACTCATAGGGTTCTCTTGACTGAAGCCAACACAAAGCGCCAGGGGGAAGCTTTGTAACATGAGCACAATTATCACCATGGGGATATGTCTCGGGAAAAAATATTCATGGAAAAGCATGAGGATGATGTTATTTCTATGGATTGTCTCAATTGATATCCTTAACTACCTAAAGAGACAGGAATATTTATCGTCCCACTTTCATTGATGAGAAAACCTAAGCCAACAAGCTCAAATAACAACCAAGCTCTGACAATATGTAAGTGGGGAAGCCTCAATTCCAGTTCAGATCATAGGACTCCAGAGTCTGCATGCTTAACCAATATACCGCCCATTCCCCACACACCAAAGACAAGATAATAGAGCAACTGATGGAGAAGTATAGATGGCGCCCACGTCAAATTCTCTCTTGTGATGTACTTCCCTTTTATCTCATATCCTAAGCAACTTGGGTATACACAAGATGTTTATAGACTCCACAAGTTGAGAGATGCCTTAATGGCAAGGTATGCAATTGCTTTGCTTGGGGGTTTTTAAGACAAGAAAGATGAGCACTTCATAGGATGTTGATCTGGCAAAGGCTCTGGAGGCTGTCCAGTCCAAATCTCTCATATAATTTGGGGAAACTGGTTTTCAGTGATATAAGGTGATTTGTCTGGTCACAGAGCTTGTCAATGATGGAACCAGAACAAGTACTGATCTGCTACTTATTTTAGTATATCATGCTGCTTTATCTCTCTAGAATGTCTGACAAAGCCTATTGGGCAACATAAATATAGACCTTTTGACCTTGAGAAACTTTTGTTGGACTATTCAGCCCCAAGAAATTCTGCTTCCTTGATGTACAACAAATTTTTCAATAAAAAAATCAAAATAATTTTCTTCTCCCTATGGGAAACAAGAAGGACTCTTCCTTCCCTTTTTTCTCACTCCATAATTTGTAACCTGTAAAAGTTTACAGGTATTATTATGCAAATCCAGCTACTAACAAGAAATTGCATTTACCCTGAAGTATTACTTTGGCTTTTAACTTAGAGGGATAGATCCATGTGGTGGTGGGGCCAATAAATGGGAGATGTCCATATTCTATGATGAAGTCAAATCTCTGTATAGGGTTAGGAAAAAAATGAAACAAACAAACAAAAAGATAAATAAATAAGCTTCCCATAAAAAAACCAAAGTTTTAGAATTTAATACAATATTTAGTCATTTAAATAAGGTGATCACTGGAAGTTAGCAACACAAACTACTAAATTGATTCTGCTATCACATGTATTCAACAGCTTTTTATCTGACCCAGAGTCTTGTTTATTTCTTAAACTCCATACACTCCCCATCCCACCACCACCACAAGTATTTCCACATGTGGCTATCTGCAATGAAAAAGAACAGGCTGTGACTTAACATTGGAAAACAAGATTTGAGAAGCAACTGTGCAGGATTTCTAGACATAGAGATGAAGGAAAGCAAATGCCAAGTTTTACCTTGCCTTAGAGAAGGTCATAGAGAGGTCAACGTGACGGCTGGTTGACCCATGAGCTGGACCCATGCAATCGCAGGCTCCTCATCCTTCCCCTGTCCTTGGAACGTATGTTTGGCCTACAAGTCCCCACAGTGGGAGCTGTTTAAGAATGCAGCCTTGAGAGAGCAAGGTGTTGTCGAGACCATCTGGACGGTATACATGACTGAATCCAGTGAAAACCTCTACATAGACTTTAAAGATTCTGGTGACTGGTGCAGAGATCTACTTGTCTTGCAGCCACCCAAGACAAGCCTTGTATGTAAGTTCCCTTGCTTATTAAACCTGCCTCCTACCCATCTGGAGAGGTCTGCCTCTTTCTTCTGTCTCTCCTTGGCCTCTGTGTACAGGGGCCGGCTTCAGATTTTATCCAGGAAGCTCCAGACTTTGCAAACCAACACTTTGGCAATGATTCAAAAGGTCCTAATAAGAAAGTAACCACTGTCATTGGCAGAAGAACTCAAATGGGCAATATTTGTAAGCTTTGACTACTTACTCCCAGAACTGGACATTTATTCTAAATAAATTAGTCAAATTTCAATGTTTTCTATTATTTAGTCATTTTCTATGAATATTTGCAGAAAAAGAAAAATTTCAGAAATTACTAAAATAAACTTATGATGAATTTTCTGGTGAGGATATTTTAGTAGACTTATTAACTGCAGAGACATTTGAAAGTGGCTACCGTAAATCTCAAAGAACCAAAGACATGCAATTTCTTGATTCGTTTGTAATTTGGTATTATTATTAACCTATGACAAACTTACCTTAGGTTTAAGAATTTTCCTATTTATATATTTGTTATTTCATGTAGAAGGAACTTTTTGAAATTAAAATAAAGAAGTTTCTCAAATTAAATATGAGCAAAGGTAGCCAAGTGCCAAATGAGTTGAACAAGAATATGCAAAGAAAAATAATTTTTACAGAGTCATTGACAAATTTGCAGAAGGCAAAGCTTGAAAAAAAAATTATAATGTTATTATTCAATGTTAACACACATCCACGTGTAAATGTAAGCTTTTTTCAAACAAATACATTAATGTCATTGAAAAGTATTAATTAATTCCTTTTTCCTATCTGTACTATAAATATTTTCTATTTTTTTTTACTGTTATGATTATACATGTAAAGTTCAATAAAAGAAAAAGAATCACCCTCTATTTATTTTTTGGCCTTTTTTTTTTTTTTGGTGAGGAAGATTGGCCCTGAGCTAACATCCGATGCCAATCCTCCTCTTTTTTTGCTGAGGAAGATTGGCCCTGGGCTAACATCTGTGCCCATCTTCCTCCACCCTGTATGGAATGCCACCACAGCACGGCTTCACAAGCAGAATGTCAGTGCACGCCTGGGATCCGAACCCGTGAACCCCAGGCCGCCATAGTTGAGCACGCGCACTTAACCACTAGACCACTGGGCTGGCCCCTTTTAGCCATTATTTTTATTGCTCATTTCATTTAGTGATTACTAATGAAATAATTTTTTCACATAGAAGAGAGGGCTGCTAAAAAATGATATACTCTGACATCAAAAACACTAGGTACACTATTGGTTAATAAGTAGATAGGCAGATGAAATTTACTCAAGGCTCTGCTTCTATTTTCCCAGCTTCTCAAACTCTCGTAATGCAGATATGGTCACTCTAAGTTCCTTCAGGGTATACTGAGTGAGAAAACGCTACCCTGTGCCAAGTTGAGAGTTGGGAATATGAGTGTTAGTTAATTTTAGTAAGACATGGCAAGGAATACATTAGCCACTATGCACAACAAGGCCGTAAATTAAGAGATCCTCAGTAGCCTGCAATTACTTTTCAGCATATCTCAGTTTGCATTCCCTGAATCTTCAATTATACATCATTATGTAGTGATTCCCCTAGGACCTAAGGAAACTGCAACCCAGTTCCTGACAACTCTCTTGCCAACAGGCTGCCCAGCTGTTAGGGAAGAGAGCATAACAGCAAAGAGAATAAAAGGCGGACCTCAATCAACTCAGTGGATGTGTTTCTCAAAGACTCTGTGCAAGCCGAGTCTTTGCTACTAAAATTCTATTTGAAATGCAGGAGGGATGTCTACAACTTAACCCAGCAGTAATTACAATTGCAAAGTGAATACTAGCTCTAGTTAATTAGCCACATATGTATACTGCATGCCATCTTATTTTTTCTTTTGCCCATTTCTTCTTATGGGGTGGAACAGAGACCTACCTCAAGCATCTTAAAGAATATGGTGGTGGGGGGGGTGTACTCTTAGAAAAAGCTCTCTGGTTTGAGGTTTGACCAGTCTATGAAAAGAGAAAACAAGTCAAAACAAACTAAATTTGGGCACTTATGAAACATGCAAAGAAAGATCCTTGCTTCCTTGAAACACTTTCAATCTGAGGAGCAGAAATTAGAGAAATAAATTAGAGAGAAGTGGCAACAATGAGGAACACAAGAAACTAAAGTATATATCAGTCAGGGTGTTTTCAGCTGCAAGTCACAGGAAAGTTGATGAGCAGCTACTTAATCCTAAAGACTTCATCATTTAGCTTACAAGTCATTTGGAGGACGGTGGTTCCAGAATTAGGGCAGTACCTCAACAAGGTAATCAGAGCCCATGATCATCTACCCTTCTGGTTGGCTTTGTCCTACCTTCCCAAGATGGCACTTCACACAATGCCAAAGACATTCAAGGCAAGAAGAAGGGGAAAGAGATAACATCTAAGAGCTCTTCCTTCCCATCTGCCTTCTATTAGAAATTACAGTATTTCCCAGAAACCTCCTAACAGATGTCTCTTCATTTCTTTTTGTCTACAATTGGGTCACTTGGACACTCCTAAAGACAAAGGAAGCTTGGAAAGCAAATATCTGACGAAAGGTAAAAGAATTATAACCATATCCCCCCAAAAAGCAAGTAATTTGGGGAAAAGAACAAAGAATGACTGTTGGGTAGTAACTACTCTTGATTCATTTCAAAACTCTCTCTGATGGAACTCAGACTATCGCAGAGATGAAAATTGTCATGCTCAAACTGTGATGATCAGGTCCCCACCTTACTTATGAATTTGAATGTAACAATTAAAAAAAAAGCCATCTAAACAAGCTATTTCCAGTGGATCTCACAGAACAATCAGGCTGCAAAATGGCCCAGAAAAAAATTAGGGGATTTTTAATTCACATTACTATATTAAAGGCTTTGGTAATCCTGTAGTAATAACAACAACAAAAAGTCTTAATCCAATGTCTCTCAAATGTGTTTATTTTATTTATTTATAACTTGTTTACAGAATCCATTGCTTTATGTGACACCCATGGAACCCATTCTGGGGTACATTTCTCTTCTCATTAGCACAGACTGCGGACAAGTCTTTGGTTGGGTACTGATATTTCCCTAGGGGAGATCATCTAGTATTATTGATATCTCCACTCTCTGCTCACCATGATGTTCATCAAAATTATTTGAGATACTGTCTTTTCTTTCTCTCTGAACAAAGAATAAATTAGGAATGAGTAAGCAATCATGTCACTCTCATTTAGCAAAGATCTGACAGAAACATATGAGTGTAATCATACAACACCAAAGCAGAATATCAAGCTACTGTCATCTAGAATTATAACATGGAATAAGTAAATACTGTTTGGTGGAAAATAAATACTGTTTGCTGAGACAGAGGGATTATATAAAGTGGAGACAAGCCAATTTACCCGTTAGTTTCAGTGAATGGTTTCACGTGCCATTACTTGTACCCAAACACCTATCCTGCAAATAGTTTTCAAGACAAAAAGTCATGGAGGTAGAGAAGCTCTGAAATTGCAATCTCTCTCACTTTATACCCTTTCCCACCCTCCCCAACTCTTACTATTCACTATCCTAGAGTCGTCAATCTCTAAGAAAATTAGAATCTAGAAAGTATAGATGGGCTTAAATGCTGTCCTAGATTTCAGTAATATGGATCGCAACCTCGTGAGCTGCAGGCTGACAGACAACATGAAATAAGTTCTCACTTAAGTATACTAACTCCATTTTCCAAAAGAGATTCCTCACTACTATCATTTGCTGGCTTAGGGGAAAGAGAGATCAAAAAATCTTTGCAGACGAGTCACATATTTACAAAATCTTGCAAGGTTCCAACATAATCCACGCAGAAAGCCTCACCCAATCCAACATCTCTACAGGGGACATAATTTAGGTGTTATTTAAACTAACAATTTGCTGCATACATGGACCAGAGCTCTTCATCATGACTCAAACTTTTTCCTGCAAATACAAATCCAACTCTGACTCTTTATTTAGCTGTCAAGAAGACCTAGCAGCATTTTACTACATTCATTTTTATAGCGACTAGGCTGGTAGATAAGAACTTTAGTGCTCAGACCCTATGAATATAAATGCACATAAACACACACACACACCTGGCTTTTCCAGAAAATTCTAGTTCCAGAAGTGCCTGGAACTAGAGATTAGTTCTGATTAATTAGAGATTCTAATCTAATAGTCTAGTTTATTAGACTATGCGAGAGAGCACACACATGGCTGGAGCCCCTGGAGCCCAGGAGAGGCTTAGTACATACTTGCCAGAAAGGAAAATAATGGTGAAGATTAGAAATCAGTTCTCACTGCCAAATGGATGAAACTTCTTGATCAATACTCCCTTCCGCAGAGCATCCACCAGGCAGAACTGTTGGTCCATAGATCACCAAACTATTTGACTATCTAGCTGACCTAGAATTTCCCCTGCATTCCCTGCTCACGAAGTACTGCCTAAGCCCAAGTAAAGCCCACCAGGACCATACAGCTCTGGGGTCTGAGAACATAAGTGGCTTATCCAAAGAAACCCAGCTAGTAAGGGTTAGATTTACGACTGGATCCCAAATCTGACTCCCAAGAATGTATATAGTCTTAACTGCTTCAAAGGTCAATAAGACTTCGCATTGGCCCTAGTAAGAAGTAGAATTGGGATTCTAACACAGGCAGCCTGAGCTCAGCATCCACACCCATAGCTATCTTACCACTATGGCCACCAGACAGCACACTGGAATTATTGTCAGACTGGCCAATGAAATTACACACATTTCCTTTCTTCACACGTGTCACTGAGACGTTGGTGAGGGGAAGGCAGGGGCACTAAGGAAGTAAGGGGGAGAATAAATACAATCAGGTGGCCTCAAGTTAGTGTGCTTACCAAAGACAAGGCTTAACTAGCAGTTACAAACCCATATTTTGGGGATGCCTTAGACAGGGAATTACTAGAAAGTTAAATTCAAATTCCAGTCAAACGTTAAGTGTCAACGTTTTACCATATTAAAAAGTGATAGTTTGTCTTCACCGTGCTATGTTCACAGGACAAAAACATCAAGTAAAGTGCTCCTCTTGCTTTTTATTCTGGAAAACTACAGATTCTAAATAACAGTCAGTTATTTTCTGGAAATCGGCAATAGCTGCTGATAAAAGATGGCTCCTTTCTTCCAGGAAGATAGTAGGAAATAACCCAAGATCAGACCATATTTTAGGTCATGGCTGTAGTGTCTACTTCCATCTGTTGTTAATTTCTAGTGACGCTAATTTCCATGTCTGTGACTAAAAGCAGCTATCGGTACTGCCATTGCTATTTTACCCATACTCGAGGTCATTGACCTAGCAGTGAATTCTTTGAAAATTTTATAATCCCTCATCTCCCAGCATCACCTCATTTCATCTTCACAGACCTCTTAACTATCAACACATCTAGTAACTAACCTTTACAGTAAAGACTAAAGTGCTTCAAGTTCATTTATTTAATGACAACATTTTTGATAAAATACATCCGCTTAAGGCTATACTATAGACTCTTTTATGCTTAGTTTCACAATTTTCCTGTGCATTTTTTAATTGGTCAGGCTCATACTAACTATATAAAAGGCCTTCAGTTCATGCTTTGCAGAAGAAATCCCTCATTGCTCTAGACTTCCCTAGCTTTTTGTATATTCTTTTCTTATGGCATTTATAACTTACCTCACTGTAGAGTTTTTTACGTCATCTTTTTATCTCATATTCTCTACCAGAGAAGATATACCTTCTTTGAAAACACATTGGGAATTGTTTATCTTCTCAGTTTTCACCATGTCTGGGGCAGACCCTGACAAGTAGAACTAATTGTCTATTCTGGCTCAGTCAGAATCCCTAAATGCAATAATTTCATAGTCAATATCATGCAACTATGACATACAACTATCTACTGGGGCTTTGGGGGAAAAAAGGAGGAGGATTGGCAATAGATGTTAACTCAGAGCCGGTCTTCCTCAGCAAAAAGAGGAGGATTGGCATGGATGTTAGCTCAGGGCTGATCTTCCTCACCAAAAAAAAAAAAAAAAAAAGTCAATATCAGGTTGGTGATCAACCACAGGAAAGTAATACAGTTTAGTAATTAAAATTGAAACCTTACTGGCAGCCTTAGGTTTGGGTTTCTGCTTACTTACTGTGAGACCTTAGTTGAAGATTTAACCAAACCTAGTCTCAGTGTCTTCTTTTGTAAAATCAGACCATGAATAGGACAGGATAAATTGGGGTTTTGTATGAATTCAATGAAATGGTGCCCCTGAAGCTTCCCAATAGATTCCAATACATATTTAAAGTTTGCAATTGTTTGTTCAGTTAAAAACAAAAGACCAAAAACAGGGACTCTAACCCTTCTTCTCCCTCCTCCTCCTCTTCCCCCATTCCATCTTTCTCTCCTCTCCCTCACACACACACATCTGGGTGGCTGTGACAACAAGGACAGGCTAGGTTATATAATAACAAACAACTTCCAAATCTAGGTAGCTTAAAAGACTGAATTCTTGCTCACATTTCCTGTCCACCAGCTGGGGCTCTACTCAACATTATTCTCAACGTCAGGGTAGGCTTTCCTAAAGTCGGGCAGGGATGAGCAGCACTAGGCTTCAGTTTGAGTGGGCAAAGAAAGCCCTGCCAGGACCTTGTCTGCCCCTTTAAACAAGGAACTTTGTTAAGAGAGGAAACTGTTTCTTCACGGCTCCTTCTTGGCCAATGCCCAGAACATCAGCCTGGCCCTGCCTTTAATGTATGATGCTGCTGGATGGTGAGAAAACAGATCTTTTCTTTTCTCCTTTCAAAGCTTCCCCAGTCTTTGGGGAGTTGATTATGCCTAAATTGAGAGGGGGCAGAGCACCACGTGCACCCCAGCAGCCAGCCAGCCAGCCAATCCATACCCAACCATGTCATTCTTTAATTCATTATGCGAGGAGACTCTGGGGTCAGATGGGCTGGCTTCAAACCTTGACCTTGACATTTACTAGTTATAACACTAAAGTTAATTTACTGACTCTCTCTGTGTCTCAGTTTCCCCGTCTCTAAAACATAGAAAATAACGGGACCAAATCTGAGGATTATTTCTTGTGAGAATTAAAACAGAAAATGCTATAAAGTTGGGTTTCTATCCTCAAACAGGTCCAAAATAGACTCCAAGTTCCTCACCTATGAATTGAGCGAGCTCAAGCCAACTCGCTTATCTCAGAGGCTCATCTGTAAAATGGGAACAGCAGTACTTCATGGAGTTCTTATAAGGAATAAATAAGATAAAAATCTATAACTAGATTTTGTCTAGAACATAACAAATGTACAGCAATGATGTATATTTTAATGTTTCATGTGAAGTCTAACACAGAGGAAAGAGGACCACCCTGGAAGTCAAGAGACCCAAGTTCTAATTCCCATGCTGACTCCTGACCGGGTAACCTTGGGCAAGTCACCTCTCCTTTCTGAGCCTCTTTCTTCATCTGTAAAATATGGCTTGAGCTGGAAGATCTCTCAAGTCTTTTTCAGTTCTGATATTATGAACATCTTTCAGGCAAAATGTCAATTTTCTGCCTGCCATTTCTTCTACCCAACTCTCATGAGTCTAGTCCCTTGAATACTTTCCAGGATTAGGCCATCGCTTCCAAACACTGGTGTTCTGCATAGGAACGACAACATGAACTTGTAGATCTCATGGTTTCTCCAGACACAGTATGCTCTACCACACAGATAGAACAACACAGCAACAACATAAAACAAACAAATGAAAAGACACACACAAACGTCCCTGGTCTCAAATAACTTCAGTGTTTAGCTCAACAACTCCTTACACAGAGTAAATGTTTAATAAATCTCTATAAATAAACGAAGGCTAAATAGTAGAACAAACAAAGTGACAGACTCGCAACTGTCTGAAGCTTGTCTCGCTGGCTCTGTAAGGGACCACCATGCTACCCTTGGATGATTCAAAGGGACCAGTGTTCCAATGGCATCAGAATGTCACAGTATCGGGTTTGTTTTTTTTTCAGGAACGTGTAAACTATCAATGGTAAACAGGTAGTGTAAAGGCAATGCCTACTTGCAAGAAAAGAAGAAAAAAAATCTGTTTCCCCACTCCACGACATAAAGAAATCAGGCTCAAAATTATAATCAAGTTTCTTTACTAGATCAGTGAAGACTAGTCAGGAAAGCAGAGCCACTACAAGCATTGTGGCAACAAGAGGCTGACAAAAGAAATTAGAGCTTGTACACATGGGAAGAGCTGGAAATGAAGATCTGAAAGAAGAGAGTCAGAGGATCAGAGAAAGTCACTGGTCAAAACAGCCTGAAGCACTGGTGTGGGTGGGCAGGTTGATGCTTGCCGAAAAATTCCTGAACTTGTGTATGGCTAATACCAGAGTAGCACTGGAGAGAGAGAGCTCTGTGAAAAAACCCTTTTGGAGGGACTATAGTCATGCATTTGGTTGGCCTGGGACTGCTGTTGGTCAGAGCGGCCAATATTCAGGAAGAGGAGCTGGAACCCGGAGCCCACCAGACACTGCTGCATATCACCCATATTACCACTATGGCCATTGGATAGTAATGGCAGCTTCTTCTTATCTCCCTTCCCAATCTAATGCAAGTTCCTCATTTTGGGAAGTGTAGTTCCCAGCCGTGTTTGTATTAATTACCAAACTCAGATCCCGGTTTCTGTGTCCCATGCCAGTACTTCTTATTTTCTCCAATGAGAGATAAAGTGACTCTCCCAAGTTGTGCCCAGTGCCTGGCAGAGAGAAAGCACTTAGTAAATATGTGCTAGATGGCAATTCAGGGTCCAACCATCTGGAAATCACACTGAGGTATCACTGCACCCATATCCTATCAGAAAAACAGATTGTCATGAATTGTGTATTGTCTAAGAGAAAAATGCTGTTGTTCTTTTTAATGGGAAAGAACATAAATAAAGCCAATGCTTTCTATATAATCAGGGAAATAAAACTAGACTTGGGTTTTGCACAACTGTTTGCCAAGGTTGAAGAGGTTGTACATTTGGCCATAGCTTAGCCTAGAAGGTCAGGAAGAAACAAGAATAGAGAGTGACAATGATATAACCAGAGACCAAGACCTTCTACCTTTCAACTCTTCTGAGTTTCTAGAGGTGATAGCAAGGGGAGCGGAGGGAGGCAGAGGGAGGCAGAATAAAATAAAGGAGGGGAAAAAAGTAAGCATCTAAAAGAAATAGGGGATAATGAATAATTATTTCACTCAAACAACAGGAAATTGAGAAGTAATAAAAAGAAAGTTTTAAGCTAAAACTCAAAATGAATTGGAATCTAGTCCAGGTCTGCACCAACTTACCTGGTGAATTTGCCCAAGACAAAACTTCTCCCTGAGCCTTAATTATCAATAAAAAGCCTAAAGTTGGATCCACTATTCAAAATCCCTTCCAGCTCTATCTGATACCATATGACTTTGACTCTAATATTTAATCAAATGAAAATCTAGTAACAATGGTGTGTGAGCAGCAACAAGATTTTTTCCAGGCCAGTTTCATTTGTACTCTAATTGCAAAATCATGGGCCCAGATTGTTCCAAAGTCATGCCAAAGTCTATTATGAAGCACTAAGCTGAGGTTTGTGACTTCTTAAGAAGGAAAGTAGGAAGGAAAGGAAGGAGAGAGAGAAGGAAACCCAGGAGGGAGGGAGGGGAAGGGAACAGGGGAAGGAGGAGAAAGGGCAATTAAAAAATTGGGCATTTATGAGACATCATCATGGAATGGGTTCTTAAAAATATAATTATACTTGGGGCTGGGCTGGTGGTATAGTGGTTAAGTTTGTGCGCTCTGCTTCAGCGGCCGGGGGTTCACAGGTTCGGATCCCGGGCATGGAGCTATGCATCGCTTATCAAGCCATGCTGTGGCAGGCGTCCCACATATACAGTAGGGGAAGATGGGCACAGATGTTAGCCCAGGGCCAATCTTCCTCAGAAAAAATAATAATAATAATAATAATACTTAATTTTCCATGCCATCTAAGACTGTTGAACTGCATGGGGGCGAGGGAGATCCAGGAAGAGAAACTTAGATATAGCTTATATATATAGCTATAGATATAGCTATATATACACACACACATATACACACAGACACATACACTCACACACATACACATACACATGTATACATAAACATACACATTACACTTAAAATAATATACTGGTGCTGGCCTGATTTTCAAAAATGGGAGAAAGGATTCCATTTGAATTGATAAGTCTGATAAGATTCAAAAGAAATATAATGTTTGCCTTGGGCAAACATCACTGATAAGGTAAAGCCTCCGTTGGATTGATTCGCATTTCATTAAAACTTATATCAATGTGACAACCTTGAAAGCTGTTTCCAAACTTTGCTTCAAGTTTCTTTACTTGGCCATGTCTGATATAACACTTTTTTAGCAACTTAAAATATAAAAAGCTTTTTATCACATTGAGATACAATTTTAAAAACTAAGCTAAACAGTCATTGTGTTAGGGGAAAAAAAAGAGTCAACACAAAATACTTGAAGAAATAATTCAGCAAGAAGTACTCAAAATTAAATTCTATAAATACATGTATACTTTTAGATCCAGTGATTCAAATTAATCATTTTCTCTCAAGAAAAATATTAGGCAAGAGTCAATGGTATAACACTAAAATTTCTCATTACAGCTTTACTTAAAATAGTAAATTATAAAACCTACATACCCAAGAGTACAATATTAGTTTTGGTATAACAAATTAATGAAATTATTTTTTAAAGTCACATAAAATATGATTTAGTGACATCACAAAACGACTTCTCACTTATCAAAATAAAATTTTGATAAGTGAGAGGTGGGAAGAAGATACAAAGTAGCATTACAGTATGATGCCATTTTTTGTTTGAATATACATTGATTGATTAATTAGGCACAATCACAAAGCTCATGATCTCGTGGATTTTTGTAAATTGAACCAGATTAATTTAGCTGTGGGAATTCTCTCTGTACTCAAGTCGGGGAGGGCTTTCTGTTGGCTAAAACCTGTAAGGTTTACGAAGCAACATCTGCAGCAAGAGAAACAGGAACTAGAGCTGGAACTGGACATCAAGAGCAGGAAACAGAGCGAGTAAACATCTAGAAGAAAACATAAAAGTTTGTGAAGCCCCCAAGGGCAAACAGTGCCAGGTTCCACCAACAGAGTGAGTCCCTCTCAAGACAAAACCTGGGCGGGGTGGCCTTTTCTCTCCCTCCTTTCTACAGTCTTGATTGCTTATTACTTGCCCAGCACCATTATTTGCTGTGGAGGATACAAAAGAGGAATTGAGAACTGATGTTGCCTTAAGGGTGTTTAAATCATGGGTGGAGGTGGTGTGTGGGGTGGGGAGTGTCGAGGGATATTCATTTGAAACAAAGAACAATATACATATTAAATACAGATAAGAGCAATGAAGTCTATGTTTTAAGTTTGCATGACACTTTTTAATTTAAAACTTATCAAATGGAATTTATCCCACGTTAATCTTGTGGGTTATGTGGAGCAGAAAACATCATGCCCATGTTACAGATGAGGAAATGTCACTTGCTATGGTACTCCAGTGATAGAAACAATCGTAATCTCTCACAGCACAGGAAGAAACACCCTCTTGTGAGCTGGCCTGGAAAGGCTTTTTGGAAGTCATGTAATTTGGAGGGTCCAGGTAGGTCAAGCCATGAACTAGAAGGTAAATTCCATGAAGGTAAGGACTGTAACTGTCTTGCGCATTACTGAACAATCAGCACTGAAACAATAAATACTCAGTGAATGCTGAATGAAGGAATACATAAAAGAAATAATACAAGAAGGAATGCAGCTGACTGTGGATATCAGGCAGGCATGGACTCCTACAGACTAAGGTCCAGCCACACTCTCTGATCAGGACGTCAATGAGGAGCAAATGGCCCCTTGGAGGACTTTAGGCCGTGCAGTTTGGTCTCCTCTCACTGAGGTGAGCAGAGGTGGAAAGGGTATCCATTTTTGTCCATCAGCAATTATTTATCTAACACCTACTGTGGGCTGGCCCCAATGCTTGACTTTTCTGGCCTGGTTCAGGCCCTCTCCTGGTTTCCCAGGACCATAGCAAGGGCCTTGTTGCCCTGACAACCTCTTTCCTCTCAAGCTTCCAGCTGGGAGATGTGGGGTGAATAGGGGCACTCAATCAGAACCTCAAGAGGATATCAGAGTTCCGTGTATGGTTGAGTCGACACATCCACCTTGCCTTTCTCTCCACCTACACACAGGGGCCTTGAAATGGGATCAATATCTGCTGGGAAGCAACGATGGAGTCTTAGTTCTTTCCCCATTGACGTCAGAAGAGTCATCAAAGGAAGATGAAGAGTTAGAAGCAATTTCACAGTTCCAAAACTCACCTTCAGAAACAGAGGCCTGAAAGGGTAAACAGCTTGGCTGAGGCGCCAGCCAGTAAACAACAGCTCCTTCCCTGCTTCCCTGTATCTTAGCAATATATCCACCATCTCACCCGCTTGAGCGTGGTGATAGAGAAGGGAGTCATGGGAGAACTGATCCTTTCAAAGGTAGCCCCTGCTCCCCGGGGACAGAGGACTCCTTCTTTAAAATGAAAATGTTTGCTGGGAGAGTGGAAGTAGCTGCTTCCAGCCTTGCCCTCCAAGGCATAATAGGCCCCTGGCTGCTCCCTAAAAGCTGGAGACGCAGTAAACATGCAGAAAATGGGATCTTTATAAAGCTTCCCTGTCAACTGTTATTTTACCATTTATTCCTAAATACAGTTTAATGCCTCCACACTCACAGCTGCAATCAGAGCATGTAAAATGCCTGCTCCTGTCAACAGGGAAGATGGGCTTTGAAACGAAGGAGGGAATGTGTGGAGCTCCATGGGCAACAGATGTTAATCCACCCTTGGCGTGGCTGCAGGAGAGTTGATACGGTGGCTGTGGGGCTTTAAGGAAAAGCTGGTGTACCTAGAGCTAAACCTGGGACATCAGCAACAAGAAAGAAAGTGAGGACAGGGCCTGGATGGAGAGGCAGGAGGACACGAAATGTGCTTCTGACTTTAGAGTTAGTGAAGATAGCAAGCAGTTGTTCCCATTCAATATGAAATCTTACTCTTTGATGCCAAAGTGGGACTATAGGACTTTGGACACCTCTTTAGGATTGTATGCAGCTTTTAAAATTTCTCCCAAAGGATTTCCATAGCTGTAATTTCATATCATTCTCACCACAACCCAGAGATCGAAGCTTTCATTATTTTCCTTTGAAGAGAGTACACACAGAGACACAGTGTGACTTGCCCAAAGTCACTCCTCAGAGAGATAGTGGCAAAGCTGGGATTAACACCTACATCTCTTGCCTCCCAGACCTGTGCTCTTTCACTAAGGCAGGAGTTGGCAAAGTAGAGCCTTGGGCCAAATCTGTCCGGTAATCTATATTTGTAAATAAAGTTTTATTGGAACACAGCCACATCCGGTCTATAGCTGCTTCTGAGCTACAACAGCAGAGTTGAGTAATCATGACAGAGACCATACGGCCCACCAAGCCTAAACTAGTTACTAGCTGGCACTTTACAGAAAAAGTTTATTGATTCCTGCTGTGCACCCATCCACTCCCTCCAGGGTCATTATGTGGCCCTTTTAGTCCAGAAGTCCATCTCTGATGATGCCTCAAGGGGTGGTCTGAGACAGAACAATTTGCTCTGTTACAATTTAAAAATCTATCATGACCCCAAACATCCTCTGGGGAGTGATTCATTTGTAAACTTGTCTTTAAGTTTCTTCAGCCTCAATTCATGAATTGAGCCAAGCACTCACTACCTCCAAGGGACAGTTTGGGCTACTTGCATTTCATTTCTTCAGTAATGAATTGTGGCTGGCAAAATATATTTATAAAACCATATATATGACTTATGATTTCAAATATTTGAATCTGGTATCCTCCCACAGCCATCCTGCACATCCATCTTCCCAGCCTGGTTCTTAGT
The DNA here is from genome assembly GCF_020826845.1 of Diceros bicornis minor. NCBI lineage: Eukaryota > Metazoa > Chordata > Mammalia > Perissodactyla > Rhinocerotidae > Diceros > Diceros bicornis. The sequence continues at coordinate 72,965,567 of NC_080745.1, forward strand.
TCAGTCCACCCCCTTCCCATTCATCCCCATGACTTAGCTGCTGGTCTGTCACTCAGGACAATTTCATTTTCTCTTTCTTGCAGGTTGTGAGACTTGCTCACCCAGCTGTATAGGAGATGTGTCACGCCATTTCCTCACAGATCCAGATACTTTATCTCCAGGAGCTCCAAGGGCCCTTCCTCACTGGGGTGCCAGAGAGGAGGAAGGGACTAGAGGGAAGCCAGAGGAGGAGGGAGAAAGGAGAGGAGGAAAAACAGAGAGAGAAAGGGGGGAGTTTTTCTCGAATTATATTCCAACTGTGATGTTTTCATCTGTTTTCCCACCAGACTGCTACTATGAAAGAGACCATGCCTGCTTTGTTTAATGTCAGGCATTCAAGAAATATATGTTGAAAAATGAATAAATTTCAGGCCTTGCCAAGCATGGAGAAGGATAAATTTTGCCTCAAATACATTTATTGCCAGCAATTATGACCATTGTATCTAGCAGTATTGCTTTTTCTTGAAAAGAAGCTCAGGCTGGAATTTAAAACCAGAGTCCTGGTTCCAGGCAATCTCAGCAGAGGGGAGACCCTGGGCACAGGAGGAAGACAGAAACACCGCGAAGACACCATTTCCAGACTGTCCCTATGCAACCGATATTCCTTTTCAAATAAATTCTCATTTACAAAGACCAGCCTTCCTAGAAACCAAGTCTAGATAAAAATTTCATTCCCTTAAATTTAATTCCTTTCTTTTGCATTTCTTTCAGAGGTTTTGTTTTTTTGTTAAAGCACAGACAAAAATTTTGAAGAATAAGGGCACATCAGGTCACAGTTACATGCAATGTTAATTTTGGTGAGGCTGACCAGTAAAACTGAATATTTCCTCTTCCCTTGTATCCAGTAGCACAGTGAAGGATCTAACATTTATTTGGCCCATGTTTTACTTCCTTAGAATCTTCTGGGAGATGCCTCAGAAGACAAGCAGGCAACCGAACATTAATCTATGAAGCAGGAAAACTGGTGATGCTGTCGCCCAAGCCAAATGGCCGGTTGAGCTACCGGGCAGTCTGGGCACCAGGTGCCATGTAATGAGCTTAAATGAGCCCAAATCATCAGAGAGCGCCGGCCTGCCAGAAATTAAGCTGCAGGTTGGCCCTGAGTAGACACACCTGCATTGGGTCATTACCTGCCTTTTCTAAGCTCACATCATTTACCATGATTCCTAATTATCAAAGCTAGCTTCAAGCCAAGGCAAATTAGGTTGATGGGTTTGTGTCCCACAATTTTAGGAGCACCTCTCCTATCAGACTTGTGGTCAGACAGCTGCATTAGGACTCAGAGTATGTAAACACAGGAGAAAAGATAACTACACCAGATGATGTTAAACTGAACCTAACCTAAATATCTATCAACAGGTTGTGAAAAAGTAACTTATGGCACATTCAACAGTAATTTAGGGAAAAAAAAGGCATAGCCACATCAATAGTTCCCAAGCCTGGCTGCCCATTAGATTCCTCTGGGGACTTTTAACCCTCCCGAGACCAACTGAATCAGAATCTTTACAGGTGTGGGTGTGGGTGGTGTTTTCAAAGCTCCTCAAATGATTATGATGTGCCTCCTAGGCTGAGAAACATTATCTTTTATATACTAATTTGAAAAAAATATGTGAGCTATTATTGAATAAAACGTACAAATTTAGAAAATATGAACAGTATGATTCCATTCTGTTACAAAAACCAACCAACTTAATTGATGGTGTATATTTTTTAATAAGCAAAGAAAAAAACTGAAATATGGCAAAATATTAAAAGGTGGATTCTTGAGTCCACTCGTCTCCATTATGTTACTTTATAATACTTTATATATGACAGTATTATTTTATTTTTTTAAAGAAAATAATGTAAAGCTATTAAAAATTCATTAAATATAACATTGGAAACTTTTTGGAAGGGGGACAACTTTTAGTTTTTCACTTCGGTGTACTACTTTTTGTAATTTTAAATTTAACACAACATGTGTTTCCTTTCTCTCTCCCTCTTTCCCTCTCCCTCCTCCTCCCCTTCTCCCTCTCCCTTTCTCTCCCTCAAAGCTAGGGTTCCCATAAGAACCCATAACATCTGAATGCCTACTGTCTCCAAGGCAAAAGAGAAATACTAGGTCTCCCTCATTTTCCTGCTGTGTCTTGGGCTGAAAACTCTTAGGGGCTTTTTCCCTTTCTGAGGCTGCTCTGAATGTTGATGTCACTGCATCTCTTTCATAGTTATGGAAGTAAGAAGGGAAGGGCAACAGAGAGCAGGGAACTCAGAGTGCATTTTCTTAGGGACAGTGTCTCTCACAGCCCAGGAAAAGCCCCCAGTATATGGATTACCTTCGCACTTGCACTCGCCCCTCTTGGAATTCAGCTTCACAATTTTCTTGCCACTCCCACTAAAGATTTGCAGATAGAATTCTATAACCCAGTTACTGAGAAGAAGAGAGAGGAGAACTGAGCTTAACAAAAGACAACTGGAACAGTATCTAAAGAATTTGTTAAGCTACTTGGAGGGAAAAAAATGAAATTAGCTATTAAATAAAAGTATGCAGATAAAATAAGCATCAGTTCCTTCAAGCTAAAAAATTGATTAAAAACCTTTTTATGCACGATTGCAGTATACTGGTACCCTGAGCAAGCTGGCAGTAAACTGACCCGGTCTTTTAGAGTGGCAATCTCATGACATGTAACAAGGGCCATACAAATCAAATCTGTTTGATTAAATTGATGGCATTAATAGTAACATTATTGATACAAGGCAGGGTCCAAGCAGTTGGGATTATTTTTAACGATCCAAGCAATAGTGATCTATGGTATTTTCGTAGAATTAGTCTTTTTAGGCAGCAGGAAGGCCAGCAGAGAAGAAGAAATGGCTGCAGTTAGAAGGGCCTGATTCATGGTCAAGAGTCAGCACAAGTTCAGGGCATTCTTTTGGATTCTACCCTTCAGGACCTTAGGATACTGTCAGCTTTCTCTTTAATTAGGCTACTGGAAGCGCAATAACAACCTATCTGCTGATTCTTTGGAATCCGAATGGGATGATGAGCTGGAAAGAAAGCTGGACTTGGATAGTTTTGCCAAACTTAGAAATTAGACCTTGGCTCTGTGCTCGACTAAGAGGGCAACTGGGAGTTGGAGCCCTGAGATCTCCGTTTTAACAAACTCCTCAGATAATTATGACACATTCCAAACATAAAATAATCATAGGTTATAATTATCTCTAAGTTCCCTTCCTGATCTGATGATTTGATACCTACTTTTCTGGGCAAAAAGGTGAGTTCTGTAATGATCATTTGTTACGTTTATGTAACAGTACACTGAGTGTAGCTGACTCCTTTTCATCATTCACATTTCAGCTAAAATATTCCCTCCTTAGAAAGTATTTCCTCAACCACCCAGTCTGTTTCCTCTTCTGTCACTCCCTATCACATCACCCTATTTTATTAAATAGCCAATATTTATGACATTTAAATATTAAATATCATCATTCAAAATTATTCATTTCATGTATCTGTGGCTTTATCTCCTGTCCTTCTATCTAATCTATGTCAATAAACAATGTTAATAGTTGTTGAGTTAATAACATTAATTACTAATGTTAATAAGTGAGTGAGGGAATGTGTCAAGTACTTTTTATACAGTGATTAATAATTGCAAATCTCTATGGCTCTGACAAGTGAAGTGACTTGCCCATGACTACTGATTTATTTAATAGCCACATGAATAAGAAGATTGAACTTATTCTCTTTGGCACCAAAGCTCATGCTCTTTCCAGTAGCCCACAATAACTCTAAGGATTGACATCTATATATTTGCATCTCCATCTACTAACTAGCCCAACATGCACAATGGAGGCTCCTGTTAACATCTGTGTGCTGTGTTCATACCACATCCTCTGTGTTTCTCCTTTTTTGAGATCTGGCTTCCATAAAGTCTTGGACTTAGATCCAGGAATTGGGTCATTGGGTCATCTGTTCTTGTAACCACTACCAACACAGTGGTTGGCATCCTGGGTGTGCTGAAAAAGTTCTAGTTGAACCCAGCACAGCATTTTACCAAACACGGGATGTTTTGTGGGCAGCATCTTCCTTCATTCCTGCAATAGCCCTGGACAGATAAAGAAACTGAGACTCAGAAAGCCCTTCCCAAGACTGAGTGGTAAAGTCTGGGTTGAAACTCAAGTTTTTCTTTTCTTTTTCTTCATTATTTTTCCAACCTTCAAGTCTTTCATTTAACATTGCTACTTGGTGAGCTGCAATTCAACCTTCTAGACCTAACACAAACTTTACCACTTCTGTAACGATCCTCTGAAGAGAGTTTATAGCAGGTTTAATTATAAAACCTGGACACAACCAAGATGTCCTAGAACAGGGGACAAATTGTATTACATCCATACAATGGGATATACTCGGCAATAAAAAGGAATGAGTTGTTAATTCATATAAATGCATAGATGGACCTTAAAAGTATTTTGCTAAGTGAAAGAAGTCAGATCCAAGAGGCTATATGTTGCATGACTGCATTTATATGACAGTATGGAAGAGACAAAACTATGAGATGGAAAGCTGATCAGTGGCAACCAAGTGTTGAGGGAAGAGGGGAGAGTTGACTACAAAATAGCAGCACAGATGAAATTTTAGGATGATGGAACTGTTATTTGTGGTTCTGAGTGGTGGATACATGACTATGCATTTGTCAAAACTCAGAAAACAGTATACCACAGAGAACTCAAATTAAAAGAAAAGTTAATCATAAATGTGGAGAAATCTCAGGAAAGGATGGAAACGTGATGAATTAATTCAGTTGTATTAAAATTAGCATTAATTAAACTAATATAATCTCACTGAAGAGGGTGGGAGGAAAGGAGCTGATTTAAGTAACTCTAGGGAACAGCATTTTGACCGGATACTGTAGTGCTAGACAAAAAAAACTGTATGAAAACATTCTGGTAATTTTGTTTATCATAGGCGTATGGGGCAGCAATTCTGAAACTACATTACCTGTGTACTAGGATATAACCAAAAAGTAGATATAGCATAAATAGTAGATCATGGGAGCCAGTTTTTCACTGTGAGGAGAAAGAAGTTAGAAATAAGCAGAGGTGGAAGACCAGAATAGACCCTGTGTGCTGGATTAGTTTCAGTGATATCTCTCAAGGTGGGGGAGCATAATTCCCCACTACTCAAGTGTGGACTGTGCACAATGACCTCCTTCCAAAGAACATAATATGGAAAGGGGGACAAAAGAGTAACTTTTTGAGAAACTTGGAAAAACCTAATAAACACTGTCTCAGCTAGGTGATCAAGATTCACACCAGGGGGGCTGGCCTGGTGGCGCAAGCGGTTAAGTGCGCACAACCCGCTGCGGCTGCCCGGGATTCACCGGTTCGGATCCCGGGCACACACTGACGCACTGCGTGGCAGGCCATGCTGTGGTGGCGTCCCATATAAAGTGGAGGAAAGATGGTCACGGATGTTAGCCCAGGGCCAACCTTCCTCAGCAAAAAGAGGAGGATTGGCAGATGTTAGCACAGGGCTGATCTTCCTCACAAAAAAAAAAAAAAAAAGATTCTCACCAACAGTAACAATTCATGATAATAGTATGTAGCCATGATATCATGTGACGAAAATGGCATTTTGCTGCTGTGGTCTTCCTCCCTAACACATATGCATCCATAATCATGAAAAAACATCAGATAAATCCTAATTGAAGGAGATTCTACAAAAAGTCGGAGAAATACTCCTCTAAACTTCCAATGTCATCAAAAACAAAGGAAACCAGAGAAAACTGTCACAGCCAAGAGGAGCATAAGGATTCATGACAATTAAACGCAATGTGGTATCCTGGATGTGATCCTGGAACAGAAAAGATACATTAGGTCGATACTAAGGAAATCTGAACAAAGTATGGACTTTAGTTAATAATAATGTAACAACATTGGCTCATTAATTGTGACAAATGTACCGTATTAATGTAAGAAATTAAATAATGGGAGCAACGGGGTATAGAGTATATGGGAACCTTCTGTACCTCTGTGTCTTCTCAATTTTTCTGTAAATCTACAATTGCTCTAAAGTAAAAATTATTTTTCAAAACTCCATAACTCTATTCATGAGAAAACTTCGAATAAATTCCAGTTGAGGGACATTCTACAAAACAGCTGACAAATTCTCTTAAAAAGTATCAATATCATGAAAAACAAGTCTAAAAAACTGTCACATATTGGAAGAGAATAAGGTCTGCAGTTTAGCTAACAGTACTGCACCCATATCAATCTCTTTGCTTTGATAAATTTACCATGGTTTTGTAAGATATTAACATATGTGAAATCCGGGTGAATGGTTTGCAGAAACTCGCTCCACCTTCTTTTTAATTCTTCTGTAAATCTAAAATTATTTCAAATTAAGATATTAAAAAATGTACGAATGTTCTTCTACAGGACGTTCACACCCTATTTTTTATTACTATACTTTAGAACAGATTCTATTATTTTATAGTAAATATCACATAGTAGTTTCCACTTTTGTCTCATGTACATCTTTTGAATATCTTTCCCATCCAAAATAAAGAGAAACACACGCTTCTCAAAGGTGGCTATTAATCTTGCTCTGGTGTGATTCATCCTCATGCTCTCGTCTGCCATGACTTTTGGTCACTGCAGGAATGCTATCTGGTCAGTGTTTCCCTTTTGGGAAAGATAGAATCACTGTCTACATTTTCTAGCTAGAGAAATAACACAATGATGAAGAAACACAAAAAGATAGAACAGTATTTTTCATATTATTTTAGAAGAACAAAACAAGCCCTTCCTTCTCAACGAGGATGCATATACCGAAAAAAACCACCTCTTAGTGTGTTGGGGGGTGTGTGTCATGATTGAATATAAGGCGTTAGAGAAAAGAGATTTCACTAATAAACACGCTTTGAATACTCAAATATTTAACAAATACAATAACTTGCTCTATATCCCAGAAATCTCATCCCATCACTCTCCTCCTGTGTCCTGACACAAATAAGCCTCACTAGGATTTAGAACACTTTACACAAAAACCTAGCTGTACTTTGTGCCATTTCTTAACTGGAGTTTCTGATTTTCAAAGATCCGCTCTCTTTTCCACCATCTTTCCAAGATCTTTCTTTCGAAATATGAACAAATGTAAAAGTCAAAAGGGTAAGGGATATTTTCCCACTTGGACAGCATTAAATGGCAGACATAATTCAAGTCCAAAGTTCTTTGAATCTTTGCTTAATGTCTTACATATTTCAAGAATTTAAATTTTCTGCTTAAATACAGAACTTCGATTAATAACTTAAAGGAGCAGGAAAGTTATTCAACTAGTGTAAGAAGATCCAAGTTCAAATTGGAGGATTAATTTTCAGGGTTATGATATGAAAGATATGGTGATTAAGTTAGGAAGTAAAGGCAAAGTCATTCAAACCTGAATGGAAAGAATTTCTGATTCAAGTATTTGATTAAACCACTCATGGGAACCATATAATATCATAACCTCAGACAAAAAGAGTTGAATTGTAAGGTAAACCCCGTGGATGATATCGCACCAAATGTTATCATCATGATCTGACTTAACGTAATATATACCTATGTACCAAAGAAATAAAAATGAGCAGGTTATTATTTTTAAATGTACGCAACTCAATAAAAAGCTGAAGATGAGTACAACTAACTAAAGTAGCACTTTTCTGAAAAAGCTTCTGGCAATTACATTACAACTGAAAATATAGGGAAAGGTACCAGGATGGATAATCTGTGCATTTTCAAGGCAATAGATTGGAAGTAAACTGCTCATCTTGCTTAGAAATTTCCTGGACACTTGGACTTTGAAAAAGATGGGGATGAGAAGGGATGGAAATAGTTTTTTCAGCAGGTACTATTATTTCCAAGGAATCTGAGTGAAAGCTCTAGTTCATAGCTTCTCTCAAATTCAGAAGCCTTCAGCCAACTCCATTCTTTTGATCCCTCGCTGACTTGAACGTTTTCTACACTTTATATCTTTCCCCCAGCCTTCTGTACTCATTCTGCAATTTTTTTTTTTTTTTTTTTTTTTTTTTTTTTACCACACCAGAGGACCGTGGTTTGTTTCTGTGCTGAGTCTTCTATTGGAGAAACCCCGCTGCTGGTCCGCCTGAGCGCCTCCTCCTTGGAGCTGGGGATTTGGTCTCGCTTTGCTCCCTGGGCGCAGGGGACTCCTCCCAGGCTCCGGCTCCCTCCTTCTCTCCACTCGCTTCCTGTAGAGGGCGCCCAGGAGCTTGGCAGGAGCCCTGCCTCGCCTCCCCAAGTTGAAATCTCACCACCACTCGATCGAGTCCGACTAACAGCAGCTCTGAATCCGAGTGTGGCGGGGCCGCAGAAGCCGCCACCTCCCGCCCCGCAGAGGAGCAGGAGCCCACGGCTGGTGGAAGGCGCGCGGCGCGCACAGCGGGGGTGGAGAGATGGCGCCGCCGCCCCCCAACTTTTCCCACCTTTTCCCCACGTTGAACCGATGAGATGTTTCAAAGCTGAGTGGCGCTGCAGCGATCTCCCCTGAGCGGCCGTAGGGGAGGGCGCTTAGGACCCCGACTCCATTCAAGTCGGAGGGGGGTCAGCGAAGGCAGAGCTGGGGCGGATGGAGGCCGCTTGAAGGGGACGAGCCCCCGCCACGCAGAGTTGGAGGTGGGCGGAAGGCACAGGTGGAGGGGCTGCGGACTGGCAGGCGGGGCGGGCGGGAGGGAGAGAGCTGCGGCCCCCGGCTGCGCTCGGATTGCAGGCGCCACAGCCCCCGTGACCCTCTCCCTCGGTCTGCGGGTGCTGCCGACACCCGGTCCCAGACCCCACCCCACCTCTTCTCAATTTGCTGCCGCCTGTCCCCCAGAAGCCTGTCTCCAGAGCTGCAGAAACTTTGTCAGTGTTATTGGTGTGTATGTGTGTTGGGTGTGTGTGGAGGTAAAGGAGGCGTCCCTTCTGCTCTTGGTCTTTGGGAATTGGCAGGTTGATTTGACCCAGAGCACAATCTGAGTGTACCAGCCTGGAGGACCCCCCAGAGATGGAAGGCACCAGCGAGGTTTAAATGTGCCTGTGGTGAGGGGAGGGTAATGTGAGATCCTCTGTGTGTGTTTGCCTGTAGCAAACTGAAGTCCCTTCCAATGTCTTAGCAGTGCTTAGAATCATAAGCTATCCTCAATTTTCATCTGGACAACCACAGCAGCTGCATTGCTGCACCCCCTACGTCCACTATTACTCTGCTCCAATCCCTTTTCTATAGTTGTCTCCAACATGGATTACATTAACTCAGCAGCAGCGTAGGACAACAGACACAGGATAAAAATAATAGAAATGTAGGTATACTTCCTTTTGCATAAAAAAAGATATACTTTTATTAACCTTCGATTACTTATTTCATTTGCTAACTTCAGTACATAGATAATTTAAAACAAAAATGGCAGATCCAAACTCCCAACCTAGCACTTGGATTGGAGACAATTGGGAGAGGAAATATGTCTCCCCAATTTTATATAGAGATGCTCAGTCATGGTTTTGATTTATTTCTCAAAGCTTACACAATTACATTTCTCTAATCAGATAAACCCACTGAGCCATTTTGAAGTTTTCATCATTTATGGTTGCTGTTTACAGTTTTGAAAATAAATTTTAAAACTTTATCTTGGAATGTCTTCATATCAATATATATTTGCCCTATTATTTGCCAATTGTTAGAAAAAGTGTTTTTCTTCTTTTAAAGTCACTCAGAGCGTACCATCATTATAGTGAAAAACTGCAAAAACAGTTTACAGATCGTTGCATTTGTAATCTTTTCCCTATCATCGTTTTTCTTTTTCCTGCATTAAGCTCCTCCAGAGTCAAGTGAAGAGCTATAGTGACAGTGATGGGCAAGAATAGTTTGCGTGTTGTCAGTTCAAATAAACCCCAAGCTAGTAAATGACAAGCTATTTTGTTAGCAAGAATTAACATCCAGTGATGTATAAAAAAGGACCTGTGTATACGCAATCACAAGCAGAGCTGATAGTATTTTTAAAGTGTTCTTTTTAAAAAAAAAAAAAAATCCATCATTTCTTTGACATAGTTTGAGCAAGTCCAGTATATTTTATTCATTCCAGTTTTCTAGCATTGGTTCTATTTGAAACTGATCTGAAATGCAAGACATTTTTCCCCTGGTACCCACTGGGAACCAAGTATTCTGTTAATTATTTTAAAAAGTGTTCTAATTACCAGACATATGTGGTTTAGTGCAAGATGAAGCCAAATGAAGAATAGGATGGCCTATAAGAAGGAGAGGAGCAGCAAAGTGAAAATGATGTTACCTAATGCCCACACCATAGAATTACATGAGTAGTAACCAAGTTATTTATTTCCAACACAATAGCAAACTGAAATGGCAAATACACTTTTGTCCTTCAAAAACTTTGTACAGCCAGATTTTTTTGTACAAGGTAACTAAAAAATGACCCAAAGTGCCTATCAGAAGAGCCTAGACATAATAGTTGTAGAGGCAGAAGCAGCATTGCACGATAGCCAAGCACGTGTTGTGAGATCGACTCCCTGGGCTCAAATCTTACCTCCTCCACTAACTGATTAGGATGCAAAACAGTTGGAGATTCTCGTCCATAAAGCAGCACAAAACATATTTTAAATGTAAACTATCTCATGCTACACCTTTGCTTAAAATCTTTCAATGGGTTCCCATTCCACACAATGGAATCCAAAATCCCTACAATGGTCTCCAGGTCTTGAGTGAGCTGAACCCTGACTATATCTTCAAGGCATGATGCCTCCTCCACTCACGATGCGCTCCAGCCTCCCTTGTCAATCAGTTCTTTCGATGTTCCTAGCATTTTTCCCTTCTCATTACATTTGCACATGCTGTTCACCTACTTGGACGCTTTTCCTCACAGTCTTCACACAGCTGTCTCTCATCTCTTAAACTGATCACTGGGAATAGTAAATGTTCCCTTCCTAGTGATACCATTTCTAATACCCTATCTAACATAGATCCCTCATGAATTTTTTTCTCTATTTCATCCCTGTATTATTTATTTATAAAATTTATTAAAATTTACAGTTATTTCATTTGACTCTGTGTTTTGTCTATCTTCTGTACCAGGTGGAAAGCTCTTTAGAACAGAGACTACGACTGCTTGTCAGTCTGCTCTGATGCCAGTGCTTCTCTCAGTGTCTGGCTCCCTGCGGTGATCACTAAATAATGGCTGACTGACTGAGTGATACCTGTACAGCAGCTTAATCTACAAAACTATCGCTACCTAATATTTGTCAAATGTTCACTATGTGCCAGGAACTTGCTACATGTTCTACATGCACTATCTCATTCATTTTTACAAAAACTACCTGAGGTAAGTACTATTGTTTAACCGATAATAGTCTCAAGTACTATTAAGGTAAGTAACTGCCCTGGTCACACAGCTGCTTAGTGGAGAAGGCAGGGTTAGAACCCAGGCAGTCTTTCCCACAATTCATGCTTCACTGCTATCAGATGGCAACTATTGGGCAGTTATTATTTCCAGCCCTCTTATAAGCACTCTGGGTCACTTTTAGTTATTTTGTGCAAACAAATATGATTGTATAAAGTATTTAAAAGAAAATGTATATTTGCCATTTCAATTTGATATTGTGTTGAAAGGACAATGATCAAGTAAACAGCACGGTCATTAATGGTGCAATCTTACAAAGTGAGCATTAGGTAACATCATTCTCATTTGCTCCCTTTTCTCCCTTATAGGTCTTCCCATACTTGATGGATAATTTGGCTTTATCTTACACCCAGTCACCTAATATGTCTTATAAAGTGCCTTGTATTTCAAATCAGTTTCAGATACAACCAATGATAGAAAACTGAAGAGAATAAAAACATGGGATGTACTCAAACCATGTCAAAGAAACGAAGGATTTTTTTTTTAAAGAATACTCTTCAAAATACTATCAGCACTACTTGTGATTGTGTATACACAGATCCTTTTTTCAGACATCACTAGATGTTAATTCTTGCTAACAAAATAGCCTTTCATTTACTAGCTTGGATTTTATTTGAATTGACAAAGCACAAAATATTCTTGCCCATCACTGTCACTATAGCTCTTTACTTGATTCTGGAAGAGCTTAATGGAGCAAAAGGAATAATGATGGGGAAATGACGATTACAAATGTAATGATCTATAAATTGTATTTGCAGTTCTTCATCAAGAATGATTGTATCAAATGAATGGCTTCAAGAGAAAAAAGCACTTTTTTTCCAATTGGTAAATAATATGGCACACACATATTAATATGAAGACATTCCAAGTTAAATAACAGAAATATTGCTTTTTAAAATTTCATTTTGAAAATTGTTATGGCAAACATAAATGCCTAAAATTTTAATTTGGTTTAGAGGACACCACTTGATTAGAGAATTATAATTGTGCAAGTTTTGAGAGGTAAATAAAAATCATGACTGAGCAATCCCTATATTAAATTTTGTAAATACCTTCCCTTTCTCAATCAACTCCATTGCTAGTGCTAAAGTGGGGGTAAGATCTTCCATTTCAACTCACAAATGATGTTAACCAGCAGCACGGCTGAATTTGATTTTATCCATCTGTTTATTATCTCAACATCTAATAACGTCTAATAAACATCTACTTTGCTGCAGGAACTGCTTTTCTAAGACTCATATACCCATAGCCTTGACTATAAATCACATATTGCAAGATATTAAAAATGAAATTCAACCAGGTGCCAATATACAAGACAGGAGAATTTCCAAAGTGAGGTTTCAAATCATCATATGCAGACATTAAAAGGCAATTTTGTGAATCAATTCTAGAACTTTTGGATTTCTCAGCTGGATAAAATATATAAAAAGAGATTGGCAAGTGGAAAGAAGAGAGGCTTTTGTAAGAAATATTTGAGAATAGTTTTTCCTTGGAAAAAGCTGTTGTTGTGCTCTGATTTGCCTACCACCTTGAAAGGAAGGCTCAGGGCATCCTACTTGTTTCATCTAATTCCCAGTGAAAGAGGTCACCCTGTGTCTAGGCTGATGCGACTCCCACAAAGGACAGAAAGAAGGCCCAAAAAGTGCTCCTTTGTGGGACATCCAGGAGAGGGCTGCTACTTTGCAATCAGCCTATCTCTAAGAGTTGGGCAGAACAAGGGATGTGTAGGTATTTCCTACAGATAGATGGAGGCCATCTGTAAAGAAGAACCAGCCGGATTCATAATGAGTCTGGTCTCATTAGATCACTGCAAGGGATGTACAAATCTCAGTAGCAAAAAACTAAAGGAGGCTTTGTATTTCTAGAGAGTGCTTAATTTAGGGAAAATTGTCATCCATAAAATAATGCATCTGCTTGTCCAGGTCACATGAACTGCAGTTGGAAAGAAAAACAAACTGTAAAGAGTCTCTAATAGCACTACAAAAAAAGAAGAATCAGCTTCAAACATTTGAGGCCCAGAGACCATGAAAACAACTTACTGTGGTACCGTTTCAGTAAAATATTTCACTTTCCTTCACGGCTCTATCCACACCCTTCCCCACTCCTGTAGGTGTCAGAATGTGCCCAGCAGGCTGGAGTGAGGGTGGAAAAGAACAGATAAAGAATTAGACAAGAGGCTGATCCTTCGTCCTTTCCTATACTGCAGGCTTCCATTCCCACTGAAGGAGGAGAGGTTTTAATGCTAAATAAAATTCAGAGTTTTAATAAATATCTTGGATTAGACATTCTGATTTCTGAAATGAGACTTTTTTGTGACTTAAAGTGGATGTGGACTATTCTTCTGCCAAAGAGTGAGTGTAAATGGTATCGGTTTGGAATTTTTCATCTCTGACTTGAACATATTTTAAAGAGATGGTGAAAAGAAAAATAAAGTCGTATTTTGATGATGTTAGTTGTCACGCTTCATCAACATGTGGGTTTCACATGCACTGACACTGAAGAAATTTGCTTCAATTCCAAGCTGTCTAGAGAAGCAGGGCCAAGTCAGGTCTGTGCCTTGAAGCCTGTTCCACAGTAAGTCCACAAGTGCAGATGTGGCAGGAAATATTGTGAATTTAATTCCAAAATCGTTTGTAAAGTTAAGGAGTACATTCACAAGAGCCATGTCAAGTAATGAGTCTAGACTTTCCATATTTGATCTAGTCCTTTCTTGCAGCTCTAGGTCTGTTACCTTTTCCATAGATCTTACATCTGTGTAATTACAGGCTGGACTAAATTATCTTTAATAATATTGGGCTATAAGCCTATGAAATGCTTTTCCAAAAGAATTAATGAGTAAATCGCAATTAGTTCTGATTCTTGCCATTAATTTGCACTGTGACCTTTGCAAGTTTTCTAATTTCTCTATGCATTAATTGACTCATCCATATATTTTTTCTTCATTCCTACAAGGTGGATGTGCAGCTCAGATAATAATCATCATCATCCCAATGTAGGATGCAATGGGATTAAGATGGCTACTATAAAATTGTGTCAAATGAACACTGATTCATTTGAAACATTCCAGAATACAACCCAAGCTGGAGGGAGGTTCAATACTATTCACACTCGACTCCCATACTCCATGTTTCTCCTTATCTCGATGGCATATCCTTCCCTTCACTATCTCATGCACAGAAGATCAGCAAAAATCCTCTGCCACCAATTCCACAATTTCACAGTTCCCATAACTGTATATTTATTTCATTTAATCAAGCCATGTTAAAAAAACAGATGACAATAATTTTGATCACTAATTACACTAGCAAAAAGAAAATATTTGCTCTAAATTTTGAAAGGGAGAAAATTCCACCTTAAACAAATTGGGAGCTGTTGCCAAAGTGTTTTACTTCGATTATTCTTGTTTTTAGGTGACATCTACTGTTTGACTGCTGGAATTATCATAATAATATACAAGGCTAAAATTAGTTGTAAAATTTATTTTGCTAGTGGATTTGTGATCACTGCTTACATAGAAATCAAAACAGGAAAATGTCTTTAAAGAACAAAATTGAATGAATCAGTATCCAGAGAAGGTGTGGGGTAAACATAATGATATTACATGCAAAAGACTCTCTCACTTGACTTATTAAATAGTAATATCCTAGATTTTTCTTTCATGTATAATTTTCTCTCGGCAATTGACCTATTTGCAAGTTCAAAATCCCTACAGTGGCTCAGCAAACTTAATTACATTTTATCTGATTCTTTTTTTTTGCTGTCTAGTAAAAGATTCTTAATAAGGTAGGAAATTTGCATATTATTTCTTCAGAATTTTGACAGATCTGGGTCTCATTTCTCTCTTGTATTAGTGAAATGGAAAATTCTTTGAGCCAATAAATGAATTTTTCTCTCATCTAATTCTTCCTCCTGTGGCTTCCATGTTAAAACTATAAAATGAGAGTATGAGATGTATTTCCACCTATTACTATTCCCAGAATATTATAGTCTTTTGGGAGTAGCTGTGTTATTTGGTAATCCGTCAATTTTTTAATTAGTTCTGGGAGAGGGGTCAGCATATTTATGTTGCCTACTATTTCTGGAATTATTGTCTGTTTAGTACTGTCAATATTGTGAGTTATGATATACAGTTCTTCTTGGTTTCTCAACATTCAGCTTTTCTTCCCCTTTCCAGGTTCTTCTACACACCTGGTCCACCCTGGAGAGATTTAAAGCCGCCCATGAGAGGCACAAGATGGCAGAGCTGCAGTATTTCCTTAGCCCTTGCCCACGAAGCTGAGCCCTTCATGCTGAGAGAACCACTGTGCTCACTTCTCTCTTTCTTGCAAGCAATAATGACTCTTGCTGCAATTTCCAAAACTGAACCTTGACGTGTGTTAAAGAAAAAAAATATTCAATGACACTTGTTAAACATGGTAAGGCAGACTTTATTCAGGACCATCATGATAGGTATAGGGACCACTGCAATGGGATTTTGCAGTAAGTGAGAGAGATTGGGCTCAACTACAAATCCATTGTGGGCAAGTGTGAATCTATAGCCAGGGAGCAGCGTGAGGGTCAGTGGATACATAAGGAGAGTTCTCGCTAAATCAATCTGACCTAACAGGATTCTTGCTGAAGACAGGCCAGAGTGATCAGATATCACCTGGGGAATGGTGGCAGATGAGGAACCTGATCAGATATCAAGCATGATCAGATATTGAGGATGGGGGTTCTAGTTAAACCGACTCAGTAGTGTTCTTGCTAAAACTATATTTTACAAGGAATAGCACAGATGGGCCTAGGAGGAGGTTCAGGATCCTGACTGAAGTTTGGTCAAGCAATTATCTTTGTCACATATAGAGACAGATTTTTCCACACCTGTCTCATGACATTTCCCTTATAAAGATGAAGTGTGAAGTGTGGAGTCATACTGTTTCCTAAATGTAAAAATAAAAATATAAGTCCTCTAAACTTGTCTTTAAGGGAAAAAAAAAGGATTTTTATAAAGTGTAACAGGCTATTTTAAAATGAATTGGGTTTAAAAGCAACCCAGCTAGAGATAATTAGCTATATAGTCTAAGTCATTTTCTTCATCTTGCACATAAATTTTTATCTTTATTAAAATTACTGGAAATGTGTGAATGTTTGAGAAGTTTGGATTTATTCAGCTCAATAAAAAGTAGCAAAATGTAATTACGCACCAATTTAACTGAAGATTTCTTAATGACTGGGAACCAGAACTCTCTCAAATAGTGGAAACAATGAACATGATTAAAAAATGCTCTCTACACCCTATTATCAAGGATAGATTGTTTAGAAGGTAAGAGCTTGAGCCCTAGATTCTGACAGACCCGAGCCAGAATTTCTGCTTCCCTCCTTCCTTGCTGTATCTACTTAAAACAGCTACTTAATCTCTGTGCCTCTGTTTACTCCAGAGGCACCTTGGAAGACATCAAGGGGAACAGCCTCCCACCCCTAGCACTTTCCCCCAAAGTAATTTCTGTTCAAACACTTTCAAGGTTTCTTCTTGATATAATAGTTACTAAGACCATGATAAAAAGAAAATCTTAGAGGAGACCATTTGCTGCATTGCTGAGGCCAACTGGGAGGACTAGGATTCAAATTTAGGGGCAGGGACCTAAATAATTTAAAGATTTAGGGATGAATGAATGGCAAGAGGATTTCTGCCGGTGAAAGTAGAATAATGTTATAGAAGACAAATTGTCCCATATATGAGACACAGAAAATTTGGGGAACTCAGGAAAGAAAAAAAGATCAATGGCAACTGAGTGACAGTCGTCAGGAACGTCCAATGGAAGAGGGTTTGTTAGAGACACGGACTATGAAGATTATACTGGATTTCAACTATGAAAAAGGACAACAAATTTAGTTTGGATTCATTAGTAATGAGTTTTATTTGGATTCATTAGTATGGTGGATCTAGCAAAAAATTAAACTACTTCTTCAGGAGACAGTTTATTGGGTTTAATTAGGAAGAGTATAATTACAAGTAATAGGCTCAGAGTCTTGATTAGAATGCCCTTGGTACTGAAGAATACTCATAAATAAATGGTAGTCCAAATACTTGTTTTGTAACCCATGCAATGAGGATTAAATGCACAAACTTGATAAGATTCTTAATTACAGTGCTTTATCACACATGAGAATATCACATAGTATGAGAATATCCTGAATTACAAAATAGGACTATAGTATGAATCATGAGCTTTCATTGTCATTAAAACACCCTAAACATTAAAGAAATGGACCATTCATCTAGTCAGTCTATGCAAAATTTATGCTATTGGCTTAGAATTTAAAAATTGCTTGCTTTCTCTCTGTCTCTCTCTGATGCTCTCTCTCTCGAGACATCTATATAGATATATCTGTATATCTGTATAGATATATATAAAGATTCTGTATAGATATAAATATATATAGATATGATATAAATAAATTATATATATAAATCATATATGATTTACATATATATGATATACTTATATATTTTACACATATATGTAGTGTTTTGGAGCAGGAGTGATGTTCTAGCAATGATCAGCTGTGATCCAGAATGGAGTCTGGAAATTGAGTGAAACTGACTAACCCAGGTGGTAATGGATCTGGCCACCAGGACATCTCTAGATCTCTAGACTATAGCTGAATGAATCTACTTACCACAGTGTTTGTATCACACTTCCCACTGAGTTCAACTGTTTGAACATCTACCAATAAACTTTTCTCCATTTTTTTCACCACAAATTTAATATCTCTGAGGGTCCAAAATCTAATACAGGTGGTTGACTGGCAATGATCAACTGAGTATTGATTTAAAATGGACTATTTATTTAGAAATTGACATCTCAATTGAATATGGTGGCTGGGAGGCATATAATAAGAGATAAATAAAGGAAAATGTATTATCATTACTCTCTAGTCAAGATTACTCATGCAATCCTGCTTGTTTTAATCCTTTATAATATAGTCTCCAAAAATGTTCCACTGGTTTAACTTAGTTTATTTTATTTTAAGATTTAAATAATGTCTATCTATCCTTATCTAGACTGAAAACTCAATGGCGGCAAGGAATATGGTTGGTTTTTTTCACTGTTTTATCGTCAGTTGCTGGTAAAATATCTGACATATAGTTTCATAAAAATTTTCTAAACATTTAATGGAGTTGAATAGAATTGAACTTCTAAAAACTGAATTTGTTAACAATGTTTCAATTGGAGAAAAAGAAAAGGAAGAATTATGATAGTGAAATCACAAGAAAATAGAACCACCACAGAGAAACCACGGCAGAGGCAGTGTCTTTAGGGTCAAATGATTTGAACAAAAGCAATAGATTAATGGTTTCAGTAATTTACAAAGAGAAGGGTCCTGTCCTGTGCCTACTTTAAGTCATGCCTAATACCATATAGGTGTCTAAGCTATTTTTGAGATATAATTCTCATACCATAAAATTCATCCTTTTGAAATATAAAATTCAGTGGTTTTTAGCACATACACAAACTTATGCAAATGTCAACAATATGTAGTTCCAGAATATTTTCATCAGTCCATTAAAAACTTATGAATTAGTAGTCACTCTTCGTAATCCTTTTCCCTCAGCCTCGGGTAATCACTAATCTACTTTCTGCCTCTATGAATTTATCTATTCTGGATATTTCAAATAAATAGAATCAGACAATATACGGCCTTTTGTGTCTAGCTTCTTTCACTTAGTTTAACCTATTCAAGTTCATCCAAGTTGTAGCATGTATCAGTAATTCATTATTTTTCTGGCTGAACAATATTCCATCATATTGGTATATCACATTTTGTTTATCCATTCATCAGTTGGACATTTGGGTTTTTTCCACTTTTTGGCTATTATGAATAATGCTGCTATGAACACTCATGTGCAAGTTTTTGTGTGAACATTTGTTTTTATTTCTCTTGGTTATGTACCCAGGAATGGAACTTCAGGGAAATATGGTAATCTTATGTTTATCTTTTTGAGGAAATTCCAAACCAATTTCCAAAGTGGCTGCTGTATTTTACTTTCCCACCACCAATGTATTTCAGTCCCAATTTCCGCACTTCCTGTCCTAGACTTGTTATTATCCATCTCTTTTATTACAACCATGCTGGTAGATACAAAGTAATACCTTCTGGTTTTAATTTTCAGTTCCCTCATGACTAATAATGTTGAGCATTTTTCATGTGCTTATTGGTCATTTGGATAACTTCTCTAGAGAAATATCCATTCAAATACTTTGCCCATTTTTCAATCGAGTAATATTTTTATGGTTGAGCTGTATGAGTTATTTATATCTTCTAGATACTTGTCCCTTACAAATGTATTATTTCCAAATATTTTATCCTATTAGATTTTGTTTTTCATTTTCTTGATAATATCATTTGAAATGCACGTGGTTTAATTTTGATGAAATCTAATATATCTTATGTTTTTTCTAGTCATATCTAAGAAACTTTTGTCTAATCCATGGTCACAAAGATTAATGCCCATATTTTATAGTTTCAGTAACTACATTATGTATTTAATGCATTTTGAGTGAACTTTTGTGCATAGTGTGAGGTTGAGTTCCAATTTGATATTTTGCATGCAGATATCCAGTTGTCTCAGCAACGCCTGTTGAAGAAACAATTCTTTCCCTCATTAAGTTATATTGGCACCTTTGTCAAGAATCAGTTGACTTTAAATGTGAAGGTTTATTTCTGAACTCAAAATTCCATTTCACTGACCTCTGCATCTATAATTATGCCAGTACCACACAGTCTTAATCACTGATGTTTCTAGTAATTTTTGAAATTAGGAAATGCTAGTCTCTCAACTTTGCTCTTTTTTTCAAGACAGTTATAGATATTCTGGTTTCATTGAAATTACATGTGAATTTTAGGATCAGCTTGTCAATTTCTGCAAAAAAAGAACCTGGGATTGTGATATAGAATGTGCTGGACTTATAGATCAACATGAGGAGTAGTACTATCTTAACAATAATAAATTTTCCAATTCATGTACATGATATGTTTCTCCATTTATTTAGTTTTTTTTTAAATTTATTTCAAGGATATTTTGTAGTTTTCAGTGTACAAGTCTTACAAATTTGCTAAATTTATTTCTAAGTATTTTATTATTTTTGATGTTGTTGTAAACATATTTTATCCTTAATTTCTTTTTTGGAATAACCATTGCTAGTATATAGAAATATAACCAATGTTTGTATATTTATCTTGTATCATGCAACCTTGCTGAAGTAGTTTATTAGCTTTTTCTTTTCACATAATGTACCTGAGGTCTTTTTATTTGTTGTTTTTTGAGGAAGATTGGC
The DNA here is from genome assembly GCF_020826845.1 of Diceros bicornis minor. Classification (NCBI taxonomy): domain Eukaryota; kingdom Metazoa; phylum Chordata; class Mammalia; order Perissodactyla; family Rhinocerotidae; genus Diceros; species Diceros bicornis. Next base: position 72,986,343 of record NC_080745.1, read on the forward strand.
CCTGTACTAACATCTGTTGCCAATCTTCCTCTTTTTCTTTTTTCTCCCCAAAGCCCCAGTACATAGTTGTATATCACAGTTGTAGAGTTGTTATGTGGGATGTCACCTCAGCATGACTTTATGAGCGGTGAGTAGATCCACGCCCAGGATCCGAACCGGCAAACCCCGGGGCACCAAAGCGGAATGGGTGAACTTAACCTCTACGCTACCGGGCTGGCCCTATAGTTTCTTACCTTTGAAAGTTTTGTATGTGAATTTCTTAGGATTTTCTGTATACGAGATCATTTCATTTGTGAATACAGAAAACTTTACTACTTTTCCAATCTGATGACTTTTATTTATTTTTCTTGCCTAATTGCTCTACCTAGAACCTTCAGTATAATGTTAAATAGAAGGGGGAAGAGTGGATATTCCAGTTTTGTTTCTGATTTTAGGAGGCAAGCTTTCAGTCTTTCACCGTTAAGTGTGATGTTAGCTGTGAGCTTTTTCATAGATGCCTTTTACTAGGTTGAGGAAGTTTGTTGAGGTTTTCTTAACATGGAAGGGGCTTGATTTTGTCAAATATTCTTTTGACATCAATTGAGATGATCATGTGATTTTTCTCTTTTATTCTATGAATACAGTATATGAATTGTTTCATTTTTGTATGTTGAAGCATCCTTGCACTACCGCTCACTTCTTTATGGTATATAATCCTTTGTATATTTTGCTGGATTTGGTTTGCTCACATTTTCTTGAAGAGTTTTGAGTTTATATTCATAAGGGATATTGGTCTGTAGTTTTATTTTCTTATAATACCCTTGTCTGCTTATTAGTGTCAGGGTAATTCTGGCCTGACAAAATAAGTTGGGAAGAATTTTCTCCTCTTCAATTTTGGAAGACTGTGTAAAGGATTAGTGTTAATTTCCCTTCAAACATTTTGTAGAACTCATCAAAGCCATATAATTCTGGGCATCTCTTTTTGGGAAGTTTTTGATGACTAATTCAATTGCGTTTCTTGTTAGAGACTGTATTAGTTTCCTCAGCCTGCTGTAATAAAGTAGTACAAACCATGTAGATTAAAACAACAGAAATTTATTCTCTCATACTTGTGAAGGCTAAAAGTCCAAAATCATGCTATTGGCAGGGCCATGCTCCCTCTTAAGGCCCTAGAAAAGAACTCTTCCTTGTCTCTTTCTACCTTCTAGGGCTTGGTTGCTGGAAATCTTTGGTGTTCCTCAGCTAGTCAATGCATCACTCCAATGTCTGTCTCCATTTTTACATGGCCTTCCTTCCTCTGTGTGTCTTCATGTCCAGGTTTCCTTATACTTGTAAGGACACTGGTTATTAGATTTAGGGCCCATCTTAATCCATTATGACCACATCTTAACTTGATTACACCTGCAAAGATCTTATTTCCAAATAAGTTCACATTCACAGGTTCCAGGTAGATATGAATTTTGGGCGGACATTATTCAGCCCAGTGAAGTTTTTCCCTCTAACCTCCCAAAATTTACATCCTTCCCACGTACAAAATGCATTACTCATCTCAACATTCTCCAATGTCCTACTCCACTGCAGCATCAACTCTAAGTCTAAAATCTCATCTAAACATCATAAACTCAAAAATTCGGAAGCCTCATCATCTAAATTAGGTATAGGTGAGACTCTGTGTATGATTCATCTTGGAGCAACATCTCTCTCCATCTGTGAACCAGTGAAACTAGAACACAAGATATCTGTTTCCAAAATGCAATGGTGGAGCAAGCACAGATAGGATACATATTCACATTCCAAAAGGGAAAAATTGGAATAAATAAAGGGTCATAGGTCCCAAACAAATTTGAAACTCAGCAAGGCAAATTCCATTAGATTTCAAGTCCTGAGAACAATTCTTGTTGGCTAGATGCTCTGTCCTCTGGGTCCTGAGGAGTTGCCCCACTGCTCTGGCAGCAGCCCATTCCCTTGAGCACTCTGAGATGGCACTGCGCTCTCAACAACAGAGGTGTTGGTTGCCCCACCCTCTTTGCCTATGGAAGCGGCTGGGGCTCTGCTCTCTGGACCTGCGAGGGCAGACATGGCCTCATCCTCTCAAACTGTTTCCTCCTTTAGAATTTTGAATGTCTGACAGGCTCCCTTCATTTTGTCCTGTCTCTGTCCCCTTCCATCCAAGCTGGCAGTGTTTCTGCTGATATGACATTTTCAAAAACTTTGTTAGTCTTCTATGGATGTCAAGGGGATCCACACTATTAGAACTGAGGGTACTCTACAGATCCTTTTCTGACAATCCTATCTCTGTTGCTGGCTTCTGCTGAGATAGTTGATTGGAGTCATATGCGACAGGCCTAATATTTTCAGCATAAAGTTTTCTAGCCACATCCTTGGTGGTTTCTCCAAAGCATGCTTTAGTATCTTTTGCAATATTAATAGGCTGAGAATTTTCCAAGTTATCTAGTTTTGGTTCCTTTTTAGATAATAGTCCCTTCCTCAATTTATTTCTTTCCTCTCACATTTTACTACAAGCCACAAGGAGAAACGAAGCTACACCTTGCACACTGATTGGAAATATTCTCAGTTAAATATCCAGGTTCATTGCAAACAAGTTATACTTTCCACCCAACTCTAGAACACAAGTCAGCCAAGTTGTCTGCCACTTTATAACAAAGATCATCTTTCCTCCATTTTCCAATAACATGTTTCTCATTTCCATCTGAGATCTCACTAGAAGCAACTTTAACCTCCATATTTCTACCAACAATCTCTTCAAGGCCATCTGGGGTTTTCTAATACACACTTTAAATTATTTCAGCCTCTATCCATTACCCAGTTTTAAAGCCACTTCCACATTTTGAGCTATTTGTTACAGCAACACATCCACTTCTGATACCAAAATTTGAATTACTTTCCCCGAACTGCTGCAACAAAGTACTCACTTCTCTTTCTAGGTTCTTACAGTAGAATGTTAGATTATAAATTTCAAATTTTCCTTTTTTAGTATATCATTTTACACTATAAATTTCCCCCTAAGCACTATGTTAGTTGCATCCCTTAAGTTTTGGTATGTTGTGCTTTTGTTTTTGTCCATATCAAAGTATTTTCTAATTTATTTTCTTTGATCCATTGATTATTAATGAGAATGTTTGCTTAATGTCCATGTATTTGTGAATTTCCAAAATTTTGTTCTGTCATTGATTTCTAAGTTTATTTCATTTTGGTTAGAGAATATACTTTGTATGATTATAACCCACTTAATTTTACTTAGTCGTTTTTTATATCCTAGCATATGGCTTATCCTGGGGAATGACTCAAGTGCACTTGAGAGGAATACATATTCTTCTGTTGTTGGATAGAGTGCTTGTCTTTGTTTTTTGGGGGGCAGCTATAACAAAATGCCACAGACTGGGTAGCTTATAAACAACAGAAATTTATTGCTTACAGTTATGGAGGCTAGGAAATCCAAGATCAAGTGGCCAGCATGGTTAAGTTTTGGTGAGAGCCTACTTCCTGGTTCATAGCATGCTTCTTCTTGCTGTGTCCTCACATGGTGGAAGGGGCTGGAGATCTCTATGGGGTCTCTTTTATAAGGCACTAATCTCATTCATGAGGGCTATACTCTCACGATTTAAGCACCTCCCAAAGGCCCCACCTCCTAACACCATCATCTTTGGGGTTTAGAATTTCAACATATGAATTTAGGGGGACACAAACATCCAGGCCATGGCAGTGCTCCATAGATATTTAGTCAGTCTAGTTGGATTATAGTGCCTTTCATGTTTTCTATTACCTTGTAGATCTTGTCTCTTGTTTTGCTACCCATTATTGAAAGTGGAGTATTAAAGTCTCCAACTTTTGATGTTCTTTCCATAGAGACATGTTGTTCTCATATTTTCTTGTAGTCCTTTATGCATGGTTTACTGTGTTGTTTCAATATATTTAAAATACAGAAACAGAGAACACACTCATTTGGGAAATAAGAAACAGTTCTTAGAAAGTTAAGTCTCTTGGTTTTGCATCCCTGACTTTTTGAAGTAAAATGAAAAGGGGCAACAAATACCCTCTTCAATAAATTTTGTATCTTGGCTTCATTAAGGACAATTTCTAGCGAATGCTTATTTTTTCCTGTGTATGGGTCGTACTTTCTTGTTTCTTTTCATGTGTTATAACTGTTTCGTTGAAAACTGAATGTTTTAAATAGAATAATGTGAGTCCTCTGGAAATCAGATTTTCCTCCTCTGGATATGTTGTTGTTGCTGTTTGTTGTTTTTATTCTTGTTGATACTGTTTGTTTGCTTAGTGACTTTGCTGATCTAACTTTGTAAAGTCTGTACACTTTGTCTTCTGTGGCCAACGTAGTTTCTGCTCAATTAGCTTAGTGTCAGTTAATGATTGAGTAGATGTTGCCTTAAGTGCCTGGAATGAATAAGTCCCCCAGACTTTGCCAAGAGATTCTGTGTGCATTGGGGGGCATACCTTCAATGCTCAGGTAGGCAGTTTACAATTCTGCCTTAGTCTTCACTTCCTGCTTGTGCAGAGCTTCAAGGTCAGTCAGAGGTGAGATCTTAGGGCTTTCTCAGGTCTTTCTTGAGCATGCATATAGGCCTATCCATGTTCATGGCCTTTCAGATTCTCAGGAATATGTCAGAACTTTATGGACATCTCATTCCCCAGATTTCCCTTTTAGGTTTTTTTGACCATTTTGTTGTTGCTCTAACTGTTATCATCACATCTGGCAGCTGAAATGTTAAACAATTACCACTGATTGTTTTTGACAAGTATCCCAGGAGAAAAAGCTGTCCATACTAGGTAGGCTCTGCATGAGGTCAAGTAAAGAAAAATCCTGCAAATGGAGTTTTCTGGGGAATTTCTAGATAAGTCAAATAATGACACTTTTCTGGGAATGGAGCTTTGTAGGAACCTCAACCCAGTTTTTTTGGAGGAACTTCAACTCAGTTTTGCCCCAGTGGTTCTTAGGCGCCTGGTTTTTACTGTGATTATAGAGCTGTTGGTTTTCAAGGTTACCACTGAGCCAGGTAGAAAAGGACGGAGATAGAATAAGTTAAAACACCACAAAGCTTGTTATTCTTACTGAGACAAAACCATTATTTTTTCTGGAACAAATGCTCTATGGATTGTTGCAAGTGTTTGACTAATTTCCAGACTTCTCAAAAAGTTGACATTCACAATTTTTGCCAGTGTTCTCTTTGATTTTATGAAGTATAGAAATTTTGTAAGTCCATACTCCATCATTCTGACATTATCCTCCTACTATGTTCTTATGCTTACACAGGAATTACTATTAATTGATGTCACCAGAACTTTCTTTAAGATGCTAAAAGAAAAGTGCGAAGTTGTTCAAAATGCTGTGAAAGTCAAATTGGAAAATATCTCTTTCATGTAGTAAATATATAATTAGATATACCTTCTCATGGGCTAATCATTAAAATCATTTATGGGAAGGCAGGAATAGCCTTATCTGTACAGAAATGATATAGGTAAAGAGGGAATGTGCTTGAATGCCTGTCAGGAAATGTTACAGCCTAGATATATTTATGTCTTCTAAAAGGTGTGTAGAAAATAGCATCTTCCAAAATGAAAATAAAAATAAAAATTTTTAAAAAGGAATTTTTTTAAAGAAAAGGTTTTCACTATGACAACTTGAAAGTATCAATTTGAGTTTTTATATCTATAATTTATTGTACTATAAAATGAATATGGCATATGCATCTGTCTCAGAAATTACATTATAAATATAACATGGTTTTTGAATGTATAATGATTAAGTATATTTTTTAGTATTAAACAAAAGATTGATTTAAAGCAGCAAAATGAAAATATTTTCTTTTAGCTCAACATGTTTTATTTGATGGTTTTTAAAACGTATCACAAAAATTATCTTGTGTGAAATATCAGAAGACACACTGAGTTTGGCTCACAGTTCTTCTAATTGTTTTGTAGAAAGAAATGCCATTAAAATGCTCATAGAAATCCTCAGTTATACCATAATTTGTGGGAGGGTAGAAGAAATAAAATTTTAAAATTCAGCAAATATTTTGATCAATTACTCTGTATAAGGCTGTTCAGTACCTAAACATGCCTTTCTAAACAGGACATAATATGGGTTCTCCAGGCACCATAGAGTTTAGAGAAGCTTGGTTCAAACCATTAACATCATATACTATGAAAATAAAATCCTCCTGGACTTGAATGAATGTAGTGTTTAATGGAGAAGATATGAAAAGTACAGGAATATTTATAATTCAGTCGAACATGTTACCAATGGTGGGAAAGAAATAAAGTATATTCCGTATATATATATATTCTGAAATAAAGTATATTCCCCATTTCTTCCCCATTTCTCTTTCCCAACCGGAGAACCCTCTCTATCTTCATAAGATATCTTCATAAGATATCTTCATAAGATATCTTCATAAGATAGAGAGGGTTCTCCGGTTGGGAAAGAGAAATGGTTCTTAAAAAGTTATGCCTTTCACTGCTGCATCCTTGACTTTTTGAAGTAAAAATTACATGGGGCAACAAACACAGTCCTCGACAAATTCTGCTGTTCAAGCCTAAATGTACTACAATCCCATTAATAAATCCTCTACGTTAATCAAGTGCGTCCTTTGGCATCCTGTACATAGCGTATCCATTCCTGGCTCTTTTCTCTTGGTTATACTGTTTTCACTACCTTGGATGTCCTTTTGTTTTCCTCTTCTGTGCGAATTTTCCTCAGTCTTTGAGGTCCATCTCCATCCCCCTCATCTCTACCTTCTTATGGACATTTTTTTATTCCATTTTTTCACACATGTTTTCTGTGCTACACCATGCCCTTGACCCAGCCTTGCCCCTTCCACATCCTTTCAGTTCAAATGTCCAACAGAAATTCACAGGAATTCCAGTTTAGTGGGACAAAACTCTTATTAGCTCAGTTTGGTTCAAATGTCCAGTCCTCTTCCAATCAACTGCGAATTGATCAAGATGCACTGTTGTAAGTAGGTGATTTGTGGAAAGTTCTAGGAAATGTGGGAGGCAAGGTTGTGTGGGTGGTGTAGCGAACGGAAAAAGTGTTTCCTTTAGCACATAGCACATAGCACAGTTCATTGAATCCTTCTCTAATTGTGTAATGTATAGGAATTAATATTAAATTTCTAATAAAATCATAAACTTCTTCCTACAGGGAATATTGTCTTTCACCTCACAACTCAGGTATTAAAATTCTATGACAGGCTAGTTTATAAACCGATTGAAATAAAGAAGAGAAAACATAAATTTAAAGAAACTTCTGTCTCTTAATAGTGGGAGGGCCATCTGGCCTGCGGTACAGAGTCTGTACAACCCCTCCAGCCAGAAGTTGATACGAAAGTGAGAGGTTCTGAGGTATGTAGATGGATAAGATCATATTTAACAAAAAAGTATAATCAGAACCAACTGGGCTCTAGTGGATAGGAGTTGGGTTCATCTGCTTGCACTGCCTGGTGAGACAATCAATCAGAGTTGCTTTGGGAAAGTAAGACATGGTGCTCCTAGGGTTCAATAGCAAAGCATAATATAGATGGTTTCCAAATGTTGTTCAGCTCCCAGTGAACACCTGGTGGAGGTGGTGGCCTGGCCTGGTCTCAGCAACCGCACAAAGCCTCAACTTGGGAGGACAGAACATTTGGAATTAAGCATTGGCCTTCCACTCTTCTTTCTACCCCAATGTCTTATTTGCCCAGCAACTCTCATGTTCTATCACAAGAGAAAATTGCCCTAGTTTCTAATCAATCCGCACTACGGGGAATGGCTCTGAGAGTATCAATTGTATCTCCAATGAATCAGGACCTCTGGGGTGCTGTCCCCAAAAGTATGACCATTTTAAAGTGAGATGCTTCTGGGTCCAGTGGCTAGAGGCCAGAGCAGGCAGCAGTGGTTGCTGGAGCCAGTGGCATGCACCTACTGAGCTGTGGGGGCCAGCAGCAGGAGCCTGTGTAGTGGCAGGAGCTGGTTGCAAACACACGTGTAATGGCAGGGGGCCAGGGCCAACTGCAGGTGCACTGGCAATTGTGGATTGGTAAGCACACGTGGCTGTTGGTAAGCACATCTGTAGCTGCAGGGTCTCACCTCAGGTGCATGCACAGGAGTGGAGGACGATGATGGGAGTTGGGCCAGGGGCATGCAGGTGCATAGCTGGAGGGACTAGCTACAGGTGATTCCAGTGGTTCAGGCCAGTCATAGGAGACAGGGCCTGAGCCAGGCCAACAAGTAGCTGTGGGAGCCTTGGCTGTTGGTGTGCAGTATAGTAGCTCCCCTTATCCACAGGGGATATGTTCCAAGACCCCCAGTGGATGCCTGATACCATGGATAGTACTGAACCTTATATATACTATGTTTCTCCTATAATCACCTATGATAAAGTCAAATTTATAAATTAGGCACAGTAATAGATTAACAACGATAACAAATAATAAAATAGAACAATTATAATGATATACTGTAATAAAAGTTACGTGAATGTGGTCTCTCTCTCAAAATATCTTATTGTGCTATACTCACTCTTCTTCTTCTTGTGTTGATGTGAGATGATAAAATGCCTATGGAATGAGATGAAGTGAGATGAATGATGTAGGCACTGTGATATGGCATTAGGCTACTATTGACCTTCTGATGATACTCAGGAGGATCTTCCGCTTCTGGACCGCGGTTGCCTACGTGTAACTGAAGCCGAGGAAAGTGAAAGCACAGATAAGGGGAGACTACTGTACCATGGCTGCAGGGTCTTGCCACAGGTGCGCGACGGTGGAGGCCAGTGTTGAGAGTCCAGCTGGAGGCATGCAGGTGCACAACTGGAGGTGCTAGCTACAGGTGAGCCTGGTGGTGCAGGCCAGTGACTAGAAATAGGGCCAAATCTGGGCCCACAAGCAGCTGTGGGGATCTTGGCTGTGGGTACGCACTTCCATGGTTGCAGGATCTTGCCACGGGTGCTCACACCGCAGTAGAAGCTGGTAATATAGGTCAGGCCGGCGGCCTGCATGTGCACAGCTAGAGGATCTAGCCCCAAGTGCACACACAGCAGTGGGAGTCAGCCATGGAGTCTAGGCTGGCATTTTGCATTCATGCAGCCACAGAAGCCTGGGCTGGGGCAGGTGTGGATCCTGAGTTCTGGTGGGGGTAAGGAGGAGGGAGTGGACAGGGAATCACATGGCTGGTGTCTGTGAACGTGAATACCTTTAGGGTAAAAACTGATTAAATCTGCAGGGGGCCCATGGTGGCTGTGCTGTCCATTCATTTCTTCAGCGGTGAAAGCTGCTGAGATTGCCTGCAGTGCCCATCACCAGAAATCACATTCGCTCCTGCTGCATGGATGATACTGCTAACCCCTGCTCTTCTTCCTGCTTCCTAGCCATCTCCATACATCTCAGCTCTGCTGGTCTCTGGGTGGGGTGAAACCAAAGTAGGTCCTTTGGTGACCCAAAAGGTTGGGGAAGCTGCTCACTCACTCTGCTTTCTCTTTCCAGGTGAGGGGAACTCTTTCTAGCTGGGGAGTTTCCTCTTGGTGCTGAGCAGTGCTGGCCTGGGGGATGGGATAATGCACGCAAAATGAAGATTTTTCTTCCTTCACTTTTTGTGTGGTTATTCTCAGGTTTTTTGTTCCACTGTATTGTTAAAGTTTCTTAAGTGGACTCCTTAGCTCTCCCAGAGCTGTTTTCGCTCATGGATAGCTGTCTAATTGTCGACCTTTGTTGGGAGACGAAGGCTGGGGTCTCCTACTTTGCCATCTTGGTGATGTCACTCTCCATATAATTTTAATTGAGTACATTTTTTTCTTGGAAAGCATCTATAGAATTCTATTCGATTTTTCTCTTGATAATTGCTTTTTAGCATGCCATATATTGCAGATTAATCATTTCCAATATGAAGGTTAGGTGGAAGTTACTCAATTTTGTGGTTAAATTGATTTGAAAATATAGAAATGATCGTTGCACTTGTATTAAGGTCTGAAGCACGCTGTTGGAACTATAGTTTAAACTTGGAAATTTGTAGACTGAGCACTGAAAATTTGTGTGAGAATGATGATTTTACTTCTTGTTTTAACTCTTGTCAGCATGGAAGGTTATAAAGCAGTTGACACTACCTGTGCTTCAAACAACATTCGTTTTTATGGAAATGACTTTAAGCCAATGTAAGTTTTGCATACAAGCTCTGTTTTGCCTTGAAATTTTAGATTGAAATCACTAAGAAATATTATCAAGTCTGCAACAGAAGCTAATTTCTACAGCCAGTCAGCATTTAATGGTAATGATTCAGGGCAGTTCTCATTCAGAACAATTTCAATTTTGGCCCTGACATCTAAGATCATAATAAAACTTCACCACTGGTACACCATCAACCTGCTGTGTAGTAAAGCAAGTTAAGAAAATCAGCTTCTATTTCTGACAAAAATTCATAGAACAACGTTTAAGTCCGCTAGAGCGATGACGTTCACTGTTGACAGTACTGATTCAACACCACACAATAGATTAAAATATTTTCCATATAGCACATGCTGATGAATAATATAATAAACATAAGCATTAAACAACTTACATTTTCACAAGCTTTGTAAATCTGCCCAAAAAAGCCTTTTATGCTTTACCTATACTTTCATTACCATCAGTTGTAACACATCATAGTAGTTTCCACTTCAGCTTTTAATCAATTAGTATTTTCTCAAATTCTTTGAAAATATTTTTGCCTGTAGTTATTCCATGCAGGCTATTCATAGGGGCTAATTCTTCAATCACTTCACACTCAGTATTGACTCCTGGAAAAAGTAAAATCTGTTAACTCATCAAGAGTCATGGAAAACAACTCAAAATCATCCATTTTATTTTTCAATTGACCATTGATATTGCTCTCAATCTCCACAACTCTTTAATTTATTTTTTTCAAAGAAGGCAAATAGTTTTTAACAAGTTTGTTTCTCTCTGGACACATTTCTTTTGCTATTGCAATCAAACAGGGTTTAATTAACTCACCATTGGTAAACCATTTTCTTTACTTGGCTAACAAATGAGTTGCTCAGACACTTCAGTTGCAGTCTCATTTCTATTTCTGTGAAGAAATTCCGCTGTGATGAGGTATTCTGTTTTTAGTTTTCTTGCTTTTCTAAACACTGCTTCCCAGTGTGTAGGGATATTGGGATAGGTGCTTAGTTTGGTAATATCAATGTACATGCTATTCTTTTAGAATAGCTATAATGCTATTTCATAATAAATACAAAACTTTGACATCTAATTCAATAACAAAATAATCCACACTCTATTGTGCCTTTAAACCACAACATTATTTCTTCTTCTTCTTCTTCTTATTTCACATTGTGAGTATGCACTAGCAATCAAAAAGATAAATAAAGTATCTTGATATTTTATTCCATATTTGAGTGCCATATATGAGGCACCAAAACACTAACAAGTTATAACGGTATCATGCCAAGTTGTAGAGTGCCAAGCAGCAGTGCAAAGTGATGAGAGAACCACATATGGTCTCTGTTGCCAGTACTCAACTCCACCATTACAGCAGGAAAGCAGGCATGGGCAATAAATGAGCATAGTTGTATTGCATGACATTTTATTTATGGATATTTATATTTGAATTAAGTATAATTTTCATGGATCAGGAAATATTATTATTCTTTGTTTTTTTTCAGTCATTTAAAAACAGCTCACAGGCCATGCAAAAACAGGAAGTGGGCCAGATTTAGCCCTCAGTCTAGTTTGCAGAGCCCTGATTTACAGTATGGATTTTGATGTTGGCATTCTTGTCTCCATTACTTTCTTAAGCAACTGAATTCCTGAATAACATGTATAAGCTTTAATTTCCCTATCTATAAAATTAGAATAATAGTAATAACTATGTCATAGGGCCATTGTGAAGATCAAGCAAGTTTATGTTTATAAGATACTCAGCTTGGTGCCAGGTACATAATAACATATGTTGATAATAATCATTATTTTGGGTTTCCATCTCTGTTGACTATAGATTTAGGAGTTAATTTAGTGGGTTAATTGTCAATCAGCCCAGGCACAAAGATATTTTTATTCCATGGAATCTTCCAGAAAAATAAAATGCCAAATATTTAAACCTCAATTACTATTTCAGCCCTGTTAGTTAACAGACAGGGAAAAAACTTGTCTAAAGTTGATGAGAGTAGAGCATCTGAGGACACATTTGTGGACCAGGTATAATTGATTCACTTTGTTATTTATATCAAGAATCTACAGGGTGAGAAATCTAGAGAAGTCCATCCTTTCCACCCACAGGAACAGCCAGGTTACATAAGAGAACACATCCTTTGCTCAGAGGCCCAAGAGCTTTAAATAGCATTAGCTAACACCACTCAATACTTTTAGCAATTGTATATAAATACATTCAAGAGAAAAAGTCTTCAGTTTGCAGAATTGTTATTTTAATAGCCTCAAGTTGTATATCTTCACTCTGTAAAATGGTTAGATAGAAAATTAGTTATTGCAGTACACTTATTTTGAAATGTCTAGTAGATCTTGAGTGGAAAACAAATATAGAAGGATTCTATTTATTTTTTTCTATACAGAACAATGAAGATAGAAAGAAAGTGTTGAGTCCCTATTTATTGGTGCAAATTGTCCAGGAGCCAGAACCAAGTGCTATCCCTCATTTGATCATTTGAAAATATTTATACATTCAGCTCAATTACTGTTGGAGGGAGAGTAAGCCAGTCTCCAAAACTGGTGACAGTTACAGGGTGACCTTGGGGAACCGTAACTACAGGTCACACTCTGTTCTTCAGTCCCCAACTGTCTCAGATAACACACAATGTAGATGAAAGCAACATCTTTGACATGCAAACATAGCTTTAATACAAGTCTTAGAGTTCCAACTTCCAAGCATATTGTTTTTCCTGTACAAAAAACTAAAAATTTTAGCAGACGCTAACTTCAACTAATATTATAAGAATTTATAGAGCAACCAAAATGGAAATATCCACACTTCACAATATACTGTAGTATACAGCAAGACCACAGGAAGCGTACAAAAGGACAGATTTTCTTTGTTAAATCCAGTTTCAAGTCTATTTCACATCCACTTACACTAGTCCAATATAGCCCTTCCCGTGATAATAGTTTGAACGCAATTATAATTTCCCATCCTTCATTACCTGAGCCCTAGCATAATTTGCTTATAATCAGTTTACATCAAGTTGATTGTTCTCCTTCCCTTTCAAATATAGGGATGGGGATGGTGAGAAGAAAATTTGCCAATACAACTAAATTGCAGAGCTCATCCCATCACAGTGTTGAGGGACACATAAAGGGCATTAAACGTAAATGCACATTACAATAGCTCAAGTCCAGACTAAATTGGTGCATTTACTTTTCAATTGCATTTGATTATTCAAATGATGTTATTACCATTATAATAACTGTTTTAATTTGCCAGTGTGGATAAATGGCAAATAAAATGAAAACAACCGTGGGCACAAATATAAAACAAAGATGATAATTTGCTCTGAGCACCTATTTGGAGGGCAATTAATCAGGCAGCATTCCACTCAAGAAGCTTGAAGCAGGGGCCAGCCCTGTGGCGTAGTCGTTAAGTGCGTGCGCTCCGCCACCATGCCCACCGATGCACTGCTTGCCAGGCCACGCTGTGGCGGCGTCCCATACAAAGTGGAGGAAGATGAGCACGGACGTTAGCTCAGGGCCAGTCTTCCTCAGCAAAAAAAGGAGGAGGATTGGCATGGATGTTAGCTCAGAGCTGATCTTCCTCACAAAAAAAAAAAAAAGAAGAAGAAGAAGCTTGAAGCAGTGTGTCAGGCAGAGTCTGGATATTTACAACCAGGGAGGAAGATGTGGAAAGGACATTAAACTTGAAAATAAGCTCTGCCACTGAGTTTTTGCGCGGTATTGGACAAATCACTCCACCTCTTTGCCATTTGTATCACATGCACTTCTGTTTAATGCTGCCATGACTTTGCTTAAGTTGTCTCCTCTGCTGAGACTGTCCTCCTCCCTTTCATCCAAGACCCACTTGGTAACCTTTCTCATTTGAAGTTTCAGCTCCAACAGCATCGTAACATATGTCCTTCCTGATCTTTTCAGGTAGATTTAGCTGTATAAAGCACTCAAAGTATAAAATTCTAGGCCGGCAGGTATTTTTTTCCCTTCTAGCACGTTAAACATGTCATTCTGTTGTCTTTGGCCTCCAGTTTCTGGTGAGAAGTTGCTGGAATTTGTATTTTTATTTCTTTCTATACCATATATGGTTCATTCTCCTTCTGCTTTCACTGTTTTTCTCCATTTTCAGTGCCCAGCAGTTGACTAAGATGTATCTTGATAGATTTTTGTTTGTTCATTTGTTTATTTCTTCTGCTTGGATTCAACTGAACTTCCTGGACCTCAGAGTTGCTGGTCTTGGAGAAACTTGGGAAAAACGTATTCTTTAATTCTAATTAAATTTGGTTCCTTTTTATGTTTCATTATCTCTCCTCAACTCCTAATATCTTTCCCTATATAGTCATCATTTCAGTGGTCTGTTAACTTACTTATCAAGTTATTTTAAAGGCTTTGTTAATTTCAACATTTGAGCAATTTGTGACTCTCTTACTTTAGAGTAATATTCCTCTTCACTGTGGCTGATACTTTCTGTTTTCTTTTTGCATCTAGCATTTTTTTAATTTATTCAAGACAATGTGGGTGATGCATCAGAGCGACTCTGGTTTCTGCAATCATCCACTGAAGACAAATGATTTTGTTTTTTATCCGCCAATTAAATCACTGGCACATCAAATTGACCTTATAGAGCAGAGATCAGCAAAACACAGCTATGGACCAAATCTAGATCACCACCTGTTTTTATAAATAAAGTTTTATTGGAACACAGCCACATCCATTTGTTTAGGTATTATCTAAGGCTGCTTTGGGGCTAGAATGGCAGAGATGAGTCATTGCTACAGAGGTTGCATGGCCTACAAAGCCTAAAATATGTAATATCTGACTCTTTACAGAGAAAGTTTACTAATCCTTGTTCTAGGGTATAAGCCTGACATGTGTATTTTGGAAAAAAAGAATATTCCCGGATGATTTTAATGCATACCCTTATATAGAAACCACTCTATTAACATAACTATAAGATTCTTTACATTTCTGAGGTTCTTTAATTCTAGATATCAGTGTGGATATTGAAGTATAAATTCATGAAATAGAGCATGCAACTTTAATCTTAGAGTAATGACACAAAATCCCCTCTCTCCTAGTGGTTAACTTATATTGATACTGTTACTCTCTTGTAAACATTAAAAAAAGGCATTTGGGAGGCCAGGAAACCAAGAAAAATAATCTCAAATATAGCTGTGGTCTAAGATTCAGAGCATATTTATCATATTTTACTCTTTTGTTTGATTTGCTTTGTTTTGTTTTTGTTCCTTTTTCTTCTTCACCAAATTAGCTGTTTTCTGCATGGCTAAGAATACAGCATTTGGCCGTCAGAGGCAAAGAGATACCACAACCAGATAAGGTACTCATCGTAATTTACTTTGGAACAATGTATGAGAATTTTCAGATGTCAATTTCAGAGATTTTGGACACAAATGAGGTGGGAAATGCTCGTTAATCAAGCCCAAGCTGCCTATTTCTCAAAGGACAGAGAATCAATATAGGTCAGATTTTCTATTTCTCCAAAGCCTATCTCACTAAGCACCTTGAAAGAGACTTTATGGGCAGTTTTCCTGTAGATTTACTGCTTGGCATGCAAGAACATCAACCTCTTTAAATGTTGGGCAGAGAGCACTTTAAATTGTGAAACAGGTATGCCTGATGAAAGGGTACAAACAATCAAACACCAATTCCATTCTATGGGAATGTATTCTCTAATAAGATAGTGATGTGGGCAGACGAATTTTGATTTTTCATGTTGCATGCCTGATTAATTGCCCTCCAAATAGGTGCTCAGAGCAAATTATCATCTTTGTTTTATATTTGTGCCCTGATTTTAGAAAGAATGATTCTGTCATTCTCCACTCCTAAAACAAATAGAAACACAACCTTTGCCAAGACGAATGATAAAAAAAAATCAGATGAAAATATTTTAAATATATATGAGAGAAAAGAGTTATTATACTAAATACATAAAGAGCTCCTACTATCAATAAGGAAAAATAAATATTATAATAGATTAACATCCAAAATATACGTAAAAGCGAATATATTAAATACTAGTTTTCACTAATATTACGATATAATTTAAACATCAAAATTTATTATTAATGTCTTATCTTACTATGAAACCATATAGAGGAAACTTAAATGCATATTATAAAGTGAAAGAAGCCAATCTGAAAAGGCTACATACTGTATGATTCCATCTATATGAAATTCTGGAAAAGCAAAATTATGGAGACAATAAAAAGATGAGTATTTGTTGGCTGCATGGGCAAGGTAGTGGAGAAATGAATAGGCAGAGCACAGAGGATTTTTAGGGCAGTGAAAATACTATGTATGATATGATAATGATAGGTATATATCTATCATATATATATACATATATATATGCATTTATCCAAACTCATATAATATTCAACACTAAGAATGAACCCTAAGGTAAGCTGTGGACTTTGGGTGATTGTGATGTGTCATGTAGTTTCATCCTTAGTAAAAAATATACCATTCTGACGAGAGATGTTGATAATAGGGGGAGGCTATGCGTAAGGGGAATCTCTGTACTTCCCTCTCAATTTTGTTGTAAACCTAAAACTGCTGTAAAGAAATAAAGTCTTAAAAGAAAAAGATACAGGGGCTGGCCCAGTGGCATAGTGGTTAAGTTCACATGCCCTGCTTTGGCGGCCTGGTGTTCGCAGGTTCGGATCCCAGGCACGGACCTACACAGTGCTCATTAAGCCATGCTGCGGCAGGCGTCCCTCATATAAAGTAGAGGAAGATGGATACGGATGTTAGCTCAGGGCCAATCTTCCTCAGCAAGAAAGAGGAGGATTGGCAACAGAAGTTACCTCAGGGCTAATCTTCCTCACAAAAAAAAAAAAGAAAAAGAAAAAGATACGCACACATGTACATGGGCATATATGTATATGGAAATTATGGTACAGCATTCTTTCAATGGAATTCAAAGTAATCATTATAATAATTTCTATTAATAATGTAAGTTATGCTCTTTTTTTTCTCTAAAAATGCTAGTTAGCTAGCTGGAGAGTATATGTATTATTATATATCCCTCCATATCATTATCCATTATTTGTTATGCATATGTACAAAACCAGAAATATTTACACCAGAAGGTGTTCATCTTTGTGTGAGGAGGTTATAATGATTCTTATTTTCTTCTATGTGCTTTTGTTATGCAGTTTCCAAATTGTTTAAACAAAACATCACATTTATAATCATTTAAAGACAATTAATGCTATTTTAAAAATAAAAGAGAACATATTTCCTTCCAAAGTACTTTTCCCCCATCACATTTCCCTCTTTGTCGCTCTAACTTTCTTAAAGGCAAAGGTCAATGGGCGCATCCTCAAGTGTAAGAAAACTAGAGGCATTTACCATGACCCTGTCTCCAAAGTTCTTCAGAATGCCCCGGGCCTGTGATAACATTCTTGGAAGAAAGAAACGTAGATCTTCTAAGGTTGAACTTGGCAGGCAAGTTGCAGCAGGAGAAAGGCGAGTACCTTCAGAACTGAAAAACTTTTCTACGCCAGTTCCTCTATTAACTGGGTAAGGCACTTCACAACTTGGGAACTTATGGGTTTTATTTATGAAATAACTTTGGCTAGCTCATCTCAAACATCTGGCAGCTTGATTTCCAGTAATTATGATTAAACCCCAAATCTGTTGAGTTTTAAAAGTGCATATGTTATTTATAAGACAGTATTTTTTAGGGGTCACTTAATATAAGTTAAGCAGCCTATTAATGAAATAGTATTTATAGTGTTTAAGAAGGTGGGCTCTATGAAACAATCTTTTATCTATAGATATTAACCTATAGATAATACCTATAGATCTATTTGGCACCAAAAACTGACAACCTGTTAGATGCAATAAATATTGACATAAAAGTTATAGCAATAGTAACAGCAGTGATGATAATATTAAAAATAGTATTGTAGTAATTAAATGTAATTGAGAACTCCCTCTGTTTTACCTCCAGGTATTTATGATATGTGTAATATTTTGCCTACCT
Organism: Diceros bicornis minor; assembly: GCF_020826845.1. NCBI lineage: Eukaryota > Metazoa > Chordata > Mammalia > Perissodactyla > Rhinocerotidae > Diceros > Diceros bicornis. The sequence continues at coordinate 73,004,505 of NC_080745.1, forward strand.
CATCTTCCAGATATTCAATATGTAGTGCCAAAGTCAGTACATTAAAACTAAATTAGTAAAGCCAAATTATCATGTATTAATTAACCATCAACACTACTTCCTGGCATTTATAAGCAAAGCATGTCCCCGTTCTGTGTCTCTCATCCTAAGGTCTCTGTTAAGCTCCTGGTTTTTGTGTTTTCAATCTTTATGTTCATTTCCTTCAAGTCAGTGTAAAATTTTGTCCCTTGATACCCTAAAGACAGCCAATAGCACACAATATCTCTTATTTTAATTTATTGTTAAAAAGTTTTATAAGTTAGACTCTGACAAAAATAACATAAAATAGTAATTTAAGTAAATTAATTCATTTAAAATCCTCCCCAAATCTACTACCCCAATATTATAACCAATATTTCATAACTATTTCAAATAATTTCATGTAGGTGCTTATATGAGTAAATGTGAACTATGATTTTTTTATAAAGGAATAATCATTATTTTTTGCTCCTTTCTTCTGCTGTTACTTTTTCCCCATCACCTGCCAAAGCCATCATTGTTCCCCGATGTAAATAAAAAATATAAAATGTGTGTATCTCATTGTACATAAATTTTATCTCATAAGAAACAAGGAACTGCAAAACATTGATCTCTAGTTAATGATATGCATTCAATAAAACATTCAGATGTAACTACTGAAAACCACAACTTATTTTGAAGTGTAGCAAAAAGTGATGGATCAACAGATGAATAGATGGATGTACAAGAAGCACTATAAAATATTAATTGCATAATAAAGATTGTAGATATATAGGTATTCACTGCAAAATTCTTTCAACTTTTTTATGTTTGAAATTTTTCATGAGAAAATATTGGATCAAAGTAACTAGAAAACCCCAAATTCCTGGAGTACAAAACAACAGCAGACATTTCTAAAGACCAGGCATGATATTTTCACAATAATCTGGGAAAGAAACAATGAGGGCATAACCTGGGCAAGGTACATGAAACTGAAGGTTTGTATGTCAAGGGAAGCAGTCAGAGAGGAAGATACTAGGGAAGGAAAAGCAACCATACTTGGAAATTATCTGGTATCACAGTGATGAAAAGTGAGAATTTAAATATGATTAGATGGTTCTAGATTATGGAGGATGCAGAAGTTGCACAGTGCTGGTAGATAATAGAATTCCAACTAGCCAAAGTAGGGAGACTAGTTGTGCTTGATCTACAACCCCAAACAATTATTACAAGTCCAAGCACTTATTTGAGACCCTTATTTTGGCTGAGGGCTGACCTGGAAGAGCTCAGCTTTGGATCAAAAGCTGAGCTGGATCGTGAAGGTGCTGCAGCCTGAGGCTCACAGCTAACTCTCCTGGTTGCAGCTGGACAGCAAGCTATTTCTTGAAGGGAAATCTGAATGGTGAATTTCCAAGACTGCCACACTCAACACTGTGGATGCCATACTGTTGAGAGTCTGAATTGAGTTGTTATCTAAAGAATTTCAAGTTTTGTTCTGATGAACAGTTAATAAACGGTGGCTTAGCTTGATTCTGTTGAAGATTAATTTGGGGCATTGTTAGGGTAGGTCTAGTGTAGGGCTAATATAGGGTTAGAGAAAGCTTCCTCCTAAAATGTGGCTTTTCTGGAATTTCAAATAAATGTCTAGGTTACTCAGTGACGTCTCTCCACCCTGGCTGATTGGAGTTTTAATATCACCAGCACTGTGCAAACCACAGAATCTCCATTAGGTTCACAGCTCCTCAGTAGCTCTTCCCTATGATGCCTCATAGGATCTTGTTCTACGCATGTGAAGCTCAGTGTTCAGCCAGAGATGCAAGGAGACCCTGACATAGACATCTGGGGCTACTTCTCTGATAACCCCTCTACTCCAACTCCTCTCCCTGCAAAGTGCAGCCAGTATCTCAGTCCTAATTTCTTATCTTTGTTTGGCCCAGCAAGACCATTATTCTGCCTTTGGGCTTCACCTCTCCATGTTTAGAGATCGTCCCAGACACAAAGCTCACACAAATGTGGAGTTCACCTGTGTGTTACTCTTCATTCAAGGATCACATCTCTGAGCTGTTTGTTGTACAATGCTTGAAAGAAAATTCTTCACATGTTGTATACAGCATCCTATTTACTTATAGTGGGAGGTTAATTCTGATAGCCATTACTCCATTGTTCTCAGAAGCAGAAGGCCATGTGTTCATATTTTAACAGGAACATATCATTCAGAGGAACAACTTGAGTTCTGTTTTTTATTTGAGGCATAACGTAGTTTCTTTATAGAGTTCCCTGACACATGTTGGTGACCAGCCACAGAGCAGCTTTTAGCGTGGGTGTTGGAGACCTTTTCTCTTTCACTATGACCTGGTTACACAAAGCTGTGGCTCAATATTCGTCAGTTAGAGCTGGTTACTATCCCCACTGGAGGATTTAGGTTGGGGAACTACAGGTTTTGATAAGTGTAAGAGAGGATTGACTCTCCATCTCATCCATAAAACTTGTAATGTATTGTATTAGTTTCATATTCCTGGTAACAAATTACCACAAATTTAGTAGCTTAAAACAACACACATTTATTGTCTTACAGTTCTGAAAATCATAAGTCTGAGATGAGTTTTACAGAGCTAACCTCAAGGTGTTATTAGGGCTGGTTCCTTCTGGAGGTTCAAGGGGAGAATACTTCCTTGTCTCTTCTAGCTCCTAGAGACTGCTGGTCTTCCTTAGCTTGTAGCCACCTCACTCCTATCTCCCCTTGCATCTTCACATCGCCTTTTCCTCTCTCTTGCCTACGGCTTCCCACTTATAAGGACACTTCCAATTACATTGGGGTCACGGGATAATCCAGGATAATCTCCCCACCTCAAAATCCTTAGTTTAAATATATCAGCAGAGTTTCTTTTACATATATGGTAACATATTCACAGGTTTCGGGAATTAGAACATGGACATCTTTAGGGAGTCATTATTCGGTCTACCATACATATGAAGAGACAAATTTCTCTCAAGTCCCAATTTCAACAATATGAGAAGTATTATATACCTTTTCAAATACATTTTTATTCTCGTTCTTACATTGCTTAAAAACATACTAACAACAAAAAAATTGGAGCAGCTTTAAATTAATGATATAAAGCCATGGACAATTTCCTTTAAATAGCTCAGAGATGTGAATGAATGAATTCCATGTCATTGCAGGAAGACATTTCTCTCTATGAGATCTACTTGCTGCAATCTCAATGCATTACAGATTGAATAAAAATTTCATTCCAAATAAGACTTTGAAATTGGCCTTGGAGCAAAACCTAACATCTTAGGGTGAGATGGTTGTGCATATATTTAGAATGTTCCTCTTTCTAGGAACTCTTGGTTTTAATTTTCTCCTCTGTGCACCTTACCTTGTGAAGTGACTTCCAACAATTCTCAGGTTTCATTCTTCTTAATGAGGACTGGCCTTTCCTGATAGATTGCCATTGTATAAAATTCTTAATAATATTCCCCTAGAGGTTTTTCTCTCCCTGCTCTGCAATATGAAACAGATGTATAGATGTTCATCAAAAACACAAGGCACTTGAACAGATTCAATGTTGCTTCCTGGGAAATTGTAACAGTAAGCAAAAACATGCAGCCTAGCTCTAAATAGCTTTATGTGTATTTCTATTTCTTTCTGAACTATTAAAGAATAATATAGATAATATTACCCTTTCACTCTAGTACTTTTTTTTCTTAAGATGGAGAGATTTTCTCCCAAGCTGGGACAGGACTTTAAGAGGTGAATTATCCCCTTTGCTTGACATGGTCCTAGGTCTCAGGAGTGAACAAAATGCCTTCTTCAAGGAATTTGAAACTCAAGGAAGATGAATAAATTATACAAATTCAAACAGCTATTCCATGTAGAGCCAGGATTCTAAATTAGGCTTTTAAATGCCAGTAGCTCAAAATTATATTTGGTTTTATATTGCTTCCTCTCAGGAGTATTATGCTTGACCCTTAAGCTAGACCACAAAATCTTTATGGAGAAAGGATGCTCTCTTCCACTCAAGGTCACATGTATCTCCTAGCACAGGGCTGAGCAAAAAAATAAACAATGCCTGACGCACTGCAGAAGGGACTTGTTCAGTACTTCCGCCATTAAAGATGCCATAAAGAGAATGAAAAGTTAAACCAGAGAAAGAGAGAGGAAGTACGTGTTTGTATTTCATATATGTATAAAATATGTATAAATATCTATATATATATGAAATATGCATAAATATGTGTATATAAAGTTTTCTAAAGTGGGAATATCAGCTTATATCCAGCCCTATAAATAAAACTTGTAGCCAGCCCTATAAATAAAGACACACAACCCAATGGGGAAAAAATGGACAAAACCTCAACTGAACAAAACAAGTGAACGAAAACAAAACAAAAAACAACTTATATAGGCATTTCATTTCATAAAAGAGGATACCTGAATTGCCAATAAAGCTATGAAAATGTGTTCAGCTTCATTAATCGTTAGGCAAGTGCAAACAAAACCGCAATGCAAAACATCTACATATCCCCCAGAAGATCTAAGATGATGATAATAATAATAATAATGATGAGAAGGAGGAGGATAAGGAGGAGGCAGAAGAAAAGAAGAAGAAGATTTTACATAGCAAAAAATACCAAGTGTTTGTAAGAATGTGGAGTAACTATAACTCTTAAACAATAATGGAGAGAAAACAAGTTGATGTGTTCACTTTGGAAAACTGTAGCATATCAATGGCATTGTTGGCCCCTTTTATTTATCCCACCTTTTGTTAACGTCTTTGCCATCGAGAAGCAAAGTATGATCTCTCACCTTTCAATTCTGTGTTCATCTGTTTGACTTGCTTTGGACAGTGTTAGCAAATGTGACGCAAGCAGAATCTTGTAAAAGCACTTGTGCATTTCCGCTTGTGCCCTTGTATCTTTGCCTTCATGAGAATATGCCTGGACTAGGCTGCTAGAGAATAAGAGGCAGGAGAAGCCATTCAGGTTACTCTTGTCCCAGCCAAGGCTGGCCTAAATCAGCCAACAGCCATCTGTCCCCACACATGTGAGCCAACTCATCCAAGAATAGTAGAATAATGTAGCCAAACCCCAGTTGACCTCAATGGAATACACTGCTGAAAACTATTCAATGACACTTCATTGCTTTCCAGGTAAAATCCAAACTCTGTAATACAGTTTGGATGATGCTACCTGATTTAGCCCCTTCCTACCTCTTTGCTATAGTTGCTATTCTCTTATTTCTCTCCATTTTTTTCAGTTTTATTGAGAAATAATTGACATATATCACTGTTTAAAACATACAGCATGATGGTTTGATTTACATATATTATAAAATGATTACCACAATAGGTTAAGCTAACATCCATCTTCTCATATAGATACAATAAAAAGAAAAGAAAGAAGGAAAGAAAAAAGGAAAAAATTTTCTCCTTGTGATAAGAATTCTTAGGATTTGCTCTCTTAACAAATTCCCCATATATCATACAGCAGTGTTAACTATAGTCATCATGTGGTACATTACATCCCTAGTACTTATTTTATCTTATAACTGGACATTTATAACTTTTGATTACCTTCTTCCATTTCTTCTATCCCCCTACCCTCTGCCTCTGGTAACCACGAGTCTGATATTTTTTCCTATGAGTTTGGCATTCTGTTTTGTCTTAGATTCCACATATAAGTGAGATCATACAATATTTGTCTTTCTCCATATGACTTATTTCACTTAGCATACTGCCATCAAGGTCCATCTATGTTGTCAAATGGTAAGATTTCCTTGGTTTTTATGGTTGATTAGTACTTCATTGTATATATGTATATACACCACATCTTCTTTTTCCATTCATCCATTGACGGACACTTAGGTTGTCTGCACACCTTGGCTGTTGTAAATAATGCTGCTATGAACATGGGAGTGCAGATACCTTTTTGAGTTAGTGTTTTCACTTCCTTTGGAGATATTCCCAGATGTGGAATTGCTGGATTATGTGATAGTTCTACTTTCTTATATATCCCTACTATAAAAATGCAAAAAACAATTGTAATTTGTCACCTTTAGTCAATTCCCCTCCCCTCTGTTTTTATATATGAGCTTTGGTAGAGAACAGACTCTCTGTAAATAGAATGAGTTTGAATATTCTGTCCATCACTTACCCTCCCCTGAGTTTCTACTTTCTTAAAAGCTCTTATTCATTTCTCAACGTACAGGCCACACATTCTCAGAGACCCGTTGCTGAGTGTCCTTGCCACATCCCACTGTATTCTCATTTCTCCACTTTGTTCCCATTATAACCTGAACATCCATTTATAGTAGTTCTTACCAACAACATTATAGTAGTTTATCTATTTTGTTTCCCTTCAGAGGAGTGTAAGCATCTTGGGGACAGGGACTGGGCCTAATTCACTTTGGAATTACTAGTGCCAGCATCTAGTCCACCGAAGATGTTCAAAGAACACATTTCCTTCTGTGAATTTTGGAAACATCAAGGAAGGCCCAGTTTTAGCAGAGAAGAGAATGAATAGTCATGGAGGGAAAGGTTGTCAAGAATGGAGAGTTCTTGGCTCAATGAATGTTATTTACTCAATTGTCTTCTATTACTGACTGGAATATTTTGCCAGCCAGCTGAGTTCTGACTAACATCATGAGCTGGCAATCCAGGCACCCTACCAGAATCCTGGACCCAAATAACTGTGATCTAGCCAAGCCTTGGCTCATAACAAGAATATCTAATTTCGGTTCCAGCCTCTTCATGTAGTTAAAAACTGATTTTCCCTCAAAGAATTCTACATAGTACTTTTCTTCAAAAATGCTAACCAATCATTTATTGTGGAGAACACTTCCACTAAGAAGCCAAAATTTGGGGTGAATATGATGGGTTACCCGCATCAAAATTGTGATGGAATGTTGAAGGCCTCCTTTTGATGAATCTGCCAATTTTTCTACCTTTCCAAAAGTAACAAATATGAATGTGAGACATATTTCTATTTTCCCATCTGGAATTTCAGAACAGTCTCTCATTAGTTTGGCCACATTTCTCTTTCAAAAAAGATGATTACATCCAGAATTAAGAATATGATATTCTTAACCCTGAGGCAACTTCTTCAGTGTTAAGCTCTGTTTCCATTGTAGAGGAGTATTGTTTCCCTTGTTTTTAATTTTCTCTCAGAATATTCTAAAATTAAGAATCAATTAGAGAATACACATGAGAGGTTCAAATACACCCACACATACACACAAATTCATACAGATATATAGATATAAATATATAATTTTCCCAGATTCTCGGCAAAATTGTTCATCCCAGCAAGGGTCATCTTCATAAATTCCTCCTTTTGCATCTAGACAACAGCATTCCTCTTTGAATTGCTCAGGATTACTTGGCAGTTACTAGTGCAATTTTTGTGGACACAAGTAAAACTCAGATTTTGACTGTCAGTTTGCAGTTTACCTCTCACAACCTATCTCCTTCTCACTCTTTTCTTCCCGTTTTATCTGAATTAAACCACTTCAAGAACAATCCCCTTTCCCATATTGTCTTGATTCAGAGGATGTAGGTAATATATAATGTGTAACTTTTGTAAAACTTTTTACTTCTTGGACAGAGATAAATGAGCTGCTGTTTATGCAAACATATATCACTGCCCCTAGGATATTTTGATGATCCTATACACTAAAAGCAGTAAAATACTCAAGTAACAAATTCCAAATTGTTCTGCTCATTAATTCATGGATAAATTGGATGCCTTATTCACTTGGATTCCAAACATCATTTTAATGTAAATAATGAAACCATTTAGAAAGGAAAACCACTTATAAAGTAATTTCAATAAACTACCAGCAACTCACCATTTCGGGTTGTGTTGTGTCTTTGTTTTGTAATGTGCCATAGCGAGGCTTACTCGTGGTAGAAGTGCCTGATTCCAATCAGGTATTTGAGGACATGGAGCTATTTCACCATGCAAGGATAAAAATAGTACAGAATAGGAATGCAGAGCATCTGCTCAGCATGAAATATTGTTAAATTAAAGGTCATAAAAAACATGAGATAGTTGGTAATAGTTGGCATGCATTGGCTAGTTGACTAAACACAGACAGGGTATTGAGGGGTGCTCCCAGAATCTCAACTTTGATGGAGGTTCTCAGGAAAAATTGCATTTTACCTCCGGAAAAGTAAGAAAAACAACTATTAAAAGGGAATCTCTTTATCACCAGCATTCCTGACTCTCTTCAGTCTGTATGTATTCTCTGCAATCAAATTACCTGTGCTTCACAGAGTCTTTGAAATTGAGATTATGTTCTATGACACAGGACATGGAGAGGAGGATTCAAAATTGATATCACAATGTGGTCTTTTAAGTATAAGAAATGGGATGACTAAGTTTAAGATAAGAACATTCTCCATGACCAAAATAGGAAAGCATACACCCCCTTTTGAGAACAGCATGAAAAACCATGGAAAGAGATGACCTAACTGTGAATGCAAAGATATTAATTAACTAAGTATCCAGAAATAAAGTCCATACTGGCATGAAACAATAATATTTCCTTTCTGGAACAACACAATGTACAATGGAACAGATATCATTTTATTATACACCCAAAGGAATAAACTAACCAGGCATGCTAAACTAGAGAAATGATTTAAAGGAAACATAAATCCTCTTTCCTACGACTTGAATATTACTCACTTTCTTGGATTTTTTTCTGGAAACAAAGGCCAAGAGCTAAGTCCAGAGAAAACATTAATGTGGTTTTCAATGAGGCCAATTTGGACCAATGAAAAAGAGTTAGCTGTGTCTTCTGCTCACCATCCGTGAATTAGATTTACCAGAAATCCAGTTTCTGTTAAGTGGAAGGCTGAAGGCTGGAGACCAAACCGTGCTGAGAGACAGAAACAGACATGGCAATCTACAGACACGATATTTGTGGCAGAGGTAGGATTATGCTTTCAGGCTTAAAAATCTGAAATAACTATTTAAGATAAAAGCCATTTAAAAGTAAATAAAGGAGCATTAAATCCCTGATGATGAGATATATCAATTTGTTTCTATGTTCTAATTAAAATATTAAAGTTCATGAGGTGAAAGGACTTCAAATAAATAAGAAATAAGCAAAACACTTTAGCCATCTTTATGTAAATCTATCCTTAGGTAACGTTTCTGAGTCCATATGTTTGGAAAATTTGAGACTTTTTTTAAGGAATGATAATTATGTTAGTAGGCAACATGTCAATGGAGACAATAAAATGAAATGCTCATTCTGCTGATAGGGATCATTACTCACAGTAAAATCGATTCTTGACTTTAAGATGCATATGTATGTTTTTCAACTTTTACTTCTATGTCTTTCTCTTCCAGGACAGAAAGCATTTCCCTCAACGTAGTGCATTGGGTGATGGTTGTTATAAGCAATGGTGACTCTTGTGGAAACTGAGACTACTAAGCCAGAGTGGCTCCAAGTTTCATTCCCTTGTTCCTAAGTACAACTGGAGGGCCAAACAAATTTTAAAAGTCCATATTCCATACATGTGGAGATCACCTTCTTGGTGCAGTATTGACAACTCACAATTTGTCTCTTCTTACATTCTTTCATGTTTTTTTATCTGAGTCTTTGTAGCATTTACAAGTGTTGGTAAAGTCATTCAGTCAAAAGAAAAATTAGCAGCTTTCACGTACCTCCCAATCCCCACCCCTCCTGGGTCCTCTATCATGAATATGTTGGTTTTCAACTTACAATCAGGTTTAACTTCTCCCTTATCTAATAGTTGCCAGACTTAATTCAGTTCAGTAAACACTTATTGGGAGATTATTGTGTCTTACATGGTAACAAGAGAAACCCTGTCTCTGAATTGAGCCTCAAAGTCATATATTCCCGTCTACTCCAACTACCCTGTGGTAACAATCTCCTAGTTGGTCTCCCGGTCTCCTTTCTCTCTTTCCCTGTATATTACATTTATTAGGAGGGATTTTGTCAATCTATCTGGAGAGCTAACATCTATTTTGCACCATAAATAGTACATCAATATATCCCAAGGCCTTAGTAAAGAAGGAAATATCATGGTGTGTCTTAGATGTCATATGGTTTCTTTGTTGATAATACCCCTGTAACTGCAGGCCCTAAAATAATCAACAATTGCAAAATTGCACAACACAATAGTCCCATTGTTCTTTCTTAAAAGATGATTATCTTTAAATTCAATAGTTTATTTAATCATGTGAAGTATATTTATAGTGCTTTTTGTCAACTTGATTGGTGTGGTGTGTGTGTATGTGTGTGTGTGTGTGCACTGAATTTACGTCAGCTATTCGCAATTCTGCAACATATATGCATCATTGGCCATTTCTCATGGCGTCTTCAAGCATCTCTGTTATAAGAGCTGGAAACAACAAAGATTGGACATCGATTTGTTGAGAATGAGTAGAAGAGCCAAGTCCAAGGCCAATTTTAACAATCTGAAGACCATTTTAATAGCAAAATTTGGTCTCCTTGTTATGAATAGGAATCTCTTCACATTTTCCTTGTCCTTTCTTAGAGAAAAGGATAAATTAAAGAAGTAAACAAAAGTCTCTGCTTATCACATACATAACTGTTCTGCCTTGCTGCAGCTGTGGAGATACTGAAAATCAAAATGTTTAAGACTGCAGGCACTGCCCCACTTCCTTCTGAAACAGGTCATCTTGCTTGCTGCATTTGTTTTTCCATATTCATTACAGAATTCTGCGTTGCTCTAAGGAGAGTGTTCATTAAATGTGGGAGTCAGCCTCAAGCATTAATCAGATAAATAGTATTCTATTTAGAAAATAGTATAGTTTTTTTGCGTATTTCATCTTCTCCTTGCCCTTGCTCTTCGATTTAATTTACTCACATACTCATAGACGGTGCCTCAGTGCTCAAGGGTAAGGTGGCAGCTGCAATTTTTCTGATCAAGGGAGAGAACATTACAGACACAAGTGCTTGAAGTCCTGGGGCATTAGTCTCTTCCTAAGAGTGTCACCCCACCCAACACCTTGCCAGATCCCCGTCTCCAAGAGCAGATTCTAAGGCACAGTGAAACACACTGTGGATGGTACATCCATGAGTTAAGAGGTTTTGGAATAAACCTCCAAATTCAAATTTCTGCTCCTTCATTTACCCGATAATCTCACGGTTACCACTTATTTAACTTTTTGAAACTTCACTTTCATCATCTATAAAACAGTAGGGATGGGTAAGCGTAAAATGAAATAAATATAACGCAGTACCCGGTACCTGGAAGAAAGCATTTGCTCAAGAGATGTTAATGGTCACTTTTTTTTTCTTTTTGATAATCCCAGAGATATAAAAGGCTTAAGGAAATCTGCTCCAGTGTTTCTGCGGATAGATGGATTCAGTAGAATCATCTGGAGTTGTTTGATGAGAAATAGGTGTTTTTTATTCTCTATCCCATACATAGTGAATTAAACACTGTGTTTATTACACAGTAAACCCAGTATGTCTAATAGTCTTTCCATGTGAGTCTGATGGGCAATCAAACTTGTGAACCACTGTCTTATTCATCCCCATCCTAAATTCCATTGCTCAAGCCCCTTTTGCCATATTGTTGCCAAACATTTTTGTAACCTCTATTTAAATACTCAAAATAACAGTGAACTCAAAATACTTCTTGAAGCATCTCTGTCTATATATAACAGTTTTAAAAAGTGATTTCTCAAGGGGTGAAGGGAGTCATATATGGGGTGATGGACAAACAAAAATGTACAACCCAAAATTTCACAATGTTAGAAACCATTAAAACATCAATGAAAAAAAAAAAGATATTCACAAAAAAACAAAACAAAACAAACAAACAAAAAAAAAAAGTGATTTCTTCTACCAAAGCAGTAGGGATCCAGTACCCCTCATTCACTGATGCAAATTCAAATCTCCAGAGTCATGTAGAAAGAAATTAACCTCCCTGTGTGTCTGATAGCCATTGATCTATTTGAATTCACAGTTCTTCCTCAAGTCTTGTCTCATGCAGACTCATGTATTGCCAATCCCCAAATCCCAAGCTTAAATTTACTTAATCCTTGCCAGATATATTCCTACTGCTAGAGTTCCAGCTGCCTGCACACTTCCTGGGCTCTGACCACTGGATAAACTTTTGAATTTTTCATTGACTTAACCTAATTTTGTTTTCACTTGGCAAAATGAGACCAAAGATGCATATGAGGGCCCATTTGAACTTATCTGTCACCTGTTACAAGAGAATCCTCATGTCTTTTTTATGTAAGTGTTTTCCATCTCCCCAGCCATCTTACAAACTGCTCAAATTCAATACCCTGAGTTTTGTTAAAAACATCTGAGATTTTAAACTTGGAGCAGGAGTAGGTGTGTAGGACATTAGGAGAATAGCTTATAATAGAGGTAATTGAGGCCCTAGGAGGTCATATGCCTTACCAAGGTTTATATAACTAGTATATATCTCCTGTTTTCTGGTACAATAACTGTGACAAAAAGATTTCCTACTTATATGGTACAGATGTCTCCAGCCAGCGGCTTCTAGGCATGTTTGTTGACCTTCATAGGCTCAGTTCTTTTTCGTTGTTGTTGTTTTAATCTAAACCCATGTTTAATAGTTAGAAAATATAAATCGAACTAAGGATTCATAGATTTTCCTGAAAAATTAGAAATCTTGCAAATCTGGGTCTGCATTCCTTCATAGCAACAATGTGCTGGACCTGCCTTTAGATTGGGCTTATATTTCATGCATAGTCTCTGCAGACATTTAAATTTGCCATGCCGCAATGGAATAATATTACATACTTTTACAAGCACCTTCATATTTGCCGTTTAACGTGAAATTTACGTCAATCCTATGAAATAGAAAAAAATTGACATAATCATATATATGTATTTTGATGTATATAAAGATATTTCTAATTCCCCTAATACGTGCCAGGAGAACGTGAGAAGAGTGTAATAGTTTAGCATTCCTGGAGTAAAATTTCCTGGTTTAAAATCCCAATTTTGCCACTTATTAGTTATTAATATGGGCAAGTCATTTTATGTTTTTTAGACTTGGTATCTTATGTCTATAAAATAAAGATGAGATAATGCCCATCTGATAGCATTTCAGGAAAGATTAAATTAGATAACTAATAAGACTGTCTGCATAGTTCCTGGTATATGGCAAGTACTTAAAAAATATTTGCCACTGACATTCTTAAAATGTGGGTATGAGAACCTAGACCTCCTAACAACTAGCACAGGGCTCCTCTCATTGTATACAATTGCTACATCCACTCTGTCCCATGTACCTCCTTAATTCCCAGTTTCTGAAGTTTCTCAAAATGAATGTCTCGCCGGACTGCTGATGAGAATTGACTCATGAGAAAACACTATTTGTCCCACTGAACTGTATCAAGATCCTGCCCTAACCTAAGCTCTCTGCTCCAAACTTCCTTATATGGAAAATATAATGAGCATTCTATGAGTGGCGACTCACTTAATCATATACTAAGTTTGGATCCTGGTTAGGACTGCATATTTTATGACTAATGTACACCAACTCTTAAGGGATTAAAAATTGGAATAATTTGCTAAATAAATCAATAACTGGTTAGGATTACAGCTGACGTTATTTTAAAATCCTGATAAAATTCTTGAACAAATGATCGTACACCTGAGTGGGTGTTCTGAGTGTCTTTGCCACGGGTGAAGCATCAAGCTGGAAATTTTACTTGTTCCAAAAATCTGGGCCATTCACCTGTCCCCAATCTCAGGCAGTCAAGTTTTTGCAGACTTCATATTTTCATCAATTCTCTCTCCCCTTTCTCTCTTTTAGGCAATTTTGATCTTGTATCTTATAGAAGATACTTGGAGGCTACATGGCCACAGAAAATTCTTGCTGGAGGAGCAGAGATGTAGGCATTTTTTGAGATAGCACTTTCTGATGCCTTAAAGTTCTGTAAATAGAAGAGGTTGGGGCCGGCCCCGTGGCTTAGCGGTTAAGTGCGTGCCTTCCGCTACTGGCGGCCTGGGTTTGGATCCCGGGCCTGCACCGACGCACCGCTTCTCTGGCCATGCTGAGGCCGTGTCCCACATACAGCAACTAGAAGGATGTGCAACTACGACATACAACTATCCACTGGGGCTTTGGGGAATAAAATAAAAGGAGGAGGATTGGCAATAGATGTTAGCTGAGAGCTGGTCTTCCTCAGCAAAAAAAAAAAGAATCAAAAAGACATTTCTAAATTCACCCAAAGTCTATTGAATCACATCTCTTGATTTGGGGCCCAGGAATCTACCTTTTTATCAAGTGACACACATTGAAATTGTATATGTACCGAACAACTGCACTAAGAAATCAATGGGGAAACACAGGTAAGAGCTTGAGAAATTGTTGTAGTGGAGGAATTAGATTAACTCCAGCAACAAGTGTTGAATACCACTGGGTACCATGGGGGAATTCAGAGCAGTATTCCTAGCCTCTGGGTGTGAGCTGTTGACTAAGGCCTTCGATATAGAAAGAACTTGAAGTGTGAAATAAGCTAAATATAGTTAAGCATTAACATGGGAAATTAAGATGATAAGTACTCAAAGTGTTTCAAGGATAGGTGAGACTAGTGTGGAACCAAATTATCTAAGAAGAATAATTTGATAGGTCTTAAAATAGAGATTAACAGGTGGGTGAGGAAGGGGTTTTCCATCTGAGAAGAAGGATAGTAGGCAAACATGTGGAGGTGGTAATAAATATAGCGTATAGGAATGAAGAAGGATTAGATGGAAAATCGAGAATAAAGACTTCACAAAGTCTTCTAAGAAGAAGATTGGCAAGATCTGAGATACAGGATTTCAAAGCTTCATTGTGGTGCCCTAGGTCAAATGAAATTATAGGATCCAAGCTAGAGTAAATCTGTCATTTTAGAACATCGTGAATTTAGCTCAAGCATTTAACCCTCAGAGTCCCCTTCACGTTACCTCTGACTTAGCTGGAAATGTTTAGATTAGTTTCTCAGAAGGAGATGACAACTGAGCCAAGACGAAGTGTGTCGTTGGAGACAGCAGCCCAAATCCTTAGAACTCCAGCAAAAAGCTGGAATAAAGGGAAATAAATACAAGGAAATATGTTGAAGGTCAGATACTTGGCCGCTTCAGTTTGTCTTTCTAGTTCGGTCACATTGGGCCCCAACCCCACTCTGAAAACCCAGGTGGATCCTCTTCAGTTATCTGTATGTGTGGTAGGATCCACCTACACAGCTGAGTTTTGTACTATTGTAGCTAAATAGAAACCAGAAGCCTCATTCATTTTAAGTTAGTTTAAAACAGAATCACATTTTTTCTCAGGGTTTTGGATTGCATTTGGTAATTCTTAAACTATATCCCAGATCATTTTGAAAACCCACAGAAAATTAAACACTTATTCTATTTTTTTAAATCTTATAAGACAGAAAAAATTTTATCCTTTCTCTTTCCAATCCTCAGCCAAGTCGATATAATCCTTGGTATCACTCCAGGCTCTGAGGTTGTACTAGGTGCTGAGACAGTGCATGAGATCCTCGTGTGAACTGCCAGATGAAAATAATTAGGGATGTATTGAGAATCCATACTGAATACGCCAGCAGTAACTAGAAGCTTTTGTCGTGTTGGAAGAGATGCTCATGCTCTATCTACATCTCGCAGCATGTCCAAGATCCCATCCCACTTCTAGTGGAAGGATAGTTTCAGCACTTCTCCTGGATGCTGATCTGCATATCATCTCATTACCTGACTGCTCATACTTTATACCAAAGCTGAACATTGTTCTCTGACAACCATAGTGGATACTTGTATGTTTTGTTGTTGTTTTAAGTTTCACCAATAGATTCTCAGATCACAACTTTTGGGTGATCCTACCTCTAGCTTCAGCGATGGGCATGCGAAGTAAACCTAAGCCAATCAACACAGTCCATCCCTCTAGACACAAAAAACTGTTCAGAGCTTGTAATGGAACCCAAAGATAGGAAATCAGAACTAATTTCAGAACTTGGTTGGCTGGACCAAAAGAAAGACTTGATTTTCCTTTCTTTTGGATTTAATCCATAGTGATGTAACTTGGACCTGCCATTGCAGCCTCATGCCGTGTCATGGTAAGAGCTTTCTGAGAATGAGACCAACACAAAGGCGGACCCTTGGTATAGAAAGTGCATTGATGATATCATTTAATCCCAGAATCAAGTCATGTTAGAAGCTAATCTAACCCTAGACTTTTCCATTTTCTAGTCTATGAGTAAAAGTGTTACTTTATGCTTAACCTATTTTTTAACAACATTATTGAGGTCTAATTGATATACAAAGAACTGCACATATCTAATGTGTACAATTTGATGATTTTGGACACATGAAAACACAATGATAGCATCACCACAATCAGGGTGATGTATCCAACACCTCCCAAAGTTTCCTTGTGTCTCAATGTTTCTAATTGTTTATTTTTTTTGGAAAGAACACAACACGAAATCTATCTTCTTAACAAGTTTTGAAGTACACAATACTGTATTGTTAACTGTAGGAACTGTGTTGTACAGCAACTCTCTTGAACTTATTTATCCAACATAACTGAAACTTTATACCCATTGAACAACAATATTCCATTTCTCCCACCCCCTAGACCCTGACAACTACTATTGTATTCCCTGCTTCTATGAATTTGAGTATTTTACATTTCTCATATAAGTAGAATCACGTAGTATTTGTCCTTCTATGACTGACTTATTTCACTTAGTGTAATGTCCTCCCGGTTCATCTGTGTTGTTGCAAATGTCAGAATGTCCTTCTTTTTTAATGCTGCATAATATTCCATTGCGTGTATTCCATATTTCCTTTATCTACTCATCTGTCAGTGGACACTTGGATTGTTTCTGTGTCTTGGCTATTGTGAATAATGCTGCAATGAACATGGAAGTGCAGGTGTCTCTTCAAGATCTTGAATTCAATTTTTTGGATATATATCTAGAAGTGGAATTCCTGGATCATATGGTAATTATCACCTCACTCCTGTTAGAATGTATGTTATCAAAAAAATAAATAAATAAAATAGCAAGTGTTGGCAAATATGTGGAGAAATTGGAACCCTTGTGCACTGTTGGTGGGAATGTAAAACTGGTACAGCAGCTATGGAAAACAGTATGGAGGTTTCTTAAAAACTTTAAAAAGCTGAACTCATTTTTGTCATTGACTAAAAAGGTCTCAATTGATATGCTGAGGTGTTATGAGTCAAAAGCATTTGCCTACCTTAATTTTTATCAATCATTTCAAAAATACCACATCTTTGAAATTTATATTTTGTGTGCAATTGTTTGTTTCATTTTAGCTCAATGCATTTTAAATCTCCCTTGAGTCCTCTCCCTGACCATGGACTATAAACCAACACTTAAAAACTTGAAGGTGCCATGTAAAGAAGTTCCCATTTTTAACTCCATTGTAAATCAGAAGATCTTTTTAAAAATTGATAATCACCCATGCTCAGCTTTGTAACTCTGCTTTCCATGTGTTAGGTTTCCCTAAGCAAGGGACCTCCCATAAGACTTTTACATCTCTGATCCTTGGGTGCTGATTCTCCTGGATACTCAGCCATCATTTGACCCTCTAAAATTAAATACATGAAACTCATTTCCCAAATCCTCAGTGCTACCTGCAAAATTATAACAATTATACTTCAGATTCATTTTTTCATGTCAAGCTATGTCAGATCAGTCTTTATATCAGATAATCCGATGGCCAGGGCAAGAGGCTAGGATGTAAAATAGGGATACAAATAAATGCTCACAACAAGAATATTCTCTTTTCCACCCGTGAAATGAGGTTACAATATGACAATATCTGGTACACATCCATAATAATGTGTTAAATCCAGGATGAAGATTAACTTCTTCAATTAAAAGAGTAGAGAGCGTAGATTTAGAAATCCTGAAATTTTTATCTGGCTCTTTACTAATATCACTATGGGGAGAAAGACGAAGAAAGAGTAAGTTTTAAGAACAGACTCCTAGAAAGCACAGTCCCACTGGAATAACTAGCCTAAGGTCCATACACAGTTACCTTATCTGTAAAATGGGAGAAAATTCATAGAATTGCTGTGAGGAATCAATGAGAAATGCTGGATAAAGTGTGAACCATAGAGAGGGGGCAATTGTAAGAACAATTAACTTAGAGGCTTGAGAGTGAGACACTTCTGGGTTTGAAATTTATCTGTTATTATATAACGTGGGCAAGCTACTTAAATTGAGCTTCAATTTCCATATCTATCAAATGGGTAACGTACTAGGCATGGAAGACTTTAGAGAAGGTCGCCACCCTCTCCTTCTGCAGCTGTCCCCTAATGTGCATGCCGGGGCTGAAGTTCCTTTCTTCAATTTATCTCATTTTGCTTTTCATAGTTGCTCATCCATTGAAGGTTATCATTCTATATTCAAGAATGCTTATGGATTTTCTGAATAGCCTTTCTAGTATTTCAAAGGATTTGGAGTAAATGAAGGAGGCTATATTTTATGCTTCTCTGTAGTGAATCAATTCCAAACATATGCTTCAAATGGACACTTATCCTCAATTCATACCCTTTCCTCAGAATGTGGTTTCATTTCCTGTAAGGATTTTCCTCCAAGTGCCTGTAACCATTTCTTTGTAAAAAGATTAGCATGTGTTATCTACAGCTGTCCCCTCCTTCTGCTACAAAAAGTCTCTCATCTATATCTTGATTACTGCCTCCTTCAGAATGAACCTCTTAAGGATTTTGAGTAAAATTTTATCCAGAATGCATGCAGGCTGATATTATTATATGTTCATGAGTTATTGCCCCAAATTCAGCACTAGCATAAGCTGCACATCATTAATAAACTGAAAAACAAGACTGAATGAATGTTGGTCTCCCTGAAAACCAGTGTCAACTTTGGTAGAACCAAGCTTCCCTTTCTTGTGAGATGATTAAAGATTGGCAACCTCTCACCTATTAGCTTAAGCTGTCTCAGACACCCTTCAGTAAAGCTGAGCTCTGCCACAACTGCTGCCACGTGTGACAAACCCAAATCAGCTCAGGGTCAGGTTGCTAAACACACAAGCAAACACAGCAGCACCCAAGCATAACGGCAGAAGAGACTCTTCAGAAACCTCCAGCTCAGTGATTCTTGAGACAATTTCTAGAGCAAAAACTCCAGAACCACACTGCCACTCTTCCCCTTTAACTTGTTATTAAAATATATATGTATATACACACACACACATTTCTGTTATATATGTATACATGTATATGGTATGTATATATACATGTATATATGTACATGTTATGTATATGTGTGTATATATACATAACATGTATATATCATTTTATATAAATAGATAGTATCAACTCAACAGTAAGTAAAAGTCTAAAAGTCTAATTATTCAAACTAGGAGGGTAGTTTGATTTAGAATTCAACTAAGAGTTCTCTCCGAAGTGAGGTATCTCAAAGTGGAAGAAGTGTTATAAGACAAAGTAAACTTAGAAAGGCCCACAATCCACTGCCCAAATCTTTCATGTCACCATCGTCAGGATACAAGGTTAATAATCCAAGCCCTGAGGATTTATGCAGAGTCTCCAAACCCAGAAGAAAGGCTGAACATGCGTTGTTTGGTTCTATTCAAGTAAAGCTCAAATTTATGTTCTCTTTCAAAATTCGGCACCCTAACTTTGGAGTTTTTGTTATATGATTTCAAAAAACCTCTAGAGCTAGGTTTCCCTGCTAATGACTTGAGATTCATAAGTGAAAGGCATAAATGAGGTGTTCTAGAGTTTATAGGAAATTTATTTTCAGTCTCCTGATTCAAGTGCCAAATTCGCATATCCTCAGTCTATGGTGTCAAGGAAACATTCAGGAGTCTTGTGGTATAGGAGGCAGCTATTCCAGCTGTGCATGTAGGTATATCCACTTTTAGTGGATCTCCTGCACACGAGGAGCTCATTCAATTATTCATCCACTTATACATCCATTTATTTATTTTTACTAGACATCTGCCAAGTGCTAGATGTGGGAGGTACCTGGGCCAGCCTAAGTTGTTGTTAGAAGAGATGCTCGTTAAGTGGTTGGTGAAAATTGAGCCAGCCAGCTTCTATAATCAAAAAATACCTCCCACTGCCTCTCCATAACTTCTTATAGTGGCCTGAATTTTATAAATATCAATTCCTTTGAAAATATATAGAATGCACTAGACTATACAAATAAAAGGAGTTATTTATATGTCTGTGGTGATACAAAAATACCTTTGGAAGAGGCAACATAAAAAACTTAACCAACTTCAGCTTCCTCGAGTGAATTTGTGTTTTATTTTGGTTTGGTTTTTTTCTCCAACTTATTTGAGGGTTAAGCCTCTCTTGAGACTTTGAAGTTCTGAGACAGAAAGGTTACTCTTCACTGTGATGAAGAGTACAAGAACAATAAGATGCTTGTGGAGAAGAAGTGAAACAAGAAGAGAGACTATTTCTTTTTTTTCGTTCTCCTTTTTTTAACCTTTATTTTCGAGATGTCTGTGGATGTCAAGTAGGCAATGTCAGGCAAAGAAGCAGATGCATAGGAATTGTGGGACTGATTGTGTTGAAGACCTGGGTGTGGAAGTTCTCAGAAAATAGATGGGAGCAGAAGCCATGCAGGTGGGTATGTTTGCCCAGTGAGATCTTTCAAATGAGAAGAGATGCTCAGAAAATTCCTATGAGGCAGATAGTATGTTCCCATCACAAGAAGAAAATCAGTCCCAGGGAGGCTATTTAATTTTCTCTTCGACACATGGGCAATGATAAAGCCAAAATCCATTTGACTTTTAAGTCAGTGTCCTTTTCACTAAGCCATGCTGTGCCTCAGGCCAACAAATATTTGTTGAATGTCTACCATGTAGCCAATATGTATAAGCTACGTAGAGAAAGCAGCCTAAGGATAAGGCGAAGTCCTTCATCCATCTGAAATGACGTTGCACATATGTTAGTTGACTAGTTGCTAGTGGTGATACTAATTCCCGGGCTTGGAAGCTCTTAATCCATTTTTCACCCTTCTAAGCCCTAGTCATTTATAGCAACCCTCTTAATCATCACTTCTTCGAGGAATCCTTCTCATAGCACCACTGACGATAGTTTTGAAGCAAGTATTTTTAAAAACAAATTTGACACATATAATGATAATTATCTTCTTGCATGCACATATCTTAACTCTTCCACTAGACAGAAGAATCTTCAAGGATAAGAACTCTACTTTAAGTGTTCTTAATTGACCTCTTCCAATACAGGAGATTAGGCAGATATTTATTGGAAGAATGAGAGAATAATAGACAATTTAAATGTTATAAGTGATAAAAGTATATAAAACAACAAAAGCACCTATTAATGACTTGGCTAATTGGTAGAAGTTCTGGTTTGGGGTCCAGGAATCATGAGTTCTAATGCAGAAACTGATTGAAGGAGGAAATTATAACCACTATGAATCCCAGTTTATACTATTCATAAGATGAAAATAAAGCTATTTTTCCTGAGCTTTGAGGGCAATGGAGGAAGCCAAAATTAATGCTAATGGACTCAAAATCAATGCATCTTCTTGGCACTCCATCCTCTGTCAAACTCATTGAAATGTTTGTAGTTTAGACACTTTAACAATTCTGCACTGTACCTGGGTGGCTGTAGCTTAGAGAAGTCTCTAATCTTGGCAAATACTCATTAAAAAAGAAGGTCACTGGAGCCCCTGGAGAAGGGTTCTGTTCCGGAAGCCGATTAGCTTACTTCTAACCCATGACCCTCTCCATTCAGTTCTTTAAGGTTACTATCCTATTCTCTTTTATATTTTCTTGATCATAAATTAGTTTTTATTCAGTATAATATCTATGAACATAAGAAGAATTTAGCTGTAACATCAGTATCATCTGGTCAAAAATTAACTCTAAGGAAAGAGGAAGCTGGGTGATTAGAGAACCTCAGAATAAAACATCCAAGTGTTGGGGACATTCACTATTTTGAGGATAAAAATGAACCTTCCCATCACGGTGCCATACAGAACTCCTGCCATCACAGCTGTGAGATCCTGCTGAGAATAGCATGGGCTCCTGAAAGAAGTGACACTGACATGATGGGTTATGGAAGGCAATATGGTTCTGGTCTTGCTTCTGAAATGTATACAACACTTTCACCACCACCAAAGAACAGAGAAGGGCAGGCCAGAGCCAAATCTAAGAATATGGTAGAGAGAACTGGTCTCTGATCAACAGTGAGATTAGACCCAATTTGAAATCCCAGTTTCTGCATAATGAATTGCCCCAAAACCCCACCTCACAAACACTTAGCAATGCTCCCTCCTCAGCCCCCTACTTGCTCTCCAATCTTCCATTTGCCTGAAAGTGTCTGTGACTATGTCACTTCTCTCTAGGGTATATCCATCAATATTCATCCTTTATTATTTATTTTGTTCCCATTATTTGGTTATCACTGTGCTGGATGCTATCGGAGGATGCCGCCCTCAAGAATTAAGTAGGTTAGCCGGAGTAAGGTGAAAACAATATTTGTGGCTCACAGACTGTTTAACAGGTCAGGCTATGGAATACAATTTTTTATTTAACATCTATCATGATGGATGGATCATGATACAAGTATCATTGTCTGTAAATTTTAAATGCAAGAGCTGAAATTCAGAGAGGTTAAATGACTGTTTCAAGGACACAGATTTGTTACTGGTAGAGCTTTGATTTAGTCCCAGGTCTACTAACTTTAAAATTCATGTTCTTTCCACTGAACTATGTCTATAAGTAACAGTAATAAAGAATTTAAAATAATAAAATAAATACTCACAGTTGTAGGTGAAAGTGGAGGAGATGTAACCCAGCTGGTTTCCTTTTTCAAAGACATCTCCCTGGTGTCTGGCATAATGTTCTTATAGAATTGAGACTTAATAGGTATTTACTGAGTATATGGTCTGGCTAAAAGCGGCAGGAGGACAGAGTTTTCAAGGAAGTGTTCACACACGTGCATGTGTGTGTGTGTGTGTGTGTATGTGCGTGTGTGAAGGAAGTAGAATTTGAGATTGGCCTTAAAGATTGGGAAGGATTTGGATGTGCATACTTTAGAAATTAAGTGGTGGAAAATAATTTCCTGACACATGGGGACAGAATGAGCAAAGACATCAAGGCAGGAAATATTAAAGGGTTTTTGAAATCATGAAGTCTGAATTAATGAAATCCTTGAGAGATATAAACAAAATTCTCATATTAGAATTTCAGATCTTAGCCTACCTGTACATGAATAAGGAGAGTGATATTTTTAGGGTAAGAACCATCCCATTCTAAGTGGAACCTCTCCACACATGGAGTGTCACAAATCAGTCTGTCTCTGAAGATTCCCCATACCAGTGGTTTTCACTTAAGTCCTCTTAGGGGACCTCATGTAGCCATGCGAAATAGCCAGGTACAAGTGAGACATCTCCTTGAGGCATGTATTAATCTTTAAAATGCCAGTGATTTTGCATTTATTCATGTTTGGTTTAATATAAAAATGTTTCCCTCAGATCATTGAGCAAAACGAGCACTCCTGGGAAAATGGGCCATATGTACCGGTGACTTCATATACCCTGTGATGAACTGCCTACATATCAATGAAGACCCAATTTGCTAGTTGGAGTCTGGTTGTAGGGATTTAACTTGCTGACATATCTTCCTCTCAGGAAAAAAAATAAAACGAATCCACAATGTGATATGACATTTATTTGTTATTCATATTTAGAGAAACTTAAATACATTTTAACAACTTTATTGAGATACCTTCGACATATAAAAATTGTATGTTTAAGATGTACAACTTGATGTTTCAAGATACTGTGTGTATACATTGTGAAAAGATCACCACAATCAAGCTAAATAATTTATCCATCACTTCTATGTAGTTACAATTTTTTGGCTTGTGTGAGTGTGTGTGGAGAAGGGGTGTAGTGAGAAGATTTCATTTAAGATCTATCTATGCTTTTGGCAAATTTCAAGTAAACAATACAATATTGTACAGTATTGTTAACTATAACCACTATGTTGTACATTAGATCTCCAGAACTCATTCATTCTGCGTAAATGAAACTTTGTACCCTTTAACCAACATTTCCTCATTTCCCCCTCCCCCTCCCTGACAACCAACATTCTACTCTCTGCTTCTATGATTTTGACTATTTTAGATTTCTCATAAAAGTGGGATCATGCAGTGTTTGTCTTTCTGTGTCTGGTTTATTTTTCTTAGCATACTGTCCTCCAGATTCATCCATGTTGTTGCAAATGGCAGGGTTGCTTTCTTGTTTAAGGCTCAATAATATATATACTTTAGATAGACAGATTATAGATTACATATATAGTGGTTATATAAATAAGATAGATTATATTTATATAGTCACTTTTTCTTTATTCATTCAACTTCTGATGGACATTTAGGTTGTTCTTGGCTATCGTGAATAAACTGTAATGAACATGTGAGAGCAGATATCTCTTTGAGACTTCATTTCCTTTGGACATATACCCAGAAATGAAATAGCTGGATCATATGGTAGTTCTATTTTCAATTGTTTGAGGGACCTCCATACCGTTTTCCATATTGGCTGTAACAGTTTACATTCCCACCACCAGTGCACAAGAGTTCCCTTTCTCCACATCCTCACCAAAGCTTGTAATCTTTTGCCTTTTTGATAACAGCAATTCTAACAGATATGAGGTGATAACTCATTGTGGTTTGGATCTGCATTTCCCTGATGATTAGTGATGTTGAATACCTCTTTATGCACCTCTTGGCCATTTGTGTGCCTTCTTTTGAGAAATGTCTATTCAGGTCTTTTGCCCATTTTTTAATTGGGATATTTATTTATTTTGCTATTGAGTTATTTGAGTTCCTTGTGTATTTTGGATATTAACTTCTTATCAGATATATGGTTTGCAAAATATTTTCTCCCATTCCACAAGTTACCGTTTCATTTTGTTGATGGTTTCTTTTGCTGTGCAGAAGCTTTTTAGTTTGATGAAATCCCACTTTTTATTTTTGCTTTTAACACCTGTGATTTTGGTGTCATAACCAAAAAATTATTGCCCAGCCCAGTGTCGAGAAGCTTTTTCCCTGTGTTTTCTTCTACTAGTTTTCAGTTTCAGGTCCTACATTTAAGCCTTTAATCCATTTTGAGTCACTTTTTGCCTATGGTGTGGGATAATGATTCAGTTTCATTCTTCTGCATGTGGGTATCCAGTTTTCCCAGCATCCTTTATTAAAGAGACTGTCCTTTCCCACTTGTGTGTTCTTGGCACCCTTTTCAAAGATCTCTTGACCACAAATGTGTGTACCTATTTCCGGACTCTCTATTCTGTTCCATTGGTCTATGTGTCTGTTTCTATGCCAGTACCATACGCTTTTGGTTACTATAACTTTGTAATATATTTTGAAATCAGGAAGTGTGATTCCTTCAGCTTTGTTCTTTCTCAAGATTGTTTTGGCTATTTGTGTTCTTTTGTGGTACATATGAATTTTAGCATTTTTTTTTCTATTTTTTTAAGGAATGCCATTGGGATTTCTATAGGGATCCACTGAATCTATACACTCCAATAAGGTAACTCTAGTCATGTTGTGGGCTTACAGAAATTGAGTCTGGAATGTCAGACTTAAAAAAAACTTTAGTTACTTTTTTTGCTCCAGGGGAGTTGATTTTAAAATCCAAATAAAGTTGTGTCATGACCAAATTCTAAGGAAAACAAATAAGCAAGCAAGCAAAGAAACAAAAAAAACTCTGCTCTACAAAGAAAAGTACAGAAGGGCACACTTAGAGAGAGGATGTCATCTCTCCCAGCGCATGTTCTCTCTCCCACCTGGGTTTTTTTCTCTTACTGACAGAATCCTCTCCATGTCCCTGGCAGAAACTAGATGCCAAGAGAGAGACTCTATGAAGATGTCACATCACCTTTATTACTATAAAGCAGCCTTACTTGTCTACTTTATCCTATCTTTCCTTGACCCATCCAGACAACCGTTAGGTGGACTCCACTGCCTTAGATCCTTACATATTTTCTAAGCAAAACGACTGGTAAATACTCACAGGCTACTTACCCAGGGGAAGAGGAAAAATGATAACAGTTGTGAAAACAAAATGCTTTCAATGAGAAGATCTGAAGTCGGAAGTTCACTGTCTTTCTGGCTAAACAGCGTAACAAAATTTGACACTTTCACAGCACTTTCTAAAATGAATGAAGGTATGGATTACTGACTGAATCAACAAGTATGTTCTCCTTACCTCCCTCCCTCCCTCCCTTAAGGCTATTTTTGAGCACCTACTATGTGGCAAGCACTGCTAGAAATACAATGAATAAGACACATCCCCTGTCCTCAAGAACTGTAGAATCTACTAAAGCAAAGGAGACAACAGGGAAGACTGTGACCCATGACATGAAAGAAATGGAAGAAGATGATATGGGGTTTGGATGTTCCAGACCAGGGAGAAACCACTATACAAAGCACTCACAGTGTCCTAAAAAACTAGGATTAGGATTCTTATCCCCATTTTTAGGTGAAGCAACTGAGGCTTAGAGAAGTTAACTAACTTGTCCTAGATTACATACCTAAAAGGTAGTAGATGCAGGACTAAAAACAGCAATCTACCTTCCTTTTCATCACTCCACATACTGTCTCAAAAAAGAAAAAGCATATTTAAAAATGCTAATTTTATATTATCAAAATATAGCAATGTTATACCTGCTCACATCTAATTAAAATATCCTAATCTGATTGAGTCTGATTTATGAATTTTGAATCAAAGGAATTTACTGATGGAGGAATAATCTTACACTTAACATCAAATATTAATATTCTTCAATGCAAGCCTCTTTCCTCTTCTCCAGATTCTATGTCATCCTACTTTGTTGCCAGAAGAAACAATTAGTCATTCCACAAATAGATCCATATTTGCCCAAAGTGTAGACGATGAGATCTAACCTTTAGCGCTCCATCTGCACACTGGCACCAAGCCCACCTCATAAGACCAGCTGTGGACATTTCCCTAGTTCTCCATTTCAAAGATGAGGAAACGGTTTCAGCAGTGTCCATCAGCATGCCTAATCTCACAAAGCTGAGAAGCGGGGAACATAGGATTTGAGCAGGTCTTGGTGACTCTGAAGCCCTCATTCCTTCCACTCTCGCACGGTCCATTATATCTTTATATTCTATTATTTTTGCAGTTACAGATACAGTTAGAGATTTTAGATGCTTTATATCTGGGAATCCAGACATCTCCTCCGACACTATTGCTTTTATATGAAACCTTCTTGATTCCAGAAAAAAAAAATTAGGTAAAAATGACTCCATTTTCTGCCATCTGACACTCATCCCTGAACCTCACTACCTTTTAGATGAAGCAGAAGTACAGCTATAGCTGAGCACACCCATGGGGGATAGAAGCAACGCCCTTGCCTTTCCAAGCAGGACTCGTGAAGATGTGCAGAAGCAGCTGGTTATTACTCATATTTTGGCTTTATTTCCAAGACGTTCTGCCTATAATAATGTCTGAATTTGAAGATTTGTTTACATGACCTGAGCCTACTTATGTGAACTGTTGACCATCTGTGTATTAGTTTTCAAGGAATGGATTGAAAGCGGATATATAATTTTACTGCAAGTGTCAAAATAAAAAAAGGGAGTCTTGCTAAGCAAATTTTAATAAAAATAAATCAACACGACCCATATTCTGTAGATAATATTTCCTTGGTAGAGAAGCAATGTGGCTGATGGAAGAATCCCCCCCCCCACTATTATTTTAATTTTCATATCCTTTTTTTAGCTCTTAAAATAGGCTATAAATAAGAGCAGAAGAGAAATGAGATTCATAATGAATTATAAACACAAATGAGTTCCATAAAATACTTATCCGCAGTGAAGTGGGGCTTATGGTATCTGAACATAAGGAAACATAAACAGGGCATTCCATCATATACAGGTTTTCTATAATAGTATCTTTCTTTTTCCTTTGCATTTTTATTTAAAGGTCCAACCATGGGTAATGAAAAAGAACCTGAAAATGTCCATACCTTTTTTTTTCTCCTGGTCTATTTTCCAAAAGTTAAATTTCAAAAGGTAGTGATGATAGATACTTAGCATTATAGCACTATATAGTAACTTGGTGTTTATGAATAATTTACTATAATTTAATTTACTGATGATTCCAAGGGTTGATTTTTATGAATAATCACAGTTCCCCCACAGGACTGTTGGGGAGAATAATAAGGCAGGGTATGTATAGCACATATCCAATGACTCTTGTGAGGATTGAGAGGAAGACTACCTGGCACATAGTAAGTGGTTAGTAAACATTGAGTGTTATTTCCATGATCAAAGATTTGCAGAGGTCTATGAAAATACGTCCCAACTGCGTTCTTCGTTATTTAACGCCAATATGTGACAGTGGAACTTTCCCAGTCTCCAGGCTCTATAACACCTGATTTCTATCATAGGTTTTAAAATCTTGTTTGCTCCTTGGTCTATATTCTCTCTCTTTTTTTGAGATTTTAATTTTTAGAGCAGTTTTAGGTTTACAAAAAAATTGAGAGGGAGGCACAGAGATTTCCCATGTACTCCCTGCCCCCACACATGCATAGCCTTTCCCATTATCAACATCGCTTACCAGAATGGCACATTTTTTGCCAAGGATGAACTGAAACTGACACATCATAATCACTCAAAGTCCATAGTTTACGTTAAGGTTCCGTCTTGATGTTGTACATTCTATGGGTTTGGATAAATGTATAATAACATATATCCATCGTTATAGTATCATATGGAGTATTTTCACTGCCCTATAAATTCTCTATGCTCTATCTATTCATTTCCCCCTAACTCCCTTGCAACCACTGATCTTTTTATTGTCTCCATACTTTTGCTTTTTCCAGAATGGCATATAGTTGGACTCACACAGCATGTAGCCTTTTAAGATTGGCTTCTTTCACTCAATAACATGAATTTAAGGTCCCATTATGTCTTTTTATAGCTTTATGGTTCAAGTATTTTTAGCACAAGATAATATTCCATTGTCTGTATGTACCACAGTTTATTTATCCATTCATCTACTGAAGGACATCTTGGTTGCTTCCAAGTTGGGGTCATTATGAATAAAGCTACAATAAACATTTGTGTGCAGGTTTTTGTGTGGACATAAGTTTTCAACCTTGGTCTAGTTTTAAATATTTAGTGGGAAAATTATATGGATCATATACTGTCATTATTCTCCTAAGATTGTCAGCACTAATTAAACCAAACAGTTTCTAATTGAGTCTATATAAGGCCTCAGGATCCTTTTTAACACATACTCTGAGCAGCCACTGATTAAATGATTCCAGTCAGTACATGAGATGTAACCCACCTGCCATTCCTTTCCTGGAAACACAGCCTAATGACATCATTCTAAGCTGCAGTTTGAGAAAGGAGTTAAATTGTAGGAGTGGGCTAAAGTGTCAGAAAAAGGACAATGACTAACGTTCCTTTTAGCATCTGTTAGCCCATTTCTTGTCCTGAACACTTATTCTTCATTACTCCAGCATGGTGATTTACAAGAACATAAACTAGTGTATTTCAGAAATTTATCGACATGAAACTCCAATAATAAAATATGCAGATTCATGCAGGTACGACTGTAAACATGACAGCACCATTTATCCTCCAAATGGCTGGGAAGCGAAGAATAGAGAGAATGACAGCTGATGGTTTCTTCTAACATAGGAGAATTTTTACTGCACCTCTGCTTTCACTTATGAGAAAGTCAATTAACCTTAAATGCAGAAATTACAGAGAGAAAGGAAAATGGATCAATGCAGAATTGACGTTGAGGTAACTGGAAATTTTTGTATGTTCTCAGCATCAGATCCTTTATCTGAAGAGTATGTAAAAGGGAACATTCTCTCAATACGTCCTTCTAAGAAAATAAATGACTCCAAACTAAAAACAGAATGTTTTCAAGTGTGAAATGAACATATGGAATGAGTAGTGAAAGGGTCTCTATTACCCTGTCATCCCGAAAGGCAGCAGGAAACAGACCTGGATTACACCCTCCCTATGACTCTACTCAGCGTAGCATTCACTCTCCCGAGCACAGCACCTCACAACCTCACCCCACATGAACTGAACAAAGGTGAGAAGTGAGAAGATAGAGGGAGAATAGGTGGTGCTTCCAACTGTTGCCAAAACAGACACGCATGTAACTGGTAGGCAATGTCCAGCTTTCAGCCGTGTCCCTGACTTTAAGGAGTATGACAAACTTATAGGAAATACCGACTCTCAGCTTTGCTACATTCCTGCCCTCAGGCTGCAGGCTTCTACGTTGTAGCATATCTTTCTCTTTTTTCTCCTTCAAACTTGTTGATGTTTACTTCAACCTACATTTCCACTGGATACACGCCTGTTCTCTTATCTTTGCTATTCTAAGTGTGGTCCTCAGACCAGCAGCCTTGGCATCACCCGGCAGCTGGATAGAAATACAGAATATCAGCCCCAAATCAGAACTGCCGAATCAGAATCTGAGGTTTAACAAGATCCTCACACGATACAATGCACACTGAGGTTTTTGGACATTGTTCAAAGTCTTACTCCTACTCATGATATCCCTGCTCATCATGCCTCTCCCTTTTCATTAACTCTTCTTTCTATTTCTCCTCTCTCTCCCTTTCTTTCTCTCTTTCCATGCAGTAGAGTCAGAAACAGGAAGAGAAAAAGACCTATTTTTCTATACGCCTTCATTGAAAACACGTACCTCAAATAGTGGTATCTGATGAAAGGAAATCTTGTGAGGACATTGTAGAACTTCTCATCAAGGGTGAAAGAATTTCTCTTTTCCAGACCTTGAGACAAAACTTCAATATCTGTCCTCTGCCACCCATTCTAAAGCCTTCATATTCACCTGTCAGAAGGTTTTCCCAGCTGCTTAATCTTACTTGTTCTGAGTGTATGGCCAAGGCATCTACTCTTGCTCTGACCTCAGCAGTTATCAAGGAGAGATGCCAATCATTTTATCCTCCAGAAAACCCCTTACCTTGAGTCATATCCTCATTTCTATTCCCCTCCAGACTATGAACTGATTTGACTAATTCCACTGTCTGCTGCTCCTCTTGGAGATCTGGGCTGCAGTGACTCCTTCTAACCTCTCTATAATTTTGAGGACACATGAGGGTAGATTTGCCCATCTACAGGAATCCCCTTCCCATGGTCCCTTCCTTCACTCAATCTCCTCCTGTAATCCCTGTGATGATTTCCAAACAGCTGCTTACAAGAATACCTATGTGGTCATGCTGAGCTCAGTCCTAAGCTAGCCATAATAAAGAGCAGTTACTAGAAAGCTTATTTGTGTGTGCGTGTGTGTGTGTGTGTATGAGTGCTTAAGCCCTTATTTCATTACTGCCTACACAGAGCTTGAGATCTGTTGGGAATGATAAAGGATCATTCTCATCATAAACTCCAATTTACCTCCCTTCTACTCATTACCTCAAATTTATTAGTTTAAGTCATGATCATAAGAAACAAGAGGAAAAAAGGAAAGGCTACCTCTATTTAAGGTGTTAAGGCAGGAAACCCACTGCTTTCTCTTTGGGTGTGGGTTAAGGAATTGAGAATGTGGCATTCAGGAGATACATAAAACCTGCATCCTATTCCTTTAAGAAGATAATTTGCAGAGTCCACCATCACGGGGTCATTGCAAGGTTAGAAGTTTCTTTATCTGAAGGTTTATCTCCTTGAGATGAAAAATAAGAGGGAAGGGAAGGGAAGGGAAAAGGGAATCGGAAAGACATACTGACTGATTGACTGACTAATTGATAAAGGGGGCAGAAAGACATGAGAAAGGGGGAGCGCAACAGCTCTTTGGAAAGCAGCCAGCGCAGATAAAATAAATGATGTTGGGTGTGGAAAGACGCATGTCTTTCCAGCTTCTCCCACTTTAATATCTCTAAATCATTCTAAGTGAAACAGCACTCTTTTTAGGTGTTTCATAATAAATATCAGTCTTTTCCTGCCTTACTTTTGCTTAGCTTAGCTGGAAATTTGTAAGTTCCCTTTCATGAAGTAGAAAAAAACCCCAGAAAACTCTCAGTTATATTGATTTGGTAATTGATTTGGTATGGAGATTCTTCTTACCAAATGAAGAGGAAGATAAAGTCACCCTGAATAATTCCCCCAGCCCCTCTGCTGGAGAGACCTTGAGCAATACTTCAGTCTAACTTTGTCCCTTCCATTATTCCACACTAAAATCAGGACTGTCTTGATTATAGTGACAAAAATCTAATTTAAACCGAGTTCTGAGGCCCTTAAGCTAAAACAACCAGACAAATCAACTGGGAGAATGCCTTCAGGTAAGGCTGGATCTAGAAGTTCAACAAAATCGTTAGGTATCTACCTCTTTCTAACATTTGCCTCTGTGTCCCCTGCTTGCACAGTAAAATATATAGAGAGAGAAATGGAAAACTTAAGAATTATGTACATTTTGTGTCTATAGTGTTTTCCAGCCATCTGTAAAATCAGGATAATAAAACTAACCACATGGAGCTTATGTGGGAGAAATACTTAAGATAAAGTCTCTAACATACATAAAACTTAAGTATAGTATACATAAGAATGTATATCTTCATGGATCAACTCTTTCAGTTCCAATCCCATCTCCCTAGCGCCAATATGTGGTAGATAGCTATAATTGGAAAATTCATGATGTGGATTGTTTTCTCTTTTCACCTTAATGCCTTTTCTTCAGACACTGTCCTTTCCCAATCGTATAATAAATACCTCCTTTTACTAATCTCCTTTACCCTACTATTTTAGTCTAAATGATCCAGGTTTATGAATAACAATAAGCTATCATGTGTCATTGATGTTTCATGTTTCTCCTTGATTCCACAGCTACTGGAGAGTAGATACCTGAAGGGATGGCATTTAATTCAATGCACTGCCTCCATCCTCCACTCACTTTCCACAGGCTACACCTACTAGATACTTGGATTGGATACTTGGAGATTGCATGCATTTTACCAGTTGTTTTTAATAGTCATCTATAACATGGGGATAATTAATCCAACCTCATGGGGCTGGCATGAGAAAAACTTAAAGTAAACTATATACACTTTGCTTCATAAATACAGAGCCCAAATTTGTTATGTTGTTGTTGCTGTATTAGTTCTCACCACCATGAGTTTATAAATGCCAGGCATAGAAGATGACAGGCCAACAGGCACTAAATGTCGGTATAGGACGAATTAGTCCAACATTCAGGTTCTAATTCTTTTGTCATTTTTTTATGATGTCATGTTAAAATGATTGCCACCATAAATATTCACTTGCAAAATTTCCTTCCTGAAACTAAGTAGAAATGTAAAGGTTTTAATTTTTAAATATACAACTCAAGAGAAATGTTTGGAGTCATACTAAATAAACATATGCAAGTAGCAGAATATATACAAATTCTTCTCAGCAGTCTTCCCTCTACTCCCATCCCTTGAAAATCCTTGTACGTTGACTCAAAGGGCAGATTGGAGTAGAAAGAGAGAGTAGGAGGGCAGTCTGAGATCCCTGGGTAACTCTATGAGAATTTGCCTTCATTCTCTCTGAGTGGTGCTGTGGAGAAATGACAAACTCACCATTTGGTAAAGACATGAAACTAAGAAATTACCTGCTTCTACTGTCAAAAGTTTGGCAGGAGAAAAAAAATAGCAAATACTTCTTGCCCTATCGTTTATATTCTAATTAAAGACCTTAGCACAGAGATGCCTCTCTATTTTGGATCTTTCATTTGACTATTACTGTGAGAAAATATTTCTACAATATAATGAGTCACTGGAACACTCAATCTTGAATATACATGGGAATAATTGAACATAGAAGTGAAGAAATAAAGTTTTTAACATAGAAACCAAGAAACAGAGCAACAAAGTTTCTTAATAAGAGAGATTTTAAAAGAAGGAGCACCAAAGCGAAGCATTTTGAAGTTTGAAGCATTTTGAACCTTATAATGGACAAATATATGTCGTTGGATAGAGGCAAAATTTAAGTATGGGGATTAATATATACTGTAGGTATATATGGTTGCAAAGGACCCATACATAAAATGGAATAACATCTCCTTGCTCTACTGCTTAATTTGATAATGGACCTCATAAAGAGTCCAATAACTTATCTCACTAATTGTGCCCACACAGGAGTGAATATAAAGTAGTGGTGAAGGACATACACTTCAGAGTCAGACCAAACTGACTTTGAGAAATGAGTTCCATCATTTCAAACTTGTGCATCCTTGGGTAAACTCCCTTTCAATTTAATTTTTCTCTTCTGTGAAATTAGAATAATGCTAGCACATTTTATTGTAAGATCACATGTGAAAATACATGTAATGTCTTAGGCATCATGCCTGGCACACAAAATGCACTAAGTAGATATGGGTGGCGATGTGGATGTTGATGGTGACGGTAATGGTGTTGATGATAATGATGATGATGATACCAGATTTCGCACCTGTAGTAAGGCCTATCTCCTTAAAGAAATTTTTTTAGAGACATGGAAACTTTTTGAGATGCTCTTCAATATCTTAAAATAGTGAAGACTTTATAAAAAGTCTTCTGGAATCCATCAAAAACATTCATGAAAAATTGTAGATGTATGGAATTCCAGGACCAACCAATGTTAGGAATAAAAGGAAGTAAAGCCAAACATCTTCATTTTGAAGGGATGGAAATTGAGGGTCACGATCTGATTAGCAGCATCTATGAAGCTAGACTCCTAGTTCAGTACTCTTTGAAGTATAATACACTGAAAACTACACAACAGCCCATGTACTCCCAAAACACAGTGACAAACCCTTTAAGAGATGAATTTAGTAGAGTTAGCACCATTAGGACACAAGTGGAATCAGTGCTGATAGAAATAGGGTGAAAAATGATCAACAAGTGAATAGGCAATAAGAATTCTACTCTGTTCTCTGATCTGTCCAAAGAGTAGGAAGCACGTGTTTGCCACAGGCCTCTAGAGTACATGGTTTTTCTTTTTTCTGAGATCTGACAAATATTTCACAGGATGCTTACATAAATGACAATACAAATATTTCATAATGTGCATTTAAAAAATTTACCTTTCCAAGTCAGATCTCTGTTATAAAGGAGAATACCAGCTTTTAAGTGTGGTAAGAATGGTAGTATTAGAAAATTAATGTTTTGTAATCACCAAAGTAATGGATAATTCAGGCAAGCATCATCCAAGGATAGTAAAAGGAGTTGGTGAAAGTCTGAAGAGGAAGCGAGGCGACGCTTTTGCACCGTATCACGTATGCTTTCTTCTTCAATCCACACTGTGATCAAGTGACAATAGTTACAAAGGTGACTGCTAAGGATCTGAGCTGCAGCCTGGAGCTATCCAGGAATTTAAACTCACCACTATACTCGCAGAACTGTGTACCAGCCATGGAAAGCTACGTCTATAATAGCATCTTTGAGACAGAATTTTTGCCATTCTTATAATATGAATCTGGACAGAAATGCCTTGACCAGTCAAGGGCATCTGAGAGTATTCTCAGTGAGCTGCTGGCAAGCTGCAGGACAGACAGTGAATGCTGCCTTTTCTTGAGACCCAAACTAGAGAGGTGGCAACAATTTCCTAGCATCAGACAAAATATGCAAGACTTTATATTCTGCCAGAGAGATGAGATTAAAATAAAATTAAAATAAAATAAAATAAAATAAAAAAGAGTCTAACCTACACATATTCAACAACTTGTCCCTTCCTTCTTACCTGAGCATCAACTCCATTACCCTACCAGTTCTGTCCTACTTGCCCCATGATGAAAGGAGCAGCCTGCCTGTATAAGCCTGCTCCTCTGTTTACCATGAAATTTCCCTGGTACTTGGGCATAACATATCAGTGAGAGTCCGCTCACCTCAGTAGGCCTCCCTTCCTCCTTGAATGCACACCCACAAATCCAAACTGTGTTAAAGGATATTGATGAAGTGGATGTCTTTCAGAGAATGATGGCCCAGGAGGAAAACAGAAATCGTACATAGTCAGCAATCAGGAAATGCCGGCCGACATTAGAGAAACCCTTCAAACACCCCAGAGCACCAAGACAGACATCAAAACTAATGGAATGTTTGTCAAGAGACATGTTTGCCCAGAAAAGGGAGGTAGGAGCTTAAATGTGCAGCCAAGCAGAAGGCCTGTGTGTTACTGGGGGGCTGACAGCATGGTAGAAAAAGAATACAACTCACAGGCTGCCAGTCTGAAAAACAGGCTGGAAAGTAGTTTGAGGATGGAGTGGATACTTGATGTTTTTGCCTGCGGTGCATTCATTTCCCCTTCTGGTTACAGCCCCTCATTTTCCTTGGTGAACTCCCTCTCCACTGTTTTCCTTATATGTTGTTGAGGTGGAGAGAGATTCATCCCACCTGAATATCAGGCACTGAAATGTCACTCAAGAATGACCCATGAGGATGGCACATACCCCTGGTCTCAGTGACTGATTTAGAGTGAGTCACATGACTCAAGCCAGAGCAACCTGGACCATTGAGACACAGTTCTAGATCTTTAATTGCAACTCTTGAAAAATAGAACACCTCTTTCTGCTTAACTTAAATAAAAGTTATCTGGGAGAAGAGGCCAAGATGAGATTAGACATGCGAAAAAAGAAAAATTGTATTAAGAGAAACAGAACAGCTGGGAAGGCTAAGAGACAGGACTCTTTACGCTGGTTGTGCCAGGCTGCTATAGAATAATGCCCTTAGGAAACTTAGAAGGCCCTTGTCTAACTGGAGGGATAGTAGGGGCCCAACTGAAACTTGTCAAAGATTTTAACAAAGAATCTTACAGCTACACCCCTGATTTGCACTTTGACCCGAGACACATGTCACTTGAAAAATCTTTAACTTTCTGGAAAGACTAAAGATAAGAAACATTTTACTAACCAGGCAAGCCCTACTCCTTGTGTGGGAAATCAAAATTTGGCCACCCCCAAATATATCTCTTTACCTTGATTATTTTCGCTGCTGGACATTTGACCTCCCCCACTAACTGCCTGAAAGAATTTAACTCTGGGTATCGACAGACTGTCAGGGTCCTCATTCTCATCAAAGTTATGTTTACCAAATATTTACATTTGTAAAGGTATCTCCCTCTCTGTACTGGGAAGAGTGGAGAATGATCTTACCTCTGGAAACTCTTATCAGTATGGAAGGAGAGGACTTAAATCTGCATACCCTTGATTGCTATGCTTTCCATTAATCCCCCATAGTTGTCTCCTCCCCAACGCCCCCCAACATCCTCCGTTGTCTTTATCTAAATGTATTTAAAGTGAAAATCTTTGCCATTTGTTGAGAAACTCAGTTTCCCTGGTTTCTCCCAGGTACACACGTTATTAAACTTGGTATTATTTTCTCCTGCTAACCTGTCTTTTAATTATTTGGCTATCCATAAGAACCTTAAGGGAAAGGGCTGAGGGAGATTCTCCCTCTTCCCCAACACTTGTATAGCTTCTAAATGTTGCCTAAAACTAAAGAGTTCCTTCTTTAGTTCATTACTCTTTCCTTCTAACTTTTCATAGGGAGCAAAACACAGCCAACTGGAATTTGTAACATTATGCATGGAAACCATCTTTCCAATTCTCAGGAGTTCATTGGGTAAATTCCTTCTCTTCCAGGTTACCATGGCTGATAGTTTCACTTACATAATTTGAGTTGTCTTTTTTTTCAAAGCTTGATATCACCTTTCCCCACTGCTTTTCTAACTTTATTAAACCATTTATTCACCATTTTAAAATCCTTGGCTAACGTTTTCAATAGATTTAGTTCAAATCTGGATTTCATTACTAAACTAAGTGGATCATGTTTCTGGCTTAGGACACAGAGGCTACAAAAGGGCAATGCCAATGAAATAAAATTAATTTGCAACATGCTAATCAAGTGGAAAAATCTCAGCATTCCCCTAAAAAGCTATTATTCTGACCCATATTTTTTTTTCCACGATTACTGTTTCCCACAAGGATCACATCAACAGTAACGAAGCAGAAAAATTATGCATGTTAAGAAATTAATGTGCTCCATAATGGGTTATAAACTCGTGCCTCTTCATTGCTCATGTACTTTGGATAAGCTTGACAAATTTTAGACCTCTTTTATTTAAAATAGAGCAGTTTTAGTTCTTTAAGTTACAGTGGAAATAATTTCCCTATCTATCATTAGAATAGTTCAACACATTCATTAATCTAAAAAATATTATGCAGAAAGTGATTTTTTATCTGCTCCAATCACTCATTTAGCCTGTTTCAGAAAAGAAAAGGGACATTTTCTGAGGACTCTAAATCTAGACTTAAGGCAAATACCTTCATAAGCTGTCGTAATTATAGAGGCAAGATTTAGAGATGGAGCGGCTATTGTTATTATGTCTTCCTTGGCATGAGTAGGGCCATTACCTGGGCAGAAACTACATACAAAGAAATCAGAAACACTCAACATCGCAATAATACATGCAATGCTGCCTCCAGGGCACAAGGAGTTCATTTTCTCATCAACTCAGTGGGGCTCTCTGGAACTGCTCATCTCCCTCTTGTTCCTTCTACCAGGGGCACCATTAGCTATTTTCCAAGCAAATGGGCCAGGTTCGAAAAGATGCAAATGAAGAACCAGCAGAGGAAGTTGTATCCACTGTTTCTTGATGAGCTCCACCCATGGCCCTGTTCTCTTAAGAGGTCGTTATCAATTTCTCTTGGGTTCATATTCAAAATATACCAGAGAGAGTTAAGAGGAATTTGCAATGATATAGTATTAAATTTGTCAGTCTACAAGTTATATGAGCCCCGTGGACCCTCATCATGGATGATTTCCTAATAGTAGTACGTTATATAGGAGAGAGTAACGCATAGGAAGGGCACCGATAAGCTGACAGACTGTCGGGATTCCAAACTGTGAGGCTCAGAAAACAGAGACACATACTGTACTAACAGAAAGCCTGAGCATTTAGTCCCTATCCCCACCCTACCATTTGGGGAATAACGGACCTTAACTTTCCCAAGAAATGCCATGAATCCCAGCACTATAGAACCAGAATTGTGAACTTGGGAAAGAGGAAAAGGAGTGGAGATGGAGAAGAAAAGAAGTGAAGGTAACTATGATGGTGCTGGAAAATGCAAATCAATCTTATCTTCTACCCACAGCAGACATCACTTTTTGTAACAATTATATATTCCTGTGTAACAAAACACCCCAAAACTCAGCGGCTTGAAGCATTTACTAGTTCACAAGTGTGCAGGTGAGATGGGCAGTTTTGCTAGTCTAGGCTGGGCTCACTTGTTCCAGAACATGCTTGTTCATGCATTTGCTGTAGCACCAGAGTTGGCTCAGGGCTGACTGAACTAAGATGGCTCAGCTGGTCTTTGTACATACACTGTCTCTCATTCTCCAGAAGGAGAGCATGGACTTGTTCAAATGATGGTAGTGTGAAAGTTCTAGAAGCAAAAGCAGAATCATACAAAGCCTCTTGAAGCCTAGGCTCAGAATTCAGAATAAAATTGCTTTCATCATATTCTATTTGCCAAATTAAGTCACAAGCCAGCCCATATTTAAGGATTGGAGAATTAGGCTCCACCTCTGAATGTGAGAAGGTGCCAAAAACTAGCCATTTATACAAACTAATCTATTACAAAACCCCTTCCCTGTTAGGGAATGAGGAAGCTTCAAAATCCTTGTGAGCCCAGCACTCCAAGCAGTCACTCTCAATTTTTCAAGAAGAAATAAATTTGTCATCCATGGTGTTTGATGATATCTAGTGTTAGCCTGCTCATTTATGACTAGGATAATCATATGATATGACTAATATAACCTCATAAAATTATATGTCCTAAAATAATATGTCCTAATCATTTGGTAAGTTAAGAGTGGATAGAAAATTATTTTTGTATCAACTATCCAGAATCTTTTCTTCCCCTCATTTCTAGAATACGTATTGTTTAAACCACCTATTTATCACTGTTTCATGTACTACCATAAGTGTTTCTCTTTTGATGTAGCAAAACTAATAGGTACATGTGTGTATAATATATAATATTATATATATTACTGTTTAATATAAACATAAACTACTATGAAGTAGACAAGGCAGGAATTAGCATCCTTATCTTAAGATTAAAAAATATGAAGATCAGAGAAATTTAATAACCTTTGAATTTCACATATTTAGTAAATGGAGGGCCTATTTGAGTAAAAATTCAAATATTTACCCAGAAAAGTTAGTTTTTGTGCGTGTTATGTGTTGGGAAATTTTCCCTAGAAATTTTTTTTAATTAGCTGCTTAAAGAGGTTGAAAATTAGGAAAATAAGTGATATATAAGGTTATTTACAAGTCTGGCATATGAATATCTGTGGGTAAGGCTAGAGTATGTTTTCCCAGTCTTCCTGAGGCCTTAGGTATGACCTATTTGGAATCAAAAGCCACCTTGCCAAATCCAGAACTCTGCCCCCAGAATTAACAATATCTCAAAATTCTAAGACTAGAGCAAGCAGGAAATTACACAACAATATATGATGGGAGAGGAAATTACTTTCTGGTCCTCCAGGCATTTGTTTTATGCACTGAAGGAAGAACAGTTGAAGATTCTCTTAGCTGTCTTATGAGGAATGGCTACAGGTATTATTAGGCACCAGGAAATGACCTGGCCTAACTCAAGCTCCAGGAACAGTGAACCAAATAATCACATTCTGTGGTCATATGCTTCATATCATAGAAATGAGCCACACCATCAGTGGTCACCCTGCCAGGTTGTAGTTTCGGGAAGAACCTTGGGTCAAAATTGATGAGTTATACCTTGTCCCCACAGGCAGAGGATTAGAAAGTGAGCTAATATCAAATCTCAAAACAAGCAAGAAGAATTAAGAAGCTATAAAGAGAAAATTACTAAATTTTAGGTAAAAATAAAGAAATGAAATACAAGTCTATAGTGTAAGTGCTTAAATTTGAGAGCAATTTGAAGAAAAGGCCTGGAGTCTTCCTTGGTGTAAGATTATTAAGAGACGATAGTCTAATCAGCAAAACACTTCGTCATTTTTGACTTCAACTTCACCACCATCATTATTGCAAGGGTGAGCCATTGCTTGAATAAATCCTCTGTGTAAAACACAGTGCTCATCAGGTTTCATAAATATAACATTTATCCACACAACCAACCTTTGAGATAGGCAAGTTATTCTCAATTTATAGATAAGAAAATTGGGAAGTGTGCATCCAGGATTCCAACTCAGGTCTGATGATTCCCTGATTCCAAACTCTGGTCTCGTATTGCTCACATCACATTCTCCCTCCAAGACCATCAATCAGGATAGCATGCTCTGGACAGCTCAGACCACCTCAGGAGCACTGAGCTCAGGTCTGGGCACCACATTTTAAAGAGGAGAGTACATAGACACGCTAGAATATTCTACAGTAAAAAAACAAACAGGGGAAGGCTTTGGAAACTGTCTCCCAGACAAAAAAGTAACGATAGTAAAATAAAATAAAATGACTTTTTAAAAAGTTGAATGGATTTGTCTAGAGTAGAGAATTTACAGAGAATATATTTAGCAGCCATTAAATGGGCACAGAGCTGTCAGTCATGTGGCCTTGGTCTGTATTTTACCAGGAGACAGAGGAAGGGCCAACAGGTGGTAGCCACAGGGAAGTGAATTTTACCTCATCATAAAGAAAACAAAAACAAAACAAAACAAACACCTATATATATATATACATACAGAGAGAGAGAGAGGTGTCAAAATATAAATGGGGCTTTGTAAAACAGAGGATTTGCTATTATTGAAAATGTTCAAACCGAAGCAAAAAGACCAAATACCAAATATCAGGAATGACTCATGGGGGCCAGCCTGGTGGCGCAAGCGGTTAAGTGCGCGCTCTCCACTGCGGCGGCCCGGGGTTTGCTGGTTCGGATCCCGGCTTGCACTGACGCACCGCTTGTCAAGACATGCTGTGGCAGCATCCTATGTAAGGTCGAGGAAGATGGGCATGGATGTTGGCCCAGGGCCGGTCTTCCTCAGCAAAAGGAGGAGGATTGGCAAATGTTAACTCAGGGCCGATCTTCCTCACAAAAAAAAAAAAAAAGGAATGATTCAGGGGAAGAAAGCAAATAATAATACCACAACAAACTCTCAGTTGCATATCCGTACATTCACACATTTAAATCAGCAGTCCAAGTTTCTAGACCAAGAATTAGCAAACATTTTCCGTGAAGGGCAATATAGTAAATATTTTAGGTTTTGTGGGCCACATATGGTCTGCGTAATCTTTAAAAAATTTTTTTTCAACCCCCTATAAATGTAAAAGTGATTCTTAGCTCATGGGCTGTAGTTCACCAACTCCTGCCTGGATTGTGTTAAGCTCCTTCAGCTGTACTCACAGGGAAGGCCTGCCATCATCTCTGCCCGAGTTATGTGTCCTTTAATTAATTGGAGACATTACCTTTCTCTTGTGTAGCCCACTTTATGCATTATACTTTAGATCATTCGTAAATGAGTTTCTTCATTAAAGACTAGTCAGAGAAGTGGGGTGGGTCACCTAGCCAAGCTTCGCTTCACCATGTACACGAACAACTTTCAAAATGTGGACAGACATTTTTAAATCATCAAACCCAAGCATTTTTCCCTATTTTGAATCATATTGGTAACCTCTAGTGGGCAATTCCAGAAGTGACTTCATTTCAAAACACCAACATCCTCTAAGAGAGGCTGAACCTGAAACCAAATCTATGAACTAGATACGCTTACGTTGATATCACAGGGGTTCCTCAAACCAAATATGTCCGTAAGAGAAAGCATTATCCCTCCCAAATCCACATCTCCATTAATTTATTCTTTTCTTTTTGTCCCATTGTTGATCCCACGTCACCGACAACCCAGTCTCCGTAGTCAGACACCTCGGAGTGGCCCTCAACTCCCTGCTCCTCCTTTATTCTCCACAATAAATCAATCATTAACTGAAGTTAGTTGTACCTCAAAATGTCTCTGAATTCAGGGACATGTCTTTTGCTAAGACATTGCAACAAAACCCCAGCAGGTCCTGGTCTCGTTCACTCCCCTAACGGTCCTCTCTCTGGTCTCTCCAATCCCAGGGACTCTCTGTTCTAATCCCTCTAACGAGGAAGGTGACTTCCCCTCCAGAAACAGCTTCTTCAAAATTAAAAATTAGTCCTCATAATCCCCTGCATAGAAATTCTCTTAGTTCCCCAGTGCCTGAAAAATTAAGTCCAAACATTTTAACCTCTCATTCAAGGCCATATGTGCCTCCCCCATACCCTCCTGTCCAGCTACCTTGCCAGGGAAGATTCCTTGATGGACCAGCCGAGAAGCTTCCCAAATATCAACCTATAAGGGACACAAAAATATATATTTCAAATGTAAGGAAAAGGAGTACCACATATGGTTCAAGGAGTATTTTGCTATGCTGTTTGGAATGGTAAGACTTCCAAAGTGCAAGCTCGGTGATAAAACATGGTGACTAAACTGCCTTCTAAAGATTTTGTTGTGCTAAGATGGAAACACACATTTAAGGTTCAAACAAACTGTGAAGAATAATAGAGACCAAGCAGTCCCGTAACAATCCTCTTTCTCAGCCTTTCTCTTAAAAGGTTATCAGTGAATCCCTTTAAATAAGTAAAGAAAATTCATGCTGGTTCAAAAGAACACTAAAGACATTTACCTTCTCTGATATCCTCCCATCCTGTCTGGCGCTGGTCCAGTTGCACTGAAAATTTCACTTTTTGTTGTTGGAGGAGGTCATTGAGAAGATGTGACTGCTGGTTGACCCTCAAGCTGGACCAAGGCAACTGGAGGCTCCTCACCCCCTTCCCTGCCCTTGGCTGTATGTTCTGCCCACTGTTCCCACAGTAGGAATCATTTCCAAGGACACAGCCTTGAAAGAGCAATGTGTTGCTGAGACATCTGGATGGTATACATGACTGAACCCAGTTAAGGCCTCTATATAAAATTTTAAGATTCTGGCAGGCAGGTGCAGAGATCTACTCATTTTGCAGCCACCCAAGACAAGCCTCGTGTGTAAGTTCCCTTGCTTATTAAACCTGCCTCCTACCTATCGGGAGAAGTCTACTTCTTTCATCAGTCTCTCCTTGCCCTCTGTGTGTGGAACCAACACTTGCCTTAAGCAAGCTGTGTCTTTTATAATGCCGTGCCTCTGCCATGCTGTTCCTTCTTCCTGGAAGCATTTCAACTCCCACATCCCACCCTATGGGCACCCATATGTAAATCATCTTTTTCATGCTCATAACTGAACTTAAAAAAAAAAGTTTTTTTCTGCTGGCCCTGGGCAAGTTTTGCTCCTTCCTCTGCAATCTGTACTCAGTTTATACCTTTATAATATCACTTATCATGTTGATTTTAATGTACCTCTTTACAAGTCTATTTCCTGTAATAATCTATGAGTTACGTGAGGGCAAATAGAATTTCTTATTCATTTTTGAATTCCCAGTTCCTAGCTCACTCCCATCACTGGAGATTGGCTCAGTAAATGTTTGTTGATTTAACTGAATGAGTTCTTTGAGAGAAAATCTGGATTGTATTATCTCTCCAAGTTTATGAAAGGAGTTACAGTCCCAACTGAGTCACTAGACAGGTGTTTAACCTTGGGCAATCACCCTACTTCTGAAGCTTAGTGTTTTTGAAAAAATAAGAATAATGCCAAGTGTTCTGTCTAGTTCAAATGGTTATTTCAAGAATAAAATGGGATAATGTGCGGGAGAATGCTATAAAAAATACAAAAGCACTCTACAT
Organism: Diceros bicornis minor; assembly: GCF_020826845.1. Taxonomy (NCBI): domain Eukaryota; kingdom Metazoa; phylum Chordata; class Mammalia; order Perissodactyla; family Rhinocerotidae; genus Diceros; species Diceros bicornis. The sequence continues at coordinate 73,049,275 of NC_080745.1, forward strand.
ACTAAACTGCTCTTCTCTGGTATTTAACATCATGCCAGTACATCATTAAATACTTGTTAAAATGAGTGATGCAGACCTGTCATTGACCAAGGTCTATGCTAGTGCAGAGGACATTAATGCGAAAGTCCAAGGCTCTGTGTCCTGTCTAAGAAGAAACACAATATGCAAATACCACATTCTGGAACCTTGACTCTTCCGAAGAAATTGCCAAAGAAGTGTATTCATTTTCAGTGCGTGCCATGGTTTAGTTCATGAGCATGCTCTGATAAATTCTATGAAGTGGAATAAAATTATGGGAATTGAATTTGAAAGAAAAGGCTAAAATTGGGCAATATCGCTAGAGAGAGAAGTAAAAAGGAACATAAGCCAGTAAGTGTTGGAATAGATTGTTACACAAAATAGATCACTGAAACAAACATTTTATCATTTTGTCTACACATATTCAACTAAGTGAGACAATTAGGCACACTAAATCCAGTCATCTGAAAAGTATTCATCACTTTGTATACTCTAAGACCATCTCATAATCATTCATTCACTCATTCATCCTACATATCCTACAGTTCATTCCTTCGACACACAGCTATTAAGCACCAACTGCATGAAAAGTCAGTCGTAGGTATTAGAGATACATCAGTGGAGTAATGCAATCCTTGCCCTTAAACACCTCTGAGTCTAGAAGGAGAGAATGATAAGTAAATGAGCAATGACCATAGAGTATGGAAAGTGTCCTAATAAGTTAAGTGTGAGGTTCTTTGAGAGCAATATGTGGACCATCTAAGCAGTCTTGGTGCCAGGGAAAGTATTCAATAACAGAATTTTTCCAAACTGTATATGATTCCCTTGGATTGCTCATTAAAAATATTGATTGTAGGGCTCTAACCCAGACTTTCTAAGTAAGAACTTCCTAAGTCAAGGCCCCAAAATATACATTCTTAGCAAGGATCCTAGGTAATCTTACTGCTAAGGAAGTTTGAGAAACGCTATTCTAGGTAACTGATACCTATACTGAGACCTTCTTGACAAGTAGGAGTTTTTCAATTATTATTTTCCTCTTCATCGTAGATGTAATAACTAGAAATCTATATCAGAATGCAGGTCAATGAACGTGATATACGGAGATAACTTTGAATTAAATATAAGTTTTTGACAAAATTTATTTATAATTAGCAACAATTTACTTGCAACCTAGCATATAACCAAACATAACAAAGAAGGTTAATAGTTCAAACTATGCCATCAGACTGCCTGGGTTAACTTTACAACTTACTAGGTGTGTATTTTTGAAAAAGTCATGGAGCATCTATGGGCATTAGTTTCCTCATTTGTAAAATGGATATAATAAAATAACACTAAGTATTCCACTGTTAGGTTGAAGTAAATGACACAAGTACTGAGAACATCATCTGGCATGTAAGTGCTGTGTGTGTAGGGTGTCATTATTAATCTCATTCTGTTTATTTGTTTCCTCTCTGGGCCTAACTTGGGCTCAACACTCATTCCAGATCAATTTCCATTAGTTATCATTTATTTTCCTACAGTTAATTTTCCTGTTTCGTTTTCTGGTGGTACATAATGAACATCAAATCATGTTTTACTGAGGCACCCAAGAGAGGGACCTGATTGATCTTCACCCAAGAATTGTCCAAAGGAGATATTTGTTTCCCTTGCAGTGTTGGCCACATCTTTATTCTGCACAGCATTTGGGAGATAATCAGTCAGTTTTGTTCTTGAGATAATATATGTCTATGAATCCGATGATTCAATTTATTCTCTCATAACAACAGCAAAATTTTTTTCTTTCCCCCTCAGTGGTACACTATGCACCCTTCAAAATAAAGTAATTGGAAGGGTCAATTTGCCAAGAATATTGAATATTAGGAAGTTGATATTTTATCTTAGCAGAAATCCCCTAATGTACTAGGTACAAATTAGCATTTCCTCCTCTTCTCCGTCCCACACCCCCAGTGACTTGCATTTGATTACATCAACTTCTCCCTTTTTTAGCCTTCACCAGTTTGTATTCATCGCTCTTCATTAGATAGCTTATTGAAGTTCTCTTCATTTTGTAAATTTATTTTACTTCCACAAATTTTCTGTTAAAGAGCTTGAAACAGGACCTGGACAATTTGGAATCACATCTTGTGCCTGCCTACTCTGAGCTCCGTAAAATTAAAGTGCAATAAATGAGTTTAAAATTATATAAATAGAACGTTTAATGATTCTATTCAAGAGCGTTTTGGATGCATTTTTATAATGTGCATTACTTTAAAAATTAAAACATTTTGGTTCCTTAGTGGAGAGATATTTTAAAGCTGCACTTAAAAGTACATTTAAGCTAAAATGTAATTAACAGTTAAAATAGAATCATTTACAAAGTCTCATCTGGCTCAAAAAGCCCAATGGAAATAAAAGTCTTCTTAACACTTTGATACATTTGATGGCATCCACTGTTCTGAAAGAGCAATGCCAAAGATTGCAGTTCAGTGAGAACATTGAAACTGATCAAAGAGCTTTTTCATTGAGGCTAAATGTATTACAATCACCATAAGAGTGTAGGAGCATAATTTTATGTTTTGGTTGTTTTAATAATTCACAAAGGAAACTTCCTTGGTTTGGAATGTTTACAAATGTTCCCTAGAAAAAGTCTCAAACAACTGGTAATGTTTTTCCTGGAGAAGAAATGGCCACCAAGCATTTCAACTGAAAGTACCGTGATGAATATCATATTATTTAAGACAATGAAGTTTTAAATTGAAGTTCTAAAACTTTCTGATTACTATAATTACCAATAGCATCGACGTTATTTTATGTTATGCTGTTTAAGTGATTTGAAATGCTTTTTTTTGGAACAAAGTGAAAGTAATGAGGAAGTGAGAGAGAGAGAAGAGAGAGAGAAAGAGAGGAAATCAGGATTTTCAAATACCAAAAACGTTCTAAACATCATGACAGGTACTAAGGGGTACCAGGAGAAGCAAAAATTTTATAACGTAGTTGGAAATATAAAACTAACAAGTTTTACATAACGCATGCCGTATGTACTAAAGAGCTTGCAGTTTCTGAGCAGCTATTAATTAGCAAAGAAAGAGCAGGAGAAGCAAAATTTCAACATCAGAACGTGATAAAACTCATCATACAAATTCCTATACTGTCTAAATAAAGTTACTTAGATAGAGCAAATTACCCGTAATTCAAAAGAGCACTATCTAGAACACTTTATGAGATGTTCTATGAGTATGAAATACATACTGTATTTTGAAGACTTTGTACCAGAAAAGAATGTAAATGTCCAATTAATATTTTTATATTGATCACAGGTTGAAATGATAATTTTTTTTATATATATTGGTTTAAATAAAAAAAATAAAATTATTTTCACCTATTTCTTTTTTTACTATTTTATTGAGGTCACATTAGTTTATAACATTGTGTAAATTTCAGGTACATCATTATATTTTGCCTTCTGTATAGACTGCATTGTGCTCACCACCAAAAGCTAGTTTCCATCCGTCACCACACATATGTGCCCCTTTACCCCTTTCGCCTTCCATCCACCTCCTTCCCCTTTTGTAACCACAAATCTGTTCTCCGTATCTATATGTTTGTTTGTTTGTTTATCTTCCACATATAAGTGAAATCATATGGTATGTGTCTTTCTCTGTCTGACTTATTTCACTTAGCATAATACCCTCAAGGTTCATCCATATTGTCACAAATGGCATGATTTCATCTTTTGTATGGCTGAGTAGTATTCTGTTGCATATTATACGACATCGTCTTTATCCGTTCATCTATTGATGGGCACTTAGGTTGCTTCCAAGTCTTGGTTATTGTGAATAACGCTGCAATGAACGTAGGGGTGCATATATCTTTTCAAATTAGTGTTTTCATGTTCTTTGGACACACAGATCAATAGAACAGAATTGAGAGTCCAGAAATAAAATGACACATCTATGGACAGTTAATCTTTGACAAAGAAGCAAAGAACATGCAATGGAGAAAAGAAGGTCTCTTCAATAAATGGTGTTGGGAAAACTGGACAGCCACATGCAAAAGAATGAAAGCAGACCATTACCTTACACCATACACAAAAATTAACTCAAAATGGATTAAGGACTTGAATGTAAGACCGGAAGCCATCAAACTGCTAGAAGAAAACATCGGCACTATACTCTTTGACATCAGTCTTAGCTGTATCCTTTTGAACACCATGTCTCCCCAGGTGAGGGAAACTAAAGAAAAAAATAAACAAATTGGGATGACACCAAACTAAGAACCTTCTACATAGCAAAGGAAACCAACCACAAAATGAAAAGACAATCCACCAACTGGGAGAAAATATTTGAAAAGTCATATATCCGATAAGGGGTTAATTTTCAAAATATATAAAGAATCTATTTCTTTTTCATGGTGACTACTAGCAAACGTAAATTTCATATTTGGCTTGCATTAGATTTCTATTGGGCAGCACTGATATAGAACTGCTTACTTTCAAGAATATAAGAGTGATAGATCTGAAATACTAACTTTAGGAATTCAGGGAAAAAAAGAGAGATAAGGATAGAGATAGAATAGTAAGAAGCTCTTCTAAGTAAGAGGACTGAGCCAAGACACAAAGACGGTAATGAGTTTTAACCTAGGCTGATGACTTTTTGGCTAAAATTATGATCACACTAAACAGCATTTGCAGAAGATCAAGCAAGGAAGAATGGGTTTGAATAATTTTATTTTTCAAATGGACATAATGGAATGAAAAAAGTAATGTGAATTTCTAATTTAAAATGATAATAAACAACAAAAACTAATCAGAGAATTTCCCTGAACTGACCAACATCTGTTTACAGTTTACTTTTGGTGTTTGTTTTTTGATATAAGAACACTTAGCGTAAGATCTACTCTCTTAGATTTTTAAGTGCCCAATACAATTTTGTTATCTATAGGCACAATGTTGTATATCACATATCTAGAACCAATTTATCCTGCATAATTGAAATTTTATACATGTTGATCAGCAATTCTTCATTTCTCCCTCTCCCCAGCCCCTGGAAACCACCATTCTATTCTTTGTTTCCTTGAGTTTGATTATTTTAGACACTTCATATAAGTGGAATCATACAGTGTCCTTCTGTGACTGGCTTATTTCTCTTAGCACAGTGTCCTACCGGTTCATCTATGTTGTTACACATTGCAGAATTCCCTTCTTTTTGAGGCTGAATAATATTCCATTGTACGTAGATATCACATTTTCTTTATCCATTAATCTGCATAAATGAAAATTTAGCTTGTTTCCATATCTTGGCTATCGTGAATAGAGTTGCAATGAACATGGGAGTGGTAATATCTCTTTGAGATTCTGATTTCAATTCTTTTAGATAGATACCCAGAAGTGAGACTGCTGGATTATATAGTAGTTCAATTTTTATTTTTTTGAGGAACCTCCATACTGTTTTTCATAGCAGCACCATTTTGCATTCCCACTAACACTGTATACAGGTTCCAATTTCTCCACATTCTCACGGACACTTGCCTTTAGCTTTTTTGATAATAGCCATCCTATGGTGTGAGGTGCTATCTCATTGTGGTTTTGATTTGCATTTCCCTGATGATTAGTGATGTTGAGCATCTTTTCATATATCTGTTGGCCATTTTTTTTTTTTTTTAGTGATGAAGATTGGCCCTGAGCTAACATGTGTTGCCAATCTTCCTCTTTTTGCTTGAGGAAGATGGTCCCTGAGCTAACATCCATGCTAATCTTCCTCTACCTTGCATATGGGATGCCACCACAGCAGGGCTTGATGAGCAGTGTGGAGGTCCGCGCCTGGAATCCGAACCTGTGAACCCCAGGCTGTCGAAACAGAGCCCGCAAACTTAACCACTATGCCACCAGGCCAGCCTCTCTGTTGGCCATTTGTATATCTTCTTTGAAGAAATGTCTATTCAAGTCTTTAGCCCATTTTTTAATTGTTATTAGTTTTTTTGCTATTAAGTTATAAGAATGCCTTATATATTTTGGAAATTCACCGGTATCATGTATATGGCTTGCAAATGTTTTCCCCATTCTGTAGGTTGCCTTGTCACTCTGTTGACTATTTTCTTTGCTCTACAGAAGCTTTTTAGTTTGATGTAGTCACACATCTAATTTTGCTTTTCTTACCTATGCTTTTGGTGTCATATCAATAAAAACACTGCCAAGAATCATGTCAAGGAGATTTTTCCCTATGTTTTCTTTTAGGAGTTTTATGGTTTCAGATCTTGCATTTAAGTCTTTAATCAATTTAGAGTTAATCTTTTTTTTTTTTTTTTTTTTTTTTTTTTTTTTGTGAGGAGATCAGCCCTGTGCTAACATCCGCCAATCCTCCTCTTTTTTTGCTGAGGAAGACGGCCCTGGGCTAACATCCGTGCCCATCTTCCTCCACTTTATATGGGATGCCGCCACAGCATGGCTTGCCAAGCAGTGCGTCGGTGCGCGCCCGGGATCCGAACCAGCGAACCCTGGGCCGCCGCAGCGGAGCGCGCGCACTTAACCGCTTGCGCCACCGGGCCGGCCCCTAGAGTTAATCTTTTTTTAATGGTGTAAGATAGGAGTCCAATTTTATTCTTTTGCATACGAATATCCAGTTTTCCAAACACCACTTATTGAAGAAACTATTCTTTCCCCATTGAGCATTCTTGGCTCCTGTGTCAAATGTTAGTTGACCAGATAAGCATAGATTTATTTCTGGGTTCTCAGCTCTGTTCCCTCAGTCTATGTGTCTGTTTTCATGCCAATACCATGCTATTTTGATTAGTATAGCTTTGTGATGTAGTTTGAAATCAGGACGTTTGATGCCTCCAGGTTTGTTCTCCTTTTTCACAATTTATTTGGCTATTTGGGATTTTGGGGGGGTTCCATATGAATTTTAAAATTGTTTTTGAAAACATAAACAAAATTGACAAAACTTTAGCTAGACTAAGAAGAAAAGAGAAATGACTCAACTAAATAAAATCAGAAATGAAAGAGAATACATTACATCCAATGCCATAGAAATAAAGAGAATCTTAAGAAATTACTATAAACAATTGTATGCCAACAAAATGGATAACCTGGGAGAAATGGATAAATTCCTAGGACCATACAACCTATAAGACTGAATCATGAAGAAATAAAGTCTTAACAGACTTATAACTATTAAAGAGATTGAATCAGTAGTCAAAAATCTCCCAAAAAAGAAAAGTTTAGAACCAGATGGATTCACTGGTGAATTCTATCAAACATTCAAAGAAGAATTGATTCCAATCCTTCTCATACTTTTCCAAAAAATTTAAGAGTAAAGGATACTTCCAGACACATTTTATGAGACCAGAATTACTCTGATACCAAAGCCAGACAGATACCACAAGAAATGAAAACTATAGGCCAATATGGCTGATGATCATAGATGCAAAAATCCTCAAAAAATACTAGCAAACCAAATTCAACAGCATATTAAAAGGATCACACACCATGACCAAATGGGATTCATCCCTGAGATGCAAGATGGTCCAACATATGAAGATCAATTAATGTGATACACCAAATTAAGGGAATGAAAGAGAAAAATCACCTGTTTCCAGTTTAAACCAGTCCACCGAGTGCTCAGCACAATGAATGGGATGAGAAAACCAAGGAGTATCTTTGTGCAATTTCGGAATCCCAGAATATTGAGAAATCCTAAATGTTTTCAGAGAGACCAAAAGAATAAGGACTCAGAATGATATCAACCTTTCCAATCACAGCATCAAGTGGTAGAAGACTGCAGAGGTAGGCTTTCAATCAGCTGCTGAGTAACAAATCTCCCTAAAACTTAGTGGCATAGAGCAACAACCGTTGGATTGTGTCTGCAAATTTATGGCAGGCCACAGTGGTGATGGTTCTTCTCTTCCCAAGATGACGAGGCCTCAGTCAGGGGGCTCAAACAGCTGAAAATAGCTGAGATGTATTGACTGAGATCACAAGTCCAGGACCTCAGTTTTTTTTTGTTGGTGGATTATTTTATTTCTCCAGCATCATCTAATAGACTGGAAGTCTTCAAAATGGCTTCTTCATTCAATGTCTAGGATCTGGGCTGGGATGGTTGGACCAGCTGGGGACTGAACAAGCATCGCTCTTCATATGCAGATGCTTGAAGTAGATGCTTCATATGCACAATGCAGCCTCTTTGCATGGCTACCTTGGGCTTCTTCAGGACCTGGTGATCTCAGGGTACAGCTTCCCTCGAGCAAGTTTTTAACGAGGACTAGATGGAAGCCACAAGGGTTTGAATGACATAGCTTCAGAATTCCCAAAATATTTTTTGCCACACTCTTTTGTCAGGGGAGTCACTAAGGCCAGCCCAGATGCGAGGAGAGGGTAATTAGACTGCACCTCTCAAAGGAAGGATTAGCAAAGAACTTGCAGTTGTATTTAACATACCACTAGAAAGAAAATTATTTTTAGTTTAGAATTATATTCAGCTTAGCTGTCAATCAAGTGTGAATATAGACATTTCATACATACAATGACTTGGTGTTTGGCTCTAATACATCATTTTTTAGGAATCTACTGAAGAGTTATTACCCACCAAAATAAAGGAAGTTTATCCATAGAGAGGAAGATACAAAATCTAGGGAACATCAACGTGAAACAAACCTAAAAACTGACCAGTCCAGATTTCAATAGGTGAATCAAGGATCCTAAAGAGAGGACTCCAGGGAAATTAAAAAAAATATATATATATATTAAATATTAGATATGTTTGAGTGTTTGGGGGGAAAATGTGATCAATAGGCATTTGATAGACGCAATGGAACTGATTAATTATAGACACTGAAACTTATGAAACTGGTCAAAATAACAGATCTCAATTAAGGAAAAATAAAAAGTTCCAAAAGAGAAAAATATGATTTTGTATCTTCAATGAGCAATGTATATGTAGTCATAATAGTGTATATAGTGAATATTTATCCCCAAAATATTTGGGATAAATCTCTTGGAAGAATGGGAGAGGCTGAGGATGACGTGCTGTATAAGAATGATATATCTCTATCTGTTATTATAATATATCAAAGAATACTGTGTAAACTTGACAAAACAAGAAAGTGTTTTTTAAAAAATCATTATAAATATATTAGGTAGAAATACAGAATAAGCACCTAAATAAACAACTAAAATAAATAAAAAGAGATTGCCTCTGGGAAGAAGAACTGGAGAATAAGACGTAATGAAGAAAGATTTCCTGTATTTTGTTAAAAGCATTTTGATTTTTAACATACACACACACATGTACACACACACACACACACAGAAAGGAGAAATTGAAAGACACACTAACTCTATGATCAGTTTTTCTATTCTAGGGTTTCAAAAACTTTTGACATATTTGTAAAGAATTACAAAGTGAAAAACAGAAGGTTTTTGATAAAAATTGTCTCATAAATGATTTAAAGTGTTGCCTCACCCAAAGAATAGTGATAGATTTCTATACATATACTCTTCTGACAGGAATCAAACCCATAAAATAACAATTAAAAAAATCCAGACTTAGTAAAATGTGTATGTGGAATGACAGATGTGGAGAATTACATTTTGTGGTATTGTCCCCAGTTCTAGGGAATGTCTCTTAATAACACCAATGCTCCAGTTGCTAAAAAGACCAATGAGGGGACCACCCAGTGGTGTAGTGGTTAAGTTCATGTGCTCTGTTTCAGTGGCCTGGGGTTCACAAGTTCAGATCTCAGGCGTGGACCTACACATCACTCATCAAGACACGTTGTGTCCCACATACAAAATAGAGGAAGACTGGCACAGATGTTCGCTCAGCGACAATCTTCCTGAAGCAAAAAGAGGAAGACAGGCAACAGATGTTAGCTTAGGGTCAATCTTCCTCACCAAAAAAAAAGACCAATGAATGATGAGGCCAGGTTGTTGGGAGGTGAGAGAGATGGTTGTGTCTAGGAAATAACGTTCCATAAGACACTAGTGGTGTTGGATGCTTCCGAGAAAATGGGACTGAAAAGCAACCAAGACATTGAGAAGCCCTTTCAAATATGTTAGAGATAAAGAAGAAAAAAAAAACAGAGGAAAGAAAGAATTTTAGGTAAAGCATGGGCTATGTGTGCTCATGATTTGATTAGTTTTATTCTGAATAATATTGCTAATGGCTTGATGTGCTATAATTAATGCCAAAATACAGTAATTATAAAGTGATTATAATTAAAACCAACAATTAAATTTATTAGAAAAAATGAGATAAAGGAAATAACATGCATACTTCATCAATGAAAATATTACTTAATGAATAGTTAATGAATAACTAATCAAACACTTCAAAATGATGGTGTTTGTGGAGAGTCTTCACACTGTTACCTTTCACAGCAGGAATAAGGATGAGTCTCCAGCGAAGATTCACCAAGCAACTGATTTCTTCCCCTCAGTGCAGAGAAATCTGTACGTGGAGCAATTAAACCCAGAAATGAAAACCACACCTGCCTGGCTGACCCCATTATTTCTGCAATACATCCAAACCATGAGCTGCTTCTTCATAGTTCAGGTGTTTTATAACAATGGCTACCATTTTGTGATCATGCGCTGTGTACCAGGCACTTTGTACACATTTTCTTAAGTCATTAGATCCTCTTCGAAATTCTGCAGGAGGTATTATTTCCCGCATGATTTCTAGAAAGATAGGAATAAACTGAGACTCAGAGAGTTTAGGTCACTTGCCCAAGGTCTCAGCAGGCAGAGGTGGAGTTGGGTTTTGAACCTTGGTCGCCCTGATGCCAAAGCCTTTGCTCTTTCTAACCACCTCTTGCTGCCTCCCTTACAGCCCCAGCCTCAGTGCTATTTACAATGCTTCTCTAACCCACATTCTAGATTCTCGGAGATATACTTAGTAGACTGCCTATGACTCTAAGTTAAACTGTTGACTCTCGACCACATCCTCAAGCCAGGGCCTCCTGACACCTGGCGGCTCTGGGTCTAGAGCTGTGGAAGAGGAGAACAGGGTGGATGGGGCTGGGGCAGGAAGCGCGGTGATGGAACACTCTGTGAGTGGGACAGGAACAGCTGACGCTGCCTGCGCCGTGATTAACTGATCCATCTCTTCTGTCATTGTGGGTACAACATGCACACACCTCCACACCTCTATGGCTAATGGCCTCCTGTCCTGGTTCTTAAAAACTGACTCAGACCTTTTGTAAGAAAAGATTCCTCCTCCAAAATTGCATTCACTCCCCACTTTTGGCTGTTTTAATTCACAAGAAGGGCATTCTTTGGCCTTTCACAGACTTTGGATTGTTTTTGGTTTTTTTAGTTGATTTTGGAGAGATATTTTCATAGTTCTTAAGTTTACTGTTAAATTATGGAATATGTTTTCCATTGTGTCTTGGACACAAGAGAAGTCTGAAACCCCAAGGAGACGAACCAATGAAAGAAACATTACTAGTGCTGTCTTCCCAGTGCCCTCTGATATCCATTGATATTCAAATTCAAGAGAGGGGAGAGCAACAGGTGTGATCCACTCAAAGCCCACCCATACAGGCAGAGACCACAGAGACTCTGGAAGGAGAATGAGGCAGAGTAGGAGGTGGCTATGGAATGAAGTAACACGTACTGGGGAAGGAGGAGGGTATTTCGGCTAATTCAAGGGATGGATTCGTTCCTGACACTGCAATACAGTTAAGGTCTAGCTGGCAACTCCAATATCACACATCTTCACTGTTGAGAGAGAGCCATCCCAGGGAGAGAATTCAATGAACAGTGGAGAGTTTCCTTCTAAATAATTCAGGCTTTTGAGTCAGTCTCAAGTCAATAAATGTTTTGCTACCCAGGGTGGGCACATATAATGACACTGTTAACTTAGAAATGCTCAAATAAGAACTACAGGCAAAGACAGATGGCAAAAAGTCCATCAGAGAAACAACACAAAATAGCTCATTGTGATGATTTCCACCAAACTGACCGAATTGGCCTTTGGAAGAAGAATCATATAAGTAAACCACATGGAAAGAAAACAAGAACAGTGACAACAGAAGATCGGAATTCTTTTACATGGGTAATTTCATAGGTAAGTGTTTGCAGAGGCATTGATAATTGAGTATAGTTTTAAGAGGATCTGAGATTCTTAATAAAAATTCTCCCCAAAATTAAGGAAACTTATTAGATATTAAAGGGTAGAAAAATCTCAAATCATACAGTAGTCATCAAAGCACTTAGTGCTGTTATGTTAGCGACATGTCAAAAATGAGCTGAGGAGTATTCACATAACTCCCCCTCTGGCAGACAGTTTGTGTGGCTGATCCACCATTCATTTCCCAACAACAGCCATTGAGAATCACGAGGTGACAACCATGAGGATAAAAAGCCAAAACACTAAGAATGACAGAGTAGACAGAGAGAAGGACCCTTGATGGTGTCACAAAGCAGCTGTACCAGCTTTGCACTGCTGACATCTAGAATGTTTTTTTCTTTGAGAAAAAGAATATTTTAAATGCTTAAGCCATTTCAGGAACAGTATGGATTTCTGTTCCTCGCAGCCAAAGAGATTCCTAACCAATATAACCTTTAAGGTGTTATAACTTACTCTCTGACAAAGGTGGTTTTTCTCTAATCCAGAAAAGATCTTAATTGGTTTTAATTAAAAAGAAATCCATTTAAACAAAAAACCTCTGCCCTTTTTGCTTTTTATTTTCTTGTGGGTTGGCTTATTAGCACCGTACTGGTCTCATCTCTAAAAGAAATTCAAAAGTACGAGGACTCTTCCACATTTTACCAAATCAAACTCCAGCCTTAGAGGCTGGTCAGGGAGGAGAGTCCTCACCTGGTAGTAGAGATGAGAGGAGGGAGATTCCTCAAGGATGAGGACAATGCTGTGTGGGTGTTCATAAATCAGTTTTCAGTGTTCAATCCATCGCCCTTCTCTGAGTAGAGACCCTCCCTCATTACGAGGCCTATGGATCCAAGTTTAATTTGATAAAGAATGCGGATGGGCTTCTTTACACAAATCTGTAAGGATCTAGAGGTAATAATTCAAACTCCTGATTACTTGGGAGGTCTTGAGATACCTATATAAACGTCTATGAGGGATTATAAAACTAAGTACTCAAGAACAAGGAGAACCAACAAGAATTTTAGTGAGATATTTCTAACTGGGGACTCAGAAGAGCCTGGAATCTGGGACAGAGGACAAGCTCGTTTTTCAGAGCAGAGAGCAGGGGGCTTATCTCCTGCCAGCCTTGGATAAGCCCCCATCAGGTAAAGGCTCTCCCAGCACGAGGTAAAATCCTCTTGAGAAGAGGGTTTCCACTTCTTTCTGGTCCCTAGCCCTTATATTCCTTAACTATGGTTTATACTCAAAAAATCCTTGCCATTAAAGATGATTCAAAAGAAATAAAACATAGCTTATTAAATTTATTTTGATTCACTCAGCAAGGAAAACTGATAGCTTGGTAATTATAAAAGAAAAAGAAAGAATATTGGTTTTATAATACTTTTTTTCATGTATTTCATATTAAAACAACCATTAGTCTTAAAATGAAATAAAAATCTTTTGTGTGCAGGACCAGCAGTCTAATGCAAATAACTGCATTCTGAGGCAAAGTAATTTTATCTCTTCAACTAGAGAAATCACAAATATTAACTTTCTGCAACAAATGTTAAGAATTTCATAAAGAGGCACTAGATTAATATTTTATAAAAAATGAGTGGAATATTTTCTTCTGCTATTTTTTTCAGCTAGGGAGAAATGTTGTCTGACTTGAGAATCTGTCCAAAACAGATGCTTCATTATGTGCATCTCATTTTCCCAAACTACAATTAACTTTGTTTATTGTATAGAAGCTACCAAGTAGTTGCTACTGAATAAGATTGATTTTGAATTTCTCAAAGGAGCCTCCCCTTTTATTTTATCAGTATTAATAAAACCATGGTGCCTTGGATAATTTAATTTCAAATTATTTTCCACTTGGAGAATTTTAGAAACTTAAAACACCTAATAATTTTGAACATAAGCATTGTTCCATTGGACGAGTTTTTTTTTTTTTTCTTACTATGGTTTTGTAAAATAAATATTCAAAAAGGGACTTAAGTACAGGGTAGCATTACAGTGTCTTCACACAAATCCTTTCTGAGGAACAGAATGTAACGACATTTTTTAAAGGATTTCATGCTGAGTTTTGTTTGCAAATCGCATACAAAGTTGAAAATGTCTTTGGGAATAATTTTAATCTCTACTGGAAATTAGAAAATACCAGATTATTTCTTCCTCTCTATGTTTATCAGATTGAAGCATCTCTGTGAACCACATTTTTAACAGTACCTCAAAATATTGACATACTGCTCTTGTACCGTGTTGATAAATGGTTTACATTGCCACAAATGAAAGCTTAACGTAATGACATTGCATCTATTCAATCTTTTGCCAAATGTTTATTAAGCATCTGCTATATTCTAGGAAATGTTGTGTGAACCAAGTTCTCCACTGATTTATCATGGATTAAGGAAACATAGTTCATCATCACAAACAGTTAGGAAAGCAATAACTTAGTATGAGCCCAACCCTGCAATCTTTCTTGTACTGTGCATGCGTGTGTGTGTGTGTATACATATGTGCGTGCACGCGCACGCATGTGTGCTTTCTGTTTGGAGAATTGTACAATAATTAACTTGTCCGTGTGATTTAAGAAATTCCATTATTTTCAAGTTACTTAACCTCTCTGGACTTCATTTTCACCCCTGTAAACTGGGGGAAAATAGTTATCTTAAAGTGTTGTGATGTTAGAGATAATTCACTTTAAGTTCCTGTGGCCTAGTGGGTAGGCTCTCACAAAATTTTAGCTATTTTTATCCCCATGTGAGAAATGTTGTCTGACATCAATTCCGTCTCAGATCTGGTGAGTTGGGTGTGGGGAGATTCATCTCCTATTGAATATTCATTGAACTGAATGTTTCGGATCAAGTTCCTGTGTAAGAAACCCTTCAGTAATCTCAAACTCAGAAATGAGTCCAATTATTCAATTACGGATGAAAAATTTAAATATGTCTCCATCCAAGACTGATCCTTTTAGGAATACACTCAAATAAAATGTCTTATATTGACACTTTGCCTTTCATAAATCTTCCTGGGGAGGACATTCAAACTGCCAAATAATTTTAGCATCTGGCCTTGATTTCCCACAATCTCTTAATGAGAGAATGAGAATATATTATTTTGAAAAAAAAAGTTGTTTATTTTTTTGCATCAGAGAGAAGAGTAATACCATGAAAACCAGTTGTATGTCTTCCTCTAAAACATTTACAAAGACACACACTTATTCCGTAACTTTAAAGATTGTTATTCTAAAAATGTTTAAAATAAAGATTCTCTAGTTTTTACTTGTCATAAGATTTAAAGCAAATTAATTCCTCACTAATGTTAGAGGAAGACATTTTGAAACAAGTTGTTTACTTGTCAACTGGAGTGTGATGTGCCAATGAAAGCAATTAAACAAGAGCTGACACCAAAAACAGCAGCTCAGCCACTGGGGCTCAAAGCAAATAATCCACTAACTTTCCATTCCATTTCTCAAGTCCATGTTCTTTTAACGTATGTATATATCTCTCTTTTAAATTTCATTTCACTAATATAAATCACCAATTGGGTTCAAAAAGTTATAATTTCTATCGATATGCAATAGTGTGTCTGAAAATATCAACTGTAGTTACCAGGGAATTCACAAATGGGCCTAAAGGATGATGGGTGTATGAGACAAATTCTGCATATAAATACATAGATATTATCCCAAGAACCGACACAAAAATGTCTTGTGATAATAACAAGTGACATTTGATGTACCATTTGTAAATATCAGATTCCCCAAACAGCAGCTGATACGATGCATAAACTTATGTGGAGAAAGATATATTTTATATAACAGAGTTTTAGTGATGTATTAAGGCACGGAGGTAAATTCACAGGCAAATTCCTGTCAAGAATGAAAACAATTGCAATGTTTAAGACTATCTTTTAGAAATAAAAATAAATTATCTAAAGAATAATATTTGGGCAAAAGTTTAAGGCTATAAATTTGAACATGGAGTTAACATTTCTTAAATGACTTTTCTCTAGACCCAAAAGAAAATGTACTTCTTCCCAGATTGAAGCATACCTACCCTACACATGGTTCACCTGGATTACCATCTGTGCCATAGTCACAGTAGCCTGCCTGATATATACAGCAGGGGGTAAATGAGGTCTGCATGTCGCTAGCCTTTGTCTGGACACAGTCTTCTAAGATACGGCATTTTTTGTTCCCTAAACCAGGGTACAGCATTAGAGTTCCCTGTCTAATGATTCCTAGCACTCAAACATTTCCCTCATTTTTATTTCTATCTTAATTAAAAGAATAATTTTTACAGAAAATAAATAACACTCTGATGTATTTTCACATTTAAGTCTAGCATTTTGTGTACTTTTGACAGTTCAATCTTAAGTTTAAATTCCCTGCCCCCATCATAATTTATGGAGCGTATGTTGCCATCTAGTGTCCTTCTGAAATAACACTTCCATCAGTATCATGAAATAAGGCATGTTAAATGAGACAAAGGGGATGTAAAAGTTTTGCAAGTATGTGTTTTGGATTTGCATAATGTATCAAAAAGCTTTAGCTGAAATTCATAGAGCGATCAATTAAAGTGTTTTCAGTGCTTTCATCATTTCAATTAAAAAATCCAGAAATTTCTAGAGTTAGTTAATTAGGAAGCACAGTGATGTCATCTATAACCCCGGTGCTTCCGCCTTATCATTCAGCATCTTCAGCCTGTTGGCCTTAATGTTCAAGCTTATGTCCTTATGATCACAAAATGGCTGCCATACTTCCTATATTTGCCTAACCATGTCTGAAGGAAGAAAGTGGAAAATCTCCTTGTGTATCTCTTTTCCAGAGACCCTCCCATTCCCCACCATTGTATACTTTTCCTCGGGACCCATTGCCTGGATTAGATCACATATTTATGTCCTAAAACTAAGGAATCCTGAGAAAGCAAGTACACTATCTGGCATTTTCAGCCTTTGTATCATGGACTTTTAGCAAATAAGAAGAACTGGGTTTCAAATAACTGTGTTGGAAACACATAATAATGAATAAAAGAGAGAGAAAAAAAGTCCAAGAAACCGTTTAGATTCAAATGGTGCAAGGAATTAGCTTTACTTTTCAGATTCCAACAATCCATAGAAAGAATCCTAGACCTACTACTGAAGTGTGTGTGTTGGGGAAGTGGGGGTACTAAGGTAGAGAGAGGGAGATTTAAAATGAAGTAGACCTAGAGGGATCCCAGTGAAAGCTTTTCTATGACACAACATTACATATGGCTAGAAATTGGAAATGACCTTGAGGGATTCAGAGGACGTGAGTTAATGGGATCCTGCAAAAGGCAGAGGGAACAGCAACATGATTGTCCACTCACTCTCCATTTCTCAATGTACACTCTGAATAAATAGATAGGAAACTCAGCATTGAAGGATGCCTTGAAATACAGTTCAGGATTTGCATGGCAGCTTAGCACAAGAGAGTTCTGTGTTCCTGTGGTCTTACACTGCATATGTCACATGTGGGGCATCCAAGAAAAGAGGCTTTGAGCGCTGGCATTCAGATGGTCAGAGTATGGATGTGAAAAATGAGGCCTTAGGAAATCAACATGATTTCTATTAAAGATTGGCATTAGTTTATTTTTCAAAAGCAGGTGTTCTATGTTTAAGATTTTAGTGTTTTATCCCAATGGTTGAAAGTAATGTTTATCTAAATTTCTTTTCTTTATTTACACTAAGTTCTGGGGACTGAGATATATCTTGAGATAAGTAAGAATTTTAAAAGGTCTTCATGCATATTTTGACATTAAAAAAATCACAAAATCATACAATATCATTTTGAAAGGAAAGAATAGTCACTAAGATGAATCCCCTCATTTGATACAGCAAGGAACTTAGGCCCAGAGAAAGGCAATGACTTACCCACTGCCTCCTAAGCATACAACAGAAGAGCTGGGTCTAAAATTTAGGTATCTTAATTCTAATCCAGTGCTCTTCCCATTATTTTATCTCTGAAATTGTACAGGATATTTGTTAAGATTTTGGAGATGGACTTGTGTACGAATGCCAGTCCACCCACTTAGTGATGGTTTGATCTAGAAGGACAAACTTAATGTCTCTGAGCCTTGGGTCCATCATCTGCCAATGAGAACAGAAATAGGAACTACCTTGCCAGAAATTTGGGAAAATAAAATGTAGACTCTATAGCATGGCATTGAAAGCCCACATACATGGTGTTCCCAAACGTTAGTCATTAGCTGTGCCAGGACCCTATTTTCGGGAGATGTGTGTGGCTCTTGGGGACCCTGTGGGAATTTAGTGCCTGTCTAATTTAATATTAAACCATTTTATTGAAGTCTTGTGGCTCAGTATAAGAATTTGACTCTGTAGCCAGACCACTTGGGTTCCAACATCTGTGCTGCCATTTTTATTTTTACAGTCCGTGTAAGTAACTTTGCACAGTCATTTAACCTCTCTTTGCCTCAGGTTCTGCAACTCTAAAATGAGTATTATAAAAGCAACTATCCCACAGGGTTCTTGTGGGAAGTAAATGAGTTAATATACAGAAAAGCTTAGAATAGTGCTTGGCAGACAGTAGGTCCTATATAAGTGCTGTTTTTGCTTTTTTGTGTTTAATATTATAATTAATTGCGAAACCATCTCATTGACATCTTTAGCCTAGCTCCAGAATGGACATTCTGAACATAGTTTCTACGAGAAAGATTG
Source organism: Diceros bicornis minor (assembly GCF_020826845.1). Taxonomy (NCBI): domain Eukaryota; kingdom Metazoa; phylum Chordata; class Mammalia; order Perissodactyla; family Rhinocerotidae; genus Diceros; species Diceros bicornis. Next base: position 73,068,060 of record NC_080745.1, read on the forward strand.
TTTTTCACTGAAGTGCAATCCCTCATTGTTCTGGGAGCCTCTAGTCTCCACAACACACAATATGTGATAGGGAAATGCTAACTCAGCAAGATCTGTTCTGGGAAGGCCCCTTCTCAGCGACCTTTGACCTTCTGCCCACAAGCACTGCCAGTCCAGGCTGTATCAGACGTATGGCTGCTTAGATCCCTCCTCCATAACCAGCAACCTTAGATCAGAAAAGTGCCCAGACTCCCATAAAGCCTGGACATCAGCTGGGGAAACGCAAACTATCCTAAGACAAAAAGAGACAGGTAATTACCAGACGGCTCATTTAAATACACAAGAAAGTATCAGAGAAAGACTTGTAGCAAGGCTTAACCTTGAAGAAACTAGAGATTTTAATCCCTGCCATTTCAGACGGCAGCTAAATATACAGCCTCTCTCCTTTTTGTAATGCCACACTAGCAGCACTTCATGTCCCTCATGCTCCTTTCTCTCACTTTAAAATGATGCATAAAATCCATTATACGCTGATTACTTTTCTGTATTAGCGAGTGAAGCACCACTACAATGGTTTTCTAAGCTTTTCTCTGCCTGAGGGTCAGTGTGGTGAGGAGCGATGTTGATGGTGGACCGCAGATGGCAAGAGTCACGCTGCTGGATGAGACCAGAGATGTGTCCATCTATGGCCACTGACTTTTCCCAGAACGCTGTGGAATTTCTGTACCCAGTGGAAGTTGATTCCTCCTGATTTGCAGTATTTTGAAACTAAAAATACTAGAGAAATCTTTTCTTTCTTGATTTTAGTAATGAGCAAATACGGCCCACGACCTGATTTTGTAAATAAAGTTTTATAGGACTACATCACATTCGTTTATCTATGACTGCTTTTGTGCTACAGTGACAGAGCTGAGTGGTTGTGACAAAGTCTATATGGCATGAAAAGCCTAAAAATTATGTCTCCTTACAGAAACAGTTTGCTAACCACTATTTTAAATAGATTAGTATGTTTTCATCCAGAAGTTCCAGTTTGTTCTGAGCTTGTATCCTAAGGAAACAAGTGAGCATAAAAAGATATTGTAATGGGGGCCGGCCCGGTGGCGCAAGCGGTTAAGTGCGCGCGCTCCGCTGCGGCGGCCCGGGGTTCGCTGGTTCGGATCCCGGGCGCGCACCGACGCACTGCTTGGTAAGCCATGCTGTGGCGGCGTCCCATATAAAGTGGAGGAAGATAGGCACAGATGTTAGCCCAGGGCCGTCTTCCTCAGCAAAAAAAGAGGAGAATTGGCGGATGTTAGCTCAGGGCTGATCTCCTCACAAAAAAAAAAAAAAAAAAAAAAAAAAAAAAAAAAAAAAGATATTGTAATGTTGTACACAGTAGCAACAAATTTGAAAACAATCAAAAGTACATAAAAATTATTTATAAATATATATATACCAAAATACATATAGATAAAGAAGATATATCAAAATAATTGAATATTAAAAAATTGTTGAAAAGGGTAATATAGACCTATTCAGTTTGACACAGAAATACTTGAACAATAATGGTAACAATAATGGCACACCTGACTTTTATTGAGTGATTACCAAGGGCCAAATACTGGGCTAATAGTCTCTTTTTGTCTATTATTATCCTCAATTTTTAGATTAAAATTTTGAGGTTAGGAAAGATTACATTCTTGAGTATTCAAGTCACACAACTTAAAAGTGGCAGAGCTGAGATCTGAACAGAGATTTGCCTGTTTGTCCATCTCCAAAGAAAGAGACAGAGACAGAGAGAGAGAAAGAGAGCTGTGAATAAACCACAAGTTATAAAAGAACCACTGGCCACCTCAAAATACTGTCTCTAACTATAAAAATGACTGCAAAAAACTTTTTTTTCCCTGAAATACTTGAGCGTGAGTTGTTGACCTGATGTCCCCACAATACTTTTGTGTTGTTCCCATAAATAAGATCATTTTCCTGCATAACCACAATGCAATGATCTTCATTACAGGCTGACATTAACCTTGATACATTACTGCCACATAAAACTCAGATACCAACTGTCCTAAGAATGACTCTATAGCAAAAAGATCTCATTCGGAAGCAGCTGTTATATTTCATTGTCATGTCGCTTTAGTCTCTTCCAGCTTTGGGATTTTTCTTCAGTCTTTCCTTGATTTCAACTTTGACACTTTTGAAGATTGAGGCCAGATATTTTGAGAATGTCCCTCAGGGGTTTGTCTGCTATTACTTCATGCTTATGTTAGATTCATGTTTGGTTCTGTTTTCTTCTTTTGCCATCTGAAGGATTTCAATTTGTTCCATTACTGATAATGTTCACTTTATTATTACAATGCTGATGCTGATTGAGTGGTACTTCTCTACTGCAAAGTTAGCTCTCTGTTTTTCTTTTTAAGGATTTTTTTGTGAAGAGTTACTTTGAAACTGTGCAAAGACTCTTTTCCTCTTCAAAATTTTTATTCATTTATTTATATATGGTTGGATACATGGTTTCCTATTTTATGCAATGGGTTATAATCTATTACTAGCGTTATTTATTTTCATGCTCAAATTATGCTCAATTTGGCACAGAGAGCCCCTTCCTAACTGGCTTTTGTGTCTTTGTGACATATCCTCATCATTCTTTGAGCATTTTGTTTCTTTCAGGCACAAAAAGGTATCTCTGATTCCTGTTAGTGGATAATTTATTCAGAAAACAAGATATGGATACAAGGTGTGCTCATTTTTATTGGTATCTCACTGCACCCAGACCCTCTCAATGGACTGAGAAAAGGAATAAATAGAATCAAACAATACACACACACACACTTCCAGGAAGTCATACTGATATTTCAAATTCCAATCTACAAAAACTGAAGGGATTCCTTTCAGTTTTCTCCCTTTTGATATTTGATCTCCCTTCTCTGAAAGTGAAAAACTAGGCTCCTGCTATCCTCAATTTCTTTTACTTCTTTTTCATCAATCCCCCTGTACATAACCAATCTTTCACCTCTTCCAATCCCTACCTTACCCAACTTGGGCTCCAACACATTATGCAGGGCCACCCCCACAGGGAATCCCTCATCCCTTACCCGTTTGCTATCCAACACTTCAAGCTGGGCTTCTCCTACCGCCCACCACATGCATGTGCACCCTCCTCACCCTGCTTTACCCCTGACTCCCTGTGCTGGGCCACCGTGGCTTCCCTTTCCTTCCAGCACAGGTGCCAATCTCATTTGACCCAATATAATGGCTTTAGGACTTAATTGTTCATGAAGGAAAGAGTAGGGAAAGGAAGGGAAGGAAAAGGAATGGGAAGGGGAAAAAAAAAAAAATTCAATACCATGCACTGTAAGGCAAAGTAGGGAAGAGAGAGTGGGGCAATATGTCCATGGAATGGAAACTCTCCACAGGCTGAGAAAATGAAAACAATTTAGAATAATCACTCTAGAAAGATAATGAAGCGGCAGTGTTGTTGGCTAATGAAACATTCACTAAAAATGAAGAGAGAGTTGGGGAGAAGAGCGTTTCCAGACTTGGGAGAAAGAAAAGTATGTCTTACCCAGAGTAGGTCTATTTGATGGCTTGGGATTCAGAGAGAGGTATCTGCCTTACTGACGCTGTGCATTATAGATGTGGTGGCTATGCATCTTGGATTTTCCAAGACACTCACAATTGTAGATAATTTTATTCTTCTCAATTAGGCTTGTTCACTAAAACCACAACTAAATCCATTATTAAGGGTTGGTAAGCCTCTCTGTGTATATATTTGTATTTATACATTGTATTTATACATCAAAACAAAAATTTTTGCCAGGTCATATGACCTTATTCTTTTTGTTTGGAAAACCACAGAATTTTAACAGTTGATTTTTTGGAAGTGTTACACAAAATATGAGAGAAATCTAATGATCCAAGATCTTCTAAATTACTCTGCGTCTACAGCTAAATCTCACTCAGTGCTCCATATTCATTTCCTGATAGACACACAAAGAACCCATGCTACTTGTATAGTAATTATTATTATTATAAAATAATAATAGTTTACCTTTATATATTAGACCCTGTGCTAAGTATTTTGCATATGTGCTGTCAAGCAGTATACAGCTCTAGAATATAGATATTCTCATTACCACTTATAAAACAAGAAATTGATTTAGTCAGTTACGTAACCTTTTTTTTAATAACACAGCTTTTAAACAGCAGAACAAGGGCTCTTAATCCGGTCTATCTGAATCCAGCACCCCTGCTCTAACCATCATAGAATGCTACCTCACCATGTTACCAAGAGAAGATATGGAATTGATAAATATTTTATACCACTAGGAGCAAGCACTAGAGGAAAGAAAACAAGCCCCCCATGAAGCCTCCTAGGATATTCATCTCTTATTTTGAAAGAGAATTTGCAACAACCTTGAGTTAGGATCTGGAGACCTGGAATCACAGCGATGCACAGTGATTAGAATGTGGCCCCAGCAGTGGACGGTCAGGCTGAAAGCCCAGCTTGGCAACTTATTCACTGCTCTCAGCAAATTATTTAACTTCCCTGTGCCTCACTTTCTCATCCGTAAATGGGCTTGGTAATAAATATCGCATCCTTAAGACTAAATGAAATAACACATAAAGCACTAAGTGCAGTACCTGGCACATGGTAAGTATAATTAATTTTCATTGTTATTACTACAGTTGATGATGATGTTGTTATTTCATAGCCTCTAGCCATGCCTTACATCTGCTGCTTTTTTCCCAAGCTTAATTAACATAAGTGTTAAAAGTCAAAACTTGAGAAATGACAATCTTTGACAAGAATAACCTATCCTTAATTAAGAGAACTTGTAAAATTCTAGTGCATAGAATCAATCAGGTCAGCTAATGTGCAAATATACGGCGAGCCCCCCATGTGCCAGATGCTAGCTTAGTACTAAAGATCCAATAGGAAAAGACAAATAGGATCCTTGCCCTCATTGAACTTTCTGTCTTGGTTGTTTGTAAGCACGCTTCATGCCATGAATAACTAAAAAAAGCCTGAGATATGGTGTCTGTTCTCTGGCACACACTCTAGCTAAAGACATAAGAATCACATATGACACAACTAGAGAGCTATTTAATTATAAACCATATAATATTGACTGTTAAGCACAATGGTGCAGAGGCAGATCAGTCCAAGGTTGAGAGAGTGTCTGCCTCTGGATGGGCCCCTTAGAAGAGAAATAAAAGTAGGAAATAGTAAATAAAACAGAGTTCAGTCTGAAAACTGGAGGTGAGAGGGCTCTCTATTAGCATTAAATTTTTGTTTGTTATTAGGAAATAGTTCAGATATGGTGAGAATATCAACACATACGATGAACACCTGTATACATATCTTGCAACTGAAGAAATGAACATCATCTATTGATCAAAGCCATCTGTGAATTCCTTCTCAACATCTGTAATTATCACAGATGTATGAGTCTGATCAGCTGCCCAATAAGACTATACCTTACCTTCTTCTGTGTCTTCCTTGATAGGATTATTCAAGTACTTCAACGTTGTGAATGGCCAGCCACCACTTACAAAAATGTTTTCTAGTGAAGCAAAATGCCTTTAATTGAACTAAGATGGCAACTCGTTGTCTGCCTTTGAGATGATTCTAAATTTCAGAGTCAAGCAAAGGTTGCCTACCTGATATCAGGCAATGGGTCAGACACACTCACTAACTTTGGTTTATTTAATTTTCATCAAGGACTTATAATTATCTTCTTTTAACAGATAAGGAAACCAAACCTCAAAGAGATCACTCTTGGGTATGTCAGTAAGTGGGAGACCTGCTGTTTATTCAGTCCTCTGGACTGCAAATCCCTGCTATCTCTCCATCCATCACCAACCTGTCCATGGGTGTATTGAAATCGTAGGCTTTGTGGGTATTCTTAATGGAGTTCCAGAATGGGTTTTATCCCATATTATCTTTAAGTCTTAATTTCTACATCTGCAAAACAGAGGTGATAATAATATCCATATTTTAGCTTAAAATATTAAATAAAATAATTCATCCATGGTGCTGAGGTCTCAACAAACCACAAAGACCTCGGCACTTTATATTTATTATTTGGTGCCTGAGCTGGAATAGTAGGTACGGCACAGTATCTGATGCATAGTAGATGCTCAACCAATAGTAATTACTATTGTTCTTTCTCATGGGAAAAAATAAAAGATTATTTGAAAACCCAAAAGCGAATCACACAGTGCTGACCCTCGGAGTTTGCCTGGGAAGGGAATGACTTGGAGGAGAGAGCTCTGGTTATCTGTAAGAATTTCGCTCACGTTTTTGTACATGTGTTCAACCCCCATAAGACCATTGTGTGATTACCATGAACCAACCTCTGACATCATGCTTCTCTCCTCATTTCCCTGCCATAGCCCAGCATGTCCTCGCCCTTTCCTCCACAGGGAAAACTGCATTTGGTCTCAAAATAACCTCAACTGGAACACTGGAGACAGTTTTGACCTTGCGGGGAAGCCTGAGTAAAGTGACTGGAGTGGCTTCATTAATGGCCTCGTCCCGTGTGACAGACTAAGCTGACAGATCAGGGCTTTCTTTACCTCTGGTCAAAGAAGCAACACACATTACATTGTTAAGAGGAGTAAATCTTGTTATTTTCTGAAAGAATCCCTTTAATGCCTTAGCACAGTGATTAAAAAAAAATAGCCTATTTTAGGAGTGCAGGTTGGTGATGCCTCTGTCACTCTGAAACAAAAAATGGTTACAATGTAAAACTTACAAACTATTTGAAACTGATATTTTTAAAGTCAAAAAAAAAAAAAAAAAGAAAGAAAGAAAATGGACTATTTCCCGACAGGCTAGAGCAATTATAGTTGCCTCAGATTTACTGTAAAATAATGTGTTTGCAAAGAGCTCTGAGAGGAAAGTTCTCCAGATTCAGATCTGAGGATTTTACTTGTTCTTGCCTAGAGGGAGACTGGTGTGTTCTAAAGAATCAACTTGTATAGAGTCTTTTACAGACTCACCAATTCAGGTGCCGATAAAAATCTTTTTGAATCAACCCAGTGACATTTTTATAAGGCGCATGAAAAATTCCATATTGGAAGAGCCAGCTTCCACAAACCCCACAGGCCTTCCGTTGAGCCAAGAACAATATTGAAGTGAACAAGAGCATTTGACAGGACAGGGTTTGAAGTGCTCTTTCATGTGGGAACCGCGGAAGATTTATCGGTACATTCCTGACCTTTTCCTCAGACACATTTTGATTTAATCTGTTTCATATTCTGACCTTGCAAGAGACTTCTTTGAATTTTCCATCAGGAAGGTGGATGGTAACTTGTTGGCTGATGAAACCGGCTGGGACCAGAGGCCACTGCTCAACTCTTGAGTTTCCTCAAGAGAAAGCAATTTTACTCCTGCACCTCAAGATGAAGGTCGGTTGAGCTCCTGCACCCCAAGGCACTAAGGGAACCTCTCAGCATGGGCGTCAAGGCCCATTCCTGCACAATAACCCTGCCTGCCACTCCACCCTTCACCTCACTGCCTTGTGTAGTCCTGCTACATACACTGCCCTTCTTTCTGGTTCTTGAGTGTATCAAGTTCATCGGACCCTGGGTCCTCTGCACACTCTTGTCTTCCCTCTCTTTCTCTTTCTCTCACTCCCTCAATTCACCACCAAGCCCTCTCCCAGTTTATAAAACTGGCTCTTTCTCAGCCTTCAGCCAAAATTTCACTTCTTCAGTGAGGATGTCCTTATATTTCAAAATATTTTAAGCCCTTTGTTATTCAGCTTTGTTGTAGCCTACATAATTTCTAACAAATCTTTGATAGATCCTCCTAGTGATAGGTAAGCCTATTTTACTTTGACCAGATTTTATCATTATAAGTAATTCTTCATCAGAAAAGACCTCTCTGAAGAAGTGGCATTTAAGCTGAGAGTGTAGGATAAATTAGCTAATTAGAAAGGGTCTGTGTGTTAATTCCAGACAAAAAGGAGCACATGCAAAGGTCCTGAGATTGGAAGAAACTCACTACATTGGAAGAATTTGAGGAAGATTGATATTCCTAGAATAGAGGAAAGGAGGTTGGCAGATATTTATTTCCCATATTGATTTTTTTACTTAACTTGAGATAAAGGAAAATGATGTGATTTTTTTTTTTTAAGAGTGCTCTGTAAACTTGATAGTGGCTGGACTGGAAAAGGGCAAGAGTGAGTCAACCCCAGAAACAATCGCCAAATTCCATCTTTCTCACCAAGCCCATTGATTTTGCCTTAGTTCAGGCCTTGATAACATCCTTACTAGTCAAGTATCCTGGAAATCTATTATTTCCCTCTTTCACAACTGGTCTCTCAGCTTCTAGTATGTGTGTCCCCTCCTTCTCATTATCAGATTCACAGGAAGTGTCAGAGTTGATCTAGAGTACAATCCTGGATGTACTGCCTATCAGCTTTGCGGCCAGAGGTGAGTTACTTATCTTCTCTTGCCCTCAGATCCATCATCAGTAAAATGAGAATAATGTTTTGTACTCTGTAGGATTATTCTAGTCCATTAACTTTATGACATACATAAAGCACCTACTCTTGGGCTTGGATATACAAGAGGAACATACTAAGCAGTGGCTCTTATAGTTTATTTTTCCAATGCCATTATAAAAAGTGGATTGTATAGCTCCTCTGATAAACAAGATTGTAGAGAATTAACCCTGGACTTGAGACAGAAATTATTCCACATAGAGGCCATACACACCTCTACAGCCTACTGTGCTAATAACTCCACTTTACCATCCTGTCTCTACACTCCAGGCACACTGATAATCTCACTCTTCCCTTATCTCTTCACAACTCCATGTCTTTTGTACACATTGTTCTCCTTTTATGTAATGTCCATCCCTGTTTATTCACCTAGAAAACTCTGATTTACCTTTCAGGACCCAGAAACATTGACTTTTTTCTGTGAAGACTTCTCCAGTTGTCTTGGAGAGAATTAATCCCTTCTCTTGTCTATATCACCTCAGTCCTTTGTTAATAACTCAGAATGTTTCTTAACAGGCTGCTTTATATTCTGTCTATTTACATGATTCCATTAGACTGCAAACATTTTGAAGGCAGGAAAACAGAGATCTACCACTCCCCACATTGATATCCCCAGTAAGTAGTACATACCCATCAAGCTGAATGTATATTTATGCTTTTTTTTTTACAATCACAAACATTTTTGAGTACCTATACAAGCCAGCCGTGTGCTTGATCCAAAAATGGGAATTAAACATAGAAAAGGCACTAGCTAGAATAGAGCTGAGCCATTTAGACTCAGAAGCTCTGAGTTGTTATTGGCTTTATGATCCCCGGGAAATTCCCTCTCTGATCCTCAGTTGCTTCGTCTTTAAAATGAAGGCATTAATAATTCCTATCTCATAGGATTTGTGAGGCACACAAATGAAATGAGATTGTGGTTGTGGAACCCTAAAACTCAGTGCAGATATTAGTTGTTTTTGACACACCATCCTATATCTTTATAGAAGGTATAATTTAATTATGGCACTAGAACACACAGGAAAAGTCAAATAGAAAAACACATATAGAAAAATATGCATTAAAATACACATATAAATACTGACAAGTTCCTGTTCAAGATGGTGACATAAGAGGATTCTGAACTCACCTCCTCCCATAAACATACTGAATCTACAGCTACATATGGAACAACTTCCTCTGAAAAAAACTAAAAACTGGCTGGGTGTCTCCTATGCTTCAGTGGAACAAGAGAAGGCCTATACTGAAGCAGGTAGGAGAGGCTGGGACACAATCTTGCCATAAACCTCACCCAGAGTGCAGTGACTCACATTCCAGAGGGAATTCAAAACCCGGAGCTTCTCCCTGAGCAGTGAAGGATTTGAACCCTACACAGGGCACTCCCAACTTTTAAGACTGGCACCTGAGAAACAGCCCCCAAAACATCTAGCTTTGAAAACCAACAGGATTCATGTCCACGAGATCTACGCTTTAGTGATCTGAGAAACGGCTCTCTCTTAGAGGGCTGGGACTCACTCAGCTCAGGCCCAGCATGGAAGCAGCCAATCCAGAGGCAGCAGGGACTTTGTGTGGGAGGATTTCATTTGCTTGTCTTGGAGCGTTAGCCTGCAGGGGCAGGCATCTAATTTGTCACACCTTTGGGGCCCACTGATATATAATACAATAGAAATGCAATACGTGGAATTCAATACACACAGAAACATATGTATATAAAATATGTCAATATTCATACAATGATAACAATTCAAGGCAAGTTACGGTATGTGTGATGATATAATTGGTTAATTCTATAACAAATAAGACAGAAACCATCCTGTGAGTTGCAATGGTCAAGGGTGTCAACATGGAGGAGGAATGACTTAAAGACCAGGTGGGATTCAAACACAGCAAGAGAAAGCTGCCTGTGCTTGCTCACAGGGCTCCAGGCACCACGGCACAGCCTGAAATTTACAGAGTAGCTGGTCTACATTCTCAAGGAGGGTCTGCTGCTCCAATGTATTCGCAGTGATAGGGAGATAAGGACTGCCACAGTTGCACAATGACAAAAGTCCACATCTTCAGAAAATTATAACTTGAGCAACGTCATTATGAAACCTGAAATGTAGTTAAAAAGCAGTTTGCGTAAGGACATGAAGAACTCACGAGGTGGGAAGTTGAATTGGATTCACATTTGCCAGCTGCTTCTGAACCCTCCACACCCACCGCTAAAGTCTCCCATCCACTTGCCCTTTGACTTTAAGATACTTTCTGACTTTCAATTATCTTGACTCCACGGGGTGCAATACATTGATTCTACTCTCTCTGCCTCCCTCAGGAGTGCTCCTACCCATTCTGGACAGTGATGAGTTTTCTAACAACTTGGTTAGGCATTTGCATGCACATGGCAAGCCAGCTGCCATGATGGAACAGTCGATATTGAGGTGTGATGCTCCTAAATGGTCAAAAATGCAATCTGAGCAAGGCCCTGTCGTCAGGAGCTGAGTGAGGCTTTTGTCAGTAGTTTTAATGAAAATGTGGATTTCCTCTAATTCCCCTTCCTCAGTGCCTCCTACACAACTAGGATACCTTCAAATCCCTCCAGTTGCCTACTCTCCAACAACAAACATGAAATTTCTTTTTCTGTTGCTGTTTGACTGGAGTGACATTTCAATCTTTCATAGGATATCTGTATACACAACAAAAGCATCAAGTACTCCTTGAGTTTTTCCTCCGCACACAGCAATGTTATTTCCTGAAGGGTCATTGAGCTTGTCAATCACCTGCTCAGAGACCTGAATGAATAAATGTGGACTTTAAGGAGAAAGAGGTGACCAGAAGAAAAACTGTAAAATAAAACGCTGTTTGCAAACAGTTCTCACCATATATCACAGGTCTTGATATTTCTCTTTTTTGTATCAATTAAATTAAATTACCATAACATAGCTTTGTTTTCCAGGAACCAGAGAAGTTGTATAATGACATTTTTAGAAAAACCATTTTATCCCTTAAAGACAAGGGAAATGGAAGTTATCTCCTTTCTCAATTTGTTTCTCCTCTGCACAGTACTGGTTGGAACGTCACAACTAGTGCTAGTGCCTTGCAAGTGTGAAAGAATTAATAAATTATCAGTCCCAGATTGAGCCAAGGGCTACCCAACGCAACGTCCCACCATAAAGGCGCCTAACTGTGGGTCTGGGATGTGAGTATCCAAGGAAGTGTTATCTATTTTCAGAGCATTCTTAAAAGGAATGAAATGTAAGTGTTTTAAATGCTAAAATGTTACATATTAGGCTTTCCAATGTCCCTGACATAAAGCCTCAGATGTTGTATTTCTATGAGTTAAAAACTGGTTTAACACATAAAATATTAAAACTTGTCTTAACTTTTTTTGTTATACATATACTACTTCACTTTTGGCCATGGTGATCAGGAAGCTCACTGCTTCGTTTTATACCTCGTAATAATACATTTCCTAAACATAGATTCTCTGGTACAGTGATTCTTTAATTTTCCCCTCATCATTATTACGTGATTCATGATTTTTTTAACTCTGGCATTTTATGCTTTGATTTGTTCCACTGCTTTTCGATTTTTGTGGGTGTTCTTTTAGTTATTCTGTAATGTCCTGGTATCTGTATATTTTTAACGCATTTTTTAATATATCTATTTTAGTATATGTACATATACCCATGTATATGTACACGTACACACATAAACCTGTGTATACATACACATAGAAAATGCACCTAACAAAGCACGCAGCTTGATGAATTCTCGGAATGGAACACACTAGTTCAACCCATTGCCAAATCAAGAAGCAGAACATTAGGAGCCCTCAGAAGCCGCTCTGACTGCATCCCTCCAGTCACCACGTGTTCAAGAAAAACTTTAAATCCTGAGTTGCTTTTTTTTTTTTTTTGCCTATTATTGTACTTTATAGGCGTGAAATTCTACAGCATTTACACTTTTATCTTTGGTTTCTGTTCTTCAACGTTATATTTGTAATTTTTATCCATATTGCTACATGGAGTTGATGCTCCAATCTCATTGTTGGTATTTGAATGTCTGATACCTCAGTCTATTTTACCGTTGATAATAATTTGAATAGTTTTAAGTTTTAAGTGATTATAGATAGTGCTGCTATGAATATTCTAGTACATGTCTTTTCTGTTGTGTGTATATATATATATCAATTCATTGAATGAATATATATATGTAATCGCTGAATGTATATACTGTATATAATATACTGCGTCAACAGTAGTAAGAGTTCTGGTTGCTTCAAATTCTCTCCAATACTTTTTGTTGTCAGTCTTCAGTCTTTTTTCATTTTATCCATTCTGCAGAGAAAGTAGTAGAACTTCATTACAATTTTAATTTATATCTCCCTAACGACTAATGGAGCTGAGAAAGTTTTTATATATTTATTGATCATTTGTAATCTCTTTTATGAAGTATCTGTTCAAATCTTGTGTCCATTTTTCTATTGGACTGGCTGCCTTTTTCAAATTGAAACATAAGTGTTTTTTCCTATAACCTGGATGTCAACAGACACGTATTTCACAAATGTATTCGCCTATTCTGTGGGTTTCCTTTTGAAAACAATGTATTTTATAATAGTTTTAGATTCACAGAAAAGTTGTAAAGGCAGTACAGGAAGTTTCTATATACTCCATACCCAGTTTACCCTATTATTAAGATTTTACATAATTATGGTATATCTGTCATATTAGTGAACTGATACAGATAAATTATTATTAAATAAATTCCAGGGGTTGGCCTGGTGGCGTAGTGGTCAAGTTCGCATGCTCCACTTTGGCAGCCTGGGGTTCATAGGTTTGGATCCCAGGTGTGGACCTACACACTGCTCATCAAGCCATGCTGTGGCAGCGTCCCATATACAAAATAGAGGAAAGCTGGCACAGATGTTAGCTCAGGAACAATCTTCCTCAAGCAAAAAGAGGAAGATTGGCAACAGATATTAGCTCAGGGACAATCTTCCTCACCAAAATAAAATAAAATAAAATAAAATAAAAATAAATAAATAAAGTCCAAGGGTTATTGGATTTCCTTAGTTTCTACCTAATGTCATTTTTCTGTTGCAGGTTCCAGGATACCACATTACAGTCTGTAGTTGGGGCTCCTTTTCCTCCTGTTGGCTGTCATGGTTTCTCAGACTTTCCTTATTTTTTGATGACCTTAACAGTTTGACGAGTACTGGTCAGATATCTTGTAGAATGTCCTTCTATTGAGGTTACCTGATGTTTTTCTTATGATTGCATAATGGTTGTGTGTTTGGGGGAGGAAGATCACAGAGGCAAAATGCCATTTTCATTACATGATTTAATGGCCATGTACTATCAATATGAATGATCACTTTGATGTTAATATTGATCAACTGGCTGAGACAGTATTTGTCAGATTTCTCTACTATAAAGCAACTCATTAATTTTTATATGGGATAATTTAAATCTCATATAAGCCTTCTGAGTTTGATGTTATTCATCTTACTGATTGGGAGAAACTAATAAGTATCATAACTCCTCCTTCTCTGAAATGTTCAGCCATATATCTGCTGTGATTTAAAGTAATTTCCATATGGTTTTTTTCTTTATTATTTATTTACATTCTAGATGTACCATGAAATACACATTTTTGCTGGGAGACACCTATAATTTCTAAGAATAATTATCTGGCAAAGAAATTTACCAACCACTAATAACCCCTATCAAAATGACAACGTTGCCCCTCTGTCTTCTACGTTCTATTATTGACCATGTGTTCTTCTATCCCTACTCTCAGCCGCACTTGGCTGGCTAAATATTATCCCCTCTCATGGTTCCGTTTAAGGCATACATGTCATGTGTGGCCATGAGAGTTTGTTGTTGTTAGCAGAGGTCTCCATCATTGCCTTAACGAGATAACGTATTCATTTTTGTACTAATAAACATAATTCTAAAGTGGATCATAAACTATAATGATTTGCATATTTCTATACTCAATATTTCATCTGTAACTGAAAAATAAGTTATCATTTTGTTTCACATCATCCACTTTCTATTTTCTTCAATGTCCACAGTATTTAAAAATAGTCATCATAATTTATACTAATTTTTTATGGTACAACTGCAAACAGAAATTAATTAGACTTATAATAAATATTTTCACCTAATGTGTTCTTGCTCTTTCCAATCCACTCACATATAATGAGTATGATCAACTTTCTCTCCTTATTAATAGTTTTCACTTTATCACCTCAATAATAATATTAAATTTTCTCTTTTTTCGGGTCTTACAGACAATGCAGAAAATTACATATAATAAATTGACCAATCTAATCTAATCTAATCTAATCTATTATCCTAGTGATAATTTCTAAGGGGAGAATGAAAAACTAGCGTTGCAAGTAACAACATAAGATTAAATCTCCCTGATAACATTATTCAAAGGTGAAGCAGAAATAGCCATCAGCCATTGGAAGCAAGTAAGTATAATTATAATGACTTTCTGCCCACGATGAAGAAATTAGTTGGACTGGCCTTCCCACCACAAACAACTACAAAACTGAACAAAATATGTGAGCAACTTTTTTGCCCTGGACTACAGGTGGCTTCCCTCTTTCCAGAGGAGAAACACGTGAGGTGAGCCCCTCAATTCCTTGAACTTTCTGCCTCACAGTATTTCTAAAATTGTGATGTGAGTTAGAGAATTAGGAGTTCAGGCGGAACACGGCAGTGTTGTTGAAATGAGGAGACAGAAATTGGAAACCGAGCTACTGAGACAACTGGAATTTGTGGGACAAAGTACTAAGCAGAAGAAAGCTACACACAAAAAAGGAGCTCCAAAAATTTAAAGATATCCAATTATGTCTTTGACCATATGCTAAGTTGTGCACGTAAAGAGAAAGGCTCTGAAGACTGGCAGAGAACAGCTGCCAGGGAGCTACAAGATGAATGGAGATTGAGGAAGATTGAACAAGGTGGAAAATATAGTAGTTCTGAATGGCCAGAGTGGAACAACCTTGCTGAATCCTGAGGCAGTCAACTGAACACACCAGAAAGGCCACACCTTAGGTGTAAAGCATTTCTAACCCTAGAATAAGGGAGTCTTAAGACTTGTCCTAACAAGACTTAAAAATCAAGCCATGAGAGAGGCTGGCCTGGTGGTGCAGTGGTTAAGTTCATGCCCCCACTTCGGTGGCCTGGGGTTCGGGGGTTTACATCCTCGGCGCAGACCTACACAGCGCTCACCAAGCTGTGCTGTGGTGGTGTGCCACATACAGAATAGAAGAAAATTGGCATAGATGTTAGCTCAGTGGAAATCTTCCTCAAGCAAAAAAGAGGAAGGTTGGCAACAGGTGTTAGCTCAGGGCCAATCTTCCTCACCAAAACAAAAAAATCAAGTTATGAAAGGATCAGCATATCCATCCAAAAATTAACTGTCTTCCAGAACAAAACTCAACTTTCTTTAAAAGAAGAGAAGAAAATCCAGATTCTCAATAATTTACATCCACATTTTGCGTGTGTAACTGGGGAAATCTGGATAAATACATCAGCTAGTAAAATAGATATGTTAAGAAATAAGACAGTGTATCCCAAAGGCAGTAAAAACTCAACTTACATATTTGTATATACATGAGTACATGCATTTGTCAAATCTCATTGAATTGCACACTCTGAAATTGTGGTATAATTTAGATACAGTAAAATGTACATCTATTACTTTTGAGAAATCTGCATACTCATGTAACCTCCACCTTCAGTTAAGACTAAACATTTATATCATTGCAGGTGATCTTTTTATGTGTTGATGGATTTGATTTTCTAATACTATCTTGAGGATTTTTGCATCTATGTTGATGATAGATGTTTGTCTGTAGTTTTCCTTCCGTGTGATGGCTTTGCTTGGTTTTGGTATTACTGTAATGCTGGCCTCATAGAATGAGTTAGAAAGTATTCCTTCTGCTTTTATTGTCTGGAAGTGATTGTAGAGAATTGGTAGCATTTCTTCCTTAAATGATTGTTAGAATTCACCACTGAAACCATCTTGTCTTGGTGCTTTCTGTTTTGGAAGATTATTAATTATGGACTCAATTTCATTTATAGATAAAGGCTATTCAGTTTATCTATTTATTCTTATGTGAGTTTTGGCAGATTGTGTCTTTCAAAGAATTAGTCCACTTCATCTAAATTGTCAAATTTTGCAGCACAGAGTTGTTCATAATATTCCTTTATTATGCATTTAATGTCCATGGGATCAGTAGTGATGATCCCACTTTCCTTTCTGATAATAGTAATTCATATCTTCTCTCTCTTTTTTTTCTTGGTTAGCCTAGATAGAGGTTTATCAAATTTATTGATCTTTTCAAAGATCTAGTTTTTCTTTTCACTGATTTTCTCTGTTGTTTTCCTGTTTTCAATATCATCGATTTCTGCTCTAATTTTTATTATTTCTTTTCCTCTGACTGCTTTAGATTTATATTGCTTTTCTTTCTCTAGTTTCCCAACATTAGATAATTGATTTTAGATCTTTCTTATTTTCTAGTCTATGCATTCAACATCATGAATTTCCCTCTAAGCATTTCTTGTGCTGCCCCCCACAAATTTTGATAAGTTATATTTTCATTTCATTCAACACATTTCAAAGTGATTTTTAAAACTTCCCTTGAGGGGCCGGCCCGGTGGCGCAAGCGGTTGGGTGCGTGCGCTCCGCTGCGGCGGCCCGGGGTTCGCTGGTTCGGATCCCGGGCGCGCACCGACGCACTGCTTGGTAAGCCATGCTGTGGCGGCGTCCCATATAAAGTGGAGGAAGATAGGCACCGATGTTAGCCCAGGGCCGTCTTCCTCAGCAAAAAAAGGAGGAGGATTGGCGGATGTTAGCTCAGGGCTGATCTCCTCACAAAAAAAAAAAAAAAAAAAAAAAAAACTTCCCTTGACATTCCTCCTTTGATCCATGTGTTATTTGGAAGTGTATTGTTTAACCTCCAAATATTTTTGGATTTTCCAGCTGTCTTTTGGATGTTTATTTCTTGTTTAATGCCATTGCGGTTTGAGAACATACTTTGTATGATCTCTATTCTTTTAAATTTGTTAAGGTATGTTTTATGCCCAGAAAGAAGTCTATCTTGGTGAATGTTCCATGTGAGCTTGAAAAGAATGTATATTCTGACGTTGAATGAAGTTTTATAAATGTTAATTAGATCTAGCTGATTGATGGTTCTGTTCAGTTCACTTATATCCTTGGTGATTTTCTCTCTGTCTAATCTGTCAATTACCGATAGAGGGGCATTGAAGTCCCCAATGATAATAGTGGATTAGTCTATTTCTCCTCGCCTTTCTATCAGTTTTTACCTCATATATTTTGACATTCTTTTGTTGGGTGTATATGTGTAAATATTGTTATGTCTTCTTGGAGAACTGACTCTTTTTCGTCATTATATATGACCCTCTTTATTCTGATAATATTCCTTATTCTGAAGTCTGCTTTTTCTAAAATTAGCATAGCTTCTCCAGTTTTCTTTTGGTTACTGTTAACAGGGTATATTTTTCTTCATCCCCTTCCTTTTCTCTGTGTATTTACCTTTTAAGTGGTTTCCTTATAAACAACATATAGTTGGAGCTTGAGTTTTTATATGCTATCTTTTAATTGATGTATGTCTTAATCTTTTTGGGCTACTATAACAAAATACAAAAGACTAGGTGGTTTACAAACAACAGAATTTTATTTCTCACAATTCTTGAGCTGGGAAGTCCAAGATCAAGGTGCCAGCATGGTTGCGTTCTGGTGAGAGCCCTCTTCCTGGTTCACAGCCAACACCTTCTCACTGTGTCCTCACATGGTGGAAGGGTGTAGGGAGCTCTGTGTGGTCTCTTTCTTAAGAGCACTAATCCCATTCATGAGGGCTCCATCAGCAAGACCTAAGCACATTCCAAGGCCTTACCTCCTAATACCATCACGTTGGGCATCAGGATTTTAATATATGAATTTGTGGAGGAGGGACACAAACATTCAGACCATAGCAATGTGTTTAGATCATTCACATTTAAGTGATTAGTGATATATTTCTATCTGTGTATACCTCTGTTTGTAACTCTTTTGTATTCATTGCACTTGATCTTTGTTTCATTTTGGTTTTTTCTCCTCGTTTTCTGCCTTCTCTGGTGTTAATTGAACATTTTATGTGATTTCATTTTCTTTCTTCTCTTTGCATACCAATTGTATTTTAAAAAGTTTTTCAGTGAGTGCCCTAGAGATGGCAATATAGATTTCAACTAATCTTAGTCTACTTTCGAATAACTCTATACTGCAAATTATTAATTCCTCCCTCTCATCCCTTATAACTTTGCTGCCTTTCATTTCACATACACATATGCTTAATAAACCAATAATTGTTGCTATTATTATTTTGAACAGTTATCTACAGAAGCAGATAGATATTAAAAAATATTTTAACTTTATTTTTTCCTTTTCTAATGTTCTTGCTTTCTTTTTATAGACATGAATTTCTGACCTATATCATTTTGCTTCTCTCTGAAGTACTTACTTTAACTTTTCTTGAAAGACAAGTATACTGGCAATGAATTTCCTCAGTTTTTGTATTTCTGAGAAAGTTTTTATTTCTTTTTCACTTTTAAAGGATAATTTCATTGGATATAATATTCTAGGTTGGTGGAGTTTTTCCTTAAACATTAAGTATTTCATTCTATTCTCTTCTTGCTTGCATGGTTTCTAATTAGAAATCTGACATAATTCTTATCTTTGTTGCTCTGTAGGCAAGGTGTTCTCCACACTCCCTCCATCAGGCTTCTTTTAAGATTTTCACTTTGTCTTTGGTTTTCTGTAATTTGAGTATGACATGCCCAGTTGTACATTTTTTGGTATTTATCCTACATTTTTGGTATTCTCCGATCTTACTGGATTTGTGGTTTTGTTTCTGTCATTAATTCTGGAAAATCCTCAGCCATGATTACTTCAAATATTTTTTCTGCACCTTTCTGTCTTTTTGTTCTAGCATTCCCATTTGTACCTATGTTACTTATTTGGTAATTGTCCCATATATCTTGTATATTCTATTCCACCTTTTGTTTTTTTTTCTTTGCATTTCATGTTTGGAAGTTTTCTGTTGATATATTTTCAAGCTCGCTGACTCAGTCTGCTGATAAGCCCATCAAAGATATTTTTTATTTCTGTTACAGTGTTATTTTCCTGCATTTCCTTCTGATTCTTTTTTAGAGTATCTATACTATCTTTCCACTTCCAATACCCATCTGTTTTTGTGGTCTGTTCACTTTTCAATTAGAGCTCTCAGCATATTAATCATAGTTATTTTAAATTCCTGGTCTGATAAGTCCAACATCTATGTCACATCTGAGTCTGGCTCCAATGCTTGCTTTGTCTCTTCAAATTGTGTGTGTATGTGTGTGTTTGTGTGTGTGTGTTTGCCTTTTAGCATGCCTTGTAATTTTTTTTTCTTTAAAGCCCTGCATGATGTATTAGTAACAGGAACTGAGTAGATTTCAAATGGGAAGACTGCACCTATTTTTTGTTGTTGTTATTGTCCACGATACATAAAACTCTAGGCGAGAATATAATTTCCAATTACTCCTCATGTTTATAAATCACATAGAAACTCTAAGGAGCACAAACATTTACAAATAAACATTATTTCCATTCAAACATATGTCTCTTCCCAGCCTTTCATCTGCTTCTTGACTTAAGAATCTGTTCAGTTCACATAAAAAAATCACGATGTTAAGATAGTGATTTGGAAGGCAGTTACATTGAACAGCTTCTGCACTATAATTGAAGAGATACTCCTCATTTGTCTATCACATGAACTCAGATCTCTAAATTCAAATCACTGCCAATTTCTGCGTCCAGCCTTCACAATATTTCAAAGCAAAATCTAGGACAATGTTTTCACCAAAGAAATAGAGTTGGAGCTCAGTTTTTGTTTTGTTTTATTTAATTTTCAAGCTGAAGCAGAATTATTATTTTAGAAACATAGAATTATTATGGGAATCTAATTCAGAAAGTATTTACAATATATCTCCTGAGTGTAGGTCACTGTGTTGCTTGCTTCAAGGGATTCCTTGATGATGAGACAGAGTCTCTGCCCTTCATGAGCCTTTAATTAGTCAAGAAAAATGTTCAAACACATCTAAGTAAGATAAAGCACATTATAATAAAATGCACATGAAAAGCACAAATGCATTTGGATTAAATTGAGGAAGAGAGCTAATTCACCCAGAATAATGGGACTTGAGTCAAGATATACAGTATGGAGGAAGTGACACTTTAGATTGGACTGGAAGAAATGGTTAGTCTCAGCAAATGGAGATGGTGAAGGAAGATACTCTATAGAAAATCAAGAACATGTGTGATATTTTTTCTGGCTGGCATGCAGTCACCTACTTCCTGGCAAAATAGTCCTGATTTTCCTTTGAAGAAGTACCATGCTAAGTCCATGTTCTTTGAAGGGATTTGATGTTACTGGTGCCATGTAACCTAGGCTTATCATCCTATTTTATTGTCCACAGTGATTGCTTTAGGAATTGATTTAGGTATTTAGAGCTCATCTAGGACTTTTATTTTAGTGACTAAAAAGGGACATCTGCTTTGGTAATGACCTTGAGCATGGGAACACGTAAGCCTGATGCTGCAATTTGCTATCTTCCCTCTACATGCATCCTAGAACTAAAGCCAGCATAGAGGTAAGATTCAGGAGACAAAGAAGACTGGGTCCTGATGACATCATTTGAGCCTGAATATCAAGCCTTCATGGAACTAGTCAGTTCTGAACTTTCCAGTTACTTAGACCAATGAAATTATTCTTCTGCCCAAGATAATTTGGGTCAAGTTTTCTATTGCTTCTAAAATAAAGGGTCCAAATTGATTTAGTAAATAAATTCATGGGTCTGGAAAATCACGTATAGGAGAAGTAACATCTCTCTGGGAACAGAAAGGTCTCTGCTATATAGCTATTATCAATAACTGTCAACATCTTGCACTCTCAGGAACTGACATTTACTTTCAGTGCCAGACCTCACCACATACACTTCCACGAAATGAATCTCAAAGAGAACAGAAAGTGAGACAAGGCAATAAAAAGTCTTTCACTATGACTGTCAGATTTCTTTTGCCCACACTCCACCTCTCACCCAACCCCCACATTGAGTTACTTTCTCCACTTAACACATGTGTTAATTGACACGGAAGTCTTCACTGATGCAAAATTTCCTCCCCAATTTACTTCTATTTTGTCAGAGTGAAGATTGTAAGCTGGGGGTTGGTGGTAAGATTTGATGATGACGAAGATGATATAACAGCTACAATTATTGAGGGCGTCCTATATTCCAGGAACTGTACTAAGAGTGCTCCATGTAGAATTCCCTCCTGTCTCCATAAAAATTCTGCAATTTTTAGGTACCATTTCCCTCTTAGACAGATGCGGAAACTGAGGCTCATAAATGTTAATTGACTTGTTCTAATTCCCACAGTGTCAGAGGCCAAATTGAATAAAATCTATCCAATTCCAAGCCCCACTCCCAAGCCTCACCTTAGCAATAATCTGTGAGTTAACAGTATACTGGGAGCTTTAAGCACTTAGTAAGAAGAACTTGTTAATCAGGTCAATGGAGAGCTTGCCCACTTGCTTTCACTGATGTGGAGACCAACACACAATTTTGTTCAGAGTCTAAGGTGGCTAGATAGATGCCCAGCGAAGTCCAGGGTCTTGGGGAAAAAGGTTAATTATGGCAGAGACTCTGTCTACTCTCTACAATTAGAATTAATAAATAAATAATTACTCTGAAATGTGCTATTCTTGTTGACCACAGGTAGACAAACCAGATGAGAGGGATGAGGTCCAGAAATGTGAGCTACTCTGAGAAATGGATTGAGTCAGGATGAGAAACTGACCACCCTGGACTGACCCTCTGAGTAGATCACTGTTTCTCAGGGAAAGTTTAGCTCTGAACTTATAACTAAGAGTGTGGAGCTGGGATTGGGATAAAAGGCTGGGCAGTCCATTGGTCAAACACTGGCTTTCATCATTGAATTTTCCTAGGGCAACTGTGTGCTGGAGATTCAGGAAGTGCTGCTTAATGAAGGAAATAAGCTAGCATCTGTTAAAAACCAGCTATAGGCTGATGTTCATATGCTTCAGCTTTCTCAATCAAACAACAGTTGTGCTACCTTTTTGTGGTAGATAGTATTATCCCTATTTTAGAAAATAAAGAAAATGAGGTTCAGAGCAGTGATGCAGCATCCCCCAAATTCCCAAATTAGTAATTTTCAAAGCAGGGCTCGAACTTTCTTGTATTTCTGACCTTAGAATGTGATGTATCACATCACACACTCACTCCCACTATAAGACTTGATATTACTTTATACCACACACTCCTTTCTAATGGTGAGTCAAAACACAAAACACACTGACACACACACACCAGAAACCATTCCATCAATGAATACATGAAGTTCATTTTTACAGTGCATTATAGATATTTTATTTGTTGGTATGTTTGTTTTTGTTAGAGATTTTATTTTGGTATGAAAATGAATCGAGATAGCCTTTTTTCAAAGGAAACAGAGAAACTAATCTTTATGTCTGATCATCTAACTTTTGAGTACTGTGGGGTATAAAGAAG
The DNA here is from genome assembly GCF_020826845.1 of Diceros bicornis minor. NCBI lineage: Eukaryota > Metazoa > Chordata > Mammalia > Perissodactyla > Rhinocerotidae > Diceros > Diceros bicornis. Next base: position 73,091,167 of record NC_080745.1, read on the forward strand.
TGACTTTTTAAAAAAAGAACAGTCTGACTTGTTTTTCCTTTTTGTTCCATGACAGAAGCTTATATCAACTTCTCAAGTTACTAACGGAAGTTACAGAGCAGTCGCCAGGACCTGTCAGTAAATGTAACAGGCAAACCTCATGAACAAGAGGAGCCAAAAGACCACAAGGTTCCAATATTTAGTCTTCTTTTTCATACAGTTTGATGGACACTTACATTTACGGAAACATTTCAATGGCTGCTGTGTGCATCTTGTCACCAGCTGTCTGACTTTGAGAAAGTCAATATTTTCGGTGCCCTCATCTTTGAGTCTGCAAAATTAGGAGACTCATCTCCTTCTAGTTAAGGACAAACTGCTTTTTCAGAGATAAGTGGAGGAAAAAGTCACCACATCAGTCCCCTGATAGTGAATAGGGCTATTCCCCAACCATCTACACTGTTCTTGGAGAATACAGAGGTGAAGAGCTACAGTAGGTGTCGGAAACTTAAGTGCTTATGAAAGCCAGACAGGTGATGTAAACGAGTGATGTGAGAAAGCAGGGAGTGGTGGAGCACATGGCATCTGGAGGCATCCAGAAGGCAGTTTTCCAAAGTGGCTAATACTACTAGAATTTGGAGTCAGATTATCTGGGATTCAATCCTGGCTCTCCTTACTAATTGTGTATGTTTGGATAAGTTATTTAAACTTCTAATGCTTCAGTTTCCTCATCTGTAAAATGGAAGTAATAAAACTGACCTTAGAGAGTTGCTGTAAAAATTAAATGATATTGTCTATATAAACTTTTAGCACAATGCCTGACAAAGAGTCAATGCCCAGTAGATTTTTTTTTCCCTTTAACAAGTACATGGATACACTTGTATTTTCAGTAACATCTTGATTGGCTTGACTTAACTAACTGACGTGGAAGAAAAAGGATGTCTTATTAGCCCTGGGGAAAGTGAAAGATGCGTGAATCATTTCCATAACCTATGCACTTGCCATTTATTACAGGCAATTAAAGTTTTATTTTATTTCTTGACTATAAATTATACTTTCCACTTTAACATCCTAGAGTAAACACAGAGTTGTCCTTGAAGAAGATAAGAATTGTAAAAACATGAAAAAATTATGAAAGCAAGAGAGGAAACTTCAAATATTTTGCTAAGTAAAATTTAAAATCCCATTTTATCTAATTGAACACAGATTGAGACACGTATTTCTAGGAACTACATCAAAGGCCTAAAATGTTTTGCTATAAGAACTAACAGAAGCAGATAAACAATACCCAAGGCCAAACTAAATGGACATCAAATTTGAAAAAAAAATTCACAAGAGGATATGCATTAGGAAATTAAGTATATAGAAAAGTGTCCAACCTTCAAAAATATTAATTAAAACAATCATGAGATATTAGTTTTACTTACCACTCTGGCCACAATTTTTTTTAATGGAGATAACCAATGATTAGAAAAATTCAACTGGCACTCATATATTTATGTTGAGAGTGTACTACTCTATAGAGAAACCATTAGAAAATATATATCCAAGCTTTAAAAATGTCTCATTACAGACTTCATAATATTCTTTACAACCTAAATATTTAAATGAGGTATTTGCATTTTTGACTTTGACACAGTAGTTTTACAATGTTAAAACAATAACTAAACACAAGGAGAAAATATGAAGTGGCATACCACTGTCCTCAAGGAAAGTGCAATCTAATGAAGGCCACAAACCACATATCAAAAAAAAACTTGAGAATAATATAATAATACAAACTTGAGAATAATATAATATTATAATAAAAACTTGAGAATAACATAAAAAGCAAAACTTTCAGATGCTGCAAAGAGGCAAAGTAAAATAGATTAATTTGTGAATATTTCTCTTTTATATCTAGTTTATAATCATAAAAGTAATATAAGTCTATTGCAGAAAATTTGAACAATACTGGATAAATTAAAACAAAGAATATAAAATTGTCTCAATTTCCTTAGATAAATTTTGTTTGATTTCTTCTTTTTTCCTTGTGTTTAATTATATTTTTCCTTCAACAAAAACATCCTTGACTCAGGTGAGCTGAGACCTGAGAAAGAGGTCTTGCTAACGTGCCTGTGATTGTGTAGCAATCTTTTAGACACTAGACCAGCAGCACTCAAGGCCCTAAATGATATTTTTTAAGGAAAAATTACAAGATAAATATGCATTTGCAAGGGCAGAGTCCTACTAGACATCACCTATTCTAGTCAAACTCTTTGAATTCACAAATGAAAACGAACGGTGGGTTTTAGTTTAGACCGAGTTCCCACATCTGAGTCCTTGGTAGCTTAGAACAAAGTCAGACCTCCTTACTCCTACTGAGGCAGACGTAAAGGAGGAGTTCAGTGTATGACCATGGAGTCAGGCTGCTTGGGTTCAAATCCTAGGCCTGTGATCTTAGACATGTTATTTAAATCCTTATTAGCCTCAGTGTACTCATAAATATGCATGTGTAATATGGGATGATGATAATAGAAACTTCCTCATAAGGTCATTACAGATTAAATGACATAACTTGAAAAAGCACTCTCCAGAGTGCCTGCTTCCTAATAAAATATATATTACTGGTTATTATAATTATTGCTTTTAGTTAGTCACATGCTTTTCTCCTACATGATGTCTCATAGCACTTAAAGCAGTTTTTTCCCTTAACATGATGTAAACTATGCAGAAATAGAAGTATAATGATGTACACCTGAAATTTTTACAATGTTATAAACCAATGTTACTGCAATAAACAAAAAATTAAAATAAATAAATAAATAAATAAATAAATAAATAAATAAATAAATAAATAAATTTAAAACAATAAAAAAAAATAGCTAATATTTTGTGTGTCACTCTGATGTTCCCTGTCCTAGCCACCAAGAAGGGCCTGTGGATTTTGCCAGTGTGGCTGAGGAAGCTGGAGGAGGGTGGTTTGGAGCCAGAAGCCTCGTTCCCATCCCAGCTCCTCCATTTATTAACTCTAGGATTTGAGCAAACATTAATTTCTCTGAGCTTCACAAGCCTCATAAAGAGAGATACTTGGAAGGCCAGCCCCACCGCCTAGTGGTTCAATTTGGTGTGCTCTGCTTGGGCGACCCGGGGTTCACAGGTTCAGGTCCTGGGCGTGGACCTACACCACTTGTCAGCCATGCTGTGGCAGTGACCCACATATAAAGTGGAGGAAGACTGGCACAGATGTTAGCTCAGGGCTAACCTTCCTCAAGCCAAAAAAAAAAAAGAGAGAGAGAACACCAAGACCTATCTCAGAGGACTGTTGGGAGGACTAAATGACATATCCCAAAGATGCCCAGCACATTGTCCACCATGTAATAAATGTTCAGGAAACACTGGACTGCATCAGAGGATGGAAGGAGTACTCTGTGAGTTACATCCTGCTAAGCCTTTGGCAACAAGGACACTCATTTTAATGCTTACCACCCTCCCTCTTTTTTCTGGGATTTAAAACCCTGTTTAAAAGATTTTGTGATTTATTAGCAGTGCTAGTGATGCTTAGCCATTGATTCACTCTCCCCTGTAATTAGTTGGGGTGATTAGAGAAAGCTTTCCTATTACTGTAAAGTTTTATTTGTAACAACCCATTAAACCCAGAGGGAGGGCGTTGAGAAGAAATCAGTCCTGTCCAATAACAAATACACACCCTCCCGTGCAGGAATAGAGCCCTTTTTTGAGGAGAGTATTCAGAATTTAGGTACTATTGGCTAGTGACTCTTTGCCAGCAAGACTAATCTTTAAATGAGAAGAGCCAAAATCTATACCAGCATATCCCAAAACATAGTCTGTGGACTATTCACCCCCCATGAAACACTCTATAGAGAATAAAAGAGGGAGTGGGTCTTATGTTCAAATGCCTTTGGAAGTCTTGCATGAACTAGCCCCCCTTGAGGATTCACAGTGTACAAGATGCCTCCTCTACATGATCCATCTATTTAACTTTGGGAGCATCTGGATAAAGTCAATTAATGCTGTGAAGCTCTTTTTCCCCTGTCAATTAACATCTCTTAATGTTCTAAAGAATTAAAATATGCCAAAAACTGCTTGAGAATTCTCATCTGTATAAGATATATATTAAAAGTTTCAAATAAAACAGAATGCACTTGTGCTCAGTTATGATAAATTGTTTAATTTAAGAAGGATTTGATGCTGGAGAACTCATACTCTAAGTAAAGGGAAGTTGTCTTGCTCACTTAACCCACTTCCTTGGCTTAACTGCCTTCCTCATCTTGCCTGCTCCGTGAATACCCCGTGTCACCTATTAAACGGGTGTCAAACGGACGCCCACAGAAGAATCAGCACCGCTCTCTAAACTTGTGCACTTAAGTCTTTTTCCAGGAGTGAAGTATGAATTTTAACTCTAAAATCCTTTCTCTCTAGTTACTGTTCATTTTAAGACACTATCTTGGAGAGGTGGGTGGAGATGGGAGCCGTTAATAATCATATTTTGCAAATATCAATGATAATTTGAAGTTACAGTCATTGTGTAGAAAACCAGAATTGACTTTCCAAACTCCAACCCTTCCAAGAAACTTCATTGAATACACGAATTGGAACTTTGGTTTTTCCTCAACTTAAATGTAACTGGTAGGGATACAGGTTAACTTACTGTGTGCTGACATTAACAACTAGACGTTATTAAGAAGCTCAGGGCGCTGCTCATTGGGGCTAAGGTCCAGGTGATAGCTGTTTTTGTTTTTGTTTTTATTTTTCGAGCCAGAATTTATTGGCTTGAGTTAATATTGCTTGAACCAGATGGGCTATAATGGGCACAAACCCTGTGATTCTGAGGAGCACTGTGGACGGGCCCTTCACGCTCAGAGCGGCTGCACACAGGCTCAGGTGAAGATCTGTGACCAACACCTGAAGACACGTCAGGTCGCTGTGCTTGCTGCTCTCAGTGGTTTCCTCTTGACGTCAGTGAAGGTATGAAGACATTTACTTATCCTTTGTCGTGTCCGGTAAAAGCAAAGAGAAGTTTGTTTCTTGGAGAGAGAAAAACGCTAATTATTCTTGTTCATAAGCAGAGGGTTTTAAAACACACTGATAGCTGTGGCTCTCACACCTATGAATGAGATATGTCCATTCCTTCTCTGCCTTAAGTAAGACAAACACCTTTTAATCTTATGGGTGGAAGCACCCTACATTAAAAAGTCAGCTAATCAATTGCCTGTAGCTAATTTACTGTGAGGCAAGGCATGCTGAATATATGTATATGTATGTATGTGTATGCGTATATGTGTAATGCATACATAAATATGTACACCGAGAGCGAGACACTGCCTGACACTGTTTGTGTCTCGTGTTGTAGCACAGACTGAGGGAAGAGTCATGCTGCCCACACCAGTGACGGCTCCTGGACTGAGCTGGGCAGAGGCTGTGCCCTTAGCTAGTGGGACGCATGGGCCAGGGGAGGTCAGAGCAAGTGTAACATTAAGACAATTTCATGTCAGAGCCTTTGGTACTAATAGATTTATCAAATTGTCACTCTTTTATTCAATAAATAATTATTAGCTCCACAAACATTTTACGTGTCGGGGAAGCAGCAGTGAGGAAGACAGACAAGACTGATGATTCCACAGCTGAGACTCTGGAAGGGGACACACACACACAAACAGATACACACAAACGGAGAGTAAATTTAACATGAGGGTCCCAAATAAAAGGGGTTCTAATGGAACCTAACTTGCCTAATCCTTTCCCACCCACTGCCTTCTAGACAAAGAAGATATTTCTCAGAAAACAACTAATCAGCTCTTTTTCTCCTCACGCCTGCTTGCTCTTTTTGTTTCCCTATTCTCTCCCTCTTTTTCCCCCTTTCACATTCTACACATTTGGATTTTCCTAAGTGGTATATCTTCAATATATTAATAGTAACAATAACAATAATAACAATAATGATAACTTGGGAAATTGACATAGGGTTGCAAAATATTTTGCCATGTTAGGATATATATGTTTTCATTGCCATCTACTCTTAATCCTACTAAAATTTACTGAGAGCTTATTCTTCTAAGTGTTTTATGTCTATTAACTCATTTAATAAGCACACCTTATGAAGTAAGTACTATTATTATTCCCATTTTACAGATATGAAAACTGAAACTCAAACAGGTTAGATGTACTGCCTGGTCTAACCCCATGGGAGAGCCAGGGTATGGATCCAGGGAGTTTGGCACCAGAGCTTGTTCTCCTGACCACCGCATGTAAGTTGGGCCCTAATATTACCTGGGTGAAAGATTCACTTGTCCTTTTTATTTTTTTAATTCCTCTGTAGACTGATGAAAACTTTTTGAAAGCTCTGCTTTGGCCCACCAACCTGTATCTAGGAACCCCAGCCCCAAGATAACAGCTTTATGGCAGTTTTTTTCTTTTTTTTTCCCATGGAGGAAGATTGGCCCTGAGCCAACAACTGTGCCAATCATCCTCCATTTTTTGTATGTGGGTCACCATCACAGCATGGCTGTTGAGTGGTATAGGTCTACACCCAGGATCTGAACCCACGAACCCGAGCCGCAGAAGCAGAGCGTGCCGAACTAAACCACTAGGTCATGGGGCCAGCCGCTGGAAGTTTTTAATTCTCATTCCAGGCTTATCTACAGATGTTGTAGAACAAGAGCATAATTGTGTTAACTATTCATAGAATGCTGTTTGCAATTTATTTTGCCAATGACTTTCAAAAACTATACACGCTACCTGATTTTTAATACCCTCCCTGACTAACAGTTGTAATAATGTGTTATTCACCAGTCGTCAGGAAACTGGAAAATAACCCTCAGGTGATGAAGGGTTCTTACCACAGAGTCCGTGGATGGACTTGAGGGGCCTAGGGATCCCCTGAAGTCAATTGGAAAAATTTATCTGAATGCAGGGAACCCTGCATGCTCATGCATGCACACATGCACACACACATACACACACACACTCGCACGTGCTCTGGGGAGAAGATCCCCAGCTTTCACAGGAATCCTGAATGTTTCAATAAACCAAAAGTGCATAAAGGCCACTGCTCTAAGCCTGAGGACTAATTTACCATGAGACCTTATGCAAGTCACTTGGCCACACTGTACCTCAGTTTCCCCTCCTGTCAAATCATAATGATTTAATTCTACTCTGATAAATCTTCAAAAGGGTGAAGATTGAATGAAGAAAGTGCTACACATACATTGGCTATTATTATTTCTTCACCCTTTCTCTTTTCCCTTCTGAGAGATCTTGCAAAATTTAGTCACAAATGTTCTTTTGGACAAGTTACAAAATTTCACCCTTGCAATGCTTTACACATTCTTCTTTTTGAAGATATTTTAGTATTCTGTGCTCGCTGTTGACTGAACTTGGTTATTCCAATTTATCCCTATAGCCAAGAAAATTTTTAAATTGATGATAAATGAAAACAGTAAATATGCCATTTCTGCCCATCAACTTAGAGATGAAAGATGAAGTGAACAGGTAAACATCAAAATGACACCCCATCATTCCAGGCTGATTTAAAAACTCGGTAAGGTGCTATTTTTAAGAGCAGAGCAGCTTTTCTAGGGAAACAAGTGATGCTGTGTAGCCGCTCCAACGCTGTGCTTCAACAACAGACTATTTCCACTAGAAAAAGAAATTCCAGTTAATGTGATTTTGCCCCGAAGGAAGAAGGCAGCAAGTACCAAAGACACTGCCATGATGGTTCTCATGGCTCTGCTGCTCTGTCCATAGGAAGCAGCATGTGCACACACACACACGCAAACACACAAGCCCAAAAATACACCACAGCAACAGATGGCTCTTAGAGACAACACTTAGGGAGCATCTGATAGTGTAAATTCTAGGGATTATGGTCTGGCCTGAATTCCCTGCAGAAGTTCCATAATCAGCCAACATTTAGGAAAAAACTTTTATTTTCGTATGCTCCTAGGGGTGAACGGGTGCTTCTGACACTGGCATATGAAACACACAGCTTCTGAAACCCAGGTAACCAGGAGAGCTGTCCTGAGGTAACAATCTGGCAAAGGGAAAGAAGAGATTGACTTCTTCAAGATATAGTAAGATTTTTTTCCATGTAGTCCCAGGAGGGAGCACCCAACTCTCTTTTCTCACTATGGACCACAAAATTATAGTTTCTTCCTTGTAGACTGCTTTATAGTTAGAGAAAGAATATTTCTCTAAATATTATGTGGAGGGATTGTTACATGTAGGCAAAACACATGCTTCAATTTAAAAGAGTTTAAGTGAATCGGAGAAAGATCCCTTTAGAGGTTCTGTGGTAGTTAATTATATGTGTCAACTTGACTGGGCTAAGGGATGCCCAGACAGCTGGTAAAACATTATTTCTGGGGGTGTCTGTGAGGGTGTTTCCAGAAGAGATTAGCATTTTAATCAGTAGACTGAGTAAAGAAGATCCACCCTCACCAATATGGCTGGCCGTCATCCAATCCATTGGGAGTCCTAATTGAACAAAAAGGCAGAGGGATGGCTAATTCTCTCTCTCTCTCTCCTTGAGCTGGGACATCCATCTCTCCTGCCCACAGACCTTGGAGTTCCTGGTTCTCAGGCCTTCAGACTCAGACTGAATTACACCACTGGATTTCCTAGTGCTTCAGCTTGCAGACGGTGGATGGTAGGACTTAGAACCACGTGAGCCAATTTCTATAATAAATTTTCTCATATGTATATAGATAGATAGATAGATAGATAGATAGATAGATAGATAGATAGATATACACACACACTGTATATCCTATTGGTTCTGTTTTTATTGAGAGCACTGATTAGAATAATCATTTTGTGTTATCTAGTTCAGCCTCTTTTTTTGAATCTCTGCTAAAGGCTCACAATGTGTCATCACTTGGGCAATGCTACAATGCCTCTAATAATGGGGAGCTCACTACTTTAATGTGAAAAGCTTCAGTTATCATTCATTTATGCATTAACTCAAAAGTTTATTAAATTTATACTGCCTAACTGGCACTGTACTAGGCGCTATGAGCACAACAGTGGACAAGAGATCTCTATACAATAGGCAACTATGAATTTAGTGGAAGATATAACTAAACCAGAAATTACATTATAGCACTTCTCCTTATTTTTAACTGAACACTCTTGTATATAAATCCCGCTCACTGTTCTGGATTAATCCCCTAGCAATACAGACAACAAGTCTAATTTATATGCTGTAGACAAATCCATCAAGCATTTGAAGACAACTATCACAATTTTGCAAGTTAAAAATCCCTAATCCATTGATTAAATATTTTTCTTTGAGCGTCTACTATGTGCCATGTTATGGAGGTACAGCAAATTAAATACTAACACAGCCCTTGCCTTCAAGTCATTATTCCTCCTTGCATCTACCATTTTTTATAAGGAGAAGTCCTCCCATCCAAATACCAAGTCCTCCCTCTCTTTTTGCCACTTTAAATACTAACAATCTACATTGTGCTAGAGATTTATTTATGTACATAACTAAATGGCACAGTCCCTGCCATCAAGGCCTACACAGGCTGGTTGTAGAGCCAAGTGGAGCTACTCCATTCATATCATTTACCACGAATTCACTAAGTTATGTATATAGAGTATATCTGGTTGGTATATTTTCCTTTTTTACCACTACAAAGGGTATATAAATATATGCAAAAGTAATAATGTAATGAGGTTTATATTTATTAAAAATAATGTAAAATAAATGTCAAACATTGAGCTTTGCGTGTAGAGGCTATGTATAGTCTTTGAAGATTACTAAATCCACAAAGCCCATTGACCTAACCCATGGCAATTGATGCCTTATTTCCTTTCCTGGAATATTTTCTAAGACCTAGGACTACAGTACATTCTGTGAGGCACCACTCAACATTTTGAGACCCTCCTGAAACACTAAAGCTTGGAGCTTGCCAGGGAAACCCTCTCAGCAAATGCTCCAGGTCAATGTATTCTCTTTCCTCTCCATGTTGGCTGCATCTCAAGTTACTCTGGCTTCCATCTCTAACTCTTGCCTTCAGGAAAGTAAAAGAACATAACTAATTGTTACTGTCTTCTCTCCACCAAAGCACTGCAAACTACACAGTCCACCTCCGACATTTCCAGAGGGGTGGGGAAGATCTTGATAGTGGTCATGATGTTTTTTATTTTTTTTACTTTCCTGGCCTGAATCTCTGACTTTCACCATTGAGTCCCCCAAGGGTCTCTCTATATACTTACCAATTTGGTACTCTATACATTGCCTATTTTCTTTAATGGATTGTTTTTAATATAACCAGTTTTTAAATGAGGATATATTAATATGGCCTAAGACAGAAACAGGTAAGTTTCATCTTTTTAATTAGCTCTTAATGAATCTTCAGTTCATCCTACTCCATCCTCAAGGCTCCCCGCAACCACCCATGACTAACCCTCAGCCATGAGGTAGGGTTTGGAAATGAAGGCTAGATCAAGATCACCTAGCAGACAAAGCAGAGATATCCCATCATCTCCTTGGTGAGGTCCTCCTGGTCCGCCCAGTCTAGGGTAGTATCCACAGCACTCCTTCATATCACCTTTTTTAATTTAATTCATAGCATTTTTCACAATCTGAAATTAATTTACTCATCTATTTTTGACTTGTTTATAGTCACTTTATCATCCACCTTAAACCCACCCCTAACTTGATATAAGTTATAGAAGGAGAGAGGCCCTGTTCGTCTTGTTTATCGCTGTATCCCCATATGGTACATAATGAGCAGATAGATATTTTTGTTTATGGGTCAGTGACAGATAGGTGTGAGTCTAAAAAACAAAACAGACGACAACAACAACAACATTTGAACCTAGAGTTAGAATACTGGTTCTCCTCTTCTCTCTCTAAGACAACCCTTGTTTCCCTTAATGTCTACCATATCAGAGAGAGGAAATAGAAACTCTGAAACTTTCCATAGTAAAGTACCTAAAGTTCCCAGGAGAATTTTAGTTCCATAAACAGTTGTATATAGATAATAAAACTAATAAGAATTTTTTTTCAAATTAATAAAACCCATTCAAAATAGAATTTTCAATTCATTCATTCTTTAGTTAACCAACTTAATAAGCACATATTGAGAACCAAATAGGCACCGAGGTAATAAGGCAGTCCTCAAGAAGAGACAGAAACCAACACATAGTTCCTGTCCTCACTGAGTTCACAGTTCTGCATCAGGAGCAAATATGGTTACAAAACAGTGGGATATAAACTATAAAGAAAAGCACAAAGGAAAGACAACATATCTGGAGGTAAAGTGAGAAAAGGAAGGAAGGGAGGGTGGCTCAGAGGAAACATTTCCTACAAAGGATGAAATTTGAATCTAGATTTAAGGACAAGATAAAGTGAGAAAATGAAATTCCAGGCAGAGGGAACAGTATGTGCAAAGGCCCAGAGTGAAAAGGTGATGATTTTAGGGAAATGCAAGGGGATCAACAGGTTAAAGCACGCCCGAGGGGAAGGGGAGGCTACGAGGCCCCAAAGCAGGCAAGAGCCAGATTGTAAAGAATCTTATATAGTATGGTAAGGAGTTGAACTTTATCCTCAGATTCCAGAAGCCACTGAAGGGATTTAAACAAAGGGGATGTATGATCGTGTTGGACTTTTAACACAAATTTGGCTTTTTGACACAGAAGATACTGTGAAGGATAGACTGAAAAAAGTAAGGGCAGGGGGCAGAAAGCCAAGCTAAGAGGCCATTTTGTTAATTCGGGTAAGGATCAATGAGGGTGGGGACTCTCATAGTGAACTATGGAGTTGACAGATTGTGAAAGAAATTTAAAGTTAAATCAACATAAATTGGTGACCAATTAGAAATGGGGGTTGGGAAAAAGGAAGAGATTGGAATAGAGGCCTCTGGATTAGATTGCCATAAACTCACAAATGTTATTCATTACCTGAAGAGGGGTGAAGTGGAGCTCAGATGGGACAAATTGAGTCAGATTAATGTGCAGGACCTTTAGCTGTAAGTCAGCCATAGGAGTTAGAAATACCAAATAGAGATGTCTTTTTTTTTTTTTTTTTTTTGTGAGAAAGATTAGCCCTGAGCTAACATCTGTTGCCAATCCTCCTCTTTTTGCTGAGAAAGATTGGCCCTGGGCTAACATCTGTACCCATCTTCCTCTACTTTATATGTGGGATTCCTGCCACAGCATGGCTTGATAAGTGGTGCACAGCTCCACACCCAGGATCTGAACCTGTGAACCCTGGGCCACGGAGGCAGATCATGCAAACTTAACCTCTACACCACTGGGCCGGCCCCTAGAGATGTCTTTTTGAAATGTTATTTAAGCCAAGGAAAAAACAGTATATAATAAAGCAGAAATGAGGAAGAGAGAGATCTGCCTTGTCAAGTGAGATGAAATTGGTTCAGAGCTGAGCAAATTTGGAGAAGAATGAAGACACAGTGATAGAAGAAGTAGGGAGAAATTACTAACACACGAGGAGATTAAACTTTCCATGGACCCATCCTGGAACTATCAGATCAGGAAGCCTATCCCAAGCAGTTCTTTGGTAAACGTCAATTAAACAAATTAAAGAAATAAAAAATTTCTTGGAAACTGTCGTGTTCTCCTGCAGTAGTATGTGAATTTCATTTCCTCTAATTGGAAACTAGATTTCTCTGGACTGCTGGATTTCAGATTTTCCAGTAAAATATAATGAGTTTGTGGTGACACTTTTCATAGCCCATGGGTCAGTCTTTGATAACCCTGGGCTCCACCATAGACCATCCTTAATGGACAAACAGTGATCAGCATTTAGGTACCTCCAGAAGGACCTGTACAATTGCTCATACAGTTTCTATTTAGCAGACAATGGCCACTACCAAATATGTGCAAGAGTGCCAGACATAGGATGTACTCCCAACTCTGATGCATTTCTGTGGCCAGCATTATAGCTCAATAAGAAAACTCAGTTGCTTTAGCACATGGCACCATCCAGAACACCCCAGCACCATAAATCTTTTCCTGGCTGAGTTATTGAGAATAAACCTACCAGGAGTGCCAGAACACAATGTTTTGCAGGAAAACAAACATGAGCAGCTCCTAAATTCAAGGACCACAATGGAAGAAAGTTGTCATGATTCAAAATGATGGAGAGGAGAGAAAGTAGGAAATAGATCACTGGACCCTCGACTACAAATAAGAGCCATCAGCCATCTTGTGATTTTCCCAAATAGCCTAGCAGAGTAAAATCGCTCCTAGGTAGGTAAGCAACCACCAAACTGGACTATGATGAAACTGCAAACTTAAAATAGAGTAAATTTCCAAACTAGACAAATCACAGCAGCTATATCCACCCACATTTGCCTCATTGGTTTATTGGGACAGGAGAGAAAATAGTGTTAAAGAGTTCAGCATTGGCCACAAAGTATGAAGGACACAAAGGCATAGCTCACGGCACCACAGAACTTACCTAATTGGTTAGTTACTACCCCATCCCCTTCCAGAAAGGACTGCCATGAAGTGCTAAACACTTGTGGGAAATAGACTTTGAGTTTGTTTCTCAGTTTCTTTGTGGTCACTGTAAACAGGGGGACTTGTGAGTTACATGATGTACCCTGGTGCATACACTATAATTGTAATTCTTATTGCATCTAGACCAACCACTGTGATGTGGGCAGCAGAGCAGAAAGAAAAAACACCTGAGATATATTCTGATGCCTGTATCAAGCATCAAGGTGTGGCTGAAGGATGGTGTAAAGTACAATAATAACCAAACCTCTGTTATATGAAATTAACAGGTTTAGGACAGTTGAGTTGGGCCAACTAGGAATGCAAGTGTCAAAGTTGGTTATAGCAACAAACTCCAAAGCAGAAACTTTTACCCAAGATTGAAAGACAGTCAGTCAATAATATGGAGTTACCAGACTTTGTAGCTGCAATTCCACATGTAGGTGATAACCATCTTCAAAATCATCATCCTCAAATGACAGAGACCAGTAACAAACGCATGAAATATGTGTGTCATAGCCAGAGACTGGTGATTACTTAATGTCTAGAACAGAAAAGAATAATGATCAAATATATTAGTCAAAATTCTGTTGGTTAAAGTCAATCTTTTACTGTCAGTGGAAAAGCTAGTCTCATTCAAAGCCATTAGAGTCCATTAGTAAAGTAAAATATGTTTGTGTTTTGATACTTCTGTTTTTATTTTACATATTTTGCTCCACTTTACATCAAGAATTCACTTATATTTCTATATTTAACCCTAAACATTAAAAAGTGAATTTTCTTTCACAACAGAATCTAAATAGACTTCTAATTCATTAATTTGCAGAATGTTCCTCTCTTCCTTCAATCATAAAATTACTGAGTGTTCTCCCTGTGTATAGATCTTAGCCACATGTTTATCAATGATGTTTTGTGAGCTCCAGCTTAATATTGAACTGAATAATTTGTGCTTGAGTCAAAGTTTTTGCAAGTAAATAAAATTTCCCAATCCTAGAATGTAAAATAAAGTGTATCTTGTAGCGAAGAGCTTGCATTTCTTCTATATCTTTATTAAATGTTCCAGTAACATTTTTAGCAACCTATATAACCAAACACAAGTAATGCATTTCTTCATATATCTTCAGAAGCAAAACATCCAAAAATACTGTTGGTTGGTTTATTTTGCATGCATTCATTATCTTCCACACAGTCTGTCACCTCAGTGCTGGCTCTCTCTCCTCTCTCTCTTTCTCCTATATATATATAGATGAAGAAAAGTAAATATCTTCAGTTTAATCATAGCAGTAGGCAAAGTTCTGAGTCAGAGGGTCACTGAAATCTTGGTAAACAAACCTCTTCAATTCCCAATACCATTCATCTTGATCTTGATCTTCCCTGGGCTTTCCTCAATATCACTGCTTGCATATGTTCTGAGAATGAAATTTCTTCTCTCCTTTCTTTACCATTGACCCAACTCTATCCAAGTGTATTGCAGACTAATTGGATTCTGACTTACATGTAAGCACAAATAGCCATCAGGCAGTGAGGCTGTGTTATGGGTTAAATCACCCATCAGCCTGGAGACCACTCTACTTCATCCTACATCGAGTCCACCACCAATAAGAACCCCACTGCTTTGCACATATGTATTGCATCTAAACATTCCTAGAAGAAAGAAATTCCAGAAAGATATATAAAATATTTCATTCTGGGAACATCTATATTTATTTTTTCTGGCATTCCCATTGCATAAGCAAAAAGCATATAAACATCATCAGAAAAGAGAGAAAAATAAATTAACATGGAAATTTGTCCTTGGTCCTATTCTCTTCTTCTTAGTTTACTCTGTCAGAATAGTATACATCAAACTAGAGCCCTATGTTGTAACTCTGCTTCCCTGCTTTCGTTCCCCTTCATGAATCTTTCAGTATTTAAACTTCTGCTCAATGGTGCCTAAGATGAATGGCACTAACCCTTGATAAACATAATCTGTTTCCCAGCCATTGACATGTGTGTGTTCCCCTCTTATTTTCTATTATATCTAAACTTCATCTTGCTGCTCATATTTTTAACATACTCATTTTTCAAATATCTATCTTCCAATATCATGTTTTCAAAGTAACAATATTTACCCAGTTTTTTTTTTTTTTTTTAGTGCATAGCATGCTGTCACAAATGCTGCAGCCCACTCAGCGAAGTATTCTCAGGTTTGGCTTTCTGTCATAAGCCGCTTCTGCCTGTATAACATGAGCTGAGAAAAGCAACAGACAAGAGGGACAAGGACTAGATGTATTTGTGTAAAAAAAAAAAATTAAAACAGAGAGAGAAGATCACCTGGAAAGATGGAAGTCCTCCTGCCACCCTTACTCTACTTGTTTCTCTAAGCTGTTGCTTCATTTTTACCATATCTTGCCAGTCCAGGGAGGAAAAAGTCCACCTAGAATATAAAACCCAGCACAGATCACTAAATATTTGCCTAAAATTTGATTCTCTAAAAAGCAAAGCAGACATTAGTGAAGTGCTGGGAGAGGATCATTCTTTAGACAAACTATGTTAAATTCTGGGCCTCGGCAGAATTGGGAAACTCTGGAAGACACGGTTTAAGGAGATTAAGAGAGGAAAAGGCTGCTGGAGAGGTGGCCTCAATGGGCATCAGAATATTCGCCAATGGACACAAGTAGCAAGATAACTCTAGTAGTGAATTTCTATTGAGAAATTACCACGTGGTGAGCACTGTGCTAGGCAATTCACATTTGTTATCCCTCTTAAACAACAACTCAATGGTATTAGTGCTACTATTATCCCCATTTTACAGATGAGGAAATTGAGGCTTATAGAGTTTAAGTTGTGTACCTATGGTGAAAGCTAAGTCCTGGAGCCTTATGCGGGCAGTAAGATTCTTAATCATTATGCATACAGTAGTAGCTTTGCCTCCTATGGCTATCTGCCATTACACCTACTTAAGGAAGGAGGAAAGTTTATGCGAGAGAGAGAGAGAGAGAGAGGACAGAGAGAGAGAGAAGAGAGAAAGAATACTCTAAGTAGCCAATCAGTGAGAGACACAGCCTCCTGCCATTCTGTGCAGTAAGTACGCTCCTGGGAGGAACTAGATGTGGGAGACCTGACTCTTATGCCCTTCCTAGACTCAGTGTCTCTCACGCTGAGATCTTGTGAGCTGCTTGGGGGTCTTTCCAGTGTCTGAAACACAAAACTTTTTTTATGGCGTGGCCTATAGATGAATCAACTACTTCATCAGATACTCAATCACAGAAAGATCTATGGGGCCCACACCAGAGGAGAATTTAACTTAGACTCATTGAAAAATGGCATTTGTGTCCCCAGTGTGGCACTTTCTTAAGGGATTTTGGAAGCAATGTAGCTTTACCTCACGTACCCCTTTAAAACTTAATTCCAGAATGAATGGCAACTCCTCTCTGCTTCCAGATGGTAGAACTTCTGCTGTCCCTCAGAAGCCACAGGCTATTCTTGAATATCCTTATTTTGCTCCAATCATTCTTATTATAGGCATCTATATATCTGGATAGTGTACAATAAAGTAAAACTATTTTTCAATTGCTTTAGAAGTAAATTAAAAGTTCCTCATCAAGGAGAGATGTTTTTGCAAGACAAGGTTGATTGTAGCAATCATTTTGAATGATCCAGTATAGTCTCTTCATTGACCTAGGATAATTTCTCCATTTGAGATAAGATGATAAAGACAGAGACAGAGTAAGGGATGAGACATGAGGGGCTGAACATAAACATAGATTTATGAAAATATAGATAGATGCTCATCTTTTTTCTCTCTATTTCTAGTTTTGTACAAGGAATAATATAAAAGCTATAGTAAAAGAAAGAAGAACATTTGAGGGCCGGCCCCGTGGCTTAGCGGTTGAGTGCGCGCGCTCCGCTACTGGCAGCCCGGGTTTGGATCCTGGGCGCGCACCGGCGCACCGCTTCTCCGGCCATGGTGGGGCCTCGTCCCACATACAGCAACTAGAAGGATGTGCAACTATGACATACAACTATCTACTGGGGCTTTGGGGGAAAAAAAGGAGGAGGATTGGCAACGGATGTTAGCTCAGAGCCGGTCTTCCTCAGCAAAAAAGAGGAGGATTGGCAACGGATGTTAGCTCAGGGCTGATCTTCCTCACAAGAAAAATAAATAAATAAATAAATAAATGAAGAAATAAAATGAAATAAAAAAAAGAAGAAGAACGTTTGAATTCTTGCTGTCACACATTAGCTGTGCATCCGTTATTTAATGAGTTTGAGCCTCCCACTCCACATTTATAGAAAGGTTATTAGAATAGCCATTTAAGAGGTTTATTGTGAAAATAAATATAAAGTTACTGGAGTAGAGGTATTCAATAAGAAGGTGCTGCCTCCACATTTCCCTCCCCCATCTTATTTCAAGAAATAAATGATGGGCATCCCAAGGCACATGATCAAAATGTGACTCTCCAGGAATACATTCTGGTGATGGTGATGGTGCAAATGGTGTGCTCTTCAGTTCCTAGGCATGGATGTGTAGTTATTTTCTCACAAGTCTGACTCTATTTCCAGAATGTACACTTCATTTTTTCTCTCTGGCTTCTCAGCAATATTTTTGGCATTTATTATCTGCATGGCAATATCATGCTCTGCGTCAGAGGATGTATCAAAAGAACACGTGTACCTGCATCATGGCAGTTACCTGTCACAAGTCACTGTTAATGCACAGATGCTCTATCTAGAGGGAGTGCAGCTGTCACCATACGAACATCACGAGATCACCTGCTCCCCACTTCCCTGAAATGAGATTTCACAGTTTCATAGCACCTTTATTTTATTTAGCCCCAAAGTGGCCATCTGCCTCGAACTGTTTTTTGTTTGTTGGTTTGGTTTGATTTGGTTTTGCTTTTTTTTTTCCCCTGCATCTTACTTTGTCTTAGATGGAAAAACATATTTTGGATGAGAAAGACAAAGCAACCTCAGTTAAACTACTTTAATTTAGTGTTTATACATCAGCATCTAAGTTTTAAAAAACTAGCATTGCTTGCTTCTCAAGAAACGCATGGGACTCTGACTGACTGAATCTTACAAGACAAGTGCCTTAGCCCCATGTTTACATGACAGAAACTGGCAAGAAAGCAAGCATACAGATGAACCATAATATCATCTCTATTTGTTTTGAGACATTTTATTTATACTGTAGCATATTTCTTCTCTAAACTAAGTTTTAGTCCCTCTAACGTGAAATAACTTCTGATGCTGAGAGTACTCCATTTTACTCAAGTGGGGCAAATGAAAGGTGTTTGGTGGCTGAGGGAACTTGCCTGGCCATTACATTTTGCTACAGGGAGTTAATTAAGATCAGCTCAATAGCCATGTATCCAGTGTCTACTATGTGCCAAGAACTAACCCCTTCCTCATGGTGAACCTCAGGGTGGCCAGAACTTGCTGGGACATCATTCACGACGTGTCATAATACACCATCCTTAAGTCACTCTCCCACCTTTGTCTCAGAAAGGCAAGAACAAACATGATTTCTTTTCCCTTTGACTATGCTCCTTATCTACGTTTAACTGCTTGTGAGACTTTTTTTTTTAATTCCATAATAGTAGTCATGTATGTAGTGAAAATCAAAGTTAAAAGCAACAAATTATACTAATTTTTTATCAATAAAAAAAGATAGTTCACAGTGTGTTGCACCAAATGCCTCCATGCCCCCCCAAATCAGCACCCAGAAACTACCATTTTTATCTTTTTAACTTGGTTATTCACATCCTTGTTTAAAATAGAATTTCTCTTTGATATTCCTCCTTCCAATCCTCAGCTCAGGAACTTGGTTGCCCTGGGTGACGCCGACTCCAATGAGTCTCAATTCTAACTTAAGCTGCTTAATGAGGAGAGAAGAAGCAACAGACAAGTGTCTAGAACAAGCAGCATTACATCATGTTATTTTCCTTCTCTGGAGTCATGCTCAAATCCAGCGTTAGAAAAAACAGGAAAACTTACTCTTTTAAGTTCTTCCCTCCATCTCCAACCCCCTCCCCCCACTTTGTCCCTCACACCTTATCCCAAACTTCCTCTGGATACTTTTTGTACTTCTTTTTTTCCTCAATGTCACTTCCTCTCTCTTTCTGCATCTTCACCTCAAGGTTTCAATGCACAATGCACACTGTATCAGAAAGGCCATATGGTTTAGAGATTAAGCACATGGTCTTTGGTATCCAAAGATGTGGTAGGAATCCTAACTCCCTCCTAAGGGTGACCTTGGGAAACTTATGAGCTTGTTGTACCTCTAAAATAATGGCATTATTAGCTACCTTTCAGGATTGCTGTGAGAAAAATATAAGAAGAAAAAGCACCCAGAACATAACAGGTGGGAAACAAATATTTTTAAATTTCCTGTTTTAAAACCATGTTGCTAAAGAGAAATCAATTAAAAAGTATTTAATCATTGAAAAGTAGTAATAAATTCTGATTATTATGGCAGAGATACTGGCCATAAGTACACTGCATTTCCTTCCTAACTTTGACATTAATTTGTTACCCTTGATCAAGAAAATCTCTCTGTCCATTGATTAGTTAGCTCTATTTTGGGTGATGCTGCTATCTCTCAAGGACAGAGTAAGAAATTAATTTATTACTGTGGCATGCACTGAAAAACTTGCATTAAAGGTGGTTTTAGATGAGAGTCAAGAGTGCAAAATGGTTATAGCATTAGATTCTTACTCAGAAAGACAGGCAATATGATTCTGGTATCATTAGCTGTAAGACCTCGGGCAAGTTACTTAACTTCTTTAAAGTTTATCTGTAATTTGAGAATAATAGGAATGACATACTTTACAGGATTTTTGTGTAAATTAAGTGAAAAAATGCATGTAAAGTCTTTTATCACATACGGTGAACCCTAGTTTTTTCTATGACTATTATGGCAATGGTGAAGATGTTGATGATGATGATGTCATGAAATGTCAAGAAATAGCAAGACATCAAGAAGGAGATAGCCTTCACGGAGAAAGTCTTCTTTGCTGGGATCTTGAAAACGTGATTTTTAATTAAGGAGCTTACTTCTCCAATTGGTATGGATAAGTAATCAGATTATTCAAAGTGATGTAAAATGACTTTATTTCTCTACTAGAAGATAATTAGATCTGTTATCTGTTAATTATAAGATTAGTTAAATATTTTGTAAGGTTGATAGA
Source organism: Diceros bicornis minor (assembly GCF_020826845.1). Classification (NCBI taxonomy): domain Eukaryota; kingdom Metazoa; phylum Chordata; class Mammalia; order Perissodactyla; family Rhinocerotidae; genus Diceros; species Diceros bicornis. Next base: position 73,111,785 of record NC_080745.1, read on the forward strand.
GGTAAATCACTGAGAGAAATATCTAGTGCATTTCTTTGGCATGTTTCTGTGGATTGCAGATGATGATAGCCTCAGTGTAAAATTAGTCATTTGTAACTTCAACTATTGCTGGAGTCTCCAAGTATTGCTGTATTATCTATCTCTCCTTTCAATTCTGATAGTTTTTATGGGTTTTTTTTTTTTTAATGTATATTGGAACTCTATTGTTAGGCACATATCTGATTATAATTGTTTTATCTTTCTGATGGGTTAATTCATTTATCATTACAAAATTTTATTTTTATCGCTAATAATATTTGCCTTGAAGTCTATTTTGACTTATATTAGTATAGCCATCCCATATCTCTTTTTAAAAAATTGTTTGCATGGTACAATTTTTCCATCCATTTAATTTCAATCTATTTGCATCTTTAAATCTCAAGTCTGTGTCTTATACATATTCAGTTGGATCATTTATTTTTCCAATGTTTTTCTTATTTGTTTTGTACATTTATTTTAAATGTAGAATTTCCAACTGTCATTTTGCTATTTGTTTTCTTTTTGTCTTATGCCTTTTTTGTTCTTCTATTCCTCCACGACTGCCTTCCTGTTTTGTTAAATAGATATATTCTAGTCTATATTTTAACCCTTTGTCATTTATTTTACTCTAATTTTTATTTACTTTTATAGTGGTTGCCCTGAGATTAGGAGGATTTTACTCGGTTGACTTGCGTAAAATTATGTTTCCAGATTTTCAGTGATAGTTCTCTAAGAATTTTATTTTCCTTTTATTCATTTTAGGATATTGAAGTGTTTTTACAAGATTCAAAATCTAATGGTATGCTTTTCTGTCAGTCTAGCAAATGTCCAGATAGTTTAGTGGATTTTTGTTTGTCGTTTGTTTGGAGTTTTTTTGTTTGTTTGTTTTGGTGGTAAGGAAAGAGTTGTAAGTTTTTTCATTTCATAGGCTAACGCTCTTCTTCCAAGTCTCAAAAACATGGAGAAGAGAGTCATCAGCACAGCTCGTGTCAGTCACTCCATCCTTAAAGAAAGGAAATTTTGCCAACAGGGTGGGTAAAATCATAAATGCTATAAATTTAGAAGTCATATCTTTGTAAACCAAACGGTATTGGAGGATAACATTTTAGGGAAGATTGCATTGCTTTTCCTAGAAAATGGAGGACTACTGGTGAGACAAAATAATTAAATATCCATTATAACTACATACACAAGGGAAGGCCATGCATCAGCCATATAATTGAGTGTACCTTCCTATAAACCCAGAATAAGAAAATAAGAATAAAATGATATATATAATCAGGCAAAATCATCAAAAACTTTGATCTTATAATCCTGTTCCCAACTCCATTTGAATACCATTTTTCCAACATTTTATTCTATTTAAATTCTGCACACCCCACAATACTGAATATATTTCTTTCTTTCTCCTTGAAGCTTTTACCAAGTACCATATCCATAGCTGTCCATCTATCCCTCCAACTTCCATAATAATAATAGTAATAATAATGGTGATTTACACATTACATTAATTGATGATACAGTGTATTTATTGTCCATTGTTTTTGACTTACAGCTCATCTATTACAGATTGTCAACTCCTTAAAAATCTTATAAGAATTATTATTAATAGCATAGTTAAGAAACAAATATTTTGCTGTATCACCAGCAACCTGTACCACAAACTTTGTTAAACTCCTAGTATACTTATGTTTGGGAACAAATTTGGGGAAGAAGAGGTTTAGAACTGCTTATATGAAGCACACTGAATGGCCCCACAATAAGCCCAATAGTAGATTCCCAGGGTAACTGACTCTTTTGAGACATAAATTGGCTCCTACTCTGAATAATATACTTAAAAATCATCTCAGGCTAAGTGATCAAACTCATGGTGTTTGTCATATGTGAGAGAGTGTTTTGTTCACCCTGAAGCATAACATACCAGCTCACTAATTTTGACTACAGTAACAATCAATTTGAATTTTTAAAAATTCAGAATTATGAGCAATACTTAAAAGGTGAAATAACTTGAATCTGATTAACAAAATGTAACCAGAAAACACTCCACACAGCAAACATTCCTTAGCAAACTAATGATGAAGATTTGGCATCGGTCTATTTACTGTTAGGGTGTAAACAATGATCTCTGCCTGATTGAAAACAGCCCGTTCTTTGCAATACGTTAAATTCTCCCTTTTATACCTGTCTATATTATTGCTTGTGGAGTTTTATAATTTTTTTCTTGAATATATGCAATAGACGAAGTTTAATGTGAAATTCTCATTTAATAATTACTATATTCAAGAGATAAGTAAAGGCACTTTCACGGGCAAAATAGTGAAACTCAAAGGTATTTTGTGACTTGCCTAAGGAGAGGTGTGTGCAGAGGGTGGGGCTAGAAATCAATAGGATCATGTTCCTCCTAATAACTCAGGTAAGCATTGACCAAAATCCACCCAGCCTAAGTCAGTGAAGTCTGAATAAATAAGGTTATTTTTTAAAAGAGATATATATTGATTACCAAAAAAAAAAAAAAAAAATCCTCTCTCTGTGTTAATTCTTAAAGTTCTTACTGACTTGGTACATGAAGTGTTGGGAAATGGGAGGGAAGAGTCCATCTACTCCGATATTGGCTGGGCTGGACTGCACTGTAAAATGTATCATGCCTTTATTCATTGGTCTAGTTCAACTTAGAATAATATTTGTTAAAACAAATTAATGGTATTTCCTTGTATGTCTATCTATCTGAGTAGAAAATTGGAACCAAAATGATCTTTTGAAGTTACACCCAGCAACCTCTCTCCTTGCCCCTCTGTCTGCACCGCTCCTGTGCAGGGATATTTATGGAGAAAATTAGAGTCACTGTTTGCTTAAATCAATATATTTTGCTGGTGACTATGCAAGTCCAATTAACTCCTCTGACAATATGGTAAAATGAGGATATTGGATTATGTCTGTAGCCAATTAGAAATGTCATGGTTGAATACTCATTCTTGTAACGTTATTTAAAGTTATGAAATCCTACTACTGAAAAATATTTTATGGAGTGGGAGACAAAAGTTAGGAGGAAAGTGAAGAACAATTCTTTTCTTTAGATCATTATATGAAAATCATAAACTTATATATGTTTAGGAGTAAAGCAGGGTTTTTTTCTATAAGAATCAGAAACATGTGGGTCATAAATTAGCAGAAAGACACCTCCTTATTATTATTAACAATATTATTACTACTATGTTATAAAAATTAACATTATTGATGGGAGAGAATATGGTAAAATAGACAGACTATTGGGTTAGAAAATCAACAGACCCAAGTTCCAATTTTATTTCTGCGGCTCCCTAAGTTATAACTTCTCTCATTTGAAAAGTGGAAATAATAATTCTGGTATCATGAGAATCAAATAAAGAAATCTACATGATATGCTTTGAAAAGTGTAAATCATAAGGTATAAATTATAAAATAAAGTTGGAATCCTACATAATTCTTCTGAAATTATCTTAAACTCTGGTACAAGCAAATCTCACTTTATACATTAAAAGTACACCCAAGGAAATATTTATAAATAGAATATTTGAGAACCATGCTTCACTTTAGTTGTGCTAAAGATAAACAAGGAGACCTCTCATTCCCCTGGTATAAATATTTTGTAAGTGAGAATGGAGTTTCTAATATATCATGGAAAAGATGAAGAGCTTACGTCAGCAAAGCAAAAAGTCACCATAATTGGGCAGAGCAACAAGAATAGAGGAGGCTCTTTGAGGAACTCAAAGCCAAGTGCTAAAAACTAAGCAAGTGAGCACCAGGACCAAAAAATTAACCCTAATTCTTGGTCTCCCATCACCAGTTCTTACCCTCTATAGCCACAGTTCAGCCCTGATTCAACAATGGTAATAGTTAATCCTCTCAACAATACTTCTGGGTCGGTATTCTCATCCACAACTCAAAAATAAGGAAACTGAGGCTCAGGGAGGTTACGTAATCTCCTCAAAGTCACACAGCTAGTAAGTGAAGAGTTGTATTGATCTAAGTTCTGCCTGAGATTTCCAAAACCTGTGTACACTTCACTCTTGTACTCTAAACAAAGAAGTCAGGTATTTCTTTTGAAGTGACAAGGCTGTTTTCATCTTTATAACCCACATACACCTCACTTAATTTCTTTACCTCACCTCTCATCATAGTCAAAACACCACATGCTCTTGATTACATAGTTAAGAGAGAAGTACAGACAGTTCCTGGGGAAACCAGATAAGGGCAAGAGCAAGTGACAGATGGGTGTCCTCTATTCCCCAAGAGAGTGAGAAGGCAGAACTAAATACTATAATGGGGGCATTAAGCTGCTCATAATATCCACATGGTTGCCATGAGATGGGAGGTCTAGGAGCAGAGACACTGGGTGAATAAAATGGCTACCCCATCAATATCTGTGGATCCAATTACCAGCCCTCCAGCACAAAGGTGTTTTTTTTTTTTTTTTCCTTTTTGCACAGCAGAAACCAGTAAGAAGTAGTTCATCGTTAATCAAAATGAATGCCATTGTCCAAGCTGCTTGGAAACCACCTTTAACCAGGAAGAGCATTGGGCATGAGCATGAACAGACTCAAAGGAATCTAGTTGGTGAAGCTGCTAGGGGTCTCTAAAACCAACCTTGAAACAATTTGTCTGAAATTCTCTTACTTGTAGTAATTATTAATCCTTAAGTCTCGTTAGTTCATTTGCTGGTAACTGGTAAAACACTAGTAAAGCCGGGGTTATGAATGAAATTCCTTTGCAGATCACTTAGCTTTGCTTTCTTCCTCAGACAGTACCATGAGTCCCTACACAGTCACAGAGATATCTAGGCCAGAAAGTGTGGGTGACAGAGCACACCCATCTCCCACTAGAAGGGAAGAAAAAGAGGAAAAGTTCTGCTATCAATGGGAAAGTAGCATCATACCATTCTTTTTATGTAGAAAGCATTGTTTCCCTAATATTTAATGTTGGTATAAGTGTCAGTTGGTATAAGTGTCTGACCTAAAAGTTCACATAGTATTAGAGCTCCACTTCATGTAGAGCAGGTGGGATTGTGTAGACCACTGGGGATCATTTGGACCCCTAGGGGACAAGTGACAGGATCTGGAAACATTTTTTGTTTTCATAAATGGAGGCAGGCGAGGGAAGGGTTGGGTATGGGGAAGATGCTGCTGGCATGAACTGGGTAGAGGTAGAGGCCAGAGATGCTGTTAAACAATGCACAGGATAGATCACCAAAAAATAAAAATAAAAAATTACCCAGTCCGAAACACACTAATACTAAAATTGAATATTTGAATATCTGGTTTAGAAACATAATAGCACACTTTGCTTTCTCCACTCCCACACACTATGCTTTTATTGTCATATATTTTATTTATACAAAAGTTATAAACTGTAGAATACATTGTTATTATTTGTATTTAAACAGTCAACGAGCATTTTAACAGCTTTATTGAGCTATAATTCACATACCATACAATTCACTTATTTAAAGTATAAAATTCAATGAATTTTAATATGCTCACAGAGTTCTGTAGTCATCACCATCATCAATTTTAAAATATTTTTATTACCTCCTCAAAACCCTACACCAGCAGTCACTCACCTATTAATTCCCACATCCCTCCATCTCAAGCTCTTGGCAGCCACGAATCTACATTTTGTCTTATAGAATTACTCATTCTGACCACTTTCTATAAATGGAATTATACAATATGTGTTTTTTTTGTGACTAGCTTCTTTCACTTAGCATAACATTTCCGAGGTTCATCCATATTGTTGCAGTACATCTTATCAGTGCCAAATAATCAATCGTGGATAAACCACATTTTATTCATCAATTAATCAGTTGGAGATATATGGGCTTTTTTCTACTTTTTGGCTATTATGATTGACACTGGTATGAAAACTCATGTACAAGGTTCTTTGTGAACATATTATATGCATAGAAGTGGATTTATTGAGTCATATGGTAACTCTGTGTTTAACATTTTGAGAAATTGCCAAACTGTTTTCCAAACTGGCTACACCATATTACACTCCTACCAATAATATAAGAGTGTTTCACTTTCTCCACATCCTAACAAACACTTGTTAATACCTGTATTTGTGATTTTAATTATCTTAGGAGGTATAAAGAGGTAGCTCAACGTAGTTTCGATTTGCATTTCCCATACGCTACTGATTTGAGAATCCTTTAACGTGCTTGCTGGCCAATTATGTATCTTCTTTGAAGAAATGTGTGTTCCTAGACTTTCCCATTTTTAAATTGTTATATGTCTTTTTATTATTGAATTGTAAGAGTTCTTTATGTATTCTGGAAACAAGTCCCTTATTGGATATGTGATTTGCAAATATTTTCTCCCATTCCGTGGTTAGTGTTTTCACATTCTTGATGGTTTCCTTTGAAGTATAAAGTTAGTAATTTTGATGAAGTCCAAATTATATTTTTCTTTTGTCACTTTTTCTTTTGTTTCATATCTAAGAAACCAATGCTGACTCAAGGTCATAAAGATTTACTCTTAGGTTTTTTTCTTAGTATTTTTTAGTTTTATTTGTTACATTTAACTTTATGATCATTTTGAGTTAACTTTTGCTTACGGTGTAAGGTAGAAGTCCAGCTTTGTTGTTTTGACATAGATATCCAGTTGCCTCAGCACCATTTGTTGAAAAGACTATTCTTTCCTCTGGTGAAGTCCACATTTATCTTTGCAATCTCCTTTCACAGGAGAAGAATTCTAAGCCAATGCCCCCACCCTTCCCACCTTTGAGCATGGTGCTGTGAAAGAAGACGGGTGTGTGCTGAATGAAAAGTTTATTTTTTAAAATTATTTTCTTTCTTCAGCTGCATTACAGTAGCACTGTCTCCTTAAACTGCTGATCCTGATCAAATTAAGGGAAGAAAAGAGTGAAAATTCCCTTGTATCACTGACAAAAAGCACAAACCAATGATTTATTCAGGCAATGTCACCTTTATTGCTAATGGCCACAGATGCCAACAAACTCTCGTTTCTGGCCTCTTTGGTGGTGACTTGATGCTGAAGCCAAACAGCTGCTCAGCTCCCTTCACTTTGTATTCTGACTCAGCTCCATTTTCCTAAGGAGTAGATACATTAAACATACACATCAACTCTGAATCCATACAGTAGGGAGAATGCCGCACCTACCGGGAAGATGTGTATCTTGGCTAATACTTCCAAGGTAGGTGGATGAGAGACAGAGAGGCAGCCTGGATGATGAAAGCTGAAGAGAATTCAAAAGTTTTTACCATTCAAATATTAACCTCCTTAAACCAAAGTGATTCCCTTGTAATAAATACTATAACACTTCACTTATCTGTAACTCTGTGCCTTAGTTTGAATACTCTCTGGAAGCAGATCTTGAGACAAAGATCCAAGTGCAGGCGGTGTACCTGTTGGGAGGAAATCTCAGGAAAGACATGTAGGGGACTAGGAGAGCCAGACAACAAAAGGCAGGAAGCCAACAGCAATGAGTTAGCAAACAGTTAGTGTTATGGATGGCTAGAGTATGACCACACTAGCCAAGTCTGGGAATCAGTGGGGAACATTCACCTCAGTCATCCCACATGGGGGTGGGGAGGGAGCTGGGGTACATATGCACCAATCCCATCAGTCACTGGGTGAGGGTCCTCCCCCTGCCTTGGAGTGATAATTCCCCAGCATTTCTGGGCTGCAGAATTGACAAACAGAGCAGGTTCTGGTGATCAGAGAAAGCCCCCAACAGGCAGAGGCAGGTCTGGCAGCTGGAATTTGGACTACCACGCAGTGAAAAGGTAAGAGCTGAGGCGATGTAGTCGGGCCACCAACAGCGTCTTCTCTGATCACTTGTCAACTTTCTAAAACAGACCTAGACCGGAAAGCTAGCTAGGAAAGGTGGTCTTGATTACTCAGAGCTCCTTTACTTGTGGAAGATGCTACAAACTCCCATTTAAACATGTTTGCTCACTCCCAGGAGAGGCTTTGAACTTTTACAAAATTTCAATAATGAAGGGCATCTGGTTCCCTAATTCAGTATAGTTTTCATATTAGAAGCAGCAGATGCCTCCTACTGGCAGACATATGCTGAAAACTAAATAAATGACAGTGGAGTGGTAAGAGCTGGCAGGGAAGGAGAAAACTGAAAATCTCCAGAAAACAGACAGAAGAGGACAATGAACGCAAATCATTAGGGTAAGGAACAAATAGTCTTATACTTTTCAATATCCTTAAAGGCACATTATACTAAGCTCCAGGAAAATAAATAGCGACCCTAATAGGCATACATTAATTCAACATTTATGGAGCATGCTAGTATGTCATTTGCATTATTGTAGGTGCAAGGGATGCATAATTAATATTGCCATCAACGTCACAGCCATTATGGAGTTACCATCCTGTGGTGAGGACAGATACTTAGAAACAAACCAATTCGTATGTAAAGTGGTTATGTTTGAAGAGATAGGAAGCAAAACTCATCTTAGAAAAAATAGTCAAATAGAACCTTGTTTTTAATTTTGAGGGAATAAATATGGGCATACTGCACAACAACAACAACAAACTTGGTTATTCAGGAATATTCGTTCCCCAGGAGTGACCAATAGCTGAACTTGCACTGTAACTGCCTTGCACATTCTTCTCCTTCTGCTTGCCTTCTGTGTGAAAGCCTTTAGCAAAGAATTATGTGGTAAATATAGGACTACGCAAAGGAAAGGAACACTTATAGAATTAATCCTCAGAAAGGATAACTAACCTTGAAAAGTTGTGTATGGTGATGCTAAAAGGGCAAGTGGTGTGTGGTGTACCACGGAGAGCTTTGGAGTCGGAGAGCTTTGGAGTCCAGGAGAGCTGGGTTTGAAACTTAGCTCAGCTATCTAGCAGCTGTGTAATCTTGAAGAAGTAACTTCCCCTCTCTGAGCCTCTGTTTCTTTGGATGTAAAATGAAGTTTTTAATAATACCTAGCTTTGAGAGCTGGGAAATCGGATTGAGATATCAAATGAAAAATGCCTACCACAGCAGTTCTTGGTACATTGATAGCACAAACTCAAGAAATAGTAGTTTCCTTCAATTCAGAAGAATATTCAGTCACTCTGCCAGCAGTGGAGGCCGATTTGTGTTGATCCATCCACATATTTGAGCCCCAGCATGCCCAGTGATGGCTGCCCTTGACTAAGTCTGCATGTATATTTTGTTAAACAGGTTTTTATCTAGAAGCTATCAACATGGGGATTTCACTCCACAACTCTAGACTTGTTACACATACTAACCATACTCAGCTCACCAAACCAGACCACCAGCACCACATAGTAATGTGCTGCCTTCAGAAACAGGAGTAGCATTTTCCTTTCAGAATTTATCTACAATTCACTTTGCTGTGTTCCAAGTGTTCTCTGGAAAGGTGCCAAGAATTCTAATGCTTCAAAACTTGGAAAAAAGTATTGAGCTTCCAGAATCACTAACAACCAGGGACAGATATCAGGAAAGAGACACAGGTGAAGAGCAGAACCCATTCTGGACCCACTCCAGATGTTTAGAAAAGCCAATTGCTTACAGCACAGGTCACACTTACTCAACTAGCTGTAATCAGAGCCTTATAGAGGTTCACAGAGAAATTAGGTAGTAACAAATAAATAACCTAGAAGACTTAACAATTCCATACTAAACAGAACAGAACGCCATGTGATAAACAACGTAGCATGTGAAATTGCGGGTTAACAACCTTGTGCTTTACAATATAAAGAGGCACATGTAGTACTAGGCTGGAATAAAAGGTATTGTAGGATATAAATGCATATACTAGCTGTTTATAAATAAATTATTTTACACTGATTGCAATTAAATTGCCTTGTTTTAATATGATTTTGTAACTAAGATATGAGTGGCTCGCTGCCTGATTCTTGTCTGATCAGCACCAAATACAAATATTTTTCTCAGCTACAGTAGTTGTAAATAAACACCAAAACTTTTTATATGAACTATCTTTTTTTGGTTGAACATCTATGTACAAAAATAGATTATCACAAATTGGATAAACCTGCAAACACTGTCAATTCTGACTCAATACTCTCCCCCAAAATTGTTTCCAAAGTAAGGAAAATTTTAAGCCCTCCAATCTTACCTTTCATCTATTCTGTGCTACTAGACAGATGTCACTCTGGTCAGAAATGCCTCAGCAACTGTAAGCTTGGCTCCACCAGAGTGTTATGCTCCTTCTCCTCGCCCACCTTCAATCTGAGTGAGGGGTACTTCCTCTGGGCTGCTGGGTATAGTTCTGTCCTAGCTCTGTGTACACCACATTCTAAGCATACACTCATGGGCCTGTTCATGTTGGTCCTGAGGACAGAAGCATGAGGGCTTTGATGCTCCAGGTCACATATTCTTTCTGGAATTGGGTTAGAACCCAGTTGTATATGAAGGAAATGAAAACTCCACAATCCCTGCCTTTAAGGGGCTTAAATTTAGCAAGGGAAATAATTACATACAAACTACTTATATAAGGCACAATGACATGAGCTTTCAATAATGTTAAAAGAAGTAATTTCTGGAAGATGAATGGAAGGAGCAACTAACTGGTTGACAAATAATAGGAAAGGTCATGGAGGTGGCATTTCTTCACCTTGGGACTTAAAGAAAGAGACTACCCCTGCCAAGGAGTTCTTGTGTGTGTCTCTTTTGACATAAATTAAAGGACATCTTTTCAAAGTACCATTCAATGAAAAAGAAAACCCATTATGCTTGAAGAATAAATGCCTTTACCTATGCTAACAAAAAACAACAACAACAAAAATACCCATAAATAAACCCTGGATTAAGAAGATAGGGAGTATTCATGAAGAAGAATGTCAGAAGGAGGGGGAATTGCAAGAGAAAAGAAAATTTAATACCAATAGGGGATTGTGACTAGAAGAAAGTTACTATCAAATAAAATAGTTCATTCTCCAAACAGAGTGAATCGGCTGGGTGTAGACAGATCAAGGGAAATCTGCAGATGTCAGTGCATTACTCCATACTATGAGAGAATAGTAGGGACACTGAAGCAGGAAAAGGCCAGCTAAATGGATTAGGTGCTCAAGAGACCCAATAAATACCGGCCCACTGTCCCATCCTGGGTTCTGAACAAAAGACTAAGGCCAATGGGAGTTCAGAATATTACCTTTACTATATAAAATCAAAGCAGAGGGACATAGCTTAGTATAAAAACAAATAAATATAAGCAAAACAAATAGGTCTGCCAATGGAACCCCAGAATTAGAAAGACTATCAGTACACTGAGAGGCGCTGGGCCAGAACAGGCATTCCCATGCTGGAGGAGGAAGCCACCTCTGAAGGACAGCAGAGAGCCTGCCCTGATGGCCTAGTGGTTCAAGTTTGGTGTTCACCCCTTCAGCAGCCCAGGTTCGCTTGCCGGTTGTGGAACCACACCACCCGTCTGTCAGTTGCCAGGCTGTGGCAGCAGCTCACATAGAACAACTAGAAGGACTTACAACTAGGATATACAACCATGCACTGGGGCTTTGGGGAGGGGGAAAAAAAAGAGGAAGATTGGCAACAGATGTTAACTCAGAGCGAATCTCCCCCTGCAAAAAAAAGAAGAGTGAAGGGACAGCAGAGAACACCACCTACCTGCAGGCAGTTAGGCCTGAGCAGAAAAGCCAGGCAGCTCCAACCCATTGTCTGCAAATTCACCAATCCAAAAAGTCGTTCCAAAAGGGGCTCATAAATCTTCATTTTGAACAAGCAGCCACCACTCCCATCCCATGCTCCTAACCTCCCCACTCCAATCTCCAACCCCAACCCTGAGTGATTTTTCTTGCAGTTTTTCTTTAGACACTGTCTGAGGAGCCATGCACCACCTATTTCATGCTGCCTGTCTCCATGGTTTTACAGCGATGGCCTAGCAAGGTCATGGACGTGAACTATGTCAAGTTTAATATACTTTATCAATACTAGTCCTACATAGTTATTCACTAAATTGTTACTCTGTTTTCATTTTATTTTCCCAAGTAAATATGTATTTTTGAAAGAAATTCCCTCAAGTCAGTTGGTCCAAAGAAAGTCTAAAGATCATCTTCAATAGAGCAGTTGCTTAAAGACTTCTCCAGTGCTCTGAAGAGCACTTCATTAAATAGTTCCCCAAACTGTGGTTGTGAGAAACAGCCATCAAACTCTTTTGATGATCTTTTTCCAAGAGCTCTCCACCCCAGCAGAAATGACATACGAAGGCCTGGGGACCCTGGCACTCACACAAATCTCATCCCAGTTTTCTTGGCTAAGTGCCCACTGACACAGTCACATCTTTCTACTCTCCAGGTGTGTCAAGTACTCTTTCAAATAAAGGACCAACAACGAGTAATTAAATGCTAGCCTTCCTTTTCCATGCCGAGCCATGACATTAAATCTGCACAAGATTGGAGGATGTGGGATCCAGCAAGGAGACACACACCTTGGTAGCTGCCCATTTTGCTCTTGTAAAGGTTTCACTGAGAGTATTTTCTTAGTTTGCTTGTGCTTAAGATGTCAGTGTCTGGCTTATTTAACTAATTGTGGCTCTACACTTGGTCCACAATGACAGCCTTTAGAATCAATAGACATTTAAGGCACCACTGTTTTAGTTAACAAGATATTTCACTAAATTAGGTGATGGATGATGGAGATGTCCTTGGGTCTTATCAATTATAAATGAGCTACTACTTGAAGAAAACTAGCATGGTTCTTCCTTGTCAGAGATCAGCCATGCTGCCCTCTCCACAAGGACAGGCTTTATGAGTTAGACAACAGTGATCTACCACCACTAGATTCGGCTTTAGTGATCCAGGTTCCCATCTAACGCAATCATAATCTCCTGGGCTCAGCTTGAGTCATTGAGGAAGACAGCTCCCTACAGGGTAAGCCCTGACCTTCAGGAAGCCCCTGAGGGACTTCCTTCTGGTTTCCACTTAAGTGCAGAGTCCTGGGAAAAACTAGAGCAGGGCAAAAGCCATGGGGAGCTGACTGGAAGAATGGAGCTACCTAGATGTCCTCAACAGGCAAAAATTTTTATCATTTCAGATGACCTTTATGTTTACAAATTCACCTAATAATAACGGTAATGAAATTATAATAGCTACAACTTGCAGGGACATTCTATGTGCCAGACATTGTGCTAAGTACCATACCTCATTAAACCCTCACAACAATCTGTGAGATGGATTTTATCATCAACACCATTTTTTCAGGAGGATGAGGAAAATGTGGTCGAGGATGTTAAAGTTTGCCCAAAGCTATGTGGCTAGTGATTGGTAGTTTTAGGATTAAAGAACAGATTAGCAAGATATTGAAGCCTATGGTCTGACCCACCATGCTATAGCCCACCAGCTATAGCCCATCAACCAACTCAGGTTAATGGCGGACAGGGAACTCTGATGACCTGAGTTCTCAGTCGGTCATAAGCACAATGAGCCCTATTTGTTGGTAAGATTTGGGGAGCATCAAACTTCACTGGTTCAAAAACCCCCATGTCTTCCATAGACCAAAGATTCCTTTCAGTCATCAGTGAAGGCTTCTTTTAAATTCAAATTACTTTGTTATATGGAGAAATGGGAGTAGAAAAGGGAATCTATCAATATTCTTTGGACTATTTTCAAGCATCTTGTATGGCCTGAGAAGATGGAAAAAGAATGAAGAGCAGCGTAGAAGGAGAGAGAGTCCAGGTGCCATGTCATTTAAGGAGGTGTACAATAATAATAATAATAATACTTGAGTTTTATAGAGTGCTTCAGTATTTATTATCCTATTAGAACCTCATAACAGCCATGTGGGAAAATAGGATAGAGATGATTTACTCTATTCTATAGGTGAAGAAATTAAATTTTAAAAAAATTTTGAGACCCAAAAACTAAATAATTAGCCTCAGGTCACGTTGTTGATAATTAGCAGAGCCAGCACCAACCCCTGGTCTTTAGCTCCAAATAGCCCCTCTATTGCAGCTCAGAGACTGGTTGATATAAAAAGTAAAGATCTCAGAGGGCAAGTCAATGGAGGAATCTGTGAACACAGATCCTATTCTCTCTTTACCATCTCCTATCCTTCCCCAAACATTGTGCTTTAGAATAAGAGAAATCCCATATGCCTGTGCATCTGTTGGTCCTAAAAGCCATTTCCCAGACATAGCGCACAGCTGATTGAAGCTAGGGACACAGTAGCTAATAGTCAAAGCCATTCTTGTTTCTCATGTTATTATTATCCTGGCAATCATGGAATAGAGAGATCCAAGTATGTTCCAGCCCACCTTATAGGGAAGGTAGCAGAGCTGGGAGGAGATAAAGGAGGAAATTTTATTGTTTAAACCAGCTAATCATAAAAAGATGTTTTAGGGGCCAGACCTGTGGCCTAGTGGGTAAGCTCAGTACACTCCGCTTCAGCAGCCCAGGTTTGGTTCCTGGGCATGGACCTACACTACTCATCCACAGCCATGCTGAGGTGGCGACCTACATACAAAATAGGGGAAGATTGGCAACAGATGTTAGCTCAGGGTGAATCTTTCTCAGAAAAAAAAAAAATATATATATATATATATATGTTTTAGAGTCTCCCTTTAGTTTAGAGAGGTTAACAGGCAAAGTTTGTATGTGGGGAAAGGCAGTTGCTAGTTTTTCTCACTATTCAATGCCAAATGTGTGTTTTGTTTATTTTGGTTTGGTGGGTTTTAGGTTTTTAATTATTGCGCAATTTCCTTAAGCAAATTCTTACTGGCATAGCCTGGACCAGACAGTCACATTTCCTGCTTCTATCATTACCTGTTCAGAATAAATGCATAGGGAGACGATGGTGCCATATCGTTGAGAATTTTTCATTCAGGGGTCTAGAGGTCAGAAAAATAATGCCAAATCTTCTTGTCTTTGGCAAGTCAATAGCAGAGTTAAGCAGAAGAAAAAATATAGGTAAAGCTTATTTTTGATGGGACTGAATGCTGAAGAAAAACATGGGTGCCGACAGACAATAAGCACATGTGAGCTTCGTCTGTGCTTCTAACTAGGAAGAAGAGCAGAAGACACTAGAGACATACTCTATGGTTCCTGCCCACAATAGGTTCAAAGTCTGGTTGAAGAGACAAGGCGTGGATGTATATTACACGTGAAGAAACAGAAAGGTGGCTCCTCACAAACAGGACACTCAATTAGCGTTAGGTATTAACTGGCCAGTTTTTAGTCACTTACAAGGGTAATGTGGTGCCATGGAGTGTAAGCTGCAGAATCAAATACACCTGGGACACACTCTGCACACTGTGCTGCCTTGGGTAATAGATACTCTCACCAAAACTTCACATCGTTATCTATAAAACGGGGTCAATCATATTAGCTACCACATAAGATTTTCATAAAGATTAAGTGAGCTAACACATAAAAAGAACAGAACAGTGTCTGATATTTTGTAAACTCTCAAACATGTTAGCTAGTGGTAGGAGCAGCAAAAGTAGTCATATAGTAACAAGCAAAATCTTATGGGAAAAAGATCAAAACTGGATATGATTAGATGGGGCTCAAGAATATGTATGGGAAACAGCATCTTAAGGAGTGCCACATCAGAGCTTAGAGGATCACTTAATGTATTATTGCCAATCCAATAGGCTCGTCAGAAAAAGGAGTGATGCCCGTGGGATCTACCAGCAAGGGGAACAGATAAGGGGAGCTGTTTGAAGCAGAGAGTGGGAACTAGAGCGTGGAGTAAGTTCAGAGCTGATGTGCACGGGGTGAACCTCTTCCATTATCTAGGTCCCCAGCCACTGTACCCTGCAGAGAGTGTGATGTACCACACGACCACATTGCTATCCACCCTCTCCCCACTCAGCCCAAGGGTAACATCGGAGTTTAGTCTGGATGGACTGGCCAGTTTTTGGCTCCAAATCCAGAGCCCTTCTATTGGGAATTTGAACAGAGTGAAACTCCAATTTCAGATGGTAGAACTGAGAGAGTCATGAAGTGGAGGTTATCAGCCCATGTACACAACACTGTCATAAAGAAGTAAAGTCCCAGAGCATGCAGATCAGGGGAAAACTAATGGAGTAAATGTTCAGAGAGATGCAGAGAGATCACAAGAAAGAGAGCCAGTTGAGAGAGCAGCCGCATTCCGGCACTGTCCTTCTGGAGGTTCAGCTCCTAATAGCCGTGAGGCTTGGTGCTCAGTTCTCTCTAGGTTCCCAGGAAATCTCACTGTAGTTTTTCCATGGCTCCTCCTCCATCCGCTTTATTTGTACTTCTTTTCCTTCCTCTCTGAATAGATCAAGACCCCTATATTAATTCTATAAGCAAAGATTCGAAGGAGCCAACTAAGCAAAGCTTTCTTTTCCTAAAGTTTCATTTCACGCTGACTAATACTTTGGGATTATCCAGGAAAACCATGAGCAAAAGTATCCTCAGCAGCTCGGGAGAGTTTCAGGTAAGCCAAATGGTATCTAATCCGGCTAATGAAAGACAGAGCTCCCCTCCATAGACAGGATCTCTGTGGTGCCATGCAGTCCCCACAGCTGAGGAGAAATAAGCCAGGACTCTGCAGTTTCACAGACCAGGACTTGAATTGAGTCCTCCATTTACTGGTTGTCTGACCTTGGCTGAGTCGTATCACCTCTATAGGCTCATCTTCTGCAGCTGTAAATTGGAGGTAATAATATCTACCTTATATGAGTTCCACATGAATTAAGCGTGATGGTGCATTAAACCTTCCGCTAGTGGGCACACAGTAGCAGGCCTTCCACAAGCCCATACTACCTTTATGGGAATAAGAAAAACGTGCTTATTCTTCTGGGTCAACAACTGGCAAGTAGAGTAAGGGCTCTAAAGAGCAGTATGTGGTAACCCTGCTTCACTGTCACTAAGTGGTAATTATTATGTGGTTGTAGCAGGTAATTTATGTCCAAATATGCTGCTTTTGGAAAAGCAGCATAGCTACACACAACAACTTGTAATTTATATAATTTTTCCTTGGTGATGGTTCATAACTACTCAAATAGTTGGGGTGAAAAAAAGTCATCAAGGTTTCAGCCTGTTAGGACAATCAATACAGCCCAGAGAGCTACCAATAGCATCAATTACATCTCATTGGTCACGAGTAGTTTACACTTAATACAGATCTCTTTTCTTAAACTTGATGCCTGATGATATGTCACCCTAAACACTGAATCAGAGCAGGTTGACATGAAAATAAAACACATCCCTGTCTTCCGACAGCTCAGTGAACTGCCTAGGAAGAGTTGATCTATCTATAACACAGAGTGCATAATTCAAAATGACAATAAAGAATAAAAGAAGTTTGCATAATTTCATGCACATGGAGGGTAAAGATTGCTGACAGATTTATGGGTTATAACCTGCTGAAAACTGTGTGGAAATGTTTCACTCACTCCTCTTCGCAGACAGGCAAATTCTTTCATCTCCAGGCCCTTGGATAAATTTTCTCCAGGAGTTGTTGGACTTTAAATCTGTCAGATAGAGACCCATTAAATCTGACTCGATGCTGTAAATGGTAGCAGCCTGAGGCCCTGAGTTGTAGCAGCTCTAAAGATGACACACACCTCCCCATGTGGTATTTTATGGTAGAGGACAGCAAGGTTGTTAGGATCGGCATTCTCCAAGATAGAGATGAGGTGGAACATTTGCAATTCTTGCCGCTCTTGGAGGCGTCCTCCTTATAAAGCAACTGAGTGACGCCAACTCCAGGCAGCTGTGGCAACCGCCCAGCTGGACAGCACTTCGTTAGCATATGTCAGTGGTCAAGGGTGGGTGGATGAAAAAACTCAGAGTCATGTGAGTCTCTAGAATTGGTCAATGAATACTACCCAAAAGACTGGGAAGAGGTGATGTTTTTGTCCCCAGATTTGGTAGCTCCCAGCTATGGGCATTGAAGCATTCTGAAGATGTCAGATTTAGGAAATTTTTGATTCAGCACACTCCCTTGTATAAGTCATCAAAAACCCAAGAATGATGGGGCTGACCCAGTGGTGTAATGGTTAAGTTCACACGTTCTGCTTTAGCAGCCCAGGGTTCACCAGTTCAGATCCTGGGGTCGGAGCTACTCACCGCTCATCAAGCTATGCTAAGGCGGCATCCCACATAGAGCGACTAGAAAGATTTACAACTATGACATACAACTATCTACTGCGGCTTTGAGGGGGACAAAGGAGGAAGATTGGCAACAGATGTTAGCTCAGGGCCAATCTTCCTAAAAAAAAAAAAATCCAAGGATGTTAGTACTTTAACAAACTGAGTTCTCCACCATTTCTAGTCCATCTGTCTGCTTCCAGAGAGCAGTGTTTAGGCACAAGAACCTAATCAAGGAAAAAAGGAATGAGGTCTCTAAGTGGTAGGTCAGACGATGCCTAGCAATAGGCCTTGTGCACAATAGGTGTTTCGTAAAAGGGTCCCCCTCCCTTGCTTATCTAGGATGCTCTACCCTTCTGACCAAGGGATTTCTCCTTAGCCTGGAAGAAGGAAGAATATTAATTCTGAAAAGGAGAGCTGGGCCTGAGGATTCTCAGGGTCTACTGGAGGTCAGTATTCCAGAAGCAAATGATAAGATGGAGTTTGGCATGCTAGATATCTAGAAGGGATCAATACCTGTGGAAGAGTATTGGAGAAAGGGAGATTGGTAAGAGAGAGAAATCTAAGTGCAAAGCAGGTCATACAAGACCTTGGGCAGCCCCACCAGAAGTATTGAAGTACATATGCCTTGTCTGATTTGTCCCATGTTGGGCCAAAATGGCTGGGCTTTTGGTCATGCCCTTAGGGGAGGTGGCTCTGCAGTGAAGCAAATCCTGAATGAGCTGACAGCTAAAGTCTGTCTGCTGGAAGCTGGGGCAGCAAGACCTCCCTTGAAAGGGTCCCATTCTTTCCCTGTTAGTCCTCAGCTAAGCAGACCTCCCTTGGTGGTCTTTTAATCTTCTCTGGAGCTTAGCCGCTCTGACTCAGTACCTGGTCCTCAACTTTCTGTGCCCTCCTGCTGCCAGAGATGAGAGTCTCTTCATAAACTACTAAGGATGCCTTCCCTTCCGGCTTTCTCACCTTTATTTCAATTGCCTATTAGTCTCCTGGGAGTTTTCTGTAACATCATCTCCTTCCTCAAATCCTGGCCTATAGGCTATTTATTTGGGGCTAAGTGCTACCAACTTGCCTCTATTATTTAGTGTTCTCTGATCCCGTTGCTATCTGTGAGCCTAGTTCTCTCCTACTACCAGCCATAGCTTCCAGAGTGGATCTAGCCCTGACTATTTTAGTATACAGGCACCTTCTCTGATCTTATAGCTTGTAAAGTTGTCCATTTTTAGATTGATTTGGGTAGTAAGGAGTAGAGTACAATGGTTAACAGTGTGGACTCCAGAGTCACACAGATAAGGTTTGAATCTCAACTCAGCCTGTTGCTGAGGAACCTTTTGGTAAATTATTTAACATCTTTTAGTCTAGGACTCCTTACCTACAAAGAGGGTATAATGGTAGTACCCACATTAGGCCTATAAGAAAGAATAATTAGCAGAAGAAAGGAAGGAAGGAAAGACAGAGAAAAGAAGAAAAGAAAGGAGAGAGGGAGAAACCAAAGCAAACTGTCTAAAGTCAACCATTTATCCAAATGATCTGCAATAGGACAGGCTGGAGATATCCTTCCCAGAGCATTCCTACCAGAGCCTGTTCTTGTTCTTGAAGTTCACTGATAATTCATGAGCAACATGAATTAGAAGGTAGAAAAGGATAAAAACATGGAAGGAGCATCAGCCTTCTAGGAGCATGTGCCCAGAGGCCATCCAAGTGTCAAGCAGATTTATTGATGGGGTGGTGGGAAGAGAAGATGCCGAGTCTTCTCATGGCTATGTGGTCTAGCAGAGAACATCAGCAGATGAAGGGACTTGCCCTTGCTCTGCAATTACAGACACCATTACAAGGGCAAGTGAAAGCAAAAGAGCTTACGGCAGCTTAAATGCCTGTCATCAGCCTCTCTGCCTGCACAAGTCCTCAGACCCCTAGAGGAGGAACCTGGGCTCCAGTCCCAGTCTGCTAAGGTGCTTTCTCATTATTGTCTGACAGCTGCTTTTAGAGGAGGCATATGGTGGAATGCAGTGACCACACTTTGTCTCCAGTAAGGTTCTCTGGCCCCAAGATCATGATTCCCATAAACCTAAAAGAGCCTGGCTTTGTGGACATATGCTGTAGCATATGGAGGGTGACCATATAATTTATCACACAAACTAAGACATTGTTGAGAGTAAAGAGGGTATGTCAATAATTCTCTAGGCAATGGTTCTAAACTAGAACTATCCCAGGTAAATTAGCCATGCATTCATCTAAATATAGGCAAGCAGCTGAGGCAGGGCGTGAAGTTACAGCTTCATGCTGCATGAGTCCATTTAAAAAGCAGGTATGGGATCTTCATTGGTTATCATTCTCCCTTTCGAAACTACTTATAGTACATTAAATAATAGTCCCCCAAAATATCAGGTCCTAAATCCTGGAATATGTAAATATTACTTCATATGGCAAAGGCTTGGCTGATGTTTTAAATTAAGGATCTTGAGATGAAGAGCTCATCCTGGATTATCTGTCTGGGCCCCAAATGCAACAACATGTATCCTTATAAAAGGAAGGCAGATGGAAATTTGACTACACTAGCAGAGAAGGAAATGTGAAGGTGGAGCAGAGAGAGTTTAAAATACTGGCCTTGAAGACTGAAGTGATGCAGCCATGAACCTCGGAATGCCAGCAGTCATCAGAGCTGAAAGAGGCAAGGCATAGATTCTTCGCTAAAGCCTCCAGAGGGAGTGTGGCCCCGCTGACATCTTCATTTTCGTCCAGTGATACTAGGTTCTGACTTATGGACTCCAGAACCCTGGAAAAATAAATCTCAGTTGCTTTAAGCCACTAAGTTTGTAGTGTCTAGGTAACTGTGATGTTTGTAGGTAGTTTGTTACAGCAGCCACAGGAAATTAATACGCTGATTAATTTTTTCCTTTAGTAATGATTTCTGAAAATAAAATATTTTTTTAAAACTTTTAATAAATAAGGAATATAGAAGAATACAAAAAAGGAGAGTTAAAATAACATCACTGACAGTTTCACATCCCAAGGAGGGGAAAAACAGTATTACCGTTTGTTGAACATCATTTCTACTCTCTATTCATTAAGAATAAATAGACTAATAGAAAAATAGCTATACTGAATGAATGTAATTAATTCAACAGAATCATAACATATTCAATATTTTTAATTAAAATTTTAAAATTTAATTTAGCATGACAAAGGAAATGGAAGTGAATATAAAGGAAGTGTTGAACTTCAAATAAATGCTTCTTCATAACGACGAAGTTGAGTTTTTATTCCCAAACTTTGCAGGATTCTACAAGACTACACACCCTTCTGATGTAAGCCAAGTTCAAAGTCAGTTCAACTTGGCTTAAAGAGAAGGCTGGCCCTTAGTAGGGCAACAGCCTAGTGGCGAGACTGAAGGAGCACCAAAGATATTCCCTGTGCCAAAATATCTTCCCAATGGTCCTAGGGTCTGTAATTTCCACCTTCAGACACTGGTTTGTGGACAGTCCTCTGATAAAATGCAGAAGTGCTGTTTGGAACAGTTGGTGTGGTACAGCGGGAAGAGTGCTTGATAAAGACGGGAGACCAAGGCCTTTCATCCTTGCTACTTTCACTTGCTGCTGTCTAATTATCACTTAAGGTTTTTGATCTTGGTTATTTTTCCTTCTTTTAGGGCTGGTGTGAAGATCAAATGTCAGACATTATTTGAAATCTTTGAAACATATAACTCTAATTGTATGGTTAGTATTGTAGCTCATTCAGTCATTACGCATTTAGGATTTTGACCCTGGAGCAAAGAACAAATAGAAGGACACAATGGAATGAGTCATATGTCTATGGCCTTGACACAGTTTCCTAAACATCCTGAGCTTCAGTTTCCACATCTTTAAAATGGAAATAATAATAAAACTTGTCTCATAGGGTTATTGTGAGAATTAAATAATACACCCTATAAAATGATCGTAACATGGATCCTGGATCAGCATAAACATTTTATAAATGAAATACTAACCATGAGCTAGCAAAATACAACAAATCAAATATTCATGAGGAGAGTTGGTCAGGGGGACTTCAAGGAGAGGGCATTTCCTGGGATAGACAGGCCTAAATAGGGTATAGTAATGGGGAGCTGGGGCCATGGACAGCCCTAGAATAGTATGATGACAATCCAAAATGGAAACAGACAGAAAGAGCCACTTTCTCCATGTCAGATTTTTACCTTACCCAGCTCTGTTGATTGTGGTTCATATTTAATACCTGTAATGTGCAAAGTCTCTGCAAAACGCTGTATGGGACACAGGAGAAGGAAGGTGACAAAGAATACAGGCCTTGGATTCAACCATTAGCTTTGCTGTAAACAGGTTGTGTGATCACGGGTAAGTTACCTAACCTCCCTGTTTCTTTATCTATCAAATGGGAATAATGATCAACTTCAAAGAAAATGTGGGGAGGATTGTGTTTGTGATATGTGTCCTATAGGGCCTGCAAGTAAATACTCTAGAAATTGCAGCTACTTTTATGATTAATTTTACCAGAACCCCCCTTTGAGGAGGTTACAAAATAGCTGGAGGGCTAAGCCTAATCAAAATGAAATAAAAGAGCCAACAATAAAATGAAATAAAAGGGCAACTATTATGAGTTAAAATTAGGGATTCCCTTCATCAATACGTATTAACTATGTACTGTACTAGTAATTGTGTATTACTGTGTGCTGGCTACTGTGCTATCAATGCAGAAAGAGTAGTGAAGAAAGTAGTGACACACCCTGCCCAATGGCACTTACAATCCAGGGGTGTTGGCGACTCTGCATGAGTCCATCCCACAAGGGTCCCCACTTCCTTCCGCTGCTCCCCAGACCAAAAACAAGCAGGAAGAAAGACGTCTTCAGGTATTCACTGGCTGCTTTCCTTCCTGCTCCTGGCTAATATAATCCAGAGACACTTGCAGAAATTCCTGTTAATATCCAGATCTAAACTTGCAGTCAAAGGCTGCAGCCCTGGAGCCTGATTTGCATTCATGAATATGTAGTAGGATATTGCCTTACAAATGTGGCAGTATCTAAGAGGCGATATATATAGTAGCAGTAGTTATAGAGCAAATTGTTTGGTGGTAGACTCGGCCTGAGAGATGAGCTTTGAACAAAAAGGGAAATTGGGCCAGAAAGAAAATCATCAGTCTCTGAGAACCTACCCTGAGTCAGGCCAGAAGCCTTGAAATGATATCGGTAGTTTGAAAAACTGGTCCATGGGGTTTGTACTATTATCCCCATTTCACAGATGAAGAGCCTGAGGCTAAGAAAGATTAAGTGACTTGCTCAAAATCACAGAGCCAGTGAAGGGCAGAGGTAAATTTCAAAGCCTAGTCTGTTAGACTCCCATCCCAGGGCTCATTCTACCCTATTATGGAGCTTCAGGAGACAAACGTCCTGGCACTGGCTCCATCACTAACTCATTGCAGCCACTGTCAACAGAACATGAACTGCCTCTCGGGCTCTGTGTCTGTGAATAAATGATTAGTTTGGACTAGAGGATTTCTGAGCTCTCTTCATGCTCTCTTCCTTATCTTCTGGCTAGGACTTGACTGGGGACATCCAAGACAGAGCTGAGGACGTCAAAAGCAGGGTGTGGTACTAGTAGAAGGATTTCTCTGGATATAATCTCAAGGTAAGCCTGATATCCAAGGCATCTGCAGATGATACTCTCCATTATCGTTTTAGGTGCTCTGTCCTGGGAGCTAAAGAATGGCCCTTACAGAGGTCTCTATCTTGAGATCACTTGAGACATTGTGATT
Source organism: Diceros bicornis minor (assembly GCF_020826845.1). Taxonomy (NCBI): domain Eukaryota; kingdom Metazoa; phylum Chordata; class Mammalia; order Perissodactyla; family Rhinocerotidae; genus Diceros; species Diceros bicornis. The sequence goes on from NC_080745.1 coordinate 73,135,625, forward strand.
GCAATTTAAGGCAGTGTCCAGGGGCTTAAAGAGAGCCAAGATCAATAGTTACAAACCTAATTAACCTAGATAGGTGATCTAACCTTGCTTAGCCTTAGCTTCCTCAGCTGTAAAATGAGGATGATACGTATTCTCCTCATTTGGATCCCTTGAATTTCAAATGATAAAATTGTGTTGTAAAAATGCTTGGAAAAAGATAAAATGGTCCCAGCAGGCAAGTTATATGTCTATAACTAGAAGAGAGCATATGGCTGATATCAGAAAATGAATAAATATATTTAAATTTATGTATATTAAAATTTATATTAAATTTTATCATTTATATCTGCTCATGTTAATATTCTGTCTGTATATTTCAATACAACTCTAATTTTAAGGACAGAGACCACATTTTCTGACAAACACCAATATTCCTCATTGTGATCCAAAAACATAAATCAGAAATACTGGGGGTACTTATAAAAGCAAATGCTGGGGCTGGCCCTGTGGCTTAGTAGTTAAAAGTGCACACGCTCCGCTACTGGTGTCCCAGGTTTGGATCTCGGGCACGCACCAACACACCACTTGTCAGGCCATGTTGAGGTGGCGTCCCACATACAGCAACTAGAAGGATGTGCAACTATGGCATACAACTATCTACTGGGGCTTTGGGGAGAAAAAGGGGAAAAAAAGGAGAAGGATTGGCAATAGATATTAGCTCAGGGCCGGTCTTCCTCAGCAAAAACAGGAGGATTGGCATGGATATTAGCTCAGGGCTGATCTTCCTCACAAAAAAAAAAAAAAAGTGCCTGTGGTACAAGCAAGACCAATTGCTTCAATATTTCCAGAAGTGGGACCTGCAGATCTACATTTTAACTATTATTTCATCCCTCAACTGAACTACACCTAGGTGACCTGTAGAATTCTGGGAGCAGAGAGTAAGCTGAATGTTTTTGATGGTGAAGATTAACAATGAAGTATCTACCCTTGTCTGAGCTTAACTAAGCACATAATAATGGATGGGTGACAGGGGCAGGAGGCAGCGGTGAGTGGACCTTCTTTGTGTTTCAAGAGATAGGACTCAAGTTTAATAGAGGTACTACACAATCTGGCCTGGGAAAAGCATTTCTGCTACTCCATATCTACAGAACCAGGAGTGGCCCAAGAGGTCAGAGGTGACATTTGAACTAGAATCAATAATCCTAATGCCCTGAGAAAATCAGATCATCCATCAAGGTATCTCAAAAGTACAGTGGTTAAGAAAGTGGCCTCTGTAAGAGGAATGACCAGGGCCAAAATCCAGCTCTAATAATTATTAGCTATGCAAGTAGGAAAGTTAGCCTCATTCACCTCAACTGTAAAATATGGATAATAATAATACTTATGTTTCATAGTTTGTATAAACACTACATGAAATGCAGTATTCTTAATGCGGTGCCTGGCACAGAACAAGAGCTCGATAAGTGTCAATTACCTAGGAAAATGGATCACATAAGTCATGTATTTGGATCCCAGTCACATTTGGGAAACTTGCTGGGTAAGCAATTGCAAATTCTTGGGTAAGCGTTAAACACACTTACACCCACACCCACCCACCCACCCCACACACACACAAACATACTTATTTGAATTGAGACAATATCTGAAAGTGGATGAAGAAGCCATCATTTCTAAGTTCCAGTTGGAGTAATCCAAGAAAAACAAAGACCCTCCCAATGAACTCATGGTGGTCTCCCTTTACTGCAACTGAATCAAACATCTTGATCAGGTTGCACAACTCTTTTCCTATCAAGAGCGTACAGATGATTCTACATCTCTTGATTCACAATGAGGAGATGAGAGTAATCATCATCAACCACACCATTTATAGAGATTTTTACCATGTTTCAAGACTAAGTGTTTTATATTATAAAAGGTTACAGTATTTATTTTCCACAAGAATACCTATCAGACAGATATTATCTCCATGGGATAGGTGAGGCCCTTAAGACTGCCCAACTCCTTCCAGATTGCAAGGTCTCCTAGAGCAGGAGCTGTGCCTTACCTTCTTTAACTACCTTCTCAGAGTTAGCAAAAGCCTTGTGCACAGGTAGTGCTTAACAAACATCTGTGATAACTCCCAGCAACTGCTCCCAGGAAATTATAAGGACTTTCTAGTCCTTACTCCAAGCAGCTATAGCAGCAGCTTCCTGCAGTGGTTACTTCCAGTGACTGTTCTATGAAGTCCTAAATGTTTCTCTCCTCACATAACACCTTCAAAAAGCTATTAGAGCCATCCAACCTGGATAGCTCCAGTGTACTTGCTTCTGGAAAGAAGCTAAAGCATAACCCTAGTGCAAACCCACTAGTAATGGACGTTATGGGGCAACTGGTCTTTGAATTCACAGGCGCTTGCCTCCTGTCCATCAGATGCGTTCTACTGTCTCCCAGGGCAGACAGATGCTCATGAATCCACTTTGGTTTAGGTGAGCTCTCATGCCACAAAAGGCCTTTTTCTCTCACTCATGAGGTGAGAGAGAAGAATTCCACACGTAGTCTCACAGTTTCCAAACTCAGATGACAGACTTCACCATAGACCCCAATCTTCCACAAAATTCCCAATATTATTCACAGAGGACCCTATGCAAATCAAATCCCAAGAGTCACTTTATTACACCTATAATTCAATTTGATATACAAACTAAATTCTAACAGTGGCTCTGAGGTTATACCGGGGTGGGGTTGGAGGGAGGGAGTTGGGGAAAATCAAAACTATACATTCCTATTTCAGTATTCTCAAAGTGTAGTCCAAGGATCATCACATTATAAATAAATGGGTGATTTTGATAAAGTCTAAATTGAAAACCACTCAACTAATTATTGGATGTGATTGGTGATCATACAAGAAAAAGAGAAGATATAGGATTTTCAATTCATAAATTCCACCTTCTCCAAACAAGCACCCAGGAGGATTCACAAAGAAGATATATAACTTAAGTTGATGAATTATGCACTGTTCAAAGCCCACAAAACAAACCTCTCAGCTTGCCTATAATATACTCCACGGATCCTTAAGATGGGGCCTATGGATGTGCCCAATGACATCTGTAAAACCCCCCTGTTGAATAACAACTAGGGTCCTTTCTGTTGTAAATGTCAGAGGATCCATCTCAAACCAGGCTAGACAAAAAAATGAACATATTGACTTCCTTAAATGACAAATTAGTTTAAGGCAGGGCTAGATACAGAGGCTGAATATTAAAGGATTTCTGTTATTTTCTGTCTCTGAGGTCATCTGTCTCCATGTGATAGCCCCCAAAATCTTCTGTCTTAGACTTTTCCTGCTTTGATTTCAGCAAATGAGGAGCTTCTTCTTCCTAAAGTCTCCAGATTGGTCCAAATAATGTAAACATTCCTTCCTGAACCAATCACCGTGACTAGAAAAGGTGAGTACCCTGATCCCGCACCTCCAACTCACAAGGACTGTGAGTGGGAGAAGGATGTTTCTCAAAAAGAGAGTCCACCTGCTCTTACCAGAAGTGTGAATGGACATTATACAGACAAAACAACAGATTTCACCATGGTTCATAAGTGTGTTATATTTTTTCCCCACTGAGAAGAGTGTCCATTGCTTTCATCAGATTCTCAGTGTGGTCAAAAATCTTTGAAGTTGTTGACAATTGACAGAAGTCCATAGTTCTTTACATGCAATGAAGGTACAGTACTTGTGAGCTGGAAGAGAAGTGTTTTAAACCAGGAAGAAAAATGTACAGATTGTTGTTCCCATATCTTCCTAACAATTCTTAGGAATTTCATTTTCCTCATCTATGTTTACCAAAAGCAAAAATAATAACATCAAAGATCCTACTAAATTTCCCCTTTCATAACATTCTTCATGCTTGTGAGTACTTTTTCAATATCTGACTTCCTATTAGGATCAAAGATGTGAAATAAAAATTAAATGTTAGCCACATATGTAATTTTAAAATATCTAATAGATTAATAAAAATGAAAAGAAACTGAAATTAATTTAACTTATAAATGTGTTTAACCAAATACATTCAGAATATTATCATTTAAAATGAACACAAATATCATTAGTGATTTATTTTAAATGCTTTACTGATATAAAATTTAAACAACATAAAGTTCACCCATATAAAGTACACAGCTCAGGAGTTTTTAGTATATTTGCAGAGTTGTGCAACCATCACCATAATCTAATTTTAGAATATTTTCAAGAACCTGAAAAGAAAGCTTATACCCATTAAAATAACAATCACTCTCCATCCCACCCCCTCAATCCTAGACAACTCCTAATGTACTTTCTGTCTCAAATCAATGGACTTGATTAATAACTGACACTTTTCTAATTCTTGCCCCCATCTCCAATTTAGGGCCAACCAGAGAAAGCCAAATATGCACACTTAATCATTTTAATTAGGATGCTTTGCTTCTAGTTAGCCCACCTACAGCTTCCCCGTGTCAACAGCTTCCAATCAGGACATAACTGAAGCCGTCCCTGTTTTCCACTATAAAGCTTTCCCACTCCTCTGCCTGCTGTTGAGTCTCGGCCAAGTGCAAGTGATGGCGGCTGCCTCACTTGCTATAGCCAGCTCGGAATAAACAGCCTTTGCTTGTTCTGATTTGGGTGGTCTTCAGTTGTTTTCCACAAAATCATACAATATGCAGCCTTTTGTGTCTGGTTTCTTACGCTTAACGTAATGTTTCCAAGTTGGATCATCCATGTTGTAGCATGTATCAGTACTTCATTCCTTATTATGGCTGAACAATATCCCACTGTATGGATTTACCACATTGTGCTTAACCATTTGTCAGTTCACGGACATTTGGGTTGTTTATTTTTTTTTTGCTATTATGAATAATGCTTCTATGAACATTTCTGTACAAGTGTTTTTGTGGACATATGTTTGTATTTCTCTTGGGTATACACCAAGGAGTGGAATTGCTGGGTCATATTATAACTTTAGATTTAGCATTTTAAGAAACTGACCAACTGTTTTCTAAAGTGGCTGCACCATTTTAGAATTCCACCAGCAGTATATGAGTTCCAATATCTTTACATTCTTGCTAGCCCTTGTTATTGTCTGTCTTTTGTATTTTAGCCATCCTTGTAGGAGTGAAGTGATATCTTGTAGTTTTTATTTGCATTTCTCTAACGGCTAATAATATTGAGCATCTTCTCACGTGCTTTTCGGCCATCTGTATATCTTCTGTGGAGGTATGTCTATTCAAATCCATTGTCTATTTTTAAATTGAGTTCTATGTCTTTTCATTATTGAGTTGTAAAGTGTGCATTATGTATTCCGGATGCAAGTCCTTTTTCACATGTATAATTTGCAAATATTTTCTCCCATACTGTGGGTTGTCTTTTCAAATGTCATCAATAAAATTGGAGAAAAAGTAAATTCTATTTTATTCTATTCTATTAATCTCTACCCATGGGCTCAAATTATTGGGGGGAAAAATGTGTGTACTGAAGGGAATGTCAGAAAATCTATATTCTAATTCCAGCTCTTCTATTATCTAAAAGAGTGACCTTATATGATTATTAACTTCTCTGAACCTTTATTTTCTCATCTGTAAAATATGGGGACTAAAGTGGGTGATCTTCAAAATCCCATCCAGATAAAAACTATGTGGGATTGATATATAGTAGAACAAAGTACGAATCCTGAAACACAACCATTTCATATGTCAAAATCCTGATGAAAAATAATTGCTCGGGGGTCATAGATCATGCATGTAAGTTCTGACTCCTGACACCACACATTGTATACTTTCTTCATCTCCACTTCCTTTCCATTCTTTCGTGTATTCACTAGTTACTGAACACTTGCTCCGCATGTGCCAGCTCTATAGGAGATAAACGAATCAGATTTCTCTACATCTCTATTTTTGATAAGCGACCTCACTTCTGTGCCATAGTATCTATCTTTTTTGAAGTTTCAAAGCCTAACCATCACAGAGTTAACAAGATAAATGATTTCCTGATCTTGAATGTACAGCTTATTATGTATTATATAAATGACTAATTTCCCTATAGCATAATCCTTTGAGAATAAAACTTTAGACATAATAATATAAGCAAATATACATTGGAGAAGGGCTCTCCTCTCTGGTGAATTTCTTTTTCCAATATGGTTTAATTTGGCTGTGCTCACTTCCCTGAAAAATTTCCTAGCCCTCAACCATATATTAATGTTACCCATGCTAAATTGACCTCCATGATGGATTACACCTGGATGTGAAAAAAAGTCATTCTTCAGACAATATACTTTATAGCACAGGTACTGCAGCTTCCACCAGCTTGCTCATTGGTTCAAGTCCATTAATAAAACAAAGATCAAATAAAAAGGCTTCAGGCATAAACAGAACAAGAGCAAAAATCTAGATGATGGTTTGTACTCATTTGTAATGTATTTTTTCAGCATGGTGTAAGATTTTTACCTTAAGCAAGAAGTTGATGATTTTATAATAAAGTTTTCTTTATAAAGCTTTTCTTTTCTGCTTAAAAACTGCTGACTTTTACCACAGGCTCTCATACAATTGCTTGCCAACAGACATCTCTAAATTTCAAAGCTACTTCAATACTGCTTGGTTAATAGTATGGGCACTTGGTGGCAAGCAGAAGGCACAAATTATTAATTGCATTATTATTTGAATGCCTACTACTCTTCTTTAAAAAGAGTCTCATTTAAAAATGTAAATAGTACTTATTTAATTTCAATTTTCTAAAAAATTTGCTTCATCCTAATAGTGCCCTAGCAATTCAGAATGATAATTAAGAGCTTTCTGGTCTCATAGATCTAGATTCGAAATCCCTCACTACCATTTTTAATGGTGAAACTTTATAAGTTACTTAAATTCTTTAAGCCTCAATGCCCTTATCTTTAAAATGGAATGATAATAGTACCCCCTTATCTTTAAAATGGAGTGATAATAGTACCTACCTCACAGAGTTGTGGTGAAAATTTTGAGTTTTATCTTGAGGTGCTGTACAAGAAGATGGATCTAACAAAAACTTCACAAATGCTTATAGAGCACTTAAAACAGGATTAGTATATGCCATGTTCTTGTGAAGTATGGTTTGGATGCTTGTGTTCTTGCTCTCCTCTTTATACCTGACTTTACTCATTCTACACCTTTGGTTCTAGAAGCGATCCAAATCAAAGACAGAAGGAATCCTATTGTTTAAGACTCGATATGATCATTTCACTATCCAGGCCCTTCCCCTGATCAGCCTCACACATAAGCAGCTTCTCTGTATTCCTGGAATCTCTTCTCAGACCTGCAGCCAAAAGGATACTGCATTTGCTTTGTAATCTGCTTCCCTCCATTTCTGTCACTTGATGGTTTTCCCCAGTCTCCTCTCCTTTCTGCTCATGGTCTAGTCAAATACAGCCTCTGGGCATCTGCTTTAGACACTTTCCTGAATCCTAAACAATATAGTTTTTAAAATCCTTTATCTCAGCAAAACTAAAACTGCTGGATCGCCAAATGAAACTTGAGACACTGCATCACAGGTATTAGTCTATTTCCCACCTAAGGGCAGATGCATATCCTGCATCTGAAGCAGTCTTTGAATCATTTTCGGAATCAAAGTGCAGAACTGGTTCTCATGGTCCAAAGAGAAAAACATGGTTTTGATATACCAGAGCTAGAACCCCTTTGGCCTAATGCTAGTTGCAGCAGAAGTGGACTGAGGGAAATAATAAAACAAACCCTTCTCACAAGTCAAAGGGATCAAAACATATAATGTACTTAATTTTCATTTTGTGTTGGAGAAATGAAAAATGATTAGGAACTAGAAAATCATTACAGTCATGCTGTTTACTGTTTCCGTAAAAATGCATGCATTTTCCCCATCCTAGGGTAGAACCTTACCAGGATTTATAATCCATTGTTTCTGAAGAAAATCTCTAATTCCATCTAGTAAAGTTTGCATTTACTCTTTATAACAATTAAGTACATATAACAATAAATATAGTACATATAATTTACTAATCTCAAAGTCATGAAAAATCCTTGAGATGTCAATTAATTGAATGCCCTGACTCCACAACTGACAGTCTCCAAACTAGTCCAATAATACCCTCCCTCTTTCTTTCTTTTTTTTTTTTTTTTTGTTGAGGAAGATTAGCCTCGAGCTAACATCGGTGCCAGTCCTCTTCTACTTCATATGTGGGATGCTGCCACAGCGTGGCTGACAAGTGGTGTAGGACCACACCTGACATCTGAACCAGTGAACCCCGGCTGCAGAAGCAGAACATGCCGAACTTAACCACTATGCCAAGGGGCCTGCCCCAATACCCTCCCCTTTGAGTATATCACAGTGTGTTAGAAAGAGTAATCAGGATCTTTGAAAGGATATGCTAAATGGTAACTAGGTAAGGAGATGGATGTGTTAATCAGCTTGATTTTGGTCATCATTTTACAATGTATACATGTATCAAATCATCACAATGTACAACTTAAATATATACAATTTTTATTTGTCAATTATAGCTAAATAAAGCTGGGGAGAAAGAAAGAGAGAGAGAAAGAAAGAAGGAAGGAAGGTAGGAAGGAAGGAAGGTAGGGAGGAAGGAAGGAAGGAAGGGAGGAAGGAAGGGAGGAAGGAGGGAAGGAAGGAGGGAGGAAGGAAAGAAAGAAGGCAGGCAGGCTATGCTAACCCTAGACTTCAATCACCTGCTTCAAGAGTTTCAGAAATTTCCAGTTTCTATGCTTCTGTGACTTGATTCTGACCTAAATCCTCCTCTATCCACCTGTATAAACATAACCATTGCAAGGATAAAGTCAAGTTCTCATCCACACAAATCAGGAGGTCATCAGGAGGAGGTCATCAGGAGGACGTGACCCACCAGTTGACCCTCAAGCTGGACCTCAGTAATTGTAGGCTCCTCATCCCCTACCCTGTCCTTGAAATGTATGTTCTGCCTACCGTTCCCACAGTAGGCACATTTTTCAAGGACACAGCCTTGAGAGAGCAAGGTGTTGTTGAGATCATCTGGGCGGAATACATGACTGAACCCAGTTAAGGCCTCTAAACTTTTAAGATTCTGGCAAGTGAGTGCAGTGATCTACTCATCTTGTGGCCACTCAAGACAAGCCTGGTATGTAAGTTCTTTTGCTTATTAAACCTGCCACCTACTAATCTGGAGTGGTCTGCCTCTTTCTTCAGTCTCTCCCTGTTCTCCATGTATGGAGGGCCAGTTTCAGATTTCACCCAGGAAACTCCCAAGGTTTTGAACCAACAACCCAGCACCCTGGTGCAGACACCTTTTTCTCCATACAGACACATCTGCCTAACTGAAGCCATTCCTCATCATTTTTTAATCCTTTCCACAGGAAAGTGCTGGAATTTACATTACACCCAAAAGGTTTTGGAAATTTCATTCCCTAAATTTTAAAAATTCCCTACTCTAATGAAAGCTTTAAAACCATATTTATTTTAAATGAACTGCTTTCTTTGTCAGGTTTCCTTACCGGGATGGATATAGCCTTCACTTTTTTCTGTATGTCTTTATTTATGAAATGCTTCTCCGTCTCTCAGCAGCTGAGTTGAGGTGGGAGCCCCAGCTACATTATTCTAAAGGAAGTACTAATGCCATCTGTAACTTAAAGGGTTTTGCTAACACACGCCCCTGTTCTCTCAGGAATGCTATTCCAGTGAAATAATATGAGAAGAAATTAATAGAGATGACCAGGTGCTGTATTAAAATATCAACTCTGACCTTTGAAGATCAGCCCAAGACAGCTATGATTAATGATTAATGGGTGAGGAGGTACGTTTATAAATTACAACCTGCAGGATGAAGAGAAACAGGTATGTGGTTACTGGACAGTACGTGGAAAGCATTCAGCCCCAGTGCTCCACCCTCTTGTGTATTTCTGAATTATGTCAGTTTAAAAAGCTGATTAGAATGTGGTTGGATCATTTATTCATAAGTTTTTACCATATTCGTTTAATTCATTTTTTATTTATTTTATTTATTAATTTAACATATTTTTCTTAAATCCATTAGTGGTCTTATGTCATCCAGGTTTCAGAAAGAGAAAGCTATGCAAGAATCCAGACAACTCAGCATGTGCTTCCTGTCTTGACCTGAAAATATGTCAACATGTCTTCCCATCCAATTCCCAGAACAGGTTCAAAGGGACAATGCAGATGGCTGTAGACATGCCAAGCACCTCCCCTCCCACACTATGGAGGATGGACAGATGGCAACACCATAGTCTTTGGCATGAGTTTGTGAGCTACAAAAATGAAATTGAAATAACCTAAGCCACCAATTACTGGTTTTTAAATATTGCACCACTAGTAGATTCCAGTATCTGGGGAGGGGGCTCCAGATCCAACTTCATTAACCACTCCCCTTCACCTCCTCTCCACACATAGTCACACACACGCACACACACACACACACACACACACACACACATAGCTGGAAGCTCCGGAAGGGCAAGGATGGCATCTTCCTTCTTATATCATAGTGCAAAAATGAGAACAGCTTTTTGAGCACTTGGTGAGTAGGCTTAAATGCCCATCAATATCTTCAATTTGTACAAATGGCTGATTTTCAAAAACCATAGTTTTGATCATTTTACCCCTGCCACTTTCTCAGATTCTGCTGGTTTGCCCAACTTCCTGCACAATCCTAAGTCAAGGTTATTCACAGTCTTGCCCAAATTCTCTTCGTAGATCCATCTCTTATTCTTTTTCCTTAGGAATTCTACACTCCTATCAACTAGATTTGTCACTGTTCCTCATCAGGCCTCTGATCTCATGACCTCATTTTCAGCATTCCTTTCCCTTGGAATGCTCATCCCACTCCCAACCTCAACCTTTTAAGACCCATTTCAAATGTCACTTTCTCCATGAATCTTTTGTGATTTACTATCATTCCATTTTATGTGGTCCTTCCCACCTCTGAGGCCTCATAGTGCTTTGCATGTTCTTGAGATATGTATCATATCTGGGCATGTTACCCATAGGGATTAGTCCATTGTTTCAGCCCAAAGCTAGACTGCAAGGACCTTTAAAGAGGAGTTATGACTTAAATACCTCTACATGCCCTGCAGTGCCAGGTTGAGTGCCTTGCACATTGTAGATATGCTATATATACTTTTAATAAATTGTGCCCAATATAAAATTAGGACAATATGACTGTACTCCATTGTGGGTACAAATTATAAATCTATAATGAAATATTGTTTTCATCTACTTTTTTGGCAAAGACAAATAATGATCACATGCATACATGCTGATAAGGGTCTAGAGAAACATTATACATTGACGAATAAAATACAAATAAATATAATTTTTAGGATACAAATACAAATTAGCAATTTGGCAATATCTGTCAAATGGTAAACCCACATAGCCTTTGATCTAGGAGTTTCTTTTCAGATATTTAGCCTACAGTTATATACATGTTAAAATTAGAAAAAAATGTAAATGTCCATATTAATGTCTGGGGTAAATAAATTACGGCATATCCATATCTTGGAATGACATACAGCCATTAAAAAAAGAATTAAAAAGGTCTCCTTGTACTGATATGGAACGATTCCTCAAGATATATTGTTAACAACAAATCTTGATGCAAATCAACATATATTTTTATGAAAGAAGTAAAAAAGAATATGCATATAGGGGCCGTCCTGGTGGTGTAGCGCTTAAGTGCGGGTGCTCTGCTTCTGCGGCCCAGGGTTTGCAGGTTCGGATCCCGGGCGCGCACCGACGCACCGCTTGTCAAGACATGCTTTGGCGGTGTCCCATATGAAGTAGAGGAAGATGGGCACGGATGTTAGCCCAGGGCCAATCATCCTTAGCAAATAAGAAGAGGATTGGCAATAGATGTTAGCTCAGGGCTGATCTTCCTCACAAAAAAAAAAAAAAGAATATGCATATACTTATATGTACGTATGTAAAATATATCTGAAAGGACATGAAGGGGAGCAGAACATGTCACCCCAAATCTCTTTGTCATAATGATTATCTTGAGCTGTTTTTTTTTTTTTTTAGTGAGGAAGATTCACTCTGAACTAACATCTGTGCCCATCTTCCTCTATTTTGTATGTGGGTCGCTGCCACAGCATGGCCGCCAATGAGTGGTGTAGGCCCATACCTGGGAACTGAATCCAGGCCGCCAAAGCGGAGCACGCCAAACTCAACCACTAGGCTGTGGGGCAGGCCCCTTGAGCTAGTTATTTTTAGGAAACAGCAGATGCACTCTGAAAACTGAGTAGATGTTAGATGTTACCCTTTTGTAAGAGATTTACATTTATAAGGGAAATCTCCATTTGTAAGGGTGTCTCCCTCTCTGTACCCCAAAGAGAAAGATGATTCCAAATCTCTAGAAACTCTATCAGTGAAGGCAAAGACTTAAGTCTGCATAACAACCTTACCTTTGTTTACTGTGTCTTTCTTGGTAACCTCCCATAACTGGCCTTTCTCTTCCCCCCACCATCTTTTGTCTTTAGCTGAAGATGGTATTTAAGGTGGTAGCTTGGGCCATTTCAGAAAGTTACTCAGCTTTCCTAGGTCTCTCCCACATATACAGGAGGTATACATGTTATTAAACTTTTGTTTGTTTTTCTCCCATTAATCTGCCTTTTATTACAGGGAGTGTCTCAGCCAAGAACCTAGAAGGATAGAGAGAAAAATATTATCCCTCCCCTCCAGACACAAGAAATTGATAATAGTGGTTACCACTAGAGAGGAACAACAGATTGCTAGAGCTGGGGAGTGAAAAGGAGAGTTTTTACTTTACATAATTTGATATCTTTTGAATCTTAAACCAAGAAATGTATTCCCTAGCCAATTTTTTTTAAATTATAATTAAATAATTTTTAAAATAAATTTAATATAAACCCTTCATTCTCTGAATCCCCTTTTCTAACAACGCTTCTCTCAATAGATCCTTAATGAAGCCTTCAAAACGCAAGGAAAGAGTATGCTGGCAGAAATCACAGCTAGGCCAGAAAAAAAAACAGACTATTGGACAGAGCACTCAGGGGCCACCTGGTATGTTCATTGTGGGAGTTATCCTCACTACATTTTGAAGTCATCAAAAGTTACTCTTCAGTCACTGTGAGTGAGAACTCGCAGCAGAAACATCATGATGGGAGCTCAAATCTGACCATTGTCCTCAGTTGCTTGGATCCTGTGCTTCTGCCTCAGTCAGAGAGGGGTTTAGCTTAATTATCAGGTGACTCATTTGTCTGTTTGTATCATGAACAAATAGAATAAGTAGTTTGTGGAGTTTGAGGGCTTGGACCTCTGTGGGAATGGAAAAGTTGAGGATCCAGGCTTCTTTCTTTTTGATTGGATGTGAATTTGGAGGCCTTGTGTCCTTCCATGCTTTCCCTTCTTTCACGGAATTTTCCTTCATACCCAAAGCACGTTGGGCTCTGGTTATCTTAGAGGATCTGATGTGAACAAGCACAAATTACCAGGAGTTTGGTACAAAGCAAAGGTCAGCTAATAAGTCTGAAGGTCAAAAGCAAAACAAGAAAACAAAAGAGCAACAACAAGCCTGACTTTACCACCAGGCTGATCTCACTTTCTCCTCTTTAATCATAAAAACTCATTTCTAAGAAGAGGTAATTAGGATAATGTCAATTTCAAAACCACTTTAAATGATACTTTAAAAAATAAAGAAGACAGTTCTTCATTTGAATTGGCCTTAACGAGCTTTAATTATGCAGTGTGAGCAACTGAAAAGAGCTAATTAGAAAGTATATCCTTGTTTAGGTACATTCCCATCAATGTGCTTTCACCAATGGTTTCCATTTGAAAAGAGATCTTTTTTTTTATTCTAAATAAGAACTTTATCTTTGTGGATAAGGAATGAACAAAAATAGAGGTGTTAAGCAGGAAAAAAAGTGAAAGTAAATGTTGTATTGAGGCTTTAAAAAATACAAATTAAATGCTTGTCTGTCTCAATCAAGTCCATTGATTGACTCTGCTCTGAGCTCTGAAACAGCTGAAAGATGATCTGCCCGACTCCATTGGGATATGTTTACAAGCTCTTCAGTTTCCATTTAGCAGGAAGGAATTGATTTAGTATTGAAGCCCTAAAAGTTGCAAAGGGCTTGCACCAGATCATATCAACCTTTGGATGAATACGTGTAGGAATTCAAATTCTCTTTTACTTAACTGTGTCTGAATTTAAAGCCGGAGCATGTTTCAAAAGGAAAACTTCATTTCTGCTCTAATGTTCTTATTTCTAATGTACTTGGTGATTTTACTGCTACATTATTCTGAACTCCTCATCTTGAAAATGTGTCTGGTTTTATTTTCATCCCCAAATGCCCCAGACATTTTGGAGGACTAAGAGTATCTATTGTGATGTTCAAATCAGCTAACAAATTACAAATAATAAAAATAATACATTCTTACATCTACTGAACAATATGTGTCTGGCTCTGTACTTTGGGCTTTACTTAGATTTATTGATTCATTTCAACTGTCCTATGAATAGGCATTAATTTTATCTTTAACAATACCTCTACTTTTCTGGTCCCTAAACTCCCAAGCCCTTAGGCCATCTCTTCAAACTAACTCTACCAAAAACACTGAAAAATTCCATACAGGGAAAACCCCAGGCAAATCCTAGGAATATCAGACCCTGTACTTTCCTTTCTTAATCACACAAAAATCATCAATTTACACCACTATGTGTAAATTTACACATGTAAATTTAGACCACTAGTCCCTGAATCAGAAATAGGGGACATATCTGATCGGAGTTCTTTCAGTCCTAGGGTAGTGGGATGAGGGTCATAGTGACAATTTTTTCTGGGTACTCAACGGTGATCTGTTGGACCAGGTCACTACAATCTGCTCTAAGGCCTGGCCGCATACAATCAGCTAGCCCTTCTTTGCCCTGTTGACGCAATTTACCCATAACCATTCTATAGGAGAGATAGGAGAGATAAGGTGAGTTTCACTTGAACCAAGCTGAGGATTATAACCCAGGAAGGCAGTCTTCACAGAGGAAGAAAGTGTTCTGGAGAAGCATGGTTTTCAGTACAGTTTTATACCTTTTTAGAACAAAGAATTAACATCAAATATGCCCAGGATATATATTCATGAAAGATTCAAGGAGATATTCAGTTGCAAATTAGCAGATCAACATGACCCTGATGTCAGGAAAAGAGAACTTATCTTCAGGAGTCCTGATAGGGGCATTACTGATACCAGCCTTGTAGGAGGGGAAGTATGCATTCTTATCTTCAAAGAGTGCATTCTTTCACTTTAATCGTTAGAGCAGATGTACAATGTATGTTTGACAGGCTATAAGTCAGTCTTCTTTAGTTCAAGTTGAATCAGCTTTAAACCAGAATCGCTATACCATATACCTCACTATGTGAAAATTTCTTGTCAGCACAGAACCATATACATCTCAGATTATAAAACCTATTTCTTGCAGTGGCCCCTATGCTGCTCGCCAATCATATAGGTTGCCACCACTGAGACCTCCCTGCTTTTTGTTTTTAATTGAATTTTTTACTGAGATAATGGTAGATTCACATGTAGTTTACAGATAGATCCTGTATACCCTTTACTCAGTGTTATGGGTTGAATTGTGTCCCCCAAAGGTATCTGGGAGTCCCAATAACCAGTACCTGTGAATATGACCTTATTTGGAAACAGGATCTTTGCAAATGTAATCAAGTTAAGATGAGGTCATTAGATTGGGCCCTAATCCAATATGACTGGTGTCCTCATAAGAAGAGAAGGGACACAGAAATAGACACACAGAATGAAGACAATCATGTGAAGAGGTGGAGGTTTAAGCGATGCTGTCATAAACGAAGGAATGTCTGGAGCTAACAACAGCTGGAAGGGTCAAGGACGTTTCCTCCTCTAAAGGCTTTGGAGGGAGCCTGGCCCTTCCACCACCTTGATTTGGGAATTCTAGCCTCCAGACCTGTGAGAGAACAAATCTGTGTTGTTTTAAGCTACCCAGTTGATGGTACTTTGTTACCACAGCGCTGGGAAACTAAGATGTCCATTTCCCCAACTGTAACATTTTGCAAAACTATAGTATAATATCATAACCAATATATTGATCTTGGTACAATCCACTTTTCTTATTTATACTTGCCACCGCTTAATGTACTCATTTGTGAGTGTGTGTGTGTGTTTGTGTGTGTGTTCAGTTCTATATAATTTTATCACACGTGTAGGTTTATGTGTCCACCACCAAGGTAAGATAATGAACAGATGCATAAGCTCAAGGATCCCTCAAGAGGCTCTTTTAGAATCACACCAACCTTCCTTCTACCCTAAGATTGGATGGGAATTCCTTCTCTAACCACTGGCTGTCAATAATCTGTTCTCCAGTTCTAAAATTTTGTTATTTCAAAAATGTCATATAAATGGAATTATATAGTTTGTAACCTTCTGGAATTGTTTCATTGTTGTTTCTTTGCCCCCTACTCAGCTTAAATCCCTGAAGATTCATCCAAGTTGTTTTATGTCTGTGTCTGCAAAGACTTTGCTGAGATTTTTATAGGAATTGCATTAAACTCATACATCAATCTGGGGATGATTGGCATCATTACTATGCTATGTTTTCCAAATCTTGAACACAGTATATCTCATTATTTATTTAGGTGTCATTGATTTCTTTTACCAACATTTTGTAATTTGCATCATACAGATCATGTACATGTTTTGGTAAGTGTATACATATCTAAGTATTTTATTTCCTTTGGAGCCATTGCCAAACTATAAGCCTAGTTTTGAAGCAAAAAGTGACTCTGGCACAACTTTTTCCCAACGAGTTCTTGGATAATAAAAGGGATTGCTTTTGAAGTTTTTCAATGCATTATAATGTATCTGACCTTATTTTGATGACCAGTTTGCCATCAAATGTTACACATCCTGTTTGTGTATTACAGGAAAATAAGAAAAATTGAACATGCAAACCTAGTTAACTTTTTTTTGTTGTTGGAATTCTGGAAATTTTAAAAAAACAATACAATCAATGATGACATTTCAGACTGTCATTGTTAGTGAGATTCTTGGACCCAGAACAAAGGGAGGAGAAAAAGAAACAAGTGACATATTCTAAAAAGGCTTTTTGCCAGGCCCCCCAAAAGTCTGGTTTAAGGATACCAACTGATCCACTCTTTCATCATCCAAAAACCTTTTGATAGATAAAAGAGAATTCAATATCCTTCATTAACTCAATTGTCACATTTGATCTCAGTTGCAGTGCATGCTGGAATGTAAGCCAAAGTAAGAATGTGGCCCAAAGTAAGAGAAAGGAAGTTTTGACTGAGCTAGAGAAACTGACCAGGCTAAAGGGATGTAGCATGTAGCTAGCATTCCACAACAGTGTGCAAAGGTATAGAAACCTCAGAAGAGTTTCAGATTTTGATATTTATGAATATCTAATCCAGAAGTGACATCATGATGCTCTAATCAAGATGAGCAGAAGTGCTATGGCTCTGACTACACAATTGGTCTATTTGCATCAATATGCCAAGCTATGGCTGGTGATGAAGGGACAGAATTCAATTCCATAGAAGAGGGTGATGGCAAGGTGAGGGCAGAGTATCAGGGATCCAGGAACATAATTTGTTTTCAACAGGAAACAAGGTATAGGGCAAAGAAAATCCAGGTACAGGCCTAGAAGCAAAGATTGAATTAACATAGTGGCAAGTTGGGTTTGAGAAGATTATGACTTGATGGGTATTCAGGGGTCCACACTACAAAACAGACATGATTAATGCCAGATCTATGGCAAGCAGTCACCCTACGACCTGGAAGGCTGAGACTGCTGATGAATTCCATGACCTGGTCAGGATGATTCAGGAATTAGATAAAACAGAGCTTAAATGTAGAAAGCCTCTGTAATTTCAGCTGTTTCTCTTGACTAAATGTTTTGAGGTGGTGAAATCATAACCACAGTATCCCACACCCAGCTTCTCATTACTGAGAGCTCATTGAAGGTCAGGCATGTATATTCTGAGATTCAACCCTCCCAGGAATCCTAAGCAGTGAGCGCTATTATTAATCCTATTTTAAAATGAGACAACAGAGGCAAAGGAAAGTTAAGAAATGTGTTCATGGTCACATAGATAGGAAGTTGCAGGACCAAGATTCCAAGTCAACATCCTGACTCTAGAGTCTACACACTGAACCACTAGATTATACTGCACTCCTCTCTATTTTGTGGGCCATGTGAGCAAAAACCAACCCACTGGCGCTAATGCAGAGACACCACTGAAGCTACTCACTATATCAAGTCAGAACATATCTTTGCCCTTGAGTTTTATAATAGCAGATATGATATTTTCCTTTGAGTACTGGAGCATTTCAGAGACGTTCTATGAAGATGTAGTGGTTCCTAAGATGTTGGAATTCAGTCTATATCTCAGGAAAAACCAAAGACTCTTTCAAACTGACACACATATGAGAATATTATTATTTTCTATTCATCTCACAGAAGCAGAAAGACCTAGGGGAGGGGGTAATGCACGTAGCAATGGAGAATATCAACCACTCTTTTAAAACATTTTATTTTGAGATAATTATAGATTCACAAACAATTGTAAGTAATAATACAGAGAGGTCCTATGTGCCCTTTAACCAGTTTCCCCAATGGTTCAACCATTATTAAACTTATATTTGTAAACAAAAATGTTATTGAATGGTTGATATTATGCCCATTTTGAAATACACCAGCAACCATTGGGCAATTGGAATCCCCATAGTGATTTTTATGATACGGCAATGAGCTGTAATTATATTTCCTTCAATGCATTAGTCCTAGATACAGATGCTTTTATTTAATCTAATTATTGGTTATTTTTGAATTATATTTCAAACAACTGAGGGTGTGATAAATTATTAGTAACTGCTAGCTAATAAATCCAGCATACTCTTCACAAAAATATAATTTATTCAAGTATACATATGTTTGACAAATAACTCCTGCTTGGATGATTTATCAACTTAGTGTGAGATGTAGTAGTTTACAACAGCAAGCTACTAGTCCTGTTTTGCATTTGGATCTTCCATTGAAAGCTCCAAAAAGAATGGCAGAAAGTGTAATTTGTTGCAAGATATTAAAATTATAAAAGAAAAGTTTGTGTTAAGTGCATGTTAATACATGTTAAAGATGAGTACATGTTAAGAGAATGTAGCTCAAACAATTGAAAAATTATTTTAAAAAACAATAAAGATATGCAAATTACTTGAATCAGAAATCATAGAAATTACATACGGTTGCTGGAGAGAGAAAAAGCACCATTAGTATTATATATACTTATTAAACTGTAAACCCCCAATTGCTAGTTACCAATAATAAAGTAGTTATTAGTTACCAGAGTTGCTACAAAAAAAAAAAAGAAAAAGACCAATTGTCTTGGCCACTCACAAACAATTAAATCACAATGTATAGGTCTAGATCCTGAAGAATGATTTTTTTTTTAATAACCACAGGTGATTTTAGTGTGCAGCCAAATTTGAGAAACACTGGTAACTCATTACATTTTTTGATTGAGAATCTCAATTTATTCTTTCGCTCTGCAGCATTAATAAGTAATTGTGGTAATACCAATTTATGGCAATTGATTTCTTTATATATATACATAATATAGCATTATAATTCATTCTCCCATGGGTTCTAGTCCCAGCACTCTACTTGAGCAAATGATTTACCTTCCATGACTTCTGTTTCTTTATTTGTAAAATAAATGATTAATATGAATGATTTCTAAAATCCCTTCTGGCTCTAAAACCTTAATCCAAGATTAGTGGTTAATCTTCAGAGCAAAGGGCAGAAACCTGTCACATTTACCTGGGGAGTTTTGTTCAGTGCCATTTATCCATGCCCCAAGAGATTTTGATATTCTATACCTCCCTCCTCCAATCCCCCCCACCACAAACATACACTAACCACAGGTTGAGAAAAAAATCGTACGAGTCAGAAACCATCTTCCATTTTTTTTCATTCTTCCATAATATCTCATGTAAGACTGCCATGAGTGGGTACTCAAGGAAACCATTTTGAGGTTCCTAAGCTAACTTTCCAGATATGACAGGCTATTTCAGCTCTCAATTGCTGCATAATAAACCATCTTCACACTCAATTGCTTAAAGCAACAACCATCTCATAGCATCTCATGAATTTTGTGAAGTGCTCAGCTAGATGATTCTTCTGCCCTATGACCGAGGTCATTCAGTGGTATTCAGGGAGCTATTGGGGTAGTCTAGGGGATCCATTTAGCTTCATTCAAATGCACTCTGCCTTGGCTCCTTGGAAGGCTGGGCTCTACTGGGAACTTCTCCTTCTCTGTAGTTTCAAGGCCTCTCGAGTAGTCTTTCCAACAGGACATCAGACTTCTTACATGGTGGCTGAGGACTCAAAGACAGTATGTTTTAAGAGACAAGAAGAGTAAAGTTCTGGCTTCTTAAGACTTGGTCCCATAAACTGGCATAGTGTCAATTCCACTGTATTCTATCAGTCAAAGAAGTCACATGTCCACCCAGATTCAAGGGAAGGAGACAAAATCCAACCTCAAAATGGAAGAAATTCAAAGAATTTGCAGCGACCTTGAATCAGCAACACAGTCTATCAATGCATTCATCCAACTCAGGGAGGTATTTAATTACACTGCATTCACAGTTAGATAGAGTTTTAATCCTAGCTCTGCTACTCTCTGGTTGAGTGATTTGAGGCAAATTATTCTCTGAACAGAGCTTTAGATTCTAGATCTGTAAAATTGGGTTAGCAATAATACAGTGTACTGCATAGGATAATTGTGAGAATTAAAGAAGAGAATCTGTGAAGTGAAAATTGCACAGTATCTGGCACATAGGTGATAGCTATAATGTGATTATTAGGTATAAGAAACTCCGCTCAGTATTGTGGGATGCTACAAAGATGTTTCAGATGAGGAACCTATGAGCAAAATGTTTATATTCAATAAATGTGAGTGCTCTGGAGTTGAGAGGCAGGAAAATTTACTTTCAGACTTGCGTGCTCAGAGACATCTTTATGATGCAAAGCCCTGAAGGTTGGTTAGAGTTTGGCAAAGGGAGGTAGAGGAGATGGACACAACTGTGCTCACAAATTGATGGAAGAATATATTGATATCCCCAATAATATGGGAAAATACTTAATTCTGGTTCACAAATTTACTTCTTTTTTTTCTGTTAGTGGAAAAACAAATAAATAAAAGTTTTCTATATGCCATGTGCAGCCATATGGGTGACATCAAATTCCACTCACACTTTCCCTCATCCACATACCTGGGATACTCATTCCTCTTCTTAAAAGAGTCTATTCAACATCACATCTTTGGTAAAGAGTTCCCTGATTCTCTCAGGCAGAATTAGTTCCCACCCCGCATTGTCCCATAGCACATTTTATGGATTTTTATTTCATATACCACATAATATTGTAAGTATAGTCATGCATTGCTTAACAATGGGGATACATTCTGAGAAATGCACTTAGGCAATTTTGTCATTTTGCAAGCACCATAGAGTTTACTTACACAAACCTAGATGGTATAGCCTACTACACACCTAGGCTATATGGTACTAATCTTATGGGATAACCGTTGTATATGTGGTCCATCATTCACCAAAATGTCATTATGTGATCTATGACTGTATTTTCATAGGTATTTGTATAGTATTTCTCTCTACTTTCTACCACCCTATAAGGGCCTTGAGGGTGGGAACTGTGTAATGAGTGCACATAAGAGGCACCAAGCACATGTGCCTAGTTTGGGAATAATAACACATCAGAGGAGAGCCATATAGTTGAACATGCCCTATTTCCTTGCTGCTCAATTGTTCTTGGACTAGAAGCCTCAAAATCACCTGGGAGCTTGTTACAAATGCAGAATCTCGGGCCCCACCCAAGACCCACTGAGTCAAAACCTGCATTTTAATAAGATCCACAGGATCTTCCTGTACACACTTATATTTGAAAAGCATTGCCAAGGCATAAGCTGCAGTGTAGGTGCTCCTCATTGAAATGTACTTTATGTTTCCTCCGTAAAATTCCTGGAAGAAAACATAGGAAAAAAATCTCCTTGACATGGGTCTTGGCAATGATTTTTTGAATATGACACTAAAGCACAAGAAACAAAATCAAAAATAAACATGTGGGACTACACCAAACTAAAAAACTTCTGCACAGCAAAAGAAATAATCAAAAAAATGAAAAGACAACCTATGGTATGGGAAAAAAATATCTGCAAACCACATACCCGATAAGTGGTTAATATCCAAAATATATAAAGAACTCATACAACTCAATAGAAAAAAAAACACATAATCCAATTAAAAAATGGACAAAGGACTTGAACAGACATTTTTTCCAAAGGAGATGTATGAATGGTGCAGATACATGAAGAGGTGCTCAACATCACTAACCATAACGGAAATGCAAATCAAAACCACAATAAGATATCACCTTACACCTGTTAGAAGTGCTATCACCAAAAAGACAAGAGATATCGAATGCTGGTGAGGATGTGGAGAAAAGGGAACCCTTGTGCACTTTGGTGGAACTGTAAATTGGTAAAGCCACTATGGAAAACAGTATGGAGGTTCCTCAAAAAATTAAAAATAGAGCTACCATATGATCCAGCAATTCCACTTCTGGGAATATGTATGAAGGAAACGAAAATATTATGTCGAAGACATGTCTGCACCCCCCTGTTCATAACAGCATTATTAACAATAGCCAAGACACGGAAACAACCTAAGTATCTATGGACAGATGAATGGATAAAGAAGTTGTGGTGGGGGCCGGCCCCACTTAGCGGTTAAGTGTGCGTGCTCTGCTACTGGCGGCCCGGGTTTGGATCCCAGGCGTGCACCGACGCACCGCTTCTCCGGCCATGCTGAGGTGGCATCCCACATACAGCAACTAGAAGGATGTGCAACTATAACATACAACTATCTACTGGGGCTTTGGGGAAAAAAAAGGAGGAGGATTGGCAATAGATGTTAGCTCAGAGCCGGTCTTCCTCATCAAAAAGAGGAGGATTGGCATGGATGTTAGCTCAGGGCTGATCTTCCTCACAAGAAAAAAATAAAAGAAGTTGTATATTCCATTGTATATACACAACGGAATATTATTCAGCCATAAAAAAGAAGGAAATCCTGTCATTTGACGACAGCATGGATCGACATTGAGGGCATTATACTAAGTGAGATATATCAGAGAGCAGAAACAAATACTATATGATCTCCTTATATGTGGACTCTAAAAAAAACATGCTCATAGAAAAAGAGATCAGATTTGTGGTTACCAGAGGTGGGAGGTTGGGGAGAGGAGGAATTGGATGAAGTAAGTTAAACGTGGCAGACACTGTCCTAGGCATTTTACCTACGTTACCTCATTTCATCTTCACATTTTTGAAAGACTGGAATTATTATCTTCATTTTATAGAGGAGACTGAGATTCGGAGAGGTGAAGTGGTTTTCTCAAGGTGCTGTGAGAGAATCATAATTTTTAATTATCAAAGTTTATTACACATGATGTTCATGTCTGAAACAAATTGGTAGAACAAATTTTCTGGAAGATGTGGTGATAGACACCAGAAATACCTTAATAGAAGTGTTGTCAATGGACACACCAGGCACTACAATGTCCAGTAGATGAGGACTGACCTGGAACAGAGTCACTTAGGTGTTAACAACAATTTCTGATGGGCCATGAGATATCAATCCTCCCCAGCACTTACCCCGAACACAACAAATGTTTCAGTTTGTGACCATTGGCCTCCACAGTGCCCAGTGGGGAGTGGACCAATCAGAAGCTCTCGTGGACAAGCATCCCAAGATCTCACAAAGCCAGGCCAGCAGCTTCTTCTGTAGATGGCCCAAGTGAAAGTCAGATCCCTCTTCTGGGTGACAAAGCAGTCCTTCAAGCATAAGACCATGTGCTCTGAATGAGCAGGTCCACAAATCCCCTTCAGCTCACCACTGTGGAGGCTGAGTTCTTACTTTTATTTTGGCTTCCGGGTGAAGGTGTTCAGAGAATATGACAAGCTCTTGTCAGTCACTCCAGCGGTGGGAGGTGGGGAGAGAAGGGGCTTTGAATCCCACCTAGAGAGCCATGTATACCTCTGAACAGATAGCATTTGATCAGCCAATACATCAGATGCTAATTCAAAATGGTTGTCATTTTATCCCCCATCACCCGCCCCAATTATAGAGTGTCACTTTTGCTAGCCACTGTGGGATGACTGGGCCATCTTTCGTGACATTCTACCTTACAGTCATATTGTTCCAGTTATTTCCTCACCTTTGCATAACTCCTTTCCTTCCCTCTGGTTGACAGTTTTAGGTTCATTTGTTTGCTTGTTAATGATACTATGTGTGGACTCTCATGTGTGGGGTCAAGGCATTTTTGTTGCTGTGACCTAAGGCATTATGTACAACAGGGCCACATACACTCCAAGCAGAGTATCTGTCCCTAAATTCATTTCCTGTTGGAATTTTGCTGTGAAGGAGAGAGGCGAAACTAGAAAGTAACTTGAGATGTCAACAATTTAATTTCCATTCTGAGAATGAAGAAGTAATGACATCCACCCTACTCCACAACAAAAGTCAGAAGGGGCTGAAAAGGGCAGAAGAGGGGAGTGGTGCAGTGGGGTCCAGAGGCTGCAGGCTCTCCCATCAGACAGCTGTAAACAAGAATCCTGACTCCACCATTTGCTGGCTGTGCAGCCTGGGGCAAGTCAGTCTTTTCTCAATTTCTCATTTGTCAACTGGACCTACCATTAGCTAGCTTGAAGGGATTTTGAAAAGGGCAAAGGAAAAAGGAAGGAAATGGGCTAGACTAATAACTACAGAGTCTGTGCATAGTAGGCACTCAAAATTGTAAACTGAATTTGTAAGGCATGTAAAAATCCCACTCTTAGGTGGGGTTCTCTGGAATGGAGCTTTTCTTAAAGGAGGTTTATTGCGGAGTGCACTTAGCATCAACACACGTAAGGAAGTGAGGGAAGCGGGTTTGGGAGAGGAAGAAGTTGACCTGTGCTGCAGGTTCAGCACAGGCCTCAGCTGGTCCCACGGGAATCTTGGGAGTTTGGACAGTCCATCAGAGTTGTCTAAATTGAGGCAAGGGAACTCAATCTGTTCCCCAGTATCAACCCCTTATTGGAGGCAGCCTGTCCTTGGGAAGAATTGTCACCTGGCCCAGGGCAGCTCCCTTCAGCAGAGGGCAGTTCTGGAGAGGGACACAGATGTGAGCCTCAGCAGTTGACACTCCTGGCAGGGGAGGGAATAGGCTGCTCTGTCCTAAAGCAGGAGTCTGGGCAGGGTCCTGTATCAGCGACTACAGATCCCTCAGTCCCACACACAGAGTTCTGGCTCCAGGCCCTTGGAAGACTCCTATTCGTGCCTAAATCCAATGAGGCAATAGCAGCAATGTTTGCCTTTGCATTTTTTAACAAGACCTCAGGGCTAGCCTCTGCTCTGTATCCTATCACAATGCAGAATATCAGCTGAAAGACCCTTTGTACATCGTAAAGAGAAAGCTCCAGGTGTGCAAGAATTGGATCAGTTTTGTCATAACAGATACACGGTGCCTACCACAGCCTCTGCATATAACAGTGGTTCAACAATTACTGAATGAATGGATGAATACACATAATAAGCTGGATCGGCCCTGAAGACAGATACAGACGCAGCCTGTCAAAAAGAATCGTGGAGAAGGTCTTTCTTCATCAAAACACCAGATAGGTCCTGAGAAGTTGCTCCAGTTGCTTCAGAGTTTATTTCACATGTTAAAAAAAAAAAGCCAAAAGGCTTCTAATAAAGAATAATGAAGAATCCTAGGGAAAAATGTAATTCTGAAAGTTAGTCCTTTTATATTCCATAATGAGTGTAGCAGCAAAGAAGCTTTTTACAATAGTCTTTAAAGCTCTGAAGGGTTGGAGAAAAAAATGTCAGAAATCTATTTCCATGGAGGGCAGCCACCAATTTTCCAGCAATCAGAAAGGAGATGCAGAATTAGCTCCATAATATCTGCTACTAAGCAACGTCAGCCTAATACTACTAAGAAGATACATACCAGGCACAGGCGACAGCCTCTCATCCAATGTATTTCATGGATACATTGACCTAGCTAATGCTTCTTACATTAGACCGTAGGTTGAGGTGACACCTGTGTAGAGCTTGAGAGAAAAAAATTTATGTGGCTGAAAATTACCTGTAGCCTTCCCAGTGAAATATAATTTCGCAAATTTCAAATTTAACATGACTTATGTGATGCAAAACACATTTATAAGAGCAGGCCAGCACTTTCACGCCTTTGATTTTGGATAATTATTTTTACGCTGAAAGATTTTTACTGTCTTCCTATTACTTTTGCCCATAAGCATACCAAGTTATTCTTTTCCGTTCTCTGTGTAAAAGATAGAAACATAAATTTCTCAAAAAATTATTTTCAAGGCAAGTGATTGCACAGAAGTTGCTCAGGAGAGGGCATGCTCTGTTACTGCAGCCTGGGGAGCATTCTCCAATCTGACAGAGCTGGCTCAGTGACTGAGGCAGGCAGAGTCACATGGGAGTCTGAGTTTGATTTAAATCACCTTCCAATGTGCTCGCTGGGGGCTTTCTCCAAGGCTCATCTCCCTGCTTTCCCTCTTGGCCCTCTTTCATCCACTCTCTACACAACAGCCAGAGTAAGGTTATTAAGCATAAATCACATCTTGTTACTTCTCTGTTTAAACTATTCCAGTGGCTTCCCCCTGACTCTTAAAGTGAAACCAAAAGCTCACGCGATATCCTTAGTGGTACTCATGATCTGGCGATACCTTTTCGACCGGGATAACCGTATGAAAGTTTTGAGACAACAATTGAAAGCAAGTTAAGTTGGTATTTGTCTACATGGTCATGATCCAAGAGATTTGTCCTGGAAAATTATTGGCAGGTCTCCAAGCACTACCTCTCCCATTTCCCATGAACCACTTCTCTCTCTGCTCACATGCTCCAGCCCCAGATCTTCAATAAGCTTATTGTTTGTTTGTTTCTAAACTTATCTTTGGCACTGGACTGTGGAACTTGGATCTGAGACATTGGGGAAAAGTATAATTTTCACTCTGATGATCCTTGCATTTGATCCTTTTGTAACTTTTAATATAGTATCAAAAACTGACAGCCCACGCCAACATTTTAAACCAGGCTAGACCACTAGAGGCACATAATAGGAAGCAGAAGAAAGCTCTTTACCTGCCTAAGCAATGAACGTGGTCTAGAGGAAACAGTTAATTTGCTACCAGCCCCACAAGATTTCTTGCTCTTAAGTTCTTCATCTGCAGCTATTTCCACTGCTGAGGCCCACACATACTTTGGTGTGTGTGTTGAGTAGGTGGAACCAGTCACCATGTTACTTCTCATCCAGCTCCTGTGGTAACCAACAGAGCAGAAACCTTAGAAACCCTCTATAGTTACTGAGCTTACATTAGGAACTGGGACATAAGAGAATCTATGACAACTCCTTGAGTTCCAAGGGAGGTTCAGGAATGAGAGGACCCTGGTCAATAACAGCCAGTGGAGGCAATGAAACTGGAGGAGTTGGAGCTGCTACTTAGAGTCTGCTCAGAAAAGGAAAATGCAATGAGCAAGGATGAAGCCCAGTGACCAAGAACACTGATCTCAAAGAGCCTCACAGACCCCTGTGGAAGCCTCCTCTCTTCCTTATTTACTTACTCAATAAATATTCAAGGATATGGTCAAGTTTAGTGATTTATTCAGCTACAGCACACAAGGTACTCGAGCTCTGTTGTGTAGAAATATTTATGATTATTTAATAATATATAATACCTGTTATTAGTTAGTAATTAATATATGAGAACTTGACCTCTTCTTCTGACACTTGTGAGAACAAGTCATTTGTCAATCAATCAAAATTTTTAATGCTAGCCTAGTGAGAGAAACCTCACTATTTTCATCAGATTTATTGGATGGCACCATTTTTACCAGATCTCACACTGACCTGCAACCTATAATAATGTGAAAGTATTAAATTTATAGTTGGGTAATTAAGCCTAGCTATGAAATAAGAAGTGATAGAGATAAAGCATTTCAATAGTTTTGGAAATACATATTCCAGGAACCTGTGACCTGAAAGGACCTGTTTCTCAAGTGTGTCCCTTATGTGGTTTTAGAAGAATAAAAACTTTGAAGTTCTTTTTTTAAACTATGACTTCTCGGAAATACATATGCACTGTCACCAAATGAGCAATCTAAAAGACTGAGCAAGGAAGGTGGGGAGAAGTTCTTATATACTTTTCCAGCAAAAATGAGAAATAAACGGTACTTTCATTAGCGAAAAGAAATCCCAAACGTGTCACTCTTACAGTTAAGCTAGTGGTTACTATAGTCTTTCTTTGAAATGTTTCATTTTGAGTGAATGGTGAAAGCCACTCAGGAAAATCTCAGCAGGAGAGTTTTAGAATCACAGCCTTCAGCTCTGGGATTCATGACAACTCCCTCTCTCTGCAGGATGTAATCTCTTCTCAGATTCAGAAAGGTGTGTCTCTGAGAAAAGATCCCTGGGGAAGTTCTGAAGTTTTTGAGAAAAACACCAAAGAAATTTTCAAGGTCCATTGATCCTATTCACTATAGCTAGAGCACTTCTAGAACTAGGCTTTTGATTACAGTACCCTTTTGTCTTCCTCAATGCTTACTAATTTTGAAGACATAGGCAGCCTGTTTAGACTCTGCTCATTTTCTAATGTCTATCAAATTGGTTAATAATACTACCTTCTTGGAGAGGTAGTTTTGAAGATTAAATGAGTAAACAAAATAAAACACTTAAAGCAGAGCCTGGCTTAAACAGAAATTTTAGTGATAACTATCACATTAATATCATCATCGTCGCCATCATTATCACTGTGATGATTATCTATCATCAACCATGGAATGTGAGCTACTCAAGGTTGATTTCATGGTGGAAGAACCCTTGATGTCTAGGAAAGTAGCACTAACTCTATTTCCTGGATATTTTGCAATGGTGTATGTTTCATGTTCTGAGTAAATAAAACTATCTGTACAACTTTGATCACATATGTTTGAACGAGGGTTAGGTCATGAGCTGAAAGCATCCATATATTGGCCAGATATGAACATGGAAAATCACCTCTGAGGTGACAAGTGTGAAATTTTTCCCAACAGGAGTTCTCCAAATTGGATATTACCAAGCATACCAAATAAAATCTCTCTTTTTAGAATGTGAACACAGAGAAGGTAGCAATGAGCAGGATCATCACTAAGCTTGAATATAACCCAAATGAGCCCATGCTATTTTTATGGTTCTACTTGAGGACCTGGAAATCTCAGTTTTAGTGCTGATAGCCAATGTTTTAGAAGAAAGACATCTCTTGTTGCCCTATAGTCTACATATAAGTATACAAATATATTTGCAATTCCTCCTATTAGTGAGGCATAATTATATATGTCTCTTCTTTTGAAAGCCTGAGTTGTATTATACATCACTCTCAAGTGTATGTCTCTTATTTCCTGTCTTGGCACACAACTTTAGCATCTCCTGGTGTGTATTTCAATGAAAAGACTTGATTTTTGTCTCTCCTCTTACCTTTTCATTTTTTTGGTACACTTCTCTAGTCCTCCTTTACTGTGGTTCTCTAGGATCAATCTCAATAAAGAATATTATTATAGTGAGAGGCATTGGTTCAGAAACAATTGTTTTTTGTAGCTTTTGGAAACTTTTCCTCTTCTAATCTTTGTGATTCTTTTGGGATTATCAACCATATGATCCCTACTTTTCCAGCCTCAGAGGTAAGCACCTGACTCAGCCTGGCCAATAAGAGTACTCCATTCTCCTTAAACGTTTTACAGTTATTGGTCTGTGCTTGGGCACTATACTAGTTTGCTAGGGCTGCCATAACAAAATACTGTAGACTGGGTGGCTTAAACAATAGAATTTTATTTCCTCACTGTTTTGGAGGCTAGGAAGTCCAAGATTAAGGTGTTGACAGGTTTGGTTTCTCCTAAGGCCTCTCTTCTTTGCTTGCAAATGGCCATCTTTTCATTGTGTCCTCATATGGCCTTTCTTCCGTGTTTGTGCATCTCTGGTATCTCTTTGTATATCCAAATTTGCTCTTCTTATAAGAACATCAGACAGATTGCATTAGAGCCCTGTGATGGTTAATTATATGTGTCAATTTGGCTGGTCATCACACTCAGATATTTGGTAAAACATTAGTCTGGATGTTTCTGTGAGGGTACTTTTGGATAAGCTATGACTTTGAGGAAAGTAGATTGACCCTCCATAATGTGAATGGGCTTCATCCAATCAGTTCAAAGGCTACATAGGACAAAAGGCTGACCTCTCCCAAGCAAGAGGAAATTCTGCCTGCAGACTGCCTTCAGACTTCAGCTGCAATATCGGCTCTTGCTGGTTTGCCAGCAGTCTTCCTTTGAACTCAAACTGCCACTTTTTCCTGAGTCTCCAGCATGCCAGTCTCCTCCATTAGGTTTTGCACTCCCCAAGCCTCCACAATCGCATGAGCCAATTCCTTAAAATAAATCTCTCTCTCTATATATACACATCCTATTGGTTCTGTTTCTCTGGAGAACCCCAATACAAGCCACACATATGACCTCATTTAACCTTAATTACCTCTTTAAAGGCCCTGTTTCTAATTATAGTCACATTCTAAGGTACTGAGGGTTAGAGCTTCAATATATGAATTTTGGGGGGACATAATTCAGCCCATAACAGGCACATTTCCAAATGAGGGCCAATCAAAATCCTTTGTTGGCACCGATGTGGATACTGAGGGAGAAATATTTGAACTCTTACACTGGAATGATGAGTTTTAAGAATCTTGTAAACCTGGATCTGCTTGCAGCCATCTTTGCTCCCTGATGAAGAGTCTATTGAGAAGGAATCCAGCTCAAAGGAAATCAAGCCGAGATCTAGATAGAGAAAACCCCTCACAACATAACAGGAGAAAATGGAATCTAGCTACATCTAAAGTCAAATACGTGGACTTTCAGATATGAGAGATAAAGCTAGAAATGATGATCTCTCTTCGTTGCTCCTAATTCTAATCAGTCAGATATAAAAATCACTTAAATTATACCTCTGAAACACCTCTTGACTGTTATTATCTGTTTCATCTCAATCTAGCTCCCTTGGTTTAGTCTCTCATTACCTCTTGACTGAACAATTATAACAGCCACTTGTCTCTAGGCCCTCTCTCTCCCCAAAACCTATCTTTCATACCTGACTTCTGATAACATGTCCCATTTTCATTTGGGAATCCAGCCCTTTCCCCCCTTTCAATCCATGTGGTTCTAATGGTGTTGATTCCATTTCAGCAACCTGGGTGCCACATAATCTAGACCTAGCCAGTGAAAATCCCATATTACCATGGCAACAGTAATTGACACAGGTATGAGCACCTGACCCAATCAAACCAATCAGAGATGATGATATTCGATTCTAGGACTATTTTCTGCATTATCAAAGGAGTAGGTGCACATTTCAGTCTGCAAAAAAAACCAGGGGATATGAGCCCAGGAATGGCTGGCAGCCAAATTGTGGCCAAAAGGTAAATCCTAACTGATAATGGAGTTAACACAAAAATGATGTTAATATTGTTAACACTGAGCAACAGTGTGGGAGAGAAATCAGATCCTGAAGACATCTATTAAGCCCTTGTAACCAGCTATGCTTGACCCTGCTGCCATAGAGTGCAATTCAATAGATCTGTGGAGGAGCCCAGAAACTTAAGTTTTAGAAAGCACTCAGATACCTTCTATAAAGTTCGTATACAGAGTTCCCTTTGCAAAACTATGATATAGATTCTGTCCCTCTGACTTCACTCTTGACTCAAATTCCCCATTAACCCCACTCTTCTGCCAGCAAAAGGCTGTGCAACCCCATCTGGCTCCTCCAGCCCAGTGATTCTGAGTCTGTGGCCTTTTGAGCTGGAGGTTTTTCTACATCAACTTTTATACTGTCTTGTGTGCTTTGAATCCATGCTAGACGGTTTCTATGTTGTTTCTAAATGTATCCATTTAAGATGAGTCCTGGAAAAGATGAGTCATTCATTAGCTTACACAGAAATGCCTACAAATTTGAGTCTCTCTTTCTTCAATAGTTTTTGGAGTTTTTTTGCTGAATTCATTTGGAAGTTGGTGCTGATGATTTTGAGTTTCTTCCTTGATTCACTGAGAAATAAGGGAAAAGCAGCTAAAAGTTATGTGTGAAAGTGGCAGATATAGCCTTAAGCTTTGAAAGTAGACAAAAGAGAGATTGTATTAAAGATGGACCATTCTCTAAACCTAATGAGAATTCCACATATGGAGCAAATAAGGGAAGTGGAAAAAAAGAGAGTAAATGAGAGGCAGAGTCACTTGGGAGCAATATCCATAGCCCACAGATCTTAGGGTCTTCTAAAATGGACAAACCTAGGTTCAAAATTCTGAGCTTATTCACCTCCCTTTCAGAATTTTACTCTACCCTCTACTTCTCACACCAAATCATAAGATAAATTTGGAGCAGAGGAATAACTTGCAGGGCAACATCTGGGCAACATCTCCCTCCCATAATTAATCATATTATTAATGACATTTTCTTTGATGAATCCTTTAGTTTCTGTGACCCATCGTTTTCCCCAAGAACAATCTCCAAAAATTGCAAGAAAGATGGTTTTATCATTTCTGTATGCAAGACATTTACCTAACCTATTGTGAGTGAAAGTTTCTAGTCTGAAGCCAACCCCTTCCTCAGGCTTCTCTGCCTTATATACCACTCAGCCATGAAAAATATCCCAAATCATAAATTCAGATCTAGAAGAAATTACTTCCATATTACTTATGAATGTGGAAGTTGAAATGATGCATATGATTTTAAAGGACTGAATTTTACTGAGACTTCTTCCTCTATCCCTTCTTAGTACCCTGAGTGTAGAGACTGAAAATTGTACTTTTTTCCTATCCACATTATGGGATCTATACACATCAATATTAGTCCTAGGCACTTGGTAGAAAAAATATTTTTATTCAATGAATGATTGAATGAATGAAATGAGAGTGAATGCGAAGCCAAATCAACACTTGCAACAATCTCTAAAGTTTCTTCATTAGCTCCGTTCAATTATTTCACAGTGTCTTTTATTAAAGTTGGCTCATTTGTGAAGTCAAATTTAGAATGAAACCAAAGTATAATTGTCGCAGTTTATATTCAACAGGAAGCAGGTACAAAGACAAGGATTTCTGTATGATTTATTAAGGGAGTGTTCCCAGAAGAAACCAGGAAGGGAGTGAAAGAAGCAGGAAAGAGAAGGGGAAGAAGTCAAGCAGGGTGCAGTTTCAGGCATCATACTAGCCTTCAGTCTATGCTGCACGGGGCTCTGGAGCACAATCACATGGCAGAGTTTGGCCCATCTCAAGGTAAAGGAGCTGGGCGTTCATACTCCTTCAAGAATGCCTCACAACTCTCCAACTGGAATGAAATTCCCATGCATTTCTGGCTTCCGATGTGTCTGATCAAAGCAGTTCTGGAAGCCCAGGGGTAGGCCTCTAAACAGTTTGTAGGTGCAAACCCTTAGGAGAAACTCACAGAAATGCAGGATTTACTCACAAAACCAGTAAAGAAGATGTGGGGGACATCAATAGCATTGCTACAATACTTAAACCAATGAGAAAAAATGAAAGTACCTACTATATTATCAAACAGAATTGAGTTTAAGTCTTATCTGAGCACTTTTGTATGTGTCACATGAGGCAAGTTACCAGGTGTCCTTGATCCTTGGTTTCCTCACCTGTAAAATGCATATGATAGTAACACCTCCACTATGTTTATAAGGACTAAATTAGAAAATATATACAAAGCAATCTAAAACTGTGCCTCCTTTATTATAACCACTAAGTAAATGTTAATTATCAACACTATCATCCTCATTGTCTTCACCATTGTTGGAGACAGAACCTTGGTAAACCTCGAATTTTTGACATTTCCTTAATGCCTAAATTCCAGACTGTCTTGCTTTTTTCTGGCCCTGAAATTTTCAACACTCCAGCTCAGTTTTTCAGCCTCAGGAAGTATTTTAGCTCTCCTCCTCCTCCACTTCACCCTCCTCCTTCCATATCTTTCTAATGCTCATGCCTGTGTTCCTCCTGACTTTGACTTTGAAACCAGCCAAGTCATTCTTCAGCCAATACTGGGCTGATCCAGAGAAGGGTATGGATACAAAATTAATGGATATTGTCAGTTAGCCACATTGTGAAATTAATGGGATTATCGCCAGCAACTTGGAAGGCCTGCCAGAAAGTAAAAGTGACAAAGACTTCTGGCAGCAACAGTGCTGGGATGATGAGGTTTTCTTAAAAGACAGCAAAGGAGAGATTGCAAAACAGAACTACTGAGGCTCAGAACCGTTGAGTGTCTTGGGTAGCCACAGAACCTTTGAGGCATGATTTCAAGTATCTCAGCTGGTAAATTAATGTCTGATCTAAGTAAGGAGGGGTGAGAAAGAGCGGTGTGTTTTCAGACGAACCTCTTCCTGGGCATTTCCAGTACTAAGCAAACTGGAAATGGAGAGGGCTTGAACTTTTAAGGCCCCCATAAGACTTGCCAGGTTTGTCTGTCATTAGTCCCTCCTGCTTGGGTTGGGACACACAACTCATGTTTTTGTTGTTTGGAAAGTCAAGAATATCCCCATTCAGTACTTTAAAACCCTTCCTTTTAAGAGTTTGTCCTTGGCCCTAATCAAGGAAGGGCCTGACATTTAATTACTAATATTTACCCTTAATTATGGAAATACCTGACAAATACAATAGATTCCCAGAACCTGGCCTCGGCACTCCTGTGAGGCACCTGGGTGACACAGCGGGGAAAAACATTGTTGCTCTTTGGCATTTGTTATTGTTGGTGTTAAGATGCTTAATGACGCAATAATCTGAAAATAAGGGGAATACAACCACATTATTCATGTCCTTAGAGAGATCACATTTCATATTAGAAAGGAAAAATTGCAGAGAAATTAGGCAAGAAAAAGAAATAAAATCATCCACTTTGGAAAGGAAAATGTAAAACTGCCACTATTTGCAGATGACATGATATTATATATAGAAAACTCTGAAGACTCCACCAAAAAACTGTTAGAACTAATAAATTCAGTAAAGTTGTAGGATACAAAATCAATATGCAAGAATATGGTGCCTTCCTATGCACTAATAACAAACTACCAGAAACATAAATTAAGAAAACAATCCCATTTACAATTGCATCAAAAAGAAAAAAATACCTAGGAATAAATTTAACCAAGGATGTGAAAGGCCCATACACTGAAAACTATAAGATATTGATGAAAGAAACTGAAAACACAAATAAATGGAAAGATAGTCTGTGCTCACAGATTGAAAGAATTAACATTGTTAAAATGTCCATACTACCCAAAGCCATCTACAGATTCAGTGTAATCCCTATCAAAAGTCCAATGGCATTTTTCACAGATATAGAACAAACAATCCTAAAATTTGTATGGAAACACAAAAGATCCCAAATAGCCAAAGCAATTTTGAAAAAGAAGCTGGAGGCATCACAATCCTTGTTCTCAAACTGTATTAAGAAGATATAGTCATCATAGTACGGTATTGGCATAAAAACAGACACGTAGATCAATGGAACAGAATAAAAAGCCCAGAAATAAAACCACACATACAAGGTCAATTAATTTATGACAAAGAAGCCAAGAATATACAATGGGGAAAAGACAGTCTCTTAAACAAATTGTGTTGGGAAAACTGGACAGCCATATGCAAAAGAATAAAACTGGACCTTCCATTACACATACACAAAAATTAACTCAAAATGGATTAAAGACTTGAATGTAAGACCTGAAGCCATGAAACTCCTAGAAGAAAACATAGTCAGTCTTGGCAATAATTTTTTGGATCTCAATCCAAAAGCAAAAATGAACATATGGGACTACATCAAATTAAAAAGCTCTGCACAACAAAAGAAATCATCAACAAAATGAAAATGCAACCTACTAAACGGGAAAAAATTTTTGCAAATCATATATCTGATAAGGGGTTAATATCCAAAATATACAAAGAGCTCATACAACTCAATAGCAAAAGAAAAAAAAAAAAAACACAATTCGCTTAAAAAATGGGCAGAAGATCTGAGTAGATATTTTTCAAAAACAGACATACAGATGGCCACCAGATATATAAAAAGATGCCCAACATCACTAATCATCAGTGAATGCAAATCCAAACCACAATGAGAGATCACCTTATACCTGTTGTAATGGCTATTATTAAAAAGATAAGACAACAAATGTTGGTGAGGATGAGGAGAAAATGGGACCTTGGTGCACTGTTGGTGGGAATGTAAACTGGTGCACCCATGATAGAAAGCAGTATAGATGTTCCACAAAAACTTAAAAAAAGAACTACTATATGATCCAGCAATTCCACTTCTGGGTATTTACCTGAAGAAAACGAAAACATTAACTCAAAAAGATATACACATTCTCATGTTCATTGTAGCCCTATATACAGTAGCCAAGATATGGAACAACCTAAGTGTCCATTGATGGATGAATGGATAGAGAAGATGTGGTGTGTGTGTATGTATACATATATATATATATATATATATATGAATATTATTCAGCCATAAAAAAGAATGAATCTTGCCATTTGTGACAACATGGATGGAACTTGAGGACATTATGCTAAGTGAAGTAAGTCAGACAGAGAAAGAAAAATACCATATGATCTCACTTATATGTGGAATCTGAAAAAAAAATAAAAGCTCATATATACAGAGAACAGATTGGTGGTCGCCAGAGGCAGGGGTGGAGGATAGGTGAAATGGGTCAAAGGCACAGCCTTCCAGTTATAAAATAAATAAGTCAAGAGGATGTAATGTAAAGCATGGTGACTATAGTTAATAATACTGTATTGTATATTTGGAAGTTGCTAAAAGAGTAGATCTTAAAAGTTCTTATCACAAGAAAAAAAATTTGTAACTGTATGTTGACGAATGTTAACTAGGCTTATGGTGGTGATCGTTTTGCAATATATACAAATATCGAATCATCATGTTGTACACGTGAAACTAATATAATGTTTATGTCAATTTATACCTCAATTAAAAAAAGATAGTGAAAATTTAGTTTGGTCCATTTTTTGTCACTCATTTGATCTATTTAACAGAATCATCAGTTAACCTAAGATGTCAATTTAACGCAGACTAAAATTTCTTTGTTGAGAGATGCTGCTTGGAGGCACACCAATTGGACGCGTACGAAAGATTTATGCCACATTTTATTGCTATTTCTTTGCTCATCTAAGATTCCAACTTGGCAAAGGAGATCCTAGGAAATAATCACACTTCCACCAAATTATCTTAAGTCTTGAAAGTGATAGCACTAGAACTTGAAGCCAATCTTGAATGCATATACAGGAACACATGGCCCCTATCTGTAAATGCCATAGAGCACTAAATGAATAATGTATCAGAACACAAAATATTCAGCACACTGTAGATTACTGGTGGCTGTATCAAAAAGGCAGGGTAGGAGGCATCCATCACTTCATAAAATGCACCTCTGCACTTCACCTCACAGGATGAGGAACCATGGTAGCTTCATGATGGTAAACATTGCAACCTGGTTTCTTGCTCCTTTACCATCTAGCCACAAAGATGAAAAGAATATGGAGATTTAAATTCATGATACTGGTGTGCTGCTGTTCTTGTGTAAAAGTCTGAGAAGAGAAATTTAGAAAAAAAATATGCCAGGTAGTTTCCAAGACCCAATGAATCAAAGAACCCAAAATATCTTAATTATTTACAACTATTACGCCTCGCCTCCTGCACTGTGCTTAGTGCTGAGGGACAAAACTATCTGTTTTAAAAAGAATATAGTCTAGTCGAGAAGGCAAGCCTATACTATATGCAAAATGGAGAGGACAAGACTCAACATAGAGGGAAAGAGCACAGGACATACTGAAGTTGTCAGAAAATATCTCGGATGAAGGGAGATCCATGACAAAATGCTCTTAAACTAGATCAGTAAACCCTCGTGCCTGAAGAGATGTCACACAAAAGATGCTTACATTCCTGATGGGAAAAAAGAAAACTTGATTAAGCTGACATCTAGGTACAGTAGAGGCAACTCCAACTTTCAATCTTCAATTTTTAAATTTAATTTTAATTCCAAAGTGTGTTCTGGAAAATGGGGGATACATACACCAATTGCTATATACTGGTGATGCTCGTGTGCTGCTCATTGTGTAGGTTTATCTAAATGAGTCAAGGTTCCCCAGGCCCCATGCTTCCCCTAGTCCCTCCACCTGTCCAAGTCACCCTCATCCATCAGGGCACAACTGAAGTTCTGCTTTCTCCATGAAGCCTTCTCAAGTGATTCAGTCATTTATTGTTCATTCATGTTTCAAATGTTAATCTTGCTTCCTCCAACAGGATTGTATTATATTTTTTAAAGTAGAGTCTATGCAAGACAAAATAATGTTATATGTTTATCAAACCATATAAATTCTCTAATGGATAAATGGAAGATTAAGTTTTCTTGCCTCTAGGTGAAGTTATGTGATCACTTATCCAATACAATGTGAAAGAAAGTGATGTTCACCATTCCCAAGCCTGACTCCTAAAAATCCACCCATTCATGATTTTCCTGTATCATCCCTTTTCCATAGAGAACAATATGTTGAGGATAGCCACGTCTGAGGGTGGAAGGAGCCTGGATTCTTGAGTCAGTGTTTGGAGAAGAGCTACTCAGGAGTACTCACTGACAGCAATGGTCTCAGAAATATGAGTAAGAAATAAAATGTTGTCATATTAAGCCATTGAGACTCTGTGATCGTTTATATAGGATTTAATATTTATTACTCTATTTAACATAGTATTTTTTTATGTTTAACATTCTATTGAAGTATAACACACTTCAGTATGTTTTATATGACGTATAACATATAAAAATTAGTGTACAATTTGATGAATTTTCCCAAACTGAACACATCTATGCAGTCAGCACCAATATCGAAAAAAGAACATTACCTGCTCCCCAAAAGGCCACCCTCACGTCCTCCGCGAGTGAAAGCCTGGAAGAGTTACCGGCACCATGGCTTCCAACAGCATGCATTAGTTTTGCGCCTTTATAGAAATGGAATCATGAGACTGTAGTTGAATGGGTTACCACTAGAGTCCTCTCCTGAGACAACACAACCCTCCTCACGCTAGACTTGGTCTCCCAAACTGCAGTCTCCTGAGCACTTATCTTCTCCTTCTACAATAAAGCCAGTGGTTTCTCATGTCACAGAGTACAAGGAGAGAGGGATAGACGGCTGAGCACCAGGATTTCTAAGTGGCTGGGTCCACAGTCAGAAGGTTCCCAGGGACAAAGGTGAGTACAGAAGCACCATCTGGGGCTTTGTTTTCAAATCTCTCTGCAATGTGCCAGTGAGCTGGTGTTGCCCAGAGAGCATGAGGACTCCTTCTTCCCAGAAAAAGGCCCAGCTCTCTCAATGGCTTTTATTCCAGTTCCAAACCCTAACCTCAGCCCCTCAGCTTTTACTATCCTAAACGAGATAAGGGGAAGGCCAGGAAGAACACGCCATGGAAAGAAACAAGGAAAAGAAAAAATGAAGTAGCATATAGTGATTAAATATATAGATGTCGAAGTCAAGCAGAGTTAGGTTTGAAACACTACTCTGTCATTTATTAGCTTTGTCAACTAATACTCTGATTCATTATGTTCTAGTATCTGCATGATATTCCAAAGTGCAGCTGTTCTGTAATTAAGAAAGCCATGCGCCACTGGGACAAGTGGGTGACTATCAAGGGACATCACAGGCGAGTGTTTTGGGAGTGCTCTGTATATACACACTCGCTTGTGTTCCGTTGCTTGCCACTAACTACAATCTGTAATCAGCATCCTTGTACATATATCTTTAAAAACCTGGAGCTCTCATTTTTATGGGACAGATTCAAATAGCGGCCTTCTGGGACAAACGGTTGACGTAGTTTCAAGTTGTGACAGCTGTTACAAGATTGCTTTCAAAAAAATTCTGTGGCAATTTACATGTTCATCAGTAATGTATGAGCATCCTTTTACCCAAATTCCTGCCAGCAAGAGGTGTTAGCTTTCTTGATTTTTGTTTGCTTTTGACTTTTCAAACATAGGCAAAATAAAGAAAATAATATAACAAACCCCCAAACGCCCATCACCCAGTTTCATCAACATACCACTTCTGTAGCCCTGTATTTTATCTCAGTTTGTGAGATATAATTTATGTCTAGAAAAATTTATCCTTTTTAGTGTACAGTTCTGTGAGCCTTGATGAATGCATATCGCTGTATAACCATCAGAACAGTCACGATACAGAGCTTTCCATCACACTATAAAGTCCCTTTGTGCTCCTTTATGATCAAACATTCCCCCCACACCCTAGTCCCTGGCAAGCACTGCTATCTTTTTTTCCCTATATTATTGCTTTTTCCAGAATGTCATATAAATGCAATCATACAGAACGTAGCCCTTTGAATCTGGCTGCTATAATTTAGCATAATCCATTTGAGATTCATCCATACCATTCCTTGTATCATAGCATGTTCCTTTTTACTGCTGAATAGTATCCAATTGTAAGGGTGTGCCAGTGATCATTTATCTATTCACCAGTTGAAATTTTCGGTAATTTGAATATAGTTGCAATAAACATTGATGCCCAAATGTTTGTGTGAACATAAGCTTTTACTTTTCAACAAAAACCTAGGAATGAAATTACTGGGTCATATTGGTTAGTATATATTTAACTTTATGAAAAACTGCAAACTTTTTTTCCAGAGTGGCTGTAACATTCTACATGTCCACCAACAATGTATGAGAGGTCTAGACCCTCTATATTCTCTCAAGTATGTGGTACTGTCAGCATTTTTTTTTAAGCCACACAAATAGGTGAGTAGTGATTTCTTATTGTGGTTAAATTTGCATTTTCCTAATGATGAAAGATGCTGAGTACCTTTTCATGTGCATATGTGTATTCTTTGCTGAAACATTGTTCAATCTTATTTTTTAAATTGGGTTGAATGTTTTCATCTTATAGAATTTTGACTTGTGCTTTGAAAATGTTTTTTCTCAGTTTATCTTGTCTTTTCATTTACTCGACAATGTCTTTATTTTTTAAATTTACACAAGAAAATTGACTTGGTGATGGTGCACAGTTCTATGAGTTTTAACATATATATACACACACATACATATATGCATATATATATATACACACACATACATATATGCATATATATATATACACACACATACACACACACACACATACACACATATATATGGGTCCATGTAAACAACAGAATAATCAGTGCACAGAAAGTTCAATTACTCAAAAAAAAAAAAAAAAACCCTCATGCTATCCCTTTATATTCACTCTGACTTCCCAGCCATAACCCCTAGAAACCACTGATATATTCTCCATACCTGTAGATTTATCTTTTTGAGAATGTCATGTAAGCATACTCATACAGTAATAACCTTTGGAGACCAGGTTCTTTCACTCACTCTTGCCTTTGAGACTCATGTAAGTTGTGTGTGTAACAATTCTGTTCCACTATACTGCTGAGTCTGAGCTGCATTCCATTGTGTGGATGTACCTCAGTTTGCACATCCATCCATCTATTAAAGGACATTTGGGGGCCGGCCCTGTGGCTTAGCGGTTAAGTGCACACGCTCCGCTACTGGCGGCTCCGGTTCGGATCCCGGGCGCGCACCGGCGCACCGCTTCTCCGGCCATGGTGGGGCCGCATCCCACGTACAGCAACTGGAAGGATGTACAACTATGGCTTTGGGGAAAAAAAGAAGGAGGATTGGCAACGGGTGTTGGCTGAGAGCCGGTTTTCCTCAGCAAAAAGAGGAGGATTAACATGGATGTTAGCTCAGGGCTGATCTTCCACATGAAAAAAAAAAAAAAGAAAAGGACATTTGGTTTGTTTCCAGTTTGGGTCAGTTATTAATAGGGCTGCTGTAATAACCATGTAGAGATTTTTGTGTGAACATATATTTTCCTTTTTCTAAGATATATTCCCAAGAGTGTAATTGCTGGGCCCCCCAGTGGAGTATGGTAACTTTATAAGAAAATGCCAAACCATTTTCTAGAGTGGCTATACCAGTTTTCATTCCCACCAGCACTCTATGAAGAGTTCCAGTTGCTATGCATTCCTTGTCAGCTCTTGGTATTGAATGTTTTATTTTAGTCTTTCTACTTGTTGTGTGGTAGTATCTCACCATGATTTTAATTTGCAATGGCTAATGACTTTAAATCACTTTTCATGTGCTTATCTGTCATCTTTATATCCTCTTTGGAAAAGTGTATGTTCATGTCTTTAGCCCTTTTTTAAATTGGGTTTTTGGGTTTTTTGTTTTCTTATTTTTGAGTTTTGAAAGTTATTTATATATTCTGGTTAAAATCTATTGTAAGGTATATGGTTTGCAAATATTTCTCCTAGTCTGTAGCTTATCTTTTCATTCTCTTAATTGTATCTTTTGCATAATTAATATTTTTAATTTTGATGGAGTCCAATTTATCAAATTTTTCTTTTGTGAATTTTGCTTTGGGTGTCATGTCTAAGAATTCATCACCAAAGTCACATAGATTTTTTTCCTATGTTTTCTTCTAAAAGTTTTATAGTTTTACATTTACGTTTAAACTAATGATCTATTTTGAGTTAATTTTTGTATAAGGTGTAAGATTAAATAATAGTGTTTTATTTTTCTTGGTTTTTGTTTTATTGCCTACGAGTATCTAATTGTTCCAGCACCATTTGTTGAAAAGGCTCTTCATTGAGTTGCTTTTGTAGCTTGGTCAAAAATAAAATATCTGTGTCTATGTGGGTCTATTTCTAGATTCTTTATTCTATTTTATGGAGCTATATGTCTATCTCTTTGCTGATACCACAGTCTTGATTAAAATTGGGTAACCACATTCTTTTTCAAAATAGTTTTAGCTATTCTAGTTCTTTTGTATTTACATATAAAATTTAGAATCAGCTTATAGATGTTTACCAAAATAAAATCATGCTGGAATTTTATAGGTATTGAGTTAAATCTAGAAATAATTTTGGAAAGAATTAACATATTTCCTATGATGATTCTCCAATCCATGAATATGGTATGTCTCTCCATTTATTTAGATCTTTTGATTACTTTCATCAGTGCTTTGTAGTTTTCGGTATACAGATACTGTATATTTTTTGTTAGATTTATACCTAAATTTTTTAAATTATTTTTTCATTATTCTAAATGGTAAAATTTTAATTTTGGCTTCCAAATGTGCCTTGCTAGTGTATAAATATCCAATTGATTTTTATGCTTTGACTTTATCCTGTGACTTTACTAAACTCACATTGATTCTAGGGTTGTTCTTTGTTGTTGTTGTAGGTTCCTTACAGATTCATGTTATCTACAAATAGGGACTGTTTTAGTTATTCCTTTCCAATTTATCTCTCTTTTAATTCCTTTTCTTGCCTTATTACATAAGCAAAGACTTCTAGTCCAATTTTGAGTGCAAATGGAGTAAGTTTATATCTTTCATTACATTTGAAAGATTAGAGGCAAGA
Organism: Diceros bicornis minor; assembly: GCF_020826845.1. Lineage (NCBI taxonomy): Eukaryota > Metazoa > Chordata > Mammalia > Perissodactyla > Rhinocerotidae > Diceros > Diceros bicornis. The sequence goes on from NC_080745.1 coordinate 73,179,250, forward strand.
AAGGACTTTAGTTGGATTGACCTGTTGACACTGGGAGCAATAGTCTCAAAAGCACTCAGAACACATAGTTGTGGCCACGCCCAAAGGACTGTCTGATTTGTGCCACAGGACCTGAGGGGAGCATTGTGGGACCTCCTGAGTGACAATGATGAAGGGTACACAGGGTAAAAGACTTCTGCTGCCACCACTGCCACCCTCTGATAATGCTGACCAGAGGCAGCATCATATTCAAAACTCAGATAAGTAAGAGCACTAGTGGCTCTTGCCCAGTGGTTAGTTGTAGACTGTCTGTAGACCAGACCTCTGAATTCGTCTCATGTTCAACATGAGTAGGCATCACCCAAAATCAGGGTGTTAGCACTATACTGGAAATAAATCTCATGTAATCTTGTGAAAGATTGGTCAGCAGGAACATTCCACTTACCAAGTTGCTTTCCTGAAATCAGACCCTGACTAAAACCCCTGGGACAATCTCATAGTCACCGTCCCAGAGCTCCATGGGGCCTGTGGTCAACACAATGTGTGAAGTAGATGGTTGGAGAGTGTCCCCAAAGAGAAAGATCCACATGTCCCCAAAAACCACGTGGATCTTGGTCCAGGCTGGGGTACCTTGCCTGAATGATACTGCCACATTGGCTGGTCCTAGGCACCATAGAGGACTCCAGAGTTTGGGGGCTCCTGAGGCAAGGTCCTTCTTGCCCAAGTCTAAGGGTGGTACTGTTGCCCTGCTTGAGAGTTTAAACATGACCATACACAATGTAGAAGGCATGGTTCCCAAAGAAAATTCAAGAGATCCTTCCAAAGCAAAGAGAAAGGGATGTTTGGCCATCATAAGCAACAGATATCTACTGTAGATAGTTATGGCATTATAGTAATAATAGCTATCATTCTTTATAATGAGAGCTAATGCTCTCATTACAGAGCATAGAGTACTCACTCTGTGCCAGGCACTGTTCTAAACGCTTTTCACATATTAACTCATTTTGCCTTCAAAACAACATTATGAGGGAAATAATATTATTAGCCATTTTTTTTACAGCTTAATAAACAAAACACAGAGACGTAAATGACTTATTCAAGGTCATAGAGCAACCAAAGAGTGGAATTGGGATTTGAACCCAGGTCACCTAGCACCAGGGTTTGCAGCCTTAAACTCTACTCTATATTGTTTTTCAAGCGTGCAATCTGTGCTCCATGGAGAAGTAGACCAGACAGTTTAAAGCAAAGGGAAGAAAAGACCAAAAAGCATTAAGTTTTTCCATTATACTGTTTTATTCCGTTTGCCGAAAGGGTTTTCAAATCATCATTTGATAGATCAGAAGAAAATTCATGGCCTCACTTTCACTGAAGGCTAGAAGATTAACCCACATACATGCACGCACAGAAACACAATAATTTTTGATGATTCAACACATGAAATTGGGATTTTGGAGCCTGTTTTCTACAAGTCCATCATTTTCCCCAAAATTCTGAAGCTTCGACTCCGGTATTATCAAAAGATCTCTTCCTTTTTTATTTAAAAATTAAAATCTTTTCGTGAAAGAAGTGAGATCACTAACACCATGCCAGTCAAAGTCCCTCATGAAAATATTGAATAGAGTCACATAATTGGAGACTTAGCAAAGCAAAGTAGATGTTAGACAGTGATAGTAAAATCAGACACTACCATTACCTGAGTGTCTCCAAACCCAGGCGTTTCATACTAGAAATGATTTACCAGTCTCAGGAGGGACATAAAAAAAGAAGCCTCAGATAGCATGTTTACAATAGCTAGGATATCAGTACTGTTGCGAGGTTGCTGCAATAATCAGGGTTCAGTCCACCTAAAGCATATGCCAAGGATACACAAAAAATAATGCCAAATAGAGAACTTTTATTGGATTGGCCTCTAAAACAGACAGATGTCCAATAGCAGAAGTGATACAAGAATATAACCAATTATCTCTAATCTTTCTATGAGTATTTATTATAATGGTGACCTTAATTCTGTACATGCGACTCCAATTAAAAATTACATTTACATGTGGACACTTGATACTTTTACCCCTGATCCCAAAGCTTAATAATAATTTTAAACAACTTTGTTCTTCTCTTTAAAAGCTGTTCACCTTCATGGCTTTTCAAGCCATTATATAATGTATCACTATATTCAGCTTATTCTGTGATGATTGCCATTATAATAGAAACCAAAGCAGAATCTCCAAAGACCTTTAGTAAATCTGCTTACTTGGGAAGAAATATGTAAAAATCCTTAGAGCCAGAATATCTTCTCCAAGTCATTTCCATATCTATATCTATGTAAACCTCACTTGTACCCACCCATATGTGTCTTGGAAGGCAGAGTCAGCCAATGTTTAGATAATAAATGTTATTAAAGAATTACAGTACAGATAGGGATAGAATGATGGAAGGAGGATAGTATTATGTTGAAAACTTCATTTTAATATAAAATTATAGAATATTTATCTGGCACCAAAAAAAGAGAAGAAAGGTTGCTAAGTAACCTTGACTTTTACTTCACTAATATTGTTTCACACATAAGAGAGACTTCTCCAGGATGAAAGCAAGATAAGACCTCATTTTTGAAGGAGAGAGCAGATAGCTTGTGCAGGAAGTGTATTCCATTGGTCACAGTAACCAAGGAAACTACACATTTGTTACTACCCCAGGGGGGCCCTCTACTCACTGCAAGAGATGTCAATAGTCAAGAGGCAAGGTGGTAGGAGAGAAAGTGTTTTATTACAGCTTGCTAACAAGGGGGAAAATGGCTGACTAATGTCCAAAAGAACCATCCTATAGAACAAAGACTACAGGCCTGTTATACAGGGGCTGGTCTCCGGGTGGAGTAGACATTTGATAGCCAGGTGGGGCAAACATCTGGTCTTAATTCCTGATAATCTTTTGTTTTACTGGACATGCATCAGAGATTGGAGCAATGTCCTATATCCTTACTTAGTTTAAAGATAATAAGAACAAAATCTTTAATATGTATAGTAAAGGTTACTGTTTACGTGAGTGGCTCCAACAACTCCCCACTGTCAGTTGTAACCCAGCATAATCATATGCTAGGTAACGGGAACAGGGTCATTGTTTTCTGGTTGGCTACTTCCTGCTGAAAGGGGTCAGCTTAGGGGGCCCATCAAATGAAACAGAGTCGCTCATATTTTGCCACCATGACTCTGGAGAGGGAGTTGTCGAGTCACTGATGCAGACAGTTTAGAGATTAGTTTAGAAATACATTTGATCCCCAATTTAATGATAAGGAATAGCCAGAGTAGCCACATCGGATCTTTCAGTTGTCATTGATGATGGCTATCAGCATAGACTCTCTGCCTGGAAGTCATCACATTCCCAAGGAACTCAAAAGAACAAAGTTATCCACTTATTGCAGCTGAGAGGGGCCATAAAATCTGCAGACCATGTATATCTCCTGGAGGGTGCATATCCAACTGGGTTAGTTAATCAGAGGTCATCCAAAGTTATAATATCGTTTCTTTTCTACCATATGACTTCTCTTATGTCAACCTTATATTGAGCCGGTATCACATTCACATTGTATTTTTATAGTTTGGAGTTTCTCATCTCATCAAAGTAACTCCAGTGGCATTTAAATCTATATTTTGGAAAGAGGGAAGGAAGGAGGGAGGGAAGGAAGGAAGGGAGGGAGGGAGGAAGGGAGGGAGGGAGGGAGGGAGGGAGGGAGGGAGGAAGGAAGGAAGGAAGGAAGAAAGGAAGGAAGGAAGGAAGCAAGGAGGGAGGGAAGGAGGAAGGAAGGAAGGAGAGGAAGAAGGAAGGAAAGGAGGAAGGGAGGGAGGAGTTTTAAAAAGTTGTCGAAAGGGAAGAGCATAAGTTTTACAATAAATTATATTTACGGAAAATATGTATTAATTAAAAGAAATTGTGCTAGAATGAAAGCAAGAGAGAGGTCAGGAAGAAAGGTTAGATAAGCAAGAGATAAGAAGAAATCCATGATAAAATGAGTGAATAAATATTGGAAATGTCAGGTTGGAGACGTTTAATGAATCCCTGAGTTAATCAGTATACATTAGAGAAAAGAGTGGGAAAGCTTTAATATCACCCAGTGTTTGAGTGGCATCTTGAAAATTAATGAGAAAAGCAAGAATAAAACATCTTCTTAAGCATCAAGGCTCCTGAAAGAACAGAAATGCCAGTCATTCCTTCAGCTCACATTAAACAAATATTTAGTATCTTCTATGTGACAAGAATTGTGCTAGATCTTGAAAATTAAAGAATAGAGTGGACAATTCCCGCTCTCAAGAGCTTTCAGTCTAGATTGTGAGTCCCTGTAAGATACAGAAGAACTGCCTTATCCCAGATGGTTCAGCTAAATAAGGAAAAAATGTAGGAAAAAGAATGGGATGATAAAAAGCTGCAAAATGGAGTCCTCCCTGAGTACAGTCGCCAGGCAGATCCTATAAAGGATAGGGCAAAGCAAGTCACTGCTCTGCTTCAAAACCTCCAACGGGCTCCCCATTTCTCTCAGAGTAAAATGTCCTTAAAATCTTTAAAATGGGCAATAATGCCCTACACAACCTGACGCTCTCTTATCTTTCGGCTGCAGCTCTTACTAATCTCCCCTTCACTCATTCAATCCCAACGGTGCTGGATGGAACAGACACTGCTGCCACTCTTCCCTCTGCTAGAATATTCCTCTTGCAGACATCTCCATGGCTCTCTCCTTCACCTTCCTCAAGTCTTGGCTTAAATGTCACATCTCAACATGGCATTTCCTGGACAACCCATTACAAATGTGACACCCCCATAGACCAGCGTTTCTGATCCCTCTTATTTTTCCCATTTCAGGTATCTTCTAACACATTACATAACGCACATATTTATTGTGTTCCCACCACTCATTATCTGTCACTGGAATGTAAGTTACAAGAGAGCAAAGGGATTTTTATGTTTGTTTGTTTTCTTTTTTTACTCACTGTTCTATCTGCAGCACTTAGAAAAGTTACTGAAACAGATTATGCATTTAATAAATATTTGTTGAAACAATGAATGAATGTGAAAAGAACAGATATGTATGAAAACTCCTTTTGGGGTGTTTCATGTTGAGAAACAAATTATAAATTTGTATACCAAGTAAATATAGTTTATAAGAATTAAGTGAAACTTCATCCCTAAAGATCCACAGAGATAAGAAAACTGGCTGTTCTGAGTAGTATAGATGAGCATCTGTCTATAGGAAAATATGAAGAACCAGAGAATTTTTCAGGATCCTTTCACTGTTCTTCTGTTTTAAGAGAAAGTACAATTGGAAAAGAAGTGGATACCGTATATTTCAATGATCACACTTCTTGAAAAGTGTCTTTTTGTGCATTAGTATGGCTATATGTAAAGAGATGTCATTAGAGATTGTTCCATTTAAATATGTTCAGCCCGTACGATGCTGTATTGTTTTCTTGCAGTATTTAAATTCTCCACGTATACTGATGACACATTCTATTTAGAAAACAGGCATAATTGCAGTTGTTATCAGTATAATATAAACTTATTATCTTGTATTGAATATAGTATGACATGGTGAAAAAAAACCAGGAATCACAGGCATGCAGACTAGAGACACAGTTTCAGCTCTGATATTTACTGGGCATCTGGTCTTGAACAAATCACTGAACTTCTTCAAGTCTTCCATTTTCCTTTATATAAAATGGAGGGGGTTAATAATAACACTTACTCTCATGTTGTGGGAATTAAATAAGCTAATGAATGTAAAGCTTTTTCATAGTATTTGAGACTGAATGTCGTTAAAATATTGATGACAATAGCTACAATTAACTAAAGATTCTCTATAATCTATGGATGCCAAGTGGTTTCCATGCTTTATCTCTTTCCATCACAATCTTGTGAAGTGGAAACTAGTATAATCCCGATTTTACAGATGAGAAAATCAAGACTCATTGGGATTACCTTGCCCACAGGTTACACAGCAGAAAGCAGCAGAGCTGGGATGTCAACTCTAATCTTTTTGAGTCCAGAAGTAGAAAATATAAACACAAATCTATATGGTGCTCCATACACTAATATGCTAATTCCCTCACCATTGGATTTAAGAAAAACTTACACTGTCTTGAATTTTACTCAAAAGTAGATTGTGTTATAGCAAGATTTCAATATATTATCTATCCCTTAACCTGCCACAACATTTGCAACTTCCTCCTAATTATTATCGCTAAATAAATTCTCACTAAATATTATGATTATATAATGTAATGATTATATAATACATGATTGTATAATATAATGATTATTCTCACTAAATAAATTCTCTTCTCTGTCCTTACCACCTTTTTGTTGTGGTGAGGGGATATTCAAGGAGCTCTTTCTCATCTCAGTTTTCCTTTATCACCCTTTCTTTTCCCCAAACCGTCAATATCTAATACCTTTACCCAGAAAGGTCCCCGCTCTGGCCTGGTTCATCATTTTATCATTTTGCTTCCTCCTGCCTCAGACACTTTTCACTCTGTTTGTTGACAACTTCCAGGTACAGAGATGCTCTGAGATAATGCTATGTTCTAAGGGGAAGATCATACGGCCTCCATTTCTACCCAAGGAGAATTGCTTCTGATTTCTAAATTCAGCCTCCCAGTGCTTCCTGAAATAGGAACAAAATATTCTAAAACTCAGGTTGGTAGCTATTGTGATGATCACGGATGTAAGCTTGCTTGAATTCCAGACAAAGGAGGATAAGGAGAGGGCCTGAGGCATTTTTCAGATGAGAAGAAAAGTACATACAAACCAAAGAGCTGCAGATATGTAATACTACCATTCTGCTTTTCTGCATGAGACAAATATTTGAATAATAATTGCCAGACAGAAAGTACACTTACACACACCCCCACATAAATCAAGAAAGTTGAAAATACCCAGTAAATTCTGCTAAACAGTCAAAATGAGACACTAGATGAAAAAGAAAGCAGAGAGGCTGCATTAGTACACAGTGTAAACACACGCTGTTTCAAAAAACTCCTGTAAGGGAGGAAAATTTCCCACCCCAAAACGTGTCTCTTTGGTGTGAGGATTAATTGAGGCCATTATGTTTACGAAACAGAAAATTCAGAAAGTTTTTCCTTTTACCTCCCCCCTAAATGCCTGAAAGAATTTAGAGCCTATTCCATGAAGAGAGCTACCAGAGATAACTACAAAGAATATGAGCTAGGTGTGGTAGACGGGGGGAAACTTAGCAAGGCCTGCTGGTTCACAGTCTTCTCTGCTCCCCTTTGTCTCTGCATGGCAGTGCAAACATTTGTTTACCACACATTTGCTCTTCCCACCTCCCTGTGAATTGTCTTCCTCCTCTTTGAAGTCCCAGACCTCTATCCTCTTCTCCTTAGCTCTGAGTAGTATATAAGCCTCAATTGTCTGACTGTCGTCGGGCCTCACATTCTTATGGAACTCCTGTACATATAAAATTAAATTTGATTTTCTCCTGTTAATATGTCTCGTGTCAATTTGATTATCAGACCAGCCAGAAGAACCCAGAAGGATAGAGGAATAATTTTTCCTCCCCAACACTCCATATATTCTTTGAAGCTACACACAGCAAAGAAATTCTATGGATAGCGTAGACATGGCTAAAACCAAAATGAAAAAGGAAAAGCAAAGAGGAAGGACAGGGGTGACAGAGAACTGCAGTCCAAAGCTGAAGAAAGTCTTAAATACACAACTTATTAAGGCTCCTACTAGCTGTCAGATACATTTGACACTCTACGTTCATTATCTGAAAACAACTGCATAAGAGAGGCATTATTATCCACTTTATAGAGATTAGGAAATTAAGGTGCAAACTATTACCTAGAAATTATTTCTAGTCACAGGATTCAAACACAGATCTACATAATTTCAAAGCCTTTTCTCTCACACACTCTGCTATCCTCTTAAGAAAGAACGTTTGCAGATCCTGCTTTTTTGTTGGAATTACTGCCTAAGTACTCTGAGTTCTTGTGGGGAGAAATAAGGACTCCCAGTCCAGGGAGAGGAGGCCACTCTTAGCAACCTGGAAAGCATGAAGGGTCCAGTGTGTTGTTTTCAGCCACTTTACTCTTTATAGCCACATAATGATTGGTTACCATGATCTGTTAAAGTCTTTCTGTGCCAGAAGTGGGAATCCATTTAAATATGCACTTGAGCTTTATTTTTATTTTATGTCTACCTGCTCCATCAACACACCCTGCATTGAAAGCAATAAGGCAAATATGGTATTTAGTAGGCTTCTGGGTATATGAAAATGTCTGTGTTGGCAGGAGAATCTAATTACGGCAAGCAGGAAAAGAGATACTATCTGTTATGACTCCAAATCTCTTCCTAGAATGTGTTGGAGAACCATGATTATTTGGGACTTTTTGGAGTTGTTGGAGCAGGAAAAAAAGATCTGTTGATAGCTTATAGGTATAGTGATCATATAATTCATCCAAACTGGAACCTTTCTGATAGAGAAAGAGAATGCTTATTGGACAGGATGTGGGGCCAAACAGTCATAAACTGGGAATTTCCTGGATAAACTGGGAATTTTGGTCATACTGGTTATTTGTAATTCCATGTCCAAGGAAAGGTGAAGTTTCCATCCAAATGAAAAATTTTAGATCCCACTTGGGTAAGATTACTTACAACCTAGGGAGATGCTTCGTTTGCTCAAAAGGAGAAGACAGTTTGCTCAAATTTGGAGCAAAATTGACTCTGGACATCTGTGTATTATTTGAATAAAAAAATATATCCATTGCAATTGACTCAAATCCTTTCAACCCTGCATAGGTGACAAAATATGTAAAATTCTTTTCTCTGTTTGTTAAATGTTGTGAAATGCCAGGGATTAACTAGGTTTTCTAAAATTAAAATAATATTATCCTCTATTCCCACCACCATTCAGCCTATATATGGGAGCCTTATGCTGGTTTCCTCCAAACCAGCCACTTTAATATGTTTCAAATTTTATTAGTTAACAAATATATATAATTCATCCTTTTAGTTCCATTTTTTGCCTGCAGGAGCATTTCTGGAAATACTATATTTCCTGGTATGAAAAATGTCTGCCAAAAGAAATCTAAAATGGTTAACATCACTCAAGATCTATAGTCCTATATGTCTAAAATGGTGTGAGTTCCGTAAGGACAAGGGACCTTGTTTTAATTATGTTATCTATATTCCCAGCACCCCACATGGTGATTGACACATGATAAGTAATCCACACACATTATTATATGGAATAATTGATTAATGATTGAGAATGGCATTGGCAAACTGAGACGACTTGAACTGGCACATACTTTCTGCAAAAATATCACATAGCAAAAACTCACAGATAGAGTCCTCTCATCACATCTTAGTTTAATCCATATTCTTATTATGTGGCTGGAAAATTTTAGGTATAAAGCACCTAAATTATAGCACATGGCTTAAAGACTCAACCAAATGGATCCACAAAGTCTTCTGGGTCCCTGCTAAGTAGACGAATTTATTTGATGGCAACAAGTACAATAATTTCCACATTTAATTCTCATACATGATTTCCCTACTCCAGCAGAGTAGGCCCATCTGTGACAATGGCAGGGAGCCCACAGCAAGGTGGCAGGCTGTCCGCAGTTTGGCATAGGAAGAAAGAGAAGGGATAGTAGAGCAAAGCTGGCAGAACATACTGCCACAGGCTGCCAAGCCAAGCCAGTCATTCCATATCAGTAGCCTGAGCCCGCTCAATCCTGAACCTCTTTGCTTCCATTTGTGGCCATTAACACTCAAGGACTAATAATAACTGGAAAAGGAAAACCAATCAAAGCCAGGAAATACGGGTAAATAAGGAAAATCATAGAGTTGTTCAGTAGGGAGAAGAAACTGAAAAAGACATAAAATATGTAGGAATTTCCTGGGTATAGAATGATGGAGCTTGAAAGTAACAGAGTGCAAACTCCTCATTCTACAGTTGAAGAAACTGAGGTCAAGACAGGGGCAGAGATTTGTCCATTCTTACGGAATTGCTCTGTGCCGGTACTCTAATGACCTTGCATGTCTTCACATAGACCATGTAGAGTTAAATAGCACTTATACATTAATTCTGGATTCCTCTAGAAGTATATTAAGGGCCAAGAAAGCCAAATATTTCCAAGTGTCCGTCTATGAAATGGTGACTGTCTCTAGGCCTCGAAGGAAGAAAGAACAGTCTCCACCAGCGGGGCAAAATGGTTAAAATTAGGAGCCTAGTTTAGGATTAAAAAAAGAGGCAAAAATCCAAACTTTTCCCAGACACAGATCCATTCCTTGACCATGAACCACCACAACGGAGGCACAGATGGTTTGTGCACTTTTGAAAAAATGAAAGACAAAGGAAGCACAATGACCGTACAAGGAGAACAATTAAAAAGGCAAGGGAGTCTGGAGAGAGCCTCCAAAACAACCCATCAGAGGTGGCTCAATTTGGCAACAGAGCTGATGATCCAGCAACCCCCAGTCATGTGCTTTGTATCACCATTATTTGTTTGAGTTAATGGTCTACTTTTCAGACTAGACTATTTTCTATTTTTGTTTAATTTTAAGATCCTAGGAGGATCTTGAGTTTAAAAAAAAAAGAAAAAGCTCAAATGACATGTAAACTACCGCTCTAACGTTCTCAAAAACACCGATTAAGATAGTGTAAGGATGATTTCTCAGAAGCTCCATAATAGTAAACAAACAAATTTGCCTGGTTCCCCTAATTCCAAAAAAGTAGGTGGAAAAAGCAAAGCTGACATAAATATTCCTAATTTATAAGCTTCCTTCCACACCTTCTACCTGACACCCTTCAGGCTCCAGAAAGCTTGTGATATTTCTACTTCCCGATTGACTGGTAAGCTAGTGGCAGGAAAACTAAATAATAGCCTTGTCCAGTTCAGATGTTTTGAAGAATATTTTGTTATGCAAGAGAATCCAGGTGTTCACAAAATGACTTGCTCTGTTGAGGGATTCTTAGAAAATATTAATTTATTCTTTCTCAGGAATGGCAGATCCTTCTTTATGGAAAAAGATAACTCCACTGCCAGCCTCCCTGTCTCTTTGATTGTCATAGGAAATAGGCCTAATAAAGCTGTCTTTATATAAAATGAAAGGAGTTACCTACATGAAGACTCTTCAGACAGCTGTAAAAAACCCATTGAGCCAAAGCACCTCACCAATCTTTCTCTGATATTTAAAATATCTAAATCAAGGATTCAAACTTTCGTTCAACCACAAGGCAAAAGGCTTAAAATTAATACCCCTAAGGGGAGGAAAACACGAATTTCACAACTGGTTATAAATATCTGAGACGTTTTTTCTGAAAATAAATTGTAGGAGTGTTACGAAAAAGAGAGCATACTATGTGGACAAAATGTAGACTTCATGGTCAGGCGGAAAATAATGGAGATTTCAGGTTGGCCCTTCATTAGCTGTGTAACCTAAGGAATTTCCTTAAACCTTTCTGAGCTGGGTGGAGTGTTTGTAAGCACTGGAAAAAATGATTGCAGTGTCTCCAGTAGAGTCCAAAGCATACAGTGGTGATAATTACTGGAAGAAAGCAGCAGGATCATAAGGGTTGAGGGAAAAAGGGAGAGAGAACTAGGGAAAGAGAGGCACAGTAGAGAGGAGAGCCTGGAAATGCTATACAATAAATTGTTTATTCCTGTCTTCAGCAAGGTCAGCACTGGATGGGACATTAGACCCCTCAATGAGCCTCAGAGGCTCTTGGTGGTCCCACACCATTTAGCTGAAGGAAAGTTTATCTAATTAAAATTGTCTTAATTGATTTCGTTACACTCTGTGACAGTGGCCTCCCTACCCTCCTGTTGGGTTTTTAATATTCATCTTTATTAATTTTATCCTGAATGCACACATGAGGTGTTCTGGATCTGAGACAGATTTTTTTATTAGTTACTTCATAGTAAATAATGTGTGTCGCCCCTCCCTCCGCCACTTTTTGCCCCAGTCCTTACCCCTGTGGTGACATGATGAGAGCCAATGAACATTTTTCCTACACGAGTGGTCAGACACTCCATAGGGGAAGGATAAGGAAGAAATGATTTTTCTCTGCTTATAAAGGGGGAGGAGGAAGTTATAACCCTCCCCTCCTGAAGGGATCTCCTGGGATATGTAATGGCCTAGACTCCTAACACCAACACTTTGGTATGTAAAGAAAATCTCTCCAGGAGCTAGATAGCCACAAAAGTCTTGGCTTTTGTGACCTAAAGATGTCTCCAAATTCCCAGGCCTCATTTTACCTTAAAATGTAATAAACAGGAAGATAGCTTTCCAGTCTACCCTGTACCTTCAGAGCTAACCAAGGTACCTACATGTGGATGAAGCCTTTTGGACTTGGCGGACATAAGAAAAGTTTTAAACAAATGAGTACACATGTGATCATTATGATATATGAAAGTGTTTATAGGAGAAATGAAAGCAAACATTCTCTAACTTCCTAATATACATATTTCTGTGGCTCAGGAGGTTAGGGCTTTTTACAGAAACCTGGAAATTCAGAGAAGATTTATTTCCCAACACTTCCGTTCTTTAAGTTTTAATTAGTTGCCAATATTGGAAATTTGCTGTGTCAGACCCAGCACCCTGGTGCTATGAGAGAGAAATCTACTTCAAAGACAGAGATAGGTAAGTTAGTTTCCAATGCCATGGAAGACAAATTAGAAGATCAGTTTTCTGTAAAATTGAAGATAAAGTTGCTATACAATATATAGTGTATCAAAATGGCAATTTGGAAGAGACTTTAAAGGCTAAATATAGAGCAAAAGCTTACATTCTATGCCATGATCAAGTCAAAGTAATTCATGAGCATATGCAATCTCACCTTCACCTCTTAAAAAGGATCTACATCATCTCAGGGGATTCTAAAACAGTTTTCATTATTATGATCTAGTAGATAATAATTATAGTACAGATGTTAAGGATTTGGGTTTTGGAGTCAGAATCCCAGTTTAAAGTAGAATGTCAACCACTCGCTAAGTGACATTGAGCAAGTCATTAAACTTCCATGACTGTCTAAATAGCTAAAAAAAAGCGAAATAATAATGGTATATCGTGAGGATTCAGTGAGATAATGAATGAAAACAACTTAGCACACTACTGAGACCATAGTAAGAATACAATTAAGATTAATTTTTATCGTTTTCATTAACATGTTGATGTGCAGGGGTTAGGTGTTGAAGAGAATGAACATAAATGAAAGATACTTATCCCATGAGCCCAGATAAAAAAAAAAAAAAAAAACTCAACTTTTTTTTCACATTTCTGGGTTTTACTCATCCATTAAAGAAAAGTTAAACCATTTCTGCACCTAGTCATTCTTCAGGATCTTTTTAAAGCAAATGTTTAAATATCTCAGCTGTTCTTGTTAACTTTTAAAAATAAAATATTTGGCTTTTGGCTTCAGCTCTGACATGTAAAGAATTCAGAAGCTGTCACTCTTATATTTACAACTAAGTGAACAAACTGAAAATCAACTACTTTTCTTGGATCCATCAGAAAATTGAACTCATAAGGCAAACGGCCATCCTAAAATCTAGAGATACAGAGAGATACAGCATCTGGGATCTACTTACCTGGAGCAGAAGCTTCTGGAGCCATGAACTGGTAGTAACACTTAAATGGTAATTTTGACAAATAACGGGAACATAAGTATGGACTAGCTTGAGAATGAGAAACTCCTGATAGACTCAGTCTTAAGGGAATCCACACAGTTTCATAGGCTTTTCCACTAGGAATCTCAGAGAGTTCTCACAGTTAGGATCCAAGAAAGGTTCCTTCTTGGCTGGGCAGGGAACAGAGAAGTATAACCATTATGGCATACATGCAGAGCCTTCTCTGTAACAAAAATCTACTCTCCAGGAAAAAGATTTTGCCACGGTGCAATTCTGAAATCTAATCTCAGTTGAGGGAAGGGAATCCCTCCTCTTCACGTCAGTACCTTTCAGTCCTCTTATCTCATCTAAGAGGGGAAAAAAACATAGTCAACAGGGGAAATATATTCAAATAAATATGAGGAATACTGCAGGCAGAGGAAGCAGTGGGAAGTAGGGGGAAAAAAGCTATACTACTGAATACCGGTATGAAAACATTTGTGAAGGTCGCAACCCTAAGACAGGCCCACTAAAACGCTGAGAATTAACCTAAGGCTATAGACTGTACTCCTCCCCAATACCTTACCATCACACCAACAAAGTTCAAATAAAATAACAGTGAACTACAGCTTGAAAAACTGCAAGATGAGGACTCTCCCTGACTAGAGTGCATGGAGAACCCCAAACTCAATGGAAGGAGACAAAACCAAAGACACCAAAGAATGTGAAGCCTCTGGCACCTACAGCTATAACAAGCGTTAAACACAACCAACTCCTAGCCAGATTAATATAAATCCTCACATTATAGGCCTATTTACATCATACTATATTACCCAATACAACATGCTCAGATGTCAACAAAAATCATAAGCCAAAAAGTAAGAAAAACCACACTCTGAAGTGCTCAACATCAGTATATTCAACACAACTGAGGAAAGGATCAGTGAGCTTGAAGATAGGTCAATAGAATCTTACCAATCTGAAAATGCAAAAAGGAAAGAAAGAAGAAAACTAAACAAAATAAAACACCCAAGAACTTTGGATAACACCGAAAGATGTAACATATGTGTAATTCATGCCACGGACACTACTGAACCCACGGCTTCTTGGAGAAATGGCTGATGCTAGAGCTGGGGCAGGATATGCACAAAATGAGCCTGGAGCATTGTGTAATGCCAGAAAGTAAGGAACACACATGACAGGGGCATTTCAAAGAGACACAGAGCCAACTAAAAGAGCTCCCAGTGGTCAAAGGTGAAAAAATTGGAGAATGAAATTAAGTAGCATTGGATTATAAACAAGTATAAAATAAACATCCATAATCTATACTTACATAAATTAATGGTTGAATAAATAATTAATGGGTAGAACAGATAAATCTCCCATCAGGAGGATTCCAAATAATTTTTGCAGATACCTTGCCCTCAAGGAGGTAGAACATAACTCCCCTCTCCTAGAGCATGGGCAGCAAATAGTGACTTCCTTGTTACGTGTACAGCATGGAAAGAGAGAAGGGAAAAAGTACTTTGACCGTGGAGAAACCTGACAAACACTGCTTCTTCAGGTCATGGTTAACATCAAGAGTGATAAGAAAAAAAAAAAGTGATGATATATTGATAGAATATATCCTTGATATGATGTAATAAGAATAGCATTTTACCTCTGTGGCTTCCTCCCAAAACCCATATCCATAAACTAATCACAAGAAAAACATCACACAAACCTCAATGGAGGGAAATTCTACAAAATACCTGGCCAACACTCTTTACAGCTTTCAAAGGCAAAAAAAAAAATAGGAGAGTCTGAACAACTGTCCTAGCCAGGAAGAGCCTCAGGACACACGATGACTAAATGTAAGGCGGTACCTAGACGGGATCACAGAATAGAAAAAGAGCATTAGTTAAAAACTAAGGAACTCTGAATAAAATATGGAATTTAGTTAATAATAGTGTAAAAATATTGGTGCATTAATTGTGACAAATTCACCATACTAATTCAAGATGTGAGTAATACGGAAACTAGATACGGAGTATATGAGAAGTATGTACGATCTTAACAAGTTTTCTGTACATCTAAAACTATTCTAAAATAAAGTTAACAAAAAAAATAAAATGTTTCCTAACATTGACGTTTTATTCCTAAACATATACACAATGGAAATGTGTTGAAAATTAACATTCACATTAAGACCTCATTTCCCTTGCTGAGTAGCCTGTCAATTGCAGTTGTTTCTTGACAAGCATGATTACTCCCCAGTCATTCATACATTTAAACAGGCAATCAGCCCCATTAAATAAGAGAACAGCTCAGTCAAGAATATAAAATTTAAATTTATCTGAAGGGAGAGGAAACTGCCAAGTTTGATTCCCTGTTGTATCACTGGTGTGCTATGAAATTAAGACAATGTCCTCTAACCTTATGTTTATTAACTGCAATAACAGATAAGAAAACTCCAGGGTTCCACTTATCCAGAAACCAAGACAAGACACAGAGCTAACAAATGAGGGCAAAAAATCCCAGGTCAGGATTGCCAGAAACTACACATGGAGGGAGAGAGAAAAAGGCCAGATGGAGTATTCTATAAAAACAGTTTATAAAGGAAAAGAAGACACATAGAATCAGAATCTATATCTTTTAAAATACATTGCTTTGAGTTGTTAATTTTTACAATGATATATATTCATTTTAAATAATTCAAACCATCCTACCCAGAATTCAAAGAAAAATATACAACACCATACTTAATCCCACAATTCAGTAATAATTATTGTTAACTCTGAATATCCTGAGACATCTCTTTGTACTTGGACATTCATATGGTGTATTACGCACATGCTATTTTTTTCTATCTGCTTTTGTCAACAATGCAACAGTGACCCATGAGCATCTTTCCAGATTAATATATAAAATTCTGCATTATTTATTTTTTATATTTTTATTTAATTTTTTGGTGAGGAAGATAGGCCCTGAACTAACATCCGTTGCCAATCTTCCTCTATTTTGTATGTGGCACACTGCCACAGCATGGCTTGATGAACAATGTGTAGGTCCGCATCCGGGATCCAAACCTTCAAACCCCAGGCCACCAAAGTGGAGCACACGAACTTAACCATTAGGCTACCACACCAGTCCCTGCATTATTATTTTTATTGGATTAATAATATTTCATTACTTTATATATCCTAATTTATTCGTGAAATCTTATGCTAGGAAATTTAGTTTGTTTTGACATTAAAATATACACTAAGCACATAAATATTTTGTATTTCTGTAATCTCCTTGGCATAAACAGTTAGCCTTTGTCACAAGAAGCAAAATGGTAGAGTAGAAAAGCACTAGATTAAGAATCAAGAGACCTAAATTCTAATATTCTACAGATATATATGGCGAAGAATTTTCTTCTTAACAATGTTGAATCTTCTAACGTATAAACATAAAGTGTCTCTCATTTATTTATGAGTTCTTTCAATTTTTCTAGGCAAAATTTTGTAATATTCAGTGTACAGGTCTCACACTTCTTATGTTAAATTTACTCCTACGTGTTGTATTCTTTTTGAATGGAATTGCTGTCAACTTCATTTTTGAATTGCTCATTGTAAGTATATAGAAATATGATTAATATTGCATGTTGATCTTATATCCTGCAAACTTATTGAACTCCTTTATTACTATATTAGAGTTTGGGGGTTTTATTTTGATAGATCAGTAGGCTTTTCTATATAAAAGATCGTGTCATCTGCAAATAAAGACAGTTTTACTTCTTCCTTCCCTAACTGGACATCTTTATCCATCTGTCTATCTATCTACTGTCTATCTATCTATATATCTAATTTTCATTTATTTGCCTTATTGTATCGGCTAGCTGCTCCAGTAAAATGTGAAGCGGATGTGGCAAAAGTGGGTATTCTTGCCTTATTCTCAATTTTAAGGGGGAAGCATTCATTCTAATATCGTTATGATGTTAGCTGTAAGTTTTTAATATATACCCTTTATCAGGTTCAGAACCTTTCTTTTATATCTAGTTTGTTGAGACTTTTTATCATTAATGTGTTTTTGATTTTGTCATATTCTTACTCTGCATCTATTGAGCTAATCATGAGTTTTTGCCACTCATTCTATTAATATGTTATATTACATTAACTGACATTCAAATATTAAACCCAGTTTGCATTCTTAGTATAAATTCCACTTGATCAGAGTGTATTAGTCTTTTTGTATTTTGCTGGACTTGATTTGCTAATATTCAGCCTAGTATTTTTGCACCTACGTTCAAGAGGGATTATCATTCTACAATTTTTCATTCCTATAATGTCTTTATCTAGTTTTAGTATCAGGGTAATATTGGCTACATAGAATGAATTTAAACATGTTCTCTCATTCTTTTTTCTGGCAGAGCTTGTAAAGCATTCATATTATTTTTTTCTTTAAATATTTGATACAATCCCATCAATGAATTCCTCTAGGCCTGGGCTTTGCTTTGTGAGAAGATTTATAATTACTAATTCATTTTTCTTACTTATTAGAAGTCAACTCAGATCCTTTTTTCTTGTTTTCATAATTTGTGTCTCCTTAGATATTTGTCTATTTCATCTAAGTTGTCTAATTTTTGGTATAAAGTTGTTTGTCAAGTTTTCTTATAGTCCTTTTAATTTTTGTGGGATTAGTAACGACATCTCCTCTTTCATTACTGATTTTGGTATTTTTTATGTTCTATTTTTCTCTCTCTGTGTAGGTAAAAGTTTGTCAATGTTGTAGGTTCTTTTCAAAGAAGCAACTCTCCCAAATTTCTCTCCAGATCTCCTCCCCATACGGAGTTAGCTAGCCTAAGAGTTGTACCAGCCCAGGGAATGTTTCTGATGTTTGCACACGGCTTTGTATTTTTGCATGTGAGGGGTCACTGAAAGGAACAGAGTGGGGCCTACACAGTTTACCATGAATCAAGTCCTCAGGTTACTTAGTTTGACTCCAACTGAGCTCTTTGTTGTCCCGTTCTTATAGTAACAAGAAGGATTAATAATGAAGTCTTCTCCTTATTTTGTCAATTTCTTATATGATAATCATGCAGTTTATATAGATTTTTCTCTAAATTTACTAATACAATTTGATTTATTTCTTGTTACCACCTTTGATCTTTTCCCCACAATTGGTTCAATGTATTTCATTTTTGATCACTCTAACCCACTAAATATTTTTGTTTGGAGGTAAAACACAATTTCTGATCATTCTTTTTACATGTCCTCCACATCTATATACCAATTTTAGTTTCTACTTTCCTCACATAAATGACCTATCAACTAAGCCTTCTAAAGCATGAAGCCCTCCATAACCATTTCCCAAATGGCTGCTCCAAACATGTTGCCATACGCTGTCTATCATAACATTCAAGCATTTCTCCACCTATAGCAGACATATTGAGAAGATCTGTGGATTGCACATTTTGAAAAATATTAAGGGTGCTGACAAACAAAACGGGCCAACATAAGAGTATAAATCATATGAGGATATACTAGAGGGTCAAGACGTATTAAGCAAAAATACTTACTATAAACAAGATGATCAATTTCTAATATAAGAAATGTTTTTAGTTATAAATTTTGAGCTAAAGTAAGCTTTAAATCATCTAATTTGAAGTAGTAATAGACACATTTCAATTCATTCTAATAAGAAAATTTGTATAACTCAGAATTATTCCCAAATGAAACAAATCAATTTATCACTAGAAAAATTCCATCAGAGATTGGGTGGCATCAGTCAGGGATGTTGAAGGGAAGATTTCTACACTGGATGGACAGTTGGGTTTAATGACATTTAAGACCATCCCATATCATAGAATGGAGAATATTTCAGTAAGAAGTTGAATTGTCCCCTGCTGCCTTCCCTGAAGCTTAGGAGTGTAGGAACCTCTTACTGGAGGCAGAATATCTATATTATGATATTCAGTTAGGGCTCCTGAATACCAGAGATGTGAGATGGTTATAGCAAAAAGCAAAGAAGACTAGCCCAACAGCCAGAAGATCATGTCATGTCTCTGGGCCTCAGCTATTTCTCAGGAATACAGGAATAATAACAATAGTAATCATTAACCATGCCTCATTTTCTTTTCAAAACACTCTTGCCAAAACACTCCTTAAAACTATAAAATGGGATTTAAAAATATAAGAGATTATAATTACACAACTTTTCCAGAAGTCAGTGCAATGGGAAATATGATTTGTTTCTACTAATTTCATTTGCAGAGACCTAGTCTTCCAAGAAGCAACAAGACCACTTTCCTACACAAAATGATAAATCGGTAGTTCCAAAAACCTCAGAAATGCTGTTTACGGAACACAGTACCTCAGCTGATACACAGATTATATTTGTTTCCAAATGGAGAATAATCAGAAGGAAAAGTCCACTTTCTCTAGCTGCTTCAATCCATTGTTGGCTTATTTTCTAAATTTCTCTATAACATCTTCAAAAGTAATAAACTAATTATGGAAGCCATCTGGAACAGAGCAAAGAGTAAGATTTATTTTAAAAAGATTCTACTCTGAATAACCAGCACTGGAATAGATACCATGTGAGAAGAACAAAGATACTAAGAAGCTCATTATCATTAGAGAAGGAGGAAAGAGATTTGCCTAAAGAAAATCATGATTGTTCATTACCAACTGTGATGGAGGCATATGAAAATTCACTGCTAAAACAGGTTGAGCATCCATCGCCATTGCTTCCTGAGCCAAGCCAGGGCTCTCTGCTCATTCACCATGAGAAACTGGTCCCCCTAATGGACTGAACAGAGCCTGATAGCTGGTGACTCATTCAGACACCTTGGGCAAATTACTTATGTCCTTGGGACGCTGGAATCGTTATTAAAAAGAGAAATTTTTTTGCCACAATTTACACCACAGAGCCACAGGTTATTGAAGGAACACAGCAAGATGATGGCTTCAAAGCTGAACCAACCAACCCCTGCCAGTTCCAACCAACTTCACCCACCCAGAGGCACAGCTGATCCAGGAGAGACAATATGTGTTTTTTCACCTCCAGGACATTTTGAGTGTTAGACTCTAAAACTTATCATAATCTTTGATGCAGAAATATTTTTCCTGGGAATTTATCCTAAAAATTATTTATTTATTTATTTATTTTTGTGAGGAAAATCAGCCCTGTGCTAACATCTGCCAATCCTCCTCTTTTCTTGCTGAGGAAGACTGGCCCTGGGCTAACATCCGTGCCCATCATCCCCACTTTATATGGGATGCAGCCATCGCATGGCTTGCCAAGCGGTGCGTCAGTGCGTGCCCAGGATCCAAACCGGCGAACCCCGGGCCGCTGCAGTGGAGAGCGCGCATTTAACCGCTTGAGCCACTGGGCCGGCCCCTAAAAATTATTATTTTAAAAAAAGCATGAAGTCATGAATTCAAAGATGTACACTGACTTTTGAAAATAACAATTATAATCAAAGTATCTAATAATTTACTTAATCTCTTAATTAAAGCTGTGTTTTCACATACCCCATCCCCTTTAAGAATCCCAACAACCTGGAGGGAGATGAGGGTAGGTGTTTTATTTACCAAAGAGAAAACCAAGTCTTAGACTCAGTGAATTATTGAAGGTCACACAAATGTTAGTGCCTCCGTCCAGTACTCACTTCATCGCACTACTCTGATTTGGCTGCTCCAGCACCATTGTAACTTTGTGGCACCTCTGCAAATTAAAATGGAAGATCAATAATTCATAGGGCAACTAACTGAGCAGGGCAAATGAATGGATACATTAAAATCAATCACTTTCCTAGGAAGCACTCCTAAAGCTCCTGAGAGAGATACAACCCAACCAGCAGTCATAATTATCCCTCCAAATAAAATATTTGGATTTGAAAAGCATGTCCATTAGCTTTTTGTAAAATATAGCTAAACACATTTCTTCCCAAGCTACTTGCTACTCACATTAATATGCATTTTCCCCAAATGTAATGAATGACGTTTTTAGACCACCAGCAGGTGAAGCCATCAAGTAAAAGCCATTCAAGCACAGGAAAGCAATGAATTAGCTAGAAGCTTTGACAAATCTGTAGTATATGGTGTAGACTTCTAGCATATTCTTTCAGAATAAACAACTTCAGGGAAGCGACTATATAGAAGATTCCTGAGCAGAGTGAACAGTCAAAATAAGTGCCTGTCAGTGCTATCAAGGAACAGCAGATGTTTGCTCGTGAACTGGGGTTCTTGGCTTTAATTCGCAGAGGAAAATGATTTCTTGAAATGAGAGAAGCGAAGTATTATCAGTCACTTCTGTGGAACCTCTGCACATGCAGGAAAGGAACTGGGTGTGAAGGCCAGCTGCCTTCTGTGTGAGGCACCATCTCATTCCTCTTCTTGGCCTGCTGTTGGTAACTCATTCTTTCTAAAAATCCTCTGGAAAAGAGGGATGCAATCCAGGGACACTCAAGAAAGTCCGTTGAATTGGGAAATGTGGGCATTGGTAACTGGGGAGTAGGGAAGTGTGGAAGAAAATGTTCCTAAATTCTTAAGACGGCCTTTTTAACGTTAAAAAAACAAGATTATGAAATGAAAAAAATAATTAAATTTCCTAAAAATTAATGAACTAAACTGCATTTTATTATTCAAAACAAGTGTTTATATGTTCTATTCTTTAAAATAATATTTACAGAGAACATACAGATATGAGTTCAAACCCCTACAGCAACTTAACAGTTGTGTGTATGCATATATATATGTATATGTGTATATGCACGTATGGGTGTATATGTATGTGTATGTGTATGTATGTGTACATATATGTATATTTTTAACTAGGTTCTTTTGTTCCCAAGTAACAGTAAACACTGTAAGCAAATAGGAAAGGATACTGGAATATCTTCCCAACTGGAGCCTGTGGTATCAAGGTATCTGTTTTTATTGGTGGGCCCCATGGAGTTTATGTGGAGGGCATGCCCACATGCTCAACTCCCTGAGGACAGTCTTGATGAGTTGATGTATTGAGTTGAGTCTTGTTATATTTACCACTCAGGGCTAAATGGACAACTTCAGCACCTTGGGGTATTGCCAGCTCCATGGATTTGCATGACACTCAGGCTGTAGTTCACGTATCAATATCTTCTACAGCTCTGTTCACATATTCTTACAGTGACAACTTCTTCACTTAAGCCAATGTGCAGGAGCTTAATCATTTGCATTCACTCTAACAACTCTGACAGGCACCTGTCCATAACCATTGCCAACTTGCAGTGTCTGAACGTTTTGACTCAAATTACACAATTCCTAAAGGAAACAATATGATTGGTTTAGCGGGGAACAAATATCCTCTTCTAGTCCAATCCACAGTGACCAAGTACGACACATAGAATACAAATACAGCTGCTGTCCTGTCTTTCCTTGAATGTTCTAGAAAACAAGAGAGATCATTAGGACCTGGGCAGATGCCTAAAAAAAAAATGACCACGATGAATAACTTTCTCTCTCTGTGCCAGTTTCTCTACAGAAATGGAGAAAATCACGCCTGTCATCCAGCTTATTTGCTTTATTATTTTTTCAGAGCCTCCTAATCTGCTAGATATTTTATTTATTAATATAAAAATTCTCTGTTTTGCTCCAATGGGATGTAAGCTTTGTGAGAAGACAGCTTTTTGTCTGATGGTTTCACTGTTGAATTTCCAGGGCCTCAAGAAATGTCTGTCACAGGGCCGGCCCCATGGCTTGGCGGTTAAGTGCACGCGCTCCGCTACTGGCGGCCCAGGTTCGGATCCCAGGCACACACCGACGCACCACTTCTCCGGCCATGCTGAGGCCGCGTCCCACATACAGCAACTAGAAGGATGTGCAACTATGACATACAACTATCTACTGGGGCTTGGGGAAAAAAAAGGAGGAGGATTGGCAATAAATGTTAGCTCAGAGCCGCTCTTCCTCAGCAAAAAGAGGAGGATTAGCACGGATGTTAGCTCAGGGCTGATCTTCCTCACAAAAAATAAAATAAAAGAAATGTCTGTCACAAAGTAGGTGATCAGTAAATATATTGAAAGATAAAGGAATGTTTTAGTTTATAAGGAAGAAATAAGATAAGCTAAGCAATCTATCTACCGTTATACAGGATGAGTAATGAATAGTGGCTATTAATATTCTTATATTTAACATTTCCAAAATACCCTTAGGGTGCCCTTTGTACCCTTACAAAATAACAGAAATAGTTAACTTGTTATAATAAGTTATAAGAGAATAGATCTTCTTACTGAATAATTCTTGAATAATGGAATAAGAAGATCTATTATTGATCATGTACCGTCCAAAATGTGTTACATGAATCAATTCATTCAATTTCCACTACAGTCTTATGTGGTAGGCAAAATGTGTTCTCCATCTCCTAAATGAGGAGACTCTAGCCACTTAATTTGTCCAAGGTCACTCAACTACTAAGTGGCAGTGCTGGGATTCGAATCAGGCCGTCTGGACCAGGTCCATGCTGTTTTTCTAAGGCTAAAACTGCAGGAAGTAGGTGGGAAAAGGATAGACAAGACAGAATGGGTGGAAATTTTAGGGGTAGAAAAGGTGTGACCTTGTACCCAAAATAACAACAATAGAAAAGACAATAGGAAAACATATATAGAAGAAACATCAGACTATATTTCACAGAAGAAAAAAGATTGAACAAACCATGTTGTTACTGCTTATTGATAAGTGAAGAAACCAAGATTCAGAAGGTTATATGTAATATGATCCCATTCAAACACCAGGCTTTTAAAAGGTTCATTAACATCATTTTGATTTGAAAGACCTAAAAGTCAATGAGAGTTCAAGTCAGTTTTATTTTTTCCTTCTTGTTAACCCTGACTTCCTATAGGCATTGTGACTCAACTATCTAAGCCAATACTGAAACTTCACAGTGCAAATTATTCACAGATAGTGAATAAGAATGAGGTAGGCTGAGAATTCTCAATGGGGACTGGTGGGGACTGTAGAAAACTGAAGAGATCACACTCATGAGGGCTTTTCAGCTCCAGTAATCAATAGAGGAACTCAAGCCCAATAGTGTCAGATCTCCCATTTCTCAAGATAAGATAGTAACCTGCATTTTTAATAAAATGCTGATTTTTAAATGAAAGTAACTAATTAACATAACACAAATACTACATGGGCAAAAAAAAAAAAAAAGTTAGTCAAATTTATCCAAGTTCTGCTAGTTTCTGCTTTCATGAGCCATGGACTCTTGAACAGATTATTTTCTGATTCCTTTATCTTTTCTTAGCCCCCACCACTATGTGGGGTTCACTGTAGGCCCCCAAGAAAACTGACTGACCTGTCAAGCTCAGAGATTGGCTGCCCCCATCCTAGAAGCAAGCAAGCCTATTATAGTCACCAAATGAGAATAAAACACTGTGTTGCATCCTTGCATTCTGCCTTTGTCAACGGACCATTTGGCATTCCATCTTACTTCCCCCATGTGATCTGAACACTGGGCAGAAATTAGTTTGTCCCCACACTCCACTCACTACCTGACTCTCCACTACTATACACGTGTTTACCTGCTTCGGAAGACTCAAACTGCTAACAACCGGGAAAACATTGCTTTCCCATAGGTTGTGGTGTTTTAAAATTAGTAGACATTAAATTGAGTGGAAAAAAAAAAAGAGAATCATTTAAAAAGTCTAACTCTTGATGAAAGCAATGGGAAACAGATTAGCTCATAAACTTTGCTGGGAGCATGTATTGGAAATGCCATAGAGGAGTGCAGTCTAGCACTACATATTAAAATGCAAAAGACACATATGTTCTAACGCAGGGAAGTTTAAAAAAAGGAATAAAGGACTCTGAAAATGACTGACATTTAGACATAGTGTAAAGGAATGATTCTAGTCCTTTACAATAGGTTGAGATAGGAAAATTAGAAAAGAGAAAACAGGTATCGATAGCTGAGGTGGTTTGAATGGAGTAAGTACGCTGGGATGAAGTAGGATCCTGGGGCCGTCAGTGGTTCAAGAAAGAAAATGCAATCAACTGAGAACTAGATTCTGGGTATTGTGAATTGTCCTCACAATCACACTGAGATGTTCTTTCCACAGAGAAGAAAACTGGCCTCAGAAAGTTCATGGTTCTCACCTATTTTTCTGGCATACGTATGACTAAATGATTGAAAATGAACATATCAGAAAGGATGAATTGTCAGCAGTGAGTCTCCATGGGGGTAGGAGGGTGTTAGACAAACTGCCCTTAGAGTGATCTCAGGTTACAAGGTTGTAGTGGAAAAGAGTTTGGAAAAAATCCCCAGATATTCTGATTAGTATTCCCATGAGAACACCAAATTTCAGTTGGCTTTAACTCTGATCATTCTGAGTCTGATGCCAGTGTTCTTTGTACCACTAGCAATAGATGTAGGAGTCAGAAAATCAGTTGACTGTACTTGTGAAAACTCCGCATTTGATTTAATAATGCATCTATTTATCCATCTTCATTAGTACATCCAATAACCATGGGCAAGAAAGAATAAACACAAGTATAATTAATTTATCACCTTGTCAGGTTCAACAAACACTATAACGTGCTAACAGTCTCTAATGAAGACATAAAATGTCATCAATTATTAGACTCAAGAATGCATGCTCTGAAGGGTTCAGAACATATTTATGGGCTTGTTTGTTGTATGTTTCTTATCAAGTACAAAATCAAAAGTCCATAATGGAGTACTGGTCAATGGGATTCCTGTGATAAAAGAGAATTGAGTTAAAATATATATAAAAGCGGGAAAAATAAACAAGTATTTTGATCATTGCTAGTGGCTTGGAACTAATAAGGAGATTATATTATTAGCCAAGAGAAAGATTCTATTTCACACTTGCTTTGACGAGTTGGTGCTATTTCAGGGGCAAGTTGCAGAGTTGGCTCCTTATTTGTGAGTTTCCCTATGGCCCTTGCATTTGAGGGCTGGAGGCCTATAGCTGAATTTAAAGTGCTTTTGTTGTTGTTCTTTTTCAAATGTTTATTTGTAAGTTATTCCCTGCCTACTTGCAGAGAAGGATCTAAGTGGTTTAAAGCAGACTTGCTTGTGTACCAAGGCTATGTTCTACCACTGACCCAGGCAGGGGAGAGCCAGAGCTGAACTGTTCCTTCTACCCCAGGGCAGCTATGGGGCTGCAGCAGGAGGGTAGGGAATGCAGGTAGGGAACAGGGATGGAAAACGGTCAGCGCTGTTCCAAAACTAAAAACTCATTACAGGTGATTGTTGAGTCTTTTGCTTATTATAAATCTTTTCAAAACTACTCTAAAGTTGGGCACATACTCAACCAGGAATTTCCAGGATCACCTGAGAATCTTGTTAAAATAGTAATGTCCCAGGCTCCACCTCCAAGAATTAGTCAATGGGCCTGGAGTGTGGCTTAGGAATCTGACAGGAGACTAGTAGGCTGGATCCACATTTTGAGAAATAGTATAATGAACAATATTCCCCAAAGGATTGATTTATATTCGTTTCATAATGTGTTGTTCAATCAGTATCACCTATCCCTTTTTCCCACTAACATCTACTCCCAACCCACACTCCTCCCCTTTTTAATCACCTCCTATTTACTCCATTGGTGAGGAAGGGATTCCCAAGTTCTCACCCTACCATTTTGGGATTGGCCAAATATGTGGCACCTAACACTGGACAGATGAGATCAATAGCAATTTATTAATCACATATACTCACAGCCCAGAGGAGAAGGTCACTGCACACCACACATAGGGAGGCCGCAGGGGTGTTGCACTCTGGAAAAGAGTGAACAACCAGGGTCTGTTGTGGAGGCAGGCTCTGTAGCATCAAGGGAGTGGGGTGAGTCTGGTGCCTGCAGGAGGAGGTGATTGGTTTGTTTGAATAATTCCTTAGGCTGTCAGGGAACTGAAACCTGCTACTCAGACCAGATTTGTCTGGTCCTCGTGACAACGAGGGTTGTTTGGCAAGGGGACCTTATTCATAGGAGCAGAGGAGGGAGGAAACTTGCAATTGGGCTATTCAAGACCCCCTTGGTTTCACCAGATGTCAAGGCAACACATAATATCTAGCCTTAATTTTAGGCCTTACTCTATACTCACTCTCCTGTAACCTGACCTTGGTCGAGTGTGCAAGGTTAAAGTGGCTCCTTGTGGGAAAGTTACTCTATGTATTAATTGGTTCTCCAGGGAAACAGAAAAAATTGGATGTATATATAAATATATATAAACAGATTTATTATAAGGAATTTGATCACGCCAATTCCTCTCGAATAAGGGAGGCTGACAAGTCTCAAGATACGCAGAATGAGTTGGCAGGTGGGAAATTCAGGAGAGCTGATAGCATAGTCCTAGTTCAAGTCTGAAGGCCTGAGAATCAGTAGAACCAATGGTGTAGCTCCTCTCTGAAGACCAGCAGGCACGAGACTCAGGGAGAGTCAATGTCTCAGTTCACATTGGAAGGCAGGAAAAAGTTGATGTCCCAGTTCAAAGGCAGTCAGGCAGGAGGAATTCTCTCTTACTCTGCCTTTTTGTTCTATTCAGGCCTTCAACTGACTAGATGAAGCCCACTCACATTAGCAGGACAATCACGTTTACTCAAATATTGATCTCATCCAGAAACACCCTTGCAGAGACATCCAGAATAGTGTTTGACCAAATGTCTGGGCACCCCATAGCCCAGGCAAGTTGACACATAAAATTGACTATCACACTCTATAAGTCTGAAAACACCCATTCCTGGTCCTCCAAGAAATAACATGATAGGATGGAAGAAAAAGCAGGCTCAGTCAGAGAAAAGAAAGACATGCTAAACTCATTGAATTGTCACAATGCTATGAATGTTGATAATACAACCCACCTTTTAATAGTTGAAGAAACTGATGTTCTGAGAGTTCGAGAGACTGGGCCAAGATCACACAGTTATGAGAAAAAGGGGAGGGAGAACCAGAGATGTAGGAGAGGCAGGAAGAGCAAAAACAGGGGGGAGAGATTATTGTGAATCAGAGCTTGTCAGTTACTAAAACCAAGGGCTCCGTTTATGGATTATAACGGATCATTGTTCCTTGAAGGAGCAATGTATGTCAACAAGCTGAGTCTTTTACAAAAGACAGCCTAAATAAAGAAGCAAACACCAAATATGTGGAGCACCTAGAACCCTCATGCATTGTTGGTTAGAGTGTAAAATAATTCAAATATTTCAAAAAGCTGTTGCGTAGTGCCTAATGGTGCTTGGCAGCCTCTAAGATAATTCCCAAGGATCTCTAGCTCCTTGAATTCAGGCCCGCGTGTAATCCCTCACCTTGAGTGGGGATTGGACCTAGTGACTTGCTTCTAAAGAACAGACTACAGCAAAAAAGGATGAGCTGTCACTTCCAAGATTATCTTATAAAAAGACTGAGGTTCTGTCCTGCTCACCGTCTCTACCTTTCTTACATTGAGGAAAGCAAGCAGCTGATGGAGAGACTCTTGTGCCAAGGAACTGATGTTTACAACCAGCAGCCAGCAAAGACAAAGGACTACCAACAATCGAGTGAGCTTTTGTGTGTACCTTCCCCCTCTCGAGATTTGAGATGACTGAAGCCCAGCTAACCTTGATTTCAGCCTTGTTAGAAATATTGCTTCAGAGGCACCCAGCTAAGTTATGACTGGATTCCTTGCCCACATAAACTGTGAGATAGTAAATGTGTTTTGTTTTAAACTAAAAAATAAACAAATAAATAAATAAAGAAGCAAAGACGTCTGATTTTGTCACTAAAGCCATGAGTGAAAGATGTAAAAAATATGACAATCCAAAGTAATAGGTCACAAACTTTAGTGTACATCAGAATTAAAGGTGTTAATTACACATTAAACACATTAAATGTGTTAACTACACATTAAATGTGTAAAACACAAATTGCTGGGGCTAACCCCCAAGATTTTGCTTTAGTAGGTGTGGATGGCACTGAGCATTCAGACTTCTAACAAGTTCTCAGGTGATGGCAATGCTACTGGTCCAAGGCCCTTAAAAATCTCTGCTTTAAAGAGACAAGGAGAGAATATGAGAGCTCACTCACAAATCTACACATAGTTAGGCTGTGTGAGAGAGCCTGGCCGGAAGGGATGTGTGTGTGTGTGTGTGTGTGTGTGTGTGTGTTTGTATACAATAAACCTCTAGTTGGTATCAAACACAAGGCCTTGATAACTAACTGTCCCAACCCCACCCATAAACTTTTCTTTTTATGGTGACAGGTGACAGAGTTAGCATGAGTTTCTCAAGTCACATAAATCAATTCCACTTCATTCTGAATTACATGCCTCAATTTCTCTCCAACACACTCTTTCCTTGCCTTCTTGGAAGCAATTCACAAACTAACCCCATGAAGTCTACCCAAGACTAGGGCTCTCACATCTCCGGGTAGATGGAGAGACCTGTTATCTAGGAACTACAACTGTTAAAAGATGAGTGGTGTTAAGCCACCAGGTTGAAAGAAAAGAATACTTCATACATTTCAAATGTAAACTATATGTAAATTTAACCAGCATGCTTTAAAAATGAATAATTTGTGAGTATTTATGTTTACACCATTCATCTGTGAGAAGTTCATGCCTTTAATAACGGTTTCAGAGCAGCATTCTTGTAATTTATAAAGCCAGGTGATTGTCTGAGGAGATACAGAATAGACTCATCTCCTGCGAAAGATAAACAAAACCACTCAGCCACATCTGAGCTAATAAAGAAGAGGCTAAGGCTGATCCAAAAGCTGCTGATTTTCAGTAATTTATATTCAAAGAGTATTTGAGAATTTTAAGAAATATCTTCCAAATGAACAATTTTCTAATTACTAAGTACTCAATCAACATAAAATATAAGAGACAAATAACAACTGAAATGTTGGCGTTGTTTAGACAGAGGTTTATGTTACAAGAACCGAATAATAGGCACTTTTATTCTTTGTATTCTCAGGGTCTAGCACATTGATGATGGTGGTGTGATATATTTCCTCACAGGGCTGCTTATGCTGTTTCCTTAGAGGAGAATTCGTGTAGAAGAGCAGTTGACTAACACTAGCTGCTGTAACAAAGAAGCCCCATAGTTCTGTTCAACACATTAAAAGTTTACTTCTTGTTCATGCAATAGAACATTCTTTTTCGTGCATTTCAAGGAATCCTAAATTCCTTCCATCTTATGGAAATATCTCTAGCCTAGTTGTGGTGCCCCCCGCACTGAGCCAGAGGGGAAGGAGCGTGCAGAAAGCACAGGACCACTTCTTAAAACCTTTGGCTCCACTCACATTCCATTATTCAAACCAGTCACATGTGCCCCTGACTGGAAATGTGCTCACAAGACGGACAGCAAATTCCAATCATAAAAGCTCCACTTTGAAAGGGGAACACACATCTTCGTGGATATACGGTTATTGCTGACACAAAAAGAATCGTTAACACATCATCTAATGTAGTGTTCCCCAATCTGGCTGGGGATCAGCACTACAAGACCCTTGGGAGTTTATTTTAAAAAATAGAGATTCCTTGGGCCCTGGACCCAGAGATTGCAATTTTAAGGTCTGTGTTAAGGTTCACGGATAAATATTTTTAAGAAGTCTACCAGGCAAAGCTGATGCTGCCTGCCCAGAAGCATGGGATTCTGTTCCATTCTTCACCTCCAGACAGAAACTCAGCCAAACTCACACTCAAATGCTTATCTATCCTGCAATGTGATATGCACAAGAATCCTGGATCAGGACCCAAGACCTTGTATTTTGACAATTTAACTATAATAATAGCTAACATTTATTGAGTGGTTACTACACTGAGTGTTATTAGAGCTTAAAATACGAATGGACTTATTTAACATTAAAACAACCCTATTAGCTTGGTATTGTTATGCCTACTTTACAGGGGAAGAAACTGAGACACAGAGGGGTTAAATAAATTGCCTACATTTACAATAGTAAGTGGAAGAGGTGGGATTCAAACACAAGCAGTGCCTGCATCTTCCCCACCAGACTATACCCAGAGGAACCTGACACAAAAGAAGGTACATGGACCACTGAGTTATGGTAGAGATATGCAGAGGCTTCTGTTGAAGGTACTCCAAGCCAGACTTGGAAAAACCCTTGCAGTAAACAATAAGTGTTTCTTGTTGTTGTTCTCAAATTTGAA
Organism: Diceros bicornis minor; assembly: GCF_020826845.1. Lineage (NCBI taxonomy): Eukaryota > Metazoa > Chordata > Mammalia > Perissodactyla > Rhinocerotidae > Diceros > Diceros bicornis. The sequence continues at coordinate 73,210,958 of NC_080745.1, forward strand.
TCACCAGCACAGGTATTACCTCTGAACTTCATACATACGGACCACCTATGCTGGATGTCTCACACACACTTCACAAATGCACTCACAATGTGCCCCTGCCAATTGCTCCTCTCTTTGTGCTCCCAACTAGAAATGAGTGCTTTCCACTCAGTCATGCAAGCCCGAAATCTGGGAATCATGTCCAATCTAGCTTTTCCTTACTCGACTTCATCACAATTCAATAAATGATAGGTCTTTGTTGTGTATTGGTTTGATATGATTGCAAATCCACTTGTTTATGGCTTAAATGAAGTTGTTTTGATCTAAGAGTGAAGTTGTCTCAGGAAGTTGTCTAAGGAAGCTGTCTCAGGATATTATAGACATCTGTTGTCGTCAATGAGCAATCAAGTAGCTCAGCTGATGAGAGACGTTGCTGGGTTCTTATCAATAAGAACATCTAGAGAAGCAACTATGTCTAGGGGACATTTAGCCTTTAAATACCAAGAGTTTGTGAGAATCTACCCAAGAACGTCCTGTCTGGTCAAGACAACTCTTTGCTGATCTAAACAACTCTCCAAAGACTTGCTGTGGTAAGGCTACCCTTTACTGGCAGTATGAAAACCATGCAGCATCTCTGTGAAGCAGATTAACTTGACCACCAAGACCGGCTCCTTCATTGCCTAGAAACGTGCTCTAGCAACAGGAGACTTTCACTTGGCACTGGTGGCTGGCTGTCAGCTCTCAGTTGGCTAAGCCAACTCTGCCAGCAAGCAACTCATGGAAAGGTACACTTCAACTAAATTTGAACTGTATTCTTTTCATCTCCCCCTCGCCTGGAACAATAGTGAAATTAATCTATCATTGATTTGGAGTGTGTTATTTCTTTATTGGCTTATTAAGAGGCCTTATCCTGTATGCTATTGGCCTGTGAAATTATAATTTCTGCAGTGAACCTGTATTAAATTATCGACAAAGACAATTTCAGTCTCTGAGAATAATTTTTCCTCGTAGACAGTCCTAAAGATCTTGCCTGCCTAATTTCTCTCAAAACACTCTACTCTCTACCTCCCTTCAACACCTCAGTGATCATCTTCTCTGAACTGTTTCAATAGTCCCTCCAATCCATTCCTCATGCAGCAGTAAGAAAGGTCTTTCCCAAACCCAATGCATGAAACCTGGAATCCTTAATATTTCCTAGACAGCCCTGCATGTGCCAGCCTTGGCTGCCTCAGTGCATCAGCTCAGACCACTCTCCCCTACGCTCATGCTCCAGCCATGTGTCCTTCCTCTAGTTTTCACCATGTTCCTTGGCTTCCCTCCTTCCTATTCCCTGGCCTCTCTGACTGGAATGCTCCCCTCAACCTGCCTTGAATATGTTGTTTGATTACTCCAAACCTCAGGTCCCTCATCTATAAAATAGTAATAAAAGACATCACAGATAATGATGGTTAGATGATGGAACAAATTAAATCTATGAATGTCTATTTTACAGTTGGTGTTCAAAAATTTTTATTTGCTCAAAACATAACTCAGCATTTTAAACTTCTCCTATTAATCTTCATATCAAAATGATGTGTCTCCATTTCTATTTTTTTAGTTATTCTTCAAAGAATCTCAAATTAAAAGGAGCCTCTAAAAGAATTGTTTACCTCACTTCATAAATTCGTGAAAATCATAATACATCTCACTGTGAACTACTTTTTAATTACTGTCAAGTTAGTAAGATCCCTTAGGAGATGGCATCTTATAGGTATTGGACTGTTATAATTGTCAAAACTGCTGCTTTTTTCTATAAACCATTTAATGAATGAGCAAAAATAAATAATAAAATTTATACACTTTCATAAACTCTGACATGAGAAAAAGAAAGAATCCAAATAAATGAGCACGAATTAGCATCTAATTTGTAGGAGCAGCACAAAATGCTCAGTAATTTGACGATGACTTGAACCTTCATGTGCTGTATAAAGTGGAAGCATACCCAAGTCTGATAAATGTAAGATTAGTGTCACCCCAATAAGAATACTATCAAGGAAGCTGGTTTGTTGAAAGAACAAGGGTTTATTATGTAAAAGAACATTAAGAGCAGATTATCCACATAGTACTGTAAGAAGAAAAGGTACAACTAAGTTATCACCTATATGGGAAAATTTGGAAGCAGATTGAGATTCTGGAGGAATAAAAAAAATTAAAACACTATTTATCCCCAAAACAACAATGTGATTTAAGTCTCGAATTATTCAAAAATTCCATTGTATGCCAGCCTGAAAAATATTTTAAAAATTAAAAAAATGACGATTGGATAATGAAAACTGGACACCCTGAGTATGCAATGGCTTCCTTAGCAAAAGCTTTAAGAAATTCCATACTAACTAGTTAAACTCAACATTTGGCAGTGTTATCTAATTCCCTGTGGGAGTCCATATAATTCTTGGTTATGCTTATTATGACAAGTTGCAGCAGGAAGCATCAGGAGTTCTTAGCAGTAGGGATCATCCCCAGATGAAGGAGGTGAAGGAAATGGATTTGAGCCAGCAGATGTGAGCCGTACTTATCACCTGGGCAGTTCTAGGACTGGGAGCCTGGGCGTTGGACTCAGACTGACCTGGCCAATCTCACCACTGCCCCTTCCTGGCTGTGGACTTGGGGAGGTTATTAAACTTTCTAAGACTCAGTTTCCTCATCTGTAATGTGGAAACAGCCATACCTGCCTCACAAGATGACTGAGACAATGAAATAAGGTGGAGAAGAGGAGCTAGGATTCAAACCCAAGATGTCTGACTCCAGAGGCTTCACTTTCAATCAACATTTTTCAACATTTGGCAAAAATTGGCCAACCAGGATAAATGACAAAATTTGTCTCTACTGTATCACACTCAGACTGAAACTGCCAGTGAGGCCCAGCGGGAAGTCAGGCGAGAGTGTGGGGGAGAGAGGGAGTATGAGGCAACAGCCAGGGATCCATTCCTGGAAGTACTTGCAGAGCCCACACAGGGCGTCAAAACTGGACCATATTATTTCCATCTCTCGAATGCTGCAGCCATCACCAAAGAAGGGAAGTCTCTCAAAACAGCACTGGAATAGTGAGTCCCTGTAGCCCAATCATATCAGAGTGAGCCTGGCTGCTGTGACAGGGCCAGGTTTTTGTCTCACATATTTTTGGGGGGAAATGAGTGGTTTACAGGTTGACCTCTCTTTCCACACTAAATGCCAAAAGTTTTGCACCTAAGTTTTAGCCAAAAAAAGAAAATCTTATTTTAGATATACTGGAGGAAATTACTAGTTTAAAAGGTCCTCTGATAAAACTCTTAAGAAAGTAGAAAAGCATTTATTATAAAAGGCTTAAGCACTCTCCAGGATACTCAGAATTGGAAAATCTGGCCTCTTGTCCCCAATCTTTTATTATGTTCGTTCAACAATCATTAATTAAGCAGCTATTGTGTACCAAACCCTGGAGACACAAAATCAGGTCAAACAGACTCTGCCTTCTGTGAGGAAGCTTGAGCGCCAGGACCCAGAGGAAGAGAGAGAAGGTAAGAGTGCTTGCTTTTACCTGGAGGGGAGTAAGAAATGGTCATTGTAGGGGATCAGAATTGGCCACCCCAAAATTTATCTCTTTGGCTTGATTATTTTTAAGGGCAAAGACTCTGAAGGAAACTTTTACCTTCCCCCTAACTGCCTAAAAGAATTTAAGATAGAAGGCCTGTCCTAGGATAGGCCATCACCATAAATAACTCTGAGTATTGGTAAACTGGGAGGGTCCTCGCTAAGCCCATTTTTACCAAAGTTCTTTCTCTCAGGTCACATTGTTTACAGGTGGCTCAATGCGCAACAGCCCAGGGAACAATTGTTTGTCAAATATTTGCTTTTCCATCTCCATGTGAATTGCCTTCTACCTTTGAAGTCTCAAACCACTATGTCCTTTGTCTTTAGCTGAAAATGGTATTTAAGGTGGTGGCTTCAACCATTCTGGCAAATAACTCAGTTTTCCTGGGTTTCTCCCGTGTATACACGTTATTAAACTTTGATTTTCTCCTATTATTCTGCCTCATGTCAATTTGATTCTTAGACCAGCCAGAAGGACCTAGAGGAACAGTTCTTCCTCCCCTACATCATCAAGACCAACATTTCAGAAGAGGTGGTGGTTGACATGAAACTTGAAACAGTATGTGCTTCACAGCAAGTGGAAAGGAATTACCTTTCAAGCTGAGGGAAATGCAAAGGCATTAAACAGCCAGAAATGAATGTGATTCCTCTAATCCTCCATTTTCACATTCCTGAAGGGGCCCTACAGCAGGGTTTTTGTGTCAGACAGACTTGGCTTTGCCACTTACTAGCTATGTGAGCAGGAACCAGTAAATTCACCCCTTTGGAGTCTTGATCTGCTTTTAAAATTGCAAACATCCCACCTCATAGCACACCCTAACCCCCTCCCCAGCTTTATTTTTCTATCACTTTCTAATCTACCATCTACTTTACTTATCTATTTACTTATCTGATTCCATCCACCAGAATGTAAGCTCCATGAGGGTGAAGGGGAGCAGAATTTCCCATCCCAAACTATGCCTCTTGACATAAGCATGATTTTAGGTTGATTATTTTTAAGAAATGGCAGACACAAGAAGCTCTGAAAATCAAGTAGAAGTTACTCTTTTGTAAAAGACATTTACATTTATAAAGGAAATCTCCATTTGTAAGACTATCTCCCTCTCTGTACCAGGAAGACTAAATCTCTGGCAACTCTGATCAATGGAGAACGCAAAGACTTAAACCTGCACAACAACCATACCTTTATTTATCATGCTTTTCCTGATAACCTCCCATAACTGGCTCCCCCACCTCCCCAACATCTTCTTTTGTCTTTAGCTGAAGATGATATTTAAGGTGGTGGCGTGGGCCATTTTGGGGAGTTACTCACTTTTCCTGGGTCTCTGCCATGTATACAAGAGGTATACATGTTATTAAACTTCTGTTTATTCTTCTCCTGTTAATCTGTCTTTTATTATAGGGTGGTCTCAGCCAAGAATCTAGAAGGATAGAGGGAAAATTATTTTTCTTCCCCACAAGGGCAGAAGTCTGTGATTCTTGTTCTATGTTGTATCACCATCACCTAGAATAATTGCTATTTATTGAGAGAATGATTGAATGAATAATTTAATAAATTAATTAAGTGTAAAGTGGGAAGAATAATATTAGCTATTTCGTGTCTGGCCATGAAAAATATACAATATGTAAAGCACCTAGCACAGCACCAAGTGAAACTGGCAAACAGCCATTGATGATTAAGTGGCTAGGAACTAAAGTTTTTTTTCCTTTTTGCAATTACTGATTATAGCTTTTAGTTTTTTACCCACCCATTGTTAACTGCGCTGTTTAGGCAATATGCTGTCTGACTCCCACTGGGTTCCTATAGGTAACAGCTCTCTGGTGCCTGGGTCGCCATAGCAATGGGCGCTTGATCTGCTTTTCAGGAGTTAGAACCCCTTGTCCACTTCAGGCCAGTTGAGACCACCAACCCATCAACTGGGCCCACGCAGATGCCCAATAAGTGACCTCTTGACATCAAGAGACTAAAAACTCCACCCTGAGATCATGCTAACACCACCATTTTGTGAACACGCATCCTATGAAGGGGCACGAAGCCTGACTACGCTTGCGCAGATCATCAGTTACCTCACCTCTCCTCACCCCCAATCATCTATCTCCACATTTCAGACCACCTTGCCCCCTCCCCCATAAATATGCCTGAGTCCCCATTTTTGGGGAGGTGGATTTGCGACTCATTCTCCTGTTTCCTCACTTGGCTGCCTTGTGATTAAACTCTCTCTCTGCTGCAGTCTCATCATCTCAGTGACTGGCTTTCGGGGCAATGGGCAAAAATGAACCTGGTTCAGTAACACAAATACATAGTAAGTGCTCCGTAAAGTTAGTTATTACTATTAAGTAGTTGGTATGGTAAGAATTCACAGCAGGAAGTGGTAAGAGGTTAAGTTGAGGATGGGCAAATGGCCAGAGCACAAAAATACTCATGGGTCCTGCTAAGGAGTTTGTACTAAGTTTTAAGTAAGGGTGGGACAGAGTAAGCTTTGTATTGTATGCACATCCAACCAGCAGCAGTGAGAGGGATGGTCAGAGACAGAGTGCCAGTCATTTAATTCCTCTGACACTCAGTTTTTCATTTTGAAGATCGATGGAAGAAAATGTGCCCAATATGTTCACAAGGGAAAAAGGACATCATAATACAAAAGCGTGTTAATAACTATGAAATGATGGAGAATAAGTCACAATATGGTCATCACATCCAGGTGCACATCAGAGTTGCTATAGAAGGGCTTGCCAGAATATTTCTCACAAGCAAGCAGCTTGAATCCCAAGGAAAATATTCTCAATACAAATCGCCCACCCTCTTCTGGAGAGAATTTTCCTCCAAGACCTCATTTTCATTTGCCCATTGTGCTCATGAATCAAATATGCTGTGGGCAAGGAATGATACGGCTGCAGACACACAGACTTTTTTCCTAAAATAGACTCAACATTTAAAAATGCAGGGAAAGAAGATCACTGAGAGACCTCTGGCAGTGGATGTGGGAGCCCTTCCGTCATCCTATAGAACTGAACTGTGGTACTGAGAGGCTCAACGATGGAGGAGAACTTGCCCAAAAGATCAAGGCCAGGATCAGGGTGAGGCAAGTGAGGCAAATGACAAAAAACTCACAAATCCAGATAAATAATAATTTAACTCAATATTTTAAAAAATCAAAATAAAGCAAAAAAAACTCTGATGAACAAATTATCAAAATTTTAAATAAGGATCAGTGTTACGCCAAATCACACTGGAGACTGAGGCAGAAGAAAAACGTATACCCGTATGCACGTTTTTATGTAATTTTTAATGGTTAATTTTTTCCATAATATTAAAGTCGTTGAAAATATATTTAAAAATTGAAAAAAGGCATATAGAATTAACTTCACTAAAATTCATTAAATTCATTTAATTTGTTGAATCAGCTAATTCATATAATTAACTTCATTAAAATTATTTAAGATCATTACTTGGTCAAGAGAAATTGTCAAACATAGCAATTCTCTCAATGGAAAATAAGATAAGCAAAGAGGTAGATTTTGAAAATATTATTGATAATTTTACTTTCATTAAAGCCAAGAAAGTAAAAGTATAATATCTTCTGTTATTGGTATAAATAAAATATTTAAACTTAAAACAATATTATATTTTTTCTTTTATTTCTTTTTTTTAATGACAATCTAAGACTCAATATTTTTGCTTGTTGGCAACTAGTTCAATATTTTTAAAGCATTTTGAGGGCCAAATCAAACATATCTATTTACTGGCCAGAGATATCTATTTATCCTCAAATCTATGACTTCTGATCTATTTGTTTCTAAAGAGGCAATAATGTTTTATTCTTATCTATTTTCTCAATTAAAACATAAGTAACTCTCTTGACCTAACCTATACATCATAACCTATCACAGAGAAAATGCTTAGAAAATCCTTGATTTATTGTTGATTGACAGAAAACTTTGTAATCATGCCCTTTGCCCTTGTACACACAATCTGATCTACACTCAGATTCTAAGGAAAGGCTTGGCAAGACATTCCATATCAAGTCAATATGACCAGGATGGAGTCCTTAATCTTGAGCCAGACTCATGCCCATAGAAAATAGCAAGCAAACACATCCTCAAGAGAGTCAAGGTTGAACCTTAGTCCAAGGAGTGTGCCAAGAGCTTCTCAAATGGCAACCATTTGCAAGTTAGAGCAGGTCACAGACCTCAAGCAAAAGGTTAAAATAAGTAGAGGAGGTCTCCAACCCCATTTCTTCTAGGAATCCCATCTCTATTTTAGCATAGTTGAGGCACCTTCTGTTTTGTTTCCAGCCTCATTTGTTTAGCCTCAGAGTCAAACTTTTCTTTGTCCCCACCTATATCCACTTCTAGTGAAATGATCCCTGGCTCCAGGAATCAGAGTGCTTGAATTCACACTTGAGTTTGACCCTGTGGAGCCTTGCCCAACATTGGTAACCTCCCTAATCCTCTTTTTTCATCATCTTTGAAGTCTGAAGGGTCACGATAATGATTTCATCTCAATGGCACAGATTCAGTGTAACATAGAGGTGAAGAGCGCAGCTTCTGAAGTCAAACATGAATTTTGAGTCTCAGATGTGCAACTTACTAGCTGTCTAACCTAGAGAAAGTTACTTAATGTTGCTGAAACTTAGATTTCACATCTGTAAAAACTGGGGATAGTTCTGAGGATTGTCATGAGATCACACTTGTAAAATATTGGAGAAGTAAAAATCCTACCAACAGAGAGAAACCTTGTCACATCCATATGGAAATCAAGTAAACCAATGTATTTTGAGTAAGCATAACAGAGTACACGCATATATGTAGCCCGCAAGAGACTGCAAAGTCAGAATAAAACTTCACACAATTTAAACAGCAAAGCAGGCACAAAATTCACTTTGGATTTGAGGTAGCTGTTTGTTTAGTTAATTGACCTCCACTGTAAGAATAATAAAACTTCTCTTATCTCCTGGAAAAAACAAATGGTTACACCTTGAGACAGGCTCTCAGGGATAGGTTTTCACATTTTAAGGGACAACGAGGATCATGACCTCAAACACAACTCTGCATTGCAAAACTGAGGACTAGGCTTTTCTGGTCCCTGGAGAGATCATTCTACATTGCAAAGGTTGGAGAAAAGACTCAGCTCAGGCCCACTGTGGTCCCCAAAGAGACATCCCAAGTAGGGGAAGGGAGGAAAATAGTCTCTTTTCGCTTTACTCATCTTTATCACCCTTACAAAAGCTCCATCCCTGTAAATTATAGACATGAGAAATAATTTAGAAGGTATGGAAATTGTTGATAAACTCTAAGGTGTGTATATATCTATTTTTTTTAATTAAATATTATTATTTGACTATTTTATTCTGCCATCCACTTTGTTTCTTCTCCAAGGTTGCAGGATCACATGAAGAAAATTTCCCAGTAGGATCTACTTTCCATTGAAAAGAAGTGTGGTACCCTCCTCTGAGACTACCACAGCCATCCTGCCTCCCACACTTCCCACTGAGAAAATGAGTCTAGGCAAAATTACATCCATAAAGAGGTAGCACATAACTCCACAATGGCATGCTAAGGTTCTGTACACAACACAGACCTAAAAGTCACTCTATGTATAATATAGACATATATATGTATATATATATATATATAATATTTATTTATATATGTGTGTTACTAAATATATATAACTATATATATTATAAATATGTGTGTATGTGTATATATGTATATTTATATGACTGTGTATGTTTGGTTAAAAAAAGATGCAGCTGACTTAATTCCCATATAAACTTTTCACATCCACTGCAGGTGCTTAAAAAACCAAAAGAAGGGACTGACCCGGTGGTGTAGCGGTCAAGTACGTGCACTCCACTGCAGCGCCCGGGGTTTGGATCCTGGGTGCACACCGACGCACCGCTTGTCAAGCCATGCTGTGGCGGCATTCCATATAAAGTGGAGGAAGATGGGCATGGATGTTAGCCCAGGGCCAGTCTTCCTCAGCAAAAAGAGGAGGATTGGCATTGGACATTCACTCAGGGCTAATCTCCCTCACACACAAAAAAATAAGATTTATTGATATAATAAACAAGCACTTCATAAAAAATTTAATAGATATATTTGAACATTCTCTACACAAAGAGAAGGGAAAGGAAGAGCTTCACAATGGGACACTTTGTTCACCTGGAGGGGTGGCAGGGGTATCTAACAAAAGGAGAGAGATTCTGAGTGGGAGGGAGAGAAATAAAACCTCAGGTGCTTAATTCCTGGAAGGCAGAGTCTCACCTGATCCATGACGTCACTTTGTGTGGATTAAAAAAGTTCTCTCTCCCTCCGATGCAGCTCCCACTGACCTCCAAGAAGGGTGCCAGACTGCAGTTAACCACTCACATAGCAGTAGGTGCCACCCTGCTGAGAGGGTTTTATGGAAGGATAGACAGTCTGTCCACCTGACTCTTCCTTAACCCTCCTCCCCGAATCGCAACTTCCATCCCTGAGAACTCTCCAAGGTTGTGAGGATTTGAAGTCTGCAATCTATGAAGACTCATTCAGATTTATAGACAAACTTTCTGACAAGATAAAAGGTAAATTCCCAAATATGCATTAGTTGTCTCTCTACTGCACCTAGCTGTGAAACTGGAACACCGTGGGTGCTCAATGAAAATTTGTTGAATTATTGACTGACTAAATTGCTTTTTAACAACCCAATGCACCCAAATAGGCAACTAAATGGGGTATTTCTGGCACTTAAAGGAAACACAGAGCCAACAGTAAGGCTTTTTTAGGTCATATCTTTTCCATCAAGAGAATATTCTTGGGAAACAAAATAAGACAGAGGTAGGGAACATTGGTCTTTACATTAGCCAGACTAGCTGATATTTATTCTAGTAGAAAGAAGTATAAAGAAAATATTCCTTAAATCCTCCATGCCTCCAGATACTTCCATAAGTGCAGCTCCTTAAGGGTTTTTGGGTGGAAAGCTGTAATGGCTATGTTGCATTCCGGCTGTATATTGTATGTAAGGCTTATCTTGTTTGATGTTCTAAACTACTTGATCAGGTTGTTACTATCATAATACCTATTTTATGATTGAGGGGAAAAAAGTCTGAAGAGGTTGAATAACTCACCTAAAGTAATTTAATTAATAAGTTAGGAAAACAGAAGTCCACCTCAGGTCATACGATTCAGAACCTATGTACCTAACCAGTATCATGTGTAGATATTAACTTTTATTAGGCACTACCCATCCACCTACGCTTTAGGGACTAGGAAAACATAACTGCCAAATATGGTGGAGAAATCAGAGACGATGTATGCTTTAAAATCTTCAGATCAATCTCTTTTGCATCCCATAACATGAGCTGCTTGGGTATAACAGATGTATTCTGAGCCAACAAGTTTGAGGAAAGATTTAACAGTGAAAGTATAAGACTCCTGTCTAAAGACTTCAAGACAGAAAAAACGGCTGCCTTGCAGAATTTTAGAGGAGGGCTTTTTCCTAGAGACCATCCAATCGAGCCCTCCAAGCTTATAGTTGACAAAACTGGTGCCCAGACACATAAAGAAGCATGTATAACCACTCCGCAAGTCAGTAGTAGATCCAGTATGGGAACTCAGGTATATTTATACTCTTCATCGGCTATTCCCTTCATGATAGCAGGCTACTTGATTTCCCTTTAGAATGGCCTGACCAAAGCCTGTTTGGAGGAGGAAATCCCCGCTGACTGTGGTGACTACCGGCTGGACATATGCAGGCACGAAGATTCTGTTTCCCTGATCTAATAACATTTTTTAATAGAAAGATCAGAATCTCTTTTCCTACAAGGACTAAGAAGGTTGTGCCCTCAATCATCTCAAACTCATAACTGATAACAGCAAATTATGCCATCAAATTGATGCCATCAAATCTATGTGTGAAGTTAGGGAGAAAATCGAAACATTTTTCTTTTTGTGATGACCCAAATACTTCCCAGAAATAATTGTAAACATTACGGTTCCCAGGGAGTATGTGGCCTTTTTTATCAGATCATCATAAACTGTTAGTCAAGTAAACTGCTAAGCTGATTCTGTCTTCCAATAGATCCTAATGCCTTTATCTGCCCCAGAGTTCTGGTTATACAACGTGTTTCTCACATAAACACTTATCTCCACTTGTGCTACCTGCCTCCAAAAGAAACAGTCTTCTACTCACTGATGAGAACTCAGTTCTGAGACCCATAAGGTTGGATCTTGAGACTCTGGAGATAAAGGAAAGCAAATGCCAGGTTAAAGCTTGGCGGTTCTTAAAAGGTGGTAATCAGCAAGTTACCATTAGAAAAATGTTATCAAGATCTAATCCTTTGAGGAGGAGAGAGAAAAGAAAGATTTAAAAAAAGTGAATGAATTAGAGGAAACATCTAAAAAATAAAATAAAATTCCATTGTTGATTCTTCTACTTTGAATTCAGCACTTGCATACACAGTATGTTTCAGTGTTTTCTTTCCCTCCAACTAGACTCATAAATATCCCAGAATTGAAAAACTCAAAGGATATGTACTCCAATAACCCTCTTGAAACTCATCTATCAAATCACCATGCAATTGTTCAGCCAGTTGAAGAATTCTAGAAATAACTCCAGAAATATATATATTATTTTTCAGCAAGGTATCATTTTTCATGTAGAAAATTAACAAAACTATTTCTCATGGATGATACCCAAAGCACATAAAATGCAATAAAATTGTCACTTCCATATACTGCTGGCAACATAATAAATTATCAACTTTCAAGAAAACACTATGTTAAGGCATATAATACACGATAATCTTTGACCCAGCAAACGTATTTCTTATAATTATCATAAATAAATTTTTAAAAGTTATAAACACAAAAATAGCAACTACATAATTGATTTTAAATGTTACTTTTCTAACCGTAGGATAATAGCTGCATCTATCAACATTATGTTGACACAATTGAATATCATGCAGTAATTCTAAACTAGAGTCAGAAATATGGAGTATCATGGAATTTGCTTGTAATATATTGTTAACTTAAAAGAGCAGGATACTATATCAGCCAGGGTGTTAGCTGCAATCAGCAATACAAACTCTGGCTAATTTCTGCATATAAGAAATTTATTTAAAAACATTAGTCACTGGGGACTGGGAAAACATGGCTGGAAGCTACACAACCAGGAATGTGACAAACCTTGTCCAAGGAAGATCCTATACCGTGGTCTCTGGGCACAAACATCTCACCTGCAGTGCTGGCAGTGGGGATGCTGGAGTCTCACCACAAGACTGGAATCACCTCTGCTGCTCCTTTGGAAATTAGAGGTAGCTGTCTGACACCTCCATTGTCATCCCCACTGAGTGGGATCTTGTCAAGTTCCTGCAACCTCAAGCACCCATTTCTGAATCAACCTGAGGTGAAGGTGTCTGTTCCTGGGCAGTACCTTGGGTTCAGAGGATGTCGTGAAAGCAAGGATGTGGCAGTGCAACTACTACAGGGGGAGGAGAACCCTGTCTAGTAAGGAATTTTCCAAAGACAAAGGTTAGATGCCTGGTGTTAAGAAACAATGACAAATATCCACCAGAGACACAAAGTTACATTTTTCTATAGTTACCCGTAAAATTGGTTCTAGGTAGTTTCTCCCTGAACGTCTTTGCCGCAAGCATTTTGCCACATAACTAATTGGCCATAGGCAATTTTGCCATAAAAGATACAAAAAAAAAAAAAAATAAGTGGTTGACAGTTTTTCTTTTTCAGTGTGTAGTTTTTGTTTTTTTTTTTTTATCAGTTTGGTTTCATTTTTCCATTGATGAAGTTTTCACAGTTACTCCCATTGTCATATGATATAAATCTTAGCTAGCCCTCATAAAGGTCTATACGGTGATGAGTAGACATGGTGGTGGTGGTGATGGTGGTGGTGGTCTTAAAATAGTTAGCATTTCTTCCAGTTAGCGACGTTTTCTTGATGGCTTTATTGAGCTGACAGATGATGATGATTTGCCCCAAGAGCTGGTTTCTTCTTTTGAAACACACTACACCGGAAGAGAAAAAGAGAGCTGAGGGCCTCTTCTTTGAGCATACAGAGTTGGACCCACGTTTCTCATAAGGAAAACAAGTGCTTAGGTAGGTACAATCCACAAAAAATAAATAAAATCAGTCCTTTGTGCAGTATTTCCATAAACCTACATACACACATTTTAAACGTATTCAAATATTTTGTATTTCACAAAGTCTTTTTAATTTTGTTATTCATTTCTTCATTTCACTATGTCCTTTTAATTAATGTCCCTCTTTTATTTTTTCTGATTTTATCTTTTACAATAAATTGCCTTTCAGCCAATTAGTTATGCTGAGATGGCTGCAGCAAAGATGCTTGCAGTGAAATTGCAGTGAAAACACAGCAATAAAGAGAGAATGACATGGACGTGAATCATTGGAGAAAGACTGGAAAGAACTCAGTTTTGGGTTTCTTACATTGAAATTTGAGTGATTTTGTTTTTCTATTTACCAATATTTCATATTTTTCTTTTTTTATTATTATTATTATTTTTGTGTGTGTGTGAGGAAGATCAACCCTGTGCTAACATCTGCCAATCCTCCTCTTTTTTTGCTGAGGAAGCTTGGCCCTGGGCTAACATCCATGCCAACCTTCCTCCACTTTATATGGGATGTCGCCACAGCATGTCTTGCCAAGCAGTGCTTTAGTGCACGCCTGGGATCCGAACCAGCTAACCCCCGGCCGCCGCAATGGAGCGTGTGCACTTAACCGCCTGTGCCACCAGGCCAGCCCCTATATTTTTCTATACATTATTAAGATATCCAAAATTTGGGGGCATTATTTCTTCTGTTGAGCTAATTATCAAGCTTCTGATGTTGAGATGTGTATTTCTTTGGAATCTAAAAATGTCTTCTCTTATAGCACATTGAGTATGGCTCAGGACATATTGAGCACTTAGTAAATATTTAATAAGTGATACAGAAAGAAAAAATAGGAGAGGTAGGAGAGGAAATTAGTATATTAAAGAAAAAATGAATATATGAATGAGTGATTCTACATGGAGTTAAAAAATCTGCCATGAGCTCAGAGATAGTTTCTTTCTCCTCCTCCTCATCTACTTCATCATCATCATCATCATTAAGATATTATCATCGATTTAATAAAGAATCTGACAGAATCAAGTCTGCCTATCCATCTCAATTAAGATTTTTTTCCTAATTAGCAACGTAACAAAAATAACTATAAACCTGAGGAAATGCTCCCAGAATCAAAGTAATATTAATCAAAACCTTAAAATGTGTGAAAAAATAACTCAGCTATTTCATTAATAAATAATCTTTGTATTTTGAGAAGTTGGTGGATAGGTAAATATGGTAAGTAGATAGATAATTAGATTAGATAAAAAAGTAGGTTATAGAAGGTAAGTAGTTAAGCAAAATAAGGAGGTAGGTAGGCAAGATCAAATTGCCCCAAGTCCCCATTTCCAGTCTTCCAGCTTTTCAAACTCACAGATAAAAGAAATGATGATTGCAAAGGGCAAACAAGCCCCCTCCAGTGGGAAGGGCTTACCCAGTGACATGTTGGGGTTTTGGAGCCTGAACTCAAGCTAACTTCAATAGGAGGCAGAGAGAATGACATCATTCACTCTGCACTGTCCCATAAACTAAAAACATTTTAAATAGCATGCCCTTGCCACACAGTGTATCTAGATTGCTCATCCCCTTAATCCATAACTACCTTTCACTGAGTGATACCCTTGATCCCACAAAGTAATTCTCTAAGCTCCCAGGGAATCTGTTATTCAGTTCCTGGGAGCCTCTTGCCAGACAAGCTGCCCAGCTATTTGGGAAGAAAGCTCAGTAACAGGGGGAAAAAAAGGGCAGACACCAATCAGTTCAATTGATGTGTTCCTCAGTGGCTCTGGGCAACCTCATTTTGGCCACTAAAATACTATATGGGATGCTCCCAGGAAAATCAGTGCTTCACTCAGTAGTAATTACTTTTGGATAAATGAATAGTGTCCCTAATTTTTTACCTATCATTATGGACTGAATGTTTGTGTCCCCCTCAAATTCATACGTTTGAATCCTACCCCTCAACCTGATGGTATTAGGAGGTGGGACCTTTGGGAGGTAATTAGGTTTAGCTGAGGGCATGAGGGAGGGGTCCCCATGACGCAATTATCCCCCTGACAAGAAGAGGAGGAGATGTCAGCGCTTCCTGTCTCCTCCGTGTAAGAATACAGCAAGAAGGCAGCCGTCTGCAGGTCAGGAGAGGGCCCTCACCAGGAACTGAATCTGTCGGCACCTTGATCTTGGACTTCCCAGCCTCCAAAACTTTGAGAAATAAATGTCTGTGGTATTTTGTTATAGCAGCCCAAGCTGACTGAGACACCTATGTATGTACATTATATACTATCAGGTGAGTTTTTTTGCTATTTTTTGAAACATAGGCCCATCTCTGATGCTATAAAAAATGTTCCTATAAGTCAAGAGAAAGAAAAAAAGTAATCTAACATAAAGCAAAGTTTTTCTATTATCAGTAAAAACATGTGTTCAGATGCTGTTCAAAACATTGAGAGAGGACCTTTCTCTTCGAGGCATGCAAAATCTGCAGTGCAGGTTTGGAGAAAGACAGCCAGGTGAAGGGACATGTATCCAAAACAAAAGAACTTAAAATATGTGTCAGTTAGAGTGTGTTAGTGCCGTGGTGGGTAGAATTATGGTCCCCTGTAGGTGTCCACATTCAAATTCACAACATGTGAATACGTTACCTGATACGGCAAAAGAGAATTTTCAGATGTGGTTAAGTTAAGGATATTGAGAAGGGAAAATTATCCTGGAATATCCTAATGGGTCCAATTTAATTACAAGGGTCCTTATAAGAGAGAGGAAGAAGGGTCAGAGCCAGAGAGAGAAATGTGGGTATGAAAGCGGAGGTCAGAGAGGAGAAAAGATACTATGCTTCTGGCTTTAAGGATGAAGGAAGGGGCCAAAAGCCAAGAAATATGAAGGCAGCTCCTAGAAGTTGGAAAAGGTAAGGAACAGATTGTTCCGTGGAGCCTCCAGAAGGAACACAGACCTGCCAATACTTTGATTTTAGCCCCATAAGATACTTTTCAGACTTCTGACCTCCAGAACTGTAAGATAATAAGTCTGTGTTATTTTAAGCCACTAAGTACGTGGTGCTTTGTTGCAGGAGCAATATGAAACTAACACACCCACCTATCAGTAACTTAAATCATAACGACATCCATTGTACTTACTAGGAAGTCTGGAAGTGGGTAATTATAGCATCGGGATGATGGCTAAACAATGTCTTCAGAAAATCAAGTTCTTTGCGTCTTTCTCTTCTTCCATCTACAAGGTATTGACTTTTATTTGTAGGCCTGTCTGCTCCACTACAAATGATGAATGTCACAGATCCCAACACCTTCAAGGCTAAAAGATTTATTCCTAAATAGAAATATAAACTATAACCATCACAACAACAACTCTATGAACCAAAGCAAATGCCTCTGGTATTAACATCAAAATAAAATAAAGAACCATCCCTTCATTTCTTTCTCCATCAGGAAACTCCAGAATCCCACCCCTTACCCCAGCACATGTCCCTTTTTCTTTCATTGCCCAAAATTGGGTTATGAAGCTAACCCTACGTGCAAGAGAAGTTGGGAAAGTGACTATCTGGCAAAGTTAATGAGTTTTTATTGCCCCTCTACCACACCAAAAAAGCATGGTTTGTTAGCAAGAAAGAATAAATCAGATCAAAGAATGCCTATGGGTGGGCAACTGTGTCTGCCATGAGATATTCATCTCGGGTCAGTCCCTTGATGACACCAAAGACCAACTATTACAATTGGGTGATGGACCTCCATGACATCATGCACAAAAAGTGAGGATTGTGTTCCCACTTGACTTGTTAATTTGAAATCTGCAACATGAAAATGAGCTGTTAAGGCCAGCTTTTCCCAAATGGGTACCTCAGAAGACCAATCCTCAGAGACAGCCCAAGGAAAAACGTTTCTGTTGTCAAAAAAAAAAAAAGAGGATTTCTCATTGCACATGAGCATATTAAAAGCTTTGGTGCAGCCTCTACGAAAACGGTATGGAGATTCTTCAAAAAATTGAAAATAGAAATACGCTATGATCCAGCTATCCCACTACTGGGAATTTATCCAACGAACCTGAAATCAACAATCCAAAGGGGCTTATGCACCCCTATGTTCATTGCAGCATTATTCACTATAGCCAGGAAGTGGAAGCAACTGAAGTGTCCCTCAACTGATGATTGGATCAAGAATATGTGGTATACAGATACAATAGAATACTCCTCAGCCATAAAAAAAGACAAAATCGTCCCATTTGCAACAACATGGATGGACCTGGAAGGTAGTACATTAAATGAAATAAGCTAGAAAGAGAAAGACGAACACCATATGCTCTCACTCATATGTGGAATATAAACCAACACATGGACAGAGAAAACTGTATTGTGGTTACCAGCAGCAATGGGAGTGGGGGGTGGGCACAAGGGGTGAAGGGAGACATGTATATGGTGATCGACAAACAAAAATGTACAACGAAAATTTCACAATGTTATAAACTATTAAGACACCAGTATAAAAAAAAAAAAAAGCTTTGGTTGCCCCTGAAAAAAATAGTTAAATATTTCCCAAATTAACAAACCAATTAAAAACACCCCCAAAATAATATATTGTCTTATGTACCACTAAGAACCCGTTGACTGCACTTTCAGAAAGTTTGATAAATGCTTCCTCTTCTCTCCTCTCCCTTGGGAGGCAGACAAGATTCCAGTTATGTATTTAATATATATCTAAAGGGAGACCTGAAGATACCACTGATGGCCAGCTCCCTGCTAATAGTATTGCATGTCAACATAGCTTGTGTTTATTCTTCCCTCTCGATCAGACCAAGCAAGGTATAAATTAGGCTGGAATGATTAAACAGGCTTACATTTTATCATTTAGGAGGCTCTGACAGAAACTGATGAGTTTAACCAAGAAGAGGCCAAACTGAAAATTAAGCAGCTGGTAACTTGAATTGCAATGAGAAAAAAAATGGTAAGATTTGGAAAGATCATGAAAAGCAGATATAGCCAATTTGAGTTGTGCTTGTTGCAGTGGATGCTTTCATTCAAGTGACTTAGTGACAGAACTCTTTTCAGTTCTCAGCTGTGTACATAGCTCTTAAGAAGAGAAAAGAAAGTCAAAGAGTTAGAAGAGCTCTGAAATGACATCCTCCCTCCCCTTTCTGGACCCTCCCTGGTGCTCCCTTACTGCCTTTCACCTTCCTCTTCCTAGAGCTCATCCTCTAGCTAAGCCAGGATCTGGAAACCAAGATAAGCTGTCATGACTTTCTGGGGGTCAGTACTATCCACCCCAGTCCTCATGTCCCACACGCTGATACACAGAAACTGCGTTCTTTGAATCTTCTAACTGCACTTTTCACAGACGTTCCTCACTACTGTCACTAACTGGTACAAGGAAAGAGAGATCAAAATCAGGACAGAACCATCAGGCAGACACCTGGCTTACATTATAGAAATTCCAGGGTCCCATGTGTTTCCTAAAGAACCCCTACAGAAGTGCCCTCACAACCCTCAGTCTCTGTGGGGAAGAAACACTTTTAATCCTTTAATCCAGCATAACTCTTCTCTAAGGCTCATAAGTTTCACTCTACAACAAAACCCTACTACCCTCAAGAAAGTCATCTCCAAACTTCATAGCATTGTCCTGTGGTTGCCAAAGCAATCAGGCTGGTGGATCAGAGATTTAGAGTCAGACTCCACATGTGGAAATTCACATATCCAATTGAATTCCTCCAGAGACTTGGAATACCAAGGATTTGTCAAAATTGCTTTTCCGCCCTCCTTTACCTCCCATGGGGTACCTCCCACTTGACTTTGGGCTCTGTGGTTTTTTTTGAAGACCACTCACCTTTACGGCTCCAAGAGCATAGAAGAGGTCCAGTGGATACATGTCAGAAGTGCACATACAAATTTGGTTCTCCTACCAAAGTGACTAACTTTTCCACATGATACCCAGTCTCTCAGAACACCAACAAACTAAACTCATCTATACGTTGACCACCAAACATAAATACTCAGCTATTAAGTGGTAGAGCTGGGGTTTGAACACAGGCCTGTCTGCCTAACTCCAAAGCCCATTTATCCCTTTCACTGCCCCAAAGAAGAATAAGTATGTAGCCACTCTAATATCAGGTGACTCGGGACTTTTAACCCAGAAAGCCTGAGCTCTGAGTGTCACTGATATTGGTCAGACACTAGTAAGAGAAATCATATCCAGTCAAACACAATTTCCCTTTTTCAGAATGAAAGCACTAAGATGTTTGTGAGGTGAGAGAAGGGTCACTAGGGAAGAGATGGGAATAAATAATGCAACTGAGACAGCAAGAGGTAACATTTCCATCAAAGAGAAGGCCAACCAGTGGCTTCATTGGCAGTTCCAAACTTGTGTTTCAGACAGGCCCCAGGCAAGAGATTACTATCAAAGTATATTCAAATCAATGAGTCAAAAGTACTAACCTCACCAAAACAGGATAGCTCGTCCTCACAGTGGCATCAGATTCTCCTACTTTGCATCCTGGAAAACTGCAGACTCTTAATAGGAGATTGTTATTTTCTAGAAGACACAGACAATAGAAGTGCCCTCCCCAAGAGAAACCCAAGTCCTTTCCTGCGGGGGGTCACAAAGGCATATGGCAGCTAACCTGGGGTGAGATCATATTTTAAATCACACACTACAGAGGCCATTTTCCTCTCTACGCACTGTCTAGAGATGTTAAACTCTGTATCTATGTATCAAAAACAGCTATCTATGTATTAAAAAATAGCTATCTATGAAGTAAAAAAAATATATATTAAAAATAGCTAGCAGGAGAATTAGCTAGCCTCAAAAATGTCATCAGGGATTTGGGTCTGTCATAGCTATCTAATTTAGCCATCCCATGGGACATTGAGCTAGCGTGGTATTCTTTGTAATGTACTTAATTTCTTGTCATGTCTCCAGCACCAGCTCAATTCATCTTCACATTTTTAACTATCATGCACCTATGAATTAAATTTTATAAGTTACCCTGAGTTCATTTTTAATGACAATCTTATGGATCAAAACTAATTTCTAAATACTATATTGAAGATTCTTCATGGACTCTTAGTTTCACAATTATGCTATTGCCTCCAAATCCTATGCACTGTAAAAGCAGTTAAAAGGTTCTCTTCCAACACCTGAAAGAATCCTTCCCTCCTCTGGACTCCCATAGTCCTTTGTTTATCCTTGTTCTATGTCATGTATAATCTGCCTCATTTTAGAGTTACTTATTTATATCTCAACTCCTCTCCAAACTGCAAACCTCTTAAAAACATCCTGAGGTATGTTCATCTTTTTGAACTCCCCTGTGTCTAGACCAAAGTCCTGTACACACAACTAATTCAATCCATTCTTGCTAAATAAGAATATGATTTTTTAAAAAAAACTCAATAATTTAGTAACAAAGGTGATACAGAGAATCAGAGAAAAGCAATATGGTACGGGTATTAAAAGCACAAACTTTACTATCAGACAGCTTTGCAGCTTACTAATTGTGAAAATCTGGTAAATAAACTTAAAATTCTGGGTCTTAGTTTCTGAAGACCTGTGTGATGGAGATATCTTTGGGGCATGCTTTATAGAATTTTTGTCAGAATTTAATGAAGTGATGCCCTTTAAGCGCTCAGTATAGTAAATGCCCAATAAATGTTGCTAATATTTTTCAATTGAAAAAGAAAGTACTAAAACATGTAAGACATATTCATTCTTTCTCTCTTTCAATCTCTCTTTCTCAAAACACACACATACACAACACACACACACACAGACACACACACCCCAGATATTTTATATGTGGTCATATCCATAAAAATAATGTAATGGCAAAAGGATTAGTTATCACTTATACTTTATCATTCCTTGAGTCTTAAAACTTCTTCCTGGAAGTTACTGTCAAAGAAAAAAACAAATCCAGACTTAATTGGGACAGAATTTTTTCAAGAGGACTATTGCAATAAAGCATTCTCTGCTCCAAACTTAGGATCTGTAAGTATCTCAAAATTAAGCAGAAAAAGGCTTTTCTTTTTACAGAGAGGGTTAAGCAGGCCTAGCAGGAACTTTGTTGGGCAAGGGTGTCATCAGCGGGGACTGGCAAACAGCACGATTGTGGTGGTTAAACATGAAATCTTCTCCCCCGTGGTGGGCTGAATTTCAGAATGAGCTGTTAAGGGGGTGGAGGAGAGGGGGTTATAGTCTGCACGTTAGTGCTTGCTTAACCTTGTGGGTAAGCCACGGTTCAGGGCTTGTGGGGATGAGAGAAGACTGACTAAAGTTTGGTCAACCCAAGCAGATGGGTAAGTTATGAGAAGTTATGAGCACTGGGTCATTACACATTAACTCATATTTCATTGGCCAAAGCAAGTCACAGGGTCACACCCGCTTTAGAGGAGGGAGAGAAGTACAATCCTGGCATATGCCAAATAGGAGAACATAATGTTTATGAATAGACCAAGTGGCTACCACAGTAGCTCTCAAGCTTTCTTTCCTTCCTCATGGAGGAAACAGATCTCCTATTGGAAGATGGCTTCTACCAGTGTGGCCTCTCCTCACACCAGGAAGTTTCCAAATGCCATTCATACAGGAGCTCGACCAAGGTATTTTACTGTAAAACACTGAAAAAAATAATGTGTTTTTCTCAATTCTTATTAAGAAATTAGGACAACAGGTTGAATTATTTGCAATTATGTATTTTTCTTTCATAAATGTTTAACTTCAATGACTACTGTAATCCATAAATATTAGAAATTAAATAAGATAACTTATTTAGCCTCAAGGCATTCAGTAGAGACCACCACGTTCTATGGCACTTTGCCACATAAACAGATTTGAGTAGCTCCACTGCATCCCATAGGCCGTGGGGAACCTCTATCTTCTTCAGCTGGTGGATCAGAAGCTCTGGATTGCAAATCTAGATGAATCAGTCATTCTATTTATGAGCCACATGGGCAAGTGGAGAGAAGAATATCTGCTTAGCTGAAGGGGTTACTGTGATAATCAAATGATGTGATGTGAATGTGCTTTGCAAATGTAAAGGAATAAGAGGATTGTTATTTATAGATCAGATTCTGCTCATTATATGAGTTTGACTATGTGCCAGGGGCACTTTATATGCTTATTCCACTTAATCATTCCTAAAAACTAATGAGTGTTATTTCCATGCTACAGATGAGGAACACACAGATACACACACACTAAACCTTACTTTGGAAATAGGAATGTTTGGGAACAGGAAATACATTGACGGGATAATAGGCTCCACCCCTAAAACTTGAATGGAAAGGAGTCAGCCTTTGTAGTATAGTGGACTCTGTATTTTAAATTCTATAATACCTTGAGCAAATTACTTCTCCACTGTAAGCTACAGTTTTGACATCTATTAAATGAGGTATTCTCCCATGGGGTAGTTGTATAGATTCAATTCAATAAGATAATGTATATAAAAACATTTAGCTCAGTGCCTTATACAAAATGAGCACTCAGCAAATATTTTGTAAAGTGTGCAAATTCTTAGGAATCGAGCTTGCAAATAGACTTGAAAAGAATGAGAAGTGGAAAAGGCTGGAATTTGAATTCAAGAAACAACTGTGTTGTCAGGTACCAGGCTACAAGTCATGGACTTCAAATAGAAGTCATTGAAATATGCATTTGGACACTGCCTGGGCTATAAGAGAAAGAAGATACAAGAGCAGCACATGCTGCCAAGGAAACCTGGGGCCTTTCTCCAAATGCTTCTGAGTTTCTGAGGTGAAGAGATAAAGAGAGTGGGGCCAGTCCCAGTGGCCTAGTGATTAAGTTCAGCACACTCTGCTTCGGTGGTCCGGGTTCAGTTTCCAGGCACAGACCTACACCACTTGTCTATTAGTAGCCATGCTGCGGTGGTGGCTCACATACAAAAGAAAAAAAAGAGGAAGATTGGCGCAGATGTTATCTCAGGGTGAATCTTAGCCAAAAAAAAAAAGATAAAGAGAGAGCAAAACTGAAAACAACCTGTGTTCCTCACCTGTATCAGTCTGGGTCCAATCAGGAGAGAGAAACCACATAGTAACTTGAACACGGGAAGTTTAATAAAAGGAATTATTAACAATAACAGGAAATTAGAGTAATGTGGTTGGCTCATAAGAAGTAAAGAGAACTCTGCTTTCTCAAAACCAAATCAAACACCTTTAGGTGTCCTAGCCTGCTGGAGTAGATGGAGTTGGATAAGGAGGCTAGGGGAAGAGGGATCTGCAAAGAGAGTAGGCAGAACGGATCCTGTTCTTGGCTGACCAGGTGAAGGGTTATTTTGTTCAACTCAAAGGCATAAAATCCAAAGGAATTTGCATTTGTTTCCCTGCAAATAAAAAAATCACACGTGGACAAGGAGATTTCGACACTGATTAAAACAGTGTGTGTGATTATTTGGCCAGGCATATATAGAAGATAAGGGTATTCCTAATATAAAGCTCATCCTCTGTATGTTCCTAGACTGAGGTTCCCAAAAGGCTTGAGAAAGGCAGGGTGGTACAATGAGAAGACTACAGGGCTTTGGAGACAGATGTGGGATTGTGTTGCAGCCTTGCCATTTGCTAGCTCTATGTTATTAAGCAAATTCTTTCCCCCCTTTTCAGCTCCAAAATATTCATCTATAAAATGGACTCAGTAACGCCCAAATGAAAGGGAGCAAGTAAAAGGATACTTGTCAAAAAGATTCAGAAAGGACAGAACCCACACAGGAGGTCTTATTGGTTTATGGAATCAAAGTGGATTTTTTTTTTTATTTTATTGAGGCCATAATAGTTTATAACATTGTGAAATTTCAGTTGTACATTATTATTTGTCAGTCACCATATGTATGTGCTCCTTTACCCCTTATGCCCACCCCCAAACCACCTTCCCCTCCGGTAACCACTAATCTGTTCTCTTTGTCCATGTATTTGTTTATCTTCTACATATGAGTGAAATCATATGGTGTTTGTCTTTCTGTCTGGCTCATCTCACTTAACATAATACTCTGAAATTCCATCCACGTTATTGCAAATGGGAAGATTTTGTCTTTTTTATGGCTGAGTAGTATTCCACTGCATATATATACCACATCTTCTTCATCCATTCATCAGTCAATGGGCACTTGGGTTGCTTTCAAGTCTTGGCTATTGTGAATAATGCTGCAATGAACATAGAGGTGCGTAAGTCTCTTTGAACTGTTGATTTCAAGTCCTTTGGATAAATACCCAGTAGTGGAATAGCTTGGTCATATGATATTTACATTTTCAATTTTTTGAGACCTCTCCATACTGTTTTCCATAGTGGCTGCATCAGTTTGCATTCCCACCAGCAGTGTATGAGGGTTCCCTTTTCTCCGTATCCTCTCCAATATTTGTTGTTTTTTGTCTTGGTAATTATAGCCATTCTACAGGTGTAAGGTGATATCTCATTGTAGTTTTGATTTGCATTTCCCTGATGACTAGTGATGTTGAACGTCTTTCATGTGCCTGTTGGCCATCCATATGGCTTCTTTGGAAAAATGTCTGCTCATATCTTCTGCTCATTTTTTTATTGGCTTATTTGTTTTGTTGTTGTTGAGTTGTATGAGTACTTTATATATTTTGGAGATTAACCTCTTCATGGATATATGATTTGCAAATATTTTCTCCCAGTTGGTGTGTTGTCTTTTTGTCTTGTTCATGGTTTCCTTTGCCTTGCAGAAGCTCTTTAGTCTGATGAAGTCCCATCTGTTTACTTTTTCTTTTGTTTCCCTTACGCAGGTAGATATGGTACTTGAAAAGATCCTTCTAAGATCGACATCAAAGAGTGTACTGCCTATATTTTCTTCTAGGAGTTTTATGGTTTCACGTCTTACCTTCAAGTCTTTAATCCATTTTGAGTTAATTTTTGTGTACAGTGAAAGATAACGGTCTACTTTCTTTTTTTTGTATGTGGCTGTCCATTTTTCCCAATACCATTTATTGCAGAGGCTTTCCTTTCTCCATTGTATGTTCTTAGCTCCTTTGTTGAAGATTAGCTGTCCATAAATGTCTGGGTTTATTTGTGGTCTTTCAATTCTGTTCCATCGATCTGTGTGTCTGATTTTGTGCCAGTACTATGCTGTTTTGATTACTATATCTTGGTAGTATATTTTGAAAACAGGGATTGTCATGCCTCCAGCTTTGTTCTTTTTTCTCAGGATTGCTTTAGCTATTTGGGGTCTTTTGTTGCCCCATATGAATTTTAGGACTCTTTGTCCTATTTCCATGAAGAATATTATTGGGATTCTGATTGGGATTGCATTGAATCTGTAGACCACTTTAGTTGGTATGAACAATTTAACTTTATTCTTCCAATCCATGTGCAAGGAATATCTTTCCATTTCTTTATGTCATCATCAATTTCTTTCAATAATATCTTATGGTTTTCATTATATAGATCTTTCATGTCCTTGGTTAAATTTATTCCTAGATATTTTACTCTTTTTGTTGCAATTGTAAATGGGATTGTCTTCTTGAGTTTTCTTTCTGTTAGTTTATTATCAGTGTATAGAAATGCAACTGATTTCTGTAAGTTGATTTTGTATCCTGCAACTTTGCTGTAGTTGTTGATTGTTTCTAATAGTTTTCTGATGCATTTTTTGGGGTTTTCTATATATAAAATCATGTCATCTGCAAACAGCAGGAGTTTCACTTCTTCCTTGCCAATTAGGATACTTTTGTTTCTTTTTCTTGCCTAATTGCTCTGGCCAAAACCTCCAGTACTATGTTGAATAAGAGTGGTGGGAGTGGGCATACTTGTCTTGTTCCTCTTCTCAGAGGGATGGCATTCAGCTTTTCCCCATTGAGTATGATGTTGACAGTGGGTTTCTCATATATAGTCCTTATTATGTTAAGGTACTTTCCTTTTATACCCATTTTATTGAGATTTTTTATCATAAATTGATGCTGGATCTTGTCAAATGCTTTCTCTGCATCTATTGAGATGATCATGTGGTTTTTATTCCTCCTTTTGTTAATGTGGTGTATCACATTGATTGATTTTTTGTTTGCTTCTTTCAATTTCATTTATTTCTGCTCTAATTTTTATTATTTCCCTCCTTCTGCTGACTTTGGGCTTTGTTTGTTCTTCTTTTTCTGGTTCTGTTAGGTGTAGTTTAAGATTGCTTATTTCAGATTTTTCTTGTTTGTTAAGGTGGGCCTGTACTGCTATGAATTTCCCTCTTAGGATCAATTTTGCTGCATCCCATATGAGTTGGTATGGTGTATTTTCATTTTCATTTGTCGCCAGATATTCTTTGACTTCTCCTTTAATTTCTTCAATGATCCATTGATTGTTCAGTAGCATGTTGTTTTGTCTCCACATGTTTGTCACTTTCTCAGCTTTTTTCTTGTAGTTGATTTCTAGTTTCATAGCATTATGGTCAGAAAAGACTCCTGATATGATTTCAATCTTCTTAAATTTATTGAGGCTTGCCTCGTTTCCCAACAATTGGTCTACCTTTGAGAATGTTCCATGTACACTTGAGAAAAATATGTATTCTGCTGATTTTGGATGGAGTGTTCTACATATACGTATTAAGTCCATCTGCTCTAGTTTTTCATTTAGTTCCACTATTTCCTTATGAACTTTCTGTCTGGTTGATCTATCCATTGATGAAAGTGGAGTGTTAAGGTCCCCTACTATTATTGCATTGCTGTTAATGTCACCTTTTAGGTCAACTAATAGTTGCTTTATGTACTTTGGTGTTCCTGTGTTAGGTGCATATACATTTTTAAGTTTTATGTCGTCTTGGTGGAATGTCCCTTTTATCATTATATACTGCCCCTCTTTGTCTCTCACTGTCTTTTTTTACCTTGAAGTCTCCTTTGTCTGATATAAGTATGGCAACACCTGCTTTCTTTAGTTTGCCATTAGCTTGCAGTATTGTCTTCCATCCCTTCGCTCTAAGCCTGTGTTTGTCTTTAAAACTGAGATGTGTTTCCTGGAGGCAGCATGTTGTTGGGTCTTGTTTTTTAATCCATCCAGCCACTCTGTATCCTTTAATTGGGGAATTCAATCCATTACATTTAGAGTGATTATTGACGTATGAGGGCTTAATGCTACCATTTTATCACTTGTTTTCCAGTTGTTCTGTATTTCCCTTGTTTCCTGTCTTGTGTATTTTGGACTACCAGTTCAGTTTGGTGTTTCTCTATGATGATTTTCTTAGTTTACTCTTTATTTATCACTAGTGTCTCTGTTCTGACTTTTTTTTCAGTGGTTGCCATGAGGTTTGTATAAAAGATCTCATAGAGGAGATAGTCCATGTTCTGATAGCGTCTTACTCCCTTAGTCTAAGCAGATTCCATCCCTTGCCTCTTCCCCTTCTAAGTAGTTGTTGTCACAACTCATTCCATTTTGAGTTGTGAGTTTGTGGCTAAAATGATTATATTTATTTTTGATCTTTTCCTTCTCTTTATCTTTAGAGTTATAATTAAGGTTTTGCTAATCTGTTCTGATAGAGAGTTGCAATTTTCTAATTTTGTCTGCCTATTTATCTCCTTCTCAAGGCTTTGTAAACCCTTTCTTCTTTTTTTTTTTTTTTTCCAGGTATGGGGGAATTCTTGATCATATCTTGTGTGGGGGGAGTCCTGTGGCAATGAACTCCCTCAGATTTTGTTTATCTAGGAAAGTTTTTCTTTCCCCACCATATCTGAAGGATATTTTCACTCGATAGAGTATACTTGGCTGAAAGCTTTTGTCTTTCAGAATTTTGAATATATCATTCCACTCTCTCATAGCCTGTAAGGTTTCTGCTGAGAAATCCACTGAAAGCCTGATAAGGGTTCCTTTGTAGGTTATTTTTGTCTGCCTTGCTACCCTTAATATTTTTTCTTTGTCATTGACTTTTGCCAGCTTTACTAATATACGCCTTGGAGAAGGTCTTTTCACATTGATGTAATTAGGAGTTCTATTTATTGGCTTCATTTACATGTAATCCAGCTCCTTCTTCATGTTCGGGAAGTTCTCAGCTATTATTTTTTTGAACAAGCTCTCTGCTCCTTTCTCCTTCTCTTCTCCCTCTGGAATACCTATAATCCTTATGTTGCATTTCCTAATTGAATCAGATATTTCTCAGAGGATTTCTTCATTCCTTTTCAGTTTTAGTTCACTCCTCCTCCTCCACCTGAAACATTTCTGTATTCCTACCTTCTAGATTGCTAATTCTATCCTCCATAATATCAGCTCTGTTATTTAAGGACTCCAGATTTTTCTTTATCTCATCCATTGTGTTTTTCATCTCCAACGTTTTTGATTGGTTTTTCTTTATAGTTTCATTGTCTTTAGTGAAGAATTCCTGCTGTTAGTTATTTTGGTTCCTGATTTCATTGAACTGTCTCTCTGAGTTCTCTGTCACTCATTGAGTTTATTAATGACAGCTATTTTGAATTCTCTGTCATTTAGACTGTAGATTTCTATGCCTTCAGGATTGATTTCTGGGTGTTTATCTTTTTCCTTATGGTCTGGAGTATTAATATATTTTTTCATATTATTTGATGGAGTGGTTTTGTGCTGTCGCACAGTGATCATATCTGGTTGCAGGTTCCAGCTGCCGGCACCTGGGGGGTGCAGGGCAGGAGCTGTGTAATGTGAGCCTGCTGTGGTCTCTGTCAGCTGTGCCTGTCCAAGCCTGGGCCACTCCTTGGGACCACAGTGGCCCTGTGGGCTCTCCTACTAAATGGGAAAGCAGTCATGCAGGGGGTCAGGGCTGCCTCCACCTGCTCCTACAGTCCTGCTGAGACACGCTCCCCTCTTTGGGGCTGCAGTGGTACTATGGGCATTAGAGGCAGCCAGAAGCTCATTTTCCTCTGGGCACACTGCTCTTCCACAGTCTGCTCCAGCCATTGTGCTTGGTGGGTGGGACCTCCCCACCGGGTCTGAGCCTGAGCTGCCCGCTGTGAACTGCACTGCCCTGTGGGCTCTCCCATCAGACAGGAAAGCAATCACACAGGGGCTCAGGGCTGCCGTCACTTGTTTCCACCATTGCCCCAAGGCCCACTCCAACCCTCAGAGCCACAGTGGTGCTATGGGTGCTCCAGCCGGGAGAGCAGTCACACGTGTGTACCAGGCTGCCTGGGGGCCAGAGAGTGCTCACCTATCGCCACCACCACCCCACGGGTAGTCCATCCACTTTCCTATTAAGTAGAATAGCAAAATGGAAGATGGACTGGAATAGATTCAAATTTTTGCTCAGCTACTACCTAACTACCTAGACAAATGACCTTGAACAATTATTTCACTTTTTGAGGTCACAAATCCTTATTTTATAAAGTGAAGGTAATACACTAAATGAACCATCTAAAAGGACTTTTCTAGCTCTAACATTCTATAGAAATATGGCACACCAAATTAAAAGGTTTAGAGATAAATGCAAGTGCTCTCATCCAGTGAGGATGTGGACAGGACTAATATAAAAATTATTAGAAATTGGAAAGTCTTGAAGTAACGAATTTCATTTCCTCCTATAAGTGTTTATTCCATATAATAAGTATAGAGTAGTGCTAAACACTTCACACACATCATCTTATTGTAATCCTGTACATAGAACACCTGTACCATAGGCATTCATCTCCATTTTACAGCTGAGAAAAATGAGGCCTAGAGACGTAAAGTAAAGTGCTTAAGATTATATGACTAGTGATTGTGTATCTCAGATTAAATCCAAATATTTCTGATTCCATGGCTCTATTCCCATACTCTATGAGACTCCACCAAAACAAAGCAAAACAAATAAACAACAATTTTAAAAAACCACTTGGGTTTACTACAAACAATGCACGTGATTCTGCAAAGGATTCTTAACGATGAGTAAGAGGAGGGAAATCTTGCCTCATATTTGTGGCAGGGAAGATTCCTAGAGAAGATAGTCTTTGAAGAACCTTTTTCTAGTCTCCGTGGAATGTCTGCCTCATTGTTACTCAAGAATGTTATCTTCCAGTAGAATAAATTCTTCTTCATCGTCATCATCACATGCAAAGCGTTTATGAGCAAAACTGACCCCTATGCTGTAAAATTGCCTTCATTTGATGCTTGGGCAAATCAGATGACACTGACTTTCTGACAAAGAGTTTACAATGAGTTATGAAGAGGCTATGGTAGGAGGGTGAGTTTAGAAAAAGTCAAGTTCTAAACTGTGGCTGCTGTTATTCTGAGACAGCTTAGATCCTTCCACTGATGCCCAGTAGTTTTACCAGGAAATGGCTTCCAGCTGATATTGACTTCGTGACTCCTACTTGAGTCTGGAATGTTCAGAGACAGCACAGTGGGTCTTCACAAGCCAAGCTGTAAAAATCTCCACTGTGGGGAAAGGAGACTTTGAGGACACTGCATATTTTCCAGTAAGTGGTTGTACATGGTATGATAGGTGTTGAGTGGGGAACATCCTTGCCTACCTGGCACAAGAGGGTCTGGAGAAGGTTTCTGGTAAGGGTGTATGAAATGAATTGAAAGACACCTTTTTCCATCTATCAGGTAGCTGCACATGAGTAGGAAAAATATATGCTTATGGTCAGACAATTATATGATAGTGTCACTGCTTCTGCTAGTCACTTCCTGAGGCACAACACCTGTGCCACATTCCTCAGCCCTATACGCAAGTCCCTTATTGTCCTTTCCTACTTCATCTTCTCCCTCCTCCTACCTTGTCATCCACACCAGTACTTGGAATAGAATAGTAGGTTAACTTGGTTGGTTAATGGTTCTGTATCCAAGAAATCGTAATTTTACCCCTCATGCTAGAAGCTGGAAATTTTTCACATTGCTCTTTTGAGGAAATTGGCTCCCAAGGTTTCAATCAACCTGTCTTCAGGCAGGTCTACAAGGATAAGCTCAGCATTTGCACACACAGAGTCACTGCTATTTGCAAAGGCCATTAAATCTATAAAGGAATACATTTTTGCTTACTACTCAATCAATGGCATACTCCTTCTTTTTCATATACACTCAAAAAAAAAATCCTAAAGTCAATATGTTGGCTCTGGACCCTGAAAGAAGGACACAGTGAATGTTTAACTATTTCTTCCTGTTCTGCCTGATGGGAAGATATCTTGAGTTAGAGTAGTGAAACAGATTTATGCAGAGTTATTCAGCCACTCTTCTTTGGACTTCACTCCCATTAGCTACACCTGCTAACATGTAGAAGCGCAGATTCTCCATGACATAAGGATTACAAACATAGGACTTCATAACTAGGAAAGATATGAAGGACTAGCTATTCTGGTTTCAGACTGACTGGAGCTGGAGTGATGGATTTAATGGGGATCTAATTCATTACTTTGACCTCAGTAATAGTGTGTCTTTCTGCATTAGTTGGGAACATTGGATTTCAAGAACCAGATAATCACTGAGCTAGCTTAAGACAAAAATGGAAATTTATCATCAAGATATTGGGAGTGAGGGGCGTCATAGAAGCAAAAGAAAGCAGCTGAATCTCAGGAAGGAGCTGAATTCCTTCCTTGGAGGTAGGAAGGAACTTGGGGATATGAGTTGAATTTGGAAAGGATATGGTGTCAGATATCCAGAACACCCTCTCTGTGTGTCTCACATCTCTGGCTGTTATGTCATATGCATTTACTTCATCTGTCTCTGCCTACAGACCAACTCTCTTTAAAGACAGTCACATTGTTGAAAGGGCTGTGTTGCAGCTGCCCAGATCAGATTGATGAAGCAGCTTCTAGTCTGATTTTCATTAGCCCAGCTTGGAAAAGATGCTACGGAATGTTGAATTATCTGTCCCAATTATTTACCATCCTGATAAACATCTACAATCTTTGTATCACCTTATGGTGGGTAGAGTGTATTTCTGCCCAAATGACCTTGGTTTGGCCATGGGACTTGCTTTGACTAGTGGAATGTTAATGAATTTTACACAAGTAGAGATTTGAAATGTGTATGATGTGTTGCATGGTTGATGTTGTTATCTTGTGCTCCCATCATTGCCCATTAGAAGACCATGGTCCAGCTAACACTGCCCCTTTAGCCTGAGCACTACAGTAAACACATGTGGAACAGACCTAAACCAAACCCACAGCCTAGATTCAAGCCAGATTAGAGTAGCCAAACCGCAGTTTTCCTGCAGACCTAAGAGTATAAAATAAATGTTTCTTGTTATAAGCCACTTAGTTTTGGATTTGTTTGTTATGTGTCAATGTGGGAAGAAAGGAAGGAAGCAAGAAAAGAAGGGAGGGAAGGGGGAAGGGAGGGGGGGGAGGAAAGAAGGAAGGAAGGAAGGAAAGAAAGAAGGAAGGAAGGAAGGAAAGCAAAAAGAAAAAAATACCCCACAAAGATGGGCATATGTCAAAGGGACATAAGAACCAACTGAAAGAGATCCTAATAACTAAAGCTGGAACAATTTGTGTAACAAAATAAAGTAGTATTGAATTATTACAAAGTATGAAACAAAATCTGTGAATCCATATCAATATGAATAAATGATTGAATATATAAATAAATGGGGTTAGTATATAGACAAGTATTCTTTTCATGCAGAAGGATTCAAAATAATTTATGTAGATACTTCATTCTGAAGGAGGGGGAGCATAATTCCCCATTGCTTAAATGTAGACTGTGCATAATGATTTCCTTCTCAAAAGTACAGTATGAAATAGAGCAGGGGGAGTGACTTTACAGTGGAGAAATCTGACAAACACTACCTCAGCGAGGTGATCAAGGTCAATATCAACAATGATAGCCAGGTTGATAGTATGTACCCTTGACATGATGTAATGAAAATGGCACTTTACCTCTTTGGTCTTTCTCCCAAAACCCATATTCCAATCTAATTATGAGAAAACCATCAGATAAATCCAAATAGAAATACATTCTATAAAATATTGACCAGTAATCTTCAAAATTGTCAAGGTCATCAAAAACAAGGAAAATCTAGAAACTCTTACAACCAAGAGGAACCTAAGGAGACATAATTACTAAAATGCAATGTAGTATCTTCCATGAGATCCTGGAACACAGAAGGGAAATTTAGGTAAAAACTAAGGAAATTTTAATAAAGTATGGACTTTAGTTAATAATCATGGATCAATATCAGTCATTAATTCTGACAAATATATCATAATAATGCAAAATGTTAAAAATAGGTGAAACTGGGTTTGGGGTATATGGGGATTCTCTGAAATATCTTCAAAAATTTTCTATAAATCTAAAACTATTCTAAAATCAAAAGTTTATTTAAAGAAAAACAATAAGATATATTTCACATGCCCAAAATAGTTATGATATAAAAATCAGACAAAAACAAGTGTCGGCAAGAATGTGGAGAAATAAGAACCATCATATATTGCTGTTGATAATGTAAAATGGTGCAACCACTTTGGAAAAAAGTTTGTCAATTTCTTACAAAGTTAAAAATAAACTTACCATAACATCCACAAACTCCACTCCTAGGAGTCTACTTAAGGAAATGAAAATCTGTGTGCACAGAAAGACTTATACACAAATGTTCATAGCAGCATTATTCGTGATAGCCAAAATGTGGAAATAACCCAACGGCTATTGCTTCAATAAATACAAAGCCATGCCATATCTATATAATGGAACACTATTCAGCAATAAAAAGTAGTGAACAACTGATACATGCTACAACATAGATGAAACACATTACGCTAACTGATGTAAGCCAGACACAAAGACCACATGTTGCATGGCTTTGCATGTATGAAATGTTCAGATGCAAATCTACACAGACAGAGAAGAATTAGTGGTTGCCTGTGGCTGATGGTGAGCTAGGGATTGACTGTATTAAGGCACAGAAATCTTTTTGGGGTAGTGGAAATGTTCTAAAATTGGATTTTGATGATGGTTATACAATTCCATAAGGTAACTAAAAAGTATTGAATTTTATGTTTAAATTGGGTGATTGTAATGGTATGTAAATTATATTCCCATCAAGCTATTAAAGAAAAAGTCAAGGATGTGTATGTTATACCCTGTGTTAAGATATCTGGAAATATTAAAGTGGTACAGATCTTTAAACCAGACAAGAGCTCCTAGAAATATTGTGTATGAATCCACATAATCTTGATGTAGCAGATGTTGTGGGAGCTTCAATCATATCCACTTTACTAGGCTGATGTACTTATCCCCCAGCTGTAGCAGATGTTGTCTGTTAAGAGCTCACACCCTGACTTTTCTCTAAAGGGTTATTCTTAGCTGTCTAATCTGTGTAGCCTAGGAGGATATAGCCCCACCTCCATTCTGTGATCCTGACAATAGGCAGCAACTGACTATGAGTGTCTACCACAGCCCAGCCCACTTGCCTCCGGGTGAGATCAAGCTAGGGCTGGACTTCTCCAAAACTCCTTTGCCCAACTTCTTCTCCTGTACTTTTTTGTTTTTGTTTTTTGCTCTTTTACTGGTTTCCCCTGAGAGCACTCCCTCACTACGTTATTTACACAAGGATCCCTGTAAAATCTCCACGTATAGGGAACCAGATTTAAAACACCTGATAAACTCAAAGTTCCCATAGTTAAAACTAGAAAGAATAACACATCTAAAAAGAATTGCGAATGTCAATTTTGACACAACTCTGCAAATATAAAATAATTGTTGATTTAAAAGCTTTGACGTAGACCTAGAAATTGAGTATCTCAAAACTGCAGTTTGTCAACAGGCTACAAGTAGGTGCTAAAATCCTCTATTTACCTGTGTCGCTCTGCTCTTTGAACTTTACAGGTTTTACTCATGACATTTTGCCCCTGGAAACCTGGTAGACCTGCTTCCCAGCTACATCCGCAGTCTTTGGAAGCCCTACACAGCCAGCACCCATACCTTGTATGTCACTTACTTCTTATAAGCCTGAACAGATGGTCACTTGAGAGTGGCAGAGAACAGTGGAATGAGTCAACTGCAAGATACCAAGAAGGAGATGTCTTTAAGACAGATGAGACAAGATGTTTTACCATTTTATTGTGTTCATAAAAATTACTGGAAGATATAGAGAGATGTTTATCATAATAATGAGCCCTGGTCACCAAATTGTACAGCAAGGGAAATGCAACAATTTTTTATTCATGTAATGATTAAACTGAGTTGCATTAATGTGAGGAGTCTTCTCAATGCTAAAGCTTTCCGAATCAATTCCCTGCACTTGAAAAGCTCCACGGTCTCCAGCCTTGGGGAGCACAGGTCAGTGGATCACAGAGATCAGCCCAGAAAGCTACTATAACAGCTCTGCACCAGTGTCCTGCTGTCTGGGCAGACACTGCTTTGGATGTCAGGGCTAAGGCATTTTTTCAAAGTTAAAAGAAATGACGATAGGTGAGACAGCGTAACTGTTGGAAGCAACTTGATGTAGACGTTTACGTCTATGTCACCTTGTTGGAAGCAACGTGAGGCAGCCCATGGATAATACATTGGACCTGGAGACAAGAGATGTGTGTCTGGTATATTGATCTATTTAGTTTCAGTCATAAGTCCTTAGTTTTATTGTAGTTGTTTTATCCTCTCTGTAAAGTAGGGAATAATGACAGGTAAGACAAAATGCATTAAGATTTATACAAGTAAGTTTTCTTCCTTTTCCCCCTTCTCATCACTTCATTGTCTACCCCTCACTTCCTCATGCTTTATGCTGGCCATGAAATCTGCTTTGTAGCCAATGCTTGGCCTATGTTAATGCTAATTTGGACGCAAAACAGACACTTTCCAAACATTAGCGAGCAGTCAATCCTGTAATGAAGTTTTACAGGGAGAGTTGTACTTTGGAACGAGGTGGTATGGTTTACGTTGCATTCCTCAGCAAAGCAATCGACCCTATAGATACTCTGTTCCTTGAAGGACCTTTTTTTCTTATTTAAAAAAGCAATTCTAAAAGAACAACTAGTAAAATGTCAAAACCACCAGGAACTTCAAGGGAGAAATTTGAAGGCAAAGCCAATCTATTTTAATTGACAGGGTGAGACAAGACAGGAATGGCTTTCTGATATCCAGTGAGATGTGATTATTAATGTTGGGAGCAGATCCTTTTCAAAATATTTCATCCTATTTAAGCTTTCTGTAAACATAATTGAATTCAAAACAAGTATCTGTTGCAGACTCGATATTGACTCCTTGATCTATGATTGCCTGCCACTCAGATCTACCCCACTTTTTCCCTTCATTAACCATTCAGCAGAAGGTAGGTGTTTACTTTCCAAGGTGTAAATTACACAATTCCAAAATACCTGAAGAAAAAACAGTTTGCATCCCAGACCTTTCCCACAAAACATACTTTGCATCCTCACACATTTGTACGTTTGCTTATAAATATTCCAGGATATTTTCTGGGCTTGTGTTTGATTGTTAATGTACATCTCAAAGATATATAAGGAAATAGACTAGGGTTTTTTTTTTTTTACAAACCTCAAAAATTCAATTCAATAAGTATATGTGATTGTTATATTTAACTTGTATATATCTCTCATAATGTTAACTTTTTCATATATGTGTGCTTTATCTTCACAATAAGACAGTTCTTTAACAATATATGTTTACTAAGGGTCCCTGAAGACCAGGCACTTTCAGACATGGAGAGTTAAGTAGGATCCATCATGTCTTTGCAGGGTTTTTATTAACGGCCATACCACAATGACACATATGGTAATAACATATGGAAAGTTACTTATATTTCACCCACTTTCAAAAGCAAATTTGAGGCTGTCTACAAAATGCTCAAACAGATGTGTGATTCATTAAGTGCAAGAATTGAGTCTTCATCATCTTTCTATTTCCAAATCAAGGGTGGTGCCTGGCCCAAACAGTGAGGCTTTCAGTAAGGTTATTCTGTGGATTGTCATAGGCCTTAGTCTGTATCCACAGAGTATATAGTGAAGAATCCCAAAATGTACCAATACAATTGCTGTCCTCATGGAGGTGACGCCATAATTAGGAACAATACAAGATTCTGTTCACAGCAGGTACTAGTAAATATTGAGCTCTGTACCTGACTTAATAATCATTGGATCTGTATCACATCATCCGGTGACCTTACTAAAACAATTCTCAATCATTCAAAACTTTGAAGAGAAAGTAGAGCTTAAAATGGGAGGCTAAAGCTATTCTGGAAGGTAGATGGTGATATACAATAGTGACTGTAATTTATTTTTAAAATGGCTTCTATTAAATTCTTTAGAAATAGTTCCGTATGCACGTACTCAGCTTTACTTCATGTGATATGGATAAAAAATAATGTAAAATTCAAAGACATCACCCTTTCCTCCATTTTCCATGATATATTTGCTACAGTTTGAATAAGAATTAGAAAAGTGCCAAAGGTTACATTGTACTGAAGATCATCACACAGCCAACTCACAGAATCTCAGTGACTAGCATAAAAAGTAGCTGATGTGAACAGCAAGGAGGCGGAATCATTACTGCCCCCGAACGTCTTGGATCATCTTCTAACTCAGGATCCTAAAAACTTTGAAGATGATTCAGCATCCTAAAAGAAATTGTGCTGTTTATTCAATCTAAACAGTAGCTCTCTTCAGTTTCTGATTATACCTCATGATTCCATGCCACCCACATGGAGACAAGTAAAGCAAAAGAAAGTCCTTGTCCCAATGCTCCAAAGTGTGCCCTGTGCAAGGATCCTCTAAAGCCTTTCTCATTCTGCCCCGGTTGGTTTACCTCTCCAGCCTCATTTCCTGTGACTTCTCCCTATTCTGATTACCTTTATTCCAGCCTTAGAAACCTTCCCACTATTTCCCATACTGTTCCATTCCCTCATTCACTGTTGGCCGAGTAATTCCTCAAAGGCCAAGCTCTTTTAAGAGTGAATTGATCTCTATTCTGAGATCTCATGAAATTTTGCACACATCTTAAAAACTACTATATTGCAGTGTAAGCCCTGATGTTTGTTTGTTTGTTTGTTTGTTTGCAACGCAGGTGCCTAACTTAAGCTTTGATTGCCTAGGCATCCACTTCAGAGAGGCATCCACTTCAAAAACAGCTATCTGAATAAACACATTACCAGCCAAAGGACTAGAGAAAGGTCCCCCACCCCCAGCTCCTTTGTTTGAGAGATCTCAGCTGCTTTCAACAACTGACCCTTTTTCCTCTTCCCGTACTTTAAATGCCCACTCTAACCATTTTAAATTCACCAATAAAGAGTGAGCTCATGCAACCCTTGGCCCCCACCCTTGACCCCAATAAAAGAAGAACCCCAGGCCCATGCTTTCTGTCTCTCTCTCACTCCCTTTCTCTACCCACAACCTTGCTGAGTGGCCTCAGGTATGTAATGTCATTTCCAGGACATGTGAGTAATAAAACTTGTCTCTTTCAAAGTTTCCTCATGGTTATTGCTGAGGGAGTCTTGCAGTCATAATAAAACCACAAGGGCTGGGCCAGCCCTTGGACTGGCACAAAACAGAAGTTCTTCAAAAAATTAGAAATAGAACTACAATATGATCCAGCAATCTCACTTCTGAGTACATATCCAAAGAAATTGAAATCAAGATCTTGAAAAGATATCTTTCCCTTATTACCCAGTTAGATTCCATGGTTCCTTATGTTCACTGATTTGCAAACGCTGTTGATGTCAGCCCCTCCATCCATTGTACTCAAGCACCAACCCCAACGCTGCTTAAACTTATCTATATTTTGCAAACAATTGTCCAATATCTACTTGGCCATGAGCCTGAATGTGATACCATATGGAAGTTGAGAGCTGTGAAGGGGGAAATGGGGAGATACTAAAGTCAGTAGTACCTATCCTCTGGAGGCCAGAGCTAATGGTAGGAGATGCTATTATAGAACTAGTCTCACTTATAGCAGTGAAAATTATAAGCCCCTGAAACAGTAGAGGTAAGATGATTGTATTTAACTATCAAAAGGGAATGGGAATAATTATAATGTGCTGAGTAGCAAAGTAAGAATAGCAGCCAAGGGGGCTAGACCTGCAGAGAGCTTTGTGGATGGTTCATATAACACAGCCTCCACAGTGCCAAGGTGTATCTATACGCTCCAAAGAAATCAAGGATGGACAACTAGGAGACTGAAGGAAATTTTCCCAACAAAAGGTCGTGATCCCTTGTTCAGTTTATAGAACTGAGCCAGTTATCAGACCCAGAACCAATTGACTAAAGGAGAGACCTAGTTCCCAGAAGAAAGGACCTACAATATGACAGTAAGTATATATGATAATAGCACTCCTAATTCTTCCTCAAAAGGAACTATGATCCTACAATTGGGTAACTATACACTGGGAAAAGGAGAAATCCAAACATTTCAAAAACTACGTGACACATGGTTCTAATTAACTATGATATCTGGGGACCCACAGTGTCATCACACCTCACCCAATTAGAGTAAGCTGCCAGTTAATAAATGGAGTCATGACCCAAGTCCAGCTCACAGAGAATCCATCCACTCAGTTCAAAGATATACCAGGGATCATTTCCCTATACTCAGAATTTATAATCAGAATTCACACACTTGCTAGTTGACAGACCCTCAAACTGATTCCTTGTCCTATGGGGTAAGAGTTGTCACAGTAGAGAAAACCAAGTGAAAGCATCAGAAACTGTCCTACTAGGGAGAATAGCAGAGATGAGTACCATCCACAAAGACCTAAGTGATGAAGAGGTGGTAGTTCCCATCATATCCATTTAATTTACCAGTCTGGTCACTAGAAAAATCACCTGGAACCTAAAAGATGACAGTAAACTAACACAAACTCAACCCAGTAGCAGCCTCAATTGCAGCTGCTGTGCCAAATGTGGTTTCTTTGATAAGCAAATTTGCTAAAGCAAATTATCGTGATCTTTAGGTGCATAGTATGTGGCCATTGATCTGGCAAATCTATTATTTTCCAGTCCCATGAGGAAAAGAAGATTTTGTGGTCACTTGTGATGGACAAGATCACATATCTACAGTCTTTCTCTTCTTTGTTGAGACCACTTAATTAGAAGGCCTATAAGGCCCCCTATATTTCTGAGATTGTGTGCTTTTAAATAAAAGTACAAGATAGTGGGGGAAGATTTTATGCAAGAGTGGATTTGATCTTAAGCTTGCAGCAGGACAAAAAATTTCTG
The DNA here is from genome assembly GCF_020826845.1 of Diceros bicornis minor. NCBI lineage: Eukaryota > Metazoa > Chordata > Mammalia > Perissodactyla > Rhinocerotidae > Diceros > Diceros bicornis. The sequence goes on from NC_080745.1 coordinate 73,251,675, forward strand.
TTGTTTCACAGAGTGGTCAACTCCAACTGACGGTACTCTTATATTTTGGATAGGCAAAAATAAAGTCACCTGGTACACTAGGCATACAAGACAAAGAACTTCAAAGACATTTAAAGATAGCTGTGGGCTAAGAGTCAAAACATCTTTTTGTTTGTTTTAATTTTACTGTTGTTTTTTTTTTCTTTTTTGTTTGTGTCTGTGCCTGATATTTCATTTGGTCATTTTTCCAACCCATTTGCATTAGATACAGGAAGCAAAAACATCTCATAACCTGAAAAAGCACTTTATGTATTTCCTTTTAGAAAATATATGAGAATTTTCAGAAGTAAACTGCAGAGACGTTGGGCATAAACGATGTGGGAAATGCCCATCAATCAAATCTCAACTGCTGATTTCTCAAAGAAGTTTGAAACAATATAGTTGGAATTTTCTCCTTGGGCCAAAGTCTATACCACTAAGCATCTTGAAAGAGACTTTATGGGCATCTTCCCTGTAGACTTACTGTTTGCATGCAGGAACATCAATCTGTTTAAATGTTGGGCAGAGAGAACATAGGCTATGAATTAGGTGTGCCTCTTGTCCAGAAACATAGCAAAGATAAAGAATCAAATGCCAAATGTGCTATTCTGTGGAAACCCATTTTGTAATACTATATTTTATGTCAGCATATGAACTTTGAATTTTTGTGCTGTAAATAGACATTTTAGAAAAGATAGTTTCATCTCTCTCTTCTCATTTCTAAAATTATTATACAAAAAAAAAGACGTATCATCCTTAATCAATGTAGAAAATAAATGATAAACTGGAAGAAATTCTGAAAGGCATAAGAAAGGAAATAGTTATACTAGCCTCAAAATATAAATAATTCCTACATATCAATAAGACAAATTGAACACTATAACAGATGTATGTTCAAGATATGTTCAAAAGATATGTACGTACAAATCTCAAATGAATAAGTGCCAAGCTCATAAATAAGATATATTTAAAGACTAAAATTTATTTATTATTTTATTATCAAAATTGATGTTGTTTTGAATTTTTTCTAATGATAATACAGTGTAATAGAGCTGGAAGTAGGTACAATCTTTCTTGAAAGTAATTTGTTGGTATGTGTCAATTGTCTTAAAAATGTGTGTGTAACTTGACCTAATAATCTCTCTTCTAGGAATCTGAGGGCAGTGTCATAGATATACTCAAAGTTTATTCAATTAAGATGGGCACTGAAGAATTATTTATATTTTTTAAGTGAATAGCCTAAATGTTGATAAATTGATTATGTAAACAATGGTACATTCTTACTATAGACTTTTAAGCAACTATTAAAATAATTTATATGAATATTTAAAGTACAGGAGAAAGTGCTCGATTTATTATATAGCAAAAATGTCTACATAGAATTATGAAACCAAAATAAACTTCTTTTTTTGTTGTTAAAAATCCAGTCGGTTATCTAGCTAGAAAATTTATATATTATGTTATTACATAGATCACTATCTATTTTTATATATGCATATGTGAAGAACCAGAAAGATTTACAAGAGAATGTATTTATCCTTTTCTGGTGGAGTTTTGGTGCTTTTTATTTTTATCTGAGTGCTCTCCTTTCTGTAGTTTGCAAATATTGTACACTAAATATGTATTACCTGAATGATTATACGCTAGTAATAAAATAAAAGTTCCCTCCAGGCCGTATTTCCTACTCTATATTTCCCATTCTTTCTGGCTTTCTTCAAGTCAAAAGGCAAAGAGAGTACACACAATTTGGTTTGGGATACATAGATGCACCTGTCGTTATCCAAGTTATTATAACCCATAGTCTCTAAGGTCTTGAGCATGCCCTGGGCCCATCAACCACAAGCGGTCAAACTCTGGAGTCATCAGGGCTGTTTAGGAAAAAGAGCTGAATATTTTGATGAGACCCTGATGCCTTGGTCTATCTCGTAAGAATTGAATAAATGTGGCCCCCACTCCTCCCAAAGCTCCCCAGCCAACTTCTCCATCAGAATCCTGCAATGCTCATCCCATTTAGACAGAAACATGAGGCGCATTTCAAGGAGATACAGATGCTCGATGTACAGGGAGCCACATTCTGCTTTCTCATTCAAACACAAAGCTTCTTAGACAAGCCATGAGAAATCCAGATGGATCTGGATTCTGATAAAGGTGTCTGCTCATACTCATCTATGGAGATGGAGAAACCTACAAAAAGACAGTTGCTGTAATGATTTGGACCTGAGTTGCCAGGTGCCCTAGATATTTCCAATCTCATTGCTGCCTCTGACACTAATCTTGCAACAGAGTACTCTTTCAGGAGAGAAGAAGCATCCATCTCTATGGTGCACACTGAAAAAATCTATACTTGAGAATATTAGAAGTACCAAGAACCAGCACCTCCAGGGACAGCATCACCTTTGACACTCAAGTATGTATGTCCTAGAATATGCCCCTGATCAACTGAAATCCTCCAGGCTTCCAGATGGAATGCTGCTTTTAAGTGTAATAGGAAAGGGCTGGCCAAGTATGGGAGGACATAGAGTTGAAGGAGCCGGCAGGTATCTGCTAGATAATATAAGTGTCTATGGCAAAAAGTCACAGATAGGAAAGGACCTGGCTCAAGAGAAACAATATAAAGCAGAGGTAGGCACAGGCTAATCTTGGTGATCTAGGCAGGAAGGGTAGCCTGCTGGGTAACATGACTTCTTCTGTGAGGGAACCTATGCAGACTGGGACGAGGCAGAAATGCTGGGTCCTCAGGAGGTCCCCACATGGAGAAGAACCTGGGTCCAATACACAGGGAGCAGGCATTTCTATGACTGGGTGGGGTTTCTTGGACTCCAGAAAGGCAGGCACACCAGAGCAACTCAGACATCAGCACTGGTGCTCAGACTTAACAGGGACCAACGAAAGGATGAAGGACCTGCATCCAATGAGAGTGAGGATGTGATGGCAAAGCTCTTGTGATGACGGCGAGCATGCCTGGAGACACATGGTCCAGGCCTGGGGAAGAGCGGACTCAGATCTCCTTCTCCTCTATAGTCAAAAGAAGAATAACAGATGCATCACAGTGTTTGCCTCTACTGAGCATTACAAAGGGCTGTTGCTGTTTTGTTCTGAGCAAGACAATGTTTATGCTCACTTATTGTGCTTCTTTATGATTTGCAGCACAGATGGCATTTATATATGAGAAAGAAGAGCTATCCCTCCCCTTTGAAAATGAATGGACGTGAAATATCTCTAAACAGGGAGACTCATGACTAATGAATCCTGTATTTGACAAATAGTTACTTCCCATCCTTCACACTACATGCAGAGTAAGTAACAGTCTTCATTCTCTGGCTTAAGTGAACAGTTATAGTCACCCAGGAGTGACACATCATTTTATTTCTGAATCATATTTTAACCTGCAAAAACAAATGAAAGTTTAAATGAGAATAAAATGGGTTAGCACATGAGCTATCTCCAATAATTTGGCATTGCAACAACACTTATATAGAATTGAAAACACCATGCCATGAGACTAGGGAGAACGAGATTCCCAGCCCAAGTCTTTTACAAATAAATTGTGTAATCTTGTTTAATCCATTTGAGCTTCAGTTTCCTGATCTAAAAACTGAAAGGGTTAAATTTAATAATCTTGAAGGTCCATATTCCTTTAATTAACCTATGAAAATATAAATTAGGGGGCCGGCCCCGTGGCGCAGCGGTTAAGTTCACGTGCTCTGCTGCAGTGGCCCAGGGTTCACCGGTTCAGATCCCGGGCACTCATCGATGCACTGCTTGGCAAACCATGCTGTGGCGGCGTCCCACATAAAGTGGAAGAAGATGGGCACGGATGTTAGCCCAGGGCCAGTCTTCCTCAGCAAAAACAGAGGAGGATGGGAGATGTTAGCACAGGTCTGATCTCCTCACACACACACAAAAAATATAAATTAGCACATGTATGTCTATCCCTGCAGTATTTATACGTGTGTGGATAATGATGTCAGTAATATTAAGGTACCTATTCTTGTTGGTTATCCTGGATGTCGTAATCAGTATTTAATGCAGGAGTATTGTTGCTGCTGTAAAGTATTTCTGGTTTTCTGTACACATTTAACGATGAGGGACATCTTTGGGAATGTAACTCAATAATATGTATGGTACATCCCTCTCTGTTTAGTTCAAATCAAGGACATTTCCGTCATTAGCATTATACAGACTGTAAGCGTCTGCTGTGTGCTATCCACACCCGTTTGGAAAATGTTATTCGGTGAGGCCTCCCTTCCCTCTTTCCCTGCTCAATTTCAGAACTGATCAGTTGTAAGACCGTCATAAATCACTCTAACATCTCTATGCCTTAATTTTTGCTTAGGTGAAATAATAAAATTGGGTTAGATCTGTGTTTCCCAAAATGCTTTTCGTAAGAAGTAGCATATGAGCAAGCACAAAAGAAAAGGTTTTGTGAAAAACAAGGTTCAGAAAATGCTGTAAATTCTCTCTCTTCTCAGAGACTCCCCATCACATTAACATTCTAGAGAGTCTGAAAAGTCCTGCAGAATAGAAAGCCTGACTACCTTGAACTCACACAGTTTATCCGAGAAACAATTGACCGTGGACTCTTTCATTTCTGAGTAAAAGCAATATATAAAGGCACCTCAGCAATAACAATTCCTGTACTCAGTTTGGGAAACTTCAAACATGATACTCTCCTAGGTGTCTTTTAAGCTTAAATATTTTATGAAATCTTGGCAGACAGATATTTATATGGATTAAAACTATGGTTAAGAAGCAGTGTAAGACTTTCTAATTTACAACTCAGAACTCATAAATCCTGATTCTGATTTTCTCCCCTAATCCCTCTGCCATAATGCATCACAGGATAAAACTGAGGTGCAGTAGCATATAATCTAATTCCCAATATTCCCATATAAAGCCACACACACACAAATCAATAGAATGTGTCCTGTTTACCTTTTGTGGATATTACAAATTTTTTAAAAATAAAATATGAAAGATAATTAATAGCTTCTCATTCTATAAAAATGAAAGTGGAGTGAAGAAGGCTGTAGTTTAGCATAGCAAGTTTAAAGGCTGTAAAAGCACAGAAAGTCTGGATGAAGTGAACTTAACTTGGTTCCCTATTTATGAAATACTGGATATTTGAGATCCACTTCAAACTCAAAAGAGATTATTTCAGGAGAGACAAAAATAAGCCATCAATGAAAATAATTTTATACAGCTTGTTGTTTTCAAGACCATCTAGTGCAGTAACTAAAGAAATACAAGTTAAAAAGGGGGTTTAGAGGTATCCATGAGCTCAAGGATCCCTTACTTTGGAAGCTGAAGTAGGAAATATCAGAGCTGATAAAGACCTTCCAGATGATCCAGCCTTTCCCATAACATCCCTCACTCAGTCCCACACAAATGGTTGTCAACAAGGACAACTGAGCCCTCCTATATCACATCTCTTGGTTCTCTTGTTAGGGGTGTGAAGCTGCTCTGGTCCAACCCAATATGTTCTTATGTAGCTCTATCGACACAAGACATCAGAGTCACTAACGGATATAGCCCTGCCATTGTTACACCTCCATGAGGAGAGCTGTGACACCTACACTGACAAAGTACACACAACATAGAAGGAAAATCACTCTTTGTGCAGAGCTTCGGCAATTCTAAGAAGTATTTGAAACAACCCAGGTCCGAGTGAGAGCACTTGCCATGTTAATGGATTCTACTGCATCCTAGAAAGAAGAGCCAGGAATCCAATGAGTGGATTTATGTCCCATGAATTGCTTTTGTCTCATACCCATGATATCCCTTGTCTTTCACTACATTCCTGGGAATCAGCCTTTGTGTGTACAACTGCTTCAAGCTTTGTATTCCTTTTAGATTCCTCCTTTATCATAATATTGCCTAAATTTCCCTGTGTCTTGTCTTTTCAACTAGACTGTCAGCCCTTTGGGTGTACCAACTATGCCGTTTACTTCTCTTGTTTTTCTCACAGCTCCTAGAAGTTGCCTACACAAAACAAGAGGTCAGTAGACATTTACTGGATGAAAAATAGATTGATACATAGATGAGTACATGAATTGTAATCTTATGTTCAGATTAGTTTTAAAAATTGTCTTATAAATTGTTTAAGCTATTCAAAAAGTATAATGACTAATGTAAGGAATAACTGTGACACCACTACAAAGACCCACATATTGAATTCCTGTGAGCCCCTCCCTCCCTGCTCACATCTTCCTCACTCCTCAGAGATGACCACCATATGAAACTTGGTGTTTGTCATTCCCGTGCATCTCTTTACACCTTTACTAATTATGTATGAGTCCCTAAGTATTTTCCAATATTATTTTTGCATGTTGATAAACTTTATAAAATATTATTATATTGTATTCTGCTGGATTTATCTGCAAATTGAATTTATGATCAAGAATATAATGAAGTAAGTTCAGTTTGATATATATTATGCTAGTTCAATCATTTTCAATGCAGAATTGTATTTCATTGTATGAATATACCATAATCTATTTATCCTTCTCACATGAATGGAAGTTAAGCTTTTTTCCAATTTTTCACTATTACACACAAAGCTGTTGTGAACATTCTTACCCATGTCTCTATGTGCACATATGAATGGATATTTATAGGGTACATCCCTAGGGGTGAAGTTGCAGGGTCATAGAGAATGCTCATTCTCAATTATACTAGGAATCACTGGATAACTCTCTAAAGGGGCTATACCGATCTATTCTCTCATAAATCTTAAATTTGTGTGATTTCAGTTTTGCAACACCAACTTCTGGCTATTTGGGCACTGACTTCAAGAGAGGATACCGTGCTGCCAAGCTTGCCAAGGATTGTGTCTTAAAGCTTCTGACATATGCTGGTATCTGTCGAAAGGCAAGGACACCAGCCTACCACTGTATAAATGGATCCCATTCCTCCCCCACAGCTTGATGACCACAAGCCACAGTGGTTGCTCAGTGTTCGAAGCATAGGAGATTTTTCCTTCTAACTCTCAACTGCTAGAGCCCTTTCATTTTAAACACAGATCTCCACAATAATTGAAAGCTGCTTTTAATGGCAAAAGAAGAGATGCATTTATCTAACTGAGATCTGTGTTAGCAGGACTTATTACAATTCTATTTATAAGCTCCTGGTCTTCCTGTGTCCTGATTACATTAATATCCTGTTACATTGTGTTGCGGGATCATAGTATCCCAGGGCAACAACATAACTGTTGAGTTTCAACATCAGTTTCAACTTACCACCTCCTTCCTGAAATTGATTAAATACTGTAATGTTCAGAATGCAATTTATTAAAATAAATCAGACTGTGCGGTGGCCAGGCCGTATTCAACAGAAACTTGTGCCAGACGATCATTTCTATGACGGAGACTTGCTGTCCACAGTAGTCCATCCTAAATTGTTGTCATGTTTCTACTGGTACTTCCTTTCCACATGACTATTCGTCTCCAATCTCCTTGGGAAACTACAATTCTTCAAATGAGATGCGAGTTCTTAGGAGATTTTGAATCACTTTTTGTGTTGTTTTTTGATGTGTTTATTTTTGGTCTTTTTTTCTGAAAAATGATTTGAGGTGGCTATAATATTTTTTGGTAAAGTTTTCTGGAAAAATAAAACACATATAGAAAAGCACACTAATAAAACATATACAGATTGATCAAACAATCCCTGTAACCAGCACACAGATCACAAACTAGAATATTGCCAGAACCACAGAAGCCGTCCTGTGTCCGCTTCTGGTTACACTATACCTATCCAACGTAACCACTATCTGTTCATGAGTTGGTTTTAAATTAGATGATGTAATGTATCATCTACACTTAACTGCTCCTTTTACATAAGACTTCAGTAAGGCCCAGTGATCAAATGACTCACCTGAGGTCACAAGGAGTTAATGCAAGGACTAGGCTAGAACGTAGCCCCTTGACGCACCATCCACACCCCATTCTGCCAATGCCGTGCTGCGACTGATCTCATTTTCTCTTCTACTGAAAAAATGGCAAGAGGTTCAGTGACCCATTGAATGATGCCACATTCCTCTCCATTAAGGAGGTCAAGATTGTCCATTTTGTATCCAGAGTGTGTTCTCTCCTCCTGGAACTTTGCAACTTGATTTCTCTCACAAATGGAATGGAGATCTCTCACGCTCTCTCTGTCTCTCTTTCTTTCCTACATGCACACACACACACACGCACACATTCACACAGACACACACACACACAGAGAATTTAGGGGATAAATATAAATGGAATAGTTGAGAGCAAAGCGTCCACTCCAGGCCCCTGCAGTGTAACCTAAGCTGTATGGGGGTAATAGTGGGGTTTCTACTGAGTAGTCTGGTGTCACCAAGGGAATTATCAGGACTTGACAGTTGTTAAAAATCTTCTAACAGATGCTAAATGTGTTCCTAATAGGGAAAATTGTCCAGGGTTTGGTCATATTTCTGAGCCAGAGACCAACGGGGCAATTGCAGGAGCCAAGATAAGCTTTGGAGACGACTTTCCATATAAGCAAAACTCAGTACAAGTCAATAATGACCTCTTCAAAACTGTCAAATTAGAAAAGTTGGTGTTTGATTACCATTTCCCCAACCACCAGACTCAATTTGTCCATCAAAGTTCCCAGAAGCGCCTTAGGCTCCAAATTTATGGTTTCAACACACTACAAAACTTCTATTGCCTTATAATTCATCCTCAGCTGTTAGATAATACTATGAAAGTTCTGATAATTATATTCCTACTGAGTTTTTTTTTTATAATTTTATTTATTTTATTTTTTACCCCAAAGCCCCAGTAGATAGTTGTATGTCATAGCTGCACATCCTTCTAGTTGCTGCATGTGGGACGCGGCCTCAGCATGGCCGGAGATGCAGTGCATCAGTGCGCGCCCGGGATCCGAACCCGGGCAGCCAGCAGCAGAGTGCAAGCGCCTAACCGCTAAGCCACGGGGCCGGCCCCCTACTGAGTTTTTACTAGCTGATCAAAGTGTCTTATCTCACCTCTCATATTTGCCTTTAACATGTAGGGGTTATAGCCACCGTTATAAACACAAGAAAAGGAATATTCCAGAGGTTGTGATGGGATGGCATTCATGCCACAAAGACACTTACTTTCAACTTCTCACCACTTAGATGCAAAACAAGGCCACTTAGTGTCAAAGACATTTTCTCTCACTGCATGAAGCACACATACACTCATGCATATACACATACATATGCACACTCATGCACATATGTGAACAAGTGCACAAATGGAGATATATATTCACACTTCACAGCAAACAAGGACTCAGCCAGGGACTCTAATCAATCCTGCCTCATTTCATTATTCTACCTGATTTCTGTCAAGCATATCAGTTCTAAAATTATACATTAGAGCTTATTAGCCCAACTCGTTTTCTCCCCCAACCCTTAAATAATTATTTGAGAGGAAATTACATTATACATTAAATAAAATAATTTCTTTCCCAGACAGATCTCAGACTTCAGGCATTTATAAGTTGATACTATGTAGTAATGAAGTAATTGTGTAATTAGGAACACATTTGTCAAGTAGATAATTATTATGCTTAGAACATGTAAAAATGGCTTTTTAAAGAGAGAGATAAAAAAGATGGTATTAAGAATTTTACTGGATCGAATGAAAGCTTCAAGTTTTATTGAAAATGAATAAATGGCTCTAACCAGAATAGGTTTTATGAGTCTGTAAGTCCATTTTAAAAAGGGTCAGATAATGAGTTTGGGGGAAAGTCTGATCTAGCTGAATTCTCATTAATAACCCTTTGCAGCATTCAGTTGGCTATGAACCACATCAAAGCCCGTGTCTGCTGGCGTCTCTCCTTCTCCTCCCCTTTATCCTCTGACTTCAACCCTAGCTTCAATTTGTCATTGGTGATTTGCTTCTCCTCCTCTCCATCTCCATACTAGTCCTAGACACTCTAATCTCTTGCCTGAACTAGTCCAAAAGCCTCCTACCCAGTTCCCACATCCACTCTTTTTGTTTCTTTGTTCTGTTCGCTTTTTACTGAGATAAAATTCACATAATATAAAATTAACCATTTTAAAGTGTACAATTCAGTGGCATTAGGACGGTCACGGTACTGTGCAACCACCACCTACATCAAGTTCCACAACATTTTCATCACTCCAAAGAAAACCCCATCACATTAAGCAGTCAGTCTCCATTCCCTCTTCCCCCCAGCTGCTGGCAACCCCAATCTGCTTTCTGTCTCTATGGATTCACCTGTCCTGGATATTGCACATAAATGGAATCATACAATATGCAACTTTTTGTGTCTGGCTTCTTTCATTTAACATAATGTTTTCGAAGTTTGTCTATGTTGTAGCATGTATAAGTACTTCATTTATTTTTATGAGCGAAGAATATTCTATACTATGCATATACCACAATTTGTTTATTTGTTTATCCATTTATCTGTTGATGGACGTTTGGGTTGCAAAGATTCCACCTTTTGACTATTGAGATTAGTGCTGCTATGAACATTCACGTACATGTATTTGAGTACCTGTTTTCAGTGCTTTTGGATATATACCTAGGTGTGGAATTGCTGGGCTGTATGGTAATTCTATGTTTAACTTTTTGAGGAATTGCCAAACTGTTTTGGATAACCACTGCACCATTTTATATTCCTACCAGCAACAGACGAAGGTTCCAATTTCTTCACTGCTTTGCCAACACATTATTTTCTGTATTATTATTATATTATTGTCATCATAGTGGGTATGAAGTGGTATCTCACTGTGGTTTTGATTTGCATTTATCTAATGACTAATGATGTTGAACATCTTTTCATATACATATTGGCCACTTGTATATCTTCTTTGGGGAAACACCTATTCAAGTCCTTTGCCCATTTTTTAATTGAGTAATTTGCCTTTTTGTTGTTGAGTTGTAAGAGTTCTTTATATATTCTGGATACTATTTGTAGCAACTAACTAACTTGCAATTTTACATTTTCTCCTCGTTCACTATTGTCTTTCTCCTCACCTAGATGGGGAATTCCATCAGGGAAGGCCCCACTTCTGTTTATGTTCATCACTCTGTCTTCTCCACCTATTATGTTGCCTACCACAGAGGTATATGCACAAATAGTCAATTAATGAGTGAATTAACAAATGAATGAGGCCATTGTCTCGTCATGAAGATGAGGACATTGCCTTCCTACTATAAACCTCTGTCTGTAAGACCTTAGGCATGGAGTGTGGGAAGAGAATAATCATCCCTGGTGTCACTTTTAAAAGTTAAGCTTCTTTTCATAACTCTTCTCTTTTCTACTTTTTGTTTATTAAATATATTTTTCTTGGCAATCTCTTATACACTGGGCAACATGCTAGGCCCTGCAGGGACAAATGTGAAGAAAACTCAGTCCTTCTTATAGTAGGTATTTGTCAATCTATTTTGCTGCCCAGCAACTGAACGTTCTTCTAATGTCTGGGGAATTCTCCATTTCGTGTATCAATCATGTAAAGTAAAACTGCTGGGTACTCACATCTTTGGCTTTCATTAGAGCTAGGATGCCCGCATTTGACCTAGGTTGTGCCAATCAGAGGCATTCACAGTGGACTTTGATTCCACAGCTGATGATACAAAGAAGTAGGGTGTAATTCAGATGTCTAAAAATGTATAATAACCAGTGACTTATTTACTCAGGGAAAAATCCGAAACAGTTTGCTCATGACCTCAGTCCCAAAGGAAGTGCCCATCAGAGAATGCAAGTTTGGCCTCTTTTGTGAAATTTTCTGTGGTTTGCTTTCTCATGTACTAAAATATGGAGCATGCACTAAAAATCCTTCATGGCTGTTTCAAGATCTGTGTGTGGCTTTCCCTGAAAATCTCTCCAATTTCACACATAATTCATTAGAGCCAGATAGCGGTCTTGAGCACAGGAACAGGAATTACAGTCAGTACTGGCTTCTCTCCTTCTGCCGCTAGTGTCACTGTAGGACTGGCTGGCTGGTTTCTATTTACTCAAACTCCCCAAATGTTCATTTACACTCAAAATAATTTATGCTATGAAGTGTCTTGTTTTATGCTAAGCCCCGAAGCTTCGTGGAGGAAGCACATCATATGTCCCAGTACTCAGAGTGCATGTATTTCTCAAAGCCTTTCTCAAAAGCCTTGTGGTTATGAAAAATTAACTCTGTACTATCAGATGTGAATTGAGTATAATTAGATGTGCCAGTGACTGGCCAGTAGAGCTGGGATAGTAATAGCATAGGTTTCAGCATCAGCTTTTCTAGGTCTGAATCCCAACTATACCACTAACCAGCTGCATGACCTCTGTAGCTGTGGGAGAGCTTCCTCATCTAGATGGCAAACCCAGATGAAAAACTTGGCCCGGGCATTCAGGGAAACTTCAAAATGGACTGGTAGTTTGATAGACGGAAAGTGGGGAGCTCAGTGCTACAGGCAGAGAGAGCAGTGTGGGAAAAGATAACGAAGAAAGAAAAAGGATGCAGCAAATCCAAGGAGCACAGAAAGGAGACTGTTAATGACTCAACATGGGAAGAAGTGTGGCTGGAATGGAAGCTGCAGAGGTGGGGGATTGCAGACTGTGGTTGGCTTTGCAAGCCACGGTCAGGGTTTTTCTTTTTTTTCCTTTAAAAACTAATTACTGGAGCCGGCCTGGTGACACAACAGTTAAGTGTGTGCGCTCCGCTGCGGCAGCCTGGGGTTCACAGGTTCGGATCCCAGGCGTGCACCAAGGCACCGCTTGTCAAGCCATGCTGTGGTGGTGTCCCATATAAAGTAGAGGAAGATGGGCACTGATGTTAGCCCAGGGCCAATCTTCCTCAGCAAAAAAGAGGAGGATTAGTATCAAATGTTAGCTCAAGGCTGATCTTCTTCACACACAAAAAAAACAAACTAATTACTAACCAGAAGCGACTGCTTACTGGGTACAAAATGTCTTTTGCGGGTAATGAAAAAGTTGAGGAACCAGATAGAGGTGATTGTTGCACAACACTGTAAACATACTAAATGTCACTGAATTGTACACTTTAAAATTGTTAATGTTATTTTATGTGAATTTTGCCAAACTACAAAATAAATTTTAAAACTAATTATTATTTTAAAAATTAGAGCCAGCTCTGGTGGCCTACTGGTTAAGTTCAGCACGCTCCGCTATGGCGGCCTGGGTTTGGTTCCCGCATGCGGACATACACTGCTCTGTTAGTGGCCATGCTGTGCTGGCAGCCCACATACTAAAAATAATAGAGGAAGACTGGCATGCATGTTAGCTCAGGGTGAATTTTCCTCAGCAAAAAAAAAAAAAAAAATTAATACATGCACATATCATGCAGAATTCAAAAGGTATAAAAATGTATTCAATAAATAGTTGCCCTCCTACTCCTCACCCCTGGTTACAGTTCCTTTCCCAAAGATACCTCAGTTATAAGTATATCTTTGTTGGGTATCCTTCCAGATATATTCGGTATGATATGTGTATATACGGTGTTGATTTTCTGATTCAATTGGTAGCATTCCATACACACTGCTCTGTGCCTTGCCCCTGTCACTTAATAATCATCTTAGAGATCATCCCTTAAGTACACAGAGAGCTGTCTCAGTCTTTCCAATGGCTTTGTTGTATGGTTTTACAGTTCCATGTGCTAGATATTTAGGTTATTTCTAATCTTTTGCTTTTACAAGGATGTTACAATAAAAATTCTTGCTTATGTCTTAGTTTTCACATTTGCAAGTACATCTCTGGTCTACCTATATTTTTCTATTTACTCTTCTAGTTTTTAGCCAGTACCTGGCTGAATCTCCCTACCATGAGCAATAATAAAAACATTTTTATTTCCTCTCACTGCCTGACTTTCTATCCACCACCCGATTTTGGTGGGTTATAAGATTTTTTTGAATGATTACCTTTAAACCTTTAAGTATGCTTATATTATAGCTCTATTCCTTGATTTGCCAGCTTTAAAAGCTTTTAGTTTCTAACTATACAGGTTTCTGTACTATCTCCAATCATAATTATTTTATTTGTTCGTGTCATTGCATGTATTAATAATTTTTTTGAACTCAATACTCAATAATTTTATTGCTGAGTAGTATTCCATTGTTTGGCTATACCACAGATTGTTTACACATTCACCTATTCCTGGGCATTCAAGTTGTTTCCTGTTTTTGGCTATTAAAAACAAAGAGACTATAAACCTTCTTCTACAGATCTTTGTATAGACATATGCTTTCTTTGTTCTTGGGAACATGCCTAGGAGTGGAATAGCTTGATTGTATGGTAGAGGTATGCTTAATTTATTTTTTTTAATAATATTTTTATTTATTTATTTATTTTTTGTGAGGAAGATCAGCCCTGAGCTAACATCCATGCCAATCCTCCTCTTTTTGCCGAGGAAGACTGGCCCTGAGCTAACATCCTGGCTGATCTTCCTCCACTTTATGTGGGACGCCGCCACAGTATGGCCCGACAAGCGGTGCGTCAGTGCGCATCCAGGATCCGAACCCGGACCGCCAGCAGTGGAGCGCTTGCACTTAACGGCTACGCCACGGGGCCGGCCCTGGTATGCTTAACTTTTAAAGAAATTGTAAATCTATATGCCAAAGTGGTTACACCATTTCACACACCCAATGGTAGTGTATGGGTGTTCTAGTTCCTCCGCATCCTCACCAATAATTGGTATGATCAGACTTTTTAATTTTAGCAATTCTAATAGATGTGTAGGGGTATCTCATTGAGAAATCATGATGATCATCTCTGTATGTACTTGTTTGTCATCTATATACCTTCTTATTGGAAGTATCTACTGAAATCTTTTGCCTAATTTTTTTATTGCATTGTTTGTTTTCTTATTGAGCTTTCAGCATTCTTTGTATGTTCTAGATACAAGTTGTTTAGCATATGTGTGCTTTGCAAGTATTTTCTCCCAGTCTATTGCTTATCTTTTCATTCTCTTAACAGTGGCTTTTAAAAAGCAAAATTATTTTTTAGATTTGATGAAGTACAATTTAGCAATATTCTTTATGCATAATGGTTTTGGTGCTGAATCTAAAAAATCTTTCACTATGCCAAGGTAATTTCTTCTCTTATGTTTTCTTCTAGATGTTTTATAGTTTTAAATTTTACATTCAGGTTTATGATCAATTTTTAGTTAGTTTTTCTATGCGGTGGAAGAAATGGATTAACATTGTTTTTTGTTTTGTTTTTTTTTTGCATATGGATATCCAATTGTTCCAGCTTTATTTGTTGGAAAGAATATCCTTTCTCCACTGATATATCTTTTTAAATTGGGATGGTCTATCACCCTACCAGTCTTTTGGAAACTGTCACTTCATCCATGTTGCCCACGTAGTCTTGGTCGTTTCAGTTGTTTCAGGTTGGAGAATAAGTAGGTTCTGGTCATGCTACCTTAACCAAATTGGAAGTCTAGACCTCATTTTCAAATTTGTTTTTTCCACTTTAAATTGGCTTTATGAACTTAGTCATCATCAGTATGTCCATGTTGCAGATTTATAAACTGAAGTTCAGGGAAGTTAAGCAATTTTCCCAATTTACAGAGTTGTTGCAGTGATGAAATGAGATAAGCTTGCAAAACCTACAGCAAAGAAGTAATCATGCTATTTATCAACAGCTTCACCTCATAATTGTGTAGTGGTTGATAAATAAGGGTTTTTAATCCATTTATGATTATTTATTAAATTAACCATAATAAGTGTCTCTCTTTAGTGTACTCAACATCCATTAATATTTTCCCTTGAAAACTCTCTACTTTTATTTCCTTACCCAGGACATGTTGTAGAGTGTTTTCTCAGCCTGATCAGGGTCCCATTCGCAACCCAAGCATCAGCTGCCAATCTTCTATATGTCTCAGCAACCTGTGAACTTCATTCATCAGATACTAAATTACTGCTCCCAGAAAGTGACAAGTGACTGCAACATTTCACTAACAAAAAACTCAATCAAGAAAAATAAAAGGAGCCTTAGAGAGGAAGAGTTTAGAAGAATAATAAATAAATATATATTTTAGACAGTCTCTGCTTATCCTAGTGTCAGGAACAGTGAATTAATGCTAAGAAATTCATAAATAAATGGCAAGCAATAGGATATATTGGAACATATGAGGAAGCCATTTGGTATAAAACTAATTCGGCCTGACCTTGCTTTTCCAAAAAGGCCCTGTGGCCTCTGAACATTCATTGTATATCTGCTTTAAGCAATTAACATGTCCCGAAGACAAGAACAAATGCCCTTAAGATATGGATGCAACTTCCCCCACATTGGCATTTCCTTAAGGATGAGCATTTTTCCCTAGGCTAGGATTTGATTGCTGCGCTCATCCTGTGACCACCCAACTCGAGACAACAGACCTGCCACCAGCCACGCCCATGGAGACAGCAGACCCGATACCTGCTGTGTCCATCAATTGCTGTGCCGACAGGTCAATCTCGTGGCTACTGTAAAAGGGACATTGCAATCATATATGATACATGCTCTTTGATGGTATATAACCACTCTGTATACCCCACTTCTTTGGAGTGCTCCATTTCTTTGTGAAAGGACTCTCCTGGGCTATATGATCCTCAAAGTTGGCTCGTGATAAACTCACCTCAATTTTGATTTATAGATTGGTTATGGCTTATTTGCATTGACAAAATAAACAGATTTAGTTAACAAAATAGCCTATTAGGAAAACAGAACTGTCCTCATCACTTGCCATATAAGGGAGTGAATCTATTACTTTTGAATGCAGTCGTATAAACAGAAATATCACTTGCTCATATTAAGATATTTCCCAGAGCTGTACTTTTGTTTATAAAAATAAAGTCTTTGTGTGTTATGGAATATTATCTTTTCATCTTTGAAACCCTTCCAACAGCACCTGACTGTGGCACATGAGGATACTGGGGGCTTATTTCACAAGATTATTTGCTTCTGTGGGATTTCACTGACATTTTAAAACCAGAGACAAGGCTCTGAGCCGAGCCTCAAGATGTCTCTGTAACAACCTGAAGTCTAACCCCATGTGTTTTTGAGAAGCAGGGAATCAGAAGTAGAAATCTAGAATCTTAGAGCCACAAGAAAAGATGCTTGTTGTAGTGGTAAATTCACCCAGCTATACTCCTCTTTCACCCCATCTGTCCACAGCCAAATTTTTCAAGAGTTTTCTCCGTTCCTCACCTCTTCATCACTTCTCTGACCACTCATGCTACCCCTCCATCACTCCATCTTAACAGTCTCGCTAAAGTCAGTAGTGATCTCCACGGCACTAGATCAAGGGATATATTTTAATCATCCTCTAATTTAGTCTATCAGAAGAATATTCCACTATGACCAACTCTACTTCTTAGGACATTCTGTCACTTGGTTTCCATGACTCACATTGCATTAGCTTTCCTTTTTTATTTTCTTCTCTTGCCACTCTTTATCAGATTCCTTTTTAAATTCACCTTCCTCTAACCTCAATCATTAAATGTTGATGATGGTCAGCCGCAGTTGCCCTTCTTTTCTCACGCTTTGCACTCTCCCTGAGCGAATCATCACACCCATGGCTTCAACTGCCATCTGTAGGCAGGTGACTCACGTACCTCCCCTGTGACCTGTGGACT
This sequence comes from Diceros bicornis minor, assembly GCF_020826845.1. Lineage (NCBI taxonomy): Eukaryota > Metazoa > Chordata > Mammalia > Perissodactyla > Rhinocerotidae > Diceros > Diceros bicornis. The sequence goes on from NC_080745.1 coordinate 73,269,281, forward strand.
CCCTCAACCAGGTGTGCCACTGACATCTCCACATGACGTCTCAAAGGAATTCCAGACTCATCATATCCAGGTCCGTATTAAAACAAAGGAGATATTAAAAAAAAACAGCAAATCTGACATGTCATCCCCATTTCTTCAGCTTAAAATAAGCACCTCAATGATTTCTCCTTGCTCCATGATTCATAGAAGCCTGAGTAATCTATCCACTGTCTGTCTCTCCAGCTTCATCTTACATCACACTCCACTTTCCTTCTTTGCTTCAAGCGCACCAACCACACCACTCTGCTTAATGCCACTCACACTTGCCATGCTCCCTCCTGCCACAGGAAATTCTGCCTGATCCACTTTTCTCTCTCCTGCCCCAATCACCTCCTAGTTAACTGGTACACATCCTCCAGATCCTGGCTTACACACCACCCCTCAGAGTCACTCACTCCAACCTCCCAGACAAGGGTAATGTCTTCTGTTTTGTGATCTCACGATGCTATATACCTCTGAGTGTTATAATTTAATTTATTTGTGTGATTATTTGATTAATGTGAATGTCCTCCCAGAGTGAGAGCACCTTGATGGCAGAGATGAATCCTGATATGCTCTCTAGTGTATCCTCAGAGTTAGCACGGTTGCTGATCAGTAAAATTTGTTGGATTTATTGAATAATTGTAAACCAGGAGGTGAGGGTCCCAGGCCTAGCTCTGCCTTTGTTGAGCTTAATGACTTTCAGCATAAAGAACTTCTGCTTGGATCGAAGAGATGTCCATCCTTATCATTGAAAGATATTAATACACTGTACTAATCCTGTCTACTGGAAGCACCCAATCCATTTGCTGATAAATCCGTTAAGCATGCTTTCACTTTCAAGAAATTTGGAAAGAGGAAATCTGCAGCATTTTCATATTGCATCTAACTCCCAAGTTGCCTTGATCAATGTCTGCAAGTGCCCCAAGGTGAGTTTCCTATAACTGATCTTTATGACAACTTTGATAGGGCCAGATGTCTGAGCCTTCCAGGGGATTCAGAAAGAATAGAAAATACACAGATGATTCTCATTTGGGGGTGCTCAGAGTGTGCCCCAGTTGCTCTATGGTTTGGAAAACTTGAAGGAAAGTCTTTAGTGGAGGAAATGTGGGAAAACAGTTGACACCCAACCATGAGAGAAAAAAAATGAATCTCTGGTTAGTACCTACCCAAATTTCAAGGCTTCACTGGCAACTCTAGTGCCTTCCTCTACTGAATATGTTACTCTTACAACGTGCACTTTTAGATCCAGTAAGCATATGTATATTTTTTAATAATTGTGGGATGCTAAGAACTACACAACAGTTGCACATGCATGGAAACATTTTGTCTTCATTAAACCCTATAATGTAGTCTTGTCTTTGTTGTAAGTCTTTTCAGGTTCGGAAACTGAAGATTAGAGACAGCAAGTGGCCCACCAGTGTGTATTATCCCTCTGGTGAGCCTGGTTTCAACTCATCTGCTTTTATTCTAAGACGTCATTTTTTCCCCCATTATATTAGTTAAAACTTCCTTATCCTATTTTTCTTTAATTCTTAGACATAAATTTGTGTCTCTTCTTTCCACATGCACTATAAATTCCTTGGGGGCAGCAACAGGGGACTGTGATTCTATATCAGGTCAAACTGCAGTTCTAGGCAGATGGTCTTTACTGAACAGGGCAGGGCGGGTAGAAGGAGCTGACAAAACAGACAGACACAGAGGCTGTGATGTCAGAGGAGAGACAACTGACAGCAAACTTTAGTTTGCCGAAAATATCAAGGGGCACAGATGATTGATTTACTGTTGGATGAGATGGCCTTGGGTCAGGACCAGCTATGTAATTTGCAGGGCCCTGTGCAAAATAAAAACATGGGGTCTCTATTCAAAAAGCAGGGGGAAAAATATTTTTCCTTTCTTCCACTATCTTTTCTCGACCTGTTGTGGTGTTTTTTATTTGCTGTTTAATGTTGCACACCCTTGGGCATAGGGAAATTTGCAGGTCCAGTGCAGACCCATGCTTGTGCCCAGGCCCCTGCAGGGGACACAAGGTGTCAGCAGTCACTGTAGAGGGGCAGGGAAGTGGGCTGAGAACCTGCCCAGGAGAGACAGACAGCACAGCACATGAATAAGACTCCCAGCTGCCAGTCCATGGTCCATTGTCTCATTAGATTTCACTTGCAAAATATAGAGTCAAACATGACATTAAGAATTTTGTGACAGTACTTATAGAGCATTAAACCCCAAGAATAGGGGTTCCCTTCTGAGTGTGGACTCTATGCAACTGCACTGGTTGACACCCTGGAAGCTAGCCCTGCCTTGGGATCACAGATATTCATGAACCTAAAAGTCAAAGTCAGAGGCTCCTGGACCACCGTAGTCCTTACATTCTGCATGCCCTATAAGACCAGCACTTGGCAGCCTTAAATAAATATGGTGTTATATCGAATTGAAGAGATTGCCTATAAAGCAGAAAAAGCAAGACGTGTTTTTTAAATCACAATATTAAATGAAGCCAGACTTTCCTCGGAGACTCAAAAAGAAAAAATTTTGGTACTTCTTTTGTATTAACAGAAGTAAGAAGATGAAATGTCAGATGCATAGATTTTAACCTCAAGTTTAAAACTTTTAAGCAATGGCAGGCCAGACCGTGAGGGCACCTCCCACACCCCTGACCTCCTTCTTCACTTTGGCTCCCCAGCAGAGGAATGTCATCTTTGCAGAGGGACAATGGCCCCATCTGAAGGCTGCACAACGTTTGATGAGCAGCATCCTCCGTCATTTTCAGCGAATGACAACCAACAAAGTATATTAAGCTCTAAAAGCTTCAAACACATTGCTGTTGTGGTCAGAGTCTTCCTGGACCCCAGGATCACCCTTGACTGAATTTGCCATGTTCACTAATTCTATCTCTGTCCAAAGACTTACAGGTGGAGAAGCAGCTCTAAAAGGCTGACTCCAGGAGGTGACTCAAAGAAACATTTCTGGGGCTACACCTTGGCCTCACACCAGAAGGCCTGTGGGTAAAATTGTGCTTACTGATTTATGGGACTTCTCTTGGTGATGACACCCTATTCAGCCATTACAATCCATTTAATTCTCATAGTGTGGGGCCTCAATTTACACAAGAGTTATCAGTCACATTCCTGTAAAGTCAGGGGGGTTAGTTTTCACAAGCTGAAGTCTATTTCTTTTTTTTTTTTTTTTGTGAGGAAGATCAGCCCTGAGCTAACATCCATGCTAATCCTCCTCTTTTTGCTGAGGAAGACTGGCTCTGAGCTAACATCTATTGCCAGTCCTCCTCCTTTTTTTCCCCAAAGCCCCAGTAGATAGTTGTATGTCATAGCTGCACATCCTTCTAGTTGCTGTATGTGGGACGTGGCCTCAGCATGGAGAAACAGTGGGTCAGTGCGCGACCAGGATCCGAACCGAGGCCGCTGGTAGCAGAGCGTGCACTTAACAGCTAAGCCACAGGGCCGGCCCTGAAGTCTATTTCTAATGTAGGACAACTTGGTATTTGAGGGAAGCCTGAGGTTAAATCCTCTGGGAACATAGACTCCCCTATTCTGAAAATAGTTAAGGCTCTCAGAAAGATGTTGAATAACTAGCATCAGTTTAGATGCTCATATTGAACTGGAGATGCCTATGGTTTTTCCTCAGAGCAGTTCTGCTCATTCTTATGCATGTGGTTCTTCATTTCGTGAGCATTCATTTTGTTTTTTATGGTCAGCATGTTTGTTTCTTGAAATGCAGTCTTTTCGGTTGGCATTGTCGGGGGAAGAGGGAGAATCCCCCTCTGCCGTTTCCCTTAAGGTTCTTATGGCTGGCCAAATAATTAACGAGACAAGTTAGCAGGAGAAAATAATACGAAGTTTAATAACATGTATACATGGGAGAAACTCAGAAATGAGCAGTTCGTCCCTCTGTCTAAGCTGCTTGCTTAAGTATTGCAGCTAAAGGATAGGAAGGTGTTGGGGGTGGGTAGTGGTCTGGGATTTCAGAGGGGAAGAAGACAATTCACATGGAGATAGAAATGCAAATGTTTGTCTGACAATTCTTTTCAGGGCCATCTATAGAGAATGTGGCTCTATTTTACATTATCATTACAGCCATCATGATAATAACTCCTTCCTGAAACAGATCTTTTGTTTTAAATTCTTTAGGCAGTTTGGGAGGGGAAACTCAAATATTCTTCCTGAGTTTTCTGAGTCTTTATTGTCTTCAGCTCGAAATAATCTGCATACCAGAGTGGTGCTTCCTGGGGTAACTTGCCCTGAGTACCATCAGCATCTCTAACACTGTCATGCTAAATATCGGATGTGGTAAATGTCCCTGTCTAGATTACGTCCAGAGTCAATGGAGGGATAAATAAATCCAACTACCACCATGATGTGTCACACACTGAGAGCAAAGCAAAAACAATCATGTCATGAGAAATGTTCCTATCCGCTGTATGTGGAAGAGAGAAGGTTTGTGCCTAGGAATCACATCAGAGACTAGTGCACAATTACAAACTAACTCGTCAAAATGAACTCCTAAATTCATTTTCCTTGTAATTTTGGGTTAGTCTTAAATTGTTTGTTTCTTATGGAATGTATTAGTTTGCTAGAGCTGCCATAGCAAAGTACTACAGACTGAGTGACAACAGAAATTATTTTTTTCACAGTTCTGGAGGCTAGAAGTCCAAGATCAAGGCATCGGCAGGGTTGGTTTCTTCTGAGGCTCTTCTCTCAGCTAGTAGATGGCTGTCTTCTCCCCAAGTCTTCACGTGGTCTTCTCTCTGCAAATTTTCTCTTGTTATAAGGGCAATGATCATACTGAATTAAGGCGTATCCTAACGAACTCATTTTAACTTAATCACCTCTTTAAAGGCCCCATGTCCAAACACAGTCACATTCTGAGGCACTTGGGGTTCGAACTTCAACATGTGAATTTTGAGAGGACACAACACAGCCCATAACATGGAAGAAGAGGAAACATAAGAAAAGAAAAGCATTTTTAGGAAAACTGTCTTCTGATTTATTGTACATATGTCTAAAATCCAAATATATTCATAGAGCAAATTTCAAACCAGAGATAAAAATTTTATTTTCTTTCTATAGTTTTTATTTTAGAATGTTGTTGCCATACAGATAGGACATACACTAAAATGGGCCTCATTTTCTACAGCTCTCTCTGAGGGATATTTTAGGCCCATCATGAAAAACGTCTAGTAACCTTAATAGCAGGAGAGTTCACATACTCAACTCACGTAATATGAATTTTCCTAGATTTTTACTTTGAGGAAATATTCTGAAGCTATTAAGGCTCCCATTAGTCATTGTAGGCTAAGCAAAGCAGAAAATACTGCCTATTTCCAAATATTAATATATGGGCTGGGATATTCTCTATCCCAAAGATATAATAAATTCCTGCCAGTGCTAACACAGAAGAGGCGGTTAGGCAGTTAACATTGGAGATGGTTGCACATGAGCCCCCGGTAATGAGCCTTCCTCTCCCCGTGCATGGTTTGCATCATCAGCTGCAAGGGAAGAATGAGACCTCAAAGAAAGAGCCTTTGTCTGAGGCACAGGTGGTTACTGAGCTGGCTCCATTGAGATGGCTCCTGCTTCCTGGATTACTGTGAGCCTCCTTGACTCCCTAGCCCTTCACTGGGTGAAATTCCCACTTTACAAGCTCTGATAAAACCATGAACTTCCCCTTTGTAATATAAGTAACAGCTATGAATATACATTTAATGCCATGGGTCATTGGCCAATTCTACCTCCATCACTAGGCTATCAGCCCCAGGACTACAAGGACCATATATGTTTCATTTACTCTGGTCAACTAGGCCTGGAGATATGAAAGCAAATTCTGGAAACAAGCAGTGGCCACATGACTCAATGATTATTGCTCTCACTGAGTGACAGTAGTTTCAGATTCCAGCAAATGGCTTCTTAATAATCCCTAATTAGAGAAACTAGAAGTCACATGGACCAAACCAAACATGGGACAATGAATGCGTACTTAAAAGATATTTACATGCATAATAACATAAAAAAACTGCATATGCTTCTAATGTATATATAATTTAAAATCCTAAAAGGCATTGCTTCTTGTTTTCTTGTGATTTTTTCCCTCTGAATTCTTATGTCGCTCTCAACATAGCTTTAATATTGAAGAAGTACCCATTGTTCACTTTCTTGTGTATCATCATCATCATAATGTAAAATAATAATAAGATCCATTAACCTAACATACTACTGAGCCCTTGGAACATGCTCAGCAAATATTTATGGCATCTAATCTGGCAATCCAACTGGTAATAAAATCTATTCTCCAACATCTCCCACGAGGCAACATGGCTCAAGTTAAAGACCTCATTATCTCCTGCAAACACAATTCACCTCTCATCTGAATCCCAGACCTACATATTCTGTTGAGCATCTCAACTTGTAGGCCCACCAAATCTTGTCCCCAGCCTGTTTTTGTAAATAAAGTTTCATTTGAGCACAGCCACACTCAGTCATTTACATATTGTCCCAAAACTACTTTCATGTTACAATGGCAGAATCGAGTCATTGTCTCAGAGGCCATTTGACTCCCAAAGCCAAAAATATTTATCATCTGGCCCTTCACAGAAAAAGTTTGAATGTTCTGTTCACCACTTACCCCTCTGAATTTCCATTTATATTATCCATAAAATGGGGATAATAATGATAATGTCTACCTCATAACAATGTTGAGGTATTAAATGTGGTACTGTTCCCAAACCACTTAGCATGTGCCTGGCACACCATAAGCACTCGCACGTGTTCTCTCTTGGTATTAATATTATTACTCCTCTTTGTCTACCTCACGAGCCCCATTCATATTTCAAGACTCAGACCACATGTCTTCAAGAATAGTCTCTGATTTGTCTTTCCCCATCCTACTCCATTCTCTGTCCTCCACTGTGCTCCCGCCATAACCTGAGGATACCTTTATTTTAGCTCTTACTTCATTACACAGTCTTCTATCTCCCCTCGGAAGACAGTGAACATCTTTAGGCCGGGGGTTGTGCCTCGTTCATTTTGAATCCATAGAGCCAGCGTCTTGTCCACTCCTGGCTTTCAGTGCACGTGTGCTCCTCATGGGAGGTACAGAATGTCAGCGTCTAGAGGATGCATATTCATAGACGGAGAGGTCACCAGGGCATTGGTGTTTTTTGGCTTGATTGAGGTTACTCACTCAGTTGACTTCCAAATCAGTATTTGGAAGTTATTTTTTGGCAGTTGAGCTCTGATCAACATGAGTGCTCATAAAGCAGTTACCCTACTGAGGACTCTGGATCCAAATAAGTGTGATGCAGCCAAGCCCCAAATCACACCATCAGCAGCTGACTTTGAGTCTAGCCCCTTCATGTGGTTTAACATTCATTCTTTCTCAAGGAATCCTGCAGAAAACTGCCAACTGATGATGTGTTTGTTAAAAAAAAAAAAAAATCTCGCCACCAAGAAACTGGCATTGAGGGTGAACCTGAGAAGTACTCTCACCAAAATCAAAATGAAAATGTGAAGGATTCCCTTTTTGCTTGTTTGTTTGTTTTTGAATCTGCCAGTTTTTCCACCTTTCCAAACACAGAATGACAAAGACAGAGTGGGGCTCATTTCCCATCTTTCCATCTAGAATTTCAAAACAGTCTCTCGTTGTTTTGGCCATGTTGCTCTTTCTAGAAAGATCACTATCTCCAGGATTAAGAATATGCTATTTAACCTCAAAGAACTCTTTGCAGTTTCGAAGCTCAATTCCTCTTATAGAGAAGGTTGTTTTCCTCTCTCTGTTATGTCTTATCAGGATGCCCTGAACTTGATCATCGTTCAGAAGATTCTCTTCCGGGTGCTAAATTTAAAAAGATATGCACAGCCTCCAACTGTTCCAGCAGAAAATTTTCAGTCTACCAAACATCGTTTGCAAAATGCTTTGCTTTTACATCCAGACAACTTCAATGGACCTCTCTCCTGATTACTCAGGATTGCTTGGCAATAAATGGTACAATTATTTATCAACACAACAGTTTGAACAAAACTCAGAACCGGTCCTGTCCATTTTCAATTGGTTCTCAAACCTAGCTTTTCCCCATTCTTTGCTGCCACTCATCTTCCTTAAATCATGTCCAGAATGGTCTTCTTCCATCTTTTACTGGATTCCAGAGACACTGGTGATACACAATACTTAAGTCAAGCAAGACTTCTCTGTTTCCTTTCACTTTCTGTACAGGGAGAATGGAACCAGTATTTATGCAAAAAGCTTTTACCATTACCATGATATTTTTGATGGTCCTACACTCTAAAAGCAAAAACACTTTTTTTTAGAAATTTCAAATGGCTCTCCTCTTTTATTCTTGCAGAGACAAATTGAATGGCTTATTACATTTAGGTTCTAATATACTGTTTTATTACAAATCATGAATCCGCCAGAAAAAGTAAAAGCCATTGTCATAAGGATTACTCAATAAGCTCTCATTACTTCATAGTTTATGTTTTATGTTAACGTTGGATTGAATATCTTCATTTATGATGATTTGCTGTATTATAGTGCATTACACTTAACTCAATGAAAGTAATTTTCAAAAAAGCAAGGATATGAGTAATTTAAGGTAAATATAATTTGAACTATTTATACTCAAGTTCTAATTATTGGGAGAGATAAGAACCCGGACACACACACACTCACACACACACACACACACACACACACACACACACAGACTTTCCTTAACTAGGTTCATATAACATTTAACACTTTGTGACACAACTTTTGACTCTATCTTACATATAAACATAGTATATTAATATTTCTCTCTCTTCCCCACATCCTAACCTTGTACTTTTCCCTGAGCTTAACTGACTGGCTCCTTCTCAATTTTATATACAAATATTGTTTAAAAGCTACATTAAGTTTATTTTAAAATACATAACTCATCTCTAAATCAATCCATCTATACTCTGCTTTATAATGACGTGGTTGGAATTCTAAAACCCATATTTCTCATTTTTCAGGTGGCTTCCTATTAAGTTCCACCAATGCAGGGTGCTAGGTTGAAACTGGAAGGCAGGAAGAGGGAGGACAAGGCTGGCTCCTTCCTGTTTGCCTGCTCTTCCCGTCAGCACCACTCCAGCCTCACTCCAGCAATGGCCCAAGCAGTTAGCAGTTAGGCTCCAGTCCCCGATAATTTCAGTCCTCCAGGAAATAATATCACTGTGTCCCTTCAAAAGTACTAGCACTTACTGGGACACGGCCCATTCCCAGAGGTCTGAACCCAAACTCTACATTGTTTAACCTCTGATCTCCTGAGGTACCAAGAGTAATCAAGCAATGCCTCCTCTCCAGAATTTGGAGCCTAGATCTGTAAAGCCCCTTCTCTAAGCTTCCATGCTATTAGCTGCAGCTGTGTGGCACCCCCTTCTTACAAGTCTGAGTCTCAGTTCTCCAGGTCATCTTCTCTAAGTTTCTAGATTCTGAAAACCCCAACCCCTTCTGTTCATGCCCTAAGCCATAGAGGTGTAACTCTGTTGTACCCTGATATTCTGTTTCGATCTTTCCATTCTCTAACACCTCTTTATCCAATTTAATATGCTAAATTCTTTCTGTTGCCGTATTTAGTATGATTTCTCTCTTTCTAACTGGACACTGAGTCTGCTACTATATTGCAACCAAGCATAATTCTGGGAAACAAAACCTCATAAATGAGATTCATGCACTAGTTTAGTTGTATCCTTGGCCTTGAATAGTGTGCTGAGCTCCTCACCAATGGGAAAATAGAAATCAGTAATTCTTGGCATGTCGTACATCGTGATTCATTAAATTGTCATCTGTCCTTGATTGTGATAAAGTAGCTAAAGAAACTTGTGGAACCAAGTGTCTGTTATTGATGCATATGGGCTAGGATATCGGCTTACTGTACCGAGAACATGCAGAAAGAAAGTGACAAGCTCAAGGCTTAAAATCTTAGCTCACTTGACAAAGAACAAGAGATCTTCTGTGTGTCCCTAAAAGAACCTCTTATTTCACTGAAAATCACACTTAAAATTCAATTGTGTGAGTTACAGATTTAAGAACTAAGTTGAATTTACAGACTCCCAGGGCTTGACAGCCTAAAGCTTGGAAAAAGAGAGAATTATTATAGCATGCCTAGAGGCCATCTTATTTATTTATTTTTAACACTCCTATATCTGCTGGTCACAAAACTTCAGAGTAAGGAGAAGTGTGCAACATAATGATCCCATTGTACTTTCCAGAAAGGCAGTGTTATCTTGGAGTATCTGCATAGAGATGGTGGAAGACACAATGGATATTGATTCAACTGTACAGGGAGAGTTGATTAAATGAGAAGAGATTCTCCCGGCAACCCTAGGAAGCAGATAACCTGTCCATTTCACTTGACCTGAGACAGTAAGTGGGACAATTGGTGGGAGGTGCTGATAGTCCTTTGAATAATGGGAAGGGAGGGTGTGTCTACTGCAGCTTATGGCCCTGTATGTAGTTCTTATTTAAGTTCCTTTTGTTTAAGTCTCCTCACTGGCATTGGTTCATTGATTCAGAGAACTAGGGCCCAGTAGCCATGTTCATCACCTTGACCCTCACCACAGTGGACTGGCTGTTACCTGATTCAAGTGGTAAGATTTCCAAAATGAGCTAATTTTATATTCTTGCAAATCACCATGGTGGGGGGTCTTGGCATTGCCCCTTACACTTAGTACAACACTATCCCCATCACTCCAGCCTTTGGATCTTAATCCCACTCCTCAATGAAAGTCATTCCTACCTCCTCAATTAACTGGTTCAGGCAGGTTTACATATCAGTTGATTTGGAAATTAACACCTGTAATGATATTCCTGTCCTGGACCAAGCATGACATGCTACCCTTAGAAAAAATTCTTATGCAGTTTCCATCAGCCACTCATTCATATTATAGGATTCTCTTCATTTCATAGTCACTCAGTGCATAATCATTAAAGTTCAGGAATAGCATTTGAAATATAATGGAGAGAAATGCAGACCCAGCCCTGCCCTTACAGAATGTGGAAATCTAACAGGGAAAAAAGACATTATCAAATAACTACAGAAACAGCATAGCTTTCTGGATTCTGACAAGTGCTATGATGGACAAGTAGAGGTGGCATATAGCAGAGAAACTGGGTCTGGTCTTGATTGGCATGGTTGAGGGAGGTTGTTTTATGCCAGCAGTTGGCTCAGAGACATAAACATTTTTAAGAAACGTAACCACTGTAGAGAAGTATCAACAGCCTGAAACCCATTTTCTGTTACAATCCGTGTGACCTAAGCCTGGAATGCAAATTCCTAAGACTGTTTCCTCATTTACCCTGCCAATTACTGCCTGTTATGGACTGAATGTTTGTGTCCCCCCCAAATTCATATATTGAAACCTTATCTCTCAGTGTGGTGGTATTAGGAGGTGGGGCCTTTGGGAGGTAATTAGGATTAAATGAGGTCATGAGGTAGAGCCCTCAGGAATGGGATTAGTGCCCTTATAAGAGTCACAAGAGAGCTTGCTTTCTGTCTCTACTCTCCACCATGTGAGGATACAATGAGAAGTTAGCAGTCTGACACCTGGAAGGAGCCCTCACCAGAGCTCGACAATGCTGGCACCCTGATCTTGGACTTCCAGCCTCTGGAACTATACGAAATAAATTTCTGCTGTTTATAAGCCACTCAGTCGTGGCACTTTGTTACAGCAGCCTGAACTGACTAAGACACTGCCTACCAAGATACACTAACTGGGTATCTTCAAAGGAATCCATGTAGCCCTCCACTGTCCTCCAACCAGACCTGTCTACCACATTTGTTCCAGGAGCACAGCATGCCCAGGCCTGCGTCCTGCTGCACCATCACTCCCCCAATCACTTACTGAGCAGAGATCAAGGCAGTAATGGACTAGGCAAACTCAGCTACAAGTTGAGGTCTGAGCGCAGAGTTGTACGAACTATGCTTCTGAGAATCTTGGAGTGAGCGGCTGTTCTCTCTGCACATCACTTGGCAAGAGATGCATGACACAGTCATTCTCAGGTATGATTAACTTTCCTGAGTGGCCTTGTAAACAAATTGACTCTCCTTTCCCAGAATTCTTCATATGTATCTGGAAAGCCCATACTTTTAATCACTTGGATTAGTAGGATCTAACTGCTCAATTGTAGGGGTGTGGGGGGAAAAAGCATAAACAAGATGTTAGCTAGAACCTCAACTGTCAAGATCTCAGCAAAATGATTTGTGACACAGCATGCCTTCCCCAACACCACATAGTGTTGTGTGTGTGTGTGTGTGTGTGTGTGTGTGTGCGTGTGTAACGCCATGGCTTGTATGAGTCCAAAGCCCTTCTCTCATTATTTCTGAGAATACCTAGGAGACTACTGCTCTTGTGGCCTTCTCCACCTCTTGGACTCCAGATTCCTCATTTAGGATTTCTGTTGCTCATCACACTGACCCAGACTTAAAATTAAGTCCCTTCATTGATTTCTCATCAACTTCCCACCCACACTCTCAACTCACATGAAACATGCCTGTCTTCATAGAGGAGGTGTCACGTCACACATCACAGAGTGAACAAAGTGGTCTATTTCTCCTCTCCAAAGCACTTTTTGGAAACCTCATCAATCAGGACCTAGCCCCAAATTCATTCTCCCCTCTGATCTCTCCTATTTCTTCTTTTGTTAGACTTCTGCCCACCTACAGTCACCAAGTCCTCACTACATCAAAGAAGAGGCTCTTGGGCCTTATTTCTGAAGTCCTTGGGTCCCATACTTTGCACCAAACACTTGATTTTCCACATTCGTATCTCCCTCCCTAAAGAGAGTCCTGGTGCCTGTTGTTAGGATAAAACGTGTTCCCCCATGTTTTCATACCAGTGCTACTGCAGAGAGGAGGTAGGGAGCTGCCGCCCAGTCCCTGTGATAATTCCAACCTGGATTTGCCACCTTGCCTCACCTCTGATTGAAGGAAGGACTCGCCACAGCAGTCACAGTAAGTCCCTAGTTGTGCTATTGCCTCATCACACACCAGCAAGAACTTGATCTTAGTCTAGGTTGAATCACAACTTCAGAGTCTCAGAAATCAATAGCAGCATCACCCTTCTATTTAAGGAGCCACCAGTGCCATTTGTGGTAAGTGGCCACACACTGCAGTAACTGGCTGCTTTTCTTCAAACACTGAGACACAATGGGGATACATGAAAACAGACCGTGTGCAGACAGAATAGTGCAAAGATTTCCTGGAGCAGACACAAATGAGTAGAAAGCCATAGTCAAACAAGTGAAATCCAGCAATGAGGTCATTCAAATACCTAAACCTGACACAAGTTTTAGAGTCAGACGGATCTGGGTTCATTTTCCAACTATTCATTTACTTGCTAAGCATCCTTGAGCAAATGGCTTAATTCTCCCTGCTTGTTTATACAATGAGGCTAATGTGTCTCATCCGGCAGGTTCAAAATGAGACAATGAATTTAGTAACTGTTCTATAAATGGCAGTTGTCACAAAGAGGAGTCACATGGAAAATGAGCCAGTGCATATGTTGAATCTTTTGTGCAACTCTTGCCTCACACACAGTTACCTACTTACAAGCAAAACAATTTGAAAACCCAGCACCCAAAGCCTATCATTTAGCTAAACTAAATCTCTTTCTTGCTTTCTTCTTTGAAACACTTTTAAACAGAATAGAACAAGTTCAAATTTTCTATTCTCAGCCTGTTATATGTGGCCAATGTCATTTCTTTCCTTCCTATTTTGCTTAGAAATAACATCCTCTTCTTTCTGGACTCTTCACCAATGTCATACAGCTAACAAACTGAGATTTGAATCTGGGGAATAGTTGGTGTTCAATAAATACACGCTAATTGACTGAGTGATTGATTGATTCAATCTGTATCTACTACCACTCCTACTAATGGAGACGCTGTTAGAATTTACCAGGGCAGCTGTTCGCTTGAGAATAAAGGCCACTCTTCCTTAATCCAAAGCCTGGAGCTTTTAAAACTTTAATTACAGCACCAGAGGTAGACTCAGATCTCTCCTCCTCAGCCTCTATGGCATTATGAGTTGTAGGGAGTGTCTAAAGTGGATGCAATAAACTTATTTTCCATCTGCAATCTGGTTGGTAGTTTGCCATACGCATTTGTTGCTGGGAAACAACCACACGTTTCTGAATAGCTTTATTATTAGAAGGACTCAGGGAAAGAAAAAACACCTTTGCGAGCATTGCTAGCTCTGCGTAAAAGGCAATATGTTGCTTTTGCTGTGACCACCTCACGATGTCTACAGCCTCCACCCCACAGGGTCTATCCTTCAGCTTTATTTGATTTAATAACCTTCTTCTTAGGGTTCCATTTGGGGCATACATGTTGTGGGTGGATACAAGTAACTTAGGTTGCTATATTCACAAAACTGCTTCCCTAATGAGATAACACATTTACTTATTAAAACAATAAACACAGCTGCAAAATGAACCATATAAAAACAGATGAGAGGCAGATTTCTCTACCCAAAGTGCCAATTGAGAAATAAATTAAATAATCTATCTTCCTCCCATCATCTATTCCTCTTTTTGTGTACCTGTGGTATTCAAGAACAGTCAGCATTACTTACACAAATTACAGAATAACAAAACTCCATATAGAAATTGATTGGCCTTGTAATACAATTTTGTCAACACAATATACTGTGGCTTTTCCAATACACTCAAATCTAATGACTATGCAGAACTATATCTACTTATTAACAGTTTTTGCCTCACTATGCCAATACTATTAAGATTTCTCTTCATTAGGGTCCTACAAGCACTGATAGAAGTGATACATCATATAATAAGGGAAAATAATGTAATCTATGTTCCAAGTGGTGATTCCCAGGTGTGTGTGAGTAGGAGAGGAGGGACTATTTCATGAAAATTACACCACAAGACTAATTTTCCCTGCTAATATTATTCAGAGGTAAAGCTGAAATAACTAACAGATGGTGGAACCATCTAAACATAATTGTACCTATTTATTTTTCCCCAACACATGTTCTAATAACCCTAAAATGATACAGCATATATCACTACAGGGAAAAGCCACAATAATTTCTTTTTTTTTTAAATATTTTAATTTTACTCCTTCCTTGCTCTGAAGCCTTCAGCTTTTTTGAAAACCTCCTGGCCCCTCCACGTATCAGGTCAAAAAATGTTTAAAAATATTTGGGGAGCGGTAGGGGTATGATTCTCCATTTAAATGTCTTTATTGGCAAAATTGAACTTTTTGGATTTACATAATTAATTCTCAGTCACTGAAAAAATTTGAGAAAATAGAATATAAAATAATCAAAAAGAATAATCAAAGATTCCTATCACCCATAAATAATTGTTGCTAAGACTTTGCACTGTATAATTCCAGATTTCTTTTCAAAACAAAATGATATAATACTCTTTTTGTTTGTTAGTTTTGTTTTTTAAGGTATCATATAGCCATTTCATTTTTTCCCAGCTTTATTGAGGTATAATTGACAAATAAAAACTGTATATATTTGAAGTGTACAATATAATGATTTGATATATATACATTGTGAAATGATTTCCAAAATCAAGTTAATTAACACCTCCATCACCTCGCATAGCTACCTTTGTGTGTGTGGGCGGTGAGAACATTTACAATCTACTCTCTTAGGAATTTTCAAGTAAACAATACAGCATTACACATTACAGTCACCATGCCATATATAAGATGCCCAGAACTTAGTCATTTTATAACTGAATGTTTGTACCCTTTGGTATTTGTGAAGTCCTACTGACCCACTGTTATAGATTTAGCCAACCTATGTCAGAAATTTCAATACTTGGCATTTAAGGACAGGAGGATGGTATTGGGACCTTCCTTAATGTGGCCCTGGGTCGTGTGTCTCAGCTCAGACCTACGTGTGAGTCTTAGAATGAAGCTGTGCCCAATGCTAGACAGGGGAAAGACTACACCCTGTCAGAAATATGGGCCCATCAAGTGGTCACACAAGAAAGAGCAGTCATTAAGGAGGAGAGAGAGAGAAGACATTATATGGTGTACTGAGGTCCACACTCCTAAGAGCACATGGTTCACCAGGACTCTTAAATACCTCTGCTGCTGCTGCCTATCCCTTTGTTGCAACAAAGATTCTGATCCTCAAGGACCTAGGAGAGAATTACCCGTGACACCCTGGAGGCACAGCAAAGGGGCTAGTTCAAACACAATATAAACCCTGAAACCCTATAAATCAACCATTGTCATGAAGGGGCGGTCTAACCCAGATGAAAATCATTTGAGGTTCTCTGGAGGAAGAAGTTTATGAACATGAGTCGGGTAGTCCATCTTCACCCCCACCAAAGTATATTCAGTGACAAAAAAGAAAGAGAGAGAGAGAGAGAGAGAAAGAAAGAAAGAAATCTGGGTACAAGGGCAGGAAACAATAACAACAACAAAAAACTGAAACAAATGTCCACAATTTGACACAATTTTAAATCCAAAAAATTTACTATAAGAATTAATACAATAAAAGACAAAAAGGGTACCATTGGCTTTGTGCCTCTACAACATAGGTTCCGCATTAACTAACATCTGCTGAAATGCACCAATTGGAAAAACTTCATGGCCTTAATCAATACTGGGGTTCAAATTACACTTCTACTTTGGCATCTGCTAAATTTAATCGAGGTACCCACTACAATCTTAGGGGCTTCCTTAAACATAAAATAGATAAGGTGAGATGCCTCACTCTAACCATCAGAACTATTTCTTGGCCTAAATTTCCCATGGTCTTCTCACCCATTACTCTATCATATCCCATAGCGAGCATGGATACTCTGACTCAACGAGTAATAAATTAAAATTAAATTGTCTTAGGCACTTACAAATTGGCTTGACAAACTGAGATCCTATGGACTATCTCTCCCAGTTAAAATAATTAGTATAGCTCAATCTAAAGTAAAACAGGGCCTTCAAGGATTGGAATCTATTATACAAGGTCCATTTCGAAAAGAAAGGATTATGCTCACTGCAACTCCATTTAACAGCCCAATTTCATCTGTTGTTAAACCTGGAAAGAATAAATGCCACATAGTGGGTTAGCACAACTTTAATGCTGTAGTCTCACACATTTATGCCTCTATACTCAATCTTATTGAAATTACGCACTCCATCCAATCAGCAATCTTTTGCTATTATAGATTTCACTAATATGTCTGTCAATGCCTATTTCAGCAGCCTCCCAGCCTCAGTTTGCCTTCACCTCCAGAGGAACATGATACAGCTTTTCCTGCTATCCACGGGGTATCTCAGCAGCCTTGTCATCACTCACAATTTTTGCAGACAAGGTCTTAACCACATCTACCTTTCTCCAGAAGCACAGGTATGATGTTTTATTGATGACATCCCTCCCTGAGGAAATTCATTTGGCATACTAAGTCAGGAAAAATATTCACAAAAAATCTACAAAAGGGGGATGATTCATTGCCCTACACATAGTACACAGCCCTGCTACCTTGGTAAAATTCCTGAAAATTACTTCATAAACCAAAGGCTGCTCCATCCTTGACACTGTCAAGAAACAGATATTGACCCTTTCAGTACTCATAATGTAAAAATAATACCAAAGTCTTTTAGGCCTTTTTGGGTTCTGGAGTCAACATACTCTTTCTTTACAAATTTTACTCAAGCTGATTTATGCTGTTATTGCAAATTGACCCACCCTGAATGAGACCCCTAGAAAAAAAGGCTCTAAAATCTGTCTAAATTGCAATACAACAGACATTCCTTCAGTACCCTCTGAAGACTCCTTCACTGTATAATCTTTAGCAGTCTCTTCTTGTGCCTCCTGGAGTCTCTGGCCCTGCCATGATGGCCATAAATTGGCCATGGGCTTCCAATGAAAGAAAATGACGATCTCAGCCTCATGCTATATGCCATTAGAGCAGCGATTGCTGGCCACATACTGGGCTTTCTTGGAAATAGAGGCCTTAACCCTGTGACTTTCTCTACCCAAATGCCTATTATGCCTTGGATTATGGAAGCAGCATCCTACAAATTTAGTATAGCTACTGAGGCCTCTTTGTTACAGGATGGAGCCAAACCTGGGCTCTCTGTCCCACTTGTAGGAGCAGGTGACCTCCTCTGTCTTAGGTCCCTTACCGGATGATATGGTGCTGAATGAGATCTCTCCTCTCCCAGACACCTTGACTACCTGGGAAGCCCCTTAAGATTAACCAAGTGAATCGCAATTGAAGTTGATACACTTTACGGACAGCATCATCACCATCAACATGATGGAGCTTAGTGGAATGTTGCTGATCTTCATCTGTTAAGCATGACATCCCTGATAATGGATGGGACCCAAGCATAGGCACAATAGGCCAAATTTTACACAATCATTTCAGCACTAGATACACTGGCCAACAACTGACTCCATCTATACATTTTTTTACAAACTCTTGAGCCATTGCTAACAGTCTGGCTGTCTGGTCTCACCAATCACCAAAGTTTCCCGCCTTGGGATAAAGAACTCTGGAAATATCTCGCCTCACAGATACCAAATATACATCAAGGTCACACATCTTTCTACATTTATTAATCACTTATAGTGACTAAGGCGGTCATTTCACATCTCAGGATACACAATGTTGAGTTCTTGAACAAGGCATTTCAGTGAAACTTTCATCTTCCTCACAGGCTTTGGACTTATGGCCTCATAGAGCACCATACTGGCTTACTTAAGTTCAGATTCAATGTAATGAAACATGGTTGTTTCAGCTATCAGTCAAATATCAGGGGTGAATTGTGATGAGTTCAAATCTATTTTCTTGATGTTTGACTGCTGACAACTTTTAATCCTCGCTACTCCCTCTTTCCCTTCTGTTCCACGTCTGGCCAAGCTGATACGAAAGCCTGGGGGCTCCCTCCTTTGGCATCCATAGGACATTCAAACCACACAAACGCCTGTCCTTCCATGGGAACCCTCACCCCTGGCCCCACCCTTAACCTCAACTGCAACTTCCATATACTGCTGGTGGGAATGGAAAAGGTACAATAACTTTGAAAAACAATTTGGCAGTTTCTTAAAAAGGTTTGGACATACAGCAGCCCCATTCACAGCAATGAAAAACAAACAAAAATTTCCATCAAGAAGTGAATGGATGAATAAATAATGGTCTATTTATACAATGGAATACTAGAAATCAGACCTCCTGACTCCTGCAGAGGACAAATAGTGGTTCAGTGAATCAATTTATTTACTTTTTTTTTTAAGCAGCTGTTTTTCTGTGTGCCACTCTGAGGTCCCTTCTCCTAACTATCAAGAAGGACCAGTGGAATTTGATCAGGATGTGGTGGGAAGGCTGGAGGATGCTGGTTTGGAACCAAAAGCCCTATGTGTCAGTCTCATCTCTGCCTTTTATAAACTCCATGACTAAGGTATTTACTTACCTTCACTAAGCCTCAGATGGCTCAAGAAAAAAATGATAGGTAGAGGTTATAAATCCTAGCTCACAGGATTGTCATAGAGACTAACTGAGACACCACCCCTGAATGTGCCCAGCACCCAGCCTGTCACATAGTAGGTGTTCAGTAAATACCAGCCTGAATCAGAGGACAAAGAAATGCCCTGTATGTCATGTCCTACTGAAGCTTTGGTAACTGGGACACCTTTTTAATGTTCACCACTCTCCATCTTCTTTATGAGATTTAAAACCCTGTTTAAATGATTTTGTAGTTTATTAGCAATGTTAGTGCTTCTTAGTGTCTCTCTCTTCCCTGTAATTAGTTGGATGATTAGAGAAAGTGTACCTATTACCAAGAGGTTTAGTTTTTACAGCCTAATTCACCAAGCAGATGAGTTGAAAGACAGTGGGCTTCTCCATTAACACAAATACAACCTCCCTCGCAGGGCAGGACACCTCTCCTTGGCACTGGGAAGATGCATGGACGCCCGAGGAGGGTTTTGAGGAATTCTGCGCTATTGGGTGGTGACTCTTGGATGAGATAAGCTGAGTCTTGCAAACAAGACAATGAGGTCCAAATGAAAATGTCCCAAATCTATCTATCCCAGCATGTCCCACAGAGTATTCTATAAAAGTCACATCCCATGAAAAGAATCTCAAAAAAAGGGGTGAGGGGGCTGTAATCAAATAACCTTGAGAAAGTATGAATATACCAACTCTCTGCACCTTAGAAAGTCATAATGCACTTTAACTCATAAAGATTCCAAAATCTCCTGCTATGAGACACATCTACTTAAATTTAGGAGAATATAGCTTATTGAAAGCATGTTTTTTAATAACAGTCATTAATATGTAAATAATTTATATATAGTAGAAAGTATTTTAGAAATCCTTCTCTGTATGAATAATACAGACTAATTGCTTCAGATAGGGGCCGGCCCCATGGCATAGCGGTTAAGTGCGTGCGCTCTGCTGCTGGCGGCCTGGGTTCGGATCCCAGGCACGCACTGACATACCGCTTGTCAGGCCATGCTGTGGCAGCATCCTACATAAAGTAGAGGAAGATTGGCATGGATGTTAGCTCAGGGCCAGTCTTCCTCAGCAAAAAAAAAAAAGAGGAGCATTGGCATGGATGTTAGCTCAGGGCTGATCCTCTTCACACACACACAAAAAAGCTTCAGATAGAACAAAATACCCCTGTACTTGGCAATGAATTGACTTACATTTTAAATGGAAGAAGCCACATGCAGAAGGAAAAGAAAAAGATGCTTGGCTTTTCTATCCCGCTCCCTGAGGATACAGGCTTCTCGTCTTTCTCTCCACTATGAAGGAGCTCCATTGCCTAAAAGATGGATGTTGAATGGAAGCCCAAAGAAGAGTTAGAATCTCTCTCTTAATTTGTTTATATATGCTTTTCCTGCAGTAATCAAATATGAGTTTTGATTTTCAAAAATTCTTACTCTCTAACCTATTGACCTAAGGATCTTATGTCTGAAAGCTAGCAGGGAAGAGCTTACTAATGAGTTTTTGCAAATTTCAATGATATTTTGTCATTTTTGTAGGAAAAAACAATAGTGTTTACCAAATACATCCCTCTAGTGTATGCCCTCTGTCAGCATATTAAATAGATAAACTAGATATATTCTATTTCCTCTCCTATTTCTATATCCTATCCCTATATACAAATAGTAGGGATGCAAACTACTTAGCTGTGGGCTCTCGTTAATAGCTTTTATAGTTGAGAAGCTCAGCATTTTGTTGGTTTGGGGTTAAGATCTAGGTAATATCTTTTCTCCCTATTGTTTTGGGTAGTTGCTTCTGTGTATGAAGATTGGCGTTGGCTCTTTAAAGTCATTTGAATCGGGTAAAAATAGGCAATAGGCACACCCTGTCAGTGTGAAGAACTCATGGACATGGGTCCTGTGGGAGGCAGTCAGCTTACATGTGATGCTCTTCAACTCTGATAACACCTGTTACTCATCACACTTATTTGGTTTATAGTGTTTGGATATTGCCTGTTGCCTCAGAGAACGTCTTAAGACATAGGTGTATTTTTCTTCATGACAATAAAAGAAACATAACCTCCACATACCCAGCACACCTCTCATTAAAAAGCAGTTTAGTCCTTGAAGTGGGCATGACATTATTCTTTTTCATAAACAAGCTATTTTAAACCACAGCCAATAGCTGTGTCTCTCATCTCACCATTATATGTTCATCCAAGGTAAAGCTCTTCTCTCCACTTGAATAAAGACAAATATCTTTTAATATTTAGTTGGCAGCTACCTGACATTAAAAACCAACTGTAACCAGTTATCTGTGGCTGGTGAATTATCGGGTTAGGCCATCCTGGAAGCGGAATTTCTACTGAGAGAGAAGTGGGGAGGGAGAGAGACTGACTGGAACGTTTCTTCACACTGTGCTGCAGCCAGGCTGACAGGAAGGTTCTAACTGCACCCACCCAGTGATGGCTTTTGGACTGGCTTAGTCAGAGACTGTGCCCTAATCTAGCAGATCCCTTGGGGACACTTAGTTCCACCAGAGGACAGAACGCCAACATGATTAACACAAATTCATGCTGAGGGCATTGGGCACTTAATTTGATTCATTAACTTTGCATACATTGATTCAGAAAATTTGGATATCTACTATGTTCCATGCACTGCTCCAAATGTTGGGGATGAAGCTGCAAGCAAAAGAGACTTGATCATTTTTCACACAGCTCTTGGCTCAATCTCTAAGTTATTAGCATTTTTGGAAAATTCACTTGACCACTCTGTACATCAGTTTTCCCAAATATCAAATTGGAATAACATTAATTCCTGCCTGACACTCTTTTAAATGTCAAGGGTAGTTAATGTCAAGGAAAATGAAATGAGAGTATATAATCATGAGCTGTTATCATTTTTCTGTTCCCCATTTCCCTCTGTGAAGCTTGTGAAAGTTGGCCTGCTGTTTTGTGAGGGTGCCTTTGAGTGTTTTCCACCTGCTCTGTCTTTTAAAAGCTCTGTTTCAATATTTTCCATACACGCATCTCTGTAGATATTTTAGTATTCTGTACTTACTGTTTTCTGAAAATTGTTATGCCCGTTTTCTCCCAAAAGCCAATAAAAATTTTAAATTGAGAATAAGTGTAAACAGCAAATACTGCGTTTCAGCTCATGAACACGTGAATGGAATTTAAAGTGAACAGGCAAATTCTCAAATGACAAATGACAAACACTAACTTCCAAGCAGATTAAAATGCTCCAGTAGGTGTTATCTTAAACCAGAGCAGCTCTTCTGTGGAAACAGGTAATACTGAGTGACTACTGAGAGGATATCTTCTAATACCATTCCTAGTTTTTTTATCCAGGACCAGAAATCTGAAATAATGTGCTTTTAAAAAAATAAATAATTCTGTCTAAAAACAAAAAATTCTGGAGCCCAGCAAGCACTGAGTACACTGTGTCATCGTCATTCATTTCCAGCTCTGCGTGTCCATTCACGCAGCACAATTTTTAAATTTTACTTTAAGAGTTTTTAAAAACCCCATTAAAATTGTATCATTTTAAGGCCAATTAAAGTTCAAGTCATGGTATGTTTCTTCAAGTCTAAAGCCTGCCCTATGAAGCTTGACTTCACTAGAAACCCCAGCCCTGTCTCGCCGTCTCTCTCCGCACAAGAACGATCAACAATTAGGATAGCCAGATTTAGCTAACGAGAAGACGTCACACCCAGTTAAATTTGAATTTCAAATAAACAACAAGTAACTTTTTAGTATGACCCACCTATTGCATGGAACATAATTCTACAAAAAAATTACATGTAGGGCCTGCGGCCCCGTGGCTTAGCGGTTAAGTGCGTGCGCTCCACTACTGGCGGCCCAGGTTCGGATCCCTGGCGCGCACAAACACACTGCTTCTCCGGCCATGCTGAGGCCGTGTCCCACATACAGCAACTAGAAGGATGTGCAATTATGACATACAACTATCTACTGGGGCTTTGGGGAGAGAAAGGAGGAGGATTGGCAACAGATGTTAGCTCAGAGCCCGTCTTCCTCAGCAGAAAAAGGAGGATTAGCATGGATGTTAGCTCAGGGCTGATCTTCCTCACACACACACACAAAAATTACGTGTAGTTAATCTGAAATTCAAATTTAACTGGAATCCTGTATTTTACCCAGCAACCTTACCAATAATGTAGGAGGACACCATGAAGTGTTCAACCTTAGGGGATCTGTGTCATGAGATCTTTCCTGAGAAAAGGCCAGAAATGTGACAATTACATAAACCTAAACCATTAAGGCCAGAAACAGACATACCCTTAAACTTATGCATATCTAGGATAACATAGATAATATAAAAAGAAGCTGTTTTCCTATTGACCATTTGAACATTAAACAAAAGTAAATTCCCACAGCAAAGGGGGAGAGGTCACTTTTTGCATAAACATCTCACCTTCCAAAATCTGGTTGGGAAAGTCAGTTCTCTGTACCCTCAACCA
Source organism: Diceros bicornis minor (assembly GCF_020826845.1). NCBI lineage: Eukaryota > Metazoa > Chordata > Mammalia > Perissodactyla > Rhinocerotidae > Diceros > Diceros bicornis. The sequence goes on from NC_080745.1 coordinate 73,293,232, forward strand.
TTTTGACATTAGTAATACTGATCACGACCTTGAACTGATTTAATAAGAAACACAAAAAGAACAAAGAAACCTAAACAAATTAAATGAATCTCTTCTTTCACTGCACAATGGATTTTAGTTTTCCCCCAAGGAGCTATTATATTTCATTATTATTTAATATGTCAGCAATATTTTCCCTGCAAAGAGCACAAATTTTTCCTCCTATTTTTCCATCTTACTCAAAACCCCTTATTGCATATTTTACGAGTCACAGGAGGTCTTAATTGCTGCATTTCAGTATTACAAATTCTGAAACCCAAGGTAGCATTTTGCTAAATGGATTTTGTACATGTAGAGTTGTTAAGCATTCACAAAAGAAAAAACAAATCATAATGAGAAAAAACATTCCAGGGATGATTTTTCTCGTGTGTGTAACATTCAGAAGTAGAAACAATAGGGCTTTATCAAGGGATCCAGCCAAGTTCCTGGTCCTATTAAAGTCACACTCTTTTCTTTCACCTTGAGGGCACAATCTACAAGCTACTTTATCATTCTCTTTCCTTTCTCACTCTCATGTACCCCTCAGTTTTGAGAAATGTATTTAAAAATGTAATGTAGAGAAAAATCACAAGACAAAAGTTGGGGTGAATGTCTTGAAACCTGCTTCCTCCTTTGCCTTACTCGCTGGCGTACTTGAGACTTAATCGATTTTCACTGTATCATTAGTGTGCTAGTGCTATCAGAAAGGAAAACTGTTCCTTTTGAATTTGGGAAGAATTAAGAGACTGTCTTGGGAAAATGGAACAAAGAAGTTGCAAGAACTAGTTGAATTTGTGGACCTGGGATTTTAGAAATTATTCATAAAAGCTGAGTTTTGAGTAATAAATTCTCAGAATGATTTCAGAGACGGATATGAGAATTAAATGTGATAAGATATAAGTACTACATATAGGGCCTGGCACCTGGAAAATGCTCAGTAAATGCTACGTATTATTAAGGGCAGGTCAAATTCTTCTTGTCTGTGAAGCATTGTAAACCCCACAAGAGTAGAGTAGGTGGAGTACAAATTCTTTAGTAGAAACCTTAACTTCAACAGCAAATTTGCAGGGAAGGGCATCTTGTACAATCTCATGGGATCCATAGTAATATCTGAAGAATCAAAAATGGCGGCCCTGGGGGCCAGCCCTGTGCATAATGGTTGAGTTCAGCGTGCTCCACTCCGGCAGCCCGGGTTTGTGGGGTCGGGTCCCAGGCACGGACCTACACCACTTGTCAGCCATGCTGTGGCAGTGACTCACATACAAAATAGAGGAAGATTGACACAGATGTTAGCTCAGGGCGAATCTTCCTCAGGAAAAAAAAAAAAATGGTGGCCCTGGGGCCAGCCTGGGTGGCCCAGTGGTTAAGTTTGGCTCATTCCGCTTTGGTGGCCTGGGTTTGGTTCTGAAGCGTGGACCCACACCACTCATCAGTGGCCATGCTGTGGCAACAACCCATATACAAAATATAGGAAGATTGGCAACAGATGTTAGCTCAGGGTGAATCTTCCTCAGCAAAAAACAAAAATAAATAAAAAATTTTAAAAATGGTAGCACAGATGACATTGTGTCTGATAAAAAGGAATGTGAATTTGATGAGGATTTCATTACTTCCTGTCTGGTGTATCTTGAGCTAGCTCTGCTCGAAAGAGTGCTTTGTCACAGATGGGGCCAATAATCCTCTTGGCCTCTCCACAACAAGTGGGCTTTGGACTTCCCTAAACAGACTACCTTAGGGCATCTCTCTGAGTGTCAGGTTCGTGAAAAGCAGGATAAAGACCATCGAGAACCACAACTCAGTCCTTCAAGTTTCCATATCTTCTCTTTCCATCTTCCCTCGGGACCACATTGCAGCTATGCCACAGCCAAAGAAAGAAGTTCACTCTCTCAGCTGAAAAAAAGCTGTTGCATTTATGCAGTTGCATCAGCCACCTTCTTCTTTCTAGTTTCAGACCTTACCAAAACTGAAATGGAATGTTTTCCTTTCGCTGTCAACCTCACTCCTTCCATCACCATCTTTGTTCTTCCTGGGATTCCTGAACATAATACCTTCATGCTGCCTGGGATACGGTGCTAGAGAGCACCACTTGGGCCTTCTCCCTCTGCATCCCTACAATGACATGTAGTGCCTTTTCTCTTCCAGTCACTATCCAACTATCACGTATCTTATTCCTTTGGACTCTCAATCAAGACAGTATTGTCTCAAATTCTGAAATAGAAGGTGATTTGGGGTGGTACAAAGATATATTAATAAAAATTAAAGAAATGCTCATTGAGTATATCATAGGTGCCATATATAATTCTAGTGCTTTATAATTCACTCAACAACTCTGTGAGGTGGGTACTGATTTTATCCCCATTTTATAGATGGTAAAAACTGAGGTGGGCAGGGATGAAACAACTTCCCCAAGGTCAATAGTTAAGAAATTAGTGGAGTAAGGATTTGAACCCAGGGTGCTAGAGTCCAAAGTCTAAGCACCACTAAGCTAGCACATCTTCATCCCAGGTGACCTTAGAATCGCCTGGAGATTTTTAAAGAAATAAACATAGGGTATTACTGCGTACCCTTGAGCTCAACAACCTGGATCACCTAAACCAATCTGAGTTACTACCATCACGAGTTGGCAAATCTACACCATTCCTTATAAGAAACTAAATGTGGTCCTAATATAAACACACTAATGGTATGGAGAAGTAATACCCTAACAAACTGACCCTCCCACTGATTATAGCTATAAATTCTGGGAAAAATACAGCAGGCCATTATATGAGAGCTCTGGAGAGTGAATGAAGTCAGACAGATTTTGGAAAGGAGTCAAACTTGAAAGAAATGGCAGGTACTGGGTGAATTTCTCATTGATGGTGATACCGAACCAAGTGGGCTCGCCTCCTGGTGAGTTAAAGAAGACTCTACACCAGCGGAAGTTGTGTCACAAAGTAAAGTGTATTTGCAGCAAATAGGAGACCATGAGGAATCATTTCCAAAGTCATGGCGTCCCTGAACAAAGAGAAGCAGGAACTTTTATTTTGGTTGAGGAATGAATATTCAAAAGAGAGAGGCAGGTATTCACTTGCGCAGGCTCAACTGGAAAACATGCTTCCACATACACTGCAGATTACGGTAATGAGGCTTAATCTTCTCCTGAAGAGGTCTTCACATTAAAATTAAGGCAAGGTCATGGGTGTAGCTCTTGCAGGGAGGCTTGGTTAGCTTCAGGGTGGTTGCTGGTTGTGTCTCCTTAACATAAAAACAATTAAATGCTTCCAAACCCACCCTTGAGTTCCTCAGGGCCCTAGTCAGCAACAATGGTACTTTGCTGTGAGGATAACAACCTAGTTGTGGCATGGTATAGATGGACTAACCTTCCCTGGGAAGTTCCGCTGTCTTTCTGGCCAAAGGAAACAGAGTAAGCTGCCTGAAGCAACCAGAGTCATCAGAAACAGGGAACGAATCATAGAAAGGGGAACACCAGAGAATGCAAAAGCCAAATGCAATATATAAACTCTGCTAAAATCTTTAGCTATCTATTAAATTACTCGTGCATAGTGTGGACTAAAAGCAGTCTGAACTAGAATCTAGGCTGTTACACACTACCCACTTTACCCAAAAGAGTTTTCAGTTTGAATCTAATCAAGCTAATTGCATTCTTCAAGAAAAACATTAACAGTCTTCATAGAAAATTAACAGAATCCAGAGTCTCCAAAACGTATTATTTACAGCATTCAAGATTGAAACTACACTTACTCAACATACAAAGAGAAAGGAAAATGTCACCCATTCTCAAGGGAAAAGATAATTAAGAGCCCAATCCCAAGGTATCCTGGTAGTTGGAATAAGCAGTAAGGACTTTTAAAACAGCTATATAACCATGGTGAATAGGGTAAAGCAAAATATTCTCACATGAACAAAAAACTGGGAAGCCTCAGCATGGAAATAGATATATTAAAAATGAATAAATGTAATATTAGAACAGTAAAGTACAATATCTGAAAAAAAATTAACTTGAAGAGCTTGGGAAAGGGTCAGTGAACTTGAAAATGCGTTAATAGAAAATATCCAATCCAAAGAAAAGAAAAATTATTTAAAAATTTAACAGAGACTCAGAGAAGTGTTAGACAGTATGAAAAGTTCTTACTGGGGGCAGCCCGGTGGCGTAGTGGTTACGTTTGTCACTCTGCTTTGGCAGCCCGGGGTTCACTGGTTCAGATCCTGGGTGCAGACCTATGCACCGCTCATCAAGCCATGCTGTGGCAGCGTCCCACATATAAAGCAGAGGAAGATGAGCACGGATGTTAGCCCAGGGCCAATCTTTCTCAGCAAAAAGAGGAGGATTGGCAACAGATGTTAGCCCAGGGCTAATCTTCCTCACACACACAAAAAAAGTTCTTAACATATCTGTTATTGGAATTGCTGAAGGAGAAGAGAGTAGAAATGGGTAGAAAGAATACTTAAAGAAATAATAGCTGAGAACTATTCACATTTGATGAAATACATAAATTTACAGATTTAACAAGCTCAGCAAATTTCAAATATAGGATAAATATGAAGAAACCCACAGCTAGGAAAATCACATTCTAACTTTTGATCATCGAAAAAAATGAGAAATTCTTGAAGACAGTCAGAAATAAAAGACTTTATATAAGGAGAAGAGCAAATCAGAAATCATGGAAAGTGGAGGACACTAGAAGTGCATCTTTAATGTACTCAATGAGAAAAAATGAAAGATTCACTTAGAATTCCATGTTCAGTAAAAATACCCTTCAAAGAATGAAGGCAAAATAAAGATTGTTTCCGGTAAATGAAACAAAGCAAATTTGTTGCCAATAGACCTACACTACAAGAAATGCTAGAGGAATTTCTTCAAGCTGAAGAAAAATGATACTAAAGTGACACTCAGGTTTTTAGGAGACAATGAAGAACATTTAAAATGATAAATATCTATGTTAATATAAGTTTATTTTTCCTCTCAATTTCTTTAAAATGCATATGACTGCTTGAAGCAAAAATTATAATATTTTCTTATGGTTTTATTCTCTATGTAGATGTAATGCCTTTGACAAGTATAGAATGAAGGAGGACAAGGAGTGTGCTAAGCAGAAGTAGAAAGATTTTTACAGTTTTATGGGCAGTATTCAAATATTAATTCTAAGTGGACTGTTAAAATAAAGGACATGGCAACAATTGTATCCCTAGACAATCACTAGAAATACAAAAGGTATAGCTAAAAATCAATAGCTAAATTAAGATGGAATTCTAAAAAAATATCCAAATAATCCAAAAGAAGGCAGAAAGGGATAGGGGAAGAAAGGAAGAAAAAATAGAGGGGACACAAAGGAAATAAATAAAATTACACGCTTGACACCAAAAACACAATCCACAAAAGGAAAAATTGATAAATTGGATTTCACAATTAAAAACTTTTGCAAGGTGAAAGATCCTGTGAAGAGGATGAAAAGAGAAGCTACAGATTAGGAGAAAATATTTGCAAACCACGTATTCAACAAAGGACTAGTATCTAGCATAACTTAAAATCTCTTAAAACTCAACAGTAATAAAACAAACAATCCAATCAGAAAATGAGCAAAAGACATGAAGAGACATTTTACTGGCGAAGATATACAGATGGAAAATGTGCACATGGAAAGATGTTTAACATGTGACCCATTAGGGAAATGAAAACGTAATCCAATGATATGTTACTACACATCCATGAGAATGGCTCAAATACAAAACAGTAGCACCATCAAGTGCTGGTGAGGATGCAGAGGAACTGGATCACTCATACATTGCTGGTGGAAATGTAAAATGGTACAGCCACTCTGGAAAATTTGGCAGTTTCTTGCCTCACACAATACCCCAGTTGCAATCCCCAGGCATTTGTCCTGAGTAATGAATGACTTATGTTCACACAAAAACCTGTACCCAAATGCATAGAAGCTCTATGCATAAGAGCCAAAATCTTAAAACCCAGATGTCCTTCAATAAGTGAAATGTTAAACAATCTGTGACACATCCACACCTTGGAGTACCACTCAGCAATAAAAAGGAACACACTTTAGACATATGCAACAACCTGGGTGAATTTCCAGGGAATCTTATTGAGGGAGAAAAGCAATCCTAAAAGATTACTTAATATATCATTCCATGTATAGAACATTCTTGAAATGACAACTTTATAGAAATAAAGAACAGATTAGTAGTTGCCAGGGAATAAGGAGAGAGTGGGGGTGTGAGAGAAGTGAGTGTTAATAATGCCTGTCAAAAATTAAAGAAAAATAAAGATTTCCTCAGACAAGCAAAGACTGTGAGAATTTACTGCCAGCAGACCTACTCTTTAAGAATTATTTAAAGAAGTTATTATGGCAGAAAAATATGAGCAGACAGAGCCCCCAGTGGCCAAATAAGAATAATTTGTGCAACAAAAGAAATAATGTTATTAGAGGATTATAATCTAAAAAAGAAAATTAATGTCCATGAGTATATAATGATATAAATAAATTATGGAATAAATAAATAAATAGGAGAGAAGTGACATCTCCTCCTTACAGAAGAATTCTAACTGATAAATATAGAAGGAATGAGGGAAATAGAAAATCACCATTAGAGCACCACAGGAGTAATTACTGTAGGCAATATTCATCAATGAATGCTAAAATTAGCGAGCAAAAGTTTAAGAAATAGGATATTTGCATAGCCTCAAAGTATGTCTCTCCAAAATATTTATTAATTTCAAAGGGAAGAATAGTATCTTTGCAGTAAAGAAACCTAGCAGACACCATCTTAACCAAGTGACCAAGGTGAACATCACTAGCAAAGTCATGCGATACCTTCTGTTATTTCAAAATAACAAGTTTTTAAAAAGGGGAGGGGGAGGCAAAAGCTATGAATAGGCAATTTACAGAAGAACAAGTCAATTAAATTTATTCAATTTGTCAATAAAATGTCAACATATGCCTAGCACCCCAATAATAAAAGAAATGCAAATTTTAAAATTTATGAGGTTTCATTTTAGATCTACCAGACTGGCAAAAAGTTAGAGTGAAAACAGCTCCTAATTCTGAGAATGTGAGGCTCCCCAAAATGTTTTCTTTCATTATAAGTAGAAAAGTGAATAGTAACCATTCTAAAGATCAACTTTGCTCTATCTTTTAAAATTAAAAATCCACATACCTCTTTCAGCCATCAGTATCTCTCCTTGGACTCTATCTGACAGAAATTGAAGCAATATTTGTGGGAACGTGATGGTCAGATATTCAGTGATATTCATGGCAGACTTGGTCCAAGTGGCCAACCAAAATCACAATCAAATTCCAAACAAATAAACAAAAACAGAACAAAGCACTAATGAATAAACTAATTAAAGAAGAAATTTGATCTATATCAGGAAACTAGGAGACATGTCTAGAATATTTTTCATGAAAAAATATGGCTTCATTCATTCATTCATTCCTGTCCACCTGTCCTCTACCAGAATGTAGTACACAAGATGGTTATCATGAGTTATCTGGAGTGGAAAGAAGGGTTGGTAAAGATGAAAAGGCATGCAGAAGAGAAGCAGGGAAGTAAGATAACAAAAGAAAGCATTTTTTAAAGGATATCCCAAAAGACATATAGCATGCTTGAAATAATCTCATCTATGTGAAAGAGTATGGAAATGTATGGATATGTAGCAAACATGTGGATACGTACCTAAAGACGATGCAAAAGTGTCAACACGTGGCTATGAGGATCATCTCAGGATGGTAGGATTTTAAGTGAGTCTTTTGGATCTTTTTTATACTTCTGTGTATTGTTCAAATTATTCCAAAGAATGTATGCTAATTATATAAACAGAAACAACAATAAAGCCATTTTTGAGGGAAAAAATGCACTAGCGGAAGAGAATGAATTTCCAAGGGAGTTGATTCTTAGCTGCACAGTTATGCTTCTATCCTCTCAAATCTAGAAACAGAGCACATTTTTTCTGATAGGGCAATGATACATGAGGCTATAATTTACAACAGAAAAATGCTAAAACCTGTGTTAGATCCTCTGATTCTATTCTTTTTTACCTATAAGGAAGTACTTAGTTTTTGAATGTCCGTTGTGCCTCAGAGGGAAAGATAATTGCAGACCCCTCTAAACCCTTAAATGATAAAGCTCATCAAGTTCATGGAGAAATTGATTGCTGAATAAACATGTAAATATAAGAAATAAAAACAAGAAATCTTTGACAATTCAGCAACTGTTTGAATAAACAGGGAATTGAATTCAGTAACTGTTTAAATAAACAGTTTATTCAAACAGTATTTTTTTTTTTTTTTTGCTGAGGAAGATTAGCCCTGAGCTAACATCTGTGCCCATTTTCCTCTATTTTATGTGGGACGCCTGCCACAGCATGGCTTTAAGCAGTGCCTAGGTCCACGCCCGGGATCCAAACCTGCAAACCCTGGGCCGTCGAATCAGACCGCGTGAACTTAACCACTATGCCACCGGGCCAGCCCCTCAAACAGTATTTTTCTTCATTTTTACTTATTAATTCATTTATTCTTTCAGTTGATAAAAATGTTTGATTACCAACTATGTACCAAGCACTGAGCTTGTCTCCAAGAAAAAAAGGGCAAAAAATGGTGATCTCAGAGTCCTGTGGAAATATCAAGAAAATTCCAGATTACAAAATACTATAATATAGAGTAAAAAGTAACACATGAAGGAGGAATGGTTAACTCACTTTGAGCAGAGAAAGTGAGAAAGACAAGGAGGTGTGAAAAGTCAGGGAGAAACATTCCCAAAAGGAGGTGATGTTTGACCCTCATCTTAAAGTCTCAACATGAGTTTGCCAGATAAAGAAACAAGAAAGAGGTGTTCCAGGCAAAGGGAACAACACAGGCAAAAGCACGGAGTTTGGTGCAACCTGATACTTTAGGAAAATGTAAGTGGCTCAAGATGGTGAAAGCAAAGATTATACAGTGAAGTGATACGATATGAAACCAGAGAGCAGACAGTGGCTGGACCATTGAGACCTGTGCGTGCCAACCTGGGGGTCTGAGCTTTGAGAGTCAAAGAACTCCTAAAGGGTTTTTTAAAAGGAGAGGCATGATTACATGTGCATTTTAGGAAATATCACACTAAAATTGTGGAAGATGGATTGAAACTTGGCGAGGCTGGGGGCAGGGAGACCAGCTAGCAAGGTATTATATTAATTCTGACAGGAAAAATAGAGGGAGGGACTTAAGCAGTGAATGGAGGATGGAGTTATTGGACAAGAGAAGAGAGGGTCATTAGAATCTAAAATTGATATGATTTCAAGAGCAATTAGATGCAGGATTTGAGAAAGAGAGCAAGACTGGAAAGAAAGTCTCTGGCATAGATGACCAAGGGAAAAGTGATGTCATTCACCGAGATGACAAATACAAAAGAAGCAGCAATTTTGAGAGAGAAGAGGAGGAGTTCAGCAGGACATGTTGAGTCAGGAGAGCCTGCCCGAGCTTCACCTGAAGGTACAGCAGTGGGTAGAAATGCTAAGTAGTTTCCTTTTAGAAGCCAAACCAGCCATTGCTTCCTAGAAAGCAATGACATGTAATTCAAATCAAGAATGAGGAATAAGAAGGGACTGCCAAGTAAAGTGAGATGAGGCAGGGTCACAGACAGACAAATTAGGAGGAGGAGAAGGATGGGGACAGAGTAGAGGGAAGCAGGGAGACATGTGTGACAAATGAACCAATTAAACTTTTCACTAGCTTCTCTCCAAATCATCAGCTCATGAAGTTTCCAGAGTTATTTGCAAGTGGTCTGTTCTTTGGAGGTGGAATGAGTTATTAACCTTCTCTAATTGGAATCTGATTTTCTCTAGAATTCTGTATTTCAGACTAACAGGGTTTTATAGAGAGTGTAATAAGTTTGGGATGACTGTTTTAATGCTACATAAGTCACTTCTTTAACAATCTGAGTCCCACTCCTGCCTCTCCTCCATCTCTACCCTATCTAAGTCACATAGTCCCAGGGAAGAGTCTAGATTTTAGTCCCCTGCGGTTGCCCAAAAAGGCTTCCTAAGCAAATAATAGTGCTGTGGACTGAATGTCAGGGTCTCCCCAAAATTCGTATGTTGACCCAAAATGTGATCGTGTTTGGAGATGGAGCCTTTGGGAGTTAATTAGCGTTAGATGAGGTTATAAAGGTGGGGCCTTCATGATGAGATTAGTGCCTTTATAAGAAGAGATACTACAGCTTACCCTCTCTCTCCTCATATGTCCACAAAGAAGAGGTCATTTGAGCACACAGTGAGATGGCAGCCAGCTACCAGCCAAGTGAAGAGGCCTCAGAATGAAACCTACCTTGCTTGACACCTTGATCTTGGCCTCCCCAGCCTCCAGAACCATGAGAAATAAATTTCTGTTGTTTAAGCTAACCAGTCTATGGTATTTTGTTATAGTAGCTCAAACAGACTAAGACAATGGGCACCACAGATGCCGAGAACACCACACAGACCATATGTGTCCCAATCTGATGCATGTCCACACCCAGCATGAAAACTCAATTGCCTTAATCAGATGTCTTGTCCTGGTCTTCTGCCTGCATTGAACCTTTCCTGGGCTAAAGTGTTAGCACAGAGACCAGGAGACATGCCAGAACACAGAGATCTTATCAGGAAACAAACACATCCACATGAGAGATTAGCTTCTCTTAAGGCCAAAAAGAATGATGGAACAAGGCTCATAATATAAAATTTGGGGGAGGAGAGAAAATGAGAGTCAGATTCCCCAGTCCTTAGCCATGTGTAGGTGCTGTCAACCACCTTATGGATTTCCCAAAAAGCCGGTAGGGCATCCATAGCACTTAGGTAGGTATGTCACCACGAAATGGTGTGTGATAAAATTTCAACGTTAAGGTAGAAGATTTCTCCAAAGTAGACAAGTCCCACTTGTTAGATCCACATGTGTCCTCTTGACTTGTGGTGTGTCAGGGGTGTTGTGGGGAATGCTCTGCTGCCAATGAGCTATGCAATTACCAAAAGGGATAAAGGATATGAAGATATAGTTCACAGGACCATGAAACTTACCTATTTATTTATTCTTAATACTCAACTTTATTCCACAAAGAATTGTGCTCTTTATAATACACACTCTTGAGAGGTGGGCTGTAGTTTGATTTTAGCCTTCTTCCAGGGAGTGAAAGGGGGACACTTGTTGGGTGACATAAGTCACCATGGTGTGGACCATTCTTTCTTCTCTCATTGCATTTAAATCCAAACAGCCATGTTGTGGATAGCAGTCAAATAAGAAGGAATACCTTACAGACATCTTGATGTAACATGCCAACATAGTAGCCTGGAGGGAAGACAGGTGTGGGAGTGCACAGAAATGAGCTGACCATAGCTATTTGAAAATAAGATGTTTGAAGCTATTGATTCTGAACAATCATATGTGCCAATCAAGAATCTAAGCATCAATGTGAGTGATAATCATATACCCTAAAACAGCCTCTCTGACCACAGAAAAGGATAGTCACATGACAACAATATGGAAAGAATGTGTGAACATTCATCTATGTACATCTACACACACCCTCAACAGTATCATCCTCAGACACAAAGACTGGTGACAAATGCATCACAAGTGTGTGTCACAGCAAGAATCCCATGACTCTTTCAAGTCTGGAGTAGAGAAAACTATGAGCAAATGCATTAGTCACAGTATAATCAGTCAAAGCAGACCATTTGATATCAGTGACATGGTCCGCATTAATTAAATCTTAAGTGTACAACATTAAATTAAAAATGTTGATTTTTCCCATTTGTCCTTTAACTTCATACATTTTATCATTTCATAACAGGAGTCCACTTAGATTATGTTTCTATAATTAATCCAAAACAGAGATGAATTAATTACCTTTCACAACATAAGTCAAAGCAGAATCTAATTCATTAATAATTTTTTATCTCCCTCAATTCATTAATTTACTGAATGCTATTCCCTCCTATAGACAGAGTGTCATCTTTAGTTACAACAATTTGCAAACATCAGGCTAACATTGACCAGGGTAATTTGCTCTTGAATCAAAGTTTGCGGAAAGTAACTTGAATTGTCCAGCAACTAGGATATATTTTTAAAAAGTAAATCTGGTGGAGAAGTTTGAGTCTATTCTAGATCTTTATTAAGTAGCATTTTTGTGCTTCAGGCAATCTACACACCCAAATACAGCAGAGGCCTCTCTTTGTTTATCTTCAAAAGCAGAGTCTCCAGTCACGGTGGCCAGTGGATCTCCCTTGAAGAGTAGTCAGTTCATTCACCATTTACGTAGTTACTGTCACCTCCACTCTTTCTGGAGATGGATTTCTCTTTAGGGACAAGAGAAAAGTAAATCTTACTTGAGTCAAAATGCATTGAAAGAAAGGGAGAGAGGCTCTTGGCAAAATAAAAGTCCTCAAGGCTACCTTTAAGACTTTCATTTCTCCTGGCACCTGCTGTATTTTTACCACAAGTTTTCAGTTTAGAAAGAAACAAGTTGAACTAAAAAATAGATTCCAGCACAGACCACAGACAATTTACCTGAAATCCCCCTCTGTAGACACTGGAGCAAAAGTTAATCTAAGCTAAATGAAAGAAAATTATTTATTACACAGCCTGCCAACTCTCAGGCCTTAGTAGCCGAAGTGAATAATTGAAGCTAACATCTATGGTGATGTAACAGAGAGAGAGACTCTTGGAGAAAAGGCCTGGGGAGAGGTGAGAGGGCACCAATGGTGGGAAAATACCAATGGTTAGCCTTAACAGGGGCTTCATAAACGCTAGCGCTTGTTAAATAGTTTACATTTGTTACTTAATTCTTATAACAAGCGTATGAGGTGTTCACTAATATTCCCCTTTGACATATGAGCAAACCGAGGCTTAGAGAGGCTACGTAGCTTGATTAGGTGGCAAAGAGTCATAGAGTCTAAATTCAAATGCAATCAGTATGACTGCTAACCATTATACATAGAATCCGAGTTAATCTGATCCTTATGTTCAAACCATGCTCATTTGAGAAATTTGCATGCGGTGAGCGAGAGGGAGCGAAGAGACCTGGATAACTATTCAGACAGTGAGAGGACCGCTCCTGCTCTTCAGCTCAGTGGCCATGTGGCTTGGAAGGAGCAAGAAACAGGAACCCATGGTGCTGTTCCCTTCCTCACAGTGGGGGCACCAAGCATGCAGCTCTGGGTGTCATTCCACTGTTCAAAGTTTTAATTTCTCATAGAAAATGGCCCCAAAATTAAGCCAACTATTGTATCGAGTTCTCATACAAATATACAAATAAAGCCACCAGTCCTAACCCAAGAAGAAAATCTTGCTGTGTTGAAGTAATTAGAGAAGCCATGTTCATCTCCACTGTGGTGTCTTCCTAAGGCATTTCCAAAAGCAATTAACCCTCATCACACACGCCTTCTGGAGAACTTAACCTCCCAGCGAGAGACAGCTCCTCTCTGCTTCCAGGTTCTGCACACTCTCTTCTATCTCAGAAGCCACAGGCTCATCTCAGATGCTGTCTTAGTTTGGGTTCCCCCAGAAATAGACCCTGAGAAAAGAATGCAAGTGAACGCCATTGTTTGAGAGGTGATTCCAGAAAACACAAAGTGAGGGGTAGGAAAATGAGGCAGAATAAAGGGAAGAAGGCTGATAAAGGGTGACTCTTTAAGCAAGTTCCCATTTTGGGTAACTAGTGGTTAACTCCACAGAAAAGGCCTGGAGCCCAAGTAAGAAATATTTCTTAAGAGTTGTCCCCCACAAGGGATGAGGGGGCTAAGAGGTTACTTACACTAACATTTTTCTTGGTGACTGCATGGAGACAGGGCCTTAATTCCCTGGAACTTCCAATGTCCCACGCCCAGCCTCCACAGACAGCATCGGGCAGAAATGAAGGTGCTGGTGGTTGGAAGTTTGGAGAGCTTATACCATAGTGGTAAGACAAGAGAGGAAGGACCAAGGCACAGACAGTGCTGCTCCAAGTGACTTTTTTTCCAATCATATATCACATAGACCTCTATATTGATAATGACTTTAAGAAATACAGATTCGGAGAACTATTATTCAGTCAAGTTAAATTAAATAATTTGTCTTCAAAGGATAGGATGTTTTTCCCCCAAAACCGTTCTTAATTTTCTTCTAAAAATGTTGAATAGCCCAAAAGCTTCTGTGTACTTGGTTGCAGTCAGTATGTCTATTTACAGGAAGACAAAGTAGATGGAGAGATTTTCGTATAGGAGATGATAAAAATAGATGCCAAGACAGGCACAGGGTAAGAGACAGAAATAGATTAAGAGTCAAGAGGTTAGACAGACATAAACATACACAGCTAATGAGACATTTCCCCTCCAGTTTTTATATTTTCTTCCATTTTTTAGCTTGGTGCAGTAGAGATGGTAAGAACTTCAGGAAAATAAGTTTAAATACCTTCTTGGTCAAATCTAGTTGGAAATAATCTACTTATCATTTATTTATTTTATTGAGGTAACATTGGTTTATAACATTATACAAATTTCAGGTGTACATAATTACATTTTGATTTCTAGGTAGACTACATCATGTTCACCACCCAAAGACTAATTACCATCCATCATCATACACATGTGCCCTATTATCCCTTTATCCCTCCTCCCTCCCCCCTTCCCCTCTGGTAACCACCAACCTAATCTCTGTATCTATGTGTTTGTTTGTTGTTGTTATTGTTGTTTTTATCTTTGACTTATGAGGGAAATCAAACAGTATATGACTTTCTCTATCTGACTTATTTCGCTTAGCATAATACCCTGAAGGTCCGTCCAAGTTGTTGCAAATGGCAAGATTTCATCTTTTTTATGGCTGAGTAGTATTCTATTGTAGTAGTATTCCAAGATATATATACTACATCTTCTTTACCCATCCATCCATTGATGGGCACGTAGGTTGTTTCCAAGTCTTGGCTATTGTGAATAATGCTGAAATGAACATAAGAATGCAAATATCTTTTCAAATTAGTGTTTTCATGCTCTTTGGATAAATATCCATAAGTAGAATAGCTGGATCACATGGTAGTTCTGTTCTTAATTTGTTTGTTTGTTTGTTTGTTTTTTGTGAGGAAGATAGTCCCTGAGCTAACATCCATTGCCAGTCTTCCTTTTTTTGCTGGGGAACATTAGCCCTGAGCTAACATCTGTGCCCATCTTCCTCTATTTTGTATATGGGAGGCTTGACAAGCAGTGCATAAGTCTGTGCCCAGAATCCGAAGCTGCAAACCCTGGGCTGCTGAAGCAGAGCATGCGAGCTTAACCACTATGCCACTGGGCCAGCCCCTATTTTTAATTTTTTGAGGACTCTCCATACTGTTTTCCATAGTGGCTGCATCAGTTTACATTTCCACCAACAGTGTATGAGGGTTCCCTTTTCTCCACATCCTCTCCAACACTTGTTATTTCTTGTCTTTTTAATAATAGCCATTCTGATGGGGGTGGGTGATATCTCACTGTAGTTTTGATTTGCATTTCCCTAATAATCAGTGATGTTGAACAGCTTTTCATGTGCCTGTTGGCCATCTGTATATCTTCTTTGTAAAAATGTCTGGTCAGATCCTTTGCCCATTTTTTAATTGGGTTGTTTGATCTTTTGTTGCTGAGTTGTATGCATTCTTTATAAATTTTGGATATTAACTCCTTATCGGATATATGATTTGCAAATATCTTCTCCCAATTGTTAGACTGTCTTTTCATTTTGTTGATAGTTTCCTTTGCTGTGCAGAAAGTTTTTAGTTTGATGTGGTCTCATTTGTTTATTTTTTCTTTTGTTTCACTTGCCTGGTGAGACATGGTATTTAAAAAGATATTGCTAAGACCAATGTCGAAGAGCATACTGTCTATGTTTTCTTCTAGGAGTTTTGTGGTTTCAGGTCTTACATTCAAGTCTTTAATCCACTTTGAGTTAATTTTTGTGTGTGGTGTAAGATACTTTCATTCTTTTGCGTGTGGCTGCCCAGTTGATAATCTACTTAAACTTCTCCGAGCTTCTTATCATTTATGTAAAGGAGATAATAATAGCTGTCTCATAGATTTATTGTAAGAATAAATATAAAGTGCTTAAAGCATCGGAGCTACCCATTTCAATTCAACAGACCTGTGTTGGGTGCCCTAAGGTACACGTGCTAACGTGTCTCTCCCTCAGTGCATTTTGGTGGTGGTAGTGATGCTGGTGACAATGCTCTACTTCTCATTACTCAAACAATAGATGCAACACCCCTTTGTCCCCGAGTCTGTCTTCACTTCCAGATCTTGCATGGGAAATCTCTCTGGCTTCTCAGCAACGCCTTTGGTTTTTTGTCAGAATAACAATATCTTGATGAGAAATAGAGAATTTGTTGAAAGAAAACGTGTCCCTTCCTCAGAGGCAATTGCCTTCCCTGAGTCGGAATAAGCAGGTGACAGATGGGCTGTCTGGAGTGGGCTTCACATATCTAAATCATCACCACCTTCTTGCCAATATCACACCTACTTCCCACCTTCTTAAAATGATTGATTAGATCTCATACTTGAAGTGTATCTGTCGTTTTATTCGGCCGTAAAGTGGATTTCTATCTGGCGCACTTTTTTTTTTTTTTTGCTGCGTATTACTTTGTCTCTAGCAGTAAAAAGAATGTTTTCATTAACCACATTTTTGCTTGAGGAAGATTAGCCCTGAGCTAACATCTGTGCCAATCTTCCTCTACTTTATATGTGGGTCACTGCCACAATGTGGCTGACAAGTGGTGTGGGTCCCCGCCCAGGATCCAAACCTGCAAACCCAGGCCGCCATAGCAGACCATGCTGAACTCAACCACTACGCCATGGGGCCAGCCCCTAACCAGCTTTTGACTTATGCTTTATATCCAATAAAAATCACCCCTTTTATGTGTACAGTTTGATGAGTTTGGGCAAATGTACGTGGGCATGTAAGCTCCACCACAATAATAACAGAACATTTCCTTTACGCCAAAAAGTTCTCTCCTGCAGTCTTTCCCCTGTGCCAGTCCCAAACAATCACAGATCTAGCTTCTACTGGTTTGATATGAAAAGACTTGTACATCTGTAAGCTTTTGTATATGACTTCTTACCCTTAACATGTTTTTGGGATTCACCTATGTTGCTGCATGTAATATTGCACTATATGGATACAATAAAATTTGTTTATCCATTTTCTGGGTGATGGAGAGCCATTTCCAATACGGAGCTATAATGAATAAAGTTGTTATGAGCATGTGTATACAAGTATATGTGTAGATATATGCTTTCATGTCTGTTGGGGAAATATATAGAAGTAGAATGAGAGACTCATATGGTAAGGTATGTAAAACTTGACTAAAAACATCCAAAGTGTTTTCCAGCCTGGCTGTACCATTTTGGACTTTCACCAGCTGTGTGTGAGGATTCCATTTACTCCACATCCTGATCATCACTTGATATAGTCTGTCTTTTAAATTTTAGCCGTTCTAGTAGACATGTAGTGAGATCACATTGATTTTAATTTGCATTTTCCTGATGAATAATGATGGTGAGTCTCTCTTTAAAGTGCTTATTTGCCATTTTTATCCTGTCTTTAGTTGAAGTGTCTTTTCATATCTTTTGCCCATTTTCATTGTGTTGTTTGCTTTCTTAATATTAAGTTAAATTGTTCTCTATATATCCAGAATCGAGGCGTTTATCAGATATATCTTTTGCAAATATGATGGCATTTTGCTACTTCACTTTTATAACAGTTTGTGTCAAAGAATAAAAATGTTTGCTTTTGATGAAACCCAACTTATCATTTTTTTATGGTTCACACTTTTTTTTGCCCTATTTATGAAATCTTTCCCTAGCCCAAGGAAGGCCACAAAGATTTTATCTTAAGTATTCTAGAAATTTTATAGTTTTAGCCATTATATTTAGATCTAGCTTCCATTTTTAGATAATTTTTGTGTAAAGTGTGAGGAAAAGGGTTAAATTGCATTTTTGCATATGGATGTCTAATCAAATTGTTTCAGAACAATTTGTCAAAAAGAATTACCTGGAGACTGGAATGGAGGTTACCAGGGGCTGGGGGGAGGGGATATAGGGAGTTATAATCCACAGGCATAAAGTTCAGTTAAGTATTACAGTTCTTATATCATCAATCTGCTTCTATGTCTCCTTGTATCTCCTGTAGTTTTTGCTTCAAAGTGATGGTTGCTGTATTATTTGGTGCACTGATACTCATAAAATGTTATATTTTCATTGTAAATTGTGTTTTTCAGCATTAAAAATTCCCCTCTTGATATGTTTGATTCTTTTGGGTTTGAATCTCATCTTGTCTGATATCAGGATTACTACCTCTACTTTCTTACTGGTTTTATTGGCATATACCTTAGTCCATCTTTTTAATATTACTTTTTTTGTTTTGCTATTTTTTGGTGTATCTTGTATACAGCACATAGAAGGAGTCTTGCTTTGTGAACCAAATTGAAAATCTATTTTCTATTACTGGAGGAGTTAAGCCCATTCTTATTTGTTGATATGACTGATAGGTTTGGTCTCAACTGTGTCATAATATTTTATAATTATATTTATTATATTAAATTTGCTATATTTCTTTCTCTACAAGATGTGTATTCTTTGTTCATTAATTAAGAAATATTTTTACGTATTTAGAAAGATTTATAGTTTTGTTCTGATGGTTAAATGTTTACTTATATCATTTTGAATGTCCTTAAATCTCCTGTTCTCTTATTTAACATTTTACTATATGGTTTATCAATTTTTAATGATATCCTTTAATTCTTATCTATTGCCTGTACAAAGATTAACGAGCTTATTCTATCCTTTCTCTTTTCCTCTACCTTCTCTTCTTATATTTTAGTTATTTATTTCTACTTTTCTCACAATGTATAAACTTTGTACATTTGTCTTCAACCTTCGCTCCTACCATGATTTAGTCTTATATCTATAATTTTTTATATAATATTTATATGTTAACATATATAGTAAAATGTTAACCATCAACATTTTCCTGATGTTTGTCAGTAATCTCTTGAATGAATGAAGCTTATTCACTAGCAAATTCCTCATGTAGAACTCATGGGTACATAATTCCTGAAGTTCCTATTTATTTAAAATCTCTTTCTATCACCTTGATACTTAAAAAACAACTAGATTATATACAAAACACCTGGTTTACCTTTTCTTTCACTGAGTTGATTTGAAAACACAGCTTCACTGCTGCCCTGATTTAGGCATTGTTTTTTAAAAGTTTGATGCCAATCTAATTATTTTGCATTTGTAAGTCATTTGATCTGTTTGCCAAGAGGGATTGTAGGGTTTTTCTTCGTCTTTAAGATCTAATTGTTTCATTAGGATATAGCTCAATAAGGAAGATTCTGAATTAATTTTTTCTGGTACCCTGTGGGCCTTTTCAATATTTAGACACAAGTCTTTGTTTATTTCTGAAAAGTTTTATTGGATAATAATTTTAATTTTGGCTATTTCTGAGTGGTTTATTTTTCTTCTTCAGTGGTTCTAATAGTATGCTATAGCTTCTTTGCTTCTCTCACATTTCTACCACTTTTTCTTTGATCTATTTTACTTCCTTCTTTATCTCATTTTTATTCTTTTGCTGGTTTTCCTGACTTTTTTCAATGTGCCACATTAAATCTCTCAGTCTACACTTCCTTCAGCACCTTGTAATTTAATATTTATTTCTGAGATAATTTTGTCTTTCTTTTTGTTTCCTGAGTTCAATCAACACAATTTTTTCATGTTTTAGTTCATTTCGGTTTTAATTTTTGAGTTTCTGATTCAAGGTGATTTCTCATATCTCAAAATGTTTATTTGAGAATATTTAATTCAGTTTTTGCTGTTGAATTAGAGTTTTCTTCTACTTCATGGTTGTATTTTGAAATGTGTTGGATCTCTTTTTCTGATTTTTTAAAAATAACTCTATATGCATCTATTCATTTTTCCTGTTTATTTTTGTGGTATTTCAGACACAGTGTTTTTCATCCTTAGAGGCTCTATTTGGCCTTTTTTATATTTCCCATGTCCCTGTTCGTTATGTTCATGTTTTTCTTTTACATCCTTGAACCTGTTATCTTATAATAGGTGCTTTAAGTTCCTTGTCTGTTAATTCCATTATATCTGTCATCCCTGAACATGTTTCTATTGATTTACCATTTTCCTGGTCATAGATCATACTTTCCCATTTCTTTGCTTATCTGGTAACATTTTCTTGAATAGCGGAGATTGTGAATTTTACATATTGAGTGTTGGATTTTTTTTATTCCTTTCAAATATGCTGGACTTTGTTCCAGCATGCACCTAAATTACTTGAGAATGATTTTTATAGTTTTTTTGGCTTGCTTTTAAGCTCTCCATTGCAGATTCAAACTTTTAATCAACATGTGTATTATGCCTCTTACACTGAATGATTTAGAAAAATAACTCTGGCTTCTCAGGAAGTGAAAGGAACATCAGAAAGAGAGTTCCAAGTTTGTGTAATACACAGGATAACAGACAACGACAATCTGTAATGGTGGTGGGGAAGCAGAGAGATTATATACAAACGAGGTCAGGAAAGGTGACTCACTGCTTTCATAAATCACAAGCCACCTACCTCCCTTTTAGACTCTTTTCCTGTATCTTTAAATTTGAGAAGTAGAACTTTAGAAAAATCTGAGGCTAGAGAATGTCTGAGCTCTAAGTAAGCCCACTTTACCCATCTTAGCTTCATATGAGAATTGCCAACCTGGATTCTGCTCCACAGAGAAGATATATTCTTCCTTTCTTGCACCACAAACCTAAATTATATTTTTCTTCATGGGATAGTTTATAAGGGAAATTAGTTATACTAGACATCTTCCCCATTGCCATCTTCCTGGAAAAAATGCGTGACCTCTTCCCAAGCCTCAGAGAAGAATATATCCTTGCTTTGGTAGGATTTTCTGTCTGTGTCTTGTGCCTGCAAAGATTCTAGCTGACCTTGGGGAAGGGCAGGCATCACCTATTCAAAGAGCAGTCCATGTGCAAGGGCTTGAAGATGACCAGATCAGCCCAGGCATAATTTCCTTTGTTGTTACCTTCTGTTTGCATTATGAATTAATTATCTTCTACAATATAATTCATAGATACCAATTTGAAATAGCCCTAGGAAGATTACTTGATGTTCAAGTTTAGTGTAACTATATAAAAAGTATTTATGGAGAGAGTGACATCAGCATCATGGCTGAGTGAGCTTTCCTGTAAACTCTTCCCCCAATAAGATACAACAAAAGGAACAGTAACAGACCAACAACGGACTCCTATACAGCAAAAAGGAAGATCAGAAAGATCGACACTGCCACGCATCTGAGAGTGGTCGTGTTGGGGCCCCCAGAGGAAGTGGGGAGAGGTAAGGAGAAATCTTCTCCCTCCCCATCAGATCAGTGATCCGGGTCCATGCGGCTCCCAGAGAGGCGGGAGGGGTGGCCCTCTGCAGGGAAACCGTAGCTCTTCAGGCTCTCTCAGCCAGTGGGAAACTCCCACACAGAGGACTCAGACCTGCTGCAGGGGTGCCCTCAACATCTGAGCACCCTAGTAGAGCAGATAACGAGGGGCAAGTGAGCAGCTCCCCACTCTAGGCACCCAACGGGCAAAAGAGAGAGCCCCCCCTCCCCGATGCCTGACGCTGCAGCTCAGCCGACAAGAGTGGCCGGGCCAATTGCAGGGAGCAGCCGGGCAGAGTGCAGGGGGCTCAGATTACACAGCCCTTAACCCCCACACAGTGGTGGCAGGTGGAAACTGCAACCAGATATTTCCAGAATGAGGAAAAACAAAACGAATACAGGAACCACAATGCAAAGGTACATGAAATCACCAGACCAGAAGGAAAATGACAAGCACCCAGAAACCCACCCTGAAGGTGCAGAAATCCATAACCTAAACGACAGAGATTTCAAAATAGCTATCATAAAAAACACTCAACAAAATACAAGATAACACAGACAAACAATTCAATGAGATAAGGAGTTTCTTCACAAAAGAGATTGAAATCATACAGAAAAACCAATCGATACTGATGGAGATGAAGAACACAATGGAAGAGAAAAAGGAGAATCTGGAATCTTTAAAGAACAGAGCTGACAATATGAAGGAAAGAATTAGCATTATAGAGGATAGGAATATAGATATGCTCCAGGTGGAGGAGGAGAGAGAACTAAGACTAAAAAGAAATGAAAAAAGTCTCCGAGAAATATCCGACTCTATTAGGAAATGTAACATAAGAATTATAGGTATTCCTGAGGGAGAAGAGAGGGAAAGAGGAACAGAGAGCCTACTCAAGGAAACAATAGCTGAGAACTTCCCAAATCTAGGGAAGGAGCAGGAAATACCAGTAAGTGAAGCCAATAGGTCGCCTAAATACGTCAACAGGCAAAGGCCCGCTCCACGGCATATAGTGGTCAGGCTGGCTAAAGCCAATAACAGAGAAACAATATTAAGGGCAGCTAGAGAAAAACAAAAAATAACGTTCAAAGGAACTCCCATCAGGTTCTCAGCAGATTTCTCAACAGAAATTTTACAGGCTAGGAGAGACTGGAAAGATATATTCAAAATACTGAAAGACAAAAACTTTCAGCCAGGAATACTCTATCCAGCAAAAATATCCTTCAAATATGATTGAGAAATAGTAACTTTTCCAGATAAACAAAAGCTAAGGGAGTTCATGGCCATGAGACCTCCACTACAAGAAATACTGCAGAAGGCCCTCAGGCCTGAAACAAAGAAGAGAAAGGGAATAGAAAGCTTAGAGCAAGAAGAAAAATAGGTAGACAAAATCAGAAAAATAGTAGGTCTTTACTGGAATAGGTTAGCAAAATCAAAGATCAAAGGAAGGAAATCACCAAAAATAAATATAACCTCATCACTATAAACACACACCCACAACACAAGATCGAATAAAGTGTAACAAGCATGACTTAGAAAGGGAGGAGGAAAGGGATTGAATTGACTTAGTATAAGGAAATAAGAGGCCATCAGATAATGGACTATCTCATACACAAGATTGTTTATACAAACCTCAAGGTAACCACTAAACAAATAATCAAAACAAAATCACATATGATAAACAAAGAGAAAACTAGAAGAGTCATAAGACAGAAAAACCAAACTCATTTGGCAGTCTGAAACAAATGGGACAAGAAACAAAGGAAATGCAAAAGAACTGGAAAATAAGTGACCAAACAGCAACATTAAACCCTCATATATCAATAATTACCCTAAATGTAAATGGATTCAACTCTCCAATCAAAAGATACAGAGTGGCAGGATGGATTAGAAAGCAAGACTCAACAACATACTGCCTTCAGGAAACACATCTCAGCTCTAAAGATAAACATAGGCTCAGAGTGAAAGGATGGAAGACAGTACTCCAAGATAATGGCAAACAAAAGAAAGCAGGTGTTGCCATAATCATTTGGGACAATGTGGACTTCAAGATAAAACAGGTTAAGAGAGACAAAGAAGGGCAATATATAATGATAAAAGGGACACTCCACCTAGAAGACATATCAATTATAAATATATATGCACCCAACATAGGAGCACCAAAGTACATAAAGTAAGTATTAACAAACCTAAAAGGAGATACTAACAACAACACAATAATAGTAGGGGATCTTAATACCCCACTTACACCAATGGATAGATCATCCAGACAAAAAGTCAATAAAAAACAGTGGACTTAAATGAAAAACCAGACTAGATGGACCTAGTAGACATATACAGAGCACTCCATCCAAAAACAGCTGACTACACATTCTTCTCAAGCATGCATGGAACATTCTGAAGGATAGACCATATGTTGGGAAAAAAAGGAAGCCTCAATAAATTTAAGAAGATTGAAATCATAACCAGCATCTTTTCAGATCATAATGCTAAGAAACTGGAATCAACTACAAGAAAAAAACTGGGAAAGTGACAAAGATGTAGAGACTAAACAACATGCTAAAGAACAACCAATAGATATTGATGAAATTAAAGGATAAATGAAGAAATATCTGGAAACAAACAAAAATGAAAATACGCCATACCAAATCATATTAGATGTAGCAAAGTAGTCCTGAGAGGGAAACTCATAGTGATACAAGCCCACATTAACAAACAAGAAAAAGCCCAAATAAGCAACCTTAAATTACACCTAACAGAACAAGAAAAAGAAGAACAAACAAAGCCCAAAGTCAGCAGAAGGAGAGAAATAATAAAAATCAGAGCATAAATTAATGAAACTGAGACCAAAAAAAACAGTAGAAAGGACTAATGAAACAAAGAGTTGGTTCTTTGAGAAAATAAACAAAAATGACAAACCCTTAGCCAGACTTACTAAGAAAAAAAGAGAAAAGGCTCAAATAAATAAAATTAGAAATGAAACAGGAGAAATTACAATGGATACCATGGAAATACAAAGGATTATAAGAGAATATATGAGAAATTATATGCCAACAAATTGCACAATCTAGAAGAAATGGATAAATTCTTAGACTCATACAACCTCCCAAAACTGAACCAAGAAGAAATGGAGAATCTGAATAGACCAATCACAAGTAAAGATATTGAAATAGTAATCAAAAACCTCCCAAAAAATAAAAGTCCAGGACCAGATGGATTCTCCAGTGAATTTTACCAAAGATTCAAAGAAGATTTAATATCCATCCTTCCCAAACTATTCCAAAAAATAGAGGAAGATGGAACACTTCCTAACTCATTCTACAAGGCCAACATCACCCTGATACCAAAGCCAGACAAAGACAATACAAAGAAGGAAAATTACAGGCCAATATTGCTGATGAACATAGATGCAAAAATCCTCAACAAAATATTGGCAAACCAAATACAGCAATACATTAAAAAGATCATACACCATGATCAAGTGGGATTTATACCAAGGACGCAGGGATGGTTCAACATCCGCAAATCAATCAATAATGAACCACCACATCAACAAAACAAAGAATAAAAACCACATGGTTATCTCAGTAGATGCAGAGAAGGTATTTGACAAGATACAACGTCCATTTATGATCAAAACTCTTAACAAAATGGGTATAGAAGGAAAGTTCCTCAACATAATAAAGGCTATTTACGACAAACCCACAGCCAACATCATACTCAATGGGGAAAGGCTGAAAGCCATTCCTCTGAGAACAGGAACGAGACAAGGCTGCCCACTCTCACCACTCTTATTCAACATAGCACTGGAGGTTTTGGCTGGAGCAATTAGGCAAGAAAAAGGAATAAAAGGAATCCAAATAGGTAACGAAGAAGTGAAACTCTCACTATTTGCAGACAACGTGATTTGATATATAGAAAACCCTAAAGAATCCATTGGAAAGCTATCAGAAATAATCAACAACTACAGCAAAGTCACAGGGTACAAAATCAATCTACAAAAATCAGTTGCATTTCTCTATGTTAATAACGAACTTACAGAAAGAGAGCTCAAAAAGATAATATCATTTACAATTGCAGCAAAAAGAATAAAATACCTAGGAATAAATCTTACCAAGGAAGTGAAAGACCTATACAATGAAAACTACAAGACATTATTGAAAGAAATCGATGATAACATAAAGAAATCAAAAGATATCCCATGACATGGATTGGAAGAATAAACATAGTTAAAATGTCTATGTTACCTAAAGCAATCTACAAATTCAATGCAATACCAATCAGAATCCCAATGACATTCTTCACAGAAACAGGAAAAAGAATACTAAAATTCATATGGGGCAACAAAAGACCCTGAATAGCTAAAGCAATTCTAAGAAAAAAGAACAAAGCTGGAGGCATCACAATCCCTGACTTCAAAACATACTACAAAGCAATAGTAATCAAAACAGCATGGTACTGCTACAAAAACAGACACACAGATCAATGGAACAGAATTGAAAGCCAAGAAATAAAACTACACATACACGGACAGCTAATTTTCAACAAAGGAGCTAAGAACATACAATGGAGAAAGGAAAGTCTCTTCAATAAATGGTGTTGGGAAAACCGGACAGCCACGTGCAAAAGAATGAAAGGGGACCATCTGCTATTGCCATTCACAAAAATTAACTCAAAGTGGATCAAAGACCTGAAGGTGAGACCTGAAACTATAAAACTCATAGAAGAAAATATATGCAACACACTATTTGACATTGGTCGTAAAGCAATCTTTTCGGATGTTATGCCTACTCAGACTAGGGAAACTAAAGAAAAAATAAGCAAGTGGGACTTTATCAGATTAAAGAGCTTCTACAAGACAAATGAAACCAGAATCAAAACGAACAGACAACCCACCAGTTGGGAGAAAATATTTGCAAAACATATATCTGACAAGGGGTTAATCTCCATAATATGCAAAGAACTCACACAATTGAACAACAAAAAAACAAACAACCCAATCAAAAAATGGGCAGAGGAAATGAACAGACACTTCTCCAAAGAAGATATACAGATGGCCAATAGGCAGATGAAAAGATGTTCAACATCACTAATCATCAGGGAAATGCAAATCAAAAGCAACAGTAAGATATCACCTCACACCCATTAGAATGGCTATAATCACCAAGACAAAAAAACAACAAATGTTGGAGAGGATGTGGAGAAACAGGAACCCTCATACACAGCTGGTGGGAATGTAAACTGGTGCAGCCTCTATGGAAAACAGTATGGATAATCCTCAAAGAATTAAAAATAGAAATACCCTATGATCCAGCTATCCCACTACTGGGAATCTATCCAACGAACCTGAAATCAACAATCCAAAGAGGCTTATGCACCCCTATGTTCATTGCAGCATTATTCACTATAGCCAAGAAGTGGAAGCAACCTAAGTGTCCCTTGACTGATGATTGGATCAAGAAGATGTGGTATATGTACACAATGGAATACTACTCAGCCATAAAAAAAGACAAAATCGTCCCATCTGCAACAACATGGATGGACCTGGAGGGTATTATGTTAAGTGAAATAAGCCAGAAAGAGAAAGACAAACGCAGTATGATCTCACGCGTATGTGGAATATAAACCAACACATTGACAGAGAAAACTGTTTTGTGGTTACCAGGGGCAATGGGGGTGGGGGGTGGGCACAAGGGGTGAAGGGAGACACGTATATGGTGATGGACAAACAAAAATGTACAACCAAAAATTTCACAATATTATAAACTATCGAAACATCAATTAAAAAAAGCCATAATGCTATAACAACACTTCATTTTGCTAAATGGTGTATTTCATTAAGGAATAAAAAAGCTCTGAAATTCCATTTTTGGTGGAAGAAAACGGAATTTGGAGAGTGCAAAGAGAATGCTTTCACACTCCGAAAATAGAACATTTGTGTCTTTTTAACTTCTTCCTGCAAATATAAACGATGATGATGGCAAAAAAAAAAAAAAAAGTATTTATGATTAATTCACCAACTTTTCTTTTCCTGCTCAAATCTCAAGGCAGAAGGTAAACCGACCACTTGCCCTTCTTGCCCCAATTATTTTAGCCCTATAAACAATTTCCGTCCCTATCCATTGACCCCCCCATGCTCAGAGGCCATCACGAACAGAAGTAACCAAAAACCATTTCCTGAGTATCAGAAAGCTTGATTCAAAGATAAGTTATCTTGGTGAGCATCCCACGATGCCTTGGATGATTACAAAGCTATAGCAAGGAATTTGGTGAATAGAGAGGGAGAGTTCTAAACCAAAATCAGTTTATATTTAAGGCTAAGGATCCAGCGCCTCTGTAGGGGTCCCACATATGCCTGTGCAGAGTTATTAGATAAGAGATCATAGCTGAGGAGGCAATAGGGCCTGAAATCTAACTCCACTCCCCTCAACAATCCCTGAACCCATGGGGCTGAGTCAGGCTGAAGGGAGAATCTTTTTCCAATTTCAAAAAAGCACCGTATCTGCCAGCAGAGGTCATGGGCCTCAAGGTCCAACTCCTAACTCTACTGTGAATTTCTAAAGTAAAAGAATGGGTTTTTGACTGAGAGAGAGGAAAAATAAAACACTTTAAAGTCCTTAAGCAGAAAAGAATATAGAATTCTTGTTAAAGAATATAGGGCTATTTCATGGAAAACATGTGCAGGATAATGGTTAGATCTCAGAAACATCAGATCCAGCAAGATGCTCCTCTCTGTCTTTCTTTTGCTTATTTCTCTCTATGTGTTAGCCTCATTCATTTCTCTTCCTGCAGAGCAGCTTGCTCCACATGACCAAACAGGACTGCCAAGAGCTCCCCAGGTTTATACCTTACAGCTTCAGTACCAGAGGAAGTCTGGCCTAAACTTCTTCCTGCTTCCACATCCAAATTCCTGGGCAAGAGACTTATTTGTCCAACCTGGGTCAGATAGCTGTGGTGCTGACCCTTGGACCAATCAAATGTGGCCAGGAGGGCAGAATCATACAAAAAAAAAGATAACAATTTAGAAGGCATATATATGAAGTGGCCGGGGGTGTGGGGAGAGAGAACCTTCCAGAAGAAAAGGAATGCTTTTTCCCAAAAGAAGGAAAACTGACCGTCAGATACAACAATAAGTAAAAGCGTGGAATGAGGGAAGGCCCCATATCAGTTATAGTGAATTGAATGTACCTCTTGGAAAAGTAAAGTCAAAAAAAAGTGTCATTCTATAAACACTCACAAAATTATCAACAATTTTGTTCCTGTAGTCTCAGATCTCAAACCCAATCCAAATAGCTCTCCTCCTACATTTAACCCTACTTAACTCCTACTCACCTCATAAAGCTTACTGAATGTCCCTTTTGCTCCAGGAAGCCTTCCCCAAGCATCATATACTTCAGTGATATATTTCTGGCCTCCACTAACAACTTGATTCATATGTTATAGCCCTTAACTCGATCCTATTTTTATTTGCTAATTATTGTATGTATACAGCTCATCTCCTCTTCTGGATTTTAAGCCCTTAAATATTTTTATAGCAAGTATGAGTCACAATGCTAATAATTAAATATTACCTTTATTCCATCCCACGTAACTTGTAGCACAAGTTGTTGCTGAGTGTAGAGTTAGTAATCACATTTAGGTATAGACCTTGGGAAGATGGGATTTAGCATTACTTACACAAAGCACGCCAATAGCGCCAGAGCAAGCAGATCAGATGAGTAGCAAGGTGACTGATTCTTTCCTGAGACATCCAATGAATAATATGCTAAGAAAAAATCTCAGGCCACCAAATAATATGTGCAGGAAAGATCTCAATTGTTTGTGAAATATGTGACAGCACTTGGTACCCCATAAAATGTTGTACCAATAATGAGCTAGGCGTAAGGACACAATTACCCCATCTTCGTTCTCTGCTTAAAGACATCCCAAAGAAAAAGGAGTTCAGAATACTTACAAAAAGGAACATGCTTTCTATAAGGTCATGGAAGTTTAATGCAACCCGTAATTGCAAATCGGACTTGTCGACTAAGGTGTAGGAAGTGATAAGCAGGGCTCACGAATTTGCATTAACTGAATGACCGTCATTTTGACTTTGTGAAAAGTGAAAATTATGAGGCATATTTAAAAGGCACAATAACTAGAATCTGATTAACTAAATGTTAAAGCAAAATAGTCCACAGAAAGCACTTCGTCTAGCTAACTCATTAGGCAGATTTTATATTAGCATACTTATTGTTAGATTGTAAACCATGCTCCCAGACTGGCTGAAAACAGCCTTTTTAAAAAGAAATAAGACAAATTTGCCTTTTCATACTTGTGCAATTTATTGTTTCTTGAGTTTAATTCCACACATTCTTTTCCCACATTTGTGTAGTACTTGTCAGTTTAGCAGCACATTCTCATATAACCTTTACATGACCTTTCACCCCTTTCACAGGTGAAAAAAAGGAAGCTTAGAAAGGTTTCCTGACTTGCCTGATGAATCAAGTAACTAATATGCATTAAACAAATTCTAAGTCAGTGAAGTCTAAATAAATATGATTTTACTTTGTTTTTTTCCTGAGAGACATGTATGTCCATACAGCAAAGATTACAAAGGAGAAAAAGGAAAAAAAAAAAAAGAGAGAAAAAAAACGCTCCTCACTTCTGGATTAACTTTTTTTTTTTTTTTTGAGGAAGATTGGCTCTGAGCTAACATCTGTTGCCAATCTTACTTTTTTCTTCCTTTTTTTTTCTAGTCCCCAAAGCCCCAGTAGATAGTTGTATGTCATAGTTGTACACCCTTCTAGTTGCTCTATGTGGGACACCAGCTCAGCATGGTTTGATGAGCAGTGCATAGGTCCACGCCCAGGATCCGAACTGGAGAACCACCCCCCCACCCCCCCCCACCCCACCCCCCCGCCGCCGAAGCAGAGTGCGCGAACTTAACTGTTACTTCACCCGGCCGGCCCTCTGCATTAACTTCTTAAACTCTTAAAGACAGTGTTTATGAAGGAATGGGGGAAGAGGGCAGGAAGGAGGGGAAGTCCATTCCTGTTGATTTTGGCTGAGCTCAACTGCAATGTAAAATTTATTATTTATGTTGTTGCTTTGCTCTTCCAATTTGAGAGGAATCATGTGAGTGCGCATATATATTATATTTTTTCACTTAATAAAATAATGACATTCTTTCCAAGTCTACCTAGCAAAAGCAGATAATTGACACCAAATTGATGTTTTGAAGTTCCCCCTAGAATCTTCTCTCCTTCTTATCTCCTTCAACTGCTCCTACAGAGGGATGTTTTGGGAGGAAATTAGATTCACTCTTTGCATAAACCAACGTATTTAGCTGGTGGCTCTGCAGGTCCAATTAACTCCTCTAACAATATGGGTGAAATGAGGTTATGGTTATGATTATAGTCAATTAGAATTGTTTTGATTGAACACTCCCTCTTGTATCCTAAAGTTAAGAAAACATAGCACTGAAATGTATTTCATGGGATGGGAGAGGATGCCTGAGGGGAAAGGGAAGAAAAGTATCCAGGTCATGATATGAAATATATAAGCACAAAGAGAAGGCTTATTTGCATAAGTAAAAAAATATTGCACATCTTTAATGTCGTTATCAATAGTATTACTATTATATTATGAAAAATAATATTGTTGATGTCAGATAAAATGGTACAAGTTGAAGGAACACAGAGCTGAGACCCAGCAGACCCACATCCTAATGTCAGCTCTGCCGCTAGTGAGTCATGACCTCTCCAAACTTACTTTGCTTTGTCTGCAAAGTGGAAATAATACTTATTTAGTTTCTGCCTCTGAGAATACAAAAAAATGTAAGATACAATTGCTGCTCTCAAACAATTTATAATACATTTGGCAAAACGAAAGAATTCATGTAAAAGATAAAAATAACCATTTGCTAAGTACTGCTCCCAAAACAGTATCAACTTGTTGATCTTCATAACAACTCAAAGAGGTGGGCATTATTATTATTTCCATTTTACACACAAGAAAACTAAAGCACAGAACAATTCAGAAACATTACAAAACTTCTCTGCTGGTTAAGTAACAGCGAGGTTTCAAGCCAACAGCTTCAGAGCATGCGCACTTAGCTACCATATGCTATAATGACAAAATGCTATGTGTTCAAAGGAGGGAAAGGTAGGATAATTAATTGGGATAATTATACACCAAGGATAGTTAAGAACTGGAGTGACAAGAGAAGTTTCCACATCATAAGAAGATGGCGAGCCAAATCTTAAAGGATGAGGAGTATTTGGATGGACAGAGGAGTAGATGATGGCAGAAGAGTGAAGACGGCAGTAGGCATAAGGTGGCAGGAGAGAAGAACCCAGATGAGCTGCAGTAGGAGATAAGTCTGAACAGGTCAACTGTGGAGAACTTTGACTATCAAGTTAAAAACCTTCCAAGCTCCCCAAACAGATGGCTCTGTTCGCCTGGTCCTCTATGTGCTAGTCTCTACAGTTGAGCTCTGCTGCTTCCAGAAAGCAGCATTTGAAGAGCAAGCAAAGACTCCGATTGCAACCACTGTGTTCTAAAGACCCCAATCAAGGTCCCAGATGGCCAGAGGAAGCCTTTTAACTAATTAGACGGAAGTGTCCTCACCAGAGGAGCACGTGGCTTGGTGAGCAGAGCATGCCTTTGCATGATTTAGAGGCGAGCCTTGGACGGATACAGCCCCATGTGTAGAGCTTGGCTGGTTCAACACAGGCTGATCTCAACCCCAAGCACACTCTCACAGGCAGGAGCATGCAAACTACTCAAACCTGTACATACCAGCCCCAATCCAATACACAACCACATTCTCTGGAATCATCCCTCAAATTTGCAAAAGTTTATGTAATTTTATATAATTGCAAAGACTGTTTATACTCAAACGTGGCAATAATCACTCTTATATGCTGTTTGGGGGAAAGAAACTTGTTGTAAATGTTTGAAAAACAATCACATGATACCTAATATGTCAAAATTCAGGGATTCTACCTATGGTAATCAATATTAAAGATTTTTTTATTTCAGAAAATTATACACAGATATGTTTACTTCGTTATAATTTATACTGGAATAAAATTAGAATCAATAACGTAATTTTGGGCACATCATTAGTAGATTATAAAGCAAAGATTAAAATGTTTAAATCTTATGTTTCTAATTTCATGGGAGAAATATTTATATCAGAAAAAAAATTTTTTTACCAGCCAAAATACAGTCATTATTTAAACAAAACTGGTTCTTTTTCAAAGCATAAATTTCTACATAAAATTTGAAAGTCAGCTACATATCTCAAATGTATTTATTACAATGTGATTTAAATGATTTATATTAAATTAAGTGTATTTATTACAATATTATTTAAATGAGTATTATTTAAATAATAATACTTATTTTGGATGATGGACATGTCCTAAAACTGAATTGTGGTGATTGCTGCAAAATTGTATAAGTTTAATGAAATTCATTGAACTCTACACACCCTCTTTTTATTGCACGTAAGTTATACCTTAAAGCTAGTTTTTAAAAAATAAGATTAAAACTGTTGGCTTTTGGTGGATGTACTACCATTTTTTTTCATTTACTTTTTATATTTTTCAAGATTTTCCTATTTTTTACAATGGAATGTATTACCTACATAATTAA
Source organism: Diceros bicornis minor (assembly GCF_020826845.1). NCBI lineage: Eukaryota > Metazoa > Chordata > Mammalia > Perissodactyla > Rhinocerotidae > Diceros > Diceros bicornis. Next base: position 73,326,281 of record NC_080745.1, read on the forward strand.
AAAATTATTTCAGTGCAATTCAGTTTTACATACACATTTATCTAGCACACATTCTGTGCTTAACATTGTGATAGAATCTAAGTTGTGTGAAATAAAAAGATAACATGTTGTCCCTTAAAGAGTTTACTATTGAATGAGTATAAAAAATGTAAGCAACTCTTTATTTTTGTCAGAATGAAATCACCTTTCAGTCAAGTTGCAAGTAACAGGTGCTGGTAGCTGAATAAAAGAAACAATTAATGATTGACCAAAGGGAAGGGGCAAAGGAAATAGTGGCAGGAATTTTAATGAGTCACCTGGAGAGTAATGCACGTGGCCGTATCCTTAGTTGGAATAAATGAATTAACATTTGTTTGAAAGAAAGGTTTAGTAGCAAAAGTAAACATTCTTCATGTTTAACACACATAGTTATATCCCCTAGAAAAAAAATAACCTTGAGGAGACAGGAAGATTTTACAAAGAGCTGGCAGAAAGACGGATAGTTGGCAGAGGAAAGAGAATTTTCCATCCTATGGGGAAATGAAAAACATGTCAGTTTGTACTTTATCATTGAAAAAGAAAACAAAAATAAAAGCAGAATTATCTGTTTCAAAAAATAGTTGTTTCTCTAACGAGGGTGAGTGGGGCAGGGGTAGTTAACCTCCCCGAATTGCAGGAGAATGCAGAGAAAAAGCTTCCTTTTTGAAGGCAGTTACCTCTCTAGAGAAAAGATAATGGAGCTAAACCAAGCATGCCCAGGTTATTCTTTGCAAATTTACCAATCAGACATATTATTCCACCTCTCTTGGGCTGGAGTCACTAAAAGGGGTGGAAAAAAACCAGGAGCTATACCAGATGAGCTCTTTCCAGGGAAAGGATTGCCAGCAATTCTTCATCATGACAAGTGATACACAAGAAGCATATGTGAAGCTTCTTAAAAATGTGGATTTCCAGTCCAAATACATGGATATTGTACCTCAACAGATTCTGAGAGAGACTCATGATCTGCATTTAAAACATGTATCACACCACTGCCCCCCACCGCCATACCCCAATCTGCAGAATCTATTGCAATAGGTCTATAGACCACACTATTAAAACACTGCACCAACTTAGACTAGGTGTGAATGTGTGGAACTAACAAAATAATGAATGTCAATACCTACAAAGCCTTATTAATTATTTACCAGTATTCTCACTATCAATCATTAAATTAAGATTCTAGTTGCATACTAGTTCCAAGAGTAATAATATATTTATAGAAGAATTTCTCGTCCTTTGATTTGATTGATCCAAAGAAAAATCTGAGGAAACTATTGCATATACTAGGTATTTAATAACTTCTAAGGTTTCTCAGTGACCTAAATACCATTTCTTTAAGTGATTCCCAAAATTGTATTTGCCAGGAAAACTATCCAACAAGAAATCTCCATCCCATCAAAAATGACATATAAGGCCTTACAATCTTGAGTCATATCCCAGGTTTCTTAAAGAAATAATATTTTGCCTCTCCCCAGATCTGTTAGCTGCAGGTACACAAACTTCATCCTTTCCCGTTCATACTTAACCAGACATTCAGTATGAAGAGGTGGGAGGATGTGGTTTCCAAGAAGGAGCCACAAGCTTTGAGAGCTGCCCATATTTCTTTTTGCAGAGGCTTCAATGGGAATCTTTACTTGGCAGGTTACTGCTTAAAATGTCATCTTCTAACTGCTTTGATTAATTGTGGTATCATGCTTTGGATGAACCAGTTGGGGAAAGAAGTTCATCTAATTTTAAGAGGGGCCTTTCACGCTCAGAGGAAATTACCTTGTCCCAAACGAAAGGCCTTGACATCATTAGCCAGTTCAGGTACCACATGTTACTTTTAAATTAAAGTGGTACATTATGGAGGTGTTCTTTAATTTTATCATTTATGATAAACTATTGTTTGAAGAACAAAAAATGGGCCATCTCTTGGCAGAGCTCAGCAAGGCTGTGCCTCTGCTGGCTCAGGCTTTCTGAGTTATTCTATGATCAGATACAACCCTGCTCATCCAGGTTTCCACCCAAGGCAACCACAACCCCCTATGCTCAGCCTGACTCATTGTGGAGGAAGCGCCCCCTGGGGAAATCTTGTCTGGACTTTGATGACTGCATTTAGTCTCAGAGCCTAGGGATAAATTAAAGCAGAGAAGGATCCTGAGGCACTGCCTGAGAGGTGGGCACTACCCGGCTGTCCTGCATGAAGACTTTTTGTAACAATTTTAGTTCAAACATTTTACTAATGATAGCAGTAATGATATTATAATAACCACAGTTTGAGGTACATACTACAAGCCAAGCATAGTGTTAATTGCTATATCTTATTTAATTCTCATAACAGCTTTGGGAGGTGAACATTATTATTCTACCATTACCCTTTTATAGGTGAAGAAACTGAGGCTCACGGTGGTAAAATTATTTGTTCCAGGCCGTATAGCAGTGGTGCTAGGAACCAGGATTGTCTGAATCCAAAGCCCACTTCTTATTTAGTGTGTGCTCCTGCATCATTACATCAATCTACCAGGGCAAGTTTAATGGGGTACAGGAGAATTGTGCCAGAGGACCTGGGTTCTTTGTTGAGTGACCATCCCATCATGTGCACAGGAGTATTAAGAGTACACTGGTCCAAAAACATCCCCATATGTTAATGTGGACCTAAGATTCTTTTGAGTAACATTGAAAAGTAAGGTTGGTATTATCATGCTCATTTTAAGACAAGGAAATTGAGGTTCAGAATAAAAATAATATGCCTAGGGCCTTGGCTGGTAATCAGCAGAGCCAGATCCAGTGCTGGTACCCTTTGCACCAAATGCATTTTCCACCATACCTTACAGAACTAGGCAGATAGAGAGGACACACAACGAAGACAATATGTTGGAGAAAATTGAGAACTTTGATCTCTTTCTGTCTGAGTCATTTCCTTCTTATACTCAGATGTTGAGAAGGAAATATTTGGAATTTGCAGGAGTGTAAACATCTGTGCATGCATGCACACAGCTGTGGGAGTGTGGGAGGTGGAATATGTAGATGGTCCTCATGCCCCTTGCCCAGACTCAGGCACATGGGGCTAGGGACAGAGAAGCTTCACGCATTTAGACTAGGGCTCAGCCATCTTTATTTTCCCCTTGTCATCGATCTTGGCAGCCACAGAAGAGAGTGACCTGACTTGAGGGAGGGGGAGGAGGGGAGAGAAGTACTCAGAAATGAAGAAGGGGGCTTTATTTGATTCAACCAGCCAAAATTATAAAAATAAGTTTTTGAGGGTTTTTTCCATTGAGAAACTTTAATAGGGTAGGCTTTGTAAGTGACAAACGGAAGACGTCATTTTTTCCTCACCATCTAGTGCTGCTTTGGCCAGGTGGACGGGAGGTGTGACTACAGGAACGCAGATATGTCAGCCAAGTCAATTTTGTTTTTTATTCTTTCCAAATTTCCTCAAGCAAGGTGATTGCCAGAAAAGACCAGTGGGCCATATAGTTACATTTTCCTCTTTTATCAGGGCCAATTGCTTCAGAATTTATGTTTGGCATATGAGGTTTCCCATCATAGTCAGTAAAAATGTAGGGGTCTAGAGTTCAGAAGAACAACACTAAACATTCTTTTCCTTGGAAGCCAATGTGGAGCTGAGCAGGAAAAAATAACAAAATTTCAGCTTGTCGTTAATGCGGCTGAGAATTGGAATACAATGGAGGTCTAGGCAGAGAACAATAATTGAGAGCTGCTCTTGTGCTCCCAACCAGGCTTGACTCTGAAGTGACCACCCTGGGGCAGCCCAGGTATGGAGACCAAACTTAGACTGACATCACAACTGGATAAACAGCACACCATACGCAGAAAGTGCTAGGTCCTTACTGCTAACAAGTATATTGCAAGGTGGGAATTTACAGGCTCATATATTCAGACATAACAGATTTGAATTCTATCTTGGCCACTCAATAGTTGTGTTAGCTTTGGCAAGTTATTTAACTTCCTTAAACTTTATCATGTGTAAAATAAAAATAATGCCACATGAGTGAGAGTTAAGATAAAAATTAATACAAAAAGGCAAAAAGAGAGCTTAGCATAATGCCTGACATGTAATATATTCTCAATGAATGTTAGCTATTAATATTTAAAAATAGGAAAAAAATATCAAGACTAAGCATTATCAGGTGGGACTCAAGAATGCATACAGAAATTAGAGATTTGATTGCAACCCAAACAGGGCGATTGTGGGGGAGGAAGGATGTCCAAGGAATCTTCAACCAAACGAAACAGAGGAGAGAATAGGTCTGAAGCAGTAAGTGTGAACTAGGTCCTGGAGTAATTTCAAAGCTGATCCATAGGTCTGGAGGCTCCTTTCTGTCCAGGTCCTTTGGCCGCTCTCAAATGTGGGCCTAAAATTCTTAAAGAAGGAGCAGTCAAGTGGACATCAAAGGATGCAAATAGCCAAACAGATGTCCTCTTTTATTTTTCAAAACCACAGCAGCCACTCTAGTCTCTTCCTCCTCATTGTAAGATTTTTCTTTTATCTTGTCAAACTTCATCACAAAATGGGATCGTGGTTACAGCAACTCTTGCTGTGTTTTGAGTCTATTGGAGCCCATCTTTTTCCATTATGGGAACCCCCTACCCACAGTCCCCACAGAGTATTTGATTTAACCTGTGATCCCATTCCACTCCCACCCCCCGACCAGTCTCAGCTGATTGCATCATGAGTGACACCTGTGTAGGAGTGGGCCCTCAACGGACTGAGAACTGCTTGGCTTTAAAAAAAGGAATAAAGTTAACGAGACTCCTTGCATTTGGCGATTTCAACCGAGAAGCACGCAGGGAAATTCCGGATGGTACAATTAAACGTCCTGAAAGTGCATTACTGGCTCATGTGCACAACACTTTTAGGAAAGGCAGAGTACAAGAAGAAGCAGATGAGGTGAAATAGAATGGAGCAGAGGAGCGGAGAGACTCAGAGAAGCCATGAGGAGGAAGATGATAGAGTCACCGCACTGCAGAATCATCATTTGGGAGATTTGCTTCTTCATCTTTCTGGGGCCTGGGGTCCAGCTTTTTCCTGAAACTTTGCTTTGGCTCTACCCAATACCTCCCTCCACGGATTTTATTTGAGCTTTTTTTTTTTTTTCTTGCCACAATGATAGTCCTCAAGAGAACAGAAGCCCTGTGTTGATTCTAAAGCAAAGGCAGAGAAGAACCAACTGAATACCAGGTTTCTTTTCCTAGAGGATCTCTGCACACTGGCTGATGCTTTGAAAATGACCCAGAAAAATCATATGCAAAATATCAACAACTGGCTGAGATAGTCCTGGGGGAGGGCCACCTTGAATCCAGTCCCATGAAGTGAAGACACCTCACTTTTCCCCAGCAAGGCATTTTCTGGTGCAGTAGAGAGGTCCCACGACTCAGAGAGAATAAACACAAGATCTGCAATTGCACAGACAGTGGTGTGAAACCCAACTTGTGGCCTTGGGCCAGTTATTGTTTTGACCCAATAAGGAAGATATTTATTTATATTAGGCTCCTATTTGTTTATTTGCTTGCTTGTTTCTGTCATTATGGTCTCACGGATTCTTATTTTATTCCGTGGGTAATAACTCATTTTGTCATTCCTTTCATGCTCTAATTGCCCCCAATTTGGCCAGCGGGGCCCTTCAAGCTGGCTTCTGTGTCTTTTTGGCACATCTCCATCATTCCTTGAACACTTCTTTACTTTCTGGTAAAACTTCATGTTTCAGGCTCATCTTGTGCTTTCTTTCCCCTGACCCAAGGGTAGCCATTTCCCCAAGATCTGGTTTCTATGAGTGGAGAATAATATTTAGAAACAAAGATCTAGATGGTAAATAGATTTATTGCTAGTGGCATGCCATTGCTGTTGGCCTACATTTATTCCTATTTCTATTTATTAAAAAACCATGAGATCATACTAATATCCCCGATTCCAATTCAGCACCATCTGATACCTTCCAGTCTTGCCCCTTTTCACTCCCCTACCCCCTTCTCCAATACCATAAAAACTTGAGCCAGTGATTTTACCTCTCTGAGCCAATTGCTCCCTCTGTAAAGTAAGGATAATAATAAACTCCTTGCTTGGCTTTGTGCAGGTTAAATGCAATGGTGTTTATCACCTTCCTTGCACAGTCCTTCACTGTTACAGGCTTGCCGCAAGTCCACCTGGTTCACTGTGTGAATGAGACAAAATACGCTGCCTCCAGGGGACAGCCTGGCAAGTGCAGCGTAGGCTGGCTTTCTGACCCAACTCTCTCTCCCTAGGCTGGGGCTTTTGTGGAGTTTGCAACTTGAATAATGGTAACACAGGAAGCCCTGCATCACAGCCATTCAGTAAGTGGTTATTGTTAGGATAGATACATGCACATATTTTTCTTGCAAATGTTTCATAAATAGGAGATCAGATGGGGGCCAAACAAAAGCATCACCAAGGGTTCAGCCTGATAGGAAACTCAACGCAGCCCAGAGCTCTGGCAATTGAGCCAAGTATATCTCCTCGATCATAATGGAAAAGGTTTTGCACTCCCTGGATCGTTTTTTTGTTTTGTTTTGTTTTGTTTTGTTTTGTTTTGTTTTGTTTTGTTTTGTTTTGTTTTGTTGAGGAAGATTGGCCCTACGCTAACATATGTTGACAATCTTCCTCTTTTTTCTTTTTTTCTCCCCAAAGCCCCAGTACATAGTTGGATATCATAGTTGTGGTGTTGCAGCTCTTCTATGTGGGGTGCCACCTTAGCATGGCTTGATGAGTGGTCAATAGGTCCACCCCAGGATCCGAACCAGCAAACCCTGGGCTGCCACTGAAGCGGAACACGCGAAATTAACTGCTACGCCACCGGGCCAGCCCCTCCCTGGATCATTTTTTAATGTGATGCCTCATTATATCTCATCTTAAACTCTGAATCAGAAGTAGGCTGAAGTGAAAATAAAACCCATTTCTGTCATCCAAAGGCTCAACTACCAGCCAAGAAGCAGTTGACCTTCCTGGATAAATCAGAGTGCATAATTCAAAACGACACTAAATTGGGAGCAGTTCACTTACTGTCATGTGTGTGGAGCATAAAGCTTGCCGGCAGATGTGTGGGTTATAACCTGGTGGAGTGAGCACTGCTGGAACGTTCCACTCACTTCCTTTGAAGACAGAAAAATCAGTTCATCTTCAGGCCCCTCAGATGCAAACAGGGCTTGACTGACTTTCAATCTATTGGGGAGAAGCCTAATAAGTCTAACTCAATGCCACAAAGAGTAGCTCTGAGCTATAGAGCATTAGAAGTAACACAGGCTTCTAAAGTGGCATTTTTCTGTGGAGGACAGCAAGGCTGTTAAAATCACATCTGCATTAGGGATGGGGTGGAGACAATGTGGGCAGTCCCCTCTCCTCTTTAAGGGGTCCACGCTACACAGTGTTACAGTGACACAAAACTCCAGGCCACGGCAGCAACTGCTCAGCTGCATCGCATCCTGTTTAACCTTTTGATGGGAGAAGTGAAAGAACTCAGAACCACGTGGTATCTCACCACCTGAGCCAGGACAGTGACGCCTAAAGAGTGTCTGGGGGGATGCTGGGAATTAAAGAATAACATCCAAGAGACATTGCTGCTCCCAGAGTTGGCATCTTCCATTCCTGTGCTTTCAAGAACTTGAAAATCCTCAGGCTCATGAAGACATCAATCTAACCCCTTATCTCACATGATGCAGGCCATGCAAAAGTCAAGTGAGTTCTCTAACGTTTGTTTTCAGGATTCTGCTCTCCCAAAACAGTGTTTAGGCACCAGACCCCTGTCAAGGAAAAGAGGAGCTTTTCATAAAATAAGTCGGACAGAGCCTGCACAGAGTGTGCATCCAGTAGGTGCCAATAAATGTGCTCTCCTTTCTTCCTTGTGTAGGACCCCCGTTCCTCGCCTAGTGAGCATGGAAGAGGGAATGGGTTCTGTCCAGAAGAGAACTAGGTCTGAGGATTCCCCAGGTCACTAAAAGAAGCCTGCTGCCTCATCAATAGCCAGGGATCAGAATCTCCCTCACCCTCTGCCCACTTCAAGGATCCAGGTTAATTCCTACCCCAAGTGGGAGGGAAGTGTCATCACCCTGGAAATGAGAGAGGAGTCTCCGTTGACAGCTCTGTGCACAGGCAGTGGATGGAGCCTTTAACTGACCATCACAGGGAAGGCTCTCCCGCCACATCTGTGCCCTCCACCCAGGGCCGCCACAGAGGCTAGGCCTGGTATTCAGAAGTGGACAGAGCACAATTCAAGCCCACTGCCCCATTTACCAGCTGTGTCACATGGGGCAGGTCACTTACCATTGCTTCACTAGTAAAATGAGGAGCTTTGTATGTGTTTCATAAGGCTGAGGTGAGGATTAAATGTGACCATATAGGAATTATACATAACAAATGTTAAATTTTATCACTTTCACTTCAAATTCAACCACTTCAGGTGCATTGCTATAAATTAATCTTGTCTTTCTCCCACACACAGTCAAATATTTTACTGCCTTCTCACAGAAGTATGATGTCAAGATACCAACACCTCAGTGTCAATTTCCTACGTGAGAGTTAAGCTAGTTTCCTACATGAGAGAAGTGGTCTGGGAAGCTGGAGAGTCCAGAAGAGAGAGGACAGAAGAAGTGGCAAAAAAACACGAGGCTGGAATTTCCAAAGACACCCTTTGTTCCATTTTGCAGGATTTCCCAAACCTCAAAGTGCTCCTATTCCATAAGCAGGAAAACAGAAGGCCATCGCCAGGTGTTACCTCATTAACACGAATGAATAGTAAAGAAGCAAAACCCCACAGCCCATTGTATGTGAGGGATTGACTTTGCAAAATGAAGAAAACTCAGATTTCTAAACCAAGCAAGAAAACAAAAACTGGGGCTCAGACCATCATTCTACAAAGGGAAAAAATGAGAAACAGAAAAAGCGAAAACTAAGACAAAGAAGCATCCAGCACTGAGGACATTCTCTGGATTTTAGCTCTGTGCATCTAGGCAGTTTGAGTGCATAGAAGGTCCCTGAAGAACTCAGAAGTCAAACTAAACTATAGGCAACTGTTTTCAAAATCCAGCACAGAATTCTTCCTAGATTGTGAGACTCAACAGCTTTAAGGTGCAATGTGGCTATAAATGGAGTTAGACAGCTGGGTTTAAATGTTGGGTTGACTGCTAGCTGGGCAAGTAATTAATACTCCCAGTCTCAGCTCCACCCTTCGTACAGTGGGAATAGTAATAATAGGTTCTATTTCACAGCATTGTTGGGAGGGGTAAATGTGATAATGAATTTAAGATACTTAGCTAAGCGTTTGACATTTAAGTACTTGATAAATGTCTTATTGTTGTTATTATCATCATGGTCCTCTAACTCGTTAAGCAGGAAATAGAGGTCTTAGAAATGACATCACAATGGAAAGTGGTGGGAACCATCATAGACAGCAAACCAGCATCTACCCCATGTTACCCCTGGTGAACTCTACTACTGTGGTCAATTAAAGATCAAATATCTTAAAAAAAAAAACAGAGTCTTAGCCTATTTTAATGCATTAAAAGGCTATAGAAATAGAGCAAAAATAGTATTTAAAAATTTGTAACTAGAAATAAGGGTCACCATCACCCAAACTTCCCCAGTCCCTACCGCCCAGTGGGGAAGCTGCCCCACATAAGAGGCCCCTCCGTGAGCCAGAGAAAGCATCAGTAAACACTCCACCAACAGAAGACAAGTGATGCTGTGTCCCTGTACCCACACATCCCTGCAGAGGCCTTTGGGGGTGGGGGAGACTCGGTCAAGAGCCTCAGCAGGGCTGGCAAGTGCTCTATGAACCTCACGGGACAGGCAGTTACAGGATTCTGTGGACATGACTTGTCCTTACTACTAGAAAAATTTTAAGTTGCAAATATATACCAGCATGACAAATGGGGGAGCACCAAATGACCATTAGGATTATAATATGTGTGTGAATAAACCATCGGAATAGCCTCTGCAAATAAATGGCCATATAAATGCTAATATTCCCACCTATTACTAGTAATAATAATGCATCATCTGGCTGAAACAGTTCCTTAAGTGCCTTATGTTCTCTGCTGGAATCAAGTCATTAATCCCATTTATATAGCTAATGGGGAAGCCCTGAGTCCAGATGAAAGTCCTGAAGGAAAGTACTGGAATTAATGATGAAGGGGAATCATTTTTCTCTACAGCTATAAGGTTGCTTTGCCTAATAGCACTTTTTACCCCTGAACTGTACTTTAAATACTGAATAATCTACCCAGGAAAGAAATGGTTAATATACCCACGTCAATAATTTTCGAGTTGTTCAACCCAACATTGCTAGGATCACACAGTAACGCTGGTGCCTTAATATGTCTCCTCGCCTAGAGTCTCCATATTCCAATCAGCCTGTGAAAGCTGGTGAGCTTTTACAGTGTGCCAGTGACCCAGGACAGCGTCCCCATGTCACACCATGCCATGCTGGCCCCTAGCTCTGCAAGCTGATGCAGTTGTAGTCTGCGACTCTCTTCCACAAGAGAAAATAGTAGCGCATAACGGTTACATGTTTTAGTGAACTCCAGGGTCAGACAGACCCGGGTCACATCCCAGCTTTACCAGCACCTGAGGTTTCTGGGTCAGTTAACATCTTTTAGGCTAGTTTTTCTTGTCTTTAAAGGGGATGGGGAAGTAAGAAATACTCTTGGGATTACTTGTATAAGTATTTACTAATATTAGTAATGAGTGATTGTAAGAAAAGAAGGGTTGGAGGGAGGGAGAGGGGAAAGCCGCTACAGAGAGGACTCCCTGAGAGCCAGGTCTTTACTCAGGAGGGCTGTGAGAGGACAGATTAGAGGAACTGCCCCAGAGCCCAGGTCTTGCCTCCCAGAGTCTGTCCTAGTTCTCTGTCACCGAAACCTTCACCAGCAGGAAGCTGAACCTAAACCAAGCTCCTTTTAGGAGCAAGATCAGGGGGCCCTTTGAGCAGCAGCGACAGCTTTTGCTTTCTGATGGGGAAGGTGGGGTACACGGTGTGAGGATGTGTAAAGAACACAAAAAGAGGGAGACGCTGAGTCTGTCTTTTGCCACGCTCGCAACAGAGAACATCTCTGCTGAGCCTCTGCGTCCTTGCTCTGCAATTACAATCCTAATTAGAGGGGGAGGTTACAGCAAAGGAGCCTAATGCAGCTGAGTGACTGTCATTAGCCATTCTGCCCACACAAAACCTCTGGGGGAAGCACTGCGGGATTCCGCAGCATCAATAGGCAGATACAGTTACAGGCAGCTTCTCTCCATATTTCGTGCCCAGCAGGCGGTGGAATGGGTGGACCACACCTTAGCCCCAGAGAGACTCTCAGGCCTCAGGCCTCATGTTTCCATAAACATAAAATGGGAGGCCTGAGCCCCTGCTTTCGGGCCACATGCTTTGGTCTAAATAGAGTGACCATGCAATTTATTATCCTTAAAACACTGGTGAAAAGAAAGCACTGGCCATAATTACACTGAGACAATAAGCATAAACCGGGGCTGTCCTAAGAAAGCAAGGACACGGTGGTCCTAAGCGTCAGACATACTGCTGAAGCAGAGAGTGATTCTCTAGCTAGGCTTCACACCGTGGGAACCCTCACAAGAAGCAGGGAATGGCCGTCATGCTGGTTAGCCTTCTCCCTTTGAAAACTATCTTAATTGTTTTCTCCCTTTTAGAAAAAGAAAGAAAGAGAGAGAGAGAGGGACAGAGAAAGGAGAGAGAGAGAGAGAGAAAGAAAGAAAGGAAGGAGGGAAGGAAGGAAGCAAGGAAGGAAGGAAGGAAGGAAGGAAAGATAACATTTTAAAATAAAATATATCAGAACTATCAATTTAAAAATAAGCAAAACCAGGGGGCTGGCCCGGCGGCAAAAGCGGTTAAGTGCACGCTCCGCTGCAGCAGCCCGGGGTTCGCCGGTTCTGATCCCAGGCGCTCACCGACGCACCGCTCAGCAAGCCATGCTGTGGCGGCGTCCCATATAAAAAAGTGGAGGAAGGTGGGCAAGGATGTTGGCACAGGGCCAGTCTTCCCGAGCCAAAAAAGGAGGAGGATTGGCAGATGTTAGCTCAGGGCTGATCTTCCTCACAATAAATAAATAAATAAATAAGCAAAAACAGAAAAGTACAAAGAAAGATTACTGAAAATATCACCAGTGTGTAGGGTGGGGAGGGAGACAGTAGCACCATTTGGTGAAAATCATTTTTTTCCACATTTCCATACTTGAAGAAGAAATACATAAATGAAAGGACGGGTAGAAAGACAAAACAATTTTATGAAGAACGAATCATACTTCACTAGATCTTTTTAATAAAAGGAGTTGAATTTAATTTTACATGGTGCTCAAAAAAAAGGAAATTGAAATGAAACCTAGAGAAATGTTGAACTTCACATAAATGTTTCTTATTACAAGAAAGATGAGTTCCTATATCAAAACTCCCCAGGTCCCCACACCACTGCACACACTAACCCCCTCCTGACATGACTCCAGTCCCCTGTAGGAATAACTTGGACTAAACTGAAAGCAGGCTGCCTTGACAGTGAGTCTGGGGAATACAAAGATAGTGCCTCTGCCCCAAAGAACCTCCTTATGATCCTACAATGGGGTCACCCTTCCCTCACCTGGTTGGTGAAAGGCACCCGTTCAGAGCAAATATGTTGCCAGGAGAGGTTGGTCTGGTGCAGTAAAGAGACAGCACGTGGCTAGAAGTCAGAGGACCAAGCCCCTTCATATAGGCCTGCAGTAGAAAGTTGTCCCTACAGCTTTTTGAGCCTTAGGGTTCTGTCATCTGCAAATAGTTACATGAAGAACAAATAAGAGACTCAGGGGTGATGAGGGGGCAGGGGTGGCTTTGAAACTGATGACTGGAAGGTCTGGGTGGGACAGTAGCCCATTTAGTCACTGCTTCGGGAGCAAAGAGCGAGTGGATGACACAGTGGGACAGGTCACATGCCATGACCTTGGCCACATTATTTGTTACTTAACCTTCCTGAGACCCAGTTTCCAGATCTTTAAAATGAGAATAATAACAGAACCTAACTCATAGGGTCATTGTTAGGATCACAAGACAGCCTGTAAAAAGAGCTCAGCGTGTCATCTGGCTCATCAAAATCATTAAGAAATTCCAACTAACAAAATAAACTAAAACAAGTAAGTTTTCATGATGAGGTCGGGGGAAGTCCAGGGATGGGCCACTTGCTAGGATGGACAGACCTGAATGGAGTTTGGCAGCGGGGACTGGGGCAGCCCTAGAATAGCACTGTGGAGACTTGAAATGAAAATGGGGAGGAAAAGTAACTTTCTCCAATCAGGTCTTCACCTAAGCCAGCCTTGCCAAGCGTGGCTGTTGTCTAATATTCACAGTTCACTTAACGTTCTGCAAACCACTACATGTGCTGGAGATTCATCAGTGTGGCTTGGAAGTTATGAACCTACACTTTGGACTCAATCATCCGTAGATATGAATCCAAGCTCCACCTTGGATGAGCTGTGTGACCACGGGCAAGTTGCTTAACCTCCCTGAGCCTGATTCTTCATCTGCCAAATGGCGATAATGATCAATTTCATAGAGGTGTGGGGAGGAGTAAATGAGATTGTATGTGAGGTATGTCTCCCATAGGGCCTGTTACCAGGAGTAACTCAATAAATGGTAACTCCTATTATTAATATTTTTATCTGTCCCTGCCTTTGAAAAGTTTATAGTATAGTTGAAGGGACAAAGCTAATACACTAAAAGTCAAGCCCACAGTGGACGCCAGAGAACTGTCTGAAATTAGGGAAACATCCAGTCAATACGTATTTACTGAGCATATAGTATGTGCCAGACGTTGTGCTGGTAGCTGGAGACAGAGTAATGAATAAAATAGCCGGACTCCGGCTCTTACATCCAAGGGTACTGGGGCCTCACCCAGCTGCCTTCCACTGCTGAAGCCCTGTACTGCCCCAGACCCAAAAGGCTGAAAGTGGAGTCGTCTCTCTAAAAAGCATCCATCTCTCAAATAGGCAGGAGGAAAGGGATCTTCAGGCGCTCACTGTCTATTTGCCATCTCCCTCTTAGCTAATATAACCTGCAGGAAATTGCAAGAAGCTCAGATAATTCCCAGATCTAAAATCTCAGAGTCAAGAGCTGTAGTTTGGGGCCTGATTGGCATCCATGAATATGCAGCAGCACGAGCCTCTTGCTTGGGGTGTCTGCCCTTTGATGGGTGTAGGGGCTGTGTTTGTGGCTGTACATCATCCCTTCCTGAGCGGAGTGCACAGTCAGGAAAAGCAGGCCTCAGAGCCGCAGGGGCAGGAAGAGCCACACCTCGTCTCCAGTCCCTGACATTCCTTATCTGCAACTGAATCTCACACAGAGCTTTCTCATCTTGGAACTTTTTTCAGTTTTGTTTTGAAACACAGAACAGTGATATGACATTTTCATTTCCTCCTGCCTTATTTTTGAGTGATGGGAAGCAAATGATTTAACTGTAAAGTGTTTCTACTAATAACCTTCTCAGGCTCAAAAAGTCCCAAAACAGCAAACACCCACAGAAATACTGCAGTCTATGCTGATCTTAAAAGCAGAGCCAAATTGCTTATACTTCAGAGATTCAAGAGCAATGGAGTTTAATCTTAGATATTAGCAGGCAATTCTATTTTCAATGTAAGGACATTTGTGCCAATAAGAGGCTTTCTGAAATATAATTTAAAAGATACCTGCCCCTCTTCTCTCATTTTGGCAGCAAGGAACTGCCTCGAGAAAAGGCTCAGCAGCCCATCTGGCCGCATGGATTTGGCATCACCACCATCGTCTCCCTCACCAACCGAGAAGTTCTCTTTGGTTCAGTCCCAGAACCTTCTTGGACTTTGTTGATGGGGCCAGGAAGTTCCTTCCAGTGTCAGGGGCACCTCCTTGAAGGAGGAAGCCAGTCTTCAAGGCCCAGGCTGGACTGGGCCCTGACTGAGCGCCATCCCCAGGAGATGGTGCAGAATCTCCGTCCAGCCCCTGGGCTTCTGAGAGCTGAGTCTGGGACCACTAGGGGCAGCAGGAGAGATAGCACCAAAGGCCACAGCTGTTCCTTTGGGTACCCAGAAACATATTCCAGAAAACCTCTTACCGACATTATAGATGCCCCTAAAATTAAAATAGAGTTGCCTGCTAATGTCAAATACTCAGCAGCAGGGTGCTACTTTACAGATCTAAAGAGACATTATATCATAGCGGTTGGAGAGAAGGGTTCTTGTTGTCAGACTAGACCTGAGGAGGGAAGAACCAGGCCCCAAAATGGAACAGAGAGAGTGAGGGAACCAGCACTCCCTGAACATCCACCCTGATCAACAAGGCCAATTGCTGCTTCACAATAGACACTCACGTCCCACGAGTTACACGTTATTATCCTCATTTCACAGATGAAGAAACCAAAGCTCAGAGAGGTTAAGTCACTTGTCTAAGGTCACAAAGCCAGATGCAGAATGCAAAGCCAGGTCTTCTGACTCCTCCCAGGGTTCTTTTTACTCCACAGGCTACCTCAAGAGATTCACGTCCTGGCCCCAGCTCCAGCTCTGAGTGGCCACAAGTAGGACCTTGCACCCAGCAGAGGGGTGAAAATCAGGGCCAGCCTGCATAAGGGATGGAGCAATTGATTATACCCATGGAGAGAAATCCAATTGCTCTAGAAAGACCTCAGAGAAGCCTGTCCCAAACCTGAGGTGCCTCGGATTTGGCTGGAGATGTCAGAGAACAGTTGGTGGCCTCTTGCAGGGAAATGTCTCTGGAGACCACCTGACTATAAGGCCCCTTCCCAAGGAGGCTAAAAGGTGACACCCTTCTTCAGCTGGCCTGTTATAGATGTTCTGGGAACAGGAGAAAGTTCCAGGTGACTTCTGAAGGTCTCTATCCACCATGGACAAACAAGACCAAGCTTTAAGGCAGACCGTGTCTCAAATCAAGTGCCGGAAGTACCTCTGGAATCAGAACTGAGATCAATAGTTCCGACCATAAATCACAGAGACAAGTCCCCTAATGTCTCTGTGCCTCAGTGTCCTCAGCTGAAAACAGGCTCTCTTAGTTCAGCTCTCATGAGGACCCAATGATAAGAACAAGACACGCATATGCTTTGAAAAGACAAATAGTCTCAACACGCAAGGCACATATGACTACAAGGAGAAAAAATGTATGAGGCATAAGACTGAAACTAGAAGGTAAAATATGACTTTAAAAAAGGATAAAAGAGAAGAGAATGATTAAAGGTCCATTCAGTTTGATAACGTATATAACACAATAATATTTTCTCTGTGTAATTTTTTTCAATTCTTTTTTATATTTTATTTTTTTAATTGATGTTTTAATAGTTTATAACATTGTGAAATTTTTGGTTGTACATTTTGGTTGTAAATTTTGGTTGTACATTTGTTTGTCCATCACCATATATATGTCTCCCTTCACCCCTTGTGCCCACCCCACACCCCTATTGCCCCTGGTAACCACAATACAGTTTTCTCTGTCCATGTGTTGGTTTATATTCCACATATGCGTGAGATCATACTGTGTTTGTCTTTCTCTTTCTGGCTTATTTCACTTAACATAATACCCTCCAGGCCTATCCATGTTGTTGCAAATGGGAAGATTTTGTCTTTTTTTATAGTTGAGTAGTATTCCATTGTATATATATACCACATCTTCTTGATCCAATCATCAGTTGAGGGACATTTAGGTTGCTTCCACTTCTTGGCTATGGTGAATAATGCTGCAATGAACATAGGGGTGCATAGGCCTCTTTGGATTGTTGATTTCAGGTTCGTTGGATAGATTCCCAGTAGTGGGATGGCTGGATCATAGGGCATCTCTATTTTTAGTTCTTTGAGGAATCTCCATACCGTTTTCCATAGAGGCTGCACCAATTTGCATTCCCACCAGCTGTGTATGAGGGTTCCTGTTTCTCCACATCCTCTCCAACATTTGTTGTTTTTTTGTCTTGGTGATTATAGCCATTCTAACGGGCGTGAGGTGATATCTTAGTATTGTTTTGATTTGCATTTCCCCGATGATCAGTGATGTTGAACATCTTTTCATGTGTCTACTGGCCATCTGTATATCTGTGTAATTTTTTTAAATGCAAACATTTGTGAAAAGGTCAGAGGCCATCTTTTATGGTGAGTTCATCTATAAACACCAGTGTTTCTCAAGATGCAGTATCAAAATGCCTGAGTCAGAATCCCCTGGGGCACTTATTTTAAAAAGATTCCTGGGCCTCACCCCTGACCTGTTGAACCAAAATCTCTGTGGGTGAAGCCCACGAATCTGCACTTTAATAAATTTCCCTAATGGGGCTTATGCAGGTGGTCGATAGACCCCACTCTAAGAAACCCTGCAGCAGCACCTTCTAATCACATTGCTATCCCAGAAAGAAGCATGGCCACCACAATTAATGAATGAGTAGAGGAAAGGATGAGTCAGGCAAGTGTTTCTGCTTAACTGAGGGCCCCAGGAACGCTTGCTGTGTCACGGTGGAGGATGCTGATGCTTGTAGTGAGATACAAGATTATCACTCCCAATATACAAAACTGGGGGAGAGCATTGGGCGATGGAAACTAATCCAAAGCTTACATGAGTTCACACCTTCAGCTCCCATTAAGCCCCAAACTATTTTACCTGAGAATGAAAGGACCCACTATAAACTTAAAATAACAACTGACTACGTACGCGTGTGTTTATACATATGTATGTGTGTGTACTTATGTATTTACAAGCCTCCTCTCTTCTCCATCCCCCTCCTCTAACCCTACATCAACTTCTAATGAATAAAATGGTAAAATGTTATCTTCATCTCCTGCTGCAGCCACGATTCCTATTATGGAAAGTAACCTGAATGCTTTTGATATTAAAGTTGGAAATGGATTCTAAGCTTACTTTCCTGGACTTGTGGGCATGTGGGCTGGTATCCTTATGTGAGGTTTCCACATGTTTCAGGTGGGAGAAGTCAAGTTTAATAAATTAATCAGAGAGACAACACTTGGCCTGGCCAAAGTATCTGGTTACTGAGTGTCTGTAGAACCGGGCCAGGCCCAGGAGGTGAGAGCTGACCACTTGGTACAGAAGCTGTGGTCCCAGAGTCTTCCGGCCCTCAAATCTAACATGGCGGCATCATAAAGGCCTGAATCCCAGTCCTCAGCTCTCTCAATTATCAGCTGTGTGAACGTGGACACATAGGTACCTTCTCTGATTCTCATTTTCCTCATCTGTAAAATGGTGACAACAAGAGTGCACACCTCCCAGCACTTCTGTGAATAATAAGTGAAATGATCCACATAAACTTGCCTAACAATGCAGGAAGCCTCCACTAATGTATGTTTAACGTAAGAAAATGCAACTGAATCATGCATTTGGTCATATATGTAGAACATCTGAATTTGGAACGTACCTGGAAATACACGAAAGAGCTGTCACCTTCAAATAGCTAGAAAATAGTGTCATTTTCAAATTAGGCCCCTCCAAAGCTGTATGGCTCTAATGAGAGCCCAATAGTATTCGATACTGTGTTGCAATCGGCCTTTCAGAGCTCCAGGTCTGAGCCCCCTGCCATCTGACTCCTTAACTCCTTCTCCTGTGCCCCAGCAGGGACAGAGAATCTTGTCTCTACTTTGGTTTGGTTGAGCTCTCTGGCCAAAAAAAGGACCTATTCCTAATCTCTTGAGGTTGCAGAGAATTCCCCCCATATTCTCACAGTTGCCAAACTCCAATAACAGACTTAGTGACAGTCCCAAATTACTCTTCATGAGTCCCAAGTGAAGGAAAGTGCACCTAGCACAAGCCACTCTGTTGAGCCTAGAGTTTTCTTAGACAGGCAAACTAAATTCTAACTGTAGCTCTAAGGCTATGGAGGAAGAGAGGGGTCAAAATCATATGATTTGATTTCCTCAAAAAGCCATTCAAAGACCATCCCATCAGAATCACCTGGAGGATTTTGAGACTCAGTGATCTAATTATTGGAAGAGATTGATGATGAGAATCTTAGAAAAGGAAGAGAAAGGAAACTATGATCCATAATAGATTTACACACGATTATCTTTAAAGAAGATATCTCTATCAGCTCAGTTAAGTGTGTGCTGGATAAATCTGGCCCCAACACTTCCTGATTTACAAATACACACCCTGGACAGGGGCTTCCCTTTGGAACCTCTCCTCCTTTGTGCCTTTCTTCTTCCAAGATGGATTCAAGGGCTGCATTCACTTTCCTGACAGATTTCCTTGTCCTCAGCTACAAATCAATGCCTTTTCTGCCAAATTGACTTCAATGATGTAGTATGCATGGAAAATGGAAAACAAAGCTCCAGACTCTAAACTTTATCTCACTCTCTCTTTTTGTAAATTTCACATCTGTAGGTGCTACGGTTCTCAACAGCTTGTCCATTTATTTAAGACCACTAAAAGAAAAATGATCAAATATTAAATCCCCAGGCATAAACATGACAAAAGGAGAAAATGGATGACTATTGGCACTCATTTGTAATATTGCAGTATTCTGGCATGCTGTAAGTTTTTCAACCTTAAGCAAGAGACATTTGATGACTTTAATAGAGCTTTACAAACTTTTTCTCCCTTTCTGTTTCATAACTGCTGATTTTTTTTTTATCCCTGGCTCTTTCACTGTTGCTTTGCAATATACATCTCTAAGTTTCAAAGCAGGGGTCCACTTGGAGGATGCTTGGTTCATTGTATGGGCACTCACAGCTGACGGCAAGCAGAGGCTCTCAAAAATTGGAATGCTGCTCCCCGCTTCCTGCAGAAAGTCTTCAGTCTAGAAATGCAAGAGTCACTGTTTGGATCCAACCTTCTAAGAATTTAGCTTAATAATAATAATCTCTTAGATATACACCATAAGAATTAAGATATTTCTAGTCACAAAAAACCAAATGCCACCCTTGACATTCTGGAGATGCGAAATTTGGGGCATTTACTTAATTTCTCTAAGCTTCAGTTTCTTCATCTGTAGGATGTAAGTGACAACAGTATCCCCTTCTTAGGGTTGTGGTGAATATTAAATAACATTAGGCTTGCACAAGGCTTACCAGGGGCCTGGCACATACCACATTCTCTGTAAATGGTGGTTACAGACAAGTGGATGTCTGTCCTTGTTCTCCTCGTCATCCCTATCTCTCGTCACAAACCGTGTAAGCAAAGAAATGCCCTTGGCTCTTGAGGTAAACTGAACAAAAGGCAGGAGGAATCCTCTGTTTGACACATGTAGTATCCACTGAGACTCTCTCTCTGGTCCACAACCAGCCTCCGGACATTCCCTTCATCTCACGTCTCCATCCAATGGACATCTGCCTTTGCTTTCTAACTCATCTTTCTTTGTTTCTGTTACTCTGTGATCTCCATGGTAAAAGACCATTCAGAAAATAACAGTGTTTAAAAATTCCTTACCACACAGAAATTATAAGACTGCATGATACAAAGAAATTTTGGAGTCACTGACTTAGAAGTATTGATCTGTTTGATAACACTGAAGAAAAATTAAAGTCTTTTCAAACGGCCAAAGGACAAAAAATCATAATATTGAGGGAAAGATGTAAGAAATGTGTTTAGGGAGTGAAGAAATGAGAAGGGGTTGTGAATATAAAAATAATTGCAGCATATCGATCAATATTTCTATAAAAGTATAAACATTCACTACCTGTCTGATGGTGTGCCTTACAGGACCTATAAAACAGTGTCTCCACATAAAAACTCTTCTGATTTAATTTGGAGAGGCTGTATATATTAATTATGATACTGAGTAAATACCATATTTTTAAAACATAGTACAATAATAATGTCTAATTACAAAAATCATTGCAAAGGACTTTCAGATGTGAGTTGAGCCAGCCAGCCCTCTTCCTCCACACATGACAGTCAACGAACTATTCCAATAATAATGTCCCTTATGAATATATCCATGTGGCCTTGGATAAGTTGTGTCTTGAAAGGCAATGTAAAACATGACTTACCAGACTTCAATGGCCAGCATCAGAATATTCCACAGCTATTAGTTTCTGTGCTTCTGTGACTTGATTCTGACATCGTCTCCATCTGTTAATCAACATTCCACAGGAAAATTCATCATCTTATGCATAAAAATGTGCCCAGCATCACTTATGCTCTTTTTCTCTATTTCTTCCCTAAGGCCGTTCTATATCACTTTTTTGTCCACACCAAAAAGAAGCCTTGAGATTTGCACGACACCAAAAAGAGGTCTGGAAATTTAGTATATGTGCGTCTTGAAGAGTTCAAATTATAAACCCACTCACATATTCATTGCTCTCTTCTCCTATATCCGTAAATTTCCAGCCCCAGGGTGATTCTGCAATTTTTCAATGTTGGTTCTCTTTTAAATCACTTGCTTTCCCTGTAGGGTTTCCTTATTCCAAAAGATGTGGCCCTCCATTTCTATTTTACATCTTGCTATCTCTTAGATGATGAGCCGGTAGATAACATGGCAAAAATTCAAATGTGGCTCCCTCTTTCATGGAATGCAGAAGAAGTTGGAGCTCTGTTTACATTACTCTAAAGGAAGTCCAGATGGTATCTGTCACTCAAAGGGCTCTGTTACCGCATGTCTCATTTCCCCTGGGCATGCTATTTTGACTACAGTAAATAAAAGGAAATGAATACGAGATTCTATGCTGCTCTTTAGAAGTCAAAGCATCCAAAGGCAGCTGTCATCAGTGTTGTCCATAGCCCTCATGGGTAAAAGAGGTATATTTCTAAATCAGAGCCTGGGGGAAGAAAGGAGGAAGGCATGTGAGTGCAGAGTAGAGTGATAACTCACACAGGCCTCTATCTTCTCTTCCTGACCACAGTCACCTAAGTGAGCTACTTCAGGGAGACACTGCTGATGGTGGTCACCTCAAACAACTATTCCTCCCAACCCTGCCTGATGGGACAGTAGAATGTCATTGCCTTTGGTGTGGTGTTGCCTTGTTATATGAGGTATTAAATCAAATAGAAAGAGCCAAAGCCAGCAATTATTGTTTCTTCTAATACTAAAACACTATTAGAGTCCCGTTCTTTCCAGGGGCTGGGGTGAGGGCTCCTGTATCACTTTCATTAATTAGACTTTCCACCCCAAACACCTAGACATACACATGCACATACCTGGGTTCCAAAGGTACATGGTGGCAGGGAACTCTCACAGCAATGAGTATTATGGCCTCCCAGCTCTCTATACAATATCCAGAGAAAACTTTAACACATAGATCATGTCACTCCAGCTTCCCTGACTTGGAATGAAGTCAAAACTTCGCGCTGTGTCCTGTACACTCCTCATGATCTGTCTGCTAGCTCTCCAAACAATGAAGTTAAGTGAATTCACTGTCTGCCTACTTGTCCATGGTCTGACAGGTTTGTCCTGGAAAATGACCCACAGGCCTTCAAGCATTAAACCCCCTATTAACCTCTCCTCTCTTGCTGCCCATTTGTGCTGCTTATCCATATCTAGAATAAATCTAATTCTCTCTTTCTCCTATCTTGAATTGTCACTGACATCTGAAAAATGAGCAACAACTCTGAGACTGAAATAAAACTTAGCTCACACCTGAAAGAAACATAATTTCTTTCTCTGGAAGATGCATAATTTTCACTCTGGTAATCTTGGCATTTGATTCTTTTCACATCCAAAGTTAACTAGGAAGATAAATCCTTTGATTCAGTAATTGGTCCAGGTGGGCACATGACCCAAGCAGGGCCAATAAGAGTCCCTTAGTTGAACTGACATGGACACTGGTGGCAAAAGAATTGCACTCTTCCACTGAAGTAATGAATTTTTAAGCCTACATATTCATCTCACTGCCTAATGGGGAGGTTTCTCAAGAAGAAAACCAGCTTAGGAGGAAGAAAAGCCAAGAGACGAAAAAAGAAAAGAACTTAAAGCCATTATCTAAACCAGCTATTCCTGAAGACATACCCACCTGTTGGAGTTCCCAGTTATGAGAGCCAAAGCTAAAAATGGTAGCCTTCTGCTGCTGGCTCTAAATATAATCAATATATCAATCTAAATCATGTCTATACTACCTCTCAAATGTCTCTTGACTCTGTCACATTGCTCTCCATTCTAACTTCCACAGCGTTAGTTCAGGTTTGTGTCACTCCTTGTCTGGACTCTTTCAGTAACCCGCCCACTTCTAGTTCCTTCTTCCTCCTCCAGGCTATCCTCCATCCTGGCACCAGTGTAATCTTCTAAACTCAAACTAGGAAAGTCATATGTCTCCCTCAAAAATCCTTAGGGTTCTTCATTACTGAAGGTTATAATTTTATCTTTTTCTTTCCCCAGCACGAGTCTTTTTAATGTTTTTTAATCAAATATTATGTAGACTCTCAATGTATAAAACTGAAATATTATGCAAGTCTCAAGGCATGAAAGTGAATGTAGAAAGAAAGAGGGAAGAAGAAGGTGATCTAGAAGAGAGCAGTAAAACTGCACCCACTCAACTTCCCCGTGTCCCAGGTAGTGTGAGCCCTGAGATACCTCTAAAGATCCCTAGTTCTCTAAAGAATACAATTTGAAAACAAAAGAAACAAACAAATACTTTAAGTCTTGCAGAAAAATCCAGTGTACTCTTTCCTCAATCCTCCCAAACTCACACACACCTACCGTCTCAGCCTCACTGACCCTCTTTTAAAATGACTCCCACAGAGCTGCCCTTGGGGGTGGAATGCTGGAGTACCTGATGCTGGGCTCAGATCCCAACTGATTGTTATGCACCAGAGAAATTTCCGCTGCAGAAGGAGAGCAGACTAAAGCCAAAACAGGAAATAAATACCAAATTAAACCTGGGACAGAAGGGAAAAAAATTAGTCCTCTAAACTGAAGGAGCAAATCAGATAGGAAGCCAAATAAATTTAATGAAGAGCATATCTGGATAGCCAGCAATGAGATCTCTATAGCAGGAAATTGAACAGCAGTTTGAGAACTCACCTCGTAAGCACAACCATCTGCAGGATTCTTCCTCCTGTGATGTCCTCTTATGATAGTCAAATTATAATAAACCATACCAGATACCATAACTTGTTCCCAAAAAGTACTCCAAGTTCTCAAATGATGAAAGTTCAGTGTGGAGCCATGGAGATGTTATTGCCTCAGCCTGAAACACCATACCTCTTTCTCAGTAATTCCTAGTCATTCTCCAAGATCTATTTGCGATGTAAAAGCTTCCTAAATTCTTCAGGCTGCTATAGGTTTCCACCATTCTGCATACTATACATAACTTTCTTAACACATATCCATTGTTATTGTGTTTAATGTGATGTGTCCTTTCTCTTCCTTACTTGATCTAAAGGCCCTTATGGTCAGAAGGGACTCAACCTTATTCTTCTTCCTAGCTCCTATAGCACCCCACTGAGTGCCTGAAACATTATCAAATACTCATCAAGCATGTGTTGAATGAAGGAGCCATGAAATCATGCATTACATGAATCTCATTTCTTATCATAGTGAACAATAACTCTATAAATGGATTTCTTTTTATCCTTCACTATTCCCAAACATTTTTTAGTTTAGCAATCCCATTGAGCTATTAATCTTAGAGAGGACTATTTGGGAAAAAAAAAAAAAAGATAAACAAGAACATACTGAGTAATGAAATCCCACTGCAGCAAGGTAATAGGTAGATATCTGTCAATGCTGGGATCTGACGCCCAGCCCAACACACTTCTTTCTTACAGTCTTGATCCCATAGAATCCATCAGAAGAAGACCTCAATGAAAAGGAGTCCAAATTCAAAGAAGGAAGCCACATTGAGGGGATGGGCAATCTGAACCATCTCTTATTCAGAGAAAACTAAACTCAAATAAAGCTGAAGGAAGGAATATAATGAAGACTAGAGTAGAAATAACCAAAATAGAGAAGAGGGCCAGCCCCGTGGCTTAGCGGTTAACTGCTCGCGCTCCGCTACTGGTGGCCCGGGTTCAGATCCAGGGTGCACGCCGACGCACGGCTTCTCCGGCCATGCTGAGGCCACGTCTCACGTACAGCAACTAGAAGGATGTGCAACTATGACATACAACTATCTACTGGGGCTTTGGGGGAACAAAAAAGGAGGAGGATTGGCAATAGATGTTAGCTCAGAGCTGGCCTTCCTCAGCAAAAAGAGGAGGATTAACACAGATGTTAGCTCAGGGCTGATCTTCCTCACAAAAAAAAAAAAAAATTAAAAAAAAAAGAAAAATAATAGAGAAAAATCAACAAAACTGCAAATTGGTTCATTGAAGAGATCAACAAAATTGACAAATCTTTGAGCTAGACTGACCAACAAAATAAAAGAGAAAGAGAGAAGAGTCAAATTACAAAACTCAGGAATGAAGAGGGTTTTGACCTTACAGAAATAAAATATACTATGAGGGGATACTATGAATAACAGTATGTCAACAAATTAGATAACTTAGACGAAACTTACATATTCTTAGAAAGACCAAATTACCAAATCTGACTCAAGAGGAATTAGACAATCGGAATTGACCTATAACAAGTGAGGAGATCAATTACTAATTTAAGAACTTACCACAAAGAAAAGTCTAGGCCTAGATGGCTTCACTGATGAATTTTAACAAATATTCAAAGGAGAATTAATACCAACATTTCACAAATTTTCTAAAAAATTGAAGAGGAAGAAACACTTCCCAACTCATTCTATGAGGCCTGTATTACCTTGACACAAACACCAAACAAAGATATCACAAGAAGAAAAAAATACAAACCAATATGCCTTAGGAATACAGATTCAAAAATTCTCAACAAAGTACTATAAAAACAAATCCAGCAACATACAAAAAGGATTATCCACCATGACCAAGTGGAATTTATCCCAGAAGTGCATAGTTGGCTTAAAAATATGTAAATCAATTAATATAACACACCTTATTAATAGAATAAAGGACAACAACCATATGATCATATCAATTGATGCAAAAATTTTTTATAAAATCCAACACTATTTCATGATAATAATACTCAACAAACTAGGAATAGAAAGGAACTTAACTTGAAAAAGGGACATCTATGTAAAACAGTGAACATCTTATTTAATGGTGAATGCATCATTTCCCCCTAAGATCAGGAGCCATTCACGGATGTCCACATTTACCACTTCTATTTAACATTGTGCTGGAGGTTCTACCAGGGAAATCGGGCAAGATAAAGAAACAAAAAGACAAAAAGAAACAAAAGACATCCAGATTGTAAAGGAAGAAGTAAAATTACCTCTATTTGCATATAATCTGATCATATATACATGTGTAAATTCACTAAAAACATTAACACTAATAATAGTAAAATAAGTACTAATAAAAACTAATTAATACCAATAAACTAACAGGTCCAGAAAGGTTGTAGGATGCAAGATCAACACATAAAAATCAGTTGTATTTCTACACACTAGCAATGAACATTTTGAAAATGAAATTAAGAAAACAATTCCCATTTACAATAGTATCAAAAAGAATAAAATATTTAGGTATAAATTTAACAAAAAGAAGTGCAAGACTTGTACACTGAACACTACAAAATATTGTTGAAACTAACTAAAGGAGACATAAATAAATGGAAAGACATTCCATGTTCATGGATTGGAAGACAATATTGTTAAGATGGCGATACTCCCTATATTGATCTACAGATTCAACATAATACCTATCAAAATTCCAGCTTCCATTTTTGCAGAAATTGACAAGCTGATCATAACATTCATATAGAAATACAAAGAACCCAGAATAGCCAAAACAATCTCGAAAGAGAACAAAGATGGATGACTCATACTTCTCAATTTCAAAACTACAGTAATCAAGACAGTGTGATACTGGCATAAAAGAGACACACAGATCAATGGAATAGAATTTAGAGTCCAGAAATAAACCCATGCATTTGTGGTCAACTATTTTTTTACAAGGGTGCCAAGACAATTCAATGGGGAATGAATGATCTTTTCAACAAATTGTGCTGGTACCACTGGATAGCCCCATTAAAAAGAATGAAGTTAAACTTTCACCTCACAACATACTAAAAAACTAGCTCATAATAGCTCAGAGGCCTCAATGTAAGAGCTAAAACTAAAAAACACTAAGAATAAAACATAGGAGTAAAACATCATGATCTTGGTTGGGCAATGATTTCTTAGATACAACACCAGAACCACAGAATGTGAGAAAATATTTTCAAATCATATATCCAATAAGGGACTTGTTTCCAGAATATATAATGAACTCTTACAACTCAATAATAAAAAGGCAAATAACCCAATTAAAAAATGAACAAAGAATTTGAATGGATATTTCTCCAAAGAAGATATACAAATGGCCAATAAGCATATGAAAAGAAGTTCAACATCATTAGTCATTATGGAAATACAAATAAAAACTTCAATATGATAGCAGTTCACAATGACTAGGACACTATAATAAAAAAAGAGAGACAATAGCAAGTACTGGTGAGGATATGGAGAAATTAGCACCTTCCTGCATTACTCATGAAAATGCAAAATGGTACAGCCATTTTGGAAAACTGTTTGGCAGTTCCTCAAAATGTTAAACATAGAGTTACATAGGACCCAGCAACTTCACTCCTACATGTATACCCAAAAGAAATGAAAACATGCCCACACAAAAACCTGTAAATGAATGTTTACAGCAGTATTATTCATAATTTCCAAAAAGTAGAAAAACCCAAATGTTCACAACTGATGAGTAGATAAACAAATATGGTATATCCATACAACAGAATACTACTTGTTAATAAAAAGGAATGAAGTACTGATATATGCTAAAACACTGGTGAACCTTGAAAACATTATGCTAAGGGAAAGAAATAAAAGAAACCAGTCACAAAAGACAAATTCCATGATTCCATTTATGTGAAATATGAATAGGCATATTTTAGAGACAAACTGTATTAGTGGTTGCTTAGGACTTGGGAGGCTATTGCAGAGGAGAAAGGGGATTGATTGCTAATGGGTACAGGTTTTCTTTTAGGGCGGATAAAAGTGTTTTAAACCTACATTGTGGTGATGGTTATGTAATCCTGTGAATATACCAAAAAGCACTGAATTGTATACTTTAAGTAGATGAATTGTATAGTATGTGAATTATATTTGTTTCGATGTGGGGTGTATACCTTGGAATGGTTTCTATGAGAGGGCATTCACAGCCTTTATTCATTATTATAGTTATGCTGTTGATATTATGATTTTCTACACAATCACAAAACAAATAGAACCATGACAATTGCTGTTTCATAATATATGTAGCTTGATTTTATGTACTTTGACAGTCCTAACCTGTTTGCAAAAGTTACTGTGTTTTAGTCATTGAAACAAAAAGGAGAAAAAGAAAAAACAAAACTTCCTACTAACCCAGTTTTCCGTCAGAAAATGGAAGAACACATCTCTTTTAGGGCAGGAGACCTGAATCTGTGAGTCTTCTCAACTGGAGGTTCTTCTACACTAACTTTTATTCTGCCCCGTGTGCTAGGATTCATGTTAGATACTTTGTGTGATATTCCTAAATGGTCTCCATTCAAATTTATTTCTACAACAGTTAAAACATTTGCTATCATACACAGACACTCACAAAATTGGTTTCTCTTTTTCATATTGGTTCCTTTTTAAAAAAAGGAAACCAAAACCATGTTTGATACTATATTTAAGTCAACATAGTAATGCCATTGTTTGGAATTTTGTTTTCATATTCCTGGTAAAACATTGCATATGTTCATATTCTGGATTAGAAGATGGAGAATGTGATTAGGAAAGAAGAGCAGCATATTACAGCTAAAATGGGTACTATGTCTGTGACCCTGGAAAACAGACCACGTTTATTGAATGAGAGAGATTGTATTATAGACGACAGAATATGCAGATAATACAAATTCTTGTATATAAAGAAAATGGGAGAAGTGAGATAAAGAGAGTAGATGGGGGAAAAAATAACCACTGGATAGGAGCAATGTCCATGGGCAACCATATCAAGGTGCTACTAGCTTGAAAAGAACTAAGTTCAAAATCCTGGGCTCATCCGCTTTCCTCCATGAATTCTATTCTATCTCATATACAGAGGCATTCCAGCCCAGGTGAAATCTCATTCCCACGTTTAATCTTAATATCAGCATTTGCATTGATGGGATATTTTGCTTCCATTACTTTCCCGTGATCACCCTCTAAGAATTACAGAAGCCAGTGGGTAGTTCATGAACTATTATATGTAACACATTTAACCAACTTTTAGTGAATGTCAGTTTCTACCCCAATCCTGCCACCACCACTCGCAGCCCCCGACTCCCTGACTTATACCAGTTCAGCCATGAAAAAGAGTTCCAACCTCTAAACTTAGATCCTGAGAAAAATTAGGCTGGGTATAATAGAAAGGTTGCACAGGGGCTTAAGGAAGTTCATTTCACTAAATCTTTTTTACTTATTTTCTCTTCCCTCATCAGGCATATTCTGTTAGCACACTTGGAGGAGGTTGCTCTTTCCCCTCTACATGAAGGGCATTTGTGAGCATCTAGAATGACGCCAGGCACTTGGTAGCTGACCCATGAATGAATGAATTATGAAAGTATGAGTGAATGAATGAATGAATCAGAGGTAACCAGGGTGTCAATCCAAAGTATTGAGATAATTTCTAAGGTTCCTGCATTAGATGTTGACAATTAACATTACATAATGATCATTATTAAAATTGTCTCTTTTCAAAGGTCAAATTTGGAGTGAGACCAAATGATATTTGTCTTAATTCAGATTCCCCAAATCAGACACCGAGACAAAGATTGGTGCACCAGTTATTTATTAATAAACACTACCAGGAGAAACCAGAAAAAGAGTGAGATTTGCAGAATAAGTAGAGGAAAGAAGCCAAGCAAAGGTATGATTCAGGCAAAGTCCCAGTCTCAGCTTGATCCATAAGGAGCTCTGGAGATCAACTCCACTGTAGTTTATCACAGTTTAAAAATTGTCCAACATCACTAATTATTAGGAAAATGCAATCAAAACTACAATGAGATATCACATTACACCTGTCAGAATGGCTATAATTAACAAGACAAAGAATACCAAATGTTGGAGAGGATGTGGAGAAAAGGGAACACTCATACACTGCTGGTGGGAATGCAAACTGGTGCAGCCACTATGAAAAACAGTATGGAGATTTCTCAAAAAATTAAAAATAGAAATACCATAAGATCCAGCTATCCCACCACTGGGTATTCATCCAAAGAACATGGAATCAACAATACAAAGAGACCTATGCACCCCTATGTTCATTGCACCATTATTCACAATAGCCAAGATGTGGAAGAAACCCAAGTGCCCATCAACTGATAAATGCATAAAGAAGATGTGGTATATATACACAATGGAATACTACTCAGCCATAATAAAAAAGACAACATCTTGCCATTTGCAACAACATGTATGGACTTTGAGGGTATCATGTTAAGTGAAATAATCCAGACAGGGAAAGACAAATACTGCATGATTTCACTCATATATGGAAAGTAAACAAACACATGGATAAGGAGAACAGATTAGTGGCTACCAGATGGGAAGGTGGTTGGGGGGTGGGTGAAAGGGGTAAAGGGGCACATATGTATGACGATAGATAAAAACCAGACTATTGGTGGTGAGCACAATGCAGTCTATACAAAAACTGACATGTAATAATGTACACCGGAAATTACACAATGTTAAAAACCAATAAGACCTCAATAAAATAATTTAAAAAAAAAAGAATTGTCCCAACTTCATGCAAAGATGCTGGGCTTTCATACTGTTAGGCTAGTTAGTCATTGGTTTGGCACCATGGAGGGAGCTGTAAATTACTAAGCACTTTTTGTTGTTGTCAAAGAGGCCCCAGTAGCCCAAGGGTAGTCCTCTAAAGAAAATTGCAGGTGTGGTTTCTTAGCAGAAGTACACAGAAGTTAATAGCTATGCACCCAGAACCGGTCAACGTGATCAGAGGGGATCTGAGCAGAGTACCTACAGTGTCCACCACAATATTTAAAACAATTGAGAAAAAAATTAGACACATACCACAGATCAATTAGAATTAAGTTTGAATCTGAGCTCTGTGCTTCTTATCTGCGTGACCCTAGGCAAGCTACTTCTCATTCCTGAGCCTCAGTTTCCTCACAGGTTAATGGCATATACTTCATAAATTTGTTAAAAAGAGCAGATTAGATAATATATACAAAACAATTTAAAACTGTGCCTTGACAATAATAACCATTCAATAGATGTTATTGTTATCATCATCATCATCATCACCATTGTCATCGTCATATCATTCTTTCCTGGGCCAGAATAGTTCTTTGGATTAAATAGCATGGTAAGTCTAGACTTCTTGACACTTGTTTACATCTAAATTCCAATCTCCTCTGGTCTTTAAGTACTCAGCTCTTGGCTCTATTTTTCAATTTTAGAGGATGTCCTTCTCCTCTTCTTCATCTTCCTCCTTTCTTCTCTCCTCATCTTTTGACTTCATACCTGTTATCCTCCTGACCTCGACATTGGAAGCACACAATTCAGACAGTACCAGGTCAAGCCAGGAGAGTGTGTGACTCCAAAACTAATGGATTGTGTCAGGTCTCTGCTTTCTGAAATTAATGGAAGCACCACTAGCTCCCAGGAAGACCTGCCAAGAAGCAATGGTGACAAGGACTCCTGGCAGCAACAGTGCTGCAGCAACAGGGCCTTGGGAAGGACAGCAATGGACTGACGCAGAACAGGACTGCTGAGCTCAGGCAAAGGAGAAAGGACTCACGAAGTCCTGGGAACTTTCAGATGTGATTCCACA
Source organism: Diceros bicornis minor (assembly GCF_020826845.1). Classification (NCBI taxonomy): domain Eukaryota; kingdom Metazoa; phylum Chordata; class Mammalia; order Perissodactyla; family Rhinocerotidae; genus Diceros; species Diceros bicornis. Next base: position 73,358,076 of record NC_080745.1, read on the forward strand.
CGGATTCGCTGAGTAAACATTTTTAATCTGAGTGAGAAAAGAAGAGAGAAAATCTAGGCTGAGTTTGGAGAGAAGTGTTACCCACAGCCCTTTCAGCAGACAAGTTTTCCTCTTACCGAGGGGTCTTGACCTTTTAAAGAACCCGTGCTTCTCATTAGCTCCACGTCCTAGGTCGCTCCTCATTTATTTTTCTTTGGAAAGGCAACGCTGCCCCATTTGACCACTTTGTTGATCTCCACTTTGGGGCTTCTTTCATGCCAGGCAAAACAGACCCCAGCTCCACATAACAGCTTCTCAGAACCAGGTTTCTCTTTGCCCAGAACTCAAGACAAAGGCCTCCAATGGGGTACCTCGATGACTCAGCAGGATAAACAATGCCCTTTGACTCTTTTTTTTCTTGCTGTCAAGATGTCAGATAATAAAATTCCTTGAAGATGAGGGAAATACCAATAAAACTGTACTACATCTGAGAGCACATTTCAGGTTAATGAGTGAAAATAATTTTAAGTCAATTCTTCTCTTATTTATATTGATTGATAGCTCTCCATTTTCATTTATTTCAAGATGCAAATTTAATATGGATTAGAAATTCCTTGCTGAAAGATGGTTCTAGGAGGCATGCCAAGTAGAACAAAATTGGTTTTTACACGATAGCTCATTGCTTACTGATGCTCCTCAATTAGCAGATTAGGTCCCAGGTAGCAGTTACACTGTTTCCCAAAAGGCTTAGACCTCTTGGTGTCTAAGATGATGGCGCTAGAACAATTGATGGCACTAGAACAAAAAACCAATCTTGGACACCCAGTTATGCACACCAGCACTCAATCTACAAATGTGGCAAAGCAGTGGGTGGAAATGTAGCAAAGTATCAAATATTCAACATAACTTATGTTACCAGTGGTAATGTGAACAGGCAGGATGGGAAGCATCCATCAGTTACCAATGTTCAATTCTGTATGATACTTAGGGAGAGATGGATTGTGGGGTCAGAGAAGGTCCCTGACTTCAAACATTACAACTTAGTCCCTAGCTCCTTTACTGGCTAGTAACAAAGATAAAAAGAATAGGAAGATTTACAGACACAATTCAAGAGTTTTGTTGTTGCTTTTGTATAAAATATCTGAGAACAGAAAGTGAAAAAACCTGCAATGTCAGATACCTCTGAGACCCAATGAATCACATAACCAAGAAATCTTGTTTGAGAAACTATTATATCCCCTAAACTGTGCTTATGACTATGGGGATACAGGACTCTATTTTCAAGTAGCGTGCAATCTAGCACAGATGACAAGACTAATCTGTACAAAAATACCAGGACTCAGAGTTTGCTACAGTAAGGGAGAACAACCTGAACTTGTCAAAAAAGATGCTGCAGTTGGCAGGGGTGTTGGTAACTAATAAAATCCTACAAAACAGCTCAGTAAATTATCTTGTTTGAAGGGTGTTCATAAAATACAAAAAGGTCTGCATCTGTTAGAGGCCCCATGTTTCAGACAGAAGATCCACAACATAGCAGAGGGCTGCCCAACCTGAACTAGACTTGACGTGAGCAAGAAATTAAGCTGTCAGGGATTATTTGTTCCTGCAGCAGAGTCTAGTCTATTCTGATTACTAAAAACACTACTTTCTCATTTTTTTGTAAGCAAATCCCAGGCCCAGTCCTAAATCTACTGGTTTGAGTCATGTGCCTAGCCTAGAACCATTCTCCAAGAGGACCAACTTAGGAAAAAACCAATGGTTGCATTACACATTCCATGGCCATTAGTGGCCTTTTGGTAGATAAATTACTATATAGTACTGCCAAATTCCTGGACTATTTGGTTTAACATATATCCACAGTCCATCAGCAGCGACAAGGTTAACCATTCTAAGAACAAGAGTTTAGTCTATCTTGCTAACACAGATTCATTGTATATTTTACAGTTCAGTAGCTAAATATTGTTTCAACCAATATTTTTTTCCCTCATCCACATCACCTTTCAGGTCTGGGAGTTAGCACTATTCAGTTCAATGGTCCTGTTCAAATAGAGAAGAGCTCTATGTAAATTCCTTATTTTTCACTGACACAGTCATCTGGCTTTGTTTTATTAAATAGTAACACATTTGTCTTTGGGTAAAATTAATTTTTTCTTTGAAAAATCCTGGATAATTGGAAAGTTAAACTTCAGGGATTATTATTGGTATTGTTTTAGGGTAGTAACTCATCAGCATTCATCCCATTTGGGGGCCAATTTTCATAATAAAAAATCTTTTTTCTCTTAATAAATAGAGCAGGAAATGTTCCTATCCTGAGACTACAGGGAAAACATATACCAGGCATTTTGCAATGAAATCAGCAAGATGTTTAAAAGTGTATGGTTTCTCTCATTTAGAATTTCTGATTTCTCAGGAAATTTCTGCTTCCACAACTGGACATAATCTTAAAGAATAGCTTCTGTCATAGCAGAGATTCTTCCTATTGTCTGCAGCCACATTTTCTTTATGATTCAAATGTTATGAAATAGGAACTGTACTGGTCCCTAAAAATACAAAAAAAAAAAAAAGAGAGAGAGACATGGAAGATAAGATGTGCAGAATGATATGCCCAAATTAGTGATAAAGATGATAAACTAGTACTGAAATTGCTCATGCTCACAACAAACTTAGAAGAATAGTACAATGAAAGCCTACATATTTCTCATCTCAATTCACCATTCCTAACATCATCGTCTTTTTATTATTTTGGTTCAAATTATTTCAAATTTGACCAGTATGGGCCCCTTCAAATCAACTCTTAATCCATTTGAGATGACGCCCCATTAATCTTTGAGTACTTCCTTGCTTTCTGTTTCAATAAAATGTTCTAGGCTCATTTTCTACTCCCTGTCCCAAACCTGGAATAAGCAATTCCAAAGAGACCTAATTCCTTTTAACAAGGAACAATATCTAGAAATGAAGATCTAAGTACCACAGAGGCTAAGAACTCAATAGTACTATTTAATGTTACATAGTAAAAGTTTAGGATTTTTTATTTTTTACTTCTAGGGTAACCAATACAATAGTAATATTAAACAAATGAGAAAAAATCTTATAAAAGAGATAAAATGGATTAATAAAAATAATGATCAATACAAAAGAAGGTAGGAAAGGAAGATCAAATAACTAGTGAGAGAAATAGAAAAATAATAGCAAGATGGTGTAATTAATCCCAAGTTTGTAAAGTATAAATGGAATAAACACTCCAATTTAAAGACAAATATTGTCAGACTAGGAAAAATCAGACCCAACTCTATACTGTTTATAAGAAACACATCTTAATATAAAGACAAGGATAGGTTGAAAGTAAAATGATGGAATAAGATATACCATATAAACACTGCATAAAATGCTGTGACTCCATTAATATCAGCAAACTAGACTTTAAGGTAAGAAATATTATAAGAGATGAACAGGAACACTTATCAATGAAAGAGAATTAGATAAATGTCATCACATATTTATGATAAAAGCTTTCAGCACACTAGAAAAAGGTAAGAACATATTCAACTGGATAAAAGGCATCTACAACAGACCTAAACTTAAGATCATTCTCAAAGGTAAACTATTGTTTAATTTTCCCCTAATGTCTAGAATAAGACAAAGATGTTCGCTAGAATCACTGCTAGTCAACATTTTACTGGAACTTCTAGCCTGTGCAATAAAGTTAGATAAAGAAATTAAAAGCATAATAATTGGAGAGAAAGAAAGTAACATTGTCATTACTACAAATTACGTGATGTTGGATATAGAAAATCTGAAATTAATAAGTTAATTTAGCAAGTTTCTAGATACAAGATCAATATTTCCATAATCAACTTCCTTACTCTTAGGGCTTTTTCTTGGGTCCTAACTGAACATTTGGGGTATTCAAAAAGGCTTCTTCACTCTTGCTGGGCTCAGTCTAACATCTATTCGCACTGTGTTGTCTCTGAAATCACTTTGCAATAAACAATCAAAACACAAAATTAGAAAAGCAATATGATTTACAATAGCATCAAAAATTGTTATATATCTAGTAATAAATCTAACAAAAGATGTGAAAGACTTCGGCACAAAAAAAATATACTATGAATTATTCCTTAGAGAAATTTACAAACATCTAAATAAAGTGATATTCCAAGTTCATGAATTTCAAGACAAAATATAATTAATTTATCAATTCTTTCCAAATTGCAAATTGATCTATAGAAGCAATGCATTTGCAATCAAAATCTAGGAGGTTTTTTGATGTTGTTTTTTTTAATGGCAAGCTGATTCTAAAATGTACTTGGAAATGCAGTGGATCTTAAAGAAAGATGCTAAATTGGCAAGTTACTGAGCATGAGGGATGGCAGACAAAGAGAGAGTTTTTAGAAGCTTCTGGGCATAAAAGGAGGCTTGGTCACCTTCCTGTGGTCAAGGAAGGTCAACAATTCCAGTATAAGATTCTAGCATCGAAACAGACCAGAGAGTATGGGTTCATGCATCAGACTGCTCTGTAAAAACAGCCAAGGAGCTTTCTCTCCTGTGGGCATAGCTTGACAATCTTGACTCTCATTTGTGGCCAGCACACAACGTATGTTTATCTACACGCAACTAATCCAGCAATTCTTCCAAATTATATTGCAGAAAGCTAAACACACCTTCACGTTGCAAACATATCACTTGCACCAAAATTCAAATGACTGTGTCATAACAAGCTGTTATGAACCTATTTATGACCTAGGACCTACAATTTTCAACTAATTTAGAGGACAGTCTAATGACCAAATAAAGAAAATCTCTTTACAAGGTGGCATTGTTTGATACAAGACCCACAAAAGTGTGTTATCCTGGGACCCCAAACAATATAATAAGAAAATACATGTGACTTTATTATTTAGCATGACTTGTAAATGCTTAATATGTTAACTTTTTAACATATTATATTGACAATATGATAACTACAATTATGATTATTTCCATATTATTGAAGCATGCATGGTTGTCAAACACAACTTTGGTGAGAAACAGCAATCAAACTCTGCCACCACAGGGCAACTCTTCCTCAGACCTCAGTCTCCAACACTAGCCCTGTCATTGTTCTTAGAGATCCTCAGAAAATATATAAGAAGCACTTGGCAAGGGTGGCAGGTCCTGGGGAGGTATGTGCAGAGGGAAGCAGAAATTCTCTGTGGAGTATTCAGCTGAAGAAATTCCTCAACGCTTCTCCTGGTTGAATATCAGCAATAACAAACTTTGGCCATGACAAACCAACTCTTGAGTTCTCCACTGCCCTTTTAATTCAGTCTTTCAATTCCAACAATGGAGTTGGTGACACCCAGTGCCAGAGTATCACTCTCCTAGCCCAGCCACCTACACATGTATTCATTTATATAATGCTTTGACAAAGATTCTTTGCTTGACCAAATTTTAGTCAGGCTCCTGAACCTCCTCCTAGGCCTCTCTGTGCATTTCCTCAAAAAATCCAGTTTTAGCAAGAACCTGCTAAGTCAGTTTAGTAAGAATCCCCCATCCTCCATATCTAACCAGGTCCCTCATCCTCCACAATCCCCTAGGTTATGTCTGGTCACCTTGGTCTGTCTCCAGCAAGAATTCTGTCAGATCAATTGAGCCAGAATTCGCCTCACCCGTGATGTTTCCTTTTAGTAATTTTCCATACATTGATGCTCACCCTGTTCCTTGGCTATAACCTCCCATATGCCCATGCTATATTTGGACTTGAGCCCAGTTCTATACTGAGGTCTCATTTCCCTTATTGCAGTCATCCTGGAATAAAATCTATTTTTACCACATGAACTACTGTCCAGCATTGGTTTTCCTTTGACAGCTTTCCCCGAGGGTCACTAGAAACTGTTGAGTGCTTAAGGAATCCCATTTCTTGCTCTGTGACTGCCCTTTACTGAGCTCCTTGCACCCACCCACACCCACACAACTCACACTGCTCGGAATTCAGCATATCCATTTCTTTACTGCCTGCTAATTTTCCCCTCTTCATCACTTAAATCTACCAAATTTCCCCATCTCATAATTACCTGCATATCACCAAGTCTCAAGTCTGGCTTTCCTATAATAAAGGAGAAAATACCATACTCTGAGAAAGCAAAGTCTCCTTGCTCTTTAACTAACATGCAAGGTCTTCATTTTTATTCCTGAATTCTTTTCCCATTTGACTTTTTCTTTTAATTTTCAGCCTCACAATGGATAAATCCCTATTCAGAGACAACATTTAGCTCTCATTCAAACATTTCAATTATTAGCTTTCTCTTTGCACTCTCATTTTTCTTGCATTTTGTTTATAACAAAAGCAACCCCTGCCTCCCACCAGAGCAGCTTCCTATAAGGGAACAACTTACTTTGCTTCTTAAGAATCCAACTCCATGAACCTCGTATTGACACATGATTCATCTAAATATACCAGCTCGTGATACTTTAAGAGCCCCACTTCTCTTAGAGCAGGCTAAGCCCCAGGAGAGTGAACTCAAGACACTCCCAGCAAAACTCCATCCTCCATTTTGACTATAAAATACATATTCCCGAGAGAAGGGACTGAATTGCCTATCACTTCATAAATATCTTTAAAGAAAAGAAGTTAGAGTGAACAAACAGGGAAGAAATTGACCACAACAAAAAACGTATTAATTATCCATGTTCTATTTACATTTCCCTTGCTAACTCTCTTCAGCTGTTTGTCTGAAAATTAAGTCTTTTGTTTTCATGGTAATTTGAAAGAATAGTGAATGACAGTGTGCTTGGATTTTACAGGTATCTTGAGCGAGCCAACAAAAACATAAAAGGGAGGGATCTTGCCTAACCTATAAACTACAAATATATTGCACAGGATAACTGTGAACAGAAATTCTGAAGGAGTCCTCATTTTTCTCTAGGCCCTTTTCCAGTTGAGTGTCCACTAGGAACTACCAAGTCTTCTGTTTCCTTCTACAGCAGAGGCACTTGAACCTTGAAGTGCTAAGTGGTAAGCTATTACTGTGAAAAATGGAAGGATTCCTGTCTCCTGTTGGGTCAAGCTCTTTCATAGGGAGACCCAAAGACTGCTCCCTTGCACAAAGCCCTTGCAAAGTTTCTTTCTGTTTTACGCCTCTGTGCTACGCTGACCTTATAAATAACTCCTTCAAGGGTTGGCTTAAGAGACAAATCTAAGTAGCAGGCTCCACTTTGTATACAGAACTGTCACTCACCTCCAACAATGGAAGCTTTCTTCATCACCAGACTATTTCTTCCCATAGATAGGGTTCTCTCTCAGGAGCTGCTTCAGGCCCCAAGCAAATAAATTCTTGGCATGTCATGCCACCACTAGGGGGGCATGCATGAATCCCACTCACAAGTAAGCTTCCATCTGCCTGCTCTCTATTCCTTTTCAGCATCCACTCCCAACTATAAAATGAAACATTTAAAAAATATTTTCCTTGCTGTTGTTTCATCCCATTAACTCTATCTTTGCTATCTTAAATCTAAGGCTAGTTAGGTCACTTAATTATGATGGGACACTAACCAAGTTCAAGTCTTGAATTCAATTGTCAAACGGTTCAGCCCTGTCTGGCCGTGGCCCCTAGGCCTAGGTAATAACACTAATCCAGCCACTGTATTACACTGTGCCCCCGTGGTGAAAAGGGAGGCCAGAAAATAGAATGGTTCCTTGGACAGTTCCAAGGATACCTGATCTGTTCAGGGAAACCTTGTCAAGCCATCTGGAAGCAACACTGTCTCTACCTTTGAAGAGTTTGAAATTCCTATGGAAGGACAAATTTTCACTCATGAGAGAAGAAGCAAACACCATGGAATAGCACAGAATCAAGCATTGAATTGGGTGTTGGTTTGAGAATTGACTGAGATTTGGTGTAGTCATGGGAGATGGTAGAGAGGCCAAGGGAACTGAGCAGGGTCTTCAGGGACGTGTAGAATTTGGATAGGTAAGAGGAGTGGTGAGTCTTCAAAAGTGAGGAAAAAGACACTTTCACATTTAAAAACACGTATTGATTCAGAGTCTGGTGTCTGTTTCTCACTAGTAATGATGACTTTCAGAATGTATTTAAGTCACTGTAAACCCACAGGAAACAAGGAGGAAAAGCTTCCCCATGACGGATGTTGCTAAGATAATTGTCCTTTAAGGGCCAGGGTCTATGAAATAAGAATCTATTCCCTTCTATGTCATTTAGACACAAAATTATTTCTTCTCACCCAAACTCAAGACCTGAATTTCCTTTCAAACCCAGGACTCCTTTTCACACAGAATGAGAGTTCATTTGCTAAGATTTGCAACTGTGAAGCAAATGCTTTGCTACTTTTAAACCAAATTAGCTTTGCTTAATAAGCATCAAGCCTATGAATTTTATAACCTCTAATGACCTTAAGCACCTTTTTCTATAACCCAAATGCGTTAGCAAAGCTAAGGAAAAATCACAGTTTGTTTTAATATACCCTTGATTTAGCAATCCAATAAATTTACTAATAAGTTGCAAGAATAAGTCACTTTTTGGACTAAAACCAACAGCGTAATTAGCCTGCCGCACCCCTGGGCTCTTAATCACACAGCAGTCACCTTCAAAAGAGGTAATAATGTTTAACACTTTAACAAATGAAGCCGAGTTTCTGTTGAGGAAGAGAAGTTTCTCAATGGACTTCACTTTGACTTTTTCTTTGGTGGGGTTGAGGAGCAGGAACAAAAAGCAATCTTGTTCTTGGAGAGGCAGATAGTCATGTCTTATACAATCATGAAAGATAATGGCCTTTTTTATTAATTAATTATATTATCTTGTTTTTCTTTACTACATAGATAATGGTAACACAAAGCACGGAGAATTTAATGGTCTCTGTTCAATCTTCCATAATTTTTAACAATTTATAATTATTTATTTTAAGAAATCAATGGGAATTAGTAAAGTTATAGGAAAATATATTTAAAAGCAAGGAACCTTTATTCCTGAGATCAGCTTTAATTTCCAAGCACCACAATGAAAGATACTGGGTAAAATGGCCATATGATCATCAACAGAGACAGGTACTTTCCCATCTGCAAAACTGAGAGTCATAAGACAAACTTGAAAACTGAGAGTCATCCCATAAATATTTGGAAGGTTTTTGTGTTTACTATTTAACTTCTTCCCTCACAATTTTGGAAGAAACCATTTTAAAAGCCCCTGCCATATTTAGCATAGGTTGCAAGTTGATTTCCTCTGAAAATAATAGTTATAATTCATTGAATACCTATCAGACCAGATGCTGTGATAAGCACTTGTCATATTTAATCTCATCACCTCATAATAACCCTGTGAGGATATACTATTATTATTCTCATTTTACAGATGAGAAAACCAAAGTCTAAAGAGATTAAATTGCCTACTGTCACTTAGCTGATAAATTTCAGTGCTTTAATTGTGTTTTTTATTTACTACTTACTACTTCATTTTTAGATATTATTTTTCTTTTTTATAGATAAGAGGAACTGAGATAGAGAAATATTAAGTAATTTTCCCCAGGTCACACTGCTGGTAAGTGTCCAAGATGATTCAGAAGTTTGTCTAACTTCAAAACTTTTAATGGTGAAACCAAATTGTCCACCTATAATCCCAAAACCTTTCATAGCTCCCAGTCCTAACACATACTTGGCACTTAGTAAGTGTTTATAGTCTGACTATTCAAGAACAGATAGGGTCTCAAAAATAGCAATTATGCCCAGTTATACCATCATAAATTAAGTGCTTCTACTACAGGGCGATTTAGCTCAGTCTTCATAGCTATTTGAGTGGTGGTAACAGAAAGATATGGATAAGTTTTCCTGTCCTGCTCCCTGAATTTTTACAGTCTTTCCTACCGTCCCATCTCACCATTCTCTGTAGTAACTGGTGACACCAAGATCTGAAACCCAGGTGATAAGTTTCCAAGCCTCTCAGCAGGGAACCCTGGGGGCAAAGGTGAGAACAATTACCAAGGGTGAGTCTACCCTGTGTGTTCTAGAAATACATCTTCATAGTTTATTAGCAACTAACTGGGCATTTCATATTCTCCAATTTCCCTGTACTAATTGTCTGCCTCAGAGTCAATGCAGACAATTAGAAAGAACTACAAGTGCAGTATCCTTTGTATCATAGGGAAATGTAGCTTCACCATTAGGAAGAGATTTCAGCAAATGCCAGTCTTAAAGGATCTGTAAGTGTAGGTTTTGTTTTGTGCTCATCCTACAGAATGGCAAAAACATATGCATTCCCAGGTCACTAGGTCTAAGAAATCAAGGTAAGGTGGTATTTTCGAATATCAGATATCATGAAACATTTGTGAAAATGATAAATGAGGAAGCTACAAATCTTTTGAATACTATCCTCAAATCATCACTTGAACTTGGCTTAATAAAATCTTTAATTTTTATAGTATTAGACAAATTTCATGTCATACAGAAAGACACGTTGTTTTGGGCTGTTAAAGAAAGAGAGAGTGGGGGAGGGAGAGAGAGATGAAGGAAGGAAAAAGGAAAAGTAGGGAGAGAGCCACCGAGGGAGGGAGGAAGGAAGGAAGGAAGGAAGGAAGGAAGGAAGGAAGGAAGGAAGGAAAAGTGGAGGACCTTTTATCCAGTGGATAAAAGGATAAATGGATAAAATCAATACAACTGTATAAAGACAAAGAGAAGACCCTATTTGATACCAAGAAACTGTTCTTAATTTATCCACTGAACATCACTTATTATGCTTAATAACATTGCCAGGAAACTCAGCACAACTGGCACCCAGAAAAACTAAGTAATGAGGGAAATACATGAACACAGGTCTTTGAAAGGCATTATTTCCTTAGTCCTAAGAAATGGCAGCCTATGCTCTTCTGTGCTTATGTGGAAAACCAAAATCAGTTTTTTGGGAGGGGATATACCAATAAGTCATCATATCATTTCATATTTTATTCCTTTCTGACCCTTCCCACCTGTCCAAACTAATTTTGCCTGTCTACTCTCTTAAATGTGTAGTTCTGAGCTTGTATTATGTTCTGTTCACTCATAGAGAAATTCAAATCATTGGGACAGCAGACAGTCCTTGCAGAAATGTTCAACCTGGTTGTAGAACTAGACAAGCACATATTAAACAACAAAAGGACAATCCCAAAGCAATCATCAACAAGTGCAAAATAAGATACTTCCTACTTAATTACATATTTATGCAATCTTTGTAGTTTTGTTCTACCATCCTGTTATTCCATTCAGAATTTACAGAAATTCGTAATGAACATTGCCAAAAATAACATCCCTCAGAGACACATATGACTTACCTTGATAATGATGGTTTCATTGCTCCTCTTATTTTATTTGTGCAGCAGATGATCATTAGAATTAAGCTCTTGATTAAAATTACCCAGGGTAATCTATCTCAGCCTGCCTTCTCACTTAACAAGTGAAGAGATTCATAAATACCAATGGGGCTGAAGTTTTCACCATGCTTAGGAATTCCTTGGGATACAAGGTGTTATGTTAGCATAAAATTACAATAATTAACTAGAATAATCCAACCCCTGGGTATCAACAGACATTCATAGAGTCATTGGCAAATGTAATGAAGAAATTGTCATTATTATGCATATTTGATATAGGCTTAATTACCAAAGGATGAGCCTGGGCCTTAAAGAATTTCGTAATGGAAGGTAAGACCTTTTCTTATTTAGCATTATTCATCTAAAATGTTCATTAGCAGCAATATCACATGGTGTAACAAAACTCTCCCATCTAAGAAAAGGGGTAGAGATAATTAAACTACAGTTTCAAGAGTAAACATGATCAGGATTTGCTAAATAGTCCCTAGACTCCTCTATTGTATTCACCAAATAGATGGAACTCAGTGCTATTTTGCCCTGTTCTCATTACTCTGTACAATATTAATCCTTACTTCTTCAAAAGGGAGGACTCTGAGCTGCTCTACATAGTAGTAGTTTGGATGCTGCAAATCACCAGAAAAATCATACCCAGTTGAGAAAGAGCCAGAGCCAGGTCTATGGCCTCAAAGACTCCAGAGAACTCATTACCTGGCTTAACACATCTCTAAGCCATTGAAACTTTGACATGCTCATGCAGATGGTCAAAGAGACACGGCTCTATCCAAAATCAAGAGTCCCACAGACCCTTCAATGGAGGTAGCTGTTGGATGATATTTTCAAAGACTCTCATCATTTTACAGAAATAACATATATTAATTCCAGGAGAGGAGCAGGATCTTGGTCTCCTGCCAATTCTAAAAGAAAAAAAAAAAGGTTTCAAAAGATCTGACGGTCTAATCCCTCATGTTTTACTGAGTCCAGATGCCCTCCTAAACAAGTGCTATTCTGTCCATCCTTCCTATGAAATGTAAAAGCAATACTAAATTTTAGAATTACATTAGTGTGGAATTTTATTCTTCGTGGCGAAAGCATTAAGCACATCTGCTATTGAAGTTTTCCATCATATGTATTGAAAAGGAAATAAATTTTCACCCTATTAGAAATGTTTCAGTGTTCTCTAAGCATATTATTTGCACATTTGATTGCGAGCCATCAATAAGTACTTTCCAAAAGATTTCTTCTTAGCAGGAAGGAAAGAGGCAGGAGTGTATTTGCAATTATGGAAACATGTACAATGTATTTGAAACACCCAAGGTAGGTATGATTTCATAATGCCAAGTGATAAGGGATATATTGAAATAATTATCTCTTTCTTATTAATAATTGCTATTTCTATAAGGGAGGGAGATGGAGAAATTCATCTGCAGGTTATACCTTTAAATAGCTATATTAAAAGCAGTTATGAAATGACTTCTGAAGTCTGGATGCAATTGAAGCAGATTTGGCCAGGCTATTTCCAATACAATAGGATTTCTGAAGTGAATGCAAAGGGAAAAAAGAGCCCATTACAGACAGGTCACCTGATCCAGTTTTAGAGATAATGTGAAATTGTTCCCCAAGGTTATGTCTGCAAGGCTTTATCCAGACTAGTCAGAAAAGGATGCTCAGAAAAATGCACAATTCTAATAATCCTCCTTCTTTTTTTTTTTTAGCTTGAAAGCCTATTTCCTAACTGCAGTAATGACTAGTCTGCCTATCCACTCGTCTTCCATTAAAGATGTAAATGAAAGCAGTATTTTGGGACCACCAGGCATGGGGGATAGCTGTTCGCAGGTCCTAGGTGATAAAAAGGTGGAGGCTGAGGTTACATTATGTGCTTTTAAAGCCCCAACTCATCTGGTATTTGGTAGAATAAGCTTTATCCCATAGGGAGCCTGAGAAAACAAAGCATAGGCTATTTCAAGGGGGCTAAAGTTACCTTGAATTGCAGAGATACGTACCTCTCCTTGAGTCTCATCTGCAGAGACTGCTGCTCTTCGAGCAGGAAATAGATATCTATGTGTTATGTTCTGTACCACAGCATCCAGATGTCAAATTAATCAGTCTGAGGTTCAGTGTCATAAATCATATCCTAATTTTTCCATTACTGCATGGGCAATTAAGTCACGGAGAAAAGAAAACTCAGATGGTACTATGTGAAAATATTGTGGCCTGATACAATGTCTTCCAACAGGATTGAATCAGGGCCAGCAACGGTCGAGGCATTCTCCTTGACATTTTTATGTTATTTAACGCTTGGTGCCGCCACCTCCAGGGAAGATCATTGGGGTCCCCTCAATTCCATGGACTCTTGTTGATTTCACACTCTTGCTTTCTCAAAACTCCAGGGATCACCACCCTCTGTATAAGATAAACAGACCCTGCCCCCTTCAGCCCTTCAGTAGACACATAAAAAAAAAGACAAACAAATTTGGGAGGAGAGAGATCTGGGCAGATGCATTAGCACTCGTTGTCATGAGCAGGTTAGATAGCATCTATCATGGGCACCACTATTTACAGCCAATGTTTCCTACATTCTGAGTGTAAATTGTTTGGATGAAACAAGCAAGCATTGTCTGAATTAGTACTCTGGTTCAGTGGAGAGAGTAGTTAGAAATGCAAAAATATGTAGACGCACATGTGATGAATCCCATTTGGACTTCTAAAATTAACTGAGGAGATGTTTAGGGCCAGGGAGTGAGGGCTGAAGGCTAGCAAGAAAGTGGATGTTGGCCATCATTGTGATTTCAACACTAAACATTAATGTGACCTCATTTGTCTCTAAAGCCTCTTGTGGATGGTAACATACCAGTCACTATCTCTCAAACTCAATTATAAACTCTTTGAATTTAAAGGTTGTGCCATTCACCTTTATATCCTCAAACCTAAAACAGCATTTAGCACACAGAAGGAATCCACTGTATGCTAGTTAAATGAATGACTATGTAACTATTGAATGAATATAAAAAATGTACACTTACTGACCATAAAAATTAGAGAGATAGTCTCCACTTGTAACTGTAGCTTCATTCTCTTCTACTAAGTTACTAGGGTACCAATCACCTGTTCCCAATGCTCACTGAACTCGGGCAAGAAAATAGTAGGTTTTCATCAAGAAAAAGGTAAAATCATTTACATCAAAGAGGATACATCTAAAAGAAGTAAATGTCTTTGGGTGATAATAACATGTCAGTGTGTAAGTTCATCAACTGTAACAAATGTACCACTCTGGTGATAGAAGTCAAGAGTAGGGGAGGTTGTGTCCCTGTGGGGACAGAGGGTATAGGGGAACTCTGTACTTTCTACTCAATTTTGCCGTGAAACTAAAACTTCTCTAAAAAGTAAAGTTTAATAATACTAAAAAAGCAAATATTAGGCTGGAAACAATGAAAATATAAAGTCCTAGGAGCAAAGCCAGGCATTTTCCGAAGGTGTTTATCCAGGCGCTGTTTTAAGCATTTTTCCTATAGTATAGTATACTATATAGTATAGTAATTCTCTAAACACTCCATGAAAAAAGTGCTATTATCGGGGCCGGCCCGGTGGCGCAAGCGGTTTGGTGCGCGCGCTCCGCTGCGGTGGCCCGGGGTCCGCTGGTTCGGATCCCGGGCGCGCACCGACGCACTGCTTTGGCGAGCCATGCTGTGGCGGCGACCCATATAAAGTGGAGGAGGATGGGCCAGGATGTTAGCCCAGGGCCGTCTTCCTCGGCAAAAAAAAAAAAAGAGGAAGATTGGCGGATGTTAGCACAGGGCTGATCTCCTCAAAAAAAAAAAAAAAAGTGCTATTATCATCTATATTTTTTTTTTTTTCAGAAAATAGCACAGAGCCAGAGATATCTGCTGTCTTCTCCAAGGTTTCACAGTCACTTAGTGGTAGAGGTGGGATTTGAACCCATGCCACTTGGCTACAGAGTTTATACTCTCAACCTCTCTTTCTCTGCTGCCTCACCATTGTGTGTTGCATCTCCACAGGAGGTGAAGCCGACTACACATCTTCATTGCATTTACTAAAAAGGTTTTCAATTCTTTATTATATAAATCAGAAAATATCACATGGCTCCAATTTCATTAAAGCCTAGAAAACGCACACACACCTCACAAGTAATTTGGAGTTTGATCTCTGTCCTTTCTAAAGTCTAGTATCTTCTTCAAAACTCAGGTACTACAGGGCTTAAGTGCTTTCACAATTTTCCTTTTGTTGTTATTCAAAGATCAGAACTTCTTGGACATCACGGAGATAACTGGCAATGTGTTATTTCAAGTTCCTCATCACAATATTGAATAAAATCCCACATAATAGGAACCTCAGTCAAGTGGAGCAGATGTTTAGCAGGAGATGATACGATCAGATTCCATCCTTATCTCTGTGTGCAAGCCCACACCTTGCTATACTAGAAAGGATTTACCAGTCTCCTGAGGGACAAAGTAGAGTAAACCTCAGAAAACAGAGTGCTCACAGTGGCAGGAATACCAATGCCCTGGGTGGAGTGCAGCAATGAACAGGGTTTAGTGCATGGAAGGCATAGGCTCCCCGACATCAGAAAGTAATATCAACTGAAGGCTGTTTATTGGATTGGCCTCTAAAACAGACAAATGCCCAATTGCATAGCTGATGAAAAAAATTAGCTTGCTACTAAACATTAAATGGATCAATAATCTATTCACTCTAACCTTGTTAGCAGGAGCTTGCAGTACAGTACGTGACCTGCCTTTTTAAACAAGCTGTCTCCAATGTCTGTCTTTGACTAAACTCATTTTCTTTTTTTTGTATTCAGCAATGATATACTTAATACTGCATATTAACTCAAAATCACTTTTTCCCTTTTTTCAAAGGCTGTTCACCTTCAAGGCCGTTCAAGATCATTACGTATGTACCATTTTATTCAGATGATAATAGCATGATTTTTATTTTATGGGCAGAAACCACAGCAGAGACTCAGACAATAGTCAGTAAATCTCCACAGTTGTGATAAAATGTTATGAAGCCCTTGGTGACAAATCATCTTCACAAAGTCATTGTCTTATCAGTGTAAATATTCTCGTCCATTCTCATCACCTATAGGCAAGAGTGAGAAGAGTCAGCAAATGCCCATGAAGAAAAAGTTCTGATGGGAGCTACAGGGATAAGGGGAATAGGTTGATGGAATGAAAGTAGTTGTAGGGTGAAATCTTCATATTCACGCAAGTTAGCAAGAGTTTATCTTGTAAAATAAAGCTGTGTTTATGGGTGATTGAGGGGACTGCTATGTAACCTTGATTCTTTCTATTCTCTGTTATTATTTCCCTCCTACAACAAACTCTTCCAGGGTGAAGAGCAATAGCAAGCCCTATATATTAATGAGAGAGCAGATGTATAAGCAAGTACGCATACTCTTCCAGTGATCTGGGAGCCACTAGAGGCACTAACTAGCATGGGTATTTTTCTGCCAGCTCTTTGGAGGCAAACATTGCTTTCTCTTCTAAGTAAACCTAAGCTCCTGCTATGACCCAAACCTCTGCACCAGAAGGCTTGCAAGGAGGGGGTTCCAATGCCTCCAATCTTGAGAAGGTAGAAGAGAGGAGAACAAAAGTTCTGAAATAAAGTACATTATAGAGAGAAGCAAATGCTAGACTAAAAGCTAAGAAATGGTGAGCGACAGCAGTAGCTTCAGACCAGAAGTAAGGAAGTACTCCATGGCATTTAGAGTGAACAGATATTAAAATGACTGTCCAAGGAGGTTTCATAAACCCTTTGAGCTAGTTAGCAAATATTACAGGAAAGAGAGTGAGGACTACCCTTAACATCAGCCAAATGTTTGCGGGGCATCTTAAAAAGTAAAGGAGAAAAGGAAAGGAATATCATCAGAAGTTTAAGGACCCCTGAGTCAGCAAAAATCCTCAGGCGATGCACTTTCATCCAGTATTTAACAGCTGTCTTCCCGAGTGCTGAGCCTAGTACTAAAGATAAAAAAAATTAAAAGTCACCATCCCTATTCTCAAGACTTTAAAAAGCTTGGAGAGGAATGGTCCAGCTTCTAGATGGATATGGCGACCTATGGCAAAAAGGTGGGAAAACTATCCCAATGGTTTTGAAAGTCAATGTCAAGGCAAAAGCAGAATCTAACAATCATCAGTATCTCTATGCCATCTTAAAAGGAAGGACAATTGGAAGAGAAGGGAAGAGTAGACTCTTCCTCTATATAACCTGTTGGAAAGTTTAGTCTTCCTGAATTTGTGTGTGTGTGTGTATGTGTGCATTATGTTGTATTTGAAGACTTTGAGTTAAATCTATTTGACTGCCACATTCTTGTCTTATTCTTCCTGTTTATTCAAATTTCCACAATATGCCAGTTTCTATTTATAAAGTAGGCATAATTTGCGTTATTATAAATATGATATGATTTATTTATTTTATTTTCAATGCAGCATAACATATAATGGAAAAAAACAAAATAGGTTTTGGAATGAGACAAACCATGTTATTAATTTCTGGTATTTACTCAGTATGTGGCCTTGAACAAGCACAACTTCTGTGAATCTTCAGTTGCCTCATCTATAAAATAGAGATAATTAGGCTTACTATGATGCCAGGAGGGTTAAATAAGGTAGCATAGGCAAGTGTTGGCATAGTTTCTGGGACAGAAAATGCACTCAGATGTTGATGATATTGGCCACATTTTATTAAGAAATTACCATAGTCCAATCATTTTCTCCCTTATTCCTCAGAAAATGTTGTGAAGCTGAGGAAATTATTATAAAGAGGTTTCTCTCTTCTTTTGGATTATTTCTTTATTAACTGTATTACTAGATTAATGGTTCAAAATATGAAATGTCTTGTTAAGTTTTAGACTTTAATACTCACAACTTAAATGATGTAAGCAAATATTCATTAAATTTTATTATATAAAATATAATATTAATAATCACACCATATCATAAATACCATCATGTACCAGCTTTTGGTTTCATCATCATACCAATCATATCATAAAATTTTTATTATTCAATCAGCTGTTAATTTTCTAATAAAGAAACCAGAGTTTGCAAAGTTTCAATGACTTTCCCTTATCAGCCAAATCTCTTTCTGGAAGAACTGAAGCATCTTGTTCACTTTGGGCTCTTTGGAATTGTGAGGGAGAAGGCGCAGACAGTTTGTGGGTTATGTATAGTAAGGCCTGACATTTTGTCATCCAAACAGGGACACTTTTGAGACAGGAAAAAGGATGCTAACTGGATTGGATGCCAGAAGAGCATAAACATGAAGTGTCCTGGGTGAGATGGAACTTGTTGGTAGTTATTCGTAACTTCAAACCCAAAAAGATGTGAAAGAAGGATGTTCTTTGATCACAACAGAACAAAACTATAAATAACAAAAATTAAACAATACTTCTAAACAACCCATGGGTGAAAGAAGAAATCACAAAGGAAATTAGAAAATATTTTGAATGGAATGATACTGAAAAACCAAAGTATCAAAAGTTGTGGGATACAATCAATGGCATGGTTTGAAAGAAATTTGCAGCTGTAATGTTTATATTAGAAAAGAAGAAAATTCTAAAGGCAATGCTCTAATATCTCACCATAAGAAGGTAAGGAAAAAAAAGAGGGCAATAAAGATAAAAGTGGAAATTAATACAATGAAAAACAGATAAACAGAGAAAATCAATGAAACCAAAAGCTGGTTCTTTGAAAATATTAATGAAATTGATAAATTTCTAGGTAGACTGATCAAAAAGAAAATGAGAGAAAAGAAACAAGTTATCAATATCAGGAATGAAAGGGAGACATCATTACAGATACCTACAGGTAATATGTATAACTTTTTCTTATCAATTTGACAACTTAGATGAAATGGAAAAGTCCTTGGACTACATAAATTATAAAAACAAACACAAAACAAAATAGAAAATATTAATAGGTCTGTGACTATTAAAGAATTTGAATTCATAGTTAAAAACTTTTCCACTAAAAAAAACCCGAGCCCAGATGGCTTCACTGGTGAATTCATTTATGTAAGAAATAAAACCAAAACAACACAAATCAATTGCTGATGCCTTACACATATAAGGCAGAAATTATTTAACCTCTCTAGTCCTTAGTTTCCTTATGTGTCAATAGGAATTTCTGTGCCAAAAACCTCATACGCTTGCAGAAAAGATTAAATATGATAACTGATTTAAAGCCTTTAGCACAGTACCTGTCATATTGAAATATTTATTTAAGTGGTAGTCTTACTAATTTTTATTTTTATTTTATTTCACTCATATAATTATAGCCGCCCAAATATATTAAATGTACCAAATTTTTCTTCTTTCTTCCCTTGAAACTCTTCCTCCAAAATTTTGTAACCAAACGTGGAAAAGCTATACATTTGGGAAATTATAAATACAATTTTAAATGCACAAGAAAATAAAACCAAACAATCAAAAGCTTTTGATATCCCTTGTTTAAAAGGAGAAGCAAAGAAGCAGAGGACATTTGTTACGAGTTCTGCCGGTTACCAACCATTCAAAACTGGAAAAATCACTTAACTCTCTTAGACTGCTTCCCAGCCTGTAAAATGGGAAAAATAATATGCACTTTGCTCACATCATTTAAGTTGTGAGTATTAAAGTCTAAAACTTAACAAGACATTTCATATTTTGAACCATTAATCTGGTAATACAGTTAATAAAGAAATAATTCAAAAGAAGAAAGAAACCTCTTTATAATATCAAACAAGAGAAAACCTCTGAAGTGTCCTTTATTTTACTCAATATTCTTTAAGTAATTTATACTAGGCGTATGCAATTGAATGTTACCATTAAAGATTATTCCATGGAGACTATGTTTCTCTGTGAGAAATGTTTATGATGAAATAATAAGTGGAAAAAAAATGCAGAAAATTTTATTATATTACAAGTATAATAATGTAAAAATTATGATGCTTTTGAACAAAAATGGTAAAGAAACGCAAAAGAAAACCTGAGCCAGTTGTTAATGTCATCGAAAGTTTTTTCTATAAAAATCATAATAAATAAAAACTAAAGGTTCGAAATATATATATATATATTTATATATATATATATATATATATATATACGTATATTTGTGTGAGGAAAATTGGCCCTGAGCTAACATCTGTTGCCAATCTTCCTCTTTTTGCTGAGGAAGATTAGCCCTGAGCTAACATCTATGTCCATCTTCCCCTATTTTGTATATGGGATGCTGCCACAGCATGGCTTGATGAGTGGGGCATAGGTCCATGCCTGGGATCCAAACCTGTGAACCCCGGGCTGCTGAAGCGGAGTGCAGGAACTTAACCACCACCAGGCTGCCACAACGCCAGCCCCAAAATATATTTTGAAAATGGTAAATTGTTCTATGATAATAAGGTATTGATGGGAATCAGCTAAACTTGGATTCCAATAAGTACGAAGATATCTGCGTATGCAGTCACACCTTTCACAATGACTGTCTGTGTTTGTATCCACATCAGACATAGTTATTCTATTATTTACTTGACAAAGATAATTTTTCTGAGCCTGGTAAGCAAGAAGGGGAGACAACTTCCTTAAGCTAGCAATATGTTTAAGCATGAACTGTTAGCTGGCCTGCTCAGCCAGGAACACACATGTATCAGAGCTCCAGCTCAAGCAGTCTCATGCTTGGGATCACTGCTAGTCTGGTGGGAAAGAGCACTGTGTATCAGGCATTCTTGGCCAAGAGAGACCTTTCTTCTAAATTGAGTTCATCGTGGAGCTCAGATGACTGATGTCTAGGCTTGATTTACTGTCTGCCAGGGTTTTGGAGCATTAGTCTTCCTTGACCTCTGATTTGGACTGCCCGAAAATTCAGCCTGCCTTGCTTGCCTGAGCACGGGACCACTTTTGCTTTGACCTCTTACAATTATAAACTTTCACACAAGTCTCTGGTTCCCCAAACTCCTTGATACCTAAGACACACAAGTCAAAACTGTCTGGGAGCCATATAGCCTTCTGAATTGTGATTCAGAATACAAACTCAACCTTTGTTCTCCTGTTGGCCTGACTTCCCACTGCCTTTACAGAAGAAAGCTCAAAGATACATAGGTCTGAATCATACAATATGCAGTAAAATGAGGAAGAACAGTTTTAATGCTTGAAAGAGACAACAGTGAGCCCCTGTGGCCATCCAAGGTCTTCACCTAAGAGTTTGCAAACGTGCATGCCTAGAAGGCATGTAAATATCAGCAGGGAAAAGTGTGAAGCTCCTGAGATCCGGAAGTAAAACAATCGTATTTACAACAGCTTCAAAAAGAATAAAATAGGAATAATTTTAAGCAAGGAGATGAACAATGTGTACACTGAAAACTATAAGACTTTGATGAAAGAAATTGAAGAAGACACAAATAAATAGAACAGTATCTCTTGTTCATGCACTGGACGTATTAATATTGTTAAAATGTCCATACTACCCAAAGCAATCTATGGACTCAATACAATCCCCGATAAAATTCCAAGCATTTTTCACAGATATAGAAAAAACAGTTCTAAAATTCATATGGAACCACAAAAGACCCTGAGTGCCAAAGCGATCTTGAGCAAGAAGAACAAAGCTGGAGGCATCTCACTGCCTGATTTCAAACTATATTACAAAGCTATAGTAATCAAAACAGTATGGTACTGGCATAAAAACAGACACAAAAACCAATGGAACAGAATAGAGAGCCCAGAAATAAACCCATGAATATGGTCAACTGATCTTTGACAAGATCACCAAGAATATGTGATAGGGAGAGAATAGTCTTCTCAATAACTGGTGTTGGAAAAGCTAGATATTCACATGCAAAAGAATGAAACTAGATCCTTATCTTACACCATACACAAAAATTAACTCAAAATGGATTAAAGACTTAAATGTAAGACGTGAAACCATAAAACTCCTAGAAGAAACCATAGGGAAAAACTCCTTGACGTTGGCCTTGGCAACAACTTCTGAATAAGACACCAAAAGCATAAGCAACAAAAATAAAAATAAATGGGTAGAACTACAGCAAACTAAAAAATTTCTACATAGTAAAGGGAATAATCAACAAAATGAAAAGACAACCTATGGAATGGAAGAAAATATTTTCAAACCACATATTTGATAAGGAGTTAATATCCAAAATGTATAAGAAACTCATACAACTCAATAGCAAAAAAACAAATAACCTGTTTAAAAAATGAGCAAAAGAACTGAACAAACGTTTTTCCAAAGAAGACATACAAACGGCCAATAGGTACATGAATAGGTGTTCAACATCAGTAATCATCAGGGAAACACAAATCAAAACTACAATGAGTTATCACCTCACACCTGTTAAGATGGTTATTATGAAACCATCCTACCAGCACTGCTGGTAGGAATCTAAATTGGTACAGCCACTATGGAAAGCAGTATGGATATTCCTCAGAAAATTAAAAATAGAACTACCACGTGATCCAGCAGTCCTACTTCTGGGTATATATCTAAAGTAATTGAAATCAGGATCTCAAAGAGATATCTGCATGCTCATGTTTATTACAGCATTATTTACAATAGCCAAGACATAGAAACAACCTAAGTGCCCAATGATGGATGAATGGATACAGAAAATGTGATATATATGTATACAGAATATTATTATATTATAATGGAATATTATTCAGCCATAAAAAAGAAGCAAATCCTGCTATTTGTGACATGTATGAATCTGGAGGACATTATGCTAAGTGAAAAAAGCCAGCCAGAGAAAGACAAATACTGTAGGATCTCACTAGTATGTGGAATCTAAAAAAATCAAATTCATAGAACCAGAGAATAGAATGGTGCTTTCCAGGGTCTGGGGGGTGTGGAAAATGGGGAAATCTTGACCAAAGTGTTCAAACTTTCAGTTGTAAGATGAATAAGTTCTGGAGGTCTAATGTACAGCATGGTGACTATAGTTAGTAATACTGTATTATATACTTGAAATTTCCTAAGAGAGTAAATCTTAAGTATTCTCATCACAAGAAATAGGTAACCATGTGAGGTCATGGATGTGCTAATTAGCTTGATTGTTGTAATCATTTCACAATGTATATGTATAGCAAATCATCAAGTTGTACACCTTAAATATACACAATTTTTATTTGTCAACTATACCTCAAATAAGCTGAAAAAAATGAAGTAAAATAAAATACCAGGAGTAACTCCTGCCTAGTAACATTACTTTTTAAAACACTGCATTACTTTTCTATAGCTGCATAACAAATTACCACAAATTTAGCATCGTAAAACAACACACACGTGTTATCTCACAGTTTCTGTGGGTCAGGAGTCTGAGCACGGCTCATCTGGTCCTGTGCTCAGTCCCATAAGGCTGCAACACAGATGCCAGCAAGGCTGAATTCCCAGGTAGAGGATTGACTGGGGAAGCATCTGCTCATTCAGATTCATTTCCTCATAACTCGATGAGCCAGCCTTGCGGGGTTTTGTTTTTTTATTTTTTTGGTAAGGAAGATTGACCCTAAGCTAACACCTGTTCTAATCCTCCTCCATTTTGTATGTGGGACGCCGCCACAGCATGATGAGTGGTGTGTAGCTCCGCACCCAGGATCTGAACCCGTGAAACCCAGGCCCATGAGAAGAATCTCTCACCTCAGGAAGGGCACAGGCCCTTTTTTAAGGGCTTTCACTTAATTAAGCCTGGTCAACCCAGGATAAATCACTTTGTTTAAATAAAACTCAACTGACTTGGAGCCTTAAATACATCTGCAAAATCCCTTTTCCCTTGACATAGGCTTTTGGCTAGAAGTAAATCACAATTCTTGCCCACACTCAGGGGAGGGGAGGACACAGTGCATGAATATTAGAGGGTGGGAATCATGGAACACCGAGGCTCTATCTGGCTTAAACACTGT
Organism: Diceros bicornis minor; assembly: GCF_020826845.1. Lineage (NCBI taxonomy): Eukaryota > Metazoa > Chordata > Mammalia > Perissodactyla > Rhinocerotidae > Diceros > Diceros bicornis. The sequence continues at coordinate 73,382,287 of NC_080745.1, forward strand.
GTATGCTATGTATGAAAAAAAAGCCACATAAAACATGCGTATGAGCCTCCAGTCTGCTCTAACTTCTGCCTGCTTCCCATCTCAGTGTAGATAATAGCAGGGGAGCTCACACAGTGATGCAGTTGCTCAGCGGAGAGAGACTCTGCCCCTCTGCCTGATCTCCCTTAATCTTCATTTCCACAGTCCGCCACCACTGAGCCCACTGGTCTCCCATCTATAGGTTCAGTTCTGCTCTAATTCTAAGATCAATCCAGGCTTGAAGCAGACAAGACTTGTGTTTTTCACCCTTTCCCTTTACTCTCCTCCACAAATCCAGGGAACCTTAACTAAGACCAGACCATTCTTCTCGTTGGGATTTCCAGAAAGGTAAGATTCCGTGCTGACAGTTGTCTTTACTCTCCAGGCACATTCCTCGTTATTTTGATACTATTGCACAGCTTCTGGTTCCCCAGCTGTGTCCCAGTCTTGTTCTCTGTGTTCAGGTACCACCCTCCTGAGCAATACTTTATACCACACACACCCCTCGTATCTCCAGCTTATAAAACATAGGACTCCCATTAGTCCTTTCAGAAACAATACCCAGGCACTGTCCTCGAAACTTACGCCCAGCTTCCTTCTCACAGTCCTGTATAGCATGGAATGACTCAGGACAATATACCAGTCCTCCAAATGGAATTGTTAAACTGATGGGCTCCACTGGCTGATTATTAACAAATGTCTCTGTAACCTAGACACAGATGAGCAAATGCTCTTAGAATTTTATTGAAATCTGTAGTGAATCTTCCAGAATGAAATTTTGGTGTTTTTAAATGCGTTTGACAGATCTGAGTTGATTTTTAATTTCATTTCTGTCAAAAAATCAATCAAAAAATAGTTTTCATGAACCTCTTTGTTAAATGCTCAGCGCTGTACTGGAAGCTGTAGCAGATTAAAAAGAAAAGGAAACCACAATATACGACCTCAAAGACTTTAGAAGGATATACACGTACACAAGCACACAACATTCATGAAACAAGAGTACACAATAAAAGACGAAAAACAAATAATGATAGTCCCCACCTATTGAGGCGCTACAGAACTAGGCACTTTGCAGAAGTGATTTTGTAGCCTCACAACAACTCTGAAAATTCTCACTTGTTTTTTTCCCATTTTCACAGCTAGCAAAACGGGCAGAGCTAATTCTGACACTAAAGCTGACCCTCTTTCCACCAAAAACGAAACAAATGCAAAATCCTGGGTTCCTCTTCAGATTCTTATTCAGTTGAGGTCTGGCTTTTAATAATTCTAGGATGTCAAGTGATGTATCGTGAAGCCAAGGAGGAGAAATGAACTAAAACAGTAGCCATTATATGGCCCAAATGCTAAAGAATATAGATATTAAGATAGTTCAGTAGGTGAAAATTTCTAGCAGGTAAGCTAGGATGAAACAATTTGCCCTACAACAGATATTTCCCAGCCACAAAGACTTCAGGGTTAATCAACTGGTTCCAAAAAGTCATACGTTGGCTTCAGGTCTAAGAAAAAGTAAATGAATGGATAATACTAACATATACAGATTACTCATGAAGCTTACATTGTATCTTCACAAGCCTCATGTCATTTAAGCATCACAAGAATTTGGGAGTCAGTAGGGGTAGTTGTATATCTATTTCTTATTGAGAAAACCAAGGACCAAACTTATTGCAGGTCACACAGCTGCCCAGTGACCAAAGTCTTTGCTCATTTCATTACCTGGCTCTGACTACCCCACTCCAATGTCCCTGCAGCTCAATGACACCCAGAACCAGCTACATATCTGCAGGGGCCCAATATAAAATGAAAATTCAGAGCTCCTTGTTCAAAATGTGTTAAGAATTTCAAGACAGCAACTGCAGAGTATTAAACCAAATGTGGGGCCCTTCTAAGTAACTGCACAGGTGGCATGCTCGTGAAGCTAGCCTGATGACACCACTGAAAATTATATTGTGAAGTCAATAATTCAAGGAGCTACTAATTGAACAGGGCAAAAGGTATGGATGTATTAAAAATAATCACTTCTCCAGGAAGCACTGAAAGAGTACCTGTGACAGATGTAATCCAAGCTGTATGATCATAATCACCCTCCTCTAAGTAAATTATTCATGTTAGGAAATGCATGCCCATCAGCTTTTGGTGAAATAAGATAAACACATTTCTTCCCAAGTTACTTACTGAACACATTAATATGTATTTTTCCCAAATGTAATGAACTGATGTGCTTCAGACTGTGACAAGGTGAAGGCATCAGAAAGTTCATTCAGGAGCAGGGAAACCATCAAATGAACTTGTAGCGTTCAGCAAACCTACTCTATTTGGCCTATGCTTCCAGCCTGTCATTTCAGAATAAACAACTTCAGGAAGGCAGCTGCACAGATGCTTTCACAACAGAGTGAAGAGCTGAAATAAGCGCCTGACGGTGCTATCAATGAACAGCAGATGTTTGCAGGGGAGCTGGGATCCGTGGTTTGAATTCCCAGAGTTAACATGATCTTCTGGAATATAGAAAAGCCCACTGTTGTCAGTCACCTCTGTAGAATCCCTGAACACCGTGAAACTAATTAGGTTTGAGAGCCAGCTCCATTCCTTATGAGGGAACAGGGAGGAACCAGCACATTCACCTACTTGTCCTGTTATCTGTATTTTGATCTTACTAGAAAACCTCTGAAAACTGGAATTCTTGCCAAGAAAACTCCAGAAAGATTTTTGAACCAGGAAATGTGCTACTGGGAAGTGGAGAAGAGGGGAAGGAAAAGTTCCTAAATGAGTAAGATGTCTCTTTTTTTCATTAAAAATAAGCCAAATGTGATCTAGAAAAAAAAGAAAAAGCATTTAAATCAATCAGACATGAATGAGGAAAAGTTACCCAAATGTCCATTTTATTCTTCAAAACAAATGTCTATAGATTACAATTTCTTATTGGACAGCAATTGTTATCTGTACTGTTTGAACATGAATATAAACGGTTGTGTGTCCCGGAGTTCAACCAATCTGTATTTGAATCCCCAGTAGCTACTTCATGTCTGGGTAAGCTTGATTAAGGACATTAGGTTCTTTTGATCTAGAGTAACAAAAACCAACTTGAGCAAATAGGACAAGATACCAGGTATCTTACTAAATCCAGGAGGAAGGATGGGAATCAGGACAGCTCCAAGAATCTCCTTAAATGGACTTGGCGGATCTTTCCTCTTGGTCTTTGCCATCGCAGCAACTTGGTTTCTGCTAAAGGTTCAGTGGAGTTCATGTAGAGAATATAGCCACACTCTGAACTCTTCTAATACAGTTATGTTAAGTTGAATGAGTTTTATTAATAAGAATCACAAACATTTCTGAGTGCCTGAAGACAAAAAGGACCTGTGTACTATGGGTATGCTTAACTAAGACAGGTGTTTCCCCACAGATTATTACAGGGAAACAGCACAGCATAGTGATAAGGACATAGGTTTTCTAACTGAGATACAGCTAGGTTCAAATCCTTGGCCAGCTGTTGGAGATTGGGAAAGCTACAAAATATCTATGAATCTCTGTTTTTTATTAATATCATTTTTCTCTGAATATCAAGATAATGTCAGTTCTTTGTGGAGAACTAAGAACTATAGAAAGTTTCAAGGCATACATTGTAATCACTCTGTAATCTCATCCCCTGGACCTGACATTAACACTGTGATATAATTCTTGTAAGTTTCCAGTCTAGGTACACACATATATATGTATACATATCTTCTCCACAATCACCACTTTAGTGTATCCCACAAATTTTGAAGTTTTAACTGAAGGAAAATTCAGTTAAAACTATTTTCCCTGATAATTTCTTCCTAGACCCATTAATTATTTAGAAGTGTGTTATTTAATTCCAAGTTTCAGGGATTTCCAAGATATCTTCCTGGTATTGGTTTCTAATTTACTTCATTGTGGTCACAGAACATACTCTGTGTGACTTCAATCTTCATAATTTACTGAGATTTGTTTTATGGCTCAGTATGTGGTCATCCTAAGCATTCCACATGTACTTGAAAGGACTCTTTTTCTGCTCTTATTGACTGCTGTGTTCTACAAACGTCAATTAGTTCGAGTTGGTTAACAGTACTCTTCAAGTCTTTTATATTAGTACTGCTTTTCTGTGGCAATTAGTAAATCAAATTTTAGAGGAATGTTTTGAAATCTCCACTCATAATTATAGGTTTATCTCTTCCTCTTTTCAGTAACGCCAAATTTTGCTTTATCCATTTTGAAAATATGTTATTGTGCATACACATTTAGGATTGCTATGTTTTGTTGATGAATTGATCCTTTTATCATTACGAAATTTTCCTCTTTATCCCTGGAAATCTTCCTTGTTTTGAAGACTATTTTTTCTGATACGACACTGCTACTCTAGCTCTCTCATGATTACTCATTGTATTCAATATATTTTGAATATATTTTCAGTCCTTTTCATTAAACCTATCTGTCTTTTTACTTATAACATGTTTCTTACAAATTCAATATAAGTAGATCTTCTTTTTAAACACAGTTTTACAATCTCCACTTTTGTGTATTTAGATCATTTAGTTATCAATATTATGTTTAAATCTACTATTTTGCTTTTTATTTTCTACACATCCAACCTTTTCTTTGTCTCTTTTCTCCTACCTTCTTTTGGATTAATAGAATACTATTATATTTTATTATGGCTCCACTTTGGCTCCTTAATTATACTTCCTTGTTTTGTTTTGTTAGTAGTTGGCTCTGTGGTTAAAATATGCATCTTTAACTCATCACAGTCTATATTCAAATAATAATTTACCCCTTCATGTATAACATAAAAACCTTAAAACAGTATCCCTCCCTTCCTTCCTTACTCCTTCATGTGGTTGTTGTTATACATTTTAATAACTTAATACAAGGCCTATTCTCCTCAGGTTTTGTACCAAGTCCCTCTACCATAGGCAGTATGTGAAAGTGCCAACTTCAACATGCTTACCAGCCCCTTGTCACATTTTAAAATTTGTGCCAATACGATATTTATGAAATATCTTGTTTGTTTTACTTTGCATTCCCCAGATAAAATTTTTGAGGCTGAGCATCTTTTCATTATTTATTGGCCATTGTGTTTTCCTTTCTGTCGATGGAATGTTCACGTATTTTATACATTTTTCCATTGAGTTGTTTTTCTTTTTCTTGTTGATTCGTGGGAGTTTTTATTTAGTGAATTCTGGACATTTATCTTCTATTTTACGCATTGCAAATGTACTCCCTGTCTTCAGCTGCCTTTTGACATTATCTTCTGTGTTTTTAGGTAAACAGATTTTTTTTAACTTAGTAAAGTCAAACTTCTGAATATTTTCCTTCATAGTTTGGGCTTGTTAGGCCTTTAAATTCTTCCCAGTTCTAATAAAATAAATAGTCTGTGCATTTTCTCCTAAATGTCCAAAGATTTTTCTTTTCACATTTAGGCCTTTAATCCATTCAGAGTTTAACTTTGCACTCATCTTTTGACCCTCTTTTTAGTATCCTCCACACAAGTACATTCAACACTCCATCCCCTCAACTGAATCCTGACTTTGCTACAGTTCAGATTAGTTACCACTTCCTTCATGAAGCTTTCCTTGACTGTTCCAGCCCTCAACGAGCTTCCCTCCTCAACTTCCTATGACATGTATCACTGAGCTTTGATATTACCTTATGCCTAGCATGGGAATGAATTAGACAGCTGCAGCATCCAGGCAGGTGATCTCAATGCATAAAGAGGGCCAAAATGGAAGACTATAAAGAGTGGGGAATGGAATAGCACACGTCTTATCTCAAAAGCAATTGCTACTCAGCTCTAGCCAATTATTTCTATGTGGCACACAAGCTCAGAGTTGCCAGATCTACTTTTTTTTCCAACAGAACATAGGAATCCAAATGTTTTATGTGACATACTATGATATTTAAATATGTCCAACTGGGGGGAGAAGTCAAGATGGCGGCGTAGGCAGACTCTGAACTCACCTCCTCCCCCGGACACAGCCAATTTACAACTACTCGTGGAAAAATTACCCCTGAGAGAGAACTGAAAACTGGATAAGAGGAATTCCTGTAACAAACAGCAATCCTAATTGAGGTGGAAGAGGTAGAAATTCCCTTCTGGAGGGCAAAAATGCCACCTTCACAAGCCACAGTGCTTCACGGCTGCCCAGGAGCAGCCCAAAGGTACACAGCCCTCCCTGGAGGAGTGGGGCCCTGAGCTAGGAGTGCCCCCACTATAGGCATTTTTTGGACCCAGCACAATCGAGACGAGTAGAATAATATCTGACTTTGCCTGCTACTAAAACACTGGTGAGTACCCCCAGAAAAGCTGGTTCACAAAGAAATTAAAGCCAGCTCGTAAAGGGCCTATGCACAAACTCACCCGTTTCAGAAAGCAACCTAAAATCACCAGAAAGAAAGGTGCATAGTCCTTTCGTGAAAAGAGATTCACCTGATAGGCTCTGAGTGCATCTCGGTGAGAGGTCAGATCTCTCCAGAGACCGGGACATCGGCAGCGGCCATTGTTGTGGCCTGGTGTGGGCATGCTGACACAGACGCTGGCAGATGCCATTGGAGTTCTCCCTGGGGCCTGCTAGCCCAGGGTCTGCTCCACCCACTAGAGCACCAATTTAATCCAGCTCAGCCAGGGCAGGCAGCCCACCCTAGGGACTGGCCCCACCCAACAATAAGCCCTCAGGCAACTTGTGGGCCTGCTAAGGGAGCTACCTGGATTCTCCACAGCCTGGCAACTGGGTCCACCTCTGTGGGGAAGGGTGTGTGCAAGGAGCGAGTGGAGAGAGTAGGGCAGTGGTGGAGTGTGTGGGGCTCCTGCCGTGGAGAGACTGGGTCTACTTCAGGAGGTCGGGTCACTCTCATGGGGCAGGACTGTGTTGACTGTGTGTGTGGACCTGTGGGCAGTGGCTTGTCAGCTGAAGAAGACTTGTGCTTCTCAAAGAGCCACATAGGGGGTTGACCCCACCTCTCAAAGCCTGAAACAATTGGGTGCTCTCATGCCTGAGGCCAGCCCCACCAGGCTGCAATCCTCAGAGAGCTGACAAGAGACCTAAAGGCTAGAGGCTTATAGCAATTGTAAGCCCCTGAGCCTAACAACCTGCCATGCTGGGGGCCTACTCACTTAATAGAAATACAGCAACACGAATGTGCTATTAGACCTTGCAGCCAACTGTGCTGGAACACCCCACACCCAATAAAGAGACTGAAGGGCCCACAACAACTACACGCAGCTGAGCATTACAACAGCTGGCCAGGGGCATAGCTCAGCCTCCCTGGGCACCTACAGGAAGAGCAACCCTGCCACAACAAAGGACACACTTAGCCCACATAGGGCTCATTCCTGGAACATTCAGAACAGAGGGAAGCACACTGCCAGACCTCATAAGGCATCACTTATATAAGGTGACCTCTCTGAGAGCAGGAGACGTAGCTGACCTACCTAATACATACACACAAGCACAGGGAAAGAGGCAAAATGAGGAGGCAAAGGATATGTTCCAAGTAAGGGAAGAGGAAAAACCCCAGAAAAGGAACTAAGTGAAACAGAAATGAGCAACATACATGAAAGAGAGTTCAAAGAAAGTGTGTTAAGGATGCTCACTGATCTTGGGAAAAGAATGGATGAACTCAGTGAGAACATCAACAAAGAAATGGAAGATATAAAAAAGAACCAATCAGTAATGAAGAATACAGTACTGGAAATGAAAAATTCACTAGATGGACTCAAAAGCAGAGTACAGGATACAGAAGAATGGATCTACGAGCTGGACGAAAGACTGGAAGAAATCACCCAAGCTGAACAGATAAAAAAAAAAAAGAATTAAAAAGAGTGAGGACAGTCTAAGAGACCTCTGGGACAATATCAAGTGCACTAACATCCGTGTTATAGGCATCCCAGAAGGAGAAGAGTGAGACAAAGGGGCAGAGAATCTATTTCAAGAAATAATAGATGAAAACTTCCCTAACCTAAGGAAGGAAACAGACATCAGGTACAGGAATCACAGAGAGCACTAAACAAGATAAACCCAAAGAAGCCCACACCAAGACACATCATAATCAAAATGTCCAGAATTAAAGATAAAGAGAGAATCCTAAAAGCCGCAAGAGAAAGACAAGTTACATACAAAGGAAACCCCATCAGGCTATCAGCTGACTTCTCAGCAGAAACCTTACAGGCTAGAAGAGAGTGGCACAATGTATTTAAAGTGCTAAAAAGAAAAAACCTGCAGCCAAGAATACTCTACCCAGCAAGGTTATCATTCAAAATGGAAGGAGAGATAAAAACTTTCCCAGACAAGCAAAAATTAAAGGAGTTTGTCACCAAGAAACCAGTACTACAAGAAATGATAAAGGGACTTATTTAAGGGGAAAAGAGAAGACCACAAATAGGAAAAATTATCTATTTCCATGATAAGAGGGTAATGGATACAAATGCACAAAAAAGAGGTTAGATATGATATCAAAAACATAAAATGTGGGAGGAGGAGAGTTAAAGAGTAGAGCTTTCAGACAGAGGTCAAACTAAAGAGAATATCAACTTAATATAGACTGCTATATACGTAGGTTACTATATATGAACCCCACAGTAATCACAAACCTGAAACCTATAATAAATACACAAAAAACTAAGAGAGAGGAACCCAAACATAATACTAAATAAAGCCATCAAACCACAAGAGAAGAGAGCAAGAGAAGAAGACAAGAACAGAGAAGAACCACTAAAACATTGAGAAAAAAAAGTTAAAAAATGGCAGTAAGTGCATAATTATCAATAGCTACTTTAAACGTCAATGGACTAAATGCTCCAATTAAAAGGCATAGGGTGGCTGACTGGATGAAAAAACAAGACCCATATATATGCTGCAAACAAGAGACACACTTCAGACCTAAAGACACTCACAAACTGAAAGTGAAGGGATGGAAAAAGATACTCCATGCTAATAGCGATGAAAAGAAAGCTGTGGTAGCAATACTCATATCAGACAAAATAGATTTTAAAACAAAAACTGTAAAAAGAGACAAAGAAGGGCACTACATAATGATCAAGGGAACAATCCAACAAGAGGGCATAACACTTGTAAATATCTGTGCACCCAACGCAGGAGCACCTAAATATATAAAGCAATTATTAACAGACATAAGAAGAGAAATAGACAGTAACACAATAATAGTAGGGGACTTTAACACTCCACTTACACCAATGGATAGATCATCCAAACAGAAGATCAATAAGGAAACATCGGCCTTAAATGGCACACTAGAACCAATGGACCTAGTAGATATATACAGAACATTCCATCCAAAAACCAAAGAATGCACATTCTTTTCAAATTCACATGGAATATTCTCCAGGATTGATCACATATTAGGCCACAAAAGAAGTCTACATAAATTTAAGGAGATTGACATAATACCAAGAAACTTTTCTGACCAAATGGTATGAAACTAGAAATAAACTATAGGAAGAAAATCAGAAAAGCCACAAATATGTGGAGATTAAACAAAACGCTACTGAACAATGATTAGGTCAATGAAAAAATCAAAGGACAAATCAAAAAATACTTGGAGACAAATGAAAATGAAAATACAACATGCCAGAATTCATGGGATACAGCAAAAGCGGTTCTAAGAGGGAAATTTATAGCAATACAGCCCTATTTCAATAAACAAGAAAAATCTCAAATAAACAATCTAACAATGCACCTAAAGAAGAACAAAGCCCCAAATCAGTAGAAGAAAGGAAATAATAAAAATCAGAGCAGAAATAAATGAAATAGAGACTAAAAAAACAATAGAAAAAATTAATAAAACCAAGAGCTGGTTCTTTGAAAAGATAAACAAAATTGACAAACCTTTAGCTAGACTCACCAAGAAAAAAAGACAGAAGGCTCAAATAAGTAAAATCAGAAATGAAAGAGGAGAAATTACAACAGACACCTCAGAAATACAAAAGATTGTAAGAGAACACTATCAAAAGCTATGTGCCAACCAAATGACAATCTGGAAGAAATGGATAAATTCTTAGACTCATACAACCTTCCAAAACTGGACCAAGAAGAAATAGAGAATTTGAATAGACCAATCACCAGTAAGGAGATCAAAACAGTAATCAAATACCTCCCCCAAAATAAAAGTCCCTGACCAGATGGCTTCCCTGGTGAATTCCACCAAACGTTCAAAGAAGACTTAATACCCATCCTTCTCAAACTCTTCCAAAAATTTGAGGAATTAACTCATTCTACGAAGCCAACATTACCCTGATACCAAAACCAGACAAGGACAACACAAAAAAAGAAAATTACAGGCCAATATCACCGATGCACATAGATGCAAAAATCCTCTACAAAATACTAGCAAATTGCATACAATAATATATTAAAAAGATTATACATCATGATCAGGTGGGATTTATTCCAGGGATGCAGGAATGGTTCAACATTCACAAATAAATCAACATGATACACCACATTAATAAAATGAAGAATAAAAATCACATGATCATCTCAACAGACGCAGAGAAAGCATTTGACAAGATACAGCATCCATTTATGATAAAAACTCTGAATAAAATGGGTATAGAAGGAAAGTACCTCAACATAATAAAGGCCATATATGACAAACCCACAGCTAATATCATCCTGAATGGTGAAAAACTGAAAGCTATCCCTCTAAGAACAGGAACCAGACAAGGATAACCACTTTCACCGCTTCTATTTAACATAGTATTGGAAGTCCTAGCCAGAGCAATCAGGCAAGAAAAAGAAACAAAAGGGATCCAAATTGGAAAGAAACAAATAAAACTGTCACTATTTGCAGATGACATGATTTTATATACAGAAAACCCTAAAGAATCCACCAGAAAACTTTTAGAAGTAATAAACGAATATGGTAAAGTTACAGGATACAAAATCAACATACAAAAATCAGTTGCATTTCTATACTCTAACAATGAGGTATCAGAAAGAGAAATTAAGAATACAATCCCATTTACAATTGCAACAAAAAGAATAAAATACCTAGGAATAAACTTAACCAAAGAGGTGAAAGATCTGTACACTGAAAACTATAAAACATTGCTGAAAGAAATTGAAGAAGACACAAAGAAATGGAAAGATATTCCATGCTCTTGGATTGGAAGAATTAACATCGTTAAGATGTCCATACTTCCTAAAGCAATCTATAGATTCAATGCAATCCCAATCAAAGTTCCAACAACACTTTTCACAGAAAGAGAACAAAGAATCCTAAAATTTATATGGAAAAACAAAAGACTTCGAATTGCTAAAGGAATCCTGAGAAAAAAGAACAAAGCTGGAGATATCACACTCCCTGATTTCAAAATATACTACAAAGCTATAGTAACCAAAACAGCATGATACTGGCACAAAAACAGACACACAGATCAATGGAATAGAATCGAAAGCCCAGAAATAAACCCACACATCTATGGACAGCTAATCTTTGACAAAGGAGCCACGAACATACAATGGAGCGAGGAAAGTCTCTTCAACAAATGGTGTTGGGAAAACTAGACAGCCACATGCAAAAAAACGAAAGTAACCATTACCTTACACCATACACAAAAATTAACTCAAAATGGATTAACGACTTGAATATAAGACCTGAAACCATGAAACTTCTAGAAGAAAACATAGGCAGTACGCTCTTCTTCATCGGTCTTAGCAACTTCTTTTCAAGCACCATGTCTGACTGGGCAAGAGAAACAATAGAGAAAATAAACAAATGGGACTACATCAAATTAAAAAGCTTCTGCACAACAAAGGAAACCATCAACAAAATGAAAAGACAACCTAACAAATGAGAGAAGATATTTGCTAACCGTACATCTGATAAGGATGTATCAGATGCAAACCATACATCTGATAAGGATATATCCAAAATATATAAAGAACTCACGCATCTCCTGGTCAGATTCAGTCATCCCACTTCCAATCTCTAACCTCTGGTTTAATTGTTTCTAATCAGTTGATCAGTTTAATTGTCTCTTCAATTAAATCATAAACCCCTTGAGAACAGGAACATCCACTTTGTAACCAGCACAGAAGCTGTCACAGGGAGAAGCCTATGATATATGTTCCATAAACCCTTGACTGACTGTTGATTGACAGGAGACATCACATGCATACCCTGGGCCATAGTCCTCTCCACAGTCAAGTGCTGGGGAAAGGACTGGAGAGGATCCCACAGTGAGGCACTATGACCCAGATGGCTGCCATCCAGTGAGCATTTGTCATTCCTTGAGACACACATGTACGGAAAATAGATTCTCCCAAAATCGAGGTCATCTCTCCCCAGGGACAAGATGCCAGGACACATATTCTGGACACTCTGCCAGCACACATTAAAATTCAAGAGTTTTTAAGTACTAGTTGTCCGTGTATTACAAAGGGCAGATGCCCAGTTCTCAGAGAGGCAAACAGAGGAGTGGAGAGAAGTAGAAAAGGCCTCCAACCTCTTTGTCTTTTAGGAAAATAAAATCCTGACTCTGAAGAAACTCGTAGCATGACCACTATTGTTTATTCATAGCTTTGTGTCCTTACACTCAGAATCACCACCCCACACTATCAAGTTCACACACAGCCAAAGGAATGAACAAAAGGTCCATCTCTGTAGTGAAGACAGGCTTGGACCAAGAACCAGACACTCAGATTCAAAGTTTGAGTTTACCCCTGAGGAGCCCTGGCTGAGGTGCTTAGCCTCTCTGACCCTCTGTCTTCTCATCTGTAAAGAACAGCCAGATTGCAACTCCCTCTCAGCAGGAGAAGAAGCAGTTTTGGGGGTAGTGAAGAGCACAGACTCAAATCAGACATGAATCTGAATCTACTGCTGGGTGACCCAGAGAAGGTTCCTTCCCTAACCTCTCTGTGCCTGAGTTTCCACACCTACAAAACGAGGATAAATAATAGAACTTAGCTCACTAAGTTGTTCTGAGGATAAAATGAGATGATACCTATAAAGCCCACTACAACTGGTAGGCTTGAGTTCATAGGTATGAGAGAAATCAGTAGACTGTAAAGCTCTTTTGTTCTATTTTCCAGGGCTGTCAGCACCCCAACCAAAGTGACAGTTTCATTGTTATGTTGCTGTTATTGTTGCTGTTCCTTTCCCAAGATTGCAGGGTCATGTGAAGGAAAAGTTCTCAATAGGATCTATTTCTCTTGAAAGCTAGCACGTTCCCTCCTCTGAAGCTACACAACTTTTATCTCCATTCCCCACATCCACCTGGAAATAGACAGGCAAGATCTCTACTATGGAAAGGAAGCCAATGATTCCTCACTGTGCTTCAAGATCTTGCACACAAAGTCCTAAAAGTTACCAAGTGCATTTCTGAGCATGTGTCTCTTCACTGCACAGTGTCTGAATGTGCCTCTATGTGCCCCTCCATATCTCTGAATATAGGTCTCTGTGTGTCAACTTCTGTGCATCTCTGTGTGTATCTGGGTCTACTTCTATACATGTGAGCTCTTGTGTGTGTGTCTCTTTCTCTGTATAACTATGTGTTCTCCATGGAACTATATGTCTGGCTGTGCCTGTGCACATGTGTCTCCGTGTCTGTGTTGTGAAATGTGTGTGTTTGTCTGAGTCTATGTACTTTTTATGGTGAAGTCCTAGGATTGTGCCTCTGTACTGAGATATATGCCTATATGTGTATCAGGAACCATAGTCTCTTAACCATGGGTGTGTGTGTGTCAGTGTGTGTGTGTGTGTACACATGCCTCTGAGTCTTTCATCAGGATTGTGTGTGTATCTGTGTTCTCTCTGTGTTGTGTCTGTCAGTGAAACTCCTCTTTTGTATCCCATACCAAATGAGCCATACGCATGTGTGTTCGTGTGACAAAGGACAGAACAGAGCGACTTCAATTTGGCCCATCAATGCTCTTAAGTTACTCTGTGTTGTTGTCAAACCAACTCTTGGAAAACACAAGCCATTGAGCCTCAATCTCCCTGCACAGATTCTGGGGGGCTTTTAAAGAAATACTGATGCCCAAACCCCATTTGCAGAGATTTTAATTGTCATGCATTACTCTGCGGTGGTGACCAGATATAAGAGCTTTGGAAAGCCCCTAGACAGTTCTAATGTGCGGCCATGGTTGAGAACGACTGTATCAGGCAAATGGTGAGCCTTTGCCACTCTCCATAGAAAGCTGCAAACTGCTTTCCTTGCCTGTGACATCAATAATATCAGTGAGAGAGGGAGGGAATTTTGAATAAATTCCCCAGTGCAGAAAAGGACGGACCCCTACTCTTTCTTTCTGTGGAGGGAGGTACTCCATCACAATGGACTCTGTGAACCAACAATCTCCAAAGTAACCTATGAAAACAATGGAGGAGAAACTTTCCTCCACCCCAATCCTTCCTCCATCCAGTAGACATTTGTTTCCTTTTACATATATCTCTGTCTAATTAAAAAGATGTGGTGCTACCTTAATTTCCATATAAACTCATCACATTTACTGCAAATGTTTCACAAACCAAAAGAGGATTTATTAGTATAACAAACCAAGTGCTTCATAAAAGTTTAAATGCATTTTTGAGCATTCTTTACAAAGGAAAAAAGTTAAAAGTGGAGGGGTCCAGAATGGGAAAAATCTCTCATCTGTGGGAGTGGAGCTCTAAAGATGAAAATGAGAAAGAATCTAAGAAGAGGGAGGGAAGGAAATAAAATCTCAGTTGCTTAGACCCTGGGAAACAGAGCTACCACTTCCCATAAGATGCTTCTGTGCAAATTAGAAAAGGCTCCCCTTGCTCAGGATTCATCCCACTCACCTTCAGAGCATGGTGCCTTCTGATGTTACATCTTGCTTAACTAAGGTGCAAGCCCTGTGGGGAAGGTTCTATGGGGAGACAGGCTATCCTCCCACTTGCAACTCTTGCTTCTAGAGAAATTCTGAGAATCTGAGGATCTTCCACCTGTGGAGATCATTGAGGTGAGCAGAGAGACTTGTATTTAGGCAAGAGAAAGGTAGATTCTCAAATAGTCCTTGGGAAGCATGACTGCACCTGGCAGAGTACCTGGAACTCAGTAGACGCTCAATGCATATTTGTTGAATGAATGATTGAATGAATGAATTGCTGTTTAGCAATCTACTGGACCTAAGCAGGAAATTCAGAGGACTCTCTCAGCCCATTAAAGGAAGCACACAAAGTCAATGAGAACACATTCTGAGGTCACCGACTTTCTCACCAGAGGAAACTGCCTGTGTAGCAAAATACTCATGGAAAAGGATGGCGGTAAGGGATATGCTGAAGTTCTCAGTGAGGGAAACGTGAAGAAAATATACAACACATTATATGTCCTGAGCCCATTTTAAGGAAAGATTAATTTTAAAAGATATGAGATTGGATTGCCTAGAGAAGTTTAAGATGGGAAAGATGGAAGCCTTACAGAATTTTAGAGCTAGGATTGGCCCTGGAGACTGTCTGGTCCAGCTCTCTCATTTTGTAGTTGAAAAATTCCTGCCCAGAGACATGAAGGAATGCATCCAGTCCCTCAGCTAACTGATGATACTAGGATCCAGAACCCTGGCTTATTTACTCACCATCTGCTGCTCTTTCCATGCTCTCAAGCTCCTTACCTCCCTCTAGAATGGCTTGAGCAAAGCTGTTTGCAGATGCAAAGACAAACTTGTTGACCTCACTAGCCAGTGTACAGACAATCATAGCCCTGGGGTTTCTGCTTCCCAATTCACCTAAACTTTTTAATAGAATGATCAAAATTTCTTTTCCTTTGGAAATTAAGAAAAACTCCTCCCTTTTCTCCCAGCCCCACAATTTAGAACATGGGCGAAATGACCACAAGCACTATGCAAACCTTATCCTTTGCAAGAGGAGTTTGTGATTACCCGGTTATTACTTACCCTCTGACTCTGGGTGATGGACACCTGGGGGTGGGGGGCAGTGCCAGGTGCCGTATTCTCTGATGAAATCAAATCTCTTTGTGAGTTTGGAAACATAAAAAATATATATATCAAACACACATTTTTTCTCTGTAGGGTGCCTCCCAAAACTTCCCAGGAATGATCCTAAAGCTTATAAAGCATGTGTTTTTTTAAATTGTTCTTTATTCGAAGTCGGTCAAGCAATCTGCCAAATTGAACCTGCTGTCAAGCAGATTCAACAGCCATTTCTCTGCCCCAGAATTCCAGTTATCTCTTACACACCATCCTTCCCACTCCCCGTCCTCTACACACAAACACTTGTAGCTGCCTCTCTTGAAAGCAACAGGCTGCCACCCACTGGTGAGCAATCGTCAAGAAACCACAAGATTACAAGGCTGTATCTTAAGACCCTTGAGATGAAGGAAAGAAAATGTCAGGTTAAAACTTGGCAGTTCTTAAAAGGCGCTAATCAGAAAGTGACCATTAGAGAAATGTTACCAATATTTAGTTTCCTATGATGGGAAAAAGAAAATTTTTAAGAAAAGAAGTGAGAACAAAACTAGAAAGAGACAGAATTTTTCCTTGGTGATTCTGACACTCTGAACTTAGCATCTGCAGGCACAGCATGCTTCTGTGTTTCTTTTTTCCCAAGAAGAATAAAAAAATCTTAGGACTGAAAGACTTTATTGCATCCATACCTGTTGAATCCCCCATCCCCTATCACAACCTCATCTAGTTGACCACTCTGCTCAAATAGGTGTAGTAATTTTGGACTTGACCCTTGAAAACATGCTCATTCCACTCATCCCATGTTTCTGTGTGTTTATCTTAAGTTCCTGCCTGCTGAACAGAAAAATCAGTTTGCCCAACTGGGAAACAAAATAACAGAACAATGTTATTCTCACTAGTAATCAGAGAAGTGAAAATTAAAACATCAAGGTACTGTTCTTCACCCAGGAAGACAGTAGAAATATTTGTCATTGATAATAGCCCCCCATGTAAATAAAAATGCAATAAAAGTAGCACTTTCATACACTGCTGGCAGCAATATAAATCATGACTACTTTTCAGGAAAGCACAATGATATACAGAGTTCACACTCTGTGACCCAGTGGGCATATTTCTCGTAATTTTCATCAAAAAATAGTACAAAGGAAAAACAAATTATACACACAAATATATCCATTGCAGGTTTCTTTTGAAATGACCTACTTTTCTAACAGGAGAATTACTACATTTATCATTATACACTGACACAGTCGAATATTATCCAGCAATTCTAAAGGAAGGTCAGAGATATGTAACATTACAGAGTTTGCTTACAATGTAATGTTAAATTAAAAGAGCAGGATGCTGTATCAGCCAGAATTTTCCTTATAAGCACTAGGAATCCACTCTGGTTAGTTTCACCCCCCAAATTATATTAAACAACATTAGGTAATTCATGGCACCCACAAAACCAGGCTCTGGCACTGAGGCTGCCAGCCTGGCAGGCTGAGGTATTTGGGCCTGGAGTCACCAGCACTGCTGCCTCCAGAATCTGGGTGTAGCTGTTCGCAAACAGCACATGGCGATCACCCATGCAGTCCCCGCATCTCCCCATCAGCAGCCTTTAGTTCAAATCTGAGGAGGGTGTGTCTGACTATTCATGGGCCTTAGGAGATGTTAGGAAGTGAGGCCCTAGCATTTGCAGATGTGGTAGGAGGATCAAGATTTAAATGCTAAATGGTCAAAAAAATAATGATAAATGTCCAACAGAAACAAACAAAAAATATTATACTATGACTACAACCAACAAAAATTTACATTAAAGAAGGACTGAAAGAGATTGGATTCACACACAGAAGCTTGGGTGATTTTTCCTTTTTTCCTAATGTTCTATATTCCTGAATTAAACATCTTATTAAAACACAAAATATTTGCATTAGTTTCCTAGGGCTGCTATAACTAATTACCACAAACTATGTGACTTAAAACAACAGAAATTTATTCTCTCACAGTCTGGAGTCCAGAAGTTCTAAATTAAGCTTCTGGCAGGGCTGTGCTCCCCCTGAAGGTTCTAGGGAAGAGTCCTCCCTTGCCTCTTCTAGCTTATAGTGGTTGCTGGCAATCATTGACTTTTCTCGGCTTGCAGCTAGACCGCTCCAACCTCTGCCTCTGTTGTCACATAGCCTTCTTCCCTCTGTGTCTGTGTCCAAATTACCCTCTAATTTATATGACTTCCATCTTAACTTGATTACATCTGCAAAGACTCTATTTCCAAATAAGGTCACATTCATAGATTCCAAGTAGACATGAATTTGTGGGCACACTATTCAACCCGGTACAATATTTTAGCAGTTTCTTCCTTTTGTTGAGGCAAAGATCACGTTTCTGTCATCAGGGACTGTAACTTTATTTCTTTGGAATCCAAATGCCTTTTATTATATCACCTAGCATAAGCTTCTGTACATATGGGCATTTAACAAACACTTGATGAGAAAAAGAAGGAAAACATCAGAGATGGGGGAAAGTGTGTAAATTGAAAAGAAACAAATAAATGAATCATTCTATATGGAGCTAACTTAAAAATCTCCCACAACCTCAGAGACAAATTCTTCAACTTCATAATCACTTCCAATATCATCATTTATTAAAGACTCTAACAAAATCACATCACCTATCCTCCTCGTTAGTATCACAGTAAAGACCGCCTTCTAAATAGAACCATAACAACAACAGAAAATAGTCCATGAATGTGAGCTAAAGCCCCTCAATTCAAGTTCAAAGTAACATTAAGCAAAACCATAAAACGTGGAAAGAATTTCGTTGATAGGTGCTCTTTATGTTTTGAAAAGTTAGGTAGATGAGTAAGTGGGTAGGTATAGTAAGAAAGCAGGTTAGGCAAGATAAGTAGTTTAGGAGTGTTGAGCAGTGTTGGGAAAACATGTAAGTATGTATGTAGGTGAATAGGTAGCCAGCCCAGGTGGTCTAGTGGTTAAGATTCGGCGCTCTCACCACTGTGGCCCAGGTCCATTTCCCGGTCAAGGAACCATACCACCCATCTATTGGTTGTCATACTGTGCCTGCTGTGATGCTTAAAGCTATGCCACCGGTATTTCAAATACCAGCAGGGTCACCCCCGGTGGACAGGTTTCCCAGAGCTTCCAGACTAAGACAGACTAGGAATAAGGACCTGGCAACTCACTTCTGAAAAATTGCCCATGAAAACCCTATGAACAACAGCAGAGCATTGTCTGATACAGCTCTGGAAGATGAGAGGACAGTGCAAAAAGACCAGGCAGGATTCAGCTCTGCTGTACACAGGTTCGCTAGGAGTCGACTGGATGGCACTAACAACAAAAACAAAGGTGTGTAGGATAAATAAGTAGAATAGTTAAGTAGGTAGATAAATTTTATCTGTGACCTGTCTGCATTTACCATTTTCCAAGTTCCTTAAATTCCCAGATGACAATACTCTGAGAAAAACAAAAATCAGAAAATGCTGCACTTTGACAGGTGGAGGTCTGGGAATCTGAGCAGAGTTCAAATTTATTAGAAGACAGGACAGTCCATAAATTGAAAGCATTTAAAATATCATGCTCTTACCACACAGTACATTTCAGTGCTTCATTCTCAGAATCCTAATTGCCATCACCAGGTGGGCCCTTTGATTCCTCGTAGTCATTCCCTCACTCCCCACCCCAGGGAGCCCGGAATCCGGCTCCTGGGAGCCCTCTTGCCTGTTGAGCTGCCCAGCTGTTTGGGAACAGAGATCAGCAGCAAAGAGACAAAAGGACAGACTTCTATCAATTCAAGTGACGAGTTCCTCAAAGGCTCTGAGTAACCTCATTTTTGCTACTAAAATCCTATTTGAAATGCTTCCAGGAAGCTCACAGTTTAACCCAACAGTAATTACTTTTGTACAGTGGATAATGTCCTAACTTATTGACTATATGTAGAGTATATGCCTTTTTTTAATAAACTTCAGCCCACTCCAGATGCCACTGAGGAATATGGGTATATTTCCATAGAAGCCCCCATCCTGCTTGACAAAATCAGGAGAAGAAAAAAGTCATTTAAAACAGGCCAAAATATTAGTTTTACAACCAGTAAAAGGTTATCGACATGCTCAAATGCTGTTCAAAACACTGAAAGATAGATCTCTGCTTCCCTTGAGCTACCCATATTCTCAAGAGCAGACACTGGAGAAAGAAAATAAGATGAAGGCACATACCAGGAACAAAATATGTATCAATTAAGATGTGTTCAACAGCAAGTTAATAAAAATAAAAGTTTGTTAGCAGGGGCTTAAATAATAAAGACAGTCAGTGTTTACTTAACAAGGAGTTTGAAGACAGGCAATTCAGTGCAGCAGCTCAGTAACAGCTTCAAAAATCTGAGTTCTTGTGTCCTTCTGTCATCCTCAGAGTACTGACTTTTCATTCTTAGGTTTGTGCCTTCACCATCAGAAAATGGTGGCCAAAGCTCCAAACTCATTCAAGGAAAACAGACAATTATAACCACCTGTGGACCTAAGCAAATGTCTCTAGTCTTAAGGTCAAGTAAGGGATGGTTCCCTTATATCTGTAAACTATTAGGGAGCTTTTCCAAATATTTCCCAGAAAATTCCTGTCCCCTCTCCACTCACTCCTGCTCCTAGTAGTTCTCTTCTTTTGTCTCATTAGCCACTAGGGCACTAGGCCTCCCTTAGCTACAAGAGAAGCTGGGAAAGTAAATACAGTCACGCGTTGCTTAATAATGTAAATATGTTCTGAGAAACACGTCTTTAGGCGATTTTGTCATTGTGTGAACATCAAAGAGTGTACTTACACAAACCTAGATCGCATGGCCTACTACTCATCCAGGCTATATGGTACAGCCTATTGCTCCTAGGCTATAAACCTGTACAGCATGTTACTGCACTGAATATAGCAGGCAATTGTAACACAATGGTAAGTATTTGTGTAAATTACCTTATACAGTATAAATACAGTCTAAAAGATTAAAAAACTGGTACACCTACATTGGGCACTTACTATGAATGAAGCTTGTAGGTCTGGAAGCCTCTCTGGGTGAGTCAGTGGTGAGTGAATGTGAAGGCCTAGGACATCACTGTACACTACTGTAGACTTTATAAATACTGTACACTTGGACTACACTAAATTTATTAAAAAAATTTTTCTTTCTTCAATAATAAATTAACCTGTAACTTACTGTAACTTTTTTACTCTGAAATAATGATAAAAAGTATAGTATAATACCTAAACCAGTAACATAGTCATTTATTATCATTATCACGTATTATGTACGGTATATAATTATATCTTCTATACTTTTATACAACTGGCAGTGCAGTAGGTATGTTTACACCAGCATCACCACAAACATGTGAGTAACACATTGTACTATGATATTACAGTGGCTTTGATGTCACTAGATGATCGGAATTTTCAGCTCCATTATGATCTTTTGGGACCACTGTCGTATATGCGGTCCATCATTGATCAAAACATCATCATGCAGCGCATGACTGTATCTGGCAAAGAACAACAAAGTTGTTACCATCACTCCACTCTTCACTGCACGTTCTCCCCTCAGGAAAAAACAAAACACAGCATCAGCAAGTAAAAGGGGAGCAGAGACAAAGACTCCCTGCCAGGGCAGCAACTGAGAATGTCTCAACAGGACATTCACCCTTTAGCCTGTCCCATAACCCAGACATACAAAAAACATCCCTGACAGAGACACAAAAGTAAAATTTTTAAGACTGAGTGATGGCCCTCCATGGTGTCTTCCTCAAAAATGTAAGAACTGTTTCCCATATCACTCATTAATTTAAAATCCTCAACATGACAATAGGCCACTAATCTAGCCCTTCCCAAATGGGTTCCACAGAAGACTGGTCTGGCAAGATGCTCCAGGGGGAAAAATGTTCTTGATTTCATACAAATTTGAGAACTCTCAATGAGCATTAGAATATTAAGGGCCATGATAAGTAATGCAGTAAATAAGCAATTTAACCCAATGTTGTCCAAACCACCACCACCACAAAAAAAATATTGTTTTACGTAACACCTACTAATATCTCACGGAATACACTTTGTTAATGGTTGTCAAATCATTTTTCTTATCTCAGTTACCCTGAACAAGATTCTAGCTGTTTACTTATTACTTATTTTCTAAGAAGAGATACTCTGATCATACTACTTATGGTTCAGCTCACTGGTAACAGTACTGATTATCAAAGTACTTCTTTTTTTCCTCTTCTCTTTCCATAAGACCAACAAAGATCTCAATCAGGATGGAGAGAGTACACAATCTTAAGCCTATCCAATTAACGAGAATGGAGAATTTAACCATGCAGAAGCAAAACTGAAAATAAAGCCATGGATGTCTTGAATCATAATGCAGCAACAATGTTATTTGGCGAGATTCAGAGAGATTATGAAAAGTAGAGTCAGCCAATTCAAGTTTGAATATTTCAATGAAAGCTTTCACTGAAGTGATTTTAAACAGCATCCTTGTTCAAATGCTGGTTATGAAAATGGTTTTCAAGGAGAGAAAGATCACGGAGTTAGAGGAGTTGGGAAGTTGTCTTTGTCAGTCTTCCAGCCTCTTCTCCTCCCTCCCTCCTTGATCCCATCATCCAGTGTCCTCGCAAAATTGGTGTATGAAACTACAATTAGGTAGACACAGTGTCAGAAGGCTCAGTAATATTGACCCCCACCTGGGTGGCCTGGCATGCTAATAGACACAAACTCTGCTCTTTTCTGAATACACTATCTCCACTTTTCAAAAACACCACTGCTATCATTTGCTGACATAAGGAGAGAGACCAAAATCATGGTAGATCCGTGGGTAGAAGTTGAGTTCAGAAGTGATTATTACAGAACTTCCAAGTCCCTAAGGGTTTTCTCAACACAAGCCCCACAGAAATCTCCTCACACTGTAATGATTCTATAGGAGGCAAACTTTGATGTTCTTTGAACAGAAACAACTTTATGCACACTGAGGTACCAGATCCTTCACCACGGCTGGTAAGTTTTTCCACCAAATAACAAACTCTGGTCCATGGCAGTCAAAAGACCTCCATCTTGGGGTCTAGCCACATTTTTCTGTAGATCTTAACAGCTAAAGAGACGAGTGGGTCTGAATTTTAGTGCTCAAACTCCAGCTATGGAAAATTACACAGACTTCTAATTCCAAGTGATCATTCAGAAATATTTTCTTTGTCTCTGCTCCTTTGCCTCCCTTGGGGTCATCTCCCTCAGCTTGGCATTGGGTTCTGTGGGCCAACTGGAAAGCTACACGTGAGTAAAGCCCCTGGAATCTGGAAGAAGTCCAGTGGACACACATTAGGAAGGCAAATATGGCAAAAATGAGAATTCAGTTCTCACCACTAAAGTGACAAACCTTCCTGCCCACTTTTTTCCCTCATAGAGCATTCATGTCAACTGGATCCATCTCACCACAGCTCACCAACGTGGCATTTGAAAATCTATCTCTTCTTAGAATTTCCTCCTCTTCTCTCTCTGGTCACTCATATTCAACTTCGTCAACACGCAGCTTTTGCACAAAGCCTCCCTTCAAAGGGGTTAAAAAGGGCTTATCCAAGGAACCCCAGTTTATCTGTGAACTGGGCAGTAAACACGGGTATGACTGACTCCAGAGCCCACTCATGTTCTTCCGTGTCTTACCTGGGCCTGCCCTAGCAAGAGGTAGAGGTGTGATACAAACCTAGATGGCTGGAGCTCAGAGCCCATGCCCTCAATCCCCTCACTGCTGACACCTCCAGAGAACACACTGGGACTCCAATCAAAGCCCACCTAGTGAAGTCCCACACTCTCACACCAGTCTCCCCATTTCGATGCGAATCACCAAAATGCTGGCGAAGGGAGGAGTGGTCGCTGACTGGAAAGGAGGGAGACCCTGAAAATCAGCTGTCAAGAGCAGGTCAGCCAGTGGCTCTGTTGGCAGTTTCAAATTCAAATTTCTGACAAGTTTTAAGTAAGGAATCAATATAAAGTTAAATTAAAAGCATAATCACTTCCAGTTCAAGATGGCAACATAAGAGGATCCTGAACTCACCCCCTCCCACGAACATACCAAATCTACAGTTACATATGAACAACTTCCTCTGGAAAAAAATACCTAAAAACTGGCTGAGTGACTCCTACACATCAGGCAAAGGAGAGAAGGCCCACCTGGAAGCAGGGGGAGAGGCTGGGACACAATCTCTCCATAAACCCCATCCCAAGCACAGTGACCCACAGCAGGGAGGGAACTCAAAACCCAGAGCTTCTCCCTGAGGAGCAAATGGTATGAACCCCACATCGGGCACCCCCAACTTTTAAGACCTGCATCTGAGAGAGGAGCCTCCAAAACATCTAGTTTGGGAAACCGTAACTCGCATCAGGAGACCCACAGGCTTTAGTGATCTGAGAAAGGCTCTTAAAAGGCTCAGACTCCCCTGCGCCAGGGCCCAACGTGGAAGTGGCCAATGGAGGGGTGCCCAGATTTTGTGTGGGAGGTACTCGTCTGCTTGACTTGGAGTGATGGCCTGAGGGCCAGGCATCTGATATGATACGCATTTGGGGGTCTGCTGGGGTGCTCTCTGGGGACTGAGACCGGCGGGCGTCATCTTTGCGCTCTTCCTCTGCTGTGCTCCAGCCAGCGGGAGCCTTTCTTTTTTTTTTTTAAACCCTAGGCTTTTTGTTTCTTTTTTCTTTCATATGGGGCGCCATCTCTATGCTTTCCTTCAGCCTCACTCCAGCAGTCAAGCGCCATCTTTTTTCTTTGTTTCTTTTGTTTGTTCATTCTTTCTTTTCTCTCTCCTAGCCAGTGCCATCACTCCAGCCAGTGGACGCTGTCTTCAAGTTCTCCCTATGCCCCGCTCCAGAGCGCTAGTGTCTCCGAGCAGGGAGCTTCTGCAGACGTCTGGTGCCCGGTTTTTGTGGGTGCTGCCCAGGGGATGCCCCTTGATCGCCTGGCTCTGGCGGCCAGGGGAGCTTGTGTTCCTGGGTCCTGCATGACTGAAACAATTGGAGAGAGAGTTCTTTGCAGTCTACCACACCCAGGGCACTGCATAGACAGCTGACTGAAGCATACCCCCACGCACAAAAATTAACTCAAAATGGATTAAAGACTTAAATGTAAGGCCTGAAACTATAAAATTCCTGGAAGAAAAATAGGCGGGAAGCTTCTTGACATTAATCTTGGCAATGATTTTTTTGGATTTGACACCAAAAGCAAAGGCAACAAAAGTAAAAATAAACAAGTGGGACTACATCAAACTGAAAAGCTTCTGCACAGTAAAGGAACCCATCAACAAAATGAAAAAGCAACCTACTGAATGGAAGAAAATATTTGCAAATCATGTATCTGGTGAGGGGTTAACATCCAAAATATGTAAAGAACTCATACAACTCAAAAGGAAAAAAACAACCCAGTTAAGAAATGGGCAGAGGCTGGCCCAGTGGCGCAGCGGTTAAGTGCACGTGCTCCGCTTCGGAGGCCTGGAGTTCGCAGGTTCGGATCCAGGGCTTGCACTGACGCACCACTTGTTAAGCCATGCTGTGGTAGCATCCCATATAAAGTAGAGGAAGATGGGCACGGACATTAGCCCAGGGCCCATCTTCCCCAGCAAAAAGAGGAGGGTTGGCATGGGATGTGAGGGCTGATCTTCCTCACAAAAAAAAAAAAAAATGGGCAGAGGATCTGAATAGACATTTTTCCAAAGACAACATACAGATGGCCAACAGGTACATGAAAAGATACTCAACATCACTAACCATTAGGAAAATGCAAATCAAAACCACAATGAGATATCACCTCACACCTGTTAGAATGGCTATTATCAAAACGACAAGAAATAACAAATGTTGGCAAGGATGTGAAGAAAAGGGAACACTTGTGCTCTGTTGGTAGGAATGTAAATTGGTACAACCATTATTGAAAACAGTATGGAGATTCCTCAGAAAGTTAAGACTAGAACTACCATGTGACCCAGCAATTCCACTTCTGGGTATTTATCCAAAAATAATGAAAACACTAACTCAAGAAGATATATGCACCCCTATATTCATTGCAGCATTATTTACAATAGCCATGACTTTTCCAAGTGTTTAAGTGTCTGCTGACAGATAAATGGATAAAGAAGTTGTGGTATATATATATATATACATGGAATATTATTCAGCCAAAAAAACAATAAAATCTTGCCATCTGTGACAACATGGACAGAGCTTGAAGCATTATGCTAAGAGAAGTAAATCAGAGAGAGAAAAACAAATACTATATGATCTGACTTACAAGAAAAAAAAAAAAAGCTCATAGATACAGAGAACATTTTGATGGTTGCCAGAAGTGGGGGTGTGGGGGTGGAGAAAATGGATGAAGGGGGTCAAAAGGTACAAATTTATAGTTATAAAATAAATAAGTCACGGTGTTGTAATGTACAGCATGATGACTATAGTTAATAATACTGTATTGCATATTTGAAGTTGCTAAGAGAGTAAATCTTAAAAGTTCTCATCAAAAGAAAAAAATTGCAGGGGCCGGCCCGGTGGCGCAAGCGGTTAAGTGCGCGCGCTCTGCTGCGGCGGCCCGGGGTTCGCTGGTTCGGATCCCAGGCGCGCACCGACGCACTGCTTGGTAAGCCATGCTGTGGCGGCATCCCATATAAAGTGGAGGAAGATAGGCACAGATGTTAGCCCAGGGCCGTCTTCCTCAGCAAAAAAAAAAAAAAAAAAGAGGAGGATTGGCGGATGTTAGCTCAGGGCCGATCTCCTCACAAAAAAAAAAAAAAAAATTGCAACTATATATGATGATGGAGGTTAACTAGACTTACTGAAGTGATCATTTTGCAATACATGCAGGTATCAAACCATTATGTCATACACCTGAAACTAACATAATATGTCAATTATACCTCAATTAAAAAAAAAAGCCTAATCAAATTTATGAGACACAATTCTACCCTCAGAAAACTGATATCTTTTCTTCAGTGAGACATCTTTATTGGACAAAGTCATCAGGGAAACAGCTCTTCTTGAATTTTTTCCTGACACAGGACAGCTTCTTTACAAAGCCAGTTATTTTCTGGAAGGCAGATGTAGAAGATGACTTTCCATGAGATGACTCAATTACTTTCCTGATAAAAGTGCCAAAAGTAATACTCTGGTGTAAGCCAGGACAAGGCCTCATTTTCAATCACAAGCTACAGAGACCATTCTCAGCTGTGTACACTTTCCAGGGCTGCTACATTCTGTATATAAGCATTAAAATAGCTAAAGCAGGAATTTAAACATCTTTCTCAAAAATGTCATCAGGGATTTGATGCCACCACTGCTGTACCATACAGCATGGATGAACAAGAAATTCCTTTACATGTTTTTTTATTTCTCCTCATCAACTCAGCATCACTTCGTTTCATCTTCTTAACATCTTTCTTTACTATTAACTCACCTACTGATTAACCTGTATAATAACTAAGGAGCCCCAAGTTCATCTTTAACTTATTTTCTGTCCCTACAAAAGATGCTCCATGAAAGCAGCCGCCTGTCCTTGGTTGTCACAGCACAACAGCAGTTAGCACAAAGGATGCGCTCGGTATTTATTTGTTTAATAAGCTAGTAAAAGACCGTACCAAGTGATTTTCAAAAATTGTTTAGTAATTACTAAGCTCCATTTCAAGGTGTAAATTCTGAAGCTCACAGGGATTAAATGACTTTAATAAAACTCTTCTATGTGACTGATAACCCCAGGGGAACAGCTTCCTTGACTTTGTCATCTATGTCTCCCCAGTGCCCAGCACAAAGCCTAGGTGCACAGGAGGAGTTTGACAAAATATGTTTGACATTTGTTTCTGTTATACCACATTGATAAGTTAAAACTAAACTAATATATACATAAGATTTTGTAAGCAAGTATTGGCTTGCTAGAAGGACAACTGCAGATGAATCTCATGGACATAATGTTGAGCAAAAGAGTACATATTTACTTTAAGTTACATGTACTCAAAATAGTACATATTTACTTGAAGTTCAAAAACAGGCAAAATTAACCGATGTTGTAAGAACTGCTATTATCATAATTCGTCTTAATGCAATCTATGCCTGGACACCAATGGGATTCAGAAAAAGTAAACCTTTATTATTATTATTATTATTATTACTTTGTGTGTGTGTGCGTGAGGAAGATCAGCCCTGAGCCAACATCCATGCCAACCCTCCTCTTTTGCTGAGGAAGACCGGCCCTGAGCCAACATCTATTGCCAATCCGCCTCCTTTTTTTTTTTTTCGCTTTTTCTCCCCAAAGCCCCAGGAGACAGCTGTATGTCACAGTTGCACATCCTTCTAGTTGCTGTATGTGGGACACCGCCTCAGCATGGCCGGACATGCAGTGCGCCGGTGCGCCCCCGGGATCTGAACCCCGGGGCCCCAGTAGCGGAGCGCCTGCACCCAACTGCCAAGCCATGGGGCAGGCCCCTAAACTGTTGTTTTTAAATGCTCACAAATTCATTATCAGCTGACAATGAGCCTCAATGAAAAGTGACACCTCTCTGAGAATGTTTCTGGAAATTACAGAACAACTGAACACACTTTAAAAGGTATCTTTATTTGGTGTTAATGTTCTCATTGCCTGGAGAACATTTAAAAATGGTCTTTAGCTATTGCATCCAAGATGTTTGTTTTTCTGGAAGTTAAAGTTTCCAGGATCAGCTTAAATTGTAACAGTTCTTTCAGATTTAAAATATGCAGAATTTAAAACCTACAACTTCCCCTGAAAAGGCCAAAGATCACTGGCTTGCACCTGCTCCGTGTCTAGGTGAAGCCCACTCATATCCACTCTCCCCAGGTTCAGCCTCTCGTAATCCAGCAATCCCTTTCCTCCCTCCATAGAGGGGAGAGGAGGACTCCAGCTTTATGTCTTTATTTGTGCTCTTCAGGAGGAGGTCAAAGGGGACAAGAAGTGGTGGTTCTCACTGGGATATCTTCTCTTCCTAGGACTGATCATATCAGAGAACAATGGCTCATCCACAGGCCAGAAAGCTCCAAGTCTGACCACTTTCTCCAGTGCTATGAGAAGATGCTGCAGAGTTCTCTTCCTGTAAAGCCTGTGGTGAGTATTCCCAGAAACAGGGAATACTCAAGGCCAGATTGTCAGTTGACTTTCTCCTCCTCTCTGGGGGAAGAAGGGACGAGGGAGAGACTCCCCATCTAAACTACCCTACAGCCACAAGCCTTTTCGGTCTACTAACTTGAACCCACTTCAAAATCGAGCAAGTGAAGGGCAAGTCCCTGGAAGGAATGTCGGCCTGCTGAAATTTAACTCTTTCCTCTCCGCAGTCCTGACACTTGTTGCTCCCAATTCTTTGCCTGGTCTTCAGCAACACACTCACCCCTGTGAGCTGGGAGACAGGTCACATTGTCTGCTCACTCTAAAGTTTTTATCAGGGTTGGGGTTTAGAAAAGAACATGGGGATCGGGTGGGATGGATGTAGGTCTGGCAGAAAGAAATATCACTTCCATG
Organism: Diceros bicornis minor; assembly: GCF_020826845.1. Taxonomy (NCBI): domain Eukaryota; kingdom Metazoa; phylum Chordata; class Mammalia; order Perissodactyla; family Rhinocerotidae; genus Diceros; species Diceros bicornis. The sequence continues at coordinate 73,411,722 of NC_080745.1, forward strand.
GAAGATGGACAAAAGCTCTAGTTCGCAGCACCTCCTGAGTCCAGAAGCTCCCTCTACCCACATTCTCTATATGATCACCCGGCCAGCTTTAACCCTTTGCACCCTTCACTCGTCTGCCTCCAACCCCATCACCTCTCCTCTCCTCACGCTGCTGCTGTGGCCAGAATCGTAGATCAAGACTTAAATGTGTACGGAGCCGTCTGTCAAGGGCAAACGCGATGCTGATTGGCCTTAGCTCCTCCAGCTCCAGGCGGGTGGCTCTGCCTGGGTTTCGCTCTTGAACTCCAGGCACTCAGGGATCCGCAGTTCGCGTCCTCGCCTTGGGACCTCACTACAGCGAGCGCCGAAGACAGGCAAAGGAGTGGCAGAAGCCCGGCCTCGCGGCCCTCGGTGAGCCCCCTGGAGTTAGGACCCTGGGACCGCGGGACACAGCAGGAGCCGCCGCCGCAGGCGCTCGGGGCACAGAGAGCCCTGCGCGGATGAAGGGCGCGCCGAGCCGGGCTGGGGAGCTGCCAGCCGCTCCATCCCATCGCGGGAGCCGAGAGGAGTTGAGAGAAGGTCCCGGACCGGAGGTGGCAGCGCTGGGCTCTCCCCTGGCCGGCTGTGGGAGACAGGCGCTCAGGACCCCAACCCCATCCAAGGTGTGCCGCGGAGGGGACCCCAACCCCGTCCAAGGTGTGCCGGGCGGGAGGCGGCCGCTTGCTTTGCGCGGAGCCAGACGCCGCCACGTGGGCTGGAGCTGGAGTGTCGGGGACCCGGGTGCAGACGCCTGCGGAGCCCACGAGATGGGCCGGGAGCGGCGGGGCGCGGGTTCCCCGCCCCGCTCTTCCCGCTGCGCCCCCGCAGGCTGGGGACACATTGGATGCCCCCCGCGCCGCCACGACGCCCACGCACTATCTAGTGCCTCCGCCCGCCGTCTCCTCTACTCCTGCAGACCGTGGAATCTCAAACTTTGGACTGCAGGGTGAGGTGGAGGCTTCCTGCTCTCTCTGCGCATGGAGACCTTGACCTGACCCAGAGCACAGATTGTGTGTCTTGGCCTGGGCAGAAAATAATGGTAATTACTGATCGTGTGTGCGTTCCCTTTCCTGACTTCTAAAGCACTCCTCTCATATTCTGCACTGCGTCCTCCTTGAAAGAGCGCATTCCTGTTGGCCACCGTCTACATGTTTTGTGGGCGTATATTTGGCTTTCTCAAAACACTGCAAACTTCTTGAAGACCGGAAGACAAAACTGGGAGCTGCAAGAGACAAAGCACCTTGTTGGATTTTGCTCACGTTTGTAGCCATGGTTGTTAGGACGTGCCTGACAGCGAGTATGAGACATAGATATCCCTCAGAGAGGTACCCGGTACCAGGTACCCTGGTCTTGTCTTCACCTTCCCGCCGAGCCCAGAGCCGGTGATATGTGCCTTGTAATGTGTTGGGATGAGCCTAAATGAAGTCAGCCACTTTCAACTCCAGTAACCGATACTCTGCCACTAGTTTGTAGAGGATCTTTGCTCAAGCCAGCTCTCAGCTAACTGCGCTTTAAAATGAAGGGGTTGGTTAGATGACCAAGTCCCCTCTAGTATCTAAAATTCTGAATGGTATGATTATATCCGCCCAGCACCTCTGCTGCTATTTTAAAAGTTCAAATGAAGATCTGTAATGGGTGAATTTAAAAATATGTTTTAAATTACTAAAAAAAAAAGTCTTTAAAAGTAGAGCTAAAATTTCATCAAATTTCTAAGTTCTCACAGACTTAGTAACACTGTTGTTTGTATATAGTAATTAGACAATAGATATTCATGACTAAATAAGTGAACACTGATGATTAATGCCTATTACAGAAAAAAATCATACTAATTCCAACATATATATTTTTTCCATTGCTGTTTCTATGGTAATATCACTGAAAATTTGGCCCCTGTATCTACGATGGGTCCACCTTGAAAACAACATAGAAATAATTCTCCATCAACGTTTCCAACAGGGTTCAAGAAAACTTCTCTTACACAAAATCTTCCCAAGGTAGAATTATAACAAAGTCCTCTGAGTCATATTCTTAAAACCACTCCAAGATAAGTAGGAACAGCAGGAGAGCAGCCTCCTCAGACACTGAAGTTGAATGTGTCAATATTTAATAGAGTCATGTCTGACATAAAGGAGCCTGGAATGTCATTCTAGAAACTCCCTTTTGTGGCCCTTGACTAATGGTTCATCCTTGGAACCTGGTTCTGTCCCTTCCATAAAGGTAACAAGATCTGTGGGCTGTGGCCTCTGGATAGGGGAGAAAACAGTGGAGATTCACCCTCACCCCAGATTGCAAGTGTTCTTTGTGAAATTCAGGCCAGCCGTTCCCCTCTCCTCAGGAAGTTTTCAGAGCTTTGTAGGATCATTTGCTTAATGCCTTCTCTTCATGCCCTACTAACCTCCTTTCCAACTTGGGTAAGTATGCTGAAGTTTCTTCACAAGAAGAAAAGCTAATTAAAAAGTCAGAAGCCAGATAGATCCCTATTCAAATATAGGACTGGGAAAAGCAAATAAAAAAGGAGCAGGAGAGAAGAAATCAGAAGATTTGAAGACTATGAGTCAACATTGATTTTGCCTTATATACGCTTATATACACCTTGCCTTAAATACACTTGCATTTCAACCTAGAACTATTACTACCTTAAATCATTTTTCCAACGTGAAGAAACTTGGTGAAAATACAGCTGATTATTCTCCCAGAAGGTTACATCTCCTTTGTTCCCGAACTACCTTCCCCCAGTCATCGCCTTGGAGAGAGGATGTCTGAGATTCATTTGAGAGGAATTCTCTGAGGCCTGATCTTTTTTAATTTTCAATTTTAGTTTTCCACTTGAGGAAGGGTTTAATCAGGAAGATCTAGATTAAATTGGCTCCAAGGTGAGTTGGTTAGTTTCTTTCTTTCTTTCTTTCTCTTGTGGTTATTCATATTCACCTTTTAATTCACAGATCTCTGCTCCCCATTGGTCTCTGTTACCAGGCAGAAGTTTAAAAACACCATTAATTCCCCAAACCCATCCCCTTTAACAAAACTGCCAGAGAAATAGCTCAACCAGGTAGAGAAATGGACTAATCTAATTAAGCGATTTCCAATCCAGCATCCCCTTAAGATCTTCAAATAGATTTCATTGATGGGATGCTAAAAGGATGAGCTATTCAGTGGATAGGGGCAGGGGGGGTTGATGTCAGGAGCCCAGCAATAGATGGGTCATTCCTACAAGAAGTCTGAAGACTCCAAACATGAAAAATATTTCTCAACTCTTTCCACATCTCGTCATGTCTACCCCAGCAGCTGCTACACTGCTGTCCCCGCTTCTCGGGTACTCTCTATCTCTTCTCTCCAGAATTCACATTCAAGGTGAGGTTTATATACCTAGCAGGACCAGACAATGACATAGTAGGAGGAGAAGAAGGAAAATAATTCATTTTTATATTCCTTAATTTTTAATATTTAAAAGCTAGCAATTATTTTTACCAATGTTTAATTACTGAGGGGTAGCAACAGAAACAGTTCATGAACAGATATGAATATTTGGGGAGCAGATGCTCAAAATTCTTTGTATTCAATGAGATCCATAATCAAAACAGTGTAGAAACCCTTACCGTACAAAGCAGCAAAAGATCACATTTTAAACACATAAAGGAGGGAGTCAAGATGACGGCGTAGGCAGACTCGGAACTCACCTCCTCCCGTGGACACAGCCAATTTACAACTACTCGTGGAAAAATTACCCCTGAGACAGAACTGAAAACTGGAAAAGAGGAACTCCTGCAACAACGGACAATCCTAACTGAGGTAGAAGAGGCAGAGACTCCCTTCTGGAGAGGAAAAACGCAGCCTTCACAAGCCGCCAGCCTCACTGCCGCTGAGAGCAGCTCACAGGTCTGCAGCCTCCCTGGAGGCGCAGGGCCCTGAGCTGGGGAGCGCCCCCGCTGTGGGCATTTTGTGGACCCAGCACAATGGAGACCAGCAGCATAATATCTGACTGTGCCTGCTACTAAAACATTGGGGAGTACCCCCAGAAAACCCGGTTCACAAAGAAACTAAAACTGGTTCTTAAAGGGCCCACGCACAAACTCAGCCGTTTCAGAAAGCATCCTAAAATCACCAGAAAGAAAGGTGCACAGTGCTGTGGTGAAGAGAGACTCACCTAATAGGCCCTGAGTGCATCTCGGTGAGGGGTGAGACCTCTCCAGGGACTGGGACATTGGTGGCAGCCATTGTTGTGGCCTGGTGTGGGCGTGCTGACACAGACGCCACTGGAGTTCTCCTTGAGGTCTGCTAGCCCAGGGTCTGCCCCACCCGCTAGAGCACCGATTTAATCCAGCTCAGCCAGGGCAGGCAGCCCTCCCTAGAGACTGGCCCCAACAACAAGCCCTCAGGCAACTTGTGGGCCTGCATAGATTGGTGACTGGCTTCTCTGCAGCCTGGCAACTGAGCCGACTTGAGCAGGGCAGGGTGTGCACAAGGAGCGGGTGGAGAGTGTGTGGGGCTCCCGCTGTGGAGAGACTGGGTCTGCTTGGGGAGGTCGGGGCGCTCACACGGGGCAGGACTGTGTTGACTGTGTGTGTGGACCTGTGGGCGGCAGGGTTTGTCAGCTGCAGAAGACTTGTGCTTCTCAAAGACCCACATAGGAGGTTTGCCCCACCTTCCAAAGCCTGAAACGATTGGGTGCTCCTGTGCCTGAGGCCAGCCCCACCCAGCTGCAATCCTCAGAGAGCTGACAAGAGACCTAATAGGCTAGAGGCTTACAGCAATTGTAAGGCCCTGAGCCTAACAACCTGCCATGCTGGGGGCCTACTCACTTAAAAGAAATACTGCAACACAAATGTGGTATTAGAACTTGCAGCCAACTGTGCTGGGGCTCCCCACACCTGATAAAGAGACTGAAGGGCCCACAACAACTACAAGCAGCTGAGCATTACAACAGCTGACCAGGAGCATAACTCAGCCTCCCTGGGTGCCTACAGGGAGAGCAAACAGGCCACAACAGAAGGACACACGTAGCCCACATAGGGGTCACCCCTGGAACATTGAGAACTGAGGGAAGCACACTGGAAGCCTCCTAAGGCATCACTTACATAAGGTCACCTATCCAAGAGCAGGAGACGTAGCTGACCTACCTAATCCGTAGACACAAGCACAGGGAAAGAGGCAAAATGAGGAGGCAAAAGAATACATTCCAAGTAAGGGAACAGGACAAAACCCCAGAAAAGGAACTAAGTGAAACAGAAATGAGCAACCTACCCGACAGAGAGTTCAAACTAAGAGTGTTAAGGATGCTCACTGATCTGGGGAGAAGAATGGATGAACTCAGTGAGAATGTCAACAAAGAAATGGAAGACATAAAAAAGAACCAATCAGAAATGAAGAATACAATACTGGAAATGAAAAATTCATTAGAGGGACACAAAAGCAGAGTAGAGGATACAGAAGAACGGATCTGTGAGCTGGAAGAAAGACTAGAAGAAATTACCCAAGGTGAACAGGTAAAAGAGAAAAGAATTAAAAAGAGTGAGGACAGTCTAAGGGACCTCTGGGACAACATCAAGCGCACTAACATCCGTGTTATAGGTGTCCCAGAAGGAGAAGAGCGAGACAAGGGGGCAGAGAATCTATTTCAAGAAATAATAGATGAAAACTTCCCTAACCTAAGGAAGGAAACAGACATCCAGGTACAGGAATCACAGAGAGCCCCAAACAAGATAAACCCAAAGAGGCCCACACCAAGACACATCATAATCAAAATGTCCAGAATTAAAGATAAAGAGAGAATCCTAAAAGCCACAAGAGAATGTCAAGTTACGTACAAAGGAAACCCCATAAGGCTATCAGCTGACTTCTCAGCAGAAACCTTACAGGCTAGAAGAGAATGGCATGATATATTTAAAGTGCTAAAAGGAAAAAACTGACAGCCAAGAATACTCTACCCAGCAAGATTATCATTCAAAATGGAAGGAGAGATCAAAAATTTCCCAGACAAGCAGAAATTAAAGGAGTTTGTCACCAAGAAACCAGTGCTACAAGAAATGTTAAAGGGACTGATTTAAGGGGAAAAGAGAAGACCACAAATAGGAAAAATTATCTATTTCCATGATTAGAACATAATGGATACAAATGCACAAAAAAGAGGTTAGATATGATATCGAAAACATAAAAGAAGGGAGGAGAGGAGTTAAGAGTACAGCTTTCAGACAGAGGTCAAACTAAAGTGACCATCAATTCTGTATAGAAGAAGAAAGGAACAGAGAAGGACAACTAAAACACTGAGAAAAAAAAAAAGTTAAAAAATGGCAGTAAGTACATACTTATCAATAGCTACTTTAAACGTCAATGGACTAAATGCTCCAATTAAAAGGCATAGGGTGGCTGACTGGATAAAAAACAAGACCCATATATATGCTGCATACAAGAGACACACTTCAGACCTAAAGACACTCACAAACTGAAAGTGAAGGGATGGAAAAAGATACTCCACGCAAATGGCAATGAAAAGAAAGCTGGGGTAGCAGTACTCATATCAGACAAAATAGACTTTAAAACAAAAATTGTAAAAAGAGACAAAGAAGGGCATTACATAATGATCAAGGGAACAATCCAACAAGAGGATATAACACTTGTAAATATCTATGCACCCAATGTAGGTGCACCTAAATATATAAAGCAATTATTAACAGACATAAAAACAGAAATAGACAGTAACACAATAATAGAAGGGGACTTTAACATTCCACTTACACCAACGGATAGATCATCCAAACAGAAGATCAATAAGGAAACATTGGCCTTAAACGACACACTAGAACAGATGGACCTAGTAGATATATACAGAGCATTCCATCCAAAAACTGAAGAATACATGTTCTTTTCAAATGCACATGGAACATTCTCCAGGATTGATCACATATTAGGCCACAAAACAAGTCTCCATAAATTTAAGAAGATTGAAATAATACCAAGCATCTTTTCTGACCACAACGGTATGAAACTAGCAGTCAATTATAGGAAGAAAATCAGAAAAGCCACAAACACGTGGAGATTAAACAAAATGCTACTGAACAATGACTGGGTTAACGAAGAAATCAAAGAAGAAATCAAAAAATACCTGGAGACAAAATGAAAATACGACATGCCAGAATTTATGGGATACAGCAAAAGCGGTTCTAAGAGGGAAGTTTATAGCAATACAGGCCTATCTCAACAAACAAGAAAAATCTCAAATAAACAATCTAACAATGCACCTAAAGGAACTGGAAAAAGAAGAACAAACCAAGCCCAAAATCAGTAGAAGAAGGGAAATAATAAAAATCAGAGCAGAAATAAATGAAATAGAGACCAAAAAAACAATAGAAAAAATTAATAAAACCAAGAGCTGGTTCTTTGAAAAGGTCAACAAAATTGACAAATCTTTAGCTAGACTCACTAAGAAAAAAAGAGAGAAGGCACAAATAAGTAAAATCAGAAATGAAAGAGGAGAGGTTACAACAGACACCTCAGAAATACAAAAGATTATAAAAGAATACTATGAAAAGCTATATGCCAACCAATTTGACAATCTGGAAGAAATGGATAAATTCTTAGAATCATACAACCTTCCAAAACTGGATCAAGAAGAAGTAGAGAATTTGAATAGACCAATCACCAGTAAGGAGATCGAAACGGTAATCACAAACCTCCCCAAAAATAAAAGTCCAGGACCAGATGGCTTCCCTGGTGAATTCTACCAAACATTCAAAGAAGACTTAATACCTATCCTTCTCAAACTCTTCCAAACAATTGAGGAGGGGGGGAAGCTCCCTAACTCATTCTACGAAGCTGACATTACCCTGATACCAAAACCAGACAAGGACAACACAAAAAAAAGAAAATTACAGGCCAATATCACTGATGAACATCGATGCAAAAATCCTCAACAAAATACTAGCAAATCGCATACAACAATGTGTTAAAAAGATTATACACCATGATCAAGTAGGATTTATTCCAGGTATGCAGGGATGGTTTAACATTCGCAAATCAATCAACGTAATACACCACATTAATAAAATGAAGAATAAAAATCACATGATCATCTCAATAGATGTAGAGAAAGCATTTGACAAGATACAGCATCCATTTATGATAAAAACTCTGAATAAAATGGGTATAGAAGGAAAGTATCTCAACATAATAAAGACCATATATGAGAAACCCACAGCTAATATCATCCTCAATGGTGAAAAACTGAAAGCTATCCCTCTAAGAACAGGAACCAGACAAGGATGCCCACTCTCACCACTCCTATTTAACATAGTACTGGAAGTCCTAGCCAGAGCAATCAGGCAAGAAAAAGAAATAAAAGGGATCCAAATTGGAAAGGAAGAAGTGAAACTGTCACTATTTGCAGATGACATGATTTTATATATAGAAAACCCTAAAGAATCCACCAGAAAACTTTTAGAAGTAATAAACGAATATGGTAAAGTTGCAGGATACAAAATCAACATACAAAAATTAGTTGCATTTCTGTACACTAACAACGAAGTAGCAGAAAGAGAAATTAAGAATACCATCCCATTTACAATTGCAACAAAAAGAATAAAATATCTAGGAATAAACTTTCACCAACCAAAGAGGTGAAATATCTGTACACCAAAAACTATAAAACATTTCTGAAAGAAATTGAAGAGGACACAAAGAAATGGAAAGATATTCCGTGCTCTTGGATTGGAAGAATTAACATAGTTAAGATGTCCATACTTCCTAAAGCCATCTATAGATCCAGTGCAATCCCTATCAAAGTTCCAACAACATTTTTCACAGAAATAGAACAAAGAATCCTAAAATTTATATGGAACAACAAAAGACCCCGAATAGCTAAAGGAATCCTGAGAAAAAAGAACAAAGCTGGAGGTATCACACTCCCTAATTTCAAAATATACTACAAAGCTATAGTAACCAAAACAGCATGGTACTGGCACAAAAACAGACACACTGATCAATGGAATAGAATCGAAAGCCCAGAAATAAACCCACACATCTATGGACAGCTAATCTTTGACAAAGGAGCCAAGAATATACAATGGGGAAAAGAAAGTCTCTTCAACAAATGGTGTTGGGAAAACTGGATAGCCATATGCAAAAAAATGAAAGTAGACCCTTACCTTACACCATACACAAAAATTAACTCCAAATGGATTAAAGACTTGAATGTAAGACCTGAAACTGTGAAACTTCTAGAGGAAAACATAGGCAGTACGCTCTTTGACATCGGTCTTAGCAACATCTTTTCAAACACCACGTCTGACCGGGCAAGAGAAACAATAGAAAAAATAAACAAATGGGACTACATCAAACTAAAAAGCTTCTGCACAGCAAAGGAAACCATCAACAAAACGAAAAGACAACCTAACAATTGGGAGAAGATATTTGCAAACCATACTTCTGATAAGGGCTTAATCTCCAAAATATATAAAGAACTCATGCATCTCAACAACAAAAAAACTACCAACCCAATTAAAAAATGGGCAAAAGACCTGAACAGACATTTCTCCAAAGAAGATATACAGATGGCCAACAAGCACATGAAAAGATGTTCAAAATCATTAACTATCAGGGAAATGCAAATCAAAACTACAATGAGATATCACCTCACTCCTGTCAGAATGGCTGTAATTAACAAGACAGGAAACAACATGTGTTGGAGAGGATGTGGAGAGAAGGGAACTCTCATACACTGCTGGTGGGAGTGCAAACTGGTGCAGCCACTATGGAAAACAGTATGGAGATTCCTCAAAAAATCAAGGCTAGAACTACCATATGATCCAGCTATTCCACTTTGGGTATTTATCCAAAGAACTTGAAAACACCAATTTGTAAAGATACATGCACCGCTGTGTTCATTGCAGCGTTATTCACAATAGCCAAGACTTGGAAGCAACCTAAGTGCCCATCAAGGGACAAATGGATAAAGAAGCTGTGGTATATATACACAATGGAATACTACTCAGCCATAAGAAACGATGAAATCCAGCCATTTGTGACAACATGGATGGACATCGAGGGTATAATGCAAAGTGAAATAAGTCAGAGGGAGAAGGTCAAATACCGTATGATTTCCTTCATTAAGTAGTAGATAATAACAACAATAAACAAACACATAGAGACAGAGATTGGATTGGTGGTTACCAGAGGGGAAGGGGGGAGGGAGGAGGGTGAAAGGGATAATTCAGCACATGTGTGTGGTGATGGGTTGTAATTAGTATTTTGGTGGTGAACATGATGTAATCTATGCAGAAATAGAAGTACAATGATGTACACCTGAAATTTTTTACAATGTCATAAACCTATGTTACTGCAATAAACAAAAGTTTTAAAAAAATAAAAATAAAAAAAATAAACACATAAAAACATCATGCAACTCCTTTTGTTTAAAACCTTTGACAGTTTCTCATTGTACTCAAAATAAAATAAAAAATGGGGGCCAGCCTAGTGGCCTAGTGAAATAGTTTTGCCATTCACACTCCACTTTGGCGGCCCAGGTTCGGTTCCCAGGCATGGACCACTTCTCAGTGGCCATGCTGCGACGGTGGCCCACACACAAAATAGAGGAAGACTGGCAACGGATGTTAGCTCAGGGCAAATCTTCTTCAGAAAAAATAAATAAAAAATGGACCATAAGGCCTGAGTGAGCTGGCCCCTGCCTATCTTAAACTCATTTGGCCTGGCTCTCCCACCTCACTCCTTATGCCCCAGCCACGCTGGTGTCTCATACCCTTCATTGTGTCATGTTTATTCCCAGCTCACAGCCTTTATGAGTACTGTTCCACCTGCATGGAATGCTTATCCCCACTCTTCCTGTGACTGGCTGCTTCTCATGTCTTCGGTGTCAGCTTTATTCACCTTCTCTGAGTGGCTTTGGAGGAAGGAAATAAGAACTCTCTTCTAAGGGAAAAAATCGGGAAAGGTCATCTACCTGATTCAAAAAATACCGTAAAAGTTCATTCAACTTTGAAACCTCTTACCAGTATCAATGATACTGCTTGGTATTTATGATACACCTATCTCATCAGATTGCTAAATAGTTTCTAGATATTTATTTTTAAGTTGATAAATTTCGTAGCAGCTCCAAAAGATAGAGGGCAGATATTTCTTACTGTTGTGGAATACAATAAAACTTATCCATAATCATAGATTTAAAGACAAAATCTTCAAACAGAACTTTACTATTTTTTAACCACAGTTGATCCACTTGCTTCCCCACTTTGTGTTTGTGTGTCTGTGTATTAAAATCACATTATTTCTCAGCTATTGCACACTATTTGCACAATCATTTCAGATGTGAAAGAGTAACTGACATAAGCAAACTTAAATGATAAAGTATGAAATAATATCATTGCCAGTGTCATCTTCTAGAAAGGAAGAAGTAAGTACTGGTAGACTGTTGCTCCTACTGCCACAATTAGAAAAGAAAATGTATAAATTACACAAAAATCATATTTTAAAAGTTACTGTGGAATGATGAAAGCAAATAGAACTAAATGAATTAAAATCCAGAGACAAAGGATTCCTTACTAATGTGAGCTGAGGTAATCCATGGATGGAAGTGGGAATTATGGGCCTTGCTTTGTTTCTTGAAAGTATTTACAATACCAAGTACTAGTAAGGATGTGCAACAATTAAAATTCTCCTACATTGATGTTGGGATTGCAAAACAGTATCCACTCTGGAAAATGGTTTGGTAGTTTCTTATAAAGTTAAATATATAAAATTATACAAAGTTAAATGTACAAAGGTAAAAATACATTAAGACCCAGAAATCCAACTCGTAGGTATTTACCCTGGAGAAATGAAAACTTATGCTCACACAAAAACCTGTACAGGAATGTTTATAGAAGCTTTATTCAGAATTGCCCCAAACTGGAAACAACCCAGAAGTTCTTCAGATGGTGATGGGACTAACAAACTGTGGTATGCACATTCAGTGGACTGATTGGCAATAAAAAGGAGGGTACTGTTGTTACAAGCAACAATTTGGATGAATCTCAAAGGCGTTATGCTGAGTGAAGAAAGCTAATCCAAATGATGACATGCTGCATGATTTCATTATGTCTCAAAAAGACAAAACTATAGTAGCAGAGAACCAATTAGTGGTTGCCAGAGATTAGGGAAGGGGAGAGGGTATGACTCCAAAGAGAAAGCACAGGGGAGTTGTTTGGAATGTTGGGACTATCATGTATCCTTACTGTGCTGCTGATTTCAAGTCTCTACACGTGTGATGAAACGCATAGAACTGTACACCAAAATAGAAGTGAATTTTATCCTATGTTAATTTAGAAAGTTAAAAAGTGTGGGGACTTCTTGGGTTTGAATCCTGGTGCTGCCTCCTTCCTTTACATATTTTATTTGCCATCACAACAATCCTGTGAGTTGGATATTATTATCTCCACTTTACAGATATGGAAACTGAGGCTTATGAAGGTTAAGTAACCTCCCAAATTTGCACAACCGGCAAGGGGAGAAGCACAAATGACGTCTGACACACCTTGACATACTTGTTGTTGTTGTTATTTACGGAGGTTTTATATAACATACAGTAAAGGAGTCACAAAATGCTGGAGTTTCCCCTAAGGACTAGTTAAGGTAGGTGAAGTAAGGATGAAACTATCATCTTCATGGTTGGTAAAGCAGAACTGGAGGACACAGCTTGAATCAGACCCAAAGTAAAGTTTCCTCTGTTCTTCCCCTTGGGATACACAAGTGGGGCAAATCCCATGTGCTGAACAGATATTAACTACCCTGTCTCGGGCCTTTCCCACACACTGGCAAGATCAATGCCAGAGGCAGGAATGGAGGTGACTAGGTAGTTTTCCGGCAATTAAAACAGTGTCTTCAAATAACCTACATTTGGTTGGCTTTGCAGGAACAGTGAAAGTATAACTGATGACTATATTGGCATTCTTCAGGTCTTCCAAGGCAGAGGTGTCAACACATAGCCATCTTGGTAAGCAATGGTTACGCTGCTTCCTAATTTATAGGGGACTTTTATCAACACTGCTCCATTGTTTTTGGTTACTGTGGAATTTGTCTTCCTGTAGTTTATAGACACTCTACACCTGCTTGACTCGGGTACTGACGAATGATGATGTCATTCACGGGGCTTTCAGCATAAACACAGACGCTCCCATGGAGGCCAGCCTGTGGAATGGCTCACATTCATTTAATTTTTTATGTCTCATCTGAGCATGACAACCTTCTCTCTAAACTCTAGAGTGTTTACTAGCTGGGGCTTTTAGTACTGAGCACAAATGAGAACTATCGAGCAAGCGCAAAATAATTAGATATACTGCCAAGCATATATACTTTTGAATTGAAAGGAAATTTCTAGTAATTTTGATTTAGTATAAATAAACTAAGTTGTTATGATTTTGTTTTCTCCAGCATCTCGCTGCATGTCCACATTTCACATGCATATACTGTACTTTAAATGCCCCTTTTCTGACTATAACAAGTGGAGTCTATCTTGTTATTGATGTTCTTTATATAATTATACCTTTCTTATTTCAATAATGCAGTTTACTTGGTAGGTTTTTTTTAACAGACTTTATTTTTTAAAGCAGTTTTAAGTTCACTGCAAAATTGAACTGAAGGTATACAGATTCCTCGTATACTCCCTGCCCCCATACAAGCATGCTTATTATCAGCGTCCCCCACCAACCAGAGTTGTACGTTTGTTACAACTGATGAACTTATATTGACACATCATAATCACCCAAAGCATAGTTTACATTACGGTTCATTCTTATGTTGTACATTCTATTTGTTTGGACAAATGTATAATGACATGTATCCATTATTATGGTATCATACAGACTAGTTTTACTGCCCTAAAAATTCCCTGTGCTCTGCCTGTTCATCCCTTCCCACTCCCTACTTGATAGTAATTTGGTAAAGTCATTTTAATCTCAATGGGAATGTGACCGTGTTACCACCTTATACATTAACATAAAAGTGCAACTCATTTTCAAATTATCAAGGATTACAATCTCTAATTACAAATTAGATGCTGATTTATTTTCATTTGCTCATTTTTTTGAAGTCCTTTTAGAGATAAAGTGTATACATTTCATTAATTATTTTTGCTCACTGTTTAAATGGGTTGTAGAACAAAGCAGTAATTTTGAAAATTATAGCCATCTAACCCCTACGTTTAACAAAGACTCCACACTCTGAGAGATACTAACTTGACAGCAATTAAAACTGCAGCACAAATGCTTCACTGCAAGCTGCATTATGATTTTAATAAATTTCTAAAATGAGATAAATCTTTAAAGTTCCTTTCCTACTTTGAAGTTTTATAAATCACAATTAGAGAACAAGTGCAAATAGATTTATCTTTTTATGAAGATTATTGGAAAAAATTTAAAATTCTGGGATATATTTAGGAAAACAAATTTATTGGACACCAATTTTATTCCAGGAATGTTATATATTTATTTTATTTCATATTTTTATTAACTCTGATTTATGACACTTAATTCCCATTTGACAGATGAGATAACCGAGGTTTCGCGTGACTAAGTAAGTTTCCTAAGCCAGGTGGAGAGGAGCATTCCAGGCAGAGGGACCAGTATCTGGTATGCGGAGCTGAAGCCAAAGGAACGTGGGGAGTTGAATGAACTAAAGGAAGGCCTCATGGCTGGAGCATGGGGATAGGAGGAGAGTGGTCTGAACTGAGGATCAGAAGGCAGGCAGTGTGGCTCACGAGGGGTTTAACAGCAAAGGTTAAGGATTTGGGACTTCATCTTGTTTAATTCACACTCACGGCAGTGTGGGGAATGGATTGGAGTGACAATTGCAATAGACCCTGGAAGATTATGGTAACATGGACGAGAGGCCAAGGGTGGCCAGGGAAGGGGAAAGCATATGGTTTTGTAAGAGATTTGGTAGGTAGGACTGACAGATATTACTTATTGATTGCACGGTGATGGTGAGTGATGAGAGAAAGGACAATGTGGGGGTGATTCCCAAGTCTTTAGACTTGCTCAACTGTGTGGAAGGTAATTCTCTTCGTTAGATAAGGAGTGCCAAAAGAAGAGCCACTAAGAGGAGAATTTTTTGAGTTTGTTCTAAGACATGAAGAAGTGCATGCAGAACAGCTTGTAAGATATAAGGATCTAGAGTTCCGTGGAAATCTCTGGGCCAGAGGTCTAAGTTTAGGAGTAAAAGTGAGGACCATTAAATATTTTTGCAGTGTTTCCCAAGTTGTTCCATGGACCTTCTACATCAGAAGCCCCCATAAATCCATCCTGCAACTCAACGTTCTCACACTTCCCTTGGAACCTTGGAATCACTGCTTTGGAACCACCTGGGTGCGGCAGAGTGGCCAAGTGCAGTACATGGCGGCAGAGCGCCTGGATTTGAATCCAGGCTCTGGAGCTAGGGGTGTAAGCTTGAGCAACTTACTTAACTTTCTCTTCCTCAGTCTCCTCTCTGTAAAATGGGGATAACAGTATCTACTTCAAAGGGTTTCTTAAAAATTAAATAAGTTAATATATAAAGTTCTAAAAATGGTGCCTAATACATAGTAAGAACTCAATACCTGTTAGCTGTCATTATTTTCTGGGGAGCTTTGTAAAATGTAGATTCATGGATCCCAAACCAGTGTTCTGGGATTTAGCTCACATACCATCTCAACTTATGTTCCTTTAGTCTATGCCATATTTATATTATTCCTCGTTATTATTTATATCAAAGTAATATGTGCTCATGGTTAAATAAAAATTCAAGATGGATTTTATCACAAAAAGCAATAGTTTTCCATCCCACAGCTCCTCACCTGAAATCTCACTTCCTGGAAATAATCAATTTTAGTGATTTTCCTATTTTCAGTTTTCTGGTGGTTATTGCCACAGCTCTTAAGTATTAAGTTCACGCCACTGTATCATCATTTATCCTCTTTATATATACATTGCCTTTGTTTTCTATATTTTTTGTGTCTCCTCTTTTTGGAATTCTTCTAGTTATAATTCTATCCCAGCCTTGTATCCAAAGAAGGGACACAGTGAGAGGAAACAGAGGATCTTTCTGTCTCCTCTTCTCAAGACCCAGGGCTTCACAGGATCAGCGTCCTCCCTGAGAGAGGGAGCATTGCCCTGCGGCCAAAGTCCCCCACTCAGCCCTCAACAGTAGGGGCCCAAACCTAGGATCCCATATGCCACTGCTGTTAGAGGTGTGTTCACTTATCTCATTGTAGGATAAGATTTGGAAAATAATCACAGTATTCTACACGACAAAAAATCTGTGAGAACACACAAAGTAGCTTGGTGCCCATCTCAGGCAAAATTTAATGGTCTTGAGCTGCAGTAAGACTTTGACAGCAACATTTCTTTCCTCTTTGCCAACATCTTGCCTGCAGCTTTATTTATAGACATGAACATACATAACTGAAATAATATACTAATATTGTACATGTAATGTACATGTAACGTTAAAATAAATGAGATGAAGCATAGATTTCAGTGCTTTAACCTGCCACATTTGGGGTTTGTTCTTTGCATTCACAAAAATGCAACATTTCACCTTGTTTCCTTACAGCAATGAATGACGATTTAGTTTAAATTGATGCCCCATTCTCATTTGGAGTTACTAGAAGAGATGTCTGAGGATCATTTGAAACGTTTTCAGAGAGGAATTTCTGCTCAGCTTGCAGCAGAAAAGATTCAGATGAGATGCATAAGTTTGGATTAATTATAGGAAGGAGGCCTCCAATAAAACACCTCTGCTTACCAAACACATGTTTATAAAGCTGCTATTGTGATATGGTCTCACTTTCCCTCTAATTTCAGAAAGGCTGTCACAAGAAAAACTGCCCATTTTATGCCCAGAAATAAGCACATAATAAGAAATAATGATGCAGTCTTCCACTACTCGGATAGTGTTTTTAGCTTTTCAAAATACTGGTGTTTGCTCTGCTATTTGAATCTCACGAGAACTCTGCAAAAGAGTGGGGCAGGTGTTAGTGCCCATTTGTTGTAGACGAGGAAACTGAGGCCAGAATATGAATGATGTGTCTAAAGTCCCATGTGAGTCAGCAACTGAACCTGGGCCAGAACCACGTCTGTTTAAGTCGAACAATATTTTGGTTAGAAAAAGTTCTAGCCGGAACTGGGAAAAATATTTCACTTTTAAACATAATTAAGCAGAGCAGTGTTTCCCCCTCCTTTCTATTTAGCCAATCATATGCCCTTCTTCAAATCTACTTAACTAAATGTTCTTTCCTCCAAAAACACTCGTGGAGTGTTTGGCTAATTCATCTTATCCCTCTCTAATATCCCCTACTATAAGTACTTATAGAATTTAGGTGAAGAGTCTGGTTCTCCTATATCTACTTATATATTATCCTATGTCAACTATCTAGATATGTGTATAATAAAAATAGTCATTGTAAAGTGTAGTAAATATCTCAAGATAAGAACTAGGGAGGCTGTATAGCACAGTAGTTCAGAGCATGGACTTTCGATCTGTCAAATCTAGTATCAAACCCTGTTTGCTGCTTGTAAATGGACAGTCTCTCTGAGCTTCAGTATCTGCACTGTAAAATGATTAAATAATAAGACTTACCTGTAGTGGATGTCTAATGTTTGTTTGTCTGCCCCTTCCACCACACAAAGCAATTCTGGTGGGGCTACTAATCATGGGATCTGGTTCCTTAGACCATCTCTGGCCCCCTGTTTAAAAATAAAAATCCAAGTCTGTTAAAGATAAAGGATTTTATAGGAAGGTGGAGAGTGGCTTGGAGAGGGGAAAGGTGCAAGGATGGGCTTTTCTGAAGGCAAGGAAGCAATGCCCCCATACTAGAGGAGGAGAGAGCGCTCTACATCCCTGGGCAGGTGAGGGGAGGGGATGCTGAGACAGCTTCTAGGCAGGCTTTAGAGAAGAATAGATGTGAGGGTCACCGGGATGAGACCAGCTGCACTGGGGACCCAGCCACACTCCAGTCTCACGTGCCACAGCAGGAATCAATAGGGTGACAGCCCCCTGCAGGTGTGGATAATGAGGATGTCAGCAGCTAGCATGCAAGGAAATAAAGCATTCTGCCTCCCTTTTCTGGACATTACCTACATCCCGAGATGCTAGAATAGTTCTATGGATGGAAGGGGCCCCATAGTGACTGAAACTGAATTTCTATCTAGTCCAGCTAGATGATACATGGGGCTAAATTAGGTTGATTAGGTGAAGGAAAGTAATATTTCTTGCATTTCTGAGCTAATGGGCTAGCATGCGTAGCCATTGTAAATACTGTGTGTAATTTCTGTAGTCCCAATCTTCGATAATTAGCAATCCACGCGTGATAATTACTGTAACACTGGCATCATCACAGGTGTTTACTGAAGACCATTGGATATCTACAATGTCCATGTCTCATCCCAGCCTAGACACCAGTAAATTATGATATTCTAAAATCAGGAATTAAATGCACATATTTTCTTGTACCTTTCCATTAAAGATTCAAAGACATGAATGAAAGAGAAACTGATTATCAAATTTAGATTAAGTTTAGGCGTGCATGATGGAACCCATTTCCGATCATATTTGTCAACACATTATTTTCAAACTATTTATTATTTATCAACATGGCATCTTCCAGTCCACTAAGGGCTACCACTTCTGGAAAGGCAAGGAATTTCTGGCCCTTACAGTATGAGTCTGGGCAAACAAGTAAACGTTGAGGGAGGGAGGAGAAGAGAGACAACCGGATAGAGGAGTTGGGAGAGTTGTTTTTTCCTGAGGACTCAGATCCCCAGGACGGGAGAAGGACAAATGTCAATCAAACCATCACTAAATAGAGGCCCAGGACATAGTATTGATTTATTTCTATTTGGTGAATGCGATGACTTTGACCTGTGCCAGGATGGGAGGTGCCAAGCTGTCATGCCTGTCAGTCTTTACTGAAGGTTTAGGATTGCCTGTAATGTGCATCACATCCTGGGTTAATGCTTATTCAATTAAAAAACTGATTTCTTTCTCTACTACATCTGTGGAGAGGATTTCTGGGTTGGGGGAAGTTTTGTTTTTAATTATAGTTCCTCCAAAATTTTCCACATACAATCAGTGATTGCCACTTTATCTGTCACATTTTTCTCTTCCCACTGGTTCGTAAAACTGCTTTATTTATATCAACAGAGAAAAATGTTAGACCAAATCCAAGAGTTGGATAACTGGGCCTTGGAAAGCAGACAAGACAATCCCTCTTCTCCCAAGGAGTTGAAAATGACGAGAGTGCAGCTTGGAAACCCTGTTAAGACAGAAGCCATGTGAAACTCAGGTGGGAAGAGTCCTGCAAGCCTCACGGGCTTACCGCACAGCATGTGTCCTGAGAGCTTCCCATGGCCCCTCATTTCTCAAGAGAATAGAGAAGCACGAGGGTTTATGTGCTTCTGAACCCTTCCTGGCTTGTGACCTCTATTCTTTCTAGTTGTCATCCACCATCAAGAGTGCTGCCACCTTCTCTGAATGTGAGGGATGTCTAACAGGCAGCCTCTCCTCAACAATGCAGACAAGGGAAGACCAGGAGACAGATAGCACCATCTGGTATTTCAGCTCATCACTCAATCATTTCCTATTTAATTAACTAAGTATTTGTTACTTGAAAGCAAAATAGCGTAATGTGCATCCTTGAGGTGCTGCTAGAATTTAAATCCAGATCTGGTGACCTCAAAATGGGAACTCTGTGTTCTCATATGTAAATGATATTAGTAATAATAATTCTTCAGAAAATATTTGCAGTAGGCATATTTTTTGAAGAATTAAATGTACATTTAACTTTTACTGCTTCATATTGGTTGATTTATATCTTTTCTTAGTTATCTTTAATAATATTATTATTTTATTTAATAGATGATACATCTTAATCATTTAGGAAATTTCTCTTCTTTCCTTCCTTATTCTCCAATTACCAATCAACAGATGCCTTTTGTATCTTAGGACCAGAAGTCCTCCTTTTCCTTAGGTGTTCTAGAAAAGTAAAATGACTCACAATGGGTCAGAAAGATGAATGCACTGGTGGCTCTCTGCCACCTTGCACAGAATGAGCTGGGTCTCCCATTCTACAAAGTTCCACAATGTGCAGAGATTCCATAAAGGGCATCCGTAACACTGGACACTTTCCTATTTTAGAAAATCATTTTCCTCTGGGATTTCAAACCATGATCCCAGCTCACTGGCAAACGTCTGCTGTTCTTTGATAGCACTATCTGGTATTTCAACTTCTCACTTTGTTGTAGAAACTTCATGTAGCTGCCTCCCTGAATTAATTATTCTGTTTTCTGGAAGCACAGGCCAAACAAGGTAGTTTTACTGAAAGCTACTAATTCGATGCTTTGCCCATGCTTGAAAGGACATTCCTATGCCTTCCCCTGGTCATGGTCTGAAGTGTTTCAAGCCATTATATTTGGGATGGTGGGAGGCAGGGGGAAATGCATACTAATACCCTAAGCAAGTGGCTTGGGAAAAAATGTGTGTATCTGCATTTCACAAGCTCATGAGCATGCACGGTCTAATCTAAATAATTTATTTAGAGGAATGATTATGATAATACAAGCTGAGCTATATCTGTCATAGGAGTTTAAAGAGTGCTTCCTGGAGTGATGATTGCTTTTAAGATAGCTATACCCTTCACCCTTTCAATTAGCAGCTTCTTCAATTACTGATCTCACCTTTCAATTTGCAGCAGTGCTGTGAATTTCCAGTGCTGTGGGAGAAGCTAGGTCTGGGTGATGCAGTGAGATGAGCACTGGAGGGGGTCTATAACTCGTTCAGTAAGTCCCTTAGTCACTCTGGGTCTCAGTTTTCTCATTGGTAAATAAATTACCTGATCCATCACACTCTAGCTTATTGGCATTCTCAAATGAGATAAGGGTATCAAGACATAATGCAATTAGTAATGAGCAATATGCACATATTACAAATTTCATCCGTTTCTCTTTTCTTTACAGACCAGAATCTGATAAATTCAGGTACTCATTGTTGCAACTCTGGAGAAAGATGCTTAACCTGTAAGTGTGTATAATTTAGGGGCAAATTGTCTCATGCCAGCTCACTTGCTCTAAATTGTTACATCCCAAACTTTCTCTTCAGAATATACATTTTTTTTCCAGCATTTGATTGCACAATGGCCATATGATTTGGCACAGTGGTTCTTCACATTGACAACACATTAGGATCACCTAGGACTCTTTAAATATGCCTACATCTAGGCTTGAAATGAACAGAATCTCTGATGGCATTGCCCAGGCATCTGTATTTTTAAAAGTGCCTTAGTCGATTCAAATACACAGTGAAGAATGAGAAGCACTCATTCAGAGGAAAGAGCACTAGCTTCACCATTCTGCTTACTGTGTGACCTTGGGCTGAAGTCTCTGAGCCTCAGTTTATAATGTGTAAAATGGGAAGGGGAAATTGACAACTTTCAGAATTGTTGTGAGGATACAAGATCACTTACATAAATTGCCCAGCCCAGTAGAAGCTCAGTCAATGTTAACTATTATCATTTATGTTTTGACTTTTATTGTGTACTCTCTTTTCCTGAGCATATGTGTGTGTGCTCGCACATGTGTGTGTGTCTCCATACCGAAGTATAAACTCTTTGAGGACAGAGACTGTAGTTTACTTTTCCTCTAAATCCCCTACAGCTCCCAGCACAGCATTAAACATATGGTAAGGATGTACATAATGGCTATGACAACTATTTTTGATCAATTTATTGACAGAAAGAAAATTCAAAACCATTTTCAGCTGTTGAGTCTATTTAAAAACATCAAAATTGTATTGTATATGAGCGTCTGATCATCTTCTAAGTCACAGAAAACCTTTTCTATAATCCAACTCTGAGCCTCTTAGCTTAGATATAGTGTTTTAAAAAGAGTCGTGTTTGTCCCAAGGCATTTCATTTGATACAGGGCTGTAGGAAGGAAGATGCATTATTTGTGATGGCAGGACTTGGCTTTCATATCTGAAAGAAATATTGTATGTGTCACGTTCTAGAAACAGGGGCAGTTGGATGAGAGTCAGTGTAGCCCAGGTGCTTGGGTGCATGAACCTGGGAATTGAATGGACTTGTGAAGGAGGAATGGATGGGGACACTGGGAACAATGTAGGGAACCGGAGGGTATACATTACTGTGTCAAAGCAGCAAGGAGTTACTGTTTACATCCTTTCTCGCTCAAGCCCAGATTGGTCTTAGAAGTGGAACAGGGAGATCTGTGGCACCAGCTGTGGCAAGGGGAGAGAAACAGAGCAAGAGAGGTCAGGCAGAAGGGCTGCATTCCCTCTCAACTGGACATGCTGCCTCACCGCATGAGCATTCTTGTTACACTCTACCATGCGTTGGGCAACAGGCACAAGTGAGAGCAGACTAGCAACCTGCAGATGTTCTGTGTGGTCAGTGTATTTAGTTCACACAGTGTTGTAAAGCACAGTGCAACTAAAGAAGTGCTACTCTAGATCTTAACAGTATTCAGCAACTTGACCACCTTCTACGCCATCTGCCTGCCCCTGTATGATTTTGGGTTTGCAAACTTGAGATAAGACTGTTGATAGCCACAGAGGACAGCTGTTTTCTCTGTCAAGTGTAGTCAATAAAATGGTCTTCATTTTATTACACATTCCAAGCTTCAGTCCAGTGTTCTTTAAAATTTCCCTCCGAAGGTAATGGTAATTCAGACCAATGATAAAGATTTTGTTCTTAGTCTGAGTCATCATTAGGTACAGGGCACCCAGAGAGCTTTGGAGTATGTACCACAAAGTGTGCATAGGATTTGGGGATCCAGGGTGCTGTACAGAAGCACATGGTTGTAAGAAGTTGGGCAGCCCAAACTGGAGGTCAAGGAAGGCTAAGACCCCAAAGTCATGACTTACAACAAACCATCAAAATTCAAGTCATCTGAGCAGCAGGATTTGGACCAGGATGGAAGGCAAGGTCTGCCTCCATCTGAAGTCTCTTGTACAGTTCTCTCCACCAGTATAGGGTTGACCCCAGGCATGAGACGGCATTTGTGGTGGTTTTGATCTGTGTTTCCCCTGGAAGAGAAGGGCTATCACCACCTCAAATTTCAAATGTATTTCTAGTTTTAAAAAGTTTCCATCCTTTCCATTTTCTCTCAAGTCTCAGAAAAAGTCACCTTTGTTGGAGTAGTCAAACAAGTAGGTCTGATGTGGGAAAAATTATGGAGGGTCATCTTGAAAGAGATGATTCTCTGGGCTGATGTCTTTCTACTGATTGGATTTCCATTAATACCTAATTACCCTGTAACTATTTTCATAATGGAGTTTTAAAATTTGGATTTTTACTCATGACTTTTATAGCATAAAATCTATAACTGTAACACCTCAGTTTTGTCCTTTTTGCAGTCCTTTCCCATTTTTTCCAAATATACCATATATTACATTATTATGTTTATTGTATAATACAGTTCTGTGACTTTTTGCCATATAATCTGTCATAAAATTTTTCTCTTAGAAAAATACCATTTTTATATTCATGAAGACAGTATTTTTCTATGGCAAAGTTATCTTTTATTAACATTAAAATTACATTAGCATAATATTCATATATATTAGCATAATATTAATTTACACTAACATGACATTCAATTGCATTTACCTAAGATAAATTACCTAGAACAGATTAAGTACATTAATGCACATTTCAGTTGTTTGCAATTGTTTGGTATTTTTGAAAGCCTTCTTACTTCTTTATAATTATTTCCTCAGGATAAATCCCATGAATTGGATTACTGAGTCAATGATTCTGAATATAAAACAAGACTTGTTAAGTTTACAAGGAATTTTCCTATAAGTTTTAGATTTTAATACTCAAACTTTCCAGTAAAATGGGCAAAGCACAAATTGTTTTACCCATTTTACAGGCAGAAAAATGGAGCTTCTTAGGCTGAGCCTCTGTTAGAGGTTAAGTGACTTGCCCAAGCCAGATGAAGCATAAGCAGAATAAGACCTGAAATAAAAGTCTCCTAGTTCCTGGCTTTTCCTTCTAAACAAGAGACATTAAGGGAGACTTTTTGTTTGGCTTTGTTTTATTTTTTAATTGTCATTACAATTTCCAAAATTTATAATGTTTCTACTTTTATTATATTTTGGAGGAAGGATATTAAGGGAGGAGAGAGGACGAATTTTGTTTATTGAATTTCAATGATAATATCTAAAACAAAATAATGATAAAGTTTATGATAATAACTAAGTATAATAATTGAACCCCTCAGTATTCCAAGCACTGTGCTAAGCGATCTACATCAGTGGTGTGTCCTGGGACCGGTGAGCTGATTGTGTGCACATCTTCCCAACTTATTTCAAGGCCCAGGTGGGAGCACTTACAGCATGGAAATCAGCAAATGTCGACCTCCCTCCCAGCCCACCCCAAGAGCTGGTTGCTGAACATTTACTGGCACACCACATGAAATGAATTATTTCATTTAATGGGTCTAAAGAAGGCTATTTTACAATAATAATCCTCATTCAAAGTGAAAAGACTGAGGCCTGGAGAGGTTAAGTGATTTCCTGCTATTAAACAGTGATGAAGTAGCAGATTTGGAATCTAAACCAGGCAGTCTGATTCCAAAAATTAACATTTAACAACCAAACATTACTGTTTCCTATTAATCCAAAACCATGCAGAAGGCTAGAGAATATTCTGAGATGACTGGAGACAACTTCTAGTCTTTAGATTTTGATTTTGCTTTATTTTCCCAACCTCAAGTGGATGATAAGGCTTACCTTGCAGAATATCTTGCTTTCTTCACCAGTGTCCCATTGCAACCCTTTGAGGCAGGTTGATGATAAAAACAAAAAACAAAGAGTCTCTACTTTTTATGAATGAGTCGTGTGTTCCCAGCCATGAGTATCTTGCCCAGGGTGACCAAATGAACCAACAGCCCATACAGCCTACTCAGTCCATTAGGTCTCATTGCTTCCCAAGATGAATGAACTGAGAGCATTGGGCTTGTGACTCAGGTAAACAATGGAGACGGATGCTCAGCTGGCTTCAGCATTGAAATGTCATGTAACTCCACTGTTGTATCTGGTATTGAACAACAATAATTTCCTTTATGTAAATCATTCTCCTCCTCCTTAAAGATAGTGGACTTGTTAATATTGTTATTCTTCATGCATGCAATCTATGACAGTGCCAGTTATTCAAGAGATTTTCTTTGCATAATTACTCTACTCTGCTTTTATTCTAGATGACCATACATAAAATTGGTTTATTACTTTTGCAGAAGTAGAGAAACAGTAGGATTTAAGCCAACAATGGATAGTAGCAACTAACAAAAGGGAGCTATTTCAGTTGACCAGCTACAATGTGAAAACAAATATATTAATGTGCCAACTACAGGGAAAAAAGAAAAAGAGCCCAGCATTTCAGGGGCCTTAGGAACTACTCGTCAATTAGATAAGATGAGGATTCAGTCTTGTTGTTTCTTGGAAGACTACGACTTTGGAAATGAGTTTAATAATTACAAATTAGCACTCCCTTTGAGATAACTTCCATAAAATTTGTGTCAGTAAAATTACATGATATTTGTAAAACATTTTACATCTTTCAAAACTTTATGGATATAATCCTTGGAATACAATTCTTAGAGAGATGATGTTATTACTCAAGGTCCTATGGCTCTCCAGTGGCAGAACTCAGACTCCTGAAATCTATTTCTTTTTCCATTCTGCCAGTACCACATTGTGTCTGTAGATACAAGAAGTACATTTAAGGTGCATGCAATAGACATTCAAGTGCCAAAGCAATGATCTTTAAGAGAGTGAACATGCTTATCATTGATTTCTTTTCTTTATTTACCCTCCATCCATTTACTTCAAGAAAGTAGACAAGGCACAACTTTTCACTGAGATATTCCCAGATTTATGATTTGAGATGAAACTTGGAAATCATCAATCTAATTCCTACCCAATATCTCCTAAAATAACTTTGACAAATTCTCAGCAGTCTCTTACTGCATATTTCTGTAAGTGAATTTTTTTGTTAAATCTTTGGAAAATTATGAGTCTACTACATTTTTTTTTAATGTGAGTCAAAATGGCCTTCTACCTCAATTTAGGACATCTATCTGCAGATGGAAGATCTACTTGTAGTATAGCAGAAAGAGTGATGGATTAGGTGATTTCAACATTCACTGCAGCTCAAAAATTCAACCTGAATACTCTTCAGATATTAGAATTCCCTCATCTAATCCCTGCTACAGATTTTGTCCCTAAATACATCCAAATGCTTTTTCCTAAAGATTCCAAAGGATAATTGTATGACCTGAGGTCCAGGTTCCATGCTAAGCTGGACATTTTTAGTTTGTCACTTAAATAGTCACTAAGGTGAAGAACCTTAAAATTCTTAAAAATGTGCCAAATTACAACTCCATCCAGCATGTCTGCTCTTAGTGGGGAAAGCAATAGTGAAAGTTACTGTGGTGAGAGGAGAAAGGATTATTTTAGGTAGTCCTTTGGGAGATGGTTGCTGAGAGCATCATGTTTCCCCTTGTTTAATGACCATGGTGATTTATTTCATGGACAAAGAATGAAAAATTTCTCAAACGTGGAATGTGTGATGAGAGCAATCGAGAACTCTGCTCTTTGGGAAATAAAATTGGGCAGTATCAGTAAAAAAAAGGAATTTCTGTACTTCAAAATGTAAAAGATTTCAAGGTTAATTAGTAGAAAAAAACTAAATGAATTTAGTAAGTGTAGAAAAAATATGTACAGGTTATCAGGATACTATGGGAAAACATACATCATAGGAGGAAAATGCTGCAGAATTCCTGCATTTTGGGCACCAAAAGAATGGTACAAACCAAGTAGATGTAGGCTCTGATTTATAATCAGCTGGACTGCTTCTTTCTCAATGACTCTCGGAGACCTTCTTACGTCAAAAAACGATAGTATAATGATAAAAGCTGTATGAATATGTACAACAGTAAATAGGAGCTGATAGAGTTCAAATCCAAGTTTGTTCACTTGGAGAAACATGTGGGAAGGATTCCTGAAGTAGAAAAAGGAGGAAATAACGAAGGAAGAAAAAAACAAGATTTATTTTATTTTATTTTATTGAGGTTAATTAACATTATGTAAATTTCAGGTGTACATCATTATATTTTGGCTTCCATATAGACCCGTATAGACCCTCAAACGGAACAATCTCATCTTTTCTACAAGTGAGTAGTATTGCATTATATATATATATATACACCATATCTTCTTCTTCTTTTTTTTTTTTTTGTGAGGAAGATCAGCCTTGAGCTAACATCCATGCCAATCCTCCTCTTTTTTGCTGAGGAAGACTGGCCCTGAGCTAACATCTATTGCCAATCCTCCTCCTTTGTTTCCCTTTTTCTCCCCAAACCCCCAGTAGATAGTTGTATGTCTAGTAGCACATCCTTCTAGTTGCTGTATGTGGGACGCCGCCTCAGCATGGTCCGACAAGCGGTGCGTCAGTGCGCTCCTGGAATCCAAACCCAGGCTGCCAGTAGCAGAGCACACGCACTTAACTGCTAAGCTACGGGGCTTGCCCCCATACCACATCTTCTTTATCCATTCATCCGTTGATGGACACTTAGGTTGCTTCCAAGTCTTGGCTATTGTGAATAGTGCTGTAATGAGCATAGGGGTAAATATATCTTTTTGAATTAGTATTTTCATGCTCTGGATAAATATTCAGAAGTGGAATAGCTGGATCATGTGGTATTTCTATTTCTAATTTTGGGGGAAATCTCCACACTGTTTTCCGTAATGGCTGCACCAGTTTGCATTCCTTCCAGCAGTGTATGAGGGTTCCCTTTCCTCCACATCCTCTCCAACACTTGTTATTTCTTGTCTTTTTAATAATAGCCATTCTGATGGTGTGAGGTGACATCTCATAGTGGTTTTGGTTTGAATTTCCCTAATAATTAGTGATATTAATCATCTTTTCCTGTGTCTGTTGGCCATCTGTATATCTTCTTTGGAAAAATGTCTATTCAGGTCCTCTGCCCATTTATTGATTGGGTTGTTCATTTTTTTGTTGTGGAATTGCATGAGTTCTTTATATATTTCAGAAATTAACCCCTTTTTGGATATATGATTTGCAATTGTTTTCTCCCAGTTGGTGAGTTGTCTTTTCATTTTGTTGATGGTTTCCTTTGCCATGTACAAACTTTTTAGTTTGATGGAGAATACTATGTCTCCTCAGGCAAGGCAAACAAAAGAAAAAATAAACAAATGGGACTACATCAAACTAGATTGTGGTTTTTGATAAAACCAGAGTTACACTGAGCCGTGCTAGGGAGCTTCTTGGCTATTGCAGACCTGTTGGATCTCTTGCAGATTTTTCTCATGGTCGGTACAAATGAAATCCAAATGCCTTGTAATCCACACTGCCTCTTATGTAGTCTGATACCACTGCTGCATGGTGAAACTCCCCAGGTGGAGCAGCCTTTTCAATTTGAAGGTTCATAAAGGGGACTAAGAAGGGCAATTTCTTTTATCACTACTAATGTTAAGAACACTTGGACTTGGAATTGCTTACTGAGAAAAAGCACCTGAATACTTAGTGTAGAGTGACTGTTAGGATAATCCAGTAGAGATATTTTTAAACTACAGAAAAGGAAAAATAAAGCAGAAAAAATTACAGTCATTCCTTATCCCAAAGACAAAAACTGATAACATTTTGCTGTAAACCCTTCCAGTTTTTTCATAGCTACATGTGTTTTTATTTAGATATATTTTGTAAAATTGGGAGTATACTGCATCCACTGTTTTTTAACCTACTTTCTCACTTAATACATGATGAACATTTTCCATGCCATTAAATATTCTTTTAAAATTTGATTTTGCATGGTTGCATTATTTCTGCAATTTGTTTAGTCAGTATCTTGTTATTTGATTTTATGTTATTTCCTGTTGTTCACATTATACTTGTTCATAAATATTTGTGTGCCTATGAGTTTTTTTTAGGGTAAATCCTGATATGAAGAAATACTGTATAAAAGTGAATGAACATTTTTAGCTTTCAATACTGACTGCCAAATGGCTATGTCCATGGTCTATTGCCAAGACTGGGTGCTTGCATTTTTAAAAATGGAAAAATTTGATGGGTCAAATACAACATTTCATATAGATTTTCTATAGTGAGGATGATTATATACTTTGTACATTTGGACATTTTCTAAGCTGCTCACTCATGCTCCATAGAACAGTAATAATTTGGCACTGGACTAGAGCACCCAGCTATCACTGGCTCCAATGTGCCTCTTTAGTCAGTAGTAATGCTGGTGGCCAAAGCTTGCAGCAGGAGCAGGAAGTCAACCTCAGCTCTGATAGTGGCTTGCTCTATCATTTGGGCAATTTAATTCTTCCTTTACCCTATTTTCCCCATCTGAATAAGAATAATCTAAATCCTATATTCTACATAATCCTGTATATGGGATACGATAATCCTATCCTAATCTAAATCCTATGTTCTACATCTGCAAGATGAATTTAGAATAAATGAGTGTGTGATCCAGATCCTCTTAAGCTTCAGCTGCGTTCACATCCTCATCATGTCATCAATGGTGGTATCTGGGCATTTTTATTCATCCTCTAATGGTCCTGAAAGCTTCCAAACCAGGAAGTTTACAATTCTAGAGAAATAAAAATAAATGCTGAAAAATTACTAAGCACTTTCTACATGCCAAGCATTGCACTAAGGACTTCAAGTAACACATACAAGGTCCTACAACCTCTGAAGATCATCATTTTTTAGATGAAGAAAGTGAGGCTAAAAGAGTTTTTCGTAACTGGCTCAAATTCATACCGTTAGTAAATAGTAGAATTGGGCCTCAAACCTTGTTGTCTGACACCAAAAACACTTCCTCTGAGTATTTTAGAATCAAAACATGATTTAAAAGTGATGCATCACAACTGCTCAAATACTCCCAATAAATATCTAATGCCAGGTTAAGTTCCTTCTGGCAGCCATTATCTCCTGAGGCCGTCTTTTCTCATTGTCACGAAATGACAATGAGAAAAGATGAACTCACGAAATGAAAATAACATTTGATATTAGATTAAATTAATGTAGTTAGGAGAGTTTATCAATGACTGAGAAACAAAAACAGAAATTCTCTGCAAAATGCATCATAATAGCAAATGTGATAGGCTTTCGACTAACCACTATTTTGGTTGAAAGTTTGAAACTGTGGTGTGCCTTAAAGATAATTTTCAAACTTCTCATTTATGAATATGCAAACTTAGACAGCAATGGGGAAGTTAGTAGAAACCAAACCTGGGATTAGAATCTAGTCTTTGATTTCTGATCCAGTGCTTTTTCTGCTAAAACATTTTGCATCTTGTGACAAATGATGAATATTCCTGGATTCAGGAGACAAATACACAAGTGCAAGGAGACATATCACAAAGATGTTCCATTTAGAGATTATAATAGCATAAAATTGAAAATAATCTAAATTTCAATCAATAGGATTTTTGATAAACAAGAGTACATAAAAACCATGAAACCTACCCAGCCATTCAAAATGATGATATAGAGCTCTGTTCATTGTCCTAGATATATGAACATGATATATTATTGTTTGGGGGGAAAAAAAGTGTGTTACAAAGCAGCATGTGTAGCATGACCTGCTACACATTAAATTGCACACTTACGTCTACAGGTGATGTGGTTTTTCCTAGATGATGGGATCCTGACAATGTTTTTTACTTTTGTCTGTTTCCCAATTCAATATTATTTAAATTGCTTATAAGAATTTGTTGTATGAAACAAAATGCTTTAAAACAAGAAAGTAACTCTTACTCTGTGTGCCTTTTCATTTAGTGTGTATGTGTGAGGAAAATTAGCCCTGGGCTAATGTCCATTGCCAATCCTCTTCTTTTTGCTGAGGAAGATAGGCCCTGGGCTAGCATCTGTGCCCATCTTCCTCTACTTTATATGGGACACCACCACAGCATGGCTTGATAAGTGGAGCATAGGTCCACATCTGGGATCTAAACCAACGTACCCCAGGCTGCCAAAGCAGAGCGAGTAAACTTAACCACTATGCCACCAGGCCGGCCCCTCTGTGTGCCTTTTTGAAAAGCTTTTCAAACTTTAATCACCTGGAGAATCTTGTTAAAATGCAGGTCTGATTCTACTGAATGTCCATGGTCTGGGGTAGGGCCAGGAGCCTGCATTTTTAACTAGCTCCCAGGCTACGCCAAAGCTACTGAGCAGAGAACAACACTTTGCATGACAAGGATCTAACTGCTTTTGTTAATTACTCCAGTAGGCCTTTTCATCACTCATCCCATATATAGTATCTGGCAATCCCAGCCTGGAATTTCTTCACTTGTTTATGTGTGCTGTAGTAATTTCTAGGTAAATAGAACCCTGGAGTTGTCTTATTTTTCTTGCAGTTAACAAACATAAACACAGGAGGACACTATTTTAAATTGCTACATACCCATTATAAAACTGGAAATAGTACTCAACATCACCTCCTCCGTCAGATAATTTTTATTTTAATGCCCTTGACTGAGGATGTTCTCTGATTTAACGGCATTGATAGTTTAAATGTATGAACAATTGGGGAGTAATTATGATTAAAAAAATAAAACAGCAATTGACAGGCTGCTCAGCAAGTGAAATGAGGTCATAATATGAATGCTAATTTTCAACACATTTCTTTAATGTATTTTCATGAAGAAATTAAAATAAAATGTTTTATGAATGACTGGGTATGGGAATGGCCATAGATTTCTTTTAGGAAACCAAGACCCTGAACCTGGGAAGAAAGTTGGGTGAAATGAAACCCCTGAGAAATTCTAATGTAATCAACAGTTAAGTAAAATATGGATATTTCTATTGTAAATGTTCAGCATTCATGGAGGGCTTACTATGTGCCAGGGTGGTCAAGTTGATTTACGGGCATTATTTTGTTTGCTCTCTTATTTAAGGTTTATAAAAGTTCAGTTGTGGGAGCCCATAAATCTATAGCCAGTTGGTCAGAAGTGTAAGCTGTCTGTGGATCCCAGAAGTGCGGCTGGCTTCTGATATGAGCATAGTCTTGTGGAGGAGTGAGACCTTAACTTATGGGGTCTGCATTAATTCCAGGTGAATAGCACCAGAATTTAATTGCAGTATACAGTTGGTGTCAGAATGATACCAAACCTTTTAATCTCAAATTTGAGTGCCCAATATGCAGGCAGCCAATCACTGAGACATTGGTGTTTGGAGATGGAGAAAGTTTTATTCAAATTGGCCAAAATGAGAAGGCAGGAGGATAGGTTCTCTCAAATCTGCCTTAACAAGAGAAGAAAGTGGGGGGGGGGCAAGGAAGGGTTGACAGGAGGAGTTTGGAGAAACAAAGGGATAATCTGTGTTTCTTTCACTCCAGATAAGCCCTTGGGCAATCTGACTTCTGGGCATCAGTGGCAGCTGGCGGCTGGTTATCTGGTAATTGTAACGTCCTTGAAGGTATTCTTTTTCTGCTCTAAAACAAGCTCCTAAATCCTTGTGACCCTTGAGTCACCCCTCAGGTTAAAATAAGAAAACAGCAAATTGACAAGATTAACTTCTTTTCGTCTATGTCTCTGTTGGGAACAATGTCAAAATGTAATCATGTTCTTTTCGAATATTTACAGTAACCCTCAGGTACCAGGCTTCAAGAATATAATTCCAGGAAGAGATTTGTCCAACAAAGGAGGCAGAGCTTTCATGCCTCCTCACTGTGGTTAAATTCTCCTACTGGTATTGACATGGACATTTTCATGTATTTTGAAGCTTACTACTATAATTTTAGCCTTTTTTTTTTTTTTTGCTTTGAAACGAGAAAGAGATTGGCATAAATAAAATGAAAATAAATTTCAATTGCATGTTTAAATGGATTCCCATTTCTACTACAGATAGATATAATATGTATTTAACATAACAGGCCATGGATAAAAGCCATGTGGCCACAAACAGGAAAATGGCTGAAAACAATAGATTGGACCACTGCTTTTCAGGTGTGTCTGCCCCTCCCTAGAATGGGAGCTCTCACTTTCTCCCACCAGAGCTAGACACTAACTCCACAAGGAAGCAGTGACAAGAAAATGTGGCTTCTTAAGAGGAGAGCAGAGCAGTTAAGAGCACGGACTTTGGAATTCTGCAGAGCTGGGTGTGATTCCTGATTATGGAAATAATTAGGTGTGTGACCATGGCCCTGTTATTTAATAGTTAGAGCCTCAACTTGCTCATTTGTAAAGTGTGGGTAATAATTCCTCTCAAGTGATGGTGAAGATTAAGTGAGATAATGACTAAAAGGTGACAAACTGCACCTGAAACTTAAACATAGCTTAATAAACGGTATATTAAGGGCCACTCTGCAGGTTGAGGCTGCAGCTCTTTGTTATCTCTCATGCTCTCTTCTTTTCGTCCTTGTTGTTTTTGCCCCAAACTGGCTTTCCATGGGAGAGTTTAATATTTCTCTGCTGTTTGTAACTTCAAAGCATTTATAGAACATTGAAAAAAGCACGCTTTTACATTGGACTCCAAGACAGCCTTGCTGCTTTCTTATTTATCCAATGCTCTTTTTTTGACAGCTTACATGAGTTGGGTTAGTTTACTTGGACAGTATTTTCAACGTACGTGTGTGTGATGTGTGTGTGTGTTTCCCCCAAGCAGTTGGTATTAAAACACTTTCCTTCTGCAGACAAGCAGGACAGTGTTTCTACATTCTGCAATTTCTCTGATTTACGTGTTCTTTTGTTTCTTATCCTAAAATATGTTTCAGGACCTCTCTTTAATCTCCTTTGTTTGGATTTCTTGCAAGCAAACATCTGTGATCCCCCCTATAACACAGCAGCCCCAAACTGAGTTCTCGGAAGGCTTGTTTCCTGACTTTGGAGCACCTGTGTGCTGAATTCAGCAGCCAGAATCTCCCTCTCCTTGGGTGGAGATACAGGTGGCCACAAGGCTCTAGTTAGAACACATCCTATTCTGCAGGCATGGCTATAACTGAAAGATATCAACAGACGGGGAGGGGAGAACCTGAGGATTAGGAGAAATAAAAATGAGGAACTAGGATGGGGGTCCGACTCATGGGTAAAGGGGCTAAATATTGATGGCATTAAAAAAAGGATGAAGGAGGGAAAAGAGGGAGAAAAAAAAAACCTCTGAGCATCAAAAATAAAGTCTAAAGACAAGAGGACTTCCTTAGCAAGAATAAGCCAAAGAACGTGGAAAATTATAGATGATCAGTGGATAGATAATATATTGGAATCCTTCAAGAACTCTGTCTGCTTTGGAGCAGATTCTGGACAGTGAGGTCCTTCTAGAACCCGTGAGACAGCATGATGGGGAAGGGAATTAAAGGACTCATGTCTGAGGCATCCTATAGAATTGTGGTTGCATGCCCCACCTCTGGAGTCCGAGACACTTATTAAAACCCATTTTCTGTTGCTTTTTTTTTTGCTGTGTGGTCTTGAGGCAAGTTACTTAACCCCAGTGAGTCTGGGTCTCCTTAGCTGTAAAATCAAGATAATTACAGTCTGGGCTCACAGAGTTATTCTGAGGAGGAGAGGAGATGTGGAATGTGAAGAAATTTTACCTGGAATATAATAATGGGCTTAATGACATGTAGCTAATATCATCAATATTTTTGAGGAGCTACTCTGCCACAGATAGCATACCACCCTTTTCCATGCAATACCTTATTTAATCTTCCTAACATCATAGTGTGTGCTATTACCCCCATTACACAGATGAGGAGACTGAAGATTCAGAGAAGTTAGGTAACTCACACAACTAGCAAAAAGCAGAAGAAGATAGCAGAACTTGGATTAAATCCCATGTCTGTCCCTTTTCAAAACATGGACCCCTCTGCTATGTGCCATACTGAATCCAAGTTAAAATAAATAAGTTTACTTTATACTTAAAATAACATCACTTTGGGGGCCAGCCTGGTGGCGTAGTGGTTAAGGTCCTGCGCTCCCCTTCAGCAGCCTGGGGTTCGCATGTTCAGATCCTGGGCACGGACCTATGCACCGCTCATCAAGCCATGCTGTGATGGCATCCCATATATAAAATAGAGGAATATGGGCACAGATGTTATTACCGCACCAGGTCCATTTTTGCCCGCAGCCCAGAAAGCCAAATACTGAGACAATGAGACTGCAGCAGAGAGAGAGGGTTTAATAACCACAAGGCAGCCAAGTGAGGAAACGGGACAATGAATCTCAAATCCACTTCCCCGAAAATAGGGACTCAGGGATATTTATGGGGCGGGGGCAAGGTGGTCTGAAATGATTGTTGGTGAGGAGAGATGAGGTAATTGACGATCTGCGCAAGCGTAGTCAGGCTTCATGCCTCTTTGTAGGACACATGTTCACAGAATGGAGGCGTTAGCATGTGACGTCAAAAGGTCTCTTATCGGACATCTGTTTGCATGGGCCCAGTTGATGGGTTGGTGGTCTCAACTGGGCTGAAGTGGACAAGGGATTCCAATTCCTGAAAAAAAATAGCTCAAACACCCATTACCATAGTGACCCAGTCTTCAGGGGGATGTTATCTATAGGAACGTAGTGGGAGTCAGATGGCATATTCCCTAAACAGCGCTGTTAACAATGGGTAAGTTTATCATGCAGATTTAAGTCCTCACCTTCCCTTCTGATAAGTTTCTAGGTAAGGCCATCCCCCGCTTCTTCCTGGTACAGGGAAGAGGATACCTTTACAAATGGAGATTTCCTTTACAAACGTAAATGTATTTTACAAAGGGTAACCAGAGCTAAGAATGGGCTTTGCAAGGACCCTCTCAGATACCCGGAGATGTCTATGGTGATGGCCTATTCTGGGGGCAGGCCTCCCATCCCAAACTTTTTTGATCAGTTAGTAGGGTTGGGGGCCAAAGTGTCTTTCAGGCAGAGACATATTTTGAGGTGATCAACTGCGATCCCCCATAGTTACTAGCTGCTTAGTCATCAATGGCTAACTGCCGGTTTCAATGTTAGCTCAGGGCCAATCTTCCTCACCAAAAAAAAATCAATTTTGCCTATTTTCTTAATGAGACATCAAAGTAGGTTGGAAATTTGAATTAAGTAAAAAAGAACAAGGCATAAGTATTATGTATATATAACATTTATAATTCACATATGCTGTATTATATATAATACATATTTTGTAATATGATATTGCGGGAGATCAAGATTTGGCCACCCTGAAATCTATCTCTTTACCTTGGTTGTTTTCTCTGAGAACATTTGACCTCCCCCACTAACTGCCTAAAGAATTTGACATGGTGGCTCCTTCCTGGAACAGATCTATCATGATGGCTGTAAAGATAACGTAGGGTAAATGTTACAATAGGAAAGGCACCAACAAGCCCCTCTTATCAGAAGTTCTGTCTCTCTGGCCACATTCTCTGGATGACCCTGCGAAGAGTTGCCAGACAATCATTTACATTTATAAGGGAAATCTCCATTTGTAAAGGTATCTCCCTCTCTGTTTGGAGAAGAGAGGGAGATGAGCTCATCTCTAGTGACTTATCAATGTGGAAGGTGAGGCCTTGAGCTACATAATAAACCTTACTCTTGTTTACTGTGCTTTAGTGGTAATCTCCTGTAACTGACTCCCCCCACCGCCAAAATCCTCCTTTGTCATTGGCTGAAAAAGACATTTAAGACGAGAATTTCTGCTATTGTGTTGAGAAACGCAGTGTCCCTGCTTTCTCTCATGTATACATGTTATTAAACTTGATATTATTTTCTCCTGCTAACCTGTCTTGTTGATTATTTGGCCAGCCAGAAGAACCTTAAGGGAAAGGGCAGAGGGAGATTATCCCTCTTCCCCCAACAGTTTTGGCGTAGTCGCCAGGAGCCACACTGGCTGGCAAGTTGCCTTCTCTGGCTGGAAGACCTGCCTTCTCCCTGGACTACTGCAGATGATGAGATACGGGAACGCCTGACGAAAGCCGGCAAAAAGGTAAGACTTCTTACCACGTCAGCCTCCCGGAATCTCTATCTGCGGAGTCCGGCGAAAAGAAATGGTGAGAATTTTTTTCTCTTTCTAAATTTAGATTGGCAGGAGAAAATATTTGGGAAACTAGTTTCTTGAGCTTTTAGTGACTCTTGGTTTAAATTTGGTAGAGTACTCTTGGTTATGATCTTGATCCCTTTTCCTCCCAGAGGTAGTCTCTGTTTTTCTCTTTTGTCTGTGTCTTTTGTCATAAGAAAAAAATACCACAGGGTAGGATGCAGGCATAGGCCCTATAAGCCTGCTGTCCGGGCCGGCCCCACAGACTGGTGAGTTTGCGGGTCTCACCAGACCGGCGTCTACAAACTTTGCTGTGGGTTAATATACACATGAAGTGAAGGCCATTGCCGAGGGCATCTTGGAAGCCAAAAAGGCTGCAAATTTGGTGGGCGCGGGTCGAGCAGTTAAGAACCATTAGGGCGCTCGCCACTTTCAGAAGACTCCCGTGTCAAGATAAGTTGGGTCACGGAAAGGGGTAGATGACACAGGTCTCCCGCCAACTGCAAGAAAATGTCCGTGCAACAACGAGGTACTCTGTAAAGCACACAGTCCCCAACCCCGCGGCACCTCCCCCGCTAGGTATTATTCTGGCTCCAAGAGACCTAAGGCTTGGCTAAAGCTGTCATTGTGCACAGAAAAAAAAAAAAAAAAACCAGATGAGGTTTTTCCTTCTGTCTTGTTCTGTGTCCTGAGAAAACTTGGCTTTGTGACCAGTGAAAATATTCTCCTTGGTCTCCACCATACAGAAGGTGCACATACCGGGGTGCACGTTGGTGGCCAGTCGAGTAGAGTCGGGTTCCGAACTGTCTCTTTGTCCGGCTGTGCCAAGCTTTCAGGGGAGTTTGTCATAAAAGGCCCAGTTCATAAGGGCTTTTGTCGTCTTTACCTTCGTTGCTTGTTAGTGCTGGAAAAATCCCATTCCAGTATCGCCTGCCCGGTGTCACAGATTAGCGGGTCTGTGACTGGAGGCGTCCCACACTATTGCAGGAGACCGGAGACACCATCCTTACCGCCTGTGCAACGAAGGTCTTTACTTTCTCTGAATATCTTTGGGAGAGAATTCTGTGGATCATGGGGGCTACATCATCTGCGCCCTCACCAAGGACGCCTCTTGCGTCCATGGTAGATTTATTCTAAGCGTGGAAAGTTACCTCCGGGTCTTTCCTTAAAAAGGCTTATTGGTTCGAGTCACTATTGGAATAAATATACAAATGAAGATCCTACTCGTCAATGGCCAGACGACGGATCCTTTGAATTGGAAAAACTTCTAAATTGGGGGAAAAAAAAATGTTTTGAGAGCTCTCACATAATTATTTATTTGGTACCTAAGAAAAGGTCAAAAAAAAAGGAAGAAAAAAAATTTGACTAGCCTTAAGACCTTGACTCAGGTTACAATTAAATTGAAAACATGTAAAAGTGTAAGTGTTGATAGGATTATAAAGGTTGGAATGTTTGAGCTAATTTTATATAAAGAGGTTACATCAACCTTGCCTGAGTATGTTTTAAAATGTCTGACTGGAAATGCTCCCCTGGTCCAAAATTATAAGACCAAGACCTATTGATAAAAATCTTAATGATAACTATGTTTAAAGGTATAAAAAGTGATGAAAATTGCATGAAATTTTGTAGGAAAAAACTGATGTTATTTCTATTACAGAACTGGTTAACAAAAATAGTAATTTAAATGATGGCTAATTTTATCTAAAGTCTTATAAAGTCTTATAGGCAATCTAAATAATTATTGAGAACAAGTAAATAGTTGTGAAAAAGATAAATGTTGGATAAATTTTAAACAATAATTATGTGTTATGGTAGTTACTGCTTCCAAACTCTTTTTGATGACTTAAAGCTTTAGAGTTTTGCTAAATTTTATAAAAAACAATTCACTATCATCATTTCCAAATAACATAAGATATTAGACATTGATTGCTAAATGTACATTTGTCTACTTTTGGCTTTTCATTACAGGAAAACTAAAAGGTGTTTTGGGTCTATTGGTAAACATGTGTTTTATTAAAAGATTATACTATAAAATAACATGTTTCTAGAAGTTATAAAGTGTTTATAAATTTTCCAAGCCACAAGATACTAATGTAAAAGAAAGTTTATAATTGTTTAGTTTTTACTTACAAATTGAGGTTTCTAAAGGTTAAAATTTCTAATTAGTATATGTGATTAAAAATTAAAAAAAAATATGTCTGTGTACAAGGAAAGTAAGATATATAAAGAAGGAACAAAGAATGAAAATATTTTGTTTGGTTGATTAAAAAAGATAAATTTGTCCTCAAGTACTAAAAGGGAAAAGAAAGACATGGGACAAATTCTGAATGTAAAAAGAAAGTTATAGAAAGTTTGTGAAAGAGAAATTCTGGAAAAAGAGTTTTTGCATGGTCAAGTTGGCTAAGATTGAAATAAATTTAATTAAGTAAATGAGTTTTAATAGCAAAAGTAAACTGGTGCAAAATTGAAATTTCTCATAAAAAGATAATTTGCTTAAACTTGATAAAGAGGTTATAAAAGATTTTTCTTTACCTTTGAGAAAGTCTACCAAAAAAAAAAAAAAAGCCTGTTAAAATAATTTCCTGTGTTCAAAAGACTGAGGTCTCTCTATTAAGACTTTTTGGACTGTTAATGCTATGTTTGCTTTGACTTTTTATATTTTTGACAAGCTCCCCAAAATTCATATCTTAAAATAAGTCTTTTTTTTCTTTGAGAATTTTCAAAGGGCCCTGGAACTTCTCAAAGAAATTTGCTCTCTTCCTATAAGGAGAAAGATACTAAACTTATTAGGCTTATTCAGTATGTTAAATTACATGAAAAGCATTGTCAGACAAGTGATGATAAGCCTGGTTAGGTGGTATTTTGTGGGTTAATGTTATTGATATAGGCGTTTTAAAATTGTATAACATTACTGAAATTCTGATCTGTCCTGGTTATCAGTCATAATTCTGGTTATTATTATTTTAAAGTGTTGTATGTCACAAAATTAACCAAATTTCCTTGTCAATTGCCATTTTAAAGTCTTGTTGTTTACAGACTTATTTCTTTGCACTAATGCTTTTGCAAAATATGTTTCATCTTCAGAGAAGTTCATGGAAAGGACTTTAACACTTACTCTAGAATACAAGTTTCTGACAAACTTTCTGATCATAAAACTGAACTTGGTAAAAAATTACAAAAATCTGATGGAGAAACTGACTTCATGAAACTGCTAACAAAAAGATTGGGATCAAAAATAGATTACACAGGACTGAATGAACTGATAAAGATGATTATAATTTTTATGATTTTTCATTTGAAGTATTGCTGAATTTTTAATGTTTTGTTTTTTCAGATTTAAGGAAAACTTTTTCTCTTTTCTCCTGAGATAGCTATGACTTACAGCAATTTAGTAAATGATACTTTTGTAAGTAAAATTAAAATATTTATCTTTTTCTCTCTACCTGATCCCTCAAATTTAAAAACTCTTAGTAAGTGAATATTGTTGTTTTCATGACAATATAGTTATTTGCATAAGTTCAATAAAAATCTGTTCTCCTTATAACAGGACACAATTGGAAACACTGGTTATATTACCA
This sequence comes from Diceros bicornis minor, assembly GCF_020826845.1. Taxonomy (NCBI): domain Eukaryota; kingdom Metazoa; phylum Chordata; class Mammalia; order Perissodactyla; family Rhinocerotidae; genus Diceros; species Diceros bicornis. The sequence goes on from NC_080745.1 coordinate 73,452,330, forward strand.
AGGTTGTGACTAGAACATCATATTTGCGATATAACCATACAGCTTTAAAAAAATGAAAATTGGACTTTATAAAATAAAGCCACGTGGAAATATTGGTCTGGTACCTTATGTTCCAAGCAGCACTTACCAGGATAAGTAAAAAATGTCACTTATCTGGCAGGTACAAGGAACCTCGAAATATTTTGGAAAAACCTCAAAAAAAAAAATTCACCCAAATCTATAGATATTACAGACAAACTCTGATGACAAAATCCTTGGCTTGGCTTTCCTGGCCTCGAGAGACCTTTAAAGTTCAATCTGAGATTCCTTATAAAAAGTTCCAACAAAGCAGATTTAAAAGAGCCTATGTGATCAATTGCTATTCTTGCTGTACTTATGTAAATAATTGGGCCAACTCTATTAGAACTAGACTTATTTTGCAAACTAGTTAGTTTTAATTTGGCTATCTTTGATAAAAATGAGGGTGATTTTAGAGAAAAAAATTATGTTTCAGTAAAAACTATAGTATACATTTGCGGATATTAGATCCTAGTTTTGTTAATTGTCTTTTGAGGTTTTTGTTTTATATCTGTTGACGAGACTAGATCCTGATTTCTTCTAGTCTCCTGAAATATCTGGCTACAGATATCCAAACTAACGTTTTTGATTTTTTCCATCATTTTCATTTAAAATCACTGAGAACTGAACCTGCCCTTTTTCCCGAAGCCTTACAAACTAAAGCTGATAGACTTGATATAAACTTGAGATGACCTGACGACACCATCCGAGACATTTTAAACTGCAAAAGATGTTTTGACGCTGACATCTAAAATTCTTCTTCACTGGCTGTCCTCTGAACTCAAAAACTGCTTTACAACTTGCTCTAACCATTAACCTTGTTTTTCTTTCGTTTACACAGAAATGCTTCTTATTAAATACTTGATTGCTTGCTTCCACAATATAGGCATAACCTTGAGAGCCCACCTGCATCACCACCTTCCAAAAGGAACTTAATTAAACTGATCTATTATCAGGACTAAAAAATGTGTTCAGTGAGATAAAACAATCTACCAACTCAACTTCTGGACTATAAAACTTATTTAAGTTTCAAAAAGACTGTGAAACTTTTAGTTTCAAAGGCGGGACTGTGGGAGATCAAGATTTGGCCACCCTGAAATCTATCTCTTTACCTTGGTTGTTTTCTCTGAGAACATTTGACCTCCCCCACTAACTGCCTAAAGAATTTGACATGGTGGCTCCTTCCTGGAACAGATCTATCATGATGGCTGTAAAGATAACGTAGGGTAAATGTTACAATAGGAAAGGCACCAACAAGCCCCTCTTATCAGAAGTTCTGTCTCTCTGGCCACATTCTCTGGATGACCCTGCGAAGAGTTGCCAGACAATCATGTACATTTATAAGAGAAATCTCCATTTGTAAAGGTATCTCCCTCTCTGTTTGGAGAAGAGAGGGAGATGAGCTCATTTCTAGTGACTTGTCAATGTGGAAGGTGAGGCCTTGAGCTACATAATAAACCTTACTCTTGTTTACTGTGCTTTAGTGGTAATCTCCTGTAACTGACTCCCCCCACCGCCAAAATCCTCCTTTGTCATTGGCTGAAAAAAATATTTAAGACGAGAGTTTCTGCTATTGTGTTGAGAAACGCAGTGTCCCTGCTTTCTCCCATGTATACATGTTATTAAACTTGATATTATTTTCTCCTGCTAACCTGTCTTGTTGATTATTTGGCCAGCCAGAAGAACCTTAAGGAAAAGGGCAGAGGGAGATTATCCCTCTTCCCCCGACAATATCATATATAATACATACATATTATATTATATTATATTATATTATATTATATTATATTATATACCCTAACTAGAGAAAGGCAATAGGTTTGATTGTGAAGGATCTAATATTCAGGTTTGCATTCCATTTTCTCTTCCTCTTAAACCATCAATCACAGAAATGAGAGGAAATCTGAGACTTCTCAGATTCAGAGTTGACCTTTAAACATAAGCTCAGCTACCATTGAGAACAGTTTTCCTGCCTCCTTTCCACCAGTAACCGCATCCATCTAGGACCTGGACCATTCCTTTCTGGCATACAACAAGAACTACAAGCTCTTGAGAGAAGGAATTTTGTTTTCACATCTTTAAATCTTCAGATCTCAGCCCAGTGCTTGGTATGTAGAAGATATCACTGAATATTGGCGGAATGTGTGATGAATAACTTCCTGAGCATTTCTGCTGTCTCAGTAGTCTTTACGCCCCCAAGGATAATTTTATCTCTCTCTTTTCTCCTTTTATTTCCAAAAGGTCCCACAGATACTTGGCTGACGTTAATTAAGAGTGGCCTCATCTCTCTGGCTTGATCCTACCATTTTGTTCTTTTAACTGATATCTCTTGTATGAGAACGTTATCTCAGAATTTCTTTTCTTCCCCCTCTGGTTTCTTAAGACTAAAAACTATTGCAGACTTTGCCTTCCCAATGTTTCTGTTGAGTAGGACTGAGTCACTGCAGAAACTTAGGTTCAAAGGTGAGGGAGGGAAGCTGCAAACTTTGCCTCTGGAGGATTAGTTAAAAATAGACTCAGGGCCACCGCTGATGGCCTAGTGGTTAAAGTTTGGCATGCTCTGCTTCTGCAGCCTGGGTTCGGTTCCCAGGCACAGAACCACACTACTCATCTGTCAGTGGCCATGCTGTGGCAGCGGCTCACATGACAAAAGAGGAAGATTGGCAACAGATGCTAGCTCAGAGCAAATCTTCCCCAGCAAAAAAAAAAAAAAAAAAAAGATAGACTCAAATCAGGTGGTATTCCCGGCGTCTATCAAACCAGTGGAATATTTTACCAGCACACACAATCTGCACTCTACTTGGTAAATAGGGAATGCCTTTGCTCCATACCCTGGAGAAATTTGTCATGTGAGAGAAATAATTTCCAAAAATAAGAATCAAGGTTGCTCTGGAAATTTCCTTGCCTTGATTGTACCACATAAGCTTTCCGCAAGCCTGCATTAAAATTAGATGCTCATTACACACTACTCTCCCTCCATCAATACAAGCCCATTGTGATTTCCTATCAAAACTTGCTCTGTGTGGACACTTGCTGACTCTGTTCTCTAATTGCCTAAGAGTGGATGAGAATGAGATCATGTGTAATGTACACTGATACGGAAATGACTTTGAGAAGATGTTTTGTCACAAAAGCCTTCATAATACTTCATCTTAACTCTCTAGATTTACTGGAGATTGTTCAAGTCTCTGCTGTGATTTTCACCAGGAAAATAAATTCATAATATTATAAACTTAATAAAGTAATATATGCTTAATGATCCTAAAAGGCCGTGAAGGTGAACAGACTTTGAATAAAAGGACAAAGTCATTTTATGTTGCCCTATTGGGATCAAGGGCAAAGGGCTGCATGTTGTCCATGTATTAAGTTAACTATTTCCTTCAAAGATAGTGTTCTGTGGATAGACTATTTAAAAATGTAGATCATGAAAGCACAGAGACTTCCAGTGCTAATAGAGATGGAGCAAGCCCTCTATAGCCTATCTCGTATTAACTGCAACTAAAAGTTCTGGGACAATACAAAAAGGAACTACCTGAGAACTCTGGGAGGTTAATAATAGCAGGCAGATTTGGGAAGGGGAGACAAAACTTGAAGAACAACTGGTAGGTGATCAGTTTCTCAAGTTTCTCCTCTTTTATCCCCCAGGGCTGACACAAGGGAAACCTCAGTGCTTAACTGCTAGGAGAGCAGGCACAGCGAAATCTCTGAGAGAAAGCCTGACTTTCTGTCCAGAGGGCCAGAAAAAGGAGCCCCTGTGAGCCTGAAAGTATAGGGGGCATTATTGCTTTTGTTTTGTTTTGCTTTTCTCTTTTTTTCCTCCCATCTGTGGTCCCAGCCACAGCGGCAGTGGTGGCAGCAGAACAGTCATCTAAAAGCCCGAGAGAAAACCAGTCTCTCTCTGTCCAGAGGAAATGGGAAAAGGGAACCCTGTGGTCCAAAGAGTGTGAAGAAATCTCACTGTTTTTCTCTCCCGTTTCTCTCTCTGCTTTGACTCAAGAGTGGCCCCAGCCATGTGGAACTGTGCAGAAATAGGGGTGGAGGAAATTCCAAGACGAATCCAGTGTTTCTAGTAAGATGACTAAGAAACGAAACATTGGGAGCAGGAGAATGTGAGGGAAATCCCAGAGGAAAGACCTGGAAAAGGGGATTCTTTAATTCTGTTATGGATCAATACAACTCCCAGGTTCGACCTTTAAAACAGCTATTGAAATCAGCTCCCAAAATAAAGGTAAAAATACTTGAAATTAATGGAAAGATATATGAGTTCTCTGCAGAAAAATAGAAACTCTAAAAAAGAGCCAAATTGGAATTTCAGAACTGAAAACTACAGTATCTGATATAAAATATTCACTGGACGGGCTCAGTTGAATAATGAAGATGACAGACGAATGAGTTATTGAACTTTAAGATTGAACAGTAGAAATTATCCAATCTGAACATGGAGAGAAAAAAGATTGAACAGAGCTTGAGGAGTTGTGGAACAATATTAAAAAGATTGAATATTCTTTTTCTTTTAAAGTTTTTTTTGTGTGTGTGAAGAAGATTGAGCTAACATCTGCCAATCCTCCTTTTTTTTTTTTTTTTGCTGAGGAAGACTGGCCCTGGGCTAACATCCATGCTCATCTTCCTCCACTTTATATGGGACGCCACCACAGCATGGCCTGACAAGCGGTGTGTCAGTGTGCACCTGGGGATCTGAACCGGCAAACTCCGGGCCACTGCAGCAGAGCACGCGCACCCAACCGCTTGCGCCACTGGGCTGGCCCCATCGAATATTATTGTCATTTGAGAATATGAGGAAGGAAAGAAGAAAAACATTTACTATAGAAAAAATTGAAGAATATGAGGCAAAAACTAAAATTGCTGAGTGCAAAGAGTTAAGACAGTTTCACAATCCTAGTGTAGCAAAGACATGAGAGAATGTGCTTTTCATTGACTGACCTACACTGATAGTTTTCTTGATAAATTCAAAACTGCAGTGTACTTTTCCAGGACTTATTTAGCCTTAGGCCATCTTTGATGACTGAGAATGGTTAATCTCTTAAATACACTTTCTTGGACCTTAGACCATCTTCTCAAGAGCTGAAAACAGCTCGGTGGAATATCTTCCTTACCCTCACATCGTATTCCCTGTTTATCATTCCCATTCCTCATATTTCCCCTTTCTACTGTCTTTAATAAATAGGAATCTTTGCTAACTGCCAGAAGTCTAGAACAGTCAGATTTTTGGACAATCTCTCTTACTACAGTAGAAATAAAGAATTCTTTTCTCTCATCTGTTTGTGGAGATCTTAATCCAGGATCCTAAACACTAGTATGTACCAGTTTCTTGTTTATAAGAAGGAACTAAAAACAAATACTAGATTTTCTCCTGGTTCTTACTACATTAAGGACTTCAGAGAATTTTCCACATGAAAGTGCCTCTTACATACCAGGCCCTCATCACTCTAACTTGGACTACCACCCCCTTGTCCTGCTTTTCCTCTGTTTCCTACCCTATTTCCTTAAAATTCATCTCTCACAGGGGCTGGTCCCGTGGCTTAGCAGTTAAGTGCATGCACTCCACTACTGGCGGCCCAGGTTCGGATCCTGGGTGCACACTGCTTGTCCAGCCATGCTGAGGTGGCGTCCCACATACAGCAACTAGAGGGAGGCGCAACTATGACATACAACAATCTACTGGGGCTTTGGGGGGAAAAAGGGAAGAAAAGGAGGAGGATTGGCAATAGATGTTAGCTCAGGGCAGGTCTTCCTCAGCAAAAAGAGGAAGATTGGCATGGATGTTAGCTCAGGGCTGATCTTACTCACACTCACACACACACAAAAATTCATCTATCACAGCTCCCAAAGTGATATATCAAAATGAAAATATGACCATGTCACTCTACAGTTAAAAATCTTTCCATGTATTTTCTTGGTACAAACTCTTTGTCAGGTATGTTTTGCAAATGTTCTCAACCAGAATGTGACTTGCCTTTTCATCTTTTGATGATGAAAAATTTTTAATTTTGGTGAAATCTTATTTATTATTTCTTTTCTTTTGTTGTCAGTGCCTTTTGTGTTCTAAGAAAACTTTTCGTATTCTAAGGTCATGAAAATATTCTACTAGTACTCTAGAAGTCTTATGGTTCTTGCATTAATGTTTGTGATCCATCTCAAATTAAATTTTTGAGTAAAATAGGAGACAAGTTTGTTTTTTTTCTGTACAGATATCTAGATACTCCAGAACTATTTGTCAAAAAGACATTTATTTCTCCATTAAATTTATTTGTGATTATTTCTAGACCCTGTTGTTCCATTAATCTATTAGTATATTTTTATGCCATTGTGATATGATTTATGACAGTGAATCTCAACACTAATTTGCTTCACATCTGGAAGTCGTAATGGATAATACAACAAATACAATTTCATTTCCTGCTCAAAGATTAGTGGTCTTCTCCACAAGTAAGACTCAAGAAGAGATACATACATTTGCAACTCCAGGATACCTTCATCACCCATAAAACTGTCCATAGAACTCATTGTCCAGGTTTCTCAGGATCCAATTTATGTTTCCAGTCCCCCTTTTAGAATAATGCTTATTGTACCACACTTCGTTAAATAGAGGCTCCAAAGAGTTTGTACAATCTCGGCTACCATCTTGCTATCACCTAGGACCAATGAGCCAACTCTCCTCTGTGCATGGTAATCTCAAAATACTGCTTTCTTTTCCATCTTAATAGAAGATTAATGGGCTGGAAGGCTAGTCATTACTACCATTATAAAACAGGTTTTCAAGCTAAAACTAAGAGGCAGTTTTGTGCATTTTCCTAAGTATTCATTTCAGATTGGTCTGAACAAAGTGCTGTAGACATTATTCTAGAGAACAATTCCATGTTTTCTTTAGGACTGGTTCAGGTGACCTGTTTGTAATGGGACCTATTATTCCCCTGCATTCACTTCTAAGGTCTTATTATGATAGAAAAAACCTGGCCAAATTAGCTTCAATTGCATCCAGACTGCAAAGGTAATTTCATAACTGCTTTTAATCTAACTATTTAAAAGGATAGCCTCCAGATAAGTTTGTTTCATCTATCTTTCTTATAAAAATAGTGATTATTAATAAGAAGTAGATGATTATGCCCACTACATGGGCATAATCCCTTACTACATGATCTGAAAGCATACATCTCTTGAGTGTGAAAAATGTAGGGTGCATGTTTCCATAATTACAAATATACTCTTGCCTGTTTTCTTCCTGCTGAGGAAAATCTTTCTGGAAGTCTCTTATTGAAGGTTTACAATCAATGTGCAAATGATATGCTTAGAACACTAAAATAGCTCTAATAGAGTGGCAATAGATTTTTTTTCAATATATATGATGAGAAACTACAATAGCAGCTTCCCTTAATGCTTTCACCATAGACCATCCACTACTATTATTCTAAAATTTGGTGTTACCTGTAAATTTCATAGCAAACTTGGAAGGGACTGAGCTTGCAAAGACACTGGGCAGTACTGTCAGTGAGGCAACAGTGGAAAGATTACCAGCTCATGTTAAATATCTTCTTCTCTCTTGTCTTGGCAGTAACCCCAGCTCTATCTTCTCTGCTGTATATAATATAACTTACTTCTATAAATGCATGAAAAAGATTAAGAGTTTTAGAGCCTTACGTTTCATGGGAGGTCCATAGAGGTCTCCATCCTCCACTCTCTCTACTTCAACTCACTCTGAGCCATGCCTTCTCTCAACTCCTACAGCACCTCCAGAGAGTTCTAGGCTTTAATATACCTGGTATCATAGTGTTCTCTTAACAATTAGTCTTTGCTCCTTCACAAAGGGTTTAACTCCTTGAAAGTTGGAACCATGTTTCTTCCTTCTTTGATAATCACCAATGGGCTTAACCTGTGGGCTTAACCTTAGACGTGAAGTGGATGCCCAATAACTAGTCATATATTGATTATAATAATAATAATTTTAACTGACATATATGATATCTGTCAGGTTTAATTAATCTTTTAATTGAATTGTATTATTATCCTATTTCTATAGATGAGGTAACTGGTGTTTAATGGTGTAAATGGCTTGCGAAAACTCACACAGCCTATAATCATAGTGAAAGAATTATACCATATTTTAAGGCAACAGACAGAGAAGCTACTGTTCACAGCCAGCAAACACTATAGTAAATTTTTGATTCAGAATCTCTCTTCCTACTTATCCTCAGAAATGTAAGTGTAATTACTAGCCTATGCTAGTAATTTGTTGGATCATGTCAGATAACAGGACAACCCAGACACATTATCATTCACTGTTTTCTCAGATTACCACAAAGTAAAAAGACTTTAATTTAAACAAACAACTAGTGAGGGTTAGCAATGAAAGTATAATAGAACCTTAAGTTCCCAGCTCCATCTCCCGTTAGCTTCACCCAAACTTCTAGTTCTTAAAGATCTTTATAAATCAGTGCAGTCCCTTCTCTCAGGAATTTATATCACACTGCCAAAATGTAGGATTAAGTTTGTCTGGTGCCGCCCTTAGTTCATTCTAGTGGGTGTAGCCAGCTCTAAGAGAAGTGAGAATCTTAAAATATCATGAGCTGGTATGTTTAGATGAACCATGTTGTGTAAACATGGCATTCATGGAGTTGGCTCTTAAGAAGCAAAATTAATTGTTTCTTTAGAGGAAGCTGCCTCTGGTGGAAGGCAGGGGTTTCTTTTGTGGTAAAGAACAAGAGATATGAGAATGAAAAGAGAGATCTGATAAATAAAATGTTTGAATTACAGCTAAATATTGTTTCTAAATAGAACTTATCCATTGTGAGCCTGAAATGTTTTTCAAATCAAATGAGAACAGAATTCAAAAATAACAATGAAGACCTTGCCTATTAGTTAAAGAGCAAGTAGACTTGTGTTTCTCAGAGTATGGCATTTTCTCCCCCTCTATCAGAAGAAAAGCCACTTGAAACTTGGTGATATGGAGAGAATCGTGTGTAGGGATGTTTGCTAGAATGTCTAGGTGGTGAAAAGAGAGAAATCACCAGGTGGTAGAGAAAGGAATATGCTGATTGCACTGAATTCTGAGCAGTGTGCATTGTGTATAGGGAGTGGGGACAGGGGATGAAAGGTTGAAGGAGCTCCTTCCTTCCACAGGAAAGGCAATCACAGAGGAAAAACTGAGATGCCTTAGGCACTCATTGTCATACATGCACCTAACAACAGAGCAAGGTTGGTTTAACATCTGAAAATCAATTAATTTAACACACCATGTTGAGAGAATAAAATGTCTGTAAACTGATAAACGGGTAAGCAAAATCTAGTATATCCGTACAATGGATAGTATTCAACAATAAAAGAATGACATATTGATATATGATACAACATAGATGAACCCTGAAAACATTATGCTAAGTGAAAGACACCAGTCACAAAAGACCACATATTGTATCATTCCGTTTACATGAAGTGTCCACAATAGGCTAAATCTATAGAGAGAGAAAGTAGATTAGTGATTGCCTAGAGCTGAGGGGGAATAGGGACTGAGGTGTAATGGGGAGTATTGTTGATGGCTACAGCGTTCTTTTGGGGAGAACAAAAATATTCTAGAATTAGACTGTGGTGCTGGTTGCACAATCCTGTAAATATACCAAAATAATTGAATTGTAGACATAAAATGGGTAAATTATATGATATAGGAGTTATATCTCAACAAAGCTTTTGTGTTTTTGGATTTTGTTTTTTTAAAAATCTCTTTGGAGATATAGCTGAGTCCATGGTTGGAGCAGGGCGCATACTATAAGCATTGAATGTTTTGTTGGACCAGGAAGCAAATAAGTGCTCAAATATTAATGTGTTCATGTCAAATGAATGCAGGATTTGTGAAGGGGTGCCCACTGGCCAGATCTGAAATGATTTGAGCAACAAAAATAAAATCATACTGTATAGGAAAAACTGTATTTAAATAATTCATGAATCCATAGTGATATTAAAAATGAATACTACATAAATATATATAATGCAGAGAAAGAAAAGATAAAGAAAAACTCTTCTTTATAAAAGAATGTCAGATAATAAAAGTAGAATGAAAGATGGAATTAGAAAATCAACATTCTATAATCCCTGTTATAATAGTGATTCAAGCAAAAATCATCAGTAAATATAAAAACCATTGAATGAAGGACATTGGGAAACACATTGACGTTATCTCAAAGTATCACCCTACAGGTTACTAATTACAGAGGTAAAATTGTAAAATGGAGTGATCTGACAGTCACCACCTTAACCAAGTGGTCAAGTTTGCCATTCTGTGTCTTCTGATATGAGTGGTATGAGATACACATCACCTTTGTGAGATTCTCACCAGAAACATGTGATATAAATTTAACCAAGATCTAAACAGTCAGACAAATCCAGAAGGTGGAATGTCATACAAGACGTGTGGCCAGGAATTGTCAAAGGGTGCAATATCATGAAAAAAAAGAGAGTTGCGAGGAAAGTTCTAGGTTATGGGAGACTAGAGAGACTCAATAGCAAATGCTATGTATATATCTTAATAGGATCCTTATTTTAAAAATAAAGCAATAAAGGACATTTTGAAGACACTATTGAAAATTTGTGTATGGACTGCATGTTGGATGATGTTATTGAGTCAATGTTGATTTTCCTAGGTGTGGCAATGGTATTGCCATTTCGTGTGTAGGGAAAAAAATGTTCTTGTTCTTGGGTTATGCATACTGAAGTATTTAGTGGAGAAATGCCTAGACGTCTTCATGATACTTTCAGAAGATTTGGAAAAGGAGATGTATGAGTTTATATCATGCACACAGGTACATGTGTGTAGGTATACAGACACACACACGGAGAGAGAGAGAAATAGAGCTATTATAGCAAGCTGTTAAGGGTAGCAAATCTATGTAAGGGCTGTACAGGCGTCCATTATATTCCTCTTTCAAGTTCCTGTGGATTTGATATTTTCAATACTAGTTTATTCCCCACATTACTAATCTGCTCATTTAATTCTGCACATCTGCTTTTTTGTGTCTCACGTACTTCTTTTTTTATTCTTTACGGCACTAATAAAGTGTCCATGCCATTACATTTGAAGTGTAAAAATACGTAATTGTCAAAAAAAACAATAATCTTGACAGAGGCTGCCTTTAGATTTTGTCCAATTGTGAAAGGAGAATGTTCCAGAGAGATCTGAAATTCATAAGCAGAGAAAACCTATGTCGTTAAAGACATAAAAACTCTGGTATGGAGAGTGAATGGGTTTTCCTATGATCTCAGTATGCTGAGATTCCCTGTCCTACTTCCTCAGTGCAAGAAAGATTTTCTGTAATAAAAATTGGTCCCAGGAAGGGATTAATGTAGGTGATGTTGCCCAAATACAATACTAATCATAATCTCTGGAGTTTAACTTTCCAATTCTGCAGGATTTACAAAGAAAAAAATTAAATTTTTCCCCAAGATAAATGTATTAATATTTAATAAAAACAAAACCAGATTACAGTGGTAGTGAAAAATAAGGAGTTTACATAAAGCCCTTTTATATTTGAACAAATACACTAAATTGAGTAGCATAAATTCTCAGACGTGAAAAGGGTGTGAATAAGAGGGAAATTTGCAGGCTGATAAAGTATTTGGTTACCAGACTAAAACATTTCCAGTGAAACTGTATTGGAAAAAGTGACCCAATCCCTATTTTCAGAAAGATTATTCTAGCAGCTCTTGGTGGACACGTGAGCATGTGTTATATTAATGATCCAGGAAATTGGCCATGATATATAGTAATTTATCTCCCAAAAGATCAGTAATGGTCATGGGAAAATGCAGCACAATTTTTGTTTTTTCCCATTTCACATCATATAAGAAATGACTCTTCCTCACATTTGATTAGCTTTGCTGAAGCTTTTCTAAAAATGGATGCAAGAACCAAATGAGTAGACTGAGAGTGGAAATTGAAGAAGCAGCGTTTGTATTAATCTGGATAGTCTAGATAGCTAGATCATGCTGCAAGAACAAATAAAACCTGACGTATCACAGTGGTTTAAGATAACAAAGTTTTATTTCTTGTTCACGAAATGTTCAATTCAAATTGGGCAGCCCTCCACTATGTTCTAGCTTCTCCCACGGAAACATGGGCCCTCTAAGGCAATATGACAAAGAGAAGAGAGAGAGTTAAAAGATACGGAGAATTGTTTACAAGGGCCAGGTGTTGAAGTGTCTTAAGTCTCTCCTACCCATCTTTTCTTGGCCAGAACTCAGCCATTTGACCTTAACCCAACTACAAGACAGGCTGGGAAATGCAAACTTCCTGGGTGCCCAGGAAAAGGAAATGATGTGGGGATTGCCTACCATTGCTTCTGCCACAATGATCTCTCTATGGGGTAGCTACTCTCATAGGATGAGCTCCTGGGGTACCTGGGCCAGTTTTTTACAAATGTGGCAAGAACCTGGCTAAGAGTAAAGCCATCACAGACGAAAACAAAGCAGAGACAGAGAGCTTTTGTCCATTACATTGTTAAAGTCTGTGGATCCTGCCGTAACTGTGAGCCAACAAATAATGCCCACTTCCTGTGTGTTCCTTAATTTAGCTTGAGTTGGATCTATGCCGCTTATAACCAAGAGTCATCACGAACTAGAGCCACATGCTTGCTGAAGGTAACTTCATTAATTAATCTATAATTCTACTGATGCATTAATTGGCAAATATCATAGGTATCTACTGTGTTTTGCCTGGTAAACTTCCACTCTTCTGTCAAACTTTGTCTCAGTATCACCTCTTCTGTGAAATCTTGCCGTTACACCTGGTGCCTGATTCTGTCAATTCTTAGAGTTCTGTTAGGCAATGCAGTGTAGTGGATAAGTGCATAAGCACTTGAGTTAAGTTTGCCTAGGATTAAATCTAGCTGCTACTTATAGCTGTGTGACCTTGGGCATGTGATTTAACTTCTCTGTGTCTCAGTTTCATTAATGGTGAAATGGAGATAATATAATTCTGTTATGAATATTTAAAAAGTTAATACACATGAAGTACTTAGCATAGTGCCTGTCAATAGGTAGTTAGTCAATAAATATTATAATTATTATCACTAATAGACTGTAAGCCCCTCAAGGACAAAAATAGTGACAATTTACTGATTTCTTTTCTCCGAGACTTAGAACACCACCTGGCCCATAGAGGACAATGAATACGAGTTGAACGAATAGTCACAATACAGAAACAACAATGATGTAGTAAACTGATTGCAAAAACTGGCTTCAATATTCTACCCTTCCTTTATCTGTTTGCAATGTGAGTTTTCAGCATCTCCCTTCGAGAAATTGGGTCTATTTCCCCTCCCTTTGAATCTGGGATGCCCTTGTGACTACTTTGGCCAGTAGAATGTGGCAGAAATAACACTATGCCAGTGTTAAGTCTAAGTCTGAAGAAACTGTGCCTCTTTCACTCTCTCCCTTACTCTCCTGCATTTGCCATAAGACAAGCCCAGACTATCATGCTGGAAGATGAGATATGTCACAGAGAAGAACAAGGCATCCTAGAAGGCGAGCCACAGCTGACTGCAGACGTATGATTGATCGTGGCCAAGACCTAAAGAACCACCCAGTTGACTCCAGCCTAAATTGCCTAGCCTTAGAATCATGAACAAAGTGCATGACTGTCATTTTACACCACTTAGCTTTGGAATGGTTTTGCACAGCAATAGCTAACTGATACAAACAGGAATAATGATAATAATATTTATTGAGCATATATAATATGCCAAAATTTGTTTGTTCTAAGTTCTTTCCATATATTAATCTATTTAATAAATTAATAGAATACATACAATTTGGGGGTAATCAATACCAGCTATTGTAACAAAAATTCCAAAATCTCAGTGGTCTAACACAATACAAGTTTATTTCTTATTCATATGAAGTCCTAAGTGATGTTGCTGGTTGGAAAGTTCTCCTGGACAGCTCTTCTCTAATCAGTGACTCAGGAATTGAAGGTCTTTTCATCTTGACACTGAAATCTTCAACAGGTGACTTTTAAGGTCACTATGAAAAAGAAAGAAGTAGGATATCAGACATGGAAAATTTGTATAAGAGTTTTTACTTATATTGCATTTGCCAAACCTGGTCACGTGGCCCCAATGAGCAGCAAGGGGGCTGAGAATGTAATCCTTCTGTGTTCCCAGGGCGGGGAATGAAATGTCTTTGCTACACATAAACCCTGCCCTCAAAACGCTTAGAATCCATTTGGAAGAGGCAAGATTAACAAAGTCTGTTGTAATTTGAGAAGGCTTTATGAAGGAAATAGAACTTTAGGTGACCCCTGAAAGAGGAAGTAGAAGGGAAAAACAACCCAGATGTGCTGACTTGCATAAACAAAGGTGTGGAAGAATGCTGGGTGGGATGCTGTTGTCTTAAGAACTGAGTCCTCAAACTGTTTTTCAATCCCCTGGTACCGTGACCTCGCCATTGGCCATCCAGATCTGATCTTCATTATATTTATCCTAGTTTCCTATCTGCTTTGCTCATGTTATTAAGACCTGCTTTATGCCTTCTTTCTTAGAATTTAAATCTCTTTATTCCCAGTCTTGGCTTGAGTTTTCTCTCCTGTTGTGGAAATTTCTCAGGAGAGTAAAAACCATTTGTGACTTGATTCTAGAACCCACTGTACCAGCATTCTGCCCTCAAGAAATCTATTGTGACCTGGCATCTCCTTGTCATTGTGTAAGGCCAGTTTAACAGGCAGAAAATGAGGCTGAAAAGGTAGACTGCGGAGAGGGACAGACCATATAGGACATTTCCCAAGACTTCAGATATTTGAATTTGACCCTAAGTTCGTTTTGTCAGGAAAGGCAGCCCAGCCATGTCACAGTGACTAGCAGTAATGAAATTCACTCACTGACAATAGCTTTAAACTATTGTCCCAGTCTATTGGCCATTCAGAGGATAAGCTCCTCCCCAAGCTCGTGCTCTCCAGGTGGGGTTCAGAGACTCCCACTTTCTGTGACAGCCTAGAGAAAGTCACATCCAGCTGTCTGACTTTTGATTCCCCTCCTTGACCATGTGAATGGATGCATTCTTGGTCCCCAAAATGAAATTAACAGCTGAGCCCCCTCCTCTGTGGTGAGCGTAAGGGTGTTGGGTGTAGAGCCACTCACTTTAGCGCCTGTCTAATGGTCCAGTGGGCCCTCTGCCACCCGGAAGAGAGAGCTCTCTTTCACTTGGTCCATCTTCAGCAGAATCTGCAGGCCCCACCACGAGGTCCTGAGATGTTTCTCTGTGAGATATTTTGATTAGTGACATCTCCACTAGGCAAATAGAAGCCAAATATTGCAAGTTGCAGGGTAGGGGTGAGTGGTGGGAGGTCTGATGGCCTCTCTCACGGGTCAGTTCTCAACTACTGATCATTGTTGACCCTGTTGTGTCAATTGACAATGCCTCTATTAAGGTATTTCTGGTACCTCCTTCCATGCCTCCTAACATTAATTGCACTAGATTAATTCAGACACAAGAATGTGTTTGATAACGCATTGACACTCAGATCTGCAGGTCACTCACATCTTGAGAAAAACGACTTCACCTTCCTGAACCATACAATGGGGATAATAATAGCTACCTCTCAGATTTGTTTTGGGGATTAAATGAGCCAATGTAGCTAAACACTTAGAACAGTGCCTGGTACTTAGTAAATTATTCAATAAGTGGAAGCAATTGATACTACATTTGTTGTGATGCTTGGCCTCCTATGCACTTGCTGACACTAGCAGCATGCTCTAAAATCATCAGCAGGATATGACCCCCTCCACCAAACAGTCCACAAGGCAGCCGCCAGAGAAGGCGGGTGTGCGGGCAAGACCATTGCTATGAAACAGAGAGTCTAGTCTCTCCGCCAGGCCACCAGGCAACATCAATGGATTCCCCACTCCCTCTGCATTTCTGTAACCATGGACCAATGTCTAAATATAGGGCACATTCTCAATCTTGCTCTGTATTTTCAGGAGTATGCTGTTTTCCACCCCGAAAAAAATCCATTTATTCTGCTTAATGCGTTCCCCACCAGACCACACAGATATCTTCTCCTGGGACTGCTGTAGGTGTGAATAACCATCCAAGGAAGCACTTTGGGTAAAAAAGATGAAACCTCAGGAAGAATGCATTCTTTCTTAAGGGGAAGTAGGGAAGGAGTCACAGATGTATAAATAATTATAATGTGACTAGTACAACAATAAAAATCTGTGCTCTAACAAGTATCCAGCTTGCTAAGCTTGCTTGTGACATTTGTAATGTCCTTATCTATAATCACTTACATTGGTCCTAGAACAGCACCAAAAAAGCCAGTGTGTTACGTCTCGTAGCTATCATTTGACAATGATAGGCTTGTCTGCATTGCCCCATCATTAACAAGTCCTTATTCATTCAATTACTCCTTATTCAACAGTTTCTTAAATATATTACTTTTCTATTGCTGCATGACAAGTTACTCTAAAACTTGTCATTTTAAAACAACAATTATTTATTATCTCATTTTCTGTGGGTCAAGAATCTGGGGGCCTCCTGTTCAAGGTCCCTCACAAACAATCCACATGTCAGCCAGGGCTGCAGTCACCTCAAGGCTCAAGGTTTAATCAGCGAAGGCTCAGTCCTCTTCCAAGATTGTCTCCACGGCTACTGGCAGGCCTCAGGTCCTTGCTGGTTGATGCCAGAGACGTCAGATCCTTTCCACATGGACCTTTCCATAGGACTACTCACAGCATGGCAGCTGGCTTCCCCAGATCAAGCACAGAGAGAGAAACAGAGACAGAGAGAGAGAGAGAAACGGGAGGAGGAGGCAGGGAGTTATCAAGCAAAACAGAAGTCACGGTGTTTTTGTGACTAAATGTAAGAAGTGATATCCCATCACTTTTGTCACATTTTATTAGTTAGAATTGAGTCAATAAGTCTGGTCCACATCTCAGGGAAGGGAATCCATACAGCAACAATTCTGAACCAGCATGGTATTATTTTAGATCAAATTCAGATGTTTTAATTAAACACCCAGGTCTATAGGACAACAATGCCCACCCTTTTAACCCACTGCACTGCAAGTTTCCAGGAGTTCTACTCTCCAATTCTTCTATTACCAGATAAAAAATTTTCTACATAAGGGACTGCATCTTGCTCAGCCATCATCTGGTAGTTTTAGAATCTCCGGACCTTGGAAGGCGAGACCCATCTGTTCCACCTCGTCAGAGAGGCAAATTGCCCCATAGCTCCCATAGTTTAAGAACCATCACTTTACATATTTCTTCCTTTGATCACCTTTACCCTGAAGGATTCTCTTTTTACTCATTGTCATTATACAAATTGAGATGAGCTTTATCATTATTTTATATTTTAATATTAATTTTTATTATATTTTGAGTAACATACATATATGACACAAAACTAAAAAGAATATATGAAAAAAACTGTTTTCCTTTTGTGAAATATTCATTCTCCTCACCTGCGATCTGAATCCCATCACCTCTTGCCTTGTTAAAATCTTAAGCTATTAAGTATCCCCTCTTCCATATCTTTAACCTCTCTCTCTCCCCCCAAGAGGGAATGCTAAAATCGAATCGAATATGCTAAAATCACTTCTATTTTTAAAACAAATAAAATTTGAAGCTATTTGAATCACATATTCTCCCCAGCTACTGCTGTGTCTTCTTTTCTTCAAACTATCTCAAAAGAGGACCCAACCTGTACTTCTTCCCCATCTTGGGTAACGGCATTGCCATCCACTTAGGCAAACTAGACACCCCACTATCTCCACTTCTTCACCTAACATTCATTACTCAGTTTACTCTAATATGGCTCTGACGTGTTCTGATTCACCAAAATTGCTCTTACTAAGATCAACGATGACCTTCTCTTTACATCTAGTGGGCACTTCTAGGTCCTCAGTTTACTTGACTTCTCTGCAACATTTGACACTATTGAGAACTCCCTCTTTCTTAAAACTCTCATCTCCCTTGGCTTCTGTTCTCCCACTCTCTCTTGGTTTTTCTTCTACCTTGCTGGCTGCTCCTTCTAAGTCTTTTCCAGCTCTTCCGTTCCTAACTGACTTTTAAAGATTGGAGTTTTCCAGGGCTAACCCTAAACCCTCTTTTCAGTCTCTATTTTTCTGCAGGTAATTTTATCTCTATGAGACTCCTAGATTTATATTCCCAGCCCAAAACCTTCTTCCAAGTTCCAGATTCCAGTATCCCTCTGCCAAGTATTTCTACTTAAATGTTTAAAATGCTTATCAAATCCATTAAGGCAGAGAAGTAAAATCATGGTCATTACCCCCCAAACAGGTCCTCTTCCATATCTTGAAGAATGGCACCACAATCCAGTTGACAAACTAGAAACCCAGATGTCATCCTTGACCCCTATCTCTCCCTTACCCCCTATATCCAGTCCAACACTGGACTTACATTTTACCACTTAAATTTCACTTGTTTGTGGTTTTCAGATACATTACTCAGCATACTTTCCAATGATAATATTTCCTATTTTCCAAACCCCGCTGAAATTAGTTAATCCGTAGAGATGCCCTTACGCTCTAAGATGACTCTGGCTCCTTGGGAATGAGTTTATGATGCAAGAAGTTCTTTTGTTGTTTATAGTTTAATGAGCTCTGTTAAATCTAAAGACTTCCTTTCAGTTCTTCACTGGACAGAGTTAATTTCCACAATTATAGGTTTAAGTAAAATTTTTTTGTCTTTATTGACTTTTTTTTTATTCAGTTTTTTAAATCACATACTATTGACTTATAACAAACCAATTTTCTTTTCTTAACCTCCTCTTGGCAGTGAAATATACTGCCATCCATCCTCTCAGCTTACAGTGTAAAATCCAAAAAAAGAGTGAAACAAGACTAGCACCTTGCTATTGTAGAGCTATTCCACATTAAGTTGATAAATCATGCAGGTAGAAGTCATTTGTCAAAGAAATGTATTTATTTGAATCAAATTCAGTTTAGGTGCATGGTGTGCTGGATTGGTTATCAAGCTCTAAATAATTAATCAAACTCTGACTTGTTTGAAAAATAATAAACAAAATGTCATAATAAAATTTTAAAATGTTCTCATAACTTGGACTGTACATCGAATAAACAATTATAGCTGTTCATCATATCGTACATACCCATTATGCCAAATTCAGTAGTGAAGTGATTGCTACTGTATTTCAAAATAAACACAAATGACAGTGTGAAAGATAGACAGATAGATTTTAAATTAACTGCTGATGATTTCAAAGTGGTTGATATTCTCTCTCCTTACCACTCACTCTCTGCTACAACAAGATGAAGAGAAAATAATCTTATGTGATAGATACTATCATGTAATATTATCTGGCTTTTCTCGAGATCCTAACTGAACTCTAATACTTGAGGAATCAGCACCTTATCCACTGCTTCAGTGTTCAAAAGAAAATATAGCATCCAGTATTTATAAAAGCATAGGGACTCCTTTAGAACTCAGGAACAACAACATGTCCCGTACACAGATAGTTACTCAAAATGGATCAATGATCTAAATGTAGTAGCTAAAACTTTTAGAAGAAAACATAGGGGTAAATCTTCAAAAGCTTGGATTTGGCAAAAGATTTTTAAGTATGACATCAAAATCATAAGCCACAAAAGAAAAAATAAATAAATTGGACTTTATCAAAATTGAAACCTTGTGCTACAAGGGACATCATCAAGAAAGTGAAAAAAACAACCCACAGAATGGGAGGAAATATTTTCAAAATGTATATCTGGTAAGGAACTTGTATCTAGAATATACAACTCAATAATAAAGAGAAAGAAAGCTCAATTTTAAAATGGGCAAAGGATCTGAATAGATATTTCTCCAAATGGCCGATGAGCACCTGAAAAGATGCTCATCATCATTGGTCACCTGGGAAATGCAAATCAAAACCACAATGAGATACCACTTCACACCCACTAGGATGGCTAGGATCAAAAAGGTAATAACAAGTGTTAGCGAGTGGAGAAATCCTCGTACACTGCTGTTGGGTAAGTAAAATGGTGCAGCTGCTGTGGAAAACAGTCTGGCAGTTTCTCAAAGGATTGAACATAGAGTTACCAGCAATTCTACGCCTAGTTATAAATCCAAGAGAAATGAAAACATAGATCCACACAACAACTTGTACGTGGTTATTTATAGCAGCATTATTCATGATAGTCAAAAGGTGGAAACAACCCAAATGTCCATCAATGGACAAATAGATAAACAAAATGTGGTATACCCACAAAGTGGGATAGTATTCAGTCATAAAAAGGAGTAAAGTAGTGATGGATGCTACAACTTGGATGAGCCTTGAAAACATTATGCTAAGTGAAAAAAGCCAGTCATAAAAGTCTACATATTATATGCTTCCATTCATATGAAAGTCCAGAACAGGCAAATATATAGACACAGAAAATTAACTAGTAGTTGCTTAGGGAGGGGAAGGGGGGAGGTGGGGAGCAGAGGATAGAAAGGGGATAGCTAAAGGATATAGGTTTCTTTTGGCGATGATGAAAATGTTCTAAAATTGACTGTGGTGCTGCTTCTACTATCTCAATATACTAAAAACCATTGAATTGTACACTTTAAATAGATGAGTTGTATGGCATATGAATTATATTTCAAAAACACTCTTGTTACAGAGGTGGCTCTTTAACACCAGAAGAGGGGGCAGTTCTTTGCTTAGTGTCCCCCAAGGGTGTCCCACAGATAAAGGGGGACAGTATGCATAGTAGTCAGGTGTGCACATTCTGGAGTCAAGCTACTTGGCTTTAAACACTAGAGCATTTCTTGTCACTTCCTAGTGTGTCACCTAGACCCACCTATCTTCTCCGAGCCTCAGTTTCTTCATCTTAGTAACAACAACACATACAGCATATGACGTTGAGTGGTAGAGATCAAATCAGAAAATTCATGTGTCTGAGACAGTGTAAGCACCCAATAATTATGGGCTGGGGGTGGGGGTAGCTTGGTTGATAATATTCCTCTATCATCTAAAAGCATTTAGTCAAGCAAAACATTGTCCCAGCACCTACATGCCCAAGCCTCTCTTAGCTGGAATAACTGAGACTTACTAGCCCCAGGATCTGCCCAGCTTACTCCTCACTCAGTTCTGCCCTGGAGAGTACTTTGTTTCAGCAGTTTTAGCCCACCAGGTTATAGGGCATGGAATGCATATCACGACTTTAGACTTGTCATCAATTGGGCCTGTATTGCAGTCCAGAATCTAGATTCTAGACACCCAAGTGTCCCTCTCAACTCCAGCTTCCTGTCATGATGATTTAGTCTTTACAAGTGGGCCTTTGCCTTTGGCTTCCCTGCCCTGAAGCAAGGTTACCTGTTGATACCAGAGCAAGACCCTGAATTGACCTCCTTGGATGGATCCTTGACATTCTGCCCTGCTGTTGACATCGCTTTCTCCTACAGAGATGAACACTGTTCTTGTGCTCAACAGCTACCAGGTGGTACCTTGTTATAAGTGGACTGATTACCTGGAACCATGGTCCTTCTGCCCACTTGAATTAGTGTGCTCTGCTTCTGCTTCCTAGGCTCCTGCTGCTATTTCCTTGTTAGATCTTCACAAAAAAGAAGACCTGCCTGAACTTTGACCTAAGTGGCCATATCTTCAGACACAATGGATTAGAATGCCAGTGGTACATTGGGTTGGACACAGTAGGGCCCAGAACTCAATCTGGTTAGTTTCTTTATATGAAATCAAGCCTCCTCCCCTCCTGCTGATCAGTGGCTGAGGAATATTTATACAAAAGTAATAAAAAGAACGAACGATTGATACAAACAACAACATGAATAAAAACTTGCAGGTATTATATTGCATGACAGAAGCCATACACAAAGGGAACATACCATGTGTTTTCGTTTATTTGAAGATCAAGAAAAGGTAAAACCAATTGATGATTGAAGTCAGTATAGTGGCTATTGCAGTGGAAGGTACTGACTGAGAAAAGACACAAGGAAGCTTCTGAGGTGCTGGAAATGTTCTGTATCCTGATCTGAATGAAAATAATTCAATATTTACATATGCAAAAGTTCATTGAACTGCACACTTAAGATTAGTGCACTTCATGAAATTTATATATGTTATACCTAAATAGAAAAACACAGTAATGTTTGATATTGAGGAATGGTATGACCTTGAGTCCTGTGAAAATAGTTGTATGTACTGTAGGAATATTAATGAACATATTTGCTTTATGAAAATCTATTAAAGAAACTTCTCTCCAATTTCACTATGAGCCTTGCTTCTGTTTCTCCTGAACATGTATTTGTCTTTATTTTGTAATTATAGCTCTTATTTCCTTCTTCACTTTGGCTTCCAGGCAAACCTAAGTCCAATATATAGACAATCCAGGCACCTGTGTGGTATTTTTCATGTGTTTTTCAAATTAATTTCAACCTTACCACAGGCTTTGGCTTATTTCTTTCCAATCTTATGTATTCTCTCCACTAATTTCTTCACTTATTATTTTTGGCAATCAAACTATAGATATCAAGATTTCTACTTGGTTTTAAATTATGTAATTAATAGCCTCTTAAATATTTTCTGAGACTATAATTGTGTTATCTATAGAGTTCTTCCATTGATTCTATTGACTTTGTTTCCCTGGGGAATAATTTTTCTGTTTGATGTTGTTGGTGCTTCTCTTTCCTGATTCTTCTATTTCCTGATTTGATGTTTGGTGATTCCTGATGGTCTGATCACTTCCAGAACAGTTCTCTTTTGCATGTTTCCCTTGTTTGGTGTGGTGGGGCAAGAGGGTTGGGACTAAATCTGATTTTATCTGATTGCTAATTTTCAGAAATTCTTCCATTTTCAGCCCACTAGTGGCAATTATTATATTTTACAGCACTGTTGTTGAAATTTTTCTGAAAAATATTTTCTTTTATCTTTTATTGAATGGGATTTAGGATAAGGAAGGTAGGATCATGGGCTCAGCCTGCCATATTCTTGAGAATATGAAAGATCTCAGCAACAGGGGAGCAGCATGAGCTGAGATCTGTGGAAGTAAGCCCACCAGAGTCATCAGAACTCAATGGGCCAAACTCTGGGGTATGAGCTGGAAGTCAGAAAGCACGGAGAGAAGATCACAGTGATGTTGGTGAGTAATAGAGTGTCCCTACCTGGAAATAGATTTTACATATGAATCTGTCTCTTATTGGTTATTGTAGTGCAGTTTATGGGACTATGGGACCTGGGACATAGCAGACAATAGCCACCTTGTCCTAAGAATCCAGAAAACATTTCTTCACCCACCACCCTCCTCCCACCGATTAGGAGCTCTCTGATCAGGTATGCTCCCTATAACCAATGTCAGGCATAAACTTCTAAGAGGCAGGCAGGTAGGCAGGCATATGGAGAGTGGTCCCTCACGGAGCAAACTAGTGCTTTTTGACTTTTTTAGCCTACGGAGGAAGTGTTTTGGGTGAGTTATTTCTGGCAATTGTCTGGGGGAAGTCCTATGGAGGGATTTGTCAGTGTTTTTTTTTTTTGTTTTTTTTTTGGTGAGGGAGATCAGCCCTGAGCTCACATCGGTGCTAATCCTCCTTTTTTTGCTGAGGAAGACCGGCTCTGAGCTAACATCTATTGCCAATCCTCCTCCTTTTTTTTTTTTTTTCCCCTCAAAGCCCCAGTAGATAGTTGTATGTCATAGTTGCACATCCTTCTAGTTGCTGTATGTGGGACGCGGCCTCAGCATGGCCGGAGAAGCAGTGCGTCGGTGCGCGCCTGGGATCCGAACTCGGGCCGCCAGCAGCGGAGCACGTGCACCCAACCACTAAGCCATGGGGCCGGCCCTGTCAGTGTTTTTGATGAAGACATTTTTTAAGAGACAGATTAGAGATTTGAGAGCTTCACTTCTCATCAAAATAAAGATTTTGTTAGTGATAAACTTAACATTTATTTCTTAGTGCAGTAGGAATGATTTAACAAAATATTCTTTGTAAGTCCCTGTGCACAGTGCTTAACATATATTGAATACTTAATAAATGTTAGCTATAATTATTTCTATTATTATGTGCTTTGTTATCTGCTTTGAATGTTGCAACGAATCATTGTCAGTCACCACTCTAAATGCCTGGAATGTTCTGAAGTACCGATTTAAACCCAAACTCTCTCTAGAATCTCTATAGAGATCTGTAGTGTGATGGTTGTGATTAAATAAGAGACAAAATAGTTGCTGCTACTCTGAAAATGTTAGGGTGGGAGTAAAATTATTCCTTTCAAATGGTTCTCTGCTTCAAATTCAGTCAGGAGGATTTATAATAGAGAGACTCTGAAGCCATATACTTAGTTGCCAACACAATAACATGTCTACACCAAGTCATTTGCAACTTCTAGGGCTTCCATACCTGTGAGAAAGCAACTCCATCCTGATAAATGGAAGTTAATGAGTTTGAAAACAACTCCCAGCAGGAGAGCAGGCAGGGACCATCCCAACAGCTTTGAGATCAGAATTTTGTCAATTTGCTGTCACAATTAAGACTAAGGATGTTTTATTTGTATTTTTAAGGCCTTGCCAGAAAACAAGCGCTTTCACTTTCTGTTATTCTCCACACCCCTCCATTTCTGTTTGCTCTATACTAACAAAGATCAAGGCTGTAATTTGATTCAAAACATGATCTCTATTTAAATCAAAACAGCTTATGAAAGTGCATGGATAGGAATGTGTCTCAACACACCTATACACTTCCTGATTCCTTATTTGATGGCTCCCAATGCATAATTAAAGCTGATTCAGGTGAATTCCAAAGAGCTTCCTGCCTTTTTTTTAAAAAAAAAAAAAGTATCTTTAAAATTGTATGCTAACTGTCATTGTTGTATTTACTCCGTTTTAGAAATGTGCTATGGATTTTTAAAAGACAAGGTTGCGGATTGTGGAGGCCATGTAATTAGCCCTAGTGGTTGATGCAGAATTTTTTCTTTTTTTCTTCAAGCTTCCTCCTGATCTTCTCTGCTTCCCTGGGCCCTGCTGATTTGTGCATGTTCACATCAGACCCTCCACGATAGCAAATCCAGGCTGCTGGGGTTATCGAAGAAGCTTCTCTAAGAGCAGGGAAAACCATTGAAGGGCATTTCTCCAAATCCACACCTAGCAAAAAGCAAGAATGCTGGTTTCTTAACTTTCTAAGACCTCAGATACAATATCTCCATTTTACCACACACTCTATTCATTCATGACAGAATCAGAAAAATGGCTCACCTGATGATTAAGCCAAATGCTGACCATCTGTGCCTGAGGTTGGAGCACAGGTTGTAAGGAGCTGGGGAATCCAGGGCAGTTATGAGATGTGAGCTCCCTTGGGGATACTTCCTGGGAAGGGATTTAGTCCCAGCTGGCTTCAGGTCTCCAGGCTGCAGTGAAGAAGTTCCCAGAAGTGAACCCTTCAATTTCCTGAGAGTGAGCCCTACACTCCCATTCCTGGGCTGGCTGGAAATATCAGCACTATCATTTTGTTCTTGCATTTTGACTGACTCATCTGAGACATCATTATAGGTCCCACTTAGCGAAGAATTGTTCTAAAAGAGGGATGCAAACAAAAGATATATTTAATCATAATTATTTGTATTTTTTAAAATAGGTATTTCAATCACACAGGTCAAATTTCTAAAAGTATACAAGTATATACAGTTTGGTAAAAATATCCCTTCTAATCCCAGTGACCCAGCCACCCCATCTCCTCCCCAGAGGCAAACAACATTACCATTTTCTTTTGTTTCCTTATAAAATTATCTTATGCGAAATGAAAAAAATGTAAATGCATATTTCCTTTTACTCATTTTTAAACAAATAAGGCTTGGTTTGTATCTTGCATTATTCAGTTAACAATATATCTTGGAGGTTGTCAGGGGAAGAGGGAGAATCCCCCTCTGCCCTTTCCCTTAAGGTTCTTATGGCTGGCCAAATAATCAACAAGACAGGTTAGCAGGAGAAAATAATACCAAGTTTAATAACACGTATACATGGGAGAAACTCAGAAATGAGCAGCTCGTCCCTCTGTCTAAGCTGCTTGCTTAAGTATTGTAGCTAAAGGCGAGGAAGGTACTGGGGCTGGGTAGTGGTCTGGGATTTCAGAGAGGAAGAAGACAATTCATATGGAGATAGAAATGCAAATGTTTGTCTGACAATTCCTTTCAGGGCCATCTATAGAGAACGTGGCTCTATTTTACATTATCATTATAGCCATCAAGATAATAACTCCTTCCTGAAACAGATCTTTTGTTTTAAATTCTTTAGGCAGTTTGGGAGGGGAAACTCAAATATTCTTCCTGAGTTTTCTGAGTCTTTATTGTCTTCAGCTCGAAATAATCTGCATACCAGAGTGGTGCTTCCTGGGGCAACTTGCCCTGAGCACCATCAACGTCATTCTCCACATCTTAGAGAACATTTCATATCAGGTCATCGAGAGCTTTCTCATTCTTTTTTGGAATTACGTGTACTCTGTTGAAGAATTTATCATGATTTAACCAATCCCCTACTGGTAGACATTTGGTTTGTTTCCATAATTTACTGTTACAAATGGTGCTACAAGATGAAGTCATGTACTTATGTCATTTCACACACATGGGAAAGTGTCTGTAAGCTGACATGCTAGAAATGAAATTGCTAGGTCAAAAGGTAAATGCATATAAAATTTTGATAAGCATTACAAGTTTTTCTCCTTTGAAAACTTTTACCTATAATACATGAGTGTTTCATCAGACCATTGTCAAATTGTGTGCATGACTTTTTTATACTCTGCCAACTTGATATATGAAATGTAGTATTCAGTGTCATTTTAACTTGCATTTTCTTCTTGCATGTGAGACTAGGCAACTTTTCATAAATATAAAAGCTATTATATTCATTTTCTGTTAACTATCTTCAGATCTTTTCCCAATTTTTTACTGGATTGTTAGTATTATTCTTATTGATTAGTAGAGTTCTTTAAATATTAGGAAAATGAGCGCTTTCTGATATGAGTTGCAATTTATTTTTTAGTTTGTCATTTGTCTTTTGATTTTGATTAAATGCAAAATAAAATTGATGTTTAAAAGGCCTATTCCACTTATAAAAAAAGATTTTACATGTGCATGTGTGTATACACAGGAAATATATGTGTATGTGTGTGTGAGAGTGTGTGTGTGTGTGTGTGTGTGTGTGTGTGTGTGTGTCTTCTCCCATGGTTTCTTCTAGTAATTCCCTGGCTTTATGACTTTATTACCGTTTTTAACATTTAAATCTTTGACCCATTTAGAAAATATTCTGCCATGAAGCATGAACCCAATTTTATTTTCTTCCAGATAGAAATCCAGTAGTTCCAACCTAGATTCACTTTTTTAAAAGTAATCTTCTCTACACTTGGTTACTCTTTGCCAAATTATTACAAATATTCCCAGTTCTTGTAGAATTTTTGTTCCCAGAATTGTGGCATACTTTTGTGATTTATCACTCACCCAAAATTCCTAGAGCTTCTAGATTCAGGTGGGTAGAATTTCTGGAGAGGTGACTTTAGACTCTTTCTGAAGCTTTGCTTCTGAATATTTGCTTAAAATAGCCTGGATGTGTCAGTTTGATTTTCATCAATCATTTGATTTCAGTGGCCACAGAAACTTGTGTTGAATTTTCATATGTAATTGCATCCATAGTGAAATGCAAGTTTTTACTGCTATTTTAATATATTTCTGTGTGTGTGTGTGTGTGTGTGTGTGTGTGTGTGTGTAAGGTGTTCTGCCTGCCTGACATTACAAGGCATGTAAAGACATTTGAGACAGAGCCCCTGCTCCTTCAAGGCACTTGCAGTCTAGCATAACGATACAAGTAGACCAATAACTACAATAAAAAGGAGAGAGACGATATGTGTGTCAGAAACATACAAAGCGTGTGAGAGATTAAAGGAAGAAACACTGGCACATGTTAGAGTGGTCGTTAGACAGGAAAGGATTCAAGAAGGTGACATTTGAGATGGTTTCTAGGGGAATTGGTCTGAAAACCTTTACAAAGATTGGAGGAATGTTCTCCAGCAGTGAGTAGTCCAGTTTGATTGGAGGGTAGACATCCTGTGGGGGAGGAAGAGTAGGGAGGAAAATGGAAAGGGAAGCTGTGCCAGATCACTGAGGGCCTGGGCTGTGGAGTTTTCAGGTAATAAGGAAACATTAACTAAAGTGACAATGGGTGACAGTGGGGAAACATGGTCCAAGCTCTGCTTTGTGAAAATCAGACGTGAGAAAAACATGAGAATATTTTCAGGAATCTGAATCATGCATGAAGTTTTCAGGAAGTTCACATTACTTGTGCACTAGGATGTAATGAAGACATGGTCCCTGGCCTCTAAGAGGGTTCTGCCTTTTTCGTGGGTGCTTGTATATACGGGGGCAGTGAAGGGAGGATAGGGCTGGTTAATGAAACTGAAGCTAAGACCCCTTCCTCAGAATATGGAATTTGCTAGTGTCGTGGTATTGAAAGAAAACAAAAAATAAAAACAGCTATCTATGGATTTGGTTCTTTCTATTTGATTTTGGTATCATAAAACAAGGCAAGAACACCATGCCAAAAGCCGTGATGTTCTGCTATCCCATCAGGCAGTATTGGAGGAGGAGCAGTTGCTTGAGGAGACAACCAGAATCAGCACTGTCCCCCTGAACCTGCCTTGGGAACAGGATAGAGAAGAATGTTGACCATGTCAGGGGAGAGGGAGAATCTCCCTCTGCCCTTTTCCTTAAGATTCTTATGGCTGGCCAAATAATCAACAAGACAGGTTAGCAGGAGAAAATAATACCAAGTTTAATAACATGTATACATGAGAGAAACTCAGAAATGAGCAACTCATCCCTCTGTCTAAGCTGCTTGCTTAAGTATTGTAGCTAAAGGCGAGGAATGTGGTGGGGGTGGGTAGTGGTCTGGGACTTCAGAGGCCAGGAAGACAATTCTTTTCAGGGTCATCTATAGATAATGTGTTCAGGGAGAGACAGAGTTTTTGATAAAAGAGGCTTGGTGCCTTTCCTATTGTAACCTCTATCCTACATTATCTTTACAGCCATCATGATAATAACTCCTTCCTGAAACAGATCTTTTGTTTTAAATTCTTTAGGCAGTTTGGGAGGGGAAACTCAAATATTCTTCCTGAGTTCTCTGAGTCCTTATTGTCTTCAGCTTGAAATAATCTGCATACCAGAGTGGTGCCTCCTGGAGTAGCTTGCCCTGAGCACCATCAACCAGATTTCATACGGAGACAGGAGATACAATTTACCTCATGTTCCCCAAACCTCCTGAAAGACATCTAGCCACCGATGCATTAAACTAAAATACTTTATAATTTATTTTCTTTTTTTGAGATATAATTGGCAATAAACCACATTCTAATCAGGTTTTCTGAAACTGGCATAAACAAGTGGTGGTGGCCAGGAGGACAGGGTGGAAAGCTGGGCTGGAATGACACTAACACTCTGCTCCTTGCTCGCAGGCTTTTCTTCCTTCCTCCTGCAAGCTCTGATTTATAAATATGCCTCCTTTACCCGTTACCCGTGGGAGCTGCAGAGGACACTGATCATGCCCCTTTGGGTGCGCTAACTTCCAAAGGTCAAAGATGACATTTTAATTTAGCACATAAGCACCTGAATGCGTTTCTTTTCAATTACCATAGCTGGATTGGCCTCTCTGGGAGGATGGAGACAGGCAGTAGCAAAGCCCTTTGAGTAGCAGTTGTCATCTGGGCTGCCTTACCAATAAAGTAGCTGGAGCTCCCACTTCTAACCTAAGCAGTGCAAGAGGAAGCTACATTTCCCTTTTCGCCATATTCCTGCATCATCTTGGAGATAATAATAAACAAATGAAGATGTGAAAAAGAAAGTGAAAACTATAATTTTAGGAATAAGAAAGGGTTTATAGGGAAAGCAGGTAACTAAAAGAGATCTGACTTTGAAGCTTTCATTAGCACTGCAATTGATGGAGTTAGAAAGAGGGGAGCATGAAAATGTTTGTGTTTTTACATTTTTGACCTCTCATTGTACACAGACCCTACAATTCCATAGCCATTTTTGTGCAATGCCAACACCAGTGATTTTTGGTTGAGAGGATTAAAAAGGGATGAAGAATGGATTTAGGTAGGGAGGAGGGCTTACCTAGAGAATAAGAGGAAGGTATGAATAATGCCAGGAAAATTCTTATGCACAAGAGAGGCATGGTTTCTGCAGTATATGGCGTGATAATCTGCAGATGAAGACTCGATATCAGAATTAAGTCACAGAAGGACAGAAACTGATCATTTTTGAGCCCTTTGAAGCAGGTGATTGAAATATAGGGTAAATTGTGTTTGTGTTGCCTTTCAAAGGTGCTTATTACTCTTTTAAGGCCACAGAGCCTATGGTCAGAACCATTTGGGGCTGTCAGGTGTAAAGATGGTGGGATGGATTAATTGAATTCGCAAGTCTTTATGATGATTTTTGAAATTAGGTATTATTATAGCACCCTATTCATAAAATATGCTGTGGTGCTCAATATTATAAACGACATATAGCAGCCTTCTCCCAATAAAATCAGAGGAGAGTTTTTGTAGGGACATTGCTCTATAGATTCCATAGGGCATGCTGCCATACAGTTAGTCAAATATTTGTACCTTTATAGTGTTAATGATCTATATGTCTGATATGATTTTTATTTTCCTACCCCCTTCTCATCTCTTCACCACAAAACAAAGTCCTTATATCTTTCTGTTAATACAACGTATTTTGGTCCATTGGCCATTTGAAAAGAGTGCGTTTTTTCCCTTCCATCTTGGCAAAGAGATCAATACTTTTAATTTGATGAGTTCAAAACTTCTTTGTGTGACTCAGCCTTTACAGTTTCTGTGAAGTAAGGGATTTTTAAAGACTTCTGCTTTCTGAGACTTGATAGAACATTAGAATTGATGGAGACAGCTTAGTTTTTGAATGGACCCGGAGCACAGAGGAAAGGGGCTCAGGGAGATCACAGAATGTTAGAAATGGAGAAGGTTAAGTTAGCAAGCAAATGCAGGAGTCCCCTGACCGGAGGTGTGACAAGAAGGTACCAGGAGCGTCGAGAAGCTGGTTATGAGAGAGACTGACTAGGGAAAGACTGGAAATGGTGGCAGATCCTATCGTATGTTAATCAGAAGGACTCCCTCTGCCTTCGGTTTGGTTTACCTCTAGATCCAGAGGCATTTCTTTGCTTACACAGTGACAAGAGGCAGGGGTGAGGAGGAGAGCAAAAACAGACATATGTAACCACCATTTACAGAGCATGTGGTATGTGTGAGGGCCCTGAGAAGACTTGTACAAGCCTCATGCTGTTTAAGGTGGGCACTGTTGTCATTTACATCCTACAGATGAAGAAATTGAAGCTTGGAGAAGCTAAGTAAGTGCCCCAAATTTCTTATCTAGGGAGAGGTTTCTATATGACTAGAAATCTCTTAATTCTTTTTTTTTTTTTTTTGGTGAGGAGATCAGCCCTATGCTAACATCTGTCAATCCTCCTCTTTTTTTGCTGAGGAAGACTGGCCCTGGGCTAACATCCATGCCCATCTTCCTCCACTTTATATGGGACGCCACCACAGCATGGCTTGACAAGCAGTGCGTAGGTGCACGCCTGGGATCCGAACCAGCGAACCCCGGGCCACTGCAGCAGAGCGTGCGCACTTAACCTCTTGTGCCAGGGGGCCAGCCCCAGAAATCTCTTAATTCTTATCTGTACATCTAAGAGAATATTTTTATTAAGCTAAATGCTTAGAGTTGGAGCCAAAGCACTGCCTCTTGCATATCTATGGTGGGGGCTTTCTGTAGGAAGCAGGGAGCAGCGTTCCAACTCTGTTCCTCCAGTCTTTGAGAGCCTCTGCTTGCTGTCATCTGTGAGTGCCCATACAATGAACCAAGCATCCTCCAAGCAGACCCTGGCTTTGAAACTTAGACATGTGTGCTGCAAAGCAATTGTAAGAGACCTAGAGACAAAAAAAAAAAAAAAAAAAGTCAGCAGTTTTGAAGCGGAAAGGAAAAGGTTTATGAAGAAAATTCTATTAAAGTCATCAACTTTCTCTTGCTTAAGGTCAAAAACATACAGCATGCAGGAATACTATTTATTATATTACAAAGGAGTGCCAGCAGTCATCTATTTCCTTGCTCTTGTCGTGTTTCTGCCTGGGGTACTTATATTTGATCATTGTTCTTTTAATGGATTGAACTAATAAACAAGCATATGAAAGCTTCAGTACCTGCAGATTTAAAGTAAAAGAAAGATATAAAGTAGATCGTCTGGAGATTTGTTATTTCCTTCCCAAAGCATCATCAGAGAAGTCAGTTTGGCAAGAACGGCATTGATTTATGGCTGAGGATAAGGGAATCTATTGGGAAACTAAATGTCACCGAATTAATCCATCTTGGAAAATGGAAGCCACAAAGTGGAAGAGGGTAGCATAGAAAGCCCCTCTCCAGTGTGAACTTGGCTAGCTTTTTGAGACCAAAGTTCTATTCTCAGAAGATTATACTTTAAGGGGGATTAGCCTCTGTCATTTCCCTAGTACATCAAGGTCTCTCAAGCACCTTATGGAGTTACACATGGTAGATGTTTGATGACTGGACTTTACCGTCAAAGACAGAACCCACAGGGCCCAAGTGGGGTGTTCCTAATCAAGGCAAGGATATAGATTGATGGGATTAATTTTTAATCATCAACAGAACCAGAACACACAGAGCAAGTATCTAATAATCATTTGAATGCATGAAAGAATGGAAAGAAAAGGAAGGAAGGATGAAATTGGTGGTCTCCACAATCAGGATTCATACCCATGGACTGATTCTAGTCTAGAGAAATCGTTTTAGATTAAGATTTAATATATGAATTTATTACATTTTGGGATCATGTTCTGGTTTGCCCTATATCTTAACTGACAGAATTTAGTTGTGGTGAAGGAGTTTTAGGAATCATCCATTTTAGCTCCCACTTTTTACAGAGGAAAAAATTGAGGCTCAGGGAGATTTGATGATCATCTAATGTCATAACCCGAATTAACAGCAGAACTGGGGTTAGAATTCAAGTTTCCGAACATTCTCTTCTGCACACAATCTGATTTTCCATTACCATGAACCCACAGATTGAGACCAATAACATTCTGGTTTATTGACTTTTCCTCCAATTCTATTTGCACCATCTATTAACTCATTTAATTTATATTTCAAATATTTATTGAGCATCACTGTATGCCAAGTTCTGAGGGGTGCTGGGAATACAGCATTGAATGAGACAGCCACAGGCTCAGCCCACATGGGTTTTACACTCTACTGAAAGCCAGGCACTAAATGAGTAATTACAAATGACAAGTCTGCTCTGAAACGGGGGGCTCTTCAGGGCGGGCATTACTTCTGCTTTCTGAGCAAGAAAATGGAATGCCCTGAGAGCCTGTTAGATGGACGTGGGACCAAGAATCTGGACCTTTGACTCCAAATTCAGGATTCTTATGAAATCACAATTACCTTTAAGGTATATAAAGCACCACTGCCTTACATGGGTTATTGATCAGTTTCTTTGTTGTGTGTGTTTTTTTAATGTATGAACTATAGTGGAATCTATTGCTTTGCCTGCATAGTATCCATTTCCATTTCTGGTAACGGCAACAAGAATTTCCTTTTCAAAATCTATTTCTCCTCCATTCTCAGTCCTTGTGTGTGTCTGTGTGTGTGTGTGTGTGTGTGTGTGTGTGTGTGTGTGTAGGGAGAGCATCAAGTCTGTGTGGCCAGAGTGTCTGACTCAGGAGTGAATTCTCCACCCCAGCTGGCCCATCTGAAGCTGCTGTGAAGGGGGAACCCTCTCCTTCTGCTGATTGTGAAGTGGGGAGACTCTAAGGCCAGAGCTACGAGACCGTGAAGGGAAAGAGCCTGCCTGAGAGGGAAGCCGACACTGAGGAAAGCAAAGCCAGCAGAGCCCCTTTATGCAGCCGTCCCTAGATCTTGAAACTTTTACTCATGGAAGTAAAAAATACTTTTTTTTTTTTTTTTTTGCATAAACCAGATTTAGTTGGATTTCTGATGCTTTCAACAGGAAGAGTCTTGACTGGTACCCCAACTATACAAAACAACTGATGGCTTAACAGACACGTTTTAACACATCCACAGACCCCAGAGTAAGCACCCTGGTTTACAGTCTGTAAACTGGGGAGATTTGCTGGGCTCAGCTTCTCCAGCACAAATGACTGATGTAACTCCCACAAGAACAATCCAGCGTAGCTGTCTAGGAGGTGAAGGAGGATTTGTAGATCATGAATCCTGATCCTTCTCCCTTTCCTGGGCTTTTCGTCAATCACCTCCAATACTCAGATCAAAGTTTCTCAGAATTTAATCTGCTTCAAAATCACCCAGATGATCCTAATGGGTGGGAGCTGGGACGACATTTTGAGGACGTTGATATAGGAGCAAATGGATTGGATTGCCCCCCTTTGCATAACTGCAGAGTCATTGTTAGAATTTAGTGTGCGTTTCTGACGAAGTGAACTGCAGGCTCAACAGAGTGGCTTCTGAGACTCAATTTCCAGGTCCCTCTGTGCACATAGGAACTTGGGAAGCTGAGTTTGGGACTGTCACTAAGTCTTTCACCTGAATTTGAAAACTGAAAAGAGGAAGAGGAAAGGTCTTTTGTTGATCTCACCTTGTGGGGACAAATCCCTTTGTCTTTCCTAAGGCTAAAAACAAAGGAGTTGAGAGGGCAGATTGCAAGGGACTTTGACCCAGAGTTTTTGAAGACTATTGCAGCACAACATCCATTTCCAGTGGGGCCTCGCTAGGGCTCGGCAGTTTTCCAGA
Organism: Diceros bicornis minor; assembly: GCF_020826845.1. Taxonomy (NCBI): domain Eukaryota; kingdom Metazoa; phylum Chordata; class Mammalia; order Perissodactyla; family Rhinocerotidae; genus Diceros; species Diceros bicornis. Next base: position 73,487,187 of record NC_080745.1, read on the forward strand.
AGGAAGTAAAATGGAGCTGGTCAGCTTCAGAGGGGCCCAGTGGCTGTTTGAAGCTTTCTGAGAAGGTGAGAAACACTCAGGCATCCACAGAAACAATCATGAGAAGTTACCACAGAGGGAAGTTGCTGCTACAGTCACTCAGGGCAAAGAACGGGGAGCCACAGCTCAGAGCTATGGAGAGCAGTCGCTGAGTATCACCATGGATACTCACTGAGCATTGACTGTGTGCAAGGCTGTCACAAGTTGTTGGTGTGAAGAGGTTACCGGAGAAGGCAGATAAACTCCTGCACCAGCAGATCTTGTAGCCTGAAAGGAGAAAGAAAGTATGTACCCAGAACACAGCACAGTGTGAGTGAGCACCAATCAGGAGGATAAATAAAGCGCTGTGCAGGAGTGGAGAGGAGGGAGACAGGACTCACCTCCGGAGAGCCCAGGCCCGTTTGTGGACGGTGATGGTGCTCAGGGCAAGTTGCCCCAGGAAACACCACTCTGGTATGCGGATTATTTCGAGCTGAAGACAATAAAGACTCAGAAAACTCAGGAAGAATATTTGAGTTTCCCCTCCCAAACTGCCTAGAGAATTTAAGGCAGGAGATCTGTTTCAGGAAGGAGTTATTATCATGATGGCTGTAATGATAAAGTGGAATAGATGTTACAATGGGAGGGGCACCAAGCCTCTTTTATCAAAAACTCTGTCTCTCCCTGACCACATTATCTATAGATGACCCTGAAAAGAATTATCTTCTTGCCCTCTGGAGTCCCAGACCACTACCCACCCCCAACACCTTCCTTGCCTTTAGCTACAATACTTAAGCAAGCAGCTTAGACAGAGGGACGAGTTACTCATTTCTGAGTTTCTCCCCTGTATACATGTTATTAAACTTGGTATTATTTTCTCCTGCTAACCTGTCTTGTTGATTATTTGGCCAGCCATAAGAACCTTAAGGGAAAGGGCAGAGGGGGATTCTCCCTCTCTCCCCACAATGGGCAGGGAGCACAGAGCTGCACAGAGGAGCAGTGGACATATCCATAGGAGTCTGATAGTGAAAGGCCTTGCTTTCCAGATGGTGGCCACCAAGGACCCCCTTGAAGATGTCTGAGCAGGGAAGTGTGACCGGCAGAGCCAGGTTCTAAGAGGATTAATCTAGTCATGAGATTTCTTAATTTCTAAGAAATGGGATGGCTCCACCTATGGTTTGGAAAGGATCTTCAAATGAGGAGATTCCTCCCCTAAAGAATGAAGAAAACACGTGTGACCTAGTGCACTTCAAGTCACCTCTCAAGGATAGGTTTTAAAGTTTTGCCTCTGATTTTCAGAACACCTATTGGATGTTAATATTTTTCAAATTGATAAATGCACTTACCCTTGACACAGCAACCGACCTCGGAAAATTTTACCTCCGGGAGTACAAGTATAAAATGGTGCATGTACAGATCGTTCCCTGCAGCATCCTTTGACATAGCAAAAGATTGGAAACAACCCAAGCATCTAAGAGGAAATTGATGGAATCGATTATTGTATACTCATGCAGTGAGTCATTATGCACCTATGAAAAGAATTAGAAATCTTTTCATGTTCTTAAAAATAAGATAGGCTGCTAATTGGGAGGGAAATGGTGCAGAATGGTCTTCTATTTTCTGTGTAAAAAGGCAAAAAAGAACTATATCTATGCATATTTTATTTGCATTTTAACAATCCCAGAGGGATACATTAAAAAAAAGATACTGAAAAGTAGTTATCTAAGGGAGGAAGGTGTAGACTTAACAGAGGAGAGACAGGAGTGAGAATGCATCTTTTCATTTTAATCCTCAATTATATTTTAAATACATGAGGTCATTACAGAGTCAACATATTAAGTATTTTATCAAATGCCAGGGAGCAGAACACATTCACCAGGAGCTTTCATTGTTCGTGAGGCGGGACTCTGATTCGCAGCTTAACAGAGACTCCTGAAGGAGGAGACTGAGGATCAACTGGGAGCTTCCATACATAACAGGCCCGCCTAACAGCCTTTATTCACTCAAATCCCCTCAACAGAATCGAATGCGTGCTCTTTGCTATCAGGCAAATCTGCGTGTTCTCCTGCAACAGAATTTGTGCCTCCAGGGAGCCTTTGAGAGCATGAGCTGGGATGTGCTCAGACACTGAGATACCACCACTGTGATGGCCTGTTCCCTTTGCCCAGCCCTCCCGGTGGAAAGGAGCATATAATCCAGCACTGGCCAGTTCCCAGAACAAAGTGGGCATCTGCATGCAGAGCAAAGAGCTTTCACTTTCTAACAAATCTTCCATTTTATATCAAATCTTGCCTAGCTAGAGGGTGACAGTTGTCATTGGTGTCACTATCAACAATTCAAGAGTTGCCTCCTCCTTCACCCCTTATAGATGTCACCAATATCTCTTTATTCCTCTCAACTTTCTCACAGTGGAGGAGTGTGTGCATGTGTGTGTGTTCTTGCTTGTGAAAGAAAGTAGACCATAGTGATTAAAAAATACAAGATTTAGGGTAAGATAAATATAGGTTCAAGTCCGAGTTTGGCAATTATCAGCACGGCCTTGAAAAGGTTACTCAACATATCTTGCTAGTTTCCTCCTCTAAACAATGAGATTGTTTTATAAAATGAAAGAGAAAATTTATTTAAAGCATTACCCCTGTACCTGGCACATAGAAAAGACTCAACAAATGTGTTGTTGTTGATATATGATGACCTTCCTTTCCTGGTTGTGAAACCTCTGATAGAGAATCATCTGGAAGCCTTTGATAGAAAGCATATTGAATAACCCTTATTGGCTTGCTTAGATCAGTTGCAGTAAAGAGATGTGGAATCTCCTCCAAGAGTGTTCCGGAAATAATCTACCTGAAACCAAGTGGTGATAGCTCCTTCTTGTATTTCTGAATAAGTTCCCAGTTCAAACTGCGTATTTGCTTATATACATAGCCAGAGTGTCTGGCAGTCATTTAAGCTGAATTAGTTTTCTTTGCTGTAACCTCCTCCTCTGCTTAGGCTTGTAATTGCAAAGCAAGGACATTGATTCAGCCAAGACATCCCTTACTGGGAGCGTGGCCACAAGACCAACTCAGCATCTCCCTCTCTTTGTGTTCTTTACACACACTCACACCACATAACCCACCACCCCCAACAAAAAGCAAAAACTCACTGCTGCTCTCAGGTCCGCCTGGGTCTGGCTCCTAGAAGGAGGCTACTGAGACATTCAGGTTCACAGCTTTCCTGCTCCTGAAGACAGAGAACAAGGACAGACTCTGGGAAGAGAGACTCTGGGCTCTGGCGAGGGTTCCTCCAGCCTGTCCTCTCACAGGCCTCCTGGGTCAAGTTATGGCTCTTCAGAGAGTCCTCTCTCTTTGCCCGCCTGCTTGCCTGCCTCCTTTCCTCCCTTCCTTCCTTTCCTTCCTCCCCTCTTTCAGTCCTTCCTTCCTATGGTCTTTCCTTCTTTCCTTTTCTAATACAAATAAATTAATCTCCTAATAAACTTAAAAGTATTTACTCTACTACACCCATTTTAAAGGTTTAATCTTTCTTTAAAGATGAGACAACTTGGTCTGAAAGACATTAAGCAATTTAATCAATGATGACTCAGATAATGGTGAGCCGGGATGCAGAGCAGATCAGTCTGACTCTAGAGCCTGCGCTCTCAGCCCCTTTCTCTACTGCCCCCCATTTTGAAGGAGGGTCATGAGCTAATTGCCTTGCAGAGTGTGAGAGGGGCACATCACTGGGCATTCTCCCTCCCTGTCCTATTTCACTGACACACAGAGAAACCTGATTGCTTAAGCCGATTGCAATGTGAATGATGAAGAGAAGGCTTATTAATGGACCAGGGTTATTCTGAGGTCCTAACAATGCATGGGTCGTCCAACTCAAAACTATCATGAGCTATAACAGCCACTTCTTTCCAGGCATTATTCAGTATTCAAAGTAGAGTTTAGGGGCAAAAGAGTGTTCGATGGAAAAGTAACGTTATATCTACATAGAGAAAAAAATGTGGATAAAGGATCTCCCCTTGCCTGTAATTCTAATACATCTTCCCAGGAACCCAATTTGGACTCAGGGCTTCCTCACTAACTACATAAATGGAATTAATGATGATTCCAGCAGAGAACATAAAGTCCTTAAGGAACTGCTTTGGCCAGATGACACATTATTAATAGTAATAAGGGGTGGAATTATTTAGTATTTATTTGGCCCTTTATTTGCGAAGAGTGTTTGATGGCTTCCTCACACACATATTATAATCCTAATGGTCATTTTGTGCTCTCCCACTTCACGCTTGTATGTATTTGCAGCATTTAAACATTTGTGATACTAAGTAAAATTAACGTTCACGAAAGCCTGCCGCCGCCTGCTCCATATGTTCTGGGGCTTCATTTATTCATAGAACGCTGGCCTCCTCGGGTGAGGACCCTAAGCCCAAGTCTCCTTGACCACAGGCTTCTGCAGGCTGTTTGGGGTCACGAGCCCTAGAACCAGTTGTCTTCTGTTAGTGGAGACTTGATTGATGCCCTGATGTTGTCTGGCTCATTGAAAGATCTTCTACTTGGGGCAGTTTCTCTGTTTTTAGCTGCAAATTCTTTTCTTTGTACTATTTCCATAGTCATTCAATGCCTTTAAATAGGTTGAGTCATAAGATATCTGAGCTTTAACTGACCGACTCCTGACTGCAGGTTCATCTAGAATGATGCAGAGTAAATTCTGGTTTGCCGTGGATGGTATTTTCCCACCACTCTCCACTGTAAGTCCATTTCTGCTACTTCGTGTTTTATGAGTTAGATGGTGATGATGATGATGATGATGATGATGATGATGATGATGACAGTCAAAGAAGAATTTATTGAGTACTTAGATGCCAAGCACTTAGCTAGGTACTTCACTTACACATTCACATTTACCCTTCACAAGAACCCTATGAGGTAGATATTATTATTATTATTGATATCATTCCCATTTTACAGGAGGTGAGGCCCAGGTCAGCCAGTGCTCCACCTGACCTTCACACCCAGGTCACCTGACTCTATCCCATGCACTTGTAAATATTGTGCAACCCTCATTTGCTCCAAATCTCTTTTTTGTTTTTTGGTTTTTTTTTTGTGAGGAAGACCAGCCCTGAGCTAACATCCAATGCCAATCCTCCTCTTTTTGCCAAGGAAGATCGGCCCAGGGCTGACATCCACGTCCATCTTCCTCTACTTTATATGGGACGCCACCACAGCATGGCTTGATGTGCAGTCGGTCGGTGCACGCCCAGGATCCGGGCCAGCGAACCCTCGGGCCACCGAAACAGAGCATGCGCACTTAACGGCTGCTCCACGGGGCTGGCTCCGCTCCAGATCTCTTGAGGCTCGTAATCTAACTCCTTCTACTCCATGTCCTAACGGCAGTACAGCGGGCTGTGGGGATTGCTCCTGAACAACACATTGGCGATAATGAAGTAGCATCTGGCCAGGACACCCAATTTTTCTTAAGAAATATGAATTTCTGAGGCTAGGGAAATTCTGCAAAATACAACAAAGTTTATTTCTACTTCCTCTGTACTCTCACCTCTGGCCTCCACTGTGTCCCCAGATCACTCCTCTCATATAGGAAGGTGACCCAAGTTATTGATCAACACTGGGCGTTGGTAACGTGGTACCTCTGTCAGGTGGCACTAAAATATATGCCTATGTGTGGAGGGAGGATTTAAGCTAAAGGAATGTTTCTCAAGTGGTAGAATTTTGTCAAAGCCATAGCAGTTAACAGGTATCATGCTCTTAGTTCCAGGTACTACGTCAAGTTCTTCCTATATTATCCTATTTTTGTCCTTACGTCAACCTTATGCAATAGATACATTGATCCCATTTTACTAATGGAGAAGTGGCAAGTAATTTGCCTCATGTATCACAGCTGGTAAATGGAGAAAGGGAGTTCAAACCCTGGTCTGTTTCATTCTAAAACCACACCTAACCTCTGTAATCCACCTGGATGTAGGTGGTCAACCAGAGGCGCCACCCACTCTGCCTGCATACAGGCCGATCCTGACAAAGAATTAGTTGGGATCTCCTCTCACTCCCAGGGTGATGTTTGCCTCCCATCTGTGATGGGCATCTATCAGGTGGCAGAGGATGACAATGAGTGATTCCTGAACCCTGGCTATGGCTGAGGGATCAATCCAGGGAAATCTCAGACCCAGCTCTCCTTGGGACAGAATTAATCTCTTTCCTTCTTCCATCCTCAGTAGGAGAGGGGCAGGAGATCCTATGCAGGGAAGGAACAAGGACCTACTTATTGAGCACCTACTGAATATATACTCTGTGCTAGGCTCTTTCAGACTTATCTCATGGAGAAGTCATTCCTCTTTTCCTTCCTAGGGATCTGTTGACTAAACATTGTTTTTTGAGAGTAGATGATTGGAAAATAAATCACAGAGAACTCATTTGGCTTGATTTCTGCATAGTCTTTACCACACAAGATAGGGCATTAGATCAAAGCCTGTGTGATGGTTAGTTTTATGTGCCAACGTGGCTAAGCGATAGTATCCAGTTATTTAATCAAGCGCTATTAGGTGTTACTTTGAAGATGTTATGTAGATGTGGTTAATATTTACAATCAGTTGATTTTAAATACAGGAAATTACTCTCAATTATGTGGGTAGGCCTCATCCAATCAGTTAAAGGCATTAAAAACAAAAACTGAGATTTCCCAGAGAGGAAATTCTGCCTTAAGAGTGCAACATCAACCCCTGCCTGAGTTTTCAGCCTGCCCTACAAATTTCAGCTTCCACAATAACATGAGCCAATTCCTTAAAAATAAATCTATCTATGTCTATAATGTGTCATCTGTTTCAGCCTGAAAATTTTGAAACTCTTGAAAGCACTCGGATGGGAGCTGCCAACTCTGGGAGCAACAAATGTTGCATCTGCTTTGTCTCTCGGATCTTATTCTTTAATTCTCAGCATCCCCCAAGGCACTTTTAGGTGTCACCGTCACCTGGCTCCAGAGAAGAGAGACCACGTGGTTCTAAGTACTTCCACTTCTACCCCCATCGAAAGGTTAAAAAAGAACACAGAGCAGCTGAGCAGTTGCCACAGTGGCCTGGAGTTTTGTGTCACTGTAACATTGTGTAGCGTAGACCCCTTAAAGAGGAGACGGGGCTGCCCTCATTGTCTCCACCCCATCCCTAATGCAGATGTGATGATCATAATCACTTTCCTGTCCTCCACGGAAAACACCAGTTAGGGAGGTCTGTGTCACTTTTAGAGTCTCTGTCTCAGGGCCTCAGACATTTGTAGCATTGAGTCAAATTTAATCGGTTTCTCTCTGGCAGATTTAAAGTCCATCGGGTCCTGGGGAAAGATTATCCAAAGGGCCTGAAGATGAGCTTATTGGACTCTCTTCAAAGACAAGTTAGTGAAGAAACTCAGCAGATGAGTGTTCAGCAGGTTAAAGCTCATAAATCTGTCAGCAAACTTTACTGACCACGTACATGAAATCAGGCAAGGCTTTTTTTTTCCTTACCTCCAATGTCATTTTGAATTACGTACTCTGCGTTATGGATAGATCAGCTTCTTCTCAGCTGCTAGTCAGGCTTTTGGAAGACAGGGATAGGTTTTATTTTCATATCAACCTGCTTCTGATTTAGAGTTTAGGGTGATATATAGTTGGGCATCAGGTTAAAAAAATAATCTGTAACAGGTCAGTCAACCCACTTTCAATTATGCTCAACGGGACGTAATTGGTGATATTGACAACACACTGGATGGCATCGATTTTTCCATCCAAGCAGAAAACCTTGGTGACAACTGTCTTTTTCATTCCACTGCCCTATTAGTTACGAAAAATTCTCTAAGGAAAAATTATATTAGTTATAAGTTCTTTGTATGTATCTGTGCTGTTTTCCTGAAAGACTTGACCTTGAGTGTAAATAACTTACCACTTATTGCATGCTGCCTTTGCAGGGCATCCACGCTGTCTTATTCTGATTGTGCAATGCAACAAAGATGCCCAGCTGAGGAGGTGAGAGAGGCTAGAATCCAGAACACTCCGCTTGCTAAGTTGTCCACCTTGAGGAAGGTGCATCTTTTTCCAATTCGTACGAGGCATACGTGGCAGGCCTGCTGAGAGGTTTATACACACCGTTATAATTAATCTGCACAAATGCTGTGCAAGGTGAAGTTATGAATATAGAGAGAGGGAAGAATATGATGTACCCTAGCTGTGGGGTTGGAATTGGTGGTATCAGTGTGAATTCATGATATTTAATAGAGAGAGGGACAGACATAGACATAAATAAATGTAAGTGGTGTGTGTATGTATTATCTAACTCTGTCTACTTGGAATAATACAAACTTGGGCTTATATCTTAACCCTTTGTCCATATGGCTTTGGTCAAATCACTTAGCAATTCTAACCCTCAGCTTCTTCATCCAAAAAAAATAAGATGAAAGAAAGGAAAATGGGGATGGTAATAATATCTACCTCACAAGGCCTGCCGTGTAGGGAGCTGTCCTTCTCAACAAGCCCAGGGCATTGTGACAGCATTAGATCAGAGCCTGGACCAGCAAGGACAATCTGATCATGAAATAACACAGAAAGCCTGTCCCTGCAGAGACACTGCCTGGCTGAGCTTCCAAGAGAGGACCCGTTTGGCGCAAAGTAGACCTGTCTCATTGGGCTGCAGTTTTCTTAAAGAGCGCCCTCTACTTGTCCTGATGATCCATCCCAATCACTGCGAGAAACTATTTGCTTTTGCAGAAATGATTTTGCTTTGCCTTTGCTTTTTATAAACCCATTTTCACTTGCAGTATAATTAGACCAGAGGAAGACGGCTGATTATATATCTTTAGCTCAATTAAACCGAAGTTTTGCTTACAAAATTTCTGCTTATAAATATTTCCCCAGGAACATTTGTGTTGAGAGGAGTAAATCTCCTTGTATATTTTTAAATACTTTCAGAAAGACCACCTAGTGTTCCAACTCTATTTTATAATTTCTAACTTATGATTCATGCTTTTCAAAGCATACTATATTCACCGTATCACTGGATCCTCGGTCAACAGGATTATTATTTCCACTTCCCAGATTAGGAACAGTAAATTCAGGAGTTTGTGACTGAGCAGCCACAGGAATGACATAGGACTTGAGGCTACTATTTCCCAGTGCTTCAACTTTACCATATTGTGACCCATGAAAGATGCTTCATTTCATTATGTAACGATAATAATACTGGCAAAAGTAATAATAAAATACCTTTAAAATGCTTTGTGTCCAACATTTTTCTTCTATTTCCCCTCCAGCCTTCTGTTCCCATGAAATGTATTTCAGTACCATGTTTTATTAACTTTAAATAAGTTTACAAGAGGGAGTATTCAACCAAAACAACCCTAATGGGCTAGAAACATAATATAATAACCTCTTTTCACCCAAATTGTTAGAGGAGTTAATTGGACCTGCATAGCCACCAGCTAAATGCTTTGGTTTAAGCATAAGGTGAATGTAATTTCCTCTGAAAACATTCTTTTGCAGAAGCAGTGCAGATGGAGGAGAAGAAGGGAGGATTCTGAGTGGAGCTTCAAAAGATCAATTGAGTTCCTTGCTCTTGCTAGATAAACAAAGGAGCAAATAATAATTTTCTTAAGTTTGCTTAAATATATCTGTTTGCGTGTGTATATGTATGTAAGATAGATAGATAGAGAGATAGATAGATAGATAGACAGACAACAGATAGATAGATAGACAGATAGATAGATAGATAGATAGATATACATCTTTCCAATTGAAACAGTCAAAAATAAAGAAATCACAAATTTTATAACGGAGTTGAACTCAGCCAAAATCAGCTGGTTGGGCTCACTCTGTTCCCTGCCCCCAACCCCTGATAAACATTGTCCCTAAAAGTCTAAATACTCTAGGAGGGTTTTTCCTTTTGTAATTTGTGTGTGTGTGTGTGTGTGTGCGAGGAAGATTAGCACTGAGCTAACATCTGTTGCCAATCCTCCTCTTTTTGCTGAGGAAGATTGGCCCTGGGCTAACATCCGTGCCCATCCTCCTCCGATTTTTTTTATATGTGGGATGCCTGCCACAGCATGGCTTGATAAGCAGTGTGTAGGTCTGCTGCCGGGATCTGAACCTGTGAACCCTGGGCTGCCAAAGCAGAGCATGTGAACTTAACCAACACGCAACCCAGCCGGCCCCACTCCTTTTGTAATTTTTGCCACTTGGGCACATCTACCTCTCTCAAAATAAACCCAAAAAACAAAAAAACCTTAAAATTCAGTGATTTAGAACTGGTCCAATTCAAATCAGTGGTTGCTAGTTGCCTGATGTATTAGAAATCGAGTGTATTGATTTTTAGTCCCTCCCACTGCTCAATGGGCTCCCAATGTCTGACAAGCCTCCAATCCTGCTTACCTCATGAGGTCAAGCCAAGGTTGCATGACAATGGACTTTTAAACTTAAAGTAGTGCTAAAATGTTAGAAACTCATATGGGGATTTGATTCAACAATAACATTGACACGTAAAAAACATATAGAAGGGGAAGTTATTTTAAACAACAACCTGCTTTCAATCACTCTGGGAGCATTGTTTACATCCTAAAATGAAAAGCTTTCAAGGTTCATTCACTAAAGAAGGTGCTCTCTGTGGAACATTTTCTGATAACACTTGGTTAATCAGTGTTTTGCCTTTTAATTCTACCACATAATTCACACACCACATAATTCTTACTTTCACAAATTCAAATTGATCACCATTCAGTTAGTGTATATTAATAAGCCTTATTTGGCAAGCCTCAGATTTTGAAATTTGTATTAAGCACATACTTCCATCATGTTCTGGAAAGAACGCTTCTCTCTATACATCTTCTGAATTTTTTTTTTTTTTGAGACTTCCCAAAGTAGAGAAGGTGGGGTAATTGTGTCCTCACTCATTAGTTCAATACTTTTCACGGCAAAAAGCACTGTCACATGTTTTACAAACACTTTGGGTTTGAGCTTTCATCATGAGATCTTTTATTAACATATTACTCAATGCCTGGAACCCCATTTATGTGTCAAGAAAAAATTGATAACCCTGCTACTCATCTGCTCTCCTTGCTGTGTAAATATTCAACATACTCTGTATAAGCAACGTGAAACCTCATCTTACCAAAAATCTCTTCCCAAACATGTAATTACTTAGAATGTATGTGAGATTGGGCTACAAGTTACAAGGGATAGAAGAAAGGTAATTGTCAACTTCATGCTAACAATAACAATGATTATAAAGATATTTGTACAGCTTAGAACCTAGAAGGTGAGATGAGCTCTACATATAAAACTATTAATGAATAAAAAAAGTGTATGATCAGGAAGTGCAATGGGAGGAAGAAATAAATCAGTGAAGAACATGACACTTGGGGAAGGTGAGATATGAAGTAAGCCCTATGGAATCAATAGGATTTAAATAGAATAAAACATAGAAAGAACACTTTTCAGATTGGGCTTGAGGGATGTAACTACAGGAACAAACTTTGTTGATGACTTTGGCTGAGTATATGTAGTCTGCTACTCTTTTTTATATTTTCTTTGCTTAGGGGTAAACTCAGTTACATGAATGATGTGGGTCCTTTCTGTTTTTATGTTATTGTAGTAGACACTTATTGTTTGGTCTGATTTCAGACCACCTTCTTCCAGGAAAAGTGTTCCTATTCTTCTTGAAGCCTTTCTTTCTCCACACTCCTCCAACTAGGTCATTTATTTGATATTTTCTAAACAGATACCATTTGTTCATATGGCCCTGCCCTCCTGGCCACATTTGATTGATCCAAAAATGGGTGCCTGACCCAAGCTGGGCCAATGAATCTTTCCTCCTGGATTTTTGGACTTGGAAGTAGGAAGAATATTTGTCTAGTCTCTCTGGTACTGAAGCCAGAAGATGTAAACCTGGGGAGATCTTGGCAGTCATGTTTTTGGCCAGAGGAGAAAGCTACTCTGCAATAAAGAGAAGGGAGACTGACATGACACATACAAGGAAACAAACAAGGGAGAGTGAGAACATCCTGATGGTTCTATTATTATGCAGGTCCAATCACAGCCTTGTTCTTGGGTTCTTGATCCAATATTTTCTCATGAAAATGTTCACATACATATAAATGTTGAAATAATTGTATGGTAAACACTCATATCCACCCCCTAGATTCTACAATTAACATTTTGCTTTATTTTCCTTATCACATATCTATCTATTCATCTCTTATCCATAAAGTCATCTTATTTTTCATGTATTTTAACTTAAGTTGCAAACATTACTACACTAAACCCCTAAACACTTTAGCATATATATAATTAAGCAGAGTCTAATTATTATTTACTTTTATTGAGGTGAAATTCACACATAGTGAGACACACAGATTTTAAGTGTAGCCTTCAATGAGTTTTGACAAAGTCATATATCTGTATAACACAAGTCCCTATTCAGACACCTAGTATTTTCTGTAAATGTTTCCCTTTCTGCTTAAGATAATTCAAGGCTTTCTTTCCCACTTACAAGCAAAAAAGTCATAGTTATACTTTAGCAAATTCACAGCTGAATTGGGAATTGGACGCTCTTAGTCTACTTGGGCTGCTATAACAGAATACCATAGACTGAGTGGCTTAAACAAAAGACATAGTTCTCATAGTTCTGGGAGGATCAAGATCAAGGTGTATGCAGATTCAGTTCCTGGCGAGGGCTTTCCTTCTGGTTTGCAGACAGCTGCCTTGTTACTGTGTCCTCACGTGGCAGAGGGAGAGAGTGAACTCTGGTTTCTCTTCCTTTTTTTATAGGACACTGATCCCCTTATGGGGCCCCCCGTCTCACAACCTCATCTAAACCTAATTACCTCCCAAAGGCCCCGCTTCCCAATACTGTCACATTGGGGGTTAGGTCTTCAACATATGAATTTGGGGAGGACACAAGCATTCCATCTATATCATGGATCCAGGGATCAAAGGCCTTTGTTAGTCCATAAGTTGCCTTTTTGCAAAGTAGAAAAAGACTCCTGCTCTGGCCAGATGCAGCCTCGCGGTCTCAGGAGCGTAAGAGGAACGGGGCTGGATTTCAGCCCCTAGAGACTATGCTTTACAGTAAATGTGCACAAACACACATGGGAATCGTACAGAGATCCTAGATCCTCAGCCTGAGGCATAAGCCCTACTTTGGCTTAACATTTCCCTTCTATTTCCCAAACATCATAATTTTAATTTAATGTGGCTTTGTCACTGCCCATAGCACCATGGGGTGCTCACCAGAAGAAGCTGTCCCTCCTGATCTCTATAACAGTCCACAGAGAGGAGACTTTTTATGGGGTGGGGTGGTACTGGATGTGAGGGTGTTGTAGAGGAGAAATAGTATGTGCTCACAAGCACAAGGTGCCTGTTTATCTCTGGTCTTGTGACTCAAATCATCAGAACAGGAAAAGATAAGCTGGTGACCAAATTCTGAATGTGTTTTTTGACCACATTATAATTGGCCACCAAATAATGTTCCCAGAGATGCTGCAAATTGGTATTTACACATGAAATTGCGAACATTGAGGACGTCATAATGCAATCAGAAAGCAACAGCCGTGAAAGTTATGCCTGGGTAAGTCTGGTGGTGCTTCAGGGCCTCTACAAATAGATAATGCCTCCCCGAGGCCAGACATAGGTTTCTGGAAGCACAAAACAAGATAATTGTAACTCAATACAGACAACCAGAAAATTATCCAAAATAAGGAGCTGTTTTTCTACGAGACTTGGATAAAGGCCAGGCATTTTCTCCCACGAGGAGTGATAGTGGGGAAGATCTTCAGCATAAATAATTGCCCATCTTTATAAACCTTATAAATCTTTATAAGCCTTTCCAGAGGAAAAATATAATTCAGTGTTCAGTCCAGGGAAGGAAGAACACATTTCACTTATGGAAGAGATACTTAGTCTGCAAATTGCATTTGGAGACATGGAACAGGGAGGAGCAGGCTTACCTGGAAAATAAAAGCTCTCATTTTTTTCAAATTTAAAGATATGGAAACCAGTCTCATAAGGGGTAGGGGTGGGGGGACTGGGAATCCCTCAGTCAGTCAATTACCATTTTTGTGCCAGCAGGTAGAAAATGCAGACATTTAAGAAAGCAGGCCTGCTCCACACTGAATGCCATCTCTTTGCATCCCCATAGCCACTGTTCAGCTCTTCCTTGTCTCTTATCCTGTGTGTTACATTAGCCTCCGAAATATGTGCTTGATCTTAATCTTTCCTTCCTGGGCTCTTCCAGTCAGAGGCATTTTTCTCAATCACAAAAGATGAGAAGCCTTCTAGAGGAAGGTGGTTAAGAACTGGGACTCACAGTTAGACTGCTGCTGGGGTTCAAATCCGGCCTCTGTCACTTCCTTACAGGATACCTTGGTCATGCTGACCAACTTTTTGTACTTGTTTCCCCTTCCCTGACCTCTGGGTAACAATACTCTCGTAGGGTTGCAGTACTGCAGGCAGGTAATATACGTAGAACAGTGGTCAGCGCTGGTAAACATCCAGTAATTACAAAACGTTATTATGAAGTCACTCCCCAGGATAAAACGCTCCAATGGCCTCCCACTACCTTACCAGTCCAGTCCAAATTCCTGACAGTGATGCCAAGGCCTCTCGAAATCAGGCTTTAGCCTCCTTCTCCCCCTCAGCTCCTGCCATGCCCACCTCAACTCCCATCAGGCTCTCAGAACTCCATTTTCTTAACTTGTCACATACTCTCGTTCCTCTGAGCCCTGCGTATGCTGCTCCCTCTGTCTGTAACTCTTTCTCCTTTACACTCAGTTATCAGTTACTTATCCTTCAAGAGGAGGCCTTGAGAATTTAGTGGTTAGAAGTCTTGAGAATTGAACAGCCGGGGTTTAAATCTTGGCTCTAATAGTCATCCACCAGGTAATCTTGGGTAAATTAAGCTAATTTTCTGTGCCTTAGTTTCCTCATCTGTAAAATGAGCTTAATGCCTGCTATGGTTTGAATGTGTCCCCCCAAAATTCGTATGTTGAAAGCTAACCCCTAAGGTAATCATAGTAGGAGATGGGGCCTTTGGGAGGTGATTAGGTCATGAAGGTGAAGCCCTTATAAACGAGATTATTGTCCTTACAAAGGAAGCCCCAGAGAGCTCCCTCATCCCTTCCACCATGTGAGGACACAGCGAAAAGACATCATCTGGGAACCAGGAAGCAGGCTCTCACCAGACATCAAATCTGACAGCACCTTGATCTTGGACTGCCCAGCCTCTAGAGCTGTCAGAAATAAATTTCTCTTGTTTATAAATGACCCAGTCTGTGGTACTTTGTTACAGCAGCCTGAATGGACTAAAACAATCCCCCCATGGCATAGTTACAAGGATTAAGTGAGACATTGAGCACAGGGACTCAGCAAAGGGTCTGGTACACATAAGTTAACATACCTGCAATTGCAACACTGATCTTCTCTCTGTGCTCCCAAAGCCCTTTTTATATACATTGTCATGATATTTATTAAATTTTAGGCTACCACTTGATCACAGATCTGTTTCTGCATGAACACATATCTGTGTGAATGAGGGTCTCGTGTTGTATTCATCTCTGTAGGCTTGGTGCCCTGCACAATCCCAAGAACAACATAAGTGCTTGAATATGTGTTGGATACATGGATGGATGGATGGATGGATGGATGGATGGATGGATGGATGGATGATGAAAAAGAAGCAGATAAGCAATCCATATTTAAAAGATGATTATCAAAAAAGGGCAGTATATACCTTTAAGCTTAACAGATAGTCCAGGCTCTCAGTGCTATAGAGGAGGGAGAGACCTCTATGTGCCCAAGCATCAGGAAGCCTTCCTGGATGAAGGGGAAACATGAACTGGGCCTTGAAGGGTGGATAGGTATGGGAAGTGGCCAAGGATCCTCTAAGTGACAGTAATGCAGAAATCTATAAAGATATTTCTCAAAAATTCTAAAACAGATAATTTTCAAATAATTAGGAGATAAAGCTGGATGAGAGAGCATGGATAAACATAAAATATGATTAGAACAAAACTGCCAAAATCTATTACAAAACGGATTTAAAGCAAATATATTTAGTGGAGATTGCAACCACTATTTAGAAAAACATATTTATCTGTTACAAAGTAACATTATCTTAGTTTTCTGCATGATCTACTAGGCAGACCAAGTGGCCAAACACACGCTATGCTGTAGTAGTTAGTGCAGGCCACTTACTGAAATAAATAAATCCCAAAATATAAGTGGTCAAAGACAATAATAGAGTATTTCTTGCTGAAGTAACAACCCAAAGACTATGTTCGTGGTTGGTGGGTGACTCTCCCCCCTGGGATGACTCAGGGACTCCTGTGGTTCTGCCACCCATCATGGTCTTACTGTGACCCATCATTTAAAAGAAGAAGAACATGGAGAACCATGCTGAAGGACTTTTATGGACAGCCCTATGATTGAGGCACTGCTCTTCTGCTCAATTTCCATTGGCAAGAATATAGTGACATAACCTTGCTTGACCACCCAGGAGGCCAGAAATGATGTCTAGCTGTGTGCCTAGGAAGAAGAGGACCTTGGCTTTACTGAGCAACCAGCAGAGTCAGCCATGGGACCACCTGGTTTTGCCAATGAGTGCTTCCCCTTCACCCTCAATTATTTCCCTCCTCTTCTCCAAATGACATCACAGTGTCATCAGTACCCAGTGTCTAAAACTCTAGTTTATATATTTCCTGGTTTAACTATTAGACTATATGATTTCCATTAAGATATTTGCTCCTAAGAGTAAAACAGCCTGCACGTGCTAACGTTGTAAGCAGTCGATTCAGGAGCTGAGTGGTCTCATTTTCAAATGAGTGATGCCTACTAATCTGTAAATTAAGAATTTAACTTTTTTGCAAAAATCTCTCCTCATTATTTATCATTATTAACATATCCCTGGATAATCAAGATTTGACTATAATAACGACTATTTATTGAGTGTATATTGTGCTCCAGATTGGTGCTTTGTGCTATACAATCTTAGAGCAAAACCATGATTCAGTGCCTATTAGTTCCTATTTTAAAGTGAGAAAGCTCAGGTGCAGAGAGGTTTAGTGACTGATCAAGGCCTCTTTCCTAGTAATTGTCAGAGCTGATATTTGAATTCAGGTTGGCTGGTCTCTAGAGCCCACATCCTTTATTGCGTACCATATTTCCTCCATTAATAGCATTCCTTAGGTTGGAGATAAAAGGATTACACCGCAATCATGATCCTTCATGGTCATAATGGGAATTTAATCTTCTTCTGCCCAATCCGCAATCTACATGCTTCAATTTCATCATGGAAGCAGTGAGGTAATCCAGTTTTTCCATGCAAAGTATTACTGTTTTGTATATTTGTCAGACCTGCTTTTTGAAAGTGATATGAGTGATTTATAATGAGCATATTGGCTCTGTACTGGGACAGGGATGGGCTGGGGCAACAATTGTTCATGGTGGTAGCATAAGTTTCTTCAAGAAATCATAAGGCATGATCCAGGGCCTGTCATGATGGGGAGAGAGCAACTAAAGGATTCAAATTCATTTCTGATGCAAAATCGGAATGAGATGATGCATGTAGTTATAGAGATGTCTTGAAATAAATGGAAAAATGTGTTTGTTAAATAACTTTACATTTATGAACCACGTGGCCTATAGCGCGCTATTAAATATTATTTTTATTAGCCATTTATGTTAAAAGCATCAATTTTTAAAATATGAAAATTTAAAATATGCCATAATCTTCTAACTTCTCTTGGGATTTCTCCATATTTTTTCATATACTGGTATGGGCATAGGAAAAAAAGAGGTAGACCAGGCTTCCCTCAACTTCTGGAAAGCATGATTCTATTAGCCCTCAACTCCTGGAAAGCATGATTCTATTAGGTGGGGCCTCAACACCTCTTAGGACTGTGAAAGTTTCTGAGTGTGACTATTTGTTGAGAGTATCTTAAGCTGGATGTGACCTGGGTACCCTGGGAACATGCAGCTACATGCCTATGATTCTCCTGTGAGCTGAGCACATAGGAGACCTATGCACACCAGGTCCACAGAGGACACAAGCTCTGAGAGTCAGTGATTAGTCTAAGTCATGCTCTGTATGTTTACACTATAAGCACAAAGAAAAATACATTGTATAATTCAAATACTCTGACATTTATTGACATTTATTTTACGGGCCAGAATATGATCCATCTTGGCAAGTGTTCCACGTATATTTGAAAAAACTCTGCTGCGCAACATTGAGAGGAGTGTTCTATAACTATCAATCAGGTGCAGCAGGTTGAGACTGTCAGTTAAGTCTACTATATCCTTACTGATTTTCTGCCTACTTTTTCTATGAATTATGGAAAGATGGATATTAAAATCTTCAACTATCATCGTGCATATTTCTCCGTGCGATTCTAACAATTTTTGCTTCATGTATTTTAAATCTCTGTTATTAGCTGCATAAATGTTTAGAATTGCTGTGTCCTCTTGATAAAAAATTATCATCATGAAATGAACTTCTTTATCCCTGGTAATATTCTTTCCTCTGAAATCTATTTTGTCTGGTATGAATATAGTTGCTCCAACTTTCTTTTGATTCATGAAATGGCAAGCCACAGACCGGAGGAAAATATTTGCAAACCATATGTCTGATACAGGACTTGTATCTAGAATTTATAAAGAACTCTCAAAATTCAATATTCAGAAAACAAATAACCTAATATTTTAAATGGGCAAAAGTTTTGAACAGATACTTTACTACAGAAGACACACAAATGGCAAATATGCACATGAAAAGATATTCAACATCAGTACTCATCAGGGAAATGCAAATTAAAATGACAGTGCAATCTCACTTCACACCTATTAAAGTGGCTGAAGTTAAAAAGACTGACCACAACAAGGTGGAAGGATCTGGAGGAACTGAAACTCTCATGCACTGCTAGTGAAGGTGTACATGGGACAACCACTTTGAAAAATGTTTTGGCAATTTCTTATGAAATTAAACATATACCTACAATATAATGCAGCCATTCCATTCCTGGCAATTTACCCAAGAGAAAAGAAATATTATATTATGTTCATACAAATATGAATGTTCAAAGCAACTCTGTTTGTAATAGCCAAAAAATGGAAACAATCCAAATATCCATCAAGAGATGAATGGATAAACAAACTGAGGCATATACAGACCATAAAATATTAGTCAGCAAAAAAAAACAAAGAATGAGCTATTGATGTAGACTATAGCATTGATAAATTGCAAAATAATTATGCCAAGTGAATGTAGCCAGACAAAAAAAGAGTACATGCTTTACAATTCCAGTCAAATGAAATCTAGAAAATAAAAACTAATCTATAGTGACAGAAAGCAAATCAGTGGTTGTCTGAGGATGGGGGGTTGTGGGGAAGGATAAGCAGGAGGATTGCAAAGTAGAACAATGAATTATTTGGGGGTAAATTGATGGATATGTTCATTACCTTGACTGTGGTGATGATTTGACAGGTGTATACATATGTCAAAACTCATCAAATTGTAAACTTTAAATATATTCAGTTTATTGTATGTCAGTTATAACTCAATAAAGCTATTTAAAAAAACAGTTTGATATCTACCCAAGAAAAATGAAAACATATGTCCACACAGAGAGTTGTAAATAAATGTTTGTGGCATTATTAATAATCACCAAATATTAGAAACAACCTGAATATCCATCAACTGGTGAGTGAATAGACAAAATGTCATATGTCCATACAATGGAATGCTATTCTGCAATTAAAAGTAATGAACTACAAATACATATTATGACATGGATGAAACTCAAAAACATTGTGCTCAGCGAAAGAAACCAGACAAAACAAACCACATATTATATGATTCCATTTATATGAAGTACCCAGAAAAGGCAAAGCTATAAATACAGAAAGTAGATTAGTGATTGCCTAGTGAGGGGATGTGAGAATGGAGATTAATAGCAAATATACAGTAGTGATCTTATTGGGGTGATGAAAATGTTCTAAAACAGATTTTTGGTGATGGTTGCACAACGTGGTAAGTTTACTAAAATAAATAATTCCAAATTCTGAACCCGTTGTCCCAATTCTTTCTCAGCTCATGGTGAACTCCCAGAGTAGGTCTGCATAATTGGAAGCAAAACTAGGGGAAACTTAACAGAAGGAGCTGCAGCAGTTGAGATACCGCACTGTGCACTAATCGAGTAACTCCTCTGACTAATGCTGTTACCTTGAAGATGTGATCTGGGAAGATAGATATTCGAACAAAGCACACATTAAAAGAATATGGCCATGAAAATGAACTGCAGGTATTTCAGAAAATTAGAAGGGAGAACAAACTTCTCCATGGCTAGTATGCCAGGTTGGCACATATCAGGGGATACTGCTACCATCTTAGTATATTAAGAAATGTAAATTCTGAAAAAAACATGAGGGCAATGAAAGCAGGGAAGTTATGTTGTAACATAGGTCTTAGTTTTTATGTATGCCATGAAGACAAGAAAAAGAAGAAAAGGGCAATCTTTTTTTGTTCTGGAAGTTTTTCTTCTCTCTCTGATGGTGAATATAAATTTCACCTCTAAAATGGAAAGGCGAAGACATACAAATATAATTTTACGCACTTTTGGGTCATCCAGTAGGAAAGTTTATAGACAGGCGGAAATTACACCATGTCTTTCTGGGATTTCTGCCTCACAGAAATAGTGTGGTATTATATTTATACGCAAAGCAATGGGGATTTTGCTGGTGGTGAACTCAGTGAGAAAGGAAGTAGAGCGACCTCAAGGATAATGGTTGAAATTAACCTCAGCACAGCCTCGCTATCCAATGACATTGACTCCTTGTGTTTGCAGGAAAGCCAGAATTCAATCACCAGCACTAAACCTAGACAATATTTGTCTGATTAAAATGAAAGCAAATGAGAAGCTTCCTTCACAGAGGATGCGCCAACAAAGCTAAGGGGAAAGCCTGGTGAGGGCCTGTCTAGGGTCCTCAGGAACAAGGCTCTGTGCTTATCCAGATCTCTGTACCCTCTGCACTTTGAGTGCTGCTTATACTCAACTATGGAGATTTACTTTTCTTTGCCCCTGAAAAGAAATACATCTCTGGAAAGAGCAGAGAGAACAGTAACTCTACAGGAGATGGTGAATGCACTGATTGTGCTTCAAAGCAGATCCAGCCAGCAATGCAACAGGAGCCTTTGCTTTTGAAAATATATGAACAGAAGCACCAGCAGTGCTTGAATGTGAATATTGTCTGAAGTGCTTAAAATGCTACTTAATAAAGATATAGAATAGATCCAAGCATCTCCATCAGATTTACTTTGCTTTTATATTCTAGGGCTGGACAATTTGAGTCACTTTCAACAGTTTGAATGGAAGATAAATTATCCTGTTCAACGTTGGTCTGATGCTCACAAAAATGTTGTAGCTAAAGATGAAGCAGTGGCTAATATCTATACAAGGGCAGAACATTCAGTACACTGATAAATTGAGGAAAACATTGAGTAAATTAATGAATAAGGGGTCTGCTTTGACTTCTGCTGTGAAGGGTAATTCATTCATCTTATGTTTGGGTTAATTACAGAAATATAATCTAAGTGGACTCCTACTGTGAAATGATAAAATGCATGATGTTATTACAAAAATATGGGAATATCCTCACATTTTAATTTAATAATAGACACTTGCAGCTTTAATTAAGGGAGATCATCTCACTGATAAGAAAGAGTTGGTTTCGACCAATAAAAGTGTGACGAGTGAATTCGCTCTTATTGTTCTCTGCTCTGGATTTAAGAGAGCCATTGGTCTCTGGTTGTGATTCTCATTGGTGATGCGCTTGTCACTGGCCTTCATGTTTGAGGACGATGCTGTTGATGGTGTTGCCATCGGTGTGGCGTCTGATGGGTGCTCACCTGTTCTTTTCATATCCTTCTCTGTAGCCAGAGCTACTGCTAAAGAGGCTTTGTTGTAACCAACTTTGATACTTGGACTCCTGATGGACCAGAAACACGTGTTCAGGCTCAGGTGCCCCATACCTCTCACTTTCACATTACGCTGGCCTGGTTATTGCTTTGATTTCCCACATGTCTCCAGCATGGCTTCCATGTTATAGGCAAGGGGATATCTTTAAGTTGTTGCTACTCTTTTGACTACTGCTCACCCTTCGGCTGTTTAGATAGAAATGCAGTGAGTCAAGCAATCATAGACCATTCTGATGGACTGTAGGCATTTCAGAAAAAAAGTTAGAGAGGGGAGCAAATATCACAATGGCTCAGTACCCTCGATCAATAAAGCTGCTCAATACTCCTTTACATTAGCTAGAAGAAAGCTGAAAATTAAACTTGTAACTCACTCTCATGAGGAGCAACAGCCTCTATGTTAATCATCCTACAATGAGTGGAATATTAAACAAATTCCCTGGGTCAAAATATTAGGGTTTGTATGAGAATTAAATGAGATGAACACTTATAAACCATCTAGAACCATGTCTGGTGCAAAATAGATGCTCACTGAATATTCGCTTTTATGGTTATTTTTATTAATGTGTGGATGTCTTTGTATCAGAAAAAATCACCTTCAATTCTAGAATTTGAGGCAACATTGTCTTGGCTAAGGGATTGTCCCTAAAGGAATAAAATATACAGTAGTTGAGTTGGGTTGCCTAAGTGGTTCTCCCTAGTGAGGGGTCCTATGTGAAAGAATAGGTTTAAGGCTCTCAAAAAGTAGCATCCAGGAGAATAAAGAGGGCAACGGAAGGAGTGAGGGGTGGAAGTAAAAGGAATCCTTCCTCCAACCAGCTTTGCTAGAAAGAGCCAGGATACGCAGGAGTGAGGCACCACATGAATGCAACATTTGGTGAGTGTGTGATGGGGGTGGTGAGGGAGTGAACCCCTTTCTGCAGACAGAGCATGGCACTGGGATGTGGTCCTAAAGGGTAAGGGAAAAAGAAGATACAGACATTGTTGGAACTAAGTTGTGGCTCTCTCTCTTGACCGTGAAGGTCCACTACTCTGACCCCCATCACCGTCAGTTTCCCTACGGTGATCTGTTTGGGAGAGGCCAAAACCAAATTGATTTGGAGGGGTCATGAGGCAAGGCTGTCTCAAGATACAACAGACAGGGAGTAGTCAAATCCCCATCACACTCACATTCCTTTCTACTGCCCACAGTGTTACCAGCTCACCTCGGGCCGCCATTATTTTTTCTTAGGCATTGTCACTGGTCCTTGATCCTAGACGCAGGCCGTACAAGGTGTTCTTTCTTGCAAATTTCCTGATGGAATTAAGGTTCTCTTTAAAAAGTTGTTTCCCAAATCCCTTTGAGGGGTTTACAACAAATTACTTACAAGATGAATGTGCCTGCAACTTAATAATAATAATTAACATTTATTGAGCACATCTCAGGTGCCAGGCCCTGTACTAAGCACTTCCCGGGCTTTCTCTCATTTAATTCTCATAATCACTCTTTCCAGTCTTTCTGGAAATATCTTTTTGTGGGGGAAAAAAAAACAACTCTTTAAAAATACTTTCCTAAAATCCCCATGCTTCCCAACTCACTACTTCTCATAATGATTTTGCTCCATTTTCCATGAACACCCTCAATTCTTCCCAACTGCAGGAACAGTTCACACTGCAGACACACCCTGTAAGTCCAAGAAGCTCGCAGTACCCTACGGGCAAGGTCAAGGAGAAAACAGGAGGCCTCAAGGCACTCAACCCAGCTTTCAGCTCTGTACCTGCTTCTAATCAGAGATTTCCCCAAATTACCTATGACCTAAGCCACTCAAGTTAGAAAAATGTCTCATGAAATTGGTATGTGGAGGAACTCAGCCAGCTCCCTCAATACAGCCCTATTTCTGTTTCTACAGGTCACATAGTGTATATTCATCCCACAAATATTTCTCTTACTGCATCTCTATCTGTAAATGCTCAACAATACTATATGTGCAAAGACCATTTAATAGAATGCCAACACTGGCTTTGGAGTTTAAAATTTTAAAAAGCAACAACTAAGAGCTGCTATGACTCATAAAATATACAATAAGGGGTTTTAAGTAAGACTGGAAAATAGGAGGAAAATCTGTGTTCTTAGCAGGCAAAATATTCATGATATTTTTAATAATAATGAAACAGAAGACCTCCATAAGGCAAGACTGAAATCCATTTTGCATGTGAAAAAAAATACGTTACATTTAATTTGTTCAGGTCCCTTTGGTTTTATGTTTCTTATTGAAAAGTTTGAAGATGCCAAAAGTATAATAAATAGTTGAGGGGAGGTGTGGAAAAGGGAGCCAAATTTCCCTATAAGACTAGGCAAGGTAAGAAATCTTTATGCGAGAAGTAACTGCCCTCTTTTCTTCATGAATTCAGTTTTGTTTTATTTCCAGAAGGCAAAAAGGAAAACTAAATATTGGCTCACTTGCCTTTATTTATATAATCTATAATATCCTGGAAGTATGTACATTGAAGGGAGTAGTTTGTTTCTCATCCTAACTGACGAGGTTTATCTAATTCACATTAGGGAGGTAGAAAGGGAGAGAGGGAGGAAGATGAGTATTTTTAGTTTTTAAAAGGAAATATGATTATTGTTTTCAAATACCAAATGAATTTGTCCTATGGGAGATGGATTAAACTTACTGCATGTGCTTAAATAATGAGGGGTATTTATAGGCATGAGACTTCAATAAGGAAGAATACAATATTGCAGTTGCTAGTTTCAGTTTATCCTCCAGTCAAGTCTCAGGTCCCTAAAGTTGGGATCACATGCCTCTTATTCACTGCTGTGTTCCCGCTGCTAGTACAGTAGGCTTTAATAAACGTTTAAGGAGCGGCATAACTATACAATGGTGAGAGCCATCCAGTCATGGAAGCAGTGAGCTCTCCATCCCCAGAGATGCTCCAGCACTGCTTATACATGTGGGATTGGTGCAGAAATCCGAGTATGAGGGAGGGGTTGAACTAAATAGCACAGGATGCCTGATCTAATTCTGATCTTCTAGGATTCTATTAATTTAGAATATCTGTTTTGCCTCTGAGTAACTATGCCTATTACACAGTGTTTAGGGAAAGTTCCCTCTCCCTCTACAAAAAATTCCTCGAGGAATGAGTTGTAATTCCATGGCCCATAGTGAGGATGGGGAGCTGAGTGCTTTTCCCTAGGTTCTTGTTATGTTTCAAGAAACCTGATGACTCTCCTTCTACCCCATCACCTTCTTCTTGACTAAACCTTCCCCTGTTACCTGTATTTCAGAAAGTGCAGGTTATTGAGGCCAGTTAAAGAAGCGTCACTCCCTGGGAGGTTAATTTTCTTTCTAAATGATACCTAATTATGAGTCTTCTACAGGAGATTCACCATGGAAATTGGGCCGTAGTCCACAGAATCATGTTATTGAGTGTTCCTTGTGTGTTGCAGCTAAGCGCCATCTGACTGCTGGACATTGCTGCGATGTGTGTGAGCTGCACCTTGCATGGATCAGCAGAGTCAGAAGAAAGCAATAAAGACAGCAAGTAGCTCAGTACCTGCTGGGTTCCCAGATCTTTCTCTTTGAGGGACAAAATCACACCATTTGGAATTTCTAAGAAGTAGAAATATTTTGGTGTTGGAAGACATGCCCAAGTCAGCCACCCAGCATTGTCTGTCTCCTTGAGAATGGCTCTCATTAAAACAATCCCTGTGCAGTTTCCTAATCTACTTGGAAGTGATTGTGTATCATTTTGGGTATTTGCTTGCTCACTTCATCTCCCATGTACATGTTGATTGGCAGAAATGCAATATTTACTGTTTTCATTTATTCTTAATTTAAAATTTTATTGGCTTTTGGGAGAAAACAGAATTAACAATTTGCAGGAAACAGTGAGTTTAGAATACTAAATATTTGCAAAGGGGGAAATACATAAGGCATCAGAAGAGAACATCTAATGACAGAGGGAAATGGATCTGGTCCAAAAGCATGCTCACGTATCTGCAGACTGACTTACACAAGCTCTCTTAGAAGGGAGAAAAAGGGGGAGAGAATATATGTACTTTATTTCTTCTAGTATTTAACCTTTTAATGGTATGTCAGATAGGAATTAAATTATTCTGATTTGACAAATGGAGAAACTGAGGTACTAAATAGTCAAGCAACTTGCTCAATATCATAACTTAGTGACTGAATCTAGAGCATTGATTTTTAAGCTCTTTGGGGTTATAGAAATGATTAAGAATTCTTGGAAAGACTTCTCTCCAAGGTATGGGGAAAGTGTAGCATTGCCCTAGCTGGCAAATTTTTGTGGTTCATTTCCGGGGATTCCCAGACCGCTGAAGGCCTGGGACTCTGTGGTAAGGATTTTTCCTCACCTGAGAACCATTTCCCAGTCTCCTGATTCCATGTAGTTTCTGGCACCCTGTGGGGGGCACTAAAACTGGGGTATTTTGTAAATGCATTTGAAGGTCATTCACAAAATGAATCATGAACGTCCTTAAAATGGCTAACATGCTTATGCTCTTGATCTGAAATCTCTAGAAAGTCACCTAGGTTGTGGATTAAAAGCCTCTCTGTTGCTGAAGACTTAGAGCCAGGATTCCTAAGCGCAGGTCGGTGGGCCAGAGCAGGCCTTTGGCAAAGCTTTCTCCAGTTCACAGTGAAATAAAAAAAATAAAAACAAGTGAGTTTTTCGTATATATAACTTTAGGATTTCTGAAATTATGTCTTTCCCATATTTTTGGTGATAAACAGTTTTGCAGGGTTTTTTTTCTGTTTTGAAGGGAATGGTGGTGTTGAGAGCTTACGAGTTCAACAGTCCAGGAGTCCAATCTCTAGATCTACCACCCACCAGCGGGTTAGATTGGGCAGCGTACTTAGCCTCTTTAAGCTTCCACTTCATTCATTATCTGTAAAATGGAAATATTAACAGTACTTACGTCATAAGTGTTGTGCAGATTCACTGTAAAGAGTCAGTCAAATGTTAAACCCTCGAATGTTAGCTAATATTAAGAGTAGATGGTAATATATATCACTACCTATAACAGACGGCGATACATATACATATATAATATATATACACATACATATAAAATCATGGCAAAAAAGTTGGCAATTCTATACAGACTCCTCAAATTCTTGTTTTTTTAAGTTTACTATTGTGAAATACAAATGTCTAGGAATTATTGTTCTAGTGCATAAGAGGAAAGAAGGAGAGAGGGAGAGGGAGAGAATGAGCAAGTGCTCAGGAGTAGGGAGAATAAAAAAAATAATTTGATCCGCTCTTTCCTGAAAAACAGCTTCTTTGTTTGGTAGGATGGGAAGAAGAGGTAGGATCAGGTCATTTCAGGTTCATTCAGCTTCTTTTGATTCGAGATCCTCAGGTTTAGCCTACCTTGTGTCTGTTTTCTGTCTCTTTCTCTGGAACATCAGTTTATGACAGCGTCATTGTTGTCTGGCTTATTCACTGCTCTATCCCAACACTGCCACGATGTAGACGCTCAATTATACTCACTGAATGAATGAAGTGTGGGTCGAGGATCCATAGCGTCAAACACCTTGGGCATGAAGTTGTCTTAATGTTGCCAGCGCTCTGTCGTCTCTTGGCCCAGGCGTCCCACTAGCTCAGGGCACAGCCTCTGCCCAACTCAGTCCAGAAGCTGTCGGTGCTGGGGGCGGCTTGAATCTTCCTCACTCTGTGCTACAACAGAGGAGGCAAATGGCATCAGGCAGTCTCTCTCTCTCTCCTTTTCATAAATTTTAATGTAATATTTCAGCATCTAAATCCCACCAGTTTATCAGCCACAGACAACTGGTTACAATTGGTTTTTAATGTCAGGTACCTGCCAACTGTAAGGTTAAAAGATGTTTGTCTTTATTTAAGTGGAGAGAAAGGCTTTCCCTACGCTGAAAGATAATGGGATATGAAAGACATGGCTATCAGTTGTGTTTAAAGTAGCTGTGTTTATAAACGAGAGTAAGGTGTGTTTATAAACAAGAGTAAGGTCATGCCTACTTCAAGGACTAACTGCTCTTTAATGGGGAGTGTGCTAGGGACAAGAACAAGGGTTATATTTCTTTTATCAGGCATTACAGACAGTGAACAAATATCAACACATTCCCTAAAGGCAGCTGGCAACCATTCAAACACTGTAAACACAAATTACTCTGACAAGTGATCAGGTATTGTCAACATAGAGACCACCCAAGTAGGCCAGCGCGCATCCCCACCAGCAGCCCAGTGTTCCTCAAGGTCAGAGAGCTTGTGCCTATTACATTCCCACCTGACTTGAACTCATTTTAGATAGCTAAGGCCAAGGTAAACTCAAACTAATTAACATGGTCCAAAACAACAGGGAAAAACAAAAAAATTAGACCTTAACTTCAAACCAACAAAATACTGAGCTTTTGACAATTTATGATTATTAAACATAGCCGACAGTGAATTAACGTACATCCCTACAATTGCTTGTATATTGAAAGAGAGAGACTATCAGGTTTCCACTTTATTTACCTAATAAACTGACACTGAGGACATTAGTTGAAGAGATCGATTCAGTAATTTTTATTGTTTGTCTATAAAATGAGTTGGATTTCTAAACATGATTGAAATTTGAAAATAATCTGATTAGTAATCCCCCCTCCCACTTCTCTGAGATAGAATCTTTCAATCAGTAGGGACTAGAGAGGAAGGATATTAAAGATTTATACTTGCCTATGCAAGACAGGCATATATAAGTAGGTTTAGAGAGAGATGCTAACTCTTTTCTAGGGAGTCCATTCTACATCCATTTTGTAGATGATCAGCTCCCTCAAATGGAAAGGGGAGAGAAGAAGTAGATGAGCTGGGCAGGTGGAGTGGAATAGGGTAGGCAAATACTTTCTTTCCATTAGGGTGAATTTTCTCCAGTGGCAACTAAGATGAAATTAAACATTTATCATAACCAAGTAGAGACACCTTTTTTTTATTTAAAGCTTCCAATCTGTATTATTAGTACAGTTCAGCATGTCCCAGGAATTTTCTGCCATATATAAATTCTGCAGATGTTAATTGAAAAGTGGTTTCTAGCATTAAATGTTTGTTCAGTCTAGGGTCTTCTCAAAGTAAAAGGATGTGCCACAGAGCAGGAATGTTGCTGGTTATAAAAAGAAAAATGAACCTCTATAAGTGCTATAAAATGTCATGTGGTGGAAAAGCATGGTTCTACCTAATAAAAATATAGGCAAATTAAAATGTCCTGTTGTAAGCCAGAAAGTGGGCTAAATGCATATACAACTGTTAGGGGCTGAATTATGTCCCCTTAAAATTTATATGTTGAATTCCCCCCACCCAGTACCCCAGAATGTGACTGTATTTGGAGATAGGGCCTTTAAAGAGGTAATTAAGATAAAATGAAGTGGACTCTAACCCAATATGACCAATGTCCTTCTAAAAAGAGGGGATTAGGTCATAGACAACACAGACCAAGGGATGACCATGTGAGGACACAGCAAGAAGGTGGCAATATGCAAGGCAAGGAGAGAGGCCTTGGAAGACAGCAAACCTGCCAACACTTTGATCTTGGACTTCCAGCCTCCAGAACTGAGAGAAAACAAATTTCTGTCGTTTAAGCCATCCAGTCTATGGTATCTTATTATGTCAGCCCTAGCGAATTAATACAAGTTATGATATCATTTAATCCCCACAATGACCCTATGATGAGGACTGCATTGCTGTTATCATTCACCTTCACAGCTGAGAAAAGCTCACAGGTCCTTCAGTGTCACCAGCACAATGTCTAAGTGTGTGCAGTACTTTTAAAAGACCTGCTTGCTTCTGCTCCCGTGAATATCCAGCAGTTCTTTCTCAGCCCCCATTCTTCCTAATCCTAGACGTCCTTGCTGAAGGAAAAAAAAAAAAGGAACCTTCCCAAGGAGTTAATGGTGGTCTAGAGAATTTCAAGTAATTTTTACTTTGTCAGTATTTTCCAATTTTTCTGCAACAAACTTGCATTAGTTTCCCGATTTAAAAACATAAATAAATGAAAAAAGGAAGATTCACGATTAATCCCAGTTATTCTAATTTGCCTCCCTGCTATATCCCCATAGGTGACGTTTCACTCCTTACCATTCCCTTTGTTTATCCTTTGCTTTTCCGTTGTTCCCAGTGTCTTGATGACCTGCGTTCTGCCCCAGTCAACTGGTTGGCAAGCTCCTTGAAGGCAAGGCGGAGTCTTAGTATGATGGCTTATACTTCATATCGCCTTGCGGTAAGTTACTATTTTAACATTACAAAAATAATATATGCTCCATAACAACATCTTTAGAATTATTTATTATAATTCCTTTCCTTAAATTTCTATATTGAAAATTTGGGCTGAACATCTTTGTGTTTAAAGACTGTATCCTACACTGAGGGCTTGCTTTCATTTTTTTTTTTTAGATGCCTTAATAAGTGTACTATCAAGTCAAAAGCTTTGGACACTTTTAACACTTGGATCCAAATCTTTTAAGAGCTTCCCTAAAGAAGGGTACACTCTTAGCAATGTGTGAGTGCCAGCCTTGCCAGTACCAGTCATTTTCCTTTTGTAAAGGCTTGGCCAATTTGACAGGTGAAAGTGATATCTCCTGATTGCTTTAATTAGCATTTCTAAAAAATTGAACGTTCTTTCACATGTTTATTTTGGAATTTTAAGTCTTCTGAATTTTTTAATCAGATTATTTATCAAGGTGTAGGAGGGCAGAATTTGCTACCCCAAAATGTGTCTCTTTGGCTTGATTATTTTTAAGAACAAAAGACTCAACTCATTCTACGAAGCTGACATTACCCTGATACCAAAACCAGACAAGGACAACACAAAAAAAGAAAATTACAGGCCAATATCACTGATGAACATCGATGCGAAAATCCTCAACAAAATACTAGCAAATCGCATACAACAATACATTAAAAAGATTATACACCATGATCAAGTGGGATTTATTCCAGGTATGCAGGGATGGTTTAACATTCGCAAATCAATTAACGTAATACACCACATTAATAAAACGAAGAACAAAAATCACATGATCATCTCAATAGATGCAGAGAAAGCATTTGACAAGATACAGCATCCATTTATGATAAAAACTCTGAATAAAATGGGTATAGAAGGAAAGTACCTCAACATAATAAAGACCATATATGAGAAACCCACAGCTAATATCATCCTCAATGGTGAAAAACTGAAAGCTATCCCTCTAAGAACAGGAACCAGACAAGGATGCCCACTGTCACCACTCCTATTTAACATAGTACTGGAAGTCCTAGCCAGAGCAATCAGGCAAGAGAAAGAAATAAAAGGGATCCAAATTGGAAAGGAAGAAGTGAAACTGTCACTATTTGCAGATGACATGATTTTATATATAGAAAACCCTAAAGAATCCACCAGAAAACTTTTAGAAGTAATAAACGAATATGGTAAAGTTGCAGGATACAAAATCAACATACAAAAATCAGTTGCATTTCTGTACACTAACAACGAAGTAGCAGAAAGAGAAATTAAGAATACCATCCCATTTACAATTGCAACAAAAAGAATAAAATACCTAGGAATAAACTTAACCAAAGAGGTGAAAGATCTGTACACCGAAAACTATAAAACATTTCTGAAAGAAATTGAAGAAGACACAAAGAAATGGAAAGATATTCCGTGCTCTTGGATTGGAAGAATTAACATAGTTAAGATGTCCATACTTCCTAAAGCCATCTATAGATTCAATGCAATCTCTATCAAAGTTCCAACAACATTTTTCACAGAAATAGAACAAAGAATCCTAAAATTTATATGGAACAACAAAAGACCCCGAATAGCTAAAGGAATCCTGAGAAAAAAGAACAAAGCTGGAGATATCACACTCCCTGATTTCAAAATATACTACAAAGCTATAGTAACCAAAACAGCATGGTACTGGCACAAAAACAGACACACAGATCAATGGAATAGAATCGAAAGCCCAGAAATAAACCCACACATCTATGGACAGCTAATCTGTCCAAGAACATACAATGGGGAAAAGAAAGTCTCTTCAACAAATGGTGTTGGGAAAACTGGATAGCCACATGCAAAAAAATGAAAGTAGACCCTTACCTTACACCATGCACAAAAATTAACTCCAATGGATTAAAGACTTGAATGTAAGACCTGAAACTATGAAACTTCTAGAAGAAAACATAGGCAGTACGCTCTTCCACATCGGTCTTAGCAACATCTTTTCAAACACCACATCTGACCGGGCAAGAGAAACAATAGAAAAAATAAACAAATGGGACTACATCAAACTAAAAATCTTCTGCACAGCAAAGGAAACCATCAACAAAACGAAAAGACAACCTAACAATTGGGAGAAGATATTTGCAAACCATACTTCTGATAAGGGCTTAATCTCCAAAATATATAAAGAACTCATGCATCTCAACAACAAAAAAAACTACCAACCCAATTAAAAAATGGGCAAAAGACCTGAACAGACATTTCTCCAAAGAAGATATACAGATGGCCAACAGACACATGAAAAGATGTTCAAAATCACTAACTATCAGGGAAATGCAAATTAAAACTACAATGAGATGTCACCTCACGCCCGTCAGAATGGCTATAATTAACAAGACAGGAAACAATATGTGTTGGAGAGGATGTGGAGAAAAGGGAACTCTCGTACACTGCTGGTGGGAGTGCAAACTGGTGCAGCCACTATGGAAAACAGTACGGAGATTCCTCAAAAAATCAAGGCTAGAACTACCATATGATCCAGCTATTCCACTGTTGGGTATTTATCCAAAGAACTTGAAAACACCAATTTGCAAAGGTACATGCACCCCTGTGTTCATTGCAGCATTATTCACAATAGCCAAGACTTGGAAGCAACCTAAGTGCCCATCAAGGGACGAATGGATAAAGAAGATGTGGTATATACACAATGGAATACTACTCAGCCATAAGAAACGATGAAATCCAGGTATTTGTGACAACATGGATGGACATTGAGGGTATAATGCAAAGTGAAATAAGTCAGAGGGAGAAGGTCAAATACCGTATGATTTCCTTCATTAAGTAGTAGATAATAACAACAATAAACAAACACATAGGGACAGAGATTGGATTGGTGGTTACCAGAGGGGAAGGGGGGAGGGAGGTGGGCGAAAGGGATAATTTGGTACATGTGTGTGGTGATGGGTTGTAATTAGTATTTTGGTGGTGAACATGATGTAGTCCATGCAGAAATAGAAGTACAATGATGTACACCTGAAATTTTTACAATGTTATAAACCAATAAAAAAAATAAATAAATAAACATGGCAAAAAAAAAAAAAAAGAACAAAAGACTCAGGAAGAAACTTTGACCCTCTCCGTAACTGCCTAAAAGAATTTAAGATAGAAGGCCTGCTGTAACATACAGAAAAAATATTATACCTCAGTTGGAAAAGCAAGAAAACTGAGCCCCAAAAGAATCATCAAGATGGTTGTCTGCTTACCCAGGAATCAGTTCTGAGCGTTTATCTCCTCCATACGTGATTTAGGGAGCACATACTGGTTACCTTAGGCCAAATAACATAACCAGAATTCTTCTTTCTGGGGATTGGCTTAAGTGTGGACCCAAGAGGCATGAGAAGGAGTCTCCTGAGAAAAGGGTCTGCTATTAAAAAGAAACACATGAGAAGGGAGAATCCAACTTTTCTGGAAAGATGCTGTCATATCAGTGTGTGACCATGAGGGGAATAGCTTGATGGACAAGGAGTGAAAAGAAGGGAAGAATTCAAGCTAGGATTATGGAGAGCAGCTGTGGCTTAACAAGCCTTGATCCAGCCACCTCTGCACTTCTTGCTATATGAGATATTAAATGTGTTCATTGATAAAGCCAGGCAATTTTTTTGCAGCCAAAAGCAGCCCTAACCCCAAGCCTTTCCAAGAGATCACAGACACTTGAGGAGAAAAGCCTTTGCCCTGAGCAAGGTGCGGCACAGGTTTTGGTCTGACCTAAGTTTAGGGAGCACATTGGTCATCTGGTCAGTCTTTGTCTTGGTAAATCTTGCACAGGGCACATTGTTCTCTGTGAAGTCCTTGCAGCAATAGAGTAAGATTCAAAACATCATTTATGCCCTCAAGGAAATTGAAGTCTCCCCAGAGCCCTGAGATGTGACCTGCCAGCCTGATACTGTATGTTATAGGCCTATTTCAGAAAGGACCGATCACCATAGATAACTATAGTGTAATATGAACTAGGCGTGGTAGACAGGGAGGAACCTAGCAAGACCCATTTGATCAAAGTCCTCTCCACGTCCCATTGTCTTTGCAAGTCACAGCAAATATTTGTTTACCAAATATTTGATTTTTATGTCCATGTGAATTGCCTTCCTCCCCTTCAGAATCCCAAATCATGATCCCAATATCCTTTTTTGTCTTTAGCTGAAGATGGTATTTAAGGTGGTGGATTTGGCCATTTTGGCAAGTTACTCAGTTTTCCTGGGTTTCTCCCATGTATACACTAACATTAGCACCTTTGATTTTCTCCTGTTATTCTGCCTCATGTCAATTTAATTCTTAGACCAGCCAGAAGAATCTAGAATGGTAGAGGAATATTTCTTTGCTTGTTGTAATAAAAGTGTAGTAATCTTTTGATACATTGTTGGAAGTATTTTTCCAGTCTGTCTGGTAATTAAATGAAATAAGATTTTAAATTTAAGTGTTTAATTTATGTTATAGCAGGCCATTCTGTTTCTTATCTCAGCTGTGCTGGGTGCACAGTAGGTCGTCATGCAACACATGCATATTGACTGACTGATCAAGTAACTCTGCATAATGTGCTTCCAGGGAGCGCAATCCCCAATAGAGGAGAGAAGGGAAAAGTCAAGAGTGAGAAGAAAATGTAACCCCACTTCATTTCTGTGGTGAAAAATTCATGCTAGTGTTTGCTTTGAAGCATGACCAGGCCTCATCTCAGAAATTGGCAACGACTTGCACTTGGAGTTCAGAGGCCCCATGTGAATGGATGAGAAGCATCTCTTCAATTATACAGCTGAAGCTGTTCCATGGAACTCCTTCCAAATTACTATCTTAATGTGGTGATTATTATTTTTTCTGCGTGTGTGCCCTGAACAGATTCTCTGGAAGCAGAGAAGGAACTTGGGAGAGACATGTGTTTGGATGACAAAAATGCTTCTTTGTGAGAGTTTGAATTACTTTGAGCTGCTACATATTTCACACATGTCACATAGAATTGGCAGACACTCTGACTTAGGCATTTGTGGAACCTTTTTTTTTAAAGTACAAAGTGAGGCCTTGTCTTCTCATTTGTTATGTCTCATTTTTCTTGTGTTCTATATAAAGCTCCCCAGGGGAATCTATCCTGACCCTTAGAGAGGGCAGATGGGACTGAACTATTATTTAACTTCCACAATACTAACTTAGGTCTTACTTCCTGTAAGTATAATATAGCTCTAAATTCAAGGTTTTCTATTGCTCTCTCTGCATCTAGATCCTGTGCTCCTAACACTCAGCTACAGGGCATTCCAGGCCAGAGTAAAACAGGAGAGCTAGAGCCGGTGGAAACGGTGGATAGCATGAATGGAGAATGGCAGGGGCTCAATCTGGCTATAATCAATAGCCACTTGAGGAGGGTAGTAAAAAGGGACGTTAGAAATGAAGTTTAGGGCCCTTCACAATGGACTGTAAGAAATAAGAAGTTTGGGCTTTACTCTGAAGACAATGGAGATCCAGAAAATATATTTGAGCTAGGGAGTCTTGGTTGGGTTTTCCCAGGAGCAGACACTGAGAGGATTTGAACCCAAGGAGCTTGTTTGGCAGGCAATCCCAGGAGGCAGTGGGAAGGTAGTGGGAGAGTCATACAGAGAATAGGATCGAGCCAGCAAAGGAGAGTTGTTAAGTTCAATGCACCTCAGACAGATGCCATTAGGGTGGAGGTGTTTAGCCCCTTGTGGTTCACAAGTAAGGCTCCAGAATCTCAGTTTTATTCTACCCCATTATTGGTAGATGAAACCTCAGAGGAGAAGGGACTCTAAAGCAGCAGAGGAGCAAAGCCTGATGTCCAGAAAGTTTGAGAATGGCAATAGGATGCATTTCAGTTGCCATTAGGAAAGTCAACAGGGATTTGTGATGAATGTAAGTCCAGGTGTGTGGATCAGGAGTCAGAGACACAGGCCAAGGTGGTACCGGGCAGGGGACGATGAAAATTCTAGGCTGGACAAGCACGAAGAAGAGAGGATCTCACTCTTAGGGTACCTGTGGTGCCTGCTAGGTCTCAAGAGAGCACATGCTCGGAATTGAGCTATCAGGTAAGGGCCGAGTTGAAAACACAGCCAAGTTCCCAGTTCCAGAAGGAAAGTTCATTGTCAAAGTTGGTGGTCAGGCCTAAGTTCATGTTCCCATGTGAGCTGTTGAATTTGAGACTCTCAAATTCCTTCTGAGGAAGGTCAGTGTTAGTCCAGGAAGCCAGCTGCTATACAGGATCAATTAAGCAGTGACAGCAGGGGTGGAGGAACTGTGGGGAGATGGGGAGTCTCCAGGCTCATTTTGAGGGGATCAGGTGGGACTTTGGGGAGTGAGGATGTCTGTTCAACCCTCTAACTGCTAGATGAGCATTCAATGTGGGGAAATTTTATCAAACTACGTAATCTTGTCTTTTTTTTTCTTTGCAAGAATTCTTAAAGGGAGAGAGAGAAGACAGAGGGAGAGATTTAAACTTTCAGTGTGATTTTCTATCATAGTCTAAGAAGAAAGTGGACTATTTTAGATACCTCATGTATGTGGAATCACACAGTGTTTGCCCTTCTGTGACTGTCTGATCTCATTTAGCATAATGTCCTCAAGATGCATCCATATTGTCACATATGGCAGAATTTCTCTTTCAAGGCTGAATAATAAGCCCTTGTGTGTATACATTACATCTTATTTATCCATTCCTCCTTTGGGAGAGGGGGAAATGGAGAGTTCTTGTTCAACAGGTATAAACTTTCAGTTATGCAAGATGAATAAGTTCTAAGATCTGCTGTGCAATGTAGTGCCTATAGATAACAACACTGTATTGTACACCTAAAATTTTGTTAAGCGGGTAGATCTCATGCTAAATGTTCTTACTACAACAACAGAAAACAAAAGCAGAAGAAGAAAGTGGAATTCCTTTTGTTATAAGGTTTTGTTTGTTTATTTGTTTTTCCCTCACGCCATGAAATAACAGAGTGCATAAAACTTCCCACCAACTTGCTGAGTCAGCCACAAATAGCAGAAGATATACCATGAAAGACAGAGAGCTGCTTTAATTCCTGAACCAGCTGCTGCCATCGCAAGGGCTGCTGTGAGATGGAAGGCTCAGGACCAGCCCCGGCACTGAGGTCTGCATATGTAATAGTGGCAAACGCAGAGAACAGAAAAAAGCAGGATGAGTTCGAGCTAGAAAATCATAATCCTTAGCTAAATCTCAGACTTTGTTTTTTCCTATATAAAATAAAGTGACTTCCAGAACATTACAGGTGAGGATGAACTGCTCATACATATCTGCTCTCTAGGCTTCAGGGAACCTCTCAGAAATAAACTAAACATAAATCAAAAGTTCAGGATAACTTATATGTCAATAATACGGTCTGGTTAAATAACAAATGGACATGCCACTATTAGAAATGACAACGATGATCTGTGTTTACTGACGTGGAGAGATGCTCGCTCCACATATTGTTAATTGAGAAAACAATAGGTAAAAAATAAAATAAACACTATATGGCATCACATTAGTTTAAAATCTGTAATGCATATTTTAAAAGTCTGGTAGGAAAAATTCTTTGTTATAAAAAAAAATCTACGTGCTAAGAGTATGGTGATTTCTCTTTTTTTAATTTGTATCTTGTATTTTTGAAAGTAAAAATAGATTTCCTGTGTAATTTTTTTAAAAGCATAATCAATAAGATATTTTTAAAAGACGCCATCTCCCCTCCCAAAGTGCTGCACATATTGTCCTGGACTGAGAGACCCAAAGAACAGCCAAAGATTCTTGAGCAGGAAAGGGTTAAAATAAATATTCTTGAAAAATGAAAAAAAAAATCAGTTTTTCTCTGCAATGATGTGCTATCTCACAGTGGGATAATTACAAGTCGGGGGGAAATTGATACAATTATATTTAATTCGTTCCAAAGGTTATTGTCTATTTCAACCTTTACCTCTGAATAATATCAGCAGAGAGATGTAAGCTGTGTGACTTTTTTGTCTTCTTATGAAGAATTACTACAGGGATAATAGATTAGGTTACTATTCCACCTGTTATGGGATATGTTATTTTTGGCTGTGTCTATAAAATACAAATAAAGATAAATCTCAATAGTATTGGCATGATAAAATGAAAACTATTAAGAAGAAGAAAGTTCATCATAGTCAGACTTAAATTATATTAAAAAAGAGCAACAGTATGTTAAGTGTTGGCAAAATTGTATTGCAGGGTAAATCAATTTCTCTATGGAGTTTTTGTTAGTGAGTAATTAGTATAAAAAAATGCCAATTATTCTTAAATACCAGGGATAGAGAAGAAAATTGAGCAGTGCATGACAGGAAGCAGATGGATCATCTAATTATTTTTCAATTACAAGTGACATATTGGGTACAAAAATCTGCAAGTCATCTATCTGTCCATTTTACAGCTGTGTTTCTTATCGTAGATACATTGTTTCATTAGGGCAGCATTTTATAACAACCAAAAAAATAAAAACATAACCGTATAAAACGTGTGTCCCCTCAATGGAACCCCAGGAGGGAATAATATTGGTCCAACCGAGGGCTGCTGAGGAGTGGGCCTGTGTGGGTGGAGGTTGTACGCACCAGGAGGTGGACACAACCGAGGGCGGTCAGTCACCTTTAGAAAGCAGCTGTTAGTGGTTGGCTAGTGTTCTTTCTCAGATAGTTGAAGCCAGGCTTAGTAATCAGTGTGTTTCCCAGTAAAAAATGTCTATGGAAAACTATTATCCATGTTGCTGATGTATAATAAAGTTTATTACACCCATTTTAGACTTTCTGTGCAACTCACAGTGCCACAGAACTGAAGGAGAGAAATCTGAGCCAAGCTCCAGTGCTGTAATTCAAGTTTTTTCATTGAAATTTTTATTTAAATAATTGTAGATTCACATGCAGTTGTAAGAAACAATACTGAAATTCTTATATACTTTGTCCAGTTTCCTCAATGGTAACATTGTACAAAACTGTAGCATAATATTACAACGAGGATATTAACATTGATCCTATTCAATTATTTATTGACTGATCTTATTCAGAATTCCCCAGTTTGTGTGTATGTGTGTGTGTTTAAAGTTTGAAGATCTTTACTCATTGAATTATAAGAGTGGTCTTCCCTCTCAAGTAAACAGCTGGACTATTGTAAATTCTCATAGGTTCCCCCTGTTAGAGTGGGGCGGGGTGAGGGGCCAGACTGAATCAATTCATCAAATAGCATGTATTTGTTGACTACCAACCATTTTCTCAGCTAAATCTTACGAATCCATCCTATCTTAAGTATGCCATCCTGACAAGGATTTATAGAGAGGACGATGCTATTTGCTTTCCAAACAGCATCTCTATATTTCATGTCTGCTCCACCCCCTCCATGCTTCTCTAGGCTATTGTACGCTTCCCCGTCTGTCCAATGGTCTCCTTTATTCAAAAACTCTACCCTTGAAAAATCCATAGTAAACTGAATTTTAAGCACAGCTAAGGTCTTGGACTCTGGATCTAGGTTCAAGTCCCAGGTCTTTACCAGCCTGGTCTTCGACAATTAATCTAAACTACCCAGGAATCAGTTTCTACATCTGAAATATGGGGCTAATGAGAGTCCCTATCGCATAGGATTGTGATAGTAAATGAAACACTTCCTGCAAAGCAACTACCAAGGAGTTTGATACATGATATGTACTAAATACATTATTATTTTCATGTTATATTAATGTTATATGGCTATAAAATCAAATAGTTATGTTACATATTATTATGATCTTTAGTAAATACAAGAAAATTTTATTTTGAGGAATAAGCAACAAATTCTTTTGAAGAGAGAAAAAATTTTGTGTCCCCTGAATAAACTGTCTATTTTCTCAGTGCCATAGTCTTAATAGTTTGGGCAGAATGTGTCCTTAGAGCAGACCATTTGCACTCACGATTTGTGTGTGGGAAAAGGACCAGCATGTGCATGATGCACGTTTCTCCAGTGAGGCATGAGTTCAACTCCCTTAGTTTCCTCCATGGCCTGATGAGAGGGCAACACAGATATCAGTTACTGTTTTATGGGGACTCAGGCTTCTATGGATGATGTCCACCTAAGGATAAAACAACCAGTTATTTTACCAGCAAAATGGGTTTATTTGGAATAAAATAGCAAAAAAAAAATACAATTCAGGACAAGCAAGCTATAGCAAAAGCCAAAAGCAAGTCCAGCAAGCAAAGCAGAGGAACATTATTTTATAGAGAAAAAGGGGGAAGTTGGGAGGGGTCATTTTGAAAAAAAGTCCATTGGTGGAAAGCAAGAGTTCAGAGTGGTGACAGTTTCTCGTTGGCTGAGTTACTGGGATAATCCATTTCTTGTTGGGGATGCAATGTACATCTCTTCCTGTTGGGGTCTGTAGTTGAGGATTCTTCCTGTTGATGACTTTTTTCTGTTGCCTCTGTAATTGACAATCCTTCCTGTAATTGAGGTCGAGTGGTGGTATTGCATGAGGTCTCCCCCTTCTGGCCTCCCAATTCCATTTTAAATGAGATTTCCCTTTATTAATTTGCACAATGGCACTGGTAGGACTAGGTGATGGGTAAATTTGCTGACAGTGTTCTCTGCATGGGCATAAAGTCTTACAGTGTGAAAAAATGATTTTGGAGTTATTCCTAGGAATAAGAGGCAATCTAGGGGATGTGGTTTTGAACACCAGCATTTTGGAATTTGGGAACTGTTCTGTGATTTTTAAGGACAATTGTCAGTCTGCTGTAGATGCAGAGTTTCCTGCACCAACATTCCCAAATCCAGGATTTTCAGTTGGGGCATGATATTGTGGTTGCCGTGATCCCTTCTCAGAAGGCTTCATGTTGCCCATCTGGTGAAGAGTCTAGAAAAAAGAGGATGCTGTTTGTGAGCAAAATAAAAAGGAAAGAAAATGGGACTGGCCACAGATATCAACTTAAGAATAGAAAATCAGAGCCTGTCCTATTTCACGTTCAATATGTTTCAAAGAAGATAGCAGGAGAAAAGGTTAATGTAATGGAATGACAGGTTTTGGGACGTTGGACTAAAATATACTTGCTTGTAAATGAGCTTAACGATGGGCTGCTGTGTGTGAAGGATACGACTGCACAAAAGGAACATCCACTAACCATACGTTAGCAAAATCAGGGGCTCAACTTTGCACTGGCTCCTTTTCAGTGTGAATTGTCTTTGTCAACACCACCATTTATTGAGCACTTACTATGTGCTAAGCACAGTGTTAAGTCCGTTCAATGAAGGTGGGATGGGTAACTGGCATGATTGCACAAACCAACAAGGAGAATTCAGTTATTTATTTGAGGTCAACTGGCAAGTAAGTGACTGACTGGACCTTGACTCCAAACCTTGGTAGGGTGTTTGAGTGATCAAACCTCTGGATTTCAGTTGTTTGACTACGGCTTTCCACTGATTTGTGTCTGCTCCAGGAAATCTCTGTGCTACTCTGTCTGTGTATGGCCTGTTTTCACACCTCCCCATTGTCTCTCAGTGTTTGAAGAAAAGCAGCCAGTTACTGCAGTGCATGGCCATTTACCACAAATGGTGCTGCTGACTCTGTGAACGGAAGGACAGTGCTGTCAGTGATTTATGAGACTCTGAAGTTGTGATTCATCCTGGACTAAGATCAGGTCCCTGCTGATGTGTGACTAGGCAATTAGGGACTTACTGTGACTCTGCTGTGGCGAGTCCTTCCTTCAATCGGGGGTGAGGCAAGGTCGCAAATCCAGGTTGGAATTATCACAGGGACTGGGAAGCGGCTCCTTACCCCCTCTCTGCAGTAGTGCTGGAGTAAAAACATGGGGGAACACGTTTCTCCTAACAACAGGCGCCAGGATTCCCTTTAGAGAGGGAAATACACGTATGGAAGATCCAGTGTTTGGTGCAAGGTGGACTCAAGGACTTCAGAGAAAAGGCCAGCATGCCTCTGCTTGAACACCAAGAGGAATTTGTGGTTCTAGGCAGAAAGAGGATGAACAAGAGAGGAAATGGGAATGATTAGAGGGGAAAATGGATTTGAGGCTGAGTCCTGTGTGCTGCAGTTACAAAAAGTTCTTTGGAGAGAAGAAACAGACCACTTGGTTTGTTTGATTTTTTTGTTTGTTTTGATTTGTTTGTTCAATTTGACACCCACTCTACGAACATGTTTCATGTGAGTTGAGAGTGTCGGTGGGAGATGGATAAGAAATCAATGAAGGGACTGAAGTTTAAGTCTGGGTCAATGTGAAGAACAACAGGAATCTCAAATGACAAATCTGGAGCCCAACAGGCAGAAGAGCCCTCAGGAATATCAGTCCCCTAGATATTCACAGGAATATCAGGGAGGGCTTTGGACCTACACAAGCCTTGGAATTTTATATGTATTGTTCATTTATTTTTTTATTAGGACTATTTTTAGAGCAATTTTAGGTTCACAGCAAATTGATGAGAAGGTGCAGAGATTTCACATACACTCCTTGCCCCGACACATGCACAGCCTATTCCATTACCAACATCCCCCACTAGAGTGGTGCATTCGTTACAATTGATGAACTTACATTGACGCATCATAATCATTCAAAGTCCATAGCTTACATTACTGTTCATTCTTGATGTTGTACATTCTATGGATTTTGACAAATATATAGTGATATGTATCCAATATTATGTATCATATGGAGTATTTTCAATGCCCTAAAAATCCTCCGTTCTCTGCCTAGTCATCCTTCCCTCTCCCCTAACCTTTGACAACCACTGATCTTTTTACTGTCTCCGTAGTTTTACTTTTCCCAGAATGTCATATAGTTGGCTTCCTTCACTCAGCGACATGCATTTAAGATCCCTCCCTGTCTTTTCATGGCTTTATAGCTCATTTCTTTTTAGTGCTGGTTAATAGTCCATTGTCTAGATGTACCACAGTTTATTTATCCACTCACATACTGAAGGACATCTTGGTTGCTTCCAAGTTTTGGCAATTGTAAATAAAGCTGCTATAAACATCCATGTGCAGGTTTTGGTGTGGACATAAGTTTTCAACTCCTTTGGGCGAATACCAAGGAGTCGGATTGCTGGAAGAGTGGCAAGAGTGTGTTTAGTTTTGTAAGAAACCACCACACTGTCTTCCAAAGTGGCTGTATCATTTTGCATTCCCACCAGCAACAAATGAGAGTTCCTGTTGTTCCACATCCTTGTCAGCATTTGTTGTTGTCAATGTTCTGGATTTTGGCCACCCTAATAAGTGTGTAGAGATATCTCATTGTTGTTTTAATTTGCATTTCTCTGATGACATATGATATGGAACATCTTTTCATACACTTGTGTGCCATCTGTATATCTTCTTCGTTAAGATGTCTAAGATCTTTGGCCCATTTTTTAATCGGGTTGTTTGTTTTCTTATTGTTGAGTTTTAAGCATTCTTTGTATATTTTGAATGACATCCTTTATCAGATGTGTCTTTTGCAAGT
The DNA here is from genome assembly GCF_020826845.1 of Diceros bicornis minor. Lineage (NCBI taxonomy): Eukaryota > Metazoa > Chordata > Mammalia > Perissodactyla > Rhinocerotidae > Diceros > Diceros bicornis. The sequence continues at coordinate 73,530,854 of NC_080745.1, forward strand.
AATTTCTCTCCATCTGTGGCTTCTCTTCTCATTCTCATTATATGTGTTTTTTAGGAAAGGGCACTTGTTCAAAGCCATCTGCCTGAGTATCAGTGGTCAAGGAGCGCTTGCTAACATCTTGTTTACTTTTTTTTCTCCCTTGCACATCCTCAGGTGCATAGAATATATCATTTGGTTTTAAGAATGGGCTTTCTAGACACGGATGAGGAATTCTGGGAAAAGAAAGTTGATTTACGTACAAGGTCACCCAGGAAAGTTAGTCATGCCAATCCCATCTCTGGCTGTGACATGCACAGATAACATCTTTGTCTCTTTTCAAGCAATGTGCAGAAAGAACGGCCACTCACTTGAAGATTCTCAGCAGTACAACCTGTGCAAGTTCCGGGCTCTCAGTCCCTGAGAAGCCCACTTGCGTTGAGTTTAGAGCTTAACTTTTTGGTGAATTTGTTTTACACCAATTTTATTGAATTCAGTCAAAAAGAGAAATATACAAACCTATGATATATGATCCTAACTATTTCCAAGTAGTGATTTAGTTTATGGCTTTTCTTCAAGATATTGCTTTCTTTTTAAAACACATATTTATTCATTTATTCAGGTCTCTGGGCAGGTGATTGCCAAGGCCAAGGCCTCTGCAGGGAAGAACATTACTGTGAGTGGAAGAAAAATCCAAGGAGTTTTGGATATGCTTGTTAGGTGTGCAGATCGTGGGTTTTCTAAATGAAAGATTGCAATGTCAATGCCAATAAACTAGCAATAGAAAAGCGTCTTCATGTCTGTAATTGGAGAATGGTGACCTAGAGGGACTTGAATGTGATCTTAATGTGAATGAGTCAGTTGCTGCAGAAGGAGACTAAGAGGAAGTCCACAATTTTATTAAAACCACCTAAAAAAATCTCACTCAGTTCCTGGTCGTGGGTCCTGGTTCTAGGCCCTAATTTATTTTATTACATTTGGTGGTAGGGAAATTCCTTCAACACTGAAGTTCTGTCAAGGCACTATTGGCTTGCTCTGTGCACACAAACATGGGCTAAATTGTTCAGCAGACCCGTCACTCTTCGGAATGGGTAAGAGCACTCCTGAGGGAGGCAGAGAGAGCAGAATCCCTGCTTCGCCCCCTGTGGACTCAACACAACCAAGAGTGAGAAATGCCTTTAAGTGAAAGTGTAGGTGGGGAGGGGAACTCCTTGCGGTCAGAGCGAGGTGGATGGTACGCAGCGGACAACACGGTTCCATTTCAGGTCTCCATTTCTCCAGCCCTCACCTCTTTTCATCTCCACCTCCTCACCCAAGAGATCTCAACTGCATTCTGGCTTCCTTAATGATACAGATCAGCTATAACTTTCTGAAAGGAGCTCTGTTCTTGTTTTGCACTTTTATCCCCATCACCGCACATAAATTGTTCAAGACCCCTTTCGAGTCTGTAAACCAGGTGCACTGTAAATTCAGGTTGCACTGCAGTACCACGAGCTCCACAACAAAACACAGGCAGCCTTCTCGCTCAGTTTGAATCCTACCTCTTCTTCAAGGTACACCTGTTCCATGTAGACTCCCCTGAACACCTCACCTCACAGGAATTGTGCCTGTCTTATTTCCTAAAGAATAAATAATGGTGCCTTTCTTCAAACACATCATAAATTGCCTTGTATTGTTGTTATCATTTTATGTGTGTATATATTTGTCCTGTTGAAATATATATTTGTCCTATCTTTTCAATTAGATTTTAACCTCTGTAAAGACGTCAGACCTGGTCTTTTTTCTTTGTTTGTTTTTGCTGAGGAAGATTCTCCCTAAGCTAACATCTGTGCCAATCTTCCTCTGTTTTTTAGTATGTGGGCTGCCAGCACAGCATGGCTGTTAACAGAGCGATGTAGGTCCACGCCCAGGAACTGGACCCAGGCCACCAAAGTGGAGTGCGCTGAACTTAACCAGTAGGCCACCAGGGCTGGCCCTAGACCTGGTCTTAAAAACAGCAAGCATCTGCATAACACTGTACAGTTCCAAAGCCACATCTCATTGGCCTCCATTCCCCGAAAATTCCATCAATAAATGTGTTATCTTCACCCATCCCAATGAAAAGTTCAAAGAAGTCTATTGGAAAAGCAAAATATAAAACATTAAATCATAATGTGTCCGTGGAGAAGCTTAGACATATGTTTATAAATCTTCCTGTGCTTCCAACATGAAAAAACATTCAATCTGTTTCCCTCCAAATGCTCTTGTTCACTTCAATATTGTTCTTGGAGAAAGAAAGGCCTGTGGGGTTTGTGGAAGTTGGCTTTTGCAATTTCCAATTTTCCAGGCTCCATGTAGAAATGTCACTAAGTTGATTCAAACTTACTTTTACAGGGCAGAGATAAGAAAATCAGCAAAGACGTTTACATGGGCTAATTCATTACAGAGCCCTGCAGGCCTCCCTCTAAAAAAGACCAAATAAAAATCCTAGTATCAGAGTCTCAAGAACTTTGCTCCAGGAGTTCTTTGCAAAGAAGTCATTATATTTTATAACTCTTTAGAGTACCCCTATTGCCCTGGCCTACCTGGGAATGAAAGGTTTTGCCAAACTGTCAGTCGAAATAACTTTGAAATCTTGTTTTTATAAGAGTTTATTGGCTCTGCATTGGGAACATTTTGTTTTTGGGGGACAAAGGTGCCATCTGCCTGTACCCAAACTTGTTTGATCTGACACATTAATGATGGCCCTCCCTGAAAATAAGTGAGGACCACGATTTACCATCATTAACTATGCAGATGATTGATTATAGCTCAGATACTGTGTTAGCAATCTGTCCATAAGTGAAAAATCCCTGGGTTGTTTCTTTAATTCCAAACAAGAGGAAGATGAACTTAATAAATTCACTCCTGCCACTTCACTGAAATTTTTACTGAAAGGGCACAACTTTCTTCTGCATTTTGGTGGAAGCCATTTTAAGCCCTAGGAGAGTCACACTCTTGGAGGAAAGAGAAGGACACGCTGTGCTGTGAAGGAAAGATCAGGAGAGTCAAGTCTGCAGTGGAATACTTGTCTATAATTGCGGAAGCAAAGAACGCAGGTCTGACATAGTTGCAATTATTTCAGCCCCATTCCTACAGGAACTCAGTGCTCCCTGACCTTTACCCATACCCAGAATCCATACCATTAGCCATCCAGATCACACTTGCCCAATTACCTGGCAAATTCCATGTGTCAGCATTAGGCAGATCTTCAGGAAAAGGATAGCTATCCTTGCAACTTTTTGAGCATTTACTAGTATAAGGAACTCCATCAAGCATTTTATGTGAATTATTTCCCTTAAGCTTGTGGTTGATACTGTGATGCACCAGCCCAGATGTCCCCCCTGCAAGACTGAGGCACTCACTGCCCCAGCTGCCAGGAGTGTGGGTGACTGATGGCTCTCCAGTAATTAATCTCAGCCAGAGTGAGCTGCCTCATCAAAGTCATATTCCCTCCCCAGGGACAGCCATCACCCAATGACTGCTTATTGTGGGGGTACAAACGCCCAACCCCCCGGCCTCAAAGAGAGAAAATTTTGAAAGGACCACACAGTTTCTCAGATCCTTAGAGGATCAGCTGAGTACTCTATTGTAATTGCCTTGTACAGCTCAATTTCTTCCTCTGCCCAGTCTTGCTTCCCTCACCTCTCCCAGATGTTGTTCCTGAAAATATTCCCGAATAATGCTTGCATGCAAATCCGAGAATTTTGAAGTCTATAACCTGGGTTACCAAACCAGCAACAGTTGAAACCAGAAGTGATCCAAGGGAGCAGACCCAAAATGAAGTGTTAGTGCTGGATTACTAACAGCAGGGTAGCTGTGAGGACCCCGTCACTGGTGGTGGGTGGAGTGATGAGACCCCCTGGTATACAGGTGCAGTAATTGTTAAGCTTGCTCTGGCGGATTATGTTTGACAGGAATGCACTGGTGGGTGCAGTATCTCACACATTTGAAAGTTTAATGGGAAATAGTAATTATAAGGACTTTGAATTTGGAGAGCTGTTGATGGAAACCATGGATATATTCGAGAAAAAACAATGAAAGACATCAAGGGGAAGTGGGCAAGCCAGAGGGCTTTTTTGGCAGCACATAAAAATACACTCATCTACAACCAGAGGACAGAAAGAGCAAAAGATCAGGCATAGGACTTAATTATAAGAGTAGCAGAGCTCCAGATAGTGAGGAAGACCAGGTAGAAGCCTCTTAAACTCCACTCCTGCTCCAGCCAATATAGTAAATCAAAACCTGTACCCCACTACGGAAGGAAGGGCAGAGATTAACATTAGCCCTAAAGTCCTAAGGAATGCATGGGCTTTCCTAATATTTATGGAAACAGATGCATTTCATAGATTAATGGCAACATCCCATGTAACTAAGGCTGTGATAGTTTGCTCTAGCAAAGATGTCACAACAGCTCCAACTGGGACTTTTACTTGGTTTAGTCTGCTGTGGTCCACTGTCATCCCCCAGGATCCATCCGGTTTTTTTAGGGGCCAAATCTAACCCCCCATGCTATGCTGCTTCCTAGACAACGAATTAGAACGACAATGTCTGCAATTGCTCTGTCAGAAACAGAGACCCAAACCTAGGAGAACTAATGGAACATTCTCTTGCCTTCCTTTGGCACTTGTCCTTAGTTATTATTATCATAATATATTTATAATTTCATTTATTTATTTATTTTTCCCCCAAAGCGCCAGTAGATGGTTGCATGTCATAGCTGCACATCCTTCTAGTTGCTGTATGTGAGACGCAGCCTCAGCATGGCCGGAGAAGCGGTATGTCGGTGCGCGCCCGGGATCCAAACCCGGGCCACCAGCAGCGGAGCGCGCGCACTCAACAGCTAAGCCACAGGGCCGGCCCCTATCATAATATATTTATAAATGTCTCCTCTTGTCCTCTGGGCAGCATAAGAGAGAAGTGCAGCAAGGTGGTTAGAGCAAGGGCTCCAGAGTCGGACAGACCAGGGTTTGATTCTCTGCTCAGATTTTTAATAGCTAGTTTAATTGTGTAATTTATTTAACCTCTCTAAGCAAGTTTCCTGTTCTGCAAAGCAGCAATAAATTAGCCATTTCTGAAGGTTGTCAGAGTATTGCTTGACACTATATATGGAAAGTGTTTATCACAGAGCCAAGAAAACGCTTCCAAACAAAGTCTAAGTATTACTATTATGATTATGTTTATTATTATGATTATTATTAGAAATTCTTTGAGCTTCTATCAGATGATATATGTGGTGCACTGGGTAATTTTAACTACAGATGTTGAGTAATTTAGAAAATCCCACATTTGTTTTAATTCTTTGAATAAGAAGATTGATAAACCCAAATCACATGGTTACAAGGACTATATTTCCCAACCAAAAATGGAGGATGTTATGGACTGAATGTTTGTTTCTCCCCAAAATTCATGTTGAAGTCCAAAACTCCAAGGTGATGGTATTAGGAGATAGGGCTTCTGGGAGGTAATTCAGTTTAAATAAGGTCGTGAGGGTGGGGTCCTCATGATGGGATCAGTGCTCTTATAAGAAGACACACCAGAGAGCTTGTCAGCTCTCTTTCTCTCTCTCTGCCATGTAAAAACATAGTGAGAAGGTGGTTGTCTGCAAGCCACAGAGAGCCCCCACCAAGAACTGAATAGTGTGGCACCTTGATCTTGAACTTCCCAGCCTCCAGAATTGTGAAAAATAAATGCCTGTTGTTTAGGCCACCCAGTTTATGGTGTTTTGTTATAGCAGCCCAAGCTAAGACAGAGCATATGACCTAACAAAGGCTATTTTTCTGCTAGTATATCTATGCATAAAGGCTTACCAACTATTAATGACAAAAATAGAGTTCTTAGTAACAATGTTTCTTCATAATAAGGGTTTTTCTTGAACTATTATTATTGAAAAGCATACACTCAACACTGGGGCCTGTTTTGGACCCTCCAGGATGTCCAGTCACCATGTCTACAGAGCACCACGTCTGGAAGGGAGGGGCAGGTCTCTGGAGTCAATGGTGCTCAAGTTCCATTTTGTGTGAAATGCATTCCTCTTTGTCTCAAGCACAGAAACACTCGACTTTTCTCCCTCATATTTCAGTTCTTAATTATTGCTTCGTTCGCCAACAACATTGCTCCAAGTGTTGTTCGTCTTGATCAGTGATTTCAGTGGCCATCAGAGAAATGGCCATGCCAGGTTCTCATTTCCTATGTATCTCTTTCCCACTCTTGGCTGCTTTGTGGTGGTTATAAATTCTGATTCTCTTAAAACAACTTTCATTAGTGCCTCTGCACTGGAGGCAGATGTTTCTGGGGCAATGGGGAATATTTTGACCTGGCCAGGGACTCTTGCATAAGCTGTCATGGGGAAGTTAACAGCTCTGTCTCTGGAGGTAGGCTGATTGAGGTTCAAATCTTGGCTTCCCCACTTTCAACCTGTTTGGCTTTGAACAACTCATCTTTCTGAACGTCAATGTACTCATCTGTGAACTGATAATAATAAAATAATAATGCCTACTTGATAGAGCTCTTATGATGATTAAGTGTGTTGACCGGTAAACAGCTTAGTGCAGTACATGGCACCTGATATGCAGTCAACAGAAGCTAACTTTTGCTGGGATTGTCATGGATAACTTTCTGGTCCATCTATATAGATATGCCTCATTTAAATGTTGTAAACGTTATTTTCATTTCCTTCTTGCTACTGTGAACAGCGCTGCAATGAACATCTCTGTGAATATACATTTCTCTTTGCACTTGTCCAATTATTTCCTTTTGTATGTTCTTAGAACTAGACCTCTAGAATCAAAGGACATAAATTTTTCTCACTATATTTTAAATCATTACTAAAGTTTAAGAGAATATGTTATCTAATTTATTACATATTCCAAATATTGAAAATGTGGAGAAAATTGACTCTCACTTGTAAGTGACCCTCATTTGAAATTGACCTGGGTACGGGAAATCTACAGCTTGATAGAAAATGTTGTTGGTCTCAGAAGGAAGCTCATTGGCTCCAGACTGGAAGATATGCTGTCTTTGCGGCTTCCCGGCTTGACTCTGGTCACAGGAGACTGCTACCAACCAGGCTGAGCCTCAGGAAAGGTTTGGAGAAAACACCCTGGCTGGTGTCCTGCTCCCCAGAGTTAGAGAGAAATCAGGTTGTAGTGAATATTCAGCAAAACGAGAGGAAAGAGAGGAAGGGCAGGAACTATGGCAGAGTAGCTTAACTAAAGATGGGGACATATTCTAGATTCCCCACTTAATCTACAGAGGTTTAAAGTCTCTGGCATCTCTGGGCTAAGCTCTGTTACAAAACTCTCTTTCTGGCATTTCCTCATCTCTTAAAATGAGCCATTTGATGATTGCCTGCATCCTCTTTTTCTTAGAGTGTTTTGCATTTCTCCAGTGGAGGCGTGGGTTTGTCAGCATGTAAGACTGACGGAGGTGAAGGAGGGACCTAAAGACCAATATGTCTGACAGGCCCAGATCCTGCAGGCTCGTGGGCTGAGAGTCACAAGGTGCTGAGAGCTCCAGGAAACCTCCCAGGAAAGTTCTCTCTGAGTTAATATTCTAACACATGACATGGATTCTTACAGAGACTGGAGAGGACTAGCCTAAGAGGGATTGTATAGAAGTGAAGAGCTCTTTTTTCCCTATTTGTTATAGAAGCCATATTCAGAATGTCCATTCTGGAACTAAACTGAAGCTGTCAGTGATCTGGCTTCCATAATAAATGAAAATAACTACACTCAAATTAGACTTAACACATGCCAGATAATAAACTAAGCACTTTACAAATATGAACTCATTTAATCCTGAGTACAATTCTGTAAAATGGACAGGATTATAATTCACATTTTAAAGTTGCAGAAACTAAAGCACAGAAGTGTTAAGTGACTTGCCTAAAGTTACACAGCTAATAAGCGGCAGAGGAGGATGAACCTAGGCAGCCTGACTCCAGACTTTTATACAAGCACTATGATCTCAATAAAGCCTTGTAAGGTTCTATTAGTCTAGCTGGGCCCAAAAAGCCACCTACGTATCTTTGAAATAGGGTCCTGGCACTAATAATAACGAATATGTGTGAGCATCTGCCAAATTTCATGCCCTGTGGATAATGTTTTACAACCACCCTGCAAGATAGGTCCTGTTTTTATTCACATTCGACAGATGAAGGGACTGAGGCTCAGAAAGATTAAGTTCCTTCTTCAAGGTCACACTACCAGCAAGGAGCAGAGTTGGCACAGGCACCTAAGTCCATCTGTCCTCAAAGCTCAGGTATACTCCTCTGTACTGTTTCAGACATACATGTTGGAATGGAAAAAGCACGAGCCAGGGAGCTAACAGTGTTGTGTTAATTCTAGCTTAGCTCTCCCGCCCTATTTTAAAATAAATGCTTTCAGGACCAAGGTCAGCGACACTGAGACACCCCGCCCCCCCCAACCCCCCCGCATTTGAGTCAGGCAGTGCTTTCCTGTGGATAACTGTTGAGGTGGGCTGTGGGTAACAGACACGCTGGAAGGCACCACCTCTCATTCTTGGCTCTCTCTCCACCAGAACACAGGGATCTAAGGAATACATTAAAGCGATATTAGCCACTTATTCGAATTATGGCATTGAGTCCTGGTTTACTTACGTTTCTGCTTAAAAAAATCATTCGTTGCAGATTGTATTTCTGATTCTCAGAGCCTGGCTGGAAGATAGTAGCTGTTTTCCTTCTTGGCGTGAACCTAAATACAGTTTTGCAATATGCCTTAAATCTTCAGGAAAATCCTGCATTTAAAAAGTTATCTTCCTCTAAATAAGTTCAAACACAGAACCATGATACCAGTTGCTGTAAGAAATCTGTCTTTAAAAATGACACATCAGTTTTTCATGCGTTACTACGAGCAGATGTTCACTTTTTGGGAGAATGTGTTTTTTTTTTAATTTCCTCATTTGTGTCACTTCCCTGCCCCCATTATCCATCTGGTACCTTTCTACGAATCCTCTAGAAGCCATGGGGCACCTTTTAGGATACACAGTTAGGATCATTGAATTGATAACTTTTCAAGGCAAAAGACAATTTCCTTTAGTAAAATGATGTGATTTAAAGGATTTTTTTTTTTTCTAAGATTATGGCCAGATGAATGGCGATGCAGTGGAATGCAGGAGTTGGTTGTTCTCCACAGATGCCTGAGTGTCCCGCTGGCTGGGCTGCTGGTCTGGCTGGCAGCTCTATCACATGTCATACGTGCAATGAGGGCATGTCAGACTTGGGTTTGGAAAACAAATGACTTATTACAAAAAGTCTCCATCTTAATTAATGAAGACAGATTAATATGCTTCAAATCTTATACTGAATCAAAACTGGACAATATTTTTTTCTTAAACGTTTTAAGAATGACAATGTTTTAAAGTCATAAAATGAATGTTTGTAACCTTGTATAATTTTTAAATTAAAGGAGGCAGCTGGTTTTATGGTTTTGCTAGTCTGGCTATTATTATAAAGGTAACATTTTTTAATACTCTCATTCTATCATTAATTAATTGTGAAAAATGAAGTCTAAATGCTGAAATTGTTGGGCTTTATTCAAATGATTGAAATGTCATCTCACCAGGAAAAGTTAAGAAAAATGAAATGTCAGTGTGGGACATTGGATTTAAGTGTATTCTGGAAAGGAATAGTCTTGAGTAGGGGCATGTTTTCTATATTCATCAGTAATTTGAAAACAAAATGGAATTATTTCCGAGAAGGGGAATACTGAAGGGTTCCTTACGCAGAAATTGAGGCAAGGGATTCAATTCAACACATATACACCCTGGATGCTCTGTGTTTATAAGAAGCCCTCCTCCACCCTTTCTCCCCAAACAACCGCCACAAATCTGAGGTTGGAGAACATTTCTAAGTGAAGGATAAAAATATCTACTATTCCCTGAGGGACCATTTTGTAAGAAGTACTTAAAATGTATTATTTTTAATCCTCACGATAACCCTTTACAGTACTTTTTTTCACGCCATTCTGTGAAAAGTGAGGTCCAGAGAGATTCAGTAACTTGTTGAATATCACCCTCTGGAAATGATGGATTTAAACACAAGGCTGCCTATTCCACACCCATGATCCTAACTACTGTGTGCTTCTGTATACACCACAAACACACACACACACACAGTACAAGAAAACTAATACTATTCACAGTACAAGAAAACTAATATTATTCAGCCTAAGTGCTCTGGGGCCACAGAGAAGGAGAAATGAACTCCAGATAAAGACAAATCCTGGATTATGTAAATTGACTTTCACAAAGTACAATTTTGAGACAGTGCATGAAAACTACTATATTGTGATAAATTTATTGTGGCCAGAGAGAAATGTATTCAAAAATAAACTGAATAAATTCACTTCAGGCAGATCCAGGATATTGATCTCATTTGGTTTTAGAATACTCATTGACTTATTAATGTTAAAGACGAGTGCTACATTTTACCTGGTATCCGCGGGTCACCTTTTCCATTAGCTTTCAGAATTTCTGTGGTAAAGCAAGAATTATGCCATGAACAACTTGTTCATGGTATAGCACGAACGTCCAAAATAGTATGATCTTGTTTTATGGTTGAGGACTAAAGGTACTAGCGACCAGGTTGGGGAATAGACTGACTTTCATTTGGTTTAAAATGGAAGCTTGTAAAAGGAAACATGATTGTAGAAGTAAACATGTAGAATAGTGCATAGCACATAGTACAGACTTAATAACTATTTGACAAAAATTGACTGAATGACAAATGAGGTATATCAACCTATTGCTGTGTGGTATGTATAACACTTTTAAGGTTCAAAAGTTCATTGGGTATAAGCAAAATTTCATTATCTTGCAATATTATTTAAAAGCAAATATGATCTACAAAGGAGTTTCTATAAAACAAACAGAAGAAAAAATCACAATTATTCCCATAACTTTGTTCCATTTTTGGGTAGATTTGTGTATCAAAAAAAATTACCAGGAAATCCTTCCAGAAAAGCCATTATTGTCTATTCATTAGGAGGATTTATATGGTAGGGAGCAACGCATCCCTCTTTCATTTGTCACAATACTTACTTTACAAAATTATTGTAGAAAAGAATCTTCACTCTAACCTTATGTTCTAGAGTTGAATGGACTATTTAATTGTCTAAAGATTTCCACGTGGACAATAATCTTAAACTGAATGTAACAGGACACCGTGGTTTTATTAACATTGATTTTTTTTAAAAAAAAGGAAGGTTTCAGAAACAGTCTTATTTTAATGCTGACGGCTCAGTGGTTTGCATAAAATAAAATCAGTTTTGTTTTGGAACAGGAAGTACACCGTATAAAATAAGGTTAAGATTGATTTTTTAAAGTAAGACAGCGCTGTTGCCTAGCTGGAAAATAACAAAAGAAAATATTCAGCTCTTTTTTGATAAATTATAATCTAGCTTTTTGGAATTTGGGTTTTTGGTTTTGGTTTTGTTTTTTTACAAAATCGTTAATGTTTGTAACAAAGAAGGGAGAAATTAAAGCTTGACTTCTCTAGCCAGCAGCCTGGTCAGAGAAGAAAATTGCCTCACCTCAGAATACCTGTTGCTTGCAATAGGTTGTTTCTAATCCAAATAAATTATTTATTTCTCATTTTAGGACTATGTTTTTAATGAAAGATATGGAAAAGATATTAAATAACTAACATTCTTTCTCTTTCTTTTTACAACTCCCAAATCACCAGAGGTCCTGCAGATGAGTCAGAATTTGTTAGCGAAGCTGCATTCTATTCCATTTGCCTCATATTTTTCAACTGTTTATTGAGAACCCATCAAATTTAAGGCACCATGTAGACTAGGAATTGGAGAGACCACAACTGAAACCTTTGTTCTCAAGCGGCTTCTAGCACAGCTAGGGGAAAGTAACACATACTTAAAAGACAAATGACAGTTCAGGGCTGTGGGCTAAGAGCCAAAGGAGCGGTGTGGTCGCTCTCCTGGACCTGCAGGAGGAAAGCCCCACTTCGGCTCCAGGAACTGGTGGAGCTCTTACTCAGTCCCTCATTAGAAGACCGTCCCCCAAATTCCTGTTGTATCAGGGGAGGTACCATGCTCTTTGCTCTTGTTATCTATTTTTATAATCCCTCTTAGAACTTTATTCTGGCGTCCTGGTTCTTCCTAAGTAATCAGGAGTTTGGATATTTACTCCCAAGATCCTGGGTTTATCCTGCTTCAGTACATGTAAGGGCAAACTTAGCTCACAACCTATGTGAAAATAACCATGTTTTCTGGCTCCTGAATATGACAGGGAATGGTAACATATTAAGAAAATACACAATTAACCAGAACAGAGTTTCTCAACCTTGATAATATTGATGTTAATAGACAATTCTTTGCAGAAGGTGGGGGGAGGGCTGTCCTGTGCATTGCAGGATGTTAAGCAGCACCCTTGGCCTTTACTTATTAGATGCCAGTAGCACCCCATGCCAGTTGTGACAACAAAAGTGTCTCCAGACATTGCCAAATGTCCCGGGGGGTGGGGAGATATATATGTGATATATATATGTGTGTGCAGATGGAAGATTCTAGCCAGTCTCAAGAATGAAGCAATAAACAGTATTAAGAGATTTCACCCACACAAAACAAATCACCAGAGTTCAAAATGCCGGCAATTGCATCTTTTATTAGAACGAATAATTTCAATAGTATATATATGCTTTTTGAAGCCTGCTGTAAGGAAGCCTATCTGTATTCTTAATTAAATCACACCCTGACCCACAGGGTGAATAGTGAGTGAGAATCTCCACATGGAGCCGTGAGACAAGTTGGACCCTGAAACCTGGTTCCTGAGTCCTAAGACTATTCTTATTCTTGAGGAATCTCCCTCCTGCCACCACTGCCACCATGAGAATTCTCCCTCCCTTACCTATCTTCAGGACTGGGGTTTGAGTCCATTAAAAGAGGTGCCAAGATTCTTACACTTTCAAGTGTCTTTCTGAGAAGGAATCAGTGTAGCACTGACAACCAGCCCACAGGAAAATAAGGAGAAAAAGGGAGGTAGAAACTGTTCTATCAGTATTTGTAGAAAATGGAAGGCTTCTCCTTAATCAAATCAGTTACCAACTCTCTTTGAAAAAATATCGCATTAAAACATTTTTTGAAGGAAAGAAAAAGTCATTTTGGCCTCATGTAAGTTTTAAACATTAGGCTTAGATATCATTGTAGTTAAGAAAGTTTCTGGCTGCAAGTAACTGGAAACTGACCACCTTGGCACAAACATTTAGCAGGTCATTTTTCTCTCAGAAAAAGTAGCTCAGACATCAGCCATCCAGGACTGGTATAACTTCTCTTGATACCATCAAGGACTCAACAGGGTGTCAAACTGCTCCTGTCTTTCCACCTGTCAACCTTACTGTATGGGCTTTTGTCCTCTTTGTTGTTACCTCATGATCCATTAAAGGCTGCAATGTTCCACACCTCATGTCTGCATTCCAGAAAGAAGAAGAGAAAGGAAAGAGATGGAAACAGCACACTTCTGTTTAAGTCTCATTGGCCAGAACTGTGTCACATGGCCTCCCCCTTTCTACAAGGGAGATTTGAAATTTGAAGGTTTACATTTTAGAGTCTCTATGATAGGAGACAGATCAGATCAGCCAACCTACAGGGTCTGCCAGAAGAAAGTTCCATGCAATTTTGGAATTTTTTCCCCTTTACTATCTACATTTTCCTTTCAACCATGTTGGAGAAATTTTTACTGAGAGACTGAGATCCTCTGAAAATAGTATTTAATGACCAAATGCTAACACTTTCTTATGTCCTCTCCCATGTAAAGGGAAGTGACAGAAGTTTCCATCACTGTCTCACTCTCTATCTGGTTGGCCTTATTATTCTGTATCCAAAGGTTGGCTCAGTCACTTTGGTGATGATCAATTCAACTAATCGTTTGCACGTTTATGACTTTTGTTCTTTTCTCTGGTGAACTTTCTGCTGTTGTTCTAACTTTCAGATGGACCTGAGTAGAGAAATATTTATTGCGGTATGGTTGACCTAAAGGCCTGAAGCCCTCAAGGAGGATGCTTCTCTCTTGCTCATTAACCGCTCATCCTGAGGCAGTTCCATCTCAGCATGGACCGTGTAGGACATCTGTCCTCACCAGCCAAGCCCTGCACTGCGGGGCTGGGTCAGGTCTGAATCCGGATTTTGACTTGACTGGGGTTTCCTCCTTGCTGTCCTTGCGCACTTCATTCCCGGGCCCCTTCCCCTTCTGGGTCTCCTTCCCCTTCAGCTTCTCTGTGTTGTAAGCTGGAGGGGACAGGGGTTGAGTAGGGGTGGACCCCTCCCACAGCCTCTCCCGTCTTGGGAGGATCCCCCGTAAAAGCAGGACTTCTTTCACTGACAAGGCCTTTTGGAGTTTTTAGACTTCTCTCGTGCACTAGATACAAACGTGAAAAGCTTTCTGCTATTTAAAAACAAAATAAAGGACCATCAAGTCTGTCAATGGCCTTTGTGTGCATTTAAAAGGCTAAAAGCTGTTCCAGCAAAGGCAACTCTCAGGAAAGAAGCTTCTCTTTTTAAGGGACCATAGCAGAGGTTAACAGCTGGGGCAGAAGGCAATTAGCCACAGAGGTGTGTGCACGTGACACCCGAGATGACAGAAGAGACGGATCAGTGAACAAGGTGGGGACGGGGCCAGCTCTTCCTGTCCCACCCACAGACTATTCCATCCCCCCACTTCCTGCCCCAGCCCCACCCACCCTGACCTCCTCCTCCAAGGCTCTGTCCACAGAGAGGGCTGTGTTAGAAGGCCCTGTGGGTGGCTGTGTTAGAAGGCCCCACAGAGGTTGGAATAGTTAATACATCTCCGAAAAACCAGGAGGTGAATAAGAGAAGCATTGCAACTAGCAGACAAGGCAACAGGATGTGGGAAGAGCACGGGCTGTGGCACCAGGGGACCAAGGTTCAAATCCTGACTCCACCTCTGCCTGCTGAGGCCTTGGACAATTACTCAACCTTGGGAGCCGCAGTTTCCCCATCTTTAGAATGAGGAACACGAATTGTTAAGTGGATTAAATAAGATAATGTGTATAAAGTGCCTAGTAAAATGCCTGGGACAAGAAGTGGTAGCCATTATTAAAAATAAATAATTCAATTTCACCCATAGAAAGCTCAGGATTCAGATGATAGCAGTTACATAGGTACTGAGGTCAGGAGGACAGGTATAATTTTAATTCCTCGCCTTCCACCAGGCCTTCTCCACGCTGAGGGCAGAATCCCTTGCTTCTGGCTGCAAGCTGGGTGCTCCTCATCTTCCTCCTTCTCACATCCGTCTTGATTTGTGATGCTTCGGGTTATTCCTCAACAACATTTCCATTGCTGAATTTTGCATCTTATTTTCTTCAGATCCTTTTTATCCACAAAGTTTCTTGTTGAAATTTAATTATAGTCACTGTACTATACTTTTAAACTGCATTATACCTTATTACACTATGATAGGACATTAATTGATATCACAGTCAGCCATTAAGAATTGTATTCAGCATAACACACAACAAGTCATGAACACACATGGTCTGTATCTGGCCTGTAGGAGCTTATTTCTCTCCATTATTTTTCTCATCTTTCTAATACTCTTAAAGGGACATTTTAATAACCTAGGAGTTTTTAATGCCCATTCTATCAGCAACACCCACAATATCTTCTGGAACCTTCTTTCTAGGACAGTCATCTTTCTTTCCTACCAATGGTCTGGACTCATTAACCTTTCCAGCCAAAGGAGGCCAGAGAGTGTAGAGGATTACAGAGCCACAGTGCTTTCTTGGGACCTCCTTCAAGACTGGCCTCTTGCCTTAAAAGGCAAATTTCCATTCTGTCATTTTTCTCTTGTGGCTTTGCTATCTGAGTCCAACATCTTGAGTTCTAATTCCAACTACAAGTCACCAGGAGGCCCAATGTCAGTTCCTCCATCATTTCTGAGACTTAGTTTCTTCATCTTTAAAATGAGGGAATTGAACTGGATGATGTAAAAGTCCCTTACAGCTCTGTCAGGAATCAAAGCAAAAAATTAAACACAATTAGCCCTTAATCAATTACAAACTAAAGCATCACTAGCTTAGTGTAAATTTTAAAATGCCTTCTGTTGCTCAACTGCTGGAACATTGTCATAAATGTATAGTTCAATGTTGATTACAAATGTGAATGGCGCCCCCTAGAGTTTTTCAGTGGCAACTTATGCAGCCACCTGTGCGGTGGCCGGTACTAAACCCCATTCATCAGCTAACGTGTAAGCAGGAATTAGCAAGGTCACAGGGTCACCAGTGAGGGAAGGGAAGAAAATGTCAGGAAGTTGGACAATAATGTTGATGGGAAATGTAGCAAAAGGGTACAGTCAAGAGATAGAAATCATACCAGTCGTTTGAACAGGGAAATTAAAGGATTTTTAATTAACTTTAAAGTTGAAGGTAACTAAAAAGGCAAAAAAAGACAAGTATCACAGAAGTGGCAATTGTAGGAAGAGCGACTACCCCTAAGGATAAGGAATAAAAGGAAAAGGGCTGGAATAGTTAATACTTAGAAGCTGGAAGAGGGGCCCTGGACAGTTGAAATTCAGACCTCTGAGGGGGCACACTGGCTGGAAGGTGCTATTGTCCCTAAGAAAGATACCATGAGGCTGGTCCTGAGAGGGTTGGAAAAACTGCAAACTGGACTCAGCTGCTACCACAGAAAGGAAGCAGGAAGCCACAGAAAGCAGGAAGGAAAGAGTAAAGTCCCTTCCTCCTCCTCCAGCCATACAGTGTCCATCTAAACTAACAGCGGTCCGGCTGGCAAAGCAGAAACAAAATTTGCAGAATCCCAACCGCAGCATCACAAATAAGAGCACAGAGGGGATAATAATAGCACGCCAAGTTTGTCCTAACGCAGAGATGACAAATAAGTTCGTCTACTTGTGCCATTTCTAATAATGGCAGAATATTCTGTTGAGAAGGATTCTGAGGTTACACTTATGTGGCAGAAAAGAACCCTATGATCATTTAGAATATCTGCCATGGGCAGGAGGAGGGCATGGTGGCAGAGAGTTGCCATCTCTGGCTTAGAGCCACCAAACTGAACCATGTACCCTTTGGCATCGGCCTCTGGGGATAGAGACCTGAACTCCTTCTCAGCAGCAGATGGCCAGTCTCATTCTATCTAGCAGAGAGGGTACAATGGGGGTAAAGTAACTCAGGGATCCTGATACAGTTACAAGTTTCTTGGCTACGCTTGAACAACTCTAGGGACAGAGAGCTCATCATCCCCATCTTCAGACAGTTCTGATCCCAGGAAATTTCTTTATAAAGAAGTTAGATAAACCTCAACATAAGCCCTATCCACTTGCCCCACTTCTAGAAAGACAGGAGTAAGTCATAGTCTTTCTCCTCATGCCATTCTTTCAGATGCTTGGATCTGGCCATCATATTCCACCTCATCTTTCTTCTCCACTTCAATCAGCCTTAATACCTCTCACTGTTCCTGATATACACAGTATAGAGATATCCCTGTCCTGTCCTGTCCTCTCAGTGTGCTTCGATACATCTCAGCCCCTCATCAAGGGTGGCCTGAAATCAACTCTCCAGATGTGGTTAGAATAGCACCAAGTAATACGGTAGAGAATGCAGTTAACTATTTTGAAGACCCTCATCAACATTTCTGATGACCACATCACACTGAAAACTCTGATGGGGACTTATTGTCTTTCACCTGAAATGATTCACAGCCATTTCACCTCCAGGACAAACAATTTCCAGGTGCTTCAAACTTTCCCAAGGAAAAATGTGTTACAGCAATACAAACTACTGACAAGCTTTTTTGGAGGAGAAGGAAAACAGCTTTGTGAATACTTAAATAAGTTAGAAAATTAAGCTCTTACTTGCTGATCGTGACTGTCATAAATGTACACTCCAATGGAAAGAAACGTAAATCAATTTTGGCATTCTCACTGAGCTGCAAACTTTGTTATTGTTCCTCCCACACAACATAGATGCCATAAACCATATCTAAATGGGCAGAAGACATTTACTTCCATTGGGTTTTTCCAGTCAGATGAAATTTTATAAGTGGCTCTGTTCTACCTTTTAACTACATTTTAATTTAAATATATTTTTAATAACAGCTTTAAAAATTATCTTCACTAAGAAACCAAAGTCTAAAGCAATGTCGTATTTTTTAAGTACATGCAAAAATCTTAGGTCTTTAAATATTCCACTTGCATTACTTCTTTCAGGTTCACTCAGTTGCACTATAATTTTATGGAGTTTTAGAGTGCTGGGGCATATGATGTGGTTGCCAATTACCCAGGCCCTTTTTCTGGGCACATTATCAGAAGAATCTGTGAAATAACATGGAGTTTAACAAGAATAGAAGGCTTCAAGAAAACACCTGACGAAAATTCTATGGATACGTATTTCCCAAGGCTAAGGGAAAAGAGGTAAATATAACTAAATGCAAGGAAATTGGGGGGTGATATGGAGAAGAGTAGGAGAAATTCTGATTTATAGACAACACACTGGAGGATAGATGACCTGCTGAAATTAAATATCAGCCTTCAAATGCTTATATTCAAGGTCAATCCTCATTCCAATGACTTCATATTGAAAGACTAGGAGGTGTGCCACTAAAGTAGGAAAGAATTATTTTCTGGGCACAAAAGATAAAAATGAAGGATCAGGTACATATTATTCTAAGGAAAAAACAGATGTCCCTAAAGACTATGTGCATTAGTTTTCTACTACTGCTATAACAAATTACTGCAAACTCAGTGGTTTAAACAATACAAATTTATTCTTACACTTCTATAAATCAGAATTCCCACATGGACTTAACCAATCTAAAATCAAGGTGTTGGCAGGACTTCATTCCCTTCTGGATGTTTCAGGGGTGGATCCACTTCCTTGCCCTTTCCAGCTTCTATAGGCTGCCTACATTCCTTGGCTCATAGCCTCTCCCTCCATCTTCAAAGCCAGCAAGGTTGCATCTCCATCTGACCTCAGCTTGGAAAGCTTCTCCACTTTTAAGGACTTACATGATTACATTGGGCCCATCTGGATATTCCAGGATACTCTCCCCATCTCAAGGTTCTTAATCACATCTGAAAAATCCCTTTGGCCATGTAAGGTAACATATTCATTGGATCTAGAGATTAGGGCATGGACATCCTTGGGACAATTATTCTGCCTACCACACTGTGTAAGCAAAGATGAGACAACACCCCAGGAAACAAATTGCTCACAGGGAACTTTCTTAGATGAAGATCAGTTCCTTCTAGCTCATGTATTCTTTAGGACAAAATTCACAATTCAGTATGTTCTCCCCAGAAAAGAAAAAAGGGCAGTTATTGCAAGGAAGGGGGTGGGAACTGATGGGAACTGATCTAGAATGATTGCTGAGCCCAGATTAGACCTAGAAACAATGTGACAGGTACTCTTGTAAGTACTTTACACGCATGAACTAATTTAGTCTTCACAGCAAGCCTATATGGAATCTTATTATCATCCTGTTTTCCAAATGAAGAAACTAAGGCACAGATAAATTGCCCAAAGCTACACAGAAAAGCAGAGCCCCTGCCCCAGAGTCTGAACTTTAACCACTAGAATACACAATATCCTATTTGTTGATCAATTAAGGGGTAGGTTGCAAGTAATTTGTGATTAACAATACTTTTAAAAAAAAGTGAATGATTTACATTTGAGTCAAGATTATCTCTATGGCAACACTCTTGCTGTTACATTCTGATATGGATTTCTGGTTATTACACAGATGTTGAAGAAGGAACAAGCATTTAACTAGTCAATTAATCTAAGTCGGTGGTTCTCACACTTCACTGGGCATAAGAATCACCTGGAGTAGTTCGTTAAAATGCATATTACTCAGCCCCAACCCCAGAGATTCATTTGGATCTTGAAATCTGTATTTTTAAAAAACATTCCAAGTGTTTCTGATACCAGATTTTCTGTACATATTAAGTGCAATGTAGGGTGTTTGGAAAAACTGCTATTGGATGACTGCCCTGAGGCACCCCTCTAAGTCTTCATAAGGCGCTCACAAAGAACTCCACACTTATGCCATCAAAGCACTTATCATGCTGTATGGTAATTGCCTGTTTACTTATCTGTCTCCCCCTGTTGACTGCAAGGTCTTTAAGGTCAAGGCTGTGCCTCTCTCAATGCCTTATCTCTATCACCCACCCCACACTCCACAGATGTAGATGGTCAGTAGCTATCTGTTCTTGAATGCATGGCTGAATGAACCAATCAATGATAAAACGGTCTCGGATCACACAAAAACACTTTCAGATGGATGAGTTTAGAATCCCAAATGCCTCATTTAGTTGAATATCTGCAGGCAGTAGAAAAAAAATAAAGAACACCATAAACTAAGTTCACCATTGAAAGACAGAACAGAGGCATCTGAGCAGAAGCTCTTAGCAAACAGTAGAAATAGGCATCAGTCTCAGCACTGGTAAGTGATGACTTCTCCTACCAGCAAGAGACGGTCAGCAGCCGAGGGGCAGACTGTGTGTCCTCTTTTTACAATACTGTACTGACTCCAAATTTATTTTGCATTTTGGAGAGAAAGTCATATTCCATAAACAAATCAATAAACAAAGAAAAACGTTGTGATGTCTCAAAGCAATTGTCTTGTGGAAGGACCAACCTGAGCCACCCAAAGTAACTACATCGTAGGGTGATTGTGAAGATCTCAAGATAATTTGTACGAAGTGCCTAGTACAAAGCCAGGCCCAAGGCAAGTACTCAATAAATATTTGTTGAATAATCAAGTATCGGGAAGCTTTGATAAGCAAAGACCTGTCTCAGCATGACTGTTTCTGCCATGACAAGCTAAGGGGACCCAAGTTTGTCATCACAGGAGGACTCACTACATGATTTCCCTTGACTCCTCCTCCATTAAATTTTAGGATTTTTTTTCTTCTGGAATATTTTTCCTCTTATAAGAAAAATATTTAGTGTTATTTCCATCTGCCAAGAAATTTAAGCACACAATTTTGGGAGTAAACTGTGACTCTGAGAACAGACTGCAACTCATGAATTTTGACTCCAGGTTCTTCCCGAGACCAAGACCCAACAGTGTGATAACCAATCATGCGGTGCACTTCAATGATACAAAATGCATGCCTACAGGCCATGATTTCATGGAACTTGTTCTCACAGTTATAGCAAGGCCAGGTAATTCCCTGATGCATATTAGCATTTATAGCCATTCCCCATAAGACAGTTAAGAGAGTAATCAAATGTTCTTGTGTCAGCACATGACAAACACATGCCTGGAAGATCAGAAAGCAATATCCTCTCCCATGGTACATTATTGTGTAATTTCCTGGTTGCCTCCGATATTGGAGTTTGGAGATATCGTTAATTTTAGGAATAGAATTGAAGGACAGATAAGGCAGCTTTTGACTCCAAATAAGGCACACACAAGATCTCAGCAAAACTGGCAAATGTCTCTCTAGCCTTGGCCACAGAAACTCTTGGTAATTGTCGTCAAGGGACTTTAGACATAATTTATTCTCATGGTTTCCAAACTTTTCTTTCAGCAATTGACATTCTTAAAATTAATTATGGAAAGATTCTTCTATATATAAAATAGACAAATGACAAGCACTCTGGTTGAAGATCTGAACTCTCATCTTAGCCCCTCTAGCTACCAAATATGTGAAATTAAGAACTCACTTACCTTCTCTGAGCCTCAGGTTTTGTTTTTGATTTTCTTAATCTTATAATGGGAATAACAGTGTTTGTCTTGCCTACCCCATAATTGCTTTAGAATCAGACAAACTAACATTTGAGAGTATTTTGTAAATAATAAAATATGATCCTCATTTAAAGTAGTAGTAGTATTACAGGAAAAGGTAAACACTAGGTAGAACGTGATAAAATAATAAATGGGTCGTTTCAATTATAGTTACAAAGAAAGAGAAAGATTTTTGGTAGTTTATGCAAAGACCCTTTTCTGTCTATTCTTAACTTCCCAAAGATTAGGATGCCTCATATTTGAGACATTTAGAAGAACACTAGATATGCTCAGAGATCAAGGATGGCACATTCAAAAATTGGGATGGTTTGCCTGAAAGAGTGGATTAACGAGAGTTTTGGGACAGCTCAGTGCTCCTCAGGGAAGGTATTATGAGAGATGGGTGATGCCTGCTATGAGTGGCAGATGAGAATTGTGCATCTTTTCCTTCCCTGTCAGATTAGTTTTATTCTTTTGATTCTTTTCTATGTTTCTCTTTCCCAAGTGTTTGGCCCTGGGTCCTCGGCATTAGCACTCACTCCGTTTCACAGGCCAGCTGAAGACATCGTTCCCAAAATTGCCAGGTGGCACTGGCACTGGGGACTTACAGCTCAGGCTTTCTTCTAGCACAATGTGTGCCTCAGTCTTCTGAGCCACACTTGCTATTTTTAATTCTGGCTCATTGGCCCGCCCATCATGTCCTTTCCTCCATAGTACACTCTCTCCTTCACACTGCACCCCCCTGGGAAAATCATCTAGGTGATCATTCCATTGTGACCCACATCAATCAGGATCTGACAAACTCAATGCTAGGATATTCTAAATATTGTCTCTTCCCTCTCTTTGGCACTTTGAGTATGAATACAGGTGTTCTGTGTGGAGGAAAGATAGAACATTCTGAATTAATTATCAGGAGATTAATGAAATGAGAACCTAAGTAGGGCTCATGAAGAAAAATGGCTAAAACCTTCTCTGTTGTGTCTTAAGCTGCTATTGTTAAACCAGGCCCACCTGCTTGGCAAATGTGTGCACATCATTGACAGGGGGCAAGAGATGATGTGACTGCCTTCAGAGGCCTCCCACGGACTTAATGAGGAAACCAACCGTTTGTGCCCCGGAGACAGCATCACAGGTTTCCAATATCAGACGTCCATTTTCTGCCGTAATGTCAAAATCTTCAATGTATTCATATGCATTCTGCTGCTTGAGAAAATAATCTTAATCATGCCAAGGAAGAGATGGGAGCAATATCAGCTCCATCCATCTCTAAATCTTGCCCGTATAATCACCATGACTCATGGATCTACTAACCTCAAGTTAAATTTGTAATTAGCAGAAAACAGCTGTTTTCCTTTTCAAAGTAAACTACTATGAATGATTGAAATGGGTATAGAAATCACTTTCAGCTTTATGATGTGTTGATTAATAAAATTTTTAAAACATTCTAATAGTAGATGTGGAAATTATTATTTCCACTATAACTAAAAGAAAAAAAAACCTGATGTCTCAAATTTAAAAAGTCTAAAACTTTGCATATTCCTCATAATGCATGGACAAAAAGAAGTGCAAATTTTAAACCACTATGGAGCACCTAAATTTTTTAATATTTATCAATTTTGTGCTTAATTACTGCTGGTGTGTTTCTCAAAAGCTTGTGGGAAATGTTAATTTTCACAGAAAGATTAATTAATATGGGCCAGGCTAATATCTTCTTATGGAGAATGATGAGAATTCCTCATTTTATTAGTATATTTCACTATAATGTTTTTCACTGAAATTGTTGTCTCTGAAGCAGCCATGTTCTAAGCCTGGTTCACTATGTTCAGCGAACAAATCTAAATCTGAACTATATGGTTAGATGTGGATCCAGGCAACACGGTTCCTGGGAAGGACATAGTTTGAATGCATTCTCCCTTGAATTGGTGAGATTCTATGGAGTTTTGTTCAACCACTGAGCACATGCTATTACAGAGAATAAAACCCAAAAGAGTGGGTATAAGAGTAACTGTATTTGACACACCTTTTAAGCATCACTTCATCTCCTCTAGCCCCACCTCTTCCTCCAGTCACTGCTGTGGTGACTTGGATCGGTTTTGCACAGATGCAACCTGACTGTGCCTCACCTCAGGAATTGCTCTTACTTCCTGCCCTGGGGCTTCTCTGAAAGTGGCAGCTGATTTCCCCAGGACCCACTCAGCACTTAGATATGCAGTCTGAAGATGCTCTCAGAGGAGTCAATGCATGTGGAGCCACTCTTGACTGAGGGAGAAGGAACCTATGTATAATGTACGAATATTTCCCCTTTTATCCTTTAGGTAGATAACCGTGGGATACATTTCCTAAGGCTCTCCAGAAGGAACTCTGGAATAAATAGTGCTAGTCACCCGTAGCATTAGCCAACTCAATAGTGCATTCTTGTATCGGTTTTCTCTCATTCCCCTTTCATTCTCTTTGCCATCACAGTTGTTCTCTGGGATCACATTCTCTAAAATCCCCTCAATGCAGCCTCTATTCAGCCTCTGGTTAAGAGTTCAGAAAATCTCCTTTTACTGTTCTGAGTATTTATAAGGCATGTGTGCTGACATTCTCAATTACTCCTTAATTAATCAGTCATAGAATTCATCTGTAGGTATAACCTCAGAATCTCTCTAAACACAAGATTCCAGGGAGACATTATCAATTCATTGGAGTTGGCATCCCCGTGATCTCTGACTCTTATTCTATAATCAGTTGAAATCTACAAACGCTGGAAGATCTAAGTTGCTCCTGCTCACTGAGCAGTATGGTTATTTGTTGTGATGTGGTTGTTGAGCAGTAGGCTATCCTTACTCATTAGCATAGTAACTCTTATATCAACATGTGGCATTTGAGATTCAAATTGATGCCTCAAAATGTTGTAATCAGTTGGGAATAGTTTAAACCTTATATGTTAATTCTGCAAATTACATTATCTACCATATAAAAGTACTCAAGAACAACTATTCTTGACCTAGGATAAGGCTCACCTCTTGTTTCTGTGCTCGAAAATGATCTTAATAGCACTCTAGACCGAACGGACCTAACAAACATATACAGAATATTCAATCCAACTGCAGCAGTATACTCAGTCTTCTCAAGTGCACGTGGTTTATTCTCCAGGATAGACCATATATTGGGCCATAAAACAAGTCTCAACAAATTCAAGAATATTGAAATCCTATCAAGTAGCTTTTCTGACCACAATGATATGAAACTAGAAATTAATAACAGGAGGAGAGCTAGAAAATTCACAAATATGTGGAAACAAAACAACACACTCTTGAAAAAACATTGGGTTAAAGAAGAAATTAAAAGAGAAAATGAAAAGTATCTTGAGACAAATGAAAATGGAAATACAACATACCAAAAATTAAGGGATGCAGCAGGAATAGTTCTAAGAGGGAAGTTTATAGCAATAAGTGCCTACACTAAGAAAAAAGAAAGCTCTCAAATAAACAACCTAACTTTATACATAAGGAACTATAAATATAGGAACAAACTAATCCCAAAATTAGCTGAAGAAGGAAATAAAAAAATTAGAGCAGAAATAAATTAGAGGTCAGAAAATCAGTAGAAATGATCAACAAAATTAAGAGCTTGTTTTTGAAAAGATAAACAAAATTGAAAAACCATTAGGCAGACCAAGAATAAAAGAGATAAGACTCAAATAAAATCAGAAATGAAAGAGGAGACATTACAACTGACCTATAGAAATGCAAAGAATCATAAGAGACCACTACAAACAATTATATGCCAACAAATTTGACAACAAATTTGAAATAGACAAATTCCTAGAAACATACACCCTTCCAAGACTAAATCATGTAGAAATAGAAAAACTGAACAGACCAATAACAAGTAAAGATATTGAATCAGTAATCAAAAACCACTCAACAAAGAAAAGCCCAGGACTAGATGGCTTCACAGGTAATTCTACCAAACATTTAAAGAAAAATTACCAATTTTTCAAATTACCATGAAACCTACTCAAACTCTTCCAAAAAATTGAAGAGGGTGGAACACTTCCAAACTCATTTTATAAGGCCACCATTACCCTCATACCAAAGTCAGACAACGGCATAACAAGAAAAGAAAATTACAGGCCAAAACTCTCATGAACATTAATGCAAACATCCTCAACAAAATATTAGCAAACCATATTCAACAGTACAGTAAGGAGATCATACACCATGATCAAGTGGGATTTCTCTCTGTGGTACAAGGATGGTTCGATATCCACAAACCAATAAATGTGGTACACCATATTAACAGAATGAAGGTAAAAATCATATGATCATCTCAATAGATACAGAAAGAGCATTTGACAAAATACAAAATCCATCCATGATAAAAATCTGAACAAACTGTGTACAGAAGGAATGTACCTCAACATAACAAAGGTCATATATGACAAGCCCACAGCCAAAACCAAACTCAACAGGGAAAAGCTGAAAGATTTTCCTCTAAGATCAGGAAAAAGACAAGGGTGCCCACTCTTGCCAGTGTTATTCAACATAGTACTGGAAGTTCTGGTTAGGGCAATTAGGCAAGAAAAAGAAAGAAAAAAGCATACAAATCAGAGAGGAAGAAGTAAAACTATCTCTGTTTGTAGATGATATGACCTTACAAACGAAAAACTCAAAAACTATTAGAACTAATAAAATGAATTCTGTGAAGTTGCAGGATAAAAACCAATATACAAAAATCATTTGTGTTTCTATTCACTAATAACAAACTATCTAAAAAAAATTTAAGAAAACAATCACATATACGATAGCATCGAAAACAATAAAATACTTAGAACTAAGTTTAATGAGGAGGTGAAAGATCTGTACACTGAAAACTATATCACATTGGATGAAAGATATTAAAGAAGATATAAATAAATAGAAAGATATCCCTTGTTCATGGATTGGAAGAATTAATATTGTTAAAATGTCCATACTACCCAAAGCCATCTATAGATTCAGTGTAATCTCTATCAAAATTTCCAATGGCATTTTTCACAGAAATAGATAAACCACTCCCAAAATTCATATAAAACCACAAAAATCCCTGATTAGCCAAAGGAATCCTGAGAAAGAAGAACAAAGCTGGAGGCATCACATTTCCTGATTTCAAACTGTATTATAGTAATCAAAACATTATGGCAATATCATAAAAACAGACATAGAGCAATGGAATAGAACAGAAAGGCCAGAAATAAAGCCAATGTTTACAGTCAACTAATCTTCAACAATGGGGAAAGTATAGTCTCTTTGATAAATGGAGTTGAAAATGGTAACTATGTGAAGTAAAGGATATGTTAACTGACCTTATGGTGGTAAACATTTCACAATATGTACATGTATGAAAACATCACATTGTACACCTTAAACTTACACAATTATATATGTCAATTATACCTCAATAAAGCTGGAAAAATAAATAAGTAAATGACATTGAGAAAACTGAATATCCATATGCAGAATGATGAAATTGGACCCTTATCATATACCATATGCAAAAATCAACTCAAAATGGATTAAAGACTTAAAAATAACACCTGAAACTGTAAAACTACTAAAAGAAAACGTAGGAAAAAATCTTCTTTACTTAGGTCTCAGCCATGGTTTCTTGGATATGACACCAAAAGCACAGGCAACAAAAGCAAAAATAGACAGATGAGATTGCATCAAACTAAAAAGCTTCTGTACAGAAAAGAAACAATCAACAGAGTGCCAAGACAACCTATAGAAAGGGAGAAAATATTTGCAAACTGTATATCTGATAAGGAGTTAATATCCAAAGTGTATACAACAACTCCATAGCAAGAAAACAAATAACCCAATTAAAAAATAGGCAAAGGACTTGAATATGTATTTCTCAAAAAAAGACACACAAATGGCCAACAGCTATATGAAAAGGTGCTCAACATCACTAATAAACAGAGAAATGAAGATCAAAACTACAACAAGGTATCACTTCACACCTGTTAGAATGGCTATTATCAAAAACACAAAAGATGACAAGCGTTGGCAAGCATGTGAAGAAAGAAAACCCTTATACACCGTTGGTAGGAATGTAAATTGGTACAACTATTATGGAAAACAGTATGGATGTTCCTCAAAAAATTAAAAATGGAACTACCATATGATCCAGCAATTCCACATCTGGGTGTATAGTCAAAGAAAATGAAATCAGTAACTCAAAGAGATATCTGCACTCCCATGTTCATTGCAGCATTATCCACAGTAGCCTAGATATGAAAACAACCCAAGTGTCCATAAATGAATGAATGGATAAAGAAAATGTGATATATATATGTATACACAGACACATATACACAATGGAATATTATTTAGCCTTTAAAAAGAAGGAAATCCTGTCATTTGTGACAACATAGATGAAACTGGAGGACATTTTGTTAAGTGAAATAAGCCAGACAGAGAAAGACAAATACTGCATGAACTCACTTATATGTGGAATCTAGAAAAGTCAAACTCATAGAAAGAAAGAGTAGAATGGTGGTTGCCACGAGCTAGAAGGTGGGGGAACTGGGGAAATATTGGCCAAAGGGTACAAAGTTTCAGTTATGCGAAATAAAAAGTACCAAAGATCTAACATACAGCACAGTGACTATAACTAATAATACTGTATTATATACCTGAAATTTGCTAAGAGAATAGATCTTAATTGTTCTCATCAAAAAGAAAATGGTAACTACGTGAGCTGATGGATATGTTAATTAGCTTGATTATGGTACTCATTTCATAATGTATATATATATCAAAGCACCATGTCATATACATTAAATATATGTAAATTTTATTTGTCAATTATACCTCAATAAAGCTGTCAAAATTTTTTTTAATTTAAAAAACAAATCACAAAAAGAAAAATAGTAATAACATTTTGACTGTATATGTAAAAGTAAAATATATGATAAAAATAGCACAAGAGATGGGAGGTCCTTTCGACGTCCTTACACTACAGGTGGAGAGGTATGTTATTTAAATGTAGACACAGATTTTTTTAAAGTGTATATTGTTAACCCTAGGGTAATCACTAGAAGTTTTTTAAAGAAGTGTAAATAATAAGTCAATATAAGAGATAAAATAGAATTATAAAAACTGCTCAATTAAACTGAGAAAAGGTAGGGAAAAAAGGAAAAATAAATCAAAGAAAAATGAAACAAATAGGAAATAGCCAGCACAACTACAGATTTTAACCCAGTCATATCAAAAACTACTTTAAATATGAATGATGATTAATGTATTATGTCCAATATTGGGAAGTCTTCATAATAAACAGAGGTTCAGGCTTAGACGTTTTGACTAGTAAACCCATCGAGTGACTTAAAGGACAGCATGCGAGGGTCATGGAGGAAATGCTGAGCTGGGAAAGAAA
Source organism: Diceros bicornis minor (assembly GCF_020826845.1). Taxonomy (NCBI): domain Eukaryota; kingdom Metazoa; phylum Chordata; class Mammalia; order Perissodactyla; family Rhinocerotidae; genus Diceros; species Diceros bicornis. The sequence continues at coordinate 73,559,995 of NC_080745.1, forward strand.
GGACAAGTTGTTGCCTATGTCTAACATAGTTTCCTTTTATATCTATGGCAAGATATCAAGTCTCAAAGATTAACATGATTTTCAGAAACTTATGCAGCCATTCTAGCTGGGTCTAAGGGAAAGATACATTGAGTGTCCACTCTGTAGCTCTCGGGCTGTGTAGGGTGAATACTCTCAGATACTCTTGACAGGGGCAGGCACTTGTCCCCTGACTCTTGTCATAAGGGCAGCAAAATTCTGACTCATGGCGGCTATTGGAGGTTAAGTTGTCTGTGACAGGTGCAATGATGAGTTGACAGTAATGCGTTTAATTCGGAGGTTGTCTTTTAACTTGACTGCTTCCTGGCCTCAGACTGCACTCACACCCTCACCAGTCATTTGTGACAGTGGAGTAACTTTGTCAAGAGGAAGGTGGAAGGAGAAAGCATACTATGCCTACTGGGAGAGTCTTTAGAATGCATGATTTACTGATGCTCAAATACAAAATCAAAATATCATTTTCAAACACAAAGTGTGTCCAGCAAGTGGAACATGGTTCATGCATAGGCAAGTGATCCAGGTTGTCCAAGCCTTAGAAAATGGACCTGAATTCTTCAGCCGTCATGTAGCTACTGCCAGAAAATGGATTCTAAGGGACTTTAAAATCTAATCTTGATTTTTCTCTTTATCTTTCAGTAGGACCTTCTTTAACTGTCCCATCAAGAGGAGTACACCTTCTTTTTACAAATTGCTCTAGAAAAATAATGTCTTTGTGTTAACTCTTAATGATGTGAATAACCTTTCGATGTTGGAAATTTTTAAATCTAAATTCAGCTCTTTCAGCCATGAGAAGAGACCGGTACAATCTTTGACGTAAAGCCGGGATATGCTCTCCTAGGAGAACTCAGGCCAGTTACCACGGCTATCAGAAGGCCGAGAAGTATCTGGTGTCACACTTGCTCTTTAACATTCTCTCCCGGGTTCTGAAAGTCCATTAGACTGCAACTTCCTGTGGGCAGGGGTTGTAGCAACCAGCACAATGTTTGACACATAGAGGGCACTGAAAAGTTGTGAACAAATATGGAGAAAATCCCTGCCCTCATAATACCTACACTCTACTGGTGAGAGACAGTCAAAAAACAAAAAAGTAAATTATGTAGTTTGGTAAACTGCTAAATGTTAAGGAGAAAAATTAAGCAAGAGTGAGATTTTAGTTTAAAATAGGTGGTCAGGGAAAGCTTCTTGAGCAACAAGCTGAAGGAGGTGAGGAAGAGAGCCATGCCTACCTGGAGGAAGAGGATAGGGAACTGGGACACCAATGGCCCTAAATCCCTGTCCGGTAGGTTGAGAAACAGCAAGGAAGCCAGTGTGGTGGTAGTGGAGAGGGCGGAGTGTCTACTCTGACTGAGATAATCATTGCTTTCCCATCTCAGATTTTTTTTGTTGTTTTTGTAGAATAAAAGGATCTGATGATCCTCTCAGTGCTAAAACTTCACAAATGTTTTCCTTCATCATTCCCTAGATAGAAAGACTTACTTTTCTGTGCTCTAGGAAGGTGAACTAAATGCATTGCACTTGGTCATCCTTCTTTATCTTTTTAATCTAGCAGAGTTCCCCCAACTTTTTTTGTCGTTGGCATTGGCATCACATCAAGAGTTACACAAAGTCTACTCAAAAATAAAAAAGAATTACATATTGTTGATTTATTCCACTATTACATGATGCCAAGTTTGATCATTACTTTAAATTCGTGTCAGCCAGAATTCTTTATTGCAAGAATCTCTTCCTTGGAAATTAATAAGTAATCTATGGGCTGGTACATTGAGATTATGTGAACTTCTTTTTCCCCGATAAAATTCCACCTAATGGTTTTGGCAGCATTTGGTGATTCTTCCCAGAATAATTATAATATTGATAATTGAAAAATGGTGATTTTCTAATTTCATAATTTCTGCCATTTCTTTTAGCTAGCATTCTTCAGTAAAGAGCAGCCTTCCCTTGAGAAGGGGAATTTTTTAAATGCATGTTCTGAAATTTTCTTATAACTTTTGATATATAAAGTATTTAGTAGCACAGAAAATATCTCTCCTGGTTCAGAAACAACTGAGCTGAAGTCTAAAATAAAACTATGGGCTCCATAGACTCACAGGGAGCATGTAGCCGAGAGTTTCTCGCTCTTTATACAGAGCAAAGAACATGCTGGACAGCTTATTGTTTGTTCACGTGTAATTGGCCTCTTCTCCTATCAGCTTGTTCTTTCAGAACTGGCTCTACTTGTGTTCTCATGGAGACAACTCTGTTACAGAGATCTCTCAGTGTTTTGGGGGAAAGTAAACAGTTATGGAGTTATGTTATTCAAAGACCATTGGACTAGGAGTATAGAGTTGTGGGAACTAATCTAGCTTCTGCTGCAATCTAGCTCCGTGGCCCAGTTGTCATGCCTGAAAAAATGAAATTCTAATGGTTAGTCACAGGATTCTATGCCTATACATAGTTCCTTATGAGTTGTGGTTGTTTGTTTGTTTTTATATTTTAGAAGTTTTTACAAAGTTCATTTTCCAGATTTTAAAGAGTATCTATGGAATGTGCTTTTCCCAAAAATACTTCTGAGGGATGGGGCCATATTGCAGGTACAATATCTGAGATTACCACCAGCATGTTGAGTGCTGATTCGGTGCCAGCCATTGTGCAGAATGCTGGTCATACACTCCCTCATTTATGGCTTAGAGAAGTCAATGTGACAGTACTACTATCACCCAGATTTGTACAGACAGGAAAACTAACCCTGAGAAGCTAAGAGATGGTAGAAGCAGGTGTCAGACTCAGGTCTGTCTGATTCAAAATCAATCATCTTTGTCACAGTGCTACTGTCACTCCCATATGGGCACCAAAAGAGTAAGAAATTGTTTGGACCTTTTTGAGGACTTTTATGAGATCCAGAGTTCCTGAAGGTTTTCTATAAGTTGATTTTCTATTCTCTGACTCATGCTGCCATCCGTACACATCTTCTGTTCTCATTAAAACCAACCCAGGATCTCTCACTCCCACCCAAGCAGAATATGCCCAGAGACTTTCAAACAATAATATTTCATTTCCAAGGTTTCAATCTTCAATTTTCAATCTCAGTGTTTGCCTTAGATACTCATTTATTTTAAATCTTTCTCATTAAGAAACTACTGGTTCTGTCTGTCCTCCGCATCTGTGCTAGAAATATTTTTATTTTGTTAAATTCAATTTTTATGGATTTTCCAGGCTGTGAATGTCCCAGCGACTCATAAAAGCATGAAAATATATAAACAGAGTTATCCATGACTAAAAGCCTAATTACCTGTGTGCCAATGTACTTAGTTTGAAAACTAAAAGTGAAATGAAACATATTAGCTTTTATTGTATTTTTTTAACAAAACTGAAGATGGTCATTTCTTCAGGTACCACCCAGAGAGAAGAAAGGAGAATTATCCACCAGACAGTGGCCAGGGGATCCTGGACTCCCCACCATCCCCTTTGCCCTCCAACCCTTTCTTTGTGCTAGTTCACAAAGACTTCAAGGACCAGAAGCACAAGGAGGACTTCTGGGAAGAATCTGCATGTGCTCAGCTGCCGGCACACGTTTGTGTTTCTTGCTTTCAGATGCTTCCCTATGACCTTGGCTCTGTTTGAGGAAGGAAATTCTGAATGGGCATATTGATGGCGGCAGTTGTTTTAATTAACATGACATCATGTGGGAGATTGCAAAGCAAGAGTCTGAGTGTTAGAATCAGAAGGTCACAGTCTCATATTGAATGCCTGTGGTATGCCACTCTGGCATTACAACAAAAAAGAAAGAGACATGGGCCCTGTCCTCAGGAAATTTATCATCTAAATTATACATATATATGTGTGTATATATGCATATATATATACACAAAAATACGTATATCCATTATTTATTGCACACTTACTGTGTGATAAGCACTTCAGAAATATCATCTTAGTCTTCATATGAGCCCTACATTGGCATTATCATCTCCATTTTTCAAATAACTAAACTAGGCAATAGGTACAAAATGCATATGACCCTGAATACCCAGTCACAGTATCAAGTATGCACTGTGTGCCAGGCAATGGGGATGGGCAGTACATGAAGTCATTCATTCCTTATGGGACTTGACGGTCTGTTGGGAAACTGAGACTAAAACACGTGAAATTTCAGAAAAGATCACAAGGATGGCCTACTATTAAGTGCCAAGTTGGGTGATGTAAACTGTTGTGGGAAGTTAAGAGATCAGTGAGAGGGCGTCAGGTAGGATAAGGGAAGCTGAGAGGTGGGCTTTTCAGGCAGGGGAACAACATAAGAACAGGCACTTAATGTGGGAAACAGAAACACCCACATTGCAAATTTTCCAATTAGCACTCTATATCAGACACGGATGTTAGGAGGATGAGATGGGAACCAAAGCTAATCTGTGGAAACTTTCTACATGATAGAATGTGTAGTTGGCATCTGTTATTCTTTTGGTCTGTCACTTCCAAATAGAAACTTTCTGTCCCCCTCTCCATGTGATTCAGGTACGATGACCAGTCAAGGGGCTTGCCATTCGTACCTGAGAAATGAGTGAGCATATATGCCAGTCAGCCAAACAGAATTCTTCCTGGAGAGTGATATGGACCTTCCTTCTGGGGGATCATGAATTCTAAGGACCATTCAGGGCTGCAGCTCTGGAGATCAGCTTGCCACTGGCAGGAGAGAGAGCTTGGCAGAGAGTAATCCAAGCAACCTCACATAGCCAATGGTCAGAGACAGACAGACCTGATGATGTCATTAGAAGGCCTGGATCCAACCTAACCTGAAGGCAATAGTTGGCTTCCCAGTTTTGTTTGTTTGCTTGCTTACAAACAAGAAAACTTGTGTAGATTAGTTTGTTTAAATTAGTTTGACTTAGGTTTTTGATGCTTATAACCAACACAGTTCTGATTAACACAGAGTGGAAGAATGGATGGAACAACATGTAGAAGCACAAGTCATGGGCAGGGGCCCTTCAGCAGGGGGACTGCAGAAATTACTGAGAAGTAGTCCCTTGTTCCTGCATCATTTTTTGAGGGGCCACTCTTTTGACTTTAACTATCCTATCAATCAAACAAAGTTATTCCTTTACTCCCATGAAGGAGAACTTGCAAAGTTCTAACTAAGCTGAGAAAAGAACTTTGAAATCTCTGAACAAAAGGTAAAGCAGCAAGACACTAACACTTATTATTAAGCATCCAAAATGAGTGGTATTCCATTTTTTCTTATATAGAGACGATTGAGACTAGACACTAGGAAACTAGGAAGAAATGCACTTTTCAATAACCAAACATAATCTATTTAACTCTAACCATCTGTTTTATTATTTCTTTTTTAGGAGACATTTCACGTCCTGCTGCTTTCGAGAGAGCTGCTGTCTTCCTGGTCTATAATCCTCTCATCTCTTCTGTTTCCTCATCACTTAATTAGTCCATCTGTCAGCCAATCCATCTCGCTCTCTTTTCTCTTTCCTTTCCCCTCGTTGTCCACCTCAGAAAAAAACGTCTAACTGAACTAGGCAAATGACTCCTAGATAATTATCTTCTAAAAGGAATATAATGCATTTTTTATGTATCCACCAAATGACACAATCTTCATTCCTCATCCCACTCACATACAGAAAGCAGTGACTTCCCAGCCTTTGCATCTTAAATGGGAGGAAACTTTATTCTTTAGCTCTGGCTTCTAACAGCCATAACTTATAGTAATAAAGGTTAGTGCGTTGGGTGGAAGGGAAGTAAATTTAACGTAATAATGAGGATGATCCTTTATCACTCGTGACAGATCTTGAGCTCTGTGTAGGTAGTAATTAAAGAGGAGCTTCAGAAACCATAAAAACATAAATAAGATTCCTAGTAAAAATCTTCGCTGTAACTAGGACTTTTTTATTATATTCTGGACTGAGCCAAGAATACCCTCACAGGCTTTGTTTGGGAGCTTTTTCAGAATCACCCAGATGAGAAAGATTGGGTAAAAATGGTGGGGTCCCTGTTAATGGGCAGCTCTGCCCCCAAGTATGCACAGAAATATGGAGAGGACTTAGAAGGAGCTAGCGAAGCTCTTTAAGATGGGCCAGAATGGATCCCTGAGAAAAGCCATAGATACTGGGACCATCTGGACCAGTTCAAGAATCTGGAGGGGAGTAAACATGGTGGATGTGACAAAAGGTGCATGGCTATTGTGAAGAATAAATGGTGGCCAGCTGTCCTTGATATCTGCTGAGGTCTGAACCATGCCCTGAGAAGGTGATGGGGGGAAGCAGGGAAGCCTTTTGGCCAGGTGAAACTTTAGAAAGAGTCATGAGGGGTCTGCTCAGAAAGATTCTCGCTTGGGGTGAAATTTCCTCCAGTGAAATCACAAGATTTCTTCTCTTCACAGATTATAGGGTTTTAAGGTATGTGATTTAGAGAAAGACACAGACTAGAATGGGTAATTTTCTTCTCCTTCTGACCATACTGCATAAGGAAGAGGGAGCTAATGAGAGATATAAGAACAGGAATGAGCGGACCAGGGAGGGGCGTGACGGGCAGGAACATGCTGGCAGCAGGAAGAATTAAGAGCACACGTATGCATCATTTCTCCTTCCTGCAGGACCAAGGGGGTGCCCAGTGAAATACACATGTACAGACTTGGAGGAAAAAGGACAAGGAAGAGGCACCACAGAATGCCAACTTGCAGCCGAGGGACGAATGTGTAGAAGCTGGGAGGGGGTGTTACTCCAAGGCCACCTTTCATGGTCCTTCTCAAAGTCAGGGGCATGTCTGGGAGCTGGAGGTTACTTGCTTTTTACATAAATTCCCAGTCCATTTTGGCACCATTCGGCAGCATCACCTTCCTCTTTCTCACCTTTTCCTTTCATGAATCAATGCATCTAATCACCCATTCTCCAGAGCATCACAGGGCTGAGCCAACCCACCCCAGTCTACCACACTCCACTGAAAGCCAAAGATATAGGAGAGAGTACAGAGCCGGAGTCACTAGGACTGGGTTGAGGGAGCGACTTTCCCAGTGGGGGAGAAGTAAACCCACCTTCAGTTTCATTTGGCATATGGAAGCAAATGACCCAAGAGTGATTGGGCTTTAGGCTGAGCCAGACAATCTGGGGTTAAAATTCGAACTCCACTACTTAAACACTATTTGGCATTCAGCCCTTTACATGATCTTCTCTGAGCTTCAATATTCCCACCTGTAAAGCAGAAATAATAACACCTATCTTGTTGTAAGTTTTAGTCATAATGCTCAGTAAGGAAAGAGAGGTATAATTTGAGGTGGAATGGATTATGGAAGGTAGCCAGGGAAAAGCACTTTGACCATCTCATGACCCCTCTAGACTTGGACAGAGAAAGTTTGAGATGATGGCATGTCAGCCTAGGAGAAAAATATCATCTCAGATGCTAGCACCCAAATCAGATGCTACGTAACGTGTCTTGACTTGTTTGTTTATTTTAACTGAGATGTAATTGACATATAACATTATACTAGTTTCAGGTGTACAACATAATGATTCAAGATTTGTATATATTGCCAAATGATCACCTCAATAAATCTAGTTAACAACCATCACCACACATAGTTACCAGTTTTTTTTCTTGTGATAAGAACTTTTAAGACCTACTTTCTTGGCAATTCTCAAACATACAATACAGTATTGTTAACTATAGTCCATGCTGTACATTATATTCTCAAAAATTATTCATCTTATAATTGGAAGTTTGTACCTTTTGACTACCTTCATCCATTTCACCCACCACCCCCCCTCAACCCCCTAACCCCCACCTCTGGCAGCTACTAGTCTGTTCTCTGTATCTATGAGTTTGGTGGGGTTTTTTTTTAGATTCCACCTATAAATGAGATTGTACAGTATTTGTCTTCCGCTGTCTGACTTATTTCACTTAGCATAACACCTCAAAATTCATCTATGTTGTTGCAAACGGCAAGATTTCATCCTTTTTATGACTGAAGAATATTCTGTTATGTAAATCACGTTTTCTTTATCCATTCATCCATCTTAGAAATTTAAGTTGCTCCCATATCTTTGCTATTGTAAACAATGCTGCAATGAACATCGGGGTGTGTGTAATTTTTCGAGTTAGTGTTTTAATTTCTTTCAAATAAATAACCAGAGATGGAATTGCTGGATTGTATGGTAGTTCTATTTTTAAATTTTTGAGGAACTTCCATGCTATTTTCCATAGTGGCTGTACCAATTTACATTCCCACCAATAGTGCAGAAGTGTTCCCTTTTCTCTACATCCTAACTAACACTTGTTATTTCTTGTCTTTTTGATAATAGCCATCCTAACAGTTGTGAGGTGATATGTCATTGGGGTTTTGATTTGCATTTCCCTGATGACTAGTGATATTGAGCTCCTTTTCATGTACCTGTTGGCAATCAGTATATCTTCTTTGGAAAAATGTCTATTCATATCCTCTGCCCATTTTTTAATCAGATTCTTTATTTTTTTGCTATTGTGTTGTATGAGTTCTTTACATATTTTGATTATTAACCCGTTATCAGATATATGATTTGCAAGTATTTTCTCCCATTCAGTAGATTGTCTTTTCATTTTGTTGGTGGTTTCCTTTGTTGTGCAAAAGCTTGTTAGTTTGATGTAGTTCCACTCATTTCTTTTTGCTTTTGTTGCTTTTGTTTTTGGTGTCAGATTCGAAAAATCATCTCCAAGACTGATGTCAAGGAGTTTACTGCCTATATTTTTTTCTGGGAGTTTCATGGTTTCAGGTATTATGTTCAAGTCTTTAATCCATTTTGAGTTGATTCTTGTATATGACGTAAGATAGTGGTCCAGTTTCATTCTTTTGCATGTGGCTGTCCATGCCTTGACTTGTCAATCGAGGTGTGAAAAATGTCTTTCATTGGGGAATGGGATTGTGTTCTGAAGGCTAGAGTTGATGAGGTGTTTTATTAAGTATAAGGTGCCGTGCTAAGACTCATCAACACAGTGGTCACAAAAAGATGAAATGGACTTGAAAAGAACTAGAAAAATAGTGGCCTCAGCAGGCTGTGGTTCTCTCTGGCCAGCTTCAGCTAATCTACCTTGCTGACCCAGCATGCAGCCAGTCCTCAGAAAGAGACTAAATCTAGCAAATAAAAATATGAAGGAACCCAGGATACAACATCTCTTTATTCCTCATTTCTATTTCTCTCTGTTTCTGTCTCTCTCCTTCTCCTCCTCCTTTCTCTCTGTTTCCCTCCCTCTCTTTCTCTCTATCTCTATCTCTCTCTCTGTCTCCCTCTCTCTCTCCCTCCAGACATCTCTTAAATGCTACCAAGTCCACATGGTGGCAGAAGACAGTGGCCCCTGAACTCTATGTTATTTCACAAGTACAAGCACAGCAAAGACTGGCTCTGTACAAATCTTTAAATTCTAATTCCAAATTTTTAGGAGACAGAAAATGATTGACTCAACTTAAACCAAGGAGCATCCAGTCCACTGCGGTTAGAGGATTAGGGTCACAAACAGTTGCCAGCCCACCCCTCTGCATCAGTGAGCTAATGCCAGTGAGGAGACCCCAAGAAAAGAAATAAAACAAGACTACAAACAGGACCAAAAACTACAGCAGACCCACCCACCTCTCCCACTCTTCAAAAGATTGTCAGTGCCTCCTACAAACGTTTCCACTTACAGTCAGGTCAAGTGAAATGGGGCCAAGGTCACAGTGCTGGACACAGAAAAGGCTAAATGGGAAGGAGTTAGAGGAAGGACAATATCCAGGACCATGTTCCACTAACCATTAGTCTACCCTTTCCATCACTCATCCCATATTTTCATTTCACCCCTTAAAGCACTGTATTTTTAATTTGAGTAAGAATTTTCCTAATCAAGGTCATGCATAAATATCATGACCCAGACTACAATGCTGTAAAAGTAAATCATGCATCAATTAATAAATCTTTTCTCTATATAATTTCCACATCAAGAGTTTATCAGCCTTCCCAAAACTGAAATAATATATGCGAGAATATTTCTCCACATATAAAGCAAACTGCCCGCTGATGTTCTCTGCAGTACCCACCCCTCATTCCTCACCCCCTGCCCAGTTGCACAGATAAATTCTACTGTCATTTTTACAGCAGCTCTTGTGTAAATCTGGATATTTTATTATTTGAGATTTCACATTGACAAATTTCCAAAATTGGCTCATTTTATGTTCTTGCAAATCATCATGCTGGGGTAATGAAGAATGCGTGTTCATGACAGGGAATGGCTTAGCAGATGCTACAGGGAACATCAGTCATTCTCTGTCCTCTTCCTGACTGCCTTAGCCCCCTCCCCCATTCAATTTTCTTCCTTAAGGGTGGCAATAGTATTAGATTGAGTTTCTAGAATAAAGATGGCAAATAGGTTACCTATCTTGGGCTGACTCCAGTTAACAGTGCTGTCCAGGCTCTGCATTGAGAATTCTGAGGTCTGGTCTCAGCTCAGCTGGAGAGAGTACTGGAGTTGATTAGTGATGACTGCCATGGGTATAGGAAGGCAAAGTATCAGCACATATGCCAGATAGTTCCCATTCCTGCATCTTTCAAAAGAGACTAAGGGGCAAATAAGAGTTTATAACCCAAAAAAGAGACCAAATCTCAGACACTCCTCAGTGTCTGGGACAGTGCTGTTACTACTACGCAGGCATTAAGTTATGAGGAATATTGATAGCCAACCTTGATATTCTTGAGAGATATAATTAGAGAATTTTGCAAACCCACAATCTTGGAACTAATCCTAGTATTTGTTAAACATTTAGTATGAGCCAGGCACTACTTTAAGCACTTTACACGTATTTTTCTTTGTAATTTTTACAACAGTCCTGTGAACTAGGCACTATTTATTATCTCCTTTTTACAGAAGAGGAAACAGAGGTAGAGAAGTTAAGTAACGTGCCCATGATTATAGACCTACGGAGGGGGGGGGAGCTGGCAATCTGGGTCAGGCAGTCTGAGTCCAGGGATCTTAACCCCTGTGCTGTACGGGCTCCACTGTAGGGAACTAACACAAACTGAGACGTGGGTGCCGGACAGGCAGGTAGGGACCCTCACTGGCTGCATAATGTGCTCCTTCACATCAGCCAGGCCTAACTTGGTTCAATCCTGGTGGGGCACTTTCCATGCACTGCCTCATCTAAGCTCCAAAAAAAGGCTATAGACTTGCTGTGATTATTCCTAAAGACGCACCTGCAGGGCTGCAAGCAAGTAGTCAAAACTGTGACTACTATAGACAGAAGCTCCAGGAGGCTATTAGTGCCATGTAACTCTTACCACTTCATTTAGAAGATTAGTATGTGGAAAAGAGCACAATAGAGACAAGTAGAAAAAAAACAAGTGTAGGTCCCTATTCATTCCCAATGATGGGACCTTTCAATAAAAATGCAAAATTGTGGCATGCTAAAGGAATTCTGGATGTAGTGTGAGCCAATCGTGTTCTTTGATGTTCAGATAGCATCCAATCCTCCTTTGCTACAGGTTAATATTTTATGTAACTCATTTGTGTTTATAATTCATTATGTATCTCATTTTTTTTTTCTGTTCGTTATCTCTGATTTATTTTACAGTATATCCCTTAGGAACCCCATTCTGAAGGAGCTGGTTAATCAGGACATTGGATCATAATAAAAACATGAGAGAGTCTTTCTAGCAGTGAGGAAAATTGCCAAAAAAAAATACACAAGGTACTTTATGAGAAGACAGTTATGTCATTTTAGAGGCAAATACTAACTGAGTAAAATCGCATTCTTACAAAGGGGTATGAACTAAAAGAGATGGAGACATTTGATGACGGCATTTGAGATTTTAGATTTAATCCAAAAAAGTAAACATAAACCATAGCCTCTCCGTTCTATTCCAAGTCCCTAAACATTCCCAAAATTATATTTTTAAAGATACAATTCTTGAATATAAGAAAAAGGGGACCTCAATGGATGAGAAACCATTAAGCATCCTAAAAAGATGAAAAGCAGAAGGAATGGATTGAAGAAGGAAACCACAGCCCTGCAGGAAGGGGGAGCTTCACCAAAAGTTTTCCATGCCTGGAGGTGGTGGATGCTGGACACACAGACCTGGGAGCATTGACGCCTTCAAGCCTTTTTCTTTTTATTAAGCTGAAATTCACATAACATAAAATTAACTGTTTTAGAGTGAAAAATTCAGTAACATTTAGTACAACGTTGTGCAACTATCACTTCCATGTAGTTTCAAAGCATTTTGTGACCCCAAAAGAAATCCCATACCCATTAAGCAGTCACTCCCCATTCCTCCCTCCTTCCCCAAAATCCCTGAAAACTGCCAATCTGTTTTCTGTCTCTATGGTTTTGCCTATTCTGGATATTTCATATAAATGGAATCATATAATATATACCTTTTGTGTCTAGCTTCTTTCACTTAACATAATGTTTTCAATATTTATCCTCATTGTAGTATGCATCTGTACTTCATTCCCTTTTATGACTGAATAATATTCCAGTGTAGAGATATACCACATTTTGTTTATCCATTCATTCATTGATGGGTTTTTTCCACCTTTTGGCTACTGTGAATAGAGCTGCTGTGAACATTCAAGTACAAGAATTTGTTTGAGTACCTGTGTTCAATTCTTTTGGGTAGATACCTAGGTGTGGAATTGCTAGATCATATGCTAATTCTATGTTTAACTTGTTGAGGAAATGCCAAATTCTTTCCCAGCGCCTACACCATGTTACATTCCCACCAGAAGTGTTATGAGGGTTCTGCTTTCTCCACATCCTCACCAACACTTGTTATTTTTCATTCTTTAATTATTATTATTATGGCCATCCTACTGATGTGAAGTGATATCTTGTGGTTTTGATTTGCATTTCCCTAATGACTAACGATGTTGAGAATCTTTTCATGTACTTGCTGTCCATTGTATATCTCCTTTAAAAGATATTTATTCATTCTCTATTTTTTAATTTTTGGGTTTTATCTTAACTGGGTTGTTTGTCTCTTTGTTGTCGAGTTGCAGGAGTTCTTTATATATTCTGAATACTAAACTGTTACCAGATACATGATTTGCAAATGTTTTCTCCCATTCTGTAGGGTGTTTTTTCTTTGTAATGTCCTTTGATGGACAAAAGTTTCTAATTTTGATGAAGTCCAATTTATCTATTTTTCTTTTGTTGCTTGTGCTTTTGATGTCCCGCCAAGCCCTTTGAGGACTGCCCATATCTCAGTTGTCACTAGGTCCTGTGGTTTTATGACCTTCCAACCCTCTTCTGCTCTCTCTTGAGCCTACTCAACACGAATGTCTCATAGATTGATCTAACTCTCTCTGTCCTACCTTGGAGCCTTCCTCTAGTCATTCTCCCTTACACTTGTCCTTTTCCTTCCTTCTGTCGTTAGAAAGGAAAGGATTCCTTCCTAATCCTCCCAATTCCCATATTTTCAAAGAATATTTCTTTCTTTCTTTTTTTTTTTTTGTGAGGAAGACCAGCCCTGAGCTAACATCTGATGCTGATCCTCCTCTTTTTTCTGAGGAAGACTGGCCCTGAGCTAACATCCGTGCCTACCTTCCTCTACTTTATATGGGACGCCACCACAGCATGGCTCAATAAGCAGTGCATCGGTGTGCGCCCGGGATCTGAACCAGTGAACCCAAGGCCGCCGAAGCAGAACATGTGCACTTAACCGCTTGTGCCACCAGGCCGGCCCTCAAAGGATATTTCTTGACTCTTAGCCTGTAAATAAGTCCAAGCTACTTCCATTCAGAAATTAAAAGCAAAGAAATTCCTCTCCAGGTACTCTACATCCTTCTCCAGAGAGCTCCCTGCCTCCCGCTTCCTATCAACAAACCTTCAAGAGTCAACGTTGACATTCTCCACTTGCTCACTCCTTTGCAATCGCGCATTGAGCACATCACTGAAACTGCTCTTGGAGAGGCCAACTGTGACCTCCAGTTTGCCAAATTACAAGGACCCTTTACAATTCTGTTGTGGCTGGTCCCCTTAGCGGCAGAAGACATGACTTGTCAATTTGTTCTTTTTAAATTCTTTCTTCACCTCTTGGTTTCTTTTGACACTAACTCCAAAAGGCAAACATGTCAGGAAAATGGCTGCAGTTCCCAAACATTTATTGAGCACTCACCATAGCTACATTGCACCAGAAGAAGAAAGGATGTTATCGTTGTGAGCATTTATTTTATCCCCATTTCGTAATCTGGCTATGGCCATGGCCTTGAGGTTCACAAACAGAAAGCCTCTTTGACACAGAAAATCAATCTGATTTATAAAGTTTGTAAGCCTGCGAGGAACACTGAAGATTAGAAAGTGGGTGTTACTTGTTTCAATAAGTAAGTAGCATTCCATGTGTCCTTCGGAGGCTGATCGACGGCTGGGGGACGAGGAGAACCACCAACCAGAGCTCAGACATGGGCAAGTGTTAGGGGTGGCACCAGCTCAAGCAGATGAAAAGACAAATCTACAAAGCTGTTACGTTAGAGGGTGGTTAACAACTTACAAGTGGATGCCCTGATTTATGATGGGACTTAACTATGAGATTCTTTAAGTGGGCAACTTTCTTCATGTCTCTAAGTGTTTCTTAATATCACATTAGCTAGAGAAGAATCTGAGGGAGCTTAAAAGAGCTTAGAACTAAAATGTATTACATCGATCCACTGAGAATCAATATAAAACAAAGAGGTAGTATTTCTGAAGTGGTTGATTAATGTCAGAAGAAGCAAATACTTTTGACTTATAAGAATTCAACATGCAATCTAATTATAAATGGCTTAAGCACAATAAGACTTTATTTTCTCTTGAAAATAAAAAGCCCAAGGGTAATATTTATCTCCCCATGTGGCTTGACTCAGGAGCCAAATGACATCCTCACAGTCTTCTCTTCTCCATGTTGGCCCCTTTCTCATCTTGTCGTGACAAGATGCTGCAGGAGTTCCAGTTCTATGACTATCCTTGCATCCAGTTTTTTGTGGCCAAGGAAATGGAGAGTGCTCATTGGCTCAGGCCCGAGGTCACATCTTCTGGAGCAGAAGATGGGGTCATTTATAGCTCACGCTCTGATTTGACACCAAAAGGAATGGCAACAAAAGCAAAAATAAACAAGTGAGACTACATCAAACTTAAAAGATTCTGTACAGCAAAGAAAACCATTAACAAAATGAAAAGGCAACCTACAGAATGGGAGAAAATATTTGGAAATCATACATCTGATAAGAGATTAATATCTAAAATATGTAAAAAACTCATACAACTCAATAAAACAAATCAATTAAAAAATGGGCAAAGGATCCAAATAGACATTTTTCCAAAGAATACGTACAAATGGCCAACAGGTACACAAAAAGATGTTCAACATCACAAATCATCAGGGAAATGCAAATCAAAACCACAATGAGATATCACCTCATACCTGTTAGAATGGCTATTATCAAAAAGACAAGAAATAACAACTGTTGGTGAGGTTGTGCAGAAAAGGGAACACTTGTGTGCTGTTGGTGGGAAAATAAATTGGCGCAGCCACTAGGGAAAACAGTATGGAGATTTCTTTAAAAATTAAGAATAGAACTACCATATGATTCAGCAATTCTACTTCTGATTTATCTGAAGGAAGCAAAATCACTATCTCAAAAAGATGTCTGCACTCCAATGTTCATTGAAGCTTTATTTATAATAGCTTAGACATGGAGAAAACTTAAATGTCCATGGACAGATGAATGGACAAGGAAGACGTGATATATATATCCTGGAAGGAAATCCTGCTATAGCAACAACACGGATGGATCTTGAGGGCATTATGCTTTCTGAAATAAATCACACAGAAATACAAATACAGTATGATCTCCTTTATATGTGGAATCTAAAAAAAAAAACTGAACTCATAGAAACAGATTGGTGGTTGCCAGAGGTGGGGTTTGGGGGTGGAGAAATGAGTAAAGGTGGTCAAAGGGTACAAACTTCCAGTTATAAGATGAATAAGTTCTGGGGATGTAACATACAGCATGGTGACTATAGTTAACAATACCGTATTGTATAGTTGAAAGTTGCTAAGAGACCAGATCTTAAAAGGTCTCATCACAAGAAAAAAAATTGTAACTATGTGTGGTGATAGATGTTAATTAACTAAACTTATTGTGGTAATTATTTTGCAGTGTATACATATATCAAATCATTATCCTGTACACCTAAAACTAATACAATGTTGTACATTGATTATACCTCAATTTTTAAAAATTTTTTTAAAAATTAAACACTCTGAGAGTAGAGAAAGTGGAGATCTCCAGAGAGAAATGGAGGTATCCTTTACCAAAAGAAAGGAAAATGAAAGTAGGGTAGCTAAAAAAGAAAGAACAAGAGTTCACTATGCTCAGCACATACATGAATTCCCAGGTTATGGTTTTGGTGTAAAGCTAGAACCAAGCAGTGTTCTCACACCCACAGTGGGACAGACGCTTTTGTACCTTCCACTAGCAATGGAATATTTGGCCTTGCTACAACACAGCCACCAGAATATTCTCCTATACAGAAAATGCCTCCAGTTGCCATGGGCATCTTCCACTGAGAATCCAAACAAATTCTTTACAGGTTGAATCCCTGTGTCCACATACACCAGCCTGCAATACTATGTTATCACCAAGGGCCAGCCCTGAGCTGTGCAAATGGATTGTAGTGACCTCATTAACAGATGGAAAAAGGAAGGGCAAATTTTATTTTCCTAATGTTTCAAGGTGGAGAGAAAAAAAGAACAAAAGTTAGTTTTACATGGATTTTCCAAGTGACCTGGGATTTAGCATAAGAATAATTCAATACAACCAGGAGAAAGAATGTGATTCTATGTTTCAGTCTTATTTAAAATGAATGGGGCTGCCAGTTCCCATTTCAACAGCAGTATTTTAGGAAGCTAAGCTTTGTGGGTGAATCCTGCTGCGTATGTGGATTACTGCAGAGGCAAGGCTTGGGTTTCCAGAGCAGATGAGTGGTTTCTTGAGCCAAGTTAGAAAGATAAGTGAATATAGGTAGATCTCTGGTTTTGGTCGTCCCTCCATTTCACTTCTTCATTTTCTTTGTACAGGTTTTGGTGGTTCTCAGAAATGCTGCATTCAGTCTTAGCTCAGTTTACCATCTCTAGGGGCCAAGCGGGTGATGTGGAGAGTGTAATCCCCATCTAAAGGCGCCAGGCTCCAAGGTCAATCCCATTGTTGCTACATAGTGACGCAGCCCACGAATGGCAAGATTTCCAGTATTTCAAGAGAAGCCGTAAAGCCATAGGTTTATGTGAAATCTTGTGACTTTTTAAATATTGGTGCATATTTTCTTTCATAAGTATTTGGTGATCAATAAAAGGTCTGGAGGACCCTGCTTGAGATATATGCATGTGTAAGTAGGAAGTCTTCTTGTTGAAAGAATGCCTTGTACTCGGTGACAGGAGTTAGACACTATACATATGTACTTGAATAATTCAGTCAACCTCCTAGTGTCTCCACTTTCTAATCTCTATTTTTTCCAGCTTTATTGAAATATAATTGACATCTAACATTGTGTAAGTTTAAGATGTACAATTTAATGATTTGATATTAGTATATATCGCAAGATGATTGTGACAATAAGGTTAGTTAACACATCCATTACCTCAAATAGTTACAATTTTTTGTGTGTGGTAGAACTTTTAAGATCTAGTCTCTCAGCACCTTTCAAATACACAATACAGTATTGTTAACTATAGTCACCATGCTGTAAGTTACATCCCCAGGACTTATTCGTCTTATAAATGGAAGTTTGTGCCCTTTGACCACATTCACCCATTTCCCCACCTCCCATCATCTATCCCTGGCAACCACCAATCTGTTCTCTGTTTCTATGAATTTGGTTTTTTCAGATTCCACATATAAGTGAGATCGTACAGTATTTGTCTTTCTCTGACTGATTTATTTCACTTAGCACAATGCCCTCAAGATTCATCCATGGTGTAACAAATGGCAGGATTTCCTTCTTTTTATGGCTGAGTAATGTTCCATTATATACCACATTTTCTTTACCCATTCATCCATTGATGGACACTTAGGTTGTTTCCATGTCTTGGCTGTTGTAAATAATGCCACAATGAACACAGGGATGCAGATATCTCTTTGAGATAGTGATTTCATTTCCTTCGGATATATACCCAGAGATGGAATTGCTGGATCATATGAGTTCTATTTTTAACTTTTTGAGGAACTTCCATACTTTTCCACAGTGGCTGTACCAATCTAATCTTTAAAATGAGTCTGACGGAAGGAAGCTGGACTAAGTGTTGTCTCAGCCCCCTTACTCCCATCTCTGTCCTACAACTAAAAATCTTGTATTCTCGTATTAAAAGTCTTGGTTTCCGGCTGGCCCCGGGACTTAGCAGTTAAGAGCGTGCGCTCCGCTATTGGCGGCCCAGGTTCGGATCCTGGGCGCGCACCGACGCACCGCTTCTCCGGCCATGCTGAGGCCGCGTCCCACATACAGCAACTAGAAAGATGTGCAACTATGACATACAACTATCTACTGGGGCTTTGGGGGAAAAAAAAGGAGGAGGATTGGCAATAGATGTTAGCTCAGAGCTGGTCTTCCTCAGCAAAAAGAGGAGGATTAGCGTGGATGTTAGCTCAAGGCTGATCTTCCTAAAAAAATCTTGGTTTTGAACAGCTTGTAATATGTTTGAAGAGATGGAAAACAGATGAAAAGATGTGAGATTTCTTTTGATGCATCTTACAGAAAAGAACATCTTTTGTCCATGCTTGCCAAGGGAAACAGTGGTTGGATGAAAGGAATGCCAAATCCAAAGATGGCTCAGCGCTCAGAGAGCAGGTACAGCAGCTGGGACATTAGCCATGAGGATGCATTTGGCAAGGGTTAGATAAACAGGGGTTGAAATTTGCAGATTGGAACTTAAGTGCAGAATGTACTAGTTTAGAAAAGAGAGTACTCTAGGGGACATAGGAAGTGTTTTCAAATATCTGAAGGACTACCAAATAGGAAGAGGATAAATATTTTCTGCATTTACCTAGGAGTAGAATTAGCATCAGGGGGGATAAAATACCAGAGACAGCTTTTGCTGAGTACTAGAAGCATTCTGAACACTGCCAAACATGGACAAGTTTGCTCCAAGTGGCAGTGAGTTGGCTGTCTCTGGAGGTATTTAAACAGATGCCAAAAGTACACTTGGTGAAGATGTTGCAGGAGAGGTTTGAATATTAGAGGCTGGAAGTGGGATGAATGAGAAGACTAGGAGTTCAAGACCTTCAGCTTCATCCAAGTCCATCCGGCTTCCAAGTCTGACTACCCTTCAAAACCACCTGGGAAGTTAATTCACATGGATTAAGCAGACGGGTCCTGATTCACCAGATCAAAAGAGAGCCTGGGAATTTCTACTTTTAGCGAGCAATCCCAAGTGATGTTGTTGGAGCCACCTGCCTGCAGGCATGCTGTGTTTCTTTCCAGTTTGCTTATCTCATTACATTCTCACGCATACTTATGTAGCATCTGTGAATTTGCGCATGAAGAAATTGAGGCTTTGCGAGGTCATGTAGCCAGTAAGTGACAGAGTAGAACTGTCAGATGTGTTTTACTCCAAAGCCTCTTAACCACTATAAATACACAGAACCACAAAGTGTTTTTCACCTGTAAATAAAGGTTCAGGATCAGGAGAGCTGGGAAGGAGTTCTGGGAAGACACGAAAGAGATGCCTCCAGGAAAAGAATTGCACTTGCTCTGGGTCTTTGAGCACTGTCCCTCATAAAGTCTTAAAAGGAAAAGTTATGATTGCCGGTCTCCCGCCTCGCCCTCAGGCTCTGAAGTGGCTTCTGTGAGTATATGAGTGTAATTAATTCAAAGGGCAGGGATAAGGGGGAGGGGAGGAGGGTACAGAAAACCTGAAAGAAATATATTTTCTGAGTGGAATAATATTTATCTGATTAATGCCTTGGGCTGCCTACCCATGTTTATTAAAACTCTGATCTCAGAGCCACACAGAGTTTTCAATAAGCAACTGGTTGGACAGGAATGTGGTGAATATGTAAAGCAAACCCAATAATACAAATACAATCCAAGTGACCTGTTTCAGAGGAGGGGCAGTGCCCGTCGTGGTGTAAATTTCAATTTCTGATTCCTCGGCGGCTGCGGAAAGGCAGAGCAAGCCCTTTGTGATGGTCAGGCACCTCCGTTTACCTCTGTAGTTTATTTTTCCCTGCAGGATAGGACAATGGAAATAAGAAAGTCAATTTTCTTTTCATCTCAAGCAGATTGAATTTTGCTAAACTAAAATGGGCTCTGGATAAGCAAAGTTCAGTCCAGCCTTGGATCTTTTTCTTCATTAACAAAAAATCAGTGCCAGCATTTTTACTTCCAGTTCTTTTACAGAGATACCTGGAGATGCCATCAGCAGGGCCCAGTGAGGCATGCATTACCTCACCAAAATCGGGAACAGCTGAGGCAAGAGCCAGTTATTACTTGTGTCAGTGTGTATATATTTTTTATATAAAAGCACAGTAAATATATTTCATGTTGTTAAATATCATGCTATTAAGACTAGAGAAAATGACTCTGTAAGGAACAATGAGACCATTGTGTTGTCCAACTCTGCTTACTCAACTCTTTTGTGTCCTTCAGATATAGGAATATCAACAAAGAATGTCAGATGAGACATGCTGTGCTACTTCCCTTTTCACCAAAGTCTTGAGCTATGTTGATATTCTCTTCATGACACAAAGTATGTGTGGGGTCTCCAAGAGATTGCCTTAAATTCTGTCAATTAATATAATCTGGAGAGGGAAGAGAGGAGTCAGGGAGACTGGTAAGGAGACTGCAAAGATGGAATAGAACAGAACAATAGAATTGGAAAGAGATGAATGAGAAGGTAGCTTGCTTCAGAGGCAGGTTTTGTGCCTAAGACCGTGGCAGGATCAGGAATAAGTAAACACACACAAAAAATTAGGTAATGAGAGCTTATTGAATAAGGACTCAACAAACATTTGCTAAATTGAAAAGAATTTGGCAGCTCATCAGATAAAGAATTTAAAGTTAATTTTATGTTTGAGGTTTACATGACTATAATATTAGCAGTAGGACACACAGGGAAAATTCAGGTTTAGAGATAGATGGAGACTAAAGTTTGGTCTTAGCTAGCTGGCTTCACCAATAGTTGCTATTATTGCTGCAAATCAAAGAAGAGAAAAGATATATATAAAAATATAGATAAACTCTAAGTTGTGAGATGTCATTATAACATCAACCAGCTACTTTTAAGGAGAGATCATTATAACATATAAATATGGTTTCCGTATTTAAGGAATTTGCGGGCAAAATTTCCATATACTAAGCGCTTTTAAAAGTGTGAACTAAAAATCTGAGAGTGTAATGTGGCAGGTAGTAAGGTAGAAATAAAACCCAATGGTTATGTAGACTAATGGATAATCATTATTATCAATTTTTTCCCAGCCCATGAAACTATTGTCAAGGAGACTAAAATGATGTTTTAGGATGATACATCATTCAGAGTCCAGTTGGGAAAATAGAAACCACACTCAGTTTCAACAGAATGAATTAAAAAGATCTTCAAGTAAGGGAAAGTTAAACTTCTCAGATACAGGAAGGAAGCCCACATTTTCCAGCAAGGGAGGCTCAGAGAGACCCTGGGAAATGAGATTCACAGCTGCTTCTGTGTCCACCCGAATATCTCCACTCCCATTTTCAGGCTTTTCGTTTTTCCAAATCATTGCCCTGTCTTGACTTAGTGAGACTGTGAGTTCAACTTAGTCTGTAACTCTACAACATGCACCACAGTTAAATTTGGGGTGTGATTTTTGATGAGGTTAGACCCACCACTAGATTATTTCTCTCTCTGATTTTTAGAAAATTGCTATTATTAAATATAATATGGTATAATATGATAAATAATTATACAAAAATACATCAAACATTTTTAAAATGTGAGGTAGTGGGAGTTTATTGAGATTAGCATATAACAGATTTTCTTTCTTTAAAAAAGGATTCATCATTTATAAGAAAATAGTGTATTGGAGTCCAAATGTACTATATCATCCCATTTGTTTATAAATAAAAGACTAGAGTCTTTTGGAATTTCTCACTTGCCTGTCTTACTGCTTTTACCATCAAACTTACCTGGTGGTCATAAGGTATTTTTACACAAAGAGTAGTTCAGGTCTCCCTATACAGCAAGTGAAAGGAATCAGGCAGCGAACGGAATCAGGGGTTTTATTGCATGAGTTAATTATTGCATATTACCCATGTTCTCTGGAATCCAGACCAAATAGAAAAGATTGCTCTGGAAAGGGTATAAGGTAAAATAACAGAAAGGAAGCAAGAAGTGAGGGAAAAAATGAGATTATGAGAGCTAAACTATAAACTGATAGCACAATCTGGGTTTCATGCAAGGTCTTGTTGCCAAATAATTACATCAAGAATTGCCAAATAATCCTAAACGATCAAGAATGCGGGCCATTAAAGTTGTCTGGGTGTAAAAGCAAAGCATTTTGCAAATGACCCTTGGTTGGCTAAAAATTCTGTTGGAACATTTGCTGGCTGTGTGTATTTTTAAAACTTAGTCCCTCAAGTAAATGTCCTGATTGATGATCAAGTTCAGGGACTTTGAAAAGAAGTAAAAGAGACAGGAAAGCAACCTTCTCTGCAAGAGAAACTGGACTTCCAAACTGCGCACACTTCCTCCAGGTTAAATAACATATTCTTAATCTTGGAGATAGTGATCTTTCTAGAAAGAGCAATGTGGTCCAAACCAGTGAAGGCTGTTCTGAAATCCTAAATGGGAAGATAAAAAATGGAAATGGGTCCCACTTTCAATGTTTGTCTTTCTTGGAAAGGTGGAAAATTTGGCAGATTCAAAAAAAAGTAAGGCCTTCATATTCTCGTCTTCTTACATTAACCCTAAATGCCAGCTTCTCAGTAGCAAGATTTTTTTATTAAAAAACGTTATTGGAGGGGCCGGCCAGGTGTTGTAGTGGTTAAGTTCAAGCGTTCTGCTTCGGCAGCCCGGGGTTTGCCAGTTCGGATCCTGGGCGCAGACCTGCTCACTGCTCATCAGGCCATGCTGAGGCGCCGTCCCACGTAGAGAAACTAGAAGGATGTACAACCATGACATACAACTATCTACTGGGGCTTTGGGGAGAAAAAGGGAAAAAAGAGGAAGACTGGCAACAGATGTTAGCTCAGGGCCAATCTTTCTCAAAAAAAAAAAAATTGGGGGGAATTGGAGGAAGGTGGTCAAAAGGCAGAAATTTCCAGTTCTAAGATAAGTACCAGGGATGTAACCAACATAGTTATAGTTACCACTGCGGTATGGTATATTTGAAAGTTGTTAAGAGAGTAAATCCTTAGAGTTTTCATCCTAAGGAAAACACATCGTCTTTTTTTTTTTTTTTTTTTTTTGTATCTGTATGAAATGATAGATGCTAACTAAACTTATTGTGGTAGTTATTTCACAACATATGTAAGTAAAGTCATTATGCTGTACACCTTAAACTTACACAGTGCTATATGTCAACTATATCTCAATAAAACTGGGGGTAAAGAAGAACAAAACCTAAAAAAAGTATCACTTAGCACTTTGTTGCTCATGCAGGATTCCTTGAGTTTGGGACCATATGAAGGGGCAAGAATCAAGTCAGTTGTTGTTGGTGTGATTTGGAGTTTGGCTGTGTCACAGTTGTTCTGATCCAGGGTCCTCGTGGGTACCTGTGTTACCAGAGGTCTTCGTGTGTTCAGGTTGCTATAACAAAATGCCATAGACTGGGTAGCTTATAAAGAACGGAAATTTATTTCTCACTGTTTTGCAGTCTGGGAGGTCCAGGATCACCGTGCCAGCAGATTCAATGCCTGATGCGAGCTCACTTTTGGGTTCATGGACTTCACCTTTTTTCTATGTCCTCACAAGGTGAAAGGGGTGAGGATGCTCTCAGGGTCTCTTTTTTTTTTTTTTTTTTGTGAAGAAGATCAGCCTTGAGCTAACATCTGATGCCAATCCTCCTCTCTTTTGCTGAAGAAGACTGGCCCTGGGCTAACATCTGTGCCCATCTTCCTCTACTTTATATGGGACGCCACCACAGCATGGCTTGACAAGAGGTGCATCAGTGCGCACTCAGGATCCGAACCTGCGAACCCCGGGCCGCCCAAGCAGAGCGCTCGCACTTAACCACTGCACCACCGAGCGGGCCCCTCTCAGGGTCTCTTTTATAAGGGTACTAATCCCATTTGTGAGGGCTCTACCCTCATGACCTAACCACCTCCCAAAGGCCCTACCTGCCAGTACCATCACCTTGGAGGTTAGGATTTCAACCTATGAATTTTGGGGGGGGAGGCAATCAGACCACAGCACCAGATCTTGTGCCAGTGAGTACTTAGCTGGTAAATTATACCATTCAACTACTGATCTAGAAACTGATAACCTCCATCCGCCCAGCAGAGAAATAACAATGTCCTAGCAACCTCCTCATCTATAGATACACATCCTTGTCCCTGCTAAAGTTGGACGCTGACATTCTATAACCTCCCATGAGGAGCTCCTGTGCACTGAAAGCCAGCAACGGTCAAGATGCTGGCTCTGTGGTTCAAAGACGAATGAGGCACAATGAGGCCCCCTGCCCTCAAGGTGTTCACAGTCTTCTGAAAACAGACAGAAGACTGTGTAATGAAGTAAGAACTAAAATAAAGGTATTCTCAGCTTATAGTGGGAGCACCGTGGAGGACTGAGGATGGGTGGGATGGGGGAAAGCAAGTTGGAGAATATTCTTGAAGACGTCTGGTCTGAGTCTTGAAATATAAATAGGGGCTTGTGAGGTAGATAAAGGAGGAGCAATAATATTAATACCAAGAGCTAACACGTGTGAGTGATTATTGTGTGCCAGACACATGCTAAACGGTTATGAACAGTACCACATTTAATACCTCAACATCACTGTGAGGTAGACATTATCATTATTATCCCCATCTTATGGATAAGGAAATGGAAGCTCAGGGGAGTAAGTAGTAGAGAGAATACTCAAACCCAGGCTATTGGGGTCCAAAGCACTTGCTCTCACCTCCCTGAACCCTGCCTTCCCTACAGTAATTGAGAAGCAGTTTTGTTAGACAAAGAGAACAAGCTATGCACAGGAAGGAGGGATGAGGAAAAAGAGCAAAGCAATAGAATGTCGTGAAAAAGAGGACCATGAGCAACATATTACAGAGCATGGATTTTAGCTGAAGAGCCATGGAGGGTCATTGAACTGTTTTAGTTCTTAGAATGGCAAGGTCAGATTTGCATTTTAGATAGCTTACTCTGGTGTAATTTGGATAAATGGATTGGGAGCAGATGAAGATAGAATCAGGGAGACAAGTCAAGAGGCTATTATGATAGTCGAATGAGAAATGAAGAGGGCCTGAGCATAGGCAGGGGCAGTGACATGCGGAAATAGAACACAAATCAGAAGCCATGTAAAAGGTAGATTTCATTGGATTTAGTATCTATTGGGTTCATAGGGTGCTTGAGAGAAAAATCTGAGATGATTCCAAAGTTTCAGGATAGGGCAACTGGGTGCATGGTTGTGCCACTCATTGAGATGTGGAATACAGGAAGAGAAGAGCAGATATGAGGAGGAAAATATTGGAAGGGCTTCCGGGCCATCCAAATGAAGACACCCAACAGGAATATGTGGGTCTGGTAATCAGATAAGGCATGTGGCTAGTGGCTACCATGTTGGCCAGGAGAGAACAAGCCCTGTAAGTTTAGCCATATACTTTAGAATGGGATGGAGAAGAGGAGATTTAATCACCAGTTGGACAGTCAGATTTTATATGTCACGAATTCTCTGTGAGTGTTCTAAAGGCTTAGTAGTGTATTTGGTTAGTGCATCTGACGGTAACTTTGGCTGTAATAATAATAATGATAAATGTTGGAATTAGACAGAGGAGGTGAACTATGGCCACTTCTTCAATATTAAACAAATGTCGGAAGTTTGTCATGAGAATTCAGAAAGACAAAAATTCAAGAACATAAGTGATGAAAAGTTCTCAGTATTTCAAAATATATATGCGATTGTATGTACATATAGTTTGCATAGTTATCATGTATATTCATATATTTACATGGCTTGGTCCACATAGAAAAAGAGAATTGGTCCTGTTTCCCCAAATGTGGGATTATTCAGAAGGAGTTTACTAGAATTTGGACCTCTTGTCACTTAGAGAGCATGATAACTGTGCAGAACATCATAGGAGGCAGCCGCAGCTGGAAGGGTCGTTGCCCCTCTATAGTTCCACAGTTAGCACAGCCCAGTGCAACAGCCGCTTTGCTCTCTATTTTTTGTTTGCCCTTCTAATCCTTTCATAAGGTGATGTAATGACTTCTCTTTAACATCTGTGGGTAACTTATTGTGTGAAACAGAATGAACATATACAGAAGGACTCCCCATGAAAACAAGTATAAAAATATTCTGTACTGTCTCCTTTGCTCCCAACCATCTCAACATCACTCGGGGAGAAAGAAAAAGCATATGGTTAAAAAATATTAGACATTGGACCACCCAGAGGCTTCTTTGCCTAAGAGCTCAAGAGAGCAGGACCGTGAATTGCAGCCCCTGGGCAGCTTCATCCATTTGGACACATCAGGGTCGACACTAGGAAAAGAGGAAAAGTAGCATTGTCCTGGGGCATTTTGCAGGCAAAGACTTTCAACATCACAGAAGTCTATCAGCCCACCTACTCGTTGTTCCTTGTGTTCTAGACACTGTGGGGATAAATGCAGAAGTCCAAAACCCACCCTAACCTCAAGGATCCTTCCACCAGGACTTAGGTGAGACAGAGAGCACCAGTATCCAATAGAACTTTCTGTGATGATGGAAATATTCTATCACTGTACATGCTGATACAGTAGCCACTAGCCACATGAAGAAATGAATTGTTAATTTTATTCAATTTTACTTAATTTTAATTTAAACCTCTACGTGTGGCTGGTGGCTATAGTGTCGGATAGAGCAAGTACAGAGCGTTAGAGCTGGAATGAGCCTAAAATCACTGCCATCCTGCAAATCTTGCACTTATCTTAGGCTCTAAGCAGCCCATGGCCCAGATCAGGTCATTGTTTCCTGGGACAACGTCACCCCTCCGGCCTGAGGCCAGCTCTGGTAGGCCCTAGCCTGTAAGGTTGCTCAGCTCTCCTGACCGAGGACTCAGAGGGGACCCTCTGCTTGGCTCTGACCTCCCATCTTGGTTGAGCTCCCAGAGTCCAGATTCCCTTTGGATTTGCTGCCGCTGCCCATTCCCAGCATCTGCCTTTGCAGTCTATGGATTTCTGAAATGATTCACAGATGTGAACACATGGGCCCTGCTCTCATGGAGCCTGTAGCCCAGTAGAGGATCTAGAAATAATCAAATGGTCATGGTATTGACTGTATATTCACAATCGTTATGTGTACTATAAGAAAGTTCAAGGTACTATGGGAGCTTGTAAAAGGGAAATTTCACCCCAGTTAGAGAGTCAGGAAAGCTCACAATCAATCCAAGAAGCAGGAGCAGCTTCAAATGAGCCAGCTCAGGAACCACCTGTTGCCCAAATGGAGCAGAAAAAGACTCCTGCCACAAGCCAGCGAGTAACAGGAAGCACTCGGCAAAGAAGAAAGCAGGTTGCCGGGAGTGCATCTGCAACCAACTCCCAGCCCGCAGCTTCCCTTTCTCCTGTAGACAGCTGCTGTGTGGGGCAAAGAATTTACTGCATCTTCGTAACAAATAACTTCCTAACCCATATACGACTTTTAGCAGAATAGGCGGTATTTTCTGCTTTGCTCAGCCTATGCTAGCAAGGGACTATATTGAAATATTCTTAAAAATAAAGGCAAGGGAAGATTCAGGAGCTGGATGAGTTGAATGTAGGAACAATGTAACAGAGCAGAGTTTGTGCCATTACTAAGACTACTTGAGATTTTTTATAAGGCATCCTTCATTTCCCTCACAGTAGCTGCAAAAAATGTGGCTTGTTTTAGTACAAATCCTGTTTGCATGGCAGCGACATTTTGAATTTTTTTAAAAAAGAGAAAGATAAAGAATCTAAAATATTTCTCTATTTTGAAGTATGGTCTACAGACACATTTAGATTTCAGGCATAAGCACAATAAGTCACAAATGATCATTACACTAAAGGCTTTCTTTTTTTTTTTTTTTCCTCACATTTACCCTTCTTCCACCACAAATAAATATTATATATACTAACCTTCTGTTACCAGGGAAAGGACCCCACTTTGCCTGGTTCGTCTATAACTCTCCACTAGCATCTCTGATGTGTGTCCTGGCGTGTGATGTATTACCGATGACGTGACTAGAACAACGCTTTTGTTCAATTGTCAGGCAGCTACAGTGAGTGCTAACTGGCTTCAGTTACCCTTCATTTTCCCTGGACGTAATTTGGAATAGCACTTTTACTACACCCAATATTTAGCAACATAAAGATGCCAACATACAGATTGCATTTCAGGGGGAAAAAAATGTTGACCCCAAAACAAAACTAACACTCACGATTTAAAATAAAGAACCACAATCATAAGAATGAGCAGAACTGTTCTGAGGGAAACTGTGAACACCCCCCACTCCAAAATGAAAACATGCTTATTGAACACTTTTCTGAGAGCTTTGGCTACTCACAGAATAAGGGGAGTCTTTGAGCCTCCAGAAGATTCACTTTAGGCTTCTCAAATAGTGAGTTGTCTGGATTAAAGTGGAATTCAGCTTATAAAAACTAAATCACTCCATCCTTTGGGGATTGAGCGAGTTCCTCACTCCTTGAGGATAGGCTGTGCATAGTTACTCCCAAAAAGTACAGTATGGAAAGGGAGTGAAGAGAGTGACTTTACAATGGAAAAACCTGGCAAAACATGACAGAAACAGCAGATAAATCCTAATTGAGGATCATTCTGCAAAACTCCTAACCAGTCCTCCTCAAAACTGTCAAGGTCATCAAAAATATGGAAAGTCTGAGAGACTGCCCAGCCAAGAGGAGCCTATGGAGACATGACAACTAAATGTTATATAGTATCCTCCAGTGGGATCCTGGAACAGAAACAAGGACATTAGGTAAAGACTAAGGAAATCTGAGTAAAGTATGGTATTTAGTTAATAATAGTGCATCAATATTGGTTCATTAATTGCAATAAATGTACCATAGTAATGTATGATATTATTAATAGTAGAAACTGGGTGTGGGGTATATGGAAACTCTGCACTATCTTTGCAATTTTTCTCTTAGCCTAAAACTATTCTAAAAAATAAAGTGTATTTACAAAAATTTTAAGCCCCCTTGACTTTTCAGGAAATGCTGCTGATTACCCCATGTAAGGCTAAAGAGAATTGAGGAGATTGTAGGACCACCTGTGGCCCATTGGGGTCTCTTCTCCAAGAGAAGTCCCATAGGTCTGTAAGCACCATTTTATCCACAAGCCTCTGTACTATGAGGCTAATGTGTAGCCCCAGAGAAACGCCTTCCAATTCCCTCCCTGGAAATCAGTCCTTTATAGCTGCTGTTTCACCTGTAATGGCTCTTGACAGAGGTGAAATTAGTGAACACAGCCAATACAATCAGAAGCAGCCCAAGGCCAGAAAAGGCCTTCCACCCACTCAAGAGTGTGTTCTCTGAGGCTTCCCGAGATTTATTTTCTTTACTTGAGTACCATTCCCTGAAAATGATGGAGGATGTTGCTCATCAAAGACTGCAGCTTTCAGACCCGGCCAGTGTCCCTCTGGAGAAACGGCATGCGCCTGCTAGGGAGCCGGAGCGAAGGAGGTCAGGGACGAGAGAGATGCTCTCACAGGTTAAACCTGTGCCTCTGACAGTCCGTCTTCTTATCTCTGTTAACGTAGATGAAGAGTCAACAGATCTTTCTGTTGTGTGTCCAAGGAAAGTTTGGTTTTAGTTAATACTATAAAATGGCAGATCTTAGCTTTACTGCTTTATTACAATTCTCTCCAATTTAATCATGTGCCATATTTTACTTAGGACCGCCATGTGCTGGATTGTAGGAGATACAGAATGCAAGGGGCCTTGGTGGTCCAGAAACATCTGACTGCATCCTGGATTCAGTTAACTCCTGTGGGCCTGCAGCCAGCAGTGAATAAACAGTCTCTGCCCTAGAATGAGAGGCCCAGTCCATCTTCTACCATCACCAGAGCTTCCATCTCGGGTTGTCTCTCCTGTGACTTGGGGGCTTTTGTCCCTCTTGCCTTGTCACCAGCTTAGTACCCACCTGACCCTCTTGTGCAGGAGTCTGACTTGACAGGTGTCTTAGTCAGCTTGGGCTGCCATAATAAAATATCACAGACTGTATGACTTAAACAACAGACATTATTTTCTCACATTTCTTCAGGCTGAAAGACCAAGATCAAGATGCCATCAGAGTGGGTATCATGTGAGGCCTCTCTTTCCGGCTTGTAGATGGCCACCTTCTCTCTGTGTCCTCACATGGCCTTTCCCCTGCGCTTGGATGGGAAGAGAAAGAGAGATATCTCTGGTGTCTCTTCCTCTTGTAAGGGCATCAGCCCTATCTAAACAGCAGATTAGGCTCCCACTCTTATGACCTCATTTAACCTTAATTCCCTCCTTAAAGGCCCTACCTCCAAATATAGTCACATTAGGGGTTAGGGCTTCAACATTTGAATGCTGGAGGGAAACAATTCAGTCCATAACAACATGGAAGCATAACACAAGTAATTTAAATAATGTAGTAGAAAAATCAATAGCTTTGGAGTGAGAAAAACTGAATTTACAACCAAGATTACTAGAGGAGTCACAGAAATTAGGCCACTTGCCTTCTCTAATTTGTTTCCTCATATAAAAAATGAGAATAAAAACAATGCCTATAAATCAGAGTTGTCACAAAGGTAAAAATGAAACAAAGTATGTGAAAATGCATTGTAATTGTTAGGAGCCCTCAGTTATAGCAAATTATGGGCCCACTGGTTCTGGAAGTAAGTGCTGCTAAAACAAAAGGACTCAAAAGAAGGAGGCAACAGACTCCAGTGGCGTCTCAATCCACAGAGTGACCAGAGCAGGCTCTGGGCATCCCAGACTGTGACAGCTGCGCACGTCCTGTATCTCTGTAGCCGCACAAGAACACAAGCTGGTACCTCTATTAGAACAGGTTCCTAATAAAAACCTCAGTCAGGTAAAATCTGCACCCTAGGGCATTCACCACTGCTGCTGGAGGGAATTCAGAAATTAGGTTGAGGCAACTGAGTGCTGCCAATTGCCTGGGCCCAAGCTTCTAAAAACTGAGAACTCTGCTTAAAGGATTGATCAATGAATGGATTGGATCCCTCAATGAGCAGGGGTTTTGCTTTGTACAAATAAATTTCAATAACAAAGTTTAGATTTTCTTTGATCTAAGCAAGTCCTTTATCTCTAAGGCCGTGTGCTCATCCAAGGCAAAGCCAGGGCCAGGACCCAGCCTCCTGGTTTACAATTATCCAATGCATCTAACAAATAGGATTGAGCACCAGCTGTGCCAGGTTCCAAGAATACAACAAAGAGCATAGCCAGACATTGTTCCTATCATCGTGGAGCTTACATTCTGAAAGGAAACAGATATTAATCAAATAATTACACACATTTAAAAAAATAAAATTATTGTTTTCAGAAGTATATGGTGTCACAGGGGATTGAGGTGGGTGACCCTGAGGACATAAGTGGCATGTGAACTGGATCTGGAGGATGAGTACCAGTTAACTAGGAGGTGATTGGGGAAGAGAGGGAAAAGTTGATCAGGTAGAAGTTCCTGTGTCAGGAGGGAGTGTGGCAAGAGTGAGGGGCGTAACGCAGTGGCGTGGTTGGTGTGCTTGAAGCAAAGAGAGAAAGTGTAGTGTGGTGTGAGATGAAGAAGGAGAGACAAGCAGTGGAAAAACTACACAGGCCCTTCTAAGTCACGTTACAAATGTTTTATTTTATCCTGGGAGCAATGAGAAATCATTAAAGCATTTTAAGCTGGGGAAAAGAGATGACATGATCGGATTTGCTTTTTTAGATAGATTCCTTTGGTTATAATATGGAACACTGTTTAGATTGGGGGAAGACAGATTGGTGAGATGCATGTTAGGAAGCTCTAGCAGCAATTCTGGTCAGAGACCATAGTAGCCTGGACTAGGTACCGTTGGTGGAGACTCATTCACTCATCAAATATTTATTGAGTGCCTCTATATGCCAGGTCCTAGGCCGAGAACTGAAAATGGACAGAGGTATAAAGATCTGAGCAATAGTTAAGAGATCAAATAGAAAATACATACTGATGAATTGGACATGAAATGAAAGAAGAGAGAGTTTTTGAAAATAGTTTCTAAGTCCCTGACTCATCAAACACAGAATGGATACTGGAGCTGGAGACAGCTCATGTTTGAGGAAGAAGATGGAGCATTTGAGCATTTAGACCTGGACATTTTGAGTCCGCAATGCCTTCGAGACCTCATGTGGAGATATCAGTGGGACAGACAGTGGGTTAAGGGAGTCTGCAGCTCAGAGGGGAGGTGTGGTAGTGGAAACCATAGGTGTGGTGTGTGGGAAAAGAACAGGGCCTAGGGCTGACCCTCAAAGGACAACAAGCACTTAATGGCTGAGGTTAGAGAAAGATGAACCTGAAAAGGAGTCCAAAAAGAAGAGCAGCAAGAGACAGAAAAGGCAAACTTGGGTAGCGTGGAGTCATGGAAATCAAGAACAGCAGGAAATGAACAATAGTGGAAAATTCTACTGATGGGTCAAGTCAGAGGAGGACGGAAAAATGTTCATTTTTTCCGTAACATGGAGCTCATTGATTAGTGAGAACAATTAAAGGGCAGTGAAGGAACAGTAGCCAAAAGGGAGTGGGAAGAGAAGTGAGGGAGACATGAGAAAGTAGAGAAAACTCTCTAGAGACATTTGGCTAGGAAGAGGAGGGGGAGGGTGCAGGGTGGGCACCTGGGTAATTTTCCAACTGCAATGCACAGCTTTGTTTTGGCTCTGGCTTTCTAGGATTTCTACCTCTACATTCCCTGCTTCATGAAAAGCACATGCACTCAGCCCTCACATTGTCACAGGGGGATCCCTGGGGTTCAGCTCTGAGCATTCACCCTGGCTCTGAAATGCAGGTGAATATACTGCACTTGTCAAATCATCTGAGGGAATAAGGCCCCAGGAAGGCCACGGCCCACAGTCAGGAAGCTGTTTGGAAGGGTTCCAAGGAGAAGAAGAAACCATTTGACAACCTATATCTTTACTAACAAAATCGCTACTCTGGGTAATGTTTCAAGATGAGCAAATGTTTCTGTTAGTGCAGTTGCATTCATGAGTAACACATCCACTGTTTTACATGACAGGCAATGGTGACAGATCTGTGTTCCTAAATACTTCATTTCATTAACTGAAGCTGTCTACTTCCTTAAGCATTAACTTACTGAATCCTGCCACTTCAAGTGCCTGAAGCAGACATATATTCCTTATGATCCCACAAACCTTGCTTCTCTGTAGCTCCTTGTTGTTTTATTACGTGAGCTTTATGGTGGTAAAAGGTTGCAAACTGTCATTTGTCACTTTTGATGGCAGTAATTTAGCATCTAATGAGCAAAACTCACAAGCCCCCCAGGCAGTGCAGAAACTCAGGAGCTAACGCTGGGGGCACAAAGGGAGAGATTTTATAAAGGGAGCAAATGTGGCTCCAATATGGAAATCAGGCTGAGAAAACAAGCTCTCGAATGTGCTTATGCAGGAAATACAAGGAAGGAACTTTAAAGGCAGGTTATTGGTGGATGTTGACGAAACTAGAGGGGCAGCTGATGCCATTGTAGTAGTAAAAATAAAGTGATAATCATACTATTGATAGGAGTCTCCATTTATCAAGTGCCACATACTGTGTCCCATGCACTGTGCCAAAGACTTTGCAAGATGATCTCATTTGGTTGTTACAGCAATCTCATGAACTGTTCAAAGAATCCATCTACTCTGAACTTCAGTTTATAAATCTGCCAAGTAGAAATTATACTATGCCTAAGGTCACAAAGCTAACTTCAAGTGTTAGAGACAGATTTTAAACCCAGGTGCATCTGACTCATGAGAACAAGGTTTTTAGCAATTGTGACAGGGACTCGACAAGAAATAAAGAGACCTGGGATTTTTCCCACACACAGCTGCAAATGAACTGTGTGACTCAGAATCAGAAAGGTAGAATAACTTTTTCTGAGTTTCGCATCTATAAAATGAGGAGGTTGGATTAAGTGAATTCTCTCTCCCTCTCCAGTATTAACATTGCCATTCTCATTGGCTTTCCTACCTAGGAATTGTCTGAATTGTGGTGTGTAAATCTCTAGTGGTAGACAATTTTAAGAGACAGTCCATGCTATTTCAAGAATAAAAAAGACAATTTGTGCCACAATCATTGTGCACTTGAAAGATGCAGTAAACCTTCTTAAAGTGTTAGCTGTACTAATAACACATCCATCCTCTCCTCTCAGCTCTAGCCAACTGATAACAGAAACTTAAAAATGAGAGCCAAATAAATGTGAAATTGATTTCTATGCCAACTTTATCACTGGTAAAGCTGGAATGGAGAATGTTTTGGAACCCTGTCTCTCCCATCTTGTACTTTTATTATTTTAATAGCATTATTGACATACAATTAACATAAAACAAACTATACACATTTAAGGTATAGAATTTGAAGTTTTGACATATGTATACACCCATAAAACCATCAACACAATCAAGACAATGAGCAGATCCAAAAACTTCCTAGTGCCCCTTTGTCCTTTCCCCCTCCCGCCCCATCTTTCCCCACATCCCACCCCCAGGTAACCACTGATCAGCTTCCTATCACTATAGATTAGTTTGCATTTACTAGTATTTCATATAAACTAAAATATAAAGAATAAGCTTGTTGCCTGGCCTCTTTGCCTTAGTGTACTTATTTTGAGATTCATCCATGTTTTAGTGTCTATCAGTTGTTCAATCCTTTATATTGCTGAGTATTCCATTGTATGGCTATAAGAAAGTTTGTTTACCCATTCATCTGTTGATGGACATTTAGGTTGTTTCCAGCTTTTGGCTGTTACAAATAAAATTGCAATTACAAACAAAATTGTTTGTACACAAGTCATTGTATGGTTAGACGCTTTCATACCTAGGAGGGGAATGGATCCTATGATAGGTATATGTTTAATTTTGTGTGTGTCTGTGAGGAAGATTAGCCCTGAGCTAACATTCAATGCCAATCCTTCTCTTTTTGCTGAGGAAGATTGGCCCTGGGCTAACATCTGTGCCCATCTTCCTCTATTTTATATGGTACGCCACCACAGCATGGCTTGACAAGTGGTGCATCAGTGCGTGCCCGGGATCCAAACCTGCGAACCCGGACAGCCGAAGAGGAGCGCGCGCACTTAACCAATATGCCACTGGGCCAGCCTCTATATGTTTAATTTTTTAAGAAACTGCCAAACTATTTTCCAAAGTGTATGTACATTACCAACCACAGTGCCCGAGACTTCCCATTTTCCCCATCCTCAGCAACACTTGGTATGGGTCAGTATTTTTTATTTTAGCAATTTTAATAGGTGGTATCTCCTCATACACTGCTGGTGGAAGTGAAAACTGGTGCAGCCACTATGGAAAACGGTAGGGAGATTCCTCAAAAAATTAAGGATAGAACTACCATACAATCCAGCTATTCCACTGCTGGGTATTTATCCAAAGAATGTGAAAACACCAATGCGTAAAGATACAGCCACCCCTGAGTTCATTGCAGCGTTATTCACAATAGCCAAGACTTGGAAGCAACCTAAGTGCCCATCAAAGGACGAATGGATAAAGAAGATGTGGTATATATACACAATGGGATACTACTCAGCCGTAAGAAACGAGGAAATCCAGCCATTTGTGACAACATGGATGGATATTGAGGGTATTATGCAAAGTGAAATAAGTCAGAGGGAGAAAGTCAAATACCGTATGATCTCACTCATTAAGTAGTAGATAATAGCAACAACAAACCAACACATAGAGACAGTGATTGGATTGGTGGTTACCAGAGGGGAAGGGGGGAGGGAGGAGGGCGAAAGGGATAATTAGGGACATGTGTGTGGTGATGGATTATAATTAGTATTTGGGTGATGAACATGAGAACATGATGTAATCCATGCAGAAATAGAAGTATAATGATGTACACCTGAAATTTATACAATGTTATCAACCAATATTACCACAATAAACAAAAAATAAAAATAATAGGTGGTATCTCATTGTGGTTTTAATTTACATTTCCCCAATGACAAATGATGTTGGGCATTTTTTCAAGTCTTTATTTTACATCAATATATCCTCTTTGGAGAAGTGTATATTCAAATCTCCTTCCCTCTTTTTTTCCAATTTTATTGAGATATAATTGACATACATTTTGTAAATTAAGGTGTATATACAATGTAATGATTTGATATATGTATGTTTTGCAAAATGATTACCACAATAAGGTTAGTTAACATATCCATCACCTAATATAGTTACAATTTTTGTGTATGTGGTGAAAACTTCACTTTCACTTTCACTCATTTCCCCCACCCTCCACTCCTGGCACCCATCAATCTGCTTCTATGAGTTCGGTTTTTAAGATTCTGCATGTAAGTGAGATCATACAGTACTTGTCTTTCTCTGTCTGACTTATTTCACTTAGCATCATGCCCTCCAGGTCCATCCATGTTGTCTCAAATGGCAGGATTGCCTTCTTTTTGAAGGCTGACTAATATTCCACTGTGTGTATATACCACGTTTTCTTTAATCATTCATCTGTCAATAGACACTGAAGTTTTTTCCCTGTCTTTGCTATTGTAAATAATGCTGTGATGATCATGTGGAGGGTTGAAGATATCTGCCAATTTTCTAATTAGATTGTTTGTTTTATCACCATTGAGTTGTATGAGTTCTTTACA
This sequence comes from Diceros bicornis minor, assembly GCF_020826845.1. Taxonomy (NCBI): domain Eukaryota; kingdom Metazoa; phylum Chordata; class Mammalia; order Perissodactyla; family Rhinocerotidae; genus Diceros; species Diceros bicornis. The sequence continues at coordinate 73,596,941 of NC_080745.1, forward strand.
TATTTTGGATAACTCCTCATCGGATATATGATTTGCAAATATTTTCTCCCATTTGGTAGGTTGCCTTTTCATTTTTTTGATGGTTTCCTTTGCTGTGCAGATGTTGTTTTTAGTTTGATGTAGTCCCACTTGTTTATTTTTGCTTTTATTGCCTTTGCTTTTGGTATCAAATCAAAGAAATCATTGCCAAGACCAATGTCAAGGAGCTTACTGCCTATGTTTTCTTCTAGGAATTTTATGGTTGCACGTCTTAACGTTCAAGTCTTTAACCCATTTTGAGTTAAGTTTTGTGTATGGTATGGGGGTCTGGTTTCATTCTTTTGCATGTGTCTGTCCAGTTTTCCAAACACCATCTATTGAAAAGACTGTCCTTTCTCCACTGTGTATTCTTGCCTCCTTTGTGTAAATTAATTGACCATATATGCATGGGTTTATTTCTGGGCTCTCTATTCTGTTCCATTGATCTATGTGTCTGTTTTTATGCTAATACCATACTGTTTTGATTACTAAAACTTTGTAATATTGTTTGGAATCAGAAAGCATGATGCTTCCAACTTTCTTCTTCTTTCTCAAGATTGCTTTGGCTATTTGGGGTCTTTTGTGGTTCCATACAAATTTTAGGATTATTTGTTCTATATCCATGAAAAATATCATTGGAATTTTGATAGAGATTGCATTGACTCCAAAGATTTCTTTGGTTGCTATGGACATTTTAACAATATGAATTCTTCCAATCCATGAGCACAGAACATCTTTCCATTTATTTGTGTCTTCTTCAATTTCTTTCACAAATGTCTTATAGTTTTCAGTGTACAGGACTTTCACCTCCTTGTTAAATTTATTTCTAGGTATTCTATTCTTTTTGATGAAATTGTAAATGGGATTATTTTCTTAATTTCTCTTTATGATAGATTATTATTAGTGTACAGAAATGCAATCAATTTTTGTAAATTGATTTTGTATCCTGCAATTTTACTGAATTTATTAGTTCTAACAGTTTTTTGGTGGAGTCTTTAGGGTTTTCTATACATAATATGCCATCAGCAAATAGTGACAGTTTTACTTCTTCCTTTCCAATTTGGATGTCTTTTATTTCTTTTTCTTGCCTAAGCGTTCTGGCTAGGATTTCTAATACTATGTTGAATAAAAGCGACAAGAGTAGGCATACTTGCCTTGTTCCTGATCTTAGAGGAAAAGGTTTCAGCTTTTCACCATTGAGTATGATGTTAGTTGTGGGCTTGTCATATATGACCTTTATTGTGTTAAGGGGCAGTCCCTCTATACCCGCTTTGTTGATCCTCTGACTGCTTTTAAGATTTTCTCTTTAACATTGGTTTTGAGCAATGTGATTATAATGTACCTTGGTATTATTTTCTTCATATTGCTTTTGCCTGGGGTTTATTGAACTTATATCTGTGGATTTATAGTTTCCATCAAATTTGGAGAATTTTTAGTCATTATTTCTTCAAGTATTTTTTTCTGCCTATTTCTCCCCTCTTTCAAAGAATCCAAATTCACGTATTTTCTGCCACTTGAAGTTATCCCACATCTCACTCACGTTCTGTTCATTAACTTTTAGACTTTTCTCTGTGTTTTATTTTGGATACTTTCCTATATCTTCAAGTTTACTAATCATTATTTCTGAGTATATGATCCACTGTTAATCCCACCCAGTGTATTTTTCATCTCAGATATTGTGGTTTTCATCTCTAGACGTTTGATTGAGATCTCACATCTTTCGCATCTCTACTTAACATGATTAATCTTTTCTCTAGCTTCTTGTGGAGTACAATTACAATAACTGCTTTAATGATGTTGACTATTAATTCTATAATCTAATCATTTTTAGGTCAGTTTTGATAGATTGGTTATTCTCCTCACTATAAATCATATTTTCCTACATTTTTACATATATAGTGCTCTTTGACTGGATGCCCAACATTGTGAATTTCATGTTGCTAGGTGCTAGATATTTTTGTATTCCTATAAATATTCTTGAGCTTTGTTATGAGAACCAGTTATATTACTTGGAAACAGTTTGATTCTTTTGCGTCTTGTTTTTAGTCTTTTTTGGGTAGGACCAAGGCCATGTTTAGTCTGGGGCTAAATTTGTCCTGCTCCTGGGGCAAAACCCTCTCTAGGACTCTAATCATGCCCTATAAATTATGATGTTTTCCCTTTGGCTGGTGACAGCAAGACCTATTCCTGGCCTTGTTTGAGCTCTGGACATTGTTCCCTCTAATCCATTTGGATATGTTTTTCCCTGGCCTTGAATAGTTTCCTTATACACATATGCTGATTGGGGCTCAGGTGAAAAAGCCAGGGGATGCAACAGATCTCTAAAGAACTCTCTGGAGTTCTTTCTCTATGGAGCTGTCTCCAACCTAGTTCTCTGCTCTGCAAATTCCAGCTGCATTGGCCTCCCCAGTTGTCAACTCCATCTCATCAATTCAAGGAAAACACAGTGCTCTACCTCGAGGTGTTCTCTCCCTATACTGCCTAGAAACCCTCCAGGCAATAAACTAGGACAATCATGAGACTCACCTTATTTGTTTCCTGTCTCTCAGGGATCACTCTTCTTCACTGTCTGTGCCCGATGTCATGAAAACTGCTGCTTTATGTTGTGTTCATTTTCTTTATCGTTGCTGTTTCAGGGTAAATCCAGTCCCTGTTACTCCATCTGTGCTGAAAGTGGTCATTTTTAATACACCATAACTAGTAATAGCTGTTATCATAATAGAGCAAAAGATACAGGGTGGAATGCTTGACACATTTTTGTGATTCCTGAACTTGATATGAAGACGTGGTCGGTGTCATATTTATCTGAATATCTGCTCTAAGTCAGTCACTACGTCAGACCCATTTCAAGTTATATTTTACTTTAACAACTATACCATAAATATACACTATCCTAAATTTATAAATAAAAAAATATGACTGCTGATATAAGTTCTTGTGTAAGCACCCAGTTAGTAAAAGGCAGAGAAATGATGGAGTAAACCCAGGCCTGTCTAACTTCAAATCTTCCATGCTTTCAGAAAGACATACTAACACCATTAGATGGATTGGTTGAAATGATTGTGATGTGTCCAGTCTGCACCAAATTTTATGATAATAGAGACAATGTAAAAGAGGGCATTGTCTGAGCCCGCAAGTCACTTATAAGCTGGGATGGAATGGAACACAAATGTGAAATAACTGGAGAGAAATACAGTCCAAGACTATGTTCTAGACTTGTGAATTCAAGCCAGTGAGAGAAAGACAAAAAAAGAAATTGGTATCTTCTTACCCTTTCTCTGCCATTATGGTGTGTGTGATTGACTGTTTTCCTCGCCAAGGCTTCTCACAAGACTTTCAAGATCAAGCAATTCCTGGCCAAGAAGTGAAAGCACAAACATCCCATTCCCAAATGGATTCAGATGAAACTGGTAATAAAATCAGGTATGATTCCAAGAGCAGACATTGGAGAAGAACCAAGCTTGATCTAGAAGGAATGAGATGACATGAGATGACACACATATTTATCCTGTATCAATGTCACTAGTGTCTTACCATATCAAGCTGAAAACATCACAGTTATCTGCAAAGTTGCACAAGTTTTATTGGGAAAATGATTTTTCTCTTTATTTCTATGTTTTTGCACTAGTAGGTTGGTTCAGTAATAAATATGTGAGAACTTTTGTTTGGAAAAAAAAGAAATAAATTGATGTCTTCTCCCTTCTACCTTTCAGCTGTGATTTTTGGACTGTGTTTTTGCTGGTAGAGCTGAAGCTGTGCACTCTCTAATGAAGAGTTATGCTCTCCTCATTAAGACAAATGTTTTCTTTACTAGAAAACCATTTCCATTAGACTTGACTTATGTTTGGCACCACTCAATGTCCCTGAGAAAAGCAAAAGCGTACAATGACCTTGCAAGCGGAGCTACCTTTGGGTGGTGAGAGTAACCTCCTTGGCCTTGCTTAGTGAACTACATAAAGTGCCAGGAAGGATCAGAACTATGGAGTTAGCCAGATGTGGATTCAAATTCTAGTTCACTCACTTACTGGCTTCTCATCTTTGAGAAGATGGTGGATGCTCTCTGAGGCCCTATCACTTCATCCATAAAAAGGGGCTTAAATCATCTACCACCTAGAATTGTTGTAGACATTAAATGAGGAAGTAAAGTGCTCAGCACAAAAGAGGAACTCAAAAAATAGTAATAGTGGTGGCGGTGATAGTGTTGGTGATGATGATGATGGTGATGAGGATGATGTTGATAACGTCACTGGTGTCTGGCATATCTTTCCATTTGTAGGTGTGGGAATAAGAGGCAACGTCCTGGAAACTAGCAGCTGGCCTAACTCACAATAATATGGGCATGGTTTTAACTGAGGCCAAAACATAAAGCTTCACACTGGGTGATAGATATTATTTCTTAAGAATGTTCATTCATGTTTGTAAATCTGTGCTGTCATATGGGATAGGTGGGTAGAATTGACTCCCATCTTACTTAAAGCCTGCCTTTCCTCAGTTCAGTTCCCAACTCAAGAACTGTAAAGTCTCCTCCACCATTTGAAACAAGTTAGAATACCTCTTTTTAAAATTTAAGGATTTCCACAGTTAATCATAGGATCAGAGACTCTGCATGCTGGAGAGAGAAATAAAGGGCTATCTAGTACAACTGAGTTGTGTGTGATCTCAGTGTCTTGAGCCTAAACAGAGTCTGACAATGGTAGGGATGCAATAAATGTTTATTGATTGTTGAATAGCTAATGGCATTGCTCCCTTCTCTCAGAAATCAACTCAAAAGAAGAAGAACAAGAACAAGAAATGCAAGCTCTAACATTGACAAGCTGGATGGCATCTGGAACCCTGAGCCACAGTATGTGAGGAACAGCCACCAAAGCAGTTACGGTCAAACAGGAGCGAGGGGGATGCAGGGAGATAACGCTTACAGCTACACATTGCAAGCAAAGCTGGCAGAGCACAGCTCTCCGGAGCACATGTCACACTCTGAGGGGAAACCCAAAAATTCTTTGTTGGGAATGTTGTGCTCGGGTGGCAGTTAGAGGTATCCTTGGACCCAGTTATGCAGCAGGAAGGAGAAGGTTTGGGGGGCTGAATAAGCAAACACACCAGTGTGCCGTATTTGCAGGAAAGAATCTCCTGATGAGACAGGATAGAGAAGATAGAGACAGCGCTGGTGACGTCCTATAGCAGCTCATCTCTATTGTCTTGGGAGAAGAAAAAGCAAAGCCAAGTTATACTCACAACGCTGAGTCATGAAGAAACCCACTGTAAACCATGGACAGCCCAGCTAGCCCATATCGCTGCCTGGCCCCTCCATCACATAAAATTCCTACCAATAGCAAATCCAGAAGAACTCACCTCTTTCAAAGATGAGTAATATAAATAAATGTCAACCCAGAGAGTAGCTATATAAACGTACCTGAAGAAAAGAAAAAAATGAGGACAGGAAGAGGAGAACAGTGGAAGATGGAAGTTCACTCACCAGATAAAGGTTACCATGGATCAGATTTAGAATTTTTTAAATAAGCATGTTGCCAGGAATGTTTTAAATGAGACTTAATCAAGCAAATTCTCAATAAAACAAAAACTTAAAGCACAGAGCTAAAAGGGCTCAAGGAAGGTGAGCCCATAGAAAGAGTTGAAAAACTGCTCCCAGGGGAGAAATGGAAAAGAAATAGAATACCATTACAGAAACAAAGGTCATGTTGGGAACAGCACAAAGGAGACTAGACAAGGCTGAAAGTTCATTAGAAACGTTGGCAATAGATTTAAGAAAAAAAAAACCAGCAAAAGTAAATGGAAATCTACAAAAAATTAACAGGATAGGGAGAAAATAATAAATAGAAAAGATCAGACAAATCCAGCATATGTAAAATCAGTGTTCCTGAAGAATAGAGAATCACTGGAGTATTATTACACTGGCACGTAAATAATACTAAAGTATATATATATATAACATACAATTTTTTCAGAAACAAAAAAAGTCTTGTATTTATAGATCAAAAAGTCATAATACTGTGTCTCTGGAAAATTTAATGGAGAATAGTCAATGCCAAAATGAAAGTCAAACAATTGTCTGTCAATGGATGAATGGATAAAGAAATGTGATATATATGTACACATACACACACACACATAATGGAATATTATTCAGCCATAAGAAAGAAGGAAATCTTGCCATTTGTGACAACATGGATAGACCTTGAGGGCATTAAGTGAGATAGGCAGAGAAAGACAAATACTGTATGATCTCACTTATATGTGGATCTGAAAAAGCCAAATTCATAAAAACAGAGTAGAATGGTGTTTACCAGGGGCCAGGGATTGGGGGAATTGGGGAGATGTTGTTTAAGGGTACAAACTTGCAACTAGTAAATAAAGAAGTCCTGGAGATCTTATGCACAGTATAGTGATAATAGATACCAATACTGTATTACAAACTTCAAAGTTGCTGAGAGACTAGATCTTAATTGTTCTCACCACAAAAAAGAAATAATGATTATTTGACATGATAGAGGTGTTAGCTAATGCTACAATGGTAATCGTATTGCAATATATAAATGTATAAAATCAATACATTATACACCTTAAATTTACACAATGTTATATGTCAATTATATCTCAATAACAAATGAAAATCAAACAAAATTAACTTCAAAGTCAAGAATTCTCTGTGCAACCAGACAAAAAGTTTAAATTACATTTAAAAAAATCCACCCACCTCAGACTCTTCTACAGTAAGAATCAATCTAGGGGACAATGGGGTGATGCCTAAAAGTCTTCCAGGAAAGAAAGAATGGAACCAAAAATTTAACTCCCAGCCACATTACCATTCTGGTATAAAGGCAAAAAACATCTCCAAGTATGCAAGAACTCTGGGAATATAATCCCCGTGAGTCTTTCTAGAAGATGACTTGCTAGAAGATTCTCAAGGGCAAATTTCAACCAATTAAGAGATGAAAAGAGAAACTATTCTAAATTTAGTCTGATTAAGAGAGAGGATAAAACTAAAATAAATAAGGAGATCAGAGTTACAGAACAGAATGAGCCCTGACAAAGGGGAAATGATAAAACAAAGTTGGCTTAAGAAGGAGGAAAAAAAAAATGGCGCATAATGTAAGCACCTTTACAGCAAGTAAATCAAGTAATAGAAGTCTATGTCAAGGGGCCGGACCCGTGGCTTAGCAGTTAAGTGCGCACGCTCCGCTGCTGGCGGCCCGGGTTCGGATCCCGGGCGTGCACCGACGCACCGCTTCTCCCGCCATGCTGAGGCCGCGTCCCACATACAGCAACTAGAAGGATGTGCAACTATGACATACAACTATCTACTGGGGCTTTGGGGGAAAAAAAATAAAAAATAAAAAAAAAGAAGTCTATGTCAAGAACTGTGAATAGTCTGAGCTTGCAAGCTAACTAGTTATTCTGCCACAGTTTCATAGATGCTTACGGAAAACCCGAGACTCCTGTGTCAGAGCAAAGCAGCATGAGCTTCATGCCCCCATCAGTTCCCTTTGTCCCCCAAGTCCTACAGGTACAATGCAGAGCAGCCTGGGTCAATGCTGTGCATGCAGTGGGTCAGCATCATAGCTGAGGAACCCAGAATTTAGGAAATCCCAATGTTTTATAAAGGGTCTATTAACAAACCTGCCCAAACTTTGCCCCGGAGGGAGACATTATCATTATTACCCTAGGCAGCAAACAAATCTTCCCTCTGCCCTGGAGGGTGACACTACATTTTCCAAAGTTGTTTGCTATATAAACACCCTTGAAAAGATTGTCCCAAACAAAAGTTGATAAAGATATGCAGAAACACAAGAGACCCATAGATGATTATTGTTACTCAACCATACAAAAATACTTAAATGTTTAAAGGTAGGCACTAAGAAGGAGGTGGAACAGAAAGAGGTGAGTCGAGAGGAAGTTGAAGTATACTGATTTCACCATCGTTCACACTAAGAAGTCAATGGCACTAGCTAAAAATTATGAGTAAATACAAAGAAACAGTTAGCCCACAGATACACTTGCAACATGAGAAATAAGGCAGGCAGCATCATTTGTAAAAGCAAAATGCTTACCTAATATTGACGTTTCAGCTGAAATGTCGCTTCCTTATGGAACACCAGACCAAGTTTGTGGTCTTTGGTATCATTTCCCATAGCTGCTGAGGTCACACAGCTAGTTAGTGGTGGAGCTGGGATTCAGGCCTAAAGGAGCTAGTGTGGACATCTGCATTCTTAGTAGCTCAGCTCTGCTGGCCACTCACTGATGCATTTAATTATATTATATTCCATTCACACCTGATAGTACAGAGTTTTGTCCTCTAAGTTTTCATAAACGCAAGCCTTAACACTCCAACACTCTCATAAAGTACCCTGAGACATAGCTCATGTTTCCTGAGTATGGCCCTGAGGACCTGGCACAAAACTAGTATCCTTTGAAATCATTCAATGCATGGTATTGAACACAAATGAACATTTGGAGAGCCCACATAGATGCAGATCAGCTACACTGCCTTACAGTACACAGGAGCAGGCTGAAGGAGAAAAGCCAGCGCTGACTCCATCTCCTTGTCCCATGCACTAGATCATTATCTGTCTCTAATGAATTACGTGTGAAATTTCTGAGGTTATAAAGGGAAGCCGCATACAGACCTTGAAATAGCTTTAAAGGGTAAATAATGCATGCTCTGTATTTAATTCAGGAGAATGCAAAATGCAGAAAATTGCACAGAAGAGGTCACATTCTTTTCTCTGAAAAGAGGGAGCTTTCTGTCTTCCCACCAATAAATGAATCACTGGTTATTATATATTTTTAAACATCTAAACAGCACTCCAGGGATCCACAAAGCCTGTTTTTCTCTGATCTTTTTGTTGCAAGCCATTCTCCCAATCTCACACATAATCACCTACATTAGTGACACCATAGATTTTGCACCCTTTTGAAAAGTGGGCACCACAGCTATATTTCCTATAGATATTTATTTCCTATAGATATCTATATTTCATAGATATATTCCTATTAGATATTTCCTATAAATCTGGCTACTATGTTGCAATTAGAGGAAAAATAAATCTCACCATCCTAATGACAGTCTGTGCAGCTGAAGCCAGGATGGAGATGACTCTGAGAAAATGGAATCTTTGACAGCATAATTTTAACACTGTCAAATTATTCAGCTTTTTTCTTAAAACTCACCTAATACTTTGCACAGATATTACTTTTGCCATCCAATATCACTTTGGAAAAAGTTAATAATTTAGGAAATTTTACATATTTTTTTAAAAGGCTAATATAACAAATGCATGAGATGCCATAACCAGATAGCCCTCTCATTCTGCAAGTTTTGTGTGATTGCTTCAGTCGATATCATCAATATAGGGCATCCGAGAGAAGAGGGCAGCAAGTAAAGAGTCAATTCCAGTAATCTGGAGGCCAGAGAGGCAGCAGCAGCACTGGAATGGCTTGGGAGGATGCTGTGACTTTTATTTGGAAAAGAGACTTTTCCTATCCAGCAATAGTCTTGTCTTTTACTTTAAAATGTTAAATAGAAGATCTTGTTGTTGCAAAGATTTTAGTCTTTGGGCTAAAGCTCATTGATAAGGGAAATGCATTTTTGATGTAATGATGATGATGACAATTGAGTTGACTGAGTGCTCACCACAGGGCAGGCACTGTCCTAGGTGCTCTGCACATGCTACCTAGTTTAATTCCCTTAAGTGACAAGTGATGGGTAATATCATTAACCTCATTTTACAGATGTGAAAACTGAGGAACAGAGTAACTTAGTTAAGTTCACACAGCTAGTATGAGTCACAGCTACTGTAACCACTACACTTTACTGGTTCCTAGCAACAGCTACCAATTAAGTACATGCCAATGGGCCCCACGGTAAGCATTTCCTTATTTGCTCCTCAAAAAAAAAAAAAATGAGGTAGGTCTTTGTATTCTCATTTTATACAAGAGACAACTAAGGATTATAGAGATCAACAACTTGTCCATAAGCACACTGCTCACATTACCTAATTTTTAACTCCATATTGAAATATAATTTTCAGTACATTAAAGGGTGTTTTAATCATTTTTGGGAATTTAACCTTTCCTTGTTTCTTCCAATGGCACCTCATTCCCAATTCATCTCAGCATGTGCAGAGTCTTCACAGTTAGAGGGACTTTTTGGGCCCTGGAAAAAGTCTTCCATCTTCAGGATCCCAACTGTATATGACCTGCCAACTGGCAACCATGTTTCTCTGAAGAATAGACCCACACGGAATCTTGAGAAACGCTTCTGGAGGGATGCAGCGGCTCTGTGAGACCATAGCATTGAGGGTGGCTTCACTGGGGCTCTGGCTTTTCCATAATGCCTCCAATTGCCTAAATTACAGCTGTGTGGTAGAGGGAGCGAGGGCTGAGTGTGCCTTCATACAATCAGTAAAGCCTTTGTTTTCTGAGCCTCAAGAGTGATAACTCTGTGATATATCCCATCTCTCTCCTCCAATACATCCCTCACTCTTGTCATTATTGCCATGACAACCAGGAATCCATCCATGACCTTGAGAATATGTTTCTCTGCCTTTCCATCTATCTTAGGGTTAAATTCATTAATCTAAATTTGTCAAAACATGATGGTTTCCAGCACACTTTTGAATTAACTTAACGATGAATCATGAAATCCTGGGAATCAAACTCTCCTCTTTCAAACCCATGCTGTGCAGCTTGTCACCTCTGTCTAAACTTGAGCAAGTTGGTCTCAGTGAGACCCAGCCTCCTTCTTCATCTATACAATGAGGATAGAAATATAAGAATATTATCAGGCTTGAATGGCATAATGTATGAAAAATAAAACCTAGGACAATGATTGGTCTTTAGAAAGCGCTCAATAAATGTTAGCTTCACCATTGAAGAGCATGGGGCAACTCTGCATCCCTTTAGCTGTATAATGTGTTGATTAAGTGGACAGGCAGATGTGTCCCAGGTTTTACTCTCGAAGGTTCCCAAACTCTTTCTCTTTTGGGAATAGTGATAGTAACCTCCCACAGTGTAATGCTCCAATTACTTCTTCCAGTTGACTGTGGATCATCTCAGAAGCCTGGTGGGGAAAATTAGGGAACAACCAGATTAGAGAACCTTGTGGTGAAAGACATGGATTAATAAACAGCCAACCCACATCCTGCAAGCCAAGTACCTTTGGTGACTGAAGAGAATTAGCTTTAGTTACCAAAGTACTCCCTTCTAAATTACCTTCCTGTTTGAGAAAATTATCTAGAAGATACTGAAGAAAACCACCTCTTTCCTATCTTAGGATCTTCAAGAATGGAATGAATGAAGCCCTCGCCTCATCATACCGCCAAATAGAGGGAAGGAATGACCAGTTTTCTTCTGGGGAATTTGAGATAAGAGACCTGAGTGAATGATCATGAATGTTCATCAGCTCCACGAGAGGCGCCTTACTATGAGGCTCAAAATAGGATGAAATCCAGTCAGACCTCCCAGATGTGCGCTAATTGGAGCAAAGCCTTGTCTGTAACAAATGGCAAAGCTGAAATATTTTGTGCTGCGTTTTTTTTAACAGTGCTATATTCTAACTAATGACAAAGTGATGCAAAATCAGTACTTCCTACGTTTCCCCAATGCACACCATCCAGCCTAATCAAACCCGTTGACCCACTACGACACACATGAGCAACTCCTGTTGAAGCAACTCCATGTAAAGACATAGGTCTTCACACCTGCCCCTGACAGCCTTGGAGTGCTTCTCTTCACCACCATTCCATTATCCGTCCTCTAAACCCAGAGTATCATCTAGCCCTTCCATGTGGTTTTTTCTGACAGCTTCTGCTCTCACTGATGTCTGTCCTCAGAAATCCCAAGGAACTTACCATCTCTACCAAGCAATGTTTCTTACACACTGATTATTTACTCATTGTCTATAAGTGCTAGAAATTGCTGTTCTTTCTAACTATTAATTATTTAAAGACGAAGACTATGTCATATGTTTCTTCCATCTTTTTACAGCCTATTAGGCTCAGTAAATATTTGTTGGGTGTTTAATAATGACTTCTGTGTAAATAAATACCACAAAATTTCTAATAACTGATCAATTTGAATACTTCACAATAAAATATTCCTTCCCAATCCCTGACCTTATCACAGCATTTTAAAGCCAGAAGGGAGATTTCTTATCCAATCTCCTCACTCTTTAGACGAATCAACTGAAGCTAAGGGGATTGAAGTGAATTGGCTAAGGTCACACAGCTAAACAGGAACCAATCTAGGGTCAGGGCCCAGATCTGCAGACTAGTAGGGAAGCGCCCTCCCTGGTACATAGCAGGATGCCCCAGGCTTACACTCTACTTGTAAGTTGGCCAGTACAATTCAGTAGAGAGGAGATCAGACTAGGAGTTAGCTCTCATGGGACCAAGTTCTTGTTCTTTCACCAATTCACTCTATGGCCTTCAGAAAATCATTTAACCCTTTGGCCTCAGATTCCACAGCTACAAAAGAAAGGATGATAAATCCTGCAAGATCTAACTCAGAGTTCAGCAAACTGCAGCTCACAAGCCATATCTAGTGTGCATCTGTTTTTGTAAATAAAGTTTTATTGGCATACCCATTCATTCACCTGTTGTCTGTGGCTGTTTTCACGCTGCAATGGCAGAGTTGAGTGACAGTTATCACAGAGACCATATGACCCACGAGGCCAAAATATTTACTATTTGGCCCTTTACAGAAAAAATTTGTTGACTCCCAATCTGACCTATACATAGTGTAATTGTATGAATCTAATACAGTTTGATAGTGTACACAAAGGCTCTTTTAAACTACAAAGTGCTATACCTACATTTTAAGAATAACTATTATTGACAACATAAGTAGTAACAGCAATAGTAAATCATGAAATATTATTGCAAAAAGGGCAATTAAAATATTCTTTGTTTAATAGGTGGCATCTACATGGCAGTATGGCTTGAGTCAAGATCACTTCAATATTGTTCATAGTAATGTGCTTTTTGCAGAACCAACTGACACCTTTAAAAGATCCAGGAATATTCTAGAAATAATTAGATCATTTATGTGTAAAATACAAAATAAATGTTTTCAGAAGAACATCAGGTCATCCATGGAAGGCATCTGCCCTTGCTTTCATCACTAACCTGATTCACCAGGTGGGCACCATTCTATATTGTAAGTACCTGTGTGATGGAATTAATGTTCACCTGGAAATACTGACTGGATACACACCAGCCTTTGATATTTAGCTCTCTTGCTCTAAATGCATTAAGCTTTTCCGTGGGCGTTTTGAGAGGAAGATTGGTGGCTTGATGTGGTTTTGCCCTGGCATGAGCTCTGGGCATGGCCATTAACCAAGAAGACAAATTTTTCTCAGGAAGGTAGAAAATTAGTCATTGGGCATGTCCAACTATTGCCATGGTAATGGGATTTTATCCTAAGAACCACAGGCAGTCACTGAAGGGCCTTAGAAGAGCTCTTCTTCTGATATAGCCACAATATGGAGAATGGGTTGGTGGTGCAAGAGTAGATGTGGGAACTGGCTAGGATGCTGTCAGACTAGTCCAGGCAGGAGACAACAGCAGCTTTGACTAGAGTTGACATGGATATGGGGATATGCAAACTGTTACTGACAAGCTGAAGCTGGGGGTGAAGTGAGAAGAGTGGGTAGGGGGAAGGTAGGACAGTCACTGGCTTTGCATTAACCCAAACACAACTTAGTGCTGCACAAGGGAAGTTAGTGAGAATCCAGCCAGAGCAGCATGTCCCTCAAATTGATTGCCTGTCCCTGTTTAAAATGGACTTAGAGGCACATAAAACCAATTCCAATTAGGACCCTTTGTTCCTCTCCAATAAAACTTAAAACTTTCATTTGATCCAGTAAAATTCTTAGCAACATCTTTTTATTTCTCTCTTTAAAAAGTCATTTTTACATGGTCTAAATATAACAACTATTTAATAGTGACAAATATATTCCTATTTAAACAATGATTTTATTACATATTATCAGCTTAAAATGCTTCAAGTCTGAGATCTCTCAGGGAAACAAATTATTTTATTTACAAGAGTTGGGCTGAGAGACCTAATCATCCAGGCAGAAATGACCACTGTGAGATGAGACAGAATTTATCAGGCTCTATGGCTGAGGTTCCTGTTTCCTCTGAAGTATTACTATGCCTATATTTGTATACGCATGTTTGCATATGGGTGAGTCTATGTGTGTGCACATGTGTGTGCACATGTGTGTATATAAGGCAGTTTGCCATGAAAGATTAGAAATGTCTATGTGATATGAATCCTCTCTCATTCCCATCACTAAAATATTCCTCTGAAATCTCTATGTCAAAAAAGAGCCTGAAAACCCTAAATATTAAAGGTGACTACCCCTCAGAGAGGTAAAATAGGAAACTTTGATCAGCTATAAATGACTCAACGGGAACATACATATCAGATCTTTCATCTTCTTCAACAACTAAGAATAAATCACTGGGGCTCTGGGAGATTTGATGGAGGGTACATTGAAATCATAAATTGGAATCCGGCACTTTCAGGCTCCATGATGGAAAAATCTAGAGCACTGGGCACTACTAAGATGTTGGTTGGGGAAATAGTAACCAAAGACCAGATTTCCAATTTCACAACTTTGCAGAGGTCAGCCCTATCTCCTAATCAAAGCATACATTCAAGTTGGACTTCTTTCTGCCCACATGGACAGGCGCCTCTAAGGCTTATCTTGGCCCAGCCCACTGCCCCAGAAGTTGGTTGCCTTTTTATTATGAGAATGAGGGCTCTAATGATGTGGGACATTCACCTGGCTTTGTGAGCTTGTTTTCTAATAACAGGAATGGACTTGTATAGACCTAGCCACACTCTTTCATTTTGATCACCTCCACACCAAAGTCCATATGTAGAGGCTGGGACAGGGGATGACGTGTAGGTTGTCTGTGGCCATATAATGAGAAAAAAGATCTAAATCATGCATCCTTCTGTTCAACCATTTTTTCCCTGGTTCATTCACTTATTCAGCTACTCAACAACTATTTCCTGAGCATGCACTTGTGCTGAGTCCTGTGCTGGAGACTAGGAGTACAGAAGCAAGAGAGAGAGCCCTGGTTCTGCTCTCATGAAGATAAGACCTGGTAGTGGACCAAGGCTGAACTTCATTGGTAACATGTCCTAGAAGGGCAGTGGGTAGAGTCACCAATTCTGTGTCTGCTTCACTGTGTGCTCAGAAAACTCTCTTGCTCTCTGAGCCTCAGGTTCCTCATCTGGACTTTAGACCAGATGCCCTCCAAGTTCTCTAATTCTGTTTCTTGTGGCCTCCAACCACATATGACCTGCTGATTGGCAGCCATGTTTCTCTGCCACACAGATGCATCTAGATTCCTGGAAAACATCTCTGAGGAATTCAGAAGTGAGTGAGACCGTGACATTGGGGGTGCTTTCACTGAGGACTCTGGGTTTCTTTTCCACTGTTTCTCCACTTTTCTAAATCCCTGCTGTGCACTGGCTGGAGAAAGGAAAATGCATGCCCCTGACACTCTCAGTATGTTTTTTCTGAGCCTCAGAATGATAAGATGGGTGGAGAAGGGGTGCAACTTAGAGATCCCTCATCCAACCTCCTCACTTTTCAGGGACTAACCTAAAGTCCGGGGAGTGAAGTGACCTGATTAAGATCCCACTGCCGAAAGGAGTCAGTCTCGGGTCAAGATGTGCATCCCCGGACTGGCTGTGGCATGCTCCTCCTGAGACCAGCACGGTGCCACGTTGTTCCACTGACCTTGTCATTTGGTCTTCATGGTCCAGTGGGGAAAAGAACACTCTGGGAGTCCTTGCTCTCTCACCAATCCACTGTGCAGCCAAATCACTTAACCCCAACGGCCTCGGTGCCCATAGCTACAAGCAGAGAGATGTCTAATGCACAATGCTGTTGTGCAAACTGAAGGCAGGTCACTGGTCAGACAAAAGTGCTTGTAAACTAGACAGTGCTGTGTTCACACAAACCACTGGAATCATTGTTTGGGGGAATGGTAGTAGTAGTAAGAGCCATAGTAAGTCATGAAGGGTAAACTGCACCCAAGCCCATTAGGATTTTTATTCCTTAGAAATGTTGCATCCAAATTGCCTCCACAAAAACATGTTTTGTAAAATACATTTGAAGATTTCTGAAATATTTTAGGAATAATTTGTATAAAGGTTTACATACAAAACACAAATGAATATTGTCAGAAGATCAGCAGCTCACTCATGAGAGCATCTGCCATCACTTCTGTCGCTAATGTGACCACACGTGGGCACCCTAGTGTGCTGTGAATGTGTAGGTACACCACTCACACTGACTCTGGAAAAAACTAACTTTCTGTGTTTAGATTTATTGCTCTAATGAATTGGATTTATTATTACCATGATTATGATTATTAGCATAGGATTAGCATTAGCATTTTTGAGAGGGAGGTTTTTGCCTCCAAGTGGTTTATTTCCTAGTGTGCTATGGACATGGGTATCAGTTAAGGAAAACATCATTCTCAGAAAAATTGGAATATGAGTCATTGGACTCACCCAGCCCCTGCTTTTCCAGCCCCTGGGAGAGGATTTATTAGAGAAAGTGCCAGCCCCAGAGTCAGAAAACCAGTTTGTCTTCAGCATCCCCCAACTGTCTCTCTGGATCTCAGTTTCTTCTTAAATACACGGAGATGATATCTTTTATTCCTCTTCATAAAGGTTTTGAGAAGAAAATGAAAAGTAAAATAAAAGTTATTATGAACATGGTATGTTTACAAAGAATGAAGTACCAGATAAATTGTATAATATAAAGAGGAACTAGCCAATACTTATAAAGTCTTTATTTTATGCCAGACAACATTCTAAGCACTTTACATAAACACTATTAGTAATAACAATAAAGAATAAATTTAGAAGAAATTTATCCATATGGACATTCACAACCTTCAAGCAAAGAATCAGCACTTTTCACCTCTCTATTCCCACGGCTTCCTCTTGATTCCAGAACAGAAGTAGAAGTGTTGCTGAGCCTCGTGTGATCGGTAATAAAATCAGTGCAGACTTTTCTACCCCCAAACTGCCTTGAGTGAATAGCTCCTGGTCTCTGTGGTCCTCAGTTCAGTGGATGGAAAAATAGTGTTTCCCAGAGGGAAAGAGAGTGAAACTGTATCCTCTCCTTCTGATATAGTTCCCCGTACCAGGATTAAGGTACTGGCTGAAGTTGTAAACCCCGTGGACAAAAAGATAACTTAAAATACACATTTGATTCCATTTGTGGTTATTTCAAAGGACTTCAAGGTTGTTCGGGGGACAGGAAGGCAATAACATGGTAGTTATTTAAAGAACCAGAGAGTTGAATGACTTTGTTCAACCACTGCTGGACTGATGTGTCCACAAATAAAGGATTAAAGATGTTGGCTCCCAAGTGCAGGAACTAAATAGGCCCTGGCTTTTTAGTTGATGCTGTCTTCGCCTTTCTTCTCCAGAAAGTAATATCTGCAACGGCATAACTGGAAGTTTCTTCAAGACAAATATCCACTAACAACTCTCAAGTAGGATAGAACATGGGTGGGTCCTAAAGAATGTGCAGTCTCGTTGATCATTGGTGGAAATAAAATAAGAACTAAAATTCTATAGTGAGCTGACTGGTTGTTGTCACCATCATTCATTTTGTTAACTGAGCACTTTTTGTGTGCCAGGTACTGTATCAGGTGCTGAGTGGAATTTTAAGGCGAATGCTTATTGCCCTTGATCCAAAGCAGCATTTCTTGAGTGCTACAATGTACTGAGCACTGTTGTAAGCACCCTGCATATATTTGTCAATAGATCCTCACAGCAGTCCATGAGGTGTGTGCTATTATTAGCATTACTATTTTACATGTAAGGAAACCGAGACACAGAGAGGTTAAGTCACTTGCTCAAGGTCACCGGCTGGTGAGTGGAGTAGCTGGGATTTGAACCCCAGTGATCTGGCTTTAGTGCTCCTAGGACTAACCACTGCACTTGACCACCTCTCCTGTGGGAGAGGGGCTGTGACAAATACAGGCGTGATCGCACCCTTTGGTCAGTGCTACCCAAATGGTTCTCAAATACGTGCTTCGGAGAAGGGACATGGCTGATCAAAGAAGGCTTCATAGAGGGATAGGGCCGTTGTAGAGTCTTCTCTCCCTCATTTTCGTTATGTAGCACGTAGAACTTCACAAGCAGGGGTGGGTGAAGGCCATCTGCAGCTAGTGGGAATGGCACGAGCAAAGTCATCCTGGTACAGAAAGCTGTTTAGCACAGTGCTTCTCGAACTTTGATATGAACACAAGTCATCTGTTCTTTGTTGAAAGGCAGTCCAAGCCCAATGGCTGCACAAGGAGTGTTAGCGAGAATCCAACCAGATGAGGTTTTTCCCACAAATTCATTATCTGCCTGTTTAAAATGGTCATGCAGGCACAGAAAACCAACTTCTATTGGAGTCTCTTTATTCTTCTCCAACAAAACTTGAAACTTTCATTTGATCTAGTAAAACTCTTATTAACCTCTTTTTTTATTTC
Organism: Diceros bicornis minor; assembly: GCF_020826845.1. Taxonomy (NCBI): domain Eukaryota; kingdom Metazoa; phylum Chordata; class Mammalia; order Perissodactyla; family Rhinocerotidae; genus Diceros; species Diceros bicornis. The sequence goes on from NC_080745.1 coordinate 73,615,501, forward strand.
CCTCTTTTAAAATCTATTTTACATGTTCTAAGTAAAATAATTACTTACTAGTGAGAATGTTTCCCTAATTTCACACTTTCTTAAAATTACCAACTTAAAAATCCTTGAAGTCTGAGATTTGCCTAGAAAATAAATTATTTATCTAATATATATTATAATTTTCCCTCAAGTAATTACCTAATGATTGGAAAGAAAACTAGTTGGTCTGAAAAGCTCTGGTGTGTAACTTTAGACCTGACCTCCCTGACAGAAATCAGGCAGAATTTGTCACCATGAAATGAGGCGGGATTGATGATCCTCTGTGGCTGAGGCCCTGGTTTCTTGTGGATGGTAGATATGTGCATGTGTGTGTTCACTTATGTTCATTGTGTGTGTGCATATGCACATGCTTGCACTCGTGGATTATCATAAAATAGGAGGTGTTTTTAGACGAGAAGCTCATTCTTAGTCTCAGCGGCCGGAAGTTGAAGTGCCTATGTAGCAAATCCCTGCCCATCTTCACTGAAAGATTCCTGCTCGCATTTGTAGGACAACACTTGAAATGCATGTTTTGCAGCTAACTCCCTACACGGGTGGTATAGGATACTTCAGTCGGCTATTAATGACTCAATGGGAGTAATTATCAAATTCTCTGTATTTTCCAAGAAGTGAGAATGGATCGCATGGGTAACGGGAGCTTTGCTGGAGGCCATCTTGGAATCATAAACTGGGACCTGGGCTCTTCAGGGCACCTGATGAACAAACCCAGAGCCTTGAGCACTATTAGGTAGTAATTAGGGTGCAGGTAACCAAAGATTAATTTGGTTAATTGGTCAACTCCACAAATTTCCAGAGACCAGTTCTGTCTCCTAAATCATACATTACAATCAGACATGATTTTTGCTCAGGTAGACAGTCTTCTTCAAGGCTTAGCTTGACTCTCCTCACTCCTCCAAAATTTTTCTTTCTTCTGGCTCAGGCATAGAGTCAGACCTTGGGCTATCTTCCCTGTTTCATTCCTCCCTCTCTCTTCTTTTTTCTATCTTCCTCCCTCTCCGTTTTTTCTCTCCCTCCTTCTCACCTTCATCTGAGTTATTTATACATCCCATCCATTTTCTCTTGGCTTACCCTTACTTATCCTCAGGCCTCATACTAAGGTCATTATTTCTGAAAAGTCTCCCCCAACCACCCCTATTCAGTCTCCCCCTCCCCAAATTACATTAGGCCCCATCCTCTGTGCTGTCATAGCATCCTCTCCTCTCTTTATCGTAGTTCTTATTTTATACAGTAATTATCTTCTTACTTGAGTTATACAGATGTCATTGGGGGCCATTTGACCCTTGAGATCAGGGTAAAATTAAATTAAACCTCTCAATCCCACAGGCTAAGGAAGTACAATTCCTCCACAGGATGTCTCGTAACACCTGTCTTGAGGAGAGAGAGATGTTTCCAGAGGCAGTGTGATATTGTGATTTATAATAAGAAATATATATTTGTTCTTCGTCAGTTTTTGGCACAGAGCTCCTAAAACTCTTTGAATTTCCTAAGTGATGAGAATGATAAAGTGTCTTTTGTTATGTTAATGAGGTGAATTTTGGAAATCCCCTAAAGATGAGGGGAGGGGGGCCAGTCACCAGAGAAACCAACCAACTGATTAGAGGGTTGGAATTTTCAGTACCACCACCCCGACCCACCTCCGGGGAGGGGAACGGGGCTGGTGATTGAACTCAATCACCAAAGGCCAATGATTTAATCAATCAAACCTACGTAATGAAGCCTAATAAAAACCCAAAAGGACAGAGTTTGGAGGACTTCTGGATTTATGAACATGTGGAGATTAGGGGAGAGTGGTGCATTCAGAGAGAGGATGGAAGCTCTGCACATTTCCCCGTGCATCTCTTCCATCTGGCTGTTCCTAAGTTATATCTTTTTCTAATAAACCAGTAACCTAGTAAGTAAAATGTTTCTCTGAGTTCTGTGAGCTACTGTAGCAAATTAATCCAATCCAAGGAGGGGCTCATTGGAACCTCCTATCTATAGACAGTTTGTCAGAAGCACAAGTAATAACCTGGAATTGTGACAGGTGTCTGAAAAGGGGTAGGTGGAGGGGGGCACAGTCTTGTAGGACTGAACCCTTAAACTGGAATCTGATTCTATCTCTGGGTAGATAGTGTCAGAATTGAGTTGAATTGTAGGACACCAAGCTGGTGTCGGGAAATTGCTTGGATGTGCGGGGAAACCCACCCCACACATTGGAATTGGGTGCAGAACCTTTTTAAGCAGCTACACGTATCTTTCTTCTTTATGTGAAAGTTCACCTGAGCCTTCTCCTGAATATGAGAAACGATCTTTGTCATACATTTGTGAAGGACTATGATTGTCAACCCAATACCAAATAATATTGTCGTCAATAAGATAAATGCTGAAAAGGAAAATGCTGACCCCTAGCTAAGATTAGAGCAAGGAGTCAGTTATCATCTGTTGAGAGCTCTTTGGGTGTCAGACACTATGCTAAATGATTCGTATACATTATCACAAACACAACAGGAACCTTATACCCCCCATTTCACAACTGCGGAACAAGGCTGAGAGAGCTGAGCTGACTTGGCCAAGGCCAGACTACTCTTTTACCCAGGAAAACTGGGAATAAGACTGATTTATCTGACTCCACAATTTCGAACTCTTTCTACTGCACTGCACTAATTTGAAACCTCAATTAATCAGAACGTTCAGGGATTGTTGTGATGGAAAGAGTTTTCAATCTGGGTGTAGAAAGGTAGCGTGTATTGAATGTGACCTGATTCCAGCGCATGTCTGGCAACTTTTTAAGTCTTGGATTACATAACTGATGTGAACCTGACTTCTGGCATTACTTTCTCCCTCAGAGAGCAAGCATAGATAGCTAATATGCTGCATAATTCGTTACTTCCATCAGAAGAGTGCTAGGTAGTAAATACTTCACGCGTTGTTTTTCAAATCCTATCCTTTATTCACAGGGTCCTGAAACTTACACGTGTGTCCAAGGGTCTGCTCCTCATGTGTGAAAGGCATAAAGTCCTAGGAATAGAGAGATGCTAGTGGAGGAGGGAACTCAATTTGGGTGGAGGACCTACAATCTCCATAGCGCATAAGAAAGTGTGCCATTCAATAGATGTTAGCTCAGAGCCGGTCTTCCTCAGCAAAAAGAGGAGGATTAGCATGGATGTTAGCTCAGGGCTGATCTTCCTCACAAAAAAAAAAAAGAGAGAGAGAGAGTGTGCCATTCAATCGGATCCTGCATTTCTTGCCAAATTTCACTGAAAGAGAAAATAAGAACAGGTTGGAACAAATCATGACAGAATGGACATTAGATATGGCCAAGTGTTCCAGCCCCAGCTCTTCACTAACTCTTTGTGTGACCTCGGGTGAGTCATTTCATCTGGCTCTTACTCAACTCAGATGTAAAAGGAGAAGATTGGTTTAGGGAATACATTACACCTATTGGAGAAAACAATGAAAAGATAGTGATTACCCTGGAAGTGGGGGGCGTAATGACTGAGAGAGCATGAGGTGGGTTTTGAGGTTCTGGAAATGTTCTGTTTCTTGAACTGGCTGTGTTACAAGTGTTTACTTCATGAAACGTCATCAACCTGTAAGTTTATTATTGGTGCACTTTTTGTATGTATTTTATTCTTCAAGAAGAAAGTTTACATTAGAAACAAACAAACCAAAAAATATACTACCCACTTCAAATCCTAATTGGAAAAAGTATAAACATAGAAAAATGTTTTTTATTTAAAGTGTTTAAACTCCCTATGAATCATCATCTCATTTGAAGGGGAAAGTAACTATTAGAAGGGAAAAAATACTTCAGCTCCAAATCATGATGGGACACTTCAGGCAGCAAATCCTTATTTACATGGTCACCTAGCACGTTTCCCTTTTGAAATATGATCTAAATACTACACAGTCTGATTTAATACCCTCGATTCTAAAGTATTATGGTATTTAATAAATTGCAGTTAGGAGACATTAAGCTGAAATCTACTGCTACCAAAACCACAGAATTCTAGCAGCAGTATTGTTGCCCTATGGTGCTGTGAACCCACAGCACAATATAATGGGACATTAAGGATGTAAGGACACATGGAGACCAGGAGTGTATGAAAGGGATAGTAGTCAGTCCTGTTAACACAGATCACGTTTAGATGAAGGTAGCTCTTTGCCATTAAAGACAACCTTCTGTTTTGGCGGAACCTGTGTTTGCAACCGACGAGCTGTAGAAAGTTGAGGGTTAGGAGGAACTGTGATACTTCAGACACTGATGCAGCACAATGGCTCCAGCTCATGGAACAGCAGTGAAGGATCAGGAATCCACTCAGACTACTGTGGGCAGAGCCCAGCCCTTGAACAAACAGCAGTATATCTCAGAGGCCCTCAGGCAAGCTTGAAAACAGTTTCCTCTTACAGAAGTCAGCACCTAAAGAGGCAAGTATTAGTGTTAGAAAACTAAAGTTTTATAAATGTGGATCCATGGGAGTGTAAATCAGTACTATCACTTTGGATCATTATCCGGAAATCCTGGTAAAGTTGAGGATATGCATCCCCTGTGGCCCAGCAATTCGGCTCCTGGGGATGTGCCCTATAGAATCCCGCCTGCTAGTACCCATGGAGACATAGACAAGACTATTCCTAGCAACACTGTTTGTAATTCCATAAACACGGAAATGGATAAATAAATTATGACATATTCATATCATGAAATACTGTTCAACAGACTCCTGAACGAGAATGACATGTATCAACACACATTTATCGCACAGATAGGATTTTGATTACAAATGCAAGTTTCAAAAGAATACAATGTGATAATGTTCTGCAAATTTTAAAAACAGGCAAAAAATAATGTAGTTTTTGTTAGGGATCCATACATATGTAGTAAAGATATAAAGCGTAAAGACAGAAATGATGAACACCAAGTTCAGTAACCTCCCAGAGAATGAGGACGGGGGATACGAACAGGGAGAAGCACGAGGCATTCATGAGTCAGGGTAGTGGGTTCAGAGTTATCATATTAGACTTTACACCATTTTGTATATCTAATATTTCATAGACTTTTTAAAAATTTAATCTGAAAAATAAAGGTAGGATTCACTCGTTCATCCATCCATCCGTATGTTCACTCATTCAACAAGTATTTATGAGCGTCCATTTTGTGCCGGGTGCCATTCTAGAGTAAAGAGGGAATGGAGAAAGTAAAAACAGTAGTCAGTGACCTCACAGGTTTATAGTCTAGTGGAGATAAAGAGAGGCACAGGAAAACAGGCAACAGTGTAAGCATTTAACAATGAAGGAATCTGTGTCTAAAAGGAAGACACAGCTTGGGGCATAATTACACACAGAGCCTGTCTCCCAGGAATGTAGCTAAAGATGAGGGAGCTCATGGGAGTGAAGTAAACCCAGCTCCATGGGAGTACGGGACATAAGTCCCGTGCTGGATTCCTGGCTCTTCTTCCCAGGATGCAGTGCAATCCATTATTTCGGCAAGTGCTCCCACTCAGGTCTGGGCTGTTTCAAACACTTTTTACAATGGCTAAAATTCTGTACAAAGGGTGATTTTAGGCTGTGCTGTGCTGCTTTTTTCAATATAAGTGTCACAATTCTTCCTGCGGAGGTGTAACAACAATAGGGGATATACTCATCAGTCATTCGAATGCCATGTGTTTGAAAAGCACTTTGTGGCTATTTTTTCCCCCAGAATACTTTATATAAGAACATATTAGTTCAGACTACAGCCTGTGCTCTCCCTCACAAAAGAACCAAGGGATGCATTATAGGGGGGTTCAGTTGTCCTTATCACAATCATTTGTGGGTCACTGGGTGGGAGATGCTACTGGTCATTGCATAATACCAGACACTGAGTGAGGAAGGAGGATGGGGCAGCATCCCATCATACCCAAAAGAAGGAATAACTTGCAATGTTTATTTACAACCCATATAATGCTGATGACTGCAATCACCAGTAAACTAAATAGGGAATGATATACATACATAGTATTTGAGTCATAATTCCAAAGATGTCCATTATCATTAAATGGCATACAGAAAGCCCAGAAGTAGTTTATGGTAGAAATAATATTACTTCTGCATTGAATACCTATTAGGCATCTGGAACAAAAAAAAATTGTAGCTAATCATTACTAACATTATCCACAGCCATGATTCTAAATGCTTTAACGATAAGCACATGTGTGTTAATTTATACTTTATAGCTTTACAGCCTGTTACAGGAGGATAAAATCTCACCCTCGCGTTGTGCAGATGAGTAGTACACTGAGACCCAGATGGGTTAAATAGCAAAATCTAACAGTTTGTGGAAGAGCTGGGGCAAGAACTCTCGTCCTTATTCCCCCAGCCCAGAGCTTCCCACATTCCGTCAGTGAACAGTGCTAAGTCATCGGCAATAACACATAGAGGCATGGCTCTCACTGAAACTTCCATTTGGGTTTGAAGCTAAGCGGTGATTCTTAAATAAGCTGATTTTTCATTCACGGGCAGCCAGAGCCCTGTTCAGTGGAGCCAGAAAAACTGAGGATTGTTGCTCTCTCCTATGAGTAGGATGAGAGGCGGGGAGTAGCTGCCTCCTGTATGTAGGATACATTAGCCACAGGTCCCCCTTGTTTAGAAATACTTTATATTTCTCTGTATAGTCTCTATATAGCCCCAGCATACCTCTCCTCTGTCAAGGATGGCATCTGTGCTGCAAAAAAACCAGAGCAGTGAATGCAGGAAATATGAAACACATCAAGCTCAGAATAAAAGAACAGGGGCTTGAACGTCCCTTGAAATATATGAAGGAATGAAGCACTGGGGTGCAGTTAGGATTGGTTGGTTGGTTGGTTGGTTGGTTGGTTGGCTTTTAACTGTAGAGGAAAGGGAGATCTAGGATTGCTCTTCCCCAGGCCTGTATCATGTGTCTGTAGGCAGGCTTGGTGTCACCACAAAAGCTCTGGCATCCCATCACCCACATTGGAAGCAGGTCATTCATTAACCTATCATTGGTTCCTTTAGGCCTGAGCACTGGTGCTGATGTCTGAATCGCTCTAGAGCATACAACTCTCTGGAGCCCAAGACACCCCCACGCATTCATAGGAATGCCTGCCACCTGCTTATCTAGCCCAAGTTTTTCACCATGTGAGGGCCTTTTGGGAGTCCAGCCTTGTCTCAGGCAGGGATAGGAGTCACCCACATGCCTCCAACTGACTCTAAGAACAGGTCATCCTATCCAGCAGGCAGTAATCAGAGGGCTCGTTCAACAGCCTCTGGAGATGGCTCTGGGTTTAGCTTGAGTGCCCCCTGTTGCCTGGGTGCAGTGCTTGTTTTCCCAAAGCACTGGTCCCCAGACTGCACATCCTCTTGTTTGGATCACTAAAATCTGCCTGTGTCATTTTCCTTTATTTGTCTTGGTTCTCTGGATCCAGTCACCTTACCATCTGTTATTTATAGTCTCTTGGGATTAGATGAAATGTGGTGTTGATCTTGCACTTAATAGTTAGCCCCAGCATCAGCCATGCAACTTCCAGAGAACTAGCTGCAGAGTCTAACCATGCTCTGATCTGACACACCATCAGCAGCACCAGCAGGGCCTCTGAACTGGTGTCCATAGCGCCCCATGCTATAAGGAACCAAACAGTTTAATGTGGACATGACCCCTGGTCACATAGAACACAAAGCCACCAGAAAAGGAAGGCTGCTAGGATGTAACAGAGGCAGGTGCTTATCCCAGGTTCCATGATTCATGACTTTTGCTCTTTCTGTCCCTCATTAGCTAGATGACCTTAGGACAGTTACTTAACTTCTTTGAGCCTTAATTTCATCACTTGTAAAATGGAAATAATAATACTAATCTCATTCAGTGATGATTACACCTATTACATTTCTTGCTGTGGGGTACATAATAAGCTTTTAATAAATGGCAGCTCTTATCATTATTAATATGATTAATAGAGTATTTGAAAGTGCCTGGAATATAGTAGTTGCCAAACAAGTGTTTGTAGAAGGATGCTGGTTATTTCAAGGCGTTTTTTTTTAATCTCCTTAAAAATTTATAGAAAAGCCAGTGCCCTTCAATCTTTTCACTGACTCCTACCTTTACTTGTCTCTTCTTTTCTTTCCTGCACCATGTGATTATTGCTATGGTTATTCCAGAGTCCCAGAGAGCACCACAGCCTACTGTCAATAATGCTGCTTAGGCATTTGTGTGGCACTAAACAGCATTTACATTCCTCATCCCTTGCATCCTTGCAACAGCAAAGTGGAGCATTTGAACAGGCTTTATCCCCTTTGGTTTAATGAGGTCATCAAAGATCATCTAACCAGTTAAGTGTCAGAGAAGGGACCAGAACCTAGATTTTTATGATTTCTCACCCCGAGCTCTGGCTCCATATTGTAGGCTGACTCTATTACATGTTTCAAATCCCCCCAAAACCTATGAATCAGATAGTTACAGGTAACTATGTCACCTGTAACCCCTTTCATCTGTCATAAGTCTGTATCGAACAAAGCCATTTTGCAGTGCATCAAACATCAACTATTAGTGTACTCAACCCCGTGTAGGGGACAGTGGTGACCCTGAAGCGCCCTTTCTGTCCATAAGGTGCCTGCGGTATGTTTGGAGGGACAGAGTGAACTGTGATGATGACAGCAGCATGAGGCCAGATGTAATTTTGTAGCCACAGTGTAAAGGAGCATTAGAAGACCTGTTCTAGAATCTGAGTCCATGTGGATTAGGTACTTGATTGTGTGTACTTCATTTGTATTCCTTGAGTTTTAAGTTACTCACAGAGGTTTTTTTTGGTTAGGCCTCTCCTGGAAAAGACCTAGAAACAAGACAACAAAAGGAACACTTGGGTAAACAAAGATGAACAGGATTGCTGCTTAAGATCTGCCCCAGGTTGGGAGAAAAGATTTCCATCACACACACACACACGCCAGAGTATTGGTGTGTGTGATAGATCTAGAAGCAAAAGGCAAAAGGTATTACATTATTTTTTAAATCTGTCTGGTCCTGGGATGCATCTCTTTACTTCCTATTACAATATCCCTGGAGCTGCCATTTGGTTTGTTAAGGTGCCTTAGTTTCCTGATGAACATCTGTACATATGTGACATAGTGTAAATCAGAAAGAAATAAACCTCTGAGAGAATATGGTTAAGACATTGCAGGATGGTGAGCCATTAAGAAAGCCAACCCACATAAGGGGAATGAAACTTGGGAAGAATTGTTGAGAGCCACCTATGTCATTTAATTTCTTTACAAAATAAGTTGCTGGGCACAGAAGAAAGACATTTATAACACGAGAGCTTCTGGAAAGTAGAAAGTTCTAAATAGATTCACAGATGTCTCCCCTCAGGGTTTAAGTTTTGCTCCAGAGCCACTTTCAGAGTCTTATTTCGATTCAAAGTTTTTACCCAATCTGAAATGCATTGAGATTCCATCAGGTAGAATCCATTGAGGGAAATTGCTTCCTGCAATGATATATGATTCATTCATTCACATTTCTGAGCCATTTAGAGGAAATTATCCATGGATTGCATCGTTAGTTTAAAAGCCACTGCTGTTGTTTTTCTATCAGTATAATTTTAAGCCACGTAGGATCATTAGTTGGGAAAACATGCTAGTGTATATATATTAGTTGGGAAAGTTGGGATCATTAGTTGGGAAAGCATACTAATATATATTTTATATATATAACTAGTTCTCTCACTGAAATATAACTAGTATATATACAACTAGTTCTATATATATATAACTAGTTCTTTCACTGAAACAGTATGATTTATGTTGGAGATACATAGCATTGGAAATTAAACTTCTAAGCATAGGTCATTCTTGGGACTGATGTCTGAGCCCCTCTTCTCTCTTAACATACCTCACTGCAAAGGTGTCCAAAAAGTACAAGGATATTTCTACGAGTTCACAGAACAACTATTATAAAGACGTTCACATTACAGCTGCAAAATTACCATGATGGTAAAATATGACTCCATTGACTCACTCAGCAAAAACTCAAGAAGACAATCTAAAGCTCCGTTATTCTGTTTGCCATTACTCTGTTAGACCAGTCAGCAGGCTTAGCTTTCTTTCTCCCTTTGGTGGCCTCCTTGAGTGTTGTAGCTTCCTTGGCCATGAATTAGGAGGCAGAAGTGGTGATTACATCTCTGCCAAATTGCTGACACTGCCATCTTATTTAGAGTCCTGTTCTTGACTGTTAGATCACTTCTTCCTCTCTCCTCAATATGAGAGTAAAATTCAAGGTAAGATCCATAAATGTCATGCTGTGGTTTTACCATCTAGAAACATCAGGGCAGAATCTTATCTTATGCTCAGAATCTACTCTTTTGTTCTCACTGTATTTATTACTACCCAACATCAGCTGAGCCATTCAAATCTGTCTTAGGAATAGAATATAGTTTGAAATATGTCCATAAACTGCTTAAGCAGAGAGAGGATGGAAAAGGCAAGGATGAGTGGAGCCAAACAAGTTTAATAGAACAAAAAGATTACAGTTTGCTTGGCCATTCTTTGGGCTAACATTAGAACTTCGATTTTATGGCTTGCACACATGAGGAGGTACAGAGAGACATTTGATGATGTTTATTCTCAGAGAACGGAATGTGGTGTCAGTTCCATGGCCTTATCCTGATTCATCTGTGATAAAAAGGGCTGGGGGTTCAATACCAACTTTGCCAACTTAACAGTTATGTGATTTTGAGCAAATCACTCAACCATTATGAGTTTATAATCTTCACATGTAAATCTGAGGACATAATAACTAACTAATAGAATGTTGAGATCTAAATAAGATAATGTGTGCAAAGTACTTAGTATAGTGCCTAGTTTACATTAAGCAAGTAAAGAGTAGCTGTTATCATTGTTAATAATAATAACATTATTATCTTTCTTCCTGTGGACTTGATTCATTCTTGAAATCAATTTCTTATAAACATTTCAATTTAGTCACAAACTCATAGCACAAAAAAGAATACTTTTTGACAACAATAACTCAGAAAGGGAAGAGTAAGGGGATGAAACCTGCCTAGGTTAATGGAGATAAGGGGCTATCAGAAAATAGACTATCTCATCTATGAGATCTTTTATGCAAACCTCATGGTAACCACTAAACAAATAATCAGAGCAGTGCCACAAATCATAAATAAAGAGAAAACCATCAGAGAAAACCACCAAACTGAAATGGCAGTCAGAAATACAAGGGAAGAGAAATGATAGAAATGTAGAACACCTGGAAAACAAGAGCTAAAATGGCAGTATTAAGCCTTCATATATCAATAACCACTCTAAATGTAAATAGACTGAATTATCCAATAAAAGGATACAGAGTGGCTGGATGTATTAAAAAGCAAGACCCAACAATACACTGCCTCTGGAAAACACATCTGTCCTCTAAAGACAAACATAGGTTCAGAGTGAAGGAGTGGAAGGTGATACTCTAGGCAAATGACAAGCAAAAGAAAGCAGATCTTGCCATACTTATATCAGACAAAGCAGACTTCAAGATAAAAAAGACAATGAGAGACAAAGAGGGGCAGTACATAATGATAAAAGGGACATTCCACCAAAAGGACATAACACTTATGAATATATATGCACCTAACACAGGAGCACCAAAGTATATAAAGCAACTATTAACAGACCTAAAGGGAGAAACTGACAGCAACACAATAATAGGAGGGGACCTCAATAACATACTTACATCAATGGATAGATCATCCAGACAGAAAGTCAACAAGGAAACAGTGGAATTAAATGAAATACTAGACCAGATGGACCTAATAGATATATATAGAATATTCCATCCAAGACAGCAGAATACACATTCTTCTCAAGTGCACATGGAACATTCTCAAAGATAGACTGTATGTTGGGAACCAGGCAAACCTCAATAAATTTAAGAGTGATATCATATCAAGCATCTTTTCTGACCACAGCGCTATGAAACTAGAAATTAACTACAAGAAAAAGGCTAGGAAAGTCTTTAGTCTTTAGTCTCCACAAATATGTGGAGACTAAACAACATGCTACTGAACAACCATTGGATCATTGAAGAAATCAAAGAAGAAATTAAAAAATACCTGGCAACAAATGAAAATGAAAACATAGCATACTAACTCTTACGAGTGCAGCAAAAGCAGTGCTAAGAGGGAAATTTAGGTTGAGGTAGGCAGTACAGGCCTACCTCAACAAACAATAAAAATCTCAAATAAGTAATCTTAAACTACACCCAACAGAACTAGAAAAAGAACAAAGCCCCAAGTCAGCAGAAGGAGGGAAATAATAAAAATTAGAGCAGAAATAAATGAAATGGAGATTAAAATACTATAGAACGGATCAATGAAACTAAGAGCTTGTTCTTTGAGAAGATAAACAAAATTGACAAACCCTTAGCCAGACTCACTTAGAAAAAAAGAAAGTTCAAATAAATAAAATGTAAAATGAAATAGGAGAAATTACAATGGATACCAAAGAAATACAAAGGATTATAAGAGAATACTATGAAAAACTATTTTCCGACAAATTGGATAACCTAGAAGAATGGAAAAATTCTCAGATTCATACAACCTCTCAAAACTGAATCAAGAAGAAATAGAGAACCTGAACAGACCAATCACAAGTAAAGTGATTGAAACAGTAATCAAAAACCTCCCAAAAGGGGCCCGGCCCAGTGGCATAGTGGTTAAGTTCATGTGCTCCACTTCGGCTGCCCAGGGTTTGCGGGTTCGGATCCCGGGCACAGACCTATGTGCCGCTTACCAAGCCATGCTGTGGCGGGCGTCCCACATATAAAGTGGAGGAAGATGGGCACTGATGTTAGCCCAGGGCCAATCTGCCTCAGCAAAAAGAGGATTGGCAACAGATGTTAGGTCAGAGCTAATCTTCTTCACAAAAAAGAAAATATATATATATATATTACCCATCTATATATATATAACCCATATATATATATATATATAACCCATATATATATATATTACCCATATATATATATATTACCCATATATATATATATAACCCATATATATATATATATATATATTACCCATATATATATATATATATATATATTACCCATATATATATATATGGCTATGGAATGTCATTGCGAAAGGACCACATATTACTTTTTATCTCGTCCCTATAATTCTTTAACCAAAGAGATAGGTCTTCTCACATCAGGCACTGCTAAGTGGCATGTGTCTGTTAGACTGCCTCTTTCCCTTCATCTACTAGGATTGCTTCTTCTCTTAGAGAAGATGACTTCACTGTTTATTGAAAAATTATTTTCTTAAATGTCTTTCTAGATAAGTTTTATAGTTTGCCTCTTATACTTTTCTTTTCCTTTTATTATTTTTTTTTAGGTCAGCCATACCTTTGGGCTCAACTAGATAGAAAATATAATAAACAAGCTGAAAAAGTTTAAAAAATTTTCTACATTCAAAAGAACATTCAAAAGGTGTGGCTTTTTTTTAACTTTTCATGATTTAATAGCTGAAATTTGTGGCTTATTTCTTTTTTTTCCTCCCCCCTCTTTATTTTATTATTTTTGTGTATGTGAAAAGAACATTTAACATGGGATCCATACTCAGCAAAGTTTTAAGTATACAACAGCATTGTTAACTGTACCATGTGCTACACTGTACCATGGAGCTCTAGGACTTACTCATCTTGTGTAACTGAAACTTTGTACTCTTTGACTAATACCTCCTCACTCTCCCACCCCAGCCCCTGGCAACCACCACTCTATTCTCTGCTTCTATGAGTTTGACTATTTTAGATTCCTCATGTAAGTGGTATTATGTAGTGTTTTTCCTTCTGTGTATGGCTCATTTCACTTAGCATAAGGTACTCCAGTTTCATCCACCTGATTGCAAATAGCAGGATTTCCTTCACTTTTAAGGCTGAACAATATTCCATTGAATGTATATACCATATTTTCTTTATCCACTCATCCATTGATGGATATTTAGGTTGCTTCCATGTCTTGGCTATTGTGAATAATGCTACAATGAATATGGGAGTGCAGATATCTCTTAGAGATCTTGATTTCAATTCCTTTGGATATATATCCAGAAGTGGGATTGCTGGATCATATGGTATTTCTATTTTTAATTTTTTGAGGAGGCTGCATACTGTTTTGCATAGTGCCTGTACCAGTTTACATTCCCACCAACAGTGCACAAGTGTTCCCTTTTAACATCCTCACCAGCATTTGTTATCACTTGTCTTTTTGATGATAGATGTTCTAACAGGCACTTTTTCATAAAACTATTGGTCATTTGTAAGTCTTCTTTGGAGAAATGTCTATTTAGTACCTTTGCTCATTTTTAATTGAATTATTTGTATTTTTGCTATTGATTTATATCAGTTACTTATATATTTATTTAGTACAATTCATGTACAAAGAACTGCACATATTTAATGTGTACAATCCATTGTATGTATATACCACATTTTGTTTATTCATTCATCCCTCAGTGGACACTTGGTTGCTTCCACTTTTAGCTACTTGGAATAATGCTGCTATGAACATGGGTGTACATGCATCAGTTCAAGCCCCTGCTTTCAATTTTTGGGGGTATACTCCAAGGACTGTAATTGCTAGATTGTATAGTAATTCTATCTTTTAATTTTTTGAGGAAATGATAGATGAATACATTTTAATTTTTAAATTTATGCATCATTAGTGAGGAGTGACATTTAGAACATTTTTACAGGTCTTGGCATTTCTATATTTGTGACTTATGAGTACATATTTTTGAACATTTATAATTTTTCTTAATATTAATCAATAGTAACTATTTCCTCTCATATAAGTCGCAAGTATTTTTCCATCCATTGTTTACTTTTTACTTCAGTTAAAGATGATGTGTCTGTTTGTATATGTATTTATTTTAGGAGTAGGAAAAGAGGGATGGAACAATTCTTTCTAAAATAAACACATGCAACGTGAAAATTCAAAGTGCATATGCTGACATGAAGCATAGTCTTACAGAAATGGTTTCCAGAGAATAACACATCTGGCATTTAATTCTTTGTCTTTGCCACAATCCTTGTAAGCACACCTGTTTCACAGCCTAAGTTCCCTCTGCCCAGCATTTAAGCAGGTGCATGTTCTTGCAGGAAAAGCAATAAATCTACAGAAGAGATGCCCATAAATTCTTGTTCAAGATGCTTAGTGTGAGAGCCTTTGGTAGAAGTAGAAAATTCCAACTATATTGTCACTAAGCTTTTTGAGAAATAGGCAATCAAGTCTTAATAAATGAGCATTTCCCACATCCTTTATGCCCAACCTTTCTGCTGCTTAATTCTGCAAACTCTAATACACGGCCCCAGAGGAAATACTATTTTCTCTGATTTTGAGATCTTTTTGCCTCCTTGTCCACTTCTGTTTTCCAGACCAAACAGACAGCAGTGAGGTTGGCAAAAACAGTGAAAGAATTATCAGGCTTAAAAAAAAAACAAGACAAGGAAAAAACAAACAACTCTCAAATATGAAATGTCCACTTTAAATCTTAGCCCACAGATGTCTTCAAATTGCTTAAACATTCTTTTTCTTGTGTCCCTGGACTACCAGGTAACTCTTTTTCCCCCTCACAACTCAAGAGTAGCAGCAGTCAGTATGAGTTGGTCAAGCAAAAAGACAGGTGGGAAATTTGTATGTTTTTTTTTGTTTTTTTGGCAGGGGAAGATTCGCCCTAAGCTAACATCTGTTGCCAATCTTCCTCGTTTTTTCTTCCATTTTCCCCCCCAAAGCCCCAGTATACAGTTGTGTATAGTTATAAGTTCTTCTGGTTCTTCTGTGTGAGCCGCCACCACAGCATGGCTACTGACAGACTAGCAGTATGTTTCCACACCCGGGAATGGAACTCGTGCTGCCGAAGCAGAGCACACCCAACTTTAACCTCTGGGCCATCAGGGCTGGCTCAGGAAATTTGTATCTTTAATGTTAAGATCAAACCCATTCCTTTGCAGCAGTGTTTCTCCACCTTTTTTTCATTATCATCCCCTAAAGGAGCCCTTTTGGACAATTTTTCCTAATGGCCCTCCTCCAATGAAATTTTAGTATCAAAGATATACTCTATATCTGTTTATGTATTGTATTTATATCTAGACATTAAAAAAGTAAGATTTTTTCACCATCCCCCTCCTACAAGAACCAATTTTGCCCCCTTGAGGGCAATGTCACCTCTGCTGAGAATGATCTACGTTTTCTCTCAACAGCCCATACTCTCCTTTATAATCTCAGGATCTCCGGAATATAAGGGAACTTACTCCTCTGCTAATTGAAATGTTCTTACCCATTGATTTGTAGTAGACTCATCTGGGAAGACTCTTTCTTTTAAAATACAAATGTCAGGCCTGGATCTAAGATGTACTATATCAGACTGTCTGTCTTGGGCCTAGGGCATTTTTTTAAAATGCCTAGTGATTTAAGTGCACGCTCTAAATTTTCAACCTCTCATTGAGTCCCATCTTTATCTAATAACTTTTAAAACAGCTTACTTTTATTGAATGCTAATGATGTCCCAAGCCCTGTCCTAACTCTCAGATTGCTTAAAGTAACCCTATGAGTTAGGTACAACTATCATTTCTTTTTTACAGTTGGGGAAACTGAGGCATAAAGAAATTAAGAAATTTGCCCAGTGCTATACAACCAGTGTGGGAAATTGGAAGCCAGAATCATCACTACCATTAGTTCACACTGCAGCACAACTATCTTTATGCATAAATTATCTATTGAGGTACACATTTCTTGGAAAAGACAAACACCCATACACAAACTATTCATCTTATACTTCTGGATAAAAGTATGTTTTAAGAGAAAAAACATGGGATTTAGAGTCAAGTAAATTCTGGTTGGAATTTTAAATCCTCCATTTTTCTTTTACATAGGAATTTCTTAATCTCCCTGAGCCTCAAAATCTTCACTTGTAAAATAGGCTTAATGGCACTTTATAAAGAAGGTTGTTTGGGGGGATAAAATGAGATAACATATATAAAACTCCTATCCTAGTGAACACATAGCAGCTAGCCAGTAAACATTAGTTCTCTTTCCCTTTCCATTTCTCTGCTTTAACGTGTCCAGTGAACAGAGATTGGATAGGTGGTTACTTGGGGGAGGTGGGGGGGGTGGGGGGAGGGAGGAGGGCAAAAGGGATAATTAGGCACAAGTGTGTGGTGATGGATTGTAATTAGTATTTGGGTGGTGAACACGAGAGTATGATGTAATCCAGGCAGAAATAGAAGTATAATTATGTACACCTGAAATTTATGCAATGTTATAAACCAATGTTACCGCACTAAACAAAAAATAAATAAATAAATAAATAAATAAAAAGTGTGATGGAAGCCCTAGGAGGCTGGAGGAAGATTTTGGGGAAAACCTATGTAAATCATTACATACACATTCCTCATAGATAGTATGAGTATTTTTCTTTGCAATAAGATTTTGGTAGCAAATATAAATTGTGATGATTCAGTAAAAAAAAAAAAACATGTCCAGTGAAAATAACTCACTACTCCATAACAAGCCAACTAGAGCAGAGTAACATTCACTTGCAACCAACGCATAGTCTGCAGTAGTTCGTGACAAGCGCTCTGGGGCACAATGGTGAGCATTCTTCACAGATGCACAACCAAAGTGTAATCAATGTGTGTAATTTACATTTGCAACAACTGAGCACTCACATTTTTATTAAAGTAATGAGTAAGAAGAGGTGAGTTTAACATCAAACTGAAGCCAAAAAAAAAGAATAAGTTGAGCCTTGAAAGAACATTGCGCCTTTAGAGAATATACGAGAATGCTACCAGGCCAGTGGGCAGTTCTTGTCGAGAAGTAGCAGAGTACATAAGAGTGACCAAGCAATGTTGTGAAAACTATGGGATGCTTTCGTAGATATGTTGTGTCACAGGTTGGGTTCCCCAGGAAATATACTCGAAATGAAGATTTGCAGGCAGGAAATTTATTGGAGAATGTTATCAGGATCATCACCTGTAGGGAAAAAAAGTAGAATTGTGAAGAAGGAGGAACTGAACCAAGACATGATCACAGCAATGTCCTCAGCTGACTCCCACAGGAAGGGAGTGTGGATTTGGGTGAGGCAGCTCTCTTCAGCTGAGGGCAATTCTCAGAGAATGACTCAGCTGAGAGCTGTCAGCTGCCACCAATCTCAACAACTGGGAGAATGAATGTCTCAGTCCTGAAAGGGAGAGGGGACAGGACAGGGAGGTGCACCACTGCGTCCACTACAATCTACCCCTTTGAGCTGATGGGATTGACTTGCTTTGATACCAAACCTCTTAATCTCAAATTCGTGTGCCTGATGCACAGCAAGCCAAACACTGAGACATCGGCGCTTGGAGATGGAGAAAGGCCCCATTCAAGTTGGCCAAGACAAGAAGTTGGGAGCATGGGTTCGTTCGAATCTGCCTTAACAAGAGCAAAAAGCAGGGGGGTTATATAGAGCTAAGGAGCTTGGCAGGAGGAGCTTTGGAGAAACAAAGGGGTCACCTCCAATAAACCCCTGGGCAATCTGCAACAGCTGCTGGGGGCCGGCCATCTGGTGATCACAACTCCCTGAAGGCATTCTTGTTCTTCTGCTAAACAAACTCACAAGTCCTCAAGACCTGAGTCACCCCTCAAGTTAAACAAGAAAACAGCAAATTGACAAGATTCATCTATGTCTGCATTGGGAACAAGGTCAAATGGCAATCACGTTCTTATTGAATATCTACAGTAACCCTCAGGTACCCGGCTTCGTCTTTGTCCAATAAATTCTGGGAACATCTCCTTCAAGATTCTGATTGATCTCTTTTCCTAGGCCGGAGTCCTACTCATAGAGCCCATGGTGGTGAATTAATTCTTTACCTCTAGGACTGTTTCCTTGTTATCACATCCTGACTTCATTTGGAGTGGTGTCTGCATATCTCCCCTGAAGAAAAAATCATTTTTTTCCCCTGAAAAAAAAACTTGTATACAAAGACTAATAGAAATTAGATAATAATGAAAACAGGTGAAAAAAACAGGAAAAATAGGGTCCACAGACATTGTATCCACTTTCAAAGTTTGTGTAGCTGAATAAAGTAGATGAGGCATGAGTCAGGGAAAGAACATAGAGAAGGCCAGCAGTAAAAGAAAACGGAAGGTGGCCTCGGAGGAAGATGAGGATTGGAACAGCAAGAGAGGAGCTGATGGGCTTCAAGGGGTATGACTGGAAGTGTGTAGAGAGAGTGTGCACAAGTGGGAGATCTGGTCATCCATTCATGGGAGATTTGAAACCAAATTACTGGGCAACTGCACATCCTTTGTCTGAAATCTGGACTGGCCCAGAGGGGAGAGGTTGACTTGATGAGGGAAATGAAGGAGGTTGGTCCTACGGATCTTTGAGGGAAAATAGGCAGATTGCTCTGGTAGATGGAACAGGGACCTTCTCGGCCTTTCTCTTCCATGGTCCCTTCTCTGGGAAGGGCTGGGAGGCATTCCTTTCCCTCTGATACCTACTCTCTCTCTCTTCCTGTATCAGCCCTCGAATAAATATTCTTTTGCCAAAAAATAACAACAACAACAAACCAAAAGCCTTTGGTTTATGCAAATCAGTGCCCTGCTCCCAACTAGGTCTCCCCTAAATGAGAGCTGAGGGGAGCCAGGCTGCCCAGACTGAAGTTGCTGATCCTCCCCCAGAGAGTCCCTGCTGAGGCTTTAACAAGTGAAAATTTGCTCTTTAAGAAAGTGCCATTCCTGCAAAGGGCAGCTCTGTATTTGTGACCTGAGCAATGTCATTACCGCCCAGAGAATGGAGAGAGAGGGGATTCACTGCTTAAAAGGCTTCTCAATAAGTCAGTGGCCTCAGCAGAGATGCATATCCATAATTTATGGCGGAAATGATCAATCACTAAAAAATATATCCTGCCCATTAAAGTGAGCTGTTGGCCTCCAGGCTCCTGTCAGCCCATCCCATCAAAACAGAGGGTCTGGGCCAAGGACACCTGGAACTGCCTCTCTCTCATTGGTTTGCAGGGCGCAGACAGGAATTTTGTCATTGCCTCAGAGGCTTTAAGGCTCATAAAGGAGCTAGGGTTTGGAGAAAGGCTTCATATAGGGGGAACAGGAGAGGAAGAGGCGTCTGTGCTTCATCAGCTTTGTCTTAAAGGGAGAAGTTTTCGGCTATTCCTGTGATGGGGAAATATGAATCAGCAAGTCTTATATCCATGGCCAGAAATAAGATTCGGAGATTAGTGGCTTGTGGTCAAGCTGGGGATATGGAGACATGTGATGAGCATTGGCTTATCTAATCCACTTGCAAAATAAGAGGAGAGGGCAAAGGGAGACTAAAGGGAAAAGAAGAGAGCAAGTAAAGGACAGAGGAACCAAAAAAAGAAAAAAAGTATCTATTAGTCAAAGAACCACAGGGAGATAGAGGACGTTGAAACCTGGAATCATAATGTATTTGTAATTGTCCAGCAGTCTGGCAAACTTGGCCCAAATCTAATGTCATTCTTATTTTCAATTGCTCAGGAGCTCTGAGAGATGCTTGTTGCCTGTCTCCTGTAATTTACGGAAATGGAAGAACCCAGACACCAGGGCAGCTCGGCAGACTTTTCACGTTACGCTGGCCTGCGCTCTCCCTGGTTCTTCCGACCACACAGGGGCAGCCCTGGGGCCACTGCCTCCTGACCCACAGCTCCTATTAGTGAGCTCCTTGCCCTCCAGAGAGGAAGGAGGCTTTAGCCAATAGGAGCAACTGGGAGCAATTTCCCTCTCTGCTCCCACCAAGGCATTGCTGCAAGGGCCTCCTCTATGGACTGAACTAAGAAGTAACCCCACAGTATTTTTATTTCTTTCACTCCGGGCTCTCATAAAGGAAAGTATCCCGTCCTCCCATAATATAACCTGCATGCAGAGACATCATTGACACCAAGATATCAGTGGAATTTCTTCCTCTCTGTGTTTTCACATTTTAATTGGGACCAAGCCCTAAGTCTAAAAGAATGTATTGCTAGAAATAGAATTTTGGTTAATAGGCAGCCTTATAAGTAGGCTGTACACAAAGAAATCACCCTTGACATGGCCTATAAGACCCTGAAGGATTCAGCCTCTGTCCAAGTCTCTGACTTATACCCTACCACTGGTGACGCCTATCTTCCCCCTCAAACACACCACCATCTCATCAGCCCCAGGGCCTTTGCACATACTCTTCTTTTTATCTGGAGCTCTCTTCTGCAGCTCTTCACACAGTTAATAGTCCAGCTTAGCCTTTACATACCAGCACCAATGTCACCACCTCAAAGAAATCCTCCCTGCCTCCCCAGACAAGGTCAGGCCTCCCTAGTAGAGGCTCCCTAGCACCAAGCACCACTCCCCTGTAGCACGTATGATTCATTCCCTCTTTGTCCTAAAGGCCCTGAGGTCACAACAAGCTTGACAGTTTCCAGTGCCCTAAAGAAGATCAGTGTGGCTGAGGTATCATGAGAAGGGAGGATGAGTAGGTCAGAAAGGCAAATTAGTCAGGCCCATGAGAGCTTAATTCAAGATTTTATCCTAAGTGCAACCAGAAGACACGGGAGGATTTTAAGCAGTGGAGTGACATGATCTGATTTATACTGTGAATGATTACTTCAGCTCCTACGTGGGAATGAACAGAGGCAGGGGCACCCTCAGAGCAGAGAGATCAGCCGTCGTACTAGGGATAGACAGTGGGTTGTGCTACGGGTATTTAGAGGAGGTGTAGAGGAGTACATGGATTCAGTGTACGTTTGGGAGGAAGACACCACACAATGTATTGATAGATTGGGTGTGGTGTTAGAGGGAAAGAGAAGAACTTGTTTTTGGCTTGAGTAACTAGTACATGTGGCATTGTTTATTGACATGAGGAAAATGGGGAAAGAGTAGGTAAAGGAGGGAAGTCGATGTTGCTTTGGTAAGTTAAATTTGAAAACTCTTTTAGATATCCTAGTGGAAATGTCAAGAAAGCAGAGGGAATTGCTAGGAAAGGTCAGAGCTGGAAAAAGGTATTGGGCAATTGTTGACCTATAGATGGGTTTACCAGAGTCAAGGTTGCTACTTGAGTACAATGGAGGGAGGGGCCAATGTTCTGTGGGCAAGTGAGTGAACATACCGAACCATGGAGTCTAAGTGAGTGAGAAGGGAAAGAAGGACCTGCGAGCAGCGAGACTAGGGGAAATGTCATAGGGTCAGAGGAGTGAAAGTCACAGCGAGGCTATGCGATTGCTCAAGTGGGAGATCTAGAGTAGAGGTGATGGAAGCATAGGGGACTGCGGTCAGAGAATGGACTTAAGGAGGCTGAGACCTCCACTTCAGACTCACTTACTTGGCCAGCTTCCACATACCGAATCCAAGGCCTTTGCTGTGCTGGTGGAGTTGCCCTGCTCCAAAATATCTTGCCTCCTTTTTAGGCACCAGTGCAGCCATGGATGTTGTTGCACATTCTGGAACTTGAAGCCTGCTTGAGGTGCTTGTGGGCTGCCTAGCGTTGACCCTTAAATAAGTACTGATAAGTCTCCAAAACCACTTGTGGACGCACACCTCCCAGTCGCCTGCTGCTGGCTGTTGCTCCGCTTGATTTCTCACCCTGCTGAACTCGGCTTTGCACTTACACTCTTTGCTCTGGTCCAGATTCTTGGTGCCGTTATTATGCAAGATCATGCCTTCTGCTCTGGAGTCTCTCGAATAGTGATCACTGCTCCAGCTAGCTCCTTGGAACTAAGCGTCTGGCTGACATGGCACCCCACCTGGCTCTGCCTGGTTCTCCATGAGGGAGAGGATTAGAAACCACGCAGCTCCCTCTGCAATCCCCTCCACAGAATGCCTCGCCTCCTCCAGCAGACGCCATCTCCTCGCTGATGGGCTCCACCTTCCGTGTTCTCCCTACACCTGAGAGTATGTTCCTATCAGCTTTGTAAACATGTGCCTCTGGCGTGCTTTAATTGTCTGTGGAATGTTATTCTGATCCTTATTCCCTTTTTTAGTTTTAACATCTTTTTATGGAATTTGATCTCTATCTTTTTGTTGTTCATTTTTATACGGAATTTGTTTCCCTTCCTAACTTCATGGCTCTAGAGCTCCCTCTTCTGCTGTTATGTGAAATGTTCACGATATGTTGTCTCCCTTTCTGAAACTCTCCTAGCTCTGCTCTCCTCCTCTTCTTTCGTCTGGACTTTCTTTTTCCCTGGTCTCTATTGACCCCATGGGGCTCTCTTTGGATCTTATTCCCAGCAGTTTCTACTCACTGTGGGACTTTGTCTTAGAAGGGAGTTCGGTCTGGCTAGCTTTGAGAGTTCGTGGGGCCCTGAATACCAGGCCCCTTCAGATGTTACCATTTGCACACAAGGCTAACAGAGTCTGAAAAACTCCTCCCAGTTTCAGTAATTGTTCTCAAGTTGGCCCACTGTGGTTTCTGGTGAATACCTGTCTGCTGGTTTTAGAGATCGTGGCATACATCAGATGCCCCACTGCTTTCCTTTGCTCTCTCCAGCTCAGTCGTTAAAACAATTCAGGTCTTGGAGTGGTGGTGGTTTGTCCCCTCCTATTCATATTTAGGGTTCATGGAGATACTTTATCAACTAGTTTTGCTGTAGATGTTGACTATAAATTTAGGGGGCTGGGGATTTTTCTATTTAATTTCTCTGTTTAATTTTCTAGGTGTACTTGGAGAAATTAAAAAATAATGCCACCACTGCCAATTTCCCAGAACCCCTTGGGTTAGCTGTTTAAGCCATTTAATAACCTCTGAGATACTTAGCATTATTATTCCCATTATATAGATGAGGAAACTAAAGATGAGGAAACTAAGAAAATTTCCCAAGGTCAAATATTGTAAGCAGTAGACATCAGATACAAATCCAGACATTCTGCCTACACAACACACACTACTAACCACTCTGCAAAGCTGCCTCTAAGTGTCATTAAGCTCTCAGAATGATGAGTAGAAATTGAACAAATGAACAATAGGGAGAAACTTGTTCTCAGTTGAAAGAATGGAATACACAAAGGCCCTGAGGCTTTCCTCATTTTGAGGAATTAGAAGAAGCAAGTGTGGCTGGAGACTTATGAGACATGGGGAGGATATCATGGGATGATGCATGAAAAAGAAACCAAAGTAGATTCTTCAGGGTATTGCAAGCCATGGCAGAGATTTTGGATTTTATCCTGGATGCAATGCAAAGTCATCAAAAAAAACTGTAAAGTATATGCAACATTCCAACAAAGCTCAGAAGAAAGATTGCTTTGCTCTACTTAGAAAACTAAATTAGGTATCTTCGGACCTGAAGAAAGATTTGACCACAGAGAAGACGGTGAATGGCATGGTAAAATGCATTCATTGCCCGTTAGGAAGTGAACCAAGGTAAGAGGAAAATGGTACCCAGGGAGGGGAAGAGTCATGAGAAAGGAGGCTAGAGAGCTTGGACTGGGGACCAGATTGAGAAGGCCCTGATGGTCCTTGCTCAGTGGGCTCTTAGGAGCAATGGCATTTTTTCACATCAGTTGCTACTGGGAGAAGAGTGGTGACAGAGCCATGGAGCCTGTGACACAGTCAGAGCTAAAGAGACCCACTGCTTTAGGCTGAATAGAGCAGCACATTTTTCCAAGAGGCTGCATCCCCTTTTACAATTTTCAGGGCTCTACCTCAGAAGGTCAGCCACATTCACCTGTCAAGATATTTTGGGTAGTAATGGCTCCCCTTTCTCACTATTCATATCAGTTGCCTTTTGTTACAGTCACCGAGGCTTTGTGAGTTGCTTTGTAATGTCTTCTCTACCACGTAATATTCGGCTCTTTCCTATTCTCATTCAAACTTCAGCAAAAGTATCAGGGAAAATGGAAGAAAAGATGATGCCTATGACTTGAGTATTATTTTTATCTACATCACGTGGAGGAAAGTTGTTTAAATGCTGTGGAACTGTCTTCCTAGGATTTCGTATATTCAATAAGTATAGAAAGCAGAGTCACTTTTCCACACTTCACTGATGATTTAGCTTCTAGGGCTGCTCTAGGTTTCCATTTTAAACTCTGCCTTCTTATTCTAAGCTCGGAATAATTGGGAATTATTTGTGGAAAGGCCAGCGGTTGATGGGACATAGGCCATAGGCTGAAGGGAAGTCAGGACAGCTCTAGTCAGCTGAGGGCCATCATGGGGGAAGAGTGCAGGTGTGAGCCATATACAGCTGACACCTGCAGCAGCTGGGGGATGAGTGCCCCAGCCTGGTCAAAGGAGTCTGGGTGGGACACCAGTAGCATCTGCTACATGGGCTTAAGTGGGACCACATCCCTAATATTTCTAACACCTTTTCCCGGATAAAAGGATCTGCTTAGTAACATCTTAGTCTCTTCAGAAGTGTTAACAAAGGCTGTGACTTCTACTTGCTCTAAGGTTGTGTCTTAACATCAGTGCTCTGGATTTGGTCTCAGTCCTAAGGCTGTGGGTTAATGGCCACACCTGAGAAGCAGCTAGAATAATACCCCCAAGGTCCATCCATGTTGTCACAAATATTATGCTAAGCAAAATAAGTCAGACAGAGAAAGACAAATACTGTATGATTTCTCTCATACGTGGAAGACGAAAAAAAACACAATGAACAAACACATAGATACAGAAAACAGATTGGTGGTTACCAGAGGGAAAGGGAGATGGAGGCAAGGCAAAAGGGGTAAAGAGGGATATGTGTATGGTGACAGATGGAGAGTAGACTTTTGGTGATAGTGTATACTGAAGTCGAAATATGACAATGCACATCTGAAATTTATATAATGTTATGAACCAATGTTACCTCAATTTTTTAAAAAATTTAATAAAGAAATGGTTAGAAGCAGTTTCATTTTCCAACCTTGAAAGTCCCAGAATCTTGGGCTGTTTATATCTATCTGAATCTATTTGCAAACATTCTCTCCTGAGCTCATCTCTTTCTTGTACTACTTTATCAAGTAAAACTGGTAACAACCAACTCACATTTGCAAATTCTTTTTTAAAACTGACTGACCCAAAGCTCATGCTCAATAAGAACTCTTTCTGTTTCCAGATTACCACAGGCAATAGTTTTACAGAATGCTGGCCAGTACATGAGTTGCCATTCTCTCAGCATCCTATAACAAGTTTCCTTGCTGCCATCTGTCCACCAAGAGACCATGCAATGATTCTAGACATATAATTCTTTGAAAGTGTAGTAAAAAATTAGGACCAATAATATAATTAACACAGCATCTGCCCCAAGCTGGACCAATGAGAATCTTTTTCATGGGGATGGAGAATAGAAGTTACCCCTGCGGATCTGATCCAGATCCTTTCTGCCATGTGACTATCTGCAAAGAGAGCCAGTCTGCAGACACAGACAAATGAAGCAGATGAACAGAACAAAGCAGACATGGGAGAGGCACAGACAAGGTTCCCTGGGTTCCTGTCTCTATGCACGTTCCTGGTTCCAGCTCCTTCGTGAAGCTCAGCTGTTCTCCTTTGGCTCTATGAATCTCCCTTCCCTCATCTTTATGATAAATTCCCATTTTCGTTTTACACTAGCTTAAGTGGTTTCTTACTTGAAATCAAATATCATCAGCTAATTCAGAAGAACATGATGTTCCTGAGACCAAAGTCATCAATCCTCGCATGGTCCATCACCCCAGCCCCAGCCAGTCTGATGCTAGATCAGATTATCTCTCAGGTCTCTTCTGGTTCTGAGCTCTATGTAAGGTGCCTCTGAGTGGTCTCCCTGATGTAAGGAATCCATGACTTCCATAAGTACAGCCCATGACAGAGGGGACCACCCTAGAGTGAGTGTGTAACTCAACACAATGCCACTCTGTTGTTGCAGAAACACCTCAACGTGCATATTCTACTAGCTGATTAAGAGTGGTTAGTTAAGCATTCATGAATTCATTTTTTTCTGGATCCAGAACTAGCATATTGATTTAGGATTGTTGGCAGGTGCATGTATGTGGGTAAAAGAAAGAAGAATTTATGTCATAGATTTAAGTGGGCTTTGCAGGTAGCATCAAATCTCTATAAACAAACACTGAACTGGAACCAGCAAACTGCACCTTTAAGATATTTGCAAATACAAAAATCAAAGCAAAGAAAGTCTGCCATGTGAACAATGAAAGAAATTCCCAACTTCTACATGAGGGGTAAAATTGCAATGTACAATTGCTATCCTACACATAGGACTAAGCAACCAGTCAACTTTATTCTTTCTCAACTCCCTTCAGCAGTTTAGATGGCAGGTAGGAGAGGGGTTTGGAATGGAGGTGAGGGATTGGGGGCAATGCTGGGGTACACAGCAGAAGCACTTTGTTCCAGGAAGGGACAGGCAGCACCAGTGATGCCATCATATGACTTCATGCCTGACATGAACATGATTTTTTCCTACTCAGCCTTAGCTACTCTGTGGATAAAAACAGGTGCCTCCCATTCTCTTATGCAATCCTACCTGCAACTTCCTGCAGTCCTGTGGGCCAGGGAATCCTCTACTTAGCACACCAGTGGTTCTCAGCATTACCTGGGAACTTGTTAGAAATGCAAAGTATGGGCCCCACCCAAGAACTACTGAATAGGAAACACCAGGAATGGGGCCAACAAACTATCTTCACAAGTCCTCCAGGAGATTCTGATGCTCCCAGAAGATTAAGAGCATCTTAATCTAGAAAGCATGAGGTGGTCACCAAAGTCTCTTTATCTCTAGGGATGTGGTGTTTTCCCTGCATCGCTCACACAGACCACATCATGTGCTCTCCAGTCAAGCCAGACCATGTGGAGGAGGCAGAAGTCAGGGCCAGCTGGAGGGCACTTCATGGCGAACTTGCTGGGGACCAGGGGGATCTGCACTTTCCAGTTACAGCAGGCAGGCTTTAGAACAGGCCTTCTTCCAAACTCTTCCTCCTGCAGTCAGCCTCTTCATCATTCACTGACAACTCCTTGACCCAGACTGGAGATCAGTCTATCCGCCTTTGCCTAAGCAGCAAAAAGAGGAAAATTTTCACAGTGTGGGGGGCGTGTGTTCATACACCCCACTTCATGTGTCGTGATGATGATGATGATAATGATGATGATATGATTCCACTGGAAAGATATGTCCATCAGCAAAGAGACAGACGTACCATGGAGACTTGGAAAAGGCTCTTAAAAGACCATCTCCTTCAGGAATCTTCCCTACTACAAAGACAAAGCAACATTTCTCTCCTCTTGCCCATCACTCAGAATCCCTTGTAGAATGACTTGCATTAATGTTTGCAATAAATCTAAGTTTGGAGGGAAGGAATTTGTTCTTGTTGTTTTGTAGTGTTTTGTTTTATATAGAGGTTTAGAGTAGAAATTTTGGAATAAGAAAGATTTGGATTTGAATCTGATATATACAACTTACTTGTTGAGTATGTTGTCATCATAGGCACTTACGCAGCCTTACTTAATCTTTGTAGGCCTCAGCTTTCTCATCTGTCTGGTGGAGATAATAATGTCTACCTTATAGAGTTAATGTGAAAATCATAAAAAAATAATTTCTGCTTACTATATAAAGTACTTTTTTTGTCTCTCCCGCTGTTTTCTCTTTTACTTGCCTTGTGTAATAGCATTACACAAGGAGCCTCATGGGTGAGACTCCTTTTCACGGGGGAAAATGAAAGGCATCACCTCATGGCTTTCCAATTTCTAATGATCGTTATATTAGTCATGTCCAAATCCCACACTGGACTAGAACAGTTCCATTCCTCTGTAAGCCTTTGAGGTTTGTGTACCATGTCTCCCTAGAGTATTAAAACCAGAAAATACCTTAGAATTGGTCCATTTAATGTAATCCTTTCATTTTATAGCTGAAAAAACAGAGACCACAAAAGTTGAGATGACAGAGAAAGGAAAGTCCCTTCAATAAATGGTACTGGGAAAACTGGACAGCCACATGCAAAAGAATGAAAGTAGACTATCTGCTCTCACCATTCACAAAAATTAACTCAAAATGGATCAAAGACCTGAAGGCAAGACCCGAAACTATAAAACTCCTAGAAGAAAATATAGGCATTACACTATTCGACATTGATCATAAAGGAATCTTTTCAGATACCATGTCTACTCAGACAAGGGAAACTAAAGGAGAGATAAACAAGTGGGACTTCATCAGATTAAAGAGCTTCTACAAGGCAAAAGAAACCAGGATCAAAACGAATAGACAACCCAGCAGCTAAGAGAAAATATTTGCAAATCATATATCTGACAAGGGGTTAATATCCATAATATATAAAGAACTCACACAACTGAACAACAAGAAAACAAATAACCTGATCAAAAAATGAGCAGAGGATATGAACAGACATTTTTCCAAGGAAGATATACAAATGGCCAATAGACAAATCAAAAGATGTTCAACATCACTAATCACCAGGGAAATACAAATCAAAACTACACTAAGATATCACCTTACACCCATTAGAGTGGCTATAATCACCAAGACAAAAAACAGCAAATGTTGGAGAGGTTGTGGAGAAACGGGAACACTCTTTCACTGCTGGTGAGAATGCAAACTGGTGCAGCCTCTATGGAAAACAGTATGGAGATTCCTCAAAAAATTAAAAATAGAAATACTCTATGATCCAGCTATCCCACTACTGGGTATCTACCCAAGGAACATGAAATCAACAATCCAAAGAGGCTTATGCACCCCTATGTTCATTGCAGCATTATTCACTATAGCCAAGAAGTGGAAGCAACCCAAGTGTCCCTCGACTGATGATTGGATCAAGAAGATGTGGTACATATATACAATGGAATACTACTCAGCCTTACAAAAAGACAAAATCGTCCCATTTGCAACAACATGGACAGACCTGGAGGGTATTATGTTAAGCGAAATAAGCCAGACAGAGAAAAACAAACACCGCATGATTTCACTCATATGTGGACTATAAACCAACACACGGACAGAGACAACTGTATGGTGGTTACCAGGGGTAAGGGGGCTGGGAGGTGGGCACAAGGGGTGAAGGGAAGCATTTATATGGTGACTGACAAACAATAATGTACAACCAAAATTTCACAATGTTATAAACTATTAAGACATCAATTAAAAAAAATGTTGAGGGGCCAGCCCGGTTGCACAAGTGGTTAAGTGCGCACGCTCCACTGCGGAGGCCAGGGGTTTGCCTGTTCAGATCCCGGGTGCACACCGAGGCACTGCTTGTCGGGCCATGCTGTGGCGGCGTCCCATGTAAAGTAGAGGAAGATGGGCATGGATGTTAGCCCAGGGCCAGTCTTCCTCAGCAAAAAGAGGAGGACTGGCAGATATTAGCTCAGGGCCAATCTTCCTCACAAAAAAAAAAAAAAGTTGAGATGAGAGTTTCAAGGTTGTGTGGCTAGGTCATAGCAAAACACATTAAAATCTATTCTGGTCCATCTTCTGTTCTGTTATCCTACCCAACAACTGAAATTGAAGACACCACTCTTGGTTAGCTTCCCGCTAAATTTTTGGCTACAAAAATAGGAAAAGAATCTGATTTCTTTTCCAACTTCACCATGGCTCTAGATGATGCACCTCAGTTTTTAAATCAGAGGATAATGGAATAGGCGTGATTATGGATGTATTTCGGAGAGCAACAGGAGCAAAACAGTTCCATGGAGCCCAAATATCTTTTAAAAGCAATAATCTTTGCAGAGTCAGTAAGGAAACATAAGAGTCCCCCCAGACCATCCACATGGTCCAGCATCCAGGAACACCCAGCAGGAGGCCAACAACATGACCCAGAAAGGAGGCTAATTAAGGCACATGGGAGGAAATGAAGCTGGCCCCCTGCATCATCAATAACCAGTGTTTGTTCAAACAGCTGTAGCATTGAGAGAAGGAAAAGTGAAGAAAACTCCACTATCATAGTTGATGCCAGGAGAGGCAGGCTGTGGTCTCCTTGTTGTTCCACCAGAGGATATCTGCAACAAGCAGCCAGGCCTGGAAACGCAGAGTATTCAGTGGGGAGGTCAGCATTCAGAGCAAACGATATCAAGAGAGATTGGTAAGATGGGCCTGATGATTTCTACATGTGTGACTTGGAAGCAAAGAAAGACTGTTTTCAAATGCAAGACTTGTACAGCGACCGTATCTGTACCATGCGCTGAGGTGGCCAAGACAGCAGCTGAAGATGGACCATGGGCTCCTTGATCTAACTGGACAGACAAGGCAGCTCCACACCAACCATACTGACCACCAGAAACATCAAACCTCAGCACCAGGCGGGAGAAACAGCAGCGAGAGCAGGAGGAATCCAGCTGAGAAGAGCCTCCTGGGGGTGGGGAGTGGAGAAGGACTTTACTAAAGAGGGGAGGTCCTGACTCTCTTCCCCTTCCTGATCACCTCCTCTTGGGCCTGTGGGTCTTAACCTGATAGTTCACTTTGGACAATTATAGTATCATCTACTACTGACCTCTTTGTGTTCCTACTCAGGACTTACGGAAAAGTGGAGAACATGAATTCTGCTTCTGTGCCACCTCCTGGTGTCCCCAGCACTGGCCAAGGCTGTGTGGGAAGCTCTTCACCAACTCAACCTTAACACAAGATGATGGTTATCATGGTCTTGCTTGTAACTTTTCAGGCCCCCCATCTTCCTCTTTGTTAACATTATTCACTCTCATTTCTCTAAATCTTCATGATCCCATTCCCAACAAGCCCTGTGGAACAGCCTCCTTTCTCCCAAAACAACTAGTTTATTCATGTGCTTCAGCGACTCCTGCAACCACTGGGCTTTCTATTTACCAGCTCCCTTTACTCATGTCTTTGAATGATTCAGCTTCTGGATAATTGATGATTCATGCTTATCTATATGACACCAGTGAATCTCTTCACTCTTCTAACACACATTTAACTTGGACTTAAATATCCCGGTGAGCTACCCACAATATAAGGAAAATAACAAGGTTCTCTAAGAGCATCTTAATTTTCCCAAGACATATGGTAGGGTTGTTATCCTTAAGTATTATTGTAAGTGTTATTTAACAGTGCACTGGCTGCTGTGAAGAAATGAAGATGTGTTCCCTTCTCAGTGAGTTAACAAATTAAATCAGAAAAAAACCACATATATATGTATTATATATATGTTTTCTAAGATGTCAGAGAAAGCACAGCATGAAAAGAAACAAAATACTAAGGAGATTGATGATTCCTTTGTAAGAACATTTGAGGTACATGGAAGGGTGTGTGTTTCTGAGCACGTTTAATAAACCCAGGAACCCACCAGAAGGTACTTCTGAGACCCTTGTAGCGTTGCTTTGATTACTTAAACTGGCAGCAAACTAGTTCCCAAATGGAAAAGGTTTCCTTAACTCAGTTTAAACAGTCAATGTTAGTTGTTCTAATCTCTTTGAACAACCACTCACAGGTCTCTGGATCCCAGCAGTTACGCTCTGGCCATTCCCAGATGAGTCACACTTTGCTATACAGAGGCCTGTCTCTGAGCATGGGCTGTAACCTACACAGTCATTTGTCGTTCAGAAAGGAGTTAAGCTTCCAGTGTGCACAAGGCATTAGCAGGCCCTGGAGATACAGTGGTGAGCAAAGCAGACAAGATCTCAGCCCTAGTGGAGTTTACAGTCCAGTGGAATGGACACATTTACATGTGTACCTGCATGATTGTGTGCTAATTATACAGGCTCTAGAGGCAAAGTCCTATGAGAGCTCATGACAGGACCCAACCTAGTCTGGGAACGGAGGTGATCAGAGACGATTTCCCTGAAGATAGGATGATTAAGCAATGGTATGAGAGGTGAGTGGGGATTAATCGGAGAAACGGGAGGAGACTGAGGTTGGCAGCAGCTGGAAGCTTCTTACACAGAGAGGGTGACACATTTGAGGAAATGGATGATGGTCAGTGTGGCTAGAATGCCAGCAAGATTGGCCAGACGTGGGGCAAGAGAGCCAAACAAGGACCAGATCAGGCAGGGCCTTGTGGCTTACGTGAACAATTTTGAAGTTTATTCCAAGAACAATGGAGAGTCATTGGGGTGTGTCAAACTGTTGGATTTGTGATCCAGTAACTACACAAAGTGGAGCAAGCCTTGAATGTTGAAAGCATGTTTGCCTTTGGCTGATATGAAGAAATAGTTCTTCAAATATCTCTCAGATTGGTGTATGTCTTTTTACAAAAGAACCCTAAGATGTGATGCCTTTATCCTCTAAACAACCATCTGGAACCTCTGTTTTTGACTGCCCAGACAGGAAGTAAAGTGGGGTGAATCTGGTTCTGGTTTGGCTCTGGAGACAATAGAGCCCTCTTGTGTGCTACACGCCTGCCCTCTTGTGTCTCCTTCAGAGATCTACCACTTTGTAAGCCAGAGTTCAACAATGGAGCAACATGAGAGTACGAACCAGGGGAAAGGGGGTGGACTGGACCTGTGGGAAAAGTAATGCTAAGTCACAATGTGGAGGAGAGTAACGCTGTCTTCCTCACCCTCACTCCCCAGTACTCTCAGGACTGATGTTAAAAACTTGGGTTTTGCAGGTTAACATAGATAGCTAAGGAGTTTTGAAATAGATTAAATATCTGTTTGAAGTTAGCAACCTAAAAATTGACCAAATCCATAGAGATTACTGAAATCAACGTCTTGAGGCACACTTCAGTTTAGAGAAAGCTCAAAATTAAGAAGGAAACTTGCAGGGCCAGCCCGGTGGCTTAGTGGTTAAGTTCACACGCTCTGCTTCAGTGGCCCAGGGTTCATAGCTTCATGGGTTCAGATCCCAGGTGCAGACCTACACTGCTCATCAAGCCATGCTGTGGTGGTGACCCACAAACAAAATAGAGGAAGATTGGCACACCTGTTAGCTCAGGGACAATCTTCCTCAAGCAAAAATAGGAAGATTGACAACAGATGTTAGCTCAGGGCCAATGTTCCTCACCAAAAAAAAAAAAAGAAGGAAACTTGCTGTGGATCCTGGGCCACTGCTGCCTCCTCAGATCCATTCTGAGGACCATTTTCCCTCAACTAGACCTTTCTTTTTTTTTTTTTAATTGAGTTATAAGTTACATATGACATTATATTAGTTTCAGGTGTACAACATAATGACGACATTTATTTTACAACTGGAAGTTTGTACCTTTTGACCATTATTCCACTTGTGACAAAATGGTTGGACCTTGAGGGCATTATGCTAAGTGAAATGAGTCAGAAAGAGAAAGACAAACACCATCTGATCTCACTTACATGTGGAATCTGAAAACAAACAAACAAAAAAATTCAAACTCAGATACAGAGAATAAAGTGGTGGCTACCAGAGGTGTGGGGCAGGGAGTGGGTGAAATGGGTGAAGGTAGGCAAAGGGATTCCTCTCTTTCAGCCTCTGAGTATATCCTGTTTCCTCTCCCTCCTCCTGCCAGCCAACAACTACTCCTCCTCTGCCAGTCTATCTCCTACCTACTTTCTTTGCTCTCTTTTTATATTCTTATTGATTTCTTTGTGGAATGAAACTGAACACAGGGAAATGTATGAAGAAATTGTACATAATAATGTTATTTCACAAAGAACTTTGTAAGAGTCAGCTCCGTTACATGGTAGAATGAGTTCCCAAGGGAAATAATAAGAGGCCAATCACCCGAGTTATTTAAAAATCAACTGGAGAAATTTACCAAAGATGTGCTGGCAGGAAGGCCCCAGTATCAGCCATATTAGAATGAAGAAAATGATCCTAATAGGATTTTCCTCTCCTCATCTTACTTTTTCACTAGGCTGAATTCTTTAACTCGTACTGAAATCAATTATATTAAAGAGAAAGATTCACGCTTTCCTATGGCCAAATTCATGAGAAACTAACAAAAGCAGAATATGGGGATAATAAAGAATGTCTTCTTTGACTATCAAGGAACACCCTGGTTCCATGGGAGAGAATCAATGAGGGCTCTCATTCTAGGCCTGCTCTTGATTCTGTGATCAAAGGAAAAATTGTCTGGAAACAGGAGGGTAAGTTCTGCTAACATTTTATGGTAAAAACTGCCATGTTATTCATAGCTTCCTGCAGTGGCTGCATATAATTTTTGTCCATAAAAACGTAAAGTTTTATTCCCCAAAGAGCACCTGTTTTCCCGTTACATGTTTATGGCAACTTTTCTAAAGTCCATTTATTATTCTTTTATATACAGCCTTGCAGAATATTGCAGAAATATTTTCAAATTCAAATACGTGAAATATAAGCATTACTATATTGGGGCAGATCAATTTCCTTACCACCTAATACTCTAAGGTCCAGGGAAAAGCATTGTGGTTTTCTATATTGGCATCATCAGATAAACATATCCCTTGACTTTACCCAAAACTTCAGTGAAAAATCTACCATGATTTGGTAATCCGATAGTACCTCATACATAGAGCACTGGTACTTTATAAGCTCTTTCGCAAGTATCCACTCTTTCGATCTTCAATTTGGTTATTATTAAGTCTATTTTACAAATGAATATCTGAAGCTCAAAAGGGGAAATAATTTGCTCAATGAGTGACACAGAGCTAGCAAGGGCAGGCTGAAACACAATCCTGCATCTGTCTCCAAAACCCTGGATCCTTCCCATTCCACGACACTGCCCTTCGCAGGGCTTCTGGGAGCCTCAACCTAGAAACATGCAGATGATGTGTTTTAGATGCTGAGTGCATCCCCTATATATGCCAGACCAAAAACTACACATTCAAATATAGATGATGTATTAATAAAAATGGTGTTTTCATCAGTGGCCAAGATGCAATAGCTGCATATCTACTTTCAAACATTTTTCATTCACAGGGAAACAATCATGTGAACTAATTTGGACTTTATGTCTCTGGGTTGAAGGAATTCACCTGATTCCTAAGAATTGGATCCATTCTGCCTGTTCTCTTTGCAGAACCCTCTTCTCCCAGCCTCCTTAGTCAACCCTTTTACTCCACCAGTCCAGGGTGCCTACCAGTGTTCCCCTGGGCTTTGAGAAAGCAATGTGTTGGAGTTTCAGTAGTTTACTGCTGATTAGGTTTAACTGGAAGAGCGAGCAATGTAAACTCTCACAGTGTCTTGAGCAGGAGCTCTCTGTCTTCTGCAGCTGACTGTTTCTCTGCCAATTCCAAGGAACCATCAAAACCTGCAAAAACTTGACCTTAAGGATGGCAAGGAAGCAACCTTATGAACATAGAATTAATGCCCTACTAAAGCAGGCCTCAATAAAGACCTTAATAAGACCCACCACCACCCCTTGAGGGTAGGCAGGACCTGACACTCGCTTCTAACCAATAGAACATGACAAAGGTGATTGGACAACACTCCTTTCTGGCTGACTTGACGAAGTAAACAGCCATGTTGGGAAACCCCACCTGATAAGAAACTGTTGGTGGCCTCTAGGACCTGCAGACAGCCTCTAGGATCTGAGAACAACCTCCAACCAACAGCCAGTGAGGAGCTGGGGCTGTCAGTCCTACAACCATAAGGAGATTAATTCTGTCAATACAGCAATAGAAAATGAATACATCACATGAAGATACATTTACCTAGAGAATGAAATAACACTTGGGTGGGCCAGTTAGACATTGAGAGGGTACACAGACATGTTTTCAAAGATTTTTCTCAACAGCTAAATGGCCCTGGTTAAGTGGCTTTGTCTCTATACACTTTGATTACCACATCCTTTAGTTGCTGGAGGATTCAATGAGATAGTATGCGTAAATTATGTAGGCACCCCCTTCAACTCAGATGTCTTTGCTTCTTTCCTTTGGGTTTTAAAGCCAGCCATGACCCCAAAGGTCAGTAATGATCAGATTTCCAAGCTTGTTGACCAAGGTTTTGCTGAATGGTCCTCTGCCTCAGAAACTAGAGATATGAAAATATTGGAAAACACCAGCACTATACCTGTCCCCTTCCAAAACTCAAAATAAAATAACTGTTATTATCCCTTTGAAGTCATCTTCATGAGGGAGGGGAGTGTATTAGTTTTCTGTTGCTGCATAACAAACTACACCAATTTAGAGGCTTGAAACAACACCCGTTTATTATCTTGCAGTTTCTGTGGGGCAGAAACTGGGCATGGCTTAGTTGGGTCCTCCACGCAGAGTCTCACAAGACGGCAGTCAAGGTGCTGGCCACACTGGGGAAAGATATGCTCAAGCTCCCTCAGGTTGTTGGCAGGATCCCTTTCCTTGTAGTTATAGAACTCATAATGGCTTGCTTCTTCAGGGCAAGCAGGAGAAAGGGTCTCTGACCTCAGGGAGAGCCTCCAGGCCGCTTTTAAAGGTTTTCACCCCATCAAGTCAGGCCCACCCAGAATCATCTCCTTTTTGATTAACTCAAAATCAACTCATGTGGAGTGTTAATTACATCTCCAAAAATCTCTTCTTTTTTGTCTTATTCTGTTGACTAGAAGCAAATCACAGGTCTCACACACACATAAGGAGAGGGCATACAAGGGCATGGCTCATTGGGGTCTCCTGAGGACGTGTCCAAGGCAGGCAGCATGCAGTTCAAACTTTTTGATTGATGTCGATAGGCACTTTCAATTAGCCATATTATTTTATCAATTTTCATTTCCTTTAAGTACTTTCATTTAGCCGTTACTATTTTACCAATTTTTTATTGATGTTTTAATAGTCTATAACATTGTGAAATTTTGGGTTGTACATTTTTGTTTGTCCATCACCATATATATGTCTCCCTTCACCCCTTGTGCCCACCCCTCTACCCCCATAGCCCCTGGTAACCACAATACAGTTTTCTCTGTCCATGTGTTGGTTTATATTCCACATATGAGTAAGATCATACAGTGTTTGTCTTTCTCTTTCTGGCTTATTTCACCTAACATAATATCCTCCAGGCCCATCCATGTTGTTGTAAATGGGACGATTTTGTCTTTTTTTATGGCTGAGTAGTATTCCATTGTATATATATATACCACATCTTCTTGATCCAATCATCAGTCAAGGGACACTTGGGTTGCTTCCACTTCTTGGCTATAGTGAATAACGCTGCCATGAACACAGGGGTGCATAAGCCTCTTTGGATTGTTGATTTCAGGTTCATTGGATAGATTCCCAGTAGTGGGATAGCTGGATCATAGGGTATTTCTATTTTTAATTCTTTGAGGAATCTCCATGCCATTTTCCATAGAGGCTGCACCAATTTTCATTCCCACCAGCTGTGTATGAGTATTTCTGTTTCTCCACATCCTCTCCAACATTTGTTGTTTTTTGTCTTGGTGATCATAGCCATTCTAATGGGCGTGAGGTGATATCTTAGTGTTGTTTTGATTTGCATTTCCCTGATGATTAGTGATGTTGAACATCTTTTCATCTGCCTATTGGCCATCTGTATATCTTCTTTGGAGAAGTGCCTGTTCATTTCCTCTGCCAATTTTTTGATCGGGTTGTTTGTTTTTTTGTTGTTCAGTTGTGTGAGTTCTTTATATATTATGGAGATTAACCCCTTGTCAGATATATGTTTTGCAAATATTTTCTCCCAGCTGTCTGTTCATCTTGATTCTGGTTTCGTTTGTCTTGTAGAAGCTCTTTAATCTCACAAAGTTCCACTTGCTTATTTTTTCTTTAGTTTCCCTGGTCTGGGTAGGCATGTCATCAGAAAAGATTCCTTTATGACCAATGTCAAATAGCGTGTTGCATATATTTTCTTCTATGAGTTTTATAGTTTCAGGTCTCACCTTCAGGTCTTTGACCCATTTTGAGTTAATTTTTGTGAATGGTGATAGTGGATGGTCCACTTTCATTCTTTTGCGTGTGGCTGTCCGGTTTTCCCAGCACCATTTATTGAAGAGACTTTCCTTTCTCCATTGTATGTTCTTAGCTCCTTTGTCGAAAATTAGCTGTCCATATATGTGTGTGTTATTTCTGGGCTTTCGATTCTGTTCCATTGATCTGTGTGTCTGTTTTTGTACCAGTACCATGCTGTTTTGATTACTATTGCTCTGTAGTATGTTTTGAAGTCAGGGATTGTGATGCCTCCAGCTTTGTTCTTTTTTCTTAGGATTGCTTTAGCTATTCAGGGTCTTTTGTTGCCCCATATGAATTTTAGTATTCTTTTTTCTATTTCCATGAAGAATGTCATTGGGATTCTAATTGGGATTGCATTGAATCTGTAGATTGCTTTAGGTAATATAGACATTTTAACTATGTTTATTCTTCCAATCCATGTGCATGGGATGTCTTTCCATTTCTTTATGTCATCATCAATTTCTTTCAATAATATCTTGTAGTTTTCATTGTATAGGTCTTTCACCTCCTTGGTAAGATTTATTCCTACATATTTTATTCTTTTTGATGCAGTTGTAAATGGTATGCTTTATGTACTTTGGTGCTCCTATGTTGGGTGCATATATATTTATAAGTGATATGTCTTCTTGGTGAAGTGTTCCTTTTATCATTATATATTTCCCTTCTTTGTCTCTCTTAACCTGTTTTATCTTGAAGTCTACATTGTCTGATATGAGTATGGCAACACCTGCTTTCTTTTGTTTGCCGTTAGTTTGGAGTATTGTCTTCCATCCTTTCACTCTGAGCCTGTGCTTGTCTTTAGAGCTGAGACGTGTTTCCTAGAAGCAGCGTATTGCTGGGTCTTTCTTTTTAATCCATCCTGCCACTCTGTATCTTTTGATTGGAGAGTTCAATCCATTTACATTTAGGGTAATTATTGATATATGAGGGCTTAATGTTGCTGTTTTGTCACTTATTTTCTGGTTCTTTTGCATTTCCTTTGTTTCTTGTTCCATTTGTTTCAGACTGCCAATTCAGTTTGGTTGTTCTGTCTTATGACTCCTCTCCTTTTCTCTTTTTTTATCATATGTGATTTTGTTTTGATTATTTGTTTAGTGGTTACCTTGAGGTTTGTATAAAAAATCTTGTGTATGAGATAGTCCATTATCTGATGGCCTCTTATTTCCTTATACTAAGTCAATTCAATCATTTTCCTCTTCCCCTTCTAAGTCGTTCTTGTTATACCTTATTCTATCTTGTGTTGTGGGTGTGTGTTTACAGTGATGAGATTATACTTATTTTTGGTGAATTCCTTCCTTTGATCTTTGATTTTCATATTTAAGTGGTATAAAGATCTACTATTTTTCTGATTTTGTCTACCCATTTTTTTCCTTGCTCCAAGCTTTGTATTCCCTTTCTTTTCTTTTATTCAGGCCTGAGGGCCTTCTTGAGTATTTCTTGTAGTGGGGGTCTTGTGGCCATGAACTCTCTTAGCTTTTGTTTATCTAGGAAAGTTACTATTTCTCCATCACATTTGAAGGATATTTTTGCTGGATAGAGTATTCTTGACTGAAAGTTTTTGTCTTTCAGTATTTTGACTATATCATTCCAGTCTCTCCTAGCCTGTAAAGTTTCTGTTGAGAAATCCGCTGAGAGCCTGATGGGAGTTCATTTGTATGTTATTTTTTGTTTTTGTCTAGCTGTCCTTAATATTGTTTCTTTGTCATTGACCTTAGCCAGCCTTACCACTACATGTCGTGGACTGGGCCTTTGCCTGCTGACATATTTAGGCGACCTATTGGCTTCACTTACTGGTACTTCCTGCTCCTTCCCCAGATTTGGGAAGTTCTCAGCTATTATTTCCTTGAATAGTCTCTCTGTTCCTCTTTCCCTCTCTTCTCCCTCAAGAATACCTATAATTCTTATGTTACATTTCCTAATAGAGTCAGATATTTCTCAGAGACTTTCTTCATTTCCTTTTAGTCTTAGTTCTCTCTCCTCTTCCATCTGGAGCATATCTGTATTCTTATCCTCGATAATGCTAATTCTTTCCTCCATATTGTCAGCTCTGTTCTTTAAAGATTCCAGATTCTCCTTTATCTCCTCCATTGTGTTCTTCATCTCCATCAGTACTGATTGGTTTTTCTGTATGAGTTCAATCTCTTTTGTGAAGCAACTCCTATTCTCATTGAATTGTTTGTCTGTGTTATCTCATATTTTGCTGAGTTTTTTTATGATAGCTATTTTGAAATCTCTGTCATTTAGGTTATGGATTTCTTTGTCTTCAGGGTTGGTTTCTGGGTGCTTGTCATTTTCCTTCTGGTCCTGTGATTTCATGTACCTTTGCATTGTGGTTCCCGTATTGGCTTTGTTTTTCCTCATCCTGGAAATATCTGGTTGCAATTTCCACCTGCCGCCACCATGTGGGGGTTAAGGGCTGTGTAATCTGAGCCCCCTGTGCTCTGACCCAGCTGCTCACTGAGATCCACTGGCTGCTTGGTCTGATATGGTCGGCTGAGCTGCAATGTCTGGCATGCAGGGAGTGAGAGGCTCTCTCTTTTGCCTGCTGGGTCTCTGGCATGGGGGGCTTCTTGCTTGCCCCTCGTTATCCACTCTCCTGGGGTGCTCAGATGATGGTACCCCTGTAGCAGTTCTGAGTCCTCTGTGTGGGAGTTTCCCACTGGCTGTGAGTGCCCGAAGAGCTACAGTTTCCCCACTGAGGGCCGCCCCTCTCCCCTCTCTGGGAGCTGCACAGACTGGGATCGCTGATCTGATGGGGAGGGTGAGGAAGTCTCCTTACCTCTCCCCACTTCCTCCAGGGGCCCAGCACATTCCATTCTCAGATGTGCGGCAGTGTGGATCTTTCCAATCTTGCTTTTCGCTGTCTAGGAGTCCGTCGTTGGTCTGTGACTGTTCCTTTTGTTGTATCTTATCGGAGGAAGAGTTTACGGGAAAGCTCACTCCACCATGACACTGACGTCACCCTTCTATTTTACCAATTTTTATTATCTTTATGACAAGGAGCTATATCTCATACATATTGCCAGGTGCTTCTCTACTAGATGTCAGCATCCTAATTAGGCTACATTTGGGCACACACTGATTTCTGTCCTTATTTAATACATAAACCCCAATTTATAGGTGAACCAAATGGATCTTACAGTGCCCTGGCTGCTAAGTCTTATAACATTTAAGTGTTATTTAATCTTGCAAGAGGCTAATCTTAGGGTCTGCAACCACTGTGCCTAAGAGTGACTTGAATCTCCCGTAATAGACCATATCCACATGGCTCACGATAAGTATTTTTCCCACAGTCCTCCCTGCCAGCATGTCTCCATTCTCCATTCTTGAGCATGAGCAAGGATTGTGGGCACAATGGGATCAAGAGACCAGGACTGACCACGGGACTCTCTCAAGGTTCTTTCTTCACTTTCACTTTTAAATTTAACTTATTTGGGTTAAATACTTAAGTGTTCTAGACATACCTCACAGCCTTAATTCCCAGTCTACCTAACCGAGAGTCAGAATAGGAGTCTCCCCTCTATCCAAAACTAGTCAATAGAACAGATAAAGACAAATACCACATAGTATCACTTATATGATGAATCTAATGAAAAAAAAAAAAGGTCAAACTCATAGAAACAGAGAGCAGAAAACTGATTGC
The DNA here is from genome assembly GCF_020826845.1 of Diceros bicornis minor. Lineage (NCBI taxonomy): Eukaryota > Metazoa > Chordata > Mammalia > Perissodactyla > Rhinocerotidae > Diceros > Diceros bicornis. Next base: position 73,657,876 of record NC_080745.1, read on the forward strand.
CAGGAGCTAGGAGATGGGGGAAATAAGGAGAGTTTGGTAAAAGGTACCAACTTTCTGTTATAAGATGAATAAGGTCTGAGGATCTAACATAGGACATGGTGACAATAGTTAATAAACACCATATTGTATAATTCAAATTTGCCAAGAGAGTAGAACTTAAATGTTCTCACCAAAAAAAAGAAAAAAGGTAAATATATGAGGTAATGGGTGTGTTAATTAACTCGATGAGGGGAATACTTTCACAATGTACACATATGTCAAATCATTACACTGCATATTTTAAATATCTTACAATTTTGTCAGATTAAAGCTGGGGGGAAAACTAGTCAATAGAGTACACACTATTTGATGCTTTTATGACTTTGGGAGGTAATAAAATTAGGGAGATAAATTAAATCAACTTTACTGTAACTCACCATCTAATATTCTGTGAGTCCGAGAGTCTAAACATTTTTTAATACCTACTGTATGCCTTCTTCCATGAGTTTTATGGAAAGTAAACATCCCTAGTTTGGAGTCACTTTAGTAGAGCTCACTTACCCCTGTGGATAGGCTCCAGCAATGAGGTCCTTGCATAGGCAGTCTGAGAAAGGACAAAAGATGAAGTGATTGTGCAAGTCTGGAAAGATCCTCATCAGCTTCTTGCCCAGAAAGCAAGTGCAAAAGAATGCTTGGGCATACCAATCCCACAGAAGAAATATGGGCACGGCAATAGTCCTTGTTTTGACAAACAAAACTAGTCAATGAACTGGAAGAGCTGAGTATGATTTATGCGGAAGCTGAAACCTCCTTCCCAAGTCAAAAGTATCTTCGCCACACACTGGCCCGTGTCTTTTATTCAACACGTATGTCCTGAGCAGCCAGTCTGGGCCAGGAACTAGATGAGGTTCCAGGGCTTCCACGATGTGCAAGACACGGGCCCTGCTCTCAGTGACCCTGGTGATACTCCTGGGAAGGAAAAGTATATTCCCAAAAAAGTTAACACGTTGAGCTTGATATGTTGGGAAAACCCGGGACCATATTCCAACTCAGTGGTTTACCAACTGTATAACTTGAGAACTATTAAGTCACTCATCCTCTGAGGACAATAATAGTACCCACTTCCTTGGCACATTGTAAGGATAAGTAAAGCATCTCATACAGTGCCTAGCATAAAGAAGTTTCTTTTCTTTTCCTAATCACAACCCTTTTTCTCTGAAGATTCTAGGAGAGAGCGGGCAAGGAGATGTCAGAACCTAGGACAGGTATAATTAGACATGGAGGTACCTGGGAGACCAGACCTAGGCATAATATAAGTTATGCAGCATTCAGGGCTGTGCAAGAATTTGTTTGGCTGGAGCCCTGAAGGGAGGACTGAGGGTCATTAAATTCCAACTCACAGGCATCACTGCAGAACTAACAGCAGCTAGAGAACTTCTGAGACTTTGAGTGAGTTCAGCAGGGGCTTTTTTGGCAAGAGTCCTTGCCTTCTGGAAGATGCAGTCAGGGCTCTGGGGTTTATTTTAGGTTCATCTTATTTTTCTTGGTGCTTTATGTTTCTTTCACATGCTCTACTGCCTGGGAATTGGGCTGGCTTATGAATCCGGGAGTTAATGTCCTATATTTTCATGAAGCTGGGAATGCATTTTCCTTAGGGAAAACAGGTTGGCTGGCCATAACAAGTATTATATTTCAGGACAAAATGGAAATGGTGTGAATTCTAAGGATGGAATTCACAGGCAGGGATCTCTGTGGGAGAGGGCAAGGTCTCAGGAACGGCCCCCTCCCCCTGCCCAGGGAAAAGGCCAAACTCTATCTTCTGATGACCTGATGTGACCACTTAATTGAAACTCAATTGGGTTTGAGGTTCAGAGCCTCGGGCTATTTGATAAATAGCTGAATCAGGAGGCCATAGAAGCCTACGAGCATCTCAGCTGTTACTTAGGGCAAAATATGGAGGCAAACAGGGAAGAAAGAGGAGTCAAACTATGTTTAATTCAAATTAGAGGAAATCTATTATTTTTTACCGTTCAGGACCCCCTCACCCTTCCTTAGGTAAAACAGTAGTCTAAGCTCCCTTTAGTAGGTCACCCCTCCTACACTCTCAGTCTCCGGGTTTTGGATAGAGTTGACCTCAGGCACACTTCCGAGGGTGGGTACTAAAGAGTCTGAGTCACTGGTTCTCAAACCTGGGTGCACAATGAAATCACCTGGAGGGTTTTTAGAAAATACTAATGCTTGCATTCTATCCCCAGATATTCTGTCATAATTCTAGGGTGTGGAAATAACATAAATATTTTTTAATAACTCTAGGTGACTCTGGTCAGCCGTGGTGGTCTAATGGTTAAGAGTCAGTGCTCTCACTGCTGTGGCTCAGGTTTGTTTCCCATCAGGGAACCACACCACCCATCTGTCGGTTGTCATACTGTGGCGGCTATCTGTTGCTGTGATGCTGAAAACTATGCTACCAATATTTCAAATACCAGGAGGGTCATGCATGGTGGCCAGGCTTCAGTGGAGCTTCCAGACTAAGACAGACTAGGAAGAAGGATCTTACCACCCACTTCCAAAAAAATTGGCCATGAAAACCCTACGAATAGCAGCAGAGCACTGTCTGATAGAGCACCAGAAGGTAAAAAGATGGCACAAAAAGACCAGGCAGGGTTCCATTCTGCTGTACACAGGGTCACTAGGAGTCAGAAACTTGACAGCACTAACAACAAAGGTGACTCTACTGCGAAGCCAGAATACAGAGCCACTGGTTGACCTTATCAGCATTCGTATCCTCCTGGCTGGCTATAGTGATTGCTTCAGAGACAGGAATTCAATCTTACTTAATACAATGAGACCCTGAACCTAAACATTTCCCTGTTTGGAAGGAGGAGGAGAAGGAGACAAAGCTCTCTCTTTCTAGCTGGAGATGAAGGTAAGGTGATATAAGGTTTGGAGATGCTGTGACCCTGAGGAGCATAAGAATGAAGCCAACACTTGGAGGAACCCAGCCCTGAGGAGAGAGATGGAGAAATGTGGGTCCCGCTGACAATGTTCCAAACCATACCTGAAGCAACAATAGCCCTGGACTTTGCAGTTCTATGAACCAGTACATTCCTTTTTGGCTTGAGATGATTGGGGTGGGAGGTTGTTTCTTGTTTTCTGTTACTTGCAACAGGAATTGTCCTAACTAACAGACCTCCACTGGCAAACTCAGACCAAAAGTCTAGTTTCCCAGATTTTCTTCACAGCAACATAGATCAATCAGAGATATAGATCTTTTGGGGCTAGAAAGAACCCATTGTGTTTCTAGTCCAACACTCTTACTTTATGGATTAAGGTCTACAGCACTTTGGAAAAGGGCCCACGAGTAGGTGACAAGCTATATGTCAAGATCAAATTTCTTGACTTGAAGTCAAGTGATTTTTTCCGCTACACCATACTACTTCAATAATACATTAAGAATCTATTAGACAGTGATTTTTGAGAACCAGCTAGGTGTTCAGTCGTATAGGTTCTTTCCTGCAGAGGAATAAATAAGTGAGTAGATAGATAGATAAATAGTCAGCTATCCATTAGAAGTAGGTGTGGTTCCCATTCTCAAAGGGTTCATATTCAACATCATAAATTCAAAAGTATCTATTGAATATCTATTATAAATTCCCCAGCCTAGCTGAAGACAGGAGATATGAACATAGGATTAGTGAGTGGTAAATCATACAGACTTGGAGTCATTCACAGCCCACCTATTACCACTTACTTACTTTTGACCTCAAATGATAGACTTAATTTCTTTAGTTTCTCTATTTCCCCACCTTAAAATTTAGTTAATATATGCCTTTATGTGGCAAAGATTCAGTTAAATACCTTAGGTTTGAGTGCTTAATATCAAATCTACTGAAGTATTATTCAGTAAATGAATTCATATTGTTGTCATTACATGAAAAACTATACAATAAAATGCACAATTTAAATATCACAGCTGGCACTCTGAAATATCTCAGCACAAAGCACTGTGTGGTAAGTGATGGATGCACGGCCTTCAGAGTTTCCAAATCATCAGCCTATAGGGAGAATCAACCTGGCAAGCATGTTTTGCGTGATCCACACAGTGTTTTAAAAAACATTCAAATTATTTTCCAACACCTAAGCCTTGAGCATTTTACATAAAAATCTAGATTTCTCTTTTCTCTTGACATATCTGAAGATCCGAAAGTCCAGGGGCTGCACTTCAGCATTTCAACAATGAGTTGGAGTTGAGCAGCTTCGGTCCAGCTCAGAAGGGCCGCCCCCCCCACCCACCCCGTGTCACAGGCAGTACTTCTTTGTATTTTTTGTTCAGCCCTTGTAGGCTTTGAAGTTTTGGAACTCAAATCAACATTTAACAATGATGTGCTTGGAATCCCCACTTCCACGCTATGCTAACGTATGTTTCAAACACACACACACACACACACACACACACACACACACAGTCTCCTTGGTAACATACATTGGGAAATGCTTCATAATAAATCCTCAGCCACCTGGAGAATCACAATTCACTTAGTGTTCTAGAAACATTACAAGAAATAAACTTGTTCAGATTGTTTTAACCTGGTATTTCTTAAATATATTGGACTGTAGAACATTTTCTCCCAAAGAAGACCTGGTGGCACTATCTGCACTGGCGTTTTTTGGAAGACAGCTGGAGATTATTGGAATGGACTTTAAAGGGCCTGTGTGTTCATTGGAAGACAGGGTTCATAAGTAGTGTATGTCATGATCTTGGCCCAATGTGTAGAGATACTAATGTGTCTCCATACTAAGTCTTCAGAGTAAAGTTAATAGACAATCTAGGAGTGAAGGGAAGCTGGGGAAATGGTATATATGAAGAGAAATACAAGACAAAGGAATATATTCTGGTCTCTCATTTAAAAAAAAAAAAGGAGAGGGTTTGGGGAATTAAGCCAAGTAAATTTTTGCTGCCATTTCTTGAAGAGGAACAACTCCATGATAACAACACCCAGACAGCAAAAGCCACACTGGCACTGAAACAGAATCTCCACTTCAATCTGCTGTTTGTTTGGTGTGTCTTTGCTTTTTCTCCATATGCTACATTATGACAACTTAATAGCAGATTTTCCTTTTTGTAATAAATAGACTGGAGAATTTGACTGCAAGTCCACTTTTCTTCAGCAAACTGAACTCAGAACAATCAGTAAACTTCCAGTTACATGGGCCAGCAGATAAGTCCTCTGTTTACTGGCCTCCATCACTCAGAGGAGATTGGTTTTGCTCAGCGCCATGGACTTGGCTTGGTGAGTTATCAAATATTACTAAGTGCCAATGATTTATGGCCAGATTAATTTGGCAAAGCTTAAATCTTTCATTTTATAAGGTAGTTATTTTTGTTTTGAGTACTGAACAAATACATGTTAACTAGAGAAAACTGAAAAGTATAGACAAGACAGACAATTAAAAATCAATTAGAGGTAGTATTAAGGGCTAATATTTTGATATATTCCCTACAAATTCTTTTCCAAAGAATATTTCACATATATACACCATTCTGTGTAACATGAATTTTTAACCCCAGAGTTTAAAAGACTCTATAAAACAATTTTTTTATTTATTCAACTATCCCAATGCCCATCAACAGCAGAATGAATAAATTGACTTATTATATTCATAAAATAAATACTATATACAACGACAATGAATTCTCTGAAGTTTCACGCTATAGATAAATTCCACAGAAACATAACATTAAATAAAGGAAGCCAAACACAAAAGAGTACACACTACACGGCTTCTCTTAATATTAAGTACAAAAATAGACAAAACTAAAGTTAGAAGTCAGGATAGTGCTTCCTCTTTGAGGGGTGATACCTGGAAGGGTATTTAAGGGGTCTCCTGGGGTGCTGACAGTGCTCTGGATGTGAGTGTGGTTACACAGATGTTTCAGCATACAAAGATTCATTCATCTGACACTTATGAGTGCCTGTCTGTATATATTTATATATATAATATTTTAATAAAAATTTTAATTTTTTAAAGTTTCATAAGCCATTATTTCAGAACCTATATGGGACATCTGCCTGCAGCCAACCATAGTCGTTGCTTTCTGCTCCCTCTTCAAGACTGAATATTAAGAAATACTGCCTTTTTAGAAAAATTGAATGAAGGCATTAAAAACATCAGTACAACCAAGAAAACAACAACAAAAATTCTGTGGCCCCTCCAAACACTTAAGATGATATTAGATTTTGTAGGATTTATGTTTTTCTACACCTACCTTCCTAAGTCTTCAAAATAGCCTAGCTTTTCTTTCCAATTTTTTTATTGTGGTAAAATGCACAAAACATAAGATTCATAATAAAAGTAGTAAGTGGAAATATAGTTGAAATATATATAACTATACCTGTTAAGGACCTTTTTAACAGTATTTTTCCAATTACTCCCTCCTCTCCTTTGTGCTATCATTGTCATATATTTTAATTTTAAGTATGCCATAAACACACAAAGTTTTGTTACTATTTTTTCTTTAAACCTGCATGTGTCATTTGGAGCAATTAAACATAAGTAAAAAATTTTTTAATAAGAAAAAGACTGAATAGTTTTTCATCCCCTCTCTCTTATTTCTCTTCTTCCTTTTTCTCAGCCACCATCACCATCATCATCTAATGCAGAATAGATTTTACTTAGTCAATGAACTTGATCACAGATCAAATCTAATTGACAGGTTCTTAAAATGTCTTTTAATAGAGTTATTTTTAATGGTATTCTGGACTATAGGTGGAGGTAAGAAACTCCCTATCTTGACCATAATTTTCTATTTCTTTATCATGTAATAAATAATTTCTGAGTCATGGCCATAAATAAAATTAAATTCTCTATAAAATGTGCTATTATCTAGAAGCTGTAAATTTTTCTCTGGTTGTTTTTAAATATACAGTTCTACATAGTATTGGAGCCAGAGGTAAATAACTTGACCCTCTTGTTTTATTTGAGCAGACACGTCACAAAGAAGATGTGTATTGGGAACAGCCAATAAGCACATGAAAAGATGCTCAACACTATTAGTCACCAGGAAAATGCAAATAAAACCATACTAAGATACCACTCCACATGCACTAAAATGACTAAAATTAAGACTGACACATATGTGGAATCCAAAAAAGGGGGGAAAAAAACCAAACTCATAGAAAAAGAGATCAGACTTACAGTTACCACAGGCAGAGGGTGGGAGGATGGGGAAGGTGATCAAAAGATACAAACTTCCAGTGACAAGATAAATAAGTACTAAGGATATAATGTACAACATGATGACTATAGCTAACAGCACTGTACAGTATATAGGAAAGTTGTAAAGAGAGTAAATTCTGAAAGTTCTCAAAACAAGGAGAAAATATTTTTTCCCTTTTTTTCTTTTCATCTTTCCTTTCTTTTTGTTGTATCTATATGAGAAGATGAATGTTAGCTGAACCAATTGTGGTAGTCATTTCATAATATATGTAAATCAAACCGGTAAAAAAGAAAGACTGACATCACCATACGTTGGTGAGGATATGGAGCAACTAGAACTCTCATGCATTGCTAAGGGGAATGTAAAGTAGTATAATCACTTTAGGGACCAGCTGGCACTTTGTTAAAAATTTAAATCCACACTTACCATATGATACAGCAATTCTACTGCTAGATACTTACTTAAGAGAAATGAAAATGTATGTCTACAAAAAAAGACTTTTGTTCATAGAAACTTTATTCATAATAGCCAAAAACTGAAAACAACCCAAATGTCCATCATCATGTAAATGGATAAACAAAATGTGGTATATTTATACAATGGAATACCATACAGAAACAAAAAGGGAAGAACTACTGATATGCATAGCAACGTGGATAAATCTCAGAAACCATATGCCGAGCAAAAGAAGCCAGAAACAAGAGTATGTACCTTATTGTTGCATTCACTTAAAATTCCTGAATAGGTAAAAACTAATCTATAGTGACAGCAAGCAGTGGTTGCCTGGAGCTAGGGGTAGGGAGCTTTGAGTGTAAAGGGCGTGAAAGCATTCTGGAGGGTGATAAAAGTGTTTTATATCTTAATTGTGGTGATGGTCACATGGGTATATATATTTGCCAAAACATTAACCTGTGCACTTAAAATGAGTGCATTCCATTGTAGATAAATTAACTCTCAATAAAGTTGGTTTTTAAAAAAAACAAAAATGAAGAGTCAGCTGCAAGGGCAAGAATACTTTTTCCCCTTTAGATTAATTCCCATTTCTCATGTGGTATTGATCCTCCCAGAAGACACTGTACTGAATGTGCTGATAAGCCCGTGTTCTGAGCTGGTAGTTTCCTATTAGTGACATCCAACTGTCACAAGCAATGCCTGAGAGGTCCCTGAGATGATCCTTTAAATAGGTCTTAGGTCCTTGTGGCTATAAAAGTTGGAAGGATGGCAGCTCCTGCCTTCCAGTCCCAGGGGATGAAGATGGCATTCTGATTTAAGGACCAAGTAATTTCCTTGTCAGCATAACCAATGTGTTCTCCCAATGGCTGCAGCCACAGGAGACTTGCTCTTTGGCCCCTAGCTGTGAGCAGACCTTCTCTGAGTTTGTTAGAGCCATACAGAGAAAGCTGGCAAATTATGCACAGGGACACCAGAGGCGTTATATATTATTTTTGCCACATAGTTCTAGCACTTGTCACATCTAGTAATCCTCTATAATTCACGCATGCTTCTAAAATGGCAAACAGTTATTCACCGAAGCCAGCAGAGGTCTAGCAATTATAAAACTAATTACTAAGACCAAAAAAAAAAAAGAAATAGTGAATAAGTATTCCCCTTGCAGTTTTTTTCTCCAACTTGTTATCAAGAAGCAAGTAGCTTAGCCAACCTCCACTATGAGGGTCATCATCTGCTTTTAGAAAAAAGAGCCATATCTGGAAAGGAATGTTTTCCTGAATGATTTCCACCTAAATTTGTCAGAGATGTTAAGAAGCAGTGTGGCCAGGAAGAAATAAATCAAATAATGAAGGATACGTTCCTGAATTCAAGGATTTACTAAGAATTCATGGAAGTTTGCTGTACCCTTAACTTTCTCATCAACAAACAACATTCAGATCAGAATACTGTGGAATAAGGGAAGGAAATGTGGGTTTGTTTGAGGGGGAAATGAGAGGAGCCATCTACTTCAACTTTGTTTAAAACTCATAAAGTTTGGAAGCTAGAAAGAACCCTAGAGTCGTCTAGCTCTGAGGTTCCCAACACTGGAGGAATGAGGCGAAAATGCCCACGGGGACTAGGAGTCAAGGGCAAACATGGTTCAGCTTCCAAGATAATTCAGTGCCCTTAGGTTTCCTACAAACACATTATTATATAGAAAAACTAACACAGATATACTATCAAGTCAAATGAGCGATTTGCCTGAATTTTTAAAAGTGGCATTGTCAAAAAACTTTATTGATTGCAGCAGTGGCTTTCGGTTGTGCTCTAAACCCAAACGCCTTGTCTCTCCTCTGCCCCCAGGCGTAGCCCAGTGGAATGGCAGAGAATCACAGAGTGAGCTGCCTCTTCACCAAATTCTGTGATGATAAGGAGGACCCAGGACATGAAAGGGACTTGTCCAGGCCACACGGTGTCCAGAGGAGAGTCAGAGCTGGGATCCACTTTCTCCTCCTCCAGGGCTCCTCCTCTGACCTGCAACAGGGCAGAGGGGCTGCTGCAGGGATCACAGTGCAGAACCTGGAGAGAGGAACCTGCCTGACCCCACCAGCTCCAGCCTGGCCTTTGGAGTAAAAACAGATCACGGGCTGCTCTTTCTCAGGAGAAGTCAGCCCCTGGGTTATTGGTGCCTGGTCCTCCTCTGGGAGCCAGGTCTCATCCCTTCCCATCCCGGTCTCCACCTGTCTGCAACACTCTCCACCTAAAATAGAGCCAAGTACCCTTCTTTCCGTGTGGGTGGTGTTTAAGAGAGCTCATTCATTCACTCCTTTGTTCATTCCTTCACTTTTATTCTGTGCATGTTCATGGAAATACAGAGCTAAGGAAGCCAGCCAGCACCTCTCCCCTCAGGGAGCTTGCAGTCTAGCCCAGCAGGAAGGTAGCGAGAACCAGTGTACTGCGTTCCCACGACACACAGTGTACAACCTCCTCCCCGGTCCTTCCTGCCGCAGGAGTCTTAATGACAAAGAAAACTATCCATCCTGCCCACACCCAGCAGCTGGGGTTACTCTGCCCTGTCTCCCTGGCAAGAAAAAGTAACAGCCCCTTTTTGGCCCTGCCTCCACTCCCATAAAATATATCCACAACAAACAATGGAACTGAAGTTCTAAAAATGAATCATTTTGGTAAATATTTGCCTGTGGACAACGAAGCCTCCAGCAAACTTTGGGAAAACAAGTCCTAGTGCTAAGACTGAGACTCAGATGTGTTTGTGTGTCCTGAGGACAATGTTTCCCTTATTTCTTGGTGGTATCTCCTCCCCTCTGCCTCCCACCTGTGTCCATGTGAGGGCAGGATGGAGATTAAGGCCAGCCATCCTGACCAGCAGTAACAAAGGGTGGCCCGGGGGTGTCCCAGCCAAGCAGCTTCCTTTCCCTGGCTCCTTCCATGACCAAACCCCTTTCTCTGGTCTTCCTGATGCCTCATGTTCCCTTACCTCCTGTGGAAGGAGCAACCACCACGAGCAACCCTGGTCTTCCCCTGGACCTTCTAAGAAGCAGAAGACCCTGGATGTCAGAGGCCGACATGTAAAGTCTAAGAGTAGTGGCAGAATCAGTGTTTGCAAATACAATTTTTGACAGGTAGATTTTGTTTCAAAGCATCACTCTATCTTGCCACTCACTACATCTCTCCATACTCTACTTTTGTAAAAAATGGCAACACTTCCCATTTTGGCTCACGATGAGATGGGATTTTCTTTTTCTGCCAAGCTGCTGAGGTCAGAGACGTGGATTTTCAAAGACTGGGATTGACAGACACCAGCTGGGTTTAGGAGCAGCTGTGCAGTTTCTCACATAGATTCCTCCTGTCCAGTTGGGAGATTATGAAAACATTTGATTTGTGCATAATTCATTACCAGATACTTTATTTTATTTTATTTTATTTTATTTTATTTTATTTTATTTTTTGTGAGGAAGATCAGCCCTGAGCTAACATCCATGCTAATCCTCCTCTTTTTGCCAAGGAAGACTGGCTCTGAGCTAACATCTATTGCCAATCCTCCTCCTTTATTTTTTCCCCAAAGCCCCAGTAGATAGTTGTATGTCATAGTTGCACATCCTTCTAGTTGCTGTATGTGGGACGCGGCCTCAGCATGGCCGGAGAAGCGGTGCATCAGTGTGCGCCCGGGATCCGAACCCGGGCCGCCAGTAGCGGAGCGCGCGCACTTAACCGCTAAGCCACGGGGCCGGTCCACTACCAGGTACTTTAATACTTACAATTCCTCTTGATCCTTGCCACAATTCTGTGAGAATTTTTCTTTTTATACCAGGAAGAAACTTATTCAACCAATAATTACTAAATGTCCTCCAAGTGCGATCACTGTGCTGTGGATATAATGTTGAGCCAGACACACTTCCTGTTTTTAAGACGCTTAGAGTCTGCTAGGCAGGCAGCAAGTAGACAAATGATTGTAATACTGTGATACATGAACCCCATTACCACCATACTGTCTTATATGCATGGTATTAATACGTGTTGATGATCGTCCTTGGTCATCTGCTCCACTTGGAGAGACCAGGGGAAGATCAAATGAAGTGATGCTCTGGCAGAAACTTGACGGAAGACAATTTACCAAGTAGATGGACCTTTGAGGGAAATACAAGAGAGCATTCTCCACAAAGGGAATAGGGTATGCAGAGATCTGGCAGCATTAATTTACAATATGGTGTGTTTTCAGAACTTTATAGTGGGAAGGGGTGAAGTGACTTATCCAAGGTCCTGAAGCTGTTTAACTGCAAGGCTTGGGGTTAAGGAGAGTTTTCTTTGCACAGCATCTGTCTCCCCAGGTGTGAGAGGCCAGGCTCTCTAACACAGTGAGCTTTCTGAGCGGAATTCTGCCTGACCAATTGCCCTCCAAGTGGGTGCTCACGGCAAATCATCTCTGTTATTCTTGATTTCAAGCTGCATCTCTTTGGACAAGCCATCTCTATACACTGGCAAACTGCAATAGGTATGATCATAGTAATAACATAACAAGAATAATCAAACACTATTGAAACAAAAATGTACCAATTTAGGCTAGGCTTCAGCTACTGTAATGTGAATGTAAGTTTATGCACATTCATGGAAGCTGTGGTAGACTGCCCTCTGCAATCTGGTTTTGTTTGGCAATTTGCCTCCCCTTTCCCCGATGCTCAGTATTGAAATTGAGGGAAACCAACTCACTTGCTACAATCTGAGCCTATGCATACTAAGGTAAGGCTGAAATCATAATGGACTACTAATTGATCATTCCCTTCTATCCACTTTTCACTGGCAAGACCAGATTGGGTTTGAGTAAATAAGCTTCATGCAGTCCAGCAACTTGGTCCCTATATCACTTTCCTAAGCCTGCCTGGATACTACATTCCCCTGCCCCTTGTCAGTTGGTCCCATTCCAGCGGCTCTGGTAATGTTCAGATTCTTGAAAGCAGACGGTGGCTACCACTGATTTTCTCTACAGAAAGAAGCAAACTGATCGGAAGTGGGGGCTAGATGATTTTTTTTTTTATAATTTTATTTATTTATTTTTTCCCCCAAAGCCCCAGTAGACAGTTGTATGTCATAGTTGCACATCCTTCTAGTTGCTGTATGTGGGACGCGGCCTCAGCATGGCCGGAGAAGCCGTGCCTCGGTGAGTACCCGGGATCCGAACCCGGGCCGCCAGCAGTGGAGCACGCACACTTAACCGCTAAGCCACGGGGCCGGCCCTAGATGACTTTTTTTGAGGCTGTCATATTTGCATATCAAGGACATTGGGCTTACTTTGATGGTGTGTTTATTTGAGATGGCTTGGGGAAAGTTGATGGCAAGGTGAAATTAGAACTCCCATCTCATCCCCCATACCACTAGCAGGAGACCCTTCATTGGGAGGGCTGCTTTGCTCTTCTATACCCATTTTAAATTCCGTATTCCCCAGGTAGAATTCCTCTCTCCATCTCCACAGGTACTAGGATTACTTAGGTTCATGTATCTTTTCTCTATTCCATAGTGAGCTCTTAGAGGAGAGAGAGTGACATAGTTCTCTCTGCCTCCCACATGTATATCAGAGGTTCAATAAAACCTGGGCAGCTTGTCAAAGGCAGATACCAGTCAATTATACCTCAGTAAAGCTGGGAGGAAAAGGCAAAAACCAAACTAGTAAGAAGATTGATGTAGTCAGGCTATTGCAATAAAAAAAGAACACACAGATCCCAAGATCAGAACGTCTCAGCACGGTGCTTTTGCCTTAAACTTTTGTGGAAAGGGGAGGAGAGTAAATAATTGCAGACAAGGTGATTTACAGTTGGGGTTGTTTTGCAAGCAGGACAAGTCTTGATCAGTTATCAGACCAGGAAATGTTTTTCTCTGTGGTTAGCTAGTTTCAGGGGGACAAACAGTCCTAATCTCAGCTATTCAATCATGAGACAAAGAACAGGAAGCTGGAGGGGCTGTGTCTAGCCTAGTCAGCAGGTTCAGACAAAAGGGGAAACATCTGTGTTTGACCTTGACACCGGTGAATAAGGGAGCCACCCCCAAGCCTTGTGAGAGTCATGAGAAAGAGTGCACTTTAAGTCTTATCTAAGTCACATGGGGAAGAGTAGTTCTTTGTGGTAAACTGTTCATTGGGACACAAAGGTCAGGGGGATTTCTTAACTGTCACTGTTTTCTCGGAGCACAGGACTCAGGTGAAGTTCAACATTGTCCGAGTGAATGAAAGCAAATGTGCCATAGTCTTCTCGAGTGTGAATATCCTGCACTCTCTCCATCTCTCTCTTGCTGAGCCTCTCTTTCTCTCTCTCTCTCTCTCTCTCTCTCTCTCTATATATATATATATATACATATATCTATATATTTATGTCAGTGTCCTCTTCAAAGAAAGGTTGTCCTTGCTCTCTCTCCCTGCCTCTGCTCTCTATTTGTGACCTACCCAAATGGAGAACTAGAAAGAGAAGATAGAAACTTCCAAAGGAACAAATTGCCTTTAAGGTAATTAGACTTTAAAACTTGCAATATAAAGAGTACACTGGCAACTTTTCCACCAGAATTGAAGATGTAGGAAGCAATGAAAATAAAGTGTGCTTCTGCACGTGTATTGAGGTAATGGTGGTGACCAAAGGGGTTGTGATCTGAAGAGATGTTGTCAGGGAAGTTATTAAGATTTGGTTTGATCCTTGCTTGCTCTGCAGTGGTGTGTTACTCAGCATCCCTACAGCTCGGTGGAGCTGAAACTCTGTATCCAGGCTGTTTCTGAACCACCAACCTCTCCCTGAGGTTCACTGGGTCAGGGCCCCTTGAGGAAAGAATGATGCTGCTCGGGAATTGACTTTCTTTCTCCCTACACATTTCCTCCTCAGAACACGGAGCTTTGGCCTATGTGTTTCTAGCCAAGACTGGAGAGGAGAGAGTTAGGGGGCTTAGGTCAGAAGGAAAAGAGTTGTAAGGCGAGGAAGTTCTTTGAAAAACAAGCTTTATTTGAAGTCTGGGAAGAAATTCTAGTTGCTTCTCTTCTTTTATTTTTCATCAGTTTGTTTATCCCTAATAAACAGTAGATGAGCAGTTCTGGGAATAATTATTTAAAAAGAAAAAAAGGATAAGCCAGCTTGTACAGAAATCCCTAGCTTGTTATATTTGATGGGGTGCCATGTTTTATTTGGTTCTCATACCCTGTTACCTACTGTAGTTTTGGGCATGTAGTAGATGCTAATAAATAGTGATTAATTTGCTGAATTGCCTTTTAATGGTGTTTATCATTCCTCTCTCATTAGGGGATATAGCTATACCTCCCAACATTTTTGTGTAGCTTGTCAAAAAGTGGCAATGTTTGAATCAACCATCCTGGTTTATCTGTTTGTGGTATTTTTAAGAAGCTGTCTTTTTCACTAGTGCAGCAGGTGAAAGACTTTACCCACAGACACAGAGGACGCAGGCCAAACTTGCCCTAAGACAGCACAGGTGGGAAGCCCAGACAGTGCTAATTCCTTGTCAAAACGAGAAAAGTTCTCTTCTGCTTGCCTGATGGAGCTTGACATTTTGTTCATAGAGAACAGAAGTTCACAGAGAATGAAGCTTTCACACCATAATACATTTCGGCCTTGGTGGCCAGGGTCCTCCTCCTCCTCCTGTGTGATCCCAGCCCTTGGTCACAGTTCACTGGAGCTAAACAGGGCTGAGCCATAAGACCCTGCTGGAATCACGCACGCGGAGTAAACTTTGGGAATGGCCATAATGTGCCCAGGCTTGTGCCAGGAGCCCTGAGGTGTGCGAAGCTAAATGAAGTTTCCTACCCTAAGAATAAGTTTGAAAATGCAAGCGCTGCAGAGGGCAGCCCCCTAAGGTGTAACTGACACTTCAGAGCCTTTTCCCAGAGTGAGATTTGGGGTTTGGGAAATGCTTGGGGCACTTTCTCCTGTGACAGGGAATGTGGATACAGAGGGAAATCGAAACTGGGCGGGACAGAGAAGCTTAGAGCTAAGCCTCGTTCCACATGCCCAGTTCTCCTGAGGTGAGGCTTTCCAAAGAGCCTGAGGCCAGGCCGTATATCTCCACCAGCTGGGCTCCCTGGGCTGAGTGGCATGTGGGAAACTTCACTATCTTGCTTTGCTATTTGACCTGGTGGCACCACCAAAACTTTCCCAGGGTAATCTAGAGAGGTGTTTTTTTTTTTTTTCTCCTCATGCAGTATGAGCAGATTAACCCACTGAGTACCAGTATGATCTGTTAAGCTCAATTGTTCCAAAAATTTCTCTATCTCCTTGGTGCAGGGCTTCTCCCTTTCACTGCTCTGGGGTGTTTTCTGACACCAACCACCAACTCTCTGATTCTCCAGACATCAACTGGGTATTCAGTAATTCAGTTCAATTCTGAGACTGACTACCTGGGATTAGTATGGACCCCACAGGTTAAGGGCTCAGTCCCACAAGGCTTCCTCCACTTCAGACACCAATCACAAGTCCCAGGCCTCCTGTACTGGCCAACTGGCTATAAATCAGGGGTTCCCATGACCCCTTCCTCAGGGTGGATAATTTGCCAGGACAACTCACAGAACTTGGGAAAGCTCTTTACTTACTATTACCAGCTTCTTATAAAGGACACAACTCAGGAACAGCCAAATGGAAATGATGTACAGAGAAAGGTATCGGGGAGAAGGTACACAGAACTTCCATGCCTTCTCCAGGTGTGCCACCCTCCCAACACCTCGATGTGTTCACCAATCCAGAAGCTCTCCGCACCCCATCATTTATGCGTTTTTATGGAGGTTTCATTACAAAGGCGTGATTGATTGAATCACTGGCCATTGGTGATTAACTCAATCTCCAGCCCCACCCTCTTCTCCATAGGTTGAGAGGTAGGGCTGAAAGTTCCAAGCTTCTAATCAAGGCTTGGCCTCTCTGGACCAAGCCCCCATCCTGAAGCTATCTAGCGGTCCACCAAGAGTCACCTCTTTAGAACAAGAGAGGCTCCTATCATCCTTATCACGCAGGGAATTCCAAAGGTTTTAGGAGCTGTGTGCCAGAAACCAGGGACAAAAACCAAATATCTTTCTATGATTTCACAGCCTTATCTTTGGGAAAATTTGTGAAGTGGTAACATATCCAGCAGTATGCCATTGCCACTAAGTAGGACCAGCAGCTCTCTAAATAAAGTCCTTGCTCCAATCAGTTGATAAACCAATCAGCCATGGCATTTTGAGTTTGTGCAGTGAGAGGGGAACACAAAAGATAGAAAAGACAGTGTCACTTCCATTGGGAAGCTTTTGGCAATGTCAATATTAATTGCTCTATCAATTAAAGAATAATCCAAGGTAATGTCTTACCAATTGCTGAAGTAGACATTTTTGGGGTTTCCTGCCCAGCCAACACTGCCTCCTATCCCTGTGTCAGAGAAACTACCCCCCACCTACAAGGTGTATCCTTGGTTGGGTCATAGCTGATTGGACCAAGGTGGTGTCCAATGAACACTAAGATGGGCTGATGAGTATCCCTCCCATGACAGTGGAATTCCTATGAGTCTCTTTAAACACTTGAACTAGAGGGACATGTGAGAGGTGAGGGGGTACTGACCAAGTCATGGGCATCAAATAGAGTAGAAAATTTTCTGTAAGGAGAGAATGAAGAAGAACAGAGAGAAGTAGACCTGAGGCCAGAGAGAGAGTAGCAGCCTTGGTTCCTGAAGGCTTCCTGATCCTGGATCAAGTCCCTCATAAGGCCCAGCTGTGTGATCTGCCCCTGGGTTTCAGGAGATACCTTTGTGTCCTTCTGGCACATTCTCTTCGCCTGCCTAAGCTAGTTTGAGTGGTGTTTGCTACTTTTCATCAAGGGAGATTGGCTAAGACAAGTGCTTGCCTGCATGGTCTAGGCCCTGCTTGCAATAGGAATTCAGAGACAGGAGAGGTCTACACAACTTGGAGCAACCAGAGGTGATGTCACAGAGGAGAGAGCTTGAGTTGGACCTTAAGAAATTAGAAATATTTGGAGAAGAAGGCAGAAGAGGAAAAAGATTGTCAAAGATGATGAGAGTAGCATGACCAAAGGCAAGGAGACAGGAATGGACATAGGTAGGGGAGACCATGGGACCAACCTGATTAGTGAGACATTTTTATGTTGTGAGGCTGTGAAAGGTGGAACAGGAACATCAGAAATGCCCGTTTTGAGGAAGGTCATGATTGTTGCCCCTTGTGAAGGTGACCTGAAAAGGTCAGGAATGCAAGAGAGCCTTAACTTTCCATTACCCCTCCTGCAAAATGCTGTGACAAAACAAGGCTGTCAGCTGTGGACAAAAGCACATAGACTTTGGGACCCAATTCTATCTCCATCATTTGTCAGTGACATTGAGTAAGACACTTAGATGCTCTGAGCTTCAGTTTGCTCATGAGAAAATAAATACCTATGGCAGAGGTGATGTAAAGGCTAAATGAAACTATGCCTGTAAAGTGCCTGGTACAGTCACTCAAAGATGCTGAAATATGTGCATCCCTTACCCACACCCATTGGGCATCAGCATCACTGTCAATTCAGGCTCTAACACAGCACCAGTAAGTAGTAATGATGATAATAATAATACTGCCGATTTTTTCTGTTTATTGAGCACACACTCTGTCACAAGCACAATGTTAAATACTTTAGGTGTGTGACTTCATTCAATGCTCACAACGATCCTGAGGGTGAGACAGTTGAGTACAAGTTTGTCCTTGTAAAAATTTTCCAATGAAATTACGACCAAATGATTATCAAATTTGGACAAGAGCTTCTCTGTTGTGAAGTGGAGTTGAACATGGTGACCAAAACAAATGCTCTCCCTCAAACCTAAGCCCATCAGACTCCAGAGAATATGAATTTGTTCTCATAAGAAGTGGGGGCAGAGTTCAGAGTTCAAAGAGCACTGACTGTTCATAAGTTGTTAATGTGAGGAGAAGACAGCAGGCTAGTCAAAAGAGCAGCATGAAAAGGAGACTTTGGTTCTAGATGCAGATTTGCTGTATGTTAGGTCCCTGTGTGACCCTTGGACAAGTCACTTGAAGTCTCTGGATTTCTTGAATTTCTTCCCTTGTAACAGATAAGACTTTGTCATCTGTAATATAAGGAATGTGCCTTAAGTCAGTGGTTCTAATTCCTGGTTACACATTAGAATCACCTGGGGAGAGTTTTTTTAAAAATACGATGTTTAGGCCCAACCCAGGCCAACTAAATCAGTATCTCTGGAGAGTGGATCCCAGGCATAGATTTCTTTTAAAGTTCCTCCATATAATTTTAATGTGCAGCCAAGTTTTAAACTCAATGAACTAGACTGTTTTTAACAGTTCTTCCAGGTTTAAGATTCCAAGTACCAGATATTTGATGCAACAAAATAAAGAAAAAGAAGATACTCCATTGTTTGAATTAAAAGAGGTCAGTGGACTTGATGCGGTACAAATAAAAGCTACGGCTGCCTGGTGATTTGGGGCAACTATTTGAAAGGCTGAGCCCAATGTGATGAAAAGATGTATGAGTCGGGACAAAGAGGATGGGATTGGTAATAAAGTTAGAGATCAGCATCCTGGGGCCTAACCGGTGGCGCAAGCGGTTAAGTGCACGCGCTCCGCTGCGGCCTGGGGTTCACCAGTTCGGATCCCGGGCGCGCACCGATGCACAGCTTGTCAAGCTATGTGGTGGCGGCGTCACATATGAAGTGGAAGAAGATGATCACGGATGTTAGCCCAGGGCCAGTCTTCCTCAGCCAAAAGAGAAGGATTGGCAGATGTTAGCTCAGGGCTGATCTTCTTCACAAAAAAAAAAAAAGAATGAAAGAAAGAGATCAGCATCCGAGGAGATTTGCTGAATTTATTAATCAATAAATATTTATTGAGCACTGACTATAGGCCAATCCTTGTTGGACTCTGTAGTGGAAACACGAGTAAGTTGGACATGGGTGATTAGATATGAGTGTAATAGAAACACTACCAGTGGAGACACTAATCACTTCCCTGTGGGCACCAGGAAATGCTTCATGGAAGCGGTGGTGTTTGAATTAAACCTTGAAGAATGGGTGGAAGCACATGCACATGCGGAACTCAGGTTGGGGGTGGAAAGCATATTTGAGGCAGGAGGAAGAGGATAAACAAAGCTTTGCACTTCACACTCAGCAAACTGAACTCCGTGTTTCTCCACACACCCCCTGCTCTTTCACGTCTCCATGCGTTTAATCAAGGTGTTCTGACAACTCTCCTCTTTTCACTTGGATAAGTTCTGCGATTTTTTTAAGACCCAGATGACAGTAACTTCCTCTAGGACACCATCGCTGACATACGAGGTCTGTCTCCCAATACTTCCCTGTGCTTGCCTCCAACACGACATTTACACACAATAGCCCCCATCACACCGTGAGCTCTTCAAGGGCAGGGATGTCCTGTATATTCTTTCATGATCTTGTTTCGAATGCCTATCACATGTCCTGGCTTTTAATGGGTCTTCAATAAGTTTTTATTTAGCTGAACGGAGAAAATAATCTTTTTTAAAAAAGACAAATCAGATTGTATCATTCCTTTGCTAAAAAATTTTTAATGGCTTCTTGTTTACTTATAATAAAATTCAGACTCCTTACTGGTGTCTACAAAGTCCTAGATGATTTTGGCTCCTAAATATATTTTAACCTTAAATTACCTTCCTTCCATTTTCACTACTTGCATAAAACAAGCCTTAAAAGGATTACCTTGGTCTACAAGTAAATTAACTGCCTGACAGAACAAAACATTCCTTCAAGAAAAATGATGAAAAATCAGATGATCACACTATGGCATCCAGCATACAATCAAAATTTTCTAGTTATGTGAAAAAGCATGAAAATGTGACCCATATCCAAGAGAGAAATCTTTCAAAAGAAACAGATACAAAAATAAAAGGGACGAATTAGCAGAAAGGGCTTTAAAAGAGCCATTAGAGGAGATCAAATAACATAATAAAAAATAACACTGTTAATCTTAAAGAATGCAGGAAAGGAGGGAAAAAGAAACAAAGAACAGATGGCCCAAATAGAAAACAATAGCAAGATGGTAGACTCAAATCCAGTTAAAGGTAGATGGATTAAATACTCCAATTAAAGAACGGAGGTTATCTGACTGGATAAAAGTAAAATTGAAAATAATCACGTGGAAAATGGCAAATGTCCAGTTTGATCAACTCCTCACATTTGGAAAGTTAAGTAATGGGACATAAGACTGGAAAAGTTGACTGACAAATTACGTTGGGTAGTAGATGTCAAATCCTATACTTACTACAGGCACATGTGCCTTCTGTGTGCAAATAAATAATGCACCCTATGAAATGGAATACCCTTCCAGAAGAACAGGTATAAAGCTGACTTACTTTCCAGTATGTTTTATTTCATAAGAAAAGCAAATCTTTCTCCCATCTTCTGATTTTTACTTTCCTCGTGAGGAAACAGGGTGGCCATGGTCATGAATTTCAGCTACCCAAGCCCCCAGCACATAAATAAGCCAAATGACAAATAAAACATTAACCTTTAAGCTACATACAATGATCTTTCTTTTAAAAGTGAAAATGTACTTGGAAACTGAAGAAAGTAGTAAGTCTAATTTTCCCTTGTCATTAAATCAATAAAGAAATTAAAGACAACATTACTCAAAACTGTGGTTCTTGGAAGACATCGCCTTTTTTCACTATTGTCATTATTATTATTGTTATTTCATTTTTCAGTGGCCACCGAGTATGAAGGTTCTTGGAGTTAAAGGCATAACAAGATATAGAAAAGAGATTGCTTTTGCCTGAGTTTCATGAAGCTGATATCAATCTTTTATTTCATAAACTTCAAGCTGGTTATTGCTTTAAAGGCAGGCTTTGGTGCATTAAATGTGGCACTGACAGGAATGCAAATAAGAGAATTCCCAATGACACCAAGCAGAGAGGCTGGGGAAGGACTGACTTCCCTCCCACGCCTGGAGAATGGATTCAGGAAAGGTCACAAAGCAGCCAGGCTTTGGAGACAAATCTGAGCTCAGCTGACTCAACGAATGACTCAGAGGTACAGTTTTTGCTTTTGTTTTTCCCAGTAAGAGGAGAAAGGACAAAGGACATGATTGAGCCTCAGCAGGAGGTCAGGCTGTGACTAGGTTGAAAGGGCCCAGACCTCAGAGTCAGAAGATCTGGAGTTTACCCCTAATCCAGCCACTAAATAGCCCAGCCCTGGGCCTCAGAGCTGTGAAATGACAGCATTTTGCAGCAGTTAATCTCTAAAAGTCCTTTCTGGCTTGAAGTTTTAAGAATTTTAAGAATCTAGTACATACCTAGATTATGTTACTATTTGGAAACTACTTTCCAAAACACCAGTTGTCTTGATGCTAATCACAACCTTGAGAGGAATAAGGGGTATAGTTGAGTAAACCGAGGTTTAGCTGAGGTTTAACTGAAGGACATACGATTAGCTGACTAGTTGATAGACCTGGTCGTAAGTTGCTGGTCTTCCGGCTTCCAATCATGTGTCCTTTATCTTGCCCCACACTGCCTTTCAACTAAGAGAACATAAGACTTATTTAAAGGGAACATTCAAGCAAAAGGGGGAAATGGTGCTTTTGAGTTCTTCAGGAAGGATTTGGATCTGGGATCAAGCTGTAAAAATGGACTGTGGTCGTCCACCAGGTCAGGATTAAGAATGGGGTTTGCCCACTTTTGGGTATATACCCAAAAGAATTGAAAACAGGTCCTCAAACAAATCGTTGTACACAAATGTCACTAGTGTCAGGGGATAAGAACAAGTCTTTACGTTACAGGACACTTGGATAATTTCTCCATAGACTACTGATTAAAGGGCAAAATCCTTAACTTCCCCAAATCTGCAATAATCTGGCCTTCTCTTGCCTTCCTGGTGTAAGAAGGCAAGAGCAGCCTAAGAAGGCTACTCTCTTTCATGCACCGTATGCTCCAGTCAAAGGACCATTCTTCCCTGTACCTGCCCACACTTTCCTGCCGCCATGTTCTTGCTTGGACTGCTTCCTTTGTCCATCATCGCATCCTCTTCCTTCATCTAAACACATCTCCACAATTCCAAGAAGCATTCTCTGATTCTTCCAGCTGGAAGTGCTTCTCTCTTTCTCTTCTGTATAATTCACTTATTTTCTATATTGTAATTATTCCTGAACTTGCCTTATCTCCCCTCTTAAATGGTACATTCCTTCAAGGCTAGAGGAGGAATATGGACTTTAACAGAACATGGATTTAGGAAATCAAACTGATCTTATCTTGATGTCTAGGGTGCCAGGAGCCACTACTTGTCATCTCAGATTGGATATTGAACAGGTCAATACACAGTAGGTACACAATAATATTTGTTGAATATTATTTGTTTATTTGTTCGATTTCAAGGCCACTTCAACATTAAAATTCTTTTTCAGTCTTTGCTAATTTATTTTAAAACTGGCTTTTGAAATAATACTATCTAATACTAAAACAAATTTTTGAAATAGCTGAAGACTTCTATGAGCATTTTTAGGGAATTTTCTTTTAGAAAAATGGGAGCACTAAAGATCAAGACTCAGGATCTCTTTCCCATTGCTCAATTCTGATATCACCAGGAGAACCTCAGCCTTGGAGACAGAATTTTCTTTGTGACGTGTCTTTAAAGCCCCTAGAAAAAAATATGCTGAACCAAAAGAAAATATTTTCATTTTGTTGCTTTAAACACTTATTCAGTTGACTACTAAAATATACCTAATCATGGGACATATTTAAAGCCATGAAATATTTACAAGGCAATGCCTAAGGCAGATGATGTGTAGTATATTCATTCTACAGTTCAGTAAATTCTGGATACAAAGACTCAAATTGATGCTCTCAAGTGATTGTGTCAGTATCAAACAAACTTTCCTTAAAAACAGTTCTTTATTTCCAGGATTTGATTTCATTCTGAAAGATAGTATTCCCTAGATGTTTGTTAGATGACATAAATAAATCTAAGCTATAGCTCTTTCCTACAGCCATCAAAGCACATTCTGCCTTGTGCCTGAATCATTTCTGAGCAGGTGAGCCTCTTCCTGCTGTTCCTAACATTTTAGAGCTACCACATAAAAGGCTATGTCTAAGTACATATTTGCTAAATGAAATAAAAATTCTCAGTTGAATTTCCCAGAGTTCTGAACAACCCCCCACTGTTTTGATGTCTCCTAGGAAGCACTGGCTACATCAGTGACTCTGTAATCCTGGGAAACCACAAGTACCTGGTAGTAGACATGAGTTAAAGTGGGATATGCCAAAAGTCTTTCTTTGTCGGAGACTGAGCAACTGTTTTACTAACTTCTCTATTTCATTCATTTGCCTCTTTAAATCATGTTATCTCTGCAACTTTCCTTTCTCCAGTGATTCCACAACCATTATCATCTGAGCTTTTTCTTTCTTTCTCATTTTGTGCAACAGTCACTAGAATAAATTCATGGGTGCTCAATAAATATTTGTTGAACAAATAGAAAATTATTTGTGAAACTTTGTTACCACGTGTGAGGTATTGTGCCAGGTGTTAGAGATGAGACTGTGAGAAGAACAAATATGGCCTCGTACACTGTGGAATTCACTAATGGGGAAGACAGACCTTCAGTCAAATCATGACAAAACAAATGTTGGCTTGCAGATGTGATAAGTGCTACAAAGAAGCAGCATGTGCGGTGGTAAGAGGGTTTATGGTGGGGGCTCTGAGCTGGTCAGGAAGGTCAAGGAGCACTTCCCTGAGAAAATGAAGCTTTAGCTGAGATCTGAATTGCAAGTGGAAGGTAACAGGTGGAGACGGAGAAGATGAGCATTTCACGCAGAGCGAGTGGCATGTGCAAAGGCCTGTGGGAAGGAATCTGGAAGTTACCAGGGGCTGAAAGAAGCATTGCAGAGCCAGAGAAAAGAGAGTCAGGGAGAGGGTGGTGAGGGATAAGTCTAGAAAGGAAGCACATCAAGTCATGCAGGCCCTTAGCTCCACGTTCCAGGGTCTTCATTCTAAGAGTCACAGAAGTCATTGGAGGATATTAAACAGAGGGGTGACATAATTGGATTTGGGTTTCAAAACCAGTGTGAAAACTACTGATACAAAAGGAGGAAGGCAGCAGCAGAACTGCCTGGTGAGAGGAGAGAAATATTAACCAGAAGGTTAATAATAACCATATAATTTCATTACTGAGCTTTTACACTGTCTCATTCTCGGTGCTAAATTGACAACTCTGTTCCTGGGGGAGTCGTCTATTTGAAATCATCTTCAAGTGGATCCTTGGCAACGCAACTGCGTGTACTGACCTTTTGGTCTTCAGAGAAACTAATAAAAATAATGGAGGGAAGAGCATCAGAATGTGGCCAGACATTTGAAAATAGTACCTGGTGCTCATTAACTCATTTAGCTCCAGCAGGAGATAAGCTCAGAGGCCACCTGGTGGGCAGTTTCCTGGCCACTGAAAAGCACAGTGTCACTGTGCCATCCAGCTCTAGACTGCACTCCTGACCCTGATGACCATGACTAAGGACCTCAGTGACATGCCACTTCACTCACTCTTGCAGGAACTCTGAGTACGTGACTTAAGGTCACAGGTCTATCCCATTACTTTTGTATATGAACCAATGGCCCTATTTGCTTTCCCTCTAGGGTGTTTTAACGACACTGATTCCTCACTGTACCTTTGGGCTTCTAGTATATAATAGAGGACTCTGATAAGTGAGGAAGCTTTTTAAATGAGAACAACACCAACTTTGCACTTACTTATCTTTGTGTGGATTACAAGACTAATATTGGGACTTCTATTTATTTAAGAGGACTCTCTAAGTACCAAAGACATTCCAACTAAGAACTTGAGCCTTTACCCTTAATTCTGTCTCCCTAATGAACTGAATAGTCTGTCTCCTGGGGAGGGGGTCTCATTGATTGTCAGATCTGCCATGTTCATGAATCCAAGCACAATACCATAGGGTCCCCTTTTCCTCTCCCTCGGTTGAAATTCCACCAACCATCAGGGTCCATATTTCTAACAATACCTCTCCTGTTGAGCTTTTCCTGATTACTGCCCTTCTAGAGGCTGTGATAGCTTTCTCCTCTAAACCTTCCAAAGCTTTTATATCAGTTTGCATTTTAGACCAATACCCCCACATACAAGCTCCCTAGGTTGTAAGTTTTTTGAAGGCAGGGCCTTCAACAATGAGTGTCTACTGCACGCTGAAGTTTTCAGGGGATGCTCCACGGGTTGAGTTTAACTTTAGCAGACGTGCACTTGGTCCCTGAGAGCTCCAAACTTAAATTCCAGCCTTCCCAAAGACGTCTCAACAATGCAGGAAAATATATTTCTCATGTTTGAGCTGCTATTTCCATCAGTTGGGCTGGGTCTTCTTGCTGCTAAAATAATAATAAATATGAATTCAAACTTACAAAAGGAGAGAAGCTTTGTGGCTGAGAGAATTGCAACAACACATGTGTGAATGTGTGAAAATCGCTGGAGGGAGCAATGCCTGCGTGTCAGCTCTTGTATAGAGGGGGCTTATTTATTTATGTAAGCAGATGTTTGCTTTCCTTACAGAACCTTTTACTGCTAAGAAATTGGGGCCACTTTCATCTTTGTACCCACCGTACCCAGAACTATGCCTGTTGGTAGTAGAAGCCCCACAAACATTTGTGGAAACTGATTCCGGTATGCCTTGCCACCAGGATCAAAGTAAACTACGTCGCAACAATGTGTTACCCCTTCCCAGACATATTTTCATGTTAAAAAGGACACTTGCACGAGGTAAAGCTTAATCTACACCTTTAATAAAGTTGGCTGCTGCTTCTTCAAACCACAACTATAGGATGGCCCGTCCACCTCTCAGAAGGTATTCTGTTTTCCTGGCTCTATTTTGAAGTTCTCCCAGAGAAGGGCCTGGCTCTTGCACGCATTTCTCAGTCGCCTGGCACAGAAGTGAGCACGCAGGAGGAACAGAGTAAAGATCTGGTATTTCTGGCCAATATTATGGGCACAATCTCACAAGCTGATGGGAGAGAGCAGCACCGTGCTGCCCCCGCCGAGTCCCGATCCAGGAAGGGAGGCCATCGAGTACCAGGCTACCCTATGTTAGAACATTCTCACCCACCCACGAAGAAGGTCTTCCAAAAGGGCCAAAACTGGGTAGTAAAAAGAGGATAAATGAAACAACCATTTATCTCTGTCACTTGTCAGTTTGATTTCTTTTACCCACATCGTCACCAAGAGACTGTCAAACCAGTAAACATGAATGGCCCCTTTATCTCTTCAAGGAAAAAGTCCATCTTTGAACAGCTCTGGCTGTAGAAAGTTCATCCTGATATTGACCCTGTCTTCCTTCAACTTCCTCTTGCTAGGAAGAAAATCAGCTCCTTGGTGGCAGAGATTTTTGTCTTTTTGTTTTTTTACTACTTGTAACCCCAGTGTCTAGAACAGAGCCTAGCACAGAGAAGCACACTATGAATATCTGTTGAATGAATGAATGAGTCTTCACTCTGCCTCTCAGAGCCACATGGAGTAAGTCTGCCTTCTACCTGCCACCCTTTCAGACGCTGAAGACCCTGTCCTTCCTGCTAAAACTTGCCTAAAATAAGTTCCCAAGATGCTTCACCATCCTGCTCTGTCTTCTCTGACCACTAAATCACGGTGCTCCACAGGCTGACTCAAGGTGGCTTTATTCCCCTAACCAGGCTACAAGCTCCTGGAGAACGGGGGCTGGGGTCATAATTGTGTCTGTAATCCTCACACTGCCTGACATTGCACGTTGCATCACTGCATGCAGTGAGTGCTCAATAAATGCTGATGAATGAAGCTATTAATCTGTCTTTGGGTTTGTAGCCTCCCTGAGTGGCTCAGCTAGATTTCCACGAAGATCTCTTCCCCTCTCTTCCTTTCTGTTTTGTCTCTCTTCTCTCTATAGCATTCACCCTCAGGGAACTCCTCCCTCCTGGGACTAATTAGGGCTTGCCATGAATTAGGAAATTGACAACAAAACACACTATAACTATAAAATGGAAAGCACCTTCATAAACCAAGGTTTTTGTCCTCCCCATCCACACCCACACCCATACCCACACACATAAATTTTTTTCAGCCTGTGCGGTAGGAATTAAAACCCATGACAGAAAATTGAAATGATCAATGTGACAACAGTAAAGACTTTGGGGCAAGAGCATGGATTCCATCATTCATGAGTTAAGTGAAATCTCTGACATATGTTCATTTTTATATTGGTATGAAAGTCATGGTTTTATCTTTTTAAAAAATATATATCCTTGAACACTTTCTAAAAGGATAGAAGACAATTAATTAAATAGAGTAGTATCAAGTTTTTTTAAGTTTTAACCCCCGACACATCTTGCTTTGGGATGTAACTTGTGACTTAATTGAGTGCTGTGTGCCAGCCCTCAGGGAGCCCAGCTACGACACTCCTCAGAGGAGGTGAAGAGCTTGAGGTTCCGAAACCGTATCCTAAGACATACTGAGCATTTGCGAACTTCTAGGCACTTAGGCTCGCTATGTCATTCTACCTCCTGTGATCCTGCCAGGATGAGACAACAAGCTCAGATGACTTTCCCAAGGTCACTCGGTCAGCAACTAGGAGATCCAGGATTTAAATCCAAGTCACTCTGATACCACAGCCTGTGATCCTAGTCACTAGACCATGCCGTAGGCAGACGAGGAAACAAGATTCAGAGAGGTCCCCAACAGGGCCAGGAAGTGTCCCCCAGACCAATGAGGAAACAGATATGACTGCCCCCTGCCCAGAGTCCCCACCGACTGCCAGCCGATCTTTGTGCCTCCCTGATTTCAAGTCTCTGTGCAAAACTCCCAGCTCTGCCGAGCCTCCCCCCACACACAAGGCTGAGTCCTTCCTGCTCTGCAGCCTCAGAGCTCGCCAGTTCTCTGGGGCACTGCCTTCATCTGCCCCAGTTTGTGTGCTCTGCTGCTCTGAGAATGTCCCTAAATCTTATTCCTGTGTGTATGCACACACACACTCTTCCCTCCACTCAGCTTTTTTCCCTCACGGCAGGGGAAGAGACTTGGATGGTTTTTGCAGCATCCGCCTCAGAGCCTGCACACAGGTCCTGCACACAACGACATTCAACAGCTCCTGTCCTGGACACGCTGAGGGAGACTGCCATGGTTAATGACAGCAGGTAGCAGACAAGCAGACACAGGAACAGTGGCAGACGACCTGTTGTGAGTAAATTGCGTTTAGACAAATGCAGAGAAGAAAGTGGAGCAGCCATTGGAGAGGTTCAGACCAAGTTCTAGAGAATCCTTCCAATTTGGGGTGTAGGAAAAATCAGGGCAGACTGTAAGGAGAAGGTGACATTTCCTCTGGGCTTTGAAGGATGGTAGAAGTTGGGCATTCGGGAAAGGATGGGTGTTCCAGATGGATGGCAGGGACGAAGCCCTGAGGCAGGTAATTACAGGGAGGAGATGACAGAGAAAGAACAAGTCCATTCCATGGATAATCAGGTGCAGGAAGGATGCAGCAGGAGAATCAGTTGGTTAGGTAGGGAGGGTCCGGATGGGGGGAGCTTGAACAGCAGGACTGGGGATTTGAGATCCAGTCTGTGGACAACAGGGAGTCATAAGAGGTTTAGAGCAGGGGAGTGGTGCAATCAGAAATGTGCTTCAGAAAATATTCAGCTGCTATTTACATGGAAATGGATTGGAAAGGGAAGACTTGTAGCAGGGATACTGGTATGAGTAGGTCAGAAAAAAGGAACAAAGTTCTGAAAGAACTAGGGCAGCAACAGTGGGAAAGGAGAGGAGAGGGTTGTGAGAAACCCCCAGAGGCAGAATGGACAAGATTGACAAGGAGGCTGTGGGAGAGGAAGGAATCAATGCAGGACACCTGGGGAGCTGGGACTGGTAACAACATTGATCTCATGTTTACTGGGTGCCAGGCGTTATGTAAGCACTTGATGCGTGTCTTGGCTCAAGGGATCCTCATACCCACCCTATGAAGTGGGCATCCCCATTTTACAGGTGTGGGCACTGAGGCACCAAGAGTTTAAACAGCTTGCCCAAGCGCACCCAGCTGGTAAGTGTCAGCACTGAGATTTGAACCAGAGCATCTGTCACACAGCCCACACTCCTCATAATGAGACTAGGCGGAATCACAGAAATCAGCGAGCCAAGGATTCCTGCAGGTTAGGATGGGAAAGGCTGCAGTACCACAGAAGGAGCCTAGAAAGCATCTGAGAGCTGGAGGAGACTATAAGGAGTCTGAGTGTCAAGGGAGAAGGGAGCTTCCAGAAGGGAGCACTGCTTACTGAGCACTCACTCTGTGCCTGGAGCCCCGCCAAGCATTTTAAATGCTTCCCTCCCTGAACCCAGCAGCCACTCTGTGAAGTAGGAACTATGACTTTTATTCCTCTGTTTACAGATAAAGAAACTGAAGCTCAGAGGTTATGCATAAGGTTCTGGGATTTAAACTCAGGTCTGTGTGTCATCAGTCAGAACTCTTAAAGAATACTTTGCCAAAACTGACACAAGGACCAACACAAATGAGAAAAAGAAGAGTCCACTGCATATGGCTACTAAGAGGTGGCACAACCTTATAGCTCAAAATCCAAACCAGAATACATCAGAGAGTGAAATGGGAGCTGTTGACAATTATGCTGCGAGAACTCGTGTGAGATGGGACCATCCCGGGCAACCTAGCATGTGTGTTCATCCTACTAAAAGGATGTTGGCTGTAAAAAATGAAATGGAATAAATAAAAGGAAATGAAATGGCAGTGAAGATGAGCCAGATAACAGTGGGTAAAAGAGAAACAGGACATGAGGAACTGGAGGAAATGCAGACGGACTCAGCTTCTACAAAAAGCCTGAAGATGCTGAAAATCACTTGAGAAGCGGCAAGACCTGCTCGAGGGTGAGCAGGGACAGCATCCATCCAGCCCCTCGCCCAGCGGCCAGCATAGGCACTCCGTAAATATCTGTTGACTCATCAATCAGGGCCAAGGAAGGGAGGGAAAAATATTGAGTATATTTGTAGTCAGAAGGAGAGAACCCAATAGGGGGAAAAAAGATAAAAGATGCAAATGCAAGAGGAATTAATAAAATAAAGCAGACTGGATAGCCTCAAGGGTGTAAGTGGGAGAAGAGTTTGCCTTGAAAGGGAGGAGAAGAACTTTCTCCCCTAAAGAAATAATAGTACGAAGCAATCGTGAGCAAAGGACTTACAGGTAGGAAGTAGACAGCTCTTCAGTGGGGGGAATTGAAGGGTCTCAGGGTGAGGATGGGCATCAGCAGCATCCATTCCACATTTCATCCAATAAATATATATTGAGCGTCTTCCCCATGAGCAGGCCCCCACTAAGGCAGCCGGACCCTTCCACTAGCCCAGCCTCCAGCTCCGGGGTTACTACAGGACTGGGAAGCCTAAAGCAGTGAGGAGTCCCCACGCTAAGCCTCAGGCTGGGGATCCATTCCCAGTTTGGCCACTGAGTTGCTTTGTCACCCGGAACTGGTACTTCCCCT
The DNA here is from genome assembly GCF_020826845.1 of Diceros bicornis minor. NCBI lineage: Eukaryota > Metazoa > Chordata > Mammalia > Perissodactyla > Rhinocerotidae > Diceros > Diceros bicornis. The sequence continues at coordinate 73,688,984 of NC_080745.1, forward strand.
CCCGGGGGCTTGGTTTCCTCCTCTATCAAATGTGGAGGTTGAACTTGGTCAGTAGGTCCCATGGACTTAAGGCCCAGGGTGGACAATGACGAAGTGTGTGTTTTTAACACTTAATTCAAGTATAATACATACATGTTTCGTAAGTGTACAATTCTCTGGATTTCCACAAATGGGAAGTGCCATGAAACCAACACTGAGATGAAGAAACAGAACATTGCTAGTAGCTCAGATGCCGCCTCCTGCTCCCTTCCTGCCACTAACCCCCCACCCAGGGTAACCGTATCCTACCCATTGGCCACATAGATCAGCCTCACCTTGTGTTTGTCCTGTCTCTACGCGACGCCTCGAGTGTGCACTATTTTGTGCCTGGGTCTTCCACTCAGCATCTTCCACTGCGCTGTGTGTAGTGAGGATGTTTGCAACAACACATTCCAAGAAATGTGAAAAATGAAGTCAATACCATGAGTTTTTCATCAGGTTAAGTGTGTTTAAGTTAAATGATCGTCCTTTATTCTGAGACAATGTTCTTTCATCTATTTTGTAATATAATGTCCTGGAAGTTTGGTTGGTTTTTTGTTTTGTTTTATTGTTGATATATTTGTTTTTGTCCCTGTTTAGCAAATTCAATCTTTAAATTCTATTGTCTTGAAATTTGGCTGGGCCAGGAAATCCCCGAATGTGGGCCCTGCTGGTCTGAGTGAGCCCAGGGCTCTGGGCACTGGGATCTACCAGGCGGACCTTTGCGACTCAGCTTTCTGGTTAAAGCCCCCTGACAGCTGAGTGTGAACGCAGAGAATTCTACAGACCCACAGAGGTGCCCAAGAAGTCACAGAACCAAAACTCTTGCCTTTTCTTGAGAGGAGAAAGAAGAAAAGGAGGAGAGGCTTGTAGCCCCCACGCACTGTGTGCACACAGTGACAGTGGACGCTAGTTTCAACTTCCCTTTAAAACAGACCAGATGAGGTTTTGTCAGGCAGCATGGAGGTCTGGGCTGGAGGTGGGAGGGGTCGTGGGTAACTTGCTTACAGGACAGAACCAGAGAACAGAGCAAGGCAACATGAACTCAAGTCTGAGTGTCCTCAAATCAGGGCCCCCGTGGAATTCAGGACAGAGGAGGATGGTCCATGGGCTGTGTCCTCAGGAGGCCCTCAGAGCCAAAGCAGGACCTTGAAGAGACTGCAAGGCCTCATGGCGGGCATTCAGTTAAAAAAATGCTTGTTGCACTGACTTCCCCGGCAGAGGGGCAAGAAAATCGCCTGTGCTGCAGCCAGCAATACAGTTGTGATGGAGTTTGAGTCCATCTGCAGCAGCATCCACCCAACGTGCCCCTGTGGAGAAACCTTACAAGGAAAATCATCCAGACCCATTCCCTGCCCTGAAGGAGCCACGGAAGCAATCAGATAAACATGAAATACAGAAAAGTAAGGGAATCCCGGTGAGCCCACTTCTTAAGGAATAACTGTCTGGTGAGACTATGGAGTCTGTGATGGAATCTTCCATTGAGATTTATTCAAGGGGAGGGGGCTTCAAGGGAAAACTCAGCTCTCCCTTCCCCAGGGCTGTGCAGTTCCCCGTGCAGCTGAATCTGCTTTGGAACAATCTTTTATAGGACAATCCCACCTAAAACCAAATCAATCTGAGGCTGTGTTTTGTATCTCCAGTTTGCAAAAGGATGCACCAAGAGCTCCTTTTAATAGGTAGTGTCCTGGTCCATCTGACATAGGATTTCTTATAAACATAACTTTTTTTAAACCTTATATATTGCATAAAGCAAGACACATTCCAGCATCGCTCTATAGTTGAGTATTTTTGCCATTGTTTCTACAGGGGGCAGTTGTGCCTTGTTTTGGGCTGTCCAGCCTTCAACACTCACCACTCTGTTAGCCCCTCGATCTCCTGTTTGGGAGAATTCCCCAACTTGCCAGGTCTTGGCAGACGGTAAGACCCAGCCCCTGCCACCTCACACTGCCTCCTCTACTAGCCAAAGTCAAGAGGACACATTGTTTCTCCACAACCCCCTGAGGCAGGCCAGTAACCTAGGCTTGACTGGTCAGATGCTTGTTCCTGGGATCTTGAGCCTTGCCGAGTGGTGCTAAGTTAGAGGGAATGTTTGCAGTGTGGATTCAGCAGTGACTGTACCCTTTTGACACCAACTGTTCCTGATACCAACACCAATGCCACCAACACCCTTCCATAAGTCCCTCCCTCTCCCACCTTTTTTCCCTAAATATAGGCAGAGTCAGTTTCTGATTTTACAAATGAGAACCCAGCTGGTACAGTTTCTATCACAAGTATAATGTGACCATATGTCTGCCCAATAAACTCTACCTCCAATACATCGTGGGTTCTTCAGTGATAGAGACATATTCTGTTATCTCGACCCATTCCACCAACAAAATAGATGCTCAATGAAAGGGTTGGGTGACACTAACTGATATTGACAAAACAAAGAAAAGGTATTAGATGACCTCACAAGTCAAGGTATCAAAACTCAGCATGAGGTTCACTGAGAAGAGGCAAAATAGAAGCACCTTAAATCTTCTAGAGTGGATTTGGCTTTAAATAATACAGTAGGTTAACATACTAAAGTGCAAGAATATAAATAACTCCACTTCATGTCTGCCTCATGAGACATTATGTCTTAGGTATTTAATTTTAAAGTCACACCGAACATTATGTTTTAATTAATGAACCATGCTTCATAAGGCAGTGAAGAGCATTTCTGCCAATTAGCGTCAGGTCTATCTCTTATACATCTGTCCTCTAACTGTGCACTTGCACAACGCGGGGGTGGGAAGGGGGGTAGTAATGACTTCCCTTTCACTTTATGCACATGGGCTTTTTCACCCACTGGTACCTCACGTTCTGTCACCTCCCTGCCAAAGAACAGCTGGAACACATGCATCTGTGTCTGCAGATTCTATTTCTTGACCCATGATCATGGGAAATACAATTTCCTTCATAACAGAATCACCAAGAGTGCTCCCCCAGATCCCCAAGCCTTCCCACCGTATCCAGCTTGTGCAAGGAGTTCGTCCAAATCTGCAAACGTCAGCTGCCTACATGAGCTCAGCATGGGGGTGGGGCTGGGGGGGGTCGGGGGACAAGGGGCAACATTGCCTCTCACATAGGAGCACAGTCTCTGGAGTCGGACTTCCAGGAGAAACTCCTGGTTCCCTCATTTACTAGCTGTGCAATCTTGATCAAGTCATTTCATTTCATTTCAGCTTTAGCTTCTTTACGTATAAAATTAGACTGTTAATAGCACCCACCTTCTCGGGTTGTTGGGAGGATTAAAGGAAACAACAACTGTGTAGCACTTCGAAGACGATCCAGCACTTAGGAGGAGCTCAGTAAAATAAGTGTTTGCTCTGACTCTGCCTCCATCATATATATGCACTCTGTAGAGACCTTGCTACCAGTCTTTGCAGCAGTCCCATAGACCCAAATGTTCCTAAACACCAGCGTTGGGGCTTTGTTTGTTTGTTTGTTTTGCTTTGTTTTGTTTTGTTTTTGGCAAGCCACCCACCTTCCTTACCAGATGCTCTTTGAACCAGGCTGCCAGAACAGTGATGGGCTGCACTGTCATCCATACTCCCTCACCTGGTTGCGACCAAATCCAGTGCTGCAGAGGCGTAAGCGATGCGTGTCCTGACTGCCCTGGGAAGAGAAGCATAGACCACAGCAGGAAGTGGCCTGGCAGGGTCAGGGATCTGAACTAAACATCCCTGGGGCAGGCAGCAACACATAAACACAGCGACAGAGCAGTGGTGTTGGAGAGAGGGTGAGAGGCGCTGTTCCAGGCTGGTGGCACTTCTGGGGAGTACAGCAAAAGGAGAGTGTCCCAGCAGGCATGAAGGAACCTGGGATTCTGTAATTTGGGGGTGAGAAAAACATAGACAGTCAGGCGAACAGTTGGCATCAATCAAGCCGGGGCATTCCAGGCCCCAGGAATGTAAAGACAAGGACAGCTGGGAGTATGGGAGTGAGCACTGACTGAACATCTATTTTGCATAAGATTTATACAAGGCAGCATTAATAAACACCCTCATACCTTTTAAGAAAGGAAGAAACTGTGGTTCAGAGAAGCCAGGGAACCAAGCCAAGGTCACACGGTAGGGAAGTGATAGGTAAGCTCAACCCCACCCGCTTAGTACCTTTGCCATCCCAGAGTCCAGGAGCCACCACAGGGCTGAGCAGGAAGCCAGAGCTGGATCTCAGGTAGAGAGGATCATCCAGAAGCCCAAGCCCTGCCTTAGAAGTGGGCACAAGGGAGAAGAGACAGGAGTGACAGAAACAGGTCTCAGAATCAGCTCAGCATTCAGCCTGTCAGAGCACGGGTGTGGTCCTGGAGTCTGGGTGGGGCTGGTCCTGAAGGTGGGGCTAAAGGACCTCATTTTTGGACTGAAGAGATGAGGATGCAGGAAGAGAAGCCAGGACACCGCGACAACGGGGACAAAGTGAAAGGTGTTGGCTATGATCGTGGAACAATAGAAACCCACGGGCTCACCTGAGGTCTCAGCAAAGAATTTTGATCTTATTGGTGCTGAGCTCCAAACCACTGAACTAACCAGACTACGTGGAGCTACAGAGTACAAAGCACAAGATGTGGAGAGGGCAGAAAAAGATTCTGGGGTCCCAGTGAACATAAACTTCTAGTGCTATAACACCACAAAGCCTTTGTTTAAATAGGAAACAGCGCTTTAGAAGGGAACCCTTAGGCTTCTACATCCTGTTGCATAAAATGGATTTTACATACAGTTTTCTCATTTAAGACAAAATGGGACAGTCGGGAAAGCCACACAGGGCTGCAAAGGAAGACTCCAGAGGGAAAGGAAAAGGAGGTGAGATTCTTGACGCTGAAGATAAAAAGGCTGCAGCCACTTTGGAAGAGTTAAGCAGTTTCTTACAAAACTAAACATCCTCTTATCATAAGATCCAGCAGTTGTGCTCCTTGGTATTTACCCAAAGGCGTTGAAAACTTACGTCCACACAAAAACGTGGGTGTTTGTAGCAGCGTTACTCATAATTGCCAAACCTTGGAAGCAACCAAGATGTCCTTCAGCAGGTGAGTGGGTACACAAACTGTGGTGCATCCAGACGATGGAATATTATTCAGCACTAAAAAGAAATGAGGTATCAAGCCATGAGAAGACATGGAGGAAACTTACATGCATGTTACTAAGTGAAAGACGCCAATCTGAAAGGCTACATATTGTGTGATTACAAGTATATGACGTTCTGAAAAAGGCAAAACTATGGAGACAGTAAAAGGTCAGTGGTTGCCAGGGACGGACGGGGGAGAGATGAACAGGCAGAGCACAGAGGACTCGTAGGGCAATGAAAATACTCTGTGTGACATTATAATGATGGATACATGTCATTATACATTTGTTCAAACCCATAGAATGTAGAAAACCAAGAGTGAAACCTAATGTAAACTATGGACTTTGGGTGATTCTGTGTCCCTGTAGGTTTATCAGTTGTAACAAATGTACCACTCTGGCAGGGGATGTTGATAATGGGGGAGGCTATGCACGTGTAGGGGCAGGGGTATGTGGGAAATCTCTGTACCTTCCCTTCAATTTTGCTGTGAAGCTAAAATTGCTCTAAAAAAATAAAGTCTATTAAAAAAACAAAAAAAAAAGGCTGGGGAGCGAGGGTGTGGTGACTTTCTAGCGTCTATCCTGGTGAGCCGTCTTAGCAAAGGCCAGAGGTGGGCTGCTCTAACTAAATGGCAGGCACAGGATATGCCAATGGGACAGAGCACTGGGGAGGCCCTAGGGAGGTTCTGTAGAAGCCTCCTGCCTGTTCCACTCACATTATAAACTCCCTTGTGCTGCGGTCACATTTGGACGTGTCATGTCTCCGTTAAAGCACATGCTCTGTGAATGGCCCCATGGGACGCGTCTTTCTGTTCCCATCATACCCAGCTGAGGGTCCCATCAGAGCTGGCGCTTCAGTCCATCTTTGTTAAGTGAACTCTACCTACATTCCTGCCTACAGTCAGGGGCTGGGTACAATGACCCCTGAAAGGACACTGAGTGACAGCCACGTGCCAGCCTCCATATCAGTATGAGAGCTCATGAGGGTCCTCCCCAGATCTTACTTCATATCTGTAATTCAGCTGGCATCCTCGGGCGCAGATGGTCTCTGCTCTCTCCGCAGAAGTGCACTGCCATCTGCTGGCAGAACACATGAAGGCCTCAGGTGCAGCTGTGCCCGCCCTGCAGGGATTTGCTGGAAAGTCCCAATGCCTGGCTCCCAGAGTCACGCTCTCCTAACCCCTGGCATGCGGCAGTCAGCTGTGGGAACCCCAGCCTCTCTCCCTTATGGTTTCCCAAGCATCTACCTGGACTCATCATTCTTTTCTTCAAAAACCTTTCTCTTGTTCAGAAACATGTGTCCTCCACCACCCACCTGGGTAAATTGCAGACTCTTCTGACCCTCACAGGAAAGAAAAAGAGCGTGAACGGTGGAGAGAGCCAGACGCCTTCCGCTCAGCCCTTCTCCAAGAGGTCTCACTACAGCCCAGACCACAACACCCAAGCGGGTTTGGTAAGATTTTCCGTAATGAGGTTTGTTTCACATTTTAACGCCTCAGAAATGAAGATGCTTCTTAGAGTCATAACGTCTCTGTGTGAAAACATTCTTTGACACCTTCTGGAGAGATCAAGAATTCACCAGCATCAACGTGTCTCACTTCAAATAGGTGAATTGTACGGTATGTGAATTATATCTCAATAAAGTTGCAATTTAAAAAACACATTTCTCAGGTTGGTTGGAAGACACGGGCATAGACGCCATGCTAACATTCAGGGACACACTCTACAGCAGTTTTCTCATTCGGTCCTTGTAACTAAATGACAGGGAGAGGCCACCACTAACCTCACTTTACAGAGAGTGAAACGAGGGCTCAGAGAGGTTGTGTTCTTGCCCAAGGACTCCCAGCTAGTACACGGTGCCTTCTGCTTTGTTCCTAAGCACTACAGTACGCTGCCTTTCACACGCTACTTCTATAAATAAAAATAAAATAAAATTTTCCTTGGAAAAAAGAAACTTTCTCTCTTATTTTAAAAAAATTATGATAGGAAGCAACCAAGATGTCTTTCAATAAGTAAATGTATGAACAGACTGGTGTATCTAGACAACGGAATATTATTCAGTGATTAAAAAAAAATAAGCTATCAAGCCACGAAAAGACATGGACGCATCTTAAATACATATTGCTAAGCTAGAGAATACAGTCTGAAAAATCTACATACTGTATGATTCCAATTATTTGACATTCTAGTTCTAGAAAAGGCAGAACTTTATGAGACAATAAAAAGATGAGCGGTTGCCAGGAGCTTGGGGGAGGGAGAGAGGTCTGAATAGGTGAAGCACAGGGGATTTTTTTAGGGTGGTGAAACTACTCTGTATGATACTGTGAGTGTGGATACACAACACTGTGCACTTACCAAAACCCACTGCACCTTACAGTACAGAGTGAACCTTAATGTTTGCAAACTGAAATCAATCATTGAAGACGTCACGGAATCCCAGGATGGAATGCAGAGTGTGACAGAACAATCTAACTGTGCTAAAATGTATGAAACAACCTCCCTGAAGGGAGTGGGAGAAAAGGGTGCTGACTTAAGGAGCTTTGGAAATGAGTGGAGTCTGTGAAGCCAAAGCAAAAGGAACTGCACATAAACGCTGTACTCAAATTGATACAGTCGTTCCCGCAGTGGTACAGGTTAACAGTCCTAACACTGCTACACGTGTACACAGCAACTGAACAACTAAGTGAACGGATGGGGATGGTGGGAGATAGGTTTCTCACTAGTGAACCGGGAGGTCACAGATAAGCAGGAGGACGTGAAAATGGATTCGAGTTGGAGATATCAGTATGAACTCATGTTTAGCTTAATATAGACACAGATGGTTATGTAGAGAAATATACATGTTAGTATACATAAATACACTTCCTTGCTCTCAGCTGAGAGGGCCTAGAAGCAATGGCAATCCAGTAGCAAAGAACCCACGTAGAGCCCAAATAGTGATTTTAAATACCTTTCTCCAATAAAAGGAACTAGGACTCCTTGGAGTAATAGCTAATTCTAGAACTGAGACAAGATATATGCAAGATGAGCCTGAAACATCCTGTAGCACCAGAAAGTAAGGAAGTGCTTAAAACACACACACACAATGATGGGGGTGTGTCAAAGGGACACAGAAGTCAACTGAAAGAATTCCCAGTGGCCAAAGCTGGAACAATTTGAGCAACAAGATAAATAAAGTAGTATTAATTATACCACAAAGTGTAAGATAAATATCCAGAAGTCTATCCGACAGATATAAAGAAACGATTGAATAAACAAACAAATATGGGAAAAGAGATAAATCTGCTGTGCAGAAGAATTCCAAATAATTTGTATAGATAGTCCACTGTCAGAAGATTGAGCATAGCTTCCCACTCCTTAAGTGTGGGCTACACATAGTGACTTCCTTCCAAAGAGTACGGTATGGAAGTGGAGGATTAAAAGAGTAACTTTGCAGTGCAGAAACCTGATGCACAGCACCTCAGCCAGGTGATCAAGGTCAACAGCGATAGGAAAAGTCATGTTGGTAGTCTGTACCCTTGTATGATGTGGTGAAAATGACGCTTTACCTCTGTGATCTTCCTCTCCAAAACCCATAACCACAGTCTAATCAGGAGAAAAATTCCAATAGAGAGACATTCCACAAAATATTTGACCAGTACTCTTTAAAACTATCAAGGTCATCAAAGACAAGAAGTCCAAGAAACTGTCACAGCTAAGAGGAACCTAAGGAGACATGACAACTCAATGTAATGTGGTGTCCTGGATGGGATCCTGGAACAGAAAACGGACATCAGGAAAAAACAAGGAAGTCTGAATAAAGTGTAGTCTTTAGTCATTAATAATGCATCAACATTGGTTCACTAATTGTGACAAATGTACCATACTAATATGAGACGTAGATACCAGGGGAAACTAGGTGCAGGGTGTAAAGGAACTCTCTATATTCTCTTCACAGTAAATCTAAAACTGTTCTGAACAATAAAGTTTACTTTAAAAAATAATGATATGGGAAAATTGGAGAGTTTTTGGGAAGGAAGAAATTAGGGGACAATAATTAAGAAATTCTGGGACAATTAGCAGAGAATTCAAAACAGGATGGGCACCTTTCTTTCCTGTTTCAACACAGAGGTGCCCTGTCATAAGAAGAAACAGCTAATTGAGTGCTAACTACTTGCCCAGCAGTGGGCTACGAGATCTGTACACATCTTTTCACTTAACACTCACAAATATGCTATCAGTAGATACCATTAGTACCTTCATTTTACAGATGATGAAACTGGAGGTCAGAGAACATAGGTAACTTGCCCAAAGTCACTGGATAGTAAGTGATGGGACTGGATTCAGTTCCACTCCCATTATCCACTCTGCTGTAAACGTGTTTGGAACTTCTTCACCCGTTATATCAATAAATAAATATGTATTTAGTACACACTGTGTGCCCGGTCCTGGGCAATAGCTAGTGTTGGACCCCAGGAGCCACAAGTCTAGTGGGAGAGACACGGGTAAAGCTAAATTTTAAGAGGGAAATATCTATTACGGTTGGTGAAGAAAGTAAATGCAGAAGAAATTTAGAGCAAGGACTTTCAGTTCGAGCAATCGGGAAACACTTCATGGAGAGACATGTGGAACTTGAACTAGACTCTGAAGAAGGGAAGGAATTAGAAAGATGAAGAACAGGAGAGGGGGCCGGCCTCGTGGCTTAGCAGTTAGGCACACGCTCTCCGCTACTGGCGGCCCGGGGTTCGGATGGGGCGCACACCAACGCACCGCTTCTCTGGCCATGCTGAGGCCACGCCCCACATACAGCAACTAGAAGGATGTGCAGCTGTGACAGAAAACTATCTACTGGGGCTTTGGGGAGAAAAAGGGAAAAAAAAGGAGGAGGATTGGCATGGATGTTAGCTCAGGGCTGATCTTCCTCACAAAAAAAAAAAAAAAAAAGAACAAGAGTGGGCCCTGGGGCAGGGAGGTTGGAGCCAGCAGCTGTACCTGCTTCTGGGGCAGGCACTGGGGAAGAACACTCCCTGGTGGAAAGAGCCCTGGCCTGAGAGCCAAGAGACCAGGAACTGGTGCAACATTGGTCTGGGCCTTCAATCTGCACCTCAGTTTCCTCATATGGTCCCTTCCAACTCTTAAAAAAAAAAAGTCCACCCTAACTATTAGAACACAGAGCGTTCTGGACCAAGAAAGAGATTCTCAACCACATGACCTGGTGTGTCTTTTGCAGCATCTCCTTTCAAAGACAGTGCAATGGGCACACCTAAGCCTTAGGTGTCTGTGAGTGCTGCTGGCAGTCGTCCCTTCACTCAGCAGCAGGCACCTGGCCACAAGGCTTCCAGGAGAGGGTAATGGCTATGTGCCTGCCCTCAAGGAGCTTACGTTCCAATAAGACACAACTGCTGCCCAAGAAACAAATTCAGGTCACACGTGTTTTGTTTGACCCACACATGTTTTTGTTTTGTTTAATGTTAAATAATTGGCTGGGATATGTCCCACACAAGCAGTTTCAGCTCATTAAAATCACCTTCTTACGCTTCTCTTGTGAGCCTTCTTCATCACATTGTTACCAGTTTCACCTCGCTCCAGTGGGACTCCAACCCACATTCAGAAAGTTTCCAAGGAGGGGCACATGGGTGGGCCTCGGACCCAAATAACCCTCGGAAGGTTCTTTCCCATTCAGTGTCTCGGAGCTGAAATGAAACCAAAGCTGAGTGTTCGACAGCACAAGGTTTATTCAATGGTCAAAGAATGGAGAAGTGGGAACAAAGTTCACAAATCAGCTTCTCAGCTCTTGGGGTGATCAAGCAGCTGTTATAAGGGGTCAAGGTAAGGAAGGGGAGGAATATTCATAGTTATTTGGGGAACTGGGCAGGCTTTTTGAGGGAATAGGGTGCCACATCTTTTCTTTCCTTATTAGGTCTGGTGTTTCCTGTCATGGCCATGGGCAGGTGTGCATTTAGTAAGGTAATGTATTACAATGAACATGTAATGAGCTGCAGGGTCTATGTCAGGTCAAGTCAGACCACCATGTTGCCTTCAACCAGTTTAAACTGGTCCTGACCATGGGTCTCAGCCATCTTCTCCTTCCTCCCTTCATGGTTTCCTGTAAGCTAAAGGTAATATGTTAGGCTTGTTCTGAGCAAGTCGTGGTTAATGCCTTACGGGGCCAGGGGCCGGGGTAACAACAGGGCCAATCAGCTGCAGGTGGGTGCCTCCTGCCTCCTTCACACAGGGCACTTGCTCTCCCCTCCATCATATCCAATCCCACCAGCTCTAACTCAAATAACTTGCCCACCTGGCCACTATTGGTATTTTCTTTTGACTTTGTTACTGTTAAATTTAGCACAAATACAAAGAACCACATAAAACAAACGTGAGGCTTAATAAATTATAATGAACACTCTTGTAACCACAAGCCATGTTATTCCATTTTCTTCTGACCTAAAATGTTGCTGTGAAAAATTCTGATGGTAATCTAATATTTTTTCTACTATAAGTTACTGGATCATCTGTTTGAACACTAAAGGATTTTTTTCTTTAAAGTACAGTAATTTTATTATAATATGTTCTGTTGGTCATTCTGGGCTTATTTATTCAGTTACGTGGTGTTCCCCTGCAATGTGTAGTTTCAAATTCTTTCTTGTTTTTTTAATCTCGGGTATGTTTTCTAGAATTATCGTTTTTAATATTTGCTCTATTTCCTTGCTTTAGTTTTCTTCTTTGGGGAAACCTATTATATAAATGTTAAATTTTTTACCTATCTTCTGTATCTGTCACTTTCTCCTAAATCTTTTTATTCATTTTGTTTTGATTTTTTAAAATGTTCCTCTTATTCTTCTTCTGTTTAGGGGATTGTCTGTAGTGTTTATTTGTTCTCTAGTTCCTTCTAGTTGAGTCTTCATATTTAAAATGATTGTTTTTTTCTAACTCTTTCCTGAGTTCTCACTTAATTTCTCAGCTTTTCTAATTATGTCATTATTTTTTTTTTTTTGGAAGATTGGCCCTGAGCTAACATCTGTTGCCAATCTTCCTTTTTCTTTTTTCTCCCCAAAGCCCCAGTACATAGTTGTATATTCTATTTATTTATTTATTCATTTATTTATTTTTTGTATGAGGAAGATCAGCCCCGAGCTAACATCCATGTTAATCCTCCTCTTTTTGCTGAGGAAGACCGGCTCTGAGCTAACATCTATTGCCAATCCTCCTCCTTTTTCTTTTCCCCAAAGCCCCAGCAGATAGTTGTACTTCATAGTTGCACGTCATAGTTGCACATCCTTCTAGTTTCTGTATGTGGGACTCGGCCTCAGCATGGTGGGAGAAGCGGTGCGTCGGTGCACGCCTGGGATCCGAACCCGGGCCTCCAGTAGCAGAGCGCGCGCACTTAACCGCCAAGCCACGGGGCTGGCCCCAGTTGTATATTCTAGTTGTAGGTCGTTCTAGTTCTTCTATGTGGGACGCTGCCTCAGCATGGCTCGATGAGCAGAGAGTAGGTCAGCTCCCAAGATCCAAACCGGCAAACCCCAGAGCACTGAAGTGGAACGCTCGAACTTAACTGCTACGCCACCCGGCCAGACTCTTTATGTCGTTCTTATGTATATTATTTTTAAATCTGTAAATGTGTTTTGAAGCATCAATGTTTCCATCTGTTTTATGGGCACATCTTTATGATGTACTTTCATTGTGGGCATATCATTCTGTACCTCATTTTCCTTAAGTTTGTATAGCTTTTTTTTTCCTGGTGAAGAAGACCAGCCCTGAGCTAATATCCAATGCCAATCTTCCTCTTTTTTGCTGAGGAAGATTGGCCCTGAGCTAGCATCCGTGCCCATCTTCCTCTACTTTGTATGGGATGGTGCCACAGCATGGCTTGACAAGTGGTGCATCGGTGCGCGCCCGGGATCTGAACCTGCGAACCCCGGGCTGCCAAAGTGGAGTGCGAGCACTCAACTGCTGTGCCACGGGGCTGGCCCCTAGTTTGTTTAGCATTTTATCTCAATCTTTTTTTCTGTTGCTTATTTTTATGTGAAATTAATTTTCCTGAATTTCTGGAAGAAAGACCTGAACCAGGATAGTTTTTCTAATTTAGGGCTCTAGAACCCCTTTTCTGTTGATTTCGTGAATTATTCATAAATACAGCACTTACTTTCTGCGATCTCCTGGCTCTGTTCCCCCCGACGGAACCTTCTCTCTCCTTTGTCTCACCTGCCCTGCTCCCACTTGGATCCTACTCCCAGTGGTTTCTCCTCAGTTTGTCGTAAGGGTTCCTGGGACACTGATTGCTCCAGCCCCTGTGGGTCTTACCACAGATCCCTCCCACTCACCTACTGGAGAGTGCAAACCACTCCCAGTTTCAGTCGCCATTCTCAAATCGGCTCACTGAGATTTTGGGTTCCTGTTCGCTATTTTGGGGTTCTCAGGTCCATCAGACACCCCATTGCTTCGGTTTCCTGCTGCACAGATGCTGATAACACACTCGATACCCTACACCTGCTCATAGTAAGGGTTTTGGGGGATACTTTTCTCCTGTGTTTGGTGTAGATGGCATCCATGAGTTTTAGTTTTGCTATCCCAGTTTCTCTGTGTTTTTATGGAGTGATTAGGAGAGATTCAAAAACTATGACGCAACGGCCACCACCTTGCCGCAATCTGCATTTTTGTTTCTAAACTCTGATCCTATGAATTGAAGTCTTCTCTCTGTACTCCAACTGCTTTCAGCAACCAGCAACCAGAGCGTGGGCTTTAAAATTGCCAAGCAGCCCTCCTCCGCTCTCCGGTCCTCCCAACGCCTTCTGCCGTCTCCCCCTAGGAGCCAACAGTGCTCCAGCAGTCGCTTGAAAGGTGTCACAAAGTGCTGCAGGTTGAGTCTTCATGTCATTGCAGGTATAAATCTTCCAGCTGTTGAGAAACACCAAAGGCAAAACCTCCCTCGTGGCTGCAAGTACAGCCTTGGTTCCTTTCACTATCACCCACTCCTGTCTGACGAGAAATGACTGATTGTTAGTGCTGGGCAGCTAGATGCCAGGACGGACCCTCAGGTGGGACAAGTGCTAAGAGCTGGGACAGTGGGGCAGGCCCCTTTCATGGCAAAAGTGTCACAGATGGATTTTTTACCAGAGGGTGAACAAGCTTCTGGAAGTCAGCCCCTCGAGTGTTCACAGCAGAGGCCCCACACCTTATACTCTTCCTTGAATCCTCACTACCTTGTACCTAAAACTTCCCGAGGGGATAGTGAGCAAGACAAAGAAACAAGATTGGCTTCCCTGTAGTTATTCCACAAATTTAGCATAATGCCTGTTTTTGCATCCAACATTTTTCATTTTTTTAAAAGTGATTCTTTTGATCCACATTTTTATCTCCCCATCTTCCCTCTGAGCTCTTGCACACTACAGTTTTATTCGGTCCTCAATCTTTCTGGGGCCATCTCGCCTAGTTTATTTCTCTTGGACTTAATGCCAAGACCTGCAGGTCCAGACAGGCAGCTCCAGGAACCCGGCACCGGGAGACTTTGCTTCTTGGGCTTGAGCCAATTAAAACTTTGCTCCGAGGCTGCCTTGGGAAGTGACAGGCTTAACAGCCTGATGAACAAACAGTAGAGTTGCCATCACACTTAAGTTACGGTCTATTTAACCTTCAAATCAACTGCAATTCATGGCTCCTATTTCCTCAGAGGGAAACCTCCAGGCTACCACAGGAGAGACTGTGGTCTGAGTCCTAAAGGGGAGGACTTCTGACCTCTAGAGGGATGACCAATGAGATACATGATTAATACGTCCCGTCATTTGAGGAGAAACATCTCTTTTAAGTCCAATCTTATGGAACATGTTAGAAATATGAGCAAGTGTGAACCAAAGGCATTCAGGAATTGATCTTTGGTGGATCAAAATATATCCCGTTGCTGTGAGGCTGCATTACAAATATAACCTGAAAATTGGCCATGTATCTTGCCTCCTCCCACACAGCAAGTTGGAATCAATGATCCTTGAGAGAAAAGGAGGGACGAGGGGCGGTGGAGACGTTGGCAAGTTTGTTTTTAGGCACTCTGTCAATTCAGATTCACTCTATTAGTAAAATTTTCTTTGCTGCCATCCTTGTTCTGAATGGTAAATATAGATTGGTTCATTTCATTTTTCTGCTCCCTCAACTGGAGAAAGTAAACGACATTGCCAGCCATGCTGTGGTGAATGGCCAAAGTATGCTTGTATTTATTCATCTTTCAAAGCCATCCAAATCCAAGAGATGGTTTAAGATTTAATGAGACTAGTTTTAAAAGGAACGTAGCCATACAATGGAATAGTCTACAGTCAGCAAAAATAATTAGATCCATCTGTACCAATATGGAAAAATAACTTGGATATATTGCCCAGTTAAGAAAGCAAATTGCATAATATGTATAGAATGACCCAGTGTCTATGCATGTGATATATGTGTGTGTGCATATATATTCTTTTATACACACAAATATACTCATTCTATGTTACTGAAAACTAAATACAAAGAAAGAAATCAGCAAAAATAGACAGCAGATAATAGTAGTTATATCTAGAGGGTATGTCTTAGGTTGGGTTCCTAAAGAAGGAGACCCTAAGACAAAGATTTGCATGGAAATGGTTTACTGGGAGATGGCCCCAGAAAACACTGGTGGGAGAAAGGGAAAGTGAACACAGAAGGGAACACAGAAAGGAAGTGAACACAGAGGTGAAAGGAAGAAAACAGAGGGTGTGTTATTGAACAAGTTACCACAGTGAGCAAGTGGGGCTCAGCCTCCTGGGAATCCCCAGGAGACAGTGTAGCCCACGCCTCAGACGTCCCAGCCAAGGGATCAGGGAGTCTGTTTTCCTGTCCCCAACCGTGATGGTCTCAGGTCGCAGGGACGTTAACTCTGCCAACCACCTGGGCTTGCCTCACGTGCGCAAGTGGAGAGAAAGCCCAAGGACAGCGAATTGCAGGCACCCGCTGCTTCTAGAAGGTTGTCTACAGGAAGGAAACGGCGAGCGCTGTGGTGCTACGGGTGGGATATCCGCAACGTATACTATGGGGTGGATCACGGAAGATCAGCACTTGCGACGTTATGATTTTTTGTTGTTTTATGTATACCAATGACATTTTAAAATCAGAGAAAAACTGATAAAAATACTCACCAAAACATTAGGTTTTCTAGAGAAAAGAAACAAAAAGGCTTACAGTTAAGCCAGGAAATATGAAGGGAGGGCAGGGATCTCTCCTCAAAGGGGGCCTCCCATCTAGACAACGTCTGCCCCCGCGGCCACCAGCCCTGGAGATGAGCACGCCTGACCTGCAGGGTGGGCAGGGCCATGAGGAAAGAGACGCTGAGACAAAGCTGTTTCAACACTTTATTCACTGGTCATAAATACAGTCCCATGAGCATGAAGGCGATGATGGATGCTGTACTAGCACCTGGGACTTGACCGTCACAGAGCGTCACTGTTCCACCACCACTGGCCAGAGAGCTCACTGCGGCTGCTCGGGGCGTCACCCTTGACCGAGTGCTCAGCTTTGTGGGGACCCTCCTTCTGGTGCAGCAATTTTATTCTTGGCTCGTTCTCAACAATTTTAAAAAAATCATAAAAGATCGAGTGTTTGCAAGAAAATATCAAAGATGAGAAGATTGTCAGTTCTTCTTAGAGTCTAAAAGTAAAAAGGGGAGGTAAGGAAGAAGGAGAGGAAAGGGGAAAGATGTCAGGGGTCTGCCAGGTTTCTTCCTCTCCCCAGAGCATTTTACAAAAACAAAACCCAGGGAGGCATTAATGCTGTCTGGAGATGGGCTGCGTCTCTCTGATGAGCCACTCGAGAGCTTCCTGGCGGCCCTGCTTCTGTAGCTCCTTCCCGACCACGTCCCTGCAGGTGAGGTGGTAATTGTTAAGCCAGTCGCACTGCAAGAGAGGAGAAAGAGAGACAGATATTCACCACCACACCTTCACCAGAGGCTACACAGGCCAACAGCGAGGGGCCCACGCCCTGAGAGCACAAGATGACAGCAGAGGAGCACAAAACCCTTCTCCCTGCTCTTGGACAAGTGACTTCCTTGTGTTCTATTTCCCTGGAAACAGATGGGACCAGGCCATTTTCTGGTGAAAATGCTCCCAGAACAGTCTATGGCATGTGGACTGTCAATGACTGTGAGGAAACCATAAATACTTGATGGCAAGCCATGGGCTTTGGGCTTCCCTGAGCACAGAGTAACTTGTAACCAGGTATCCCCTTGACAGGACCCCGAAAAGCCATACCCACAGGCCATTACAAGAGAGACCAGGCAGGGGGTCTCCACTGCTGCACTCACCCGTGTGGCCTCGACTGCTGTGAAGACTCCTGCTGAGAGACACACCTGAAGCTGTCCTGCCAACACACTGAGTTTCCTACCCGATATCCCCCGACAAAGCTAAACAAACTAGGACGTGGGTCTTGTGAGTTTGGCTGTCTAGACGAACCCAAAACCTTTGGTGGTCAAGGACCGTGGCCCTGCAGAGTGGGGTAGGGAGTAAGCTTGACCTTCAGACCCTCAACTGAATGTGGCCACCACACCAGGAGATAAAACAGAGATAAAAAGGAAGTCAGTCTGAGAGGACTTGGTGCCTGGGTGGGGGCTGATCCACTGGACCTGAGGGCGAAAGGCCTGCAGCCGTAAAAGTGTGAAATCTCTCCCCCGGGTCTGAGAGATGAAGGCTGGAGGAAGCGAGTTCTACCAAGAGGACAACAACCCACTCCCTTCACTGTCTCTGAAGTGGGCCTGACCAGAGAGGAAGCGGCAGCGAGGCTGGCAAGACTGACACACAGTCTGGACCAGGTACCAAAGCCCAGGTAAGGGGTTGAGATGGGTACAGAGGGCAGACAGATAGCGTGCTGTCGTCAAGCAGCTTTGACCCAGCCAGGACTCCCCTCTCCACTGGTAAGAGCCTACCAGCCCCTGCGGGGCGTGGGGGTAGGGAGGAGTGTCAAAAGGAAGCAAACTGCTATGGATCAGCAGCAAGGCCAGGCAGGGCCACAGGGCAACCTGCTGTCCAAAGCGGCTCAATAGTGAAGGTGACAGCAGCAGCCAACCCTGGGGCCACAGTGCAACTCCCAAGGCCCTTTTGGGTTGGGGAGCAGCCTCAGCGGGCCTGAGAAACATCCTGAAGGCCCTGACGGTCTGCAGCTGCCCATGTTCACGTCCCACCAAAGTCCTCTGCTGCCATCTGGTGACAAATGATGGGAATGCTGACCCAACCCAAAAAGTCCCTGAACTGACTGATAAGAGAATCTGTCTGGGAGATGGTAAAGGGCAATGACCAGGTATTTTAAAAACCCAGTGAACAGATTCTTGTTGTGGGGCATTACTGTGCCTTCAGACAGAATGAAGCCCCAAATTTATTAAGTAGTATATGGAAAGGGACCACTTCAGTGAAAGAGATAATAAATTTACCCTGCTTGGTATATTAAATACTGTCATCTACTGTTATTTGTGGAAAATGCTTATGATCCCCAGGGTAAGAAGATATTATCTGCCCTATAAAAACTAATTGACCAAAAGAATAGTTGAGTGATTTTGGTATGGAAAGTACAGTAATGAACCACTGGATAAGACAGAGCCCACTGGTCTACGTCCAATACCATTGGATGGCCTGAGTCACAGGTTAACAAAACTCTTTCTCCCTCAAGGAAAAATGGCCTCGCTTAACCTTCCTCATGTACTTCCCTCGATAAAGTGACATTTCATATGGGAGAAATGCCTCCTGATAGTACACTTTATGTGGACACGAAGGACCTGACCTAGAATTACTTGGTAAGAAGCCTTAACCTTGGGCTTCTAAGAATGTGAAATGACTGATTACTGGAGAGCCCCTTGCCAAGACCCTGGAAGCTGTACCCAAGGGCCATTACAAGAGATACTGGTTCCAGTGGGACACAAGGCTTCTAAGCAGGGTGGCTCCTGTGCCCACTTATGTATCTTCTCGCCCCTTCACCTAAGCCATCCCCTAAGGGGGTTGGAGAAAAGGCCCTGGACCGCTGGAGGGATTCTTCCCACTGAAGAGACACACCTGACACTGTGCTGCTGATAGGCTGAATTTCCTGTTCTGCATCCATCTACAAGCTGAATAAACCTGCATTGGCAGGGCCCGTTTAGGTCCTGTGAGTGGGGATGTTGGGCTGAGCCAAGGGCACTGATGGTCAAGCAGAGGTGCCCAGGCAGAGAAGAAAGCTAAGCAAGAAGTGGATGACCTTGCTCCGTCACCCATCTGTGAGCTGGGTAAGGCGGAAGAGGCTTCTAGCTGGGAGAATTCCATTCCACAGTCCTGTAGAAGGGGGCTCCTGTAGCACGAGGCCCAAGCAGGCCCCACTGAGGATACGTTCCTGCCTCAAGAGGTGCTCAAAGGCCCCCAGGATGAAGCCAGTAGCTGCCTCAGGTAACAGAAACATCTTATTCCTCAAGTAACGGCCATGCTTGGCCTGCCTTTGGCTCCTGCCACTCATTTGCTTTTTGCAGAGACTTCTGACCATCTGCCTTGCTCTGTAATTTATGTCCCTCTGGCCTCTTTCTGTCTTCCTAGCTTGGAAACTGTTTTGTCTGTCCAGTGCTGTTACTGCCCTGTTTTTGACCCTTGTCTCTGCTCTGACCTTGATCACCTGCCTGATCCCTCAAAGCCTCACTCCAGGTCCCCAGGCCTGCCACCTCACCTGGCGTCATGAGCCTGGGGATCCACCCAAGAATTTCAAGGGATTTTAAGACCTGTAATCCTCTGAGCTTGACAGCTGAGCACCGTTGTGCTCCTGCTTTGTGAAGGGTTGCATGCCCCGGAGTGATCAGAATAGCAGGGACCACCTCTCTCCTTATCTGTTTGAAAACTAGCATATGATAATAGATTTTGCTTCTCATTTCCTTAATGTTTCATGCAACAGAGGAAAACAATCTGGCATGTGCAATGGCTAACAGGCCCCACCACCCCTCTGGCTTTTTGTAAGGACCTAGGATATTCAGACTCAGACCTCTAACTTAAAAAGTGAGAATGGAGTAGAGAATATAGGGTAGCTCTCCACCCTCCACACTTCTCCCTCCCCGGAAGACTCTCTCTCATTACCTCTTTGTCTGTAAGAGAATCCACATCTATCATTTTGGTCTGTATTGGAACTAAAGTTAGAGGTTCAAAGGTCAGGCTTCCCCGGTTATTGAAGTTATACTGTGGGAAAAGAAAGAAAACAGAAGTTTTTACTCCTCTTTACCACAATGAACCACCATGAGGTCATTCCCACCAGACATGACCATCCCTCAGAGCCAGGTGTAACTAGGAATCAAGAAGTGGTTAGCTGGTCACCATTTTTAATAGGCACAGGAGGCACGATGAACACAGCTGACACCACTTTCCAAGAGCTGCTCTGCTGTGCAAACAATAGCCTATGCCACCAGAAAACCCAAATGAAGGCCTCCCAGCAGCAGGTCCACAACGCTAATGTCTGCTGTGATGGAGAGGAAGTAGGGCCAGGGCGTGGGGGCGTCTGGGCTCAGGGGAACCTCTGGTTTTGGTTTTCAAGATTCTGCTGGGTATAAGTCCCAAAAATCACTTTAATAGTCAACCATGTGGCCTGCCTTGACCCAGCCAGGCCCATCAGGTGACAGATAACAGGTTTGTCGATTCCATGTGATATGGAACAGCCAGGGCACACAAGAGCATGCTGGGTCTCTGTTCCTGGCAGGGCCTTTGGGAAGGAGGCGAGAGGCCACTCTCAAGAACAGTGATTTCAATGTGGGAGCAGAGAGCAGATCCCTCCAGTCAACCTCCTTGCAGGCTTAGGAAGCCACTTCCCACCAACTGTTCAGTTTCCATAATCACCAATGGAGGAGGAGCAAACAGAGCTTCTAGGTAAAGCCTAGCACCTAAAGCCCTGCAAACTCTTGGTAATACTGATGAGGGAAAGAGCAAAATATCTGTCTTCCAGAGGGCAACACACCTGTCTTATTGCCTGCCTGTGGGGCCTGACCCATGGGCTAACTCAGGGTTCCTCAGCTTTACCTGACAAAAATCACCTGGGTGTTCAATGACATTCTTCACAGAAATAGAAAAAAGAATACTAAAATTTATATGGGGCAACAAAAGACCCCGAATAGCTAAAGAAATCCTAAAGAAAAAGAACAAAGCAGGAGGCATCACAATTCCTGACTTCAAAACATACTACAAAGCAATAGTAATCAAAACAGCATGGTACTGGTACAAAAACAGACACACAGATCAATGGAACAGAATTGAAAGCCCAGAAATAAAACCACACATATACGGACAGCTAATTTTCGACAAAGGTGCTAAGGACACGCAATGGAGAAAGGAAAGTCTCTTCAATAAATGGTGTTGGGAAAACTGGACATCCACATGCAAAAGAATGAAAGTGGACCATGTGCTATCGCCATACACAAAAATTAACTCAAAATGGATCAAAGACCTGAAGGTGAGACCTGAAACTATAAAACTCATAGAAGAAAATATAGGCAACACACTATTTGACATTGGGTTTAAAGGAATCTTTTCGGATGACATGCCTACCCAGACTAGGGAAACTAAAGAAAAAATAAACAAGTGGGACTTTATCAGACTAAAGAGCTTTTATAAGACAAATGAAATCAGAATCAAGATGAACAAACAACCAACCAGCTGGGAGAGAATATTTGCAAAACATACATCTGACAAGGGGTTGATCTCCATAATATATAAAGAACTCACACAATTGAACAACAAAAAAACAAACAACCCGATCAAAAAATGGGCAGAGGAAATGAACAGACACTTCTCCAAGGAAGATATACAGATGGCCAATAGGCACATGAAAAGATGCTCAACATCACTAATCATCAGGGAAATGCAAATCAAAACAACACTAAGATACCACCTCACGCCCGTTAGAATGGCTATAATCACCAAGACAAAAAACAACAAATGTTGGAGAGGATGTGGAGAAACAGGAACCCTCATACACAGCTGGTGGGAATGCAAATTGGTGCAGCCTCTATGGAAAACGGTATGGAGATTCCTCAAAGAATTAAAAATAGAGATGCCCTATGATCCAGCCATCCCACTACTGGGAATCTATCCAACGCACCTGAAATCAACAATCCAAAGAGGCTTATGCACCCCTATGTTCATTGCAGCATTATTCACCATAGCCAAGAAGTGGAAGCAACCTAAGTGTCCCTCGACTGACGATTGGATTAAGAAAATGTGGTATATATATACAATGGAATACTACTCAGCCGTAAAAAAAGACAAAATCGTCCCATTTGCAACAACATGGATGGGCCTGGAGCGTATTATGTTAAGTGAAATAAGCCAGAAAGAGAAAGACAAACACTGTATGATCTCACTCATATGTGGAATGTAAACCAACACATGGACAGAGAAAACTGGACTGTGGTTACCCGGGAAGTGGGGGTGGGGGGTGGGGGGTGGGCACAAGGGGTGAAGGGAGTCATATATGGGGTGAAGGACAAACAAAAATGTACAACCCAAAATCTCACAATGTTAGAAACCATTAAAATATCAATAAAAATGTAAAAAAAAAAAAAAAAATCACCTGGGTGTTTATTGAAAATACAGTTTCCAGGCCCCGGCCCTGGAGATTCTGATTCAGGGTCTCCGAGGAACCCTTAAACACCACACTCCCCAACCCCCGGAACACAGGAGGCTTCGTGACAAGAAGCTGCCTCTAGTAAACTCAGAGGCCCAGATCATATCAACCAGGGGCCTGTCAGGGCTCCATGAGTTCCAGTTCTGGGTCCAAGTTCATTAAGGATTTTCTTTCTGGCTTTACAAAGGAGAGTAAATTCCAGGAAAGTCCCTGATATCAGGGGAAGGAGGCTCCATTTTCGCCCCAGAATGGCACACTCTTGGCTCCAAACACAAAAATCTTCATCTTTCCCCACTAAGGAATAAGGAAATTTTAAAAATAAATAAATACATAATTACTCACCTTGGTCTTCACGGGAACCACCAGGACAACATTCTCAATGCGAATTCCAAAAGCCCCGTCTTCATAATACCCTGGCTCTAAAACAAACCAAACCCCAAAATGAGAAGCGACCCATAATGAGGATGTTTGCACAGAGAAGCTTTCACTCCTGGGATGACAGCCGCGCCCCCCCCAACCCCCCAGGGGAAGAGCCCACTCAATCCGCATGCAAGAGCCTAGAGATGCCTCCTCCTCCCACATGGCCACTTTTAACAGGCCCTTGAGATACAGAGAGAAAGGCTCTGAAGTTCCCGAAAACTGGCTGCAGGGCAGGGAGTCCACTAACAGGGTACCCGTCAAATAATCACGGTGCTTATCCCTAAGACATGATGATGCAGGCATTAAAATATATTCACGAGGACTTGGTAATGGCATAGCAAAGGGCAATACATTAAGTAAGAAAGTAGAATATAGACAATATGTCCAGTATGATCTCAATGATAAGAAAAAGATATATACATATATGAAAGACCAAAAGCTAACACATCAAAATATTAAGTCACGTTTCCCCTGGGTGGCTGGATTACAAATGATTTTCATTTTCAGTCTCACTTTTTCTACATGTATCACATTTATAATTATAAAAGGCTATTGTTGTTGTTTAATTCAAGGTGACAGGAGGGGGAAATTATTTCCAATTTACTTTAAAATAATTACAATATAAGAAACAACAAAGAGCTTTCAAAAAGGCAGGAGGATCTATGCACACCCTCTATGTGAGGGACACCGACCATCAGTGACAATCATGCCCGCCTCCAAGGGCTCATCAGAGAACGTTTTATAACTGATGCCGCAAGGACCCTCGTGAACGTTCAGAAAAGACCCAACACCATGTCCCGTTCCATGCAGGTAATCCAGGCCTGAATCCCACAAAGCTGAGCGGGCAAAGGAGTCGAGAAGGTGGCCTGAAAGACACACAAAGAACCACTTGATATTTGTATAGTACTTTTCAATTTGCAAAGCCCTTTAGAGATTAGATTTGTTATGTTTGGCTCCAGAAGGTGAAACAGAAACCAGTGGGTAAAAGTTACTGGAGGGTTCAGATTTCAGCCCAGCACAAGGAAGAACTTTCTAACAATCAGAGCTCCTGAGGAGGGCAGCTCAGAGCTCAGTCTGAAGCTGGAGGATCATTTGTCCAGGATGCCAGTGAGGGGATGGTCACCTGCAGCAGGTAAAGGCTGCGTTAGATGACATAGACATTCCCTTCCCAGCTGTGGGACGCCACGGTTTCAGAATTACAAAGGTGAGATTCTAACTAGACTGTAAGCAGGCAGACAGGCATAAGAGATGAGGAAACTGATGCCCAGGGAGATGAGTGCAGGCCCAATCTAAGCAGATTCAAGGTTCAGGTCTTGTCAATTCCCCGTCCGATACCCCACCCACCAGTCCCCAAACAAAGAGGTACATATCTGAAATCAGGCTCCCAGTAAAATAAATCCCAACAAGGGTCCTGAAAGGAGACACTGGCTCAGCATTGAAGGGCCGACAGAAGGCTGCACCAACTTCCATTTAGGCCCTGAGGCCTTCATGCCCTGATGCCCTTTCCTGGGAGCCAACCACATGAGTTACCCAACACCATAAGTGGTCAGGAGAGAGGCATACAGCTGACACAGGGCCCCATGCTAAGCCTGGCTCCCTGGGAGGCTCTCAGTTCAGTCAGAGGGTCCAGGAGGCTCACTCGGTGTGGCACCCTCACTTGCCCCGGCTGGGCCTGAAGTGGGCTGGATGCTGAGACAGCGAGGCGAGGACATGTTCTTCCACTCAGACTTAGACACGTTTGATGCCTGAACAAGAAAAAACCTGCCATATGACAGAAGGAACCACCTACCTTTGGTTCCAGTTGGGAAAATGGCTGCGCTCACAGCTATGTGGCCCTTGAGGACATATGTGAAGCATTCCTGCCAAAGAAAACCCAGGGGGCATGTTGCAGAACGGGCACAGACGCTCTCAACTTGTAGTTTTCTGGTAGTTCAGAAAACCTTGCCTCTGAAGGTTTTTTAGCAATGCCACAGAGAAAATCAGAGTAAAAAGGAAAAAATGTAGGCCGGCCCCGTGGCTTAGCGGTTAAGTGCGCACGCTCTGCTACTGGTGGCCTGGGTTCCGATCCCGGGCGTGCACCGACGCACCGCTTCTCCAGCCATGCTGAGGCCGCGTCCCACATACAGCAACTAGAAGGATGTGCAGCTATGACATACAACTATCTACTGGGGCTTTGGGGAAAAAAAAATAAATAAATAAATAAATAAAATTATTTTAAAAAATTTTTAAAAAAAAGGAAAAAATGTGGTGGAAAAAAAGCTTGGCCTTGGGATCAATTTTCCAGAAAATTTTGAAATTAAATTTAGGAAAAGAGAACTATCAGAGAGATGACCCCACAAGTCTTTCCCTTGTAATGAACACTCTGACCTACTCAATGTCATCTGTGCCCTGGAAAGACTGGGAGAGTACTAAGAAGTACTGACGACACTAGCTAGCATTCACTGGGCCACTCCCCTGTGCCCGGCACAACGCTAATCCCTCTGCACTTGACCCCACACTTCAGGACGGAGGCACTGCTGTTGTCCTCACTTTACAGGGAAATGAAGTAGCACACCAGGTCGCACAGTTCTTAAGTGGCGGCATCTGGCCTCAGAGCCAGGTGGTCCTGCTCCAACATCTGTGTTCCTTACCACCATGCATACTCAGAGGTTATCCATACTGCCTGGACAAGAAAAGTGCTGTTTGGAAGGTCAGTGGCTTGCCAGTAAGGTGCAGAGTCAGGACTAAACTCCACTCTCTTCACTCTAGTCTGGGGCTCTTTCCACAGCACAAGAGTCACACCGAAGGTATCTGAACCCAAGGTCAAACTCTTCTAAGGTGCTGGTGCCTACAAATGGACAAGGCAAGAGACCAAAACTATGAAATCCATCCCGCTACACTGCATAAAACTCTCTTCCTTGGATAACCTTCCTGAAGGAGCTCCCTGGCAAAACAGATTCACTCAGAGACTCAACCAACATCCGCTGGGCAGTGACTATGATCAGGGAATTTGCTGGCTCATGGAGCCTTCACAATCAGCCTTGGAGGCAGGTACTTTTATCCCCATTTTTAGGGATGGTCTACGGGCTTCGTTCAAGGTCACGGAGCCAGTAAACGGTGGAGAAGATCTAAAGCTCAGCCTCAACTCCTGGCGCACATCTCTCTACCTCACAGCTGCTTCCTCCTTTCCATGACAGAAAGACCAGAAACTGAGCAGTGTATGTCATTTCAGAGGGTTCCTAGAGAGTTGAGCCTATACATAGGAACAGCGACCTTGAAAAAAGAAGGGAGGTGGCTTTCAGAATCAAATCTAGACATTGTTTGTAAAAAGCATGTATTTCACTACCCCACTCCCACCCCCAAAGAGATTTCCTGACTCAAGAGAAGGCCAAAGCTGTTTAAACTTGAATTTGAGCTGCTCTGACCTTAGCAGACAGAATGCTTTTCAACTTTCTCCAGTAATTAATTACATGGGCGTCATAAAGCAGAAAAGCCTGACTCCACAGTAAGGAGCTATTTTACCATCCCACATATAATTTTTACTTATTTATACAATCCCTTTTAAAAAAGCAACGCTCTTCTTAAGAAAGCAGAGAGGGCCTCTCGAGTTTTCTGCTCCACCTTACTTTCTCGTAGGCCGTAGGGGTCCCAAAATGCATGGTCCGGGTCACATCTGTGGTTCCATCCCTGTCCAAAAGAAAGGACAAATTAGTTTTCAGTCAAAGTAAGCTTTTGCTCAAATATGAGACAGACAAGAATGTGGAGAAATTAGAACCCTCATACACTGCTGGCAGACGTGTAAAACAGTGCAGCCACTTTGGAAAACAGTTTGCAGTTCCTTAAAAGGTTAAACATAGAGTTAACATATGACCCAGCAATTCCACTCCTAGGTAAATACCCAAGAGAACTGAAAACACACGTCCACATAAAAAAATGTACATGAATGTTCATAGCAGCATTATTCGTAATACTGAAAAGGTAGAAACAACCTAAATGTCTATCAACTGATGAATGGATAAACAAAATGTGGTTTTATCCATACAATAGAATATTATTCAGCAATAAAAAGAAATGAAGCACTGATACACGCTACAACAAGGATGAACCTTGAAGACATTATGCTAAGTGATAGAAGCCAGATACAGAAAGCTATATAATTCCATTTATATGAAATGTCCAGAATATAATATAATCATATAATTCTATTCATATGAAATGTTCAGAATAGGCAAATCAATGAAGTTGTTACAAAAAATAAAATGAGACAAAGAATGAATGCAAGGACGGCCCGATGTAGTAGGAGTGAACTCAGTCAGGCCCTGACACACACACTCTTGGTCTACCATGTGAGGACTGTTTCATGGGAGACACCATCACTGGGGTTAAGAACGACAGGGAGGAGGCCAAAGGAAATAGGAGCCTGTTTCTAGCAAACGAGGGCTAAACTCCAATTTCTCCTGTCAAGATGGCAAGGGGTTTACTGGACCCTAAAAATACCCAAGCACATCTCTTAGAACACCCTAATCCACACCCCTAATACAGAAAAGATAACTTTCAAAATCCTGATAAAATTTAGAAGTAAACCAAGCTTTACACTATGCCCCAAGCAATCCCAATACCCTTAGCTCTAGGCTACTATTATTAACACCCACAGCTAGGCTGTGGTTTCCAGGTACCTGCTGAGCTCATTTAATAATTAGGTTCTCCATCAGCCACAGTCCCAACTACAGTGTGCAATAGAGCATTAAAAGGCCTTGCTCATGCTCTTAATGCAGAAAACACCTATTTCAGCTCCTCTTCATGGGTTCCACATCAAGACCCAACCAAACCTCGGGTTCTTCTCTGAGAAACTATTCTAGAGGATGACTATGAAAGCAGCAAGACATGAAGAAGGAAATTCGGATATTCAGGGGCATTCATTTATTCAAAATTAAGCCCTCACATCACATGGCCCTGGGGCCACTACAAGTCCAGGGAATGAGCAGGCAGTTTATGGGCTGAGACAGAAGACTTTCCAATGATTTTAAAAGCTTACTTTCAGTTATTTATTTGGTATTTAATAACTTCTGGCCAAGGTCTAAATATTTCCATCAAAGAGTCTTTTGTGGGAACAGAGTCACAACTGGGCTATTTCAACTAGGGGTGAAAAAAAGGACAAGACACGGGAATGATCCCATCAGCAGCTGGCGCAGAACGAGATCACCAGCTGAGCGCTCTCGGCTGGAGCCTGGCTGGTCCACCTACTCAACTGTCTTGACTCAACGGCATCAAGTTCTACGGCAGCCCCGGGTCACTTACCTGTATTGAGCACCCGAGTCAATGAGGTACACCTCATCTAGTGACAAGGTCCTATCCGTCTCAGGGACCGGCCTAAGAAAGTAATTAAAAATTAATTATTCCACATATGTAAACACTTGCTGAATCCAGAAGGAGAGCATACAAGAGTTTTTGTACTGTTCTTAACAACTTATGTAAGTCTGAAATAATATCAAAATAAAGTTACCCAATAAGTTAATTATTTCAACTAATATTAACCTTCTATTCAAAGACCCAGTCAACCTATCTCCCCAACTAGATAAAGAGCTCAAGAGAAGGAAGAATACCGTATTTCTTTATATCTACCTCCATTTGTGTCTGGAACAAAACAGGTGCTCATGAGATCATTGTAAAAGCTACAAAAATAATAATCAATAGAAGCAACAGGACCAAGGTAGAGCCCTGGGAACTGGGAAGACAGCAGCCTAAAGTCACTTGTCTTTTGAAGGGGGCTCCCAGGCCCCTGCCTCAGCCTCCAAAACCCTCCCTCAGTCCTGACCCCATCAGGTGCCTCCCCACTTGCTTCCCAGACCACCAGACAGGCAGGAGGTGAATGTCCCAATCTGGGAGAAAACTAAAGGAATTTCTGCTGGGAAAAGGAGTGGATCGTGATGCTCTTATGCTGGAGCACTTTCTTCAAATGAACATGAGGCATTTTTATAAAGTGATCTGATCTCCCCATGCCTTTTCCAGACGTTATCACTGTGCTGCAAAATGTTAAAAGGGATGAGAGCATTCCAAGTCTCTTTCCTGCAGCTGAGAGAGGTTGTCCTTCCTTTCCAGGCACCACCCCCTCTTCAGCAATAAGAGCGGCCAGTGTGCACTCGAGCCAAATGACTGAAAAAGACAACCGGACATGGGCCCAGCTCCAGTGCCCTGCCTCTCAACAGGCTTCCAAGAGCCACAGTGAAGAAAGACCAAAGGAGAAGCAAATTTCTCCCTCCTTGGTCTGAAATTGTTTAAAGTGTTAACTATAGGCAAAATTCTAGAACAGTATCCAGCCAGGAAATTCACCACCTGAGTTAAACATAAGACAAAAACTGAAGTCCTTTTGATATTTAATGTTGGAACAGAAGCATTAATGTAAGAGAACTGTACAGTGACATCTGTGACTGTCTCCCACACACAGTTTCAAAATCTGCCCCAAGACTAAAAACTCTAAAAGCAATTATTAAAAAGGGGAGGAAAAAAATCTGTGTCCAAGTACAGCACAGTGAGATAGACCACATGTTCTTTCACTGTGCACATCACAAATGGGAGCAAAGAACTCAAAATGCCCAACACAAGGCAAAACCATTTGAGCTGAGCGAAGCTGAACCTGAAGCCCAATGGCCAAGCCTAGCTCCATTTCCCACCATCTGCACAGGCGGATCTATCAGTCCTAAACTTATCAGTGCCCTTCTTGTCTCACAGTGCAGGGACACTCGGCTCTGTGGGTTCATGGGCTCTTATAGGTCATCTGGTGAAAATCCCCATAGGCTAAGGTGCCAAGCTTCAAGCCTATGGGGAGGGAAGAGAGGGTGCCGATTATCTCCCTAACCATAACAGGGTGCTCCACAACCTAGTGATAAGTTTTTCTGGTATGGAGGTGATGGACCTCACAAGATGTTTGGACTAGTGCATCAAGAAGGCTGCCATTAGCAGGAAAGAAAATCATTAAAAAATTCTACTCGGGGCCGGCCCCATGGCTTAGCGGTTAAGTGCGCACACTCCGCTACTGGCGGCCCAGGGTTCGGATCCCGGGCGCGCACCGACACACCGCTTGTCCAGCCATGCTGAGGCCGCATCCCACATACAGCAAGTAGAAGGATGTGCAACTATGACATACAACTATGTACTGGGGCTTTGGGGGAAAAAAAAGGAGGAGAATTGGCAATAGATGTTAGCTCAGAGCCAGTCTTCCTCAGCAAAAAGAGGAGGATTAGCATGGATGTTAGCTCAGCGCTGATCTTCCTAACAAAAAAAAAAAAAAATTCTACTCATCGAGATTCAAGGGCTATGAATGCAGATACTGCAACCTCAGAAGGAAGAGAGACAACCTGCTTGACTACATCATGGAGAACGTTAATGCCATACATCTGAGCCTAAGAGGAGGCTCCCAAAAGGCAGAGAGGCTTGAGGATTTAGAGAAAATAAGACCTCAAAGGTCCCACTGCCCATATAAGAACAATCTCAACAGACACACAGAGGTGCTGCTGGGGCCTCTGGTAAAATAATGTCTCTCCCCTGCTCAGGCTCCTGTGCAGAAGCAGCAGCAAAGCCAGGCAGCGTGCTCCTCCGCATGCCTTACGCGTAGTGAATGATGGCGCCGTTGGGTCCCGTACTGGAAATCGTTGGGAAGCTCAGGTCCACAAAGTCAGCCTGTTGCCTGGAACAGAAGACACACAGAGCAGAGTGGCGTAAACGTTTTTCTTGTGCTGAGAGTCAGGGCCCTCCCGCCTCATTTAACTCACCAAGGAAATGAGTACAAGGTTCATGGGGCCCCCAGATGGAACTTTACCTGCGGAATTCCTCAGCTTTGTCAGCAGCTGAGATCTCCGTCACACCACCTTTGGGCACCTATAAGGAAGTTGCTTATAAATCATCTGGTGGGATAAATTCATGTGTGTCCTACATGTTAAAGGAGGTGCATTAAAAGCTAACTTTTTCCTCAATTCCCATGTCCCAACTGTCCCTCTACAGGACACAGCTTACGTCTCATCTTTAACAAGTAGGGAATTTCCAAGGCTCTTACCAAAGTTATCTAAAGTAGAAGGGTTTCTATCTGTTTACTTTTTCACTCAACCATCTTGCCTAAGTATTATATCCTGAAACCTCCCAAAACTTAATACATCAAAGCTTAAAAATTCAAAAGCATGCCCTCCTAGGATATCATCCTAAGAAAGTCACCCTAAATGAATAAAAAAGATAAATGCAAAAATATTACAATTACTGATAAGTGCAAAAAAATTAAAAACAATCTAAACATTTGAAAATAGGAGAAAGCGGTAAATAAATCAGTCTAGCCACTAAACACAGTCTCCATTTGGATCTTTTTTTTAAGGCCTCAAAGCACATGGAAATGCTCACACTATGACACCAAGTGAATAAAATAAACAAAATACAAAATCATATCGGTACACTGAAAGACATGTAAAAATGAAAAAAATCATTGAAAAAATGATTTAAGCAGGTGAACAATAGCCAGAGGGAAAAACATCGTTACACTGATGGGAATAAGGGTGATATTTTCTTTTTCCAATTTAAGCTACTTTTAAAGAGTTGTTTATATAATATTTAAAGGGAATATGATATTGTTTAATAACAGCACAAAGAAATCACCCTCCTGCAACTACAAGAAATGAAAGGGCAAGAAACTGATGACCAAGAGTCAATTTAACATAAAAAGTTTTATGGCTTAAATTGAAGTTCAGAATGTACACAAAGATCTTTTTCTCTTAATACAATCAGCTTGCCTATAATATCATGAGAATCATTTTTCCTTATACTGACATTACATTTAGTTACAAGACAATTCTTTAACCCAAAAAGGATCTACTCTGTTAAGGAATTTCTTTCTTCATCCATGTTACTATTTTCTAAATGAAAAAATTTTTAAACACATACATACCAAATTTCCACAAACTATTAAATAGAAAATACTAAAATTAGATCAAGATCTTAGACCTCATGGTCATCAGAGCATAGAGGATGCCACGGTTAGAATCACATGCAGATAATTTCTGAATAATCTATATCCATGTGTTAAACAACGACTAAGAACCAACCTCTTTCTCCAGCCAGTTAAAGAGTTCACAGAGGGCAACGGCATCTTTAATCTGTGCAAACAATGGAGACATTTCTTAAGTTATTACTGAAAATCAGATGGGCAGATTCAGAGCCCAGCCCTAGTGTGATACCGAAAGGGCTGCTCCTACAGGGCCATAAACTATCAGCAACCAGCGAACAAGTCTGCAGCAATTCCCACTAACAGTGAAAGGGCTCCTCTGCTGTTCAGCAGTTCAAGCACAGTCAGGGAGGGGCCCGCCATGGAGCACACGCAGCTCCCTCAGAGGGTTCACTCCTGTCCTACACAAGCAGGAAAGACAGGCCACTATCAAAAGCCATCTCTGGGCCCCAAATCTTTCTAGATCCACTGCTGGCCTTGAAACACAATCTGGGCCTTTTAAGAGGCTTCATCTTCATTATTATTATCA
This sequence comes from Diceros bicornis minor, assembly GCF_020826845.1. Taxonomy (NCBI): domain Eukaryota; kingdom Metazoa; phylum Chordata; class Mammalia; order Perissodactyla; family Rhinocerotidae; genus Diceros; species Diceros bicornis. The sequence goes on from NC_080745.1 coordinate 73,721,586, forward strand.
ACATCACCACCATCATCTACACTATCATCATCAATACCTCTTTTCGTGTTGCATGTTATATTTTGTAAAGATCTAGCCCATCGAGTACTTTATTTCATTCTCTCAGTAACTCCCTCTGGAAGGCTCAGAGAGGTTCCAACCTGTGCCAGGCTTAATGCCACACAGCAGGTGAGGGAGCTGAGCCTCCTGACCACCACACATCCCTCTCTTCTGTACAAGGTGCTTTACTTACGTGAGCTCGCCTCATGCCTTCTGATTCGGCAGAATTCTTCACAGCTTTGGCAATGCAGATAGGGGTGTAAGGCATACAGCAGCGATGATCCTGGGGCAAAGGGCAGTAGTATGGGAAATCAAGCCTGGCTCCACTCACCCAAGACCAAGGCAATCACCTCTTCACCCAGCTTAGGACCACACTTAGGACTAATCATTTGAAGAGCTCCCACTCAGGACCCACCCAGCCGTCCCCTGGGGCCTGAAGATCTGCCCCTTTTGTTGATAACTCTGAGCATGACAAAAAGGTTTGAGCTCATCCAAAAAGATAAAGTACATCAAACAAGGTATTTCTCTTCTATCCCGCACCCGCTTAGCTCTTTGAGACTGCTGGCTGCCAGCCATCAGCAAGATACTGCTTTTCAAGCCTCCATGGCCGTGGTCAGAGTTCACTAACGGATCAAAGCTTGACCGACATAACCCCTTTCTTGCTGCACAAAGGAGGCTTTTTTCCCCGTCTGAGGATGCACATGACCGATGAGGGAGGGCTCCTGCTCCTTCCCTCTTCTCACTCAGGAATCATGCGTCAGCTACTATTAATGGTCTGATCTTAAAGGGCTGAGGAAGACCCTTCCCAATCTGAGAACAAGCTAGAATCCAGCCCTATGTATAGCATGGGGGATTTAGCACCATCTTGCACTTGCACAGAGCTTCTCCAAGGGCTTTCAAGGGCTTCTCCAAGGGCTCTCTCCACCCTCCCTATTCTCTCTCTCACATACATACCCCTCACGAAACGAAGAAGGCACGATCCCCACTTAGGTCAAGGAAGTAAAGGTCTGAATAACTGAGTGGCACACAGTGTGACAGTGACAGGGGTGCAATGGCAAGCCAGGTCTAGAGGGCCAGGCCAGGGCTCCTCCCAGGATAGCCCACTGCTTAGGGGAGAAGAGAAGACATCGTTGGCCTTGCCAAAGGGCACTTGGCAGCCAGAGGCCCAGGGCAGGACAGTCAAAAAAGTTATATCTAAGGTGGCTTGGATTCCAGTCCTGCCCCAAACCCTAGTTAATATAAGGGGACAGGTGTCAGCTGCTAGCACCACTCAGCAGGGGCTCAGGCGAGGGCTGGGCTATCACTACCATTTAACCTTTGACAAATCCCCAACTCCCGAAGCCTCTCTGGGCCTTCAGGTCTCCTTAGCCATAAAATGCGGTGAGGGAGGGGAGTGTGGAGCAGTGTTTCCCAGACTTCCGATACACCCATGCCACCTGCACAGCTCCTACCCTAGCTGCCTACCCCCTGGACCCATATTTGCTTAATACTTTCTTTAGACTATCTTTAAATAAACGTAGTGTATTAAATCCAACTTTGACTTAAGAAATAATTTTTATAATATGTGGTCTCATATGCTAGTTATATTTTTTTCTAGTATACACTAAAATGCTTTTAAAATAGATATATTTAAATAAACCTAAGTATTACTGTGTATCACCTAAAATCATCTCTCATGCCACATTTTGGAAAACACAAGACTCAATGGGTTCTCAGGGGCCCTCAGACTCTTAATATGGCTCCAGCCCAAAGGGTTGATCCAAGGAGACAACACCTCTGATATAACAGCCAGTCCTGGAGATCTGCCTGAACAACCTCTGCTTCAAAGACAAAGCTTCACAATGCCAGAGCTGGGAAGGGCCTGGCAGCTGGAGTATGGCAGGGTTTAGATGGGCCTCAGGGGGACTACCAACCTTGGGGATGGCCTCGCTCACAGCATAGCTGGCCTTGTCGCTGACCCACACCTTCTCCCTCGGAGAGAGATCAGCGCACAGGGCCTTGAGTTCACTCAGGATGGACTTGTAGGGAAGCACTTGGATTCTGTATTCAGCTTCCAGGCCCAAGTCAAGAAGCAAGTGCCCCTTCACACTGGGGGCGTCTATGCGGTCACCGTCAATGAAGAGCCTGCAGAGGGGCCAGAAGTGAGGTGACAGAAAAAGGCAGGCATGTGAGTGGGGGGATGAGAACATAGACCCACACATACACAACAGGCTCCATCTTCTGGCAATCAAAACCAAGCAGCTTTTCCTTCTTTCCCATTCCCTGACCAAATCCTCTTCTCCAAACTGCGTTCCCTGTCCCTGTGTATGTGGCCACCATCACCCAATTCCCCAAGCCAGAACCTGGGTGCTGTCCTTCTTGATGCCCCTGCTTCCTTCTTTCATTAAGATCTTTGGACCCACAGCCTAAATCTCCCTCAAATCTCTCTAGCTTTAGCTATAGCCTTGCCCAGTCACCGCCCAGGTTCAGGCCACTACCATCTTTCACCTGGATTAATGCCACAACCTCCTAACAGGTCTCCCTGCCTCCAGTCTTCCCTACCCATCCTTTTTTTCACAACCATTTTATTCTTTATGACTTATACATCTGATCATATAGGTCCCTGGAAAAATTCATTCAATAGCTCCCCAGGGTCCTCAGGATAAGCCCAAGCTCCTGAACTCAGCTCACAAGGCCTTCCTTTACACGGCCCCAGCTCACACTCTGGCCTCAGACTCCATGTCCCGACCACGCTGAACCACTCCGGGTTCTCCACACGCACTGTGCTCTCTCCTGCCCAGAGCCTCTGAAAATGCTTAGATCACCATTCCCCCTCCTCCTCGTCCCGCCTTCACCTGGCTAACTCACACGTACCCTTAATCTCTGCTTCAATATTACCTTCCCTGAGAGTCTCCTCTGACCCTCAAGTCTAGGTAGGCCCCTCCTATACCACCAGTACCCATCCCACTGACAAATCAGTGCCCACTTATGTGCCCGAATCCTCCAAGGAGGCGCTCATCTCCCCAACTCTAACCTGGGACCCTGTCTGTCTCACTCACCCCAACACCCATTAGAGACCCTAGCACAGAACAGCCACTCAATAAACGTGCTGTCTGAATGCAGAAAGCCATCCAAATAGAAGAGCAATGGCAGGAAGGCCCCAAGCAATGCTTTAAAAGATAAACTGACAATTCAGTAAGGCACGACTCAGGGTTTTCCTGCGTCATTTCCGAGTCTTTGAATTGACTGGGTTTATGTGCACTGTGGATCCAGGACTGAATAACTGAACCTATACACCCCTCTGGCTGTTAGAAAACTCCTGGAATCAAATGTGTGGGCTAAACAAGACTCTGCAGCAGGAATTTTGTGAACTAATCTCACTCTCTTTGTTCTGATGTCCTCGCCTACTTATTTTTTTATCTTATAGTACCATAGAGACTTTCACAGATTTCAAATCATTGGGGGGATTAAAAGAGAGACAGGAAATAAATAAATATCTACTGTTAAGGAAGACAAGAAGGGGAAGGAAAAAAGGCAGTAAAAGGACAGAGCAAGAAAAAGCAGCGCATCAGTCAGGCATGACTGGTGGGCTGGGACCAGAAAGGGGAGCCCAGGGCCCCGAGGAGCTGTGGGCAAGGACTTTCAGGTGTGGGGCAAACACTCACATGATCGTCTCTAGTCCTATGATTGCATAGGAGAAAAATACCGGATTGTGCTCCACATCTGACCCTCGGAGATTGAACAGCCCTGAAAAAAAATAATAAAGTCCCTGTCACCTGCTTGACTTGAGATTTTAAGGGGTAGCTGGTAGGAGGAGGGATGAGCTTTGGCTTGCTATGGAAAGACTGGGCGGCATCTCTCAGAAAAGCAGGGAACCTTACTTCTTGGTTACACCTCTGAGCTGCAATTGCTCATGTCGGCCAAATGATGGCACCAGAACCCTTTCTTTTGCCTCCACATGACTGTCCCAAGAAGGGAATGGAAGAGTTATTAGTCAGAAAACACCAGAAATGCCCTCCAAACAAAGAGTTGAAATGGTCCGACTGGTGGTGACCTGCCAGGCCTGAGCTTGCAGCAAAAAAACCTCTGGTTCTCCCAAATAAAGGGGAAAGAGCCAAGCACTGTCTCTTCTGAGGCAAATAATCTAAAGGAACAAACTGAGACCCAGCGGAGGGAGGCCAAATGAGGCCCTCCCTGTGAGAGTCAAGGAGCCCACGGAGGCGGAGCTTCCGGCAGAGGAACAAAAGCAGTGAGTCAGTGGAGCTTTGGCCCATGAATGAAACCCGAGCCTGGGCCCACCCATGGGTCGGCTGTGGTGCGGCTGGGTGAGGGACCTGCCAACAGCCAGAGGCAGGGCGTTTGGTGAGGTCACTGTATGTCTGAGAAAGTAGAGGGGCCAGCAGAGCACACAGCTCTGGTCCCAGAGCTTCCAGCTGCCTGATGCTTGCTCTCTCGTGAGGCTCAGAGTACAAAAAAAGACCCTGGTGTAAAAAGTACTGCCTCTATTTTTAAACAACGGTTTCTCAAAGTAAAGCAATGAGGCAACATTTTTTACCTATCAGACTAGCACTTTTTAAAAAATGATAGTACATACCTGGGGCTGGCGAGGGTGTGGCAAGATGAGCATATTCATATACCACTGAACAACCTTTCCGGCAGGTAAATGGCAAGAAGGTCAAAAGCCCTACCACATACAGATCCTTTAAGCTGAATACCACCCCTAAAACCCAACCAAAAATAGGAAGAAGAAAATCACCAGAAACTAAGACACAGATTTTGATGCACCAAGATTTTGATGGCAGCATCATAACAAAATCATAAGAAAACTGGAAATAACCCAGAAGTCATCCTTAGGGGAATGGTTAAGTAAATGTTGGTATAACCATATGATGGGATATTTAATATTCACTTTAAATTATGCTTATATATGTCCAGAATATACTAATACATTAAAAAACCAAACTACAAAATTATATATGCACTCAATATTAATAGTGATTATCTCTGGGTAACAGGATTACAGGTGATTTTTTTCTTCTCTCTACTTTCTCTGCATTTTCCAGGTTTTCCACAATGGGGATGGGTTTTTTTACTAATGAAAAGGAGAAATTAGCTTTATATGTTATTTTCTCTGATTCTGAGGTTATTAGGTAAATTAGGGATACAAATCACTGATACACTTGACAAAGTTCTGGGCCTGGGGAATGGAGAATTAGGACACTGTGTGGTACGGTCTCTTTCTCTAGTGAGAAACTAAAAAGATAAGGCAGTGCCTCTTCTCAGTCACCCTAGGTCAAATCCAGTCAGAAAACAGCAGACAGAACAGGAAGCTTCGACCAGCTTGCTGCAGGTTCTAGAAGACGACAGAAGGTATTGAATAACTGCATGAGGGTGGTTTAAGGTCTGAAGATTGAGAAACTGCTATTACACCAAAAGGCTTGGTGAAGAATTTCCAGTTCCTGAGTTTTCTGAGGTAGAAACATTTCTAGAACATTTTTACTGTGAAGGCCTTGGGGAAAAGTATAAAGAAAAAGAAAAACTAAAGAAAATAAATCTCCTATGATTCCACTTCTACAGAGACAGGTGAATGTTGACAGACATAAAATGGAGGAAATGTCCTTCCTCAGAGGTGTCACAGTCCTGAAGAGACTGGCTAGAGGTGGACATCACCAGAGATTTAACATCAGCCCTTGGCTGTAATATTACTCTGGGCCAGGCTACATTCCCCTCCCCTACTCCCAATAATTCTTTCTCCATCCTACTTGACATATCTTACACCTATTTGGTGACACCGTCTTTGGCTTATTCAGAAAGCTGAATGGCATGAACACACAGATTCACAGAGAACCAAAGGAGAGATTGGGTAACAAGCCCAAACAGTGAAACCAGAGCACTCACATGCAATCTCATCCAGGGCAGTGACCACAAACCACACGACGTTCCTCTCGGCCATTTTCAACCGAAGGTCTGCAACCTTCTCCTTCCAGGAGATGCCTGCAAGAAGCAAATGTGCTTGTGACTCCAGCCCTGGTCTCAGGGACCTGCGGGAGCCAAGTGAAAGAACCCATCCGAACGTTCTTAACCAGCACCACATCTTAAAAGAAGCATGTTGCTTAAGCAGACAGGAGGCCTAGATTCAAACCCGACACAAGAGGTGTGACTCTCTCTAAGCCAGTCGACTTTCAAGAGCCCCTTGCCTCCCAGCAAAATTAATTCATTTGTTCATCCAACGAATGTCTATGAAGCATCTAAACTTCCCAGGCAGAGATATCTGCCACACACTGTGCTAGTCACTGCGGTTACAGCTCTGAGTGATATCCAGTCCCTGCCCTCAAGGGGTTTACAATCTAGAAGAGAAGACAGACAATTAAACCAACAATTGTTTACACTTCTATATAAAGACTGATGCAACAGAACAAGCACAGGGAGCTTTGAGAACATACTACCCAGAAAAGAAAACTCACCCAGTCTTAGAGGTCAGGGGAATATCACCCACCACTTTACATTCCTGGAGCCGTGAGACTCCCCTTTCAGAGCTAAGACCTAGGAATTCCCCACAGTCTGACTCACTGTGACTACTACTTCCAAATCACACTTGCCCTGTCAGAGACAGCTGGGCCTCCCTGCTGCTCCCCAGGATGAAACTGTAGCCCTAGAGGAGCTCACCCCATCACACCACCCCACCATGAAACGGCACTTGTGACTCAGGTTACAGCCACCTATAAACAGGGTAGGCAACTGTCTTATTCACCCAGCACCTAACACAGTATCCTGCACATAGCAGGCACTCACATGTTTGCAGAACAGAAGTCTTATCAGCAACATGTGCTCTCCCCTCGCCTACAAGCAATAAGTCAGAGCCTCTGCATCAGTTAAAAAAAATTCAAAAAAACAAATTCAAAACATGCTGATAGAAAATATGTAGCTGACCCTGGGCCACTCACTGGACCCATCCCCCCCCAATCTGTGATACCCTCCGGTGAGGGTGTCACAAAGAAAGCAAGCTGGGGGCTGCCCCCACAAGCAAACGCTGCTTTGAAGATCAGCTCGGGAATGCTGTTTCAAACTTGGCTGAGAGTCTGGGCTGTAATGCTTTCTTCCCAGGACCCCTCTGGGCAATCTGCCTACATTCCAGACATCCCCATCCACCTCTCCTCTTCTGTTTCTATAGCAAGCCTCCCTCCCCTGCAGCCCCACCTCCCAGGCCTCTCTCTGCACCCCTCACTGTTCCATAAATCTTCACTTTTGTCTCCCACAAATGGTTCACAGAACTTGCTCCTCACCCACCACTATCACACAGGCCAAAGAAACCCAACCACACCCCAAAGCCTCTAAAGCAGAAGGTACAAAATGGAGGGCAGGAGGCTTCAGAAGGTAAACCTACAAACGCTGGCAGAAGAAAAGTAAATGCAACCTAGAAACCTCTAGGCTCTGTTTCCAATACCAGACATGTTAGAGGGGCAGTTAGCAACTGAGTGGTAAAAAAGCCTCTTAGCAGCACCCAAAGGTCTGCCCGGAAGAGCTCTGCAAGAATCAACTATGCTGAAGGCAGTGGCAAGTAGGTGGCCACAGCGGAAACAAATAAAGCTCCTGTTTTCATCAAATGCCCCACTGTGCCAGGGTAGAGCAAAATCCTCCCATCAGCTCAAGCTTGACTTTGATTCAAAGGACTGGGATGGAGACAACGGTGACAGGTGGAGGGGATGATGGCTGGGGACCCCGTTGGGTGCAGCATGGTTCTGACCTGTGTAATCCAGGCCCAGCGTGAGAAGGGGCTTGCATGGGCGCTCAGGACGGTCTGTCCAGATTTTGTCCACAAGGTTCTCCTTGACAGGAATGAGGTGGTGGCCGGCGCTTCTCAGAACCTTGGCCATCTTCTTCCAGTAATCTGGGGAAAAACACACATGGGCCAGTCATGCGTGAACTGAATGCCCATTTCAGCTGAGGCAGGCAGCAGAGCCTTGAGAGCCAGGCGCCTTCTGAAAGGATCCTCCCATGGCCCGGTGCTGGGTGTGCAGGACGAGGAACTGCAAGAGGACATCTTCACCACCAATGGCCTTCCCCTGCCTCTATCAGAACTCCTCTCCTGACTCTGACCTTTATCGTGACATCAAGTCATGTTGAGCCCCGAAATGTTCCACACCCCACAAGCAAACAAGGAGGATAGAGAGGCATCTAGAACCCACTTCCTCACCCAAGCCAGAAGGATCCAAGCTCACTCACCTGTAGGAATGATCAGTGGGTCCACACCAACCCTGGATCCTTCAGGAAGTACACTCACCAGCCAGTCTTCCTGAGTTGGTGTGTCCTTCAGACCTATGGAGGGAAAAACTGATAAGAAACAATTCCCAGTGAGCCCAAGCTCCTCGTCCTGCCCAGAAAGATGCAATTCACTGACATCATGATAGCAGGGTCTTTATTAAGCATCTTCTTTAAGGTAGATTGGCAGCACTTGGAAAATCTGAACTCCCTTAATCCTGGAAGGCTGCAAGAAGTGTAAGATAGTATATAAGGAAAGCATAAGTTAAGGGTTAAGGGTTAAGACGAAAAAAAGGCAAGATTTTCATTTGACCCCTGGTAAAAATGGCAACCTGGGAATCAATGCAACATAGGTACATGGTATCATCTTGCAGATCATCTCATCAGCCTTTGGTCACTTTACTACTACCGGTCCCTTGAGGACAACTTGGGTGATGATTTAGCGAAGGCTAGGAGCTGGGGGCCTCCCTCACACCCCACACCAGGTAAGGCAAACACATGCCACGGTGCCCTCCCTTCATTGGAAGGCACAGTGGCAGAGAGAAGGCCCCTACCCCACGACCAGGCCTGACTGGACGGCTGAACACAAGTCTTGGCAGCAAAGAAATCTTTCCAAAGATTATAAGAGGGACACACAGGCACCTGTAATTATCATCTTTAACATGGCTCCCTACACTTCCCAACTCCCAAGAGCAAACAGCCCTTTCTGTTTCTAAGAGACTAGTCATAGTACACCAAATAAGCTTCAAGAAGGGAACTCAAATTATTTTTGATATTCTAGTTTTTCCTTTAATCCAAGCCAATATTTTCTATGTTTGGGGTGTATACTTTTTAACTAATCAGATTTTTACTATACAATTAATATCTTGGTGAAATGTACGTATATTTAGAGTGAAAGCTCACATATTCTAAAATAGTACTTATCATTACTATTTTCTCCATTGACTACTACTGATAACCACATAACCACAGAAGGGAAGTTCCAAGGTTTATAAAGAAATGAGCTCATGAATCTCAGTTCTAAAAACTTGCCTAAAAGCTGGCACTGAGTTGTTATTTTGCTCTTTGATTCTTTCCTATTTTTTTTCAAACCGCTAAACAAGCCACTTACTAATGAAGCTTCTTTTAATGCCCCTAGTATAACTTGCACAGGATGAAGTCACATGATTTCCTAGCAAACAGATATTTGGCTGTCAACCCCAGGGATGAATCACTCACCAACCAAAGCCCCAGAATCTCCCTACGCCGGAGAGACGCCTGAGGAAAGGTGGCCTTAGGGAAGAGACAGCAAACAGAGGGGCTTGGAAGGGAAAAGGACTCACCCTCCGGGGCCGCCACATACCTGCTTTAAGGAACAGGCTGACAGTATTCCCACCTCTGACACTCTGACCCCCAAAGAGTGAACAGACCTGACAACTGGAGACGTGGGCCCCAAAGAGAGATGCCCACACCCCAGGGTACACTACATGATCCACTAGTGTACAAGCAGAAAGTATTACAACATCTATTTGTATTTACTTTTTCTAAAAAATAAGAAATTAATCTTTGTTCGTATTTGAAATACAGATGGACACTAGTACATATATATAACATACAAACAAATATACATATATGTTGAGGATGCACAAGCCATTAACAGAGGCATGCAATCAAAAAGTTTAAAGGCCACAAGCCTGTCCATTTATAACAGCCCCACAGCCCCAAATGCCTGCCTCTGTGCGGGGGTGTGTGTGTATGTGACAGAGAGACTGTGTGAGCAAGTAGGGGAGGTGGACAATTCAATTGCAGCAACAATCCACCTGTAGATTTAGTGTTTTGTATTTCTAAAAAGATTTTTGAGAAATAGAAATTTAACATAAGTCCACTGCCAGGACAAAACTGTTCCAAATTGCTCCCTAAGACAAACAACACATATATATGTATATGGAGAGCGTGTGGTGCACACACACCCCTCAGTCAGCTAGCTGCTTGGATCTTGGTCTCAATTCATTTCAGTGTCAACAGCCCTCTGTTTCCTGAACTGTGAGTCTACTGACAACCTGCTTTCCTCATTACTTCCTACAACAAACAAGAAATATCAGGTATCTTCTCTTCCTCACTTAGCACTGGCAGCCGCTTTTATTCCCTCCTTATTTTCTGTTCCTCAAGTTCAAAATTCAGGAAGGAGAGACCACTGTAAATCACTAAAACCATATTTCTAAAGCCTATTTTAATGACAAGGAAAAATACACACAGCACAAAATTAAACAAAAAACCCCAGTACACACACACTTATTAGTCACTGAGCTCTATGCTTTCCACATATTATTTCTTTAATCCTCACCATTTTATGTGGTACTTACTATTATCATCCCATTTTATAGATGAAGAAACTGAAGCAATGACAGTGAAGTAACTTGCCCAAGAAAATTCCAGACCCCTGCTCTTGTCCTGCGCACTGCTCTTCTCCAAAGCTGAGCTGCCAGAAGCAAGTCCTGGATCCTCAGAGAGATCCTCAGGGGGACAACTTCCTAGCTCGTGTTGCCAGTGGCCCCTTATTTTTATCTCACTTGGAGTCATGAGACAGCAAAGAGCAATGGAAAGGCCCCCAGTGCACGAGTGAAATGCCAGGCAAGCTATGTGACCTGCAGCACATCAACTGTCCTCTCTGGCCCTCAGGTTCCCCTCACTAAAATAAGTATCTTGAACCAGGACCTTCCAAAATTGAACGCACAATGGAATGTATATACAAGCGTGCCATTTTCTTTGTTTTCCTTGTGCCATGAACTGGCTTTGTCCCTCCAAAATTCATATGTTGAAGCCCTAGTCCCCAGTGTGACTATATCTGGAAACAAGGGTTTTGGGAGATAACTAAAGTGAAGTCATAAGGGTGGAGTTCTAATTGGATAGGACTGGTGGCCTTCTACAAAGAGCAAGAGAGATCTCACTCTCGCTCTCTCTGCCATGTAAGGACACAGCGAAAAGGCAGCCATCTATAAGTTCGGAAGAGAGCTCTCACCAGAACCTAACCATGCTGGCACCCTGAACCTGGACTTCAGCCACTAGAACTGAGAAAATAAATCTCTGTTGTTTAAGCCACCCAGTCTGTGGTATTTTGTTATGGCAGCCCAAGCAGACTAAGACACCTTGGATTCTTAAAAGGGTCCATGCCCTCTTAAAAGGGTTAAGATCCAGAAGCCCTGAGGAGCTCTAGGGTCCCTTCCCAAAGCTGGCCAACTAAGGTTGTGCTGGCCATGCCTCTACGCACCCATCTTCATGAGTGTCCAGTTGCCATCCATCTGCTTAGCAGCCTGGAGAAAGTAGCGTCCATCAGTCCACATGGCTGCATGCTCTTCTGTGATGATGGCCGTGCCTGGAGCAGAGGAGCAAAAAAAAAGAGAAAAGCTTCTTACAACCACCCAGCAGCTGCACAAAATGGCAGCAGGCGGGCAAACACAGTGAGAGGCCCCAGCTCCTATGTGGCTCCAGCCTCCCACCACCACTTTGGTGGGGCAGATGGGCCCTTGACTCCAGGGAAACCTCTAGGCAAGAAAAGACACCACCACTGACGACCAGCTGTGGGTCAAGCTCTGAATGAAGCAGTCCCGAGGCAGCCCAGTACCCAACTTGTACAGTATGAGTCAAGGCAAGTAGAACAGAGGACTGCAGACCTACAGCCAAAATTGGCTCATAATCAACAAGACAGCGGTGGACATGGTTCCTGTGCAGTAATCACTGTGATCTGCTCCACCAGACCCCCTAAAGGAGCTGTTTCACCTTTCCCAAGGCAGACCAACCAGACCCCGTGAAAGTTTACATTGACTCAGGGATCACTGGCAGGCAGTTCATGCCTCCCACCTCTACCTGACTTCAGGGTTTTCAGGAGAAGTGCCAGCCAAAACCAATCCTAATGTGTCAACCACAGAAGCACTTACATCAAAGGAAGCAGTGGGCTAACTGTGAGGAGAGAGGAGCACTTGCCAAGTCGAGCTAGCTTCAGGGATAGGAGTTTGAAGGGGGAAAATCACCTAAAACTCAAGGGCACAGAGTTTTTCCTTTAGAGGAAAAGTCCGGGCAGGGCACCAACGTAGCTCTACATTAACCATTGTTATCTAAACTGAAAGAGAAAAGAGAGAAACCAAAAGCCAAGCACTTGGAGAACTATACAGGACCAGTAAGCTAAGGCAGCGGTTCTGGGGTGCTGTTAGTGTCCCCTTTCTTATTTGGAGTGCTACTTACACAGACATATTCAGTTTATTTGATACGATTTTCTGTATGACGTTATATCCAATAAAAAATGCAAAAACATTTTTTCTAAATAAAAATTTTTTAAAACCTTAAAAGCAAAGGCATAGAGAAAAGAGTTACTAAAAGGTGATTTTAGCGAGCTGGGAGATGCTAGGAACTCACACCTTTCTACAGAGGCTCAATGGGGAACGTCTGGTTTGCATTTTCTTTTTGATTTTATATCACAGGCTGAAACTCAGGCCAGTTATTTTTGGGAGTCAAACAAAAGTACACAAAGAACAGAGAATTCAGCAACTCACCCGCAGAGCCATCAAATCCAGAAACGAAGGCCCGCCGACAGTCACACGGAGCAATGTACTCACTCTGGAAAACAAAAAGGATGACAAATTGGACCTCAACCAGTCACGCGCTGACTGTAGGCCCAGCAGGGACTACGAAGCCTGGCAAATCATTCGCACCTGCCTTCAAGGAACTGACAGTCTACCTGAAAGGGTAAGTTGAACATTTAAAAAATAAAAATTAGGGGCTGGCCCGGTGGCATATGGTTGGGTTCTCATGCTCTGCTTCGGCGGCCCCGGGTTCACATTCCAGGCGCAGACCTACACACGGCTCATCGAGCCACGCTGTGGCAGTGTCCCACATACAAAGCAGAGGAAGATTAGCACAGATGTTAGCTCAGGGCTAATCTTCTTCAGCAAAAAGAGGAGGATTGGCAACAGATGTTGGCTCAGAGCCAATCCTCCTCACCAAAAAAATAAAAAATAAACAAAAATTAGGTGTACACAGCAGAAGACCCTACAAATTAAGGACTAAAAAAGCTGTTCCCTTTAGCCTCTATTTCCTCATCTAGAGAACAAAGCAAGTCAAGAGAAACAGATCAAAATTGCTCTTTCCTCACTGAGATCTTACTCAAAAAACAAAGCAATAGCCTTCTCCCTTCCTTGCCACTGACATTTAGGCATGTGTTATTTTTCTGAAATGTAAGGCGGTATTTCTGTTTTAAGTGTCAGTAATTCTCTAACTTAAGTCTCTTTAGGGATTAGTTTGTTTCCAAACTTCCTGTTTGCACCCCCCTCCAAGGTAGTGTCACCAATCACTCCCTCGCAGACCCTGTCCCTTCCTGTTAGGGAACCAGGGGAAATGCTTCCTCCAACCCAAGAGGCTTGCTTCGGTAAAATAAAACGTCATGTCCAAATCCACGTCCTTCCCAGCTGATAATCCCCTCGCCTCTGAATGTAAGGGGTTAAGGAGTGAAGAAAGTAAAAGGTTCTCATTCCTGGGCAGAGGTATGAGGCCCAGGTATGCAGCTTCTGGTAACAGTCAGTGAGGCACAGAGAGCTGAGTAACTTGCCCCAAGTCACACAGCTAGTAAGCACCAGAGGCAGGATTTGAACTTGAGCAGTCAGCTCCAGAGTCAAGTCTGAAGCCCTACCCCATGCTGCCCCCATGTGACACATCATTTCTCATCCTCATAATGACTCTCCAGGATAAGATCAATAGCAAATGAGAAAACCGAGATGTGAAGACAGAATTGTTAAGTAATTTGCCCACTGACAGGTCAATAGCAGGGCCAGGATCTGGTCTGCTTGAGACCAGAGCCACTGCTCCTTCTACAGTTAGCAGGTTTCTCCCAAGCTAGAGGACCTGGCAGGGTTAAGAACGCTTAGGATAGAGAATGGTGCTGCCAGCTGGACCCCAAGGCATTAGGTCAACATGATATAGGGAAAAGAAAGCGCCCATGTTTCACTCCTGCCATGTAGTTGAGAAATGCGCCCTTCACCAAGGCAGCTGCAATCACAGCCTCAAACCACCCACAGGACCACTAACCTTGGAGATGCTCGAAGGGCCAGCAGAGGGAATCGTGACAGGGATCTAGACCACACCTGCCCTCTAGCAGCCCAGCTATGTGGTCTGCAACAAGTCTCATCACCTCTCTCAGCCTCAGTTCCTCATTTCTAAAACAAGTCACTTCAGATTGCTAAAAGCAAAAGCAGGCACATGTTTTACCCCCAAAACATACAGGGCCATTTAATAGATAGCACTAAGAACACAGAAAAAAATGGCCACCAGCATCATTTATGAACTGTAGAATCCTCATTTGTGTATTAACCCAGTAATCGCTGGGAGCAAGATTAAAAAAAAAAAAAAGGCAAAAACGGGGAGGAGGGTTCTCACCCTTCTCCTACGATTGTTGTAAGGAACAGTAAGTTAATGTTTAAAACAACTCACCAGAAACCAAGAGCGCTGTGTATGTGCAATGGAAGAGATATTATTAATCTCTTCTTCCTGAACGGTGAAAAAGTATCTAAGAGGCTGGGCAAACTATGCAAAAATAACTCTTGCGCTAAAAATCGTAGTGCACAATGGGGAAGACACAGAGATGACACTCTCAACCAACAAGGAGGTTTCCCTGGCTCAGGGCTCTCCCACCTGTGACACACAGTGAGGATGCTGGCGAAGGGCTGGCAGAGAAAATACTGCTGATCTTGGTCCGGCCGGACTCTTCCACTCAGGGACACAGTTCTCGAGGAATGCCCCACCCCTCTCTGGGCAAGCCTGAGCGGAGGGATAGGACACCCACAAGGGTTTACCTAGAGCTGCCCACTGGCAAAGGCAGGAGGCGGATTTCTCCAAAGGGAGGTAGAATTAATAGCAGGTGGACATGTTTGGTTTGAGATCAAGATGAGGTCAGGGGCAAGAATGTCTAGACATGACCTAAGTGGTCAACACGCCAGAAAGACATCGCTGACTGAAGCTGTCACCTCCACACCAACAGGCTAAGCAGAGGCCAGACAAGCACTGGGCCCAGGCCTCCCACTCTTCCTCCCCCAGCCATGAAGCTGGCGAAGCCCAGGAACATTCTCCTAAACAACAGCCAAAGGTCTAAAATGAACCAAAGCCGCAGCATGACAGAAAAAAGGCACAAAGCACAGCTGTTGGCTTTTTCTCCAAAACCATCCATTTCTCTCCATCTCCAATACCAGCACTCAGTCCAAGCCTCCACATCTCTACCTGGACCACTGCCCCCACAATCCACTCTTCACACACACTCCAAGTGGGCTTTTCAAAATGTCTCTCTCTCTCTCATATCATGTTAGCATTCTGCTTAAAACCTGCCAATGGCTTCCCATCATATTTATGATAAAATCCACACCTCACTCCAGTCCCCAAAGCACCACTTGATCTGGCCCTGCTGTCCTCTCAGAACTCTCCTCCCACTCTCCCTGCCACTCACGATGCTCCAGCTACACCACCTGCTTTCTGCTCTTTATACTTCCCAAGCCCATTCCTGCTTCAGGGCCTTTGCACATGCTCTTCCTTGTGCCTATGAAAGTCTCTCTCTGAACATGGCATGGCTCCTTCTCATCATTACATTTCAGATCTAATATCAACTCTGCAGAGAGGCGTGCCTGGACAACTCAGCCAAAGTAGCCACCTGGTCTCTTTTACCTCTCAGTATAGCACTTTTTCTAGATGCTTCTCTTCTTGATGAAGTTTTTTGACATTGTTATTGTACTGTCCTGCCCCCCTCTGGCCCCACTTCCCAGAATGTAAGTTCCATGAGATTAGGGTGTTTGTCTGTCTTGTTTGTCGCCGTCCCTGTACATGGCACAGGAAACACATGGTAGGTCCTCAATCAATATTTGCTGAATAAATGAACAAGCAGAAGGAGAGATGAACCTTTTTCCCTCTACCTAGTTAAAACCTTAGCCATCTCTTTGAAGATGGAGGAAGGGCTACAAGCCTAGAAACTGGAAAAGGCAAGGAAATGGATTCTCCTCTGGAGCCTCCAGAAGTAACAGAGCTCTGCCAACCCACGCTTGACTTCAGACCTCCAGAACTGTAAGGAAATAAATTTGTGTTGTTGTAAGCCACTAAGTTTGCGGTAATTTGCTACAGCAGCAATAGGAAACCAATGCATTATCCAATAAGAAAGGAGAGGAGGGATTATAACTGGGGTTTCAAATTCAAATGCCTTAGGGTACAGGCAGGTAAACTGAATGAGTAAAGCAGGACAAAGGGATATCTTTTCTAGAGAGAGCAGCCCCTACTCAATTCTGATTCCTGTCATGCTGGAATGCAGGCCACACATTGCCAACCTTCTGTATTCCAGGGAAGCTAAATATATGTGTGTTCATGAGAGACGACCCAACTTTTAAATGTTGGCATGTGATTCAAATAACGTAAATAATACACAGCCAAATAAAGCACATCTGTAAACTACGGAAAAAAAGCCTTAGCCACCTCTCAAAATCCAACTCAAACGTGCCCTCTTCTACATAGCTTTCTGACCCACTCCAGCTTTCAGAGACCTCCCACATCTCTGAATCTTACAGGGCCATCCACACTGGCATTTATCCGTGCCCTGCCTTGGGTGATAACAAATAATATCAGCTAAGATGTACTAAACACCTACGAGTTACCAATAACTATATTCATTTCCTCTAATTCTAATCCTAACAGCAGATCTGGAAGATATCATCCTCTCCATTTACAGATTGGGGAAAAAAACAAAAAAATGAAGCTCAGAGTAACTTACTTACTTTCCCAAGGCACCACTACTCTAAGTGGCAGAGTTGAGATCTGATCTCTCAAAGCCAATGGCCTTGCCACATTGCCAAGTAACCTCTGATTCTGAACAGACTGTGCACATCTGATCTGCACAACTGGATTATAAACTCTGAGGGAAAAAGGAACACAAAGTATGCCCCATATCTACCTCTACCTTCATCAACCACATAATAGATTCTCCTACACCCAGGAGTCAAACCCACATTCAAGCCTGGCTCCCCCCATTACCAGCTGGGTAAACCTAGGGCTCGACTTCCTCATCTGTAAAATGGGGATGATAATAAGGCCCACTTTGGAGGGTTGAGTTGTGACATAAAGCAATTAGCACACATTAAGCTTCGATAAACTGCAGCACTTATTACTATGCAACCAGGCAATGAGACAGACTCCATAGGAAACATAAGAAAGTATCTTCTCAGAGTGGACAATCTGGCCAGCAAAACAAGACAGATATCCAGGAAACATTAGCCCTAATAAACAGCCACATAAACCACGCTGAATATACAATATGGTATTTGCTATAATTTCAAACACGCTCCGATCTGCCTTGAATCCATCAGATCCAGCTCAGACATTTGACCTTGGCCACCACAGATAGGTGAGGAGGAGCAGGAGGCAATCCAGAGAGGGGAAAGGTGCGAGGAAGCCCAGAAGCAAGAGGTCTGCGAGGAGACGGTGAGCTAATTAACCTGACTGCAGGGGGAAAGTTCAAGCGAGTGGCAGCAGAGATTCCGGGAAAGGTAGGCTGAAGACAATGGTCAAGGACCTCAGGCATCACACTAAGGCTTGAACTTTATCCTGCAAGTTCAGTAGAGGGTGGTGACATGACCAAAGCTGGATTTTAAGAAGAGTAGGTCAACATGGCTACATGCAGATAGAATAGGACAAGCAAGACTTATGGCTGAGTGCCAAAATAAGCATGTCTAAAAGTTATTAGGGCCCATGCTGGGGTGACATCTTTCCCCCTTCCCAACCCTTCACCCCTGTAAACCATGAGCCTGGCATAGTGCCTCAGACATACTAGGTTCTCCACAAAAACAAAAACAAATGAGTAAATGGCTGTGTGTCCACAGGAAGTCCCACAGGTTAGACTGTCGATGAAGACAAGGGCTACCTCTTCCTATACATCAGGGAACTCCCAGACTTTGGTATTTTCTTCTCTCTTAAATGAAACCAAGTCAAGGTATGTGGGAAAATCGGATAGCTGTCCAAAGATTCACACCCTTTCCTTAGCGTACAGTTGCTAGAAAGTGGCTTCCCATCCATCTCACTTCATTTCCCAGGCCCCCTTGCATCTAGCTGGGGTCACATGACTCATTCTCACCAATAGAATGTGTGTGGGAGATGATACCTGAGTCAGGGCAAATTAAAAATGGGTGTGCCCTCTCCATACTCCTTCCCCTTCCACCAGCTGGAATGGTGGCATCAGAGGACGGAAAGAGCCTGGATCTCTGAATCACTCTTCTTCCTAGTAGAAGAAAGTCACCCACCAACCAGGAACACCCACTCTAGACTGTTACATGAACAAAAAATAAGGCTCCACAGTACCAGGCCACTGAAACTTTGAGCTGTGTTACCACAGCTGGCATTATTCTAATTAATACAGTGGATAAAATCACCCTGGGATAAAAATCACTACCCCCACCCCAGGAGAGTGCCTGTTTAAGAAATACAAAACAAAACAGGAAGCCGACTGCAGGAGGAATTGGAGCAGGATCCAAAGAGTTTGGGAAAATCTGACTCATGTCTTCCAGGAGGAGGAACCATAAACAGCCAAAAACTTAAGCTGACAGAGTCACCCCTGACAGAACGTGACCCTTTGACTAAGCCTAGCCCAAACGTGGAATATGGGGCCTTACAGATGGGGAGGATGAAGAATTCGGATTTCTATGAGTAGGTGCTGGCGAACCTCTGGCCCCAACCAATGATTCTCCTGGGTTGAGGCCAGTGGTCCCCACACATCCCAACATTTGTCTTAGATGATACATGAAAGTATCCAGATTCCCAAAGAGAATGGACAAATCCTCACTGTAAAAGTCCCCCTGGGCCCAAATTCATTAATACCACAACCCTTGTTCTGAGTTTACAAAGAAAAAACCCTTAGAGTCACAGAGGACAGAGAGGCAGACCCCTGAAGTGCCAAGTCCTTGCGCAATTATGCATTTGGGGTGTGTTTTCTCTCTAGCATGGAACAGTGTGTGGGTGTGTGTATTTGTGTTTTGGAAAGTATACAAAAGACAGAATTCAAGATTCCCCTTCATTTCTCCAACACCCTCCCTCCCCTACCCTTAGGAGAAATGCCATCAACCCTGAATCTAGCCTGAAATGAAACAATTAGGAACAAGAGCCACAGAGAACAGCAGCCTCTCTATTACTGAGGAGGCTGCTGTGGAAGGTCACACATGAAGCTTTCCTCCTTGTCCTCATAGTCCTGGCAAGGACCTAGAGTCCCACTTAACAGTCACCCGAACTATGCCCCTCCTCTCCACAGGAACCGAAACAAGGGACACGGGACTTCTCATTCCTTTCTGTGGATGGCACCACAAAAACTCTCGGGTTCCAAACTTCCCAATCCCCTCTGCCATCTGCCTGCAAGACCCACACTCCATCTGTGTTCTATTGCTTCTTCTCCAAACCCTTCTCTTCCTCTCTGCTCCTAAGGCCAGCATCCAAGTCCGGGCCCTCTGTACCCTGACTCTGGGATCCTGAAATGGCCTCCTAACAGGTTTCTAAGTTCCCAGTGTCTCCCTTCCCCAATCCATACAAAACACTGCTCCCTCTGACTGATCATGTCACTCTCTTGTTCAGAGACCCTCAATGAGTCCCTACTACCTAACAAAAACCTAAACTCCTGACTCTGGTGGTCAAGGCCACCCATGACCAGTCACAGGTAGCTCTTGAGTGGCCTTAACCAGGCCCCTATTTTTCTTTCTTTTTCAAAGTTATCATTATTCATGTTCCCCTATTTCCATGGATTTGCTCATGGTATTTCTTGTACCTCTCTATCTCCAAGCATCTAAATTCTACCTTTTCACATTCAGTTTAAATAGAGTTCCTCCATGAAGACTTCCTCAATCCTGCCAGCTTAAAATATTCCCTCTCAACTATGAATTCTATCCACACTTTATCTAAATCTGTGCTGTCCAATACAGAAGCCACTAACCACATGTGGCTACTGAATACTTGAAATGTGACTGAGAAACTGAATATTTAATTTTATTTTATTTTAATTAATTTAAATATGAATTTTAAAACTGATGCTCAAGACTCAGTTATTAGAAAAGTTTTAAATATGTTTAGAATACCTTGGGTAAGTCCATTTTTTCAACTGTAAATTTTGTGATCTAAATACAGATCAAATATTCCCAATGAACATCTCACATTTAAATTGAGATGTTTTGTAAATGTAAAATACACACTAGATTTAAAGACTTAGTATTAAAAAAAGAAAATAAAATATCTCATTAATAATTTTTTATACTGATGATGTATTGAAACGATAATATTTCGGACACATTGGGGTAAATAAAATATATTATTAAAATTAACTGCACTGTTTCTTTTTACTTTTTTTAATATGGCTCTATGAGAACACTTAAAATTACATATGTGCCTCACATTTCTACTGGACAGTGCTGATCTAGTCCTTTCCTATGACATTTACCAGTTTCCATTTTGTGTTAGCATTTGTGACCATGGCTTATCTACTCTTTAATCTCTTTAAGGGGATATTTTCCCTCATTCTTCTCTATAATAATAATAACAACAATAACAACAATAGCAGCCAATACAACGAGATTTACTAGGTGACGGACATGCTTTAAGCATTTACATCTATTAACTCACTTAATCCTGACAATAGCTCAGTGAGGTGGATATGTCACTATCTCCTTTTTGCAGATGGGAAAACTAGACTCAGAAAGTTTAACTGACACTTAGGAATTTGAGATAACTTGCCTGAGGTCAAGCAGCTAGCTAAGTGGCAAATCTGGCATGTGAACCCAGACACATGCTTACCTGTATGCTAACCACCTGCCCTCTGCATTTGCCCCAATCCTTAGCCCTGAGCAGGGAGTCAGGAAATATGCACCAAACACAACACAACTTCTCCCACCTTCCAAGGCAGACAGCTAAGCTACAGCAATAGAAATGACAGTTCAAGATTATAAAAGAAAAATGATGGGGGTGAGGGGGTAGAGGACAGCAAGAGTACAAGAATATAAGTTTGTGAAGCCTAAACAAACAGTGACTTCCACAATAAGAGTGACAGCTAATATGGAGCAAGCTTAACTTTTTGTGTTTTCAGGATGTTGCTGGAAAACACATTTTTCTGGGATTAGAGCCTCAGTTTCCTCATCTAGGGAGGAGCCATCCAATCCCGATATTCCAGGATCATTAGCAGGAGATGAAGTGCTGAGGGAAAGCCTGGAACATCATCACCTGTGGTCTGGCCAGCCTCACTGCCATTCCCAAAGTTTAACAAGGAATTGCTGTGGATGTATTAGACCACACTCTAATGTCAAAGACAGAGAACTCTTAAAAATCAATCACAGTATTGGACAAAAAACCAGCTTTATGATGAGAAAAAAAAAAAAGTTGGCTCAGGAACAGCACCCAGGACCAAGAACATCAAGATAAACTTGCCTTGGCTACAAGAACATCCCCTACTAGTAAACAGATAGATTGTATCCTAACTCCAGGCAAAAGAAAACTGAAACTGAAATTCAATACTACAAAGCTTCTAACACACTCTTAACCGGAAACCTTCAACATTTAATTCAAGTATTACTCACAAGTCAAATCTTTCCATACAATGAGGCCTCCTCTGAGATAAAGGCTCATAAATAAAGCAGAACTATTAGGAGTCTTTGGCTGGGGCTCATGACAGCCTGTGAGACCCCTTTCAGAGGCAAGACCCAATTTCAGTCAACGATGTGCTAGCAGACTGTGATGGTTAATTTTGTCTCAACTTGCCTGGGCTAAGGGATTCCCAGATAGCTAGCTGGTAAAACATTATTTCTGGGTGTGCCTTTGAGGTTGTTTCTGGAAGAGATTAATGTTTGAATCAGTAGACTGAGTAAAGATTGCCCTTACCACCCGCTGGAAATCATCCAATCCACTGAGGGCCTGAATAGAACAAAAAGGCGTTGGAAGGGCGAATTTGCTCTCTCCTATTTGAGCTGGGACATCCATCTTCTCCTGCCCTCGTTATCATCATTCTTGGTTCTCAGACCTTCAGACTCAGATGGAGACTTACATCATTGGTGCCATCTGCAAGCTGGAGAACCAGGAGAGCCAGTGGTATAGTTCCAGTCCAAACCCCAAGGCCTAAGAACCAGGGGAGCTGATGTTGCATGGGCCAATACCTCATAATAAATCTCTCTCTATATATAGACATCTATATATATATCTTATTGGTTCTGTCTCTCTGGAGAGCCCTGACCAATATCAGGACTTACAGAAGACCCCAAACCAACTGCTACATAATGTGCTCCAGCCAAAGGAACCACCATTCTGCTCAATAATGAGATAGGACAGCTGCAATCAAATCAGCCCACGGCAACTGCCTGATGTTTGAAAAGGAAAAAATGAAAAGCACCACTGGTCAATCCAGCAGAGAATCCATGTAACAGGAAGCACAAGTCCAAAGACTGACAGGAGGTGGAGAAGGGCCCATCAGAGGGGCCCAGGCAGGAGAAGAAAAAAGGAGTTCCTTGAGGACAAGGCCAGGGTCTGCCCTTCTTAAATGGTGGGGTGCCCAGCTCCTCTGCTACTTATGCCTCCTACCACGACTCAGGCCCAAGTTGTGTTGGCCAACCTACTTACTCACCCAGTCCTTAGTGAAGACGAAACTTTGGTTCCTATGAAAATGGTGAACCTTGTTTGTCTATTCCAGAGAACAGAGGTGAATGGAAGAATTCCATTATCAACCCCCACCCTAAGCCTCACCAGTCTCTCCTCACCTCCCCACTGCCAAATAAATCTAACATTAATGTACCCAGCCTCCACGGCTTCCTCATGTGCCACCAACCTCCTTCCCACCTCCATCTTCTACTTCTCCTAGACCAGTACCTCGTACTTTCTCACCTCCCCCTTCATCCACTTTTACATGCAAAACCCTCATCTTTAGTGGCCTCTCCTCTCCACACACTGATCTCCCTTCCTCTCACCTCTTTGAGTAACAAGTTCTAACCCATCATGGTATGAAAAGTGCAGTTGTGGATCAATAGACCAAGGAATTCCATAGAACACTGAGTCCCCTAGCCCACCTCTGAGATGACTGCAGAATTCCATGGACATTTAACTACTGAAAATGCTGAATACTCCATCCTCTCTCCTTGCAGTTGCACAGTGCACATTAGTATATTAAAGGCCCTGAGAAGTCCTACAGTTAAGAAACTGTTCAAATGGGCAAAGAATAGACATTTGAATAGACATTTCTCCAAAGAAGATATACAAATGGCCAACAAGCATATGAAAAGATGCTCAACATCTCTAATCATCAGGGAAATGCAAATCAAAACCACAATGAGATATTACTTCACACCTGTTAGGATGGCACTACCAAAAAAAAAAACAGAAAATAAGTGTTAGCAAGGATGTGAAGAAATTAGAACCCTTGTGCACTGTTGGAGGGAAAATAGTATGCAGATTCCTCAAAAAATTAAAAATAGAATTACTGTATGATTCAGAAATCCCACTTCTGGGTAAATGTCCAAAAGAATTGAAAACAGTGTCTTGAAGAGATATTTACATGCCCATGTTCACTGCAGCATTATTCACAAGAGCTAAGAGGTGGAAGCAAGCTAAATGTTCATCGATAGATAAATGGATAAAGAAAATGTAGTATATACATACGACGGAATATAATTCAGCCTTAAAAAAGAAGGAAATCCTGTCATAAGCTACAACATAGATGAACCTTGAGGACATTAGGCTAAGTGAAATAAGCCAGTCACAAAAGACAATACTGCAGGATTCCATTTCTATAAGGTACTCAAAGTAGTCAAACTCTTAGAAATAGAAAGTAGAATGGTGATTGGTGGGGGAGGCGGTGGGGCTGTTCAATGGGTATAGAGTTTCCATTCTGTGAGACAAAAAAGTTCTAGAGATCTGTTACACAACAATGTGCATACAGTTTACTGTATTGTACACTTGAAATAGTTAAGATGATAAATTTTATGTCAAACTTTTTTACCACACACAAACAAAAAATAACTGTTCAGCTCATTTCACTATTTTCTTGACCACTGAATACATTTTTTGCAAAATAGCTTACAAGACCCAAGAGGAATGCTGTAGAATACAGTTTGGGGAACACCACTCTCAAAACATCACAGTATCCTGAACTTCATGCTGTTGGCTCAAATCATCCAATCCCTTTGGTTATTCATTTCAGCCCTTCATTTGGTCCTAAGGCCAGGAAATCTCATGTCTCCAGGCAGGAGTCCAATCTTGATGTTGTCCCCAGGTTAACTCTAGCCTGACATTGTCACAACCATGTGGTCTGGCACCTGTAGGGAGGGGCAGAAAGGAGGCCAACTGAAGTGGACATCTTTTGGGAACTTGGCTCAATTTACAGTAATACTCTTATCTGCTACCCCCTCCATCACGGTGGACCCTCATCAATCATGTCTGCACCACATTTGGCTATCCCACATACCATGTGCGTGCACGTGCGTGCGCGCACGCACACACACACACACACACACACACACACACAAACCAGGACCAAGGGTAAACACAAAGCTACTACGCCAATCAAGTTCTCATCCAGGACTCTGGATTTGGGATTAAGGTTCTAGTTCAATCTGGTATCTTGAAAGTAAGAGAAGTGAGATAAAGAGATATAAATGGGGGAACTGTTGGGTGGCCACCAATCTACCTTGTTGCCTGAGAAAGACAGAAACTGATCTGCAGCAAGAGATGAAACTCCTCCCATCCCAGTTCTAAAAGGCCAGCTGCATTCCAGCCCTTAGGTTCCACAAGACACCCTATCTGAGGCCCTGACAATGCACAACTCAAGAGACCACTATTCACAACCTAGAGTTGTGCCAGTGCAGTGGCCCTGCCCCTAAACCCTTATAAAGCATTTTTATTGCTCAAAATACCTCCAGGTGGTTTCTGTTACCTGCAAGTAAAGAATCCTAGAACACCAGCCATACTTCCCACAATTGCTTTTTACTTCCCTGGGCTTTTGCCAGGGGAACTTGCCATACTGTTTCTGAAAAGCACTCCACGCTTCCCTGCTTCTCTGCCTTTGCTCTTACTAATCCTCCTGCCTAGAATCCTTTCCCCGTCATCTATTTATCCAACTCTACCCATGTTTCAAGGTCCAGTTCAAATGCCTCTCCTGCCCATGAAGCCCTCATCATCCTCCTCTCCCACCCTCAAACTTCCACACCTTTGTCCAGATTTCGTTGATGGCACCTTGCAATACAGACATGTGTATGCATATCTTAACTCCATTACTAAACTGTATGCTTCTTGAGACCAGGATCATTCCCGTCTTCGTGTCAGGTACCATACCTAAGGCAGTGCTTTGCTGATAAGCAAAGGCTGTAAAAAAAATATATGTATAGATGATGACTCTATGGAAGAATAGCACTTGATATACTATCTCATCTCTCTACTAAACATAAGCACAGTGAGAGCAGGAATTCAATCTTAAATTCATCTTTGTAACCCTACAGTACCATGACCATGGTGTAGGCATTCAAACACTTGCTGACACAACGACCTAAAAGAGTAGATCCTAGAATCCTTTCATCCTTCTGCCCTTCAGCCCCATCACAGGCAATCTCCACCTCTCCAAATCCGACTTTCCCAAATTTAGATCACTAGTGTTCTCAGAGGTAAAGGGCACTTACTGAGTTGTTTCCATCAAAGGTGGTGGTTGGGGGAAAGGTAGAGGTGATATTCAGAATCATCCCTAAAACCTGCTAGCGTGGAGATCCATGACGACTTTCTGGCTGCTCTTCTGGCCGTGTCCCAGAAGGATGGGACAGTCTGGAAGGGGAGAAGGGAGGCAGGACAGACAATTCTGCTAGGGATAGAGTGTGGCAGAAGAGATGGGGTAAAGTGTGTCAACAACAGAAAGGTTCAGACTTCTGTCCCTTTCTTTGTCCATTAATTCTTCCACAATTTATTGAAAGCTGGCTATATTCACTGGAAACAAGGAAGCGAGGGCCAAATTAACAAGCATTCAGTGAGAATCTACTGGATAAGGTCCCTGGGCCAAGCCCTGGAGGACATGCTTAGTTGTGGATTGACAACTAGAATCCTACAAACACATTGGGGCTGGGGGGAAACAATGAAAAAAGACGAGAGGATGATGAGTTCCATCACTGGCCCATCTCCATTCAGTACCTGGTGGGCATCTCCTGACGGGATGATGTAGGCCTGGATCGGTTCTGTCACATACTCCGAGTTTCTCATGGCTTGTCTCAGTTGCCGAAGCAGCTCCGAAGTTACCTTTGGAGCCATTCTGCTGTCTGCAACAACAGGAGAGTTTATTCCAAAACCAGCCTACCCCGTATAACTCAGGGACTAGTTCAAAGGGAGCCCTAGAGAAGTGCTTACCCCTAGCTGCGTCTTCAAACTGACCACCCCACCACCAGACCAAAACCAAAGCTGCCAGAAACTCTAAAGTTCACAGTTCTCAGATACCACTTCCAAACAGCCATTCGTGGCAAGAAAGGTTGAGCCACTAATAATCATTTCCAAATATCAGATACCGCTTTCACTTCTAGGGTTTTATTCTAAGGAGATAAACAGATGCACGAAGATATATGTTTATCTTTGTTTATAGTAGTAAAAAAAATGGGGAAAATACATAAATTGGTTAAACGAACTATAATACATACAACAGCACACTATGAAAACATTAAAAATTACACAGGCCTCTATTTAACTTGCAAAGATACCACCAACACTGGTGGGTGACTAAAAACAGATTACAAAAGAACATGTATAGATTGTTCTTATTTAAAATTCTGTATGTATGTAGGCAAAGAGAAGTTTCTAAAGGCCAGTCACCCAAGTGTTAATTAGTGGTTACCTCTGGTTAGAGGATTTGGAGTGATTTCTGTTTTCTTCTTCTTGTGTTTTACTGCTTAAGTTTGACTGCTTTAAAAAGGTATGTTTTATATTTTTTGTTAAATATTTAACCACAGATTAGTGGTTAGTAGAAAGGTCAGTCTACTAGAAGTCAAAAGTCTAAGTCGTGTGCTCTAGTGAATACCTACTATCAATGGGGTGTGCGACCTCAGGGAGAAGGGGACAGGGCCTCACTGCTCTGTGTTCTCCTCTCTAAAATATGGTAAGAGCAGAGTAGATCCAGCATTTTCAAACTGAGGCCCTAAGAAGTTCCAGGGGTCCCGCAGAGCCTATCATCCCAATAAAACTAAAGCTGGAGTCACTAGCTCTAGAAAAATACAGAAATATAAAAATTATTAAAAAGAAAATAGTAGGGACATTAATGTAATCCTACTAGAAATTCTTAAACTTTTACTAATTTCTAAGTAGTCAAAATCAAAAGAGCATTGCCTCCTAGTGAGTACAAGAGACTGTTTCTATGTGATAAAGGCACAGATGATGCAGGCTGACTCTCAAATCACTTTAGTCGGTTCCTCCAAAAAAACCAGTTCTCAAAAAATATTGATATCAGTGAGCGGTTCCAATAAATCATACCATGTGATAACTACAGATATATGACATAGATATATGACTATATCATAGCTATAGTTCCACGAGTACATAACAAAACAACTTCAGAAAAAGCCAATTATAGAACAATCATCATACATGTTTTACTACATCCCATATATTGGCACAAAACTATACTATTAGAATTCAAGTAGAATAATGAGTTTTTCCAACTCATTTTTCTAACTGATTTTTTTTACAGCAGTTATAAGTTCACAGCAAAATTGAGCAGCAAGTGTATTCCCATATACCCCTCTGTACACACAGCCTCCCCTACCAGCAAGATCCCTCACCAGAGTGGTACACTTGTTATAACCTACATGAACCTACACTGACACATCATTATCTCCCATGGTTTATATTAGGGTTCACTCTTGGTGCCGTACATTCTACAGGTTTTGACAAATGTATAATGACATGTATCCATCATCATGGTATCATACAGAATAGTTTAGTAGTTTTTATTGCCCTAAAAATCCTCTCTGCTTAGCCTATTTATCTCTCCCCCCACCACCTGAACCCCTGGCAATGACTAATCTTTTCACTGTCTCCATAGTCTTGCCTTTTCCAGAAAGTCACACAGTTGGAATCACACAATACATAGCCTTTTCAGACCAGCTTCTTTCACTTAGCAATATGCATTTAAGGGTCTTCCATGTCTTTTCACAGCTTGATAGCTCATTTCTTTTTAGTGCTGAACAATATTCCACTGTCTGGATGTATCACAGTTTGTTTATCCATTCACCTACTGAAGAGCATCTTGGTTGGTTCCAAGTTTTGGCCATTATGAATAAAGCTACTATAAACATCCATGAGGTTTTTGTGCAGACGTTAAGTTTTCAACTCCTTTGGGTAAACACCAAGGAGCATGATTGCTGAATCATATGCTAAGAGTATATTTAGTTTTGTAAGAAGCTGCCAAAGTGGCTGCACCATTTTGCATTCCCACCATTAATGAATGAAAGTTCCTATTGGTCCACATCCTCACCAGCATTTGGTGTTGTCAGTGTTTTGGATTTTGCCAGCCCATTCCTTAAACAAATAAAAAATATTTTACTTAACCAAATACATCCTAATGCACAATGCTGTAAGCAGTGGAGAGTTACATTGAGACCATTATACTACAGGTTGTCTTCAAGGACTGACACCCTGACTCACTGTGGCTTGTACTGTGCTAGGTATGGATCCCTTTTTGGTTCTTTTTCTTTAACATTTTCATTTGCTTCTCCTCCATCATCGCCAGCACCTTGAGCTATAGAAGCCTCAGTCACTGTGGTTATCTCCAATAGATTTCCCTATAAGGTGCCATACTGATCTTAGGACTCACTGAAAAAGTGCCCCAATTATAACCTGCAAGAGCAGCTTCAGCTGCCAGTCTCAGTGCTCTACCTCAGGAGTCACTGAAGGATAGAAGTACTCAAAGAGAGTCACTGGAAATGGTCCTATTCACAACTCAAACCTGTCCATGTTCCTGGCATTACAGCTGCACTTGAACACTTTTCAGAGGGGCATCCTCTCCTTTTGTCTGATCTACTGAACCTATAATTTCTTATCTGTCTTAGAAAGAGGGATCTGAAGTATCTGATCTGACCTAAGTTTGTATGCCAACATCTCCATTGGGTTCAAAATGAAGCCTATTGTGACCTTATAAGCTTGCCAGCATCTGAAAACTTCATTACGACATCTTTCAGGAGCTTCAGAATAGGCTTGTGTGTCCAAACCATATATCTGAGCAAGTTAACGTTAAAAAGAATCAAGCCAAAATGTAGACTTACTTTGGAGCAGTATTTCAACCCTGACTGTACATTCGAACTCCCTGGGGAACTTATGATTTAATTAGTCTGGAGTGCAGCCGGAGCATCTGGAATTTTAAAGAGCAAATATATGATAGAAGCCAATATTGTTTCTTTCAAGATCATTAATTTCCTTATAGAATTTGGCTTCTATTTGAGCATATTCTGACTTAAGGATTTTGATGGCACTGACTGGGTGTTTATAGCACTGACTGTTAAATGTATCAACATTGTCAGTCACTGACTTCATCAATAAACTCAACAGAACCAATGGCAAGCACAAAATCCTCAATTACTAACGGAAAACCATCAAAGGCAAAATGGAGCAGGGCAAAGACACTATCTGTCTCCTGGTCACCATAACCTGCCTCCTCATCACCCCATTCTGACCTTCATCATCATCTCCTGCCTCATTGTCACATTCCTCCTCTTGACTGGCCTCCCCAGAATCATCAGCATCATCAGCTTCACTCTACTACAGTGGCATTTTCACACTTCCCTCCACAATGCCACCTGTCCCCATTACCACTCTTAACACTTCCCCTGGCTCCTTCCTCCTCATCTTCATGCTCTTCACATTTGGTTGGTGTCCTTGGTGCAACCACTTCTTTGTCACCCTTATCAGACACAATGAAAGAACTCCCAATACCATAACCAACAGCTAGGATGTGGTCAGGGGCAGTGGCAGCAACAGCAAAGGTAGAGAAGACAGCAACAGGCAGCGGCTGAGGCAACGGGCTGTGGCAGTGGAGACAACTACCACTGAGGTGCATACAATGGGAAAAGAGGCTGAGGCAGCTGTAGCCACAAGGACAACAGGCCTTGAAAGTGACTGAATGGGTGGGCAGCTAGCGCTGAGGAGGGGACAGGAGTGGAAGCAATTACAAGATTCAGCCATTGAGGTAGCAGTGTTTGAAAAGGCAGCCAAGACGACGGAGATGAAAGCCGAAGCTGGCGACCTTCATGGGGTAATTTTTATGAGGATTAAATAAGTTACTATACGTAAAGCACTTAGAAACAGTAAACACATATTAAATATTATATGTTTACAAATATTAGAGTTAGATACATAATTAACTAATCATGAAAGCAACCATGAAAAACAGTGCAACAGGTGTACATATCACTTTTCTTTAAGGCAGGGACCATGTCATCCTCATCTCTGAATCTATGTATCTAGCCCAGCACCTAACACATACATATGCTCACTCAAAGATGGCTGAATAAATGTCAAAACTTTATGTCTCTGATTTTTTCAGACTCAACATAATAAACAGTAGTGACTCTTCAGTGCAAGAAGAAAGCTAGGATGTTAGAAGATGTCATATTATAGCATCTGCTCATTCCCATTACTTTCCAGAAATGTTAGAAGCAGCCAAGAGCTAATCAGGGTATACAGAGAAATGGGAAGCCAAGAGCAATAAGCCTAGTCCATGATGTAACATTAGCCCATACACTGCCAGGTATTTTAAATCATGCTTTAAAGAGAATGACTCATTTAAAAGTCTCCTGCATATGTGGGTCTACTTTTAGAAATAAGTTCCTAAACCTTGAGCCTTTATCACAAACAAGACTTTTCACTGCTTGGAAATACATGAAAAGCACACCCTATTTACCTCATTGGGTGGGCCAGGAGAATCTAACATGACAACATGTGAAAGCTCCATGCACAGCATATGGTACATTGTAGGAGCTCAAGAAACATTCTTTGAATCTGGATCTGAAGCACCAGATGAGATTCCTACACGCCTCGCTATAAGAATAGAAGAGGCTGGGGCTGGCCCCGTGGCGAAGCGGTTAAGTGCGCACGCTCCGCTACTGGCGGCCCGGTTTCGGATCCCGGGCGCGCACCGACGCACCGCTTCTCTGGCCATGCTGAGGCCGCATCCCACATACAGCAACTAGAAGGATGTGCAACTATGACATACAACTATCTACTGGGGCTTTGGGGAGAAAAAAGGAAAAAAAGGAGGAGGATTGGCAATAGATGTTAGCTCAGGGCCAGTCTTTCTCAGCAAAAAGAGGAGGATTGGCATGGATGTTAGCTCAGGGCTGATCTTCCTCACAAAAAAAAAAAAAATAGAAGAGGCTGGTTTACTCCAATTTCAGCATCTTAGCACATGCACAGATGCCAAGCCGTTCTTCCAGCATCAGTAGCTTTAGTGGTGGTGAGTGAGTGCCAAAAGCTTTACATACATTAGTGGTTAATTCTCACAATAATCCTCCAAAGGAAGTTTCACTACTCTCATTTTACAGATAAAGGAACAGGAGTTAAATACTTGCCCAAGTCAACTGGATCATCAGGAACTAGGACCCAAAGTCTATCCAATTCCCAAGTCCATGCTCTACTACACCCTATTATCTAGGCGACATAACATAAAGGGGACATAATGCTCTCTTAAAGCGTTCTAAGGTCAATGGAATCAAAACAAGTGGGTTCCAGTTTCCAGCCGGGATCTGCAATCTCAGACAACGGAAGCCCCCTGAACCTCTGTTTCTTCATATATAATAAAAAGAAAGTTCTCTTCAAACTCTAAATTTGATGATTCTATTACTTTTTCCCTTTCTTTACTTCTTTTTTCCATTCCTTCTTCCTTTCTTCCCTCCTAATATGGCCCAAAATGCGTTGACTACATCTATATTTTTAAAGAAAAAGGACCTAAAATTGCACATAATTATAGCACTGATCTTCCAAAGAGAGATCAGTCATGGCTTCTTATGTGCTTCAAGGGATCAATTTTTTCAGTCAGCTAAAAGGAAATGCTATGGTTCTCCTGGGTAATCCGTAGAAAAGCAATGGCTTACACGGACAGAAATACAGCCATACACTACTTTTCAGAATTCAGGTTTCTGGCAACTCAACAAGACAACTAACCAGTTCTGGGAAAAGGGAATGGTTCCAGAAAGTTTTCTCAAAAAGATTTTCCTGAATGCACATTCAATTTACAAAGCACAATAACATAAACTTTTCTGATTTCATAATCTTATGAGGAAAACTGAAAGCTAATCTCTAAGGTAGTCAATAAAGGATCATATTAGAGACGAGAAAAATTAGAATAGGACTTTTTCAATAATAACCTATCTCCACCACCACCACCTCCAGAATGGGAAATGCAAAAACTATAATTCTCTAACATAGTATCTAAAAAAAGTGGTAAATATATAAAAATGGTAACCAACTACCCAGGAAGCCATAGGACAAAATGCTTTTTAATTTCCAGATACATGCCCCATCACCTCCAGCCATGATCAATTATTAATCCCTGACCTTCTCTTCTCTCCCAAACTAGGGTTGGGTGGGAAGACCTACAATCCTTTTGAGATGTTCCATCTAATTAATAGGCAAAATTATTACCTGTTTCCACACCTGGGTCTCCTGAACGTGTCACCTCGTTCGGTTCAATTATTCTTAAATTTTTCAGCTGAAAATCCTGGTGATTTGCCCTTAAGAAGAGAAAAAAACAGGATATTGCAGACTTTGACCATAGTAACGTGGCAAGGTTTAGTCAGAGAGGACTTGACTTAGCAAGTTTTCCTTGTGAGTTGGAAGAATCTCACCCCAGTGTCAGTAACGAAATAAATAAAAGTTTCAAATAAAACATCACCATGGCAGGTAAATCTTCTCAGGCCCAGTCTCTAATTCAAGGATTCTTTTCAGCTATGTCCAATCTCCTGTTTAACTAGTCTAAGAAAATTTTATTTGCAATGACTGTAGTTTCCACATGTACAAGTTCTATTTGGTGCTTTCTCAAATTTGCCTGTTTTTTCTTCATAGTGTCCTATTCTTTCACTATGGTTCCTATTCCTTCTCTTAGCTTTAATTATTTGGGGCCCTTATTTTATAATTCATTTCAGACTTTCCATTAGAAGGTCTTGAAATAGTAATCCTCAAGTTTGCTGGGTCTGCTGGCTCCATCTTGGTGGGTCATTCCTTGTGTGCTTTGTAATCTTTTATTAAGAGCTTATCTTTAGTAAATACTATTTTATCTATGAGAATGAGACATGTCCTGGAATGTACAAGCACTACTGTCACTACTGTTTGCTTCTGAGACTAATTTTCACTTTAATTTCTTAGCTCGGAGATTTACACACAAGTCTCCCCCCTCCATATGGGGATAATCTGATGCCCTGGACCCCAGGTATGAAGGCCTATAGCATCTGATAACCTCCCCAGGCTCAGCTGACCAGCTATCATTCAGGCCTTAACTTTCCCTAAATTTCTGGCAAAAAGATTTCTCTTTCTTTGAGGTCCATTCAGTCAACAAATATCTATTGAGAATCTTCTATAATCTAGGCCCTATTCTAGACAAAACAGCGAACAAAACCTCAAGAGATTTACAGTGGGGAGGGTAAGGAGGGGTGCTGGGAGGGAAGGATACAGGAAGAGAGGCAACAGACACAAAACAAGAATACAGCCTGTCAGGTAGTGAGTATGTGTTCTATGAAATAAAGTAAAGCAGGGCAAGGGGAAAAGAGTGTCAGAGAGGTAAGGGGAAAGGTTATTTTATATGAGGTTGCCAGGCAAGGCCTCTTTGCTAATGGATGACATTTTAGCAGAGACCTAAAAAAAAGTGAGGGACCAAGCCATGTGGATGTCTAGGGGAAGAACATTCCAGAAAAGGGGAACAGCAAATGCAAAGGCCCTAAGGCAGGAGTATGCCTGGTATACCTGAGGGAAAGCAAGGAGGCAGTGTGATATGCGTGTATGTGTTGGGAGATGGGGAGGTAAGCTGATAGGAGACAAGATCAGAGAAATAACAATGAGCCTGTTATAGCCTACAGAAAAGGGTTTGGATTTTATTCAGCTATGAACTTAAAGGTAATTTCGTTATAATTTTACCACATTTTCATGAGTTAGTAGAGGGAGAGGAGTCCACATTAGCTCAGTCCACCACATAGCCAGAACAAGACCAGACATTTTCACCAATCACTCCAGGCCTGCTCTCAGATGGCTGCTACTTTAATTTCATTGGACACAATAAGATATTCTTTACTAGGGGAACCATATATTCTTTCATTAAACAGTAAATCACAGGGCCGGCCTGGTGGCGTAGTGGTTAAGTTCACGAGCTCCAATTCAGCAGCCCAGTGTTCGCAGGTTTAGATCCCAGGCACAGACCTACACACTGCTTCAAGCCATGCTGTGGCAGGTGTCCCACATATAAAGTAGAGGAAGGTGGGCACGGATGTTAGCCCAGAGCCAATCTTCCTCACCAAAAAGAGTAGGTTTGGCAACGGATGTTAGCTCAGGGTTAATCTTCCTCACCAAAAAAACAAAGGTAAAACACTTCAATATCTCTTACAAATATAAATGCATATATCCTCAACAAAATACTAGCAAACTGAATCCAGTAACAAAGAAAAAGGATTATACACCATCACTATGTGGGAGTTATCACAGGAATGAAAGATTGGTTCAACACACAAAAACTAATGTAACACACAGTATCAATAGAATAAAGAACAAAAACTACACAATCTTCTCAATAGACACAGAAAAACCATTTGACAAAATCTAATACCCCTTCATGATAAAAGTACTCAATAAACTGTAAGAAGAGAAATTCCTCAACCTGCTCAAGAATATGACAAAACCCACAGTAAACATCATCCTTAATGTTAAAAGTCTGAATGCTTTCCCCCTAAAATCAGGAACAAGACAGAGATGTCCACTCTTGCTACTTCTAGTCAACATGGTACTGGAGGTTCTATCCAGGGCAATTAGGCAAGAAATTGAAATAAAAGGCATCCAGATTAGAAAAGAAGTAAAACTATATCAATCACAAACGGCATTATCTTGAATATAGAAAATCCTAAAGAATTCACAAAAAAAAATTGGAACTAATAAACAAGCTCATCAAAAATGCAGGATACGTGGCCAGCCTGGTTGGGTAGTGGTTGGGTTTGCACTCTCCGCTTCAGTGGCCCCGAGTGTGCGGGTTTGGAGCCCGAGCATGGACCTAGACACTGCTCATCAAACCACGTTGTGGCGGCATCCCCTATATAAAATAGAGGAAGACTGGCATAGATGTTAGCTCAGGGTCAATCTTCCTCACCAAAAAAAAAAGAATGCAGGATACAAAATCAATATACAAAAATCAACTCTGTTTCTATATACTTGCAATGAACAATCCAAAAATGAAATTAAGAAAAGTTCATTTACAATAGCATCAAAACAATAAATACCCAGGAATAAATTTAACAAAAGAGATGGCAAAATTTATACTCTAAAAACTACAAAACATTGTTGAAAGAAATTACAGAAGACCTAAACAAACGGAAAGACATTTCATTTTCATGGATTAGAAGACTTCATATTGTTAAAATGGCGATACTCCCCAAAATAATCTACAAATTTAATGCGATCCCTAGCAAATTCCAGCTAGCTTCTCTGCAGAAGTTGACAAGCAGATCCTAAAATTCTTATGGAAACGCAAGGAATCCAGAATAACCAAAACAATCCTGAAAAAGAATAAAGTTGGAGAATTCACATTTCCTGATTTAAAACTAATAAAACTACAGTAATTAAGAAAGTGTGGTACTGGCATAAGGATAGACTTATAGATCAATGAAAGAGAATTGAGAGTTCAGAAATAAACCCTCACATTTGTTGTCAACTAATTTTTGACAAAGGTGCCAAAACCATTCAGTGGAGGTAAAAAGTCTCTTCGACAAGTGATGCTGGGACAACTGAATATCCACATGGAAAAGAATGAAGTTGAAGCTCTATCCTCAAACCATATATAAAAATTAACTCAAGGATCATAGGCATAAATGTTTTCTTAGAAGAAAACAAAGGCATAAATCTGCCTGACCTTGGATTAGGCAACAATTTCTCAGACATGACATCAAAAGCACAAGCAACAAAAGAAAATAGATACACTGGACTCCATTAAATTAAAGACTTTTCTGCTTCAAAGGATATTATCAAGAAAGGGAAAAGACAACCCATAAAATGAGAGAAAATATTTGCAACTCATATATCTGGTAAGAGTCTAGTATCCAAAGTATATAAAGAACTACTACAACTCAACAATAAAAAGACAACCCAATTTTTAAATGGACAAAGGTTCTGAATAGATATTTCTCCTAAGAAGACATAATATACAAATGGCCAGTAAGCACATGAAAAGATTTTCAAAATCATTATTCATTAGGGAAATGTAAATGAAAACCACAATGAGATACCATTTCACATCCACAAGAAAGGTTATAATTAAACAGACAATAACAAGTATGGGCAAGGATACGGAAAAATTGGAACCCTCAGCCATTGCTGGTGGGAATATAAAATGGTGTAGTTTTTTAAAACAGTCCAGTGTTCCTCAAAAGGCTAAATACAGAGTTACCATGTGACCCAGCAATTCCACTCCTAGGCATAGAACACTGAAAACATATGTCCACATAAAAACTTGTACACAAATGTTAACAGCAGCATTATTCATAATATCCAAAAAGTAGAAACAACCCAATTGTCATCAACTGATGAAAGGATAAATAAAAGTGGTCTATTCATACAATGGAATATTATTTGGCAATAAAAAGGAATCAAGTACTGATACATGCTACAACACAGTAAACCTTGAAAACATTTTATGCTAAGTGAAAAAAGACAGTCACAAAGGACCATACATTGTATGATTCCATATGCATGTCCAGAAGAGGCAAATCCATAGAGACAGAAAGTAGATTAGTGGTTGCCTAGAGCTGGGGTGGTATAGTGGGAAATGAGGAGTGACTGCTAATGTGTACAGGGTTTCTTTGGGGGTAATGAAAATGCTCTAAAATTGACTGTGGTGATGGCTGTACAACTCTGTGAATATTCTAAAAACCAATGGATTGCACATTTTAATAGGCAAATTGTATGCTATACAAATTGTATTTCAATAAAGCTGTGTTATAATATTTTACAAAGTAAGAAACCTCTTTTTCTTGGACAGAGATACAAGTCACATTCTCACCTGATTCCCCTTGACTTCATATGCACGTTTGCAAGCCAAGGAAGTCAGTTTCTCTACATACTCAAATTTAACTGGTCCCAGTGACTAGTTCAGACATAGGACAAGAGAGCTGGAGGGAGGTTACACAGAAGTAGCTCTATTCGTTCATTTTACAAGAGAAGAAATATAGATAACTTGCCACAGCCCATACACCTCAGTAGCTGCAAAGCTAAGACCAGAAATCAGGTGTGACAGGTGATGATCACAGAGAACGTGAGTTCAAACTGTCCCTGTATTACCACCTCCACATTCCTGTCAGGATCAAAGCAGCCACGGAGCAGCTGAACATCAGCTGTCCTGCTCTTGTCACACCCTAGTCTCTGTAGTCCAAGATCCATCCACCCTTCACTTACTTGGACAGACACATTCTCAGGCTCTCAGTTAAAAGCAGGGCTGTCATAAAATGTTAAGAGCTAGAATGTACCTCAGGGATCATCCAACTCAGCTCCCTCCTTTAGACAAAGAAACTGAGATCAAACAACTTGCTCAAGGCCTCACAGCTATTTGGTGACTGAGCCAGCCTAGAACTAGAGTCTAGGCGTCCTAACTTCCAGCTCAGTGCTCTTGCCCCTCCCAGGACTTCTGCAGTCTACACCTTCTCAATGTTATGATGTGCCATGAGGTGGTTAAGGGGAAAGACGTGTGCAGAGAACTTCCTGTTCAACCTCTGCATAAGATAGTTATGGCACACTTTTCCCCCTCTCTTTTTTTAAAGAAATCCCAGGAGGGTCTGGTTACCCTCCACCTTGCCCCAGTCCAAGATGAGAATCACATGTCTATTGCTCGCGATGGGGCAAAACAAGCACCAAGATGTTCAACCACACCTCATGAGGTGAGACAAGGGTAGACTGGAACAAGTTCTAAGGCGGGGAAGTGAGTGATATTGTCTTTGCCTACCCAGAATCCATCCCTCCTTCTTTTGATCAGTTTTCCTTTTGAGAACGTCTCTTCTCCATTTTCAGTCCCCGGAGTTGAGATGAGTCTCACCCACTAACCCACCAAGTTCTGGGACCCAGGCCTGGTCAATCCATCCCTCCAGCCACAATGACTGGTTCAGGGATGGATATAAGGATCAAGTCAGCCCAGTGAGAATCAGATCCGGGATTTCCGCTCCAACCATGAGGTAAGAGGGCTCTATTTCTTTTTTTTTTTTTTAAAGATTTTATTTATTTATTTTTCCCCCAAAGCCCCAGTAGATAGTTGTCTGTCATAGCTGCACATCCTTCTAGTTGCTATATGTGGGACGTGGCCTCAGCATGGCCAGAGAAGCGGTGCGTCGGGTGCGTGCCCGGGGTCCGAACCCGGGCCGCCAGCAGCGGAGCGCCCGCACTTAACCGCTAAGCCACGGGGCCGGAAGAGGGCTCTATTTCTGCTGGGGCTGTCAGCCTAGAACTATCATAACTTGCCATAAGGAGAAATTCTACCTGAGAATGAAGCCAACACTGAAGAAATCAGAGCCAAGAGATGCGAAAAGAGAGGCCAAATTTGATGCCAATGTTGGTCTCCTGGACTCAGCTGCACTAGCCAGCTCAATCCCTTTCTACTTAAGCTAATTTAAGTTCAGTTTCCATCACCTAACCTGAGTCATTTTACACCGAATAGCACTCAAATTCTGCCACTAGGGGAGTAGCCTGGGGCAAACAGCCTCACTTCTCTCAGCCTCTCAGTGCGCTGTTGTGTGAGGTAAGGAGGCTCTACCAGCTAATGTTGAAAGACCCTCCTGCCCCTAAAACATTGTGATTATAGGAATCCAGCAAAGACCACCTTGGTCCTCAAAGGGTACTTCTCCGCCTAGGGCCTAACTCATCATTATCCACTTGCCTGACTCCATTTCCAGCATTTAACATACAGGCAGCTCCTTCCACATGCAGGTTTGCCGTACTTCACCACGCCCTGCCACAGAGCAGGTGGTTGGTTCTCCACTCATCCCTAACATCTGTAGCAAGGTCAAGTCCAGGTCAAGGCCAGCGTGGGATCTGTCCACTCACAAACACAAGACATGGTCTGTGTTCAGCAAGTGAGTCTGGCCATGCTGCCAAGCGTGTTCATTCAAGTCTCAACTGGTCAGAGGATGGCTGACCCCGTGTGGATCCCCAGGGAGTTTGGCTTCTGGCCTTTGTGAACTCGCAAAGTATCTCTCAGTCTCCCACTTTGTTAGCTGCTCTGATAAGAATACCCTGCTTGTGGGGGCTGAAACGTGCTTAAATGTGAGACCGGGGATTATACTTTTCACCTCCCTGTATCCAGGGAGAACCCAGGGCAGCTTACTGGTGCGATTTTCCTGGAGATTATGCCAAAGTATTTCTTTACACAGCCTCTGAGAGCATTTGGGTAGGGAGAGGCCCGCGGTTGCCTATTTTTGTGGCGCTGACAGATCAGTAAAGCGAATTGCAGGTGTCAGTATTGTCCGGGTTGTAATCTGAGGCTTAGATTCCCGGGGAAGAGGGACGAGGGCAGGGTCTCACCCACCTCCCCGGACTCGGGGAGGGGCCAGCAGGGACCAACTTCCTGCAACGGCGGGGCCTTCGAGCCGGGCCGGGGGTCGGCGTCTACCCCCGCCCCCTCGGCCCGAGCGCAGCAGCTCCGCCAACACTCGCCCGGCGGCCGGGCTCTGGCTGCCCGGGGGTTCCCGCGGCCCCGCTGGAAACGAACCGGAACTTGCCGGGCTGCATGGCGCCCCTCCCCTGCTCCCGCTCCGGGGGGCTTGGGCAAGCCGGGGCCCTCGCACGACAGCGGGGGCCGCCTGGCGCTCCTCACCCGCTGGTCCCTGCCCTCCGGGGTGCAACACGCGCGCCCAGGCCCGAGGGCCGCGCGCTGTCCGGAAGCCGGCTCCCCGGCAGAGTCCCCTCACCTTACTCGCGGTGCCTTTCTGGAGGCTGCCATTCGGCGGTGACGTGCCGCGGCCCACGTCAGGGGAGCGCAGACCAGCTGATCACTCGCGGAAGAGCAGGCGGCAGGGGCCGGCGCGCAGGCAGCAAGCGCGCGCGCCGAGCCGGCCACGCCCCCTCTGTGGCGTGCCCTCGCGCCGCAGCCCCGCCCACCCGCAGGCCCCGCCCACCGGCCCCGGCTCGGGCTGAGCAGTGCTGGAGGAGGGGAGTCGGCTGACTTTTGTACCCCAAGGGGCGTTGTTTGTTTCTCTGCCGCGAGTTAGGGGATGGCCGTGCCGCGGCGCGTCATTTGTGTTCATTCCTCTCGCCGTTCCCCAAAGAGGAAAAAGAAGGGCTTTGCCGGCAGAAGGGGCTGCGGTGCGACCAGGCCCTCCAGGGACGTTCCGGCCTTTAGGAGAGGAGGGGAAGGTGGCCAGTTCTGGAAGTACCTCAGTGGGTCTCACTTCTTTAGAGATGTCCACAAAGTCGCTTCTTCAGACAGCCTCAAAATCCAGGTGCCCACTCCACTTAGATAGGTAATAAGCATCTCGAACTTACCATGTCCGACCCGCGCTCCTGGCCCAACGCACCAAAACAAAACAAAAAACGTGCTCCACCAAACAGTCTTTGCCGTCACAATCAGTGGCTACCCCATTCTTTCAGATGCTCAGGCCAAAATCCCGGAGGCCTCCCTGCCTCCTCTCTCACACCCTACATTGGGTCTGTCAAAAAATGCTGTTGGCCTTAACTTCAGAATCTGTCTGTAATCCTACTGCTTCTCACCACCTCCGCCTGTCCCCACTCTGGTCTGCAGTCACTACTGCCTCAACGGTATGACTGATTACATTGGCTTCTCTACTGCCACCCAGCACTTGCACAGTCTAGCCTGAACACAGCAGCCAGGTCAATCCTTTGAAGTCTGAGATCTGTCCCTACTCTGTTTAGCACTTTCCAATGGTTCCTCATTTCCCTCAGGCTAAAAGCTCTACTTGATCTGCCCCTAACCTCCTTTCCTTCTCTTCTCACCATGCTCACTCTGCTCCAGCTAAAGTGGCCTCCTTGCTATCCTTGAAAAAGCTGGGGACACTCATGCCCCAGGGCCTTTGGACGTGCTCTTCCCCCAAATAATCCAGGCTCCCTTGCTCACCCTTCCCTCACCTTGCCTTCAGGTCTTTGCTCAAGTATCATCTTCTCAATGAAACCTAGCCTGACCACCCTGTTTAAAATTGTGCAATGAGAAAGGAAAGTCTCTTCAATAAATAATTGGGAAAACTGGACAGCCACATGCAAAAAAATGAAAATAGACCACTCTCTTATACCATACACAACAATTAACTCAAAATGGATTAAAGACTTGAATGTAAGACCTGAAACCATAAAACTCCTAGAAGAAAACAAAGCCAGTATGGTTTTTGACATCAGTCTTAGCAGTATTTTTTTGACTATGTCTCCTCAGGCAAGGGAAACAAAAGAAAAAATAAACAAATGGAACTACATCAAACTAAAATGCTTCTGCACGGTAAAAGAAACTACCAACAAAACGAAAAGACAACCTACCAATTGAAAGAAGATATTTGCAAATCATATATCCAATAAGGGGTTAATAGCGAAAATATATAAAGAACTTGTACAACTCAACAACAAAAAAACAAACAACCCAATTCAAAAAATGGGCAGAGGATCTGAACAGACATTTTTCCAAAGAAGATATACAGATGGCAAACAGGCACACGCAAAGATGTTCAACATCACTAATTATTAGGGAAATGCAAATCAAAACCACAGGGGCCGGCCCCGTGGCTTAGCGGTTAAGTGTGCATGCTCCGCTACTGGCAGCCCGGGTTCGGATCCGGGGCACGCACCGACGCACCACTTGTCTGGCCATGCTGAGGTGGCGTCCCACATACAGCAACTAGAAAGATGTGCAACTGTGACATACAACTATCTACTGGGGTTTTGGGGAGAAAAAGGGGGGAAGAAGGAGGAGGATTGGCAATAGATGTTAGCTCAGGGCTGGTCTACCCCAGCAAAAAGAGGAGGATTGGCATGGATGTTAGCTCAGGGCTGATCTTCCTCACAAAAGAAAAAAAAAATGAGATATCACTTCATACCTCTTAGAATGGCTATTATTAAAAAGGCAAGAAATAACAAATGTGGAGAAAAAGGAACCCTCATACATTGCTGGTGGGAATGTAAATTGGTGCAGCCACTATGGAAAACAGTGTGGAGATTCATCAAAAAATTAAAAATAGAACTACCATATGATCCAGGAATTCCACTTCTGGGTATCTATCTAAAGAACAAGAAAACACTAATTCAAAACGATATATGCAGCCCTATGTTCATTGCAGCATTATTCACAATA
Source organism: Diceros bicornis minor (assembly GCF_020826845.1). NCBI lineage: Eukaryota > Metazoa > Chordata > Mammalia > Perissodactyla > Rhinocerotidae > Diceros > Diceros bicornis. Next base: position 73,764,394 of record NC_080745.1, read on the forward strand.
GCCAAGACTTGGAAACAAACTAAGTACCCACTGATGGGTGAATGGATAAAGAAGATGTGATATATACACACATATATATATGATACATGCATATATATGTATGTATCACATCTTCTTTATATATGTATATGTATGTATATACAGTGGAATACTACTCAGCCCTAAAAAGATGCAATCTTGCCATTTGCAACAACATGGATGAACCTTAAGGGCATTATGCTAAGCGAAATAAGTCAGACAGAGAAAGCCAAATACTCTATGGTTTCACTCTTTGTGGAAGATAAAACAATGACGACAAACAAACAAAACTACAGAAAACAGATTGGTGGTTACCACAGGGGACGGGGTGGGGTGGGAGAAGGGTGAAGGAGGTAAAGGGGCACGTTTGTGCGGTGACAGATGGCAACTGGACTTTTGGTGGTGAACACAATGCAGTCAATACAGAAGTCAAAATATGATGTACACCTGAAATTTATATAATGTTATAAACCAATATGACCTCAATAAAAAATAAATAAATGAAGTTAGAAACAAACAAAAAAAAAATTGGAAGCCTCCACCAACATTCCTAATGCCCTTACCTGCTTTATTTTTTTCCATAGCATTTATCACCTTTTAACATCATAAAAATTGACTCATATGTATTGTATTCTGCACCCGCTCCCCAACACACACGCACAGACGTACACACACAACATAGCCATCAGTGCAGGCATTGTGTCTGTTTGGTTTAATGGTGAACAATACTTGACATGTAGTAAGTACTCATTATATATTTTCTGCATGAATGAATGTCCCAGAATCTGCAGTCCTCAAGGGAAGGGACAGTGATTCTCTTGTTCATTGTTATGTCCTGGTGCTTAGAACAGCACCAGCAGAGAGTCAGCAGTTAGGAAATATTTGCTAATGAAAATGACCACGTTTTTAAAGGTGATCAACACCTCTTGCTTTGACCTTAGTGAAGAACTAATACACCTGTATCGAATAGGTTCTGCTGCCTATAAGAGCTCAAAGTTCTAGTTGTTATTCAATAAGCATTTAGACAAGCTAAATTAGGCCCCATAGAAAAAGTATGAAAGAACTAAAAGATGTGGTGCCTTGGAAAGCAGGAGACATCTGTTTCATTTCCCCAAATTTATGGAGCCAAAAAGAGAGAGATTGTAAATAAAATGACCGGTTCCAGCCCACATCTGAGAGATGGTGGGAAAGATCAAGTTGTAAGAGAAAAAAGGAGATGTCAGACAGACAGATAAGTGGGACCTAAAGGGAACAGGTATTTCGTAATCACATTGCTTGGGAGGAGTCTGCTCGGAATTTATAGCATCTGGCTTTAGAGAAGAAAGAGAAATACTCCGTGTTTCCTGAACCGGATTTGAATTTCTGTTTGCAGGATAATAAAGCACGTCTCTCCCGCTTGAACTTCTTTCTGCCGAACTCAGGGAGAAGTTGAGCTGAATTATCACCAGAGAGTGAGAACACTGGGGTTATGTCAGGCTCTTTTCCTGGCTCTGCAGCCCTCACATGTTTGAAAAGGTGGAACAGTCACACTGACTAACATTTGCTGAGCACCACATGCCTAGCCCACAACAACCCAGTGAGTGAAGCACTGTTATCCTCATTTTACTGGTTGGGAAGACAGGTTTGCAGAAGTTAATAAATGACTTGCCCAAAGTCTGCAAACTAGTAAGTGGTGGGACTGTAGTGGACATTCAGGCAATGGGATGGATTCCTAGCCCCAAAAACTTAATCACTAAGTTATACGGAAGGGACCCTAGAGGTCACCTCATCCAACCTCTTAGTGCATGCAGTGGGAAGAGGGAGGCAACCGGATTCATCAATCAAACTCAGACTGGATGCGTTTTAAGTGCAGCCAGAAACATAAGTGTGTGAAAACATGTTATGGGTTGAATTGTGTCCTCCCAAAATTCATATGTTGAAGCCCCAACCCCCAGGACCTCAAATTGCGACCTTCTTTGGAAATAGGGTTGTTGTAGATATAATTAGTTAAGATGAGGTCATACTGGAGTAGGGTGGACCCCCTACTCCAATATGATGGGTGTACTAATAGAAAGGGGAAATTTGGACACAGGGAAAACACCTTTTGAAGATGAAGGCAGAGATCAGAGTGATGCGTCTACAAGCCAAGGAATGTCAAAGATTGACAGTAAACCACCAGAAGCTGGGAGAGAGGCATGGAACAGATTTTCCTTCATGGCCCTCAGAAGGAACCAACCCGGCAGATACCTTGATCTTGGACAGCCAGCCTCCAGAACTGTGAGACAAATTTTTTTTTAAGCTATCCAGTTTGTGGTACTTTGTTATGAAAGCCCTAGGAAACAATACAAAATGAGTCCTAAATGTCCAAGTATTTGAATTGTGGAACTGTTATCTTGGCCACACAACATTTATCCATTCTCCTTCTGGTAACCATCCTCCTATTTCCCTCCAAGGACCCATCCTTTCCTCCTTCCCTCCCTCCCCCATTCTCAGTCTGTTGTCTTGGTGAAACACTTGGATTCCAGGAGTCTATCGTGACCCAGGCATAAGCCACAGTGATAGGCTCAGAGATTGCTAGGAGACCAGTGCAATGAAATTTTCATGGTGAGTGCTGGAACAGAACCTTGTTCTCTGCCAGACAAGAACCTGGATGCATATACTCTGAAATAGCTGCCTCTACATGTAGCATGTGGATGGCACCAAAGCAGCAGAAGGCAGAGCAAAGAGAAAGGAAGAGAAGCAGAAACCTCAGGTCATTATTTGAGCCCTGAATCCTGTCATGCCTGAAACCAGATCTCCCACTGGACGTTTCAGATGTCAGCCAAAAAATTTCCTTTTGTGTTTAAGTTAGTCTGACATGGATTTTCTGTCACTTGCAATCAAAAGATTCCTCACTGAATCATTTAAGTAAGTTATGTTTCATCTGTACAACTGAATTGTATGCAAGAAGTAGACATAATTTTATTAACATTGATAATTAATCATGAACTAAGAAATAGAAAAAGTAGATTATAAAACAGTGTAATATCCCATTTTTATAATTACATATATATATATACATACATATATCTGTACTGATGGATGCATTTTTTAGAATAAAAGGAAAATGATCCACAAAATATTAATAATGCTTATCTTGACGTGGCAGAATTTGAAGTGATCTTAATTTTGCTCTGCTTCTTCGGTTTTTTTTGAGATTTTTAATTTTATTTAAAGGAAACTCAAAGTACTAGTCATTTCTCTGACTCCTTCTCCTTTGACGACAGAATGAAAAGCCTGTTCCATCCTCCAAATCTGAGCACCACAAGCAGTAGTAGTCTTCCAGTATTCAACTTGATAACTGTTTGACGGCCTGACCATTGACTGGAGAGGGAGCAACATCCCTTTTGATAAACCCCCAGATGAGAGGACTGAAAAAACAGAAATTCTCTTTGGATATCAAACAAAATTACAACCTCAGGGGAGGGTTTTAACCTTTTCAAACATTTCAATTTGTTCTAATAAAATTGATAGCTATAGGAACAGTGATGAGTGAGGCTCTCGTAAATTGTTACAATATGGCCATATTTTTTGTAAAGTTAACTGAAAGATAGGCTTGTGGTTACACCCTAGAAAGGAATGGGAGAAGAAAAGCCAACTCTCAGGTTTGTAGAGTCTGCCAAAACAATGTACTGTAAATTAAGAGTGGGAGAATGAGTTTGGCTCAGTTCAGAATCCACTCGCCCTTTGTACTCAATGAAAACTGAACTCAGACCTTTTGATATCTGAGTTCCATTTACTCTTGGCAAAGTTCAGTTCTTTGGTTCAAATAAAAAAAAAACTTAAGGAGGCCCAGAGGGTTTCTTGGACATCAAATGGTTCTTGCACAAACAAGATATTGATGAGCTCAGTGTAAATGAATAAGAAACATACAGAGTAAGCGACTGAAACACGAAGACCCTCCCACACTATAAGAAGAAAGGCTCAGGGAAGCGCTATGTTTGTATCTTCCTTTAAGGAGTATTCCTTTTTACCATAGTTTATCTTTCTCACAAGAAGTCTTTGAAGAACCTTTGTAAAATGTGGGAAAGGGAGGAGAGTGTATCCAGCTGTTCCTGATGTTGGCTTCTCACAATCCCTTTCTGACTATGCCTTAAAAGCTGGGCTTTAGGTAGAGGCAGCATGGCCTAGAGGTGAAGGTCAACAGACAAGTTCCAGCCTTGACTCTGCCACTAAATAGACGTGTGACTTTAGAACCTGCAGATCACCCTTTCCTCTGGTTTCCTAAGAATTCAGGTTTGACCTGCCCCTTCCAGACCTGCCATGCATTTGATCGAGTCCTCATTAGAGGGCCTGAAGTTGGCAGCCTGGCAGATATATTTTGTGTGGCCCTCACTATATGCTTTTTTCCTAACAGCTTTACTACGATATAATTCACATACCATACAATTCACCCATTTAAAGTATGCAATTCAATGGTATTTAGTATTTTCTAAATTGTGACTTGTGCAACCGTCACCACAATCAATTTTAGAACATTTTCATCACCCCAAAAGGAAACCCACACCCGTTAGCAGTCACTTCTCATTTCCCTCTGCCCTCCCCACTCTAGGCAACCACCAATCTACTTTCTATCTCTACAGATTGCCTCTTCTGGATATGTCATACAAATGGAATCAAAATACATGGTCTTTTGTGACTGCCTCTTTCACTTAGCATAATGTTTTCAAGGTTTATCTATGTTGGAGCATGTATTGGTACTTGATTCCTTTTTACTGACAAATAATATTCCATTATATGGAATATTATTTTGTTTATTCATTCATCAGTTGATGGATATTTGGGTTGTTTCCACTTTTTGGATATTGTGAATAATGCTGCTATGAACATTCATGTACAAGTTTTTGTGTGGACATATGTTTTCATTTCTCTTGAATATATACCTATGCGTGGAAACGTTGAGTGATATGGTCACTCTGTTTAACCTTTTGAGGAACTGCCAAACTGTTTTCCAAAGTGGCTGTACCATTTAACATTCCCACCAGCAGTGTACGAGGGTTCCAGTTTCTCCACATCCTCACCAACACTTGTTATTATCTTTCTTTTTGATTCTAGCCATCCTAGTGGGTGTGAAGTGGTATCTCATTGTGGTTTTAATTTGCATTTCCCTGATAACTATAACTAATGATGTTGAGCTTCTTTTCATGTCCTTATTGGCCATTCGTACGTCTTCGTTGGAGAAATATCTATTCAGATCCTTTGCCCATTTTAAAATTGGGCTGTTTGTTTTTTTATTATTGGATTGTAAATATTCTTTATATATTTTAGATGCAAGTCCCTCATCAAATATATGGTTTGCAAATATTTTCTCCCATTCTGTGGGTTGTCGCATTTTTTATTCTAATTAGATAGCAACGTTTAAAAAGGAAAGGTTAGTTACTTAAAAATCCATATCTTCAGCTTCTTTTGGAAAATCAGAATGTGGGTTTGGCAACCCTAGTCCTTCCTTCTATGCTACAGCAAGCAACACGAATGGAGCAGGGGCCACTCCCTCCACGTGGGACAAGGAGCCCTCCATTTGACTGTGTAGGCTCATCTATTTCCTCTGCCAGGCCTCTGTAGACATCCCAGTTTGTGACTCCTCCTTCTCCTAAAGAATTTGACAAAGCATGGCCTGGATTTCAGCTCCACTGAAATTGCCCTTACAACTGCATTAAATCAACCACTTCTTGCCAGAATATTTTTACCTTTGGCACTTAAACACAGAATCCCCCAAACTTAGCACCAACTAGCGAGTCCTCCACTCTTCCTGTTTTGCAATTTGGATTTTGCAAGGCATGGGGCAACTTACTGGGGCTTGGCAAGGCCTCCAGAATTTTGGCAGCCCTGTTGGTACTGATGTCACAAGTGTCCCTTGCCATAATGCATCCTCATTACTAACTCAAATCAGCCAAACTCAAACAAATGGAGTTGAAAAACAGAGTAACAGGCTGCCTGAGCTTTAAAACACTGCCTAAAAATACTCAGAAAAACAATTTTGTGTGTAGGACCATAGCCAAGAATGAAAATCACAATTTCTGATTGCTAACCATCCCTTTATCTAATCGTCATTTGCCTGCTAAAAGCAGCCTCCTCTCAGAACAAAACGAGGATCTCTATAAAGATATATTAGTAACTTAACCTGGTTATATAACATTCTTTTCCCCTGTTTCCCATTAACCTTTGTTTAACTTTTTATTCATCCATCCCTTTGCTTAAATACTTTTTAGCCTTATCATTCTTTTTCTAAACAACTTTATTGAGATATAATTTACATACCACACAATTCACCCATTTAAAGTGTACAAGTAAGTGGTTTTTAGTATGTTCACAGAGTTGTGCAACCATCACCACTATCTAATTTCAACATTTTCATCACCCCTAAAAGAAAGCTCATCTCTTTTAGCATCGCTTCTCATTTCTCCCATCCTCCCAGCCCTAGGCAATCACTAATCTGTTTTCTGTCTCTATAGAGTTGCCTGTTCTGAGCATTTCATATAAATAAAATCATACAATATGTCACCTTTTGTGTCTGGCTTCTTTCACTTAGCATAATGTTTTCAAGGTTCATCCATGTTGTAGCATGTATCAGTGCTTCATTCCTTTTTATTGCAGAATAATATTCCATTGTATGGCTATGCTACATTTTATTTGTCCATTCAAATGGACATTTGGGATATATAAGGAACTCATACATCTCAATAGCAAAAAAATATCTGATTAAAAATGGCAAAGGACCTGGATAGACATTTTTCCAAAGAAGACATACAAATGGCCAACAGGTATATTAAAAGGTGCTCAACATCACTAATCATCAGGGAAACACAAAACAACACTACAATGAGATATCACTTCACACCTGTTAGGATGGCTATTATTTAAAAAAAAGAGGTAAATGTTGGCAAGGATGTGGAAAAAGGGGAACTCTGTGCACCGCTGGTGGGAATATAAATTGGTACAGCCATGACAGAAAACAGTATGGAGGTTCCTCAAAAAATTAAAAGTAAAACTACCATATGACCCAGCAATCCCACTTCTGGGTAGATATCCAAAAGAAATAAAATCGTTATCTCAAAGAGATATGTGCTCTCCCATGTTTATTGGAGCTTTATTCATGATAGCCAAGATATGGAAACAACCTAAGTATCCATCTATGGATGAATGGATAAAGAAAATGTAGTATATATATACAATGGAATATTACTCAGCCTTTAAAAAAAGGAAATCCTGCTATTTGAGACAACATGGATGAAGTTGGAGGACATTATGCTAAGTGAAATAAGCCGGACACAGAAAGACAAATACTGTATGATCTCACTTATATGTGGAATCTCAAAAAAAAGTTGAACTCATAGTAACACAGAGTACAATGGTGGTTACCAGAGGCCGGGGGGTGGAGATAAGAGAAGATATTGATCAAAGAGTACAAACTTTCAGTTATAAGATAAGTAAGTTATGGAGACCTAATGTACAGCATGATGAACATAGCTAATAATAATATATTATATACTTGAAATTTACCACAGGAAAAAAAGTAATTATGAGAGGTGATGGATATGTTAATTAGTTTGATTGTAGTAATCATTTCACAGTGTATACATATATCAAAACATCACATTGCACAACTTAAATATACATAAATTTTATTTGCCAAAAATAAATAAATTAAAAAAATTTTAACTGGACGTTTGGATTGTTTCCATTTTGGGACTATTATAAATAATGTAGCTATGAAATTCATGTATAAGTGTTTTTGTAGACATATGTTTTCATTTCTCTTGGATATATATGTAGGAATGAAATTGCTGGGTCATATGGTAACTCTATGTTTAATATTTTGAGGAACTGCCAACCGGTTTTCTAACCAGCAATGAATACGTGTTCCAATTGCTCCACATCCTTGTCTGTTCTTACTATTCTTTATTGATATATTTGTCCTTCTTCCTCCATCAACTCTCCCCAGATTGCAAATGAAATTCCTAATGAATTTTGCCATGGGGGAAGTGAGGTGGCACTTCATTGTAAAGTGAACCCTTTCCTAGCCTCTCCTTTTAGGGAAGCCATTTGAAAAAATTATATTTCAAAGGTCCCCCTTACTCTAGTAAATCAGATTTGTTTCCATAGGGCAAGATAAGCCTGAGTCTCTAAGCACCTAGTCTGGATATTTTAGATACAAACAAAAGAAAGTAATTCAATCACTTAAAGCCATAGATGAATGGAATTTTGGAGCTGGGAGGAACCTAAGGATGCCTTCACCAGTGCTTTCATTTTATAAACAAGGTTGCTCAAAACCAGAGATTCATGTGAGCTAGGCCACACAACTGGTTTCTTGCAGAATAAGGCTGGAACCCAGGTCTTGGGATTCCCCTCTATGGTTCTTGTCAGTTCAACCCACAGCCTCTTGGTCAGCTGTGCAAACCCAGCTTAACAAACACTGGGGCAATTATAATTTGAAGAGCGAGGGCTGCATCCATGCGCACACCAAGTGAAGTGAAGAATTAGGTGCTTCCCTGGATAATTCCCACCACAAAACCCACCCAAGTGAAAATCTCTGTCAAAGGTGGTGAATCAGGTACCTGAGGGCTAAGTCTAGCCCATAGATGTGTTTAGCTTATCCTACATGGTATTTTAAGATTTTTTGTAAATAGTTGCCAACTCATAAAAAGGAAGAGATTTCACCTAAAAAATCAATTAACATTGGGCCAGTGGTTCCTGCTTAAGTTCTGCAAAAACAGGCTGGAGTTGAGCAGTGCCACCCAGTGCCCACCCAGTGTGCCTCACTCATCATACTGCCTGCTTAGTTCCTTAAAGTATTTGAATTTAGGACTCTCAATCCAGATAACTGAGACATACGTGAGGCATTGGTGCATTTGCTGTCTGCAGGAGTACTCCCACTCTACATGGCCCTGGTTAAAAGAGAGAAAAACAGGTACCAGACAGATAGACAAATACTGGTGGGCAACTGGGCTTTTGCAGGCTTGGAGGGTTTATCGAGGGACCAGATGATCAAAACAGGGACACCAGGGTGCTGCAAAAAGTAGAGTGAGGAGGAGGCTGTGGGGCCTCTGCAGGGCCTCCCTTTGGCCTAAGTTCACAGAATAAGCAGCAGATGCTGCAAGACCTCTGCAGATTTCAAAGAGAAATAAAGACAGTGTGTTGCCTCAGGGCACAAGTCCCCACAAAGAAAGGTCTGGGAACAGCATGCAGTCTTGTGAGCTGGGGCCTTTCACCTCCCCAGGTGCAAGGAGCTGGGTTTTACTTGTTTCCAGAAAGTGTCATCTAGTTTGCTCTGCAGTGTAGCACATGAGCTCTTCTAATCAATTGCTAGTTGGTGACTCTAAAGGCTATTCTGAAGACTAAACAAAAGAACACAAGAAAAGCACTTTGCACTGTGTCTGGAGAACACAATAAGTGTTAGCTCTATTATTACTGGTGAGCTTCCACAGCACATTTTACAAATCTGATATCTATCTATACATCTTCATAAAATTATGACTGTCAAACTGGAGGAGTCCTTGGAAACCATCTAGTTCACTAAACTTATGAGAAAAGCCATTTCCTCCTCAAGATGAGGTGGTGGCCTTGACCGGTGTGTGGTCCCATCAGTCTAGGGTTTTGTCAATGCCCTTATTGTGTAAAGCAAGGCACACCTGTAGACACCAGGGTAGATTTGCCCATGGGGTAGGCCTTACTGTTATGCTAAAGAGTCACCTTTCCTGGCAGTTTCGGCTCACTACTTAATAGTCAGAACTTAAGAGCCCCCTGGGTGAGGCTCAGAGACAAATGAGCTGGGAACACTTGTGGGAGGGGGTGATTTACATCCTTTCCCTCTTCCCTGGAGTTGCCCAAGTGTGTGAGGAGGGGGATGGACGGCTCTCGGGTTGGAGTTCAGTACAGCTGTAAAAACAGCCTGTCCCCATGGCTTCCCCCACCTCTTTGGCACAAAGAAGCCGTGGCGTGGCTTGAGGAAGTAAGAGCAAAGGAGGAACTGCTCTTAAATAGAGAGAGAGTAAACGTTTCTATTGAATGACCTCAGCACCCCCAGGTCTTTCTTCCTTCTTTGAAGTTAGGTGAAATTGGAATCATGTGGGTGTTAAGCAATAAAAAAATGTAGTAGATTAAAAATCTCTAAAGAAGATTTTGTTGTGTGCCATGATCACCAGTTCTCAGGGCCTGTCAATTACAAACAGGCTTTAAAAGTGTAAAAACCTCAAGCTGCTGGGCTGGGCAAGGCTCTGTCCAACCCTCCACCTCATCAGTGCCCCTCTCTCTAGGCTCCAGCCTCACTTCCAGTTCCTCAAAGGGACCTTCCTTTGTGTCTCAGGACCTTTGCAATTGTAAATGCCCTAAGGGGCTGCAGTTTTGCTGTGATGGGAGTGGGAGTGGGGGGAGATTGGCACAGAGCTTAACGAAAAGCAGATCCAACCAATCTCTCGGAGAAGCAGCAGGATAAACTGGAAGGAGAAGGGGTCCTGGCTCTTAGGAGACCTAGTTCTGCTAACTGCTGAGCTGTTCCCATTGGGCTATAATCCCCTTATCTGTAAAATTGAAGACTGGATGTGCTCCAAGCCCTGTTCCTGCTCTAGCATCGGGTGATTCTAATATCAAGTGAAGAATGACCAGATCCAGATTGCATCCCAGTCCATCCCCAGCAGTGTTTTCAAATACAGCGAATAACTAGAGTCGTGACGCCAAGCCACCACTCCCCTGAGATCAGGAGCCCGAGGTCCAGTCACAACTCTCTCCTCCCACTGAGGTAGAGTAAGTGTGAAGGATGGGATATGGGATGGAGAACTGAGAGGAGGAGGATAGCCTTCTCCCTTTTATTCCATGCACCTGTTATCAGAGTAATGCTGGCTTTCAGAGTTCCTCAAAAGGAATTCTCTGCTCCAGCTAGTCCTCTCCCTGGGTGTTGCCCTAACATTCCAGGTTCATCCCATCCTCTGAACACAATTTTACGGTTTCTCCCACCTGGAAGACCCTCCCCCTTCTCTTCACCGAATTCTACTACCTTCCAGGCCCAGCCAGAGTCATACCTATTCTCTGAGGTCGGCCTCTTTTATTCTAGGCCAGCACTGCCCAATAGAACTTTCCGCAAAGTAAAAATATTAATTTTACACTGTCCGATATGGTGACCACTAGCCACATGTGGCTACAGAGCACTTACTGTGGCTAGTATGACTGAGAAACTGAGTTTTAAATTTTATTTAGTTTTACTTAATTTGCATTTGAATAGCCACATGTGGCTAGTGGCTACCATATTGGATAGCACAGCTCTAGAGTATGCTGATTTCCTGTATTGCCTTTTATTCCTCCAAGAACTGAATACAAAGTTGATTGGTTCTCTAAATGTTTTATTTGCTAAGTCCTACTTTTGAAGCTGGACTATTAGCATAAGGAGGGATTTAAAGGTAGGAAAAAATCTACTTTTGTGGCCCTACTGTTTGTACACAGTGCTGAGTACAGAGCAGGTTGATTTCCTGCTAAACTCAATTGCTGCAGGGCTGGCCCCGTCACTTAGCGGTTAAGTGCACGCGCTCTGCTGCCGGTGGCCCGGGTTCAGATCCTGGGCGCACACTGGCGCACCGCTTCTCCGGCCATGCTGAGGCCGCGTCCCACATACAGCAACTAGAAGGATGTGCAGCTATGACATACAACTATCTACCGGGGCTTTGGGGGAAAAAATAAATAAATAAATAAAATCTTTAAAAAAATAAAATAAAATCAATTGCTGCTCAGAACAGACACAGGTAGAATGTAAGGCCTAGAGCACTTGGAACCCAAAGCAGCTGATGCTTCACTGCAGAGGGGAGGTGCGGAGTGGAGCCTAATTCCAGGGAAGAAGCTAAGAGCTCCCCTGTTGCAGAAGCCAGCGCCTGGCGCCCAGATGAGGGCAGCTTTAGCCACGGCCAAGTACTTAAACTCCTCTGAGGCCTCCTGCATTTCCTGGAATCCTCCTCTTGCACCTCAGAAGTGGCTCACACTTCCAGTAAACGCCCAGGTCTGAGGCAGAGTGCAGAGATGATTCCAATGCACAGGCGGGAGGGAGCAGGAGCGCCTCTGGATGCTACTTAGAGGCGTTAACTGGAGCAATCTTGTGAAGCTGTGAACTCTCCCTTCCCTTCTCCAAGCCTCAGAAACTCCAAGCTTCCTTAAGATTTTCTCTCCGAAGTGCTGACTGAACAGCAGAGGTAGAAAGAGAAGGATCTGGGCTGGGGACACCTTGGCACGGGCCCAGTCACCACAGCTTATCCTTAAGCTTGCCCACAAGTCTAGGGTGTTATCCACAGGGACAGGTAGTGAGGGAGGGGGTCAGCAGGGGCACTATCAGCAACAGATAGCTAGGAGAAAGGGCTGTGAGTCCATTGAGACAGGAAGATGGAAGACAGAAAGAGGCTAAAGCCTTTTAAAGAATGTTCATCAGATCCTCCCAAGGCACAGGTGCTCACATAGGGGTTCTGAAACAGGTCACATAGGGATTCTGAAACAGGTGAAGGTTGAGTTGCAGGATGAAGACAGAAGTGAAAAGTCGAGGATTTGGGGAGCCTGGATGCTGTAGCAAGTAGTCTACATGTTAGGCAGTCTGGGGGGTCCTTGTATGGAGTTTGAAGGGGCCCCAGTACCTTCCGTTTTAGGGTGAGGTGGGAGGTGGAGAGGAGTAAAGATACCTGCCATCACCCAGATGCCCAACTTACCCTGGAAGATGCCTCGGGCTGGCCCAGGTGGAGGGGAAGAGCAGGAAGGTACCTGGGTACCTGGGCGCATTACAGATGGGTGCCCTGGGGTGCCATCCATCCTTACCTAGTCTAGGAGAAGGAAATATTTGGGGTCTATATGCTGTGGTCTGCCATCTGTAGTAGATATTGTGCGCCCACACCTGCCCTCCCTGTCCAAAGAAATGAGCATCAACGGATTAAATGGCCTGATACAAAAAGTATTTAACCTCTTTCAGGCCCTGTCACGAAAGATGGCCTTCTCTTTCTTCTCCGAGTTCTGCCCCCTCTTACCTTGACCTTGAGAGGTGCAGGGTGAGGTCCCCTGTCACTGCCTCCACCACCTCACTTCCCTTCTTTCCTCATTGACTCTCTTCTACCCACTGCATCCCTCCACAGGGGGCACCAACGACCTCCCAGCTGCCAAACTGAACAGACACTGCTGAGGCCTCATCTGACTTGGCCTCTGAGATGACCCTTCCCTCCTTCATGAGCCGCTCTTCACCTAGGCCTTCTTGATATGGTATCCTCCTCACTTTCTCCAGCACCCTGGGCCCCTCTTCCTTTTCCCACTTTTGTAGGAGTCGTGGCTCCTTCTCACCCTGCACTACTCCTGGGAACTGGCCCTGCACTGCCCCTGGGGGCTCACCCCGACTTACCTCCACTGTCATAGCCATACCATATCTATATCTCCAGCCCAAATCTGACTTTCTGAGTACTGGGTCCTTATCCCTAACTTTCTACTCAACAGTATTGCCCAAATACTCTGCAGGCACTTGACACTCAACATGTCCAAAATTAAAATTGTCCTCTCTTCTCTCCTTGAATTTTGATTCTCTTGTTATATTTACAAATATTCAATACTGTTTTATTCATTAATAAAAAGCCAGCACCTAATGAGATGCATTTTTGCACTTTTCCCCTTCCTTCTGTTGACAGTACATGAATTTCCATTCAGGCGAAACCCCTGCCTGCCCCCCAGCCCATGTGCATCTGGGGAAGATGGTGCCAGGCATGGTCCTTGTTTACCAGCATATTCCATCCTCCTGGCCACAAAGTTTGGTTGAGGATTAGGCTGTACATGGCCTAGTTTGAACCAGTGAGATGTAAGGAGATATTCTCTGGGAAAAAACTGCCTCACCCTCCTAAACTCCTTGGACAACTGCTTTTCTCCTAATGGATGTGAATAAGAAAACATGTAGCTCTCAGAATATTCTGGCAGCCATCCTGTGATCATAAGGGAGCCATTCATAAGGTGAATAAGACAGCCTGGAAATCTGAGAAGAAAGAGAGAAGAAACTGGGTCTTTGGTGAACTTCTGAATCAAGCCCCACCTGAAGGCCACCCTATCACTGGGCTGGTCAATAAATTCCTTTTCTATTTTTAAGACTGTTGGAACTGGATTTTCTGTTACTTTCAACCAAAACACCCTAAGTAATACAACTAGTAATAAGTCCTCGATGACTATTTGTTGAATTGAGCTGACCCCTAAACATGCGTTAATTGTGTGTTGGCCTCTAAGCAATGTAATGCCTTGATCCAGTTAAACTACACACATCTCATTAAGAAAGCACTTCATTGGCAGAGACCGCTTGTTTTAGAGGTTTCCAGAAATAGTAGGCCTTGTGAAGTGCCTCAAGTCATACCAACGAGGTAGCTGGTCATGCTGCCTACAGATGAGCCTGGTTTTCTCCCTCTATTTCAATTTCCTTGCCTCTAAATCCAGGTAATAAAACTTGTACTTCCTTCTACTTCCCCTGAGTCATGAAAAGTTGGGAAATCAGAGGTATTAAATTTTGTAAGGTTATTTTTTCCACAGCAAGAAGTACAGATGCTGTCTATATAAAGCCCGCCTTAGAAATCGCCTCCTTGCCTTGGGAGGGGCAATTTCTTCCTGGGAAAACTTGCGAGAAGAGCCCTTGGCCATCTCCTCACATTAAGAAAACCTCTAATGAGGTATCAAAATTACAAACAAAACTTCAACTCGTTATGCCCAAAACAAACTTATCAAGCTACAAGAAAATCTGGAAAATGAGAGGGTCGAACCAGATCAGAGGTTTTCGATCACACTGTTCTAACACACTGGTAAATCACAGCCCATTTGCAATGTATGATGTAAGTAATTTCTTACTAATAACTGTCTAAGCATCACATTTACTATAGTGAACATCTACTGGTTTTGCCCACCCAGCTTCCATCCTCCTAGTTTTTGGTAACAGCCCTTCAATTTTCCTTTGGGAAATACCCCACACCCACTCCTAGGCTATATGGTTTAGATGAGGCTTAACCTCACCTCCATTCTCCATTCTCCTATGGTGGAGAGAGAGAGAGAATATGGTCCTAGCCAATCAGTATATCTCATTAACCCAAACCCAATGGCTGACTCAGGGACAGCAGGCAGTGCTTCCAAGTCAGTCCAATGAGTCTTAATCCTAGGATGTATGCTGGAACGATTGGGAAAATAAAGCTCCTTATACACGGAGGGTGCTTAGCTTTGAGGATACAAGCCTAAGGCTGCCAGCAGCCATCTATCACTCATGAAGAGACTCTGTCTGAAAATGTCAATACAAAGAAAAGCAGAACCTAGAGATGGATAAATAGTCTAGGTTCTGAAGAAACCATATGAGCTCATGGATCCAGCCACGACTGAAGCATCTGCTCCTGGCTATTCTTTTATTAGACAAGTCAGTAAATTTTTTCTTTTGCTCAAGTCAGTTTGGGTCAGGGTTTTGTTACCTACAAGGATCCTGAGTTTGCATTTTTGGAAAATAAATTGAGTGAAATCAAGTTTATCCTTATGATAATATCTCTCTAACTTGCATCTTGATATGCTTTCCTATGTGAGAGAGAATGGGGTGGAGAAAGAGCCAAGACCAGCAATGGCATTCAACCTACAGTTTAAATGTCTCTTGAAGTGACAGGCCAAAAATCTGAGCCTCCCAAAGTAATGTGTCCTGTTCATGCCTATGATTCATCTCGTGCCTATGATTCATCTGTGGGTCTTCACAAGATAAAGGTTGAAAACCTCTTTACTGTGTTATTTCTTAAGTTCCTTTCACCTCTACAAGGTCCAGAGTATGTAAATGACTTTTATCATCACAGCACATTTCTGTCTATAGCTTTTTAGATTTCCCAAAGCACTTCCCCACTCAACCCATGGGCACACTTGCACTCACACAACCATAAGCACCCAACAGCAATTATGATACCACTTCACAGATGGAGAACCTGAACCCGAGAAAGGGGAGCAACTTGCCTAGCCCCAGAGCAAGAGAAACTCAGGTTTGTTCATCATAACCAGCTCCCTTTCCTCTTCCTGTGAGGGCAAAATGAGATCATAAATAGGAAAGCACTTTGAAAAGAAGGAAACTCTATCGATGCCAGATGTATCATTATAAAGCCAAACCTAAGTACAGAGCGACCTTGTTATCACCCCTGGAGTGAGGATGCTTACAGATCAGGCCTGCTTCATCTCCTGGTACCCTGGGGAGAGCATCTGGGGCTTTTTCCAGCAGAGTTAAGTCTTGCGTGTTCCTGAGATCGCTGTCTCCAGAGAGGACCCATCAGAAAGAAAAGAGTGACGTCCCCTTCGTACTTTGAAAACATCACCCCCCAATTATGCCCAACTCAGGCCAATGCAAACGTTGGAGGGTAATACCGCGGATGTCAGGATTCAGAATTTATAGATAGTGTGGACATATGCGATGGTTTGTTTGGGGAAATGGATTCGTCATGTGCAAGATATATGGCACCAGATAAAACATCCTGACAATATTACACGCTTGGGGGTGGGGGTGCACGAGCACATTATTTTGAAAGCACACTGTTATGACATTTTAAAAATTCCAGAGTGAATGCTGAGCAGATCCAGAGGCTAATGCGACACGGGAACATGCAGCTGTGCAGGACCATGAAAAATCATCCATTGTGCATCACAATGTGCATTTTTCATTTTCTTCTCTCTCAAATCATCGAGTTCAGTGCATTTTCAGGAAATTTGATTGGAGTATATTTAAAAGTGTGTAATATAAAAGTCATAATAAAGACTCATTTTTTGAAATTTTGAAAATACACTCTAAAATTTAAAAGTTGTTCAAAATTGCGAAATTTTCACTCTGAGAGCCCAGTGAATTGGAAACTCTGCTTATTCTCTTGCCAGCTGGCCAACATAAATGGCTGCCATCCTTTGCCAGGAGGAGTCTGGCATTATGAGATTTGTTTGTTTTTTACTCACATAAGGTCTTATAAAGTACAACCCTTATATAAAATGCAACTTCCTTATACTCCAATGCACTAAACGTTTTTAGAGGGCTTATTATGTATAGGCTTTCACACATCTGCTATTTTAAACTTCACAACAGCCTAAGAGTTAGATAATATCACTCTCATTGTACAGAGGAGAAAATGGAGGCTTGGAGGGCTCGAGTCACTTGCCCAAGGTTACGTAGGCAGGAGAGTGCAGAGCCAGAACTGAGGCAGGGCTTCTAACTCCTTATACCACAACCGCCTCAACCTGAAAGATGTGGAGGACGTTCATGCATGCATCCGTTCACCTCCCGGCATGTGCCAGGCTAGGTCAATGGGGACGGGAAGATGCTGGAACTGAGATTTCGGAGGGGCAGGCAGTGGTAGAAGATACAGGCTCCAAAGGTCCAGGCTGGTTCCAGCAGGCTTCAGTATCTGGAGATTTGCATGGCAGTATGAGATGGGGGGTGCGCGGGTCTTCCTCCTACCAACTCACTCTCTCACTTTCTCTTATTGAGGTCAAAGCCCTGAGAGAGAACATCTGATTGGTTCACTTAATCACTATTAACTCTGTTGTGCAAAACTTTTGTACTAGGCTACCTTATAGGCTTCGAGCCAGCCTATGGACTAGCACCCGTAGGACAAGCGCTTATCCCTGACCCACTCAGCTACGACTTTGGGAGTGGATTAGCGATAGGGTCCTATGGTACAGAACCACCTACCTGTGCTTAAGGAAGAGCTTAAGATCATTCCTTCAGCAAGGAACTGTAGGTGTAAGGTTGTCAAATAAAATATAAGACGCATAGCTAGATGTGAGTTTCAGATAAACAACGAATAAATTTTCAGTATAAGTATGTGCCAAATATTGCACGAGACTTGCAAATATCATTTGTTGCTCACCTGAAATTTAAATTTAACAGGGTACCCTGTATTCTTATTTGTTAAATCTGGCAACCCAATGTGAGGGGGACCATCAGAAGGAGATGTGGATGTTCTTCTAAGGCTTGGCCAGTTCAAAAGAGAGGTGAGGAAAGAGAGCTAAGGTCACAGACGCAGAGAAGGACACCCAAACTAGTCAGTGACATTGAAGGTCGGGAAGCAGGTATCAGGGATTGTAAGCCCAGGACTCCAGAGAAGAAATCTACAGGTGGGAGAAGTAGGAGGAGGGTAGTCCTGGGTACATACATGATATAGAAAGGCGGTGTCCTCTGCTGGCTTCTGAGTGACCTCCTTGGACAGCGTGTGGGAGGGGACATTAAAAGACAGGCAGGCAACAAAGTTGTGCTCCTGGTGATCAGTTCATTCAGACAAAAGACCCAACCAGTGCCTGTCAATAGGAAGTATATGTTAGGGATACCGTCCAGTTCCAAGGACAACTTAGCTTACAAGATCTAAGCTGCGTGCAGAACCCCAGCACAGAGAGTACAGAGCAAAAAGTTTAAGCAAAAGCCCTGTTGTTTCAATTAAGCAAGGCTAGCCATGGGCTGCAGTTCAGGGAGCAAGTGAGTCTCTGGGATGTACCCCATGCCATTGGGTGCTGGACCCTGATGAGCACAACCAACTTGAAGCCCTACTTCTGCAGGCTAGAGACTCCCACCAAGATAACAGTGGGCTCAGGAACCAAGGAATGGTTAGAGCTACTGGTAAGAGGACAAGAGAGGGCTGGGCTTGGAGACTCAGACTGCTGTCATTTGCTCAACTTTCCCTTCCTGGGGATGCAGGGGAGTCTAACTAGGTTGGATTCCCAGAGCTGGGCCTGGGCATGGAGCTAAGAGGAAGAAAGTTTGAGAGCTGGATGGGTGGAGAGCAAAAACCAGATACAAAACAAAGGGTCACCTAAAAAGATCAGACGAGATGTCTGGAGCAGCCGGATGGGAAGGCCCAGAGAGACGCCCTGAGATAAATATCCCCAGAGTGCCTGCGTCCAATCTGTAGGCTGGCAGGTAGGAGAGAAGGTCACTGTCTGGTCTGGACTTTGATTTGGCTTTTGATCTTTTTGCACCACAATCCACACTCTATATACTGATCCAGTACAAACAAATAAATAAGTAAAACATAATTTCACAAAACGATGTTTACCTTTACTAAGTGCCTT
Organism: Diceros bicornis minor; assembly: GCF_020826845.1. Classification (NCBI taxonomy): domain Eukaryota; kingdom Metazoa; phylum Chordata; class Mammalia; order Perissodactyla; family Rhinocerotidae; genus Diceros; species Diceros bicornis. The sequence goes on from NC_080745.1 coordinate 73,783,462, forward strand.
GTATGCTGATATTTTCTAATCTCTTTTATTTCATTTTTATCTTTTTACAAAGTGTGACTCACTAAATTGATTTCACAACTCATTAATGGGTCATAGCTCACAGTTTAAAAACATTGGCTTGGTTATATTTACATGCATCCTTTGGCATTCATTTTTTCTATCACTGGCCCTTGGCAATGCCAATGCCAAATTCTTTCAGTAGATGCCATGGTTGGAGATCCCAGAATGGGTTGTATGGGGTTCCCATACAACCCATTCTCTGAGAACTGTTTCCCACTCACCCCATATAAGCTCCCCGAAAAAGAGTGAAACTCTGGATCCATGTTTCTATAACATGATATTTCTACTCTGGGCATATCTGATTGGACAGGAATGGACAACTGACCCAAAATGGGTAACAATTTCTCCCAGGAATTTGAAATTAGACCGTTGAAATTATGGTTAGTTGGATGGTGGTTCGTTGAGACAGGAATGTAGCATATGGTTATACAGGTTGTGGACTACATAACTCTAAGAATTACCAATAACGTAGACTATAGTGTAAAAGATGTCCCTAGAGTTGCTTGGTGTACAACCTGTACAACTATACATGACAACCCTGCTGGAGCAGGCAGTTAATTAAGTTCCAAGGCTCAAATGGCCACATTCCATCCTGTCCATGTAAAACAAAGTGAAAAACATTTTTATGATATTACCAGCTGGAACCAGAATTCATTTTAGGAAAAGAATTATCTTTTTATGGGGAAGTACCTTTATAAGCTACTTAGGGAATCCTTCAACAACAAACATGAGTTGGTGCCGAGGCATCAGAGGAGGGGGGAAGCCACACTGTTTGAGACAAAGGGAAATAATTCTTGGTTTTCTCCTAAAATGGAGAGAGAAAGAGTTGAGCAATGCTGTATTAAGAGGAAGCTGGTAGGCCACTGCCTGGAATGACAATCTATAAGCAGCAGTGAAACCTCACCAGGATAATAAAAATGCCACTGGAAACGTGAAGGAAATGGGAAATTTGAGATTGCCAAAACTTCTCTTAGAAAAAGAATTTTGTAACAGATACTTTCATAAGCCACATGGGTTGGGATGAGCCACCAGGGACATGATTGGGCAAAAACAGATCATTGGTTTTAAAACAACAACTGCCTAGGAGTGGGTTGAGTTAGACAATCCTATTATTTAACTCAGTGAGCTGTACATGTTTGGGGCCGGAGCTGAATTGCTCAGGATAACAGAGCAGGGGCTGAGTGTGGTCCTCCCATGTATCCCATGCACTGCCTTCCCCCAAATATTGATTTGAAAAGACATCTGATTATTAGTCTTCCCAGGGTGCCAAATTGTTCATCTGTCTGTAGTATCCAAGAGCTTTCGTCGGGCTCTTGGTATAAGTAAAGGAGAAAGAGAAAGATAGAGGGAGGGAGAAGAGTGAAAACTAAGGAGATAAGTTCAGACTAGGTGAAGTGAAGGGCCAGCAAACCTCACCAGGGGTGGATGACTTAGGAATGGTGACACCTACTGTTTCATTTAAGATTTGCACTACTGTGATTGTAAGCTCTTCCTCCATTTTTCCGCACCAATCTCTCGGTACAATTTCTCATGCTTGTAAATGATTTGTGTGAGTGAGATGTGCGTGTGTGAGTCAGAAAAGAGTTTGAGTTTCATGTCTGGTCACTGTGAAACAGAAAAGAGACCATATGAGTGGAAGAACTCAAGAGGGAAAGCAATCCATAAGAACAGAATCTCCACTGGGAATTCAGAGACATCTTGGAAAAGGCCTTGGATACTCATAGGACAAGGAACTGACAGTTCACTCCAGTTTCACCTAGAACTCAAGGAAAAGGGAAGCTCCAGCTAACATCTGGGTTATACTCAGAGGAGTAAGGAAATCCAGTCTTTAGATAGAGAAAGGGTTAAGCAGACACAGGGAGAGACCATGTTGCTTCTTGTATTAATTAAGCAGGCTAAGCTGTGATAACAAGTATACAAAACTTTATAATTGCTTAAAAACAATAGGAGTTTGTTTTTTGCTTACTCAACAGTCTGAAGACGGCTCTTTTCCATGTGGTGATTCAGAATCCCAGGCTTCTTCCAACTTGTGGCTGCACTATCCCCTAGGGTCTAGGACCTCATCACTGTCTATATCCAGCCAGCAGAAGGGGAGTGAAGCAAAGAGAAAACATATGACCTTCTTGGCCTGGAAATGGCCTATATCAACTCCACTCACATTCTGTTGGCTAGAACTCACTCATATAGCCACATCTAACTGCATGTGTAGCCTGGGACGTGTGGTCTAGCTGTGCATTCAAGAAGAAGAGGAACTAGATTTTCAGTAAACAGCTGTCAGTCTATCACAGTCTGCCCTTTCAGACACTAACTGTCCATTTGCACCCTTCTTCCCACGTAGAGAGCCTACACTTATGCCCTCCTCCAGGAAGATTACCAAGCTTCATTTAGTCACTACATCTACCTCAAAGTCTGGGATTGTTGAGGATGCAATGTCTTCTCAGTTAGGTCTATATGTGGTTCCTCATTGTCCAGTCATTTATTAACTAAAAAACCAGTTATCTGCCCCTCTAACACACATCCAGTGTACCATGGTGGAATAGGGAATTAATAACTACAATAAGACTCCAGTTCAGAAAAAAGAAGAATGGGAAAAGTAAAATCCTTCGTTAACAGCATGGTGGAACCCAGCTAGGTGGGCAGTGTGAAGACCCTCTGCCCGGCAGGAGGGGTAAGTTCCTTGCTTAGTCCTTTAATCTGCTCTCTGGGAAAAATTTTTTGTCTATTTTTTTCTAGGGCCCCTTACTCCACCCTCTTGGACACCCTTCCTTGTCCGTTATCCTTTTTGGCCACTTCTGAAGTGCCCTCCTTGAAGACTCTGCAGCCTTCGTAGTCCACTTTCTGCTTGTGCAAGTTTAGGACCAAAGGGTAAGGCTTGACTAATCAAAGGTTATTTCACCCAAGCTTGTGACTTCTTTAGTAAACAAGTCTCTCAAAAACTTAGTAAGCTTCTCATTCATTTGCTTCCAGTAAATTCCAAGTGCCAGTAACCACATGCAAAATTCTTTCCTGGACATAGTTCTGAAGCCTAAATTATTTGCTTCCTTGTCTCCATAGCTTTCTCTTAATTTAATGACAGCTACCTTGAGGCCATCTGAACAATAGACTTGAGTGGAAAGGCTACACCCTTAAACTGATCTTTGCTGCAGGGGTTGAGCTGCTATATTTAACTGAGAATTCTTAATGGGCTTTTGTCCTTTCCAAGTCTGGGGTTTTAATTTTTTTTCTTCCATTCTATTTCTTTCTATTTGGGATCCAGAATCAATAAGTTTTTCCAGATTTGGGGGTTGTCTTCATTCCCTTTTATTTCTGCTTATAAACTAGGCAATTATGGCCAAAGATCATATTTTTCTAGTAATAACTTGTTATAAGTAGCAAGGAACTCAACTCTAACACACACTAACATTCTGTTTCTTTCTAATGGCTTCCCCTATAGCTACAGGTTCATCTTGGTCTGCCTTTCAAATGATTACTGGCAACAGTTTTAACAAATATTTTGCCACTGCATAACATGCATCACCATTTCTGTAGCCTGTTCTATTTTCTTGTCTCTCATTGCACAACTACATATTTTAGGTGTTTCTTACATTAGCACTCCCTTCTAACACCAATTTCTGTATTACTTAAGGTAAATGAACTGTTGTTAAAAATAGACCCAGAGTGTATTGAAGGGGAGGAAGACTATCCTCTACCCACTCTGGGTCCTTTCTGGCTGGGCTACAAATTAAATTGAATAAGAGACTGAATAGCAGGAAAAAAATCAAGCAAAGCTTTATAACACGTATACATGGGAAAGACCCAGAAAAAGCTGAGCAACTCTACAAAATGGCAGAGGTTCTCATCTTAAATACACTCTTCAGCTAAAGACAAAGGAGGATGTTGGGGGTGGGAAGTGTCAGTTATGGGAGATGACTAGAAAAGCACAGTAAACAAGAGTAAGGTTATTATGCAGCCTCGCCTTCCGCATTGATAAGTTTCTAGAGATGAGGTCATCCTCCCTTCTTCTGGTACGGAGAGGGAGATACCTTTACAAATGGAGATTTCCCTTACAAATGTAAATGTTTGGTAAACAGAACTTTGATAAGAATGGGCTTAGCAAGGAGCCTCCCAGTCTATCCATATCCAGAGTTCTCTATGGTGACAGCACAGGCCTTCTATCTTAAATCCTTTTAGGCAGTTGTGGGATGAGGGGAGGAGGTCAAAGTTTCTTTCAGAGAAAATAATCAAGGTAAAGAGACATATTTTGAGGTGGCCAATTCTGATGCCCCACAGTATAATGATTTAAGAAAAACAGAAATTTCTTTCCCACCCACATAACAGTCTAAGAGTTGTTCCTGGTCATTGAGTGACTCTCCTCCACGTGGTGATTCAGGAATCAGACTCCTTTATCCTGTGACTCTGCCACTTCTACAACTTCCTCATCAGCTGCATCCAGTCTCAGAACATAAAGAGAGCGTGAAGGAACACACATGCTTATTAAAACCTTTGACCCAGAAGCAGTCCACATAACCTCCACTTGTGTTCCATTAGCTAGAACTCAGTCATATGATCATACCCAACTACAGGGAAACTGGGAGATTAGTCCCTGGCTGGGCGGCCATTTTCCAATAACAACTCTATAGTTCCAGGCATCTGCAAACTATAGCCTGCAGACCAAATCCAGCCCACTGCCTGTTTTTTAAATAAAGTTTTATTGGAATACAGTAATGCTCATTTATTTACATATTATCTACGAGTGCTTTTGCACTCTAACAGCTCAATTGAGTAGCTGCAACAGAAACTATATGGCCCATAATGCCAAAAATATTTCCTATCTGGCACCTTTACAGAAGTTTGCTGACCCCTGCTTTATACTATGAAGCTGGAAGTATTGCAGCCATCTTGCTACCACAAGGGGGAGTCTGGAACTGCTGGGGCCCAACACCTGATGGCTGAAAATGAAGCCAATCAAACAGAAGGCAGAGTCTGGAGATGGAGAGAAACCAAGTCCTGATGACCTCATTCGAACCATGAAGCCAACCACTCCTGACGCCAGCCCAGCCTTGGGCTTTTTAGTTAGTTGATCCAATACTTTTCATTTCACGTAAACCAATTTGAATTGAGTTTCTGCCTCAACAGAAAGGGCTCTAACTGATAACCTCTCCCACCCTAGCAGTGACAGGCAGTAGGGGAGAGAGTGATGCTAATGTTATACTTAAGAATAGTAGCAGAACTTCAGTCTGACTTAGCACCAATGGGTCAGACTCAAACTGTGGACAAGCACTACTGAGGCGTAACACCTCAGTAACAACATGTGACACCTTCCTATTTTAACCCTGGAAGCTGTTGAGACACTGATCGCTGGGAGCTTCCTTTGAATATTTCATGTGTCTCTCTGAGTTAATCAAATTTCTCAAAGCAGGTGAAGTGAAAGACAGGGGTTCAGCAAGGCAGCTGCTTAATGAGCCCTCTGCCCTAGGAGACCTTGGATAAAACCTGGCCAAGAAACAAAGCAGAAATGTTTTCAGTCAGCCTGTCCTGGAAGGGCCCTGTGTCATCTACACAATGAAACATAATAAGCAGTCTTTCTTCCAGGCCGAGCCCTCGGAGCTCTCTGCAGGTGCACTGGCAGAGCATGGAGGGGTTGGCACAGGGCAGGTGGCTTTGTTCCCCCTGCTGCCTCTCCTTAGAAGTTGTTCATTACAGAGTGAAACAGTGGTGTTATATAACACGAACTCGGCCTGATTCTACTAGAGGACAAGGGAGAGCAAAATATCTAAAGGTCTTCAACACATAGCAGGCTGAGACCATATACAGGACCCTTTAGATCTTGACAGACAGGCAATGCACTGAAGTCATAATACATCCCAGACTTTCTGCGAGGTGCCCCTTATGAAGGCAAACACTTATTATATGATAAGAGTCTTCTAGAGTAAGGTCAACAATAGCAAAGCCTGTATTTCTAATAATTCTTGGCCTTGGCCAAGCAACCTCCCTCCATGGATCCCCAAGAGCTTTGCAAACATTTGCTGTAAAATAACTTTACACACTCGCATGCAACTATACTTACTCTTAAAAATCTCCCTTGCAAATGAGCAAGAAGTAATTATATGCACTCCCTTTTAATTAACAAACATGTCCTCCTATAGCCACATATCTCCTGTGACATGAATAAGAAATAAACACCCAGGAGATGGAAATGAATCCAGCTGCTTTTTAACCCTTTGTAAAAGTATGAGAACACTGTGTAACAATGTGGTTTCTGAGCAGATGTATGTAGGGCAAAAATGCTACAAGCCACTGAGCACAAAAAGCTGCGGAGGTGGTGAGTGTGTAGACAGTCAGGCGTGTACCTAGCTGAGTTCAGTCATACCTGTCCAGGTCCCTCAGGGTCAATCTGTGAGGTCTCAGGGTTGGAGGCAGATCAGAGGAAGTTTGATTTGAGGAAATAAACAGTAGCCGGGCCAAAAAGAAAGTTTAAATCATGGTCATCTAGGAGAAACATACAAGATTGAAGCTAGAAATGTAGAGGTGAGGGGTGGGGCAAGTTCATGTGCAGAAAAATAAGCCAGAAACTGAGAAGGTCAGGTAGGGAGGTCAAGTGCAAGATGAGTCAGGGCAAATGGTCCAATAGGAAACATATGTATTGACAGAGAGAGAAGCAAGAGAGATTTATTTTCAGAAATTGGCTCATGCAATTATGGGAGCTGGCAACTCTGAAATCCATAGGGAAAGCCAGCAGGCTAGAAATTTAAGTAAGAGCTGGTGTTGCAGGATTGAGTACGAAATATGTAGGACAGGCCAACAGGATTTCATCTCAGGCAAGATTTCTATGTTACGGTCTTGAGGCAGAATACCTTCTTTTCCAGGAGACCTCAGTCGTTGCTTTTAAGATCCTCAACCGATTGAATGAGGCCCATCCACATTATGGAGAGTAATCTGCTTTACTTAAAGTCAACTGATTGTAAATGTTGACCATGTCTACAAAGTACCTTCACAGCAACATCTAGACGAGTGTTCAACCAAATATTTGGGCGCCATAGCCTAGCCAGTTAACACATAAAATTAACCATCACTTGGTGTTTAAAGGTGCTCAGCAGAACCAAGTTCCTTACATTATAGAGATTTAGGGCTAAGAGAGACTCTATAGATGAAGAATCTAAGAACCAGACAATGCGGGGCCGGCCTGGTGGCTTAGTGGTTAAGTTCACCTGCTCTGCTTCGGCAGCCCAGCGTTCGCAGGTTCAGATCCTGAGCATGGACCTCCGCACTGCTCATCAAGTCATCCTGCGGCAGCATCCCATATACAAAATAGAGGAACATGGGCACAGCTGTTAGCTCAGGGCTAATCTTTCTCAGCAAAAGGAGGCAGATTGGCAGTGGATGTTAGCTCAGGGTCAATCTTCCTCACCAAAAAAAAAACACAACAAGACAATGGTGAATAGTGACCCTGGGGCCATCCAAAAGAGAGTCTAGGACTTAAGTCTCCTAAACCCCAGTCTAATGTTTTTTCTCAAACTCTGGAGCTCGGCATCCGAAGCCTCAGTGCCAACTCCCACACAGTCTCTTTTTTTGATCCAACTTGGTTGGGTGTAAAAACAGACATGTGCCTTTAAATTAGTGCCAGCTAGATCACACTCTAATCATCTAAATATCTATTTCTTCAATGACCTCAGGAGGAAGTTAGGAATAGCAGAAGGGTAAGGACAACAACAAAATGCAAGAGTTTCCAAGAGTCTGGCAAACATATGTGGACTTGGATCCTTGCCCTTCTAGGGTTTAATTCTGAGTCAACTATATTGGAGCACAAATGACTTTGGGAATTCTCATTTGCACCCATGTTCATCTATTGGCAAAAATGATTTACATCAATATGGGCCTGCATATCACGACACGGCTGTTCACTTTTCCATTTGTTCTGGCCAAAATGGCGAAATCAGCTTGTTTCTGACTTTTTGTGAATGAAGTAACAGTGCTTGCTGTGTGGAACCATCTGGCCCATGCACAGCACGGATTGTTTGCATCAAATCCTGCCTGGCATCCCTCTGAGGTCAGAATCATCCTATGACTGAGGTGCCTCCAGGAAGTGCTTGGAGCAAGAAAAAACTTGGCAAAAGTAATCCACAAGAGCATCATGAATGCGAAACTGTTCCCACAACAGAACAATTACCAGACGAGCCAGGCGCTTTTCTGTGGGAACCAGGGTGTACTTGAAGAAATCACCCAGAGACCAAGGCAGAGAGAAACGATCTGTTACCATTCTCTCAATTTGGCCTGCTTTTATTTCTCTAAAATCTCAGTTTGCAATGTGTGGGTGTTATCCTGCTGTTTTTTCCCCTAGCAGAAATGAGAGCCATGAAAACCTCCACGCTGCGTTTGAGCAGGTATTTGTCAACTCGAGCGGCATATATTGAATAATAATGATAGTTAATTCAGTGCTAATTATGTGCCAAGGAACATTCTAAGTATTTTACAGGAACCAACTCACTGAATCCTCATAACAACTCTATGTGGTAGGTACCATTATTATTTTCACTTTTTAAGTGGGAAGATGCAACATAGGTTCAGTTAGATAAAGATTAAGTTTCCTAAACAAGTGCCAAAATTCATCAATTCTAGGACAAATTTTTGTCATATTTTAACATCACTGAAATTAGGATGCGCCCTAGAACTGATGGCATATTAGCATTATGTCGTAATTTAATAGGTAGCTTTTTTTTCTTTCTTAGTGATGCTTAAAATGATGTGTTTTCCGGTCAACGGCATCTTGAATTTGATAAGACACAGAAGGTGGGAGAGTCCAAGTAGAATCTAGACAGTTGGTCCTGGCGTCTGCGTTCTCAGGCCGAGCACTGAGAAATTCCCGCTGCCCCAGTGAGAGAGGAGGGGAGAAAAGAGGCTTTGATTTCAACCAGGAGTTCAGAAAGTGCTATGAATAGGATTTCCAAGAAGGCCACACCATTTACCTAGTTCTTAAATTGGTCATTAAAAAGCAAAACCTTACTTAGCTGGTTTTGAAATGGAAAAAAAGCCAAGGCGGCCTAAGCCAGTTTCTCAGTCTTTCTTTTTTTAATCTTCAGTGATTTTTGATAAACAAAAATCTCATACTGGTTCCCTCCCTCCGACACCCCCAGGAATTCTGATATGCTGACCCTAGCATCGCCCCACTCAGAGCGAGAATCCTTGGCCTGAAGAATAGCCAAAGATTTTCCTGTTCTGAGTACAATTATGCATGGGATTTGATCCACCTTTCTCTTTCCCTATCTTTTTGAACATAATGATATTCAGACAGCAGTAAACTTAAAATTTTTAAAAAGAGTGAGGATGAGTCAAAGGGTGAAGAGGGAGAATTAGGTTTGTGTGTGTGTGCGTGCGCACACACATGTGGGCGCTGTGAGTGTTGTTTGAATTTTTTGTTTGCTTTTTGTTTTGTTTATATCTTGGTTGGTGGGAAGAAAATCCATATTTAAAAAAAAAGAAAGAAAATCTGTTATTTAAACCAATTTGTTATTCCCTGTTTTTCTATCAACAACACATTGATTTTGTTGCCCGGGAAACTAGAGGGAGTTTCTGGAGAATTAATTACCTCTTTCCAGACCAAGGGATCACTAAACACTCTTTTCAACTCTGTTTGCGTAGGAAACAAAGGCCATTCCCTGTAGCTCACCTGAGTCTCTCTGAGCCTGAAACCTGAGCCTCTGCTCATTCCTGGGATTTCACACTTCCTGCTGCAAACCATATGTTAGGTTACAAGGGGAAAATCATATAGTTACAGTTGAGGAGGGGGCGGGAGAAAGGATGAGGTCACAAATCCCTGCAGGAGGCAGTCACGGCTCTAACTCAAAACTGCTAGAAAAACATGTTCCAATAAATTAGATAGATTGTTTTCATAGCCCTTCAACTTCAACATTTGGCTCTTTACGTTGGAAGTGTCTTTCCCTCTACTTCGCGTCCTAAGTGGGCCCTTTCTAGACATCTGCAAAAACTGGTGGTTAGCCTCCCCTGGCTGTAATCTGCCTGGATTTTGTTCCCTGCACCTGGAAAGTTATTTTAATTAGATGCATTTTTATCCTTCTCCTTTCTTTGGTGGAGACGCCACATAGAGAGGGCTTGGGGGGAGGTGGGGCCTCCAGAGTCACTAAGGCAGACTGAGGCCTATTAGGGGGCTTTGGTGGTGTTGAGGACCCACCTAGGACTCCAGCAAAAGATGCCTGAGGGATCTGGATGAGAGCACTCAAGGAGAATTTGCTCTCCCAAGGGCACGAGGATGGGAATGAAGGCTCACCAACATGCCCCACCATTGGAAGGAAGACTTGAGTACCCACGAGTACTCCAGTTACCAATCTGAGCCAAAAGAAATCCATCACCAGGGGTGAGAACACAGTCATTGTCCCATAAGTGCAGGACAACAGGAGTGTTTCCTTAAAAATGACAGGCAGCAGGGGCCAGCCCGGTGGCGCAGTGGTTGAGTTCGTCTGCTCTGCTTCGGCAGCCCCGAGGTTCATAGATTTGGATCCCGGGCATGGACATATGCACCACTTATCAAGCCATGCTGTGGCAAATGACCCACATATAAAGTAGAGGAAGATGGGCACAGATGTTTGCCCACGGCCAGTCTTCCTCAGCAAAAAAAGGAGGATTGGCAATGGATGTTAGCTCAGGGCTAATCTTCCTCACCAAAAAAAAAAAAAAATGACTGGCAGAGAAGTAACTCATGTCAGGGTGGTAGAGGAGAAAGGGAACAGGATTTGAAATCTGGCAGACTTCGGTTTGAACCCTGGCGCTGCCACTTGCTAGCTGGGTGATCTGCAGTGAATTATCTGAGCTTTCTGAACCTCTGTTTCCTCCGCTATAAAATGAGGATTACAATATAAAATAGGATTCTTGTGAGAATTAAATTATATGATGTATTTCCAGTGCCTGACACGTAAAGGCACTGAATAAATGCTCTGCCCCTGTGCAATGCATCATCCAGATCTTTATGACGGCACGTCTCCACGTGGGAGGATTAGGGCAGCATCTTTGTTTGGGAAGGAGTGTCTCTCCAAGAGAGCAGTTGTGCTCCTTTTTCTCCTTTGTCTTTTCCCCAGCAAAGCTCAGACTTCTCCCATTTCTCAGCACATCTCAACCGCTTTTCTCTGGGGCCTAATGGGCTCAGAAGTAGATCTGTGCTTATTCCACGTCCCCTAACAATTGAGCAGGAACGTGGCCACCTCAGGCCTTTCAGGAACTGTGCTGCTTGGACCAGTCTGGGTTAATGTCATGGATAACTTACTGTCTTGTATACTTTCAGAAACAATTTAAAGGGGTATCCTCTCTTTCTTCTAGCTCTGTTTTGTGAATTTACCTCCCTAATAGACACATTTTAGGAGCTACTTTGTCTATTGTTGCTTCCATTAATACTTTCTATGGTCTAGAAGCCTTCAAAATCCCCATTCTGCCTGATTCGGGAGCTCCACCTTCTCTGTGAAGCCCTCTCTGGTTGCCCAGCACCCATTGTGCCCTCCCTTCTCAGAACTCCTGAAACAAAGTTAATCAGCACCATGTGGCTGAGCAGAGAACGTGCCTCTTGCTCCACAGTGCTGTGGTCATCTCTCTTGATGCTGTTAAGCCCCTCAACTAGGGCTGCCAGATAAAATACAGGATGCTCAGTTAAATTTGAATTTCAGAGAAGCAACAAATAACTTCTTAGTATAAGTATGTCCCAAGAATTGCATCCTAGATTTTTATTTGCTACATCTGGCGACAATAAGGCCAGACGCTCGTGCTTCTGCATCTACAACAGCACTCAGTGTGCAAGTGAGACTGTTCTGGGCCACACAGTAAAAAATTGCTGGTAACAGCAATAATAATAGCTAACATTTATCAAGATCAAGCACTATATTTGCCAGATACTGTACTAATTATTTTACATAGACTATGTCAAGGAGAGGGCACATATGTATAAACATGTTATTGACAACACAAGGTAGAATACGACTGCTTTAGAGACAATACAGCTTAGAGATTGATGGGAGGTCCTCTGAGCCATATAACCCAGTTCTGTCATTTACTGTCCCTGTAACCTTGGGTGTTTACCTAATCTTTCCTTATTCTTCTCATTTATAAAATTATGCCTCTCTTCCTGGAGCTGTTTAATTGAGATAATACGCTAAGTGGTAAATGAAATAATACACTAAGGACAAAGCACAGTGCCCAGCACACAGTAAGTTCTCCAGAACTGTTAAAGGCATCGCGGTGATGAAGATGGTGTCACTCTTGTTGGAATTTAGAGAGGGAAGCTCTTTATTGGCCTGAGTGGTCAATAGAGCCTTCAAGGACTGGTAAGTTTGACAAGTCACAGGCGATTCCCAGGACAACAAGAAAGTGGGAGGCAATCTTAGAAAATGGCAAGTAAACTTATTTGCCAGAAATCAGCAACCTAGCTGCTTCAGTTTGCATGGGATTAATTAAAAACCTTCTTTACCATCAAAAATGCTCTGTTAATCTAAATAAGATTTAAGTACTCATAGCTAAAAAATTTGCTGTCTTGACGAGAGAGATCTATCTATAGATCTAAGGGTGCAAGTTGAATATTCAATGATATGATGGATTTTTAAAAGAAGAAACCACCAGGTACAGTTCTAACACTTGATTTCTAAGCTTATCATAGTGAGATAACATTCTCCAAGGCACTGAGATGTTTATTGACTATGAACCTATCTATCAATTGACAGAAAGAGAGTTGTACTCTTTTGGTAGTGAACCTTGAAAATCCTCTCCAAAAATACCTTTTGCCTCCTTCTTTCCTGCAGGGAGACTGGGGTACAGAAGCCTGGGTCCAGCACTCGGGACCTTTTGCAGGATCTGGGCTTCCGCTAAGGTTTTTGCTCAGAGCCAGGGCTGTGGGAATGAAACCAGAGAGGGTGCCAGATGGCAGAGTGTGGGAAGTCTCGGGCTAGAAAGGGATGGCCAAGATAAACAAGCGACTGGAGGTCTGAAAAATGAATGGATAAACATCCAGACCAAAGTCAACAGTGCTGGAGAATCCAACCCTGTCTCTGCAGCCGGGGAGGTTTTGACACATGAGTTCAGTCGCAAGTGCTTGAAAGAACTTTTGTGCATCTGATTCTTAAGCATCCCTGCCTTGGGGCATTAGGTGGGGGGAGATCACACAGTTCCTGCAGCAATGCAGAAATTGTGTGATTTTCATCAGTATGACTTTCTGTAAGATTTCTGCTTAAAAATCAGTAGAGGACTGGATACTGGTTGATATTAAAGAGGTAATGTTAATTTTTAAAGGACGATAATGGTATTGTTTTTATGTTTTTAAAAGAATCGTTATCTTTTAGAGCTACATACTGAACACTGACAGATGAAATGATATGATGTTGCAGATTTGCTTCAAAATATTCTGGGGTGGGGCCAGCCCCGCGGCCTAGTGTTTAAGTTCCTCACGCTCCACTTTGGTGGCCCGGGTTCAGTTCCTGGGCGTGGACCCACACCACTCGTTGGCGGCCATGCTGTGGCAACAACCTCCATACAAAATAGAGGAAGACTGGCACAGATGTTAGCTCAGGGCAAATCTTTCTCAGCGAAAAAAAAAAACCCAGGGGTGGACACAGGAGATTGGCCATAAATTGATAATTGTTTACACTTGGAGAACATTATATTATTCTCTCTACTTTTATATATGATCCTTGAAACTTTCCATAATACAAAGATTTAAATAAAAGTTGTCAAAGAAACATTTATTTTGTATCATTAAAAAATCCAAACTAGGACTTAATAGAAAATGTCTGGTTTTTTCTAGCACGGAGAACATTGGTTTCGGGTCTACATGGAACAAAATGTGATGGCTCACTGGCAAAATTAAGCCATTTGGAGCTATGGAATAAACATCTTATGTATCTGAATATTTCAAGGCAGAATGCCTACACTTTCCTGTAAATTCACAGATAACGTGTATAGTACTATTGGTATTCTCACTTTCCTGGATAACTGGGTAGTGTAGACCTAATCTTGGGAAAGAGTAAATTCAAGGAGTAGAATATATGGTGTGGATCTAAGAGATGGCAGTTGTTACTTGGTTAGCCGGTGGCCCATTTGCAGTTCAGCAGGGTTTCGACACAGACTGGGGCAAAAAGAGGAAACAACTACTTGAAAGTAAGGATTCTAACACACTGACCAAAAAGTCCCCGCTGGAATTCTTCTCTGACTCAACTCATTTCCTCCCAGCTTTCTGGTATGATGGATTTTTTTGTTTATTTGGTTTGCTTTTCAATCTCTTATAAATCTGAATTATAGTCCCTCTATGATGTGTGCTATGGAAAAAAAACAAAAAAGCAAACTGTTTAGAATCCTTGTTTAAACTGGAATAAAGGATTCAGCTTTGAAAGTAATACATAAGCATTTCCTGACCAGCAAAAGATCCGAAATCCTGTGTGACCAGAGATCGTATTTATGCAACTAAAATGCCTCACGTTTGTTTGCTGTTATTGGGGTTCTGGATAGAAATGCCCTGCTGATTCTCTAAAGGGCGGTTGAGAGAGTCATTGACTAGACAATCTGACTTAGCTTGCAAACGTTGTCAGAAAACCAGCACATGTCATATCATATTGTTTTTAATGCAGTAAAGAGCCAGATGATACTGCACAGCTTGCACCTCGCGGGAAGGCCGTGTGCAGGCCTGGCTGCTCTGCTCACCAAGTCCAAATCAATTATGCTCTAATCAGGACTGTTTCCGGAACTGGTCGGATGGAAGTTCAGAGTGAAGAGGAAAAATTGCTATTTCTCTCCAGATCCTGTTTGCATCAGTGGACTGTATCTGAGACACATCCTGTTTGACCTCTGGCGTAGTGGGGGAGGGAAACTGTTCTGTTTGACTTTTGACTGTCACTAATCTGAAGGCCTTTTCTTTTTTTTTTTTTTAGGGAAAGCTTGAATTAGTATTAAAACTCAGTTGTCATCCTCCGTCCATAAGGACACACAGTCTAGGCTATTCATTTTTTCAAGTAGTGCATCTGAATTCCCAGCACACTTATTTAAAATGCAGATTTCCAGCCTCACTTTGAGACAGTCTCTAGGAAGGTGATGCTCTTACAAACTACCCAAGTGATTCTAAAGTGTAGTCAGGTTCAAGAACTTGCATCAGGACAAGAACTGCTCGAATCCAGGCTCCTCATCTGACGCCACTCACTCCAGTCAGGCCCACCTTCCCTATTTATGCTCTAATGCTGGGAAAATTGTTTTGAATTTTGAGCACCTAAAAGGGACCTCCAAAAGAGATGCCCCTGCTTGTGGGTACAGGAAGACTTTAGGACATCACTTGCATACCTTCCCAGGGAGTGATGAGCGAGAACTGGAGGGTGAGCCTGGCGTAATGGGGCTCTACCATCAGACTCTCACCAAGTTTTCACCAAGTCATGTCAAAAAGAGAAAAATAAGGGTAAAGTTAAATTTACTCAAATTACTTTGTGATTACTTTGGCCATACCTTTCCGGAGATGTTAAAATATCTGTCTTAGTCTGTTCGGGCTGCTATAACAAAATACCACAGACTGGGTAGCTTATAAACAACAGAAATTTATTCTTGACAGTTCTGGAGTCTGGGAAGTCCAAGATCAAGGTGCCAGCATGGTCAACTGCTGGTGAGGGCCCTTTTCCTAATTCATAGCTGGCACCTTCTTGCTATGTAAGGCACTAAGGATCTCGAGGGAGCCTCTTTTATAAATCACTAATCCCATTCATGAGGGTTCTACCCTCATGATTTAAGCACCTCCCAAAGGCCCCACCTCCTAACACCATCACCTTTGTGGTTAGGATTTCAACATACGAATTTCGAGGGGACACAAACCTTCAGACCGCAGCAACATCTTTTCTTTTAGAGATTTATTTGAAATTTATTTATTTATTTTTGGAATCGTTCATACATGATGCCCCTTGCACAAGATTCAAAACGTACAAAAGCTTCCTACACTGACAATGTAGGAAATCTACCTCCTACCCCAGAATTCTGGTTCCCAAACCCAGAAGCAGCCACTGTTACTGATTTCTTACTCTTTAAGAAATGCTCTATGCATATACAAGCAGATACATTTATAGAAACTTCTTTGTTTGTTTTTTTGTGAGGAAGATCAGCCCTGAGCTAGCATCCATGCCAATCCTCCTCTTTTTGCTGAGGAAGACTGGCCCTGGGCTAACATCTGTGCCCATCTTCCTACACTTTATATGGGACGCCACCACAGCACGGCCTGACAAGAGGTGCTCGGTGTGCACCCGGGATCCGAACTGGGGCTGCCAGCAGCAGAGTGCGCGCACTTAACCGCTACGCCACGGGCCGGCCCCCAGAAACTCATTTTTAATTTTTTTGTGTGTGTGCGGAAGATCAGCCCTGAGCTAACGTCTGCCAATCCTCCTCTTTTTGCTGAGGAAGACTGGCCCTGGGCTAACATCCGTGCCCATCTTCCTCCACTTTATATGGGGCGCCACCACAGCATGGCTTGCCAAGCAGTGCGTCGGTGCGCGCCTGGGATCCGAACCGGTGAACCCAGGGCCACTGCAGTGGAGCGTGCACACTTAACCGCTTGCGCCACTGGGCTGGCCCCCGAGAAACTCATTTTTAATACAGCAGGTAGCATCTTCCATCTTGTTTTTTTCACTTAACAATATATTATAGAGATACTTCCATATCAATACATTTGGGGAATCTTTTTTTAATTAAATTATAGTGATGATATATTGTAGTTGGGCATTTTTTAAATGTCCTAAAGATTACACACACACACACACACACACACACACATTTAGTAGTCTCATATTGGAGTCCCAAAAAGGTTTTTAAATTTTTTCTAGTTCATGAAATCTGAAAGCTCTGAAGTCAGTGGCATAATACTAATAAATAATAATAATTTAGTAATTACAGTATTGCAATTAAAATTTTATAATAAAATATTTATATAATAATGATTTATTAACCATTTATTAATAATAATAACAACACACATTTCAAAGTCAATTCTGCGCTCAAATCCTACTTCTGCTATTTTCTAGCTCTAAGAACTTAGATAAGTTACTAATTCTCTCAGTGAGTTTTCTCATGTAGCAAAAAAAAATAAACCTGCCTCCTGAAGTTGTGAAGATTAAATAAATAATGACTAGAAAGCACCTGGAGCCTTGAACCCGAGAGATTATCATCAGTTCATGGGACACAGCTATAGAGAGTTGGCAACAGACAAATGCTGCAGACAGGTTATGTAAGTAAGAGCTGGAAGTGCGCATTGATTTGGCAGTTAGAAGATCAGTGAAGACTCAGGCAGAGCTCAGCAGAATATTATCTGCAGAAATCAGGGCTGGCAGGAGGGGAGTGGCTGATGGAGGGGAGAGAAGAAGGTTGGTGGTGAGTACATGCATCCTTGTTAAGTTGGGCCCTATGTGGTCCAGTCTCAGAGCGGGGAGGGACTTGGCCAATGAAAGACTGTCTGGCAACCAAAGAGAAAATTCAGCCCTCTGGTCATTTATCTGCATTTTCTGACCTCCTAGAAGGAAAAAACACTGTAGAGGGATATTTCTTTTTTTTTCCCACCCAAATCCTATCTGTAAATGGGAAGAAATGGAGAGCGGGTCCCTCATGCAACTCCATTAGGAAAAGATAAAAATTTAGATAAGTACTATTGAAATAAGTTTTTAAGAAGTGGTTTGTAAAGTAAGACACTGTAAGATTTTTTTTAAACAACGACAGAAGTGATGCATCCTGTTCTATTTTTCATTTTTTGTTTGGTTAGTTTTTTATGGAGAATTTCAAACATATACTAAAGTACTAAAGTATAAAGACAGCGTAATGAACCCTATGATCATCTTCAACAATTATCATGTCATGGTCAATTTCCCTGCACATTCCTTGCACCTCCTCCCCATATTATTTGATGCAAATACTAGAACACATACCATTTCATCTCTAAGAATTTCAGCATGTATCTCCAAAAGATAAAGAATCTTTTAAAAACAAAATTGCAATGCTATTACTACCCCTAAAAAATTAACAATAATCCTTTAACATCATCAGATATCCAATGTGTTCAAATTACCAATGGTCTCAGGAATGTCTACTTTCTTTTAATAGATTATTTGAATCAGGATCCAGATAAGATCCACACGTTGTAATAATAGCCTTTTTAAAAAGTCAATAGAATCTCTATTTCTCTTTTTTCCCCCATGCGACTTTTTATTGAAGAAACGTCTTTCTTTCCTTCAGATGTTCCTTCAGTCTGGATTTTGCTGACTGCATCCCTGTGGCACGGTGTGACATATTCTTCTCGCTCCTTCCTAACTCCCTTGTTTCCTAAAAATTGGAAATTACGTCTGAAACTTGGTCAGATTCAGGTTTGATTTTTTTTTTTATCAATACTATTTCACAGTGTTTGATTCCATCAAAAGAGACTTAATGTCTAGTTTTCTCTTTTTGTAGCCAAAAAGAGCCACTTTTTGTTCTGTTAGTAGCCACTGATGTTCAATGCCAAGTCTCTCAATGTATCTGGTTTCCCACTTCTTTTGTTCACTGTCACCCAGTGAGCTGTTGCTTCTGGGCAAGGTCAAATCACAGGTTAAGGTCTCCCAGCTTTGGACAACTAAGAATTTTCAGAGATCCATCATCCCAAAGTTATGCTTTTTCAGAATGATATTTTTTCAGTTTTATTGAAATATAATTGACATACAAAATTGTATTAGTTTAAAGTGTACAACATAATTATTTGACATATGTATATATTGGGAAATGAGCACCACAATAAGTTTTGTTAACATCCTTCACCTCATATAGTTACAAATTTGTTTTCTTGTGATGAGAACTTTTAAGATTTACTCTCTTAGCAATTTTCGAATATACAATGCAGTATTGTTAACTATAGTCACCATACTGTACAGTACATCCCCAGAATTTATTTATCTTACAACTGGAAGTTTGTACCTTTTGACTACCTTCACCTTCCTCATGCCCCATTGCCTCTGGCAACCATCAATCTATTCTCTGTTTCTATGATTTCAGTTTTTTTAGATTCCACATATAAGTGAGACCATACAGTATTTGTCTTTCTCTGTCTGACTTATCTCACTTAGCATAACGTCCTAAAGGTCCATCCGTGTTGTCACAAATGGCAGGATTTCCTTCTTTTTTATGGCTGAATAATATTCCATTGTAGATATCCATTCATCTGTTTTTTTTGTTTTGTTTTATTTTGTGAGGAGGACTAGCCCTGAGCTAACATCCGATGCCAATCCTCCTCTTTTTTGCTGAGGAAGATTGGCCCTGGGCTACCATCTGTGCCCATCTTCCTCTACTTTATATGGGACACCCCCACAGCATGGCTTAACAAGTGGTGCGTCAGTGCACGCCCGGGATCCGAACCTGCGAACCCTTGGGCCACTGAAGCAGAGGCGTGCAGTTAACTGCTGCGCCACAGGGCCGGCCCCATTCATCTGTTGATGGACACTTAGGTTGTTTCTATGTCTTGGCTATTGTAAATAATGCTGTAGTGAACAGGAGGGTGCAGATATCTTTTCTAGATAGTGATTTCATTTCCTTCAAATGTATATACAGAAGTGAAATTGCTGGATCAGATAGTAGTTCTATTTTTAATTTTTTGGGGAACCTCCATACTGTTTTCCAAAGTGGCTGCACCAATTTACATTCCCACCAACAGCGCACAAGTGTTCCCTTAACCCCACATCCTCACTAATACCTGTTATTTCTTGTCTTCTTGATGATAGCCAGTCTAACAGGTGGAAGGCAATAGCTCATTGTGGTTTTGATTGCATTTCTCTGATGATTAGCGATGTTCAGCACTTTTTCATGTAGCTGTTGGCTATCTGTATGTCTTCCTTGGAGAATTATCTACTTAGTTCCTCAGCCCATTTTTTAATCAGATTATTTGGTATTTTGCTGTTGAGTTGTATGAGTTCTTTATATATTTTAGATGTTAATCCATTATCAGATATATCATTTGCAAATATTTTCTCCCATTTCATAGGATGCCTTTTCATTTTGTTGATGGTTTCCTTTGCCGTGCAGAAGCTTTTCAGTTTGATGTAGTCCTACTTGTTTATTTTTACTTTTGTTGCCTATGCTTGTGGTGTCAAATCCAAAAAAATCATTGCCAAGACCAATGTCAAGGATCTTACTGCCTATGTTTTCTTCCAAGAATTTTATAGTTTCAAGTATATTCAATTCTTTAATCCTTTTAAGACTAGTTCTTTGTTTACAGTTTTCTGAATATCAAGACAGGAAAAATAGCGTAGAGTAATATTTCTTTATGTCCACTCTTCTTATGGATCTCACCCTGTTCTTGTGTTTCTTTCACTAAAGCTGCCCCCACCCTACAATCTTCTCCAAAAACTTTCTTGCTGGGTTAATGTGCCTCTTCCTCCTCTCCTCCTTCCCTTCTGATTCTGTATCAAGAAAGCCCAAAGAACCATTCATCTGGCAATGACAGAATCCTTTTCAAAGGGCAGAATGATTCATAAATACACAATCCTCTTTGGCTGTCAAGAGAGGGGAAAGGGTGGGAACTCTGCTGCGTAGTCATTTTTGTCCCTTCACAAATTAATGAATGATGGGTTAAAGCAGGCCAAACTCCAGCTGGGAGGCAGAGACCCATGGAATGTGCCAAGGGGTGTACCTGGGCAAAACCATGAGGTGCTGTGAGAAGAATGCATGTCCGTGACAAACGGTGCACTGCATTTAACACGAATGGGTTAATCACAGGCACCTTGCTGGACCAGGAGTGATATTTGGGGACAGAGACCATTCTAGAGCCTCTCCAGTAACTGTGTTAAGGGAGCCAGTCATTGTCTCTGCATATAGAGCTGGCATTCTTGACCCTGAACCACATACCATGCCGTGGCATGCTACCTTTTTCCATTTCTGAGTAAGCCATCTACAGCCAAAGCCCGACTGGAAAGTACTGGGAGAATCCGGGGCATTGGGCCCAGCATCCCAAGGTGAG
The DNA here is from genome assembly GCF_020826845.1 of Diceros bicornis minor. NCBI lineage: Eukaryota > Metazoa > Chordata > Mammalia > Perissodactyla > Rhinocerotidae > Diceros > Diceros bicornis. The sequence continues at coordinate 73,804,475 of NC_080745.1, forward strand.
TACATGATGGGTGAAAGAAGACAGAAGCTATGGGGAAAGAGCCAGTTGCTCAGCTCTGAAAGCCTTCCAAGCTCCTTGCAAGAGATGTCTCTCCCAGCCTCTCCTCTCAACTCCCTTGTCCAGGAAACTTAGAGCTGAATTTAACAAAGCAGAAGGGTAAAGGACTTGACTTCGTGTTAAACTTGGTTACTTTCAAAATAATACTGTTTACTTAAAGATGCGGTACAGATCATTGGATACATAGGTTTCACCAATTCAATTGAAAGATGAGTGTCAATGTGAATAAGTGATAACTCTCTTTTACACAGAGAAACTCAAACTAGGAGAGGCAAAACAGTAGAGTTGTACAGTTGCTGAGAGCCCAGGCTTTGGGATTAGACCGAACTTGTCATATCCCAACTCCATCAATTTTTATCTCTGTGTCTTTGGGCAAGTTGCTTAATCACTCCAAACCATTTTCCTTGTCTGTAAAATGAAGATAACTAACCATATCCTCTTCATAACGTCCTTGTGAGCACATGCGTAGGGCACTTGGCATTGTGCCAACCAGAGTATGGGTTCAATAAATAGTTTCTGTTGCTGCTACTAGGAGTTCTTAGAGAACCAAACTCAATGAATGTGCAAGATTTTTTTAAATAAACTTTAAATTTTTGGAATAATTTTATATTTACGGAAAAGTTGCAAAGATAGTCCAGAGAATTCCCATATACCCTTCACCAGATTTCTTTAATGTTAACATCTTACATTACTGTGGTACATTTGCCAAAACTAAGAAGCCAACATTGGCACATTTCTATTACTATTACTATTAACTATTACTATTAACATTACTCTTATTATTAAACTTGACACTTATTCGGATTTCACAGTTTCTTATTCCAGGATATAATCTAGGATATCACATTCCATCTAAAAGAATGTTTTTAATTGGCACAACAATCAACATTATTAATCAATTAGTGACTCCATGGTCAAAACCTAAATGTGCCTTTCTAAAACACTTGCGAGGTCTTAAAAATCAGTTATTCTCTTAGTTTTTGCAAACTTATTGACCTATTAATTGGCATAATAAATCCTTTTTGCATGGTTAATGAAATAGTCAAATGAAGGTTAGCATCTGCCTGAATTATCACAATATTCAGTTTATTCAGATTTGAAATTAGTAAGCTTTCACTATGAACATAATCATGGCATGCAAAAAGATACAGTGTCTCACACTTAGTAGGTGTTCAAAAAGTATGTGTTGCTCAGCTAAATGTAAAACGGAATTCAGATCTCTTGACAGCTTGATCTGCTTATAGCACAGGTAGGTGTATTTTGCCTTGAGCTGGGTCTTGTTTTGAATGGTCTCTTAGTGCTTGACTTTGCCTTTGCCTATAAACCTGTTTGTACAAGACTATTCAAAGTCTGAGCAAATGAGACTTACTGTTTGGCAAACTGTGAATTTCTCTACCATCTTTCACTCAGCAAGGATTGTCCCTTGGGGGGATCAATTCTGATGCTGAAAATAAATTTTCAGTTTTACTTTTCTCTCTGAAGAAAAAAAAATATTCAGTTGTGTGAATTCAATTTCTGGGAGATTAGTTGTGGTAGTTGCTACTCTTAATAAACAGGGCCGGTGAGAATCCCCAGGCTAGCTCTGGCAATGAGAAAGACAGGGATGAGGATGTCCAGCCCACCGTGAGCTGCGTGGTGTGACCAGGTGGGCCTGCTGCAGCCGCACTGGAACCTCAGGGGTAAGTTATTACAAGACAAGTATGGCAAGGACATGGCTTCCTTCACCAGTGTTGACACATTCAGCATTGCATCCAAGTTATTCATTTAAGCATTCTTTTTTTCAACTTAAAACACCTATCAAGTGACAATATAGACCATCTACTAGATTTCTGTTACAGAAAATGTGGCCTGTGGAGCATCCATTTACTTGGGGGCTTGTTAGAAATGTAGAATGTCAGGGCCCACCCAGTCCTCTGAGGCAGAATCTGCATTTTAACAAGATCTGTGGGTGTTTCTCAGGTGAGAAGCACTGGACCAGATAACAGGTATAAGAGCCAGGATTTTGTCAGAAGACAGATGATATATTTATTGGAGGGACTATTAATAAAAGGTCACTTACAGGACATGAGTAAAGAATGGTGAAGCACCCTGGAACTGGTACTAGCAGAGAGCTAGTACTCTACATCCCAGCAAGAGCTGTAGCTGTAGGAGAGAGCTGCTCGACAGAACCAATGGTCTTTGGTAGAGGGAAGCAAACATCACCAACAGTGCCTTGGCAAGGAGTGAGCTAGGGAATAGATAGCCCGAGCTTTCTCTCATTCTCCTGCCAGTGCCTCCCAACCCAACACAAAGCCAAAGGGCAAGAGAGCCAGCTTGGTGTGGTCTGTAAAAGTCATGTGCCCTGGGCAGAGAGCACAGTTGGAAAGAGTGGAAAGCATCTCTGGTGGGGCCAACAGAGAATATCCATCACACCGTGAAACGTGGCCTCTGTTCTCAATGAGTTTGGTCTCTAGAAGACCTTATGTATCCGTGGGTTGAGGTGATGATAGCCCGTTTTTCCAACTTAAACAAAAACTATATGTTCAAAGTGGCCTTGAATTTGATATTCTAAGATTCTTCTAGATCACTCTTTAACAAGCTAACCCTATTTGTGAGTAGCTATTATGTGAAAGGCACTCAACTAGATAGAACACCTAAGAAGGAGTTAGAGGTGTTAGACATGGTCCCTGCCTTCAAGAAGTTTGTGATTTTAGATAATCAATGCTTCCTACATAAAACTTTGCAAAGAGGCTCAAACAATCAACCAGAATCAAATGAAGCTATATACAGAGTTGAGACTCTGGAACTGTTGGGTTCTAGCCTCAGTCCTGACATTTACTAGCTGTGGGGCTGTGGACATGCTGCCTAACTTCTCTATATCTCCATTTCTTCCTCTGTGAACTTGGGATGATAAAAATAGTTACTTGCCTCAACCAGCTGTTGGTGGTGGTGGTGAGGATTAAATGAGTTAGTATGTGAAAAGTATTTTCAATGGTACCTAGCACACTGCCCACGCTCTAGTGTTAGTTATTGAAAGCTAAGAGTAACCATGTGCCCAGTGGCAGAGGATCTAAAAGAGCAGAGTAGCAGGTCCATGATATAAAGTTTTCCTTCTAAATTTATATATTTAAATAAGTCAATTAAAGAAGAGAAACAATAAGTAAATAATCATACAGTTGGCACAAAGATAAAGAAGTATTGAAACAAGTAAGTTTGAGAAACCCTGACCCCCAGTTACTTGTAGCCCCTGGGCTCCACGCAGGGACTCGTCTGAGTGTCCTTAGAGGATTAACAGACTTTCTAAGGGGACAGGTTCCTACAAAACTTTCTGGTTTAGAGAAAAAGGAAATTTAAGTATAAAAAAAATCTAAATATGTAAGGGGTGCATCTACTCTGGGTATCAAATGTGCCAACGGAAGTCATGTACACACATCTGAGGGCAGAAGTCAGCTCTTGAGATTTTTAGTTATCTCTTTGTCGGGATTCCCAAAATTGCAGGCTCCTTTTGTTGGATCCAGCACTGGTTTTTCTTCGCTTTTTGTTGAACTTTTGACCTAAAGTTTATTTCCAATCTCCAGTCATTTAGTGGAAGGCCATTAGTGACTGGTTAAACACACACGTGCACGTACACACACACACTCATTCGTATATTACATTTTCAGACCAATTGAATTACAGAAGGAACCAATTTGAAAAGTTATTGAATTAAAACCCAAAAAGAGAAAGATGGGTATTATTGTTAGCGGTTGGCATGACAACTTGATATGCTAGAGGGTAATATGTGCTGAGTTCATGTCGTTGGAGACTCTGACAAGTCCAAGGCTGGGCATTTGCCTCTAAATCTTGTTGCCAAGGTAATGCAACATAAGGCCAGAGTCCACTGAAATGAATACCTCTGACAGCTCATGCCAGCAGGAGCTGTCTGATTAAAAGGGATCTTTTAAAATAAGAAACAGTATTTTAACAAGAGCACGAGGAGAATGCAAAGGCGGGATATTGAAATTTGGGGAACAGAAAATCTGAAAGGAAAGCAGCCAGTGGATGCCAAAAAGTAACTAAATAAAGGGGTCTGTTTTATAGCAAGGGGTTGGTGATGTGTGAAGGTCTGCAAGCAGGAACTCCAGCCTGCCAGGCCATTTTGTAAGCAAAATGATACTGCCCCAGTTTGGTTCCCTGGCTCAAGTTCAGCAGAATTATTTCACTTGATTGGTGGCCACCTCCTATCCCACTGCAGACTTTAATTTGACAGGTTTTTTCCTCTGATAATACATTAAAGAAAATGGTCTCTGAGGGACTTTATAGGTCACACATATGTCCCAAGACGAAAAGAGAATCCACAAAACCCTCAAGTGAGAATAGAGGCCACCAAAATGCCACAGCCTTCAGCCACTAGAATGGCCTTTTGGGTATTCGCATGATTTGTGTCCCAGTGATTTGTTAGTTGATGATTTACAGAATAATATTCTTAGGCTCATGATCTTATCAGATCCTCATTTCCCTAGTTTTATGTGTCAGTTAATCTTGGATTTGTTCATGATGAAACTGTGGTCCCTAGAGTTTCTTATGCTCTAAGAATGGAGAAGAAGAAAGAATCCTCAAGTTCATGATCATATTTCCTATAGGGACTTGACCCAGGCTCCACATGAGCTGTCTCTCCTTCACACTTCCAGGGATTTAATGGGAATGATCAGTAAATGGGGATGTGTGGGCTAAGAGGGTAAAAGGTGGAATCTGAAAGGAATTCAGAATCCCAGATCAGCAGTTCTAATTTGAAGAAGTTCCTATAAATTCCGATTAGACTACTATTTCATAAGCAAATGAAGGAATGAAGATTTACTATGCATATCCCATCCTATACAAGTAGCTTCTAAAGTGTAAGATGTAATGGAAAGGATATTATTGGCCTTAGAATTAACTGACCAAAATCCAACACCTGCGTCTGTGAATGATTTGCTGAGTGACCTTGGCAAGGTGTTTAACATGTCTGCTCTCTGCTTCCTAAGCTGTAAAACAAGGTAGATTATCCTAGCCTTCACCTATAACAGTAATTCTTTACCTGGAATGTAGAGTCAAATCAGGGAGAGAACTTTTTAGAAACTCAGATTCCCAGGACCCCACCTAATCTCTACTGAGTCAAAATCTGTACTTTTCAAGAGCTCTACACATGATTCTGATTTGCATCTCTGTTTAAGAATCATCAAAGATTATACATAACTGGTAAAGATGAATGAGCTAATATATGTGAGTTGTCTTAAGCTCCTTAATCAATCAAAGAGAAGGGTGCTGTTAAGTCCAGCTTATTTTTTTTTTCAGCTTATATTTTTAATATCTAAAACAGGGCAAAGAAATCAGGAATGTAGGAAACTTGGCATATATAGAGTGGTTACATTTCCCTCTACCATTTGAAGTATTTTGGAGATGTCCAAGCTTGAAATGAAAAGCTCTTTGAAGTAACTCTCTTTGTTCATGGTTTGCAGTGTTCCCCTCAGTCTTTATTGGTCTGGACAGGATGATAACTGATGTTTATCTAATGCATACTGGCACTATTCTGAGTGTTTTCTAAGTGTTAGCTCGTTTGATCTTACTCCCTCTTACACACATGCTGTGGACACATAAGTAACCTGTCTCAGGCCTCATGGGTAATAGTAGGTGGAGGTGGGCTTTGAAACCGGCAACCCCACTCCAGAGCCCCACTCTTCATCAGTGTGCTATTCAACCACTTGGTAGGGCAAATATTTCCAATGAGTACGTAAATTGTTCAGCTTTCTCAAGTAAAAACAAAAGCCTACATATAAGAGTTTTTCTAGGCCTAGAGCATCATTTCTTAAACTGGGGTCCTTAGACTTCCTGTATCAGAATCACCCAAGGTTCTTATTAAAAATGTTTCCAGGGACCACTCCCAAACCTATTGTGCTAGAATCTCAGGTATGAGTAGGGGCTGGGAACTGGCATACAGAAAATACACTACTTAGGTGATTCCTTTTTTTCCAGCTTCATTGTGGTATGATTGACAAATAAAAATTGTATATATTTAGGTTGCACAATGTGACTTTTTGATGACTTAACATAGATATACATTGTGAAATGATTACCACAATTAAATTAATTAACACATTCATCACCTCATATAATTACCTTTTGTGTGTCCGTGTCTCTGTGTGTCTGTGTGTGTGTGTAGTGAGAAACTTAAGATCTACTCTCTTAGCAAGTTAGGTGATTCTCAAGCCCAGTAAAGTTCAAGAACCACTGGCTTGGATCAACCTTTATGGGTCTACTAGGGTGGGTAGAATATCTTAGGAGCCACTGAACGGAAGCTGTTTTCCAGAATCAGACAGTGGGCGCTGCCTGGGGTGGGACGTTCAGTATTGTGGCTAATGGATGGTTTGTGCAAAGCGCAGCTTCTGCCCAGGAACAACTGGTTGTTGCCTTTCACGGAGGGAAGCCAGCAAACTAACGGTATGAATTTGCCTTCTGGGCCCAGATCTCATTTCCCCTCAAGGGGTTCCTGCTTGTTGGTAGCCCAGCTAGCACTGGCCTGGAACTTTGATGTTTTCCTTTTCAATATCCAAATGCCAGGGAGGCTCCGTGTCACTGCACACACCGTCTCAGGCACAATGGCAGAGTCAGGGAGCGGACTGTTTGGAATGCGGTCTGGCCCCATTGGGGCTTTGAACTGGGCTGGAACTTGCAGACTCTCACAAGAGTTCATCGTGGTGTCTTTTTCAGACGAGTGAAGAAAAGGAGTCCAAGAAGCTGACCCAGAAGGGGTGGGGCTTTGTACTTTGGAAGAAGTCCATGGTGATTCTTTAAGGAATTGAAAACATTTTATGTGAGGCTTATTGAGGTATAATTTATACGCAGTAAATTTTGCTTTTTTTGAGTGTACAGCTCCATGAGTTTTGGAAGGCAGCTGTGCTAAACATCATACCACCCATGGCAGATCTGTGAGTTTTGACTAACGTATACAGTCAAATAACAAACATCAAATAAGATATAGAACATTTTCTTCTCCCTAGAAAGTCCTTTTGTACCTCTTTGCAGCCAATCTCACCTCCCTTTCCCCCAGCCCTTGGCTACTATTGATCTGATATGTGTCGGTATTCCAGAATGTCACATAAATGGAATCTTACAACATGCAGCCTTTTGTTGTTGTGTATGTAGTTCTTTCCTATTTATTACTAAGTAGTATTCCATTGTATGGATTACCACAATTTATTTATTGATTCACCAGATAATGGGCATTTGGGTTATTTCCACTTTTGGCAAGAATTGAGATTTAAATGAGCACTAATTCAGCAAGCAGTTTTGAACATGCATATAAGTAGACTATAGAAAATGAGATAGTTTATGCCTAGAGCCTCTAATAAAAATCGTCACGCTGGAAATTTGAACCAACACCTAAAGAAGAAGGAGCTTCAGTGGTGGCGCTAGAAACAAATGGGGAGGAAGAGAATGCTATTAAATGGTGGCGGAGGGATGAGAAGAGCATTTCACGCCCTTTGAAAGCCCTAAAATGACACTGTCATGCTGAGGCACATGAGGGCGCTCTAACCAGCCAGCGTTAGCGAACCCTTTTTTTTTCCCCGTCTAACAAAGGTTGTTTGTTTTTTAATTTATTAGAATGCTTTGTTGAAAACCCTGGTGAATTCTCACTCCCACCGTTGGTCTCATTGGCCACTCTTGGATGATAGAAAAGAATTTGGCATCAAGTGAATCTGTCTTTGACTAGTCCTCAGGGGTTTATTGTACCCAACCACAGTTTTATGGTGAGGCTCCAATCGGCTTCCCTACTTAAACTCACACGGAAACGTTTCCAAAGGTCCTCTAGATTAGAATACTTTATAAATCACAAAGAGACCTGAGATTGTCCCTAAAGTTCCTTTTTTATTATTGTTGTTTTCAGGCCTTCCCAGAATGTAGCACACAAGTGTTAAAGAATAATTGCTGGGCAACATTTTAGAAAGACTTGTGAGGCACGCATTTGGCTGGCTGTTAGTTGTTCATTCTTGTCAAAGGAACCACTGTGATCCATATAGAGGAAAGCTATCTTTACAGCAAAGCAGCAGGGAGAGAGGACAGAGTTACTGGTTTTGGCTTCCGAGTGGCTGTTCAAAACAAAAACCAAAAAAAAAAAAAAAGGTTCTGGATACATTTAAAATTTTTTGAAAATCAATGACTCATTTGTTACAGAGGAACCAAGTACAAAATAAAAGACACACCATAAAAATTGCATTAGAGTGCTCTGATGGGACTCTAAACGAATTTAGTGCTGTGGGTGCATGATTTTCTTGCAAGGTATAGGAAGTCTTAGGGATCCCTCTCTTAGGGGATTACATCATTTGATTACATCATTTGCAAAGATGTCTCTGTAGGAACTTTCTACAATTAACAGAATAAAATGCTCACTTGAAGAAAGAAGTCTTTTATTCAGTCAAACCTATCCAGTATAAAATATGATGATTGTTTCAAGCAGAAAATTATCTTTGGCTGTTATATCCAAATTATGTAATAGCATGGCCTTAAAATTAGGAAGAAGGTAGTGAAGAGATGATTCTCAGGACAGGGTGTAGCCCTGGCCCGGATTCATGGATGCTTGGCACCAATTTGGAGGACCACCCTGGGGTGCTCTCTCTCCCATTTGGGTAAAATCCTGAACTGCTCAACCAGACCTGGGCCCTTCACACAGTCCCACTGTAGACCTTCTCAATCATCCCCTTCAAAAGGCATTCTCCCATTCTATCCTTACCTATCCCTTGGATCCAAAGCTCACTGTGAACATGGTAGTTAACAGCATGGACCAATGAGTCATAGCTGGCTATGTGATCTTAAGTAAATTACCTCTCTAAGCCTCAATTTCCTCCACTATAAAATGGAGATTGTAATAGTATCTATTTCAGGTAACTATCTGAAGTTTTGGGGAAGATTAAATAAGATAATGCTTATTAAGTAATATAATCCAGTGTCTGATAGAAGTAAGCCCTCAAAGAGATTGCCATAACTATCTTCATCATCATCATCATCATTATTATTATTATTTCTAGTTTGGCCCCTCCCAATTATGATCTGACCTCGCCATTCTGGTAATCCATCTTCAGACTCCCAGAATTTTCTGCGTCAACCAAGCCATTAACCTCTCCTGTCCCTGCATCTCCCTGAGGATTGTCCTCTCCTCCCACAGGGCTCACAAACAAAATGCAGCCAATGCTAACAGTCTTGTCCCGTCACATATCAGAGTTGTGCTAAGAATGCCAGGAATGTCAAATGGCCATCACTTTAGCTAACCATCAATTTGGAATGGATTTACCTTAAAGGTGACACGTGCTCCATTCTATTATAAATTCCTACACTATTCATCCATCCAGGGGAGAAATGTGACTTCAAGAACATATTCTGCCCATTGACAATCATCTTCTCATAAATGAGATGCAGAAAGAGTATAATGTGAGTGGAGAGGTATTCTATTTAAGGAAGAGAAATGCTATTTTATATCATTCCAATTATGTCCCAGCAAGCAATAGAGTAAGGCCCAAGCTGACAATTATAACTCCAAGTTTTGCAAGAAAAATGGAACAGAAGAAAGAAAAATCCAAAGAGACAGTGATCCGGGTTTTACAAAACTGCCTCTGGTGATAAAGCTCTGCAAAAGATGAATGAGGAAAGGCAAAGTGTCTTAAAATAGATCTGTTAACATCTCCTTTGAAGAATGGGAGGGAGAGTTTCTTACATGTAATTCAGAACAACTTAGAGACAACCTTTATTTTAACCAAGTTTTCTTGATTAGATGGTGTAGTGTTTAGGAGTGTGGATTCTGGAGGTTTCTAATCAGCCCTGGTGGTCTAGTGGTTAAGATTTGGCACTCGTACCACCACAGCCCAAGTTCGTTCCTGTTCAGGGAACCACACCACCACCCGTCTGTCTGTCTGTTGTCATACTGTGGCGGCTGCATGTTGCTGTGATGCTGAAAGCTATGCCACCAGTATTTCAAATACCAGCAGGGTTACCCATGTTGGACAGGTTTCAGTGGAGCTTCCAGACTAAGACAGACTAGAAAGAAGGATCTTACCACCCACTTCCAAAAACATTGGCCGTGAAAACCCTATGAATAGCACCAGAGCATTGTCTGATAGAGCTCCAGAAGTTGAGAGGATGGCACAAAAAGACCGGGCAGGGTTCTGCTCTGCCATACACAGGGAATGGACTTGATGGCACTAATAACAACTAACTAGTTGGGTTGAAATTCTTCCTCTGCCCCCTCAAGCTCCCTAAGGGTTTCCCCATATGTAAAATGGGGATAACACCTACCTTATTGCATTAGAATTAATAGATCATTTAGTGCCTGGAAATGAGAAAGGGGATGAGAGATGAAGGAGAAAAAATAATAAAATAATAGATTTTGTATAGTAAATGATAAATAATATATATAATAATAAATATAATAAATAATAGATAGTAAGATTAAACAGAGAAGGGTCTTGTCCCGACTAGTGATGAAAGACTATGTGAACGCACCAGTGTGATTAACCCAACCCCATGCACCTGAGGTCTCAGGCAAGCAATAAGGTGAAGGAGCTTTAGTGCATGGACTTGGATGTTGTGTTTTCCCGTTCAGCACCTCTTTGCTTATTTCCTCATTTTCCACTGTGTCTGATTAGGTGAGTTTGCAGGATAGTCAAGTTCCAGAGAAAATGAGTAGCAAACAAAAAGGACCTGAAGCAATTACATACATATGCATAGAAGTAAACCCACAAACTAAAGGGACTCGAAGAGTCTCTTTAGGTCAACCCTCTGAGGTTGGAGAGGTTAAGTGGCCTGCTCAAAGTCATGTAGCTAAGGGGTAGCCAAGCCAGGACTAGACTCTGACGATGTCTTTGGGTCCTCCCTAGTACATCAGACTGCAAGAGAAATGGAAATAATAGTAATAATCCTACTTTATTTCATATCATTTGTCCAATGAAAAATGAAAGTGAAGCTTCTCCACAGGCATCTTTTGAAGTTCGGTTTACAATCAGCCTTACACTTTAAATGGGTCACTCTGTATCACCATGGTGATTCTTCCAAGTTTTCCGGGAACCATCAGCTGTTTTCTAATGGGGGCACTCCCCAGAACTTGCAACTCCACCAAACAGATAAATATTTCCCAGTAGAAAATACTTAGCTCCTTAAGCAGCTTAGTCAGCAATTGCTTTTCCTTTTCCACTTCTGAGGGAAACAGTCTAAAGCCTGCTCCTACATTGGCTTTAGATGTCATAAATTTCTTTTAAAAAAAAATCTCTTGATTCTGCTGGCACTAAGGCTACTTCTCTGGGTTTTGTGTGGTTTATATATTGAGAAACAACCAGCTTCTTGCCTTCTATCTTTCTAACTGAGCAGTAAGTATATCACAATTAAAAAGCATTGTAACAGTATGGCTGTTCCTCAAAACATTAAAAAAGAATTACATATGATTCAGCAATTCCATTTCTTGGGGCATATCCAAAAGAATTGACAGCAGAATTTCGAAGAGATATTTGTACACCCGTGATCATCGTAGCATTAATCACAATAGCCAAAACTGGAAGCAACCCAAGTGCCCATTGAGGGATGAATGGATAAACAAAATGTGTTTTTTATATATATATATAATATATATAATAGAATATTATTCAGCCTTAAAAAGGAAGGAAATTCTGACACATGCTACAACATGGATAAATCTTGAATACATTATGCTAAGTAAAATAAGCTAGGCACAAAACAACAAATACCGTATGATTCCACTTAGATGAGGTATTTAGAGTAGTCAGATACATAGAGACAGAAAGTAGAATGGTGGTTGCCAGGCGCTGGGTGTAGGCGGAAATGGGGACTTGTTGTTTAATGGGTACAGTGTTTTGGTTTTACAAGATGAAAAAGTTCTGGAACTTAGTTGCAAACCACATGAATATTCTGAACAATACTGAACTGTACACTTAAAAAAGGTTAAAATGGTAAATGTTATGTAATGTGTATTTTACCACAGTTAAAAATTTTTTTTAATTAAAAAAAAGAGAGAGAAGAGAGAGAGAGATGGGAAGTGCCTAAGTCCTGTACAGTTTGTTACAAGCATAGCTACAGTCATTTTAAATAGTCTCATTAGTCTCATTATACTTCTCAGTCCTAATTGTGACGGTTCACTGGTAAAATCTCAGGGCACTGAGACAGCCAAAACCATCAGCTTAGAGCAGCGTGAGTAGACAGCAAATGAAAGGCCAGCCAAGAACAAGTATTTACGTGTCGTTCATCTGAATTTCTCAAGCTTCCACTCAGCTCATATTGATCTCCAGTCACCTAGAGATATCTGTTCTTCCAGTTCTGTCAATATTCCCAGAGTTCCTTTGCATAAAACATGATTTTCACCAAAACTTAGAAACTACTGTGTTGATTATTTCAAGGGAAAAATTTGGTTTATCTCTAAATAGACAAACCAAAAATCCTGAAGTTCAAGTCTTTGCACATGACACAGTTCACAAAAATTTTTATACCTACTTGTATGGGTTGAATTGTGTCTCCCCCCCACAAAAATTTATATGTTGAAGTCCTAACCCCCAGTACCTCAGAATGTGACCTTATTTGGGAATAGGATCCTTGCAGATGTAATTAGTTAAGATGAGGTCATATTGGAGTAGGGCAGGTCTCCAATCCAATATGACTGGTGTCCTTACAAAAAGGACACAGACCCACACACAGGGAGAACACCATGTGAACATGAAGACAGAGATTTACAAGCCAAGGAACGCCAAGGACTGCCAGCAAACCATCAGAAGCTGGGGGAGAGGCATGGAACAGATTCTTCCTCACAGCCCCGAGAAGGAACAAATCCTACTGACACCTTGATCTTGGACTTCTAGTCCCCAGAACTGTGAGACAATTGATTTCTGTTGTTTAAGCCAATAAGAAATAAAAATAAAGCCTTGGCATGAGCTTCTCTAACGTCACCATTTCCCTTTACCTTGATTCTTTTGCCTCTCAGTCCCTTCTGCTTTTTTCAACTCTCTTCCTTCCAGTTTCTCTGCCTCTTGGGGTTTTTACTTACTCCATGCATCATGATGTGTTAAAAAATGCCCAGGCTTTATTTTTATTTAATTTTATTAATTTGTTTCTTTTTATTATAAAAGTAATACATAGCTTTGTTTAAAATTTTACTTTCACATAATTCATAAAGGAAATAAAGTGAAAAGAGACCTCTCTCTTCATCTCCACCTGAGCAGAGCTCCTCATCACCTCTCCAGAGATGATCTCTGTTCAAGTTCAGTATGTAGTCCTGTAGAATTTTTGGTGCCTATACATGCATGCATGTATGATTTATGCATCTGTTTTTAAAAAGATAAAATGTAATTAAATAATACATGCTATTCTACAACTTGCTTTTCTTCAATTAACAATATATCCTGAACAGCTTTCCATCAGTATATATAGGCATGTCTCTCTGTGTATGGATGTTTCTGAAGTTATTTAACTAATTCTCCAATAAAGTATATTTAGATTATTTGCAGTTCAGTGCTATTGTAAACAACAATGAAATGAACATTCTTGTGTTTGTATCTTTGAGCACTTATTGGAGTATATCTACAGGATTGATGATTCTGCACCCAATTTATAATGTAGGGGTGGTTTTCCCCACACCACCAAGCAATTCTGTGACACCAGCTGGGGGGCCTACAATTCAACTCAATTCTGACACTATCTACTCTGAAATAATGTCAGATCCCACAGGTTAAGGGCTCAGTCCTACAAGACTGCCCATCAATTCAGACGCCAATAGCAATTTCAGGTTATCACCCGTGCTTCTGACCAACTGGCTATGCATCGGGGGTTCCAACAACTCCCTCATTGGGTTCAATTAATTTGCTAGAGCAGCTCACAGAACTCAGAGAAACATTTTACTTACTAGATTACCAGTTTACTATAAAAGGCTGTAACTCAGGAACAGCCAGACAGAAGAGATGCACAGGGCAAGGTATGCTGAGGTGTTTCCATGCTCTAGGAGCACACCACTTTCCTGCAGTCTCCACATGTTCACCAACCCAGAAGCTCTCTGAACCCATGCTTGTGGGTTTTTATGGAGACTTCGTTACATAGGCATGATTGATTGAATCATTGGCCACTGGTAATTGAACTCAATCTTCAGCCCCGTTCCACTCCCCGGAGATCAGGGCGTGGGACTGAAAGTGCCAGCCCTCTAATCACAAGGTTGGTTCCACTGGCAACCGCCCCATCCTTGAGTGCTGTCCAAAAGTCACCACATTAACCTAACAAAAGACACCTTTATCTCTCTCATCGCTTAGGAAATTCCAAGAGTTTTAGGGGCTCTGCCAGAAACCGGGATAAAGACTAAATATATATTTCATAAAATAAACCACAATATCACAAGGATAAATACTTTGAAGTAGAATTACTGGGTCAAACGGTATATGCGTTTTACATTTCTGTAGATATTCTCCATGGACCTTAGTATCAGACAAAGCTGGGACTGAATTTGTGCTCTGTCACTTACTAGCTGTGTTACTTCAAACAAGTTACTTTATTCATTCTCAACCTCAATTTCCTTGGCTATAAAATGGCTATAATTTAAAGTCTATCTCAGAGTTGTTCATGGATGAAACAACATGTTTAGTCTATAATGGTTAGCAGTAGTTCACATACATTCACCTCTTTTTTTCTTTCCTTTATTGTCCCTCTCCTAAATCCTCCTTGGGTTTTTGCAAAGACTCCACTTCATTTCATGTCAACAAATATTTATAGAACATCTAATATATGCAAGGTTTGACAAATGCTGAGGGCACTCCGAATTTTTTTTTTTTTTTTAAAGCACAGTCCTTTTTGGAGCTTATGATACTGAACAGGAGAAAAACATCTCTCAGTTCCTAGTATATGGTAGGCCCTGACTTAATATTGTTGGAATGAATGAGTAAAGGAAGGAAGGAATGTTGTTGAATGAGTAACACCACCCAGTCTGGAAAAGAGCTCAGTGGAGGTTCTAGCATCATAGAGTGGAACATAGAGTCGGGAGTGATGGAGATGCAGCTTCTCAAAACTTTTCCTCTGAATTTCACCTATTGGCAAGGGAGACAATGGGGCTGAAGGCCAAAGCATTTGGCTAGAGAAATATTTGAAGTCTTGTGTCTTATCTTCAAACTTCACATAAAATTTGTATTCTACTCTATAACATATTGTTTGCTTCCATTATAAATGGCATCCTTTTCCCTAATCCTAGGATAAAATGGACACTCCAGCAAGATGTACCGTATTTATCAGGTGACTCAAGTTCCTCCTGACATGCTGTCAGGGGTGTGCATACCTGAGTTTGAGAAGCATGAAATTAAGATAGATGCTGAATGAGCTCTCACTTCGTGCTCCACCAACTACCTCCCATCTGTCTGCCCTACACGCCCATCTCACACCCTCAGCAGCCTCATTCCTCCCAACTTTCTGCTAAAACTCTCCCCTACTCCTGTTGTCTCTTCAATCCTGGTTTAGTTTTTCTAACTAATCTAAATCTTGTGTTGAAACTCCACTATTCAAAAAATATTAAAGAAAAACTCAACTGCAAAACTCCTCCAATAACCATTTGAGGTCACTAAAGTCTCATGGGACACTCTTTGTTTATCCACATTGTGTTGTCTTTTTTGGTCTGTCTCATCCCTGTCATCTATGACAATAGACTCTTAGCAAGATGTAGCTTACTTCATTTAAATCTTGAAAAGCACCAAACTAACGCTGTGGTAAATTAAGTTTGCTCTGGTTCTGAGCATCCATTTAAGTGCTCTCCTCTGTGTTTGAAGGACACTGTAAATGGAACATATGTTTTGAATTGCTTCTCCAGAGCTCAGGGTGACTCTCTGATCTGTTCGCCCACTGCCTGGGCTCCGGGTCAGGCCGACATCATTTCTCACTTAGATTATTGCTCTAGCTCTCTGCATAAGACTTCTTGTCTTTCCACCCCACCCTCCTGAAAGCTGCTAGAGTGATTTTCCTAACACAGAGGTCAGCCTATGCCATTCTCCTGCTTAAAATTTAGGTGGCAACAATCTACCACTACACGCAATGACATTGTTTCACTTATCAACATGAGTGAAAAAGCCAGACACAAAACAGTACATATGTTAAATAAAGCACAAAACCCGGCAAAACCAATCTGTGGTGTTAGAAGTCAGGATAGTGGCCAACAGGTACATGAAAAGGTGCTCAACATAACTAATCATCAGGGAAATGCAAATCAAAACCACAATAAGATATCATCTCATGCCTGTTAGGATGGATATTACTGAAAAACCAAAGATAACAAATATTGGAGAGGATGTGGAGAAAAGGGAACCCTGATATACTGTTGGTGGGAATGTAAATTGGTGCAGCCACTGTGGAAAACAGTATGGCAGCTCCTCAAAAAATTAAAAATATGGGCCGGCCCCATGGCTTAGCGGTTAAGTGCGCACGCTCCGCTGCTGGCGGCCCAGGTTCGGATCCCGGGCGCGCACCGACGCACTGCTTCTCTGGCCATGCTGAGGCTGCGTCCCACATACAGCAACTAGAAGGACGTGCAGCTATGATATACAACTATCTACTGGGGCTTTGGGGGAAAAATAAATAAACAAAATTATAAAAAAAAAATTAAAAATATAACTACCATATGATCCAGCAATCCCACTTCTGGGTATTTATCCAAAGGAATTGAAATCAGGATCTTGAAGAGCACCTGTACTCCCATGTTCATTGTAGCATTATTCACAACAGCCAAGAAGCAACCTCAGTGCCCGTGGACAGAGGAATGGATAAATAAGACGTGGTATATATGTACAATGGAATATTGTCCAGCCTTAAAAAAAAGAAGAAAATCTTGCCATTTGTGATAGCATGGATGGACCTGGAGAACATTATGCTAAATGAAACAAGCCAGACACAGAAAGATAAATACTGCATGACCTCACTTACACGTGGAAGCTAAAATAATCAAACTCATAGAAGCAGAGAGTAGAATGGTGGTTGCCAGGGGAAGGGGAAATAGGGAGGTGATGGCCAAAGGGTATAAAGTTTCAGTTTTGCAAGATAAGTAAGTTCTGGAGATCTACTATACAGCATAGTGCCTATAGCTAACAATACTGCATTGTATACTTAAAATTTATTGAGGGTATATCTCATGTTAAGTGTTCTCACCACACATACACACCAACAATAATTATAATAAAGGAGGTGGAAGGAAACTTTGGGAGGTGATGGATATATCTATGGCTTTAGCGGTGATGGTTTCGTGGGTATGTACTTATCCCTCAAATTCATTGAGTTGTATACATTAAATATGTACAGCTTTTTACATGTCAATCATATCTAAATAAAGTGATTAAAAGAAAAAAGTCAAGATAGCAGTTATATTTGGCAGGGGTGGGGAGCAGTAGTGATTGCTAAGGATCATGAAAGGGGCTTCTGGGATATTGTTAATGTCCTATTTCTTGATCTGGGTGCTAGCAGAATAGATGCGCTCAGTTCGTGAAAATCCATCAAGCAGTACACTTATGTTTTGGGCACTCTTCTCTACATCTCTTCCTTCAATAAAAAGTAAAAACAAACAGCCTTGATTGCTTCCCCTGAGCATGATACACAGTCTTTCACACATCTCCCGCTTGTCCACCCGCCAATCATCTGCCCCCGAGCCAGCCACACCAGATGACTCAATGGTCTCTAAACACGGCATGCTCCTAGTTTTTCCCAATGCTGCTCACTTTGAAGGAAGCCCTTCAGTTGAAAGTCAACCTACCCTTTAAGGCTCTACTCAAATATTATCTCCTCCATGAAATTTCTTCCTGACCACCCTCGGCAAAATTAAAGGTTTCCTTCTCTGTGCGTTCACAGTACTATGTAATTCCTTTCCTACAGCTGCAGTGACCATACTTTCAACATAAAAAACAGGATTCTTGGTCAGAAAAATATGAGTTATACTCAAGGGGTCATTAGGATAGAATCCTGGGATCAGGAATGGCCTGGAAAATCCAAGCTGGTCTAATACATTGTATTATAGTAATTTCTCTGGATTTGTGTCTCCACCTAGCCCAGAGGTTCTTAGTTAATTCTGTGCCATAAACCCCTTTGGCAGACTGGTAAAGCCTATGGACCCCTCTTTTTTTTTTTTTTTTTGTGAGGAAGATCAGCCCTGAGCTAACATCTGCCAATCCTCCTCTTTTTGCTGAGGAAGACTGGCCCTGGGCTAACATCCATGCCCATCTTCCTCCACTTTACATGGGACGCTGCCACAACATGGCCTGACAAGCGGTACATCAGTGCACACCCAGGATCCGAACCCCGGGCCGCCAGCTGCGGAGCGTGCGCACTTAACTGCTATGGCACCAGGCCGGCCCCTGGATCCCTCTTTTTAAAGTAAATTTTTACCGAATTAAAACAACTGCAGGTGCACAAATTATAGATGGACAGCTCAATGAATTTATACAAAGTGAACTCATTCATATTACTAGCATCTGGATCAATAAGTAACCCAAAAGCCCCCCACACCCCTGTCAGCCACCACCCTACAAAAGGGTAAACACTATCCTGACTTCTAACATCAGAGATTAATTAGCCAGTCGCTAAACTTTATATAAATTGAATCATGCAGTATGTTCCCTTTTGTGTCTGTTTTTTTTTTCTCAATCTTATGTTTGTGAAATTCACTCATGCTGCTGAATGTAGTAATTGTTTATTCATTCTCATTGCTGGGTAGCATTCCATTGTATGAATATACCATTACTGATTTATCCATTCTTCTATTGAGGAGCATGTAGTTTGTTTTCAGTTTTTCATTCTAATGAATAGCACTGTTGTGGACATCCTTATACATGGTAAATACATGTTATGTACTCATTTCAGAACACTATTTTTAAATGTGTATAATAAAATATATTAGGAACACAAAAAAATAATTAATATATAATTTTAAAACTATAAAACAAAATTTGAGATGTAGTTATACATGTGTTTCTTTATTAACATAATTCCCAGATCTTGCAGTGGGTCTAATAACTATTACAATTTTTAAGTAACAACGTGCATAAATGAAATTTCAGAATTTCTGCAAAACTACAATATGCTAAGAAACTGTCTGTGATTTCTGTTGGTGACAAATTCATGTATATTGTGAATACCTCTGTGATTTGTTTTATGCATTCATAATTGAAGGAATGTTAAATTTCAGTTAGAGGTTAGTGAAAAATAGAGATGTGATTTTTTTTCCCATCCAAGTTCAGGAAGTCCCTGAATTTACCTCTGATCTAGACTTAACCCCCTTAATAGCAAGGATCGTATCCTAATCATATTGGAAATTCTGAATCTGACACAAAAATTGGCACAAAATAGGTGCTCAGTAAGTGGGGTTTTTTTAATGACAAACTCATGAATGGCAATAGCAAACTTGGACTGAGCATGTAATATGTGCCAGGTACTGTGTTACGTTCTTTAACATGTTCTTCTGGGGCCGGCCCCGTGGCCTAGTGGTTAAGTTCGACGTGCTCCACTTCGGCAGCCTGGATTCAGTTCCCAGGCTCAGACCTACACCACTCATTGGCGGCCACGCTGTGGTGGCAACACACACAAAATAGAGGAAGATTAGCACAGATGTTAGCTCAGGGCCAGTCTTCCTCAAGCAAAAAGAGGAAGATTTTCACAGATGTTAGCTCAGGGCCAATCTTCCTCAACAGTAACAAGAAAAAAAGTTCTTCTGAAAATCCTCACAACAACCTTTTGATTACTGCCCCCATTTTACAGATGAGGAATGGAGACTTAGATAGGTTATGCAACTTGCCAAGGTTTTACAACCAGTAAGTGGCAGGCCAAGAATTCAAACTCGAGTGTTTCTAACCCAAAGCTCCCAGCTGACTGCTAACTTCTATGTTTTACTACTGACAGTTGAATGAAGAGATGGATGAATAAGTGAATGAACAAATGGATGAACTTAACCAATCACACTCTCTACTCCCCCAATCCTTACAACTAGTGGAACAATTTCAAGAAGCAACTGGCTGGAATTAGTGATGCAGTCTGGCTGCTGAAGAATATTTTTTTTGTGTGAGGCAATTTGGCCCCTTGAAAAAAAATCAAACCCAGTGCTCATCTACATCGTTCTTTAATCAACTGAACTGGCATCTATCGAATGTTAGATGACAGATGTGTATAGTGCTGAGCTTTAGAAGGCAATCTCTTGGGCCACAGAGGTTTCTTCATAGAACCAGCACTTAACTCCAAGTGCACACATCAGGTTGTTTGTAGAAAATTACCTAGTGACCAAACCTCAGCTCCTTTCAAGGAAAAAACTCATAACAGTCACACTCCACTTAAAACATCTTGCCCTATCTAAAGTCCAAAGGAAGCAGTGGATAGGTATGAAGGAACACTGGGAGTTCCAGATTCCTCCCTTGTCTTGAGGGCTTGGATAGGTGTGTGTCTTTCTAGGGAATTAAATAAGATGGTCTTTCAATTCTGAGATTCTTTTTGTCCAAGGGAAACAGTGAATAACTTTATTCATTTCTCTTGAAAAGGTATTCTCCAAGTGTGGACTCCTGAAACTTAGGAAAAGGTAACTAAGCAGTTAAGCGTGTGTTTCTGAACTTAGCTATTCTCATTTCATTGGTTTTTAAAAATTACACACATAATATTTACACATTAAAAGCATTCAAATATATAAGCATTTAAAGTAAAAAAATCAAAGCATCCCTCCCTCCTAATCCCACTCCTCGGAAGAAAGTACATTAACACTTTCCTGTATAGATTTACAAACTTTTTCTAAATACATACAACATATATATATATATAATATATATGCACACACAAATATATATACATACATATACACAAAGATGATATTACATTTTGCATATTGTTGTACAACCTACTTTTTTCCTAAACAATGTATCACGGATGTCATGCCAGGTTAGTATATCAAAGTCAGCATCACGTTTCATTAAGGCTGCATAATATTCTATTTTACGGGTTCATTATAATTGTTTTTATTATTCTCCTATTGAAAGATTTAGATTGTTGTTTCTTTTGTTTGCTATTGCAAATCACGAGGCAGTGAACATCCTTGTAACTATCTTGTTTAAATGCTCATACAAAGATTTGTGTAGGGTAGCTTCTCTTAAGTGGATTTGGCTTGGTCAAAGGGTCGCATGTTTAATTTTTGATAGTTATGGCCAAATTCAAGAGGAGATACTTTGAAACCTCCATTCCTAAGGAAACTTTCTATGAGGTTTCAGCTGACTGTGAGATCCACAGCTCTAGGTTACCTCACTCCTAAACTCACAGAATTCCTCTTACTCCAGTAAAGTTAACGAGTTCTCTGTACTGCCACAATCGCTCCTGTCAGTACACATTTTAGCTCCTACCCAAACTATCCTTTATTTCTGAAGCAAATGATTTCTTTGCAACAAAACTCAGAAGCCTCTCATGCTTCAGATAAAGATTAAACTCCACCACCGTGGATTTCTTTCCTAATTGGTCAGCATACAGTCACCTACAACTTCAGTAAGTCCATGTGCAAGTTTCCTTCTCCTTTTCTAACTGTACAAGCAAAAGAATATCTGAATTTATTGGGAAGGGAAATATATAGGAAATGATTATTTATTTAGGACTGGAACAATGGGAAAAGGTAAGAAAATTTCAGAACAATCATTATAACAAGGATCTGAAACCATGCCATAACCTCCTCAGGCCTCAATAAATATTGATTTTTATTATAGTCTAAGAAAAAGGATCCTCTTAACAGTCTTTTTATTAAGCAATCCCTATGTGAAAGCATTTTACATAAATTATTTCTGATTCTCCAAACAAACTTGTAGGTAGGTGGCAGTTTCTCTATCAGATAGATAAGGAAACTGAGCCTCGTAGAACGGACACAATTTGGTCAAGATTTCACAGCTAGTTAAGTGCTTGAGATGGGTTCACCTGATTCTCTTTCCACTGTACTATGTTATCTCTCTTGCCATCCAAGTGGCCAACTCAGAACTTCGTAGGAAAGAAACAAAACCAACGAATCTCTGCTGAGATGCAGAACTTAGCTCAGCACAAAGAGGTTAAAGGGAGACAATGAATTCTCTTCCATGGGAGGTTGGGTGATTGGTTATCTGTCAGGAATATTGTAAACAAAATTCCTGTGGTGGATCAGAGGCTGGGTCAAATGGCCTCCAAGTCCCCTTCCAAGTCCACAAACATAAAATTTGACTCCCACACCCATTTTACAGATAGGGAAGATGAAGTTGAGAATCTTTAAGCAATTTGCTCAAGTTCACAGCTAACTAGTGCAGAACCTATGTGATGAGTCTTCTACTGACCTTTCCACTAGAACACTAGAACCTACTTCCAAGATTGTAGACTTTCTAGCATTTTGTCTACATAATTTTGAGTCCCTTTACTCATTTGTTTCTGACTTTGTCTAACCCAGGTTCCATACCTTGATATCCTACAACAAACATATGACTAGGGGCAGGGAAAGTCATGCCTTTGATTACCCCTCCTGTCTCTCCTAAGAACAAAGGCACAAGAGGCAAGATCATTTGGTGTCACACTACATTCTTTTTTTTTTTTTTTTAACACCTTGGATTCCTAATCCCATAATAAAAGTATTAATGTTGTATATAAAGAAAGTAATGGCATGAGAGAAGGGGGGCTGACATACTCCCAGAACATATAAAAGCCAAGCCCAACCAGAGGTACATCCTGTAAAAACTCACAGTCAGGGTTGGGGCTGGCCTGGTGGTGTAATGGTTAAGTTTGTGCACTCTGCTTCAGCAATCCAGGGTTCGCAGGTTCGGATCCCGGGTGCGGGCCTATGCACCACTTATCAAGCCATGCTGTGGCAGTGTCCTGCATATTAAGTAGAGGAAGATGGGCACAGATGTTAGGTCAGGGCTAATGTTCTTCAGCAAAAAGAGGAGGATTGGCAATGAATGTTAGCTCAGGGCTAATCTTCTTCACCAAAAAAAAAAAAAAGAGAAAAAATAGCCGTCAGGGTTGGATCAACCCTACACCCCATTCACAGCAAAGAAAAAGAAAAAAGATTAAGAAGAGTCTTCAAGAAACTACCACCTTCTGGGCGGAAGCACGTTGTGTCATGGCCAGACTACCGGGAGACTGGCTCAGAAAACCCACGCTGTATTTGAAGAACCCCTGAATGTTTGAGAATAGGCTGTTTGATATATGTGCCATTCTCTCTCCATACACAGCTTGCTCCCAGACACTCAAGTCCCAGATTGGTCTTTCAATTACCTCCCTGGCAAAGAAGTAAAAACCACCTTTCAGAAAAAGAATCCACTTTTCTGAGAGAGATTGCCACCCATGCCCTCATCCCCAACCCACTGGAACAAAGTATAAATCCTTCAAGGGAATTTGAAAACCAAAGGCCTTGCTCATGCATTTGGAGACTTGACTTGGATTAGATCCCTCAATTCTTACTACTTTACTTAGTGTAAAGTCTAGGTAAGTAAACTTCTGTCAAGGCTGCTCGAAAGGCTCGCTGTTTAGTTAACAATTAACATCCAAGCAATTTGGCGTCTGGAAAGCCTATTTACTTTGATTACCTGTTTCAGATGGTTTTCAAAACGTAGTTTTAAATATTCAAAGTGAGTGTTAGAAGGGCCTCACGTGCAGGTGGAAGGAAAGACCAGGTACTGTTTCATTAATTTTCCAAGCAGTGTTGGAAGGTGGTAAGAGAAGGGGGTAAGAGCCCAGATTCTGGAGCCATTTTATTACCTGGATTCAAAATCCAACCTCTGCTATTTACCAGCTCTTTGGACAAATTACTTAATTTCTCAATGCCTCAGTTTCCCTGTTTCCAAACAGAGAAAATAGGATAATATCTCATGGAGCTGTTGTAAAGATTAAATGAGATATTTATATTATAAAGCACTTTGAATAGTACCAGCCACCCAGTAAGAGCTCAGCAAATGTGAGTAATGCTGTTTTATGTTTTAATGATGAGAATGATCCATCCTCATTTGAAATGAAAATAATTGGCCATGCAAACTCCATATAGATTTATATCCAGATTTTGTTATCTTTAGTTTTCACAAATAGCAACCACAATTAAAAATAAAAAATAAAAAAATTAACTAGACTGTTTTTCACATTTGATCTCCATTTATACTGCATATGATCTGCAAGTGATTAGATTTCATTATTATTAGTCCTGTTAAACTATAACGTGCTCCTTATCTCTCCCTGGGTGTCGTTCATACTCAGCGTACTATCCATTGTGACAATTTCAGTAATCACTATGAATAAGGATGAGAAACTGGTCTTATTCAAAGAATATTGCTTTAAGACACAGATTAAGTTAATTTCTTAGAGTCTTAAAGAGTTATAGGTCTTTTTCAAAATGGGGGGAGAGGAGAGGTCAACAAATGACTAGGATTTAACCCAAATGAATAAAAGGACAGGATGTTCTTTTTTCCCCTAGGGGCCACAGAAGGAAATGAGAACTAAATTTAATATTATGAGTTCTCATGCTCATAAATTGATGTCTTAGGTCTATGTGTCCCAGTAATTATGCCCTCCTTTGGAAAGGCTTACCCTGAGCCTTTAGTCTGAAGATAGAAATTCAGGAGCTGGGAGAGCTGAGTAGAAACTAGGAAATAAAAGTGTTGAGAATTTCCAGCGAGGTATTTATCTCATGTGGAAACTCAGGGCAAATTTGTGAAGTGGGATTTATGTGTCATGTCCCAGTCATCCTTTTACTGCCTGCCTCAGTGGTGAAACTGATGTCAAGCCACAGAGCCCTTTCACTCTCCTCTGCCTGATGAAGTGTGCTGTTCAGGCTCTGCTACCAGACATTTATACTTCAGTGAAAACTCAGGCCAGTGTGTTACTGCCCCCGGGAAGGATTTGTTTTGAAAGCTTTACCTCTAATTATAGACCGCAAGGTTTTTATTTTTATTTATTTATTTGTGAGGAAGATTAGCCCTGAGCTAACATCTGCTGCCAATCCTCCTCTTTTCGCTGAGGAAGATTGGCCCTGGGCTAACATCCGTGCCCACCTTCCTCTACTTTATACGTGGGACACCTGCCACAGCATGGCTCGATAAGTAGTGAGTAGGTCCGCACCTGGGATCTGAACCTGCGAACCCCGGGCCTCCGCAGTGGAGCCCGAGAACTTAAAACTACGCCACCGGGCTGGCCCCAGGTTGCAAGGTTTTTCATTGCTATGTCATAGATTATATTGCAAGCAACTGAGACCACTCTAATTAACTTAAGCAAAACAGGGATTTATTGGAAGAATAAGGCTCACAGCTCATAGAATTGAAGGAAAAGATGAAGAATCAGGTCTTGGAAAGGACAGGAGCCAATTCAGTTCTGTGAGATCCTTTCAGCAGTATCTAATCACATTCTCCTTAGGGACCTCCCTCGAGATGAACTCTGATCTTCTTAAGTCTTTGTGTCACCCTACTCAAGATTCAAATGCTAGGGAGAGAACAAATGTTTGGTCCAGCCTGGGGCCAACCCCCTGCTCAGGGGGAGGGCAGGGCACCAAGACTGCAGCAACATGGTGAAAAAAGATTTCACAAAGGAATACTGAAGCACGCGTACTAGAAAAGGGATGCTGTGCAAACAAAAACATACATTACTATAATCACCAAGTAAAGAATTTCACACACCTGTAAATAGGTGTGGGCCACACACACTTTGAGATGTGGAAGGAAGAGGACTGTCCCAGCACTTAGGTAGTCATCTTTCTTCACATGGAGGATCCTTCTAAGAGACCCTTTCCTGGCCTCCAGTCATAGCATATGTCAAATGAGATAGGAGGGATGCCAGGATTCTTTCAGTGGTTTTCTCTCAAAAGCTTTTAAATCAACACCTTATGATTTGACTGTATTTGAGAATACCATTGAATTCTTAAAGCCATACTTCACAGTCTTTTGGGGCGGTGCTGAAATGTGGTTTCTAAGGTAAATATTTGAATGAACACTAATATATCTAAACCAGTGGCTTAGACTGTAGACCATTGCCCATCTACAGTGCTGGCTAAATATGCAGTTTCCTGAGTGTAACCCCAGACCTACTAAAGCAGAGTCCTTGTGGGGAGGGGTTCGGGTGGCAGCTGATTCCAAACTTTGAATAAGCTGCCCAGGTGCTTTTGATGTACGCTGAAGTTTGAGAACTACTGAACCAGACTCAGCAAACTTCAATATTTATTGAGCATATACTCTGTGCCAGTCAGTGTTCAAAACTCTAGGGATACAACAATGAACAATGTAAAGTTCTTGCTCTTTTGAAGACTCTTTTGGGGGGGAAATTAATGACGAACAAGTACAAAAAAATAAGTTAACAAGATAGAGTGGACTAAGTACTCTGAAGAAAAAAAGAAGGTAATCTCGAGCTTAACATGACAAAACAGAAGTGTTCACTTTTACCTGTCATGCTGTTTCTTCTCAAGTTTTCTCTGTGTCAGATAATTGTGGCCCCTTCCACCCACACACTCAGGCCAAAGGCCTGGAGATCATTCTGGATTGATTCCTCTCTTTCTCTCCCTTCCCTTACCTACCACATGCACTCTATCAGCAAGTCATGTCAGCTCTCCCTCCAAAATATACCCCAAATCCATTAGCTTCTCATCTCCACAGCCACTCCTACAGCAAGACCCCATTTCCTCTTGTATGGATGACTTAATGGCTTCCTGACTGGCTTCTCTGTCTCTGATCACATCTCTCTCGAGTTCATTCTCCACACAGCAGCCAGAATAAAATTTCAAAAATGTAAATGAGACCCTATCCCTCCTTTGCTTAAAACCTCGAAAAGTCAAGGTCTCACTCTGATCTATCAGACCTACATGATCTAGCCCCCGCCCAGCTCTCTGGGGCCTCTCTGTCCCTTGCTCACAGTGCTCAACCACCATGCCCTTCTGTCAGGCCCTCAGACGTACCAAGCTTGTTCCTGCCTGATGACCTTTGAACTTGCTTTTCTCTCCAGCTGACAACTTCAGATCATTCGGGTCTCAGCTCAAATGTCACCTCCTCAAAGAGGCCTTCTTCGTCCATCATAACTAAAGTAGCACCCCACCCCCACCCTAGTCACTGTCAATGGTCCATTTTATTTTCTTCATAGCCCTTAGCATCTGAAATAGTCTTATTTATTGATTTGTTTATATATGTTAACATCTGTGTTCTCCCAGTACAATAAAAGCCTCATGAGTGCGAGGATTTTTGTCTGTTTTATTCACTGAGATGTCACTAGCGCCCAGAACAGTGGCTAGCACATGGTAGCAGTTCAATAAGTACCGTTGTCTCAATGAATGAAAACAAGTGAGTGAATTAACGGAAAGTAACTGGAGGTGGGGCTACTTAAACAGGCTATCAGTAAATGAAGGCTGAGTTTTCAGGAGACTACATAAATTCTAACTTTGCCCTACAACAAACTCTGCGTTCCAGGCAAACAGGTTTACTTGCTGTTCTACCAACCTACACCTACCTACCTACACCTCACACTTTCCTGTCTCTGTTCAGTGAAGAGACCTAGGTCGTGCATTCACCATGAGCACTGCCCTAAGCAAAGTGCTGGGGGACCTGTCTCAGAAACTCACGTACATTCTTTTGCTCCTGCCACCTCCATCATGAAAGACCCTTCTCCTCCATCTTTCCCCATCACAATCTTGCTTTTCCTGCTCAGAGATGTCATCTCCATTTTCTCCAGCAGGAGCTGATCTCTCTCTTCCCTGACTCCTTTTGGACTCTTTATATATACTGTTTACCCTGACTCTGCTACACTTATTAAATGTGTGCCTTGGGAAAGTTATTTTACCTCTTTGAGCCTGGTTTCTTCATTTGAAAAATAGTTTTAATGATACTGATTCAACAGGACTGATAAGATGATTAAATATAATATATATAAAATGCCAAGCACAATGCTTGGCACATAATCACTCATTAAATGGTAGCTATAACAATTATTATTTCTTCTTATTGTTAATAAAAATAATAACTATGTCTTACTATTAAAATAGGAAATAATATTATTGATTATAAGGCAGATATTTATTGAACGTTTACCATTTGCTAGGAGCTTTCACATTTATTATCTCATATGTGGTGATTTTGCAATCCAGTTGCTTCACACATTTGTGTTTTATTTCCCAACTAGATGGTTAGGGCATAGGCTATGTCTTAAGCCTTTTTTAATAATCTTCTCAGAGCCAGACTACCTAATGGTTCACAGCAGGTGCCCAGGAATTCTTTGTTGCCAATGATATGATGATCTGTAGCTCTGAAATTTAGTGACTTGCATTATGTCAGAATATAAGCTGATCTGGAAAATCAGATAAATTTGGTTTGCAATTTAAAACTGGGGTTTAGATATGTCAGCTGCTTAAATAGTGTGCTGGTGAAAGCTCTGCCTTCCATTCATTCAGTAAGTACTGTTGAACACCTAGTATGTGCCACATTCTCTTTTAGGCAACTAGCAAAGTCTCCTAAGATAGGGAAATGATGGCATTCATTTGTCTGTATTTCTGGCATGTTTATAATCTCCATTTTTGCAGTTGCTTATTCCTTCCAAGAGACTGGCTCATATGTTGGAATCTAAGCACTTGGAAAATATACAAAACATATGGCATAATGAACAGTTAGGCTCTGGAGTCAGAAAATCCGGGTTTGAATCCCAGCTCTGCTAATTCTTTGCTCTGAGACCCTGGGCAAGTTACTTATGCTCTCTAAGTCTCAGTTCCTTCATCTCTAAAATGAAAATAATAGTACCTACCTTTAAGGATTATTGTAGGTATGAAATGAAATAATGCATATAAAGCATTCAGTACTGGAATACTATAAGAACTCAAAATATCAGCTATCATTAAACTGCTAGTTCATATTCCTCTACCAAGCATACTAAGGATACTGGACAAGAAGAATGCACCTGGAAACTCATTTTTGAACAAGGAGAAGGGGAAAGAACTTAAGTTCCATTCTGTGTCAGGCATTAGAGTAGAAGCTCTCCATGGGTTACGTCCTTTAATGCTCACAACAACACTGTCAAACGCGTTATTTTACAGATGAGGATACTGGACTCAGAGAGGTTAAGTATTTTGCCCAAGTTTATGCTAGGGAAATGGTAGAGACAGGGTTAGTCCTTCTCTGAATCCCTCTCACATAATGAAAAAGGAGCCATCTGCATTTCACTCATCTTGTCTCTGCATTGTTTCACAAACACTGCATTGTTTCAATGGGACAGCAGTGCCCAAATTTTGGTGTACATGAGAATCACCTGAGGTGCTTAAAAATCCTCAATCCAGGGACCCCCTAAAAGAATTCTTGAATTCTTCTAATTCAAGGAGAAGGCCCAGGAATTAGCATTTTAGGAAACACTCCAAGTGATTCTGTTGCAGGCAGTTCCTGATCACATTCTAGAAATAGTGCCATAAGGATTAAAACAGCTGGTTTTAAGATCATATAATCCAGACATATACGTATATTAAAGATTAGCAGGTGAAATCTTAAGGCATATGACCATGTGATGAAAAGATATATAAGTAAACTGACGTATTTTAGGTTTCGCATAGCAATTGCATAATTTGTTTTCATTTAACAGTTTCTCTACACAGAAAATGATAACTCTTAAAATGATTTTGTATGAGTTTTTATGTTCTACCTATGAGTGGGCCTCTCATTTGGAATATCTTATTTATAGCAGTTGTTTGTTTATTAGCAGTTATTTATTTAGCTATGATGATTTTAAAAGACTCACCAAATGAAAAATGAATAAATAAGGATAAATACTTTTTTTTTTTTAAGATTTTATTTATTTATTTTTTCCCCCCAAAGCCCCAGTAGATAGTTGTATGTCATAGCTGCACATCCTTCTAGTTGCTGTATGTGGGACTCTGCCTCAGCATGGCCGGAGAAGCGGAGCCTCGGTGCGAGCCGAGATCCGACCCCAGGCCACCAGCAGCAGAGTGCACGCACTTAACCGCCAAGCCACGGGGCCGGCCCAGGACAAATACTTTTAAGGAAAAAAAAAAAAGAAGAGGACTCTGAGGGTGATATTTCATTAATGTTACAGAAATTTATCAGGCCTGATTACTTAAACAGTTGTATAAGGACCTGTCAGATATTTAGCTGAGGAAATTCCTTTAAAATAAACCATATAGGTCACATAATGCTAATAAAATATGTTGATGAATCCTTGAGTATTGCCCTGATTATGTCTCCTTAGGGAATGGAGAACTCATTAGCATGAGTTCCATGTCAGTCCTTCCTGCTCTGTTCCCCAAGTACTTTCCAGATGGGCTTGGCATAAAAGGGTGATCAAAATGTATGTAGCATGGCCAAGTTTCAAATGAATGGCTCATCTAACCCTACGGATTAAATACATGACATTAAGTAGTATGAAAAGGCTGTTGTCCTTCAATGAGTTTACTCTTCTGTCTGAGAGCTTCAAAAAGGTAAATTTGGGGGGAAGAGATGGAGAAGGGCTCTCTATATAAATTCTTAATTCTTCATACTGCAGACGCATATTTCCCAACCCATGGGAAGAGCCTCAAAGCTGAGAAGTTGTTAAATTGGGAGCAGCAGGGTGTGTGTGTGTGTGTGTGTATGCACACACAGAGAGATAAACCTGTTTGCTTTCTGAAACAGTAAGTAGTAAAACAGGTTGTTTAGGATAAAGTCTCTTCAACTATATAATTGATTTTAAATACATCTGTCTGTAAAAATACCTTATATTTACATAATGCTTTGAAAAGTTCAAAGCATTTTTACATTTATTATCTCATTTGAACTTCACAACCACCCTATGAATTAGGTGAAACAGGTATTATAATCCACCACCACCACATAAAAGATGGTTCAACTGAGGCACAAGCACGTCAAAAAACTTGTTTGAGGTCACATAACCAGTTGGTGTCACAACTAGAACTAAAGCACCAGAATTTTGAAACTTAAGCCTGTGTTTTCTTGGCAAACGGTGTTTCAGCTACTGCTTGATCTGCCCAGCGTTCATGTGGCGATTTGTGGCTACAATTTAATCGGAGAATACAAATCAGGCCTGCCTGAAGAGCTCTACAGAAAAGAGATTATTTCCCTTAGATCATGACTGTGTTAGAAAAGGGAGGTAGAGAATGGAGTCAGTTGTTTCAGACAATGCAAATTGCAAACAAACAAAAACACTTTGTAATCAGTTTCTCAATATTTTGGGGGCTATTCATTCATTAATTTGTGTATTCATTTTTTAAAGTATCTATTAAGTGCCTTTACATAAGAGACTGTGCTCAGCGCTCTGGGGAAGATACAAAGAAATGAATTTAATTTTGGGCGGTTGCTTTGAATTATACAGATAATTGCCATTTTTTCATTGTCCACTACCACCTGGTAGATGAAATGAAATGCCTTCCTTGCAAAAGAGCAAGATAAACAAAAACAGATGAAGAAACTAGGCAACTAATTTTCTTTAATTCTGTCCCTATAGGAGGCATTTTTTTTAAATCTAGGTGATAATAGTCCTGCCAGGTACACAAAACACCAAGTTTGCTACATCATCTAATATATGACTTATATATTAGACTTTAACTGTAAAGCCCCCTTGAAACTAGGGAAAATGGGCTTAGGTAGTGCCAGGTTCCTTATTAGGAATACCAGATGAGGATTTAAGGGAAAAGGTTAGTATCTAGCCCAAAAAGCAACTTCCAAAAAACATCTCTGAAGGCCAGAATTAGGTCTCTATACCATGCTTTCCCCTGCCTGGCTCCAAAATGAACTTTTCCTCTTGGCAGGCATGCTTTAGGATGTAGACAAAAGGGAACAGAGGCACCAATGGGCACAAGGAAACAAGTGACAGAGTTGAAGGCCCTGTCAATTGGGTGGAAGACAAACAAGAGTTTGCAAACAAGTGTTGTGAGTTTCCTTGGAGGCTGTTTTTTTTCCTTTAATATGTCCCTGGACAAATTTCTTTACTTTCTAGCATAAACACCTCCAAAACCGAAGGAAAAATTTGTGCTAATATTTATCCACATTATAAGTACTTTGCTATATTTCTTTAGTTTATACTACACGTACACAAATAGTGTCACCGAGTGAAACGACCTTTTTTTGTTGTGACAGGTCCTGTAGCCCCCACATGGGTATGTGAAACAGTGTTCATACGTGTTATTTGTCTCTTGTGTGTGAGAATAATGAAGACACAACGTTAACCCTAGCTCTGTCTCTCTGTCCCCATTTTGCTTCTCTGGCTTTCCGTTTTTTCTACTTGTGAAATTACAGGGTTGGAGTCAGTGAGCTCTAAACTCTGTTCCAACTCTACCGTCTGATGATGCTCCAGGTTTAAAATATGTTTTTGTTGCTATTAAACATATATTATGTACTCCAGTCAATCAGTATCCTTAGCAACACAGTAGGGTCCTCCTTCAGGAAAACTGGTCACAGGTGGGTACAAAATCATAAGTCAGATAAAGTTGTTTATTCACTTTACAAAAATGATTGTTTCATTTGCAAAATAATTTCCGAATAATGGTAAATAACAAACTCTAGTTATACATTTAAAATAAAGATTTATCTTTAATCCAAGATTTCAGGAAAAGTAATTTAGAGGAAGATATATATGCATTAAATAAAATATAAACTTATAAATATAAAACCATAGTATTTTGGAATGCTAAAGGAAAATTTCAATCCAACTTTCTCATTTTACAAAATAGGGAACTATGGCACAAAAAAGGTTACTTACTTGCTCAAGATCACACAGGTAGTTAAAAAAGGCTGGGCAAAGAAAATCAAGTGCAGAATATTTTCTGTATTTTTCTTTATTCATATTTGGAGACCACACATCTTCATTTACCTATGAAGAAAAAAATCACAGATGTTCAGTGCTTAAATCGAGCGCTAAAGTTTAAAGTTATAATGCAGACTCTCAAGTTCCTCGTGTGTACACATCAGATTTTAATAGTCTAAATAGTAGATTCACATGCATTTAAAGTAAGTTAATCTGCTTACGAGTTTTTTAATTTTGCTGACCTTTGCATTGCCACTGGAATAGCATAGTATTCTGCTATTATTTTCTAAATGATTTTAGATATTATATTTTTTGGTTTTTCCATAAATAATATTGTGATTTTTATAACATGAGTACATATTGACTTCTGTCAATAATATATTTTCTAATACTGACATTCACTGAAATTCCAGGTATGCTTATAGGTGTTAGTAGGTAGTAGGACTTGACTCCATTACTCCCAGTCACATAAATAAGTTTTATTTTATTATTCCTTTTACATTCTTGTATTAAATACTAAATAACCTTCCTTTATATAGTTATCATTTTAATGCAATGATTGGAAATTAAATATTAACACAAAACACTAATCAATTTTCAAGGCACACGGCTTTATTTTTGCCTTGGACCCCAATGTTTGAAGTTAGCAGGGCTCTTTAAAACTAATGCTTCTAGCATTTCATTGACTCACAGTGAATCCGTCCCTCGATCACCCAGTTAATTTTAACCTTGACCTCCCACAGCTGTACAGCTTTACTTAGACCAAAAAAACTCCCTGCTTCCACCCTTTCTCTCTCTTATGAAGCAATAGTGGAGAGGAAAAACAAAACCCATTCCTTTAAGAAAGATTCCGCCTCCTCTTTTATAAGCAAGCGGCTAATGGTAATTGTGGAGTCTCTACTAAGTCACACACTTTACTACTCAGCATTGGGAGAAGCCGCTGCTGCTGCTGCTGCTGCCGCTGCTGCCACCGCAGCCGCCGCCGCTGCCGGTCTGAGGCTGCAGTGGGTTTCTGTGCAGCACTGCAGAATCCACACCTAGAAGACACACACGTCTACTACCCTGGACACAAGAAAGCCTTGGATCCTCAGCGGGTAAGCAGATCTTTTATCCATTTTGTCCAGAAACTGAGGGAAAGGGAATGATCACGGAAAAGATTGCTCATAGGACATGCCTAAAATGGATTATGTTAATTTGTCTTCCTTTGAGGGGGGGTCTAGATTTGTGACTAGCAAATGCCCTGTATAATAGAGGCTATTGTCTGATATGTGCGCTTACATACTTTTTTTTTTGTTTGCTATTCATAAAAAGGCTAACCTTGATGCATGCAAGGCTTTTCATTTTTTGCTTTTTAAATGCAAGAAAACATCCAGCCACTCCCAATATCTCTCTCGAATACTGCAGATATTTTTAAATGCCAAATAAAATGACAGGCTGAGCATTTTCTAAATATTTTCTCCCCAAAGCCAGGAAACCTTCCCCACGATCCTTTAGGGGTATTTAAAAATCGTAAGGCATGGTTCGATTTTGAGCAGATGGGAGATGGTGGTAGACTAAAATTTCTCTCGCCTTAGTCCAGTGGAGAGAAAAAACGAGGATAAATGAATCACAGTTTGTGCCAAGACAAGATTCATTTTCCACACTTCATATGTGGGAAGAGGAAACTACATTTTAATTAGCACATTTTTAGGGAAGAGGGAGGGGATGAAGATGAGGGGGATGTCGTGAAGTATTTGAGGGGGAAGAGAAGAGTCTGCAGAGGAGGAAGGAAATGGACTGTCGCCAGTGCCTTGGAAACGAAGGGAGATAAGGGTGGGGAATGAAGTTTGTTGTGTGTGTTAGGGTGGGGTTGACCCAGGGGACCATGAATAACCAGAATGGCGCTCAGAGGGGTGTGTTCGCGAGTGGATTCGTGCCCGTGGAAGACATGTGTGCGGGAGGGATGTGCAAGTCGTGGGTGGCAGAGAAAGGTTTGCGTTGCTGAGAGGTTTATTTCGAGAATAGGTTGGGGTGAGAAACGTGTCTGGGCGGCGGGGTGGGCGGCCCAGTGTCACCTGTGGATGGATCCACATCCCTGCAACTGTGTGTTGCAAAGTTTACCCGGCCCGGATGCATTTTGAAGGCTGGCGGTGCCTTCACTTTTCACCTGACCTGAGAGGTCAGCTCTCATAAGGTCACATGGCCAGAGGCCAAAGTGGGGGTGAAGACCCTCGAAGAGTCCAGGTGGAGAAAGATTGAGAGAGCCCCTGCCCTGCCCCTCGGGGGAGATAAGTAGGGGGAGGAGGCGCCCCTACAGGCAACCGCGTTGAGAAGAATATCCAGGCCCCTCCTATGGGGGGCGTGCGGAGGTTGAACCTTCGTAGTGGCCTCCCCCTGAAGACCCAGCAGCCAGTGTGGGGGGCAGAGGATGACCCCGAAAGTAATGGCTCAGCCTTGGGAGTGAAAGGTTCCCTCAGGTTAGGGCGGGCTACATTTATGAGGCGCCCTCCCTCTGGAGCCCTCTTAGTCGGGTTTCCGTTGGGGTCGTTCCCCACTCCGACCCTCAGGGGACGCCGCGGATCCGAGCTGCATAGACGGAGGAGGACGTTGAAGAGTTGCCAGGCGGCCGCCCCGCGGCCCGGCCAGCAGGGCCCCGAGTCCGCCGCTTCACAGACTTGGAGCCAGCGGGCGGGGAGGGGGCCGCAAGGGGCGGGGTCGAGGCTCCGGAGGGGCGCTCGGGGCCGCGAGGGGCGGGGCCTCCTGGAGGCGGGGCAAAGAACGCCCTGTGATTCCGAAGGGCGGGGCCCGCACGCCTGGGGGCTCGAGGGGCGGGACCAGAGGCGCTCGGGGGCTGCGAGGGGCGGGCTTGTAGGGGGCGGAGCCAGGGGCGCTTGGGGGCCTGAGGGCGGGGCTTTAGGAGGCGGGGCCAGGGGACGCTCGGGGGGCGCTCGGCCAGTCCCGCCAGAGCGCGAGCTGCCTGCCAGTAACGGTCGCCAGGGCAAGGGGCGGGAGGGGAAGGAAGGGGGTTTAAATTATAGTTTCAAGAACTGAGAGCGAGAGCTAGAGGCATCGGCGACCCAGGTGTCGCCCCTTCCTGCTGCACAAGGCTCGGTCCCAGGTCCCTCCCTCCTCACGCCCCCTCCCCTTCTGCTCTCCTCTCTGGAGGTTTTCGGCGCTTAGGAGGCGGCGGCGGCGGCGGATCGGGCGGCCGCTGCAGCCCCCGCGGCCGCGGAGAAGGAGGAAGGGCGGCACAAAGCCCGCTGCGCGCTGCGAGGTAATCCTGAGGGGAGAGAAGGCGCCGCCGTTCCGCCCCTCCTCCCGGCGGGGACGGCTGGCGCCCGCGCGGGCTGGGCTGCGGAGACCCTTCCAGGGGGGTCGTGCGTGCGGCGCCGAGGGGACTTCCTATTGGCTGCCCTTGCGGCCTCAGGTGAACCCCTCTCCCGCCGAGCGGCGAGAATGGGAGCTCCCTTGGGCTGGTCCGAGGGGGGTGGACCTGCGGGGGGGCCGTCTCTGGCGCCGCGGGGTGGGCCCAGCTCTCGGGCGTCCCCTGGTTTCCCCCGGGATGGCGGGGAGTTCTAAAAATCCCGAGTTCGCTGAGGCTTCGGGGATCCGGGGCCCTTAAGCTCTGAAGGTGCGCTCCGGGAGGGTGGGAGGTTCCCGCGCTTGGAAAGGTGCAGGTAAGGGAGGGAGTGTTGGTTTGTTTTGTTTTCCTCTTCTAAAAAACTTCTGTTACAAGTTGTAAGTGTTCAACCACCTTTCTCCTCTAATCCGCATCCCCATCCCCCCAACACACACACACATACTCACACACCCCACCCCTGCAAACGTATATACACGTTAGGTTGCGCTTCCTGCCTGGGATGACAAGCAGAGTAGGCAGCAGGTCCCCTTTGCTGATGTTTGGAGCACGTCCATCCTCTTTGGAGGTATGCTAATATAGCTGAGGCAGGACCAGAGAGATAGGTAGAATAAGCCAGGTCTCTATTAAAATGGCACGAATGGCCTCAGGTGAACTTTTTTGTTGTAGAGATTTAATTGCAGGTAGGTGCCTGTTTAAAATGGGAGCGTAAGTAAAACCACTAATTTCTTTGGCACATGTGCTGTTGCAATTAACCTGCTAGAGTAGTATGGAGAGAAATGGAATTTAACTCAACCAAGAGGCTTTGAGTGGGGATTATATGTAAGTTTGGTGAAGGAGTTGATAAGATTCTGGGAGTTGGAACCAGCTACATAAACATGTGTGCACGTTTATGTTAAATTATATGACATTTTAGATTTAACAGTATGAAATGGTTGCTTTTCTTGGAATGGAGTGCATCTACATCATGCCGAGTACGTCTGAATTTTGCCTATAGAAGACTTCTAATGAGGGTGTTGTTAAAGAGAATAAAATGAGTACAGCATAATTTTTCGTTTTTAAATTAAGGTGCTTGACTATTAAAAAATTTGTGTAATTATGGTATGAGACTGACTCAATTATAGGGTTAAGTTACTTTTGGAGCATACATATAAAGTTTTTATATCTAAGTCTCAATTGCATTGTAATTGCACTGTAACTCATTTTCCTTTGCTTAAATTGGGCAGATTAACTTTTCAGAGGAAAGACCAGAAAAAAAATGGCTACTTTTGCCAAATTTAACTCTTCATCTTTGCAAAGAGTTCAGTCTGTGCTGACTCTTAAAATTGACCTCAAGTGCTGGTATGTTGGTAATAGTTGCTTTTAAAGAAAAAAAGGAGTGTATCTATTTTGAATGTTAAACATAATTTAAGAGTTATTGAGATGGTTATTGAGGCATTCAATATGTTGCAGCTTTTTACATGTATATCAGGAAATGTTTGTTGGTAAACATTTGACTTCTGACGGGTGATCATATGACACCTGGGAAATATTTATTTTGCAGGATAGAAGGATTATATTTTCAGAATATAAGTTTTATGTTCTGACAATGAATGAGAAAATTATATTGTATTTGCTATTTCTGACCCCTTTTTTAATAATGTTATACTGGGATGAATGTGAGTTCTGCTCAATGATGTTTAAAGTGTGGATTTGTTCTTTGTCAAACTAGAAAGTCTTTTGAGACTAAGAGGACATAGCATCAGCCCACCTCCTACCACAATCCTAAAACATAGATACAGGGTGGGGCCCAACTTCTGAGGTTGTGAGGCTTCCTGAAGTAGGTCTGTCATGTCTGAGTGTTTTTGTCACACCCAAGCCTATGTAGGTTGTTAGCTGTTTAATCTCTCCTATCTCAAAGCAGTTGGTTAGCAGTACTGAGCAGTACTTATATATATCATCACGGTATAAGAAGCATTTCTATTGAGGGAAGAAATGATACAAAAGCATAGAAACCCGACTCTGAACAAGTTGAATTTGTAGAATGTTGGGGAACAATAATATCAGGACATGAACTGAGTTGTTTATATGTAAAGTGCTTAGAATATAGTCTGGTACTCAGTAAGTGCTTTATGTGTTTATCATCCTCAGTATATAAAATGACATTTTTTTTGAAGGCAGTTATATCATACTACTCAGCAAGTGAAGACTCAGCAAATATTTGTAACAGCCAATATTTATTTGCTCTACCTCTCTGCCAGGCACAGAGTTTTATATGATTTAATTTACTTAATCTTCATGACAATCCACTGACTAAACAGAGCATAGAGAGGTTAGGTATTTTGCCCGAGGCGTACAGCTGCTAGGTGGTGCAGGCTGGTTCTGAACCCAGAGTCTGGCTCAAGAGTGAGCCCGTGTAACTAGTGGGCCCTGCTGCTATTATACTCGTGGTAATAGTTTCAAATCAGTGAAGGGTCTTCACAGTAGCCCCAAGACTTGTTTAGCCACACCCTCCTGTGTTAATACCACCAACAGGTTGTGTTTAAATCTGAAGGGTGGTAATTAATCTGCCTTAAGTAGAATCACCTTTTGACTTTGGAAGAGGATTCTGTTTTGATTCACACAACATATGTTTAGGTAGGATGCTAGAATTTGAGCTGCAGTATGTTATCTTTTAAATTATTGAAGATATTAAAGTCTTTTTTTCTTTTTTAAGCTTGCTGGGTATGTAGGGCTCCAACTGGCCCAGTGGGCACTAACACCTTTTGGAGATATTCTGGTTCTGCACTAAATCAGTAGGCTTGATCTTCTGATTACCAATACCATATCAGCCTGAGATGGATGTTAACTTAAGTTTGTTTTAAATTCCACCTGAGTTGCCTCTTAAAATTAGCCTTAAGTGAAAAGATGTAACTTGTAGCTTATACTTTGTCACTCACATGCCTCAAGGAAGTGTGCTGCTGCTTCACCAGTGTAGTTGATAGGTCAAGCAAATTAATTGTAACCTAAATTAGGAGCTATTTTAAGTAATGTTTAGAATTATTATTGTAGAGAGCTGATATGTCTTTTGTTGACAATTTAGTGAAATGTAATGTTAGGAAAAAATGTTTAAAAACAAGCATACATTGACTGAGGAAAGCTCAAGCTGTATTGAAGACACAGGTTACCAATCTGTTTCTCACTCTAAATAAACGCTAATTTTTTTTGCTCTAATTAATATTCAGTGCTGTTTCAGATTCCTTCAGAAATGTTAAATATGTAGAGTTTGAATAGAAAAAATTTTAAATATCTAATCAAAAGTGCTGTCCTTCCTTTTAATTATAGACACCCTATTTGAAATTAATAGAGCAGTCATAGACTGTCATGTCATTGAGATTCAAAATGAGTGCTCTAGTACTTTATTTCATGTCTTCTATGTTAATACTTTATCATTTGATCTTGGGGTCCATGCCACAGTATTTATAGATGATATTGTTATGAGGTCTTTCGGGTTCCGCCAGTGACTACATTCTCTTGGCCAAAAGCCAAGAAGATCTCAAATTTTTTCTGTAATGAGTTGTATATATTAAGAATTTTCTCTAAATCATACAGGTTAGAAATCTTTCATTGTGGCTTGAAAGAAAAAATGTCTGTTATCCCTTATATATAATAATTAGATGAATTTAGTTATTTTTTTCTTCTAGCAGTAGCTAGTTATGGACACATGTGCGTGTAACCACACTACTTGGGGGATACCCTTCTTTTCAGGTAAAGTTAAAAGTTGTTCACCTGGCTTCATGCGATAAATATTTGAGTACCAACAGTATGCATAGAACGACAACTTTAATTGAAAATTAACTGAAAGTGTTGGAGGAAAGAAAGGTTTGTGGACTTTTTGTTTATTTATTTCATGTGTATTTTAATAATGTTGATCTTTTATATCTGGACAAGTCTCAAAGTTCAAAGTTAAGTTAACTGCGCAGTTGAAAACATTTGAATGTTAAGACAGTACGGTTTAACTTTCCCTGAAGCCTTAGATGATAGCTTAGATAATGAGAATTAGATCTCTTGTTTCCTTAAACTATTGGGTATCTTTGAAAAGCTGCATTAATAAACTCTTTCAAGTTTCTAGGACATTACTTACTACACTGAAGGAGCAATTTAATGAAGAGTATCCTAGAAACCTTAAAGAATGAATGTGGCTTTCAGTGTTGTCTAGCATAACCCAAAAAGTAGTAGCAAAGGTATAAAATGGATGAAACCCATCTTTGGTATTAAAAGGCTTACCATTCCTGTAAATTTCCTTCATGAAAGATAGTGTAGACTAGTTTTTATGCCAAAGTGGAACTGTTATTGTAAAAGGTGTATAGGCTTTGACACATAGTTCTATCTTTCCAATGAGTTTAGATCTAAATTGAGCTTTTACCTGATGTCACACTGATCCAAATTGTCACCATATACTTTACATTTACTTTTTTTTTTTAAAGTTGGCTTTAGTTAAAGCTTAATTGGAAATGGTAAAACTCCCTGATATAAGTTGAACTTTGAAACCTCTTTGTTTCAAATTGCCCGAAACTGGGCCTGAGGATATTGGTGTATGGGCAGTACATTAACTAGTATTTAAGATTGCTGCCTCCTCAAACAAGGCTGCAGTTTGAACCTCAGGTTATGAGCTCACTTTTTCTGCAGTTAGGCATACATGATTTCCATAGGATAAAAATTTCCCTCAACTGGCCAGCCTGGGGGTAAAAACACTTTTTAGATACTTAAGGGCAATAACGACATAATATTCTACCAGTGTCTCAAGAAGTATATTATGTATGTAAATAAAACAATAAAAAAAATTAATGCTCACAATGTGCATTAAGGCAAGCAACGGATTAAGCAAAATGAAAATCCAACTCCAAGTAATATATATGAAATTATTTTATTCTTTTTGCTAACTCTCCTACCCCTTTAAATTTATTCTTGTAAATTTTTCACTCTCCCATCCCCTACCAAGGAAGTGCTCACTCCATGGATGAAAGAGGAAAGGACAGTGCAGGTGTGAGTTCAGGAGCCTGTTTAATTCAGTTCCCATGGCTGTTGTTGGTTGCCTGCTAGAGGAGCTGGAATTCCAACAATGTAGAAAGCAATCAGGTTGGAGAAGTGCTGAGTTTTTCAGTCTCTTGGGGACTTGGTGTATGCCTTTAATTTGTCACCATCAGCACTGTTTCTGTGAAGTTCTTCCACAATGGCTCAGCCCATCCTGTGCAAGGACAGCATTTCCTTTTTCCTTTTCCATACAATATTCTCATCCTGTCATCTTTTGATTGATCTGCTGGAATGACTAAATGTCGTAGCAAAAAGTTAGGTTTATTCGATATCCTCATGGAGAAGTTAATTGGGCTTACTTGGTATGTCTAAAGAAGTATATTTTGGGATCACGGCCTTCCCAGGGACTCTTTAAGAATGCTGTACTTTTAATCCTTCAGAAATTAGAGCCAGCAACTGTTAGCTGCATTGTCACTTCTAATCTCATTTGTCTTATTAGTACATAAGAAAAAGATTCTGTAAGGTCAGCCTTTTAATATCTAAGGAAGTGGTTGGGGAAGGGTGATGGTCAGAGCTCAAGTGGTTTTGTGAATGAGCTTAACTGTGTATGATGAATGGCACAGATGAGAGATGAAAGAGGGAAAGAGATTAGCAATGAAGTTGATATATTGGTCTTATTCCTTATCCCCATTTCCAACATGCTTTATTTTTTTGTTTTTAACTTTAGAACAGTGTTCCTCTTACCATGCCTTCCTCCTGTGACTTTTATTGCCAGGCCTGAGTTATTTCTCCTAGAGAAAGGTGGAATTTTTAAGGTGATTCCTATCTGATTGCTGAAAAGTTTGCCCTTCAACTGGAGGTTGCACTAAAAGGAATTTCCTTCCATCTCTCTCCACAATTGTCTGCTTTCTTTTTTTTTCCCTGAGGGAGATTAGCCCTGAGCTAACATCTTTGCCAGTCTCCCTCTATTTTGTATGTGGGTTGCCGCCACAGCATGGCTGACAGTGGTGTAGGTCTGCTCTGGGGATCAAACCTGTGGAGCACTCCAAACTTAACCACTATGCCACTGGGGCGGCCTCAACTGTCTGCTTTTTATTTTTTATTTTGTTTTATTTTTTTGTGAGGAAGATCAGCCCTGAGCTAACATCCATGCTAATCCTCCTCTTTTTGCTGAGGAAGACTGGCTCTGAGCTAACATCTATCGCCAATCCTCCTCCTCCTTTTTTTCCCCCAAAGCCCCACTAGATAGTTGTATGTCATAGTTGCACATCCTTCTAGTTGCTGTATGTGGGATGCGGCCTCAGCATGGCCGGAGAAGCGGTGCGTCGGTGCGCGCCCGGGATCCAAACCCGGGCCGCCAGTAGTGGAGTGTGCGCACTTAACCACTAAGCCACGAGGCTGGCCTGTCTGCTTTTTAAATTTCAAAAAAAGATCTCTGAAACAGAAACGTGAGAAACCTTACTCATCACGTAATAGTTGGGAGCCATTATGTATTAAAGTAAAATACATATCATTAATGAATCAGAGATCCATAAGATTTTAAACACTTTCTTTTTTTTCAAAAGTAGATCTACAGTAATTTTGTATTAGGATGTTTGATTCTTTTTAAGTGGGTATCAAAAATTATTTTCAACCAAAAAATGTTGAA
The DNA here is from genome assembly GCF_020826845.1 of Diceros bicornis minor. Taxonomy (NCBI): domain Eukaryota; kingdom Metazoa; phylum Chordata; class Mammalia; order Perissodactyla; family Rhinocerotidae; genus Diceros; species Diceros bicornis. Next base: position 73,847,227 of record NC_080745.1, read on the forward strand.
AGTAATATGAGAGTAATACATTTTTCATTAGTCTTTTTTTTTTTTTTTTGGTGAGGAAGATTAGTTTTGAGTTAACATCCCTTGCCAGTCCTCCTCTTTTTGCTGAGGAAGACTGGCTCTTGGCTAACATCTGTGCCCATCTTCCTCCACTTTATATGTGGGACGCCTTCCACAGCATGCCTTGGTAAGCAATGTGTAGGTCCTCACCCGGGATCCGAACCCACGAACCCCAGGCCGCTGAAGTGGAGCACACACACTTAACCACTACACCACCGGGCCAGCCCCATCATTAGTCTTAATGAATGTTGATAATGACAAAATCATAGTTCTCTAAACACTTTGCTATCATTAAATACCCTAATGAAATAGTTGATAGATGGACAGGGATTTGGTCATCAGCCACTGAAAGGCTGTCACCTCTATAGCAAAATGTAATAAGGAAGGAACATTTTATCACACAATAAGAACAGTGTTTCTGGTTGACATAGTAAAGGCTCTGAGAAGCTGGTTACTTGGTAATCGTTTGAGTTAGGTGATTTTATATTATGTTTGATGTTTTGTAATCTGAACTTCCCTGGGCTCTTTAAAAGTGTCTAGTTGGACCATCAGCTATTGATAAATGCATTTCTGGAGGGATTGTGACTCTCAGTTAAGTGCTTTGAAGAGAGAATTCCTGCTTTGTATCACACCTGAATGTCACAGAACGTGCTTCTTGGTGCTTGTTTAATTTGGGCTCAAAAGGAAGAGGGCCGTCTACTGAATGGCCAGCATCAAGTTGATCAGCCCTAAGTTTTTCTTGTGGAACTCTCAGCTGGCTGCTGGAGAAATCAGACTCAGCTTCATTGAAGGATTTGACAGGATCTTAGTACCACGTGGAATTGTTGCTTGCTTAGTTTTAATTATGCTTCCCAGCAGGAGGCCTAAATTCATGATGAAGACCTAATTCACCACTAGTTGGAATGCATGGGAAAGGAGAACATTTAAGAAGTTGTTGAGACTTTATATCAAAAAATAATTGAGCAATGGTGAAATCATTAAAAGTGGTAAAGAAAATTATTTAATAAGGCATGTTTCATTAGTTCTGGTTATTGAGGGCATCTGCAGACAATGATGTCATTGTTTAAAATTTGGGCTTAAAATCATCAAACATCATTTGCTTAACTGGAGGTAAGGGTTTTAAAAGTACTTGAATACTTTCATTTTTTTTTTTTTCTCTTACCCTTTTTCTCTGTCTCGGTTTTGAAGGCAGTGATTCCTACTTGAGTGAATTCACTGTTTCAAAGTGGATTTTTTTGTTTTGGTTTATTCAGGTGGCCTCCTGTTTTTTGATTTTTGTCAAGTTTTTCCTAACTTCCAGAAACTGCCTGTGGTAGTAGCTATGGGTAGAACTGGAGGTAGGAGAACCAGTTATAGGTCAGTGAAGGTTGTGATACCTCGAATAGGCCTGTCAGAGCCAGACAAGAAAGAACTGATAATATGAATTGAGAGGAAGCTTTGAAATTGTTATAAGACTATCTTTGTTGTTATATATCTATTATATATAATTACTTAATCAGTAACTAATTCTCTCAGCCCTTAAAACCTGTCAAGGATCATGTTAAGTACTTTACATAAATTATCTGAAGTTTAGTTAAGTAACTTGCCCAAGATCATACAGTTAATAAGTGCCAGAGCCAAGATTTGAGCCCAGGGCTAATTCCTTTAAACGCTATGCTATGTTGCTGATTTATTTAAGCGCATTCTTGTTGATGACTGCACAAAAGACTTTGACCAAAATTAGAATGATATTTCTGCTTTGCTGGAAAATATTGGTGGTTTTTTCTTTTTTTATAAGAGGGCAATGAAATGGGTAAATAGAATTGAGATTTCACTAGAATCAGGAAGTATCTGTGAGATGGACCTTCAAATATTTGCTATTTGGTTTTATCTATAATGTTCATTTCTTTGTTCCTTTTGCTATATCATTTATTAATTTAAAACCACAAGAAAAGTGTATTATTGAAACATTGAAGTGAATTTTCACATTGCTTAAAATATGTTACTTCATGGGAGGAGGGGTTGAATTACTGAAGGGTTTTATGCCGGGTTTTTTGGAGGTGGGGTGGGGATTTGTTAGTTGTCTTTCTATATTTTTCTTGCTCCTAAATATTTTTAGGTAGTAGTACTTTTTGATATGGCAGTAATATCCCATGTCCACAGCATGGTAAAATTCAACAATGTGGCAGTCTGAGGTCCTGGTGGAACTTCAACTTCTTGTGCACACCAAGTATGCTCTGTAGACCAAATGAGTCCCCTACTCATATATACACACATACATATTCTAATACTTTTGAATGCATGTATCCTCTCCGTTAAGAGAGATTTAATACCTAACTACTATCTGAATGTGTTTTGGGTTTCTTTTTCCCTGAGGAAGATTCACCCTGAGCTAACATCTGTTGCCAGTCTTTCTCTATTTTGTGTGTGAGCTGCCATCACAGCATGGCCACTGATAGACGAGTGGTGTAGCTCCACGCCTGGGAACCGAACCCTGACTGCTGAAGTAGAGTGCGCCAAACTTAACCACTAGGCCACCAGGGCTGGCCCATGTTTTTGCTTTTTTAAAACATATTTTGACCTTAAAAGGCATCCTTATTATTTTAAAAGGTTGGAAATCATTGTTTTGGTATAACCAAAAGCTTCTAAAATTGCAGTTCAGTGATGGTGGTGCTGTATATTCTAAACCCAATCACTGTTTTAGGGCTTCTGACTCTTCCCCTTCAGATATGAGAGAATTATGCTTTACCTTCCAGAAAACCCCCGTAGAAATATCAATTACATAACTCCTTGGGATTCTGACTGTTTTCCAGTCAAACATAGACAAGGTGAGCAACAACTGAGATGATAATACAAAAGATGTTACTTGCCAGTGTGTGATGAATGCTAAATGACAGGTACAGATAACAAATGCCATAGGTCGTCTGGTCAAGGAAAGAGTACCATAGATGGAGTGGTCAGAAAAAGATCCCCAGGAAAGAGGAACAAGGGTGAGCCTTAAAAGCCAGGGTAGGATTTCACTAGGTACAGGCAATGGAAAGGATTTTAGCGAGAGATTACTGTCCATGAACATAATTCTTTTTCTGTAGCATGATGGGGGATAGTTTGTATCAGTGATTCACAATCTTTTCCCACTGTAAGGCACTCGAAGGCTACAACGTACTCTCGTCAGTAACAGTGCCAAGGATGCATCTCCCTAGGAGGTATATTAGGATATTATGGGAGGGGTGATGGTGGTGAAGATCATCTAGATTTTAACATTGTTCCCTCTGAACCCCGCATGAAAATGACTGGTTCATAGAAAAATCCTTATACTGCTGTTTTGAAGCTAGTAATGATTAGGAAAGTTGGTACTTGCAAAAAGAGTTTAGAAATCCTCATTGTTTTCAACACTGGACAAGAAAAGCCTCCTTTGGGAAGAGGTGTACTTTTTAAAAAAATAATTTTTTTATTGATGTCATAATAGTTTATAACATTGTGAGATTCCAGTTGTACATTATTGTCAGTCACCATGTAAATGTGCCCTTTCACCTCTTGTCCCACCCCCCAGCTCCTTTCCCCCCGGTAACCACCAAACTGTTCTCTCTGTCCGTGTGTTAGTTTATATTCCACATATGAGTGAAGTCATACAGTGTTTGTCTTTCTCTGTCTGGCTTATTTCACTTAACATAATACCCTTCAGGTCCATCCATGTTGTTGCAAATGGGACGATTTTGTCTTTTTTTATGACTGAGCAGTATTCCATTGTATATACATACCACATCCTCTTTATCCAGTCATCTGTTAATGGACACGTGGGTTGCTTCCACTTCTTGGCTATAGTGAATAATGCTGCAATGAACATAGGGGTGCATAAGCCTCTTTGGATTGTTGATTTCAAGTTCTTTGGATAAATACCCAGACGTGGGATAGCTGGATCATAAGGTATTTCTAGTTTTTAATTTTTTGAGTAATCTCCATACTGTTTTCCATAGAGGCTGCACCAGTTTGGATTTCCACCAGCAGTGAATGAGGGTTCCCTTTTCACCACCTCCTCTCCAACATTTGTTATGTTTTGTCTTGGTGATTATAGTCATTCTCACGGATGTAAGGTGATGTCTCATTGTAGTTTTGGTTTGCATTTCCCTGATGATTAGTGATGTTGAACATCTTTTCATATGCCTATTGGCCATCTGTATACATTCCTTGGAAAAAATGTCTGTTCATATCCTCTGCCCATTTTTTGATCAGGCTATTTGTTTTTTTGTTCAGTTGTGTGAGTTCTTTATATATTATGGAGATTAACCCCCTTTGGATATATGATTTGCAAATATCTTCTCCTAGCTGGTGGGTTGTCTTTTCATTTTGATCCTGGTTTCCTTTGCCTTACAGAAGCTCTTTAGTCTAATGAAGTCCTACTTGTTTATTTTTTCTTTTGTTTCCCTTATCCGAGTAGACTTGGAATTTGAAAAGTTCCAAGAGGTGTACATTTTTTAAAAATCTGAATTTGTCCATCATTTACTTTATTTGCTGAATGCTATGGTATAGTTCTGTTGACGGCCCTGTTGTAACTTTTAAATCTAATGTGTGGTTAGATAGAGTTGTTGATATTATGAGGTATAATCATTTCCACTTAATTTTTGTAAATAACATTGTCTGTTTTGGATTTTAGAGGATTTGTTCCAAACTGTCTGAATTCCCTTAGATTTGGTAATGCTTCTCACTTACTATTTGAAAAATACTTAGTGTAACTATTCAAGATATTTTGCAAGTCACTTTATTTCTTTTTTACTTTAGTTTTCTTGTATATAAAATAAGTGAGAGGTTGGGATAGATCATTTTAAGATCCATTTAGTTTGAAGATGCTGTGATTGTATTTACAAAGATGGTGAATTCACCAGTTAGTGGTTTTAGTTGGAAGGTGGCCAAGAAACCTATGATTGTGCTGTGTGAAGATCCTGGGAGTGGATCTAATAGAAGACCAAGACCATGAAAGTCTTTGGCTCTGTGTATATCTGGCAATTGAGAAAAGGGCATCATCTCTCTAGGAACTTGTCAAATCCCAGTTTATTTCAGTTCTCCAGAAGCTAAGGGCCCTTGGCAGTGGACAATGGACAGATTCTTTTCAAAAACAATGAAATGAGCAAGGATAGCAATTTTTCCTAAAGCAGACTGTAGAAACATTGTGGCATATTTTTCTAGAAGCGATGCTTTCCATTCTTATCCCAACTTTATTATGTTTATTATATTAGTTCCTCATAAATATTTCTCTGACTGCTGTCTAACTCTTCTTGGCTTTTCTGAGCAGCTTTATGCTTCTGTTCATTTTATGCAGTCAACAAGGTATTTATTGAGCACTTATTATGTGCCAGGTCCTGTTCTAAGTGCTGGAAATTCAGCAGTAAGACAGACAAACCCTCCTGCCCTAATGGAGTTTATATTCTTGGCAGTAAATAGAAACAAATGAGTAAATTATATGTTGTGTTAGTGTAAACGTTATGGAGAAATATAGAGCAGGGAAGGAAGATAAAGGGAGTGTTTGGAGGTAATGGCAAATTTAAATAGAATGGCCAGGTGAAGTCCTTACTGAGAAGATGATGTGTGAGCAAAGACTTGAAGAAGGTAAGGGAGCATGTATATGATATCAAGCAGAAGATCGTAGCAGGTCGAGGGAACAACAAGCTGAAAGGCCCCGAGGCCCAAGAGTGTCTGGCATGGGTGGAATAGAATGAGGGAAGGATGTTGGGAAGCCACTGGATGACTTTGACCAGAGGTGGAGCGTTATCTAACATATGGTTTGAAAGGATTATTTTGGCTGTATTTTGAGACTAGACCATAGTGGTGCAGTAGTCTTGGTGAGAGATGATGTATCTGGTAGAGGTGGTGAAATTTGATTGGATTCTGAATGTATTTGGAAGATAAAGTCAACAGGATTTACTAACTGGGATGTGGGGTATATGTGAGAGAGAGGAGTCAAACTTGACACCAGTGTTTTGGGCCTACGCAAAAGTTTGCGGGAGGAACGAGTTTGGGGAGTGGGAGAGAATAGGTATTCAGTTTGAGACATGTTAAGTTTGAAATGTCTATTAGACATCTGTTTGGAGTAGGAAGTTGCTATGAGTGGAGATCAGTGCATAGTTTTTGGCAGACTATATAAACTTGAGAGTTGTCATTATTTTCCTCTTTCATTTTTTAATATTTGCATATTTAATCCCTTTGATGACGAGAATAAACTTTGCTCTAGTAAGGTTTTGATGTATTGCTATACATTTTAATGCTTCAAAGGGTTTAATCTATCTTGTAAAACCTTGGATTTATTTTAACTTTTAAGGACACTGGGTCCCAATGGAAATCTTTTTCTCTAGGGGTAGAACAATTTGCTTTTAATCAAAATGTGAAAATAAAAATAATGTTGTTACTGCCCTTTAAAAATGTGTATGTGAATGTAAAATGGAACAGTTTGGCTCTTCCTCAAAAAGTTAGTATGGTTTAATGGTTAGAAATGGTAACACATAGATACTATTATGACCCAACAATTCTACTCTTAGGTGTGTATTTAAGAGAATTGAAAACATATGTTCACACAAAAAACTTGTACACCAGTGTTCAGAGCAGCATTATTTATAGAGGCCGAAAAATGGAAACAGTTCAAATGTGTATCAACTGATTAATGGATAAAGAAATGTGGTATATCTGTGCAATGGAATATTATCCAATCATAAAAAGGAATGAAGTATTGATACCTTCTATAATATGGATGAACCTTGAAAGCACTATGCTAAGTGAAAGAAGCCAGACACAAAAGGCCACATATTATGATTTCATTTATATGACATTTACAGAATACGTGTATCTAGAGAGACAGCATATTAATATTTAAAACACAAATATAACATGGAGAAAGCAGATTAATGGTTGCCAGGGCTGAGGGTAGGGGAAATAGGGTGTGACTGCTTAATGGGGACCTAGTTTCCCTTTGGGGTGATGAAAAAGTTCTAGAACTAGATAGTGTTGATGGTTGGACAACATTGTGAATATACTAAAAACCACTGAATTGTATAGTCTAAGAGAGTGAATTTTATGGTATGTAAATTATATCTCAATTTTAAAAAAAGATACTAGGAAAAAAAAGATGATGCACTCCTATGTACACAAGAAGAACTAAAACAACTTATGTGGACTCTATTTCTAAAATAGAACTGGTTTTCCTGGTGAATTACCACACTAAGCCTGATTTAGCTTGGTTTGCTTCAGGAGGCAGAGTTAAGATACTTAGATCATTCAGGTAGAAATCAGGAGGCAGTTTGTGATCCTATCCTTGGCAAGTCATGGGTGAGTCTATTTTTTTTTTTTTTTTAAATACCCAATTTCATGGAGATGACCTAGATAAGCAAAAGAAGGCTCTATGATTATCATTTTGGTGGGTTTCAGAGAGTAGGTTTATAAACCGATTTATAAATAGGTTATTAGGTCTTGAGTCAATAAAGATGCTTTAATTTTTTTCTCTATGCATATAATTAAAAAATATGGAGAACTCAATTCCCAACAATTTTTTTTAGCCAACCCAAGATGATATTTACCTTCTTAAAAACATTATCATCATCAAATAATTGCCTGTTGAGGAAGTACATGAAAGGATTACGTTTCTTTCATGTACCACTTACCCTGAAGTTGTTTTTTTATTAAGGTATAATTTGCATACCATAAAATCTGCCCCCTAATTTTATTATGAATATATATGTATATATTCCTTTATTAGAATGAAAACTTCTGGAGAACAGAGGTGCATATTGTTCGGATGGCTTGATATGTTTTCAGCATTTTAAGGGAAGCATATGTGAACCAGACCAGAGAACTGTAGTGGGGAAGATAGACACTTATGTAACTGACGCCAGCACCAGCCTGAGAGCTATGCTGTAGCAACGATTTAAAGAGGACGTGCAGGTGGGCACAGAGAAGGGAAATGTTGATCCCACTGGGGAGAAACAGTTCATGGAGGAGGAATGCGTTTGAGTTGAGCTTTAGAGGATCTCTCAAATGTTGAAGAGAAGAGTAAATTACAGACCAAGATGATAGAATATGGAAAGGCATGTAGGTCTGTGGGATGGATGTGGTGGGAGAGGAAGCAGGAAAGCTAAGTTGAGAGTATCAGATCAGATCATGAAGGCCTTGGGTGCTTTTTTAAGAAATTTAGATTTTATTCTGTGGCACTTATTTTAGCTGATGAGAGGCATAATCAGATATGTCTGAGATTTGGTGGTATGAAGAATGTTGTGATGGAGAGAGTGTTGGCAAAGAGACAAGTTAGGAGGCATTTAGAGATAAGCAAACGGACTAAAGGCAATGTCTTTGAGATTAGAAAGAGGGGAATAGGACATTTTGGAGGCAAAAATCCATACAACTTGCTGAACACTGCAGAGGTTGAAGGAACGTTTGATCACCAGGGGTAGAAATTTAAATGTAGCATTTTACTCCATTTCCAATATTCTAATTTATGACAAGGGAACATACACCTGTACTGCTAGAAATTGGGTTGATTCCGCAAGTCTTGAAGTTATTGTTTCCTTACTATACATAAAAGACTTTAGAAACTTAATTATTTCTAATTTTCTTTAATTTTTACTGCTTGTCATCTATTACCCAATTGTCCAGTCTTTGGATTTGTTTTCATTTGTGCATTTGGAAATGGTTGAATAGTCATCATTTTGGCTAAAGAATAGTCTTTTCATTTACAAATGAAACTGCCTTCCTATGCTGTGTTTTTGTGTTTCATTTTAAGCTTTTATGTAATGGAATAAAAAAAAAAAGAATTAAAGGCATTGGGCATTGCAATATCAAGGATTGCAAGCTGTCATTACAGGAAGTCATTGTGCCATCTTGAAGTTTCCCCTTAGTGACATTTAGTGGTTTATTTTGGAACTTAAGAAGTAAACATATGGTAGCACCTATACCAAACAATTAGAAATGTCAAAAGAAGTACATGCAAAATCTTTTTTTTTGCTGTGTAAATTTAGTGGAGAATGCAATCCAGTGAGACTTTTTGTATATTCGTGTAATGAAACAACTAATATAAGATTTAGCTCTTCTGGTGTTTCTCCTAGCTTATTTTTCAGGCATGATTGGCTATTTTTGTTTGTTTGCTTATAGCTTCCTTTAATAAGACGTGTAACAGAGAGGATGTTATATTAGGACGTAGTGATTTTATAAGTGGGTAGAAGAAAATACCAGATTTGACAGAACTAACTTCTAAAATATTGCAGTGTAAAACTTGCTTTCATGTTTAAACATAGTATTAAATAATGTTTACAATAACTTATTCAAAAGCAACTCAATAAAATTAAAAATACTTCATGGACATAAAATACAATGAAAAATTTAAAAATCAGAAGAGTAAATAGCACTCTCACTGTATTTTTTAAAAGCAAGAATGATTTTATTAACTTAGTTTGTAAGGTAAACTTACTATTTGAGCCATATTTTTATACAATCAATTTCATTTTTAAATACCTGAAATTAATTTTTGAATAAGAAATATAAGGACATGTAACAAAATCCAAAAGGCACAAAAGGGTATATAGTCACTCTATCCCCAAACCACTCAGGTCTCCTCCTTTCTTGTATATTATTCCAGAGATATTTTTCATTGTTTCATTTTAAATTCCTGAATCAAGACTTTGCCTGCCTACACCTTGTGGATGAATCACTGTGTAAGAAATATAGGTTTAGGCTCAGAACCATCTGGGGAAATAGCCAGCCCCCTTCTTCTCCTAGATGTGGTTTCCAGATCCATTGTCTCTTTTTATTAAAGAGGGTGCTTTCCTAGCTTCGCCTCCACCTAAGGCAGAGGTGTGGAAAGTGGAAGGTGGTAATTGTAATCATCTTTCACTCATATTTTACCCTAGGTAATGACAAATAACTTTTATGAAATGATACATGCTAGCAAAGCAAATTCCAGTTGAGAAGTGCTCCCACAGAAAAACATCCTCTAGTAGGGAAGGCAAAGAAGGTGTCAGGAATGGTCAGCCTTTACCATCTTTGTGCATCTACCCTGTTAGGCCAGCTGAAACGGGACCTCTTCTAAAACTTTACTTTTAATTTTTAGTACTTGGCGTTATTTTGTTGCCTCTGCCTTTGGCCACCCACCAGGATATGATTTTCTCCCAAGCCATGGGATTACCTTACTCTAAATTTACTATTGCTAGACTTGATTTCTTTTCTTCTTTTGGATGGTATTTGATAGAATGTCATTCCTATACAGGTACCATAAATAATAGTCTTGGGGCTGGCCCAATGGCGCAAGCAGTTAAGTGTGTGCGCTCTGCTGTGGTGGCCTGGGTTTCGCGGGTTCGGATCCCGGCCGCACACCGACACACCGCTTGTCAATCCATGCTGTGGCGGCGTCCCATATAAAGTAGAGGAAGATGGGCATGGATGTTAGCTTAGGCCCAATCCTCCTCAGCAAAAAGAGGAGGATTGGTAGCAGATGTTAGCTCAGGGCTGATCTTCCTCACAAAAGAAAAGAATAAATAATAGTCTTTTTGGGGAGGAGGGAGTCTTTTTTAAAAAGTTTCCAATATGTTTTTTATTTTTGTATCAGTCATCTTTTATTGGGCATTAATTCTCAATTACGATATGAAAGGATTCAATGATCGAGTTCCTCAAGGAGGAGTACAGGGCAAAGAAGGTCATGGTCAGGAAGGCAGAGTGCACCCTGTACACTGGGCCCTCTTCAGTGGTACTTACATAGCTGCTCATGTTTGAGTTCCTTGTAAGAAAGGCAGTATGTAGTTGAAAAGCACGTAAACTGCCAGCACCATAGAAACCCCAACGATGCTCCCTTTCTTCATCTTGACATATTTGTTGTAATACTGGTGGTAACCTCTTTGAAACACTCCAACGATGCCTTTAGGGACAAAATCCCACATCAGTATTGAGCTTGGCAGCTCCCCTATTTTCGCATTCATGGGTTTCTTCTCCTTCACTGGTACTACTGATGCCATTTTGGAGTCCTGGGTGTCTGCTGTGGTACTTTTTATTGTGGTAAAATGTGTATAACATAAAATTTATTGTCTTAGCAACTTTTAAGTGTACAGTTTATTGGTATTAAATACATTCATAATATTGTGTAACCACCACCACCATCCATTTCTAGAATCCTTCATCTTGTAACACTGAAACTCTATACCTACTAAACAGTAACTCCCCACCTCCATTCCTATATTCTTAGATCAAAAAAAATTGTTTTAAGATCAAGGTTTCAGGTGATAGAAAATCTGTTATTCCTATACCTAATTAAGATTGTAATTTGAAACTCTCTGTACAGGTCTGTATTATGCAGTAAAGGCTATGATTGATGTATAGGCCCCTGGAGTTGAGACAAGGAGTGCAGAACCTGTAGCCTTCGACCCATACTTTTAAGTGAAGAACCATGGCCTCATTATAATTGGAAGGGACCACACCTTTCAGCTGTGCAAATTCTGTGTTGGTAGGTCGGAGAGGGAATTTGATAATTATGGGAGAAGTGAGAAGCTGCAAAGTGGTGTTAGCTGACCTCTGCCTCCATGACCCAATAAAAAGGAAGTTTCCCCAGTAATGGAAGTAGGGGATCCCCAGGTTTGCAAGTCTCTTTGGATGCTAAAATTCTGCCTTTGTGTGCTTCATTTAGGCTTTCTATTATATGAGTGGAAGTGAGAATTCTCTGTAAACTTTAAAGTTTTCAGAGGCAAATGGGAGTAAGAGGGATGAAATTTAGGCTCATAAAATTTTGGAAACCTCCACCTCATTTTATGGATGATGGGCCTGTTCTGGTAGAGTGAGGTGACATGTTCGAGGTAAGTAACATCATCTAGATTCACGACTGTGGTTCCTGACTCTTGGTCCAGTGCTTTTCCTGTGATAATGTGCTTTTATCACATTATCAGTCATCTTAACCCATTCATACAATTCTGGGGTGAGGGAGTTCACCAGAATTCCACTTGACCTTCCCCTAGAGCAGGGTTTGGACAGCATGAGAGACTTTGAGCTCTTAGGGATTTGAAGCTGCTTGTCTAGAAATAGTTGGTACCTGTCTTTGTTTTTGTTTTTTCAATCTTTCATTGAATAAGGGAAAGTTTTGTGAAGAAATTTTTAAGAAAATCTGGAATGTGTTATGAACTTTCTTGTTGTCTTGACAAAAAGCTATGCTGATCTGTATATTGTTCCAGTTTGAGCACGCTCACCACTGAAGCAAGTCATATACATGGTAAATGTTTCTGACATGTGTAGGAGCCTTATATTGAAAATTCAAACTAGATGTATCTGGCTGCCTTGCCTTTTTTTTTTCCTTTTGGAAAGAATGTATTTAAATGAGAAACAGTTCCACTCTCCAGTGAAAAGATTTAGGTCGTTTGTTTGAGTAAAATAGATTATAGGACTTATGGCCTCATTTTTTTTCATTATTTTCAACTAAGTGGGTCATTACATAAGGCACAGTGAGGGAAGAAATCTGTCATATTAGAATGTTAAATCCAATTTTGTGATTAAACTCATTATCAATAGGATTTTTAGCCATCAAGAATGCATTTTATTTATGTTGCATCATGTCAAGGATTTTGAATGGAATCTGTCAGATTTGTTTTTATTTTTTTCATGTATTTGCTGTGGCATTTGGTTTCATGATAACAATTTCAGAAGGCAATTTTCAAGTAGCCTGGTCCTTTCAAAATAAGGCCTTCAATAACACATTCTTCTGAGGGACTGAAAAGATTTATTATTATGATTTAGGTCTAAATAAAATATAATTGCTTTTGATTTTACTAGGAGTATAAAAGATGTCTTTCGATTTATTTTTGAATCAATTTTATAGGAATAGGTACAAGGTTGAGTTATTTACTGGAGAACTTTAAATTCAGGGTTTTAGTAAGTTGAGTTAAACTGCTTGGACACTAGCTGTGTTTCCTGGTGACAGTATTTGTATTTAAAACCTTGTAGGTTGGGGCCAGTCCCGTGGCCTAGTGGTTAAGTTTGGCACGCTCCGCTTGAGCGACCTGGGTTTGGTTCCCAGGCGTGGACCTACACCACTCGTTAGTGGCCATGCTGTGGTGGTGACCCACATACAAAATAGAGGAAGATTGGCACAGGTGTTAACTCAAGGCAGATCTTCCTCAAGCAAAAAGAGGAAGATTGGCAACAGATGTTAGCTCAGGGAAAATCTTCCTCAGCAAAAAAAACAAAAAAATAAATATAAATAAAAATAAAGTAGAAGATATTAAAAGAAAACCTTGTAGGTCAATTTTATGAAAACCATGTAATATTTTTTTAAATTTAATTATTGACTTTTTTAAAGCTTCTATTGCTGCTTTTTCCTGAGATTTTGTTCTATAGAGAATAAAATGTTGATTAAGTAGAAACTTTAATTACCTGAAATTCCTGTGTCCTCTACTTTAAGAGAGAGGACCAAATGATTAATAAAAATGGGTTATGTTAAAAACTCTCAATAAAATAGGTATAGATGAAAAGTACTTAACATAATAAAAGCCATTTATCATAAACCCACAGTCAACATCATACTCAATGATGAAAAACTGAAAGCCATCCCTCCAAGAATAGGAACAAGACAAGGATATGCCAACTCTTGCCACTGTTATTCAACATAGTACTGGAAATCCTAGCCAGAGTAATTAGGCAAGAAAAAGAAAGAAAAGGTATCCAAATTGGAAAGGAAGAACTAAAACTGTCACTGTTTGCAGATGACATGATTTTATATATAGAAAACTCTAAAAATCCACGAAACTATTAGAAATAATAAATACAGTAAAGTTGCAGGGTACAAAATCAACATACAAAAAATATGGTGCATTTCTGTACACTAACAATGAGCTAGCAGAAGGAGAAATCAAGAATACAATCCCATTTACAATCACAAGAAAAAGAACAAAATGCCTAGGAATAAATTTAACCAAGGAGGTGAAAGACCTGTACACTGAAAACTATAAGGCATTGTTGAAACAAATTGAAGATGACACAAAGAAATGGGAAGAGGGCCGGCGCCATGGCTTAGCGGTTAAGTGCGCGCGCTCCACTGCTGGCGGCCTGGGTTCGGATCCCAGGCGCGCGCCAGCGCACCGCTTCTCTGGCCATGCTGAGGCCGCGTCCCACATACAGCAACTAGAAGGATGTGTAGCTATGACGTACAAGTATCTACTGGGGCTTTGGGGGGGAAAAAAATTAAAAAAAAAAAAAAAAAAAAAGGAAAGATATTCTGTGCTCGTGGACTGGAAGAATTAACATAGTTAAAATGTCCATATTACCCAAAGTAATCTACAGATTCAATGCAATCTCTATGTATGTAATGTATACATGTATGTATACATACATTTATATAGTATATAATGTAGCCCTAGGTGTCAAAATCTCAATGACATTTTTCATAGAAATAGAACAAAGAATCCTAAAATTTATATGGAACAACAAAAGACCCCAAATAGCCAAAACAATCCTGAGAAAAAAGAACAAAGTTGAACACTCCCTGATTTCAAAGTATACTGCGAAGCTGTAGTAATCAAAACAGCCTGGTACTGGCAGAAAAAGACACACAGACCAATGGAACAGAATTGAGAACCCAGAAATAAACCTACACATTTATGGACAGCTAATTTTCGACAGAGGAGCCAAGAACATAAAATGGAGAAAGGAAAGTCTCTTTAATAAATGGTGTTGGGAAAACTGGACAGCCACATGCGAAAGAATGAAAGTAGACCATGATTTTCCACCATACACAAAAATTAACTCAAAATGAATTATAGACTTGAATGTAAGACCTGAAACCATACAACTCCTAGAAGAAAACATATGCAGTATGTACTTCGACATCAGCCTTAGCAATATGTTTTTGCATATGTCTTCTCAGGCAAGGGAAACAAAAGAAAAAATAAACAAATGGAACTGCATCAAACAAAAGCTTCTTTACAGCAAAGGAAATCAACAAAAGGACAACCCTACCGATTGGGAGAAGATATGTGCAAATCATATATCTGATAAGGGGTTAATATGCAAAATGTATAAAGAACTTGTACAACTCAACAACAAAAAAAACAACCCAGTGAAAAAAAGGGAAGAGGATCTGATAGACATTTTTCCAAAGAAAATATACATTTGGCCAACAAGCACATGAAAAGATGTTCAACATCACTAATTATTAGGGAAATGCAAATCAAAACCACAATGAGATATCACCCCACACCTGTCAGAATGGCTATTAAAAAGACAAGAAATCACAAGTGTTGGAGAGGATGTGGAGAAAAGGGAACCCTCGTACACTGCTGGTGGGAATGTAAATTGGTGCAGCCACTATGGAAAACAGTATAGAGATCCCTCAAAAAATTAAAAATAGAACGAGTATATGATCCAGCTATTCTATTTCTGAGTATTTATCCAAAGAACATGAAAGCGCTAATTTGAAAAGATAGATGCATCTCTATGCTCATTGCAGCAGTATTCACAATACCTATTCTGTTCTATTCACAGTAGACTTGGAAACAACCTAAGTGCCCATTGACTGATAAATGGATAAAGAAGATTTGGTATACATATACAATGGAATACTACTCAGCCATGAAAAAGATGAAATCTTGCCACTTGCGACAACATGGGTGGACCTCGAGGGTACTATGCTACATGAAATAAATCAGACAGAGCAAGACAAATACTGTATGATTTCACTCATATATGGAAGATAAACACATAGCTACACAGAACAGATTGGTGGTTACCAAGAGGGGAAAAGGGGCAAGGGGGTGGGGAGGATAAAGGGGGATATTTATCTGGTGACGGATGGAAACTAGACTTTTGGTGATATAATGTATACAGAAGTTGAAATATAATGATGTACACCTGGAATTTATATAATGTTATAAACCAGCATTATATAATGTTATAAACCAGCATTACTTCAATAAAAAAAAGAATACAAATGGGTTTCTGGGGTGTATTGGAAGCAGTAACTTCTAGGTGGGTCATAAAGTCAACGCACATTGATTCCTGTATCTTCTATAGTCTACTGTACTTAGAATCAATATTTGGAATGAAGGCTCTAATATCTTGCACACTTCTTAAGCAATAAAGATAAATATGTTCATGAAAGTATATGAAACCAAAAGTTGGAAAGATGAAAGCCATCTTTTTAAGATTTGGGGGGTGGTATGGGGGAGAAGGCTACATTTATTTGGCTTTTTACTGTAAGAATTGAGATTTATTTGCATGTCTGATCAGAATAATTATTTATATGAGTTTCCCAAAGTGTTTTTCTTTTGGTAGCCCACCACATTTTCTTTTAAGGGGTCTAATCATAGGGGTTTGGGCTTTCTGTTCAGGGATGGCTTTTGTACAAACTACCTGCATAGTTTGTTTTGATGTTTCAGAAAGGCCACAGAATACTGCTGCCTCCTCCTCCAAAATACCTATGTAGTTTTAAATTTTCTAGTAGCCATGTTAAAAAAAAAAAAAGAAACGTGAAATTGATGTTAATAATATATTTTATTTTGCCCAATATATTTAAAATATTCTTTCCACATGTAATCAAGATAAAAAATTAATGAAATATGTTGCTATTTTTTATACACCAAGTCTTTGAAATCCTGTGTGTATTTTACACTTGAGCACATCTCAATTCAGACTAGCCACATTTCAGGTACCCAATAGTCACGTGTAACTAGTGGCTAACCAATTGGACAGCACAGCCCTGGAACATCTTTCTCTTTTATCTCACATCAGTGTTAAGGATTCTTCCACTAAAAGTTTATTTTGGGGAACTATCGTCTTGCCATCCCTATGTATATTCTTCTATAATTGAATGGAAAACAAAACACTTCAGAGAGAAAAAAAAAATTAAACCATTCTCGGTCATGTTAGTTTTAACCATTTTTCCCCTTTATAATGTGATAACCAAAAAGTAGTACTGCTGAAGAAATGCAAGTGTTACTGAAGGAGAACTTGAGAGGGCAGATTCAGTTGGTTGTGCCTAAGTGAGGAGAGCTGGGGGTAGAAAAGGAGAGTTAGCAGTGGGTAGTACAAATAGGACAGGTTTTGCCACCAGACAGATCTGACTTCGAATCCTCCTGGCCTTGAGTAAGTTACTTCTCTGAGCCTTTTCACTTGATTTATATGTAGAATTGGGATAAAAATACCTCTCTCTTAAGTTGCTTTGAGGATTAAATAAGATGACATAAGTCAAGTATGTCATACGTGTCTGGTACATATGAAGTGCTTGGTAAATTTGTATTGAATAAATGATTGTTGCTTATTTACATCCCCCACTTCCAAATTTTTGCTTGTGAGAAAGGAAGGGGAAGGAGGCATGCCTAAAATGAATGTTGTAATTAAAGAAATTTAGCCCATTTGCTAAATTGACTAGGATTCAGTGTTTGTCCAGAATAATTCCTAACCATTGTGGTTTATTGAGATTTTAATTCAGGACTGCTATCTGAAAGGTTCAGAAAGTAATGATGTAGTTCATACTCTACATTGTTTAAATAGTAAGAAATGAATTTTGCCAATTTTATTTCAGTATACTTATTCCATTAATCAGTAAAAATAGTATCTGTAAATGTTTCTAAATTTGTTTCAATTTAAGAGAAAAATCTCAATTATTGAAGATACTCATCGTCTTTTCCTAGGTATGCTACAAATGCATCATTTTCCTTTTTTTTTAGTTTTATCACAAGAGTTATTGCAATTTGGAATTTAAGTATGTTTTGCATCTACTTTGGAAGGCTAGTATACAGAGTAATAGTTTACTGATGATTATGTAGTAATTGGAACTAAGGAAAACTTTTCTAAATGGAAGGAAAACTGCCACTTGGTGACTAAACTTTACATTATCAGGCAAGTGACCTATTGTTCAGGCATTAACATCAATTCTTATTTTTAGATGGAATGGGGACTTTCTATGATATTATCTGTATGGCTTGTTCTGAATCTATTTAGTTTTCAGTTATACACATATTTCTGATTTGCTGTGCGTTTTGAGAAATTTACTTTGAAAATTTGAAACATCGTTGAAATGTGGGGAAGCATGGAGAGTTCTGAATAGATGAGTAGATATGAACTTTTCAAAGCTTTATACTCACTTAATGTGTAGGCAACATCTGTGGTAATGCTCTTGGAAATCGGTCACATTTGAAAATCCAGTTCTTTGCCAACATCATCTGGTTGCACTTTATGTTACACACTTTGAAAGTACTTTTGAATTGCAAAAAAGCAAACCATACGACACAGACTTTTCTTACCTGATTGAAAGTTGTTTACAGTTCTAATTGCACTTTAACAAACTTAACATAGCTAAAGGCATAACTGTCCAAATGCATGGATTATTATGACCTCAGAGATAAAGGATTCTTATATTTATCAGCTTTTTAAAATTGTCCAGACTTTTACAGTTTTCTAGTGACCCTTTACAGAGGTCTTATCTACTAAAAGTTCTTTCAGGTTTGTGGAATTTCGAAGGTGGTGACCTGATTGGAATACACTCTACTAACAGACAATCAAGAAATAGTGTTGATTGATGTGATTGGCATTCCTCTACCAATTTCTTCCAGCTCCCAACAGCTGTTATTAGTTACATACTTGTGTATATGTTTGTCATAGCTGACTGTGAGCTTTTGATATACAGGTCTTATTGTTATGGTAATCTAAGGTTTGGCAACCTAGAGAAGATTTGTGAGATGATTTTAAGTGGCGTGGATCTAGGCTAACCTGTGAACTAGGCAAAATATGTCTGGTTTCCTTAAGATTCCCTTCTCCACATGCCCTTTTAAGCTTTTCTTTGCTTTCTTCCTCTTGACTTCCCAGGTGGCTACCTGTTTCAGATAATCCCTGTTAAAATGTTAGCTGATTAGTTCACTGCTTTTCCAGAGTGAAATTTCACTGCCATTCCAGAGATGTTTACATTTTAAAAGTGAGATCTTTTAATAACAAGCCTTTTAGGGTCCCTAGTAGGATAGTGGAGTAACAAGAATTAGGGTAGATTCTTTGGACCGGGCCCAGGCTTGGTGCCAGGATTGTAGAGCCCCACTCTCCAGTGTGGTAGCCACTAGCTGCTGTGTGGCTGTTGACCACTTGAAATGTAGCTAGACTTAATTGAGATGTGCTGTTAAGTGTAAAATATACATTAGATTTCTAAGACTTAGTATGAGAAAAAGAAAGTAAAGTAACTCAATTTCTTATTTTTTTTTTGCATGTTGAAATGATATTTTGATATATTTGGTTAAATAAAATATATTAAAATTAATTTCACCTTTTCTTTTTTAGTGTGACTACTAGACAATTTAAAAGCATTTGTGGGGCCGGCCCCGTGGCTTAGTGGTTAAGTGCGCGCGCTCCGCTACTGGCGGCCCGGGTTCAGATCCCGAGCGCGCACCGACGCACCGCTTCTCGGGCCATGCTGAGGCCGCGTCCCACATACAGCAACTAGAAGGATGTGCAGCTGTGACATACAACTATCTACTGGGGCTTTGGGGGAAAAAATAAATAAATAAAATTAAATTATAAAAAAAGATAAATAAAAGCATTTGTGGTCCACATTATATTTTTATTGGACAATACTGTTACAAAGACAAGAGTTTATGTTGTGTTCTTACTGTTGGGAGCTTGCAGAGGTTTAGGGAAATGCTCCCCAGGATGCGTTAGCTACAGCTGTTCCAGCTGACTTGGCGGGGCCACTTCGTATTACAGTGCTGTTTTGAGAGCTACAAGCAGCCACTACCTTTCCTTCTTCTCTAACTCTCCCAATTCATGAGATATTTAAAAAAAAAAAAAAGTTCTTCCACCTACCACCTCTGATGGTTGCTAACTCCTGACCAGCTGCTTCTTGAAGACAAGGGATTAAAAAAACCAAATTCACAGCTACTGTTTATTGGGCACCTGCCATGTGCCAGATACTTTATGTAAAATCTTGAATCTTCACATCAGTTCTGAAAGATTGATACAATAAGATAAAGAAATTCAGATACATTATGACTTTGCACTAGGTCAGCTAGTAAATGGCAGAATCAGGATTCCAACCCAAGTCTATCTGATTCTAGACCCATTGTGCTTTCTGCTCTATTATGCTCTCATTGTGTTTTCCATTAACTAAGTGTGTCCTTTAAATGAAGCAGGGTGCTGTATATAAAGGGATGTCTTGTCAAATGGTATTGACTGATCCTTGAGGGTTTTTTTCTTTGTTTTGGTGAATGACTCCAGTGCCGCTTACTTCAGGCCACCCTCCTCCTCTGTCTAGTACCTAGTGAGTGGCTCAGACATTAATGAAGAGATTTAAGCTTATTGACAGCCTGTTGAGCAGGAGAGATAATCTAAAGCCTCCTGTGAAAGAGCATCTTTCCCACCTTGAAAATCAGTCAACAAAGAATGTTTTAGATGCCTTCAGGAAGAGATACAGGAAGAGTCTCCTTCTCTAAATGCCAGGAATATCAAATCTTAGACTTCAGAGACTGGCCATATAAGGAAAGCGCTTTTTATAGACAAAGAGGGTCGAGGTAAAATAATGAGATAGAATAAGTGTGTTGAGCTGGATAAGTCTTGTATAATCCTAGGTCATCTCTTAATGGCTGTGTCCTTGACATTGTTGCTTTAAGAATGAGAGCAAGGGGAAACAGTCCATGTGTTGGCATACTAGTCTGTAAATTATAAAGTAGATGTACTCACAACTCATGAGTACTCTGGAAGGCTGGGTACTACATTTCCTCACTGCTGCCTTCACTTAGGCTCAGGCAAGTGATGGTGACTCTGGAAAGGCAAGGAGCTAAAAGCTTTGCAAACTGTAAAATACTGTTATTTCAGGAAAGAAACTGTGGTATACTAGAAAGAAAATAAAATTTGTAACTAGGTGGTATGGATTCAATTTTCCCAGCTCTACCATTACCCTGTATAACCTTAGGAAATTATAGAATCTGTGAGAAGCATTGTCTTTCTACCTCTCTGGCTTTCCTTCATGATTTAATAAGATCATGATGAGTTTGAGAACACTTTTGTGCATGCTCGTATGCTGTATACATGTTATTACTGTTTTTATACTGTTAGTTATTTACTCTTCATCGGAAGTATTGCTTACCTGAAACTTTATTGAGAGGAAAAAATGCATACCCGAGAATACCCACATGATTAAGGGAAGTTAGAGCGAAATGGCCAACTTAAATAGGGCTAATTTGGCTCTCATCCCTAGGGTTTATAAAAGAGACAGTGGCAGCCTTGTGGGTGAAGAGAATGTGGACCTAATTGCTTATTTAATTTAATCATTCATCCTTTAACCCCTTTTAAAACTTGACTTTTGTAGGTCGGTTATATAATGCGTGAGTGTGCAAGCACACATTGTTTCTCTTTAAGTGAAAAGCTCTACTGAATGGCTATTTAAAAAAAAGACAAGATTTTGATATAGTTATAGTAATAAACGTGGTTTGCATTTCTTTGAGGCTCATGGGCTTCAACTTCCAACCCAAGTTAGTAACGGGTTGCTATAACTACCAGATGGCAGTCTTTCCTAATCGAGTGTTAGATGCCAACAGACTAATACAGAATAAATGTAAGCAGAATTCAAGAATTTGAATACAGAATTTGAAGTATTATTTAAACTGCTTGTCGAACACATTTAGCATAAAGAGGATAATTGAATATATTCATGTTGCCATACAGTTGTCTGGTTATCATGGCAATCCCAGAATGCATCTTTAATTTGTATTCCATGTAAACTGCTGAGTACAGGGATATTTTGCCATGTGCCAGTTTGAAATTTACTTGGGATTCATCCAGTTGTACTAATCAGATGAGACTGTTTCTGGGGAATGAGATTTCATGGCAGGATTAGTGTTCTTGAAGTATAGTTACTTAAAAAACAAGTTAATTTTTAATTTTAAAATTCTCATCTGCTAGAAAACTTATATAATATAAACATTTTAATATATATAGTGCAAATATTTCATGCATTTTTGTAAATAATAAATCGCGAGGACAAGAAGTTCTTTGTATTGTACTATTTGTTTTTCATTTCTATTTTGAGTTCCTGGGATCATAACTTGCTTCCCCCTTATTCTCTAAGAACGAGAAAGATACTGAGGTGCACGTGGGTTAAACCTAATAACTGTAGGCAACTAACTTTCTGTGTAGAATAAGCTCTAAACTAATACTCTGTTTAAGGTAAGCAGGTAGATAGGTCTAGTCAGAGACCACTTGGCACAGATAAAAAGGAATTGAAACATTATAGATAGGGATTAGACCTGAAGAACTAATATGGATCCTTTTTAACTTCAAGATTAACCCTGTATAAGTATAATACATTGTTGTTTTCATATTAGAAACCTCATGCCCCAAAGAAGCATTTCTCATGGTATGCTCTGTAGATCATTAGTTCTAAGAGATTTCCCCAGGAAAAATAGTTCCAAATACTTTCAGGAAACTACTTTCTGCACTCTTTCTCTTAAAGGTTCATAATGCCCATTAGCATAGCAAAAACAGAAGTATTGCCAAGTACTGGGTTTACCTTAAAAAAAAAACTCAGTGTATCTCAAATTAAATATGTCACATAGACCAGGGAAATCAGTCAGTCTCTCTAGTAAAATCTATTAATATCTCATGGAACTCTTGTTTCTTAGAACACAATTGGGGGGAGGTATGCCCTTAAGTAATGTGTTAGTAGATCTCAGAGTTTATTTTTGTGATTACTCTTTTTTTAAAAAAAAAATCAATTAAAATTATATTTGGCAGTTACAAGTATCTTGGCCTGGGGGATATAATGCTTGTGTTTAAAAAGTTTATGTTAAAATCGGTATTGTAGGGCAGTTTTACATAGGAATGTTCCTTTCTATGGGTTATGTCTTTAAATTGATATTACCATTATCTTTTGGGGGCATTTTGATGCAAAAAAGCATCAAATACAAAAAGTAAATGTATGTACATTTACAAAAGTAAATGATACAAAAGATAAATTTAATTTTCCTTACATTTAAAAATTTACATTTACTTTTGATAGGCCAGATAATTTCTTTAATGGGCTCTTTTCTAGTTTAAGTTATATATTTTTTTCAAGAATAAAATAAGATGTAATTGTTTTAAGCTCAACTGTTAGGTAAAGAGAAATTTTAGTAGCAATTAAACAAATCTGTAATTGTTTTCATTTGAACTGGAAGGAAAACCAAAGATTTCAGTAACCAAAGATACTGCCATTTAATTAATTCTATGAAATGGGGTTTTGAGATTGTCTAAGTTGACAATGACACTCTAAGAATAAACAAATTACTTATCTGTACTGAAGCCTACTATTTATATTCTCTAACCTGAATATACATCAAGAATTTTAAGCATTTCTTTGCTTTTCATGAATTTCTTAAAAATGACATCTGAGAATGTTTTTTAAAATATTACAGCTAAATGTGGATCTTGAGTCATCCCCAGGTTGGAAAACTGTAAAGTTGTGTCATATTGTGAGTAATAGAAAATACTAAATATATTTGAGCTTCAAAGTGTGAGCCACTGCATAAATTAAATTAAATCAAAAAAGCTTAACCAGCCGTGTTTCAGGTTTTGGAACATGTAATATATAAATCTAACCTCCTACCAGAAAAGAAATAATTCTCTTACCATTAACCACCAAACCAAACCATGAAACAATATTTTATTTTCAGTTGTATTTAGAAGACCATGTATCTGTTAGCTTTGGCTTGCCATTTGCTGAGTAACTAAAAATGGCATATTTAATGCCAAGTAGTATTTATGACTAGACTATCAAACCCCAAATGGAATTGAGATCTTTTTCATACTGAAATATAAAATAGACATTTTTTTCTTAGTGTTATGTTAGACAATGCGAGATCCTTAAACTTGTGGAACATAAGGTAATCATCTCATCTGTATATCCATATGGTTTCTTTCTTTAGTGAGTCCATCCACTCAGTATCTCCTTGCTGCTAATAACTCTTCTTCATTGGTATTCCCTTTCCACCTCCATCCCCAACCCCACCCCATCAACATCCCATGTTTTAAAGGAATTACAGGTAATAGGGAGTAGATTCACCAGAACAATCTTAATTCTGAAGGATATTGCTTGGTGAGGAAGCCTCAAGTGAAAACCAACTCCACCAGAAAAGAACTGCTCAGTAACAGAAGTGGGATCAAAAGCTTTAAAGCCAAGCTAGACTAGCTGACTAAAGAGAAACTGCACTTGTAGAGCTCTCTTACCTGTAGTGGGACCCCCTCTCTTACCACCAGTGATAGCCTGAATCCTTTTAGACTAATGGTTCTCAGACTTTAGCATGCATTGGAAGCACCTGGTGGACTTGTTAAACTATAGATTGCTGGGCTCCACCGCCATACTTTCTGATTCGTTAGGTCTGGAATAAGGCCCAATAATTTGCATTTCCAGCACATTTCCGGGTAATGCTGCTGCTGCTGCTAGTCTAAGACCAATTTTGAGAACCACTGTTTTTTTAGACTAGGAAATCTTTGAATCTTCTCTTTTTCTTTCTGTCCTTTTCCTCCCTCATGCCACCACTGTCCCCATCAAAGCCTGCCATCTTCTGTTACAGACTGTCCCAGAAGCCTTCTTTTCTTAATAACTTTTCCTACACTGGTTCCTTTAGTTTTTTGACTGTGTACAGTGAGGCAGCATTGTACAGTCGTCCATTTTTATTATTATAACTAGACAGTACTTTTACTAGTCTTGAAATTCTTTGTACTTTCTCCAAGTTTTGATATTTCTTATGTCAACATCCACTTTTATAGTTTAGAAAGTACATGTTCCTTTTAGTTGTCATGTTTCAATTTTTAAATAGATGCTTCCCACTCTCTGGGGTACTGTCATATATGTGATCTTCTAAATTCATTTTGGCATTTTAAGGCAGTAGGAGAGTGTTTCATAGAAGGGTGTGTAGATCATTGCCCAGCAATAGAAAGCAGTTTCATGACTAGTCGGCTGGAGTTAGAATTTAAGTGAGGAGAAACAGACTGTCCTCCAAGCCACTGTTGCTTTAGCCATAAATAGTACAGCTTCTTTTTGTTATCTCAGACCCTACCTGGGCCATGGTTAGCCAGACTAGTGCATTTTGCTTTCCAGAAATGGCCAGGTGCTGAGTTCTGAGGACAAGCAGGTGGGTTTTATGGGGCATGGAGAGTTGTAGGAGTACTGGGTGCATCATAAGAAAGTACGAAAATGCTAGGTGGAAAGAACTGTTCATAGACCTTGGAGGTCATCTAGTTCAGCCTTCTCATTTTACACAGTAAGAAATGGAACATTTCCCGGACTTGCCCAAGGTCATGTAGCCAGTCATTTACGGATCACTTGACCACTGTTTTCATCTTCCCTCAAGGCTTCTGCTGCCCTTTGACCCTGGCATGAGGGGAAATTTTGTGGCACACTCAGGTAGTGACTAGCCACATAGTTCAGCATCTTAACAAATTAACAGCATATAATATTTATTTTTAAAATAATATTTTTAGTCATTTAAAATTTATATAAATCCAAAGAAATTGCTGCCATATATCATAACATATGCTATGTGCATGTGTGTATTCAGCATTATTTTTTAAAAAATAATGTCTGTTTCTGACTGTAAAAATAACACCAGCTCATTATAAAATGTTTGGAAAATACAGCTACAAGTTAGTAAATAAAAACCAGGAAACCAGGAATAAACCAGCCCCTAGAGATAGCCTATTATATTAGGGTAGGCTCTCTGTGCTTATAAGCATCTCCAAAATTCAGTGACTTAATGCAGTGGTTTACTTTCACCATGTGCAGTTCAGTGTAGATGGCGGGGGCAGGAGGGTGGTGGGGTGCTGGGTTGTTCTGAGACCCAGGCTCATCCGTCTAATGGCTCTATCCCCCAAGGCCTTTGAATCCTGCACTGGATGTTGAATGTTTTGCAGCCAGCCAGTAAGTGAGGGAAGAGAGAGACAATGAGGGAACCCATAGTAGTTTTTAAGAACTAGCGTTCAAACTTGGAACAGCAGTGTAAAAACAATTTTTTATCTTATTTTGTTAAAATATTTACTTACGCTCCTAGTTGTTAAGTACTATTGGAATATTATGTAGCCCTTACAACTTGTCTCGTTGTTAACCATATTGCTTTTTAACAGATGTGAAAGATAGCTTCTCTACTCTAGCTGCCCTTTAAAAGCACATTGTCTTGATGCACTCTTTCTGAAGGTTCGTGCGTGCGTTAAAATGTTTTATACTCGGACTCAATCCTACTCCAAAGAATTCAACAACAGAACAAATGTGAAAAGTTGTATGCATAAGGATGAAAATTATATCTGTAAAATAGTAAAAAACTAGAAAAAAAGTGAGTATGTTTGAAAGGGACTAATCAAATAGCTTTTGGTAACTTCATACAACATTGAAATACAATGCAGCCGTTAAAAATGATGATTTTTATTTGCTTAGATAGGTGTAACAAGTGAGACAGGTAGATTACAGAGTAGCATATATAGTATGTAAAATCAAATGCACAAATATATGTGTGTATATGAGGAAATAGATGTCTTTATCTGTATATGAAGGATGTTCACCAAAATGTTAGCAGTGATTGTCTCTGAGTTGTTAGGTTTGTGGTGATTTTTTTCAACTTTTCAAAAATGTTTCAGTAGTTTTAAATTTTAACAATGAGCATGAGTCATTTTTATAAAATTAATAAAGCTATTTTTAGAAGATATAATATGTTCAGGGTTTTTTATGTATTGATCTACTCAGATGTTCTCTGTAGTATGTTTTTAGCCTCAAAGTTATACATTCTTGTAATTGTTAAGGGGCAAATTATAAAGTCACATATGACCTATAGAGGAAGTCCCAAAGTGGTAAGAGCTCCAAACCCTGTGTGTAATGATCCTTTGCTGATAAGGAGCAAGCTTCAATGCTGAACTATAAACCTCACACCTGGGAACTACGTTCATTTATGGATTGGGGGCCCTATTTTAAAATATATTCTTGGGCTCTTGCTGTGTTCTCCAGAGTCCGTGCTCATATTCCTTCCCTCAGCGACCTCCCTCTTTTCCATTTCCCCAGCTCTTCCTCACCTTTCACAGATGCCATGTACCCACATACCTTTTTTTTTTTTTTTTTGCTGAGGAAGATTTGCCCAGAGCTAACATCCACTACCAATCTTCCTCGTTTTTTGCTTGAGGAAGATTAGCCCTGAGCTAACATCCATGCCAGTCTTCCTCTATTTTGTATTTGAGTTGCAACCACAGCATGGCTGACAAGTGGTGTAGGTCTGCACCCAGGATCCAAACCCGCGAACCCGGGTTGCCGAAGCAGAGCATGCGGAACCTAAACTGCTATGCCACAGGGCCGGCCCCTCCACGTACCTTTTATGGTTCTGTTTTTTGTGTTTGGGTTTTTTCCTTTAAAAGTTGGTATATTACTCAAGTTTGAGAAATACTGCTTTGAGGAATTTCTGGCTAGATATGGGAGATGGAGGAAGAATTTCTTTGCTTCATTGTTTCTAAGAGGAAAGTATAAACGAGCACTCTCTGATGTTAAAATAAGCAAAACCCAAAATACTATGTTAGTTATTTGTTATCATTTAAGAGATCACTTCAAAACTTAACAGTTCAAGACAACGAACATTTATTATTTCACAGTTTCTGTGAATCAGGAATCCAAGAGCAGCTTAGCTGGGTGGTTGCGGCTCAGGATCTTTCTTGAGGTTGCAGTCAAGCTGCTGACTGGGGCTTCAGTCATCTCAAGGCTTGACTGGGGCTGGAGAATCTGCTTCCGAGCTCACACGCTTGGTTGTTGGCACAACTTAGTTCCTCATGAGCTGGAGAGCCTCAGTTCCTTGCCACATGAGCCTTGCCACAGGGCTGTCTGAATGTCCTTAAGACATGGCAGTTGGCTTCCCCCAGAACAAGTGGTTAGGGGGTATGTGTGTGAGTGAGAGGATCCAAGATGGAAGCTACAGTCTTTTTACGACCTAATCTTGCAAACATACCATCATTTCTTTTATATGCTATTGCTCTCTCAGACCAATCATGATACAGTGTGAGAGGGGACTACACAAGAGTGTAGATAACAGGAGAATGGAATCGTTGGGGGCCATCTTAGAGGCTGCTTACCACAAATACCAGTGCTGTTTTTAGGTAAATTATTAAGGAAGTTAATTGTATCATAGATTTCCAACCTTTATCTTATAAAGAGATGTTAGACATTGCCAGCAATGCTTAATTGAGTGATGTTGGGAGAGAATTCACTCAGTGGAAAATGTGATGTGACTTTTTTTTCAACCTAGTGAAGATAGGTCGTGTAACGCTTTTGCCAGGATTGAGAGTTGATTCATGGCCAGCTTACCTGAAACATGATTGAACAAATTGGCATTGCCAGGATCACACAGCACACACATCCAGTTTAACCAATTAATATATGTAAATATGTATAGTAATTTTTTAATGATTTCCATCCATAGTTAGGAGTAGTTAATTGCAAATTTAAGAACTCATTATTCCATTCTAGTATAAAGCAGATAGTAGTTTTATAGCAAAGATTATATCATGGAGAAATTTACATACCATGTTAAGGAATTTGGACTTTATTCCTTAGGAAGTGGGAAGCCATTGAAGGATTCATAGGAAGTGGAGTGATGTGGTCAAATTTGTTTTAAAAATCTCATTTTGGTGGCAGTTTTGAAAATAGATTGAGGGATGAAAGGTTGAAGGCAAAGGGATTAAAGTATTACGAGAGAGAGCCTGAGTGTCTTAAATAAATCAGTAGTCTCAGTGATGTAGAGGAAGAGAGTGGCCTGAGAGGAAAAATGGTAAAATCAAAAGGAATTAGATACTACCTGGATATGGAAGGTGAACATCAAATTAAAGAAACTCTTAGGGTTCTGGCATGAAGAAAGAAAACCGGGACAAAGATCTTGCTCTCCCTCTCTCTGTAGGAGAATATGTGGGTAATATGAATTTGATTTTTCAACATGTGAAGATTGAGAGACTTGGACAGCAGCAGGAGATAAGAAGTGAGCAGTTGAACATATAGATCTGGAGCATAAGCAAGAAGTTTGACAGGAAATATAAATTTGTGAATTGAGAGGAGAAATGATTTTTGAAGTTGTGGGAGGCAAATGAGGTTGTCCAAGGTGAATGTGCAGAGAGAAGTATGCCAAGGATGGAACTTTGTCGAATACCAAGGTATAAAATTATTCTTTTTATAGCCGCAATCCAGACTAAGAAAATACCAGTGTAAGGATCCGTTCTACTCGCAGCCCTGCTTGAGGTTACGTTGATTGAACTCCTGTGTGACTTTGAACAAATTGCTTAAAATCTCTGAGCTTAAGTTTCTTCACCTATAAAATAAGGAGGTTGGTTCAAATCAGTAATTCTCAAGCTTTTTTTCAGCTGGATTATGTGTAACATAGGATGTTCACATGTATAGCACATTTCCGCGGGTGTGCTCAGAATTATAGGCACTTTCATTGCTCTTTCTCTGTCATAATAAGAAACGCAAGTAAATGAGAGTTATGTTAATATAACTTTGGGTCTACTCCATTATATGCAGTCATTCATTGCTTAAAGATGGGGATATCTTCTGAGAAATGCGTTGTTAGGTGATTTCATCATTGTGCAAACATCATAGAGTGTACTGAAGAGGAAGAAAATTTGCCACCCCATATAAATGTGTCTCTTTAACATGAGGATTATTTTTAAGAAACAAAAGACTCAAAGTTTTTCTTGTTACCTCCCCCTTAACTGCCTAAAAGAAGTCAGGTAAAAAAACATGTCTCAGGAAGCGAGCTATCACCTTAGCATAATATGAACTAGATGGTAGACAGGGAGGAACCTAGACAAGCCTGTTATTTGGGTGACCCTCTGTGTTCTGTTTCTGTGTGGCCAAACACTTGTGTTCCAAACATTTGCTCCTTTTCACCTACCTGTGAACTGCTTTCCTCCCTTTAAAGTCTTTGACTCTCACCACCCCCAACATCTTCTTTTGTCTTTAGCTGAGAATGCTATTTAACATGAGAGCTTCAGCCGTTTTAGCAAGTTACTCAGTTTTCCTGGATTTCTCCCATGCATACATATTATTAAATTTTTCTTTGGTTTTCCCCTGTTAATCTGTCTCATGTCAATTTAATTCTTAGACCAGCCAGAAGAACCTGGAAGAGTAGAGGAAAATTTCTTCCTCCTCTATAGTATTTACACAAACCTAGATAATATAACCTACTACACACCTAGGCTATGTGGTACTAATCTTATGGGACCACTGTCATATATGTGGTCTGTTGTTGACCAAAACATCGTTATGTGGTGCATGACTATATTTCAAAAAGCAAATATTTAACAAGCTTGAGTACTTAATTAGCAACAAGTAACTTGTGATAGATACCTCAAGGACAGCTGATAGGCATGTAGCAATGAAACCATGCTTAAAACCCCCATCTAGTTATATCACTTCCCTAACTCTTTTGGGGTCACAGGTCGCTTTGAGAATCTCATGAAAACTATGGACTCTTCCCCAGAAAAGTGCACTATAATTTTTTTGTATTTAATTTGAGAGAATCCAAATTAATTTTTCTAAAGTTTATCAATGGAATCTCTTGGGATCCACAGACCCTGTGTTAAATTCCTTATGTAGAAAAGTCTCTTCCTCGAAGATTTTATGACTTTATATGTTGTAAAAGGAGACTTCAGTCTTTGGAAATATACTTTGTGATTAGATAATTGTAGGTAAGGAATTCTGTAGTTTTTTTTGTTGTTGTTTTTTGCTGAGGAAGATTCTCCCTGAGCTAACATCTGTTGCCAGTCTTCTTCTTTTTGTTTTTGTATGTCAGTGGCTGCCACAGCATGGCCACTGACAGGTGAGTGGTGTAGGTCTGCACCAGGGAACCAAACCCAGGCTGCTGAAGTGGAGCACGCTGAGCTTAACCACTAGGCATGGCCCTCTGTAGTAGTTTTTAAGTAGTGTTTCTTAAAGGCATTGTTTTTCTTTACATCAGAGCTTGCTGTAATTAGAACACAGCTGCCTATTCTGTGGGCAAACTAGAGCCACATTAACATTAAAAAAGAATAAGGTGATTTAAAACACAACTATATTAAAATAACTGCTGGTTATTTTAATTTTATTTATTTATTTATTTTTCCCCAAAGCCCCAGTAGACAGTTGTATGTCATAGTTGCACATCCCTCCAGTTGCTGTACGTGGGACGTGGCCTCAGCATGGCCAGAGAAGCAGTGTGACAGTGGGAGCCCGGGATCCGAACCCGGGCCGCCAGCAGCGGAGTGCACGCACCCAACCGCCAAGCCACAGGGCCGGCCCACTGCTAGTTATTTTAAACTAACATTCTATATTATCTTCTTGAGAGGGAGACAGTGAGGGCAGTGGTAGTAAGGCAGCCAGAGGTGACAAAGAGCCCAGGCATTCAGGAGGTTTGACTAGTACAAAAGTGTTTTGCTTGTTCATGGCAGCATGTTTGTCAGTTGGTCTTGCCAGGTGACTTGGAGGTATTTAGGAGTATTTGTTAGGTGAGCTGAGAAATAATCCTATAAATCTTTTTACAAAAAACCTCGTGCTTTAAACAGAGAAAAAATAATTCATTTCAATGAAAATAATGCTATTTTTCAGCAGGGAATATTCTGGAATAACATGGAATGTGGATTTTAGTTTAGGATTAGTACACTAGTACAATATTAATAGTAATAATAATTTTACTTCTAACTGATTTTTGTCTGGTACTTTTTTCATTAATTTTTTCACTTCTTAAGACTCAGGAACCAAATCTAATTCTCCTGATAATTACAAATAAGTACTACTTCAGCAATTCCCGTCATGCAGTTATTTTGTAAGAAAGCTTCCACTAATGGTGAAACAATTTGATTTTGTTCTTTGTCTAAAATTATACACATATCAAAGAGAATTTAAATTAATTTTGATCTAAATTAGTTATTAAAACTTTGAGAAAAAAGTAGAATGCATATTTTTTTACTTCAGAGTTTTAATGGGTCACTTTTTGTTTTATTTTTCATGAATTATCTTGTATTTCAGCTTTTCTGCAAATTGTGTGCACTGGGCCAGTAATGATTAATCCTGGTTCAGTGGTCAAGAATGTTGATTTAAAAAACTTATTTCCAGGCTATGGAATAGCCTAGGGAGGACATAGTAATTTTGTCTGCATTTGAATTGCTTGCTGGAGACCTTGGTCTGTATGGTTTTTGGGCCAGTCCAATTTTCAGTCCATCTGCTTGCTCTTTACAGGTAGACTTCTTTTCCTGCTCTTCTTCCTTTTTTCTCTTTTGTAGTTATAACTTTACTTGAGGTTGTTTTAGCCTTTAAATCCAGAGGAGTTGTTTTCCCTGAAATGATTTTAAGCATTAAAAAATAGGATTAATATATCTGTCAAACTTTTTTTGATATTTTAAAATTGTGTAATAGAAACTTTTCAAATCTGCAGATGTATATTTTTGAGACAATGAGTGTTTATTTCAGCTGTATCTGAATTAATGTTTTTAGAGAAAGCTATAACATTATTATGTAAAGTAATTGATCACCTTCTCAGTTTTTCCTAACAACCCTATTTTTTAAGTATAGCTAGTCTTTTCTTAAGACTTGCTACCTTTACTGTGTAAGTTGCATTTGAATGTTTCTAGATATTTCACTTGCCCGTTGCTGTTATTCCATTTTTATGGTTAACTTACCCAGTGTGCTTTTTTATTTTTATGTTTCAACCAAGGATGAATAGCTTAGGAAGAATGACATAGTAAAAAGAACATATCTTTCTTTGAGCGGGGAAAAAAATAGCACCATTGCAGCCACATTTTTCCATTGATTAAGTTCTTCCAAGAGTAGATTGGGAAATTTTAAAACCTACATTAATCCTTTGAAACTAAGATGCTATTTTCAAATTGTTATATTGGGGTTCTAAATTCTTCATTTAGTAAATTTTTTTTTTTGGTGAAGAAGATTAGCCCTGAGCTAACATGTATTGCCGATCTTCCTCTTTTTGCTGAGGAAGATTGGCCCTGGGCTGCCCATCTTCCTGTACTGTATATGGGACGCTGCCACAGCATGGCTTGACAAGTGGTGCATAGGTCCACACCTGGGATCTGAACCTGCGAACCCTGGGCCGCCGGAGCAGAGCGTGTGAACCTAACCGCTACGCCACTGGGCCAGCCTCCAATAAATATTTTAATTCTTGCTGGTACTAACAAGACAGAGGATACAAAGATAAATCAGAAATAGATCCTTTCCTCAAGGAAAATCAAGTTGCATGGGGAAGGTAAGTTGTGTACCTAATAACTACAGTATAAAGTACAAAGTGGTAAGAAGGTACAGATCAAGGGCTGTGATAGATTAAAGGAAGAATTGATTATTTGTGGTTTGGGAGGAATGAGAGAATTAGGGAAGATATTCTTATGAGTCTTTTATGATAAAATTTGTTAAATACTTCATAGAAAAAGGAAACTTCTGATTATATAAATGAGACTTTATAGTTTGAGTATATCCTTTGGGAAACCTTATACAAAAATTTATCATTTTGTATTATTGTGTCTTCTAGCCTATTAGACCACTGGCTCCTTGACAGAAAGAATCATATATTTTTATCTTTGCATTTCCAGAACTTCATGCTTGATTGATATTTATTACGTGATTTTTTGAGAGTGAATCAACTAGGAACCTAGAAATTTCCACACTGAGGCAGACAAGTATTTCATATGGTTCTGTGTTCTAGTCTATCATAGATGCTGCCGTCTATAACATGAGCTTCAAAACCTTAAAAATATTCAGAGAACGTACCTAGTCGATAAGTAACACTAATGAAATTTTTTTGTGTGTATATATATATTTTAAATTATTTTATTGAGATAATATTGGCTTATAACCTTGTGTAAATTTTAGGTGTACACTATGATATTTAATTTCTCTGTAGACTGCATCGTGTTCACCAATAGTCTAGTTTTTATCCACTAATGAAATTTTTATTCTATGGATAGTTAGTGATGTTATGGTGAAGGGAACACATGTACTCCTACACAATAAGTAATAATATGTCAGAAGAGTAGGTAGTGGAATCATCAGATTTTTCCCCATGAAATTAAAAAATAATGACCTTTTAATTCAAAGTGGAAAACTATTGTGATTTATACTTTGAAACTAAGTAACTTTACAATCTTATCAAATGCTGTTTCTAAAAATGCTGTACTCATAGTACCCGTAGTAAATATATATATATTTATATATAGTAAATATGCATAGTCATGCCTCAGAATAGATTACAGTATGCATTTGGCAAGGTTTGGATTTTGACTGCAATCTTAACCAGTGGAATCTTACTGTAAAGCACTCCCTGGCCGGAGAGCATCAACAGTTCAGGGCACAGGAAGGTAGCTGTTTGCTTTCCTTGAGTACTTTTCCCTGCACACATAGTTTCAAATAGAGTACTGATACTGATACTTCTACTAGGACTTTGTTCCTGATGGTGAAAGAATAGATTGTTTTAGGGTCCTTTATTGCTATTTAGCATTTTTGAGCTTTTAAGAATTTGTATAAATTTTATCTATTTATGTAATTCTAGAGACAGGGAGGATCAAAAGCTTTGAAGAACATGAAGTCTTATCTAAAGTGAAATTTTTACATAATGTACATAAATGTATAGGTTAACTGGAAAGCAATAGTTATAAGAGCATGGGATTCAAATCCAGCTACTTACTGTTGTGACTTTCGGGAAGTTGCTAAACCTTTCTAGACTTTGTTTCCTTCATCTACAAGATAGAGATAATAGTTGCCTCTTTAAATTAGTGGTGAGCATTAAATAAAATATGCAGTAGCCCCCCCTTATCTGTGGTTTGCTTTCCATGGTTTCAGTTACCTGTGGTTAACTGCAGTCTGAAAATAATAAATGTAAAACTCCAGAAATAAACAATTCCTAAGTTTTAAATTCTCTGCTGTTCTGAGTAGCATGATGAAATCTTGAGCCATCCCACTCCATCCCACCTGGGATGTGAATCATCCTTTTGTCCAGTGTATCCACACTGTATCCGCTAATCCGCCGTTAGTCACTTAGTAGCCATCTCAGTTATCAGATCCACTGTTGCACTATTGCAGTGCTTGTGTTCAAATAACCATTATTTTACTTAATAATGGCCCCAAAGTGCAAGAGTAGTGAAGCTGACAATTCAGATATGCCAAAGAGAAGCTGTAAAGTGCTTCTTTTAAATGAAAACGTAAAAGTTCTTGACTTAATAAGGCAAGAAAAAAAATCGTATGCTGAGGTCTCTGACATCTACAGTAACTTTTAAATTGTTCTATTTTATTATTAGTTATTGTTGTCAGTCTCTTACTGTGCCTAATTTGTAAATTAAACGTTATCATAGATAGGTATGTATAGGAAAAAACATAATATATATAGGGTTTGGTACTATCTGCAGTTTCAGGGACCCACTGGAGGTCTTGGAACCTATCCCCCATGGGTAATGGGAGACTACTGTATATGTAAGTCAGTCGCTTACCCTGGTGCCTTCTACATAATAAGTGCTTCAAAAATAAAGTTGCTAATGAAGCATTATAATATACTGGTTTGAAAATATTTCGTTTGAAATTGAAAAAGAGTAAAACCTGAAATACAGTCATAATCCAGGGTAACTTATCCCTTTTTTGGTTTGTTTTATGGAACTTGTATTCAAGCAACATTGAGATCCAATGTCATTCTGAAGTGATGTAATAAGCCATGAGGTTTGTCCATAGGTCACAAGTGCTAACTATTGAGATGAAGTATTTGTAAAGACAGTGGAATGGAATTTTCACCAGGTCACTTGGTGATATGTGTTTTAAGCGTCATGCTTTCCTAGTATATCCTGAATAATAAGGATAGCTAGTTCAAAGTAGCCAAATATATGTTATTCATTATTCTTTAATATTTACGTTTAGGGCAGTTTTAAGAGTCTTCCTATTGATAGATCATTTATATGTTTAAAACTCATATAAATAACTTACAATATAAAAAATAGGTTTACTCCAAATTAACACACTTTTATCAACCATATAAGTAATATTGGGCTTAGGCAGTTTTGTGTAATGTACTTATAGTTGGAGGACTTGGATTCTGTTACATGACCTTGGGCAAGTCACTTGGCTAACTCAGCCTCAGGTTGCTCCTCTGTAAATGCACACTGTAACAGAATTGTCATTACATAGAAATGTCATAATGGTCAAATGAGGTCTAGTGGTTCTTAAGCAGGGAGATGCATTCGAGTTAAGTGCTGGCATTTTATAAGTATATATGTCTGGATCCCATTCCTGGTCTCCTAAATCAGAGTCTCTGAAGGTCGAGGCCTAGAGAATTTTTATATGGATCCCTGGTTAAGAACCATTTTTCACATGAAAATTTGTGCAAACCCTATCTTGTAATTTTTATTCTTCTTTGAATCTTAAATGAGTATTTTGGGGCCAATGGAGAGAAACACTTTTTATGTTACTTATCATGGTCTTTTAGGAAAATAAGAAAAACAACCATAGGAAAAAGACTTAATTGTAGAACAAAAAGTGAGTAAGATAGCTTCTTAGAAGCAGAAATGAGAAAAGAATTTAAATTCCAGTGATTTCTCACCAAAAAAATGTATCATGTGATTTCCAATCAAAGAACATCTTGGAGTATCTTGGAGTCGTAGGGTAAAAATGAGTATGTTTTAAAATCATAATCAGCTAATGAGAACTACCAGCCCATTTGAAACAAATATATTACAAAAAGATTTACCTAAGTATGCTATGAAATATATCTATCACAAGCCATATTATATTGCTCTCAAAAATGTGTTTGTATGATATGGAAAATGGGTCCTCTCATATATCAGCAGGAGTATATGTTGGTATATGCTCTTTGGAGGGCAATTCGGCACTATCAAATTAATGTTGCCCCACAAATTAACCTTCACATGTATGGTCAATTGATTGTTGGCAAGAGTGCCAACACTATTCAATAGGGAAAGGAAAATCTTTTTCAACAAATTATTCTGGGAAAACTAAATGTCCTTCTGCAAGAGAATGAGATAAACCCTAATACCATATACAGAGATTAACTCAAAATGAATCAAAGACCTAAACTAAGAGCTAAAATTGTTTAGCACTCAGAAGAAAACATAGGGGAAAATGTTCATGATGCTGGATTTGGTGAGGATTTCTTGGGTATGGCAGCAAAAGGAAAAACATAAATTGGACTTCATCAAAATTAAAAACTTTCGTGTATCTCGGAACACTCTCAAAAGAGTGAAATATCTGCAAAATGGGAGAAAATATTTTCAAATTATATATCTGATAAAGAGTTAATATCCAGAATATGTAAATAACTTTAACAACTTAACAAGACAGACAACCCAATTCAAAAATGGATAAAAATGGGGCATGAATAGACATTTCTCCAAAGAAGATTTAAAAATGGCCGATAAACACATGAAAAGATGCTCAATGTCATTAGTCATTAGGGAAGTGCAAATCAAAACCATGAGATACCACTTCATGCCCATTAGGATAGCTGTTATCAGAAATGGTAAGTAACAAGTGTTGGTGAGGATGTGGAGAAATTGGAAATTGCTGGTGGGAATGTAAAATGGTACAGCTGCTGTCGAAAACAGTTTTGCACTTCCTCAAAAAGTTAAACATAGAATTACCATATAATTCAGCAATTCTACTTCTAGGTATATACTGAAAAGAATTTAAAACAGAGACTCAAACAGATACTTGTACACCAATGTTTATAGCAGCATTATTCACAATAGCCAAAGGATGGAAGCAACCCGAATGTCCATTGAAAGATAAATGGATAAACAAAATATGATACATGCATACAATGGAATATTACTCAGTCTTTAAAGGAATGAAATTTTGATACATGCTGCAACATGGATGAATCTTGAAAACATTGTGCTAAGAGAAGTAAGCCAGATATAGAAGGACAAATATTGTACAGTTCTATGTGAGATACCTAGAATAGGCAAATTCATAGAGACAGAAAATAATAGAGGTTACTAGGGACTAGGGGGAGCAGGGAATGGGAGTTATTGTTTAAAGTATATCGTTTCTGTTTAGGATGATGAAAAGGTCCTGGAAATGGATAGTAGTGATGGTTGCACATAGTTGTACGTTCAACATTGTGAATGTACTTGTCACTGAATTGCACACTTAAGTGGTTAAAATGATAAATTTTATGTATATCTTACCACAATATGAATTACTATTTCATATAATCTTTCACCTACCAATCTCACTTTTGGGAATTTATTTTACAGATAGACTAACAAATATGTGCAAAGAAGTATATTCAAAGATAACCAATGCAGCGGTATAAAATGAAAAGATTAGGGAAAATCTGAATGCCTCTTATAGAGAATTTTAAACATAATATCCGTAAAATACAATACTGTGCAACAATTTAAAATAAGTTAGGTGGATCTATGTATTCTGAAATAGAATGGACTCTAAGATATAACCATTACGTGGAACAAAGCAAGATGTAGAAAGTGTGCATTCTATAGTTCTCGTGAAAATGGGCAAGAGATATATGGAAAGAATCACAAGAAAGTGGCAAAAGTAATTTCTTCTAGAAAACAGTTCCAAGTTGAGAGGAAGACTAATTTCATTGTGTAGACTCCTTTGTACAGTTTAACTGTTTTTGTACCTTTGAATTTTTTACCATGTCCAGGTGTTACTTACTGTATAAGTAAACTGAAAAAAAGTTTAAAATACACCAACGATATGCTTTTATAGAGGAATCTTTTATATGACTTCTTTATCAGCCTGGAAAATGAGTAAGAGGTAGGGCCACTTCCCTCTTGAGGAAAGCACCAAAGAATTGCTGCTTGTAAGATGTCTGCTTCATTCTAATGGTCTGTGCTACCAAATGTTTAGGGTAAAACATTAGCTTCCTTAGGCAAGTTAAAGTGCAGGCTCCTCCTGTGCACAAGTATACCATGGTTATTTTGACAAGTAGCTTACATTAAAAACATAAATAAATGAATAAGTGAATGAATAGTTTTCTCTTTAAGTTTAAAAACCATTTCAGAGGTTATATACATATGTGATAGTAAAGAAAATGACAGTGATACAGATGAAAGGAATTGCATTAGTTAGGGTCCTCCAAAGAAACAGAGCCAATAGGATTATCTATCTGTCTGTCTGTCTATGTGTGTGTGTATGTATGTATGTATCTATCTATCTATCTATCTATCTAGCTATCTATCTATCTAGCTATCTATCTATCTGTCTATCTATCTAAGGAGACTTATTATGAGGAATTGGCTCGTGGGATTATGGAGGCTGCGAAGTCCCATGATCTGCCACCTGCAGGCTGGAGCCCAGGAAAACTGGTGGTGTAATTCAGTCTAAGCCTGAAGTCCTGAGAACCACGGGAGCCAATGGTGTAAATCTCAATCTGAGGGCAGGAGATGAGGTGAGATGTCCCAGCGCAAACAGTAAGGCGGGGAAAAAAAACCACAATTCCTCCTTCGTCTACCTTTTGTTCTGTTCTTGCCTTCAAAGGAGTGTATGAGGCCCACCCACACTGGGGGGGGCAGTCGGCTTTACTGAGTCCGCCGATTCAAATGCTAATCTCATCCAGAAATACCCTCACAGACACACTCAGAGATAATGTTTAATCTGTGCACTTGGTGGCCGGTCAATTTGACCCATAAAATTAGCTCTGACTGAGGCCCTGTCACAGACAAGGTTGCTGGAGAAGTTGGAGTAGAAAAGAGGAATTTCCTTAGAGCTTAGAGTGTTGTTCAAATATAGTGCAATAACAACCATATTGTAAGGAAGTATAGAATATTCTGTTGAGTTAATAAATAATAATGAGACCTTCAAGAATCTATTCTGAGGTGGGCAAAATACCTGGTTTAGAAAATGGAAAAAAAGCACATGAGAATAACCATGCAAACACAATAGGAAAGATAGAGATTTTACTTTTGTTAGTGAGCAAATACAGCTTCCCAGTGGTACAGTAAATGCAATCCAGATGGCTGAGAGCAAAAGATCATAGCAGAAAGGGAAAAATAAAGTCAACAATTTGCCATAGTGATCTTTCTACATTTTCACATTTAGTTCAGTAGTAATGGAAAGGATACTCTTAGATTCACTTTAAAGTAGGTGAATTTAAATAATGGCAGTTTCTGCTTGGGCTTAGTATGAATATTTCTTTTTTGTGGCAAATGATAATGGGATGTGAAATAGCTTTTCGCTTTTCAATGAGTATTTCTCGATGTATCATCTTTTTGGTTATTTCTGTTAGAAACTGTCTATCTGGATTCTATAAGGTTACTGTTAGGTGTTGAGATGTGTTTTATGTCTGCATTTCTAGCAATAGTCTCTTAGAATCTAGTGCAGGGGCTGGCCCGGTGGTGTAGTGGTTTAAGTTTGCGTGCTCTGCCTTGGCAGCCCAGGGTTCATGGGTTCGGATCCTGGGCATGGACCTATACACTGCTCATCAAGCCATGCCGTGGCAGTGTCCCATATACAAAGTAAAGGAAGATTGGCATAGATGTTAGCTCAGGGACCATCTTCCTCAAGCAAAAAAAAAAGAGGAAGATTGGCAACGGATGTTGGCTCAGGGCCAATCTTCCTCACCCCCCCCCCAAAAAAAAAAAAAAGAATCCAGTGCATATGCCCTAATACCCAAGACTATTCTTTTTCTATGTATAGACTTAAAGTAATAAAGTTTATATCATAAGATGTGCTTGAATTATTCACTTGTTTTTATAGCTTGCTTCTTTTGGTTTTATTTTGTTTTTTGCTTAAAACACTTAGTAATTGGAGCCTTCATTGGTCATCAGTAATCTAATCTTTGCTGAGAAGTTAATAGAACCACTGATTCCTTTTCTTTGAGCATTATTGTTTTCATCGATTATAGAAATAGGAGTGGGTAAGATCCCCCTGGAACAGAAATTTTAAATTCTAATGTGTACACTGGTGATGAGATAGTTAAGTTCAATTTTCATGGAAGGCAATTTGTCAATATTTATCAGAGGTTAAATGTGCCTACCCCTTGACCCATCAATTACATTTCTGGAGATTTACCTTACATTTTACTTCCCCAAAATGTGCAAAGTTGTATGTACAGGGATGTTTGTTATAGCAGAGTAGGTTATGATTTTAAAAAACCCTGAAAATAGGGAATGACTATGACATAATCATACACTGCAGCCATTGAAGAATATAATTCTATGTATACTGAATTAAATGTTCATTATATACTTGTTAACTTAAAAAACTAAGGTGTAGAACAGAATATACAATATAATACAAGGTCTTTTTTTTTTAATTTTAATTTTTTTTTGCTGAGGAAGATTTGCCCTGAGCTACCATCTCTGCTAATCTTCCTCTACTTTATGTGTGGGACACTGCCACAGCATGGCTAGGGGGTGGAGTAGGTCCAGGTGCAGGGTCCGAACCGGCAAACCTGGGCTGCCGAAGCCGAGCACATGGAACGTTAACCACTCAGCCATGGGGCCAGGCCCTAATACAAGTTTAAGTGTGAATGAGAAAGTTTCTGTTTATATACGCTGAGAAAATGTGTGAAAGAGTATCTGACAAATTGTGATTAAAATTTACTTTGGGGAATGGTATGTAAGTATAAGTATGTATTACTTTTATAATAATATATTTTCAAAAATCAAGAATATGGTATAAATATTAAGAGCTATAACATTTAGTCACAAAATATCTGATAGCACTACAATAATGCAATATTATTGGTGTGTAATAGATGGAACACTGAGTTTAGAGTTAGAAGTCCTAGATTCATATTCTGGAACTACCACCCAACTAGCCCCAAGACCTCGAAAATAAGCCACGTTTTAGGAGCCAGTTTTCTCATTTTTAAATGAAATCCATGTAAAGTGTTTAGCATCTAGTAAGTTTCCAATAATAATAATTATTATAATGCTACTGAAATGTTTCTTGACACGATGTCAAACTAGAAAAAGTATCAGAAGGACAAGAAACAGGAATAAGCTATGGTGATAAAACATCCAGGCAGATGTGTTCACGGTACTTGATTGAACTGCTGAACTTCTTGCCCAGATGTTTTGAATTATTTTGGCATTCTGTGGATGTAGAAAATTGTGGTAAATCAATGTCTTTACATAGACCACTCAGCTGCTCATCACTGTTATCCTTGATTTCAGAAATGCTACATGAGGTACTTCCTGAACATTACTTTGCTTTAAAATACAGTCATATGCCCCATGACGATGTTTCAGTCAACAGTGGTCCCATAAGATTAGTACCCTATAGCCTAGGTGTGTAGTAGGCTTTACCATCTAGGTTTGTGTAAGAATACTCTATGATGTTCACACAACGACAAAATTGCCTAACAACTCGTTTTTCAGAGTGTATCCCTGTCATTAAGTGACACATGACTGTGTATTTTGGGTTAAGTGCTGAGTGTTTTGTATTTGGCAGAGTTGATCAGAAATCTGGGTTGCCCCCAAGTGTCCATCAGTGGACGAATGGATAAGTAAAATGTGAAATATATATTCAATGGAATATTATTCAGCCTTTAAAAGGAAAGATATTCTGACATATGCTACAACATGGATGAACCTTGAGTACATTTTGCTAAGTGAAATAAATCACAAAAAGACAATTACTGTATGATTCCGCTTATGAGATTCTGTGATTTTGACTACTTGAAGTGACAGAAACTAGCATGGTGGTTGCCAGGGGCTGGGGAAGGGCAAATGAGAAATTATTGTTTAATAGTTTTAGAGTTTCAGTTTTACAAGATGAAAAGAGTTATGGAGATGGATGGTGGTGAAACATTATGAATGTATTTAACACCAGTGAACTGTACACTTAAAAATGGTTAAGATGGTGAATTTTATGTAATGTATCTTTTATCACAATAAAACAAAATTGAAATAAAAGGCTTGCCGAATTTCACAATATAGCTTATTGGGGTGATGGTATTATCTAAGGTTCAAAGTCTTTATAAATATTTACTACATTAATAACTTGTTATTTTTCCTTGATTTTTCATAAGTCTAAGAAAAGCCAAAATTAAAAAAACTGATAAGCTGAAAGTTTAAGTGATTAAAGTATGGCGGCTCACCTATCTAAGAATAAAGAGGCAGGCATCAGAAGACTTGGATTCCAGTCATAATTCCGCCATTTACTGACTCTGTGTCATTGATGGGTTTTGGTCTGTGTAATGGAGCTATAATTTTACAGAGTCGTTTTGAGTATAAAATGAAAAAATAGAAATGAAAGTGTATTGTAAACTAAAAGTCACTATTCATGTAGGAGCTGCATAATCTTTTTCTAATCTAGACTTGCTTTGCACAGTATGTTTTATTAGATGACATAAAAGCACATCATGCCAATTTTCTGAATGGAATGAGACGGTAATGGTAAAATGGAACACTTATTGTAAATCCATGCTAACCACTATGAAATCTTTTGGCCTAGCTAAACATGCAGACTAATAAAGTGCCTGTGGTAGCATATATGAGCTTATGACCTGAAGACTGTTGAATTGCAAACAGATTTTTATAAGTTAGCAAAGATGTTAATCCAAAATCATATCACAATTCCAGGTGTTCTTAATGAGATAACCAGCTGCATAACTGTTACCCTCCCTCAGTTCCAAGGTTTAGGCTTGGAGGGGAAGCTTAATCCTTGAGCTGACATAATTTAAAAAGGGTTCTGATGAGCCTCAAATGTGTATAATATTTAGTTCCATGAATCAATTGCATACCAGAGATACTCACTTCCATTTTGCATTTGCAAACTTTTCGTTCCTGGATTGAATGGTATGTTTTCTAATCACTTTGTTTCTTTAATGATCAATTTCAGGCATGAACAGTAATATTTATAAAAAGAAGGAAAGTGCAAGTGAGAACTATCAAGGATTAAAAAAATTAGTCTTGATCTCCTTTTGTATTGGGAATTAAAATTATTTTGAAGGTGACAGCCCAACTGAAGTTGAGGGTTTTTTCTCCCATCACAAACAATAATAGACATACTTGTTAGAACTAGGATAATACCTTTACCTATGCTTTCAGAAGAAATGGAGTATTTTGCAAAATAATTCTAGGATTTGGAGTAGAAAGTGAAAAATTAACTTTGTGGTTGAGAGTGTTAACTTTCTCTGACCAAGAGTTATCAGAAGGGAATGGGAAATGGACGAATCAGATTTTTTGTCTAGCCAACACTGAATAGATTCACAAAAGTATTGAATTTGAAACCAGTAGTATAAATTTAAAATCCAAGATCCCTGCATCCAACCCCTACCAAATGAAACTTGATGAAGTTACTTTATAGCCCACCTTCCTTAGAAGTACACTCACCATGCATCTAGAGGAAATGGAGAACTCTCTCTTTTGATTGATCTCATTCAGCCTCCAAAGGGACTATTTGGACAGTAGCTATACTAGTGGCAAGATGGAATTATAATTAGATTATTTTTGGTTCTTTCCAGACCCATGTCTTTATTAGAAGGTTGTTTGGATTCCTGTGGTCAGTGGTACAAGGAAACACTAGGTTATTAACAGTTTCCAATGATTTCCTCAAGAGTTCCTTTGGTTGCAAAATCTTTTGATGCCTTTGTTGATAAGGGGTGGGGTAAGGGTAGTGATTCAGTGACATAAATTCTTAGGAAATCTGTGATACTCACATATTCTTCCCGCACACCCCCAATTCTCCCCTCCTTTGCCCCATTCCACCTCACACTTTTCTAATTGCGTATTATTAGACAATTAACTTTTCTCTGTGTTGAATATATTACAGTACTGTTAAGTATCCAAAAATAACTGCCAGTAATTTTCCTTATAGTTGCTTTGGAAATTTATTCTTCCTTTGAAAAGATGCAGGGAAACATTTCTACTTAACCAAGAGTTGTTTTTGTTTTTTGCCACTAGATCTTTTATCACTCTATTCATAGATTAGAGAAAGAGGTCTTACAA
Source organism: Diceros bicornis minor (assembly GCF_020826845.1). Taxonomy (NCBI): domain Eukaryota; kingdom Metazoa; phylum Chordata; class Mammalia; order Perissodactyla; family Rhinocerotidae; genus Diceros; species Diceros bicornis. Next base: position 73,892,140 of record NC_080745.1, read on the forward strand.
GTTGCAAGGTATTCTTTGTAACGTGTTGAACTGTGTACATAAACAAGTTAAAAGACATTAAATGTATTGCTTGGTTAACAGGCAATATACTATAATAATGAATGGTTCTACCATCTTAAAAATGGGGATTTTGTGGTTTCTGTTTGTGTGTGATGTAACTTTTCCATTATATTATTTTTTAATCATGGACTATACTTTTACCAAGTACATTTTGGGGATATACTAATGGGACATGCTTAAGGCATTTATTCACTTTGAAGAGAAAAGATGTATACTACAAACTGAGTATGGTGGATATTACAACACATGGTATAAATATTGAGAAATGCTTGTGACTCATCTGTGAGATGAAAACAACCAGGAAGGGATCAGTGACATACCTGAAGGATGTGGCCATAAAATCTGATGGGCAGAACGCTTTGGGTATAGTGAACTAGAAGAGCACAAGGGTTTGTAAACTAGGGAATGGCAAACTTTCTAGATGCAACTTTTAAGATATCAAGTATAATCTCTAGAAAGATATGTGCAAGTCCAGAATGGGAACTGTTTAGAATTGTGTAAATCAACTTGTAATTTTTAATGAGATATTTAAATGCAGGGAATGCGCTTTCATGGGGAAAAACTTAATTGTTACATTTTGCTCTTACTAGCTGATTTAAATTGCGTTTTAAATAAACATATAGAAATATGGAATTTAAAGGGACTATATTTTTCTTTATAAAGGACTTTAATTTTGCTTGTGTTTTGGCTGTTGTTCCCTTTAATTCCACAACATTATTAATAATACCTACCTTTGGATTAGGGCATCTTCTAATGACTTTTGCCTGTATTCTTCCCATTGAGAACCAAAGCATCTTGATTTTGGATTATTTGATTTTTCCAAAACATATGCTTGAAGTCATGGTGCCTAACCCCTTCTTGCCAATTTGAACCCCAGTGTGACTTTTTGACCCTAAGATTAAAAAAGTAATACAGTAAGCAGAATTTTTTTAAACAATTAAATTGTTATGCTATGATTATTGTATCATAGAAGTACCCCTATATGCTTCCTGTGTGTCGGTGTATCCCAGGATGACTTTTCTGTCTCCATGTTGTGTATTCCAGATGCCCAAGCAGGAGGCAGAAATGGCAAGCTTGATAGCCCCCTCTGCAGGGATAATATTTTGATAGGGCAGGGGATGGGGGAGGTGCCATTGTGGCTAGCAAGTAGATCTCATGTTCCCACTGAGAAAATGGTCCTGTACCCCCAGTGAACCTTCTTTCTTTGGGTTGGTAGGATTGGGAGAACATAGAGGAATCTGTTTCTAGGGATTCTTTATTTTTGTTCTTCATTCCTTCAGAGACCTAAAGTTGAGAACCAATTGCTCTAGTTCACTAGTACCCAAATATGACTGTTCTTGGGAGTAATCTAGGAAGCTTAAAAAAATACTGATGTCTGGGTCTCATCTCCAGAATTCTGATTTAAATGGTATGGGGTGCGGTCTGGGTATTGGGATTTTTTAAGCTCCTCCTGTGATTGTGTTTTGCAGTAAAGTTTGAAAACCGCTACTGTAGTCAGTAAAACAAAAGTGGGCAAAGCTGTTTTTAAAATATATCCTTCAGATTGTGAATAATGTCAGGGCGGGAAGCTTGTTCTCCACTGGGTCCCCAACAAGTAAACTGGTATCCTGTGCATAGTAGGCACTCAAAGAATACTTTTTGTTGAATGAACGAATATGCTTATTAAGAATCATTATAATTTATTTAAAGAATAAACCGAGCATCAGTTCTTTGAAATAATCTGAACTATAAGAACTAGTGATAAGTGAGGAAACATGGATCCTTTTTGTGTGTATGTAGAAGAAAAGTGGAAACTAGATATTCGTTAAAAAATATATAGATAAAAATCCTTTCATGAATATAAAGTGCAAGTATGTTATCATCATTCCCCTTAAGCATATCTGCACTGGAGATAACCCACTGGGACAAAATGATTATCCCACTGAGGCTAACTCTTACCGTGAAACAGTTCCTTGACTTAGTTATTTTCTCTTTTGTTTTGAAAAAGATTTTCTCTGCTTGCTGTATGCATGGATTTTGCTTTTCCTTTATATGTGTGTGTGGGGGTGTGTGCATGAGTGTGTGTGTGTGTGTGTGTGTGTGTGTGTGTGTTTAAATAAAGGCAGTCCTCTGTCTCCTTCCCGCAGGAAACACCTTTTTTCTGTGTGATGCAGTCAGTTTTTGTCATTTCCACTCTAATGTGAACTAAGAAGTCGTCCTTTTCCTGTGAAAAGGAAATCTCTCAGCTGTTCATAAGTTGTGGAGCCTGCTGTGGGAGAGGGCAAAATCTCAGAAAGAGTTCCTTCTCTCTATTGCACGTGTCCTTTTATTGCTTTTTCCATACAGCTGATCTTTTCATTTCTAATGTATACCATCTAATTGATAAGATGGTGACTTCCTGTTTGAGAGTTAGCTCTGTTTTTGTGTATCAGACCCATGGTGATAGTACTTTGTGAGGACTGTGGCAACACTGCTGTGCTCTCCTTCAATTGATTTAAAAGGTAAGCTGGGAAAATCAAGAGATTGAAAAGGTATTATTTTGAAAGTAATTCTATAGTGTTTTCTTAGTTAAAATGCTCACCACTTCCTCTCTTCTCTAAACACACCTATTTGAATATATCACTATTTTCTTTGTTTTGAGCATCTCTTATTTATGTATGTAGAACTACCCTTTGGAATAGGATCTCCTGTTGATTCACTTGAGCGCCTCTAATCAGTGTCTAAGTATCCAGCTTCGGTATCAAAAACCGATTCTGAAGTGGAGCTGTAGGAAGGATCCGCCATACTACTGTTAAATTATCATTGTCCCAGATATACCATTGCTTTTATTCATGCTGCTCCTAGTGCTTAGAACACTCTCACTGCTTCCTTGCTTGGCTAACTCTTATCCTTTTAAATTATAATTTATAAATCACTTCTAAATCACAAGTCAGCTCCATTATGAAATGTTACCTTTCCACCTCCATTGCCTTGGGCCTGGGTTAGGTGCCTTGTTTGTGAGCTCACATACTGTCCTGCAAAGTATATAAAAGGAAATTCTATTTTTTAAGTTATATTTTGGTGCCATGGAAACAACTTTCAGAAAAGGGAAACTAAAGGTCATCCATACAAATATAAATTTCATAAGAGCCAAAGCTGGTTTTGTCGTTGTTGCTACAACCTGTTTCTTCAGAAGAGTACAACCAACACGGGTTTTTTATTTGGAGACATTAAAATTAAAGGTTATTCTGTGGACTCACAAAAATACTTGTCATCCATAGGCTTACTGACACTTCATCAAGTCTATTTGAATGTGGGTGTATTACACAGACCTGGTCAAAGGGTTAATGTGTGCTGGAAATGTGAAGTGAAGGGAATAAAATTAGGGCTTGAGAACATTTATATTTTTTAGATTGCTACTTCCTGTTCAGCTAAGGACAGTCCTGTGACTTTGCTGTTAGCTAAGGAGATAGTCCTGTGAGCTTGACAGATCACAGCTGTGTCTTATACTTTGTGTGAAAATGTATTTGCTTTTCCTCCTGTTCATTTAATTTTTCTAATTTCCTAATATATTAAAGTTTATTTCAGTGTTTCATGGAGCAAGAGGTTGGATATTTGCCCAGACGAGAATACGAACGATGGTTAAATACTGGGTTATAGGCAGAGAGTGAATTAAATACGGGGTATGTGTGCTGCAAAAACTGAATAACAAGGAGAAACCCTCTCAGAAAAAATTTTTAAAAGGTCTCAAGAGCATTTGGATGTTTTAAGACTAGTGCTATAATTGAAGCAGTTCTATTTCTTTTATAAACCACACAATTCCTTTACAAAGAATCAAATACTTGCTCTGTATTCTAACCATTCCAGCATTTTATTCTCTCCCAAAGCTTTAGAACAACCTCAGGATGTTATTTCTTTCATCTTACCGTCCTAAACATCTTTGATTGCCACTGGAACAATATTAATTACCCAGAGCTCCTTCTTTCCTTGGAATTTTATACTCTGATGTGTGTTTAAGCCCAGTACACTAGTAAGTTGCTCACATCAGTGCAAATTCATTTCTTTTTTTTTTCCTAATAATTTTATTGAGATCATAATGGTTTATAACATTGTGTAATCTGAGGTGTACATTATTATTTATCAGTTTCTGAATAGACTTCATCATGCTCACCACCAGTAGTCTAATTTTTGTCTGTCATTTTATATATTTGTCTCTTTATCCCTTTTGCCCACCCCTAGCCTTCTTCCCCTCTGGTAACCACTAATCTGTTCTCTTTACCCATGTACTTGTTTATCTTCCACATATGAGGGAAATCTTGCAGTATTTGTCTTTTACTGTCTGGCTTATTTCACTTAACATGATACCCTCAAGGTCCATCCATGTCATTGCAAATGGGATGATTTTGTCTTTTTTTATGGCTGAGTAGTATTCCATTGTATATATACACCACATCTTTATCTGTTCATCCATAAAAGGGCACTTGGGTTGCTTCCACGTCTTGGCTATTGTGAATAATGCTGCAGTGAACATAGGGGTGCATAAATATCCTTGGACATTGATTTCAGGTTCTTTGGATAGATACCCCATAGTGGGATAGCTGAATCATATGGTATTTCTATTTTTTTTTTTTGAGGAAGATTGGCCCTGAGCTAACATCTGCCAATCCTCCTCTTTTTTTTTTTTCTTGCTGAGGAAGACTGGCCCTGGGCTAACATCCATGCCCATCTTCCTCTACTTTATATGGGACGCCGCCACAGCATTGCTTGACAAGTAGTGCGTCGGTATGCGCCCGGGATCCGAACCGGCGAACCCCGGGCCGCCACAGCGGAGCACCGCACTTAACCACTTGCACCACCGGGCCGGCCCTGGTATTTCTATTTTTAACTTTTTGAGAAATCTCCGTATTGTTTTCCATAGTGGCTGCACCAGTTTGCATTCCCACCAGCAGTGCAGGAGGGTTCCCTTTTCTCCACATCCTCTCCAACATTTGTTGTTTTTTGTCTTAGTAATTGTAGCCATTTTGACCGGTGTAAAGTGATAGCAAATTTATTTCATGACATTGGACAGATAGCTTGGAAATTTTTTTCAATATCTCATGTCAGTTCAGGTGGAATGTTTCATTGATGATACCGAAGAATGACAGTTAACATGTTCCATAGGAGAGAGGATTCCAATGTAAGCATTTTTTCCTGAGCGGCAACTTTAACTTTGATAGAATGGAAGGAGTACCTGGCCTGAAGTCAGGAGATGAGTATTCTGTGTGACCTTAGGCAGCGGCCTTAGGCACCTCTGAATTCACCTCATAAGTGAAGAGAATTGGACTAGATGACCCTTAAGGTCCTTTCAGCTGTATTTGACATTCATGGTGCCTCAGCTCTCTGCTAGGACAAAATATAGTTGTCTGTCTCATTATACTAGTGTCTATTATTCCCAAAGACTCATTTTATGATATGAAAGGTGAAAAGAAGGGTAAGCCAGTTGAGCTGTTTGATTTAGAAGGATGAAGCCACAGTGTTCAAATGGTGAGGCTCATCCAGCAGAGCCACAAACTTCAGCCAAAGTAGATGCAGGTAACGCTGATGGCCTCCTGACAGTGTAGGTAGTAGACAGAGGCTTATGGATTGACTTATTCAATGACACTCACTTTTATTGGTGTAGCATAGTCTAGGAAAGGATTGTATTTTTTTTTTTTCCTCTCTTACTGCTAGTTGGTCTTGGGGAAGCCTAAGTGAGAGAACTGACCAGAGTCAAGCCTTCTTTTGGGAGCATAGAATGAGAGCATTTTCAAAAGTACTTTTATAAAGAGAGAAACAAATTGGTACTGTACTTCACACAAGGTAAACTCTTTCTACAGTACACGTAAATGCTGAAATACCAAATGAAATCCAGGTGCTTGTACAGGAATGAGGAATATCCGTTTGCATGGAGACCTACCATAAAAAATGGACTGGTTAATGAAGGATTAACTATTTGCTTTTTCTTTTGTGTTGCTATGTTATCTTTATTTGGGTAGTATAATCATCCATGTAAATTTATAGTCTGAGATACATTCTTCAGTAGACTCATCATAAACTATTAGCACTATATGAAATCTTCAAGGGCATCTAGTACAGTCCCCTCATTTGCATTGAGGAAATTAAAGCCTAGAGAGAGTGAGTAACTTGGCCAAAATCATGTTGACTTAGAGTTAGAACTGGAAGTAGAACCCGGTTCTGCTTACTCCTAGATTTTTACTATTGAGAATACAAACCTATCCTTTATATATTTGAAAGTGTGAAGTGTACCCACAAAAATTTTCGAAGTGAGAAGCAATTTTAGTAAGTTAGTGAATGAGACTAAATCTTCCTTTTTTTTTTTTCCTAGGAATCCTCCCCTCAGACTTTGCTCTACCATAACATCAGAAAGTAGCATTCTGCCAACAGATGTATTTCCATATCACACTATATATCAGATTCTTGAACTGTGAGATAAAACAGTGGTAGGCAAAAGTAGGATAACATGAATGTAAAGTTTCTGTACACTAAGAATCCAGGAAATTATCTTATGACAGGGCAAGATTGTATAACACTGAAATGTGTTGGTTTTGAACAGAAATTTCAGAATCTTAACCCAGCAGAGAGAATGTGATAAGGAAAAAAAAGAATTGCTGATTATTTGCTATGCGTTAGTGATTACTTGCAGTTTTTTTTTCATTTTACATAATTATTTAGTTTTGAACAATATCTTAATTTTGTTAACAACTATGAGGCCTCATTTATATTTACATGTTTTGTGATGTTGGAAATGTTTCTAATCACTGAGAAGCATCAGGTTCTGAAGATGGGAGAAGCTGTTGAATACATTCAGAGAGTGGAATGTATTAGTACTATAATATTGCTCTTGGCCACAATAATTGAACATTGTGATCATTTAAACTATACTGTACATTTCAATCCATTCATTGTATTGTTAATGTAGAGAAGTGGAGTATGTAGTATGCTGATTTGAGACCTAAATTCCCTGTTTGAAATTCTCTTAATTTATTATGCGTCCATGCTGAGTAGTTAAAATTATATGGATTACTTACTTTGTTCTTGTTTTTATGGGAAATATACAGTTTAACATGTAAGAGAGCTTGGATTATTTTTCATAAGAGTTTAGATTAGGAAAATACTTTGGTTTTGTGAGAAAGAGGATTTAAAAATGTTTCTGGAGAGCTAAACTAGCCAACAAAAAAGATGGCATCAAGTTATAAGCTCTGTCTAAAGAAAGAGGGGAGGCTTTTCTCTCTATATTAAATTATCTTAATTTTAATTTTTTTCAGACAAACCTTTAGGTGTAAGTTTAAGATACATGTAGAAAAGTGCACAAATCGTAAGGTACAGCTTGATAAATATGTACAAAGTGAATACCCTGTGTAACCCCATCCACACCATGAAATGGAACACCAGAAACACCCTGATGTGTCTTCTCAGGCATTACTGCCTCCCCACAAGGTAGCCATAGTCCTGACGCACCATCGGTTAGTGTTGTCTGCTTCTGAGTTTTATATAAATGGAATCATTCAATATCTACTATTTTGTATCTGGCTTCTTTTGCTCAACATTTTTTCTGTGAAATTCATCCATGTTGTTGCATATAACAATAGTTCATTCTCATTATTGTGTGTACTCCATTTTATGAACATAACGGTAATCTATCCATTTTGTTGATGGACATTCAGATTATTTCCAGTTTTGGGCTATTGAAAATAATTCTGCCATGAACATCTCTGTGTGTGTTTTTGGTGTTCATATGTATGTGTTTCTATTGGTTGTGTTCCTGTGAGAGGAGTGGCTAGATTACAGAACACGTCTGTGTAGATAATGCCAAACAGTTTTCCAAAATATTTGTACTAATTGACACAAGGTCTCCTAGTGTTTAAGAGTTCCAGATGCTCTACATCTTTGCCAATACTTGGTATTAACAGTTTTTTGTTTTCATTTTATTTATTTATTTTTTTTGTGTGTGAGGAAGATCAGCCCTGAGCTAACATCCATGCCAATCCTCCTCTTTTTGCTGAGGAAGACCAGCCCTGGGCTAACATCTATTGCCAGTCCTCCTCCTTTTTTTCCCCAAAGCCCCAGTAGATAGTTGTATGTCACAGTTGCACATCCTTTTAGTTGCTGTATGTGGGACACGGCCTCAGCATGGCCAGACAAGCGGTGCAGAGGGCGCGTGCCCTGGATCGGAACCCGGACCACCAGTAGCGGAGCACATGCACTTAACCGCGAAGCCACGGGTCTGGCCCCTGTTTTCATTTTAACTACACTGGTGGGTAGATAGCAGTTTCTCATTGTGGTTTTAATTTGTATTTCCTTGATGACTGATGGTATGGGCACTGCTTCAAGTATTTATTGATCATTTGGATATTCACTTTTGTGAAGTGCCTGTTGAGATCTTTTACTAATAGGCAAAATTAGGTTGTCTTTTTTTTCAATTGATTTTAGTGATTTTTAAAATATAGTCTGGATAATCTTTTATCAGATTAAAGTTTTATTGGTCTAAAGTTAATAGCTGTCTCTCCTCTTCTGAACGATACAAGGATCTTAAACACTGTAACTCTTATTTTCTGTTCCCATCTTATTTGATGTTATTGACTAGGATTTTAGGTCCACCTTGTTTGTAACCCCCTACATTTGTTATTGCTATTATTGTTTTATATAGTATTTTAAAAATTACTCCCTTGTTTACTAATTTCTTTGCTCACTCTTCCATGTCAGCTCTTCCTTCCAATTTTAGTTTCTTTCTCAAATTCATCCTTTGAACGTTCCTTTAATGAGTTTATAGAACTTTTTAGTGAGACGATGTTTTATTCTACTTACTCTTGAAAGATAGTTTTGTTTGATATACAATTCTAGGCTGACAGTTTGAAGATAACTGCACTTTGAAAATATTCTATGTCTTATGACTTTTATTTTGTCTTTTGAAGTCTACTGCAAATCTAATTGTCAGAGACGAATCACCTATAAAGGACTGGACAGCTCTGAAAAATTTCTACCCGTGATCTCCTCGAATATGTCCTCTCCCCCACTCCTTCTATTTCCTCTTTAGGAACTCCAGTATGTTGGACTTCTTTACTTTCTATATCTCTTAGCCTTTCTTTCACATATTCCATTTCTTTGTTTCTCTGTGCTTCATTCTGGTTAGTTTTTTCAAATCTGTATTCCAGTTTATTCTCTTTCCACTTGGTCTAGTCTACTGTTTAATCCATTCGTTAAGTTTTTTCAATTAATATATTGGGTAGTTTTTCAGATTTACTGGTCTTCCTTTATAACATCTTGTTTCTCATGCTTCCAATTGTATCTTTAAGGATTTTGAACATTGTAAAAATTCTTATTTTATATTCTGTCTCAATATTCCATTGTCTGCAGTTCTTAGGGGGAGGTTCTGCTTGCTGTTGTCTCTGCCGACTTGTTTAATGTGGTTTGTTTACTCATTTGCTTTGTAATTCCGAATTTTGAACTTGGCAGGATTTTATTTGTGGGAATCCTTAGGCAGCCTGTTTTGAGAGCACCTTTCTCCAGACAAGATATGTTTCTTTTTTGCCAGGTGTCTGGGAATGCTACCAACCTAAGACCACTTCATGTTACTCTCTTGGTTTGGGGTTTTCTGGACCATGCTGGGTGTAAATTCAAATCCTAAATTCTTGGGAGGGTAGGCCTGTTGTTATAGATTCTCAGGGTATACTTCCTTTTCCCACTCAGCATTCTGGAAAAGACATATAAGGTTTTTTGGTGTTGTTTTATTTATAATAATTTATTTTTAATTCCCTCTGTTGGTGGACAGATTTTTTTGTCTACCTTTTAACTGAGGGTATTATCTTTCGAGATTCTTGCTTTGCATCTGTGTGTTTGGAGTCTAACAATTCCCTACCTTGTAGAAAGAACTTTCTATCTATCCCGTAACTTGTGACTTAAGGAAAACCTGGTTCCTTATTTAACAGTTTTTTTCCCACAACATTGAGCTCATCATTTTCAGAAGATCAAGCAACTTTCATTTTTTACTTCTCATCCTGCTCACCCTAGTAGGTTGACTATGACTATGATTAGGAATTTTTTCATAAGTTTTAGGCTGTTTATATTGCTTTGTGATAAAGTTAAATGCCTAGGGTGGGGTTTTTTTTGTTTTGTTTTTTGGAAATTGTTGAAATGAGTATTTCACGAGTATTTTTTCATAATGATATGTTCTATATAATGACTTTATATTGAGAGCGGTTTACATGTTTAGATGCCTCTTTTGAGCCCTAGCTACAGGTTTTTGTCTTTAAACCGATGAACCAAAATGCTAAAGCTGCAGCTGGTTGCTCTCTTCACTGTACTAAAAACACTGGTCTAGGTGCACTGATTGCTTACTACTTTATCAGGTACATCTTGACTTTGGTGTCGTGGCAAAGGCAAATACTTGTTGAATGTGCAACATCCTTTATCCAGTTCCTGAAGGAAGGCCTTAATTAATGCTTAGAAGAATGAGCAGATTTGATTAATGTAGTAAATCATCTGCAAGAGCTTGAAATACCTCTTGGTTTTTTTTCAGCTTTCATTTCTAGGGGTGTAGCAAAGGTAATAACTGTTGAACTTGAAGAAAGTAATTTGCTTCTGGCAGAAGGCCTTTCCAGAACCCTTTGTGTAGTTTCCAGCTGCATGTTTTAAAAATATAGTAGTAAATGTGTATTATCTTATTGCTTCCCACTTCCAGTTTTTTTAAACTTAAAAGCAGCTCCGAAGGTACTAGTTTGGACCTTCTTTCTTCCCTCACCCTCCCTTTTTATTTAAAACATCATATCATTTATTATATTGGACCAGCAGGAATCAGTTTAAAGGGGTTGTGAGCTGTTTTAGATTAATAACTTGGCAACTTGGAAATAGCCCACAGGAGTCACAGTCCTGCGTATATTGGAGTAAGTTTTAAAAACTCAGCTATTGAGAATTGTTTGTATAAGCTGCCAAATTAAAAGTTGGAGTGAAGAAAAACTTTACACTCATCAACATACCCCAAAATTCTTGTCAGTATGCCTTATGGGGATCTTGTTGTTTGAAGGATGGCATAGTCCATAGGATAAAAAGCTTTATTATCACAATCAGTAAATAATGCAGCTCTAGGTTTACATGGACTTTATAGTACTTTCCCTTAAAGCTCTTAATTTTTCATTTTCGTATATAATGTATTCTTTTTTGTTTAATATATTTTTTAAAGTGATAGCCATTTATTACATCCTAACTTTTTCTATAGTATTAGAGAAACACCTCTTCTTTTTCCTTCTCCCGTTTGTAGGATTGCATAACCTTTCAGTTAAACAAAATCAAAATTGTTCACTTGCTCACAGTGTTCCACCCCCTTGAAATAAGTCACATAACTCCCTGTGGGTGTGCCTGGTCTCTCACTCTGCCACAGTTACTTGATCCTTCTTATCTCCTGTCACTCTTGGCTTCTTATGTTGTCTCTTCATCTGCTTTCTTAGCTCCTCCTTTTCCCTCTTCCACAAAGTTTTTGTACAGCTCTAGTCCCCTCCCTTCTCAAAGGCCCAGAAGCAATTCTCATGAGTTTGGTTTTTTCCCCCTTTCTCTAAATATTCTGAGGAAGTTACTTATACACTAGATATGTTTCATTGAGGAGTTTCTACTCCAGGATTAAAACTCTCAGTTTGAACATTTTACAAGAGATTTTTTTTCTTTTTTATCAGAGCTTAGGTATTATAGGTATGAATTCAGGAATATAAAATATAGATGGCTCTTGCTGTATGTAAAATATGTGCTCTAAGAAGTTGGCTGTATCCCAATGTAATATGTTAAATGTAGGTAAGATTACTATTTAAAAGAACCTGGTAAGGAACCTTTAGAGTAAAGAAGTCACATAATATAAATAATCCTACCTTAATTCTCTGTTTTAGAAGATGTTTTTCACTCAGGTTGTCATATAGTGTGTGTTGTAAATAATGGTCTTATATTATTCGTCATAAAAATGCGAGATTTGTTATTTATGTGTACTTTGATGTGGAAACATATCTTAAACATTAACCTTATGGCATTTTCACATCAGTAGTAACCTGATCAAAATGGATGATCTATTCCCAGCAATTTAACATGGTGTCCCTTTCACCTTTTGTCAGATTAGCCCAGTTTTCCAATCCACAAAAGCAACCTTTCTCATATGTAGAAACATCTTTCTGGGGCAGTGAACTTGAGAATTTAGGTGCCTTACAAACACAACGCTTGTGATCAGTTGCGTTTTTCTTTTTTCTTCCCAGCCCCTCCCATTAAATCTACCGTGCTTATACTTGATACATTTAAAGATTTGAGCCCATAGGATACAGTATACCTGTGCCTCGTTGACCATGGGTTTACTGACCTTGATATTAACCTGGAACATTCTTATGCCTCCTTCCATGATGATGTGGTGGCAGATTACAGTTTGACTGGCTTCAAGATAATTGGTCTTAATTATTTCTAAGTCATTGTTTAGAGCAGTGTAAGAACAAGCATTGTTCCAAGAAAAGATATAAATGGCTTTTGAGTTTCTTTTCTTAGCATGCAAGTCAAAAGATTAGGGTGAAAGCAAAAGCACATGACAGAACTGTGTGGTTTGCTAGTAGATTGTAGGATTCCTGTAGTTTAAATTATACAAACCACTGTAAACTGTTAACTAGTGACAATTTTGATTTCCCTTTTGTATTAGTTGCAATCTGTGATACTTTTGTTTAAAGTAAAGCCACGTGTTAAAGTACAGGTTTATTAAGAAGTATGTTGTTTTTGCATATCTTTCTGTCAGGTTTGTACAGACAACCCCCCACCCCACCCCGTACCTACTCATCCTTTTAAGACCAATCTCCAATGTAACTTCCTAGGAACCTTTCAAATTGGGTCCTTTCTCTGAGTCTGTAATATATCTATTATAACCCAGTAATACAGTGTGCTATGTAATTGTTTAAGAATCTGTATCTCCCTTCTTCCCCCACAACCCCCTAAGTCGCTAGTATTTTAGGATCAGGGATAATGTCTCATTCATTTCTTACATTCTCCACCATACTATCTCAATTGTAGCGCATAATAGGTGTTGAATGAATTGTTGTTAAAAGACTAAATGAATTTAAGCAGAAAGATTTGTTGATAAATTGGCTTGCCAACTTAGAATTTAAAGATAAAATTTTAAAATCTAAAATCAGAGTAGATTAAAATCAATACCAGCTGTAGGTTTAGCACAGAGCAAATTGATATTCTCCAACTTCAGTAATACTTGGGGGCAGAAAGTATGATGCAGTAAAACTGAAATACCTCTAAAATGCATAGAAGAGATTTGTTATATAGGCCAGTTTTGGTTTTGTGTTTGTTTTAATTAAACCTCCTATCATGCCAACAGTTTACCTGAGGAAATACAAAGGTGGTAAATCTACCAACCATCCGAAGATACTTTAACTGAGGGCAGGCAGAAGTGGAGGGGTGGAGGAACGAGAGTGAAGATGGGGAGGAAATTTCTAAACCTGTCTCTAACGCTGTCTTGGAAAGAGCTTATGACAGTATTGGGGGACTTGAAGTTTTAGTTTTAGAGGATGGGATGTGGTTCTTGTCATGGATAGGCAACACGTGTTCTAGAACTTGATCTTGGAGAAGTAAGATTGTTAGTCTTGTAAGTTATGTGATTTGTCAGCTTGGCCACCTATCTTATAGCAGTGTTTAAAGCCAAGCACTTAAATTTTTTTGCACGAGAATACTTACATTTCCCAAGATTAAAAAAATTATGGTATGGCCTTTTTTTTACTGAGTAAATTATTTGAAATGTGAAAGATATTTTTCCAACTAAAGACATTTTGTCTCATATTTAGAAAAAGCAATAATTAAAAAATGCCTAAAATGTGTGTGGTGATGGATTGTACTTAGTATTTGGGTGGTGAACGTGATGTAATCAATGCAGAAATAGAAGTATAGTGATGTATTCCTGAAATTTATACAATGTTACAAACCAATGTTACTGCAATAAAAGAATTTTTTAAAAATTAAAAATTAAAATAAAATACATTTAAAGATAAAAGGAAAAAAAATGCCTACATAGTCTCATACCCTTAGATGGAGCAGATCAAAGCAAAAGTAATGTTTTTAACAAGAAATTGTGTGTGTTACAAATGTTTCATATGTTGTGGCCATATTACATTTTAATTTTACTTGTTTTCTCTTCTGTTTTGGGACTTTTCCCCAAAGCAGAAATTATTTGTGAATGCAGGTTCGTTTTTGTGCTCTTTTTTTTTTTCTGCTGAGCAAGGTTGACCTGGAGCTAACATCTGTTGCCAGTCTTCCTCTCTTTTGTATGTGGGTAGCCGCCACAGCATGGCCCACAAGTGGTCTAGGTCCACACTCGGGATCTGAACCCGTGAACCTGGGCCACTGAAGTGGAGCGCGCCGAAGTTTAACCACTATGCCACAGGGTGGCCCCAAATGCAGGTTTTTTAATAGCACATATGTATTTACTCTTCACTTTTTATTCTGCGGGGTTTTTTTTTCATGTAGTCTTTGTCTTCCTTTAAGAGGTGGTTAATAAAATGCATTGTTTTTGGAAGTATTATGCCATGGTAGAGTCAAAACCACATATTGTTTTTCCACCTCAAGTTTGGCAACCTTCAGATACAAGCAAGCTCGCTAGTTTGGTTAATTTTTGTTTTAAATAGGGATCATGCCTAATCCTTAGATGTAATGATTTACTGAATTTCAAACTCAGCTTTATTAGGTTTAACTCACCAATCATTGTAGGTTATGTTGTATATGTTGTTTTTATCCAGAAAAAAACCTATTTTGAAGATTAACTGTATTTCACTTATCCTTAACCTAGCCTTTTATACAATTACTTCCTCTTTAAATCCTGGATTACCTCTTTTCACAAATAACCATCTATTAAATATTAAATAGGCAACGGACATTATTCATTTACCATTCATAAAATTTTTTGAACTTGCCCTGTGCTAGGTCCTGAGGGGCCTTGCCCTCTGCTTGCTCACAACACGTGTGAGAGCTGTACCAGTGGACAGACAATAGTGAGTCAGTGTAATGAGTGCTTTGTTGGAGGTAAGCCAGAGGGCTGTGGGACTTGAGGCTTTAAACTTCAAAGTGGAGGCTTCTAGGAGGCTTTCCTTCACAAATTCATCATTGCAAGGGAGGCAAAACCAGGGTATTCCTCAGTGGGAAATTACAGACTATAAATTAGCCAAAGATGCCCACAGACAAGAGTTGCATTTCACCAACTTGGTGAGGCTCTCATTATCTTCTGAAGCATGAACACCATGGTCAGCATTTTTATCAAGGAATTATCCATTTTGTATTATCACTTCTGAGAATAATTAGTTTGGGAAGAGAAGGCCATGGGATAGTAAGAGCTACTCTTTTCCACTCCTGCGGTTCTCAGGCCATCTCTGACAGGTTTCATGACTCCAGGATGGCAGACTGTTCTGTGAAGATAACTCCTACGTAGAACTCACACACCTCTTACTGCCTCAGCCTTGGTTTGTTTTTTGTCCAGGCCTTTTTTTCTCCCCTTGAGTTTTGCTCCCTCAGCTGAATCTCTTGTAGTATTTGGTTGCCCCACAACTATCTGGGTTTTCTTTAACCCTCCCCACAGTGTGTGTAAAGTTAGCCTATTATGAAAATCACTTGTGATGAAAAATCACCTCTACTTTTTGTCTTCATTGCCACTTCTTGTATGACCTTATTTGCTTAACTTCTTTGAGTCTCAGTATTCTCATCCATAAAAGGATCATAATAGTACTGCCTGATAGGGGTGTTGTAAGGTGGTACGTGGGACAAATATATAAAGCACAGAGCAGTCTGAAGTATTCCACTAGCACTTTAACTGCTTAGCAGCAGTCACTTCTCTGAGGACACAAAAGTTTGCACACAGTTGGCTTTTAATCTCATTTTAACATTACATACATTTTAATATGCCCTGTGATCATCTCCTTGCCCCCCATTTTTCTGGCACTTTGCTTTCCTTTTTGGTGAGTGTTCAGACTTATTTTTATTTATTTATTTTTTTGCTAGTTTGATCATAACTGAAGACCCATTACTCAGGCATATCCATTCAGCAGACACTTATGGATGGTTTCAATGTGCTTGGCATCGGGATACAGAGGTGCTCCCATTCAAGTAGTGAAAACCAATGGAAGCAGGCATCTGGTACGAGGAGTTCTGTAACGCCATTATTTAAAGCATTATGGAAACACAGATGAAGGGGCTTTAAATTTGTTCTGAGTAGCACAGGAAAGTAGGTTAGATTTTAAGTGGACTTTGAATTCTCACTTGGTGGATAAAAAGAAGATCATGCTAGGTAAAAGGAGCTGTTTATACCAAGATAGGTAAAGATATCAGTATATGGTAGTCCCCCCTTATCCAGGGCATACATTCCAAGACCCCCACTGGATGCCTGAAACCAAGGATAGTACCGAACCCTTATGTATACTATGCTTTTTCCTATACATACATACCCATGATAGTTTAATTTATAAATTAGGCACAGTAAGAGATTAACAACAATAACTAATAATAAAATAGAACAATTATAACAATATGCTGTAATAAAAGTTACTGTAGATTTTAGCAACCTCAGCATACGATTTTTTTTTTTCTTATTAAGTCGAGAACTTTCATCTTTACAGTTTCTCTTTGGCATATCCAAATTGCCAGCATCACTCCTCGTACACTTTGGGGCCATTATTGAACACAAGCACTGTGATACCACAACAGTCAATCTGATAACCAAGATGGCTACTAAGTGATTAATGGGCAAGTAGCATGTCCAGTGTGGATATGCTGGACAAAGAGATGATTCACATCCTGGGTGGGATGAAGCAGGAGGGTGTGAGATTTCATCATGCTACTCAGAACGGCGTGAAATTTAAAACTTATGAATGTTTATTTCTGGAATTTTTCATTTAATAATTCCAGACCATGGTTGATCGTGGGTAACTGAAACCGCAGAAAGGAAAACCACAGATAAGGGGGGACTACTGTGTAAGGTATAAGTAGCCTCTACAAAGTCACAAATCTGTGCATCCCTCCCCCACCACTCCAGTTCCGTCATAGTAGGAAGGCAAAGAGAAAACAAGTAGACTTTTTTTCAGATGTAAACAACTGCTTGCCTGGATAGTTACTAAAGAGTTCTGCTTTATTTGCTGTTATTTTCTTTGCATTTGCAAAATGAGAGCTAACGTAGGGGTAGCCTGAAAGCTTAGAAGCAATATCTGAAGGTACATATTCTTGAACTGTGCCTGGTACTGCCACTTTTCCCTCCACTTCCTGTGTCTCCCTCCTTTGATCACTTACTACACACCAGGCACTTCACAAGGGTTCTCTCTTTTGGTCTGTGTGTTTATGAGTTAAGATTTTCCTTGTTTTACAGAAGAGAAAACTGAGACTTGAAGGAGTTGAAGACCAAAACCAAGAAACTTGTTTAAGATGCATAGCTGATAAGTGGCAGAGCTCTTCCTCTGAGCCAGCATTATCTCCAAAGCTGCTGTTCTCTTCATTCTAAAAAGAGGTATAGAGTTGCTTCCTAAGAGCCTTAGACTAGGCCCAGCCAATAAATTACAGTCAGCCCTCCTTATCTGTGACCTCCACGTTCACGGCTTCAAACCACCACGGATTGAAAGGCGCACAATGGTTGCATCTGTAGTGCACATGTACAGACTTTTTGTCTTTTCATTATTCCCTAAACGATATAGTATAACAACTATTTACATTGTATTAGGTATTATAAGTAATCTAGAGATGATTTAAAATATACAGGAGGATATGTATAGGTTACATGCAAATATGACACCATTTTATATAAGGAAATCAAGCATCCACCGATGTTGGTATCCGCCAGAGTTCCTGGAACCATTCCCACCCCCCGTACCCCCACCCCCATGCCGGGGGAGGACTGTACTGACCAGTTGGATGACTGGTATAGGCAGCCAAAACTTTCTAAGTTTTGTTTCCTTCACCTAAGAAGTTGAATAATTGGAGCAAATGAATCTACACTTCCTATTTATTTATTTATTTATTTATTTATTTATTTATTTATTTATTTAATTATTTTTGTGAGGAAGATCAGCCCTGAGCTAACATCCATGCTAATCTTCCTCTTTTTGCTGAGGAAGACTGGCTCTGAGCTAACATCTATTGCCGATCCTCCTCCTTTTTTTTTTTTTCCTCAAAGCCCCAGTAGATAGTTGTTATGTCATAGTTGCACATCCTTCTAGTTGCTGTATGTGGGACGCGGCCTCAGCATGGCCAGACAAGCGGTGCGTCGGTGTGCACCCGGGATCTGAACCCGGGCCACCAGTAGCAGTAGCAGAGCTCGCGCACTCAACCGCTAAGCCATGGGGCTGGCCGTACACTTCCTTTTAACTTTATGATTTCTTCTTAGGTTCCTTCCATCTATTTCGTTCATGTCTGATCATTTTTGCAACCAAATATAAATTATGTGGTGTAGTGTAGAATGTTTTGACGCACAGGTTGCAAAGGCATAACTATTTGGAGTTGTTTAAAATCTCTTTTAAAATCAAAATAGTGAGTGCCTCTGGGGAAGTGGGAGAGAGGATTGCCTGGAAAGAGGCACGAGGAAACTTTCTGGGGTGAAGGTAATGTTCTATATCTTGATAGGAGTTTGGGTTATACAAGTGTACACTTACATTTCTGCATTTCATTGTATGTAACTTTTACATTGAAAGAAAAGCCATAAGCAAATAACGATATGCATGCTGAAGTATTTGGGGGAAAGTATACTGATGTCTGTAATTTACTTTAAAATGCACTAAAAGTAAGATAGATTAACAGATGGGTAGAGGAATGGATAGATGAAGAGATGTGATAAAATGTGTGGTACAGTGTTAACGGTAGAATCTAGGTAGTGCTTATATGGTGCTTACTATAAAATTCTTTCAAATTTGCTGTATATTTAAAATTTTTAATAAAATAAATACATATGTAAATATTAATAATAAAATATTATAATAAATTGTTGGAGGAAAAAATCACTTTTAAAATGAGTCAACAATTTCATATCAACAGGCTCCTCACTTGAAGGGCCTTTATTAATGCCACCCCAGGCTCTAGTTAGACTATCATGAGTTTAAGTGGCGTTATTTAAATAGCTCAAAAGAGCCTTTTCTTTTCTTAGTCAGCCTTATAGGTGGGGAGGTTCCTGCCCTTAGACATTTCAAGCTAGTCTGAATGTCCCACAAAGCTGAAGCTTGCCAAGCAAAGCTCATTCTTGTGACTGTTTGAGTCACTCACTAATAGTTATACCATATTTCTAGAAGTTAGTGTCACTATCAGCCAAAGATTAAACTATTCCTCTCCTCCCTGCTCCCACCTCAGATATATCCTTGATCAGATGATGTTTGTTAAGGAAAAAGCTTTTTTTTTGGTTTTGTGCTTTGTTTTCAGTCTGCCACATGTTTGAGATGCTTGAATTTCTTGAACAAATCACACTTCGTGCTTTCAGAACACTTTAGTTAGAGACAGATTCTCATTGTGCTGGTTTGAGTTCTGGCGCTTGAGAGCATCTTCATTCTGAAGCTTATGGAATGTTGCTCTTGTGTTTGGAGCAGAGAGCTCATCTTCTTTTTGTTGATTAAACCCCAGTCCCTCGTGGTCCCCAAAATGAGTGTCCCATCCAAGTTATATTTGAGAATATACGGGCATTAGGAGTGCATGAACTCTTGTGCAGCAGAAGGGGAGTGAGGAGGCCCTTAGAACAATGAATTCAATTATGGGAATACCTAGTTTCATATAAAAAAAAACCCAGTAAGATAGCTAAAATATGTTTTGAATTATTCTAAAAATGTCATCTTTTTTCTTCAACATTCATAACAATAATTAATCACAAGTCATTTTACATACTGACAGCACAAGTTATTTTATGTACTGCATGTTTGAAAATACAGTATAACAAAATGGCATTTTACAAGATTTAAATGAAACAAATATTTGAAATAAAATTGGAGTTGTTGGGCAGGGAGAGAGGGGGATAGAGTACTTCTTGAGTTGCGCATGAGCCCATATTACAGTTGTTAAGCCTCTGGCACTCAGTAGAGAGTATTTTTATTTAAAATTCACAAAACTGATGGGGAGAGGGAAGAAGAAATTTGATTGCTTGAGAGTTATCCTAGAAGATTGGCTCTGTAAATTTACATAAATCCCTGAAACAGGCAGGTATTTATGAGTGCCAAATAATGTCTGAACTAACCAAGAAAAACTTGCTTTTCTGCATGACTGTGGTAAAAGCATTGGTTCCCAACAACTTTCACGTTTATAAGGATTTTTTTTTTTTTTTAAGAGACTGACTACACATTGGGCGGGCAGCTGTGGAGTCCAAAAAGTATTGGCTGGATTTAACATACTGGGGGCATGTGGATTCCTAAGAATGTCACACCTTGTCTATGCCAATAAATCAGAGTGTCTATTCTTGATACTAAATCTGATGTCATTGGCAGATTTTCCTCTTTATTGGAAGGCTGATATTCAGAAAGGACAATATTTTTTCGTGTATTTTGCTCTCTCTATGATTGGGGTGTTTTTATGTTTTGTTTTTTTTTTTAAACCATGAAATAATACTGGCAAATCTCAAGAAAACTAGATCTGGATTTCATTTTGTCTCTTCAACTCTGTGTGATCTTGTGCACATTCCTGACATGTTACAAACAGCTTGTGTCTCTGAATGTGCAGTATCAATTTTCAGTGGTGAAAGCCCCAAAAGGAAACAGACTGATTCTTCCATGCACAAACAGCTGGGCAGTTGTGGATGGAATTAATTGCTGATATATATTGGCTGTGTTTTTCTTCTCTTGTCATTTCCTTTGCAGCTGTGAAAGTGAAGTTTGACTTGAAAACAGACGTTTCCAGCAGTGCAAATCCAAAAAGTATCAAGATGGGATTCTTCAAATATAATATCCAACTGCTACCTTTGAGTTGTTCAATTTAGGGGTGAGATGGGGAAGAGCAAGGGATGGCAGCAAGCTATTCATAATTACGTATATGGTTGAAAAAAATAAGTCATGCACTTGGACTGTGAAAGGAGTATTTTGGAAGGGGTTAATTTATCATATGGCAAGAGTTACCTCATAGTCCAACAAAAGGCTAGATCAGTCAGCAGCCCCTCCCTAGGATCCTGAAAGAGGGTGTTCTAGGTCATCTCTCAAAATATTGAAATGTTCTATACTCCAGACTGATTTATTGTTCCAGTGTGAGGAAGTAGCAGTTGGTGAGGGTAATGTGACAACATGTATCATTAAACATAATATTTTCCTGGTCTTTTCCCAAAGCCTTTTCCGTTGTTTGTTTTAAATTCTATGTAAACGATTATATAGCTTATATTTTATATACTTCAGTATTTTACTGAGAAACCTATTTTTTAATTCATGAGTTATAGGATTTCAATTAAAAGTAACTATTGGTTGTGTCTCTGAATGTACATATACAGAAAGTAGTATTGATTAAAATCACTTTAAACACAAATAATCAGGTGTTTGGTAATGGTTTCAATAACTGATAAATTATTTTAGACACTATTAAAGATTTTTAGACAGTATATATACATCCTACTGAATAGCTTATTTGGAAATCAGAAAAAATTTTTAAAAATCACAACTCTTATTAAATTATTTGAAAAAGTGGGTGATTGTAAAATTTTTTAAGGTATAGTATGCGTATTAGTCATTTTCATCAAAATAATTTTCACTTTTGTTCATTTCGCTATCCAACCAAACCATGTCGGTAAATCAAATCTCTTATTTTCGAAGTCAACTCTTGCTAGTTAGTTGATAAGAAAATGCTTTTGTTGTTTCTGCATTGCCATGAGAACTAGGGCATTGGTAGAAAGGGAAGGTAATGCTTATGTTCATGTTTGGATCCCCTATTTTGGCCAAATAGGCCAAAGTAAAGTTCTGGAGTGAGCAATGTTGCTGACACCTTGAGATATGTAGAAGCTGCTGTTGCTAAACTTAGAAGTTGGCGTGGTTGGACTTCCTTTATAGTAGTCCACTTCCACCTAACATTCTGTTGGTTGAGCTGCATGATCTATCTTGCATTTTATCTTTACTTTCTTCACAAGAAAGAAATGAGTCTATATTTTGTTTCATGGCAGGAAAGCTGGTCTACAAACATGAACTTTTCCCCCGTTTCTTTGAAGAGGATTAACCAATTAATTTTGACTCTGAGGTCCTGAAAAATGTTGTGGCGATATTAACGTGCAATTTGCTCTCTCTGAAGTCTGCCTGGGTGTGTTATTTCCCCCAGAGTGGGCTCCACCCTTGCTCTAATAACCGCACTGAGGGTGGATATCTCGCTGTTTAAAACAAAGTTCATTTTTAGGGCAGCATTGCATCAGAATTGCCACACAAAGACCAACTTAAGAAATGTATAGCAGCTTCAATTTTTTTTGTAAGTAATGGACTGTGTATTGTAATACTGATAGAGCACAGCTTAGGGGGAAGCATAGATAAGATAGGTGGTTAATTTTGTGCCGGCTGCTAGTAACATGCACTATTCTTCTTGGGGAGGAGCCTGTGGCTTTATCACTCAACTAAATTTTTTCCTGTTAATTTACTTGTCTGCTTTTTTTCCCTTTAAACAGTTTACTGAATTGTTATTGGCTTTAATTGTTTGGGGGATGACATTGACTATTTAAACTAAGGAAAATACTGGTACTGTCCCAAATGTGCTAATTATTTAATATAAAAATGCTTGAAGTAGTGTTTTGCACTGAATTTATTGGACCCATTAATAGCATAATCTGGCAATACTGTATTTTGAGACATCGTGGCATGAACTTTGTGTGTAAGAGTGGGTTCATTGAAATAAAAAAAGGCAGCATCTAAAGAGCCTTTATTTCTGTTATAATGATGCTTTGTCCTGCTGCTGTTGAGTATTTGTCAGAAGAGCTGGGGAAGGCTGCAGCCCAAAGTTCTGTTCCATGCCTGGTCTGTGCCTCTCTGTTCTTTCTAGAGTTTGTGACGTGAACGGTAAGTTGAACTATAGGAGAATTATTGTTATTCATTGAGGTCCATGGTCAGCAATTTTTGCTTTGTATGTGGGGTCTCACTTTTTTCCCCCTCACATATTGGGATTCTGTTTGTAGCTGGGTTTTAAATGCCTGTGAAGTGTTTAATTATGCACTGACCAAAGTGGGCATGCTGAGAGAGAGGCTGTGCTTTGTGATGTCTGTACGGACTGTTGTCTTCCTCTGTGCCTGTTCATTGTGTACCCTTGTTGGGTAGACACACTCATTCAGTGCAAGCAAGTTGAACCACTTGCGTCAGTTGAAATCAAAGCTGAATGTTGAAAACGGCAGATTTCTGTAGAGCTTGCGAGGGTGACATTGTGTCATCCTTTTTGGACTTCCTAGCGTTTCCTTGCTTCAGCTTCCTTTTTGTAACTTGATAGTAATTGTGCTTAGCTGTTTGCTAATGTCACATGGACATAAGAATAAAGTAAAAGCCTGGTATCATAGAAAAAAGCACTAGTCTGGGGATCAAGAGGCTGTTTTTTGGATACTAGTTTCTTCACCTGTAAAATTAGGAATTTGGGTTAGCTCTCTTAAGATCTTTCCAGGCTTAGAATACCCTAATTCTTTTTGTAAAAACATACGCCTATTCCAGAAATGCTAAAGGGAATGGATTGGAATTGAGAAAAAATGTTTAGGTGTTAACTCAGAATCCTTCTTATAAATGACATGAAAACTAAAACTTTTCTTTACAGTGTATATCAGAAATTTTGGAAATTTTCTTTTTAATATCTGAGCAGTAGAATTAGCTATATAAATCATCTCCTCAACGAGAAAATAAGTTTTCAAGTTGAGGCAAGAGGTTCACAAGTGTTGCCACAAGTGTTGTATAGACATTTCATTAAACGTTGCCTATACTCAGTGTACAATTATTAGTTTCATAGCCTTTGGGGACGTGGCTTTCAAACTTTTTTTCAATATATTTTGCATCATGACTCAATAAACGCACACCACATACATACCACTTAATCTCTGAAATAAATTTTTCTTACGGCATAGAAAACACTCTGCTATTTTCTGTTCTATTTCATTTGAAAAAATGTTGGTTTCAATCCACTGAGCTAGATGATTTCTACTATCCCTTTAAACTCTAGGAGAATATAGTGACAGACTTTGATAGTTGTTCCAGAGCAAAGCTTGCCAACCAGTTTGCTGTTAAATACTGAAATTAGAAGATTTTCTACATAGATTTTATTTGGAACTTTTGTAGATAGTCAATAGTTAATATCTTTAATAATACTCTATCTTACTTTTTCTTGTAATAATTATGTACTATAAGGAAATTGGAGTGAATTTTTTTCACCAAGCACTATATAGTTGCCCCCAAATCCCATCCTGTTTATACTAGTATGCTATACAAATTTTATCTTATTTATGCAAACTGTATTAGTGAAAACGAACCCACACACCGTGACATGAAGAGGGTTGGGAAGTCTTTGCTAGAGAACTAGATATAATCTGTCATGTAGATTAGATGTAGAGTATCAAATTACCATTGATAGACCCCATCTTTATCGTCCTCACCAGAGTTTTCCCAGGGCTCTACAGAATTTCCCTTCTGTGCTTTAATGTACTTCTAAAAAGTATTAATTTTATTTTATTTTTATTTTTATTTTTTGGATTTCCAGATTCTATTTATTTATTTTTCCCCCAAAGCCCCGGTAGATAGTTGTATGTCATAGCTGCACATCCTTCTAGTTGCTCTATGTGGGACACGGCCTCAGCATGGCCGGAGAAGTGGTACATCGTTGCGCGCCCGGGATCCGAACCCGGGCCTCCAGCAGCGGAGCATGCGTACTTAACCGCTAAGCCACGGGGCCGGCCCAAAAGTATTAATTTTATAACTTAAAAAATGCACGTGGTAAAAAGATAATACAAATAGCATATGACAAAATGTATCTTTCCCACCCTAATCCCTGAGCCCTCCTCCCCAGGGGTAGTTTCTTCTCTGTTTTTCCAGAAAATTTCTATGAAAGAGAATGGATATCTTTTTATTTAATCCAAATTAAATTATATTACACATACCATTATGTATCTACCTCATTCTTTTTAATGGCTGTATAGGGGCCGGCCCCGTGGTATAGCGGTTAAGTGCGCGCACTCCGCTGCTGGTGGCCCGGGTTCGGATTCCGGGCGCACACCGATGCACTGCTTGTTGGGCCCTGCTGTGGCGACATCCCACATAAAGTGGAGGAAGATCAGCACGAATGTTAGCTCAGGGCCAGTCTTCCTTGGCAAAAAGAGGAGGATTGGCATGGGTGTTAGCTCAAGGCTGATCTTCCTCACAAAAAAAGAAATAAAAAAAAATTAAAAAATAAATAATGGCTGTGTAGTACTTCAGTATATGGATGAGTGTACTATAATTTATTTAATCATTCATCTTTTGATAGATATCTGGATTATTTATTTATTAAGTTGTTCCATTTCTCCCCTATCAGATATACTTGTGCTATCAGTCTTCTCTCCTACCTCCATTTTGAGACAGAACCCAGAACCCAGGTGCTATAGGAAAGGGGTGATATTGCTGTGTGGAAATGGAGAAACCCCTCACCAACTGCTCTGGCTAGAACACCAAAGGTGGGCCCTACTGTCCCAGCCATTCATGAGTGGGTAAGAACTGCCCTGAGAGTCATTGTTCAGTAGATTAATGAAGTTAACGTTGGATTCAAAGTCTGGTAACTTGAGTGTGAGATTGTGGGCAGATCCCTAACTTCCTTGATCTTCAGTTTTACCATCTATAAAATGAGAAGTTGGAATAGATGAGTTTTAAGGTCCTTTCCAACTGTAGTATTTACGTAGTATTTTTGTTGGAATATTGATTTAAGCTATATAACCCAAATTATATGAAGTTTCTGTTATTTAAATTAAAAACATCTTTTGTGTATATTGTGTGGTCTGTAATTTATTTGACCTGCTATATGGCCTAAGCTATTTGAAAGTTTAAGAATGTAAAAAAGAGAAATTCAGTATTATACTATATTTTACGTAAACTCTCCTTTTCTGAAAAATCAATTTCAAAAGTATAAGACCCATTCCAGAAGTAAAAGCAAATCTTTTTATCAAGCTTGAATACTTGAGGAGAAGATTCTGAGTAAGGTGATGTTTGTTTTTAAAATGGATCCCTGTAATTTTTAATGACTCCAACCATTTAAAGCTAATCCTAAGGGCTTTGAAACTTGGCTTCAGCCCCCTTGTTTAAATTGTTTTCACATTCTAGCCTTCAATCCATCTCCTCTTTTCATTGAATGCTAAAATTGATGTTGCTCGACATGGCTAAAGTTTTCTGATTTGATGCTGAGGAAGCAGCCTTAGAGGTGAACTGTACTCTATCATCCTGCCAGCAAAGTTATCAAGTTACACAGCAAAGTTATAAAGTAACAGAAGCAGGAATTTTTGCTGCCTCACACATACGATGTTTAGCATTGCCTCTTTCACAATTGTATTCTTGTAATTCTGTCAAGCAACAGCTGTCCTGAAAGCAAAATGGTATAAGAACTTCGTCATTTGATTTGTGTAATTACAACAGGAAGATAGAAAGACATTTTCTTGGCCTGGAGGTAGGAGAGTCTGTGTGTTTGTGTGCTGGTTACCCTACCTTATTGGCAGAAGGCTTGACATACCTTGAATAAGTATACTTCTCTAAAACCCAAGATATTATTTATTATCCACGTAATGCTAGATAATTATACTACTGGTATTCCATGTTAATTGTCATATCAATTGTTTGACATATGGTTCAGTTTAGCAAAATGTATTGAAGACCTTCTAGGAGCCAAGTACTGGTGGGAGTACCCAGATGACAGAGACAGTCTTGCTGGAATCTACTAAAATGACAACTATTCCTATTTCTTCCATTGTTGGAGTTTTCAAATATCCACTGGTAAGTGAAACTGGGTAGAAAAAGGTCTTCAGATTTGAGTCTGTGAAAATAGATGAAAACAAACTATATTTTCAGTATTTAAAAAGGGGGTCTTAAGGTCTTATTAGAGCAGTGTCAATTACTGTGAAGGCACACTCTTCTGTGTGTGGATCTGCTGATGACATCACTGTCTCACTACTCAAATTCTAAATGAAATAAAGTTGTGATGCTTAGACTAATTGAGTCTCAATTTTTGCCTGCTAAAATGTATCTGAGATATAAAAACCTGTTACAATTATCGTAGCTCATATAATGACTTAAACGATTGCTTGTATGAAACTAACCTTGAAAATGGTCACACTATGTCTTAATGACACATTCTGATATCTTTTTTGTCAAGTTACCCCATCTATTGTGGCATTTATGACTAAGGAAATTCTCCATAGTTAGAAATATACAGGATATTGTTGTCTACAGGATGTTGAGCAAACTTTATCTGAAACCTTTGAAACCATTTTAGAAAAACAGTCCTATGATAGCAAAATCAGTAAAACAGACTGTACTTTGAGTTGAAGCAGAAAGCCATTTTGAACGAGAGAGAGAGAAGAAAAAGTCTAATCATTAGTCTGTTACGCAATCCCAGAAGGGACTGCTGTTTCTCCTTTGGAGCCCAGCTTTTGGCTAGGGTCCTGTGACACACAGTGGGAATTCACTTCCTGTCAGGAAACGCTGTTTTTCAATGTATTATCTTGTTGAGACAACCACAGTGAACAATAGGCTATTAATGTATTAGAACAACAAGTGTCATAACTGAGCCAATATTTGCTTTGTTTTGAGTTTTACCCTAAAGAATAAAAGCTTTGGCTGAGCTTCAGAATACATTTGACCGTCACTAACTGCAAGGCATAAAAGCTATGACAGTTAAAAAGAACAAAGAAGAAAAAAAGTGCTTTAAGAATGGTGATGAACTTTTGCAGGTTTACTCACTTCCTGTCCACAGAGAGACAAGAATAAATTAAATGATTTCAAATAACATCTTTCAGGTGTGAAAAATATCCACTTAAAAGCCTGTTTTGAGTTTTGGAAGCCACACCAAAAAACTGGTCTAAAGGAAAAAGCTTCAAACTCAAGTTATCTTATGAAATATCAAACCCTCTTATGACATGTCACATTCAGTTTTGGATATTTATATTTAAAATAATTTGAAAATACTGCTTATTTGGGGGCTGACAGCTTTTTTTTTTAAAGCTGTTACTTTCATAATGATTAGGAAAAAGAAAACTCCATTTGGGGGTGGTCAGTTAATATCAAGTCTCTGCTATAAATATGTGATAAAAGTACAATAAAATTTCAGAGCTGGAAGGTAAACCTAGAGGTCCTCTGCTCAAACCACCTTATTTTATACATGAAGAAATTCAGACCTTATCTCTTCACTGAAGTCTTCCTTTACTATCTTAATCTCAAATTCTATTCATCAGCAGTCCTCAACAACTCTTGCATATCTTACATTTATCTTTCATTTGGCAGTTGTCATAAATTGGTTTTTGCTATTGGTTGTCTTTCCATGTGGTTGTGTTTTAGTTCTCTCTGTGATTAAACTGGAAAGTCCTTAAGGGCAGGACCTAGACCTGTGCCTTATATTTCTTTATGCCCTTTATCTAACAGCTGAATTAGTGTTTGCTAATTGATTGGATTAGTAGTTTTTAGATGATGACATTTTTGTAGCATTTGTACCTGGTCTCAAAACATAGCAGTAAGTACAGATTTTTAAAAATTGCTCTTTTTATACCTTCACTCTTTTTTGTGATTACTTTTCAGTCAATGTAAGATATTTCATATGCAGGTCACAATATTCATTACCTCAACCATCTTGGGTACTTGGCCATTCTGATCAAACCATGATTAGCCCAATTTTCAAAGGTTCCTGTAGATCCTCTGCCCTAGTTTATTCTGAGACAAGTGGAGAATGGGATATTACGAGTCAATAGCACTACTCACCTCACTCAGTTTAATAAACCTTCTTGAGTAACTGTAAGTGGACAGTGAAGAAAGGAAAAAGATGTTGACCCAGTTACTGAGACAGACAGCCATACTCGGTTTAAAAGCAACACAGACTATGACGAAGTGCTTTGGGAACAGTAAGGGGAAAAAAAGGCCAATTCTGATGGAGGAGATTGGAGAAACCATCATGGAAGGAGTTGGCTTTTGAATAAGACCTCGGACTGTGGATTAAGATTTGGATGGATAGAAATGAGAGGGGAAAACAGTCCAAGTGTGTGAGAAATAAGGTGAGCAAAGCATCAATCAGAGAAATGGGTTTTGTTTGGGAGAGTCATCATTTTCCTCTAAGTCTCTGGGGGGTAGACTTGAGCCTTGAGCCATGCTATTTTCAGAGCCTGAATTTTAAAAACCCACAGGCTAATTCCTAAGTATTTTTTTTTTTAAGATGGGACTCCAGGATGCTTTTATTTTCCCTTGAGGGAAAGACTAAGAAAACGGTGTTTTTGGAAAATTATAGTACATAGCTTTGTGCTTCCCCGTTGTAACCATGAACCCCAAGGATTGGTATCTATACTACCTTTTAGATGTTTAAAATAATACTTTCCAGCACTTTACAATTGTATGTTCCTTGACAGTAGAGGCAAAAGTAAGACACAAAATATTTACCAAATTCTGGAGAGCTACTTAAATTACTAAACTCTATGAAGATTGCTTTTTATCTGACAGTAAAGTACTTGACGTAGGCTTTAAGTCCAGCTAAATAGGCACTATAGAACTAAGCTGTGAGTCTAGTCTTTGTGAGCCTCAGAAAAACAAGAATCCTACTCCAAGCCTGAATTTAAAATATAGCAAGCAATTAAAGTGGACCCTTCAGGCATGTGTGAGTGGGCACAAAAAGCTGAGTCATAAAGTTGACTCTCGTGAATTACCATGAAAGCTTGAAAGAGAAGCATTCTCATTGTTAACGAATGGTATAAATGACTCTAAATTTTTATGAAAACACACACAAAAAATCTGTTTTGTATGTTGTTAACCCTGAATACATACCTACAGACCCCTAAAAATCAAGAAATTGGAGCTTTAGGCATTAGGTGACTTTTCTTTTTCATAAAAGTTAACATTTAATGTACAGTAGCTTCTGAAATTAGTTTATAGCCAAATCTTGTAGTTAAAGGAAATTTTTTAATGCAATTCATATTTTAAATGTTATATTGACAGATCACATGAACTACCCTCTGTGTATTATATGCTATTCTAGATAGTGTTAAAAGTCTTGAGTGAGATAAATTGAGAGACTTTGGCAAGTCACATTCTCTCTTGGGACCTGTTTCTTCATATGGAGAAATGAGAGGGGAGGACTAGATGTAATAATATTTTATATCTTATTAAGCTCTAACACATTTAAATTCTAAAGATGCTATTCCTCTTTTGGTTCTAATTAGGTAATATTAGGGAAGGCAGTATTTATTTCTTGGAAGAGTTGTTATTTGGATTTATAAATGCTTTTGGTATCCTTACAAAAGTATTCTTTATCTGTTTAAAATTTGTATTTCTGTTGTTTTTGATAAACTTTCCTCCATAAATTAGTTTAATGCTTTCTCTTTTTCCTTGAACTTGACATTAGACTTTTTAGGTCTTTTTTCAGATTTTCTTACTTTTTATTAAGACTTCAGTTTTCAGCTGTGAATTAGAGACTTGGGTTGTTGTCTCTCTATCTTCTCGTCATCTCCAGTCTCCTCACTGTCTCTTCATGTCAGAAAAGAATCTCAATTTCTTTTCTCTTATATGAATTAATTGTCATAAAATATCAAAATGTATGCACACATTTTCAAGATTCTCATTCATATTGACTAGGCCTACTTTTCAAAGCTAAATTTTATTTTATACCAGGTCAAAGCCTAGGCAGCCAGCCCTCCTGTGGTCTAGTGATTAAGATTCGGCACTCTCCAAGCGGTTAAGTGCGTGTGCTCTGCTTCGGTGGCCCGGGGTTCACAGGTTCAGATCCCAGGCGAGCACCGACGCACCGCTTGTCACGCCATGCTGTGGCGGCATCTCATATAAAGTAGAGGAAGATGGGCACAGATGTTAGCCCAGGGCCAATCTTCCTTGGCAAAAAAGAGGAGGATCGGTATCAGATGTTAGCTCAAGGCTGATCTTCCTCACCAAAAAAAAACAAAAAGATTCAGCGCTCTCACCACTGCATGTTGGGTTCCTTTCCTGGTCAGGGAACCAACCACACCATAATCTGTCAGTTGTCATACTGTGGTGGCTGCATGTTGCTGTGATGCTGAAAGCTATGCCACCAAATACCAGCAGGGCCACCTGTGGTTGGTTTCAGCAGGGTTCAGTGGAGCTTCCAGACTAAGACAGACTAGGAAGAAAGACCTGGCCACCTACTTCAGAAAAAAAATGGCCATGAAAACCCTATGAATGGCAGCAGAGCATTGTCTGTTATAGCACTGGAAGATGAGAGGATAGTGCAAAAAAGACTGGGCAGGGTTCCACTCTGCTGTACACAGGTTCACTAGGAATCAGAATGAACTCCACGGCACTGACAACAATAGATCCTAGACCTCTTTAAGTGAGTCAATAAGTCTATATGGTAATAAATGTCCAAAACAATTCTAGATGAAATAATGGGGCATATATAATCTAGGATCCAGCGGTCTCCCGTCCATCTCTTTCTAAAGCTCACAATTATAGTTTAGATTACACTTTGTGGAAGGTTAAATCTGGTGAATGACCAGGGGATTTTACTTACTTACTGTTGACTTAATAATCAAATTCCCAAGCGTCAAACCCTGTACTTCCTGCTTTTATGTTCAGGTAAACATCATTGTAAGAAAATTCAATCTATGAAAATATGTATTTTGCCAAAGAGTTCATATTAGAGGTGGGGACTCAAGTTTGGGGCTGGGGTAGGAGAGGAGTTGGAAATATTTGCCAAAGGATCTTAAACAGGTATAAATTTGAAATGACTCAAAATTTGAAAACAACATTGGGAATTAGGGGTGGGGACGGGGGTGGTGGAAGGTGGAGATGCGTAGTATAGTGGTTAAGAACACAGGTTCTGGAGCCAGTCTACTTGAATTTATATCTCAGCTCCACACACATTCTTGTGTGACCCTGGACAAGTAACTTCTCTCTGCTGTTTCTTCATCCGTAAAACAAGTATGATAATAGCACCTACCTCTGTAGGGTTATTATGAGGATTAAATGAGTTAAAACACGCTACCTTCTTAAAACTATGTTAGACAATAGTAGATGCTCAGGAAACGTTGACTGCTTTACTGGCCATTACTGCTCTCGCCACATAAAAACAAATTTTCATCAAAAATTTTGTTTTAAAAAATTCCAATGTAATTTGTTTAATGAAAAAGCACAATTTAGCACAAGCTAAATTACTGAGAAGGATAGTGTCAGTAATGAAGTTGGAGTGGCTGAACGTGCCTGACAAGGATTTGGAATCCAGGCCCTTGAGGACAGGGCACATTCCTAGCAATAGGCAATAGAAAAGAGCCCAGGTGTGTGGACAGTCGGTTTGCAGGAGATTGAAGGTAGGTGTCACACCCTGGCATGTAGGCAGAGCAGAGAGACAGGGTATTTTGGCAAAAGGTGGTAATCGGTAGAGGTCTAGATGGGGAATCAATACCAGGGAGGTCTGCATGGCATCAGAGATCCCCTACTATAAGCCAAGGTGTGAGCTATCAGGTGACCTCAGGGAACAGTAGAAATTGATAGAAGGGTCTAAGACTGAGACCTGGGAAATAAGGTTCACGCTCAGACCTTCACTTTTGAAAGTATTTGGAGTTACCCAATAGAGAAACAAGACAGAGATTTAGGCTGCTTTCGAGTGAGTGGAGGGGCTGAGAGATTAGTGGAATTTGATTATTAAGAATCAATAAAAGTATTGCTAAAGTGAAAGTCAAACATCAGAATGGGAGCAGCATAAAGACTAACTTGATGCTGAGCTGCTAAACTAGTTTCTTATGGTTTCTCGTAAACCTAGGGGCCCAGACCTGGCATGATGCTGATCTGCAGCTTAGGGTTTAGTGTTCCCTAATGTGGGGAGAAGGGCAGAAATGCAGCAAGTCTGTACACATGGCAAGAAACCTACTAACCTGAGCAGGTGGCTTTTTTAATCCACCTTTTCTTAAATGAAAAGACATTCCATCAGGCTGTAGTATTTTATAATTTGATAGTTGCTTTAACAATGTTTCAGCTATGATGGAAGCAGTAGAGCCCACTGCATTTTTGTGATTGGCGTTCATTGTGAATCTTCATGGAGTTTTACAAAGAAATTTCTGTTGAGAATCGGATGTGACAAAAACATTCAACCTTCTTGCTTTGGATTTGCGTGGTAACATTGTTTCTTGGTCTAACATTGTAGTTTGCAAAAGTCGTGCCATTGTGAAAGACATCTATGTTGCATGCCCTTACGTACATCAAATATTCAGGTTACTAGTTTGATTTCTGTTATCTCTAAAGAGCTATCTATCTACTCTGTTATGATGGTAAAATGCCTCCTAAAACTTAGGATGGAAATTCCATTGGAACAGTATGTGTATTAGTTTCCTAGGGCTACCATAACAAAGTCCCACAAAATGAGTGGCTGAAAACAACAGAAATTTATTCTCTTACAGTTCTTGAGGCCAAAAGTCCAAAATCAGGGTATCAGTAGGGTGGAGCTCTGAGGGAAAATCTGTTTTATGCCTCTCTCCTAGCTTCTGATACTTGCCAGCAATCCTTGGTGTTCCTAGGCTTGCAGTTGCTTTAGTCCAACTTCTGCCACCATCATCACATGGCTTTTTCCTCCTGTGTGTCTCTGTGTCTCAGTGACCACATCTCTCTCACTTTTCTCTTATAAAGACACTAATCGCTGGATTTAGAGCCTGCCCTAATCCAGTATGACCTCATCTTAATTTGATTACAAATTAAGGCCCTATTTTCAAATAAGATCACATTCTGAGGTAATGACATGAATTTTAGGAGATACTATTCAATCCAGTACAGTATGTAATACTGAACTTTAGATCTAAGGGATGATTCATTTGAAAAAGCTAGTTTCACAAAAATAGATTTTTTTTTTTTCTTTACAAAACCAGATTTTTGAGGTTGATAAACATCTCTTTTCATGGACTTCCACTTTAAAACCGTTGTCAGATTTCTAAAATGGCAGGTTATGACCAAGTATTTTTGAAAGCAGTTTTCAAGTACTATTACCTGTGCTTAGTAAGTTGCATTTCATGGCTCAATATTAGACTTTCCGTAGAAAGAAAACAGATGAGGTTGTAATGATGCTGAAATCCTCCTTCCTAGCCAAAATCTGAAGGTAGAGCTCCTTCAAATCAGACTTCTTTGCAGTAACAGTGTATTGAGTTACCTATAGCTTTTGGATTGACTTTTGCAGCTGTATTTTATGTTATAGTCATAAAATCCAAAAATCTTTAGCTGGAATACCTGAAATAGTAGATCAAAATGAACTCTTGGGACATATCCTGTGTTCTGTAACAATTTTTTGTATATTTGCCTCCAATTTTTAAAATAAAGAACTTTGCCTCATATTTTTTATGCTCTTCTACCCTCCCTCCAGTCCCTCACTGGATACAATGACCACATTAGGAGTAGACCTTTAGAATTATCATTTACAGTAACAAAGCAATTTTCTAGACTAGCCTTTTGGGTGAATGTTTTATTTTGCAAACTCAACTTATTTTTGGTAATGAGCTTTGTAGGATTGTTTGCATTTCTTCAGAATGAGGACCTAGAATTTCTTGAATTCAAAATCCTTGAGAAATAGGTAGATGTAAGATTGGAATTGGGGGGAGTTAAGTTTTCTATATTACTTGTATTCTGATATTCACTTTGGAAAGTTTCCTGAGGCTTCTAGAGTATCTGCAGTAATAGGTAAGAGAGAATTTGACCTCAAACATTGCTGTCAAGAAAATGTCAAAAGCAAGGGCTTAAAATTTTTCAAGCTCAGTGCTGAGTGAATAATTAAATAGACTATAGTTCATGAAGTATGTGAGAGTTGATGTTTCTTAAAAAAAAAAGAAATTTTTTTGCCCAGAAGGACTACCAAATAGTAACGAGCCAAAGATTTAAGGTATCTCCAGAAATTGAGAGCAATGAATCTTTCTTTAAAAATTATAATCTCCAGTGATTCCACTTTTTAAAACCTCTCATTTATCATGAGCTGTCAAGTTCTGGATAGTTTCCTGGATCTCAATTTTAAAAATCTCACTGATACCAGGGGACTTAATAATAGAAACTAAATGTCTGAGATGCACATTTAAGTAATCAATCCACTAGTCTCTGTCAACTTTCTCTTAGGGGGGGAAAAAAAATCCTCCTTTCCCCCCACCCCCAACCATTTCCAAAAACTTCATGTTGAAGACAAATGATGACTGAGGGAATATATATAGAACGTTCATCCTATTTTGTAGAAAGGAGGGTAAAGGCGCCGAGGCCATGTGTTTTTAGATTCTGCAAGATACTTGAGGGATTGCCTCTCTGTGGTTGCTTATTTTACTCATCATTTTACAAGACTATATATATATGTTTATTTATTTAAAAATAAGTTTCATATTTGCTCTTCCAAATGATTCATGTTGGGAACAATTTGAGCTAAATCTAGAAAATGATTGAGTTTGGACTTCAAGGAAATACACTTCCTCTGAACTTTTTGTACTTGTTTTTGGGTTTATAACTCTGCCCCTTGCATGGCCATTATAATTGGTAAATTTGACCTATTTATAATGAAAGATTTTTTTCAAGTTACTAGGGAATGTTATTTCCACTCCTACTAATGTCTAAGCAAGTAACTGCCTCTCTTTTATCCAGCCCCCACTCTTGAAATACAGAAGTCCAGCTCATTGTTTTTTGCAACAGGTAATGTTGATCAATACCGTATTCTTCATCAAGTATTGGTACTTTAGTGAGAAAGAGGTTACATTTATCCTTTACTTTGTCCAGTAGTGAATGAATGCTTTTAGTCTTTGGATCACCCTGCTGAATGTTGACCTAGTAAGCACCTACTTGAAACTTTTGTGTTTACTGCTCTGCACTTACATTTTGAACACTGTATATTATGATTACATCCAACTACTGCTATGTTCCAGTTGTACAAGCACAGGGTGTATTTTTTGTTTGCTTGCTAAAATAGTTTATCTTAACTAGCAGTATTTTTATTTATAAAACAAAGTTTGAAACAAAAAATACTCTCATTGCTGTGCCTTCCACTTGACAGGGTTTTTTAATGCCTTTTTTTTTTTTTTTTTTTTTTTTTTTAAAGAATACTGAGCCAGCTATCAACTTCCATTCAGTATGGGACACCTAGTAATGTAATGGGTTGTTGTTACTGTTACTAGTTTATTTTGTTACTGTTGGTATTTTTTTCTTTGACTTTAAGTTGAAATTTTTTTTTTTTTTATAATTTTATTTATTTATTTATTTTTCCCCCAAAGCCCCAGTGGATAGTTGTATGTCATAGCTGCACATCCTTCTAGTTGCTGTATGTGGGACACGGCCTCAGCATGGCCGGAGAAGCTGCGCGTCGGTGCGCGCCCGGGATCCGAACCCGGGCTGCCAGTAGCGGAGCGCGCGCACTTAACCGCTAAGCCACGGGGCCAGCCCTAAGTTGAATTTTTAACCAAGGCTCAGATTAACAGTATCTTTTACTAATCAACTGTAGGTTCATTGTTTCCTAGACTTTTGTGTTAAAGTTTAGAATTTATAGTTTTATTTTAAAGATATACTCAATAGAAGTCATTTCAAAAGAATAAAAAAAACGATTCAGAAATTTAAAGATGATTTGGATCAATCTTAAGTTTCTGGCAGTAGGCATAAGTTCCTACATTTATACTAGTTTGATAGCCATATAGATTTTTTAGTTTTACTACTTCGAGAACATTTACCATTTCTATTTTGGTGCTGAATATTGTGATTCTATAATATATTTCTAAGCACTTCATAAAAAAAGGCAATAATCAAGGTTGTAATAGCTATATACTTCTAGAAAATGACAGTCCTTTGAGCCATTCCATCCTATTAAGATCCATCACTATGAATAATTCCTCATTCAGTAAAGAACATTTGGTAATCTGAGGCAAATTATTAAACCTCAGTTTCCTTATCTATGAAGTGGGGATACTGCCAACATAATCATTTTCTGAGCGTTGATTTGTTTCATTATAAATAGAGGCCCTCAACTCTTTTAAAATGATGCTAAATTAACTTTAGAACTAAAAGTGTAAACTTGAACTTAATTTATTGTTACCCAAGGTGCAATCAATGTTATTTTGATAACCTCTAATTAAGACATAGTAGTCATCTGTCAGGTTAACAGTTACCACTCCCAAAATACTGATCATTGTCCATGTGCGGTCTTTTCTGATGGACTTGAGCCTTTTTAAGGGCCGTTACCCTCCTTTTTGTTTGGAACTCAAAATTGTGTGGAATGTTCCATGATATTTTGTGCTACCATTCATCTTTGCCTACCTCATTAAGCTTCTAGGTCTGCCCATCTCCTAATAGTCCTTGTTCTTATGCATCTTATTTATCTGGCTTGCTAAGTATTGATGGAAAAGAAGACCAAGTGTATAGGGTGATGAATTATGAGAAAGCAATATTGTGTTGTGGAAAGAGCCCTGGACTAGGAGAACTTAGATCACTGATGATGCTAGGGATATGATCTTGGGCACATCTCTTTGTGAAAACTTCTTTCATTAGTTATCTAATCTAGAAAACAAAAGATTTGGACTAGATGTTCCCTTAATTTTTGCTTCAAAGCCTTCAAGGAATTTAAGTAAAAAGGCAAATCCTTGACTTATTGGTAATATGTTAGTGAATATTTCTTAATGTTTAAAAATCTAGTTAAAGAAAATGTTCCTTAGGTACTTAGGTCCAGCAGACCACCACTATACAACTACCTCATTTGTACATCTACTTTTCTGTGCATGCTAGACAGACAATCATACCATTAAGTCCATTTACAAGCATTAGAATTTTTAGCTCTTCCTTATAGCCTATTCCTCTCAGTCAATGGTATCTATAAAATACTTGCATAAACTGTGTGTGAAGGGCCTGGTTTTTTTCTTATGTTTCATTGAAGTAGTAAATTTTGACCACGGGGCAATCTGTGAATGACGTGGCAATGCTAATAAATGTCATTATTGTGATTTTATAGCAATAATCTGATATTTGAGCATTGTAGCTTTAGAAGAATCACTCAACACCTCTGAATATAGTTTCCTCTCATCTGTATGTGATCCTTGACTCTAGTCTGAAATATTCCAAGAGAGCTCTCAAGAGCTCTCATGGAATCAATAGCCATTATAGCAATAAGATCCTAGTGCTTTTGAGATAAGTAAATCTTCTTCCATTTGGGCACTTAGAAAGTGTCATCTGTTTTACTGGGTGCTACTGAATTCCAGTTTTTGGTGTTTGTTTGTTTTTCATTTTTCTTGACTTTTATCTACATCTTGTTCAGTTTTCCAGATCTGTTGATTTCCATGTTGGAAATCAGTTGAAAGTAGTTCGTCTTTTAGAATGTAAAATAAATAAAATTTCACTGGTCGATCTGAGAATGTGGCTTGTCATAGTTTGTGCAGAGTCCAAGTTGTTTTCTAGAACTTTAAATACATTCACAATTTTATAATAACTTTATCATCAAGAAAAACTCTAACTTAGTAAACCAGCATTTGTTGTTGTTGTTGTTTTAACCAAATATGTTGCTTTGAAGTCTTGGCATATCTTTGCTTATTGTTTTGAATATGGAACAATAGGCCTGGTACTTGAAAGTACAGCCATCGTTTTGCTTATGTTCTAGAGAAAGCTATTAAAACTGCCAAGAATTTTAAGTTTGGAAAGACTTTTTATAAGTAATAACTTTTCATAAGATTGTTTTTACCATTCCCTGCCTAGAAATAATACAAACCAGATTGATTTGGAAGGAGTTGTGATATAGTAAAATAATTCAATTCAGCTGCCATTTATGGAGTACTCTGCCATTGTGGGGACTACAAACATGAGCAAAAAGATCTAAAAATTGAACTAGAAGTAGATGAGTCAAGAAAAATGAAAAAAAAAAAAACCCTGATATTGAGTAGTACAGATGGCACTTTCTAAGTGCCCAAATGGAGGAAAATTTAATTGTCCCACAAATCACTAAGATCTTATTGCTATAACCTGCCATAAACATTTCTTTTTAAAAATATACAAAGGAATCATTTCTTATTCCCTTCCATCTCTTTAGCACATATTCATTCCCCCCTCTCCCCCACCTCTCTCTCTCTCTCACACACACAACCCCCCCTTTTCCTTTCTTTTTTTTTTTGTTTTGTTTTTTGGTGAGGAAGATTAGCCCTGAGCTAACATCTGTCGCCAGTCCTCCTCTTTTTGCTGAGGAAGATTGGCCCTGGGCTAACATCTGTGCCCATCTTCCTCTACTTTATATGTGGGACACCTGCCACAGCATGGCTTGATAAATGGTGTCTAGGTCTGTGCTGGGGATCCGAACCTGTGAACCCTGGGCCACCAAAGCGGAGCATGTGAAATTAACCGCTATGCTGGCCCTCTCTTTTCCTTTCTGTTTCCCATCTGACCATGACTTAGAATTTCTAGGGTGGTGTTTTTCAAACTGTGGATCACAACCAATTAGTAGATCATGAATCAATTTGACTAGCATTTTTTAAAAAATGAAATAGATTAAAATAGAAAATATCAGAAATATCAGAATGTACCACATACTAAGGGAAAGTATGGTGACATTATTTATTTCAGTTATATATCTCAAGTATTTGTATGTGATTACAATATAAAATGTATTTCTTATTGTGGATTACTGTTTCTAAAAAGTTTGAAAGCCACTGTTCTAGAGTATTTCATGTATTTGTGTCTTGAACCTAATGTTCTTTAAACATATGTATTGGATAGTTGCTGCATAAATATTTGGATAAGATTTTTAAAACTAGAATTTTGTTTATACTTGATATCTTGTTTCTAATCTGTATGGTCAGCGGAAAACCCAGAGTGTTGACAACAAGTTTTATAACGTTACTTTTTTTTTTTTTTTTCGCCCCCAAAGCCCCAGTAGATAGTTGTGTGTCATAGCTGCACATCCTTCTAGTTGCTGTATGTGGGACGCGGCCTCAGCGTGGCCGGAGAAGCAGTGTGTCGGTGCGCGCCTGGGATCCGAACCCCGGCCGCCAGCAGCGGAGCGCGCCACACCCAACTGCTAAGCCACGGGGCCGGCCCTATAACGTTACTTTGTAAAAAAATCTCTTTTCTGGGCTGGCCTGGTGGCATAGTGGTTAAGTTCGAGTGCTCCGCTTTGGCAGCCCAGGGTTCGCAGGTTCGGAACTCCGGGCACAAACTGACACACTGCTTGTCAAGCCATGCTGTGATGGCGTCCTGTACAAAGTAGAGGAAGATGGGCACGGATGTTAGGAAAAAGAGGAGGACTGGCGACAGATGTTAGCTTAGGGCTAAACTTCCTCACAAAAAAAAAAAAGTCTGTTTTCTGCATTATTTTCAAAACAAAGAACACTGTAAAAAGGCTAATCTTTTTTTTTCCCTAATAAAGTTCATACTAGTTTGCATTGGTTTATATTGCTCTGAAGTACTAGAAAGCATGACTGTATATATGTAGTATTAAAAATAGGGTTGCTGAATTTTAAAGAGAAGGAGCCCTGGAACTGAGTTGTTTCAGATATCACCTGGAAGCAGAAATATTTATGCTAAGGGTACTTGTTCAGGGTTAAGAGGATCTAGAATCTACCACTTACTTCCCTTAAAACATCCCTCCTTGGGAGGCAGAATGGTGAAGATGCATGACTCCCTTCTAAGCTAGGGCAGTTCTGAGTTGTTTTGTTTTGCTTTGAGCCTGGGTAAAACCTTTCCAACCAATCAGTGCTAGTGAATAGCTGGAATTGG
This sequence comes from Diceros bicornis minor, assembly GCF_020826845.1. NCBI lineage: Eukaryota > Metazoa > Chordata > Mammalia > Perissodactyla > Rhinocerotidae > Diceros > Diceros bicornis. The sequence continues at coordinate 73,932,996 of NC_080745.1, forward strand.
CATTTGAAAAGAAATTACTGCCTACCCCTGGGTCTGGGTTGTGGATTAAAACCATGGGCTTTAGATATCTACAGACTAGATTTAAATCCCTGGGCTACCACTTGCTAGCTCTTTGACCTGAGACATGTTACTTCTCAGTGACTTTATTTTCTCATCTGTAAAAGGGAGATAATAACACCTACCTCATAAGATTATGAGGAGTAAATGAGACAATGTATGTAAAGTCCAGTGGCTAGCACATAGTAAGGGCTCAGTAACTGGTAGTTGTTTTCGAATGCTGTCATGACCCATCACCAAAGTAAGGAACGCCTAGTTATTGTTAGAAAATCTCTAGCTGTTGTGAATACTAAGCCATAGGAAGGTTCCTTATCTGCCTTATGGGACTAGATCAGAGGACACCAGTAGGATCATAAGATATAAGAACTGGGAAAATCTGAAGGGTCTTTTGAGACAATCCTTTTATTTTACAGTTGATCACAGCACCTTTATGATGTAATTGCCTATTTAGTTGTTTGTATTTCTTACTAGACTGCAAACCTCAGGAAGAACTGTTTTCTTTGCCATTGTATCCCCACATGGTAGGACCTTGGCATATAGTAGATGCTCAGTCACCTGTTGAATGAATGTTCAATGGCTGTTCTAAGGTCACAGAACAGTTGGTGGAAATGGAAAGACTTGAGTTCTGGTCTCTTTATCTTCAATCCAGTACTCCGCACCACTCTGCTTTCTGCCTGAAATGATTACATAGAAGGAAATTTTTAGAATACAGTAGTCCCCCTTATCCGTGGTTTCACTTTCCACAGTTTCAGTTAACCCACGATCAACTGCGGTCCGAAAATATTAAGTGGAAAATTCCAGAAACAATTCATAGGTTTTAAATTGTGCACCATTCTGAGTAGCATGACAAAATCTTGTCTGTCCCACTCCATCCCGTGTGGGATGTGAAATATCCCTTTGTCCAGTGTGTCCAGTCTGTGTACACTACCCACCCGTTAGTCACTTAGTAGCCATCTGGGTTATCTGTCATGGTATCGTAGGGCTCATGTTCAAGTAACCCTTGTTTTACCTCTTAATGGCCCCAAAGCATGACAGTAGTGATGCTGGCAATTGAGATATGCCAAAGAGAAGCTGTGAAGTGCTTCCTTTAAGTGAAAAGGTGAAAATTCTCGCTGTAAAGAAAGAAAAACATATTCTGAGGTTGCTAAAATCTACAGTAACTTTTATTACAGTATATTGTTATAATTGTTCTGTTTTATTATTAGTTATTGTTGTTAATCTCTTACTGTGCCTAATTTATAAATTTAACTATCACAGGTATGTATATATAGGAAAAACATAGTATATGTAGGGTTCGGTACTATCTGTGGTTTCAGGCATCCACTGGGGGTCTTGGTTTAACTAAGTGAAAAGATAGAGAACAATGATACTTAAACTGATCTGACCACAGCCAGGTTTTTAAAAATTTCCTAACAACGCCAGCCATTGAGTCAATATTTCCACTTGCTGTGTCTCCTGGCTTATAAAGACTAGTACTGAAATGCAAAGAGTATCCATTAAATGCTTTTTTTTTTTCAATATTTCATTTTGTCTTGCAGGGGCTTCGTATTTCAACTGTTCTTAACTTGAGTCCATTGTTATGTAACCAGATTTCAGTTCCAAAGCTGCTCTAGACTGATCATCATGAGAAATATTTTGCAGTGACCAGTTGACACTAATAGGATCAATGCATTTTTATTCAGATGCAATTTAGTTATATTGACTGAACTGCTTTAAAATACATTCTGGTACAGAAAATATCTAAGAATAACTACAATTTAAGCTTTACCCTGCTGCAGAGTTGATCACATTCTCATGTGAAATAGAAACTAGCAATCTGACTTTTTCCATTATTATGGAATGGCCTTTTTTTAAAATTAAACTTTTTTATTTTGAGATAATTATAGATTTACGTGTAATTGTAAGAATTAATACAGAGAGATCCTCTGTACCCTTCACTCACATTCCCCCTGTGATTACATTTTGTAAAACTACAGTATAACATCACAATCAGGATGTTGGCATTGATATAATCCACTGGTCTTAACTCAGTTTTTCCCAGTTTTGCTTGTAATCTTGTGTACGTGTGTGTGTGTGTGTGTGTGTGAGTTTAGTTCTGCACAGTTTTATCACACATGTATGTTCTTGTATCCACCGCCAGTCAAGATACAGAACAGTTCCATCACCACAATGATCCCTCCTGTTGCCCTTTTATAACCACACCCACCTCCTTCCAGCCTGAGTGTACCTCCCTCCCTCCTGAGCATATCCCTCCCCATCCCCTGGCAACCATTAATCTGCTCCCCACTTCTATAATTTTGTCATTTGGAGAATATTATATAAATGGAATCATGCTGTATGTAGCCTTTGGGGATTGGGTTTCTTTTGCTCAGCGAAGTTCACTGGAGATCTATTCAGGCTGTTGTGTGTATCAGTAATTCATTTGTTTTTATTTTATTTATAATATTCCATAGTATGGATATACCACAGTTTGTTTAATCGTTCACCTGTTGAAGGACATCTACATTATTTCTAGTCTTTGATTGTTACAAATAAAGCTACCATAAACATTTGTATATAGATTTTTGTGTGAACATGTTTTCCTTTTTCTGAGTTAAATGACCAAGAGTGCAATTGCTGGGTCATACAGTAGTTCATATTTAGTTTTTTAAGAAAATGCCAAACTGTTTGCTCTACCATTGCTGTACCATTTTACATTCCCATTAGCAATGTATGAGAGGTCCAGTTTCTCTATGTTTTCTCCAGCATTTGAGGTTGTCATTATGTTTTATTTTAGCCATTCTGCTACTTGTGTAGTGACATCTCTTGATTTTAATTTGCATTTTCCTAATGACTAATGATGTTAAACATCTTCTCATGTGCTTGTTTACCATATGTATACTATAGCCTCTTTGGTGAAATGTCCGTGTCTTTTCCCATTTTCTAATTGAATCATTTGATTTTTTTTTTCACTCTTAAGTTTTGAGTGTTTGTTATATATTATACATACTAGTCCTTTGTTGGATGTGGGGTTTGCAGATACTTCCTTGAGGTCTGCAACTTGTTTTATTCTCTTAACAGGGTCTTTGCAGACAAACATTTAAAATTTTGGTGAAGTCCAATATATCAGTTTTCCTTTTATACATCATGTTTTGGTGTCAAGTCTAAGAACTCTTGGCCTGGCCCTGTGTCCTGAAGATTTTCTCCAATGTTTTTTTCTAACAATTTGATAGTTTTACAATTAAGTCTGTGATCCATTTTGAGTTAATTTTTTATGGTGGTAAAATACATACAACATAAAATTTACCATTTTAACCGTTTTAAAGTGTATAATTCAGTGGCATTAACTATATTTACAATGCTCTGTAGCCATCACCACTATCTATATTCAGAACTATATTTCATCACCCCAAACAGAAACCTAGTACGCATTAAGCAGTCACTCCCTATTCCTCCTTCCCCCTAGCCCCTGGCAACTGCCAATCTGCTTTCTGTCTCCATAGATTTGCCTATTCTGGATATTTCATAAAAGTGGACTCATATAATAGGTTGCCTTTTGTATTTGGCTTCTTTTCTTAGCATAAGGTTTTTGGGTTCATCCATGTTGTAGATGTATCAGTACTTCATTCCTTTTATGACTGAATAATATTCCATTATATGGATATACCACATTTATTGTTTACCCATTCGTTAGTTGATAGACATTTCGGTTGTTTCTACCTTTTGGATATTGTAAATAGTGCAGCTATAAACATATCATATACAGATTTTTGTTTGAATACCTAGAAGTGAGTTAATTTTTAAATAAGGTGTGAGACTTAGGTCAAGGTTCTATCTCCCTCCCCCCCACCCTTTGCCTATGTATGTACAATGCTGCAGCACCATTTTTTGAAAAGGCTATCCTAGAAGGGCCATTTTAAAGAATATTTTTAAGCTTTTAGAGAATCACTAGAAGTATATAGTGTGTATATAGTAGTTTTGAAGAAAAGCAAAAGAATTTGTGATGGAGCGTTGTAAGGATAGTTAAATGGGTTTTACTGGGATTTTCTTTATATCATGTTAAAGTTTAGGCTTGGATGTTTTTATTATAGGTAAAGCAATTATATTCTCTGTGAAAGAAACATTGAGGTGATGATGGAAATAGAAATAAGTGAACAATGAAGAGTTTTATCCTATGGATGATGGGAAGCCATTTAAGATTTTAAGAAAGGGAAAGAAGTTATCAGAACAAGAGTAAAAGGATGGAATTTAAGAACAATAACTTGTTAGGGTGGAATATGGGCTCTGGTCAGGCAAAATTGGATGCAAAGGTATGGAAGCGCTTTCACACCTGTTCTAAATGAACTCGCATGTATTTTCTATGACTCTCTGACTCTTGGAAAACAACTTGAGAAAAATCAACTTCAGATTAATAAAACTGGGGCCATTTTACACATGCTTCTTTACGTGTGCTTCGTATGAGTTGTAAGCTTTTATTCAATTTATTCAAGCTCAAGGACCTAAAATCTTAGTCCTGAAACTAACTTGAGGAGAAAACTGTTTGTTTAAAGAAGTCTATTTAGCTGCTAGCTTTAAGGGTCTATTTAGTATTGCTGTTTTCCTTAGATGACTTTTTTCCCATCTCCCAGAAAAGAGTATGTATGTTTTAACATTAGTGGGTGACATAGGCTTGATTTCCTAGTCTTATTAAAACAGTTAACTTTATTACAAAATACCTTGAGAAACCTCTGGGTAAACTTCTTAGTGGAGGAGAACAGAGTATATGCATTAAGAAGTAATGATTACTAATACCTCTTTAAAGTATCACTTTGAACACCCAATTATTCAGACACTTAATATGGTACAACCTGCTGAGAAATGGTAGGAAATAACTATTTTGCTTGCCTTGTAGGTCTCTTAGGAAGCTTGCATCACCTTCTAAGCAAGCATGAAATTCACCTGTTTCTTTGAAACTCATGTAGCTTTTTATTATAAAAATAATTTATTAAAATGGTTTAAGTTACCAGTAGGACTAATTAAATTTTTAAAACCAAATCTTTAAGCAACATTGATCCTATAAGATGTGCTATGTTTATCCCATTGCTAACTGTATTCCTTGGCACATTACTGTTTCCCTGGGCATGTACCTTCCTTAGTGTGAGAAAATGTTATGTCCTCGGGGAAGCTTCCCCTCGTGCTGGGTAGAATCCTTTTCACTGGGTTATAGAAGCGTCTGAACTAGACTAGAAGATCCCAGAAGGATTTGATTCAACATTCCATCCATTCCTCTAGTACAAGGCCTGGCATGTAGTAGATGCTCAATAAGTATTTTTTTTGGAAGGAAGGAAAGAGGACCTCTGACATATATTTATTATGACAACTTATTTTACTGTGAGTGCTCTGCAGGGGGGCTCACTTATCATTATTTCAAACTAATTTAGGGATTTTCTTTAAGCACAGAAATCTATTTTTATATTGTATAAGCAAATTTATTAGGTTGGGTAAAAATTCTTTAGTGTTTTCCATTTGCTAGCATAATCTTCCAGAAAGGTATTTGTTGATAGGTGTCCTATGGGTAACTATACATACTTGTCTAATTTATTTTGCTTCTCTCATACTTTTTTCAGCTTTATCGAGATGTAATTGACATAACATGGTATACATTTAAGGCATACAGTGTGATGATTTGGTGTATGTATATATTGTGAAATACCACAGTAAGGTTAGTTAACACATCCTTTACCTCACATAATTACTGTTTTCTTATTATTGTTGTTATGGTGAGAACATTAAAGCTCTACTCTCGTAGCAGCTTTCACATATACAATACAGTGTTGTTAACTATAATCACCACGCAATACATTAGATCCCTGGAACTTATTCATTTTATAACTGAAAATTTAAAAGTACCCTTTGACCAACATCCCCCCATTTCTCCCTCCCATCCCTCAGCCCCTGGCAACCACCATTCTACTCTCAGTTTCTATGAGTTTGGTGTTTTTAGATTCCACGTATAAGTGAGATCATACAGTATTTGTCTTTCTCTGTCTGACTTATTTCACTTAGCATAATGCCCTCAAGGGTCCATCCATGTTGTCTCAAATGGCAAGATTTCCTTCTTTTATATAGCTGAATAATATTCAATTGTATATATACATAACTACATTTTTTTATCCATTCATTTGTCGATGGACACAGGTTGTTTCCATTATCTTGGCTATTGTGAATAATGTTGCAAGCTTCTCTCATATTTTTCTGTATTCCATTTATGTTCAGATAATCTTGTGGATCCTAAATTTTTTCAAGGCTTGAAATAACAGTTCAGTCTGTAGTAGTTGGTATACAAAATTGCAAATAAATTGTGCTCATGATTGGCTTAAAAAAAATCTATGTAAAACTCCTATTGTTCAGCATCTGTGTATAGAGGAGCATTTAAATGACAAGCTACTACTCTTATTCTTTATTTCCGTATCCTTAATATAAATTCCCAATTCTTATTCCGAGTACATAAAACTTTGAAACTTCTTGTATTAAAAAGCCAAGTTGAATGATGAGCTTTTGACGTTTTAAAAAGGCCAGAGTGTTTTGAGTCATTTCTAATGTTATTTCCCTTTTTTGGTGTCATTTCCTCATTTTTTGACAGATTCTATGAGCTCCAATTGTTAAATATTCAGGACAGAATGTAGACTAAAAGTCTCAAAATTTTGTAGTCCTCTTATGTTTTATGATATGTGAAATAGTATGTGTCATTGTAAAGTGAACTAGGAGACAGAAATTGTGGCTTTGAATATTGTCTAAGACATAAGCAGTATGATTTTCGGCAGGATGTTTAATCCACTGAACCTCCAGATTATCAACCTCTATCTCATTGTGTAGTTGCAAAGATAAAGTAATATAGAAAGGCATAAGAGCATGGTATAAACTATAAAATGTTATACATATATAAAATGTTCTTTCATTATTAAAATGGATGGTTATGGGCCGGCCCCGTGGCTTAGCAGTTAAGTGTACACGCTCCACTGCTGGCGGCCCGGGTTCGGATCCTGGGCGCGCACTGACGCACTGCTTCTCTGGCCATGCTGAGGCCACATCCCACATACAGCAGCTAGAAGGATGTGCAGCTATGACATACAACTATCTACTGGGGCTTTGGGGGAAAAAAATAAATAAATAAAATTATAAAAAAAAATAAAATAAAATAAAATGGATAGTTAAATGTATCTTCCTCTTTACCTTACTCATCTAAAAATGCATTCATCTTTAACTATAAGCTTTTATTTATCAGTGTTTCACTTTATCAGTTTCTTAAACCAATGCTGGGACAATGAATCCATCAACAGAGTTGCTTACTTTTTTCCGTGTTTTCACGAAATTATAAGCATTAACAAATTTAGTTAGACACAAGCTTATTATCTAACTCTATTCTCTATTAGGCTAAATAGTGCTTTTGGGATTGAGGAATAGGTAAAATCCAATTCAAGGCAATATTTGTGGACTGTCTGTTAAAAAATGACTTAAGAAGCCAGTGGCCTGCTGTGGTAAACTAAAACGGAATTGATTTTTTTGGTTAAGTGATATCCCAATTATTAATTGAGTACCCACTTAGTCTGTGCTTAAAAGTCAGCATGACATTTACTAATGTATGTGAGTTTATTTGTTTTTTTATAACTTTAATTCTTGTTGACATTCCTATCTGCTAGCGTTAAACTGTTTTAAGGAGTTTAAATGTACCTATTATAAACAGCCTCTAAGAAAATTAGGTTCCAAAGATTGGTGAGACCTCTAGACTTCTGATAACCCAGCTGGATATGAAAAAAGAAAAGTTTCTTACAAGTGGTGCCCTGTGCACCACATTTTTGGATAATAGCAACATGACGGTAAATACTATAGGTTGGTAAGCCAAGCTAATAACAGTACACCAAAACCTAATATTTGAAGAATATAATGTGGCCAGGGTCGTTAGTCATGGACGTTATATAAAAAAGAAAAGAGAAAAAGACCCTGGCCATTTATCCTGTGAAGAACATGTTTAATGATCACATATTCAATCTTTAGTTGAGTGTTTTCTCCCAATTTTTAAACTAATGAATTAGGATGTGGATAACTCAGTTATATAAAAGTTCATTTTTTTTTTTACATTTCCTTCACTGATTAGTTGCTTTCTAGTCACGAAATCAGAATTTTATTAAAATGGTATGATATAAAGTGTTTTAAACCATAGTGCATGAATTTTTTGTATAGTACACTGAAGTAATTTACATAACTTCATAGAATGTTGTATAGGAGATTCATGTTGGCAAGTAGAATAAAACGAGTTCTAACATTTTTTGCAAGAATTATTTTTAACAGAACGAGTTTACATTTCCAGGACCAGAATTAATGCAAGAATTTTTAATGTCTTATAATTGGCTTGCTTGGACTAAGTTGGATCCAGGCAGCTTTAGAGAAGAATTCTATCAGAGAAGACTTTTATTAGAGACAAAAACAGTAACCTCACTGGTTGTTACTGTGGTTAAAAGATGAGACCGGATGTCTCTGGTCTTTATCAGGGATTCAGATCCCTAAGAAGAAAGTGGCCTTTGCCTTTTCCCTTCTGGGTTTATCTAGAAAAATGTTCTGCTGGGACTCCGAGGCTGTGAAGAATCTGCAGAGTTGCAGATCTGCAGGAACTTCTCTCCCCTTAGTTTTCTACATAAATAGAAAAAGGATACTTGGATGTTTTACATTTAACTCCCTTTGTTATGAAGTGATTCTTCCCACCATGCAAATAATCACTTGAAAAAATACCATTGCATAGTTAGTCAGAAAGGTTTTTCTGTTACCCAATCATTTATATTGAACATGTTGCATTTGAATGGAAGTACTACCTGTAGAGAAAACTGTGTTAAGTAAAACCATATTTACAATTTCTTTTTTTATTTGTTATATTTTCTTCTTCCTTGTTGCACCTTTTTGCATTTTCTATATTTAGTTCAAAAGAACAACTAGGGAAAGCGATACACTAATTAGTGGTCTTCCTTTCTCTTGATCTAGACTTATGCCCAATCACTTCTTCTAAAAGTTGGAGGAAGCATTTCTTTAGTTGGCAGTGACTGTTATTCTCTCTGTTGGGTCATTGCTACCCTAAGTGTTGTCCAGGATCCAGTGCCAGTCTGCAGACTGTCTACTACCAGTCTGTGACAAGTACAGACTATGAGATTAAGTGTTTAGAAACTTCTTGCAGTTTGATGTTGTTGTGACATCTAAATGCGTAATTTTGTATTTTATAAAAATATTGGCCCACAAAAAATTAGAGAAAGTCCTTACCGTAGGCAACTTGAGAAGCACTGAGCTAGCTGACTTCATCAGCTTCTAACACAGAGATCACAGGCAGGGGTAAAGGGGAAATGTTAAATGCCTGTCCTGTTGATGTAGCTATGGTTGGTTACGTGCTTAGCTATAGCAAAGACCAAATGAATTTGTTTCCCTAACATAAAATCAGGGATTATCCTAAGTATCAGTGATAATCATGAGAATTAAGTGAATCAGCTGTTTATGTGGTTTCTGAATAGCTTTTTATTGTTTCTTACTTGGATTTGAAGAACTATCTGCTAAAGTTATGTAGTCTAGCAACCTTAATAATACCCACATTTTCCTTGGGAAGTTGTTGAATCGTTTGAAACACTTAAAACTGTGTTTCTCTCATGTTAGTAAATTACATTCACTATAAAATGTAGTGGTCATTAAATATGGCTGAAATTTGGTCTAACATAAAAGCATGAATAAGAGAGATAAGAGAAGCTCTACTGACAGTATCCATTAATTGTGAAAATTTGCCATCTTAGAAGTGATGTTTTACTTTTGGATATTTTGATCCTTGCACTTTAAAAAAGTTCAATTAGCAGTTGATGACATTGTTATAATTGAACCACAAGTTTCTGTTAGCTCTGAAAATATCAATTTCTAATTTAGCATTACAATCTAAGATATTCTTACCTTAATAAAAAACTGTTCTCATATTTTTTAAGAAGCTACTTTTTTTTTCTTCTTTTTTTGGTAAGGAAGATTAGCCCTGAGCTAACGTCTGTTGCCAATCCTCCTCCTTTTCCTGAGGAAGATTGGCCCTGGGCTAACATCCGTGCCTATCTTCCTTCACTTTATATGTGGGACGCTGCCACAGCATGGCTTGATAAGCAGTGTGTAGGTCCGTGCCTGGGATCCGAACCTGCAAAACCTGGGCTGCCGAAGCAGAGCAGGCGAATTTAACTGCTATGCCACTGGGCTGGCCCCTAAGAAGCTACTTTTTAAAGAAGGTGGCCACTGTTATTCTGAGGGCAAAAAAAAAGTTCTGCTAGACTCATGTAAAATTCAAATTTAATAATGAATTTATCGTCAATGTCCTTTGTGTTTATTAATGCAGATAACAAGGGGAATCAGCAGACTTGAAGCATGAGTTCAGATGCCAGCCAAAGCGTGGTCACTACTCCTCCTCCTCCCAGCATGCCTCACAAAGAGAGGTATTTTGACCGCATCAATGAAAGTGACCCAGAATACATTAGGGAGAGGAACATGTCGCCTGATCTACGACAAGACTTCAATATGATGGAGCAGAGGAAACGAGTTACTCAGATCTTGCAGAGTCCTGTGAGTTGAAATAATTAGCAGGCTATAATTTTTCTTCCTCTTTGGAGACCTTGATATAATGAGGTAGAAGGTATCTCAAACTACTCTCAGGTTGGAAGAGGGGTAGAGGAAGAGTGACTAGTTGCCCCCAGTCTTTCAGAGGCAAAATGAACACCTAATTTATATATTTAATTTACAAAGCTTTAGCAACAAACTAGTACTGTCTTGGTGGTGTAGATTTTCTTTGTGTGATTTCTGAGTGTGTTGCTTCATTAAAGGAGGACAAAAGATGCTACTGAGCTCAACACCCAATTCAGACTGAATATCTGTGAAGAAAAGAAAGGCAAGACTAAAGTGTTAGAAACCAAGAAATGAGTTGGGTACATCCCATACACATATTTTCTTCTTCCTTGGGGTACCTTGACACTCACAGCAGCATAGGAAGACTTAATGTTTTTGAGGAGGTCTGTGATTTGGCAGCCTAATGTTACATACACCTAATGTAAGCACACATATATGCATCCACACCAAACTAACTAAATTAAAAGTGGAGTATAAACTCAAGCTTGAAAATTCTGTCTGCACAGTAATATCCAGACTTTGTAAATCACATTCAAGTGATATGCTAGTTTTCTTACAAACCCTTAGTGGAATTGCAAAGGTCACATGTAAGTGATGGAAAATGAGAAAACAGCTTGATTTAAGATGCAAAATGAATTCATAACTATGCATAATGCAGATCATGGGCCCCTTAAGGCAGAGTTTAGCACACATAAATACATGATGCCCGCGTTAGGGTTATATTAGGTTTCCAACTTAGGTACTAAAATAAGCACCAAGGCATAGTACTGCCTGAGGTGGCCCTGGTAAATCATTTTTGTTGTGCCCTTGTGAATTTACTCACAAAGGTTGAGTCCAAAGCCAAAAGGGAATTCCATTCTAAGTAATTCACTATACCAGTGGCCTGGATAAAAGCAATTGCAAGTTATAAAGGCAATACAAGCTTTGAGGAGTTTAAGTATAGCTTAAATTTAAAGCTGTCTTTTAAAGAAACCCTTTCCCAGTGGAAAGGAGATTAACCAGAGAATTCATCATGAGGAAGTAAATGTTCAGTGCCGCCTTTTGTGCCAATCTGAGTTTCTGTGTTTATAAATAGTTGAAGGGCATGTTAATTATTTGGATCAAAATAGATATATTTCCTCCTGTAAAGAAACCCCACTTTTAAGAACTAACTTATTAGCCAGATGATTACAGTTACATATAGTATAAAGTAACTGAAAGAATGAGATGAAGTTGAGATTTTGTTCAAGGTTGTTAAATATTGAGATTTCTTTGAGAGATGCTCCAAAGAGAATCATTCAATTCTAACTGTAAAGTTTAAAAGGAAAAAGTACTATACTACATTTCCATGCCAAAGTTTTTGTTTTATAATTTCCCCATTAAACTAAACACAGTATAACTTTGAGTAGATTACCTAATTTTTTTGTACAGGCATATTTGGAGATCTTGCAGATTTGGTTCCAGACCACTAAAATGAACCAAGTCACATGAAATTTTTGGTTTCCCAGTGCATATAAAAGTTATGTTTACCCTACACTGTAGTTCATTAAGTGTACAATAACATTATGTCTAAGAAAACAATGTACATGCTTTAATTAAAACATACTTTATTGCTGAGTCAGCCTTGATGGCCTGGTGGTTAAAGTTTGGCACCCTCTGCTTTGGTAGCTCAGGTTCAGTTACCAGGCATAGAACCACACCACTCATCTGTCAGTAGCCATGCTGTGACGGTGGCTCACATAGAAGAACTTACAACCAGAATATACAACTATTTACTGGGGCTTTGGGGAGAAAAAAAAAAAAAGAGGGAGGAAGATTGGTAACAGATATTAGCTCAGGGCAAATCTTTCCCACCAAAAAAAAAAAAACAACCAAAAATCTTTATTGCTAAAAAATGCTAACTATCAGCAAGTCATAATCTTTTGCTGTTGGAAGGTTGTGCCTTCAATTTGTAAAAAATGCAGTATATGTGAAGTACAATAAAGTAAAGCACAATAGAATACAGTATACCTGTACTTATGTATTTCCATTTGTAAGTTGGCTTAAAAGTATCAATTTTACTTACGCCTTGGGGAACTTAATAAACTAATGGGAAAGGGCAGGTGTGTAATTGGTTATTTCCGTATTCATGTAGCAAGGGTGATAGTTTTCAGCCCAGAGGGAAACAAAGAAGGTTTTAAACAATTATAGATTGATCATTTTTTTCCTGGATCTTTGCTAGTGAATTTTAAATCTTGTTTGTGAAAGACTCGGAAAAGTATAAATTTTGTCTTCCTGACATGTTTTAGGACAGTTGTTTTCAAATTTTTTCAATACAACACACTTTTCACCAGAGGCAATGATACATGGTGGCCTATATTAGTTATCCATTGCTATATAACAAATTATCCCAAAACTTAACAGCTTAAAACAACAAGCTTTTTTATCTCATTGTTTCTGTGAGTCAGGAATTCAGGAGCAGTTTAGCTGAATGGTTCTAGCTCAAGGTCTCTCATGAAGTTGCAGTCAAGACGTCAGCCAGGACTACTGTCATCTGATGGCTTAACTGGGCTGGAGGTTTCTGCTCTTAAAGTGGGTCACTCACATGGCTATTGACAAAAGGCCACAGTTCTTTGACACATAGATCTTTACCTGAGGTTATTTGAGTGTTCTCCCGCAGAGCAAGCATCTGAGAAAGAGCAAAGAGGAGCCTGCAGTGCCTTTTATGACCTAATCTCAGACATTAAACACCATCGCTTCCACCATATTTATTGGTTAGAAGTGAGTCACTAAGTTCAGCCCATACTCAAGGGGAGTGGAATTAAGCTCCATCTTTTGAGGGGAAGATTGTCTACTCTCTGATCACAATTTATATTAAAAGCGCCACAATCTGCCGCTTATCTTTCTGCCACATGCAACATACACTCAACCTCTTCTAACATCCCTGCAAAAGTCTCATGCCATTACGATATTAGCCTGGATACAGAAGTCATTATCTAAATCTGGTCCAGGTGCACATGATGCTCCTCAGGTGTAATTCCTTCAGTACAGCTCCTCAAGTACAATTCCTCTCAATCTATAGACCTAAGACCTAAAAAGACAAGTTATCTGCCCCCCACACGCACACCCAAGGTGGGGCAGGCAAAGATAACTGCTGTAGACATTTTTGCTCCAAAAGGGGAAAAATTGAGGGTACAAAGGAGTAACCGGTCCATAGCAATTTTGAAATCCATCTAGGCAAATGTTTGGAAGTTCCTTTGATAAGGATTCAGTCCTTCTGCTTACTAGAGGTGAGTCTCCCTAGCTCTTACTCTCTGGGCTTTTGGTTCCACCCTCTGAATCATCCTTCCTTTTCCTTGAAAGATAGACTGTGTTTGCAAGTATGTGTTTTTCTCAGCTTGATTCCTTCTTGTATAGGTTTTTGGGTTCAAAGACCTCTTTTCTTTTTGTACTGTCTTGGTTCCTTCAAGTCCAATCTTGCAGTGTTTCTGCCAATATAATTCTCTTAAAACCTTTGTGGGTCTCCTATGAATATTGGGGTTTATTCTGTTAGACAAACCCATAACCAATAAAGATCAAAATCAAAGATATTACTAATTCATGTTTGTAAGAAACAAATTTATAATTTAAAATGCTGAGTTCATTTGGGAAGAAAGGAAATCAGGAGAGAAACTAATAAAAGCAAAGTATAATACTTTTTTTATTAAACATTTACTATATGCCAGGCACATATTATGTATCAAATCCTGTTTAATCCTCAAAACAACTCAAAGTGTTAATATCCCTAGTTTAAAGATGAATAAACTGAAATTTAGAGATGTTAAATAACTTGCTGAAGTTTTTATAAGCCTACTTAAATGAATGATGGGGTCTGAATTTAAACTTCAAAGCTCACACCCTTAACCACTAGGCTATAACACTTAAAGCATTCAATAACAGTGAAAAAATTCCACCCATATATTGTTGTTTCATTCATCTTTAAATTCTGTTGCTCAAGTTAATTCAACCCAATTCAAGAAGAGTTTCCAATCACAAGACATTTTGGCGTCTGTAAATTTGGATGACAAACTTAACACCTTATTGCGTTGAGCTGAGAAGATAAGAGAAGAGCAAAGAATTTGTCTCACTTTGACTCCAAGTATTACTTCTTTCCAAGCATTTCATCGCCTTTTGTCGTATATATTTTTCTTAATTTAAGGAAGTATGTGTCTTAGAAATCAAGTGTTGGTGAGTAAATTGGTTTAGTTAGAGATTTTTTTAATGCAATAGAGGGAATCCACAAGTTTTCTTTGACCAATATGCTCCTCGTATATGTGTCTATGGAGACCCTAGATTGTCACTTACCCCCTTCTCTCAGAATGAAGTGAAGGGGAAACTGTTGGAATTAAATGGTGCCTCATCCAAGTTAAAGAAACATGAAAGTTGAAAAACTGACAGCACATTGTGCATAGTAAATTCTGAATAGATGGTTGGATGGATGTATGAATAGCTTTGATACATAGCCCACCCAATAGGTGGGCTTTGAGTCATTAAACACTTGAATGTTGTCCAGCAAGCTCCTACTGAACTTGACTGCTCAATATGGAAAACAGTTGGTGGGCTTCAGGAAAAAAATGAAAGTTCTTAAGCTTTACCACTATAGGAAGGAATTTAGACTGGTTGACAGAAGTGTGCAATGTTACTCTGAAAGATAGGACAACAGGAGTGTAGGTGGTGATAGCTCAGGCACGTGACTCACTAACATTTCTTAATAACAAGGCAGTGTGTAATGCTACAAGCTTATTTTGAAGATAGGAGAAACTTCAAAGCCATATACATTTTAGAATATCCCTGTAATTAAGGCCTAAATTGTTAACAATGTACCTTAATTAGAAGAGTTGGTCAAAATCACCCTCATTTATCTGGTCACTTTAGAAGTTTAAGATGTCAAGTATTCTTTATTAACTTTGTTTGCATTTTTATTATATACCAGCTTCAAGAGAAGATATTATTCTAACCTTTAGCTTCATATTAATTAAGAATTAGATACAGGAGAAAGACCATCCAGAAGAAAATTTGGTTTATTTGTTTTTTCTCCTTTCAACAGGACCAGTGGTAATCTAGTTCCAAATGAATACATTTCTTAATGGAGAAATTCTAAGTAAGTTTGTTATGCTCCTAATCCCACTTTAGGAGAGATCTAATAACATAATACCAGGGTGCCTTGGGAGCAGCAAGTCTGTAATCTTTTTTTCTTTTTGCTCCAATTTTTCTCTCTAGTAATTATTATGAGGTAGAACATCCAGATGTGGATATTTAAATCCATCTCTGATATTTATCAGTATTCTGTTACCTGCTTTCCATAAGTTAGACTTTACTTATAAATCAACCTGTATGATTTTTTTTTTCTTAGCCTTAACTGAAATAATTTCATCAGGTCAGTTTCTTTTATCAAATTGGTCCTCTTTTCTGTGATTTAAAAGATCTTTCATCTATTGCCACTTTCTCCTGAAAGTTCTGATCTTAGATGCAGAAGCCTTAAGATCTGATATTTCAAGTTAATTCTACTTGTGATTTATAGTATATATGAACATGTATGTACTTAAAGTGTACCCTTACCCTACATGAATCTTAAATCTCTGGATCTTGCATGTTTTTACAAGTTTGTTTTTATCCGTACCTTATGAATTCAGAGTTTACAGGATCACTCCCTCAGCATTGATAGATGATGTATAAAATAAAAGGGTATGAGATTCAGATAAGGCTTTTAAGGCACCTTCTCTTCTAACATAAATATTTTGTTTTTCGCCTAGTGATTTTTTCCCACATACTTTTTTGGACATATGTTTGATGAGAGAACTGTCCAAACTATAACACTCTGGGGATAAACCAAGTTTTCAAGTAGGATTTTGTTTGAGTTGAAGAATTAAATGACTTTTTAAAAATTTGTAACATTCAGTGAAGATTCATTTCTTATTTAAAAAAATTAAAAGATGAATTTCTCCTATTATAGGATGGACAGGCCTAATAACACAGGAAGAATTTCTGATTCAAGTGATAGACTAAGACTGTTTTCTAGAGCTTCACATTCCAGTGCTAATAACCTATGAAATGGATCTTTACTATCATTAACTCAATCAAGATTGAGATCTGATTCTTTACTTTCTTTCCTTATATCTAGGAAAATAAAAAGACAAGAAACTCTAACTTACTGTTTTGTTAATTGAGCACGGAACTAGACACTCAGGGAGACTCTAGAAATGTGAAAGACGCAGCTCCAGCCATCAGATATTATGGTATAGTAGAGTAGGAAAATAAAGCACAATCGTATGATGGTACCTTAAGTGTAGTTAGGCAAATGTTAAAAGAATTCAGAGTGGGATGGGAAGAGAAAAAACATGGAGATCCTTCCTAACAAGTGATTAAAGGAGAGGCTTCAAGGAGAAGATGGCATTTAAGACAAGTGTTTTGAGTAAAGGGTAAGAATTCATTAGGTAGAGGAAGAGTGGAAGCCAGCATTTGCGTTTGATGAAATACAGTGAGCAAGGATAGAAAAGTACAAGTTGTGATCAGAGAATGCTGAGTGAACCTCATAGGCTAGACCAGAGCACAAGGTAGTAATGGTAGATATGGCCAAAAAGTTATATAACAGATTATAGAGATCCTGGAGTACCAGACTATTTTGACCTAAGTTAGGAGTCAGCCCATTTTCTCATCATTTCCAGTCTTAATCTGTTTATACAAAATTTGTTATACATACATGTGTGCATACAGTGCTTGTTTTGGATCTGAGTTCACCACCACTTATAGCTATGTGACATTAGGAAACGCACTTAACTTGAGCTTCAGTTTCCTTGTTAGTAAAATGGACTTCATACAGTAGTTGTGACAATTAAATGAAATAAGGTAAAAGCATGTAGCACAGTGCCTAGCACATAGCAGGCAACTATTTTTGTGGAAATTGTATACATACAATTTATGTATGTGTATATACATTACATACATAAAAAACATTATATACAATGTTGCTAATTATGTATGTATATATACATTATATACATAAAAAACATTATATACAGTGTTGCTAATTTAAAGCATTTTATGCTTTTGTGGAACCCTTTGAAGATTATAATCATAATTCCTTAGACTGTATTTTGGTTTTTGAAAGTGTCAAAGAATCTGTCACCCTGATGGCACTCTAGCTTATTCATGTTCATGTATTCATGTCTTCAAGGAGTAACAACCCCCACTACCTCCTCTTCTCTCCTCTTCTGTATCTGGAATGGAAGACACAGTTTAGGCTGTAGTTTCGTGTATGAGTTATTTGATCTTTTAACCTGACTCTCCTCTTGTGGAGGCCCTAGGGAATTGTTGACTTAATCTGACTTTAGAAGCCCAGCATGTGATCTTGCTGCCCTGCTTATAAGTTAGTTTCATTCTGCTTTGATGGGGGAATTCCTAGCTGTAAGAGGGCAAGTACTTTGGTATTCCAGGATCATCATAATCTGCTGCTACATAATTTTTTTCCTTTATCTATCATTACAATTTAATGCTCTAATCTAGCCTAAGAGGTTTTCTCAGTATTTCTGATCACAACATGCCTGCTGCCTTATCAGTTGTATTTGGTTTCAGTGATACAACCCATCTCTGATTAAATTAGGAAAAGATCCTATGCCCAACTGAGAGTTCAGATTTGAATCTTTATTCCATTTATTTATTAGCTATGCAGCCTTGAGCAAATCATTGCCCATCTCAGGACTTTTGTAGTGAGATTCAAATGACTCAACTATAAAGGATTATTTTATTAACATTGAATTTTAGTAGGAATATGATTAACTATCCATCATAAAGATAAGTAAAAATTTTTATTCTTTAATATATTTTAATGAAAACTTGGTAAGTTTATTGATAAATTTTGAAAACTGGGTGAAACAATTTTATATCATTAGTAATTTTTACACTAACTGTTTTATGACTTAGGTAATTATCTGAACAACATTTCAAAAATATTGGGAACATTTAAAAATGAGTTATAAATAAATGTTCATGACAAAAAATATTAAATCTTTTGAAATAAAAGAATTCTTATTTGTTGAAGCGCTATCAACTATATAAAAAGGCTGGGGAAATTTCATTTACTGTGAAAATTATTTTCTTGTCCTGTACTACAGAAAACCTATTCACTAGCCTTAAAGGGGAAATTCAAATTTTTCTCTTAATTGATTTCAGAAGGGCTTATTCATCCCCCTGTAACACCGTGGATCATCCCAAAGGTTTAGGATGGTACTCACCATATTGTGGGATATATGGAAGTGAAAAAAGCATTTTCACTAACAAAAAAAAAAAAAGACATTTGACTTGAGTCCTTGCCTCTGACCCTTACTAGCTGTGTGACCTTGGACAAATTTTTCAACCTTTCTTATTTAGCTTTCTTACCCCACCTAGCAGAAATTTCTCATCACTTTCATTAATAGTTGTGATTCTCTTGAGCAACTGGTTGATTTTTAATCTTAAAGCCATTGTAAATCAGCATACTGAGTGGATTATCTTGATTCATGTTGACTGTTGGAGAGTTTAGATAAAATTTGGCCCATCTCTGGCAAATGCTTACAATTTTTATTTTCTCTTAAGCTTGACTTTTCTTACCTATATTTAATTTATTTTTGTATCATTTTAATCTATAGAATCTGCCTTAAATTCTTCCTGGGACAATATGAGGCAGGGCATTCAGTAAAATAAATAATGCCTACTTCTGAGAGCTATTATAATGTAAATAATGAGTGATACACATAGTAGGTATCATTAATATTTTTTTACTTAATCAAAAGATATTGGTTATAGCTGCTTTGAACTGAGGAAAGTTTAAATAGAGTTTGGTTTTGAAGGGAAGATAAAGTTTTAGAAGAGCAGATTGGCCCATTGCCAGGTGTCCAGAAGTTTTCTGTAGTTTATATAAAGATAAATGAGTATATCTGGAAGATTCTTTTCCTTTCAGCATTAAACATGGTAAAATACTCATGTTGGTCATCTATATGAAGGCATCCATCCATCTTATATACAACTCACAACTGTTTTATGTTCGTTAGGTCTTAGAAATGTATTAATGGAGTTTTCTGATAAATGTAATGTGTCTTTGTAGAGGATATTTTATAGGATAGTTTCTCTGGTTTAAATCATGTGTTTAAATGAACTAGATACAGTCAATGGAATTAGATGTTTAGAATTTTTATAATTGTGCTAATGCTTTACATTTAACAAGCCTTGAATTTGTAAAAGGAGAACCATGTTTAACTGGTGTCAACTGCTCCCTGAACTCAGAGTTCAAATATGGTCACTGCTATTTTTTAAATTAATCACTCAAACATTCACCTGCTGTATTAGCAGAAAGTACAGCATCTTCCTTTTAGAATTTCTACTTTCCCCTAACTTATCCCAAGAACTTTAGTGGCTTACATAGTCCAAAAGAGTTCATCAGTGGCTTCCATATCCAAGATGTGGTGTGCGGTGTGCACACATATCTGTATCTGTGTATGTGAAAGAATCGCACTAAAGTCTATCCAGTCCACCACTGCCACTGCACCTCCCTGCCACATGGTGGTGGTGTTGAAAACTAGTCTCACCCGACCCAACAGAAGATGCAGGTTCACTGTTGACCCAGATGCCTATGCAGGCCACCGTGGTGCATCAGGGAAGGATGACCTCCCTCTCCCTCTTCCTGTGCTAAACTCAGGGTGTTCCATGGTGCCCCATGGTTGAGCTCCCGAGATTATAGCTATTAGCACTCAGCTTTTTCAGTTCATATCACAGATGCCTCTCAACTGTTGTTCTAAAAGCAACATAACCATTGAGTCAGGACTAGTCCTAATATCTACCACCTCATAGCCTCAGAACCACATTTCCCCTTCCCAACATGGGCTCTTATGCCATTATTTAAAAAAAAAAAGAAAAAGAAAGTCTGTCTGTCTGAAAACCTCTGAGTTATTCAGCCATCCTCTGAGCAGGCTACATCTAAGCAGGACTCCAGGCGATCTTATTCCCAGCCTTATGAGGAAGGCTACTGTCAGTGACTCAAAGGAGATTCAGCCTTCTAAGGAAGCTTTCCTCAGTGATCTCCAAGGTGTTCATACCTACCCCTCTTGGAGGTAGTGATTCCAAAGCAATTTTCTGCCTTCTCCCTCTTAGGTGAAGTGGGAAAAAATTTCTGGCAGGGCGTTCTCCTACACATGTAACCACTCTCAAATGGAAGAGCGAGATTTAGGTGACTTATATTGCAAGAGCCTTCATGTTTAAAATGAATGAAAATAGATATGCGCAAGAGAACAAATGATGAATTTAGTAAAATAAATGTTTAGTAAAATTTCATGGAAATACGAAACCAGCTATTTCAACTAATGTGAAGAATTAAAAGAGATTTCAAATGATGAATCATATTAGCAACTCAAGGGTTACTGGAAGAGAGGTTTTCTCTTAATATTCAGGATTTTTATTTATATAAACACTGTTTCTGCCACACACCCTCCCCCCAGGCCACTGACACACACACAAGAAAAGATACAGCAGAACTCCAGAACAGGAACACATGGTACTCCAAGTTGGAAAAAATGTTCTTTCTTCAGCACAGTGTTTCAGAATGGGAGTACTCAGTTCTCAACTCTTCTTATCAGTTTGCCTTCAAAGTTTGTGGAGCTAAGGAATTGCCATGGAAATCAATAAAATGGAAGCCATGATTTAGTATGTCGTAGTGAAGACTTTTGCTGTTAAGTCACTCTGTAGTCAGAGTCGTGCCCCATTCAAATAGGGAGTCTTTCCTAACCTAGGTAATGAGGCTGCTAGGCAAGGAATGTGTCTCTTTTTGCATAAGTCTATACTTGGTGCCCTAGTTGCATGTCATTAACAGAGTTGTTTTATCTTGTCTATTGTAAGTGTTATAGTAGTTCATTTTTTTTGAGATTAAGAATGTCTAATGATTTTTTCCTCTCCTGAAAGTAAGCTTCTTGCTTCTTCTTCCAGTGTTTTAATTTTATTATTTTGTATTTTATATTTGTTTTAAAATAGTGTAGATGAAAGCTATTCAAAAGAGGGATGAGTGAAAGACTGACTATATCAGAGCAAGTTATGTTTGGGTTGTTCTGTTCCAAGTAAGATGTATGTGCTCAGTGGTTATTTTTGTGTATTACAGGCCTTTCGGGAAGACCTGGAATGCCTTATTCAAGAACAGATGAAGAAAGGCCACAACCCAACTGGATTACTAGCATTACAACAGATTGCAGATTACATCATGACCAATTCTTTTTCGGGCTTTACTTCACCTCCCCTCAGTACGTCCGTTTTGGAAAGTTTAAAAAATTATAATTTTATCTTTATTTTGAACACTTTACATTTCTAGCAGCATATTCTGCTCTGGTTCAGTCCTTAAGTTTATAACAGCTCATACTTAGAGTAGAGTAGCATAGTGTGAGAATCTCTTACTTTTTCGTATCAACCAGGCATTTACTAGACTTTGTGAGGATTACAAAATAGCTATAACATGTGTTCCTTGCCCTAGATAAAGGTATGTTTTAGTTGAGAAGACATACCGTGAATGCACAAAAAATTAAAACTGCAAGATAACTGTAGAGAAAAAAAATTGCAAAGCAGTCCATAAGAAATTGTCTAATGACCTTTTATAAGTCATCATTTCCATTAACTCAGAGTCGAATTGATTTTGGCTGTGGTGTACTGAGAAAACTTTATGGAAGAAGAGAGGCTTGAACTAACCAGGCTTTAAGAGATGGAGTAGTTAGAACTTGGTGTAAAAGAGGGGTTAGGACATTTTATTCATTCAACAGCTCTTTAGTGAGAGCACCAATTTGGTGAGCTGAGCACTGTAAGGATACTAAAAATCATAAGGCGTTGAGTTTAAGCATGTTACATCTCAGCGAGATAGGTACAGAACTCATTGCAATACCGGGGCAGGTACACAGAGTGCCAGAAGGGACTGTCAGGGACTGCTTCACATCAGAATCAAGGGATGACGCTTCATGTCAGAGTCAAGGGACTTTCTTTTCCCCTCTTATTTTCCTTCTCTTCCTTTGTTTCTTCCATCCTTTTCTTCTTTTTGGTTAAAGATTTATAAGTAGGAGTTCAATGAGTTCAAGTACTTTCCAGATAGAAGAATGGCATACAAAGAGACGTGATGGTGGGAACATGGAGGGTGAGGGTATGTTTGTAGAACTCTAAGTGGACCAGTATGTTGGCACATACATACTGGTTAAAGAATCTTTGAAAGAGTTCCAACGTGAGGTATAAGTGCTTAAACTAAAGTAGTGGTTGCAGGTTCAAGGAAGAAGCGATCAATGAGAAAGGCATAGCCAAGGAAGAGTAGAGAAGACTTAGCAACTGGTTTGATGTGGTGATGTGGTGTGGGTGTGGGGCAGGGCATGGGAAGAATGATGAGTTCCAAAATCACTCACTCTTCCAGCTTGGGAGAAACATTCTGTCAGAAGAAAAAGAAAAACTCAAAGGTTGAGCTAGTTTGGTTCGCTCTTTCTATAGTATTGAGTAACTACCATGTGCTAAGCACCCTGTTAGGGGTGAGGGATACAGTGATAAACAAGACAGACAAGATTCCTGTGCTTGTGGAGACAGAAGATAGATTAATAAAGAAAATGGTCAGATAATAGGAAGTGCTATGCAGAGAATTAATATGTGATGATTTGATAGGAGTAACTGGATGACTACTTTAGATGGGATGATCAGAGAGAACCGTTCTGAGGAGGTGGCATTTAAACTGAAATCTGAATTGCAAGGAGTGAACCATACCAAGGTTGAGAGAAAGCATTCCAGGTAGAAGGAACAAGTACAAGTGTCAGGTGGGAATAAGGTGAAAATGAGTTTGGCAGCCTCTTCAGGGGACAAAAATAAAGATTATGGTCTGGAGCATGGTTTTTGAGGGGACAAGCAGCACAAAGTGAGGTCAAAAACATAGGCAGAGGCTAAATTATATAGGGCTTCACAAACAGAGTTGATAGTTTGGATGATGTAGAAAGACTACTATAGTTTCTGTGTGAAAAATTGACTGGGAGATTTCATGGTACTATTAGACAAAAATACGAATGTCCGGAGTTGGGGATCTAGTTTGGCTTGGGAAATGGAGGAAGTTCAACTGTAGGCATGCCAAAGCCACCAAGAGAGAATTGCCAAGACGTTGCAGCAGTTGGAAATGCAGTCCTAGAGCTTGAGAGAGTGATTTGGCAGATGGATGTAGAGAAGTATTATTCAAAGCTGTGTGTGTTGATTAAATAATCATACACGAGGGTATAGGCAGAAGAGAAAAGAGTCTAAAAGAAAATTTCAAAAGTTGGAAGAGGAAGACTGGTCAGGGAAGTCAGAAACAATAAGAGGAGCTATCCTGTGAGTGTCCTAGATACCAAGGTAGGAAAGGAGAGCTGCAGGGGACGCTGGCTGGAATGGACAAAAGTCTGGCAGCAGGAATGCCGTGTCCAGTGTTCAGAGGTCAAGCTATAGAAATCAACCACTTTGGCTGGAATATTTATGTTGTAGGTTATAGGAGATAGCTTAATGGCTGACTCTGAAATTTTGTCAGAAATGATACTGTTTTGCATGGTTTACATATTAAAACTACTTCTTTGAATTAGTTCATAACATTTCAGAATTAGAAGATCTCACATTAGAATGGTGTCTTGGGACTTCTTTTTAACCGTTCTGATAGCCCCGGACTCTGAAGCTCACATAACAGCTGACTGGTGAGTTGAGCTGCCTCTTCAAACCAGGTGTGTGCTCTCTAGTCGCCTACAGGCTGCACCAGGCCCAGTTTATGCATTTACACTAATTTCCTGGCCCCTACTGGCCTTCAAGTTTGGGGCTCCTGCAAACTTGGAGCAGAGGAGTAGTGAGGTTAAAGGAAACTCAGTCTGATGGCTTTATGCAGAATGGGTTTACCAAGAGAAGGGCTACAGGCAAGGACGAGAATGAGAAGGCTTATTGCAAGGGTTACATGTGAGTTAAGACCTGAACTTGAATATGGAAAATGCGGGACCTTGTGAAGAAAAGAGTGATGAACTGTGGTGATGAATTACATATGGGGCCCAGGAAAGGTAGGAGATAAAGGTTACTTGGCATTTGAGCCTGCAGGGATTCCAATACCGTCAATATTAGAAGAAGAATAAAGAGAAGAGAGAAGATAAGAAAAATTTGGGGTGATAAAATCACTTTTAGATCCTTTTAATTTTTATGTTACTGTGTTACAGGCAGTTAGAAACAGCAGGCGTTAGAATGGGCAGGAAGGCCTGGTGAGATGAAGAGCAGGGTGTCATCCGCACAGAAGTAACAGCTGGAGGCTTGAGAGTGTATGATGTTTTCATGGGGAAAAGCAAAAAATGAGAAAAGCACGTAGTAGAGGCCTGAGCTTCGAGGAAGAGCCACAGTTGTGGGAAAGAAAGGGAAGAGAACTTGTTGAAGGAGAAAGAAGCAGCAGGTGGAAAGGGAACAAGAGATCCAGGAAAGATCCTGAGTCCTGGAGAAGAATCTAGGAAAGAAGTGGTAAAGGTGTCAGGGAGAATGAAGACTGAGCCAAAGTTGAACTTAGCAGTTGGGTCATTAGAGACATAGACTAGTTTTTGTTGCTTGGTGAGGGCAGAAGCCAGACTATTGTTTGAATGCATTCTTTTCCATCTTAAATATTTTTTGTTTGAGTAAAAGTCAAAAGTGAGATTTTAAAAGTAGCTTTCTGTTGAGATCTTTTCATCATAAAATTAGCGATAACCTCAGTATTGATAACACTTTCACTGTTGGGATCATGTGACCATTTTTCCACAGTGGTGTGAGCCTAACTCCCTAATAAGTACTAGATGAAACTGCAAAGAAGACTGCTGATATGTATTTTTACTCACAGTGTACTTCTCTGAAGGAAGATAAGCTAATGAAACATTGTGTGGGCTGGTTTCAAATGCTTATTTACAAGGCTGGGACACTCCCAGACTCAGGCTGCTTCCTGGCAACTAATTTCTAGGTAAGGGATTACTTGACCTGAATCTCTCTCCACAATTTTTCCTCTTTTAGGTCTCGGCATGGTCACACCTATCAATGACCTTCCTGGGGCGGATACATCCTCATATGTGAAGGGAGAAAAACTTACTCGCTGTAAACTTGCCAGCCTGTACAGACTTGTGGACTTGTTTGGATGGGCACACCTGGCAAATACCTATATCTCAGTGAGTTCTTTGGCTTTCAATTCCTTTTCTTAAAAATTCCAACTAGATAGCAGCTGTACTCTTTTCACCTTTACTCAGAAGTCCACTTTTCAGTCTTTATTCTGTGAACCTAGCATGCTAGATCACAACCTAATCCTGATTTAAACCTTGTCTCCAACGGAGAGGCTGCAGTTACCCCAACTTTCTTCTCTATTTACTATCTGTGTTGTGCCTTTAATTCAAACCAGTTGTAGAACCTATCCAGGAAGAAATCCTTCTGGCAGAATTTTCTCTTTCCGTGTTAATTATATCTGAGCATCAGTAACATTAAAAAGCATTTGGGGCAGGGAAAATAGAGTGGGTCAGGGAAGTTTCTTCCCTGGTCTTTATTTTCTAAATACATTTTTCCGTGTTCACCATCATCTTGTTGCCAAACTTGGAAGCAAGACAATATTTGGAAGCAAAAAAGTATGAAAATATGGAGATGGCACAGATGCAAGGTGCAGTCTTCCTACAACCTTTCTTCCCTTCCTCCTGGCCATTCCTTAGTTTCCCCTTCAATCTCCACCTTAATTCTTTCCTAGGAAGAGACTCTTCTCTTTCCTTTGCCCGTTTTTCCCTTAATTTCCATGTTGTAAATCAAGATAATAGTCATTGCCGCATTCAGTTGAATAATATTGGCTTTTGTTTCTCATGAATGTAGCTGACCCTAAGCAGTCTTAAAACCCCCAGAATAACACTTTAGGTAAGTCCAGTAAATGAGAAACTAATGTCAGAGTTTTTTAGCAAGTACTTGAGGGTTGAGGGAAGAAAACCTTTCAAGGAAACTTGCATATTGCACGCCTTTAATTTCGGTTTTGTTGTTGGGTTTTTTCCCCCAGATCTATGATAATTATTCATTGTAAATATATTTCTAGTCATGTTTACATTGCAAAATATGGATACCTCATAGTAATTTCCTATTTTTTTTTCTTTCTCAGGTAAGAATAAGTAAGGAGCAAGACCACATTATAATAATTCCCAGAGGCCTGTCTTTTTCTGAAGCCACAGCCTCCAATTTGGTATAATTTTCATTCCTATGTTACTTTTTCTATATTTTATTTGTGCTTTTCTGAAAGTTTTTAGCTTTTGGGACAGGACAGAACAAGAAAAGATAGGGATGGAAAAACATTTACTAGTGAACAGGGAAGAGTTTAGAAAATTATGGTGATTTCTAAGAAAAGCTTAGGGTTCAAGAAAAACAAGGTAGTTGAAGAGGCTAGTAAATGAGTTGGTCTTATCAGTTAACCTATCCGTATTTTGAAGGGAATTTTTTGAATTTTCTTCCACCCTTGACACTCTGGAATTTGTTTAAAAAAAAAAAAACCACCCACACAAAGTCTGTGTGCAATTTATAGAGTTCAGTTGGTGTAAGTATAGGGTCTGACCTTCTAGCATTTTCTTTTTCCATGATTGTATTACTAGCCACTGTTATGGGCCTCTAGAACAGCAGGAACTACATGGGTTCTGGGTACTGCAGTGTTAGCAAATGGAAATTTTCCAGCCAGTTCAGTAAATGCCAGACTTGTCCAGACCTTCGGTGAAGAGCTTAAGTTATTTAGTTTCTTGAAAACTGTGCTTCTTGCTAAATACTAAAGTTTTGTTGCAGACTAGCTGTTTTTGTAAATAAAGTTTTATGGGAACAAAGCCGCACCCATTCTTGTACAGTTGGTTGTGGCTGCTTTTGTACTACAGTGGCAGAGTTGAGTACTTGCAACAGAGGCCCACAAAGTCTAAAATATTTACTATCTGGCCTTGGACAAAAAAGTTTGCCACCTTCTGATTTAGCTTGTGGAACACAGGCAGATTTTGATGCATGTGTACCAATTAAATGTGTCTTTCTGATTTTTCCAGGTGAAAGTCAATATAATAGGAGAAGTGGTTGATCAGGGAAGTACTAATTTGAAAATTGACCATACAGGATTCAGTCCCCATGCTGCAATCTATTCAACACGGCCTGATGTTAAGTGTGTGATACACATCCATACCCTTGCAACAGCAGCTGTAAGTCCCTGAAGGGCCAAGACCAACAGTGACTCTGGGATGTGTATTATTTTCATGACTTTCCTTACATGATACTTTACTATCTGCATTCTTTCAGACCCCACCATTCAAAATCATATTTGAAATATTATCTTCTGCATAACCCAGAAAGCAAAAGACTCTTTGGATCAAATGCTACCATTCTAGGAAACAACTGGACAGATAGCATTTGCATTTTTGAACTAATCAGTTTAATAATTGGGTCACTGAGTTCTTTGGAGCAAAGCTTCTTTCATAATACTTGGCACAACATTTAAATTGAGTTATATCCTCTAAGTCCCTTTTTTTTTCCTGGAAGAAGCAAAGAACTAAAGTGGGAGGTGGGCTGGAATGGTGAACATGTGAATAGGCCAGTGCTTCCTGAGCTGACTGAAGAATCAGGTTCCTATGAAAGTGTAATTAGTAACTAAATGTGTTATCTTGGCATGGACCCAATCAAATAGGTATCTTCCATGAAGTGCGGGATTCTTCCAATTTCTCAAGAGTCCCTGATCCTGGGAGATGTCGCCTATTATGACTACCAAGGGTCACTTGATGAACAAGAGGAGAGAATTCAACTGCAGAAAGTCCTGGGGCCAAGTTGTAAGGTACGTAGCAGAGTTGCTATCTAAGGAGCTATTTTTGTTGCTGTTGCTGTTGATGAAAACAGCGCGAGCTATGTCAGTTATTTAAAGTGATTGCTTTGGGATTCTATTTTAGGTGCTGGTACTCAGAAATCATGGTGTGGTAGCACTTGGAGAAACAGTTGAGGAAGCTTTTCATTATATTTTTAATGTGCAGATAGCCTGTGAGATTCAGGTAGGAAAAATTATCCCCCCTCCCACTTTTTTTTTGGCTTTGTTTTTTGCTTGTTGAGTTGGGTTTTGTGTTTACTTATTTCCAAAGTCCTATTAGTTGGTGGCTTTTTGTTTTGTCTTTTAAGGGAAGTTCTGCTTTACTTGAGTAAAAAGGGTCAACTCAGTTATCTCTTGAATTGAAAATAGGAGGAAAGAAAATTAAAATTCACATATAGACACACACCCAAATCTAAGTGCCTCATAAACATCATTTTCCCCATCATCCTACTTTTTAAGCCAGTGTAATTGCACATTTCTCCATTTTCACCTTCTAGTGATATGGTGCTGAGAAACAGAGGCAACCTCCAGTCATCCAAGATCAGATGTGTTGTGGCCACTTTTATAAAAAGTGTAAGAGCAGGGCCGGAAGTTTTATGAACTTAGGTAGTTTCCAATGATTCCACAGCCTCATTATTATAATAGGTTGGATATTTATTAACCCCTTTTTTCCTCAGAAAAGCTGAATGTATTTAACGGCCTTAATTTCCCTCTTTAAGAAAATCAAACAGATTCTCTTGAAGCAAATGGTAATAATCTTAATTTATTCAAAGGGCCACATAAAAGGGGGAAAAACTTTTTCTGCCAACTTTAACCTGTCTTAACAACCACCATATTTTTTTTTTTTTTGCTTTAACTCTTCTTCTCAAATGAGGCTATGAAAAGCTTAATTAAATTAAGATAGCAAGCTGACTTCTTCTGCCTAAATATCCTTAAATTCAAAGTCTAGTATCTGTATTCCTTTAAAATTATAACTTTCAGCAAAAATATTAACTGGATAGCCATGGGAAAACTGCAAGAAAAGAACTTTAAAATTTGGCAAGAGCATTCAGTTTCTTGAAATATGTTAAAAGGTATTTCTCTGAATGTGTTTTCCATCAGGGAGGATCAGAGTCCTAGAAGGTGTCTTTTTCAGATAGATGGAAAAGATACCTCAGCTGCCTACTTTCACAAGCGTATTGCCTTTTTTCTGGTTGTTAGTAGCCTGAACAAGTATTATGGATGTTTGCTGAATCAAAATTATGCCTTTTTAAAAATAAATTACTCATAATTGTCCTTACAGTCTCGTGCCTCTGTATGGTTTGCCATTGATCACAGGTGCAGGCATTAGCAGGGGCAGGTGGAGTAAACAATCTGCTTCTACTGGATCTTCAGAAGTATAAAGCTTTCACTTACACTGTAGCAGCATCTGGAGGAGGAGGAGTGAATATGAGTTCCCATCAAAAATGGAAAGTTGGCGAGATTGAGTTTGAAGGGCTGATGAGGACTCTGGACAATTTGGTAGGTGAAAAGTTGAACATAAACTTGGATTTCATGTCTTCAGATTCAAGAGCAGATGCTTCTATCTCCCTTTGGTTTTGGGACATGCTCCTGACTCCTCTGGGAGTAGCGTTAGACCTAAGAAAAGCATTCCAGTGTAATTTTACCATATTTTACACAATTAAACAGTGAAGCATGCAAATGTCATCTTAGATTTTACCCTCTTCCTCTAAAGGTCAAAAGGTAGATTGCCTTTAGACTCAGGAACAAAGACTTAACTGAGCACTGAGATTTGGCCTCCAGAAAACTGGTTTATAGCTAGGAAAATGTTTCTGGTCAGCAGTTTTGAAATTACCTTTGTCAGGAACAGTTGTGTGAGTGGAAATCGCATTGTCAGCTGGAATCAGTTTTAACCAGATCTTGAAATTTGCTTAATTTCAAGTCTGGTGTTATGTGGAGGTTATGTGAGGTTTGGATGGATGTTTTCCCTTTTATTTGTTTTTCAACAAAGGAGTCTTTTTGAATCATTTGTTTAAAGAATTAGAATCCAAATGCTGTGTTTGGTACAGGTTTGATTGCTTCAAATGTGGCTTTTCCCTCCCTTAGGGGTATAGAACAGGCTATGCTTACCGGCATCCTCTCATTCGAGAGAAGCCTAGGCACAAGAGTGACGTGGAAATCCCAGCAACTGTGACTGCTTTTTCCTTTGAAGACGATTCAGTGCCACTCTCTCCTCTCAAATACATGGCTCAGAGACAGCAGCGTGAAAAAACAAGATGGCTGAACTCACCAAATACTTACATGAAAGTGAATGTGCCTGAGGAGTCTCGGAATGGGGAAACCAGTCCCAGGACCAAAATCACAGTATGCCACTATTTTACATGGTTTGCCTTTACAAATATTTTGCCTAGTTACTCATGAATTGAATGTTGTGTCAAATATATTGGAAAGTAGGATGTAATATTAACAATAAAAATATTGCTATCATTTTATCAAGTATTAACTTTGTGCAAGACACTTTGCTCTAAGCGCCATACGTGAATTATTTCATTTAATTCTCCCAATATGGAGAGGATGCTATTTTTCTCCCCCATTTTATAGAGGAGAAAACTGAGGCAGAGGGGTTAACTATTCATTTGTGAATGATAAAGTCAGGATTTGAATGCAGACAGTCTGATTCTGGAGCCCAGTTCTTATCCACCACATGATACTGCTTTGTAGTTTATGTTGTACCAGTGAGTCAGAACTATAAAAGTTGTCAGCACCTAATGGTGCCAAATTTCATGAATTACTGCACATAGCTACCCTCAGGCAAGATCTTGTAGATAGAAATGGGTTATCTTATATTTTTCAGCATTTTGCTTCAGATTTGGTTTAATTGTGGAGTGCTTATCCCCAAATATTCTCTAGATACTCAAAATTAGTTCATCCTATCATATAAATCAGTAACATTCAATATGGAAATGCCTAGGCATCAAAGTGGTTTTTTCCTAATCTATAAGATTTCTTAACGCCTAGTAAAAGAACGTAATTAAACTCATAAAGTTTCCCAGAATTAATTTTATTGACAGAGACTGATGGCCAGCCATCATTTATCTTGATAAATATTAGCCTTCTTTAAGGGATATCATGTGGGGTAAACAAGAAGAATTATATAAGGCTCTTCCATCTCTATGGTTCTATTATACTATAGATTACTACCAGATTATCCCCTTTGAAAAATGCTGGTCAGGGGCTTGGCCTTTTCTGTCAGCTAAAAATAAAAAATGAAGTCTGGAAAACTAAATCTTAAGAGGTTCCTCGAGTCCTTTTTGGTGATTTCTTAGCCATCATCAGTTGATGAAACTTCAACGCAAGCAACAACTCTGAACGTGAGTTATTGTGAGATCAAGCTCTACGTCTATGCTTGAATTATTTTCAGCATCGTATTTAAAAATGCCAAAAGGAGAGAATTTAAATAGCAGTATAATTGAGTATTCATGTGAATAGTAACAACGTTTGTGGGGTTTTTTTTAAGTGAATGTGGATTGTGAGCCTTTTTCTAACTAGTATGAGATATGCACTAATTGACCACTAAATACTGCTTAGTGAAATTCTTTAAAATATTGGCAGTGTATGCTCTCCCTCCTTAAGTCAGTAAACAGTTATCAAGAACCTACCATATTTCCTTAACACAAAGCTTCATTCTAGAAAATTTTTGATTCTTTAGTGGATGAAAGCGGAGGACTCTTCGAAAGTTAGTAGTGGAACACCTATCAAAATTGAAGATCCGAATCAGTTTGTTCCTTTAAACACAAACCCGAATGAGGTACTAGAAAAGAGAAATAAGGTAAGATGTGGTCTTCTGTGGCCAGGGGAGGCAATGTTATGTTTTATGTTTAAATCACTAATGACTGAATTCGATTAATACCAAGCTTAGAGGTTTGAATACAGAAGAATTTGAAATTTAATTCAGTATAATTTTAGCTTGTGTTAAAATACCTCCAGCTCTGTGCTAGTCGTTAGTGAGCAGGCTATGTGGGGAAGAAGTATTAAACATATTTCTGCTGTTAAGATCCCTGGTATTAGTGAAAGATGTAGTTCTCTAACAATATACGACAGTAGGAAATCGCATGTCAAGAAGAATGGGGGAGATTAATGTGAGTTGTTAGGATGGTAAAAGAGGGCTTTATGGAGGCCGAAATTAGAGAGGATTTTACTCTGGGGTGGTCAAATAGTAAGCCTTTAGGTAAAGAGAAAATAAAGGTCATCTGCGTAGTTGCCCCCAAGAACTTGTTACTGTTTTTCAATTCAGATTCGAGAACAAAACCGATATGACTTGAAAACAGCAGGACCACAGTCTCAGTTGCTTGCTGGAATTGTTGTGGATAAGCCGCCTTCTGTAAGTCCATGAAGCAATATGATTTTGTTGTTGATTTCCACACTAATTTCTTTGCTTTTTAAATATGATATTTATTTTTACTAAAGTTAGTATAAGCAAAAGTTAAAAAGTCAAATAATCCACAAGACTTAAAATGTCACCTTCAATTCCCAATTTCCAGGGGCAAGGCCTTTCTTCTGGCATTTACCTTCATGTTTCTAAAGAGCATCTTTATTCTGCTTTTTCTTGGTTTATCAATTTTACACCTCAGCTGTATTTCATCAAATCTATGTCATCATCTGTAAGAAGTACCATTATTTTATCTATCACTAAAAGAGAAAAAACCCTGACAATTATAATTGCAGGAAGCTATCAATTTTAAGATGAGTCCTAATTTCAGAGATGGGGAAATCTGGGGGGCAAATGCGTCTTAGAATTATGAAAGACAGTAGTGACTTCTTTTATGGAAGATGAGGATTTAGCCTGTTTACAAAACACTTCCCTTTTTCATTCCCCCAATAAGGTTATATCACAATATCTTTGTTGAATCAGCTTTCAGTGTTTATATTATTAGACGTTTACTGCTGAGCCAGATAGTATCCCAGGATTACATTTCCTTTCTTATACAACTTACCTCCCCCTAGAGTTAATAATTGTCTCCTTTTTTCATTGGCTTAGTTCTTCCCAAACTTTTCAACAGAATTAACGAGTCCCTCTTAATATTATTTTCCATAGGGTAAAAGGTAACAGGTAATCTCTCGGTTCTATCCCTCTGTCATTCCGGTCCACGTCTGGACCAGTTGCTCTTCAGGCCAGCTGCCCAGGCTCATCCTGAGGATTCCTGTACTGCTCATCTCTGTAATGTCCCCTGTTTCCTGCATCGTGTGTCTTCCACTCTCTTGATTTACTCTTGTATCATTGAGCACATCCTCTAATAGTTTTCTGAGAAAGGATACATAGGAGGTAACAGTCTTAAATCCTGTATTCTACCTTCAGATGTGCATATAATGGATATAGAATTCTAGTTTAGAAATAATTTTCCCCCAAAATATCAAAAGCATTACTCTGTTGTCACCTAACTCCATGTTACTGTTGAGAAGTAGGAGAGCATTGTGATCCATGTACCTCTGTGTAGGACCATTTTTTTTTTTTCTTTTTAGGCCTTTTCTACATCCCTGCTGTCCTGAAATGTTATGAGAGTGTGCTTTGTAGTAGATGTCTTGATAGTCTTTGTTCTTAGCATTTAATAACCCTTTTCAATGTACAAAATCATATCCTTCTGTTCTGGGAATTTTTTTTTTAAGTATTTCTTCAATAGTTTTTTCCCTCCAATTTCTTTCTTTTTCCATCAGGATACACTGTTAGTTGGAACCCTTTGAGTCTCTGATTGTTTCTTTCCTACTTTCTGTCTCTGTCTCTTTATCCTACTTTCTGGTAGATTTGCTTCACTTTATTTTCTAACCCTTCTATTTAATTTTCTATTTTGATTTTTTTTTTTAATTTTTAAGACTTCTTATTCCCTGATTTTTTTTTTTTAAATAACATCCTGGTTTTTCATGGATACAGTATTTTCTCTTATTGCTCTAAGGGAATCAATTTTAATTTTCTTCAGCTGCCTTTATTGTCTTCATTTCTTCTGAGTTCCCTTTTTCTTGTTTATTCTGGTCTCTCTCTTCCATGTTGGAAGCTTTCCTCAAGTGTCTGGTAATCCATGGTAGTCTGTTATATACTTAAGAATGAGATGCAGAAAGCCCCTCAGAAGCTCTGTGTGTGTGCAGAGGTTCAGAATAGGTGAGCTTCACTATAGGGTGATTAGATGTGGACCAGGTTGTTTCTCTAGGGAATCCTCAAATGTTAATATCTGTAGTTTTTGTCTGGGGCCGTTTAATTTATCTGGAGAATTCTCCAGTCTCCTGCCAGTCTCCCACCATCGTTCTGGGAGCCCTCAGCTGTGTTTTATGCCCCCTAATCAGTTCTGAAGAATAAGCCTCTGATCTTCTGCAGAGACGGGAGAGAAGTAAATTCCTGGCTGTGTGGAATAGGAGAGAGGACCTGAGAATTTATGTTTCTTATTCAGACTTTTAACTTGTCCCCCTTTTCAGCTTTTCTTTACCACGACCTTCTGTGGCACCTGATGCCTCTGGTGTCTGAGCCTTACCAGACTCTACAGGGCACACAAGCATACTTCTCATTTGCATCCTCCTTTGCAGAGCTGAGGCTTCATCTTTCTCAGCTCTGCTACCCACTCTTCCACTTGCTTTCCATCTTCCAAAAACGTGTTAACATTTCTCGTCCCCTGTTGTCTCCTCTCCCGTTCTTTTGTTCTTAAAAGGTTATACCATTTTTGTTGCTGTTCCTTTATTGTCATTTTAGTGGGGTTTGGGGAGGGATTAAAAAAAATGCGTGAGTTCAATCTGCCAGGTTTAACTGAAAGTCTCATTAATCCCTTTCCTAGAACAAATAGCTACAAGTTGATTTTCATGGCAAATTTAAAGAAGTTCTTTTGATACAGTTTCATTTTTCTAAGCCCTTTCTACAAAGGCCTTTTGAAATGGAGCAATTCTTGTTTTTTAAGATATTTCTTAGTTATGTGAAGCTTGTTAGAACTTGGCTTAGTTTTATTTTTTTAAAAAAGTTATTAAAATTGACCTACACAGGCTTACTGAGGAAACATCACTGGCAATTTTAGTCCATTGGATCATTAGTATTTTAAATCATATTGCTTTATCATTTCTTATGATTGCTGTGAGGTGGCGTGTCACAAACATTATATATACATTTATGTATATGTGAGTTTATGAAGTTCTGTATATATATAAATAAATAAGTATATAGATATAAGTAAAGTTCTTGGTAACGAGTCGATGCTCTTCTTTGCAAGACCATGCAATTTGAAGATGACGATGAGGCCCCACCAGCTCCTCCCAACCCCTTCAGTCATCTCACAGAAGGAGAACTTGAAGAGTATAAGAAGACAGTCGAACGTAAACAGCAAGGCCTGGAAGGTTAGTTTGTTTTTAGATTAAGTCTAGGATAACCACACTGCTAACAACGGAGCACCTTGAGTTGGATGATAGAAAGCAGTCAGTGTTTTTTTAAAATGTTCCTTTTGCAGTTGATTGTTCTATGTCATCTCTCCTAGCACTTACTGCGTATATAGGTGGGGCTGAAATGCAAAGAGCTACCACAGACTGTATATGTTAACCTGTAGACAAAACTGTTTTCCTCAGAAAGCAATCTCATTGCTAGCAAAAAGTCTTCTAAGTAAAGTGAAATCCCCAGATGAGTAAAGAGTTACTAGCTAAAGTAAACATAACTACATTAATAGATTTAAACATATCAGAGTATGTGGCTTTTTAAAAACTCTTTACTTTGACATAATTATAGATTTGCAAGTTTGTGGCTTTAATGCTTTGTAAAATCTCTCTTTTTCCTTAGGTGTCTCATGGTGCCAAAAGTGTAGTTTCAAAATCAAAGCATAAAGCAAACTGCTAGAATTTTGATGTGACTTTCCTTAACCACATGAGTGGTTTAGTAAGGTTGAGTTTTTCTGACTTCAGAACCCTGAATAAGGATTATATTTAAGAATTGTTAATGAAAACACCTTAGCTAATTGAAGACTAGCTCCCTTTTTCTCAAGAATAATTATAGCAGGGGTTCTCAATCTTGGGTCTTTGGGTAAGCTTCAAACAATACATGAGCCATCCAAAAAATATATGCTTAGTTTTGTAGATATACATGTCGGGGAAGGAGGGTTCAGGGTGGGGGACAAGAAGTCTGTGACCCCGAAAGAGGGTAAGAGCCTCTGCTTTAAAGCATCCGCAAGATACAGTTGAAATTTTTTACACAGAGCAAAACAGAACCAATAGTTAAAGAATTTTTATTCATGTTAGATATCATGTAGGAAAAACTAATGACATCTGGATCATCCAGGGAATAGTTTTTATCAGTGTGTTAGTGCCTTGGTCACAAAAGGGAGTCATCCTAACTCATTAATGTAATTACACTAAATGCTCTAAGTGGTATTATTGAATTTGTTTATTCTAAGATAAGATTGGAAACTTTTTCTGTTTTTGTATTTTATAAAATGTCCCTCTTTGATCTCTTATTTTTTGAAAGCCTAAAGATGCCAGGTAACAAATATTGCACTCTAGAAGCATCACCTTTTATATATAACTTTATAAATAGTTTCTTTCACATTCATTATGACCTTCTGGATTAGCTTGCTAATATTGCTCTGACAGGAATTACTAATTGGATATTGTTGAAAAATTCAGTGAAGCATTCTGCCTCATTAATGTAACATCATTGGTGAGGCTTCATAATCCTTTTCATCTGGCTGCTCAATATATTTTGGTTTTCTAACATTCGAGCAAAAGCTAAATGCATACGTATTATTTGCCTGGGCTGCCAGTAGCCTTGCTTCCTTAGTAAGCATGTATGTAAAATTACTATTTAGCAGCCAGAAATTTTAACACATTAACCTGATCT
Organism: Diceros bicornis minor; assembly: GCF_020826845.1. NCBI lineage: Eukaryota > Metazoa > Chordata > Mammalia > Perissodactyla > Rhinocerotidae > Diceros > Diceros bicornis. Next base: position 73,970,348 of record NC_080745.1, read on the forward strand.
TAATGCATAATTATTGATATATAGGATAACTGTTAGCATGCTAAGTTCATTGCTGAAGAGTTTATCATCTCTGTGTATGCAGGTATTTGATGTATGTGCTAACCTCCCTGAAATCTTATGCTTCTTTGTTTTGCATGGCTTTTAACTAAACTCTTATCCAACAGATGCTGAGCAGGAATTACTCTCAGATGACGCTTCATCTGTTTCACAAATTCAGTCTCAAACTCAGTCACCGCAAAATATCCCTGAAAAATTAGAAGGTATTCAATGTAATTTCCCATAGCATTTGCTGAGTTAGTCTTCAGAGTCTGTCCCTCGTCATTTGTTTTCATGTAAGGAAATTGAACATCCGATTGCAGTAAGTTTGCCATGGATTTTACTTAAAGTTCCCAATAATTTTATATTAAATAGGATGCTACTTTTGTTCACTGTTTATATTGATTTACCTTAATGTGGATTTTGACAACCCATAGTTCTTAAGAATTTGTGAAATTAAAATTGGTTTGTCGTATGTCTTTCAGTCAGAAGCATGAAATCTTTTTCAATTTTGATTGCCAAATGACTCCCAGATTAAAGAAAAATTATGTATTGTCTTCTCTACTGACTTGATTTACGATAAACTGTCGAGTCGTTAAACTGGACTTATCTAGCCTTCATTCTGTGGTCTAACAACTTTGTCCCCTTCCCCTTTACACCTTTTAAGAAAATTAGCTTCATGCTAATAGATCTATAGTCTATTAAAATAATGATCCATCTTTACTGGAATTAAAGTAATGCCTCAGTACACTGCTAAAACATTTCAGTTTTGTAAAATAAAGCCCAAGATATTAACTCAAAAACTCCTCCCCTTTTGTAGAAAACCATGAGCTATTTTCCAAGAGCTTCATCTCCATGGAAGTGCCTGTCATGGTAGTGAATGGCAAGGATGATATGCATGATGTTGAAGATGAGCTTGCTAAGCGAGTGAGTAGGTTAACTACGAGCACGACCATAGAAAACATCGAGATTACCATTAAGTCTCCAGAAAAAATTGAAGAAGTCCTGTCACCTGAAGGCTCACCTTCAAAATCACCATCCAAGAAAAAGAAGAAATTCCGCACTCCTTCTTTTCTGAAAAAGAACAAAAAAAAGGAGAAAGTTGAAGCCTAAGTAAAGTCTTTTTATAATTATTATTCCAATGTGACGTTGCACATTTAAATACCACATTTAAGTTGATCGTTAATATGCGGTGGTAGATCAGATTGGGGGTATGTAGCAAACTGGACTTTAAGAACTGGAAAGAGGTTTTACTAAAAGAAAAACATATTATGAAAGAAACTCAAATTCATCTCTTATTTTATGTGTCCAAAAAAGGCTTTGAATTTTTAAACAGTTGTTAGTTTTAATTAGCTCTGCCCTCGTGAAGTATTGTTATAATTCACCACAAACAGATATCTGTCTGAATTACTTCAGGCCTTCTCCATAATATCTGTTGGAAAGAAATTACCAGTGAACAAGCAAGAGAATTTTTATTTCTGAACGCCTGCTTCACTTGGTGATCAGATTATAATTTTTTATCATGATTATTGACTGTACCTTTTGGGTTCCCGTTGTTTCAATGGGCATTAACAGAATGCTTTAAAAGCTTCTAAGCTAAGAATCTACAGCATTAGTATACACTGGCACATAATTTTTTTAAAAAATCTAAGAAAAGATTCATTTGGAATTTTATTCATAGTATAAAATTTCCTCACCTGAAGTAACTTTGTTTGCCAAAAAAAGGTCATTTTAGTAAACTATAATTTTTGAAAACTTCCTTTTTTATCAGTTTAGAAAGCCCCTTATTTTTCAACAAAGGGGATTTTGTACACATAACATGGGTTATTTAGTTTAACTCTGGCAAAAACGATTTTTGTATGTTGAGATGTTTGTATACCATTCAGTATAAAAATGTCATAAGCATATTAGCCAATCATTTAACAGTAGAGCATATTTGAGGCTGCTTGGTACTAAGTCTACTTACATGTAACTCAAGAATCCAGGGACGTGGTATCAAAGAGGGATTAGAGTATTTAAAGGTATAACTAGATTCATATTTGAACCTTATAATGTCTTTTTCTCTTAGTATTGCTAATGAATGAAGCTCTTATAAGATAACCAAATGAAGAGAAAAAGAATGAGAGAGAAGGGGAAAAATGAAGGGAACAAAAGGGGTGTCATGAAAAGAAGAATTCTAGTTTGATAGTGACTCATAGTCATGATAGGATTTGAAGAGTAATGCATTCGAAACTTGTCACAAATTTCTAAAATTCTGCTTCTCTGCCAAAATCATTGTATTTCTTGGTTGATATCTGAGTTTCAAAAGAGTCAAATCCTTTTACCTCACACGTCTTTAGAAGGCAGCACTAGAAGAAATCAGTGGGTCTAATCCCCCCAGTGAGAAAACTACCACTTCTTGATTTTTACAAATTTTTCTTATCTTTTCAGTTAACTTTCTTTCTAATGTAAATACAAATTTAAACCTAGGCTCAATATAGTTTTTTCTCCCCCCTTCACCTAAATGATGTCACAAATCAATGTAAAATCAATGATCTAATGGTCAGTGGGTAAAAATAATCCAAAATGTTTTTGGAGGGTGAGTTGGCATGTAAAAAATTACATTGATTACGGTGTGTTCTGAGGCTGGTTCTGTTTGACCGTATGTGTATGATGATGCAAAGTTGAAACAGAGCCTGGAAATTTCCTTCTAGATCTCACTAACTACTGGAATCAGTGTTTTAATCTCTTAGTGAAAACTTTCAGTTGCTTAATTCTGTATTTGAGGATTTTTTTATGTTCTACATCATTTATGTTGTATTACAATGTATGTAGAAACAGTAACCTGTGAACTATGCTTTTCCATAACTTTTTAAAAATATATATATCTTAAATGAATGCAATGTGCATAAATATTTTTTAAACGCAACAGTGAACTATTTGCACCTTTTGCTAATGCCTCTATTTACTTGCTTTGGCATAAAGAATGAGCCAATGAACCTCTGTGTCCTGTGGAAAATGTATAAATGTTATCTGATATTGCTCTTAGATGTAAGGCTAATTAATGTTAAATCACAAATAAACAGTATTTTAAATAGATGGATTGGTATCGTGAGCTTTCAGTTCAAGCATGGTTACTTAGCCTGAATTACTTTGTGTACTGTTGAGTTTTACCCTGAAGGGGGGATGCTGCCATTGAGTAACATTGATGCTTCTGAATAAGGGATGCCCTGACCAATTTTCAAATTAGTTGAAAATTAACTATATAAAACACTTCTTGTTTCAGCTCATATTGAAGAAATATTCCCCAAGTGACCTATTTTTTGTCTTGCATAGGTTATGGTGACCTTACTATGTATCTGAGATCTAAAGATCTTTGAAAGACTTAGGATTCTGATTCTCAGTCTCAATTCTACTGTTCAGATCTTCGGATGTAGAATTGAGAATTGTGCGGAATTTGCGCTGAGTTTCTACATTGCCCTTCTCTTTGATTTTTATTTATGTAACAAGGTAACAATAAAGAACATAGCAAAAAGAATAGAAAATAGGTTACAATTCCACCAAATTAACATTCAAAAAAAAATTGTATCCCTTTCCAGCTCTTGTTCAGTTATACATATATTTCCTATATATTGGTTATCATGGTATGAATGTAATTTTATTCAGGTTTTTTTAAACTTAACATAATCCATTCTAGAAGATTTTCAAACTAAATCCCTCACATGAATAGTTTCTTATGATTTTTTTTCCACTTTGTCCTAAAAATAGACTGTAAGAGGGGAAATCATGTTAATTGAGGGTTCTGGTTAATTGAAGTTTTTGCTATAATTACCTATTATAAAAATGAAGGGTTTGGGCAGAGAAGAATAGATTCATAGTCTTGGGCATATTTAATCATTACCTTGACTTGTAAATAACCCAGTGGGGAAAAATTTCTGTTTTAGAAAGATGCTTATTTCAAAATTCTCTTCCATAAAGCAACAAAGACAATTCTCCTCAGTCCTCACTTGCGAGTTGGTATAGCGTGAAAGGTAGTGTTGCTTGTGCCTTTTCCTCTATTGATCAGTATTTTCATTTAGCACACGAATCAAATTGTGACCACATTGGTTTCTCTCAATTAGCTGTTTTTTTGACATAGGCAGAAAACACATAAAGGCAAGCTGTTATTTTTGAAACTGAAGGGTGATATATACACGTCCAAGTTGCAATCTTGGCTCACCCAGGATTTTAGAAAGAACAGTCTTCTTTGTGGCCACTAGAGGGTGTAATAGACCTAACAATCCAGTATGTTTGTAGTTCTTGCACTTAACTTCCCTTTTCTTAGTCTGTAGGAACCACCATGTTTATTGTGAAATACCCAGAACTTGGAAGAGAAGACATTTCCTTTGCTGCTTATCATTCTCCTCACTGACTGTTCTCAACTTTGTCGTCTTAGCAGGGTCTCTAATGCCTGTGGAGAACACATTGAAAATCTTTGAGGTGTGGTCTCAGAAAGAAGCCACAGTAGAAAATGACTCCTCAGAACAATTTTAATGCCTCTGAGTGGCAACATAATAACTCCTTCAATGATGGCACTTTTTGATGCCTTCTGTGTATCAAAGATTATGCTAGGTGCTTTTCATATATTACCTCATTTGGCCTTCCCAACATCCCAACAAAGTAGATGATATTATTTCCATTTTGTAGATTATGAGACTAAGGCTTGTGGAAAATGAAAAGGAGGTGCTAGTATTTCAGCCATAGAGATTCTGATTCCTAAAATTACTGGTGCCATCTGTGTGCCAGACCGCATGTGGCTCCTGTGTACGTTTTTGTAGGTTTTTTTCAGGGAGAAGCAGTTTCCTTAGTTTGGATTATAAGTCCAGCCATGGTGAATTCATGTTTTGATATAAGATAGGCTATAGATTTGTGATGAAACATTAATTTTTGATTTGGAAGACTTTGTTTCTCCAACAAATCACCCCAAGAATGAAAAATTAATGAATACCTGGAAAGTGGGAATGACTTGTGGTGATATCATCCTTTAGGATAAAGAACCAGCTCTTGAGTCTTCAACATGACACCTGGAAAAGGTATCTGTACCTTTGCTTAAGATGCAAAAAAGGATAGAAGCCTGTTATCCTTCCCTTTTTTTCTTTTTGATTTCTAATGTTAGAGGCAGGGAGAGACATTCTAAGTAAAGTATCGTAAAAACCTGAAAAGACTGCTTAAACTAGTTATAGAAGTAGTTTTAAGAAATATACCACATCTACTTGCAACTTTATTTAAATGAATATACTTGGAGATGATTTTTCTTGGAGAAAAATCTAGTGTACATGCTGGAGATCAGAACAAGGATAAGCCTTTTGGAGAACTGTTGATAGAAAATGAATTTGCAAATTCAGTAGTTTTCAAAGGGATTTCCTTTCTACAAGATGACCATTAGGGGGCAATCCTGGGTCTAAATTTAGTTTTAGTTAATTGAGGGAACTTCCTTCAAAATATCTTTGAGCTTGGATTTAGAACTTTATTCTGATTATGCATTGCTAGATGCCATTTAAGGTTGAGGGAAGTTTATAGATACCAAGTTACTTCATTCATTCCTTATGGCCTAGTTATCTTGTTCTGACTTAGGAAGAATCAGTCCTCCAGTAGAAGTTGTGTTCACCTAACATCATACAGCTCTCAGAGGGCTAAGCCAGGATTCAGGTCTGCATCTCATGCTTTTCTATTACACCGTGGTCTCCCTTGGAAGCCCATTGGATCATAACCTAGCAACAGATAAATATAGTTTTTTAGAGTTTTCTGCAAATTACTGTTTAGAGCTTTATTATGGGAATAGTTAAGAGACATATTAAGGGCTGAGCCTGAATATTATTTATCAATAATTGTTTTTCCTAAAATTTCAAGTCTGTTAGATGCTCTGTGGGAGTCTTTTATGTATTCTCTCAAGTTAATCAAGATGCTGGTTTCTTTACTGCTGCAACCTATAATATTTTAAATGTTTATACCTTAAATGACAAACTGATACTTTTGGATATTCCTTCCATAGCAAAAAATGTTATATGTTTTATCTAGCAGAAAGACAGATGGATCTATATCCAGTCCACAATTATTTTTAAGGCCTATATAATTTCTGGTTGGGTAAGTCTTGAAGCAATGGTGAAGGTTATTGATTAAGCTAGCTTTTGTTTTATTCCTACACAAACTACTTTAGTTTTTTTCATTCTCCAGGGCCAGCCTTGACCTTGCTTATAATGGGAAAAAAAAATTTCTTATTTTTAGTCTCAGGTAACTCCTGTCACTAAACAAAATACTAGTTCCTTGTTAAACTCCATACTTTAAAATCAACAGCATTGATTTTATTAAACTAATTTGGATATACACTGAACAATATTAAGTTGCTAAGAAATTCTAAAATTTTTTAAATATGCTTTTGAAATGGCAAGTAAAAATGTGTAGTACAAAATCTTGTAGACAAGACTTTTCCTCATTGTTTGTCCAGTTATATTAGACTGCCCCTCAAAAAGCCAATAAATACGGCTTTTTGGAAAGCCATGGAAAGACCAGTTTAGAGTGTTAATTAGTTGGATTTCTTAGACCAAACAGTATCCTATCAGGTTGATATTGAGAGTTGAGATTTTTTAAGAAAAAACTTGGATTTCCCAAAGCAGTAATATCCTAGCAGATGGGGATGGAAATGAGGAAGTGGTATGGTTATAAAATGCAGGAGTTAAGAGAAAAACTCTTCTGTGGATTTCCCACTGGCACTCTTGACTTAAATGATCTTTTGGGGGTTAAAAAAAACGTTGGTAGTGAGAGTCCCGGCCTGGACCTGGAGCTGCAGTGCAGTGTAGACCCTTTTCGATGATTTGCCAGACTAGTGTCTGTCCTTACTTAAGGGCCTTTTCTTTCATAAACAGAATCTAAACTAATTGTTTTTTCCAAAAGCAATAGCTTCTGAAGATTCTTATTGAGCAGGAGCTGTGGAGGAAGTCGTTGTTCACTCCATAACTCACCCCTTTCCTGTTGAGTAATGCTCGAGGGGCTGGATTTCAGCGGTGACTGGTTTGATAGACTTGGACTTCAGAATAAATGACCTCCTCAGTTTTATGCGAGAACGTGTGGATACAGCCAACTTGTTGGCAGACACAGGCATACTCTTCCAAATGTGTTTACTGGACTAACAAGTTAAGGTTAAACGTTACTTCCTACCTGATTTTCATTTTGGAAATGTTGGCTTCAATTGTTTCAACTGAAATAAAGGTCATTTGAGGCTATTAAGACAACCAAAAATGCATTCCAAATATTATGTACTGGTCCAGGGTGGGAGGAGGAGGGGAGGGAGGGAAGGGTGAGGCTCCCACTGCACCTGGATGTTTGGGTGTGTTAAGCCTTCTAAAATATGTTGGGTGGTAATTGAGATGTTTTGTTTTTTTTTAAGTACCTTTTAAATAGTTTTATATTTTAGAACCATGTATATGAAATGATTTTGATATAGGTATAGTCTCATGCCTCCATTTTGACCTTTAGGTTAATATTGAGCAAGAGTACATGCACATATACTTACTAAAGTCAAGCTGAGCGTGGCTCAATTAACTGCAGAGGAACAGGGCTGACTGGGTGGGGCAAGCCCTGGAATTCTACCCACTCACTGAGCAAAGTCAGGCCTTAGGAGAACAGCTTGGACTGAAGCAGCTAGTGGGAAGTCCAGCCCAGCAGGTGAAACATGGAATCTGGAGGACGTTGCAATCAACCAAAAGCGCAATCTGGTAAAGTGGTCTGCATCAGGGAAGTGTAAGTCCCCATCGGGAATCCAGAGCAGGAAAGCAGGACTGCAAAAGGCTCGTAGCATGTGTAGGAGCCCCAGCCACAGGCCAAGCTTCAAGAGCAGCGCTTCCTCCACTTCCTGTGGGGCAATGGCAAGATGGAGGCAGGACCTCAGGCTTAAAGGGCCTGAGTGTAGTTAGCAGTTCTTCAGGACAGGAACTCAGATGAAAAGAGAATGACAGATGGGGATCCTGTTATCAGAGCTAAGGTACATGATACCGTTCAGAATCCCAGGAGCAAGGCAGTGCTCAGACACAAGGTCATGATTGGCCTGGAGACAGGTGTGGCTTGATGCTGAGTAAGTCCCAGAACCTGAAGCTAGAGCTACCTCAGTTCCACCTGCCTCATGAGGACTAGTCCTGGAGACCACAGCCAGGCGAAAGTCAAATGGCCCCAGCCATTGGGAGGGAGGAGTGCTGCAGGGTCAGGGAGAGGGGCCTGACCTGACTTTCACAATGGAAGCAGCCCCATGTGACAACAGACTCAGCCATGGAAGAGAGCTGCAGGGCAGCAGGAATGGGTTATTAATATTTTACACCAGAACCTACCTGGGAGGACTAGCGGTGACCAACAGACAAGGGCCAAGCGCTTCCAAAACGCTAGCTGTGAAGATGGCCATGTGTTCCTTGTGAACTAATTTTCCCTATCTGAAGGCACAGTTTCACCAGAGAAAAATTAGCTCTAGCGATGACTCTGGCCTCCCTTCTGGGGACCACTGTAAGATGCTCCTCAAGAGGACTAACTGGGTAGAAGAGAATCAAAGAGTGTTTCCTCCTCCTCCTGGAATAAATGAGGCTATGATTTTAGACTAGCGAAACAGTTTTAATTCTACCTGGCACGTCGCCCATAATCCTCTGGTTGTAGTAATAGCCTTTTGCCACTGAGTCGGAAGGCCTCTCTGAGTTGTCTTTCCACGCTTGTCCAAATAATGACCTCTAGTTCACTCCTTCAGCCTGCTACTAGAAAGAAGGGCCTTCTTGGACCCTCACCTGTGGGAGCTCAGATCTGTCATCATCATCTGTTTGAATCATTCAGTCCTCTACTCCAGCTTGTCCATAGACCACCTGTTCTACCCGCTAGCAAGCAGAGCCTCTTGACACCCACCTCCCCTAACCTACGTACCCGCAGAGGGCTTGCAGTCACTCAGACGCCTTCCTTGCTCTCCAGGCATCTTCCTCCACCGGGCCCCACTGATGGAGGATGTTTCTCTCATCAAAATGACTTTCTTCCTTTACCAAACTCCAGTAGCACTTTAGGGTCATACTTAGCCTGTCTTAAGTTACCATTATTGATTATGTATCTGTCTCCCCTACAGGACTGTGAACTCTGGGAATGCAGGAACTGTGCCTTGTTCATCCTTTTGTCCTCTACCATGCTCGGCCAAAAATTCTGCATTTTTGTTGCCAAGGTTCTGCATTTTTGTTGCTCATGATGAACAACACTGTTCCCGTTCATGACATGTTAGTAATATGTACATAGCAAAAAGATGTTCTCATATAGTGAAAGTCAGGGAATGGCTTGGGTTCAAAATCTAGTTGGAGCCAGTAGTCTGATCTAGAAGGCAAATAATAATAATGATAATTGCTACAGTTTGTCAAGAGCCTACCACATGTAGGCATTATACCACGTTTGAATTACATTATCTCATTTCCTCCCCAATCCTGCACTGTAGGGTTATCTCCACTGAAGAGAAACTGAGGTTTAGAGAGAAGCTAAGGAACTTGTCTCATATCAGCTAGTAAGTGGTAGATCCAAGATTCAGATTCCAAGTCTATTTCTTACTGTTATGCCAGGTTATTCACCGAACGGAAGTATTAGAACTTGCAGCAATGTCAGAGAAGCCTTCCCCAACCTGTCTCTCATGGCTCAAGTGGCTTCTAAGTGAGGAATAGTTTACCCCAGGGCAAAGTGCCTGGGCAGTCCCACTGGCGTTCACTAATCCAGACTGGGGAGGGGCTTCCTGTGCAAGTATACAATGTGGTTTTGGTTAGGAACCCAAGGACAACTTGGGGGATTTACAAAGCATAGAAGACTGGATGTTGGTCTTTTCTTAGCAAACCCTACTACCGGTATGCTAATAAAGCAAACGGTGATGTGGCTACTACATCCTGATCAGCAGCGTGGTTTTTTAATTCGTTTATTGCCTATTGGATCTTGACTAATTATTTAAGTGAAGATTACTGTCATTGATAGAGATCGTTGGCAGATTATAACTCTGTGGGTAAAATCTAATAGCTAGGATTTACTCAGCACCAACTGCCTTAAATGGATACATTAATTTAATACAACAAACCTCCAAGATAGATACTATTATCCCCCATTTACAGATGGGAAAACTAAAGCTTAGAGAAGTTGCCCAAGGTCACACAATTGGTAAGTGGCAAAGCTGGGGTTCAAACCTATCCAATCAAACTTGAGACCTTATACTGCTACTGTCTTTGATTCCCAAGGATAACTGCTGTTTTATTCATCATCTTAATTTGCATGGATCTCTGGGGACAGCAGACAACAATTAAATAAACTGTTACAGTCTACTGGGTTCATGTTTTCTTCCCCTCTCAGTCACTTTGGTGCTAGAATACTCTAGCTATGGCACATGACATGTTACATATTGTCTTACTAAACAATTATACAAAAATACCCTGAAATTTCCACATTTGAAAAGTTGTAGCCTTTTCTTATTTTGTCCAATACTAAAACATTATAATCTAATAACTAAGAGCTTGTGCTCTTGAGTCATAGACACCTGAGTTTGATTCCATGCTTTTCACTTTTCTGTAAGATAAATATAATCATTGTACTAACCTCTGAGGGTGGTTGTAAGAATTAAGCAAGATTATAATATACACAAAACTTAGCATGGAACTCGGTATCAGTAAGCCCTTATTATGTTGGCATTGTTAGTATTATCACTATTTTTGGTCTCCTTTATCTGCTGGAAGAGAACATATTAGGAGAAAGATTAAACTATAGCTGGTTTTTTATCCCTTTCACTGTAACTCATTTGAAATGTTGTCATTCCTGTTCTTTCCAGAATTCTTTGCACAATTGTGACCAGGTTTCCAGTCTTTGAAAAAGAAGGGCAAAAGATGGCGAGGAACAAACAGATACCCCCATGTAACTTGCCGTTTTCCAGTAGGAAACCTGGTTGTTGGAAGGTGTGGTTTGTGCCCTGGGAAGGTGATGGATGAAGGAATTGTTGGGTTGATTCCTCCCAGGCCAGGACACTCCAGAGCAGCAACTTTGAGATCAATGGGAATGCCTAGACCTAAGGCAGCTTCCTGGAGAATCTTGTAGTGCCATGACAGATCGCTGTGATTCTAAGATGTGTTCAGTGGAAGCAACCACCTTTGGGGCTCTTGTTAGAAAGGACAACATTTCCTAGTTCTCTTTGCCCCTTGAAAGCTGGGTGTCATCACACAGGGAATTGATCACCTGCAGGCTTTGTGGCCCCAACTGTCTCATCTTGGCAACCTAAGAGTGTCCTTTATGAACAAGCTTAAATGATGCTTCACAATTTCAGTTTTCCATCTTGGAGATGTTCTAGTAACAGAGGTTAGTCTGAGCTGTTCTCACAGCAGCCTGGAGCAGACCCAGAAAAGGTAGGTTCATATCAATCCTGGGCTGGGCAGAGCATTACTAAGAAAATAGATATACTTCTTAAGAAAAACCCGCATACACTCACAGTATAATGTTTAGTGGTGGGGGAGGAGGGAGAAGGAGTATATGTAAAAGAAAATGGGGAGAAAAGCCCCAGAATGTAAAATTCTTTCTACAGTTTGGTGCAAATTTTTTTAAAAAAATTAAACATATTACACATTCATATTCATAAAGGAAAGGAAGGAATACACCCAAATGGCACATATTTAACAGAGATTTCTTCATAGTGGGATTACAAGTGCTTTTTATTTTCTTGACTCTCTCTTATGTTTCCAAATTTTGAATAATAAAATATTAAAAACTCAGAAAATCAAAAATTATGATAATTAGGGGAATATGTTATTTTTAAGTCATATATCAATATTGAATAGCAAAAAGCACAGTGCAGAACAATGCCAATAGTGTGCTACAATTCATGTAATAAAAGGGGCAAACAATATATATTATTTGTTTGTATATGTATAAGATATCCCTGGAAAATTAAACCAGACCTCAATCACAGAGGGTTGTCTCTGGCAAAGGGAACTGGCTTGTGGGGGACAGGGGTGAGATGGAGACTTTTCACTATAAACCCTTTTATACTTTATTTTTTATCTAGCATCTATGTAAAAAGTTTTTTAAATACAGTGCATATTTTTTTTCTATTTCTGTAATGCCAGGAGTTCCTGAAAACTGTCAGAAAGCGCATCATTATAAGTGAATTGTATGTGCACCATTTCAAGCATGCTCGGTGTGAACTACTGTAGGTAGAATGTCGGCAAGATACCATCCACCATACTGCGTGGTGCCATTTATCTAAAGGCCCACATGTCAAGCGCGTATTCTCATTCAGAGCCAAAAGAAAAAAATTAGTGTTAATATGACCCATAAAGTTTCCATTTTTGCCTTGGCTTCCAAGAAGCACCTATGTTTTGTCTCCAACCAGATTTTCTGGGACAGTCAGACTCTTCCCTGTATCCACCCCATTTATTACTTCACTCTCATCTTTGAACTCTTGTTCTAATAGCTTTCCATTTAGTTAGAGCTGTGCCTTTACCTATGTGCAGTTTCAAAACCTCTTTGGAAGGCGATGACTATGCATTACAGTTGTCCCTCGGTACCTGTGGGGGATTGATTCCAGGACTCCCACCCCCACACTGACACCAAAATCCACAGATGCTCAAGTCCCTTGTATAAAGTGGCACAGTGTTTGCATATCACCTACGCACATCCTCCCGTATACTTTGTCACGTCTAGATTACTTATGATACCTCATACAAGTAAATGCTATGTAAATAATTGTTATACTGTACTGTTTAGAGAATAATGACATGAAAAAAAGTCCAGAGGCAACCATCGTAGTCCTTTCCATTCGCTTAGTTGGTTGAATCTGCAGACAGGGAACCCACAGATATGGAGAGCCATAGTTATCTATTGCTGTGTAGCAAGTCTCTCCAAAATGTAGAGGCTTAAATCAACGACATGTATTTATTATATATCACAGTTCCTCTGTGTCAGAAATTCAGCAACTTTCTAGCTTGGGGTCTTTCAAAAGCTTGCAGTTAAGACATCAGCCAGAGCTGCAGTCATCTGAGGGCTTGATTGGGGCTGGAGACTCTGCTTCCAGGATGCTTGGCAAGTTGATGCTGGCTGTTGGTGAGAGACCTTCAATCCTCCCCACATGGCACTCTCCACGGGTTGCGTGAGTGTCCTCATGACAGGGCGGCCCACAGAGCAGACAATCCAAGAGAGAACAAGGCAGAAACCACAGTGCTTTTTATGACTTTGCCTTGGAAATCACACACAGCTTCACTTCTGCCATGTCCTCTTTGTTAGAAGCGAGCCACTACATCCAGCCAACCTTCACAGGGGTGCTGTTAGGTTCCACATCTCAAAGAGAGAGTGTCAAAGAATTTGTAGTCATATTTAAAAACCACTGCAGGGCATAATAAATAGTCAGAATTAGCCGATATCCGACTAGTCACATGAAAAGGGAAAGACAATGAGAAATGAAGGGAAGGTCATTTTTAGAAGGAAGAGCCACCTATTCAGCACCTGCTATTCAGCACCTGCTGGAACCTGCTATGTCCTGGGCTCTGTATTTCACGTACATTATTGTGTTTAATTTCATAAAAACATTCACAGTTTTACGGATGAGAAAAGTGAGACTCTGTGAGGATGTATAACTCGTCCAAGGTCACGTAGCCAGTAAGTGTCAGAGGAACATGTCAGGCACATGTCAGCCTGAGGTCACAGCTGTGCCATCACCCTACTCAGTGGGGAATGGAAAGCATTCTTAATTATTTGCTACCTTGACTTATCTAAGCCATGGCCATTTTGCCACCAGGGAGAATATTCCAAGCTGAATGAATTCTGATAGAGCTGTTTAATTCATTTCTAAACCCTCTGGAACTAAACAGGTGTGAATTCTCCCTCAGACACACCTCCCCTGCGTTTTGCCATTGCCAGTATTTGCTCAGTCGGGGCAATGCTGTGCCTCTCCTCACCCCTGACTTTGAAAGCTATCCAGTTTCTCTTCCCGTTGCAGCTGGCTATGACATGGCGGCCAGCAGGGTCAATGGAGTAGGGTGACACTGGGCACAGGGGTATGTGAGGACAAGGCCCTCCCTCTTATGGGGACTGAGCCAAGCCCAACAGGGTGGAGATTAGACAGCCCATCTGCACTGATGCCATGCTGGACTGCGGGGGCCTGATAAGGCCAGGGAACCACCCTCCCAGCTCAGCATCCTCTTCCAAATATAGATTTCTCCCAACAGCGCCCTCCCAGTGTTGATTGTCACATGGGTACTTTCCTCCGAAGGTGGCTGGCAGCCTCTTTACTGCTGTGAGATGGACCTGAACCAGGGCAGGACCAGCTCTTTGTGGTGTCAGGTTTCCTGGTGGGGGGCCTTGGAGAAAGCGCTGCGAAGGCCTACCTCTCCTGCCCCCACTTCCCTTCACAGCACTGGCCACTCCATTCCTCTTAGGAAACAAACTTTTCTGATAGATTCTCTGGTCAACATTGTCCTTTCTGCTGAGAGCTCATGCCTGGAGAATCACTGGAATTCTGCTCCACTGGTAGTCTCGACTCTTAAGGCACATTTCCTTGTACAGAGAATTTTCCTTGGGTTGGAAGTTTGAGAAACCAGTGCTATTGTTAGAGCCAAAGCTGGAGTAAGAAGGCGGCCAACTGAGCCGTTACCCAGGGCTCCAGTCTGTAAGGGCACTAAAAACCATCCTGATAAAGATGAGAAGGATGAACGTCAACCTACTGGAATTCCTCCTAGGAAGCATCTTTCAACCATCTGAGGGTGAAAGAATACTACAGTGAAATACTTTGAGGTGGAGGAAGATGTTGAGACCTCTTGCATCAATTTATTGCCAAAGGTAAAGATCTGGTTAAAAGCAGGGCCTTTTTTTCTAGGTGTGGTCTTTGCATTCGAAGCCCATTGCTGCTCCCACCCCACCCTACTTGGTCCTCCACCCTTCTCTCTGTGCTCAGCCTCCTCTCTAAGTAAAGGAGTAACAAATATTGAGAGGTTATCAGCAGGGCTGATAACAACCGCTAAATTGTTAGCTCATGTAGAAGGAGCACCCAGGGCCTGTCTGCCCTGGTTGGAGCAGTATGTGCCTGGGGCAGGCTATCCTCTGAGCAGGGCCTCTCTGGGATGGGTCAGAGCTGCCACTCACTGGGATAGAGGGAGAGGCTGAGAGGGACCAAACCCATAAACTAGCTGCTGGCTGTCCACCTTCCCCTCAGACCTTCCTCCTGGCTTTAAGGTCAGCAGTTAGGGTTGAATCTTCCCTTTCCTCGTAGCTGTGGCTGATCCATCACTTGGAAGCCTCCAGGACATCTGACTTTGATGAACGAAGCTGAGTGAGCCCACAGTCCTGCCAGGAGGGCAGCTGCGAGCCAGTGCCAGTCCATGTTATGTGCAGGTGAATAAAACTGGCCTACTACTCCGGCTATCAGCCGTGTTACCCGGAGACCCCAAGAGTGTGCGGTGTGCGCCCTGGGAGAGGTCAGCCTCGGGGTAGGAAGTACGGGAATGATGAACTCCACTAGAAGGCGTGGTGCCCCCCCGCCATGTCTGAGGCAGCGCACCAGGTCTTCACCTGGATGGTGGAACTCCTGATGATGCCTCCGTGGGCAGGCTCCAATATTACTTCCCCGTCTTATGAGTGACCCCGCAGGCCCACAGAGGCTAAACAACTTGCCCACAACAGTGACCAGTAAGGGAGTAGGATTCAAAGGCTGGTGTCTGGCTCCTAAGCCCTGGGAGCCACTGTCTCTCCTAAGAAAAGGTACTTCTAAGCTGGGGACCCCCAATTCTTGCCTCTCCCCTGCCTCCGCTCTGCTCTACCCTCCTCCGAGGATGGAGGCTGGTCCCTCTCACCCTGCGAAGCTATTAGGGCAGCTCGCGTGATCCCTCTGTGAGACAAGCTTGCCCAGAACAGATCTGGGGCCTGAAACCGGGCTGCGTGCGTCCCACAAGAAGGCAGAGCTCAGCCTGGTGAGAAGACGCTGGGCTGTGGGTGCGCAGGGTCGTGATCACAGGTGACAGACTCCACTCCAGGGCGAGGGAATGAGGCAAGGCAGACTGCACAGCTGAGAAGAAAGCAAGCATGTGAACTTTGTAGCCAGAAGCTCTGCTGAGGACCAGCTAAGTGACCTGGGGCAAGTCTCTTATCTGAGCCCAGTTTTCTCAGCTATAAAGTGGGGATGAGTGTATTTACCTTGTAGGGTTTATGTTGGGGATGAAACAAGTGTGAGTCAGTTGCCTGGCAGTGGGGCTGGCCGCCTCCAGGCATCCCGACGTTGTCACTGAAGGACATATGAGGCCCCTCCTGGCACCCCACCCGCCCCACTGCACCTCTTCTCCTCCTGTGCCCTTCCTCTTCTTTCACTTTCATTCTTTCTCTCCTTCTTTCTTCCCAGTGGCTGGAGGGCTCAGAGTGGCCAGAGAGATGTGGCTGAGTGTCCAGTGACACTCAGGGAGGCGTCACTGGACACACCTGTCGGTGGACTAGAACGCTTCCAACCGGAAAAGTTAACTGAGCCAGGCTCTGAGTCAATCAGCGAACACGTGTCCCACGACGGCCATGCCCCATGCCTCTGTCCTACCCACACGCCACACTCACAGTCACCTGCTTGCCACCACACCCCTCACCTCTGACCTCCACCCCAGGAGTCCCAACTACGGTCCAGGAGAAACAGTTGACTACAAAGAGACCACGGCCATCGTCACTTTGAGCTGGAGAGGAGACTGCAGACTGCCTTTCTCGCTGCCCTGCACTCCCCCAGCGCAGAGGAAAAGATAAACGTGGGGAGGCACCCAGGGATCGCCACGCCTGGCTGCCTGGCTCTCTGTGTGCAGGGTATTGAGGCCGCCTACTTAACAGATAGTAAACATGGATAAAGACTCTGGGGCAGAGAAGAAGGGGGGTCGTTGGGATGAGGGAGGCTGAGGCACTGGGGGGGCGGTGGTTTTGAGGGTCTTGGGAGAAGACCAGATGGCTCCCTGCCATGTCCCCATCTGGGCCTCTGCTAACTTTAAACTGAGTGAGCGGGGCCCGTGGACAAAGGCTGGTGCGCACATGAAGGGGGCCATGGGGAGTATGGCCCGGGGAAAAGTGGAGGCAAGGGGTTTCCCCTTCTGAATGAGGCCTGGCAGCTTGGGACTCCCCTCCTGGTGCCCCCTTCCCTGATTCCCCAACTCAGTCTGGGCATCTGGTGCCATCTCCACACTGCGCCTCAGCTCACCTGCTCTCGTGAGGCAGGCCTGGCACAGCTCCACATGCTGTGTTAATTTTTCCTGCAAGGGGTTGGGGTCTCTGCAGCCCTGCTGATGGCAGTGCTCAGGATAAGGACTCAGGCTGCTTGGGAGAGCCTGGCCTCAGCCACCACCCCTGTGACCTCCTCAGCATGGCCCCAAACCCAGCGGTTCTAGGCTCCAAGCCCAAGATGGGGTTCTAAATGAGGAAGGAGGTAGGGAGCTGCCTGCTCTCCACCTGGGCCCATGTGCCACCCTCACTCCAAACATGGGCTCCATTCAACACACTGCTGTTCCCAAGGCTTCATGTTGCGCCCAGCCCCCTGGGGAAGAGAGAGGATCAGAGATGTCCCAACTCCTGTTGGGCAAATTGTCTTATTTCACCCTCTGCCTTGCTCCTCGGAGAGGCCTTCCAGCTGGCAGCCTGACCCACCTGAGCTCTGAGCTGCCAATCAAATTGAGCCCATCACTGAGAATAATTGTCCTCCTCCTGCTCTCCATCCCTTTCTGATCCATCCCAGGCTTTACCGTGTAGCTAAGTCCTTCCCAGAGAGCACCAAGACAAAGACAGCAGGCGGATCTGGGTTCAAATTCTATCCCTGTGCTATGACTTTGGGCAAGTCACTTACTTTCTTTGAGCCTCAGTTTCCTAATCTGACACTGGGAAAGTGGGTACCTCCTTGCAGAGTTGTTGTGAGGATTTAATAAGGTGAGCTCCATGCTCTATAGATCCTCTATAGACCCTGCTGCAACAGAGGCCCCGTGGTCGTCATATCCCATGGATGCTTCCTCTAAATCTCTCTCCCTTTTGGCCCTTCTTTCTATTCCCATTGTCACGGCCCTTGTCTAGGCTCCTCATTTTTCACCTGAATTCATTTAAACAGCCCCTTATTGGTCCTCACTGCTCCCAGTCCCAGCCCCTTCAGTCCAGCCTCACACCGCAGCAGAGGGAGCTCTTTAAGATGCAAACCATGGTTCTGTCACTCCTGCCCAGAGCCTATGACTTATAAGAAAGATGAAATCCAACTTCTTTCGCAAAGAAGGAGCCCCTCCGGGGTCTGGCCCCGTCCGCTCCTGGCTTTGTTTCCACACTCCATCCACTAGCCTCACTCCACCACTGGCTTTCATACCGCTGTGTCATTGCAAACGGGCTCTTTCCTCAGAGTGGCATGTCCTTTCCCAGCTTATCCCACAGCCAACTCCTCATCCTCCTAGGGAGAAGAGGAAGGGCACCTGCTATGTGCCAGGCACCGTGCTGAGCATTTTACTTGCATTTTCTCCGGAGATGAGTGCTATTATCACCCCCCACTTAACAGGTGATGGAACCAAAGTCTCAAGTGGTTGATTGTGCTCCAAATCCATGCTCTTCTGTCACAACTGTCTTCTGGCTCAAATGCTTCCTCCTCCACGAAGCCTCCCCCACTCCAAGGACAGGGGCTGGATCTGGCTTGGTGTTTTGGGGACAGAGTGTGTAGATGAGTTTCAGAGAAGCGAAAAGTTTCTGTTCATGGAAGGTGCATGCTCAGTCCAGCAAACTTGCACTCAGCAGTTCCTATATTCCAGGGACAAGAATGGGTGCTGCGTGGGGTTAAAAACCAACTGGTGGACAGAAACAAGTGCTGGCGGGGCCGGCCCCGTGGCTTAGTGGTTAAGTGGGCATGCTCTGATGCTGGCAGCCCAGGTTTGGATCCCGGGCGTGCACCGACGCACCACTTGTCCAGCCATGCTGAGGCCGCGTCCCACATACAGCAACTAGAAGGATGTGCAACTCTTAGATACAACTATCTACTGGGGCTTTGGGGAGAAAAAGGAGGAGGATTGGCAATAGATGTTAGCTCAGAGCCGGTCTTCCTCAGCAAAAAGAGGAGGATTGGCGTGGATGTTAGCTCAGGGCTGATCTTCCTCACAAAAAAAAAAAAAAAGTGCTGGCGAGGTTGTGGAGAAATCTGAGTCTCCATGCATTGCTAATGGGAATGTGAAACAGAGCAACCACTTTGGAAAACATTTTGGCAGCTCTTCAAAAGTTAAACATAGAGGGGCCGGCCCGGTGGCACAAGTGATTAAGTGCGCACACTCCGCTGCGGCGGCCTGGGGTTCTCTGGTTCGGATCCCAGGCGTGCACCGACACCGCTTGGCAAGCCATGCTGTGGAGGCATCCCATATAAAGTGGAAGAAGATGGGCACGGATGTTAGCCCAGGGCCAGTCTTCCTCAGCAAAAAAAAAGGGGGATTGGCAGATGTTAGCACAGGGCTGAGCTTCCTCACACACACACACAAAAATTAAACATAGAGTCACCTTATGATCCAGCAATTCCACTCCTAGGTATATGCCCAAAAGAATTGAAAACCTGTGTCCACATAAAAACTTGTGCACAAATGTTCATAGCAGCATTATTCATAATAGGCAAAAAGTGGAAACAACTCAAATATCCATCAACTGACGGATGTATAAACAAAATGTGGTATTATCCATACAATGGCATATTATTCAGTAACAGAAAGGGATGAAATACTGATACATTTTCCAACACAGAGCCTTTAAAACATTATGCTAAGTGAAAGAAGCCACATATTGTATGACTGCGTTTATATGAAATGTCAAGAACAAATTCATAAAGACAGAATGTAGATTAGAGGTTTCTAGGAGCTGGAGGTATGGTGACTGCTAATGGCTCCAAGGTTTCTTTCAGGGCCAGTGAGAATGTTCTAAAATTAGGTAGTGGTAATGGTTGCAGAACTCCGTAAATCTACTAAATACTACTGAATTGTTCACCTTAAAAGGATGAATTTTCTAGTATGTGAATTATACTCAATAAAGCTGTTTAAAAAAAAAAAACTAGGTAAAACCTAAATGCTCAACAATAGGAGACTGGTTGAGAAAATTGTAATATAACTGTCTGATAGAATACTCAGCAGTGATTTCCAGTGATATAAAATATTGATATGAAAACATTTTAAGATTATTGAACAGGCATAAAAAGAGTTACAGAACTCAAAATAGAATATTTGATTCCATTCTAAGTAAGTGTGGTGTGTGTGTGTGTGCGTGTGTGTGTGTGTGTGTCTGCATAGAAAAATGGAAAAATCACGGAAATGTTACAAGTCCCAGCTGGGGCATCATGGATAAGTTTTATCCTTTTTGGAGGGGAAGGGGGAAGGGATCTCTGAATTTTCTGATATTTCTACATAGTAAACACATATTAGTTATGTAATTTCTAAAAAGAGTGATTAAGAGGTCATCCGTGCCCCTCCAAGTGCTCACAATCTAACAAGGAAGACAGATAGAACGTTGCAAGGGGAGGCTAAGAGAGTGGGAGGTGGGGAATTAAGTCTTACTGAGGGGCTGGCTCCAGGGAGATCTCCTGGAGGGGACGGAGTTTGAAATTACGGCTGGAAGAGGCATTTTGGGGGCAAACCAAAAAACTGGGCCAATGACCCTTGATTTTCAAGGGGACAAATGGAGAGGGGCCAAGGGCATTTCTCATCAACTGTCCCCGAAGATCCTGTGTCCTGTGACCCAGTCCTCCCTCACTACTTGTTGAATAATTCCAGATAGCCATTATGCCTTCCATGCCCCCACACCCACTGGTGGGAGAGTGGGTACATTTGTCAAAACCAGTGACGTTCAGGCTGGCCCTGGCGCCTTTGAATAGGGTCTGGACCAGAGTTCCCTGGGGCAGGCACCTTGGAGGGTGGGAGGAGGGGTCCCCCCCCTTCCCAGTGAAGGGGATGAAGAGAGGCAGGACACTGACACTCAGTACCCTGCCATTTCCCACCTTCCACCTTCTCTTGGTCTTTTTCTTAAGATGCTGTTTCCTCTCAAGCTGGAGGAGTGCCTGGTGGGCTGTGACTAGAAGTCAGAGGCTGTGAAATAAAGCCACCTTCAAGATCAACAGGAAGCGGGGAGATAAATCACGAGGAGAATGACTTGGGGAGGGTGTGTGTTGAGTTGGGTCTTATTTTTAGTGGTCACGGTGGTGATGGTGGTGGGGAATTGAGGCCAGAAGCAGGAAGCTGGGTTTCCCAGCCTCGGCTTTTGATGGTTTCTGGGTCCCCTTGGGCCTGCGAAGAAGGGACCCATCTCTGCGATGAATCAGCTCTTTTAAGGTGCCTTTGTCTTTGAGAGGTGTTCATATGCTCTTGTGAAACTGCTGCTCCTGCGCGAGGTCCCTCAAAGCATGAGCAAAGCAGAGCAGGTAATGCTTAAACACTTGTTATTGCGAATGAGCCCTCACCGCGTACACTCACACAGGATGTTCACTCACTACCTGGGGAAGACGGCTTTCAGCAGAATCTCAAAGGGACCTACAATCTGCCCCAACTTAAGAATCATAAGAAAAAGAGCACTAGACAGGGAGTCAAAAACAAAGTTTGAATCTTAGCCTTGCGACTTATTTGTTGTGTGATTTTAGGTAAGTTATTTAATGTCTCTGAGCCTTGATTTCCTCATCTGGAAATGACGCCTAAATAAGTTATCACAGCTGAAAGCATCTACTCCTGATTCTTAGGCGCTAAGGAATATTTGCTCTATCTGAGTCTCTCTGGAGAGGCTGGGAGGGCATTCTGGGGCAAGCAAGGCAAGGCTGTAATGCAGCAGGAATGAACTGGGTTGGTTGTGGGGCTTATAAACTATACAAAGCCACTGCCACAAAGAACCACTTCTTTTTCCTGTTTGTCTCCCCCCTACAGTCCCCCACAATATTTTATCCAGAACTACCCCACACACCCCACCCACCAAGCATCTTGCTCCTTTCTTGTTGGCCTTTCCAGCTACCACATATGTTAACTTGTGTCCTGACTCCTCCAGAACGCTGAGTGCATCCAGGGTAGAGAAATGGCCCAGGAGGAAAACTAACAGAGAGGAGTCAAACAGACGTGCTTGAAGCTGGGCTCTACTCAGTTGTGAGATCTTGGGCGACTCAATCCCTCTGTTTTTCATCTATAAAGGAGGAAGAATTAAGAGTACCTTCCTCATAGGATCTTGTTTGGAAGAGTAAATGAGTTGTTGCGTGTAAAGATTTGGACAGAACGAGGTAAGCTCTCAATGAATCGTAGTTACTATTTTCTTCTTTCCCCTGGTACGTGCGATATGGCCCTGAGCAGGACCTCGGCTTCCAGAACTTAGCAGGTCTCATTCCTGCCCTTCCCACAAGCTTGCCTTTCTAAAAGGCACTCCAATGACCGGCTTGTTGCCAGTGCGAGCCCTATCTACATGCCCTTCTAGATTACTGGGCCCCAAACCCGCTTGCGTGTCAGAATCACCTGAGGAAGCTTTAAAAAGTACAGATTCCCAGGCCCCCATCTTACCAAATCAATTTCTGGGAATGGGGTCTGGGAATCTGCACTTTTAAAATACTCCTCAGGTGACTCAGATACAGCCAGGAACTCACTATATTAGAGGAAAACACCCTTATTTTCTGGTAAAGTGCCTTGTTAGTAAGCTTTAGGCCATTTGTTCTATTATTCAAAACATATAATTGACAATGACAAAATGTGTTTATTTTTTCATTCATTCAAAAAATATTCCTTGAGTGCCTTCTGTGTAGAACAATAGTTAAGAGTTTAGGCTCTACACGGAAGTCAAAATGTAGTGGTGTACACCTGAAATTTATGTAATGTTGTAAACCAATGTTACTTCAATTAATAAAGAAAGAAAGAAAAAAAATTTTAGGCTCTGGGCCACATTTCAGCCATTAGGATGATTATAAACAAAGAGGTAATAACAAGTGTCGGTGAGGACTAGAACCCTCATGCATTGCTGGTGGGAATGTGACATGGTGCAGCCACTTTGGAAAATAGTCTGGCAGTTCCTCAAAAAGTTAAACGTAGAGTGACCATATGATCCAGTAATTCCTAGATACATACCCAAGAGAAGTGAAAACATATGTCCACACAAAAACTTGCTCATGAAATGGTCAGAGCAGCATAATACTCAAAAAGTGGAAACAACCCAAATGTCTATCAGCTGATTAATGGATAAATAAAATGTGGTGTGTGTGTGTGTGTGTGTGTGTATATATATATATATGCAATGGAATATTATTTGGCAATGAAAGGAAATGTACTATCGAGACAAAGATGAACCTTGAAAACATTATGCTAAGTGAAAGAAGCCAGTCACAAAGGGACACATATTGTATGATTCTGGTTATATGAAATGTCCAAAATAGGCAAGTCTAAAGAGACAGAAAGTAGATTGGTGGTTACCTAGGGCTTGGGATTGGGTGAAATGGGGAAGGATTGCTAATTGGTATGGGCTTTCTTTCTGGGGTAATGAAATGTTCTAAAAGTGATTATTGTTATGATTGCAGAACTCTATGAATGTACTAAAAACTGCTTAATTGAACACTTTGAGTGGGTGAATTGTATGGTATGTGAATTAGATCTCAATAAATCTGTTATGAAAAATAAAGAATTCAGGCTCTGGAGCCTGACTTCTCAGGTTGGAATCCCAGATCTGCCATTCTCTAGCTGGGCAATTTGGGGCAAGTAATATAACCTCTCCATGCCTTAGTTTGCTCAGTCGGTTGTTGAAAGATTAATCAAGTTAACACATGAAAAAGCTTAGAAAAGTACCTGGCCCATGGTAAGTGTTCAGTAAATATGAGCTACTATTGCTTTGAGCCAGGCATATTCCAGATCTGTGCTCCCCAATATAGTAGCTACTGCACTTGAAATTTAGCTACTCTGAGTGGAGATATGCTGAAAGTAGGAAATCCACACCAGATTTCAAAGGCTTAGGATACAATCAAAATAAAATATCTTATTAATAATTTTTATATTGATTGCATGTTGAAATGATATTTTTGATATATTAGATTGAATAAAATATATCAATAAAATTAATTTCACCTTTTTCTTTTTTTAATGTGTCTACTAGAAAATTTAAAATTAGTGTACAGCTCACTTCAGAATTAATGGTAAAAGATTGAAATCTTTCCCCTAAAATCAGGAACAAGACAAAGATGTCCACTATTGCCACTGCTCAACATTGTGCTGGAGGTTCTAGCCAGGGAAATCAGGAAGAAAATGAAATAAAAGGCATCCAGATTGGAAAGGAAGAAGTAAAACTGTTTCCAATGGCAGATGATCTTTTATAAAAAAATTCTAAGGAATCCACAAAAAAAAATACTAGAAGTGCTAATAAACAAACTCAGCAAGTTTTCAGAATAGAAAATCTATATACAAAAATCAATTGTATTTCTACACATAGTAATGAACTGTCTGAAAATGAAATTTAGCAGCAATTCCACTTACAATAGTATCAAAAAGAATAAAATACTTAAGAATAAGTTTAACAGAAGAAGTACAATATTTGTACATTGAAAACTGCAACACAATTGTTTAAAGACATTAAAGAAGACCTAAATAAATGGAAAGACAGCCCATATTCATGAATTGGAAGACTTAATATTGTTAAGTCAGCAGTATTTCCTAAATTGATTTACAGATTCAACGCATTCTCTATCAAAATTCCATGTGGCTCCTTGCAAAAGTTAATAAGATGATCCTAAAATTCATATGGAAATGCAAGGAACTCAGAATAGCTAAAACAATTTTAAAAAGAAAAACAAAGTTTGAAGACTCATACTTCCCAATTTCAAAACTTACTACAAAGCTACAGCAATGAAGACAGTGTGGTACTGGCCTAAGGATAGGCATGTAGATAAATGGAATAGAATTGAGAGTCCAGAAATAAACGCTCACATTTATGGTCAATTGATTTTCAACAAGGATGCCAAGACCATTCAGTGGGGAAAAGAAGTCTTTTCAACAAATGGTGCTGAGGCAAATGGAGATCCAATGCAACAAGAATGAAATTGAACCCCTAACCTTACACCATATACAAAATTTGACACAAGATGGACCAAAGATCTAAATGTAAGAGCTAAAATATAAAACCCTTAGAAGAAAACATGGGGATAAATCTTTGTGACCTTGGATTTGGCAGTTATTTCTTACATATGACACCAAAAGCACAAGGAACAAAAGAAAAAATAGATAAACTAGACCATCAAAATTAAAAACTTTCATGCTGCAAAGGACGTCATCAAGACAGTGAAAAGGCAACCCACAAACAGGAGAAAATTTTTGCAAATTATGTATCTTATCAATCAGGGACTTGTATCTAGACTGTATATAAAGATGATCACAACTCAATAATAAAAAAGATAAGTAACCCAATTTAAAAATGAGCAAAGGATTTGAATAGACAGTTCTCCAAAGAAGATATACAAATGGCCAAAAAGCACATGAAAAGATGCTCAACGTCATTAACCATCAGGGAAATACAAATCAAAACCACAATGAACACAAAAATTAACTCAAAATGGATTAAAGACTTGAATGTAAGACCTGAAACTATGAAACTTCTAGAAGAAAACATAGGCAGTACGCTCTTCGACATCGGTCTTAGCAACATATTTTCAAGCACCATGTCTGACCGGGTAAGAGATACAAAAGAAAAAATAAACAAATGGGACTACATCAAACGAAAAAGCTTCTGCACAGCAAAGGAAACCATCAACAAAACGAAAAGACAACCTAACAATTGGGAGAAGATATTTGCAAACCATACATCTGATAAGGGCTTAATCTCCAAAATATATAAAGAACTCATGCATCTCAACAACAAAAAAACTAACAACACAATTAAAAAACGGGCAAAAGACCTGAACAGACATTTCTCCAAAGAAGATATACAGATGGCCAACAGGCACATGAAAAGATGTTCAAAATCATTAACTATCAGGGAAATGCAAATCAAAACTACAACGAGATATCACCTCACGCCCGTCAGAATGGCTATAATTAACAAGACAGGAAACAACATGTGTTGGAGAGGATGTGGAGAGAAGGGAACTCTCATACACTGCTGGTGGGAGTGCAAACTGGTGCAGCCACTA
Organism: Diceros bicornis minor; assembly: GCF_020826845.1. Lineage (NCBI taxonomy): Eukaryota > Metazoa > Chordata > Mammalia > Perissodactyla > Rhinocerotidae > Diceros > Diceros bicornis. The sequence continues at coordinate 73,996,491 of NC_080745.1, forward strand.
TGGAAAACAGTATGGAGATTCCTCAAAAAATCAAGGATAGAACTACCATACGATCCAGCTATTCCACTGCTGGGTATTTATCCAAAGAACTTGAAAACACCAATGCGTAAAGATACATGCACCCCTGTGTTCATTGCAGCGTTATTCACAATAGCCAAGACCTGGAAGCAACCTAAGTGCCCATCAAGGGATGAATGGATAAAGAAGATGTGGTATATGTACACAATGGAATACTACTCAGCCATAAGAAACAATGAAATCCAGCCATTTGTGACAACGTGGATGGACATTGAGGGTATAATGCAAAGTGAAATAAGTCAGAGGGAGAAGGTCAAATACCGTATGATTTCCTTCATTAAGTAGTAGATAACAACAACAATAAACAAACACATAGAGACAGAGATTGGATTGGTGGTTACCAGAGGGGAAGGGGGGAGGGAGGAGGGTGAAAGGGATAATTTGGTAGATGTGTGTGTGGTGATGGGTTGTAATTAGTATTTTGGTGGTGAACATGATGTAATCTATGCAGAAATAGAAGTATAATGATGTACACCTGAAATTTTTACAATGTTATAAACCAATGTTACTGCAATAAACAAAAAATTAAAAAAAAAAAACCACAATGAGATATCACTTCACACTGGTAGGATGGCTGTAATAAAAAACAAAACAGATAAGTGTTGGCAATATGGAGATCGATGAGGACACGGAGAAATTGGAACCCTCATACACTGTTGGTGAGAATATAACATGGTGCAGCCACTTTGGAACAGTATAGCAGTTCCTCAAAAAGTTGAACATAGTTACCATATGATCCAGCAATTCCACTCCTAGGTATATACTCAAGTAAAGTGAAAGCATGTGAAATCTATAGAGACAGAAAGGAGATGAGTGGATGCCAGAGCACTGGGGGAAGGGAGCAAAGCAACTGTTTATGAATATGGGATTTCTTTTTGGGGTGATGAAAATGTTCTAGAATTAGATAGTGGTGATGGCTGCACAACTTTTTGAATATACTAAAAACCACTGATTTGTACCCTTTAAAAGGGTGAATTTTATGTTGTGAGTTATATCTCAAATTTTTTTGTGTATGTGTGAGGAAGATCGGCCCTGAGCTAACATCTGCCAATCCTCCTCTTTGTGCTGAGGAAGACTGGCCCTGGGCTAACATCCATGCCCATCTTCCTCCACTTTATATGGGACGCTGCCACAGCATGGCCTGACAAGCGGTGCTTCGGTGTGCGCCCGGGGTCCGAACCGGCGAACCCCAGGCTGCCGCAGCGGAGCGTGCACGCTTAAACGCTTGCGCAACCGGGCCAGCCCCATATCTCAATTTTTTTAATGGAAAAAAAATATATGTGGCTCCCACTTTTTAAGGTCTGTTTCTTTTAATAGACTTTATTTTTTAGAGCAGTTTTAGGTTCACAGCAAAATTAAACAGAAGGTATAGAGTTCCCATACACCCCCTACCCCTACACATGCACAGCTTCCCCCACTATCAACATCCTGCACCAGAGGGTACATTTGTTACAATTGATGAACCTACATTGGCAAATCATTATCACCCAAAGTCCATAGTTTACATTAGGGTTTGTTCATTCTTGGGGTTGTACATTCTATTGGTTTTGACGAATGTGTAGTGACACATATCCACCATTATGTATCAGAATAGTTTCACTGCCCTCAAAATCCTCTGTGCTCCGCCTATTTGTCCCTCCTCCTGCCCCCAACCCTGGCAACCACTGATCTTTTTATTGTGTCCGTAGTATTGCCTTTTCCAGAATGTCATATTGTTGAAATCATACAGTATATAGCCTTTTCAGATTCGCTTCTTTCACTTAGTAATATGCACTTAAGTTTCCTCCATGTCTTTTCATGGCTTGATAGCTCATTTCTTTTTAGCACTGAATAATATTCCATTATCTGGATGACCACAGTTTACATATCCACTCACCAACTGAAGGACAACTTGGCTGCTTCCAAGTTTTGACAATTATGAATAAAGATGCTATAAACATCCATGTGCAGGGTTTTGTGTGGACATAAGTTTTCAATTCATTTAGATAAATACCAAGGAACATGATTGCTGGATCGTATGTTAAGAGTATGTTTAGTTTTATAAGAAACCGCCAAACTGTCTTCCAAATTGGCTGTACCATTTTGCATTCCCACCAGCAACGAACAAGAGTTCCTGTTGTTCCACGTCCTCACCAGCATTTGGTGTTGTCAGTGTTCCAGATTTTCGCCATTCTAATAGGTGTGTGATGGTATGTCATTGTTGTTGTATCACATTATATTTTTATTGAACAGTGCTGCTCTGGACACTGGGATATGGAGTGAGTGAGACCACCTAAATCCCAGCCCATGTGGAGATCCTATTTTTGTGGAAGGAGATAATAGGGACAAGCCACAGAGCTCAGTTGGCTTCTCCCAAGGAACAAGACAAAAGACCCAATCCTAACCAGCGATTTCATAGATGAGAAACATCTCCAGAGTGCAGACAAGACAAGAGAGTGAGAACATTCAGTGCTGCCTTCCCCACCACTGGAAACCTCGCCAATAGCACAGGTCAGAGTCATGAAGAATAAGGAGCTGGTGTGTCCCCACGTCATGTGCTCCAACAGCCTGATTTCACAAAGGCAGGGAGGACTTGGGTTAGGCGTGTGCCTTACCCAAGGTCACACAGCTGGTTTAAGACAGGGCAGAGCTACACCCCATGTTTCCTGAGTCCAGCGTCAATGGGTAAAACCGGCTGGGATTAAACTTCCAAGGAGAAAGAGAAACCTGCGTCTCTTCCTGGGATCCCCCTGCCGGAGCAGAGTCACCGGACAGCCCCCAACACCACCTAAAGAAGTGTCGGGAACTTGACCCAGCAGATCCACTTCTAGGACTTTATCCTACACACACCCACACGTGTGCACAACAACTTAGTACACAATTATCCACTGCGGCATCGTTTCTAGCAGAAAGCACTGGAAGTAATCCATGTTCATCAGTGGGAGGCTAGTTAAATACACTATGATGTATCCATAAAGGGCCATAATAATTTGGCAGTAAAAAACGTAAGACAGCTTTTTGTGCACTAATAGGGAACAATTTCCAAAATTCATCAAGTTAAAAAGTAAGGTGCAGACAGGATGCAGAGTATGTTAATTTGTATTTAACATCTAACGTGGCGGGTGGGGTGTAATATGTGTCTTTGTAGACACACAGATACTGGTGCAATTGGTTGACTCCAGGGAGGAAATGGGTGATTTGACAACTGGGATAGGAAAGAAATTTCTTTATTTTTTAAAGAGAGAAATTTTTTATTATATATTCCTGTGTTTCTTTTGTATTCAGAGAAATAAATGACATATTCAAAAAAAATCAAGAAAAGAAACCAGCAGAGCTGTTTCACAAATCTGAACACAGGTTCCTCTGCCAAGGTCAACTCTATCCCCGATGGGAGCTGGAAGTCAGAGGGGTGGGGGGCTATTTTGTCTGCATAATTGCCGTGTGAGTTACTTAACCTGTTCAGGAGTGGAGGGGAGGAGATGACACAGACCCTGGGTCCCCTTCTTGCCTCCAGGGAGGTTGAGGAGCTAAAGGTTCTTGAGTCTGACCTTTGAACTCCTGGGACCCTCAGCACCCTTCCACTGTCCCTGAATGCCACTTGAGGGGCGGTGTTTCCCTAGCCTTTGAGAAAGTGGCCCTCCAGGAGCAGTGAGACTGCCCGAGGGCTCCCCCATCTGATTGAGAGTCAGGAGGCCTGGCTCCCGCCCAGTTCAGCCCTGACTTGATAGAGGAGCTCAGACAAGTAGCTGAACTGTCTCTTCCACCAGTTCTGTCATAACGCCTGTCTCCCTGGCCTCGCAGGGACTGGGTGAGGATCCCAAAGGAGAATGTGAGGCAGCCGGGCCCTGACTGCTTTCTGGAGAACACCAGTGTTCTCACGAGGGAGTAAATGGCTCTGTGGTCAAAAAAATCTAGGAAACGCTGGGTAAACAGGGTTAATTATGTCCTTCACTGCAGACCTTCTCAGAGCCTTGAACATGCTCAATGCATTGCGACATGTCAGGTGTGGTGATATTGTGTATCATTTCCCAAACTTTTCTGACCACAGAACCACTTTGAAGGAAAACATCTATTAAAATCTCCCGGAATAAAGGCAATCCACGGAATACAGTTTGAGAAATGCTGATTAGATGAAAGTAAAGCAAACACAAAACACTATTCAAAGGCATAATGTCAGGGACAATGACTGCAGTGTAAATTTCTGTCATTAACACCTAGTCACTTTCCCTGGCCCTGTGCACAGTACTAGGTGGTTTTTAAACTGCGGATCATAAACCATTAGCGGGTAGTGAAATCAATTTAGCAGTTACAACCAGCTTTAAAACAAATGAATTTGGATAGAATAGAAAATAACAGAGTGCTCTGCATTGAATACTGGTATGTACTGTTTTCTGAAATGGATACACACACATGTACGTGCCAGGTTGTGACAGAAAATGTATTTCCTAATGTGGGTTGTAGTCAGAAAGTTTGAAAAACACTGCCACAGAGTTCCTCTTCCAGACAGAGAGAAACTACTGGGGAGAGTTCCTGTCATCTTCCAACTGAAGCTGTGACTGTCTGCTGAAGGCTTTGGGGACAGGGGCCTCTCTCTGGCCGGGTGATTGCAGGATAGATTTTAGGATTAACGGTGTCACCTTGCTGGACCCAGAGAATGACAGAGGCCCCCTTTGTTATTCACCGTGCTCCAGAAATGCGCGTGATCTTTGATTCCTTTTTCAAATGCTGCTTGGCCTCCCCAACCAGAAAGCACCTTCCCGTCTGGGAAAACAGGCTTGATGAGGCTTTCGGTTCAACTTAGACATTCAGAAGGCAAGTTAAACTCTCAAGACTCATTTTGACTTTGTCTCTAGCTGTTGGATTTTTCCTTTTGTAAAATGTTCCACCTTGACCTAAGTCATTTCCTCATCCTGCTGCTAATTCTCTGTCACAGGTAAGTATTGCTTAAAACTTCAGGGAGCTTCATACTGACGAATTAAATATCCTGTGGATCTTTACTCTTCCTCAGTGAAGATGTGCTTTATCAAATCCCAGCTCAGCCATGGACCACCTGTGTGACTCCGGGCGGGTGACTGGCACCCTCTGTGCCTCTGTCTTCTCATCTGTCTGATGGGAGTAATAAAATCTGCCTCCAGCAGGAAGTTGTGGGGATTCAGTGAGACAGTCTCCGTCACACATTTATCACAGTCCTGATGCATACTAAGAGCTCAGTTAAGGACTAACTTAGTCCCCACTCCTCCTGCTGCTGCTTGGAGTGTAATTCACCTGTTTACCTGAAACTTGGGGTGATATGCTCCAGCCCTCTGTGTCTTTCAAGGGCCCTTTCAAGGTTTATAAAAGAGCCTGGAATATTCAGAAGTGGGTCCCCAAACCTCCAGACTCCCCAGCTTTCTTTCACCTCCTCCGTGGATGGAGAGAGTCTAGAGTCATAAAAAGTTCAGGTGGGCTCATCTGTGCCTTTTGGGAGCACTTGGGGCCTTCTGAAGGTGACCTCAACCTGCCCTCCATTGTTTAGTGAAAGTGCTGCATCCCGGGAACCCCCTCTGTCCTTGGCAAATTGTGTCGGTTAGTCACCCGTGTCCCGGGTTCCCCTCCTGTGGCCTCTCTGCCCCCAACCAGCATTCACTGCAGCCTCTCACTCAGAATCAGCTCCCTCCCCAACGTTCTGCTTTCCTGCCCCTGGGCTGGGCTCTTGCTCCCACAGTCCCAATTTCAAATGCCCCAGGTTCACTGACATTTCTCGCTTGACTTGTTCACCTTCTCAACCAGACTCTGGATCCCTGGAGGCCAGAAACTATGTCTGGTCCTATCAGATTCAGTCTTGTATCCTCAGTAGCTCTCACGGCTCAGAGCAGAGCCTCGGAAGGAGGCTCAGTAAAGGCCAGCGAGTGGAAGCAGGGCAGGGAGAAAGGACCAGCGACCGACTGAGCGGTGGGCAGCCTGCTCAGAACCAGGGAGGCAGCAGCTGGGAAGAAGTTCCAGGGACTACCTGCTCCGTTCCTCCCTGCTCAAATACAAACCCAGGAGCTCCTGCCCTGCGCCTCTGGGACTCCACACCTATGCCATTGCCCCAAGCGTGGGTAGACTTAACCAAGAGTCCTCCTCTTGACTACAGCTGCCAGCAGGGAGGATAATGAGGACACTGACCATGGTCAGAGTCTTGGTCAATGTGCCATCTCATCAAGAACACTCGAGGTGTTTAGTCAAAACACCGCAGAGGGACTCCATCTGAATTCTTGGTGGGGGCGGTTTGGGGGGGCCAGAATCTGCTTTTGAACAGATGCTTCTGATGTAAACTAAAATTTAATACACCTGTGAGCTAATAGTAGCCCTTCCTTCACCTGCCCCACTCCCATATACCTTCCCAGACTCGACCCCTGGCTCACACCCTTCCAGAAAGGCAAAGGTAGGCCCAGGAATTTCAGGGCAAGGGAGCAGGTGTGAGATGGAGCTGCCCAATAGCATGGTCGCTCAGAAAGAAAGGCGTGGCCGGCCCTGACCTTTTCCCCACCCTTAGAGTAGACCCAGAATCTGGGATTGGTGAGGGGAAAAGAGAGGTTCAGAGCAGTCTGGCCAAAGGCCCCAGGCCTGGACCTCCCTCTTCAGTGCATGGTCTTCCTAGAAGCCTAAAGCCAAGTCTTTATTTTGAGTGTTGATTTTTTAAAAAAATTAATCCTTAGGTATTGTTAACCTAGAACTGGACTCCAAAAGAGGATTACAGGAGAGCCCCAAATCCACTGAAATTGAATACACAGTTGTGTGTTGGGGGGCAGGGGTGGGGGGAGGGTGCATGCTTCTCTGGAGTAAGGCAGTATAGAATAATGGTTAATGGTATAGACTTTGGAGTCCAACTCACTGAGTTTGAAGCCTATCTGTACCAGTTTACAGCTGTTGACACAAGTTACTCAACCTCGCCGAGGCTCTGTTTTCTCATCTGTAAAATGGGAATAATGATAATACTTACCCTATAGGGTTGTTGCTAGGATTACATGAATCAGTCCATGTAAGGCAGCTAGAACAGGGCTTGACCCACGGTAAAGGTTACTGATCATTAGCCGCTAGGACAAAATAATGGCTTTTGACACATCTTCAAAAGTCAATGATCCAAAAGGAGATTAAGAAACATTGCAGTTCTCTGGGGGCCTGCAAGGCAGCACAGGGGGGTCGTCAGGAGTGTGGTATCCCCATCAGCGAGATCTGAAGGCTCTGCCAGGTCAAGTGGGGCAGGAGACAAGTAACCTCACCTCTCTAAGCTTATTAACTCATCTGTAAAATGGGAGCAATCGTGGTCCTTATTTCATAAGGCATTGGTGAAGATTAACTGAGAGGCTGCATGTAGGCTGCTCAACAGTGTCCGGTACAAAACACTTCATGAAGGCTCTGCAACCACTCCCGTGATCTTGGTGCCGCAGGGGTTCCTGGAGACAGGACTTCTCTACGTTATCTCTTCTACTAGTTTCCCAAAAAGCCATCTTCCATCCCAGCAAAGCAGTCAGGAAAATGGTCCATGGAAACCTCCCTCCATCCAGCCACCTCTCTGATAAGGGATAACTTCTCCCCTACAAGAGAGGGTGGCAACAAAGACAGGTTCCCAACTGTTGGCCTCAGGGTGGAGGGAATCAGGGAATCCCCCTCAGGGCCAGAAATGAAAGGCTTTCTCCCTCTCACCTCCTCCCCTTCCACTCAGCAAATGTGCCATCCCTCTGCTTTCTGCTGGTTCCCAGTGCTCCTCTCAGCCCTGCTCCACTATCTCTGGGGCATCAGGACGGCTCTGAAGACAGCTCAGATGCCCTGGAGCCATCAGAAGGTGCCAGAAAGTCTGACACATTGGTTTAGGAAAGACTTGCCTAAAAATAGAATCACAAAATCTCAGGCCACACAGGAGTTGGGAGCCTGGAGAGGGCATCTGGTCCAGCTTCCTCTCAGTGCAGGACTCTCTGAAGCCAGGCTTCCTAGTCTTCCTTAGCGCTTACCAAAAACAGACTCTGGGGCCCTCCTTGGAGATTCAGCTGTGGTTCTCGGGGGTGACCCAGGGAGCTGGATGTTGAGAAGCATCTCGGATGATTCCTTTGATCAGGCAAATTACAGCTGTAACAATATAGTTGAATACCTCTGGGAATGGGCAGCTCACCGTCACCTCTCGAGAGTGGGGGAGAGGATGGACTTAATGGTTAAGACTGTGGGCTTTCAAGCCAGATGTGGGTAGGGACCTCAGCTTTCCTACATGCTAACTCAGCCACCTTCAACCAGTTACTTAACTTCTCTGAGCTTGATTTCTCATCTGTGATGTAGAGACAATAATTAATTGCAGGCATCTACTTCCATGTGGTCAGGAGGTTTACTGGAGTCAGTATAGGTAGAAGTGCTCAGCATAATGCGCAACACTGTCCTCAATAAAGGGCAGCTGTGAGAATAATAATACTAACAAGAAAGCAGTCTTACATTCCTTCCTGTGGTAAGCTGACAGCGGCCTCCCTAGGTTGCGTATCCATGGCACTCCCGTGGTCCTCCGAAGCCCCATTTTCTTTTTTTTTTTTTTTAATTTTATTTATTTATTTTTTTCCCCCAAAGCCCCAGTAGATAGTTGTATGTCATAGCTGCACATGCTTCTAGTTGCTGTATGTGGGACGCGGCCTCAGTATGGCCGGAGAAGCAGTGCGGTGGTGCGCGCCCAGGATCCGAACCCGGTCTGCCAGCAGCGGAGTGCACGGGCTTAACCGCTAAGCCACGGGGCCGACCCTGAAGCCACATTTTCTAATCTCTTCTTTGTGATAGCCCTTTAGGCAGATGCCATAGGCCACCTTTCTCTCTTTCCAGCTTTATTGAGATATGACTGACAAATATAAATTGTATATATTTAAGGTGTACAACGCGATGTTTTGATACACATGTACATTGTGAAATGATTACCACAATCAAGCTAATTAACATATCTATCACCTCACATAGTTATCTTCGTGTGTGTGTGATGAGACCACTTCAGATCTACTCTCAAGTATTTTTCAAGTATTCAAGTATACAATATATACAAATTTCAAGTATACAATGTAGAGTTATTAACTGTAGTCACCACCCTGTACATTAGATCCCTAGAACTTATTTATCTTATAACTGAAAGTTTATACCATTTGACCAACAACTCCCCATTTCCCCCACTCCCCCGGCCCCTGGTAACCACCATTCTCTCCCTGTTACTATGAGTTTGACTATTTTAGATTCCACATAAAAGTGAGATCATGCAGCATTTGTCTTTCTGTGTCTGGCTTATTTCAATTAGCATAATGTCCTCCAGGTTCATCCATGTTGTCTCAAATGGCAGAATTACCTTTTTTTTTAAGGCTGAATAATTTCCATTGTGTGTGTGTATGTGTGTATATATGTGTATATATATATATATATTTACACACACAATACACCACATTTTCTTTATCTACTCATCTGTCTACGACACTTATGTTGGCCACACCCTACTGAATTTCCCCTGCCCCCACAGGTTTTTTCTGCCTCTTGAATGTGAGGATCCTCAGGGCTGTGTGGCAGCCTCCCAGGTTCCATTTGAGGAAGAGGTAGAGATCTTCCCTCAGACCTCCTGGAGTGCCACAAATCCGCAACACTTCACATCTTTACTTCTAGAAGGCCCCTATGAAAATGATTGTGACCCAAAGGAGGGAACAGGTGACTTAGTGGCAGCCAGTAGCCCATTAGAACAACTTAGCTTCAGAATGTGTTGGAGGAGGAGAGCGGGGTGCTGAGGCTCTGCCTGGGATCAGCATCCAAGGGGCCCGCAGCAGCTGACAAACTAAGGTGGCTGGATCCCAAGTGTCCCCCTGGCACTGAAGACACTCCCTCCCCCCCATGCCCCCTCCCAGCGTTAACATATGCCCCATGATCTCTGGAGTAACTGCTCCCTCTTTTCCCAGGAGGGAGACGGGCCCCTGAAAATTTCTCATTGACGGGTCACCATGGGATGGAGGATAGTGTGGATTTTGTGTAACTCTATGAGGAACCCAGTGCCTTCCCCTCGGTGTTGTGGTTGAGAGCTCAGGCGGCCTTGGTGCTAATCTTGCCTCCACCACTTAACCTCTCTAAGCCTCAGTTTGCTCACCTGAAGAAAGGGACAATAACTAGTATCCACCTCACCTGGTAATTCTGAGAAACAACTAAAATAACCCACTTAAAAGAATCTAGCAATCCTCTGCCTCTGTCAGTCACAGCTGAACCTAAAGCTGCTCTGGAGCTGTGTGGGGAATGGCACACACGTGAGGTGTCTTTTGCTTTGCTCCCCGTGGTTTGACCAGCCACAGCCGGTCTGCCCGTTTCCACAGCTGGGAAATATTTGGTTAACGTTCTGGGTGTCAGAGCATCATACAGGGCCCCCTGGAGCCTGCAGGCTGGCTGGGGAGACAGGAGTGGCTGTTTGTCCATGGAGACAGACCATCCGAACCAAGGGTTGGGGATCTGCCACCAACACCCCCAAGTGCAAGCAGCTGCTTGTGTGAGGCAGTTGAAGTGATGACTCTGAGGCTGTTCCTGGAGCCGCCCGTGAGCCCCTCGTGACCCTGGTTTCTGTCCATGGCTGCTGCCCCAGGAAGGGGATGACCAGTCTCCTCGTCCTTTCCTCTGATCTTGAGGTATGCACTTCGGGGGCCCATGTGCTGGGCTGTCTCTGGGGCAGGAACGGGTGTGGCTTTGCAGCAAGAGGTTTTCTGGTGACCTGGGAGGTTGGGATGGGGGGATATTTTCTCATCCTAACAGCCTTGAGCCATGGATTCAGCATTGCCCAGGGCTGATTTTCCTTCTGTTTGCATTTGAGATGTGCGAGATTAAGCCCGATGTGTGGTCCTCCCAGGGCTTCCCAGAGAGGACCCCACCTTTCTGCCTTCCTCCCAGCCCTCTTATTGTGTAGCTGCTGTGGGTTGCTGTGGCCAAAAATATTTTTTTTAACTGTTAACAAAGAAGACTTCCTCTATCCCACACTGCACTGAGGATCAGTCAGCTTTCAAACAGAGATGGGAGATCAGGATCAAAATATGAAAACAGAACAAAAATCTCATCCTGTTTCCCTGGTGGATTTGCGACAACTTGCTGAAATATTCCCAGTTTGCAACACCCATGCTCACCTCCCACCCAGGTCTGAGAGCCGATGCTCTGAAGCCTGGCAGGGGGATGGAGGTGGGTGTGTCCTGTTTCATAATCCCTCCTCTTTGGAAGGCATCTGTCCCTCTTGGAGTGCAGGATCATCGATTTCTTTCAGGCCCAGCGATTCCCCACTTGAGGTCTTGTAGGATCCTCAAGGCTCTGAGCTGGGACCTCGGTGCCACACAGGAAGTCCAGCCCTGCTTTCATAGCTGAGGAACCTGAAGGGAAATGACTCGTCCAAGATCACAGCCAAATGAACCCCAGGGGGACCTCGCACCTCACGTTTCAGTGTCGGCAGAGCTGCGCCCGAATCACAGCTGTACGATGCTGGACATACAGCTGATCTTTCTGAGGTACACGTTCATCTATATAACATAATACCACCTCTTGAAGGTTGTTGTGAGGATGAAATTACTGTCTCGTACCGTGCCTGGCCCTTGATAGGTCATCAACTAATCATCTTATGAGCCCCACCCTTGCCCTCCCCTACACAGGGTTGTTAGTCGCTCCGTTTCTGCCCTGGTTCCCACAGTACTTGTATTACTCCCTCTCAGGGTATTTTGATTCTTTTATTATAATAATGTATTTAAGTCAGTTTCTCCTCCTGTAACCATGTGCACCTTGAGAGAGTTAGCAGATCAGAGAGACATCTACATCCCATTCCATTCCTGTGTCCATTCCAGGCTGAGCCCCAAAACTCACACACAAGTGCCCGCACACCCCCCTCAATCCACTCATAACAAGGTGGCAGACATCATGCAGCACCGGCCGATGGCGTCAGTAAAGTTGGGTGCAAGGTCCTTGGCTTTCTGGTCTTGGCCTCTCCCCCGGGGGAGGAGCACCTGCCTCCTCGTCCTCAGTGCCCTGTGCCCTGGTGTTCGCCCTCCTCTCATTTCTCCATTAAAATGTGAAAATGACCCATACGGTTTCAAGGAGGCAAATAGGGTGGTGAGGGCTGGGTTAGGATTTGCACTTGAAAATAAATTCAAGTCTTTTAGCACAATGCTTCTTGAAGTATAGTCCTAGGACCACAGGCATCAGCATCCCCTGACACGCTTGTTGACAAATGGTTCATAGTCTGAGTCAGAATCAGGTGGCGGGGCCCTGGAATCTGCATATTTATGCTTCCAAAGTACGTCTTAAGCTAAAGTTTGAAAACAGATGGTTGAATCTCAGACTGTACAATTTAGGGGACTAACTGCTGGGTAGAGAAGGTATTTAGAGGGGATAGCTACACTGGCCCCCTTGGATCCCTGGAAACATCCTACTTTGAGTATCCTGATAATACAGCTTGGCTTCTTTGAAGCAAATTGGATGCACCACTCACTTTCTCACTGTTCTTTGTTCTTTCTCATTCTTACACAGTGTTTGCTATCTATATTAAAAAACAGAACAAAACAAAACAGGGGCCGGCATGGTGGCGCAAGAGGTTAAGCGCGCGCGCTCCGCTGCGGCGGCCCGGGGTTGGCCGGTTCGGATCCCGCGCGTGCACCGACGCACCGCTTGGCAAGCCATGCTGTGACGGCTTCCCGTATAAAGTGGAGGAAGATGGGCACAGATGCTAGCCCACGGCCAGTCTTCCTCAAAAAAAAAAGAGGAGAATTAGCAGATGTTAGCACAGGGCTGATCTTCCTCACACACACACAAAAAAACCAAACTTGAATGCAGGGTGAGGATCAGCTTTCCACGTGACAAATGAGCAGCCAGGTTACTGATGTGATTTAAAGGACACCAAAAAGACCTCCCTGCACTCCAAAACTCTCCTCCAGCATGCTGGCCCTGTGTCTGAAATTCCATCATATGTACTGCTGCATGTTCTTTGGGTATGGCTTTGTGTTTCTGGGGTCCCCAGAAATGTCCCCGGGAGTGCCAGCTCAGGGGTGATACACCATGAAGCCACTCAAAATCCAAAATCCAACTCTTGAAGACCTACAACTTTTCCTAAGTTCCCCGCTACTGTGTATTTATTTTCTTCTCACTTGCCCTATTGGTGTTTTGCACAGTGTCCTGAAAGCCTGACGGCTCGAGTCTCCTCTTGCTACCTTCCAGATTTTTCACTGCACATTAAGCTTACATGACCAAAAAATTACAATCGTGCCCATTTACCTCAAAACAACTGCTATTTTTATTTTATGATGTCCTCCCGCAGTCATTATCACTGTGCATATAAGATTTTACACAGGTGTAACCAAGCCTTGGAAACTGCTTTGCATTCTGCGTTTACCCAATATTATTTCATATGCACTTTTCCATGGATCTACTTAAACTTCATTATTATCCTTCTTAATGGCGAAGTAATATTTTATCAATTTCATAAAGCAAAGTTTGCTTAACCAATCCTCTTTTGTTGGGCATTTGGGCAATTTCCAGGTTTTCATCACTCTGAATCACGCTGCTATAAATATCTTTATACAAATAGGTTTTTAACTTTTGACCGATTTCCTGGAGATGGTTTCCCCAGAAGGGCATTTCCCAGGACCCACTTGGATTTTGAGCTCCTGGAAGACAGGAACTGTGCTCACATTTTGCATCCCCTCTGCCCACCTTTGAACCCTGATCTCACCCAGGACAGAAATTTGCCCACCAGGAGGGCTCTATGCATGTGCTGACTGACATCGTATTTTCTACTGTCCTTCTAGAGAGGAGTTGATGACCTTAATTCAGGAAATACCCTAATCCTTGAAGGATTGAGCTGCCGAGACACAGTGTCCAGTTGTGGTTGGGGAGGACCCTCTCAGCGATTGCGGAAGGAAGGACCCTCAGTGCACTAGGCTGGCTGCCCACATGTAAGCTGCAGGGTTTGACGTGGACAGTTCTTGAGAACTGTTGTGGGTCCTTTTATTTCCTGGCAGTGAGCGATAAGGACAAGGAGAGGTTCTTCACCCCAGCAAAAAGACTCCTGGGCTGGAAAAGCCTAAGCCGTCAGTGCTGAGCCAAGGTCAGGTCTGAACTGTGTTTCCAGGAGATCAGGAACATTTCATGTTAAGCTATATGCATTTAATAATCAGAAAAGGAGAGGTTAAAGTCCCAATAGTGGAACTCCTCAAGGGCCCTCACAGCTGTAGCAACTGGTACATTGGGGGCAGTGTGGGCCCTTGGAGTCCCAGACCCACCACATACCAGCTGTGTGTCAAAGGGCAAACCACTGACCTCAGCCATTTCCTTGGAGGCTGTACAATGCAAACAACGCTAATGCTCAGGGGCTTCGCAGAGTTACTGTGAAATTCAACAATATAACACATGTGGAAGTGCTCCATAAACATTAAGCAAATGCCATGCATTTCTGTTGTTACAGGTATTTGGATGATCATCATTGGCAAATTGGAGAACACTTCCTTTGTGCTTTTGAATGGGGCTGTGACCTGTGCCTTCTCTTTAGAGTATCAGGTAACTGAGTTTAACAGCTCAACCTAGTCAAGAAAAATATGATTTCAATCATCATGCATTGAATGTTACTTCATGTGCAAGACACTGCTCTTCCTGTGAAAAGAGAAGGAGAATCTGGGTATCAGCCTCTCCCCATCCATTACCTTATCCAATCTCTACTACAACCTTGTATGATAGATGTTATCATTCCCGCATAGTGGAACAGAAATTACTTGCTAAATGTCCTCTCTCTGTACATGCCAGGTTTGAACTGTTGGTCTGACTCAGGGCCTATGCTCTTGCCCTGATACCTTATTATCTCTCTGTCCCTGGGGACTTTAGTCTATATGGGCAATGGGTCAAGACATATTGACAGTGAGGGAGAAAGTACAATACTAGCTTACTGTATGCATCAGTCAGTTACTGCCGTATAACAAAACCACCCCAAAATTTAGTGGCTTAAAATAATAAGCATGTATTTGGCTCTGGAGACTGTGGGTTGCCTAGGCGGTTCTTCTGGTCTGGGATGGCCTCACTCATGCTCCTGTGGTCAGTGTGGGTTGCCTGTGAGCTGGTTCATTGAATAATGAGACTGACTCAGCTCTGCCTCCCTTAGTCTCTTATCATCCAGCAGGCTAGCCTGGGCTTGTTCTCATGGCAGAGGCAGGGTTCCAACAGAACAGATGTGAGTAAGACCTCTTGGGGCCTAGGCTCAGAACTTGCCCACTGTCACCTCTGCTGGTCAAAGAAATAAGCTGGTTCACATCCAAGGAGTGGAGGAATAGATTCTTATTGTTGATGGGAGTTCCGGCAAAGCCACATTGCAAAGGGCTTGATGCAGGGAAGACATTAACTGAGGCTGTCAGTGCCATCAATCTACAGTACAATAGTTCTATTCTGCGTGCTTTAATTGCATTAAGACATTTATTCCTCATAACACCTCTATGAGATGGAAACTACTAGTAGCCCCACTTTACAGATGGGGACATTGAGGTACAGATGGATTAAGCAAATTTGCCCAAAGTGGTACAACTGTTGGTGACAGCGGCAAGATTAGAAACCAGAGCCCACTCTCTTAGCCACTCGTGCCTCACAGTGAGGTGTGTTCACAGCACAGCGCTCCCCTGGGGAGGGGCAGAAGCCAAGACCACCTAGGGAGATGGGACAGGTTACACAATACTGGATGCCTGACTGTGTAGCTCCCATAGGCAGTCAAGTTGACCGACTTATGTGACCTCCTTCTCCTGAGAAGGTGCTGAGGGAAGAGAGGTACAGCCCTGGAGGACAGCCTAGTCCATCCTGGACCATCAGCCCCAGATCACTGGAAATGCTTATTTTGTTGCGTTTAATTTTTTAGAAAGGTCCCCTGGCTGGAACTTCCTGTGTCTGGCTCAGCCTTCAAGCTGTTGGTCTGGGAAGAGCTGGGAAGCCCTTGGACCTCAGAGGCCCGGACTGCTGCGTCAGCTCAGCATTGTCACAAAAATAGCCCTTCTCGGGGAAAGCAGGTACTTCCTCTGGCTGCGTTTCCCCTCTCAGCCCCGCCTGGCCCTCAGAAAAGGGAGGAGAACCAACTGCACACAGGATTGGGATGTGGCTGGTGAGAGGGCTTTATGGGGACTCCACAGTAACAAAGGGAGGAAATGAATATGCAGTATTAGTAATTATACTGTACACGTCCCAATTTGTATTTCAATATGTCATTTCCATAATAAAACTGCCAAAGCAGTAACTAATGACAAGGACTCACGTCAGGGAGTTGGGGGAGGAAGAGGGGACAGGGGCTTTTTTTTTTCCTAATAACGAAATTATCTTCAGTGAGACACTATTTCAAGGCAGACTGGCTGTTGACAAGGCAGATGTATTCCAGGAGATGAAGCTGAGGCCCAAGCTTTCTATGGGCAAGGAGTCAAGGTTGACTGGCCAACTGTTGGGAGCTCCCCGAGTTCCATAACAGTGTGCAGTTGTGTTCCAAGGCAGGGATGCAGCCTGCGGGACCCCCAGGCCGGAGGAGAACAAACCTAGATGGGCTTTGGGCTTGGGAAAGCCCATAAGATGAAAGTATGAGCTGAGGACAGCCCTGTGAATTTGGCTGTCTCATCCAAGGCTCCGGAAGCTATGACATTGCTGCTAACCTCATGCCTTTGCACATGCTGTTTCTTCCACTTTCCCGTTTCTTTGCCTCCATGCTTGTTTGTTTGAACTCAGCTTACAGTCACCTCCCTAGAAGCCAGCCCTGACCGCTGCTCCCCACTGTCAGATTTTCTATTCTGGAGGGATCTGCTCTCCACAGCCCCTGGGCTGACATCTGCAACACTCACCACAGCACATGGCAATTGTCACTTCCCTTCTCCTCTCCCCCACTGGACTGTAAGCCCCCTGAGGACAGAGAGCCCTGTGGGGTGGATCAGGAGCTCCGGGGCCCTCCTGAGGAGGGGGAGGAGGAGCAACTGCGGCAACCTTCTCCACGTCCCCAGTGGCCAAGTGAGACTTAGCTGGCTTTGCCCAAAACTCATGTCCCCACCTACAGATGGAATAGACTGTGATCTTCAGGAAAAATAACAGAATAAGTGTCTGGGCATGAAAAAATAATAATAGTGCCCCATAATTGTATAGTGCTTTACCAATCAGAGAGCTCTTCATGGACTGTCAATTGATTCTCTCGTAACAACACTGTGAAGTAAGCAGGCAGGTATTATAATTACTCTTTTCACAGAGAGGAAGCCAAGGCTGCAAGAATAAGCGACCTGTCCGAGGTCACATAGGTGTGTGTGTGGAGCTGGGACTTGAACCCAGGTCTTCAATTCCAGGTCCAGAGCTCTTCCCACTGACATGGAATGTGTCAGAGGTGGCTTCATAAAGTAAATGTCATCATAGCACTGGAACTACAGGACTTGAGTTACCTTTAGCTCCAATTTTTTGAAGAAGCCAAGACAAAAAGATTTAAAATAATATACATAGGAAGAACTTGCCTTTTCTGAAACAAACTTTGGGTAAATTCCTCAGAAATAGCCACTAGTGAATTTTTATCTTACAGCCAGAAGTTTTGGGCAGAATGAAAAAAAATGAAGGAGATTCTCTAGCTGAAAAACCCCACAAACACATCTTTCAGTTTTAAAAAAAATTATATAATATATTTAGTTCAATCGTTAATTCCTCAAAATCTCCCTTTTCATCCATTGTCCTGTCCCTTCAGCTAAAAATCACACTTACGCACCTTATTTTATCGTAAAAGATAAAAAAAAATCAACCAACAAGCAAATAAGAAACATCTTCCCTCAGCTCCATCTTCCTTTTCTGTCCTGCACTAGACTTCTAGAAAGATCTTTCTCAAGGTCTCCACATCTTCTCTCAAGGCCACTGTCCGCTCCATCTCCAAAACCACCCACTTCATTTGGACCCTCCTTTTCTCTCTCCTGGACCGTCGCATCAGCCTCCTGAGGGGTTTCCCATCTTCAGCCTCTCCTGACTCAGGCCCATCCTCCCCTCTGCTCACCAAGATGAGCTCTCCCAAACCCCCATGTTACAAACAGGGGCCCATCCACGACTCAGCCAGGTCCAAATCTTGACACGGTTGAAGAGGCCTGCAGTGGGCAGAATAAGGGCTACATCCTAAAATGTCCACCTCCTGATCTCTGGGACCTGTGAATAAGTTACCTTACCAAGCAAAATAGACTTTGCAGATGTGATTAAACTGGGGGCTTGAGATGGGGAGAGGCCCCTGGATTATCCAGGAGGGCCCAATATAACCACAAGCGTCCTTATATGTGAAAAAGGAAGGCAAGAAAGAGAGAAAAGGAGAGAGAGAGATTGATTTGAAGATGAGACGATGCTGGCTTTGAAGATGGAGAAGGGGGCTACAGACTGGAAGAGATAAGGAAATGGATTCTTCCCTAGAGCCCCTAGATGGAACATAGCATCTGGACCCTTTGATTTTAGCCCAGTGAAATGCATTTTAGATTTCTGACCTCCAGATCTGTAAGATTTATTTGATAATAAATTTGCATTGTTTTAAGCCACTAAGTTTGTAGTGATGTGTTACAACTGCAACAGGAAACTAATACAGGGCCTGTCACAGTTTTTCCCTGATCTACCTTGCCAACCTCATCTCCTGGTGCCTCCCTCTTCCCACCTGGCCCAGTCACTCCGTCCTACAGTCACTCAGACCTCCCTCAGACACACTATTCTCCTCCACAGTTCTGCGCCTTTGCGAAGGCTGTTTCCTCTGACTAAAATGCTCTTCTCCTTTTGGCTACCTGTGAATTCCTCCTTGTCCTCCTTCAAGACTGATCTCAAGTGTCCTCTCTATGTGAAGCTGTTCCTGCCCCTTCCAGCTGATCTAGCTGCCCCCCTCCCAGCCCTGTGTGGCTGTCTCCCTTTATTTGAGCCCCTGAAGTAGGTTCTACGCATTTTTGTCCGTTTTATTCACTGCAGTATCCTCTATGCCTAGAGTAGGCACTCAATAAATACATGTTGAACAGCCGTGTCTTTCTTCACTAATAGAATGGGGGATCCTGGTGCCTCAACTTTTCCTTCTTTGCGTCTCAAGCATCTAGCACAGTGCCTAGTACCTGATAACTCCTCAAATATATTCTTGATTAATTAATTAATAGCAGTAAACCATGGTTTAGAAATAAATTGCTCTAAAGGTTTGTCTGATATCAGGAAAGTAAACTTTAACTTCTCCCCTACTTCCTGGAAAAACTGGAATCCTCCACGTCCGGGCAGCACACAGAGCAGCATGCTCAGTGTCCTGTCACCGTTTCAGCTGATTGTGTGCTTACCACGTGTCTGTCGCTTTCAGACTTTTCCCCACAGTTTCTGCAGAACAACCCTGTGTGGTCTGTGTGATTGCCCTCCTTTGCCTATGAAGCAACTGAAGCTCAGAGTCACATCCATGAGATCCAGAGCTAGTCAGCCTCGGAGGCTGGAATCCAACCCATGTCTCCCAATGCCAAAGCCGTGATTTTTCTACCCAATCTTATTGCTTGTGGGATGGCCAGCAGTCACGTGGACTGTTATCTCTCTCCCTCAAAGCTCCGCCCCCTGACAGCTTGCGTGGGGATAGGTGGAGGAAAGAAAGGGGTGGTGAGGGGCTGTGTGTACATCACAGACGATACTGGCAGCTATGCTTGTGTATACACAGAACATCTCCAGAAGGATACACAGAAAACCAGGTGGCTGGGTGCAGGTTGTTCAGCAGTGGTAGGGAGACACCCTTTGTTTATTGGGCCACTATTTTAGGCCCTGGGGATACATCAGCGGACAAGACAGACGCAATAGAGACCGCATTGTACTGTTTGAATTTTTCCATGTATATAGCCCCCTTTCAAAGTAAAAATAACAATTTTAGTAAATAAAATAGAGGAAATCACTTCCATTTTATTGAATACTATGAACCCATTCAAAAGAATGGAAGGAACACCAAGATACATTTTTCTGTGAAGAAAAAATCACAATATATATTATTTTCTGTGTATAAAGTGTACATCTACAAAATCCCATGTGGTTATGTTTGCAGAGATGAATGCAAATATATGAAGAAAAACCTGGAAGGATTGTGGTGAGTGATCCGGGGGGGAGTGTGATAGGGTGAATGAGAATTGTACTTTTTACATGGTTCTATATACTTCTGTGTCATTTCAAATGTGTTTATGTGTAAAAATACACAACTTTTTAGATTAAGGCCCCAAGACCCCAAGGCCACGGCCAGTCTGGCATGGATCCTGGTGGTGGTGAGATTCCATAGATCCTTGAAGGCTACTTCAGCTCCAGGTTTGAGCTGGCATCCCAAATCAAGTCAGGGCCTAAAAGCTCTCCGTTCTCTTTTCTGGAAATAAAGCAAGCCTGCTGGCTTTGAAAACTGATAATGCTGTACCTGAAGATAAGACCAGAGCCCTCAGGAAGGCTGGAGGGGGTGGGAGGGCCATGGGCGCTGCAGCAAGCTACGTTGTTGATGATGTCACCCAGGCCCCCTACTCCCAGAAAGAACAATGAAAAGATATTGGCAACTTAGACATGGAGGAAATTGCTTTCTTCTGTAGGAAAGATGAGTTCTGTTTTGAGGACAAAAAGCCACTCGCACTGACAAAATGCTTAATTAGGAGATAAGCCAGGGAGCAGTGGGAGGGGTGTTGTTTGCCAGGGGTCCTGGGGAGCGAGTACACAGATGCTGTCCTGGCGTCCTGCGGTCTGCTGATGAGGCTTTGCCGGCCGCTGGAGAAGCTGTACGGCCGCTGGAGAAGCTGTACGTGAGCGGTTATAGTCAGGGCTCTCCTGGCCCCGGGACAAGCCATGGAATCTGCCAGGACCTCAGTTTACTCATCTGTAAACTAGTGACTGTAATCCCTATCTCATCAGGAGTGGAGAAGATTAAATGAGACTTCATTTCAAGTTCTCAGCACAGTCCCAGACACCTAGTTTATCTGCTCAGTGGCTGGTGGCTGATGTCACTGTGACTATTATACAAGCGGTTCCCCACAATGGCCTAGAATGTAGGCTCTAGGGTCAGACCACCTAGGACACATTCCCAGCTCCCCCAGTTACCAGCTGTGGGACTTGGGCAATCTCTTGACCTCTGTGCGCCTTAGTTTACTTATCAGTAAAATGGGGATAATGCTAGTCCTTACCTCATAGAGTTCTTGCTAAGATTAAATGAGCTAGTACCTGTTAAGCAACATGTGCCTGGCCCATGGGACCAGCATCTGGTACATATTAGGGGCTATTAACGATAACCATGATAATAAACACCGGGCAAGTGTGTCCTGAGGGCTCAATGTCTTCTTTTCTCACCAGACATTCTCTCACTGTCCACCCCTGTGAGGTTGGAAGAGAGATGGAACAGGACGTCCCCTTTTCCTGTTGCCCAGATGGATGAAGCAGGGAGAAGAGGTTTTACTCCATGTCCCCAGCTGACCTGCTGGAGAGCTGAAACCCGAGACCCCCATTTCCCTGATTTCAGGACCAATGCTCTTTTCTCTAGATGTGGCTCTGCGGCAGCCTGGCCAGACAGTGACGTGGCCCACGTGCTCACTTGCTGTGCAGCCTTGAGTAGCCCCCATGAGAGGGAGGATTCCAACTCCTACATGGAATTGGAAACTAGAGATGGCCTAGAAATGGGTGCTGCCACCCCAGTTGGCAAACCCGGAAGTCTGAGACGAGATGCCATACGTCTGTCCTGGTGGGTGGGCACCTTGCGAGACTTGGGCTCTGCTATTTTTAATGGAATCACTCCTTCCCAGAAGGGATGGCGAGAGGTGTGCTGCCTGCAAACCACCCTCAGTGTGGTGGGGGGTAGTTGGGGACACCCCCAAAATACCTCCTCTGATCTCTGAATGCCAGCAGCAGATGTTACAGAGGCGTGGTCCATTAAAGGGGCCACAGCACCCTCCTCAGACACCCACATCGAACGTGCAAATTGCCACGGGACAGTCTAAACCTTGAGCCTACACCTTGAGCAACAGTTAAGAGCTAATCAGGAACTAGTTGCGAGCCCCTTGAAAATTAGAAAGGCACTCAAGTGATGGGGACGGAGCGTGTGTGCTGGAGAGAGGGGCTGGGGTGGGACATTCTCACGCACAGTGAATGGGAACAAATTAACTGCAGGACAATTTGACAAAACCTTTTTATAACCTTAAAAATGTGCAAACGAATACCCAGCTATTCCCTTCCAGGAATGAATCCTAAGGAAATAATTAAGGACGTGCGCAAAGATTCTGCTCCAGGATGTTTATTGTAACATTGTTTACAGCAGCAAAAAATATTTGGAAACAATTTAAATGTCTACCATTGGGAGGCTGGTGACATAAATTATGGTACAGTCATACAATGGAATATTGTGCAGCCATTAAATTCTTGTAAAAGCATATTTATTGACCTGGAAAGATGTTCATGATTCACTATTGAGTGAAAAAAAGAGGTTACAAAACAGCCTGTATGGTATGATCTCATTTTCTATTAAAAAAAATTATATATATATTTAAAATGTAGCTAGGGAGAAGATTCTTTTAGGGAAGACCTTGCTAGAGGCACATGTAACATAGGGACTTATGCAGGCTGTTTCTGCATTATGCTAATAGAGCTTTTTCACTTAACATGTTGTGACTTTACCCTGGAGGGGAGGGTGGTACAAATTAATGGCCTGAAGTGGGAAAATAGGTGTGTTTGTATGTATATATATCAATCAAAATGTTATCAGGAGTAGCAGCTGGGATTTGGATCATTTTTATTATCTTATTTTTTCTTCTCTGTATTTCTGTGATAATTATTTACTTATTTAAAAGTTTTTGTTATTAAAAAAAGAAAAAAGACTAAAAGAAATCTAAGCTAGATGGCTGGAGGACCACGAGAGCTGGGAGGGAGGAGGGGGAGCTGAGAGAGCAGCAAGGCAAACTCCATTTGCTTCAGAATCTCATCCACAGTCTCTCAGGCACAATGCCCATGACCTACCCGGGCCCCTGTTTTCTGTAATCACGTCTCCTTAGGGCGATCGTGTGGACATGCGCTGGGTTCCATTTCTGGGCAGACACTGGGTCTCCTTGGCCTGACTCTGCCTCATGGCCACCTCATTTTTGATGAGGCCTGGAAAGGAGGAAAATCTAAACGAAACCAAAACTGCTGCTGTGCAGGAGAGCTGTGAGCGGGAACCCGAGGTGGTGGCTACTGGTCCCAGCACATGAAAAAGAGAACTCTGCCCCAAGGCCTGTGATAACACTCAGAGGAGAGAGCTCCTGCTTGTTTTGTGTTGTTTTTTAGCTGTAACCCTTATTTAATGAAAATATCATTAATGTAAATATAACATAAAGTGATGACTATTCGAATCTTTGTTATATTAGATAAGCGTCTCATACCAAACATTTGAGTTAGAGAAGCTCTATGCAACACTAATGCATTTTTTCTTTTCTTTGTTAAATTTTATGTCACAGTGAGATAATTCTAGTTCTTTTTGGACCAGAGGTCACTCATGTTGAAGTGGAATGAGGTATATTTTGACATATATATATTCTGCATTTATGAATGGGAGACATAGTTGTGTCTTCCAAGGGAAATTCTGATTCCCTTTTTGTTTTGTTTTGTTTTGTTGCCCTCACCTATTTTTTTAATTAAATATTTTATTTTAATATAATTGTAGATCTTGTCTACCTTTTACCTAGTTTCCCCCAACAGTAATATCTTGCAAGTACATGTGCGTGTATGTACATATATACATATGTATGTATATATATATATCTCTCCATAGTAAATTTTTTTTACCAACTTTATTGAGCTATAATTGACATGTAATATTGTATAAATTTAAGGTGTACAATGTGATGATTTGATATATATACATTGTGAAATGATTACCACAATAAGGTTAGTTAACACATCATCACCTCACATAGTTAGCTTTTGTGTGTGTGTATGGTGACTACCACTAAAATCTACTCTCTTTGTAACTTTCAAGTATACAATATAGTATTGCTAACTATAGTCACTATGCTGTACATTAGATCCTCAGAACTTGTTTATCTTATAACTGGAAGTTTATATTCTTTGACCATTTTCCCCATCCTCTCACCCTACCCCTGGCAACTACCAATCTACTCTCTGTTTGCATAGGTTCAAATTTTTTTTAGATTCCACATATAAGTGGAATCATACAGTATTTGTTTTTCTCTGTCTGACTTATTTCACTTAACATAATGCCCTCAAGTTTCATTCATGTTGCTGCAGATGGCAAGATTTCCTTCTTTTTTGTGGCTAAGTAATATTCCATTATATATGTGTATATAAACGACATTTTCTTGACCCATTCATTTGTTGACAGACACTTAGGTTGTTTCCATGTCTTGGCTGTTATAAATAATGCTGCAATGAACATGAGGTTGCAGATATCTTTTTGAGATAGTGATTTTGTTTCCTTCAGATATATACCCAGAAGTGGATTCCTGGATCATATAGTAGTTTTATTTTTAATTTCTTTTTTTTTTTATAATTTTATTTATTTATTTTTCCCCCAAAGCCCCAGTAGATAGTTGTATGTCGTAGCTGCACATCCTTCTAGTTGTTGTATGTGGGACGCGGCCTCAGCATGGCCAGAGAAGCGGTGTGTTGGTGCGCACCCAGGATCCGAACCTGGGCCGCCAGTAGTGGAGCGCACGCACTTAACCGCTAAGCCACGGGGCCGGCCCTATTTTTAATTTCTTAACGAACATCCATACTGTTTTCCACAGTGGCTGCACCAGTTTACATTCCCACCAACAATGCACAAGGGTTCCCTTTTCTCCACCTCGTTATCACCACTTGTTATCTTTTTGATAATAGCCATTCTAACAGATGTGAGATGATATCTCATTATGATTTTAATTTGCATTTTCTTGACAATTAGTGGTGTGGAGCAATTTTCATGTACCTGTTGGCCATTTGTATAACTTCTTTGGAAAAATGTCTATTTAGGTCCTTTGCCCATTTTTTAATTGGATTATTTGGGGGTTTTTTTGCTACTGAGTTGTATGAGTTCCTTACACATTTTGGATATTAACAAATATGTTATCAGATATATGATTTGCAAATATTTTCTCCCATTCTGTAGGTTGCCTTTTCATTTTGTTGATGGTTTCCTTTGCTGTGCAGAAGCTTTTTAGTTTGATGTAGTGTAGTTCCACTTGTTTGTTTTTGTTTTTGTTGCTTATGCTTTTGGTATCATAGCCAAAAAATCACTGCCAAGACCAAAGTCAAGGCGCTTTTTCCCTATGGTTTATCCTAGGAGTTTTACGTTTTCAGCTCTTACACTTAAGTCTTTAATCCACTTCAAGTTAATTTTTGTGAGTGGTGTAAGATAGAAGTTATACTAAGCCTTGAAATCAAGCAGACTGACTCCTCCCACTCTATTCTTCCTTTTCAAAATTGTTGTAGCTATTCTAATTCATGTGCCTTTCCATATAAATTTTAGAATAATCTTGTTTATATCTACATTTTTCTCTGGCTGCTTTCAAGATTTTTTTTTCTTTTTGGTCTTTAGTTTTCAAAAGTTTAATCATGGTGTGTCTTGTCATGGATTTCTTTGGATTTATCCTGTTTGGGATTCACTCAGCTTTTTGAATCTGTAGTTCATGTTTCTTGACAAATTTGAGAAGTTCTCAATCATTATTTCTTCACGTATTTTTTCAGCCTTGCCCTCTTTCTCCTCTCCTGGGACTCTAATGACATGAACGTTAGATCATTTGCTATAATCCCATGTTCTGAGGCTATGTTCAATTTTTTTCAGTCTATTTTCTCTCCGTTGTCAGATTGGGTAATTACTGTTGTTCTATCTTCCCGTTCACTGAGTATTTCTTCTGTCCTCTCCATTCTGCTGTGGAGGCAATGCACTAGGCCTTTTCTTTTGATTACTGTACTTTTCAATTCTAAAACTTCCATTTGGTTCTTCTTTACATCTTTGATTTCTTCGCTGAGACTTTCTATTTTTTCATTTGTTTCAAGCACATTTGTACTTGTTCATTGAAACATTTTTATCATGGCTATTTCTCTGTTATCTAGGTGTTGGTGTCGGTTGATTGTCTTTTTTCATTTGGTTTGAGATCTTCCTGGTTCTTGGAATGATGAATGATTTTTTATTGAAACCTGGACATTTTCATGTTATAAGACTCTGCATCTTATTAAACCTGTTTCGTGTAGCTTCCTCTGACACTGCTATGGCAGGAGAATGGGGGTGCTGTCTTGTTACTGTGAGGTGGAGACAGGAGTCCAGGTTCTCCTCTCAGCCTCCATTGACAGCTGAGGAAGAGGGCACTTTGTTAAGCTGTGCAGGGGTGGGAGTTCCCCATGTGGTCTGCACTAACACTGCAAGGGGAAGGCCCTCATTACTGGCTGGTGGGGATGAAGGTCCTGGCTCCCTATTCTGCCTTCTCTGACACTATTCAGGCAGAGGACATTGGGGAGCCTTGTTACAGCCTGGCTGGGGTGGAAGTCTAGTCCCCCCATTTGGCCTTTACTGATGTGGGTGTGGGTAGGGTCACAGTTTTTCGGTGATGTTTGGCTGAAGCAGAGTGGATATTATCTAAGTTTTTTGTCTTGCTAAGCTGTCCCTTTGGTTCAAGAAAATAGGCTTTTTTTTTGGCCTTTTTCTATCTGCTCTTGATGTTTCCAGGTTGCTGGCTTATTTAGCTCCAAGACTGGGATAAATGAGGCAAAACTAAAACTCAGAGAATTCACCACTGTGTTGTTCCTTGGGTCCTGAGTTCCCTAGCCATCTGCCTCTCTCTCTCCACCTCTAAGAGTCTTCTTATGTTTGTTTGATATATAACATCCAAGGTTCGTAGTTGTGCTTAGTAGGAGGAATAAAGTATGTCAACCCCATCTTCCTAGAAGTGGAAGTTCTTTCCTCCCTGTTTTTACTTACACCTCTTAACCAAAGCAAAAACCCACTGAAATTTCAGTATCATGCCAACTTTTAGCATAACTCATCAACATTTTTAAGTGATCAAAGTCCTTTGCTAATAGAATATCTCCATGAGATATTTTGGGCCCATCTTTCCAGAGAGATAATCAGGCCTGAATTATGCAAAGATTCTCTCTGGGTAAATCTGTTATCACAGTAAAATTAACCCCATCAAAGGAAGTTAAATCTTGATAGTTTAAAAGGAGGAGGTAGTTTTACAGCCAGAATGGCTGTCCTAAAAACACCAACATGACCAGCTATTGCCAAAACTCCAACCGGTGGCTGACAATGTCCCTCACAATTAATTA
The DNA here is from genome assembly GCF_020826845.1 of Diceros bicornis minor. NCBI lineage: Eukaryota > Metazoa > Chordata > Mammalia > Perissodactyla > Rhinocerotidae > Diceros > Diceros bicornis. The sequence continues at coordinate 74,023,779 of NC_080745.1, forward strand.
TCTGCAACCACCCCCCAACCTTTTGTGTTTGATTTCCCAGAGATATTCCCCAAATTCCTATTTTGTTTCTTTCAGCACAGCAAGTTACCAAAACCAAATCACGAACAAATCTCTGAATATTATTAATTAAGGAGGAGTTTCCTTTGAACTAGAGTCTTTTTAACTGTGTTTCCCAAAGATTTCCTGTGCAGCTTCAAAAGGAGTTTGTGACCACTTTGATTAGGACTTTGTCTCAAGCCTTAATCGAGAGATGTGTGTTCTCAGAATATCCATCAGCATGAATGTTAGCAGTTATGTCCCCTTGCAAAAAAGCAACACAACCCCTCCTTGGGATCCACACTAATAAAATGATTTTCTTCATCACAGGTGAGAGTCAGCTGTTTCTCCAGCTCTGAGCCCTGTGGCAGGAAAACCTCTGGAAACCAAACAGGACTTTTCTGTTGTTACCTGGTTTGTTCTTAGGGCCATCCTGATATCGAACACACATGGACAAAATGCTGTCTGTTGCAACCAGATTCTTTATTGCACTATTATTTCAGCCATTCAGGGGTTTGGAGAAAGATATGTGGGGTGGTACGGCTAATGGAGACAGATGGCCAATGCAATTATCACTTGAAAAACAGGTTTGTCCCTCAAAAATGGCAACAGCAGTGGACTCTCAACAGCAGGTGAAATTTGAAAAAGGATTAGGAAAGGATTACCTAAGAGAAAAAGAACAGGTGTATCCAGGGTACTCCAGTTTATGGGGACTTCAGCGTTTGAATGACTCCCTCAAAATAGCCCCTTCACATTGCAGCTCCGTTTGTACCCATAGATTTTGGCAATGGTCAGTGTTGGTGAATTTTGGGTCATCTTAAAGAAGGGCAAAAGACAGAATGAATGCAGAGGTTTCCCTCTGTTCTTTGAAGGGAACCATAATTTAAAGGGAAGGGTATGTTGTACTTTTTAGCAAAACAGAGGTACATATGTACCTGAAGAGAAGGCAGGAACACACAACTCTCAAAGCTCCCCACTCTGCATGAACCCTGATGCTCCCATTCAGAACCCTAGGAATAGGTAGAAAAAGGATCTTAATTCTCGGAGGAGAGTGGCTATGGAGTTAAGGCCAATTTCTACAAGTGAGCTCATCACGGAGCGTTATGGATAGAAAAGACCATCTGCCCTGTCTCTGTTTTACAAATGAAGAAACAGCCCCGAGAGGTGCAATGACCTGCCTAAGATCTTGACCAGTTAGTGACAATTCACAACTGGAATTCAGGGAGTCGAGTGTCTTTTGTACAATCTAAGCCTTTCCTTTATGCAGTGAGTAATCTATCTCACAAGGCTTAGTCAAGGGCTCAAAGCCAGACAGGTGAGAACAAGGGGTCTGTCCAGCACAGGGACTCCTCTGGGAGTTCCTGGTTGTGCAGTACTGCAGCCCCACCCATATGATCTCCTTTTGCTGCCAAGCCATGGGAGAGGAAGATCTGCAGGGGGCATCTGGGAAAGGTAGCAGCAATGAAATAATAATACCTACTTATTGAATGCTTTGTCCATGCTTGGCACTGTGCTAAGCACTTTACAGGCATTATCTCATTTGATCCTCACAATAACCTTGTGAGGTTAAGTATAATTACCATTCCCATTTTGCAAATGAAAAACTGAGGTTTGGAGAAGTTGAGTAACTTGCCCAAGCTTATATACCTAAGTAAATGAGAGAAACAGAAGTTGAATTCATCTCTGCCTGGCTCCAAACTCCAAGCTTTTAACTTCTGTGTTGTATCACTTCTCAAAGGCAGACTATACTCTGAGCTTCCCAAGTCACAGTAGAAATTTGGGTGCCTGCTTAACTCAGATGCACAAAGGAAATGAAATTTGATATGTACTAGCTTAGCTGTTTTGGGTTGGAGGTGGTGGGGGGAGGATTGTTTTCTCTGGAGGGCACCAATCTCCCCAGAGATGGTACTGGACGCCCCTGTGTGGCCCTGAGGACACAAAGATGGTCGCACAGTCCATCTCCACTCTGACTCTGCTGCCTTGGTCACTGGAATATGGCCCAGTAGAGCTCCCCGAAGCAGAACCTTGGGTAGGTGAGGTTTGTCACATGGTTCCACCACTTCCTACTCGGGAGTTACCTAACCTGAGCCAAACCCAATTTCCCCTCCTTTGCCCTCCACGACGTTAGGTCCCCTCTACCAGTAATTCTCAAGCACTGCTACACGTAAGAATGACCTAGGAAGCTCTTTTAAATTACTGGTATCTGAACCTCATTTCCAGAGATTCTAATTTAATTGCACTAGGTTAAGCTCCCCAATTAAGGATGCCAGATAAAACACAGGATTCTCAGTTAAATGTAAATTTCAGATGAACAACAAATAATTTTTAGCATAAGTATGTCCCAAATACTGTGAGAGTCATATTTTATACTAAAACATTATTCTTTGTTTATCTGAAATTCAAATTTGACCGGGCATCTTATATTTTCATTACTAAATCTGGCAATCCTACCCCCAGGTTGTTCTAATGTACAAGCACACGCTAAGAACCTCTACCCTAAGTGATCAACAATCCTTCTAAATGCATTTACGTGTTGCCCTCAGCTTCACAACCTCTGGCCCAGGCAGTAAATATATGATTTTTCTTAGGGCCTTGTATGGCACGGTGTCTGTCCCCTAACTCAGCAGTGCAGCTAATTGTGTAAAGGGGAAAACAGACCATCAGAGATTAGCTTGGGCACCACTGGGAGATTGGTGATGTCTGATAAATAACACTGAAGGTGCTGCTTACTCCCTGAGTTGGCCCTATGCTGAGTTCCTAGCAATCAAACAATGTCTATTGCACAATTATTCTATGTAGGACGCTTGTTAGGCACTGCAGAAGATGCCATGGAAGCTCTGGATGAACTTACAGCTTGGGAAGAGAGAATCCAAGTTTCCTTTACTAGAGAAATTTTCGGTCTATAATCTAATGAGGATTTGGAACAAGCACACTTGTTATGCACATAAACCCAATTAGCAAGACCACATAAACTTACAACCGACGCCTGTGGCTGGACAGAACCAAATGAAGGTAAGTGGGTTATAAACAGGAAAAAGGAATGTTCTGCTGTGTCAGGCTGGGGACCAGGGAGTGCCCCAGCTCTACCACTTGCTGGCTGTGCCATTGGGGCAAGGCACTTATTTTTCCTCAGTTTCCATTTCTTCATCTGTAAAATGGGGGTGGTGATAATAGTTCATGGAGCGATTATGATGATGAAATAAAATTGTGCTTGGAGAACAGGGCCTGGAATATTATAAGCATTCTATGAATACTAGCTCTTATAGCATCTCTAAGACAATCTGGGAACACGTTACACATATGTCTAATGCACTCAGAAGTGTTCATATCCAAAGGATGTAAAATTAAAACTAACAAGATGAGAGGACATTTTCCTTAACATCAGTTCAGCCTAATATTTGATAGAGCCCAGTTCTTCCAAGACTTTGAAAAGTGAAGAGGAAAGGAAGAAGAATTTCCCAATTCTAGCCTCTGTGTTTGAGATTCTCTGCTCAATTTTACTTTGACAATGATGAAATTAAGTATCAAATTCTAAGGCAGAGTCTTGCAACTGTATGCCAACATGTTATTCTCATGTGCCTGCCTGTCTGGGATGGGTGTTTTTAGGGTGTAGTTATATGGAAATAGCCTCTGATTACGTTTCTGACTTTTCCAGGTAGGTTATAATTTCAGACAGTTGTTTTGACGTGACTCTTTGGCAGGCCACACATATCTGTGAGATCTTTGGAACTCTGTGAATTAGAATGACATATAGATTTTTTTAAAAATTTAATGATTGTGATACATAACGTAGCATGCCTTACTACTGTGGAAACATGCAAAGGGTCAGTTGATCGCAAACAAAAATTAATTGCCAAAGTAAGCAAGAAGAAAGAAAGGGAAACATGAAGGCAAACTCTTCCTTATTCTTTTATGACTATTTCTATGATGTGTAAGAGGATGTAACAGTCTCTCTGCATGAATCCCTATTATTCTGGCTCCAAGCTGGAGTTTACATTTTGTAAGACATGGGCATCAAGGGGCCTCTCTTTGTGTGCATGTGTGTGCCTATGTATATCAGCGTGCATACAACTGCTCCTGTGTCTACATGTACACCTGGGTAAGAAATAAATCCTTTGAGGATGGGGCTTTTGGCTCTTTGCTCACTGCCGTGTCTCTATACCTAGAACAAGCCTGACACAAGGAGACTATGTCTTCTGCTGGAATGAATTAATCTGTATGTTGAGTACGTGTTCATCCCTGATAAACATACCCACTTCAGTGCTCATCAACCTTTCACCCATGGGAACTGGGCTCTGGGTCAGGAAAGGGAGAGGGCAACTAGCAGGCCTCAGGTGGGAGAGATGGAAAAAAGGGGACGAGAAAACAGGCTTCAGAGGGGAGGAGCGGGGAGGTGGTGGGCACGTGTCCAGGCAGAAGGTCAGGAACTGAAAGCTACACCGTTCTGGGCTGCTTCTTTCCTGTAGATTTTGTATTGCCTCTACTCTAGGGGCTGCCTCCCAGATTATTGAGACCAGTGATTCACAGACTAGGGTCCTGGGCCCCACACCTCCTTGAATGGGGCTCCTCCAACTTTTTTGTTTGTTTGTTTTCAGAAAAAGAACCATGAGAAGCAGGCTTTTCCCAGAGATAAGGCAGATGAGGTGAACTAAAATGCCAATTTCTTTGCTTTTGGCTAGAATTTCACCAGCTCAGTGCGATGATAGTGGTTGTCTCATGCTGATCCAAAACCGCAACGGGCAGTGATGTCACAGTCTCTAATTAATGAGCATGAGGGAGATGAATTAATGATGCTTTTTGGAATGGGGAAGGGAGGTAGACTGTGTGCCAGTGAAACGTTCCCTTCATAGGTGAGGACACTGACGTTGCAGATAGCAAGATTATTTACCCAAAATTACACAGGAGCGCAGTGGAAGAGCTGGCCCAAAACTCTGGGCTTCTAACTCTTGCTCCCATCTCTTTGTCACTGTTTTTGTTTTCCCTAAAAATCCTCCAGTCCTCGTCTAGCTTAATACTATCCTGACATGTGCACCACACTTTACAGTTTCCACAGTTCCTTTAGATATATCCCTTCAGCAAGGCAAACATTATTCTTCCCACTTTGTAGTTGAGAATACTGAGGCTCTGAGAGGTAGGGCAACTTACACAAGTTTAGCCAGCTAATAACTGGGAGGAAGATCCTTTGCCACTTGCATACTACCTTTCCCTTCCATCTCCTGATGCCTGACATTTCACCATTAGAACTTCATTCCTTTAGCTTAAGGCATGGACCATCTTTAATTCTAAATGCCTCTGGGGAGGATCATATTTAAGCTAGTGTCAGTCATCGATACCTTAATGTACATCAATTTAGAATCTTTGCTGACTACATTTTTTAAAAAAATATGGAGACATTAGAGAAAGTAGAAGCCTGAAGGAATCCCCTAGAAGACATCCTGGAATGAGGCGATGTGAACAAAATAAGTTCCATGTGATTCCCACTTTGGTCTCAGGCCACTGCCTTCACTGCCTGGTGATTTTTGAAAATTCTCCATCAGAGGCATCTTATTACACAGGAGACCCAACTTGTCACCAGATATATAGACCAGCAAGGACAGGGGAAAGGGCGGCTGAGCCTCTGCACTCTTTGGGAAGGGAACCTCAACCATATGGCTCAGTGGGCTTCTGGCTTCTCCACAGAGACAGCATTTCAATATTTAAACTTTAATGTGAGTGACTCAGGAATAGTTTTGCAGATAACGTCAAATGCCTCTCCTTGCCACACTGCAGCAAGGAAGCCATGGAGGGCCAGCACCAAAGTTCCAACCAGGCAGGAAAGGGCATTCCTTCCTTTCACCTCCATGGCCTAAGCCCCTGTTTTGGGCCTGGCATGTTAGGTGCCAGGCGCTGGGGATGCCAGGGGAGGCGAGGCATGCTTGATGAACTCATAGTCTAATGAACCCTGTAAGTACTGGGTGTGGCATAGGGGAAGCCCAGGAGTTGGCTGAGACAGGAAGGGCCTGCCAGCCTCAGAGGTCCAGGAAAAGGGAGGGCAGAGTCCAGAAGAGCAGAGATAGTGTCCCAGGAACAGGTGACACCCAGGTGAGCTCCAATGTAGGGTGGAGGCTATTTATTCTCTGCCCATGTCTACACCCGCTGGTGAGTGGGTTGTTGGGTGTGGGGGCATGGGAAGTGGTTGAAAGAGGCCTGGTCAGCACTCTCAAGGCTGTGCCAGGAGCCAGCAGGAGAGGCAGTCCCACAGTGCTCCTTGTTCTTGCCCTTCTGCTTGTGTCGTAAGTCCCTAAACCTCTACTTCTGGGCTTTCCTTGGAGCCACTCCTCCCTTTTAATAGAGGAAGACAAGATGAAGGCTCCCAAAGAGACAAGGAGCCCTGAGCCACCTCCTCAGCTCATTGCCAGACGATCCCTTTCCAAAGGGAAAGGTGCCCAGGAAAAACTTGGCTAGGAAAGCTCTGGGGATTAGGATGCAAGTGACAATGGAGTGGACAGAAGATCTCTTGATGGTGTTTACCAAGCCTGAGTACAAACCACAGGTAAAAGAGCAGGGAAAAACCTGACCCAGCCGTGCCGGCAAGGTCCAAGGAAAAGCTAGATGTTACAGTGGTGGTGGACTTAGGCAGAAAGGGCTAGTGAGGGGAGAATGAATAACTGGGAAGAGCCAGGTTAGGGAGCCCAGGAGAGCCAAAATGGTCCAGGACTACAGGGAAGGGCATCCCATCGCATGCCGATGCAGGATGGGGAGATCTGGGGGAAACTCTCCTATCTCTGTCTCAGTAATTAACCAGCCTCTGTGCACCTGAAGCCATAATTATAGGCAAAACAACTCCTTTGATGTAAGAGTGTAGAATGTCTGGGGGGAAAGAGGGGCAAATAAAAGAGAGTGATCTTGCTTTAGTATGCAAACAAGATTGATGGAGAAACATTACCAAACAGGCAAATAGGCCAAACAAAGAAACAGATGATTGGGATAACAAGACTCAGGCTGAGCAGACACCCCAGATCTCTTGGGCCTTTGAGAGCATCGTGGCTGGCCTTGTTGGGCATTGCAAAAAGTCACTGCTTTTTTTCCAAAGAGTTCACATGTTCTTATCAGGCTGGCTGCCTTCTCATCCCCTACCTGTTCTCTGCAGAAATTCTCAGCAAGTTTCCAAAGAGGCCTGTTTATTTATGGAGTCAAAGCCCCGGAGAAAGTGAGGTGCAAAGGGTTTGAATGGCTCCTCCTGGGAAGCAAATCTAATCGGGAATGGAGCTGAGCTTGTAACCCAGCATCCTGGATGCCTGTCCCATGATATAACCTCTGAAACACAACTCTTTCTGTTGGGGCCAACTTTATTAGAGAAATCTGTTAATTGGGGGATGGTGGGGGAGGAGGGAGAAAGCAATATGATGCTAACATGATTTAACACTTGATGGGATCAGAAAAAAAAGAAGGGGATTTGAGCTTTAGCTTGGCACATTTGTTGTTCCACATATATGTTACCAAAATGAATATATGCAACTATACCATACGCGAGACTCTGGGGCACCATAGCACAGACTTTGCAAAACAAAAAGACATTTCTCCTGCCTCCACTGTGTTTTTTGTGGTGCCATTGTCTGATGCTAAGAACTCACATAATAACAAAAAACAATGCCCCTATGATGGGGGGAAAACTTGATTTGGCACTGGCAGTGGTGTTTTCCATGGGAATGATGGTGGGGGCTGTGGCTGACTGTGGGAATAGTGCAAATCAGCACTTTTTTGTAGATTTTTCTTCAAGTCATTGTTTATTTTGGCTTTGGTCAGACCCGTGGCCCAGCTTGAAGATTCCCACTGGGCTTTCTGCAGCTCACAGACCTATGAGAGATGCAACAGGGATAAATAAATAATTACAAAACACCCTACCCTTGCCCCTCTCTCATATGTGGGCTGTGCCTGTCTCAGTGGGTATGGATATACATACATGTAGGTCATAGTACTGCATATATGCATATTTGGCCCATGCTTCCATGGAGGAATTAAAGAGAGACCAAGGTTTCCTCCAAGATTAGTTGGTTCATGGTCTCAGTATCATCTTACTTTTGGGGCAAGGGAGGCCATGGCTGTTTCACATAAGCGCCAGTTTTTTGCAAAATGAAGTTGGATAAAACTTGTTTGAAACTGTACCTTCCTAAAGTCCTTAGATGTTTATAGACTTTTAAACATGAATAAGTCAGGTTGAGGTTCCAACAGGAACAAAAAATCAGTAGTTGTTCTGATATTAGAAGGTGAACTTTTATCTCATAGCTCTTAGGAGCTTCTACTCTGCCTTAGCCAAAGGATGCAGAGATCAACCAATCAAAATTTGTCACAAGACGGAAAATGAGCAGAGAGTATGTATAGTATGAATGTATAGTATGATTATATTATGGTTCAAAATGTGAATATATGGGGCCAGCCCGGTGGTGTAATAGCTAAGTTTGCGCTCTCCGCTTCAGCGGCCTGGGGTTGCCAGGCCCGGATACCGGGTGCGGGCCTACACACTGCTTATCAAGGCATGCTGTGGCAGGCATCCCACATATAAAGTGGAGGAAGATGGGCACAGACGTTAGCCCAGGGCCAATCTTCCTCAGCAAAAAGAGGAGAATTGGCAACAGATGTTAGCTCAGGGCTAATCTTCCTCACCAAAAAAAAAAAAAAGTGAATACATTTAAAATGCCCATTACTGATTTTTCCTGTCATATCAGCAGCAGATTATTATATTCTAAAAGTACGCAAGACTGTGTTGAAGGCTCTGTAAGGGTGTGTGCACTGTAAGTTTTACATAGTGAGTGTTTTACAAAGAAATGTACTTTCTCTCCTTTTTTCAAAAAGTTTCCATTTCCAGTAAGAATCTTCCTGACAAATGTGTATAAAGCTGCCTCTGAACAGGGTGGCTGGGTCGCACAACTCCAGGGGGCAGCATTCATTGTGTCTTCTATGTAAATGGTTCCTCTGGAGGAAAACTCCGAGTGGCCTCGCAAGGTGACAATATTTACATGGGTGTGTTGCAGAGATGTTTTCCAATGAAGTGCAGGAGATTCTTGTTTCCTGTAGCTTGTTCTTCCCTTAGATGCAAGTAGGGTACCCAGGCTCTTGTCTGGGTCTAGATTGGAAGAAAAAGGTCTTATTATGGGCTAGGCAGTGTGCTAACGGCAGATATGGTTTAATCAGCACAAGAATCCTTATCAGAGGTTTCACTCATGGGGAAACTTAGGCCAACAGAGGTTAGGCGACGTGCCCAAGCTCACATAGTCTGCATGCATCAGAGCTGGGACTTGAACCCTTCTCGATGGCACTCTTCAAAGACCCTCAACTATCCCCCTGACTCCCACCACAGGTCCCAGGCCTGGAAAGCTCCCATGGTTCCTGCGGACCCTGACTGGGTGACAGTAGCAGCAGTGAATACAATGTCAACTGGGGTAAGGGTCTTCAGAGCCAAAAGGTGGAGTTCAGGGAGGTGGAGGGGATCCTGGGCTGCCACTCTGCCTCGCTATCAAATAAAAGGGAGGCAAGGTGTGGAGGCACCCTAGTGTGAGCTTTGCACAGCTGGACCAAGGCTGGGAAGAGGAGTGTGGAGAGAGATGCTTACATCTCCTCCCCCTTCCTGGAAAATACCTTTGCATTTGAAGGGAGAAAGAAAGAGTGAGTAAATCTGTAACCGGGATTTGGCGGCCTGGGGATTTCATTGGGTCCATTGAAAGGCCGGTGCCTCACTCTGGTGCCTCTGTGAGGGTGTGTATGTGTGTGTGTGCGCGGGCGCGCGCGCGCAGGAGTGTGTGTACTGGGCGGAGGGAACTTCAGGTTACATGTGATTTTTTTTTTTGGATTAAATTTTTAAATTTAGGCTTTTATTTTTATTTTAAATTTTAAATGTAGGCTTTTATTTTTTTAAAAAGTCATAGCAGCTACCGTTTATTGTGGACTTACTGTGTGCCAGGCATTGTGCTGACTGCTTTATGAGGAATTATTTTTATGTGAAGAAAAAAAGAGCTTAGTAGTTTGTTTTTATGCAGGTGCACTCAGAGGCATGGAGTATTTTTTCCATTATGCTTAAAATACAGTGCTCTGCACTGTGGTAAGATTTGGGGGGAGGCGGGGAAGGGTGCGGGGACGGGCAGGGGGCGGTCCCTGCCTCGCTTGTCTCCACCTTTTATTTTGACCGGTCGGATGGCGACAGGCTCGCACTAGGACCCAGGCGTCAGAGCGCCTCCGTCGGTCCTGTAGGTTCATTCAATCTCCCATACACACAGACCCACTGCGAGACCGACACACACTCACACACACTCAAACACACAACTGCACGCAGCGAGGCTCGGGAAGTCAGGTCGCCTGCTCGCCTCGGCGCCTCCTCCGCTGCGGCCAGCCGCTCTCCCCTGGGGCCCTGAGCTCGGCCGGGCGGCGCAGCCCCAGAAGAGGACGAGCTCCGCGGACCCCCGTCCCCCCATGGGCAAACGCGGGCGGCCGCGCAAGGAGGCGCGCTGCGAGCGCGCGGGGCTGGCCCCCGCCGCGCCCCCGGCCGTGGCCGCGCCCCAGCCCCCGGCCCCGGCCGAGGAGCCCGCGGGGGCCAAGCTCAGGTGCCCCTTCTCGGACATTTTCAACACCAGCGAGAACTCGATGGAGAAGCACATCAACACTTTTCTGCAGAACGTGCAGATCCTGCTCGAGGCCGCCAGCTACCTGGAGCAGATCGAGAAAGAAAACAAAAGTAAGTTTGTTCCTCCTCGGCGCCCTGCTCTTTCTTCCTCGCCCACTTGGGCGACCCCTGTCGCCTGCTCGGCCCGCGCCCCCCTCCCCCCAACACACCCATCCAGCCCTCGGCAGTAAAGCCGATGACACCGGAGAAAGGACACGCACGCACAAAGCTGCTAAAGATGTAACAAAGACGAGAGGGGGGAAGAGGGGGGCCTGTCGGTGCGTCCGTCTGTCTGTCTCCCGGAGGCTGGGAGGACAGCCTGGCCGAGGAGCGGGGGAGTGTTGTTGTTTGCTGACAACTGAGCCGAGAGCTCATCTCTTCGAGGTCGCCTTTCTTCCTTTTTTTTTTTTTTCCGGAGCCTTCTCGGGCAGACAAGTGTTGTTTTTCTGTCGCTCGTTCCTGGGTGGGGTGGGGATTAGAAGCCGAAAGTTGGAAACCGTAGGCAGAGCTCAGCGGTTCCAGAAAGAAAACGCACAGACACACACGACAACAATAACAACCACCACCACCACCACCAAACAGCCCTCCGGCGTGGGCTCGGGCTGGCTCGACTATGTTTCTCTCTCCTGTCCACTTTGCTTTTTCCTCCCCTCTCGCAGCAGAACTGGGCTCAGGCCATCGCGTCCACGGATAAAGTCCCCCTGCGCCTCTGTTGCCCTGTGGTGCCACCGGCTCCCCCTCCCCCAGCCCCACCAAAGAAACAGGCCGGCAGGGCCAAGCAGCGCCAGCAGCTCGCCCCGGACCCGCCGTCCTGCGCCCGGGAAACTTGGCGAGGGGGACGCGGCTGGAAGGAAACTTTGGGATCTCGCAGGAAACAATAGTTGGGGAAGAAGGTGTGGGCTGTTGTGTATGGTTTCTTTATTTTCCGCGAGAAGGCTCCCGAGTAAGCGCTCAGGGCGAGGAAGGCAGACGCCTTCCTGGTCGATTTCTGTCGCCTGCTCCCCCACCCACCCCGATTCAGGTGGAGAGTGATGCGTTGTGTGTATGTGTATGTTGGGGTGTGGGGGTGCTGGGAGCCCCACCCCGGCCTGCCCTCCTTTTTGTATTTGTTTGTTTCATTTTTGCCCCTGCCAGCTGGGTCCCCTAGTCCTCCCCAGGCAGTCGACTCAGCGCCCTAACGGGGGCACGCGTGTGCGGTGTCTCCAGCACGGTCCTCACAAATAATAGCAATAATAGCTGCGAGAAGGGGGAAGGGGCCGAGGCAGATAGACTAACAAACTGGAGAAAACAAGGCTGTTTAATCTGTCCGAACAAGTAGGAAGATCAATGAGACGAGAGAGGAAAAAAATGGTCCGATTGCAACGTGTCAGATCTTGCAACCTCCTCTGCCCCAAAACACAACAACCCTCCAACACAAAAACACCTTAGCTGACCGACACCCCAGGCCTCCAGGGTTAAAGTAACAGAGTGTTGGCAGCGCAATTGTGCAGAAGCTCTAAGGCAAAAACAAGGATTTGTGTTGGGAGGTCGGTGGCGCGTTCTTTTCTTTCTCTTCTCTCCCGTTTGCTCGGAGTGCCTGGGTTACGAGAAAGGCGCATCGCCAGCCATGTAGCCGAATCAGTTCGCGATTATTCATGGGGGTGGGGGAGGGGGGGAAGTGTGCATTGGTCGGGAGGGTAGTTTCTGAAAAGCCAGAGACGGTGGGGAGCTGGGTGAAAACATGGTTTTGTTTGGTGTGTTTGCTTTTGTTGGAGGGGGAGGGGCGCGATTTCTGTAGCTAACCCCCGCCCGGGTCACCGGTTCTCCGGAGTCTGTCCCTTGGCGCCGGGTCTGGAGGGGGGTGCACTCAAAGAGGGCACCTTGGCAGTGTGTGGCAAACCTGGTGTACCCTCCCCCCCCCGCGCGAGGTGTACTAAGGAGGCGGCTGGAGCTTCCACCGCGTCCCGCCCCCCCTTCGCACCCTCAGACAATCGGAGACCTCCCTCCGCCCCCGGCCGCCCTGGCCGCCGCCACCTCCTTGTTTACCCCGTGCCGGGGCTCCGGCGTGGCCACCAGTCACGTAAGCAGAGGGCCGGGCGCGCCGGGCCGGGCTGTCCCCGCACGGGGCGGGCCAGCGACGCCAAGCCCGGCTCCCGAGGCTGAGGAAGCCAAGGGGCTTCCTCCCGGTTCCTCTCCCGCGGCGTCCGCGCTGCCAGCCCGCCAGCCCCCGAGAGGGGCTCGGGAACCTCAGCGCCCCAGTCAAAGTCAACTTCGTGTGCGTAATCGACCCCACGGCCCCGCTGCCCCCCCCTCCGGCCGGCTCCCCGCGGGAGTATTTTTAGCTCTCTTGCCTCTTTTCGCCGCCGCTGTTTGGCTCTGCATGACGTGATGCCAACGGCCCCCAGATTTCCCCGAGAGCGTGGGGCGCTGCGCCGTGCCCAGCTTGGCTGCGGGGACCTCGCTCCAGGCCCTCGCCCCCTCCCCAACTGCTCACGCGGGCGAGGTCACTTCCAACAACCAGGGGCGACCATCCACGGGGCCCTCTATTATCCCCCCTACAAACAGGAGCGGCCCACGGGGCTACTGTATCCTCCCCACTCTCGCCACCCCACGCCCCCGCCCGGTCTGGGTCTCCCGGTACGGAAAACGACGGGCCCTACATCTCCCTCATTTGATTGGGGGCGCTCGCCGTTGTTTTCTGCTGGCTGCACACAATGCTCGCGCGTCACGGCGGTCCGCGTGTGCACAGCAATAACGCGAGTCGGGGGGCGGGTCGTGCGTGCGCCGGGCTCGGGCACTGCGGGTCGCTCCGCGCGCGCGGGGCTTGTTTTGCTTCAGAGCCCCGCTTTCCGAAACGCTTACATCATTCAGCAGTTGGGGGAGGGATGGGTATCTGGGAGTTCCGATAGGATTCCAGCATTTCCCAGGTCCCTGGTTTTGGGAAGGAAGCAGGGACCCTAGCGTTTTAATTATTATCGTGATGGGGGGGGGACTCAAGTTTTGTTTGTTGGGCAAGTTTATTGTTTTTTGGGGTTTTTTTAGGTCACTACTGCAAAGGGCATTGCTGGCCGGCTCAGGTGCACAACCTCCCCGCCTTCATTTCAGCCAGTTCCCCAGTAATCACTTGATCTCAGTTTCTCCGCCTCCTCCTCTTCCCCCTCCCAGCTAGAGACACATGGTTTCCACATGGAGACAAACTTCTTTCCTCTGACTGGACTTGACCTAGCTGCGTTGTTCAGCCAATCGGCAGCTTCAGCTTCCTCTGACGTCACGCGTTGCTGAGGCCACAGACTGGGGGGTGGGGCCAGGAGGGAAGCCAGGAAATATCTGGGAGCTGTAGTGTGGCCAGCCGGTACAATCCCTTCTTAAAGGGACGCTCTTCTCCCGGGAGACCGGTGTCGAGTCTTGATTCTCCATTTCGGGTTCTGTGAGACCTTACCGAAATGCACCGATAGACCCTAGTCACGAGTTCACACTTCCGTTTTTACTGTTGTTTGCAAAGTACTTACTTGGCAGGAGCTTGCCTTATTTTCCATTGTCGCCAGAACTGCTTTTCTTTGCCTCATTGAGGTTTCCTTACTGGGAGTGCTCACCAAATTGTGGCCACAGTGCTGAATTATTCCCAGTAGATATGGTGGCTTTTCTTGGGGGGGAGAGGTTTCAAATTAAGTCACCCAGGATTGACTATCTGCTCTGTGCAAAGCAAGGATTCCCTAGGATATGCAGGTACATTCTACTGAAGTTCCATCCGATGTGATTCCCTAAGAATCTCAAACTAAAGGACTCCAGAAATATTAATCATGGAGACTGTGACCCTGTTATCACAAATTCAGAAATTATATATAAATAACCTCTGGCATCATCACCTATATCCATTTGGGATCCCGTGGAGGGGTGGCAATTTAGGACTGACTGATAATTAGAAAATACTTTGTTTTGAAAAGGTTAAAACTGAAAGGGAAAAAGAAAGAGATTCACAAAGGCGTGTTATGTGCATAAAAGCTGTTTGGCAGGCAAGTGGGAGCTACTGTAACAGGTGAGGTTTTGAGGACAGAAATGGGCTTCCCAATGTCTGGGCGAAGAGGTTGTGGGGGCAATACTTAAGATGGAGAAGAATGATTAAATGGGAGTAGAAGTCATGGGTTGCTCTCTGGAGTGGATTACCTAGGTTTGAGGGCAATGTGCTTTCCTGGGGGCATGGACAGGCCAACTAGCATCCTCTTCCTCCTAATGGAGGAAGCGGCTGATGTGTGGTGTCATTTGGCCCCACCCTGCCTTCCTCACTTAATCTCCTCTGCTCCGGTCCACCAGGTCTACCAGCAAACTGGCTTTACAGTCATGCTTCTGTGCTTGACTCAGACTCTTCCTTCTGTCTAGAATGCCCTCATTCTCTTACTCCCCTGGGGTTATCTGCATCTTACCCACCCTTCCAGACCTAAGTCAGTTCCCACCTCTTCCCCCTGGCTATTTCTTAGGGTAGTTAAGAGAATGAAAGCTGTCCGGTCACCCAGAGCAGGGCCCAAATTCCTCCTTCGCTGCTTGCTGGCTGTGTGATCTTGGGCACAAGTTACCTAACCTCTCTGAGGTTCCATTTCTTTTTTGTAAAATGGAGATAACAATAGCACCACCAGCCTCACATCATTGCTGCACAACTAAATGAGGCACTCCATTTAAACATTTAAAGTACTTGGAATATAATAGGTGCTTAATAAATAGTCACTTCTCTGAGCTTTGATAATCAGCACCACACAATTCTCTACTTGCTTCCTGTGCATTAGCTTTATTCTCACAGTGAGATGATTAGCATCTTAAGGGAAAAGATCACCTACAGTATTTCAGTATATGTTACTGTTGCATCTAGCATACCACATACATACATACATACATACGTACATACATACATATGTACATACATACGTACACACATACATACATACACATACATATAGTAGACACTTAATATACATTCTTTGGTTGGATTTGTCATTTATTGGCTATGGCACAGTGATCAGGTTTGAAGGCCAAGGGACACATGACAGACTTTCTGAAGACTTGGAGAAGAGTTGGAAATACTGATCTCTTCCAACGGGGGAGGATACCTCCCATAATCAACAAAGACTGCTCTTGCACTGTAAAGACCAAGGCCTGTAAGGAGATGGTAGGTCAGGACTGGAGAGCTGAAAACGCCTACTCTCATCAGCTGTGACCCTGAAAACGAAACAGTTACTGGCTTAGAAAGCAGGGGACTAGGGTGACTTATGCTAAAATTGAGGGCTTTGATGGCAACTAATGTTCAAAAAGGTCACATTTCTGCATAGCAGGCATCTTATGGTTCATTCAGTCAGTCCACAGATATGTATCGAGCATCTACTATATGCAGTTACTTTTTTCTGAAAACTCTGTAGGTTGATTTGTGGTGGGAGTGGAGCAGGGTATTTGTTTTTGGTGGAGTTATATAAAGAGCATTCTTAAATCAGGCTCCTATTTCCTCTGCACCCTAAATTATGTTTCCCAGATTCAACTTTTTTTCCCAGTTTTAAATATGATCTCTGCCCACTGGTAAATGCCAGAAGTAAACTTTTGAGGATATTGTTGTGGATCTCAGCGTCCCAAGGCTCCCAGGGACTAGGTACCCTTTGGAGAGGACCCAGGGAAAGGGGGCAGGGCCTTAGGAAGTTGGAGAAGCTGAATTGAGCCAGTCCTGATTTGGGAGGAAAAAAGAGGCTCCATCAGTTCCCAGGCAAAAACAATAGCTGCTCATCTACCTTCCTTCTCTGACCAAAACACTGTCCCTCTGACACACCCAGACATGGGGATTTTCATCTGAGGATGGCTGGGCAAAAGTCTGGAGGTAAATCTGAAGGAAATGAAGAGGGTGCCAGCATGTAACAGCAGCACCTAATTGCATTGCATAGTATCAATACTGACTACCATTTATTGAGCACTGACTCTACACCGAGTATGGGGCTAAACATGCATTACCTCTTCCAACCTTCACAACAACCCCATGATGTGTGCAATTTTATTACACCCATTTTATGGAGGGGATAACCGAGGAGCAGGGATGCTGGGTAACTAACCCAAAGGTCACGTGGTTAGTAAGTGGCAGAGCTGAGTTTTGAACTTAGGCCTCTGATTCCAGAATGACCCTGCGGTCTTAAGCCTATAATACGTGTGTATGAATTTTACAGCCAAGGAACAAAGTCCAGAGAGGTGAAATGACTTGCTCAAGGTCACCCAGCAACCTGAAACAGAGCCCGTATTGGAAACACCCTGTCGATTGTCCAAGGTCTTCCTGCACACACCCTGCTTAGAAAAGGTTTAGAAGTGAGGCTGGAGACAGAATAGCCACCCAGAGACGTTTTTTTTGTTTTTCGGAGTTGTTCAACTCTTCTGGCCCTAACTCAAGTTTAGGCTCCTAGGAAACACCACCCTCCTCCTGCTGCCTTTCCCAAGTCTGTCCTCTGGGCATAGTATAGGACTTGGGGCTGTTGCTATGGTACTGGGACCAACAGCAGGTTCATCAAAAGCTGGGTCTTTTGCCTTTTAAAAAAAAGCCCAGCCCTGCAGAAACAAATTGCCACAAAGATTTGCATCAGTCATTGTGGCTTGTTCTGTTTTAGATCCCCCCTGACTCTCTACCCCACCCCCTCCTCCCTACCACCACCACTTTCTATAAATACAGTTAGATAAATATTGATTTAAACTGGGTTTCTTGGAGGAGAAGCACATGGTTGCCCTGGCCTCGTCTTCACTTAGATACCACCAGTATGCCAGGCCTGAAACACCTAACCCCCAACAGCTCTGGCTTCCAAATGACCCGTTTTGGGGAGGTGAGTTGTGGTTTGTGGCTTTTGAATTGAAAAAGAGAGAGAGACAGAGGGAGAGAGAGAGAGAGAAGTAAAAAAGCAACAACCCAGCAAGAAATGGAGAATCTTCTTGCAGAATGTAGAAAGCAATTTTCAGCAGGCAGAAATGGGGGGAGTTTTATTGCAATCTGGCCTTCTGAACCATTCTCTTCTCTTTCCCATTCTGCCTTCCACTCCATTTTGGGTTTTGTTTTTTAAAGTAGGCAGCTGGGAAGACAGAGGGTTAGGGCCAGAAGGAGCCCCAGAGGTCACCAAGTATCCATCATCCTCATTATACAGATGGGGAGGCTGAAGCTCAGAGAGGGACAGTGGCTTGCCCAAGATGACGCAGCAGAGGCAGAACCAGGTCCTTCTGGGCTGTGTTCCCTGCTGCCTGACATGAGAATGGGTCCCAGGCAGAGCCCCAAACTGGGCTTTTGTTTTACAGGTCAGGTGCTCATCAAGTCAGCAGTTCTCAAACCTGGTTTACTGATCCTAGGGTGTGTCCGGTTATTGCAAAGGTCATTGCAACATTCTCAATAGTCTTTCAAAATGAAGCTAATTTGAATTTGTATGTAGAAAAAATATTTTCTTTTACATTTTCGGGGGAAGTGGGAGGAGCCTAAAGGCGGTGACAGTGACAGGCTGGCTACCTAAGCCTTAACTGAGGAGGAGGAATTCAAGTCTTCCAGAAGGGGCCTCCTTCTGGGAGTGGAGGGTGACGCTCTGGGCTCACACTGGAGAGAGAGAGAGAGACAGACAGAGACAGAGAGACAGAGAAAGACAGAGAGAGCCTTCAATTCCCCAGGGACAGACACTTGCTCTCTGGCTCTTCTGCTAAACTAAAGGGAAGTAATTGTCTCTGATATCATTGCCCCTGAGTGGCCTGGCTGGAGGTGTTAAAGCTGTCAACAGCTGACTTGATCTCTCTGACCAAAAATAATGGGCATTTGCCACCACCCTCCCGAGCTGGAGGCTCCTTCTTTGCTTCCTCATCTTGGCAGAATGCTGTGCTGGGCCCCTTGCTTGTGAAATATTTTGAAAGTTCAGGTGACCCTTGCTTTGAGCAATAAATCTCCAGGAAATATATGTAAATAGGATCCCTTTTTTAAAAATTTAGAGAAACTCTCTTTAAAAGGCCTTTGTGGCAAATACTTGTTATAAAATGCAGAATTATGTTGCATGCCAGGAATTCTCCCTAAATTTGTTCTGTGACTTTGTTCATTCATCCATTCATTAAGCTGGTATTTAAGGAGCACATACTACTTTATGTCAGGCACTGTGTGAGGCCCTGGAGGTACAGTCCCTGCCCTCATGGAGTGTATACTCTATTCCAGTGCCAGGTTTTAGAAATTCACTTGTCTTAAAGTGAACTCCAACAATGTGGGATTGCAACTGACTTGGGCTTTGTGTCTTTGGTTCTAGCCATCACTACAGATAGAACAAAAATTTATCTTGGGCTTTCAAAGGAGTAGTAGTCCCTCCCCCCCACCCCCATATCCGCCCCCCTCCCCATTTAAAATCCTTTGTGTTTGTCCTTGAAATTTTTACAGATCTAACATTTTTCTCCTTACTGCCTGAGCTTAGGAAACCAAGTACCGTATAAGCAGCCTTGTAAATAAACACATTCCACTCTCGGTTCTTTACAGATTGGGGCATTCTGGACTTGGAGGATTGTCCACACCAGTGTTCCTACCAAGCCTGCTCTCCCATACAACGTGCCCTTGGCCACATACCTCTAATATCCAACTCCAGCGTCTGCTAAGGAAATTCAAACACAGCAAAGTTAGATAAACACAGTGTCCTGAGGGAAAGGGAGATTGGGAAATTCAAACTAAAGCCAATAAAAGGGGATTTGGATTACCTACTGTTTGAGATATTTTACTCTGTATCTTTATTGCTATTAGCAAGGATACTTGAATAAAGATGATTTTGGACTATTTTAATAGTGTTGTATTAAAATGGAGGGCATGCCCAGGGCTGCTCTGTTTCTGGCCGTGGGTGGCAAGTGGGACCTCATATGGCTTTTGGTTTTATTGTTACAGGGGCCCAGAACTATATTGTGGCGTCCCTGTTTTATCTCCCTCTTACCTCCACCACACCTGACCGTCCCTACCATGTTTCTTGACTCGCAAGACTCTGAGTGCCTTGCATACAACTTCCTTTCATTCTTTACACCAGCTGTAAAATTTAGCTCAATTCAACAAATAGTTTCTAAAACCTGCCAGGAGGCAAGCACTGTGCTTGTTGCTTCCAGAGTGCATGTGTATGTGTGGTCTCCAGTTCTAGTTCTATATTCCAGTGCAAATGATAGACAAATAGAGACCAACGAATAATTCTTGTCTGTCTCCTGGGAGTCTGATAACCTGTCCCCAAGGGAGCTGCTGACAAATGCAATGTCTTCTCTGTTTTCCAAAAGAATAGTGATAATGGCCTCCTTTTACTGAGCAGTTACTATATGCCAGCACAATGCTAAGTGCTTTATAGTAAATCATCACAACCATCCAATAGGAGGGGGCTAATATTATCCTCATTTTATAGATGAGGAAAACCTTGGCCTTAGCAAGGCTGACTAACTTTCCCAAGGCCACATGCTAACAAAGAGTAGAGCTGAGACTCAAACCCAGGTTTTTCTCTCTTCCTAGGAGACCTCTGGGCCCTGGGAGGAGCCTCAGGGAGCAGGAGGCAATGGAATCTGGAATATTTGAAGTCCAGGCTGAGGGTCCCCTTGGGGATGCCTCCCTGGAGTGACTTCCTTTACTTCCCATTCATCCGAGGGCAGAGAGCTAAGGCAGCCAAAACCTTCCAGGGCTCTTTGGATGTTGACATTGAAGCCAGATAAAGCCCTTTTTCTGGAGGGCAATGGTCTAGGGTGTTGCTACTTAGACGTGCAGTACCACCTTGCGCAGCACCCCCTGGGGAACTCACCCAACCAGTAGGGCTCCTGTGACTCTGCATGCTAGGGTGTCGGGGGTGTGAATCCACACCCTGTCAGGATGTACTAGGTTTCCTGAAGGTGCCCAAGCTTGTAGGGCAACTGGTCTGGCCTATGCTTGGAGCCAAGGGCTTTTGCCAGAGACGCCAGAGGAGAGAGGCAAGTGTGAGCCGCAGAGACAAGCTGTAGGCCCTGGCTGCCACCATGACAGCGTGGGCCAGCTGGTTCCGGTCAAACGGCGTAGGTCCAACCTCTTCCTCTCCTCAATCGAGATCTAGGAAACAAGAGTGAGCTTAAATATAACTGGGTTCATGTCACTTACTCGTTTAAAGCCTTTCAATAGTTTCTTTCCTGTCTCACTTAGAATAAAATCCAAATTCTTTGCATGGCCTTCACCCTGACCGTTTAGAGTGAGTACAGTCCAAAGATGGTCAGCCTTGGCATCTGCTGGGAACTTGTCAGAAATGGGACTCCCAGGCCCCATCCCAGTCCTGCTGAATCAGAATCTGCATTTTACCCCAATTCCCAGGTGATTTGTGTGCTCATTAATGGTTGAGAGGCTGGCCTAGACAGCTCTTGTGATTTCCCTGATCCCTCCACCCACCTAAAGCTACTCCCTCCCCATCTACCATTTATCCTTATCCTACTTATCACAATTTACAGTGGTTTTACTTGCTTGTCATCAGTCTGTCAGGCTAGAACAGAAGCACCTTGAGGACAGGGACCATAAGTAGTTTTGTTCATTATTCTATGTTCAGCATCTAGCTTAGTGCCCAGCACGTAATAGAGGCTTAAGGAATATTTGTTGAATGAATGATGAGTTCTCTGCCTTTAACCTTCTGACCTGGTGTTTCTCAACAAGGGAGCTATTGGTGAGACAGTTCTTCTTGTGCAGATTAGTCCAGGATACTGCAGGATTTAACCTCCTTGGTTCCCACTCACTAAATGCCATCAGAACCCCCCAGTCATTGTGACGCTCAAGACGCTCCTACACATTTCTAAAACCTCTTAGGGAATGGTGTTACCCCTGGTTGAGACCATTGCCCTAACCAATTTCGTTTGACCTTGTCAGATTGAACATATCCTGATGTATGCTCTGGGGTCCAAGAGTTAGAAAATCCAGGTTTGAATCTGTTCATGACCTATGTGACCTTGGGCAAATCACTTAACCTCTCTTGGCCTCGTCTGTGAAACAGGAATCTCAGAGGTGTGCTGAGGATTAAATGAACTGACTGTACGGGCAGCAACGTGCAAATAGTTGGCTCTCATTACTACATGGCAGCTAGTAGGCAAATGGAGGCAAATAGAAAATCCCAGAATCCTAGAATCAGAACGGTGGAACTGGAAGAGATGGCAAGATCACCGACATCCTTGGGTGGGCAAGGGCCTGGTGTTTTTATTCTAAATGTTGCACCTGAGGCTGAGAACTCAGCCACAAGGCAGCAGAGCTGGGTGTGTGACTTAGTGTCTAGGGCCTGGCTGGGCCTACGAGTGACCTCCACAAGTTTCTGCTGCCTGGAAGGGAGTGGTGATGCCAAGGGGTGGGGGCAGGGCAACCCTAGGCAGGCTCCTGGCAGGGGAGGCAGGGTTACCCAGGGCTATGGCAAGAAGGTGGGGCATCCTCTTAGCAGCAGAGGAAGGCCTCTGGCAATCTTTTTTTTAAGGTTTTAAAATCCAGTTGCATCTAACTTTGAAAGAACAGGTCATTGCATCCAAAACCTGATATATAATAAAAAATTATAGTATATTCTTGCTTTTGAATGTACATGCAAACATTAGAAACAAAACGTTAGCTCATGGAATGAGCAGTGTTTCAAAATAATAACGTACTGTGGCTGACCAGGCTATATGCCAGAGATGGCTGAAAGTCATGAAATCTACTGGTATAAATGATTATAACCGTAAATTAAGGGCGAATACTGTATGACTACAGCAACAAACGATAAAATGTCATTTGAAAAAAAGTATTCAGGAGGCCTTGCTAATGAGGGAAACGACTTCCATACAACACAGATTATTTACCTGTGGTGGTCTTTTAATTGAAGTTGTGCAGTGAGGTTGGGTCCATGGCTTGTGGTCATCACCAGAGCAGAGGAGTTGATTCTGAGGCCAACCTTTACTTAAGGAAGAATGAACTTTGAACCGAAAACAAATGCAGGCTTTAGATCCCTTTGGAATGTAACTTGATCTTGATATTTAAAGGATTGGGGCTCCACAGATTTAAAAGACAAGAAAACTTACTCCACTTCATTTATTTATTTATTTTTTTAAAACACAAATCAAACAGAAAGAGAATTATGGAGATGGTTAGAGAGCACAAGACGTGAGTCTGTAGGCCTGAGTCCTAACCCTTGCTCCATCAGTTTGATAGATAGCTGTGTGGCCTTGGCCCATAGGCTTGTGTCTCTGAGCCTCAGTTTTCTCATCTGAAAAATGGAGACTGGATTGAGGAATCAGCTTAATGACATAAACTTCTATGAAATAAACCATGAAATGTTATTTGGGGGAACATTCACTTGGTATGGCCCTAGCAAAATCCTCCCAAATACCTTATCAGTTGCACTCCCAAGTGGGGTGCTCCAGAGTAAGCAAGCCTCTTAGAGGTGCGTGTTAATTGAGTCCTGCAATGCAGATTTCTTGTTGGATTCAAGTTATGCAAAAAAGAAGGAAAAGAACATTCGAATTTAACACATCCATTATAATCACCGAAATAGGCTGCTGTAATAAGGGCTATTTAATAAAATGTAAGAAGCCCTTTTCTAAGGGGGAAGAGAGAGGCTAGGATGGAAGTCAAGTGCAGCTGTTTGAACCTCTGCCAGTGGCCTGATCTCACCAGAAAACTGAAGTTAAAAAACAACAAACTTCCAGATTCAGCCGTCTCAGATTAACACTGCCGTTCCCTCCCACCCCCATGTTCTTTCTTTCCCTTTCTCCCCAGCTCAGGCACCTGAGTCGCTTGGTGCTTTTCCATGTGGTTGGGATGTCAGCCGGCAGCCGGCAGCCCGGGCGACTGGAGCCCTGGGAGGCGGCGGCTACCTCTGGGTTTAGCATTACGTCATCCCTTCTAGACCCAAATTTATCTCGGCTGCACACAGACCCGCAGCTCTGAGCTGCCGCTGACTTGAGAGAGCTTACGCATGAAGTTAGGCGAGGCTGACTCACTGGGCAGAGGGAAACGTTTTCTGCTGCTCCTCACGTTTCTGGGCTCTGCAGGGAGACATGGGGAGGAGGTTGCTGTTGTCATTTTGGGGTGGGGGATGGAAAGATGTGTAAGTGCTATGGTTCTCATTTAGGAGCTCAGGACTCACCCTCCCCAGCCCCCAACCTTGATTATTTGAAAACCCTCATCCTTAGAAATGCAGAAAACAGTGCCCTGCACGGTAGGCACTTTGCAGTTTCAGGGAAGTTCTCTTAAGCACCAGGTGTCACCAACACAGTGACTTTGGACTTGTAACTTAACCTTGTGGTCCCTTCCCCTCTTTCCATCTCTCCTGTCTGCAGAGAAGATATAACCCGGACCAGCCTCCTCCATTGTTCATGAATCTGCAATAAATCATTTGAAAATTTGCATTGAGTAAACCATGCAGGGAAAGGACCCTAAGAATCAAGAGCTTTGCCTGCTTCCTCCAGAAGGCAGATTATCCCCATCCGGGCTGTGTTATAGGCCTTGGGGACTCTAGGGGACTTTTTTGATCTTTAAATGAGACTCCTCTGAGAGAGAAACTTTAGGGAGAGGACAGAACCAGAGACTATGGGTCAGATTCCAGGTTCTTTTGTCAGTAGACTTTGGAAGCCTTGCTTTTCCTCAGTTTCCCCATCTGCATTTGTAGTGCAAACTGGATTCATCTGAGCAAAAGAAAGGCCATGGCTGCCTCTGGGTTCCTCTAGGCAGGGACTGGTGCTGAGGGATGGTTTGTGGGTAGCATCACTCTCCCAAGGCTGGAGCCCCAAGCTTTGTGCTGCGGGAGGCCCTTGTGGCCAACATCCATGCAGAACTCTGGGAGTCAGCCAGAGGGAGGAGAACCTTCAATTGCTGAGCACCTTCAATCGCTGTTAGAAAAGGCTGGATATTTCTGTATATACACCAGCCCCTTAACGCTGCCAACTGCCTACCATCACCATCATCTCTCCTCTTCTTCAACATATGCAGGTGGCCTTTTGGTGACTCTTGCCCTACTTTCCCTCTCCTCATCTCCCTCTTGGCCATGGCTCTAAAAGAAAGGCTGGTTAATTCATCTGGAGGTCACTGTAAAACGCCAGGCACATGCACCAAGCATCCTGCTTTCTCTTAGCAATCCCACTTGCGCTTATGATCTATGGATTTAAACTTATCTTGAACCCATGACTTTTTTCTTGATTGCATGTCACATGGTTTACCTCCCATTGGGTAGACTTTTATTTGTTATAAAACTACCTCTTTTAAGTTCCTGGGGTAGCCTTTAGCAATTTGGGATCTAAAGCTTTAAGGGATTCTGCAAGTGGTAGAATCTAGCTTTCAACCTAATAATTTCTACCGTCAACTAACAGATGTTCTGAATGAATAGGTATTTTCTTTTATGTAATTCCACTTCCCCTACCCAATATGTCTCTTATTGAGGGTGGAGGGTTGTTGTTACCAACACCCAACAGGAAAGCCCAGATCTAAAATATCCTAGCCAACAGCTGAAAAAGCACAGTCTCTGTTTCAAAGGCTTTACAAAAAATTAATTCTCCTGTGGCTGTGAACACCTCTCATTTTGGGTCTCCCTGCAGTTGATGGACCATCTATTTTGTTCTTCAATGTGGTGCCAAGTGTAATATTTAAAAGGGCTGGCAGAATTCAGCTTTTGACCTCATTGGAAATCTTGTTCACCTTGAAAAAAAGAAACAAAAAGGGAGAGGGTGTTAAAATGCAGCATGAAGCCCACGACATATTTGAGAATAAGATTTCCATCCTGAGATGGTATTTTCTGCAGTTGCCACTGGAATGACCACAGAGAAGGGGAAATTCTCCCCTCACCAAGAGCTTCCTGTTATTTTGGATGTCCACCAGCAGGTTGAAATAATTAGGGTGGGAAAAGTTATGGATGTTTACGCAATTCCCAGCTTGCTCTTAGATCATTCAACAGTTACGACGCTCTTGCCCTTCCTCTCCCTAGACCATTCTTAACTGGGGGTGACTTTGTGCCCCAGGAGACATTTGGCAATGTCTGGAGATGTTCTTGGTTGTCACACCTGAAGGTTGGTGGTGTGCTACTGGCATCTGGTGGGTAGAGGCCAGGACTGCTGCTGAACATCCTACAATGCACAGGTACCCCCCTCCCCAAGTAGGAATTATTCACCCAAAATGTCAATAATGCTGAGGTTGAGAAACTCTGGTCTAAACTTTGAGGACTTGCTAGATTGAGGACTTGGAAAGATAGTGGTGTTGAGTGTAGCTATTGGCAGTCTTTTAATGTGGGCCCTGCTCTCTTTAGTTGCTGCTTTCAGTTTCCTCTCTATGGAGGAGAATATGAGGAAACAATCATCATAGCTTCCAGTTATTGAGTGTCATGTACTAAGTGCTGGAATTATTTTATTTAATTTTCATAATAAGCCCTACTGACTATACACTCCTTGAGAGCAGGATCCATGTCTGTTTCTCTCATTAGGTACAGGTTATGTCTAGTACAGTGTCTGGCACATGGCAGGCCCTCAATGTTTGGATAAATGGAGTAATTATATCCATTTTATACACGAGGTAAATGAGGCCTGAAGAGTCCACACAGCTAGTGTAAGTAACAGAGTCAGGATTTGAACGGAACCTTGTGTGACTCCAGCACCAAATCACTTACTCACTGAATTAGATCCTTTACTTGCAGCACCAGAAAGGTTTGCTAGCCTCTAAAATCACTAGTGAGGGGCTGAGGGAGGAGAAAGGAGTTTTAAAAAATAAGATTTAAAAAAACCTACTTCTGTGTGGAAACTGAGATGGAAGAAATGCCTATGGAAGCCCTCTCTGGCTCTGATGGGATCATCCCTTGTTTCTGAACAGTGATCGGCTTTTCAAGTGTTTCTACGTATGCTGTCCGAACAGCGCATTTTGCAGATAGGGAAACTGAGGCACAGAAGGTAAACGAGAAAGTAGTAGTAGATAGAGGAGTGGAACCTGGCACTTCGGATAAAGAATGCTCCAGCTCCTGGGCACCCGCCGGGAGCCGCTGAGAAAAGGACTTCCCGGGAGTAGATTTACAGCTCGCGGGACTACATCTCCCAGCGGCCATTGCGGAATTCGGCCGACTGCAGGCCAACTGAGGCGGCGTGCGTACTACGACTCCCGGCATGCAGTGGGGGGGAGGCAGGACTACATTTCCCAGGAGGCAGAGGAAGGGGCGGGAGGGGGCGGGCCGCGACGCTGCTCCCGCCCCTCCCCCGTGCTCGCGCTGAGAGGTAAACAAACCGCGCGCGGGCTGCCGGCGGCGCGGTGCGGCGGGGGAGGCGGAGAACGCGCCTCGCCGGGGCCGGGCTGGCCGTCCCGCCCGGACGCCCGGACGCCGCACATCGCACATGTCCCGGGGCGGCGCCGGGCGGTAGCTGCCTGCGGCGCCTCCTGCCGGCCGGGGAAGGGAACGCGGCGAGGCCCCGGTTGCCACCCGTGGTGCCCATGGAGCGGGTGCGGATGATCAACGTGCAGCGCTTGCTGGAGGCGGCCGAGTTTTTGGAGCGCCGGGACCGAGGTAACGGCTGGGCGCCGCCGCCTCCTGAGCCCGCGCGCTCCGGCTCCGCCGGGGAGTGCGGTGCGGCGGGTGAGGGGTGCGTGTGTGTGGGGAGGTGCGTATGAGGAAGGGTGCGTGTGTGAGGGGTGTCCATGTGTCAGCGGGGGTGCGTGTGTGAGGGCAGGTGCGTGTGAGAGGAGGGGTGCGCGTGTGAAGGGAGGTGCGAGTATGAGGAGGGGTGTGTGTGTGAGGGCAGGTGCGTGTGAGAGGGGTGCGCGTGTGAAGGGAGGTGCGAGTATGAGGAGGGGTGCGTGTGTGAGGGCAGGTGCGTGTGAGAGGGGTGCGCGTGTGAAGGGAGGTGCGAGTATGAGGAGGGGTGCGTGTGTGAGGGCAGGTGCGTGTGAGAGGAGGGGTGCGCGTGTGAAAGGAGGTGCATGAGGAAGGGTGCGTGTGTGAGGGCAGGTGCGTGTGAGAGGAGGGGTGTGCGTGTGAAAGGAGGTGCATGAGGAGGGGTGCGTGTGTGAGTGCAGGTGCGTGTGAGAGGAGGGGTGCGCGTGTGAAAGGAGGTGCATGAGGAGGGGTGCGTGTGTGAGGGCAGGTGCGTGTGAGAGGAGGGGTGCGCGTGTGAAAGGAGGTGCATGAGGAGGGGTGCGTGTGTGAGGGCAGGTGCGTGTGAGAGGAGGGGTGTGCGTGTGAAGGGAGGTGCGAGTATGAGGAGGGGTGCGCGAGTGAAGGGAGGTGCGAGTACGAGGAGGGGTGCGCGTGTGAGTTTGTGAGGGGAGGGGTGCGCGTGTGAAGGGAGGTGCGAGTACGAGGAGGGGTGCGCGTGTGAGTTTGTGAGGGGAGGGGTGCGCGAGTGAAGGGAGGTGCGAGTACGAGGAGGGGTGCGCGTGTGAAGGGAGGTGCGAGTGTGAGGAGGGGTGCGCGTGTGAGTTTGTGATGGGAGGGCATCCGTGCGTGCCTGTGAGCCCGGGGAGGCTGAGGCGGCAGGGGAGGAGACTGGCATCTGGGAGAGATGGGGAGAGGGGTGACCCAGGGCTGGGGGACGACAGGACGTGGACGAGAGGGGAGGGAGGGAGGCTGGAGAGTGGAGGTGAATCTGAGGGCTTGGGAGGAAAGACGGGGAAAGAACTGAAGGAAGGGAGCAGCACTGGGAGGGGTGGACGAGAGGAGGCTGAGCGCAAAGGGAGGGAATGCCTGCTGAAGAACAGGGAGGAGGACAGACGCTGGGGAAGGGACCTCTGGGCACTGAGGTGTGATGGGATGGGATCCCTTTAGGGGTGGAGCTGTAAAGAGATTGGGGTATGAAGAGTAGGAGCTCTGAGACTGGTGGTGTCAGGAGAGAAAATGTCGGTTCAAGACTGGGTGATTGAATTATTTGAAGTACACAAAAATGTGGGCCTTAGAGAGACACCTTCTAGAATGGGGAGAGTTAAAGGAAAAGGGGGATTTTGAGGCAAGTGAAATAATTGAGGTGAATGGTAACTGGTCTCAGAAATTAGGGTGTTTGAGTCAAGAATGCTTGGAGAAAAGGATTTTGGAGAGGAGAGAGACATTACTTGGTTTAGAAGAGGTATCAGTACGTCTTCCAGGCAGTGGGTTGCGACTGTATATAATGTTACAGGATTGATGTCCAGGCAAGGGCTGGGAATTTTATCTTCCAACCAAAAAGAGTGGAAAAATTTTACCTCTTTTCCTCCTTCTGTTGTCAATAGCCTGTCACTGCAAGGACTTCAGGATCCATGGATTTGGATATAATCCCCTTATCATATCTTTTTTTCTTGCTATCTCTTTAGAGTGTGAACATGGCTACGCCTCAACGTTCCCCTCTATGCCGAGCCCCCGGCTGCAGCATTCAAAGCCCCCACGGAGGTTGAGCCGGGCACAGAAACACAGCAGCGGGAGCAGCAACACCAGCACTGCCAACAGGTAGCAAGCTGGGGAGGTTTAGAAAGGGCAGCTGGAGGGAGGGAGCACACACTCAGACAGAAGTGCCAGCCCTCGGGACCTCAATTCTCTAATACCAAGTCTGGAGCAGCCATTGAACAGCCAGATGGGTTCCTTTACCACAATTTCTGGGAATTTGGCCCTTTTAAAATAATAAAGTCTAGGAATCATAACCTAACTTTGTGTGGAAGGGAAGGAATAGAATCTGGAAAGACAACCAAAGAAGTTCTTGTGGGGATGCTTAAGTGGGGAGATCTGTGACTGAGAGGGACAGTAAGTTGAGAGACTTGGCAGCATATGTCCATGTGTGCAACCACATGCTGAAAGTAATCTTGGGCCACCTTTAAACTTGGATGATCTAACAAGAATTTTTTTGTCTGTGTGAGGAAGATTAGTCCTGAGCTAACATCTATTGCCAATCCTCTTTTTGCTGAGGACGATTGGCTCTGGGCTAACATCCGTGCCCATCTTAAGAAAAATTTTTAAAAATTAGAAATAGCTTAGGCAAGATATAAAGCAGAATTAAGGGTTTTGTTAAAGGAAGAAAAATATTTAGGTAGAGTAGGAAGTTAGCAGAAATGGTCTAGTTGTTGTTTAAGGATGAAGAGAAAGACGGTGCTGTGAAAGTTTTGCCTCTTATTTGATGATAAGATTGAATTGGTAAGGGAGCTTTTAAAGCAAAAAAGAAAAAAAAAGAAAGAAGATCCTTACTCTTCAGTTGTTAACAGATCCTGGAAAATACTTGGATGTACTCAGACATAATTGACTTCTATTTTTTTTTTAATTTTATTTATTTATTTTTTTCCCCCAAAGCCCCAGTAGATAGTTGTATGTCATAGCTGCATATCCTTCTAGTTGCTGTATGTGGGACAAGGTCTCAGCATGGCCGGAGAAGCGGTGCGTTGGTGCGCGCCCAGGATCCAAACCCTGGCCGCCAGCAGCGGAGCGCGCGCACTTAACCGCTAAGCCACGGGGCCAGCCCTAATTGACTTCTATTTTTTAAAAACTTTTGGTAGTGTCTGGCTGTCTCTTCATAGACACACGCAATAGTAGAACCCCAACAGGAACACTAGCATGAAAGAGAAACATCACTTAGTCAAAACCCCAAGCTGAACAAAGTATAAGTCAGCAGATGACAAAGACTTATTAATGACTTGTAACATAATTGGTAAAATCTAGAGATGCCAGAGGGCCAGTGAATTCTAAGGACTTATCTCATATGAAGTTTTCAAAAGGCTGTCAATTTTCAAAAGAAAATCAACAGATGATGCCTTTTCCATTGATAAGAGAAATTAAATGAGACATTTTTTCCTGATTCCCAAAGCTTTGTCTAGAGCATATGAACATTCATTTTGGAGGGGCACAGAGCAATCTCTGGGTGACTAAGTTTGCCTCAAGGCTTTTGGGGAACTCCAGACAGGTAGTTGGGTAGTCACTTGGGGAGGCAGGTTGGGGAGGGAGCAGGAGTAGGTAGGGGTTCTTACTAATTGATGCAGAAAACCTGAGGCTCCCATAGAAAACAGAGCTCAACAGTTGGATCTTCCCACTCTGCATTTCTGACATCACTGAGGCAAAACTAGGATTCACTCTTCTCCCTTTGACTTACCTTTAAAGCTATGTTTCCTTTTTTGGCTGCTTTTCTTCGTTAAAGACTATTCTGTGTTTTTTAAACTTAATTTTTAAAATTATAAAAATAATTAGCTGTAAGTTTAATATGCCATATTTATGTTTATGTGTAGGTCTAGAGGGTTTGTTGTGGTATGGTAGGGTTGGGATGAAAATACATGCAACATTTAAAAAAAATAAATATGCATTTTCTTGCCCTTCACAGTTTCTCTGGTTAAGGTATCAGCAGCTAAGACCTATGTTCAGGAATTTATGGGTTTTTCAATCCATGTGTAGATTAAAAAAAAATTTTTTTTAACTTGGAGATGTGGGAAGAGTACCAGAGAGGAAACCAGACCTGGGTTCTGT
Organism: Diceros bicornis minor; assembly: GCF_020826845.1. Taxonomy (NCBI): domain Eukaryota; kingdom Metazoa; phylum Chordata; class Mammalia; order Perissodactyla; family Rhinocerotidae; genus Diceros; species Diceros bicornis. The sequence continues at coordinate 74,054,805 of NC_080745.1, forward strand.
CATGCTACAAGTATTTATTGAGTCTTGCTTATTTTCTAGAAATCAGGTATATGATCTCATTGCATTTTTCTCTTTGTCCCTTACTGTTCTCATCTGTAAAATGAGGGGATGGACTACGTACTCACCAAAGTCCTTTCTTCTTCTGAAGTTCTGTGACACTGATTTATTGACAGTTTTAGAGATCAGTTACTATATAAGTTACTCAGTATACCACCCTATCATTGCAGATGTGACATTTTTACTAACAACTCAAGGATTATAGAGGCATAAATAAGACATGCATTTCTAAATTTTACCAATTATGTTACAAGTCATTAATAAGTCTTTGTTGTCTGCTGACTTATACTTTGCTCAGCTTTGGGTTTTGACTAAGTGGTGTTTCTCTTTCATGCTAGAGTTCCTGTTAGGGTTCTAGTATTGTGTGTGGGACCACAGTGCTAATTACTGTGTGTTTTAGCACAGCATGTCAGAAAATTTGTAAAACTTGTAGTTTTACATGCCATGTTGTTCTTCCAGTACCCAAGGGAAAATAACTATGTATACATTGGACCACCTAAGACTAAGGAAGTCAGTTTTTCATGGGAATATAAGTAGTAAAAAAGAAAGAAAAAGAGAGAGAAAGAAATAGGTTTGAGAATATATCATCTCAAGGTCTATCCATTTATAGGGTTTCAGCGTGGACCTGTAAATGAGAGCTAGTATGTTAAGGTGAAACATTAGAAATTATTTCTCCTTGCCATTTATTTAAAATTTCTGCTTCATGGAGTAGAGGAGCCAAGGATCAAATTCCAGTACTGGGGTACTTGGCAAATAGTGTTTTTAGTCAATTTGTAAGGGAACACTGTAGACTTCCTGTTAACTTTAAGCCTATTACTGGATTTAATAGAGATTTTATTATATTGGCTACATAAAGCAGAAAGAAAGAAGACTTGTAAAAATTTCCATTTATTAGTCATCTGAAACAAGGGAGGGAATGGAGTTAATGAGTTAATATATGTCTTATTTTCCTGATCAAAAAGCTACCTACGTGGAAGTTGCTCTTCCTATTAAACGTCTTGAACATTGATATCTTGTATGTCATAAAGTGACATTTGTTTCCCTGACATTGTAGCATCTTTAAGATATAATAGTGATTGGCTTTTTTCTCCTAATATTCTCAGGTATATTATGATATTCCTGATATAATAAAATGTTATTTTATAAACCTGTGCTGAGAGTTGACTCATAATATTATAAATTGCTATTCCTCCTTTCCCCCAAGTCTTAAAATCTTACTTTCACAGAGATACTAAAGAGAGAAAATAAGTGATATAATGTGTTATTACAAGCATGTACCTTGAAAATCCCAGTAATTTTATCATTTGAGATCTTTCTGACAATTGGGACGTACTATAATAAATAATTATTTTTTAAATACATAGTTGACTTTACTGTAGTCTTGGCCATAGCCTTCTGGCACACTTCCTAAAAACGCCCTTGCTAAGATGTTACTGCTGTTAGAGAACGTGGATGCAGTCGCTATCTGGCTCTTAGAGGGGCATCAGATAAGCTCAAATTCCCAGCTTCTTTACTGTTTAGTCTCACAACTGACAAATCTCAAGATCTGTCATCTTTAAAACTCTGTTAACTCTACTCTACATGGCTTCAGTGTAATGCTGATTTCCTCTTAAATATCTCTTGAATCTGCCTTCTTTTCTCTTCATTACTACCTTCCTAATCTAAGATACCATCATCCCTCACCTGGACAACTGCCACAATCTCCTAACTGGTATCCCTGCAACCACTCTTGTCCCAAATAGAATTCTGATGTATTATATTGGCTAGCCTTCTTTTAATTCCTTCAATACACCATGTTTCCTCCTACCTCAAGGTTTTTGCACATACTCTGTTCTCTGCTGGGAATCATTTTTATTCCCCTTTTGCCAAGTTGTCGCTATCTAATAACGTTCTTACTTCAGCTCAATCATAACTTCTTCAGAGAATCCTTTCCTCATCTCCAAAGTAGATCAAGTGTTCACATACCTTATGGCACCTCTACTTTTCCTTCATTGTGTTTATCACAGTTTGTAGAAATACAGTTATCTGATTGTTTGATAAATTCATGTCTCATTCATTGGACTAAAAACTCCATGAAGGCAGGGATTGAATCTCTTCTGCTTAAACATTTATCCCCAGTACCTATCCCCAGTGTCCTGTACACAGTATATGTTTCCTAAAGAATGGAAGGTTTTCCAACTCCAGGTAGACTGTCCTAAATTGAAACTGAGTTTCTGTTTTGTGCTAAGTACCATATTAGAGTCTGGAAGGAGAAATGATGCAAGAATATGCACCTCCTGCTTTGGCATATTCTTTGATTACTTTGTATTCTAAAGGATGCTAATGAAAATACATTTGGAAAGGAAAACAATATGTAGTATTTGAAGAATAAAAATCTCCAAATTGCCAGTTCTTTTAAACAAGTATATGATAGACTACAGAATGCTACAATTAAAGAATGCTCATTGTCATCCTATGTCATGAAAATAAAATGACATCAAAAATTGTATATGGTAAGAACCATAAGTCTGTCACATATTGGCAATAAACATTAGTATGAGCCTGTGACAGATACATAGTATTGCATTATTTTAGGGTGATCTAGAAAGTATTGGTGAAGGTATTAAGGTGATCTAGTAAGTACCAATTTATGCTTGAATTTCAAGTTATGAAAAATTTCTTCTCTTTAGTGTTCTAAAGAATCTCACAATAGCAGTATTTCATTTCCACCTGCTAAGACTGAGATCATTAAACAACAAAACAACTTTCTTGTTGCCTTTAAGGCTTTAGTTTTAACTTTTCTTAAACTACAGAAAAGTGTTTTAGCCTTATTTTAGAGAGAATGATTGTATTGTTATATTTTCAGATTTATATCCTTTTTGGCTGTCTTCTTCATGGATTATTAGTTTTTTTGGGGGGTGGTGGGGAATTCTTTTTCTAGAATAGTTGGAGAGGATTTTTTTCCAGGACAAGTAGTTTGAGATTTGTTATATCTCTGTTTTTATTCTTAAACAGGTACCTATTTATTCGTAGACTAATTGAATGAAGCCTTATTTTTATTTTTGTGAAATTTCATTCTATTGTATGTTTTTCAAATTTTCTATATTAATAAATGATTTCTGGGTCTTTTTTCTATAGAAAACTCCCAGAGTTTCAGGACAAAAGTGGAGATTAGTAGCAGTTAAACACTTAATGATGTATGTTAGTATTATTCTTCACTATTTTCCAAATGTTGAATGATTAACAGTCCTGTGTTCTGTGATATTCTGTCTTCCACTAAAACTGAGTTTAAATGAAAAGTTTTCAGTTATTTATATACCTCACCTTAAACAAACTCAAGACTTGCTATTAAATGCTTCATTGAAGCATAAGTTTTCTGTTGCTGAGTTTCTTAAGGATATATTTCTCTGTGAAAGTATTATTTGAAGGAGACTTGCATGATCATGCCTTGTAAGTCAGTAGGACAACTGCTGCTGTTCCTATTTGATGAGAGGCCTTTTGCCAGAATGTTGAATATATGATGTGGAAGATCACAAATCATAGGGAATTCAGGATTTCATCTGGTATAGTTTTCTGCTTTATGAAAGTAAGATATTGTCACTCATTTTATGATTAAAGCACATGTGACCTAGAGATGGTAAGTGATTTACCCAAGCATTATAGCTATAGGTGGTGGTTGAGTTTAATATCAAGCTGGATTTTAAGCAGTATGTGCATCGTCCTAACCAAGCAGAACTGTTGACCTGAAGAAGGCTTTCTCTTCTAGATTTCTCCTCACAAATGACACGGCATTGCCTCTTTTTGGATATAACATGAGTCTTTGTCATTTCTTAAGCGAAGACAGTTTTCCAGATACTAATCTAATCAAAAAGGTTTCATGGTATGGTTTGGCAATATATATTCCCAGATCTCATTTTTGGTCAATAGTGCTGATGTAATTTAAGTGTGCATGTGTTTTTGTTAGGTTGTTTTGGTTTTTTATTTTGGCTTCCAACATTTTAAAATGCTGGTAGACTTTTTTCCCCCACCTCTGCGTGTGTGTGTGTGTGTGTACACCATATTCATTTCCATCTAATGAAGGAAACACATGTTATCAACTAAACGTATAAACATATTATTTCAAACTGTGATGAGCTTAATATAGGAAAAATACAGGATCTAATGAGGAATATAACACAGGATCTGATCAAGTTTAATAGATGAAGGAAGGTGTCTCAGGGTTGAACCTTTTGTAATCTTGCTTTCACTTATCCTGAACATTTTTTCATGTTTATACACATCTGTTAAATCATTTTTAATTACAGTAGGATATTCTGTTTCATGTGTGTACCATAATTTGTTAATCCAGTCATCCATCGATGATATTTAGTTATTTTTTTTTCCATTTCAAATAGGGCTACTATGAACATCTTTGTATGGATACTTTTGTGGATTTGTTCACCTAGATCCTTAGAATAAACATGAAGAATTAGAATTGTTGGGTCAAAGGGTAGAATTTATCTTCAATAATAATAATAGTAGTAACACTTTGCATTTAATATACTACTTGTTTATAAAGCCCTTTAACATACGTTATTATCTCATTTGAATTTCAGAACAATTGCTTGAAGTAAAGTGGAATTATTTTCCCTATTTTTTTCATGAGGAAACTGGACTGGTATGCAAAGTAACGTCCACAGGTAGAACTAGGAGATGAGACAAATCCCTGGGATTTGATTCTCTTGGATTAGCAAATAGTCCTTAGTAATAATTTTCTTAAAAACTAAGACTCAGTGACCATAACCTGAAATTTATGTATTTAGTGCTCTCCTTTTCCACTCTGCCGAATGCCTGAAATGTGTGGTCTGCACCTGCTACTTTAGTGCCTTCCGACCAGTGCTCTTTTTCACCCTTTGCAATTTGCTTCCTTTTTCACTACCTGTTGAAACTACTCTCTTAAAGGTAATTAGTAACCAAATTTATTGAACTTACTCTCTGTACATATAACTGTTGCTATACATGCTTCCCTACCATAGAGGAGCTGATGGTATATTTGGAAAGACATGTATATAATAAAATGGTAAATAATATAAATCAGTAAGATGTTATAAAACAGGGCCATTTCTATTTACGTCAAATGACAATACAGAGAGTAAATGATTTAAATTTATATAAAAAGAGATTATAAAAGTTTATTGTAGAAATACTGTAGATTCACAGAATATATTTGTTCATTGATTAACTTTAACATGCATTCAAGGAGATATAGAAATTCTATAACTTGGTATTAAAGTGAAATTCCTTATGTTTTATCTAAGTAACGAATTTCTTATAAGAGAAAACATTTGGTTTAGTAGATAATTTTCTTATTAATGTTTACTGCATACATTTCAGGAGTAAGTGTTGTAGATTTTCTTTGTATTTAGTTCTATGACATTGGATAAAATGGTTTCCATGTGGTATTTATTTCCTTGCCTTTGTTTATCATGGGAAATATTTTTGATAGTCATTTGAGAACACTATGTAAACACCATTTGTGGAGGCCACATGAGGAGAGCCTTGAGACCATTTGAAATGGACATTTTTTAATTTATTTGATTTATTTAGTTTCTTCCCCCAAAGCCCCAGTAGATAGTTGTATGTCATAGTTGCACATCCTTCCAGTTGCTGTATGTGGGACGCGGCCTCAGCATGGCCAGAGAAGAGGTGCGTCAGTGCACGCCCGGGATCCGAACCCAGGCCGCCAGCAGTGGAGCGCGCGCACTTAACCGCTAAGCCACGGGGCCGGCCCTGAAATGGACATTTTTAAATTATAGAAGAACATAATTTTAGTCTTCAGTCAGTCATATATTTTGATAAAGCAACTGATTTTCCTTTATTCTTATTTTGATTAATTAGACAGGGACAATTTAGGATTCTCTTTGAGGAACCATAAAGAACCTTTTCTTTTATGTAATAAAAGAGAGTAGACAGTAAAATGTAGTAAGTTTGCCCTGGTATTAGAAGAAATGTAAATTTTCAGGTTTTTAATTTTGTTCACTGTAGTCCTGTGTGATAGTATATCTTCTACATGAATAATAGAACAAAGTCATCTTCAGTCTCCACAAAAACTCTGGACCATATATTGTCATTAATACTGAGTCTCTTAGGATTGGTTTCTGTAGTCTTTTGTGGTAACAATCAATGCACATAAGTTACAATTTAAAATTTAGATTTCTAAGCCTGGCTGTAAACTTTTTGGTGTACTAAATATTATCATTTAAACATGTTATCCAGTCAGTTGTCCTTTGGAATGCAGGCTGCATTCTTGGAAATAGCACTGTAAGTCAAAAAGAAGTATTTGAATCTCATTTTTCTATAGCATCATTGTTTATTAGGGGGTTACCAAAAGCTCAAATATTTTTATGGAGTTTATCACAAATACCATATTTAATCCACTGACTGTTTAAAGAAACAAAATGATTTATCTGTATAAAATTTAAACATTTTTAAGTATGTGTAAATTAATTAAACAATTACATGGTGATTATCTGAGGATATAGTGCCAAGTGTATGGTATTATAGTTGTAATTTTCTTAATAAGTCCTGTCTCATTTATTTTTTGCAAAAAGTAGATGATGGAATATGAGCGACATGAGGGCAGGAATTTTGTAATTTTAGACTATTTATATTCTCAGTGTAGGTACTCAATAAATACTTGCTGAATGAATGAATGGCTGAATACTTTGAGCACAATCATGTAGGTCTGAAGGTATTTTTTAATGAAATGTTGACATATTTTTGAGAAGACTTAAACAGACTTAATTGATTGCTTTGTGTGAAACTGACCTAGGGATGTTTAATATCTTTATTCTCGTTGTCAGTTTATTTGTAGCAAGTACACTCATTGGAGACAAAGTTATATATATTTTTTAACATTTGAAGTTGAGGCCCATGTTATCAGAAATAGCTAAGAAATGTGTTTCTTTTATTCTTTTAACAAATATTTAAATATCAGTAGGAATTTAATATTAATTATTAAGTACCAGTATGTGCCTCATACTATTGGCCATTTTCACAAGTGTGAAAAATAACTTGTATGTTAGTGGTAAAGTGTAACAAGTATAAGGCACTGTGCTAAAAGGTGAAGATCTTCTATTCTACAGGTCCACAGGAAGACTTGAATGTGAATGGTCATAGCAGTATTCATAATCACCAAAAGCTGGAAACAATTGAAATGTCTATCAGCTAGTGAATGGATAAACAAAATGTAGTATATGCGTACAATGGACTACTACTCAGCAATAAAAAGAAACAAACTACTCTTACATATAACAAAATGGATGAACCTCAAAAACATTATGTAAATGAAGTCACATACATAAGAGTACATATTGTATGATTCCATTATATAAAATTTATAAAAAAGACAAAACTATAGAGATACAAAGCAGATTAGTGGTGGGCTAGGAGTGGGAGTGGAGATTGACTACAAACAGACATGAGGGAACTTGGGGTGATAAGAAGTGTTCTAAAACTGGATTGTGATAAAGGTTATACAACTGTATGAATTTACTGAAGATCATTGAACTATATACTTAAAATGGGTGACTTTTATATCAATTACACCACAATAAAACTGGTTTTTAAAAAATATATTGCCTGTTCTTACTTATTGCAGTAAGTTAATGAAGTCTTGAACATGCTACAAATGCTAAAAAGAACTAAAGGTGGAATGAATGAATGAAGGAATGAGTGAATGAATATTAAGCAATGATTCCTTTAAAACATGAAATAAACCAATAAGAGGTGAGGAGTAGGGAGTGTAGCTAGTTGGAAGAAGGCACCTCCACTGTCCTGCAGCTCCCACAGCAAGGAGATGCAGCTATTCTGCCAATCTCTCCTCTCTTAGTCCCTTTGAGAATCACTTCTCTGTGTGATGTACTTCCGTTAGACAGTAAGCTTCTTTGAAATGGATCTATAATATCTGCATCTGCTTCTAGTACTATAGGGAGGAATGGAGTATATTAAAAATAAAAATTAGGATCAACTTAAAAAATGGGCTTTATATTTATTATGAGTAATGCTATTAATTATGGTACCATTCACTTTCCCCCCCAACAAGTATCTACTGAGTGTTTATTTCATGCCTGATTCTTTCCTAAAATACTGAATTACAGTCAGAAGTCAAGTGATTTAGGAAATCACTGATATTTTCTCCATTTTTAAAGGTTTTTAAAATGTTGCTCTGTAATAGAATGTGTTATCAACTAATGAAGTAGTCTAGATAATTAGTGGTTTATTTTTTTAAATGTCCTGTTTTGACTTTTGAAACTATGCTTAAGAGCAATGGTTTTAATTTTCAAAATTCTCTGTAGTTTCCAGTGTTGCTCTCTCACCTAAGAAGTGATTATTTCACAAATACTGTATAACTTTAACATGTATTAGATGTTTCTTAATTTCTGGCACTACTAAGAATAGAAAGTGAGCTAGTTATCTTTTCTTTTCAATTCAGTCTTACCATTTAAAAAAGGTAATATATGTATATAGTTTTAAAAGTCAATTTATACTAAATGGCTTATAAGGAAAAATAACATTTCCCTGCCCCATTTCTCCCCATTCAATTTCTGCTTCCCAGAGGCTACTCCTTCCAATAATTTAACAGTTTCTTCTGTTGTTTCTTTCATATTTCTAAATAAGAAGCTTATCCTGCTTGTTATCTACTTTTTTCCTGTTATGGAAGATGACGGTGTGACTGTCTATACACTTGACCAACTGCAGATTAATTATATGCCAGAAATGAAATTTTTTTAACAAGTACGTGAAAATACAGATATTCCTCCAAGGAATGATATTTTTAACTTATGCACTTCCTAGTAATTTATATTATTAGTCTCCTACAATAAGGAATTGATACTTTACTCTCATTCCTGAGTACTTTGTGGTAGATTAGATTATTGCCTCAGTTTCAGGATGGTGTTCATTACTTTTTTGAAAAGGTAAGTTTTATTGTGATGTAATATCCATACAATAAAATTCCCCAGTTTTTAATGTACAATTCAGTGACTTGACATATGTATACAGTCATGCAACCCCCAATGCAGTTATGATATAGAACATTTTCATCATCTCAAAACATTACCTTATACCTCTTTACAGTCAGTTTCCTGTCTTCACCCCTTGTCCCTGGTAACTTCTGATCTGTTTTCTATCACTACAGTTTTGCCATTTCTAGAATTTCAAATAAATGGAATCACATAGCATATATACTCTTTTGTGTCTGACTTCTTTCACTTAGCATGATTTTATTTTTTGAGGTTGATTCACGTTGTTCTACATATCAATAGTTCAATCCTTTATATTCCTGAGTAATAATTCAGTATATGGATCTACCACAATTTGTTTATCCATTCACCAGTTGATAGACATTTAGGTTACATATAGTTTTTAGCTATTATAAGTAAAGAGGCTATGTACTTTAATGAACAGGTCTTTTTGTGGACATATGTTTTCATTTTTCTTAGATAAATATCTAGGAGTGGAATTGCTGGGTCAAATAGTAAGTGTATATTTAACTTTATAAAGAAATTGCTGGGGCCGGCCCCATGGCGTAGCAGTTAACTGTGCACGCTCTGCTGCTGGCGGCCCGGGTTCAGATCCCAGGCGTGCACTGATGCACTGCTTGTCAGGCCATGCTGTGGCAGCATCCCATATAAAGTAGAGGAAGATGGGCATGGATGTTAGCCCAGGGCCAGTCTTCCTCAGCAACAAGAGGAGTATTGGCATGGATGTTAGCTCAGGGCTGATCTTCCTCACAAAAACAAAAAAGAAATTGCCAAACTGTTCTCCTAAGTGGCTGTACTATTTTACATTCTGACTAGCAGTGTAGGAGGCTTCCGGTAGCTCCACATCCTGGAGAGCACTTGGTATTGTCAGTCTCTCAAATTTTAGCCATTCTAGTGGGTGTTTCATATCTCACTGTTTTGATTTGCATTTTCCTTGTGACTAATGATCTTGAGCATCTTTTTATGTGCTTGTTTGCCATTGATATATCTTCTTTGGTGAAGTGTCTGTTCATATCTTTTGCCTTTTTTTCTATTGAGTTGTTTGTTTTCTTATTGAGTTGTAAGAGTTCTTTGTAAATTCAGGATACGAGGCCTTTATTACATATATGTTTTGCAAATGTTTGCTCCTACTCTGTGATTTGCCTTTGTCACTTTCTTAACAGCATCTCTTGAAGAACAAAACTTATATATTTTTGAGGCAGTCCAGTTTATCATGTTCGTCGTTTATGGTTCGTGCTTCGTATGTCCTAAGAAATCTTTGCATAATCCAAGATCACAAAACTTTTCTCGTATGTTTTCTTCCAGCAGTTTCATAGTATTAGGTTTTACATTTAGATCTGATATTCATTTAAAGTTATTTTTTTGTTGTAGGTGTGAGGTAAGAGTTGAAGTTCACTTTTTGGCAAATGGATATCCAGTTATTCCAGTACCGTTTATTGAAAAGATTATACTTTCTACATTGAATTGCCTTGGTGTCTTTGTAAAAAATCATTTGACCATGTATGTGTGAATCTGTTCCTGGACTCTCTATTCTGTTCCATTGATCTAAATATTTATCCTTACTTCAATACAACTGTCTTAATTATTGTAGTTTTTCTAATAAGTTGTGAAATCAGGTAGTGTAAGTTTTCCAACTTGGTTCTTCTTTTTCAAAAGTTCCTTTGACAATTCTAGGTCTTTTGCATTTTCACATACATTATAGAATCTGTCAATTTCTACAACAAAGCCTACTAGAATTTTGTTTGGAATTGCATTAAATCTGTAGATTAATTTGGGAAGACTTGAGACATCTGAACAATGCTGAATCTTCTGATCCATGAACATGGTATGTCTCTCCATTTATTCAATTGTTTAGATGTTATTAAAGTTCAGCAATGTTTTGTAGTTTTCCAGTGTGTGAGTCATGCATATACTTTGTTAAATTTATCCTCAAGGGTTTAATATTCTTTGATGCTGTTGTAAATGGCAGTTGAATTTGGTGTATTGACCTTGTAAACTGACTTGGCTAAACTCACTTATTAGCTCTAGTAATTTGTATATTCCTTAGGATTGTCTAAAAAGACAATAAATAATGTGGTTTGCAGTAAAGATATTTTTACTTCTTCCTTTCCATTTTGTATGATTTTTTTTCTTGCCTTATTTCACTGGATAGGACCTCTAGTACAGTGCTGGATAGAAGTGGTGAGAGTGAACGTCTTTGCCTTATATCTTGGGAAAACATGCATTTTTTTCACCATTGAGTATGATAACCATAGATTTTTTATAGATACCTTTTAACATGTTGAAGAAATTCCTTTCTTTCCTAATTTGCTGAGAGTTTTTATCATGAATGGTGCTGAATTTTGTCAAATGCTTTTTCTACATTCATTGAGATTATATTGTGGTTTTTCCTTTTTATTCTGTTAATATGGCCAATTACATTGATTGCTTTTTTTTTTTTTAAATCTTAAACCAATGTTGCATTCCTGGAATAAACCCTACTTGGCCTTGTCGTATTTTGAGATACTGAGGCTAACTACCTGTAGAGCACAGACTCCACAACATTAAGAGTGTGGTCCCCAACATAATTGTCCTTACTAGAGGTGCCAGCTGCAAGTTCAGAAATCTCTAGGCCACTCACAGTTGTGATGAACTGGCTACAAATTTGGGTGTTCCCACAACCCCCTCAGGTTTAATAATTCACTAGACCTACTCACAGATTTCAGGAAAGCACTATACTTACGATTACAAATTTTGTTATAAATAATACCAATCAGGACCGGCCAAATGAAGAGACACACAGAGCGAGGTCTGGGAGAGTCCTGGACATGGAGCTTCTGTGTCCTCTCCTTGTGGAATCAGGATGCATTACCTTCCTGGCACATTGATGTATTCATCAACCAGGAAGCTCACCCAAGCCTCAGATTCCGGAGTTTTTATTTCAGTATCATTATGTAGTCACAGTTGGTTGAATCACTGGTCACATGATTGAATTCAATCTCTAGTGACCCTCCTTTCCCTGGAGGTTGGGAAGTTGGGCTCTTATCAGTGGCTCAAAGCCCCAACCCTCTTTAACGTGTTTGGTCTTTCTGGCATGACCAGCTCCCCATTTGAGTCATCTCCTTAGCATAAACTCAAGTGTGGTCTGTGCTACACATCTGTATGTTGTTGGGTTCAATTTGGTAATATTTTGTCAAGAATTTTTGTGTCTGTGTTCATCAGAGAAGTAGTCTGTGGGTTTGGTTTTTTTTTAAATGTAATTTCTTTGTCAGTTTTGGTATCAGGGTGATACTGGCCTCAAAATGAGTTGGGAAATGTTCCCCCTTCCTTTATTTTTTGAAAGATTTTCTGTAGAATTGGTATTATTTATTCCTCAAATGGTTGGTAAAATTTGCCAATGAAGACTTCTGGGCTTGGGGTTTTCTCTGTGGAAAGGTTTCTGATTATGAATTCAGTGTCTTTAACAGATGCAAGGCTATTCAGGGTTTCTCTTTCTTCTTGAGTGAGCTTTTTTTTTTACTTTGCATTTTTTAAATTTATTTATCTATTTTTTGAGGTAATGGTTTATAACGTTATATAAATTTCAGGTGTACATCATCATATTTCAATTTCTGTGTAGATTACATCATGTTCACCACCCAAAGACTAATTACCATCCATCACCATACACCTGTGCCCAGTCACCCCTTTTGGTCTCCACCTTCTCCTCTTCCCCTCTGGTAACCACCAATATAATCTTGGTATCTGTGTGTTTGTTCATTGTTTTTATCTTTTATTTATGAGTGAGATCATATGGTATTTGACTTTCTCCCTCTGACTTATTTCGCTTAGCATAATACCCTCAAGGTCCATCCATGTTGTCACAAATGCAAGATTTCATCTTTTTTATGGCAGAGTAGTATTCCGTTGTGTATATATACCACATCTTCTTGATCCATTCGTCCCTTGATGGGCACTTAGGTTGTTTCCCCAGTCTTGGCTATTGTGAGTAGTGCCACACTGAACATAGGGATGCGTATATCTTCACGCGTTTGTATTTTCATGTTCTTTGGATAAATACCCAGCTGTGGAATAGCTGGATCATATGGTAGTTCTTTGATAGAAACAAATGTACAAAACTACCTTTCTGAAAGAATTACTTTATTGGCAATTAGCATGATTTTCTTCTATTACAGTGTTTAAACTTTATTGCCCATTTTATTATACCACTAGCAGCAAAAAATTCTATATCCCCAATATATGTATTTGTATTTATAATTGTATACATGTATTACTGTACTAATATTTTATAAATACAGAATAAAGTGTAAGAACAATAATAAATATAAATAGAAGTTTTCCTATTCCACTAATACCAGTAGATTTTCTTTTTCAACCTCCTTCAGGTATATACTTTGGAGACCCCTGCTCTAATGTGGCTGAAGTTTTCTTTTTTCCTTGCCCTTTGAGTATGTGTATATGAAGTATAAGCTTTAGGATACAGTTAGAAGATAATAATTTAGCTCCATAGAATGTGTTTTTTTCATTGTGTGGAGGGCAACATCCATTAGATACTTTAGGATTAGAAAGTTAAGTGAAACAAAAATGCTAACAAATTGGGGCTTGGCTCATTAATTCAACAAAGATAGAGGTCTTTTCTTTTGCTAGAAGAGAATATTAATTCTGGGAATGTGGACTTTTATTTTCCTTCCATGGTGGCACTACTCTTGAGCCCAACTGTACCATTTTGTGCAGTTTCAATTCTTTGCTTCATTTCATTGGCTTTACCAAACTGTGCCCTAAAGAATTAAAAGTTTATGTATTAGAGCTGTGTTGTACTCAATGAAAAGTCCCTGGTCTGGTTGAGATAATGACTCCCATTCAAATAGGGAATGCATTAGCATGTCTCTCTCAAAGGGATGTTATTTGTGAAAAAGATTACCTGTGATTCAATGGTAAAATAATAGAAATGTCTTTCTCTCTGTCCTTGGAAGTTGTTAAGCATTCAGAGTAAAGGTATCTGAAAGAAAGGCAGTTCATTAGTGTTTGCTTTCAGAGGTACATTTTATTTGGAGAAGAAAATTGGGCTAACCAGATGGGTTATTTGGAACATCTCAACCTTACAGGGAATTTATCATAATTGAATATTTCAGTGGCACATTATTGGAAGGACTTTGTTGGACGCGTAGGCTTAGAGAAGCAGAGGTTAGTTCTGAGTGTGCTAGTATGTAATGTGTTCAATTACTCATTTATTGCCAGCACTATATGGATCATTATTTTCTCTGTGTACATGTAATTAGGCATCTTGCTCTCTGTCATACCCTAAACTTTGTACTGTCCTTGTAAATGACTAAATGATGAAAATATCTATCTTTTCTTTCAGTTTTTTTTATCATTGTTTATTTCCAGACTAATTTCAAGTGTTATTGAGAACCTACCAATCTGTTGTCCCATGTAGTGTACTTAACATCGTTTTGGGTATTATATTTTTAGTCTTGTTAAAAATAATAAGAATATTTGCAGTGGATAACATTTATTGAATACTTATTACATGCTAGATGCTTTTACATATTTTTCTCTAATTCTCACAGTAATCTAGCCACGGCATGTGGTATTATTCCAATTTTACAAATGTGGAAACTGTTAATCAGAGAGGTTAAATAATTTGTCCAATGTTACACAGCTAGTATGAGTGATACAGTTGACATTTAAACTCAGGACTTTTCCCCTCTAACACCAGAGGTCTTTATGACCTATACATTGTTCTCTGGTTTTGTTTTGGACTTCACAACTTGCTTGTTCTCTTATGCTATCCTTTCCACTTGGAATTGTCCTCTCCCCACCAGGTCCAGCCTTTACTAGTAGCAAATGTATTTATCATTTAAGCCCCAGACCAAATGCCACCTTTTTCTAAAGTTTTTCCTCATAGCCCCATTTGGAAGTAAACTCAGCCTCTTTTAAACTCCCACAAGACTTTGTACCTTTCTTTATATGTTTATTTTGCCTTGAGTTATAATTATTCCTATACATGTCTTAATTTACCAACTAGAGACTGTTTTTGATTCCTTGCAGCCTACGACAGTCTTGAACATTGAATATACTCAGTATTTATTGACTTGATATTACACGCAAAAAAGCCATCAAAATGGGAGTAAACACTAATGACGCTTTTTTTTTTTTTTTTTGTGAGGAAGATCAGCCCTGAGCTAACGTCCATGCCAATCCTCCTCTTTTTGCTGAGGAAGACCGGCTCTGAGCTAACATCTATTGCCAATCCTCCTCTTTTTCCCTTTTTCTCCCCAAAGCCCCAGTAGATAGTTATATGTCATAGTTGCACATCCTGCTAGTTGCTGTATGTGGGATGCAGCCTCAGCATGGCCGGACAAGCGGTGCTTCGGTGCACGCCCCCGATCTAAACCCGGGCCACCAGTAGCAGAGCGCGTGCACTTAACCGCTAAGCCACGGGGCCAGCCCCTGACGCATTTTTTAAACATTGGAAGAACATGGCAATATGGTAAAGATTTGTACATATATGATCATTTTTGCCTCTTGGTATTTGGAAATCTTGTTAAATTTTGCTAGTGGTGTAACTAGATATGGCATGCCTTTCTTGGTTTGGTGAAAAAGTTCATATTCTTAGCTATCATTTTATATTTTTTTTAGAAAGAAGATAAGTCTGAGAGGTGGGAAGAACCTGCTGTTTTAATTTTGTTCACAGCAGTAGGTCAGATTATGTTCTTTTGGTGCTAACTTTGATAATAGGCTCAATATAATATTGGAATTCAGTAATTGGTTATCTTTGGATATATTGTCTTTTGCATTTATGGCCATATGTAGGATTGCCAGACTGTTTAGAATAAGTTTATGGTAAAAGGTCTACTTGTCTCTAAGTAGATTGTTTTCATTTATTACTTACTCTCATATTTCATTGTTTTTGTTTTACTTGTTCTAAGCTTTCTTCTCAGATAAAGGCAATTAAACCAAAACTTGCTCACTAAGAGGGGGTGGGGAATTTCATTTTTGATAACTCATTCAAATTTTGAACAATATTTTTTGTTTCAAATCTCTTTAAAATATGCCTTTTCCCTCTTCTAACTTATTTACTTTGACATTTTATTCAAACAAACAAGAACTTAATCAAAACTTTTTGTAAATACTTATATGGTGATAGAAATTTGGTTATAATTTAATTTATTTATTGGGTTTTGAACTCTCAGTCTCTGTTAGACTAAAAGTTCTATGTTTTTATAGTTTCTTCCATCTGAATTGTATGTATCCTTGGCGTTAATTTGGCTGAACTCTTGAAGCATCCTAAGATTATTCTTTTTTAACCTCTTTTGAGGGAGAAGTCCTTTTATTAAGATAATCTCTTGAAAATGGACATCAGTCTTTTTCATCCTGTGCCACTTGGACCTTATGAAACTGCTAAGAAAGCAAAAAGTAGACAGGAGACAGTAACTCAAAGAAAGCTTTTGGCTCTTGAACTATGACAAGTGGGTAAAATTTCCACAAATTATGAGACTGACAAAAATACTCTTATTGTTAAAGTTTAGAAATTTGATTATTAAATATCCACTGGAATAGTAAATGAGATTAAAGTAATCAGTAAGGTAATGTTCTGAAGGCATTTGACATTAACCAGAATATATTAAATCATTACAGTTGTAGTTCTGGTGACAGGAACTTAAACTCTCCTTTATAAAATTACTGTTATTGTGTTTTTTTGTCATTTAAATTTTTTTTTTTTTTGGTGAGGAAGATTAGCCCTGAGCTAACATCTGTTGCCAATTCTCCTCCTTTTGCTGAGTAAGATTGGCCCCCAGCTGACATCCATGCCCATCTTCCTCTACTTTATACGTGGGACGTCTGCCATAGCATGGCTTGCTAAGCGGTGCGTTGGTCCATGCCCGAGATCCGAACCTGTGAACTCAGGGCTGCTGAAGTGGAGTGTGGGAACTTAACCACTATGCTACCGGGCCGGCCCCTAAAATTCCTGTTATTGTTAATGCTAAATTCTCATAAAAGTAATACATGTTCATTCAAGAGAACTAGTATAAGATAATTCTGATAGTGGCTAACTTTAGATAGAGTTTGTTTTGAGGAAATTGATCACAGAGAAATGAAGGGACTAATAAGGCCACACAGTATTTGAACACAAGCAGTCTGGCCTTAGAGTCTGTGCCTTTAACCTGTCTTCGGTATTGCTTGTCATTAAGTAGTTAAGAACTTGGCGGTGGTTAAGAACTAGTTAAGGAGTAAGAAAGACCTGAGCTGAAATCATGGCTGCTCCTTAAACTCTTGGGACAAGAGCATGTCTCTTGACCTCTCTGAGCCTCAGTATTCTTGTTTAGAAAACAAGGGTTATTTTGGGGATAAAATGAGATAATGCTTGTTAACTGCTTAGCACACTGTTTAGCAGACACTATGCTTGTTGAATAGATAAGTATTGTTATAACAGATACTGATAAGCAAAACGAAAAAACTCACTAAAAGAAAACAACCGTTGTTAGCATGTTGAGGTATAGGCTTCCAGTCTTTTAAAAATGTATTTCTTGGGCTGGCCCCGTGGCGTAGCGGTTAAGTGTGCGCGCTCCACTGCTGGTGGCCCGGGTTCGGATCCCCGGCGTGCACCGATGCACCGCTTGTCAAGCCATGCTGTGGCGGCATCCCATATAAAATGGAGGAAGACAGGCACAGATGTTAGCCCAGGGTCAGTCTTCCTCAGCAAAAAGAGGAGGATTGGCATGGATGTTAGCTCAGGTCTGATCTTCCTCACACACACACACAAAAAATGTATTTCTTGATTTATTAATATCTCTTTTATATTATTTTTCTTCCTTGTATAACTTTTTCTTGTTTATGTTTCGCACAAAAGGCAGGAAGGCTTGAATTTGTCTGTATCACTTAGCAGTAAGGCAAGCCTATTTCAGCTTCTATGCTAGACAAAATGTTTTTTCCCCCCATTTTTAGGAATGGGTAAGTGTAGGTGGAAGAGGACATAGAAGTACTACTCCTTTTTTTTTCTTTTTAAACAAAAATGGGATTATGTTTGAATTAAAATTTCTGATATGTCTACAAATCAACAAAATGTAGGCTATTAGAAGTAGGCAAGAGAACATGTGCTAGTATTAATTTTATTAAAATAACAATGAAATTCCAGTTTCAGAATATTTAGAATTAACTGAAAATACTGTATCAGAATGAACAGTCCTAGTGAATGTAGACTATTTCTTCTTGATGTGTGAGATTATAGAAATCTGACCATATATTGCATTGTTAAATAACTTCATTCGGTGTGGTATAGCAGTAACTAAACTAATCCCCCTTTCTATAGCCTTAGCAACAAAATATGGCTAATGCTCTTTTTTTTTTTCCCCCTTTAAGGTCTACACACAATGAGCTGGAAAAGAATCGGTGAGTCAGTGATGAGATGCAGCTTTCATTTATGTTTTACCTGTGAAAATAATGTAATAGTGCATATGTAGTTGTAATTTTATGTTTAAAATGTATACCATATCATGATTCTGATATATATGTATTCTTTCCAAAAAAATACTTCAATAGTAACCTTATACTGTCTAAATTGGAAGACATAAATACATTTTTAAGCTTATTTGAATTTTTAGTTTATGGTATAGCTTTTTTTATTTCTGTCTCTGAAAACAGGTTAGTTGTGATAGGCTCATGGCTTAAATATGGTCTTGCTAAAGGATTAGGTTTCTGTAGTGTAGCTAATAAATATTATGACAGATTGTAGGACATTCAGTTTTCTTTCTCTGCAGTTCATTCATTTGTTCATTTATTCATGCATTCAACAAATCTTTTTTAAGCATAAACTATATGTTAGTTCCTCACGGGCATAATGCTTTACATAGGAAATACAGGAATGTGTAAGATAGTTTGTGTTCTTAAGGAACTTACAGCTTCCTGGGGGAGACAGACAGGTAATTAAAATACTTTATAGTGTGGTAAGTATGGTAATGGAGAAGCAGAGGGTGCTGAAAGATCATTCTGGACGGTTACCTGATTCTCTTTTGAGGGAGTCTTGGAAGGCTCTACAGAGGATGGTTGACTGAGCACCGTATGTTGAGGAAACTGCAAGAGGTTCAATGTGAGTATAAAAGATTGTAGCACAAGGCAAGCCAGGCCAGATGTTGACAGCTATGTTGAAGAGTGTGGACTTTTTCTGAGAGCAATAGGGAGCAGTTGAATGATCAGATTTGTGTTTTGGAAAGATCACTTTGGCTACAGTGTGAAGAACTGATTCATTGGGAGAAGGGATCTCAGAGACAGGAAAACTCTTTTGGAGGCTATTGGAAGCTTCTAAGGTAAAAGATGATGGTAGCTATTGGAGATAGAAGTAGACAGAGTAAAGAGATAGTGTGGAGTAGAATCAATAGAAATTGGTGACTAGTTGACTACGGAAAGTTAAGTTTTAGATGGTGTTACCATTTACCAAGAAAAGGAATATAGGAAGAGGACAAGTTTGGGAGAGAAAATGAGGATTGTATGAGTAAAATATTCTCTTTTTGATACAGAGGTTAGATTAATAACCAAGAAATCAGAATTGTCTGCACCAGCCATTTTTAACAAACAAGATCTCCATGACCTTCAACTTTTTGTCTTGCTTTTTTTTTAAATAGAAGGGACCTTACGGATTGACTAGCCTAACTCCCTCATTGCAGATGAATTTAAATGTCAAATCCTCGTGAACAGGCTTAGCATCATCCTCCAGGCTGACTTAGTGGCTTTTACCTTTGTTTGCACAATGGTCTGTTCATATGTCCTATTGTAATACTTAGGTAGTATTGTAATTATCTGTTCATATGTTTCTTTCTGCCAAATGACTATGACTGCCTTAAAGGCAGGGATTCTGTTTTGTTCAATTTCGTATCCTTAGTGCCTAACATTTGATGCATTTGATGCTTTAATATTGAGTGAAGGATAAAACTAGAGCAAGTTTAGTTGTCTAGTCAAAGATGTTTTGCTAGTTTGTGGCAAAGCAGTTTGGCAGGAGACCTTTCATTTTAAAGAATCCCTTTTCTGCCTTATATTTCCGGTATATTAAAGGAAGTATCTGGCTAGTTTACACATGGCAAAAAGACTGAGAAATGACAGCTCTGAGGATTCTAAAAATGAAGCCTTTTATTGAACTTCAAATTAGAGCACAGAGTTTATTTTGGGCCACATGTTTTAAATACTGATAAACATGTTGGTTTTATAGTTATTTCACCCAATTATTTACCCCACTATGGTCCTTGGAAGACCCTCATTGGAAACCTGGCAAAAACTTGTTTAACCCTGGAGTAAAGAGACTCTTCAGTAAACTATTTGGAATGGAGCTTTTTAAATCTTTGAGTAAACTTTGTTTAATGCATTCTGCATATCACTTCTGACTTATTGATAACTTTATCACCGGTAGTACTACTTTGATAGGCCCTGAAGTTGTTTAATCTAGTTATCTGTCTGTGGCACTGGTGTAACATGTGAGGCTTTTATCATCTGAACTGTATGTGATCTCCAGTGTCTCTAGTGAAGGCTTTTTGTTCCCTTTTTATTTACTTAGGTCTAAGACTTTCTGGCTGGTTTCCTACCCTACCTCACTTAAGGCATAGTTCTCTCATCATCTTCTGATATTCCTAGTCATTATTTCCCAAATTATTTCTTCCCCTCTCTCCTTTCTTCCCTTGCTCCCTCCTTCCCTCCCTCTCTTCCTTGAGCCTTTATTGAAAGGTAATATAAAGTTAACTTTTCCAAGGTGTATTTGTTTTTAAAAGGGGTATTTATCAATGTAAGTAAATCTCTGATTTAGTGGAATGTGTCAGAGGGTGAGTGCCAAAGGAAGAATCCAATCGAATAACCTGTACTCCACTTCTGAAAAGTCACTGGCTTGTTATTTAGCAAAAAACAAAAATATTCATAGACGCCGGATGATTTTAAGGGAGGGAGATGTTTTAGCCAAATAGCAGGAAGGCAGCACAGGAATATTTTTAAAATTTAAGCCTATATTGTTGTTATATTTTTTAAGCCCCCACCCAGTTCTATTTAATGGTCATTTATTTTTCAAGGCACCATTTTTATTTGATGTGTTAAAGAAAATTAACCTAGCTTTAGCATTCTCTAAAATAAATAGAATTTTAGCTTTACCTTTCATTTGCTTTTGATTGTGAGCTTATATAAGAAAAGTAATTTGCTATCAAAAGGGTAATTTGATTTTGTCTTCATTCTGAAAAGATATTCCTGAAGTAATTCATATTCTTGAAATTTTGCCACTTTATATATAATATATTCATGTCAGAAGTTGTTTTTTTAGCTTGGTTCTAAAATCTTGCATATAAAGCTGCTCTGAGTTAGTATTTTTTACTGGGGCAATGCAGTGAGAATTAGAGTAGATGATTTTAAATTGTTAGTGAATGACAGAGTAATTCCAGATGGCTGTCTCAGACAAAGCTCTAAGGTGGTTAAAGCCCTGGGTCTGGCCTTGAGGAGACATTAGTCAACAAATATTGAGGTTCATATACTCTCAGATCTCAGAGGGAAGCCTAATGGTGGAGATTTGGGGTCTGGCGGGCCCAGAGTAATTTGCTCTGGCCCACAATTACTCCAAGATGCCCAAAGCCCATTAGGGAGCTTTACATAGTTTCAGGACTGGTAAAGAAATTCAGATTCTTTCTTGGATAGGTCCTGGGGGCTTATTTCTGCCTAAAACCCTGATGGTTACACTGAGCCTGGTCTAGATGGTTCAGAACATTTGTTACTTGTGTACTCACCCTGTCCCCCTAGATCCACAACAGGTCATTACAGTCTCAGAAGGTGGAGGTAAAAGGGAAGCAGAATACCTTTAGATGTTCTGTATTCCTCAGGAACCTGTGTGAATCATCTCATGGTAAAATTAACAAGTCTTTGAGATTTAAGAATTAAGAATTTACGTTGCCCATTGGCTTATCTTATGAGTTGGGTCCTTTGCCAGAGAAGAAACCATTTAGTACAGATTTTAGATCGCTTCATTGCTTTTTCATTTTCTTAATTCAAATTACTGATGATGTTTTTGAAAGAGTCCACAACTTTAACAGAACTTTAATGGTCAGGAACCTTAGTGCTGGCTGCAGGAGAGGCCATTCAACTTTAATAGCTGTCATTCCATTGAAACAAAGGCTTACCCTTATTACAACTTGGGCAAAGCTAAATGGGCCAAATGAGGACCCTGGTCTAATAATGCCTTCCTAGGCAGAGCAGAAATGCCAGAGTATTTGTGATAAAAGAGAAGCATGTCCAATGAATGGTAATAGGTGTCCTGCATATAGAGACTTTCTCATACTTCTGAGAGAAAGATGAAAATGAGCATTTATGGAGTACTTATGTGTTCCCCCACTCTGCAAGACTGTTACATAATCCTGTAAGGTAGGAATACAGAAAGTTAAGTCACAGTGTTATTGAAAACTAGCCATTTTGACCATCATAACTACAATTTGAAGCAAGGTGATGGGAGTACAAAACAGTCCTAATCATGATCCTATCTGATCATAAATATGATAGTCATGTTTAATAACAGTCTTTCTCTTCAGTAATGATTAATAAATAATGTGCTTGGCATCATGGTAGATAAAACGAAGTGTAAATACTGACCCTATCCTATCCTTAAGGTTAAAGTTATTATAATTTGGTAATTATAGGTTTCGTCTTTCAATACCAGCATCTAGTTACCAGTGAACGTCTAGAAAGGTGCACTAAAAGAGTTTTTCAAACTCAAGGTCGGTCTGTGAATCATTTTAGTGAGTCATTTTGAAAAATAAATAGAATAGAATAGAAAATAACCACAGTGCATTGTTTGAAGTAAAGTTAAATGTAGAATTGTGAAACTTGTGTATCTTGGGTCATAATTTAAAATACTGTGGTCATAGTCAAAAAACCACTGCTCTGGATAGTCAAGGAGAATGTATGCTGAGCCATGAAGAAGAGATAGATTTGAATCTAAGGAACGAATAAGGAGAAGGGGTCAGTGTGAGTAGAGCCATAGAAGCAGGAAGGTGGCATCATAAGCTGTGTTCAGGAAAGAATGAGTAGACCATATTGAGTGGAACAGCAAAGTCTGTCAAATTAGTGGGAAATGAGGCTGGAAAGGTGGTTTGGGATTAGATTGTGGAATATTGTTGAATGTGAAGGAATTTGGATTTTATTTTATTGGCAGTAGTGAATTTTTGAGGTTTTTGAAGCAAAGAGATAGGCTTGATCAAAGCATTTATATATATAAAAAAGTACAGTCTAGCTATAGAAGCAAGGAGACTAGTTTGGTTGCTTTTACAGTAGCCCATGTCATAGAAGGATATAAGAACCAGCACTCAGGTGATGGAATTGGTAACAGAAAGGAAGAGAGAGGACTAAGAGAACACCGTAAAGAAAGAATGTTATTTTCTGTTAACTGCTACTATTCATTCCTCCTTACACTTCATTCTTCACTTAGCAACAAGAGTGATCTTCTCAAACGATGTATGAGAGCATGTCATTTCTGTTTATAATCCTCCACTGGCTTCCCATTGCTATTAGATAAAATCTGTGGCCTACAAAGTCCTACCACTCCATCCCTTGTCTCCTACGGTCCAGCTGACACTGCTTTCTTTCTTTTCCTTAAACACACCGTGTTCATTTCCATCTTAGAGCTTTTGCACTTGCTCTTCCTTCTGCTTGCAAAGCCCTTGCTTTAACTCTTCATCATTATTTAGTTCTCCGTTCTCAGGTCATCTCCTTAGACAACAGTAATTGGCCCCCAGTCACTCTCTATCCCATTGCCTTTTCTGTCACCTTAACATTTATCTCTGTCTGAATTATTTGTTTGAGTTATTTGAGTTCTTTCACTAGAATATAAGTTGCAAGAAGGCAAGGACTTTGTCTTATTAACCCTTAGCACATAGGAGTCCTTCAGTAAATATTCATTGAATGAAAAATGATTATATGTGCTATTGAGTATATCTATAATCAACAATATGTTATTGAATTATAATGACTTAAGTGAAAAATGACAAATATATAAAATACTCTTGAGAGCTCAACAGACATATTATTATAATAAAATAATTTCATAGGAGATAAGTGGAAAATTTAATGAATTCTTAAAATGTAAAAAAGTTATATGAAAAAAACTTGATAAGTGGGAACATCTTAAAGGATTTTTACCATGCAGGACTGTATCTTGCTTATAAGAAGAGAATAACTTTTTTTTAAGAGGCTAATTGATTCTTTCAGTTCATTAGGATATTATATAGTGCACTAAGACAAAGACAGGTAATTTTATAAAGGGGACCAGTTACCTGATGGAGTTCATGCTCCACTTGTGAGGTCTTTATTCCTTTCTCATTCTATGAGCTGAAAATGGTAAGCATTTTTATGAGGTAAAAATTTGTATATACTTGGAGACTAGAATATCATAAATCATTTCAACTTTTTGGTGTTAGAATTTATGATGTATTAGTTATGTTTATCCCAATGGTTTGGACATGATATTGAATATAATATTTTTTTCTACAATATCTGCATGTCCCCATTTGACATGGACATTTTGACAGAGTGGTTGTTTTGATCTACCTTATCTTAGAACAAAACATAAGAGTAAATCTTTGTGACCGTGGGTTAGGCAATGGTTTCTTAGTACATCACCTGACTATTTAGGATTCTTGGGCAGGAAGAGCATATCTTAACTGGTTTTAGCTGCATATTTTAGGTGTTTGTATGACATTTGTTTTAAAAGAACATATACCTTTATATACAGTGTGCACATTCTAGAAAAAAATGTATATTTGTTTGTTAGGAGGAAAACAAATTACGAGATTGGTTTGGCAGAACTTTTGTTAAAACTCATACCTCATCTAATAGTACCTAAAGGATACTGGCTTGCGTTAAAGACAAGTTGTGGGGTTAGGGAAATTAAACTTTTATTGTAGGTTTGAAATATATAACTGCAGCTGGATCAAAAGTCTACAGTTTTAGACTGGGTCTGATTTCTGGAAAGTTTAGTCAAATGCTCTTCTTAGCCTTGGTTTATTACTAAAGATACAAATCTCAGTATGAAAATACCTTATATTAACTTCCTTAGCCTGATAAAGGGCATTTATGAAAAACCCACAGCTAATGTCATACTTAATGGTTAAAGACTGAATGCTTTCCCCTGAGATCAGGAATAAGACACGGATGTCTGCTCTCATGACTTTTACTCAACATTGTACTGGAGGTTCTAGCCAGGGCAGTTAGGCAAGAGAAGGAAAGAAAAGGCATCCAGATTGGAAAGGAAGAAGTAAAACCATTTCTATTTGTAGATATCGTAGTCTTATGTATAGAGGATCTTAAGGAATCTCCAAAAACCTATTATAGCTCATAAATTAATTTAGCAAAGTTGTAAGGTTCAGGATTGACACACAAAAACTAGTTGTGTTTCTATACACCGGCAATGAACAATCTGAAAATGAATTTAAGAAAACAGTTCCATTTACAATAGCATCCAAAAGAATAAAATACCTAAGAATAAATTTAACTAAGGAGGTGAAAGATTTGTACACTGAAAACTACAAAACACTGTTTAAAGACATTAAAGACTACCCAAATAGATGGAAAGATGTCCTGTGTTTATGGATTGGAAGACTTAAAATTGTTAAGATGGCAGTACTCTCCATATTGATATACAGATTCAGTGTAAGCCCTATCAGAGTCCCAGCTTCCTTTTTAGCAAGACTTGACAACTGATCCTAAAGTTCCTATGGAAATGCAAGGTACCCAGAATAGCCAAAACAATCTTGAAAAGAACAAAGTTAGAAGACTCATACTTCCCAAAATCAAAACTTACTGCAAAGCTATGTGATCAAGACAGTGTGGTATTGGCCTCAGAATAGACTTAAAGATCAGTGGAATAGAGTCCAGAGATAATCCCTCACAATTATGGTCAATTAATTTTTGACAAGGCTGCCAAGACAATTCAATGTCTTTTCAACAAACGATGCTGACACAACTGGATATCTACATACAAAATAATAAAGTTAGATCCCTATATCACACCATACAAAAATTAACTCAAAATGGATCATAGACCTGAATTTAAGAGCTACAACTATAAAATTCGTAGAAGAAAACGTGAGAATAAATCTTTGTGTCTTTGGGCTAGCAATGGCTTCTTGCATATGACACCAAAAGCACAAGCCACAAAATAAAAAATAAATACATTGGACTTCATCAAAATTAAAAACATTTGTGCTTCAAAGGACACTGTCAAGAAAGTGAAGACAAATTACAGAATGGGAGAAAATACTTCCAAAACATATATCTGATAAGAGACTTGTATCCAGACTATATAAAGAACTCTTACAACTAAACAATAAAAAGACAACCCAATATAAAAATGGGCAAAGGATTTGAATAGATATTTCTCCAAAGAAAATACATGAATGGCCAATAAGCACATGAAAAAATACTCAACATTAGTAATCATTAGGGAAATGCAAATCAAAGCTATGAGATACAACTTCACACTCAGTAAAATGGCTAACTAGTGTTGCTCATCAACTTTGTGGTCATCTATTCATCATACCAGTCACCACTGATTGGGGGAAAGGTCTTGAGAAGTCCACTGACCTCACAGTTTGGCGCTTAAAAAGTGCTGATGTCATCATCGTCTCATGGCACTGCACAAATGACTCAACACTTTACAATGTCTTGTAATTAACCACAAATGTTTCCAATATATTATATGGTGCTACTACCTAATGTGGTTTGAGTACTTGATATTGAGGAAAGATTGAGCTCTGTAACATATAAAAAGGATATATTTAAAGATTTTTAAGAGCCCCTAATTAGCAATGAAATCTAACAAAATTAAGACCATGTATTGAAAGAATGCAGTATCATTTTCACCTATGGTATAATAAAATATAACTTGATTGTATTTGTTAGGCCTTGAACAACAAAATTCAACAAGTATAGTTGTGGAGGGAAGGAGAAACAGCATTGTCCAGAGGCCAGGAGATAGCTACTGATCTAGTTTTCTGATTGGGCAAATAAAAATGATGGCTACTTCCCTTTTTTAGTCTCAAGATGGAAAACTGACACCCTTATTTTTAATTCATTTAAAAGTCCTGAAAAAGAAATAGGCATAACTCGGTGATGTTGCATATTGGGTTTCAGACCACTGCAATAAAGTGAGTTACACGAATTTTTTGGTTTCCCAGTGCATATAAAAGTTACCTTTACACTATACTGTAGTCTATGAAGTGTGCAATAGCTTATGTCTAAAAAACAATGTACATATCTTACTTAAAAAATACGTTAATGCTAATCTTACTTACAAAATACTTTAATGCCAGGGGCTAGCCCGGTGGTGTAGCAGTTAGGTTCGCATGCTCTGCTTTGGTGGCCCGAGGTTCGCAGGTTCGGATCCTGGGTGCAGACCAACGCACCACTTATCAAGCCATGCGTGGGGGGTGTCCCATATAAAGTAGAGGAAGATGGGCACGGATGTTAGCCCAGGGCCAATCTTCCTCAGCAAAAAAAGGAGGATTGGCAACAGATGTTAGCTCAGGGCTAATCTTCCTCACAAACAAACAAACAAAATACTTGATTGCTGGAAAATGCTAATAACCATCATCTGAGCCTTCAGTGAGTCGAAATCTTTTTGCTGGTGGAGAGTTTTGCCTTCAATTTGTAAAAAACGCAGTATCTGCAAAGCACAGTAAATCAAAGTGCAACAAAACAAAGTATGCCTGTAATTTTATTCTTTGTGCTTTTTTAGACAGTAGAAGTCCAGTTATAGTACTGAGTTATTGAGGGTAACTATAGAATACTAAAAAAGTAGCTATGCATTGGAAAGTAGAAGACACTTATTTAATTGAATTTGACTACTGATGAAGCTGCAGAACCAGATAAATATAGAAGTTAACATTATCAAACAATATGTAGAGTAACATGATCATTTCTCAGAGAGACATGTAATTGATGCATTTATTTTTGTATGCAAGTAAATGAATATACATAAAAATGAATATACAAAAAAATGAATATATAAAAACTGTATTTTACAGGTGTAGGAATGCTGAAAACTATAGACAAACTAAAAAAATAGCTCTAAGAGTGCGGAGATAGGCACCTGTTAGAGTTAGAATTGAATGTTATATGAGATAGAGATGAAGTAACGGGTCAGTTTTGGAGATAAAATTTATGGTTAATAGAGGAAGCATATCCAGGATAAAATTACGTCTAAAATGCAGTCTGTGCAATGATGTCATTGCAGCAGTGTCTAGATAGATTCACAGTTTCTATATTGACCTTTGTCAGAAATAGCTCATTAAGGCTAAGCTTTCTACTCCCTGACCCAGGCTGCAAGGTGACAGAGGCTGACTCAGACAAGGATTGCATTCTAGAAACCAAGTGTTCTCAGGACTTCAGCTTCCAGTTCCTAAAATTTAAATCAATTCTACAACATGGGAAGAGATGAGATCATTAAATCTTAAAAGTAACCCAGAAATGTAACTTGAAACTCAGCTTCTAAAATTATGTCTAGAAAGAAACAATTAAGTCAGACTTTAAATAATTGACATGGTAAATATTATAGTGAAGGTGTAGTAGCTTTTTATCCAAGTGATTGCAAAGTGTATATCTCAGTGCAGCTATAACTTGTTTAAGGAAACAGTTCCTCTCAAACTATGAATTCGTAATTTTAAAAAAAGGAATGATTTAATTAATAGATTTTTCTGATATATTTTAGATGATGAAGCATTCAAAAATTTATTTTATAAGCAGCTTTGAGGAATGTTTTTGAGCCATAAAACTTAACAAATCTTTTTTACTGATGCTCATAATAATTATACAGCAGCAGAATTCTACTAGACTTGAAGGCAATATAATCATGTGCCGCATAACAATGTTTTGGTCAACAATGGACTGCATATATGATGGTGGTCCCATAAGACTAGTACCATATAGCCTAGGTTTGTAGTAGGCTATACCATGTAGGTTTGTGTAATTACACCCTATGATGTTTGCACAACGAAATTGCCTAATTTCTCAGAACGTATCCCTGTCATTAAGTGATACATGACTGTGTGCTATTTTGCTAAATTCTTTTGCCTGTACAGTGATTAATGCAGTGTAACTGTTCTGATGAATATTGGTTTCACAATAATAACTGTAATTGAAGTACTTTTTCTTAAACTAGCATCTTCATTTAAAGAAATTTCTATTTTGGTACAAATTTTGTCAATTAAAGCATGCCAAGAGGTACGTCAGTAAGAAATCTTTTTATTACATGAGAGACTTCTGTAGTATCTTGCATTTATTTATCTGTTGCAGAGAAGGGGAATAGTTATTTTGTACTTGTTTTTCTTTTTCTTCGTATTCTAGTAAATAAGGCCAATCGAAAGTCCCATGGGTGTTACTAGTGAAAAAACCACAGGTCTAAAGGAGGATTCAGTAGCGAGAATAGAATTTCCTAATATGGTTACTTGCTAACCAGTTCTTGAAGACAGATTTTCTTGGAAAATAATTAATTCAGCCCTGGGACAAACACATGACATATTGCTTATACTCATATCTTCTAAATCAAGAAAAGTTGAAACTTAATGAACTCATAAGTAAATGACTTCCTTTTTTTGTTATTTTGGGGAAAGCCAATGGAGAAAGTATTAATTTTAATACTAAACTTGGTTTAGCAGCTGAATTGTCAAAAAGGATACCTGGAATCCAACACAGATGACTTCTTTGGGGATATGTAATGCATTGATGTGAGAATTGTACCAGAAGCCAGAGATAATAATTTTTCCTTTCATCTCTACTGCTAGTAGGCTATAGATGTTATATGAGTTATATAACATCTTGAGGTCTTGCTTTCCTTGTAAGGGAGGAGACCTAGATGATCTCTGAATTCCCTCCCTACATGAAAAATTTTAATAGTTCTGTGAATTCTTTTTTTTTGCTGAGGAAGATTGGCTGTGAGCTAACATCCATTGCCAGTCTTCCTCCTTTTGCCTGAGGAAGATTGTCCCTGAGCTAACATCTGTGCCACTCTTCCTCTATGTTGTATGTGGGTTGCTGCCACAGCATGGCTTGATGAGTGGTGTAGGTCTATGCATAGAGTCTAAACCTGCAAACCTGGACCACCGAAGTGGAGCATGCCGAGCTTAACCACTGCACCACCAGGCCGGCCCCTATAGTTCTGTGAATTTTTTAAATTCAGTAATTGTAGCCATATTAGAAACTTAATTACTATTCTGCTGTCTCCAAAGCATTTTCCTTGATATAAATACATGCATATGTATCTATCTATGTAAACACCCACACACACACACACACAAAATGAAAGGAGAGCTGGAAAAATGAGCTTAGAACCTCACCTCATTCAAACTTCGGAACTTTGTAAAATATCTAAAGATTATTATAACACATAGTGCTATAGCTATGATGATAAAAGCTTATTTTATAATAAGTACTTATTTTGTAATGATAAATAGTAAATATTTCTATAAAACTAAGAAGCATATGCATCTGTGTGTTTATAAATAATATAAACACATCACTCAAAGCTGTACACACACACACACACACACCGATATAGATATGAATTCTGAGATTTAAATACTAAATGGATATTTAGGACCTTGTCCCTTTTGGAAAACTACGTACCATTGACTTCTAAGGAATGTAACAAGTTAATTTAGAAACATTATTGTGCTAAATCCTCGTCACATTATTTTTTGTGTTCTCTGACAAGTTTATATTTGCTCAGGGTCCAGAAATCCAGTTTTGTGGTTGTAACTGTATTGTATTGCTGTGTTGAATCAGTCATTTTAATAGGCCCCAGCGATCATTAGATGACGTGTGCCATACCAGGAGGAAAAAGCATGCTACCGTTACACAAAACTGCAAGGAAGAATGGCTTACCTTATTTAAAACATTTGTCTATAAACAATCTGAAGAGTAGGTAGCTGCAGGTCAGTATATTGGAAAGTTTCTTCCTTACCATTTGGACAATCAAAGTAGGCTTTTCAGTAATGTCCTTACTGCTTTGATAGTCTGCCAAGCCCATCCCTAATTTTGGGACAGCTCCACTGTTTATTTTTTTCCCCCTTCAGAGTTGCTAAAGGGTGCTGGAAATCAGGGCTGTGCTGACTGGATCTGTAAGACTTTATGCTGTCTTTAACTGTAACCTCCTTATGGATCAGCCATTCTCACTCCTTATTGTCTCTCTATAAGCATTTATCACAGTGACTATTCAAACCTTTTTTTTTTAAAATCCCTCCAGCAGAGTGTGGGGCAAAAGCACAAAGCTAGGGGTCATCAAAATCACATTCTAGGGCCAGCCCTGGTGGCCTGGTGGTTAAATTTGATACACTCTGCTTCCTCGGCCCAGGTCCAGTTCCCGGGCATGGACCTACACCGCTCGTCTCTCAGTGGCCATGCTGTGGCAGCAGCTCACATACAAAAAGAGGAAGATTGGCAACAGATGTTAGCTCAGAACGAATTTTCCTCGGCAAAAACAAACAAACAAAAAAGCACGTTCTAGTTTGTGGATAGGGCTTTAGTTTCTCTAAAATTAGGTGGTAGAATTGAATGATTTTTAAGATCTCTTCTAGTCTGAAAATATCCTGAGATTTCAAGTATCCAATCTTACTTTTTACTCTCAGATCTAGTTTTTGAACCAAGAGCTAGGGCCCATATCTCCCAACTCCTAGTCTAAAGATATTTCCAGTACATTATTATAACTCCCATTTCCTCCTTTGCTGAAAATATGGATGTCTGGTTCAAACTTCATCTTCCCCTATATTTTCCACTTTTATACTTTTGGCTCAACTTCCTTGACTCCCCTCCCTCCCATTTTGAACTTCTAATGCACAGAGAGGCACGAACAAGAATAACGAAAGTGTGTATAATAACCAAAAATTAGAAGTAAGGCAAATTCTTATCAATATGGGAATTGCTAAATAAATGATAATACATCCCTACCTTGCAGCAGGCAAAAAGAATGTTATAGACCTCTATGTGTGTATGTGGAGAGATTTCTGAGATATATTAAGTGAAAAGATCCAATGGCAACATAGTATTTCCAATATTATCTCATTTATGTTAAAAAAATAACACAATCATATATGTAAATACATATATGAGTTCTGGAAAGATACATGTCAAACAGATAGACTTGTTACCTCTGGGGAAGGGAGTGAGAGTCAAAGAGAAACTATCATGTTGATTTTATTTTTAGAGTTTTTGTAATAAGAGTGTATTACTTGTGAACTTAAAAAAAGATTTTTAAAAAGGCAATAAATGTAATCCTATCCATACATTTCCGTAGATAATAAAGCTGGAAGGGACCTTAGAAAAGAAATCATTTAGTCTAGTATTCTTATTTTATGGATAAGGAAACCTAAGTCCCTGCAAGTTATATGCTCCACCAAGCTGATCAGTGACAGTCAGGATGAGAACCTAGATTTTCTGATTCCCAAACCAGAACTTGTTCACACTGCGTTCCAGGTACAGATAAAATATGTTTTTCAAGAAGTCTTTCTTGATTGTCCAAAGTGACGTATCCTCTAAATTCCTATCTGTTCACTGTTTGTGTCACTTGGATGAATTTTAACGCACACTACCTTGTACTGTAATGTCCTCCTTTTCTAGATCATATATATTCCATGAGGGGAGGAACTGTAACTTGCCTGTCTTTGTATCTGACACAGTGTCTTGCACATAACAGGTGCTCAGTGAATTAGTAATTAACACTTCTGTTTGATTTTTATAGCAGGCTCTGCACCTTGTATTAGATTAAGAGAAAGACGTTAAATGCCAAGTCAAATAAATAGCTATGTATTGTTTTGTTTTGTAAAACCTGCCACTTCAAGATAGAAAATATTTTAGGACGGCACATAGAGATATTTGCCACCCTGCAAATATCTTCCCTTTCCAAGGAAAACAGTTTTGTTCTCCACTCCTGCTTCAGAGAGAACAGTTTGTCCCCATAGGATATTCTAGGTAATATGACCCACTTAGGAAATATGTGGTGATTGTGCTTCATAATAGGGACCTCTGCTAAAGTTGTTGTACCTTGGGAAAATGCCTCTTGAGTGTGACGGTTTTACAGATGAAAGTACATTTCTTTCTGTGTTTGAATTGGTACAGCAGACCAAGAAACTCAATTGTGACTTAAAGTTTTACCATAAATAGCATAGAAGCTATAACAAATCTTTTTTTGTTGTTGTAAAAACATTTCCTCAAAATGTTTGGAATTTATACAAGTGTCTTGCCCTTGATGTGTCATCACCCTGTTCTGTCTACATAGCTCTATAACTTGATATCAGCATCTTATTAAATTTCAGCTTGCTTTTTGAGATATAGACTCTTCTCTATGATTTTTGTTTGCAGTTGTGTTAATCCTGTTTTGCTTCTGATTTTTTTTGTAATTTGGTTGATTCTAATAGCTGTCTAACTTGACATCATTAAAAGCCTATAGAATTATTTAAACAGATTCTTTAATGGAAGTTTCCATGATCAGCTAGAACATTGTTCTTGGGAGGAGCCTTGGGAAGACTTACTCTTTTTTGGAAGGCTAATGTCTCTCTCAATTTAGAATTAATAGCTTTAGGAAAACATCACAGAATGCTAAGAATTTCCATAAATGCTTCTAGCCAAAGAGATTATTACTGAATTGGCCATTTGGTGCTCATAGGTATTCTATGAGAGCCGTTCTTATTATGCCAGAATTTAAAAATATGTATGTTTGTATATGAATATATAAATATATAGCTTTGTTAAAAAAAGCAGTTATAATGCAAATCAAAACTACAATGAGATATCACCTCACGCCCGTCAGAATGGCTATAATTAACAAGACAGGAAACAACATGTGTTGGAGAGGATGTGGAGAGAAGGGAACTCTCATACACTGCTGGTGGGAGTGCAAACTGGTGCAGCCACTATGGAAAACAGTATGGAGATTCCTCAAAAAATCAAGGATAGAACTACCATATGATCCAGCTATTCCACTGTTGGGTATTTATCCAAAGAACTTGAAAACACCAATTTGTAAAGGTACATGCACCCCTGTGTTCATTGCAGCATTATTCACAATAGCCAAGACTTGGAAGCAACCTAAGTGCCCATCAAGGGACGAATGGATAAAAAAGCTGTGGTATATATACACAATGGAATACTACTCAGCCATAAGAAACGATGAAATCCAGCCATTTGTGACAACATGGATGGACATTGAGGGTATAATGCAAAGTGAAATAAGTCAGAGGGAGAAGGTCAAATACCATATGATTTCCTTCATTAAGTAGTAGATAATAACAACAATAAACACATAGAGACAGAGATTGGATTGGTGGTTACCAGAGGGGAAGGGGGGAGGGAGGAGGGTGAAAGGGATAATTTGGTACATGTGTGTGGTGATGGGTTGTAATTAATATTTTGGTGGTGAACATGATGTAATCTATGCAGAAATAGAAGTACAATGATGTACACCTGAAATTTTTACAATGTCATAAACCAATGTTACTGCAATAAACAAAAAATTAAAAAAAAAGAAAAGCAGTTATGAGTTTGACTCATCTGAAAGCTGTGAAGTAATTAAAATAGAGATAGCAAGAATTTATTAAATAGGAAGTGATCTGTGATTAGAGAATTTCAAATATGGTATACTGAAACTTGTTTTTGCTCTGTTGAGCATTGTAGTAGAAATTTAAAAAATAATTATGGTTAGCACATTTTGATCTGCTATGCTTGGAAGGAAAGATATTAGTGGTTAGTTTTTCACTGTTCTTGAGATCATAGATTTTTTATTTTTGTACAAATAAAGATATGTAGATTAATTTACTCATGATAAAGTTAATAGGCATTTGCCTGTCATTTTCTAAATTTTTAATTGGCCTTATAATTTGCTACCATAAAAATTCCTTTTATTTTAAAATTGTAGTCAACAGTGCTTAGTTTAGTAATATGTGAACGGAATAGAAAAAATGGATTTTTGAACATTAGCTTGAGGGCATTTTCTGGTTAGTGCTTTAATTTAAAAATAAATTTTTTCAGATGGTGGTCTTCTACGGAGAAATGTTTTTGGAAACGATATGAAGAACTGTATTCTACTTCTATCTGGGATTTCTTAGTTTAGACATAGCTAAGCTGGAGCTCAAACATATGTTTGAACTTGGCAGCTTTAATTTGCAAAATGGCCCTACCTTTCTTGGCAAGTACAGGTTAATTAGAGGTTTCTCAACATTTTTGATAGACCTTCGGGTATTTTAGTACAGAGGGATTGGATGCTAGTTACGGGTCCAACAGACGGTGGTTAAGGATAAACAATAGTTAAGAATTATTCGTCTTTTAGCAACAGTTTTACTCTTTGCGCTAAAGTACAATTTGACCTGTCTCTCAAACTCTCTCCCCTCCCCCGTCCTTTGCACTTTTACTTGCAATAACTATGAAATATGTTGAAAATTTAGGTTTAGGATTTGTTTCAAATTTCCTTGATCTTGAAAATTTAGGATTTATTTTGAACTTCCTTTTAATATCAATCTAGAATGACTTATAAGTAATGGGTAGTGGTCAGATGTCTATGCTAATGGTCTCTTAACAGTTTTATTTACCATTAACCCCAAGATCATGTTTTCTGATTTAAAATCCTTGGTGGAAATGAGAGTTCATTTGAAGTAGCTTAGTTCCTGGCACTGACAAAAGACTCCTAAAGATAATTAAAAATCAACTGACAAGCACTTATAAGACATTGACTGTATGCTAGGTGTTGGGGATAAGATAAAAGGAGTCATCCTGGGCCCTGCTATTAAGGATTTATAGTCTTAACTAGGTAGAAGATAAAAGATATTATTATAAAGCCCCTATAAGCAATATGTAATTAAGTGCTAAGTTGTGTGTGTCCCAGATGGGAGTTGAGGTGAACTCATAGCAGGTCAGGCTGAAGCTAGTATGAACAATTTAGTTATGAGTGATTATTTCTGTGACTTAGGTGGCTCTTTCTAGGAGTATGCCAAAATTGGTTTTATCACATTTTCAGTATGTTTGAAAGGGCTTTCAGGAGAAATGCTGCATCTGATACTTTTTTGCTCTTTTAATCATTAAAGTATAATTTGTCACTTATTCTGGGGTGAAAGTGAAGTTTCAGCTATTTAGCATGGATAAGATAGATATGGGTTTGGGACTACATTTACAGTGTGATAAAGGCTTCTTATTCTCTTAATTTATAGTTGCTTTTCTGGTATGTCTCCAATGACAGCTAAAATACAGTGTCGTTTTTAATTGGCTGTGTTTTCCCTGCGAAAGGATGTTTACTACTGTTCTCCCTCTTTTGTAGTGGCAGTGTTGTTGAATGCCCAAGTGTCTTGTGCAAACAACCAGAAGCTTCAACTAGGACAGAAAAATCTGCTGTAGCTTTGGGTAAATAAGGATAACTGAAAGCCCATTGCCTTAGCTCTCCAGAATCTCTTAGATGTGTTTTTGTTTTGGAGTACTGTTGAAGATGTTCATTTTATTCTAGTAATCCCTGTATGATGAAAAGCCTAGTAACTTTTGCGATCATGTATTTCCCCTTCTAACTTAATTTCATCAGAGTGCTTCTCAATTTATCCTTTAATAGAGAACCCCAAACAAGATGTTTCTGTGGGAAATCCTATGCCTTTGTAAACTTTCTGCCTGCTCTAGTACATCAGCCTTAGATTATTGACCTCTAAAAATTTCAACATATAACCTACCTCTTCTAAGTTTGCCTAAAAACCGATATGGGAGGTTGATATGGGATTTTATGTCATTACAAAAAAAACCTGTTTTCATGAACTGCTTTATTTTCCAATACTTTTATCCAGAAGTAATTTCAGCAGTGCTGACCCTTTAAAATAATCTAAAATTAAATGAAGAAAATATGTGCTTTCTAATTTGGAAATGCAACAGCTAAATTAGAATAAGGGAGAAATCTGGAAATTAAGAAAGGGTACACTAAATTTTTTTTACCAAAATCATAATTAGACTAGAATTAGGGAGTATGCTCCCTTGAAGCTTGAAGGAGGAATTTTCAGATTTAAAAAAAAAAAAAAAAAGGACAATCCTACTTTACACAGTGAGCGCCAACTAAATAGGGACTTATTACCCTAATAAAAAATGAAAATAAAATCAACTAATTTATCAACCAATTTAAATCAGTTCTTTGATAAAACATTGTTTTGGGCTTTAGTAAGATGTTAGGGGTATGTTTCTATAATATATATGTATTGTCATGGAGAACAACCATCATAGTTTCCCTGAGCCATCTGTTGGTGTCACTGACAAAAACATACTGTTTGGCATTTAGATCATTGGTGTGACCAATTATGGCATTTTTCTCTGGGATTGTAACGTCTCTATGGTTTTTCTATCTTGATTCACTTTATTCCAGCCTGATTCACAATTATTCCTTTACAGAACAGCTTGTATTTGGCATAGCTGTAAAAAAAATCCAGTCTCTTCTAAATAAGGTTCTTTTTCAATTGGAAATTCCATCTTTGCAGTTAAAACATTTGTAAACATAACACAATTTAGATAGAGTTGAACGACTTTGCAAGACTGCTATTTTTGTAATGGAGGAGGCTTTTCCTAAAGAGCAATGTGGTGATACTGGGCTCTTAGAACTCCCTTGAAAGTAGTTGGAATTTATTGCTGCATGTATTGGATCAGATGAAAGAGGAAACATGTATTAGCTGGCTTGCAGTGTTCAGGAAATATTGGTGTGTTTAGGAGAAAATACTAAATAAATTTGGGGTCTTATTTTTCATCATTTCAAAGGATCCTTCATATATCTTTTGTTTCCTGAAATTAGAGATGTTGGTGATCCTGAAAGATGTTTTGGGACTTTCATCTTGTGATATCTCTAATATCTGAAAGGAGATATAGCCAAGTTGGACAAAGTTATCCTCCCGACTCTCCCACCTTCTTTGGTTCGAGCAACAGTTTTTATGTTCTTGTGGTTGGAATATACTTAGGCTGGAGAGCCACACAACCTGCCCTGATGAACAGCTAGGATTTTGACTGGTAATGGTGACAAAATGAAACATGTTCCCTCAGCCTGGCTTTTCATTCTTCTCAAATTCACAGGACAATATAGATTTTTCAGGGCTATTTTCCTAGAATCAAAGTGTAATAGCACTTGCGTAGCAGTCCTTCTTAGATGGAAAACTATAATAAGTATTAAGTTGTGGCTGGAATCATACAAAATAAATATTAGGTCTCTCCTTCTTCTCTTATTTAATTTTTTCCTGGGCTTATCCAGAGGAGAGTCAAACTAAGATTTAGACAGATATAAAAAGAAACAAGTCACAAAGTGTAGTATTATAAACCAGTCATAATTTGAACCCAGTTTTTTACTGATAAAAGGTTGCCTTTTAGGAGACTACAGTAATTGTTAATCCATTGAATACCTCTTCCTTTTCAGAAGGGTTTTAAAAAATAGTTCTTAAGGCATGTTCACTTTCTGTCTACCTAAAAGTGCTCATCTGTCAGTGTGCTAATACAGCACTGAAAAAATTTCTGCTTTATCAGAGGAGAGCATGTCCAGGATTGGTGCCAGGTGTTTTGCGAGGCTGCCTCCAAAAGTCACTCTCAAAAACTGCTCTTCAGTTGGACCCTTTGTGGTCAGGAAAACACATGATGCAGTATAATGAAAGAGACAAATCAGAAGAGTTAAGTAACTTTGAAATGAAATGTTATACCAAAACATTAATTCTCTGTGACTGTCAGGACTGTGGCATTTTAAAAATTCTTTGAATCTTATTTTCCAGAGGTTCCAAATGACTTACGAATACCTCAGGATTATTATTATTATTTTTTAATTACACATCAGCCAACAATTGCTCTTTGTTACCCTCTTCCTGCCCCCAAATTTTGCCCCCTCCTCGCCCAAAAAAAAACAAACCAAACAAATGAAAAAACCCTGCATTTCGATTTTGGGGAAATTTTGCTAAAGTGGGACTTTAAAAGTAATCTCTGGCTGGCTTGATTGCATTGGCAGATGTCCAGCAATGCCAAACTATTTGCCGTCTGCCAGTAGTACGCGTGGTCACCACTTTTAATCATTTAGCTCCCTATTTCAGGTTACTCATATTCAGTACATATTGTGAATATTTATCTTCCAGGGATGCATTAATTCTTAGGCCAGAGTGTTCCTGTTCCATTTAATAAAACATGTTTTTCCTCCTAAGTGAATACACTCCCTTAAAGTGAACTGCTATACTGCACACATCTTATTATAGGCTTTGTGCTATTTTCATTTTAAGCTTCTAAATGAACATTTACCTTACAAAGCATTGAGTGTGCTGTTTGTGTTGTGTAGGATTTCCATTTTATTAGAGATCAGTAACAATATTTCTTCATTTCCCTCTGAAATCCTGGACTATAATTTGATATAATAAAACAGTTGCACTGAGCTGTGAGTAGGAGGAGAACTGCAAGAGTTAGACTTAAACTTTTACAGTAGTAGACTAATGCTTGTGTGCATTTTGTATATAAAACTAGGGCAATGTCTTACAGACTAACGTTATCACTATGTCTCAAATCTGACTTGCTAGAATTTAAGAAGTTTGTTTTGGTTTCAAAATGTACTTTACCCCTGGTGGCTGGCAGGGTACAATACTATTGACATCACTGTGTTTCAAATAGAAAATTAACAAGTAGCTACTGTTGTGATTGCAGATTGCCTTCCCAGTCCCTGTGAGAGCATGCTTTTTCTTTTGGACAGCAACACTTCTCAGCCCCTTGGTACCATTAAATCAGCCAATGGGGGCTGCCAGAATAGGGATGAACACCAACAAAAGGCTGAAGAGTAGAAAAACTGTTAATAATATGAAAATCTTTAATCAGTTTCCAAATTGATGTAAAAGGTAAATAATTAAAAAAAATTTCTCTCCCACCCACAGCTATGTTTTTGACAGTAGGCCAGGTTCAGAGCCTGATCTCTCCAGAGAGGAGTATCCTGTCCCTCCACCCAAACCCCTGGAGAGTTGCCAAAGGAAAATAAGCTATTTTGTATTTAGAACAAATTGCCACTGTTTTCTCCAGTGATGTAGCCCTATTTCCCAGACTTTGAAACTTGGAATACAGAAAGTTCTTCTGTGACCAAAGAAGAAATATGGTGAATGAATGATCAAGTTTTTCTTTTTTTTTTTTAAAACCAAATCCTCAAAAACAGATAAGAGGGGGGATGAGATATATGCATGGACGCTAA
Organism: Diceros bicornis minor; assembly: GCF_020826845.1. Lineage (NCBI taxonomy): Eukaryota > Metazoa > Chordata > Mammalia > Perissodactyla > Rhinocerotidae > Diceros > Diceros bicornis. The sequence goes on from NC_080745.1 coordinate 74,095,041, forward strand.
ATTTAGCACAGAATGGACGTCAAGTGAGCAATTTCTGTTAAATCACTTTGGAGATTGGGTTCCTTATGGGAGTTTCATTGAAGAACATATGCCTCTGGAACCAGATTTTAATTATTTTTTTCAAATGAGGCTGTCAAAAGTCACATCTTCCTTAGCGATGAATGCAGGACAATAAAAAATAATAATTTATGTCTTCTGCACTACAGGCGTCAACTGGTCAGCAGTCCTGGGATCTTGTAAAACTATGCGACACTAGTGTCTCATGTTATCAGATGAGATAAAACTGTTTCTTTTTTTTCCTCCCTGGCATTGTTGAGTATTTCTTTTTAGACTTTCTCCTCTCAAACCTGAGTTTTCTTAGCTGTTTCTTTTCTATTTTCTCCATAGTAATTGCCTGCCTGTCATTATACTTGTTATTATCACTATTTCTTGAACTACAGCTAGAACAGAGGCCAAACTTAAAAGAGTCAAATTTCTTCCTTGCCAAGAGGCCTGTTAATAAGGTCAGGAAGTCGAAATTGGAGACAAAAAAACTGGACTTAAAAAAGGTATCTGTGAATTTCATTTGACATTTTGTCTTAGGCCCCCGCTCCTGTAAATACTTTGACAAGTAACTGTGTTGTAATGGCTGCAATTCTTAACCCTCTGCTTCGCTATTAAAAGAGATGTCGACTCTAATCAAGAGTTGAGTTGGATATTGTCACTTATTCTACATGTAGTCATGTTTGGTGGTGACCTCAGCTGCACACAAAAAAAACCCAGTATAGAGTTCTGGCATCCATAAGCAGATCTCTCATGAATATTGGCCTGGCATCTGATTATACTGTTTGGAGGCCCCAGTATTGTTACCTCCACTTTGGGGAGTTAGAGTCCCAGAAGTATCCTAGAAATTATGTTACATCCCTCCCCCACACTGTGCCAGTCATTCTTTGTGGTATGGGAAGAAGTGAAATGACTAAAAGTATAGATTCAGTCTTATCTAGAAGATAATTAAAATATAGTGTGATTAGTGTGAAAATCGAGTATTAATTATCTGAGGAAGGGGTATGGCAAGGAAGGCCTCATGAAGAAACAATAGTTTGGCTGTGGGCTGACAAATGAGTTAGATGCCCACTAGGTGGAGAGTGGAAAGAAGGGCATTCCAGGTAGAGAAATCAGTTAACTATAAAAGCACATTGGTTTGTGGAAGAGGTTTGCAAAGGCGGGGGTACTGGGAAGTGGGGCTGGAAAGGTGGTAGGCAGAAGGCCAAATTACATCATCTCCAAACAGATAGAGAATACTACTGCATCTTTTTTTTTTTTAAACTTTTATAGCATCTAGTTCAGTGGCATAATTGGGTACAGCTCATTTTTTACTGATGATCATTGTTATTGACTGAGTGGCACTTCATCCTGTTCATATCTCTGAGACGTAAAGACTAAATAAAATTTTAGCCTACATGGAATCTGCATAGTTTGAGAAAGAATATGTCACTATTTTGTCATCATTAATTTATTGAGTACTCACATCTCTCCCCCTTTCTCTACCCCTCATCCCCTCTGCCCCTCCACTCTTCCTCGGTACACCTTTGAAAGACATAATCCCAGCCATGATTCAGAAATGATGTTCTAAGTCCAGAGCTCTGATAGTGATCTGTAGTAATTTGCTCTAACGGTTTTAACATAGATTCCTGGAGGTCCTGGGATGTAGTGTGAAATAATGTGAGCTTTGTTTGAAGTCTTCGTTTATCTTAAAAGTATACTTTGCATTATTTGTGCTTGTTTTTATATAAAATAGTGTTTTTCTTCCAAATCTTTGAGGAAAATTATGATTTCTGGAAGGCATTCTGTTTTTAACCTTCTGGCTTTAAGTACTCTCTGGCTCCCTACTCTAAGAACTAAGATTTTATTGGGAGAAAGCGATTTTTTAAAAATCTTCCAAGAGTAAATAATGTGTATCTCAGCCTTACTGATTATATTTCTTATTTGTGTATAGACGAGCCCTTTTGTGCTGAGGTGGACAATGTGAGTGTAGAATAATTTATATTATAATAATATCATGTAGTATATATAATTCATATAATTTGCAACTTCATTATAATACTTGTTGATATTCCTATCTGGTTATTTTACACGATACCAATTGACTTAAGAGAAATATTAATGAAAGCAGTTTCTTTTTGAAAAGTGAGAAGAGGGTTCGAGTTATTCTCGTAAGTTTTTATTTTGTTGTCGTCAAGCCCCATGACACCACAGTCAGGTCTGACACTAGGGAAATGCCACTTACCAAGTTACTACCTGGTAGTTAATTTTGTTATTGTCTGTTTATTTTTTGTGAAGTAGATAATATATAAGTTGTAAGTGAAACATATAATTATATGTCATTTTATGGGACTAGCTTGTCTAAGCTTTCTTATTTCACAAACAGAATAAGCTGAACACGATCATATTTGTTTTTGTAAATAAAATTCATGAGCAGCATGAATGTGCTTGATATCTGGATCCATTTTTAATGTCATTTTTCCTAAGAAAAGGAGGCAGGCAGATTTTTGGGAGGAGTAACATGGGAGATTTTCAGAAGATTCTCAACACATTAAATTTTAGAGAAGCATTGGAACATAAAATGTGTAGGATAAGCAGCTAGCTGCTGTCATGTGCAAAAGTGTTGTGTAGGGAGTTGGGAAACCTGGCCACAAGCCACTGCAGCTTTGAAGAATGTGGCTCAAGGGAGGACTCACAGCCCATTGCGTAACATTCAGCAGAGAAGAAAATACAAGTACTCTCCCTATCAGTTGACTTGTTTTTCATTTTGATTTAGTTACTTGGCAAAGTCTTGGTATCCTGTAGTGGAGGAATGAAAGACAGGCAAGTTCCAGTGAAGGACCGTGCCTCCGAGCGCATCAGCCAGTGGACGGTTTGTGAGGCCGGGCAGGGGTTAAATTTCTTGTTGTTGGGCAGAGGGATTAGAGTGAGAGAGAGAGAGAGAGGATTGAAAAACATCATCTTATTGTACTTGCAATTTTTCATGAAAGGAAATTCTTTCCTCTCTCCTCCCTCAACGTTGTATGCTTCTTGTGGTTGATATGCCTATGCTTTAAAATATCACAGCTACTAGGAGGGGTCATTTTATAGCAAAATCATTTCCCCTCATGTTCTGCGATATTTCAGTTCTGCGGTAGACTTTACAAGGTTTGAAATCAAAAGCAGCATTGGTTCCTTCGGGGAAAAATGATCCCAGTCTACCAAAATAAAAGCCAAATAGTCTCTAATTGTTCCTTTTCCCATAAGGGGCTTGTGCTTTTTGAAGGTGTGGGTAATTTTGATAGGACCTTCTTTCTAACAGGGTTAGTCACTGGGAATTGCCTCTTCCCCTCGGTAAAACCCACTTTTAAATCTCATTTTAAAACAGACCTCAAAGTGACTTTGAAAATAAAAGTTCTTTGGTATCTCTCCATTTTCTTCTTCCCTCCCTCTCAGCAAGGAGACTCCAGTTTTCTCACAGGGTGCCTCCTGCTGCAGTGTCTAATCCTGACTTGGCTTTACAGTCACTCATTCTAAAGTAGGAAAGATTTTATAGTTTTTATTGAGCTATCTGTGTGTTGTGAAAAGTTAAGTAAATGCTAACTAGGGGGCTAAAATTTTTTTCACATTTTCCATCAAGTCTAGTTCTATAAATTTTACAATGTTCGGGTTTTTCTGTTGGTTGTTAGTCTAGTGTTCATCAGAATATTCACAACAGCAGCCTTAACTTTCCCCAACCTTCTTTCCCTACTTTGACTAACGATGCAGGACCATGCCTTTCATGAATCCTTGTTCTCTCTGTCAGCTCTTCTACTTCTTGGAGACTTGAAAAACATCATCTTATGATACTTGCAATTTTTTTCTCAGTGCCTAAGGATTTTCAAATCAAACCCAGCTTTTTTCTTTTCTGTCTCTTGTCCTCTTTTCTTCCCCCAATGTCTTACAGCCCATGATTTGGCAACCCCGTACAGGAGGCTTCTGAGCCACCAGTCACATGAGAATGAAGGCAAGAAAAGAAAGGACCAGATGGCATCAAAAGATATGCCTTTCTAGGTCGTTGGTGGTTAAGCTTGCAGTCTGGTTACCAGCAGGGATGGGGGAAAGGGTGGAGAGCAGCACAGCACCATTGTAAGGGAAGAAGAATTTTGCCATAAGTTTGTTTCAATAATTTGCTGGAGAGAAAAAATTTACACATCAAGGAGAATGGATTTTCTGATTTAACTTTCCACTTTACAGTCTCAGGGTGTCCACTACTCTTGGAAGGGTGCATTTACCTAAAAATGGCATATAAGCACATGTGGAAAACTGTGTGCAGTATTTGGATGGTGACTTTGAAAAGTGTGGCTCCCCCATGGTCAGCTGCTGTCCTTCAACTGCCATTAACCCTTTGTTATTCTGCTCTCCAAATGCCCGATACACTTACAAGTACAAAAACTGGAGGACATGGTATTTGGCTCCCACAGATACACCTTTCCCCGCAGAAGAGCAGAGGACATCATTCACCACTCATCCTTCATACTGTTGTCTTTTTTGGAGGATTGTATTTACAAAATATGGAAAATGGCATAACTGGCCTTACGTGAGACATTATAGCTCATGGTATGTTTTCTTGGTGTAAGCTGTATCTTGGAGCACATTTATAATTACTTGACTGGAGAAATGTTTAATAGAGGCTAATAAAAAATATTTTAGAGGGCAGACTGCCTTCCCTGTTTATTTAGGCATTACTTACGCCTTGATTGCCTTGGCCTGGGCAGCTCCTGATTTGACAGTGCTACTGCAGATCACCAGACTGCTGAACTTGGCTGATATTTTCTTATAGAATTCCAACTCAGTTGTTCTCCCTTGAATGAAGAAAACTAAGGCATTTTTAATTTTAGATTTAAACTTTGTCCCAATATATGAACTTTGAGTCTTTTACTCTTCTTTTAATAACCTTGAAAATCCTTGCTTTTTCATAGACAAATTCAGTATCCCTCAAGTCCAAAGTCAAGTTTCAACCTCTTTTATAAGTCTACCTCCACGAATGACACTCTCTCCTTTTATTCAGATTCTGTTGCCCTTGATATCTGTATGACTCATTTCATTATGAACCAAATGAAACAAAACAGTATGTTTCATGCTGGAGTCTAGATTATAAACTCTTAGTTTACATTTCTTTTTTTACTTTTCTCACTCAAGCATCTGGAACATTGCTGAGTACATAAAAGTCATGTAATAAATATACAACTGAATGATTCAAAAAAGAGAGAAAAAACATAGACATTTTAATATCATGTTAGTTGATTTCTACCTAGATTTTAATAAGACTTTAACTTAGATCTCATAAAACAGAAAATTGACCCACCCATTTTTTTCCTTGATGTGAAACTATAGTAAGGCGTCATTCTGAAGTTTCTTAAAGTAAAGGATATTTCCTATATATACACTGAATTTCTGGGGTTAAGTAATTTAAACAAAATTGACAAGTTATTCTTGTGGCAACATGTTAACTTTACTAGTTAGTTGCTTTGTTAACTTTTTTTAGATGACTGAATTCAGAGCCCCTTGCAAGCCTCTAATTATTAGCAAGAGAACCACCAGTCTCTCTCGCCACCCTCCAGTCATACCATATGAGTGCAGTTGTTAGGCATATGCCATAATAATCCCAATGAAGAGTTTAAAGGCACTTTTTACTGTGGATTTTTGTTTGTTTGCTTTTTTTAGTCTGCTCAGCAAGAGCATTGTGATCATGTGAGAGTCCTCACCTAGGATGTTTTCCAGTTAAAAATGAAAATCTTGCTAAAGGTTCTGTGATTTTGGGTAGCACAGCAGGGGAGGAGAGTGACTTTAAAATTGTTGAGTCTCATTAAGGGGAATCCATTGATATGGCTTTAATTTAGGGAAAATTAACAAAATTCGTTTATCCCCATCAGGTATGTCAGATTTTAGCCTGGAGCCAGTTATTAGAATTGAGTTATTGAATTCAATAAAGAGAATGGAAATTTAGAATGGAAATACTAACGAACCTTTAACTATAGCTGGGCTAGCGGGTACTGGAAGAATCTTGACAATTCATCAGCCAAACCTCTGACCTTTCTACCCTTAATCATCCTTGCTTGTCAGTGACATAATTGGCTGCTTAAGCCTTCTGCTACCCCTCTTTCAAATTGCTAGCATTTGAGAATTTCACTTGACATTATTTCTTGTGTATTAAGGCAGAGAAAGCATACTTTGGTGGGTAAGCTAGTAAAACCATTTTGGCCCTCTTTGAGGAGAAAATGGAGGATGTGTTTTATTCCTGGTGCAGTTGAGACAGTTGCTAAAAGTTCAGTTATAGCTCTTTAGGGAGTAGGGGTAAACTATAAACACATTGTGGATAGTCTTTGCAGATACACTATTAACTGCTGAATTATGTTATGCCTTATGAAGCACAAGACCAAAGATGTGGACTGGTATTGTTTTTGAGTAGAATTAGGTACCCAGAACTCTCATGGTGATCGCAGTTCCTTTAGGGTACAGGGAAGGTAAATCCATCAGGCTCTCTGCTAGCATTTCCAGGAGAAATTTCCCCTAACTTACTCACAGGATGGATGGATTAAAGAATGCAGTGACTTTTAGTAAAGAATTTTGTCACCTGGATTTTTCCCTGCATAGAAAATTGGAGGTGGGTAGTAAGAGAGAGAGAGAGGGAGAGAGAGAGAAATAAAAATTAAAAGCTAATTAACTGGTACACTTAGATACTAGGAAGCAGGGGACTGTTTTATGGGCTGTTGTTTCAGTGGCTAGAATTGACCACAGGGCCAGTATTTTTTGCCTAACCCTATCCTAGCTTGTCTCAGAATTTTGCTGTTTCTTTTTTGTTGAATCATATGAAGTTGCCATAAGTGAGAAATGGATGAATATCAGAAATTTCATATAGTTCAACCTAATACATAATAACATGTAATGCTGTAGGATGGCTACAGTTGTAGAGAGGGGTGAGTATGTGTGTGTAAAAGGGGGGAGGGAGGAAATGGAAATTTGTGAACATTTTATACCCCCTTGGGGTACCCCTGCTGAAAATCCCTACTCTGGCCTGTGGTTTTAGGCATTCAAAATCAAATACAATTGCCCTAGTGTGCCTTCCTACTTCCACATTAGTACAATTGAGACAGTTTATGGGGTGGGTTTAAAATTAAATTGTCTCTGACAGAGATTACCATTGGGGATAATAATCTGAAGTGGTCAGAGTCTACAGAGTACAACAGAAATGGCAGAGACTAAAATCAGTAGGTACTCCTGCACTTGCAGATATTTTGAAACTGAAGAATTAGCAGTGTTACATGGTTATAGACTGAATTAGGTGCAAATTATTATTCTTAAAAAAATAAGTTTTAGGATGTTCTTAGTGGAATATTCAGGCTGTGCTGATTTGACTTTTTTGTCTTTTTTAGGCGAGCTCATCTGCGCCTGTGTTTAGAACGCCTAAAAGTTCTGATTCCACTGGGACCAGACTGCACCAGGCACACAACACTTGGTTTGCTCAACAAAGCCAAAGCACACATTAAAGTGAGAATTTTTACTTTCATATTTGCACTTGATTCTCTCAGTCCTGGTTTCATTATAAGCAATGATTCCTATTCAACATCAGCTAGCTCACCATACCCTCCTTAATAACTGACCTCAAGAGAATTCTTTCTAAAAACTTATCAACTGATCTGATGGGAGCAACATAACCTGATTAAGCTAAATTGTTTTGACAGCATGGGCATTTGAAGAGCTAAGAATACTAGGAAAATAACAATTACTCTGCCGATACCCAGAAAAAAGGCAGTTGTGCCCTCTGGTGGAGGTGATTTCATTTGGCTGTGTCCCTCAGTATTTTTCCATGAAACTACGCTACAGGGCAAGTGTCTCTTTTGTGGAGATAACTTTACAGACTTTGAAAATTCCATACTGTTCTAGTAATGAAGAATTCATTACACAAAAAAAGTGAAGAACTATTTTTGATGTTTAAAAATATGTATTTATGTATGTTTTTATACACACACACAGTTGCATATTCATTCATGTTTTCTCTGCCAAAGAAGAAATCTTTTGCTATGTTAGGTAGAAATCAGTTTTATTGTTTGTGTTGGACTATACACAAACTTACATATCATTTTATCATTTTAGAAACTTGAAGAAGCTGAAAGGAAGAGCCAGCACCAGTTAGAGAACTTGGAACGAGAACAGAGATTTTTAAAGCGGCGACTGGAACAGCTGCAGGGTCCTCAGGAGATGGAACGAATACGAATGGACAGCATTGGATCGACTATTTCTTCAGATCGTTCTGATTCAGAGCGAGGTAGGCAGTGTACTTCTTCCCTAATGAAATACGAAGCATCCCTGTATCTGGATTTAGGGAGGGTAGGTTGGGAGGCACTGTATTTTCTTGCTTCTTTTTGGCCAACACTGTAACATTCTAGATTTTATGCGGTCACATCATTTTCTAGCAATGCCTGTATGAACTACAGTCATGCATTGCTTAATGATGGGGATATGTTCTGAGAAATGCATCGTTAGGCGATTTTGTCATTGTGTGAACATCATAGAGTATACCACAAACCTAGGTGGTATAGCCTACTACACACCTAGACTGTATGGTACTAATCTTATGGGACCACTGTTGTATATGTGGTTTTTCGTTGACTGAAACGTTATTATGCAGTGCATGACTGTATAGAACGTTTTTCTTGATTATATATGTATGTATTTTTAATTTTCTACTTGGAAACAATTTTAGATTTACAGAAAAGTTGTAAGTTTTCTGTAGAAAATTGTAGAGTTCTCATATACCCTTTGGCTAGGTTCCCCTAATGTTAATATCTTATATAATGTAATACAATTATCAAAACCAGGAAATTAACATTCATGCAATACAATTAATTAATCTATAGACCTTATTCACATTTCACCAGTTTTCCCACCAATGTCCTTTATCTGATCCAGGATCCAATGTAGGATCCCACATTGCATTAGATAGTTCCTCAGTCTTTCATGACCAAGATACTTTTGAAGAATATAGGCCAGTTCTTTTATACCGTGTCCCTCAATTTGGGTTTGTCTGATATTTTCTCATTATTAGATTGAGGTTATACTTTTGGGGGAAGAAATATCACAGAAGTGATGTTGTGCCCTTCTCAATTCATTGTATCAGGAAGATACATGATGTTGATATATTTTATTACTGGTAATGTTAATTTTTATATCTATATTTTAAAGTATCATACCCCTCATTTCTCTTTCCATCTGTCCCGGAACATATGTGTGTGGCCTAATTGAAGAGCAAAAATCAGCCAAAAAAGAAATTGTTTGAATTTTACTGATCTGTTTATCTATTGCTCCTACTACATCAGGCCTCATACCACAATAAAAGATCCCAGAGGTGAACTCTGGTGATTTTAAGCTTTACATTTGGGAAAATAGAGTTCATGAGATCTTAAGGATTCTAAAACAAAAAGATTTTTATAGAATTTATTTATTTATTTATTTTTTGCTGGGAAAGATTTGCCCTGAGCTAACATCTGTTGCCAATCTTCCTCTCTTTTTTTGTGCCTCCCCAAAGCCCCCAGTACGTAGTTGTATATTCTAGTTATAAGTTCTTCTGGTTCTTCTATGTGAGCTGCCACATAGCAGCTACTGACAGCATGGCTACTGACAGATGAGTGGTGTGGTTCTGCACCCAGGAACCAAACCCAGGCCACCGAAGTGGAGTGTGCTGAACTTGAACCACTAGGCCATCGGGGCTGACTCTAGAATTTCTTGTTTTGACTTTTTATTATGGAAATTCTCAAACATACACAAAAGTAAAATAATGAACTTATGTACCCCATCATCCAGTTTGAACAGCTGTCAACATTCTTCATCCTTGTTTCATCTGTTGTCCACCACCCTCACCCTCACCATTTTTTCTGGAATATTTTAAATCAAATCTCAGATAACATTATAATTTTGTCCCTAAATACTTCAGTATGTATCTTTAATAGAAAAGACTTTAAAAAACATAATTATAATGCTATTATAATACCCCACAAAATTAATAAAATCAGATAATCTTATTTAATGTCATCTAATACCCAGTCTCTGATTTTCTCAAAAATGGCACTTTACCATTGGTATGTTTGAATTAGAATCCAAACAAAGTCCACACTGCATTTGTTTGTGCATTTTAAGATACTTTTAATCTATAATAGTTTTCCCTTCCCCACTTTATGTTTTCAGTTCCATTTATTTGTTGTAGAAACTGGGAAACTGGGTCATTTTTCTTATAGAATTTCTCACATATTAGATTTGGCTAATTAAATTCTCATGGTGTCATTTAACATGTTCTTCTGTCCCCCATCTTTCCTGTAAACGGGTTGGTAGATCTAGTGGCTTGATTAAATTCAAGTTCTTTTTTTGAGGCAAAAATACTTTATAGGTTATGTTTTGTACTTCCTGTTGCATCAGTGTTACGTCTAGTTGTCCCACTCTAGTGATAACATTGGTCAGTGTGTTTAGGTGATTTCATCTTGATACATTTATGAAAATATATCAACCTTTCACTTAATAGTTTTAGCAATTGATGTTTAATAGTTTTAACATTGATGGTTGTTGCTCTGATCATTATTTCATTAGGTGTTAGAAAATAGTGATTTTTTAATTCTATTATTCTTCTTGCATTTATTAACTTTTTCTTCTATAAAGCAGAACACTTCCCTATCATCTTTTTGGTTACCCTGAAATAAAGTCCATACAGGGAAGATGGGATAAATGCTTGGTTTTGTTTTTGTTTTTATCAATTTTCTGAATAATGAGTTGGTGCAGTAGCAACCTCCAAAGGTAACAAGGTTTTTTTTTTTTGCTGTTTGTTTTTGAACTCATATGTTTGCATTTATTGAATGTATTCCAATTCATTGTAGTCATTCTTTTTAATACTCACATTTCCCATATTCTGTAGGAGACTTTCACATTGGTTTTTGATCCCTTTTAACACAACCCTAGGAGTCCTTGGGTTTGTTGTTTTTCTTGTTGTTTTGCTATGTAAAAGTTTGTTTTTATATGGCACTCAGTTTTGAAGAACAAAAATTTACCAGAGGCAGCAGCAAGAACCTCAAGCACACACTACATTTATGAGTGACAGTGAGGTGTAGCAGAAATAACCCTGAATTAGGAGGCAGACTTTGGTCCTAGCCTTTCTTCTGCTGCTTACTAGCTGTGTGACCTTGTCAGGTCTTCAGGTGTCAGCTGCACTTCCTGCTGTTATCTCCTCCTTGTACCCATCCCACCTCCAAATTTCAGAGAGGATGTATCTTTATCACTATAGTTCTCATTTTTTTAGTACTCCCAGTGTGCTAATACCTTATCGAGTACCATTCTTGTTCTTATCTGGCAGCACTCTTTCCCAGTGTTAAGGGGACTTTTAGTAACATCTCTAGTCCATTTGGCTACAGCAGTCTCTCATTTTACTTTGTTTTGATTGAATTCAGCATGCACTATTGGATAGGTCTTGATTTTATTTCCCAATTGTAGGTTGGATGAGTGTTCTGTAGTACTAGGAAACACTAAATAGCCTGTGAAGCATTATGGATATGAAACAAATAGTTATGAATTCACAGGATTATTTGTACAGCTTGTTTGGACAGCTGCCTGCATTTTAAAAACAGATCTCTACAACTTTTTGAAGCAACAATCCCTTTTGAAAACTATACTCTTTGAAATAACTTACTCTGTCTTCTTGGGCTCAGCAAGAATCCACTTTTCCTAAAGCAGTTGTGATCAGTGTGAATCCTTAAAGTAAGTGCCAAATATGAAACATCAGGTTTTAAGTTTGTTTTAAGAGAATTGAAGAATCTTGAGTTCATTCTAGCTGTTATGGGAAAAAACAATTTTTCAAGTGCTTTTTATTTTTTAAAATGTGTATTTCTTTTTATGTATTACTGGTAATTGTATATATAGTATTTAACAATTAAGATATCTATGCATTCAGGGTCTTTTTTTTTTATCATGTTTGTTTTTGAAGTAAAGTTAAATACCACCACTCAAATGCCTTTACTATAATCTTTACTATAGATCTCACTATAATCCAGAGCCTTATAAGCCTCAGGCCCTCATTTCAAGCTATATTTGATGCAAGAAAATTGAAGACAAATCTCTCAGTCTACTTTATAATGACTGGATTATTTTGGTTACTGAATCCTAGAAGTCTGTAGAACTATCTGTAGAATGATACCACCAGAGGCCTGGATGGAGAAATTTTCTAGTTTACCTACTTTGTTTATGCTTTTTTTCCCTTTAAGGCAACTCTGATTAATAAACAGCACTGAGAATTAGCTTCTAGTTTAATGCAAAACAGATGTTGTTAAACCACTTGGGGTTGGGATCTTTTAATATTAAGCACTAATTCCCAAATAGGCCGGGTGCTTTTGGTGGGAGGTCCAGACGGACTGGCGTCAAAGGCTTTAGTAAACTTGCTGCCTAAATTGAGGCCACCACTGTATACCAGACATTCCTGTTTGCAAAATGTATCCCTGTGTCTCTTCACCTTTGGTTCCTTCTGTTCTCCAGAGATCACTGATAATAAGCTTGTATAACAATTATTTTATACTACAAAAAGTAATCACTTTTCCTCATGCCTTGTTAGTTTTGATAATGCACATTAACTAGATTACTGATGTTCTTCCTTTTTTTTCTTTGGCAGAGGAGATTGAAGTGGATGTTGAAAGCACAGAGTTCTCCCATGGAGAAGTGGACAATATCAGTACCACCAGCATCAGTGACATTGATGACCACAGCAGCCTGCAGAGTATTGGGAGTGACGAGGGTTATTCTAGTGCCAGTGTCAAACTTTCGTTCACTTCCTAGAACCCAGCATGACATAACAGTGCAGGGCAAAATATTCACTGGGCCACTTCAAACAATCTCTTAAATTGGGTTCATGATACAGTCTCCTCTTTAAAACTAAACAAAACAAAACTATACTTGAACAAAAGGGTCAAAAGACCTCTATTTAAGCAAATACTTAGCAAAAAGTGGGGCAGAGCCTCCCCAGCAGAACAAATATCCATAATATTCGTAGTTGAAAATCACAATTTCTAATGGCAGCAGAAAACTTGTGTGAAGTTTTATTTGATTTAGTTGATTTGAAAGAGGACATTAGAGATTCCATCCTCTTTTTCTTTTCTAGTTTACTCCTACTACATTGAGTAGACACATTTAAGGATGGGATTATGAACCCTTCCTGAGCTTTATGGTCCTAAAAACAAACAAAATTAAACCTATTGTAAAGACAAGACAAGATAATCAGGCATTAATCTTGGATAGCTAAAGAGCTATTAAAACTCAGCCTGGGCAGCTTATCATAAAGCCTGTGGGATGATCAATTCTTAAAAAAAAAAAAAAGCTCATTTCATGCTCTGCAAAAGGAGAGACTCCCATGAAGCCTTTTGAAAGGGATCATCATGCAGCTCAGCTTTCTGCTGGATTCCATGCTAAGCAAGCTAACTTTATCCTGCATTGTTAGCACTAGGGCACCCAACCGCCAGCTCGACAGTCAGCTGCTCTTAGGCTCTTGGGCAGCATGGGGCAGTCTGTGCGTGACAGCCTCTACCACACAGGGCCTATGAGTTCGGATTGAGGGGCCAGAAGGAAAAAGCTCCACGTGCCTCTGTGTCTGCGTGGGCCAGAAGAGTTGTGCACGCAGATTAGCAGGCCAAGGTCTGAGCCACGGCAGCATTTTTATTTCATATTTTGATAACTGTTTGTATGTGTTGAAAACCAAAATGACATCTTTTTAAAGCTTGTCCATAAAAAACATAGATGTCTTTTATAGTGGAAAAACACACGGGAAAAAAATCATCTATTTTGATGCAGCATTTGATAATGATAAAACACCTCACACTTCACTCTTTATAGTGCACAAAATGAATGAGGTCTGGGCTAGGTAGAAAAAAGGTCAATGCTGTTTTTGTTTTCTTTTAGAATCATTACCTTTTACCAGCTTTTAACCATCTGCTATGTATAATAGACACACTATCTTAGTTAACATAGTTAAGTTCAGCACTTGTCTCATTTTAATGTAAAGATTTGCTTCTGTTTTCCTACAGGCAGTCTCTCTCTTCCTCACAATCCCACTGTGCAGGTGCTGTTGTTGCTCTTATCAATATTTTCGGAAACGTTATTTTAAGTGAAATTTCTAGCCTGCACTTTGATGTCATGTGTTCCCTGTCTTTCAAACTCCAAGGTTCCCCACTGGCCCTCTCCCTTACCCCAGGAAGCCTTTTTGGAGACCTTACCCCTGGCTCTTTGGACTTTGTATACTTTAAATAATTTAACTACCCTTAATTACTTAAAAAAAAAAGCTTTATGATTTTCATAACTTATTGCTGATTTTAATGGGTTAATTTCAGTCCTGTAGTTTTGTTTTGTTTAGATAGGGCTGGGCAAGGAAAAAGAAAATAAAGACAACCATATTTAGCAGTGCAGTTGAGTTGTGTGTGTAATGTTAGACTATCCTTTGTAAGTAGCACTTTAACAGCTTTCTCTACTTCTATATATGAAGTGTACCATCTTGGTCATACACAAGGCCTCAGCATATACTTACATGTTCTTGTGCTCTTCCTGTGCCTCCAAAAATATTTTATCCTTGATTGTGCTATGTTTGAGTGGAAGAAATTCTTTGAAGTAGATGTGTGAAAACTGCATGCCTTTAGAAGCCCATTATTAGAACTTGCTACTTCGGGTGCTGGGGACTTGATGAAAAACATGGTAAAACAAATTCATTTCTGTGACCCAGGTAAATTATTTCTAGTTTCATTTATGATTACTCCTGGCCAGGTCAAAGTGTTGCTCTATATATTTGCTTACTTTTGACTTTCCCAAGTGAGACAGTTTGAGGACTCTGCTACCTACCATGGAAAATAAATGGAAGCCAATAACCAAGCTTCCATTTTGTTATTCCCATGGCATACACTTGCATCACTTGCCTAGGGCTGGAATTTGGGGATTCATTCAGGTGAACTTGAGGTGCTGCCATTTTGTTGTGTATGTACAGGATGGTGGGCTGGGAAGCCTTTGTCACAAACCTATAGTACCTATTTCAACTGCCCTCTAAATTACTCCTTCCCTGGGTTTGTTTTCCTTGGGGGAGGGGGTGGATTGTATGATGAGTAAGAAGTATTAATTTTTTAAAAGACAAATCAACTTTGAAGATACAAAAGTTAATTGCAAGAAATAAAAATTGTGAATGAAGAAAACCCGACTGCTTTTTGTACCACCCTTCTCTATGAAGGAAAAAATATGAATGAGCATCTACACCCTGAGAGGCAACTGTCTCTTCAATGTCTATGTTGATACTAATTCAGTAGTCTGGAATTAATGGCAATTTGAATCATTGCCATTTCCTGTTCTATAATTTAAACAGGTGCCTTCTTGACTGATAACTCCACGTAACCTAACTGCAGATGGTTTAATTTCCTGATAATCTTAACTGCTTCAGGTAGGACACAAAGCCATTTGTCATTCTTATTATCTGTTCTCCAAATAGCTTTTTAGGGAATCCCTTTGGCTACACCATTATTCAAACTGAAAACAAGTCCAGAAGTTCCCATTTAGTCCCCACTAACCTGAGTTAAGGTACCCTGTATGTAAAATGCCTGAATGATATATTAACAGGTACAGGTAAATCCTATTTCAGTCTATATTACCAAAGAAGATCCTGATGAAGTCATTGTGACTCTAGTTCTGATTAGAATAGGTATGAGAACTCTGGTAGAAATGCCTTTTCTAGTCCCCATGACCATGACAGCTTTTAGCATTAGGAAGGAATTTTAAAAGGCAGTGAGGGTTATTGAGGCGAAGCTCCTAACTTAAGGCCACCCTGCTTCCTGGGTCATTTCTCATGAGAAAATTGTTTGGCTTCTTGGGGGAAGTTTTTTTGTTAGTTTGTTTTTTTCCACTTGAAGAAGCAGTTAGCTCCCTTTTCCCTTTCTTCTTTTATTATCCTTCCACTTCAAAAATTCCATACTCCCTACCAAAAACAGCATAATGTGGGAAGAACAAGGGTTCTGGTCACACTTAAATCCCAGTTCTAACAAACATTTGCTAAGGACCCTGGGCAAGTTACTTAATTTCTTCATGGAGCCTGTTTCCTCCTGAAAAGTTGTTACAAATACTACCTCTATCTTGAAAGGTTGTAAAGATTAAAACTGATACATGTAAATTACCCCCTCCCAATCTAGGAGCTTGTAGCACAAAAGGAAATGAAGAGGTATGTACTTCTCTCCTTTCTCTGATAAATGGAACTGTCTAATTTCTCCATCCTTAATCTTGAATTTTATTCTGACTCTGGGTCTTGCAGGAAAAAACTTCTTCTATTAAATAAAATGGTTCATTTTCACAAAATTCCATGGCAGGTTATACTTTGTAAGAAGTCAATTTTGATGTCCTATAGAATTTTTTAAATAAAGGCTTTATAAGACTGATGTATCATCGGTTTTAGTGGTTACCTGGTCTTTATAAAAAAAAAAAAAAAGACGACTACCCCAAGCTTGAGTATGTTACACACTGACAGTAACTACTGCATAATAACTGAGTGCCCCAGTTAATATTTAGTGCCAGCTTTGCCAAGAAAAAAAAAATCTTGGCTCATGTACCAGATCTAAGAGGAAACTAGTTTTCTTTTGGAATACATCTGATTCTTTCAAATAATCAGTGTAGTTCAAAATATGTACTGGCTGACAACTTCACTTCTTGGTTCTGTTTTACCTTTCTATACAGTCAATTGTAAGGGGAAATGGCTTACACGAAGCTCTTTTCAAGTACTATAATTTTGGAATTTTTTCTATTTCCTCAAGCTCTATGCTATGGAGGAATGCTTAAAGTCTTTATTGGTTGGGCAGTAATCGGGATATTTATTTTTGAGTTTCACACCAGAGCACAGAATGGCATTGTAAAGACATAAAATATCTCTAAACAACTGTGTATAAAAAAATACAAATTTTTTTTTTGTATACAACTAAACCTGACAGCACTTTTGGAGGGAAAAACTCTGGGCAAAAGAACCAAAGGGATACTTACTCCTCTTCTCTGCATACTTCTGAGCAATGAACAATTGGACAATTACCATCTATTAAAGACTAGCCTAGCTGCACATCTCAGGCTCCATCAACTCTAGTTTTCCCAAGATACAGATTCAAGTGTTTCCTCCAAACCTGAATTCTTTTGTTTGGTCAGAAACTCACTGCATCTTGCTAAAGTGAATACAGGGCTTTGAAAGGGGAAAAAACAGAAGCACATCAGTTTCACCAAGGGGACATCATGAGCCAGCAAGATAATAACCATGATTTTGGGCCTCAAATTAAGAAAGTAGCTCTTCAAACAAAAAGCAGACCTTTTCTGTTGAGTATAACCATGGCTGCTTTAGCTGTGCTCTTAAAAAAGACTAACTGGGGAAACAAATTACAATTTTAATAATTCTAGTAACTTAAGTCTATACTGGTTTTGTAAAAATGAACTGGTGAGGTGCTTGGTGAAAGTAAATTGCCAGTTTTCATTTCATGAGAACTGAAAGATGACTTAAGCATCCAAAATTTGACATTTTTAGCTAGTTCAGCTATCAACTACCTGAAGCCCAGCATTATTCTCAGATCTGCTTTACCCTACTGGAGGCCACAAAAGAACCACCTTTATATACATAAGCTGAAACGCAGAAAAGGCAATTGAAGAACCTCACAGAAATCTAACACCTTCATCTTATGTTTTCTTTTACTACTTTTGGCTAGGCAAAAACAAATTCTTAGAATGTCAATATTGGTTTCTGAACCTTTTAAGATGTTTCTTAAAAACACATCTATATACACATATATGCTTTTTTAAAAAATCATAGTATAAGGGGATTCAATTACTTGAGTTTTGGTTTGTTTAAACTATGGTATTACCTGTTATTTTGTCTGCTATGCTCCTCCTCTCCAATGCAGTAAAAATTCAGTTTAACTTGCAACTCAAAAATCCTAGATATAAAGAATGTTTACATTTACAGTTGAACTTGTAAATTACCATTTATACTAAATGGTTGCTTCACAGTATAATACAAATACTTAATACAATTCAGCAGATATTTATTGAACTCTAAAGATTTTAACAAATATAAAATCTTGTTGGTTTTAATAGATTTTCTTCTTTTATAGTTCAGTTAATATCCAAGTTGAAGCAAAAAGCCAAATCAAAGCTTTAAAAATATTTTTTAGCTGAATTTGCAAGTGGTGTTTTCACCTTTTATAATTACAATCTACAGACACATACAACTTACAAAATCGTCATCTTCCTTTTGTTACCTGATGGTTTGCCCTTGCTATTTTAAAGGCAGATAATATTAAGCATTACAACTGCATTGTAATGGAAACACATTCACATCCTTTGTTGACAAAAACAAGCATTTAAAAAAATGAATTGTTATAATAAATAGACGCATTCCATTTTGGTTTGCTCAATAGTCTCCATAATTGGACTAAGAAAATGGCCACTTATTATGGTGATTGTTCCTTCATTTCAAAAATCAATCAAACTGCTTTTACATTTAAGCCATGGTTCTCAGTCAGGGATAACACATCAGCATCACCTGTGTGGTTTGATCAAAAACAGACATACCTTGGCCTGGATAGGTCTGGGCGAGGACCCAGATCCAGGAATCCCTCTCTAATTTTAAACAAGCATTAGGGGTGATTTTATTATAACCTGTACCCCCTTCCCATTAAGAAACATGCCCTAAAATATTCTAATATAAAAATTTAAACCTTTACTAGGATGCACTTAATGTATCTTATAACTTGAGTAATTTGATAACATTTCAGTAATACAATTAGGGCCTCAAATCTTAAGCAGTGGGTGTTATTATCCATTATAATGTAAATTGTTATTGTTCATGTTAAGGAAACGAGATCAGATATTCACCATTAGCACTCTGCACAGTAATAGCAAACACATCTGTAGTGCTTACCACGTGCCAGGTGCTCTACTAAGCACTTTACACACATTAACTCACTCATCCTTACAACCTAATGAAACAGGTATTATTTTCATTCTCCGGCTGAGAAAACTGAGGCAGGGGACTTATGCATACAGGTGATAAATGAGGGAGCCAGGATTCAAACAGCAGTCTGGCTCGAGTCCTTGCTCTTCCAATACGGCCTTTCTACACGTTATTTAAAAAAAGGATTTCTTATCTGTGATTAATATTAAAATTTAGAAATTTATTTTGGGTGTTAGGACTGTTCTTTCCTTGAAATGGTCCATAATAACAAAATCAAATGTCAAGTTTTGAAAGATACATGCAACCATAGCTACTTGGGGGCCCTAAATCACTAGTGGTTCATCAGTTTCAGAGCTTCAAGTCTCCTTTTCTGACAAAGGGGAAACCACACATTAAATTTTATAAAAAAGTTTCAGAAGACCAAGTGTTATATTTGGTTTTAGAATACTGAGAGCTTAACATCTTTATTTGTAAAATACTGTTGGTATCATGCTTCAATTTAAGCATCTGCTCAACTTCCAGCGGCACACTGAGACAGAGACAGGTACTCTATCTCCCCAAAGGTCCTTTTTCAGTTTAGTCCAGAGACACTATCATCATCCTGAGACTAGGACTTTTCAAAGGGTCACATCTAGGTCTTTGACACAGGGACTCCTGATCTCATGCTATATGCCTATTTTTTAAAAACTGTTTTATATAATATAATCACCTTTATTCCTTTTCTCCTACTGCAAAGACCTCCAGGAAAATTAACGGGCAGAAAACAAGGCCCATAGGGTCAAAGGAGGCACAAGTCTCAGCACAAGAGTCTTGCCTACACAAACACACACTAGGTGAACTACTGTTCCAACATACCATAATCTCACCAAAAGCCATTTTGTGTGGTCACACAATTATAACAAATTTCTTTCCAGTGCTTGTTAATTCAAAGCGTTCGCTTGCAATCCTTCAAGGATACTGTTGATTATTAGTCCATTCTTAAGATGTTTGTTACACTGGTTACAAGAACATTAGTATACTTTATTTAAAAGTCTTCAGGCTAAGCAGCCCTTTTTCTACTGTAATTTGTGCCCTGTATTTAAAAAATGCGTCACCTTTCAATCTGTCCTGTATGCTCTACCCTCTGGCCATAAATTATAGGAAGAAAAACAGTGATCTCCTGGGTTGAGAGGCAGGTAGAAGAGCAATATAAAGAATTCTACCTCTCATCACTGTCCTCCTAAAAGCTTCAATTTACCAAAAAATAAAATTTCACGAAACATAAATTTTTATTTTCCCCTTCTACCAAAAATTCAATACCTATATACAGAGCACACACCCTTAAAATAAAACTGGTTTGTCCTTTAGGATCCAATTTCTTATGTCTAATGGAAGGAGTACATAAGATTTACTGAAACCTTTATCACATACTCAATGTTCTCTGTGGAAACAATGTTTGCAAGTACATTGAGGCTTAATCACTATATCAATGCTCGCAGCTAAGACTTCACCCTTCTGTTAACACACCCTGGAGATTTTAAAAACACTTTATTTAATAAAAGTTAAACATACAAAAACTGAAATTAACACACATCCTAAAACTCACCATCTTCCATTAATAGGACGGCCCTTCTCTATGCATATATTTGGCTTAAACTCAACTCAGGATAACTGTGATGTTCACTTATACTAACAAATGCTGACATCTTGATCTAGTTAACAAAAATTACAAACTCAGCTACGTGAACATAATATACAGGGAAATTATGGTCAGATTAATGCACAAGAAATACAGTAAATTTTTAATGATGAAACATTCAGTACTCTTGTTCATTAATTTAGCCTTGGATTTTTACAAAAATAGTATCTACACTGTATACAGGGCTATACATCAGCTTTTTGTTTTCTCATATAAACATTACATATCCAAAAAATAGGACCACTACCATAAGTGAAAAATCAACACAGGAAGAAAGTAAACGTACAAAACAAAACCAAAAAACATTAGAAAAGATCGCTGGTCCTAAACGTGGTTTCTTACACAAAACTAAAACTCAATGAAAAAAATACAGAGCTGGATCAATTTTAGAGATGGCCTAATAGGCTTAGGAAACAAGTTATTGAAGGAAAAACCTCAAACTTTGCCATTTATCAATTAACCTGTTTTTAGGCTTAACTGGGCAACAGCTAGGTTTACAATGAAGATAAGAAAAAAATGAAGATCTCTTTAGCATGTTGGTGTTTTGCCTTGATGTTCCAGTGAATTGCTAGAATATGTGGCAAGTTCAAAGCATCTGAAAATTCCAAGTTAGGACTTTACAAAAAGTATATACCATCCATTAAGTGGGGGGCCTGATATTAGGAAAATCAACAATTCATCTAAGTGCTGTATTTATGCACCATCTATCTAGAAAAGTTGCTTTATCCAACAAACTTTGAGGAAACTGGTAGTAGTAATGAAAAAAGTTAAATGAATAGCAGTTATCTCAAATGCAATTTCTTCAAGTTTCATTCTATTGAAGTCAAACAATGACGACAATGGTATCTTCCTTACTCATCCAACAAATAATTTACCTTTATAAAAATATAAGGATAAAAAGGTAAATGTAAAGCCCTGCAGAGATGAAATCCAACAGTTTTTCTGATTATTGAGGCATCAAATGCCTGACATTGTATTTAGAGGTATCTTGATATTGTGTCATAGGTTTATCAGCAATTCCACAAGTTCCTACTCCAACTTTGCCAGTTACACTCTCAGGTGAAGCAAAAATACTTCTCTTTACCTAGGGGAAATGAAACAGAAATCATTCTTGATTAGTTTCGGAAAAAATTAAAATTCCAAAATACACTCACAAAGAAAAGTACATCAAGGGAACTTGAGTGCTCTTCTAAATAAAACCACCAGTGATGCCCAGCATAAGGCATGTTAACAAAGCAGGTAGGGTTCAACACAATCCCTCTAAATGGTATGTTAAGATAGCAAACAATTTTTCAAATTTTAGTTTATACAAGGAAAACAACGTAGATCTTCTGTAATTCCTGATATAAACTCTCATTCATAGTGGTTCTATTGCAGAAACCTTGGCTAATGGAGATATTTTTGAATAAGCCAAACTGAAGATTGAAGTAGATTCTGAATTCAAGATCCAGTTATGTATTTTTTAAAAATCTATGACCTCCTTTTTCATTTTAAAGTTATTTTAATGACAGTTGTACTTTTCAAATTCACAAAGTCTGATGAAAGGATTTACTAACCTGGCCTTTTTTGTTTTTAGAATAGGCTCTGTTGTTGAATTGTTGCCATTTCACTTTCTGGTCCTCTCTTTCCTGCTCAAGTTCTTTTATTCTCTGTGCTTTTTTTAAAGCTTTCTTCTTTTTATATTCTCGCTGCTGGGCAATCATTTCTTTTCTGTGTGGATATAACAGCTAAATGACTTCCTTGGACATATTTAGCAGTGCAGAACTCCAAAAAACAAAAAACTCATAAACGTACATACTCTTCTCTCCATGAATAAAAGCGCTAACATCAATGCCAATCACCCAGCACTACTAAAAATAAATGTTATTTGAAATAACATTGGAAGCTTTCAAACATAACTAATCTATTATCCCTTTAAATCAAATATTTTAACTATGACTCTTTATTTAATGTTTACATTCTTTTGCCAGTTGTGTTTCAGGAATAAGATGAGTTTCAACATTAGTAGCTGTCCAAACCTTTATCAATCTCTAAATGGATAGTTAGCAAGTATAACAGGCTGTATTTGGAAAAAGTGTAGGAAGCGATTCAATGCAGCTAAAACTATTTCATTTAGATTGGAAGAGCACAGCAGCACAATGGAAAATCATAACTAACAACTCTTAAAACAGAAACAAGTGGGGTTTTCCAAAAACACTCTACATAGGATCCAAGCCTAAAGCTCTCTCAGTAATTTCTGCTCAGTTAACACTGACTTCTCACCATAGGAAAGATGAAGAAAGGACTTATGAAGCTAAGTGTGGCTTTTTACAGAGGTCAAGGACTAAAAATAGAGTTACATTGTTCTACAATCAGATTTTCTTATTGGGATGCTTAAATCAAATGTCATTTTAATAGATGATATAATTTTCTCAAATTCAAATATATTTATGCAGCAACTAAGTTTGAAAACTCTTGAAAAATCCAAAAGATGGCGAATTGTGGTAAATATGAACAAGTTAACCAAAATACTGTTAATTCTACTTCTTAAATACCTGTCAAACTGTACAATTCTCCATCCTCACTGCTACTCTCTGGGTTCAAGCCACCTTCATCTTACACCTGGATCACAGCAGTAGCTGCCTTCTCTCTGCTGCCAGTGATCACTGAAAAGCTCCAATCTGACCACATTATATCCTCTCTAATTGAAATGCATCAGTGGCTTTCAAGCTCTTTATGATCAAGCCTCTACCTCTCTAACCTCTTCTCTTGTCCAATTACTCACCCTTCAGCCCCAAGTTTTCACCACAGGAATTTCTTTCTGTTACCTCTATCTTCCCAACATGTTTTCTTTTTTAAAAGGAAACATTTACTGAGCTCTTACTACATGTCAAGAACTGTGCTACATGCTTTATTAATGCTATCATTTAATCCTCACAACCTCAGAATGTAGATACTATCGTCCCTGTTTAACAGATGAGGAAACAGAACTTAAGCAGCTTGCCCAAAAAGTCATACCTTTTAGTTTGTTACCTGCTAACTCCCCACCCCTACCCCAACAAATCTCACTTTAGATGTCATTTTTTCAAAGAAATGTGAACCGATGACTAGAGTGCAGTTTAGGTACCTTTTCTTTGTTCCCTTAAAGGACCCATTATGTTCCCTTCATAACTTCTACATTTTATTAAAATTCTTCTTTAATTATGTATTTTGTTCTCTATAGACTATAAACTCAGTCAGGACAAGGCCTGAGTTGGTCTTCTTCACTGCGGTGGAACCCCAGCACCTGATTTAATGAGAGGTATATAGTATCCTCTTAATAAATATTTATTGAATGGCTAAGTGGGAATCAAAATGTTGTCACTTTATGTAGGCATACATATACAGACAACACTGACCCTATATTGCTAATCTTCAAAGTAATGGTGAACAGTATCACAACTTTCTTACCCTAATCCAGCCTGCATAAATTCTACAGACTACTTCAAATACACAAATGGGGAAGATTACACATAAAATGCTAAAGTCAAAGTCACTTACTTTGACATGGGTTTGTTGCCACTGTCCTCCTTTGCCTTCCTTCCTTCTTCTACAGGCTTGAGGTTCAACAGTGGAGTCACTTCAGCATTGCCATAGCCAGCAAAGGTGATTGCAGCAGTGCCGTTTTCTTCATCTATCTCCTCAATCTCCGCTTCATAACACCTGTAAAGATATCATGGCTGTAAGCAGGTGAGTAAAGGTTTAGTACTCAGCCTACAAGACTTATACTGCAGTGTTTCAACTATTACATGTGTCTAAAATGAAAATTCTGTAATCAAATGGCCCTTGAACAAAGATAATATAAAAGAACAGGTGGAGTTAGCAATCTATCAAAAAAAGAAGTCCTAATCAACACATTATCAGGAAAGTCTCTTACATGTCTACTAAATGTGCTTTAGTCAATCTCTTTAAGATAGTTCTTATAGGAATAATTTCAGTGTACGTGCTTCATAGAAGTCTAAGATAGCCAACCATTCACTCAATTTTCAATTTGAGGAAAAAATAACAGATTATCTTTTAAAATATCCACTCATTTTCCTCTGCTCTCATTTTTCTTTCCTCTAGGATCCAAGCCAATCTTCTGCCCCAAAACTTAATCTAAAGCTAAAACCCAAACTGTATTAATGGTAACAACCCAAGAATCATATTGGCTCTATAAATCATATTGGCTATATAAAAAGATTAAAATAGGGTATTTCAAAAACATCTTACCATTGTACTTTATTATTTCATGTTATAGTTAGAGTTTTTTTCTACACTTACTGTCCATCTTCACTCCAGATTGCCATACACTTGTCTCCTACTTTCCATGAATGAGTGGGCTGAGTAGAAGCAAAACTGTCTGAACTTGCAAGAGTTTCAGAAGGTTGAGTTGACAGAAGGTCTTTGGTTAGTTCTATAACTTCCTACAAAGGAAAAACAAAAACCATAACATTATTTTTATAATTCACATTGTCATCTACTTTCAACAAGCAAGTTCTTTCAGTTTTTGATGATGACAGCTCTCATACCATATAGCACTTATTAAGTACTCTACACATATTTACTTGCAGTTCATAAAAATACTATGAAGTAGGTACTGTAATTATCCCCACGTAGAAACTGAGATACAATATTTTATACAATGGGCAGAGCTGCAATTTAAACCCAGTTGCCTTTCAGCTTAATTAACCTCAAACTCTAACAGAAATAGGGTAGACTTAAGCTTATACTGTACATTATTTCTAAGCACCTATTTCAGCTGAATAGATCTCTAAAGATGAGAAATAGTCAATTTGAGGGACTGAACTAGATTCAAGATCATTTTATCTCATATCATTGTCACATGTATTTCATGCAATTGTGCTGTTTTACAGAGCATTACTTGGCAGTAGGATTAACTGCATAGCCAACATGCCCCCGTCCCCTAAAACCCTCAAACACTTCAAGTAGCCTTATCAGTAATAAAAATGTTCCTGCTCATACATATTTCTACTAAAATACTGTAGGCATATATATAAAAAAAACAGTAAGCAAAGGAAAAAATAAATGTCACACACAGGCAGGCAATGCCTTTCTGTGTGGCAAATATTTTTTCTAATTCAGGCTTACACTTAACTGGCTTCATTCAAAGGTGTTTGGTAGGAGTGGTTAAAAAACTTAAGAAACAGTACAAATTGATAGATTTCTGCTACCTGTCTCCTATCTTTTTACTCTAAAGAAGATCCATATTATGTATCATCTTATCTGATTTAAAAACTTTCATACCTGTTTCCTTACTGTTGCATGTAAAATACCTTAAAACATCACACTGTGTTTTGGGAGAAAAACTAGCAAAGTTAAACTCTGTACTGAGTTTCTTCCGGTTCCCATTGAGGTTTTATAATAGTAGTTCTGGTTCAGTAGCCAAGAAAGTTAAACATTACCTCTCTCCTAAAGATTCTAAATCTTCCTGGCTCTTTCTGAAAAACTAATATTTGAGCCTAAAAAAATAGGAATATTAAGCCCTTGGAGAAAGGTCAGTTTTGTGAATAAAAAAATTTTGTGGCGGCCAGGCCGGTGGTGTAGTGGTTAAGTTCGCATACTCTGCTTCAGCAGCCTGGGGTTTGCAGGTTCGGATCCCAGGCATAGACCTACGTACCGCTTATCAAGGCATGCTGTGGCAGCCATCCCACATATAAAGTAGAGGAAGATGGGCATGGATGTTAGCCCAGGGTCAATCTTCCTCAGCAAAAAGAGGAGGATTGGCAACATTGTTAGCTCAGAGCTAATCTTCATCACACACAAAAATAATAAATAATAATCTGTGAGCAAAAAAACTAGAAGTCTCGGATTTGAGTTAAAAAATCAGTAGAGTAGTATCTTAATGAAGTTTTATTAGGTGCCAAGTAGCCATTCAAATACCTTTTAATTAGACATCCTTGCAAATAAAGCAAAGAACTTCCAAATAAACAGATCATGAACTATACAAAGGAGAATAATTATCCAGTTTTGTTTTTAATTAATCACTTTTAGGGCCAGGAATGAAATCCAGTAAGCCTGACTCAAGAGCCCATACAATCCCTATCATTAAATAATTCCATTTAACTAGGGATCATTTAACTACTAAAGCACAAACATGAATTCTGCATTTCTAGGTCTCAGATTTAGAACTCTACTTCTCTTAGGATAGACTATCTTCCCACTATATTTTCGTAAGGAAATACATTTTCACCAAAGAAAAGGGTCCCGAAAAGCTGTGCATATTATAAAGAATTTTCAGAGCCCTGCACTTAAATGACACTTTAAAAAAAAATCCGGAGCATTTATCCCTAGCTGTCCTTTCACTTTGCCATGTTTTACATACCCCTCCCAACAAACTGTGAAGACCCTTCTAAATTTTTTTCTTCACGTGCATATGGATCAAAATATTAGAGAAACTATTTTATGTATGAGGGGGTTCTTAAAGGTACATACCATTAATTACTTTTCCTCCCCCAAGTCTGAGTTCTGAAACTGCTCCTTCATCGACAGATGGGCAGCAGTTACAGTAATCGGCAATTCCAGGAAGCATCAGATGTTGTGATCTACATATCAGCAGGTCAAAGGGGGTGCACTCAAGCACTCTTACTGAAGGAAGGCGTTTCGGGGATGCAGAGAGCCACTGTAATATATGAGACAAGTGACTTGACCCCTGCCTCCTTTAGAACCAGTTTATTCAGCAAAACAGTCTAATAAATTGACTATTTTTGTGATTATCTTAGACTGCCTGGGGAGCTAGTCAGCTAGCTAGCCTGGACTTTACTATACCCACTTTTTTAAGGGAAAAAAAGGCAACCAATTAGGACTTCAGTAGATTAATGTGCTGCTTGCTGAGTAACTTTATTTTATATGAAAGACAGTACATAAAGAGATAAACATGGAAGCCTTACTGGCAAAATGGAAGTCACTGAAACAAATGCAGAAAGAGCATTTTGTCACAAATGATAGGGCAAACAAATTCATAACCAGGGTAAGGGTATTCCATAAGAGGAACACAAGAAAATAAAGAAGGCCACAAACAGTCGTCAGTCTGAACAGACTTTTCAGCAAATACAAAAGGCAGAATTAAATATCAATGCCCCAAGGTATATCCCAGAAAGCAGAGAAGAAAAAAAGAGGAAATTTTTTTTAAAAAATCCATGACAAAATAGAAGCTGTAACTGTAGTCAATGAGACAACAATTCCTAGGTGGAAGCAGATATCCAAATACTTTCCAGAATTTTATCTAATCTTAAATGATGCCTTCCATCTTTTGAGTAGTTTTGTTCAAAACAAATCTATATCTAGTAAGCAAAATGAAATTTTTTTTCATGATAGAATAAGAGAAAAAGAAACTGTGATCAAGATTGGTCAGGAAAAACATTCTGTATTATTACTACCTGAAGTGTTAGAACTTAAGTTTCTAAATCTGTGCCATCCAATATGGTAGTCTCATGTGGCTATTTAATTAAATAAAATTTAAAAACTCAGTTCTTCAGCCACCCTAGCCATATTTCAAATATTCAGTAGCCACATGTAGCTAGTGGCTATGGTATCACAGCAGATATAGAACATTTTCATCATGACAGAAAGTTCTATTGGACAGTGCTGTTCTAAATGGTTATAGAAAAGAAGATATCTTACAGATAAATGACCCCCAGGTCATTAATGCACCCTAAGTAAGTCATTTATGTGCTGACTACAATGCCTACCACAATGGTTTCTCTCCCTACAGTATTTTCCACTAGAGATCATGTCACAGTAAGGCAGTTCTGCCCAAACTCTGACAATTTATTCTAGAAATATTAAAAAGACCTCATAATAATGCTGTTTCAATCTTCACTCCCAACTCCTCCTCCACAAGTTGTACATATACCCTTCCACCCACTGCCCAGGAAGCAATATACCCAACACTGGCACAAAACGTTTTATTCTCTTCAAAGAAAAAAAGAACAGCTTTTAAGTTGGTAAAAGAAGGTGAGGACATGCCAGGATCTCTCTCTGAGGCAAGCAGAAAGTTGGCCTGGGAATGGGAGAAATGACTCCCAAAACATCTTTTTCTTATCGATTGGCACCCTGAAATCCACTGGCCTGACTTCTACATATTTAAGAGGGATCTTGTTTTCTGTGTTTTTAAAAATAACATACTATTGCAACTTTATGCAAGCTTCCTAAATCCAGAATATGAACCTGAAAATATTCAACTCATCTTAATTATGCCCAGATGAGCTCTTTCAGAATCCTGAATCTGGACCCCATTTCAAATAAGTTTCATTTGTTTGCAGTTCTAATATCCCTAAAATATTAATAATTTTAATAAGCAAGAGGATGATAAAGGGAGGGAAAGGATTACTTAGGATAAAGATGATTCAAGTTTTGTATTGAATCAGTAAAGAAAGACTACCTGATCAAAACACCTTTTAAAACTTTCAAAAAAATCAGGTTTAGAATTTTAAGTTCTCAAATTTGTTAAGGTAAAAAATCCTATGTTTACAAATATTATATATGGTGTTTTTATTAATCAACCTAGTGTTCTGAGAAACAACAGATAGTTACTATTATGGCTTTACATATGTCTTGAAAGCCCAATGCAGGTTTTTAAAAGCAGGTTTCATATCTACTGAACTCTCCCATGACAAACAAAACAAATTAAAATCTCCTTTCCAGTTAGATTCAATTTAACTTCAACAAGTGTGAACAACTACACTATAAAATCTAGTCTTAAGTTCAAATACTATGTAACATTAAGCAGAAAACTAGTATCTCTTTACATATTTTTATAATATGTTTTCAATACAGTGTTACAGGCTAGCTTTGAAACACACACACACACACTCATTTCATTTTCAGAGAATCTTGTGGCATTAAAAGGAATCTTAATCAGGTTCTATCTTTCTCTTTTAATTTTAGTTACTCTTTGAACTATATTTCCTTTTTCAGTGGAAAATAAAAGCACTTTCCACTATAAAGTTATATGTACCTCTTCTCTAGAAAGTTTCAGAGAGACTTCTAAAATCATTTTTTAAAATTATATGAGCATACAAGATTTACGTAACAAAGAATGCTTCACTCATTTAGATGTATACAAACTGAGGAAACAACCCCACTTCTACAAGCCGTATGCCTGTGCACACACACACAGGTACATAGGAAGGAGGAGGGTGGAGAAAGACCCACTCCAAAGGGTGCTTTGGGTATCTACACCTTCTAAGCAATGAGTCATTTGAAAAACACAGAAATAGTCTTTTCAAGCAATGTTACTATAAGTGTCCCCTCAGACTTACTTGTAAATCTTTCTTTAATTTTAGCAAATCTTCATTTTCTCCATTTCCAGACAACGCTGCTTCAACTTGCTGAAGCTGAGCTTTGTAGCTTGCCAGCTGCTTTGCTAGATCCTCTGACATCTAGGGAACATAAAAAGGATAAAACCATGAAAACTGAACCAAAAAACAACCATAAAAAATAATTTCCCTGTCTGCCTGAATTAACCCTTACCAATTTTGCTCCCAACTCTTGATTATAATTCATTGCAGCTTAATTTCTCACCATTAGCTTTGTTTTTAGTTCAGAGAAAAGCTGTGAGCCAAACCACAAACTTCAAGGCAATGGATTCTGAAGATTATAAACATGTCAGATAAATCCCATATACAAAGAGAAACAGAAAACAAGAGGTAAGAAAAAAAAGAACAATTTCTCATTTTTTTTAAAATTCCTGTAACAGGGAAAGCACTGCGTTAGGCTCAGTTAACAGCGTTGTTACATCGTCACCAAAAAACAAAAAAACCCCAAAACACAGCACTAATCTTTTGGAAAAATCGAGACTTCCGAAAAAAGTATTTTTAAGCACTAAAGAATACTTCCAAAACCAAATATAAATGGCTTTTGGATTAACTACACAAATAACTCTACCTAAGCTATTCAATTAATAAAAGCGTGTTTAAAAAGCTCTTTTCCAGAGCTAAAATCTTTCACCCAGTCACTTAAATGGTGCCGATGTGTTTTTTTTTTTTCAGTACAAGACACAGCACAAATACTCTCCCATTTAGGCATTCTAAAGAACGTGCCTTTCACCAATCCGGCTTATTCCTCTCCTGAAAATAAGACCCGAGAGAATCCTTTCTCGATCTGTAAGCAAACCCAGAGGGTTTCCGAGGACCCTCCTGTCCTACAACTCCCGTCCAACCACAGCCCAGAATCTGGAAGGGCTCCGAAGGAGTCAGAGCAGCCCGGCTGCTCCCCGCCGGTCACCCACACCTCGAAGCCCGCCACCACTCGGTCGATTACTTCAGACCACGCAATTCCAACATCTGCTTCCAGGGAAACCGACAACACGAGCGGAGCGGCCGCCGGCGGCGGGAGCCCGCGGCCGAGCGCGTCCTCGGCAGGCCTCGGCGTCCCAGCCCCACCCGACGCGGCCCCGGTGGGCCGTCTTCGCCGCCACGGCGCGCAAGCCCAACCCGCCCGGGGCCTCAGGGCTCACTCTGGGCGAGGGGAAGCCGGGGCCCCTAAAGCTCTCGCCGGCGCCCAGGCCTCTCCGGCGCGGCCGCCTCCTCCGCCTCAGGCCTCCGCTTCAATGCGGAGAGGCCGAGGCCCGGCGAGGCCTACCTCTTTCCCTCCCCGGGTTTGTTACCTTGTGTGGGGCTGGGGACGGGGCGGCGGGAAGGGGTCGGGGCAAAAGAGCCCGGTGGTCGCGGCGGAGACAGCGGCAGCAACAGCAAAAATCTCCGCGGCGACAAGGCCACTCGGTCTGAAAAGGATAAACTCGGCCGGCGGTGAGGGGGAGGGGAGGAAAGCCGGGCACTGGAAGGAGGAAAAGACAGGGGCGGGTGAAGTCTCGCGAGAGGTTAAAAACCCTCGCGAGATGTGGCTCCACTCACGTGATTACTAGCGCCTTCTGGGTCGCCTGCCCTTACTGGCATCGGAGACGCAGAGTGGGCGGGGTTTAGTAAGGAGGAAATGGCGTAGTTAGCCTGCGCCAGGCACCGGATGTAGGTTTGTTTTCCCTCAGTTCCGGCTCGGAGCGGGGAGGCGTTGGATTCTTCTTTTAGGTGTGGGACCTGTTGGGCTCTTCCTGGGATTCCCAGGGGAGAGGTTGCGTGTGCTTTCTTAGGCGAGCGGTGCTAGGAAGTGGGTTTACTGCAGTGTTCATGCTAGCAGTTTGTTCTCAAAGTGTGGTCCCGTGCCAGTGGCATCAGCATCGCCTGGTAATTTATTACAAATGCAAATTCTCAGCGCCCAACCCAGACCTCCAGAATCGGAAACTCTGGGGATGGGCTGAGCAGTCTTTTAGCAAGTCTCCCGGTGATACCGATGTCCGCTCAAGTTTGAGGACCAGTGCTTTATATCATAGTAAGCGCCTTAGTAGCAACAAAAAGCTAATTATGGCAAAGCGTGTTGGAGAAGAGACTGATTTATTTAAAACCTATTTTGTTACAACTTATTTGGTTTTAACTAAGTTAATTATATAGGTTAATCTCGCCTGATAGGGAACAATCTCCAAGTTATAGTCTTGGATGATAAGCAGACTGGTGTTAATACTGCCATTTATGTTTTAAAAGAAATGCGCATTGCGTATGTTTGTAATAATATGAACTCTTTCTGGATGGATATGCAAACCTATTCGAGACCTGGAGTGGAAGCCAAATGTTTTCACTGATTACGCTTTTTACTGTTTACTCTTTTTCTTTTCTAATATATGTATATAATTTTCTTTTACAATTAAAAAACAAAACTAGTAAAAAAAATAAATAAAGGCATGAGGCACAAAGAGGCTATGTAATTGCCAAGAAAGAAGCTTTTCTGGGGCTTGGAGTCTGTTGTGGAACGGTAAGAAGGCCCTCCTCTCAGATGGGTTCTTTTGGACTGTGACATCTTACTTTTGTTCCTTGCTCTTTTTTTTTTTTTTTTTTTTGGAAGGGCCTTCCCTTTTTTTCTCTACATACGAACACATATCCCTCCTATTGAGTCATAACCTATAAAGATGGAAACAATGTCAGGTTTGTGAGTATGATTGGGGTGGCAGGCAACGTGCAAGAATTTAAAATCCTGCAGAGGGCAGCAGTGTGCAGCTAGAATTAAGAGACGACAAACCAGAAAGGATGTATTTTTCCTTAACAGAGTAGAAATTTGTTTAAATATAATGTACTTTTTAACTGCTCTAATTCCAATTTTGTATTTTAGGAACTAATGCCAAGAGGATCTTCCTTGAATATAAACTTTATAGCTGTGTAAAAATCTCTCAAGTAAGAACTCTTCATGAAGCCCTTAGATCAGAAAATAGGAAAATACTTTATTGTAAGCTCCCGTCAGAAAATAGGAAAATACTTTATTGTAAGCTCCCATGTAGATTTCTCTATCACCTTGATAAGCTTTTATTTTCAAGATTGCTTTTAATTTCTCCCTCTGTGCAACATAGATTATATTTGGAAAGAAAAGCTATATTAAATTTTAGGTCTTCGAAAGAGATGATAACAGTTTTATGTACCAGGCACCCTTCTAAGCACTTAATATGTATTCATTTAATATTCACGATGATTCTGTGTGCTATTAAAGACAAAACTGGAGCAAGTATGAGCTTTGACTAACAGTGATACTTCAAATAGGGGTTCTGACTTACCACTTCCTTTGAAATGTCAAGATCTACTTTCAGTGTCTGATTTTTCTTAAAACGTTCATTCAAATTTAGTCATGTTTATTCTTCAAAAATAGTAGTATCTAAAATCTCTAGTTCTTTAAACTTGGTGTTTATTTTATTGAAACTCAGTAAGTAAACAAAATTTAAAGCCTGCAAGTTGTCATCAGAATATACAACTGTTTCCTTTCACTGCTAAAGAAAATTAGAGAAAGTATAGCTGCTGCCTTTGGAAATGTGCCAACGCACTGCAGAGCACAGAAGTATGTAATAAAGTGAGACGTGTTGGTTAAATGAGAGATTGCATTCTGTAGCTTAGCTTTTATTGTGTCCCTGGGCTAAAGGTAGCACCCGATTGGCCCACATTTTTTGTTCTATCCACAAATGCCTAAGGCAATGAATTAGAGATGTGTACTCAGTCATAATAACTGCTTATGCCCTTTGTTGTCTTTAGTCATAATAGGTGTTTTGAACGTTTGCATGGAGATTTGTTGCAGGGGCAAGCTACTGGCTTTTTGTGCTTATTGAGTGTTTTGGGGTACAGTGCATTGAAACCATGTCCTAGAATGACTCTTAGGTGGCATCATCCGTTTAAGGTTGATGGAAAAACAACCTTAAACAGATGCTTATCAATGCAGGTGCTATCAGTCGTAGCAATCCTGACTTGTTCACTTAAGTTTGCATTGCCTTCCTAGTGTTAGAATGTGCATTTTCAGCTGTTCTGTGTTTTATTTGTACCACTAAAGAACAGAAAACGTGCCACTACAAACAGAAAACACTACATCAAACTGAAAAGCTTCTGCACGGCAAAGGAAATCATCAATAAAATGAAAAGGCAACCTACCAAATGGGAGAAAGTTTTGCAAATCATATATCTGATAAGGGGTTAATATCAGAAATATATAAAGAACTCATGCAACTCAATAGCAGAAAAACAATTACAAATTTAAAAAAATTAAAATTGAGGCAGAGGATCTGAATAGACATCTTTCCAAAGAAGATATATAAATGGCCAACAGGTACATGAAGAGGTGCTCAACATCACTAATCATCAGGGAAATGCAAATCAAAACCACAATGAGATATTACTTGACACCCATTAGAGTGGCTATTATCAAAAAAACAACAAATAACAAGTGTTGGCGAGGATGTGGAGGAAAGAGAACCCTTGTACACTGTTGGTGGGCATGTAAATTGGTGCAGCCACTATGGAAAATAGTATGGAGATTCCTCAAAAAATTAAAAATAGAAATACCATACAATCCAGCAATTCCACTTCTGGATATTTATCCAAAGAAAATGAAAATGCTAATTTGAAAAGATATATGCATCTCCATGTTCATTGCAGCATTATTTATAATACCCAAGACATAGAAGCAACCTAAGTGTCCATCAATGGATAAATGAATAAATAAAATGTACACACACACACACACACACACACAAATACACACACACTTGAATATTACTCAGCCATGAAGAAGAAAGAAATTTTGCCATTTGTGACAACATGGGTGGACCTTGAGGGAATTATGTAAGTGAAATGAGTGACAGAGAAAGACAAATATTGTATGATCTCACTTATATGTGGAGTCTAAAAAAAAAAATTGAGCTCATAGAACAGACTGATGGTTGCCAGAGGCAAGGGGGGGTGTTGGTGGGCAAAATGGGTAAAGGTGGTGAAAAGGTACAAACTTCAGTTATAAAATAAAAAAGTCATGGGGATGTAATGTACAGAATGGTGACTGTAGTTAATAATACTGTATTGTATATTTGAAAGTTGCTAAGAGAGTAGACCTTAAAAGTTCTCGTCAGGGGCCGGCCCTGTGGATTAGCGGTTAAGAGTGCGTGCTCTGCTACTCGCGGCCCGGGTTCGGATCCCGGGTGTGCACTGATGCGCCGCTTCCCCGGCCGTGCTGAGGCCGCGTCCCACATATAGCAACTAGAAGGATGTGCAACTGTGACATACAACTATCTACTGGGGCTTTGGGGGAAAAAAAGGAGGAGGATTGGCAATAGATGGTAGCTCAGAGCCAGTCTTCCTCAGCAAAAAGAGGAGGATTAGCACGGATGTTAGCTCAGGGCTGATCTTCCTCACCAAAAAAAAAAAAAAAGTTCTCATCACAAGAAAAAATTTTGTAAAAAAGAAACCCAGAAAATAGATTCCTTCAGTATGAAAAAGATTATGATCTAAGGCCTTGCTAAGGGTCAAATAGTAGAGTCATTCAAAGTTCTTTAGACCTATTCAAAAGTGGTGTTTAATAGTACTCTTACATACATTCTTAGTGGGATATAGTCTGAGGACAAAAAGAACAAAAACAAAAAAATCTCAATTATAGATTTATTGCTAATAGTAATATTGGTAATGTAATTTTGAAACTCTTTTATGTCTACTATAAATAAAGTGAATAATTAATATATTTATGTAAGTTAAAACTCCAAGAGGAAAGAAAGAAAAATATAAAATAAAAGAAGTAATGGGGGGAAGCTCTCTGATGTTGAATTTGAATTAGAATTGTTTACATATGTATATTTCTTAGAAGTAATGTTACCCTGGTGAAGGGTGCCCATATCTTGATATCTAAATACCATTCCTCACTGAAAGGAAACAGCATTTCTTGGAGAAATGGTTGATTTTGGGTCTCAGGCCCAGAAAGTACAAGAGTACAAAGGCAGGCCTGGAACATCTTGCTAGAAAGCAAGAAGTGCCCCAAAACTAATAGGATGAAGTCAAAAGCTCACAGACCCCAGCATGAGGGAACTCCACTGGCCAAATGTGAGTCAATTTGGGCACTAAGAAGAATAATGGCTGTGACAGATTATCAAAGTATTGAATACATTTTTAAAATCCATAACTCCAGAGTGATGCTCAAAATCAAGGGTGGGGGAAGAGACTTGTTTTCTTTATAGAAGAATTCCAGCCAATAAATGTAGATGGAATGATAGAATTGGAAAAATCACCATGTGCAGTCCTCAGTGATTAGGGCAAAGATCATCAATAGAAGCTAAAACCCATCTTATAAAAGGAGGTAGAGAAAAGGAGGATGTTCACACAGTGTCAGAGTATCACCCCACAGATTACTTAATAATTACAAAGGAGAAAAATATACCTTACAATGGAGAAATTCAGCAGTCACCAGCTTAACTCAGTGATCACACTTAGCACCACTGATGGTGGAACAACCTGACTTGATAGGCCTCTTGATTTGATGTGTCATGAAGTAACAGCATCACCTATGAAGGAACCTTGCCAAAAGTGCTTAACCTGAATATAATCAAGCCTTTTGACTAAACTTCCAGCTTACAGGAAATGCAGGGAGAGAGGAACAACTACAATGATCCTGAGAGAAGAATCAGACAAATCCAGAGTGTGGGACATTCTATAAGAAAACTGGCCTAAATTCTTCAAAAGGTCAGTGTCATTAAAAAGAGTAGGACTGTTCTAGATTAAGAGACGAAAGACGTAAAATTAAATGCAAGGGAAATCTTGATTGGGTCTTGGTTTCAAAAAATAAAGCTATAGAAGAAATTTTGAGGACACTTGGGGAAATTTGAATATGGACTGGATATTAGATGATATGGAATTATTGTTAATTTTGTTAGGTGTGAAGTTTACTTAGGTTACTTAGGAGAATGTCCTATTTGGGTGTTTGGGTATGAAGTGCCATAACCTCTATAACTTGCCTTAAAATGGTTTGGCCAAAAAAATTATATAAAATTTTACAAAATTCGTGTGTGTGTGGGTGTGCACATGTATGAATATATATGTGTATATATATACGTATGTATATGGAGAGAGAAAATTAAAATGTGGCAAAATGTTAACCATCGTTATGCTGGATATATGTGTTCATCGTACTGTTCTTTCAACTTTTCTGTATGTTTCAAATTTTTCAAAATAAAAAGATGGAGAAAAGTGTTCATAGACTAGCCGGAATGGGGGATGTTTGAACAATGGTGGGGAAAAGTAGCAGATAGTTGAGGGGAGCTCTAGGAGTTAGCAATAGCTTAACAAGCTCAGAGGTAATACGGGAGATTACAAAAGCATGTGTGGTTGTCGGAAACAAAATGCTGTAGAAAGCCGGATGGGTCAAGGCGTAGCAGGAAGATGTGGGCAGTGGAGGCGGAAGCAGTTACAGGAGCTCTTTGAAGTCCAGGAAGGAAAGCATGAGAAAGAATTAGTTTGACATCCCCACATGCAGGAGAGAGTCCAGTGGGCCCTGCCCTCTGATGTGGTGACAGTAGCTTTTTTCATTGTTGGCCCTGTTTGCCTTTCTCCTGTAACAGCCTCTGGCAGTAGTCTTAAGATGGTCTTTTAAACCCAAGTTAATAGGATTCATCTGCATCACAGCCCCTGAAAGGACCCTCCTTATCTGGGTGTTTCCCACCCCAAAGTTCATGTTGCCTATTTATTTCTTTATCTTAGAAAAAGCTTATTTATTGCAGAAAAATTCCTCGTCACTTTTATTGCATGGTGGATAATAGAACAATTTTTTTTTAAAGGATATTTATACCAAACAACCACAGGTGACAGGCGATATACATTCCCAAATGTAGAAAGGAACAAGAAGACAGTTAACATGACTTTTTCCAGAAGTCAAAATGAGCCCTAGAATTTTGCCCCGTTAAGACTGGTGGCCCATAATTTGATATGGTCACATTTAGCCGTTTTACTGATATAGTGTCAGCAGTTGAAAAAAAAGGAACTACACAATGGAGGCCTTAATACTCAAAGAACCATTAGGTGGCAGTGGGGACACAGACATCTTTTGCTGTCTGTTTTTGTTTTTCCCCCCTCCGCAGTGATGGAGCCTTAGTGAAGGAACATTGCCAAGCAGCTTTGTGCGGGAGGAGATAGGGAAAAACAAACAGCCAAAAAAACTATGGCTTATAGTATCCAGGTGATGAAGAACTGCTAGTCATCTGTACTCAACTCCTGTTCTTGGTTTTAATGTACATGTATTTATTTGTACTTGCTATGATTCTTTTAATAAAATAACTTGATATCCAAGTCCTTTAGATCATTTATGTGCTGTTTACAACATCTCTGTGTTGTCAGTTTTAGAACATAAATAGGAAGGGTGGCTCATTTTGTTCAAGACCCAGTACATTGAACATATGCTCTTGTGGTGATACCCTTATTCTCTGTATTTATTTACATATTTATATGTAAATATGTATGTACATAAACGTGTAATTATTCCTTATGTGTAAATATCCCTTATTCTCTGTAAAAGTGCTCATGAAAGGCTCTTTGTGGTCCTGATAGGTGTCATGGGTTGGGTTTCCTGGGAAAATGACTCTGAGATTTCTGTGCAAGAGGTTTATTGAGAAGTGTCCTTGGGAACATCGCCTTTGAGAGGTGACAGGGGCAGGACTGGGCAGAGGGAGAAGGAGCTGCGATGCAGTTGTAACCTCAGCCAATCCTATAGGAGCTCTGGAGCTGGGATGGCCCTTCAGAGATGCTCCCCGCTTAAGTCAAGGGGGCCAGGACTTTATACCCTCCAAAACCCACATGATCAGCCAGTAGATGAGGGCTGCCCCTGTGAAGGGGGCTAAGAGCAGTTTAGCTGAGAACTGTCAGCCACCAACACTCCCCACCTCTGGGAGAATGAGCCCTACAGTCCTGAAGGGGAATCTGAGCTGCGCACCACAGCATCCACAGGAGGGAAGAAGGCACACTTTCCCCATATCACCCCTATTCTTGGCTCCTCTGCTGCTGCCTCTCTTGCAGAAGCTACCCATATTAGAAACTGTGAAACAATGTCACCTTCTCATCTTGTTTTCCTCACATTAAAAGCTAATGGAAAAATACCTCGGCACTTCCTGCAGATGATATCATGTTTGTTTCAAATTAATTTCTGATATATATATAATGCTATAGGAGAGCTTGCTTGTGTATAAGCATCTCACCTACAAAGATTAAGCATTTCCTCTGTTGAAGAGTGCTCCAAAAATTTTTGGCACAATTGGTGATTACTTACTTCAGCACATCAAAAGCCATTAGGGTGAATTTTATAAAAAGAAAAGCCATTAGGGTGAATTTTATTTTTTTAAAAAAGGAGGAATAAATGATATTTTCTGAAAATAGCCTCTTTGCAGGTAGAAAATACATGACCGACTATTTATAAAGAAGTTTTAAAATATATTTTCACCTGACTGTGTCCTTTTGTAAATTCTGTGACACTGATGCTCTTCCTAATTTTTTTCCGGTCTCACTTTCCCCCCTCTAGTCATTTGACTAATTCTACTCCCTAAATGTCTTTTGGATGCATTCCCACTTCTCCATCCCAGTGCTGCAGACCAGGCTGTTGTCATTTCTCACCTAGCCTGATGCAGTAGCCTAAGAATGGGATTCCTTCTCTGAGATGCATCCTCCACACTTGGCTGCCAGATTCATCTTCTGGAAACACCAATCTAAGCATGCATGCTCCTACTTATTAAAATCCCTGCTTGTTTAGTCTACCATATAAGGTCATTGGTGACATGGCCACAGCCTGTTTCCTGGCCTGAGCACTGACCACATACTCCATATGCAAACCTGCCGTGTTCTTTCATGCTTTACTGCTTTGTGCCTAGTGTCTGCTCACGTCACATGCCTTTCCCCACCTCCCTGCCTGGAAGAGTATCTTTTTTAAAAAAAGTGTAAATTTCAGGTATATGTCACTATATTTCAGTTTCTGTATAGACTACATCGTGTTCACCACCAACAGTCCAGTTATTATCTGTCACCATACATATATGCCCCTTTACCCCTTTTGCCCTCCCCCCACCCCTTTCTCCTCTGTTAACCACTACTCTATTCTCCTTATCTATGTGGTTTTGTTTATCTTCGATATATGAGTGAAATCATATGGCATTTGTCTTTCTCTTTCTGACTTATTTTGCTGACAAGCAACCCAAATGCCAATCAACAGGTGAATGGATAAAGAAGATGTGTCACATATATGCAATGGAATACTACTCAGCCATAAAAAAGACAAAAATGGAAGAATATCTTTCAAGTCCCAGTTCTGATGGAGCATTGGTGACTGCTCACCAGCTTTCACAGGCAGAGCTCCTTGCTTCCCTCTTCTGCTCCCTTAGTATTTTTACATCTGGTGAAAGCACCCTGGACTATTAGTGTTTAGAATGGAGCCTCTCTAGGCATCATAGATAAGGGGCAGTGATTACATCTTAGTCTTCTGTGCATCTTCAACACTTGGCAAGATGTGCCTGGCACTAGTAGAATTCAGTCTCCTCGAGAACACAGAGAAAGCAGACTTTTGATACCAGTGAATGTTATATTTGACTTTGGAGACTATTCTGAAGATTTCTTGTATTTAGTGGTATGATATTTCTCTGACACTTGGGCACTTGATAGCAGTTTCTTCATAATATTATTACTGTAGTAAGATATAAGGAATTAATGTTTTGAAGCATTTTCCTGGTAGAGAGAACTTCTGATTGATCCAAATTAACAGTGTGTTTCTTTGCAGGCAACTGAAAGTAATTTTTACACTCCTGTGTGCTGGTAAGTATATAGACAGGAAAAACAGGACTGTAATAGCAGCTTGATTGTGAGCAATTTAATCAATGTATCTCTGGTTTATTTTTTCACTGTTACTGATTAGCTGCCTAATTTGATGTTATCTTCACAGGCAGAGTGAAGCAGAACCAGTTAACCTGACAGTCATTGGAAGAAAGAAACTCATGTAACTGAGACAAGATAGTGACTACAACGTATAGATGTAATATGTGGCCACTGGTCTGTGGTTTATGGAGAGAAAAGTGAAGTATTGGACATGGAGCCTGTGTGTATTTACTCTCTTTTTCTGTGACTTGTAAAGTGCCCTGGGTTAAGTCACTTTACTTTTTTTGTGTCCCATCTGAAAAAAAAAATATGAGGATAAGATATTTCCCTGTATCCTCGTAAGACAAACAAGTTAATGTGGATATAATAGCTGCTTCTGACAGTTTGTGAGCCTGGATTAAATGGTCATGGGCTTTTTTTCGTTGTGATTGATGTTCTGTTTTGTCTTATTCAGTTTTTCCTTTGCATCATTCTCAGATCTCTATTTTATGACCAAAGGAAGACACATCAACATGCTTGACTGACAGGTGAAACAGCACACTGGACCTGGGATCCGGAGTTCTAGTGTGGATTCTGTCTCTCACTCGCTGTGAGACTTTCACAAGGAGACCTTAACTTCAGAGGGCTTCCATTTCCTTAGCTATGTTTCCTTGCAGCCCTAAGACTCTGATTCTTCAGTTTACAGGAATTCAAAAAACTTAACATATGATCTCCCCAATTGATCCAGTCCGTAGACAATTCCTCAATCCTACCCTCATCTCTCCTTCCTCTGAGTTTCTACTGAAGTGTATCAGGGCTACACAGTCTAACCCGTATTAGTCCTCTGATAGGAAGCTCTAGTAAGGCAGGATTCCCTGAACGAAATACCATCTCATCTCCCCCTCCCCGCCCCCACCCCAGCCAACTCCAGATCTAGGCGTCTGTTGTGGACTCAATTAGTAATACATGTTGGCTAAAGGAGGAAGCTAGGGGATTCTACAGCTATCTCTTAAGAGCTGACTTCTCCTTTTACTTTACAGAGAAAAGAAAGGTCACTTGGCAAGAATTTCCTTTGATAACTCCTCCCTCTAGCACACATACCTAAAAATTATTTGTGTTGATTCATCCTTGAAAAGATGGAAAAAATTTGAGTATATTAAAATTTAAATCATGTAAACAACCAAAAGCATCATTATAAAGTTAAAGACAAGCCATAGACCACGAGAAGATATTTGCAATAAAGAATTAGTAAGCAGAATATTTTTAAAAAATCCTACCTGTCATTAAGAAAACAGATAACCCAATGGAAAAGTGAAAAGAGTGAGGAGGATGGGGAGGAGGAGGGGAAGGGGAGGGGGAGGAGGAGATGTGAACAAACTACTTACAAAAGAAAAAAAACCAAATGGCCAATAAACATGAAAAATACTCAAGCATAGGAATAATCAGGGATATGCCAACAAAAATTATAACTCATCAAATGGGAGAAAATTTAAGTCTGAAAAAATCCCAGAAAATGGTAACACTCATGCACAGCTGATGGGAGTACATATTGTTAAATTCACTTTGGAGAACAAGTTGTCATTGTCTAGTAAGTGGAAGGTGGGCACCCATCGTGAACCAACAATTCCACTCTGAGAGAAGCTCTTGTATATATAAGAAGAAGACACATAAACTTTATTACAGCTTTGATTTTAAAAACAAAAAACATAAAAATTACCTGAATATCTATCAACAGGAAAATGGAGAAAAAAATGTGGTGCATTTATTCAATGGATAAATAAATATTTGTGAAATTAATGAAAATGAATAAACTAGAGGTACATGGATCAATATGGATAAATCTCAAAAACAATATTCAGCAGAAAAAAAAGCAAATTACTGAGTAATATGTACAGTAGGAGACCACTTATACAAATTTTAAAGGTGTGCAAAAATATATTGTTTATGGGAATACATGTGTATCGTAAAAGTATAAGACCATGCATGGGAATGAAAAACACCAAATCAGGTTGCTGGTTCTCGCTGAGGAAGGAGGGGCATTGGGATCAGAGAGTGGTATAAAGGAAACTTTCCCACATATCTGTAATATTTTATTTCTTTAATATATAATGTTTAATATGTTTAAAAAGAAAAAAAAATCAGAATCTCCTAAGAGTCCTCACACTATATTTAAAAATATGTAAGTTCTATGCAAGGCTTCTTTTGTAAATCTTAGGAAAAGGTACTCAACACCACTGAGGCATGGCTTGAACACTACATTAGTAAAAGGTGCCAACACTGCTCCACACCAAGCCTTACGACTTAGAGAGCAGAATGCCCCCGTCAGTCAGGGGGTCCTCATACAGAACATAACCTATACAACCATATATAGCAGCCCTGACTCTGTATATCAAACAAACAAATCCATCTTCTCCTTCCTTGCATCTCAGAGTCGAAGAGTGAGCTCTCCCTCCTCCTGCCCAAGGCTAACCCCTCCAGCTGGGCTGAGCTCATCTCTCCCCCACTCTCCTCTATCATTATCCCCTCATTCCCACAGCTTCAGCCCTGCTTCACTTCTAACCCTTTCTCCCAGCCTTTGACCCTATGTTTCTATTTGCTGCCACGCCATATCCCACTGTGATCTGGTTTTCTCTTCCATCACATCACTGAAATGACTGTCATCCACAAAGTCACCAAGGCCCTTCTAACTCAAAGGCAGAGAGCCACTCTGCAGTTCTCACCTCACTTGCTCTTTGCAATATTTGAACCTTCCTTGTGGAAACTCCTCTTGTGGCCTCTGTGACATTATTTCTTTCTTGGATTTCCTCTGTTTTGCTGCTGGGACCTTGGTCTATTTTATAGGCTTTTGTTCTACTACCCAGCCTGTGAATGCTACTGTTCCTTCCTCATCCATGTTTTCTTCTCACTCTCTTCTATTCAAGTAGCTTTAACATTCACTTAAATGTTTATTGAACACCTACTCCATGCCAGGCTCTTTTCACAGTGCTAAGGATACAGCCGTGACAAGGCCTTGCCCTTGTGGAGCTTACATTCTAGTGAGGGGAGACTGACAACAGCAACTTAAAAAGTAGATCTGTAGTGATTACACGGTGATAAGTTCTATGCAGAGAAATAAAAAAGAGCAAGGGGATAGGTAGTGCAAAAGGAGGGGATGGGTTGTATTTGTTTTGTAGCTAATGGTCAGGAAATCCTCACTGAAAAATTGACTTTGGGGCTGAGACCTGAAGGGAGTAAGAATGGTGAACCATGTGGATATCTGGTAGAAAATCATCCCATGCAGAAGGAACAGCAAGTGCAAAGACTTTGAGATGGGAGGGTTCTGGTTTGGGACATGTTGAGTTTGAGAGACCTGTTATACATTCAAGTGGAAATGCCAGAAAGGCAGTAAAAAAATATATATAATATATTCATTTATATATAATATATAATATATTCTTTTATATATTAATATATATGAACATATATA
This sequence comes from Diceros bicornis minor, assembly GCF_020826845.1. NCBI lineage: Eukaryota > Metazoa > Chordata > Mammalia > Perissodactyla > Rhinocerotidae > Diceros > Diceros bicornis. Next base: position 74,139,374 of record NC_080745.1, read on the forward strand.
TATATATATCTCCCCTTACTAGAATGTAAGCTCCATGAGGGCAAGGCCTTGTGACGGCTATATCCCTAGCACTGGGAAAAGAGCCCAGCCTGGAGTAGGTGTTCAGTGAGTTTGTTAAATGAATGTTGAAGTTACTTAAATAGAAAAGAGTGAGAAGAAAACATGGATGAGGAAGGAATACTAGCATTCACAGGCTGGGTGATAGAACAAGAAGCTATAAAATAGTCAAAGCTACCTTGAGAAAGAAGAACAAAGCTGGAGGTATCATGCTCCCTGATTTCAAACTATACTACAAAGCTAGAGTAATGAAAACTGTATGGTACTGGCACAAAAACAGACACATAGATAAATAGAACAGAATAGAGAGCCCAGAAATAAACCCATACTTACATGGTCAATTAATCTACGACAAAAGAGGCAAGAATATACAACAGGGAAAAGACAGTCTCTTCAATAAATGATATTGGGAAAATTGGACAGGTATATGCAAAAGAATGAAACTGGACCACTTTCCTACATCGTATACAAAAATAAACTCAAAATGGATTAAAAACTTAAATGTAAGACCTGAAACCATAAAACTCCTAAAAGAAAACATAGGCAGTAAGCTCTTTGACATCAGCCTTAGCAATATTTATTTGGATCTGTCTCCTCAGGTAAAGGCAACAAAAGCAAAAATAAACAAATAGGTCTACATCAAACTAAAAAGAATTTGCACAGCAAGAGAAACCATCAACAAAATAAAAAGGCAACCTACAGAATGGGAGAAGATATTTGCAAATGATATATTTGACAAGGGGTTAATATCCAAAATATAGAAAGAACTCACACAACTCAATAGCAAAAAAACCAATCTAATTAAAAAATGGGCAGAGGACATGAATAGACATTTTTCCAAGGAAACATATAAATGCTCAGACGTATAGATGGCCAACAGACACATGAAAAGATGCTCAACATCGCTAATAATCAGGGAAATGCAAATCAAAACCACAATGAGATATCACCTCACACCCGTTAGAATGGCTATTATCAAAAGACAAGAAATATCAAGTGTTGGTGAGGATGTGGAGAAAAGGGAACCCTCTTACACTTGGTGGGAATATAAATTGGTACAGCCACTATGGAAAACAGTATGGAGGTTCTTAAAAAAATTAAAAATAGAACTACCATATGATCCAGTTCTGGATCCACTTTTGGGTATTTATGTGAAGAAAATGAAAACACTAATTCAAAAAGATATATGCATCCCTATGTTCATTGAAGCACTATTTAAAATAGCCGAGACATGGATGCAACCTAAGTGCCCATCAATGGATGAACGGATAAAGAAGATATGGTATATATACACAATGGAATACTACTCAGCCATAAAAAGAATGAAATCTTGCCATTTGTGATAATATAGATGGACCTAGAGTGCATTATGTTAAGTGAAATAAGTCAGAGAAAGACAAATACCATATGATTCATTTATATATGAAATCTAAAAAACAAAATGAACAAATAAAACAAAACAGAAACAAACTCATAGATACAAAGAATAAATGTGGTCACCGGGGGGGCAGGGTGGGAATGGGCAAAATAGGTGAAGTGGATTAAGAGGTACAGACTTCCAGTTATAAAAAAAGTCACATGGGTATAATGTACAGCATAAGGAATATAGTCAATAGTATCTTAATAACTTTGTATGGTGACAGACAGTTACTAGACTTGTCATGGTGATCATTTTGAAATGTATATAAATGTTGAATCACTGTATTAACTAATATAATATTGTATGTCAACTATAATTGAATAATAAAAACAATTAAAAAAATTTTTTTAAACAGCATATAAAATAGAGCAAGGTCCCAGCAGCCAAAGGGAGGAAATCCAAAAGGGAATAATGTCACAGAAGCCACAAGAGGAGTTTCCATAGGGAAGGTGTCAAAATATTGCAAAGATCAAGTGATGTAAGAACTGCAGAGTTGCTCTCTGCCTTTGAGAGTTAGAAGGGCCTTTGTGACTTTGTGGATTACAGTCATGTCATATGTCATATATGTATGATATACATATGAAATATACATAAAGAAGACTTGAGGAGGAGCAGGTTTGCTGGAGGTAGAAGTGGGGTAGAGAGAGAACCAAGAATTTAATTGGGGCTAGGTTAAGTCTATGGTGTCTAACAGAGATCAATATAGAGATATAAAGGGGGTACTTGAATTTATTTAACAAATGTTTATTAAGTACCTAGAATTTCATGTCTGTTAATAGCAGAGTAGTTTATATTGGAATAATCCCTTTGCAAATAACAATTATAAACTTTGGAGGAAAAAAAATTACCTAGAGGCATTAAAGAGTGACCAAACTAGAAACTAGAGAAGAGTTGATGCTTAAAAGAACAAATTGGCACTAGATGATTTTCCTGTTTGTTTTTTGAAAATGACTTTTTGCCTGAGGGCAAGTCCCAGTCAGTTCCATGCTGGGGCAGTTAGAATTTGGTTAGAAACCTACAGTTTTGATGAATTAGTTTGGGGAATTAAAAGGCTATCACAGCAACTGGAAAATAGTAGTGGTGGTGGGGTATTCTAGAAAAGAGAGAATCACAGAAAAGGAGCTCTGAATTCTATGCATCATATGTTCCCAAATCTCTGTCTGACCTCTGAACTACACACATGTGGAGCAGACTTCAATCAGCCCAGCTAATGATAAAATAACTGAACAGAAATTTCAACCCTTGCCCACCACAAAGGGGAAAAACTTAGTCCAACCAAGTTAGCTATTTAGTAAAACAAAAAATTCAAAACTTTTCAGAGGAACATAACAGAAACCATAGTATCTACAATGTATCATTCACAATGTGCAAGCACAATCCAAAATTACTAGACAATCAAAGAGATAGAAAAACATGACCCATATTCAAGAGAAAAGATAATCAATGGAGATTGATCCTAAGATGACTCCGAAGTCGGAATTGGGAGATAATTATTTTAAACTAGCTATTATAATTCTGCTCAAAGACATCAACAAAAATATCCTTATAACGAATGAACAGATAGGAAACAGCAGAGGAACAAAAACTATAAAAAGGAACCAAATAGAAGTTCAAGAAGTGAAAAATATATCTGAAATTTAAAAAAATTACTCAATAAGCTTAACAGATGATTGGAGATGACACATGAAAGAGTCAGTGAATTTGAAGACAGGTCAACAGAAATTATCAAAACTGAAGAGAGAAAAAAGATTGAGGAAAAATTAACAGAGCCTCAATGACCTCTGAGACAATATCAAAAGTTCTAACATAGGTGTAATTGTAATCCCCAAGGAAGATGAGAAAGAAAATAATTCAGAAATTTTTTTAGAAAATAGTGGCTGAAATTTTTCCAAATTTGATGAAAGACATAGAATTATAGATTCCAGAAGCTTAGTAAACCCTAAGCAGGATAAATGTAAAGAAAAACAAACCTAGACACATCATACTCAAATTGCTAACAGCAAAAGATTCTTAAAAATATTTATGGAGCAGCTACTGTGTGCCAGGCACAGCTTGGGGCACTGGAATAAAATGGTGCACAAGATAGTTGTAGTCCCTCTTCTCACAGCCAGTATGTTTTTTACTGAGCAAATGTGTTTTTAAATATCAATTGACCATTACCTGGATGAACCACAGATCACAGACATGTCTAAAACAGAATTTATGTTCTTCTCTCCAAGTTGCTCCTCTTCTTATATCTCATTTTTCAGGAAATGATGCCACCTGCCATATTCTCCTACAAGAGGGACGCCTGGAGTTTCTCTGCACTCATCCTTCCCTTTCTTCTCTACATCAATTGGACACCAACTTTATATATTATACCATTAAATAGCTCAAACCTATTTCCCCCCTCACAGCTGCAGTCTTAGTTCAATCCCATTATCATTTATAGCCTGGACGCCTCCTAAATTGTCATCCTGCTCTCTCCTCTTTCAGCTCCCAGAATCGTTATTTTAAGCCCCAGTTCTTATCCTGTTACTTTCCAGTTTAAAATCTTCCAGTGGTTTTCCATTCCTTTGGAAATAAAAGTTTCTGCACCTTAGCATGATCTAGAAAGTCCTTCAAGATCTGAGTCTTGCTGACACTCCAGCCTTAGTCATACCAAATCACTCGCAGGTCTCTGAATGAGCTGTAGTATCACACCTCTGTGGCTTTGACAATGATGATTTTTTTCGTGGAAGTTTCTTCTTCTCTCATTTTCCTGGCTGATATGTACTCATCCTTCGATCCTCAGCTCAAAGATCACCTCCTCTTGGAAAACTTCCCTGACCCCTTTCCCCAGGTGGAATTGGATGTCCCCATGCTCCTCCTTTTTGATGCCATGGCATCCTGTGCTTACTTACCTCTATTATATCTAGTATTCCACTGTACTCTCATCATTGATTTTCCTTTAGGATCAGGTCTTATTCATCTGTAGGTCTCCAGAAATGGCATATAGTAGGTGCTTGATGTTTGTTGAATGACTGAATCCCTGAGTGAAATAGAGTTTGAATTGACTCCCTATGTGGATCCTACCCTTTTCTTAGCCACTAAGATTTTCTTTGCCATGATAAACTTTCCCAAGATAAAAATATCCAGGTAAAAAAAGCAGAAAAGAACCTGGGGTAAAGGCCCAAAGAGAGGAACTTTGTACACATGCATTGGTAAGAAGACCTGAAGGTAGTCAACTATACCAGGCTTATTTTCCCACCAAAAGGATGAGTTGTGCTAAATGATTCACCTCCTTAGGTGATCACCTCCTTGTATGATCATTAGGGTCTACATGGTTAGACCAGCTGGCTTAAACTGGGAGCATCGTCTTTTTCAGTGAAACTGTTTTTGCACTCTTCCCAGCTATAGGTGATAAACTACCCTTGTTTGCTTTTTATACCACTTTTTGTGGAATAGTACTCGTGCCCATCATTCATATTCCTGGGCTCTTTGCTTCTAACCTAGATTTAGTAGCCCCTCTTGTGAGTCTGTCCAGAATGGGTTTAAGCAACTCATTTGCCAAAACAAGGCTCAAATTTCTCCAAAATATTATCTTTTGTTGGCAATCATTTTCAGCTCCTAAGCATTATTGATTTCAGATGCACCGTGAGGAGAAGACTACAGAGTTGACGCTAGGGAAACGATTCTCTCTGAACTTAGAGACCAGCTCAAACCAGGACAGATGGAATCCACAGAAAGATTCGGCTCTCCCCACTGAAGGGGTGTGAGTCTTCTTTCGCTCTGTGGGGAGACTTTGCCACTGCATCCCCCCACATCAGCTGCCCCCTTGCACATCCCTGCTGCTGCTTCTGCTCCGTCTTCTCTCTTCTGAAGCTGGATGGGAACAGGGCTGGGAACCAGGTGAACCAGCTCTTACTTCCGCCCTCACTGGCTTATGCCAGTCCTCTCCTCTATGGCCTGGTGTTTTCTTTCTAGGAGCTCCCAGACAATAACCATTCTTTCATAAAGTTTACAGTACGACCCCTATTTGAAAGGTATGCACATAATTTGTTTTTTTCATTGCTGAATCTAATTACCACATGAGTACTTTCTGTAGCTACCTCTTAATCTACCCAGAGTTCTGCCCTGAACCCACTTAATATATAACATAGGAAAAGCTCTTGAAACTCGGGAGAGGCAATATTCCTCCAGAGTATCCAGCCCAAGCTACACATGGCAGATCTGTTGCCAAGTCTCTTTCTACCTCTGAGAAACTCCTTTGGCATGAGGGAGACCCCTTTAGATTTCACTAAAAAGCAATGTCTATGCAGTAGAAGTAGCAACAATAAAGATATACCAAAGAAGGAAAATAAGTTGTCAAGAACAGTGAGTAATGGTAGAGATAAAAAAAAATCAATATCTGTCCACATATTTCTATGCATGGGGTGCATCCATCAAAACAAGTGGGTGACATTTGTCCCAGCCTGGCTGAAGGAGCAAGTGCTGTATGACTCACCTGCTGTGCTATCAGCAAACCACGGAGACTCTGCTGGGAGTTAACAAACTCACTAAAGGAAACTCTCTCTGAATCTGTCACTAATTGAATCTTTCAACGTAATCCAATTGCCAGCCAATTTACAAACTTCCCCCGTATTCTCCAAGTTGTTTCTAACCTTCCTCCTAATCACTTTTGCAGCCCGGCTGGATTTGACTGTCTTAGTTTGCTTTGAGGAGGAATTAAAATGCCTCCTTCTCTAAGAAGATCATTGTGTATCCTGCACCCCCACTCCCACCCCCCAACACAGGTCGAGTAGAGCAGAGAGGTGATCTCATAGGGTTTTCCACGCAATGATTCGGATTTTAAAAACGTAAATATGTGAAAGCCCCAATCGTTGCCTCTTAAAATCCCCTTTGTGCTAAAAGAGGAAGCTTGGTGAATCGTTTCACAAAGTATCAGGAATATCAGATAGCGCTGATTCACCGAGTTCTGGAAACAAACCTCAGTTTCTCCAAACATTGGTTCAAGATGAGAAAACTTCCCTTTCTCACATACTAATATGGCAACAAACCAGAGATCAGCCTGTCCTCTGACAAACATGACACGTGAATTTGACAAGTGTTCCATATTTTTCTACCGCGGCTCATGCTGTGCACGTCTGGCTGCATTGCTCCCCAGGGTTCTCTATTTAAGGCTTATTCATCTTTGGAGATCCCACTCTCCCCCAGTAACCTTCCCCAACTTACTGCCTTAGAGGGAGCTTTTCCTCCCCTGATTTCCTCTGGCATATATGTCAAAATCTCTTAATTGACATTAAGTGTAGGCTTTCCATGGACCGTGCTGAATTCTTATTTGCACACTTATGGGATGGTGGTGCTTAGCTTACAGCACTGGTGTGCAATGCAGGCTGGACATCAGAATCACTTGTGTAGCTTCTAAGAACTACAAAAGTCCAGGCCCCACAATAGACCTAAGTAGTGATTCTGATTCACCCCTGGGGTGAGGACTACCACTTTGTCGTCATTGTAGGGATTACAGAAGCCAACATATAGACAGGCACTTTTTGAAACTGTAGACTTTCATTATAAATGTTCCTTATGGCTTGTCGTGAATGCTATGGCTGCCCCCTCAGCCCCACCCTCAGCCCCCTAGCTCCTACTCCCTTCCTTTCTGCAGAATCTCCGTGTTCAGAGGGCAGCTCCTCCTCCACACAGTTCCCTAGCTTCAGGCGAAGCCTGAAGGATGGCAGCAATCAGACAGTTCTTCATCCTTCAGCTCTAAAATTACAGGTTCTTCTGGAACTGGCAAAAATTTAAGTTCCCTGAAACAAAACTGCACACTCAGTGTGAGGTGAGGGGCTGAGTTGTCTGAAGCTAAATCCATGATTCAGGAATGGGCATGTGATCCAGTCCTGGCCTCTGAGAAAGAAGAGGAGGTGCTGGAGACTTCTGGGAAGGGTCTTCCTCTTGCAGGAAATTTTACTCTTTCCCCTGCTATTACCCTAGTTGCCACTGGCAGCCATCTATGATCCTTCTCTCTCCTTCTTCTCTCCCCCTACCCCAGAGGGAACAAGTCTTACGACAAAGCCATGAAAAAAACCCGTATCAAACAAACCTGAGCTGATCTAAATTTGGACTTGCATTCATGTGCACTGATAAATGCCTAAGTGTTTAACACAGTTCGATTACTTGTGGCTGAAATATCCTCCCAAATATACTTGTTTTTATTTCTTTGATCCCAAGTATCATGTGGCACAGTGCCCTCTTTAGTAAATGCTCAATAAGCATTTGTTGAATGAATGAATGAAGGAACGAATTCATAGTCATTGAGTGCCTATGTATGCTGAGGAGATAAAGTAGTAACTAAACAAAGTCCCTGTCATCAAGGATTTTATATTCTGATGAGAATAAAACTGCATTTGTGAGTCAGGTTAATAGCTTCTCTAGAGAAATAAGCTTTCTGTTTCTACTTGTGCAAGTAGATGGGTTCAACTAACATCAGTGGTTAGAATGGGAACACTTATGTGAAAGGATCACTGCTTAGGAATTCACCTGACCACCAGAGTGACTTTCTGCAGTTAAAGGAAAAGGAAATGACAAGCGGGATTACGAAGAATACTTTGTCCCCAAGTTTATGACTCAGAGGAAAAACTACAGTGCTCTTGTTACCAGATCTCAGCCCCAGAACATAAAACAGGTAAATTCAGAGAACTGAATGGGGAGCGACAATCTGAAAGGGTTAGAAAAACTTGATTTTAATAAATGAATGGAATTTGGAGAAGCGAAAACCAATGACCTACTGAATGTCAATCTGTGAGTAAGTGAAAGGTAATCATAAGAGGTAGTGATCAGCTCGTCTCCAAGTTTTCCCTCTCGTGAAAGCAGGCAAAGGAAGGGTATCTTCCCCTTAAAGATTGTCTAGCGCCAGTTTAAACTTGGGAAGGGCCTTCCTTAGAAATATTTTAGTATAGGATAGACTCTTGTTTAAGTCTGCTTTAGATGTATTTTTTGTGCACATGATGGGATGGTTTCATTACTTTTCTGGGGAAGTGAACACTAGTGAAGGTGAGTACGCCCATCACTGAAGATTAAGGAAGGAAATCACCTGGTGAGGGAAATGAATGAGGTGAAGGCCAACTTTGAGTAGCAACAGGCCTAGTGATTCAGCCGGGATGGTCAGAAAGCAAATTCAGAAGGGTGGGGTAGGAAGGAGCAGGCTGGCAAAATGTGGTGCGGGGCAAAATCAGGAAGATTAATGATGATGCAAGGCAAAGGTAGATGCTCTAGACCTAGGCAGTGAGGGCTTCATAGAGCAGGGCTAGGGAACTTTGAGAAACAAGAGTCTAGGACATTGACCCTAAGGTCCTGAGGTCAGGCCTTAGTAATAAAACTTAGCACAAGTTGACAGACAGGAGACTGACAAAGCATGACCCCTTCCAGGGTAGGAGGTGTCATATAGGCCTCATGAGACAAAGTATACGGTCAGTGCTGTGTAAATGTTCAGTGGGCGAATGAGCTCGTCAGACTGCCCTGCAGGATGGCAGCAATCAGACAGTTCTTCAACCTTCAGCTCTAAAATTACAGGTTCTTCTGGAACTGGCAAAAATTTAAGTTCCCTGAAACAAAAAGACAATCGTGGTGGACATCTTTCCCCTGCCCCCCCGTGCAACTTGCATCTCTTCTTCTGGTGACAGCATTGCAGTTTTCTTTGGGAGAAAGAAAACTCCTCCTCTGTCCCCAAACCATGTGATTCAGGTGATGCCAACTCCCAATCACACTCTCCCATCTAGGAATGGGAGAGTGATGTGTCTTGATCAATTAGCATATTTCATCTCTCTAGACACAGTGATTGGTTCAGGGATGGGCGTGTGATCCGAGTTGGTCTAATGAAAGCCAATTCTGAGATTTTTGCTGGAACTACTGAGCAGAGGCAACTGTCTTTCTGCTGGGGTTGTTGAGCTGTACAATGTAGAATGTCAGCACAGAGCTGGCAAGAGCCACTGCATGGAGAAGGCTTGCCAACAAGTGGAACCAATCAGAGGAAAGCAGAGCTGAGAGACAGGCGGAGAGATTGAAAGACAATAATTCTGGTGACATAATTTGAGTCTCTGGTATCAGTTGTGCCAGAATACAGGCCTACTCCTAGTATCTGTTACTATTGCTTAAGACAGCCTAAATTTGGTTTCTGTTACTTGCAACTGGGTGTCCTGAGATAATAAATAATGGAGACTATATTATGATAAACAACTTTGCTTTCCCATCTTCTCAGATAAGTCGATGAGATCCAGACAGCAAACTTATATTTATATAGTGCTTTCTATTTCCAAATACTGTTCTAAGCACTGGGGATACAGCCACAAATGAAATAGAGTCCTTGCCCTCAAGGAACTTACCTTCTAGCAGGAGGAGACAGTCATTAAACACATCAACAATAAATACATAAGAAAAGTTTAGGTATAGATAAGAGCTATCAAGAAGATTAAATAGGATCACGAGCAGGAGAGGCTGTTTTTAGTGAGGGTAGCCTGGGAAGGTCTCTTGGGAGGAGGTAACACTTGAGTTGAGGTCATAATGAAGAGGTCAGATTGATAATAAGAGGCAACTAGTTGTTCAAAGACTGTGGAAGAAGCTCCCAGCAGAAAGAAGAGCAAATGTAAAGGCCCTGAGACAGAGAAAAGACTGGGCTGTTCAGGGGACAGGAAGAAGGTGAGTGTAGCTGGAGTGTCCTGAGTGAGGAGGAGACAAGCGGAGAGAGATGAGACTGGACAGGTAAGCTGGGGCAGACCCCTCGACCTTCTGAGAGTTTGGATTTTACTCAGAATGGAATGGGCACTCACTGGAATGTTAACAGGACCTGACTTACCTTTTAAAAGCATTATTCCCATTGTTGGGTGAAGGTTGGACTGAAGAAGACAAGAGGGAAATGAGAGAGACCTATTAGGAGATACTGCAATAGTCCAGGCAAGAGATGATGGAGGGACTCTGGACCAGGGTTGGAGCAGCAGAGATGGAAATAGAGAAAGGTGGTTGGATTTAGGACACATTTTGAAGGTAGAGCCAATAGGATGTGCTGATGGGTTAGAAGTAAGGTGTGAGGAGAAGAGATGATTCAAGCACAATGACTAAGTTTTAGCCTGAGCGGCTAGATGGATGATGATGCCATTTACAAAGATGAGAAAGCTGATTTGGGGAGCAGACTTAGGGTAGTAAAGGATCCATATCTCTGTCTCAACTGGGTGAGCCACCTATGTAGAAATGTCAAGTGGGCAGTTGGTTGGCCACACCTGGAGTTCAGGGGAGATGTTTAGGCTGGAGATACTCATTTGCAAGTCATAGACATAAGGATGGACTGGATGAGGTCACTCAGCTAGAGAAGAGAGGAAAGATGGTCAAAAACAGAGCCCTGGGCTCTGTATCATTCAGAGAAGGGAGGAAGGGGCAAAGGGGAATGAGGAAGGGCCAGTGAAGTAAGAAGAAAACCAGACAACATGATGTCATGGAAGCCTAGACAAGTGTTTCAAGAACAAGAGAGTTGTCATCTAGGTTGAATGCTGCCCAGAGGTGGGGTGAGATAAGGACAGAGAACTGACTGTTGGCTTTGGCAGGATGACCCTAATGAGTGACCTTTGAGTGGAGGGATGAAGATGAAAGCCATGAGAAGAGCCAGGGAAAACACCCAGGTGGTAATGTAAAGCTTGCTGGCCGGGCACCGCAGGGCTGTGGAATGTATTGATGAGCCCTTGTTGGAGATATGCTTTTTTTCTTTCTTTCTTTTTTTTTTTTTGTGAGGAGATCAGCCCTGTGCTAACATCTGTCGCCAATCCTCCTCTTTTTGCTGAGGAAGACTGGCCCTGGGCTAACATCCATGCCCATCTTCCTCCACTTTATATGGGACGCCGCCACAGCATGGCTTACCAAGCAGTGCGTCAGTGCGCGCCCGGTATCCGAACTGGCCAACCCCGGGCTGCTGCAGCGGAGCGCATGCACTTAACCGCTTGCACCACCGGGCAGCCCCAACAGTTTATTTATTTTTAGTTTAAATTTACATACAATGAAATGTACATATCTTAAGTGATGAGATTTTTTATTGAGGTGAAATTCACATAACATAGAATTAATCATTTTAAAATGAACAATTCATTAGCATTTAGCACATCACAGTGTTGTGTAATCATCATCTGTATCTAATTTCCAAACATTTTTATCACCCCCAAGGGAGACCTCATACTCCTTAATGAGTATGGGGTTTCCTTTTGGAATATGTTTTCTTGATACATCATTTAATACATTCCAAGAAAAGAGAAGATTCATTTTTTGAGGTCTAAATAGATGAACTCCACATAAAACAGTTCTTTATTGAAAGAACATGGGCCAAGCCAAAGTAATCTATAGTGTTAGAAGTCAGAATCATTGTTACCTTTGAGGAGGAGAGAGTTTGTAGTGAATGGAAGGGGAGCACCGGGGGAGCTTCTGGGGTGCTAGAGATGGTCTATTTCTTGACCTGGCTGGTGCCTGCATGAATGTGTTCACTTAAAGATAGTTATTCATGCTGTACACTTAGAATATGTACACTTTTCTGTACGTATGCTTCAATTAAAAAAACTTTTTTTAAATAGCTAAGGAACCAGAAGGCCTGGGCTTCAGTTCCAGCACTGGAGCATTAGCTGTGTGATCCTAAGCAAGTCACTTAACCTCTTTGGACCTCAAGTTCCCTCATCTGTAAATGGAGAGGATTGAGTCACATGCCCTCTAAGGTCCCTTCTCCTCAACATGGCTCCACACGTGGTTTCCTCCATTTGAAGTCGGACAGCTGTGCTGCTGAAATCAGCCCAAAGCCCTCGCTGACCTTGGCAGAGAGGGAGTCAGGCCTTTTTTCACATTCTTCCTTTCAGAAACCAGCAGTTGCCGATGACGTCTCTGTGGTACCACTTGTCACCGGCAAGGCAGCTGTGAAGTTAATGATAGTGCAAATAAAAAGCTGCTTGTAATTAGGCGGCTGGATGTTCAAGCATTATTGTTATTTTAAAAAATCAATTAGCTGAATAAGAAAATGCCATTGAGACAAACATTTATTTTTCTCCCTAGCATAGTTCCAGCTGGGTAGGAGGATAATGTGATCAATTCCAGGAGGGGAAAATATGTTTCTGGTATACAGTCATGCGTCGCTTAACAACGGGGGTACAATCTGAGAACTGCACCGTTCAGTCGTCGTGTGAACGTCATAGAGCGTATTTACACAAACCTGGATGGTATAGCCCACTACACACCTAGGCTATATGGTACTAATCTTATGGGACCACTGTCATACATGGTCCGTCATTGACCGAAATGTTCTTATGCGGTATGTGACTGTATTGGAACTAATATTTTTTTAAAAACTGCATGGGGGAAGATGGAGGCTTTAAAAATTTTTTTAAGTTTCTGTATAGGAGGAAGAAACTTCACATAATTACCTGAGATTTGTCTCCACTGCTGCCTTATTATCAAGGCTCTAGCTCTGACAATGACCACATCTCCATTTCCTCCATTTAGAAGGCCTTTGGGAGGACCGGCCCTGTGGTGCAGCGGTTAAGTGCGCATGCTCCGCTGCTGGCGGCCCGGGTTTGGATCCAGGGCCCGCACCGAGGCACTGCTTGTCAAGCCATGCTGTGGTGGCGTCCCATATAAAGTGGAGGAAGATCTGCGCGGATGTTAGCTCAGGGCCAGTCTTCCCTCAGCAAAAAGAGGAGGACTGGCATGGATGTTAGCTCCGGGCTGATCTTCCTCGCGCGCACACACACACACTAAATAAATAAATAAATATTTAAAAAAATATATAGGCCATGTGAGGCAGAATTAGTTTAAAAAAAAAAAAAAGAAGGTCTTTGGTAACAAAAAATGCTTCTACGATGTCTGGGGTTATCCATCAGTACTCCTATCTCTGGGATAAGACCTGGAGGGTCTATGAAACAGAAAAATGAAGCAACAGAAATTTTTTCCTATATTTCTGTTGTTCATTGTTCAAATAAGTGCATTTAATCAAGCAGATAATGTAATATGGCTTTGTTTGTTTAGAGCTCTCTTCTGAAGACCGTCTGGGTCTGTGTCCTGCATTAACCAGGTAACTCTGGGCCAGTCATTGAAATTTCCTGAGCCTTGGTTTCCTTATCTGTGAAAGGAGATACCGTTAGTACCCACCTTAAGGAGTGTGTGTGTGTGTGTGTGTGTATACACATGTGTGCACATACACACGTACATGAATTAGTTTACTTAACCCATGGAAAATGCTTTGCTCAGTGGCTGGCATGTACAAATATTAGCTATTTTTATTCTGGGGAAAAATAGGTGGTTCTTAGGCCCGTGGGGAAGGGGCGGAACAGTGTCAGGCAGCAGTGGATCCGACTGTTTTCCTTTTGTGTGGCCTTAGGGACTCCTGCATACAAGGACTCTTGACCACTGGCTCTCAAGAAACTCCTGGCAGGGCTTTTACACTTCTCTGTGCTTATCAGTTTTCAGTCCCCGCTTGATGCGCTTTTAGAACCACAAATAGCCCCGGAGAGAGGGAGTAGAAGTTCTGACTCTTCCCCTGTAATGGATGGTGACCCCCCCACTGCTGCCACAGCTGGTGACGCCGGCCTTTAGCATAATGGAAGGCATTTGGGGATCTATTTTTCTCTCACTGCGCAGAGCATTACTCACCTCACTCCTCTGTGTCACAAGAAAGGAGAGAGGGGAAAACACAATAAACTGCCAAGGATGAGTCAAGTTTCAATAGAGCATCTTTGCTCAGAAGGCAACACTGCTGTTTCTTATGCATTCCTGAGATTCAAATTGCAAAGCAAATCCGAGCTCATGCTCCTTTCTTCTTTCTTTTCTGGGAAGGGCAGCAACTGGGACTGGATTTTGATTGTGTTCTTTCTAGATTAGAGAATGAAGGAAAGTGATATGCTCAGAGCTGGCTTCTTTAGGGCCTCTGTGAGTGTTGATCATGAACGCAGGCTGGTTCTATGCCACCTCAGCTCTTAGCTTCTCCTAAAACATTAACCCCCATCTGAGCCCTTCTGCCGTTCCCTTCCTGGAGAGGCCATGGTCACTATGGTTTTTCAACTGGCTCTGGATTCAAGATGAGTGTGGAGAACTTCTCCTTCCCTGACCAGTATACTCCTGCAGCCTTTTCAGCAGATGTACACTTAACCACTGCTACATGCATTTCAGTTAAGGGGCTGGTCAATTCCCACGTGGGTGTAAGTGCCTCTACCTATGGTACTGACCTTTCTATAAATCTTTCTTCTCAGGGCGGCATGGGGTCTTTCCCCAGGAGGTGTCGAGAGAGAATGCTAAAGAGAAGGAAGAGATGTGATCAGTTTTATGATCATTTAGTGTTTAAGCTAAAGAATTTTTCTTATATCACATTGTATTTGCATATATTTTCTTATTTCCATGGTATGAAGCAATGGAAAGATCAGAAGGAAGGTAAAGGATAGGGTCAAGTTCAAGGTGTAGGGCAGGAAATGAGAACACAGGACATTATTGAATTAACCAGCCTTCTGTCTGGCATGAGGCATATTTTGAGCAACTCCAAAGGCCACAGGAAACAGCATTGCAGAAAATATTGATTTTAACTGAATTGGCGTGCTTGAGGCCCCCGGTTCCCAAACTTGGCTGAGCATTAGAGTCATAGGGAGCTATCTGATGATACAAGTTCTGGGCCCTGTGCCAGGGAATTCTGAGTCCCTGGTCTTGGGTGGGAATCCTCATTTTAGAAGTTCCCTCAGGTGGTTCTGGTGACTGGTCAGGTTTGGGAACTACTAAGCTGGGCCACATTTTGAGGGGAGATGGTCACATATGATCATATCATAAGGCAGCTCGGGTTTATTTCTAAACCTCTTGTTGTGAAATGTAACACACACAGAGAAAAGCAGGCAAAATAGAAGTCTGGCTCAAATCAAACACCTAATGGTCCACCTCCCAGTAGAGAAATAGAATGTTGCCAACAGACGCATTTTTTGGCAACCACACAAAATCTCGAAAATTTCCCTATTTATAAACCATTGGAACTATTCCATTTCACTAACACCTGAATTCTGAGCCTTGATTTTAGATGTATTTCTGATACTCTTGGGCTTTTCTCTGACTTAAGAAGCTGACTTTTCACCCTTCATAATCTTGCACCTGGATCCCAAAATTAACCAGGAGTCAGGATCTTGCTTCAAACTCAATTCTTCCACGTGCCTGCAGTGTGACCTTGGGCAAGTTACTTTACATCTCTGGCACTTAGAGTCCTCATCTATAAAATAATAATAATAAGAAGATCTACTTCATAGGATTTTTGTGAGCATTCAATTTTTTTTAGCAAACTCAGTATTGCCTGGCAATCCTACAACTTTCCTATCAGACCCCATTTTCACTTTGCTCCTCTCCAAAATGACTATTCCCAGTAATTATTCCCTCTGTCCCCTGCATCTGGACCCTGTGCCAGAAGCCTGTGTCATTTCCATCCATATACGGACATGCTCTCTTATCTCTTGCCTTAAAAGGAAACAAGCAAACAAACAAAAACCCTTCTTGACCCCACATCTTTCTCCTGCCAACACCTTATTTTTCTGCTTCCCTTCATGGCAAAACTTTTGTAATTACTGTCCACTCATTCACTCTACGTTGTCTCCTCTTGATCTGCAGTTGGGTTTCTGTTGTCCCTAAGCCACTGAGACCACACCTGTCGAGATGACCAATGTTGTCTGCATGGCCCGGGCCAGTGATTACTGCTTTTCTCTGAACTCAGCTGGACTTTCAGCAGCATTTGACAGAGCTGACCACGCTGAGAGTTGGAGGGAGAGCCATCCAGGCAGAGGGAACTGCAAACACAAAGTCCCCAAGATGGGGACAAGCTTCGTGGGTTCAAGAGACAGAAAAAAAGCTAGTGTGGCAGGAGCACAGAGAGGGAGGGGTGTGAGCTGAGCAGGCAGAGGTCTGCAGGGGCCGAGTTACGTGGCATCTTGTCAACTGGAGTGAAGCTTCAGCACCCGACCTGGCCCAGAGCAGGTACCCAGTGTTAGCCTTATCATTGTTACCATTAAGAGCTTAATAGTGCCAAGTGTGAGAGAGGTGGGAAGGGGGCCAGGTAGGAAAATAAAGTGAAAATCCCAGGCCTTGAAGAGCTTTCTGTCTAGTTGAGGGTCCAGGTTACACCCGTTACATAGGTAACTGGACAAGAGAGCCTGCAAGACGATATCTTGATGATCAAATTGTCTTCATCGCTCTCCCCACCACACACACACTTTCTTGGTAAATTATGTCCCATCCAGTGATTCTCTCTGGATAATTAAGGTTTAGGTTTTCACTTGGAAGGGAGCAAAAGTGGGCTGTGAGTCCCAGTGAAGAAAGAGATGACTAAGAATATACCAGCCATGAGATCACAGTGTGGGCTGGGGACAGAGACAGCCCTGGTGTCCTCTCTGCTTTTCCAGAATACTCAGAGTAATCCCCTCCAAATATATAAGAGCTTGTTTCTGCTGTTTCATTTGAGCCAAGCTGCAAATCACACAAAAGAAATCAGACTCTGGTAGCAGACCTTTGGATTCCTGATGCAACATGTGTGACCTAAAGTGGGTGTGTTTTTATCCTTCTGGTGTCCTTGCCACACACATCCCTACCATGGGCACCCCTGCAGGCGCATGTGCACACACACTCAACACCCCCCCACACACTCAACACACACATCCAACACACACACACACACTTAACACATGCAGTCAACTCACATACACACTTAACAGCCAGATTTTAACACACATTCAACACATACACACACTCAGCACCTACAGCATACAAACACAATGTACACACATACTCAACATACACTACTCAACAGATATGCATAGGCAATACACATACACACTCAACACACATGAATACGTATGTTCAACACACTCATTCAATACTCACGCCAATATTCATGCACAATCTGCACATTCATGAGATACTTCCATTTCTTTGCCTTTATGGCCCAGCAAACTGAAAGTTGTATGGTATGGAAAACTGAAGTGAGTCAGGAAAGATTCACCACTTTCAGTTATAATTTCATGCCACTTATTTGCCAGATCAGAGTCTGGTGGAAAGGAGATCCAAAAAAATGAGCATGAAGACACAACTGGCATAATGTGCTCTCTTTTTCTATCTCTGTCTCTCTCCATCTCTGACTATGGAAAAGTTGGCCCAGAAGGGTGACCCATTTAGAAATGAGCTCAACATAAAGGTAATGTGTACTATGACCTTTAAAGGAGACCTATATGAAATGGGCCACCCTGTTTACTCCCATAAAGCTTGAAAGTTCAGAGAATAGTCCAGATAGCATCTGGGCGAGTTAATTGACATTGGAGGATAAGAAACCAAAACTTTAGTGAAGAATCCCATGAACAAGTGGAATAGATGTTCTTGCCATATCTAAAATTAATTTTCTTCCATTTCCAAACTCTGACGCTAGCAGAGTTCTTCCGAAAAATGATAAAGCACTCTTGGTGATGGCATGTAAATGAGTAAGATCACTGTGTTCCCTGTTTTTGATTCTGATAGACCATTCATATGGCAAGAAATATGCTAGGGAAGAATTAATTCCATTCTTATTAGGGTTGTTTTCAGACTTTTTTGCTTGAGGACATTCTGTCATTATACTGGTTTTCTAAGTGTTCCTCTTTTTCACGTCTGGTAGCTTGATTTTCTTTTCTGTCATGCTCCATTTTCAGCATTCCAGGCCAGTGTGATATCTTTATCCTCTCCATTTTAGATTCGAAAGCATCTGTCGAGTGTCTAAATGTGTCTGGCTCAATACAGGTGCTTCACTTGAAGGAAAAGTAATGGAGTATGACATAAAAGTCGAAGTCACAGAGAAGATCTTGGCAAGATTTCCTTGACATTTGCCTTAGCACTTTTTTTGTTTTTTTAATTTATATTAATAATCTTATTTTATGTTAGAACATATCAGTCTATCACTGAGGGAAATGGTAAGAAAAACCAAACTGGCCCATCACCCACAGAGAGTCTGAGAAGCAATGAAACAGACAACATTAAAACCAAGAAATTCTATTATGAAAAGGCATACAAAGGATAAAAAAACAAGGCACAGAATGGGGAAAATGTTTGCAGCACATTAATTGTTAAGAGAGTTATAAAAATCAATTCAAATAAAAATGGGCAAAAAACATGAACAGACACTTTATGTGAGAAATCCTAGTGCCCAGTGAACACACGAGGAGTTCTCAACCTCTCTATCACCAGGGAAATGAATATTAAAACCACAATGAAAGCCGTAGAGCCGCCAGATGCAAAAAACTAAGAAGTCTCACAATTCCAAAGTTGGTGAGGATGCAGGAGCTCTCAAACTCGCTGTTGGGAGAGTAAACCAGTCAACGTCTTTGGAACATTCTTTGGCAGCTTCCCCTAAGCTGAACACAGAAAGCCAGACCCGTGAGCAGCAATTCCACCCTGAGTCTTAGTGCTAGGAACCAACAACAACAACGCGTGCACAAACCCAATGACAAGGATAGGATCATTCATAGCAGCATGATTTGTAATGGTTGCCAAAGTAAAAACAAGCCAAATGACCATCAGCAGTGGACTGGATAAAAAAAAAGTGGTGTGCTGATCACACTATGGAATAGTAAACAGCAGCGAAGATCTTCAAGCCACAGCTTCAGACAATGCCAGCGGTGAAGTCTGCGGACTGCAGCCTCAGTCCTGTCTGGGTTCCGCAAGGGATCTGCAGGACATTTCAGGATCAGACTCGCCTACAAATTCAGTAACGTCCTAGTGCTGGAGTTACTCCTGTCTGCAGAGCCCGCCCCTGATTGATGCCTAGACGTCATGGGGGTGGGAGAAGGTCCCTGAAAAGGTCTTGGGTGAGAGGAGTCCTGGACTCCCCCTGGTAATCACTGTGGTTATTGCTGTCGCTGCTAGTGAGAGCATTTGGCCCACTGGTTCCTGAACCACAGGTGCTTGTTCAGGTTGAGTCGTGCGGCTCTCCTGCTCCTTGTAGGCTGGGTACCTGCCCTTCTCAAAGTGTTTCCCCAGTTCCTGCTGCTGTTCCCTGCTGTGGACCCTGCGTTCTTGGTGCCACCTTGTTGGGGGCCTCGGGGTGGTGTGGGGCCTATGAGATTCTTACGTTCTTGCCTTCATTCCTTCATTCCTCTGTTCCCTCCTCTTGAGCTTAGTACATTTTTAAACAGTTTTTGTCACATACTATTTCAAGCGACGTACCCATCGTCCAAAGAAAGGTCCCTCAGAAGCGTGAGAGAATGAGGCAGGCACGGCCTGGCCTCTGCAGACACAGCCCAGACTGATGACTGGGAGGAAGACACACAATGAAGACGGTAAGACGCTGAATGAACGCACAGAGTACTGAGCGCCTACCTTTAACCCCGGAAAATAACCAGCTGCCTCTTTTCCTTCCCAGCCCCACTCCTTAACCACATCTTTCAGGCCCGCTCCAAGATTTCATTTAAATTTTGCCTGATTGCTATAATAGCCATTGCGGCTTTTTCCTTCTAGGAGCCAGCAAGTTTGACCCCCAATCTGCCCCTTTTTCCACCCAAATCAGTGTCCAGATAGAACAAGCCTCAGCCCCAGCTTCTGGAAGGAACCAAGTCACAGGGCATCTCTGATTAAAAGCCTGGAGGCTCCTCAGAGCCCTGTGGTGGCTTCACATTGAAATGGGTGTGTTTTTGTAGCTATTAATAGTTGCATTTCTTTTTTTTATTAGTCAATCTAATTAAAAAATATAAAATAGGCAGAACATGTACATTGTACAAAATTCAAAAGGTAGAAAAGGAGACATATGGTGAATAAAAGTCCCTCTCGCTCTCATCCCTCTTCGCAGCCTCCCTAGCCCCCTCTCCAGAGGTAACGCTGTCACAGGTTTCTGCCAGAGACAGTCTACACATACGCAAGATTATGTGTAAATATAACCTTGCTCTTTTTTAAAACCTCAAACAATAGTATATTATACACAATGTTTGCCTTTTCACTTGACAATATTTCTTGGCAATTGGACGTTTATCTCTGCCTTGTTAAAGGCTGCATACTACTGCACTGCATAGAGCTTCCAATGGCTGGACAGTTGCGATTTTTCCTAATTTTTGTCTGTTACAAATGAGGCTGCAGCGGACAAGAACCTCTCTGTTTCAATGGTCCTTCTCCAGGCAGAATTTCCTTGGGCGATCATTAAAATGTTCAAGAAAAGAGGATGTGGGAAGGGAGGGGTCCTCGGGCCTGCTGGGAAATGGGGCTCTTCTCTTTACTCCCACGTCACCGTGGGAGAGCCGCTTGATATGTGGAGGTGACGTGGGAAAGCTCCTGTAAGGATGGCCTGGATGAAGTGCGATAACACCTGGGTCAAGGTGCTTTAAGAAGTTGAAAATATTGTACAGCTATAATAAGGTGTGACCATAAAATAGTAATGGGACATATTCCACTGGAATCACATACTGAAACCTGCCCCATTGCTTTATGTAGAGAGAGATGATACCCAGAAGATTGAGAACACCTAATTCAGACTGACTCAGGGAAAAAGTGGAAATTTGTTGTCTCCTGCAGAAGTCCATGGGGTACAGCTGGCTTTATGCACCGCTAGATTCAAATGCACAAATGATGTCACCGGGACTCAATTTTTCTCTCTGTCTTGGCTCCGTCTTCTGATGTATTGGCTCCATTCTCACAGGTCCCCTACCACGTGGGAACAAGATGACCACGGCAGCCCAAGCCTCATGTCCCCTCAGGCTTTCCTACAGCAGGAAAGGGAAAGAATTCTCTTCCCTGATAGCTGAAACCAAAGTCCCGAAGTGAGTCTCCTTGACCCTGACTGGGTGGTCTTTGATCAGGTGGCTGTCCCTGAACCAGCTGGGATGTAATGCCTTTTTGGGACTCAAGGTGAAGTCAACTCCACTGGAATCCCATGGACTGAAAGGAAAAGAGTGGATATCTGAACATAAACCCAGTGCTATTCTGGAGTTAAGTGAAATGGACACTGGGCCATCAAGAAGCCACAAATGTTCACACTTCCTGTTCATAAGCCTGTCATTTCAAAATTCCAGCTCAGGCGGCTGAGTTCCCTTCAAGGAATATCTCTGCATTCTGTTTTAGAAGGTGATAGAAACAAGCAATCAGATGCATGTGTGTGGCAAGAGAAGCATTTACATATTGAAATGGCCTTTAAAAATATTTCTTCCTTTATGAGACAGAAGAAAACTCTTCCTCTATCAAGTAAAGAGGTTTGCCCTACGAAGATCCAGCAAAATGAATTTAGTTCTTAATCAGAGTTGCAGGGAAAGCAAACACATGAAGGCTGAGCATCTTCCCCTGCACAACTGAAAGCAGATCAGGTGCAGGAAATCCCCCAGTACATGTAAGCACGTTTACATCAGAGCAAAGAGAAAAAAAGCAAAAACTGTTTTTTGATCAAAAGTGATTGCTTTGAAGATAAGCTCAACCATGCTTTTACTGTCACAAAGGGAAAGTGGAGGAGGTCCCCAAATAAGCTCTCCCACCTTCAAGCTTTGAAAGAGCCAGTAAAGGGACAAAAACGACCCAAAATTGTGCTAGGAAATTAACGCTGAAGGAACTTATGTGTCAACGCTCTAATCTTGTTTTCTCGGCCTATGAATCTGTTTCAACTCCTTTCTGCATCTTCCTTCTGTTTATTTTCCCAAGTGCACCCACCCTCAGATCTTCAGGTCAGGGAAGCTTGCCAGGGGAACCCAGCACCGTGCCTGCAACCAGTGAGCTAACTCCTGAGCTAAGGATGGCTGCTCAGCACCCTTTTTCCATCCCACCATTCATGTAAGTCAGCAGTTACCATCCTGCCCTTGACTCTGCTTTTGGGGTGAATGGGGTGACTCTGGGGAGGTGAGCCTCAGTAGGCAAGCTGGAAGGGGCCACAAGGAGCATGGGTGGAGAGCAGACGATTTGACAGCCACGGGGAGGAAACAGGACCAGAAGGGCTCTCCTGGCTCTTTTTCTGGCTCTATGACCAAGCAGTTCCCAGTTCCCTCCTCCACATTCTTTGTTTCCAGGCAACTTGTCCCCCTACAGTCAAGGACCCAAAACTGGTTGACCCTCAGATTTTGCTTTATTTAGCCAATAACAGGTTTTAACATATTTTAAATTTAAATGTCTTTGGGTACAGTATCTATCTATCTACCTACCTATCTATCTATCTATCTACCTACCTCCCTCAGTTTTCCCCAGTCCCCACCACTCCTTATTGCCTTTCACAGGCCTGCTTCATTATACCTTATCTGATTCTGACCTTCAGCGGGTGGGTGACATATTAAGCCTTTCATTTTTATCACCTTAATTCTCTCCCTCCTTTCTCTCTCTCTATGAAGTAAACAACCTCAAGAAATGACTCTTCATCTTGAATGTATGCCCCCTCCCATGCCTCCACCACTTCACTGAGCCACACTGGGCCCCACTCTCCACATCTGTCTTTCATGTCCTCAAAGAAGCCATCCCCCTCAGGGCTGCACATGTTCTGACCCCTCTTCCTGCCATTCCCTCCACGTCCTCCTACTTAATTCACACTCGGCCTCAAGAGCTCCACCCAAATGTCCCTTCCTCAAGAAAGTCTTTCCTGACTGCTCCAGACTAGGCTGGATCCCGTCACGTGCTCAGAACCCCCTGCGCTTCTGTTTCATATCATTTACCTTGATTGTCTTGCAATAATTCCCTGTGCAATTAACTACTAACTAATGTCTGCCTTCCTCCTTCTCCCCCACCCCCTGACCACCATTTCCCAAACATGAGCTTGGGCAGGGCTGTTCCCCTGTTTGTCTTGTCCTTAGTTGGATCTCCAGCTCCTGGCACAGTCTAGTGCTCATTACATATTGATGAGTGAGTGAGTGAAAGGATGGTTAGGACGTCATCAGACTGAGACGTCAGGGAGGAGCACTTCAGGAGAAAGGCAGCGTGAACAGAGGGCCCAAGGAAGTACTGTATGGAGCACGTGAGGGTACTGTGCAGAGTCTAGTTCATTCACAAGTCCCAGCCTCCGTGAATGAGCTGGGCTGCCGAAGACACCTCAGTAGACAGGAGGCTTTCACAGCATCATTCTTTCCCTCCTCACTGCGTCCCAAGTGCCCACCATGTGTAGGCAGAAGAGGGTGTCCCAGCTTCCGTGGGCCCTTGTACTTGTCCCCAGTAAGTCCTCTTTTGCATTCCCTCTGGTAAGCTTTCCTCACTTTCCCCACTCTGTTTAAATTCCTTACTCCATTCCCTCTCAAAATAAAGGCCATTTGGTGAGGTCTTCCTCGGTTTCTCTTTTTTCCTTCTCAACTCTGGCCCTTGGCAGCACTTATATTTAGTTGTGTAGAGAAAGTAGTCTTCCCAAGACAAGTTTTTCTAAACGTTTGCGGTTTTACGTGAATTGTTTTTGTTTGAAATTTAAATGGATCCATTGATTTTTCTGACACATTCAGGAACTTTGCTATTTTTAAATAATAGAGGGATGTGTCAAGTAATAGCCAGCTGAAACTGGCTGGCTCCAGTTTCTTGACTGCTCCAGACTAGGCTGGATCCTGTCACGTGCTCAGAACCCCCTCCATGGGAGGAAATCACCTTCAGAGGGTATAATGCAAAGTAAAATAAGTCAGAGGGAGAAGGTCAAATACCGTATGATTTCCTTCATTAAGTAGTAGATAATAACAACAATAAACAAACACATCGGGACAGAGATTGGATTGGTGGTTACCAGAGGGGAAGGGGGGAGGGAGGAGGGTGAAAGGGATAATTCGGTACATGTGTGTGGTGATGGGTTGTAATTAGTATTTTGGTGGTGAACATGATGTAATCTATGCAGAAATAGAAGTACAATGATGTACACCTGAAATTTTTACAATGTTATAAACCAATGTTACTGCAATAAACAAAAAATTAAAAAAAATAAATAAATAAAAAATAAAAAAAATAAAAAAAAAAAAAGAAGGACAGATCACCTTCCAGAGGCCTGGTGAAGTAAGGGAGGGACTCCATTCTGGACACAGGAGATCTGGGTGCTGAGCCTGCCCTGTCCCCAGCCCCGTGGGTGGTCCTGCACGTTACTGCCCCTCTCTGCACTATGAGACGCTTGGTCAGGGGACGGATCTCAAGCCCCTCTCTAACCCTGATGTGTCACCTTGGTCCCTGAGCTCAGGGTGGGTGGATGTTGCTCTTTCCCCCTGTACTGAAGCCCAGGAAAGCCCCAGTGCCTGGGTCACCATGTGGCAGCCTCAGCCGGCTTGCTTGTGTTCCTAGACAATCATCATGCCTGTCTGGGTAGGAGGTGCATTGTGAGGTTCAATTTACCGGAATGGAAGGAGATTAGAGAAGTGGCTCTTTCTGTGTTCTGTGAAGACTCTAAATGAGCTATCCTCTCACTTCCACCTACCAGGCCTGTGACTCAGAAGTGGGCCTCATCGTTGGTGTTATAGATAGAATGTTTGTGTCCCCCCAAAATCCATATGTTGAAATCCTAACCCCCAATGTGATGATTTTAAGAGGTGGGGCTTTTGCAAAGCAATTAGGTAATGAGGGTGGAGCCCTCAAGAATGGGATTAGCGCCCTTATAAAAGAGACCCCAGAGAGCTAACTTGCTTGCTCTTCACCATATGAGGATACAATGAGAAGTCTGTAGTCTGCAACTGGGAAGAGAGCTCTCACCAGAACCCCACCATGCTGGCACCCTGGTCTCAGATCTCCAGCCTCCAGAACTGTGAAAAATAAACGTGTTGTTTAAGCCACCTAGTCTATGGTAATTTGTTATAGCAGTCCAAACTAGAACAGTTGGCTTGGAAGAGGGGTTCTATGTATAAACGGGGTCTCACCATAGTCCTTTCAGGGACATATTTTCCCCCTCCAGCTCTTGCCACCACTGATCGGAATATACTGGTGTGGTCTAGCAGGGCTTGGTAGGAGGCCTCCTCCTCCTCTGCACCCCTATCCCGACCAAAAGAGGCATATTAATCACCAAAGTGGATGCAGAGCTGGTCAATCATCAGGTATTCTTCCTCTCCCAGGGAACACATTATAGTGGAAAGAAGTTCCTGGAAGAGTCACTGCCTCCAGGACAGTTAGGGCCTGGATAGTTAATAATAAAACACCAGGTTAATGCCTCCCAGGACCAGAACAACTAGGATCCGTTCACCCTGGGGCCCCAGGAAGCAATGGCAACCACTCAAAGAAGCTTGGAGCTTGCCAAGGGTTCAGTGTTGGGCATTGGGAAGAGACGGTGGGTGGAGAAGGGCATGGGACAGGGGCCCAGGACTCCATGTGCCAAGAGGTGTAAACCCTGCCAGCAAGTCATGCTACCATGTCTTGCTTATGAAATGGGACGAAGTTTACAGCTCCAAGTATGGCTGGCCTTCTGGCTCCAGGCTTGACCCATCCGGATCTTTCCACTCTTCCTAAATGGCTTTTTTTGGCCTTTCCCTGATTAGAAAATTTTATGAGTCTCTGGTTTTCTAAAGCAAAACAAATATGATCTCCCCTGCCAGGCCAGTACTCGAGGCTGTCTCAGCCTTTCATGATGGAGCCTTCCACTCTTGCCCTCCATGAGACATCTAGGAGCAGTGAGGCACAAGCCTCTATGCCCTGCCCCGCCCCCCCCTTTCCTCTAGTCCTTGCTCCTTTTTCAAGGTCCATTTCTGGGTCGTCTTCCTTCTTGAAGCCTCCCCTGTCCACCTGCTCTCCCTAAACAATGCTGTAGAAATGAAATGCTACAACCCAGTTGCAGCACAGGAACCCAAGTACGGTTCCTGTGTTGTTTATCAATATATAATATCCATCATCTAGGACAGTAGCTGGCACATAGAAGGTACTCAATAAACATTTGCTGATTTAATGAATTCCATTTTTTATTATTAGTTTTATTTCATGAATGTGATTTGGTTGCCCCAAGTAGACTGCAAGCTCTTCAAAGCTTAACCCTGGTTCCATAACAGATATTTGTCCATTGATTAAAATTCTTGTTTATTGATTAAGGTGGCCATCGGAGTCCACAGAGAGTAGTTACTACGTAAGATTGGGTAAGGTTGAGTGTCTTTGCTGACGCTTTTTCTGGAATACAATTTGACAATACAAATCAAGAGCCTTAAAACTGTCCACATCCCTTAGCTTGGGAATAGTACTTCTAGGAATCCATCCTAAGGAAATTATCTGAGATATCATCAGAATTAATGACGCAAGAATGCCTGCAATTTACTCAGCACTTACATGTGCCAAACCCTCTGCCACTGGCCACTTTACATATTTCCTGTCATCTGATCCTCCGAGTCACCTCATGAGATAAGTATTATGATCCTTATTTTACAAAGGAGAAAACTGAGGCTCAGAAAAGTCTATGAAGCCTGACTATGGTCACTTCCCTGGTATATGGAAGAGCCAGAATTTGACCTGGAAATATCTGACTCCAAAGCCCATGCATTGCATCCTTATAATATATATAGTATATATATAATAGCGGAAATCACAAGCAATCTAAATGTCTAGCAAGAGAAAACAAATTGAGTTAATTATGATATATCCACAATATAGAATATTATTAACCATCAAACATGATGTTTTGGAAGACTGTTCAATGACATAGAAAATATTTTAGATAAAAAGTTAAGTGAAAATAATAAGATACTGGAGTGGGTTGAATGGTGGCCCCTAGAAGATATGTCCACATCTAAATCCTCGAAGCCTGTGAATGTAACCTTATTTGGAAAAAGAGTCTTTGCAGATGTAACTAAGTTAAGGATCTTGAGATAAGATCATCCTGGATTATCCAGGCAGGTCTTAAATCAAATGACAAACGTCCTTATAAGAGAGAGAAGAGGAAAAGACACAAGAAGTGTAGAAGGTGATGTGTAGATGGAGGCAAAGATCGGAGTGATGTGTCTACAAGCCAAGGAATGTCACCAAACTAGAAGACACAAGCAACAGATTCTTCCTTACACCCTTTGTAGGGACTGTGGCCCTGCTGACACCTTGATTTCAGACTTCGGGCCTCCAGAACTGTGAGAGAATAAATTTCTGTTGCTTTAATCACCAAGTTTGTGGTGGTTTGTTGCATCAGCCCCAGGAAACTAATACAGATTTCTAGCCATGTATGCTTTTAGAAACCTTACTCCTTGCCATGGCAATCCAGTCCCGCTGCACTCTGACCCCAACCTACTTCTCAAGTAGACAAGCATTCTGTGGATTCTGCCTCAGCAAATGCTATCTTTTCTCTCCTGGGCCTGTGTCCCTTGAGTTCTCCATCTGGCCAAGGAGATCAATACACATATAGACACATACCAATATGTCTGATATAAAAATCTGTACTTAATACCACCACTGGGATTCAGGGCAGCCAACACTGACCAAGTGCTGAGCACTGTCCCGGGCACCAAGATTCTGTGAAGACCTACTTCCATTGTGTAGAGATTTAGAGTTTGCAAGTCACATCCACGTGCATTAGTCTATTTGATCTTCACATCCCCCTGTAAGGTAAGGCAAAACATTTTATACCTGTTTTGCAGATAAGTGAACTGAGGGTCCAGAGATATTAAGTGCCTTATTCAAAGTCAGGCAGTAGGGCAGAGCTTAAACCCAGATTTCCTGCCTATTCTTTCCAGGATACTAAGCTCCCTTCAAATCCAGTGTTTTGGAAGTCCTGGGAGAGCAAGGTGAGATCTCACAGCAAGGATCCTGGCAGGTTTCTTAGAAAAGGCAGAATTCCAGCAGAGTCTTGTAAATTGTAAAATGGTAGAATCCCAATAGATCAGGGGTTGGCAAATTATGGCCTGTGGGCTAAATCTGGCCTGGCTTCTATTTTTATAAATAAAGTTTTATTAGAACACAGCCTTACTCATTCATTTATTTATCATCTAAGGCTGTTTCCATGCTACAACGGCAGAGTTGCGTAGTTGGGATAGAAACTCCGTGACCTGCAGAGTCTAAAATATTTACTGTTTGATCCTTTACAGCAAAAGCTTGCTGACCCTTGGTTCCATGTGTGTGGGAGGAGCTTGTGGGGGTGGAGGGTGAATGCCTACAAGATGAGGAAATCCACAGCTTCTGGTTAAAAGTAATTTTCAGTTCCTTGGAGTAACTATCTTTCTAGCCTCAATAATAACAGCAAACACTTATATGCTACCTATTACGTGCCAGGCAGTATGTTAACTGCTTTACACGTAATGACTGTCTATTATTATTACTATCATCCCCATTTTACAGACGAGGAAACAAGGACAGAGAGATCAAGTAGCACACTCAAGCTTGCACAGCTAGCAAGTGGCAGAGCCAGGGTTCAGGGCCAGGCAGGATATACCAGAGGCTATGTGCAGAATTACCTCCATGTTGCTTCTCACGCCCTTAGGAATCCTGGGCACTCATTAATTCATTCGACAAGAGTGTGTGGAGCCCTGCTGTATGCAGGGCCGGTGCTAGATGCTGTCAGAAGAGCCAACTGTTTCTCTCTGCTCAAGCATTTCCTTCCATTTTCCTGACAGCCCCACACACCCTGCCGCTTACCTTGGAGCACAGACACTATTTGCAGCACGGTGATTCTCTTTTGATGCACTGGCCTTGGGAGGTCAGGGAAGCTATGACAGAGCAAATACAAAGGCTTTTCCAGAACAGAGACAAAGTGCTACAGCCATGATGCAGTGAGCAAAGACAGAGTCACCAGCTGAGTAAGGAAGGGAGGGTGGCTGCCGGGACCTGTCATGATGCCCGGGGTCTAGTCATCCGGCCGTGAGGACATCTTACATCCACTGAGGCTGCAGGACTCTGCTGAAAACCACACCATGATTAACCGGAGAGGATAAGAACAATGGGCAAGTCAGCTGGCACCAGCATTGTACCTCTGCCCCATCAGCACCCATCAGCTTTGTTCTGGTGCCCAAACATCCCACTCTGGCTTATTTCTCATCCTCCTGCAAAGGTGATTGGTGTAAGAAAATGGAGTATGTATCTAGCCTTTTTTCGGGAGACACAAAATTTCATACTGATTATTTCATCTGAGGTCAGGAGAAGGAAGGAGGCCGCTCTGCTGGAGTATGTTTAGAGGAAGCAAGGGGCACACTGGAGTAGGCACCCACCTGCAGAGCAGAATTCACCTGTCCCTGGCCTCCTGCCACTCCACTCCCAGTTGATGGCGAGATGAGAGGGGGAAGAGAAACTATCCACAGTCGGTATCAGCCCTCTCCACCCACAACTCCTGCTCCCCAGGCAGAGAGCCTGGGAGGAGAAAAACAGGTTTTACTTTAGTGCTCCTCTGTCACATAAATCCTTCCCCTCCCCACCCCACCAGCCCCATACTGAGAAGAAGAAAGAAAAATTGATCACAGCTCTTTGGCCCTGGGGAGGTGCCGCACACAGCATCAGTCATGGAGTCGTGGGTGTCAAGTTGAGAAAAAAAGAATACACTCCACCCCAAACTAAAAGGAATGGAAGAAAAAAATACTTGAGTATGAATAACAGGCTGCCCTCTCAAGATAGCTCCATTTTTCTGGAGGCGAGCCCAGAAGGCAGGAGAGGGAAATGTTTCTGAGTTTCTGAATCATTCCCGGAGTGCTGCAGCCCTTGGGGCGGGGGCGGGGGTGTCCACCTCGGCAGTCTGCCCGTCACCTCGGCTGACAGCCCCTGGCACAACTGCTGGTGAGCTGGCTGAACGGGGGCTGGGGGACCCTCACAGCTCAAAGAGATGGGCTCTAGAGAAAAGGACGGAGCTTCCAGAACCCACTTTAAAGACACGCAGAGCCTGGCTTCTACCTCAGCACCTCTGTGCCTGCTCTGCTGGAGCCTCTGCTGAGGGGCTGGGCACCATTCACTGCGCCAGCTGCCTGCTCACCACGTTCCCCTTGTGCCTAGAGCTAAAGGCTTAGGCAAGCTCCCAGCTGCAGCCAGCCCTGGCCGGGATTTCAGGAATGAGCTGGCCAACAGGCGTTTCTTCCAGGTGCCCCAGTCCAAACCAGCAGATGCCACCATTCATTTAAAGCAGCAAGTGACTGTGGAGGGCCTCCATGTGCCATTCGGGGGGCCCAGAGCCACCAAGGGCCCCTGCTCACACAAAGCTGAATGTCTGGTTGGGGGACACAGACCCGAAACAGATAAATATAGAACCGTAAATGACACTCTGTACTCTGAAAGAGAAGAACCAGGTGCTGAGAGGGAGGGAAGCAGGAGCCCTGAGTTAGTTGGGGGCTCAGAGGAAGTGTGGAGGCAGCTGTGCCCCTTCATGGTAGGTGGGCTGCTGAGGCTGGGGAAGGGGGAAGCTGTGCAGGCAGAAGAAACCACACCTGCAAAGCACGTGGCTTAAGCCACCAAGAAGCTACCAACGACCCAAGCTGGGTTCAAGGAGAGAGAGTGGCACAAGGAGAGGACAGGGCTCAGGTAGGGCCCAATCAGATGTCACTTTTACTGGGATTTCCCCAGGGCTCAGGTCTCCAGGTACCAAACAGAGCAGCCCAAGCTCTTTCTCGGGAGATTCGAGTGTTGTTTGCTTACTGTTTCTCTCTCTCTCAACTTTACTTTCTCACTGCGTTTAAACCCAGACCTTGCAGCCTTTTTTCCTGTCCATGTTTGTGTTTCAATGCCATAACTTCTGGTCTCTCTGAACTACACTGGGCAAAAATATATGTCTAGGAAAGAAACCAGAAGACATGAGAAAGACCCTCTGAGGAGCTCTAACTTGGGGTCTCCTTCCCTGCAGACCCCACTCTGTTTAGTGCTGAAGGCAAGGCTGGTACAGTGCAGGAGGGGCAGGAGCCAGGGGTTGGATTCGAGTCCTGACTCTGCTCCCAGCTGACTGTGTGTGACCTGGGGCAAGTCACTCACCCCTCTGGGGGTCTGCTGCCTCATCTGTGAAATGAATGGATGGCACTAGGTTGGGGATCCCTACCTGGGATCCGTAGGAAGGCTTTAAGCGGAGTCCGAAAATCCCTGGAATCGTATATAAAATTTAGTGGAAATGAATATTACGCATTTTTCTGGGGAGGGTCAATAGCTTTCATTCAGTTCTCAAAGGGGACCAGGACCGCCAAAAAAGATCAGGCACACCTGCCCTGGGTGATGTCAATGCGCCCACAGCTTTCACGATTGTTGGATTGTCGACTCTGAAGCCTCGTCAGAGGCGCACTTACTGTAAAGCTGACCAGACACAAGCTTCCGGGGCCTGTGAGAGCGGGGAGATGCTGGGAGTGTGCTAGGCAGGGAAGGCAGGCCAGGGTGCAAACAGGAAGCGTCGCTATGTGCGCATTTCTGGTAAACTGCCTAAAGAGATCTGTGGAGAAACAGACCTGAACCTGCGGGGCATCAGCAATGTGCTGTTAGCCCCCCACCGTGTCTAAGTAAATACTCACTTTTGTACTTAACTTTGCTTTCAGAATCTTGTATTCTTTTTATTACGGAATGCCCCCAAACTATAAGTCTTTGGACACCATATAACCTGGATTCCCTTCCGGGTCTGGAAAGTAACCAAGGCTAAGACGACCCAGGCCAGGGGTGGGGGGTGGTGTCCCAGGTGCTCCTCCGACTGGCCAGCGCTCCTCCTCCTTGGGCTGCTTAGCCATCCTGGTTTCTGCTTCTTTTCCTTTCCTTTTTCCTTCATTGTGATTCCAGAAGGGGGTTGAAAATGCCTGGCTCCCTGGGACAATGGCCCGGTATTTTCGATGTGGGAGTGGAGTCTGCTGTGACTCAAGCCCGCAGCGGCCCAGGGATGTTGCCTCCTTCAGAGGAGCCACGGCGTTTCGTTTCAGGCGACCCAGCTGCGTTCTGCGTGACCGCATGGGACACCTCTCACTTCCTCTGAACGGAACTTGGCGTTTGGGTGGTGGGCAAGCAAGTCGGTTGTGCAAAGCAGCACATCTTCACTTTCGGTCTCCCACCCCAAACCCCAAGGCCTAAAAAAAGAAAAGAAACAGAGAAAAGCAACACCTGAAAGGAACTGGACTTCAAACAAGTAAAGACTTGTATGAGAGCCACAAGCCCCGCCCTCAGGACTGGAGCGTGACCATGGTGCACCCCGGAGACCTGTTCAAATCTCAAGTCAT
This sequence comes from Diceros bicornis minor, assembly GCF_020826845.1. Lineage (NCBI taxonomy): Eukaryota > Metazoa > Chordata > Mammalia > Perissodactyla > Rhinocerotidae > Diceros > Diceros bicornis. Next base: position 74,171,819 of record NC_080745.1, read on the forward strand.
GCCGTCCTGGCCTATGCCTAGGCCATAAGGTCACTGAAATAACACTGTTCTCAACTTGCCCAACAAGTAGCACTTGCTCTGAGCCCCTGGTTCTTCATCCTCCCGGGGACAATGACCTACATGTTTTGGGAGGCGTAGCTGGGGTGGCACAGGTAGAGAGCCCTGCACCCAGCAGGCACCTCCTCCAGGGGTAGCAAGAAGAGTTGGGGGATATGATGCCGCCACTGGCCCTGCTCGAGGGTGGAGCTACAAAGCGCCTTCCCCACCTTGGAAGAACCTCCTGCCTGCACTTTCTCCCACCCCAGATGGAGGGCAGGGCCAATGGTCCAAGCTTCAGGCCATTCCGGGGGTAGGTGGCCAAACCCTCCAAGTCAGAGGGAAGCCCAGTCTCCACATGGGTCTCAGGAGTCCCAGCTCCCCAGCGCTATGAGACGCACAGGGAACAGATGTTTTGGTCTCTGAACCTGCCCATTTCCTTCCTGCTCACAGGCTCAGTAGCTAGACCATGACACATCGATGAACAAATCCTCCAGGAATGATGCTCCTTTGAAGTTCTTGGCTGGGTTAAAATGAGCAAATAAATGAAAATATCTACCAGTCACCTGAGGCAGCCTCAGCCCGCATCGTCTGACAGAGGTGCTTCTGCTGGGCCGCCTCCCTGCAGGCCCACAGGCTCTCCTCCCACCAGTCTGCTTTCCTGAAGACAGGGGAAGATAAACCGCAGGGGCAGCGGGGGTGGTGTGAAAAGTCAGAGACCCGCCTGCGAACCGGGGCAAGTCACTGGGCTCTTTGGGCCTAACTTTCCTGTATGGGAGGAAGAGAGACCTCAGAGAGGGAAACCTCAGAGAGAGGTTTGGAGGATTAAAGGAATAGTACTCAGCATAGTGTCTGGCACATAGAAGGTGCTCACTTTGTATTCATGCCTCCCCCTCCCTTCTTTCTGAGCCCCTTCCGTTCCTCTGGCCCCACTGTCTCTGGAATGACCGTGTTCACCCTCTGGGTCCTGCCAGCATTTGAGGCCTCGCTCTCCCTCACCACATTCAGCAGCCACAGACGCCTGTGGATCCTCCGCCTTTGCACCTGGCATCCCTGTTTCTGCCCCAGCCCCGCTGCTGTGCCAGGTCTCTTGTCTCTGGTCTGGACTCCAGCAAGCACTTCCCGCCTGCCTTAGAATGGTTCTGTCTGTTAGACATGATGCTATTCTGCCAACTCATGGACTTTGTCTGCTTTGTTTACATGCCTTCCCATCTCCTCTTGCACTGTGAGCTCTCCTGGAGTCCTTCCCAGCTCAGTACTGCAGACCTAGCATGCGGTCAGGTCCACAACAGGGGCCCCCGAAAGTCACCAGCTAAAGGATCCGGTCTCTGCCTGCCTTCCCATCACAACACGGAGGGACCAGGAGTCCTCATCCTCCCAGGAGAGAACAGGAGTCAGAAGGGTCAGCAGAGCTCCACTCGCAGGCCAGGTGACTTCCTCATCAGGAGGAGGAGGAACAGAAGGAGGAAGTCGTAGCTTTTGAAGGCCTATTCCTGGGACGATCTGGTAGAAGGAACCAGAGTTCTGTCTTCAGGGGCTTTGTACAAGACCTGGGGTATAGTGGGGTCACCATCAGCCTCCATCCTCGGCCTCACCCTCTCCCCACACCCCCTCTGCCTCGTGATGGCCAGGAGCACAGTCGATGCTTCTTGTCGCACTCCATATTATCATCAGGTTAAGTTTGCAGCATGCCTCAGGTTTGACATCTTGGAATGCCTTCTGAGTCTACCTGAGTAATGTCCCTCTGGTTTTGAAGTTTCTGCCAAGGAGGAATGTCACTGGAATGCAGCCTCTGCTGACACCTGGGCTGCCAGTCCTCAGCCATGAGGCTTACCCAGCTGGCTCACCCATCGGATGATCTGGCTTGCCAGGTGTGGGCCAGCCACACTCTCCCAATGAGCATTTCTCCGAGACAGGCAGCCCAGGTTAACGATACAACCTGTGGCTAGGAATGATTACAACAATAGCAAAAATGAGCAATAGTAGCTAGCCTATTAAAGCACATCCTGTATTCCAGGTTCTGAGCCAAGCCCAGCACATGCAGGATTTAATGTAATCATCCCAGACAACCCAATAGGATATTAATATCCTTATTTTACAGATGATAAAACTGAGGCTCTAAAATTGAGCAACTTGCCTGAGGCCACACAGTGGTGATGGCTGTGTGCCAGGCAGCCTGGAGCCTGTTCTAACCATTGTGATCCACTGCCCATGGAAATGGAGTGAAGCTGACTGTGAACCCACGCAGAGGTTTAGGACAGCAGGTTTAACCAGTACAAATGGCTGAGTGTGTCCGAGCAAGGCTGCCAGCAACCGGTGGAAGGATTCCCCCCTACCCGGCTCCAGATGGAGAAACAAACAGGAGGGAGTGGGCCACTCCTTGCCTGCCCCTCCCAGCCTCACCCTCCCAACCCACTGTCCTCTCCCACATGTTTTCCAACCACCTTCCTACCATCTTCCAATGTCTACCAGAAAGGACACGAGTGATTTTTGAGCACCTACAGCATGTCGATTTCTCTTCATCATCCATTTAATCCTCATCCCAGCCCTCTGAGGTTGGGTGTCATTCTTCCCGTTTTATAGACAGAGAAGCTGAGGCTCTGAGAAGGCAAGCGACTTGCACAAGATCACTTTGTTGGCAGAACTGGGCTTAAGACAAAGCTAACCTGGATCTAGAGCAGGTCCTTGGTCTGCCACACCAAGAAAGAAGAGAACCGCTCGGAAGTAGTGGAAATGACTTCAGAAGCTTGGAGAGCAGGGCAGAGCCCAAGTGGGAAGGAGAGATGTGCCTTCCTCTGGCAGAGCTCAGCTCAGACCTCCCCGGTCGGGCCAGCCGATGATCAGCCCCTTGCAAAAGAGAAGGAGGACGCTGGCCCTCCAGCAGATGGGCGTCTGCAGGGTAAGCCATCTTTTGCCCACATCCCGAGTGATACACTTAGCACAAGGCATAGGGAAGCACCAGACCAAGAGGCTAGACTTCCGGATGCTGACGCCCAAAGGCCACTCATCCAGCCCAGAAGGCTCCCTAGCAGCTCACCCAGCCGGCCAGAGGTTCCCACGGCCAAGGAGCTGGGTTGGGCTCTGTGACTTCCCTTTAGGGAGATGCCTTGCCTGGGGCCACCCAGACCACAGGCCCTGATGCACCCGCCTGCCGCCTCTCTCTGTAGAAACAGAGGTGAGCAGGGGCAGGCCGCTTGCCCAGGGCTTGAGAAACTTCAAGGAGGAGTACATAGCCATGGAGCCGGGCGGCCCTGTGTTAAAGCCCAGCTCCTCCTCTCATCAGTCGGGTGTCCCTGGGCAAGCTACGAGGCCTGGCTATGCCTCAGTGTTCACATCTGAAAAAGGCATCGGTAATACCCCTTCCATAGTTTTGGGTGAATCCGAAAATTTACATAAGCTTCTATCCCAATGCCTGACACATAGTAGGGACTCTTTCAGTTAAAGCTTCTAATTTTTATTATAATATTAAGTATCTCCAAGATTCATGCAGTGGGAAAGAAGAGCTCCAGAGTAATTGCAAATGAGGGGGCAACAAAAGCCACTGATTAAAATGTTCTCTATGCTAAGAACTAAAGGATGGTTATTTAGTCTGGAAGTAAGAGGATGGTGGTGTCAGGAGAGGAAAGAGGACAGATCCAGCTTAGGTGGTGCGCTTGCACCCCAGTGTGTGTGTGTGTGTGTGTGTGAGTGTGCCAGAAGGGGAGGGGACACACATTCAATAGACTAAAATTTAGTCCCCATCCTCAAGGCATTTACATAGAACTGGAATCCCAAAAAAAAAAAAAAAAGTCAAAATTGACATTTGTGAGACACAAAGTGCTATAAGGCTGTAGAGATGGGAGAGTTCACTTGCCGCTCAGGTGAGGTCCTGTGTGGTTTGCGATGCTTTCTGGAGGAGGTGCTATTTGAAGTGACTTTGAAGACAGGATGAGATTTTGACAGGTGGCAATGAGGAGGTAAGGGGAGGGCAAACAGGATTGTTGAGAAAAAGCCGTGAAATGGGAAAGCAGAGCGTCCTCAGCGAATGGCAGGTAACATGGAAAAAACACCAAATACCAAAATATTGTTACTGGTGACCTACACATGGTAGGATTGATTTTTTTATGTTCTGAGTATTCTAAATTCTCTAAAACATGCATGGATGATTTTTATATTCAAGAAAAAAAATCATTTTTAAAATCAGCATCAATTTTTAAAATCAACGAAAAGATAGTTCCTTTGAGGCTGAAGGTAAGGAAGAAAGAATTTTTAAAACTCCGGGAGAGGTAGCAATAGAGAAGGAGGCTGGTGTCCAACTGGCGTCTCAAACTTAGTACTGTTGACATTCTGGACCGGATCATTCTCTGTCCTGTGCTTGTAGCATCCTGGTCTCTACCCACTAAATGCCACCCCTCCTCTTGCCCCAGTTGGAACAACCAAAAATGTCTCTAGACATTTGCCAGATGTGCCCTACAGGGCAAAAAGCCCCCTGGGTAAGAACCACCACTTTAAGCCCTAGAATCTTTGATGTGAAGGAAGAGTCATCTTCACGTAGTTCCCTACATGCACAAAGGAGGGGATTCCTTCACCGAGTCTTTGCTCTCCTGAAATGTCTCCTTTCATCCAATCCCAACCCCAATCCAGGAGGCAGAAAGCCTGAACTGACGTCTCAAGTCTTAGCACCACCTAGCAACATGACCTTGGGTGAGTTGAATGACCACTCTGCACCCCAGTTTACTTATCTGTAAAACGACGGCTAGTCTAGATGAGCACTAAGATTCCATGAGCCTGCATGTCAATGCCAACCCCCTTATTTTGTAAGCGAAGAAAGTAACATTCAGAAATGTCACTTTGCCCAAGGTCACACACCTAACCTTTTGCAGAGCCGTTACTAAAACCCAGGTCTCGTGGTTTCTGCCTGTGTCACCCTCCACCCCATGCTCTTCCTTCTATGTCCTTCATGGATTACAAGTCTTGCTTTTTTGTGCCAAATATAAGAAAAATGTAGAGTGACTGGGCCAGGTCACTCTTAATATGTGTCAATGAGTGAGCAAGGCCACAGAGAAACCTCCACTCCGTAAATAACAACAGCACCAACAACGTGACTTTCTGAATGAGCCAAACAACACACAGAAACACAGGGCTGATTGGCTCTTTCAAGAGAGTGGAGAATCTGGGTGTGATGAATTGCGAGCTCTTCAATGGCGGTTGCTGTGACAGAGGGCTGCAGATGCCACTCTGGGGCTGTGTTAGTGAAGGCTCTGCATGCACAACATGAGAGGCAATTATTCTATCCTCCCTGGCACCGGCTCCTCCTGGCGAGAGAGCTGCCGACAGGGTTGGAAGGAGTTCAACGGAAAGTTCACCGAGAAAGCAGATGGAGCAGGAACAGGACTCGCTGTCTGGGCCAGCCATCACCAAACAGACGGACAGCTCGTCCATCTGCGTTGCCCTTCTCCTGGAGGACATGAGGAGGAGGCGGCATGGTGGGAGGAAGAGGAGGAGACTCAGCTGGTGGATGGAAAGAGATCTGGGCTGCTTCTGGCCTGCGTGGAAGCCTCTCTCTCTGTCAACTCTACAGCCTCTGGGGCTGCCTTTCCTCCTGGCCTGGAGATGCCATCCAGATGGGGTGACAGGAGCCATCCCAAGACAAAACGTGGCCAGGAGGGGAATCAGGGAAAGAGGGAGCAAACGCAGATTGTTTGCAGATGGGTTGCATGGCATTCCCTTCCTGGGCAGACCCAGCTTCCTTCTCCCAGGTTCACGCAGGGGAAAGCTGTCCAGGGTAGAGGCTCTTCCAGGCGCTGTCACCTTCTCCTACTGCTTGGGACCAGCCCTGTTAGTGGAATTGTCCAGGCAAATTCGGTCCCCACCCCACCCAGGTGAAGTCAGGTTAAAAATAACATCCAGGGCAGCTGTGAAGGCTGGTTGAGTCACAAGGGCTTAGGGTGAGTGGGTCCCACACATTTCCTGGGGTGATGTTGGGGGACAGGAGCAGGTTATGGAGTCTGTGGAGGGTGTATGAGCCCCAGGTCTTAGCAGCGGCCTCCCCTCCCATCCCTACTGGTGTTTCCAGGCCAGGAGGGATAGTTCTGCTTCACTGTGTCCCCCAGGCACCTGCTGCGGTCTCCGTGAGTCAGGAAGCCCTGCCTGGCTTGTCATGTGTCACTGGTATCAGCCACAGGTCCCCTTCTCTATTTCTCACCACGCTTCAGAAGATGGCTGTGCCACCTAACACTCCCACCCAGGAAATCACCATCACTAACTCTAGTGAAGCATCATCCCAGGCTAGTGACCCAGGTAGAAGAGCAGTGCAGAGGTGCTGGCAGGTCGAGATGAGGGTCACAGAAAGGGAAAGCAGGAGACTTCTGGGGGCAGCTTATCGGGATGGAGGGATTGGGGGGGGTTGGAAGCTGAGTGGTCCTCAAGATGAGTTAGCCATAATCCTTGCAAGAACTTGGGCTAAAATATTAAAAACACCGCCTCATTGCCTCCTGAAGAATCTCCTGAGGGCTGGATAGCTCAGGCATGGGGCAGGGTTGCTGAATGATTAGGCCCCAGCTAATGCAGGCGGAGTGGGAGCACAGCCACGGGGAGCTGGGGGAGCTCTCCAAAGGACACCCCTGCTCACGGAAGTATCTCCAAATTCCTCAGTGCATCATGTGGGACCCTCTGCCACTTGGGGCCTTCTTACCTCCTGCTCCTACCCCCAGCACTCACCCTTCTCCTGCTAAGTGGACAGCAGCGCACAGTGCAGGAGTTTTCAAACTGTACGTGCATCCGAACCACCTGGAACGACTGTCAAAATTGCAGCTCCTGGCCCCATTCCCTGAGGTTTTGATTCGGGAAACCCCAGGCAGGACCCAAGACGCTGCATTTTTATCAGGCATCCTGGGAAATCCCCAGGCGGGCCATGTCTGGACTCCGCTGAGAACCTTCATTCCATGAGTAAGAGCGCAGACTCTGAAGTCAGAGCAGAATTCAAATCCCGGCTCTGCTGTAGGAGCTCTGAGGCTCGGTTTCCTCATCTGTAAAATGGGAATGATGACAATACCTTCCTCATGCTGTGAGGATTAAATGAGATGATTGAAATAAAGGCCCAAGAGACTGCCCAGAAGGCAGTGAGCACTTAATAAATATTAGTTCTTATCGCTGGTGGTATCCTGGCTGTTCCCTACTCTCCATCCCGACACCCACACACAGGTGTTCAATGTACAATGACATGTTTGTGGCTCTGACTCAGAGCTGTCCTATTCTTTAGGGGAAATGATGCAGATGCTTTGGGGGTGACTTGTTCCCTGTTGGGAGAGCTATGCCTCTTTCCCATCCCTGAGTGAGGATCCCACTTTCCCACCCCAAGGATGAACTAAAATGCTGTGTTTGGCCATTTCACCACTAGGCAAAGAGGTGAAAGACTCTCTCCTAGCACCCTCCATCCGGCCAGAGCCATGTTGGGAAGTCTCTTTGACAGCCTGATGTCTTTTTTGGCTTTGAAAAGAAAACAGAAGTCAGCTTGCGAACAGGATCGCCACTGTACTGGGGGCCCGAGGGAGCAGCGTGGGAGGCAGAGCTGGCGCTAATGCGGGAACCGTGTGAGGAGGACGAGGCCCTCCGCACAGTGGCTGTCGGCAGCCGAGCCCTCTCCCAGCCCTGGGTTTGAGGGCCTCGGCTGCCCTTAGCTGAGTGGACCCACCAGGGCACAGCTCTGGCTCCAATTGGCCGGGCTCCCTGCTGCTTGCTGTGCTCACAGCTCCTCCTCCTCTCCGGCTGCTCCTTGCCTTCACACCTTGGGGGCCCATCTCCTGGGCTCTTCTGTTCCTCTTAGGCTGCTCACACTTTGATGATGGTGAACTAGGGTCCAGGGGCAGCAGCTTCTGCACACCCCAGGGCACACTGGCCATCTCCAGGAGCCAGGCCTGGAGGCAGGGCTCGGCAGTCCCCCGAAGCTGGTGGCTGTAGAGTTGAACTATTCCCTTGAGGATCAGAGCGACAGGAAAGGCCACTGGACAGCGCAGGGGTCAAAGCAACCCAGGAAGGTGGGTTAGCTTACAAAGGCTGCTCAGAATTACTATCCGGCAGCCAGACCCTGCCAAGTTTTCCCAAAAGCCTCCCCTACATTTCTCCTATGGGGCCATCCAGTAGAGTCTGAGCTGTTAGACCTGGACATAGTTACAGAAGTCGGTGACTGCACGGCTTTAAAGCCCCCGTTCCACTTGATGCCTGAAACTGTACCATCGGAGCACTTTGGCTCCCATAGGCTTTGGGCCCCATCTAATGCCACCTAACATGATAAACTCTTACAGAGTGCGTGGGTTGACACTATGCTGAGCATACAACAAGCACGTGATAGTTGATAGCTAATCGCAGAAGCAGTAAGCAGTAGTTATAATCATCTCCAACCCTTTAGTGTTACTGAACTTCCAGTTCTTCACAAAGAACACTTTTGAAAAGAGGGAGAAAAAGGAAGCACTGGGCTTCTGCAGGAGAGAAGGAAAGGACTCGATAAAATCTGCTAAGAGCCCACTAAATCGTCTGGCCTTGGACAAGTCAGCCGAATGCTCTGTGCCTCAGTTTCCCTCTTGGTATAGTAGAATGGTTCTCTTGTCCTCTAGCTCTTAAAACTTCTTTTTGAAGATAAAAAGAGGCAGTAGGGGGCTGGCCCGGTGGCGTAGCGGTTAAGTGCGCACGCTCTGCTGCGGTGGCCCAGGGTTCAGAGCCCGGGTGCACACGGATGCACCACTTGTCAAGCCATGCTGTGGCGGTGTCCCATATAAAGTGGAGGAAGATGGGCACGGATGTTAGCACAGGGCCAGTCTTCCTCAGCAAAAAGAGGAGGATTGACAGATGTTATCTCAGGGCTGATCTTCCTCACAAAAAAAAAAATGAGGCAGTAACTTTCTGTGGGTTCTGGAACCGTATTTACCCTATGCATAACAGCAAGGGAGTGTGATTCGTGACAACTCCTGTCAGTGTCAGTGCCCTGATTCTGTCACTGCCGCCACAGCCTATGGACACAGAGGAATGCCCTGTGTGAAGACCACCTGACCACCAGCTATACTTGGCAGGGGGCAAGGAGGCCCTGTCCTCCTTGCGCTGCTTACAAGCCCCGGCTCCCGGCCAATGGCTGAGGTCATAGTTCACCTGCAAAGTTGGAAGAGAAACCACAGAGGAGGCATCTCATGGGTAGTGTGGTGGGTGGTTAAGAGCAAAAGCAAGGGGGGCACAAAGTTCTGGGGCCAGCTCTCAACTCCACCACTCACCAGCTGTGTGGCCTGGGGCAAATTCCTTACCATCTCTGAGCCTCAGCTTCCTCATCTGTAAAATGGGGACCCTAGCTGGGTAGTGGTGGGATTCACCGAGGACCTGCACAGAGACCGCTTAGCTCAGAGTCTGACTTAGTGGGGAGGGAAAACCATAACGCTCATCCCACTCACTCTGCCTCCTTCTCCCGTCTCCAGTTCAAAATTCATTGAGCATGTTTTTATTCATTCCTCTTTGGTGAGAGACAGGAGGCCACTCCAGAAAGACTTCCAAGAAAAGAGACTTGATTTCTCGACAAGTCATGGAGCACACTGAGCAGTTCCTCGGGATGGGAAGAGCTGCTGTTGGCCCTGGAGAAGCAGGGCGTCTTTCTCCCCTGAAGGAAGGCTGCCCTCAATGTTTTCTTCTCTTGCTCCCTCGGGGTCCAGGGAAGTGGCGTGAAGCAGTTCCCCAGGAGAATCCACGGCTGTCATTGCTGGTCTGCACGGCTGAGTGGTTTTCCCGACCCTAGGCTGACTCATGTCCATAGGGCAGGAGCTGTGCCCCGGAGACAGCTGCCCTTTCAGAGAAAAGCCCCTCTGGGGTGGGGAAAGGGAAATAGAAACTCACTTGACCTTTACCTAGAAACTCCCTGTCTCTGTGGGACTAGTTATGTAATGCTTCTCTCTCCTCTAGGCTGCTGAGGGTCACCTCGTTCGCCCCGTACCCTTAGTGTCCAGGGCAGTGGGTGCTCCAGTAAGTATAGGTTGAAAAAATAAGTGGATGGATGGATCAATAGACCAATGGATAGATGAAGAATTATGATGCCACCCTTACCTTGAGCAGACAATTGAGAGGTCAAGATGCACCTAAAACAATTTGCACGTGCAGAAAACGTTCTTTGCTTAGCATCAGTTGAGGGTATAATTTGTAGAGTCGGGACTTTGGGGCCAGTGAGAAGAGCCTCACAGAGCTCCAGCTACCGGCGGTGTAGTTAACTGCGGCCTCCAGCTGCTGTATTCTGACACCCATCGCTGCTGAGGCCACAATACCCCAGGGCTGCTCCCAGCCAGTGACAGGGAGGCAGGGGTACCGCGGGCCGTTCCTGGAGACAATAGACTCCTCTGACTTCTGAGGATGCCCAGCAGTCTTGCCAGGCCTTCCTTAAACTACACAGTCTAGGATGCTTTCAGGCAACCTCCTCTCCCTCTGTCCTTCACTCGGAGTAAGACTTGCATCCAGGTTGGATGCAACCTTCCTGGCTCCCTCTCCTTTTTTTCTCACATAGGTATTACCCCGAGTAAAACCCTGGCATGCCCAATCCGCTCTTGGCATCTGCTTCTCAGACGACCTGGACTAACACAGCTTTAGGAATTTAAAGTGTTCACCGTGGGCCATGGAAGTCACAACAGGCTGAATGAGGAGGTGGCGTGTCATGGACTTTCCTAGCAGGGTGTAGGTGGCTGAGAGGGCAGATTCCTGGTTCTATTGGTGGGAGGCTCAGGTTGGACTGCCAGTGCCAGGAGGGAAGAGACTCCGTCTGCATCATTCACTGCAGATCTTTTGCACCTAATGCAGTGCCAAGCTCGTAATGGTCCCTTGCTGAATTATTGTTGGATAAATGAATGAGCAGACTCCTTCTCCCTTCCGTAGATCACTGCAATGCCTTGTGCTTGGCTGAGTTCTAGAAGCCATCACTCTTCACTGTTATAAAAATAGTTACTCATTTATCTCTGCTCCTAGGCTGTTTGCTTCTTGAAGTCAAGGAAGTCTTGTTCTGGAGACCCAAAGATCTGGTTTATCCTTGGTGTCCATAGAAGGAATTGATAGAATGAACAAGCGTGGCTGAGAGAGAAGTTGGTCATGAGGATACGGCTCAATTAGTTATCGCATATGTGAAGTGGTTCCTGGTTAAGGTGGGGACGGAGATTCCTGGGTGCCGATCAGGGCATCGCAGTTTGTGAAGCGTTCAGAGGAAGATCTGGCTGCATCCCGGCACCATGGCCAGCTCCTTTCTTTCCGGACAACATTCTGTGGTCTCATGAGGACCTTCTATTTGAGGGTACCTCGTATTTTTTGAAGTCTTGCCTCACACATGATTTTTTGGGAACCACACAACTCCATGGCATGGAGAAGTTAGCTATTTTCCGGATTTTACATCCTGCTGTCTTAGGCTGTCTTTATCCACCAACACGTCTGCTGGTAACAGCACCCCAGCTTTGCTTTGAGGAACACCCTTCTTCCATTGGATTGTGTGGTGGGACTGTCCACCAAAGTGCCCCACTCTTTCCTGGCCATGGGATGTTCACGTGACTTGAGAAAGGCCAATCAGACACTCTTCCTAGAATTGGAATCTTACATGAGGAGACACAGTAATTAAAAACAGTTGGGGCTTATTATATGATCCAGCAACTCCACTTCCCCCTTGTGTCTGATCTCTGGAGATCAGACAGGGATCTCCCCATCCCTTCACTCAGTAGAATCTAGTTTCGGAAGATGTTCTAGGCTGAGAAGTAGCTAGAGGGATGGGTAACAGGGAGGAAATCTTTCAGCCCCACTGGAGGGAAAGTCAGGAGTCTAGAGTTCTCAGCTGGAGACCCCAACCACTGCTGGGTCACTTGGTCTCTCTGTACCCTGGGGTCCTGGTCAATCCACATTTACCAAGCACCTGGCAGGAGCATCAAGATAAGTAGAACACATTCCCACCCTCCAGGGGTTCTGTAGGGGAGCCTCTGGTGCCCGTCCCACACCCACTCTGCTTCCAGCCACAGCTGGTTGGACAGTGTCCAGCAAACCTGACAGCATGCTGTCCTGCCTCTCTCATTCCTGCCCAGGGCTCCCTCCCACACTGCAGGGGCCTGCTGGGTACACAAGAGCGTGTAGGCCAGCAGCGTGCAGAAGGTCACTCCCCGGGGCAACCAGTGGGGTCAGAGCCAGTGAGTAAATGCAGTGGCCTCCTTCCTCCAGGCAGACAGTTCTAGCCAGCCTTCTGAAGACTTCTCAGGTCTTCAGGGGAGCTGAGCCCCCATTTCCCACAGAGGCCCCCTTGATAACACTTCTATGAGCTTTTCCTCCTTCCGCATCTCACTTTCCCCATCCCTCACTCCCAGGATCACCTTCCACATAAATTACCTGCACCCAAGTCCTCATTCAGCCTCTATTTTAGGGGAATCTGAGACAGCCTCCTTATGAATTAGCAAGGTGATAAGCCCCGAAATTGAGACAGGAGAAGGGTGCTGGGGAGCCCAGAGGAGGAAGTGCCAGCCACCAGGGGAGAGGGAAGGCCCTCCAGAGGTAGTGACATTTGGTCTGGGTCTTGAAGGAAGAGAAAGAGTTGGTCAGCAAACAATGGCTAGAAGGAGTTTATTACAGGCAGAGGGGGCCAGTTCATGCAGAGACCCAGAAGAGAGAACGTGAGGAATATTAGAATATTTCAACCTGCTGGAGTCCAGGGTGCCAGTGAGGGCGGGGCCGGGCCAGGAAAGGTCCACACACAGAGTGGTGGTGAGGGTCTGCAGTGGTAATGGTACAAGAAACGCCCATGTAGTGGCCACAGGTATGTGAGGGTCTGCAGCGAGGTCTTTCCAGCCCACCAGGGCTCTTAGAGCTGGCAGGAGAAGGTGTTCCATTAATGTAGGGGGCAAGAAGAGGAAGAGGAGGAGAAACAAATGGACTGGGGCTGACCAGTATACTGCTGGCCGCACCCCAGATCCTGCAACAGGGGCACTGGGCAGCCTCGCCCACTTCCTGGCAGTGATGAAGGGGTGGTGAAGGCCATGACTTGAACCCCCAGGACAGCTTCATTCCACAAAGCCCTCCTGGGAAACCACCCCAAGGCCCCCTTCCCCAGCAAGCTCAGGCCTCTTCCTTCACCCCATCCCCTTCCCAGCCAGATGGGCCCTGCTGGCCACCCTCCCCCACCTGCCACCTGCCAACTCACCACCACAGAAGGCTCCTTGAAAGGCACCCCTTCCCTTAAAAAGAATAGTCTCCAGTGCTCTCTTCCCTCAGAGGACACCTGACCGGATGTTTATCCCCATTTCATGATGTTTATATGGTTTTTAAGATAGCACCGAGGGGCCAGGCAGGTTTTTAATTGCTTTCTCGTATTCTTATAAAAGAAACTGCTTTACAAGGCAGGAAGCATCCCCAGGGGGCTTCTTATCTGGAGAGGTCACCAGGCTGAACTTTCATGGTGAGGGATCTGCCAAAGAGGTGGGGAAGGACTGAGGGCAGCGGCTGCTGTCTCCTCTTCCCTCCCTTGCCAACCCAGAGCTGGGACGCAGGATCCAGCCTTGAGGGGAGTCCTCACACAGCTCTGCCTCCGGGCTCAGAGAGAGCGTTACTTCCCCTCTACATCTCACAGAGGAAAGAGTCCAGCAAGCTGCCTGCAGTTCCACTGCCCAGCCTGACAGATCTGCACATGGGTGACCTCGCCTTGGAGCAAAAGCACCAACAAACCCCTCCCACCACCACCACCACTGCAATAGTAACTGTCATTTAGCATTTACTTTTGGCCAGGCCCTATGCTAAGCACTTTACATGTGTTAACTCATTTCATCCTTAAAATACTATAAGATACCATTATTATCTTCATTTTGCAAATGAGGAAACTGAGGCACAGAGAGGTTAAGTAAGTAGCCCAAGATCACACAGCCAACATGGGGTAGAAAGGGGTCGTTAGGCCCTGTGAACCTCGGACAGCAAGTTGGAGTTCCCATCATTGGTGGTTCTATGGCCTGCATGGAGGGAGGGAGCAAGAGAGGGAGGAGGCACACGTGTGAGTGGAGTGTGGGCGGAGGACAGCCTGGATGGAAGAAAAGTTGTGATCATGACACCAGGGGCATTCACTGAGCACTGAGTGTGTCCTGGGCCTGATGCATTCCGTGTCCTTCCTCACTAAAACCATGATGAGGTAGGTACTACTGATGTCATCATTAGGAGAGCTCCTTCCTTCCTTCATTTCTTCATTCATTCATTCATTCGTTCACTCATCACTCCTTGAGTTCTCATGGGCAGTTGTCCCCAAACTATGGTCCAGATGCCCAGCAAGAGCAGCCCTGCTCTGGCCTGAGTTTGCTACAAAGAGACCTTCAGCCTGTTGTGCTCAGGGGACACGGCCTCAGTTGCCTGAAGCCCCAGGTACACACATGAGCATCTCCCTCCTCCATCCCTACTCCCTACTCTCCCAACCAGCTGCCCTTCCAGCAACCCCCCTCTCCTGCACCCCCCACCCCCACCCCGGCTCCCTCCCATGCAGGCTCTCAGGCCTGAGCCAGCACCCATGTCAGCTCCTACCCTGCCTGCCCCGCCTGCTCGCCGGTGGGAGTAGGCACACATCTCTCCCTTCACCCAGCCAGGCTGGCCAAGCAGAGTTGAGGGAAGGGGGAAGTCACTGAGGGCCCATGCCTCTGGCTCTGCCCTGCAACCAGCATGCGTCCCTGAGGGCATGCTCTGTTCAGGCTTTGTCCAAGGTCCTGGCCAGTGGCCTGGAGAGACCCCACTGTCCCACCAAGACTATGGCGCCCCACCCCTGCCCCCTTCTTCCCCAGGGCTCGGCATCTGGGTGTCCATCCAGGAAGTTTGTCCTTCCTCCCGGGGCAACCTGGCCTTGGCCAAGGAGCATCGCGGACTGTGAATTTCCGTCCAGCTTTGTCTCATGACTGCTGTGCCCTGGAAACACCACCCTCTGCTCCCCTCCTTCCCCCAGCACCACCTCAAGGCCACTTCCCATGCGACCTTCCTGTCCCTGGGATCAGAGTCATTCCCACACCAGCTGGGGCCCTGGCCAGCCCCCATCTCTCCCTTCCTCCCCTCTCCTCTGGCCCTCCCACTCTCCGGAAGGGAAGAAGGTCTGTCACCAGGCACCACAACTGATTAATAGCCCAGCTTTCACTGATAGCTCCACCCCTGAGGGCTGCAGCCCAAAGCTTTGAGTAAACATAGTGATATCCCTTAAATAAACATCCTCCCCACAAAGTAAAGTTGGTGACCAGTCCAGCTGACCCCGCAACTATTTTCACCTCTGTGTTCTGGCTCTCTCTGTTCTCCCCACCCCCATCACAAGTGTGTGAGAACAGCTTGGAATCAATCCCCAGCGGGGCCCCGGTTCTCACTCTACCTTAGCTACAGCCTTCTAGACCCTCCCTTCCCCCTGAGGAAGCTTGCTCTGCCAGATGCCACACCCCTACCTGTCACCTGCAATTGCTAGCTGTCAGTTCTTTAGGCTGACAGCTCCTGCCTCCTGCCCCCTGCCCCCGCTGACCATTTAAATGGCTCCAGCCACCCAACCCGACAAGGGGCAAAGGTAACACAGACCAGCCTCCTGCTCTGTGCACCTCCATTTTAATCTGCTCTTCCTGGCTGTCCTCTTGGCTCTCTTGGACTTGGGAGGCCAAACATTCCTACTTCTGATCTCCCGCCCTCCATTCCATCCCTACCTTGTCTCCATAGCTCCATAACCCACTTTCCTGCCAGATGGCCTCGGCTTTGCTACCTCCCTCCAATTCTGCGCTCTCCTGCAGGGGTGGGGTGGAGGCCCTGGGGACCTGCACACTCTGCAGGACTGAATGCTTCGGGGGCTGGGACTTGCAGAGGACAGAGCCCACTGTACCAGCTTGTGAAAGACTCGGTGACTGAGGGTCACACAACTGAAGGGCAAAGCGATCTTGGGCCTGTGCTTCCCAGAGGGAGCCCCGAGTGGAACCTTCACCTTGTGGTCTTACTGAGCCCATCGCCTCAGATGCTGTGGTCACTTATAAAGCTGGATATTTTGGAATATCAATTTTTCTTTTTTCTCTATGTGGTATCTTTTTCCTTTCTCCCATTCAAGCAGGAGTAATTTGATAGTCTTGCCGCATCTTTGTGGGCTCAAAAATTGAGGACAACTTAGGGAGTTTATAGAGGAGAAAATGGACATTTACTGGGATGGACAAAGGTGCCCAGGGGAGCAGTGGAGAGCAGATTCCCCTGTGTCACTTGCTCTGAGACCAGAAAGTGAATCTCCAGCAGAAGATGGGAGGTCCCCAGTAGCAGGATCCCCAGCCCTGCTTCCTGGCAGGGTGTGTGGAGACAGCAAGACCCCAGGGAGGAGAGGCCCCCAATGCACAGGCGGGTGGAGCCGGCAGCACTAAGTTCCTGGCGTTGACAAAGACTCAGCACAGCACAGAGGCAGCGTAGTCAGAGTCAAGGAGAATGGCATCTCCATGCTAAGTCTCCAGTCTCCGGGAAGACTGGTGGCTGACCCCATGTCTTGACGCTGTACAGGATCTTGGAACATCTCATACACCTAGAAACACCAGGAATGATAGGGGTGACATTTTCTGCAGCCTGAAAGAATGGGGCTCAGAGTCGGAAATGAATTTCGCTTATAGAAAATGACTTCTGAGTTTGTGCACCAAGGTTTATACCTATAATGACCAGAGGCCTGGAAGTTACTGGAGTACACCACACTATTTCCTGTCCTCTTGCCAGGTCTTTGCACATGCCGTTCCCTCTGCCCAGAAAGCCCTTCCTTCTTACAGTCTGTGTGGTGAATCCCATTGGTCCCTTAAAACCAGATTCGGATGGTGCCTTCTCTCTGGGAAACCTCCTCACAGAGCTGTAATCGTCCACACCCTGCTTCCCTTTCTGTGTGTTACTTACCTCTATAATGTTATATATTTCTCTTTATTGGGATATAATTCACATACCATAACATTCACTCTTTTGAAGTGTACAAGTCAGTGTTTTTAGCATATTCACAAAATTGTGCAACAGTCACCACTATCTAATTCCAGAACATTTTTGTCACCCCCAAAATAGACTCCACACCCACTAGCAGTCACTTCCCTTTCTCCTCTCTCCCCAGTCCTTGGCAACCATTAATCTGTTTTCTCTCTCTATAGATTTGCCTATTCTGGACATTTCATGTAAATGGAATCATACCATGTGTCTCGCTTCTTTCGCTTAGCAAAATGTTTTCAAGGTTCATCCATGTTGTAACATGTATAAGTACTTCTTTTTTTTTTTTTAGAAAACAGTATAATTTATTGTTTGACCAAGTTGTTTTTTAAAATAAGGTAGTTATTACACAATAGAAAAACAATAGCTTCCAATTCAAAATGAATTACTCTAAATTTATTTAAGGTCTTATTTTTATAAACCACTTAAGTATCAAGTTTAAATGAATTTTACATCAATTTCACACTTTTTTATCCTTTCCTATTGAGGTGATGATTCAATCAATTTCCACATAGTTTTTTCACTATACATAAAGATTGGTAAAATTACAAATAAGCATTACAATTTGAATTCACAGAAAATATTTATAATCTGAAGAGACCAGAATCTGTTTTGAACACATGCTGTCTCGTTTTTGTAAATATTAGTTCACCATCACATTTTTCCATGTATTTCTGTACTCACCTTTTCTTGGAAATTATGGGCAGAAAATAATAGAAGAAGGCAGGAAAAGGGAACTTCCAAGGCTTTTTTTGAAGGACTGCATCTCCTAGGACTAATAAGATGGACGACTTCCACTGTGTCTCCATGGTCTTTGAAGGAATAGGAGGAATATTAAATTCTCAGTATAGTTATCAACCTCATATCATACCATTAGAGAGGTAAATAAAAGATTTAAGAGAAAGATTCAGGTTAAAAGAATAAAAAGCCTTCTTTATAGACAATCGTCTGATATTCCTAGTACTCTCATTTACTTATCTGTGTGGATTTATTTTTTTTAATACTGGAAGTATAATAAAAAGAATCCAATGGAAAACTGACATGTGTTAAAAATAGAAAACGGATAAACAGATATTTTAAATATTAAACCCCATTTTTTTTCTGTTACGAAGAAAAAAGAGAACACATTTTCAATTTCAAGTCTTGGGTTTCATTTCTTTTCAGAAATATCACTTATTCATAACTTTCAAATTATGTTTTTATAACTTTCATTTTAAAAAAATTAACTGCTTTACATTTCCCATTGTGAAAAAAAGAAAAACTTACTCCCCTGGAATAGTTTCACTATTAGTAGATGAAAGCACTCCATTCATTTTTATGGCTGAATAATATTCTATTGTATGGATATACTGTATTTCATTTATCTGCTCATCATCTGATGAACATTTGGGTTGTTTTCACTTTGGGGCTATTCTGAATAATGCTGCTAAGAACATATGTGTACAAGTTTTTGTGTGAACATACGTTTTCAATTCTTCTTGGGTATACACCTAGGAATGAAATTGCTGGGTCATATGGTAATTCTAGGTTTAACATTTTGAGGAACTGCCAAACTGTTTTCCAAAACAACTGCACCATTTTACAGTCCCACCAGCAATGCATGTGGATTCACATTTCTCCACACCCCTTCCAGCACTTGTTATTGTCTGTCTTTTTGATTATAGTCATCCTAGTGGGTGTGAAGTGGTACCTCACTGTGGTTTCGATTTGCATTTCTCTGATGACTAATGATCATCATGTGTTTATTGGCCATTTGTACATCTTCTTTGGAGAATGTCTATTCAAATCCTTTGCCCATTTTTTAATTGAGTTGTTTGTCTTTTTATTGTTAAGTTGTACGTGCACACACTTCTACTAGTGCATTTACCACGCTGTTCTGTAATTTACGTTGCACACGTCTGAGTTCCCTATTAGACGGTGGCCAAATGTGGGTAGGGCCTCAGTCTGATTCAAATTCGCTCCCTCCTCTCAGGCACAGTGCAGGGCATATATGATGCACTCTTGATAAATGCTTCAGGACTGGCGACTCAGGCTCTTCATGGAGTTGTGGTCTCATCCAAGCTTCTTCCTTTTCAACGTACTTACATTTCTAGGTTACCTATATGTGGAGGCCCATGGGAGGTCTGGGGTCCTTTCCTGGCAAGTAGGGGTAGAGCTCAGGGCTCTGAGTTCTGGGCCACACTGCCACCCTGCCTGGGAAAGGGCCCCACCCAACACCCAGCCTTACCTCTGCCTGTTCTCTTTGATGGAGGTGATGGGGAGGAGAAATGGTTGCTTTTGAGCCAGGTTGAACCTTAAATAAAGGAAGAAAATCTCCATCTCTGTATGTGCCACATAGATCCTGAGATACATGGGTCTTGCAGCCACATCTAGTTAGTCTGTTAATCCTACCTGACAAGTGTACTGGGGACCTTCTGTTTGCTGTCCTCCCCCATGCCCCCACCTCCATCCACTCTCTACAGTTCTCTGTGCCCAGAAGCTGACCTCTGTGGATTACATCAGCGGGCTCCCTTGTTCTCTGGCTTCCAGCTGGATTTGTGGGACACTGGCTGGAGACTGGATGGAAGGAGGTAATGAGGGAGGTGAGCAAGTTGGGGATATTTGTTCCCTCCTTATAGGGTCACTGCCTGTGTCCCTCCGCTGAAGGCCACAGCTCCTGTCGAGGAGCCTCTTCACGTCACCTTCTGGGCTCGGGTTCTGGTAACTATCCCCTCCCATCCAGCTTCCGGCCCAGGGGTGCTGTCTGTGCAGCTGGCACTAGTCGGGGTACTGCCCTCTCTGTTGTGGCTCTCCTAGACCCTGCTCACACTCTCGTACAGGGTCCCTTTATTCACCCTCCTCAACTACCCAATTCGAGTGTGTCTCGTTTCCTGCTGGACACTGACTGATACAGCTAAGGACTGTCAAGTATAATGGCCACTAGTCAGGGTTTTGGTCTCAGCCACACTTTAGCTGCATTAACTTGGGCAAGGTACTTAAGCTCTCAAGCCTCCACTTCTTCATCTGCAAAATGGAGACAATCCCAGTTCCTTCTTCATGGAGCTGATGTCAGAAGGAAATGAGGCTGTGTCTATTAGGACCGTGCCTGGCACAGACCAAGGCCTCCAGCAATGGTAGATGCTACTGTTAGGGTGACTGGAGCTTTGGGTACTATAAACGGAACTGATTTACTCCTTTTCCTTACCTACTTGGCCCCATTTCATTTAGGATCAACAACTGAAGGGCAAGTGACTGAAACAGGAGTAAAATAGATGTTTAAGCAGCACCCGTTCCATGCTGGGGGTAAGTGGGAGGGCACAGAAGTCGAAGAGAAGATCCTACACTTAGAGAGTTGACCACAGAGTGAGGTCAAGACGGAGCCCCAGGGAACCAGGGGATGAGAGGGTCCACAGAACCTGCATGACTGCAGTCCTGGCCACTCAGGCCCTTGAGCCTACTGCCACATGGCGGGGCCCGGGGTTTATTCTGTGAGGTTCTGGGGTCAGAGCTGGTATCAGCAAGTTAATGTTCCTCCCAGCTCTAGATCCTGTGTGACTCCCATTTGATAACAAGTGAGCCTCCTTCAGGTTTATCTCGGAAGCTGCAGGAGTATAACAGGAAGGGCCTCGGCCTTGGAGGCTGCTAAGACCCGGGTGTGACTGCTATCCTACTGCCTGCTGGCTGGGGCCCTGGACAAGTCACGTGACCTCTCTGCGCCTCAGCTTCTTCGTTTGTGTTGAACACCAAGTAGCATTTTCAAAGGAGATAATGGCCATTCAAACTTTTTAACAGCAAGCAAGTAAGGATATACTACAGGAAGACAAGAGCTCTGGGAGTGCCCTGAGAGACCAGAGTCAGGAAGAGCTGGGCCCCGTGTTGAGGGCCCAGTGGGTCCAGTCAGGTGTCTGGGTCTGAGGACTGCATCAGGGCCGGGGGCCCAGGGGGTCCAGTCGAGAGGTCGCCCTCCAGTGGGTGGAGTAGAGGAGCATGCTGTGGGGCAGCTGAGAATGAGATTGAGGAGACCAGTGGTGTCCGACCCCCATTTCCTGATGGGGCCCTGGGCAGGGGCAGCGGGCAGCACAGGTAGACAGATAGGGATGTGGACAAACGCTGGGCACAGAGTGCCAACAGCTGCAGTAGGGTCCCGTGTACCCATTCACTCCTTAATTTGCTCAACAACATCCAAGGAGAGTTTGTTAGCACCCATGACATTACAGACCTATGTCAGATTCAAGGACACAGCAGGAAAGAGATCTAAGCCCTGGTCTTGAGGCGATCACAGACTAAGATGCCTTGCATAGTTAGACCAGGTTCCCTTGAAGGCCCAGGGCTGTCTTGCATGATCCAGGACAAATGACTCGAGTTTTCTGGACCTTCCTCTCATCTGTAGGGTAGTGACTGGACTTCCTCACGGGGTTGATTGGAGGAGTAACATGTCAGATTATGATGGAAAATATTTAGAATTCCCTGAGCAACAATAAATGGCAACTATTTTATTGACGTTCATTCATGTATGCTTGTAACCTTAATAAGTAAATGAAGTTTTCTTAAAGAAACACTTCTACATGTGCACAAAGAGGAATTTACACTGAATTGTCTGTAATAGCCAAATACTGAAAACAGCCTAAGTGTCCAACAGTAGGGGAACGTTTGACTACGGTATGTGTATACTATGACATACAGCAGTTTAAAAGAATGACGTAACTCATACGAACTGACATGGAAAGATCTCCAAGAAATAGCATTAAGTGTAAAGGGCAAGTTGCAAAATAAGTACAGAATGGTTCCATTTCTGTAAACCTATAAAAAAGATCTAGAAGAATTCACACAAAGCGATTTCACCGTGGTTACCCCCTGGGGAGGGGATGTGGTTAAGGAGGGTGGCCTGAAGGGGGTTTCGCTTGATCTGTATTGTTTAAATGCAAGAATACTTGTTACACTTCAGGTATCAAAAATGATTTTAGAGGAATGACTTTTTTTTTCACCTCTCTGAGCCTCTATTTATTTCTATGCGGAATGAGGGAGATATTTTCTACACTAAGAGATACTTAATCGTCCTTCCATTAAATTATTTTTACTGTGGTAAAATATACATAACATAAAATTTACCATTTTAACCACTTTTAAGTGTACATTTAGTGGCATTAAGTACATTCACATTGTTGTGCAACCATCACCACCATCCGTCTCCAGAACGTTCTCATGGTCCCAAACTGAAACTCTGCATCTGTTAAACAATAACTCCCCCTTTCCCCCTCCCCTCAGCCCCTGGTAACCACTATTCTACTTTCTGTCTCTATGAATTTATCTATTGCAGGTATCTCTTATAAATGGAATCATATTTGTCCTTTTTTGTCTGGCTTATTTCACTTAGCATAATGTCTTCTAGGTTTATCTATATTGTAGTACAGATCAGAATTTCATTTCTTCTTAAGGCAGAGTATTATTCCATTGTATGCATATAGAATCTTTGTTTATTTATTCATCCATCGGTGGACATTTGAGTTGTTTCCACCTTGGCTATTGTGAATAACGCCTCTATGAATATTGGTGTACAGCTATCTCTTCAAGTCCTTGCTTTCAGTTCTTTTGTGTATATACCCAGAAAAGAATTGCTGGACATGATAACTCTATGTTTAACTTTTCGAGGAACCTCCATAATGTCTTCCATAGAGGCTGTACTATTTTACATTCCCACCAGCAATGCACAGGGTTCCAATTTCTCCACATTCTTGCCAACACTTGTTGTTTTCTGCTTTTTTGATAATAGTTACCATAATGTGTGTGAAGTGGTATCTCATTGTGGTTTTGATTTGCATTTTCCTAATGATTAGTGATGTTGAGCATCTTTTCATGTGCTTATTGGCCATTTGTGTATCTTCTTTGGAGAAATGTGTATTCAAGTCCAATGCCCATTTTTGAATTGGGTTGTTGTTTTGTTGTTGTTGAGTTTTAAGAGTTCTCTATATATTCTGGATATTAATCCCTTATCAGATATATGATTTGTAAATATTTTCCATTCTGTGGGTTGCCTTTTGACTCTGTGATAGTATCCTATGACGCACAAGGTTTTAAATTTTGATGAAGCCCAATTTATCTAAAGGAATGACTTTAAAAATATTTACAACAAAAAAGAAACAGGGGCCGGCCCAGTGGCGCAAGAGGTTAAATGCACGCGTTCCTGTGCGGGGCCCAGGGTTTGCCAGTTCGGATCCCGGGCACGCACCGACGCACCACTTGTCAGGCCATGCTGTGGCAGCGTCCCATATAAAGTAGAGGAAGATGGGCATGGATGTTAGCCCAGGGCCAGTCTTCCTCAACAAAAAAAGAGGAGGATTGGCAGATGTTAGCTCAGGGCCGATCTTCCTCACAAAAAAAGAAAAGAAAAGAAAGAAACAAAGAAAAAAAGAAAGAACGGGAAATGAGGCAGAAACATGTGAAACAAAACACAGATTCTGTGGTCCTTGGCCTTTCTTCCTTACCCGCCACCACCTCCACATCAGACACCTAGCTCAGGAGCACAGCCGATGAGAGCAGCTGGCGGAGGGTGAGGCGGGTAGGCTCCTTAAGCCCCAACCCGGGCCCTGCAGGCCTGCTCACCCCACTGGGAGTGGGTGTGTGGGGAAGGGCTTGTTACCCTGGGGTTTCCCTGAGATCTGTGAACTGGGGACAGGTGGGCGGGCTCAAAGGCAGGAAATTCTCAGTAAGGAAACTTGTGGGTGCGCCCACGTGCCTCTCTCAGCCCTGTTAACTGCAGGTTAAATTCCAGGCCTCAGAACAAGGGTTTCTAAAGAGCATCTGTCCCTCCGCCCTTTGCTCCCTGCAAATCATTTGTCACCTCTTGCTCCTCACCTTTCTTTTGTTTCATAAGGTTTTTTTTTTTTTCTGATTCTAAAAATAATATGCCTATAGCAAACTGACCAGAGTATAAAGGGGAAAAACTAACCACAAGGCCACTCTCCTGCGGTAGTAACACTTACCAGTCATTGAGTGCGAACCTCATGCCAGGAACTGTGCCTCAGACTCCCCAACGCTCCCCTCCCGCCCCCTAGCCCTTCACATGGATATGAAGCCCATTTGAGGACCAAAGAAACTGAATGTACCTGTAAGCGAAGGGCTAGTGTGAGCAGAGCGGGGCTCAGCTCAGGTTTGTCTGGTTCTAACTCCCATTTCCATTTTAGCCTCTATCCTGCTACTGTTAACATTTGGACTTATTTTTTCTCGCCTTAAAAATAATTGTTTTACATTTCAAAACTCCCCTTAGAACTGCAGAGTCGTCTGGTGATTTTAGGAATAATAAGATACACTATTTATAACGTCGTTTACTCATGAAATGATCACGTTGGGTGTTATTTAAAATTGTTTTAGAAGAATCAGGCTCACCCTTCTTGTGCTGCTGTCTGTCTGCTTCTGCCCCAAGCCTTGCCTCGCTGGGGCCACTTGGGCAGTCTTCGTTCTCCCACAACACCATGGCTCAAGAGGCAGTTCAACTGGGTTTGAAGTCTTACATATTCCCCAGATGCCCATCAGTGGGTAAAGTGTCCCCACCCCATCACCTTCTGGAAAGGAGCAAAAAAGTCCAGGTTTCCCAAAGGCTGCTGGGAAGGTGCCTGGTGGAGTCTATTCCAACCTCCAGCTCCAGACAAGGCCCCAGAGAGGCCCCCCACCCAATCGCTAAGTGCTGCACTGGTGTCCCTACCTGTCACCTTGGACTCGAAGTGGGGGCTGAAGATACCTCACCTCCAAGACTGGAGATGAGACCGTGTTTTTTTCTTGTTACAAAAATAATGTATTGTATATACTTGATATAAATATTAATATAAAAATTATATAGTGTTTATATATAAATATACAGAAATATTTATATAAATATAGTTTTATGTATATATATGAAACTACAGAGAAACAAAGGTAAAATAAAATTCGTCTGCAGTCTCATGACCTAGAAAGACCCACTGATAACACACATATTTTGTGATATAAAAATCTGGGGGGTGCTGTGTGCATATGTTTTTAAACAAAAAAAATGAAATAATACTGCACGTACTGTTTTCTTATCTTTTTTCTCTTAACAATATGTGATGAGCATCTTACTAGCTGTGTGACCCTGAGCAAGTTAATGAAACTCTCTAGCCTTAATTTCCTCATCTGTAAAATAGGGAGGAATTAAAGCTGGAGGGTTAAGGGAGTTATTATGTGTAAAGCTCAGAACTGGGCCTGGTACATAGTGTGCCCTCAGTAAGTTTTAGTTATAATTACTTTTAGTATTATTTTTCATTCTTAATGGCTGATAGAATTCCATTGTATAAACTAGTGGATTTGGTTCTCAATCGGGCAATTTGCAGGTCTGGAGACATTTTTGGTATGGAGCGGATGAGGGCCAGGGATGCTGCTAAATATGCTACAGCACTCAGGACAGCCCCCAACAAGAAGTCCATAGTGACGGGGTGGAGAAACCCTGGCCTAAATGATTCCCAGTTGTGGGACCAGCTCCCTGTTGTTGGATGTGTCCTTTGGCCTGCTCCTTCTCATTCCACACCTCACTGCAATGAACGTGCCAGAGGAGGCTTTAGCAGGAGGGAGAAATGATCCTGGCATGCCTTGAGGAGAGTAATATGGTGCTTGGGGAAGGAAAGTCTGAGATGTGTGGTCCCCAAGACGTTGTGCACCTCCTGTGACCCTACTAATTACGATGTAAAGCACAGAGCTGGTCACGTCACCCGGCGACAAACCTCACAGTTAACAACCCCATTGGAATCAGGGGCAGGACTCACTGAGAGATGTCTGGCTGAGATAAGGCAGGAAAATAAACAGCCCTTTTATATTATGCTTCTGGGTGACCTGTCGGGGGGGGGGGGTGGGATGGGGTTGTCTTCCCTTGTCTCCAGACTGTAAACTAAAGCTTGTAAACTTGTGATTGGACACCAAAACACACATTTTAAAAAGTACTTCCTGTGCTGTTAGACAAGCCTATAGTTCTCACGAAGAGTGTAAAGGGGCTCCCCAGGCCCCAGAGGTTTGCCAGGCTGAGGGAGAGAAGCCCCTGAATGCCAGGCTTGGGGGGCTGTACCGCTAAATCCCCTCTTCTGGTCTGGCTGCTCCCTGTGTCCCTCCTGAAGACCCCCAGCCTCACGTGCCTGGGTTTCTATAACACACAGTATGGCTCACTCCTCCGCATGCCTGCAGCCCTCGGACACCCTCTTGGTCTTTATTTTCTCTGCCTTCTCTGTGCCAGGCACTCTGCGGGCACTGGGACAAAATGATGAACAGCACAGACACGGTAAACATGGAAACAAGTCAGTAAGCAAGTGGTTCCAGTGGGTGACAGTAGTGACGGAACTCAGCTGGGATGACACAAATGAGACTGACTTCAGCCAGAGCATCAGGCAACTTTTCTGAGGAGAAGGTATCTGGGCTGCAACTGGGGTGATAAGAAGGATTGGTGTGTGAAGATCCAGAAGAAGAGATACTAGCGGGGGGAACAGCGAGTGCAA
This sequence comes from Diceros bicornis minor, assembly GCF_020826845.1. Classification (NCBI taxonomy): domain Eukaryota; kingdom Metazoa; phylum Chordata; class Mammalia; order Perissodactyla; family Rhinocerotidae; genus Diceros; species Diceros bicornis. The sequence continues at coordinate 74,198,269 of NC_080745.1, forward strand.
GGACCCTGAGGAGGGAATGAGTGTGGCTCATATGAGGAAAAGACAGACACATTTCAAAGCAGAAAGGCTCAACCACCTTGCCCAAAGCCACCATTTAGTGGATGAGGAGGCAGGGGCCAGAGAGAGGAACTGATTTGTCCAGAGTTGAATAGCCAGACCTCGTCATTCCTGGGGCTGTGCTATTTTCACTTGGCCAGTCTGCAAACCCCCTCCAGCTTCATCACGCCCACCACTGGAGGGACGCCATTGGAGCACAGGGTCCAGTCCCAGGAGGACCCCCACTGGCTGGGTCCTGCCCTCCTCTGTCTCAGCTGGAAAGTGTGGGTGATGTGGACGGGGGAGGGCAGCTTTGCTGCTGGGGACCCTTGAACCCATTCTCCTTTCCCATCGATAGGGCACCTTAACAATCAGCAGCTGAAAAAATAAACTTACTGGCAGCTTACCTCACAATGAGTCACTCAGCCAGAGTGCTGAGACACCAGGCTGAGGGAGGCTGCAGAGCTGTGCTGGACCAGCTCTGCAGGTCACATCAGTCCAACTTCTCGTCCTAAGATGAGAAAACCAACGATGTCCTGGAAGGATGAATGAAAAGATGTGTGTTCTGATTGCCCAGTACCTCAGCTACCTCATTAAAAAACTAAAGTTTTATTTTAGGCATTCACCTCGTCCTTGGGAAAACAGAATTCTAATTGACTAATTTAAAGGTGCTATGACAATGCTGATGACTCTAACCCCATGGTTAGCAATTTAAATACGAAAAATCTTTGAAAAGACAGATGGAAGTGCACACAAACACCATTAGCTCTTAAACATAGGAAAGGTGTTCATCCATCCCCTAATACAAGAAATGAAAACTAAAACTACTCTGAGACACCATGTTTCACCTGTCAGTTTGGGAAAGACCGACATGTTTGCTAACACTGTTGAGTGGGGGAGGATAAATTGGTGCAGCCTCTATGGAGGGCTAATTGGCAACATATCATCAAACTATAAAGGCTTATACTCTTTGACTTGGTAATTCTACTTGTAGAAATTTGTCCCACAGACCCACAGGTGTATTGTTTATAACAGCAGATGACAACCTAAATGTCCACTAGTATGGGATTGGCTAAATAAATTATGGGACATCCATACACCAGAATACTATGCAGCTGTCAAAAAGCATAAGGAGGCTTTCTGTGTACTAAGGCAGCAGAATCTCAGGATACCATTAAGTAAAAAATGATGCTGGGATCTTTTCTCCACCATCACCTACAGGGCTGGCCAGCTCTTCCCCAAAAGACCCACCTTCGAGGTCACAGCCCTCGGAGGTCGCCCATCCCCAGCATGCTCTCCAGCCCAGCACAGTCTCTGAAACAGGTTAGAACACTGGGTTTGCCTACAGAGTGAGGGACAATTGGAGCACCAGTGACAGGCCACAGGGACATCAGCCCGATTTAGCTTTGTGGATGGTGGCTGCTCCAGGGCAGATCACTCGCCAACCAGCCCTGAGCCCTGAACCCTCATTGCTCAGGTCTCTGGTCCTTCCTTGCTCTTTATCCTGACTTGTACCTGTAGGCCAAGATGAGACTTTCCTCCTTCCCTCAAGGAGCATCTGCTCTGCATCTCGACTTTTCCAAAACCCTTGCTGTGTCGTCTCCAGGAGCCCCCACTGGGGCTGGGCTAAGTTCCCAGGCACATGCCCTGTGGCTCAGCTTCCCTGGATGTGTCACTCAGGCCCCTGAGATGCTCCTCTGTCCCCTCCTCGCTGCATTTCACACGCCTACCTTTACTTAAGAAGCACAGTGGCCAGGCGGTTAAGTGCAAGGGCTCTGGTGCTCAACCGCCTGGGCTCCAATCTTGGCCTGGGATTTCTCAGGACACGTAAGCTTGGCAGAGTCACCTACCCTCTCTCTTCTCAGGAATGGAGCTGCTAATAGCTTCTCTCTTTAAGATCTCCTTAATAGCACTTGGCACAAAATCTATACTCAATAAGTGTTACTATTATTTTACAGGCCACCGGGAAGCTAGCTGAAGTCAATCCACAGTGTATTGAGAGGAAAGTTATTTCCTCCCAGTTTGGCAACGTTCTGCCCAGGGACCCAGCAGCTGGGGGAGGCAGCCCAGCCTGCCATGTTGGGCTTTGTTTGTGTTTTAAGAGGTGTGGCTGGAGTCCAGATAAGGCCCAGCAAGCAGGCGCTCCACGGTGTCAGCCAGCCCTCCCCAGATGGCAGGAGCAGGGAGACCCTTCTCTGCTGGGGTCTCTCTCTGGCTGAGGATGAAGGACTCAGGAGTTGGGGGGCTGAAGCCTGGAAGGTCCAATGCAGCTTATGTCATCCACTGGGACTTTTAATTCCAACCTTTCAACTCTCACAGGTGAGGGGATCACAAAGGGAGGTGGGTGGGAGAGGAAGCTTCCTCCCCATCCTCTCCAGCTGTGGCTTCCTGGTAGAGCCTAGAGACCCCTACACACAGACCCCGGCTCTGTTTCACCTCCTGTCCCAGGCCCAGAGCTCACCCCTGCCAGTTCCTGGCGTCAGACCCTTCCTGCAGCCTCATAACTGACCAGGTCACCCTGTTTTGGACAGGAAGCCCCTCTCGCTGGCCTGCTCCCTCCTTCTCCAGCATCTCCTTTTCTCCCTCCCCTCTCTGCCTCCTGCCTCCTCCCCACTTCCTCTCAGCCTTACACAAAGGCCCAGGTCTTTCTCTCCCCTCCGCAATTGGCCACATGGCTCTATTATTCTAATATTCCCTAGACTTATGACAACAATGCAGAGCAACCAAACTGTCAGGTGCTCAGAGGCTCGGGCCTTGCTGCAAAGACACATCTGCACTGAAAGCCACTCTCAGGAAGGGGGATGGAAGGGTCACCAGCAATTTTCCTTCTAAAAAAAGTGGTAAATGCGACCCAGGGGCTTTGTGCTGCCAGGCAGTCTGCAGCTTCCTTAGTTCTGAAAAGGCGATGAGGTGGGGGAAGATGCCCACAGGGGCCCGTTCAACTCCCCCAGGCCGGGGTATTAGCCAGGTGTTAACTCGGACTTAATTGAGGACAATTTGAGCCGTGGGATAGGAACTCCTGCCTCTGGAGCAGTAAGGAGCGCCACTAAATGCTCAGCCTAACCCCATCCACTCAACGGGCTTGCACTTGACACCCTCCTCACATCGCCGGTGGGGACTCGCCCGTCCAACGCATAGGAGAGCACCACACGCCTGGACCCACACATCCAGCACAGCTCACCTGCTCACACACGCTCACCACTTGTCCTGACACCCAACCATATCACCCAGACACAGGAGGACAACATTGTTCCCCACCGGCAAACCCCCACAACTGACAGAGCCGCATAAAATACACACAAAACAGCTCCCACAGGCAACAGATAATTCTCTGCTCACACCTCCCCCGGCTTTCACTTCCACCCACAATGTGCACACGCAGCGAATTCACAGACGCAAAGATAACTCCCAGCCCCCGCCCTCCCCACGCGCAGCCCTGACCCACGGAGACAACAGGCAACTCCCACGGCTCTCACGATCTATGGCCAGCAGCTTCACACAAGACACTTCCCTCACGGCTTCTCACACAGACACACACGAGAGATCCATGCACACACAGGCACACTCACGCCCGCATTCTCACATCCCCTCCCTCTCAGCACTTCCGGTACAACCCAGAGGGTGCCCTGCATGTGCACCCACCACCCCTGCCAGCTCTGGTGTGAGCTCTGGAAACTCAGGAAATAGGATGACCAATTCATCCTGGTCATGGATGGCTTTTCCTCAACAAGTGGCCTTGGGGCCCGACTGCTGTCTCGGCCCCAGACCACTGTCCGTCTCTCCTGAGGCCTCCAATCTGGAGGCAGGAACATGTTCAGGAAACTTGATGCATAAGCTGATCCCAAACTTGCCCTGGGTTCATGGGCCCGGAGCTCCCAGCAAGAAGCCTAGGGGCAGGGCAGGGCAAGCTGGAGAAGGACACTGCTCCACAGGTGTGCTTCGAAGGGAGAGCTCAGGTAGGACCCCTGCCCTAAACGTCAGCCATGGACGATCATTCCACCATTAAAACTCCGGTCTGTGGGGTTGTGAGGACTTGTCTGTCAACTGCCTGGTCAGACATCCCCCCACCTACCTCCTGCAGAGGTCATCACACCCCTAGGCTGCCTCCACCCTGTTCTTCAGGCCTAGGGAGGTGAAATGGCTGGACAGGAGAGGCAGGAGGAGCCAAAATGGAGGGGCTCCTTCTGCTCCAGTTTGCTAAGAGCGTTAAGCATGTCCATGGGCAGCCCTGTGGCTTGGAGGAAAGAGACGAGCTTTCAGACTCACTTAGCTCTTGTCTCACCTCTTGCTAGCTGTGGGACCTTCGGCAAGTGTCTTTCCCTTTCTGAACCAATCCTTGCCCTTAAAATGGGGATGCTCTAGGATGGAGAGTGAATCTAAGGAGTGCCTCAGTTAGTGCGTGTCATTGTTCAGTCCGGTAACTCGCCCACACAGGAAGTGCTCACTAGGTGGCATCTGTGGTTCTAGGCATCTTCAGACCTCAGAGTGGGAAGCCCCAGCCCCTTCCTTTTCCCAGAGCCTCAGGGATGTTGCATTTCCACCCACAGCCCAGGCTGGGAATGCCTGGTGGCCGGCAGTATCTCAGAAGCCCGGGCCTCAGGGCAGCGCCGTTGGAATTGGCCAAGCAGGGCCAGGTGGAGGCTGCAGCCAGGCCCTTGGAATGACCCCTCTGATGGAGATCAGATTCCGTGAGCAGGGGTGGGAAGGCACGGAAGCCAGAGGGTCATATCTTCCCAGCAGAGAGGGGCTTCCCTATACACCCCCTCAGTAGCCTTAGCCTGCAGGGACCTCCTTCCCCGCTTAGGCTGCAGGTTTGCTTGCTTTGTGGGTTTAAAATGTTTTTTATCATAATCTCACCCAATCCTCACTTCAGCTCTTTGGAGGTAGGAATTTTGAATTTCCGTTTTTATAGATGAGAACCAGAAAAGTGAAGGGACTCACCAAGATCACACAACTATTAGCGGCAGAACTGAGATTCCACCTGGATCTTCTGGCCATGATGCCGGTTCTCTGCCCATGATGCCAGGGTGTCCCCAGGAGTCCCGAGGACAGGGAGCTCTGCATGGGTGCTTCATCCCTCAGGAATGGCAACATTGGGCATCGTTTATTCAGTTGTAAGACCCTTCCCCTCCAGACGCCCCTCCTCTGGCCCCTTTACCTAAGTTCCTTTGGGCACACCCAGGGGATGCTGGCAGACAGAGTCCCACCTCCGTATCACTGCAGCCCACCAAGCCCTCCCCTCTCTTCCCGACCTGGCCTTTCCCCATCCCCTGTGCCACTCTGAGAACTGTAGGACCCTGAACCCCTCAGGCTGCTTCCCGCCTCCCCACCCTGGCTCACACACTTCCCTCTGCCTGGAATGGTCTTACCTGCACTACCCCCTTGGCTAACTCCCTTTGTCCTTCAGTTAGCTCGGGTGCCATCTTCTCTGGGGAGCCTTCCGTGACCCCTCTCCCCGAGAAGCTCAGCCACAGGCCCCACCTCTGTGCTGCTGTCTATCTGGGCACTACCTTCTCGCTGTCATAATGGCCCTTTTCTTGTCTTCCCCTGGAGTAGTCGGTGGGTGAACTCCGCAAGGATGCAAACCTTGCCTTACTCTTGGTTCAGCAACACGGTGGAAAGGAGGGCTGTTCTTCACATGTGTCAGAAACCCATCACACACTGGCTTAGGCAAAAGGGAATTGGTTGGCTTATACGGACTGAAAAGCCAAGAGAGTTGATCTGGTTTTGGACAAAGGTGGAAGTTCAAAAGATATGATCAAGAATCTTCCTCTCTCTGTGTCTTACCCACACATACACACACATTTCTGCTCCTCTCTATGGGGGCTCCATTCTTAGATTCCCCACAGTGGTGACCAAGATGGTGGCACCCAGCTCCAGGCTTCCATGCTACAGCTGAATAACGGCCACATAAAGAGGGCTCCTCTTTCCCAACAGTTCCAGCCAAAGTCCCAGGCTTTGTTCTGATGGGTCAGGACTAGCTTTCATGGCCCCTCGGGGATCTGGAGAGTGGAGAAGCCCCACTGAAGCACATAAAGCTAGAGTGAGGGGGCCGTGATTCTCCCAAAGAAAAAGAGATTTCTTTTATCAGAAGGAGGAATGGACCCAATACAGGAAAAACAATGTCCACTAAAGTGTGCTTTTCAAACTTCAATGAACACACAGATCTCCTGGGGATCTTGTTAAAATGCAGATTCTAATTCAGAAGGTCTGAGTTGGGGCCTGAGAGTCTGCATTTCTGCTGCAGCTGCTCCACTGGGGCCCACACTTTGAGTAGCAAGGGCCGTAACGCACCTAACACCCTGCCCTGAATAGACTTAACGTGCAACGGGTAAAGGGAACTAAGATGCTGATGGGACTCGGTGTCCACCTTGTCCTTCCTGCATCCCGGAGCCCAGCCGTGCCTCTTAGATAGCTCCTCACCGACAACTGGTGAGGCAGGCAGGGCAAGCCCTCTTTCTTATTCCTGTTTTGCAGAGCCTCAAATAAATTCTGTGACTTTTCCAAGTCACACCTATGGCAAGCGGTCGAGCTGGGTCCCAGGTACCTGCCTGCTCTGAAGGACCGTAGAGCTCTCCTAAGCCAGCCCTTCCTCTTATAGGGACAGAGAAGGGTAAGCCTCACAGACAGAGCTCTCCCACTCTTAGGAAGGTGTGGAAGGGCTGCCAGGACAAAGAAAGAGAAGTGGCCCACCATGTTATGGTTACATTTCCCAGGGATTGGAAATTCCCAGGCCGCTGAGCAGAAAGCTGTGTCAGCCGTGAGGTGACGAGGCTTTTATAGCCCAGGTGACCTCCTGGCTGTGCTATTTGTAAATCAGAGTTGCAAAGGGCAAAGGTCATCTGGGCACTCCCCCTCCCCCCTAGGTTATTTTTAACCCTCTCTCTTATCAGTTTTTCTCCTTCCTGCTCGCCAGTTGTTATCATTAACAGATGCAGTCTCACCTGGGGTGGGGCTAGTCACACATGGGCTCCAAGGAAAGCAATGAGAGCATCCCTGGCCTCTGACTGCCACCTCGTCAGGTGCGCTGGGCATTTGCAAGTGATTTGAAGAAGGAATCCTTAGCGGATCTATGGGCTGGCACGAAAGGAAGATCATTAGGATGACCCAAATATGGAATGAGCTACTGGAGAGGAAGGGAGTCTCCATCTGTTGTGGGTTAAATTATGTGCCCCCAAAACTCATATATTGAAGTCCTAACCCTCAGTAACTCAGAATGTGACCTTATTTGGAAATAGAGTCTTTGCAGATATAATTACTTAAATTAAGATGAGGTCATACTGGAGTAGGGTGGGCCCATAATCAATATGACTGGTGTCCTTATAAAGGGGGTAAATTTGGACACAGACACATACACAGGAAGGATGCTGTGTGAAGATGAAGACAGAGACTGGGGTGATGCAGTAGAAGCCAAAGAATGCTAAAGATTGCCATCAAACCTCCAGAAGATAAGTGAGAGCCATGAAACAGTCTCCCGCACAGTCTCAGAAGGAACCAGCCCTGCTGACGTCTTGATATCAAACTTCTAGCCTCCAGAACTGTGAGACAATAAAGTTCTGTTCTTTACATCTCCGAGTTTGTGGTACTCTGTTATGGCAGCCCTAGGAACCGAATATACCATCTCTAGAGGTGTTCAAGCTGAGGCTGACAGCCACATGGCAGGATATCATCCAGTCAAAATATTATGCAAGCCACCTGTGTGATTTTAAATTTTCTAGTAGCCACATTAAAAAGTAAAAAGAAACAGATGAAATTACTTTTAATAACATTTTATTTCATACAATATATCCAAAATATTATTTCAACATGTGATAAGTACTAAAAAGAGCTATTAATGCGATGTTTTATGTTCTTTTTTGTCTTGTACTAAATCTTTGAAATCTAGTGTATTATTTTCCACTTACAGCACAGTTCAAGTGGGATTACACACATTTCAAGTGCTCAATAGCCACATGTGGCTAGTGGCTACCATATTGGGCAATGTAGGTCCAGTTCCTTCTCCTCTCAGTATCCATGTGGCTTTAGGCAATTTGCCGAGCCTGTTAGAGCCTCAGACTCTTCTGTAAAATGGGGACAATAATGATACCTTCAGCACAGGGTTGGCATGAGGATTGAGTAAGAAGGGTGTGCCCGTGCTTAGTAGGTTCCTGGCACCAAGTAAACCTTCATCACCAGGCACCGTTACTGTGGTCCAGGCCCATGGGCATCAGACCCAATGTTTAAGGACCTTCCCGCTCCAGAGGCTCATACAATCACTGAATTTATCACTGGGTTCATCTTGAACCCCTCCACACTTGGACCCACCTCCAGGCTCCCCATTTAATCAACTTGAGTCCACCTCCAGGAAGCCTGCCTGAGGGTCCCAATCCCCATTTTAAATTCTCGGAGCACCCAGGGAGAGTCTCACGATTTAACACTCAATTGTTCTGTTAATTGTGGTATTACTTGTGAGTGAGGTCTTAAGTCCCTTGAGGGCTGGGATATGCCTCCTCTGGTTTCTCCTCTGGCCTCTGAGTTCTAGGCCTGTTCAATCACTCAGTCGGCCAGCAACCCTTTACTGAACCCCTAACCGGAGTCAGCCATCAGGCCTCCTGGACGTAGAGTAGGTGTCTGTTAATGACATGCAGGCCAATTTACCTAAGCACACTCTCAGAAGCCCCCAAAGAGGTGGTCTCTGGGCACCAAGACCCACAGCCCAGGCTAGAGTAGCAGTGCCTCTGGGCCAGCCCAGGCCAGGGGAGGTCCTGGAACCTTCCAGAAAAAAGAATTCAGGAGTGCCAGCAGTGATGCTTTCGAACGTGCTTCACCCCAGGCAAGGAAAGTTTTCCTGCCATGGGCTGGGGTGGGCCTCCCGCAGGAGCTCCCGGTAGCCCCGGGTGCCAGGCCAGGATAAGACTTGGGTCTGGCAGGAGACAGAGGGCTGCCCTTTGAGCCACCCACCCCTCCCCATCTCCCTCTTGCCCAGATGGCGTTTCCAGGCTTGTTTACCACAAGTCGCACCCTGATAGAGGTCCAGCTGGCTGGGAAGGGTAGATGACTCACCAGCACCTCCACGAGAGGCTGATGAGGGTGAGAGTCAGTCACGAGAGGCTGATGAGGGTGAGAGTCAGTCACGCCAGCCCAGCCCGGCCCCTCCTGTCCACTGCCTCCCACCCCCAACACACACGAACAGTCATGTCAGTTGAGTGATCACACTAGGGCTGAGCCTGGCACGGGACAGGGAACCACGGCTGAAACAATACGGCTTGTGGGCATACAAAGCCTCGCCCACTCCTGCTTCTGTGAGTAGCACCTCTCTCTTCCCTGTCACCACTCTGACACGACCCTTCTCCATACAGATGACAGAGTGGGCATTTGTCTCCAAGCCATCCTGTAGATCCATCCCACCCATCTTCCTTGCTACCTCCTTTCTCATTCCATGAAGGCAAAACATCTGGGTTTAAATCAGACTACGCCACCTACTAGCTGTGTGGCCTTGGTCGAGTTATTCAACCTCTTTGAGCCCCAGATTCCCCAACCATAAAACGAGGTGAGCAGTAATACCTACGCTGTCGGGTTACGAAGTTTCAATGAGACAGTTATCGCACGTAGTGAGTGGCCCGTTAGCAAGCGTGCACATTAACTGTTCTTTTCTGATCGCACCAATGGTTATCATTTGCTTGTGCAGCACGACAGGAGGCTTATTCTGCTACCAGAACACACATTCCAATCCACTGCAAAACTAGGAAACGTGACATCAATTTTACCTGCTTTTTTAGGATTTTGCAGCCTATGACTTTTTGTTGAGGAATTTGTTCTGACACAAGGCAACTCATTCATTCTCCAAATATGTGCTGAGCACCTGCTGGGAGGTGACGTGCTCTTGGCAGAACTGGGGGGTGCGGACGAGAGGCTGTTCCTGGCAGCTGCCCAGACTTGCGCCCTGAAAGTTCCTTTCATGCTTTGCTGAGGTGATGGCAGGTTCTTTGCCTGTGCCCCTGAATGATGGGCCTAGCCTGTCCTGGGGGTGATGTCCAAGGAGGTTAGGCAGGAAGGGCCTGTCCCCAGGGATTTGGACCAGCTTTGGGGTTTGCGTCCCAGCTTCACCTCTTCTAACTCTTGTGACCCTCGGAATGTCAATTAGTCTTACAGAGTCTCAGTTTCCTCCTCTATTAAATGGGCATAATAATACCTGGCCTGTGACCTCACAGGGTTGCTGTCAGGGCACGTGTGTGGAAGCCTCTTAATAACTGTATTTTTTCCTTCCCTCATTCATTCATTCCCTCCTTCTCTCATCCAACCGTTCAACCATCCACATTTTTTTGATTACCTAGTCTCTCTCAGCTACTGTGGATCCAGGGAAGTGCTGACCGCCAGAATTCGACAGTGAGAGCCTCAGTCCATCTCCCACCCTCCAGTTGTTGATGTTGGGGCCAGCGGACAGGAGCTGTCAGACAAGTTCTTGGGAAGGGCTGACCCTTCCTCAGTCCAGCTCAAGTGACTGGTGGTCCATCTGGGCCCGACCAGTTTGGTCAAGAAGCAGCCCATGCTCCTGTCACATGCCCAGGGTGGCCCTCCCCCCTTCTTGGAGCCCAGCCAGCCCTCTCAACTGGACTCTTGACCCTCTGTTTTCCTGTTCCTCGGCAGGAAATGAGCTCTGAAAGAAAAAGGCTCGGTGGGCTCCAGACAACAGACCCACACTAAGGCAGGAAGTAGGAAGATGGGGAGGTCCCAGGCATATCTGTCCCCTTCTCTCAGAAAAGCAATGCTTTTATACAAATCTCCCTGCAGACTTCTGCTTAGTTCTCTTTGGAAAGAACCAGAACATGTGTCCCTTCCTAGTTGCAAGAAAGGCTGGGAGGAAGGAAGCAGGACTATCATGATTGGTCTAGACCAAGGGTCAGCAACCTTCTGTAAAGGCCTAGTTGGAAAGACTTCAGGCTTCGTGTGCCGTACAGTCTTTGTCACAACTCCTCAGCTCTGCCTTTGCAGCGTGAAAGCAGCCCTAGACAACACGGAAACAAATGGGCGTGGCTATGCTCCAATAAAACTTCATGGACACAGACTTGAATTTCATATAATTTTCATGTGTCACAAAATTTTAGTTTTCTTTTGACTTTTTTCAACCATTTAAAAAATGTTAAAAGCCATTTTAGCTCATGGGCCATACAAAAACAGGGGAGAGTTACATTTGGTCCTCAGGTTGTAGTTTTTCAATCCCTGGTTTAGACCAATAATCCATTGCCTGGGGCTGGGCACACTGTCACTCCAAGGAAAAGTGTGTATCTGTGCGTGCGTGGGGTGTGTGTGTGTGTGTGTGTTTACCAACAGGCACTTGGGGAATGATGGGGGTGGGGTGCGTTACATGAGCAACTGACAGTGTTCCCCACAGACCGTATTGTCACGGCACTAGAAGAACAGCAGGATTTGAACTTAAACCATCCAAACTGGAAAGCCTACCCTCCTAGCCTCCATGCTAATATTCTCTGCTCAGCTGTGAAGGTAAGGAGTGGGGGACGCATGAGCTCAGGCATCAGAATTAGGTCGTCAGCATTGTTACCAAGAGGGCGAGTGCAGGGACACACACCTGTATACTCCTGAGGCATTCCAGCAGCTTCTTCTCTGGGAGGATCAGAGGGGAGATCATAGAGGAGCTCCCACCTCCCTCCCTCCCTCCCCAGTGAGTACACATCCCTGGGGTGGGGGATGGGGGGGGCTTCCCTCCCGCCCTGGAGCAGGATTTCCTTTTCCTTTGGCATTGATAGACAGGAAATTGGGTCTTATTCTTACTGTGGGAGGAGAAGTCCTCCCTGCTCCCCAGGCTCCCCTCTTTCTTCTGCTCTTACCTTCCTGCCCACCCCAGCATGAAGGAGATTCGGGGAAGTATCTAATAGCTGAGGGATCCTGAGAGAATATGAAAACTCAGAGATGTCATTCTTTCAGCCATTTAAAAACCTTTTCAGGGCCAGCCCTGTGGCATAGTGGTTAAGTTCGATGCACTCCGCTACGGCGGCCCAGGTTTGTAGGTTCAGATCCTGGGCACAGACCTATGCTACTCGTCAGCCATGCTGTGGCAGTGACCCACATACAAAATAGAGGAAGACTGGCACAGATGTTAGCTCAGGGCGAATCTTCCTCAACCAAAAAAGGGGAGGATTGGCAATAGATGTCAGCCCAGGGCGAATCTTCCTCAACAACGACAACATCAAAAACCTTTTCTTTAGCTCCTACCGTAGGATTTATTTTTTAAAAATTCATTAAGTTCCCCTGAGTATAAGCTAGACACTCTTCCAGGGAGTTTTACATTCTTTGACTCATGTAATCCTCCCAACAACACTGTGAGGTAGGTGTCATTAGACCCATTTCACCTACACCAATCTCTGGTAAGGGAAATGAGATGGCCCCAACTGACGTAGTCAAGTACCTGGCCATGTCGCAGAGGGGAGATTATCCACGTCCAGTCAGGAAGGGGGAAGGAAGGTCAGGGGGTCCACTGTGTCTACTCCCAGCTGGCATGTAGAAAATGCTCAAAAAGAGAGTAGCTGTTGGCTTTGGATTGGGGCAGACATGGTGGTGTAGCAAAAAGAGCACTGGGTTGAGTGAACTGATGAACTGGCTTCCCTCCACCATTGAGGACTTGAGGCTAGAAGGTCTTGTATTGGGTCCTACTTCTGTTTTTCGTGCTTGGGTGAGACTCTCCAGCCCAAGCTTGGGCTTCTCCAGGGTCCACATTCTCTACTTCCTCTCACTCTAACCCCGTCTACTGCAGAGCTGGGTGTACTGTGGGCTCACAAATACACAGACACCCTAGCTGGAGAGCGAAGACATGCCCTGCACCCCCAACAGCCTTCTGGAAGTATATATGTTCCCGTTCCCAAGAGGCACCCCAAAACATTTCTCTCTAAATCCTGTTCTCCTTGTCACTTTCAATCTGGGTAATTAAACTCAACACCTCTGGGGTGATTAAAAATTAATTCAGTATTCAACAGGCCCGGAAATGAAATGCAGTGGGAAACACTTGGCATGCCTGGCTAGATGTAATTAGAAAATCACCCTGCTGGGGAAAAAGGGTACCTAAGGCATTGTTGCAGCCACAGCAGTGTCAGTAGGGAAGGCAACCGTCCAGCTTCTAAGCCTCTTCCTGGGCCTCTAATTACTTACTCTTACTCAGCTGTTGCTGACAGTTGCACCGCACAAGCAGTTGGTTTACAATGAGGGTTTTTACTTCTAAATCGGCAAGTATTCGTAGGCGCCGCTTCTGCCCAAGCCTGTTTGAGTCTCCACTCTGCTGTCTGTGCATCCCCTCCGCCTCCCCGCTGCTGACAGCCACTGCCATCCCTCTCTCCCCTTCAGCTGCGCCATCTGCAGCAGGCCCCATCCCGGCCCTTCACATCCTGGCCCCGTCCCAGCATCTCCTCACTCTCTGCCCCTGATGCCCCATCCCAGCATGATTTGGTCCTCTCCTTGTTCTCCTTTACTTCTAGCTGCTGTCCTCCAGGGGTGGTCCCTGCTGCAGGCTCGCTGCCCCCTGGGAGGTCTTCAGTGCTCCTTATCTCCCCAGCAACAGCCCTGTTGCTCAGGATGCCAGCCGGAGGTGGTATTTTAGGATGCCACAAAAGGGCATCTCTTTTCCCCATCTTGGAAGCCACTGGGGGCCTTCACACCTCCCTAATCATCCAACTTTCCCATCTGGTACCTCTGAACACCGTGGGTAGCAGGAAATATCTAGTTAACCCTAGAGGGCTAGAACGCCTTACTAATTTGAGGAGCTCAGGATCCTGTGGTAGAAACCGTCTTTTGCTTAAGATGATCCTTGTCCCTGACTGTGAACCATTTAACTGCAACAAGGTATGAGGGGAAGTTCTGGATCTTTCCATGGCCTTCTGGAAAGAGTAGGACAGTACTGTCTAATATGGTAGCCACTAGCCACACGTGGCTATTAAATTTAAATTAAAATTGAATAAAATTAAAAATTCAAGGGCCAGCCCAGTGGCGTAGTGGTTAAATTCGCATGCTCCACTTCAGCAGCCCGGGATTCGCAGGTTCGGATCCCGGGTGTGGACCTACACACCGCTCATCAAGCCATGCTATGGTGGTATCCCATATACCAAACAGAGGAAGATGGGCACAGATGTTAGCTCAGGGTCAATCTTCCTCAGCAAAAAAAGAGGAAGATTGGCAGTGGATGTTAGCTCATGGCCAATCCCCCTCACCAAAAAAAATAAATAAAATTAAGTTCCTCAGCTGCACATGTGGTTAATGGCTGCTGTATTGGACAGTGCAGATATAACATTCTATCATCACAGAAAGTTCTATTGGATAGTGCTGCCCTAGAACATAAACTTCAATAGCATAGGCTTGGAGACAGACCCTCTGCCGTTTATTCTGTGACCCCAGGCGACTCACCTAACTTCCTGAAGCCTGCTCCATTTCTTCATCTATAATAGTAGCTACCTTGGAGAGTCATGAGGTCCAGAGGAGAGAATCCAAGTACACGTTATCAGCACAGTGTTTGATAATAGGAAGAGCCGATGAGTAGAAGCTATTGGCTCTTGGAGCAGACGGTGCAGCTTGGTGAGGCAGAAGGACTTAGGACGAAGGAGACTGAGTTCTAGCCCAAGCTCCATCACTGCCTGTAAGCCACCCATGAAGGCTGTGACCCACACAGCCCAAATTAAAAAGAAAGAATCAGAAAAAATCAAAATGAAATGGAAAACTCCAGGACAGATTTTTCTCTGGAGCCTGGGACCCAACATCCAACTGCCTGCTGAGCACCGCAGTGAGATGCCTCACAGGGTCCTTAGAATCAAGAATCTCAAATGGGATGGAGCATCTTCCACCACAAACCCACCTGCTCCTCCTGCATTTCCTAGCTCAGGAGTAGCACCTGGTTTCCAGAGAGCTAGAAAATAGACTTGCTCTGTCTCCTTAGTTTACAATCCTATGATGGAGTTAGAGTTATTATCACCATTTTGCAAACAAGGAAACTGAGGCCTGGAGAGATTACATACCTTGCTAGTTAGCAGCAGACTGAGGCCCCAGAGTCTGTGCTCCTAAGCAGTATGCAATTACTACCTCAATTCACTAACAAAGCCCCTTAACTTTACCTCCTCATCTGTTCACTTCTCTCCAGCCCCATGGCCAGCACCCTATTCTGGCCACCATGGCCTCCTGCCAGGCTATAGTCCCCTCACTGGTCCCCAGGTGTCCTAACTGGCCCCCTCTCCTCAGCCTCCCTCCAGCCATAGTCCTCTGTATAAGCTGAATATATGGTGACAACACTTTCCTGATGGGAAGTCCTCATGATCTCATTCACCGTTGTGTCCCTGGAGCCTGACACATAATAAGTGATCCCAAAAAATTTGGTTGAGTGAATGTATGACTCTTTTGAAATAATTCAATCCAAGAGACTGTTGGGAAGATGTGATCAAAATGGTTTGGGAATACCCAGACTCTAAACCTCAGAAAGGCACCATGGATGAGTTATTATAACTGAGAAAGCGTAGCCTAACAAATTATATGGTGTCTCTTCTGAGAAAGGATGGGCCAAAGAGGATAGGGGAGAGGGAATGGTCTGCAGGGCGTCCAGGAAAGGAATTCAAAGAACAAAAATGTGGCATTATGTCTCAAGGACTATGTGAAGGAGAGTGTGCCTAGCAGCCTCCAGGGAATGATGAAATTGATCCACTAGACTGTTCCATTGCCATTGCCATTAGTACAAGGGATTCTGGTTTAGACTTTTGTCTCCAAAGTTTGGTTAATGTCAACCAGGTCCAAGTCATCTCTGAGTGCCCTCAACAATCCTAGTTTCTGCTTCTGGGAAACTGAGGAGCAAACCCTGATACATGGAATGATTTCAGCGTGCTGTGTCCATTTCCCACCCACCCCACCCCCATGAGACCTTCCTAGGCAGCCAGCCTGACTCTCTGGGAGGCATCTCGAGCTCATGAGCCCTTGGACAAGTCATTTCATTACTCTGGGCCTCAGTTTCCTCCTAGAAAAATTGGGGTTGGACTAGATAACTTCTAACAGTCACTTCCCCTCCGTGTTTGGGGACAGGTGTCTGTGGAGGGTAGCATGGCCTTGGTGTTCCACTCCTACCCCCAGTCAGAAACACACTCTCAGACCGAGAACTTGCCAAGGAAATATAGACCTTCCCCCGAGGAGGGCTCAAGAATTAGACCCTTCTTAGCATTTAATCAGATACGGTCAGAGTCAGGGCGTGGGATGGGCACCAAGCTGGGCATCAGGACAACCTGGGTTCTGTCCAGCCTCAGTCCCGCCACTGACTTTCTGGGTATTTCAGGTATTTCTCTACACCTTAATTTCTTCATCCATAAAATGGAGGTTAGAAACTTGGGTACTAGGTCGTGATTCCCAACCTAGGATCCCCAGAGAATTCCAAAGGGGAAAAGATATTTAAAATGGAGAACTCTGGTGGATACCACTAAGTAAGCAAATTTAGCAGCACCCATCATGGAACAAACTGGCCTTATGAGCCTCCTGATATAACGCAATGAGAATCTCATCTATGTGATATTCTTGCCCCCAAAATTGTTTAATCTAAATCTAACCATGAGGAGACAATCAGACAGATCCAAATTACTCAATATTCTATAAACAACTGGCAGTGACTCCTTAAAAATGTCACTGTCATATAAGAAAGAAAAGGCAGAGGATAACTAATCACCTGATGTGTGACCCTTGTTAAGATCCCAGGTTAAAGAGGACATTATTGGGACATTTGGAGAGAATTAATATATGGAGTCTCTATTAGATAATATTATCACGTCAATTTAACTTTATTGACTGTAATAATAGTTGTGGAGGAGAATGTCCTTGTTCTTCTGAGATAACAGCTGATCTATTCAGAGGTAAATTGTCATCATGCCTGCAGTTTACTGCCCGAAAGAGAGAGAGAGAGAAAGCAAATGCGGCAAAACGCTAATGATTGATGAATCCAGGTGAAAGGTTTAGAGGTGCTTGTTGTATTCATCTTCCAACTTTTCTGTGGGTCGAAACTTTCCAAAATTAAAAAGTTGGGAGGGGAAATGGCTTAATAGAAATTGTATCCATAATATGGCTTCTTTGAGTTAATCACTAAGAAGCAGAGCAAACATTTATTGAGTTTTTACCATGCGTCGGACACTGTCAAGAGCTTTATGTGAATTATTTCACTTAATCCTCACATCCGTTTTAGGAGGTGGGACTATTAATACAGAAGAGGATCCTCGGGCACAGAGGGGTGAAGTAACTTGTTCAAGGTCACACAGCTAGGAAGCAGCTGAGCAGGGATATGAGCCCAGGCTACTGTGGCTCCAGGCTTATTCCCTTAACTTATCCTAGATCAAGTCTCTCAAAACATGGATTCTCTGGGGTGAAAATAATAGAGTTCTGGGGGAAGAAAAAAAGATCAGTGGTTGCCAGGGGTTAGTGGAGAGGGAGGAATGAATAGTCGGGGCACAGATGATTTTTATGGCAGTGAAAATATCCTGTATGGTACTATAATGGTAGACATATGTCATTATACATTTGTCAAAACCCATAGAATGTGCAACACCAAGAATGAACCACAGCGTAAACTCTGGACTTTGGGTGATTAACATGTGTCAATGTAGATGCATCGATTATAACAAATGTACTAATCTGGTGGGGGATGTTGATAGTGGAGGAGGCTGTACTCCCTTGCACTAATGGGCCAGGGAGTATATGGGAATTCTCTGAACTTTCTGTTCAATTTTGCTGTGAACCTAAAACAGTTCTAAGAAATAAAGTCTACTTAAAAAACACAACTACATTTCCCAGGCCTCCTAGATTAGGAGATCTGAAGATGTAATTCAGGTTCTACCACATGACTCATATGAGATTTGAAAGTGAAAGTAGGGTGGAGGCCAAACTTCTTACTACTTCTCCTCCTTGTGCTGGCAAGCCTGGTTTTACTTCAACAATGTCAGCAAAACTCAAGGGTCCAATCGCTGGCTTGGTTGGGGTTGAGAGGCAAGATGTGGGCACCCAGTCTGCCTGGATCATGTCAGACACATGATCTGGAGCTGGTGAATGGCTTCAAGAGTGGCTTCATGATCTTGGTGAATGTGTCATTGGTGGTGCTTTCTGATTGCAGAAGAGGCAGCAGCTCTTGGTGGCCCAATTCTGCAGTGTGACTTTGGGGTGACCCCTGAAATCTCAGCCCAGAGCCTGTTTCTTCAACCTTCTCAGTGATTCTGCAAGCCATGTAATACCTGGTCATAGACGCCCTCCTCTTTAAACTAGCTAGAGTGTTTCTCTTCTCCTCACTTGAATCCCAACTGATACAACTAACACAGGGCTTGATGTGTTGAGTTCTGGATAAATACTTTAGTCAATTGAAAAGTGTGTAGTTGCTACCCATTCTTTTCCAGGTGCCTTACTAAGAGCTCAGGGTCACACAGAGGGTCCTTGCCCTCAAAGAGTTTGCTGCCCAGCAGAGATGCCCAGGAAAAGAGCAGGAATTCACAAAAGGGGAAAAGTATCAATAGCTTGTGGACATCTGTTATTTTGCCATCAGCATCCACTCACCTGTATCCTAGTAAGCATACCTCAATTTCTCTCTAGAGGAGAATAAAGCCCACCCCTCTCACCTCTGGAGGTGCAGGTGATTTAGGTCTAAGCTAATCCATGGACTTCAGCCCTCTGGACGTATTGACTAGTTCAGGAATGGGCGTCGGGCTCATGTCAGAGCCATCATAGACAATGTGTCCCAACTCCAAGACTAAGTTTGAGCCACGGAGAAATAAGACTCACTCTTTCCACTATGCCTGAAACGTGTAGGAATATAAGAACTGGAATTGCTGTGCCTTTTTGCTACCATGTGGAGCCTGAAACTTCAGCCTTCGTAAAAGAAGGCAAAGCCAAGATTTAGAAAGAGGGAAAATACAGATGACATTAGTTGAGCTCTGAATCCAACCTTGCCTAAAATAAGATTACCTGGGCTTTTGGGTTACTTGGGCCAAAAACTTTCATCTTTTTCTTGAGCCTGTTTGGAATGGAAGTTTCTATCACTTGCAACCAAAAGTGTCCTCACTGATTCAGAAGGTGTCCTGGAGGAGATGGAAGGAATAAGACCCTGAATGACCAGTGGAATCCGGAAAGGAGAAGAAGTGGGAGGACATTCCAGGCAGAGAAACACTCCATGGAAACCTGTGGACCAGAGTTCCCGTTAGTACTTGAAGACCTGGCATCAAATCCTGGCTCTACAACCTGATGGCTTCTAACTCTTACCCTGTCCCTGAGGCACGATGGCCTCTAGAATCAAATGAGTTTATTGGCATCAACCTCCCAGGGCTGTGGAGATGAAGATAATGCATGCCATGTTAGATGGTACCTGGCGCATAGTCGGCTCTCAACACATGATGGCTGAATGTACAAGCTGATCATTTCTATTGGAGAAGAGAATGGAATAGGAAAGTAATATGTGATAAGGTGCGGAAGGATGGGAAAGTTCATCTATTGACCCCTACCAGGAGCTTTGTACCTCTTATCTCCAGTCCCCGCAACTACCCTGTAGGACATTGCCATTCTGTTTCCAGATAAGAAAATGGAGGCTCAGAGCAGTGAAGTAACTTGTCCAAAGTCACAGCTGACAAGCAACAGGAGCCACAATCCAAACCCACGTCTAATTGAGTCCACACCCACGCCTTTCCCACCATAATGACTGCTCCCTATGGGCAGAGGCTGAGACCCCGGGGGCCTCTACTGCTGGCCAAACAGAACGGCCTTTCCCTTGTAAGTAAGAGCTAGCTGCCTGTGGCAAATATGGAAGGGAATGTTTCCATCCAATACTAGTCGATTAATAGGCATAAAAGTCCAGGCAAGGCAGAGAGAAGACAGTTCAACCAGCCAGCTCTTGGAGATTGAGTCCAGCAGACAGACCCTGACAGTGGGAGAGGGGCGGTGTAATGCCTCCCTGCGAAGTGCGCAGAGGGCACCAGGATCCAGGGAGTGGCTGGTCTGAGCTTCCCAGGGAGGCCAGAAGAGGCCTGGGTCCCTGTGACCAGCGGCATTCTGGGAAACATGCACTCCTCACAGAGGGCCCTGCTGTTTGAGCTCTGGGAGGAGGCCGGGAGGAAGTGCAGATTGGGGCCTAGGCACACTCCCCTAGTGCTGAAGAGGAAGATTTGCATCTGTGCTGTGGGAGGGGGTTGTTTGTGGAGGAGATGGGTGTGTTTGTTGTTTGTGTCTGCTTTTCCTTTTTCCTTTAGCCTCTCTCTTCCCCATCAATAACTGGTAGAACTTGCAGTGCTGATG
Source organism: Diceros bicornis minor (assembly GCF_020826845.1). Lineage (NCBI taxonomy): Eukaryota > Metazoa > Chordata > Mammalia > Perissodactyla > Rhinocerotidae > Diceros > Diceros bicornis. The sequence goes on from NC_080745.1 coordinate 74,218,567, forward strand.
CAGGCTGGGTCCCTGCCTCTGACTCAGTGGGAGCGAAGGGGAATGTCCCAGAAAAGTGCCCACACCCCTGGCTGGCAGCCTTGCCCCCAGGGTCTCTGTGTCCACCAACTTCCACTGCGCACACATGCGGCTTCTTCCTCTTTAAACTTTTCTTTATGATGTGAATGCCTCTGGGCACAAATGTACAGCTCCCTCGGGCCTGTTGCATCAGGATAAGGAGAGTTAACAGGGCCTGACCTGTGGGCAGCATGTCAGCCTTTCCCCATTTCATCTGCCGAGGCTCACCTGATTGTCACATCAACTCTTGAGGTCAACGGCATCACTCCCATTTTACAGAGGAATAAACTGAAGCCAAGAAAGGGAGAGGGACTTACAGCTAACAAGTGGTCTGGCAATGCCCAGAATCCAAATCTTTTGACTCCCAGTCTGAAGTTCTTTTTGTTATAGCCAGCAAAGGTGCCCATACCAGCGGTGCTGCCCTTCTCTCCAATGTGGGATCTCAGTGGACTTGCCCCCAGTCATCTCTGGCAGCTCCTTAGTGTCACACAGGTGCCCACAGCCAATCTGCTGACTTTTCCTCTGCTCCACCTTCTTGCTGATGTCTGCTGTGTACTGGGCAACTGAGTCAGGGACCTTGCCTCTCTCACTGCCTGGGGGGCTCCATGAGGTCTCTTCTTCTCTACTCAGGCTGTGACCCCTGGTGCTGGCCTTGGTGGCAGGTCCTCAGTCCTCACCACTGCACAACAGTTCTGTGCTCTGAGCCAAAATGGACAGAAGACTCCTCCCTCTAACTTGTGCCCCAGTTTGCAACCCAGGCCCCAAAGAAGCCTCTCACCTTTTCCCTGCAGTCCTCTCTCTAAAGGGAGTGAGGGGGTCAATGTTTCTTGACAGCCTGTTCCCATTCACTCACTTGCAGTAACAGCCTCAACTCAGTTTGTATGATTCCAGTGAAACTGCCCCCATCACCATCATGACCAAGCTGCCTGTATACATCCCTGTCCCACACACCCAGATCCAGAATGGAGATTGTGACACTCCCCCCCATAAGTATACTCCATCCCCCTGGCCACAGTCATTGGTTAAGGGATGGGTATGTGACCAAAGTCAGGCCAATCAGAGCCAACAAAACTCAGCTCCAGAACTTGGAGCTATCAGAGAAGCAGACTGATTCTTTGCCCTGGCGAGAGTCATACTGAGCAATGGGCTCGCTCTGCTGGCCATGATCTCAGCCAATTAATCACAACGAGTTAGACATCCAGAAATGAAGTTTAACTAGATTAGCTGGCAAATCAGAAGACAGGTGACTAATGTCTCAAAGACCCATCTTCAAAGATTACAGAATCTTGAGGCAGTTATATAGGGAAAATGGGCAATAAGGATGGGGTCCATGGATGTTGGTCTCCAGGCATCACATTGTTCCATTCTTCTGTCAGCTGTGATGGATACCTTGCAGGTGTGTTTCCCACCTGTAGTCAGCCTGTTCCTGGAGAGAAACTCATAGAACAAAGTTTTTAATTGATCAAGCTATTGGGGAGTACGTACGTAAGTGGAGGCCATAAATCAGGAGAGCATGTGAATTTTTTGGAGTACGTGCAGCGCAGCGAGTAGTCACAAGGAGGAGGGGCTGGGGCCATTTAGTGGAACAAGATGGCATCACTTATGTTCACTTACAAGAGGGCGTGAGGCTTGGAGTTCTGCAGCCATCTTGCCCCTATGGGGTGGAACCCACCTGTGCTAGAGCTGTTACCTGGAGAAGAGCTGAGCCAAAAGACAACAGGGAGTACCAGGTCTTGGTGACACTGTTTAGAGTCCCTGATCAAGCCTTGTCTGTAGCCAATCACACCCCTTGGACTTCAGTTCCAAGCCCAATACAGTATCCACCCTTACCTGTGAGGGGTAGTTCCAAATCCCCCCGTGGATGCCTGAAGCAACGGACAGTACTGAACTCTATATATATTATGTTTTTTCCTATATAAACACACCTACGATAAAGTTTAATTTATAAATTAGGCACAGTAAGAAATTAACAACAATTACTTCTCCTTGGTATGTATGAATTGCCAACATCACTACACTTGCTCTTTGGGGCCATTATTAAGTAAAATAAGGGTTCCTTGAACACAAGCACTGCGATATCGCAACAGTCAATCTGATAACGGAGATGGCTACTAAGTGACTAACAGGCAGGTAATAGATACAGCGTGGAGATGCTGGACAAAGGGATGATTCACATCCCAGGTGGCATGGAGCAGGACTGAGTGAGATTTCATCACACTACTCAGAATGGTGCACAATTTAAAACTTATGAATCATTTGTTTCTGGAATTTTCCGTTTAATATTTTTGGGCCATAGTTGACCATGGGTAACTGAAATTGTGGAAAGCAAAATCATGGATAAGAGGGGAGTATTGTACATTCTGCTTTTGCATTAAGCAAAAAATTGGATTCTCTTTCACTTGCAACCAAAATTCTAGTGATACAGAAGGTCAGATTTGGGCTCCTTGCTTCTCTCCCTGCTCCACTCTTACTGTTTTGCCAAACTTCCTCCTCAGAGGCCTGCCTACCCCATGCAAATTAACTCATACAAATAGACAGCCAGGGCCACGCACCTCTAGCCCATGAGTGCCTTGGCACTGTTTGGAACCATTTGTGCTGTATGGAAAAAGCTGTCCCGGATACAGCCCCTGCGTGGCTAAGTGAGGTTGAGGTGGGCAGGGAGTAGAGAGAGGGTAAGAGGGAACAAAGCCCTGGCAAACACTGATCCTGCCTGAGTGGTTCCGGAGTCCCAGGTCAGCCCTGTCTCCCGAGGGATGGTGCCCACAGCCCAACTGAGCCCAGGGCTCAGGAAAGGCTTCCTGCCTGACATGGCCTTTGTGGCCTCCTGTTACCACTTTCAGTTGGAAGGATGGGTCAGAAGAAAGAAGAGACCACTGATGGAGTCGTCGTTTTTTTAAACTGGCCCCTTCTCAGGATGATTTATCCCCAAGCCAAGAGGCCTTAGAGAGTCCTCATTTCTCACTGCACCCTCTGGCCTGGCTTCCTCCCAGCCACACCCCCAAACAAGTCCTCTCCTTCTTAGAGCAAGAGCCTGAGAATGAGTCAGCACCTCATTCTCTTCATTCCATCCTCCCTGGTCAGGCCTCACCCCTTCTCTCTGCCAGCCCCTCCTCTGGGCAGCCATCTGTCTTGTGTACTTCCAGACTATGTCCACAGAGCTGCTCAGAGCATCCTCAAGAGTGAGCAGAGTGGGCAGGGCTGACCTCTCAGCTCCTGGGGTCTCTTGAGAGAGCTGGGGCCTCTGGGGATGGGCCACAGCGACTGGGGTCTGTCCCAGCCTCTAAAGAAGGACATTCTCTGAGGTCTCTCCCAACAGGCCCTGTCTTCCTCCGGTGTCAAGTTCATTTCTGTGTCTGTCCCAAAGCAGAGGAATAAAAACTCCTTTAGAGAGTGCCTGCTGTGTCCCAGGCCCTGCTGTGAACTTTGAGTTCTCACAATGACAGATGCCAACGTGGTGAGCACTAACCACACTTTGGAACCAGGAAATGAGGCTCCCGGTGGCAGAGCTCACACCTGTGCTGTCAGCACACCACCGCTGATTGCTGGGCCCCACGCTGCGTTGCTCCCCACAGGCTGCTGCTGGGCCAGCTCCGTTCTCTCTCTGCACTCACCTCCAACAAGCTTCTCTTGGCCCCGAGGCCGGCAGGCCCCAAGCCAAGAGTGGATTCTTTCATACTCTCTGGCCTAAATCAAGCTGCATCAGGAGCGACCGGCTGTGGCCTTCCTGCCTTATTTGGAATAAGAGTAGGAAACCAGACAAGAAGTCATCTACGCACCAACACGCCTCTTCTTATGGCCACGCCACTGATGCCGTCATTCTCCAGAGTGTAGAGAATCTCTGCCCCAGAGGTCCCTGAGCGGGGACGTCAGAGAAAGAGAATAAAACACAGGGGCTGCCTTGTACAGCCCTGCAGGAGGGCAAATGTTTGTGGGTGGTAGTCATTTTCTCCCAGCAGTTAGAGGAATGCTCTACTTTAAAACAAATAAAAGTTAAAGGGGACTTGGAAGCCACAGGGAGCCCCTGGGAGAGTTATCTGAGAGGGGGGATCTGTGAGGAGGGGGTCCGTTCAATCAGGGGCAAATCTCTGAGCAAGGGTTTACCTCAGGCCAGTTCTAGGCCTGTCTCCACAGTATTAAATCACTAAAAGGAAGGTTCAATAAGCACCAGGTAACCCTGGTGTCTCAAAAGAGATGAAGAAAAGCAGTCTGGAACCTTGTGGAATCTTCTAGAATCAGTTCTCAGCCCTGGCTACATATTAGAATCACCTGAGGAGCTTTTCAAACTATTGATTCCTGAACTCAACCCAGACCATTGAGTCATAATCTCCGGGTGGGGGCTGGGCAGCTATCTTTTTTAATCTCCTCAAGTGACTCTATTGAACTTTGTTTTTCAAATTTCCCTTATGCTAAAAGTCTCCTGAGGGGCACATTAAAAAAAAAGATGATACAAAAACAGACACACAGATCAATGGAACAGAATTGAAAGCCCAGAAATAAAACCACACATATACGGACAGCTAATTTTTAACAAGGGTGCTAAGAACATACAATGGAGAAAGGAAAGTCTCTTCAATAAATGGTGTTGGGAAAACTGGACAGCCACATGCAAAAGAATGAAAGTGGACCATCTGCTATCGCCATTCACAAAAATTAACTCAAAATGGATCAAAGACCTGAAGGTGAGACCTGAAACTATAAAACTCATAGAAGAAAATATAGGCAACACACTATTTGACATTGGTTATAAAGGAATCTTTTCAGATGACATGCCTACCCAGACTAGGGAAACTAAAGAAAAAATAAACAAGTGGGACTTTATCAGATTAAAGAGCTTCTATAAGACAAACGAAACCAGAATCAAGATGAACAGACAACCCACCAGCTGGGAGAGAATATTTGCAAAACATACATCTGACAAGGGGTTGATCTCCATAATATATAAAGAACTCACACAACTGAACAACAAAAAAACAAACAACCCAATCAAAAAATGGGCAGAGGAAATGAACAGACACTTCTCCAAAGAAGATATACAGATGGCCAATAGACACATGAAAAGATGTTCAACATCACTAATCATCAGGGAAATGCAAATCAAAACAACACTAAGATACCACCTCACGCCCATTAGAATGGCTATAATCACCAGGACAAAAAACAACAAGTGTTGGAGAGGATGTGGAGAAACAGGAACCCTCATACACAGCTGGTGGGACTGCAAACTGGTGCAGCCTCTATGGAAAACGGTATGGAGATTCCTCAAAGACTTAAAAATAGAGATGCCCTATGACCCAGCCATCCCATTAGTGGGAATCTATCCAGCGAACCTGAAATCAACAATCCAAAGAGGCTTATGCACCGCTATGTTCATGGCAGCGTTATTCACCATAGCCAAGAAGTGGAAGCAACCTAAGTGTCCCTTGACTGAAGATTGGATTAAGAAAATGTGGTATATATATATATACAATGGAATACTACTCAGCCATAAAAAAAGACAAAATAGTCCCATTTGCAACAACATGGATGGGCCTGGAGCGTATTATGTTAAGTGAAATAAGCCAGAAAGAGAAAGACAAACACTGTATGATCTCACTCATATGTGGAATATAAACCAACACATGGACAGAGAAAACTGTACTGTGCTTACCAGGGGCAGTGGGGGTGGGGGGTGGGCACAAGGGGTGAAGGGAGACATATATATGGTGATGGACAAACAAAAATGCACAACCCAAAATTTCACAATGTTAAAAACCATTAAAACATCAATTAAAAAAAAAAAAAAAAAGATGATGATCTAGCCCCCAACCAGTCACACCCACCAAATCAGAATGTCCAGGGATGCCTCTTCAAAACCAGAATCTCTGGGGAATGAGGCCCAGGAATTTGCATTTCTCCCAGGGTCACCTGGGAGCCAGGGGGCTTATGTTGACTGAAGCTGGAAAACCATGGTTCCAGCGCAGACCCTTCAGGAACCCAGCCTCACTCAGCCCACCTCTCTCCCATCCTCAGCGCTCTACAGAGGCTTCCCTGCCTGGTGGGCTTCCCTGTGACTAAACATAGCACCCATTTTCTTCATAGTACTGACCACTCTTTGTGGTTGTATATTTATTTCTGTGTTTGTTTCATAACAGTCTCCCCACTGGACTGTAAACTCCATGAGAGCAAGAACCAGGTCCATTTGGTTCTGTGCCATATAGTGGTTAACAGTGTGGTCTCCGAAGCTTGGGCTGCCTGGCCTCAAATCCCAGCTCCCCTACTCACTTGTCTTTTGATCTTAGTCAAATTGCTTCTCTTTCTCATGCCTCAGTGTTCTCATCTGTAAAATGGAAATTAGAGTAATGACACCTGCCTCACATGGTTGATGTGGGGAATAAACAAGATTATATATGTAAAACATTTAACATAGTTCCTGGCACATAGGAAGTGGTCAATAAATATTAATTATATCAATTATCTTTTACTTCATAACAAACTACCTCAAAACTTGGTAGCTTAAAACTACAACCATTTAGGGGCCAGCCGGATGGCATAGTAGTTAAGTTCACGCACTCCGCTGCAGTGGCCTGGGGTTCGTGGGTTTGGACCTATGCACTGCTCATCAAGCCATGCTGTGGCAGGCGTCCCATATACAAAATAGAGGAAGATGGGCACAGATGTTAGCTCAGGGCTAATCTTCCTCAGCAAAAAGAGGAAGATCGGCAACAGATGTTAGCTCCGGGCCGCTCTTCCTCACCAAAGAAAAAACACCTGCAACCATTTAATGGCTCACAATACTCTGAGTTGACAATGTGAACAAGGCTTAGCTGGGACAGCTTGTCTCTGCTCCAAGTAATTGTGGCTGGGCTCACTCTAGCACTTGCGGTCAGTTGGCTGGGGGTTGGAGGCTGGGGGCTCCACATAGCCCAACTCGCATGACTGGCAGTTGGCTGAGGCTGTAGGCGAGGGCGCCTCTGTTCTCCTACATGTGGCGTCTCCCGTTGGCTAGCTCAGGCTTCCTCACGTGGCAGCTGGGTTCCAAGACGGTGAGAGGGCAAGTCACATGCCACTTTCGTGGCATTTTGTTAGTCAAAGCAAGTTACAAGTTCAGCCCAGTGTCAAGGGATGGAGAAATAGTGCCAGTTTTTGATGGGGGAGGTGCAAAGACTTCCCGGGCATTTTTAACCCTCCATAGTTGTTATATTCCTGTATCCAGCATGGTATGCTGGTGGTCTAGTGGATAGGATTCCCCGCTCTCACCACCACGGCCTGGGTTCGTTTCCAGTCAGAGAACCATACCACCCGTCTAGCTGTTGTCATACTGTGGCAGCTGCATGTTGCTGTGATGCTAAAAGCTGCATCAACAGTATTTCAAATACCAGCAGGGTCACCCGTGGTGGACAGGTTTCAGCGGAGCTTCCAGACTAAGAAAGACTAGGAAGAAGGATCTGGCTACTCACTGCCGAAAAAATTGGCTATGAAAACCCTATGAATAGGGCCAGCCCCGTGGCTTAGCAGTTAAGTGCGCACGCTCCACTCCTGACGGCCCGGGTTCGGATCCCGGGCGCGCACTGACACACCGCTTCTCCGGCCATGCTGAGGCCGTGTCCCACATACAGCAACTAGAAGGATGTGCAACTATGACATACAACTATCTACTGGGGCTTTGTGGGGGGGTGGGGGGAAAGGAGGAGGATTGGCAATAGGTGTTAGCTCAGAGCCGGTCTTCCTCAGCAAAAAGAGGAGGATTAGCATGGATGTTAGCTCAGGGCTGATCTTCCTCACAAAAATAAATAAATAAATAAATAAAAATAAGAAATATAAAAAAAACTATGAATAGCAGTGGAGCATTGTCTGATATAGCACCGGAAGGCAAGAGGATGGCACAAAAAGACTGGGCAGGGTTCTGCTCTGCTGTCCACAGGATTGCTAGGAGTCAGAATCCACTTGAGGGTACTAACAACAAAGCATGGTAGGCACAGGTGCCTGGCCCAGTATGCTTTTTTTTTTTTTTTTTTTTTTGTGAGGAAGATCAGCCCTGAGCTAACATCCATGCCAATTCTCCTCTTTTTGCTGAGGAGGACCGGCTCTGAGCTAACATCTATTGCCAATCCTCCTCCTTTTTGTCCCTTTTTCTCCCCAAAGCCCCAGCAGATAGTTGTACGTCATAGTTGCACATCCTTCTAGTTGCTGCATGTGGGACGCGGCTTCAGCGTGGCCGGACAAGCAGTGCGTCAGTGCGTGCCCGGGATCCGAACCCAGGCCGCCAGTAGTGAAGCGTGGGCACTTAAACGCTAAGCCATGGGGCCGGCCCCCTCAGTATACATTTAATACATATTTGTTGAAGAAATAAATAGACAAACAGAAGAAAAACTGGAGACCAGAAAGGAAAATGGACTTGCTTAAGGTTACACAGCAAGTGAGTGGCAGAGCCAGGCCTGGAAACAGGTCTCTGGGGCCCAGTCCTGCCTCTTCCCATTACACCAATCTGTTCAGACAGCCGCCTGAGGTGGGGCTGAACTCTCTAAATAATTGCCTCACTCCTCAGCCTCCGTTGAGCCTCTGGAGATGTACCTAGAAGGCCAGGACTGTACTTGCTACCTGAAGAGTCTGGGATAGGGAGAAGGGAGCACTTTTCATCTCCCGGGGCATAGAGTATCAGCAGCCTGCCTCCAGTCCCAGTGTGTGTGGGCAGGACAAGGGTGGGAGTCAGAGACAAAGGCAGACCCCAGTGTAGACGCTGTGTGGCCTGCTTATCTTCCCACCAACCGCGTACGTGCACATGCGCACACACACAGGGACACATACACCCCTTCTCTCTCACCTCTCTCTTTAAGGCCTGGAAGAACGCTACCTCGAGTTTGGGCAGGTGGACTTGTGGCTCTGATTGGGCCTGGACCAGCAATTTCACAGCTTTTGAACCGTGAGTTTGGGCGAGGGGAGCAGGGAGAAAGTCAGCTTGCCCCTTGAAGGGTTGCAAAACGTATACCATCTTTTCGTGCCTGTCCGTCAGCCCCTTCCTGTTGTCCTGGCACCTGGGGGAAACCAGGGCCGCCGGGCACCACGTTTCCTGCATGCAAGAGCTTTCCTTGGGCTTGCTGAGTCACCTACCTGCTGCGGGGAAGGTGCCTATTTTTAGCCTGAGGTAAATAAGCTCTGCAATCACCCAGACCACGTTCCCTTGCATCTTTTTGTCACAGCTGGGGTGACTGGATGGGGACCACGTCACAGGGGGCCCCCCAACCAGGGTACTTCCATCTCCTTCTCCTCCTTCCTCCGAGAAGCCTCACTGCATGGCAGTCACTCACATAACCCAGGATAGTGTGGCAGAGTGGCAGTGGGTGGCACACCAAGGTGGGGGCAATGGGAATGGCCCACAAGTTAGGGAGGAATATTTTATCACTGACATTGTTTAGAATTGCTGGCACATCACTTTTAGTCAGTTTTATCATTGTTTTTAGTTTTTCTATAGACAATACGCCCCCTTCTTTTGCCTGGGTGGACCACTCCCATGACCCCCACCCTTGGGATACCACTGCTGGGAAGCTAAGACTTGGGGGCCCTGGAGCCCAGCAGACTGAGGAAGCCAGGCTCCACCTCTTACAATCTGTCTGACTCGAGCAAGACCCTTCACCACTCTGACACCTGACCTTTCCCAGGTCACCCAGCCCGGCGGTTGATCACAGGGTTTCAGAGCAGGAAGGGCACCTAGTCATCAAGTCCAGACCCCCGGTTTATTGGTGGGGGAATGGAAGCGGAGGAAGGGGTGGGGGCTTGCCTGTGCCAGGTGCCAAAGACCCCTCTACGACATCTTTCGGCCAGCACCAGCTCATGGATAAAAGCCAGTAAAACGCAGGTGCTGAGGAGAAGGCCTCTGCTGGTCAGAACTGTCTGCACCTCAGCCCAGCATCCTAGTACCTGGAACCCAGTGCAAAGCAGTGAAGTATTTCTCCCAGGATCCCCTGCATCACAATCACCAAATCACTCGGGTGCTGATCGAAAGTGCAGATGCCCAGGCTCCCCTTGGATGGGGGTTGACTCCTGGCACTGCTGCTCACTAGCCGCAAGACTTGGGGGGTATCAAACTGTCTTTGCCTCAGTTTCCTCCCCTGTAAAATGAGGCTAAACCTCCTTGTGTGGATGTGAGGAACAGCACGTTCACGTGGGGGAGGTGGCAGCACGGTGCCTGGCACATCAGAACCGTGCAGCACAGGGTTGGAGTTATCAGGATGTGTTTCTGATCCCAGGCCTATGTGCCCAGATGGTGGTCCAGGCAGCTCCTGGGAGGCTCAGCTCCCTCTGCCGGGGCACTGATCTCTTCCGGATCAGTCTGCAGCTGTCCCTGCTAGTGACTTCCAGAACTGACTCTGCAACTCTCTGCCCATCAGGGGCACTGTCCAGACTAGGACTCAGATCTCAAGGTGTCCACAGTTGGCTGAGGAACCCCCACTGCCATCTCCCAATACAGCACTGAACACAGACGTCACCCAGCGGAGAAGCACTGGTCCTATCCCTTCTCCTTGTCTCTGCCCCTGGTAACTGAGCCCAATGCCTATCAGACATTTTTAGAAGCGGAACCCTTTTTCCAAACAAAATTTGACAGGGCACGGGGCCCCAGTGCATACAATGAATAAAAGCTGCACTCCATTCCTTTAAATTCACTTTCTAAGTTCAAATGGCCATCATGTTTCTGTGTTACTTATAAAACCAGTGGGCAGAGGCCGGCCCCCGTGGCATAGCGGTTAAGTGCGCGTGCTCCGCTGCTGGCGGCCTGGGTTCGGATCCCAGGCGCGCCCCGTCGCACTGCTTTTCAGGCCATGCTGTGGCAGCGTCCCACATAAAGTGGAGGAAAATCTGCCCGGATGTTAGCTCAGGGCAGATCTTCCTCAGCAAAAAGAGGAGGATTGGCATGGATGTTAGCTCAGGGCTGATCTTCCTCACGCGTGCACACAAAAAAACCAATGGGAATGCAGGTGGGCTCCAATGTGTGAAAATCACGTATTTCTTCTAAATGTGCATGTTGATGCTTATTACAAATTTTCACGCAGTTTAAAATGTATTTTGAAAATTATATTTGAATTGAGCATTGGCAAAAACCATAAAGCTCCCCTGAAAAATGCCAGGATTTTTATCGTGGTTTGCAATCCCTGGAGAATTCCAAAGGCCTTTGATTGGATAAAGAGACTGAGGCCCAAGTGGCAAAATGGACTTACCCTGTAAGTGGCCACAACACTGAGAACCTTGGCCCGCTGAATCCCAGGCTAGTGCTCCTTGTTCCCGTCCACACTCCCATCCTGACCAGTGAGTGGACTGCTCACAGTGTTGGGGGGCCAGCACAGATGGCTCTAGCCATTGGCTGAATTGGTCTTAAGTGGCAAAGATTGTCTATGGCTCTCAGTGTCTGTGGCTGATAGGCAAGTGGTGGGGAGAAAGCCAGGCCCCAAGGCCTGGGGTAGGAAGGTAGTAGGTGTGTCCATTTGGGAGCAAGGAGGGATGATGCTGGAAAGGTTTGGATTGCCTCACCTTTCGTGGCTAAGCTCTTGGTCTAGCCAAATTCTCACTCTGCAAACAATATCTGAATTTTTCAATGCTTTGAGATCCTCAGATAAAAGGCTGCAAAGAAATGCAAATTTTTATTATTATTGATGACAATTTCCTCCCTGGCTTGCAGCCTGCTGGGCTGTGTCCAGTCTGGTCCCTGCCCCCTGAGAGAGGACCCCTGTGCAGAAGAAGATAAATGATGCCCGGGGGCCCTTGCCTCAGGCCAAGCCTAGGGCGTCCTAACCAGAGGAGAAGCCAGGTCTTTCCCACCACACATGGCACGTGGGACACTGCTTCTTCCTGTGGGAGAGCAGCTGCCAAGGTGCCAAGTCACTGCCTTGTAGTCAGCTGATGCTCCCCACCCTGAGAAAGGTGCCCCACAAGGGTGTGGCAAAGCACCCGTGCAAACAAGCCTGTGGTGACCTGCCTGCTCCTGGGAGGAGTTATTTCCCACCTGGGACGGGGTGTGTGGCCATCAGGGGCGATCCCTCCCCAACTCTCAGCCTTAGCTCTCTGCTGGAGACCATCTCTTGGGCCTCAGTGCACAGGGCCTTGGTTGGAGTAGGGGTCCAGTTCCACCTGCAGGGATGAGTTGGGGGGGATCGTGTTTGTTCTCCATCCCCTCCTCCACCAAGGCCCATCAGAGGGGAGGTAGGAAGGAGGACAAAGTGCCCGTGGGCCCTCCCACTGACTTAATAGCTATGGGCTCCCTGACAATTACCTCAATCCTGTTTGTAAATTGCCTGTTTTCTTTTCCAAAGGTACATACAAGCAATTTTTAAAAGCTGAATAGAAATGACACTCATGCCTCCTCTGATCCCTTTCACCCAGTTACCCTTCCCTGAAGCAACTGCTGCTGCCAGTTTGGGGGAATCCTTCCAAAGATATTCTATGCATATACAAGTACATATATATGTATATGCAAGTCTATCCTTTTATTTTTTATGTAAATGTGAACAAACTACATATATTTTTCTGGAAATTTTATCTTAATTTTCATTTAATGACGTATTTTGGAAATTGGTCCATATTGGCAGCTGGGGTCTATGTCCTTCTCTCTAATGGCTGTGGGCAACCCTAGACCTACCATGAACTATTTAACCAGGTCCCTACTGATAGACATCTAATGAGTCTCCAGTCTTTTGCTCCTTGGATGAATACTCTTGTGAATGTGTCCATTTTAACTCTGTTCCTCCCGCATTTCTGGGGTGCCCCCGTGCCCCTAGGACACTGGGGAGGAGGCTGCAGGGTATCACGGTGCAGGAGAGAATGCCTGGCTCTCAAGCAGGGAAGGCAGCGACCTTCAGGGAGGCCTCAGGTGAACAAGGGGACAGAAGGGCTTTAAAGAGGAAGTGGGCGGGATGGAGGAAGAAGACTCTTTTTTGAAATTATTTGCACAAGTTCTTTCCTGATTATAAAGCAAAATGTACTCATTATAGGACGTTTGGAAAACACTGAACAGACGTGAAAATAAAAGTCACCTGGCGTCCCACTCCTCCAGAGGTAACCACTACTGATGTTTAGTGCGCTTCCTGCCAGTCTATTTTCTAGATACAAAGGATTTCTGGTGGTCAAGGGGGCCGTGAAGGAAGGGCATGCAGGGCAGGTCCTCTCTGAGAGAGAGACCACTGCAGGGAGCATTAGACTCTTTCAGAAAACAGAGAGTCAGAAGCCGGAGGTAGGTGGGGCTCATCGCAGACTGGGACAGGGGCAGGGAGTGGGGGTCACATTGCAGGTGAGCCTGAGAAGGAAGAGCTTGTCCCTAGATCAGTGGGCACTGGGGAGCCACTGCAGGCATTTGAGCACAGGACTGGTACTATCAGCCTGGCAAGAGCTCTGAGGAGTCTGGTTTTGTGATTTTGGAGGGACGTCTAAGAAAAAAATCTCATCAGGCCTGTGGAAGAACAAGTATGGAGTTCCAGAGGGAAGCGACCTCTGAAAATATTAACTTGGGAGTCGTAAGAAGAGAGACGAGATCTGAGTGTGAATGACACAGTTAAGAGAAAGGTGTGGCTTTGCAGCTAAGAGCATAGACTTGGAAATAGTGTAAGACCTCAACTGAGTCCCAAAGACACCACTTACCAACTGTGTGGCATTGAGCGATTTACTTATCCTCAGCAGATGAAACTAATACACCCACATCATAGTTGGCATGAGGATTACAGAAGGTGACGCAGCTAAGAGCCTAGCATTGTGCCTGGTACACAGAAAGCACCCAATAATTGTTGAGAGACTACAGAATGAGAGCAGAGAAAGAGTTGAGGTTAAATCTGTGGCAGAGGGAGCTGGGAGAAACAGACTCCATTCAAGTTGCCAGAAAAGAGCAGTCTTCCGAACAGGAAGAGAGTGCCCCCCCACCACCACCACGGGCAAAGCAGGGCCTCCGTGTCTCAGGAGGAAGAGTTGATGACAGTGCCAAACACTGCCTGGGGCCCAGGAAGGGCTCAGAGCTTAGACAGTCCCTGGTGCGTGGCAACTTCAGAGCAGTTGCCATAGTGACTATGTGGATGGAAGGCAGAGGCTGAGATAAGGAAGGAGATAAGGAAGTCCAGGGGGTGAGTTTATAAGTCTTTCCAGAAGTTTGGCAGTGAAAGGGAAGAGGAGGGTCCTAGCTTAGGGGAAAGTTCGTAGGGAAGAGAGAAAGAGGTGTTTTGTTTTGTGTGGGTTGGAGGGCATGTTTACAGGCTGAGGAGAAGAAATCAATAGGAGTTCTGGAGGAAAGGAAGTGACAAGAGATGAACTCCCCCTCTCTAGACTTCGGTTTCTTCATTTTAAAAATCAGAGTGTGGATAAGGGATCTCTGAGTTCCTCCTGCCTTTTCAGTTTTTTGATCCATCCATCCATCCATCCATCCATCTATCCATCCATCCATCCATAGTCATCCTTTTAACACACCCTGTCTGTAGACCTCAACCCTGGGCTAAGTGGGGACGGGGAGACCGGGGAGGGGTGCAGGGAGGAGGTGGAGAGAAGTGGAAGCAAAGGGACCTGGAAACCCACACCTTTGAAGCCCTTTGAAATGACATTCTAGCACTAACCCAAACCCCTGCCCTCCATCCCTGGTGTGTCCCCCTGCAGCCATTGAGAATCTGCCCTTGTCTTATTATTCCACTGAATATCCACCATACCCAACGTTGTGCTGGGCCCACGTAAGCAGCTGGTGAATTAGTACTTATATTGTCGCTTTATTCAATAAGTGTTTATTGATCATCTACAATGTGCCAGACACTGGTAGGCAATAGTGAGTAAAAGAAATCCCTGCCCTCCTTGAACTGGTTGGGGAGCAAGACCGTCAAATAGTTACACAGAAATTTACAATTGCAGCTGCGTTGGGAGACAGCAGGGGGATCGGAAAAGGCCTCCCTGAAGAAGTAACTTGAGACCTGAAAGAACAGATGTTCACCAGGTGAATAACATTCCAGGTGGGGACACAGACAGGACAAGGCCTGTGCAAAGGCTGGAAGGTAGGGAGAGAGGGAGGGAAGGAGGAAGATGGAGAGAGAAGGAGGGAAGGAGAGAAGCCATGGGCCTGAAGGAAAGGCAATGTGGCTGGGAGAGAGGAGGCACTAGACCAGACAGAGAGGTAGGCAGGGCCTTGCAGACAAGGGAAGGAGGGTGTTCTTTATCTGAAAGCAGTAAGGAGCCACAAGAGTGGTTTGAGCAACGGAGTGACATGATAGGCTTTGGTTTCAAAGAAATCTCCTTGAAGAAGCAAGTTGCAGATGAGCATATGTAGTGTGAGCCTATCATACATACCATATATTGGGACCGGGGTGGGGGCTGGCTTTCACCCTCTACTTTAGACATGTGTGTAATATTTTTTAATAATGGGCCTGTTCTGCTTTTGTTAGAAGGAAAAAAAATACTGACGATTATAAAGCTATAGAACAGCTTGGAAGGGCAGGAGTGGATACCTCCAGGCTGCTGAGGGGCCCCTGCCAGCCCAGGATGGTGTAAATTGTACCCAAAGCAGACAGGTGGCCTGGGGTGGAGCTGGGCTTTAGAGCTGCTGTGAGCTGGTTTTGGTGTCCACTGGACCCTCCCTGTCCCCTCGGAGGGCTCTTCCAGGGTGTTTGGGCAAACTGGCCTATAGGGGGCTCTCTCTGCCTGGGTAGCCCACCCTTCCCAGGTGTGAGGGAAGGATGGAGGTGTGTAGGCAGGAGGATAGACTGCATTTCCTGACAATTTTTCTAAACAGCAGGAGCTGCCTCCCAGCTAGCCCCCCCTTCTCCCTCTGAGCTAGCTTGGGGAAAGGGGGCCTCTCCCTGAAGACTGTTGTTCTCAGTCCCCAGCAAGGGCGGGCCTGCAGGGAGTGTTTTGTTGACAGCGCCCGGCAACAAGGACTGCTGTTTTAGAGGCAGGTTGGAGTCCTGGCGAGGAAGGCCCTGCCCAAGGAGTCCCTGGCTTCCATGGAGCAGAGGGCGGCTGATGGAGCACAGGTGGGTGTTCCCTTAGCTCCGCCCCTTTTAGGCAGGCTCCTTGAGAGGGGACAGGCTGACCTGCTGGCCCAGGGAAGGGGAAGGAGGAAATGAGAGTTCTTCCCACCACTTGAATCCTCCAATGCTATGTGATCTTTAAGAAGTCCCCAGGGGTGCCTACTAAGGGGTGGGGAGGCCAGGGCCACCTGTGTTCAGATCCTGTTGGTGGTCAGGGGCAGTCAGGGTCCCTGAGAGTCTCCCTGGCTGTGTGTGAAAGGGTGTGTGGGGGAGACGAGGCCTCCGGCAGCCTGGCTGGAACACTTAGGTTTGGGCCCTCTTGGGAGCAGTGTCGGTGTCTTCAATGGAACCACACTCTGCAGGGGCCGGGACACCTGGAAGGGCTGTTGGTTACCTTGAGACCCCAGACCAAGAGCTGCAGTCCAGATATCAGACTCCAGAGGCTGAAGGAAGAGGGCGGACAGGGGAGGTTGAGGAGTCTGACAGATCTGGTTTCACACCCACATCTACCTTGGTTTCCTCACGACGGAAATGGGAAGGATGCTGCCTCCATTTCATGGCATGGCAGTGGGGACTGGATGGGGTAACCTGGTAAAGGGCCTGGCACATAGCTCCCCTCCGCCACCTCGGGGACCCATTTCCACCTCCACACTCCCACCCCACCTGCTGTGTGTCCAGAGACCCAGATTCTGACCCAGCGGCCAGGGGCAGGCCTTGGGTAGGCCACTTCCTCTCTGGGTTTCAGTTTCTTCATTTTATGAAACTAGGAGCTCTGTGGAGAGGCCAAAGGCAGGAAAAGTAGTCTTTTCTGATCTGCAAAGCAGTTTTGCAAGAGGTGGAGGCAAGATACGGGCTCAGGCAGTGGCTGAAGCGAGGACATGCTCCCTAAATTCCAGGTGGCTGAGCCCTTTTGTTTCCCAGGAGAACCAACAGCAAAGGAGGGTTATATGATTTCAGCCACACACAGGAGACGTTCCAGTTGCCTCAGCCTGGCCCAGATTAGACATTTTCTGGGAGAAGAGGTGGGTTGGTGGAGGGAGGTGGGGCAGGAGTTAGGGAACCTAAGAGGGTCATCTTCCAAGAGGCTAAGGGACTAGTGAGATCACCACTGAGTAACTCTTGAAGTGTTTTCATCTTCACTCTGTAGAAATCTACTTTCTAGGACCCTGCTCTACAGAATACTAGCACAAATACACAAAGATATACCCAAAAGCACCTTCATCACAAGACTGCTTGTCTTGGTAAAAATGGGAAGCAACCCCAAAAATCATACACAGCACTCTGCCAAGAGTATCTAGATCAACCTGGAAAGGTGTCCGTGCTACATTATTACGTGAAAAAGCAAGTAGCAGATTTGAATGTACAGTGTGATCTCATTTTATAGTATTATATATATATATATATATATGCCTTGTATTATATAACTGAATATAGTATATGAACCAATTCTATACACACAGAAAATAAAATCCTGTGGGAGTACACAGCAACCTGTGAACAGCAGTTACCTCTAGGGTGGAAAAAAATATTTTTAATTTTTCTTTTATGTACTTCTGTACTGCACTGTTAGAATTTCTTAAAATTAGCACATATTAGCTCTGATTTAACAACCTCCCACCTCCCTATAAGCAAGAAAGGAACTGGAGAGGGTCAAATGGTCAACCTTCTCCTAGGAGCAACCAGAGAAGTGAACCTAACATGACAAGGTCCATGTGGCAGGGTGATGCCCCAACAACAATCCAAACCAGTGAGGTGAGGGACCCTGAACACAGAGGGGAGTGGAGGGACCATCCCGTTTCCCTGGTAACCAGAGATCCTGCCAGTCTGCACCTCCATCCTCCAGCACCTGGCTGAGTACTTAGATAGCATGCCTCAGCGAAGATGGCGCAGGAATGCTGGCTCTTCAGGAGACAAGGCTCATGACCGTTAACCATCCTACAAGTCCTGGACGTTTTGAAGCACGCTGTTTCTTCATTCTGGGATACCCACTAAAGGAGCCCCGCCTAATAATTAACCCAGTAGTAACAATAATGCTTACCATTTGTTATCCTTTCCATGTGCTAAGTGCCTTACATGTATTATCTCACTGCATCCCAATAAAGATCCTATAAAGTAGGCAGTTCCATCCTTTAATTCCATTTTATGAATAAAGAAACTGGAGCTCAGAGGGGATCTGTAACATGCTGGAGGTCTTATAGCCACAGAGGGCAGATGCTGAATTTAAACCCATTTAAATCATGCTGACTCTGGAATCCCCCTCAGAGCACCATTCAGTGGCCTCATAGTGACACATAAAGCAAATAGACACTAGTGATTTTTTTGGACCATGTCTTGCTGGTAAAGTCACCAACAGTCCGACTGCAGATATTCCACAAGAAGAAGTTGAGGGTTTGATTTGGTGATGTCACTGGCTGGGGTCAGTTAAGACAAATTATTACTAGGCTATGATGTCGGATATTACCCATGAACTGGTTATTACCCAAATTTAAAGGAAAGGTGGAAAAAAGTAATCCTAGTCCACCATGTGGCTCGGCTAGCCATAGTGTTTACATAGTTATAACAGGTCAACGATGAACAATGATATAACCAAAATGACCATATGTTACTGTATTGGGAAGATAGAGGCAAGGGAGTAGATGTGATATACTCAGGAGGTGAAAGAATTCCTCATCTCCCAGGGCAGGAAATCAATAAATTATTCCTAAAACTGCAAAGATCAAGAAGAAGACACGTGGGATGTTATTTAGAGATATGAAAATGAATGTTCCAAGGAATCAGTTTCAAGAGTTGAAAGTGGCCACCCCTGGAGCTGGGTCGGGGCTGCAGCTGTTTGTGACTAACTTTGTAGAAATCTTTGACTCTCCTTATTATATTCATGGGTAACTTTGATTTTTTTAAAAAAACAAAATTAAATAAAATCCAAAGCAAAAGCAAGAAGAACAATTCTGGCCCAGATGGGATGGGAAGGAGATGAATAGGCTGTGATCAAGAGAATGGGGGCCTAGGATATAGGGAAAAGCTGATGGGACCTGAACTAAGGCAATGGCTTTGGCGGAGAGAACATCAGAATGGTTGCTTCTGGAACTAGGAAGGTTACAAGAAGATAGGAGGGTTAAAAAAATAAGAAGAAGAACCAATGGAAACAAAGAAAAGAAATTCTGGTCATTCCACAGGCAAGGTCATGCTCCTCTGAGATCTCCAGCCCTTTGTTGGGGGTAATGACCTAATGGGCCCTTTGGTTACATAAATGTAAAACAAAGGTGTGGTCTCTCCACTGAACAGGGAAGTTTCCGTGATGAAGCCAGTGTGTCGTTAAACAACATGAATTGCTGGACTCAACCATCCCTGGCTGGTTAGGCCCACCTGTTGGGATGTCATGGCCTGAGGGGCTGAAGAGTGTGAATGTGGCATCAGTCTATCCTGAGAATAAGTGGCCAATGTAGGTAGATATCAAAGGTCTCAAGACAGCATGTGCTTTTCCAGGATCCTGAGGACCAAACACCCACAGACCCAGAAGGATCCACATAGGAGGAGGAAACTGGACTTGCTCCCCCAGACTCAGGCCAGATCAGGGTTGTGTCTCTCAGGAAAGACAGGCCCCTACCCCTGAGAGAACTGAGAAAGCCCAGAGCCTGGCCTGGAGCCAAGGCCTCCAGACCTGCCCACCAATTCCCTCCTCCAGAATCACACTGCCTCCTCCAGGAGGTATTTTCCGATGAGTTCACCAACTTACACTTTGCCCTCACTTAACTAGCTCTTAGTGTTCTGACCTCCAAATGTTTGGTCTATAAAGGACCTCTCAGCCCTGTCTGAAAGATGCGTGATGCAGTGGGGAAAAGTGTAGCCCTTAGCGTCCCAGGCCTGGGTTTGAATCCCAGCTTTCCCGCATGCCAGCTGTGTGGACTCTTTGAGGCTCAGTTTCTCACTAGGAAAATTAGGATTGAAAAGCTCACTTCCTGGAGTTGTGAGGCTTAAAGTTGCTAACGGGTTAAGCGCTGGCCCCAAGTGGAGCTGGGTTGAAAGAATGACTAAGACTCTGGGGCTGGGGCAGGGTTGGGGTGAGGTGGGTGGTTGGCAGCACTCTTGGGGGACCCTGCAGGAGCAATTCCTGCTAGGGCAGGAAGTTGGATTAGACACCCTCAGAGACCCCTCTGGACCAGGTCGTACTCATATTACTCTTGTCCCGGGGCCCTGAGCCCTCTGGGCTGCAGTGTCTCCCACAATCATCCTCATGCTAGAGAAGAGGCTGGTGCTGGTCAAGACCTCCATGAGCTGCTGGCTCAGGGCAGCTGCCCCGAGGCTCTCCAGGAAACAGACTTCTGTCCTTTGGGCCCCGCTCAGATAGGGAGGCAGGTCAGTTTGCAGCCCTGCTGCAGATTAGACTTTGACCTCTCTCTGTCTCTCTTTGTCTCTCTCTGTCTCTCTCCGTCTCTCTCTCTCTCTCAATACGGGCTCAGATGACACATACCTCCCCTTACACTCGTCCTATATCTTCTTTGGATGCCCCTGTGTCTTGTAGCCATGCCACTGGGGTGCCAGCCAAGGCACGTCATTGCACACACAGCCCCCAACTCCCTGATTCTGACTCTCCATCTGTCTCCATGGGTGTCACCAATACCCTTCCCCATCTTCCATTTTCTTCCATCTTCACAACAGGTCTGGGACAGATGTCGAGGAGGGACAATTATCTCCAGTTTAGACATGAACAAACTGACCCAAAGAAGTGGAGTGACTCACCATTCTTGCCTCCTTGGGTCTAGTCATCTCTACTCAGCCCTCTGTTCCCAGAGTTACCTTCCTAAAGCCAGATCGGCCTTGTTATTTCCCCATTAAGACCTTTCCAGCCATTTCCTAGTGCCCACCAAGTAGAGAGGCTTCGGCTGATGTTCCCTGTGTCATTGCTGACATGTCCTTCCATACATCCTACCCGTGACCACATCAGGCCACCTGCTGTTCCTACTATATGTTCCCACCTCAACGACTTCACTCATGCTGCATCCTCTGCCTGATATTTTTCCCCTCCTTTTCTGAATGTCAAAGTTGAATTCATCTACCAAGGTCCAGCTCAAATGCCACCACCTCCTCTGGAGCCTCCCTCGCTACTCCCCGATAGGCATTAATAGCTTCTTTCTCTACACTTGCTGAGCACTTTGCATTTACCTCTCCTGATACATCGATTTCATTCTTTCCAGAGCTGCAGGTGGTTTGCACAAGTTAGTCTCTCCTAAGCTCTGTGAGCAACTCGAGAGCCAGAACCCCAACTTAGTCACCTTTGCTCTATGACCTTGGGAAGTAACCTGACATTTTCTGGTCTATAAAATGAGGGTAACACCAGCTTTTCCTGGTTGGGGTGAGAATTAAGCAAACCACCCAGCCCAGTGCCTCCAGTACCCATTTGGAGAATGTTGGGGAATGATGAATGTGAAGCAAGTCAGTTAGAGCCAGATGTGGCTTGGCCCTGAGCCCAGGAAACATCATGTTGTTTATGTACCTCCTTCCCCCAAAATGCATAAACCCACCTGGGGAAATGAGATTGCTGTGGTTCTTAAAGGCAGATGCATATTGGAATCACCAGTGACCTGTTGCATCGGAATTATTGCAAATACAGAGTATTGAGCCTCACCTCCGACCTTCTGAATCAGATTTCTAGGGGTGGGGCCCAGGAACCTGTGTTTTTAACAAGCTTCCCAGGGGATTCTGATGCAACAGCTGTGGCCACACTGGGCCATAGCAAATGTGGAGGGCAGCAGGGGTGGGAAGATGAAGACCACAGCTTCCCCTTTGCTTAGGTGATAGTGGAGGTGGATTTGGGGGCTAATGGTGCCAACAGCCAGTGCCACTTCTGGTCCTCAACCAGCTTCTCTTTGAGCCCCAGCCCAGGGCTAGGAGTGGAGCTGATCAGCAGCGCGACTCGGTTACCAGATTCACCTCTGTCCCCCGAGCCATTGGCAAAGTGCCTGGCCCAGCCTGGTGCTCAGCAAATATTTGTTGAACCAACTGAACTTCCCTGGGGCCAGCTCCGGCAAGACACTGAGGACCCAGCCCGCTGGGCTAGACTCTTGCCCCTGTGGCTAGACCCTCCCTCTGGCCTGGCTGTCTCCCGACAGAGCCAATGATGTATTTGGGGGAGGAGTGGGCAGAGGGGGAAACTTTGGTCCTCAGGCTAGGGAGCCATTCCCCAAGGAAGGGAATCTGGGAGAAGGGGTAAATGTCTGGGAATCTCCCCTGACCAGCAATAGAGCAGGACACCGGTCAGCGAGAATTTACTGAGCTGAGACCATATGCTCTGACCTAGAGCTCAGGGCCTCTCACTTCCAGCTGCACATTAGAATATCTGAGGAGGTTTAAGAAATGTCCTTGCTCAGGCCCACCTCCGATCAAAAGAATCAGAATCTCTGGATTGGTACCTGAGTGTCAATATTTCTATAAAGCAACCCCGGTAATTCTGTTGTATGGCTAGAAGTGAAAAACTGCTAGACTGGCCCCTCCTTTCCTCTCCTTTCTCCTCCCAATGCTTGCAGTCTGACATGCTTGCAGTCAGAATTAGTGAGCCCACACTGGTTACTGTCGATATAGCAGGGAATATGTTAGACTTAGCCTCTGCCCTCGCTGGGCCCATAGGCTAGTGGGGAAGATAGACCAGTAATAATTACAAATCACTATAACACAGAGTGTTCTGGGGATGCCCAGGAGAAGCCCCCATCTCGGCCTCTGAGGGTTGGCAGGGATGAAGTGAGGCTTTCTGGAGGAGGTGGGGCCTATGCGGAGGTCTGATGGACAGGAAGGACAGGTAGGGGTTAGCCAGGGGAAGGCAGGGTGGGAGGAGTGAGGCAAGCAGGTGGAACAGCATGTGCAAAGCCTCAAAGCAAGAAAGGGCTTGGTTCACGGAAGGAGGGAAGAAGTTCAAGCCCGCTGCCTTGCAAGTGGAAGAATTCTCATGGGAGGGATTAGTGATGGGAGAGGCAGACAAGACTAGATCATACAGAAGTTTGTAAGCCACATTCAGGAGGCCAATTTTGATCCTAAAAACAGTAAGAAGCCAGTGACGGATTTGTAAGATGGGAGGGTAGAGGTTGACATGCACAGATTTGTGTTTCACCTGCTGCTGGGTGCAGCGTGGATTGGAAAGAGGGAGAGTGGAGGCAGGGAGGCCAGTCAGGAGGCTGATGCAACAGTCTGGGTGGAAGATGGCTGTCTGGACTCAGGTAATAGTAGCAATGGAAGGAGGTAGGTGAATTCAAGAGCTACAGAGGAAGTGGCATGAACAGGGCTTAGTGATTTACAGGAAAAGGGGAAGAGTGGGGTGCCCAGAATGATGCTTGAGTTTCTAGTTTGCACAGCCAGGTGAGTGGAGTGCCATGTACTGAGCCACGGAACCAGGTAGAGGAGCAGGTTTGAGAGGGAAGATGATGAGTCTAGTTTGAAGCCTGTTGAATTTGAGGATCAAAATTATTCTGGCTATAGCTGTTCCTCTCCCGACAGGCACAAAAAGGTAGCCATGTAGGTGTGGAGGAATGGGAATGAATGCCCAGAGACCATGTTCAGGTCTACCTCCAGCGCCAACTCCCCGTGTGACATTAGACAAGCCCCTGGCCTTCTTGGGAGCCCGCTTGTAACGGGAGGGATGGGCCTTCCAGGTTCTGAACCACTTGGGCCTTAGAGGCCTATCCCCACCAGAGGTGCTCCTGGGGCTGCGCGTCAAGACCTCTCAGGGGAGAAGGACTGTTGCTCTTGTCTTCCCTTCCAGGATGTTAACCTGGAAGGGGGCCTGTGCCCCAGGGAGCCATAAAGTGCAAACAACTTGGAGTTGGCAGCAGTGCCTTGTTCCTCCCACAGAGCTCCCTCCGGGAGGTAGGCTCCAATAGGTCCCCAGGCAACCTTGCCTCAGACCCAGGAGGCCCAGCGTGGAGCTCCCGCTGCCAGGGCTGCAGAGAGAGCCAGGCCAAACCATCTCCTGCTTCTTCCCCTTCAAACACCTGGGTCTATCTCACTCTCCTACATGCCCCAGGGATAAGATTGCCAGGGGGAAAAAAAGGGACACTCATTTACATTTAAATTTCAGATAAATACCAAATACTTTTTTAATATAAGTATGCCCCAGGTAATATTTGGGACATACTTATGCTTAAAAAAATAAATGAATAAAAATCAGCATTTCTCTGAAATTCAATTTGACTGGGCATCTGTATTTTGTCTGGCATCCTACCTAGAGAAGACCCCAGGAGCCAGCTAATAGTCCCAAGGGAGGAATGGAATGGTTCCTCCAGTCCCTCCCTCCATCCTGCCCCACTCGCTCCAACTGGAGGCGGGTGAGAACTTGTCATTCCCCAAATCCTTGGCAAGCAGCACCCTTCACCAGATGTTAGGGCTGGCTCTGGAGCCAGGGTATCTTTGGGAAGGTGTCACACCTAATTAACCTAATAAGTGGGTTGTCAGCTCTGAGCGGAACTGGCAGAGGATTGACCGTGACAGATGGGGAGGGGCAGGTCATGCCTGCCGCAGGCGCCTGCCAACAAGTCACTGGCTGTGGCCTGCGGAAGAGCTAATAGGAGGCTTTGCCTTCACGTCAGATACAGGGCAGGCAGAAATCACACCAACATCATATTCACAGTGATAATAACTGCCATTTATGGAGCCCTTACTATGTGCCAAGCACTGAGCAAGAATTATCTCATTTAATTCTCACAACTCTAGAAAGCAAGAGCTATTATTATCCCCCATTTAACAGATGATGAAACTGAGACCCTAAGAGGCTAAGTAACTTGCCCAAGGTCACACAGCTAGAAAGGGGTACAGATGGGATTCAAACCCAGCCATTTGGACTCGACCCCTTGATTCTTTCCTCTGTCCCTTCTCTCCAACTCCAATCATTTCCAAGACATTTGGTGAATGACATACATACAGTGAGATGGAAGGAAACCCCAGTCATTCATTCCACCAACTTTCGAATCATTTTCTATGTTTGAGACATGCCCCCCTCCACTGGCTTCTGGTGGGAGAGACAGATATCGATAAATGATTGTTAAAGAAAGGAAACAAAAGGTTCAATGAAATAGCATAAGTGCAGTAGCAGGATGTTGCTGTTGAGAGAGGCAGTTAAGAGCATAGTGGTTGAAAGCCTGGGCCCAGGAGCCAGGCTGCTCAGGCACAAAGCCTCCCTTTACTAGATGTGTGACTTTGTCGAGGTTACTTAGCTTCTCCATGCCTCAGTTTCCCTATCTGCAAAACGGGAAAATATTATCCATCTCACAACATTGTAAGGATTAAACAAATTAATACTTGAAAAGCACTTAGATAGTGCCTGGCACATAGTAAACGCTTTATTCAACAAATACTTATCGAGTGCCTGCAAAGCACTCAACGCTGGGCTCGGCTCTTGAGACACATCAGTGAACACAATAGACAAAAACACCTGTCTTCGTAGAGTTTTACTGTTGCCTACATTCTAACCATAGCTAGTAGTATTTTTAAATGAACTATTACTATGTAAATACTGTTAACTGTTAGCGTTTTTATATTATTTTAAAATGATCTGTTATTATTTAATAATCTTGCTCTGTTGATCTTGAGAGGGCACAAAGCAGGGAGATATTTAATCCTCTGAGTTGGCACAAGGACATTTCCTGTGGTTTCAGAGATGAGTGGGTGACTTTGTTCTAAACCCCCACTGGGTCTGGGGATAGGAGTTGAGGTTACTGATAACCTACCAGCCTCCAGGCAGACGGGTTGAAAAGCTCGGGAGCACCTGGGCCTGTAGGTTCCGGGCTTGGGTAAGCCAGACATCAGCAGCTGGGTGGGCAGAGAAAACATGAGGATTCAGGAGGGGTGGTCTGCCCGGCTGGGGCTGAGAGGATGGGAGCTGGTCTTTTTCTAAGAATCCTTTGTGAAATTCTGGTCTAAGGAGAAGGTCTAGCCCCGAGAAGGTGGTTAAAGTTCATAAAGGCTCATGTGGCAGGTGAACCTGGCACCGGGACAGGGGAGGAAATCAGCATTCCTTCTGGCAGCTCCAACCGACCAACTGCTAAAAACAGGGTTCCAGCCATGGGCCCATGACACTCCAGGGCCCCACAGACTTCTAGGAACTCCCACCCCAGACTTGGCCCTCCCACCCTGCCCTGCAGCCCTGGCACACACCTGTTCAGGAGAGAATGACTTTTGATTTGTCACCTGTCATGCTGCCTGCCTGCTCCAGAGGGTGGGGAGGGCACCGGAAGCCCCGTGGGAAAACTGAAGCTGCTGTGAAGATTAGAAGGGGACAGAGGGGGAGAGACAGGTGTGCGCAGGAGAGCCGTTCTCACGTTCTCATTGTCCCCAGAGAGAAGGAGCCCCTGGCTGAGATCAGGGATGTCACATATCCAGCTGGGCAAACCCTTCCCCCAGCCCGTGTGCAGGGTGTGGGGGCTTGTGGCACTGCAGGGTGTTTAATTTGTAAGCAGTGAAGACCGAGGAGGCCCCTGGGACTGTTTTTGTTTGGAGACACACAGTTTAAACTTTTGACTAATGGAAGGTGTCTTTGGTTTATGGGGATCAGGGGGAATTCTGGCCCACTGGTGGCTGGTGCCTACACATGTGTAAATATGGCTATGTGCCTGTGCCCGGGAGAGCACGTCTGCTTTGCACGTCTGGGTGCCTATGTCTGCAACCATCTCGGGTGGATCTGTGTGTACATGTCTGGGGGCCCGCTGTATGTGAGTCTTTTTGGGTATACACACAATTATGGTTTGTGTGTTGGGTTGGGGTGGGCAGGAAGGAGCTCTACTGAGTAAGTCAGAAAATGTAGATTCCCTGGAGTCTCCTTGAAGCTGGGCCTCTCATGGAGTAGGCCTTGGGGTCTGTTTCTTCTGCTCTCAGGGCCTCCCCTGCCACAGAGCCTGTTGGTCAAACTACATTGGCTGGTGCTGGTGACCCAGAGCATGCTGGGTTCTCAGTGCCATGGCCTGGAGTGGGGAGAGGATCTGAGGCTCAGGGAGCCTCCACAGATTGGCAGCAGAGTCAGGATGCACCCCATGACTGGCTAATTGGTCCCTTAGCACCCAGCTCAGGCGCCATCATCCTGGCACTGCTGCCCTGCTCCCTGCCACGCCCTCTCCACCAGGCTGCACCAGGGATAGGGAGAGAAGCTCTGTCAGCCCACAGGCCCAGCCAACCAACAGCCAGGCCAGGGAATGAATCAGTATCCAGTGCTCAGCCGGGCCATGTGGTCACGGCCTGCTCTGGCCACTTCCTGTTGGAGGCAGCCCTCAGGCTCCCTGACCTTTGGAGAAGCTGCCCAGGAAGGCTGTGAGCAGGGAGGGAGTCAAGGGTGGTGGCATCTCTGAATCTGGTCAGCCAAACAGGGTCTGTAAAAACAAGCAAAAAAAAAAAAAAAATCCATGCCACCCACCATTTCTGCTCAGAATTCCTCTGTCTCCATCTCTCGCTCTCGTTCCCGTGTTGTCCTATTGGTTGTCCTATTAGAAAAACTCTAGTGCACCACTGTCCAATGGAGCTTTCTGCAATGATGGAAATATTCTCTATCTGTGCTGTCCAATATGGTAGCCACCAGCCGCACGTGGCTCTTGAGTACTTGAAATGTGGCTAGTGTGAGTGAAGAACTCGGTATTTAATTTACTTTAATTTTGGACAGCACAGCTCTGTGAACCAATTCCTACTGAAGGGACCAAAATTGGCGTCATTAACCAGATGCACGCTTCACGCTATACCAATGGCAAAGTTCTGCCATGTCCATTAGTCCTCATTGGAGCCTCACAGCAACTCCACCAGGCGAGGGCAGGAACTACTAACCCCACTGCACGGAGGGTCAATCCACTCGCCCAAGGTCTCCTGGCCAGCAGCCAGGGAGGTGGGACTAGAGCCCAGGTCTTCTAATTCTAGAAGTGGGGCTTGCTCCATCACTAGCCTTTTCCCAGCAGGCCTGCAATCAGGCACTGAGAGTTCAGCCCAAAACAATGACTGATGCTAGAATTTCAGATCCAGGCTTGACCTGTGGAGAAGAGGGTTTAGGGATGGTATATGGAGGGGTCATTGGAACCTAGAATTGCCCACTCTATTTGTAGATAAAGAAAGGGGAATATGGATATGTATGGGGAGCACTTATACGTCAGGCATTGCGTTACGCTCTTTACAAATGTTATCTCACTTACCTCCATAAAGTTGGGCATTATTCTCCCCATTTTACAGATAAGGAGACAGAGGCTCAGAGAGGTGACTTGAGTTGTCCAAGGTCCTACGGCAAACAAGTGGCAGATGTAGGCTTTCAACCAGGCACTTTGGCTCTGAAGGTTTCTCTTCCATTACCTCCTGGCTTGGGATGAAGGCCTGACTTAGAAGCAGCTAACTCACGTGAGTCAGACAGCACCCTGAACTGGGCCCCCACTGTGTGCAGAACTCTAGCTGAGGCTTCTCAGGGGCAAAAAGAACACAGCTCCCTCGGCCTCAGCCCCGGAGAACCTGCTACCATGGCTCAGGAAACAGGCACAAGTGAGTAAATTAATGGCAGCCGAACAAACAAAAGTGACCCGAGTGGCCAGGGTGAGCCAGGCTGGGGCCCATCCACCTGGAATGGCTTCTCTGAGGAAGAGAAAAGCATCATAGTCAGTGATTCACCTGCATTTGATGCTTTCATTCATTTGGAATCTCTAAGGGCAGTTTCCTAACTGATTTCTATTTGAAATATCTATTGTAAGTAACACAGCACCCCAAAACTTAGTGGCTTTAAACACAATCATTTACGTGTTCATGATTCTGCAGCATGGGCAGGGCTTGGTGGAGACAGCTCATCTCTGCTCCAAAGGGGTCAGCTGGGGCGGTTCTTCTCATCTTGCAGGAGGTCACGCGTGTGGCTGCATCTGGCTGGCTGGGGGGCCGGCTGAGGCCTGGGCCCAGCCAGAACACTGGGAGGGCTGGGCTTCTCTCTCTCTCCATCAGGGCCAGCCCCTCTCCCTGTGGCCTCTCCAGCAGAGAAGCTGGACTTCTTACCTGGAATCTCAGGGCTCCTAAGAAGCTGCAAGTCCTTAACAATGAGGCCCGGAACAAAAGAATACCAGTCCCTGTCTCAGGGGGCTGTTCGGAGGATGCAGGGACAGAATGTATGTGCAGCACACATCCCAGGGCCTGCTACTCTTACCATCAGCTCGCTCTGGTGCTGCTGTGTCTAAAACACCAGTTTCAGCCTCCCTACCCAGAGAAGTGATGAAGCCCTAATGCTCTGTGTGAGCCTTTTAGTTTTATCTTTCCAAGCTCCTCCCCTTTACGCTCCACTCTCTACCTAACTGAACTGCGCTCCATGAAAGACACCCTGGGCCTTGGGGCCTCTGCGCACTCTGCTCTCTGCCCAGAATGGCCTCCCTCCAATCATCCATCTGCCAATCCTCCGCTAGCTCTCCTCCCCCAAAGAGCCTTTCCTGACCCGCTCCCCAGAGCTGGCTTTCTCTGCTTTTCTCCCAGCTGTTCGCAGGTGACAGTGACTCACTTGGACAGTGGAGGCAGACAGGGCCAGAAGCTTGTAGGGTCTAGAGGCCAGAGAAAGCAGCCCTGAGAGAAAACCTGCTCAGGGGCCTGGCCCTGAGAATGACAGCGGGTCCGGTGGTAAAACACAAGGGCTCTGGAGCTAAGCTCCGTGGTTCAAATCCCACTTACAACCTAACTTCTTGGTACATCTGTGTTCTCATCTGTACAATGGAAATAAAATAGTACTTAGCTCCTAAGTTTGTTGTGAGAGTTAAATGAGAAAATTACATGGAAGGCATCTGTGTCTGATGCGTGGTGAATGCGCTGTAATTATTGCTTTCACTGTTATTAATACCTGCTCCTCATAGGTCAGGCTCTGGATGGCTGACACCTTCCTGAGCTGGGACTGCACCTCAGCAGGAGAGAACCAACGCTGACCCCTCTGTGACCTTCAGCCCACTCCTCCCTCCCTCCCCCAGCCCTGAGGGGCCAGCTGGAGACTTGTCACAAGGTGCCCTGCTGCTGAGCTGCCCATCCCCCACCCCTCTCATCAGTGCCTCCCACCTGGACCCACCTGGACCCAGACCCCAGGCAGTCTGAGAGACGACAGCAGGAGGCTGTGGTCCTCTAGCAGCCTGGGCTTCGGTGCTTCACAGCCCCTACGTTACAGAGCGGGAGGGTCTGACACCTCCCCGTTCCTGGCTGGGTGCTGCTCCTTCCTCTCTCGGGAGATCTGGCAACAGGGCTATTGACTAGAGTGGGGCCCATGCCTGTTTCCAAAATCTAGCTGGTGGCTCCGTGTTAAGCTCACATCATTTGTCACAGGGCCCTTAGGGAGCATCAGCCTCGGAGGATGGAGTGGGCTTATCTAGTCTGCCAATCATTTTTGTTGTCCATTCTTTTCTTCATTCCACAAAGATTTCCTGAGTACCTACTGTGTGGCCAGGCGCTGTTCTAGACACTAAGGATACAGAGAGCGCAGGACTGATAAAAGTAGTCCTTGAGAGAAGTGTGCCTGTGCCTGTGAGTGGGCAGCCACTTTGTGTCCTTGAGTTCTGGGGGCCCTGTTTGGTCCCCTCCTTCACATCCATCCGTGTCTGGCACAGGGGCAGAACATAAGCTCTGGACTCCACAGTCAGATTCCTGTCCTGGATCTGCCTTTTACTCACTGAATAACAAGTTGGCTCGACTCTCTGAGCCTTAGTTTCCTCATCTGAAAAGTGGGAGTGCAGTTGAGAGGGCTAAGTAAACAATACCTGCAAAGGCCCCAGCGCTGTGGCAGACGCTTCCTAGCACGCAACAAATGGCCTTTGTCCTCCCTCTGCCATCATCTGCCATCACCACGGTCCCACTTTGATGGGCTGGAATCTTGCCCATCCTTCTGACTTCCTGGGCTGGACCCAGCTTTGCTGACAACAGCCAAGTCACCTTCTGGACCCCGGAGCGCGCTGGAGACCTTTCTTGTGAGCCGTTTGCCCCCTGATGCTGGGTCACAGAGATCTTAAAACCTGAGATCAGAGAAAGAAGAGGGGGAGGGGGACAGGGGCCATATATCAGGGGCCTGTCCTAGCTGTTGGCAGGGATTCCCTCCCAGCCAAGCACAGATGGGACCAGCCTCCAAGAGTCCGAATCAATTGAGCACCTGGGGTGGGAGCTGACACCGAGGGTGAGGAATTCATGTGACCCTGTCATCTCCTGTCAGGAGACTCCCACGCTCTTCTTCCTGCAGCCGGGAAACGTAACGACAGGTCATTCTGAGGGGCAATTGCTGTCAGGCCCTTCTGTAACATTTAGAACTGGCAGCCCTGTCTCCTTCCAAAAGGGGCTAAAGGAATGCTCTGACATTTGTGGAACACCTACTGGCTAACCAGGTCTTTCTGCATTCACACTATCATTGAATCCCCACAAGAACCCCCATTTTAGTGATGAGGAAACTGAGGCTCAGAGAGGTAAAGTAACTTGCTGATGTCACCCAGCTAGTCCAAGGCAAAGGGGCATAAGAAACCTGGTTCCTCTAATCACTATTTTTTAAATGCAGATATGACAGGACCAAAAAAACATAAAAATGAACTATCAAAGAACAGAGAGAGCAGCCGTTCTTAACTTCTGGGAGAATCTTCTAAGAATAGGGTATACATAATTGCATTTGTAATGCTGATAAATGTGTTAAACATTTTCTGGAGGATATAAAGAAACCATTAATAGCACAAACCTCTAGGAAGAGAAACTGGAATGGGGGAGGCAGCAGAGAGAATTTTACTTCTTATTCTGTGTCTTCCTATAGCATTTGAACTATTTTCCATATGCATTTAAGAAGCAGAAACAGGATGTCATCTGAGTGGTAGGAGTATGTTTAATTTTCTTCTTGATTCTTTTCTGAAATAATAAAGAAAGAAATATGTTTGTTTAAAAAAACAAAACCTCTGAGAAGCTGATGAAAGCTGACTAAATCCCAAGAAAATTTCACAAATACGCTTATTCATATAATTAAGAACTCTTAGTAGGAAAGATCGGAGGGAAAAACTATACTGAAAACCAGGCTGAACCAAGACTTTCACAACTGAAAGCAGGGTACAGTTCTCTGATATCTGTATTAAAGCCGCTGTCATCAATAATTAAAAATGGAAAAAGGAAAACCTAGGCTAATGTGGTTTCTGGAACCAAGCATTTCATTCTACTTTGAGCCTCATGCCTTATATGGAGCCTTGAACACAGTAGATGCTCCAAAAATCCATTGGTTAATGGATAATTTGCCTGTTGTGCTCGCTAGATCCTGAGGCAGGTGCCCAGTCAATACTTGTTAACAGAAACCAATATTAAAATGCTATTGATCCCAACCACTATGTCTGGAACCCAGCTACGACCCTAATCCAGGCAGGGGCACGGGATGAGTCTGGTCAGCATTGGGCCGGGTTGTGAGATGCTGAGCTCCTCTCTCCCACAAAGGGCATGGGTAACCAGCAGGACTGACCCCCATCACTGTCCACTGTCTGGGAGTGGTGAGCACATGCAGGGTCTTCCCATCTTGATTACCCTTTTAATACAGTGCACAGAGGGTGTGTGCACTCAGCCTCATTCAATATTTACTGCCCTTTGCAAGCCTACCCCCCGGCCTCCCAGCACACGCAGGTGAGCGAAGGCCTGCGCTGAAATCCCCATTCTCACATCTCTCTAGGAGCCAAAATCCAACCCCACAGGATCCCTTTCCTCAGACTCAGGAGATGACATAGGACCCGGAACACTGTGGGCATGCCCTTGTCTCAAGGCAAAACGTCTCCACGTGAGTGCACCATCTTCCTCCAAACTGGATGACTTTTCCAACTTCCCTCTCTGACCATAACCCCACATTCACCCCATCACCCAGGCTCAGGGCCTCAGTCTCCACCCCAATCCCCAAATCCAGTCTCCAGTCACCTGGTGTCTTGAGTGCTTCCTCCACCAGGCCCACCCTTCCATCCCCTCCACTCTCACTGGCAGCCCCCTCACCAGGCACCCATCACCTCATGCCTGGATCATTGGAGTAGACTCCCACCTTGCCTTCCTGCTTCCAGGCCCTCTATCCCCAATCCAGCCTGCACAGGGATGCTGGATGAATCAGAGTAGAGCATGCTTTTCATCCATGCATGGTCCTGCCCAGAAACATGCTGAGAGCTCCCAGCTGCCTTCAGGTGGGCTCTTACTTACTCACCAGCATCCATGTAACTTAACAACACCTATATCACACTCACTCTGGACCGGGTTCTGTTTATTCTAAGTTCTTTGCAAATATGAACTCAGTTAAGCTTCATAAAATGAGGTCAGTACTGTTATTATCACTGCTTTACAGATGGGACACAGAGGCACAAAGAGGTAAAGTAACTTGTCTAAGGTCACGTTATTAGTAAATGGCAGAACCCAAATTTCAGCCCAACTAGTTTAGCTCTGGAGTCTTCATGCCTGTCTTCAGGCATTTGTGGCTAGAATGCTCTGTACCGCTACCCTGGCTACCTTTCCATAAGCTGCTGTCATCCTCTCTTTTCCAACCTTCTCTTCCAACCCCCGGGTCTAGTAGAACTGATTTGAGTATGACTGTCCTCTGATCCTTTCCTTCCGACGAGGACTCCTTTGCTCTGCTTTTCTCCTACGTGGAATGTCACTCCCCACCCGCTTCTCTCCATCCAGTTCTTACTCCCATCAAGGCTAAGCTCTGGCCCACTTCCCTGACACACCTGCCCTCCAGCCCCACTGGTCATCCACACCTCCCAATACTTCCCCTCGGCCCTCACCTGGTGCTGTCGTCCACAGTTTGTATTGCCAACCCTCTCGTGGGGAACATACAGATTCTATCTTCCCAGTTCCTTGAGGGCAAAGAGAGAGCATGTTGCATTGCTCACATATCTTCCATACTAGCCCGTTGCCACAGAGAGCCTACAGAACTGACGAGACTGGACCAGTGAGGGGGCAGGGGAGGGCTTGGGCTTCCTGGAAGAGGTGAATGTGTATGGACTTATCGGGCCCTGCAAGGGGAGAAGCTAAGGCCCTAAGGACTAGCCCCAGCCTGCCTCTCCCATCTCATGATCTCTCCATGGCTCTCCTCACAAGCTCCTGGCACCCTGGCGTCCTCATTCCTGTACTAGGGCCTTTGTTTGGGGAATGCTTTCCCCGAGATGCTGCAGGGCCAGATTCTTCTTGTCTTTTACAGTGCAGCTCAAGAGTTACGTCCTCTTGGAAGCCTTCCCTGACCACTCTGTCCGATGTTGCCATGCCTCTTCCCCCCTCTCTCTCTCCATTGCCCTGTTTTGTTTTTCTTTGTGGTACTTATCAGTTCCCGAAGGTATTTACTTCTTTCCTTGTTTGTTGTCTGTTGCCTCCATCACCCCACTTAGACAGGTCTCCCTTGTTCACCTCTAAATTCCAGCATCTTGCAAAGGCCTGACACACTGTAAGCCATCAATAACTACTTATTGAATGAAAGAATGAATGAAAGACCAAATGGGTGAATCTTGTTTCTTGTGGACCAACGCAACCATGCATGGGTCTGTGCTTCTGCTGCCCCTCTTTGGCTGGGAAAGACCACTTGTGCCCTCAGCCCACTGCAATGCAAAACTTCCCCCAAACCGAATGTCTTTGACAAGCCACCAGAGAAGTGTTGTGGGAAAATCTGGAGAAGTCAGGAGATGGAGACTGGGGATGATGGTGGTCTTGGTCCCCAGAGTTTCTCGCTTAAATGGGATGAGCTGCAAAAAACGTTTTTTGGCTTCAAACCCGAGGCAAATCTTTAAAATGGGTGGGTCATTTTTTACCATTGTGGTAGGCAAAATAAGTTTAATGGAGACAAAACTTCCTTAACTAACCATTTTCTTATTGGACTCTCATATAAGCCCCAAAGGTAAGCAGGAATCTGTTTTAACGGAAGGTTCAAAGATATTAAATTACTCATCAAAAATTACTCAGCTCTAAGTTCTTGTCCTAGACCAGAACATTATTGAACGATGTTTTATCTTCTCATTCATACTGGAGGGGAGGATTGTTTGCACAGAAGAGACCCTAAGGAGAGGGGGTGTTGATACTACTTAACCCTTATTAAGCTATTTCTATGTGTCAGGCACTTTTCTGAGATACTTAACATGTAGAAACTGATTTAATCCTGATAATGTCCCTGTGAGAAAGGAACAACTGTAATCCTCAGTTAACAGTTGGGAAAGCTCACAGAGAGAGGTTAAATAACTTGCCTAAAGACACACAGCTAGTAAGTGGATGTGGCAGTAGTAGTAATTGTCTCCAAATACTCCATTTGCTTCCCTTCGTTTCCCACCCTCTTCCTGTGAGGCTGGGCTGTGACTAGTTCTAGCTGATGAAATATGAGTGTGCAGGATGCCTGTCACTTCCAAACAGAGGGAGCGAAAAGCCCAGGCACAATTCTCTAGTCTCTCCTTTCCCCTGACATGGAAAGTGTGGAAGATGTACAGATGGTGCAGCTACAAGATGACGGCACCTCCAGCCACCTGGATCCCTAAGTGACTGTGTGGAGCAGAGTCCCTCACTGTCCCACATAACACATGCAGCATGGGGAAGAAACACACTTTCATTGTGGTAATCACAGATATTTTGAGGATTATCTGTGACCACGTGTCTCCAAGCCTATCACAGTAATGGAATCAAGGCTCAACCTGGCTCTGTTTTAACCATGAATTCTAAGGCTCAACCCTCAGAGTATCTGGGTATGAATCTTACCTAATAATGGCCACCAAAATCCTCAGAACAAATTGGGCCCCTTCTCTCCTTCCCCAGCACTCCCCAAATGTGGAAGGGACATATCTCATGGAGGCCCTGGATATGTTAAAGCCTTCATTAGTAACCCTACTCGGTCCATTTGGTTCTGGTGGAGGCTGGGACCCAGCCTGGCCAATGAGAATGCTGAATCCTCCTCGCTCCAGCAACCGGGCACACGACTCCCGTTGGTGCAGACAGGGCAAATCCCAGGACTTGTGTAGGATTCACCAAGACAAGAAGCACTCTCTCTTCTGCTGATCCTTAGGGTGTGTAGGCCTGAGCTGATGGCCATTTTGCCCCCCTCTGGGACCTAGGAGTGAAGCCAATATGGAGGGTGTGCTGAGTTGAAAGACCTGATGGTAGCATTTGAACCACTGGATTCAGCTGTGTCTGAGACCAGCTCAACTCAAAAAAGTCTGTTACTGACCAAGGTAGTTGAATAGGAATTTTCTGTCACTTGCAACCAAAAGAGTTCTAAACGGGATATCACTGCCCCGTCTGCCTCTGCCATGCTGCAGGTCACTGTGTGTTCCGGATGGAGGCAGAAGAGAGATGCCTTGTGATCCAGGTGACCAGGAGCAGAGACCACCATTAAGAGTCAGAGAGAAGTCTGGAAGAGATGGTGGGCTTGGGCACAGTGGGGCTGAGGTGCTGGCTGGATGCCTAAATGGAGACGCCCAGAAGGTGGGAAAGGCAGTGTGGGTACAAGTCTGAAGGGTACTGGAGCCTCTGAGCCAGACACGGGAGGTGGCAGCTGAGTGTGTGGGAAGACGTGAGATCATGGAGGGGGGTCAGAAAGAGGACAGGGAAGAGAATGGAGGCCAAGCATTTGAGATGGGAATCTTACTGCAATGGGAGAAAGAGTTAGGAAGGAAGGGCAATCAAGGAGTGGAGGGTGTGTGTGGCCTGGGGCAAGCTCCTGAACCACTCTTTCCCTCAGTTTCTTTTTCTGTTAAATGGGTTCACAGTCTCCCTGCGTCATGCTGCAGTGAGGACGGAGAATGCATGGCAAGCCCTTGTCTGAGTGCCAGAGCTGAGCGAAGCTAAGCTGGTATTATCGAATGGGAGAACAGAGATGGAGTATCCCATGTAGATGTGGAAGGAGAGGAGATCCAGAAGGGGAGCTTCCTTCCTAGCGTTCCCCAAACCCTGCACTCACAGCCTGTTGTGAAGAGAGACGTGGCAACAGGCCACGTCTCTCTTCACGGCACTGGGAGCCTCTCGAGTGGGACTCATTCCCGTTGTATCCCAGAGTCCGGCACAGAGCCTGGCTCAGAGCCAGTGCTGGGTGAGTGCTCGTTGATGGTTAGAGGAATGAAAGAAGGGCTAACACCTGTGCTGACTCCTGCAGAGGTGCAGGCAGAGGCCGGAGAAGGGCCTGCTGGATCTGTCTCAGCAGAAGGCCCTGGTGACTATTGGCAGTTGGGCCTCCCAGGAGTGATCAAGGATCTGCAGCCGCTCCAGGTGTCCTCGTCCCTCCACAGGTCACTGCCCACCACCACATGCCCCCCAGCAGGTGAAAGGAATTGGAGGACAGGGGAGTATCGGGCTGCACCCCTCACTGAGTTTCCCAAGGGGCAGACCTGACTCCCTTTCTCAAGCCCCGACTCGTCACCAGCTGGCAGGTAGCCAAGGCTGCCGCCTCCTCACCTTGGTAGGGGCTCTTTTCTCAGAAGCTGCTAGAAGAATTTGGCACCTTTGACCTCTTTCATCATTCCTGGGGCAGCCTGGCAGACAAAGATGCTCCAAACAGCAGCTGAGCTCATCCCTAGCGGCGCCACATACACACAGGCCCCCTTGGTGGTGGCACCCAGGGCATTTCCCCAAAGCGAGCCCCCAGGGAACCTGCATGTTGATTACCCCGCTGAGGCCTGAGGATAGATACGGGAGGGTTGATCTGATGTGAGTCAGCGTGGAGGAGCCGACTGGAACCCACTGCTCCTGAATCCCTACCTTGTACAACTTTGCTCACCCTGAGGCCTCACATTCCATCCTTGGGGTTTAATTCACCAGGGTTGTGAGTCCTCTGTTAAGATGAAAATATCCCCAGAGTGGGAAACATTCACGGTAGGAAAAAAACAAATCCTACAGCTGAATCTCTTAGGACACAGTGAGAACGGGGACTCGCTGGAGGGGGCGATGCAGAAAGGGAAGAAATTGAGAAAACCCGAGAAAAACCTTTCCCTCCTCCACAATTTTGCATCCGGCGCAGTGGACGGAGCTGAGCTTCCACCTTTCTCCCCTTCAGTGCACGTCTACTGGGCGCCCACTGCCAGTTGCTGGGCCCAGTACCGGGGACACCCGGTTTGTTTAATCAAGTGCCTTGAGGTGAGGGTGAGGTGAGACTCTCTCTTAATGCCAGGGAACCACAGAGCCTGGAAGGGAGTGAGGGTGAAGCTGAGGGACTGCAGAGTCCTCCCCACCTCCCAACCCTCCCACCCTTGCCTCTGCAGCCCAGCCTCTGTCTCAGTGCAGAGAAGCACAGGCTGATCCACACGGAAGGGGCAGAGCTCAGAGTCGCAGGCAGGCCAACCACTGGTGGGAGACTTGGAAGAAACTGTCCATTCCTCTGGATCCTCCAGTCCCCAGGAAGGGGTGGGATGGTCCCCAGGGTCCCTTCCCGCTGAGACAATCAGTCTTCCAATGCCACACATGTCTTCATCCTAACCTCAAGAGGAGGTTTTCCCCTTCTCCCCGCCCCCAAGTGATTCCCAGGGCTACTGTCTTCTCTCCTGCCTGCACACAGGAGAGGGGACGAGCCTTTGTTCACAACAGGAGCCTCTCTGGATTCCACGTGAAGTCTGAAAGGCACAATTAATGTCCTTTACCTAGAGCAGTGGCTCTCAAAGTATAGCAGGAGCATCTGTCCTGCCAGATTACCTGGACACTTCCTAGAAAAGTAAATCTCAGGCCCCTCCCAGGTCTGGGGGTGCTCCAGCAATCCACTTTAACAAGCCCCTCAGGGGGTTCTGATGCCCCTCATTTAAGAACCACTGGCCC
This sequence comes from Diceros bicornis minor, assembly GCF_020826845.1. NCBI lineage: Eukaryota > Metazoa > Chordata > Mammalia > Perissodactyla > Rhinocerotidae > Diceros > Diceros bicornis. The sequence goes on from NC_080745.1 coordinate 74,257,278, forward strand.
AGAGAACACTGAGGCTAGAATTTGCTGGGGAACTTGGTATGAAGTGGGAAGAGGGGAAAAGAACATTCCATTGGCCTCACAGCAGGTGGGCTTCTCCATGGGAAGGAGCTGGGTCAGCTTCAGGGCCAGGGGTCTGGCCTTCCCTTGGGCTGGGATTCTTATGGTGGGCAGGTGCCCTGGGGGAGAGCCGGTCTGTGGTTTTCATGAGCTTTTCAAAGGGATCTGAAACCCCAGAATATCAAGAGTGTTCTCAAGCTTCTTTGAGAAGCTTTTAATTTATTTAATACACAATTAACATTTGAAGACATTCTCATGGAAAAAGTCAAATCGTACCAAAACAGAGGGAGCAATAAGGAAAAATCCTCCCTTGATGCCCCCAGAGCTAGACCCCTCCCCAGAAGCAGCCATTGCTATCAGTTTGGGGTTTATCCTTTGAGAGCTCTCTGTACATGTACATGTACATACAGAAGCACACAGCTTGAGTGTTTTTACATAAACAAGATAATGGTGAGTGTATTGTTCTTCAAGCCCACCCCCTCCCATTTAATAACACAACTTGGAGGCCTATCGCCAGGCTCTGGGCCTCTTCTCAACAATGTCTCCAGTGTGGCGGCTACTGGGGCAAGAGAAAAAAAACATGTTCATACCACTTTAGAGCACCTCCCTTTTCTTGGGCTCTCCACATCCCCTAGTCACGCCTACCCTACCCCTAGCATGTGAGGCACACACACACACACACACACACACACACACACACCCTCTGACAATGGTTTGATTTGAGGAAACTCTCCCTGGTTCTTGCCCAGCGTGGGTGGCAACTCCTGAACTCCCAAGTGCTAGGGTGCTGAGGAGCTGGGCCTCCTTAGGCTCCAGGGCAGGCATTCCTTGGCCCCGAGAAGGCCCTCCCTGGAACCTGCAGACTGATGGGCATTGGAAGGCTGTGTCACCACTGAAAGATTTGTGCATGATTGTGCATATACTTATCCTGCACGGGAGTCCCAAGCTTTCCCTCAGACTCCCAAAGGCCTCCGAAACCCCCAAAAGGATGAAAACCACAACTGTAAGTTGATTGCCTTTTAATGGAGAAAAGCATATTAGTAAAAATAATTCCTGCCTTTTTAGAGCACTCTCTAATTTACAATCACAGGCTTGGGAGTCAATCAGCTCTTGTGAAAATGGCAGCCTCACTGTCCCAGCAAGCTTGGGCCTGGGCACAGGGTACCTGCTCTCAAAGTGGCAGAGTGAGAGGGAGGGAAAGTTAAAGATGAGACGATGATTGAGGCAGGTGAGCAACCCAAGTGTACTGAGTTGAATAGTGTCCCCCCCAAAACCATGTCCTTCCCAGAACCTCAGAGTATGACCTTCTTTGGAAATAGGGCTGTTGTAGATGTAATTAAGTTAAGATGAGGTCACACTGGAACAGCGTAGGCCCTTTATATGACTGGTGTCCTTAAAGGAAGAGGAGAAGAGAAGGCAGAGGTCATGGAGGGGAGAGCGCCACATGAAGATGGAGGCAGAGATGGCAGTGATGCCTCTACAGGCTGGGATCCCACAGGACTGTGGGCTACCACCAGACGCTTGGAGAGAGGCATAGAACAGTCTCCCTCAGGAACCAACCCCGCGACACCTTGATTTAGGAACTCTAGCCTCCAGAACTGTGAGAGAATGGGTTTCTGTTATTGAAGCCACCCTGTTTGTCACAGCAGCCGCGGGATGCTACCGCACCAAAATAGAGGCAGCAAAAAGCACTGCTTGATGGTGGCTTCCAGGCAGATCCTGGAGCCGCTCCAGAGCCCCCCACTCTCTGTAACTGAGAGGGCCAGGCCTCTTTGGGTCAGAGAGTCTGCAATGTGTCCCACACTGGCTGGAGGCTGCGCTCGCTCAGGTGTGCAGGCAGCTCTCAGCAGGGAGAGATTTCCCCTAACAAACAGCCAAACCAAACACATGTTCCCCTCCAGGCCCCCAGTCACCTGCCACTTGGCAATGAGAGGATGTCAGCCCAGTTCCTGGCTGGCAGCACTGACAGGCACCCATCTGCTCCGGAAGTGCCCGGCCCGGATAAACACAGCCAGGCTCTGCCTCCCACGGACGGACCGGCAGGACCAGGCGGGCCGTGCGGAAGCCCTGGGCCTCAGGCCTCGACCCCCAAGGTCACTCTCCACCCCAACCTGGGCATGGCTGGCTGCCCCCGTAGGAACAGCATCCCTGGAAAATGGGAGGGAAGACACCGGGAAGGAAAAATTGGGGCTTGTGTAGGACCCAGCCCACCTCCCAGGTCACTTGAATCCCTCCCTGCCGGGCCCAGGGTCACTGCCCCCTCCATTGGCTCTCCCTCCTCACTCACACCCACAGAAAGCCATCTGCCACCCTCGCCCCCTGGCAGGCACCACAGCCTTATGACTCAGCGCCCAGCCCCGAGGCTGTTCTGTGGGTGGCCACTCCGGAACCTTGGTGGGGAGGGAGGTGCTGGAAGGGGGCCTGAGCTGGGGGTGGGGGTGGGGACAAGACACGTGCAGACCCCAGGTGGCCTTTCCCAGAGCACCAAGCCCTGACAGCACTGCCTTCATCCGGTTCTGAAAGCAGACCAACTCTCCAGCAGAGGTGTTGCGGAAAATGTAATGGTCTCATTAAAATGCACCTGATTCAGTTCCTTTTTTTCCCTCCAGGTTCCACCACCTGTTCTCCAGGCCCTGACCCCCCCCGCCAGGCCAGATTGGGACCTGTTTCTCTAGTGTTTTCTACCCTTTACCTCTTCCTGTGCCACCCCCAACCCCTTGCAGCTCCGGGAACAGCATATTCACCCCCACACACCCTTGAGAGGATAAATTCCCACGAAGGTATTCGAGATTTCATGTCATCTCCCTGCAGACTCATGCAAGGGGCTTAACTCCAAGTGCTTATCCCAAAAGACTAGCAGTAATGGTGAGACTGTAGGTGTCATTCTGGAGAAAGGAGTGAGTGAGGGCAAAGAATGTCACCCCCACCAGTGGCAGGACAAGGGGCAGATCTTCACCTTGTACATCTTGAGAATGCAGCTCCAGGTCTGGTTCTGAGTCGGGCACTCTTTAACTGTGTTGCTTTTGCTCAAGGGGGCCTGTCCCACAGCTGGAAGATTGGGATTTGAGACCCAGTCTCACCTGGGAGGGTGAGGACAGGGCTGGAGGATCCAGCCCCAGAAGGCCTGAGTTCTCAGCCTGCGGGAGCCTGCTTTGGGCAGCTGTCTCTGCTCTGCTCCTGCCGAGACCCCCTCCAGAGAATCCAGGCTCCTCCAAGGCCTCTGTAAGCTGCACAGAGATTTAGCCAAAAAAGCCAAAAGGAAATCCTCAGGATGTGGCTCTGCTTCTCTCCCTTACCCCTAGCCCCTGGGATCCATCTCAGGATTCTCCTGCAGAGCCAGACGGTGGTGCCCCTACTTCTGCCCAACCCTGTTCCCTCCAAAACAAGCCCGCAGCCTCCTTTCCTTTCATAGTGGTTGTTTTTCTGCTGGTAACCACGAAGAAACAGATGGGGCCTAGCAAAAGTAAAGAATCATGGGAGGTTTCACGAAACCTCAAAATTACAGCAGGAAGAGTCTGAATGGACTTGACACTCGGCTTCTGCAGCTAATGTGAACTGGAGCAGGACACCAGCTCTGTGCCTCGGTCTCCTCCACTCCAAGAAGGAGATAACAAGAGAACCTGCCCCAAGGGCTGTTGTGAAGGTCAAACGAGGCTGAGAATGGTGAAAATGCACAACTTGAGATAGTCGGTCTGGTTCCTTCCTTCACGGAAGTGTACACAGTCTAGTCGTGGTAATAATTAGTAATAGTCACGGTCACTATTCATTCAGCACTTTCCGGGCGGACACTGAGTGGCAGACTGTCTGAGGTTCGCCTCACCACCTCCCTGCAGCCTCAGCTCTTTTACCCAGTCTTTCTTCCCACCCTCTTTTTCAAGAGATGGTTCATGGCCCCAGAGGCGCCCCTCCCCGTGTTATGCACCCTCACTCCACCCTGGGCATTGGCATATTTTCCAGGCCAACCCTCTCTCCCCGGAGAGTCTTCCAGGCACACGTGCTGCTTCCCAGAGCAGGAAGGTGGGCAGAAAATGGCCCCAGTTGGAAAATCAGAGATCATGTTTCTGCACAACTTCTTTAGAATAATAGGCTTGTAGAAGGAAACAAAAAGCTCCGCTCAGAGAGCGGCTCTCTGTTTCGCCAGGGTCCTCCCAGCCTGCCCCATTCCACAGCTGCAGAAATGGTGATTTTCCCAAGGCCACACAGCAAGTGAGCAGCAGAGACTACACCAACATCCAGCGCTGCATCTCGCCAGGCACTGCATCCGGCCACTTAGTAAACACCCACGGCACCCACGCTGTGCTCCAGGCACTGATCAGAGCGCCAGGGATGGCGGGATGCAGAATGGCATTGACATTCTATGGAGAGGGCTCAGACCCCAAACAAGTCAACAACGTCATTGCTGAGACTGATAAATACAGTGAAGAAAATAAAGCCAGGTGTGGGACCCAGTGGTGGATGGATTTAGGGGAGGGGGCGCCCTCTTTACTGAGAGTAGTCAGGGAGGCCTCTGAAAGGTGACACTGAGCAGAGAACTGAATGATGAGACACAGGTATGCTGGAAGAAGAGGAGTCTAGCTAGAGGGAACAGCAAATGCAAGAGCCCTGGGGTAGGAATGCACTTGGGCTCTTCAATGAACTGGAAGAAGGCCAGGGTGGCAAAGCAGTGAGAGTGACATGTAGTGGAGGAGGCAAGGAGGAGAGGGAGGCAAGGGCCAGATCCTGCTGGGCCTCGTAGCCATGGTAACAAGTCTGGATTTTATTCTAATGGCAATGGGAAGCCATAGGAAGGTTTTTTAAGCAGGGCAATGACCGTTCAGGACTTATCGTTTAGAAAGACCACTCAGGCAGCTGTGTGAAGAATGGGTGGAAGGCGGGCAAGCCTTCCTGTGAGGAGGCTGCGGTGGCCTGGACCACCGTGCCAGCTATGGGGATGGAGGGAGGGGGAAGGCAGATAGCTTGATACTAACACAAGTGAAGCACTGAGCACGGGGTCTGGCATGCACCAAGTGATACACAACATAGAGCTGGGGGCCTGAGAAGAACGGGGTGCTGGTGGCTGGATGTGTGGCCAGGGTTAGGAGACTGGGTGGCAGCGACAGGGGGTTGGGAAGGCCACCTTTCCTGGGCTTAAAGCCACAGGAGGCCAGCAGCCCTGCGGGGGGAGCAGGCAAGGGCCAACTCTGGAGAGCCCACATCCTTTTTTCAGTTCCCTAAAGTATATATGTCTTTCCATTCTTAAAAGGTCATTGTCAAAGCCACGATCTGTGACATATAAATGTTCCAAAAATAAAAACCTGGAAGTAATGAGAATAAACAGCTTATATTCACTTTTCTATTTCAAAATTTTGTTTAACTTATACATACACATGATAAAAATTTCAGAGTGCAAGAGCACACAGCAAGAATAACTCTCCCCCTACTCCAGCCTCGTCCCTAGAAAATATTCTATCTGTTCATTTTTAATTTCTCCAGAAATATTCTCAGCATATACACACATATGTATATTACATATTCTATTTTTAAACATGGAGATAGCACAGTATACTGTTTTGTATCTTTTTTTACCAGACAATATTTCTTAAAGATCATTTCATATTAGTCCATGAATCACTATTTCTTTCTTTTTTAGTGGCAGCATAGTATACCACTGCATGGCTATATCATATAGAAAATAGGTATTTAGGTGGTTTCCAGGTTTGGGCTACTATAAATGTTTGTCACAACAAACATCTTCATATGTAGGTCTTTGGTATTTCCATTGGATAAATTCCTAGAGGTGGAATTTCTAGCTCAAAGGGTAATTACATTTTTTCTGCTGGGACAAATATTGACAAATTGCTATTTGGAGCGGCTGGACCAATTCACTGCCTCCTCCCACCCCCAGCTGACCCTGACAGCATCCCCTTCATAATGTCAACACAAAGCATTGTGCAAATGTTTCATCTTTGCCAATCGCATGACACCTGACAATTTTCACATGTTAAGTGTAAGCCCACCTTCATTGGTGTGGTGGGTGATATCACCCCCAGTCTGTAGATCAGAGAGCTCAGTTCACCCACCTCTGAAAAAAGCCAGTGTCCCAGCACTACTGTGAAACACAGAGAGGGCAGAAACCATGGCTGGGAACAGGGTAGGAAAGGCCAGGGGTAGGGAAGCAGGGCCAGGTGAGGGAATGGTTGCCTCTACAGTCACTCAGGCTCTGGCAATCAAGATGGGGACAGGGGACAAACGGATCAGAAGCCAAGAGACTGATCAGTGGCCGGGTCTATAAACCCACTCTGCCAGGAGCAGGGACACAGCACTGCCTCTTCTGCCCTCCTGCCTGGGCCAGCCTGAGGCCCGGATGTGGGCATCCATGAGCCATATTAGGACGATGGGAAGTAGGTCACTTGCTGGAGAGTAGGAAATTTAGGAGCAGAGATAAGAGGGGATGTTGACATCTGGGACCAAAGCCCCAAGCTTCCTTTCTTCCCACCATAAACTGGTTGGTGGTTGCAAAGCAGGAAAATGCAGTCTCCATTAAAATGGAGTGAGAGAGGTCTCTGTCAATAAACCACAGTAGCCAAATGAACCTAAGTTTAGCATCGCTCTCTAAGCCTGTTTGGGAGCCTCTTGACTGTCGACTCTTCTAATGGGCTCCACTTCCGTGAACTCAAAGGTAATGGAACCGGCTTCAGCAAAAACAGTGTTCTAAATAAGGAAATGCAGTCAGAGCTGCTGACCTTCCACAGAAAACTCTCCTCGTAGGCCTTGGACTTTAAGTGAGGAATGCGCGCTTTGAGTTGGGGGGTGGTGAAGATTATGAGTTTCAGGCAGGGCTGAAAACAGTGAGACAGTTCTACCATGTTACTAAGACTTGCCTATTTAAAAAAACAACTTATTAAAAAAAAAGAGTAAGGAATGCAGAGAAACTTGACTATTTTGAAACTGACATTAAGGCCCATCTGGGTGTAGGATAGACAGGATTCCCAAAGGAGTGGGTTTTCAAAGTCCCTCCCAGGCTCATGGCACAAGACTGAGCAGCAATTTGAAAAGGACTCTGTGGAGCCGGCCCCATGACTTAGCGGTTAAGTGCACGCGCTCCGCAGCTGGCCACCTGGGTTCGGATCCCGGGCGCGCAGCGACGCATCGCTTCTCCGGCCATGCTGAGGCCGCGTCCCACATACAGCAACTAGAAGGATGTGCAACTATGACATACAACTATCTACTGGGGCTTTGGGGGCGGGGAGCCCTCTGTGGAATGCTCCCATGTGGGCAGGCCCAAGCATGAGACCCCAACGCAGGCTCATTCTAGAAGCTCCCATCCATAAGGAGAGGGTTTGCTGAGCACAAGGGTCAGAATCAGGCAATAGTGAAAGCCTCCGAGGGGGTCCCGGAGAAGCCCAGAGTGTGGTGTGTGGTCAGCACTGACCATCTGAGAGACCGGGGTTTCCAGTTGTTCATCTTTCTGGGTGAAGATGGTCTCTACTCTTTCTCCAACTTTCTGATAGTCTGTCTTCCATGCCACCTACCCATCCATTCCACCATCTAGGCAGCCAGTACATAAACCATTTTTGAGCCTATGACAAATCAGAGACCGTGCTGGGCACCATGGGGGGTTCAGAAGTAGGGCACAAGTTGTGGTGGGATGTTGGCAACGGTGGCTCTTACACAAGGTCACGAGGAGCATAAGAAAGTGTAATCACTTTGGAAAACAATTTGGCACTATCCTGTAAAGTTGAACTTACACTGATAACCAAAGCAATTAATTCCTCTGCTAGGTATATACCCTGGAAAGTCTTGCACCTGTGTGAAAGACATGTACAAGGATGTTCAAAGAAGCAGCATTCATAATAGTAAAATTATGAAAAACCTAGATATCCATTACTAGGAGAAGGAATAAATTGTGAATTGTGGTCTTTTCCCACAGTGTAATATTATGCAGCAGTGAAAAATGAATGAACAACAGTATATGCATAAGATGGATGAATCTTAGAAACTAACAATGTGCAAAAGGAGTTTCAGAAGACTACGTATGCTACACCATTTTTTCTAAAGCTTAAAAACAAGCCAAGCTAAACAACATTTTCTAAGGAAATCATACTAATGTGTCAAAATATTTTTTTTGAGCAAGGGAATACTAAGCATAAAATTTAGGGTAGTTGTTACCCCTGGGGGCAGACAGGTTATGGGACGGGGAGGAGCCCACAGGTATGGCCAGTGGTCTCAGTCATGTTCTAATTCTTGGGCCACAAAGTAGGTTATAAGTGTGTGTTTTATTATTATGTTTTATTCATTGCATATATTCTTTTATATCAAAAATACATAATAAACATTTTTAAGGAAATAACTCCTATTCTGAAAAAGATCGCCATCTATATGAGAAGACAGAAATACAGACCCCAAGCAAGACATTTCGTGTCATAGTACAAGAAAGAACCTTATGAATGACTGTACTTGTTTAGACTCTTCATTGAAAGTGACTGAAACCAAATTCAAACTAATTCAAGCAAAAGTAAGTAGTAAGTAAATAATAAGTAAGTGAGTCTGGCTCATTAATTGAGGTGGGTCCAGAATCAGGGAATCTAAAAGCTCAAATAACGAGCAGCTCGCTTCCTCATTCTCTCTGCTTCTCTCCATGTGTTGGCTTCCTTTTCCCCCACTGCAGATGGGTAGCTTCTGTCTAGTCAGTGGAGGAGAAGGGATGTGGAGAGCGACAGCCTGGCTTGCATCATGCCGGTTAGGCAAACCCAAAGGAAACAGAGAGAGATTTTTCTCCCCGTGTTCCATATACAAAATCCCAGGCAAGGTTTCCGATTGGCCTGCTTTGGGTCACATGCCCATCCCTGGGCCAATCACAGTGGCCAGGAGAAAAGGTACTGTGATTGGATGCCCCATGTAATCTCAGGGAGTGGAGGATGGGCGGTTCCCCGGAGGAAAGGCTGTGTGGTCATCATAGGAAGGAGCGGAAGGGATGCTGAACAGACAAAGGGGACAGATGTCCACTCCCAGGGCTCGGACAGAAGGGGAATGGGAGCTGGGGGAGTGGGGACAGCAATGAGGCTCTTTGTAAGAGAAGGCCCTAACCGTGTAGGCTGTAGAAAGAGCAGAACTTGAGGCCTTGGGGAGGGAGGAAGGGAGGCTCCCCCAGCCCTGGAGGCAGGAGACTGTGTAATGAAGGAACGGCTCCTGGTGACCCTGGGGGAGCCATTTTAATTGTTCTGTGGGCTGGTCAGCTCCAGGGTGCAAAAACAAACCCTGATGGGAGGGATTCCCTGGGAATGGAAAATAGGTACACAGAAGGCAGAACACAGGATGTTGCAGAAGCCCAGAGGACGCCCCCACATAGGCCCCAGGCTGACTCAAGCGGACGTCTGGGGCTGAGGAGGGGGCAGGCCGGAGGCAGGCTGGGAACAGAACACAGCTCTGGGCCAGGAACTCTTCCTTCTAGAAGGAGTTGCCTAGAAGGATGGTTTCCAGCAGGGCTGATCTGGCTCACCACCCCCAGACCATAGCCCTCGGCAATCCCACGCTCTGTTATGTGCCACAGGGGCGGTCCTCATTGTGAGGACCAGTGCCCAGCAGGCCTGGCTGCCATTTTAATGGCCTGAGGAGAGGCGGGGACCTCCAGGCCCAAGAGTTCCTGAGTTCCTGTTTTAGAGAGAAGAGGGGGTGGGGGTGGGGAGCAGGAATCACATCAAATGAACAATGCCATGTATCCGTTATGAGTCTCTAGAGTTGGCCGTGGATCCAAATCCCTGTTCCGCCATTTGACAAATAAGTGACCTGGGAAATTTGCTTCACACTCTGAGTCTCAGAGTTCCAGTCAATAAAATGTCCAAAATACAGTAGCAGTACCTACCTGAGGAGTGATTGTGAGACTCAGATGAGAAAGGTTATGGTTAGCAGGAGGTTCTCCATCAATTTTTGCCATAGTTATAGTTATGCCATGATTTTATAACTTACAGAGTCCCTGAGATGAGAGTTGTGAGTCCCTGGACAGTGCAGATGGCCACACAGAGGCTAAATGACCCCTTGTTGAGGACACACACACAGAGGGCACTGTGCACTACATTTGAAGTGCTTTCCCACCTCAGGGCCTTTGCACATGCTGTGTCCCCACACTTGGAATATGCTTCCCTTGGACCCTACACGGCTGGCTCCTCATCATCCAAGTTTAGGATAAATGTCATCTCTTCAAAGAAGCCTTCTCTGATCACTCTAACTAAAAAAGGAAGCTCCCTGCCTTCCATCCTATTACTCTCTTTTATGATCTTCCTATCATTATTACCCTCTGATATTAATTTATATTTTTTATTTACTTATGATCAGATTCTCCTGAGGAATATAAGCGCACTGAGCACAGACACTTGTTTCACCACTGTCTCCCTAGCCTGGCATGGCACATGACAGATGCTTAAATATGCAGAATGAACAAATGAAGAATGCCCTGGTAACACTCAGGCCTTGCATTTCAGTGGTGGCTCAGGGAGGTTCATTCACATCTCCCATATGGCATTATTTGTATCTGGCTTCTCAGGATTCCTGGCTGTGAGGTCCTGGTTCAAGTCAAGCCATGGAGACCCCAGAGCTGGCCACCACCTCCTGGAGCCCCATTCAACCTGGCCCTCCCTGGGGTTCATGTGATCCACCCAGAACCTCTGTGTGGGGCTGGGGCTAGCCAGCTGGGGCGTGGTTGGAAAATCCATCAGTCTGTCAATGAGCATTTGCAGAGAGCCTCCTGCAGGGCCACCGCAGGCCTGAGACGAGGGTGGAGTGTCTTATTGCCCGCCCTCGGGAGCTTCCCGGGTTGATCTGGGGAGACAAGGCCCATTGGATGTCCTCCTTGGCCAGCTGTCCTGAATCCTCCTCCATGGCACCTAGTGGGCAGTATAACATCTAAATGTCTAACCCTGAATGACAATTTCTGATTTCACACTGAAAAATGTCACTGAGACACAGGCCTGACACTCCAATTGGCTGATCAGCATGACCTCTCCCTGAGAGCCAGTGTTTTTTGTTTTTGTTTTTTTGTGTGTGAGGAAGATCAGCCCTGAGCTAACATCCATGCTAATCCTCCTCTTTTTTGCTGAGGAAGACCGGCTCTGAGCTAACATCTACTGCCAATCCTCCTCCTTTTTTTTCCCCAAAGCCCCAGTAGATAGTTGTATGTCATAGTTGCACATCCTTCTAGTTGCTGTATGTGGGATGCGGCTTCAGCATGGCTGGAGAAGCAGTGTGTCGGTGCACGCCCGGGATCCGAACCCCGGGCCGCCAGTAGCGGAGCGTGCGCACTTAACCGCTAAGCCACAGGGCCAGCCCAAGAGCCAGTGTTTATGAAGGTGTGTTCTGCAGACCATCTATAACAAACCATGAGATGCTTGTGGGGAAAAAAATGCAGTCTCTGAGCCAGCCTGGACCTGCTAGATCAGAATCTCTGCCTGCAGCGGGTTTTGGAATCCGCATTTTTTTCTCAAGATGAAATAACTGGTGCACAATCACACAACTGGTGGAGGGGGATTTACGCCCGGGCAGTCGGCTCCAGAGCCTGTGCTCCTAACTTTTGTCCAGTTTGCCTCTCCATTCCCCACAGGTCCACGGCTGCCTGCCCCACCAGGGCCTCTGCAACAATCGCCTCTCTCACTTCCATTTGCACCCTCCAACAAGCAGGTCCTGTCCCCCTGCTGATGGCCACCTTTCTTTGGTTACATGTGGAGAAATCCGTTGTGAGCATGCAGGTGTGTCTGTCTCCCCCGTAAGCTCAGAGGACAAGCAGCTATTTGGGTCACTTTTGCCTCCCTGGAAGCCAGGACAGGGCCCAGGGTCCAGACCAACTCCAGTCCCTGTGAATTGCAAAAGAAGGATAGATTCATCTAACCAATACTTCTTGTGCCTACCATGTGCCAGGCCCTTTCTAGGCACTCAGGATTCAGCAGTATAAAACCAAACAAAAATCCCTACCTTCAAGGAGCTCATATTCTATGGGTGAAATGTACATGTGAAATGATAAAGGCCTGCTGGGAAGTAAATGAAACAGACTGTAAGTGTGGAGAGAACGGTAAGAGCTCCGCGGACTGAAGCAATCAAGGAGGGCTTCCTGCAAGAGGCTTCATTGGCACCACCTTCCTTATTGCTAAAATCCCCTAAGAGAAGGTCTCTTGAAGACTTGGATTTTCTTCCTGTAGCCCCACTCCCAGTGGCCAGTGTTAAGGCCACGGTGTATCAGGCACTATTCCCACAGTTCACAGCACCTTGACCAGAGTCTGCAGGGAAGGTGTGAGGGTAGAGGAAATGAGGATGGAGGGCAAAGGGACAGTTATTAGTAGTAATGTTATTTCAGGTGAAATCTTTGTTCTGAAATCCAATCCCAACTTGCTTCTCTTAGGTGAGGATTAAATGCTTAACTCAGGCAAAGGAGGAAAGGTCAGTTAATGGAAGGCAGTGTTACTGTTTTGGGTAGAAAGCACTCTCAAATAGTCCCTGCTCACCTCTTACATTAGTGGGCGAGAGACAAAGGTAGGAAATGATCTGGGAGCCTCCCAGATTATGTGGGGCCTTGCAGACCATGGTGAAGAGATCAGATTTAGTTCTGAGATGGGAAGCCATTGGAGGGTTTTAAGCAGCATGATGAAAAAAACCCCAGCTGCTTAGAGAATGAACTGTTGGGAGAATAGCGTGGAAGCAGAGACGAGTTGGGAGAGTACTGCCAAGGTCCAGGGGAGGGACAGCAGTGGCTTGGACGAGGAAAACAGGAGAGGAAATTGAAAGAGATGGACAGACATGACTTTCAGATGCATCGGATGTGGCAGGGGTGGGGCATGAGAGAAAGACGAATCAAGGAGGATCCCAGGTCTGGGGTAGGTAGTTGGGGGTGCCATATTCTGAGCTGGGGAAGGTAGAGGAAGAGCAGATTTGGGAAACAAAGTCAAGAGTTCTGGTATGCTTGTGTCGGTGGTGGTGGACTCAGTAATGTGCCCCCTTAAAGTGGAATCTGTGAATATGTGACCTTACATGGCAAATGGACTTTGCAAATATGATTGTCAAGAATTTTTTTATTATTTTTTATTTTTTGTAAGGAAGATCAGCCCTGAGCTAACATCCGATGCCAATTCTCCTCTTTTTTTGCCGAGGAAGATTGGCCCTGGGCTAACATCCATGCCCGTCTTCCTCTACTTTATATGGGACACTGCCACAGCATGGCTTGACAAGCAGTGCGTCGGTGCGCGCCCAGGATCCGAACCTGCGAACCCCGGGCCACTGCAGTGGAGCGCACTCACTTAACTGCTGCACCACCAGGCCGGCCCCTAAGTCAAGAATTTTGAGATGGGGAGATTATCCTGGATGACCCTGGTGGGCCCAATGTTAACACAAGGGGTCTTCTAAGTGAAAGAGCGAGGCAGGAGAGTCAGAGCTATTCAATGTGAGAAGGACTCAACCCATTGTTGCTGGCTTTGAAGATGGAGGAAGGGAAGCTTGAATCAAGGAATGCAGTGGTCTCTAGGCGCTGGAAAAGGCAAGGAAATGGCTTGTCTCCTGAAGCCTCTAGAAGGTGGTCCTGCTGACATCTTGCTTTTAGCCCAGTAAGACCCATTTTGGACTTCTGATCAAGCTCTCTCCTACCTCTCTTTCTCACCCACTAAGTTCCAGCCATAGGAGCATCCATGAATCCTCAAACAGGCCACACTGGTCCTGGCATCAGGACCTGGAATGTTCTTTCCCTGATTCATACATGGCTGGCTCATTTTGATCATTCCATCATCAGTTCAAAGCACGCCTCCGCAGACAGGTCTGTCTGGCCTCCAGCTGGAATTGCTCTCCATTCTCCCCGGCCCTTACTACAGAGGCTGGCTGTGCTGAGTTTATTTGTGCACTGTATTACCTGTCTCCCCCACTAGAAGGAGGGTCCATGACAGCAGGGAACGCATTGACCTTGTGTACCATTGAATTCCTAGCACCTGAGCCAGTGCCTGGCACATACTAAGCTCAACAAATTAAATAAAAATGAATATGATTTAGAGAAGAAGAAAGAAATGACAGTCCTTGGTTTATATCTACAGAAGTCTAGAATGTGAATGCTATCAATCAGCTCCCCTGGAATTCACTGAGCTGACTATGTGCTCTGTGGGAGATGGATGGGGAGAAGCCAGCCTCACTACTCCCAGGAGCTCAGAGCCCAGGAGGAACACGTGGAAAGGAAGGGAAGGCTGTGAACTCAAACACAGGGCCCCTGTAACCGCCGCAGAGCAGAGGGAGTAGAACCTTTGGGGAGCTCAGAGAAGACTGACTCCATTCGGGACGAGACAGGAGGAGAATATGCTACTTCAGGGGACTGGGGTCCACAGGCTGTGGAGAAAGTTCTCTTAGCTGTTTCTGAGAAGGCAATTCTTGATAATTCAAGAAAATTCTGTCTGAGGAATACAAGCAGTCTAAGATTCAACTTTTGCCCCAAGTAGTTTGCAATTTAGCTGTAGAGACAAGCAACAGAAGAGCGGAGGAACGTGGTGCAGGGAACTGCTTAAGAGCTTGCTTTGAGGTCAGCCAAGGCTAGGTCTGCGTCCCACTTCTGCCACTGACTGCTGTGCCTCAGTTTCCTTATAAGAATTTTACCTCCTTCACCAGGTTGTTGTGAGGCTTAAAGGAAGATAAATGTGAAGTGCTCAGCACAGAGCCCTGCACTCAGTGCTCAGTGAAAGGCAGCCATTACTATTACAATAAGGAGATAGGACACTGGGCGGGACTCTCTTAGCGTTTTTGACATTCAGGGATCAGAGGGGAGGACAGTGCGGCCAAGAGATGAATGTCTGGGTCACAGACAATCTGCCGGCCCGTGTATCTCTGGGTGGGGTCCCGGACAGACCACCCCAAGAGACTGTGAGGCAAAGGGTCTGTGGCAGGATCCGGAAATCTGCAATTTAACAAGCCCCGCCCAGTGAGGTTTAGGCCGCTCAAAGCAGAGAACTTCTGCCTTCAGTGTGGCCAGGCTCAGCAGGCCAGACTCCCCCAGTTTTTGCCTTTCAGAGCAGCCTATGGAAGTCTGTCTCTTCAAGGCACCGTGGAGGCCAGGGCCTTAACCTTGTCTTCAGTTTCCTGCTTTTCAACGTGCACTCAGAGAAACACCTGGTTCGCAGATCCCCGGGGCTGTGTAAAATGCAGGTCTGGGACCAAAAGAGACCTTCTGAATAAGAATCTACAAGGATGTGGTCCAGAAACCTACAGAGTCGAGCTCCTGAGAACACTGGCTCCCTCTGCCCTCTGCTTAGGGTGCTGTCCCCCATAATCCCACCTCCCGAGCTCCTTTGTCTTCCAAGGCCTAAACGCCACCTCTCCTGTCCCACTCAGTCCCAAGGCTGAGCTAGGTCCTCTTGCTCAGTGCCCACCCCTCATCAGGAACAGCAAGTGTCTCACCATGTTGCGAGGTCTATGGGTGCGTCATCTCCTCCCAACCCAAGCCCCCTCCCTCTCACGTGTGCATTCATTCATTCCTCTAATCTCAGCTTCCGGCAAGCGGTGCGCACTCAGCAGGTGCTGCATGAATGTTCCAGGCATAAGTTTGGGGGTTAATCTGTCTCCCCTTCCCCATCCCTCATTATCATACAAATTCATAGAAGGCAAGGTTTACATCCAAACACCAGCCCTGGGGCCAGCACAGTGGCATAGTGGTTAAGTGCGAGCACTCCGCTTCCTCGGCCCAAGGTTCCCCAGGCTTTGCAGGTTCCGATCCCCGGTGCGCACCAACACATCGCCCGTCAAGCCATGCTGTGGAGGCGTCCCACATAATGTAGAGGAAGATGGGCACAGATGTTAGCCCAGGGCCAATCTTCCTCGGCAAAAAAACGAGCATCAGCATCAGATGTTAGCTCAGGGCTGATCTTCCTCACAAAAAAACAAAACAAAACAGAAACACCAGCCCTGCACTACAACCAGCCTTAGGTAAATACTTGGTGAAATGAAAGGCTGACTTCCTTGTTGAAATCAGGACTTCCATGGTTCCTAGTAACTAAGGAAGGCTGGGCTATTCCCACATAATCAAGATTAACAACTCCCTAACAAAGTAGGGTTTTTACTTGCTGATGGAGTCCTGCTTAATGACTGGAAATTACCTGTCTTCCATTTTCCAGCCCCTGAGGTGTGGCCACCCGGAGGAAGCCAAAGGGAGTCAGCGCCTGGAACCAAGATCAAGGACCACCAGCTACACACTGTCGTTATGTTTAAGTCTACAACAAACGGCTTCCCATCTGGCCTCAAGTAAAGTCCTTACACGCCTACAAGGCTCTTGGGATCTCCCTCTCCACCGCATCCTCCACCCTCCATCCCTCCACTTCTTGTTATTTCTCTGACATCATCTCCTGCAACTCTTCCTATGTCTAGACCAGAGTTTCTCAACCTTGGCACTATTGACATTTGGGGCCGGATAATTCTTTGGGGAGAGGGGGAGGCTGCCTGTGTGTTGTAGGATGTCAAACAGCATCCACAGACTCTACCCACTAGACACTAGTAGCACCCTCTCCCCAGTTGTGGCAACAAAAAATGTCTCCAGACACTGCCAGATATCTCTTGCAGGGAGGGGTCAAAATCCCCCTACCCCCAGCCTGTTGGGAACCAGTGGTCTAGACCACTCCATTCCAGCCCTGCTGCCCTCCTAGCTATTGTTGCTCCCACTTCAAGGTCTTTGCACTCGCTCTTCCCTCTGCCTGGATAGCTGCTGGCTCTCTCCTGCTCTTCAGGTCTTTACTCAAAGGTCATTTTCCAAGGGGAGGGATTCCTTCCCTTCCAGGTCTTTACTCAAATGTTATCTGCTCATCGAGACCCTCCCTATTTAAAATTGCAACCCATCCCAATAATCCCTAAAACCCTTTCTTGCTGCATTTTTTCTCAATAGTATTTATCACTATCCCGCATACCACAAATCTCACTCATTTTATTTAGTGTCTATCTACCTCCAGTGGAATGTAAGCTCTCCAATTACGAGATTTTGTTTGTTTATCTGATGTTTTGCTTTGGTTTTCTCTGTCCGCTGCTACATCCTAGGGCTTAGAACCATGACTGTCACACAAGCACTCAATAAATATTCACTGAATGAGTGAATGAATTGGACAGCTCTAAGTCCTTCCTGCCCCAGAAAGCTCCTGGATCAGGAGACAAGACCAACCTGTGTCACTTCTCCAGCTCCCTCGCTAGCTAATCCATGGGGCAGTGTTGGGGGTGGGGGTAGACTCTATGCTGGGCTTCTAAACATTTGACCCTCTCCCATACCAGTCTTTCCTTTAATTGCCCCTCTGGTGAGAATAGAGAGCATCTCACAGGCGGCCAGGGCTTCCAGAGCTGGCTCATTAACAAGCAGTCATTACCTTTCCTTTCTTTTCCCTCCCACATATCTTTTTATGGCTGTATGTATCATAGGAACGTGTGTGCAGCGTCAGGATACCCCTGTCCTTGGGTGGGGAGGGGTACATATACACACACAAAGAAATATTTACACATATATATTGTTATTAGTTATACAAGTAATAATAACAGCTGACCTTTTCTGAGTGCTTACTGAATGCCAGCATTGTGCTAAGCATATGCATCTCCTTGTTTAACCCTCTAAACAACCCCGTGAGGTTGGTTTTGTTATTATTGTCATCCCACTTCTACAGATAACGCTGCAAGAGCTTCAGTGTCTGATCCAGAGACACATATCTGAGTTTGAAGCCAAACAAGATGGTCTAACTCCAACGTCCCCCTCATTCCTAACCGCTACAATAACCACCTCTCTCAAAAGATGTGTTCTTTAGCAGAAAGTCAAACAATAAAGAAAGTAAACAAGGAGAGCCCACCGTGCTCCCCAAAATGAGCTGCTGTTAGCCGGTAACACTTTTTTACTAGTAGAATTTTTTTATATGAGCAGAATGTATCTGAGTATATAAAAAGAGGGTCTATATGTATATAAAAACACACATCCATACAATTAAGTGGGTTTTTTCTTTTCCTACGATGGTAGTACCAGACTTTTTGTCCCACTTAGTTTTTTCACTCTCTAATAATACGTTTTGGACCAGACCTTTAAACTTCACTAAGTTGTTGCCTCCCCTCCTATAAGCTTTAGGTTGATATTCTGGCTGCTGGGGCTAAGGATGAAGTGATGCGATGAAGACAAAGCTAAGGATGAAGGGAGATGGAGTACATAATGTGCCGGCCAGACAGCAGCTGGATGGGTTTAGACTCCTACAAGTTCAGGAGCTGCCTTTAGAAGGGGTGTTTGTTGTTGGTGTTTACTGTAGGTGGTTTCAGGGTTCCATTGAGAAATTAATAGGCTTCCTTGCCTGGATCAGAGGTTCTCAAAGACAAGCTCTCCCAGGCAGCCCCAGGTAACCTCTTAGAGACTGGGTTAAAGGGAGCCAAGGGGCTTCCGTTTTTAGGATTCTTAAGGATTAGACCCATGATATCACGCAGCTTCCAGGCATAGCTGCTGTGCTAGGTGCCAAACTCATGGCAGTAGTTCATTTAATGTACACAACGCCATCAGGTAGGTCTTACTGCCCCCATCTTAGAGATGAGAAACTGATGCTCAGAGAATTTAATAACTCACCCGGGATTGCAGAGCTAGTGAGAGGCAGCACTGTGTCTTTCTCACTAAGGCCTCGAAGAATCACAGCAGAAGCTGTGGAATATGCTAGCTCCAGCTCCTTATTCCACATCAATGAAGCACACAGCCCAGGGCCCTGACAAAGGCAGTTGCAGGCCACACAGCAGGTGTAAGGAATTGGCTGAGTTTCCGGTTCTTCAAACTACATTTGCTATAAAAGACCTCCAGGGAAGGTGGTGGAACTGAAGTCGTTCTGTATCCTGGTGGCCCAGAGGCATTGCAATAACTGACTTCCTGATGAGGATTTGCCCACAGCTAAACAGAATTAAGCTGCATGTCAATATGAATCAAAGGCGGGGGATCCTAATCCATAACTTCCCCCAAAGAGAAAAGCCCTGCACCTGCCAAAGAGGGGGGAGTGTGGGGTGTGGGGATATTACTACAGGAAACACCAGAGAAACTGACCAGAGAACAGACCCACTCACTCCAGCCAGTCATTTTTACCAACTCCAGCCAGTCATTTTTACCAACAGGGACCATCCTTGAATCTGGACCCCTAATTAAATCCCTCCAACCCCAATCTGCCAAACCACATGTATAGCCGCCTAGAAGTACTTTTTTTTCCAGTTCATTCTTTTTTGTTAAAAACAAACAAAACCCTCTGCCCAAAGGGTTGTAGGCAAGGATGTTCTTCAACTGGAGACCCAGGTAAATAAATTATGCCAAATTCGTACCATAGAATTGTCTGAGGCCCCCCAAAAGAATAAAGGGCATCCAAGAGATGATAAGATGAGGAAGACTGGTAAATGGAGAAAACCAAGTTGCAAAATGAGAAGCAGAAGAAATAATTGAAAATTAGGAAAGGAGACAAAAAAAGGGAAAAATTTGGAAAATACAGAAAAGTAGGAGGGATCACCCCTCCACCACCTCCCACTCTGAAAAGGAATCATTGGTAATATTTGATATATTTCTGTCAGGTCTCCTTGCTAGATGTGGTCAGAACACCCTGGAGAATCCCAGCTCTTCCAGCCCCACCTGGGTGAGCCTCAGTCTCAAATCCCTTCCGTGGAAGTAATCCTGCCCTCTCGGGTAGTTGTATTGGTTCAATGAGGCCAAATACGGACAGCACTGAGTGCCTAGGAAATAGCACTCAATAAATGCAGCTATTGTGATTATTTGTAACCTGCCATTTCCCTTAACATTTTAACATAATTGATTTTGAATGTTATTCAGAGTCTTTGAAAACATCACATTTAATGGCTGCTGGATATACCAATTTCTTCACCATTCTCTCATGAGAAATGTTTGGGCTGCTTCCATTTTTACCTTCTTATAAATAGCTCTGTGAGGAACACTGTTCCTCACAGAATATAGCTTTACCTCACCCAGATTTTGGAGATTTTCCTTAAGATTATTTCCCAAAAGTGGAATTAGGTTAAAGGGTAATAAACATTTTTAGACTTCATATACATAATTCCTGATTGCACAAAGCAGGTGTTATTTCCAGACTTAACCTCCCCCACGTTCTCTCTGTTCCCAGAACCTCCCTGCCCCCCACCAGCATGATCCTCTCCTCCCTGGAGACGACACCTGGCTGCCTCCTACCTCCCACTCCTGTGCTGCCTCCTATCCCGTCTCCTGTAGCCTCAGAGCCTTTCTCCTCTCTGCCTGAGTAAATCCTCCCTGGTCTTCAGTTCTTACACCTTTTCCCAGCCCGCCCTGACTGCTTGGGTCCTCGGCCATCCCCCTTCCTCTGATTTCACCCAGCCCCTTTAATCCATGACCACACCCAGCCTGATTTGTGGACACTCTTTCCCTTTCATGATTCAGACTCAGGTCCATAACAACCAGACAGTAAGCCCCTGAAGTCAGGGAGGAAGTCTTGGGCTTGTCTTCCTTCCGCACTCAGCTCAGAGCTGCGCAGTATGGTGCTAGGACCTGAGTCCCCATTTCATGTATTCATTGGGCAAAATGTCGTACTAGGGTCAGCTGTGGGCCAGGCTAGGAACTATGGCTGCAGGGGCCTTAGGAGCTGGCTCCTCGGGCAGGGGGAGAGAGGGAAACGTAAATAATCAAGTGTAACCTTGAAGGACAGGGGCTTTGATGCAAGTTCACAACAGAGGAGAGAGAAAGGAATAGTCAGCTCAACCTTGTGGGCTTTGCTCAGTGGCTGATACTTGTTGAATGTCTTGCTGTGTGACCCTGAACAAGTCAGCTAACCTCTCTGAACCTGGGTGCCCCTATCTGGACTAGGCTTTCTTCACTAGGATGTAATGAAGTTAAATAAGATATTTAGGTGAACTTGCCCAGCCAGAGGCATGCAGCAGGTGCTCAATAAATCTTTGCTTATGGTGAGGGCTCAGCACAGACTTGTGGATTAATAAATTGTCTGGGGCTGCACGGGCAACCATGGGACTCGTGCATCTCAGCGGGCTTGTTTTTCTTGCTTGGGGAACAGGTTGCTGGATGCCCATTTCTTCCACCAAGGGGCAAGTTTCTTGCAGGGTCTAGGTGCCTGAGTCTCAAGTCCAGGGTCTGGAGGGATATGCATAAGGGCCAGCATCTGCCGGGTGTGATATATGCTTACAAGGAATTTACTGTGGAATCATCTTTGCCTCCAGTGCGGTGAACCAGTGGGATGGAATGTCGAAAACGCGTCCTTGTACATCCTTTTTCTGGGCACGCTGCAAACCCGCTCCTGCTTAGGCTGCAAATCATCCTCCCTAACAGGGAGAACTTCACATGAGGCCCCGAGGAACGAGGCTTCCAGGGGTGATGTCACCCAAGGGCTCCAGGAATGCCAAGGGCACCGGGCTGGGCTCTCCAGTTGTTCATCCTCGCCTTGGTCAAGGCAGGCTCACAGCAGGCCCGTCCCTGCAACAGATGCAGCTCAAGGTTATGGCCAAGGTCAGGCCTGTTAGGTGTCTTTTGGTGGTGGGGGTGGAGCAGGGACAACTGGCCTCAAGCTTAGCTTTAAAGCTGAGAAAACCCTTAGACACCATCTAATTCAACTCCCCTGCCCTTTTGTGGAGGGGAAAACTGAGGCTCAGAAAGGGCAAGAGATCTGTCCAAACTCACACAGCTATGGCATGAATTATAAAGCTATGACTTGAACCTGGGTCTCCTGACTCCTGGTACATTGCTCTTTCCAACTCCACAGGTGCAATAGTCTCATCTTCATCCTCTGCTCTATCTGGGGTTCCTCTCAACCCACCTCTAACCCCCATATACACCAATCACTATAACATTGACAACAGAGCTACCACCTATTGGATAAGTTCCTGAAGTAAGCACCAGGCTAAATGTTCAGGCTGGACTGTCTAATTTAAGCCTCTCAACACCTCCACCACTTAAGTACTATAACTCCTTGCTACTCCAAGTGTAGTCTGTGGACCAGCAGCATCAGGATCACCTGGGAGCTGATTGGAAATGCAGAATCTCAGGGCGCAGAATGAGGATTTGCATTTCAACTGGCTCCTGTGATTTTATGCACAATCAAGTTTGAGAAGTGCTGCCATAACTAGTCCCACTTTGGAGACAGGAAATTGATACTTAGGGAGGGGAAGTGACTCCCGCAGTGTCCCACAGCAGGTCAGGTGCGGAGTTCCAGTGGATCTTGGGCAAAGCCCTTGCCCTGAACTCGAGGTTTAGGAATGTTTTCCACTAGTTCCAGGCCAGGGGAGAAAGGATTCCAGACCACCCCCCAGCCCCCAGGAACAAGGAAGTTACTGATGAAAAAGAATATCCCAAGCACTTCACAAGGCACTTTCATGTCTATTATTTGGTTTCTACTTTACAACTTGTTAATTATCCCAGCCTTACTCAAGAAGAAACTATAGCTTGGAAGAGTTTAAGCCATTTGTACAAGGCTACATTGCTGACCATTTCCAGAATCCGGACCCAACGCTGGTCTCCTTTACTCCAGAACCCAATGACTGTTTCCCCAAGCATGGGGTGGCATCCTGGTGGCAGGAGAGGCAACTGTAGGCTGTACACAGATGAAAGTCTCCCATTTGAATTGCGATGTATTTAAATTCCTCCTACAAAAAAATAGAATTAGATTATCAAACCCCACATACTATTGCTTAAGACAGAATAAGGGTTTTGGGCTGGTTGTTTTTTTTCTTCTAATGCATCTCTGTAAAGTCAATTTTAGGAACGATAGAGGAGCGCCTGGCCCGATGGCGTAGCAGTTAGATTTGCACCTTCTCCTTCGCTGGCCCAGGGTTCGCTAGTTCGGATCCTGGGCACAGACCTACTCACCGCTCATCAAGCCATGTTGAGGTGGCATCCCATATAGAAGAGCTACAAATCTACAACTATGATACACAACTATGTACTGGGGCTTTGGGGAGAAAAAAGAAAATAGGAAGATTGGCAACAGATGTTAGCACAGGGCCAATCTTCCTCAAAAAAAAAAAGGAATGATAGAGGAAGTGGTACTCAGATATTGCAAAATCCATAAGGGTGGTAAGAGAAAGACTAGAGTCTGGGACACATCTCCAGATACCATACTACAGAGGGGAAGGGGGAGAGAGAGAGGGAACCAACGACCAGAGAGAGCTCTACTCAGAAGTTGTTGACATATCATGTATGGGTGGTTTTCACCCCGTGGCCCTCCCATCCTTTTTGCCTCCAGGGTCTTTGTATGGAGCAAACACAATGCTCAATCAAGGGCACACACTCCCCATTTAACAAAAAAAGACCAAGTTGCACCAGTCATTTATCCTTCTGGACAGAATCTCTAGGGCTGAAGCTGGAGAGATGACAAACTTGCTCCGTCTAACCTCCACCCACCCCCAGCCCACTTCCTGTAGCTTTCAAGGATGTCCCTGCACCATCCAGACCAGACTTGAAGTGCTGCATGGGGCAGGCAGGAACTGGGGATAAAATCCCCCTCCCATCCTTCAGGGCTAACCTGTGGCTCCTCAACGGAGGGGAAAAAACTGCATCTCTTTACTTTCCAGTGTTTGCTCTCTTCCATATCTTGCTTTCTCTAACCACATCCAGGGCTCTTAATAGTCACTCTCTTTTGTAGGACCTTTGAACTTGGAGTAAATGGGTATTCTCTGCTGCACCCCAGTTTCACTCAGGAATCATAAGTAAAGAGTTCTGGCAAATAAACAAAATATCTTCTAGGAGTCTGGAAAACAGTTATGATAAGGAACAAAGACTATTATCTTAGAAAAGAGAGGTGGGGAAGGGACAAGATGGCCATCTTCAAATATTTCAAAAAGGGTCTAGACTTACTCTGTATTTCTCCAGACCTGGAAGAAAAGGGTAGAAGATACAGGGAAGTCCACTTCAGCTATGTGAACTTGGTCAACTGTAAAATGGAGGGAACACTATTTACATCATAGGGTGGTTGCAAGGATTAAGTGAATTGCTCAGAACATACCTGGCATCTCATAAAAATCCCAGGATACACTTGTTTCCTTTTTTGGCCTCATTCAAAAATGTCTCATGAGGCACTAAGCTCCCTCTCTGGAAAATTTCAAGATAGAATTATAATTCCTTACTGCCAAGATTCTGTGCTTCGCTGCTGCCCATGAATTTTCATAAAGAAAAATACCGGCTCACACACAGCCCTCAGCATGCTCCAGGCACGCAGAGAAGGACTTTTCACAGGTACTTCATTTAATCTTCTCATCAGCTCTACAAGGTAGGTACTATTATTATCTTCATTTTTTTTTTTTTTCAGATGAGAGAATTGTGGCTTAGCGAGGTGAAGTAACTTGTCCAAGGTCACACAATCCATAAGTGGCAGACAAGGGACTTAAACCTCAGGGTGTCACACTCCAAAGTCCTTGCTCTTAGAATTGGAGGGGTTATTTATCAAATCCAAGCTCCTCTCCCAGGCTCACCTGCTCTTATACTCCAGCCTTTACTATCTCTCTTCTTCTGCTCCCGATATCAAAACCACCCAATTTAGCACTTATTGTGTGAGCAGCTTCTTGTCTCTCCTACCTCACTGTAAGTGGGTCTGGGGATTTCTGCTCTTCAAATATCCCCCTGTACTCAGTAGCCCTTCAGAAGAACAAGTTTATAGGCTTCTAATTTGACTGTCAGCTGAATTAGACAGCAAGTAACTCCCTCTTCCCTGCCATGGCTACTCCTGTCTTCTTTTCCTGTGCCATGAGAAAACAGTCTTTTCTTGGCTGGAACAAATACTACAGTCTGCTCAACTAGCTAACATTTACTGAGCTCTTAATATGTGCCAGGCACTGTTCTAAGTACTTCACATGTGTTAATTAACTCACTGAATCTGGACAGGAACCTATGAGCTAAGTCCTATTATCACTCCCATTTTACAGAAGAGGAAGCTGAACGTACCAGTGCATCGGGACCAAGTAAATGAGTGAACGCTTTGCTGATGGATAATATTAGCAACAACAACAACCATACAAATACCTTATGCTTGCATCATGCAATACAGCTTTATGTACATTATGTCATTGTCACTCACCATTAGCAGTTAGGCACTAATGTCCCTATTTTATAGCAGAGGAAACCACAGCTCTAAGAGGGTGAGTGATTCTCAACAGTCACAGAGCAAGTGCTGTCTGTACCCCTGAATGAGCATAGTATTTACTCTATTCTAAGATCTTCGGGGCAAGGGAGATAGGAGGGCCATGGAGAGAAAAACACCTAGACCCACAAAAGACACTCTATAAATATTAGGTAAACAAATAAAAGCTGGTCACAGCAGAGACTAAACAGGAATCCAGATCTTCAACTCCTAGCCTAGTGCTCTTTCCTTTCTCTAAGATGGTGGGAAGCAAGTCTTGGGTCTGGACCTGGCAGAAGCCTTGATTTGGGATCTTAAGCCAGAGACAACAGTGCTCTTTTAAAAAAAAAAAGCATCAATTTCACTTCTCTGCATTTTCCACAATGAGCATGTGCTACTTTGATAATCAGAAACAAATAAGTAAATAAAGAGAGGGGGCCAAATGCATCCTTCTGAGAGGGCCAAGGCTGGGAGAGGACCCTTGGGCTGGCTTTGGGAATCTCTGGGCCTCTGCCCTGGCATTTTCAGGCACTCTCTGATCCATCCCCACAGGCATCCTGGCCCCACCTTATGGGAAAGGCTGGGCAGGCTGGGGATGTGGGGATGAGGAGGAATCCCAGAAGCTCCTACAGAAGCTGCAATGAACAGGGACAGACACAGGGGTTCCCGGGTCCATGAAACCCCCTGACATTGGAAGTTGAATGCTGTGTGTATAGTATTCCAAGGAGTAGGCCCATACTTTTTTAAAAAGGGGCACCCATGACCCTCCAAAGGGGAAGAAGCCCAGATCACAATGATGAACCAGGGCCTGAGGGTTAGGATGACTGGTCAAACCAGGGCCAAGAAGCCTAAAAATCTTCTTGCTCCGAGTATCACACACAGGGGGGAGAGAATGACAAATAGAACAAGGTCCTGCCTCATGGACTCACAATGTTAATTTAAATTCTGCTTTTTTCCCTGAACTCACCCTCAAACCCATTCCAAAGCAGTAGGGTAGACAGGCATGATTATTTGCCCTACTCCAGTCTCAGACACCCTCCTCTTCCTCCTAGGCTTGTGGCCGATGAACTCTAGTTCCTGATCCTAGAGACTGTGTATCCACAGTCTTGCCTCCTTACCGAGAGTCTAAGGTCCTCATTTATGCTCTGGCCAACTTTATTCCCAAGTGCCTCCTAAAAAGCCAGCTGGTCTCAAGTTTCAGCAAGCATTGAATTCCATTCCACCAAGATTGACTGAACTTGTACCATGTGCTAAGGGTTATGCCGGAGTCACAGATGATGGGATAAGTCCTGAGTGTGGCCCTGGAGCCTGCAGGATGATGGCAGGATAGATAAGACTAGTGTGTCAGGTTGGGAGAGGGGGAAACTGCACAAGCGTGAGGACCCCCAGGAGGGCAACTGATTAACAGCCTGGGGGGCTAAGAAGTGGCTTCTTGAAGGTACAACAGTAGCTCTGGAGTTGGCGTTTGAAGGTGAAGAAGGATTCCTATACGAAGGAATGGGGGAGGCCTTCAAGGCTTGTAGAAAGGGTGGAGGCAGCAACATGCTGGGCAAGTTGAGGAAACAGGAAGCTTGGTGTGACTGGAGCCTGGGACTGGGGGGTGGGGAGGAGAAACGAGGTTAGAGGCGGGTCACGGCCAACTGATCAGAACAAGGACCTTGGTGTTCCACTAAGGAATCTGGATTCTATTAGTGCGTAGGTGTCATTGAGGGTTTTTGAGCAGAGCAGATGGGCTCTATGCTCAGATCTATGCTTACAAAGATCACATTGCAGGGGACAAGAGAGCAAGGAGAGGGCTTAGAGCTTGGGAAACAGGATACTACTGTAGTGCCCGGTGTGGGGGGATAATGGTGCCCTTTAACTACAGCATGGGCAGAACAGGCTACATAATTTGTGGGGTCCAGTCCAAAGGAAAATGCAAGGTCCTTTGTCCAAAAATTACTAAGAATTTCAAGTAAGTGACAGCAGAGCATTAAACCAAGCATGGGGTCCTTCTAAGTATGGGGTCCTATGCAGCTGCACAGGTCACACACCCATGAGCTTGCCCTGGCCACGGGACTGGAAAGGGCAGGTCGGAAGAGAGATCTGGAAGGCAGGGTCCTGGGACTTGGTGATCTGCTGGACATGGGAAGGGAGGGAGCAATCCAGTGATGGATGACCATCCTGCACTATTTGTGAGACCATCCCACTGCTTACCGGGCACCCCCTTGGGGGGCTCATGATCAACTCTAACATGTTTAAACTTCACCCCTACCTCCTCTTCCTGCTACCCACCCAGACCTGTTCCTGTACGGTGGTCCCAATCTAAAGATGTCACCATTGACCCAGTCACCTCAGTTTAAAACCCTGGCGTCACCCTCTACTCTTCTCTTCCCATCCCACCCCTTTGGGCAATTTACTTCCTAAACGTTTCTCCCATCTGTGTGGCCTCTTCAATCGCTGCCATCACTGCCAAGTTCTGCAGGCCCTTATTAGCTCAGGCCTGGATTCCCACAAAAGCCTCCTATCTGTCTCCCTGACTCTGGTCTGGACCCCACCCCCGCTCTCAAATAAAACATCCATCCTCCACAGTGCTGCCTCAGTGAGGTCCCCAAATGCTCACCTGACCTTGTCACTGAGTAAGACCTCTAATTAGGGGCTGCTCCAGCCAAAGGATAAGATCCAAATGCCTTAAATGGCACACAAGGCCCCCTGTCACCTAACCCTGCCTAATTTTCTAATAAATGCCAGAAGTGCCTGAGTGTCCCACACAACTCCAGCACATACCGTGCTGGGTTTTTTATTTCTTTACCTCAAGCAGTTTTCTTTGCCTGGAATGAAACTACCCCGCCTGCCCTCCCCCCGCCCCCCATGGCCTAGCTAACCTCAATTCACTCTTCGAAATTCACCTCAGCTCTCCTCTGCTCTGGAAGGTCTTCTCCAGGCCCCTGCCCCTACCCCACCCTGCACACCCTTCCATACTGACTACAGGACCTTAAAGAGGCCACGGCTGGGCCAAGCCTCATCACTGGGCTGGGGGCAGCTGGAGCAGAGAGTGACTTCTGCTCACTTTCGTGTCCAGCACCCAGTTCCGAGCCTGGCCATGTGGGTGCTCCATACGTGTGTGGCTCTGGGCTGAAATCTCGGGGGTGGATGGTGCCAGTGACACTGGGGAGGAGCAGGTGCAGGGAAGGCTGGCACGATAACCCCAAAATGAAAGAAAACTCCCGCATTACGTTGTCATTAAAACTCCACCGCAGGACGAAGACAGAGCCTCTGACTGAACACAGCCGTGAGCAGAGGCAATGTCAGCTATCTGGTGTCCGGTTTGGTTGCATTTGATTTCAGAATTTGATCTCTGCTTCTTTCTAAAAACCTCATTCCCCCATGTCGGTAGTAAACAAGGCCCTCTCTAGGAAGGCAGGCTGTTTTCCATCAAGCAGTCCCTCCCCCCCCCCCCCAGGCTAACAATAAAATGGTTCCTAGTGATTGTGGGAGTAGAGCCATGTTTCCCTCACATGCGTCCCTGCAGCTAGCAGAGCCCTGCCACAAAGCTGACCCTCAATAAATACTTGCTGAATGCGTGACTTGTGTCCCAGTTTCCCAAGATCGCTGATGGAAAGCTTGGAGCTGCTAGGGACTGGTGGGGGCAGACAGCCTGGGATTATACTTGATCCACAGATAATCCCTCAAATCCAGAAGCCACCTGGACAGTCCGCTGGACTGAGCTCCATCAATGGATGCATGTTGACGTTGCAGCTGATTTCACCACAGATTTTCCAGGGGCCAGAAAATGGCTCCTCAAAAAACAATTATTCTAATTATTATTGGAATGTGACAGAGAAAAGGACTGTCAATCCTTTGAGGGCAGAACCCATTTGGGGAGATTAATTTGCTGGCTCTTCTCTCTCCATTTTTAATTTTAGGTACTTTTATTATGGAAAATTTCAAATATACAGAAAAGTGGAGAAAACAGTATACTGAACCCCCAGGTACCCATCACCGACCTTCAATGACTACCAACACAAACCCAGTCTCGAGTCACCTATAACTCATCTCTTGATGCAAATCCCAGCTATCATCTCATTTCACGCGTAAAGACTTCGGTAAGGATCGGAATCCATTTCTGACTCATCTGAGGGCACTGGGCGAGAGCTCCCCTTGCTCTGCGTAGCGCGGTGCCGGCCCCCAGCAGGTTCTGAACCTACGTCTATGAAACTCAAAGCCCGATTGTGCGGCTCCGGCCCTGCCTCCTCCGCTTCCTCTTCTTCCCGCACAGCGTGGGTCACCTCGGCCTCGTGGCGTTCCTGACACCCCACCGGCAGTCCCCGGTGATGCGCGAGTGACTCTCTCCGCGCAATGCCACAGAGAGAACCGGGGAGGCGCCTTCCACTTCCTCTTGCTCCGGCTGACTAACGCTCGGCGCCGGCCCCGCGCGTCCCGCTCCCCGGGGGCGTGGCCACAGCCCAAAGGGGCGGGGAAAGCCCATCTTCGGCCTTATATGGGCAGCCACGTCACAGGCCGCACGCTCATTCACATAAAACGCTGCGCTGCGGGCGGAATCCCCGGCTTCTGGAGCGGCGAGTGGCCGGGCCGGGCGCCGAGCGTGCGGGGCGGGAAAGAAGAGTTGAGCGGCCGCTCCGGCGGAGGGCTCGGTCGGCCGGCCGCAGCCCCGCGGGTCGCCCTCTTGTGCCTCGCCGGCGGGCACCCTGGCCGTGGGCACCTGCGGGGCGCACGGCGCGAGGCCGCTGGGCGGCGGCGGCATGAAGGTCACGTCGCTCGACGGGCGCCAGCTGCGCAAGATGCTCCGCAAGGAGGCGGCGGCGCGCTGCGTGGTGCTCGATTGCCGGCCCTACCTGGCCTTCGCCGCCTCGAGCGTGCGCGGCTCGCTCAACGTCAACCTCAACTCGGTGGTCCTGCGGCGGGCCCGCGGCGGCGCGGTGCCGGCGCGCTACGTGCTGCCCGACGAGGCGGCGCGCGCGCGGCTGCTGCAGGAGGGCGGCGGCGGCGTGGCGGCCGTGGTGGTGCTCGACCAGGGCAGCCGCCACTGGCAGAAGCTGCGCGAAGAGAGCGCCGCGCGCGTCGTGCTCACCTCGCTGCTCGCCTGCTTGCCCGCCGGCCCGCGGGTCTACTTCCTCAAAGGTGAGCGCGTCGGTGCCGCCGGTCCCCTGTCCCCCTCCCCACCTCCGCGCCGGGATGGCCCTGGGCTCTGGGGTCCTCTCCTTGCGGGGCGCCCTCCTCGCCCCTGGAAGCCGGGAAGTCTCCACTTGCCGGAGTCTGCACACCGGGGCTTGACGTGCGCTGGGGAGGGCACTGCCGGTGTCTGCGCTCAGAGCTTCCCCCTCCCCACCCGCGTTCCTCGAAAGCGCTTGACAGCCTCTCCGCCTGCCTTGGTGGGGTTGGTTACGCAGGGGGTGCGCTGCTGCTCAGCAGTTTGGGGGCCGTCAGCTCGTGCTGGGCGCGGGCCCCGTTTCCTGGCGTGGGTTTCGGCGCTCTCCCTGAGGCCTGGGCTCTGGGC
This sequence comes from Diceros bicornis minor, assembly GCF_020826845.1. Taxonomy (NCBI): domain Eukaryota; kingdom Metazoa; phylum Chordata; class Mammalia; order Perissodactyla; family Rhinocerotidae; genus Diceros; species Diceros bicornis. The sequence continues at coordinate 74,287,887 of NC_080745.1, forward strand.
CTTCCTGATAGACAGACTGGCGGGATCAGCATGTCGCGACCCCCCACCCCCACCCCAGGAGCGTGGCGCCATGGTGTCCCCTTTCTTGCCGCCTGGACAATTAACGTCCGTTAGGCTGTGTTCACCGACCCTACTTGCCTTTTTGACCCTGGCGAGTCCCTCCCTTTTCTTTCCATTTTGTTTTATTGCTTTTTATTGTTTTCCTCCGGCCTCCCCTTCTCCCCTCCCAGGCCTTTCTCCAGCTCAATTTGGAGCTAACAGCCTTCCCACCCTTTTCACCCCTTCCCTCCCCCACCCCGGGATCATCCCCGGGACAGTCCTGAGCCAAGCCAGGGCCGACATCTCGCTGTTGGCCAGGGGTGGGAGGCGGCCAGGGGTAGGAGGCGGGCCGGCCAGCGAGCCAGGACCTAGGAGAGGTGCCGCAGGGTGGTGGTGGAGGGGATTGTGTGGCCTTTGGTTTGAGATCCCCAGAAGCTGTGCCACCAGTCTGTCCATTACACCTGCTGGGGAGATGATTTTGACTTCCGGTGGTGAGTGAGTGACTCAAACTCCAGAGCATTGATTTCTGGGTCACTTCCTATGACTGCTCCCGCCTTATATTTGAGCCCTTTGTAACCTCACATGTGTGGAAGACCTAGCCCACAGTGCACACATGAGGGCTCAGCCAAGGGGGTGCCCCAAGACCCTGCCTACCCTGGTCCAGGCACCTTGAGATGTAACAGTGCTGTGGTTCAGAACTCAGGTACAGTGAGCTGAGTGAGGGCCCTGTTTTAAACGCCTGCAATTTGGGGAATTTCACACGCTCCAGGCTAGAAGATTCCAGAGGCACATGGGCAGCTCCCACTTCTATTAGCACCTCCTGCAGACTGTCCCCTGTTGTTCCTGTTAGGGAGATAATAGAGGCAGAAGAAGATAATTCTCCTCCACCCAGGCTCAGCCCCCAGGGGATAGAGGGATGCCCTCCAAGCTCTGCAGAGGTTTCACACATGGCCCCTGATTTCTTTCTCTTCCTGATGTGGTTTTTATCTCCTGTTCTTAGCAGTGAGTACAGGAAAAGCTTCCACCTCCCCCGTAGCATGAAAGATATGTTCCAGGAAACCCCTCCTGGTCCTATCTTTGCTCCCCACCCCTCTCCAGGGGGGCCATGCTGACCGTTTAGAAATTATTTCACAGGAAGTAGGCAACCCTGTAGATTCACATCTCAGGGAAAATTAATGTTTAAAGTGTTTTTTTTAATGAAAGTAACATACACAGGTAAAAATTTGAACAGCACAAAGGCTGTACAATGAAAAATGAGTCTTCTGCACACTCTAGAACCCAGTTCCACTCCCCAGAGATGACCACCAACTATTTCTTGTTTGTCTTTAAATAAGTTAATTTTCCGTGAATATCTTTAAATAACAGAATAATTTTGTGTATTTCCTGTTCCTGCCTCTTTCACCCAACTAGATCTTGGGAGATCAGAGCGTACATGTCTGTTTCACTTTGTGTGTGTGTGTGTGTGTGTGTGTGTGTGTGTGTGTGAGAGAGAGAGAGAGAGAGAGAGAGAGAGTGTGTGTGTGTGAGGACGATCAGCCCTGAACTAACATGTGATGCCAATCCTCTTTTTTTGCTGAGGCGGATAGGCCCTGGGCTAGCATCTGTGCCCATCTTCCTCCACTTTATATGGGATGCCGCCACAGCATGGCTTGAAAAGCCGTGCGTTGGTGCGTGCCGGGGATCCGGGCCTGGGAACCCCGGGCCGCCAAAGCAGAGCACGCGCACTTAACCACTGTGCCACCAGTCCGGCCCCTCTGTTTCACTTTTTAAACCGGTCCCCTGCTGATAGCCAGTAGGTTGCTTCCAGCCTCACTATTTGAAGCAATGTGGTCAAGTATATCTTTGTCCAAATGCTTTTGCATGTGCACTATCTATCAGTAAAATTATGAGAATTGCCAGGTTGAAAGTTGTGTGCATTTTAAATTTCAGTACAGATTGCTTGATATTTACCCTTATACTACTAAACTTTAAGTTGTTGCCAAAGAATTTTTATTTCCTTACCTAACTCATGTCCAGGTACGAGTTGAGGTTTTAATCTAGTGGCATCTCAGATCTTGGGGGCAAGGCCTTTTTACACTTTCGTTTAATCCCCCCTCCCCCCGCCAAAAAAAACCGCCTAAAATGAGACGTTGACTGAATGGTGTCAGTGCGCATTTATACATCCATTGTGCACTTTCTCTGCCCTGCTCCCCTGGGTAATGTGGTGGTGATCAAAAGCAGAATCACTCTGAAGAGGGTTGAAGCAGCCAAAAGTATTGCCAGGACTCTTGCAACTCAAGTGAGGCACCGGAGAGGAATGTTCTCTCTCCATGCCTCTGATGGAAGTGGGTGGAAGACAGAGACCATCTAATCTGGAGGACTCCTCCTGACCCCAGCTTGAAGAGGCAGGGCCTGTTTATCTGTCCCTCAACTACACTGAGACTCTTTGTCTGTCTGCCTTATTTTGTCAACAGGCAGGCAGGACCCAGCCCACACCCGCACCTCCTGTCTGTCCTCCTAACAGCCAACTCTTAAGTGCTCTATTTAAAGCCAAGAGATGGAGTGGCCTGAAGGCTTCTCTTTCCCAAGCCTCATTCTGAAGTTTGGGAGGGCCTGGGCCACTCTTCCTCCAGATTTCCATCCCATATCACTCAGTTTGTCTCCTGGAACCCAAAATGTTGAGGCCCAGGCACAGGAAGTGATTTACTAACTAGAGACACCACTTCCGAGGAAGCTGTGGGTCAGTGTAGGTCTGGCATTCTCTCTGCCTCCTAGAAGAGAACAGGGCCAGAGGATACGGTGGAGGGGAGGGGGAAACCAAGCTACAAACACCTCCACCACCTTCCACCTCCGTCCCCCTCCAGCCTGGCCTCCTGTCTCATGACCGGGAACACCGTCATTGTAGAGGACCAGAAGCTTATCTGGGGAGGCCCAGTGGGCTATTTGTTGAAGTGACCACAGGGGAGATTTGAGTGTGCTAAATGGGGGCGGGGGCAGTTCCAGCAAGCTGAGAGGAAGCTGTAATGGCAAGATGACTCATTCTAGGAATTGGCCGGCAGCTTCTGGGAGGGAGCTGGAGACTGCCATGTAATCCATTAACCATTTGTCTACTGCTGGGGTTTAAAAAAGCCACCACGTTTAAAAAAGCCACCACGTGCTCTGCTCTGGGGCTGTCACAACACCAAAAGACAGAAGAAAAAAGGAGGGGCTTTTTGGAAAATACGTGGTCTCAGAATGCATATTTAATTGATGATTTGACCCCAAGTGAATTCTCTGGGCCAGAAAAAGACAGAAGCGGGGTTTTTGGAAGCTCTAGAAAGTGCCTTAGGTTTCTTTGGATTGGAAGCAAAGGGTTTCCCCAGGCAAAGCTGGCATGTTCACCCTCCAGCACTTGGCATTCTGAGGCTTCAGAGGCCAGTTTTTCATGTGGTTTTTCCCTGCTGAGTGTACTGGGCCTGAGAAGGCTTGTTTATATACTCAAGTGTCTGTGACTTGGTCAGAGAGTAGTTTTTACCTTAAGTGATCCATCTGGAGAAGTTTAAATGTAATGTTAAGGGTTTTTACAGAATTATGCCTGCCACTAGTTGACATCGTTTTGAGGGCTTGTGGGGGAGAATGTTCAGGAGGGGAGGGTAATAAGGAGATAGAAAGGGAGGGTAGGTGGTCATCAAGGGGAGAGAGACGGTTTTTTCTTGTAGTGGCTAAGAATTAAGCTCAGAAGCCTCATTCCTCCAGTTCGGTTTGGAAGGTAATTAACTAGATTGATTACTCTAAATTGGACCTGTAGAGAGGGTTGTCGGCAGTGTTCTTAGCACCCTGGGAGTGAGAAAGGGCAGGGCTGTTTTATTGCCTTCAATTTAAACCTCATATTAGCCCCCATTCCCTTATAAACAGAGGGGGTTCCATCTATAATCTAGTTCAGAGCTGATGGGCTAGGGATGAAATAGACCATTTTAAGAGTATCTTTCTTCTGGAAAATTAATGAAATTCTGTATAATCACATCTGCATTTTAGATAAACAAGAGAGAAAAATGTGTTTTTGTTTTCTGGAAGGATTTGGGTAATATTGGCTGGATGTCAAATATATTTCCTTTCACAGTTTAAGCTGCTTCTGATAGACACAAAAAGTTAATCATTGCTTCTCTGAACTACAGCTTTTTAGAAGAATATCTGTGTGTGTGTGTGTGTGTGTGTGTGTGTGTGGTGTGTGGGTGTAAAGCCCATTTCTGTTCTAAAACTATTAGTTAGTTTGGCTCAATTTTTTTATATGACCAGAATCTATATTAGCTTAATATTTTTGACTATTCCACAGTCAGGGTATTGATTAATTCTGGACATTTTCTGACAGCCTGAGAAATCAATGCTTACATCTGTCTTACTTTTCTTTTCTTGTAGGGGGCTATGAGACTTTCTACTCGGAATATCCTGAGTGTTGCGTGGACGTAAAACCCATTTCACAAGAGAAGATTGAAACTGAGAGAGCCCTCATCGGCCAGTGTGGGAAACCAGTGCTCAGCATCAGCTACAGACCAGCTTATGACCAGGTACACGCTGTGGAAGTGCTCCCCCACCCCCTGGCTCCATTCCCTCCTCACCACCCTGACTCTTCCTCTCCCCACTCAGTAAGGGCTCAGCAGCCGCGGTGGTTGGTTCTTTTGTGGCTCAGGGTGTTGGCAGAGCCCTGTAGCTTTAGAGAGCCTCTGTTGCTTGCCAACTTGAGTTTCCATCCAAGAGTAAATGGGCTTCCTTCCAGCAAACAAGCTGACGAGAGCAAACGAGCCACAGGATGCTTGACGGCTTGTGGAGAAAAAGGGGAAGTGAAAGATATATTATTATTAGCTGGCCTGGGAGGTGCAGAGAAGCTTCGAAATATCAGTTTAGGTTTCCCTGAAGACGTTTCAGAGCTGACTTGCAGGCTTCCAGTGTTGATCTTCTTTGTAGTTGTTCCTGCTCCAGTTTCCACAAATCAACCCACTACTGTCAAGGCATGTCTTGTTGGTATTGTTAACTGAAATGGGGCAGAGGGAAAGGTTGGGAGAGAGCTGCAGAGAAACTACTATTTGGATGGGTAAGCAGTCTCCTCTAAGGGTTTCTGATGGTTATAATTTCATAAATTCTGAAACCAGAGCAGATCAGGAGACACTAGAGGATTTCATGTTTCTACAAACGTGTGGGTTTTTTTTCTTCAAAGAACCGTACTTTCTGACAACTCATTAAAGGAAGAAAAAGTGGAAGGCTCAGTCAGGGGGTTACCTATGATGCAAGAAGATGAGAAAAAGGGGAGCAACAACCCAAATCTGGCAGAAATCAGAGATGAAAAGCCACATTCCCATTTTACAGAGGGAAAAACTGTGTCATGGCCAGTGAGATGATTGATTTGCAAAGCATCCTGCAGCTGGATTCATGGCAGCACTAGGCCCAGCTCCCCCTTCTCTTAACTCCCCGTTCTGGTTCTTTTCAGGACCTTGTTCTGGTTTCCACGTGCCTTCTTTCCGAAAAGGGTCATTTTAGGCACCTGACTTGGTGGGAGGAGCTTTTCAAATTTTTCCCATAAAATAAGAACATATCCAAATCATAAGAAGGAAGACATCTAGATGCTGCCAAAAATGCCAGCTGCCTGCCATGAGCAGAGCTCTGCCCCTGGGGATAAACTTCCAAGTAAAGCCAGATGACCTTTCCTTCAATGGGATCCTTGATCAGGAAGCCTGTTAGCTTGGCGAGGTGCCAGGGTTGTTATTTTGTTTGTTTTCCTTTATTAAAAATACTCACATGTCTGAACCCTTGGCTTGCGAGCCGTGGGCATCCGGCCTAGCTAGATTTCTATTTTGGTGTTTATTTGTTTGGGTGGTGTTTTCCCCCGGTTTTTCAGAAAGTGAAAGAGAAACAAGAATTGGCAGGATGTTGTGAGAAAACACAGACCTTTGGCCAAGTGAGGGCTGGGGAGGCCCTGATGTGTCTCCAGGGTTCATCTGGGGAACCCCCTCATGCTACTTCTTAGAAGTGCTTCTGCATTGAGAGAAGCCAGGCGAGGTCGTGTTAACCTTTGATTTCTTCCTCTTGAGTCTAAACAGAAGATTCAGAAAAGGAAAGATCATGGTTTCAGGGCTGTGTTGGGCTGAGCTTCAGAAGAAGTTGAATGGGATCCCAGGCCTGGTATGTCAGCATTTTCCAGGCTCTAAAGAGAAAGAGAGAGATCTATGTAGGTACATCTAAAGTGTTAAACCCCGGGGCCAGGATTTGTAGGTGCTAATAAACTACTGGTTGTTACTATTATTACTTTTTGTAAAATCCTCTAACTTTCTTCCAAGTGGCCAAACTACCTTTGCTTAAACATTTGACTTCTCAGGAGAGAAAAAGCAATCACCATGGGCCAGGTAATTTGAGAATTGCCTGCTGCTGGCCCTCGGCCCATGCCCCTTTCCCTATCATTGGCCTGGCAGAGTTTCCATTCCACTCTTATTCCGGGACAGGAAATGGAAACACAGGAAGCGGATGGATGATACGGGAAAGGCTCACAGCCCCTGTCCCCCCAGCTCAGTGTTTCCCTCTGAATCTCCAGGGGCTCCTATTGTTCCAACATCGCTGGCTTTTCTTGCCACCCTGGAAATGCTGAGACTGCCAGAGTTTGACTAGCTAGTAGTTCTTTTTAGCTTTGCCTCAGGGTCGATGGTCTCTGGTTCTAATTGGGATCCTCTTTAACTAGAAACCTGGTGTGTGGGTGGCCTCCCAAAAGGGTGAGAATGTGAGCATCTCTCACCAACATCCTTCAGCCCACACGAAGAAGGTCAGGGGTGGGGGAAGCCCCTCTGCTCATGACCTAACAGCTTTTCTTTATCTGAGAATTCAGGGTAGGTAGCGGTTATTTTCATTTCTTAAGAAGCATACTTTTTTGCGGGGGAGGGGGCACATTTTAACATCTCTGAAATCTGAATGCATCTTAGGATCAACAGTCCTAGGTTTGATGAGATACACTATATAAAACGTCAAGACTGTAAAGGGGAGAGTTCACCTTGTTTGACCCTTTCCCATTTTATCTAGAAAGAAACTGAGGCTGCCCCAAGGTTAAAGGGCTTCCCTGGTGCTCAGGGCACCTAGAACTTCACACGGGCCTCTCAATTCTTCCCATCACGCCACACTGCTTCTCATCCTTGGCAGCATAGGAAGGCTGCTGGCATTTCCTGCCTCCTCGATATGTGTAAGAAAATGAAAATCTATGCTGTGTGGGCTTTGCTGTCACTGAGTAACAAGGTAGCAATGTAGGCTAGAGAGTTTTCCAGGATGGAGGCTGCACCCACTCTAGGTTGAACTGCCCTGGCTTTGAACTCTACCTGGAAACCAGAAAGGGAACCTCCCACCTGAAAACAAATAGGTCAAGGTTGTTGAGCAAGCTCATCCAGTGTTTCCTGGTTGTCTTTTGCCCCTGCTTCCAGGGTGGCCCAGTTGAAATTCTCCCATTCCTCTACCTTGGAAGTGCCTACCATGCGTCCAAGTGTGAGTTCCTCGCCAACCTGCACATCACGGCCCTGCTGAATGTCTCTCGGCGGACCTCCGAGGCCTGCATGACCCACCTACACTACAAATGGATCCCTGTGGAGGACAGCCACACGGCTGACATCAGCTCCCACTTTAAAGAAGCAATAGACTTCATTGGTAGGTTCAGCCATTCCCCCTCAGTTGTTTTGGGAGCGCCCTAGGGACACGTGATCTTGGATTTTGACATACTGATGGGGGCTACCTTCGCCAAGAGAAGTGTCTTTTGTACGCCACGACCAAGAGTTGGAGCCGAGAAAGGATGCAGCCACTGAAAAGGCAAAGGGCAGGTTTTGAGTTGCTATTAATAGGAGCTTTAATTGGCAAGATAAATGAATTAATATAACTTTATGGCAGTACTCACTGCTGCTCTTGTTATTGTTTCTGGCTGGGTGGGAAGCAGAGTGCGTCCGTGCGTAATGCTCCATGCCAGGGAAGCAGGGGAGGGAAAGAACCAGCCTAACCCTGCTTCTACGTAGGTTGGGATATTTTTAAAAGCAAACAGAAGGCTGGAGAGAGCACTACTTACGCACTGAGCCCCAAGGGCCCCAGCAGCTTTCCACAGTTTTTGGCAAACCGCTTTGGGGGCAGTTTGTTTTGCGTTTTCAGCTAGTTTTGGATTAAAGATAGCACTGACTCAAGCTCCGCGCGCGGGAAAGTTGGCATCTTATGCTTCCTTTGAACGTTCCGTGAGGCAGTTTTCATTTACTCCATTGTGTGGGCCTGGAAACCTCTGGTTCCTTTGCCTGGAAAAGGCTTTGAGCTTTGGGTTTCCAGCTCCTCAGTGTAGCCTGGATCCTTTCCCATTTGACATCTTCTCTTTCCCCCATCCCTCTCCCTCGGGGGCTGGGCAGACTTTTTTCTGTCTCAAATTTGCAAGCACCGGGCTTTGTGGTCTTGCCTTTCCTGAGTCCTTCTTTCCCTTTAACATGCATAGTTGTTGGAGCTGAGACTTGATTTTCCTGTATCTTGTTCTGAAGGATGTTGGAGGGGTAAAGGCAGATACTGGGCACACCAATAATTACTTAGTGAAAGTAGCAATTAAAGGCCCCCCATCAGCCACTTGCAGGGCCCTCTGCTCATCGCACATGATTTCTGCTCCACGGGGAACCCAAGGAGAAACTCACCAGAGGCAGAAGGCTGAGCCTGTCCTCCTTGTACCCTGAGTCTCTAGGCTGGGATGATTCCTTTAGGTCTCTGAGAGGCAGTCAAAATGGTGGGTTCAGGGTGGGAAACCCTTGACTTGTTCTCCCTGTCCCTGGGAATGCCTTGCCCTTCTCAGCCTGTTATTTAATTACCTGGATAGCTACTCAGTGAGGTCATGAAACCCGCCCCCATCCGTGTCTCAGAAGCCTCCCTCCCTATCCTGTGTGTGTATTGTCTCTGTGTACACAACCACACAAACCCACTGTCTTTTGAAAGCACAGGATGCTTCTCCCCAGACTCCTTGCCCTGCTGATGGAAGGAGGGACTGAGGCCGAAGCATGTACTAACCTCCTCCAAGGCCCACTTGGAAGGCAAGCCCTGAGGGGTAGAGTGGGGTCCAGAAGCAATGCACTCTAGGCCCTTTGCTTTCTTGGATGTGAGCCAGTTAAAAGCTAGACTACAAAAGAAGCCAACAGGACCAAAGGAAAGTCCGAGTCACTACCCTGTAATCCTAGGGATTTGGGGTCTCTCCTTTGAACTAATTTACAGGGACACTTTTTCTTTTGAGTCAGAGACTGAATTGGGGGCACCTCTAATGAGCTACCCCGGGGTGTCCTTCAGGACTTTTGCTCTGATGGGGAAACTTCAGGGTTCCTCTCTGAGTTCTCAGAAACGTGACCTTTTAGATGTTACAGATTCATTTGCAAACTCCTTGAACTTGAAAAGGAAGGTGGGTAAGGGGCTGACTTTTTTTGCCCCTCAGAATCTTGTGTTTTTGCATACTGTGGCCTTACATAGTGCCAGGTACATCTAACTTCCTGTGATGTAGTTGTTTCCTCACTAGCAAGACAGGAGATTGAAGACTGTATTTTTTGTGATTTTTGTTTGATGTGTATATATGTTTAACCTTTTACCCCTTCCCATTTTTAACAGTTGTAGCTTTTTTTTGGGGGGACGAATAGAGCAGAAAAGGAAGGCCACCTCCCTTTTTGTCATATTGAGCTAAAGAATGCTAACTGATGGTGGGAGCTTTATAGCAATGACTCCCATTGTTGTGCAAGATGGAGTTTGTGAAAGCCATTTATATCCTCCGTCTAGTAAGCATCACTTAGCCAGGGCTATAATTAGTGGCTGTGCACTATTTATTGTATGTTTGGTGGTGGGAACCCTGGGAATTGAGCCAAGCATCCACCCTGGCAGAGCCAGACAGGGTGCACAGAGAGGCTGGAAGGCCTCTACCAGATAGGGGCTAGGTCATCACCATTAGAATCAGACCCAGAGAGACAAGAATTGCTTCTTCAAATCAGTCTTTGAGCCTGGGGCCCTCAGAAAAATGTGCATACCCAATAAAAACTTGCATTTTCAAGGATTTTCCAATGCCTCTTGAACCCATCCATGGAACCCAAGTTAAGATGGCATCCCTAGGAAGGGATTACTCCAGGTCAAGCGCCTCTAGTGGCAGAATCTGTGGAAGTATCTTGGAGAACTGGGAAGCAGCTCTAAGGATTATAAAGGTCCTATATGGGGTTAAACATTTGTGGGACCCCAAAAGCTCTACCCTCACCGGTCAGGATTAAAGACTGGCAAAAGTGTGGTGTAGGACCACAGCTGTTGAGCAGGCGTGACAGTTTGATAACTAGCCCACTTTTATGTTTAATTCTCGTGTTTTGACATTGCCTTTGGGTTCCAATCCCAGCTCATTCCTACTGTCTTTTCCTCCTTCCAGACTGTGTCAGAGAAAAGGGAGGCAAGGTCCTGGTCCACTGTGAGGCTGGGATCTCCCGTTCGCCCACCATCTGCATGGCTTACCTCATGAAGACCAAGCAGTTCCGCCTGAAGGATGCCTTCGATTACATCAAGCAGAGGAGGAGTGTGATCTCACCCAACTTTGGCTTCATGGGCCAGCTCCTGCAGTATGAATCTGAGATCCTGCCTTCCACGCCCACCCCTCAGCCTCCCTCCTGCCAAGGGGAGGCAGCCGGCTCTTCATTCATAGCTCATTTGCAGACACTGAGCCCTGATGTGCAGGGTTCCTACTGCACATTCCCTACCTCAGTGCTGGCGCCGGTGCCCACCCACTCGACTGTCTCAGACCTCAGCAGGAGCCCCATGGCCACAGCCACATCCTGCTAAAACTGGGATGCGGGAACCAGCCCAGCCCCAAGAACAACTGTGATTTTGTATTTTAAACTCGTGGACATTTCATACCTGTGCAATACTGAAGACCTCACCCTGTCCCACTGCCCTAGTGGGATAGTCAGTGGTCACCAGGCTTGCAAATGAACTTCAGACTGATCTCGGGGATAGGTTCTCGGGACCGAAGGAAGGCCAAGCCATTATGAGAGCACAGCACGTGCTGACTACTGTACGTCCAGACCCTCTGCCCTCTCAGGACTGCCCAGTCCTTGCACCTCAAAGTTCGCCTTTTCATTTCAAGCGTAAGGCAATAAATACCTGCAGCAACGGGGGAGAAAGCAGTTGCTAAACCCGGAGAAAAGGCAGTTATGAAGCCAATTCATTTTGAAGGAAGCACAATTTCCACCTTTTTTAACTTTGGCAGTCTCAATATCTGTCTGTGTTGCTTCAGGGCATAAGCCGACCACCATGTAGTCAGGAAAGTAACCCTATGGGGTTTGTAGGGACACAATACATATGCCGATTGGAACCCTCATGTTTTGAGACTCCCTCTTGGGTCCAATGGAGGCAGCTGGTTGCAGCAGCGAGACGTTGACCCTTCTGGGTTTCCTTTCACCGTGGGTTTTTCCCTGACTTTGGACTGTGGCATGATTCTTGTTCATACTTGAACCTTTCTCCTTGTACCTCTCCTCAAAGCAACTCTTGTGTCATTTGAAAAGAGTTCTTCAGACCATAGATCAAAAATCACCACTTTGAGGTGGTGGCAGTGGATGCCAGGAGAAAAAGGGTACCTGCTATCTGGGTCGGTGGCATTGAAACGGTCGTTTCCCCAGCTTGCTGTCCTCTTGTGTGCGTGTCTCGTCTCTTGTGACACTTGTTTTCTTCCCTGCCCCTGGAGGTTGTCTTCAAGCTGTTGACTTCTGGGATTTGCAGATTTTGCAATGTGGTACTACTGCTTTTTTTGTCTGTAGGTTTTATTTCTCCAGGGGAAAAGGCAATAATTTCCTAAAATCCATACGAATGTGAAGAAAAGCATTGTTGTTGTCGGTTGTTGTTGTTGTTTTTTATAGTGCAAAATAAAAATAGTAAAAAGAAAAAAAGCACTTCTTCATGTTGGAGAGTTGGGGTAAGGAAGGAATACATTTAGGTGGGGACCCAACCTGCTTCGCCGGGTTTTATTTCCAGATGAACTCTAAAGTGATGGTGGTGGACGTGCGGCTGTAGGCGTGAGGCTGTGCGTCTGCTCACAAGCTAGTGATCTTAACTGCTTTCCAGTTGAGGCTTCCCTAAGCTTACTTGCAAGAGGAGTCCACACGGAGATGCAGGCCACACAGAGAGATGGTCAGAGCATCCACTCACTCTGGGCTCTTCACTCCCGTGAGCCCAGGCAAAGCATTCAATTTGAACCTCAGATTCTTCGTCTATGAAATAAGTGAACTGAGCTAGATGATCCCCAAAGTCCCTTAAAGCTCAAGGCCCATGACTCCAGCAAACGTAAGTACCAAACTTGTCAGCTTCCCGCCTCCAGTGCCTGGCACATGGCAGATGCTCAGAAAAAGTTGGAAAAATGGCCAAAGGATGGAGAAGTGAACTAGGTGAAGGTTCACCTTAAGTGCCTGCCCCCCCATCTTTTTACCCTTGGAACTAATTCTTCCAGGTAATTCTCTCAGGAGTTCCTAGGTAAATCCCTCAATGAGTGGGTTTAAATTCAAGACTGAGTCAACTTGTCTTCTGAGTAATTTCCTCTGTCTTTGTGGGGGAAGGAAGGGGCAGTGTTGACTTCTCCCCGTGGCTGGCTATGCCTCCACTCCAGCCTAACTCTTGGGGCCTATTTCCTTATCAGAGGAAACCAAGAACTGGCTGTTATTTATGCCACCCTAGTCAACTGGTCCCTGACGCGGGGAGTCCACCATACCCCTCAATTCTGGAGGGCCCAAAGAGGCCTCCCCCTCCCCCAGCAGGCCCCATGTCAACAAATAGCAAGATGGAGGTGGAGCCCAGGGTAGCCCAGCTTTTTCTAAACCTCTCACCGCAAAGGCTTTGCTTGAGGCCTTGCTCTCTACGTGCCTTTTCCTTTCCCCAACTCGCCCTCCACAGATTTCTTGGAGAGCCCACAGATCAGAATGCCACCCAGACGGGAGGCGGCATTTCCTTCAGCCCACCCCCCTCATCTGCGTGATCCAAGCAGGGTTTCCATGGAAGAAAGTGGAGTGAAGAGCATGGACTGGGAGGGGAAAGTCCTGGGTTCTAGCCCTTACCCCGCCCCTACCTCCTGTGCTTTGGAGCTGATATCTACGCTCTGTGGACCAAACTTCAGGGCTTGATCTAGCTGATGCTTGAGGTCCCTCCTGGGTCTCACATCTCGGAGCCTCTGCTCAGCCTTGGAATGTGTCCTGGAAGCTTGCCCATTGTGCAGGCCTGTCCAGGTGCTGAGTGGCCAGAATGGGAAGCTGCGTGCAGACTGGGCTGATGTACTGACATCCCACTTGCTGACATTTGCTTTATTGCTGAAAGTCTTTCTCTGAAGGGTAGGTCCTCTAAATTAGGCATATGAGGACTGCTCACAAGCCAGTGAGTCGCTGGAGGGTAAGCCAGTGAAGCCCCACAGCTGGGGCTGGCTCTGTAACTCTCACTCCCTTAATAATCTCATTAATTACACCTTCATTTTTGCCAAGACGAACCTTACACAGGCTCCCAGTGCCGGGTGGGGAATTAAAGCTGCTGTTCGCTTCCTTCATCCCCAGGTTTGTGGAAACACCTCTGTAGAGATGTGTCTGGAAGAATAGAGATATCAGTACTTCCCTATTCTGTTTCCCAGCTGGGTCTGTGGGCAGGTCCCCCTCAGATCCACCCTAGCTCCTGAGCTGGGCCTGACAGAGGCGGGGAATGTATGAGCAGCCTCACACCAGTATCCAGTGGGCTGGCGGGAGCCCTGTGCACCCGTGGGTCTCCTTTGTGTGAGGACCTAGGGAAAATGCCCCTCAGATCTCAACACTCTGAAAGGCTGTACCTCTCCGAGTTGCTGGTCGTTTATCTTCTGAACACCATAAAGCTTGTGACTGCCCCTGTTTCCCTTCTTGCTCAGGCCACTAGGCAACTTATAACCACATTTTTATCCTACCTCTAGCAATTTCATAGGACCTTATGGCATGTATTTTGGATATTGATTCCACCCTGTTGCCGTTAAAATTTCTCAGCTCTTCTTCTTTTACTTCCATTTCCCCAGTGACTTAAAAAAAAAAAAAAAAACAAAAAAAAAACCTTTGGGTAGTAAAGATTAAATATACCACAATGCGTTTGTGAAATGAGCTGGTATATAAATAGATACAGAGAGAAGCCTGTGCATCCTCAGTGTTGTTACTCTCCATCTCACCTTGAAGGATTCATCCACAGGACTGAGTTTCCACTGCCAAGTTCTGTATTCTTTCTGGAATAAATTCTGTCCAGAACTCAAGCCCCGTGGGCTGGGTCCCCAGCTCCTTGTCTCCAAGTCTGTGGCACTGCCCTCCGCTTTCAACTCTGTATTCTGCTGCTGCTGCTGCCCTTCTACTGGGGGGCGGGGAACCCTGGCACAGATGGGCAGATTGCTCAAAGCCACAGCACAGACCCTCCTGACCCCCACACGCTGGATGTGATGGACGTGACTCCGTGCCTAGATAACCATTGTCCTTCCATCCATCTAACACAGAGCACCTGTAGAACCTGGGACTCAATGGGGAATAAGATCCAGGTGGCCCTACCCTCATGGAGTTCATAAGTACTGATGACAGTTCACTGGACTTTCTGTCCCAGACTGGCCTCTGAATTGAACCCACGCCCCAGCTCCACACAGTCCCCTTCCCCAGCTCCCTTCTTCTAGGCTCCAGCTCCACCCTCTCCCTCTGGTCCAAGCGTGCTCCATGCACAAGCCACCGGATAGGCCAGCCTGTAGACATAGCTGTGTTTACCTGTGCTAAAAATCCGAGGCCTGCCTTGACCCGTCCCTCAGGTTCTCTTGCATCATTTACTAACTTGTTTTGAGCACTGTATTAGTCTTGCCCCCACCGCCACGCCCACCAGAGTGCAAAAGAGAAATGAGTTCTTATTGAGCCCTGGTCCTTTCTCAGCCATTTGGCTAATATCAAAAGTGTGTATTAAGCACCAACTATGTGCCACAAACCAAGCTAGGCATGTGCACAGGCATCGTCTCATTTAATCCTCACCACAACTCTGTACAAATATTCTTATTAGCTCCATTTCCAGATGCACAAACTGACCCTCAGAGAGGTTAAGTAATTTGCCCAAGGTCACACAGCTAGTAAATGGTAGAGTGAGGATGAAGCTTTCATTGATCTTGTACCCCTTTGAGCACCTAGTGTATACAGTAGGTACTTTTGTCCATTGGACTTTTGTTTGCAAGGAAGAGAGTCTCCTCAGGTTGCATTAAAGAAAAGCATTTGTGAATAGATGCAAATGGCATTAATGCCCAGCTACACTCCACTCCAGCCACACTGGCTTTCTGACAGTCCTTTAAACGTGCCGTGCTCCCTCCTGCCTCAGGACCTTTGCACATGCTGGCCCCTCTGCCTGGAACACATTTCTCCCCTAAATTCACCCTTCAACTAAATAACTTCTACTGGTCCTTCACTTCTCAGCTCAAACTTCACCTCCCACACTCCCAGACTAGGTCAGATGTCCCTGTTCGATCTCTCATAGTTCCCTATCTATATCTTTTCATCATATTTCATCATAAAAGTTTAAAAATTACTCATTTATCTGTGATTATTTTATTAATGTCTGTCTTCTCTAGACTAGATGCACCAGGAGAGAAGAGATTACATTGCATTTCAAGAGGGATCTAGCACAGGGCCTGATTTATAGTAGATGTTAATAAGTACTGGCTGAGTAAAGGTGTGGATGAATGACAAACTGGGAATGAAAAACTGTTAGAACCAGAGGCTGTTCTCTTCGTCTCTCTCAAAGCCTGCACTATCCTCTGCACATGAGCTCCCTTACCCTGGTGTCACTTGCCAATCCCTCCCCAATCCTAGAGGAAACAAGTTTCCTGGGTTTAATTACTGCTACCCTATTGGTCAGAGCCCAGGTAACCACATCACCTCATTGGTGATTGGTCAGCCTATGGGTGGGTTGCCCTTGGGTCAGGGACTAATCAGCTTCCTCTAAGTTCAGAGACCTGCCTAGCTCAGACGGCTTGAGGCGGGCTGTAGCTAGTGCAGTTTCAGCTAGAAGCCATGGGGATCCTGCCCAGGAGACTGCCATATGGGCATAATAAAACTCAACCCTACCCGTCTTGTCCCAGCTCCTCGGAGCATCTCAAGGTGATCAATTATGGTACCTAAATTTAAAATCCTGGTAGTAAGGAATTTCTAGTACTTACTTACTTGTAGTAGCGGGTCAGACCCCTTCCAGCCCACACACCCACCCCCATTTACTTATAAAGTTTGCAGAAACCAAGAAGCCACTAGGTGGGAATTTTAAATAGACCCTTGAAGTATCTGTACACTTTTCTTTCTGGGCTTCTCCAGCAGCCAGGAGAAAATGTGCTGCTTGAGAGGAACAAACCTTCAAATAGTCAAGCCTTAAATATATCTCTATGGTAGGAAGATGAAAAAAGTTTCTTTCTAGCCCACGAGGAAAAGAACGGTAGGCTTAGAATTGGGAAACATAGCTGTCAGACCCTGAGGAACATAATTGCTTAGGACATTTAAAAAGATTATTTGAAAAAAGCATTACTATGGGCAGGCTGTATGCTGGGTGTTTTGCATATGTTCTCTTATTTAAGATCCAAAAAAAACCTTTACAGGGGAGAAAACCGAGAGGTCACATACCCGGCCCCAGGTTACACAGCAAGAGCCTGTGAAGGTCAGAGCCAGGACACCCAACTTGCATTGGACTCCCAAGGCCCTACGCTTTCCCCTACACTCCACTATTTTCCAGAAAAGGAAATTCAAAAGCTTCTCAGTTATGTGTCTCCATGTCTACATCCCTAAAATGTGGTTATGAAATCTATTTGTTCTTTAGAGCAGGGTTTCAAGCGATCTCAGTGAAAAGGTTCATTAACTTTACAAAGCCTTCTCTTCCAACATTGTTGAGTTTAGACTTGGGAGCTGAATTTCACTCAGGATGTGGACAAGCTGGTGTGTTTATGGATGATGGGCAATGAAGGGATTGGAGACTACGTCATATGAAGAGGAGTTGGGAAAGGTAGTGATGTTTGGCGTGGATAAGAGAGTCAATGAGGTTGTGTGGAGTAGTGCCTAGGAACTCATGGGCTGGAGTTGCATAAACCTGAGTTTGAATTCTGGCTCTGCCACTTGCTAGCTGTGTGGACATAGACAAATTACTTCATCTCTCTAAGCCTCAAAATTCTGATCTATAAAAGGGGCATACTAACTGAATCTACCTGTGGATACAATTTTGAAGAGTAAACGTGGTGAGGAATAATTGCCTAGTATGAGGTCAAAGACATAGTAAGCCCTCAATGAATAGTGGTCATGATTATTAATTACAATAATTGCAGCAGCGAACTACACACTGGTGTGAGGGTTGGGCAAGCAGAAGTGGGGAGAGGATGCAAGCCTCAGGGCCTTTGCACACATCTCTCCCTCTGCCTCATCCCTTCCCTTTTTCACCTGCTCATTTATGGACCTCCTTAGTATTTCACTTCTTCACTCACGATTTCACTTCCTCAGGGAAGCCTTCTCAGATTTCAGGATTCCATATTAAATGCTCTCCTGGTACCTACACCCTCCCTTCAGGGCACTATCACAATGGGAATTAAATAATGATGCTTATAATTTTTAAAAATCAGCTTTATTGAGGTATAATTTACATAGTATAAAATTTACTCATTTTAATTTTACATTTAAATGAGTTTTGACAAATGTATGTATTCAGTCATGTAACACCACCACCATCAAGATATGGACTATTTTATTCACCCCTCAAATTTCCTTGTGCCCCTACGTGTTCACTCCTCTTTTCCCACCAGTCTCTGGCAATCACTGATCTGTTTTCCTTCATTACAATTGTGCCTTTTCTAGAATTTCATATAAATGGGATCACATAGTATGTAGGTTTTTGAGTCTGGATTATTTCACTTAGCATAATGCATTTGAGGTTCATCCATGTTGTCATGAGTACTAATAATTCTCCCTTTTTTTATGGTTGTAATAGTATTGTATGGTATGGATATGCCAACATTTGTTTATTAATTCACCCACTGGTGGACATTTGGGTTGTTTCTACATTTTGGCTATTGTGGATAAAGCTGCTGTGGACATTTGGGAACATATTTCTGGTCATATGGTAAATATATATCTAATTTTACATGAAACTACCAAACCATTTTTTAAAGTGGTTATACCATTTTGCATTCCTATCATTAGTGAATGGGAGTTCCAGTTAGTCCGTATCCTAGCTCATACTGTCAGGATTTTTTAGCTATTCTAGTAGTATGTAGTGGTACCTCATTGGATTTTTAAGTTTGCACTTTCATAATTACTAATAATATTACGAATTATTTCATGTGCTTATTAATTCACATATCTTCTTTGATAAAGTATCTGTTGAAAATTTTCTGTAAATAAGCTGTTTGTTTTATTATTGAGTTTTAAGAGTTATTTATATATTCCATTGATCTGTATGTCTATCCTTATACCAGTACCACACTATTTTTCCCCCCAAAGCCCCAGTAGATAGTTGTATGTCATAGTTGCACATCCTTCTAGTTGCTGTATGTGGGACGCGACCTCAGCATGGCCGGAGAAGCGGTGCGTCGGTGCGCCCCCGGGATCCGAACCCAGGCCACCAGCAGCAGAACACACGCACCCAACCGCCAAGCCACAGGGCCGGCCTGAGTAACACACTATTTTGATTACTGTAGCTTTGTAGTAAGTTTTGAAGTTGGGAAGTGTAAGTCCTTCAACTCTTTTTTCTTCTTTTTCAAGATTGTTTTGGCTATTCTGGGTCCCTTGAATTTTTATATGAATTTTAGTCTCAGCTTGTCAGTTTCTGCAAAGAAGTCAGCTGGGATTTTGATAGGGCTTGTGTTGAATTTGTGGATCAGTTTGGGGAGCATTGCCATCTTAACAATGTTAAGTCTTCTGCTCCAAGAACATGGGCTGTCTTTCCATTTATTTGGATCTTTAATTTATTTCAACAATGTTTTGTAGTTTTCAGTGTATAAGTCTTCAACTTCTGTTGTTAAATATATTCCTAAGTATTTTTTTTATGCCACAGTAAATGGAACTGTTTTCTTAATTTCATTACATGGATTGATTTTTGAGTGTTGATCAAACCTTGCATTTCTGGGATAAACCCCACTTGACCATGGCATATTATGTTTCTTCTATATTGCTGGGTTTGACTTGCTAATATTTTGTTAAAGAATTTTGTATCCATGTTTATGAGGGATGTGATCTCTGGTCTTTTCTTTCCTTGTCGTGTATTTGTCTAATTTTGATGTCAGGATAATGCTGCCCTCATAAAATGATCGCAGAAGAGTTCCTTCCTCTTCTGATTTCCGTAAGAGATTGAACAGAATTGGTATTATTTCTCCCTTAAATGTTTGACAGAACTTACCAGTGAAGTCATTGGGGCCTGAGCTTTTCTTTTCGTGAAGCTTTTTAGCTATAAATTCCATTTCTTCAGCAGACACAGAACTACTCCAGGTACTTATTTCTTCTTGAATCATATTTGACAGTTTTTGTCTTTCAAATAATTTGTTTATTTCATCAAAGTTGCTGAACTGTTTAGCATAAAGTAGTTAATAATATTTCCTTATTATCACTTTAAAGTCTTAGGATCTATAATGATGTTACTAGTAATTAGTAATTTTTGTCTTTTTTTGTTTTTTCCTGATCAGTCTGGTTAGAAATTTATCAATTTTATTTAGAAAAGCTAGAAGGAACCAGCTTTCGGCTTCATTGATTTTTACGTACTATTTGCCCATTTTCTACTTCACTGATTTCCACTCTTATCTTTTTTTTTCTTCCTTCCATTTACTTTCGGTTCAATTCTTTTTCTAGTTTCTTAAGGTGAAAATCTATCATCGATTTTATACTTTCTTCTTTCCTAAGTATTTAAAGCTATGAGTTTTCCTTTAAGCATCCTACAAATTTTGATACATTGTGTTTTCTTTTCATTCAGTTCAAAATATGTTCTAATTTCCCCTGTAATTTCTTTTTTGATCTAGTTGATTAATTTCCAAATGTTGGGGGATTTTCTAAACATCATTCTGTTATTGATTTCTAGTTTAATTCTGTGGTGTTCAGGGGCCATATTTTGTGTGATTTCCATTCCTTAAATTTATTGAGACTAATTTAAAGGCCCAAAATATGGTCTATCTTGGTGAATGTTTCATGTGCACTTGGAAAACAAAAGTGTATTCTGCTGTTTTTGGGTGGAGGGTTATGAAATGTCAATTAGGTCAAGTTGATTAATCATGTTGTTCAAGGCTTCTATATCCTTACTGATTTTCTGTCTATTCTTCTATCAGTTACTGAGAAGGGAGGGTGGAAGTCTTCAACTGATTGGGATTTGCCTATTTCTGCTCTCAGTTTCATAAGTGTTTGCTTCATGTATTCTGAAGTTCTGTTAGGGGCAGCGATGTTTAGGATTGGTGTGTCCTCTTGATGCATGGACCCCTCTATCATTGTGAAGCGTTCCTCATGACATTCCACCTTCTGTTGTTTATATTGCCTGGTATTAATATTGCTACTCAGCTTTATTTTGATTAGTGTTTGCACAGTATATCTTTTTATTTTACTTTTAACCTATCTGAGTATTTATATTCAGAGTTGTTTTCTTCTGCACAGCATATAGCAGGATCTTACGTTTCTTAGCCTCTCTGACTACCCTTGTCTTTTAAATTAACTTTAATGTAATTATTCATACTGTTGAGCTTAAATCTATTATTTTGCTATTTGTTTTTTATTTGTCCCCTCTGTTCCTTATACCTTTCTTACTCTTTTCCTGCCTTCTTTTGGAAGTATTTCGGTATTTGTTATAATTCCATATTTTTGCCCCTGTAGGTTTATTGGTTATACTTATTTTGTTCTTATTGTTAATGGTAGTGTTAAGGTTTAAAATATACATATTTAACATATCACTACCTTCAGATAGTACTATTACACTGCTTCATGTATAATGAAAGAACTTATAATAGTATCTATACATGTCCCCCTTCCTAGTCTCTGTTCTATTGTCATAATAAATTTAGTTCTATATTTGTTATAACCCTCATAATAACTTGTTATTATTTTTGCTTTAAACAATTATCTCTTAAATATATTGAAAAATGAGGAAAAAATTTTTCTAGACCTTTGATTTTTATAATGCTTGGCCAGCCCAGGGAGTGTGAGGATGGCATCACTGCTGCATCTTGAGGGTGACTTCCAGTGAAAATACTGGACAGTCCCTGAGTCCCCAGCTGCCTATAGCTCCATTCCAGGCCACATGTCCTCCTTTGGGTAATGGTCTGTCTTAGTTATATCTGTCCTTATAGTGGACAGGGCTCCCATAGCTCTATAGTTGGTCTTCTTTCCAACTCCTGCTTCCCTACAGATGCCCTTAAGTTCTTTTTAAAGTTTACAAGGACATTGACCTTCATGCCAGAGCATTAATAATCATGATGGCTCACATTTGTTGAGCTCTTTCTATATGCTCAACACCTTGCTAAGCCCTTTGTGTGCACTATCTCTTAATTCTCACTGCAATCTGATGAGGTAGATACTGCTGTCATCCCCTCTTTACAGATGAGAAAATGGAGGCAAGAAGGTTAAGTAAATTACCCAAAGTCGTACAGCAAGATCAATAAGGGAATCAAGATTTGGTTCTCAGTGGTCTGACATCAGAGCCAGCCACTCCCAACTACTTTGCTCTGCGTCCCCCCAGTGACCTGCCCAGGGACATTTTGCTGCCCTCATAACGCACACGCCTCCATTGATGTTATACACCTGGAGAACCACTGAGTCTGGGCCTCATCTTTCCCTGTCCCGGTCTGCACATCTGTGCCTCTGGTTGAGGCACACAAACATGTGTGATTTGGCACTGGACTGGGAGTCAGGGCAGTCTGTTCTCATTCCAGCTCTGTGGCTCACCAGTCATGTCTCCTTAGGCACCTTAGTTAATGTCTCTGGGCTTGTAGTTTCTCAGGACCTAAGGTGAGGGGATTGAACCAGATTATCTCAAAGGGTCCTTCAAGTACCAACGTCCTGTGAGTCTATAAATTAGTGGCCTTGCTGATAGACAGCTAATAATTACCTAACCTGGCAGGACATCTAAGGTTTATTTACTTTAACAATATTTATCAAAACCACAGAGCTTGGCTGCTCACTTTATGCTCATATATCTTCTCTGGCTTCCTGTTTATCCCAAAGGTTATCTTTTCAAACTGCCCTTTGGGTTTATAAAATCCCCTCTGTATTCACTACATATTATTAAGTGAACAAAAAGCAAGTTATAAAGCTGTATGTGTCCTATTTTATTAAAAACGAGTGTGTGTGTATATACTTGTATATATAAAATACATACACAATAAAATATATACAAGTAGGGGCTGGCCCAGTGGCCCAGCAGTTAAGTGCTCTCACTCTGCTTCGGCGGCCGGGGGTTTGCAGGTTCGGATCCCAGCCGCGCACTGACTCACCGCTTGTCAAGCCATGCTGTGGCGGCGTCCCATATAAAGTAAAGGAAGATGGGCACAGATGTTAGCCCAGGGCCAATCTTCCTCAGCAAAATAGAGGAGGATTGGCATTGGATGTTAGCTCAAGGCCAGTCTTCCTCACCAAAAAAAAAAAAAAAAGAAAAAGAAACAATATATATACAAGTATATATATAATATAATAGATTTATATTATACAAATATAATGTATAAAATATAAGTGTATATATATACTTATATTTATATTGATTTTTACATTTATGTAGTCTGAAAGGATGTACATCAGAATGTTAGAATGACTATTTCTGCATGGTGAAACAACTGGTGATTTCCTTTTTTTTTTTCTTTATACATTGTTGTTCTTTGTAAGTTTTATCCAGTGGAATTGCTTATGTTTTTGATACTTATTGCTTATAAACTCAATAGCTCACAAACCGATAAATAATGTCTCCTTTGGACTCACCATCTCCCTGCCCCTTTAACTTTGTCTCTGGCATCTTCTCCCAGGTTGGCTACACGTCTTTCTTTCTTAAATAACAAGACAAGGGGGGAGAGGGTTCGTGACACATGGGACAGAGTAATCTAACCTCTGGAAAGTCAGCCCTCTCCAGCCCCAGCTTTTGGCTATCCCCCCACCCTCCCACTCCCATTCACTCACTCTCCTATTTCTTTTTCTCCTTTTGTGTCAATATGGATGAACATCTTCCCCAACAGGTCTTCCCACTTCCAGTTTCTCCTTCTACAACCAATCTTGAGCACTCCCAGCATTCATTCATCATAAATTATGCGTAAATCATAACAATAATGGAATAAGTGTTGTTTAGAGTTGAGGACTGAGGTTTGAGTCCTGAATCTGCCTTAGGTGTACCAGGATCACGTGAAAAGCACCTGGAAAACTGTAAAGATTGGATCAGTGGGATTGTCATTGCCCAGGCTCTGGGCTGAGTCCCATGGGGGAAATGAGGGGGACGAGCCTCTGCCCTCAAGGAACTTAGAGTTGTTCAAGAGGTAATGCCAAGGAGGAGGATGGGAAGAGATGCAGACATGATATCCATAGACATGGGAATGAATGACTGGATTCTGCAGAGGAGGAAGAAGGACGAGTCAAGAATCACTGTGGGGTTTGGGGTCGGGTGGCTGAGAAAATAGTGGTGCCATTAATCTATTTATCAATCCATCCACTCATTCATTCCACAAATACACACTGAGCATCTGCCACCAGCCCAGTACTGTCAAAGGTGCTAGAGATGAAACAGGGAACAAAACAGATAATGATCCCCCACCTACCTCATTTTGCTTACGTTCTATGGGACAACAGAGAAAAAGGAACTAAGCAAGTATATAAACAAGATCATTTCCAAAGGTGCTAAGTGCTATGAAGAAAATAACACTGGGTAGTGTGTCAGAGAGCAACCGGGGGAGGTGACATCTGTGCTTACGTGTCATTAGCTTCTAGAAATAGAAGTCAGGGGCTGGACTGAGGAGGAAGATGGTGAGTTTCATGGTAGGGCTCTTGACTCAGAGATGCTAAGATTCACGTCCTGGTGAAAATATTTTAACCTCCTCTCAAACTCTGCATTGTATCATTCTCTGGCTCAGAAACATGCAGTGGGTTTCCATTGTCTTCTGGACAAAATCCCAGTTCTTTAGCTTGGCATTCAAGGGCCTTCACAATCTCACCCAGCCTGCCCACCTGCCTGCCCCCATCATCACATGAACTTTCCATTCTGGCCTCGATGGGCTCTTCACTGACTCCATCTAGGCTGTGTCCCTTTGCACCTCCATACTTGGGTCCTAGGAAAGTCTCCTGAGTTCTCTAGTACACAACTGTCCTGCTCTTCTTGGGGCTCAGCCCTTTTCTCTTCCTGCCTGCCCTCTTAGATTGTTTAAATATCTCATGAGCAAGGGCTCGACTCTCTAACAAGAATGCAGTCTCCTTGAGGGAGGGGCTGGCCTCTTCATGATCCTCTCTCCATTGGATTTGCTCTGTACACCTACCCAGAAACACATTAAGCAGCTTTACAGATCAATTATCTTCTTGTATAAAATGAAGAA
The DNA here is from genome assembly GCF_020826845.1 of Diceros bicornis minor. Taxonomy (NCBI): domain Eukaryota; kingdom Metazoa; phylum Chordata; class Mammalia; order Perissodactyla; family Rhinocerotidae; genus Diceros; species Diceros bicornis. The sequence goes on from NC_080745.1 coordinate 74,312,437, forward strand.
AGCAAGACAGAAGGAGAAGGAAACCAAAGTGTTGCCCAACCAAATTCACGAAGCTAGGTAGTAATAGAATTCAGCTGTAGCCAAGTGTTCAGGAGCAATCCACAAAGAATCCATTCAGTTTGCTAGAGGAATTGGGAGTGAAATAAGCTCCATCTACCTTGTGCATCTAGGGAAGAACCTGCTTGGGAATACACGGCCTGAGCCAGAGAGTTCTGGAATTCCTCCCATCCCTCAATCCACAGAGAGGCAGAACCCTGGGGTCTGGCCCAGAGTAATCCATAGCCCCTCTCTCCAAGGCCTCCTTCCTTGGTTTCCTAGGCTTTGTCATAATTTCCTCCTTTTAACCTGTGAGGGAATGGGGCACCTCAGTACCCATCTGAAATGCAGGACAATGTGGCTCAGCTGTCCCCTGCCTTCCTTCCTCTCCTTCAGCAGCATTTGATACTGATGCTCAACTTCTATGTTGTGAGGCCAGGATGTCGGGGCAGTGGGAGGTTAGGAGAGAGACGCGTGATTGTCATGACGGGTGTTTGGGATGAAAGTCAATACCGTAAACACGCATTCATCATGACACTCCTTCTGCCATGTCTTTCATCTGGGGAATCTCAAAGCCCTGGACAAACGGTAATTAATTTTCACAACAGCTTCCACAGGAGGATGAGGTGCTGCCTGCCAAAGGCCAAAGGGGCATTTTCCCAGCATCCCTCCCCCCAACCCCTGCTCACTCCCAGCTGCTGCCCACTCCAAGGTGACAACACCAGGTGGGTAGGATGCCTAGGTCTTAGACTCCTTCTCGGATTTCTCTGCCTAGAAGGCTCCAGGGGTGGATGGAGACTCCCAACTAGCCTCCTGCCCCCACCCCTACCCTGCTTTCCCAGAGGATGACTAAGAGTGAACCAGGGCAGGAGTGGGAGCGTTTCCTGCCTCCACCAGCAGACTGGGGCCAAACAACCAGTTAGTTGACTCAGCAGGAACCACATGGCTCCAAAAATACAACTGCTCTGCTCAGTTCCACCTCGTGCTGCTCCCTTGGCCCCTTGGACACAGTCACCTGCTTCTCTTCCCTCCTCCCCCGACCCCAGGGGAGCTACTTGAAGTGATGTTTGCCTGAATTCTGATTATAGAAGAACTATAAGCTCATCGCAGAACACTTGGAAAATATAAATAATAGAATTATTTTAGTAATCCCATAATTCTACCACTCCTCAAAGAACCACTTTGAAATCTTGTTATATTTCCTTTATATTTTTTCTATGTTATTTTGGTTTTATTTAAAAATTAATACATAATCATGACAAAATTTTTTGTATATATTATGATATTATATGTTCTCTCTATATTATTTTATACATATAACATAGGATAGAAGGTTATAAAGTGAAAGGTCAAAGTCCATCCCAACTTTCTATTCCCACCCAAGAGGAAACCACTGTTAAGAGTTTCTTGTGTATCCTTCCAGAAATTGCCTATTGCATGTACAAGCAGGCATACACACACTCATTTTACATGGCTGAGTTCATACTATATGAAAAATTTAGCCTTTTCTTTGCTTCACGTGAATACGTGAGCATTTTTTTATTCCATTAAAAATTTTTGGTTAAACAACATTTTTATTGACTGCCTAACATTTTACCTTATTGGTATGCCATAGTTTATTTAACATTTTCCCTGTTGTTGGACATTTACTCAGATGAGGGGCAGGGAGAAGGAAGCAAGTCAGAATGAAGTGTTGGGAGGGAGAAGCAAGCTAGGATAGACTGAGGGCCTACTGTGTGCCAACCACTTTTCCTATCTTCCCAATTACTCGGTGTGAGAATTAGGCACCATCCCCATATTGCAGATGAGGAAACTGAGGTTCAGAGAAGTCAAAGAAAAATTTGCTTGTAGGCAAGAGAGCCAGGGTTTGAAGCAAAGTTTGTCAACTCCAAAGCCCATGGCTGTTCTATTTTGCCAAGATGCCTTGGAAAAGTCCCAGGGTTTAAGGTTTGCCACTGCTTGGCATAGGGATGGAGAGAGCTCTTCGTTCACTCATTCTCTCATTCATTCCAATAATATCGATGTGCCAGGCATGAGGGATTCAGGGAGGAAAGACCCAGTCCATTCCTCTAGAACTTCACAGTTGCATGGGGGTGGACATGTAAACAAACTAGCATAACCTGACATGGGAGAGGAAAGTGCAAGGTGCCATGGGTACCAAACCAGGGGTTCCTCTCCCAGACTCCAAAGGTCAAAGAAGGCTTCCAGGGCAAGGAGACCCTTTGCTGAGTCAGTGCTCTGGCACCAGACAGGAAGTGCCATTGAGGCCTGCAACGCCTCTGTTTCCTCTCCTCCCTGGATCCCATTGCACCACAGTCACCGGAGGCCTGGGTTGGCTCCTCCCTGACCTGGCTTTTGCCTCAAGCTTCTTGCCCTTCACAGAATGACTTGCCAGGCTCCCACAGCAGCAGGGTGGGTGATGGGCCCCTAATCTCTGAGAACAAAGTTTCAAGACAGTGTTTCCGATTTGTTCTCTAGAAGTTCGGGAAATGTTTGTCATGCTCTGGAGAAGACTGGGCAGCACAAGAGGATTGGTTAAATGCTGGGGCTCTGGATGGACAGATCTGGATTGGAATCCTGCTTCCACCATTTGCTCTGGGACTGCCGGAAAGTCACCAATATCAGTCAGAGCTCTTGGTAACAAGCCACAGAGATGGACCCTGACAGTCTTAAACAAAGAAGGGAAGCCAATGCAGTAGAACTGGCAGGGGTTCAAGAGGGGACAGTGTTAGGAAAGGTGTAGAAATTAAGGCAGCCCTCAAGGCCCAGAGCAGCAAGAGGCACAAAACCAGCCCTTGGCCGGAAGCATCTAGTCAGGATGCTGATGCCTCTGCAGCCAGATGTCACAGCAAGCAGAGTTCTAACCATCTAGCACTTAGGAGTCCCGGAGCCCAGGCCTCAGGCAGGAGCACCCGATTGTCTGGGCCTTGTCATGGGCCCGCACCTATTGCCAGGAAACTGGAAGGGGGAGAATTTTCCTTAGACCTCAGTGGTAGGAGGTGGGGTGCTCCTTTCCTCCAAGCCAACACACGAGGGCAAGTCCTGCACACTAGCCAGGGGGCTCTGGATCCTGGACAGCCAAAAACTCAATGTCCAGGACATGCCCTGACATCTCAGAACCTCTATAAAAAGGAGACGTGAATAATGTCCACCTCACAGGATTGCTGTGAGGATCAAAAAGTGAAAAAGCAAGCGAAGTGTTTAGCACAGTTCCAGACACCCAGTAAATGCTCAGTAAATGTTAATTTACTATTTTTGTTGTTGCTGTAATTATTATGATTACTATTATTATCCACTTTCTCTCTTTTAAAGTAAAACACAGATCGTTTTCGCTATAATGTAATATATAGAAAAGTTGAAAAATACTGAACAGTTGAAAGAAGAGAAAATCACCCACCGCCCACAGAAAACCGCTGTCAACATTTTGCTGTTTCCTGCTAATCTGTTTTGTATGTATTGGTTTGGGTTCTTTCATTCTTTCTTCCTTTTTTTTCTTTCAAGCAGCTGTGATCATCCCATGTGTACAGTTGTGTGTCCTGCCTTATAGCATACGCATTTCTTTGTGTTATTAAAGACTCTTGGTAATCAGCATTCTTAAGAGCTGCAAAATACCCTGTGGAGTGGATAGAATCATTCCCTAATGTTGTTTCCACTGTTTGGGGAGGAGGAAGACGAGAGGGAGGGGTATGCATTTATAAATGATGAGTGTTTTTTCAAAAAAAGTTTCTGATTCTGAAATGCTGCTTTGGAATACCGATTGATACTTCATTGACATCAATTAAGCACTGTGTTCCAAGGAACTTTCAAGAGGCTGTTTTCTAAAATTCCCACACATCTGATGCAGGTCAGGAGGCATGGCCCTCCTGAGTGCATACCACCTCATTGTGTTTCGATGGGACATTTTCACTGCCACCAAGAGTATGAGAGTCCCACAGTCCCACTGTCACCTTGACACTGCTGGCCTGCCCACTCCTTTCTCACGTTCCCAATATGCTCAACCACTGATTAGACTGGCGTGGTTTACCCTGCCTGTGAGATTACCTGCCATTAGTGTGATGGAAAGTGCCCCAGCTCTGCCTCTTGCCAGCTTGGGACTTAGGGCAATTTTCTTACCTCTCTCTGTCTTTTCTGGAAAATAAAGAGAATCATGTATAAATTCGCTTAGACAGCAAGCTTTCCTTCCTTCTTTCTTTCTTTCTTTCTTTCTTACTTGAGTTTTGTATTCTCCTCTTCGGCTCCCTTACTACCCCCCACCCTGCCCCAGCCCCCACCAGCCTCCCTGCACGTGCGGGTCCCAGGCTGGGTTCCAGGAAGTGGCTCTCGCCTAAGGAGCAGCTGGGGATCAGGTGACCCAGCTCCCCACCGGGGGTGACTAAAATGCCAGTGATGCTGATTATTTGGACTTCCTGGGCAGGGCCTGGCACCTGCCGGTGGTGGGGCTTTGGAAGCAACAATAATTAATATTTTGCCGAGTGTGATTCTCATCGCCCCGCCAAGGAGAGGGTCCCACCCTGAGCCGGGATCCCCGTGGGAACTGCCCCGGCAGCATTCCCAGGGCAGTGATTGTGTAATGGGCACCCGCGCCCAGCCAGGGCGGGCTTCGTTGGTGGGGTGGGCAGGCAGAGGATGCGCCCCAGCCTCGCCGGCTCGGATAATCAGATATGCCCGGGCGGCGAAGCCGTAACCTTTACCACCACCACCCCGCCCCCAGTCTCCTGGGCCGGGACACCCACGTGGTCCTGAATCCATCCTGGGCCTGCCCAGGGCCCCACACTGGGTGGCCAGGCTCCGCCCCGGTTGGGGTGTGGGAGTGAAGTGACCAGAAAGGGTATCTGAGGAGGGCAAAAGGAAATGAGATGTCCCTTCCCCTCCCACTCCCACCTCCCCGCCCTTCCAAAGCACCATTAGAACCTAAAGAAGCAGGGATCTCAGAGGCCTCCTTGCCCAACGCTCTCATTTCATGCGGGAGGAAACTGAGGCCCAAGGAGAGTGAATTGCTCTACTCCAAGTTTCTATAAGAAATGACTAAACGAGGAGTGGCTGGAGCCTTTGAAAGCACCGTCCATGACATCGTTTATTGGATGCGATTTCAATGACTCAGAAAGGCGACCCTCAAATTCTCCTCCCACTGCCCAGCACCTGAAATCCCACTTCACTTCCTTTACTTTGAGGCTTTGATGCCAATTAAAAGCTAAACTTCCCCCAGCAGGGATCACGTCCCATGTCAGTAAGGCGTAGTTTCTGTTCCTTTTCTGAGAGCAGGTGTGACGGAGGGAGGGAAGGAGGACATAAAACTTCAGCGTGGCAGGAAGAGTCCTTGTATGGTATTTTTCAGTTTTCACTGAGCTTGCAGTGGCACTCTCCAATCACCTTTGAGACATCACTGTGAGGTGGGAGAACCCTTAACTGTCATTCCCTTTCATCAGAGGAGGGAAGAGAGGCTCTGAGAGGTTAAGTGACTTGCCCAAGGACAAGCAGTTAGTGTCTGCGCAGGGTTGAAATCATGGCACTCAGCTGCTCCCCACAGCCCACTGCAAGGGTGTGATATTAGCATTTTTGTTGACTGGTTTATAGAAAAGTATGAAAGCAAGTCCTGGGGTTCAAGATTTGAGAGGGCTTGGAGAAATGCAATGCAGAATGCTTGCCTTCTCTCACTTGAGCCTCACAATAGCCATTTTCCAGAGGAAAAACCTAAAGCTCAGAGATTTGCTACATTCAGTCAACTGTGAGCACCTCTAGGGCAAGGAATGGGGTCGTGTCCATCTTTTTATGTTTGATCCATAAGTTTATCTATGAATGTTTGTTGAGTGTTTGCAGAAAGAATCCTGCAAGATCATCTAATACACTCTGTGCATTTTACAGATGAGAAAACTGAGGTCTGCAGAGTTAAGGAATATGCCTAGATCACATAATTAGTGGCAGAGCCTGGACCAATCTGGTGTCCTTTCCACTTCATTCATTAGTTCAATCATTAATTCATCCATTCATTTATCCAACTATCAGAACTGAGCTGACACACCTCCAGGTAGTAAGCTGGGCTCTGGGAATGCAAACAAACAGGGCAAGGAATAGGGCAAGGAGAGTGGAGCACTTGCTTTGAGTACAAAATCTAAGGGGTGGTGGGGGGTGCCAAAAACCCAGTGACCAAGATAAATTATATTTTAATGCAATATTTTTTTAAATCAGACTGGCAAACTATGGCCTGTAGGCCTGCCACCTGTTTTTGTAAATAAAGTTTTGTTAAGACTAAATCCCAGTCACTGTTTTGAGGAGCCCCCAATTTCATCAGAGGAGATAGGCCCAAACGGAGTATTAAGTTAATTCTCCAAGCGTGTCCTCAGGCAGCAAGCAGGGGATGAGGGGGGCGTGTTCAAGGCAGGGAAGGAAATGTTGTGCAGAAATCCAGCTGTAGACACAGCCGGGTTTATTGGGGGAACTTGCAGCAAAGTTCGTTGGTGTAGGAGAGACAGGGCCAGGAGCCAGGGGAAGGAGTGGTAAGCGACCAGTCTCAGAGCCTGGGGGGAGAGGAGGAGGCGATGCAGAGCCCACCAGGCCAAGAATGTCCGCTAAGGATTTTGGACTTTACGCCACAGACATGGTGACCCTCCCTCGGGCTGACACCGAACCTGAGGGAATCAGACACAAACCAGAGGGGCAGGTCTTACTTCAGAAATAGGCTTAAAACCACAATGAATGTGTTTGGCTGGTTGTCCGCAGATGTCCCTGGGGTATTTGCTCCCCTCCAGTCCCTGTCCCCCAGCCTGGTGCTCTGTGGCTCATCTGTGACCCGACCGCTCCTAAGGGTAGAAGCTGCCTGCAAGCTGCGGCTGCCTTGGGTGAGCTGCTGGGAGCCGGCGGAAACCTTGGGAGGACAGAAGCTGCGAGGAGTTCTCCTCACTTGCTGAGAATGTTACAAGATGCATATTTAAAGATATTCCATGTAAGTCACTCAGAAGAGAGCCTGGCATAAAACAAAAACTCAAAAACATATGGCCATTACTACTTTATGTTTATTATAAAAGTTTTTTTATAATTTTATTAAATTATCATTTGAAAGAAACTTCGCCATGTTTGCAGGATGTTGTCCCGTTCCCCATCTGTTTGTGTTGATTGTTGGTGGTTTCAAAGTACCTGATAGATCAGGCTGTGGGCTGATAGCTGAGAGGACGTGGTGTCTGGGAGGAACTAGAGTCCTGGGGGAGGTTTAATCCAGGAGGACTTCCTGGAGTGGGAGTGGGAGGTGGCTGGGGGCAGAGTTTTATTTATTTTATTTTTTTCCCCCCAAAGCCCCAGTAGATAGTTGTATGTCATAGTTGCACAGCTTTCTAGTTGCTGTATGTGGGACACGGCCTCATCGTGGCCGGAGAAGCGGTGTGTCGATGCCCACCCAGGATCTGAACCCGGGCCGCCAGCAGCGGAGCGCGCACACTTAACCGCTAAGCCACGGGGCCGGCCCCTGGGGGCAGAGTTTTAAAGGAATTGGTGAGAAGATGGATGGAAGCATTCTGAATGACATGGATCTGAAAGATGGAACAATTTTTCCTACCTCCTGTGAGTTAACTGATATCACATACCTAAAATGGTTGGCATGTAACCAGGACCCAGAGATTGGTGGGTGATAAAGAAGGAAGGGTAGGGGCAAGGGGAAGGGAGAGAGAGAAAGGGGCTGAGAAGCAGGAGTCCTCGGTTCTAGGCACAGCTTTGCCTCTGGTTAGCTATGTGAGACTTGGGGGACATCACTGCCCCTTTTGACCCCTCAGATGTCTTTTCTTTAAAATGGATTATTCAGGCTAAGATTTCCACCTCTGAGAGTCCCTGGTTATAATAAACATAAAATAATGACAGTTATTGTTTATTACTACCTACCACCAATCTCTCTTCTACATGATAAACTTAACATCTCACTTGGTTTTTACAAGAACACTGTTAGTGGACTCCATTATTATTCCCATTATATTGATAAGGAAATAGAGGCCCAGAGGAGTAAAGTAACCTGTCCAAATGGTAGCTCTCTTAAGTAGGGTCTCTGACTCTGGGAATGCAGAGAGCTGCTGCCTCCTGGGGGCTGTCCCCTCTACAGAGTTGCATTTCCCCACGTGACTGGGATCAGCACCAGCCACAGCTCCCTGGAGACACCGATGATGCAAGGCTCTCCTGCCTTGTTTCACTGCCCAGTTTCTGTGGCACCACCAGCCCATAACTTGAACATCCCCCTACCCACCCACACCCCCACCTCAGCACAGTGACTTTCCCCAAAAGCTGTGTCACTCTTAACAGATGACACTCAGGAAAAAGCTCTGTGGTTGAATCACAGTGACCACTTCCTGTTCCCTTCAGGGTCCCCTGTTCTCCAGAGCCCTCACTCTGCCCTGCCCTGTTTAGTAATAAGAGCCACGAAATTTATGACCCCTAGACTGCTAGGGAGGCTTAGTCACCCCTTCCTATAGCCTCGTCCTACCAGGCTGAGGGGCGCTGACTCTCAACGTCAGCCCTATTCCACAACGCTGCTATGGAGAGCCTGGTGGGAGACCCTGGCTGTCCTGAGACTGTGTAAGGAGGCAGAGGGAAGATGCCCATCCCTCCAGACTGGTGATATAAGGCTGATGGGGCCAGATGGGTGGATGTTCAAGCCTCAGCCATGAAATAAAGGAGTAGTCACTGACCCTGGGTGCCTCCTGGGCACCCACTCAGGGGGTATTGTTGTCTCCATGCACATGGGTCAGGTCACCGAGTGGAAAGGCAAACACAGACAGGTTGTGTGTCTTGAGGGAAACCCCACTTCTCTCCCAGTTGCTCAGAAAGGGCTTCCTGGAGGCTGACAAACTGCGATGAACGAACATTGACTGTGAGAACTGGAGGAAGTCATCAGATATTTGATGGGCTGCCCAGAGGAGAAGACTTCCTCTGGGTAAATGCCGAGAGCGGAATTTAGGACCATCAGGGCTCGTTTAAGATCTTTAGAAGTCTTCAACCTCTAAAGATTACGGTACTTCTTGCCTGACCTCCACCCCGATAGGTAAAACAAAATAAAACAATCTAAATCTTAAAAACAAGTATAAGGAAGTTCAGTAAAGTTCTGATTTTTCCCATGATGATGACTTCAGTGCTTTTGTTTTCTTCCCTTTTTTTTTTTGGATATTCTCAGTTGTCAAGGTCCTTTGAAACACTTTTTTGTGCTTTCAGATGCCTCCACTTTGCTGGTTCCATAAGCTCTGCTTGGTCTGCCTGTTGTATAGTCCTGCGCTGGGAACAGTGGATGGGTGTCACTGGGCCACACGTGCCGGCTACTATAGGGAAGATCTTTCCAGCCATTTGTGTTGTGTGACCACTGAGTGGGCTGCACCAGGGAGGGAGTGCCTGGTCACTGGTGTGTTCCCATCCCCACCGAGGCCAGAAGTCCCTGTGATGGGGACGGGATGGGCGGGAGGGGGAGTCTGGACAGGGAATGGGTCCCTCTCTAACGTCCCTTCCAGTCCAATGATGCTAGGGTAGGAATTCCGAGCTTTGGAAGGAAAGCGTTCATGTGGCCACAGGGGTTCATAGGGGTCACCAGCTGTGGGGGTGGGCCTCTGTGTTCCTGTTGGGGACTTTGAGGAGAGGAATTTCCCTTTCCAGTTGGAAGGCAAGCTTAGCCCTGCCTTGGAGGCCTTGGACCAGCCCTGCAGCTACATCTGAAAACTTGCCACATGGTCGCACCAGTGGTGGATGGACCAGGACCAATGGGCGGGACCAAGGGGCATGTGGGCCACCAATCCGAGCACTCTGTTCAGTCCTGTTTACGTGTACGTCCCCTCTGCTGCACCGTGAGCTCCTTGAAAGGCACAACTGCCTTATCGGTCCTTGTGTCTCTGGTGCCAGCCCTCAGCTGAATTAATTGAGTGAATAGAGTCAGGAGAAATGGGATGGCATATTTCTTTTAGGCAGTACATAAATGCATGTTCTATAGACAATAAATAAAATGCCTTTGATTGTTCAGTGACTTTCCCAAAGGATACGTAGTTAATTGGTCATGACGTTTGCCTCTGGAGAGGGAGACCAAGGGACTAGGGTCTGCGGGTGAGAGAGAGATGATTGGTCACTTAATATCATTTTTATCATTTATTAGTTATATAAACTAAGCTTAAAATGCTGGGTTAAAAAGTCTCCAAAGTGCCTTCAGCAACCACGGTAGGAGACTTCAGAGGCGGAATGGAAGTCCTGGAGGTTGTGAGTGCATCACACTCCTTAGAAGAGGCTCTCGACCTTCTACTCAACTTGATTGACTTTCAGTTTGTAATTTTCACAACAGTGAAATGTTTATTTTCCAGTATAGAGCTCATTAAACACATGAAATTAAAAGCAGGCTTGTGATAAGAGAGGAGTCAGAACAACAAGTGTTTCATTTTGGGTACATCAGTTGACAGTCACCAAGATGACCAGGAGTTATTGGCAAAAGATTACCTTGTATTCATATTTTTTTCAGAAAGGGAGTCAAAATACGTCTTAGTTTAAATCAGTTATTCCAGACAAGCCATACACCGTGAGACCGGGCAGGTAAGTGGGAGAATAAACTGCTGGTCCCAGCTGAATTCTAAATTCCCAGAAGGCTTTCTCAAAGTCTTCAGAGTAGACTTTACTGACACCAAGAAGTTTGCAACTGTCCAAAACGAGGGGGTTTCCACTTCCAGGACCAATGCTGGGCCACAAAGCCTTTCCTTAGCCTCTCGCCGACTCCACGGCAAATCCAGATGTCCTTCTGTCACCGGTGTTAACAGCCGGCTGCTTGACCTTGGGGCATCACTCAAACTCTCTGCACCTCAATTTCCTCACTAGTCTATTAGAAATTAAAATTCCTACACTTTGTTCTGTATCCTGATTGCGATGCTAGTTACATAAATCTACGTGTGTTAAAATGCATAGAACTGTACACCAGAAAAACAGAAGTCAGTTTTACTGTACGACAATTTAAAAACAAATTTTTAAAAAAACCCTATGCTTTAAGTAAGCACTTCTTACCTGGCATCCTTTTTTCTTGTTTATTCTCTCCGGTATCCAGTACAAGGTCTAGCTCACAGTGGACATTCAAAAAGTTGTATATTTGTCAAATGAATGAGTGAATGAATATCAGACAGAACAGAATGCTGATCCCAGGCAGGCACTCAATAGTTGTTCCTTTCTGTCACCTTCCTTTTAGTCATTTCAGATAACAGGACACAGTGCAGGTCTTCAGAAAATCCTAACAGCTTGCTCAGTTCTCTACCACTTGGGCAATTTTTTACCTAAGCGGAGAAAAAAGGCGGTGCTGGCAGGGAGAGTGACCTGGCTGATCTTCTGTGGCCACGGATACATTCTAGATTGTCGGAGAGTCTTCTCCATGCCAGGCACTGTGCTAAGTAGCGTGGACACCCAGTCTATTTAGACACGTCCCTCTCCTTGGTCAACTTGCACAGTGGAAACTGAGCGTTTATCTCAATGCCCTGGGTTAACATGTGCTGGAGGATCACCCAGCTTCTGGTATTAACAGAGGCCACGGCTTATTTCCAGTGACCCAATGGGTGTTAGAGTGAAGGAAGCTGGGCAGGCAACCGGCCAGGGTAGCCAGAGCCTGCCAGCATGGACCCTGGCCTTGATCCACCAGTCCCCCAGCCCTAATCAGGTGCGGAGGGACCAATTTGTTCTAAATAATCAACAAGGGTGGGAATAATGAAACAGGAAACGAATGTATTCGTTTCTAAGGGAACTGCTTGAGTCTGACAGCAGCAGCATTGTTCTCTCTCCTGAGAATAAGGCAAGCTGAGGCTACTATATAAGCCGAAGGTTGCTCAGAACATAGAAAGAGCACAGAGGGACCTGGGAATTCTTTAAAGGAGGCAAGTGGTGTTGTAGAAAGAGGGTGGCCTTACAGTCAGAAAGATTGGCTTGAAATCTGGCTCTAGCACTGTGTGACCTTGAGCAAGTTACTTAAAGTCTCTGTGTCAGTTTCCCTGTAAGTAAACTGGGCACAATTACACCTAACTCATACTGTTTTAGAGTGTAAATGAGATAATACATGGGAAGATGCAGGCACAAACTAGATATATCACCAAGTGGTCCCTTCCTTTTAATTTTTTTTTTTTTTTTTTTTTGGTGAGGAAGATCAGCCCTGAGCTAACATCTGATGCCAATCCTCCTCTTTTTTTTGAGGAAGATTGGCCCTGGGCTAACATCCGTGCCCATCTTCCTCCACTTCATATGGCACGCCATCACAGCATGGCCTGACAAGCAATGTGTCGGTGCCCACCAGGGATCCGAACCTGCAAACCCCAGGCCCGAAGCACAGCGCGCGCACTTAACCGCCTGCACCACTGGGCGGCCCCCCTTTTAACTATTTTTCATAGATAACTTTCATTTGCAAAGATAATACATGTTAATTATTGAATATGGAAAATATTAATAAACCAAAAGGAAAAAATTAAAACCTCCCATAATTCCATCATCCAGAGGGAACTGTTGGTAGCATTTTAGTATTTGTCCTTCCAGGCTTTTCATGTATTATCATTTTTTAAAACAAAAATGGGATCCTACTCCCAGGTGGTCTTACAACGCGCTCTTTTCACTTCTGAGTGTGTATTAACACCATCTCATGTCTTTAAATGGTCTTTTGCAGCATCTTTTTTTTTTTTGCTGAGGAATGTTCATCCTGAGCTAACATCTGTGCCAGTCTTCCTCTATTTTGTATGTGGGTCACTGCCACAGCATGGCCACTGACGAGTGGTGTAGGTCCGAGCCCGGGAACTGAACGCAGGCTGCTAAAGCAAAGCGCGCCAAACTTAACCACTAGGCCACGGGGCCAGCCCCAGCATCATTTTTTTTAAATGTCTGGCATAGTGTCCTACCATACGGCCATACCGTCATTTATTTAACCAATGCCATATTGTTGAGTATTTTCACCATTATAAACAATGCTGAAATGAACATCTTAGCAGCTGAACGTCTTTTATTACTCCCCTATGATGAATTTCCTGAAGGAGGATTGTTGGTCCACACTGACAAACAGCCTTCCAGAACGTTCCTGCCAGATCATGTTCCCACCACCAAGTCCAGCAGTGTCCATTATCTTGATCACAGGTGAACTCTGGGTTTTGTCATTTTTTTTTTCTCCAACAGCGGTAGCCTAAACATTTTATCTTCTCTGCGCTCTAGGGATATTTCTGTCCAAATACATAAGTTTGGTCTCCCAGCCTCAGAAGGCCTCTTCTGCCCTGTCTACTTCTGGAGACATAAGCTCTGCCTATTGTCTCTTGCCGGTTTTTCATCCTCACCACCAAGTCTTCTCTCACAGAGGACCCATGATAATTAGTTAAATGACTATTTAACTGCTATTGTCTACATTTCCCAAATCTCGTCAGCCTTGTTCACAAATCTCATCAAGGGCAAGTTCTTTCCTGAGAAGATTGCCACAGATAGCTAACATCACTCATTTTCTGTTGACACTCCTGGTTTCCACCTCCAAGACTGAGGCTCTGGCTTTGTCTCTAAAGGCAGGGGTGGGGAGGAGCGCATTTTATCAAAGCTGAAAGTAACAAATTGGGTTCCTAGGACAAATAGCAGGAAATGAAGGCTCAGCTCAGAGGAAGGGCACCCATGGAGGAAAGAGGTGTGGGGAAAGTGGAGGCCCCTGTCCACACGTGTGTTCCTTGTCTCTTTGGCCCCACGTCACTCCAACCTCCGCTTCTACCATCACACCTGCTTCCTGACTCCCCTGCCTCCTTCTTTCCCTTACAAGGACCCTTGTGATTACGACATTGGGCCCACCCAGATAATCCAGGACAATCTCCCCATCTCAAAATCCTTAACTTAATCACATGAGCAAAGTCCCTTTGGCCATGTAAGGTCCCATCATCATAAATTCTGGGGATTAGGACCTGGACATATTTGGGGTCATTATTCTGTCCACCTCACCTGGGTAAGTCACTTTCCCTCTCTGGCCTGAGTTTTCTTATCTGCAAACTGTGAGTCTTTGACAAAAAGCTCTCCAGGGTCCCTTGCAGGTTTGGGAATAATTCGAAATGTGAAATATAGTTTAGTTGAGGTGTAGGAACTGTACTGAATTTCTCCTGAGTTTCCCTAATTTCTTCCTGTATGACTCTACCCTCTCCCCTGAATACTACTGATGTCATTTGTACTTAGGCTTCTATAGAATGAACAAGCCAGCATAGAGTGCTTTCTATGTGCTAGGCTTGTTTCTAAGCACTTTGAAGCTTTGAAACCATTTAACCTTCCTAACAACCTCATGAATGAAGTAGAGTGGTAATCCCTATCTTATAGAGGCACAGAGAGGTTAAGTAACTTGCGCAAGATCACGGAGTGGCAGGGATGAGGTCAAACCTTGGCTTTCTGACTACAGAGTTTGTACTCTTAACAGCTGGTGACCTGGCCTTTCCTCGAAGCCCTTGAACCACAGTCATGTAGCCATTGCTTAAGTCTTCTAGACTGAGCAACTCAAGAGCAGAAGCCTTGTGTAATTCTGTGAGTCCCAGCCCTGATAATGTTCTGGCACAAAAATGAAGGAAAAAATGAATGAATGATGAATGAACGAATGAATGAGTGGACATGGGCATTACTACTTATTCTCCTGAGAGTCTCTATAGATCGGAGCCATGGTTGCAGGACATAACAATAAACATTTATGGGGCACTTCAAAAGAGAGCAGGATCCTCATGCCAGCACAGGGAGGTAGGTACCATTATTATTCTCATTTTACAGACAAGTAAACTGCAGCAGAAAGAGGATAAGTAACTCGCCCAAAGTCGGGAACTGGATCTGAGTTGAGATCTGCTTGACTTCCACGTTTGCATCATGAAGGTCAGTAAGAACTCCCCGAGGCCTGCATTTTTAAAGTTAGGACAAGTATGACTCTGGACAACCAGAGAGAAGGAAGGAAGCAAAGGAACATTTTATTGGGCAACACTACATGCCAGGCTCTGGTGCCAGGTGCTTTATGTAATATTTCCCATTTAGTCCTCAGAACAACTTTATCATCCCACTTCACAGATGAGAAAACTGAGGTGTAGAGAAATTAAGAGACATTTCTAAAGTCCACTGTTAGAGCCAAGATTCAAAACCAGGTCTGTCTAACTTCAAAATCCATGATCTTTCCACCATCACTAGGCTGCTGGGCCTCAGTTCTTTCATCCGTAGAAGGAATGAGTTGGGTGAGATGATCTTGGAGCTCCAGCTCCCCTTATGTTTTTAAAGCCAGCATTAATTGTGTGCTTATTGCACGCCACGCACAGTGCTGAGAACTTCACATACATTATGTAATTTCATCCTCACAACACCCTCTGAGGCTTTACTATTATTGTTATTTCCACCTTTCAAATGGAGAAACTGGGGCTCAGACATAGAGATATTGTCCAAAGTTACACAGCTACCAGGAGGCCCAGCCTCAGTTTTAACTGAAGCTTGTTTGATTCTTAAGCCAAACTCTTGCCCATACCCTCCACTGCCTCCAGCAGTCTCAGACAGCCTTTGGAGTGAGGACATCCTGTGTTCCTACAGAATCGGAACAAGGCTGGAGGAGATGTGGGATGAGTTCCTCAATGCGTGGGCCCCTCTTCCTTTGGATTTCAAAGACTCCCTTCACTGAAGTTTTGTTAGAGTCAAAAGGTGACATCCTTCCGTGGACAGTTGGCCAAGGCTCAAAGTCCAGCCTTGGCACCTCAAGGGCTTGGCCGTTGTCTCCGATCTTTTCAAGGCAACCCTAGATTGTTCTGTGGCTCTGTAGTTATTCTCCCTTTTGCTTCCTTGTCGTCCCACCTTTTCTTTTCTTTCTTTCTTTCTTTCTTTCTTTTTGGTGAGGAAGGTTGGCCCTGAGCTAACACCTGTTGCCAATCTTCCTCTTTTTGCTTGAGGAAGAGTGGCCCTGAGCTAACATCTGTGCCCATCTTCCTCTATTTTTTTGTATGTGGGACACCTCCACAGCATGGCTTGAAGAGTGGTGTAGGTCCATGCCCAAGATCCAAACCCATAAACCTGGCTGCCAAAGCAGAGCATGCCAAACTTAACCACTATGCCACTGGGCCAGCCCCTCACCTTTTCAAGGAACACTTGAGAGACAGCAGCTGTGTGTCCTACTTGTAGTGATTGAAGGTGATGCTGACTTGGGAAAAAAACAGTTCCCAGGACCTTCAAGGCCTCCAACAAAAAGAGCTATATTCTCTAAACACTTTGAGAACAGAAGCTCTCTGTCCCATTCACAGCTATACCCCAGAGCCTTATAAGGTGCCTGGAACAAAGCAGGTACTCGGTAAACTAATGATGAAAAGGGGCTGCCTAAGGTAATCAGCTGGAAAACTGGGGTAGAGTGATGGGCTAAGATTTGTAGTGGCAACCTAGAACAAAAGCACGTGCACCCGTGTGCGTTCACCCCAGAGCGAAGGCTCAACAACCCCTGTGTTGTGCTGGCCTGTGTCCCTCTACTTCTCTCCACGTCGTGTGAGCTGGAGCTGTCAGTGCAGACGGTTCCTGCCCACCTGGGCTTCTGGCCTGAAGAATCTCTCTCTCTCTTAATTGTGGTAAAATACACATGATACAAAATTTACCATCTCAACCATTTTTAAATGTACAGTTCAATAGTGCTACATATATTCAAGTTGTGCCACCAATCTCAGAACTCTTTTTATCTTGCCATACTGTCTCTTCAGCCTTGTGTTGTCCCATTTTCATCCACTATCTTGGATTTTAGCTGCAAATACATAGACACTGGGTTTCGAACTCTTTATGGATTCTTAGTGCAGTACAGGACAGTACTGGTGCTCAATAAGTGTTCACTGGGTGATTAATCTTCCTCTTTTATTTTCTCCTGCATGCTTCAATCTCTTGGTTGAAGAGCAGCTTTTGCTTTTTGAGGTACCTCACAATTATAAATACTTCTTGACTGCCCTCTACTGGTAGACATGAAGAAGTGACACTCAGAACAATCGGTTAGTCTTTCCTGCTGGAATAAAGGGGCTCTTTTTTCCCTAACTCTCTGGACTTCACACCACGTAAAATTGTGATGGATCCAAAGTTGACAATGTAGCCACAACTTACAGATGAAGTTGACCCATAGAATGGTGCTTCTCAAACTAACTGTAGTGAAAGACTAGTTTTTTTTCCTAAAATTTTTATTGAGGTAACATTGATTTATAACATGGTATAAATTTCAGATGTACATCATTATATTTCATCTTCTGCTTAGACTACGTGGTGTTCCCCACCAAAGTCTAGTTGTCATCCCTCACTGTACACCTTTGCCCCTTTACCGCTTTTGCCCTCCCCCCACTCCCCTTCCCTCCCTGGTAACCACCAATCTTCTCCTTATTTACGCATTTGTTTGTTTATCTTCCACATATGAGTGAAATCACACGGTATTTGTCTTTCTCTGTCTGACTTATTTCGCTTAGCATAATACCTTCAAGTTCCTTCCACGTTGTCTCAAATGGCAAGATTTCATCTTTTTTATGGCTGAGTAGTATTCCACTGTGTGTGTGTATGTATGTGTGTATGTATTTATATATATATATTTTTTAATATAAATACCACATCTTCTTTATCCATTCATTGGTTGAGGGGCACTTAGGTTGTTTCCAAGTCTTGACTATTGTGAATAATGCTGCAATGAACATAGGGGTGCATATATCTTTTTGAATTAGTGTTTTCATGTCTTTGGATAAATACCCAGATATAGAATAGCCAGATCATATAATAGTTCTGTTTTTTATTTTTTGAGGAAATTTTATACTGTTTTCCATAGTGGCTGCACCAGTTTACATTCCCACCAGCAGTGTATGAAGGTTCCCTTTTCTCCACATCCTCTCCAACACTTGTTATTTCTTGTCTTTTAATAATAGCCATTCTGACAGGCGTAAGGTAATATCTCATTGTGGTTTTGATTTGCATTTCTCTAATAATTAGTGATGTTGAACATCTTTTCCTGTGCCTATTGGCCATCTAAATATCTTCTTTAAAAAAATATCTGGAGGCCGGCACGGTGGCGCAAGCGGTTAAGTGCGCGCACTCCGCTGCGGCGGCCCGGGGTTCGCCAGTTCGGATTCCGGGCACGCATCGACGCACCACTTGGCAAGCCATGCTGTGGTGGTGTCCCATATAAAGTGGAAGAAGATGGGCACGGATGTTGGCCCAGGGCCAGTCTTCCTCAGCAAAAAAAAAAGAGGGGAGGATTGGCAGATTTTAGCTCAGGGCTGGTCTTCCTCACACACAAAAAAAAATCTGTTCATATCCTCTGCCCATTTTTTAATCAGGTTGTTGTTCTTTTGTTGTTGAGTTGTATGAGTTCTTTATATATTTTGGGTATTAACCCTTTGTCAGATATATGATTTGCAAATTTGCAAATCTTCTCCCAATTGGTAGGTTGTCTTTTTGTTTTGTTGGTGGTTTCCTTTTGTGTGCAGAATCTTTTTAATTTGATGTAGTCCCATTTGTTTATTTTTTCTTTTGTTTCCCTTGCCTGAGGAGACATATTCTAAAAGATATTGCTAAGACCAATGTCAAACAGTGCACTGCCTGTTTCCTTCTAGGAGTTTTATGGTTTCAGGTCTTACATTCAAGTCTTTAATCCACTTCGAGTTAATTTTTGTGTATGGTGTAAAATAGTGGAAGGACCAGCTTTTAAATTTTTTAAATCTGTTGTAAACCAATCTATTTGTAAAATACAATAAAAATGAATTACTAGATAAATTACATTATAAAACAGACATTAAAAAATAAAAATATAATTTTTATTATCAGATTCAACAGACAAAATTACATTTCAATAAATATAATCAGAACAAACATAACATAGGAAAAATAAAATAATTGAAAAATCTGTATGCGTTGTTCATTCAATGTGTGTATTATAGGTGATTAATGTAGAGGATTGCTATTAAGCTAATAAGTTTTTGTTGTTCTGCAATCATAACCAAACAAAAAAAATGGGTAAAATATAGTATCTCCCTTTGAACTTCTAATAAATAGCATGTACATCAATACTAAGGGTTTTTGTTTCTTGTTTGTTTGTTTGTTTTTGTGAGGAAGATCAGCCCTGAGGTAACATCTGTTGCCAATCCTCCTCCTTTTTTTTTTCCCTTTTTCTCACCAAAGCCCCACTAGACAGCTGTATGTCATAGTTGCACATCCTTCTAGTTGCTGTATATGGGACGTGGCCTCAGCATGGCCGGACAAGCGGTGCGTCAGTGCGCACCCAGGATCCGAACTCGGGCAGCCAGTAGCCGAGAGCAAGCACTTAACTGCTAAGCCACGGGGCCGGCCCCTAAGGGTTTTTTTTCATGGAAAAATACACATGCTTATGGCTTGTTAGCCTATTGAATCCAGGCAGAATGGAATATAATGCTACTCGCAAGGTACGATGTCTGTTGAAACTCTCTCTATGTTTTGTTTTAATAAGAGCTCTAGTGGAGAAAGAGTCTTGCAGAAGTTTGTTAATGGAATGGAAGAAGAAATTTTAAAGCAATTTCAAGAAGGTCAGGATTTTCGTATCTCACTTTTATCCAAAATGACGCAAACGATTCTGATTTTCAAAATCCATCTTCAATTCCCCATCAGTTGCCTGTTCCACCAATTTATCCTATAAGGTTATATAGTTAAATAAAATTATCTTTTTTTTTCTTGAGGAAGATTAGCCCCGAGCTAACATCTGTGCCAATGTTCCTCTATTTTGCACGTGGGTCGCCACCACAGCACGGCTGATGAGTGGTGTAGGTCCGAGCCCAGGATCCAAACCCTCAAACCTGGGCCACCAAAGCCAAGCATGCCAAACTTAACCACTACACCATGGGGCCAGCCCCCAAATTATCTTTCAATGAAAGTAATGGTTTATGGATCTGTGAATTTCCCACGCATGGATCATCTTTCTTTCTTTCTTCCTTCCTTCCTTCCTTCCTTTCTTTTTTTCTTTCACTGAGGAAGATTTGCGCTGAATGAACATCCATTGCCAATCTTCCTCTTTTTTTCTTTTTCACGTGAGCTGCCACCACAGCATGACTGCTAACAGACAAGTGGTGTAGGTTCTCACCTGGGATCTGAACCTGGGCTGCCAAAGCAGAGCGTGCCAAACTTAACCACTAGGCCACTGGGGCTGGCCCTGGATGTCTTTCAATGGAAATAAAATGTAAACAATTCTGTCAACTCTGTAAGGCATTTGGCCATAACATTTCACAGATGTGCAGTATCAAGATCATCAACTACTTTATTGATGACTGTTGTTAAATTATGAAGCATGTTATAACAGTCTATGGAAACTCTGTTCTTCCAAGCTTCTAACTTTCATTTTTGCTCTTTGATCTTATCTATCATAGAAAATTATATTGCATTCTTTCCTCACTCGGAAGTAGTAAGATCATCAAAAATGCCAAAAACATCACACAAATAAACAAGTCTGTTGTCCAAATGTCCACTACATTTTTAAAAGGTTGGGACCTTATAAAGGTAGGCTCTTTAGTTTCTAAGAACACTAAAAGTATGTTTCATATTCAAATTTTGCCCTTCAGTAAGCATCATATCTCAGTGGGCAACGATAGTTATTTATGATCAGCTTCCATATTATCACATAATAAAAAGAATAATCACAAATTTAATAGCTTTTGCACAATTCACAATTTTTTACTGTGTAACTAGACACTGTTTAGTTCAGCTAAAATATTTTCATTGCAAAAGTTTCTTGGTGAAGGAAGTAGTGTGTTGATTTACATTCTCTTGCAAGCTCCTTAATTTGGGTAATAACTTCAGAATGTTTTTCTGTCAATGCAGCTGCACCATTAGAGCATATTCCTACACCAAACTTAAACTCAAACCGCATTCCTCAACAGTGTAATCCTTCATAGTTTTATGTAGTTCAGAGCTACTTGTGTTTGTCATCAAGGAAGCTGAAAAAAAATTCTTCCTCACATCTTCACCATATTCAAATTGCATATATACCAAATTAACTGTCATGTTAGCAGTATTCATGCGTTCAACAACTTGCAATGAAAAATGCTTTGCTAGCTGTATTTATTTTGTGAGTTAGTCTGCCACGTCATTAGCTAGTTACTGAATTTGTCCAGTTATGAAAAATAATACTTGACCTGCCTTCTTTGCCATAGACTCACCCATAATTTCCAAGATCTTTGATATAGTCTTGCACTAATGTCTATTTTTTTTTTCTATTTTAACATCCCAAAGTGCTACTGTATAAGACAGAAATTACCAGTGTTTATATGTGAAATACTGAATCTCTGCTTCTATCAGTTTTTTAATTCAATAGTCTTTCTTTACAAGTGTTCTTTAGGTTTTCAATTTACTTCTTTCGTTTTCTGTGTAAATGCTACCTAACTTTGATGACTTTATTTATTAGCTTTGTTAGCTAGTATATCTCTACAAATAACACATTATAGTTTTAGCACTTCGTTATCAATTATGGCTACAAACTAAGTTCGACACATGAGGAATTATACTTCCAAGTAAAACTAGTACAAGTTCTTTTGGTTTTAATTTCTTCAGAATGACTTTCACAGTCATCATTTGTTTTATTATTGCTGCTGCTGTGTGTTAGGAAAAGTATGTCGTTTCTTGATTGAAAGAAGTCGAGTGAAGTTTGTTCTGATATCTATAAATTACAGTTAAATATTATTATGAAAATTTTCTTCCCTAATTTAGCTAATATTTTTAAAGATTTTATTTATTTATTTTTTCACCCCAAAGCCCCAGTAGATAGTTGTATGTCACAGCTGCACATCCTTCTAGTTGCTGTATGTGGGACGCGGCCTCAGCATGGCCAGAGAAGTGGTGCATCGGTGCACGCCCGGGATCTGAACCCAGGCCGCCAGCAGCGGAGCACGCGCACTTAACCGCTAAGCCACAGGGCCGGCCCTAGCTAATATTTTTAAATTATAAACTTTAAATATAGTTTTTTCAAAAATGTTATATTTAATAAGTAAAAACAACAAATTATGAAAAGAAATAAATGCTTTTATTTTCTCAGATTTTTATATGCATTTGGTTTACAGTTGACCAACTAACCTTAAAATATCACACATAGTAGGTGCAGGCTGGTGGTATATCAGTTAAGTTTGTGCATTCTGCTTCCTCGGCCCGGGGTTCACCACTTCGGATCCTGGACACGGACCTACTCACTGCTCATCAAGTCATGCTGAGGCATTCCCACATAGAAGAACTAGAAGGACCCAGAACTGGGCCGGCCCCGTGGCTTAGCGGTTAAGTGCGCGCGCTCTGCCCGCTGCTGGCGGCCCGGGTTCGGATCCCGGGCGCGCACCGATGCACTGCCTGTCCAGCCATGCTGAGGCCGCGTCCCACATACAGTAACTAGAAGGATGTGCAACTATGACATACAACTATCTACTGGGGCTTTGGGGGAAAAAAATAAATAAATAAAATTATAAAAAAATTATAGAAGGACCCAGAACTAGGATATACAACTATGTACTGGGACTTTGGGGAGAAAAAAGAAAAAAAAGTATCATACATGGTAACATGGTCCTACTATATACACAGCTCTCAACACACGTGACTCATAGACAGCACTTGGTATATCCCTTGTTCAACGAGACAAGTTCCCCGATTGTGCACTTGGATGTCAAATTGCTATAAAAGTTTCTAAACATCTAACTCTCTATTCTGTACTGCTCTCCTTGTGAACTGATAATAAGCAGTTCGTGGGCTGTAGGGAACCATGGAGCACATGCTGAGTAATATTACGAGAAGACCTAAGTGGCTTGCCCAGGGTCCACTGGTGAGTAAGGAGCAGACCACCTTTCTCCTAGTCTAATGCCCTCTTCATTTTTTTCTCTAACTCAGTTTCTTCATCTGTTAAATGGGTTGTTGAGAGGATTAAATGAGATTATCCATGAGTCGTTTAGCCTAGAGTCTGGTATAGAGCAGATGCTATGACTATTATTATTAACTCACTGTGTAAGGGAGACTGGTATCTCACAAACCAGACTCCCAGCCTCCAGTGACTTCCTCAGGACAAAGCCGTGTGGGGAGGAGTCAGTCAACTGGCACCATTCGATGAGCACAGATACTCACCAATGCTCTTGTCTCTTGATCTTTTCCTGTTTGAGAAGGAGCTTCTATTTGAGATCTTTATTTACAGGTCTCTGTATTACACAACTATGGGAATGGTGCTCCCACGAGTTGTGCAGTGCAATCTACACAGTTGCACATGGTGACATGTCTAGACCAGCCAGGGCCAAGACTTGACACTGGGACACAGTCTCCTTCCAGGTAACAAATTCATCAGCTTTCCTCTCAGGGAAGTTATTATGGCAACCATAAAACCAGCTTAGATATATAATATAACATAATATAATATAATATAATATAATATAATATAATATAATATAATGTAATATAACATATAATACAATATAATCAGGATCCCAATGACCATCTCTTACCCCCTTAACAAATCAGTTCAGACGGTAACTGTGACTTTGGACATGATCTGCAGACAGCAGAGATTTTATGTCATGGCTCCCAACTCTTGAGCCCAATACTTCCCTGTAGCTAATGGTCACCTGTATATCTGGTCCAGGGCTGATGAGACCTGTCTAGTTTCCTTCTCTGGGATGCACAAATGTAGGGACAAAGGCAAATCCAGTGCACTGGGCAACAAAAGGCAAAGTCAGCTGGGTACAAACCTCAAAGTGCTTAAGCATATCTTCCTTCATTTTTTGCAGAACCATGATTATCACATCTTGTGGCTAACCATCCACAGATGTATACATAAGTCACTCTATAATTCCAAGGGACTGTATGACGTACCTTAGAGTGGCCAATATTCAACCTTTAAGGAGTGTGAAATACAGGTGGTGAGATAAGACAAAAGCATGTGGAAACATTCAAAGGCAATAGAAGACTAAAGAATAACAACAGAAAACCTACACACATGCCCTCAGTGCAGCGGGCTGTAGATAGCTCCACGTGTGTTGACAGACTCCCTCCTCAAGTGCATGCCAATACAGCTATCTGGTTTTCTGCCTTCTTTCTTTCTCTGAGGCTAAGGAAGTCTGTGCAGCCAAGTATGAGTCAATTCCCAAGCATGGGGGAGGTAAGCCTCCAAGGGCAACCTTCAATCAATGAGAGACGGGAATTGGTGGATGAATACCTCAGTCTCCCTGTCCTCTGGTGTGACAGTTCTGAGGTATGTTTTACACATGTCCTCAGCAGTTTCCCAGTAGATTGATCCCTGGTGCCCACACAAGTAAAAATTTCAATATTGCATGTTATTGACCTTTCTTTCTTCCTTGTCTCTCCCTTCCCACTCCATCACTTCTGCTCCCTGGGATCACTTCTTGCCTCCAAATCCTTATCTCAGGCTCTGCTTATGGGGGAAACCGAAATAAGATCCATGGGCAGCTGCCAAGTAAGCTAAACATTTCTTCTGCATCTTTTAGCCTAGGGAATCCTCCTTGATTATGAGTACTCCTTTCAAACATCAAAAACTTTCATGGAGCCTGTCTTCACCTTCTAGCAGTTATCTTCTTGGTATTCATTCTTCATTCATTCAACAGGCACTATTCTAAACCTTGATAAAGTACAGAATGGCCAACGCAACTATGACATCTATAACTCTTTTGAAGGGATGTATACATTTCATTTATTACTATAGCATCTATTGAAAACAATGGTGTTTACGGAGAAAGAAAGATAATTTTTAAATAGATAAAAAGGTGCTAAACCTTAGTCATAGAAATACAAATTAAATTAAAAGACATTAAAATACCATTGTCTACATTTCAGATTGGCAAAGATCAAAAACACTGTGTTGGTGAGGATTTGGGGAATCATTAATTTAAAAAATTATTGATCTCCTATCATGAGTCTGTGCTGGGCACTGAGTAACCAGCAGTTAACAAAGTAAACAAAAGTTCTTTTTTTCCAGGATCATACATTCCATCGTGGGAACAGGGGTATACAATAAATGAAAAAGAGAGGAAAGGGGAGAGAGAGAGAGAGAGAGGCAGAGAGAACATCAGATAGGGAATGCTCTAAAGAAAAACAAAGCAGTGTCATGGTAAGTGACCCAGGGGTAGTGTTACTTTAGATAGGGTGGTCAAAGAAGACCTTCCTCATAAGCTGACAATTGAGCAAAGGCCTAAATGAAGCAAGGGGTGAGTCTTGAGGATTTCTGATAGAAGCATTTTCCAGACAGTGTGAAGCGGTCAGGCAAATCCTTTCACAGATACCAATGATAAAAACTAGACTAAATGTTAGGCAATGATTTCTTAGATATGACACCAAAACCACAAGCAACCAAAAAAAAAAAAAATAGATAAATCAGATGACATTAAAATTTAAAATTTGCATACTTCAAAGGACATTATCAAGAAAGTGAAATTGGAATTAGAAAGAATATTGGGCCTAAGGTTAAGGTCTTCAAATCTTGCCTATAGCAAAAACTCTGGTTCTAGAAAAGGTGTGGGGGGAGGACGTGAACCTCCTGCTTCTTAGTAAATAACTCATTTTTGCATTTTGTGACTTTTTCCCCAAAAAAACTCTTAGACTAAATTTGGTGATTTTCTATTAAATACCTTTGAAATTGTAAAAGATCATTTTAAAATATCAATTAAATTGGAAAATTATCATCATACCTTATTGTTAAAAAATGTAACTTTGTGTTTAACTTTATAGTGATACAGTTACTACAGAAGGCAAAATTGGGAATTTGGAACACGGCATACTTGACTCCATGCCAGAATTTGAATTTCTGCACTAGTCTAAATAACTAAAGCTTTGTGTAAAGATAAAGTAAACATGAGATTTTAGTAACATGTTTGCAATTACAATGTATTTTAATTATATACATCACTGGTGTCCTTTATGAAATGTTTCTAGAATGACCCAGATAATCTGTATATCATATAAATCTGCACATGGTCTAAATCTGGGTATGGTTTAAACATTCATAGCTGAAAATTTTTCAGGCTTTTTTTCAGCTTTAAGATATATTTCACAGACAATAAAATTCACCTACTTAAAGTGTACAGTTCAGTGGTTTTTACTATATTCAAAAAGTTGTACAACCATCATTACAATCTAATTTTAGACACCAGGGATGTATATAAGCTGTTTGTTATCTTTTCCCAGGGACTTGCTGGATTTGAGTTTGGTTATAAACTATGAACAAAAATAGCTAACATTATCTCTTGTACGAGTTGTTTTACATAAATCATCTTAATTTATCTGCACAGAATTTTTAGTAGGTATGATTATAATCTCCATTTTATAGATGAGGAAACAGAGGTTCCAAGAGGTTCTTCTCCAGGTCAAATAATCAGCAAATGGTAGGGCTGGGATGTAATATGGGACTCCCAAAGTCCAACTCTCAGCATACTCACGCAGGACTCTTTGTGGAAGCAGACCTCTGTCTGCATCTCTGCTGCCTGGAAGGGCAGAGAGTGGTCCCATTTTAAACACAGGAAAACTAAGGTCATGCAGTAAGATGGTGTCAGCATAAGATCCCTGGGTTTCCAGTCCAGCATGGAACAATAAGCACCCTTGTTCCTCACAACATCATAGTGAGGAAAACATAAGGGAGACCACACTCGTGATAGCACAGTGAAGCTGGTAAAAAGCTACACAAATATAAGGGACTATGATTGTTGTTTGCCTATGCTTTCAGTATTTAAGAGATTCTCGTCTTAAAGAGATTTATGATTAGTGCCTCTTTTTGTTTTGTTTTGTTTTTTTTCCACTTCAGTATGTCCGAGGATCATGTTGAATCAATCTGAGGTGGAGCTGAGGGAGAAAAGTAAAAACACTGAAGGAGGTGATGCTATGTGGTGTTCATGGGATGTTTTGATGTAAAAAAAAGAGCCTGCAGTTCTCACCTGCTTGACTATGAGCAAGTAGGCATTGTGTAGTTGTCTGCTTCATGGAGTCGATTTCATTTGGGAATGTCCCTTTGCCGCCAGATAGTGCATGGGTTTGTTGAACCTGTCCTCCCTGCTAAAGGAGATCCGTGTGATGTACTGTTAAATGCTTCCCAGGGGAGAATGATGCTGCCATGGGGATGGGAGGTGGGTAGCATGGGGTCATGTGGAGCCTTGAAATACCAAGAGCTGGCATAAATGAGCCAGGCTCTGTGGTAGGTAATTTGCTTTCCTACAGTTTTCATTCATAAGTATTTATGAGTACTTTCTAGGAACAAGTTACTAAAGAAACAGCAGGAAGAAGATAAAGGCCCTTCTCTCTTGGATTTATGTTGTAGCAGAAAAAGACAATAAATACACAAATATAAATAAGACAAGTATGTTAAATTCTCAAAATCACCTTTTTATATTTTAAGTTTTCACTCATATTTATTTTTTCTGCCTGAATAAATTATATAAACTAATTGTATAAGATTCATTTAACATGGAAAGTCTAAGGAATAAAAATCTCATCACTGTGACAAACATCCTTTCATCTACATATCTATATAATTTAGGTAAATAGGATTATTTTATACATCCTGTTTTTAATTCTAAACATGAAGTGGTTTTATCCTCATTTTATAGCCCAGGAAATGGAGGCTTAAAACTTTAAATATTCATATATGCCTGCAATCCCACAGTTAGAAATTGACAGTGTAGAGACGCTAATACTGGAGAAATGTTTATTTTAAAGAGATATTTTTTAAGCCAAGGGCTGGATAGGATTTGATCGGGGCTTGATAAAGGACTCTGCCAGCACCGAGGGGTGCTGACAGGTTTGAAGTTAGGAGGCTATTAAAGATAGTTCAATCTTGAAATATTAGGGCTGGAACTGTCCCCGACAGCGGGAGGGGCAGCGAGGACCGACCGACTTGAGTGGCTGCTGAGCAGCAGATAATTTTACAGCGACCCAGGGATCCAATTTCTAACCAAATAATTTTCCCCTAAAACTGATACAGATCAGATACACCTAGTGTTGCCACTACCACCTAATATCTTTCAGGTTGTTTAAAAAAAAAAAAAAAGGAGCTTTAATCTTATCTAAATCTCTTTTTGTTGCCATTGTCCAAGTCTGCCTAGATTTATGGCAAAGGGAAGAGGAATAACAGCTCCCGGGTTATTAATCATCACATTATTAAAACAAATTTTCGAGCGTTAAGTCCCTTCGGGGCTGTCCTGCGAGTGGGTGGTCTGGAGCCAGTGGGGGCCATTGTAAGTTTATAAGATATAAAAGTGCCTAGAGCGAGAAAGAATAATGGAGCGGCAAGGACTCCGACCACCGAACTCCAGCCGTCACTCAACTCTGTGGGGTCAGGGACAGACGCCTCCCGCGCCGAGTCCGCCTTTTTATAAAGCCCGAGACCACGTGGGCAGCGCCCCGCTCCGCTACTGGCTCTGCGACTCTCACCCTCGGCTTTGGCGCCAACCTTTCCCCCCTTGTGGACGCAACCATTGGCTCCGCGCTCGGAGGGAACACGGGCCAACCTCACAATCGAGGCCTTTCAGAGTGAGGCTTCCGACGAAGTCTCAGGCAAGGTTCAGCTACAAACTAAGGAATCAAATGAAATCCACCTAAGGACGCCGTAGAAGCCTCCTTTTGTCCAAAAGAAGAGCAGACTCGACCCTGACTCCCCCTACGCTCTGTGGGGCCCGCGAGGGTGGTTCCGTCCGAGGCGCGGGCTCCGCCTCCACGGGCGCCGCCATTTTGTTTGGCTGAAGGGGAGCGAGCGGCTCTCTGGGGGAGGGGTCGCGTTGGCGCCTCGCCTGACCGCCCTGCTGCGTTTGTCAGGGGGCAAGGCCTTCTCCCCAGCCAGGGGCGCGGAACCATGTACATAAAGCAGGTGAGGCCTAGGCGTCCTTCCCACCCGTGAGGACCGTTCCTTGCGGCGGGGGTGTTGCGGCGCTACCCGTAGCCTCTCCCCTCTCCAGGGAGGGTGGACTCGGGGCCGCACGGGGATGAGGGGGTGGGAGAGGCCCCCCCCGCGAGCGCGGGGGCTGCTGAGAATTGGGGCGCCCCTCTGCAGCCCGGGCTTCCCCGCACAGCGCTCGTCTGAGGGGCGCAGGAGCTCCGAGGGGTGCGGAGCGGCGGGCGGCGCGGGCCCTTTGGAGGGACCCGGCCTTCGCAGGTGGGCTGGGGTCGGGAGAGGCCGGCGTGCGGGCCGAGGGCCCGGAGCTGGCGGGGGACCTCGTCGGGGACGGTGGCGGCCAGGCGGGCGAGAAGCTGCTGTCCTGCGGGGATAGCCCCGCGCGGGTCATTGGCGGGCGGGGTGTGTGCAGAGGTGGTCGCCCCGGCCCGGGGGCGCCCCTGGGGGCACAGGCTGGGATGTCAGCCTAACCGGCCTTTCATCTCCTGGATTCACGGGAGAAGGGAAAGGGAAGGGATCCTCCTCCTTGCAGAGTGGGTAGCGCCTCCTGGTTCAGTTGTTTACTTTTGTCAAAATGGGCTTCCCGCGCTGGAGTCCTCCACCAAGATGAGCCGTTCGCACCCTTTTGGAAAAGAGTCTCTGTTGGAGATGTTGGCCTCTCCTCCATCCTGGAACGTCTCCTCTTTTTGGCCGGCCCTTGTGTCTGCTTGAAAGGAGCGCCCACTGCTCCTGGAGGCAGGAAAGCTGGGGCCAGTCCGCCTACTTGCTAGACTTGTACTCTAGGACTGCAGTGTTTAGTGTTCCAACCAGCCTCATACAGTGGACTGGATTTTGAGAGTTCCGTAACGGGTTACTAATTATAACTCCTAAAAAAGCAGCGCTGGCTATGGTTACTGATAAACGGGCTGTTTTTAGAAGATTTTTAATCACCACTTTCCAAAATGAGTTTTTCTTATATGAAATTGAAAGTTTTCTACCTTGCATTAAATGGGAAACAAAGAAAGGGAAGAAGTGCAAAAGAAAAATGTTAGTTTAAAAAGTTTTTTCTTTGTGTTCTGAAAAATGCCTCTTTTATTTATTAGGTTATTATCCAGGGTTTTCGAAGTTACAGAGATCAAACAATTGTAGATCCCTTCAGTTCAAAACATAATGTTATTGGTAAGTGTTCATGGTTTAGTAGATCCCATTTCTATCTCTACAGCCATTTAAATTCTGCCTATATCTAGGTTTAAGGAGACAAGGGTTGTCTTTGAATATTACATAAATTTATGTATATTTTTCTATATGAAATAATTTCTGTCTTATCTGCACTGATGAATTGCTTATTTTATACATTTAAAAATGTATAAAATACACCTGTATAAAACATGTATTTTTTTTTTTTCTTTCTGTGAGGAAGATCAGCCCTGAGCTAACATCCATGCCAATCCTCCTCTTTTTGCTGAGGAAGATTGGCCATGGGCTAACATTCATGCCCATCTTCCTCTACTTTATATGGGACCCCACCACAGCATGGCCTGACAAGCCGTGTGTCAGTGTGTGCCCTGGATTCAAACCCGAGGCCGCCAGCAGCGGAGCATGCGCACTTAACCACTACGCACGGGGCCGGCCCCTAAAAGATGTATTTTAATGTATAAAATACATTGTCTTGGGTAAGACCATCTTAAGTTACTCATTTTTATTTGGATAGCGTTGTCTGTGTGTAGTGTGTTTTAATAGCTTTAAGTTTATAGTGAATGACACTAAATTTAGCATTTGAGCTATTGTTCTTGATATGTCATTTCCTAGTTGAAATGCTCGCTATTGCCTTATTTCATAGATGACCGTTCTTTATTCACAAATTAGATTGCTCTTAGATTTTTTTTTCCAGTTATAATGTCTAAGGACAGACCATGCAGCTTGGGAAGAGCATAAACTTGGGAACCATAACAGAATGCAGTTCAAATACCAGTTCTGGCATGTATTCTGTTTTAAACTTTACTCCCTGAGGGGCTTCAGTTTTCTCATTTGTAAGGTGGCAATAATGGTACCTACCTCATAGGGCTGGTGGAAAGATTAAAGGAGAAAGCGAATGTGTGAGGATAAAGGGCTAATGGTGATTACCCTACAATACAGTATTTAGTCTGTAGGTTCTTCAGATGATAATATTCCATTTTGTTGATACAGCCACTGAAAGTGTTTGCTGATGTTCTGCTGAATTTTTAAAGAATAGATGAAATGAGTGCTTCTAGACACCAGAAAAACATAGAATGTGCTATTGACATAGTTAGACTTCTGCTACACAGTGTCCTCCTTACGGAGTATATTGGTATATTAGTCTGCTAAGTCTGCCTTAACAAAATGTAGATTGAATGGCTTAAACAACAGGGTTATTTTCTCACTGTTTTGGAGACTCAGGTCCGTGATCAGGATGCCAGCATGGTCACATTCTAGAGGCCTCCATGCTTACGTGACCTCCTTTGTTTGAGTCTCTCTTCTTTATAGAGCACTAATCCCATTATGAAGGCCCCACCCTCATGGCCTCATCTAATCCTAATTACCTCCCTAAGACCCCCATTTCCAAAAAAGCATCACATTGGGCATTAGGGCCTCAACATAAGAATTTGAGAAGGACGCAATTTAGTCCATAGTATGGGGTGAGGTGAGATTCATATAGAAATCAGAATGAATGCTGATGTTCCCAGAGAACATGGGAGAATCATACTTTTCTTTATTTTGAAATAAAGTAATACATGATAAATTTTAAAAATTGAGGGCAGGAAAAACCTGCCCTTAATACATCAACTGCAACCTTGTAGTTGGGAGTAAAGAAGACATACTTTTTCCCCCTGCTATACCTACTGAAGACTTGTTAATTGAAGTGGTTTGCTGTAAGGTAGCTTGATTGTACTGGGATTTTACTTACATTTTGATTGCAAGTGCCTTCTGATTTTCATCAATCAAAATCTTTAGAAATGGAGAAAAATGAATAATTACTAGATATATGTTATTTCTTTAACTTACAAGTTAAAAGTAGATAAATAAATCAATTGTGTGATTTTTATAAATGAGCTGTAAAATGATGACCATTATTGCCTATGATGATTAAATTATGTCTATAGGGCATCAAGTATTTTTGTTGTAGCTATTATCAAACAACTGTTTTACTACTTTGATTGCAACATTAGGATTGTTAATAGTCACAGTTACAAAGGAAATGATCTAAGTGTTCTTTCTTTTGTTTATTTTAACTGAAAAACAAAACATAATATGATTTTGTTGGTTTAACGTGTTTTAAAAACAGGTACTTTAATATTGTAAAAAAGACCAAAAGTGGTATAGACTGCTGTTGACCCTAAAAGTATCCTATGAAAGCATACCACTTTGATTGTTTAATGATTTTGACCCTTAAAAAAACAAAATTTGGAGGCAAATATCCCTTGTGCTGATGTTTGGATATTTGAACGATGTTTGAATGAACAAAGCATGTACCTTTTTTTTTTTTTTTTTTTGATTTTTTGTTTTGTGAGGAAGATCAGTCCTGAGCTAACATCCACGCTAATCCTCCTTTTTTTGCTGTGGAAGACCGGCTCTGAGCTAACATCTATTGCCAATCCTCCTCCTTTTTCCCCCAAAGCCCCAGTAGATAGTTGTATGTCATAGCTGCACATCCTTCTAGTTGCTGTATGTGGAACGCTGCCTCAGCTTGGCTGGAGAAGCGGTGCGTCAGTGCGCGCCCAGGATCCGAACCCGGGCCGCCAGCAGCGGAGCGCGCGCACTTAACCGCTAAGCCACGGGGCCGGCCCAAGCATGTACCTTTTTAAGGTTACCTTTTATGTAGCCTTGTAATAAAAGAAATATATGTTAATTATAGAACATTATGGAAAAGCTAAAAGTAAAAAAAATAAACTATAATCTTTCTACCCAGAGATAGCCATTCTTAATATTAACAGTCTATACTTTTATTAGCCATGGTTTCCTAGAAAACAGAACCTGAGGTCTACTTAGCTACTAAGGCTTTAATGGGAGGGTGCAGTCTGAGGATAAGAGTGAGGGGGGACGCTGGTCATAGCTTTATGAAGAAGACACAGCTGGTTTGCGGTCACACTGGATAACTTGCAGACAGACTTTGTGAACCCACCATACCTTGGAAAGATCAGATGGGAGAGGAATGGAGAGGGTTTTGTCTGCTGGCTCTTTGTCTCTCATTGGTCAAAATTTACCACATAGGGCATTAATTCCCCTATGGTTTTGGATTGTGTTACTCTGGGGATTAACCCTTCTGAAGTAGTTGGGGAACGATAGCCTCCTTTGGGTTTTCACAGACCTGACCTGAATACAGCCCTGGGGTAGGCTAAAACAACCTGAGGTGTGGGGAGACTGAGCTTCTCTATTAAAAGGCAGTCAAGGCCTGGGATAGGTGAATCTGGGGGCACATATGAACTGGATCTATCTCAATACACTTCCAGTGTTTGTGTACATCTATGTTACCTCTTGTTAAATAAAAATGGGTTTGTAGTGTAATCTGTTCGTTATTTGCTATTTTTTCCTCCTTCAGAATAAACTTGAATCTTTCGTTGTCAGTAAATGTTCAACATCCTTAGAATTGCTATATAGTGCTCCACTTTATGGGTAGGAATAATTCTTAAAGGGAAATTTTAAATTTTTCAGTTATTTTGAATGAATTATGGTTTGAACTATTTATGTAATTCTTTTAATGAGAAATTACCTTTTTAAAATTTTATTTAGAGATAATTTCAAATTTACAGAAAGTTTACAGAAAAGTTGCATCAATAAGAACAATGCTAAGAATACTCATATATCCTTTACCCAGATCTACCTATTTTTTGTTTTTCTTTTTTTTTTTTTTTTTTGTGAGGAAGATCAGCCCTGAGCTAACATCCATGCTAATCCTCCTCTTTTTGCTGAGGAAGACTGGCTCTGAGCTAACATCTGTTGCCAATCCTCCTCCTTTTTTTTTCCCCCAAAGCCCCAGTAGATAGTTGTATGTCATAGTTGCACATCCTTCTAGTTGCTGTATGTGGGACGCGGCCTCAGCATGGCCGGAGAAGCGGTGCGTCGGTGCGCGCCCGGGATCCGAACCCGAGCTGCCAGTAGCGGAGCGCACGCACTTAACCGCTAAGCCACCAGGCCCGCCCCAGGTCTACCTATTAACATTTTCCCCACTTTATCGTTTGCACTCATTCTCACAGTTTTTCTTAGAGTAAGTTATGTACATCATGGTTCTTTACCTCTGACTTCAATGTGTACTTTCTAAGAATAAAGGTATTCTTTTACGTAATCACAGTACAGTTATCAACTTTAGTAAATTTAGCAATAATCTGCTATTCATTTTCCAGTTATACTGATTGACCCAGAAATGTTCTTTATAGTATTTTTTCCCCTTCCAGTACAGGATCTAGTTTAGGATCAGGTACTGCGTTTAGTTGACATGTCTTTTTAGTCTCCTTTAATCTGGATCATTTCCACAGCCTTTGTCTTTTATAATGTTGTTTTTGAAAAATATTACATAAAAGATGTTTCATTCTCAGGGTATTACATTTGGAGGTACATGAGGTCCATCTACCTCTTATTGATGTTGTTACTTTTTTTTTTTTTTTTTTTACTTTGTATTGATTAGTCTGCATAATTACTTCTGTGGGAAATATTGTACAAGTTTAATCAGCAAATGCAATTTTTCATTTATTTTAGGACCATTTTCTTTTTTTGTAATTTTGAAATGTTCTGTTTTGCTTGTTTTGTTCTCTTAATTGAATAATACCAGTTATGCATGTGTTGGAGCTAATGATGTTGGGTTTTTTTTTTGTTTTTTTTTTTTTTTTGCTGAGGAAGATCAGCCCTGAGCTAACATCTGATGCCAATCCTCTTCTTTTTTTCTGAGGAAGATTGGCCCTGGGCTAACACCGTGCCCATCTTCCTCTACTTTATAAGGGACACCGCCACAGCATGGCTTGACAAGCAGTGTGTCGGTGCGTGCCCGGGATCTGAACCTGCAAACCCTCAGGCCACCAAAGCAGAGCATGTGCACTTAACCACTGCGCCACCAGGTCGGCCTGGTGATGGTGTTACTTTTGATCACCCAGTCAAGGTGGTGTCCAGTTTTTTCCCTTGCAACTAATAAATAATATAGGGATGGAAAGACACTCTTGGACCATGCAAATATTGTTCTCCTTATCACAATTTCCCCCTAGAATTAGCATCCATTGATAATTCTTACCTTTATTCTGATGGTTACAAAATGATAATTTTCCATTTCTAGCACTGCTTTCATATTTACCACTTGATATTCTACTGTAAGCAAGAGCCCTCCCTCCTTAGCTACTTATTTGTCTTTTTATTATCGGTATGGACTCCTGGATTATTCCCCTCCAGCACTAATTTATAATTCATCTAATTATTTTAGTGCTTAAATTGTCCTAGATTTAGCCAGTGGAAGCCCCCTTCAAGCTGGTCTCTGTGTCTATTATATGCCGTTTTTTTAAAGGCACCTCATTACTTTCTGGCATAACAAGCAATCTCTTTAGGATTTACTTTGCATTAAAGGTGATAACTCTGGGGCTAATTTGTTCAGGATATTTTCGTCAAGCTTGGCATAGTTATTCATAACTTTTAACAATGAAAATTTTGCTAAACAAAAAATCTCAAATGAATTCATTAAATCTGAAACATTTAATATCCTTTTATGTATAGAATTGCTTATTTCTGAATTCAGGTAGTAAAAACAAGTGCCTTGTAGTTGTCGATACTTTTGTGATTTTTATGAGACTCTACATGATATATAGGGCTGATCATAAGTAGTTTAACATGCAAATAGTGAGAATTTAAAATGGTTATTTAAGTATTTTAAAATTTTAGCAATATGTAAGTCTTTAAATTGTTGAAAATACTTTTATATACAATTAAGATAGAATTACATGTCCATTGTAATGATTATAAATTATGAAAGCCAGCTAGTATATTTAGTTATTCCTTTTAATTTTAAACTACTTGGAAGAGCAAAAGAATCAGCATGAAATAAATTTCTTTTAAGAAAAAAACTGAAGTCTGTACAAAAATTGTACTCATTTGGTGATGAAGGCTATTGATTTTTTTTTTGTCCACTGTTCTGTTGTATTTAATTTCAAATATTAAGATATGTTAGAAAATTGGATTTGTAAATTTTCAAATACTTTCAGTAAAGCTTTAATTATATAGGTTTTTATACAAAATAACATGTACTTTTTGATATTTTGTAGTGGGCAGAAATGGATCTGGAAAAAGTAACTTTTTTTATGGTAGGTACTGTTTTTTGAATTCTAAATGTATTAAGACCTAGGTATCTTAAAGTAGTTTATTTAAAAAATTGGTTTTGGGAGGTTATGTCTGCATGAAACGCAATAAATACTTCTTTATACAAGGTTGCACTTTAGTGTAGAGGGTTTGGAATGTAAGGATCTGAGTTCTCTATACCTACTGATTAATTAGCTGTGTGAGACTGGGCAAAACACTTAACCTCTCAAATTACTCTTTTTACTTCAGAAATGGAGAAGTTTGTCCTGCCTGTCTTAGATGGGTTGTGAGAATCAAATGAGACAATTTGTATGGAATTGCTTTTTAAACTTGAGGGCAGTATATAAATGTCGTAAATACACATATATAATGTATATAAATTCATAATAGTTAATACTGTTTTGGAAAATGACTTATCTTTCTATTTCATCTTTAAGAAAATGTTTTCTAAACCAATTATTTTTATAAAGGATAGAAGGTATAAAAAACTTCATAGACTCAGCAAAGATTATTGTCAGTTTGAAGATAGTAAATAGAGCTTTAAAATTCTCTCTAAAGATAAAATACATTTAAGTATAGTAATGCCTTGTTAACAAATCCTTTGGGGAGAAAAAACATTTTAACAGAATTGGATTGTACCAGACTAAGTTGAAAAAATTTTGAACCTCTTAGTTGAGTAGTGCTTGAGGAAAAGGAGGGTTTAGTAAGAGCAAAGGTTCTATGCCTTCTGAGCTCACAAATCTAAAGGGTATTCTATAACCTATCAGTGGTTGTAATCTGGTGATGGTGAGAGAGTAGGATGGGAGTGGGAATGAGTATTTAATAATCTCCAGGAGGATGAGGGCAGTTTAAATTCACCACGCCCAAGGTGATTATCGAAGACAGCAGATCCCCACCTCCATTCTCAGCCTACACATTCACACACACACACTCACTATTTTAGAACGTCAGAGGTCTCTTGGGTGGACGGGAACAGGACAGCTGACTAAGGAGTTCCATTTCTAGGGCAGGGTGGTCTAGTTAGGCACTCTATTTGGAAGTAGGAATGGCTTCTTAGAGAAGATAAGGACAGTGCAAGCAATGCAGTGGTGGGGGGAATCTGAAGCGTTTCCCTCTATTTCCTACTTAGCTCTATTTCTTTTGATAAAGACTTAATTTATATCAGTTATGTCTAGTGGGTAAAAGCAAATACGTCACCAGTTAGTGTATACTTTGATCAAGAGTTAGACCTTAGTTCTGCTTGTTTCTTCCTGTACCTCAGTGTTTCTATTTTCTCACCTTAAATGCTTCAGTGAAAACTTCTTAATGTTTTTCTTGTATCAGCATTTCCTAGCTAATTAGTCTGATGTACAGGCAGATTTTCTGCATCCCTTTTGTTTCTATGAAACAGGTAATCCACTCTATCTGCATTGTTAATGAAGACTGTATTCTGATACACTGTATTCTGTAAAGGTATGGAAAGTTATGAATAAGGCATAAATCCTTTTTTAGACTGTACTAATAGTTATGTTTTTGTATTTCTAGCAATACAGTTTGTTCTCAGTGATGAGTTTAGTCATCTTCGTCCAGAACAGCGATTGGCTTTGTTGCATGTGAGTGCGACTGCTTTAAGACATTTTGATATTATATATTTTTAAAAATACATTGTCAATCCTGGTAAACAAAATCATTTGTTCAAGTTTCATATCTTTTGTGAACATGACAGTCTATCTCTTAAGTGTGTTATTCTGTTGTGAAATTTAACCTACTATATTTAATGCAGGATAAAGGCCTAATTTTTATATAATGGTAAGCAAATTGTAGGATATGCCTCTAGATGGATATGTCTTCCATATAAATTTTTTTTTTTTTTTAAGATTTTATTTATTTTTCCCCCCAAAGCCCCAGTAGATAGTTGTATGTCATAGCTGCACATCCTTCTAGTTGCTGTGGCCGGAGAAGCGGTGCGTTGGTGCGCGCCCGGGATCCGAACCTGGGCCGCCAGCAGCGGAGCACGCGCACTTAACTGCTAAGCCATGGGGCCGGCCCTAAATTCTTTTTTTTTTTTCTTCCTTTTTGTGAGGAAGATCAGCCCTGAGCTATCATCCGATGCCAATCCTCCTCTTTTTTCTGAGGAAGACTGGCCCTGAGCTAACATCCGTGCCCATCTTCCTCTACTTTATATGGGACGCCGCCACAGCATGGCTCGACAAGCAGTGCCTCGGTGTGCACCGGGGATCAGAACCGGCAAACCCCGGGCCGCCGCAGCAGAGCACGTGCTCACTTAACCGCCTGCGCCACCGGGCCGGCTCCAATATAAATTCTTTATTAAGGGTATGATCTGATAAGGCTCTGGAAGCAGGTTTGCCGAGGAGAAAGAAGAGTTTGAGGTGGGGGATTAGGAACTTTGAGACTAAGAACCAGAAGTTAATGGGGAATATTCAAAGCAACCATTGCAAATTAATAACGTACAAGTTGTTATTTTTAGCCGTATTTGTTCTTAAATGGTAGCATCTTCCAATATGAAAGATTGGAAAATTTCATTTATAATAATGAGAATTGTTCTTTTTTTTTTAAGATTTTTATTTTTTTATTTTATTTACTTATTTATTTATTTATTTATTGTGAGGAAGATCAGCCCTGAGCTAACATCCGTGCCAATCCTCCTCTTTTTGCTGAGGAAGACTGGCACTGAGCTAACATCTGTGCTGATCTTCCTCCACTTTATGTGGGACGCCACTACAGCATGGCCTGACAAACAGTGCGTTGTTGCACGCCCGGGATCCGAACCCCGGGCCGCCAGCAGCAGAGTGCATGCACTTAATCACTATGCCATGGGGCCAGCCCCTGTTAGAATTTTTTGTTAGATAATTATGAATAATTAAATAAAGAAACTTTAGAATAAAAATTATAAAAGGCAATTATAAAATAATATAATTTATCTTTCTGGTTTGAGTATGCTTAGAATTAGTTTTATGCTTATAATCAGTATCCCAACAGTCTCACACTTAGAAAGTTTTGTTTTTTTTTTTAACTGTTACCTTTGTTTTCCCCTCTTAAATTGGAATTTTTAGCGCAGTAATCAGGACTGATTCTCTAAAGAAAAATCTCTTTTAGGTTTCTCAGATTGGCATTAAAAAAATAACCTCTTTAGGTATCGTTTCTTCATTGTATTGTGCCATCACATAATAACAGTTTTCAGAATCTGGAAACTATCTGGACTAGGTCATAAATTGGTCTAAATTTATGAATTTTGAAATTTTATGAAATTTATAAATTGGTCTAAATATGACACGTTAAATGTGTGTGTTTTCATAGCAGATTTAAAACTACATAGAGCAGCTCAAATGAAATGTTTCCTAAAAACAGAGTTCCAGTAACTATCATATGATTTGTTAAAGTTCCCTTTCCAGCATTAAGATGAGTCTGTAAGAGAGAAGCCTCAAAGTGTTTTAGATATTAGCAAATAGGTAGAATTAGGTGGCTATGGCGTCTTGTGCTCTAATAAAGTGGTCTTCACAACAAGGCCTAAGTATATCTAACTTTGACATCTCTTGTGTAATTCTCATTTTTTAATTCAGAATCAAAAGCTGTTTGGTTGAGAAGTATTATCATCCTAATCCAGTGTCTTTTGCCTTTTGGCAAAAGAGGTATATACTAGTCTGATTGACATTATTGAGTCAGGCTTGTTACCATGCACTAAACTTTAAAAATATTTAAGGAATATGAAAATACCGCTTAAATGACAAATTTATTTTCTCATGTTTTAGGAGGGTACTGGTCCTCGTGTTATTTCTGCTTTTGTGGAGATTATTTTTGACAATTCGGACAACCGGTTGCCAGTGAGTAAACTGCTTTTTGTTTTCAGTAATGATGTTGAGAATTTAATTCATGCAGCTGATTTTTTTTCTTGCTTTGAAACATTTATTTGTAGCTGTACTTAAGCTTTTATAATTTAGTTTATGCTTAAAATATAGTTTACATACTAATTTTTTCTTAAAATTATAATGAACATTCTGGTAAACAAATGAGAATGTGCAAGCTGTTGTGGGAAAAAAGTCTTTGTCATAAGAATTGAATATTCATAGCATATCTTTAGTGAGATAATTGAAATTTCAAAATAATTGTTATGGTTAAGAACTCTAAAATGACCTCATTAACTAAAATGTTTTCTTCTTTCACTATGAAATTACCTTTGGGCTTTTACGTTTTTTCTTAGATCGATAAAGAGGAAGTTTCACTTCGAAGAGTTATTGGTGCCAAAAAGGATCAGTATTTCTTAGACAAGAAAATGGTCACGTAAGCATTTTCTTTACGTTTATAATTTCTTTACAAAAGGGTAAAAGTGTTCTTTTACTTGCCTCATATGTGAGGTATGTTTGCCTTATGTTTAACAAATCAGTATTAAAGCATAAGCATAAGAACCAGAAGATTCTCTGAGGCTGATAAAACAGGTGGTTTAATGACCGTTCTGTACTCCCTCGTGCTCCTTAACCCAGGAGTTAGTCTCTTCATTCTTTGCTTATTGTTGGATTGTTACCTGAAAAAGAATTTTTCAATGTTTATCAACAGGAAAAATGATGTGATGAATCTCCTTGAAAGTGCTGGTTTTTCTCGAAGCAATCCTTATTACATTGTTAAACAAGGAAAGGTAAAAAAATTGTATGTCCCTTTTTTATAAGAATTTGTTTTCTGAGTATATTCCCTTGAATGATGAATTTGGTTCAGTGATTCTAGTGGTTAAGTTGAAGTGAAAATGGACCTTATTGTCTTCTGTTTTCATTGGTTTATTTTTTATGGAAGTTAGTATTACCTTTTATATGGCCATAAAATACAAAATAGATCCAGTGCATAATGTGATGTAAGTGAGAAGTATTTCACCTGTATCGCTAAGGTACACTGTACTGAAAGACATTTTTCGTTTGTGAAAGTTACAGTGATCATATTTAAGAATATAGAAATTCTATGAAAATCACATTTGAAAAAATTACTTTCTAAAATTCATACTCTATGTTAGTATGTCACAGAATTAAAATGCTAAAAAGCTTATATTACCAGACGTTCTACCATAATGCTATGTATTATTTTCCATTATAGAGATTATATTCTTTATAGTTTTTAGTGGCTATAAACTTTAGCTGATTGTTCTAGTTTCCTCATATACTTTAAACCATGTCTAACATAACTTTTTATTACAGTGTACCCTGAAATGTCCTAATACTTTTCTGTAGTGTTATTTTGGACTAGAGGAGAATTCTTTAAAAATGTCCACTTATTTCATAATTTTATTTATTTATTTTTTTCCCCCAAAGCCCCAGTAGATAGTTGTATGTCATAGTTGCACATCCTTCTAGTTGCTGTATGTGGGACGCGGCCTCAGCGTGGCCGGAGAAGCGGTGCGTCGGTGCGCGCCCAGGATCCGAACCCAGGCCGCCAGCAGCGGAGCGCGTGCACTTAACCGCTAAGCCACGCAGCTGGCCCTCCACTTATTTCATATTGGAGGCTTTTTTAGATATGTGTTGTAAAGTTAGCATTCAGAAGAAGTTGGAAGAGTATGGCTTTTCACTTTTGGGAAATGTGGTACCAGAAGAACAGGTTTTTGAAAAGATTGTCTTTACAAGAGAGAAATTTCTTTAAAAGGAGGCAGATTTGAAAGAGCAGTTTTCTGAGTCTTCCCTGCACACATACAACATAGGCCCGTTCATTTCAATTTCCTCTCACATGTCATTTCATATAAGCCGTTCATAACTACCTCATCTAAAAGAGCGTTGGCTTCACCCCAGTCCTGTATGCTTTATATTTGTCTATCTATATTTAAAGCATGCCATTCTTATACTTTTAATAGTATCATAGTTTTTAAAAAATGTAAGGTGATAGTTTCCCCTTGTAAAAATATCTTGTTCTTTTAGAGTGGACTTCATGTTTTATAACTTATCATATTGACTAAGAGAAAACGGTAGTGGGATATTCTTCCTTCATTTGTAATTTAGAGAGTCTTATTCATAAATTAGATCTATGAATGTATCAATTGTATTTGGATTTTCATTGGGTACATTTCATTTAAGTAAAGGAGATAACAAGTGTGTAGGTATATGTACCACACAAATTACGTTAGTCAACTCATACTCTACTGAAAACTTAGCAAGTGAATACTCTTTCAAGGTAAAGTGTTTTTTTGTGTTTTTTTTGTGAGGAGGACTAGCCCTGAGCTAACATCCGATGCCAATCCTCCCCTTTTTTCTTGAGGAAGACTGGCCCTGGGCTAACATCTGTGCCCATCTTCCTCTACTTTATATGGGACACTGCCACAGCATGGCTTAACAAGCGGTGCGTCGGTGTGCGCCCAGGATCCGAACCTGCGAACCCCGGGCCGCCGCAGCGGAGCACGTGCACTTAACCGCTGCGCCACCGGGCAGCCCCTCAAGGTAAAGTTTTTAAAGAGCAGTCTGTAACTATGTAATAATTATTTTTCCAAAATTTTTAGATCAACCAGATGGCAACAGCACCAGATTCTCAGAGACTGAAGCTATTAAGAGAAGTAGCTGGTACTAGAGTATATGATGAACGAAAAGAAGAAAGCATCTCTTTAATGAAAGAAACAGGTAAAATAAATGTGATTCTTCCTTCTTTTTGTTGTGAACTTTTTATTGTGTTATGATAGTTGAAACAAGTTATATCTATTCTCAGGTATATATTGTATGATGATTTGCTTAGGTACTGAAGGGAGAGAAAGTTGGTTTAAGGCAATTTAAGTTTTGAGATTTCCAGTAATTTCTCTCTTTGAATAAAGAATTGCTCCTGTGTGATAATAGTGCCTTTGTAGGTCAACTACTTTGTGCCTCTAACATCCTCATCATTGTTAGTGAGGATGAGAAATTTGGATGCATTCCTCAAAAAAAAATTGCTGGAGTATCAGTTGGCATTAGATTTTAAGTTGTTAAGGAGCAAGTAAATGTAAAACTTTGAACTTAGGATTTTCATGAGTACATTTACTGTGGAAACCCTACTTTGCCTTTCAAGTGCTGTGTCCTGTCGTGGCTTAGAGTCAGATAGTCCTGGCTTCAAAATCAGACTAATAATTAACTGACATTGTGACTTTAGACTTTATCTCTCTGATCCAAAGCTTCTCCATCTGTAAAATCCTTTTTCATAGGTTGTGGTGGTAAGTAGAGGAGGGAGGAGCAAAGTAGCACCATGATTGGAATATAGTAGGTATTCAATATATGGCAGCTGTAGATAATGCTATTATGAAAATTGAGTATCAGTGACACCAGAGATGCTAGTATGGTTTTTTTAGTATTTTGCGAAGGCACACTGGCTTTTAAAGGAAGCTTAAACTGAGGCCTTTACCACATGTAATATGAGAATAAATGTCACCATGTGTAAGTTTGTTCTGTGATGCTTTTCATAATAAAGCATCTTAATTGCCATTTTAGTATCTTAGATTTGGTTACCACATAATATTAAATAATGCTATAGTTCTTAAGATTAAGTTTAACTCATAGTATATTTGAGAAATGATATTACATAAAAATTTTATTCAATTCCTTCACCCCTCCCATTTTTTTTTAAGAGGGCAAACGGGAAAAAATCAATGAGTTGTTAAAATACATTGAAGAGAGATTACATACGTTAGAGGAAGAAAAGGAAGAACTAGCTCAGTATCAGAAGTGGGATAAAATGAGACGAGCCCTGGAATATACCATTTACAATCAGGAACTTAACGAGACTCGTGCTAAACTTGATGAGGTAAAATATTTCCCTTTGCCACTTAAATTCAGATTAATTTTATTTTTACAAATAAGTGAAACACATGCTATATTTTTACTTTTCAATGATTTTTAACTGGAAACTTAAAAATTTTTAAACTTAATGAATTTGTTAGTCACCAAATTTGTTCTTTCAGTTTACTCCAAGGACAATGCCTAGAACTGTGTGGTCCTTGCTGTTGTTATATCTGAAATTTAATCAGGTGCTGATGTCAGGCAGACCAGGACGAGAGGAAGCCACTTTTAGAGCTTCATGAATTTTTTTCTTGGCTTTTTAAAATGTACCTTGTAATTAGTATCGCTGATATCCTGTACAAAAATTTGTTTTAGGGGCCTGCCTGGTGGCGTAGTGGTTAAGTTCGCACACTCCACTTTGGGGGCCCTGGTTTCATAGGTTCGGATCCCGGGCTCAGACCCACACACCACTTAACCAAGCCACGCTGTGGCAGGCGTCCCACATATAAAGTAGAGGAAGATGGGCACAGATGTTAGCCCAGGGCCAATCTTCCTGAGCAAAAAGAGGAGGATTGGCAACAGATGTTAGCTCAGGGCTAATCTTCCTCACCAAAAAAAAAAAAAAAAAAAAATTTGTTTTAGGTAATGCTTAAAATTAAAGGAGTATTCTATTTAAAGAAAACCAGTAAAAATTTTAAGTGAATGATTACTTTTTATTTTGGCAGATATTTAAAAGTTTTACTAGATGT
Source organism: Diceros bicornis minor (assembly GCF_020826845.1). NCBI lineage: Eukaryota > Metazoa > Chordata > Mammalia > Perissodactyla > Rhinocerotidae > Diceros > Diceros bicornis. Next base: position 74,356,992 of record NC_080745.1, read on the forward strand.
TATGAAATATTAAACAAATACAAAATGAGTTAGAAATCGTGGCTTGGTTTTTTTTCCAGCTTTCTGCTAAGCGCGAGACTAGTGGAGAAAAATCCAGACAATTAAGAGATGCCCAGCAGGATGCGAGAGATAAAATGGAGGTAAGGTTATAAACTAGGCTTAGGTTAACTCATATTTTTTGACCACAGTAAACCGTTTTGTACCAGAATTACAGAATAGTAACTTTAAGTGGGTGTCACTGGGATTGCATATTGGAATGACAGAGTAGTACTGAAAGTGTAAGTGAAAGAAAAAGAAGGGACAAAACTAATGGTGTCATAATTCTGCTGTTGTACTTTTAGTTGCCTGACTCATTTCTGTTGAATACTTTTTCAATAGGATATCGAGCGCCAAGTTAGAGAACTGAAAACAAAAATTTCAGCTATGAAAGAAGAAAAGGAGCAGCTCAGTGCCGAAAGACAAGAACAGATCAAGCAGAGGACTAAGTTGGAGCTTAAAGCCAAGGATTTACAAGATGAACTGGCAGGCAATAGTGAACAGAGGGTAAGTTAAATGCTGAAAATGAAAGGTGTAAACATTAAGTTGAGTAGGAACTGCAGAAGACAGGCCTTCTGTGACAGAGTGCCTACTTGAATTTCTGTAAAAGATTTGGCACATTAAAATAATATGCACTAAAGTAGCAACTCAGTACTATCGCTTTATTTCTTGCATTTAAAAATTAGTTTTATATTGCAGGATCATTTCTCTTAGGAATTTTTTTCATGAGAAAGCATTTTATGCTAGATGATAAATAAAGCAAAAATTTTTAAGTAGATTGCATTTTTACTTGTCTTGCTTTATTTACAGAAACGCTTATTGAAAGAGAGGCAGAAGCTGCTTGAAAAAATAGAGGAAAAGCAGAAAGAACTGGCAGAAACAGAACCTAAATTCAACAGTGTAAAAGAAAAAGAAGAACGAGGAATTGCTAGGTCTGGAATTTTTTCACCAATACTTTTAACTTTCTACTTAATTCCTCTTTTGAACCTAATAGTTGTGGATTAAGGCACAGTAAGTAAGGGCAAAATTTAAATGCCTGTTTCAAAGCAATAGCCAATGGTAAACAACTACTGTTGGCCAAGTGTTATTGTACACATATTGCCTACATTTTTTCTACTCAAAAGCCCTAGGAGATGCACATTACCCCCACTTTAAATGTAACATACTTGAGGCTCTGGGAGGTTAAATAACTTGCCTATGACAACGTAGCTAGATATTATTGGGCTTTTGAAAACACACATGATGTTTGTTCTTTTACCGAAATGACATCTTACTGTATGTATCATCCTGCTACTTTCTTTTTTCTGCTTAATGCTATTTTATTTTATTATTTTTTGTGTGTGTGAGGAGGACAAGCCCTGAGCTAACATCCGATGCCAATCCTCCCCCCCGTTTTTTTTCTTGAGGAAGAGTGGCCCTGAAGAGGAACCCCGGGCCGCCGCAGGAGAGTGAGAGCGCTTAACTGCTTGCGCCACTGGGACGCCCCTTAATGCTATTTTAATATCTAGACATTTTAGTATTTATCTGTAGATTGGACTTGCCAGTGTTTGCTGAATTCACCATTTTGTGCATTATCATGTTTTTATGCCACTTACATTTGTCTTAGTGAATTGCCTTTGCTCATATTTTTAAAATTTATTTTCTTACTGTGTTATAGGGTTGTTTTATGTAACCTGAGCACTGGTATTTGTTCTATATGCTGCAAATATTTTCTGTCTCTCTTGCCTTTTAACCTTTATAATGTATTTTATTGTAAGGAGTTGAAAATGTTTATATAGTTAAATTTAGTTGGACCATTTTTGAAAATTCCTGAGATGGGATACTAGTACTGTCTCTTAATTTACTGACTAACCCAGACCTGGAGTGAAGACATTGTCTGCCTGAAATCCTTAGGGTATGGGCTATTTTACCTGACTTGAACTGTGATTTCTAAGTTAAATTAATATTATATAGAACTAGTCCAAGGAGCTCTATTAGATATCAGTTGCCTTGTATGTTTAATTCTTTTTTATGGAATTTAAAAAATGGCTGTTGTCTCTATGTACTCTTGACGTAGTGATTGCAATTAAACTTGGTTATTTCCTGTTCTTTTCAATCCATTCTCTTCTGTCTTGTGTAGATTGGCCCAAGCTACCCAGGAGAGAACGGATCTTTATGCAAAGCAGGGTCGAGGAAGCCAGTTTACATCAAAAGAAGAAAGGGATAAGTGGATTAAAAAGGAACTCAAGTCTTTAGATCAGGCTATTAATGACAAGAAAAGACAGATTGCTGCCATACATAAGGATTTGGAGGATACTGAGGCAAATAAAGAGAAAAATCTGGAGCAGTATAACGTAAGAACTTTTAGAGCTCCTTGGTGAAAATCTTTCCGAAGAAATAAACATGTACAGTTTTACCTGTTTCTTTAAATTTCATTTTTAAATGCTTTACATGCTCCTCTTAAAATATGCAAGAGAAGTACTTATTTGAAAAGACCAGCACAATTTAATATTACACGTATGGTAGTTTTTTTTTTTTTTTAAAGAACTGGTTTTTTTTTGTTGGGGGAGGAAGACTGACCCTGAGCTAACATCTGTTGCCCATCTTCCTCTTTTTACTTGAGAAAGATTAGCCCTGAGCTAACATCTGTGCCAATCTGCCTCTATTTTGTACGTGGGATGCCGCCATAGGATAGCTTGATGAGCGGTGCGTAGGTCCACACCCGGGATCCGACCCCTCGAACCCCGGGCTGCTGAAGCAGAATGCAAGAACTTAACCACTACGCCACCAGGCCAGCCCCTGGTCCTTTTTTTGTTTTGTTTCCTGGGAAAGATTCTCCCTGAGCTAACATGTAATGCCAATCTTCCTGTCTTCTTCCCCCCCAACCCCTGCAAAAGCCCCAGTACATAGTTGTATAATCTAGTTCTTCTATGTGAGCCACTGCCACAGCATAGCTACTAACAGACAAGTGGTACAGTTCCACACCCAGGCACCAAACCCAGGCTGCCAAAGCGGTGTGCCCCGAACTTTAACCACTAGGCTGTAAGGGCTGGCTCAGTAGTTCTCTTTTTTAAGGAAGATTTTTTTCCCTGTCAGTGAGTGTCCGTGTAGATTGAGTATACTTTAAAATACATTTTTATGACTTGGTAGAATGTATCTGAACTACCCTTGATTTTAACATGATGTACAGGTCTAAAACATAACTTTATAGTAACATTTAAAATTTTTCTATTTTTTATTCTAATGTGATTTTCTGTTGGTTTAATAACTTACTACAGAATATATTCTTTCTTGGTTAAAGCAATGGTGATTTTATAACATTTTCTAAATGAAATGTTTTTTACATTTATTTATTCATGTAAATTATTACTATGCATTATTTACTGTGCATATTTAGCTATACATTATTTGCTATGCTTGTTTAGCTAGTATTTCCCTAAAAATCGAAGTAGAAGATAAAATCATCACTTCCACAGTAAGAAAGATCATATATGTAAAATGAGAAAGGAGAGAGAAATGCTTGATATGTGTGGCTATGTATAGGTGATTGCAGGATGATAGAAGTGATGAGACGAAGTGTGTAGGACGGATATAGAGTGAGGAAGGTATATATGAACATACATGGAAGGAACCCTCTCATCCCATGAGATCTGCACCAGTTGGTGATTGCTTGGTTTATCAAAAAAAGTCACTAAAAGCATAAAATCTTAATATATGTATGTATATATGTATGCTTATTTTATATATTATAATATTTATGTGTATTATTTACACACATATAAACATACAGGTATTTATATATATCTTAAGTACAGTTATATGCCACATAACATTTTGGTGACGACGAACTGCATACACAACAGTGGTCCCATAAGATTAGTACCATACAGCTTAGGTGTGTAGTGCGCTGTACCATCTAGGTTTGTGTAAGTACAATCTATGATGTTCACATAATGACAGAATCACCTAATGACACATTTGTCAGAACATATTCCTGTTGTTAAGCGAAGCGTGACTATATTTTATTTTAAACAGATAAATGTATGTTTACATCCCAATCTTTTTTTTTATTTTAAGACTGTATTTCTTTAGACCAGTTGTGTTGTGGGTTCACAGCAAAATGGAGAGGAAGGTAGAGATTTTCCATATACCCCCTGCCCCACACATGCATAACCTCCCCCATTAATAACATCCCCCACCAGAGTGTGTACTACTCTTTTGATAATAGAGCCCAAGGTATTTCTTTTGAGTGTGAGTAGTGATTGGAGTTCTCAGGGGACTTTCTCCTTAGCCACACATGTAAATGCTTTTCTTCTTAAAGTTGGGTGAGAAACAGAATTCAGGATTCAATCTAGGATCATATATTACATTTAGTTGTCATATTTCTGTTACTCCTTTAATTTGGACCAGTTCCTCAGTGTTTCCTTGACTTTTTGTGACTTGACATTTTGAATTACTGTATTTTGTTATAAAGTACGTATTATATAATTAATATACATGTTTGTGTATTATATATTATATAATTGTTTCTCTCTAGTCTTTTACAGTTGATTTGCCCATTTAATTCAATTTTTAGTGACTCACCTTTGCATGTGTCCAAAACTAAATCATGTTTGTAAAGAAACAACTCTTTCCTTTGTACTCAGATTCTCAGTGTATTTAATATTTAATGTAATCACCCACAGCCAAAACAAAAAACAGAAACGTAGTGGGGAGCAAACACAACTGACTCTGTAACCATAAACAACTCAACTGCTAGGAAAAGTGACCAGGAGTAATAGACAGCAGCCTACTGGCCTTGAGAGTCCGATGTGCTTTGGGCTTTGGTCAGGATATTTTATGGAGGGAGCAGAAAATACAGGTTGATCCAGGTAGTCACTTATTTGGAAATTGGTTAGTTTAGTTTCAGCTGTGATAGCTACATGTACTTTCTTGAAATAAAATGCTTTTTGTCTTGAGTTTATGGAAACATCAACCTCAGCAGATGCTCTTTTTGAAAGAGTCTGGTAATAAACCAAGATTTTTCCAGTGAGAGTTTTTATTCATTCTTTCTAAAGCTTAGAGTTTATTGTTTTCCAGTGTTTCAGCCACACCTTACGGTCAAAATGACCGCCTATGAAGGTGAAGTCTGTCTTTTATACTGAATGGAGATGATTTTACAGTGCCAATTGCGTTACACAAAAGAGTATAATTCTAAATCTGTGTTCTGGTGTATGTGTGTAGAGAGGGCAGTGTGAAGCATATGCACTGCAGTTTTGAGACTTTATGAATGTATTTTTTTCTTCTAAAATTCTGGAGTATGTATTATAGAAGTAAGGTTTAGATCACTAATGAACAAATTAATTTCATTTTAGCAATGTTTTCTAGAATAATTTATTTTATGGTTGCTGTTTCCTGAAGATGTTCTCTTTTGTCTAGACAGTTTTTTAAAAATGAAATTGGATTTTTTAACAGCTTCCTTGAGGTATAATTTACATATAATAAATTGCACAAACTTAAAATGTATCAATTTGATAAGTTTTCACATATGTATACACCTCTAAAGTCATCACCACAGTTAAGGTAAAGAGCCTATTTATCACCCCAAAATGTTTCCCATACGCTTTGGTAATTGCTCCCTCCCTCTCCTCTGCCTCCCTCCCCCATCCCCTGGCAACAACTGATCTGCTTTCTGTCACTGGATTAGTTTGCATGAAATTGACTAAATTTGAATTATTTTTGTTTCCATAGAAACTAGATCAGGATCTTAATGAAGTCAAAGCTCGAGTAGAAGAACTGGACAGAAAATACTATGAAGTAAAAAATAAGAAAGATGAATTACAAAGTGAAAGAAAGTTAGTACAGACTAAAATATGCCTTAATTTTTTTGAGTAATGCTAGTTACTGGCTGTTAAATGGTCTTTCAGTTGTAAATTAACTATTCAAGTTTGATTTCAGTATTTTATGCTAAATTGTATACTATTGGTGCATTTTCTTAATGCTTTTAAAATTAAAGACAGTCTAATTTTTATTGATTAGTTACTTGTGGAGAGAGGAGAATGCAGAACAGCAGGCACTAGCTGCTAAAAGAGAAGATCTTGAAAAGAAACAGCAACTTCTTAGAGCAGCAACAGGAAAGGTAGGCAGTTTCTTTTCATTACCTCAGTTTACATTGAGTCACTTATTATTACACGAGAATTTATTAGCTTTCAAGCTGTAAGTGATTTGGTTCCAGGTAATAAATAAGAGAGTAGGGTGCAAATCACTTGTCCTATAAATATGAAACAATAGGTATTGTCTAAGCAGCCTTCCTACCACCCATACTATTAATGGTAGCACTTTTGACTTTTAGATGAAGAGCCCATTTTTTAATGCTAGTGTCATAGAACAGAACCCATAATGTAAGGTGTTGCATGTAGTTGGCATATTTCAAGGGGGTGATGTTGGGGAGGGAGTTTAGTTTAATCTCTGGTATGTTTTCTAATGTATAGAGTAATGGGTTCACTTCTTACCAGCAGGAGTGCTATTAATAGTATTTTCATGTTTTTCACTTCTAACAATTTAACAGGCCATTTTAAATGGAATAGATAGCATAAACAAAGTGCTAGACCACTTTCGTCGAAAAGGAATCAACCAGCATGTTCAAAATGGCTATCATGGCATCGTGATGAATAACTTTGAATGTGAGCCTGCTTTTTACACATGCGTAGAAGTCACTGCTGGAAACAGGTGAGATTTTTTTGCTTGATATTTTGAGTTTTTAAAGGGAAGAGAGAATAAGAATAACCTAAGAAACAGCTTTTTGTAGTTTTAGTGCAATATATCTCCCATTATCTTCTTTTATCCCAGTTACTGATTTAATTTTCTAATTAAAGATGTAGATGCTAAGTGTTTGTTCCTGATTGTAGAAGCTAAAACTTTCCCGTTTGGGTCTTTCTCTCTCCCTCTCTCCATTGGAATTTTCTAAGTAGTCCCTCCCGCAATACAAATTGGGTTGCATAGAAAAAAAGTAAATGGCTTAGATGTTTTATAGCACTTTAAAGTCTAGCAATAAAAATGTCTTGTTCTGTTTACATGTAGGTTATTTTATCATATTGTTGATTCAGATGAAGTCAGCACGAAGATTTTGATGGAGTTCAATAAGATGAATCTTCCTGGAGAGGTCACTTTTCTGCCTCTTAACAAGTTAGATGTCAGGGATACTGCTTATCCTGAAACCAATGTGAGTTGATGTGTGTTAAGGTCTCTCTCTTTTCATGAAGTTACTTTTTCTCATGTTTAGCACATGATAGTGCACAGGCAGTGTACTTTGGGATTCACTGATCTGTGCGATAAACATGCTTTCTTCCCATAGAGCGTAGCTGGTGCTGGATAGGGATGGGAAGAAAGACAGGTCACAGCCAAGACATGAAACAAATTACTGCAAATGTGCAAAGTGTTGAAATACGTAAGTGCAGGTTACTTGGAGAGTGTGTCCCAGGGTGACAAAATTAATTAAGGTTAGGTAGTTGGGGTAGAATTTCCTGAGGAACTGTCATTTGAAGTGAATATTTTTAAGTTTTCTGAATATACTTTTTAAATGGTTTATGAATTAAATAAAGAATGCCTAGCAAGATGATAGGCTCTGAAAGCATAATATTGCCTTTGTTACTAGGTGATATGCTTTTATTTTAAATTGATTAAAAATATTCCTCAGACACCCTTCTTGAAAAAAATGTAATTGCTTTGAGGTATTTGGCTTCAGAATGTTGATGGTAGTAGCAACTATTGTACTATCCTCTGAGGTTAGATCTGAAACCCTGTGAGAATGATCAACAATTTAAATGGAACAGTGAGAATCTTATAAGCTCCCTTAAAGGGACCACCTTTTTTTTAAATCTACAAATTATCTGTGAAGTTTTGGGGAGGAAAAATTGTCACAAATGTGATACGTAAATTAAGCAAGACATAAAAGAATGTCTGAAGTGTAGTTCCCTTTGCACTACATAAACAAAACTAAATTTAGATGACAGAACTAGAAAGAAGTAGAAAGAAGTGATTATCACAAAAGTTGTAATAGTTAGTGGTCACCTCCACCGCTGGAGGTAACCACCATGTGATTAGGAAAGGGGCACACTTATGGCCTCCAGGTGTTAGCAGTGTTCTGTTTCTTGTCCTGCATAGTTGGTTATATTGGTGCTCTCTTTGTAATTATTTTAAGCTTAACATATTTATTGCATTTTTCTATATGTAGGATATATTTTCTAATTTAAAAATTCTAAAAATCTTGTTCTAACAGTTTAGAAGAGAGAAAAAAGGGATAATAAATTTTATCTGAAAAAATATTTTCCTGAATATCTAATGTGTGTGTGTGTGTATATATATATATATATATAAAATGAGAACATTTATTTAGCCCTTTTATGTGACAGATGCTATCCTAAGTGTTTCACATATATTAACTCAGCTGTTTTTAACAGCTTTATTGGGAAGATACTGTTATCTCAGTTTTATAGATGAAATAACTTATGTAGAGAATTTGAGCAACTTGTCCAGAGCACACATCTGATGAGTGGCAGAACTAGGATTTGAACTCGAGCAGCAGTCTGGATCCAGAGCCACTAAGCTCTTTGTCTCACTGTGCTCTACTATTGAAAACCTACATGAGCACAATTTCCAGGATATTTCAGTGGAATGATTTTTCTGACTTAGTATAAAAACCAATAGTTTTGAAATATAAAGGCATTTCTGTTTATTTGTATTTCGTAAAGATGTGATGCACAATTCTGCTAACGGTTTTAATTAATTGTGTTGTGATCTCTTTGCTTGTGGACAAAATATTCATTTTTAGGATGCTATTCCTATGATAAGTAAATTGAGGTACAACCCCAGATTTGACAAAGCTTTCAAACATGTGTTTGGAAAAACACTTATTTGTCGTAGCATGGAAGTTTCAACCCAGCTGGCCCGTGCTTTCACTATGGACTGCATTACCCTGGAAGGTTCGTAATAGTAATTCTTACTTTGAACACATAAATTCCATTTTAGTTTTAAGAATATTTGAAAATTCATGTCCAATTATTTCTCATTTTTTAAATAGTTGATTTGTTCAAGTCAAAGTCCAAATAGGGTCCACACTTTATATTTAGTTAATGTCCCTTAAGTATAATCATTTGGTTTATAGTAGGAGTTTCTTAACCTTTTTTGTACCATAGACTCCTTTGGCTCTTTGGTGAAGCCTGTGAACCCTTTTTCAAAATGTTTTAAGTGCATAAAATAAAATACTTTGGATCACAAAAGAAACCAATTATATTGGCATGGTAATCACAATGTTTTTTTCAAATATGACATGGTCATTCTTTAAGGTATTCAAAAACAAGATTTAGCAGTGGGTCTAATAAGTATCATAATTTTGAAGTACTGATGCATTTAAACAATATTTTGAGATTTGCAACAAGTATAATCTGATAGAAAATAGCTGTTATTTCTCTTGGTAACAAAATCACAAGTACTGATAATACTGCTGTGGTTCTTATCTCATTCGTTGTAGAAGAAATTGCTAAATTTCATTTTGAGATTAGTATAAAAATAAAGATGTAAATTTCTTTCCCAGCCAAGTCATGGATCTCCTCTTATCTGTAGAATCCAGGTTAAGAACCTCTAGTGTATAGGTTTACCTACCCTCATTTTTTGTTTTTTCCATCTCTTTATAATTTATTTGTTGATGAAAGAAGGTAACCCACCCCCAGCTTTTAACTCTGTATACAATTTTTTGGTTATTTTGAATCATTTGAGAATAAGTTGTAAAAGTCATGACACTTCATCTCTAAAAATTAAGCATGTACTTCTAAGAATAATGACATTCTCCTTTATAACTATAGATATCATTGTTATACCTAAGAAATTTAACATTAACTCAATAATATCATCTAAAAAGTATCTACATTCAAATTTTCTCATTTGCCCCAAAATATTTTTCTATCAAGGATGCATGCAATGTCTTCTCTTTAGATTCTTTTAATATAGGACAGTTCCTGCTTTCCCTCCTACCCCCAGGAAATTGACTTTCTCAATTTGTTCTGGAATTGTCTTGTTGCTTCCTATCAGGTTCCCCAACAACTTTTTTACCAATGATTTAGCATCCTTTGCTGACCCTTGCCTGACTCAGTTCATATGCTGGGTTGTGGTTATTTTTTAAATTCTATCATTGCTTCTGTGTTTATTAACTGTCACTTTTCTGTAAGGAAGAACACCCTACTTTCATAATTTTTTTTTTAAGTATCACTGTGATTCATGGGTTCTTTTATTCAATGTGTTACCACATTGCCATTATTATTATTTAGTATTTTGTGTGTGTGTGTGAGGAAGATTAGCCCTGGGCTAACATCTGTTGCCAATCCTCCTCTGTTTTGCTGAGGAAGATTGGCCCTAGGCTAATATCCATGCCCATCTTCCTCTACTTTATGTGGGATGCCTGCCACAGTGTGGCTTGGTGAGCAGTGTATAGGTCTGCGCCCAGGATCTGAACCTGTGAACCCCAGGCCGCCAGAAGCGGAGTGCACAAACTTAGCCACTACGCCACCAGGCTGGCCCCCATTATTATTTTTGATGTTCAGATTTTGCCAGATGTGGCCAGTGGGATCTCCAAGCTAGGTCCTGTGTTCTGTTGACATGTCCTCATTAGTCTTGAGCACTTCCTTTCTTTCTGGCAGATGTTCAGGTTTACATAGAAGGTAACATTTTTAAGATGCAAATTTTAGTGTTGGAAAGCAGAAATTTTTCAGAGCAGCTTAAATTCTTTTCTTTTTAATTTACATTAAATAGGTAAAGCCTTTAGATTATTTATTTGATTATAAGTCAATTTATCATTGAATAAAGAAGTTATGTAGAATTACTGCCTTTCTTATGTTTTGTTTATAGGTGACCAAGTTAGTCATCGGGGTGCTCTAACTGGAGGTTATTATGACACAAGGAAATCTAGACTTGAATTACAAAAAGATGTTAGAAAAGCAGAAGAAGAACTAGGTGAACTTGAAGCAAAGCTCAATGAAAACCTGCGCAGAAATATTGAAAATATCTTTTTGTCTTGTGCCAGTATGAAGAAAGAACTGCGTTTTGGTTGGAATGTATAATCTTTTGCCTGTTCGGTGTGTTTTCTCATGTATACAGTGGGGAAAAAAATTCCATGTGTTTTTCTTTGACTTTTATTTAAGCACAGGAACTTAGATTGTTTGTCTAACTTGTGAAGATAGGGAAAAAACTAAGAACTATTTTGACGTTGATTCTTCGCTTGGCTGTTAAATAGCTAATAGCAGTGAATACTTCTGAGAGAAAAGAACCCAAGGAACACTAAAATTTAAGGTTATAGAGGGAACTGAGGAAGATTGGTCAGAGAATTATAGAAGAAAAACTAGGAGAGTGTTTCAAGGAAGAAGGGTGGGAGGCATCAGTAATGCCACATACTACATAGAAGTTAAATATAAGGGTTGAAAAATGTCCATTAGATTTTACTCTCTCGAGGTCATTCAGTGCAAATTTAGCATTAGCGGAGGAAATGGCTGTCAGAATCCAAGTCTTAGTAACCAGTAGTTCTCTCAGTTCTTTCAAATATAACTGATGTTCCACGACGAGTGGCTAATTCAGTTCACAACTGAAACAATTGTGCATGTGCATTTTCTTAAAACAGCCATGGTACTTTGGTATAAGGCAAAAGTACTTGATGTGTACTTCATATTATATCACACAATATTAAAAACAGAGATACTTTAGCATCAAGAATAATCATTTCTACTGCTTCATTAGGATATTCTTAACTGAAACTGGCTTTTTTTTTTTTTTTAACATGAGTTATAGCTTCTGTGCCATCAGTACAAGCAACAGCACGGAGAAAAAGGCAAATAGACGTCTTAGTTTTGACTTTGCAGGGGTCTGCATAGCATGTTGAAAACTGCCCAGATTTGACAAGATGTTAGCACAAAGAAAGCATAGGGAAATGCTAAGAAAAGGGAAGATGTTGACAGCATATACCAACTACTTTGCTCTATTTGATAATCCAGCTAGATAGAATTATGCTTCTACATTGGGCAAGGCCTCCTCTTCATACGTAAGTCCGTTATGTAGTGCTTTAAGCGTAAGAGATTACACAGTAAATATTTGTTGAATGAAAAGATATTTTAAAATATTTCATTAGCTTTCTTTAGGGTTTCCGAAGAATTTTTCTTTTTTTTTTTTTTTTTTTTTTGATATAGCTGTTAGTAAAATAGTATATATGTTATTTTGAGAAAGAAGTGGCGGGATATGTTTTAAGCTGCTTTTCTGATTGAACACAGTGTAGTATTTAATTCAGCGTTGTTATGGTCCATAAATTTGAGGTAATAACTTTTATTTAGGGGTAAAGAAAAGGAAGGGAATGCACAATGTTGTGTTTATAAGAACTGAAGAGAATTTAGAACATAAGATGTATTTACGACTTGGAGAGAGAATTTTCCTTAGCTTTGTATATGAATTAATAATGAAATTGATCAGTTGATGAACCAAATGCAGCAGATAGAGACCCAGCAAAGGAAATTTAAAGCGTCTCGAGATAGCATATTATCAGAAATGAAGATGCTAAAAGAGAAGAGACAGCAGTCAGAGAAAACTTTTATGCCCAAGGTTCGTAAGTATTCTTTTTGTTACAGATTTGTTTTAATTATATAGAATCATGGTGGACCATACGTTTTATGGGTTATCCTTGGATTTCATATGTTCCATTTTTGTTTAGACCCCTACTTTTGAATATCTACATCTATCTATACCACACTTATACCCATGGGTACCCAAAGTCTCCTTTTGTAGATTGCATTCAGACTTCCCAGCTTCATTGAACAAATAGGTATTTTGAGCTATGGTGTAATAGTACTGATAGTAGATAACTAACTAGTCAGTAACCATTTTTGTCTATAAAGCACTTTATGGAGTTATTTGAATATTTGATTGCATTTTGTCCAGGTTGTATTAAGATGAGTAGAGAGCAAACTCGTGATATTACAAGTATTAATACATATTGGTCTCATAAACGAAGTAATGTTGACAAAAACTGTCAATTTAATATATCAATAATAGTAAAAAACAACAAAGTTTAAAAATTGTCCACAATTATACCACCCTAACATACTCTAGCAACTTTTTCTTTCCTTATGAATAGGCGTGTAGATTTTTATATAATTTGATCATGGAATATGATCTGTTTTCCCCATAGTATTGCATCATAAATATTCTTCTTGTTGCTACATAGTTCTAATTATCAAATTTAACGGATGCTTAATAGTTGAGTTGATATGATTATTTAATGTCAAATATAGATTGTTCCCGATTTTTCACCATTATAAGTAATTTAGTGCCTTATACCTTTATTAATAAATGGGTAATCTGTCATAGCAACGTAGCTTACAAAGTTTGGAGGCAAGTTTGCATGCTATGGAGTCCACCAGAGAATCATTGAAGGCGGAACTGGGAACTGATTTGCTTTCTCAACTTAGTCTGGAAGATCAGAAGAGGGTAGATGCACTGAATGATGAAATTCGTCAGCTTCAGCAGGCAAGTACAATTGACTGAAAAAAATTTTCGTTGATAATTTGACTATTGTGAAAAATGTCTTTTTTGATATAAAGGAATGCAAAAGAAGAGAATATTGAAAAAATTTAAAAATGAGAGTTGGACTTCTAATATCAATAAAAGTAAATAAGGTTTTAAGAAGTTTTTCTAAACCATTCTGGTTATGTTAGGATTATACAAGAAATCTTCATTTTCTTCCATTTTATTTAATGCATGTTTATCATTAGTAAGATTGAGCTTGTTAGCTTTGCTACATTTATTGATCAGACCACCTTTACTTATTTAATAATATTGCTTTGATTAAACCTTTTAATAACATTTTATTTTGAATACAGAGATGTAAACAACCAACACTAAGTCCAAAAAAAATGAAAAGCAAGTAAAGAAAAATATTTTTGGCAGCATGCTTTATAAAAAGAATCAGGCACAAAAATTTAGTATTCTGAATAGATGAGAGAAAATGAAGAAAATATAGGGCTTTTTGGAAGGGTATAAAACTTCATTGCAGGGGGCCGACCCTGTGGTGTAGCGGTTAAGTGCGCACGTTCCGCTGCTGGCAGCCCGGGTTCGGATCCTGGTCACGCCCTGACGCACCGCTTGTCAGGCCATGCTGTGGCAGCGTCCCACATAAAGTGGAGGAAGATCGGCATGGATATTAGCTCAGGGCCAGTCTTCCTCAGCAAAAAGAGGAGGATTGGCACGGATGTTAGCTCAGGGCTGATCTTCCTCACAAAAAAAAAAAAAAAACTTCATTGCAGCTTATTTGAGCACAGTGGAGAGGACAGCAGATTAACAGCATTCCTGTGTGAAATGTGCATGCCTATGTGGACAGATAGTTTTCTTTTCATCTTCTAGGAAAACAGACAGTTGCTGAATGAAAGGATTAAATTAGAAGGTATTATTACTCGAGTAGAGACTTACCTGAATGAGAATTTGAGAAAACGCTTGGACCAAGTAGAACAGGTATGTTCTTTTTTGACACTTCCTTGATGACCTTTTGAAAGTGTTTATACACAGAGGCTCTGATTAAGAGCATGGACTTTGGGGACAGAAGGACTCGTAGTCTACCTGCCCTGGGTTGGAGTTCAGGCACTGCCTCCTAGTGTACGATCATGGGCAAGTCGTTTAATATTTCTAAGCCTCAGTTTTCTCCTGTGTAAAATAAGCATAACAGTTAATCCCTGTTTTGTATGACTATCCTGGTGCATTCTAGGTACTCAATAAATGTTATTAATATTTTCTCAGTAGTAGTCAGATGCTGAGAAATTTTTGGTAATTGTTTTTCCCCTTTAATGGATACTTGAAGTATTTGTAATTATGTGAAATATGTTTTTTGGTTTTCTTGAATATTTATTCAAACATAACAACAGCTACAGAAACTGTTGGCAGTCATAACGTTTTGAAACTAATAAAATTCGTGTTTGTAGTTTAATGCTCATAAGTTCCTTTTGTGTTGCAGGAACTTAATGAACTGAGAGAGACAGAAGGGGGTACTGTTCTCACTGCTACAACCTCAGAACTTGAAGCCATCAATAAAAGAGTAAAAGATACAATGGCACGATCAGAAGGTGAATTTTTATTTAGTGGACACTTGGTATTTTGTTAAATTGAGCTTATTCATTTTATAAAACTATACTACAAAATGAATGTCCAAATAGGCAAAAGCATGTACTAATGATTTTACGTGTTTTCCATCATCATAAACAATTTATTGTGAATGGAGTTTAATGGATTGATTGTAAATAATAACCTTTGTTTTGTTGAAATATTTTTGACAATTTTATGAGATCATAAATTATTAATTTTGTTGACAGTGTGAAATAGCTGAATCAAGTTTCTTATCTAGTTGCTGAGAAGATTATTTTTTTAGTTTTTTATAAACATGAACACGAAATAATGAAAACTATATACTTGAGTGACTCATGTACACTCCTAATTTTGTCCTGAATTAAAGTGTTTCATGAATTTTCACAGTAAAATTTAAACAATATGCTTTAGAAAACCTAAAGCCTATTTTTTTTGATAGATTTGACCATTAAAAAAAGTCTTTGGTTAAATAACACTCTGGCTTTAAAATAGGTTTTATGGCCTAATTTGAGTTTTTTCCCCATTGTAGATTTGGACAATTCCATTGATAAAACAGAAGCTGGAATTAAGGAGCTTCAGAAGAGTATGGAGCGCTGGAAAAATATGGAAAAAGAACACATGGATGCTATAAATCATGATACCAAAGAACTAGAAAAGATGACAAATCGACAAGGCATGCTACTGAAAAAGAAAGAAGAGTGTATGAAGAAAATTCGAGAACTTGGATCACTTCCCCAGGAAGCATTTGAAAAGTATCAGACACTGAGCCTCAAACAGGTAAATCTTTAAGTATTTAAAAATTTGAAGTATTTGAGAGCCTCAAACAGGTAAATCTCTGTCCAAATTTCCCTGTATATGCATTCATTTATACACTTTTTTTCTCTTTATAGTTGTTTCGAAAACTTGAACAATGCAACACAGAATTGAAGAAGTACAGCCATGTTAACAAAAAGGCTTTAGATCAGTTTGTAAATTTCTCTGAGCAGAAAGAGAAGTTAATAAAGCGACAAGAAGAGTTGGATAGGGGGTACAAATCAATCATGGAACTGATGAATGTACTTGAACTTCGAAAATATGAAGCTATTCAGTTAACTTTCAAACAGGTATGTTTTATTTATAGTTAATACACACAAGACAAAAGCTTCAGCGATTATTCAGTTTATCACTCAGTTTATAAAGATTTTAAAGCTTTTTCTCAACTGATAGTTGAATCTAATACATGTGAACAAATCCAGCGTATAGTTTGCTAACATAGTGACTAGAATGTTTTACATAGCTCTTAAAGGGATCCAATCTGTTATTCTTGTTCTTACAAGATTTAAAAAATACTTTTGATTGCTTTTAAATATTTACGTTTGTTAAGCAATAATATGTATAATTTTACTTAACCAAAATTTATATTCCAGTTGACACCAACTTATTTATTCATTCATTCATTCATTCATTTTAAGGTATCCAAGAACTTCAGTGAAGTATTCCAGAAGTTGGTACCTGGTGGCAAAGCTACTTTGGTCATGAAGAAAGGAGATGTGGAGGGCAGTCAGTCTCAGGATGAAGGAGAAGGGAGTGGTGAAAGCGAGAGGGGTTCTGGGTCACAAAGCAGTGTCCCATCAGTTGACCAGTTCACTGGAGTTGGCATTAGGGTAAAATACCTTTCATTCAATTTTCCCAAGAGCATTACCGTAGTAGAAATTGTAGAATATTTTGAAAATGTAAATTGGTGTACTGTATGCAATTTAATTTTAAGAGGTGATGGTGATTCTACCCCTTTAGGATATTAATTCATTAAATGTTTTCTTAGGTGTCATTTACAGGAAAACAAGGTGAAATGAGAGAAATGCAACAGCTTTCTGGTGGACAAAAATCCTTGGTAGCTCTTGCTCTGATTTTTGCCATTCAGAAATGTGACCCAGCTCCTTTTTACTTGTTTGATGAGATTGATCAGGCTCTGGATGCTCAGCACAGAAAGGCTGTGTCAGGTACAGTTTTGGTTTCATACTTAACAATGAGAACTTAAAAATGATAGCTTACCTCTTTTGTAGTGATTTCTTCTTGCCTGAGATACTTGGGCGGACTAGACAGGATATGTATTCAGTAAATAATTTCCCTTTTAACAAGTTTTTGAAATTTTAATATTAGACTACTTTTACAAAGTTTTAGTTCTGTGAGAAATATAGCGCTTTGAATCAGTTGAAAATCCTACTCCAGTTAAACTTTTATGCAGAGTTTCTCATTTTAAAACTTGTTTTTCTCAATGTTTGAGTAGCCTCTGTCATAAACACTATTGATTCTGTGTTTCTTTAGAACCTTCATCCAATCTTTAGTAAGTTCAAAAGATCTTTGGGAGAGTGGCTAGCAGGGGAAGGTTGTTATTGTTTTTTGTGTGAGAACGCTTATTTTGCTCTGACATTATTTCTAGTACTGTGTTAGAAGTTGCTGCTTCTTGGGACTGGCCCAGTGGAGTAGTGGTTAAGTTCATGCGCTCTGCTTCGGCGGCCCGGTGTTCGCAGGTTCGGATCCTGGGCGTGGACCTATGCACCGCTTATCAAGCCATGCTGCGGTGGCATCCCATATACAAAATAGAGGAAGATGGGCACAGATGTTAGCTCAGGGCCGATCTTCCTCACCAAAAAAAAAAAAAAAAAAAAAAAAAACGTTGCTGCTTCTTTGTATTCTGTTAACTTTTCAGATTTGGGGTTATTTATTCTTAATTGAATAAATCAAGTTGGTAATTTTTGCAGATGTACGCATGAAAAATAAAAGACTCATAGGCTGTTTTGAATTTTAGGTAAGGGTAAAGATAGTTGCTTTTTAAGTTTTCAGGTCTTCTGAGAAAAAGATTTTATTAAATTACTATTTCTTTTTACAGATATGATTATGGAACTTGCTGTACATGCTCAATTTATTACAACTACTTTTAGGCCTGAATTGCTTGAGTCAGCTGACAAATTTTATGGTGTGAAGTTCAGAAATAAGGTAATTTTTTTTTTACATGAAGTTTAAGTTCATATAGCATTTAATTCATTATATTTGTTGAATTATTGTTTTATGTTACTTAAATCAGGTAAGAAAACCTGGAAAGTTGTTGCTTATCTCATGATGATGTCTTCGTAAAGAAAAAACTTTTCCTTCAAATGCCTATGAAGTTTAGCAATTTTTTCATGGCATTCATAGCATTGATTTTATTTTCACTGGCGTTGAGAGAATAACTTCCTGTCTAGTCTATTTAATACATAGTCTGTTTACATACATTCATTTATATTTGGCTGGACCACACAGCTCTTCCTGGTGTTTTCAGCCTTAAGATTCTTAGAAATAGCAAAATAAAAACTGAACAAAAATGTGCTTCAGATATTTAGATGTAAGTACTTATCTGTATCTTCAGATCATTAAAATTCAGAATATTTTTATATCTTTTAAACTCACGCATTAAACAAGCACCATCATAAATAAAGGTTTTACAGTCAGTGTTTTAGTATGTAAGATTTATAGGTGATAGGTTATATATTTTAAATATTACCCTATACAGTGGGAACGCTGATATATTTCTTGAAGATTTAACAGACTTTGTTTTTAACATTTATTCTTCAGGTTAGTCATATTGATGTGATCACAGCAGAGATGGCAAAAGACTTTGTAGAAGATGATACCACTCATGGTTAATTGGAAAATATCGCCCACTGGTTTGGAAGATGTGTATAGTAATATGATTCTCATACCCAGGAACTGTAAATTTAAACCTAAATATTTGTTCATTATTAATAGTTTTCAGACTTAGAGCATACACAGTCCTTTTATATTTCTGTCATTGTGTTTTATAAGATACTCTGTAATGTTACATTTCTACTTATAGTTTCAGAATTTTATTTTCCACACAACTTTTTGTAAAGTGTCCTCCTATTTTAAATCTTTTGAAACGTGCTAAATGTTCTTTCCTAATTATTTTATCAATTATATTGCCTCTTTTTTTATAGCTTTAATTAAATAATTGGTTTTATGACTAATTTAGTGTTTTATGTGGCTTTTCATTTATAGTTGTATGATTAGAAACAAATTTTTCTTAAATATGTGCTTTTTATTTTGCCTAAGAAAAGGTCTGCCTTAACCTAAAAAAATTTTAAAAATGTGGTTTCATATTTTGTTGGATTATGTCAGTGGTTCCCAGTCCTGGCTACATGCTTATATCCATGAGGGAGCTTTAAAAAATGTAACACTGCTGAAGACTTTCCTAGATGGGTTGAATCAAAATCTTTAGGGGATGACATCCTGGTCATTGCTAGTTCTAAAGTTCTCCCAGGTGATTCTGACCCTTAGTGAGGATTAGAGCCCCAGCTTTAAACTCAATATAAGAAGCCTTTAAAAATTATTTTTAATTTAAGATGTCAGTGTTTAATGGAATTTGGGAAGGTAGTTTTAAGAGTAACTGAGAATGCTAAAGCCAAAAAATTGAGCCATAAAAAATTTCCTTGTTTTTCTGGATAAGGAAAAAGGTTTGGAAAAGTTTGTTACTGAAATGTTTTTTTCCCCCTCAGATGAGGTCTTTGTTTTTTGTTTGTGTATTATGTTTTTTAAATTGCTTTAAGATATAATTCACACACTGTAAAATCCACCCATTAAAATTGTGCAACTCGGTGCTTTTTAGTGTATTCACAGAATTGTGCAACCATGCCTACAATCTAATTTTAGAACATTTTCATTACCCCCGAAAGAAACCCTGTACCTGTTAGCAGTCACTCTACATCTGCCATTTCCCTTATCCCCTGGCAACCACAAATCTACCTTCTGTCTCATACTATGGATTTACCTGTTCTGGACATTTGATATAAGTGGAATCATACAATATGGGGCCTTTTGTGACTGGTTTCTTTCACTTAGCATGTTTTCAGAGTTCATTCATGTTGTAGCAGATATCGGTACTTACTCCTTTTTATTGCTGAACAACATTCCGTTGTATGAATATACGCCATGGTTTGTTTATCCGCTTGATTAGTTGGACATTTGGGTTGTTCCCACCTTTTGGCTATTACAAATAATGCTGCTATGAACATTCGTGAATAAGTTTTTCTGTGGATATATGTTTTCATTTTTCTTGAGTATATACCTAGGATTGGAATTGTTGGGTCACATGGTAATTCTGTGTTTAACATTTTGAGGAACTGCCAGACTTTTTTCCAAAGGAGCTGCACCATTTTACATTTCTACCAGTAATGTATGAGGTTTATGATTTTTCCACATCCTCACTAACAATTGTTATGTCTTTAAAATTATAGCCATTCTTGTGAGGAGTGGAATCTCATGGTTTTGATTTACATTTTCCTGATGAATAATAGTGTTTAAGCATCTTTTTGTGTGCTTATTGGTCATTTGTATATCTTCTTTAGTGAGATATCTATTCATATCTTTTGCCCAGAAGTTGTGAGAGTTCTTTATATATTCTGAGTATAAGCCCCTTATCAGGTATATGATTTGCAAATACTTTGTCCCAGCCTGTGAGTTGTCTTTTTACTTTCTTAACGGTGTCTTTGGAAGGATAACGTTTTTTAAAAATAAACTTGTACGTTCAAATTTCCTCATCTAATTAAAACATCAGTCAGGTTGGATTAGGGCCCATTCTAAGGCCTCATTTTAATTTAATCACCTCTTTACAGGCCCTGTCTCCAAATGCAGTCACATTTGGAGGTACTGGGGGTTGGGGCTTAAACATATGAATTTGGAGGCTGGGGCAAAATTCAGCCCGTAACAATTACCATAGTACATTTGTCACCCAACATGGGTACATTTAGTTTATCAACTAAGCTCTAGATTTTATTCAGATTTTATCAGTTTTTCCACTAATGGCCTTTTTTCTTGGATCCCAAAGATGATAGTGTCTCACATTTAGTAGTCATGTCTCTGGTCTGGGACAATTTCTCAGTTTATGTTTTTCATACCTCGACAGTTTTGAGGAGTACTTTTCAGATGTTTTGTAGAATGTCCCTTAGTTTGGGTTTGTCCAGTATTTTTCTCATAGTTAGACTGGAGTTAAATAATACCAGAGGGGTGAATTGTCCGTCTCATATCATATCAGCAGTACATGTTATTAACATGCTTCATCACAAGTGCTGTTTCCCTTGATCACCTGCCCAAGATCCTTTGCCAGTTTCTTCGCTGTAAAGTTCCATTTTTTCCCCTTTGACTTTGTTCTTTGGAAGAAAGTCACTAATTGCAGGCCACATTGGGATACTCCTCTGACCTTGGGAAATCTCCCTTATTCTAGTAGGGGTTTTTTTCTAGATTTGTTGGGATTTTTTATATAGACAAATCACGTCATCTACAAATAGAGACAGTTTTTTCTTACTTTCCAATACATATATCTTTTATTTTTCTTGCTGACTTTTTCCCCCCCGAGTTTATAGTTGTTATCTACAGGAAGAGTGGTTTGTTAGGAGCTACTCCTCCAATCGTGGAATCCAGAAATCCCTAAAGAGGCACTTTTAAAATGAGAACATAGTAATATGGCTGAATTAAAAATGTATATTCAGGAGCCGGCCCTGATGGCCTATTGGTTCAAGTTCAGCACACTCTGTTTCAGTGGCCTGGGTTTGGTTACCAGGCGTGGAACCACACTATTCGTCTGTCAGTAGCCATGCTGTGGTGGCAGCCCACATAGAAGAACTAGAAGGACTTACAACTAGAATATACAACTATGTACTGGGGCTGTGGGAAGAAAAAAAAAGAGAGAGAGGAAGATTGGCAACAGATGTTAGCTCAGAGCAACTCTTTCCCAGGGGGAGGAAAAAAAAAAAAAATATATATATATATATACACACACACACACACATACACGCACACACACACATTCACTTGGAGTTTTTCTTTTGACTAGCTGAATCTCTGTAGGGTAAATGTTCAGTATATTGTTTATACTCTATAATTTTGCCATAATATAACAGAATTTGGTGTAAGAAATATCCTATCTAGGACCCCATTCAAAGGGTTATATAAGCATG
Source organism: Diceros bicornis minor (assembly GCF_020826845.1). Lineage (NCBI taxonomy): Eukaryota > Metazoa > Chordata > Mammalia > Perissodactyla > Rhinocerotidae > Diceros > Diceros bicornis. Next base: position 74,379,137 of record NC_080745.1, read on the forward strand.
GTATGTTTCTAATATTCTTAAAATGTTTCTTAAGCATTTCTCCAAGAATATTCATATGAGTCACTGCTTTGGAGTTTGAAATTGTTGGTGTATAGTATGATCTATAGCTTTGCCCTGATATGACCAACCCTCCATAATACAGAATTTGGCAAGGGATGTTATATAAATAGCATCATTCTAGAACTTCTTAATATTCTTAAGCATCTCCTCAAGAATATTAGTATAATGAAACTCCAGTGAATTTGTAACAATAAGCACCTCAATAATGAAACAGAATATGAATGTTGTTTAAAATCCATATTCTTTGCTATATCTTATTCATAAATTATTCTAATGAAATTGAATAGAAAAATGAAAATCCTGGGCATACTTGGTCAACCCAGAAACTTAGAGGAAGGACAGAAATTTATGCAAGGAATTAGCCAGTGATGAATAAAATCTAAATAAATCTTTCTCTGTGGCTGTGTAGTCCTGTCTTGATTTTCCTACTTTGAGATTTTTGTTATACTGCTACAAGGTATTCGTAAATTTGAAGTATATATATTAGTAAATTTGAAGAAGATAATATTTTTAAATCACCTTACCAGCCAGACTGCCAATATTAACATTTTGGGGCGTTTACTTCAAATCTTCATACAAAGTTTTATGATTATTTTTATGTTTCTACTAAGTGTATCATTTTATGTCCTGAACTTTCACTTAGTAATAAAATATAAAATATTCCTTTGTTTAATCTCTTCAGAAACGAGATTTTAATAGCCACAAAATTCTGTCAAATAAAAGTAGCCTGTTGACTTAAATATCTCCTGTTGGATGCTGAGATTGTTTCCTTTTGGCTATACCAAAAACAAACCCAAAAACTGATGAACATTTTTACACACAAAACTTTAGAAATTTAGGGTTACTTTCCCAAGATAGAGTCCCAGAAATCAGAGTATGAACATTCATAAAGCTTTTTGTCTAATTTTTGCACCTTTAAAAAAATGTAAAATACGGAACGATTAGCATAAATGGGTTAAGCGTTTGTGTACTCAAAGTGGAAAAGTACTAACTTTTAAAATGATGCAATTTCTAGAAACAGTTTATTATGAATAGTGTAACAGTCATAATAGAAGTATAGAAAAGGTAAAAGATGAGTTTTGGAGGATTTCTTTTTTTCTTTCTTTCTTAAAGTATTTAAGCAATAACGACCCTATTTTTGAAAACATTTGGTTAATTCTTTTTTTTAATAATTTTATTTATTTATTTATTTTCCCCCCAAAGCCCCAGTAGATAGTTGTATGTCATAGCTGCACGTCCTTCCAGTTGCTGCATGTGGGACGCGGCCTCAGCATGGCCGGAGAAGTGGTGCCTCGGTGCGCACCCGGGATCCGAACCCGGGCAGCCAGCAGCGGAGCGCGCTCACTTAACCGCTAAGCCATGGGGCCGGCCATGGTTAATTCTTAAAAGGAGTTTTTCTCCTAATAACTTGCTTGATAGAGGACTAACACTTTAATTCGGCTTCCCACAAAGGAAGAACACCAGTTTTGAGAAGAAGAGAACGGTATTAAGATTTCACTGTCACCCAGCAATGGTCTCTTTACACAGGAAGCAGCATCGTATTGTTAGGATGCTTGCCATAGGGGTGTAGAAAGTGTGTTCTGTCTTAAGGATTTGTTATAGAAATAGTATTCATTCTTTGTCTTTCTTCACCTTTTACTCAGGCATATCTCCTTATCCTGGAATACTAATAAGTAATCCAAGTTTGCATATTTATGCTGAGTCTGGTGTGTTAAGCAGAGGAGGAGTAAATGGAAAACAGATATGCACATTAATGCAGTTAAAGTTGGTGACAGCAACGTGTTAGCCGGCTATGTAGAAACTAGGAGGGTCTGTCTCTACTTGAGGGATTTTTTTCCTTTTTTATTTTTAAATTATATACAAGTAGATAGAAATTATCCTCTACTTCTGTGTGAAGATTAAGCAGTAGGATATCATTGTTCTCTAGGTTTCATTCTTCTGGGAGAAAGAGGTAACTCTTCCTTTTCCTCTGGGAAATATAATGACAATCTAGTTCAGTTGTCTATTGCCTAGGAGTGTGTTATGGCCTTTATTTTGGTCACGTTAAGTAATTCTTGATAAAGTGGGTTTTTTCAGTTACATTTGTAGAAGGAGTGTTAGTTTGGCAAGAGCTCAGAGTTTGTAAAGCATTTCCTCTTCTTAAATACAACTTTTTTTGTCAGCACTTTCTCTAAGCTAAAAATATCAGGACTCTCCACATAGGATATATTTAGATGCAGAGGTACAAGATTTTTTAGTTTATACTTTAATTTTGTGGATGAGGAAATCTGAAGCCCAGGCAAACAACTAAGTGAGCACAAATGACTAAGTGAGCACACACAGCTTAGTAACTGACAGAGCCAGAACCAATCCCTGGCTTTCTTGCTGAAGTAGAGCAGACTTTCCAATACATTAGCACTTTGTTCTCCCTGGTTAACTATGAAAATGGGGGAGATGTGTCATATTTGTACAGTGTTGATTGATCCTCTACGTTACACAGAGAAACAGATTTTAAGGCGAGTCACCACCCTCTTTAGTTTTCTTGATGTTTTTCCTCCCCACCCTCCTCCGTTTTTCTTGAGATCTCATCTGTTTAGGTACACTCTGATCACTTGTCTCACTTAATGTCCTATGGGGACTGGATTACTCTTGGCTGCCCATCTTCTGCATGGAAGATGCCAGTGTTGCTCCATAAATCTGCCACCGTGTGGCACTCAGTCTCCCCTTCCTAGAGGCAGAGAGTCTCCTGGGTGTAAGAGCCCTTGTGGCAGCCAGTAACTGCACAGGGATGTGAGGCAGCATAGAGATTAGGTTTGCAAGGAGAACATGGCTATATTTACTCTCTCAAGTCATCGCATTGGTTCGTATAAGTCTATTGCAAAAAGAACATTAGCATTTGAATGCTATCTTATGGGTTCTGTGTGGTTCAGACCAGTTCCTGGCATGTTGATTATATAATACATGAAATTCAAGTGTGCAGTGATACCAACTCCAGCCTTACAGTCTCATAAATTAAGTCATATTATTCAGCCATTAAAAATGATGGTTATAAAGACTGGTAACATGGAAATATATATAGGTGAGAGAAAAAAAAACAGTAGAAAATTGAATTTGAAGGACATGGGTTTAAGGCCAAATCATTTAGGACTAAGGTCATAGAAACAGTTAATGTGTAACATAGTAAAGGACCATCCCACTTCTAAGGCAGAAGTCTTTGCTAGGAGTGTTTTTCAAACAGGAATCGATCGTACCACCTTAGAATTAGAAATGATGACTGCAAAGGCTATAAGATTGAGACTTTCTTCAGCTTTGTCTGTGCTGCTGTTTTTTTCTCCCAATATCCTTAATCCCAAATTACTTCATTTATTTCCAGAACCACTAGAGGGGGCCCTTGACACATGCCAACCCCACCTCCATTTTTTCAAACTAGTTTTCAAACTAGTTCCTTCTCTGATTCCTTGCTACTAGAGTTCCAGGAGCAATGAGAAGGTCGAGATGTGCTCCTCTTGAGATTTCTCTGTTACAGGAGTTTATGACCTAAGTGTTAACTGCCTGCAGCTCCTGTCATAAATTGGATGCTTTTAGCCAAGGTACCTAGTGCTTACAACAGGTTGTATTGCTATTGAGAAAGCTCTGCAGCAGCTGTTTAATTGGATCTTATTAACAAAATGACAGCTGTTTCTTGCTACAGCCCTCTGTTTCTCCTCAGAGCAGTAGTCTTTTCTGCCTGTGCCTTCTGAATCCTCATCCAGACCCAGAGAGACTGTCCTAGTTTTCCTTATTTACTGTTTCTGACTCTCACCTGCAACCCTTAATCGAAATAGTTTCACCTATTATGTTGCTTTTCAGTTTACCATTTCTAAGTCATCTCCCCAACGAGACTCTGAGTCCGAATTAGGGTCTCTTACATTCTCTCACAGAGTGATAGGAATACTTGCTGATTTGTTTTCTTATTAGAAACCTTATTAAAACCCCTGTAGCCTTGGAGAAAGCATTATTATCCTCTTTAGGATTGTTCTAGAAATCCAGTTTCTGTACTGGTTAAGAATAAAGGCTTCATCATCTTGTTGAGCAGATGTGTAGGAGCATGTGTGTAGGCCTGTGCGCACACAGCCCTGCCTTCTGTTCCTCAACTGAGGTCACAGAGTGGCCTAAATCTTGTCTTCCATGATGCTACATCTATGACACTGATGTGAATACTGGTATTGAGCATGGCCTTATGATGGACTGGAGATTAAGATACAAGTAGATAAATAAGCAATATGATGTTTCAGTTCTGAGATGAGAGTGTCTGTCTTTCAACTCAATTGTGAGGTTAAAGCTTTGAGGAATCTCCCAGAAAGAGAAACTGTTAAAGCTGGATGCCAAAGAGGTCTTTCCAGGGACCCTGTGTTTTCTTGTGGACACACTCCTAGGGTGGCTGTCTGTCTGTCTAACCTCTGCCCTTGGCTGGGTGGAAGGAGACATTTGGTTTCAGGTGGTTGTCTTGATCCCTTGGGGCAGAAGCGTGAGGATTACCCTCTTTCAGAGATAGCGTCTTTGCTGTGTATTGATTTATACAGGTTAACCTGTGTAAGTGACTTAATTGTTATTATCTCCTAAGTACCAGACAGGCCCTTTACCATCTCACTTAAAGGCAACAACTTTGAGGTGGCTGGTGTTAACCCTAGTCTGCAGAAGAGGAGATTGAGCTTCCATGAGGGTGAAGTAACTTACCTAAAAATTCCTGTTAGAAAGTGGTGGAGCTGAGAGGAGAATCCTGCTTTATCCTACTTCCCAGACCTCTCTGGCTTCCTTTAAACTCAAAATGAAGATGGTGCCAACACTGCGGATCAACCAAGCTCGATGCAGGGTGAAAGGCACGTCTAAACCAGTTGGTTTCAGAGCCGTCTACACATCTGAGGTGTATTTGTGGAGCTTTGTTCTTTCCTGCAGCCTGGGTCCCCGACCCCACCCCCCAGGGAGGCCAGGCCACAGAAGCAGAAGGCTCTGTTGTAGCAAGATCCTGGGTCGTGCAGGCTCCTCCAGATGGTACCCAAGAAGGACCTGTAAATCCAAGACCAGGAGCCCCTCTTTCCCTCGCGCTGTATGACCCACATGTGTCTTTGCAGAGTAGGATGCTGGCTGAGTGCTTTTGATTCTGGAATTCTCTAGCAGTTACCCTTCGGCTCCTTTTACCTCCCCCAACCCTATTGTCTGCTCAGTTTTAAAAAGGCAAAGGTTGCTCACTGAGCACTGCCACTACCCGCCCCTCTTCCCTGACGGTGCCGCTGAGCTCAGCTCTCCGGAGGAGAGCCCGGGCTCAGTTTTCATGCATCTCACAGTTCTGAAGAGCAGGACTGAGATTCTGCACCCCCCACCCGCACCCCCCACTGTCCTTTTTCTCTTTTGGTCCTTAAATCCATTTAATTATTGTTCAGTTTGTGGTTAGGTATAGGAGAGCCATTTGAGGTAGAGAAGGATATGGAAGTGGATAGAATTAAGAGTTGTTCCAGGTCACCAGGCTATTAGACACATTTGGGCAGGGGCCGGGGGCCAGGGAGTCTGGGGGGTGCTAACAATTTTATTTGTTCTACAAGGCTCAAGTCTCTGAGTCTCAGTCACACCCCTTTCTGGGACCTCTACAATCTATTCTTGCCCCAACAGACTGGATCTAAAGCAGGGACAAGGGCAGAACTTGCATCTTCTGAATCAAACCTGTGCTTTTTCCCATAGTTCTTTTCCTCTGTCACTTTAAAAACAAAAACCTTTGTCTTCTTTATCTTAGTTTAGAGTAAAATCCCTTTAAGACCCTCTACGCTGTAAGACTATGAGCGCTGAGACCATGTCTGTCTGCCTATTTTTTGTTTTGTTGTTTGTTTTTGTCATTTTTATCAATGAGTGTTTGTTGAATGAATGATTGATAACAGCAGCTGGCACTGAGCACTTACTAGGTGCCAGGCTCTGTGCTGAGTGATTTATATTCTTTACAGCAGACAAGCCTCACAACAACCCTGAGAGAGGAACTGTTGTTCTTCTCGTTTTCCAAAGAAAAAAGCTGAGCCTCAAAGAGGCTATTTACCCACCCCAGGCCACGCAGCTCCAAGTAGTGGCAGCCAGACCCCAGCACAGGCCTGTCCTCCTCCAGTGTGACAAGGTGCCTCCCCATCAGTGAGCCTCCAGCTGCCACTGGGCCGTGTCCTGTGACACCCCAGGCTGCTCCTCCCTCAGACTTCTCCCAAAGACTCTGTCTTCGCCATGGTTCTCTTTGGCTAGATTCTCCCCATAGAGAGGGGGAGCAGACGCCAGAGGGAAGCTGCACTCTGTGGGGCCCACTTTGCTCCACCCTAGTGATGAAGCTGGTGATAGGTAAGAATCTGGAATAATTTAGCCACAACTTTGATGAGAAATGTATGCCCATGTACTATCTGGTTAGCAAACCGGAGGGGTTCTAATTTAAACCTATGTTACCCAGGCCTTGCCTCATCCTCAAATTCCATGGAGTGGTTGTTGAAGGTGCAGTTTCTTTAGCCTTTCCCCCTGGGGATTCTAAATCAGCAGGTCTGGGGCAGGGCCCAGGGAAGCCACAGGTAATAGCCTGTTAACCAGGGAAATCTATTGGCCTCAAGGAGTTGGGTCAAGCCTGTTGAAACCTTTGACCTTTGGGACCAAGGATGGTCTGTGAACCTGGGAGAAATCCTCTCTGAGGCATCTATGCAAAGGAAGCACCAGACTTTATTGATTTTGTTTTTATCCAAAGAGGAAAGTGAAACTTGCATCTGAACTAAGGTAAATAGTGGGGCAGGCAGTGGCTGGATCCCAAGGGAGGAGGGGACGGTCCCCACAACTGGCAGAACTTTAGACGGAAAGGCCTCTGAGCTAGAGGGCTGGGGTCACTGAGAAAGGCAAACCAGAGTCACCTCCATCCTGGCCAGCCACAGAAGTGTGCCACTTCCTTCATTTTACTTGGGGGCTTTAGATGAATTCCTATCTTGAGGAGAGAGTAGTTTTAAACTTTCCACCATAGAAGGGACCTGGAGGCTCCCAGCTGAGGGTAGGTGCCTGCTGGCAGTTCTGAGGGTGGAATTTGGGGGAGAATCGCAGCCCTGGTGTTACAGTGTGTGCAGCTGGAGGAACTGACAGCTGCTCCCTGCCGCCCTGATACCTTTCTTGTACACCTGATGTCTCTAGGAGGCTTTTGTCGAAAGCCAACAGCCAGGATCCAAGATGAAGGTGACCAACTCAGTGGTCATCTCCTCTAGCCCAGCCGGTGTGAGTCCAGCCACCAAGAAAACCCCCAATGGCTCTTGCCTGGCAGCGAGAATCCAGACCTGGAAGCATCTCTGACCTCTGAAGCCGCACCAGGCCCTGTTCTGGTAGGAAGCCCCAGGCCTGCCTAGTCTGTCACAGGCCTCATTATGACTCTGCTTGCCGCCCCTGCTGCCCTCATTCCTGGACCTGAGCAGGTCCTTGCAGTCTTCCATCTTCCATACTTGCCCCACCTCCTCCAAAAACCCCTTACATCATTAAGCCTTCTGGAAACTTCAGCCTCAATCTCAACACCTGAAACCTTCCTTTTACTCCCTGAGGATTTCCTCTAGGGTCTCTCATCCTCCAAACCCTTTTGATGGAGACCACATTTTCTCATCTACCTCCTCTCTCAGGTTTAGGAAGAGGGACCAGTGAGCTCCTGGCTCTCCATTGCTGCTTTGTTTCACCACTGTTGTTCAGCAATCACTCCTCTGTAGTTCTGTCTACCCTCCTTCCTACCCTCCCCCACACACACATTACCACCAGCATCCTAAGCATTACCATCTACTCAGGACACAGGTGCACTTCCCCGCCTAGAGCTCAGCCTCCCTCTCCATCCTATGGCCTGTCATCATCCACAGTGCTTTCAACCTTCTTCTTCCCCATTTCCACCCTCAGGAGTCCTCCCTCCCCAACTCGGGCCTCGTCTTAAAAGGTGAGATCTGTGTTGAAGCATAATTTTTGGAAAGTTGATTCTCATACACAATATAGTGAGCATGTATCAGAGATTTATTTATCTCATTAATGAGGGAACCAGCAGGATGACAAAAGTTCTATAGGTCAATAAAACCATAACCTTTGGGGTTATCCTTCTAGCCTACAAGAATCACTTCCAACTACCCAATCCTCTATTTCTTTGTAAGTTAACATCTAATTCTACAAAGTCTGGACTCTAATCAGTAGAAAATAGTGGGTCGAACAAAATAATCTTCCCTTAGAGAGTCAGATGATCCTTAGGGGCCCTGTTGGACGATGCTCTAGTGTGGCTTTGAAAGAGCATCCAATAGGCTTGTCACCTTATTTCTAAGTATTGGATACATTTTCTAAATATCTGAAGCTTCTCTGACTACCCACTCCAGCCCTCAGGAGTGTGACCACGGGGAAAGTAACTCGTGACTGTCAGGGATGGAAGGGGGCAGGCCTAATAAAGAGCAGCTCAGGTTAAGCCCAGTTGCGTAGGTGTGGGGTGATGGGAGGAGGGGAATTGTGGAGGAGAGTGGGGTCAGGGAATGAATGGGTAGATTTGGGGATGACTGATTTTATTCAACAAGCATTTGGTGAGGGCCTATGATATAAAAACCTATCAGGTGCTATGGTGAACCCATTTTACAGATGAAACTGAAGCTTAGATTAGGTACAGGCCCAGAGTTACCAAATTAATAAATGGTGAAGCCCAGAGTTAATTCAGGCTTGGGTCTCCTGAGCTAATAGTCTGTCGGAGGCCACTGGGTGGGAGGTAGGTGGGGACTTCCTCTGCGTGTGTGTATGTGTGTGCATGTGTGCGTGGCCACAGAGGCCACTGGGTGGGAGGTAGAGGTGACTTCCTCTGCATGTGTGTATGTGTGTGCCTGTGTGCGTGGCCACAGAGGCCACTGGGTGGGAGGTAGGTGGGGACTTCCTCCAGCAGCAGGTGCAGAGCCCAGGCCTAGTGCGGTATTACACATCTAAACAAAGCCAACTGCAGGATTCCACACATCCCTACGGCAGGGCCCTCGTTCCCGTCCCTCTTCAGCACCAGCGGCCTAAGACCCCAGAGAATGAGCTCAGAGGGCGGGGGCCGCAGTGATGACAGCAGCTGGCAGTGCCTCTGACAGATTCATCCTCTGGCTTCAGCGTTATTCCCAGGCAGGATGGGTCTCTGCCCTCCTGCGCACTGGCAGCAGGAGGAGGAGGCAGCCTAGGGGCTCTGGGGTCTGTAATCGGATCGGGGCTGTGATGCTGACAGCTGCGGCAGGGGCCTGAGGAGGGGGCTTGGGCAGGTGGAGAAAGGCTGGGCCTGGAGTTTGTACTCGTTCATCGTCCTGGAGGCAGCCCTCCTGGGGCCACTGGGACCCTCACTCCAGCGTCTACTCCAGGGTCCCTAGTGCCACCAACACAGCCTGACAACACATGTCTCATATATGGGGAGGGCCCCGGGGAAGCTCCAACCATCCAGGAGGCCATACATGTCGACTCTGGAAAAAAGCAGGGGTCTGAATCCCAGCCCACCATTTGCTAGGTGTGTGGTCTTGGGCAAGATTGTGAACCTCTGTCTCCATTTCCTCTCTGTACAATGGAGACACCTATCTTAAAAGGTGGTTCTAGAATTAAATGAGAGCAGAATGCCTTGCATACAGTGGTTGCTCCATAAGAATTAGGTTTAATTTTTTATGCCAGTTGGCGTCCAAGTTACATTTGTAATATTTGGGGCCAAGTTTAGCTTTAAGATCTTGAAGGAAATCCATGCTTACAAAGTGTATAAAATTCAAGGGCATGGGCCGGCCCCATGGCTTAGCAGTTAAGTGCGTGCGCTCTGCTGCTGGCGGCCCGGGTTCGGATCCCGGGCACGCACCAACGCACCGCTTCTCCGGCCATGCTGAGGCCGTGTCCCACATACAGCAACTAGAAGCATGTGCAGCTATGACATACAACTATCTACTGGGGCTTTGGGGGAAAAAAAAAAATAAAAAAATAAAAAATAAATTGCCAGCTCTCCCAAAGCTCAAGAGCAGCAACAGGTGTACAAAACCGGGAATTCCTTGCCCTTCCTCAGGAAAGCTGAGGCCTAAAGTGTGCCCACCTGCTTTGTGAGCACCAGGCGGGGAGGGCCTTGGGATTTGCCCCCCTGGCTGAGCCAAGGTGTAAGGTGGAGAGGCCCAGGCAGTGCATCCCTCTACTCACTGGTCTAGACTGATCTCCTTACCCAGAGAGGTCCCCAGAGCAGGCAAGCAGTCCAAGGTAGGTCTCCAAAAAGCCCAGCAGACCACCACGGTCCTGGCGTCTGCCCCAGATGCTTCAGGACCACCCTGGATCCCCTGATGCTCTGTGGCCTCCCGGGGCCTGGGCATCCACGGGCTGGGCCATCGGGGGAGTGAGTTAGGCAGCAGGGCTCTGGCCTCCAGCAGAGGAGGTGGGGGAGGGTGGGCTGGGGGTGTTCTGGCGTGGGGCCAGGGCTGTGGGATTTACGGTCATCTTGGGACCTGTAAATGCTTGGAGCAGCTTTTTTATTTTGAGGCCATGAGTAATTGAGCCAACTGTGTGCTCTATCCTACAGCCAATCCTGCCTCCTCCCACTCACAAATACATGCATGTTACTTATACCTGTTACACACTCACACACACACACACACACACACCCCTGAACACACATCGTTCAGAGAGATAGGAGGAGAAGTATCTTGTATGGAGGGTTTGTACTCTGTGCCAGGCACGTGCCTGGTGCTTTTCACATGCTACCTCACTTAATTCTGACAACTCTTTAAGCTGGGCCTCATTTATCCCTGTTTTGCAGATAAGGGAACTGACTGAACCAAGATGAGGTAAGCTCACTTGCCAAAAGACCCATAGCTAGTAAGTAGCAGAGAGAGGACTTGAGCCCCGTCCCCTCCCCACCAGCTCAGGCCCTTCCCAGGCTCAGTCCACCGCTGCTAAACCCGGCCTGAAATCCTCTTTCTGCTATCTAATGGGGAAATTGGCCTTAAAAATGACCATGCAAAGATAAACAAACACATAGATACAGAGAACAGATTAGTGGTTACTGGAGGGGAAGGGGGGAAGGAGGAGGGTGAAAGGGGTAAAGCGCGCATGTGTACAGTGATGGACAGAAACTAGACTTTTGGTGGTGAACATGATGTAGTCTATGCAGAAGTTGAAATATAACGATGTACATCTGAAATTTATATAATGTTATAAATCAATATTACCTCAATAAAAATTTTTTTTTAAATGACCATATATCATAAAAGAAAAGATTGATAAATTCAATTGCATTAAAAAAAATCCTGCATGGCCAAAAAATACATCATAAGCAAAGCCAAAGACAAATGATAAGCTAGGGGAAAAATTACTACTGATATTAAAGCAAAAGGCTAATCTCTATAATGTATTGAGTTCCTAGTCATTTATAAGAAAAGGCCAAAACCTAATTTAAAAATGGGCAAAAGATGAAGACTAGTCTCGGTAAAAAGAAGTACAAAAGGATCTTAAGCATATGAAAGGATGCTCAACCTCTCTTATAAAAAGAATAATATAAATTTAATATATACTGATATGTCCAACAAATGACTCAATTCCAATATACAAAGAAATCCAACAATATAATCAGAAAAAGGCAGGCAATCCAATTTTAATTTTAAAAATTAGCAAAAGACCTCAACAGGCACTTCACAAATGCCAATCCACATTGAAAAGTCTTCAGAGAATGTAAATTCAAATCATTTAAGGAGTCACCACTACACACCCACCAGTATAGCTACAATGAAAAAGACTCACAATACCAAGTGTTGGTGAGGACAGAGGGCAACTGAGATTCTCATATATTGCTGTTGGGAGTGTAATTGGTATAACCACTCTGGGAAAAGGCCTGATGGTCTCATAAAACTAAGACATAAACCATCCTAAGATCAGCAATTCTACTCATAGTTATATACCTCAGAGAAATTAATACATTTTTATCATCCCCAAAGAGTTCTCTCATGCCCCTTTGTAGTCAGTCCTCCAAACCCTGGTCCCAGGAAACCACTGATCTGTTTTCTGTCACTATAAATTAGATTTACCTTTTCTAAAATTTCAAATAAACAGAATCATACTTTAGGTATTCTTCTGTGTCTGACTTCTTTTGCTCAACATAATGTGTCTGAGATTCATTTATGCTGTTGTAATAAATTCCTTTCTATTGCTAAGCAATATTCCATTGTATAGACATACTACAGTTTGTTTATTCATTTACTTGGATTGTTTCCACTTTTTGACTATCATGAATAAAGCATCTATGAGCATTTGTGTACTGATCTTCGTGTGGACATATTTTAAATTCTTCTGGAGAAATTTAATTCTCTGGGTGAACAATTGCTGGGTTGTAGGGTTTGTAAGGTAAGTGTATTTTAACTTTATAAGAAATTGCTAAACTGCTTTCCAAGTGGTTGCATCGTTTTAAATTCCCACCAGCAGTGTATGAGAGTTCCAGTTCCTCTGTATCCTCACTAACTGCTTGATATAATCAGTCTTTTAAGTTTAAGCTGCTCTAGTGAGTGTATCATGCTATCTCGTTGTGGCTTTACTTTGCATATCCCTTATAACTGATGATGATGAGCATTTTTTCGTTACTTATTGGCCATTTGCATATCTTCTTTCATGTTTAAATCTTTTGTCCATTAAAAAAATGGCTTCTTTGCTTTCCTATTACTGAGTTGTAAGACTTCTTGATCTATTCCAAATGTGAGTCGTTTATTAGATATATGTGTTGTGAACATCTTCTTCCTGGCTGTGTCTTGCTTTTTCATTTCCTTAATAGTTCTTTTTGAAAAGCTGAGGTTTTAATTTTTATGAAGTCTAAGTTATCAATTTATAAAGTTTGTGCAGATTTTTCCTATGTTTTCTATTTGAAGTTTTATAATCTTTATTTACATTTAGGTATGTGATTCATTTTGAGTTAATCTTTGTGTATGGTATGAAGTGAGAGTCAAGGTTTATTATTTTTTCACACAGCTATCAAGTTAATAGTTTGATGTTTTTCAGTACAGCTAACCATTCGTTGAAAAGACTATATTTTCTTCTCATTGAACTATCTTGGCACCATTAAAAATCAATTGACCCTATACAAATGGGCCTATTTCTCACTCTTTTCTCATCCATTGATCTATCTGTCTATCCTTACACCAATACCACACTGTCATGATTATTGTAACCTAACAGTAACTCTTGAAATCTAGGAGTCAGTCCTCCAAATTTGTTCCTTTGTCAAAATTGTATTTGTCTATTCTAAGTCCTTTTAATTTCCACATACATCTTACAATCAGAATGTCAATTTCTGAAAAAAACTCTCCTGGAAGTTTGATTGGAATTGCATTGAATCTACAGATCAATTTGGGGATAATTGACATCTTAAAAGACTGTTGAGTCTTCTGATCCATATCTCTCCATTTATTTGTCTTCTTTAATTTCAGTAATGTTTAAATTTTCTGTGTACCTGTCTTGCACATATTTTGTTTAGTTTATCACTAAGTATTTTATGTTTTCAATGCTATTGCAAACGTTATTTTTAGAATTTCATTTTCTGATATTTTTTTTGCTGGTATATAAAAACACAGTTGAATTTTGTGTATTGACGTATCCTGTGGCCACTAGTTCTAGTAGCTTTTGTGTAGATTCTTTTTTTAATTTTATTTATTTATTTTTTCCCCCAAAGCCCCAGTAGATAGTTGTACATCATAGTTGCACATCCTTCTAGTTGCTGTATGTGGGACACGGCCTCAGCATTGCCGGAGAAACGGTGCGTCGGTGCGCGCCCGGGATCCGAACCCGGGCCGCCAGCAGCGGAGCGCACGCACTTAACCGCTAAGCCACGGGGCCGGCCCTGTGTAGATTCTTAACAATTTTCTAAACGCACAATCATGTTCTCCTTAAATAATTCTATTTCTTTATTTACAATTTGTATGCCTTTTTTTTTTTCTTGCTTATTGAACTTGCTAGGACCTCCAGGACATTGTTAAGGATTTTTGCATCTATATTCATGAGGGATGTTTGTTCGTAGCTTTCTTTTCTTGTAATGTCTTTATGTGGCTTTCGCATCAGAGTAATGTTAGCCTCATAATATAAGCTGTGAAGTTTTTCTTTATTCTCTATTTTAAGAGTTTGTGGAGGGTAGCTGTTATTACTTTCTTAAATGTTTGCTAGAATTAACCAGCAAAGCCATCTAAACTTGGAATTTCTTTTATGGGAAGATGTCTAATTATGAATTCAAATTCTTTAATAGATAAAGGGTTATTTAGATATTTTATCTCTTCTTGAGTCAATTTAGGTAATTTGTGTCTTTAATAGAATTTATCTATTTCATATATATTGTCAATTTATTGTCATAAATTGTCATATTGTTTATGATGTTTCTTTATTCTCCTTCTAGTGTCTGTAGCATCTGTAGTGATGTCTTCTCTTTCATTCCCAACATTGATAATTTGTGTTCTCTCTCTTTCTTTATTATTCAAGCTAGATTTTTATCAATTTTATTGATCGTTTCAAAGTAGTAGCTTTTGGTTTAATTGATTTTTAGCCATTTGACCATTTCTTATTTCTTTGATTTCTCCTCCTGTCTTTATTATTTCCTTCCTTCTATTTATTTACCTTGAATTTAACTTGCTCTTCTTTTAGTAGATTCTTAAGATGAAAGCTTAGATAATTGATTTGAGATCTTTCTTTTTTATAATATGACCATTTAAAGCTATAAATATCCCTCTAAGCAGCACTTTAACTATATCCCACAAATTTTGATATGTGGTGCTTTTATTTTCATTCAGTTCCAAATATACTCTAATTTCCCTTGTGATTTCTACTTTGACCCATGGATTATTTAGAAGTGTGTTGTTTAATTTCCAAATAAAATATTCTGTATATTTTTAATATTTTCATACGTTGTGAATATTACCTATTCAAAAATTAAATAAAAAATCATTTAATATAAGAATAATGACTTTCAAGCTGGCAGTGAGAACCTACCCACAGACTTAACTTTCCGCCTTCCCCTGACTGCTCTCTCTCCCGTGTGCCATAGCTCACCTCCACCCACCCAGCTGCCCAGACCAGAATACCTAACATCATCATTAGCTTCTCTCTTGCTCTCATTCCTCATATCAAACAACTACCATGGCTTATGGCTTTTATTTCCTGAGTTTTATGAAATATGCTCCCCTCCTTTACCATTTTGCCATCATTTCAGTTAAAGCTACCATTGACTCTAGTTTGCACAAGTACAGGAGCATCCTAATAGCCTCCACACAAAATTCTTATTAGTTACAGGGGGAAAAGAGTGACTGTATAGCAGAGAAGCCTGGCAGATGCCATCTTAATCAAGCGATAAGAATGAACGTCATTGTTAATGGGGTCAATTGAAACCATGCACCACTTGATAAGATGCAGAGAAAAATGCAATCTAAACATATTATTTAAAAATTTTTGTCAAACAATCCTATTATTTTAATGTAATCTGTATTAAATTTTCCTTCCTATTTGATTTTATTAGCTGTCTTTCTTAGGGTTAGATTTCTTTATGTGCTTAAGAATTTTGGTTTTTAGGCTCATTTTCACTAGTCTCTGGAGACGTCCATTGTGCTTTGGAGCAAAGATTAATTCTTTTCGTATTTTATCTATTATTCTAATGAGCTTGGAGCAGCAGTAATGCCTTAAAATATGAGCTTACAGAGCAATCTTTAAAGTCCAACATTCTGTGTCTGTGCTCTGGTTTAGTAGAAAGAGCCAGGCTCTCAGCAGGCCAGAGCCGTTGTTTTCAATCCTAGTTGTGCTGTGTGATCTTGTTCAGGTTTCTGAACTTCTTTGAGACCTCGTTCTCTTGTCCAAAAAATGGGCATAATAACACCTACCTTGCAGAGTTTTGTGAGAATTAAGTGAAGGTGCCTGGCAGATCTTCCCAAATATTGTTCGCTTTGTAATTGAAACTACGATTGCCTCTCCCATGCAGCATGAATGAAACAGAGGAAGTTGATATTCTGCCAACAGGAGCAAAGGAGGCTGCTGGACTTTTAAAAGGAAAGGACTCCAAATATTTGTGACTGTTTACATTAAGTATGAGTGGTTTCTTAATCCAATTTCTGTCTGTGTGTTTCCAGAGGTAATAAGCAGAATACACAGAGGCTGAAATAAGTGCTATTGCTGGAGCCAGAAAGTGACAAATCCAGTAGCAGGAATAACCTTCCTGGTGCTGATCGGTTGCTGGGGCTCTGGTAATTTGCAGAAATTGACTAGGCAAGACCTATATCTTTCTCAGCCTGGGAAGATAAAGTCAAAATCTCCTGTCGTTCAGATCCAAACAGCCAGTAATAATAATAAATGGGGGCTATTGGAGGTTTAGGTGTGGGAGGTGGGAAGCTAGAGCAAGTTTTGAGTGAAGAAATGCCACAGAGGAGCCCTGGTGAGGGTCTGGGGCTGCCCTCCTTTGGTATTTATATATTTTTTACATTTCTGGGTCTTGATGTCATTTTCTTGAGCCCTTCCAAACCCAGGACCCAGCACCACAGATTTGTCTCCACTTCCCCATCATTCTAAGGTTCTTTTTGTGGATACCCTCTCCCCTGGGCTTGCTCACCAGCTCCTCTCCAGCCCTGGTGCCCTGCCTCTCTGAAGTCAGGGACAGCCCCACACGGACTTTCACATGAGTTACTGACTCTCCCTTCTTGTTCAGGGCCTCCCTTGTGGCCAGTGCACCCTTCGCAAGGACACCGGAGGTGGAAATTAAGGCGAGAGAGAAAGAACTGAAAAAGGTAGGCAACTACATTCAAGGCACTTTTGCATTTGGAAATGCATTTAATTCACTGAAACTCTATAAAGCGAGTAGGGTGTAATACTTATTTTTACTTTATTAATGAGGCTCAGAGAGCTGGTAATAAACCCAGGTCACTTTTACTTTAATCACAAAATTTTTGAAATTATAGAAAAAATATTATTTAGCTGTATTAAAAGAAATGGTTACAATCTATTGTTTTACTAGTTATAATCAGCTTAAAAGAATTATTTGCATTTTCTTTCACTTACTATTACTGTAAATGATAATGACAACAACAAAATAACTACCATTTATGAAACACATGTTCATAGTAGGCACTATGCTAAATATTTTACCTATTTTGTCTCATTTAAGCATCACAGCAAACCAATATAGTAGATGTTAATAGCCCCGTTTTCCAGGTGAGACCAAAAGGAATTTACCTGGTCCATCACTTAGCATTCTCACATAATTATTTTCCTAAGTTCCCACATAATGTTCGTGATTGTTGTTTTTAATTGCTACATGCTAATAATGTTTCCTAATCCACTTAATTCCTTTTTCCCTTGTTAGGTATGATGATTAAAAGAGCTGAGGGGGGGGGCATTACTCATTCATTTGTTGAACAAATATTTAATTAGCACCTCCTGTGTTGTCGAGTGTTGTGTTGGGTACAGTGTTGAGTAAGACGAAAACATTTGCCTTCACAGAGCAGCTCACAGTCTCATAGATGTAGCCAGCAAGAGGGATTACCAATGGTCCCCCACTCACAATGGTTCCACTTACGATTTTTTGACTTTATGATGGTGCAAAGAGATATGCATTCAGTAGAAACCATACTTCGAATTTTGAATTTTGATGTTTTCCCGGGCTGGCGACATGCGGTAGGATGCTCTCTTGTGATGCTGGGCAGCGGCAGCGAGCCGCAGCTCCCAGTCAGCCACGCGATCACGAGGGTAAAAAACCAAAACACTTGCAACCATTCTGTACCCATACAACCATTCTGTTTTTTTACTTTCAGTACAGTATTCAATAAATTACAAGATATATTCAACACTTTATTATAAAATAGGCTTTGTGTTAGATGATTTTGCCCAAATGTAGGCTAATGTAAGTGCTGTGAGCACATCTAAGGTAGGCTAAGCTAAGCTATGTTGTTCGGTAGATTAGATGTATTAAATGCATTTTCGACTAATGATATTTGCAACTTAAGATGGGTTTATTGGGACGTAACCCCATCCTAAGTGAGGAAGATCTACACCAAGCAGGGTGCTGATGGGGGAAGTTCTGGATGCTGTGGGAACACAGAGCAGGGAGCCTAACCCATCCTGGCAATGTCAGAAGAACAGCTGCCAATTAAGGCCGAGGACAGTCACTCCAGAAAGACTAGAATGAGTTGAATGGCCACCAAGTTACCATCTGCAAAACCAATAATGGCCACCAAACGTGAGCCACCCATGGCCCTTTGATGGAACATGGGAATTCAGGGGTCCCATGGGTTCAGATACTTTAGGATTTGGAGCCCCAGACTATTTTCATTCCGTGATAACTTTATCAAAGGCTTGTTTGCCATTCCCTAGGCCAAAGGGACCTAAAACAGCAATGTTCATGCTCTGTTCAACATTCATGCTTCTATTGTCCTGGTGGTAGTGATATTGATGATGACAATGATGGCGCTGCTGGTGCTGGTTTTGAGAGCTTTCATTAACAGAATCTCCATGCTCATTTTATAAATACTATTTCACTAATCTTCACAACACCCCTATAAGGTGGTATTGTTATCTTCATTTCTTTAGGCCAGAAACTAAACCAGAGAGGTTAGATAACTTGCTCAAACTCAGCCTGCTAATAAACAGAAGGAGCCAATTCTCTAACCAGAAGAGTTATACCATTTAGACTGTTAGGAGCAGTGAGAGTGTGCTGGTTTTACCCTAAAGATGCTAGTGGTGTGTTACCATGTTTAATTTATACATACCCTGCCCCTTTTAATAAAGGGCTTGAGGTAGCTTGCAATAAAAGCACTACAATATGGCTTAAAAATAGGTACTATTGAGTGGGAATTAAAGCCAATATGCTAACAATAAAAGTATTCCAATTTGGTTTAAAAATAGGTAATATTGAATGAGAGTTAAAACCAATGTAAAGTAGTTGCTGTGCTTGCTTAGATAGGGCTCTGAGCTTCCTGGCAGCCACGGTAAAAACAGAGGTATTATAAGTCGTAAAGCTATTATTGTGGAGATACAGTGCGTGTTCTTCCTGGCACTAATTTAGAAATTCTATATACCTTCTATAAAAACCAAAGGCAGGTGTTAGGTTAGGTTTCCCCAAAAGCAGACTCTAAGTCTGAGATTTGTGTGCAGGAGGTTTACTGGGGAGTACCAGGAACAACATCTCTAAGGAGGGAGTGAAGCAGGATTGTGCAGGGGGAAGTTGCACTGCAATGCAGTTGCCACAGAGGCCTCATCCTTCTGACTCTATAGGAAGCTCTGGAGCTTGGATGGCCTTTCAGAGATGTCTCATCCTAAGTCAAAGGGGCCAGGACTTTATTCTCATGCATCAACTATTTATTGGATGTGGACTTCCCCAAGTGGGGACACTCCCTTCAGTTTAGGGCAATTCTCAGAAAGCGACTCAGTTGTGAGCCATCAGACACCAACACCTGTGACACCTCAGGGAATGCACGTGTTTGTCCTGAAAGGGAGGCCTGGGTGGTGTACCACAGCAACCATTACAGTCCACCCCTTGTGTCTCTCAGTTCCACTTGCTTTGTATAGTAAACTTATCCCATCTTGGAACAGCTCCTTTAGGATTCTTGTAGTTTCTTTTGGGGAAAAGCTTACAAGAGAAAGGTTAGTGAGACAAACTACAGACCCCACTGCTAGAATTGGTCTTAAAGCTGCAACTGACACTCATCATCTATGGCAGGCAGAACGATGGTCCCACAAAGATGATTTGCCTACAAGTGATTGTTCTCTTTGAAGGATGGTGCTCTATCAAGGGCTCTGCTTTTGTCTCTGTTATTGGCACATTGGGTATTCAGCAGTGCAGTGGCTAGATCAGCCTTGATGATTGCGAGCCTGTGCTGTTGGGTTCATAAATGACTTCTGTCCCTGGTACTGTGGATACTTCATTGACACACTCATTGTGACAGTACCGGAGTGGCTGATGACAGAGGCTGACTGATATCAACTAGCCAAGTCATGCTAGTTGGCTTTCAGTGCCTCTTCCATGGTGAGTGCTTTCTGGTGAGTGCTTACATGTGACACAATGATCTTCTCACTTCATACCCACTTCCATAGGTCCATCCGTATGTCTCTATCCTAGACTTCCTTGTGCCTGATATTCCAATCTTACTCTTTCTAGGACCCTGACAAATCAGCTAAGTCACTCACCATTGCCCATGAGTCAATGCATATTCTTATCTTGGGCTACTTCTGTTTCCACACAAAGTGGATGACCACGTATACCACGCGAAGCTCTTCCCATTGGGAGGATTTCCTCTCACCACTCTTTTTCAGCACTACATCTGAGTGGAGGCTGCATGCAGCAGCAGTTCATTTTGGCTCCGTGTACCAAATGACCCATCTATGAGGCCTTTTACTCTTCTGTCAACTGGTCATAAAGGATCTTCCCATGTGACCATAGATATGAGAGCTGAGGGAGAGGCGCTGGTGCAACAGTGATGGATGACAAGGGGTCTCAGTCACCTGCTAGTGCAACTTACTTGTGTCCTCTGGTCTTATTTGTGCCCAAACCTGATATACTACTTCCATCTTGCAATGGATTGCTGCCAGACCTACCTGAGCTTATGACTTAGTGGGTCTAAGATAATCCAGTTCAGATGTGCAGATGTGGTAGGGATCATTTCTAAAATGGCCCCCAAAATGTCCTATCCTAACCCCTAGAACTTGTGAATATGATAACATATCCCTCCTGTGATTCTCTTATGTTATTTGATCTTAAGATAAGAAGATTATCCAGGTGGGCCTGATCCAATCACATGAGCCTTTCAAAGTGGAGACCTTTTTCTGCCTGGTAGCAAAAGAGAAAGTCAGAGAAATTTGAAGCATGAGGGAAATTTGATGCACTGTTCCTTGCTTGAGGATGATGGGGGCCACATGAGAAGGAATGCAGTGGCTTGGTTGACAGCCAACAAGAAAACGGGGACTTCAGACCTGTATCCATAACAACTGAATTTGGCCAACAATCTAAATGACGTTAGAAGCAGATTCCTACCTAGAGCCTTCAGATAAGAGCTCAGCCTGGCCAACACCTTGGTTTTGGCCTTGTAATACCCTAAGTGGAAAACTCATCTGAGCCTACGGACTTCTGACCTATGTGACTGTGAGCTAATAAATTTGTCTTCCTTTAAGCTGTTACATGTGTGTTACACATCACAGAAATATAAAATAGCATCTCTGGCCACACAGTCACTTGATAGTCCATGGTCAGCAAGGTCAGAGGTTCTGTCTCTACCAGGGCCTAGCTATTTTTCATCTGGTGTAAAATTCCTTGCTGTACGTGTCATGGCTTGCTCCAGAACTCAGCTGTGTATCTTGTGATTCTCCGACTGGGGTTTGTAAAAAGTTCTACATAGCATCCTGTCCTTCCATAAACCCCTCTAGCACTATAGGGTCCTCTGCATCATGTGGCCCAAGCAGCAGAGTGACTTGCATCACAGCCTGGACCTACTGCAGAATCCTTTCCTAGTCAGCGCCTCGTTCAAAGCTGGCAGTCTATGTATCACTTGATAGATGGGTCAGAGGAGTGTCCCAAGTGTGTGACTTTGGGTTCCTCCAGAACCCAAAGAGGGCAAGCAAGTGTTGGGTTTCCTTTTTGGTGGTAGATGATACAAGATGCAATAATTTGTCTTTTATGCTGGAGGGGAGGTTCTGGCAGGCCCCCGACCATTGGATCCTTATCAACTCTCTAATGTGGCAGGCCCCTGAATATTTACAAGGTTTAATCTCTCACCATCTGGAATACAAGACCTCCAACATATTTCTTGCTCACCTAGTATTTTAACATCATGTCGTCAAAATAGAGGACTACTGTGATATTGTGCAGGATGCCCAGCTTCCTCAGGTCCGTTTGCACTGTTTTATAACAGATAATGGGAGAGTTAACACAGGTCTGAGCCAAGACCCTGGTTATATACTGCTCACTGTCCCATGTGAATGAAAACTACTTTTAATAGTCCAATAGGCTCTCATGGGCTTAGCCCATCATGCCGAAAGGGGAATTATTAAAGCAGAAATTAATGATGTAAAAAAAGTAGAAATACAGCAGAAATAGTAAACATATCCAAATGCTGGTTCTTTGAAAAATCAACAAAATACGTATGAAGAAAAAGGAGGAAGGCACAAATACACAAAATAAATAACAGGAACAAAATAACCATTGGAAAAGAGAAAATTTTAAAACTAAGACGATTTTTCACAACTCTTTGTGAATACACTGGAAGACATAGATGAAATCCATAATTTGCTAGAAAATACAGTTTACCAAAATTGCCCATTGTCAAGATAGAAAAGCTAAGCAAAACAATTCCCATAAAACACTCTCTTCTTAAATACACTTTCTTATTTTTCTACTTTGTTTTGTTGTTAATCATAGCAGGAGATGAAAACTAGTCTTTGAATTGCTTTTTTCATCAGATGTAATGAAAGCCAAAGTATTCAGATTTCTTAAAATAGCCCTAAATGTACTTTTGAACTTCTTACTGGGGCAATGTTTGATACTCTAGTATATAGGCTGTATTTATGTAATGTTTAGAGTGACATATTTATAAATAATCTGTTAAAACAGGAAAAAAAAAACAACCCAGCTGTTCTCAATTTTTTGTGTATCGTGACACTTTCACACTCTTAAAATTTTTTGAAGATGCCCAAAGAGCTTTTGTTTATGTGGGTTATATTTATTGACATTTACCATATTAGACATTAAAAGTGATAACATTAAAATAATATTTATTTATTTAAAAAAACAAATAAGGGGCCGGCCTGGTGGCGTAGTGGTTAAGTTCGCGCTCTCCACTTCGGCGGCCCGGGGTTTGCCGGTTCGGATCCCAGTTGCCGTGTAAGCACTGCTTATCAAGCCATGCTGTGGCGGCATCCCATATAAAGTAGAGGAAGGTGGGCACAGATGCTAGCTCAGGGCCAATCTTCCTCAGCAAAAAAGAGGATGATTGGCAACAGATGTTAGCTCAGGGCTAATCTTCCTCAAAAAACCCCAGAAAACAAAAAACAAATAAGCCCATTGTATGTTAACACAGATAACACCATTTTATGAAAAATAACTATATTTAAAAAAAAAAAATTTAGTGAGAAGAATGGTCTTGTTTTACATTTTGCAAATCTCTTTAATGTTTGCCTTAATAGAAGACTGTTAGATCCTCATGTCTGCTTCTGCATTCAGTCTCTTGCTATATGTTGTTTGGTTTGGAGAATATAAAGAAAATTTAACTTCATGCATATATTTAGTTATAAAGGAGGACTTTGCAGTCACCCTGAAAGGATTATAGAGACCCCTGGAGGTCCTCAGACCACTTATTTGAGAACCAATTCTATAGAAGAAACTGAAAAAGCTGTCAAATATCTTTCTCACACATACACACACGCATTAGGATCACATGATTTTACAGGGGAATTCTTCCAATCCTTTAGAGACCAGATAATCCTAGTGTTAGAGCACAGAAAAAGAAAAAAAAAAAACTCTTTTTATGAAGTAAGTATAATAGTGATACCTAAATGCAAAAGCACAAAAAAGGAAAATGTATAGACAATTCTTACTTATAAATATTTATACAAAAATTTCAAATAAAGTATTAGCCAATAGATTCTAAGAGGACATTAAAAACAATACAACATGATCAAGTGGGATTTATTTCAGGAACACAAGGATGGTTTGATATTATTCATTAATATAATTCACCACAATAGTAAATTTATGAGAAAAGTTATATGAGTATATCTATAGATACTGCAAACCTTTTGACAAAAGTAACTACCCATTCATGATCAAAATGTTAAATAAAAACAGGAATTGATGAATTCATTTTAATAGAATAAATGTGTGTGTGTGTGTGTGTGTGTGTGTGTGTATTAAGACTACTTACTTCATTCCTAAAGTCAGCATCTTACTTAGTGGATAAAAACATGAGGTGAGGAACAAGGAAAGGATGCCCATCCACCATTATTTAATATAATATGAGCGATATTAACCAATGCAGCTGGACAAGAGAAAACTATTAGAGGCATAAGAATTGAAAATGAAACATAAAACTATCTTACAGAAAGAACTGTTCAGTGGTTACCAGGGTCAAGGAAGGTGGGGGGTGAGCACAAGGGGCGAAGGGATGCATTTATATGGTGACTGACAAACAATAATGTACAAAAAAAAGTCACAATAAAGAAAAAAATCTTAAAAAATGGAAAAAGAAAACTATCTCTATTTGTAGATGATATGATAGTATAGTTGGAAAACTCAAAAGTTTTAATGATGAAACTAACACAAACAAAATAATTTTGTAAGATATACATACACACATGCAATTTTATATAGATAAATAATATATAAATATGCAAATATGTTTAATTTATATAAACAATAACCAGTTAGAGGAGGTAATGAAAGAGAAACCCCTATTTATTACAGAAACAAAAAAGCATAAAATATTTAGGAATAAAATAGTAAGAAATATGTGAACTATGCAGAAACTCTAACATAATCTGTTAGGGACTTGTTTATAATTGTGGCACTAGGCATCTGGAAAATGAGTTACATAGCTGTACATAAGAAAACATACTATATAAGAGGCAAGCTTTGCTCTGGAAGTAGCCACCCACGTAAGTAAGTTGGAATCTCTAGGGTGTTACGAGGTCCCAGGAGGGCGATGTCTGGTCCCAGGAGAGGTGCTCTGGGTACACCTTCTGGCTTGGCTGGCTGTCCATCTGGCTCCGGGCCTCTTGTCCCTCTGGGCTGTGAGACTGGCAGCTGGCGTCAGTGTGATGACTTGCTTGGCTCTGTCCTCTCTTCTAGTGTCACTTTTTCTGTAATAAAACTTTGCTTTGATCTGCTGGAGTGTCAAGTGTTTTATTTGCTACCACTAAAATCGTCAGAACCTCTCTGAGGATAACTTTAAAATACTCCCAAAAGGCAGAAAAGTAGACTTGGACAAAGCAAAAATCACCTCTTGTTCTTTGACGGGACAACTCAGCATGATAAATTCTCCTCAAGTTAATATATAACTTTAACATCGTTCTAATAAAAATACCACACTTTTTTCTAGAGGAGTTGATTCTGGAACTCATATAGAAAAATAAACATGCAAGAGCAATAAAAACCCCCAAAAAGAAGAGCTGTGAGAAGACACTAGACTTGTCAAATAATAAATGATATTATAAAGGATCTATAAGTAAAACTGGTAAATTAATAGACAGACTATTAGAATAAAATAGCAAGTCCAGAAATAGACCTAAGTGCATATGGAAATTTAGCATATGATAAAGATAGCATCTCGAATCACCGAGGAAAACTGGTTCTTTTAATAAGTGATGTTGAGGCAGCTGGATGGCCATTTGGAGAAAGAAAACATGGGATTCATGCCTCACACCATACACCAGAATAAACTCCAAATGGATCAGAGGTCTAAGTGTAAAAAATGAAATCATATAGGTACTAGGAGAAAACAGGAGAGTTAAAAAAATAATCTCAACGTGGGAGAACTTTTTAAACTCTGACTCAAAATCCAGATGCAACAAAAGAAAAGACTGATTAATTTCTCTACGTAAAAATAAAGCAACATTAGCATGGCAAAAATATAGCAAGCAAGATCAAGAAACAAATAATGAACTAGGTGGAAATATTTGCCACCTACATCAGAGATAAAGATCTAATTTCCCTAATATATATAATATAGGATAATATGTAAAATATATAATATTTATTTTATATATATATATATAATATAATAATACAAGAAGACTTAAAATTGAGAGGGGGAAAATAAAATCAAAAACCCAATATAAGAATGGGCGAAAGTTCATTAAAAAAGATATACAATGGTTCTTAAATAACTTTTGTGAAAGAAAGAAGGGGAAATAAGACTATGTGTATATTACACATACACACAAACACACGAAAGAGAAAGGAGCGGGGTGGGAGAGGGAGAGAGAGAAGAAGGAAGAGAAGAGAGAGAGAGGAGAAAAGAGAGGAGAGAAAAGAGAGAGAGAGGAGAAAACAGGCAAGGATCATCAGTGGAGGCTAAAACCATTGGGTGAATGACTGTTGGTGAATAGGACACTTACATAGTCTCAGAGTATCAGTCCAAAGATGATTTCTAACTACAAAAGGAAAGAGACGAGATCTGCTTTAACCAAGTGAGACAGCTCAGCATCGCCAACAGTAGTGGAACAAGCCGGAGCAATGGGCCTCCTCACGTGAGGAACAGAAAATACACATCACTTATGTAGTCTTCTTGCTAAAGAATTTTAACCTGAATCTAGTAATGGGAAAATGATAAGACAAATCCAGAATATAGAATATGAATTATACAAGTCAATTCACCTGGACTCTTCAAAAATGTCAATGTTATAAACAACAACAAAAAAAAGTGTGGAAACTATTTTAGGATAAAGCAGACTAAAGAGAATAACCAACAAATACAATGCAAAATTTGTTTAGATTTAAACAAAAAAGCAAATATAAAGGACATTATTTAGACAATTGGGGAAATTTGCATATGAACAAAAAATTATACGTTATTGTATCAATGTTAAATTTATTGGATGTCAATGGTGTTGTGGTTATGAGGGAGGATATCTTTGTTCTTTGGGAATATTTGGTATTTAGAGGTGAACTGTCACAGTGTCTACCACTTATTTTCACTAGTTCAGCAACAACAAAAAAAATTAGGTAGTTAACCCATGAAGGTTAATATGAAACACACATTTAAAAACCTGTTGCTTTAGTAATGATCTTCATGACACATCCTTAAAATCCTAAATCCTCCTTTTTTTTTTTTTTTTTGCTGAGGAAGATTCACCCTCAGCTAACATCTGTGCCAATCTTCCTCTATTTTGTATATGGGTCGCCACCACAGCATGGCTGACAAGTGGTGTACGTCCGCGCCCGGGATCTGAACCTGGGCCGCTGAAGCAGAGTGCGCTGAACTTAACAACTATGCCTTGGGGCCAGACCCCAAATCCTAAATCTTAATTGTTCGTGGTGGGGAGGTGTCTTGACATGAGTACAGCCATGTTTGGCCGCTCCATTGACCTACAGCCACCAGCACACAAAGAAATACAAAGCTGCTTTCTGTGTGGTGGGAACTGGCCTTTTCCCGGGAACTGGCCTTTCTCCCACGGAGGGAGTTGCAAGTTGTAACAGTTCAAGGCTCTTGGAGCGTCGTAGCACAGGATGGACTGGCCATCTGTGCCGGGCTAAGACGATAACCAAAAAAAACAATGCACGTACACAACTACTGGGCTGGGACGTTAGCCAAGGGGCTCAGTGCACGTACGCCACTGATAACCATTTGTGCAGGGAAACACTGGATGCTTGCTCTGTAAACTCTGTAACTGCTTATATAAACTGCTGGAGACTGAGACCTGGTGAGAGTTCCACCTGTGGAAGGGACACCTTGCCCAGGATGTGTGATCCTTGCCCAGCCGCTTCCATTGGCAGGGCTCTCCCGGCGGTGGGGCGTGGATATTGTGAGTAACTAATTTGATGTGAGTAATTGATTTACTGTGAAGTAACTGATTTGATGTGTTCTCTTTTCGGTCAACCTGGTGTTTCTCTTTCCGGTTGATTTGTGTCATTTCCCTTCAGTCGATCTGGTGTTTCCCTTTCCGATCGATCTGATGTTTTTCCCTCTTATTATATGACGTATTCGGATCTGCTGCTATCTCAGCCGATGTGGATGTTTTCCCTTTCCAGTCGAGCTGGTGTTTTTTCCCTCTTATTATTTGACCTATTCGGATTTGTTTGCGGACTATCGCCTTTACTATCCTCTATATAATAAAATATACTTTCAGTCCATTTGTTTGGAGTGGAAAGTGTCTTTTACATCTCCGATCGAATCCCCAAACCTCTCATAACAGGAGGTTGTAGGGACACTCACTTATCCTAAAATTACCCTTGATGAAATAGTTCTTCAGGCAACGAACACCCAGCAATGGAGAGGTCATAACTTGTCCAAGATTATGAACAGAAAGAAAAGACTGGAACATGAGGAAAGAATGCCATCTTATTATCTATGCCTTAGACTATGTGAGATTTCTTTTTTCTTGTTCTTTCTTTTACTTTTTAAGGAGACTTTTCATTAAAATATAACATATATGCAGAAGAGACACAAATCGTACATGTATAGCTTATTGTGTTTCTACAAAGTGAAACCATCATCCAGATCAAGAAACAGAACAATCCAACAGCTCAGAAGCCTCTTTAGGGCTAAAATTAAAAACTCAGCTTGAGGATCACCCAGTGGATGCTTTGTTTCCCTGCTTACTTGGCATATCTATTTAATTTTTTTCAGCAAACATTTTTTGAATACTTTCTTCCGTGTCAGACACTCTGCAATGCGTGTTGCCTCATTGTGTCCTTCATTCTCAGCATGCATCTGCCATACCAGCGGCTGTTCGTATGTTAACATCTTTTTCAGTTATAGAATAGACGTTTCTCAGGCTTTCACGGTCCAGCATCCATTCATTCCTGGCATCCTTAGATTTTCCACTAGAGGAATCACAGACTCGCCAGTTTTCAGTATGCATGCTTCAGGTGGAGTTGATGTCACATCTGGCACCAGGGGTGAGCACGTGACTCTGGCTCAGCCAAGGAGATTATCACGTTTTCTGGCCATAGATTGATTCATAAATAGGTACATGACCCAGTCAGAGCCAAAGAAATGTAATAAGGATTTTGTTAGGACCGTTGGGAGAGGCATGCTCACTTTTCTACTAGACTTGAAGCTGGGGGGATGTAGACATGGAAATGCTGAGAGCTATTCTGCCACTTCTGAAGGGCCACCCCAGCTTCAGAATTTCTATGAGGTTGGCTGAGGTCTCCATTGACACTTTATCACAGCCCACCTTCTCTTTCTGCCCAATCCTGCTTCCTTCTCTTCCCTTCCACACATATTGATGCCTGGAGCAGCCCCTAATAAACCTGCTATACCCCATCTCTATCTCAGAGTCTGCTTCCCAGGGAACCTAACTTTGGCAGGCACGGTGCTAAGCACTTACATAAATTATTCACCCCACAGATGAATTCTGAAGACATACTATGTGCCAAACACACTGTGTTGTGACTCTCACCACAACCTATGAACCTCATTTTATAGGTGAAGAAACTGAGGCACACAGTAGTTAGGTAACTTACCCGAGGTCACATAGCTATTAAGCAAAAGAGTAAGGATTCGAACTCAGGTCCGTCTGATTCTAAAGCCCATGCCCCTAATGATACTGCTACAAACAAGCCAATGGCAGGACTAAAAACCACTCCAGAATTCCAGATCTTCACAGCTAACATTCTTGTGCTGAATCAAAGAAACAAATATGTATTCTACTGTGGGCAGATCTTGGTGTTTGATGATGAAAGGGCTACTAGGAAAGGCAAGCCCAGTCTCTGCAGCCCAGGCATTCCTGATACAGTCAGGAGAACAAGGTATGATGCTTGAAAAATTAAATCACAACAGAGTAAAAAGAGATCACATTATCAAATAAAAAATACACATGATTTACTGGGGAGTATATGATTAGCTGCCAAGTGGGATGTGCAGACCAGCAGTGCAATATGCTCTCCAAGAAGGGAGGCATTCCTGGGGTGGAAGTGGTCTCAATCAGGCAGGGCATGGAGGGAGAGGGGCACTAAACAGAGGGCGAACAGCAGACAAGAGGAGGTGCAGGGGGCACAAGTGCAGAAGGTGTTTTCCCAGGGAAAGGCTTAGACCAGCCTGGCCAGAGACTTCAGTGTGAAAGGAGCCAAGCCTGGAGGCTGGACCAGGGTGAGGCTGTGAAGGTTTTTGGATGTCAGAGTCCTTCCTTTTTGGATCATCAATCCTTGTCTCCCCGCTCCTCCTCTGCCTCCTATTCTCACTTGGTCCAAACCTCTTGCCTTCCTTGGTGGCCCTGGGATCGGAATTGAGCTCAAGCAGGGTGAAGCGCCCCTGCTGGCTGTGCGTTCCTTCATTTGGCTTTCTGGGCTCTCAGGTCACGGGAACAAAATCTCCCCAGCCCTGCCCTCTCCCCCAGGCCCATTCCTTCCCATATCACTCTCCTCGGGCTGCTGTAACAAAGTACCACAAACTAGGTGGCTTAAAACAACAGAAATTTATTTTCTCAAAGTTCTGAAAGCCAGAAGTCAGAAATCCAGGTGTCAGCAGGGCCATCTGAGACTCTGGGTAGAATCCTTCCTCTTCCTAGCTTCGGGTGGCGGTGGCCAATCTTTGGTGTTCCCAGATGTGCAGCTGCATCATGCCAATCTCCGCCTCCGTCATCACACGGCATTCTCCCTGTATAATCTAGGTCCACATGTCCCTCTTGTTGTAAGACACCAGTCATACGGGATTATGGTCCCCCCTAACAACCACATCTTAACTTGATTATATCTGCAAAAGCCCTATTTCCAAATAAGGTCACATTCACAGGTGCCATGGGGTTAGGACTTCAACGGATCTTTTGGGAGGACACAGTTCAGCCCATAACACTCCCTTAGACGTTTTAGACATGCTTATTTCCTCTTCCCTGGGGAGAGGGGAGGAGAGTGAAGCAGACATATGTTAAAAACCTTACCCTGCCCCAATCCTAACAGGCCTTCCCTGGGATTCTTTAAATCATCAGAAGGCAAATTCCTCTGGGAAACATTCCAAGCCCTCTGCAGGCAACCCCCCTGCAGTGCCTCCAAACACCAAACCAAACCACACCTTTCACCATCCCCCCTACATCTCTTGGGTGTCCTGATTTCACCCGATTCAAGTTTTCTGAGCTGCCTGGTGTAGTGTGACAGAGCAGGTCATCATTATAGCCACTGGGACTGAGAGGTGATTCTGGGCCAGACTGTGCTCGCAACCACAGGAAGAAAAGATTTGTTACCCCATCTCATGGATGAGGAAACTGAGGGCAGAGAGCTTACGAAGCAAGCCCAAGGTCACTGGGTTGGCAAGGGGCAGAACCAAGATCCAAACCCAGGTCTGTGAGTCTCTTACTCACAGCGTGTTCTTCTGACAATACCCCCTTTTCCCTGTCTATCTGCCAGATGGTTTTTACAATTATATCCTTTCACCCTGGGCTTTGACAGGTAGAAGGTGACCGACATCCTGACTCAGAGCTCCCCTCTCTCTTTCAAGAGAAGACTGTGTATTATGATTACTGAGTCTCCAATGGGAAGTCCAGTAATCCTAATACTAAAAACAGCTAACAACGGCTTGCTGGGTCCTGATCACATGCCACCTGACACTGGCCTAAGTGCTGTACATTTTAAAGAAAATTTCAGCTTTACTGAGGTATAATTGACATATAAAATTGTAACATATTTAAAGCGCACATCATGGTGATTTGATATATATATACATTGTGAAAAGATTCCCTCCATCTAGTTAATTAACACATCCATCACCTCACATATTTATCTTTTTTTTTTGATGAGAACATTTAACTTCTACTGTCTTAGCAAATTTCGATTATACAATACAGCATTAGCAACTATAGTCACCATGTTTTACATTAGCTCCCCAGACCTATTCATCCTATAGCTGAACGTTTGTACCATTTACCAGCCTGCAAAGTGTTTCACATTTAATCCTCACAATAACCTTACTATGTGGGCACTATTGTTCCCATTTTTCAGATGGGAACACTGAGGCTCAGAGAGGTAAAGTAACTTGCCTCAAGTCATGCAGCTAACAGATCACGGGCTGGGTTTCTAATGCAACTATTCTCTATGCTGAGAGGGGGCAAGGCAGGGTCTCCTGCATGGGGTGGCCCTGGGATGACCAAAGGTCTCACTTCAGGGAGTGGCACCAGTCTGCCCGCTCCAGGCCAGCTGCATGCCACTCAGTGAGGTCAGCACATCACAGGCTATCACTGTTCCCGGCGTCACGCTGGCATGCAGAGGCTCCGGTGTTGCCTTCCATAATGGTCACCTGACCCCTGAGCTGGTGGGCAAGCAGCCTGAAATGTTTATTCCCTGACGACCAACTGACCTAACAGACAGACAGCCTGGGTGATAAGAGAAGACCGAGGAGGTGAGTGGGGGGAGAGGCTGGATAAAGGAATCCCTTGCTTCTGAGAAGTGCTGTTTTGCTTGGCTGGGGCCCAGAGTCACACTACCGGCCTCTGAATGACAGTGACATTCCCCAGGGATTAAGCAGTGTAGAAGCGGGTCTCCACAGGGGGTGCAGAGCCCTATGGAACTCCAATCATGCAATAGCCACCAGCTAACATTTCTCCCACATTCACTTCATACCTTCATCACTTCCCATCCCCCCCCCAAAAAAATTCAGCTACAACTTGTTTTATAACATCTCTTCTCGTACCCTGTGGCTTTGGTTTCTCTTGGAAAGAGCAAAGGAGATAAAGTCATTTTCTGGATCCTTCAAAGCACAGCTCAAAATTCTTCTTTTCCGGGTAACTCTGCTGTACCTCTGAGCTCCCTGGGATTCTGAACTCAATCCACAGTTGTTGGTTTGTTGCCAGGTACTGAACAAACGGTGGAAGGACAGAGCTCAAGCCACCTGGGCTTGGGGCAGTGAAACTTTGAAGGGAGGCGAAGATGCTGGCGTCACTCCTGGTTTGGGATGCCTGCTTTTCTGTTCAGGGGCCTTGGATACACTTAGTGGCCCAGAAGCCAGATTTTCGACTCCCAGCCAACTGTTACTTTGAATATAATACAACACCGGTGTGGCTCATTAGAGGACGAGGGGCCTGGCTGATACATCCAGGGCCGGAGAGGTAGAGCCTTCCCGGAAGCCAATGAGGACATTCTGTGAGTTGTTAGGCAGAAAAGAGCCTCATGGGTCGTGTCCTCACTTTTCCTCAGCTAAAGTTCCCTGTCTCCTTCAAACTCCAATGTGCATCCAGTTCCATGAGTAACCATATTATTTTTAAACAGCATCCTTCAGCCACTGCCTCTCCTGGGCTTTCAGAGAGGCAATTCTTTGTGAAGCCAGCATTTCATGATTGTTTAAAAATGGCTGCAGGGATTTCACGACTTTAAGTAAAAGATTATGCTATATATCTGAGAGAGGGGCAAGCATATGGATAAAGTTCATCTCGGGGGAGGGAAAAGAGAAGCTGGGTCCTGTGGAGTGACGGGAAACCAAACGGTGAGATACTGGAGATAGCAGAGAGGGTCAAACCAGCCAAGATTTGAGACTAGAGAGGCGTCCAATCTCAAAAGCGCCATTACATCAAGAAACACCATGCCACCATGCAGAGTAGTTAAAAGCTCGACCCTAGGAGTAATAGAGACTGGGGTTAGCTCTGCAGCTCCTCCACTTAGCATCTGGCCAGGTGGCTGAACTTCTTTGAGCCTTAGTTTTCTTATCTGTAAAATGGGCATAAAAACAACCACCTAATAAGGTGGTTGTAAGGATTAAATGAGAAATATTATGTGCTCAAGACAGCCTGGCATACTGTAATACTCAAGAAATGGTAACTGTTATTATTAACACCCAGATAACAGTTAATATGTTATGGCTAACTTTGATAGACTGCTTAATATCTACCCATAGTTGTCAAACTGGTAGATTGTAACTGTATCAACATGACTGCTGGCAACTTAATGAGTTAATTATTCAACTGTCGCTGTTGGAGCTGGTAGGATAGCAAAAGCCTGCTCTGGACAGTACATTGTCCAGCCTG
Organism: Diceros bicornis minor; assembly: GCF_020826845.1. NCBI lineage: Eukaryota > Metazoa > Chordata > Mammalia > Perissodactyla > Rhinocerotidae > Diceros > Diceros bicornis. The sequence goes on from NC_080745.1 coordinate 74,412,797, forward strand.
CTTTGCCTTCATTCCTCCAGATGAATTTTTGCTTTAAAAATAAACATCCTATTAATGTGCTAAGTGTTGTTAAGAGTTACTAGTTGAAGAAACAAATAATCGTTTTGTTGTTAGTTAATAAAAAATAACACATGTCCATAGTAAAAAATTTTCAAACAATACATATACTTCGATAAAATTTTATTTCAAGTATTCAAACAATATGAAAGGTCATAAAAGAAAAAGGTTCCTGCCCCATCCCAATTTCCCAAGGTAACTAGTCTTAACAATTAATTATTTGTATAACTTTCCAGAAATGTTTTATGCTCTTTGATTTTACACAAATTTAATCATACTGCAATGCTGTTGAGGAACTTACATTTTTTCCTTGGAGGCAAATGCAGACGTTTCTCCGTCTTGGAATCTCTCCCTAGCACTACATGCAGCTCTACCTCCTCCTTTTTAAGCGCTACATTATATTCCCTTGTAGGTAGGGGCCATCTTTTATGTAACCAGTCCCCCACTGCTTGGCACTTTGGTTGTTTTTAGTTTTTGCTATTACGGACAATGCCACGATAAACTCCCTTGTACGTGGAACTTTGGTTGTTACTACAAATAAACCCATAGGATAAACTCCTAGAAGGGTAACTGCTGAGTCAGTTTCCTTTGTTGTGATTTTAACAGCGCCAGCTCACTTCCAAAGAGGTTGCAGCAACCGACACTTTCACCCACAGTGTAGGAGAATGGCTGTGTCCTGCAGTCTCACCAGCTCTGGGTATTATCAAACTTTACTAAGTAAACTGTTATTTAAAAAACAACATTAATAATACACATATGTGGAAGGGCAGTACATATGAAATGATCTCATCTGCAGAGAGGAATGCTCACAATCACCCCGAGAGGTGGGCTAGCTCCCCTTTGAACAGAGGGCAGGGAGTGCAGGGAGTCTGACCAAGGTCTGGACCTCGGCTCCATTTTTATTATCCTGTGACCTTGGGCAGGTTCACCAAGCTTCTCTGTCTGCAAACTGGTGATGTTAAATGAAATAAGGCATGAGAAAGCTCCTAGAACCAGTGCCTGGAACCCAGTAAACATTTATTAATATTACAAAGCAAGCCAAAGTGCCCGAGTCCCTGGCAAGTTTGAGAATGACCTCAGTACTAACAAAGACCTGGGTTCTATTTCCCACTTGTTCCTACTACTTCCTGCCAGGTTGCTTAATTTCTTTGAATTTTCATTTTTGTAAGATGTCAATTTGGATCGCTCCTATTAATTTACTGATCTAGATAGATATGAGTGGCAGAGTTGAGTCACAATGCAAGTAGCATTTTACATTCACTGCATGACACAGGCAGCATCACAGCAAAAGAAGACAGGTGGGAATCTCAGCTCTATGTCTGTCCCTGAGGCAATGAAGAGAGGTTTGGGGCCAGATGGACCTCACTGCAGTCCTGCTTCTGCCCCTTAAAAGCCAGGTGAGCTGGGGCAAGTTCCCATAGCCATCTGAGCCTCGGTTTCCTCTATTCTAAAACATGGATAACAGTGGCTAACTCATGGGATTATTGTGAGTACGAAGTTAGCAGCTGACTCCTGTTAAATGTTCAATGTATTCATAGACAGAAAAAGCCCCACTGCCTGATAGTAGTTTACTGGTAGGTCAGGAGGGACAGGATGGTTCTGCAGAGTGGAACAAAGAGAGATGTTATCAGCCCTCCCCGCCGAGTCACGCTCCCCATTTGTCAAGTCAGGTGACTCACACAGCAGTAACTGCGAAGTGCATCCTGGTGTGGTGGGGGTGGTGAGAGCACAGGGCAGACAGAGCAAAACTGCTACTTTCTTGCATGGCTGCAACCCATGCCACAGATCTTTCTCATTCTTCCTGGAAAGAAGCGAGAAAACATAAGTTAAAAAATAGTTTGGGCCCAGCCTCATTGCCTAGTGGTTAAGTTCAGCATGGTCCGCTTCGGTGGCCCAGGTTCGGCTCCCAGGTGAGGACCTACACCACTCGTCAGCGACCACGCTGTGGTGGCGACCCACATACAAAATAGAGGAAGATTGGCACAGATGTTAGCTCAGGGTGAATCTTTCACAGGAAAAAAAAAAGTTGTCATTGGACCTGCTTAATACACTTAAAGTTTGACTTGCAAAATGGAAATGCTTGTTGGATATGATCCTGGACACCATTTTGTGGGGATTTGAGGTAGGACAGGAACTAGATTTAGGGTTATGCTGCAGTGTTCCCCTCTCCCTTCACGTCCACTTCAATTCAAATTTCAGTTAGTACCCAGCACATAAATTGCAAATATTAAGCTATAATCATGGGAATGGGATTTTTGAAAAACACTTTATGAATTACTAATTTTTTCAAATTTTTTTTATTTTGAAAATTTCAAACTTACAGAAAGGATGCAAGGCAAGTGCAATGAATATCTAGGTTTACCGACTGTTATTATTTTGTCACATATGTTAATACATTATTTTTGAGATGCAGAGACTGCATTCATAAAATATAGTCTTTCTTCTCTGCCAGTAAAAAAGTTATGGGGATGGACTTAGTTATATCAATATTGCGACTGCCAGGCACTCAGTTTCCTGTAGTTTGAGATCCGTTGTTGTATTTGGCTACAAGGTTGGAATATAAGGAATCACATTTATAATAACTGCCAAATTGAATACCTCCTGCACCAAATATGGAGATACATTCTCTAATCCTAACAGCGACTGTGCAAGCTAGGGTCTCATCACTGCCAATTTACATATTTGGTAACTGACAGAGAAGTTGAGTTGCCCCGCTGGTAAAAATAGGTCTATCTTTTTGACTACAAAGCCCTTTTCACAAAGGTTTTGGAGGATTCTCAGAGGGACATTTTTTTTAATTGTGAAATTTTTGTTGTACATTATTGTTTATCAGTCACCATATAAGTGCATCCCTCCACCCTTTGTGCCCACCCCCCAACCCCCAGCCCCTGGTAACCACCAAACAGTTCTGTCAGTGTGTTGGTTCATCTTCCACATGTAAGTGAAATCATGCACTGTTTGTCTTTCTCTTTCTGGCTTATTTCACCTAACATAATACCCTTCGGGTCCATCCACATTGTTGCAAATGGGACGATTTTCTCTTTTTTATGGCTGAGTAGTATTCCATGGTGTATATATATACCACATCTTCTTTATCCAATCATCAGTTGAGGGACACTTGGGTTGCTTCCAGGTCTTGGCTATAGTGAATAATGCTGCGAGGAACATAGCGGTGCATAAGCCTCAGAGGGACATTTTAATGCAAGCATACGGAAAGTTTTAAAATTAGTTTCTGTTGTAATGTTGTAATGTTGTAATGTTGTAATGTTGTTGTAATGTTAACTTCAGGTAATTACTCTCCACCAAGGAGGTGGGGGGCTGTGGGAGGTGGGGTTTTATGGAAACCATAGTCAAGACTTGAGTGATAGAAACTAAAGATGATCAATTAACCACTCAGACAGCCTGAGAAGATTCTTTCTGAGATGGGCTCTTACTAGCCATGTAGGGTGGGACAAATCACCCCGATGACTCCTCATTTGTGAAATGGGGACAACATTCAATACCTCTTTACCTGTTTTTTTTGGTGAGACAATTTTGCGAATTCTGATGATCCTTATGGCTACAAGGAATTGATGTATCATTTTATCTGTAGGAAGAAGAGAGAGAGAAACGAAGGAAGGAAGAGAGAAAGTGGACAGGACATTTTATCTGTAGGAGAGGGAGGGAGGGGAAAAGATCTAGATAGGATGACAGAAATCAAGGAAGGCTTAGCTTCCTGGGGCTGGTGGGGAAGTTGACAGAAACTCACAATCTGGGGAAAGAAGAAAGCATCTTTCAGGGAATTCAACTAGTTGCCTGGTTCCAGAGAACCCATCTCCAGAATTTTCCTCCGCGTGGCTGCGAGAGGAGGACGGGTGGGTTTGAGACCCTCAGCAAACTTCTTTCCAGGCCGTGGGGCACCCTGGCGTGCGCTCTGGCTTCCAAAGCACCCAAGGGACGCTTTTCCTCGCTTCCCAGGTCTGTCGGTGTCAGGATTTAGAAAGTCCGTGCGCCCGAGGGACGGTAAGGATCTCCTGGGTAACCACTTTGCCCAGCTTCTAGATATTTCTGGGGCACCAGGTGCCTCCCCAGATCTCCACCCGCGAGCCAGGACATTACACCCGCGAGCCAGGACATTAAGTTGCACCTTGCAGGGTGGCTCCTCAGCGCAAGATGCCCGTGTCCACAGCTGTGAACCGATGTGTGCAGGTGAACCGGCGCACACCGGCTCCGGGGCAACGAACAGAGCTTCAGAAGCAGCGGTGGTGGCTGCGCGATGTTGGCGAACTCACTTCTTTTCGTCTTTTACCTTTCCACTGAGATTTCGCCAATAAATAACAAGAATAAAACGTATGCTTGGTTTTCTCTTTGCGCTTGCAGGATCGTGGCGGGGCTTTTAAAGAAGAGGGGGGAAAAATGAAGAGAAACCACGGCGGCCCCACCGGGTGCTTCTGGGGACCCCCGAAATCAGCAGCTGGAACTGCCAATTTGGAGAGCCCTCGGGCCTGGTCATCTAAGACCTGGGGTTACAAGTGCCACCGACCTGGGGGAGGGTCTGGGCTTTTCCCTCGGGGCGCCGGGCCCCTCAGCCGCAAGTGCCGCTGGCCAGGCTCCAGCCGCCAGGAGCGGCAAAGCCCGGCGCATTTCGCACTGGCGATGCGCGCGGACTCCCCGGGCGCGCTCCGTCCGCCCCGCTTGGCAGGAGCGCGCGAGGCCGCGCGCGCCGTCCCCAGGGACAGCCCTGAGGCCGCCGCGCTCCCGGGAGAGGCGAGAGCTGGGCAGCCGGCGGCGGGCTGGCGTGCGTCTCGCCACCTCACGCGGTTGCGCTGCGCTGCGCTGCGCTGCGGAGCGCCCGGCCTGGGACCCTGAGGGCGCACGGTGGCGGGTGCCACACGCTACGCTCCCTCCCGGCTCGCTGCGCCCGGGTTCGGCGGGCAGACGTCTCCGGACCTCGCCGGCGCCGAGCAGCCCCCGGCTGCCGAGCCGCTCCTGCCGGCCGGGAAACGCCCCCTGACCCCCACCCCCGCGGGGCCCGGCAGGGCCAGCGGGACCCGCGGGAGGAGGAGGAGCAGGCGGCGCCGCCGGGACTGCCTCCTCCCCGCCCCTCGCGTCTCCTCCCCGCGCCACCGGGAAGGACAAGGGGACTGGGCACAGGGACCCCGGCCAGTGAGCGCCCGTGCCCCGGGGCCGCCCTTCGCGCGCGCTCTCCTGCCGCGAGCCGGGGCCGGTCTCGCCTCACATGGTGCTGGCCGCAGCCATGAGCCAGGACGCGGACCCCAGCGGTCCCGAGCAACCGGACAGAGATGCCCGCAACGTGCCCGGTGCCCCGGCGCCTCCAGCGCCGCCGGGCCCGCGAGGGATGCAGCCGCCGCCGCCGCCGCCGCCGCCGCCCCAAGCCGGCCTACCCCAGATCATCCAAAAGTAAGAGGAGGGAGAGGGGAGCGGGGAGCGGGTGTGCACTTGGGGAACACGCCCCGGGCGCCCCCTTCTTTGGCTTCTTCTCTCCTGTCCCTGCTAAACTTCGCTTGGCCGCCTGGCGTTTGAAGTTCTCCCGCCCACTCTCTCGGCGGAGGGGGTCTCTTTCCGCCTGTTTGTGCGGTTGGGGAGAGGGAAGCCAAGTTATGCGGCGAAAATAATTTTCTTTTTGCTTATCCCCTTTCTCTTCTCTTCAGGGATATTTCTGGATGTTTTGAACTAAAATAGCTCAAATTGAGGGAAAATGGACCAGAGGGTGTATTTCATCTTTCTGGTCCCAAGAGGCCGCTGAAATGTGTGGAGAGCCGTGCGTGAGTGTGTGCGCGCGCGTGAGGGGGTGTAAGGAAAAGGCTGCCAGGAAGGAACCACCCTTCATGGGGCCCCTGAAGTTTGTAAACAACACGTTTTGCTTTGCTCTGATGGAAGTATTTACACTTCTCAGGAAGGCCCTTGCCAAGAGTTCTTAGCCGCGCAACCGTTTACCGTTAATGTTACCATCTTGCGATTCAGGTGAACTGTGCGACCTGGGTCGCGCATTTTGAGAGCCGCCCTTCCCAGCGCGAGAGTAGATTGGGGGGGGGGTCGATAGGCTCTGAGAAGTTCTTTCGGCTCATTTGGGGGCCATAAAAGTCAAGTGATGATGTTTTGTTCGTTCTTTCGAGATTTCGTTTGACAGTTTGAGGCCTAGAATGTTGGTTTGTGTGAAGGATCTTTATTCTCTTAAGGGTTTCCTCAGCCTGGCATGAAGTTCCCCAAACTAAGAAGTGTAGGAAAGTCAGAATAATGAGTGCTTGGGGGAAACTGACGAAACTAGAGAAATACACACAAGTACAGCAAAATCAATCGTATGGAACAGAGCGGAGATTTTCCGGCGCTGCTGTATTGATGCTTTGAGTTACATAAACTTATTAAAGTGTAGTAAGAGAAATAGCCAGTTATGGGGTATAAATGGTACTTAAATATTGCTTTTAAGACTGACATATAATAGAAAGAATAGCGAAAATTCAAGTTTGATATCAAAGGACGCTGGTATCGTATTTCAGAACAAAATGGTTCCTTTTTTTTGACTGGTAGAAAAGGAAAGCTCCATTTCTGACAACTCTTTGCTTTAGTTTGATGTTATATAACTTTCAACTACTAACAAGTTTCCAACTGTTTGAAAATGAAAATATTTATATTGTTATTCTGTTCCTATTGTTTTGCAAATTGTTTCAGCTGACTTGCTAAATATGATTGACAGTTTAAGTACATCATTACTTAAAAATTTCTCTTTAGTCCTTAATATAAATATAGGTCAACAGAGAAAAAAATGTTTAAAACCTTAAGTTTATTTCCTTAAAAAACCTGATTGACCAATTATTAATTGGGAGATATCTAATGTATTTCTTACCAGCCCAGTGTCATGTGGCTTCAGATTAGGCTGCGCATTAAGTCGACTGAATTTGCTTTAGTATTGTAATCACCCTGCATTTTCCTATCATTTGCTTTAAATTAGGAAAAAAACAGGAATTTTATGTTCACAGAAAAATTTTTGCAGATGGATGTCTGATGATGAAATGTTGCCAGGTTGAAAACAAATGCCATTTTGTGGAAAATGGATCAAAGTGTATTTTAGTTACCTCATTTAATAATTTGCCTTGTAAATGTATCCCCATTTGGAAAATTCCATCTCTGGAATAACTTACTTTAGTAGATAATTCTGAGCTTTTCAAACGTGGCCCCTCCTGCTTGCAGTCCAGGATGGAGACCTCTGATAGCTCTGCCTTGTTTTGCATTGGTTACAGATTGGTGTTTAGGGGCCAGGTCTAGGGCCAGTGAATGTGCCTGTGGGATTTGATGTTTGTGTGCTTATGTTTCAAAGTCTTTCTTTATAAGGATGATTTGGGGTTTGCACTCCCCTCAGTACCCACTGAAATTCCGCTGGAACCGGGCGTAACACGGCAAATGCTTTGCAGGTCCAACTTTAATGCGCTGAAATTTGAGCAGCTTATTTTGAAACTGCGTCTGCATAATTTAATCTGAGCAACCATTTTTGTGTAGTTCTGAGGTGCTGTTTGCATCAGCCATCTTTGAGAAAACGTAGCGAGGAGATTGCCCTCAGCTGCAAAATTAGTTGCCCGCCTCTTGATTTGGGAATTTTGTGAGCTGGAGCTTTGCACGAAATTCTCCTCTAGTGGGTCGAATATTAAATAGATTTTATTGGAGAAGCTGTGTTTTTTCTAGTTATTTTAGGGAGGTTATTATGTAATTCGTAAGAGGAGAAGTTTTGATTTCTTTAAAATGATAAAGATATTAGTCTTCATGTTGCATAGCGTTTAAGGATTACAAAAGTCTTCACTTCTTAATGTCTATGTTTGCTCGTTTTCATTAATAACGGCTTTCATTTTGGGTTAAAGTCAATGACTTTGTTAAAATAATCGTTATTATCACAATAAAAACTGATTCCTGTTCATGTACGTTGTATTTGGTCTTAAGAGAACTGCTGTCTAGTACGTTTAATTAACTAAACCCATGAGGTGTGATGACGAATAAGACCAACTTTGGGTTTGTTTTACGGAAGATGGTCTGGGTCCTTATGAAGACTGCATCGAAAGTTAATTTCTGTGGAGTACTTTTGTTCTACTCAGGTATATTTCGTTTTCTTGTTATTGTTTCTTAGCTTCAGTCAAGAACTGTGCATGACCTTTCTGCTCGTTAACCCCTGACCCCTGGCCAGTATTGGCTTTACCTATAAAGATTATCAGTCATGTTTAGACACATATAACTAATATCTTGTAAGATCTTTGTTTTAGACATGCATTCTCTAAGTTGGCCAATGTGGAGGTGTTATTGGATAAATGTCAATCATTATATAAGGCATTTAGGCAACGAGAAATATAAATAACACCTTAAGAGGAGATTTGGGACGAGTTTAGTGAATAGGAATAATTTGAGGACTTAAAGTATATATATTTTCCATACTAGCAGAAGTAAAAAAAAAACATTGGTGTGTGTCGGCAAATGTTTTATAAGGATTTATCTTCTCAAACATTCACAATATTTTATTTTCAAAAGTGTTTTAATTTGTGCTTTAAAGATCAAACCTAATTCTTGGTTTATAAGAAGTTATTTATTAACCCTGATGAACATCAGAAATTTGAAGTTTTAAAACTCTCTTCAGAATCAAAACAGTGCCACTCAATTTTGTGTGAAATGTTGAAGTTGGTTGTCAGACGTAGCTACAAAGTGTGCCACTAATCCTGGTGAAAATTAATCAAACAAGCATACACACAACTTCTATGCAGTGAATACACAGGTGATTTTCCTAAAATTATTTGACTTGCAGCAAAGTATTCCTGGCTAATGCATGACCTCAAGTTGCATATTTAATTTGAGTATAGATGACTTATTTTTTCCTTTCCAGATTATTTTGATAAGCAATGAATAAAAATCAATTATAAAAATAGAAAAAGTTTTGGTTTAGTATTTGATAGCTAGTGTCACCTGCATGTATTTGTGGCTTATGAAAATAAAAATCCAGCTTTGATTTCTAAAGTTTATAGTCTTCTGCATAGCATTAGGATGCTGGCTGACTGTTTTCAGTGCAAAGTGCTCCCCTGATTCAGTATAGAAAGTGTTATAAGTAGTCACTCTTGATTGCAGATAATTTTACAGACATTCTGCATTTGGAAGTATCTCCGTGTAACTCCTAGGGAGTGACATGCAGGCAAGTTGTGTGTGATGTCCACCTACTTTGATGGGCATGCTGACAGTTACATCCAGAATCGGGGAGGAAATAAGAATTTGCCAAAAAGGGATATTACCTCACACTCACACTTGGTCCCTTTCTGGAAAGAGGATGGAATTTCTAACATCTGCCAGTTTCTAACATCAGTTTAAGTCCATTTTTAGGGGAAACAGGGATCCACTTATAGAAGGAATTTTGAAAATTTTAAACACCATCTTAAACTGCACGTAAGACAAGCATTCGGCAAGAGAAACCATCTGAGAGGATTAAGCACTTACCCAAAACAGGGGAGGAGAGAGGGTAGGTTCTTTTCTTAGCATTCTGAAAAGTTTCTTTGCTTCTCAAGAAAACCTCTTAAGGGTATTTTTTTTTTAAAGAAATTTTGCTTGAGTGCTTGTTGTGATATAAGTATTTTTAGATAGTAAGTGTAGCCATCTACTTAAGAGTTTTTCTCAAATTGCCAAAGAGATCAGTATTATGAAATGTAGTACATTATTCTCATTAGTCACGGAAAATGACTATACATATGGTGCGCACAGCAGTTCTAATGCCAGTGCTATGGGGGAAAGAAAAGAAGAAAATTTTATCACCCGTTTTATTCTTCTATCCACTTACTCTTTTGCTACCTCCTTAGCGGTTTATCAACTTAATCATTTTAAAAGCCCAAATCTGTCCATTGGAATGTGGACTCTGATCTGTTAAGTTATCTTTGTCTGTCCTTAATAGTTACAAGAGGGGGAAAAACCCCACCAGGATTAACTCACAGTGAAACGATCCCACATTATCCAATTTCTCTTTCTCAATCTGATATATTTTCTTGCGGCTGTAGGTTCTTGACACCAGTTAAACTAATATTTCTTCCCTGCACACAACAGCTAATCCTTTAAGTAAACAAACCAATGTGGCTCAGTTCACAGCTTTGATAAACAAGAATCCAGAAAAGGTGGGAATAAGGGTCTAATCAAGGGATAGAATTGAAATGGACTCAACTAAACATGGAAAGCAAGCATGGAAGAAGCTTGAGATAGTGGAGTTAAAATTCCGAAGAGAAATTCAGCAGCAGGGCTCCCTTCTTGCTTCATCCACCCTGGTCCCCCTGCCAGACGAATGCTTGAAGGGGTCTTCTGTGCCACAAAATCCCACTTAATCTGATTTTTATTTCCTGCCACAGTAATTATCTTGTTTGGTATGGTCTAACTGATATTACTTTATGTATTTGAACAGAGAAAGTTGCTGTGGGTCCACAGCTGGTGTGAATGGCTGGTAGCTGGGTTTAGAGTAGTGCATTGAACACTTTTGCAGAAAGTAAAGCGATCCATATCCCAGAATCAGGGCAAAGACGGGAATTAGTGGTTTGTAGAAAGGAGTACAGGGCAATTCCCTTTCTGGTTAATGAACCTGGCAGGATCGTGGTGATATGTGTGTTATCCTGGAAGCTTCACGTTGCTTGTTCCCACCAGTGAGAAGACTGGGAAATCCTGACTTTAATTAAGAAGGCACATTTTGAATCAGGAATGTGAATTTGGGTTCCAGCACCACCGAGGAGGTGTCGGTGGTGGGCTGATATTTTGTCGGGCTCAATGGGTGGTCACTGTTTAAATTCCACCCAACTAGGGTTTCAGTCTTTGACATTTACAGGCAGCAAGTTTGGGGACAAGTCATCACTGCCAGCTGTTTGAGGAGGAGGTGAAAGGGAAGAAACCCCCTCCCCCAATATTGTGTTTCCATCAAATGTGATAAAGTCTTTACAGTGGCAGAAGTTACAGCCAAGTTAATTGATCCTCCTCTTTCCTCGATTCCTGCTATATTTTTTAAGATAAATAAGTCCCCTGATGGTTTAGAAGGCAACTTTTCCAACTTGCTGACAGCAGATCCATCAGGGAGATGGTACACATTGCTGTGAATGTGCTTTTTGAGCACAAAGGGAGCCGTTTAAGCAGCTTGCATGAGGATGTGTTAATAACTTGTAGCTCAGTTTGCCGAATAAATCTTTCCACATGTTCAGAAACAAAAGGCTGGGAGTCCGGCATGTGTTGGGGGTAGGGGTAGTTGTCACCCCGTGAAGATGGTTTTCACGCCACTTTTCTCTTCTTTCATGTAGGTATTTGCTTTAAGGATGCACCAGGGCCATTTGGTCCTGTCCTTTCTTTGCACCTGCTTTCTCTCGATCACACTAATGACCCATCAGTTTTCAGTTGCTACTTCCCACTCTGGCCCAAACCTGGAAACCTCCACTCATGGTTGTCTGGATATCTTAAATACTTTTCAGTTTTGCAAGTTGTCTATAGACTGTCTCCCAAATATGATTTTGGCTCCTGTTAGACCCACCCTTAAACCTGACCTCCAGTGTCATGACACTGAAGGAGTAGACAAGGTAATATATATTTTAAAGACGTATTGATTTCACTAAATTACTTCTTTTGGTTTATTTTGAATTCATTATTGAATAGAACGGTTTAGGATCTGCCTGGTGTTGTCAAGTGTAAAATGAGCATTTTTGCTCTAAATTAATTATTGGGTTTCTGACAAGGAGAGTCAGAGAGGAAAAGAAAACCCTGGATTGGGAGTTGGTGATCTGGACAAGCCAATTAACCTTCCTAATCCAGCCTCTCCAGGGATTGGAAATGATCGATGGCATTTCCTTCCAAGAATTAAATTATGCGAATGTCCAAGAATATTGCTGAGTGATCATCAGTGTACACTGCCTCCCCTCTCCTCCTGTACATCTGATGGAGAATATATCCCACATCAGTTACATGTTAGCCATGGGCGTGGGTTCATGTTTGTAAGACTGTTCACTCATGAAAACAACAATAACCACAAAAAAAGAAAACAACAATAACCACAAAAAAAGAATTTTTTCTTTTTCCCAATATTTGCAAAGAATATTTGGATCAATGCCATAATTTTAAGTTAGAAAAGTAGACGCTAATGTTAGTGAAAAGGAGGGCGTTTTATATTGCTTTATAATCACTAGACTTTTTTTTTTATTTTTTAATAAAGAACGATTATTTTGGAATGTTATAGTGAATATTTGAGTTTGCAAAAAGAGTACTGTTTTCAGTTCAGGAGACAGATCCAATCATTTTCACGTGTCTAAATTGGCTTGTATTAAACACAGGCACGTGAGAGTATGTTTGGTGAGGTTACTGTTTTTAGAGGCAGAAATGTAAACGCAGAACCTACAGACCGTCTTCCAGGAGCTCGGGTGCTGCAGGGACTCGGACTCCATCAGCCGTGTCTCGCGGTCACTCTGCGTGGGCTGCAAAGACTCGCCCAGGGCTCACGGCCTGAAAAACACCTTGCGAAGAGATCGTGGTTGTCCAAAAGCTGGGCCTTAGGTTTCCGTGTGGCTTCCTCGAATCGAAGAGACCAAATGTTTCCAGAGCGTCCTAAGGACCGGGTTTCCTGGGGCCCCTGCGTCCTCCTGGGCTAGCAGAGTAGCTGAAAGCCTGGAGTTATGGATATCCTTTGTTTGATACTTGAAAAGAAAATTTTTAACCTTCTGCATAAAAAGGGAGATGAGTTGTGTGATTAAATATTGATTTATAAACTTTAAGTTATATATATAGTAAGGATGAGCATAAAGATATTTATTGCAGCATTTTCTAAAAGAGCAAAAAATTAGAAACCATCTAAATGTTTCTCAGTTGAGAAAGTAAATCATGTGCCTGTATAATGTCATGTACCATTCAGCCATTAGAATGATGCCGTTGTCTTATATTTATTAATATGGGATACAAATCACATAATATTGTTAACTAAAAGAAGCTACAAATAGCACGTACACAGGGATCGCATGTTTTTAAAAAAATATGTGTGAGTGTGTGTGGGGGGCTTGCAAGCCTGGGAAAACATCTAAAAAACAAATATAAAGATGTTAACAGTGGTTCTAACTCTAGGTGGTACAATTATAGAGGCTTGTCTTTTCTTTTTTTTAATATACTTTCTATTTTTTTTTCAGTGAGCATGTATTAATTTTATAATAAGAGAAAACAAAACTATTTCCGTTTTTAAAACAAAAATAGGACTAGACATTACACATTGGTATTGTACTGTCTTGAAGACTGAACTGCCCACTAGTGTCTTAGATTTTAGACCTGGAAGGCATCTGAGAGCTGCTGTAGCCCAGTCCTCCTGTTTTGCTAGGTAAGGCAGGCGAGCATCAGAGAAGTCAAGTGAATCGTTCAAGGTCACATAGCAAGGTAGTGGTCAGGCTGGGATAGGAATCCTTGTTTTTCCATCTCTTGTGTTTTCTACTTAGGCTGCCCTTTTGTCTGCCTGGAAATGGAGGAGAGAGAAATGGAGGCCATTCATAAACTAACCATTTATCCACTGGCTCTAGTCTGCTCAGATCCCCCAAAGGGATTTTGGGTATGTTATCTTCCCCCCTCCCCGAATCTCACCCCTTGGTTTTTCTGCCCATGGGGTAGACTGGGTCTCTCCAGGGCATCTCAAGGTCTCTTCCTTCCTGCTAAACAGAAGCTGTGTGTCACATTTTCTCCTCTGCTCATCTTGGCTCTAGGTGACTTTTTTTCAGATCTTTAATAGGAAAAACCCAATACCCACTTTCCATTCATATCCAGAAACATTCCCTTGACACCCTTCAAGCTATGGTATAAAGATGGACCTTTTAAGGTAAAAGGATAACTAATATTTTTATTTATAGGAAACAAAATACATTTCACTTCTTATTCTCAAGCAAATAATAGGAATCCCTGGTATTATTTCTGCCACCTCATCCCCTACTCATTCTGCTTCAAATTTGTTTCAACCAAGGATATAATTTTGACTGTACTAAAAAAGTAATCTTTGCTTTTGGGGGAACTGCATTTGTGTTCTTCCTTGCTCTCTCAGATGTACTCTCTTCTCTCTCTCTCCATATATGTATTTAAGCTATTCAAAAGTAAGTTGCATAACCATAGTTCTGTTATCCTATCTGAGGAAATTAGTCTTACTTTAATTTTTTTTCCTAATAAATACTAGATTTTTAACTTTTTCCAATTTACAGAAGAACATCTCATATAGCTATTTTTACAACCCTTGCTGGTTCAGGTTTGCAAGTGCATTTGTTCATGATGTCTCTCTTAATTTAGCAAGTGTACTTGCCTTTTTCTGTTCTTCATGATGGAAGATTCCAGGCTAGCTGTCTTGTAGAATGAAGCATGATCTGGATGTGTCTATTGTTTCCTCATGACCAGATTCAGGTTAAGCATTTTGGCAAGGATATGCAATGGGTCATGTGTGTTCCACTAAGTTTGATCCCTTGGTTAACGTGGTCACCGCTAGATCTCCCCATCATAATCAGGCATTTTTCTCTTTGTGATTAGTAAGTTGTCTGTGGGAATGACACTGTGAGACCCTCTGAATATCCTGTTTCCCAACAAACTTTCATCTAATGGTTTTATCTTTTAATTTGACCATATTTTTAAAAAGCCCCTTTGATGAAATATGTGGAACTGAAATGATAACTAAATATCACTTTAGAATGGATTAGCTTGAGTATATAGGTTAAATCAGACAGCCTTGCACATGTGTTTGCATTGTACCAGCCATAGAAATTATCTGTAGCCTCTAGAATTTTCTAGTCCTGACTTGATAGGAACTTAGTTGATGGACACACTGCTTCCCACTTAACCCCTACAGTGGGCATTCTGTCACGGGCTGCAGTACTTTTTAATACCCATACAAAGTGAATATAAATCCCTTTTAACGCTAATGGCAGTGAGTGGATGCTCATGTAATTTTTGCTAGCTCACACAATTTTTTAGGCATCCTCTTGAAGCTGTGTCGACTCTTTGCAAAAACCTTTTATCTTCCTTTTCAAAATCACTGTATGAAGCCGACTTTAAAAATGCCTGATGACTTGCCCTGAAGCCTAAACTGGGTGAGTCCTGGAGCTGGTCTCTGACTACCAGTTTGTTCATGCTTTTTAGATTTAAGTTACACAGCTATTTTTGCCTCTTCCAGATTGGTCTTCTTATTTTCATGCACAAAATATGTCTGGGTGGGGAGTACTGAAAAGAATCAGGAGCAGGCATGCTCTCTGGTCTAGTTTCAGCTTTGCCGCCACTAACCCTGAGCCTCAGTGTTCTCGTCTGCAAAAGGGAACCACAATAATAAAGTAATTATTATTAAGCGTAATTAAATAATGAAGGCAACAATAATAACTACTAACATTTATTGAGTGCTCCCTGAGTGCCAGCTACTATTTCAAGCACTTTGTGTGTTTAATTTATTTAATCATTTAATCCAACAATAATCCTGTGAGATAATGCTGTTATTCCCCCTCCCCCATCCCCATTTTACAGATGAGGAAATCAAGTCACAAATTTACAATGACTCAGCAAAGCTAAGAAAAATATTCCTTATGAAAGAACTGGCAGGCTGGGGCTGGGATGGGAGAATGGTATGTAAATTCAGTTGATCATATCTCTATGTAAATATCTGTCCTCAAAATAATTTATAGAAAACCCACCATTTACAAAGAAAATATTATAGAAAAAGATTGCTGAAATAAATTTGAAAGTAAGGCAAATTTAATTTGAGATAAACTAAGCAATCCAATGAAAAACATTTTCTTCTGTTTCTTTTTTCCTTTCTTAGTCTCTTGTAGCTTTAAATATGCCTTTTGGTTTAATGTGAAATCCGTATCCCAATTTAAATTCCACGAGCAAATCTGACTCTGGCATTTGATTCACTGTTTTATTCTACTTGTTATGCATGTTAGGCAAGACCTGAATTTGATGCTCAGAGAGTATATAAACACTTATAATCCTCTCAGCATGTGCTAAAATAATAACAGATATGATAGTTTGATTTGCAAAATGATCATCTGCTAAGTTCTACCATACCATTTTGAACCAATTCAAAAAACCAAGATTCAGCAATGATTAAAGTGTTGGAGGCTCCTATTAATAGCAAAAAGAAGTTCTGATTTGAAACATGGCCACATCAGCTCGCTTAGTCTCCATGAGACCTACTTCTTGAACAGTCTTAGCAGACGTCGTTAGAGATGTTCTTTTGCTTTAAGAAACAGTTGTCTGTCAAAACCAGACTGAATAGAATCAATAAATCAGGAAAGGATTGTTTGCTTTTGACTTTCAAAAGGGTTTACAGTAAAGATCCTTTAAACAGTGAGTTCCTCAGTGTATTTCAAATAGAAATTTAATAAGTCTAAGACTTCAGAAGTCCAATGATAGTTTTTAAAACTTTTGTCTTTTTTGATTTTGCAGAGGTATAATTGAGATATACGAAGCCACACGTGTTAAGGCATCCATCAATCAAGATGATAAATATTTTTATCACCCCCCAAAATTTCTTCATGCCTTTTATAATTTCTCCTTCTTTCTTTCCCTTAACCCTCTTCCCTTCAGGCAACTACCCATCTACTTTCTATCACTAGAGGTGAGTTTGCATTTTCTAGGATTTTATACAAATGGATCACAGTATGTACTCTCATTTTTTTTTTGCTCAGGAGGATTCGCCTTGAGCTGACATCTGTTGCCAATCTTCCTCTTTTTTTGTTTTGAGGAATATTAGCTCTGAGCTAACATCTGTGCCAGTCTTCCTCTATTTTGTATGTGGGTCACCGCCAGAGTATGGCAGATGAGTGGTGTAGGTCTGTGCCCGGGATCCAAATCTGAGAACCTGTGCTGTCAAAGTGGAGCACTCGAACTAACCACTATGCCAGGGGGTGGGCCCCGGTACTCTTTTTTTTTTTTTTTTGCCTGGCTTCTTTCACTCAGCATAATGATTTTTTTGGAAATAATATTTTAAAAAATTTTGATAAAATTCACATAACATTTGCCATTTTAACTATTTTAAATTCAGTAGTATTAACTACATTCACAGTGTTGTGTAGCCATTATCACTATCTAGTTCCAGAACATTTGCATTACCTCAAAAGGAAACCCTGTCCCCATTACGCAGTTATTCCCCATTCCCTCCTCCCCACAGGCCCCTGGCAACCACTAATCTGCTTTCTGTCTCTATTGTTTACGAATTCTGGACATTTCATATAAATGGAATCATATGGTATATGCCTTTTTGTATCAGGCTTTCACTTAGCAGAATGTTTCAAGGTTCATGCATGTTGTAGCATATATCAGTACTTCATTACTTTTTTTTGCTGAATAATAGTCCATTGTATGGATGGACAGCATTTTGTTTATCCATTCATCAGTTGATGGATTTGAGTTGTTTCCACCTTTTGACTATCGAGAATAGTGCTGCTATGAACATTTGTGTACAAGTTTTTGCTTGAACATCTGTTTTCAGTTCTTTTGGGTATATATCTTGGAGTGGAATTGCTGAGTCATATAGTAATTCTGTGTTTAATTTATTGAGGAATTTCCAAAGTGGCTGCACTGTTTTACATTCTCACCAGGACTAAATGAGGGTTCCAATTTCTCCACAACTTTGCCAACACTTGTTATTTTCCTTTTTTTTACAAAAATTATGGCCATCCTAGTGAGTATAAAGTGGTATCTCATTGTGGTTTTCATTTGTATTTTTCTAACGGCTAATGATGTTGAGCATCTTTTCATATGTTTGTTGGCCATTTGTATATCTTCTTTTTTTTTTTTAAAGATTTTATTTATTTATTTTTTCCCCCTAAAGCCTCAGTAGATAGTTGTATGTCATAACTGCACATCCTTCTAGTTGCTGTACGTGGGACGCGGCCTCAGCATGGCAGGAGAAGCGGTGCGTCGGTGCACGCCCGGGATCCGAACCCGGGCCGCCAGCAGCAGAGCGCACACACTTAACCACTAAGCCATGGGACCAGCCCTGTATATCTTCTTTAGAGAAATGTCTATTTAAGTCCTTTGTCCCTCTTTTGAGTTGTTTATCTTTTGTTGTGAAATTGTTAGAGTTCTTTATAAATTCTGGATACTAGACCCTTATCAGATATATGATTTGCAAATATTTTCTCCTGTTCTTTGGTGTTTCTCTTGGCATAATGATTTTAAGGTTTGTCCATTTTTTTGCGTATATGACAAGTTTGGTCCTTTTTATTGCTGAGTGGTGTTCCCTTTTATGGATATATCACAAAATGTTTATCGATTTACCTGTTGATGGACATACAAGTTGTTTCCAGTTTTTGGCTATTACAGATAAAGCTGTTATGAACATTCCTTTGCAAGTTTTTATGTTGGATGTATCTTTTAGTTTTCTTGGGTAAATATCTAGGTCATTGATAATTTAACCTTTTAGGAGCACAGAGGTGATACATAATAATTTTTTGAGTGAAAACATCTATGAATTTTTATTACTGTGTCTTTGAATGGAACATGTTATTATGACCCTTCAAGGCGTTTAAAGAACACATGCTTTTTCATCTTAGTTTTCGGGGCCAGTCTCTCATTAGCTTAGTTTTTTGTTTTTCTTCTACTGATGAATCTTCTTTCAATAATTTTTCATTTGACAAATAATCGTTACCAGGGAACTTGGGTCACAAGATAAATAAGACAACAAAATTTTGGAACTTCAAGCTGGAAGGGACCCTAGACCTCATCTAATTCAGTTCTCTTGTTTTATAGAGAAGGAAGCCAGGTCCAGAAGGACCACCAGATTTACCTAAGGCCACTCAGCTATTAGAGAAGTTAAGTGAGCAGAGAAAACTTACGTGCCTGTGAGAGTAATTTTAAGTCTCCTGGTGACGAGGTGTCCACAGATGCAGCAGTGCTAGGGGGTGAATGAACGGCACTGTGCTCCTGCTGTGCTGTGGGGTTCACAGGGCACTCTCTTACTTCCTAGGTTATCCCATTTAATCCTCCAACGACCCTGTGAAGTAGGTAGGGATTAAGTAACTACTCAGGGTTCCCCTAGCCAATGACTGGAGAGCCCAGGCTCAGAGCCAGGCCTTCTGACCCGTTCTACCTTGCGCTCCTTCCTTCCTTCCTTCCTTTGGAACCACCCCCACGCCCCCTTCCGTGCCACTGCCATTGCCTTAGTGCAGGCCTTGCAGCTTTTCCTCCTGCCTCCAGCTGGGCCTGTCTTCTGATCTTTCTTTTCTCTACAGCAGTGCAGCCTTAATCTTGTCGTCTGCTTGCTTAAAGCCCTGTGGAGCTTCTTGTTGCCTTGTTGAGATTCAGACTGCTTAGAAGCCCCTTGTGGATCTGCCCCCACTTAGCTGTCCAGCCTTGGACTTGCTGTTCTGTCTTTGCTGTCCTCCTGTTCTCCCTACCTAGACTACCTTCTCTCTCCTGAACTCGAGCGTTCCCTTTCGTCTATACAGATTCTGCTTAGATCTCACCTCTTCTAGGGAGGTTTCCCTGACCCAGTGCAGGAAGCGGGGGTTGGGTGTCCATTTCCTGTAACACTTCATGGCCCCCACTGTAGCATCTACCACATGCTTCCCTCTTGTTGGTCTCCCCTGAAGACCCTGGAAAGTCCTGTGGGCAGGACCAGTGTCATTCATCGTACTGTCCTCAGCCTCTGGCGGGCTCCCTGGCTCGTAGTTTGTTGAATACGTGAGAGAATGAGCAACTTAACTGCAGCGCAACTTTTGATCTAACTGACTTTGTGATGAGACAGGATGGTCTCATGGATGAGAATTGATGCAAGACTAAAGCTTGGTTTTCTCCAACTTAGGTTTTTTTCAGGCTGCCTGTCTGACAGAGCTAGAGAGACCCAGATACTCTGCTGTTGTGTGTTGAGAGGTGGGATAGGTGGGGGGGTGGGCAGCACAGACTTAGGTAGTAAGAAACCCGGCTCTGGTCTGGGCTCCACTGTCACGCCTCTGTGTGAGCAGAGGAAGGCACTTAGTCTCTCAGGTCCCACATTTGTTAAAGGAGGTCCAGGGGGTGGGATTATCATAGGGTATGGGGCTTCCTGTAGAGTGTGGGCTTGTTAAAGGGTGTGGGGTTTGTTATAATGATCAGTGAGATGACGTGAGCATGCATTGATAGGAATAAAGTGCTGAACACGTGTGTGTCATAATGTAACCTGACTTTCTGTGTCACTCAGTCGTCTCCAGCCAGGGACCTGATTGTGCCTGTAGAGGTTCAGGCAATTTCCAGGCTGAATTTCTTTTGTGAGATTCGATCCGAATAGGAAAAATGGTGGAAATGACCACATAGAACACCCCTTAAACCCTCGTTGCATCACAGCTTTCAACGATGGAAATTTCTGGATCACAAAAAAGGTTTTCAAGCCCTAAGCAAACACTTTGCTTATTTGAAGCAATTTCTTTTTTTTTTTATTTTAATAATTTTATTTATTATTTGTTTTTCCCCCAAAGCCCCAGCAGATAGTTGTATGTCATAGCTGCACATCCTTCTAGTTGCTGTATGTGGGACGCCGCCTCAGCATGGCCGGAGGAGCGGTGCGGCGGTGCGCGCCCGGGATCCGAACCTGGGCCGCCAGCAGTGGAGCGCACGCACCTAACCATTAAGCCACGGGGCCGGCCCTCAAGCAATTTCTAAAACAACACAGTTGCGACACTGAGATACTTTATTATTACCTTGACGTTTGTGATAATGATAGTTTAATTGTGGCAATGGTAATGACAGTTGACCTGTGGCAGCTGCAAAAAGGAGTTGCCCAGAAAATAAGTTATTGCCCATAATTTTTCAATGAGACCTACTCCAACCACCCTATTTAAATTGCGTCCTGCACCTTCCAATCTCCCTTACTTGCTCTATTTTTTTCCACAGCACTTGTCATCTCCTAACAGGTAATATAATTTACTTATTTTCCTTATATACTTCCTTATATATTTACTTACCTCTCCTCCCATTCTGCCTGTGCCATGTTAGCTCTACAAGAGGAGGGGAGTCTTATTCAGTGATTACCCCCCAGCACCTAAGAATAATACTTGGCCCCTAGAATCAGCTCACTAAATATTTGCAGAACAACTAGATGAACTGTTACTAAAAATGCCAAGCTTAGGCATTGTTACGTGGTGGCATTTGTTTCTTCTCGGAGCCCACCTAGGATGTGAACTGTATGGGCTCTAGGATCTGAGTTTTGTGACTCGGGAAACTGAAATGAAAGTGCAAGATGTTAGAAGATCATAGCCTCTGCTCCTGTGTGATTCTTGGAAGTAAAGAAGATACAGAACCTGGGCTGCCCCCCGGGCCCTGGTTACCAATGACTCGGTGCTCTTATCGCTGCCTGGCGCCTGCAGTGGCCAGTCTAGTTGGACTCTCTTTGGCAGAGATCTGAGCTGTGCATCTGGTGAGATCTTGATGTTGGAGAAAGAGCAGTGGGGCTGAGTCTCCTCAGTCCCTTGAAATAGGGACCCAAAAGACTGGAACAAAGGGGATTAGTGAATAAATTCGGCTACATCCCCCCATGCTATGAGGACCATCTCTGTTTGCTGTTACAGAGCAGTCTCAAGCACATGGGGAAAAAAGCAGGGTGGGAAAAGTGTGTGTAAGAAAAGGAGAGAATAGTAATATATGTATATATTTTACATTTGCCTTAATTGCATAAAAATACTGGAAGGATAAGCGAAAAGAAAACCTAATAAAATGATGACCTATGAGTGCAGGTGGAGAATAGGATGAGTGGGTAGAGGGTGTGAGAGTGAGAGCCAAGTTACAGGAGGGTGATGGAGGGTGAAGGAGGAGGCTCCAGGAAAGACAGGTCCATCTGTCTCAGGAGGTCAATCTGAGCTGATTCTGAATCTACGCCTAGGGGCTTGTCAGGTTGTTGGGGGAAGGTGTGGTCTAGATGGAGGTGGGAGGAGAGCATTCTAGGTAGGAAAGCATTTTCAGAGATGAGAAAGACCATGGTGAGCTGGGAGCATCAGAGTAATTCCACTTGACTGGAGGTCAGAGTGTGTTTTTAATTAAGGAGCACTGATATGGGATGGGGTAGCTGGGGAATGGTGAGAGCTGAGGATGTAAAATAAGGCGGGATGCTGGTGATACAGAAACATGTTTCTCAGCGTGTTCCTCTAACATGTCAGGAGGCCCCTGCACTAGTTGGGCGAGAGGTGAGGAGGGTCTGAAATGAGGAAGCACTATAGCACGACAGCTAAAGGTAGATATTGGAGTTTGCATCCTGGCTCCCTACTTGCTTGCTAGCTCTGTGACCTTGGACAAGTTGCTTAACGTCTCTGCAATTCTCTTTCTTCAGGTGTAAAATGGGGCTGATTGGGTATCTACCTCATAGTGTTATTGTGAGGAGTAAATGAGATCACACATGTAGAAGTGCCATAAATATTAGCTATTTGTATTAAGGCAGTGGCCGTGGTGATGGAGGGGAGGGGCCAGATTTGAGAGACATTAGAAATAGGGATGAGCAGGAAGAACCAACAAAGTCTGCATGCTGCCTAATCTCAGATGCTGGGAGGATGCGTCGGGGAAGGAAAGCTCAGGGAAGATGCTCTTCAGTGGTGTGGGTGTGTCTAGGGGCCAGCACTTGGCTGTGGGACTATAACTATCCACATCAGATCTGTGATTTGTTAAAAGGATGAAAGGCAGTTAGGAAAGGAGAAAGCACCGAGAAGCCTCCCCCTGCTACCGTGAATTTTGATTTTCCAATTCAGGGAACCACTTGTAGTTCACAAAGACCTAAACTAACCTATGATATTTTCAATCCGAATATTTAATACTGTGCCTAACTTCTCTGACATAGTTAGGGGAGAGAAAATTATGTGTAAAGTGAGCATGTAAGTCAGGAAAGGCTGAGGATAAAGGCAGTTCCTTGAGCACATCACTGTCGTTTCTCAAAAGAAATTTCCTTTGTCCAAAACGTAGAGAATTAAACCAGATGGCTTTAATTAAAATCCCTTTCAGAGATTGTTAATGAAGCCCCCTGAGATTTCATCGATTTTTTTTTTTTTTAATTAAAGTCCCATCTTATGGTGGGAATGTAAAAATGGTACCTTCTATGGAAGGGAATTTGGCAATATCTAGCAAAATTACATGTGCATTATTTTTTGACCAAACAATCCTATTTATAAGATCAATCCCAAAGATAACATGAGGAAAAATAAGAAAAGACATATGCGGAAGGCTTTCCATGGTGGCATTATTTGTAATAGCAAAAGACTGAAAATAACCCAAATGTCCATCAATAGGGAATGGGTTGAAGAAACTATGGGACATCCATGATGTGAGATCCTATATGGCTATAAAAAGGAAGGAGTACAGTCTCTATATGCAGCTATGGGATGATCTCCAGAGTATATTGTTAAGTGAAAAAGGCAGGGTGCAGAAAAAACAGATAACTTTTTTCTGAGAAATACATATGTATTTGCTTATAATTAAAAGAAATGGAAAAGTAAACCAATGATTACCTGTAGGGAGGGAGGAAATGGATGGATGGATCAAGGATAGAAGCTAGACTTTTCTGATTGTGTTTTGTACATTTGACTTTAGAACCCTGTAGATGTTTTTCTTAACTATAGACAAAATTTAATTAAAATAAAAAATAATTCCCCCAAATCAAGATTAAAATGAAACAAATGTATGTATCAAGGTGATAGCTTACCACATACAGAATTATTTCACATAACTTTAAAACACAATAATTTTATTATACATCTCTGGTAGAATATATCTTAAGGTCAAAACAAATTCCAAATAAATCTTAAGTTATTTTAGTAATATTGTTAGTAATAATATTGATATTACTATTCTGAATCAATTATATATATAGTAAGTAATTATGTTAAAATCATCAGAAACCCATATTTTTAGTATAATAAAAAAGAGGCAGCAATTTTATACTCAGAGATGTTAAGTAAAAATCCTGTAATCCCTAATTTGAATTGGAAATATCAGTATGAACTCATGATATATTTTCTCTTTAACAAATAAAAAAGCAGTTCCTAACTTTGTCCATTGAAATGCCTAGAAAAAATCTTAGTAGCAATAAGCACCTCTAATGTCCAGATTGGACATGGCCTCTAAGTACAATTTCCCACTAAAAGGGACTATGAATCCTCAGAAAAATGGCTTATTCCAGGTCTGGGACAGGAAATGTGCAAAATGAGTTGGAATATCTTGTATCAGAAAGCAAAGAAGCTGTCATAGACCACTTGTGTCCTGTCAAAAGGGCTCAGGAGCCAAGTTTAGCATTTTTCACTGCCCAAACATGGAATAATTTGAGCATTAAAAAGAATAACTATAGTAGATTGACATACATCAAATATATTACAATTGTGTAAAATCCACGAGTTAAAAATTCAGTGGTCCCCAGTGGAAGAGGTTAGGGAACCAACTTATTCTGAAAATTAGTCAAGAAAGCAAAAGAAACAGATTCTGTCCTTTCTTTTGGTTATCTTAGGGTATCCAAATTGTTGATGAGGGGAAGTTCTTTTTTATAGAATTCTATCTAACAAATACAGAAGGAATTATAGAATTGGAACGTCACCATTTTGTAACCTTTAGTGAAATAATGAGTTTAGACAACATGGTTATTAAATGTCTGCTAAGAACATTAGATGAAGCTGATGGGAAACTCTATAATGGATGGATCAGGCTAATGACATTCAAACCCACTGATCAATCTTAATGTCAAAAAAAGAAAGACTTCCAGACATCATGTGCCTACTGAAGTGATGCGATAGGAAGTACACAGCACTATCAAAAATAGAACCTGAATCTGTGTCAGGCCCGACATCTAACTACCAGTTTATGGAAGATACAGGGGACAGAGGAACATGTCAAAACAACACCATGGAGGGCCAGCCCTGGTGGCCTAGTGGTTACGTTCATCGCACTCTGCTTTGGCAGCCCGGGTTCTGTTCTCATGCGCGGACCTACACCACTCGTCTGTCAGTGTCCATGCGGTGGTGGCGGCTCACATACAAAAAGAGGAAGATTGGCAGTGGATGTTAGCTCAGGGTGAGTCTTCCTCAGCAAACAAACAAATGAACAAAAAAACACCACCATGGAGATACAAATCAACCAGTTGGAGTATGGGACACTCTTCAGGCCAGAAGACCTGGTTTCTTCAACAAATAAGAAAAGCAGGAGGGGTTCTTATCTATAGATTAAAAGAGACTAAAAATACTTACCAGCAAAATGCAGTCTATAATCTTTGTTTGGATCCTAGTTTTAACAAACCAACTATTAAAAAAAAAATTATGAGACTACTTAGAACATTTGAACAGACTGGATATCAAGGCTAAAGAATGATTTATTCATGTATTATTTTATTATTTATTTGTAGTTGTGATAATGTAATTATGTTAAAATTAAAAAGTTATTATATTTTAGAGCTATATACTAAAGTATTTATAGATGAAATGATGTATTTGGGATTGGCTTCAAAATAATAATGTGGAGGTGAGAATGGGCAGGGGTGTAGAGTAAATAAGATTGACCAAAAGTTAATAATTGTTGAAGCTGGGTGATGGGTACATGAGACTTTATTGTGCTGTTCTCTCTACTTTTGTATAGTTAGACAATTTCCATAACAAAAGTAAAAAAAAATAAAGCCCACCAGCTCAATGAGTTGGCCAGTCTTGATTTCAGCTGTCCCTGAATGTCATTTTGGGCTGTGGAGTATACTCTTGCAATCACCTGACTAGCAGTTAGAAGAGCTGGGATTCTAACTCACATCTGTCTGGCCCCAAAGCTCGAGGTCTTTCCATCTTACCTTGAAGAATATGTCTCTCTATGGCTCAGACTGTTGTGGAATGGTTTAGATTGAGAGTTTATAGGGTTTTACAAGCAGCTGTAATATAAACTTGGGAAAATGGAGGCAAAAGCAAAACAAGAACCAAAAATCGGAACCAAAACAGCAGAGTTGGTCTTCCTTCGAAGGGAGGAAGTTTAGGCAAGAAGATGGAAAGACTGCATCCCTCCCCCCTTGACCTGGTGGGGCCTTTCCTGTTGTACCAGGGTTGTGGATTGAGAGAGACCTGGATTCAAGCAGCATGGCCCATCACTTACTAGCTGTGTGACTTACTGTTCTGTGCCTCGGTTTCTTCAGCCAACCTCATCGAGTTGATGGGAGGATTACGTGAGCTTGTAAGGCCTCACAAACATGTTTATTTAGAAGAGAAAGCAGAAGCACAGTTCACTGAGATCCTAAAAATCCTAAAGCTGGGCTGGGCATTCTGTGTTTGGAAGTGCCTAATGATCTGGACACCCCCCTCCCCTCTCGGCCCTAGCACATTCTCCAGCACTTTCTCCAGGACCTGGGGCAGCCTTGCCTAAGTTTGGAATGACCGTTTAGCTTGGGTGAGGAGGCACAGTGCTTTAGGGGCAGTAATTTTTCCGCCTGGCCATGTTTTATTTTGTTATGTGGCTGGATAGCCAAGGGCAGCTGGAGAAGATCCTGCTTAGGTGAGTCCACAGAAAAGTCCAGCCAGATAGCTGGACGCCAATGTTAACTTTGCCATCTTTGAGATTGGAAGGGAAAGGTGAAATTGCTTGTCTTTTCTGAAGGAAGCACCACATTTTCTTTTCCTTCTACTCTGTTTACCTCTTACAACCATAACCCACCCACCTTTCCTCACTAAATGTCATAACACACAGGGCTCCATCCTGGCAATGGGGATGTTTTCATGAGCCTTTTAAGAGTTCCTGGCGAATGTGCTTGGTTGAGTCACTTGGTCACCTGGGAAGCGTCCAGGAGCCATACCTTGTGCCTTTGATCCAGTGTGGCCTTTGATCCCTGGTGTCCGGCTCTCTTTCCCCCACTGCGTGTGACCTGTCCACTCAGTGGGGGCCTGGGTGTGAGTGAGCTGCTGGTTGAGGGAAGCTCAGCCACATGGGGCCCTGATTTACGAACTGTCCCGATTTAACTGAGGCTACAGCACTTTTATTAATAGAACATGCTGCATTTCCCTTTTATAAAAATATGAAGATCACTGCACTCAGGAAAATGCCTGGTGACTTTCTGTCTTTAGGGCATGTTCATCATCAGGCTAAAATTAAAAGTGAAGTCAGGCCCTTCTTGAGTCTATTTTTAACCGAGTTTAGCATATGAATGTGAACGTGAAGTCTTTCTTTAGATCTCCCTTAACTCAATTACTTACTTTTGCCAAGCATCCTGCCTGGAGTTCCAGAGCCATGGCTGGGTCTACCTAGGGTGAGAGGCCCAAAGGGATGTTAGGGTCATCTTGCTGATCCTCTGCTATCTGAGTTTATGTGTCTTCATCCTTCCTAGCTTCACTTATTCCAGAAGGTTAAGGTGGAGCTAGTCATTATACTAAAAAAAAAATAAAATGGGAAAAACTCAACTAACCACCCAACCAACCAACCAACCTGTGACCATTCTGTGATGCTTAGATATCAAGTATCCCCTAATTGGTACATATTTTTCTAGGGGCTCCAATTTAGGAGCAGCCACTTGGGTGGAAGGGGAGACACTGGATGGCAGGGGAGACTTTGTCATTCAGCAGAAAGTGCGAATGGCCCTGGCATACCACGGGAGACTTGGGACAACAGGTGGAGGGAGGGAGAGGGAAAAAAACTTAACAAGTGTCATTCCTGTCCAGAGAGTTCACGATGAGTGATGAGAGTGCTAGGGGAAACCTTCAGAAATCCTCTTAAATTCCCTCTTTGAAATCTTTTTAAAGTCTGCTTTTTGAGGACTGCGAAGGGAGGGGAGAGCAGAGGGCAGAGTTGATCCTAACTCTTAAGATTCTTTGGCCTAAAGTTTCACTTGAAGGCAGAGACGACAAAGGCTCTTTTTCTGAGCTGCTGCTTAAGGCAGTTCCCTGTGGACAGTTTTCGAGTAAAACACTTTTTTAAAAAGCTTATTTATCATAAGTCCTGACCCTTGTTTTGTTTTTTTGAAAAGTGATTTTGAAAATGGTGATTTTATGTGAAAAAATAGTGTTCAAGTTGTGTCATTTTTCTTTCCACTTTTACATGAAAGTATATTCAGCTCAGATTGCCCTGAACCCCTTAAAGGCGTTGTCATTTTTAAGCAGAGGAAAAACTTGCTTTTATTTTTTTGGTGTGGCAGCAAAGCCATCATTGAGGATAAGTGAAGATTTATTTAAAATGCCTATTACTTTTGCTAATCCGCTGATGGTGAGGTTGTTTATGGCTGGAGAACTATGAAAACGTTTCCAGATAGAGTCTGAGAGGGGAGAACAGGGAAGGGGTGTGTGTATTTGTCTCTGTGTGTGTGTGTCTGTGTGTGTGTGGCAGGGTGGTCATTTTTACTTTTGGGAACTAGGAATGATATTTCAACAGTAAGCTCCTTCCATATATTATTTGTGTTTTCTGTTGAAAGCAATCAAAATGAAGTATGACATGTTTATAGGCCACTACTGTCTGTCTTAAAAAGTCTCTTACGGGTTTTTGCCTGCCATTTAACAAACCACTTACATGCTTTAATGATGTTTTCAATAAAACTTTGGATTAAATTACAACACTTTTAGGCTCAGAAGGTTGTTTTCAATTCTGAAGACTTTGCACCCTCACTTGATTGCAGTACATTTTAAAGGACTGGCTGGCCCAGCCGGAGTGATACTTCTGGGTGTGTCCAGTTAGTAAAAGAAGGTAAGGTTTGGAGTGGGGAAGGGTATACACTAAACGTGCTTAAGAAAGTTGCCATAGTCCTGAAGCAAAGTGGCTGAAAGATGCTCTACTGGTTTCTGGATAAGGCAATTGCTTGGGACTTGTGAGCGGACAAACCCCTCATAAACAGAATTGCTGAATTCAAAATAATATGCCATTTCTTTGAAACCATTCAATTTCACCCTATTTAGTTGTTCCAGGTATTTTGTTGTTGTTGTTGTTGAGGAAGATTGTCCCTGAGCTAACATCTGTGCCAGTCTTCCTCTATTTTGTATGTGGGATGCCGCGGCAGCATGGCTGACAAGTGGTGTGGGTCCTCACCCGGGATCCGAACCCTGCGAACGCCGGGCTGCTGAAGCGGAGCACACAAACTTAACCATTACACCACTGGGCTGGCCCCTGTTCCTAATATTTTTGTCTTGGTTTTTACCTTGACTCAACTTTATTGCTTAGTGAGCCTAATGATTCATCTCTTTGGAACCTTTTATTTCCACCTTGTTTGGTTGTTCCCGTTTAGGAGAACATTTTTGTCTTGTTTTTCCCTTGCCTCAACTTGACCCCTTAGGGAGTCTAAGGATTTCACATTTTGGAGTTTCAGGGTGGATCCAAGAAATGGCCAAGATCACTCTTGTCAATTTCCCAGGGACTGATGGGTGGTACATGGTACAGATAGATAAGAGTGTAGCACATCCTTAAATTGTCCTCTGAGGTGAGATCTGAGCCTAGATTTCAACTGAGCTGTGTTTCTTTAGATCATATGCTTGTGGTGTGTGAAAAGCCCCTGCTTTCCTTAAATTGTCCTCTGAGGTGAGATCTGAGCCTAGATTTCAACTGAGCTGTGTTTCTTTAGATCATATGCTTGTGGTGTGTGAAAAGCCCCTGCTTTGCTTCTTTCACTGTTAAGATTTGTGGGATTGAGGCTAGGCCTGGAATCCACCACAGTGTTCCTCTCAGCTGGAGTTCTCCAGCACAGGGGCTGAGAGCAGTGCTAATTCCAGCTGCC
The DNA here is from genome assembly GCF_020826845.1 of Diceros bicornis minor. Taxonomy (NCBI): domain Eukaryota; kingdom Metazoa; phylum Chordata; class Mammalia; order Perissodactyla; family Rhinocerotidae; genus Diceros; species Diceros bicornis. The sequence continues at coordinate 74,442,483 of NC_080745.1, forward strand.
AGCATGATCCTCCTCCTTCCCTGACAAGGGGGGGCCGGGCTCAGAGAACATTGAAATGCAGTAGAACCATCTCTCTTGCAAGTTTCTTTCCGAATGCTCATGGCTTGTGAAAATCTGACTTATTCTCATAAATACTTTAAGACGTACTTCCCTTTCTCCAGGTTTTATTTGTAACAGCACTACTGTAATAACCTAAAGGGACATTTTTGAAAGAAAAAAATCATTACCAATAATCTCTTTGTCAGACTCAATTTGCCTATATTGTCTTCATTCCTTTAATATTTGGTCATGTGCATATATTTTGAAATATTACATACAACTTTATGTTCTGTTTTTTCTACTTAACAATATATTGTAAAAATATTTTTTGAAGCTGTATCTTCATAATTTAATTTTCCATCACTGCTTGAAATTCCACTGAGCTGATCTACCAAAATTTATCTAATTAATCACCAACTGATGGACAATTATGGTTTCAGTTTTTCACTCTTATCAATACTACAGTAGTGGATATTGTCATGCATGTAGTATGTAGCTTTGGAATATTTCCCAGGAATGGGATTACTAGGTCAAAGGGTATAAATATTTTTATTGCTCTTGATATATTTGCCATATTGCTTTACAAAAAAGTTGTCCCAGTTTACAGAGTTAGCAGTAACTTACGAGGGTATGAGTTTCAATATGAAACTTATGAGAACCGCTCTGCCTAGGTGTGAATTCCAGCTTTCCCACTTGCCAGTTACCAGCTGTGTGACCTGGGGCAAGTTAACCTCCCTGTGCCTCAGTTACCTCCTCTGTAAAACGGGGATAACCCTAGTACCCACCTCATAGGGCTATTCTTAGGAATGAGTTAATATTTGTATAGTGCCTAGAACAGTGCCGATGCAAGTATTATGCACTGTGTGTTTGTTAAGCAAACACATCTTGCTAGTTCAAGATTTAAAAAAAATAATCAATTTAATAGAAATAGTGACTTTACTTTCTTTTTAATATTTTTACATGTTTATTAACAGTATTTCTAAGAAACACTCTTTTTAAATCTCTTTTTTGGAAAAAGTAAATTTAAAAATGTTAATTTACAAAACAGATCCATTCTGGTGGGATTATTCATATTATTTGGGAATTCTTTCTTAAGCTTTTACCACAGAGTCCCATATTCCTTTAGGGTAGGGGCTAAAGGTCAGTGTAGCTGGCCCCTGAGGTGCTGAGGCTGACAGTCAGCCACCCATCTCTGAGGAATTAGAATGCTTACATGCAGCCTGCCCCCTCACCGTGGGGGACAAACGTGGGTATTTTAGGGCCTGTATTAGGGGCTCTTCTATTCTGGTTAATGTAGAATCCCGGGTTTTTTGTGTGTGAGGAGAACTAGCCCTGAGCTAACATCCGATGCTAATCCTGCCCTTTTTCCCCTTGAGGAAGATTGGCCCTGGGCTAACATCCGTGCACATCTTCCTCTACTTTATATGGGAGGCCGCCACAGCATGGCTTAACAAGCAGTGCCTAGGTGCGCGCTGCGCGCCCGGGATCCGAACCTGCAAACCCCGGGCTGCTGCAGCAGCACGCGCACTTAACTGCTTGCGCCACCGGGCCAGCCGCTAGAATCCCGGTTTTGATGTCGGAGATTGCTTTTACCTGGGAAACTGTGGAGACCCCCCTCCTCCCTGTCCCCGGTGTTTCTCGCGCACGTGGAGCAGGTTCTCCCGCGCCAGTGGCGATGCCCGGGACCCTGCGGATGGGGGCAGTGGTGAGGCTTCAGCCAGACCTTGGCAGGCGGGCTGGAGGGCGGCAGAGGTGGCGGCACTTGTCACTTTATGGCTCGATCAGCTTTCCTCTCCTTAATCCCGGTTGTTTTTGCTGAGCTCTCCGAATAATTCAACCCTGTGTGTGTTTAAAAACTCTAGAAGCCTGGGAAATCTCAGCGAGCCGCTCGAAGGGGAGGCTCCCCGCGCGTCGTGTGTCACCCGCACCCAGACCCTGCGTCCCCGCTCCGTAGAGACCCCCTCTCCTGGCTGGCTGCCGCCCTCTCTCGGACCCGCCGAGCTTTCGGGCGTCGTCGGCCGAAAGCCCCTGGGCCAGCGCGCTGTGCGGCGATCTTCCCGGGAGTGCGCGGAGGTGTGAGCGCAGCGCGCGCGGTTCTTCGGCCCCGAAGCTGCTCCATCGCCGGAGCTTCTGTCCCCTGCCTGGAGACATTTTCAGGCCCGGGGTGTCACAGCAGCCCCCGGAGAGATGGTTGTTTCTCCAGGAGTGGGAAGGCTCTTCTTTCTTTTGGTGCGCCAATGCCCGCAACCTGCTGGGATGTACCATGGACTGGTACCTTATCAGTTTTTCAAATAACGCTGAACACGAGCTCATTATAGGACAGAGGAAAAGTAGGAAAAAACCCTCATGGGTCCACCCTCCAAAATCAACTGCGGTTTAGGATAGTCCTTTTGCCTTCTTTTTCCATACATAAATTAATTTTTTTCTAGTTTTAATTGTGCTATGGGGTTCAATTTCGAAGTCTGCTTTTTTCCTTAACATTATTTTACAAACAGGCATACTGGCTGCATAGTATTTTATTAAGTATGTACAACCATCCCCCTGTTGGATATTTAGTTGGTTGGGGTTTTCTTCTTCTTTTTTAAAAAAATAGTTCTGTGGTAAACATCTTTTTGCCTAAAGATTTCTCCCTATTAGGTTATAGTCCCATTATTGTGATTCTTGGAGCAAAATGTGGGGATATTTTTAAGTCTTTCTCTCTCTTTCCCTCTCTCCCTCCCTCTCTCTCTATATATGTGTGATATATACATATATATATATTTTCAAATGATTTTCCAATAAGTTTGTACCAGTTTTCACTCCTGCTAGCTATGCTTGAGTGTATATTTTACACCAGCCTCACCGGCACTGGGTATTGTGAGAATCCTTGTCCGATACTGAGGCCAAGGCCACAGGTGAGGGGAGTTAGGAGGTACTGACTTGGAAGCCTGCATTTTATAACCCATTTATTTCCAACTCCTTGCATTTTGAGGATATCGGCCTATATTGAACCCGGAGGAATGAGGTTTAGTTGTGTTTCAGGGGTTGTGGTGGTTCTAGAGGTTGTCTTGATCCGTGTGATTCAAGTAGAGCATTGTCTGAAATGGTCATGGCTTAGTAACCCACGAGCTTGAGTCACATATAAAGGGAATACCATTTTTCTACGTGTGGCACACATTTTTGGGGTTGGCTTCCATTTTAAGGAGAGTGGTCTACAATGAAGAGGCTTTCCCTTGGCAGTTTGAGGATGTATCTTCCTGGGGCAGGGACTAGACCTGACATCGTTTTCAGCACCCTCCCCCCTTCACACCCTGTATGTTTATATTGCAATTGCTTGTTAAGGTTGTTTCCTGGAGAGGAGGATCTCTCTTCAAGGGTGCACTTCAGTCCCTTTGTCTGTCAGGCTCATGGGAAGAAATGCAGAAGTCACTTACAGCCATTAAGTCTGCCAATGTGTTGGAAGGGGTGGGTTTTAATAACAAGTGAACTGTGTAGGATGATTTGAGTTGTTCATCGTCAGTTTTTACGTTCTGTAAAATCCATTAGAAAACCTGTAACTGTATCACCAGTCCATGTATTCTGTGCCTGCCTCTCATGTTGATGAGGCTTTGCTTACAATAGTGAGCTCTTAAATCCAAGGCTGCTTTATTTGCCCTACTACTTTGAGTTAGAGCAAGATTCCGATGTTCTGAAATGTAAACAAGTTCTGAGTAGCTCCCTAGAATTATTCTCAATTCCCAGCCCATTTCCAGATGCCAGGCAGACTTGAATTACAGAACCTGTAGGTGGACATTTGTGTCATGACTACACAAGCTCAATAATGTCTCCCAAGTCTTTGTGGATCACTTAGAAGCTCACTGGATTAATAGGGTTGAAGCCTTTTAATCCAAATAATTTTAATTGCATTAGGAAGCCTGCATATTAACAAGCCGGTAGTTAAGTGCAGGCATTAAGGTTGATACTGCTTAAGTCTTTGAGATCAAGTATAGAATCTGGTATTTTTGAGGCTGTAGATGAACTATATTCTTTAGACTCTTTCTTAAGTTCATTCTCCACTCTTGGAGGTAATTTAATTATCTCAAAATTATTTTAAATGTCTTAAAATAATTTTAGGATTCCCCCACCAGGGGACGTGCCTATTTTATATGGCTGTGTGTGTGTGTTCACTAGCTCTGTGTCATTGCTTATAGAGGATATAGAAGTATCTCACATACTGTCCTCAAGGAGCTTCCAACCAAGTTGTGGGGATAAGGCAAACAAAGCTGAAATATCTAACGAATGTTTCAAGACAAGATATAATCCTGTATTCACAGTGTGTTGCTGATTGGTGATGATGTTCTAAGCGCCTATGTTGTGGGGTGCAAATGGTCTGGAAGGAAAAGACCAGTGGGTCCTCAGTGTTTGGGGAAGACATGGAGGGGTCAGAATTTGGAGGGGCCTTGAAGGAATGAGCAGACTTTGGATAGGTGGAAGTGAAGTTATTGAAGTTATACCCCGAGGAGACTCTGGGGCAAATAAGAAGAGAGCCTGGTTAGAAGAATAAGATTTTTGTTGAATTGTGGTGGGTAAAAGGTTAGATAGGTTTGGGAGGAGCCCAAAGTCAAGAGGAGAGTCTGATCCTTTATATCACCACCGCCATCACCATCATCATCAACCACATGTTACTAGCAGCTAACCTTTATTGTGTGCATACAACCTGGTTCTCAGGGCTTTACATATGTTATCTTATTTAATCCTCAAACAACCTTATGAAACATTACAATTATTATGTCCACTTTATAGCAGAGGAACTGAGACACAAAGAAGTTAAGTAACTTCCAGCTGGTATGTGGCAGAGTTGGGGTTTAGGTCGACTGAATCAGGCAGCCTGATTTCAGAGTCTGTGTTCTTCACCACAATATATTACTACCTCTTAGGAATAGTTGAGAGCTCCTGATGAGATTAACATGATCCCCTTTGGGTTCTGGAGGAGCCCAGCCTTTCAAGTCAGACGTGGGCTTACATTCTGGCTTTACCACTTATTAGCTATGACCTTGGAAGTTATTTCTCTGAACCTCAATTTCATCATTTATGAAAGAGGGATAATAATAATAATAATACTAACGTCAGCATTGTTGGGAGGATTAGATGAGATAATATACACAAATCACTTAGTGGAATGCCCACTGGGGAATAAGCAGGCAGGCAATGATAGCTGCTCTGGGCTCATATTTCTCAGCTATACCTGGGGCTGTAAAGAGGTCTCTGAGAAGGAGAAGGAATGAGAATAAGACATGATTCAGTTAGAATTTATTTGGTGTCACTTGCAATGATAATTAGCCAACACAGATACCAGACGTTGTATTCCTTCTTCTGGAGCATTCCAGGAATGGACTATAAATTCCAGATGTGGTTCTGCATTGCTCCAAGAACTGACTGCATTTCTCCTTGTCCTCCAAAACTTGGAGGGTAAAGCCAGGACATTGCCATTGTACTGAAATTCGGCACAGGATCTGGTGCCAATTGTGCATTCCAGGGGCTGAAATTGGGATCTGCTGAAATTGTTGGTGTCCTAGCTCTGGCGCTTCCCACTTCCGGATGGTGCCGACCGCAGATAATTGCCCTGCATCTCAGAGAGGAAAATAGATAGTTGAAAGTAGCATGTTTAATTGTCTGTAAGGTTAAACAATGCATGGAATAATTATAACCAAGACAGAGACATTTAAACAAAACATTTAAAAGAAAAAAAAAAGAGTGGAAGAAAAACTGTGCTCTAATTAGAAAAATCACTCTCAGACTTTATGGAGAAATAGCACTTAGTACTTCTCACATTTGAGTCCCTGCACATTTTTAACTGTTCATATAGTAGTTTTTCTCTATGTGAGATTCTGCGGTTGTAGAGTTTTTCTTAAGATTACTTCCTCCAAGAATTTCAAAAGCCACAGTGCGAGTGTCTACCAAGAAGAACAATTTCTAGTCCTCTTCTGATTTTCAGTCTGTTTGGTGGTGACGAACCTATTTGTTCCGTCTCTGTTTCCTCGGTATGATCCAACTTGGTTTCCTTGGAACCACTAAATGTTCTTTGTTGCTCCTAATCCAATACTGGTTTTGAAATTTGGGGATGTAAGAAGCTGTAAGGAAAAATAAGAGTTAAAAAAATATGTAGTGTGTCTGAAAATGTGAAAATTTTATTAAAATCCCAAAGTCACTGTAGAATTTTTAAATTTTCAAATAAGGCTAGAATCAGATGGCTACTTGTAGACCTATTTTATGCTAAGTGGTATTTTGGAAAAACTGGAGTTATGTTTAATTTTCCAAATTTTCTAATAGGTGAATTTTAAAACAGAAGATCTTAAGTAGTTGGTGGTTTTGATGGGCATATACCTCATGTTGCTCGTCTTCATGTAATGAATGTCTCTACAAGAGTAATGGTGTCAACCTGGCTGGTAATATAACGGCTCGCTGAATTGTTTTGCTTGAAGTAAAGGGGGTTCGCATCCTCCAGAGCTTGCTGCTTCCCAATCTAACCCATAGGACACTTCATTCCTGGTTCATTCAACCAAGAGAAATGTTCATTGAACACCTACTGTGTGCTAGGCGCTGTCATAGGTGCTCACTGACAAACAGAACAGGTGTGGTCCCTATGGGTGGAGCCCACAGTCTAGTGGAGAAAACAAACATAAACCAAAAAACATACAGATAACTATAAAAGAATAAATTGAGATAAATAATATGAAAGAAAAGAAAGGATTTCTTTCAACCTAAGGTGGGGAAATAGAGCTATGGGAATACTGAAAAGTTTATTCATACAAAACAGATTCCTATAAAAAGCTAAACAAAGAACAAAGATTAAAAATGATTATGCAAAAAATGTGGAGGTGTCAAGGCATTTAAATACATCAAATTTCCATTAATTGGCCATGAAAGTGTCACTAAATGGAATTCTGTCTCAAGACACGTTTGAGCTCATGGCCATGCTGAGACCACAAATAGTGAATCTCCTTGTAATTTGGTTCACTTTAGTGAAAGTAGCCTCGTACTCTCTGCAGCATCACTGAAGATGGACCTCCTGAGTCAGCCACCTTGGAAAACCTCTGATTGGGTGACTTCTCCCTCATTGTTCATTTCTGCTGAGATGCACTTTGGTTCTGGAGAGTACCCTTGAGTGCAAGGCCAGGGGATCTGGGTCCTACTCTCCATTCTGCTGCCAGCTCCTTTGGTCAATGAGCTTGGCTTCCCTGATACTTGGCGACTTGGGATATGAAGGGGTTGAGCTTGGTGACTTTAAGGAGTTTTTCTGGGTCAAATTTTATTTTATTTTTGTGAGGAACATTAGCCCTGAGCTAACATCCAATGCGAATCCTCTCTTTTTCCTGAGAAAGATTGGCCCTGGGCCAACATTTGTGCCCATCTTCCTCTGCTTTACATGGGACACTGCCACAGCATGGGCTGACAAGCAGTGTGTCGGTCCATGCCTGGGATCTGAACCTGCGAACCCTGGGCTGCCGAAGCAGAGTGCATGAACTTAACTGCTAAGCCACCGGGCTGGCCCACCAATTTTTTTTTTTAATTTTTTTTATTGAAGTCATAATAGTTTATAACATTGTGAAATTTTAGTTGTACATTATTCTTTGTGAGTCACTGTATAAATGCATCCCTTCCTCCCCAAATTTTATTTTAGAAGAAATGGGCAGTAGGAGAATGTTTGGGGTAGCATCACTTCATACTTAATTAAAATGTAACATTTTCATGGTTGCGATGCAGTTTTGGAGCACCAGACCAGGAGTCTGAAAGTCTCAGGCTCAGCAATACCACCAACTCCTGGAGTGACTTGGTTTATGCTCATTTGGGCCCATGGCGCAGATGGGTTCATGCTTGGCTGCAGCCACATTCAGAGACAAGGAGGCTCTGTAGTGGGTAACCATGCAGATTCTGGGTTCAAATCCAGAACACTCCGCTAAGTAGCCATGTGGACTTGGGCAGGAAACTTGGCCCTCTTGAGCCTCAGTTTTCACATCTATAAAATGGAACCTCTGTTGCTCATCTATAAATACTCTACTCTTCCTACCAGGGTTAGAGCAAGGATGAAGGCCATGTAAGATGGTTACCACAGTACTAGGCACATAGTAAGTGCCCAATAAATGTTCACTGTCCCTGTCATTTTTGTTCTTATTAATAATTATTATGGCTTCTGTTATTGTAGTTCTCAGGTGGGCACAGCATGTAAACTCCCTATGCCTTGGTGTCCTACCTGTGGCGCCTGCCTCACAGGTTGTTTAGAAAGTCAAATGTCATTATGTGAAAGTGCTTTGTGAACCCTCAGATCCTTTCCAGAGGCGAGGGGGAGGACTGGGCAGGCAAAAGCAGAAGGCTGGAGGTCTGTCTGTCTGCAGCTCGGCTGATTTCGAGGGAGGGCTTGGCTGAGCCTGGAAGGCAGGTCTGTCTTCCTCCAGCCCTGACAGACTGAGGCACATGCAGACGCACTTCCCATCCAGGCAGACAGGCCCAGCCCGCAGATGGCCACAGAGTCGTTCACTTGGTGATTGTCAGTCACAGCTCCTGCCATCTCATGCCAGAGGCAGTCAGAGGGCATCTCCATCTCAATTTCATCTCTAGACGGACTCTGCCCGCTTTTAACCTCCTCGTCTGAAATTTCTAGAGAAGGGCATAGTAGGACAGCACTGTTTTTAAATGTCTTCAAAAACAATTTTATAGGGTACTTAAAAACAGTAAAATCCAGAAACTGTGAGTGATGGCCTTAGAGCCTGGCGGGCACCTGTTGTCATGCAGGCTGCTCTGGGGGAGAGCACTTAGTTTGTTTGGCAAAGCCGCTGGAATGTTCTTGGTGGGGCGGAAGTCCAGGAGTGGGTGGTGGGTTTGCTCCTTGGGTGTGTTGTCTCCTTCCGAGCAGATGGGGCTGAAATAATTTCCAGAGGGAGGAGGGACAGCACTGGCTGGGGAAGGCCCAAAGGGCTGTTTTCCTGTCCAAATGGCCCATTCATAAAACGCCTCCTCTCCCTTCTCCAGATGGCACCAGCCACTGCTTGGTTTTTCCCCACCTCAGGGGTTCGTTTCTTTCAAAGGGGGGAGGAAGAGCGCTGTCAGCAAAACGTGGAAGAAGCCTCCATTCTTTGAGCTCCCTCTGTTTTACTGCTCACCTGCTCCGCGTGATAGATGGCCTCCACCTCCTCGCCGGGTCACGTGTGTAGCTGTGAGCCGGGATCTGCCAAGGGTGTTTGGCTGGCTCTGGGGCTGACACACATGGTTAACTAGCCTAGGCTCCAGTACTCTGTCACACGGTGCCTGTCACAGTGACAGCTCACCTGGGGGGAGGCTGACCGACCTTGGATTGCTCTGCTTGGTGGGACCTTCGCCTCTGCCCCAGCTTAGTCCACTTAGACTGGGGCCGATCGCTAAAGCTGGGGGGAGAGAGATGGTTCCTGAGGGTCAGTTTGCCCAGCTGCTCCTTGCAGGGGAGAGCTGCACCCACTTTTCCTTCCTGCTCCTCCTGTGTCCTCTCCTGCCACCACCTCCCTTGCTCAGCCCTCCCCCTTGCCTTCTCTCTTCTTTCTACTTCTTTCTTGCAATCTCTGTCTCTGATTCTCTCTCTTTTCTGGCATAATTATAGATGTGATTTGTTAAAATTCATGAAAAATCTTGACTCTGTGTGGCATGTTTCCCTGGCAGTTGCTTGGTGGGAGAGAAGCAGGGTTCCCTTCTGTCATGTTCCTTGCTGACCATGCAGGGATAACTCTTGAGTAGTAAATGAAGAAGGGACACCTCCGCGGAAGGCATTTCATTCCCTTGTCAAGGCTTGTGAGAAGCTGGTGACAGAACTGGCCCTGCGTCGTAGGAACTCACTATCTCCCTCTGCTGTCAGACCCGTCTCCTCTGCGGTGGGGTCTACACCCAACCGCCCCTGGGCGACTTTTCCAAGATGATCTCCCCATTCACCTCCCTCTTAGGGTTGGTTTAGGCTTAGAGAGACAGCATGGGAGAGATTTAGATGTCTAAGTTCATCCTTTTATTTAGTACTTTACATTTAAGTACAGGGATCCCCAAGCCATACTATATTTTTACAGGCAGTATTGGTTGAAGCAAGAAATGCTCTCTGCTAATCCTGTCTGCCTTCAGGTCACTGGCACGAAGTGTCAGTGACGTTGGAATTATTTTCACAGTTGCCTTTAAGCCCCATAAAGACAAACTTTGGAAGGTGATGCTGGCCTAGAGACGGCATTCCCTCAACCTCAGACCAGGCTGAGGAGTTGATCACAATTCTTTGTTAACTTTTTATTTTGAAATAATTTTAGACACAGAAAATTTGCAAATATGACACAGAGTTTCTGTGTACTTTTCACCCAGCTTCCCCTAGTGTTAATAACTTACAGACCATGATACACTTATCAAAACCAAGAAGGGAATATTTGTATAATATTTGTAACCAAATGACAGATTTTTTTGGATTTTAGCAGTCCTTCCACTAATGCTTTTTTCTATTCCAGGGTGCAGCCCAGGATGCCACATGGCATTTAATCGTCATGTCTCCCCTCCAGTCTGTTTCAGTTCCTCAGTCTTTCCTTGTCCTTATGACCTCAACGCTTCTGAAGAGTACTGGCCAGTTATTTTTTAAAACAAGGATCAGCCAACTTTTTCTGTTAGTAAAGAGATAGTAAATATTTTCAGCTCTGCAGCCATATGGTCTCTGTTGCAGCTCCTCAGCTTTACTGTTGTAGCACAAAAGCAGCCTTAGACAATATGTAAATAAATGAGCACGGCTGTGTTCCAATATAACTTCATTTATGAAAATAGGCAGGGGTCCAGATTTGGCCCCCGGCTGTAGTTTGCCAACCCGTGTTGTAAAAGGACCCTAGATTTAGTTTGTCTACTATGTTTTCATGATCAGATTGAAGTTATGCATTTTTAAATAAGAATCCCACAGAAAGGATGTGCCTGTCTCAGTGCATCACTAAATCACTGGTTAACGTGATGTTAACTGTAAAGTTAAAAGTTGCTTTTCCCCACCTGTGTAATTAAGAATATCTCAAGGGAAATACTGCAAGATTATGCAAATATCCTGTTTCACCTCAAACTTTCACTTGCTAGTTTTAGCATCCATAAATAGAGCTTGCCTGCAACAGTTACCCCCATGGTGTTCTAATGCTGAATTTCTGTTTCACGCGTTTCTTCTACATTTGTTAACTGGAGTTCTTCCATAAGGAAGAACTGTTCCTTCTCTCCCCTTAATGTATTCATCAATTATTTATATCAGTACAGACTCACAGATATTTCTTTTATTTTTTGGATTATGATGCTCACAGTTTTTGAAGTGGCTGCCAAATATCACCTCTTTTGGGCTTCTTTGGTCTCATTTAAGTCTTGGCCACCCTCTTGATTTCATAGTTGGCTTTATTCCAATGACAACTTGGTGGCTGTCTGGTGGCCTGAGACCTAATAGGTCTGTTTCATTCATTTGTTAATGGCAGAGGGCAGTTCTATTTTTCATCCCAAAGCACTGGCCAAGTTTATGCTCTCCCTCTACCACACAGTTGGTTGAGTTGCAGTAGGAGTGTTAGGGCGATGGGAGCCGGTTGGAAGCTGGTAATTGGTTTTCATTAATTTTGTTGGCTGGTGGAGGAGTTGGTAGCATTTTCTGATACATGACAGGTGAGGTTTGAATTGAGTATGGTCCAAGGCACTACTTCTTTCTCCCCTCTTGCTCTTTAAGAGCTTTCTTTTTATTCTATTTGTTGGGAACCTTTATGGGTGAAAAACCTGGCTTGGGTGCAGAGTTTAAAGTAAATAGAGTTGCCTTGGTTTTGTACGCACATGTCTAGATTAACGTAAAATGTCAGTTTAAGTGATTTTACCTCAATTAGAAAGCCAAACAGGCTTCCAAAATCTAAGCCTCTGATCTGCTTTTAAACACAATGAATATGTTGTCCGCTTTCTAAAATAGGAGAAACTTCTATTTCTGCCTATATTTATAATTATTCCTTTAGTAACCATTTGGAAGATTGGGTGAGCAGCCGGCGAGTGTGGCTCTTACATTTCTGCTAGCCCTTTAGATGATTTCAGAAAATGCCCTTCGCTTAGGGCTCCTTGGTCATGATGACAGAAGGAAGAGAGGAAAATGCAATACGTCCTGTGACCAGGAACAGGCTTGTATTCCTCACTTTGAAAGATTTTTTTAACTAATTAATTTTGGGGGGAAGGATGAGTAAATTCACTCAGCTTTTAAAGAAATTCGTAGAAAATTCTTCCACAGTATCAGTTAAGGGAAAAAAACAGAAAGAAGAATTGTCATTTGCCCAAGAGATTGTTAGAGTCAAAAAAAAAGAAGGAAATTTGGGAGCTTCTGATCTTATACTGGACAGAATTCACTAAAAGATAGAGCCTCATAAACTGAAGCTTCATTTCTACCTTCTTTAGGTGGGTATGTCTGTGCTACAGAGTCCTGTGGAAGTTCAGGCTGGTTCCCACTAGTAACCGAGAAATTGCATCCAAAACTCTGGCGTGCTATTATTTCTCCGTAACTTGTTCATCTTGTCTGACTGTAGAATTGGATGAAAAGCCAAGATGTTAATACTATTTCAAAATTTACAAGAGAGAATCATAGACTTCGTTGCCATGTGTTTATTTCACTATGTGTGAAACAACCTAATAAAGTTAGATATCTGAGTCAGATGTAGATCTCTTGAAACTTAGGGCCACCAAAACAATCACTCCCAAAAAATAACGTGAAGGAGACAGGTCAAGAGGACTGCAGCAACATATCTGGGTGATTGTGATAGACTGTGACGTCTTGGGAAGTGAATTTATTCACAAAAACTCAGAGCGCTGGGTCCTTGATCTGCCTCTCGGAGAGTGCCGCGTGCCTGAAATGAACTGAAGAGTGGTTTGCTCATTTGTAAAATGAGGAGATTGGACCAGCTTTTGGTTTCGGAAAGACGTTGTGTGGGCCGTTTCTGTCCTTTCTGGGGTTTGTGATCACAGTGGAAGCTCAGCATTTTCACACATGACCTGACAGATTCGTTGTCATCTTGTCCTTGGTGGGCCTGTCAAAAAGAAGTTATTTCGAAAGCATATCGCTGGTTGTACATTTCATTCCATCAAGTGCTCATGTAACTGCTGCAGGCCTCTGAGATAAGAGTGGAAAAGTGCCCTGTGCCCTTCCGAGTGGTGGGTGATCTATTTTCGACTTGGAGACTGGTGACAAACCTGTCTTCTGTCAGGTCAAACTCGCAGAGACTTTCTGGTTTTCTGTTCTTCTGTTGACAGCTGTGTCCGTGTTCAGAATGGTCATAGGGTAGTGGGAAGATAGCTGTGGCATTTAAACACCTAGATAGGAAGGGGCGATGGAATGCATTTTTCTTTGCTATTTTGGTCAGCAAGTCCCTAGTAGTCTATAATGAGAGGTGAAGAAGTGAGGAGAGACCTCTGGGAGGATGGGCAGGAAAAGATGCCCAACTTCTGGTTTGGAAGACACAGAGGGAGAGACATCTCTACCATTGGTGGGTTTAGTGTCTGGAAAGGGAGTGGCCAGAAGGAAAATGGAAAATGAAGGTTGGATTTGAGGTAGCCTTGGGTGCTGGGAGGGTATGGAGGTGGGATGGAGATAATGAGAAAGGCAGGGCTCTTTTTTGTTTTTTGCGTGCTGTATAAAACGTAAATTAAAACCCATGCGCTGAAAATTGCATTTCTGTAATACTTTTAAATATTGTGAGATCTTTTTTTAAAAACACAGTGGTACAGGCTGACATGATGGGAGAGAACTTTTAAATCCTCAGCTGTACTTACTATAAAGATGCATGTAGCTCTGATGGGGATTGGTTAAATGTCTCCTGAATTCCCAGCATCTTGCATCCACATTTATTAGCCTCAAAGCTTTCACAAATCCTTTGCTTTCCTCATCTGCAAAATGGAGCCACATCTATCTGCCTGACTCACAGGGCTATTTTGAAGGTCCAAGGTCCAGTGCTATGCTACATTGTCAGGGCTCTTTAGATATTTTATAAAACCTGTAATGGAATCTAGGGGTCTCATGCCCAGACCTCAGTTTCCTCTGTTTATTTATAGTAGCTAGTGATTCTGCCGCTTACCCCCTCCTTTATTTAAGGTCGTGGCTCCCTTCGAGATTCATATATACAGGGCTCTTTTTCTCAGAAGCACACACATGCAATTTAGCATAGAATGTTAGAGGCTCACAGTCTCAAGGCCAGTTGAGAACCTCTGATTTGACTGGTTTCCTTTTCTGGAAATTACAATTTGATCTGAGAGAGCTAGGTTTTTACAGATGCCTGGCATTTGGAATTTTCTGCTTGTATGCATCTTTCTTAATTACTTATTTTTCCAGTGGAAGAAATCATTAAATTGTGTTCTTAGTGTAAGCTCAGTGCTCTGCTAATACTGCCCCAGTTCAGCTGCATACAGCAAGACTGTAAACTCACAAAAGCAAGATTGTAAATTCAACACAAGAAAAAGCTGAGTCATATGGTACCCACTGGGAAAGTCGTAAGATATTAAAAGTACATGAGTCAAAAGCACCCAAATCATATTTCCCTTTCCATCCTTGAAATGTCATAGCTAGCCAGAGGGTTAACATTTTTTTTAGTGATGACCCCAATCAATGTGATTTAAATCATCCATGATATATTTATAGCTGAATAATTAAATTGGATGATGTGACAGAACACTTAAATTGTATTTATGGTCATTGATGGTATTATGCATTATTAGAGAGAAGCGTAGTTACACCAAATTAAATGGAGATATCTGATCCAGACATCAGTTCAGTAATTTCATGGGAAAAAATAAATCTAAATGAGCAAAAAATATTGTGGTATTAACTCCAATGTGACGGTATTACAAGTTTTCCCAGTTAATTAGTAACACATATTGTAGAACAAATGTTTGAAACAGAAATCACATGCTCTTGCATAACAGAAAGAACCTTGCACTAGGAGTCAAGCTGGGAGACTTAGCTCTCCCACCACATTGCCGTGTGTCCTTGGGAAGATCACTTCACTACTCTGGAGCTGTGAAATGCAGGAAATAGGACTACATTTCTTAAATGAGAGAAGATTTCTTGCAATGTTAATATTTTGTGACTTTAAATTTAATTCTGCGATTGCTGCTTTTGAAAAAATGTGCTGTCAACATTTAACATAACATACAGAAAAGTGGACAAATTGTATGTGCATAGCTCATTGAATTTGCACCCTTCTAACCAGCCCTGGATTAGGAAATAAAATGTTATTAACATTCTAGAAGCCCACCTTGTTGTCTCTGGGTCTTGAGTGCTACTCTAAAATGTTTAAAAAAAAAAGAGAGAGAAAGAAAGAAAGAAAAAATTGAGGTGATAGCAATTTTTAGAAATTTGGAAGTTTAGCATTAGAAACCAAAAACTGTATTCATTTGAAATCCTATTAATCCAGTCCACAATCCCCAATCCACTATTTTGAAATTTGAATAACTCTGAAAACGGAAAGTTTTTAGCAAAATTATTGGGCAACAAAATTTTACCTGAAAGGATAGGTGGCTGTTTGTAGGTGGCTGTTTGTAGTTTTCATTTATCCTGTCTGGTGTGACTGTTCATGCATCTTGCTGAAGAAATGTTCACGTGATTGATGATAAGATGTTGCCCCTCGACTTCACTTGGATTTAATGTACAGCACATGTGTCATGTTTCTTCTTTGAAATCAAATAGATTCTAAATTCCCAAACAAATCTGGCCCCAAGGATTTTGGATGAGGGATTGCATATTCAAACCACAGTGTAATTGTTTATAAGGGTGGACACTCCAACTTGTTTATTGCTTAGATTTGTATGATATTTATCTGAAAAGTAAAGCAGGTGCGGTTCTGATTAACTATCTTGTGCATTACTGGACGTTTCCCTTCTAATGCTTTTTTTTATATTTAAAAAAAAACCAAGCTTTTATTTTGAAATAGTTTTAGATTTAATAAAAAGTTGCAAAGATACTACAGAGAGTTACCATATACCCTTCATTCACCCTGCTTCCCCTAATGTTACCAGCTTACATAACCATAGAACATTTGTCAAAACTAAGAAATTAACATTGGATGCAATACTATTGACTAAATTATAGACATTATTCAAATTTCCTTAGTTTTTCCACTAATGTCCTTTTTCTGTTCCGGGATCCTACATGGCATTTAGTTGTCATGTCTCTTTGGTCTCCTCCGGTCTGTGACAGTTTCTCAGACATTCATTGTTTTTTATTACCCTGACAGCTTTGAAGAATACTGGTCAGGTTGCATGGGACAACATGGATGGACCTTGAAGGCATTTTGCTAGGTGAAATAAGTGAGACAGAGAAAGACAAATACAGTGTGTTCTCACTTATATGTGGAATCTAATAAAAACGACAAACAAAAAGACTCCCAACAAACTCATAGAAAAAGAGATCAGATTTGTGGTTAGAGGGGGAGGGGGAGTTAGAGGAAGGTGGTCAAAAGGTACAAACTTCCAGTTTTAAGATAAATAAGTACTAGGGATGTAATGTACAACATGATGGCTATAGTTAACACTGCTATATTATGTATAGGAAAGTTGTTAAGAGAGTAGATCCTAAGAGTTCTCATCACAAGGAGAAAAATTGTTTTCTTTTCTTTTTATTGTATCTATATGAGATGATGGATGTTAACTAAACGTATTATGGTAATCCTTTCACAATATATGTAAATCAAACCATCATGCTGTATACCTTAAACTTATACAGTGATGTGTGTTAATTATTTCTCAATAAAATTGGAAAAAAATAGAATACTGGTCAGGTATTTTGTGAAATTCCTTTTAGGCATTTGTTTGGTTGGTTGTTTAGATTTTTGTTGATAAGCTCTTTAAATTAAACTTTTATTTTGAGATCATTGTAGATTCATATGCAGTTGTATAAAATAATACAGAAAGATCCTGTGTATCCTTTACCCAGTTTTCCCCAAAGGAAACATCTTGAAAGCTATAGCCAATATCACAACCAAGATATTGACATTGATACAGTCAAGATACAGAACATTCCCATCGCTGCAAGAATCCATCGTCCAGCCCAACTCTTGTACTCTTTTGGCTCAGCGCGTGTTGACTGAGGTCTCCCATGGGTCAAGCTCTGCTCGAGTCCTAGGGAGACAGGGGTGAACAAGAGAGACAAATCTGCCCTTACGGAGCTTAGCTTCTGAGAGACGGACATGAACAAGGAAGCACACGCAAGGATAAGAGAATGTCAGCTAGTAAGTGCTGCGAAGAAAAACCGGGAGACTAAGGACTGGGAGGAGGAAATCCAGAATTCTGGCTTCTCTTGAATTCGAGAGCCCTGGTCATATTGGGCCGCCCTTCCCTCTCAGCACAGCAGGCAGGAGCTTCAGAGCAGCTACTTGCTTTCGACGGGGTAACTGTTTAATCTGTGTTTCACACTGAAATCGTGTGTAACTCTTTTACCTCCTGTTTGTTGGAAAGCCCTGGTGGTGTCCTGTGCTGGTGGTGGGTCTTTAAAAATCTGAGGAGTTTGTTTTAAGTGCAGTTCCGTGCAGAGACATGCTTCTGTTGCTTCTAATCCCACAGTGTAGAGTCTGGCCTCACAGTGATGGCGTTTTGTGGAGTTAGTGACAGCAGACATCGTGTATAAAGCCTATTGTAGCGTTTTCATTTGTTGGTATTCTTAGTATTATCGAGAAGCTATGACACAATCAAGTGGAGGGGAAAGGTTTTGGATTGCAAATATTTAGAATGGGTTTTTCATCTGATTGTCAAATCGTGTCACTTATAACAGAGATTTCATCATTTTAAGTGCTTCCTGCAGATGATGGGTATTAAAAAATACTTAAATAGGGCCTTCACATCAATATATTGAATGATATCAGTTATTTTAAAATCCTGGAAATGAGTGATTTCAAATGAACAACTAAGGCCATTTTTTAATTGTAAAATATACATAACTATTTTTAAGTGTACAATTCAGTGGCATTAAATATATTTACAATGTTGTGTAACTATCCGCACTATCTATTTCTTTAACTTTTTCATTGTCCCGGATAGAAACTCTGTACCCATTAAACAGTAACTCCTCATTCCTCCCTTCCCCCAGCCCCTGGTAACCTCTAGTCTACTTTCTGTCTCTATGAATTTGCCTAATTAATTCATATAAATGGAATTATAAAATATTTGTCTTTTTGTGTCTGCCTTATTTCACTTAGCATAAGGTTTATCCATATTGTAGCATGTATCAGAAATTCATTCTGTTTTCTGGCTGAATAATATTCTGTTGCATGTACATTGTATGTATTTTGTTTATCCATTTGTCTGTTGGTGGACACATGGGTTGTTTCCATGTTTTGGTTATTGTGAATAATGCTGCCATGATCATTGGTGTAAAAATATCTGTTCAAGTCCCTGCTTTTCAGTTCTTTTGGGTATGTAACTAGGAGTGGAATTGCTGGATCATATGATAATTCTTTGTTTAGCTTTTTGAGGAACTGCCAAACTATTTTCTACAGTGTCTGCACAGTTTTATGTCTCTTCACTCTCTTGATAGTGTCCTTCAGTGCACGAAAGTTTTTAATTTTGAAGTCCAGTTTATCTATTTTTTCTTTTGTTGCTTATGCTTCTGGTGTCAGATCCAAAAAATCATTGCCAAATCCAATGTCATGAAGCTTTGCCATATGTTTTGTTCTAAGAGTTTATAGTTTTAGCTTTTAAGTTTAGGTCTTTGATCCATTTTGAGTTACTTTTTGTATATTGTATAAGGTAAGTGTCCAATTTCATTCTTTTGCATGTGGATATCCAGTTTTCCCAGCACCATTTGTTGAAAAGATGGCTCTTTCCTGTTATACATGAGAGGTTTTTCTGGGGCTCTCGGTTTCATTCCATTGTTCTGTATGCCTATCCTTATGCCAGTACCACGCTGTTTTGATTACTATAGCTTTGTAGTAAGTTTTGAAATCAAGAAGTGTGAGTCTTCCAACTTTGTTCTTCTTAAAGATTTTTTTGGCTATTCACTGTCCCTTGAGATTCCATATCAATTTTAGGGTAGATGTTTCTATCTCTGCCAAAAATTTCATTGGGGTTTTGATAAAGATTGCATTGAATCCAGAGATCGCTTTGGCTAGTATTGACATCTTAACAATATTATTAAGTTTTCCAATCCACGAACATGGAATGTCTTTCTGTTTATTTATGTCTTCTTTAATTTCTTTCAGTAATGCTTTGTAGTTTTCAGTGTACAAGTCTTTCATCTCTTTGGTTAAGTTTATTCCTAAGTATTTTATTCTTTTTGATGATATTATAAATAGAATTGTTTTTATAATTTTCTTTATGGTTTGTTCATTGCTAGTGTATAGAATTGCAACTGTTGATTTCATATCCTGCAACTTTGCTGATTTGTTGATTAGCACTAACAGTTTTTTTAATGGAATCTTTAGGGTTTTCTATATATAAGATTGTGCCATCTGCAAACAGAAATAATTTTACTTCTTCCTTTCCAGTGTGAGTTTCTTTTCTTTCTTTTTCTTGCCTAATTGCTCTGGCTAGAACTTCCAGTACTATGTTAAATAGAAATAGTAAAAACAGGCATCCTTGTTTTGTTGCTGATCTTAGAGGAAAAGCTTTCAGTCTTTCACCATTGAGCATGATGTTAGCTGTGGGTTTTGCATAAATGCCTTTACCATGTTGAGGAAGTTCCCTTCTATTCCTAGTTTATTGAGCATTTTTATCATGAAAGAGTGTTGAATTTTGTCAAATGCTTTTTCTGCATCAATTGAGATGATAATGTAGTTTTTTTGCTTTATTTTGTTAATGTAGTATATTACATTGGTTTTTTTATGGTGAACCATTCTTGCATTCTGGGAATAAATCCCAGTTGGTCATTGTGTATAGTTCTTTTAATATGTTGCTGAATTCAATTTACTAGTATTTTGTTGAAGAATTTGCATCAACGTATCATAAGTGATATTAGTCTGTAGTTGTCTTTTCTTGTAGTATCTTTGTCTTTGGTATTAGGGTTATGCTGGCCTCATAAAATGAGTTAGGAAGCATTCTCTCTTCATCAAATTTTTGGAAGAGTTTGAGAAGGATTGGCATTAATTCTTTAAATGTTTGGTAGAATTCACCAGTGAAGCCATCTGGATTTTCTTTGTTGGGAGGCTTTTGATTAATGATTCAATCTCTTTACTTGTTACAGGTCTTCTCAGATTTTCTATTTCTTCGTGGGTCAGTTTTTCGAAATTGTGTGTTTCTAGGCATTTTTCCATCTCAGTTGGCAAAATAGTTACTTCTGTCTGTTTTATTACTTTCTTGCCTAAGAGTGAAACTCTCATTTTAAATGGCATGTTATTTCTTTACAAATAAAGTACCAAGGAACATGAAGGTTTTGCTTGTATATATCATGGTTGATGTGTATTCTATTTTTGTCAAATATTTAATAAAATATTTTACTGTGTGTCTTGTGACCCATTAAAAGTAGGAAACTGTAGGGGCCAGCTCGGTGGCATAGTGGTTAAGTTCGTGCGCTCTGCTTTGGTGGCCTGGGGTTTGTGGGTTTGGATCCCAGGCACGGACCTACGCCACTCATCAAGCCATGCTGTGGCAGCAACCCACATATAAAATAGAGAAGATTGGCACAGATGTTAGCCAAGGGACAATCTTCCTCAAGCAAAATGAGGAAGCTTGGCAACAGATGTTAGCTCAGGGCCAATCTTCCTCACCAAAAAAAAATTTTTAAAAAGTAAGAAACTGTATATAAGATTATCAGGCTATATAAAAATGTTTCCAATATACTAGTTACTTATAGTTTAGATTACAAAGCTTCTATGGAGTTTTTGGTAAAATATTATCAACTGACAGTTATCCTTACTCTTGTAAACTGACTTTGTTTTTATACGGTCTTTAGCCCATTTCATTGGCACAACAGAATGAACCAATGATATATTTGGCTCAAGTTTAAATTTCTCAAGTTTTTTTCCAGCAGTTGGGTCAGATGGGGTCAACAGAAGCAACCCCCATCTGTGTGGTATAGTAGCTCTGTAACTTTCTCCTGTGCTTCTACCTGGTCCTCATGGTGGGTGTTTCCTGGTAGAGAGTCATTCATTCAACAGTTAAGTCCCTGCCATGTGCCAAATACTGCCCTACCCAATGATATCCCAATGATGCAAAATGCAGAATCACACAAAACAGGCAACTTCCTGTGCATTGAGAGAACCAAGGGATGAAAACAAAACCAAGGCAGCTTTGGTTCTCAAAAAGAAGATGATTCTGCCATCCACACTGTAAAGTTTAGAACCTTTTTGTCCTGTTCCTATGAATGGAGTGACTCCATTCCCAGGCTCTGTCATATTGGTTGGGGCTGGGTTGGCCCTTATGTTGGAAGCTCGAGTAGCCACCTTTAAGGGGAAGGGGGCTGTGATGAAGCAGTAGGGAAATTTGTGCAGGGCCTTGGAAGCGTTCCAGAGTTATATGTGAAAGGTGATATTCTCACTACAGAGGAAAATATGGCAAAATGGGAATCTAACCATTTCGTTGCAACAGGAGGTTGGACTCAAGCTGCTAATGTAGGGAGAGACCGATGGAGAAGAATTGAGGTTTGAATTCTGAGTAGTTCTGCTTGAAGTGAAGAGCTGATGATAGTTTGCATTAAAATAGTGATTTCCAAGCCACAGGCTTTTCAACAACAGCAAACTGGATCTTACCAAAAGAGGGGAACTAATTCTGTTAGAATGTACCTTAGTATTGCATCTTAATCAGATACCATGAGAAGCTGACTAGTGTTTAGCTTGAGAGTTCCTACAATTTTGAAATACGCTCTACCCAAAGAATGGGAATAAATCTGGCCAGTAGCCTTCTATAGCGAGTTAGACACGTGTGTCAGGAAAGATATACTAGTGGAGTATCGTGTCCATGGTTCAAAGGTTGCCTTTACTTCTTGAGTTACATTTTCATTGAGAGCACAGAATTGAATTTTTCAGGTGTTGTCACTTCAAAGGGTTCTCCAACTCTTCCATGCATGACTGAATTTCTTAGGACATCCTTAGGTAGAGGGTGAGATGATATCCTGGGGTGCTGAAATTGCTAAGTTTTCCGACCCCTGCTGAGTTGTGACCCAAAGTCCCCTGCAGTTTAACTGAGGCGCTTTATTCCTCTGCAGACTGGAAGCCCAGGATTGGAAATTTAACGCGAAATAAATAATTAAGTCTCAGCTTCCACAGGTGCAGAGGGCATAAATAATCCAACTGTGTGCTGCCCGGGCATTCCATATCATGGGCCATTGAGATTTAATGCCCAGGCACTCACTCGTAACTGAATATGTCAGAATGCGGCTCCCGCCGGGGACGGGGAGAGGGTGCTGTTTCAGAGCCGTGTGCTTGCCTGTCTGCTGGAAAGCTGCCTCCACCCTCTGAGTCTTCTGGAGACCTTTTGCTGGCTTTGTCTCCAGGGAAATTCATCTGCCCCTGCTCAGCGCCGAGGACAAAAAACTACAACCAACTCCTCTTCTGGTTCGATGAAGGAGGTGATATATTGAAGGGCAACCCAGGAAAATCACTCATTTAATTGGAAACATTTGGGGAAATAGATGAGTTTACTGATGGGAGTGGACCTTGAAAACTTTGTTCTGAGTCAGGAGTTTGAACCTGAGACCATTTGAGCATTGTGGAGTGACTGAAAGCTGGTGTCCCTTTCTGCTTCAACAGCAAATCTTGTGAAGGGCACTGAGGAGTGGCAATCCATTTTCTGGTGACCAAAGATGAGGACACAACTACTGGTTCTAATTATGTCTGCATCATTTACACAGCTTTGCTCATGGTAGAGGTTTAATAAAAGTTTGCTAAATGAGCAAATGAAAGAACACTGATGCATCGTGATGTTCTGTACTTCCTAGCTTGTCTGGTCCAGTGCCACTCACAGGGGGGTTCCCAGACCAGCAGCATCAGCGTCACCTGGGACCTAGTTAGGAGTGAAAATTCTCAGGCCCTGTTCCAGACCTACTATTCCATGTTGCTGGGTGGGCCCAGGAATCTGTTTTTAACAAACTCCCCAGTGATACTGATGCCCACTAAAGTTTGATCACCACTGGCCTAGAGTTGCTTCAACCAGGGATGTGATTTAAGAATCTGACCCACACTCACTTCCTCTCTCAGTAGGAAGTCACCACAGCTGGTTACGAGAGAATCACACTTTAAATCCTTTCATGCACATGTTTCTTCACACCCCAGAGCTTCTCACTCAGGACAAAGCTAGTCTCCTGGCTTTTTTCTTCAGATCTCATGTTTCCAGATTCTATGCTTATTCTCTTCCAGGAAAATAGAGATGGGGTGAGGTGGGAGATGTCCTTCTATCGCTGATGGCCAGAAGGAGGCAATCATGTCAGACACTTACTGGATGCCCACTGTGTGCTAGGCCCAGGCTCTGGTCTCTGTTCCCAGCACCTCGGGAGCTCTGAGGGAGGTAGACAAGGAGGTGATGAGTGCTGGGCCAAGTGAAGGCGGCACTCACTGGGCTGTGTCTGGGAGCACCAGATGGACCAAGCTCAGACCTGCACTAGGGTGGGGCAGAAGAGGCTTCCCGGAGGAGGTGCTGCCTGGGCACCTCTTGTAGGATAAGTAGGGTGGCAGAGAGTGCAAATAGGGAGGGGCAGAATGGAATTTTGGGTTAAGGAGCAGCACCGCTGAAAGCATACTCTAGAGAGTGCTTTATTCGGCTTTTGGGGACTCCATATTTACCTATCATTGTACTTTTTAAATTGACTTTAATCCTACATGTAGTAAAAGTGTGCAACTCAGATTTGCAGCTCAATGAATTTTTAAATGTGTCCTCACTCTTGTAACCACCACCGAGATCAAAATATGGAGCATTTCCAGCCTCCTGCCGGGCTCCCTATAGTCATTCTCGTCCATCGGCCCCCGCCCCCAAAGGAAACCTCATTTTCACCTGTGTCACCATGGATTAGTTTTCCTTGGGGACTTTTTTAGACTATAAACTTCTTGAACAAAAAAATTTATCCTGGACAGCCAGAGATCGCTAACAGGCTGAATATGGCTTCAAATTATG
The DNA here is from genome assembly GCF_020826845.1 of Diceros bicornis minor. NCBI lineage: Eukaryota > Metazoa > Chordata > Mammalia > Perissodactyla > Rhinocerotidae > Diceros > Diceros bicornis. The sequence continues at coordinate 74,466,531 of NC_080745.1, forward strand.
TGTTTTTGTTTGGCCTGCACAGTTTTTTTTTTTTTTAATTCATTGCTAACATTTAAAAATTGGGGGATTTCACATAACAATTGAAAGATCTCATAACATTGGGCTCCTGTACCTTGGTCGCAGCCCTGGCTGCAGTTGAGTAGAGTCTGCCCCCCTGAAGAAGTGCCCGCTGCTCCCCAAGGCTCACTCCTAGCCGGCTACACTTGCGTTACCTGCCTGGCCCTGATGGCGTTTGAGTTTGCGATCACCTTTCAGTATCGTCTTGTGTCTTGGCTTGGGGCCTCCAGCGTGGCTAAGGGTGCTTAATAATTTTTATTTGTTCGTTTGTCAGCGTTTATGGAGCACGACTATGAGCCAGGCATGCGCTGGGAACTGGGAATACAGAGGTGTTCACGGGCAGCAACATGATGCATTGTTTGTTCGCTTGCCGTGCAGCTAACTAGACGTGTGGCACGTCCTGTCTTTGTGAGTTCACTTCTCGCTACCCTCTTGGATGCCACCCATGCGGGCTGTTTCCTGGTCTCTGAGCCCACTCTGTCCCTTACAACTGTCCCTCTTCTGCCATCACCATCCCCTCTCTCTGGCCCTCACCTCTGCCTGAAGCATTTGCTCAAGTTCCACCTCTTCCAAGAAGTCTTCACTGGCCATCCCTTTCTCTTGTGATACCTCCCTCCTCTGAACTCCTATCAATGTATTTCCCACACCACTGTGCAATTAATTCTGTCATTGATTCCCTCACATCAAAAAAAAAAAAAGCCCTGGGCCGGCCCCGTGGCTTAGCGGTTAAGTGCACGCGCTCCGCTGCTGGCGGCTCGTGTTCGGATCCCGGGCGCGCACCGATGCACCGCTTCTCCGGCCACGCTGAGGTCATGTCTCATGTACAGCAACTAGAAGGATGTGCAGCTATGACGTACAACTATCTACTGGGGCTTTGGGGGGGAAAATAAATAAATAAAATTAAAAAAAAAGAAGCTCATCTCTTAAACTAGATATCACATGCCCTGTGGGCAGAGACTTCGCCTTATATTTCCTGACATCAATCCATTATGCCCTGCATGGTTCTGAGCATACAGCAGGCGCCCAGTAAATACAGGAGATGCACTGGAGAGCAAAGCTGAGCCAGAAGAAGAGGCTGCGGATGGCCGCGTCTGGGGGGGCAGAGAGGGAAGCACCAGCCTCCTCACCAGGAGATGCCCTTGCTGGCAGTTGCCTGGTAGGAATCCTGCCCTCCTGTGAGGATCTAGCGTCCTTGTGAGAGCACTGACACCCTGCAAGGAGGGGACAGACACGCCTGGGGCCACTGGGCCACAGGCATTCCAGGCAGTGTCATGTGAGGTGGCAGTTGCGGTCTCCCCTTACAGCCTGACTGAGTGTCCGTTGGGGTGGCAGGAAAAGGCTCACCGAAGACAACTGGTGGCTGGAAAGGTAAGATGTCGTTTCGATGGTTGTCCCCTCAGCTTTCTGCTGTGCTCCACGGAGAGCCTGGGGTGCCTGCTCTGTCTCACTCTCGGTTCCTGACTTGGTGATAGAGATTGCTAAAGGCAACCCGATTGCAAACAGCTCCATACTTTGTAACACTGCCTCCTTGAGAAGTACCTTAGATGTTGGCAAAGGATGGTGACCTTTCTTGAGTAGACTTCTGTGCCCAGCCCAGCCTGCCAGCCCACTGCAGTGGAGGTGAGAGAGGCAAGAAGAGCCTTTAATTTAAGGGCACTTGGCAGACAGCCGGCTCGTTTGCTGGGGTTCTGTTATATGTCACTTGATGTGCAGGGTTCCAAGAACTATTTGGTCTTTTGACAGGGAGCATGATAGAATGTCAGGACCTAAGCTAATGTAAAATATGTTTTGCCCTGCCAAGTCATGCACGGGCAGCGCAAGAAGCCCATCAGTCATTCACACGTCTGCACCGTGTGGCTGAGGGGCTCCGCTGATGGGATTTAGCCTCTCCAGAGCGATGCGATGATGGAGATCCAGCACACAGTGGGTTCTTACCCAGAGCATGCTGATTTTGAAAAGCATGAGGCCACCCCTTAAAAAAATACACATTCTTAAAGAGCACTCGTTTCCCATCTCTCTTTTTTCTTACACTTCCTTCTTCCTGTTTTTCCCCTCTCCCACCCTCCTTTCTCCCTCTTTCCGTGTCTTTGTGTTTATCTGTGGTGCCTTTGGCACTAACCCCGGATGTCCAGGTGACAAGCTTGGCTAGGTATATAGGTGCTACATTCTGTTACTTGGGGGCTTCAGATTTAGATACCAGGACAAAGCGTTTTATTCAAGTTTCAGCTTCGGGCCAGTTAGGGAATCTGACACTGGCAGCTATAGTACAATTGTTGAGCAAAATCATTATGGGGAAGTTGTACCAATTAAGAAATGTTTGGCTGCCAACAGAAAACCCAACAAACAGCGGCTTAAACTAGAGGGACATTTATCGTCCACTTAACAAGAAGTCTGGAGGGAAAGCTGGGGCTGGCTGAAACAGGACCGTGTAATCCCATTAGTGGTTCAACAGGGTCTTCAGGGGCCCAGGGTATTTCCATCCCTCCACCTCTCCGTGCCCACTGAGCTTCTTGTTCTTATGTCTGTGGCCTCCTCTTCAAAGAGTGGCTGACACAGGTTCCAGGTATCATGTATTTTCACGCCAGCAACCAAAGCAGGAAGTGAGGGATGGAGGGTGGGCCACAGAGCAATCTCATAGTTTACTTCTCTCTTATGTGGGAGTGGAAGTTTTTGGATCCTTGTTACCCAAAGGAAGTACTGCTTAAATGTGAAAACTGACACATGGACTTGAGTCATTTTGGGGTATCTGTGACAGAGTGAACTGAGACTTCATTTTCCTGGTGACCATTCCCAATTGCATTTCCAGTTGTTCTTTCTCAAAATCACAGATTTGAGGAACTGTATTTCCACGTAGTTTCTTCCAGCCCAGAGTTCACAGTTGGGCTTAGTTTTCATCAGCGGATGAGCCAAGGCTTAACTGAGAATCTCTGCGAGCTCCTGCCTTAGAAACCAATTAAGTGTCTGGCCCTACTCCCTGGTACCCATTCCCTTTTTTCTGAGTGGTGCATTGTCTCAGCCTGGACCGTGGGTAACAGACTGTTCACATCATTTAACGGGTGGAAACTGAGCTAGAGCTCTCCCGATGAGCGTTAAGTTACAGTGCCCTCTGGTTGGGAGTCTGTCTTTTGAAAAGTTTGGGTCTAGCCCTCCTTTTGCCCTTTCTAGCAGTGAATCTTGGGAAATGATTTCTCTCCTGAAATAATTTTGGTTTGTATGCTTGCATGTCCATAGACACATGCATACGCACATACCGCAGCTCTAGGCCACTGCAATGGGAAAGGGAGACTGCGGTTTCATGGTAGCTGTCTTTCTGATGAATGTCCCTGTGTCCACCCTCAGAGGCTGTGACATTCCTGCCTTCTCCACTTTATAATCTGAAAATGTTCTGCGCCAGGTTGCCTTGCTATAGGCCTGCAACTCTGGAATGCCACATAGGTTCTGGGTTTCAATCCCCAGGGCCCACATCGTCTAGCATTTTTAAGAGCCTGTGGGCTTGAAGCTGATAAGGCGAGGGCTAATGGAGGCCATTCTGAGAGTGCTGGGAAGATAAGGTGTTCCCGGTGACAGGGCAACAGGATTGTGAGAGCTGGGGCGAGGGTGTGTGAGCATGACACCATTACATGGTCTTGTGTCAGCCTTCCCCTTTCATCTGCTCCCAGACGCATTTTGCTTTTGAGGGCTCCTCACTCTTTCCCTCTAAAATGTGCTCCCAAATGTGCCTAAGTCCTCTCTCTGTTCTCCAACCTCTGCTGGCAAAAGTGACAAAAGGAAGAGTGGACTTTACTCTGTGGGAAGTTGCTCCGAATTGTTAAAAGTATTCATCTTCCCACCCGGTGGATAGTTTTATGTTACAATCCAATAATTCTGCTTACTTCCTTTAAAGTGGACAGCATATGACATTTATGGTTGACTTTGTGATCAGAAGGATTTGTCATACTTTTGGTCTGGATTTTGGGAATCTTCTAGAAGATCCATGGTCAGGATTCAGGGTCTAGTGCACTTGGTGGCCCCCAGCCTTCAAGGGTGAAGTGCAGAGATCTCTGAGGGGAGAGTTCTAAATCTAGATTGCCTGCCTTGGAATCAGATTCCATCTGTTAACTTGTTTGCTCTGTGTCCTTTGGACAGTGTATTTAACCTCTCTGTACTTCATTTCTCCATCCGTAAAACGGGAATCATAATAGTACATGCCACATATGGTTGTTAGGAGTCAATGAGTTAACATTTAAGTGCTTAAAATATTACCTGACAATTACTTAGCACCATATAAGTGTTCGTAAAATAAACAAATCTTACTAGTTTGAGATTTTTTTGTTGGCTTACTAGTTTTCTAACTGAAATTTTTGTTGAGATAATTGTAGCTTCAGATGCAGTTGTAAGAAATGATACAGAGAATTCTGGTGCACGTGTTCCGTTTATCCAGTTTCCTCCAGTAGTAACATTCTGTGTAACTACAGCGCAATATAACAATCAAGATATTTGATACAATCCACCTATTTTATTCAGATTTCCCCAGTGCTATGTGTACGTCCTCGTTTGTATGTGTCTATGCATTTAGTTTTATACAATTGTATCACACGTGTAGGTTCATGTTTGCATCACCACAGCCAAGATACTGAACGGTTCCGTCACCACAAGAATTCCTCATGCTGTCCTTTTATAACTGCCCACTCCTCCCTCCCTTTACCTGCAGCCCCTGGCAATGACTAATCTCTTCTCCATTTCTAAAATTTTGTCATTTCAAAAATGTTAAATAAATGGAATCATATAGTTTGAAGCTTTTGGAGATTAGCTTTACTCACTCAGCATAATTTCCTGGAGACTTACCCAAGTCATTGAGTATATCAATAGTTCATTCCTTTTTTTTGCTGAATAGTGTTCTATGGTATATTGTTTAACCATTCACCTATTGAAGGACATCTGGGCTTTTTCCAGTTTTTGGCTATTACAGATAAAGCTGCTATGAACATTTGTGTACAGGGTTTAGTGTGAACAAAAATTTTCATTTCTCTGGGATAAATGCCCAAGAGTGCAATTGTTAGGTCATATGGTAACTGCCTGTTTGGGTTTACTACTTTAATAGGTATAAAATAACACTTTGTTATTTAAATTGGCCTCTCCCAACGCTAAATTTCTGTTCAACTCTTTGACTTGTAGTAAGCACCGTGTTAGTATTTGTTCAATAAATTAAAATGGGCTACTGGGATTTACAATGTGTCCAGGACTGTGTAAAAGACAGGAGAAGGAAGGAGATTCAAATGGTATGGTGATGATTCTTGTCTTCAAGAAGTGTTTCATCTTGGATCTGGGAATTGAGTAGTTGCAAATAAGAGCCAATATAGATTGTAACTGTGTGCAGTCAGATTATAGAAGGCTTGGAAAAGCCCAGTTGACTGCTGGGTGGGAGGCCTGGGATGGAGACAGGGTGGAGGTTGGGGAAAGGATTGTCAGTGTTGGTGCCACCAGTGCTTGAGATTAGGAATTTGATGGTCTTTTGTATTTGAGAAAAAGTTGGAAATATTTGAATTTGAAGTAATGCATCAATTTTGCATGGAGTATGTGTTTTGGGTCAAAGGTGAAAATCATTGTAGAGTCATAAATTCCTTTGAAAGGACGTTTGTTACCTACAAGAAGAGAACAGAATCATGGCGTTGCTGGAAAACCAGCTGGGTTTAACATTTCACCATTGTGAACAAAGAGTTGGATTCCTGGCCAGGCGACATGCTGGTTTTCCCAGGCCCTAGCAGGAGGCTTGTTGTTCCTATGGAGTGGGGTCACCTTGATGGAGTGCAGTGAAAGCTCACCTTAGCGTGTTTGACACCTGGAGCAGATAATTTTTTACATTCCTATCTTCTATATGTCAAAATTATTTTCAGCAAAAGTCATGTAATCAGCAGTCATTATTTTCTTGATTTTTTCCTTTAGTTTGTAAACAATGAATGATTGAAAAAGAATACATTTAAGTTTTAAAGATACTGAAGTGGGCTTTCACCACTTCAGAGTGACTGAATTGAAGTAAGTCAAGTTCTGTTTGTTCGTTTTTTAAAAATTATTTTTAGGGCTGGCCCCGTGGCTTAGTGGTTAAGTGCGCACGCTCCGCTGCTGGTGGCCCGGGTTCAGATCCTGGGCGCGCACCAACGTACTGCTTCTTCGGCCATGCTGAGGCCACGTCCCACATACAGCAACTAGAAGGATGTGCAGCTATGACATACAACTATCTACTGGGGCTTTGGGGGAAAAAGTAAATAAATAAAATTCAAAAAGAAAATTTATTAAAAATTATTTTTATTTTTTTTGCAGGAGAAGATTCACTCTAAGCTAACATCTGTCTATCTTCCTCCTTTTTTCTTCCTCTCCGCCACCCCAAAGCCCCAGTGCATAGTTGTGTATAGTTGTAAGTTCTTCTGGCTCTTCTATATGAGCTGCCGCCACAGCATGGCTACCGACAGATGAGTGGTGTGGTTCCGCACTGGGGAGCCAAACCCCAGGTCGCCGAAGAAGAGCCCACTGAACTTTAACTGCTAGGCCATCAGGGCTGGCTCTCTTCGTTTTTATAATCATTGTTCTATCACCGTTTGTTTTAAATCTATTTAAACAGAGGGATATATAGTACTGCAGGGATTGGAGACATCAAAAGATTCTGAACTATCATGAATTTATTTTTGAAATCACTGGGAGTCTGGTTTGCATATGTCAGGGCCAACTGCAAAGCTAGGAGTTCTGCAAATTACCTTTTATGTAAATACAATGTCTATTAAAGGATAAGTAATACAAATATGCTAATTTGAAGCTTACATATGTATATATTATTTAAATAGTAACTGCAGGAATTGTTTACAACTTAAGCCAATAAAATATTTGTTTTTCAGGAGGAATAGCTTCTCACTGATGTTGGTTAGAATTGCTGATGCTACGTGATAAGAAAAAGTGATGACTTTTAGTGGTTTTATTATTGTTTTAAACTCTGTAGAGACAAAGCTCTGCCTTATTGCCTGCACTGGGGAAGCCCCACCTTGGGTTTGACCACTGATGGAAAGCAAGGGCTTTAGGAGTTCTGCTGACCAGAAATTGAAGCCCAGCTTTGCCAGTTTGTAGCAAGCTACTTTACTAGCTGTAGTCAGCTTCCTTACTTGCAAAATGGTAAGGTTTTGTGTGGGTTAATAATATAACCTGCATAAGGTGCCTGGAGTAGGCTCTGGTGCACAGTAGATTCTTAAGAAATGTGAGTTGTCTTCCTTTCTCCATCTGGAATGGGCAATATCTGTGTGTCTCGGGGACTAGCCCTGGACCCTGAGAAGGGAGCTTAGGCTGACCTTTTCATCCTCTTTCTGACATCATCTGGGAACCCTTTAAGCAGCATTCATTGAGTGACTATGTTGAATCCCAAGGGAAGCTAGAACACACTCCCAGTGATTCTGATATGCGTCCATCAGGATGTGGGCTTGGGTGTAGAGAGCGATCCTGGTCTCTCCTGGGCTGAAAGGGAGGGGAATTTTAGGACAGTGTGTTCAGTTTGTCCACCAGAAGGGAAACCTCAGGAACAAGAGTGATTCTCCTTTGCTTGAGAGAGAAGAGCTTCGGCAGCTGTTTCTCCTAAGGGAAGAGGCTTGGTTGTAGTCTGAACTTTACAAACCACTTTCCCCCTCTTTCTCTGCCTCCTCCTCATACTGATAATTGCCAAAGAATGTGGTTGAGGCCTTTTGTTGGCTTTTGCGAGCTTTTTATAGCAGTTTAGAAGGAATTCTTGGTATTCTTATCATGTATTAAAGATCAAGCTATTCTTATGTATGACTCAGCTCATGTTAAACATGGAAATATGTTGAAATGACCAGGGAGGCGCTAGGATGGCTACTTTATGTAGCAATTTTTTTGTCATAAAATGAACCTGTTGCACTTTAAAGGGACTAAAGAGAATTCTTAGTTTTATACAGTTTAATCTGCTGGTGATAAGGTTTTCTTTTCCTTTACTTTTAAGGGATGTCTATTTAATGACAGCTTATTGGAGCAAAAGGAAGGACAAATATATTTTGTTATTTAAAAAAGTTTAAAGCGTTTATTACAAAATGTATCCTAGAAAACTGTTTCATGTTGTAAATAATCTCAGATATGGATTTTTGAATGTGAAATGGAGCTTAAGGTTTCATTTTTGCTAACCTGATATTCCAGAATGTTTTGTACTTCTACAAAATTAGCTGCATAGCCAATTCATTTCAACTGGAAAATGCATCAGAAAACATATAAATTAATCAAAGTCAAGCTAAAAATATACTGTTTTTTAGTGTTTTTCCTGGTCTTAGTCTCATCTTGCCAATTTATTCCTTAGGGCAAGCAGAATATTTTTAGAAAACATAATGAATGGTCTTAAAGGCAGACATGACATATCTGAAGCCTTAAACACACCAAGTAAATGCTTGGTAGTCACATGGTTAACGTGCCTAGGAGGGCCAGCTTCACTGGCATGTGACCTGTGCAGTCACACGGGGACCCATGCGTAGAAGGGCCCCAGGCCTGGTTTAATGCTTTATTGTCACTGTTTTGAAATTCTTAATAATTTTTGAACCAGGGGCCCCACATTTTCGTTTTGCACTGGGCTTTGCAAATTATGTAGCTGGTTCTATGTATCGGCTACCTGGTAATTCAGCTTAAACTAATTTTGGGCTTTTAAATGTTCAGATTAATCCTAACTAGACATTTATCAGCTTTTTTTTTTTTCTGTACATGAATTTGTGAGGACCCACCTAATGACCTTTTATTTATACATTTCTTTTCAACTATTTTCAAAGTTCTAATTGTTGGATAAGGTGGTGTTTTTGAATATTTTAATTTTGTTGTGTAGATATAAAATGAAAGTCCCATTTCTTTACCAGTATCTATTCAAATATATAGGTTCCATAGGTTTTTGCTAGAAAAGAAATGAAACTCGTGTTTCTCAAATTATTAGTAGTGGCCATGGCTGGAGGCTGAGATTTCAGAAGATTTTCACTTTTTCGGTTTTATAGCTCTGAATTTGAGTTTCTGCAGCAAGCAGGAATTATTTTTGTGATTAGGGGCGGGGAACAATAAAAATTAAAAAAAACAAAACCTTTCATTTGTTGTAGCTTTAAAAAGAGGAGCAGCTCCTGCTGATTCTGGCAGACAGCCTCGCAGAGTTGGGGCTCTGGGGTTCCCATCCCTGCAAGGGGTCACAGAAATGTTAGGACAGCTCACGAAACGGCTGGGAGCAAGAGTGGCCAAGAGTGGGTGGTACTATTTGTGGCAAAAACATTCAGTGGGTGTTTGTAAACTTGGGGGTAGCCTGGGCCTGGCATTCAATTTTACATGAGGGCCCGATGGAATCTTATTTCATTTTAAGTCCTTGGCTATCAATTGTTGTGTTTTTCTGTCTTTCTTGTTTTAAATGCTCCTCTCACCCTTCAAGAGCAGGTCAGAAATGTGGTGCTTTGGGCCAAAGCTGCTGCTCGCCTTTGAACCAGGGCAGGGCCGTTCTTCTGATGCGGGGTCAGGTTCAGTGTGAGATAAACAGCTTCGTTCTCTAAACCCTTGTTGACATCTCACCCTGCTCTACCCGTGGCACCTCTGCAGCCCGCCTGCTGCTTGTGAAATGGCCAGGATTTAAATGCCGGGGTCGAGAGTAAAAGAACCAAGGGGTGACCCTGGTGTTCTTCTGCTGGATGCCTGCCTCCCAGAGGGCAACCCCGAGGGCGTGCTGGGAGCACTGGAGCAGACGGCAGGCCAACCTGGGACAAGCTCCACTCCAGCTAGCCCAGTCCCTCTGCTGAAGGGAATTTCTGCCCTGACGCCAGAAGGTCATCTTTTATTTTTCTGTCTCTGCTGTCTGTGGGCAGAAATGCTTTGACCCAAGGCCCCGGCAAATCTTAAACATAATTTTATAGATAAATTATAATTTCAAAAATTATAAGGCTCAAAGTAGAGCGAAGTCAGAACCTATTTGCATTTAAGAGAATGTAATGTTTGATCCATTTGGCCACGTTATTTTTTTAACTTGTGTCCCTTGGAGCCCCAGGAGCTGCTGCAAAGGGGGCAGGATAGGGTGAGGGTCTCCTGTAGGTCCCCACTCCACATCTCCCAGACCTGCTTCCATCATGCCAGCATCATATTTTGGTTTTTCACCTAGTATTTCATATGAAGAAAGAGTTCATTGCTAAAAAGCGGGAAGTGTGAAAACCACAGAATTTGGTTAATCTCTTACCATACCGTTTGACCCTTAGCATCCACGATCTCGTTAGCGGAGATTTGTACCGACGAGTGAAAACATACCCAGTAGTTGGGCTATGACCATGTTGAACATTTTGCTTTGTATTTGAGGTCGTTTCTAGCACAACAGGTTGGTGGTCATGCTGAACAGGATGTTCCCCGATAATCTGGAAATGTAGCCAATCTCCAGACCGTGATGACAATAATGCAAACTCTTCTCTAGTGTATACTGTGTGCTTGGCACTGGTCTAAGCACTTACGTGCCTTCCTCATTAATCCTCGCAACAACCCCAGGAGGTAAATCCCCAGTTTTTGTTCTTATCCCCAGTTTTTGGTGCCTCTGGTTCTGAGTTTGGAGAACAACTGACTATTGGGGCTGCCCTGTTGGCCCTCCTGAGAGAGTTGCTTTTCCACCTGCTGTTCTCTGCCTCCCAGCCAAACCTCTACCCCACCTTAGCCCTCCTTGCCAACAGGGGGAGATTGAGGAGGGAGAGGGAAGCTCACATTTTGGGGAGTGCAGGTTTCTTGAAGACAGACTGGTCCCTCCTCCCTTCCTCTCCCACTTTGGGGAGAAGGGGGTGGGGCTTCCTTTTCCCAAAGTCTCTTGTGAATTTTGGGCACCCCAGCAGCTAGTTTCCCAGTTGGACGTCTGCTTTGTCAGGAACTGCTACCTGTTCTGGGCTCTCGGCACAGGAGGAGAAGTAGGGGTGGGACCCTCACCTGGAGGACAGGTCCCCCGTGAGCCCCAGACTCTAGAATGTGGAGGAGGGCAGGTGACATTGGGGCCACTGTCTGCTGGGACTGCTGTTGCTTGGAAGCAAGGAGGCTTCCACATGGGAAGGTTGTCTTGAGATGCTGCCTCTGGAAGGGGGCATCCAGATTTCCCAAGAGGAGAGGCTTGGGAGGGAGGCTTTCGTTAGTGTCCTGAGCCCAATAGACCACAGATGAGGACGTGTGTGTATGTAGTAGTAGTAGTAGGTGTGGTACAGTAGTTCCCCCTTGTCCGTGGTTTCGCTTTCCATGGTTAGAGTTACCCTTGGTCAACTGCGGTCTGAAAATATTCAATGGAAAATTCCAGAAATAAACAATTCGTAAGTTTTAAATTGCACACCGTTATGAGTGGTGTGATGAAATCTCATGCCTTCCCCTGGCTCTATCCTGCCTGTGACGTGAATCATCCCTTTGTCCAGCTGATCCACACTGTATACACTCCCTGCCCGTTAGTCACTTCATAGCCATCTCGGTTATCAGATTGTTGTGGTATTGCAGTGCTTGTGTTCAAGTAACCCTTATTTTACTTACTAGTGGTCCCAAAGTGCAAGAGTAGTGATGCTGGCAATTCAGATATGCCAAAGAGAAGCCATAAAGTGCTTCCTTTAAGTGAAAAGGCCAAAGTTCTCGACTTAATAAGGAAAGAAAAATAATTGTATGCTGAGGTTGCTAAGATCTACAGTAAGAAAGAATCTTCTAGGGCCGGCCCTGTGGCTTAGTGGTTAAGTGCACGCGCTCCGCTACTGGCGGCCCGGGTTCGGATCCTGGGCATGCACCCATGCACCGCTTCTCCAGCCATGCTGAGGCCGCGTCCCACATACAGCAACTAGAAGGATGTACAACTATGACATACAACTATCTACTGGGGCTTTGAGGAGAAAAAGGGAAAAAAAGGAGGAGGATTGGCAATAGATGTTAGCCCAGGGCCAATCTGGGCATGGATGTTAGCTCAGGGCTGATCTTCCTCACAAAAAAAAAAAAAAAGAAAGAATCTTCTATCAGTGAAATTGTGAAGAAGGAAAAAGACATTCATGCTAGTTTTGCTGTCACACCTCAAACTACAAAAGTTACAGCCAGTGTGATGAGTGCTTAGTTAAGAGGCCAAAGGCGTTAAATTTGTGGCTGGAAGACACGAACAGAAAACATGTTCCAGTTGACGGCGACATGTTGCATCAGAAAGCATTGAGCCTCTGTGAAGATTTCAGCAAGGGATCCCCTGAAATGAGTGACACCAAGCCATTCACTGCAAGTAAAGAATAGTTACACAGATTCAGGAATGGGTTTGAGCTGAAAGAGAGAGAGAACACATATGTATAACTTTTATTACACATGTTGTTATAATTGTTCTGCTTTATTGTTGGTTATTGTTGTTAATCTCTTACTGTGCCTAGTTTATAAATTAAACTTTATCATAGATGTGTATGTATAGGAAAAAACATAGTATCTATAGGGTTCGGTACTATCTACGGTTTCAGACATCCACTGGGGGTCTTGGAACGTGTCTCCTGTAGATAAAGGGATGCTACTGTAGTAGTAATTGTGAACAGAGATGAGCCTTTTAAACTAAGGCTTTTGCAATTTAGTAGCTATTCTAATAGTCCATGCAGTAGTCAAAGCATGACGTGAGAAGACTTTCTAGAATTTTTTAGTCTTTATTGATTAAGGCTGATAAAAACTGTTCTAGAGACCCTGATAATTACTCTTCTGCTATGTCATAGGTGTATACTTTTAATTTTTTATTAATTTTTTTAATTGAGGTAACATTGGTTTAGTATTATATAAATTTAAGGTGTATATCATTATATTTCGACTTCTGTATAGACTGCATTGTGTTCACCACCAAAAGTCTAGTTGCCATCTGTCACCATATAAATGTGCCCCTTTATCCCTTTTGCCCACCCGCTTCCTCTCTGGTAACCACCCATTTATTCTCTGTCTCTGTGGGTTTGTCTGTTGTTATTGTTTTATCTTCCACATGTGAGTGAAATCATATGGTTTTTGGCTTTCTCTATCTGACTTATTTCGTTTAGCATAATACCCTCAAGGTCCATCCATGTTGTCACAAGTGGCACAATTTCATCTTTTTTTATGGCTGAGTAGTATTACATTGTATATATATACTACATCGTCTATCTATTCATCTGTCAGTAGGCACTTAGGTTGTTTCTAAGTCTTAGCTATCGTGAATAATGCTGCAATGAGCATAGGGGTGCATATATCTTTTTGAATTAGAGTTTTTGTGTTCTTTGGATAAATATCTAGAAATGGAATGGCTGGATCATATGGTAATTCTATTTTTAATTTTTTGAGGAATCTTCATACTGGTTTCCATAGTGGCTGCACCAATTTGCATTCCTGTCAGCAGTGTCCGAGGGTTCCTTTTTCACCACGTCTTCTCTAACACTTGTTATTTCTTGTCTTTTTAATAGTAGCCATTCTGACAGGTGTCAGGCGATATCACATTGTGGTTTTGATTTGCATTTCCCTAATAATTAGTGATGTTGACCATCTTTTCATGTGCCTATTGGCCATCTGTATATCTTCTTTGGAAAAATGTCTGTTCATATCCTCTGCCCATTTTTTTTTTTTTTTACTTATTAAAATCTTTATTCATTTTCTTTATTTTTTAAGAATTGAAACCCATAGAACACATTAGAAATTTAGGTGCGTATCTTGTCTTGTTTGGTTTTACCAAGCACAACCTCTATTTGTGCAACAACAGCTCTGAGAGGAAATCCTTGGCAGATCAAAACAGAGGATAGTGGTTCCTACACTTCCCTTTTAAGCAAATAAATTAGCTTCCCAGTAAGTTATTCCCAGCTCCCCCCCAACATTTGTATTTGTGAGTAACACCTTAGTTCCTTAAAAATCTGTGGCAGTACAGTACCCGGCCCCTACCCTTTCAACCTACACTTGAAGAATCTAAGGAAGAGAATCGGGCCTTCCCCTGTACAATAGGTCTCACCAAGTCAGGCCCACCTGGCTCCCTTGTGTGCCCAGCCAGGGCGGGCACACCAGAGCTGCTCAGCAGGTGTCTGCTGAATGCATGGTCTTATGTCACTGAGGGTCCACTCTCAGACACTGAGAAGGGAACCTTTTACAAGCTTCAAGCAACATAAATCAGTGTTCCCCTGTGTCAAAATAAATACTTTTTTCTTGTTAGAATACATATATGACTATATACATACATATACCTTTACTCATGCTTCCTGAAGCTCAAGCTCACAAGATGACTCATACAAGACAGCTCACTGACAGATGCTGTTTTACCATCATTGAGGTGTGGTCATTCACTGGTCAAACAAAAATACAGGGACCATCGAGAAGGGAGGTTGAAGGAATATGACAGATGGAAGGCCAAAAGGCTTTTTTTTTTTCTCTTTTTACAGAAAAGAAAAGATGGATCTCTTTGGAAGAACATGTTGCCTTCAGGTGACATTGAAAAACTGCCACGTATAGGATTCATCTTTCCCAAAACAATATGCAATGGATGTACCTGAATTCTTCCATTTCCTTCTTAAATTTAATTTGACGTATTAATCCTGAGTGCAAACAGGGATAAATGCTTTATTAATAAATTATTGAACAATACTCTGAGCAAATCAGATCCTATTAATTTGTTCTGTATAGAAAATTATTTATGCCCAAACCCACAATATAGCCTCATATTAAATTAATGAACAATTTTAGAATGAAATCTCTATACCCATATTTCCCCGCTCAAACTCTGCAATGAACAAATATAAGAAGTGGAAGAAGGTGGGCAGGAAATGGCAGTCAGCTTTGAGTTTCTTGGTTTCATAATATTAAAATGTATCCACATCTACCTATACGTTAGCTAGGCGCACCCAACTTACGGCTCACCAAAAACCCTTCCAATGACTTGTTTGATTATAATAGTCCTAGATTCTTTTTTTTTTTTTTTTTTTTTTTTGTCAGGAAGACCAGCCCTGAGCTAACATCTGATGCCAATCCTCCTCCTATCTGCTGAGGAAGACCGGCCCTGGGCCAACATCCGTGCCCATCCTCCTCTACTTTATGGGACACCACCACAGCATGACCCGACAAGCGGTGCATCTGTGTGCGCCCGGGATCCAAACCTGTGAACCCCAGGCCGTCGAAGCAGAGCACACGCACTTAACCGCTGTGCCACCTGGCCGGCCCCCTAGATCTCTGCCCATTTTTAAATCAGGTTCTTTGTTTTCTTGTTGTTCAGTTGTATGAGTTCTTTATATATTTTTATTAACCCCTTATTGGATATATGATTTGCAAATATTTTCTCCCAATTGGTAGGTTGTCTTTTCGTTTTGCTGATGGTTTTTTTTTTTTTTTTTGCCATACAGAAGCTTTTTAGTTCGATGTAGTACCATTTGTTTATTTTTTCTTTTGTTTCTGTTGCCTGAGAAGACATATTCAAAAAGATACTACTAAGACCAGTGTCAAAGAACATATTGCCTGTGTTTTCTTCTAGGAGTTTTATGGTGTCAGGGCTTACATTCAAGTCTTTAATCCGATTTAAGTTAATTTTTGTGTATGGTGTAAGATAATGTTCTACTTTCATTTTTTTGCATGTGGCTGTCCAGTTTTCCCAGCACCATTTATTGATGAGTCTTTTCTTTCTCCATTGTATGTTCTTGGCACCTTTGTCAAAAATTAGCTGTCCATAAATGTGTGGGGTTATTTCTGGGCTCTCAATTCTGTTCCATTGATCTATGTGTCTGTTTTTCTGCCAGTGCTGTTTTGCTTACTATACCTTTGTAGCATACCTTAAAATCAGGAAGTGTGTTACCACCAGCTTTGTTCTTTCTCAGGATTACTTTGGCAATTCAGAGTCTTTTGTTGTTCCATATAAATTTTAGGATTCCTTTTTCTATTTCTGTGAAAAAAGTCATCAGGATTTTGATAGAGATTGTGTTGAATCTGTAGATTGCTTTAGGTAGTATGAACATTTTAACTCTTCCAGTGCATAAGAGTGGAATATCTTTCTGTTTCTTTGTGTCTTCTTCAATTTCTTTCAACAATATTCTATAGTTTTCAGAGTACAAGTCTTTCACCTCCTTAGTTAAATTTATTCCTAGGTATTTTTTTCTTTTTGTTGCAATTGTAAGTGGTATTGTATTCTTGATTTCTCTTTCTGCTAGTTCATTGTTAGTGTATAGGAACTTATTTATTTATTTTTGCTGAGGAAGATTTGCCCTGAGCTACCATCTGCACCAATCCTCCTTATTTTGTATGTGGGTTGCCACCACAGCATGGCTGATGACGAGTGGTGTAGGTCCATGCCTGGGAACCAAACCCACGCTGTCAAAGCAGAATGTGCTGAACTTAAGGACTAGGCCATGGGGCTGGCCTCCCCAAAACTAATGTTTCTATGTTGCTTTTGTACCCTGCAACTTTACTGTATTTGTTTATTATTTCTAATAGTTTTTTTTTGTTGGATTCTTTAGGGTTTCCCATATGTAAAAATCATTTCATCTGCAAATAGTGACAGTTTTACTTCTTCTTTTCAAATTTGGATGCCTTTAATTTCTTTTTCTTGCCTAATTCCAAATTTTTCTTGCCAAGAATTCCAATAATGTATTGAATAAGAGTGGCAAAAGTGGGCATCTTTGTCTTGTTCTGGTTCTTAGAGGGATAGCTTTCAGTTTTTCACTGTTGAGTATGATGTTAGCTGTGGGTTTGTCATATATGGCCTTTATTATGTTGAGGTACTTTCCTTCTATACCCAGTTTATTTAGAGTTTTTATTATAAATAGATGCTAAATCTTGTCAAATGCTTTCTGCATATGTTGAGATGATTGTGTGATTTTTATTCTCCATTTTGTTAATGTGGTGTATCACGTTGATTGATTTGTGGATGTTGAACCATCCTTGCATCTCTGGAATAAATCACACTTGTTCGTGGTGTATGATCCTTTTAATGTATTGCTGTATTCAATTTGCTAATATTTTTTTGAGGATTTTTGCATCTATGTTCATCAGTGATATTGGCCTGTAATTTTCTTTTTCTGTGTTGTCCTTGTCTGGATTTGGTATCAGGGTAATGTTGGCCTTGTGTTGTCCCCACCTCTTCAATTTTTTGGAAGAGTTTGAGAAGGATAGGTATTAAATCTTTGAATGTTTGGTAGAATTCACCAGGGAAGCCACCTGGTCCTGGAATTTTGTTTTCTGGGAGGTTTTTGATTACTGTTTTAATCTGCTTACTAGTGATTGGTCTATTCAGATTCTCTATTTCTTCTTGATTCAGTTTTGGAAGGTTGTATGGTTCTAAGAATTTATCCATTTCTTCTAGGTTATCCAATTTGTTGGCGTATAGCTTTTTGTAGTATTCTCTTATAATCCTTTGTATTTCCATGATATCTGTTGTAATTTCTCCTCTTCATTTCTGATTTTATTTATTTGAGCCTTCCCTCTTTTTTTCTTAGTGAGTCTAGCTAAAGGCCTGTCAATTTTGTTTATCTTTTCAAAGAACTAGCTCTTAATTTCATTGATTTTTTTCTATTGTCTTTTTAGTCTCTATTTCATTTATTTCCACTCTGATTTTTATTATTTCCTTTCTTCTACTGATTTTGGGCTTCATTTGTTCTTCTTTTTTTGTTCCTTTAGGTGTAATGTTAGATTACTTGAGATTTTTTCTTGTTTCTTGAGGTTGGCCTGTTTTGCTATGAACTTCCCTCTTAGTGCCACTTTTGCTGTATCTCATAGATTTTGGTATGTTGTGTTTTTATTTTCATTTGTCTCCAGGTATTTTTTGATTTCTTTGTTGACTCAATAGTTGTTCAGTAGCATTTTGTTTAATCTCCACATATTTGTGACTTTTCCAGTTTTCTTCTTGTAGTTGATTTCTGGTTTCATACCATTGTGCTTGGAAAAGATGCTTGATATTATTTCAGTCTTCTTAAGTGTATCGAGACTTGTTTTGTGACCTAACATGTGATCTATCCTGGAAAATGTTCCATGTGCATTCGAAAAGAATATGTATTCTGTTGTTTTGGGATGGAATGTTCTATATATATCTATTAAGTCCATTGGTCTAATGTGTCATTTAAGGCTGGTGTTTCCTTATTGATCTTCTGTCTGGATAATCTATCCATTGATGTAAGTGGGGTGTTAAAGTCCTGTATTATTATTGTGTTACTGTCAATTTCTCCTTTTATGTCTGTAAATATTTGCTTTATGTGTTTAGGTGCTCCTGTGTTGGGTGTATAGATATTTATAAGTGTTAATATTCTCTTGTTGGATTGTTCCCTTTATCATTATGTAATGCCCTTCTTTGTCTCTTGTTACAGTTTTTGTTTTAAAGTCTGTTTTGTCTGATATAAGTATTGCTACCCCAGCCTTCTTTTTGTTTCCATTTGCATGGAATATCTTTTTCCGTCCCTTCACTTTCAGTCTGTGAGTGTC
Organism: Diceros bicornis minor; assembly: GCF_020826845.1. Classification (NCBI taxonomy): domain Eukaryota; kingdom Metazoa; phylum Chordata; class Mammalia; order Perissodactyla; family Rhinocerotidae; genus Diceros; species Diceros bicornis. Next base: position 74,484,975 of record NC_080745.1, read on the forward strand.
TTTAGATCTGAAGCGTGTCTCTTGTATGTAGCATATATATGGATTTTGTCTTTTTATTCATTCAGCTACCCTATGTCTTTTGATTGGAACATTTAGTCCATTTACACTTAAAGTAATTATTGATAGGTATGTACTTGTTTCCATTTGCTACTTTTTTCCTGGATTTTTTGTAGTTCTTGTCTCTTCCTTTCTTCTCTTGCCCTCTTCCCTTGTGATTTGATGATTTTCTTTAGTGTTATGTTTGGGGTTCTTTCTCTTTATTTTTCGTGTATGTGTTATAGATTTCTGGTTTGTGGTTACCATGAGGTTCATATATAACAACCTATGTATATAGCAATCTGTATTAAGTTGATGATCTCTTAAGTTCAACCTCATAATATAAGCCCAATATTTTTACTCCCTTCTCCCATTTTATGTGTTTGACATCATATTTTATGTCTTTTAATTTTGTGTATCCTTTAACCTGTTATTTTATATGTAGATGATTTTAGTACTTTTGTCTTTTGACCTTCATACTAGCTTTATAGGTGGTTGATCCACTACCTTTACTATTTGTTTGCCTTTACCAGTGATATTTTTCTTTGATAATTTTCTTATTTCTATTTGTGGCCTTTTCTTTTCCACTTAAAAAAGTCCCTTTAACATTTCTTGTAAGGCTGGTTTAGGGGTGATGAGCTCATTTAATTTTTACTCATCTGGAAAACTCTTTATCTCTCCTTCTATTCTGAAGGATTACCTTGCTGGGTAGAGTATTCTTGGCTGTAGGTTTTTTCCTTTCAGCACTTTGATTATATCATTCCACTTCTTTCTAGCCTGTAAGGTTTCTGCTGAGAAGTCAGCTGACAGCCTTATGGGATTTCCCTTGTACATAACTTTTTGCTTTTCTCTTGCAGTTTCCCTTTATCTTAATTTTTTTTTTTTTTTTTTTGTGAGGAGATCAGCCCTGTGCTAACATCCGCCAATCCTCCTCTTTTTTTGCTGAGGAAGACGGCCCTGGGCTAACATCTGTGCCCATCTTCCTCCACTTTATATGGGACGCCGCCACAGCATGGCTTGCCAAGCAGTGTGTTGGTGCACGCCCGGGATCCGAACCAGCGAACCCCGGGCCGCCGCAGTGGAGTGCGCGCACTTAACCGCTTGCGCCACCGGGCCGGCCCCCCTTTATCTTAATTTTTGATAATTTAATGATAATGTGTCTTGGTGTGGGCCTCTTTGGGTTCATCTTGTCTGGTACTCTCTGTGCTTCCTGTACCTGGATGTCCGTTTCCCTCCCCAGGTTAGGAAATTTTCAGCTAATATTTCTTCAAATAAGTTCTCTACCCCTTTGTCTCTCTCTTCTCCTTCTGGGATGTCTATAATGTGAATGTTAGTACACTTGATGTTGTCCCAGAGGTCTCATAGGTGTATACTTTATCACCTGGACTCAAATAAATGTTTCTGTTTGGAAGAAACAGTATTTTTTCTTTTCTGTAATTCCCTATCACATCTATTATTACATCTATTATATTCTCTATAGAGTATAATAGATCTTAAAATGGTTATCAGTCATTCTAGGTCATCCTCACTTTGGCCTCCATATTTTGAGTGTCTCTTCCTTCCTCTTTGAGTCCTTCAGTTCCCCCAGGCTACCTCCTTTAATGTTCTTTTGTTCTGCCCACTGTCTCAATTCTTGCTCTTCTTTTCTCTCTGCTCTTCAGGACTCTCAATGTGAGAATCACAAAAGATAAGTAGTGGACATAGAGGCTGGACTAGCAGGGCAGATGCAAAGAAGTGGGTTTATATGTACACATGGAAATAGTCCTGGAAAAGGAGTCTGGACAGTCGGGTTCCAGGCCTGGCTGTGTGGTTCTAAACAAGTCTCCGACACAGAGTAACATGCAATAAGTGTTAGCTAGCATTATAGCTGTTGTTGGTTATTAGTTAACCTTTATGGGCCTCAGTTTCCCTCCTTGTTAAATGATGGATATGCCTTAGATGATATTCTAAGTCCTTTCCACTCTCATTTTAGGTGCAACAAGATTAAATTGGATTATAACCCTGACTAGGGTAAGTCACTAGGGAATAAGGACCAGGCCTTAAACCTCTCTGTGTCTTTTGTGATACTTTGCACGCTAAAGGGATGGAGTGGTTATCTAGTAATTTGGTACTGCAATCTGATCATTTATGGCAGTGATAAGGAATTTTAATTAATTGAATATATGCATTTCTTGCACATTAAAAGAATAAATGAACTAATACTACTTAGCATTTATATAGTGTTTTGAAAGAGCTTTCACATTCATTAATTTAATGTCAGTCTCACAACCGTTCCCTAAGGTAGTAGAGCAGATCTAACTCTAGTTTATGGGTAAAGAACTGAGGCTTAGGGAAGCAGTTATTTTTTCAGGTTTCCCAGCTTCTGACTGGCAAGTCTGGAACCAGAATCCAGGGCTCCTTATTGCTGGGACAGTGTACCCGCTAAGGACTGTCTCCTAGGCTGGTTGGGATCAGTAAGAAATACTTCCTTGTGAAGACTGATAATATATAGATGTGTTAATCCCAAGAAAATGCATGTCCTACAGGATCATAACCCAGGAATATTATTAGGATGAAGCTTACCCATCTACGGTGAGGACCTGGGTTAAGCAGGTCTGTGCCCGGGGTTGGTTGTAGAGGTGCTCCTGATCCTGCACACGGGATGTGGGAAGAGGAGTTGGGACTTCTGCTAAACCCACGGAGCAGACACTTGAGCCTTGGCACACATAGGATTGAGGAATAGTAGGAGACTCTCTTAAGGGAGATAGAGTGTTCCCTGATTCAAGATGCTCATGACCCTGGGTCTTGCTCATGGTGGGCAGCTGGAAATGTCACCATATCTGCAGTCCTTGGAGGGCAATGAAAAGGTTTTGTAAAGGAGGAGTTCATTGGCAGATGTCTCTGATACCATTGCTGCAACAAAGAAGGTTGGCCTGGTACTGTCCCTCTGAAGCAGTGCTTTGCAGTGCTTGTGGGCGTGCTGGGCTACCCGTCTGGCCATCCGGGCTCCTAGGAGCTGCTGGAGGGGCAAGACACTGGGGACTCCAAAAGCTGCCAACCCGAGGCACCCCTGGAAAATCACATTACTTGAGAACAGGAACTTTTGCCACCAGGATTGTTGAGCGACCTAGATGAGAGCAGCTGCTGGCTGCTGTCAGAAGGAGCTGCTGCCCTGAGAGAGCAGGGACAGCCACTGGGAGCTGTAGATGGACCGTGGCCAATGGAAGCCTTCAGTGGGAGCAGCAGATAGAGGGCCAGGCTGGGAAGTTCTTCCCAGTTGTCCCTAGCTCCACAGACTTCTTGAAGAGGGGTAACATGGTCCATCTTCCAATATACTTCTCAGCGAGGATGGAGAAGAATCCTTTTCCATTAGGTGACCTCATTGGAGATCCAGCAGCTCGGAGGGCTTCAGCTGGCTTGAATCGTCACCTGGTCCTCAGGTTCCTGGGAGGGGGATGGCTCAGAGAAAAAGGATTACTTTTATTATAGGCACCTTCCCAAATGAACTGGAAAAAAATATCAGTAATCCAGCAGGTTTTTTTCCATATTTATGTTGTTAATATTTATATTTCTTCTGCTCCATCACTCTTTACTGATTAACTCCCAAGTGGAAGTGAATGTTTCCTTGTCTTAGACTCCCGTCATCACACTATCTACACCACTTTTATGTCAGTCAGTCATTCATTCACTCCTTCACCAGACGTTGGTTGAGTACCTTTGACGGGCCAGTCAGTATCAGCCTTCCTTTGTTGTGTTTTACTTATTTGTGTTCATATCTTAGCCTTCTACTAGGCTAAAAGCTTTATTAAGTCGTGATAGACTTATGCTACAGCCGCCAAATCCCAGAGGCTTAATACAGTGAAAATTTATTTCTCACTCATTCACGGGTCCTACATGGATTGGTGGGGCAGACCATGGAGGGGCTGCTCCATACAGTCCCTCAGGGTCCCAGGATGACAGAGGCTCCACCCTCTCATAGTTGCACTAACTGGACCACATGGCCTTCTTGTCACTGAGACAGGAAAAGAAAGAGAGGTGCAGAGGCTCACACCAGTAATTAAGTGCTTCAGCCTGGAGGTGGCATCACTGCTCCTTGCAGCCTATTGGCCAGAACTGATCACATGGATCCACCTTTATAAACTACAAGAGGACCAGGAAGTGCAGTCCCCCTGTGTGCCAGAAGAAAAGAACTGGATAAGACTGAGCACTAGAAGTCTCCACACGAGCTTTTTATTATGCTCTTTGTTCTCTCATTGGCTTGAAGCAAAGTTGTCTTGGGAAGTCTCACATTCTTCCTTTGTAAAAGAGGTAGGATGTAAGTGATGAAGAATGAAGTATGTGTTGCTGATGGCTCAGTTTGGAAAAGACTAGTAATAAGTAGTTTAGGCATCTCTGTGTGAAGGTGTCTGTCTTTTCCCTTTTCTAGCAATGGAGAGGTGGGTGGTTAGGGATGGAGCCAGCCCTCTGAGCAGGCCCCAGGTCCTTCAATCCAAGGCAAGGTTTGATCTCATTTCCTATAAGGAACAAGAGCTAGGACTGCTGTTACCCCTCCGTACCTGAGCACCAGAGCTCCTGGCTTCTCCTGCTCTATGGGCCTGGGTAAAGACAATCTTAATTATGCTGCAGCCAACATAATTAAAAAATGTATTGTCTCCTTTTATGTATTCAACACCATTGAAAGAGTATCATTTGGGATTGGGGTAATCTGATTGATTTAATATTGTGAGATATAGATTATGCCCTAATTTAGAATGAGAACACAAGAGTGGTCAGGATTTCAGAAGACAGTGGGTATTTGAGTAAGCAAATATTTATTGAATAAATAGCTAGAGTAAAAGGATTAAACAATATGGAAAATTTGGATTTATGACTGTGCCTGTTATCCATCCTGTAACTATTTTTAAACATCTGTTGTCTGAGCTTTCTTCCTTATGTGTTTGGATTCTGTATAAAGAGAAGTTGGTTGGCTGTGTTGATGTCGAGGTGATCTCGTCTGTATATCCTGTGACAGTCACCTACACCAGTATGTCCATTTTTAATGACAATCGTCTGAGGACAGAGCTGTGGGATGCCTGCTCCATTCTCTTTACATAGCTCCTTCCACAATGCAAAACAAGGTGTTTAATAAATGATGAAGGTGGTCTGCAGGAACAGTCTTCGTATTTAATTCACTACACCCTCATCCTTTTCTGTTCTTTCAAAGTACTGTGTGGACACGTCTTGTCTTTTTCCTTCATATCTTGTAAATATTTCACTGCCCCCTCTCATCCTTCACCTCCCTCCCTCCAGCAAAATTCTATCTGTGAAAATTTCATTTTGTTCTAAGGATGATAATCTGGAGGGAGCTTTAAGGAATGTAATGGGTTTACTTGAGTTCTTGGATGACAGGCCCCCAGCACCCCATTCACATACACAGGGGTTACCAAGATTGGTGTCCTGGCCATTGACTAGCTGTGCAACATTGGGCAGTAATTTCAGATCTTGTTCATTTCTGGTCTGTCGTGGATTGTGTTGTCTGTTGCTTGGTCTGCCTGTCACACTTTCCCATCCCTCTTCCTCTGATTCGAGTTCCTTTGGGGACACTCCTCACTGAATCCACATGGTCCTAGTGGGGCTGTCAATCATGGAATCAGGAAGGGGGTCTTCCTCACTCACTGGAGTGGGCAAGTGACCCAAAGTTCTCCATTGCACTGGCCCCACTCACTGAGTGAGGGAGAAGCACCCTTGTCAAAGTTTCCCCTGGGACTAATCAATGGAGAGAATCAGTTCCTTTTGCACTAGGGCTGCTCAGCAGAGAGGGCGTGTGTCTGGAGCTTCGGGCAGCCCTCTTGTTTGCCACGTGGTGATATTCTCGGTGAAGGAAGAGAAACCGAGACAAGCAGAGTGTGAGGTGGGGCTGGAGACAGAGGCTTGGCCACGTTGTCTCAGCCCCTGCCTGCAGTGGGGCCTGAGGTCAGTGCCACCCCTGGCTCCCCAAGTACAGGAGCCACCACTTCCTCTTTTGGTTTCTGCTTCTTTGGGTTGGGTTTCTGTCACGTGCAATGAAAAGAGTTTGAATACAAGTCCATCATCATCCTCTAGTTTTTAAAATGCTTTCAATTTTATAAGCAGTATATGAATTCATAGTTATAAACATTCACACACCTTAGCATTTCCTTAGAAGTATTGAGTAATAAGTGGAGGGCTCCATTCTTCCCCACCCTGCCCAGTTTGAATTCTCTCTCCAAAAGTCTCACTGCTGAGAACAGTTTAGGGTATACACTTCCAGCCCTTTTTCTTTGCATTTACATCCATATGTATGTATACAAACATATATAATTTCTGTTTTATTTTTTTAGCAGATAGAGTAACATATTACATGTGTCATTCTATAACTTATCGGGTTTTTTTTTTGAGATCTTTGATGCTGGTACATGTAGTTCTGCTTCATTCTTATTAAAGACTTCATAGTATTTGATAGCATGGATACTTTGCTTAAATAATCCTATGTTGATGGACATTTAGTTGTTATTGTCATGTCTTTTCTTTCTGTTACAACAGTGCTGCAGTGAATAAGTCTGATGTTTTCTGGCATACATATGGAGATGTATCTGTAGGTGGAGCATTCTAGTAGAATGACTGAGGCATAGGACATACACATGAAAAATTTTGATAGATTCTGCCAAATCGTGTTCCAGAGAGGCCGGACTGACCCGCGGAGTAGAGTGTTTGTTTCCCATCTCATGACCAACACCAAAGGTAAGTGCTCTTCAGTATTCCTAATCCCCAAAGTAAAAAACGTGTGGTCCCTGTTCATATGCATTCCTCTGAATGCTTGTGAAATGAGCATCCTTTAACAGGGGTCTTGAATTTCTCCTTGTGTTCGTTGATACTCATAGTTTTTGCTTGTTAAATATGTGGTTGTGTGTCTTTCTTATTGGCTTGAGTAAATTCTTTGCACATTATGGATTTCAACCCCATGTTATTGATGTTGTAAATATTTTCTCCCAGGTAGCGCTTTTAGTTTTATTTACAAATGGGTTTTGTTTTGGTTTTGGTTTTGTCTCTTGGGAGTATGTGTGTGTAATATTAGATTTTGTCTCTGTTCTTCTTTGATTGGGCAGATGTTTTACATTTTTATGAATTCAGATTTGTCAGTCTTTTTCTTTATGGCTTCTGAGTTTTGCATCTTGCTTGGGAAGGCCTTTGCCATCCCAGATTATAAGGAGTTTCTCTTACGTGTATTTTTTTTAAAGTTAGCTATTTCGTCCAGCATTGTCATCTTAGTCTTAGTTTCTTCATCTGTGAATGAAGATAATATGTACCTCCTGAGGATTTAATGAGATGATATGTATAAGGGTCCTGCCTCCCTCTCCTCCATCCCACCTTTCCAGTCACAGCATTGGGAAGCCTTCTTCATTCATAGTGGAGTCTTCAGGGCTGTTTCTTTGATGCCAAGGAGTTCGGGCACAATGTTTGGGAGCCCTGTGTCCACTCTGCCACCAGCAGGTGACTGGCTGCTTCCAGGGAGTGCCCACGACCTCACACCACCATCGCTCTCCTGGAAAAGCAAAACTCTTCTCACATCCACTGTCTTCCGTCCACAGTTTGCAGTACAGGCTTGAGACTAACGTATTCTCAGATCGCAAACCTTAGAGTCACCCTGGACCCTCATCTTTCTCTCTCCCTGCATCCAGTCCATCAGCAGATGCTATCAGCTCTACCTTAAAACACATTCAGAATCTCCCCCTTCTCACCACCTCCTCTGCTGCCACCTGGGCCAGGCCACCATGGCCTCTCACCTAGACAGGGTGGTGTCCTTCCCACCCTAGCCATCTGTAGTCTGCTGTCCCGCAGCAGCCAGAGTGACCTTTTAAGATGTAAGTCCAGTCATTTCCCTTCTCTGCTCCAACCCTCCAGACCCGCGTTACTCAGAATAGAATCCACAGGTCTTGACCACGCGGCCCTCTGTGGCCTTTGCCTTCAGGTCCTCTTCCTTCATTCCTGTCCTCTCCCTGACACTCTGCCCCTGGGTCTTGCTCTTCCTCAGGCGCCCCAGGGCCTTTGCTCTTGCTTTCTAGACCCCTCTCCTTCCAGAGGCCTGCAGCATTCCCTCCCTTGCTTCATGTGGCACCTGCTCAGTTGTCACCTTGTCCAGAGCCCTTCCCTGGCCCCTGTCTCCAGCAGCAGCCCCCAGTCCTCCATCACTCTCTGCCCCTTTTTCCTTTGTCAGTTTTTCTCTTAGTGCTTATCATTGCCAGGCACATTATACATTTATCCATTTTTCTGTCTTCCTGTAGTGGAATAATTTCTGTGAGAAGAGAGATTTTGTTTTGTTTCCTGCTGAGTGAATCTCTGGCACTCAGAGCAATGCCCAGCATGTAGAAGTCCCTCCTCTGTTTGTTGAATGATTGTAGGAATGTGCAACCTGGACTCTTTCTGATGAGGGCCGAGCCTGCTGTATATCCTTGCTACCTTCTCATCTGTCAGCTTGGGGTGGGTGCTTGCTCTTGTTAACGCCGATTCCTGTGGCCTCAGGGAAGCTCTGTCAGGACGCGAGAGGTCAGTGTTTGCATGTGTCTGCCACGTTTGTGTCCGTCCAGGCAGAGTCCTTCTAGCAGTAAATCATCGCTGTACAGACTGTGCCTTTTCACATGACCCAAGGGCAAATCAGCAAGCCCCTCGGCAGCCTCCCTAATTGGTGTCATCTTCAAAAACAACCTGTGGCTTCGACTCTGGTTTTGCTTGTGAAAGCATCTGCCTGCTTCTCATAAAACATCTTAATGTGGCCGGGTGTCTGGATCTCACTGCACCTTCTCATGTCACCAAGCTGTAAAACGAAGGCCTAAAAATAGGTGTGATAAGCAGATTAAGGCAATTTATTGCAGAGCTCCCCTCCCTGCTTCACCTGCAGCCCAAGAGTAGACACATGAGCACAGGGCAGTCTTGGGGAAGACGCATCCTGAGACCTCAGATGTTGGAATGAGTCACGTGGAGGGGGCAGAGCTTTGTCGCCTCTCCCAATTGGGGGGGCTCCCCAGTTGGGCACCTGCCTCCCGCCCCACCTCTGACCTGCCTTTTCTCCACCTTTGGTTAACGGTTTGGGGAGAGAGGGCCGTAGTTTGGAGCAATGAAGTTAATCATATTAGAAATGACTTTCTTTCGATGACACTTCTTTCCTCTATACAGACTTCCTGGCTTTTCATTGCTATCAGTGTTTGATTCTGGTAGTGAGGCCAGATGATTTGAATGATTAATAGAAAGATGTATTTCAAGGAGAATAGGAGGCATTTTAAAAATTAAATTTTAATTACACAAGTAATATATGAATACACCTTGCTTTAAAATATTAAAACATTACCTATAAAGCTAAAGTCTCTTTTTTCCACCACCCACAATCTCAGATCCTGCTCCAGAATCAATCACTGTTATCTATTTGCATCCTTCCGTTTGCACCTCAGGGACCCCGGAACACAGGGTGAAACTCATTCTGCCTCGAGTTCTGTTGACAAATGGGCACTAGGGCCGGGCATGTAACAGGGGCTGCACAGCAATGGGCTCGTGTAATCCTTCCAGCCACCCCTCCTGGGTTAGGAGGTGGGCACCCTATGGTTGATAACAGCTCGATTGAGATATATGTCACATACCATAAAATTCACACTTTTAAAGTTTGCCATTCAGCGGTTTTTTGTGTATTCACAGAGTTGTATATCTATCACCACTGTCTCAGAACAGTTTCATATTCCCAAAAAAAACCACACGTCCATAAGCAGCCACTCCCCATTCGTTTGTGTAACAACCTCTGCTCCCACAGGTTGCCAGCCGCTCAAGTTGAAATTGCTCAAAGCTGGACGCTGCAGAGCTGAAGTGGCTTCACAGCCAATGACTACTGCTTTGTTGAAGGAGGGAGTCTGTAGGTGTTTCCTGAGGCCTCATCTTTTTTACCTGCTGCCCTGCAAGAGTGTTTAATCAGGATCCTCAGTTCTCTTTCTGGGGCAGAGGAGGGATTGCTGGGTTGTTGGATCATTGACTCATTTTATAGTTGTGAATGGAGAGAGGGGTCAGTTATTCAGACTGTCGAGTGTCCGTCCACTGAATCCTGGGCCTTTCCTCCAAGATGGCTGCTGTGAAATGTCCAGTAACATCCCTGCAGCCACCGGTATGCTGGGTCATGTGGTTGCCCCACCGGCGGTCTGGAAGTTCGAGACCTGGAAAGGGTACATTCTTTCTTTGTAGCCAAAGCAGATATTTTTGCTGCCTGTGAATCATGAGGAGTGAGAACAGCAGGCAAGAAAGACAGGATCACCATTATCACCAAAAAGCGTTTATCACGTACCTGCGTGTGCTGGGTTTATTATGGCGATGCCCGGCATCCCCCTGCCCCTGGGAACTTGACCTCTCGGACCCTGATCGTACACCTGGCACGTCCTGGGTATTCGAGGAATGAGGCCCCGTTTCTGTCCTCAAGAAGTTTTAAGTCTTTGGGTTGGAGAAACACCTGTGGACCACCGCGTTTCTGCAAGGTGGACTGTGATAAACAGTTACTGAGCTGCTAATAAAGTGACAGGCACGCCCTATGAACTTGGGCAGTCACTGCCCTTCCCTTCTGTCCAGCAGGATAATAATTCTTGTTTAATTCACAGGGATGTCTTGAGAGTCACTGAGACTGAGAATGTGCCAGCCCTGAATGTGCTAGTAGCTCTAACATTTTGGGGTCAGATATCTCTTTAAGTAGCTGATGAAAGCTTTGGACTTCCACCTGAGGAAAATTATTCTGGAGCGCACATCCACGTGATTTTACAAACAATTTCAATTTCATGGTTTTTATCGACATCCCATAAACCCATCCTTGGACCCCTGCGGGGCTATAGGTTAATAAGACCTGTTTCAGAGCTTATCCCCTGAAGGGTGTTTTTAAAATCCCAGATGGTAATTCACATCTTTATTATGAAGAATACTGTTTCTCAGTTATTTCTACGTTAAAAATCTTTCTCCTTTAAAAAAATTATTTGTTAAATGTCCCTTATGACTAGATATTATTTAGATTCTAGAACCCCAAGGATAAAACAAAAGCCAGGTAATCTGCTTGACCGTAGTTTTCCTCCATGCTTCTATACATGTGTAAAATAAAATAGAAAACAATGGCATAGGGGCAGATCTTTTTAAAAAGTATACAAAGCACACAAATCTGGATTTTAGGTAGGACATCTTGCTTGGCTGTGTATTTTGGGGCTGCAGAGCCCACAGAACTGTTTGGGGGTAGGGCTATGTTAAATCCACCACTCTTGTAAAACTAATTTTATGGCACATAGCTGGGGTGGCATGTGTGTAGGAGGCCGAGGGCATTGGCCACACCAGGTTTCCTGAGACGCGGGGGCAGGATTGACAGGCACAGCTTGGTCTCCACGCTGGGGGGGAATCTGCTGCGTATGCAGCCTCCTGCCTGCCCCTCCCCGTGCTGGCAGGCGGTGGTGCCCCGGCAGACAGACCATCCCTGCCTGGAGGCAGACGTGCGTTTGGCTGCCCCATCTGCCCCCTCCTGCCTGAGTCCTCTCTCTGCGCACCCACCTCGCGGCTCCCCTGACGTAGCCCCTCGGCCAGCCCCTGGGTGGAATGTCCTGTCCTGGGAGCATTGCATCACTGCTGTCCAGGCTCCTGCTCCTGAGGGCTGGTGTGACTCTGACCATGAAAGGGCTGAGGTTTGGGTTTCAGGGCTGCTGTGGGTGTCTCTGTCCTAGGTGGCCTGTCTCAAAGTTGGAATGGTAAGGTCACAATACCACCCTGCATCTGTACAGCATGGTATTTGGTTTTTTCCTACTAAAGCGTTTTCTAAGATCTCCTCTTAGCCTCCCACGGCATGGGCTGCTGTTCAAAGCACCAGTATTGAGTGAGGCCCTCTGTTCACTCGTCCACAGCTCTCAAGGGAGCCTGTCTGGCAGATGGCAGCAGGACCACTGTGTGCCCAAGTGCGAGTTTTACTGATGCCGCACCTTGGTGATCAACCCCAGGGCCCCCACCCCCTGGATATGGGAATGTGGGGAAGCGATGGCCTCTCTAAACTACTCTGTCTCCTTCTCTGTGAGGTGGGAATGATAATACCTACTTCCTTGGGTTTATATGAGGATTAAATGACATAGCAGAAGGATGGCAAAGTTTGGGGGTCTCTAAGACCACTCTCACTTGTGACACCAATTGCAAACTTGGGGGTCCCCAAGACCACCCTCTATTCTGACACCAATTGCAAGTTCAGAGGTCCCTAAGACCACATTCAGGGGTGATAATTTGTTAGAAAGATTTACAGAACTTACTGGAAGCTGTTATATTCACAGTTATTGTGAAAGGATAGGGATTAAAAAAAGCCAAGGGAATGCGCGCACTCTGCTGCCGGCGGCCCGGGTTCAGATCCCGGGCGCGCACCGACGCACCGCTTCTCCGGCCATGCTGAGGCCGCGTCCCACGTACAGCAACTAGAAGGATGTGCAACTATGACGTACAACTATCTACTGGGGCTTTGGGTGGGGGAAGAAAGGAGGATTGGCAATAGATGTTAACTTAGAGCCGGTCGTCCTCAGCAGAAAGAGGAGGATTAGCATGGATGTTAGCTCAGGGCTGATCTTCCTCACAAAAAAAAAAAAAAAAAAAGCCAAGGGAAGAGGTACATGGGTCACTTCCAGGTGTAGAGGTTCCGATTGTCCTCTCCCAGTGGAATTGGGCAAAGGGCTGACTTTTCCTGGCAACAGTGTATGACAGTAATACACCTGGAGTATCACCAGCCAGGGAAGCTCACCTGAGCCTTGGTGTTTAGAGTTTTTACTGGAACTCAGTTCTCTAGACATGGTTAACTGCCCACGTGGTTGACCTCAGTCTCCAGCCCCTCTGGAGGTCAAGCTGATACCACATGGCCCACAGCCCCCACCATAAATCACGTTGTTAGACTATTCAGTGTGACCCAAGGCCCCCAGGAAAATAGACACTTGTCAGGCAGGACAGTCCAAGGGCTTAGCAATCACCTCCCAGAGCCGAGGGGAAGGCGTAGCCAGACCTCTCTTTGGGTAAGGTCGATTCTTTACTACACAAGGACAGTGCCTGGTGCAAGGTGGACTTCAGGGAATTGCTGTTAGTTCTCATTTTTATGCCCCAGGGTCAAGATGACGGAGAGTGGCTTTGATTTTCTTTCTTTCTTCCTTCTCTTTAATTACGTCTGTCGTCTTGGGAGGGTGTCACTCACCTTGCCAGTTTGAAGTTAATATTGGAGTGTGTTTTTGCCAAATAATAATTCCTCTCTTTCACGTGGTGCTCTAAACCTGTCAGGTTCACCTGTGCTTGTTTGAACCTCACACCACCTGATGAGGTGGGTAGACAGGTGTTGTTATCCCAATTTTACAGGTAAGGCAGTGACATCATAGGAGGCTCCCTGAGTCACCAGGACTCAGCACTGACCACAAGGATAAAGATGGCAGTCCTTGGGCATCTTTCCACCTCCTTCTGTTGACACCTGAGCCATCAGCTCAGATTTATGTGCACGGCCTTGAACCAGATGGGCCTGGGTTCAGATCTGGTCCCTGCCACACCCGGGCTGCAGGATCTTGGGCAGTTTCCTTTACTGCTCCCCTGTTCAATAGGTTTGTTCTCAGAATCATGTGGAATCAAGCATGGAAAGGGTCGGATCATAATACAGGTAGCTGATGTGGAATATTAGCACTACTAGTAATACTCTTTCACTATTATGACTACCGCTGCAGCAACAACAGCAATAACATGTTAAGCATTTTGCTAGGTGTGTAAGAAATTCAGCCTGAGAGGGTATCTTGAATACAGAGAAGACAGTTCATGGCACAGTCATTAATCCTCTTTAGATAATTGCCAGATAATTATATAAATAGACTATAAAACAATATTTGTTGCTCCCAAACCTCCCTCCTGCTCCGGGGTGTCCCTGCCTTCAGTTCTGGCACCTGGGCCTTTCTTCTCTGCCCATCCTGCCTCTGCTCTCACCTAGGAACCCCTACACCTCCTTCTCAGCCCAACTCCTCCCTGACCTAGTTATGGGGCTCACACCCACTAATTTACTCTCTCCTTTGAAGCATTTATCCATCGCACGTTCAGATTTCTTTGACAATTTGATTAATGTCTGTCTCTTCTGCTAGGCCCTGTGCCCCATGAGGGCAGAGGCTGGGATTTTATCTCCCAGACCCAGTGCGATGCCACCACAGGCTGTGCAATCCCGACGGCCAAGTGGGGTCTCTTTGAGGCTCCGGGGGTTGATTCCCACTGTGGAGAACACTGACCTTCGTGCCCTGGTGTAGTGCCCACAGCCCGAGGGGGACCATGCCCATCTGCGCCACATGTAGGCTGTTGGAATGCTCAAGAGACGTTCTGCTGACCTCCTCTCTCTGGGGAGTATTAATGTCATTGCCTTTCCTTTTCAAGACTCGTCCCAAGTGCCAGATGCTCATCTGCACTGGCTCTCAGCTCTGCACGCTGCCTGGGAGGAGCAGCTCCCTGGATGGAAGACAGCAGCTAGGTGTTTGCCTGTAACACTTTTGACATGGTTTCCTGGGACTTGCCTTCTCCTGATTGTGCATTAACTTAGCAGCACCCAGGCAGAGCCTCTACAGCCAAGATTTAAGAACATCCACACGGAAAGCTCCCAATTTTAACCTCTTTAATCCTGGCTTGGAGTCCTCCCCATCCCCACCCCCTTTACTGGGTGTCTGACTCCAGAACACACCGCTTCAAACAGGCCCTCTAGGAGAAGTGAACACAGCTCTGGTGCTGATCACTCCTTCTCTAGGCTAAGACAGGGAGCCAGCCTTGTGTGGACTTTGGATTCAGCTGTGCTATTCCATCTGTGGCTTTGAAGAAGCTTTAAGCTGCTAGGAACTTCATCTGTACAATGGGCGGAGTGCCCGGCCCATGGTCGGCCCTCAGGCTGTGTCAGCATATCCTCCTCTCCAAAGCTCATCATGGTGGGATGGAGTGCTCCCTCTCCAGTCTTTTTCAAGTTCCTGAACGAGGACAAGGAGCTCTGGGACCCTGTGCTCAGCTCCTGCTTCCTCTTTCTTCTCTCCTCTTCCTAATTAAATGACAATGCCAGGGCAGAGTCATGTATAAGAGGCTGGCAGGCAGGGAAACAGGAGGAAGGAGAAGGGGGGCATTCTTTTTTTTGGTTTCCTCTCTCCCCACACCTACCTGAAGTGCCAATCCCCCACCTCCCATCCTGCTTGGTGTCCTGCTTAGAGTGGACGTGTAGATCAGGCAGCTCGTACTGTCCCAATTCAAACCCAGGGTGCTAGATCTCTTCTTTAGTGTTGTGTAACTTAACGTGCTTTGTGTTGAGCTGTTTCTGATAAGTATTCCAGTGTTCCATTCAATGATTAAGGTGAGTTTTAGGTGTGAAATTGTTGTGTTTTATCCTTTCTTGGTATGAAAGGTCACCGTCGCCCTAGTTACTCTGAGTGAGGCCGGTTCTCAGTATCCGGGAGTGGTTATTATCTGTGTGGGAAACAACCAGGCTCCTTCTTCCTCCCCGGTGGCCGTCCTCAAACTCAAACGCAAAACCAGCAAGCAACCAAGGAAGGTGCTCATTTCCCTGCTTTAATCCTTTCCTTGAGAGAACGAAAGAGAGAAGAGGGGTCACTCATGTGGTTCCTTAGTTAAAAGAAAGGATGGGATGGGTGAGGGGAAAGTTGAAATTGTGTTTGGAATTTCCATTAGAGCAGTGATGTTCTCTCCATGTGGTCTTACACCTGTACCCCAGGTCACAGGTTTCCTCTGCCATCTCCCATATCTTTCTGAAAAATCCAGGAATCCACCCTTTTTAGCTGAATTCGTGAATCAGCTTCAGTTACAATTGTGTCATTTTCTGTGTGCTGCCGCCTTTGTCCTGTCCCTAAAACAATTTTTCAGCAGCCCTTTATCTTATAAATTTGTAGACAGTCTCTTTTTCCCCCTTATTTTGTTATCTAGGGTGGTTCACCTTAGACTTTTCTGAGAAGGTGCTAATGAAAATAGAAATTCTTATGGCAGAGTGGCTTCCGAAGGCAAAAGCGACCTTTCTTTGTCCATCTCAAATTACTTTCCTTAGGGTTTGGACTTCTGCAGGAATTTTCTTTAGTTTTACACTTGGTAGAGTGATCTCTTCAGCTGAATTTGGAAAACGTAAGTCTTTTTGTGCTCAGTTTAACATTGTAGTAAGATTTGAGGTATAAATCTGGTCTTTGAGCATTCTCACCCATTGCACTTGGCATTAGATGCCTCTTAATCTCACATGAAGATTGATCTAACCTCATGTGTGCACCTTCAACACATCAAGAGCCATTTCTTATCTCCTTAATCTTCCTACCTACTTTTTTTCTAAAAGGACTGTGTATCTCAACTGCTGCTTTTGATCTGAGTTAATAATCACGCTGTATTTCTGATTCTGACAGTCATTTTTCCCTTTTCTCCAGGTGTTTTCTTTTACACAGCAGCCTTCAATATTTCTATATAGCGGTTGTGTTTGCTTGTCTTTTTAATGATTATCTCCACTTTTTCCTATTCTTCCCAGCCCTTGGTGTTTGAGAAGTTAGTGCTGACTTTCTTTTTCTGACCTTTCTTTCACTGTTAGTCGTATTTCTCTCCAGATTTCTCTGTGCTCTCTTCTACGAGAAGTATTTCTTATGCTGATTTCTTATGCCTATTTTTAGGCATCTGTCTCTGCCCCTAGTCTCCTCTCTTAGATTTCTTCTAAGAATTTGGGGGAAGCTTTCATTTCTCCATCAGATACAAGCAGTGTCACTTGCTGCCAATCCTGACTTCTCACAAAGGTAAAGCCAGGTTTTCAAAGGCATGTTCAGTTCACTGCTCTGTCCACAGCAGTTGGGGTTCATTCTTTGGAAGGTTCTGAAATCAGTCCCTAAGTTTTTTTTCTTTCCCAAACTCCAATTTTTCCATCCTGGGGCCCCGGGGCCTTCTGGGCTGAGTGTGAATCACCAACACTGAAGTCTGTTCTTGGTGGTCACTGACACCCCATTCTTGGAATTTTTTTTTTTAATGTTCAATTTATTTTATTTTTCTATTGATGTCTTAATAGTTTATAACATTGTGAAATTTTGCTTGTACATTTTTGTTTGTCAGTCACCGTATACATGTCTCCCTTCACCTCTTGTGTCCTCCCCCTACCCCCATTGCCCCTGGTAACCACAATACAGTTTTCTCTGTCCATATATAGGTTTATATTCCACATATGAGTGAGATCATACGGTGTTTGTCTTTCTCTTTCTGGCTTATTTCACCTAACATAGTACCCTCCAGGTCCATCCATGTTGTTGCAAATGGGATGATTTTATCTTTTTTTATGGCTGAGTAGTATTCCATTGTATATATATACCACATCTTCTTGATCCAATCGTCAGTCGAGGGACACTTAGGTTGCTTCCACTTTTTGGCTATAGTGAATAATGCTCCAATGAACATAGGGGTGCATAAGCCTCTTTGGATTGTTGATTTCAGGTTCACTGGATAGATTCCCAGTAGTGGGATAGCTGGATCATAGAGTATTTCTAGTTTTAATTTTTCGAGGCGTCTCCATACCGTTTTCCACAGAGGCTGCACCAGTTTGCATTTCTACCAGCTGTGTATGAGGGTTCCTGTATCTCCACATCCTCTCCAACATTTCTTGTTTTTTGTCTTGGTGATTATAGCCATTCTAACGGTCGTGAGGTGATATCTTAGTGTTGTTTTGATTTGCATTTCCCTGATGATTAGTGATGTTGAACATCTTTTCATGTGCCTATTGACCATCTGTATATCTTCTTTGGAGAAGTGTCTGTTCATTTCCTCTGCCCATTTTTTGATCGGGTTGTTTGTTTTTTTGTTGTTCAGTTGTGTGAGTTCTTTATTTATTACGGAGATTAACCCCTTGTCAGATATATGTTTTGCAAATATTTTCTCCCAGCTGGTGGGTTGTCTACTCATTTTGATCCTGGTTTCGTTTGTCTTGTAGAAGCTCTTTAATCTGTTGAAGTCCCAGTTGCTTATTTTTTCTTTACTTTCCCTAGTCTGAGTAGGCATGGCATCTGAAAAGATTCCTTTATGACCAATGTCAAATAGTGTGTTGCCTATATTTTCTTCTATGAGTTTTATAGTTTCAGGTCTCACCTTCAGGTCTTTGATCCATTTTGAGTTAATTTTTGTGAATGGCGATAGCAGATGGTCCACTTTCATTCTTTTGCATGTGGCTCTCCAGTTTTCCCAACACCATTTATTGAAGAGACTTTCCTTTCTCCATTGTATGTTCTCAGCTCTTTTGTCAAAAATTAGCTGTCCATATATGTGTGGTTTTATTTCTGGGCTTTCAATTCTGTTCCATTGATCTGTGTGTCTGTTTTTGTACCAGTACCATGCTGTTTTGATTACTATTGCTTTGTAGTATGTTTTGAAGTCAGGGATTGTGATGCCTCCAGCTTTGTTCTCTTTTCTTAGGATTGCTTTAGCTATTCAGGGTCTTTTGTTGCCTCACATGAATTTTAGTGTTCTTTTTTCTATTTCCGTGAAGAATGTCATTGGGATTCTGATTGGGATTGCATTGAATCTCTACATTGCTTTAGGTAATATAGACATTTTAACTATGTTTATTCTTCCAATCCATGTACATGGGATGTCTTTCCATTTCTTTTTGTCATCATCGATTTCTTTCAATAATGTCTTGTAGTTTTCATTGTATAGGTCTTTCACCTCCTTGATAAGATTTATTCCTAGATATTTTATTCTTTTTGATGCAATTGTAAATGGTATTTGTTTTTTGAGCTCTTTTTCTGTTAGTTCATTATTAGCATACAGAAATGCAACTGATTTTTGTAGATTGATTTTGTACCCTGCGACTTTCCTGTGGTTGTTGATTATTTCTAATAGTTTTCCAATGTATTCTTTAGGGTTTTCTATGTATAAAATCATGTCATCTGAAAATAGTGAGAGTTTCACTTCTTCGTTGCCTATTTGGATTCCTTTTTCTTGCCTAATTGCTCTGGCCAAAACCTCCAGTGCTATGTTGAATAAGAGTGGTGAGAGTGGGCAGCCTTGTCTTGTTCCTGTTCTCAGAGGTGTCGCTTTCAGCCTTTCCCCATTGAGTATGATGTTGGCTGTGGGTTTGTCATAAATAGCCTTTATTATGTTGAGGTACTTTCCTTCTATACCCATTTTGTTGAGAGTTTTTATCATAAATGGATGTTGGTATTCTTGGATTTTTGAGCAGAAATTCTGTAGGGAGTGTTGCTCTTTTCTTGCTCTGAGAAGACAGAGATGGTGTCAAGGGTGAGAACCTGCTCTAGGAGACTTGAGGACCTCGCTGGAAACTGATGACTGTGCTGACGTCTGGAACCATCAGCAGCCCCCACCCCCATACACAGTTCCCCCTAACAGACCCCAGGAAACTCTAGGAAACCTTCCCAGGCAGCAGGGTGTGGCCCGAAATCAGTAACAACCAATCTCAGTTACCTGCATTATCAAGGCTACTTACCAGGCTTAGAAAACCTCCTTTCTTTCTTGTCAGTACTTTCCTTATGGAATCGTTCTTATGGGTACCGGGATCCCTGCTGGACATCCTACTTCCATCAAGATTCTTTGCTCCCTTCCCTTCTTGTCTCTGTCTTAGCATCATCACCACTTAAAAATATAACAAGAGGGAAACTGGTAAGGCTCCAAAATGATGCACTGTTGACAAACAATGCCCTTTTGGAAAATGGAGTTCTTTTTGAAGTCTTTCTTGGGACCTCTTTCCACCCTTCTAGCTCCAGAGCTTGGTTCATAGTGTCTCAATTCTGTCCATTCCTGTCCTACCCAGACATTTCTTTAGGGCAGAGTTGGTGACCCCCTCCCACCCTTTGCCCCCTGCTGAGGATGCTTCTTGTGTAGGGATGAGCAGAACTATGGAGTGAAACCATGAAGCACAGAGCCAGGTATCGGGCTGAGAGGATTGTCAGTGTGGCTTCCAACACCACATAGTGGGTGTCTTTGGAGGAGGCTGCCTCTGGGTAAATGATCTCCGGATACACGGTGTAGGCAAACACCATGATTTGTGGTTACTATGAATAGAGTTGCCCAAACGAGGCTAGCTCTTTGGTGTGTGCACCTTGATTAAGGTCAAGGCAAATCAAGGGTACAGCCCCTTGCATGACCCCTGGGGCTTTTGTCTGTGGTTTCTGTTAAGCCTGAGAAATACTGGCTTCACTCTGGCCACACATTTCCCACACTTGTGACTCAGCACTTTCTGGCTGCCTTTGACTTCCTGATGCCTGTGACTTTGCAGAATGCCCAAGAACTGCTCCCTCAGCTACTTTCACTCTCACTTTAAAGATTATCGCCTCTAAAGCAAGGTAATGGACATATTTTATCCCCAGCAATTTGGTTTGCTCTTATGGAGCGTTTTCACAAAAGAAGGATCTCACACACCACTTCAGCTCATCAGCTTGTGTGGGTGTGATGTTTAACCATGCCTGTCTTTTCTTGTCTTTTCAGTATACCTGGGAATGTCTGTTAAACCACATTCACTAGATTTATTCCTTCCTTTTTTTCCTAAAAATAAAATTAATGCCTCTCTTCCATTGGATGGGGAGATAATTTTCATCATTCACTGAAGGTCTACATTCTGTCTTCAATTATTGATCTTTGGGCAAAAACTTGAAAGAAGCATGCTAATTCAAAAATGTCTTCTTGATTGATTTAGTTTTTATAATGTCATAGAATATTAGGAAGGTCTCATTTTTGTGCTTGGAGAAATTGACTTGTTCTTCCATTGTTGTTACTTTGATCTACTCTATAGATGTTGAGCAGAAGGCTGGTGAGGTTGTGGGAGATGAAAGAGGAATGGAGGACAGACTGAATGAGGAAAATTAGGTCTAGAAGTATCAGTATAGAAATGACTCCAAGAGTTGGCTCCAGGAGCTCAGACCTATTTGTAAATTTTAGGTCATTTACTTTCAGATATGGTTTTGAGTATTTTTTGAACTTTAGGTGTAATTGGAAATGATTCGCTGTTTAATCTTATAAAACTGGATTTGCATTTGCATCAAATTTTATGTTTTAGCCTACCTTATTCAATCCTGTGGGTGAATTCATTTTATCCTATAAGCCAAGATGTTAAAATTTTGGCATGGATTGTAATAAAAATTCCTTCATATTCTCATTTCAAGAGGGTCCTTAGTATACCTAGACCCCAACCCACTGAAATGAGTAATCTTAATGGTGGATATTTTCTCATTTGTAAGATAGGGCTGCTGAGAGGATGGGTGAGGTTATGTACGTACCTGGCACACCTCCCAGGTAGCTCTGTCATTATGATCATCATCACCACCACAGTGGCCCCTACTCAGTCCAGCTCAGCCATTACAGTGAGGGAAGTCCAGGCCTGGCTGTCTGCCCTCTGGGCTGTGGGCTGGCCTCAGGTGGCCTTTGAGGCACATCCATGGCAGGGAATAATTGTCTTTCCCTGCCTCTCTGAAGCTGAGTGTCAGAGCTGGCTGCTCAGCTGCTACAGGGGCTTCTTGGTGAGGCTTGGAGGCAGGTGATGCCCCTGCCTCTTCCCCAGGCCCGGGGATAGCACTCAGACCCTGCTTGCCCATCCCACCAGAAAGCCAAATGGAAAAGTGTTGGAAGTAAGGCACACTTCCACGTTAACCGTCTCTGTCCTCAGAAGCAGCTGGGTCAGTGAGAGGCAAAATGGGGAAATATGCTGATGATCACTCTGGACCGTTCCCTGAGCCCTAACTTCATCCCGGTGGTTGGCGCACTGGGCTGAGCAAGTTCACCTACAGGGCCTCATTTAACCTGCACGGTCACCCCTGCGAGGAGGTGTTACTCTCTGCACCTGACAGATAGGGAAACAGAAAGGTGATCTGCCAGTGACACATGGAGAGTAAGTGGCTGAGCCAGGATTTTAACCCGAGCCCATCTGGCTTTAAAGGTGTGATCTTGACTAGTCCCTAGAGAAATGTATGTTTAATGACTATAATAATAACATCAAGATACCTGAGGCCAGGAGGGAAAGTGGGTTGGGCTCTTTCATAGGCTGCCCAAAGATATAAAACATTTGAGAGATTTATTATAGTTTTTTTTGGAGGGGTGGGGTGTCTTGTTACATCATAACCTTCTAGCTCCTCTTCAGAGCTGACTTGCTCTTGGAGTCATCTCGAAATAATAACTCAAATAATGCCACTTGGCTCAGTGTTTTTTTTTTTGAGGAAGATTAGCCTTGAGCTAACATCTGTTGCCAATCCTCCCCACTTTTTTTTTCTTTTTTTTTTGGCTGAGGAAGATTGGCCCTGGGCTAATGTCCGTGCCCATCTCCCTCTACTTTATATGTGGGATACCGCCACAGCATGGCTTTGATAAGCAGTGCGTAGGTCCACACCTGGGATCCAAAGCTGCGAACCCTGGGCCACCGAAGTGGAGTGCGCGAACTTAACCGCTGCACTGGGCTGGCCCCTCAGCCTTTGTTTTAATGTCTCCTCACAAGCTGTGTATCTGTGCTGTTATTTGGCTCATATTGATTTGGACAAAAGTTAAGTTTGTGTCTTCTAGATGTATATTTTTCCAGTGACTAAAACTAAACTAAAATTATTATTTGAAAAAATTGCATGCATATGATAACAATGCAAATGATGCAAAGTTATATATAATGATCAGTAAATCTCCCTTCTTGCGAGACCTTCACTTCTCTTATTTCCCCTCCTCAGTTTCTTGGGCATCTTTCCAAAGATATTCTTTACTTATAATAACATGTATCTGCGTATGTATCTTTTTTATGCAAAAAGAAACATATGCACACTATTTAGCTGCCTTATTTAACTTTGTTTTAACAACATGTCTCTGAAGAGATTGCTGCCTGTCAGCACATACAAAACCTCCCTGTGCTTTTGTCTTGAATAGTATTCCACCCCGTGAATGACCGTAATTTATTAGCCCAGGCCCTGTCGATCGAGGTTGTTTCTAATATTTTGCTATTCCTGATGGTGCTGCAGTGAGCATCCTTGCACATGCATCTTGGCATGTAGTATGAGTCCATTGGAAGGATGCATGTCTATAAGTAGGATTGCTGGGTTGAAGGTGTATGCGTTTTTATTTTGATAAAAATAACCATCCAGGGTATGAGAGTACCTGTTTGCCCCACCAGTCTGCCATCATCTCTAGTTTTATGCCTTCTAGTTAAACACCTGCTACCACTCACAGAACTCAGGACACTGCCCCACATACAGAAGGTATGTGGGTAAAATTGCTAATTAACATGCATGTTAGTAGGAGTTTCACCAAGATTTCTGGTTTCATGGCTTGAGCATCTGACCCAAGTTGTGAAAGGCTTCAGAATTTAACCACAAGCTTAGGCTATGAAGAAACATTATTCCCCACACTTCGTCCTGACAGCAGATTAACTGGGCGATGGGCAAACCTGGCCCTTCCCCTCACCAGCCGGTCTGCCTCAGAGAGCGCAAATGTGTTTGCACAAACATTCACACTTTCAGACCCGAAGAGGGTGAAACTCAATCTTTTGGCAGCAAACCCTAAATAACATGCACGTAGGAGTACAAAGTCACGACTTCATAACCACAGGGCTTGGGAAGAAGTTGCTTAAAGCAAGAAAATCATAATGCAGTTTCTGCAAAAATTAAAGAGATCAAAATCCACCTTCCCAAATTACATTCTCTGTCACGTGCTTACTTCTCTACAATGCTCTTTGCACTAAACAGACCCAGTTTGCACTGAATTCCATACTTGCTCCCTTCCCAATCACACGCTATATGTGTTTGTCAGCACATTTACAGCTGTGCAGAACAAGATGTTTTGTTTTATTTTTTGCCTTAAATTTCATACATTTTTGGATTAGGTCGTTCAACAATAATCCTGTTTCTATTTGGTTTTTCTTGGGAAAGCTAGTTTAAACATTTACCCCCATCTAAAAAAAAAAAAGAAGAGCCAGCCTGTCATCAACCAAGATGACAGAAACAGAGAGGGACGTGGTTGTTCCAAGTGCCCGTGTGTGCTGGGAGCACAGAAGTGTACCAGCAGCGTTGGAGGCAGTGCTCCGGCGTTGCTCAAACTCTTTCTTGGCCTGTTGAGATCCAGTGCTGTCTAATGGAGGAATTGTCTTTCCTTTTTTTTCAGTAACCTTTTTACTAATGTACCTCAGCTTGATGAATTTTTATATCGTAAACATATCCCTAAAAACCTGCGCCTAGATCAAGAGACAGAACATTACCAACACCCCAGGAGGGGCCGGCCCGGAGGCATAGTGGTTAAGTTCGTGTGCTCTGCTTCAGTGGCCCAGTGTTCACAGGTTCGGATACCAGGCACAGACCTATCCACTGCTTGTCGAGCCATGCTGTGGTGAGGTCCTCTATAAAGTAGAGGAAGATGGGCACAGATGTTAGCCCAGGGCCAGTCTTGCTCAGCAAAAGGAGGAGGATTGGCATCAGATGTTAGCTCAAGGTTGATCTTCCTCACCAAAAAATAAAAATTAAAAAAAAAAGAAAACACCACAGGAGCCCCCTGGCCCCCTTCCAGTTACTACCCTCCTCCAAAGGTCATTACAATTTTGAACATTCAGGTAGTTTAGTTTGCCTGATTTTGAATTTCACATAATTGGAATTATACAGTGTGTTCTCTTTTGTGACTTTCTTTTGTTTGTATGATTCATCCATGTTGTAGCAAGCAATGGTACTTTGTTAATTTTCACTGCTGTATAGTATTCTGTTAAATGGCTATACCAAAATCTATTTATCCATTTACTGTTTGTGGATATCTAGGTTTTTCTAGTTTCTGGCTATTACAAGTAAAGCTGTCATAAACATTTTGGTACATGTCTTTTGGAGAACATTCATACACATTTCTGCCGGGTATATACTTGGGGGTAGAATTGCTGGGTCATTGGGTTGTCTTACCATGGGCTACAAGACTAGATCTCACTATTGCTAGACTCCCTGTGGTCATTCATTTATTCATGTATTAATTCATTCGTGTGCCAGGCACTGGGATATGGTAAGGACCTGAAACAGATGTGGCTTCTGCTCTTGTGCAGACATTAATCAAGCAAACACCAACATGAGGTGGTGTAATTGCAACAGAGATAAGAGATAGAGAGGCAAGAAGCAGGATTTCAAGAGAACATATGGCATGGGGAATGGGTCTGGACTCAGAGAGGGAGTGGTGTGTAAGGGAAGGCTTCCCTGAAGAAGTGACACAAGCTGAGATTGGAAGGATGAAGAGAAATAAGCTAGAGGATGGAGAGGGAGGAGCTTTCCAGGCTGTTGGAAGGGCATGTGGGGCACGTTCCTGGAGCTGAAGGAATGCCAGGGTGGCCAGAGTGCAGAGCAGGATGAGGGGGTGGGAAGTGAGGCTGAGATTGGGGAGGGGGTGCAGGCCTTTGTGTTTTTCCTAGAGCAATGGGAAGCCGTTGAGATGTTTCAGAATGCAGTCACGCGATCTTGTAGGAACCATGAGGACCTCCCTCTTTATTCTTCTGTTTGTTCATCCTCCTTTGAAACCAGGTGAGGCTGGGCTGACAGCACTGAGTGGAAGAGGGAAAGCTCTCAGAAGGGATTGTCAGCCAACTGGATGACCCCTCTTAGGCCAATCTCCTCATCTGGACCGGGCCTTGGCTAAGGGCCCTTCTATGTCTGGGTGGGTTTTGTGTGTGACCCTGTGGACAAAATCAAGACACTCTTGTGATTCTTCTGTCTCTCACCTATCCCCTTGGTTTTTGTTTATTGTGTGTTTTGTTTTGGTACCTTCTCTGTAAAAAAGGCAACTAACTCCTATCCTGAAACCCTCACTGCACCTGTGACATGGGAAGCTCTTTACAGATGTCACATTAGTTAATCCCTGCAACTTTACCTGGCCCCAGTTAATCCCTGCAACTTTACCTGGCCCCACAACCAGCACCTGCCGCACTCCTGCCAAAGTGAGGCTCCTTCCCGGCCCCAGCATTCCCAGAGTCTACTTTCTGCTGTTCTTTGTGGTGGTCCCCTTGCAAAGAAGGTATCCCAATTTATCTTTTTAGCCTGCTCTTCAGGTCCCAGGCGAGCTCACCTCCACAGGAAGCCTTCCCTGATTACTCCCACTCACGCTCACTTGCCCCTTTCCTCTTTCTAATAACTGCTATTGTCCCTGAGGACAGAAGCAGTGTTGGAACATTTCTTTGGGTGGATGGGTAACTGAATTTCCTAAGGGGGGTTTTGAACAAACCTATTTAATATTTTAACACAATTTTGATTTTTGATTAATGAAACCAACTCCCACTTTTGTAATAGACCCTGTAGGAATTAAAGCCAGGCAGATGTTCTTGTCTAGTGATTCTCAGTGGGGTTGATGGGTGTCAGCATCTATGTGTGGGGGATAAAGAGAGATGGGGGTAGAGAGGGTGGTATATGAAAAGGTGCTCAATGTTATTACTCACTAGGAACATGCAAATTATAATGTTATATGAGATACTACTACACACCCACCAGAATGACTAAAATTAAAAAAGGCTGACAATACCAAGTATTGGTGAAGATGTGGAGAAATTGGAACCATAATTCATTGCTGGTGAGACTTCCGTAAATTGGCGCAGCCACTTTGGAAAGCAGTTTGGCAGTTCCTCAGAAGGTTACACATAAAGTTACCATATGGCCCAGCAATTCCACTCTTAGGTCTATCCCAACAGAAATGAAAACATATATCCACACAAGGACGTGTACATGAATGCTCGTAGCAGCATTATTCCAAAGTGGAAACAACTCAAATGTACATCAACTGATGAGTGGATAAACACAACGTAGTCTATCCATACAATGGAATATTATTTGGCTATAAAAAGGAGTGAAGTACTCAGACTTGCAAATGGAGCTCTCCTACACCACTGGTGGGAAGGTAGAATGGTACAACCGTTTTGGCACACAGGCAGTTTCTACTGAAGTTAAATACATGTCTGTGACCATGCCAATCTGCTCATTATACATCGAGAGCAGCGAGTATGTACATCCACAAAAAGACACGTGCAAGAATGCTCATAGCAGCTGTATTCATAAGAGTTCCAAAACTGGCAAATGGATAAAGAAATTGTAGTATATTAATACAATGGAGGGGGCCGGCCCGGTGACTTAGTGGTTAAGTTCGCGCGTTCTGCTTCGGAGGCCCAGACCTTGCAGGTTCGGATCCTGGGCGTGGACCTGCTCACTACTCATCAAGCCATGCTGAGGCGGCATCCCACAGAGAAGAGCTACAACTCTACAACTATGATACACAACTATGTGCTGGGGCTTTGGGGAGAAAAGAAAAAAAGAGGAAGATTGGCAACAGGTGTTAGTGCAGAGCCAATCTTCCAGAAAAAAAAAAAAGGCAATGGAATGCCACTCAGAAATTTAAAAGAACAAATTACTGGCATACAGTCAATATAAATGAATCTCACAGATATGTTGAGTGAAAGAAGCCAGACACAAAAAGAGTATGCATGATATAATTCCAGTGATATGAAGTTCAAAATCAAGCAAAACTAATACTTAATATTAGAAGTCAGAAAAGTGGTTACCTTGGGAGTGGGGGGAGGTATAGATGATGGAGGGAGGTACATGAGAAAACTTTTTGAGGTGCTGGAAATATGCTATGTATCTTGATCAGGGTGGTGGTTAGATGGGTGTACATGTATGTTAACAAGATTAGTGCCCTTTATGGTACATTTCTTATTTCACAATTAAAAAAAACTAATTAAAAATTATTTGATTTTATTTAAAAATTGTATATTGAAAATTATTTTTAAAATTTAATTAAATTTTAAACATTTAAAACCAATTTTAAAATTGTCTTGGTTTTCAAACTAGTTGTGAGCTCCCTGAGTCAGGGACCTCGGTTTTCTCCTGTCTGGGGGCCACTCCCGAGCCAATGGAAGGCCTGGCTCCCTAGCTGTGTTTTTCCTTCCAAGTCAGCAGAAATAATTTGGGGGCCAGGGGAGCCTGCCCAGTTTCAGCAGGGCCACTGCAATTGATCTGTTCTTCTCCTAAAGGAAATAAATGGTGTCGTAGGACCTTCAGACACAGCATTCCTTAAAGAGAATCTGGCTGAGGAACTTTGTGAGATGTGGAGGGGCGGGTCCCGTGTATCTGTGATTCCTCAGTGGGACACAGGAGCCCTGTGATGGGCGCCCAGACCAGCGGCACCGAATGGGAAGGGCCCACTCGGCTGTAGAATTGGTAAGAAAGGTTTGAAATGTTCCACGACGGCTCAGAATCCCTCAGGGAGCTGATACATAACTGAAAGGGGTATGGGGAGTTGTCAGCGTCCTGTGGGGGGTAACCGCTGCAGGGGGCATTTCTGGCTGGACACGGGAAGGCAGTCGGATGCGGTTCTGTTGGTGGCGTGTAGCCCCGTCTCTGAGGACTGAGGGTGAGCCTGCACATATCCGAGTTATGCTGTGTCTCTGTGGCAGTTTGGTCCAGCTCGGGGCTCTTGAAGCCTTGCCTTGTTTTTAGGAAGGGGTTTGACTAGGAAACCATGAAAACTTTGCAAGAATCTGCAGTCTGGGAGGGTGTTTGGTCAGCAAACATGTACTGGGGGTCCGCTCTGTGTTAGCATGTGCCAGGCGCTGTCCTAGACACCGGGCTTTCCGCAGCGAACAGAACTGACGAAATCCCTGTCCTTGTGATGCTGCGTTCAGCCAGTCTTCTCGAAAAGTAGGACTGTTTTGTTGACCTGCTTGTCTCTTGACATCCAGAGAATTTTACATTAGGGAAAAGTGCTTGTGTGTAGGCATCAGGAAGAAAGAAAGTAGGGAAGAAAGAAAGCCTTCCAGATAGAACTCAGTTTGAGGACTGACCCGGCAGGGAGGCTGATTGGAGCATCAGTTTGAATCTTGGCTAGGGCAGCTTCCTGGCGGTTTGGCTTTGGGCAACTTCGATCTGTAAAGTGTAAAATAATCCCCATCGGCAGGATTGTTGCGAAGATGAACGGAGATCACATAGGTCAAGCCCCTGGCCTGAGGACAGGTGGCCGTCTTGGCCATCGAGGTATGAGGCTTCCGGAATATACCCCACACAGCAGTGAGAAAACCTCGCCCAGCGGCCTCACCCGTTCTGGGTGTTCCCAGCCCCAGCTGTGCCGTCTCCTCCTCCTCCCTGCCCGGCGCCCAGACCTGCTGCAGCCTCCCCTGATCCTCAGCAATGCAGACTTGTCTGGGAACTCGGGCGGTAAGGCAGCCTGGCATTTTTGGCCAACTGCTGAGCTGAGGCAGGTTCGTCATCAAGGCCGGGGCCAAGGAAGGAAGTCTCTCTGGAGGCCCCAGGGCTGCTGGCCCTGGAATTCTGGAAAGAAGGCTGTTTAGGATTTTGTAAAAATATGCTGCTTGGGTATGTGTTTGATGGCCTTGGCTGTGGGTTGGGGTGGAGTGGTGTTGACCTTGGCAGGTTAGGATGCTTTTGTTTCTAATGGAACCATGAAGCGTAGGTTGCCAGTCTTGTGCGGTGGAGAGAAAACTAAATTTTTTCTGAGGTTGGATGTTTTCGAACCAGCCAAACCTGAATGGCAGGACATTCAGTCCTGAGTTAGTTGGGCCCCTGAGTTAGTACCAGCTGGGTGTGAGTGTTTCGTGGGTGAGGGCGGGGTCTGGGAAGAGAAGGTTGGCCAAGGTTCAGCTGGAGAGGGAGGCCACAGGGGAGCTAGTGGGAGCCCAGTGAGGGAGCTGCCTTTCTGCAGAGCCAGGATAAGGATCTGCCAGAGAGATGGAGCCCACCTTTCCTCCTGTCCCCTCCACAGCTTCCTCTCCCACCGAGGCCTGGTGGGGAGCTTGGGGGGAGCAATATAGGGGGGCAATTTTTGTGGCCACCTTGACCTCCACTGGGAGTCGACTGGGGACTCCTTCCTGGGCTAAGGTGACTTGGTTTCTTCTTACCTTCGTGCATCTCCTTACTCAGGAGGAGGGCAGCAGATGTAACATCGTTATTTGTGTGAAAACATAAACGCATTTGTTCCAGGGGGCAGTGTTCAGCAGATGCACAGGACACTCGTGTTTGCTCCAGAGAGCTCAGAGAGAGGATGCAGAAGTCAGCGGGGTCCAGCTTGGGAGAAACATCCTCAGCAATCCCTGGTGTTGGGAGCCTCTGTCCAGGGTAACATGGCTGTCGTTATCTGGGGTTCAGATCCTTCTGTACCTTACTGTCTGCATCTGTCTTTTCCTTTTGATTCTGTGGTATTCAGCTGGACTTTCCTTAACTTCCTGACCGTTCAAGATGGCAGCTCTCCTCTCACATGAGGCTGCGCTTCCCTCAGCAGCTCCTGACACCTCCTCCAGCTTGCCTCGCTTCTCCAGTGTCTCCCATTGCCATCCGCACGTTCGTTGTCCTTGCCTTCCATACCTGTTTTCATCCAGGACGTCTTCCACCCCTCCCCAGGCCGGAGGCTCCTGGGTACAAGCTGAAAAGCGCACGTATTTAACGTACCTTAGGGTGGATATAGAAGAGAAGAAACTGTCAACAGAGGTACGCAGAAAGCACAAATAATAAGGAAATACAGGTCTCTGCTGTGTCATCTTCCCAAGCTTCAGATGTGGGTGTCCAGAGGCCTGCAGCCATCTCCGCAGCATGTCCCCTGGCACCACAAACTTCCTGTGTCTGAATTTGAATTCGTCGTCCTCTTGCCCCGTGTCCTCCTGTTCTACACGACTCTACCACCAAGTCAAGAGCCATCCTGGACTCCCTCCTTCCCCTCACCTCTGCCCACCCGTACCTGCTGCATGTCCAGTCGTCACCAAGTTCTGGCAGCTTTCAGTCCTAAAGGTTTTATAAATCTAACTCCTCAACCCAGACTCCCGCCATTTGCTGACTCACAACTCTGTGGCAGGCCGAGATGGCTTTCAGTTGCCTGTGGCTGTGCAGGTGCTGTTCCCTGTGCCTAGAACCCTCCTGCCTCAACCTCCACTTCTTGCCTGGCTTCGTCCTACTCTTTCACCAAACCTCAGCTCAGACCTCAGCTCTTGTAGGGAGCCTGCCTGGACTAAAGGTGCATGTTCCCCCCGCTCTCCCCAGGAGCATCTGGTGGTACCCTCTTCCAGGCTCCTGCTCCTCTAGAATGCCCGTTTCCCACCTGGTGTGGGAGTGGTCCTTTTAGATACCTGCCTCCTCCTGGACTGGCCACTCCTCCAGGGCACAACCCAGAAGTGGCTGAAGTTGTCTTCGCCCAATTTGAGGCAGGCAGGGAAATATAGAGGAAAAAGCAGTGGATGGAGGGTCGGGAGCCCAGGTTCTGCCTGGACCCTGGAGCCACCCAGTGAGTGCGCGTCCGTTTTGGTAGACCAGATGGACCTAGGAGCAGCTGCAAAGTCCCTTCCTGCTCTGATGTTTTGTGAGTCTGCCCATGGGTGTCTGCTGCCTCCAAGCGGACTTTTCCATCTGCTCTTCCTCATCAGAGAAGACTTCTACACCACCCACTCCCAGGTCGGGGCCTGGGGAGAGGGAAGACCTCTGCCTTTCTGTAGCTTCCTGAGCCGTTCCTTCCTTAGCTCGCAGCCTGGAGGCCCTTGCCTGGTCCCCCATATACAGACCTCCCAGGTCCTAAGACAAGAAGACAGAGGACTTGGACAGTGTTGCTGCTCGAGCCACTGAAGTCTCCAGAACCTTAGCAACGTGGACCCCTGGACCTTGGTCTGAAGGGTGGGGCCTGGGCCAGTTCCCTTGCAGTATGTTCACCTGGCCTTTTTCTGGAAATGTTAAGGCAAGAAGCCCAGCTAAACCCAGCATTTTTTACTTCACTCACAAACTTCATTGTCTGAAGGTTCTGTTTTCTCATAACACTATTTCTTTCTTTTACAAAAGACATACCAAAAGAAAAAAGAACCTCAACCTTATACGCACATCCAAGTAGTACTGCCTAACAGTTCAGGCACAGCTGGTCCAGTAACTATATTTTAATAACTCTTCATAGCGTTTTCTGTTTTGAAAGCACCTGGGTAGTAGCTGGAAGGATCTGTTAAGGTGTAAAAATCCCCAAAGTTGTATTTACAGAAAGCAGAGACTCCTCTGGTTCTTAAGTACAAGGCTTATGCCAGAAACACAGAAAGATCCATTTCCGTCTTCTTCAACCACGTTCTTCACCTCCAACTCCCACTGTGAAATAGCTGTTTGCTGGTGAGCTTGGATCCCGGAAAGACGTGTCAGCTGGGCACAGGCCAGGACTGCCACGTGAGGTGCTGGACTCTGCCTTGGTGCGACACAAGCCATCACTCTCAGAGCAGCTCAGGCCCGCGAGGGCTTCTGGGAACCTCGTGGGTTAATCACTGCCCTGTTTGGGAGCTAAGAAGAAATGTATTTTAAAAGCTATTTTTGAAAGGTTTATGATAAAATGGCAAATTTTATGTTGTGTGTATTTTACCAAAAAAATTTTTAAAGTCTTTTGAGCTAAATAGAAGCTGTCACATACATTGTCTCACTTAATTCTCTTAACCTCCAACGGGGAAAAGAATCCCCATTTTAGAGATCATTAAACTAAGGCACAGAGAGGTTAAGTGGCTTGCCAATGGGCAGGACAGTGTTCGTGAAGTAACTGGGTTTTAAACTCTGGTCAGCTTTACTCCAAAGCTTCTCCCTCTGCCCACCTTCTCATAGTTTGCCACCCCAGAGTTTACACACAGACACACGCATGCACACACACTCAATGCCTGCATTGTCCCTTGGTTTCATTTTTATTAGGTGTTCCTTATTGGAAGAAATCAGCTTCTCTTCACTGAAGAGATTTGTCAGTGATCCCTGGTAGGGGCTCCAGACCCCTTTTAGTTAGGAGGAAATAGAAGAGTGTATAAGAGCACAGGACCAGGATGGTGTCACATTTCCTAAGTTTGAATCCCAGCTCCTTCACCTGCTAGCTGTGTGACTTTGGGCAAGTTACTTCACTTCTCTGAACCTCAGAAGATACCTCACCCACGAAGAGCAAGTGCAAGTAGAAGTATGCGGAGGGTTAAATGAAATAGCGCCTGTCAGTCTCTTAGCACAGTGCCTGGAACATGGTAGGCTTGCAGGACGCCAGTGGCTCCTGGGGTTCTGATGCGCCTCACCTGGGACCGTTGAGGGTGGCATTCCAGACCCTCAGGATCTTAGAGGGTGGTGGCTGGGAGGCTCTGGTTTCGCCAGCACCCAGCTGATGCTTATCGTTGGGATGGCGGGGACAGCTACCAAAGTGAGAAGATAAAGATGACTTGATATATAAAGTAAAAGAGTTTAGAGGAAAGTTATTACCTTAGAATATTGGTTCTCAATGTTCTAGCGGCGCCTGGGAACTTGATGGAATGCAAATTCTCAGACCTCGCTCCAGACTTACTGAACCGGGAACTCTGGGGCGGATGGTAGCAGCATTTGCTTTAACATGCCCTCCAGTGATTCTGATGCCTGCTGAAGTTTGTGAACCAAGCCTTAGAATTAAAGAGCCAGTGCCTTATTTCATTTCAAATAAGTAGAGATGTACATGTAGCCATTGGGGAAGAAATCTAAAGATCCGTTCACTGTGCCAAGAAGAGAAAAGAAAGGAATCCATGCACATGGGAACATAGTTATATTTCTAGTGAATGCAACGATTCCATCCTGGTCTTTGCTTGTCTTGTGGTGAAACACACTGGCCAGCGTGTGAACCAGAGAAGCCGACGGCCGGGACCCTGAACAGTAGCCTCGACCTCGCGTCTTCCCAGCGGCTCCAGCGCTCCCTCCCTGATTGCTCCAGCGTCCTTCTTGTACACTCTGTCTCTTCTGGTTGTTGTTTGGGTCCGTTGTCAGCAGTTGCTTGAGTACAAACCTTTTGCCTTCTCTTCCTTGTTGCTCCTGGGCAAGCCCAAATGGTGACTGCAGAACATCTCAAAATAGGCACATTTTCTAAGTGTCTCCCACCCAGTTCAGCAAAATACCCCCATCTAGTGGGAGCTGAGCTGTCTATAGTCAGTGGAATCAGAGGCTGTTTCTGCTACACACCAAGTATCACAGGGCTCCCATAGAAGATTAAGACTCTCCTAATACGGGATCAGCAAGAAAGGGGCAGAAGAGGGATGGAATATTACTTACTCTAACTCCTTCTATGTTGTTTCTGCTTCTTCCTGCTTCTCGGAAGCTGTCACATCACCCTTTGTCTGTTTTGGGGTATCAGGAATCTCTTAGGCTGTCTTGTCCTCGTTTTCTCCTTCTTTTTCTCTCAGCATTCTTACCCCTCAAATTTCTGGGCAGAGATTTTTCTCTACTCAGATTTCACTTCTACTTTTTTAGGGACGAATATTTATTTCTTCCTTTCTTTTGTACCTTCTCCCTCTCTTGGAAAGCCTCTCTGACCCTTCCCCCTTACCCCATTTGACATATTCCCAGACTCCTCTGGGATGTGGAAGAACATCTCATCTTGAGCAGGTAGGATAGTAACAGCCCTGGGCAGGTATGTTACACCTGGGCCTGGGAGGGGGTTAGCTCTGAGGTCATCTGGGCAGCGGGGCCAGTCTCAGCCGTCTGTGGAGTGCCCGGGTGAATTCCAAACCACTGACAATTGGTGTTGGTTCTTAAAGCCTTGGGTGTCCTCAAATTCCAGCTCATCCCAAATGGCTCTAGCAGTTGGTGACATGTGAACATTTTCCTTTTCCAAACTCATTCCTTAAAGCTGTAAAAATCGCAATAACAGTTACTATTTATTGAGGGTCCATTATGTTTTAGCTAGATCGTTGGTCCTCAAACTTTAGCAGACATCATTATCCCTAGAGGGCTTGTTCAAACACAGATTGCCAGGCTCCCCCTAGACTTACAGTATTTCTGACTCTGTAAGTCTGGGGTGGAGCCCAGAAGTTCCCAGGTGATGCTGACGCTCCTGGTCCAGCGGCCCCACTCAGAAAGCCACTGCCCTAGATCATCCAACAGGTGCTCAAGGGATTAACTTCAACCTCATAACACTCTGTAGATTAGGAATTATTACCCCATCTTACTGACAAGGAGACAAAGGCCGTGAGAGAGAACAACTTCCTTCAGGTCATGGATATCAGAAAGCCAAACTAGGATTTGAATCCAGAGTCCTTGTAGCCACTGTCCACCATCAAGCCACAGTGTCTCCCAGATCTCAGGGGTTGCACAGACTGCGGAGGTGCTCAGGGTTCTCTTCTAGGCTTATCTAACAGTGTGAGACCCAGAAGAGCCCTTGGCCCCGTTAGCCCAGCCCCCTCACTGTTCATGGGAGGCCAACCATTCCCCAAGTTTTCGCCTCTGGCGGAGATCTTGACTCACAGCCAAGTCCTCTGTCCTCTATCCACATCATTTAATGCTCCTCGTTCAAGTGTTCGTTGAGATTCTCCTTTGAGAAGGGCCCATGTGAATACCAAAGGAATCATGTCATCTCTGTCATGATGGCCTTTGACTATCTTTCATGGCAGAGCTAGAATTGCATCAGGAAGAAAGATCGTCAGAGACCCTGATACTGCTCTGGGGGTGAGATAAGGAGAGGGGGGACTGTGGTGGAGAAATGCACCGATGGCATGAAATAATCTATTCATCTCCTCAGCTGTAAAACCTTTCTAGCCCACAATACCCCATGGCAAATCCTACCTGTTTGCTGTCATTCTTTCCTTGCTGTGCTCCACATCCCAGGGTGCTGATCCCTGCAGACTGCATCTCCTAGGTTCCTGCTGGGTCTGACTGGTGCCAGGCCCTGGTGGGAGATTGGAGGGGAGGAAGGGAGATGCCAGGATATTTCTCCTCCTTCTTCTCTGTGGCTGGTCCCGTCTTTGGAAGTACCTGACTATCTTCCAGGGCTCTACCCACCCCCTCCTGTCCCCACCATCTTTTGTTTGCCTTCTCACTTGTATAACAAATTCCCTGGATTAAATTCTCTTTGTTCTAAATACTTGGAGTGGTTTCTCTTTTCCTAATTGGGTCGTGACTAATATAGTGTCCCTCTCCCCCCAACACACAGGTGTCACTCTTCTGTTCTGACCTACCACACACCACTCTGTTGCTATGATGTATTTGCACGTGTCTTCTCCAGTAGCCGTGACCTTCTCAAGGGCAGACATCATATCTAATTCAATGCCGGGTCCTTAATGCCCCCTCACCATAGCTATCACTTGTAACATGCTCAGTTAATGAATGATAACATGTGGCAGGGCCTGAAAACGCATAAGAAAATCAGAGTATGAACATTCAAAATCTGTGCAACAGTCAAGATTCACCATGTGGATACTGATGTATGCTGCCCCTCTCCCCAATTTAAAATAGTAATAATAAACCTTAAGTTGGTTAAAAAAGACATAATAGGCCCAAAATGGAGTCATTTGCCCCAAGACAGCAAACCAAGACTTAATTGCAGTTTCGACCTTCAGCAGGAATGTAATCTTATTGGACCAGTCGGGAATTTCCTAACTAGCCCTAGTGAGGTTATCTGAATGATAAGACCCCTGGGGTTCCCTTCCCGAAAAAGGAGATGTCCTGGCCTGAAACAGTCCTTCCTTTTCTTTTGCTAATAACTTCCTTGCCCCACCCTTCTGCCTGTAAAAACCTTCCATTTTGTACATCTCCTCAGAGTATCTCTCTACTTCCTAGATGGGATGAATTGTTGAATAAACCCAATTAGGTCTTCAAATTTATCTGGTTGAATTTTATTTTTTAACAAACTTATAGTCCAGAATACAGATTTTTAAAACATAAATTTGAGGATGTGTGTTAGTTATTTACTGCTACTTTACAAGCCACCCCAGAAGTTAGTGGCTTAAAACAACAGTTCACCATTTCTCGTGATTCTGTGGGTTAGTACTTGAGTTGGCCGGTCTGCCTGGCCTCACTCATCGCTGCATTTGGTTGTGGTTCGCCTGCGACTGCCTGCTCTTGGGTGGTCTTGCTCACTTGTCTGGGGCCTCAGAAGAAACGGCTGAGACTGCCCATCCTTTCTCTCCACGTGGAGTCCCATCCTCAAGGAGGCTAGCCCAGGCTTGTTCAAAAGGCGGCAGGGTTCCCAGAGGGGGAAGTGGGAAGCTCTGAGACCTCTTGACGCAGAGCCTGGAAGTTATGCAGCCTCACTTCCTGTGCATTCTGTTCCAAAGCAAGTCACCAGCCCAGCCCAGATTCAAGAGATTGGGACATAGATTCCAATTCTTCCTGGGAAGGGCTTCAAAGGATTTGTAGCCATGTTTAATCTACCGCACAATAGTTATTCTCATTACAAAACATTCTTTATTAGAATATTCAGTACAGGCGTACCTTAAGTAGAGCCTTCTGGGGTAGATTTAAAAGGTGATTGAATAACTCAGGGTCCACAAAGAGCTAGCTAGCTATCACTGATTTTCTTAGTTCTTTGTCTGACCACCAGATGGCGGCATTGCTCAGTGCACTGGAGCACATCAAGGCCGGCACCAAATTCTGCCTGGAGATGCCCTTAAAGCTGAGGGAATCCTGTGATTTTGCCTTGGTGGATCAGGGCTGGGCAGTGCTGACTGCAGAGGGGACCTGGGATGAGGACTGTAATGAACATTGGCTGCTCCTCTGGAAAAGGAAACAACAACCCTTTCCTCCTTATTCTTATAGAACTGTTGTAGGAACAAGGATCAATGAAATCTCTTCACCTCCTGGAATGGGAGACTGGAGTAAGAGGCTGCAAACATCATCCCATCACAATGGACACAATCACAAAGAAATACTGTTTATAATAAAGTAATGTTTGCATACTCCTAGACTGCCTATCAAAATTACATTGTATTGACTTCACTACAGTGTTGTAAATAATTCTGTACCAGTGGTTTCTCTACCCTCTGCACCATTATAGTTGTTTATAAACTTAAAAATGACAGTGTGTCTAAAAACTGATGACATCTGATTAAGATCTGTAGTCTAGTTCGTTGTATTGTGCCAAAGTCAGGTCCTGGTTTTGAGAACATAACATAGTTGTATAAGATGTTACCTTTGGGAGAAGCTGAATGATAGGAACATAGATGTCTCTGTACTATTTTTGCAAGTTCTTCTGAGTCTATAATTATTTCAGAATAGAAAGTTTAAAAAAAAAATCCTCTCTATAAATAACCCCCACCTGGTTGTGTATTATTGGTATGTGCATTGTTGTTTGAGAGAAGAGGGTTGGAAAAAAGATTTTTTTGGTTGTTCTACTGCAATAGCATCCTCTCCTCCCCATTTAGATCCACTGACCACTTCCGAGAGCCCGTGCAGACTCAGAGCACCTGCAAGACCAGCTGATCAGCTGTGCAGAGGAACTGGAGCCAAGGACGTGGAGGTGCATTCACCTCCCTTCTTCCTCTCTGGACTCAGAGACCCTCTGTTCCAGGGCCTCCTACATTCAGGGCTCTGCCCTTGACTAAGTGCTTTTCTGTTTGGTGTCTTACGTCACCCTTCTTGGGCTCATAGGAAGGCACTCTTATTCCCATTTTGTGAATAGGGAAACTAACTCTTAGGGGTTGAGAGACTTGCTGGAGGTCATAAGTAAGTGATGGACGCAAGGCTAGCAGGCAGGCCTTGACTTTTAACCTAGGTTTCCCTTGTTAATTCCTAAGTAGACTAAAAAGAGAAAAAAACTTTTTCAATTGAAGTAATAAAACTTGTTTTGAAGTTGACATGTTTAAACTCTAAGCCGTTACTTCACATGTTTTTATTTATTGGCTTGCTCTATTAAAATGCACCCTGTAATGTTCACACAGTGTTTGAAGTAGGGAAATGAAAATCTCTTATGAATAAGTGGAGAAAGTGGTGTTCACTTTTTTCCCCATCAATGAGAAAACAATAGGTAGCAATGGGTTTAATAGTTCTGTGGTAAAAAGGCATTTCCTGAGATTGAATCAAGGGCGAAAGGAGACTCTCTTATGTTTGGCTGACCAAAGGAACGTGGGAACTTTTCAGCTAAAATATAAGTTAAAACTGTGAAAAATATAAATAGCATCCAGCCTGCTTTTCAGTTTCCATCACACCAGTGAAGTCGGTAAGCCTGTGGGAAGGGCTCGGACACAGGCACTGCCCTCAGGGAGCTCACAGTCCAGCCGTGGAGACCAAGTGCAGCGTGCAGCGTGCATGAAGCCGCCAGAGATCAACGCAGGGCTCTGATGCTTTGGTGCCAGGCCGTGTACCACAGGCGTTTCTGGAAACAATGGCTACTGAGGCCTGGACCACTCAGAGGAGGCATCGGGGAGAATGTGCTGGACTTGGGCTGGATGTAGAGATGAAGGGGGCTAGCTCTCTGTTGACTCTTAAAATTGCAGTGAAAAACTGGGCTCTTATATAGCTTTGTGCCGTATAACGATGTTTCAGTCAGCGATGGACCGCATATACAACAGGGGTCCCATAAGATTAGTACCATGTAGCCCGGGTGTGTAGTAGGCTGTTCCATCTAGGTTTGTGTAAGTACACTCTGTGATGTTCACACAATGACGAAATCACCTAACAACACATTTGTCAGAGTGTATCCCCATTGTTCAGTGACACGTGACTGTAATTGACTGTTATATTCATACAAGCTAGCTGTGTGCCCCTGGAATAATTATTTATATCTTCTCAGCCTCGTTTTTTTTTTTCCTTTTTTTGTGGTAAAATACCCATAACATAACCTTTACCATTTTAACCATTTTAAGGTATACAATTCAGTGTCATTAAGTACATTCTTAATGGTTGCAACCATCACACTATCTAGTTCCAGAACTTTTTCACCGCCCAAAAAGGAGTCCTTGCACCCATTAAACAGTTGCTCCCTCCTGCCCCAGCAATTGGTAACCACTAATCTGTTTTCTGTCCCTATGGATTTGCCTGTTGTGGGTATTTCCTATACATGGAATCGTACAATATGTGGCCCTTTGTGCCTGGCTTCTTTTACTCTGCATGTGTTTTCAAGGGTCCTACCTGTTGTTTAGCTTCAGTTTTACGTTCTGAAAAATTACTGTGTCAAAGGCACTGTGGGGCATGACCAGGCTAAAACATGGTTCATACTCTGAAGGGTGCTTGTCTGCTGGAGAAGAGAGGCATGTATCTGGTCCATTCTGATACAAGGTGGTAACCTTAGTGGTACAGGGAAGAGCACCAACATGACCCCAAGTTCATGGGTGACAAAGTGCGTGGTGTGTTTGGGTAAATGCAGGTGGTCCCGGGGTTGCTGACGCGTAAAGCCTTCTGGGAGACAAGGTGGACGAGGAACGCAGCTCAGAGCTGAATGCCTTTCTGAGAAGTCTGGACTCAGTGACAAGTAGGAGCCATTGAAGGTTTTGAGCAGAGGAGTGAAGTGCTCCACCCTGCTCTTCAGGAGGACGACTCGGTGGCAACATGGAGCTTCATCTGGGGCTGGGAGTGACGGGAGTGGGTGTTAGAATAATCCAGGCAAGAATGCTGACCGGGGCGTTAGCAGTGGGAATAGCGAGGAGCGGATAGACTTGCTGTTGCTAATGGAGACTGACTCAGAAGAGTTTGGCCTCTGCGTGGCTCTGGGGGCTGAGGGAAACGAGGAGGTGAAGATGGGCTGAAAGGGATCTGGTGGGAGGCCCTTGCGCCCGGCTGTCCTGTTCAGCCTCTCTCCTTTCTGCTCTGTGGTGTATCGGGCTGGATGTGTCTTGCAGGTTACTAAATAATAGAGGAGTTTAAATGACACCATAAGGGAAGGCGTTATGGGTCTTCTGGCCAAGCCCAGGAAGCTAATGCCTCATCCCCAGTCTTCTCGGCTTGCCCTGGGTCCTTCAAGCCAACCATTCAGGGATTTTCAATCTCTAGCCTTAGTGCAAACTTCGTTCAGGGGCTTTGAGTTTTTTAGGGACCATGCAGATGGTCCCTTATCCCTGGCCCATGCTGCAATAGTACTTGGGACCATAGTGTCTGTCCCCATTTTACAGATGAGGTACTTAGAGATTGCAAAGTTGCCTTGATGATATGGCAAGTAAGTGGCGGGGCTGAGACTTGAACCCAGGCCCCCTAATTCAAAAGGGGCACAGTCTTCTCTCCACCACCTGCCCCTGCTCCCACTTGGCCTTTGCACTCTGTGCTGCTGAGGAGTGGGTCCTCCTCCGACTGCTTTCAGTCGTTCTGATTTTACCCCGGATGTGCAGCATTACTCCAGTTTTCCCTCTTTCCAGCTGTTTGCTTGGACAAGGCTAAGGAGAGTTTGGGGTGGGGGCGACAGTCATCTCGTTTGCTGACACTGATGTTCCTCCATGTACCTCAGACAAGTGAGCTAAGAGCTGGAGAGAAGCTTGAGCATAAGAAGGGAGCATAAAAAGGGAGCAGAATCTTGAGCATGGACTGTGGTTCTGTCTCTCTTCCTCACCACAGGCATTTTCTCATCAGGACTGAATGGAGTTCCTGGTGGTTTTGTGTGTACAGCCTCAGGGGGACTATGCTGGCCACACTCCCAGGAATTGCATTGTTGCTGAGAAGCCAGGAGGTGTGTGGCGTCACTCCAACTGAACTGTGTGAGAAGCCCTCTCCTGCCTCTGGAGTTGCTGCTCTGCACAAAGGAATAGGTCCTTGTGTACCCAAGAAAGTCAGCAACCCATTTAGGGGCCAGTTAATCTCTCCAATTAATCCTTGTTCATATGAGATGAAAAAGGAGGGAGAGGTTAAACAGTCTCCAGAGGGTAATCAAATCCCAAATCTCTGCAAGAATTT
Source organism: Diceros bicornis minor (assembly GCF_020826845.1). Taxonomy (NCBI): domain Eukaryota; kingdom Metazoa; phylum Chordata; class Mammalia; order Perissodactyla; family Rhinocerotidae; genus Diceros; species Diceros bicornis. Next base: position 74,526,545 of record NC_080745.1, read on the forward strand.
ACTTTTTAAAAACCAAAATTCTTCTGCTTTCTTCATGAACCCCCAGAGCCTCACTACGTGAACTGCCATAAAGTTAAGTATGTACACACACACACACACACACACACACACACACACACTCAAAGAACACTCATCTTAAAATCATCTGGACAAATGTTACCCCAGCACCTACTACATTTGGTAGGGTCAGAGGAGCAGGCAGTGTCAACATAAACACCACAGCGGTAGAGTGTAGAAGGATATAAGCAATCAGCAAACATTTATTGTGCACTTACTGTGTGACAAGCACTGTGCTATGGTAGATGGAAAGATGTATGAGATTTATGCCTTGCTCTGAAGGAGCTTACTAGTTGGAAAGATGTCATCTGAGAACTTTAAAAAGGCAACTGCTACACCATGGTCAGCATCATGCCTACTAGGGAAACCTTAGCAGTATTCCCAATTAGAGTCAGAAATAAGATAAGGATACTGGACATCACCACTGCTGTTCAACATTGTGCTGGAGGACCTAGCCAATGCAACATGACAAGAAGAATAAATGAAGTATAAGGATGGAAAGTAAGAGACAAAGTTCTTGTTACGTGAAGATTATATGATTGTGTGTACCTTCAAAATTCAAGAATTTTCAAAAGTATTATATAAAATAAAAGAGGTAAACAGAGTTGCAAAGTATGGTATCAACATACAAGAAGCAATAACATTTCTAACCCTAACCCTAACCCTCAACTATAGGAAATGCTATAGGAAAAAAGATATTGTTCATAATAGCAACTAAACTGTAGGGTACCTAGGAATAAATTAAATAAACTATGTATAAGAATTTAATGGAGAAAATCATAAAATATTATCAGAGTGTATAATAAATGGACAATGATATGTTCATGGATGGGACAACTTATTAGCATAAAAGCATCTTCATTTAAGATAATTCTAATGAAAATCCCAATAGGATTTCCCTTAGAAGTACACAAAGCAATTCTAAAATTCATTTGGAAGAATAAAGTACATAAATAGGTCTGATCCTTCTGAAAAAAAAGAATAAGAAGATCAATAAAACAGATTAGAGAGTAGGAAAACAGGCCTAAGAATCCCTGTGAACTTGGCCTGGGGCCGCAGTGCATTATAATCCAGTGGGAATGGCTGAGCTCTTCAGTGACTCATGCTGAGACAACGGGCTTTCTATAGAAAAGATTAGATCCTTATCTCACAGCACATACAAAGATAAATTTTAGCTAACCCTAAGTGTCAAAATCAAAATTTCAACGCGGTTCAAAGATAACTTCAGGAGACTATCTTTATGACCTAAGAGGTTAAAAAGAATTTCTTGGAAAAGACCCAAAAAACACAACTCAGAAGTGAAAAGATTGATAAATTTGACTATGTCAAAATATTATTATTTATGGATGTATGGTGTAAGAATATGGCTTAGCAGTATTAACAGAGATGTTGCCTCTGGACAGGGAGGGAGGAGGGAGGATGAGACAGGGGACTCAACTTTATCCATAATGTTAAAAGCAACAAAATGTTAACATTGGTTAATTCTGGATGGTGGAAACATGAGAGCTTGTTATATTTATAAATATTTTTGTATTTAAATTTATTTTCAAGAAAATACAAGGAGTGCTTGCTTTGGCAGCACATAGACTAAAAAAAGAAAACCCAGAGCAACTAGCAAGCCAGATCAGCATGCAATGTGGAAGTGATATTTGTATTACGGGAAACTGCCTGGCCCCAAAAGTCTGATTCGGGTCCTGGCACTGCCATCAACAAGCTGTGTCCACGGGTGAGAACCTTCCCTCTTGGAAGCTTTTCACTCTGGAAAATAAGAGGATTGGACTGACTCCCTGCTGAGGTCTGCTCCCTTGCCAGCTCTCACATTTTCTCTTCTCTCCATGGGAGAGAACAACTGCTAGGAGAGCAGAGAAGGAAGAATGCGTAAGGAAGAGCATTCTTGTAAGCAGAAGTTCTGCACAAGCGTGTGGAAGTGATTATCATTGCAATCAAGTCTTACTTGCCTGGCCTCTTAATTCGTAGGCCTCGCCTGATTTCGTAGGCCTCGCCTGATTTCTGTTAAGCCCCAGACCTTTCTGTTTTCCTTGACAGGGTGGGTCTGGGTGCCCTGTAGTGGTAAGTGTGCTCCCTACCAAGTGGCAGAGATTCTTAATTAGCTGGGACTGAGTAGGAGTGGCATGCTGCTGACATTGCTATAGCAGCTTAATTGGTCTCCATTATTGCTCTGGAGTCATAGCCTGAAAAAAAGCCAAGAAATACACCTGGGAATGGTGGAGTAGGTGAGGAAGGATGTGAGGGGTCTCTAGGGAGGTATCAATGTTTCAGTCAAGGTGGTTATCTGTGGCCTGGTGATTTATTTAGAAACAGGAGTCTTGAAATCCAGCCTCGCCTAGGGATTGGCTGACCTCTCTGGCCTGAATTTTCTCATCTGTGCAATGGGGTTGACCGGATGAGACCAGAGTAATGTAGGGGGTCATTTCCTTTTTGCCTGCAGAGAGAGGGCTTTGAAAACATAAAGGGGGTGGGGGGCGGTGGTGGTGAAGAACTGGTGCAGTTTTCCACTGGTGCTGGGTATTTGTAATTACAGTTACCAAGCAGGAAGTGTAACCAAGATCTCAGGCATCTCAAATAATTTGTGTGTGTGGACAGACTCTTCGAACTTTACATGATGTCCCTAAAAAACCGGTCTGGGTGCTGGATGACAAGAAAATCAGAGTTGAAAGACAGGGCAGCCTCTAATGGCCCCTCTTGGCCGCGGGAATGAATTTTAAAAGACTCAACTGAGAATCTAAACTGAGAGGTATTAGTAGCAGGATCAGATTAGGGGTGTAGACACACCCAGTCCCTCCATTCGTCTTGATCTTCCCACTGCACAGACTGAAGAAATTTTCCTTCTATCACAGCCTAACTCTTATCTTTTTCTCTCCTCTGTTTTTCCCATTCTTACTTCATTTAGCCATCTCTTCTTTGCGTCTTCTGGGTGTTTTCCCTGTAAGATGGTTCGGGAAATGAGGGGCCTTCAGAGGCTCCATTCTGTTGTCACAACAGTGTTTTGTAGGATATGCTCTAGAGTTGCCCTAAAATGAACCCCCTATGGCTATCTGTGACTTGAACAATTTGAGTGAAAATGGCCACGCTTTTTTTTTTGAGGTCATAACAGTTTATAACATTGTGAAATTTCTGTTGTACGTTATTATTTGTCAGTCACCATATATATGTGTCCCTTTACCCCTTATGCCCACCCCCCAACCCCCTTCCCCTCTGGTAACCACTAATCTGTTCTCTTTATCCATGTGTTTGTTTACATTCCACATATGAGTGAAGTCATAGGGTGTTTGTCTTTGTCTAGCTTATTTCCCTTAACATAATACCCTCAAGGTCCGTCCATGTTGTTGCAAATGGGACGATTTTGTCTTTTTTTATGGCTGAGTAGTATTCCATTGTATATATGTACCACATCTTCTTTATCCATTCATCAGTCATTGGCACTTGGGTTGCTTCCACTTCTTAGCTATTGTGAATAATGCTGCAGTGAACATAGGGGTGCTAAGTCTCTTTGAATTGTTGATTTCAAGTTCTTTGGATAAATATTCAGTAGTGGGATAGCTGGGTCATATGGTATTTCTATTTTTAATTTTTTGAGGTATCTCCATACTGTTTTCCATAGTGTCTACACCAGTTTGCATTCCCACCAGCAGTGTATGAGGGTTCCCTTTTCTCCACATCCTCTCCAACGTTTGTTATTTTTTGTTTTGGTAATTATAGCCATTCTAACGGATGTAAGGTGATATCTCATTGTAGTTTTGATTTGCATTTCCCTAATGATTAGTGATGTTGAACATCTTTTCATGTGGAAAATGGCCATGCCTTTTGAATCCCACAGTTCCCAAAGTGCTGGCTGTGATTTGACTTTGCAACTTTTAAACTTTATCCCTAGTTTGTTGACATCCGTGAAGAGAGTGTTCTCATTTAAGAGAGTTCATTGAAGTGATAGCATTTGCATAGAAAAATTGAGAGTGAGGGGGAGCTGGGAAAAGTGGACATTGCTCAGAAGCAAATGTGAGGTTCCTCTGCTTTCAGTGACCAGCGTTGAAAATCTTGAATTTTATGGCAGTTGTTTTAATCTATTAGGAGATTATATAGAAAATTAGCAATAAACAAAAGTTGCTCTTTAAGTATTTATTTGTATTAGAATGAAATAGGTTTCTTAAAAGCTCTGTGCAGATTTAATTCTTAAGCCATTGCTACTATTTGTGCTTCTCCTTCTCCACAGTCCCTGCCTACCCACCCCCCCGCACTCCCCAAGGCTGTGTGATATCCTTGGTCTGGGGCAGTGGCTGCTCCCCCCTAGTATGAGGCTGTTTCTCTTTGGGATGATGCATGACTCTTCAAGGTTTTAGCAGCATTGTTTTGGTGAGCATCTCATTGGGAAGCCCCCTTCAAGTCCAGGCTTGATTATGTGTCCTGTTTTTTCAATCCCTGCTCTTGCAGCATTTGAATTGTATGGTTGCACCAATATTAAGGGAGAGTCTTGCAAAAGCGTTGTTAGTTACAGGCAGTCACACATTTCTGGCCACTAGCGTGTCTTTCTTAAATATGCAGAATAGTTAGAGGCAAGCGGATACAGACTCAGTTCTGGGGCTATCTCCGTGCAACAGATACAACACTGGGAAATCATTCAGATGTGTTTGCAACATATGGAGTGTGTGTATGGCGAGTAAAACATAGAATTTGCTTTTTTTTGGAAAGGCAGAAGTAAAAGTTATTCTTAATTAACTGTCTGGATGAAATCACAATGGCCTTGGATGAATTATTCAACTTGACTAGACTTCAGTTGCATTATCTATAAACTGGGTGTAATAAGATTTACTTGTCTGTTAGATCGAAGGCTGGATGTGATGGTCTCTGGAGAATTCCTCTATGGATTTTTGATTTGCTAAACACTGAGCTGAAATAGAACAGTCTAGACGTAGAGTGTACTTGAAAGGGGTAAGTATGTGATTGTTGTTGTTGTTTTCAGTCATTTTCCATTGTAAAATGTTGCATATACACCAAAAAAATACTTAAAGCATATATATGCAGAGTTTTATAAATAAGGCAGACTCCTCTGTAACTATCACCAGGTCAATAAATGGGATGTGCTGGCTTCCAGAAGCTCTGAGTATCTCCGACCCATTCCAGTCTCCTTCCTCACTTACACTTTTGTGGTAACTGCCTTGCTTTTCTCTATAGTTCTACCACCTGTGTTTCCTTCCACTAGTTTGAAAGTTGTACACTCTTTCTATTCTAAAAATTAAAATATTTGTACTTAAAGTTTAAAGTTTATCAAACTTTCATTTCCCATTTGGTAATACCAGGTTGTTGGAACCCTCTAAAAACACTTACCCCCTCCTAGCTTATCTCTTTCCTCACCATTGTGTTTTAATTCTACATATTTTTAAGAACACCACAAAATATATTGTTCTACACAGTCAGCGTTCATTTAGATTTATTCTTGCATTTGTCACTGTCTTTGCTCTTCGTTCCTTTTGTGTTTCCAGTCGTCCATCTGGGATCACTTTCTGTCTGCCTGACGTACAACCTTTAGAATTTCCTTCGCTGGTAATGAACTCTCTCAGGTTTTGGATGCCTGAGAACTCCTGAATTTCACCTTCGTTGTGGAAGGAGAGTTTTGGCAGTTATATTAGTTTCCTATGGTTGCTGTAACAAACTGGTGACTTAAAACAACACAAACTTATTCTTGTACAGTTCTGGAGGCCGGTAGCCCAAAATCAGTTGCACTGAGCTAAAGTCCAGGTGTCAGCAGAGCTGTGCTCCCTCCGGAGGCTCTAGGGGAGAATCCGTTTCCTTACTTCTTCTTTTCCAGCTTCTGCAGCTGCATTCGTTGCATACCTTAGGTCCTGACTCCTTCCTCCTTCTCAAAGCCAGCATCACAGCATCTTCAAATCTGTATCTTCTTCTCTCACATCACCTTCTTCTCTGTGTTGAATCTCCCTCTACCTCTCTCTTGTAATAACACTTATGGTTACATTTAAGGCCCACTCAGATAATCCAGGATAATCTACCCATCTGGAGATTCTTAACTTAACCACATCTGCAAAGTCTTTTTTGCCATATAAGGTAACATTCACAGGTACCAGAGACTATGACCTGGAGATCTTTATTCATCTTTGCACAGGAGTGTATAGAATTATAGGTTGGTTGTTATTTTGTTTCAGCATATTAAAGATATTATTCAGCTGTCTTCTGGCTTCCATTTTGATGTTGAGACATCATCTCTCAGTTTAACCGTCAATTGTTTTAAGGTAATCTATATTTTTCCTTTGAGATTTTATTCCTGGTTTTGATCACTATGATTACTGATCACTGTGATGTGTCTAGGTGAGCATTCCTTTATATTTATTCTGCTCCAGATTGTCTAGGTCTTTTAAATCCATTATGTCTTTCGATAGTTCTGGAAAATCCTCAGCTATTATCTCCTCAATATTGTCTCAGCCCTATCCTCATTCTCCTCCTCTTCTGGGACTCCAATCAAATATATGTTGGATCTTTTTACTGTTATCATCTATGTCATAAATCCACTCTTCTGTGTTTTCCATATTTTTGCTTTTCTATGCTATATCCTGGACAGTTTCTCCTGATCTAACTTCTGGTTCCTAATTTTCTCTTCTATTGTTTTTAGTCTGCTGCCAAACTCTTCTATTGAAATAGTCATTTGTTACTGAATTTTTCTTTTTCAAACGTTCTGTTTGATTATCTTCCAGATCTCCTAGGCGACTTTTTACAGTTTTTCCTTCCCTGCAGGTATTTGCAGACATGTCATTTACTTTTTTCACGTAGTAAGCATATATGAACTTAAATCTGTAGCTGAAGCCTCTCCAGGTGTGTTTCTGTTCTCAGTTGTTTATATTGCTTCTCACTCACGTTGCCTTATTCCCTCTGCGTCTGATTATTTTCAACTGTTTTACTGGCTATTGCCCTTAAAAATTATTTGTGGAGATTCCCTGAGGTCTGCAATAAGTGTCCTTTCCTCCTTCTGGTTGCTTTTTAAGGGCACTACAAGTTGGAAACCACTTCAAACCAAGTTCATTGCCCGTCTATGCTATACGTTCCTGGGGTGCAAATCTATATGAGGGCAGGTCTGTGGCCACATCTTCTCTGGAGTATTTTATCCCCTTCCTTTTCCTTCTCCTCCTCTGCTTAGGTCCAGAGCAGCCTTCTCTCTGGGCCTGTGGGGTTGGGGAGGAACAGGAGGTGACAGATTAGTTCTGGTTCATCCTAATCCTATTAGTGTAGCCCTTTGGGACGCAGCTTAATGCAGGAAAAGGTGCCCTGTAAGAGTCTTTACATTGAATGTGCTGTGTGCCGTGACTTCTGTCACCCTTACACCTCCAGTGTCTTCAAGACAAAAGCAACTGTGGCACTCAAATAATCCTCTGGTCTCTTTGAGTTCAAGCTTCCCCCCAGAACTGGCTTGACAGGGAAGGCCAATTTTCAACTTGTTTTCAACTCCTCAGTGCTTTTAAGGTGATTATCCGATGTTGTTTTCAGCCAGAGGGTTTGATCTAAATAACCCACTACCTAACCTGACCTTATGGAAAATAACTATTACATTTTTATTGTATAAAATTATGTATTTGTTCAACAACTATTTGTTGTTTGATATTTGCCTTTAGGAATTTTACAGGGCAGAAAAGATCAAGGGAGTGTAGGTCCACATATTCTTATTTGTTTTCAGAGATTAGTAGTAACCATATGGAAGACTGATCTGGTGTATATTTGGGGGGAAAAAAGGTGTGAGACTTTTGATGGATTGTCCCATCACCATTATGAAATCGAAGAGCCCATCTTGCTTGACGCAACTTGTTCTTCCCTGAAGAGGTAACTTCAGTTGGCCAATAAGTTGCATATTTGCCTTGAAAAAATAATGACCAAAGGAAAACAAACTACTCTTAGCTGGTTTCTCAGCCGCCTTGGCCTGGTCCTGAGCTGCCCTGTAGTGGCCAGGGTCCAGCCTCTTCAAGTTAAGGGCAGCTGTGAGGGCGGCTGGCTTTGATTCTGGCTGTGGAGACAGCATTAGTCAGCAGCCTCTTCTCTCATGCCCTCGTTCCTTAGCACTCCAAAGTGTGTCTGTGACAATGAAGGTGGATTCCTGACTCTGGCCATGGATAAGTGGATATGTTTGGGCCAAGTTTGTGAGTTCAGTCTTTGGCTTACTCTCAATATCACATTTTGACCAGTTGGTCTTAAATCATGCTTTTAAAACTTTAAATCCCAAATGTCAAGAATGAATTTTTGACCCCTTGTTCCTCTTATCCCAAATTTGGACGGAAACCTCTGAAATTCTAATCAATGTGAGGAAAAGCCTGTAAATCATTTGTTGATTCGGAAAACGTTTAATGGACTTCTGTTGTATGGAAAGCATCATGCTGGGTATTGTGGAAGCCTTGCCCTCAGGAAGCTTATAATCTTGTCCTATGCAGAGAACTCAAGCACAGTCACCTAAGAAAGAAACTGAGATTTAGAGGGACCCCTGAGGTGGTTGTGAGAGTGATGTGGCTGTGATGTTTGTCCCATTAATCATGAGGTGAGATTTGGTTGCTCTGGCTCCTGGTTTCCTCTCCCTTCTCCATGCCTCGGTGCGCATCCCTCCCAAATCTGGGCTCACGTCAATGAGTGTGACCTTCCCACCTGGAGGAGGACCATTCTTTGGTCAAGGCATGGAGGTGGCCGTGCGTCTCTGTTTAAGACTCAGCAGAAGACTAAGTGGAGAAAGCCTGAAGGTGGGAACTGATCTTGCTGCCTGTCACCAGGCTTCAGGCAATCTTGGCCAAAGAAACAAAAATTAATTCATGATTTATGCATCAGAATAAACTCAATTTCCTGGAAATCATTTCAGAATGGATATTACAATTTGATTAATAAAACATGGCTGGAGTGAAAGACGTTTTTTCCTTGCCAATTCTCTCAAAACTCGTTTTTCTGCAATGCTCCTACTCAAGTGAGGTTGGTGCGCTTATTGATTGACGTCACTAAGAGAGCAGTTAGAGCTTCTGCAAACAATGGTTGTGTGCTCCTTTAAGGAGGAACCAGCCTAAAATCAGATTTGTTTCCTCAACAAGAATTAGGGGGTACACTGTCAAAGCTTCTTCAAGCTGCCCCTCTCCTTCTTGGCAACTATCAGGCTGTTAGCTTCCAGCACCCCAACTTCCTTGACTCTGGGGATTCCTTCCTGGTTTGATTCTGAGCACACACTCTGCCTGCTTTTATTTTTACTTTCTATTTGTTTATTATTCTCCTTCCATTGCACATGCTCTTTTTCCTTGCCTGCTCCTCTGATTGTATTGCTGAGTTTTTTGATCCTAAACAAGGATGAATTTTGTACTCAGCTTGTTGTGAAAGTGCAGTAACACGTGACTCATGGTATGTTTCCCAACTTTTATATCCTTATATTCCTCTGGTGTTTGGCCATGGGGATCATGTTTTGCTGAATGTAGTACTCTTCCCATTCCGATTTTAAGGTAAATAGTAAAACAAAATTGTAGTAGAGTGGCTCCTCCTTCTCCTCCCCCCCCTCCTTCCATTCCAGAGGGGGCATCAGCACTCAGAGCATTAAAATACCAACTCCTTAAACTTAGGATAGAGCCCATCCTGTTACTTGCTTTTGTATATGAGTGTGGAGAAAAAGCGTTGCCGTGGAGGCTATCTAATACTATGTTAAAAGGTACTTTGATCTTTTGCAAAAGCAGAGAAGGAAGACAGTGCGAGACACAACAGTGCTGGGCACTGTTGACTGACTGATGGAGGCGATAAAAGGCAACTAGTGTTCTTGGAGGAGAGTCAGGACAAAGTTGAGTGTTGGCTACTCTGCTAGTACCTGAGCACTCCCACAACGCTCAGTCTCCCCAGATGCTCTTGCTGGGGCCTGTGCTGGGACATTATCTTGATCCATGGGAAGATTAGCTGCAGCTGTCTTGAGTGGCTGGTGTCCTCTGATCTCAGAGTGATAGGGTAGACTCTACCTAATTTATTCAACAATATTTACTGAGCCTCTACTTGTGCCAGCTACTGTTCTAGGTGGTAGGTGTGCAGCAATGGAACAGGCAGACAAACTCCTTGTTCTCACAAAGCGTATATTCCAGGGGAGGAACAGGCAATAAAGCACGAAATAAACAAGGTAATTTTAGATAGCAATAAAAGTAGGATAAGGGAACCGAGAGTGACCATTTGTCCTGCCTTAGGTTATTGAGTCTGAGGTGGCTTCTTTGGGAAGATGACGGTAGCACAGGGACCTGAGGTTGAGAAGGAGCCAGTCACATGAAGATCTGAAGCAGTGCTGTCCAGTAGAACTTTCTGAATGCTGGAGATGTTACTTACCCTCCTGTCTAGTATGGTAGCCTCTAGTCCCATGTGGTTATTGAACACTTGAAATGTGGCTAGTACAACTGAGGAACTGAGTTTTAAATTGCATTTAATATTAATAAGTTAAATTTAAATAGCTACGTGTAGTTAATAGCTACCCTATTGGACAGTGCAGATCTAGAGGAAGGACTTTCAGGCAGAAGGATCCTGAGGATAAGGTCACCCTGAGAACCCAGTATGGGATCTATGTCTGGAAGCTATATTCAGTCTTTAAAGAGCAAATCTGGAAAACTTAAAAATGCTTCCTACCTCTGTTTTGTGGGCCCCTGGAGAACCTACAGAGGAACAACAGTTAACCAGATGGGAATTAAAAACCCTTGCTCAACAAAGAACCCGTTTCCTTTCCTGGGAAGGGCTCATTCCCACATTGTCTGACTCACAACTCTTGACTGGTTTCCTCGGCTAACGGGCTATAGTGGCATTTGTCTGTGCAGGATGTAGCCGTTACACAGGCCCAGTTTGTTCATTCTGGAAACGAATCCTGTCTTTGTTTGTTCCTTGCATCTTCCTGCAACAAGAGGCTGGAACCTCTACCATCACTCTTTCAAGGGGTCACTTTGCATTCTCCTTACTGCCACTATCCATCTTAGGGGACTGAGACCTCATTTTTTCTGAATTAACTTTTCTTTGTTCCCCCATTGCTAAGGATGGCATATTCAGCCCTGGTTATAAAGAGAAACTGGTGTTTACAGATAGTTTCACCATGAGTTGCCACTTATGTTGAAAGGGTTAAGAAAGAAAAGAGGAGAGAAAAGGAGAGAAAAAGAAAGGTTCCGAGAATGTTTCCAGTGGTTTTTTCACATGCCACACATGCGTTAGGATCTCTTAGGCTGTGGAAGCCTCTGTACCTCTTGGCCGAGAATTGGGCTATTCCAAGCAGCCACGGGTTTATCCCAGCAGAGCTGGGGAGGGAGTGGCCGTGGCGGGGACCAACTCTGCCTATCCAGTGTGGGTGGAGACTCGGTTCCAGCAAGATTCCAAGCTGAAAACAGAGCCGAGGTAGCCACTCCTGGCTCAGAGTGCTGAAGATTAGAGGAGGCCCAGCTACACAGTGTCTAATCCTGGGCTAGCCTGAATTAGTCATTGGTTACCACTCTCTTTGCACTGGCATACCAAAAGAAAACACAGTTACCTAGCACCGCCCTGAAAGGTTTATAAAACTCAGCCAAAGGGATCAAAATGTTAAACTGGAGACCACAAGCCCAAGCCTGCTTCAGGGGCCTGGGCAGTGACCCCGCCTTTTCCCCTGGTCCTCCTTGACTGTCTGCAATTAACTCAGAGCTCCTCCTTGCCGCCCCCAGGCCAACAATGGTTTGGGGGTGTGGGCAAGGGGAAAGGGTAGAGTGGACTTTGAACTGTGGCACCAAGGAGAAGATGTCTGGATATTGATGACCTAGATCTCTCTGGTGAGAAGTCTGAGGTCATAAAATGAACGCTTTATTTACCCCTGAACAACGTGCTGGCATGTTCCGCCTGCTTTGTGCAAGGCGCCTTCCTGGAATACAAGTGTGAAAACCCATCTGAAGCATGTGCTTTGGCTTCACGAGAAGACACACGTGGCCATGGCTTGCGTGGGTGCCTCACTTCTCCATGTGCCTTGCCTTACTTTTTGGCATATGGTTCTCCAGGAGAGCAGTGCCTGCTATGGGCAAGGGGCAGCGTTAGACAACTTAATCTGGGGATGTTCATGTGAAGGTCCTTATAAGCTAGATGGGGCAGCATTAGCCCAACTGAATTCATTTATGCCTAAAAAATTCTTTTTTTCGTTGAAAAATGAACGTTCATTGAAGAAAAATTGCAACATTTACAAAATGAGAAAGGAGAAAAAAATTACGTACTATTCCACCATCTAAACATAGCTGCCCCCATGAACATTTTGATGTGTTCTCTAATAATATATATGTTTTTCTACCTAAGGGTTATTTTGCCTTTTATGTGGCTATAGCTATACTATATATACAATTTTGTGCACTGGTTTTTAGTTTAACATTAAATAGTAAGAGGATAGTAAGCATCACTTTTGATGGCCACGTGGCGTGCCTTTGATTTCCTGTGTACTTGGCATTGGGTGTTTTGATCCACGAGGACTCGGTAACTGCTGGAGGTCACACAGTGAGTTGGTGATGAAGCCAGGCGCAGCTGAGCGTTCCTTAACCTCACTGGTTCTCAACCTTCCCCTGCCTTCATCCCTCACGCATGGGCTGTAGACCCCTGCCAGTTGTGTCTCTTGTTACATTATTGTGTTTAACTTCCTCCTCCCCCTTCTATGAGGATCACTACACCACCTGCTGCGGGACATCTCCCCAGGTGTGGAGGCCAAATTATCCTCTTCTGTCGTGTCACCTGAAGAAACTCATAGTATCGTATTAAGTGGCAGTATTGGTTTGGGCCCCATTTGCCTCCTGCTTCTCCCAGCCCAAGTTTTACCCTCACACCCTTCCCACCCCTTGTGTTAATGCTGGCTCTGTAGCAGGAGAAAGGATCAGCTGGAGGAAACAGAGACAGGCTGGGCTGTCCAGCAAAAGGCCATCGGGCTGTGGTGTCCTTGGAATTGCTGCTGTCATTGTGGATGGAAGACGTGGCCCCCACCACTCCCCTTCCCCTCAGAGTTCCTCCCTTCCATTCAGGCCTGCTCTGTGGGCATGTGTTCACTTAGGGCCCCATGCTCAGAAGGGCCCTATGCTTGGTGTCATGCTCTGCAGTCGCTATCTTGAAATTCTTTTTTTTTTTTTTTGGTGAGGAAGATCAGCCCTGATCTAACATCCAATGCCAATCCTCCTCTTTTTGCTGAGGAAGATTGGCCCTGGGTTAACATCTGTGCCCATCTTCCTCTACTTTATATGGGACGCCGCCACAGCACGCCTTGACAAGCAGTGTGTCGGTGTGCGCCCAGGATCCGAACCTGCGCGCCCTCGGGCTGCTGAAGTGGAGTGCGCACATTTAACCACTACGCCACTGGGCCAGCCCTTGAAATTCTTAATAACTTTTGAACAGTGAGCCTGCATTTTCATTTTGCACTGGGCCCCACAAATTATGTAGCCAGTCTTGTTCTCATTACACTTGGAACACACCTTAGCTGCAGCATTCATCTTATTTTACTGTATTATTTACACTTATTATTCATCTCGCACACTGGGAAGTGTTTTAGTGGAAGGACACTACAGACCTAGTGGAATCATACAGACCTTGTTTCAAATGACCACATATTGACTTAGGGACTTTGGGAAAGTTACCCAGTAATTTGGAGCCTCAGTGTTCTCATCTGTCAAGTTGGGATAGTGAGTTTAACTTTTTAAGACTCGTGAAGACCAAGAGAATGTGTGAAGCGGGCAGCATAATGCCTTGCGCATCCACACTCTATATGACCTCACGTTCCTCCCTCCCTCCTTACCTGGCACAGTGCTGGTATACAGTAGGTGCTCAACATGCACTTTGAACAGAACTGAGCTACACTGAACTGAATTTCAGTTTGTGATGGTCAGTGTGTGCCTGTTCATTTCCAGATGGGCTCAGGGATTGAGTCCTAATCTCTGGGTGGGAGGTAGGACCACACAATGAGAAGGGCTCATTCTAAAGACTGGCTTTTCTTCTCCTGGGAATCACACTCCAGGCCATTTATCAGGATTCCTTTTATCTTAATAATCAAGTTCACAACAGGCACTGGGCTGTTGGACACACACCTGCTACTGTAATCCTGGAGGTAGGCTTGGTCCTCACTCCACTTCCCGTGGCTGCCTGCAGCTGTCTGGCTCCAGGGCGTGTGTTCTTAACTACTACACAGCACTGCTTCTCCTTTTGGGGGCAAGTGAGAGCAGAGCCGTAGTTATGGGTTTGGGGAGATGTGTGTGGTGGAGTGCTTTTCAGTAAACTCTTAGCCTAAAAGAGTCCTGAGCATAATGAAGGAAGACAGAGACAGAGGATGGGCAAAACGTGCAGTCACTGATTGGAGCCAAGCCTTGCATCTTGGGGAATCCTCATACATCACGGGAGGGACTCAAGGCCTGCGCAGAAATGCAGCTTCAGCCAGGTTGGCTGGTTCCCGTAGGTCGGGATCTGGGACTGGCGCCTTTAGATGTCTGTGACTGAGTCAGCTGCTGAGAGCCAACCAAGCCTGGGGCAGCCTGTGGACTGTGACTAAATTAGGAAGAAAGAGGCCTTGGGCTCTCCCAGGAGCTCACTGGGGAGGTGGGTGGTGGACGGGCCTCTGGTGGGCAACTGGAAATGGGCTGTTCAGACAGACATGACTGGCTTTCGCTTTGCCTTTTCCGTGGGCTGTCGGGATGTCACACACTGAGTCCTAGCAGGAGAGAAGCTTCCAGATGCCGGTGACCATATACCCACCTCCCTACCTCCAAGGGTGTGAGTTACATAGGAGAACCCAGTGAGCCTTCATCCCGAGTCCTTTATAAACTCTTTCAGGGAGATTTCACCTTGTAAAAAGCATACCTTGCTGCGTAATTTTGGGAGAGGATTATACTGAATACTGGGCATCACAGATGAGGATCAGACCGTCCAGACAGGACAAACTGGGATGATGGCTGCTTCACACAGCCTGGCAACGAGGTACCTGCGGAAAGCAGATTTTGAATTAGAAAGTCACAGGAAGCTTTCGTTTGGTGTGATTGTTTAAGTATTACAGTGTGAGATTTGGAAAGAGAAGAGGAAAGAAAGTGACAGGAGAATGGTGGCTCCTGGGGAGAAAAGTGAGCAAGTTTCTAAGTAATTAAACCATAGATCAGTCCAAGCCCATCACTAGACCCCAGGGCTTTCAGTCAATGAGGGGCTTCTTGACTTTCTTTTCTTTCTTTCTTTTTCTTTTTTTTTTTTTGGTTTCATATTTTCTGCAAGACTTGTGGGAGGGCTTAGCATTGGAGCAGTTTCTCAACGGCAGCACTACTGATATCTTGGGCTGGGTAATCTTTGTTTATGGGGTCTGTCCTGAGCATTGTAGGATTTTAGCAGCATCCCTGGCCTCTGCCCAGTAGATGCCAGTAGGACCCCCCCACCCTCCAGTTCTGACAAACAGAATGTTTGCAGCATTCCGTGGGGGGAAAATCGCCCCCACTGAAGAGCCACTGCTTAGAGCCGAAGACAGTCCATTTTCCCTGCTGGAAAGTATTACAGTTACCACAGGGCAAGTGAAATGATGGGTCGCCTCACTTCATCTCCTGCTGCACAAAAGCATAAAAAAGAAGGGGCA
Source organism: Diceros bicornis minor (assembly GCF_020826845.1). Lineage (NCBI taxonomy): Eukaryota > Metazoa > Chordata > Mammalia > Perissodactyla > Rhinocerotidae > Diceros > Diceros bicornis. The sequence continues at coordinate 74,542,179 of NC_080745.1, forward strand.
AGCTGTTCAGGAGGTTTGCTGGTTGGGAGTCAGTTTGTCGGTGCTGTCTGATGTGGCTACATCACTAAAAGTCCTTTGGGGGACCTCCAGGACCATATTGTCGCCCGTGAAAACCCAGAGTAAAAAACAAGCAGGTAAGCAAAAAACAAACTACCATCACTACCAACACCACCAACAAAAATTAAGAAAGTAACCGGGTCAGGAGGCTGTGGAATTTCATTAAAATGCCCCCATGGTTAGCCTCAAGACCTCCTCCCTCTGAAGCACTCTCAGGCGGCCTGTCTGGGTAGAGCTGGCCTGGGTGTTGATATGTGAAGAGGCTGAGAACATGTGGCATAAACATCGACTGATATTGTTTGCCATTTACACTCAGCATGTGTAATGCAGCAGGAATGGCTCCTGTGGCATGTGACTCCCCTTCCAGATGGGTATGCGGTGCGCTGAGACCGCTCTTTCTCTTTTGCTCGCTCCCTCGCTTGCGTCCCCCCTCGTCTGCCCCTTCCAAGACTCGGGAACAGTGGATGCTTGTCATGATTGGCATGCAGAAAGCTGGTAGAATGTCGTTGGAATTTTCTAAGGAAGCACACGCGTGACACCCAAAATGACTCCCGGCTTTGGTGGCCTCAGGTGAGCCCTCAGTGCCAGGCGTCCTGGTCTTTTTCAGAAAGGTAAGGTTGCATGACGTCATTCTACCTTTCCCCGGCACAAGGGGGAAACCAAGGGTTTTCTTTTTATTCTCTAGTCTGGATCGCACTTGTGACCATGTTCTTGGCGCTGAGCATTTGTGCATGAGTATGCGATTTGTCTGTATCCCCACCCCCTCCTGTTTAAAAAAATTGTAATAAATGATTCACAAGGACAGGGTAACATGTGACCTAAACACAGCTCCCCATGACCCCAGTGAAATCAGCGATCCCAGTGTCAGGAAGTCTAGATGCTCTTTTTACGCCGGTTACTAAACTAAAAAAGAAAAGTCGTGCGACCATGGGAAAACAGATTGCGTTATTGCCAGATCTGAGGGAATGGAAGGGGACAGTTTTGGAATCCTGAAACCTTATGAATGATGGGAGTCTCTTAAGGTTGAGGTGTTTTCTGTTAATTGCTGGAATTTGTCAATGATGGAAAGTGAACATAAAGGCATTTGAAATGTCGGAGTCAGACTCATGCACCAGGAGGGGAATGCCAAGTAACAATTCGTGAACAGGGGATATTTTGCCAAGGAAGAAGCTTGAAAGTTGCTTCTAAGCACCTCTCAAGGAGCTTGCGATACAAATTTCAGCAACTATTAGGTATCCTTAAGAAAAGTTAAATTTCACAACAAAAGTATTTTAATAGTCCCCAAGCAAGCAAGTGTATAAACTTCTGTCGTGAGGTCCAGGGGACATATTTGGACCTGGATGTGATGATCTGTTAGCAGGCTCGAGAACAACCAGGCATGACTCACCTTGTTTCTTTATCTGAAGCAATTAAAAGTCGCTTTGACACATTCCGGGGAAGAATACTGGTTTTCTGCTTGCAAGAGTGTAGAAGCAAATCCACGCTGGTAAAATGGCGTGTATGATGTATCTTACATCATGGGAATTTTTTTAGCCTTAAAAAAATCCATTATGTAGCTTTGCCATTGGCTTCTGCCTTATATGTATTGGGATCTTTTTTTTTTTCTTTTTTTCATGTCTTTGCAAAGATGTCAGAAAACTGAGGGGGAGAGGGTTAATATTTTCATGCATTCACCCCTTCCCCCACATGCATACACTAACAGCTGCCACGTATGATTTTGTGGAATTTGATATTTCGAATGAAATAACTTCCTTCTTCTCCATAGTAATATAATAATCAATTTTACCATAGAGAACTGTGTACATGTCAAGCCTTGGCTGCTCCTAATTAGCAATGGATGGGGTAGCAGGGGAGAGTGCTGGAGAGCAGATCTGAGTGTAAAGTCAGCCATTGAGTTTTACCCATTCTTTCCTGCCTCAGCCAAGGCAGTTCTCAGTCTGCTTGGATCTTAACCACAGGTGTCATTTGTGGTGATGTGAGAAAATATCCAGAATGGCACGGGCAGATGTAACCGAGACGGGCCTGTCCCTCTACTGTGGTTGCTTTTTGTCTTTTATCTCCTCTCTACAGTGACTTTCATTTGGCCACAGCTTTGTAAAATAGAGGCAGAAGCCAGAAGTAACCTACATATCATATTCACAGGCACCCGTGTTTTGTTGGCTGTAGTCAGAAAGCATGTTTCTCCAGGCACCAGAAACTCCCATTCACTTTGGGAAATAGATGCTTTCTCAAATAAATAGTTACATGGTATATTTATAAAATTTCAACCTTAATATTCTCATTTACTCTGAGGAATTTAAAAGAATTAAATGGTGCATATTATCAACACACACACAGAAACGTATACCTCGTTCTTCACAGTGAAACACTTAGCATAATTTGCTAAGGTCTTCGTTCCCATGTGCTTAGAGATAGTCATAAATTCAAGTGAGTGGAATAAGTATTTTTTCAGTGCCTCTAACTTGCCTGACACTGAGCCAGACAGACACTCAGGAATTTGAAAGATTTTAGGATGTGGATGATGTCTTCAAGGTGCTTATAACTTAGAAGGTAAAAGAGAGGTCCCCCAGCAAACCTCACCTGGCTCCCTGCGCAGAAACCACATGCACTCTGAGGGAAGGCTTGCCACAAAAAATACTTATTGAACTGTGTGAAAGATGCTTCAGGATAGCTAAGAAATATTGATTGATTGCCCACTGTGTGTGTGACCCTTTGTGGGCTTATAAAAATTTCAGTGTTTATTCTTAAGTTTAATTTAAGACAACTAGTCATGCTGTTTATAGTGACAAAATGGCTTGTGGGGCTAAAAGTAATGAAGAACAGATTGATTCTATTTCTTTATATATTGTGAGTCTCAGACTTTGTTTCACAATAGTTCTCTTGGGGAGCTATTAAAAGTCTCAATGACTAGAGTGACTCAGAATCTCTGGCAATGTGACCCAAGCATCAGTATTTTTTAAAACCCCCCAAGTAATCGCAATGTCATCAAGTTTGAAATCTAGTAATATAGATGATTTTATTAAAAAAATTTTTTTACCCTATGGTGAGTCTGGAAGGTGGACTTTCTCATAATGATAATGTTGCTTGACTAAAGAATTTTTGGCCTTCTGGAGTCTGACCCTTCTGTTCTCTGTGTTAGTGAACTCAGTGTGAATGGAGCTATGCTTTCTTCCTATTCAACAAACCTGATAACTTGACACTGAGACAATCAATCAACTAACTAAATTATCTGAGGTTTTGTGAACCTTGACTGTTTTGATTCCAGGAAGCCAAATGTTGTTGAACATGTTGATTGAGTCTTTTAAAGGAAGATAGGTATAAGAGTAATTATATGTGCCCTCTGAAGTTATCTTTGCAGTGTCTGAAACCCCCATGGAAAAGAAAGCCCCTTTTTGATGTACTGGGTGGCTAGTAGCTAGAGATGGCTCATTAAAAATACAGTAGTTACTAAATTTCTTATAACTCACCATAGATTCTTAGAGTTGGAAGGTAGGTCCAAGATATTCTAGTTCACAAAGTGGTTCTCAAAGTGCAGCATCAGTATCACCTGGATTTGTTAGAAATACACCTTCTCAGGCCCCAACCCAGACCTCCTGAGACAGAACCTGGGGGCGAGCCCAGCATCTATGTTTTAGGAAGCTCTCCTGATGCCCACCAAAGTTGGAAAATCACTGCTGTGGTTTCATATTGTCATTTTACAGACAGGTCTGTTAAGTGGAGATTAGGTGCCTCGCTGAAGTCATCTAGGACTAGAGGAGTCCTCTAGTCCTCAGATCTCTCCATGCTGAAGGCTATCTCTTCACCACGGCCAGATCATCCTGACTTTTCCGTGTGTCGTAAATAACAGCTTTAAGAAAAGACCCACCATTCTAAAATCATAAGGATCCTTAAATGTTGCCTCATCTGACCCTCCCACTTTACAGATGAGAAAACTAAGGTCCACAGGGTAAAGGGACTACAATAAGATGTACAGTTATTGGTGGCAGAGCCTGTGTAAGAAGTGGGTCTAATTACAACCAGAACAGTGCCCCCCACCCACCCACACTACCCTGTACCGCTTCTTCAGTTTCACATGGAATCCTGGTATTTGGCTTAAATAGCATTGGTTGAAATGTCCAGGTTAACATACAGGCAACTCTAGGAAAAGACTAGCTATTTTGGTTGAGAATTTTAATTCTTTAAAATTAATCTAAAATTGTATTTTGATTTAAAATTGGCTTGAATTTTATAACCATCCTTGTACATTTACCAGAAAATCTCAGTGATATAAACTATTGAAAATAAAGTTCAGAGAACATAGGGACTGTTCCTGGAGCATGTGTTTTGTCTCAGGATCGTGTGGATTAGACACTTACATCTCAGATCACACACTGAAACTGCATTTTCTTCCGATTTTGTTAAAAGGAAAAATGTGGCAACAAGTCTGCTTGCTGAATATTTTAGAATTTTATACTTGATGTGGTTGGTGGTATTTACATAATTTTGACAGTGTTCAAAGACCGAATCTAATTGACATTCTTTACAGAGCTTCATCTTCAAAGCCTTGTAGCAATGCACACATGGAACCTCTAGCTAGGAAAACAAATTGAGAGTATGATACACAGCTCTTATCTCCACACTTGTACACATGGAGCAGGTGTGCACCTGTATAGAATTGTTTATTGGTTCCACAACCTACTGTGTGCCGGGTTATGTGACATGAAGTAGAACACATAATTTCCGCCTTCAAAATGATCATGGGGCAGTGAGCAAGTCAGATGAGTGATTGAGTAGACAATTACGAGAGAAGGTAGTAAGACTTAGAAGAGAGTATAATTGAGACTAACAGAGCAGCAGGGCATTATAGGGGATCACAGAAGGGGTGCCAGCACACACTGGATGGGGGCAAGAGTCAGAGAAGGCTGCCTGGAGGAGGTAACATCTGAACTGCGTGTTGAAGGATGGTAGTTACCTAGGTGAGGGGCAGTATGGAGGAGGTTGGCCAGGAGAGGGAACAGTATATGCAAAGGCATTCATATTTGTGTGCATGTTGTTCTTCACAGGGGCAGTATTGGCCTGTAAACCCCTAAATGTATCATTTGCATGTGTAAACATTAACATCTGGCTTCTTAAAGAACTTTGTGCAGCAGTTTTTAAATATACATTTCAAACAGCTTGTTTTTCCATCTCAAAAGCCTCCAATGTTCCCCAGAAAAGTTTATCAGTTGAGAGGTCACCATATCTTATGTTAGTGAGAAAACTGAAAGATCTCTCCTAACCCCAGAAGTCACACCAACTCGCTCGAGTTTAGCCTGCACAAAACCAGTGAAATTCTGCCTGACATGGATTTCCTGAAGAATTGTGTGTCAGACAAACCAGCTTCAGCCCCAAATGGATTCGAACTGCATTTTACTGTGAAAGCCTGGGGCTGTCTGTGGATTGCTTTTGTAGAGGAGAGCATCTTATCATGAAGCACTTTTGGTATTTCAGTCACTAAATCGTCATGGATAGAGTTAAGAAAGCCTCTCCTAGTGGTGAACTGCCTGCCCAAGAGAACAAGGATAGAAGAAATTAAATTAGTTCATGCTGTCTGGTCTGCAACACGTACATCTGAACCAAGCCATATATGTAACAATGATTTCTTTAAAAGCATTTCCAGGAGCTTAAAAATAGCTTAATTTGTGAGTAATAGTAATTGTTATTTTTATTATTCGATATTATTCAGTAATAATTATTATTATTATCATCATGCTTTGCAGAGCAGCCGCACATCATGTCTGATCTTCACAACAGCTAGCATGGCAGACATTATCATCTCCTTTTGACAGATGAGGAAATTAAACCTCAGAGTCATCAGATTTCAGAGGTGGAGACTTTGGAGATCCTTTCATCCAGCTTTCTCATTTTACCAAAAAAAGGACAGTTGACTGACCTACAATCCCACAGGGAGTAAATAGTGGCTGTGGGACCAGGCCTGGGTCTTCTGATTTCTAGCTTCCCAATTTTTTTACTCCACCATGCTGCCTTCAATCTTCAGTGTGTTCAAAGAAATTTGGGAGGATATGCATTTGTTTCTTTAGGAGAAATATTGTTGAAACCAGTCCTACATGCTGTTTTATGAATACACACATGTATAGGAAAAGTCTCTTGTTTTTATACTTTTTCCATATGTAGATAGATACAGATAGATAAACAGGCAGATATGTAGATAAATAGACACACACCACATATGGATGTCATTGGGGAGACAGAGGTGGAATTGGACTGGGCAGAGTCTCAAAGGGGACTTCAATTTTATCTGTGTAATTTTATTTTTTTGATAGAAAATATCTGAGGCCAAAATGGCCATAACAGTAGCATTTGTTAATTTGGGGTGATGGGCAATGAATTCGTAAGTATTTGTTACATTCTTCTTATTTTTGTAGTTTTAAAATTCAGAACAAAACAAATATGAATATGAAAAATAATCTACAATACCATCGTTTTATAAAATAGAGGATATTTTAAAGAAATAAAAATGGTACAAAAGGAAAGAAAAGAAAAAAAACTAATATACGGTTCTTGGTGGTGAAGTTGATGTTAATTCTCTCTTTGCTTTAAGTGTTTCCTGTTATGACACCAGTAGAATGTGTATTATTTTGTCTGTGTTTGCTGCATTATCAGTTCTCTTTTGCACACTTTGTGCCCTTCTAATAACTCCAGCAGGAAAGGCAGGCCCTCTCTTGTCAGTTATAAAACCACTAGCTGCCTCTTCGTGACCTCGTGTCGCCCTGGTTCCGAGAATCTTATTCTGCCTGATGAAAGTGATACAGGGTTTAATGGACCAAAAGGCTGGAGATTTGATACCAAATGTGTTATTTAAAATCACCTCCTGGATGTGTTAACTTATTGTGGTAATCATTTCGCAATATATACATTTATCAAATCCTTATGTTGTATACCCTAAACTTATATATACATCGTTGTATGTCAATTTTAGCTCAATAAAGCTGGAAAAAAATTAAAAACCACTATGACAAGTTGGGAGAAAATAACACAGAATAAAGGAAAAAGATTTATATGTTAGTACTTTTAAACAAACAAAAAACCAAAAAAATCACATCTAAGGAAGTAGGGCCAGGAATGTGGTTTTAGAAGTTCCCTTTAATGAACATCCAAAAAGAGGATAGAATACTGGCCTTACAGTAAAAAGACCCTCGTTCAAGTCCCAGCCAAGTCTCTTATTCACTGAATGCCCTCAGGTGGTTCATGCGACCTTTCTTGGTCTTAGTTTTGTTAATAGAATCTGGAAATGGTCATATTTGACTTACCTACCTATATGGTTGTCATGGAGATCAGATAGCTAATGAGATGAAACACTTAGTACCACTCTAACTGAAAACCACGAAACAAAGAAGAGATGAGAAAATTATCATTGCTGTTATGAATCACTCCGAGAGGTGTCATGGTGACATGAATCATCCTGTGGCAATGTCATGGCGAAAGCCCAAACGTCGGATAAAGCCAGCATTGACCCAGTAATCTCAGAATTAGTCACGGAGGCCTCGCTAGTGATAATTCAGTGGCTCTGTTGTTACCAAGAAGACAGCACTATCAAAGAAGTGTGTGATCTCACTCTTCTCCTGAAAAGAAGACTCACCTGGTGAATGTTGATGGGACGTGTCCCACCGTATGGGCTGCATTAGCCCTAAGGAATGAGGAGACCTGGGTCCCAGTCCCAGCTACCCTCTGTCTAGCTGTGTGACTTGGGTTGATTCACATATTCTGCCAACTTCATTGGGTTTCAATTTTTTCCTCTGTAGACTGAGTGGATTAAACTGGATGGTCTCCGAGGCTTCTTCTGGCTCTTAACATTTGTGATAATAGCTAGAGTTTAAACCTCAGCCCCAATATTACTGTAGTATCATCATTGTCATCTTTATAACCTGACATTTAGGGTAACTGTTGCCTGTGGTTCATACCCTGACTGTGCAACGGAAGGGCAAGACCCAGCACACACCTGACCCTGAGCATTGTACTTTATTTGATTTGGCCAAGCTATAAAGGTGTGACCAAACCTGGAAAACATTCTCTTGCCTGGTCAGGAGGTCTCTCGCCTGGATTACATTTTACATCTTAGCACATAAGAAGAAATGGCATATTCATTGCTTGGCCTGGGAAGGGAACTGAGTTGAACTGGAAGTGAATTTAAATTCCTGATTAGTTGTCTTGGAAGAGACTGTGCTTACTGAACATGTGGCCAGTCGGCTTGGTTTAGGCTCTGCTGTGCTCTGGGCTGCGGTTCTTGGCTTCTGCTTCTGCATGGCTGCACATCACCAGGGAAGAGCTTGCTGTGAATCCACACACATTCACCCCACTGAACTTCAGCTGCGTCCTTGTTATTCCACAGCCCTTTCAGTCTATTGTTGACTGCTTATCCGGTTCACCAAGCAGTTGTTATAGCTCTCTCTGTTCCCCCAAGTCCCAGTCTCCACTCCTGCTCCCTCCTCTCTTGGCAGATGTCCACCCTTATTCTTTACTTCTTCTCTCTCTATATTTACATCTCTCTGTGTTTTCTGTCATACCTCTCTCTCTGTCTCTAAGGAAGATTTGTCTCTCTGCTTTGCAGAGCTCACCTGCTGTTTGCACTGATGGGGAAGACGACGATGGTAGTGAGATAGTAATGCTAATGGTAATGGTGAAGAGACTGGTAGTCGTAGTGGTCGCCGCTGCATTTGTTTAGTGAATGCTTAGTGTGTGCTAGGAACTGTGCGGAACAGTTTATGTACATTTAACTCTCAGAACAAGCCTATGGCTTAGATATAGCCGTCCTTGCTTCAACCATGAGGACCCTGAGGCTTAGAAAGGATGAATATTTGCCCACAGTCCCCAGTTTATAAGTGGCAAACTGGAATTTCTACCCAGGTTGATCCTAACTCTGAAACCTGAGCTCTTAGCCTCTGCAATGCTCCGTCCCATCCCCGCCTCCCATCTGTGATGCAGAGCACCATCACATTGATATGGCTGGTACTTCATAAATATGGCTGAACTGATTTTAACTCAGCGTTCTGACAACTCTTAACCCCGCATCAACCCTCATAATGTAAACAAGAAAAGCTTGTGACTTCTCTTTTTGTAATTGAGGACACTGAGGCTCATAGAGGTAAAGTCTGTTGCCCACTGTGACACAGTTGAGAAGCATGTCATGGGTTAGGACTAGAACCCAGGATGCCTGATTTTACCCCTGGGTCATAGAGGGCAGCCCACAGCCCAGTGGGCACTCACCGTATACTCCCCTCTCCTCCAAGGGAAAGAAGACTAAAGAACTGTTATTTCTTTTTTTTTTTTTTTAATAGTTTGTTGAATTTTTTTTTTTTTTTGGTGGGGAAGATTAGCCCTGAGCTAACATCTGTGCCCATCTTCTCTATTTTTTTTTTTAATTTTTTGTTTATTGCAGTAACATTGGTTTATAACATTGTAAAAATTTCAGGTGTACATCATTGTACTTCTATTTCTGCACAGATTACATCATGTTCACCACCAAAATACTAATTACAACCCATCACCACACACATGTACCGAATTATCCCTTTCACCCTCCTCCCTCCCCCCTTCCCCTCTGGTAACCACCAATCCAATCTCTGTCCCTATGTGTTTGTTTATTGTTGTTATTATCTACTACTTAATGAAGGAAATCATACGGTATTTGACCTTCTCCCTCTGACTTATTTCACTTTGCATTATATCCTCAATGTCCATCCATGTTGTCACAAATGGCTGGATTTCATCGTTTCTTATGGCTGAGTAGTATTCCATTGTGTATATATACCACAGCTTCTTTATCCATTCGTCCCTTGATGGACACTTAGGTTGCTTCCAAGTCTTGGCTATTGTGAATAACGCTGCAATGAACACAGGGGTGCATGTACCTTTGCAAATTGGTGTTTTCAAGTTCTTTGGATAAATACCCAAGAGTGGAATAGCTGGATCATATGGTAGTTCTATCCTTGCTTTTTTGAGGAATCTCCATACTGTTTTCCATAGTGGCTGCACCAGTTTGCTCTCCCACCAGCAGTGTATGAGAGTTCCCTTCTCTCCACATCCTCTCCAACACATGTTGTTTCCTATCTTGTTAATTATAGCCATTCTGACGGGCGTGAGGTGATATCTCATTGTAGTTTTGATTTGCATTTCCCTGATAGTTAGTGATTTTGAACATCTTTTCATGTGTCTGTTGGCCATCTGTATATCTTCTTTGGAGAAATGTCTGTTCAGGTCTTTTGCCCATTTTTTAATTGGGTTGTTAGTTTTTTTGTTGTTGCGATGCATGAGTTCTTTATATATTTTGGAGATTAAGCCCTTATCAGATGTATGGTTTGCAAATATCTTCTCCCAATTGTTAGGTTGTCTTTTCGTTTTGTTGATGGTTTCCTTTGCTGTGCAGAAGCTTTTTAGTTTGATGTAGTCCCATTTGTTTATTTTTTCTATTGTTTCTCTTGTCCGGTCAGATGTGGTGTTTGAAAAGATGTTGCTAAGACCAATGTCGAAGAGCGTACTGCCTATGTTTTCTTCTAGAAGTTTCACAGTTTCAGGTCTTACATTCTAGTCTTTAATCCATTTGGAGTTAATTTTTGTGTATGGTGTAAGGTAAGGGTCTACTTTCATTTTTTTGCATGTGGTTATCCAGTTTTCACAACACCATTTGTTGAAGAGACTTTCTTTTCCCCATTGTATGTTCTTGGCTCTTTTGTCAAAGATTAGCTGTCCATAGATGTGTGGGTTTATTTCTGGGCTTTCGATTCTATTCCATTGATCTGTGTGTCTGTTTTTGTGCCAGTACCATGCTGTTTTGGTTACTATAGCTTTGTAGTATATTTTGAAATCAGGGAGTGTGATACCTCCAGCTTTGTTCTTTTTTCTCAGGATTCCTTTAGCTATTCGGGGTCTTTTGTTGTTCCATATAAATTTTAGGATTCTTTGCTCTATTTCTGTGAAAAATGTTGTTGGAACTTTGATAGGGATTGCATTGAATCTATAGATGGCTTTAGGTAGTATGGACATCTTAACTATGTTAATTCTTCCAATCCAAGAGCACGGAATATCTTTCCATTTCTTTGTGTCTTCTTCAATTTCTTTCAGCAATGTTTTATAGTTTTCGGTGTACAGCTCTTTCACCTCTTTGGTTAAGTTTATTCCTAGGTATTTTATTCTTTTTGTTGCAATTGTAAATGGGATGGTATTCTTAATTTCTCTTTGTGCTACTTCGTTGTTAGTGTACAGAAATGCAACTGATTTTTGTATGTTGATTTTGTATCCTGCAACTTTACCGTATTCGTTTATTACTTCTAAAAGTTTTCTGGTGGATTCTTTAGGGTTTTCTATATATAAAATCATGTCATCTGCAAATAGTGACAGTTTCACTTCTTCCTTTCCAATTTGGATCCCTTCTATTTCTTTCTCTTGCCTGATTGCTCTGGCTAGGACTTCCAATACTATGTTAAATAGGAGTGGTGACAGTGGGCATCCTTGTCTGGTTCCTGTTCTTAGAGGGATAGCTTTCAGTTTTTCACCATTGAGGATGATATTAGCTGTGGGGTTCTCATATATGGTCTTTATTATGTTGAGGTACTTTCCTTCTATCCCCATTTTATTCAGAGTTTTTATCATAAATGGATGCTGTATCTTGTCAAATGCTTTCTCTGCATCTATTGAGATGATCATGTGATTTTTATTCTTCATTTTATTAATGTGGTGTATTACGTTGATTGATTTGCGAATGTTAAACCATCCCTGCATCCCTGGAATAAATCCAACTTGATCATGGTGTATAATCTTTTTAACGTATTGTTGTATGCGATTTGCTAGTATTTTGTTGAGGATTTTCGCATCGATGTTCATCAGTGATATTGGCCTGTAATTTTCTTTTTTTGTGTTGTCCTTGTCTGGTTTTGGTATCAGGGTAATGTCAGCTTCGTAGAATGAGTTAGGGAGCTTCCCCCCCTCCTCAATTTTTTGGAAGAGTTTGAGAAGGATAGGTATTAAGTCTTCTTTGAATGTTTGGTAGAATTCACCAGGGAAGCCGTCTGGTCCTGGACTTTTATTTTTGGGGAGGTTTTTGATTACCGTTTTGATCTCCTTACTGGTGATTGGTCTATTCAAATTCTCTACTTCTTCTTGATCCAGTTTTGGAAGGTTGTATGATTCTAAGAATTTATCCATTTCTTCCAGATTGTCGAATTGGTTGGCATATAGCTTTTCATAGAATTCTCTTATAATCTTTTGTATTTCTGAGGTGTCTGTTGTAACCTCTCCTCTTTCATTTCTGATTTTACTTATTTGTGCCTTCTCTCTTTTTTTCTTGGTGAGTCTAGCTAAAGGTTTGTCAAATTTGTTGATCTTTTCAAAGAACCAGCTCTTGGTTTTATTAATTTTTTCTATTGTTTTTTTGGTCTCTATTTCATTAATTTCTGCTCTGATTTTTATTATTTCCCTTCTTCTACTGATTTTGGGCTTTGTTTTTTCTTCTTTTTCCAGTTCCTTTAGGTGCATTGTTAGATTGTTTATTTGAGATTTTTCTTGTTTGTTGAGATAGGCCTGTATCGCTATAAACTTCCCTCTTAGAACTGCTTTTGCTGTATCCCATAAATTCTTGCATGTCGTATTTTCATTTTCATTTGTCTCCAGGTATTTTTTGATTTCTTCTTTGATTTCTTCGTTAACCCAGTCGTTGTTCAGTAGCATTTTGTTTAATCTCCATGTATTTGTGGCTTTTCTGATTTTCTTCCTATAGTTGATTTCTAGTTTCATACCGTTGTGGTCAGAAAAGATGCTTGGTATTATTTCAGTCTTCTTAAATTTATGGAGACTTGTTTTGTGGCCTAATATGTGATCAATCCTGGAGAATGTTCCATGTGCATTTGAAAAGAACGTGTATTCTTCGGTTTTTGGATGGAATGCTCTGTATATATCTACTAGGTCCATCTGTTCTAGTGTGTCGTTTAAGGCCAATGTTTCCTTATTGATCTTCCGTTTGGATGATCTATCCGTTGGTGTAAGTGGAGTGTTAAGGTCCCCTACTATTATTGTGTTACTGTCTATTTCTGTTTTTATGTCTGTTAATAATTGCTTTATATATTTAGGTGCACCTACACTGGGTGCGTAGATATTTACAAGTGTTATATCCTCTTGTTGGATTGTTCCCTTGATCATTATGTAATGCCCTTCTTTGTCTCTTTTTACAGTTTTTGTTTTAAAGTCTATTTTGTCTGATATGAGTACTGCTACCCCAGCTTTCTTTTCATTGCCATTTGAGTGGAGTATCTTTTTCCATCCCTTCACTTTCAGTTTGTGAGTGTCTTTAGGTCTGAAGTGCTTGTGACTTCTCTTTTTGTAATTGAGGACACTGAGGCTCATAGAGGTAAAGTCTGTTGCCCACTGTGACACAGTTGAGAAGCATGTCATGGGTTAGGACTAGAACCCAGGATGCCTGATTTTACCCCTGGGTCATAGAGGGCAGCCCACAGCCCAGTGGGCACTCACCGTATACTCCTCTCTCCTCCAAGGGAAAGAAGACTAAAGAACTGTTATTTCTTTTTTTTTTTTTTAATAGTTTGTTGAATTTTTTTTTTTTTTTTTTGGTGGGGAAGATTAGCCCTGAGCTAACCTCTGTGCCCATCTTCTCTATTTTGTATGTGGGACGCCACCACAGCTTGGCTTGTTAAGTGATACATAGGTCTACGCTCAGGATCCAAACCTGCGAACCCCAGGCCGCCAAAGCAGAGCACTGGAACTTAGCCATTATGCCACTGGGCCGGACCCCCATTGTATCTTTAATAAAGATCCTTTTCTCCTAGAGGGATAACTAATGCTTTGCATAAAGCCATTTCTTAGGCCAACAAAAATAGCCTGTTAGGTGCTGAGAAATCAAAGGTGTCTCAGTCGATTAGAAACTGCCCCCTGGTGAGGGCTGAGGCATTCTGTCCCCTGCCCACAGGAGCACTGTGTGCTGGAGCTGGATCTCTGAACCTATAAAAGGTTGTCTTGCAGCCCACACACGCCCTTTCGGGGACTCCCCTCCCACACCCCATTCACACCCTGGCCTCGTGACCGTGACCACAGCAGGGGGCTCCTACTCCACCCAGGGTGGAGGTGCATTCTGTTTCCTGAACCTCCAAGGGCAGGTCTCCCTGGTCAGCAGATACACCAAAGTAACGGTCCGAGTTTCCCCTGCGGTGACCCCTTAGCTGCAGCTGGTGGGTCCTTACAGTCGTCCACTCCACAGAGGAAGGTGGCGAGTGACAGGGAACTCTTGAGTCATCATGGGGCCATGGAGAGGAACCATTTGAATTAAATGCAGATGGTTCAAGTCGATTGGCTTTCTTTTTACATTATTATTTTTAGTAAGCAAGTAAAGGAAGTGCATTGGTTCAGGTACAGAAAAGTCCAGGCAGATCTGGGGGAAGCTGGCTCAAGGTGTCCCTGAGGTCATCCAGGAGCTGCCTGTGCCCCTATCTCCAGGCCAATGTCTTTGGGTTGGCTTTATTCTCAAGCAGGCTCTCCTTAAATGGTAGCTTAAATTCAACTAGTTTAGCAACCCAGGCATGGCATGACAAAAGAGTGTCTCTCTCCCAGTAGCTCCAACAAAATGTCAGGGAGTGTCCATCCCTGAGCCAGTGCACTGTGGCCAGGGGGCTGTGACTGGCCAGGTCTGTGTCATATTCAATGGAGATTACTATTCCCATTTTACAGATGAGAAAATGCTGAGGGTCAAAAAGATTAAGTGACTTTCCCCCAATCATACAACCAGTAACTGGCAGATGGAAGCCAGGGTCTCTGACCACAGTTCACCCTACAGCTGCCTTTCACCAACAGCTGATGCATCTTTGCATCTGTAGATGGATTAATATCCCAGGATGTTTGTAAGTCTTTGTTCAGAGTTCAAGGACAGCCCTTGAGTTGGACTTTTCTTTTGTTTGTTACATTTCACTGAAATATCTGAGGTTTGAACCACTTCCTCCTGTGCTTTGCTGTCTTGTGCTTACCTTCGTTGGAATATTCATCACTCACTGTGTTGGTCTGTCTCCCCTGCGACCTCAGGAAGGTTTCTCTTTTCCAGTCTCTGTGTCCCCACCACCTAGCAACTTTGCCTGGCACATAATAGATGCGTAATGCATGTGGGCTGAGTGGACAGACTCATGAATGCCTTGTTGGCCCCTTTGATGGAGTCTGCTTCAGAGCAGAGGCCCCACGGCCCCCGCCTGTGTCTTGGATGCTCTCCTTTCCTTTCAGAACAAGGTGGATTACATCACAAAAATCTCATTGATTTTCCAGCACCCTGACTCAAACTGAGGAAGGACACTTTGCCTCACACCTTGTGCCCAAATGCTAATCCATGATTTCATCCTGCTTGAGACTCACAATAAAGTGTGAAAGAGCTTTGGGACGAATAATAAGCATTGTCAAGCCAGGACAGCTGTTGCACTCTCTCGGTGGAAACAATATGTTGCACATCCTTTTGATACTATGGAATTAAACCGTTAGAAACTGTTTTCATCTGGATCTCCTAAATCTCTTGGCATTATAAGAGTAACTGGTTCTCCTTTATGTTATATTTTATTTTTAAAACTCTTGAGAGAAGTGCTGCTTTAATTAAAAAAGAAAAAAAACTTTCTAAGCAAGCAGGGAACCAAAGTTTTTAGTGTAATTATGCACTGTGAATTCTTTGTAACAAATTACTGGCTCAGAAAGGAAACCTCAGCCCTGGGGGCAGTGAGCCTTGTAGAGGCCTGGATGAATCAGAGTGGTTGTGCCGAGCACTTCTTTTGTGAGTGTGGACCAGCCCTCCGTGTGGCTGTGCGATAAATAGCCTAGGTCTGGGCCGGATGCTCGGGTTATGTAACTCACTGTGCTGCTCTCTCCCTCCTCCCGAGATCTGAGGTTTGACTATGTGACTGCAAACAGGGCCTCTGCACACGGTTTAGGAGGAGAGAGGATGAGGCAGGTGCATAGAACCTTTTAGGAGGAGAGAGGATGAGGCAGGTACATAGAACCTTCCCTCCCACCCACTCCCCAGACAAAGAGGCATCTGTGCTATCACCTCTGGAGCTTATGGGGGTCCCAGAAGGGTCTTGTGTCTTTGCATCTCTCCAGTGCGCAGTGAGTGCCTTGCATATCGAAGGTAGTCAGTATCTCTCTGAACAGAGGGAAGGACCGCAGATAAATATGGGTAGAGATGATAATTTGGTGATGAAATAGATGGTCCTTGGGCTTGGGGTTTTTGGAGACAAGGCTATTCTGTCGGGCACTGGAAGCTGATTTGGATGATTGGGGTTCTCATTAAGGTTTTACTGCTACCCAGCTATGTGGCTTTGGGCAAGTCACTTTCTCTCCTTGTTAATGAGGGGAGTGGATGAGTTGATCCCTAAGGGTCTGCAATTCTAAGCTTTCCAGGTTGCCATTGCTCCAGCTGGGTAAAGAAAGCTGCCTTTGAAAAGGAAGAGACCTCTGGGTTTTTCTCGCCTGTATAGAACTGGTTCCTGGCTAAGTTCCCAGAGGGTCTTCAGATGGCTGGTCAGTTGGTTTGTGCTCCCCAGGACCTCTGCGGGCGTGAATTCATACCAAAAAGATCCAGCCAATGTCCACATACCCATCACTGCCTCTCTGAGTGGAACCCTCTTTGCATCCATTTGTCTTGGAGGGTTGTATTAGCTTCCTATTGCTGCTATAACAAATTACTACAAATTTAGTGGCTTACATCAACACAAATTTCTTACCTTATAGTTCTGGAGGTCAGAAGTCAAAAATGAGTCTCGCTAGACCAAACTCAAGGTGTCAGCAGGGCTAGTTCCTTCTGGAGGCTCTAGGGGGAAATTCATTCCCTTGCCTTTTTCTGTATCTAGAGACTGCCTGTATTTCCTTAGCTCGTGGCCCCTTCCTCCATCTTCATAGCCACCAGTGCAGCATCTTCTCTCCTCTCTGACCTCTGCTTCTATCCTCAGATCTTCTCTCTCTGACTCTGATCCTCCTGCCTCCATTTTATAAGGACTCCTGTTATTACATTGGGCCTACCCAGATAATCCAGGATAATCTCCCCATCTGAAGATCCTTAATTTACTCAGATCTGCAAAGTTCCCTTTACCACATAATTCACAGGTTCTGGGGATTAGAACACGGATATCTTTGGGGAGCCATTATTCAGCTTACCACAGGGATTATCCATTCAATTTCAAAACCTAGACTTGGACAGGGAGAAGAGTATCTTTGAACTCCTGCTTTGGGATGGGGAATTATAGACAGTACCCTAGTTGGGAGACTCTGTACCTGCTTGCAGTTTTAGCTGTAAACAACAACAAAATCCATTTGCTTTCTGGGTGTATTTAGGTTCTCCCTTTTGAATTATTTGAAGGGCTTTATCCACAGAAATGTACACTCTCAAAAGAGATGTCCACATCTCCTTAAAGCCACCAGGTTCTGCTGAGCTGTGCTTAATAGCTTCCTTCTTGTTCTGTTCATCCACCACTTGCGAGGCAGTGTGTCGGGGAAACATGAGAATCTTAAAGACATGCTCCCTTCCCTTGTGGGGCTTAAGTCTAGTGGAGGACAAAGACATGTAAGCAATTATTTTTAACACAAGGCAGGATGTGCTAAGTGATGTTACAGTGACAAATTGAGGTAGTGGGAAGACAGGAGGGCGACATCAGTTTTAGCCCCTAAGGATGTCAGATCATATGCCCCAATTTTGCCTCAGAAATATGATTGTTGGGCCGGCCCTGTGGCTTAGTGGTTAAGTGCACGCGCTCTGCTGCTGGCGGCCCGGGTTCGGATCCTGGGCGCACACCAACGCACCGCTTCTCCGGCCATGCTGAGGCCGCGTCCCACATACAGCAACTAGAAGGATGTGCAGCTATGACATACAACTATCTACTGGGGCTTTGGGGGAAAAATAAATAAATAAAAATTAAAAAAAAAAAGAAATATGATTGCTATGTGCACTTGAATTTTAGGCTATTAACTCTTGTAGGCTAAGAATTTTAGGGCTTTTTTTTTTTTTAATAGGATGATTTGTCATTTCCTCTTTATCTAAGAGTGTTTGGTTCAAAAGAGGCTTCTAGTTCTGATGATTCATGTGAAATCACTTCTACTCCAGGTTTATTAAAGTTGGGGACAATAAGAATGTCCTAGGCAAAGCAGCAGTTGGGAAGAACATCTGGTTAGTCTTCTTATTGCATGCTGGATCTGAATGGGTAACTTCTATAAAACCTCAACCAGACTCAGGAAAGCACTCATTCCCATGGCTGACCTACAAATACACAGCGTGGTTGGCTATCCTAGTTGGAAAGACAGCTCTTCCTTGAGTGTGCTTTCAGAGGTGAAGGGGAATCTCCAGCAAGAGCTCCCTCCAGCCTAGAACACAGTTTTGGAAAATACGGCTGAATTCTCTGGGAAAAACAAAACCAACCTTGTCTTATTCTGGTCGTGGAAACCAAGTTGGTACCTCATTATCGCCTTGTTAGCAAGGGCAGGCTGCATTGTGGACAAACCTGGTAGGAAGGGTTGGCCCTGTGTGGGCAGGGTTTTGAGTTAAGCTTAATTGCTCTTCTAAATCTCAGCTACTTAATGCTACACAAGTAGAAATCTATCATCAGACTCTTGACCATCCTCGTCTTCCTTTTATATACTTGCCCACGTACAAATTAGGGCCTCCCCAGCTCTGCTGCTGCCATGATTTGTGCCTGGGTCACACCAGGGCTTGGCTGCAACCAGCATAACCACCGAGAGGAGAAAAATCTGTCACCACCTTTAACCTTGACCGTCTAACCCTCCAATATCTTAAAATGCAGCCAGCCTGTTCTGCCCTTGGAACAAAGCAGGGCTGCTGTCTGGGTGAAGGTAGTGTCTCTTGAGTGACTTATAGAAAATTCTTGATTTCTCACAGAATGGGAAAGAGTAACCCAAAGTCATTTTAATCTAGCTTTGAAATGTGTTTCGTACTTGTATTTGAATGTGGATGTGCTTGGTGTTCTGAGAGCTCCCTTCAAACAAAACAGTGAAGCAGCCCATAAAGACGCTCTGAGATTGGGCTGAGAAGCTGCATGCTTAAGCAGCTGTGCTCCTTCTCCTTTTCAGATCCCAGCTGGGGTTTGAATCCTACTCTGTCTGGTGAGTCTGTGCTCACCAACAGTGAGTGTTCATTAAGTAGGTCACCTAATCTCTCTGAGCTTTAGGTTCTTGCCCTGCAAAATTGGGGTGAAAATTACCTACCCCATAGGACTCATGGAGAGACCAAATGAGATAACATAGACCATGCACTGGTCACACAATGGGGTCACAGTAAGTGTGAGAATCTTTCCCACTCACCTTCCTCCCCACTACCCGCCTCCCACCAGTCTCTTAGACCAATGCAAAGGGCCAGCCTAAGCAGAAGCTCTCTTTCCTCAAAGTACCTCCAAAGTGGGAGAGGTATGATGTGCCCCACACTTTCCATGCCTCCCTTTCTTTCCTCACCCATGCCTACCCCCCAGGCTCTCTCCTTTTTTCCTCACCATAAGACTTTTCCTGCACAGAGCATGTGACAGTGGAGACCTTGTCTAACGTGTCCCAGCTTTACAGTTTCTGCCCCACACTTCCATAGGCGTGCTGAATGTACAGCCTGAGTTCTCCATGGTACTCCCAACTTCAAATGCACAGTCCCATTCTCCCCATTAACATATCCTAGGAATTCCAGTTCATCAACATCCCAAACACATTTCCTGATTACACTCATCCCCCAGAAGGGGAGTTTTAAGACCCAGGAAAAAGGGTCTTAGAAAAGAACACTGACGATGGTAACCACATATCCCAGACTTTCTGAGAAAGTGTCCCCTTTCCAGACCATTTGTCCTGGTTTTCGGTCCAGAAAATACCATAACCAACCAACAGAGGTCACAAGAAAGGCACATGTCAGACAGAACACCCCCCAGTAAGATTCTCTGAGAGCCCACCACTGCCTCTGACTCAGAGTCAGATTGCTCACTTGCAGTGTTTTTGGTATTCCTTCTGCTAGTTGGGTTTGAGAGTAGATTGAAGGGAGTACAATTCTTGTTGCTTTGGGATGGGAAATGAGGATAAGGATGAAAATATTTAGCACAAATATACACATAATCCACTCTGTGTGCCATTTTGAAGCCTGCTTTTTACACTTCACATTAGAGTGTATGAATTTTCTCGTGTCACTAAGTTTTTTTTTTTGGTAAACAAGGACCTTACCAAATTCCCGATAGTGTCTACCATTGGCCATGATGGGGGTGGGCTTGAATAGGAAGAGAGATACCCAAGGGGGATTCAGGAGGTTGGAATGTTTTCTATCTTAAGCTTGGTGCTGGGTACAGTTTTTTGAATGTCTTAAATCTTACATAATAAAGTAGAAATTTACACCAATAGTAAATGGTTACTTAACAATTCATTATGTAGATATATATCATAATTTACTCAATTTAAAGCCTCCTCTCCCCCCTGTTATCATGTATTTGTAATTTTCAACTTTGGACTCTTAAATACTGTATTATTATTAAACATGTTTGGGCATCAAGTTTTGTCTGCATTTTAGCTCATTTTCTTAGGATAGATTTATAGAATTGAATTACTGGGTGAGAATGTGGCTGTAATGAGTGCCTGTTACCAGACTACCTTTTAACAAAGTTGCATGAGTTTAGACTATCATTCACATTGTGTCCATTCCACTTTCTCTCACCAGGACTGAGTGCTGTTCCTAAAAAAAAAATATTTGCTACTTTGCTAGGCAAATATTTGTTTCTAATGGTTTTATCTCGTATCTCTTGGATTACCAGTGAGATTGAACAGTCCATCATAAAATAGTTTTTCTATGGAGTTTTTTTTTTTTTTTTTGATTGATTGATGTGTGCGCGTGAGCACAGGTTTTTTTGCAGACTCACATGTGGGGCCTGTATGAGCTGCTCTTGTTTATATGGCGGGGACCACAAATAAGCAAAGAAGGGGGCCTCTTACCCCCTCGGGGAAAACCAGGTGTGCATCTAGCCCTTTGTCTTCCTGCAGTGCCGCCAAGCTCCTGGACAAGAACCCCTTCTCGGTCAGTAACCCGAACCCTCTGCTGCCCTCGCCCGCCAGTCTCCAGCTGGCTCAACTGCAAGCCCAGCTCACCCTCCACCGGCTGAAGCTGGCACAGACAGCTGTCACCAGCAACACTGCGGCCGCCACGGTCCTGAACCAAGTCCTCTCCAAAGTGGCCATGTCCCAGCCTCTCTTCAACCAGCTGAGGCATCCGTCCATGATCAGCGCCCCCCAAAGCCATACCGGGGTGCCCCAACATGCTGCAACCATGCCCAGTGCCCGCTTTCCCTCGAATGCAATTGCCTTCTCACCCCCCGGCCAGACACGAGGCACAGGACCCTCTGTGAGCCTTCCCAGCCAGCCTCCCAATGCCGTGGTGATGCATCCTTTCAGCGGGGTCATGCCTCAGACCCCTGCCCAGCCAGCAGTCATCTTGGGCCTTGGCAAGCCTGGGCCCACTCCTGCTGCGGCAGGGTTCTACGAGTATGGCAAAGCCAACTCTGGCCAGACGTATGGCTCTGAAACAGACGGTCAGCCCAGCTTCCTGCCAGTCTCAGCCTCTACCTCGGGCAGTGTGACCTATGAAGGGCACTACAGCCACTCAGGGCAAGATAGCCAAGCTGCCTTTCCCAAGGACTTCTACGGACCCAACTCCCAGGGGTCACACGTGGCAGGCGGATTTGCGGCTGAGCAGGCCGGGGGCGTGAAAGGCGAGGTAGGTCCGCTGCTGCAGGGTCCAAACAGCCAGTGGGAGAGCCCCCACGGATTCTCTGGCCAAAGCAAGCCTGACCTTATGGCAGGCCCCAACCTGTGGCCTCCAGCCCCTAGCCAGCCCTATGAGCTGTATGACCCCGAGGAGCCCACCCCAGACAGGACCCCTCCTTCCTTTGGGGGTCGGCTAAACAACAGCAAACGGGGTTTCAGCGGTGCCCGGCGGCGGCGGGCCAAGGAGGAGCAGGCGATGCTGTCCGTGCGGCCCCTGCAGGCTCAGGAGCTGAATGACTTTCACGGTGTGGCCCCCCTTCACCTGCCACACATCTGTAGCATCTGTGACAAGAAGGTGTTTGATTTGAAGGTGAGTCTTCCTAAGGCAGGCTGGGAGCCACGGGTGGGCTCCCCACCACAGCCCACCTCTCACTACTCATGAGCAGATGTGCTCATACATTTGGGGACTGGGTAACAGAATTTCACCATCAGGACCCTTGATTAAAATTATAAGTGTTCGAACTAAAATTCATTTCAGAAATGTATCAGGGCCAGTCCCTTGCTTTAAGGCAAGTCACAGATTCTTAGCCGTGTTTATAGATGAGAAGGCTGCAGCTGGGTGGGGGGTCAAGTGACCCTACTTGGGTCACAGAGAAGGGACTCAGGAACTGGAGTCTCCTGCCTCCTCAAGGAGGGCTTTTCCTCTGTGCAATGTGTAGAAGCTACTGTTCCTGGAGTACATACGTTGTTCTGAGTACGAAAGGGGAGAAAAAAGTTAGCAGAATTTTGATCAGGGGCAAGGGAGTAATTCTCCAGTGAGACCTACACAAATTATTATAAAGGGCCTCCGCTTCCCCATCTGCAAAATGGAGATGGAGCCTCATGACACCTTCCCAGTGGTTGTAAAATGCTTTGGGTCCCTGCGAACAAAGGTCCGTTATAGCATAAATTTCCCCCCAGAATGCACTGATGATGCAGTGAAATATTCCAAAGCAATAATAATTATAACAGCTAACATATATTACACCCTTTCTGTGTGTCAGCAGTAACTCTAAGAGGTGGATACTACTATTGTTCTCATCTTGCAGATGAGAAACTGAGGCCCAGAGAGATGAAATGACTTGTCCAGGGCCCCATAGCTGGAAAGTGGTAGAGTAGAGATTCGAACGTGGGTCTGACCCTCCCAGAGCCTGCGCCTCTTAAGCACTAGGCTGTGCTGCCTCTCATCTCTCATGCCGTCTGCACAGCATAATAATGCCTGCTTAGTGGGAGTCACACCAGAGGGTGTCATTCACCTCTGCTTGGCTCATGTCGTGCAAGTGCATCCCTGTCACTCGGGTGGGACACACCCTCTCATGTCCAGTCTCAGGAGGAGGCTGACTGACACTGGAGCTGATGGAGGATGTTATCTATCATAAGCCTTTTCTAAGGCTTTGAAATTCACTGTGAGTCCACCTGCCAGGTTCTCCCAACTGGATGTAGAAATGGGTGGGGTATCTCTGGGGGAAGGGAGATGGGGGTATGGAGGAACCACAGGTCCACTGAGGGGAGAAGAGGGATGGGACTTGTGCATCTGGGCCCCTGTCCAAGATGGGCACAGGATGTGTGAGTCTGGCCCATGGAGTGAGGGCTGGATGGGGAGGCAGGACTCGGGGAGGATCCTGAGAGGGAGAGGATGAGGGCAGGGAGGTGTGTTGGCAGGGTTGGTCCAGCCTCTGGGCGCTCTGAGCTGCCTGCCTGGCCTTTACTCATCCCCTGCCTTCTCATGGACTTAGTTCTACTTCAGTCATTTTTCCTTCCTTCTGGCCTAGGACTGGGAGCTGCACGTGAAAGGGAAACTACACGCTCAGAAATGCTTGGTCTTCTCTGAAAAGTGAGTGCCATCTAGGAGAACAGGTCTATGCATACGCTCAGCAAGTGTTCATTGAGCATCTGCTATGTGTCACGTGCTGTTCTAGGTGCTGGGGAAACAGCAGAGAGCAAAACAGGCAGAGTCCCTGTCCTTAAGGAGCTTACACTTAATGCGAGGAGGGGCAGATGATAAAATAAACAAATGGATTATAGAGCATCCCTGGTGGTAAATGCTAAGCAGAAAACAATGGCAGGGCAGGGCCAGGAAGTGTGTGTGTGTGTGTGTGTGTGTGTGTGTGTGTGTATGTGTACACTCACAGGGGCTGGTCCTTGCATTTTAAATAGGCTGGTCAGGGAAAGGCCTCACTGAGGACATGTCAGGAGGGGATGGAATGAGCCTGTGGCTGTCTGGGGTCATGCACTCCCGGCAAAGGGAACAGCAAGTTTGAAGGCCCTGGGTGGCCCCAGAATGCTCAGGCAACGTGAGTGTGACCAGAGCAGAGTGCCGGGGCTCAGAGCTGGGAGGTGCCAGGGCCTGGATGCTGAGCGTTGGAGCTGGTTGTGAGGACTTCCATTTTGCTGTGAGTGCGATTGGAGCATTGGAGGGCTGAGCAAAGGAGTGATTCGCTCTGGGTCTACTGAACGGGACCCTGGCTGCTGTGCTGAGAATAAAAGGGGTGGGGCGGGGGCAGACTCAGGGAGACCAATGAGGAGGGGGCTGCAGTAATCCAGGTGGGGAGGAAGGCACGTGGGCCAGGATGGAGAACAGAGGACTGAGGTTAAGCGTTTCGAAATGAGCACATCCAAAAGACCTCCCTTTCTTAGTGTTCACGGTAGCCAAGAGGTGGAAGCAAGCCAAATGTCCACCGACAGATGAATAGGTAAACAAAATGTGGTATATCCACACAGTGGAATATTACTCAGCTTTAAAAAGGAAGGGAATTCTGACACATGCAACAACATGGATGAACCTTGGGGACATCATGCTAAGTGAAATAAGCTAGTCACAAAAAGACAAATACTGTATGATTCCAGTTACAGGAGGTAGAGCAGTCAGATTCATAGACAGAAAGTAGAATGGTGGTTGCCAGGGGCTGGGAGGAGGGAGAATGGGTAGTTACCATTTAATGGGTATAGAGTTTCAGTTTTGCAAGATGGAAGAAGTTCCAGAGATGGATGGCGGTGATGGTTGCAAAACAGTGTAAATGTGCTTAATGCCACTGAACTGTACACTTAAAAATAGTTAAGATGGTAAATTTCATGTTATGTGTATTTTACCACAA
This sequence comes from Diceros bicornis minor, assembly GCF_020826845.1. Taxonomy (NCBI): domain Eukaryota; kingdom Metazoa; phylum Chordata; class Mammalia; order Perissodactyla; family Rhinocerotidae; genus Diceros; species Diceros bicornis. The sequence continues at coordinate 74,567,099 of NC_080745.1, forward strand.
TTTGAAAAAGGTCTCCCTTTTTTGGCTCCCTCTTTTTTTATGGTGGTAAAATTCACATAAGAACTCACCATTTTAACCATTTTAAAGTGTACAATTCAGTGGTGTTTAGCACATTCACAGGCTTGTGCAAACGTTACCACTGTCTAGTTCCTGGACGTTTTCATCACCCCCAAGGGAAACACCATACCCATTAAGCAGTCACTCCCCATTCCCCCTCCCCTCCCTGGCCCCTGGCAACCACTAATCTGCTTTCTGTCTCCATGGATTTGCCTCTTCTGGACATTTCATATAAATGGAATCATTTAATATGTGACCTTTTGTGACTGGCTTTTTTCACTGAGCAAAATATTTTCAAGATTCGTCCCTGTTGTTGCATATACAACCTTTTATGGCTGAATAATATTCCATTATATGTATATACCACATTTTGTTTATTCTTTCATCTTTTGATATATATTTGGGTTGTTTCTATCTTTTGGATATCGTGAATAATGCTGTTATGAACATTCGTGTACAAGTTTTTGTTTGAACATCCGTTTTCAACTATTTTGAGTCTGTGCCTAGGGGAGTGGAATGTTGGGTCATGTGGTAATTCTTTAACTTACTGAAAACCCACTTTTCACCCCTCTCCAGCGCCGGTGTCCGGTGTGTACTTGGTTCGGCAGAGGGAACGCTGTGTGCCTCTCCCAACAGCACAGCCGTTTATAACGCTGCTGGGAATGAAGGTGAGTGAGACCCTCCAAGTCAGCAGCTTGAAGCAGAAACCAGCTTCCCAAAGGCTCAGTATGTCATGTCTTTAATAACCAAACTGCCCTGATATGCCCTCCTGATACATCTGTAAAGCAAACAGATCCCAAGACACTAAAATACACGGGGCCTGCTGTCTGGGCTCGTCGACATTTTCTAACGTGTTTTAGACATAAAGCTTTGCTGGTTATCAACATGCCCAGAGGTGTATTCACATCGATCACTAATCAGTATGTTAGAGGAAACTTTCGTTTTTCTCGTCCCGCTTGTGTCCTAAAAACAACTTTTGAAGTTAAAGAAAATGACTGGGTTTTCACCTGATTTTGTGTAATTTATCATTTAGATTATGCCTCAAATCTTGGAACATCCTATGCGGCCATTCCAGCAAGACCATTTGCTCAGTCAAATCCTACATTTCCTTCGGCTTCCCCGGGGACAAATGTGAGTACAGAAGCATTTTCTCTATTGTCATTGTCACCATCAAAGCATTTGCCTCGCCTGCTATGCCTGGTATAGCGGTGCAGAGGAGGCCGGGATGAAGGAGGAGCAGGTGTGGCTTGTGCTGTGCAGGAGAACGTGTCTCTGGACAGAGCTCCAGAGCTGTTTAACTCAGTCCAGCCAGTATGGAAACACACAGATGAAAAAGCTGACATAAATTCTTAAAGTCAAAAGCACTCATAGACTTTCTAGCCTTCGGCACTGGTTCAGAGAAGGAAAAGTTTGAGCTTTTATGCGTGTGTGTTTTTAAAGACTTCTTGATGTTTTATTGAAGTGGACCATTTCCTATGAGTGGGCAATTCTGAAACATGAACCCGAAAGAGAAAATGTGTTTGAAAGTAAGGACCAGGCACTAATGGTCTGTGTTGGCCCCTTGGGGAGATGGTTGCATCTGTGTAACACTTTTAGTTGTGTTTGCATTCCTCTCTCTCTACAACATGCACTGTAGGCCCCAAAGCTCTAAAGCTTCTTCCTTCCTTTTTCCACTGATTGTGACAATTCTCTTTCTCTCTTCCATTTCCTGTTTTCCCACTGCGTGCAGCCTCCTTTCTCCCGGGAGCTGTCGGCTTCTCTCCTCCTCCCCTGGGAACACATGGAAGGAGATGTAAAACATCTAGCGGGCGCGTGTTGAACCCTGCTAGAGGGCCCATGTCTGTGTGTTTTTGCCTATGCCTGTGTTTTTTTGAATTCGTGATGTGAGCCACAGCAGCCTTTCTCTCACCTCATGCAACGAGCGAGCACAAGCTCATGAGAGCAGGCCTCCACGTGCCGTCCCCTCCACGTGTCTGGGCATTTGAGCAAAACCTGGGAAGGGCAAGCTGAGAAGTGTAGGCGTCAGGCCCTGGGGGTGAGTGAGTGGAGAGTGAGGAGGTTCATGAGGAGAAGTGAGGCCTGCCTGGGGCCAAGATCTCTATTTGTTTGTGTCTGTTTGTTTGTGATGTTGAATGGGCGAAGTGCTTCAGGAGAGAGGCCCCTCTGCAAGCCCACGTTTTGGTGAAAGAGAATTTTGTGGTTTCCCTCTCTGCACTCTCCTTGCTCAGGGCCACGCCCCGTCAGTGGCCACTTTGTGTTAGTCCCAGGAGAGCAGAATGGCTGGGTTCAGTGAAGCCTGTAATTTGTCTTTGAGGTCAGACTCCTAATTAGATGACCTTGTGTCCCAATGGGGGTGCTGGCAGCTCCAGGGCCTGTTTCCCCCCCACTGTGGACCATGGAGGCACCTCTGTGCCTGCAACCCTGCTCCAAGCCCCCAGGACTGAGGGGAAGGGAACTGTCACTGAGATGGAGGAGGCCAGATTGGGTGGGCTGGGGTCTGGGCACAGGAAAGAGAGCCAATGTCAACTGAGCCCCTATAGAAAGGGGATGGCGCTGAGTGAGATGAGGAGAGGCTGGGGCAGGACAGCTCTACGTCTGTGTGTGCCTCAACCCCACCCTTGGACGGTGACTTGTGACCCAGAGGCCCTTTCCTGTGGATGTGGAGTCAAGAGACCTAAGCTCAAGTCCTAGTTCTGGAGCCCACCAGCTGTGTGGCGTCAGGCAAGTCGCTTTACATCTCTGAGGTGCTGTTTTCTTAAATGGGGACCATAAAGCCCCTGATAATGACTTTTGAAGATAAAATAAACGACCGAGTTTTCATCTGGCTTGTGTCATTGATCGTTTTGATTATACCTCAAATCTTGGAACGTTGTATGTGGCCATACGAGCAATTTCCTGACTCAAGGTGGGAGCGAGGCTCAGGGTGGACCAGAGTTGTCCTGCGCTTATGAGGATCGAATGAGACCCTGTATGTGACAGTGATTTGTGAACTGTGCAGTAACAATGGCTATTGCTGAGTAAAGAAACCTTTTAACCCCCGTTTTGAGGAAACCTATGGTGTCTGAGGCTGGCTCTGTCTGCTAGCTGTCGTGACGTTGGGCAGGTCTCAGTATGAGTCTTTGTTGCACACGAATCTGTCTAGTAGTCCCTGTAGTCACATCTGCTCAAATGCAGGTGTGTTTCTCTTTAGGAAAACCTGAAATACAAAAATATTGACGTTTGAAGACAAGCTGAGAAATGAAGAGCTGATTAATCTGCGGCTGAAAGATATTTTGTAACGCTCCTTTAAGTAGCAGGGGAATCGCTCAGAGAAATTATTGATTTTTTTCTGCCTACAAATACTGACCTCCAAAGATAAGCATCAAGGAGTTATTACTCTGATGTCAAAAGATACTTTGTGAGACTCAGATGACTGCCCAGTGAGCAACTTTTACATATACATTTTTATTGTTTTTCTGCTTACATAATTTATGCTTTTTGCAAAAATTCAAATGGAAAAGACATATTTAACGAGGACGGTGAAATTCCTCCATTATCCCCCTCCCAGCTTCCACAGAGAACCCATGAAGGCTGTGATGCATTTTCCCCCAGAAATGTTTTCTGGTCCTGTGCCAGGGCTTTTTCTTTCTGATTCCACTTACATCCATCTTTTCAGAAACACATTTTGTTGAGTAAAACCAGAACCAGCCAGAACTCCACCATTGGAATAACACTATTGTTTGTAGAGCAAAGAGCAGTTGTTGCTTCTAAAGCTCTGTTTTTAAGCAGGAGAACAAAGCGACTCAGGGCTCTGGGAATGAGCCTTCAGAGGGTCTCTGAACCGCTGCAAAATCTAAAACGACCACAAAACCCATCTACCACCTCCACCAGGCCCAGGCTTGGCTGAACTTACACTTGTCTCAACTCCGTGGGAGAGCGAACCTTTCGTTTCTGTGGTTATTGTTGACGGAGGTGGGACACTGAACTGACAGCCAGGTGCCGTGTTTACTGTTGGGGGGGTGATCTGTGACTGTCCCCAGCCACCCGCCCCCCGACTCCAGGGTCCGGGAGAGAGGTGTTCACTTTCAGTTAAGCTTCTGCGATCTGATGGAACAGAGGCACTTTATTCTTGGCTGTCTGAGTGGTAATAAACAGAGTAATCGGGTTTCTGGAAGGGGCCGTCAGGGCCCTCTCAGGCTGTAAATAGTTTTCTCATGCCTGCCCAAGATGCACTCTGCCTGCTGACTGTCCCTGTAAAACCACCTTGCGGTTTTCACAGCCACGTGGAAGTTTATTTGGTGCTGGTGCCACAGGAGGGCCTCCCTGGCCCGGGATGATACACCGCGTTTCTGTGGTTTCTGTCTCATTAGGACCCTGTACACCAGAAAACTTGTATAAATAAGGAAACTGAGGCACAAGGAAACATAAATGTTTGTGGAATGCCAGAGGTTTAGGTTGCCCCTCAGATTGCCGGCTGTTTCTAGAACCTCTGTCCATCCACCCTGGCCTTCCCGGTCCAGCTCAGAGCACTCTGGTCTCCGGACTTGCAGAGAGCATGAAGAGTAGTAACTGGTGTGGCAAACCCCTCGCCCACCATGCCAGCTCTGTCCTCGCACTTCTCCCCTCTGCAGGGCCCACCTTGTGCATTTTCTAAGAGCAGGGAAACAGGAGACCTGGTGGGTTTTGTTTTCTGTTTTTTTTTTCCTTTTCTTTTTACAAATCCGAATTAATTTTTCTTGTCGCAAAAGTAGTACAAACATGGTGTCAAAAATTCAAACAGTAATAGAAATATAAAAAATAGAAAATCCGACCGTGCAGAGAAAACTGAAGGTAAATGTCTTTTGCTGTAACTTTGTATCTCTAGCTAGTCCATGTGTGCATGTTTAATTAGAGAAACTATGGTTTTTTTGCAAAAATCAGGTAATGCCGTATAATCTGTTATGCAAGTTGGTTCTTTTCACTTAGCATAAGCTCTTAATACATATTTTAAGTGATTTCTAGACATCTTTCCACATCCAAACATAAAACCCTATCTTATGTTGTAACACCGTCCATTGTATGCATCCGCCATAGTTTATCAAGTCCACGACTGATTGACTTTTCAGTGAGACCTGAGTTGTTGTCACAAATCTACCACTACTGAATTGCTCACAGATTAGGTTCCTTAACTTCTCCCAGGCATCAGTGTCCACATACACAGTGACGGGTATGAACCAGATGACCTCCCAGCTTTAAGATTCCATGACTCTAAAGTTTACAGGGATATTGAAGTTGCTCAGCAGGTGAACCCAGCCAAGACCCGTAGCCAAGTTTGGCACCAATAAAAGTACATTTACTCTAAGTCAAAGCTAATATGCTTTATAAAATATTTGAAAGTGTCAATAAAGATATCTGTGTCTATTCTCCAATGTAAGCCAAGATCCATAGCTATGGAACCCACACGCATTTGCTATGTACACAAGATGTTCAAAATCAACACCACAAGGAATAAATATTTGCCCTGTGTCTGTCCTCAGGTGTGTTTAGCACAAAACCAGCCCAGGCCCACAGACTGTGTGCCACATGAAATTAAGTCACCCCTAAAGGAGATAATGCTGGAATACAGAAATCTTTTATTAAAGGTGGAATCTACGCTTTGTAGCTCTAGGAAGCACTTTGAGAGGCTACTCTCCCCCCACAGGCCTGTTGCCCTAAGCCACATTTTTATTGCAACTCGGTGAGTTATTTGAACTGCGCCTCTTCTTTGAACTCATCTGTGAAGGCTGTTCCCACCTGCATCAGAGGGCATTGAAAGGTCTCAGAATCTTCCTACACAAGTCTGTTTGCTCCTTTCACATTTCTACCCATCTATAAAAGATTTGTGGGTGAGTTGAGAGGTCTGGGACCCAGCCACATGAACTATTAGAAGCAACATCTGGTTTTAAATGAGTGATGCCAGCGTGTAAAAATGTACAGCCCATGTCCCTGGTGGCATGTGGGGGCATTCTGGGTCAGTGCTGGCCTACAGACTGACTGAAGCGTCCCCCAGACTGAGAAAGGATGACTGTCCCTTTAGGTTAGTATAGTCATGCACTGCATAACGATGTTTCAGTGAAGGACAGACTGCATATACAATTGTGGTCCCTTAAGATTAGTACCGTATAACCTAGGTATGTAGTAGGCTATACCATCTAGGTTTATGTAAGTATACTCTATGATGTTCATACAACGCCAAATCACCAAATGATGCATTTCTCAGAATGTGTCCCCATTGTAAGCGATGCAAGACCATAATTAGGGCTTTGGTTACAACCCCAACACCTTAGCTCTCTTAGAGCTTTGACCTTAGGCTGGAAAGTTTCAAATGTGCCTGTGCCTCCCAGGAGCTCAGCAGGCAGAGCAGGGTGGGATGTTAACCAAGCCCATCAACACCTCACACCAAAAGTTCCAGTTGGTGAGGTCTTACACGATTCTCTCTAAACCCATCTGCTCTTCTGCCCCAGAGCACGTCATCAAAATTTATTTTTGGTAACTTTTAATTTTAATATACTTCAGACTTATAGAAAAGTTGCAAATAATGTATAAGGAACTCCCTACCTTTTGCTCGGATTCACTACTTTTTTACGTTTGGGCCCATTTACTTTATCATTCTCTCTCTGTGTCTCTCTGTCTGTCTCTGTCATCCTTCTGTCCATGCATGTCTATCTATCTATCATCCGTCTATCTTATCATCTATGCACGTTTTTTCCTGAACCATTGGAGACATTGAACCTCTTCACCCGTAACTACATCAGTATGAATTTCCTAAGAATGCAGACTTTCTCTTACATAATCACAGTACAATTATATTTTTCCCAGTCTAGGATCATCATAGCACATCCTTTAACTGTTGGAGGAAAGAAGGAACAAATATTTATTTATAGGAGCCTGCTGGATGCCACCTGTAGCACCAAGGCACTTTACATACGTTGTGGCATTTTTGTCTCCTAAACCATCCTGTGGAATCAATTTTTATTTTCCCTGTTTTATAGACAAGCAGACTCAGTCCTGGAGAAATTCAGTAACGTGCCTACAATTAGTCACTGGGGAGCAGACACAGATCCTGGTCTGTCTGTTGCTTCTGCTGCCCTGGCCCTGGTGCCTGGAGACTATAAGGCACACACTTGGTGTGGGTCTGTCCTCAGAGAGAGAGTAGGCCTGCATGTCTTTAGTTCGTCTCCATACATCATCTCAGCTCTTCCAGGCACTGTGGACGCACAGTCATTCAGGGAGCTGCAGAGCTCATCACAAGGTACTCACTGCTTGAGCTTATCTTCAGCCCTGTAAAGATGAGACCACCACCAGCATAGACAGGCATGTCTGAAAGATGAACATGCTTGTGACCGTATGCATGCTGAAATAGCTGATTGCGTAGAGAGGGAGACAAACATTCCATTCACTGGGACAGGGAGTGGGAAAGACAGGTTTCCTGTTTATGCCCAACACAGTTGGGGAAAGTTATCATTACCCTGGATCTTAGGGTTTAGCTTGGCAAGGCTTCTGGGAGGAGTGGAATTTTACAACGTAGAGCCACTTAAGCATGGATATTTCACATCTGGAAAGGACTTTAGACGTATAGGCTACCTCCCTCATTCCAGACGTTGGGAAACTAAGCCCCAGAAAGGAAAACTAGTCTGTCCCTGTCATGCACCTAATCAGTGGCCGAGCTGGGACTCAACTCCAGGTCCTCTGTCTTCCAGGCTCAGCGTCTTCCCACTGCATCAGCAAGTCCTGAGGTTTTTACAGCCGAAGCCCATTTTAATTATTTACTCCTACCTCAAGCTGTCACTGTCCTGCGTTCCAAGTTTGGAACAGTACTGTATCTGCCAAAGCGCTTTTATTAGTGAGTAATTAGCTAGTTACCCATTTTTATTAATCAAAACCACAGACACACATCAATCAGACTTTCTCATCAGCCTAAGATCTAACCAGGGTTACCATATGGATAGAGTAAAGAAACTCAAAGTATGATCTCAACTCAGGTTTTTTAAATGTCAATAATAATAATAATAATAATAATAATAATATCCCTTGAGGTATTATCACCTTCAAAGACCCTTAAGGACTTATTAGAGAACCCAGGTTGGGAATTATTGTACAGCATCATGCTGCCCGCTCAACAGCACTCAGGGTTGTCTGTGCCCCCAGTGAACAAATCTTACTCTAGATGTACCATCTAAAGACCGCGTCCTCCCTTCCTCTCACCTTCCCACTTTCCTCGCTCCTTCCCTTTCTCCCTCATCATTCAGATCGCCCACAGAGCATACGGCAAATAATAGCCATGTTTGTATAACTGTTTCAAGAACAGATTAGAGAGATCTTACCTATAACTCTAAACCTTTTATGAATCAAATATGATTTTGAACCTAATTGAGTTGAACAAAAAGAGATTTTAGATCAATGACAGAAAAGAACATAGACTGAACTGTCCTAAATCAAATATTTGCAAGAGAATATAATACATAAAAATTTCTCTTTCTAACTGGGTAGGATTTCTCGCGTGCCCTGGAGCCAGACACAACACAAAGCAAACCATTAACACAGTGACTCTCGAGATTTTAGATTTGCGAGATTTTCATTTCATAACTCACTTAGGAAATGGTAAACTGAGGTAAACTGGTTAAACTGAAGAAGCTGCTCGCGGTCGCTGGAGGTACTTCGCTCCACCCCGAAGGGTCACTATCTTGGCATACCTATAACCCATTTTCAGTTCACCAGTTGAGAAGTCCCAAATTAGCATAATTAACTGAAGAATACTAAAAATCTCATGATTATTTGATTATGGGATATTAAGTGACAACAAGGGAATCAATCAATAAAATTCAACTTCTATTTCTTTTTTGTGTGTGTGTGTGTGAGGAGATCAGCCCTATGCTAACATCTGCCAATCCTCCTCTTTTTTTGCTGAGGAAGACTGGCCCTAGGCTAACATCTGTGCCCATCTTCCTCTACTTTATATGGGACGCCGCCACAGCATGGCTTGACAAGCAGTGCATCAGTGCGCGCCCGGGGTCCGAACCGGAGAACCCCGGGCCACCACAGCAGAGCATGAGCACTTAACCGCTTGTGCCACAGGGCCGGCCCCCTCGACTTCTATTTCTGATTTAAAATCTTGGGAGAAAAGAGCACTCATGGAATGTATTTTTTAAATTTGAGTGAAAACCTTAATTGAGACCCGTCCGTTGTAGTGCCTTTCTGATAACATCTGCAGCGTGAATTCGTCCTGTTCTTTGGTGACTGGCAGCTGCGAGAGTGTTTATTCTTCAGAAGGCTTTTCTACCACTCAGCAGTAGTTGGTGCACTCACGCTCGGATAAAAGCCTCTCGAGTTGTTCTTTCAGTCTGGAGGAGACAATGAGAGAGGCACTGGCCCTCATGCCTGGTCACTAGGCAACTGGACAGGCAAGGAGCAGGAGCAGCCCAGACTGCCCTGTGTGTCTGCTGCATAGTCCAAGCTCACATCAGCCCAGGCCGACCCCAGCAAAGTCACAAGGGGCAGAAACATGCCCTGCTGTGAGGAGGCCGGGCGGAGCGCCCAGCCTCGGCCCTCCTGTTGATAAACTCAGAGGACCAGCCACTTTGTCCTGCTTGAGAACTCAGCTGGGTCCGGGTCTTTATGTGGACCCCAAAGAGAGGCAAAGATCCTGCCTCGTAACAGCCCTCCTCCTGCCATCCCTGGAAAAGGGCTCAGTGGTTGTTAGCCAGGCTCAGACTCAAAGTCTCCCAGTTTACGGAGAGCTCCATGTGCACTCCAGGGAGGCCTGGGGATGCTCTGGGAGCTACCTGGAGCACATTGTGAATCCTGTTCCCCTTTGGGAACGTGCTTGACCTCTGGACTTTGCAGACGGGGAGGTCTGAAAGGGGCGCTTGGTTTTCTCCAGTTCAAGGTTGAACCATAAAAGGAAATTCTATAGCCTCTAATTGTCCTCAGCACAGATGAGACAAATGAGGGCTTTTCATGGTAGAATTACCCACATATTAGCCCTTGTTCGGGATGAGACCTTAGACTTCCGCACTGTGTTACCTTAGCAGAGTCGGACCCACATCAAATGTAATTAGATGTTGAAGTTCACTTTATCATAGAAAATGGTGATTATGCAAAATGTAGCCTATGCTATTAGAATGTGCTTTGGGTTTGGAAAATTGCATCCTTCTCTTCCACATTGGGTTGGCTTGTGGTTACTAATTCTTGAACCTCCCAGAGACTCCAGGCTAATTAAGGTTTGCACAGACCAAACGGACACACTTCCTCCCTCCAGGAGCTTTGATCAGGCCCAGGTCTTGGCTTCCAAACTGTGTTCCTTAGAGATGCCTTTGGGACTGCAGGGTGGAGGGTGGCAGCAGCATGCTGGACCCCACGGTTTGTCTGGAGCGACTCCTCTTATTTGTTGAGTGTTTTGGGCCGGTGAGCAAGCTTTTGTTTGAAAGAAAGAATTCCAAGGCTAACAAAGTTTTGAAAGCCACTGCCCTAAACCACAGATTATTGCTGTGAATATCTGTGTGTATATATTAGGTTTCCACAAATTCTTTCTATGCTCTTTTTTCTTTACTGGAATTTTTTAAAATTAGAAGTCAAACAATATGAGACATATAAGAAAAAGGTCAAACATCTCTCCCCTTACTCCCTTCTACTTCTGCTCTTTGAAGATAACCAGCATTGACAGGTTGATACACATCCTCCCCTGCCTTTCTCTGTGCTGATGTCCTTTAAAATGTTTTCATTGTGAAAAATTTCGAACATACAGAACAGTATAGACTAGTGTAAGTAACCCCTGTATACCCATCCCCCATTTCCAATAATTATCAAAATTTTACAATACTTGCTTCATCTGTCTCTTTCTCATATATTTTTGGGTTTTGTTTTGTTTTGCAAAAATGGCATCATACTACACATGCTACTTGACAACCTGTTTTTTACTTAATCTGTCTAAAAAATTAGTCTTTATCAGCTCATTTACCTCCTCCTTTTAATAGCTTTGTAGTTTTCCATTGTATGCTTGAACCATCATTTACTCAAACATTCTCCTTCCTTGGACATTCAGGCTGTTTCCGAAGTTTTTTGCATTCTGGCTGTTTCCAAAGTTTTTTGCCACCTCACAAATTACTGCAATAAATGTCCTTGTACATATGTCTTTACATATTGGTGCATTTATTTCTGTAGAATAGATTTCCAAAAGTGGGATGGCAGGATCATGGGCTATATATATTTTAAGTTTTGTTAAATATTGCTAAAGAATATTATAAAAATGTTGTAGATACACAACCTCCCACCAGTAACGTATGGATATGCCCTGGATGTGGTTGCTCATTAAAACTGTTGTGAATCTTTTTTGTAGAGAAATGGCATAAAATCGATTTTTTGTGTGTGTCTGTGAATGGATTCTTTTTCTGCATTAATTTTGTAAATTACAGTTTTGCAACCATTATTTAGGGGAAGATAGACATTAGAAACATCTGCAGTAGAGGGCAAGAGGGAAATGTCTTTTGAAGTCCAGCCACTGCTCTTTGTTCCTGTTAGTTTGCACAGCGGAAAATGGGTGCTGGCCGTGTGGTACACATCTGTAATCTCCCTGAAGGAAGCTGCACTGAGAATGACGTCATTAACCTGGGGCTGCCCTTTGGAAAGGTCACTAATTACATCCTCATGAAGTCTACTAATCAGGTAGGTCTGGGCACTTTCACACTAGTATGTACCAGATAGACCACACATTAGTGGGAGGAACGATATGATTTTTTTTTTTAAAGAAGCTATTCTTAACATAGAGAGGTAATAGAGAGCTATCCTCTTGTTAGTACCGCACAGAGGGTTTTTTTTTGGTGGTGGTGTGTTGTTTCCCCTTGTTTCATCTTACCCTTCTTGTGATGGGTCCAAGCCTTTGTGAGTTGCCTAGAGATGAGGAGCTGCTTTGGAATGAGGGACTCGTTAACATAGAAAAGCTAACTGGCCCCCAAATAGAAATCCATGGACTTGAGTCTTTTCACTGTGTTGCTAACCCCTTGAGCTAATGCTACAGTCTTACCTTCTAAGCTTCTCATATCCGAGGGCCTGGATTTGGAGCGAGCCAAGAATTGACTGGGGACAGGTATTTTCACTGATCCTTGGTGTTAGCATCTGAGGCCCTTGGGTCTCATAGCAGGAGAGTAGGTGGCAATTGATGGATGCCTGGTAAGTCTAAGGAACTAAGACCCTTAACTCGTGGGGATTGACTGAGTCCTTGGGGGTTAATACGTTTGTCTTCATTTCTAAAGTCAAAGTGGGAGTTTACACAGAGAATGGTTAGAAATCAGAATAGTTTGTCTTTTATTTTTAACAAATATTTTTACTTTATGAAACAGAGGAACTGCCATAGGGGAAATTCTTAATTAAGGTGTGAACTTTGAAGACTCAAAGGCACATCAGATTATCAATGGTCTTCCTCCATCAATCTGGGTTTAGACTACTCACTTAGGCTCTTTGTTCCTAATTCCCAGAATTCTGTTTTGGGTAAACATCCAAAATTCAGCTGGCAACATTAATGCAGTGAGATTCACTGAATTAATATTATCCCCATTTGACTGGTGAGAGCTGGAGGTGCTAAAATGTGTGCATCAAGAAAGAGGCACTTAGAAAGCTGAGTGGCAGAATTTGAAATGAAACTCTAAAGAATCTTGACTTCTTAGTCTCCCACACTTCTACAAATAGACTGTGACAGCATGGAGAAAAGCATGGCTGAAATTCAAAAACAAATGTCAGGGAAGGTGGGAGAATGAGATTGTTTAGCCCATTTGGTTCAAGGGGGAGAGGAGGGGCTCACAAGGAGAGCTCCCTTGTCACAGAGCACTTTTCCTTCTCAACATGAAGAGACCAGATCAGTACATCGTCAGTATTGTACAAACCAAACAAATCTAAGAAACAATAACAGCGATGAATCCATCACAGCAGCTACCAGGGTAAGCTGACAGGTTGGTCAAAACAGTCTATTTAGAAAGTCTCTGCAGACACTCATTGAATGGAAGAGCCCATTCGTTTCTAAGTGTTTTATGCGAACAGTTAAATAAAGAGGAAAAATGCTATGGAAACTTATGTGAGGGTTTTCCTCTCTTTAACTCACAAAGGCGTGGCCTTCCTTCAAGCCTAGGGAGCCCCTGAGTTTGTTAGTGTATTTCTTTCTTTGCAAAGAAAGTGAGAGCTCAAATACCCAGGGCTTGTGTCTCTGTCTCCTGCCATCGCCACAACCAAATAGCAAGTTCCTTTGTGCAGCAGACTCACTCTCCCCCTACCCCACCCCTCCCCTCGGGGAACTCCCATCCCAGGGGGCTCCTGTGGCATGATGTAGTCCAGGATGGACATACGTAATTAAGAAGAATGCTTGGTAACCATGGGGATCAGGAGAGGGGGCCATCTTATAATGAGCTCTTTTGAGGAAGTTAATAAATAGTTATCTTTGAACAGATGGCATCAAAGAGAGCTCTTTCTTGTACTGATTGTTTTTTCTTTTTATTGAGGTATAAAATATATAGTCTAAAGTGCACTAGTCTTGAGTGTACAACTCCATTTATTTTTTACATGTGGACACCTATGTAATTACCATGCAGGTCAAGATATAGAACATTTCCAGAACCTCAGAAGGTTTCTTCATGCCCCTTGTCAGTCAATATCCCACCCCCTCCCCCGAGGGAAGCTCACCTCTAACTTTATCACTGTCGATTCGTTTTGCCTTTTCTTGACTTCATATATATGGAATCATACCTCGTACTGAATTTTGTTTAAGACTATTCAAGTCAAGCCCATGGACTCAAGCCCTATGTACGTCCTTCCTTTCTCTCCTAGGCCTTTTTGGAGATGGCTTACACAGAAGCTGCCCAGGCCATGGTCCAATATTACCAAGAAAAATCTGCTATGATCAATGGTGAGAAGTTGCTCATTCGGATGTCCAAGAGATACAAGGAATTGCAGCTGAAGGTAAAGTATTCTCTTGTTCATTCAGTCATTCAACAAACATTGGCTTGTCAGGTACAGGCCTAAGTGCTGGTGGGAAGGAGAGGATAGGAAAAGATCCAAAAATTGCTCATTCCCTTTGAGGATATCACATGGGAAGGCAAACCATTATAACATGGCAACATAACATTGAGGTAAGTACAAAACACAAAGGGATGCTTGAGACAGGATGACTAACTACCTGGACCCAAAGAGCATTTTACAGGGGAAGTCTTGAAGGATGAAGTAAGAAGGAAAATGTGGTTGCATTTCAGAGATGGGATTTCCAGGCATAAACCTCTGAATATACCCTCCTTGTCTGCTCATACAGGTCTTCAGTAACTTTTTCTTCCTCCGTCACCCCCCTTGATCTCTTATTCTCTCCTGCATCCTCTGTATTTATGTCTTAAGCCCGGTAGAAGTCCTTCTAAGCTGGACATGGCTGAATTGGCCACTGTCAGAACTCAGGGATGAATTCAGATAATTCCAAACAGGGCTTTTGTTTTTGTTTTAGCTTGTTCTACATTTCTCTTTTCTTTTCTTTTTTCTTTTTTGTTTTATTGTGAAGTATAACATATAGACGTAAAAGTGAATAATTATGTATTATACAGTTTAAAAAATAATAATGGATGAAATCCCATAAATCCCATAAAACCACCACCAAAGTCAAGGAATAGGACGCGGACAGCACCCAGAAGCCCCTGTGAGGCCCTCCTCATGCTCAATCCCTCCCTCTCCACTCTCCTGACTGTGAGGATAATCATTTCATTATAGTTCTACCATCTGTATATGCCTTCCTTAACACTATAGTTTAGTTTTCCCTGTTTTTGAACTTTATGTGAATGGAATCATCCTGTCCATGTTCTTTCATGTCTTGCTTCTTTCATTCAACATTGTGCCATCCATGTTTTTGGGTGTGTCTGTTTATTTTAATTGTTATATAAATTTCCCTTGTATGACTATAAATTTATTTATCCATTGCACTATTGATGGACATTTCGGTTGTTTCCAGTTTTAAGGTGTTAGGGACAGTGCTACTATGAACATTCTCAAACATGTTATCCTGGTACACACATACATCAGCATATAGGAAGAGATACGTACATAACTAGAGGTGGAATTGCTGGACCACAAGGCGTGCTTATCCTCAACTTTACTAGATAATAAATAGCAAGCTGTTTTCAGAATTAGTTGTCCCACGTTTCCACTCCTACTAGTAGTGTCTGAGAGTTTTCAATGGTCCACCTTCTTGTTAACACTTTATCTTATCCAACTTTCTAATTTGCCTGTCTGGGGAGAGTGTAATAGTTTATTCTGGTTTTGTTTTTTCTTTTCCTGGTTACTAATTGAGGTCAAGCACTTTTTTGTACGTTTGTTGGTTATTTCATCTAGATCTTGTCTGGTGGGAAATTTCTTTGCAAGCCGTTTGCCCCTGCTGCTCTTTTGGACTGTGTCTTCCTATTGATTTGCAGGAATTCTCTTAACTGAAATACTTAGTCCATTTGAATTTATTGTAATTAATGCTGTATTTGTGTTTAAATCTTATTTTGTGCTTTCTACTATCATATTTAGTAGGGATTTTCCAGTTTACTTCAGCTCATTCCACATTTACTTAGGGTCCATTCTGTTCAAGATCCACTGCCCTTAATCTGCCTTCGAGGTTGGAGTCAGAAGTTAATGGCTGAGTGGTTGTTTCTAGCTAGGACTAGCATTCTGACAAGTCTACAGATGTAGATCGGCATATGTCAACCAGTTGCCAAAGTCCTGATTCTGCTTTGCTTGCATTATTGCTTCTGAAGTTCCTTTGTCAACCATTCTGCTTCAGGCAGAACCTGGCACTTTTTTCTGACTAATGAAAGCATGTTGCTTTTCTCAGACAAGTAAAAGATCCCATCCCATTCTGTACCCAGCCAAAGTTCCTGTTCTCCTGGATTCTCCCCTGGGGGCTGCAATTGAATTTCTGCACTGAATTCCCAGCAGAGCTTTGGTCTCCAAATGAGGTGTTGTCATAAGTTTCTCATTAGGATTAACAGCAGTACTCAGCTTCTTAAGTTAAAGTACCAAGGCACTGCAGTACCTTACCAAGGGAGATAGTTTGGGGTGGTGCAAAAAGTATGGGTTAAAGAGGTCAGATGGTCAAGGTTTACATTCAGCAAATGTTCATTGAGTGCCCACTGTGGGCAGCAACTGGGCCAGGCCCCAAGCATATGGAGGTAACAAGCTTGTAGAGGAGCTCACAGTCTGGTGGGAGGAAGAACAGGTAAATATAGAACCATCAACTGGGCCGGCCCCGTGGCTTAGCGGTTGAGTGTGCGCGCTCCGCTGCTGGCAGCCCGGGCACGGATCCCGGGTGCGCACTGACGCCCCACTTCTCCAGCCATGCTGAGGCCGCGTCCCACATACAGCAACTAGAAGGATGTGCAGCTATGACATACAACTATCTACTGGGGCTTTGGGGGAAAAAATACAAAAAAATAAAAAAAATAAAGAACCATCAACAACCATGTGACCTATGCCAGATTGGAAGGTGATGGTGCCAACCTAGGCTCTACTCCTTCCTGCTTTGATGAGCTTGGACAAGTTGCTTAATCTCTGTCAACCTCAGTTTCCAGATCATTAAAGGACTATACCTTAAGTTCTTTAGTTTTAATTTAAGCATTTTTTATCGTGTATTGTCTATTTGGGTCTCAATATCACCCTTTGCTATGAGGTGTATAGGGTGGATAATAACAGTAATTATAACAGTACAATAATAACAACAAGAATATGTACCTTTAATTGAGTCCTGATACTCTGCATCAAGTAATATTCCAAGCACTTTACATACACTGTCTACTGTAATCCTGACATCATTTCTATCAGACAGATATTATTATCTCAGTTTTATGGATGGGGGAACTGAGACTAATAGAAGTTCAGTAACTTGCCCAAGATCGTACTTACTGGAAGAGCCATGATTAAAACTTAGGACTGTCTTGGTTTTGCACTGTATCTGCATCTCTATATTGTGTTATTATGATCTCTGTTGTCCACATGAAAGAAACAGAGAGAAATCGAGTAATTTGCTTACAGTCACGCAATCAGTAAGCAACAGAGATGGTATTCTAACAGAGCTTCTCAAACTTTAATGTGCATACAAATCGCTTGCGGATCTTGTTAAAATTTCTGATTCAGTGGGCGTGGTGCAGGGCTTTGATTCTGCATTTCTAACAAGTCCCCAGGAGATGCTGATGCTTCTGGTCCTCAGAGCATACTTTGAGTAGCAAGGGTCTAGAACACATTGTTTTCTGACCTTTAGTAAGGATTTTCTGCTTCCCATACTGTCGCATTGCCTCTTAGGCTCATTGTGAAGGTCACATGGGATAAGCTATGTGAAAGCATTTCAAAGCATGTTTCAACTACATAGTAATGTATTATGATCCTTGTGTCGATATGAATCAGCTAGAACTTTCTCTGCAAGTAACAGAGATCCATTTCAATTAAAGATATTGGCTAAAGTGAAAAAAGGAATTTATTGGCTCATGTAACTGAAAAGTACAGGAGTGGTTCTGGCTGCAGGCACGGCTGGATTTAGGGCCCAACTGATGCTGTATTAGGACGTGATTTCTCTCCGCTCTGCCTGCTTAGCTTTGCTTTTGGGGTCTCCCTCCTATGGCCCTTGGCAGCCCTAGACCCTCTCCTCTAGGTGGCATGATGGCTTCAGCGGCTTCAGCAGCTCTGGCTTCTCATCCTCCCATTTCCTTCAACGAGAGAGAGCCAGAGTTTCTCCCAGTAGCTCCCACAAAAGTCCTTAGAGTCACTCTGATCACGCCAGCTTAGGACACATGCGCTTCCCTGAACCAATCTCTGTGGCCAGGGAGAGGCTGTGCTGTGGTTGACCGGGCCTGTGTCACATCCTCCGAGCAGGGGTAGAAAAGGGGGAATGGCTATTGAGGAGGTAGACAGCAAAACACTATATCCATTTGTGTCTCTGGGCCAAAGAGGCCACCACGTGGGGTCCCACCAGGGCTTTCAGAGGTGGGGGACGTTGTGATTGGTCTTTCTCCTCTAACTTTACCTTTTGCCCTCCAGGCAAAGTGGAGGAAGAGAAAGGAGAGATTTTAAGGGCTTTCTCATCTCCTCTCTTGAATATTTCCTCATGCCCATAATCTTCTCTCCTCATACCCTTTTTGTGGCAGGGATTTTATTCCTCAGAGCATTTGAGGCAGAACCTTTCACATAATAGGTGTCCAATAAACACGTGGAATGAATGAAAAGCAAAAATCTAAAGGAACAATAAAAAGTGAGAGTGTTTTCTTCTTGCAGACCTGAACAAGAAGGTTGAATTATTTTCTCGGTTGTTCTACAGAGACTTCTCCAGAATCACAGCATCTGAGATGCTGACGGGAACTTGGAAAATTTAAACCAGTGTCTCCTAGTCACTGCATCAGAGAATTGTCAGGGGAGTTTCAGGTCCTCTTGCCCAGAGATTCTCGTTCAGTAGATTTGGGGTGGGACTGAGGCTCCCAGGTGATTTGGGGGCAGAGGGCCTGGTTTCAGAGCCACTGGTCTTGCCAGCCTCCTGACTACAGAGAAGGTCTCTGGCCCTGGGAAGCAGTGTTGTGAGTGGTCCACGATGCTCTCAGGAGGATTAAATCAGCAAATGGTGATTGAGAGTCTTCTCCATGTAGGACGAGGTGCTGAGAGCTACAATGAATATGAGACATGGTTCTCACTTGGGGAGAATTTGCTATCTAACTGAGGACACAAGCTATTCTTATTATACAAGATTTAAAAGTTATACAAGATTTAAATGGGAGCTTCTAGAAGTTCATTGGCAAAAGGCAGTGTGACTTGGATGTGTAAAGAAAAGAGAGATTACTGGGCAGGGCTTTGAAGGATCAGGCAAATTAGCTAAACAGAGAGGGGTCTTCCAAGTGGAAAGGGTTGGATGAGAAGAGATGTAGAGCCTGGAAAGCACAGTGATGTTGAAAACGGTCGGGGCTGCTGAGACAGGATCTGGCTCTGATAAGTTCAGGGCTCATCTGGAAGGTTTCAGCCTCTTCCTGGGACTCTCGAGGCATGCAAAACAACTGTGGAAGGGTCAGAGGGCGTGACACTCTCTAGAAGCTCCCTTTATGTTGGCCCAGCAGTCCATGGCTTTTATCAGTGTTGCCTGCCATGCCCGAGGCCTTGGTGGATGCCAGATGGGCCTCATTATCTCACCTTTATGGGTGGAGAAAGTGAGTCTCCCTGACAAGAAGCCTGGACCCCAGGTGACCCAGCCAGCTGGAGGCTGAGCTGGGGCTACTCTTTCTGGGCTGAGATTCTTGCCTCCCTCTGAGTATGCCAGCACCTCCCTAGGACTGCATGGGGCTTGGAATCTCACCCTTGTCTTAGAAGCAGCAAGATGTGTTGACCGTGAGCACTGTGGATTGTCCCGGTGGGTTGTTGAGCCACATGGGTGTCATCATAGAATGGACAAAAAGATACCGCATTTGGCATTTGCTTCAAAATATTCTATGGGGTGGGGAAAGAGATGGGGCTATAGATGAAACAGGAGTGGTTAGAATCGTCGACAATGGGAACGGATTCATGGGGGTTCATTATACTCTTCTCTCTACTCTTGTGTATGTTTGAAATGTTCTACAGTGAAAAGGTATCCAAAATGTCATTGTAGACCTACTCTGTTCGCTCCCATTTCACTGTTTTGCAGTGATCACAGCTTTATTTTACCTGCCTCCCGTACACCTTTAACCAGAGGATGCTGAGGCCAGGTCTGAAGAGGAAGGTTAAGAGGATTTTCTCAGTGCTGTGAGAAGTAGATTCTGTTATTTCAAAGTCTTTGGCCACTTCTGTCCCCTTCTCAGATGGCAGCTGGCAGGGTGTTTGGGCCAGGGAGTGCCAACAGTTTGGAATTATCACTTAAAATAGAGGAACTGATCTGTGGTCCTCAGAGGAGGATCACAGTGCCTGTGACTGCCGGCCCCAGCATGTAGTGTTTGCAGATGGTCATCTTTGTAGCCCCAGCCATTCATCTTGGACCAGGTATTATGGAGCACCTGTTCCACGCAGGGCTCTGTGCTGTTGCTGCCTGCGTGAACGTTAACAATCTAATGCCCTGCCTCCCTGGGGACATGAATAGAAGTAACTTCAGAGGGCGCTGGGCTGAAAGTGGCCCCAGGAGGATATTCTGTGACTGGGAAAATAAAGGGCAGGGAAATGTTTAAGCCAAGAAGCGGCTTTTCTAGCCCCCAGAGAGTTCTAGATGCAGCTCTTTGACTCCTGGGGCACTGCATGGGCCAAGGGAGATGTTTTCACCTGTGGTCCTGTTTGTCTGGCTCTGCCCCTCATCAGGGAGCACCCCAGAGGGGAAGGGTATAAAGAGGTGCTGTCTGTGATGAGGGAGGTATGGAGGGGACCACGAGCTCCTGGCTCTGACATTGGCCTGACCTGCCCCTCCCTGCAGGTCTCAGCCCCACCCCGTGCTGCCCCTGGGTAATCTGCAAAACCTCAGCTGCGCACTGATCTGGCCATCCTCCTCTCACCCCAGGCTTTTCCGGATCTGGGCTGGAAGGAACAGTCAGGAGGATTTGAGGTTCTAGAAGAGCAGAAGAAACCTGTTTGGGACTATGGGGACTCTTTGCTACAGAAAAGCCTCATCCAATCCCCTCAGGGAATTTGTATGTTCTGAAAAGTTGCCATGGGACATTTAACCCAGTTTGGGGGCACATTCTTTAGCCTTTGCCTGTTCCAGCTGGGCAGCATGGGCCATGGATTTGGGACCCAGGATGTGGCCTCCCCAGTGATGGCAGGTCTTCTCACGTGTCCCTGCACGTGGTCCTGAGGGCTCCCACCGGCTCTCCAGAGCTCTGTTTGCTCATGTGTTGGCCTGGGTGGAGGCAGTCTCGCAGCAGGTCTTCTGGGGAGCAGCCACCCCAGGCTGGCCTTTCCCGTGATGGCACAGTAGGCAGCTTCCTTCTTGTGGCCCAAGGTGGGCAGGCAGGGAGAAGACCGCTCAGAGGGGTCACCTCCAGGTGAACCTTCTCGTTCTACCCCCGGGTAGTGACAAACAACCCTGGCGGAAGGACAGGTGGTCACGGGTAGGGTGGAAGGAGGCATCCTGGGCGGCCCCAGCTTCTTTCCTGGCTTGGCCTTGGGTCTCTGCTCATGGTCCAGTTTAAGCAGCTGAGGAGCGAGATGACAGTGCAGGGCCAGGGTGATCTGGCTACTTGTGGGTGGCACTTGCATACACTCTAGAAGGTCAACCTTGACAGCTACAATCAGATGGAAAGGACCATTTGCCAAAACTGTGAGGCCCCCTTTCGGGTGGATATCCTGACCAGTGCTAAGGGCTGGGCCTCTCCTTGCACAGGGGTTTACTGACTTCCTGACCTGCTACTTCATGACCACAGGGGACGGGTCACTGCCTTCTCTTTGATGTTCTTTCCTTTTGCATTTCAAGCTGACAAGAGATCCCTCCCTGGTGTGAATATTTTATATCCCTTTCCTGAGTCCTAGCCCTGACCTCTCGCCCTGAAACCACAGGCAGCTCCTCCTTCATTCTCTCCTTTACTCCGTGTTTTCCCAGCACAACCCTCAATCTCAACAGTGACACTGATGAGCAGCCATGCACTGAGAGGACCCATAGAATTCTAGTCCTGGCCAGACCCCATGGCTCACTTCCTAGCTCTGGCCCTGGTTTTCCCATCTGTGAAATGAGATATATGACGACACCTGACATTCATATAAATCTAAGATTCCCTCATTCTTTGTAAACTACATAGAAAAAACATTGAGAATAAAAAGAACAGTTGATTAGTTAAATAAAACTTAACAAAACTCTTTTAAAAAACTTAATAAAACTCTTTGTCAGAAGCTGACATTACAGACTGAGGATTTTGAGTTCTTTTTTTTCTTTAATGTTGGCTTTATTGAGATTTAAGTCAAATACCATAAAATCCACCCTGCTCCATATACTTTAAATAATTTTTTTTTTTTTGCTGGGAAAGACTCGCCCTGAGCTAACATCTGTTGCCAATCTTCCTCCCTCTCTTTTTTTTTCTTTCCACCCCAAAGCCACAGTACATAGTTGTATATTCTAGTTGTAAGTCCTTTTATTTCTTCTACGTGAGCTGCTGCTACAGCATGGCAGCTGACAGACGGGTGATATGGTTCCATTCCCAGGAACTGAACCTGGGCCACCCAACTGGAGCGCGCTGAAACTTAACCACTAGGCCAGCAGGGCTGGCTCTCCATACATTTTAATTGCATGGATGCATTCTGTGTAGTCTTTTCAAATATGCTTCCACTATTTCTTTTGTGCTCAAGAATTTCTTTTTTTAATCATTTATTTTATATTGTTTGTCCATTCTGGGTTTAGGAAAGAGCTTTGGTTGGGATTTGGGGGCTGGAGTTGGTCCTGTCCTGGCACAACCACTATATAGTGACTTCTGGAAAGGGCAGAGCATTTGAATGCCTGGCATCCTTAGCTGTGAAACATGGCTCACAACCTATGCTGTCCACCAAACAGATTTCCACTGAGAACAAATGACCCCTATGGAGGAACACGCTGGAGTAAGGTGTTGAAGGGATCACGGAGCATGGAAAGGATCTTGGAGTTAAAATGCCTATTGTCAAGTCCTGATTCTCTAATGATCTCTATGACCTAGAATGTGTTCCTTAACCCAGCCCCACTCCAGGCGTCACCATCTACATAGAATAGTGTGGCTGGTGACTGGAGTTGTGTAGGGCAGAAGTCTGCCTAAGGCTCTCTGGGCCTCAATTTCTACATGTGTAAAATGTGGACGCTGTATTCAGTGCTCGTCAACTCTCTTTCCAAGTTATAATGCCTTCCTTCCTCCTTCCTTCTTTCCCTTCTTTCTGTTCTTTCTGATATTTCGTTTTATTCGGGAGGGATGGAAGGCGGGTATTAACAAATGCTGCTTTTTCACAGCACGTGGATGGTGAGCACCAGGCTCCTTCCTTCCCCAGCTCAATGGACGCCATGTCCCGTGGACCACTCGGCCCCACCACCATTCAGCATCATGCTCACGTTCCTCATTCCCTGGGTTAAACTTTTTCTTCCCCTAAAAAGGCACTTTTTCCCCTTTGGTGGACTGGGAAATGAACCCAAGTCCCAGCTACTTTCCTTTGGTGTTTGCAAGGCCATTTTTGGTCTGATGGTGACCTCTCTGACTTTGCCTAGAAACCTGGGAAAACCGTGGCTGCCATCATCCAGGACATCCATTCCCAGAGGGAGAGGGACATGTTCCGGGAAGCAGACAGGTGAGGCCCAAGCCTTAGGTCTCAGGGCAGATTCTGAGCAGTTGGAACCCTCTCCTGTTTCTCATTCTTACGGGTATTTGAGTCACACTGTGCCCTGCCCTTGCCCCTGCCCTGTCCATCAGCCTTTCTGGGCCCTACCTTGCCATGTGCCCAACGGAACACATCAGTCTGGTCTAGAAGTGCTGCTCAGGTTAAACCTCAGGAAAATGCAAGATGCTAGGCTTCCCAGTGGCTCCTCTTTGGTCGAAAGGAGGATAGGAAGGGGTCTATTGATGTTTGGCCCTTTGGAGCAAGTCTACACTCTACTGAAACAGCCTGAAAGTATGTGTGTGAGTGTGTATGTGTGTATGTGTTCTGTTTAGAGCCAGCTCTTGAGTTTTCATGAGCTGAATGTAGTTGTAGGAACAGGAATGTAGATGGCCCCCCAAAAAACAATTACTTGACGAGTCACTTACTCTGAACATTGAATGCATTCAGTTTTCCAACTCATTACTTCCAACTGAAATTGTGACCATGCCAAGCTGGGGCTTCAAGTTTACCACTGTCGCTGCCCTTCAAAGACAGTCCCTGTGGAGAAAGCCAAGGTGGAAAAGAGCAGCAGCGGGCACCTGGCCAGAACATTCTGTGGTTCTTACCCAGGGCTGCCACAGATGGCGCTCTAACCTCATTGTAGAGGGCTGAGCCCAGGCTGTTTCCCCAGTGACGGTCAAGGCAGCCTGGTCCTAGTGAGCCACATCTGGGTGTCCCCTGGTCAGTGAGGGCTGTATGGTTTTCCTATATTTGGGAACCAAATG
Organism: Diceros bicornis minor; assembly: GCF_020826845.1. Taxonomy (NCBI): domain Eukaryota; kingdom Metazoa; phylum Chordata; class Mammalia; order Perissodactyla; family Rhinocerotidae; genus Diceros; species Diceros bicornis. The sequence continues at coordinate 74,591,170 of NC_080745.1, forward strand.
AAAATTGCCCATCCTTTTAGAATATCTGGAATGATTCAGTTGATCTGCTTAGTAACCAAACAACCTTCAGAGTGTATATGTATATGTAATACGTGTGTGTGCATGTGCATCTTTGTATGCAGCCGCTTGGGTTTGAGATTTTTGTGTTTAGTTGTTTGGTTTTTTTTTTTTTAAAGTGGTTATTTGGGTTTTTTAAAGACATATGTAAAGCCAAACTGCTAGCTGCAGTTCTGTGGCAGAGTGTGTGTGTGTGTGTGTGTGTGTGTGTGTGTGTGTTTGTGGGGGGGACTAGGAAGCCTTACTCTGAACCTTAGGCAAATCAGGGTCCTTTTCTGGTTTCAGTTTCTTTATCTGAAACACCAGCAGGTCAGAGCTCTCAGGTCCCTTCCAACCGTAAAATGCTTTCCTAGTTCTTCAGTTTTTGGAATCTCTGAGCCTGCCCTCCCCCCTCTACCGTGCCCAGGATTGGAACAAATGGAGATGGAAAATAAACAAGAAAAAATGGAGGCCAAGAAGTCGCCTTTGTTCTATAGAGGCCAAGCAGAGGAGTGGCTTCAGTCTTGTGGCCAAGAGGCTGGCTAGCTGAACCCCAGGGTTAGGCCGCCTTGCCCCCAGGCTGGACCAGGACAGCTTCATTCACAACCCTCACCCCAAACACCCTCAGGAGGAGAGTCGCCTGCTTCCTGAGTGTAGCTTACTTCCAAGAGGAAGAGAGATGGGACTGAGCCAAACGGGTCCAATTCTTCATCCCAGTTCCCAGGAGCAGAATGAGTAAATGCGCAGAGTGGCCAGGACTGTGCTTAGGAAAAATCCCTCCTCCTAGAAGCTAGGAGGGAGGAAAACCTTTCTCCTGTGCCACTCTCTGTGCGGTCTGTACAGTTGTGGTGAAGAGTGTAGGGCCGGATGGGGTTATGTGCACAGTGGGTCTGTGTGAGAGACCGGGTATAGCTGGCTATAGGGGCGGGAGGGGTAGGAGGTAGGGCAGATTCTAAAAGCTGCTCGTTTGCTCCCTCACAGATACGGCCCAGAAAGGCCGCGGTCTCGCAGTCCGGTGAGCCGGTCGCTGTCCCCGAGGTCCCACACTCCGAGCTTCACCTCCTGCAGCTCTTCGCACAGCCCTCCGGGCCCCTCCCGGGCCGACTGGGGCAGCGGCCGGGACTCGTGGGAGCACTCTCCCTACGCCAGGAGGGAGGAGGAGCGAGACCCGGGCCCCTGGAGGGAGAACGGGGAGGACAAGAGGGACAGGACGGACACGTGGGCACACGATCGCAAACACTACCCCCGGCCACTAGACAAAGCCGAGGTAGACGAGCGACTGGAAGGAGGGAGGGGCCACCGAGAAAAGCACCCGAGGTCTGGGTCCCCCAGCCCGCTCCACTCGGCGCTGGGCTACAAAAGCCGAGAAGACGGCTACCACCGGAAGGAGCCCAAAGGCAAGGCGGAGAAGTATCTAAAACAGCAGCAGGACGCCCCCGGCAGGTCCAGGAGAAAAGACGAGGCCAGGCTGCGGGAAAGCAGACACCCCCACCCCGACGACGCGGGCAAGGAGGACGGGCTGGAGCTGAAGGTTAGGGCGCCCGAGAGCGCCAAGTGTAAGCAGAGTGAGAAAAACAGAACCAAGAGACCCGAGAGAGACCAAGAAGGAGCTGATGACAGAAGAGAAAACAGAACGGCAGAGAGTGAGGTAATGATGCCATTTCTTCCCCAGGTAAGGAGAGGCAGGTCCCAAAGGAGAATGATATTAATATAATGACGATGAACATTTCTGAAAGGAGTGAAACACTTTTTGGATGTTTACTCTGTGCCAGGCACAGTGGTAAACACTTTATCTCAATCAAGTCATGTAGTCATATAATCCTCACAGCAACTCTGTGAGGTAATAATAGTAATAATAACATTATTACCGTGGGTGAGGAAACTGAGGCACAGAGAGCTTAAGTTAGTTGCCCAAAGACACACAGTCAGGAAGCGGCAGAGCTGGAATTATACCTGGTGATCTGGCTCCAAATCCCACAGCACCCTGCTGCCCATGCCAGAAGTTAGGGAGGGACATGATGGAAAGGCCCTCTGGTCCTGTTTGTCCAGGGTGGAGTGGCCCTGAGGTGTTGGCACCCACACACTCTGCCAAGGGAGATTAGATCTTTGGTCCACTCCATCCTCTCTTCTGCCAAAAGCATCCACCAATCCTGGGGCTTCCATGACAGGCGGTAAAGGAGAAGCAGCCACCACCCACTAGATTATACTGGGTGCCCGGGGTGTGGTGTGTTTCTCTAGACACTGTCCATAGCGTTTCACTTCCGCTGTAATAAAAATGCTCGGCAGTTGGCTAGCACCTTTCATCTGAGCGTCTGAAAAGGCCTATAACCTGCTGCATGACTTCAGTTCACACAGTGGGTCACCAGGAGGACTCTGGGTACCGGGTCTATATTCTAACTTGGCCTCCACTTCCTTCTTGCCAGAACCATCTACATGTAAGTGGGAGTGAGATGGGGGGCGGGAGGACCTGCATAAAGAACCCAATGTTAAAAATCCTACATGTATATCTTCTAGTCTGACCCAGAAGTTGGTGACAATGACTAAGTCCAAATAAGGAGCCCAATTCTCAACACCATGAAGACTAAGTGCCACACTTTTGGGCACTACTTCTGCATTCAGTCCTTCATGCATTGGTGGAGGGCCAATGCACAGGTCCCCAGGTGAACAGGACATAGTCCATGTTATGGCTGAGACCAAGGTCTAGCGGTGGAAGCAGACCTACAAACGTGATGTACACACAGTGGGGCCCGTGCTGGGGTCGAGCAGTGGATGAGCTGCTCTGTGGGCAGTGAACTCTGCACTGGGAGAGGAGGAAGGCTTCCCAGAGGAGGTGACGTTTGAGCCGGGCATTGAAAGTGGGGAAGAAAGCACTTTGGGAAGCAGCAAGGGCAAAAGTGAGAAAGACTGTTTTAAAGAACCTGGAGATGCTTCACGTGGCTGCATCTTTAGGGCATATCAAAAGATAATGTTTTTGGAAAGTAAAGTCATGGTCTTGTGCAAACATAAAATGAATACATGTCAAAGATGTTATTTAACTCATTAATGAATGAGAGAACCAGTAAGATGTAAAAGCCAGTTCAAAGGGGCCTCCAAAGAGCAGGTGACACACAGAGGCAATCAGGAATGCTGAAATGGGTTTGCTAATAGATGTGAAACTGGCCTCTTCCACAGGGAAGGGGGAATCAGTTGCATCTCCACCAGATGAAATTCCTTTGCATCTCTATGAACAAGAATCATTTGCACTACTATTAGTTTTCTGCAATTTACAGAGTTGTACAATAGCTCGGTTCAAGTTACAGTACAGACTCTTATAGAATCAGATACCCCGGAAGGGTGCTGGACAACTGCCCAGCATTCCATCGAAAGGACACCCAGGAATCTTTTTTGCCCTTCTCAAAGTCTGCCACAATTTTCCCTGGCTGGCCTAGCAGGGGGAAGCTCAGGAGAAGAGATTAAGGAAGTGGGTAGGGTGGGCTCATGAAGGAGCTCGTGTGCTTGAACTAGACTTGAAATGGATCCCGAGGCCCTGTGAACCAGTGGGTGTTTTTAAGAAGAATATATATGCTTGGAGGTTTCCAAGGGGCTGGTGAGGGTCAGTGACTCAGAGGGGCTGAGAGCAAGAGTGGGCAGGGGCTCAAGCCTGGACCTCACACACACACTGCCGGTCTGGGACCCTCTGTCTCCATGGCAAAGGGGTGGAGCTGTCCCTTCGCACTCCGACCCGCCTTCAAGACTCTTCTTTGGTAACTCACTTCTCCCACTGTGGTACGCACCCTGCCTGCATTGGTTTGCACAATACTTCCCATTTAAGGTGACGCACACTATGGGTCATCCCAAGAGCCCCAATGCAAAAAAGGATTCCCAGAAAGCCCCATGGGTTTCCCACAATGCTGTCCCTCTAGTTGGTTCTGCCTCTAATAGCCCTAGAGTGGGGTCGGTAGGGACTTACTGGGGGCACCAACAGATTGTCTGTGGGTTTGGAGCCAGGCAGCCCAACATTTGGTGGAATATCAGCAGAACAAAGAGTTTCCCTCAGTGATCTCAAATTCTATATCACGATCTTGAGAAGAACACAGATCCACACACGGCTGCCTTGGGAGTCAGATAACAGGCAGTGACGGAACTCAGGGTTGCAGGCGGCAGGCTTTCTTCTAATTTACCATGCACCTCTCACCGCAGGGCCTCTACACGCTCTCCCCTGCCTAGGAGCCCCTCCCGCCGAAGTCCACGTGGCTCCCTCCTCACCTCCTTTGTCGTCGTCGTCATTACTCATCGTCACATTCTCCACAAATTTACTCCTGGCCACTACATAAAGTCACAACATCCCAACCCACTTCTCTTCCTTCCTGCTTCCTTTTCTCTGTAGCACCTATCTCCTTCTAACCTCTCCCCTGACATCTTGATTTATTTTATTTAGTGTCTATCCTCCCCCTTCTGTACTCCCCAAATGTAACCTCCACAAGGGCAGAAATTTTTGTCTGCTGTGCTAGATTAGGGCTTGGCACAGAGTGGGCGTTCAGTAAGTATCTGTTGAAGGAATGAATGACTGAACCCAGACTCTGGAGGCAAAGTCCTGGCTTCTGAGTACCAGGTCACACCCTGTTTTTCTCTGCCTCAGTGTTCTTGTTTGTAAAATGGGTGTGATCACAAGACTGTTGTAGGACTTCAACAAGCTTGTGCTCGTTAGAAACACTCTGAGATCTCTGGAGGAAGTGCCTGTGCTGGAGAAGCCAGCGTGTGTGCTGCTCAGTGTTTGTGGGTGGCAAAGTCTGTACATGAGATCCAACCCTGATCACAAGACCACAGGAAGAAGGAAAGAAATCGTCACTGAATAGGGAGAACATCGGAAAGAAGCACTCGTCCACCTTACTGGAAGGGGGATTAATGCCTAGAGAAGGGAAGCCAGGCAGGTGACACAGACCAGATAGTATGAGTGAAGCCAAGGTGGAGAGATGGGACATGGCAGACTGAGGAGGAGGTGCGTATATGTTGGGGGCGGCCAGCCACTGCTCAGCGCCATTGTATGGCTGGCTTTCCGGAATGCATGCCCTGTGCAATTAGATCTCCCATTTCTTAGAGCAAAGCCAAAGTCCAGATATCTGGTTGAAATTTATCATGTTTTAGAAACTGTATAGACCAAAACATGTCTGTGGGCCAAATGGAGCCCAGGGATCCCCAGAATGCAGTCCCCAGTATAAACAGTCCATAGGAGGATGAAATGGAAAAACCCCTTGTGCTCAGTTCAGAGCCCAGACACAGACTCAAGCATGGCGGGAGGCAGGTGCGAACTTGTTATTCACTCCACCCGCTCCTACCAGTCTCCATTCTTTTATTGACCAGCATCCATAGAGCACCTAGCACTGGGGCTGCAGTTGTGAGTGAAAGTTGAAATGAGAGATTTCAGCTATTGAGATTTGACAGAATGGTGGGTATTTACTGAGTGAAAAGAAAGGCAAGCAGAGGGAACAGTATGTGCAAAGGCCCTGTGGCTAGAGACCAATGTTGCTGGAACAGAGAGAGCCAGGGTTAGAATGGTGGGAGGCGAGGCTGATTTGTCAACAGGGGCCACATCATGCAGGGCCTTGTAGGCAGGTTAAAGAGTTTTGTCTTTATCCTAAGTGCAAGAGGAAGCAAATGTTTAAGCAAGAAGATGCAGCAAGGATATGACAGTTTTTGCATTTTGGAGTGCTCATTCTTTTTTTTGTGAGAAAGATTAGCCCTGAGCTAACATCCGTTGCCAATCCTCCTCTTTTTGCTGAGGGAGATTGGCCTTGGGCTAATATCCATGCCCATTTTCCTCTACTGTATATGGGACACCGCCACAGCATGGCCTGACAAGCAGTGCGTCGGTCCATGCCAGGAATCCGAACCTGCGAACCCCCGGCTACCGAAACGGGGCGCGGGAACTTAACCGCTACACCACCGGGCCGGCCCCTAGAGCGATCATTCTTGATTGCCTTAGGAAGAATAGACTTGGGACGAGGCTACAGAGCAGAAGTGGGAGACCAGTTAGGATGTGGTTTAGCAGTAGCCCTGGCCCTGTGGTGGCAGAGCCCTGCTTGCAACAGTTGGGACCTCTAATGTCTTGGTCCATGAGCTGGTGTGGGCAGCCAGGTGCACTAGTTGCACTTATCTGTTCCCCTTAAGCTGCCGCTCTGTCCTGGAAGTGTTCCCAGGGCAAGGGGTGCACTGAAAGGTGCTGCTCTGTTTCCTTTGCCTGCAGGGAGGAAGAGCAGGGGTCCGTCTGGTGGGGGCTCCGGCCGGGCCAGGCTGTCCCTGCCTCTCCCAGCTTGAACTGGACGAGGTCCCTTTACTGTGTTGACCTAGGAGTGTGGCTGGAGGAACTGCTTGGGAAGGGTAAGGATTATTTATTTTGACAAGGGAGGGCCATGGATAATTTATTCAGGGAGATAAAAATAAAGAAAAGTGGTCCCCCGTTAGCACAAGCTATGGGTTCTGATGGCTAAAAAAGCATTTGGAGCTGCTTTGCACTTAGGTTAGCTCAGAAGACTAGAGCAAAGCTTTCGGTGGAATCTTCCGCTCCAAACCCTGGAGAGAGCAAGGACTTGAGGATTTGAGCTGTCTTTCCCTGTCTGGTAATAACTGGTTAAACCAGCCAGCCCTGCGCTGCTGGTCCAGCTGGCTCTGTCAGCTCAGGAGGGGTGTGTCTGTTGTAAGAAATCAGAACTGGAGTTGTTTACTTTACACCAACCTCAGCCAAAAATGTTGAGAAAATGCAGCTTGCCCCTGAGGGAGCCCAGGAATAGTCATTGGTTTGGTGGCCAAAGTTTAAGTCACGGGAGAATATCCTCCAAAAACTTCGAAAACAGGGGTTGGCAAACTTTTTCTACAAAGTGCCAGATAGTAAATATTTTAGGCTACCTGGGCCAAGAGGCAAAATTGAGGATATTGTGAAGGTACTTATGTAAGCATTTAAAATGCGATTATTTAAAAATGTGAAAAGCATTGTTAGTTCACAGACTGTGCAACAAGACGCCCTGGGTCAGATTTGGCTAGAAGACTACAGTTTGCTGACCTCTGTTTTAAAGGCTGTTCAGAGGCCCTAATTCTCACACCAGACACCTGCTTTCTATTGTTCAATTTCCCAGACATGAGCACTGTGATGAGGGACTTGATTTGAGGGAGGGAATAGGAGCATGAAGAAGGGAAGGGATTGCTGGTTTGGGCCATAGCTCCACAGCAGAGAAGGGCAAAAGAGAAGTGAGGGGGGCCCTGATTGAATGACAACCCTCTTCCTACCCATAAGGGGCCTGGATGTGATTCTTTATGGCCACGAGAGATCTGTTGGTGAGATGTCACCATGACGGTTGTTGACTCTGTCAGTTCACCCTTGGGTCTTTTACTTATCCCCACTGTCTATAAGTTTCGCAGCTGCAAACAGTACCCAGTTGCCAGGGATTTCTGCCCCTCTAAAGACATCAGGCTAGCCGTTAAGACATTTCTGTGCCTCCATTTGTCTGTGTGATCTTGAGCAACTTACTTAACCTCTCTGAGCCTCAGTTTCCTCATGTGTAAAATGAAGGTGACAATAGCACCTGCTTCCGAGGGGTTTTGTGAGGATAAAGGAAATGTTGTGTGAGCAACACAGCCGACAACTCTTAGCTGAGCTCTTTATCATTCTTTTTCTCTTGGTGCTCCCTCTTCCCCACTGCTCACGTTGATTGGGTTTGTTCTGTTCTTCCTTTCGTAAGGCTGGAAAAGAGGAACAGGAGGGCATGGAAGAAAGCCCCCCATCAGCGGGCAGGCAGGAGAAAGACACAGAGTCCTCTGACCCAGAAAACACAAGGACAAAGAAGGTAAAGTTTGTCCTAAATGCCGGCAGTGTAGCCACGTCTGCATGACAGCTGTTGGGGACTGAGTCACAGGAGTCCCCGTCCTGCCTGGTGAAGCCCCGCTGCGTGGGATGTGCCCGAGACCCCACCAGTGGTTCCCTGAATGAGGCCATCCTCCCAGCTCTTCTTGGAGGAGTGGCTTGGCCTGGGATCTTTGCACAGTCTTTATTGAGGAGATCTTTACTACATGCCTGGGCTCTGCCACACTCTCCAGCAACTTGGCTGTGCTCATAAGAGAAAACATGCGCCCAAAAAAACTCGGGCTTCAGAGCCAGGCTCCCAAAATAGGCAGGTCCCTTGGGAGGAGGTGGGGGAGGAGCAGGGGCTTTAAGTGGTCAAATTGGGGCCCTGACCTCAGCAGGCCCAGACCCTGGGATTAACAAGACATCTACTATGCTTGTAAAGATTATTTTACTTAATTAAAATGAAAAACCCAGTTACAGTGCTGGGGCTTCCTCAGCAAAAAGAAATGTCCTTGGAACGTGGCCAGCTTGGTGCCTTTCCGGTCAGGAGAAGTGGAGAGATGGGTATCTCTGGCAGGGAAGCCAATCTCCTAAATCAGACTGCTGGTCTGTGGGCTGCTGGGGACACGAGGGGAAAGTTCCAGCAGGGGCCAAGTGTGAGCCATGGCTAAGGAAGCTGCACCCTTGCTGGGAGAGGGTGCATGGGGAATTTTGTGGGGGACTTGCTACGGCTACGTTTAGTGATGCCCCACATGCAAGGAAATAGCTCCAGCAGAATGATTTATTTAGAATTTATAACAATCATTCCTTCATTCAAAAACTATGTATTGAGCACCTCTAATGTACCAGGGGTTGAAATTCTTTGTGCCACTTTAAACAAGATGGATTAAGAATTGAGGGCTTATTCCAAATCCTGTGCTGTTTCGAGCCTCATCCTAGGGCTGAATCCTAGTGATGTGGGACTTGAGTGGTTTACAGCTCCTAATTACCCAGTAAATGTTGCCAGGTGGAAGTAAGAATGTGCAGGATCTTTCTGGTTTGAGGGGTCCTGTGGTCAAGGTTTGTGCCCGCTGGTTGGATACAAAGACCCGCTCCTCAGCCACCCTCTGACCTTCATTCTGCATTTTGGTTCAGGAGCAAGATTGGGAGAGTGGAAGTGAGGCCGACGGGGAGAGCTGGTACCCCACGAACATGGAGGAGCTGGTTACAGTGGACGAGGTGGGGGAGGAAGAAGATTTTATCATGGAACCGGACATCCCAGAGCTGGAAGAAATTGAACCCATTGACCAGAAGGACAAAATCTGCTCAGAAATGTGTCCCTGCCTGACGACCGCCTTACACCTGGACTTAGCCAAGGATTTCTCCCAGGAGGAAGTTAAGACCATGGGTAATGGGGCTACAGAAATCAGCCTCAAGTCACCCAAAGAACTTCCTTCTGCCTCCATGAGCTGTCCCAGTGACATGGACGTGGAAATGCCTGGCCTAAATCTGGATGCTGAGCGGAAGCCAGCTGAATGCGAGACAGGCTTCTCGCTGGAGGGTTCAGGTTGCTACGAGAAGCAGGCAAAGGGAGCAGAGAGCTCAGATGTTCATCTGGCCCCCACACTCCAGCAAATGTCTTCCCCCAAGCCAGCAGAGGAGAGGGCCCGGCAGCCTAGCCCACTTCTCGATGACTGCAAGGCCAGAGGGACCCCCGAAGATGGGGCTCGTGAAGGCAGCCCCCTGGAGGAGAAAGCCAGCCCCCCCACCGAAACCGACCTCCAAAGCCAGGCTTGCCAAGGAGTGTCGACCCAGGGTAACTACCTCCCTTTTCTCCTGTGCGGTTGGGTTGATCAGACCACTGCTCACTTAGAGAAGCGTGTGGACATGTTGAGGCTGGAACGAACATAAGTCAGGTTTCAACCAGCATTAAAACTGGTGCAGAAGCAAGCTTCTAGAAGCCTGGTTATACTGTTAGAGTTTTTAGGCAAATGGTGTAAAGAAAATCAGATAGGAAACCACACGTTTTCTGAGAAGCAAACTCAGATAAGACAGACTTCTCTGAATTTGCAGGAGCCCAAATGGACTCTGACAACTAAAATTAGCAAAAGTTTTGAGTTATTAGCCAAAGGAGCTTTGGTTCCTTGGTTCCTGGGGATCACTAAGCAGCCTCTTGTGCCTGCATAACAGAGGACCACCCAGGCTGTTATTTCTGTGAGGCCTGAGCAAGGGGGCCGGAGTGTGGGAGGCTGAGAAAGGAGTGGGCAGAGGGAAGAATGAGGGACTCACTAAGGGGTACGGCCTGTTCCCCTTCTTACTCCCTCAGACCCATTTTTCTCCAGGGTCTGACAGTGCAACAGACTTGTCCTGGGCACTCCTCCGCCTCCATTGGAGGTGATGTAGTGTCTGTGCCTGGCACTATGACATCATGAAAGACAGAGTCTAAAATAGGCTAAGCCCTGCCTTCTCTGCCAAGTGGGAAATAAGATCCATCAAGGACTATGGGGGGAGGGAGGGTGAGTAGCCCTCAATGTTCTCCCAGTGAAAATTACTAGAGATTCATTTCACACAAAACTGCAGCATTCCAGAGATTGAAGTAAGAGGGACAAGAGTCGGAGGCAAAAACTATAGAGGAAAGGCTTAAAAATTAACGTTTCAGCCCAGTGCTCTGGGACTGGCATGAGCTGGCAGGTGAGCTGGAGGCTTGGGCTGTCCTCTGTGTCAAGCTGACCTGAGCTCTTTTCACCTGCGTGGATGTGCGTGTCCATGGAAACTGCCACGAGCTGCCTTTTTATTGCTAGAGAAACGCTGAGGCCTGGGCTGTGTCTAGAGAAGGCAAGAATAAAGGAGGAGTGAAATGTTCACCATGCTCTGGTTGAACCCCTTTTATTTTGTGGGATAAGTCTCAACATGCACTAGTGTTAATGGCTTATTAGCCTACCCAGTGTTTGGAGTTCATATTTAACAACACTGCTCGACGAGCTTGGGGTGAGAGTGGCATTGTCTTTTCTGCCAGCCTCAGTGCTGCTGTGAACATCAGCACAATTTTTGCCCTTCGATACTTCTGCTGCCTGCAGACATGGAGTGATACTGAGTTGGGGAGCATAAGGGTGGATCATCTCCAGCAAAGGCCTCAGCAGCCCATCCCCCTCCACCCCGGGACCAATGCAAAGATTTGCCAGGTTTTCTTGTGTGTGGCATTCTTTTGGCATCAAAAGCTCTTGATTATAGCACTTTGGTTCTAATTAGCAGTCCTCGCCCTGGTCTCATGTTATTAAGCAGTCCAAGGGACCATTCCCGATCCCACAGCACAGGGAACAGAATTGCAGGGATTCTTTGGGCGTGTTGGGTTTCATTAGTCTTTGCCTTGGCTCATGTTTTCTAGAAAGCTCCAGATATATGGAAATGAAATCTCTGGACGTGAGGTCACCGGAGTACCCTGAAGTGGAACTGAAGCAGCCCCTTTCTCTGCCTTCCTGGGAACCAGAGGATGTGTTCAGTGAACTGAGCATTCCTCTAGGTAGGTGAAATACACGGTCCTTCCAGAGAAGTCACCTCCTCCAGGAAGTGATTGTTCTGCAGTAACGTCTAAGAGCTTGAGAGGGCTTGTTGTTGTTTTGTTGTTGTTTTTAATGTCTGAGGCAGTAACCTAGATTTGCAAGCTGCTGCTTTACAGTTTCTTGCAATTTCAGTCTCCCGTAGTAGACCAGATGCCTCACGGGGCCAGGCCTTGTGCAGCACTGCCCTGGGAGCCAGAGCTAAGCGAGATGTGTCTTCCCATCAGGGACTGAGTTATTCCTGACCACACAGCCCTTCTTCAGGCAGGGAAGAAGCAGAGGCCTAGTGACCGCCACCAAGTCAATGGAAGAAGAGAGAAATGACCCTCTTCTTCTACTGTCTTTCCTGCCCTCCGTGCCCCAGCTCCTCCTCAAACAACACAACGTTTTTTTCTCTTTGAGGGACCAGCTTCTCTGAGGCAATGATGCTGAATAGGCTGCATCTGGGGCAGACCCTATATAGTTGATAGAGGGAGCACTAAACAGACAGAGACCTGGGTCCCTGTCTTCCTGTTCCACTTACTAGGTGACTGCATGTCCTCAGACACGTCATACCCAGAATGTTTTTTGTTTTTTCTAGTCACTACAAGTCCTTTATGAATAAGTCAACTGAAAGAGAGAGAGAGAGAGAGAGAGAGAGAGAGAAAGATGTAAAAATACTTTTCTTGGAGGCCTTGGGAGTGGGAGGTACTGTCAGAACTCATCTGGCAGGGAAGGCAGCCCAGCCAGAGGCAGCATGGGGATCAGGGCCCTGTCCAGAGGAGCAGCTGGCTGGGGGCGTTGAGAGGGGGATGGCTGGGGCCTCAGGCAGGGAATGTGCAAACGCGGAGGCCTCACGGGGAGGCATGGGTTGGGGGTACCTGAGCCTTAGTTTCTTCACCTGTAATATAGAATTGTTCCAGATCAGTGATTTTTCAATGGGGTGGGGCGGGGCAGCGAGAGAGCTTAATAATAGAATCACCTAGGACACATTTTCAAAAAGGAGAATTAACTAGAGTCTCAGGGAAGGGAGTGAAGGTACTTTAAGAAATTTCCCTGGGAACTTCTGACAGCATCGCTAACCCAGTGACTCCCACTCCAGCCCACATCATCTCTGGGTCTTTACATTGACTCTGAAAGGTTGGAAAACAATGAGACAAAGGAGTAGTAGCAGCTGCTCAGAGAGAGCTTGGAAGGCGTCTCTTGGGAAGATGTGACAAGGAAGCTCGGAGAAGCATGGGTTATGTGATGACCAGTGACCCAATGTCTGCTCATTCAAAGAGGGGCTAGTCAGTATGGAGGCTCATCCTTTCCATCAAGTTTCTCTTTCTTTTCATCTCCTTTAAAAAATTTCTTACTGTTTCTGTCCCCCAAGTGTACCATTTTCAGAGAGTCAGATTTGAAGAGCAAACTTCGTTTTTTTTAAGGGATAAATTTGCTGCATAGCATCCAGCATGCCCCAAGACAAAAACTAAAAAAGGAACTACTGACCTTAAAATGAACTAAGATGACTGCATCATGGCCCTGGGTGTTTTAACCCTGGAAAACAGTTGCAAAGGTTGCCTTTCAGGAAAAAGGTGCCAGACGGTTTATTCGTGCATTCTTCATGCATTCATTCAGTCAGCAACACTTGCTGGATGGTGTGGCACTGTGCAAGGCACTCTGGGGGAATCGAGAAATGTAACACAAGTCTCTTGTCATCCAAGAGCTTAGAATCTGTATGACACACACAAGCAAAAATTAAGAATAAATTCTGCTACCTTATAATTTGTCTTTTTGTTATTGTTTTTCGTTGCAAAATGTGTGAGACTATTATAACAAATTTAAAAAATAAGAACCATATAAAGTAAATATTCAATGTATCGCTTCCCTTCCATCTCTCCCGAACTCCAGAGGTAGCACTTTCATACCCACGGATAGTTTTTCTCCCACAAAAGCAGGATCACGCTATACACATACTGTTCTGCAATTTGCTTTTTTAACTTAACGGTGGATCTTAGAGATCTCTTCATGTCAGTACATAGAGAATGCGTTCTTCTTAACCACTGCAAATATTCCATCTTAAAAGATGTACCATAAATTACTGATCCGTTCCTCTACTGGTGAACTTTTAGGATATTTTCAAATTTTTTTCCATTACCAAAATGCTGTAATAGTTAAGCTTTTATTTTTATCATCTGCCATGGCACTATTATCTCTTTTAACTTTCTCAAAACGCCAATGAGGTAGGTAATAATTTTACCCCTATTTTCCAGATAAGAAATCTGAGATTCAGGATTATAAAAGCTAATGATCAGCAAAGGCCGGAGTCAGGATTCAAACCCCAGGAGCGTGACTCATAGAGCCAGGCTGCCTCTGTGCTCTGCTGCCTTCCCAACACGCTATCACCTTTGTGCGTGCGCCAGTGCTTCTGTGGTACAATGTCCTAGCGGGGGTGGTGTCAGATATATTTGCATTTCAGATTTTCATAATTGCTACTTAATTGCACTCCAAAAAGATTACACCAGTCTTCACTGCTACTTGAGGGAAAGTTCTCATTCTCCATGTCCTTGCCAACATTGGATGTTATCAGTTTTTAATCTTTACCAATCTGTTGGAAGGAAAATGGTATCTCATTCTGTTTTTTTAAAAACAGCTCTATTGAGGTAAAATTGATGTTAATGAGGTGCACGTATTTAAAATGTACAATCTGATCAATTTTGACATATGTATATGCCTGTGAGACCATCACCACAATCAAGATAGTGAACATATTCATCACCTCCCAAATTTCCTAATACTCCTTTGTAATCTCTCTCTCCCCACACCTCAATCTGCTGGTAGCCACTGCTCTCCTTTCTGTCGCTAAATATTAGTTTGCATTCTAGAATTGTATATAAAGGGAATCATACAGTATGTACTGTTTCTGCCCGGCTTATTTCACTCAGCATGATTATTATGAGATTCATCCAAATTGTTGGGTGCATTGAGAGTTGTTTTCTTGTTATTGTTGAGGAGTATTGCATTGTGCGTATGGATGGACCACCTTTTGTTTATTCATTCCTCTGTTGATGGGCATTTGGGTTGTTTCTGGTTTTGGGCTAATACACATTGTACTTTTGTACTTGATTATAGTCCTTGATTAGCTTTGAGACCCATTATCTCCTTGATTTTGGGGTGGGGGGCTTGGTTCTATTTTTCACATTTGACAGGCGAGGAAACTGAAGCCCAGAGACTTACCCGAGGTCACATAGCTAGGTCAGGTCAGAACTGAGGATTTCTAACCCAAGACTGCTCTGTTCAGGCGGCACAGTGTAGGAAAGGCAGGTTCTGTGCAGTGGTTAAGAGCACGGACTGTGGAATTTGACTCCCTGGGTTCAACTCCCAGCTGGCTGGGGGACACAGAACAGCTTATTGAACCTCTCTGCTTGGCTTTCTTCACCTGTAAATCAGGGAGAGTAATAGAAGCCAAACATGTAGGGTTATTTTGAGGATCAAATGAACAAATGCTTGTAAGGTCTTAGTGTCTTCCAGCAGGAGGTATTTAATAAGCGTTGTCTGTTGTTATTATTCATTCATGAAATAGTTACTGAGACCTACTATGTTGCCTCTCACTGGGGCTGCATAACCCTTCACCCTCCAGGAGCAGTCACTCCTGCAGAGACTTCTAGGGAGGTGGGGAACAACTTGCAGGTTTTGTCCCTCTGGAGAGCGGGGCGGAGAATGAGGAGTGCCAAGGACAAGGCACGCCATGGGGAGCAGAGAGAAGTGAAGTCTGGTTGCTCAGGGCCGAGTGGGCATGGTGGGGGCGGGCACTGACCGTGTTTTTTAGGCCAGCTTTGGGTGACCCCAGCCAGCATGAGCCTGCCAAGGCCTGTTCTTACCAGAACAAAAGGGCATTGCCTGCAAAACACACGCTCCCCCTCCACCCATCCCGGGCTTTGCTGGGATGACGGAGTTATAATTACCCGCGCCAGGAGCTATTATTAGAAGGCAAATGCAGCTTTAATTATCATACTTAATAGAGGCTGAAAAATGGGAGGACCAAGAGGTTCCAGAACTCCTCCGGAGGGCTGTGGCCGTTTTTCTTGCTGCTGCCGCTTCACTAGGCCCTCACATTCCAGAAACGTCCTGAGGCGGTGTTGGCATTGTAGTGCCTGTGGCAACTCCCAATTACTCAGGAGAGAGGAACCAGGAGTTTGGGGATCTTCCCCGCCCAGGCTTCTCCTTCCCCAGCACTGTCTTGATCACCTGGTACTGCCTGACCAGCTGCCGGGGTCTGGCGGGGGCGGGGGAGAGAGTTGCTGCCAAACTGTGGGGTCTGGGTTCTCCAGATGGCTTTGGGGAAAGGTTGGAGGGCAAGAAGGCCAACCCATAGGCAGTTGGCCTCTGTGAAGAAATGTTTAACGCGTGGCTGGAAACTAATATTTTTTGAGCATCAGGCAAAATGATAGGTGCTTCCCCATAACACCATTTACGGTATTATTATTCCTATTTCACAGATGAGGAAACTCATCTCAGAGAAGTTAAATAATGTACTCGAGGTCATACAATGTAAGTAAAAGAGCTAGGTTTGACTCTAAATTCCATTTTCTCTCCACTATTCTATGAGCGTCTAAGCTTTTTCTCTTTTTTTTTTTTCTGGCAATGGAAGCCTTTGTTCAAGTGAAATCTCACCCAGAACCCCCAAGATGGTAGCTGTGCCCCTTGGGTTGAAAGGGGCCACAGCTGCCAGCTCAGGCGCTGCTTCACACTCTGCGGTGGCTTCTGAGGCAGCTGTATCCCTTCTGGGGGTCCTAGGATAGGGGCTGGAAGGCCTCTTGGGAAACCTGGAGGATCCTGGGGACCTCAGCTGGGGTCTAAAGTGACAACCCTAGGGCTTCTTTCCTGGTACCACCCAAGTGGCAGATCCTACAGGGTCTGCGGTGGGACAGAGGGGGTAGCTCTGATCACAGGCCTGCATCTGCTCCATGTGGCCTCCGGGTGGTGCTTCTCCTTCTCTAGTTGCTGTGTCTTGTCTCGTGTGGGCCTCTGCTCCCCGCAGAGCAGCAGCAAGGGGGAGAACTGTTTTGTAGGAAGAGAGGACGTAGGCTGGCCGTGCTTAAAACTCCTTTGCCAGCCACAGCCAGGGGCCAGGGCCTGTTTGTGAAGTGGAGGAGTGAACTGGCCACCCACAGGCAAAGCCAGGGCCACTTTTCCATTCTTTGGGGTGAGGGGAGGAGGAGGGTGAGGGGGTGGGGAAGGGCACTCAGCTTCCCTCTAGGCAGCTGGGCCTGAGTGAGGCTCCCTCACTTCTGGGGTCTTCTGTGGACTGCTGAGGGCACAGCAATGTGCTACGTGGCAGTTTGAGAAAACCAGCTGAGGAGGCCGCCCAGGCCCCAAACCGCAGTGGAGCAATCAGTCAAGGCAGGCTGTGGGCAGGGCTCCAGGCTCCCTCTTCCCTCAGGCCTGCCCCTCCGCACTGATGAGTGGCTGTCTTGAAGTGAAACAAAAAATTGTAATTATAAGTCTAGGCTGCTTCTCTATGACAGGGTCTCCTGTGCACTTAGCTCTGTCTCACGGAAAGTGGGAAGAGAATGAGAAAGAAGCCCCGGACTTGTGGTCACACACAGGTTTGGAGGCCAGCTCAGGCCTGTCCTTGGTGGTGCCCTGGCCTATCTCTCTCTCTCTGCAAGCTGCTGTTCCCCTCTGTGCCTGCTCCTAGCCCCTCTCTCCTTTCCACCCAGTGTGGCCAACAGTCTGACCACCCCCACCCCCAGCAGAGCAGTGGGAGCTAACCAGATGGGCAGCGGCAAAGCCCAGCTGAAGTGTGTCATCGTGCACGCAGGGAGCAGCCCCTGTCTGAAAGTGGGATCTGGGTGAGCCGAGCTGTCAGCCCCTCTTCTTTAGTTACATAGGGGGTCCTGCTTTGCACAGCCCTCACACCCTGCTCTTTTGCTGGTGCTTCACAATCAGATGCCTCAGGAAACTAAGGCCCAGGAGGGGTTCACCTGACTCTCCCCAGGTTACATAGGTTCTTAGTGTCTGGCCTGTGCCCTCTCAGACCTGGGCTCTTTCCACTCTGCTGACCATGTCTTTAAGAGGAGAACCATGACCCCCAAAACTCTTGGTGGAGGCTGGAGCAGCTGCCATCCCTTCAAAGATGAATCCTCTGGGCTGTGACACTGTCACTTCTCTGGCTGTCGGGCCACTCTTTCCTTTCCTCAGAATCAAAAGGCTTCCCAGAATCCTGGGATTTATATTTAATAAGTCACAAATAAAATGCTATTAATTGATGGTTCAGATGTAAAGCCTGGAGAAAATGGGGAAACGTTTCAGATATACTATTACATGAGAAAAGGGAGGAGACAGAATTGCACTTAGGGTATGGTTAAAACTGCTCCCCCCCAACACACATACACACAAAGCCTCTACATATAGATAGTGTGGAAGATAATATTTTGATTGGAGTGACTCTTGGTGTTTTTTCTCACTTTTGTTTATCTTTAAAATTTTCTTTAATGAACATAATTCTAAAATAAACAACAAAAAATGAGAGCATTCTTTAGAGTCCTAGCCACAACAGCTGCAGAGAGAAGTACAGTGTGGAGAAATGAAATCCAACAGGTGAAATGTAAGCAACGTCCTTCTTCCTCTTTTCTCTGGAAAACCTGGAAGCAGGCTGATAATAGGAGAGCCTGGACCTAGTTCCCAAGGGCAGTTGCAGAGCATGTAATTGCCAAGCACTCCATCCCACTTGGGGGAGTACATCCCTTACCTTCACAACCACCTGTGAATGAGGTAGGTGCTATTCTCTTCGGGCCTGTTTTGCAAATGAGACAGGCTTGGAGAAGCTAGGTCACCAGCCAAAGTCAACAGCAAGTCGGATGGAGCTCATTGCTTTCCACCTGATGGCTGGCAGGACCACAGGGGCCACCCTCCACCTTCCTAATCGCCTGCCTGTCCTCCCCCATCCTTCTGCAGGGGTAGAGTTCGTGGTGCCCAGGACTGGGTTTTACTGCAAGCTGTGTGGACTATTCTACACAAGCGAGGAGGTGGCGAAGATGAGCCACTGTCGCAGTGCTGTCCACTACAGGAACTTACAGGTAACCATCGGCCTTCCTTGCCTAGCACCCAGGGGGCTCCCCAGTCTCTGTTTCTGTGAGTTTCTCTCTCCTTCCACCACATGGAGAACTTCTACTTTCCCCTCAGACCTGACTCCACCGGGCTGCTCCACATGGTGGCTGCCTCCTATGTGCTCTCAGAGCACATGTCTCCACTTTAGCACTTAGAACGTTCTATTTGGGTTGGTTTTATTGTATCTGCCTCTCCCTCTAGACTGAGTAACTTGGGTTACTGTTCACCTGGCCCGTGGTTGGGGCTGACCCCTTCTCACAAGACCTGGCGGTTCCAGATGCAGATATTTCTGTTTCTGTTACCCTGTGCAGGTATCCCTGTTTGCTAGAATAAAAACCACTATTATGTTCTATTTAAATGTTCATCCATACCGCAACATAGGCATATGTGCACCAGGCACTGTTCTAGGCACTGGGGGTGCAACAACAAAAAACCAAAAAAGCAGACAAAGATCCCTGCCTTCATGGAGCTCCTACATTCTAGTGTAGGAGACAAGCAATAAACAAATAAGTTTTTAGTATATTAAAAGGTGACATAAAATATACTCTAACTACCATATTTCATCCAATCTAAGGAGCCATCAGTTGTAAGACACACGGCTATTTTTTGATACCAACAAGAAAAATAAATTGCAAATTAAATGGTGAGACTCCATCAACTGTAAAATGCATCTCAATTTCAGAGATGTTAATGTGTGAAAAAAACACATATCTTAAAATCAATGAACTATAGTAATATTTCTATAATATACACCTAATTAATATGTATATAGCATATTAGAATGTGGTTTTCATAATTAACTTCTGGTATAGGCTGGGGATTAGTAACTTAATAGAAAGCATGGTATACCAGACACCAGGGGTGAGTATTTCAAGGTACCTCCTGTTTTCACTACCAGGAATCAGACTAGTTTTTTGACGGACAAGGCCTCAACTTGGGAAGACCCTCATGGTGGCAGCGTGCCCTTATTCTGGAGCAGGCATTACTGTCAGTTAAATTGTTAAAGAGTGGCTCATCTGGTGGTTCTTAACCAGGGTGTGAACCAGAATCACCAGGACAACGTTTCAAAAGTATATATACTAGGTCAGATATTCAGTAGAATTTGGGGGGGAGACCTGGGAATACATAATTTGAGAAAGCTCTCCAAATAATGTGAATATGTACCCCGAGTTAAGAAAACTCAGATATGGGCCAACTCCCTTGTTTTATAATTAAGGAAACTGAGGCCCAGAGAAGCTATGTGATATGTCCAAGCTGATAGTAAATCACCAGGCCTGGGATCAGATCGCCTGATTCTTAATCACTTTCCTCTTTTTACTCTACTAAGCTGGTCTTGCAAACTGAGTGAGACCCATAATTTCATGGCCTGGGTCACCGTCTAGAAGGGACTGTCGTTGGCTATGTCCAAACTCAGGTCATTTAAGCTTCTTGATTTCCCTTTGGAGAGCAGCTGTCACAACTGAGGAAGCCATGGGGCCTGGGGCCCACATCCCAGCCACTCCTGGGGGAGGGCAGTGAAGGCCTAACTTGGGCAGACCCAGGGTTCAGACTGGGCTCCAGGGAGCCAGCTGAGGGCAGCCATCTAGCCTGAAGACATCATCTTCCCCCTCCCCAAGGACATGAAACCTATGGAAGGCAGGGCTGGATGGGACCTTGGAGATCATCCAGTCTTGATTTTCCCAAACTTTGGTTTTCATACCATCTGGCATCTTTTAAAAATGCAGCTTCCTGGACCCACCCTATACCTGCTTATTTGTTTTCTCTAGGGCTGAGCCTGAGAATCTGCATTTAAAAAAATCTTTCTAGCAGATTCTGATATCTCAATCCGAGAATCTTTGATCTCATCTGGCATTCTCAGCTGAGTTGTGCAGCCCCCAAGGAAACCACACAGCTTAAGGTCACCCAAGAAGTTAGGAAGAGTACAGACTTGCCAGGGCCTCTAATTCTAAATCCTGTGTTTTTTCCAGGGCAGTGGACTGCACTATGTTCTGGGCCCCTGCAACAGACTTACCTCCCCATAGCAGGCCAGAGCCGTTCGTGTGGTCCCCAGACATGTCAGGTCTAGACATTGGCTAAGCCCCTTACACTCGCCAACCACAGTTCAGGTTTCCCTGAAGCACCAGTCAGGGAGCTGGGAGCCTCCACCACAGGCTTCCCCAGATAGGGTTTCTGTAGTGGCTTTGACAAAATATCTCTTGTCCACATGGCCTCGCCCACCCCACCCCATCACACCCCAAGTTACCTGCGTGGAAAGGGAAGAATTCAGACCCGAGCAGTGGGTGCTGGCTGACACCTAAGTCAGGCAACTTGTAAACTTAGCACCACCAGGAGGCCTTGAGGTGGGGGCAGGGGATTGCTCTTCGGGGAGCAGGTGGAAGGAGCCTCCATCCTTTCTGTGCAACCCCTGCTGTGCCCCACTGCTGGTCATGGCCCTGAGAGAACCCACCCAGAGTAATCTGGAACAACAGGTGGAGTCAGCACTAGATAGGAAAACTAGATGCCTGCGTGGCTCCAGGTCCAGAGAAGAATGTGTCCACATGCAGCACACTCACCCACTTGCCTTTCTGAGTACTCAATTCCCTTCTCTGAGCTGAGGCAGTGGAGAAACCCGGCCTTCCGTTAGCAGCCGGGGCCTCCGGGACCCACAGTCTGCCCCTCTCCCAGTCAGGTTCACCAACCTCTCAGGGCCAACCACAGTCTCTTCTAGACCAGGTAGACCCAGTCATCTCATGCACATCATCTTGTCTGACCCTCAAAATCTCCTGGAGAGGAGGAGGACACCATTTCTCCCATTTAACAGATTAGGTCTGAGGCTGGGAAAAGAAGAGTGACTTTCCCAAAATCACTCATGATAACGGGCAACACTGCAGAGTGTTTATTCCATGCTGGGTGCTGTGCCAAGTGCTTTATGCTCCCTCTCTTGGACTTCACAACAACCTTATGTGGTAGTTACCGTTATTACCTGCACTTTACAGATGTCAGAGATATTGGGTATTCTCTGCTGAGAGCTAGGTCATCTGATGGCAAAGCCTACACTTCTGGCCACTGCGCTGGACCTAACCTGCTGACTCCTAATCCAGTGCTCTTTGCACTACTCCTTGCTGCCCCAGCAATCAGATGGCCTGCAGCTGGGGGCCCCAGGCATTTTCTAGTCTGTCTCACTACACTGAATCCAGAATCCCAGGAGCGGCCCAACAGGCTCGCTGAGTTGGGCTGGGGGCCAGTCATAGCAGTGAGCGTTCCAGGGCGGGGTGAGGTGGCCCCCAGCTATGGAACAGAAATCCATAGAAGGACCTCCAAGACACTCAACCTGCCAGCCCGCCTGACAGGAAGCAGGTTGTTAGAGTCTCAAATGTCAGGCTGCGGCTCTGTCTTTCACAATCGCTATAGGACAGCACTTCTCTCCTCCTGTCCTTTCAGTTTCCCCTTCCTCCATCTGCCATTTACACGTGGACGTGCTGCCTGGATACTGGAGCTCTTTCTGGAAAACAGAGAGAGTGGCTATGAGGATTAAATGAGTTTATATAAGAAAAGCAGTTAGAAGAGTGCTTGTACAGGATAAGGGCTACAGAACCGTTTGCTGCTGTTAGGATCTGTACTTGACATGTTTTCTACAAGAGACACACATTACCTGTAAACTAACATAAAGGGGGAGGAAGTCATTGCTTAGCATGGGTCCTATAGCCGCAGAAGGATCTGGGGAGGGAGGAGGCGGCGGGTCCCACTCGCTGGGCAAGATGATAAGAGAGGGGGCCAAGGCACTCACCCCCTTCTTCTCCCTCCAGGTCACCACTAACCCTCTCTCTCCCTGCTTTGCCCCTCTGTTCCCACCACAGAAGTACTTGTCCCAGCTGGCCGAGGAGGGCCTGAAGGAGACTGAGGGGGCAGGCAGCCCGAGGCCCGAGGACAGCGGAATCGTGCCCAACTTTGAAAGGAAAAAGCTCTGACACCCCTGCTGCTGCTGGAAGCCGGGAGAGGAGGGCCTGCGAGGTGGGGCCTTCCTGACCTCGGTGCAGGAACTGAAGCCCAAGAGGAAGGAAAACCAGGCAGGCCGCGTGGCCTGGGTTTGTTCTCAGAGACTCATGAAAACGCCGTGAAGTGTCTCCTAGAGCTGTCACCCTGCTGTGTCCAGCCCCCTGAGGGTCGCCCTCTCTCTGCCTGTTGTCTCTTTTGTTTCCTTCAAACCTTCAATTTGCTTCTCTCTCTTCCTCCCCCTCCCTCCCTCTCTCCTCTTTCTGTGCCAAGGGTCAGTTCCATTTCATAAAATCCAACTTCTCAGGGATTTTCACAGTGTTCAAATTCTTGATGGGCTAGAACAGGTCAGGCCAGGCTGAGTCATCCAAGGGAAAGATTTCACGGAAACTCCTGGGTCAGGAACCACTTCAGTGAACCTGGAGCGGTTTCTCTGCCTGGGAGGAGGGTGTTGGGGGAGGTTGGTGCTGAGTCGGGCCCTGCAGTCCTGGAGAGGGGGCACCCTAGACAGTCAGTTGGCAGAAGCTGGGAGTTCCTCCAGCTGGACTACCTTTTTGAAAAGCCCTTGGTTTTAGTAACTCTTGCACCCTCTCAATTATTCTAGAAGTTCACCAGATTCATGCCTTAAAATAAAATTCAATGAATTTTACAGAGGAGGAAAAGAACCCTTCATTTTGGAAGCTCTGATAAATTCCCCCCAAACTATTTTTGTCTTCTTGATTTCAGGAGATGCCAGGGGTTGTTGTATTCTGGACAGTGAATTTGGTGTAGATTCACTTTAAATAAAAATGAAAAGAGAAGCGCTTTCTCTCTCCAGCTAAAACAGCCGCTGGTAAGGGCTTAGGTCGAATGTTGGCCTCCCAGGATGCGTGGCATTGGCCCGAGAGACACCAAAACAAGGAAATGGCATCCTCACTGATGCCTGCACTCTGGGCTCCAGCAGCCTCACAGTGGGATGGTTTTTCAACGGCCTCTCAATGGGGAGAAACTAAGGAAAGAGAAGGCTGCAGGACTGAAGAGTGGCATTTGAGGATTGCCCTGGGTTTGTGGTGGGCCCTTTCCAATTTGGCAGCAGGTCAAGGGCGTCTCAGAGCTGACTCCATGCGCAGACCTTGCTGTTATATGTTATGAAGAACAGAACCCTTATTCCCATCGGGCTGTCTGATCCCGGAGGTCAGTGCCTTCAGGCCCCAGCCGGGCTCCGGGTTCCGCGTCTGATGTGCTATTGGAAGGGTTTGGGACAGGGTGCTGGGGGGATGAGGCTCGGCCGCAGCCCTAGAGAAGACCTCAAGAACATCAGAGGGGAGCCTGGTGCTGTTTCCACAAGCCGACATACTCACCTGGAGGCGGCCTGCCTAGCTCAGCCCCTGGAAGGTGGTTCCTGTTGTTTCTGTTCCTGATGGCAAGCAGGTAGACGAGGAAGGGATTGTTCGTTTTATTTACTTATTTTTGCATTTTTTTTATGGTAGGTAAGAGTAGACTGCACATTCTGTCCTCTGCTCTAATGGCAGAAGGGTAGAGGGATCATCTGAGTTTGACACTGACATTTTATCAGTGAAGAAACTGAGGCACAGAAAGGAAACATGTAGAACATAAAATGATCACGTGTAAACCTTGAGGTACATGATCCCCAGCGAGGAGAGAGCTGTTGGGAAGCTGTCAGGGAGAAGAGATAAGGCAATGCCAGAGGCAAACAGACTGGCTTGGACAGGTGTGGTGAGGAGAGGCTGGAGGAAGCAGGAAACCTGAACTTGGCATCCGGCCACCTGGGGGCCTCGGAAAGGTTGGTGTCTCCAAGAGGCAGCTCTCTGACCTCCTGGCCGGACCTTGCTGGGAAAAGCCTGCCGCCTCCATCAGAGGCTGGAACTGTGCATTGTCAGAGAGGCTGGTAGTCTTTTCTCCAGCAAAGTGAAAGCTGACCCGCCAGCTCATCCCCCGGCAGCGTTTCCATGGAAATCCCAATGGCTGTTCAAACAACCGCATTCCCAGTAGTGTAATGGCTCCCTTGCTGACAGACTGATCTTCTCCATCTTGGAAAGCTGGAGAGAGCCCCTGGGAGGGAGAGAGGAGAGGCTCTCTCAGCATTCAATCAGAACCTTCAGTTTAAAAATCATCTAAGCTTCTAATTTGTGTGTGTATATATATATTTATTTTTATTTATTTTTATACAATTCCATTGGCATGGTCCTTCACCCACTCCGTAATTTGCACTTTTTATTCCTACGTGTGTCATACACAATGCAGTATGAAAGGCAACCAGGAAAATATTGATTTATTTTTTAAAGCTTTTCCTCAGTGTTTGTCCACCATTTCAAAGTGTCTCCCAGAAAAGGTTGTTCAAGAGCAGCTGCCGCCTTGAGCTACAGATCCATGTGTTACCTGAGTTACATATAACTGAAGGCCTATGTAATTTTCTTTCATCGTAAACCCCTGAAATAAAGTAGATCCAGACCATATGCCCAAAGAATTTGGTAAATTTGATGTTGTGTGAGCAGCAGCCACTAGTATCAGGGTTTCCCTTTCTTGGACACTCCGAGGCTGTGATCTGTTAGATGATACTTGAACTGGACCAGAGTTTGTTTTTTGAGCTTATGAGAAAAAAAAACACTAGTTAATTTGTTTGAACTTGTAAAGTATTGGATTTTGTTGAGTGTCCTATAAATCGTCACCACTTTTCCTGATCTGTATAACTGACCGCAAGTGTTTGTTTCTACAAAAGGAAAAAAAAATGATTTTTAATAAAGATAATTTGAAAGCTTGTGAGTAAGGAGCCATCTGTCATGCAGAGATCCCTCGACATTTGGCTGCGGGAAGCTCGCCAGCACTGAGGTTGGGATTTGGTCCCTCTCTGAATCTAGAATGTTTCTGAAGGGTTGAAAGGAGAGGGCACAACAGCTTCCATTTGGGGCTCTGTGAGAATCTGAGATTCTCAGGGGTGAACCTCCAGAAGGGCAGAGTCTAGGAAAGTGGGAAGCTGCCTGTCCCTTTTGGAGAATCAGATAGAAAAATCTCTTAGCCTCTTAGAAACCCTGAGCCCTGCTACCCAATGCTCCCCGGTCTGCTAGTGGCTGAACCCCATTGTGCTGTACCAGAGTGAGGCCATTTCTTGGGGTTCCACCCCCTGTGAGGTGGTGGGTACCTAGCTTGGCACTTATTAGCCCCGTGACTTCCTAAGTCCCACTTCCTTGGGCGTAAAGGGGGATAATGTTGTTAATCACCTCCCAGGTTGTTTCAAGCTGGAGATAATTACTGGCAAAAGCACTTGCTATGCTGCATGGCAGTGAATCTTTTTTTTTTTTTAATATAGGCAGTACACTCTTTTTTTTTTTAAAGGAAGATCGGCCCTGAGCTAACATCTGTTGCCAGTCTTCCTCTTTTTTTTTTTCTTTTTTCTCCCCAAAGCCCCCAGTACATAGTTGTATATCCTAGTTGTAGGTTTTTCTAGTTCTTCTATGTGGGACGCTGCCTCAGCATGGCTTGATGAGCAGTGAGTAGGTCTGCACACAGTATCCGAACTGGTGAACCCTAGGCCACAGAAGCGGAACGCTTGAACTTAACTGTTGCGCCATCGGGCCAGCCCCCGAGAATCTTGTTTGCTTCTGGAATCTGTGCTCTGGACAACAACTCTCCAAATTTCAGTGGTTCTTAAGTTCTTGCTCAACCATTTCTTCTAGCAAAACAATGCAGTCAGTCTCCCGGGCCCAGTTGGCCAGTCCTTTGAATGGCCTGGAACTTTCTCTGGGCCCTTCCCTTCTGTTGGCAGTGCTCCTGAGTCAACGGGGAGGGGCTGGGCAGTCTGGCCCCAGAGGGCATAGTGAGTGGGGCAGCGTATAATTGTGGGAGCAGATTGTAGGTTGGAGGAAAGTTCCTGTGGAGCCTGTTGCTGCTCCCCACCCCCACCCCCCCAGCCTATTGTGGCCATGTGCCAGTGGTTCTCAACCGGGAGGGGTGGAGAAACATCCTTCCTTGCAGCTGCTGGCTGCACCCCAGCTGGCTAAAGTAGTGAATGGGCCTAGAGCTCATCCTGCTGCCCTAAGTTCAGGATCCAGGCTACCTGGGGGTGCTCTTGTTGCTTAGTCCCAGTGTGTCGCTCCACATGGCACAACTCTAGGGGGCGCCATGCACATTGTATTCTGTAAGATGGCACCTCTGGACCTGTGCCATGGAGATATCCTGCCTGGGAGCCCCCTGAGTTGCAGTTCCCCCCATCCCTGGGTGTTCGCATTTGTTCTCTGATGTTCCTAAGGGCCTTGGAACCTAGTTCTGAGCCAGTCTACCCTGCTGGAGCTCTGACATTCAGACCCATTCTCTGTGCTTGCTCTTCTCTCCAGATATCAGCACCAGACCACCCCTGGCTTGACTCTGCCATGGCCTAGATGCTGGTGTTGCTCCTTACAGTCCCCACTTGGCTAGGCCACTTGGATACTGACCTTGGCCCCCATCTGGCCTGAGACCTCTGAGCTCCTCTGAACATCAATAGCAACTATTGCTGTCCACCTAGGCAGTGATGGGACATCTGGGCTTGCCCTCAACAGCTCCCCATTCTCCTTTCCCACCATGCCAGCCCTACAAAAAAGTCTGTCCCAAGTGGATTTCCAAGCATGTTAGAGCAGGATAGTCCCAGAGACTCTGAAGTCCTGGCCCTTCCTTTTGCAATTGAGAAAACTGAGGCCCAGCGAGGGGAAGTGACTTGCCTAAGGCAACACAGCTTATTAGTACAAGGTCGAGACTAGAATCCAGGTCTCCTGGGTGGTCCTACTGGGGACACACAGGAAGTTTAGGTTCTTTTAGTTAGATTATTTCATGAATTTTCCAGGTCTAGCTGTAGCTGGACTTTGGCACTCAGCAAAGACTCAAGACAATCATTGATTTTTGTGCTTTGTGTGTATCAGAATCACCGGGGGAGCTTGTTAGAAATACAGACTCCCAGCCCCCTCCATGAAGATTCTGTCTCACTAGGCCATGGGGAGGGCGCAGGCATTTATTTACATTTTAGCAAGGCTCGCTGGTGATTCAATGCAGGTGGAGCCCACTGCTCACGCTTTGAAAAACACTGCCCTAGACGTCAACCAGGGATTTCCCCAGCAGCTCCTGGAAGAGAAGGGGCATTTATTTTATGGGGGGAAGGGCAGGAGAGATGTGAATGGAGACCATTCAAGGTAGGAGAGACTCCAGGGTGAAAAAGGCTTGAAGATGGGAGACAGACAGGAGGAGACTAGTCTGGCTGACGGCAGATGGAGATGGTGGGAATTGGTGGTGGTAGGGGGTGGTCATCAGACTAGGTTTGGGGCACGTGTCAGGATTTTCTTATTTGGAATTCATGCTTACTGTGCTGAGGCAAAAGTTACTTTTCCAATGGCGTCTTTATCCTTGTTAATGCTGAAAGCATCGTGATTATTAAGAAGACTCCTGGAGATCTGGTGATAGCCCTGCCCCTTAGAGCAGAGAGCTGTGCACAGTCAGCAGGCCTTTTGGGGAGATTGGAGTCCCAGGGAATAGGGGCATCCCCCGGGGCCATGTCACTGACAGCAAGGAACCCCGGGGTTCACACTTTCTCTCCCGCCCTCCATGAGCCACCACTGATGCCAATATTAGTCCTTATTGAGCCTGTCGACAAGCCACATTCAGTGTGTACTCTGCAGGGACTTGCTCTCGACCTCTTCACGATGCTGAGAGACAGGTACTGTTCTTTTCCCATGTCATAGATGGGGAAAATGAGGCTCAAAGACCCAAAGTGGTTTGTCCAGGGTCAGACAGCCAGGAAGCGGCAGAGTTGGGATTCAAACCCAGGTCTGCATGGCTCTCAAACCATGCTTTTCACCTCTGTTTTCCACTGCCTGTCTCAGGGGTGGGATTTTCTCTGGTTCCTGCATCGCCCTAAAGCCTCTAGACCCTGGGTCCACCAGGAACAGCAGGCTCTGGAGGATGGGAGAGCCTAATTTAGCTATACTCAGGGGCTTATGACTGAAGTCCTGGTTGTTATATCCCTGAAACTGATCTTCTCAACACCTCCCCTCCCTAGAAAGTAGCTAAAGAAAGGGGCACACCCACCACACTGCAGGAAAACAGGCAGGAAGGTGAAAGTGGGGAAGAAACGCTGTTTCTTCCTTCCCCACTCAGGAGAGTTGGCCAGGGAAGCTGGATCTAGAGGGGGAGAGAGGGAGGGGGGCCTGGGGGTGGGGAGCTGCTCCAGTTGCTCTTGCTTTGGGGAGGGGAGGAAAGTGCCCTGTTCTGTTTTCGGGAATTTAGGGGTAGAAGGGTGTGATAAAGGGGATTTCCCACCGCCTCAGAAAGTCTGCCAGACTTTGCACTTCCAACCCCTCCTTCCTGAGGGAAACTTCCTTGTGTTTACCTGCCACATCTTTCCAACAAGGAGTGAGATGATGTACCACACAGGCCATGTGTGACCAGATTAAGCCAACGGAAACATTTTAAGTAAAGATTGAAGAAAGTTGAAGGTGTTGCAACTACGTGAGCGGTAAAGGCTGATGGAGTGGTGGTGAATAAGCCTAAGAAGTGACTGGGAGCCTTCTGGAAGCCAAGGCAAAAAGAGGAAGCACGCTCCATTAGTTGGCTCTCCTTGGTAGAAAGGAGAGAGCATTCCAGTTTATCTGGGGAAATTGTTCTACTCGACTCTGTATTCTAGAAAGATTCTCCTGTGGGACTGTACATGGTGTGGGCAGAGGCACTGGGCTCACTGCCTAGCCCTCCTGAGCCAGTGTGCTGGCTTGAGCGTGTGGGGTTTTGTTTTTGTTTTTTTTTTCAAACTGTTTTCCAAATTTTTCCTATGACTTGGCTGAGCTTCTGGGAACCATGTCCATAAGACAACGAGGAGGCTGCTGTCATCACTGCCAGCTGACTACCCAGTGTAT
Source organism: Diceros bicornis minor (assembly GCF_020826845.1). Taxonomy (NCBI): domain Eukaryota; kingdom Metazoa; phylum Chordata; class Mammalia; order Perissodactyla; family Rhinocerotidae; genus Diceros; species Diceros bicornis. Next base: position 74,620,476 of record NC_080745.1, read on the forward strand.
CCACATGACAACAGAGCACTCTGGGTGGTGACCCTGCCGATCTGGGTTCTGGAAAAAGCCTTGCAGGCATTTACTCTTTGGGGTTCCCCCACAGGCCAATCGCAGCCAGGAGGAAGTCCAGCCTGACAGGGAAGCACTGACTCCCTCAGGCTGAGCCTGGGAACCATCTCAAACTTGTTTGATAAGGATGGGGCAAGGGGAGGAGGGGTGCAGAGGGCGGACCTGCTTGCCCCTGAGCTCTCTCACCCTCACTGTCTGCAAGGCCAGGAGGGAGAGAACTGTCTGGTTCAGGAGCATGTCCCTGTGCTGGGAATCAGGGCCCTGAGTCCCTGCGTCAAATCCGCAATGAACTCACTCAGGCTTGGGAATATGTCACCTCCTGCCACCTCAGTCATCCCATCTGCACCTTTGATGTGTGCCTTGTGCTTGCCTGAGTTTGTTTGAACGAAAGTGAGATATGAGTGGGGACTCTCTGTCAATCACAAGGAGGTGGTGGTCGCTTCCGTACCTGAACTTCCCACAGACCCACTGCCTCATGTTACAGGCCTGCCAGGAGATAGGGTCCTGTTACCATCCTCCCACCTACCGTCTGCAGAGGACAAGTCCCTCTCAGGAGCAAACAGAGGTGCGTCCGTGGGGCAGGCTTGCTCAAGTGCCATCCTGGTCTCTGTGGTCCTGCTCCTCCAATGCCTTAGGTTGGCGTCAGCTGAGCCTACTCAACGCCGCCTCGGTCTCCACCCACCTTCTCACCCCCACAGCCTCCATTCACGGCTTGGCCATGCTCAATGCCTCGTCGGTCCCCAAACAGGCCCCTTTCCAGCATCTTGGTTTTGCGCGTGGTCTTCCCACTGCCTGAAATGCCCTTCCCCTTCTCTCTACTTGGAAACTATGACTTTCTTTAACATTCATTGTAGGTAAGTGTTCGTGAAAGCTTCCTTGACCCCCCCCGCAGGTGTTACTGCTCCCGCACGGTGTCCCAGGACATAGTCCCCCACCCCGTGCACACACAGAGGCCTCTCTTTTATAGCCCTTATCAGGCTGCCTTGTGATCTGTTTACAGGTTTGTCTCTGCATTAGCCATTGAGTCTACAAGGACAGGGAGCGTGTCCTGCTGCCCCTGTGCCCGCCACAGAACAGGTATCTATGACTGTTAGTTCAAGGACTAAGCAGCCCCCTTGCCCATCCCCGGAACTGGCCAGAGCAACAGAGGCCTGAGCCCCAGGCCTCTGCCCAGCCACCAGCTGGCTGTAGGAGCAGGGTATATCCTTGGAGCTCTGCCAGTGAGCACCCCCCCATCCTCCACTTTGGCCCTGTCCATCCTTCCCTCCTTGGCTCGCACCCACCCAGGACTGGGAAGTGGCTCTGACAGTTAGTGACACAAGCCCTGCTTGTGTTTGCCCAAAACTTGGCCTTTTAATAGTCGGATTTGTCTACAGCCACAAAGCTGGGTTTCCTCTGCCAGCCTCATTTCTCTCTGTCCCCTGGGGCATCCCGTCTCCAAACCTATCTGCCCTCACTCTGCATCCCCACCTAGCCAGGCCCACTCAGTTCTCAGGGACCTTCCCAGGGGGAGCTGGGAACAAAGCACAGTTTATGACAGTTGTGTCAACACTGGGTGGATGGCCTTGGGTCACCCTGTACCTTGGAAACCACGCCTGCCTGCCCACACCCAGTCAACACCTCCTGAAGACCCAGGGGCTGCAGGGAGCCTCCCCGACACCCTTCTCTCCCAGCATCTAGAAAGCGCTGGAGGCTTGGACCAGTGACTGGGGATTTCATAGCCCTGGAAGAGAGAGACATTGGTTGAGATTGATTAGGCTGGCGAGATGATTAATAATTAAACCAGACCTGTTCCCAGCCACACACACACCAGGAATCACCAGAGAGCAGGGGCTAAGAAGGAGGCAGGGAAGCTCAGCATGGGGCCATCTCCCAAAGCCCCTGGGGAAATAGGCCTCTTAAGAGTCTCAGGGCTCCTCCTTCCCACCCACCCAAGGTCCTACAAGTCTACCTCCTAAATAAAGACTTTCCGGAATTTTCCCACAGCTCTGAGCTCTGAGCAGGCCTTGGGCAATTCCTAGGGTGCAGTTAGCCTTGGTGGCTCTGCCCTGGGGTGGGATTGGCAGATCAGATTGGACTTCACCTGTGTCTGACGCTCAATTTCCTCAAGTCCATCGTGAGCTCCTCGTGAGTGGGGCCCCTCCCCTCTCTTATTTCTACTCCTGCCTCCCGGCGCTCTGCGAAGGGCGGGGTGTACTCAGCAGGCCCAGCACCGGCTTCTTGTCTGATCTGGGCAGGGGAGCAGCATTCAGCTCAGGGAGGAGAGAACCTCCCCTATCACCGGGGCCTCCTACATTCTCCCGGGGGCCTTCTCCAGCCTCGAGGGCCCTGAGACACGGTGTGGCTGCTGGGCAGCTTAGAAGCTGAGGACCCAAACGCCAGGGCTCAGCTAGGCGGCCAAAGTGGGGCTCCCTCTTTCCCTCCCGCCCTCTGTAGGCTCATCTTCCAGCGTTTCCCTTACTTTTTCTAAGGCCCTAGGGAAGCGTGATCGCCACCCAAGAGGTCACCTTCCTGCCCACCTTCCTCCTTCCAGCTGCACATCTCCCCAGAGCTAAGAGCCCCTTCCCACCCAGGGGAGGCCGCTCTTGTAGCATGTGGTCCAGCCTCTTGTGGTTAGCTTTTATTTGGGAATGCTTAGCAGGAGCGGGGCCCCCAGCCCCTGTGGTGCCCTGGTCTCAAGCCTGCCAGCCTAACCTCCCTCCCCGATCACTTCATCCCAGGAAAACAGGTAATCATCCTGGCCCCGCCTTCCTCCCTCCTGGTGCTGCGTGAGGTCGGACAGGAAGGCGTTGGCCTTTACTTTACACACGCGTGCGTGTGTGCACATGTATTTGTGCCTGCGTGCGTGCACGTGTGTGAGGCTTCTGGAGAGCAGCTGTCACAATTGGAGGTTTTAAAATCTGAGCCTTCCCAGGATGCCTCATCATAGGTAACACTCCAGTCTTGCCCTTTGCTGCGGCATGGTGCACCCGCCTCTGTTTTAACCCACACTGCGATCTGCCTGTTCTCTCGCTCCTGGCCCAAGAGTTATTCCTGTGGGATTATTCAAGCCTCTTTCCTTTCTCTCTTCCTTGCTAAAGAAAATTCTAATTGCCAAGCATTCTCCTGTCTTTCTCTTTCTTATTAGATAGAACAGTTCAATCTACAGGGTTGGAGAGGAGCCAGAGGAATGGGGCTGAGGAGATGTCGTTTGAAGACTGACTCCGGAGAGAAGAGGGAAGGGAGGGAGAGAGAGCAGGAGGGAGAGGAAGAAAGAGAATGCACTCTCTGTGGAATGTGTCAGGGAGGTTTTGTGGTGTCTTAGTGGAGAGTAGAGAGTTCGGGATGGAGAGAGAGGCTTCTGGGCAGCTATAGGGTAGAAAGTCGGAAACCAAAAGAAATGGAAGCAGGGATTTAAGGACATGTTGCTATGGATTACAAATTTAGTGTCAATGATTAAATTTGAGAAGCCCAAGTAATATTTTTCATCTAATCTAAGACAGTGTCAATTGTAAATTTCATCTTTAATTTTTGTACAACTAGGAAAGATAAAACACTGCCAACTAGGGCCGGCCCCGTGGCTTAGCAGTTAAGTGCGCATGCTCTGCTATTGGCGGCCCGGGGTTTGGATCCCGGGCGCGCACCGACGCACCGCTTCTCCGGCCACGCTGAAGCGGCGTCCCACATACGGCAACTAGAAGGATGTGCAACTATGACGTACAACCATCTACTGGGGCTTTGGGGGAAAAAAAGGAGGAGGATTGGCAGTAGATGTTAGCTCAGGGCTGATCTTCCTCACAAAAAAAAAATAAAGAAATAACACCAAGGGCCAAGTGAGAGGCAGAAACCTTGGGTGGCTTTGGAGTTAAAAAACAAACAAACAAACAAACCACTGCCAACTAAATCCTAATACAATACATTCTCATCAAATCATTTGTTAGGTGCAGCCTGACTTCAGGAATGTTAAAATGAGAAAAATTGCATGTATTAAAATATATGAATACTGTACTTTTTCTTTAGCTTCTTTAAAATGCAACAACATGCTGGGACTGAACAGTGTGAGGGTCTTAAATTTATTCTGACTGCAGTCGTGTATGTGTCAGTCCCCCCCAACTCACCCCATCCCAGGGAGGGACATTGACTTTTTCACCCTTGTACCCTTCACAACATCTGCTGCATGCGCCTGGCACGTTATAGGAACTCATTTACTCAATTAGATTTTATGGAACAATCACATATTCTCAAGAGGATTTGTCCTCTCCAAATGTCTTTATAAATTGTTTCACTTACATGACAATCTGAAAGATGGATAGACAGGCACACACACACACACCACAGTCTGAACATCTGCATGACCAGATGACCTGATTTCAGTCCCCCTGTGTATATGTGGGTTTATGATGGCCTTGGTGCCAGTAGCGTACCAACTGCTCTGTTTATCCCAGACTCTTGAGGAAAGTATAGATGGGGACTTAGCACACAAAGAATGTGTTTGTGCATGTTGAAGGGAGGAGGGGCAGGTTTTGCAGAAGTTTTAAGAAAGAAATGTGGTAGTAATTGAGAGCACGGGGACAGATCAGATTGCCCACAGAGAAGAAAGGAGGTTTTATGGTAGAGCCCCCAAAGACTACCATCACTTAAGGGATGTGCAAAGGAATCTGAGAAAAAGCAGCCAGAGAATTAGGAGGAAACCTGGGAAAGTATGACATTGAGGAGACCCAAGAAGAGAGTATTTCAAGAGGGAAGAGTTGGTCACCAGAGTTGAGTGATCCTGATGGGTTATATTAGTTGAGTGCTTCAGTAATTCTGAGGATAAACAAGTAGAAGATGCAGAGTGTTAAATCGCAGATGTGGAAAAGCCTAGACAGGTAGAATTGTATTTGAGAAAATACCATTTTAAAACTGTGATGCCTTGTGTGACATAATTAATTTCCATTGGATGGATTTCCATAATTCCTTATGGATGGTGTAGATAGTCATTCTCCATCTGAATACTTTAACCCTCTTCTTTGACCCATCCCCTACACCTGAAGGCCCATTAGGTTCCACAATTCCTGAGTCAAGCCTGACCAAGATAGGAAACATAGAAACAGTCAACCACTCCACTATTGTTGAAGGGAGCCGCAGAATGGAGCACCCGCCCCTTCAAACATGCACGCAGTTTGACCAAACCTGGGATCTGGTTGCCTGCCTGCTGGGCTGGATTAATGTGCTGCCAAACTGGAAGCAGAACCTGGTGTCCCCAAGGGCTGGGCTCCTGCCTGGGAACCTTCTCCTCGGCTTTGATCCATTCTTCTGCCTGATGCTGGCCTCAGGCTCCCTCAGGAACAGGCCTGGTCCCATATCCTGGACACTTATTGCCAACTTCTCTTACCCTATTGAACTGACAATAGGTTGTTTTTGCCTGTGCAGTATCCCTCTTCCCTCTTCTTCCTGTGAGAGAACTGCTTCTTCTTATGGGATCCCATTCTCTGTGATTTGGACTGGCTGGTCTGTGCCATCCTTCTCACATGATCCAGGCCTGACCAATCAGAGTGCCTCTTCCTCCTCTTCACAGTAATTGACTCAGGGAGAGGAATATGACCCAAATGGGCCCATCAAAATCTTCCCCATGACTTTTACCAGAACTATTAAAAAAAATTTCTAATTCTGGGCTTGCTAGCTATAAGTCAATGGTTCTCCAAGCATGGTCTGCAGATCCCTGGGGGGTCCCTGAGATGCTTTCAGGGGATCCAAAACTATCTTTATAACAATATTGAGATTTGATGTGCCTTTTTCACTGTGTTGACATTTGAAAAATGATGGTGCAAAAGCAATGGTGGGTAAAATTACTGGCACCTTGGCATGAATCAAGGCAATGGCACCAAATTGAACTTGTAGTCATTGTATTCTTCACTGCCATGTACTTACAGCGAAAAAAAAGTCACTTTCACCTAAGAAATCTCTTGATGAAGCAGTAAAAATTATTAATTTTATTAAACCCTCACCCTGGCATACACATCTGAATAATATTGTGATGTGTTGAAATGGAAAGTACTCATAAAGCATTTGGCAGCCATGAAAATGAGCCACTCAGATCTCCTGCTGAGGTAGCATCTGCCGTCCTCTGGATCCACCACTACATTTGTGCCAAGGCCGTGACTTTGGCTTGAGGATTCCTCATTGGCCTGGCTGCAACTTTATTGAACTATACTGCAGCCTGAGACTTTTCCTACCTGATCCTCTTTCCTTTCCTCTCTCCTTTCCCCTGGGTTAGACCAGCATTGTGGTCTAAAAGATCTCATTTCTTCTTTAGCTCCCTCCTCTTTTTCCTTCAGAGGTGTTTCCCCCATCATGCACTTCTAATCTCTGGATATCTGTTTCTGGGAGGTGCTATATGTACGTAAAGCACTTTTACTGCATAACAAAATACCACGATTGTTTCCAGAAAAACACTCATGTAATTGTTTGAGCCGTGAGCTGAGCTAGCTACTTTTTTCATGGAATACCATTGTGACCAAAAAGAACGACTGACTGGCAAACCATGGTGATTCAGACTCGGTATTTGGCAGATATTTGCTCAAAAATTAATGACGTGAGCTTGCTATTTCAAGGAAAACAAATGATGGTTTTGTTGTCAGTGATACAATTTGAGCTTTGAAGCAAAAATTGGAATTTTGAAAAGTCTTGTATTCTCTACCACAAGCTTAACAGTTTTCCAATGCTTAGAGGCTTTTTTGATGAGATTGGTGGTGATATAAAGAATGTGATTTTGAGATATTGTATAATGAAAGTGGTCAACATTGGAAGATCTGCAAAACTCAGTGAACCAATACTTTTTAAATGACCACTCTATGATGCTTTAAAATTATGGGTGGGTAAAAGATCCATTCAAAGTCAGGACAGATCAATGGATTTTAATGTAACAGAGTATTAGAAGTTCATTGATATGGTTTCAGATTCCACATTGCAACTACCCTTTAAGAAATTACCATTTTTGAATTTTGGTGTAATATCAAAGAAGCATAACCACAATTATCTGAAAAAGTTATTAAAATATTCCTCCCTTTTCGACCTACATATCTTTGTGAGGCGAGATTTTCTTCTTATACTTCAACCAAAACAATGCATTGCAACAAATTGAACTCAGAAGTAGATATGCAAATCCAGTTGTCTTCTCTTAAGCCTAAGATTAAAGAGATTTGCAAAAATGTAAAAATAATGACACTCTTTTTAGTAAATACTCTTTGTTCTGGAAAATATAATTTTCATATAGAGATATGTTATTTATGTTAACATGTAATAGGTTTATTATTGTTATTTTAAAGGCATTAATTATACGTTTTAAAAATTTTCTCAGCTTTATTTTCTACCACAGCTAAATATTGCTAGCCATAGTGCACGTAAACACAAGTTCTTTGGGTCCTCAATTACTTTAAGATCTATTAGAGAACTACTGCTACAAGCTTAGGTGGCCAGCTGTCCTTTTGTCATTATGTGAAGGAAGCCAAGGAACTGTCTGAAAAGGAAGCCAAGCAGAACTGAGAAACAGAGAGAGTTAGTGTCCAGATATATACAAATATATGGACCAAATTCCTAGATGCAGCATGCCTGCACCCCTGAAGAAAAAGTTTCTAGTTATCAAAAGCAATAAATTATTTTCTTTACTTCAGCCAGATTGAGTTGGTGTTATGCCACCTGCAACCAAGGATACTGACAAGTAGCCTCATCCGCCTGACAGCTGGCCCAGTCTGTTGAAAAATTTTTTTTTTTTTTTGGTGAGGAAGATTAGCCCTAAGCTAATATCTGTTGCCAATCCTCCTCTTTTTGCTGAGGAAGACTGGCCCTGGGCTAACATCCGTGCCCATCTTCCTCTACTCTATATGTGGGATGCCTGCCACAGCATGGTTTGATAAGCAGTGTGTATTTCCTCGCCTGGGATCCGAACCTGTGAACCCAGGCCGCCAAAGTGAGTGCGAGAACCCAACCACTACGCCACTGGGCCGCCTCCCCCAGGCTGTTGATTTTAACTGATAAATGTTCAATTTTAAATGCCCACAAAAGGTGACATATGTCAACTAGTCTCCTATCATTCAACACATCTCATATGTAGATATACAAATTTTATTTCAATGTAGGATTATTATAATGTGGATTAAGACCTCTAAAGCCTGGGGACCCTTAAAATGTCCCCTGAATTATCCTCTTGATCTATCAACATTGAGTTTATCATGCTCCTGTATATAATATCACCTGTAACAGGATCTCCCACCCCCTTTACCCTGCCACCTTCTGTCATCCCAGTATGAATTTTAATGTGCACATGAATCACGTAGGGATCTGTTAAAATGCAATAAGTCTGGGTGGCACCTGAGATTGTTCATTTTGAACAAGTTCCCCATTGATGCCTGTACTTCCAGTTGGCGGATAGCACCTGGAGTAGAGAGGTGGTAAACCCTTACCATTCTCAGGTTTGACATTCGCAGCCTGTACTCTTCCCTGGGAGTCCCAAAGGTGCAAAACGTGCAGTGATTTTTCATTTTATTATTCCATAAACTTTAATTGGGCAAGCTTTGAAACTGACGAATGGTATAAACCACTTAGCCAGCAACAACCTGGTTAACAGCCTACCATCCCCCTTTTAAAAAGCAAAGTAATGTATGTACATAACCTAAAAAGTCAAATAGTGCTAAAAGGTTTATAACAAAAGTGGCAGTTCCCTGTGCTCCCCTGCTTACCCCCCAACACACCCTCCAACGAGCTCCCAACCACTCCCCACTGTCTCAGCTATTGTTTCTGATATTTATCTCCATGTTTCTAAATAATATGCATACAGTGCATTCATTCTTGATGAATGAATTTTAGACACTATCCATTGACTTCCTGGTATAGTAGATGAGAACTTTAGCTTCCTTAAACTCCCCCTTCCGAACCTCTCTTCCTCTCATTCTAAATCAATATTTGTGTTTTTGTTATTATAGCTAAATAGATAGGAATCGCTCCAGAGCCGAGCATCAAACTGTGATCACATTGTCTTTCTTATACATTTTTTAATTTATGAACCTCTTTTTGTTGTTCTTAGTTTCCTTTGAACCCATAGATAGATCTTTCCAGTTCCATAAATAGAATTTTCCACAGAGTCAGGTAATCACTTGGTTCCTTTTTTTTTTTTCCTCCTGGAGCTTCCCTCTAGGACACTCTCCCTGCTCTGCCCCTCCATCCAGTTCCAGTCGGCACTGCTTGCCTTCCAGAACCAGTTGCCCTCCATACTTCTCACACAGCTGCTGTCCTTAGACTGTCACCACCATCATCCTGGATGCCTTTGACCTCTTCTGTGCTGCGTCTCCCGTTTCCTGGAAACCATACCTTTCCCTTTATTTACTTCTGTTTTCCGTAGAGCATACATTCAAATAATTCCTGAAAAGCATGGAAGATAATATTCGTGAGACTTGGCAACTCTTGAAATGCCTCTATTATACTCTCAAAATTGATTGGGAGTCTGGCCAGGTAGAGATTTCTGGGTTGAAAATCATTTTCATTTGGAATATTGAAAGCATTGCTGCATTGTTTTCTAGTTTCCAATGTTGCTTTTGAGAACTCCCATGCCATTCTTACAACTGTTCCTTGGTTTGTGACTTGATTTTTTTTTTCCTCTGGAAGCTTTTGGGATCTTCTTTATATCCTCAAGAGTTTCGCACGTCCCTGTATTGTACCTTGGTGTGGTCCTTTTTTTTTTTTAAATTGAATTCCTTCTGCTGGTTTCTTTCCGCCTGGAGACTCACATAAATGTTGTGCTTTGACCTCCCGGCTACCTTCCCTAATGCTACCCCTGCCTCCAGGTCCATTTTCCCAGCTGCTGAGCGCTGTCTCTGGCCTGTCCTGTGGGAAGGAGCTGAGCGGCCGGTAGGTGAGTGATAGCAATATGAATCTTGTGCTGCCCGTGCTTTTCCCTGTAGTTACAGAGATCAGGTCCACCAGTCACAAAACTCCAGGACACCATGGATCTGATGGTCTATGTGAGTGATCCCACTAAAGCTATTCAGTGTAGAACCTGCATGGCCGTACCCAGTGGTCCTGAGAGCCATGCTCCCCAAACTATGTTCCATGTGACTCTGGCACCACAAAATGCAGCTCACAAAAAGGATGCCATAGTTAAATAAGCTTGGGAAGGCTGCATTCTAGATATCCCTCTCTTGGAGATTCTTAATGGAAATCTGTATACTAAAGGTTCTGAGGTCTTATAGCAAAGTAACCTGGTTGACTTGACTTAATTCCTTCTTTCCCCAACTATTTTACCACGCGATCATTTTAAATCAAGGAATATTTAGTAATACGCCATGAAATACTGGACTTTAGCAAATGCCATTGAACAGTACTGTGAACTCCATAAGAGCAGAAACCGTGTCAGTTTTATCTTTTGCAGTATGCCCAGGGCTTAATACAGTGTCTGACATCTAATTTTAGATGCTTGAAAAATACTTGTAGAATAAATTAATGGGTCAATGAATGATTAATGCTTTCACAAGTCCCTGATCTCCTCAGTACTCTCTATACTTACAAAAAGTAAGGTCCTTTTAGTGCATTATTTATGTCATTTTGCCAGCATTGAATTCTGTGCTGTGGTCAGTTGTCCTTTAGAAATGATATGTTTTTCAGGATGCAATGAGATTTTAGGCATTTAAATTTGTAGCCTCTGTGCACAGGGCTGGGCAAACACAACTGTTTCCCATTAACCCATCCCTCTGAGGCCTCCCTTTTCTCTGTGGTTTGGGCTGGAGAAGAAGCCCAAACAAGCCCTTCCCAGCGGTTTCTGTGTGGTTGGCAAAGAGCTAACGCCAGCCTTGGAAGAGGAAGGGCCTGCAGCCACTCTGACTCCACTCTGCGATTCTGGGGCAGTTGGGTAATAACGAAGCTCCGGGACCTCCTTCTCGGGAGTTGCCAGGCTCAGCCTATCTGTCCATCTTTGAGAAGGAAAGGGTAGCAAGGAAGGGAAACCTCAAGGTTTAGGAAGTGTAGGATTTGGGGGGCTGAGATGACAGGGAGAATGAGAATATCCTCCTCTGTATTATTCTCTAGTGAGGAGTTAATAAGCTACAGCCTGAAGCCAAATCCAGCCCACTGCCTGTTTTTGTACTGCCCATGAGCTGAGCTTCATTGAAAAAAAAATTAAAAGAATATTTTATGACACATGAAAATTATATGAAATTCAACTTTCATTTTCAAAGATGAAATACATAACATCTCATTACACGTCAGCATTAACAGATGAATGTTTGCAATGATTTTGATGATAGAAGACATCAACTTTGAACACCAATTAAGTGAATGTTATTCCTCAAAAAAGAACTTTATTCTTCTCATTAGGAGACTTGTATTATAAAAAATATCTGTACTCTGTTATTATTATTATATTTTGAATTTCATCAATAAAAACTTCATAGAAATTTGTTTTCTCTTTGGCTTTTTAAGTGCCTATATAATAGCCTTGATTTTGCCTCTGACTGTTTACAGAAAAAGTTTTCCAACCCCTGCTCAAATGGATTATCTGCATTTGTGTTGGAATGACTTAAGCTGTCACATGTGGCAGAGGAGAAGGGAGTTTAAGCAGATTCATCCAGTATTCATTCAGTCAACGAGTTCTTATGGGAGCCTCCTATGTATTAGGCCCTGAGTGCACAATTGGTGGACAAAGCTGCCATGGTCCCGCCCTCAGTGCGCTTACAATCCAAAGTCAAGTCATCGGAAATGCACCAGCCTGCATGTGCATGTCTATAGGATGATGAGTCAAAGTGACACCTACTAAAACTTTGGAGTTTTAAATGTGTCAGCTTGTCAGTGGGTCACCTTGGCCAGGGCACGGCTGCCCAGAAGCGCTCTGAGAAGTTCCGGAAGGGAGTATAAAGAAGGCAGGATCAGGTGAGCACCACGAGACCAGCAGGGGAGAAGCCAAGTCCCAGGAAAGTCAACCAGGATAGAGTGGCTCTGTCTTATTGGTTCAGGCAAGAGGCCAGAGAGTTAGCCAAAAGCAGCACCAGCAGATGAAAAACAGGGAGGTGAACGGTGTTGGAGCAAAGCTGCCTGTGCTGAGGGCTCCTTCACATTCTCCGCAGAGGATGGCTAAGGAGGTGCCTTAGCTTCTATGGGCTCAGGGCTCCTGAGAGCAGCGAGGCCACAGGGATTGTCCTCTCGAGAGGCTAAGCAATTCACAGACTCACTCCTTCCTTTAGATCCGGAATTGCTCTTTTCTTATGGCTGCGGCCTTCAGAGGATTCACGGGGGAAAGTGAACTGTCCCAGACTGCTGGAGCCATGACACCTTTAGCCTGAGGCAGCGTCAGTTGACGGGCTGGTCTACCCACTGTGTCCAGGTTGGCAGGTAGCAAAACCTGGTCTAGACTGTGTAACCTTTTCTCAAAGAGGAAAGCATCCCAGAGAGACCATCTGGGTGCCTCAATGACCACCCTCCAGGATGTCTCATGTAATACTGAGGCTCCAGGAACAGGGGCAAAGGTCAGAAGCAGAGTGTCTCCCCAGGACATCCCTGCAGCTCACCATTTATCCCTCCACTGCGAAAAATCACCCAAGAAATGACTCCAGGTCATAGACTTGTCTTGTGTCATAGACTTCATAGTCATAGACTTAATCCTATCTGCCTGATAAGAGAGGGTAGAATTCTGTAAGCTATTCTTGCTAACCCCTACACTCTGGGAGCAGCCTGGTAATGTGGAAAGAACATGGGCTTTCGGGCCACGTGAACCTCATCTGAAGCTGTGGTTCTGCCACTCAGTAGCAGCTCTGTCATTTGACCTCAGCAAGTGACAACTTCTATAAGCCCCAATAAACTTGTATGTGCAGAGAAGATAATAATTGCATCTGTTTAAAAGATATGTAAAAAGAAAAGTAAAAGTCCTTTTCTTGACCAATCAATTCCCCCTCTCCAGACATACATTATTAATACTTTGGTTCAAATACTTCCAGATATTTCCCTAGGTTTATACTAACACAGATATGTATGTAAACACATATTTTTACAAACCAAATATTACTGTACATATCGGTCTGCAACTCTATTTACTTCTATTCAACAATCTATCATATACATCATTTCAAGTCCACACGTACAAAATATTACTTTTTTTTACCACTTGCATAGTATTCTCTAATATGGATATGTGGTAATTAGTGCAACCTACTAACAGATATTTAGCTTGGTTCAAATGTTTTTCTATTATAACCCTTGCTGCAATGGACGTGCATGTTTACGAATCTATGTTATTATTTCTGTAGGAGACAGACCTGAAAGAATTGCTGGATAAAAAGTACACACGTTTAAAGTACACACATTAGGTTCTACCAAATCACTTTCCTCTCAAATTTGTGCCAGTTTACACTTGCATTCGCAGTGTATGAGAGTACTCATTTCTACATATCCTTGCAAGCACTGGGTTCTATTACTTTTTTAATTTTTGCATTTCCCTGACAACAGTGAAATTGAACACCTTTTTATGTTTATTAGCCATGTGCCTTTCTTCTGTGTATTCGTCATTTATATGCCTTGCCTATTTTTCTGTTTGGATGTTTCAGTTGTTCTTACTTGTAGGCACTCTTTGTACTTTAAGCGTGGACATCTGTTGGCAGAAAGAAAAGACACTGTGTTTGAAGCACCTAGGGGAGGGGAGGGTGGCTGGAGCAGGTACTGAGGGCCAGAGGTCTGTGTTTGACAATGGGGATATTAATCCTCTGTTAAATGCTGCAAATATTTTACTCAGTTTGCTTTTAAACTTTATCTCTGTGGTCCTTCATCATGTAGGAGTTTCAAATGTTTCAGTATTCAAATCTGTTATTTTTTCTTTCTGGCTTCTGGGTTTCCTGTCTTGCTTAAGAAATCCTCCTCATCTTGTTGTTACATAATTAGTCTGCTCTGTTTTCTTATAATACTTGTATGGCTTCATTTATTTACAATCATATCTTTAATATTTCAGGAATTTCTATCTGGAGTAGATGAGGCATTTATGTTCCCGGCATAGACGATATGTTTCTGAGGTTTTCTTCTCTCATTGCTCTGAATGCATTAAGGGACTCACAATGTCTTGAGTAAAAAAGTCCAGTGTGCAATATGATCCTATTAATGTACTCGTTTATATGAACAATTCTACAACTTGTTAATACTGGTTATCAATACAAATGTTAATATTGGTTATTCCTGTGTGATGGGATTACATATGCTTTTAATTCTCTCTTCTCATCTGTATTTTCTTGTTTTTCTGCATAAATGACTATTATTTGTGTACTGAAATGTATTTAAAGAAAAAGGTATCAGAAAGAGAGCTGTTTACCCAATACCTCATGTGGACCCAAGCCCTATCCTTGAAAAATAACTGGAGTGTAAGCTTCCTGAGGGTAGCACCTCCCTCCCACGCACCTAGCACGGGGCCTGACCAGCAGCAGGAGTGTGTGGCTTGATTGGCTACATTGCTCTACAAGCCCACAGTGTTCACATAGGTGTAAAGACAACAGCTCGGCTTGTTGAAAAGGACCTGTCTTCTGGTCACACATTTTATTTCCTGGTTCCACCCTTCCTCCTCCCACAGTGGGTACACCGCTCATGTTGGGAAAAGTTCACATTCTAAACATGAGTAAAAGCAAGACAAATTTACGTTCCAGGCCAACTCATCAGCAAGAATGTTTGTCAGGATCATCCCTAAACAGATAGTCTTTAAAAACAATTCAAGACCAAGGGATATCCCCTCACTACCCCAGTGGTTAATTTGGATAGTGTTTTATACTTTTCAGTAGCTTCTCACCATTCCTGTTTGATTTGATCCTTGGGCCAAACACTGATATGCAGAGAACAGGACACTCGTGGAGTATATATCCTTTTTCCAATATCTGAATATTCAGGGATGTTGGAGAGTTTCCCCTTTAAGCACCAAAACTGTGCTTATTTTAAACATTTGGAAGGAGATTTTTCTAAAATAATATCCTGTAAAGTCCTGCCCTGCTAAACAGTAGATATAGAGTGCAGGCATTTGAAATTTCCTTGCAAAGTCCTTGTTGGTATCAGTTAGCACAGTAGGCTCCCAGGCACGATGGCCTTTGGAGCTACGGACATGTGTGAACGTGTTTGCCCTAGTACTAAATAGCTCCTGTTGCTTTTAAAGATCTTGTTTTTGCCCTAATGTTTTTCTTTCTCCTTCCTTGCTCTCTTGTTTGCCTTTTACGTTTCTGTCAGTCATCAGTATGTCTATCTCTAGCAGACTAACTCCCTGCTATCAATTGTTTGTCATCTGTGATAGGCCAGGAAACCAGAAAACCAAGCATATTCTCAGTATACGTAAACTAAGAAAACACAGGCTCCAAGAGAAGATCTAAGGGGCTTTTCTCTGAGTAAAGAATATGAGACTGAGAGGTGGACTAATTTCCTTTGATTACTTAGAAGTCTTCTGAGATTTTCTTTCTGGTTTTCACATTGATGAAAGCGTTGGTCCCATTTTACAGATGAAGAAACGATGCCAATGAGACAAGCAAGGTGACTTGGTCAAGGTCACATGGTAGCTGAGTAGCAGAACAAGTACTAAAACCTAGGTGTCGTCCTCCACTCCACAGCCCTGTCAGGTTCGGCCTTGTACCTGCTTTCTTAGATGAGCCAAGTGGCAAGAGGTTGGCTGGGGCAGAACTCACCATTGCCTCATCAGTGTTTCTCGCCAGCTGCAGACCCTTGCCTCTCTGGGATGTTTAACCAAATCCACGATCCATGTGGACTCCTGCTAACAAAGGAGGCCCCGTCATAGTTAGAAATCAGAGCCTGGCAAACAGCCATGTTTACATTCAGAGGGCTAGTTTATCGCTGTGGTCCTGGAGGGGATTGTTCAAGCTTATCTTCTCTAGATAGGGATGTGCTGAGGGCTGCACAGTTCTGACCCAGATGGAAATCAGCTGCAAAACACCTAGTCCTGAAGACACATACACACACGTACACACACACATTTCTCAGGCAACTTAAGCCAACTGCAACTCACTGACACATCCTTTCCTCAACAGGCTGACTCCTTCCCAGAAGGCTGTGAGCTGAGCCAAGACAGGCTGGCAGGGCAGCAAAGGTCCCAGGGCACTCTGTCTGCTGAGCCCGGCTGTTTCCCTGTGCTGGGTGCCTGCCTCCTGCCCTATATGCCTCATTCTCACATCTCTCGTGCAGGGAGATGGCTGGGTGAGAGGGCACACAGGAGAGAGAGAGTGGTCATCGGGCTGCAGAATACTCAGGTCCAGGACCAAAGGGCAGCTTTTGACCACTGCACATTTTATGCAAATCCTGAACTGTTTCATTCAGGGAATGAAGCCCTTGTAAAATGGTGGAACCTGTCTTTCCCTTTTAGAAATTCCACAATCTGGTTGCTCCAGGTGGTAGAGGACTAACAAAAGGCTCCAGCCCACATGGCTCTGATCTGCCCACTGCCTTGGTCAGAACCCCTTAATGGCTTCCAACAGTCCGGCCCCATAAAGTCCAAACTATCATTCCACACCCTTCATGGACTGGCCACAGCTCTACCTCCCTCCCAGCCTGGAATAACCCTCTTTCTGTTTTCAACCTTCACAGTCTTTTATCTGTAGCCCTCCTGGTACACTTATCACCCTCCACTGAATAGTATACTTATTTTTATGGGTCTTATCATTCCTACTTGTCTAGTTATGAGCTCCTTAAGGGCAGGCAGGGCCTATGCTTATCTTTGTACCTTGAGTCCTTAAAATGGTTCAGGATGTTGTGGGGTGTTCAAAAAATTTTGTTGAATTAATCCAGGAACTCTCTCACAGGGCTGAGTTCATGCTTAGAGACACAAGACATCCAATTCTCCACTGTCCCACGAGCAGGAAGGACATCTTCACCCCAGCCTGCACAGAGAACATTTCAGATAGAAACCGCAAGGACATGTGGTCCACCTCTTGTATTTCAGAGATAGGGAGACTGAGACCCAAGCACTGGGCTAGGGACAGTGGATGTTATTTGTTTCATTTACAGCTGAGAGAGCTGAGTTTCGGCCAGCAGAAGCCACTTTCCCAAAGTCAGACAGATAGAAAGTGGCAGAGCTGGGATTTAAACCTGGGTCTACCTGACTCCAAAGCTCATTTTCTGCTGTGAAGGGGAAAAATCTTCAGACTCTGAAAAATCCAGCTGTCCTGCTGGTTTCCCAGAAAAGGGCTCTGACTGACCAAGACGGGGGAGGGCTTAGGCACTGAGGCAGGCAGCACCTGGCTCCAGTGCATTCTGAGCTCTGTGGCTGCAGAAGCTGGTTACAAACTCTGCCTGCCCCAGGCCTGGCAGCCCAGCTAGCCCAGCTGAGTCTTTTCACAGAAGACCCATCAGGCAGGTACTAGAACATCACACAAGAGCCTTTGTCCAGAGGGCGCGGTGTTTTGCGGTGAGAAGTTTATATTGGCCATGCTGGTGGGGGCAAGGGAAGTAGAGGCTGCCAGCCTTCTGCCTTCAGGGCATTGCTCCAAGACAACAAAGCCTGCGGCTCCCAAGAAGGAAGAGGGCAGAGGTAGGGAGAGGGAGCTTGGGCCAAGGGGAACCCTAGTAGAAACTTGGGAAAGAAACGGCCTGGGTGGTAATTAGGGCAGTGGATTAGAAACTCTGCAAGAGCTCAAAGCGGGTTTTGTGTTGCCAGGGTGCCGTGGGCAGTGGCAACAGCTCGGGCTAATAGGTCACTTAGGTTCAATTTCTGCCCATTACAGCTTGTGAGGGCTTGGGCAATTTCTTGACCCTTCTGAGCCACAATTTCCTCATCTGTGGCCTGAGGGGATAATAGGAGTATTTTGCTAAGCGTAGTGAGAATCAGATACCATGGAGTGTGCCGGGCACAGAGCGGTCACTCAATAAATGGTGGAGTCTTGATGAATTTTTGTAAGCATTCACTCAGTTCCCAGATTTATGAACTAATAAAAGGATAGAGCTGCAGAGAACACCCAAGCCATGGTGTCAAATGACTGTTGACTGAGAAAAGGAAACGAAATCACCATGAGTAGACCCACATTTAGAGGAACTCTGCCCCAGAAACAGTTGGGGGGAAGACAGTCTGTTTCCAATTAGGGAGCAGCTGACAGAAGAACTGTGAAATTTAAAGTTGTTGATTCTAAAATGTTTTAAACTTAGCACGTGTATGTGTGCATGGGGCATACACGTTGTGTGATGTATATGTGTGTGGTATGTGTAGGTGGTATGTGTATGACTGGGTGGTGTATATGTGTGGTGTGTATATGTGGTATGTGATATATATGTGTTGTGTGGTGTGTATATGGGTGTAGTGTGTATGTGTGTGTGGTGCATATGTGCATGGGGTGTGTGTATGTATGTGTGGTGTGTGTATATGTGTGGTGTGTGTGTATTGTGTGGTATGTATGTGTTGTGTGGTATGTATGCATTGTGTGGTGTGCATATGTGTGTAGTGTGTGTGTGTGTTGTGTGTATATGTGTGGTGTGTGTATGTGTTGTGTATGTGTGGTATATGTGTAGTATGTGTGTATTGTGTGTGCTGTGTATGTGTGTAGTATACGTGAATGTGTGTAGTATGTGTATATTGTGTGTGGTGTATGTGTTATCCGTACAGTAAGATTTCACCATCTTACTGGAGGACTTGTTTTTCACCTTCAATAGTTCTCAATAGCGAAGGAAGGGAAGAAACATTTATTATGTAAATACTTAATCCTTCAGTATACGTTTTTTGCTTGGCTCCTAAAGGCTCCTAGACAAGGAAAATAAGCTCAACCATCTGGCTAGTTGCAGAGGCCAACCCTAGACCCAGATCTGCCTGATAACAGTGGATGTTGTCGACTTGGCTCCTGGAAGAAGAAACCCCCAAATGCAAATAGAGTCAGGCTTCTGTTCTATGGTTTGATCTTCAGACAGCTTTTCTTGTGGTATGTCACCCAAATACCTGTGCTCTGCTCTGGCTCCCAGACCTGCAACTTCCTGCACAGTACTTTACCACTCTGGTTTTATTTTTATCAGCTCTTCCTCTGAACCAGTCCTCAACCCAGTGAAGCAGTCTCAGTGAAAGCACAAATAGCTCAGGGACTATTGGGCCTGGCCCCTGGGCTGATGCAGAAACATCAATCTTGCCTCAGCCCGTGGGGCCAGAGTGTTCCCAAGATAGCTGGAGTGTTATCCTGCACGTTCTGCCTGGGATCCAGCGTGGCTGGGGGCCCTGGAGAGCTCCAGCTTCCTGCCATTCCTGGAGGCCCCTACAAATTGCCCCAGTTCCTCCCCTTGGCATGTTCTCAGCCAAGTCAGGCTTCAGCTGCAAGCACTAAAGGCAGCTTGTTGCAGTTTATTCTCCTGAGCAACTCCCTACAGGCCCAGTGAATGACAGGCAGGCATCTGCTGGGCTAGACCAGGAAGTGAAACTCCCACTGACAGCCTCAGACAGGCTCTCATACAGAAAATCAAAATTGTATAAGTTCCTTTTTTCCTTCACCAAACATTTATTGACAAACACCTACTATGTGCCTGATGCAGGGGCAGGGTTTTTGCCCTTCAGGAGCCCACAGCCCAGTGGGGAGCCAAAGGGAAAACAAAGAGCTGAGCCTGGGAGACCAGCATGAGGCTCAACAGGGACAGGCATATCGTGGGAGTGATGGAGAAAGAAACGCTGCACTCTGCCCGGGGAAAACTTCTCACGTGAGGTCTGAAGGATCAGCCAGAATTCAATAAGTAAAAATAATATCAATAGCAACCAAAGTATTATTATTGATTAGGTACTTACAATATATCAGGCATCCTGCTGAGTACTTTACAAACATTATTTCTGAACAACAGTGCTAATGCAATAGGTACTGTAATGATCCAGGTGATTTTACAGCGAGGAAACTGAGGGTCAGAGAAGATAAAGTAACTTGCTCAAAACTGGGAAACCAAAGAGCCAGTATTCGAACCCAGTTCTGCTGATTCCTGAGCCCAGGCTGTAATAATTTTTAATAAGTTCAAAAATTATAGTAATATAAACAGGTATATGCTGAGAAGTCTTGCCTCTCTCCTGGTGCCTGTATACCCCATCTCCCCACTGCCCTTATAGATGTAATAGTTATATTAGTTTCTTGTATATCCTTTCAGTATTTCTTTATGCAAATATAAACAAGTCTGAATAAATATTATTTCTCCCTCTTTCTTGTAACACAAGGTGGTATATATTAACACTGATTTGTACTTAATGGCGTCTTGGACAATTTTCCAATGGAGTGTATAGAGATCGTCCTTGTTCTTTTATACAGCTGTATAGTTCTCCATTTGTTGATCCCAGCCTTTCAAACACAAGGCAGTGTGTTCCCAGCTGGGAAGACGTGGTATGCTTTGTTAAACTGTTTAAATTTATGGGGCACCAAAGAGCAAAGGGGTGATGAGATAGATTTATTTTTGAAAGATTCCTTATATGAGACAAGACGCTGCACACAGCACAGCCTGCCTGGACATGTGGCCCCACCTGAATACAAGGACACACAGCCACAGTGGTGGCTGGGGAAAGCCCTTCTGTGGAACAAGTTCCAACTTACCTCTGGCCCTGTTGCCTGCAGCCCTGGGCCGCTGCTCTTTATGACATCTCCCCTATGTTATGCCTGCAAAGTTTTTATAGAGCTTCATGTGCCGAGGATGCAGAAAGCACATGTAGTCTTAATGTGTCACCCTGGGCTACTTCCCCACTGATTGTGTAAGCGCTCAAGACCTTCAAAGGTGGTACTTAAAGTGTTCCCAGGCCTCTAGTATTCCCTGGGAAAGTTTGCTGTCAAGGCTGTTACTGACTCAAACATCTTTGAAAGTGAGTTCGAGTCAACACTCCTCTTCTCTGAAATAGGGGATTCTCCCAGAGGATAATAATGCCTGTGGGAATAACTTTGGTCCTTTGAAAAGAGGCATTTGCTCTTAAGGTCACATGATCATGCTTGGTAAAATCTTGCTGGCTTCAAAGAGGTTCTGTAGTTTCCAAGAAACCAGCCCCATCAAATGCACATGGCCACCAGTCAGCTGCCTTTGTGTTGACTAAGGTCTACGGCTTTGGGCCCACCACATGTACTCATCACAGTGAATAAAGCCCCCTAGTTTTGCAGCGTTGGTTCCATTCTGTTCTAGCACCTAGATATTTACCTTATCTCTCCAAAGGATTCTTAAGAGACTGTGGCTTATAAGGATAGCAGGTACCGTACAGCCTCCTGGATGAAAATATGCATAATCATAGAAAAGGGCTGTAAGCAGAATCTTACAGAATCTTAGGCCATCAGCCAGCCCAGAGATCATACTGGATAGATCACAGCCCCAGAAAGAATCTGGGAGACCTTCCAAGTTCTACATCTTCAGAGCAGTAGATTGGTCTAAGGTCACACATCCGAGTAGTAGCAGAACTAGGATCGGAATCCAGGCCTCTTGCCTTCTAGCCCTGCTCCCATTCTACTACATCACTGCTTTCCCGTGTGTACTCCATAAGATGTAAACAGATATATGTAAAAAAGAGTGCCATGGTCACGTAAGTTCAGCAAACATTGAGTTCAAGAAAATTAAATGGGTTTACTTATGTAGGACTTCTCAGAGCCTTTAAAACACCACTGTTTATTGTGGTTTTACAAAAGGGGAGATGATAAGGAGTTTTCCTGAACTTACATCATCCTAGAACCCTTCTGTGGTGGACAATCTGCGGAGCATATTTTGAGAGACACTATATACTGCTTCCTCCCAAATAGTTCGAGAGTTTTTTAAAGATAAATTCATGGGTGATGGAGCTTTGAACTTTGTTCAGGAAATGTTGGGAGGTTCAGCTTATATTTCTGGCCCATTGAGGGCAACATAATGGAAGTTAGCTGCCATACCCGACTGGAACGACTATTGGGATGTCCCAAGATGGCATCCCATCTCTTTTTAGGACCACTCTTGTCTTAAAAACCAATTTTGTTTTGGTTTGTCTCTCACTTGTGGTTACTCTGAAGGCACTTTGATTCTGTACCTGGTTTGACTTAGAGAAGAAAGTTTGGTGGCATTACTTGGTGGAACACCCACTCTGATGATGGGCCCAAATGTAATAACATGCTATATTCCAGAAGTTCTTGACCTTTTCTGGGACAAGACTCCTTTTGGAGTCTTATTAAAAAAAGTTATAGACTCCTTGTGTCAGAAAATGCATATTCATAATAAAATTTGCATATAATTTTAGGATGTTCTTATATTCTTCGAAGCTCATCAGTAAATCACTGACCTAGATTCATTGCCCTCAAAGAGAACTTTCTAAAAACAAAACTTACACACATACACAACACAAGAAATGGTGGTAAGATTTTAAGTTGCCCCCTCAGGAGTTATTTTTTCTTTCTTTTGAATTCTTGATTCTTGGAGGGGACCTTGCTGCCTGCTAGTTCCTGTTTCGATGCTGGTTTTGTCAACTGTACTGCAGGGCTGCGAATCATGTTGCTTTAAATGCAGAGTCTGGGGATTTCCTGGAGCTGCTTTAAAATATCAGTCCTGTTTTTCTTTCTGGAAGCTGCCATTTTTGGAAAGAAAGAAAGAAAAAAAGGAAGGAAGGAAGGAAGTGGGCTGCTGAACGGCAAGAAACATGCAGAGAACCATATGGATAAAGGAAGGCAGTTGCATGTAGTGGGAAGAGGTACTAGGTTGTCAGTAACTTGCCTGGAGCCAGACCTCTGCCCTACTCTGGACCTGAGGTTTTGCATCTGTATTCAGAGCAAGTTGGCCTCATTAGGCCATCTCCCAGGACCTTTTTCTGGCTCTGACCTGCCATGGTGCTCACTTCATTTTTATTATAAACGTTTAATAATAAAAAGCAGTATCTCTCTTGGCTTGCCCCTGTTCTCTTCTTATTTTCCACTACTTTTATTTATTTTTGCACAAAATAAATAGAGGTTTGATTAGTTCCCTTCATTAACTTCCTTTCCTTTGTGTGTCTCCCTCTACCCAGCACTGACATCTTGAGCCCACCCTCCAGCCTTCCCTGGTTGTGTTTCCTTGTAGATCAGGCTCTCTTAATCACAACCCATGACCACTCATTCCTCTTATTTTCCAGCACGAAGAGTCTCGCATTTCCACACCAGGCTCCTTGGGCTCTACTGCCTCATTTGGGAGGCAAGCAGAAACTGTATGGTCATGGAGGAGAGGAGGGCATAATGGCAGCTTATGTGCACTCGGGGCTCACTGGAGAAAAGAGGATGAATTTTGTGAAGTGTGAAGCCTAGCTGAGGACCTAGTGTTCCAGAAGAATGCAAATAAAGCCCCCAGAGATACCATTGGAGGAGTTCTTCTCTATCCTGACTCAACACAATTAATTAGATGCAGGGTGTGACAGTGTGGTAAGTACTGGAAAGTATACTGCTGAATGGTCCTGTGATTGCAAAATTCTGAGGAGCTGGAGTTTTCATTGGCTTGGAATTCAGGCCAGGTGTAGGAGATGTGTTAAAATTTGTGGGCTTTTTGGAAAAGATGATCTGCTGGAGTTTCTCAACTCTAATTGAGCTTGTTCCTAAATCCTAAGGGTAGCGTGACTTGGTGGGAGGGAAAAAACCCACAAAGAAAAATGCACCAAGAAAACCCCTCAAAACTTAAATTGGGGAAGTAAAACCTTATTAGCATTTTTTTGGTACATACTATTTTAAAATATTGTATCTACTTCTTTGTACTGTGCTTCACATTACTCTATGCTTTTTACTCTAGGAAAGAGATTCTTGCAAATGCTCCCACCAACAGCTTCTAAACATCACACAAAACCTCCCCACCTCCCTCTCCCCCTCCTTCTCACTTTCAAGACCTTAAAATGGACTCATCTGATAGCAGGCGGCTCTGGGGACCAGAAATGGGCTCAGCTATTTAACTTTTATTCAAGAAACTCAAAGTTGAGTGGCAGAGAGAATCCAGTCCAGGCTGAGCGCCAGGTCTGGATACCCCCTGTCAACATGTTCCCTAGCCTGTGCAGGCTGGGACACTGAGATCTCATTTGCACTCTGGCTCTACTACTAACAAGCTGTGTGGTTTTGGGCAACTTACTTAACTTCTCTGGGTCTCTGTTTCTCCATTTGTAAGATGAAGGGTTTGGACTAGGGATTCCCAAATTTCCTTTTAGTATAAAAGTCCCATAATTACCAGTGACCTGCTCAAGCCTCATTTTCCTCATCTTTAAAGCAGGGAGAGTGATGTCTGCTTGTCTACTTCATAGGGAGGGAGCAAAAGTGTATGTGAAGTGCTCAGTGAGCCTTAACTCACAACACAAATGTCAGCTGCCATCATCATTAGTAGAATTCTTGATGCAGCTCTCTCTTTCTTCAGAGCATGTTTCATGTCTTTTACCATTTGGGCCAAAGAGCAATTCAGTGCCTTACAGGAATTCCTAAAATTCAGTCCTTGTTTTGAAGAAATAGGAGGCAAGATGTTGGTTCAGGTAGATGAAGTTGCTGCAAACGACAGTAGCATCTGAAAGTTCTTCCAAAGGAAGTGGGCTAAGACCTCCCTCAGTCCCCAGAGAGAGGTGGCCTCTTCTTGATCTCATTCAAGGGCATAAACAGTGCTTACTAAGAAACTTGTGTTCTAAAATGGGGCTTTGCTCAAAGAATGAAAAGGCCTTGGAGAATTCCATCGCAATAATAGAAACAGAGGTGCTTATCTTTTACCTTGCATCTGTGCATTTCCAAGTAATTGACCCACATTAACTCATTAGCACTCCCAACCCTACACCAGCCTTCTCTCTTGCCTTTGGGATGGAGGGAGGTGATATTATCTGAGCTTTGCATTCAGAGAAAGCCCCTGAGTTGAGAGTGACAGTCCCTCTGTTCACACCTGGTAGAATTGTCCCCTGAGGGTTTGAGAGGCAAACTATCTCATCTCTTGTACCCACTCCCAGGACTCTGGTACCATCTCAGTGCCTTGCCCAGCATCATGGGGTGTCAGAACTGGAATGGCTCGTTAAAGTCTCCTTGCAGGGGCCAACTCCTTCTTTTAGAGTGCAAGAAATTGAGGACATTCAATTCCCAGAGACGGGAAGTGAAACACCCAAAGGAACACAGCTAGTTAGAGATACAGTCAACAACTTTTCTTAAGAGGCAAAAACTAGAAACTATCTTCCACCCGCACCCCCATACACTCTAACAAACTAAACACTCTTTGTGTCCCTCCAGGCATCTCAATAGTGCTTAAACCTGAGGGGTATGGGGAAGATGAGATAGACATTGTGTATGTCTATCTGATCACACAGCACAGAGTTTCTGTTGCCACCTATGAACAGCTGTCTCATCCTGGGTGACAGTGGTGGTCCTTCCTCTCCTAAACTGGAATGGGTCATTCTTAAGGGAAATGGAAGTTGTAATTCCATCATTCTGGATAGAATGAGTTAAGGGGAAGGGCTCTCTCCTTTTCACTCATCCAACAGCTAAGTGAACATAAGCCCATAGGCACAGGGCTTTAGGAAACAGAAAGTCAGTTTGTGAGAAATTATAATGTGAAATGAAAAGGTACACGTGGCCCAGAAGCCTGGGCAGCTCTATGCTTCAGACAGTACCCTAAGGCATAGTATACTGTCTTTTTCCAAGAACACAGCTGCATCAGCTCCCTAATTTTCACAGAGGCACACAATAAATATTTGTGGATTGATTTGGTGGGCAAAAATTCTTGGCACTTGGATACTTTTCCGTTTCCCAGCTTATTCTTTTTTAATGTTTATCAAAGGTTCAGGTGGCCCGTGTTCAGTACAGCTGGAAGGAATGTTGGTGACAGCAGCTGTCATCTGCATTTCCCAAACTGGCTTCAAAGTAACACTGACTCTGGGGTATCTGGAAAAAAAAAAAAAAGGTTCTGTGTTTAAATAAATTGGAGAAATGTTACTTAGCTTCCTATTCTGGTCTCCCAAGATTCTCAAGGTCAAGGAACATTAGCTTATTAAAGATACTGAGAAGAGGTGGGGTCAAAACAAACAAACAAAAAACAGTTTAACATTGTTAAAACAATTTCTTTTCAAGTCGATTTGATGATGGAACAGTCCTTCCCCCATATTTTTTGTGATATCTATTAAAGTTCCACAAAAGTCATGTTCTTTGGAAAATACCTTGGGAGCTACTAATTGAACCCAATTTCTGAATTTTACTGGTGAAAAAATAGAGGTCCTGGGAAGGGCTGAAGTTCTTACAGGTAGTTAGTGGGGGAGCTAGAACTAGAACCCCACTTCCTGACTGCCTGGTCCAAACTGGTCAACCACATCCAACTAGAAAGGCAGGCCCTAACATGGGTCCTGGGATGCCAGGTGTCATGGGTAGTCTTGAGACGATGGGTAAAAAGGATGTGAACATGTTACTCCGTAATGGGTTCTTTTTGGGGTAATTTGCTAAAAGTTAGAGGTTGTTTTAGATGCTTTTAAAAATGGGTAGTCATATACCACTCTTTTTTATCTCATAGATCTTGGGGTGCCTGCCAATTGCAGCCTGGGTATGCCATAGGTGCTTAACAAATGTGTTAAGTGAATGAGTAATCAAAGAACTTAGCAGGAGTCAGAGGAGGCTGGTGGCAGGAAGGAAGAAGGAAAGGGTCAGGAACTGGAAAGGAGTGAGAAAAGGAAAAATGTGGAGAAAGAGAGAGATGGATTAAAAAAAAGAGTCAGCAGACACTGATCATGGAGGAGAGTTGAGCCCTGGCAGAGAAGGCAAAGGAGACAGCTGCAGGTGATAGAAAAAACAAACAAATACACAAACAAACAAAACAAAGCAAAACACCAAACTGGGTGACCAGGAAGCTTTGCTTTTAAAAAGTAGAAGTGACACATGAGGCTAATTCAGATGCTGGCTGGCCACACCAGGAGGTCTCTGCCCAGGAAATGGAGATGAGCACCAACTGCTGAGAACTTTTGTGAACTCAAAATAAGGTGTATTTATTGCACAGGTACATTAAAGTGCAAGGCGTCTTCTTCAGCACTAGAACAATAACAGATGAGTAAGACACAGGTCTCACCCTTAACAAGGTCACCGTCTAACTTGGAGAAGAGCTAGGACAGGGACTCAGATAACATAATGCCAGGTAGAACGTGATCAGTGCCCCCAGAGGTACAACAAGTCAATACTGTGAGGAATCAGGAGACACCAAGATCATATCAAGTCATGAGGCTCAAGAAGGCCTATGTGGGAGAACCATGAGGCATGGATAGGATTGCATCAGGCAGAGATGGGAGATAAAAGGAGAGGCATTTCAAATGGTATGATAAACAACTGTCAGGAGGTGGAGAAGCATATGGAAGAGTGAGTGGTCCGAGTGGGTTCCAGCTAAGGGTGTGTGTGGACTGGGAAGGGTGTGAAGAGACATGTCCAGAAAGTCTTGGAGTCACACTGCGGGGCCTTGAATGCCTAGCTGAGGTACTGATGCTCCAGGCAGGCAATGGGAAGTGAGTGAAGGTTTTTTTTTGTGCAGAGAAATAATAGCATTAGAGATGATTCCCAGGCAGGGTGACTGGGCAGAAAGGGTAAGGTGGGGGAAGGTGCTGGCTGGTGGGGGAGGAGGCAGTTTGGTTCTGGAGGGACCAACTGACCATTCAGGTATTGCACATCAGAAAATCGGTAAATCAGGCCAGAGACAGTGGCTGAGTCCTCTCCTGAGAGCACAGAGACAGCAGAAGTTTCTGGTCATTACCTCAGAGGGTTGGGACCTAGGAAGAATGAGAGGAAAAGACTAGACAAAGAGAACACAGCCAGGAGCAAAAGACCCTGAGAACAGTCACTGGAGGCGTAAGTTTCCATAAAGAAATTATAACCATGGTTGAGAACCCCAGCCTTGGGGTGCAGAACGTGTGAGTTTGAACCCCAGTGGCCTGAGTAGTCTTGATTAGCAAAGGGACTTAAAAGAGTTTTTGAGTCTGTTTCCTCATCTGTGAAACGGGAATGATTTCTATCGCAAAGTGTTGAGAACATTCGCTGAGATAAAGTTCTTAGCATGCGGTTTGCATACAGTCGGAGCCAAGGAATGAGCAAAAGCCAACAGGAGAAGGAACTGGAGAGAACAAGGGTATTCCCCTGAGGTGTGTCGAGAAATGGAGGCAGGACCTTCGGGAAGGCCAAAGCCTTTGCTTTAGCCAAGTTTGCTGACTGCCCTGTGAGGGAAATGAGTGAACCGGTCAAGGCAGCCTCAGCTTCGTCCCCACCCCAAGGCACTGCCCTTTCGCCCACGCTTCCATCCCGCCGGGCCTCCCAACCTCCCGCTACTCCGGCTTCCCGCCCGGCTCCCACTCCAGCCAGTCCCAGGAGGCACAAGCGCATGCGCCCTCCTGCGCCCAGCTTTCCACGTTTCACTTTTCTCCTTTTTCACCGCAGCTCCCGCTCCACCGCCACGATTGGCCAGCCGCCCTCCTCGCCTCGGCCAATAAACGCCGCCCTCTCACCTCCGTGTTACTGGGTAGAACAAAACAAAAACAAACAGAGCGAGAGGGGCCAGAGACGCTCCGAGGCGGCGGTGGAGGCTGAGGCGCGGGGTCGGGGCCGGCGGACAGGGACCTGGGCGAGCGGCGGCGGCGGCGGCAGCAGCTCAAGGGGTCAGTACCGGCGGGGCGGCTCGCACGCTCGGGAGGCCTGCGCCCTCCCCCAGCCCGCGTCTCTCCCCGGAGGCAGCCGCACGTTGGGAGGGAGAGGGGGCGGGGGGCCGCGGCGGCCCGGTCAGGTCGGGGCCGGCGGGCGGGGGTCTGGCCGCGTTCTCGGGGCCTCGCAGGCCCGGCCGCGCCGGCTCTAACGCCCCGGGCTGCGGTCGGCCGGCCCCGGTTCCCTCCTTCTGAGCCCGGGCCCGGAGCGCGGCGGCGCGGGCCCGCCCCCTCCCGGACCCCCTCCTTACTTAGCGGGGCGCGCGGGGCGCTCGCCGGCGGGGGTCTCCTCCTCAGGCGAAGGCCGCGTGGTCATTTTTATTGGGGCAGGGGGCGTGGGGAGGCGTGCTTCTGGACCGACTGAGATCTCGGGAGGAAGGTCTGCGCCCTCCCCGCCCCCGGCCCCCGGCCGGCCCTCCGCCCGCGCCCCCGAGCCCAGCCCCGGCCGCCCCGGCCCAGCATGCCCCGGCCCGGGCTGGGGGCCGCGGGCGTCCCTGCGCCCGCGGGAGGGGCGGGGGGAGCTGGGAGGCGGACACGTGCCCGCCGCCCCGGTCCTGCGCCAACTTCGCCGCGCCGCTCCTCGGGCAAAGGGTCGCTCTTTTAGTTTAAATGAATTCTCCGAGAGACAACAAAGCCGAGAAGGGAGCCCCCTTTCTGTGAAACGCATGCTGTGTCTGCTGCATTTGTCAATTTGGTACCGCAGTGTACCTGGGGAGGGTTCTTTTTGCAAGAGGTTCAAAACTGTCTGCAGATGTCAGTATCGCCGGTCTCCCCAGGCCCCCGTGAGAACCGGCCACGGAGGCAGCAACTGTGTGGTATCTACAGGCGAGTAAAACGATTGCAAATGCAGCTTGGAGTGGAAAAAAACCTCACTGCTTGTTTTTACTTGTATTTTTACTATTAAGTTTTAGAATTTTGGCGTTCTTGCTAAAGTAAGGCTTTTTAGGAAACCACCATATACTTTTTAAAAAAGGGGCCACTGCAGATGTGTTCTAAATTTAATTATTGGTATTTATGCCCTTAATTTTCTTTCATTATGAGTTTATTAAATTCCTTAATATCTCAGCAGGCATCTTTGAATTTTATATATATATATTTGTGTGTGTGTGTGTGTGTGTGTGAGGAAGATTGGCCCTGAGCTAACATCTGCCAATCCTCTTCTTTTTGCTGAGGAAGACTGGCCCTGGGCTAACATCCATGCCCATCTTCCTCCACTTTACATGGGACACTGCCACAGCGTGGCTTGTGTGGCTTGACAGGTGGTGCATTGGTGCGCGCCCGGGATCCGAACCTGCGAACCCCGGCCGCTGCAGCGGAACACGCGCGCTTAACCTCCTGCACCACCCAGCCGGCCCCTGAATTATATTTTGATTGGTTTTTCTGTTGTAGTAATGAGAAAGGAAGAATAGTTGCCAGGAGTGCAAAAATAAATGACACTTTGATATTTACCATAGTGCTCACTTTTGCATCATTATGGATGAAAGCTTTTAGCTGATATTAAGTTGCTAATTAGCTGTGATTGTAGCCCAGAAGTGAATGCAAGTAATTTTCTAGTTATCACATGGCCTAAACTTGACTCCAGAAAGTGTCCCAGTGGTTTATGAGGTATATTTCAGGAAGTAGATTTTTTGGGGGAGGGGAATAAAGTGGGAGGGTGAGGCTCTATCTTTCAGGGAATGTCTTGGCATACTTCTGATTGTATGTTTCTGTGAAACACATTGGAGAAATGAAAACAGTGGTTAATTTCAAACTTAATTTTGTTTAACTTATGTGTATAGTTTTGTTTTCTTATTGAAAATTAATTTTACAGTTTAATATGAAGGCTGCAGGGTTTAGATTTTTTACTTTACATTTTAATTTTTGGGCAAAAATCTTAAGGATTGTTAACTGGAAAAAACTTTGATTACTTCGGAGAGAGTAAAAGCATGGAACATATCTTTATCCTCTAAACTTTTAAAACGTCCGTGTCACTGTCAAGTGTGATTGAGTTCTTGATTGTGTTATCATTGTCTAAAGACACAGACATGACTGTTTTTTTATGATTACTTAATAAAAACAAACTTGGTAAGTTATAGATAAGTCATTACCTGATAATTTACCCAGCTGAACGTCTTCTGTATAATAGCTTAAAATAAATATTATTTTTAGTGTTTGGAAAGCAGTATTTAAAAATTCGATACAGCTATAGGAGTGTATGTTTTAATAAGGTTCTCTCTGTTAACACCAGAAAAGAATCTTCCTGTGGGATATTCAAATCTTGTATTGAATTTGTGCAAACAGTACTGGCTTTAGCAGGTCTGGACTCTAATCCTGGTTGTTCCACTGACCAGCTGTCTCTGGACAGATCACCTACCTTCTCTGAATCTATTCAGTTGTGTGCAAAGTGGAGTACCTACCTCAGCATTGTTCTGAAAGGTACATGAAGTGATACATGTAAAATTCTTTTTGAATTATAAAGGGCTTTATTACATCAGTTATAATCATTTCATTTCCTTTATTAGCTAGGCACTGCAGAAAGTATTCTCTCAAAGATTCTACTTGCATCAAGTATGAAAAAAGACTTTTTTTTGTGAGGAAGATCAGCCCTGAGCTAACTAACACCTGTTGCCGATCCTCCTGTTTTTGCTGAGGAAGACCGGCCCTGGGCTAACATCCGTGCCCATCTTCCTCTACTTTACATGGGACACCACTACAGCATGGTTTGAGAGGCAGTGTGTCAGTGCGCCCCCGGGATCTGAACCTGCGAAGCCCCGGCCGCCGTGGCGGAGTGTGCGCACTTAACCACTGTGCCACCGGGCCAGCCCCGGAAAAAAAAAGACTTTTTAATGTAACTCTGGTTTAAAAAACTCATACACACATCATATGACATTTTTGCTTTCCTATAACACGTAATTCATGTACTGAGATGAAACAGATATGGCATTTTCAGCCACGGAGGTCACTAAATATTTAGGTTTCCAAACTATTTTTGTTCATACATCTATATGTATTTCTATATACACATATATTTTTTTGCGTGTGAGGAAGATTAGCCCTGAACTAACATTGGTTGCCAGTCTTCCTCTTTTTTTTTGCTTGAGGAACATTAGCTCTGAGCTAACATCTGTGCCAGTCTTCCTCTATTTTGTATGTGGGTCACTGCCTCAGCATGGCTGAGGAGTGGTGTAGGTCTGTGCCCGAGATTGAAACCCACGAACCCAGGCCGCCGAAGCTGAGCACGCGAAACTGAACCAGTACGCCATGGGGCTAGCCCCTATGTACATATTTTTAAGGTTCATTTTTCCCCTAAATGTGAAGTTGGGGGGAATTATGATATTGAAAGGTAAAAAATGTAGAATCATATATGTCTGTTTATTCTGAATAGCATTAAAGAGCCATCTCACCATTTTCTTAACTTTGGAAGCAATGTGATAGCATCTTAGTAGCCTAAGGATTATGCTATATTGAGAAGTGTATAATTTTAGCATAAGGTGTGTTTATTTTTGTTTTACAAAATAATATCCTTTCCTGGAGAAAAGGGCTATAAACTTATAAGATGTTAAAATAGTATATACTGAGGAATTTAAAAGTCAGTTTCACCTTTGAGTCCCAGAAGGCATCATATATCATTGTCCTAAAATGACTTCTAACAGTAGGTTATGTTATATGAAAAAGATATACTTCTCTGTAATTAGTTTATTAGTCCTTTTCATTAATTTGTGCATTTTAATATCTTAGAAGAGCACACTGCTAGTGAGATGATTATAAATGACTGGGAGGACTTATATCTAACCTATATGGCTTAAACAGATAAATACTTTAGTACTGTAAACCACCATTTAAAAAATATTTCCAGAGAGATTCTGAAATCATATTTGGTTATACCTTCTGGTAATAGTTTTTATGAAAATATATTTTGATAGTCTTTCAGGTAATGTTGAATTTATATCGCTGTCAATTGTCTAAATAGAAGTTAACTGATTTCATCATAACCTTCCAGCATTAATAATTTCTAAGCCATTTTGAAACCGAAGTCTAAAATACTGAGATGCTAATGTCATTGTACTTACTTCTTTCTAAAATAGGGAAGTTTTTTTAAAAAAGAATGCATTTTTCAGATTGTAAAACTAATGCCCTCATTACAGAAAATGCTGATTTAAAAATTTTCTCCTAAAGTCTTATAATAGTAATTATAGATACTTGTGTGATGAAATGGCAGATATGTCTGCCTTCAGATATGTTGTAGTATGAAAAATAACACTATCGTGTGATAATCTTGATTAATCAAAACTGTGGTGTTTGCATTTTGTAATAGTTCTCATAATTCATTGGTAGCAAACTATCCAGTATTTCTGAATATCAGATTAATTATGAGGCCTGGTATTCCTAAAAAATTTGGAGTGTGTGTATACTACTTTAACTTGAAATAAACTGTATAGCAAATATATCTTTTAATTTCAATTTAAAGGGAAGCTTTGGTACATCCAGAAATATGGGCTTTTTTTTTTTTTTTAAAGATTTTATTTATTTATTTATTTTCCCCCCAAAGCCCCAGTAGATAGTTGTATGTCATAGTTGCACATCCTTCTAGTTGCTGTATGTGGGATGCGGCCTCAGCATGGCCGGAGAATCAGTGTGTCGGTGCGTGCCTGGGATCCGAACCCGGGCCGCCAGCAGCGGAGCGCGCACACTTAACCGCTAAGCCACGGGGCCGGCCCTAGGCTTTTTTTTTTTTTTTTGACACAGATAAACTTGTCAAGAAGTTTGAAACCAAATGTTAATTAGGGTAAGCTATCCTTGAAAGTAGAGTGAACCCTTTAAAAAAATGGAATTATTTGGTGATTTTTTTTTTTTTTTTACAGTATGATTAAGTAAACTGAATATACCTTAATTATATTGGTTTGGAAGATGTTGAAATTTTTTTTTTCTTTTTAAAGAAATAGCTCCCAAAGGAAGACTTCCATTTGGTAATTTAATCAGTACAAGTGAAATTAAGGAACAATGGATGTAGAAAATGAGCAGATACTGAATGTAAACTCCACAGGTAAGTAATTGTATCTTGAACTTTGACTGTACTGTGAGCAAGTTTCAGGCTGTACCAAATTTTATGAAAACATGATATTAAAACCATCTTTACTTCAAAAACTCTGTTATTCATGCTACAAGAAAACAAGTCATATTATTTTTAAAATCAAGTTTGTGGTTCTTATTTTTATGGAAATTTATCATGTCTTTATTTTTCTGCCCATCCTTGCATATTCCATACATTCTTATTCCCCAGTATTTATAATAAACTGTATGGTACAGAATGGAGAATAATGAACCTGCTGATTAATGTTTTCACATGAGCTAGTTAGTGATTTCTACAATATAAACTATTATTGGTATCTTTGATATCTTTCCTAACTAATAATTTCTATATTATAAATTACCTATGGGTATTTTCCCTGATTTTCCATGATGCTTCAAAGGCACATTATTATCATAAAATTTGTTTTGTGGACTAGATGTACAAATGGTGAGTAACTTCAGACAACTTAAAATATATTTAAAGCTTTCAGAATAATCTTTGTAGAGAGTTAGTTAGGATTTTGAAATATTTGGAATAGTAAGAGCTTTTGATATTTGTATATTTTATATAATTCTTTGCTTTATAATTTTATTAATATTGAAAAGATTTCTATTTTCTGTAGTTTAAATATATTTATACTTCATTTTTTTAATACTATAGCTTCATTTTTTTCAGTGACTTTAATTCAGTATTGTGTACAAGTTGTATAGTTTTCTTTGATAGGAACAGACACTTTGAAGTTGAAAATTCTTTGCCATTTTATATTTACAAGCTTTCTGATCTAAAGTGTGCTAGAAAATTATAGTTGAAAAAATTACTATGATAATTAATGATTATTTCGATGCTACTATATACAATAGCTATATGAGTACTTGTTTTTTTAGGATTATAAATGGGTATCATGTTCTGCTTCAGTGAGGTGGGGATGGTCATTATACAATTTAAGAATGTATTTCCCATATAGGTAATTCCTTCTTTTCTTCGCTGTCCAGTATGGTAGCCACTAGCCATATGTGACCATTGAGCACTTGAAATGTTACGTGTCTGAACTGAGATGTATTGTAGGTGCAAAATACATACCAGATTTCAAGAGATTTGGTATGACAGAAAGAAGGTGAAATACCTCAATAACTTTTTATGTTGATTACATTTTGAAATATGATGGGTCTATTAGAGTAAATAAAATATATTTAAATTAATTTCATCTGTTTCTTTTTTTTTTTTTTTTTTTTTTGGTGAGGAAGATCAGCCGTGAGCTAACATCCATGCCATTCCTCCTCTTTTTGCTGAGGAAGACTGGCCCTGGGCTAACATCTGTGCCCATCTTGCTCCACTTTATATGGGATGCCGCCACAGCATGGCTTGGCAACCGGTGCATCGGTGCGTGCCCGGGATCTGAACCCTGGGTCACCAGCAGCGGAGCGCATACACTTGACCGCTATGCCACAGGGCCGGCCCCTCTTTTTACTTTTTAATATGAATACTAGGAAATGTAAAATTACATCGTTGGTTGCCATTATATTTCTATTAGCACAGCTCTAAGTTTTATACTTTTTGTTTTCTGACTATAACACGTCCTAGTTCTAACCCTGTTCTTGATGCCTCTGCCCACTACTGCCTTAAAAAAAGGACTTACAGTTCTTTAATACTTGGATAGGCCTAAGACAGACCTTCTTTGCAGTAAATTTTTCCTGTAGCAAATAGTCCAAGTCAGACAGACTAGGGTACTAATTCCAATTCTCACTTTTACCAGCTCTTTTACTTTGGGAAAGTAAGTTATTTGCACTGAACTTCAGTTTCCTCATGTATAAAGCTGGGGTATAAATACTCAAAACACTCTCTATAGCTTTATTGTCAGGATTAAGTGAGGTATAGTGTATGTGTGTCATGCCCATAGCATGTAGTATGTATGTAACAAATGAAAATGTGCTAATATTAATTCTAATTATGCCACTCAGTGGACCAGTAATTGAAAATGCAGTTGTCTGGTACTATGGGAATATAATTGGATTGGTTACTATTGAGATGTCAGAGAATTCAGAAAGAGGGAATTAGTACACAGGAGAAAATAATTTTGAAGTCACCACATTCTGTACTCAGGTTTTTTTATGTTTTTAATTTTGGTTTTCTTAAAGTGAGATTGGTAGTGGTTATGGAACCTCAAAACTTAGGTGAGTATGAATAGCAAATATAAAAGAGCAATTGATATAAACATGGGTTAAGAATTATAAGGTCTAATATAAAAAATATACCTAGGTGTGTCTACTACTATAGATACACAAAGATCTATTTGAAAAGATACTAAAATAGTTGAAGAAAAGAAACTCAAGTATGGCAAATATATTTAAATTGAGTACTTGAGTACTCCGAGGGACAGTATAGAGCATTTCATTATACTTCTAAGTCCTTATTCTTCTGGGTGAGTTCAGTGGTTCACCTTAATTGTAGAATAATGAAAGCAGTATGTTACAGGTAGATGTTTCATGTTTTCTTCAGTCACTGAGACTTACTTGAAACTCCATCTAATTTGTCTGATCTCTGGTCTTTCCTTCTTCTTCCTCTTGATCTTCTGCTTTTCTCTCTTTACATTCACTCCCTTGTTCATCCTGTCTCTTTAGCTGTTACCACTCTGCTGTACTGTAGCTTTGTATTTTCTATAGTTATAGTCATCTGAGATTCAAATGTGGGTTTGAATCCTGGCCACAATCCTTTATTACATATGCAACTTTTCTATGAAACATCTTCCGTCTCTAAAATGAGGATAAACAGCATCATTATAGAGCTTTGTGAGGATTATAGACCATGTATCTAAAGTGCCTAGCATAATGTCTAGTATGTAACAATAGTGATGGTAATGACAGAAGTACTACTACTATGACTACTAGTCATAGTATTTAGTTATGATGATGTCCCAAACTCACCCTCCTAACACTGTCTTCCTCTCTTTGTCTAAAAACGTTTAAGACATTGTTTCATTCTTCTTTAATCTAGTCTGTTTAAAAGGCCTTTATTTTTTCTTTAAAAGTGTCACTTTCTTATTTACCCCAAAGTTACTACCCTGGCTCTTTCCAGTTAGCTTGTAACTGAATTACTGGAACATTTTCTTAGCTGGTCTCCCACTGTCTCTTAATTTTATTTATTTATTTATTTTTTCCCCCAAAGCCCCAGTAGATAGTTGTATGTCATAGTTGCACATCCTCCTAGTTGCTGTATGTGGGACACGGCCTCAGCATGGCCGGAGAAGCGGTGCGTCATTGCGTGCCCGGGATCCGAACCCGGGCCGCCAGCAGTAGAGCGCACGCACTTAACCGCTAAGCCATGGGGCCGGCTCTCCCACTGTCTCTTTTTTCTAATATATTCTGTATTGCTCTGCCAAACTCATCCCCCCCCATCACCTACCTATGATATCCAAGCTCTGACCATTTGACTGTGGGAGTGGTCAGCAATTAATTATTCTGGTGATATTAGCAGGGGCAAGATCATGAAGGACCTTAAGTTACAAGGTAATGAGTTAATACTTTTTTGACCCAGTGGGAATACCTTCAAAGGATTTTCAGTGGGGGCATGTTTTAGAAAATCAGTCTCCATGCAGTTTGGAGAATGGTTTGAAGATGGAAGGCAGCGAGACTACTTAATGAGACTAATGAAGTAATTTGACTCTACCTAACGTTTTTGTTTGTTTTTTGATTACCACAATTTGTTCCTAACTTTTATACCTTTTGTCAAGAGTTATAAAGATTTTGACACATCTGTGCCTTTTATGGGCTAGATTTAAAAAATTTTTGGTTGCAACATATTATCTTAAAACATATTTAAAGTCCATGCACATAGATTTAACACATCCTAATTACAGTTGGGAATATTTAAAACCATTTCAGGGATTCAACTCTGACTTAACTATAATAAACAAAACTCTTGCCCAGGGGCAACTAATTCATTCTGACTTACAAAGTTTTCAGAGCAAAGTTGAGTGTCTTCATGTCATTTGATCTCCACGGACATTTGAGTTGATAGTATGAAGGATACTGTGCTAGATGCTGAGGATACAAGGAAGTACAGTATAGGCATAGTTCCTCTTTTGAGGCTTATGACTTATTTGGAAAAGCAAGATTGCTATATAAAAAGAAATAAAGTGATTTACATGATGTGGTAAATGAACAATGTGTGAGCATTAGTGTTCTTTTGGCTAGAATTGTTAGGAAAGTTTTCATGGAGGAAGTAAGACTTGAGCTGTATTCTAAAGGATTTTGATAACTGAAAAGAGCAGTGAGGATGACATTCTAAACAGGGGACCACTGGGAACTCCAAATGCGTTGCTATCTTTTAGGGGATAATGTACAAATCTTAGACTGGAAGATTTTCAGAGAGTGGTAAGTAATATGAGTCAGGTTTGGAGAGATGCATTAGAACTTTGAGATGATGGCTTTGAAAGCAAGCTTTTATCTTTGAAAGCAGTGAAGCCTCAACAGTTCAGTTCAGTAATCATATGTGATCACTTGTTTGCCAAATGCCTTTCAGGCTCTTTGGATTAGTAATATTTCCTAAGTATCTGTAATTAATCATGAGGTGTTTGGCAAGTTAAGTACTCTCAGCCTTAGTTTCCTTATCTGTATAAATGATGTAATAAATAGCTCTCAAACTTGTGGGTAGATGACAAAGTGCCCAGCACAATGCCTCATAAATAATAGTAGGCATTCTGTAAATATTACTTTATCTCCCTTCTTTCAAGATCCTTAGTCTTTTCTTACTATCTCCAATTGCTTAACTCTCTTAGCTCACAAAAGTCTAAAGGTTTTATATTTGGTGTTTATATTACATGGATTTTATGATCTAAACTCATGAGATAACATGTTTTCCGTAAACTTTGCTCATTAAAATTCAGTGCCTTAGTTTACTTTCCATGATAATATGAAAACTAATCATATTTAGTTGTCATTTATTAGGTTGAAGCATATGAAATTGACAATATGTGACTGTTACTGACTTCCCAAAATGGTAATTTCATGTGATTCAACCTAATATAACTTACGACTATAACTGGTGTAACAGTAGATGGATGGTTAAAACACTTACTTAGAATTTTCTTTTTTCATTTTCCTCCTTAAGATCCTGATAATTTAAGTGACTCTCTCTTTTCTGGCGATGAAGAAAATGCTGGGACTGAGGAAATAAAGAATGAAATAAATGGAAATTGGATTTCGGCATCTTCCATTAACGAAGCTAGAATTAATGCCAAGGCTAAAAGACGACTACGGAAAAACTCATCCCGGGACTCTGGCAGAGGCGATTCGGTCAGTGATAATGGAAGTGAAGCCCTTAGAAGTGGAGTAACTGTACCAACCAGTCCAAAGGGAAGGTTGCTAGATAGGCGATCGAGATCTGGGAAAGGAAGGGGACTACCAAAGAAAGGTTGGTATATACCACGGCCAAAGAAACAAATGGAAAAGAATACTGTCAGTTCTTGTACTATAATTGCCTTTTTTTAGGAATGAGAGAAATTTAAACAGTGATAATGTAAGATTTTATGGTTTGTATATATTATTACATAGTAATAATCTGAGGACCATCCCACTGTTTCTTTAAGGTGAGCCTTTTGCTTGTTTGAATATATTTAGTTTTCTTGAGCAGAGTTTTATCTCATTTCCAGCAAAATACACACTGATGCTTTTCACAGTTATGAATTGTGCATGTACTCTCTAACTTTGCTTGAAAGAAGTGGGGTCAGAAATTCATCATACCTATTATCTAATGAATCTAATTATGTCCATTGTTAAAAATACATGATAAATATAAATTTGCTAATATCTGGAACAGAACTTTAATGATTTCGTAGATCTAGTTCTGAGTTTTCTTTAGCTCTGTTTATTTTGGGTACTGAAGTGGAATGGTCTATTTCACTGTTATATCTCCAGTGCCTGGAGTAGTGTCTAGCAATATAGGTG
The DNA here is from genome assembly GCF_020826845.1 of Diceros bicornis minor. Lineage (NCBI taxonomy): Eukaryota > Metazoa > Chordata > Mammalia > Perissodactyla > Rhinocerotidae > Diceros > Diceros bicornis. The sequence goes on from NC_080745.1 coordinate 74,660,062, forward strand.
CTTAACTCTTTGTTGAGTGAGGGGTTTGTCAGCTTCTGTCTGTGGTAGGATTTTGCTACTACTTGGAGATTTCACCAGCTTCCAAATGGTGGGAGCTTCAATTTGTAGTCTAGGATTCTTGCAAAATGTTTTTGTGATCTGTCAAAAATTGTTACTCTTGTTGAATGGCTCTACAACCATTGGTTGGATCAAAATGAAAGCTAGCTATCAGATTCTGCTTTACTCTGGTGGCAAGGATTATACTCTAGGTATAAAATGAAAACCTCTGAAAACATTGGTGATACTATAAAGTTCTTTAAAGATAACACAATATATTGAGTCTTATAAAAATATTTCAGTACGTTTATGTAGAAAAGCAACTTTGAAAGTTGGAATTGTTAAACTTCTAGTTGGTTTGTGTATAGAAGTAGACAGAAATAATGGTTGGTGCTGTTAATGCTTAAATAGCAATTAGTTATTTGTAACATATTGCTAGTTGCAAAGTATAGTTTAACGTGTACTTTTATATCTAAAGAGTATTTGACTTTAAAACATTTGATAGTGGTCATTGTGCTTCTTTGTTAAATAGTTTTTCCCTTGTTGAGTTTTCTATGCCACATCTTACTGGCTCAGCATATTTCTTTTTGTTCTGGTCCCAAGAAATGTCAAATAAAATTTAGAGCTCAACTGTAATATCACCTCCCCTGAGGTCCCTGATATAGCTGTTTTTCTGATCTTTTTTTTTTTGTTTTTGCTTTTATTTTAAAGCATCTGCCTTTTTAGTTTTAACTTTATAAGCTATTTCAACTTGATGTTTTGGAAATAGGTTTTAAAATATATACTATCTAATCATTACTGAAAAAGCAGTGATCTGAATAAAAAGAGGTTTAAGGTATAACTTTTAACTGGAAAAAAGACTAGCATAGAAATTAAAATAGTTTTTTGGCGGTTATTTAATTAACGTCTGACATCTAGAATTATTTTAGATTTCAATTAAAGTTAAAATTTGTGAACTTTGTGCTCTTTCCTTTCTCAATTCTAAATTTTTTCAGGTGGTGCAGGAGGCAAAGGTGTCTGGGGTACACCTGGACAGGTATATGATGTGGAGGAGGTAGATGTGAAAGATCCTAACTATGATGATGACCAGGTATCATTGCTTTACTTTTTAAAAAATATATATTTAAAATTCGTATAAACTTTTTTGACCTCATGTTTGTAGTTTACTCATACATTTGTCAAATCATATATTCTATATCTATACTCACACCTGTCAAATTATATGATTATGAGTAGTATGTATATAATGTGTGTATACATGTATGTGCACGCACACATTAGTATATATATCTAAATCACATATATACTCTACTTTCAGACTGTTAGGTTAATTTTGGATTAGGAAACGAAGTTAACTGATGTAATGTATGCATAATTTTCACTTGGTTTCTGAAGTTGAATTTAAAGTAGGTCTTTACAAATTCATTTAGGATTATCAAGTTGAGTACTTTTTAATAAATTCTGTTTAGTATAGTTTCTTTCTATATTAATGGTAATGGAGAAGAATATATATTCTTTGGAACATCATAAAAGAGTCATAGATACAAAGTTCCTTTTAAATATTACAGAAGTTGTTTAGGATGGTAACTATGTGGTAAATTTTATTTTTGGAATATGTGGAGTTTTTTTTCTAGGGACAATGCTGAGAATGTAAATTTTTAATAGATTTTATAATGTATTTATATATATTTATCTTTTTAATGGAAAATTTCTAACTTAGACAAAGTTAGGATACTATAGTGGACCTGCTTGTACTTATCTCCCAGCTTTACTGACTTCCATAATTAATAACTCATGGCTAATCATGTTTCATCCTGTACTTCCATTTAATCTTCCTCTTGTGTCTGTCTGCCCCTGCCCCCCCCCCCCGGCCCCGGCCCCCCATGCTCTGGATTATTTTGAAGCAAATACTAGACATTATGACATATTTTTAAAAGTAGTGTCTTTGCATAAGATAGGCTGTTATGATGAAAATTTTAGACAGGAAATTATCAGGGTATACGTTAGATTGTTTTTATTGTGTATTGTTTGTATGTATGTACTTATCTATTTTAACCAATAGTTGGACATGGAAATATTTCTAAAAGAACATGAAAAAATATATTTTAAAACCAGTAGAGTTCAAATACTTTAGAATCTTTGCTAAATATTCTCGTTTTAATATATAGTCTTTCAAGTGTATGATGTTAGACTGAAGCCAGTCAGAAGTTGCATGTAAACGTTTCAGGGCCTTTTTGCAGAGGAGAAGGGGGATAGAAGATTAATGGACAATAATTGTGTTTTTGAAATATCAGTTGAATAGTGCTTTTCCTTAGAGATTTTTTAGTCACGACAACATTGATTTTTGTTATAGGGACTTTTAGTATGATAATACTAATCGTGAAGTCTTGGGTTCCTGCTTCATTTTTTTAGTAAGTAAAGTTTTAATGAAAATACTAGGTATGACAGGAGGCCGTTAAAGCTTTTTTGGTTACTGAAGGATTGGTGAGAGAGATAAAAATTAACAGAAGATATGGGAGGTTGGGAGCAAGTCATATATTTGCTGTGGTTAGTGGTTCTAATCTATCGTATTGGTTTATTGTATTGCAGGTTTTGAAAAAGAACAGTACAGATTCTGTTTTTATATAATACAAGTGATCAAAGCATGTAGCATCTCTTTTTCTTGCCCTGAATGAGGATTACTAACCAGTTGGAATATAAAATTATAAAACAATTTAAATTTATCTGAGTATTTTGTTTTTAAATTTATAACTCTTTTCTCCCTCTTCCCCTCCCAGGAGAACTGTGTTTATGAAACTGTAGTTTTGCCTTTGGATGAAACGGCATTTGAGAAAACTTTAACACCAATTATACAGGAATATTTTGAGCATGGAGATACTAATGAAGTTGCGGTAGGTTTAAAGTTGCAAGTATAGGGGCCGGCCCGGTGGTGCAGCGGTTAACTGCGCGCGCTCTGCTTCAGCGGCCCTGGCTTCGCAGGCCCGGGCACCCACCGACGCACCGCTTGTCAAGCATGCTGTGGTGGCGTCCCATGTAAAGTAGAGGAAGATGGGCATGGATGTTAGCCCGGGGCCAATCTTCCTCAGCAAAAAGAGGAGGATTGGCATCGGATGTTAGCTCAGGGCTGATCTTCCTCACACAAAAAAAATAAAGTTGCAAGTGTAATTTATTTAATATAGGAGAACACTATTAAAAACAAAACATCATATCCAGAATGATCTTGGATCACTGAATAATTAAGCATTTTTCTTTTGTGTAAATGAATTTCTAGCTGAGAAATGGAATAAAATTTCATTAATTTAGACTACTTCTTGCCTGTTTGGGATCTGATGAGCACTGTGTGCCATTTTCTTCCCTGAAAAATGGCACAACACAGTAGTTTAGTAATTTTTATAATTATAACATTTTTATAATTGATAATTTATAAAATATAATTTTAACAATTTCAGGGCATTTATGGACCTTGTGAAACCTTCTCAGGAATCTCAGTTAGAAATGCCTGACTTAGTTCCATTTTTTTGACGTTCATTTCAGTGCTCAGGATTAGGATAAAATTTATCTTTGTACTCTGTCCAATAAAAATAAGAGAACACAGATACAAAGATTTGAAAAAGAATGTTTACAGAAACCAAGATTACAAATGTAAGTGTTTTTGAAGCATAATTTGCATGGGAATGTTGACTGTGTTATGAGTTGTTCATAAAGTAAATCTAAAAGGGTAAAATAAAATTATTGATCTAGTTAGAATTACTGAAAAAGTAATAAAATTGTAATTCTTCAGAAGACTTTTATGATTTAGATTCTTTTAATTCAGACAGGGCTTTCTTGGTTTGTCTGATATGAGGTTTGATATCTTTGGATTTGTAGGATTTGAATATAAAATAAGTATTTGTTCAGTACATACAATGTGGGAGAATTTGTAATAGGTGATTCCTGCATTTTTGAAGCTCAGTCAAATGAAGGAAGTGATAAATTATTAAAATATAATGTGAAACATTCTATTATAGAGGAAGAATTTAACTGAGTCCTGTGACGGCAAGGACTGTTGAAATCCTTTTATCTATCTAGCATGAGATCAGTGATATACTGTGTGTTCAATAACTGTGTAATACTATGAGCAGAGTGTTAAAGAAGCATAAAACGGAGAGTAATAGAAGAGATGATTCTGAGCCATCTAAGGATGATTAGGAGTTTGTCAGGATAAGATGGTTGAAGAGGGTTTGTTTTCCGGGAAGGCAGAGTATCATGTTTAAAGGCAATGCGTTAGTTGTTCAAGCGCAGTCCAGGAAGATAAAAAAGAATGAGAAGAGACTACTAACGAGGATACCACTTAGGTGGCTGTGGAAATAGTTCTGGCACCCTTTTATTAATATACCATGATTTAAATATTCTGAGAAAACTTTAAGTAAAAAGAAAGGCACTCTAAGTAAACTAAGGTAGAATTTAGCCTCTAGGGTCAAACTGCCTATATTTCATTTTCAACTTGGCCACTCCAGCTGTGTGCCCTCAGCAAATACTTAATTTTTCTGTGCTTTGGGTCTGATGAGTATGATGATAATACCTCTCTCAAAGGGTTATTTCGACTATTAAATAAGATAATATAAAATAAAGTGGCTGTTATAACGCCTGATACATTATAAGTGCTCAATAAGTATTAGCTGCTGCTATTATATTTTTAATAGGAAATTTTAACTTTATCCCAGCATTTAAAACAATAATCCCACTTAAAAACAATGGTTTAAGATCTCATTTTAAACTTTATATGAAAGTATAAATTTTTGTGTGAAGAGAAAGCTTTGAAGAAAAGTAGAGTACAAACAGCTTATGATAATGTAAAATGAATCTCCCCACAAATGGTCATAAAACAATATTCCTAGAAATAATAGATTATAAAGCAGAAGGTTAGTTAACTCCTAACACCAAACTTAGCAGTGTTATGTAGGTTAATAAACTGTTTTAGGTGTAATTCACGTCCTTGAGTTCAGTGATGTTCAGACAGTTAAAGCTTGACAAAGTGGATCAATATCTAATTTATATGCAGAGAAAGATGTATTTATCCTATCCTACAAAATATGACTGCTTCTCTAATTATTTAGAGGGGGAGTGGTAAGGATATATGGACAAAATCTTAATTTTTTAAAGGTAAAATTATATTGAATTAAAGGCAGTGACATACTTTTTTTTTTTTTTGAATAGGAAATGCTAAGAGATTTAAATCTTGGTGAAATGAAAAGTGGAGTACCAGTGTTGGCAGTGTCTTTGGCATTGGAGGGAAAGGCTAGTCATAGAGAAATGACATCTAAACTTCTTTCTGACCTTTGTGGGACAGTAATGAGCACGAATGATGTAGAAAAGTCATTTGATAAATTGTTGAAAGATCTACCTGAATTAGCATTGGATACTCCTAGAGCACCACAGGTTTGTATGATTCTTCTGTTTGTTCATTCTCTCGATCCCCCAACTACACTTCCAGTTATGGACATAATACATGCTTCTAGGAAATTTTAGTAGATCAAAGAGGAAAAAATGGCCCATATTTCTTACCACACAAAAATAGCCCTCTAACTTTTTGGTGTATTTTTCCCTAGCTGTTCTTTAATATTTTTCCAGACATAATTTTCATCATACTATAATTTTACATCCTACTTTCCCCCCGATGCTGTGTATAGTTTTTAGATCATATTTTTTTTGCTCTATTCTCTATTATATGTCATTAAGCTGTTTTATGAGCTAGGATTTAAAAAAATGTAGATTGTTATAATTGAGGATTGAATTTACTTGACTAATGTTTATTATAAAAATAATCATAAATAAGACCTTTTGTGGGGAAATAATTAGAAAATTCATGATTTTTGCTTCTGTTAAGATTCTGTCCTCAAAGCCTTATACTTTTATTAGATTTAATACATGTTGACACTATAATATGACTTTCTGGTTTGAAATTAAAAACGTGTGAAATCATTGCTATTTACTGGAGCAAAGCTGTAAATCAAGATGGGAGCACTTTACTTAAACATTAACTTAGGAATAGAGTATAGGTAGGTTAATTCCTAAATGCTGTTTCTGTAATACTTTCCTGTGACAGACAGTAGGTATTGAGCTGTGATTTGAATATGGACTTTTTCTTTTTATGCCAATACCCCTACTTTAAAAAAGTGAGTACATAAGTTCATGTTCACTATAGAATTTTTGAAGAGAAAAGCCAAAAGGAAGAAAGGCCAGCAAAACTAACCACAGTTAACTGTTAACATTTTGGTGTTAAATCTTCCTTCTACTTTCTGAGGGTGTATATCAATGTATGGTTTTCATATATCCTTACATTTTTTGTTTGTTTTAATAAAAAATGGAATCAGGGGCCAGCCCCATGGCCTAGTGGTTAAAGTTCCACGTGCTTGGCTTCAGTGGCCTGGGTTCGGATCCCGGGCATGGCTCTACACCACTTGTCAGCCATGCTGTGGTGGTGACCTATGTACAAAATAGAGGAAGATTGGCACGGATGTTAGCTCAGGGCCAATATTCCTCAAGCATAAAAAAGAGAAAGATTAGCAGGGGATGTTAGCTCAGGCTGAATCTTCCTCAGCAAAAAAAAAAAAAAAAAGAAAAGAAAGAAAAAAGGAATCATACTGCATGTGCTGTTTTGTAAACGTGATTTTTCTTACACCATACGATGTGGTAAATGTATTTCCGTATGGCCCCATGGTGTACCATCTATGTGTGTATCATTTAACCACACCTTTATTGTTGGACACTTAAGTTTCCAATTTTTCTAAGAAATAATGCTATAAACATACTTTAAGATAAATATTTGTATGCAACTTTTTCTCCGAAAGATATATTCCTTTAATCAAACAGTTTTTTCAGAAAACCTAGTCCCATTTTTTTTTCCCCCAGGAGAGAGGTTTGTCTTGACTTTGTCATTGACTTAAGAAGTATTTTTGATCACATACTATGTTTCAGGCAGTGTGCAAGGTGTTGGGGATTCAATAGTGAGCAAAGCAGATGTGGCCCCCCCCCCCTTGATGGAATGTTAAGATGTGGGAGTATATGCCAAGCATAACTAGTAGGTGCTAAATAGATGTTTTTTGAATATTCCAAAATGTCTTAGATATTCACTGTGTAGTTTAACTAGTCTTTATCATTTATGTATTTAGAAATTATGTTCTATAAAGGTTTATTTTAGATTTTTTTATATAACTCTTTTTTTTGTTATTGTAGTTGGTGGGCCAGTTTATTGCTAGAGCTGTTGGAGATGGAATTTTATGTAATACCTATATTGATAGTTACAAAGGAACTGTAGATTGTGTACAGGCTAGGTAAGTAAATTAATTTTCCTACTTAGAGTTTGACAATAGGGGAAAATTTTACAGGATTCTATTGAAATAACACTTAGAATTAATCAGACATTGTGAACATCTGTCATTTGTGTCTATCTTCCACTGATAAAACAAAATTGAGAGCTTGCTGGCATGCTATAACAAGAAGAAGAGGGTACCATAAGGCAGAAGTACTGGGTTTTAGCTAAACCATCTGCTAACTTCATGTCAAGCCACTCTTCTCTGGGCCTCAATTTACTTATTTCATAAAATGAAAGGATTAGACTTAGAATGTTCTTGAAGGTCCTTCAGGTTTTAGCATTCTGTAATTATTTAATATTCTAATAAGATGGACAGTATTAACAAAGGAGCCCCATTTTCAATTTTATGTTTATCTACTATAGAAATCTTAGGAAATACTGTTTTTCAATCTTGTTCTTTGGTGTGATTAATTATAAGCTAAATGTGATATGTGAGAGTTACGCTATATGATTTTTCATAACTTCCTGGAAACAGATTTGGACTTAGCCATGTCTTAGGTTTTTTCAGGTGTAGATGTTAATTTTCTAGGACTACCTTAGGGTCATAGTGGAATGGTCACCCTGGTGGGAAGGCATGGATCTATGTAAAAGTTAGTTTTATGTGAAACGTTCCTTCTCAGTATAGATCAATTATTTTGTAATAATGTTAGATTTTTGTTGACTGAGAAATGGAAATAATAGAATATGAGAATATTAACATGAGAAACAAACTTTTTTTTTGCCCGTAACTTTTTATTTTGAAAAATAGTTTTTAAAAGACTTTTAAATTTTAGGTTGCTTTTATGTTATGTGAAAGCTTTTAGTGCATATCGGTTTTTTCCAACTTTATTCATAATTTGGTCAACCTTAAGCATGTCTGGGCATCAAAATTAGATTTTTTTTTTTTGGTAGAGCTGCCCTGGACAAGGCTACTGTGCTCCTGAGTATGTCTAAAGGTGGAAAGCGCAAAGACAGCGTGTGGGGCTCTGGAGGTGGGCAGCAGCCTGTTAATCACCTGGTTAAAGAGGTAACTATTGGGTATTGTCTTTAAGTTAATTTGTACGTATTTCTTTAGGGAAATAAACTATGCCCTCTAGCTGGTATTTTTGTGGACAAAAATTAAGGTCAGTCTTATAGCTTCAAATGGAAAATTGAATAATCCTTGTATATTTGGCTTTATACCCTTTTGCTGTAAATTACATAATAGTTATATCATTGTTATTAAATTTTTATGGTTTCTCTGACTTAAAAATGAGACTGTGGGGGCCGGCCCGGTGGCGCAAGCGGTTGGGTGCGCGCGCTCCGCTGCGGCGGCCCGGGGTTCGCTGGTTCGGATCCCGGGCGCGCACCAACGCACTGCTTGGCAAGCCATGCTGTGGCGGCGTCCCATATAAAGTGGAGGAAGACGGGCACAGATGTTAGCCCAGGGCCGTCTTCCTCAGCAAAAAAAGAGGAGGATTGGCGGATGTTAGCACAGGGCTGATCTCCTCACAAAAAAAAAAAAAAAAAAAAAGCATTGAGTTTAAAAAAAAAAAAAAAAAAATGAGACTGTGTAAGGTTAAAAGGGCTTTCATGAATAATTGTAAGAAGTCTGTGTATGAACCTCAAAGGAATGCCTGAAGTGTTTTTCTTATATTAGTATTTGAAATTTTTCAAATACTGTTGAAGTAAGACTTTCTATTTTCTAGTTATTTAGTAAATATCCATTTTTATGGGAGCAATTTGAAACTGGATAGTCTCAGATTTTAAGTTATGAATTATGAACACTAGAGTAGATCAGAGTGGTAGATTTTTATAAGGAAGTTCATTACCTGTATGCATGCTTTAAAAGAAAAAGTAATTGCCAGATAACTGCCAAATAAAATGCCAGATTTATTCTCCATGGGTTTTTTTCTAGCAATAAAGTGTTCTATAACAAGAAACCAAAAAAAGTATATAATCTCTTTATTTGCAGATCTTTAAGAAAATTAGAAGATTTATAGTTTATGTGCTTCTGATTTTTGGGTATAATCTTTTCATGTGACTATAGGTTTGATATTTAGTAAATATTTTAATGATATGTATACGTAGTTTGAGTGTTAAGGAGCTCAAATATAATTAGAGCTTTGACCATTTTTGCTTTTATATATGTTAAGATAGATGAGTTGGTGTTTGTACTGTCATGATTCCATATCTGTTTTTAAAAAAATTAAAAAGTTAGAAAAATTTGAGGTATAAAAACAGTCAAGATATTAGGGCAGTTTGGCAAGAAAATGAAATAAAAGCCATCTAGATTGGAAAGGAAGAAGTAAAACTATCTTTCTTCCCAGATGACATGATATGGATGCAGAAAATCCAAATGAATCCAAAAAAAAACCAAAAAACAAAAAACCAAACTATTAACTAATAAATTCAGCAAGATTGCAAGATACAAGATCAATATACAAAATTCAGTTGTATACGCTAGCAATGAATGATCTGAAATGAAATTAATAAAATAGTTGCATTTACAGTGGCATAAAAAAGATTAAAATACTTAGGAATAAATTTAACAAAAGAAGTGCAAGTCTTGTACACTGAAAACCACAAAACATTGTTGAAAGAAATTAAAGAAGATAAATAGAAAGATTTCTCATGTTTATGAATTGGAAGACTTTATATTATTAAGATGGTAATACTCCCCAAAATTAATATTTTGAGAAACTGCAAACTATTTTATGGTCTGTGAATTATCTCAACAAAAAAATGGTCAAGATGAAAATTGAAATAAAACTACCAATATATGAACTTGAGGTTGACATTTTTTGGGTATTCATTTACTTTTTACATAGAAGGATGAGTTGGACAAAGAGGACTTTTAGAAATGTATATGTGTATTTATAATTTATCATTCTCAAAAATGCATGGAACCCAATGGAAAACATAAATACTTCACATAACAAAGTTAAAAAAACTAGTGATATACTTTAAATAGTAAATGTATTAAAGTGAAAGCACTTTATTCAAATGCCATGCTTTAAGTATTTACTTTGCTAAAGCATGATAATAGGTATTATTCATCAGGATGTATTCTGTTGATCAAATTTTACTTGACCTTTTATGAAAATACGTTGTAGGAGTTGGAAGTAGAAGATAATAAAATGAGATTATTTTATTCAGTCTTCGAGCGTCTACTAGGTGCAAAGGTGATTTCAGCAGGCATTGTATGGGGAAGAATATTCCTAGTTGAAATTCTTGTGCTGAAAAACTTTCCCCCCTTTTCTCTGGAGCCATAGATGTTACAGTACAAATCTGAACAGGAAAGTCAAGACTTGCCTCTAGCTATAACTGGAAGCTGAGTTACTGAATGTTCTACATAAAGGGTTTCAAATTCTCAGTTATAGAGAAAAGAGAAACTACATGGAAATTTTTGCCCTGTCTAGTAAAGCCTTATTATCATCTCTCATTTTTTGGCTCCCAGTGCACAGTTAACGTTGTCCGGATGGAAGTGAAAGAATTTTTGCCACTTTAAAAATTCATTTTGAGACTTTCAGGTAGTGCCCTCTAGTGGTGTTAAAGATCCCTTGTTTTTTCAAGGAGCATTGAAGCATGATGGTCATAACTCAGGCTGTGTACATCTTAAGTCTCCTTGTAGATCTCAATGATTAAGACAAACCGAAGCACTGCATTTTCTTCATAATTATGAACAATTTAAAAATCTCGGATTTACTTTTTAATTATGAAAAAATTCTGTTATGATAGTGTCATGTCAAGTCTATATGTTCTTAGCTGTTTGTGATCTGCTATTTCATCATGTAATATATTGAGATTGGGGTAAATAAATCCTTTAGGCAAAGCACAGTTTTTTTAAAAATCAGGAATTCTAACGCATCTCAATTTTTAAATCTAATAGATTGATATGCTGCTGAAAGAGTATTTACTCTCTGGAGACATATCTGAGGCTGAACATTGCCTTAAGGAACTGGAAGTACCTCATTTTCACCATGAGCTTGTATATGAAGTAAGATTACTCTGACATTCCAAAGAGAATTAAGTCTTTCTGCACTACAGTGACTTAATGCTTCTTTAATAATGTACTTTTTTTTTCTTTTTAAAAATTTTAATGTTAAGGGAGAAAATTATTTTTAAATTTTCATAGTGATTATAGTTACATATTAGAGAAAAGAGATCTGATACATTTTAGGAGCAGTTTCTTATATGAAATAATGACCCAAAATTCATTCAATTTTTAGGCCATTGTAATGGTTTTAGAGTCAACTGGAGAAAGTACATTTAAAATGATTTTGGATTTATTAAAATCCCTTTGGAAATCTTCTACCATTACTCTAGACCAAATGAAAAGAGTGAGTATAACATTATTATGAACAGTTTTTAGGCTTATACCTTAAATATGTAATGATTGAATACAGATTATGAATTGTCAGTGAAGTTTTCTTTTAGATATGTTTAGTAGTATTACGCTTATTTATTTATTTTTTTTAAATGGTAGTGTTTATGTTTGAACCTCTTGCAGCCATTTCTTGGAAAGTAACATGTCACTGGTTTTTTTTCTGTATTTTTAAAAATGTGATTATGGGTTCTTCCTCAGAGTTCTAAGATATGATTTCTGTTTTACATCTACAGAGAAACATGTACTTTTAACAAATGATACTTTAAAGTACTTTATTCCTATTTAAAACTGTATGTGTTGCTATTAAAATGTTGGTGAGGTTCTTACTTGCCTTTTATCTTTTAAAAATTTAGTAAATGTTTATAGAGAAGTAGATGGGGAAGAAATGTGTCCAATGTCTCATGTTTGCCTGAAGCTCTTTCGAGAGAACAGTTTTAAAGAAAACATTCTGTAATAAATGTACCTATTATCTGTGCTTTTCAAGGTTTAGATCTGACTTCAGTCTAATTATATGAGCATTTGGCCTTAAATATAACTTGATGACAGTGATGGGTTGTATGGCATTATGTATTTTATATGGGCTAAAAATTCTGTGTATAATTTCATTGTTTTAGGGTTATGAGAGAATTTACAATGAAATTCCGGATATTAATCTGGATGTCCCACATTCATACTCTGTGCTTGAACGATTTGTAGAAGAATGTTTTCAGGCTGGAATAATTTCCAAACAACTCAGAGATCTTTGTCCTTCAAGGTACTTGATTACTTTCTCAACATAAAATACTGGTTGAGGTGCTTAAGTTCGTTTTCTATCATTCCAGTCTGTCAGAAAAATAATAGTATCTTCCTTAAGTCACTCTAGAGCAAAAATCATCTGTTTTGAGTTTGTGGAGAAACAAGGGGGAAGCTTATTTTGCCCTCTTGTAAATGTATACAAGACTACCTCATGAAACCCCAGTTCACTAGAAGGAAACTAATTTTGTGGAGCAGTTCTGTGTACCAGGCTCTGTTTTAAGTAGTGTAAATAATTATTTAAGAGTAGAGATTATCACCAATAAGATGAGAAAATTGAGGCTTTTCTAAGGTCACACATGGTAGAGGCCAAGGATGAATCCAGACTTTTTCTGACTTCAAAGATGTAGGCTAATTCCTGTCCTCTATGTAGCTTCTTTTTGCTCCTTCATAGAATGGACAGTTGGGGCTAATTGGATCTTATCTCACTAGAAGGTATGTGTGTGATTCTTTGGAGGTAGTATATTTGTGCTACCAAGGTCTCTTTAGGAGTTAATGAATTTTTTGTTGTTAAAATAAAGCTTATAATGAAGCTTATAATGTAATAGGTATAAAAGTTTAGTAATAGCTAAACTTCTTGTGTGGGTCTGTTCTACATACATTTTAAGTTTTTGTAATTTTTATCTGAAAAAATTTCTAAGCTTTGCATATATATATATATATTTTTTTTTTGTGAGGAAGATCGGCCCTGAGCTAACATCTGCCAATCCTCCTCTTTTTGTTGAGGAAGACTGGCCCTAGGCTAATATCCGTGCCCATCTTCCTCCACTTTATATGGGACGCCGCCACAGCATGGCTTGACAAGCAGTGCGTCGGTGCACGCCCGGGATCCGAACCAGCAAACCCTGGGCCGCCGCAGCGGAGCACGCGCACTTAACAGCTTACGCCAGTGGGCCGGCCCCGGAGCTTTGCATATTTTTATATGGTACATTGTGAGAATTAAATCTCAGAAAAATTCTTCCTGGTAGTGTCCTTTGCTCTAGAAAGTTTAGAAGCCATTAAGAGAGAAGGACAAGATAATGGTGGAAGATACAGTTTAATGGCTTTGATAAAAATGTTTGAAAATGTAGATCTCTACTTGGCACCATTTATGTACTGATGTGCCAAGTGGTATATATCAGTAAAAACTCAACTTTGGCAAGGATTTTTGCTACTTTCTGCTTTCTTCCCCTCCTCAGTCTCCTAATATTTTAGTCTGAAACCTTTATGTTCAGGAAAATGTAGCTGGTTTCCACTTAGTAGGAATAGGCATCAACATCTTGGCACTGGCTTTTTAAAAATTTTTTAACCTGTGTTCAAAAGTCTAACTGGTTATCTCCTTTGTGGCTTTACTCTCAAGGATCATTTGAGGAGATACCTAGACTTTCTGTGTATACCGTAGAACTTTGACTTTTTGTCTATCCTTTTGCTTATGTGAGTGAAGTGTACATTTGTGTGGTCTCGAATGCTTGTGCATGTTGGTCTAGGGTCAGAGAATAAGGGCTAATTCTGCCCAACTTTGTTTTCCATTTATTGTTTTAGGCTGCTGGTCAACTGTTCCTCCTGGGCTGTTGCTGCTACATGTAGCTAGAGTGTGGTTACATTGTAGAGCAAGGCTTCTTGAGTTTGAAATAGCAAGAATCCCAAAATGGGGCATAAACTGGAATTAATTGGATTCTGATTTGTTTTTCCACATTCAGGTTATGGCTTTTCTATTTCTACATTCAGGTTATAGGTTTTCTATAGCTGAGAAAAAATTTAAAAAAAAATTTAAACATGAATGTTTTGATAGGTTCCATAGCCCTGGTTTACATAATTCCATATCATGTTGGTGTTTCCTATTTGGTTCACTGTTAAGCTTTCAAATAATAACAACAATGCAGTAGAAATAAATATTAAATTTCCAAATAGCATAATGTTTGCCATATTTATATATTAACTTTTTTTTATAACTCCATTTGGACAATGAATTTATTTCAATAATTAAGCTTTTATTTAACTAAAAACTGCTCAGATAAGCAGTTCATTTGATATATCCTAGGATATATAGCAGGGAGAGTCTTTTTCAAAAGAATTACAGGCACGCTAACTTTTTTAAACAACGAAACCCCTTAGAACTTAATGAGTAACTGAAAAATACCAAGTTTTAAGTTTTTTTAATTGACTATAGTCAGAATTTGTATCTGTTTCATGTTTGTGTTCTTTTCATTACAGGGGCAGAAAACGTTTTGTAAGTGAAGGAGATGGAGGTCGTCTTAAACCGGAGAGCTACTGAATAAAAGAACTCTTGCAGTCTTAGATGTTATAAAAAACATATATCTGCATTGTAAGAGTTGTTAGCACAGGTTTTTTTTTTTTTTTTTTTTTTTTTTTAAAGCACTCGTTTTGGGTACAAGGCATTTTTGAAATTTTATAAACTTACGTTTAGGGGGAATTTTTAAAGGAAGTGTTTTCTTTTTTCTTTTTTTTGAGGGTATAAAGGAGGGACAGAAAAGTAACCACTTCTTAAGTGGAATATTCTCATAAGCTACCTTTTGTAAGTACCATGTTTATGACCTAATCATTCCAAGTTTTGCATTGATGTCTGACTGCCACTCCTTTCTTTCAAGGACAGTGTTTTTGTAGTAAAATCACTGGTTTATACAAAGCTTTATTTAGGGGGTCAAGTTAAGCTGCTAAAACCCCATGTTGGCTGCTGCTGATGAAATACTGTGCTTTGGGAGTTAAAAAAAAAAAAAAAGTTATTTCTTTGTCTTAAAGAATTTTAAGAAAACGAGTTAGTCATGAGACTTATTCATCTTTCCAGGGAGCATACTGATTGGTCTTAAAGACTAGACAGTATGTAAATGGTGGCCGGAACATCTATTTTTCTACAAAACTGGAAAAATGAACCCAGTTCTAAAAGAATGTATGACAAAATAAAACATGTGAAGCAGTGTTGATTCTTTATTGGGCGTACATTTATTTTAGGTCTTGTAAAAAACTTATTTCACACAGCAAATTTTAAATCATAAGGGAGCATATTTGAACCTAGTGAATTTAAACTTGTTCCTTGGAAACTTTTAAATCAAAGTACAATAGTAAATCTTTTAATATTATACTTGGGAAATGCATGCTTACTTCCTTGTTTTTTGATCTTATCTAGTGCTTAATGAAATTTCTAAAATATATATACTTTCATCATTCTTAAGTTTTACTTAATGTTTGTGTTCTAAAAAATTATTCTTCAAAGACTCAAAGTTTTACATTTACCCACTGTCAGAAAATAGTAGCTACCAATAAATAAGTTATCTAAAGAATCATCACATTTCTAACCTCTTTTGCAGAGCCTAATTACTCAGCAAGGCCTCAAGGTCTATGCTAACTTAAATTGTCTGTTGTTGACTACAGCAAACCCAACCAAGAATTATATTCAGAATTTACAAAGGTATTCTTAGGAATATACCTATCACAGGTTTAGGTGCAGTCTTGTAGAACTAAACCTCCAAATTTAACGTTCATATTTACCTCATGGGCTCCATCTAGTCCATATTACTTTCCATTTTTAGAGTTTTGTGTTTTGATACCTAGATGACAAAGTAGCCAGGTAATTCTTAAGTCCTTAAAATCAGTAAAATTAAAAGCTCAGGGGACTGGACAGGTGAGGGTTTCTTAATCAAATTTGTTTAAGAAATACGGTTTTGTCATTACAGGTAGGATCAGGTGGTCAGGCAAGATAGCCTTAAACATGACATGACACACAATTTGTAAAAACAAGTTCTCAAGTTAGGTAATGTAAAAGCCCAGCATTAACATTTTATGCAAGATTAGAATGTATCTTCAAATTTAGTTTTTAATAAACATGTAAAGATTCTCTGAATATAAAAGTTGCATTTAGTCACTTGTGCCTAAGAATGTTAACCATAAAACTGATGGTAGTAGGAATGGTTAAAAATAATTTAATTTGCAATTCTAAAAACTTGGGTAAGAAAAAAAACACCCATAAAATTTGGGTTTCAAGTTTTTTAATAGCTTATATTCAATACGAACCAGAGTGGTTAAATTCATAATACAAGTTTCATTAGTCTTGGGTATTTTCTTCATTTATATGAATACTATCAGTTTTATTAACCCATATTTTAGCATACAGATGCAGATTATTTTCTATCTATTGTTAACAGTAAGTAAGGTAGGGTGTTCTGTAGAAGTGAAGTTATCATTCAGTGAGTTATTTGCCGTTGTTCCTTTTCTGCCATTTCTTGTTGGCGAATCGTATCCTGTGCTGCTTGCTGCATTTTCTCCAGTTTTTCCAGAGTCAGAGATTTTAAGGGTAAAAGTTTGGGTTTACACAGCACCATAGTGGTTATATCTTCCACAGACAACTGCCCTAAGTTTAAAAAGAAACAAGAATTGGAGATAACTCAGTTGTTTGGTGGTTTGGATTTGCAGCTAGAATCAGGGTCTAAAAACTTAATCCGCTGTCAATGAAAATCTCTTGTTCTCCTAGTTACCCTTGCAACATTGCTTCAATATAAGAAAAATATAAAAGCAACATTTAATACTACGGACTTCATGAGGAAGACAAGTTTTGAATTTTCTACCTAAGATTCTAAGCTATCAGGAGAGAGACAACTTTTTGTGTCAAATATTTAATTTGAAAAAAGATTTGGGAGAAATACATACTGCATAAAAATACTTATGTAGTAAAGTATGGTATTAATTTAATATGAATTCAAATTACTGAATGTTTAACTTAAACCTTCAGCTTTTATTTTAATTTATTTTTACTATTGCTTGATTTAAGTTTCTTTTTCCCCACTTTCAAACCTTATTAAATATTATGGTGAATTACAGTGCTATTTTTTCATTGAAAATTTCATATTGTAATCTACAGTCTTGAGTATAACAAGATTTCTAGATTTAAGAAACAGTGCTTCATTTGTCATCCTTTGGATGGATTACTCCTTTACAACCTATTCATGAGAGCAGCACAGTAAAAATGGACAGTAAATGTGGCATATAGAACACAAAATAGTTTCAAATGTTTAGCTATTAAGCCTGCTATGTGACACTGCCTATTACTTTTTAGGTCCCTATAATATTCGATAACCTAAGTATTTGTGATTTAGATACCTTGTTTTGGGAGAACTTCCCGGAACATTGACTTCATTTCCGCCATATCTGAATTGTTGGATACAGTTTTTTCCTTCAATGAGAAATCAATTATTAATATTACTCAAGAATGAATTCCCAAAGTATTGCTTGAGACATTTCCATTGTTTAAGTAGTAAAATCACAATTCCTATAGAAAATGAACTACCCCTATCCTTGCATAATTTTCCTATTTCCTGTGGGTCTTTTCACAGAAACAAAGTTGAGATAGTTCATATAAGCATCTAGATCTTGTCAACTTCCATTAGTCAAGGTGGTGGTAATTGGAAGGCTGTGTGTTCTAAATTTTTTCCCTCCTAGTGAAAAACTGGTAGGGCTTCAGTTTTTTAGACAAGATTAGCTAATAGATATCAGCTGAGGAAAAACAAAGGCATTTATGTGCAGCCATCTTGGGTCACTGATAGCATCTCCTGGGAATGGTGGGTGATGTAAAAAAAAATGACCATTTGGGAGATGGGGTAAGGCTTAGGTAATTACGGAAAGGAGGAGGTGGTAGGTAAACATTTCCTAACATTTCCACTTTTTCAGTAGCTAATGGCTGGTTTCTACTTGAATCCCTTTGATATAATGACAAAAAGCATCCTAAGGATCAGTTACTGGCTACACAGCTGCAATCTGTAAGGAAGCAACACAAACAGGTAAAACTGGCTCTTGAACAGCAGTGAGGTATGCTTTCAGTTCACTATTCTCTAATACAGAGATTGTATGCTCAAGTGCCAGTGAATACCCTCATATGAATACTTTGTTAGGAATAAATATCTCAGGATGTATGCTTTCTCTGGCTGATAGCATTTGTTCCTAGTGTTCATTACATCTCAGATTACTGTTGCTATGCTATATATTCAAGGTGTTCTGGACTGTAATTTGTAGCATGATCCTTTTCCAAACACAGATGCTTCTCCAGACAGTCCCTCCCATTTTGTGGTATTTCTCCGTACTGATGCAACCTTAGCACGTGGCTTTCACAACATCACCGCCACAGAAGAAAGGTTTATTATTTGTAAAGTAGTGATGCTGGCTTGGTGCCTGCCTTTACTGCCCACTGCAGATTAGTTATAATCAAGTGCAGCTGCTTCTGGTCTTAGTCATTCCTACTCTACTACCACTTTGACATTCCTAATAAAAGCTTCCTATTCTTCATCCACCAAGCTTTTTCCCCTCTCGCGGTCAAATTCCTATTCTGGAACTTCTTAAGTTCCTGAGGAAGCTCTATCTGCTTTCTAGAACTTTGTCATCAAAATTTACCCCTACACTTCTCTGTCCGAGAGTGAAGATGAAGTAGGGAGTGGACCAGGAATAAAACAACTCCTCATTAACTGGAATCTGAGACAAATGCAATATGCAGTTTCTTTAGAGTGCACAGCTTCTCCTGCCACGTTCTTTCCTTCTTTTTACTTAGGCCTGCCAGTGGTACCTAGTGATCATTCCTTTTTTTTCTCCAGGTTATGCTGAAGGCTAATAACATTGCAGATCCCTAATTAGCCTGACTAAAGCTATAATAACCTTTAGCCTCTCCATTAAAGATATCACAATGAAAATATTCATTAGGCCCTTATTTGGTGCAAATCTGACATGATGTGCTACTGAAAGGGAGGATAGACATTATAGATGTTGATAAATGTGAAGGAAATACATAGCAGCTAAGAGTTTTTAAATCACCAAAATGCTAAAATGGTGGAGAACAAATCTTAAATCTTAGCTGTTTTATAGAGTAGCAACTCCAGCTACTCAGAATTCAATCACTGTCCTTTGCTATCTCTTGTCTATACCTCTTTCACATCCAAAATCTGGCTTGAGGAAAACAATGAAACTTGGTGCTCTACCAAACCTCAGTTCTCCATTTGACTAAGCCGCCATTGTTACTGGAAAGGGTGTGGGGCCAAAGGCCTGGTAGGGAGTGGGTTGGGCCTGGTGTGGGGTAGGTCAATGTGCTGTCATTTGCCTAGGTGGAGTGTCAGCTTTACTAGGGTTGGTTCTTGTTCCTAGGACCCCCTAGGCATTGGCAGGAGAGAAACAGGAAGGGAAGGGCTAAAATAAGCAAGGTGGTGGTTGGATGGCCCACACGGGCAAGGCTACATTGTCTTGATAAAATCAACTGCCCAGGGAGTCCAGGGTAGGAAGGAGCATTTATTTCAGGTGGCCTGCTGAGAGCCAAACAGGGGTGTTTTGTTTGGTGTCATGTGCCCTAAGGAGCTGTAGGTGATCCTAAGGGTACTTTCTTACTGGTAAGGTAAGAGGTGTGTAACACCAGGGACAGATGGGCCAAAGAAGAAACTTACCAGCTATGGCTGAAATTCATGTGTATCATACAAGTGCCACATCATTCAATTCAATAAATATGTGTCATCCATGTACCAGGCACTGTTCATTAGTGGAAAAAAACAGACAAAAACAAAACCTTTGCCCTTTTGGAACTTACAGTCTAGAGTAAGGAGGGAGAAAAATAATAGAATGCTAGAAGGTTGTAAGTGCTATAGAAAATAAAATAGTTTAAGAGGATTTAGGCGTGCTGAGGAGGTGGGTTTTGCAATTTAAAAAGGAAAATCATTATGGCCTCATTAAGAAAATAAGAATCATTGTGGTCTCATTTTGCTGTGTGTGTTATATCTTGAAATCGCAAAAAAAGTCAAAAGCCTGATAGTATCCACAGTTAAGGAAGGTATAGGGAAATGGGCACTCTGTTGGTGCGTGGGTTTGTTGGCACAGCTTTTCTAGCGGAATATTTTGTAGTATCAACTAAAGCTAAATATGCACATTTTCTTTGACCCAATCGTTCTACTTCTGGTAGTGAGCTCTAAAGAAACAAAGCACGAGTATATAAAGATATAAGAATAAGAATGTTCATTAAAGCATTGCATTGAATAGCAAAATGTTAGTAATAGGTGAATCTAAATGTTCAGCAATATGGCAAGAGTTGAATAAATTATGAAACAGTCATACAATGGAATACTATGCCAGATTTTAAAATAATATAGATTGTCAAGGCATATTTTAAGATAAAACATTCAAATTACAGAAGTAAAATAAAATTCTTAGACTAATAGAACCCAAACTTTTGATGCTTAGAGAGTGCAGTGTCAATCACTTTTTGAAGTTCTTGGTCTGGGTAATTGGAAAATAATCTGCTGCTTCCTTTTCCTCCATAGTTTCTTTAGTTTGTAATTTCTCCCAGAGATAATGGTTTTGATGGATACTGCATTTGAAAGTCATGACAAAGTAAGCAAACCTGTTGTAGCCATTTGAGCTGGATGTCTAAAATTAAGGCAGAAGAACTTAGAGGGAAACCAAATCTTTGTCATGAAATATTTTATTAAGCTGTAGGAGTGAAGGTGAAAGACACTTAAGTCTAAGAAGGATTACTTTAAATCAGTCACATACATGTGATAATATAAGTTAATCATACAACTTGGACAAGTTAAAAATCTTTGGGGTGATTTAGTTTGATAACCAAATAATTATGGGTGTGGGACTGGACAAGAGCACTAAAGCGCCCTTCTGAATATATATCAGTGGTCCTCAAATTTTATGCTTGCATAACTTCCAAAGAGATTTCAAAAAACCAGGCAGAAAAACTAGGTACCCCTTTATGCATTTCTAAATTGATACATAAATTTGTTATAAGTTTAAACAGTTATAAAGGATATAATTTCCAGCATATTTAAAAATACTACATCAGTCTTTTAAAAATATATCCAATATAATCTAAATATCATAGCAATTTGATAGCTACCATATCCATTAATAAAAAAAATGAATTTTTTTAAGTCAGAAATTTTACATCCTTGTTCTCCCTAGACCTCTATTTTCCACTCAGTTTTATTCTAATATAATATATTTTCATGCTTGAACATATTTTAATGATTATCCTACAATACTTCTCTGCTACGAAAATGTTTATAAATTTAAGTGAAAAACTTTAAAATATTCTGGATTGAGTTATTACAATTAGTGAAAAACTGATCAAAATAAATTACACATTGATAAAATAATTAGTGAATATAAAAAATAAAGTTAATGGCTATATATCTGTTAATAAGGACAGAGCTTTGGAAGTAAACACTGGACAGTAAAGACTGGAGTAGAAAAGGATGGTCTTTTTGGTGATAAGGGAATTATTCTTTCAGAATGGAAAATAAATAACATAAGAAGAGGAATTTGAGACAATATGTACCTATCTAAACAGATTTTTTCTTTAAACAAACATACTAAATGTCTATAATGTGTCAGCAATAGCTAAATGAGGGAGATAGAGTGAGTAAGAACCAGTTCCTCTCCTTAAGGAATTTAGGGGAGGTGAAATGGGGGAGAGACACATGTAAGTAAATAATTACAATTGAATATGACATACTTTAATAAAAGCATATCTGCTGCGCCTTAAGAAACAAAAACCATGAATAACTTGGCTCAGGATAGGTGACAGTGGCTGGTCTCTCAAGAATTACTAAATGTGACATTGGAACTAGTCCCAGAAGGGTGAATGGGGGTTTACTACACAGAGAAGCGGCTGTGTAGCAAGGGGAGACTGTTCTAGACAAAGTGAACAATATACTAAAAGAAAGCAACAAGAAAAAAAAAATCCTGGGGAATGGCTAGAATACAGTGTACATACAGCGTATGAACTGTGGTGGGACTGACTAGGTGGAGGCCAGCTCACACAGCCTTGAACGCCATGCCTCTGAGTTTGGACTTTCTATCTTATAGACAGGCGGGAGCTAACTGGATGGCTTTGAGTAGGTATGTGATACATGATTTGTTTTTTGGAAACATATTCTAGACAAAGAGGAAAAACAGACATTAGAGCCAAGATTAGTAAGGAAGTTTTAATTGTTTAGGTAAAATGATGGGGGAATGAACAAAAGAAGTGATAATAGGCATTAAGAAGAGAAGATACAAGAGGTATTCAAGGATATAAGAAGTTGAGATTCAAACCTCCTCCACCACTCCCCTTGCCCTCCACATCCAGTGAGTGAGAAGGAAATGATCAAGGATGACTGAGATTTCAAGCTAACCTGTTTGAATGGATGGTGCAGGTATTTATTCAAGTTGGGAACATAGGAACAGGTTAGGAGGGAAGGGTAAAGACCATGAATTAGGGTCAGGTCCACTAAGTGTGGAAGTCCAGTAGGGAGGTAAGAAGGACTGTAGGCCCAGAGAGTCAATGGTCCAGTAGTATAAGCTATAGAAGTAGATATAATCACCTAAGAGGGAGATGGAAAGAAGGTAGATGGTGGTAGCGTTGGTGGTAAAAAGAGATGAGTACAGTGTAGCGGTTGAGAGAAGGATCTGCAGTCAAATTAGTCATTTAAACAAATTCCTTAATTTTCTAAGCCTAAGTTTCATCTGTAAAATAAAGCTTATAATGGCACTGACTTTAGATGGTATATTAAATGACATAATTCATATAAAGCCATTAGACCAGTCCCTAGCACATGGTAAGAGCTCAATGAATGTCAGTGATTCTTACTGTGTTGTACCATTACAACGTTGTCAAAAAATTAGATTCTTAGAAAAAATAAGTGTATTGACATAGAGTTATTGTTTATATTAAAACAAGGAAGAAAAACCTACAGGCAAGCAGGAACACTTCAGAATTTTCCACCCATCCCCTTTACACCCATATTGTCTTAACAAGTTATCTTAAAGGAAGAATAGTTTCAATGCCCAGAAATATACTTGAGCTTTTTTCCTTTAGCGTATTGGCTCTTAAATTTTAGTTTGCTTAAGAATAACAGTAACAGCACAGTGTTTTAGTACAAAATCATGTATTGTAACTATATAGACATTTTAAGAGATTTTCTACAGTAATTTTGAAAACAAACAACATTTGCCCTAAGAGGTGACTTTAGAATTGAATTTACCCACCTCCCACTGCATTCCCTAATACATACATACATATACAGCCATGTACCACATAACAATGTTTTGGTTAATGATGGACCACATATATGACGGTGGTCCCATAAGGTTAGTACCATACAGCCTAGGTGTGTAGTAGGCTATGACATTTAGGTTTATGTAAGTACACTTTATGATGTTTGCACAACAATGAAATTGCCTAATGACACATTTCTCAGAATGTATCCTTGTAGTTAAATGATGCATGACTGTATTATTAAATTTAACACACTAAAACGGGTCTAGGAAAAGTTATTTTGTCCAACATCACATAGCTGATAAGTGGAGAAACAAGATTTAAACTCATGTCTGCCTGACTCGGAAGGCTGGTCTCTTCAGTTTTCTCTATGCGGCACCTGTAGGAATGGCCTGAAGACCCCAAATGGATTTAGTATGTCCCACTGAAGGAACACCAACATCTAAGAAGATGTTAGAGGGATAAGAGGAGATTAGACTACGGTGTGTAGCAGCAAATGAAGGTTAAAGTAACACATGATATTCAATTTCTTCTGAAATAGGAAGGTTTGAAGCCACTAATGACCTTCGCAAAGGAAGATGAACAGAAAATATGAGTCAAACAGTAAATCTCAGGATAAAAATAAAGTGCAGCATACTGACTAAAGCACTGAATTTTTTTTCTGTTTAGTTTGAGAACTGTGTCACAATCATACCAATGTATGGCTCTAACCAACATATGGTTTTTCTTTCTCTCAGTCTCTTCTTAACCTGAGGGTTCAGCATTCCAGGTGTCATGTCTGATACCACCCTAAAAGAAATACATCTCGTAGCAGGAAAAAATACTGCTTTTTGTCTGTGGATATTTTTTATAGCATTAGTATTATTTTTATAAGAGATGCTACTGTAACTTTCAAATCTCAAGCTTAATTAGAAATATGCAACATGGGGCCGGCCCGGTGGCGTAGTGGTTAAGTTTGTGCGTTCTGCTACAGTGGCCTGGGGTTCGCCGGTTCGGATCCTGGGCACAGACCTACTCACTACTCATCAAGCCATGCTGAGGTGGCACCCCACATAGAAGAGCTACAAGTCTATAACTATGATATACAACTATGTACTGGGGCTTTGAGAGAAAAAAGAAAAAAAAAAATAGGAAGATTGGCAACAGATGTTAGCTCAGGGCCAATCTTCCTCAAAAAAAAAAAAAACTATGCAACACTTTAAAAGCTTACAAGTTTTAAATTTTTTTCACAGGTTAGCTTATATGACAACATATTAATGACTAAGATCCTGGGTTAAATAGCTGAACAGCTGTTAGCTTTAGATTGTACCCTATTTTCATCTAGCCATCTGGAAAATGTCGGCTATAGTCATGTCAGGGGGCAGAGAAGGGGAATAGGTTTACTAAAATCCAAATTCCATTCCTGGTAACTCAAAGCATATACTGTACACATAGATCAGAAATATCAAAATGAAAACATACTGTGGATGCCAAAGCCAAGTCTTGTTTTCTAAAAATGCTAATGACAGGATTTGGATGTTTTTAAAAAAACTGTCTTCCTAGGTCATACTAAAGTTTCCTCAGTCTAATATTTGATCTTTGTTAGGAGTCCCAAGGAGACATTCTGTGGGTCACTGTCGTTATCCATAATATGTGCCTATACTCCTAACCTGCCATTAGCTCTTTATCATAATTCTTTTTTCCCCTCCGTTAATTTATCTAAACTTATCAGCTTATCCTAATTGTACAAAACCCCATTTTTAAAGTTTGAATGTTTCAGAGTATTCTCAAGTTCCAAGTATTTTTTTTTTTTTGGTGAGGAGGCGTGGCCCTGAGCTAACACCTGTTGCCAATCTTCCTCTTTTTGCTTGAGGAAGAGTGGCCGTGAGCTAGCATTTGTGCCCATCTTCCTCTATTTTGCATGTGGGATGCCACCACAGCACGGCTTGATGAGTGGTATAGGTTCACGCCCAGGATCTGAACCCGGGCTGCCGAAGCAGAGCATGCTGAACTTAACCACTACATCGCTGGGCCAGCCCCAGGGTTCCAAGTATTTTAAACAAGCTGTGACAGTAAAATCCAATGTATGATTTAAAACAAGCTTGTACTGGAGGGTTTTTTTTTTCATTTTTTTCTGATCAATCTGTTTCATGTTTATACTTTAAATGGGCTACAGGGTTGTACTCTTGCTCTACTGCTAACTAGCTGTGTGACCTTGAATACATTTCTTAACCAATTGGAGGTTTGATTTTCTCATAAAAAATATGTTTAGTATCTGTTCTAGGTTGCAAGGTTCAACTGAAAAGTGGATGTAAAAGTGCTCAGAAATATAGCGTAACATTTACTATTCCAGGTCTAATTTTCATATCGCTATAATAAAGGACTTGTGCTAGATTTCCCAGTAAGTATCTTCTGACTCTAAAAATCCTTTGAATCCTCATCAACACCATGGTACTTATAAGACAGCATGGTATATTTAAAGGTGTTTTCCTTTAAAAATCTGTTTTACTTATTTACTTTTAAAGAGCATGTGCTGCCAAATTGTGTTCTTAAGTATATTTTTAAAAATATGATAATAAAGCAAACTTATTTCATGATATAATTCAAGGTTGAGAAAATGTGGAAAAGTTTTTCAGTTGGTGGCAAAGAGTAAAAACCTTTAAAATTATAATCAAGGGAATAGAAGACTGGTATACATAAGAATCTATCTTAAATTTCTGATGTAGGTGACAAGTGACTTGCCTAACCTAGAGAAGTAAATGCACCTGAAATATGGCAAAAAGAAAACATTTCTAATGTATTTTGAGATTCTCAACCAAAGTACCAATCACGTTATCATGTAAGAAACACAGAGGTCATAAACTTGTAGCTCTTGGTCCTACTCAGTTAAATGTTTTGCTGGCTTGCTAAATGTTTAAAAAGTATTCGAACCAATGTTTAAGAGTCAGGAGATTTCACATAAAGTCCAAATTTCAGCTCCTCTTGACAAATCTGGCAACACCAGGCCCATATCCCCACATGGCAAAATTTGGCTAGGGCTGGGAAGTGATGCCCCATTAAAATGAGCATGGCGAGTTCTCCAGGCCCCACTACTGCCTATTGTTTCCCTTCACCTTACCTGCCCAGCCACTACAGGCACTTGACTTTGCAACTCAATAAAATATGGAGCCACTGCAATATTATACGCTATTATATGCCAAAGTGTCCTATTTTATTGTTAATGGGCATTAAGAAGCAAAAATACAATCTCTGGGAACTGAGGAAGGCACCAGAAGCAATCCTGTTTATGTAAAGGACAGTAAAGGACCTTTTTCTTTTGTGAATATTTATTGTTAGTTCCTTTTAAGTAAATTCAATCTGCCTAGTGCAGGTTGTGGATGGGGGTGGTAGGAATGATAGGAAAAATAATGAAAAATTTTATCTTTTGTCTTAGCTAAGATTTGTGGTTGACACATAAATTTTCAAATGGATATTAAATTTCTGAGTGTAAAATAACATGAGAAAAATGTGAAAGAGGGAGCCCAAAAAGAAAGTGTTTTTTGGCAGACACAAAGTAATAACGCTCACTCTCCCTCAAATGGCTGCCCACATGCTAGCAGGGTGCTTAATTTGGATTGATAATGTTCAGCTGGAGATGCCAAATAACATCATATGTCATGTAGTTGGAAACTATAGTAGATTCTATTTTGTTTTGTTATCTGGCATCTGCTGGTAGAAAAATGTTGCAACATGTTCAGTTTGGCTAATTAATTCAGACTCATGCAAATAAAATGTGCGGCGTCTAGCTTCTGAAATGTGCCTAGGCCTAAGACCAGGAATTGTTCTTCTTGGGAACTTGGATGATGCCATTGGTTCTGGTACACCCCAGCAGCAGACATTACTATTAAGTTAGTAGAAAAATGACACATCCTACTCATACAAAATGCCTTTTTCTAATAATATTTGCTATTTTGAAATTCAGTACTAGAAAGTGGTCCTAAAAATGTTAGCTATTAACCTTTAAAAAAGTTATGTGAAGAACTTTTTACATTCTCAGCATCTGAGATATATAGCTATTTCAACAGTATAGGAGGGAAAGGGAAATAAAGAATTGTTTGATACTTTACTCAGTGTTTCTCAAAGCCTGATCCTCAGATCACCTGCATCAAAATCCCTTGGACAATTATTAAAAATATAGATTTTTCTGGAGCCTCTCCCAGACTCACTGAGTCAGAATCTCTATTTTTTTGTTGTTGTTGTTGTTGAGGAAGATTAGCCCTGAGTCAACACCTGCTGCCAACCCTCCTCTTTTTGCTGAGGAAGATTGGCCCTGGGCTAACATCTCTGCCCATCTTCTTCTACTTTATATGTGGGACACCTTCACAGCATGGCTTGATAAGCAGTGCATAGGTCTGTGCCCGGCATCTGAACCTGCGAACCCTGGGTCGCCAAAGTGGAGCACGTGAACTTAACCACTATGCCACTGGGCCAGCCTCCTCTAGTTTTTATTTAAGTTCCCCACGTTAAACTTGGAGGAGCACTGTCTTAGATTCATTTACTCACTCAATAAATATTTAATGCCTACTATGTGCCCGAATTGGACTGCTTGAGAAGTTATCAATAACTACCATATACTGACTACATACAATGTACTATACACCAAGCTAAAGAACTTTATATATATTTGATTCATTCTGTTCAACAATTCTAAGAGGTTTTATAGCTCCATTTACTAGATTATAATATAGATTATTTTATAAATAGAGAGAACAGATTATAAACAGAGAGAATGAGTAAACTGTCCAAGTCACTAGCTAGTGAATGGCCGTGTTCCTGAAACGCCGGTCTGATTCTAAAATCTGTGGTCTTAACTGGTACATTATTTTGCCTTACTTGAACCTGGAGTCAACTTAAAATTGTTTCATAGTCCCACATGAGCAAATTTCCTTCTACACAGAAGAAGTGACTGATGGAGTGTACTACTTAACTTTCAATATGATGGCTAAACACATTCTATAGCAATCTAAGAGTTTTTGCCCCCCCAGAGCATTTTCTTCTGCTCCCTTAAGTGTGTTTTCTTCCTTTTGCTTGTTTTTCATGATCAAATCTAAGTCTAGGATAGGAGGAGTACGCGAGCTTAGCAGTCTTGTGAGTTTTCCTTGTGATTATGAAGCAAATTCCACAAACATTTCTCTATCCATTGGGCAGAGAATGTTCCTAATGTACTCAGTGTTAAGTATAATCTTGATTTTGCAATTTTTAATAGGCTCTGACGAATGTTACCAAAAGCTATCACAAAAACACCAGGACCAATTAGGGCTTGCAAGAGAATTTCAGGGAGAAAAATAACATTGCCTAAATTGGAATGTGGCCAGATGGCCAGCAGTTGCCTTGGTATCTGCTTTGATAACATCAAGATTCATACGTATTTGAATTGCAGGGCCCACACATCTTTCATCAACATGAAACTATGCTGACATCAGTACACTTTGCTGCAGATTACATCACATCAGCTCCAAGTGTAAGCAAAGTAGCAGCAACACTTTATTAAGGGTAAGCAGTCTATGCTCCACTCCAGGGCACTAACACAGACTCTACACAGAGAGGAAGATTAAACGCTCAACTCTTCTTTGTAGGACACCATAGAAGAGTGTGTATGGTGATAAGTGGAATGGACTTAACTAGCGACTGATGGCACGGGTAGATGTAGTTGCATTTGAGGAGGCTTAATCATGATTGGAAAAGTATGAATACTGTGAAGTATTCTCACAAAAAATGTTAAATTGAATGTAATCAAGGCTTTAGTCCAACTTTTGATTTACAAGAAATAAGAAAAAAGGAGACATTCAAAAAGACCTCTGACCTGAACTCTTCAAAATGCCGATGTCAAAAGGGAAAAAAAAGATGGAGGCTAAAAGATGGAGGTTCTAGATTAAGGCTAAGGAGTTACAGTACCCAAATACAATACATAAACCTTGACTGGATCCTGATTTTTTTGCTTGGGTCAATGTGAAAATGTGCATACAGACTGGATTTTAAATATTACAGAATTATTAATTTCCTTAGTTGTGATAATGATATCGTGTTTTGCAGGAGAACTTTATAATTCTTAGGAAAAACCAGTTGGAAATTTAGGGGTGTCTACTTAACAACAGGTGTCTGCAACCTATTTCCAAATGGTTCAATGACAAAAAGTTTATGAGAAGGGATGAAATAGATAAGGCAAAATGCTAACAACTGTTGGATCTAGGTGAAGGGTATATGAATGTTCATTGTATTCTTTCAACTTTTTTATGAATGAATTTTTTTAATAAACAATTGGGGGAAGAAATCATGTTGGAAAGACATCAGGCTGAGTAGCAGAGACTATGCTGAATTTCTGATACACTGAAGTTCCATAAAAACTTCGCTGGCAGTGTCTTGGGCATCCAGGAGACATCCAATATATTCAATCTTTCAGTAAGTACTTACCAAATAATATCATGTGCAGGGTAAAATGATAGGCAGGTGAATTAGATACAAACCATTCTATTTAGGTGTAAACACAGTAGTGAAGCTAAGAATATAAGCAGCTGTTATATAAAATAGTGGTTGTCATAAAAGAGGTATAAAAAGTGTTAGGTAAGCTCAGAGGAAATGACTTCTTGCTGGGGAGAATCTGGAAACACATCCCCAAGGATAACTAGGACATGAATAAAGAATCACAAAAGGTTGGTGCTTCAGCCATTAACCTTGGAAGAAACAAGAGCAGTCCATTTTGGCTGGAGCATGAGTATTAAGGAAGTAGAAAGAAGTTAAGTAAAGAAGGTAGGTTTGCACCCGTGTTGTTGACCGGCTGGGTATAAACAATTTTCAATTTACCTGGAAGTTCACCTGGTCTTTTTCCTGCAGCTTTAGGCATCCAACCCAGTAAGACCAAGATGACTGACAGTTCTTGATTCAAGCCTACAGAAGGAACTACATGAGATAATCTGTGACAACTCTTGTAAAGAGCCATATAACAGTAATACAGTACTTTTACGAATATTCACAAGCATTAACTTGTTTAATTAACCATAGACACGCAGGATTAGGACAGTATACCCTTATCCAGAATTGCAGTCAACGCTTACAAACCCCCAAGAAAAGAGAAAAAGGGTGAAAATTCAGAATGTGAAGACAGGAGACAGTGAAATAAGACTCAGAGGTGTTGCCGCGGTGGTGGGGGACCATCGTTTTCCTTTACAGCTGGGAATAGAAAATGATTTCCTCAAGCTCCCGAATTCTCCGTCATGCAAAGGTCAGAAGGTGGAAAGTACATAATAGGAACTTGCGGGGGCGTGGCCAGGAGCTCCATCTTACGGGAGTCAGAGGCTCCGCCCCGCGGCCCGCGCCCCGCCTGTGCAGACCGGCTGCCGCTGGGCGAAGGGGGCCGGTCGAGCAGCCTCGCCCCACAGGGAGACTCAGAGGAGCCGACGGAGGGCGGGCCGCCGCCTGGCCAGCCCGGAAAGAAAACCTTCTTCAAGCGGAAGCGGTTCTGAGCCCCGCTCGCCTCCTCGGCGCTCCGTCTCCCAGGGACCGTCCGGCCCGGGCTTGCCCCACGGGTCGGGGCCAAGAGATATTCACCTCACTTCGCGACTCCTGTCGGAATGGGCACTCCCTGGGGTGCCGGGGGCGCAGGCTATTCCCACCCTTCCGCCATGACCCCATTCAGAAGAGCCAAATGAAACTTCCGGGCAGGACAGGGATTTTCGGAGCCCTAAACTCTTGTCCATCTAGGTAAGTGACCAGACGTCCCAGCAAAATAAGGGCCAAGGAAACCTGCTCCCTCCTCTCCCGCAACCCGGGCAGGTAGTCCAGAATATGAATTAATTTGTCTAACATGGGATGTCTGGTCACCTTTGGTCTCTTTTTGGGCCTACTTACAGATGCATCTCTTCTCAGACGGCTCAGCTGTTGCCCAGGGCAACGGTGAGATTGGGCGAAGGGAAAACTACGTCACACAGGAGACGGGAGGCCGGAAGACTCCCGTTGCCATTATCAGTTATGGCTGCCTTAGCTTCAAAAGTAACTTCCGATTGAGAGTTGTCACTCTACCCTGCCGGAGGTTTACTCTGTGGCCTGGCTAGCCAGCGGCGCCCAGTGGGCGGGAGAGAAGGCGTAGAGGAGCGGAGAAAAGGAAAAGGGCGGAGAGAGGGAAGCTGGCGCCAATGCCTCGCTCTGATTGGGCAGCGTCGCTGGCGCCAATGCTTTACTCTGATTGGGCAACGTCAATTGCCCTGGCTCCGCCTGTTTTCTTCCCCAGCGAGTGACGGGCCTGCGCCGGGAGGGGTGGGGCGGGGCGGTAGGAGCGAGAGTGTGTGGAGCGGCGGGCGGGGCGGGGCGGGGCGAGTGGGGGAGGGGCAGGCGGGGGGCGGCGGTTGGGCAGCGTCGCTTCTGAGGAGGAGGAGGAAGGAGGGCGAGGAGGATGGCGGAGTCGGGGCTCCTGACGGTAACCAGGGGCCGCTGAGGCGGGAGGGTGTCTGTTGGTCGGTTCTTCCTGCCTTTCTTCCTGTCCGTCGGGCGGTCGTGCTGGCTGTCGGTACGGGGAGGCCCCGCGCGCCCTGACAGGCGCGAGCCTGCGGGGCCGGGGCGAGGCCCGCGGGGCCAGGGCCCTGGGAGGCGCCGCCGCGGCTTTCCTGGGTGCTGTCGCCGGGAGAGCTGGGCCCGCAGCCGGGCGCAAAGAGTGAGCCGGCCGGCTCTGACAGCGGCCAGGGCCGGGGCCGGGCCTGCGGTGGCGGCGGGCGGCCGGGACAGCGCCCGGGCGAGGGCGAGCCGGTGCGAGGGCGCGGGCCGGGGTCGCCTGGCGGACGGTCCTGCTCCACTCGGCTCCCGAGGGCACCGGGCCCAGGCTGTGGGGCGCCCCGTGGGCGTCCGGGGGGCGTGTAAATCGTTGGGGGGGCCCTGGTGCAGTGGTAGTGATACGGGGTGGGGTCTTTCCTCGCCCTCCTCTCCAAAGCCCACCGCCCTCTCCCTGTCTCCTCTCTCTTCGGTGAAGACTGGTGAGTCCGCTTTGGGTGTGTTGCCTGGCGAAGCGAGTTGTAGGCATCCAAGACTGCCCTGTTAGGCATGCCTGATGGCAACCCCTTGCCGCGGTAGCTTTTAGGGATAGAGGAAAAGTACTCTAACCCCTTTGCCCCGCGCCCCCAAGCTCTTAACGCTAGAGGCTTCAGGACAAAACGATTTTTCCCTAGCCCCTCAGTATCCATTGTTTTGTACCATCCCCCTCCTCCGCCCCGTGCCTAGGTAGAAGAATAATGACTCCAAACCATTAATTGCCTTTTTTTTTTCTTAAATCGGCTGAGGGTTTGTGTTATTGTGTTAGTATGGGTTTACAAACGGGTGGAATGAATACCGATTCGGGTGTTGGAAAGAAGATGCCTTTTTTGTATTTTTTTTTTTTTTAAAGCTTTCAGCACTTACAGTTGGTGATTTGATTTTCTTGTCTATCTGTGGCTTTGTATCATAATGGGGGTGATGAGAATAAAAGAGGAAGCGGTGTTTTACAACCTACCCAAAGAAGTGTTTTCTAAGTCTCTGGGGATGCTGAAGCAAAATTGGGTTGCAGATGTGGACTGTGTAGTATTTGCCTCCGTAGTGATAACTACGAACAGTCTATATCTAAGCTTACACCTGTGCAGTTTTGTACACTTTTTCATAAATATCAGCAGCTTCTAGTATCTACTCAGAGGGATTACTGTGTCTAAAACTTATTTTCTGTTGCATTTTTCAGAATCATAGGGTACACTTTTGTAACCAGATATTTTTTGTATCTAAATGTAGATCAACACTGAAAAATTGTCTTAATTTTAAAGGCCTCAGGTTGTTAGTCTACTAATCTCTACCCTCATCCTTCTATGCCATTGCCCTTGTAACTGTTTGTTACTATGTATTTGAAGAGACTTAGCTATTGGGTACAATTTGTAACATTCAGTAAGCTTACATTTATAGTTTGAATTTATCAAGTGTTGATGTTTTTCTATGTGCTGGTGACAAGAATTTTTAGGAATAAAGTATATAAATCACCATTTGCTACATATGGAGCTTAGACTGATGTGATAAATCTTTTAAATACTTATTTGGACATAGGTATGCTGTAAAACTTTAATTTTGAATATATATTTGAAAAATAGACTACAGATAAATAAATGAAGGTTTTGTTTCAAGTTTGTAACTTTGAAACGGCTTAAATGTAACATAAAGCTAACATAATGAACTATATCCTTGAAATGCCAGTTTCTAGGTATGGACCTGGCCTATCTCTAAGGTGACTACTTTTTCCCAAGGTGTTTGTTTGGTTTTTGAAGAAGCAACTGGGTTTATCTCAGGTTGGCATTTGCTTTCTGGTTTTTCATTGTTGGTATGATTTGTAAGTGTTTAAATTTTTCTCTTGTTATAAATTGTTGTGGATTAAAGAGTGATATTAAGAGATATAGTAATAGCTTGCAGCTGGATTATTTTTTAGCCCCCCCCCACTCCCCCCAGTAGATAGTTGTATGTCATAGCTGCACATCCTTCTAGTTGCTGTATGTGGGACACGGCCTCAGCATGGCGGGAGAAGTGGTGCGTCAGTGTGCACCCGGGATCCGAACCTGGGCCGCCAGAAGCGGAGTGCGCGCACTTAACCACTAAGCCACGGGGCCGGCCCTATTTTTCAGTTTTTAAACTGCCGTATGCAGATGGTTGATCAGAGCTGTGTTTTGATAATTGTAGCAAGTAAGACTTGTACAACAACTTGTGAACTACAAACCAAATTTTAAATGTAGCACTTTTCAAAAAGGAACACCAAAATTATAAATTGTTGTGTTATACTTACTGGAATTATGCTTTTTAAATATTACTGTTTCATCCGTGACTTGGGACAGGGCTTGTCCCATGTTCAGAGAAACATAAACTGGAATGCTATGTGGAATACTCTCAAAGATGGCTTCTAAATAGCTGCTGGTATATTATTTGCCTTGGCTTACCCATATGGATTGTGGGGGAAGGGTGAATGAAATTGGCATTCTTTGTTATCCAGGCAGTTGAATTGCAGTCATTATATGTTTTGAAAATATTCTGGATAATCAGTATCTATTGTGTAATTTAATATTTCTTTAAGATTTGTGTTCTTTAAACAATTTAAATAATTTTTAGATTTTTTTTTCTAGTAGGAAGATATTTAAATATAAAAATAATCTGTTGTGTTTTTGACTAAAAAATATACTCTAACCTGTATTGCAGATATAAGGATAAATATTTTTTGGAGGTTGAAGATTAAATGGAGGAATATATCTTTAGAATTCAGTTTATTATATCATTCATGTATCACTCATGTATGAAAAAGCATAAAATCTATGCTTATAACCAAAAAAACAAAACAAGACACTCCTTCCTCCCCTGACCCCAAACAATAAAAAATAACCAAGCAAGTTGACCCATAAATCCTTCAGTGAGTTCTGAGGTTTATAGCTTGGCCTTGGTGGAAGTGTTCTTGATCTAGTTTATAAAATATCAGTTAGGCGAGGAAATTTAGATATAAAGTATACACTTTGACGTTTCCAAATATTTTGCTGTAGAGGAGTTAGATAGAAATTGGCTGTAATTTAGCAGCAGAGTGATACATTAACTACTTTTTTTGTGGTACTTGAGAAATGAGTATGTACTGCAAATATTAAATTGGTCACTATTTTTGCTTATTGATAGACTTACATTTCATGCCTTGTATATTATGCATCAGGCATGTTATAATTTAGGGCTAAATCTTTCATAGACTAAATTTTATATGTATATATATTTGCTATTCCTGTCTTCTGAATTTTGTTTTGCCTACTCATTACACTGCATCAAAATTATGCCCTATAGATCTTTCTGGAAATACTTTCTCTGTTAAGACAGTAGTTAAAATTTTGTATTTTTCTACCTCTCTGGCTACATTGATTTTTAAATTCTGAAAAATTTCTGTTACAAGGTGACCTATGATGTGCTTGAACTTGATATGTTATAGAGTGTTTTGAAGTGTTATTGTCAATCAGTGCAGGTTGAAAGGAACATGCATATAAGTCCGAGAAATTGATTTATGCTCTAAAATATGTAATAGCATTATTTTCAGGTAAACTAATGTTCATTCTGTCTTTGTTTGGTACTGTCCCCTGGTTCCCAGCTTTTTAGCACAGTATCTTTAATTCAGCAAATCAAAGTTCTAACACATGAAAAGAATATTCTAATTAGAAAAGGCTCTTTAACTTGTAAGATGTTGGTAACATATGTGCTTTTTGAAAACTATGAAGTTCCTATTATCAAGATTTAAAAGAACGAATTAGATTTCACACTATATATTTCACTCCAACTTCTCTAAAGATCAGAACTGGTTGCAAAAAGTAGTACATGCTGTAAAAGGTAAGGATTCTTTTATTGGAAAGAATGAACATATTGCTTGAAGCTAAAACATTGCAGGAGACCTTAAAAGAGAGTATAATTGGTCCCTATGTGAAATGAACCTGAAAGACAGTTATGAAGTATTTTGGTATGTCTGTCTTCTAGTGTTTATAGCACTGTGAACATTCAAAATTTAAGCACTTTATTTGCTCAAATGCTGTTTATAAATCCTACAATTTTAATTAAGTAATTCCGCAGTTGGCAAAGGTAGATCTTTTTTTCTTTTAGTTTTTCTAATGTCTTAGAGGTAAACTGGAAATGACTTGTTCTGACACTGATAATGTCTGGAATTTGGAGTTAATTTCATCAGTTAAATTTGGGCTTTCTCAGTTTCCAGTTTTGTGTTGTACAACACTCCTTCCTGCTTTCAAGACTTGCACAGTTTTGCAAATAGTCTTTAACTTAAATTTTGTTCTATAAATATTTCTTACTAACTACAGTTTCATATTAACTTATGTCATAGACCTTCTACTAAGTGCCATGTATGTCCCAGACTGAGGATACAGAGGTAAATATACTATGTTTCCTGCTTTCAGTAAGCTCACAGTTTGTTACATGAACTGGACAAATCTATAGTTAATTGTTTTACAATGTGACAAGTGCTTTGATAGCAGTATACACTGAAGAACTCAGATGAGTTAAGACTCAGACTGCAAATATAACCAGCAATGCTTACTGGAGGGTAGGACCTGAACTAACTCTTGAGGAATAAGTGGGGTAGGTAGAGGGTAGAAAAAGCATAGAAGTTAGATATGGTAAGGTCCATTTGGAGAATTGTAGGTGAATAGTAATTTGGATTCCATGTATGACCTAATATTTTAGGTGATACAGTAGGCTTTCATTAAAGCATATATTTTTAGAGATTGTTATTTCTTATATGCTTAATTTAATTTGTGCTTTGAACTGTGGATCTGCATTAATGTTGGGCAGCTGCTCCAAATTATTATTTAAAACTTTTAACTAAATATATTTTTCATTAATATTTTAGTTAAATACAAGGAGAACATATCAGCCTGATGTGGAATAATTCCAAGGCTTAGAACTTGGATAATAATATGTTTCAAAGTCATATTTAAATATCTTTTTCTCAGCATTAATGCATCATGTTGAGTGACATTTATGAACTTCCTTAGAACTCATGGTAAGTTTTTATTATACTAACATTTAAAATTCACTCTTCTGAGAACATTAAAAAACACCTCTTTACATACTTATTTCAAAGTACTACTCTTTAGGTAAGTCAGACTGTATGATCAACAGTTATATCCTGGTAGAAGTCTTTATATGGTCTTATATGATTTAAAAGTTCTCTGAACTTAAATGTTAAGTAATTTTTGTACAGTGTGATTTAATACTTCTTTGAGGGCACAGTGAGGCCTTCTTTGCCATCCTAAACTCCATTCCCCTCAAAGTGCCATAGTTTCCCATTTTAAAACCTTCTTGTATTGTTTTTTGTGGGGAGGAGGTAGTGGGTGGGGAAGGTTCATCTTTCTAGTTATTTTCATTATAGAAATTTGAGAAATCCCTTTAAAAATTTCTGCATTTTAGCAGTTACCTTATAAGTGTTATAATACCTCGTTTATCAAGGTTACTTATTAGGCAACTAACTTTCTGGTATTATCTCCTTGGATACAACCCCATGCACTCTTCACCTGGCTAACTTCCTAAGCGCCCTTCAGGCCTCAATGTCACATCCTTTGGGAGGCCTTCTTTGATTGCTAGTTAGATTCTCCTATTATAAGGTCCCTTAGCACCTGTACTTCCTCTTTTATAACACTCATCATTTTTGTAATGGTGTGTTTAGTGTCTGTCTTTTTTGCTAGACTGTAAGCTTCATGATGAGCATCAAGTATGTCTTTCTTCTTTACCATTTCTCCAGTATTCAGTGTCTAGACCTTCTAGGCTCGTAATAGAAAATTAGTTTAAATTAATACTCTAGAGCCCCAAAACAAACAGGTCACTAAAAAGGACAAAGAGATGTCTTAGTGCCTTTGCTCTTAAACACATTTCATGCAGTTAGAACCCCTCAGGCATTAATTGAGGGCTTTTTACTCTCTCATAATATACAATTTAAAAGAGTTTGGTAACCAAACGTAAAAAGGACTGGGATACTCTTAGAGGCCATAAGAGAGTTGAAAAGAAGAGCTGAGGAAAAGCAGACACAGTTAAAAAACAGATACAAGACATTTAAAAAAAATAGCAGTGTAAGACAATTTAATGTTGTGATAAACATATTTAGAATTTTTCAAGACACCATTTGTCTTATATGTAGAACAGTATAGCAATAGTGATGTAAGATCATGAAGAAGAGATTAATTGCTCTTAGTAGATTTTGTTAAAGATGACACAAGACCTTATATTGTATTTAAGAAAGGTTTCCATCTAAAATGATACAATTTAAAATTTTTGATGTGTTAAGATTTTGTTATTGGAAAGATTTGCTTAATGAGATGCAACATAGTAGACACCATAAGTATTTATTGAGTAAAATTAAGTTGAAGTAAATAATTATCTGAAAGTACTGAATCAGTGTAGTATATTATTACCTGAAAGTTTGTAGAAGTAGATTTTTTACCTACCATGTGTTTCTTTGTTTACTTAGCTATGAAGTATGTAAAATTGAGTAACAACATGGTTTTCTTCATCACTTTTGAGTGAAAACATACGTGTTGCAATGATATGACTAAATGACGTAAGTATTTCTGCAACTTTTATTCTGTTAGAGAGAGTAATCTTTATTCTCTTGGCATTTCCTGGTAACCTGAAATGGAAAAATTAGATTGGAGGTCATAATTACTTCTTTGCTAGAAGTATAACAGATTGGGTGACCTGAAATAGATTATATTTAATTCAATTTAGTTTTGTATATCTTCTGGGATAAAGAATTCAAAATTTCATTAAAGGGCTTTAGTTCTGGTTCAGATAAATTGCATTTTATCATAATATTGTAATCTGTTGAATCCTATGACTATATAAGGATAGATAGAGATAGTTATTTTGTTGCTAAAACAAATATTGGTTTGTCTTCCATGCGTTAATTACAGTTTTAAGCTCATAGAAATGGGATGCTTATATACTAGACAGTTTAAAATAGTAAGGTTTTATGATTTAATCTTGAGGACATTTATTTCTATACTTTGGAAGTAGTGATTTGAAATTCTTAATACTAGAAATATGGCCTAGTTTCAGAACACCCACTAAGCAACTGTGGGAACTCAGTATGCTAAATGGCTTGTAGTGCAGCAGTATTTTTTAATTTTCCCCACCTCCTGTTATATAATAGCTTATAGTAGTATACACAGAACATGAGTATTTGGGACAAGAACGATGTGTATTGAAGCCCTAAAAATATGTGAGACTGTGTCAGGCTTTGTGATGGACATTAAGGACCTAAAGATGATGAAATATAGTGATAGTGAATGAGTGACATAAATCAGGTGGTAATGTTTTAGGTTGCAAATCAGGCATGAAAAGCAGGAATTGTTTTTAGGGTTGAGTAAAATGACTTGAAAAATGGAGTCACTGTTTTCGAAACACAAAAATTTTTAAAATTGTATTAAAATTTTTATTTAAAAAGTTTGATCACTCTAATGTAAACATTTCCGTGATGCTTGTGTACAGGACTTAAAAGTATCAGTGGAGGGCTGGCCCCGTGGCTTAGCGGTTAAGTGTGTGCGCACCGCTACTGGCTGCCCGGGTTCAGATCCCGGGCACACACCGACGCACCGCTTCTCCGGCCATGCTGAGGCTGCGTCCCACATACAGCAACTAGAATGTGCAACTATGACGTACAACTATCTACTGGGGTTTTTGGGGGGAACAAAAGGAGGAGGATTGGCACTAGATGTTAGCTCAGAGCCGGTCTTCCTCAGCAAAAAAGAGGAGGATTAGCACGGATGTTAGCTCAGGGCTGATCTT
This sequence comes from Diceros bicornis minor, assembly GCF_020826845.1. Lineage (NCBI taxonomy): Eukaryota > Metazoa > Chordata > Mammalia > Perissodactyla > Rhinocerotidae > Diceros > Diceros bicornis. Next base: position 74,699,905 of record NC_080745.1, read on the forward strand.
CCTCACAAAAAAAAAAAAAAAGTATCAGTGGAAATAATTTTAAACATTTTCCCCAGAATGTTGTGCAACCCAAACATTACAGTATTGTCCACTTATGAGAACCACATACTGAAACTGATTAGAAACTGACTATAAAGAATGAAATCTACTATTTCGTATTCATTGTTCAGGAAAGTATGGTTGTAAAGACATTTGATAAAACATACTTTTACCAACCTATTTTGTTAATTAAAAAAGGGACTGAGTTCATCTGCACTAATTGTAATATCATGCAAATGTATATGAGAGTTAAATGTTTCAGTTTAAAGATTTTTATGATATGAAAAAGGACTTAATGAATTTGTTTTAAAAGTCAGCAATATAATTCTTCTAGAGTTAGCTCTGTGAGTAATGCTTTAATGTGTGACTAATTATCTGCATACAAAAATATAAAAAAACTTATCTGGTCTTTTCTGAGCTGGAACTCAGTTATGCCTGATATTTTCATATATATGTATATATATTTTTCATATATACACACTGTGATAATTGATAATAATGATCTTGTGGCAAGATCTTGAAGATCTTGGTTCATCAAAGAAAGTTGAAATTAAGTTTAATATAATTGACATTTTGCTATATTTTATTATATTCAAATTCTTTGAAAATTGATAATCCAAAATGGTAAATTTATTGCTAACAATAAAAATAATTTGTTAATTAGCATGTCTCTTTCCTGACGAGAGCATTATCCAGTTTTTATAACTAGTAATTTGATAATATTTGAGTTGCTTCTGAGACCAATACTTAAAATTAAGTATTGCCAAATAATGTTTTGTCTTTCTGGCATGATTTAAATAATATATCACTTGCTACCTGCAAATTACTAAATGATTTACATCTTTGTGGTGTAAGAATTTTTTACATCAAAGCTTCTGTAGACTATGTGGGAATCATGTTTTGGGATTCACAAGATAGTAGATAGTACATATCAATTGGGAACTGGTTAGGTTTAATGTGTTAAATTACAAAAATAATAAAATGTCCTTTTATGTATATTCAAAAATATAAGCAAGGGCTACCTTTTGATATTTTGAGTAGCTTCTGAGGAGAGAAATTCCGTATTAACTTTCAGTTAAATTGGGCCTGGCTGCTCAATATATTTCTTTTGATCTTGTATGAGAAAGATTTTTGCTTTGAGATATTTTAAAAAATATAATACAGAGATAATGAGATCATATTTTAAAGCCCCAAATGCATTATGTAAATCCTGTTTTAATTACTGTCAGGATAAATAGATAAGTAGAATAATTGGCTGAGCATTCAGTTTTCATCTAAATAGTCTCAAAAATGGACTGTATAAACGTGAGAAAGGCTATATTTGTTTTATAATAATGGCAACTTATTAAATGCTGACTCTTAAATGTGAGATACTTACTTACCTTGGGACCATATATACCTCTAATCTTGCTATGTATAGTACATTTATTTTTGTTTTTATTTTTTCGACAGTTTCTGATAGTTTATAAAGTGAATAATGGAAAGGATTTATATTCAGATAAGACCTAGCAAAAGAATGTGTGGGTTTATACATACAAAAACAAATCAGTTAAATGTAATTAACTTAATTTTTGGCTTAAAAGTATTGAAAATCATTTGTTTTTTAAGTTGAAAATGCTTTTTTGAATATTATAGTCATCTTAGTGCATATAACCTGAGATAGCAGTTACATTTTATTTCTTTTGCTTTACAATGATAATTAGGTAACCAATGTTTTGCTTTATTGCCAATTTGCCCATGGTAAATGAAGAGTAAAGTATATTTTGGGAATACTTAGGTTGTGTGTGACATATTTTGAGTTTCTTGACAAGAAAGGCAGTTTAAGCAAATATTCATGGCTGAATCTTTTTTCGGGAGTGTTTTTGTGGCATAAGAGCTTTTCAGATCATGTTTGGTCAGAATACTTATGTTTACTATTATATCTTAGTTACGTTGAGACATTTAAATCTCTCCTACCCTACCCCTGCCTTTTATTTTGAGACTTTGCTGGAGAAGCTTACAATTTGTCTATATGATAAGTTGAAGTGTTGTACAAGAGAGCTGTAATCCTAATTATGGCTTATATTGTGGGTTGGATAAACAGGAATTTTCACTTCTTTGCTTAAAACTTTTGTTTGCTCAGGATCAAAATTACATAATAAGTCTTTTACTTTCTCATAAGAAGGACCACAGATTTCTTGAAAAATTCTCATGTATTTGCTACTATATAAAAAAAATTAGTCCTGTGTCTCTCCATGTCAGTCCAAATTATTTCATCTTGCCTCCTCACCAAAGGGAAAAAAAGTTGAGTGAATGAATTTAACAGCGTTATGAGTTGTACACTCTTGACATAATTCTAATTAACATGGACTAGTGTATAGCTTTTTTTTTCCTCTACAGACAACTATTTCTTTAGCCTCCATGAAAACTACTCTTACCTCAGGTTCGCTCATGCTGCTTAAGGATGTGTTTTTCCATTTCTGTTTGAACAGTAACATTGTGTTGAGCATGTTAATTTTGGGTGCTTTCTTGATCTCTGGTCTTCAATTTTGAAGATTTTTTTTTAACACTTGAACTACAAAAATTTATAGCTTTATGTGATTTGGAGGGGAGAGCAGTTTATTTTTGTCCTTTAAACTACTTGAAAGAATAAGGAGCGTTTCAGATCCATATAAACAAAAGAAAATACAAATGAAATCTTGCCATTTTTAGGTATTCATATCAGAATCTGAGTGATTGAGAGTTAATTTTAAGTAGAATATAGGAAACTATACATTAGACAAGGTTTTGTCTTTATTATCCAGCTATTTTCATTCAACAAATGTTTATTGAGCACTTATTGTGTGCTTAATAAAAAGGTCATAATATCTTCTTGTTGTAGAATGCTTTATAGAGTAAAAATTGCTTCTTTATGTAAGGAGCCTGCTGTCTAGTAGGATAGATAAAGTCAGGTTAACAAATATTTATAATTCTTTCAATAAATATAACTGCTATATGTGCTAGATATTGTTTCTAAGTACTAGGATACAACTGTGGAAAAGACAGAAGGGTCCTTATTTTCCCATTACTTTAAAAGAGGGAGTCAGACAACTAACTTGGTGAGTATAATACATTGTGATAAACGTTCTAATAGGGGAAGTTTTAAGTGGGAGCATGGAGGAGGAGGTATTCAGAAAGGCTTTTGAGTAATCAAGAAAGGCTTCCCAGACCTCTAAGCTGAGATCTGAAGACTACATGGGAGTTAGCTCAGTGAAGAACTGTAAACCTGTGTTTCTGGCAGAAGGAAATAGCTTGTGCAAAGTCCTGGGGACAAGAAATAGCAGGACCTGCTATGGGATCTGAAAAAAGTTCGTGTGACCAGAGTGCAAGGTAGGAAATATTGAGAGTTGTGGCAGATATAAGCAGGGGCCAGACCTTGAAAGGTTTGTTAATTACTGCTAAGAATTTTGGATTTTATCCTGAGGGCTATGCTTCTGGGGGCCAACCACTTTCCCCTGAAGTGTTTTAAATTGGACAGTAATTGATTAGATTTGAGTATTTGAAAGATCCCTCTAATTACAGTAGTATAGTGATTAGGTTAGGAACAAGACGGTGGAGTGAATGTGGTGAGACCAGTTGCAAAACTATTAGAGGAGAGAATTCAGTATACCCTGGAGCAGGGTAGTGGCAGTGAGAAGGAAGAAAAGTTGAAGAGTCGGGAGAAATTTTGGGAGACGAATGGATAGGATTTGGTGATTGTTAGGATGTGAGAGTTGAAGGAGAGAGAGGAGTCAGGGTGACTCCAGGATTCCTGACCCTCCCCCATCCTTTTTAGTTGATTTCTCCTTAGGTGTTATCTCTTTTAAGAAGCCTTTCCTGATTCCCCTAACCTCCAAGGCTGGTATAAGTGCTTTCTCTTTGTGCTTCAACAACTCTTACCACACTGTTTTTGCCTTTTCCCACTTACAGGCAACGACTGTGCCTTATAATTATTGCATACTTAGCACCTTGCACAGTGCATGACATTTAGTATATATTAAATAAAATGTTGACTGAATGAAAATACAGTTTTTGTATTTATAAAAATTTAAATATTTTTAATTGGACAAAAAAACTGGTTTTCTGAACTGCCACCATCCAAAACCTTGGATAACTTCAACGTGAATCAGATCACTCCATGTACTTTTTTTTTTTTTTTTGGTGAGGAAGATTAGCCCTGAGCTAACCTCTGTTGCTAATCCTCCTCTTTTTGCTGAGGAAGATTGGCCCTGGGCTAACATCTGTGCCGATCTTCCTCTACTTTATATGTGGGATGCCTACCACAGCCTGGCTTGATAAGTGGTACTTAGGTCGGTGCCCAGGATCTGAACCTCTGAACGCCAGGCCGCCGAAGCTGAGTGCATGAACTTAACTGCTACGCCACCAGGCTGGCCCCTCACTCCATGTACTTTTGAATATCTCTTGTAAAAACAATGTACATTATAATCCAAATTTGAAGTGCTAGATAGATTTCTTCGTGGGCTATCATGGACTAATTTAAGTGGGCTTTGATTATTATACTGACCTCCTCTTGTATTATACATTCAGGTTTTTTAAAATAAATAATCAATTATCTTTATTGTTTGTCAGATTAAAAGTGAACATGACCAAACTATCACTGTTAGAATTTTTTGTTTCAAAATGAAAATAGCTTTCTTTCCCTCCTTGATTATAAAAGGAGTGAATGCCTATTGTATACATTTAAAAAATAATACAGAGTTAAAGAAAAGTGAAAATCATCCTAATACTCAGAGATAAACATTGCTGTCATTTGATAGGTGTTCTATATTTTTAAGATTTTATATATATTTATTAATGATATGACTAAGTTAAAAGAAAAATCATCAACAGAGAGGAAATATTTATGACTTAGATATAAGAAAAGGTATTAAGAGCCTTCGTATGAAGAATCCTGATAATTAGTTTATAACCAAGTAAGTCAATACAAATGGGGTCTTAAACTTCAATTCCTACAGGAGACTAGGCAGCTAATATAAATGACTGAACACAGTAGGGAGAATGTATGAGATGGTTGAGTTGGAGAGCACTTGGAGGGCACAGTTTCTATTCAGCACCATTTGATTTTTGCCATCAAGAAATGTTGACCCAGTGGTGCCCAAGGTTTTAAATTTATTTGTGTTATGAGAAGTAGAGGTTTGGAACCAAACCTTAGGTATCTGCATTGTATGCCTGTATAATGCCTGTGTCATTTTGAACATATAGAGTCTGCCTATATTTCATTTTCATCCTTTCAAAGTTGGTGGGGTGTGGTTTTTGTATTCATACAGTTGTATTTTGTTTTATGATCTACTCTGAGACTTTCTTTTAATGAATGTATTTGGCTCACCTGTGTTTATTACAGCGTTGTGCATATTTCCTCATCTTTTATTTTTTTTAATTTTTTACTTTTTGCTGAGGAAGATTGGCCCTGAGCTAATATACGTGCCCACCTTCCTCCACTTTATATGTGGGATGCCTGCCACAGCATGGCTTGATAAGCCATGCGTAGGTCTGTGCCTGGGATCTGAACCTGTGAACCCCAGGCCGCTGAAGCAGAGCTCGTGAACTTAACCACTACGCCACAAGGCCGGCCCCTCCTCATCTTTTATAGCTGAGGGATTAAGAGAGAAATCAAGCTATAACAACTAAAGTACAGTAGTCCCCCCATATCTGCAGGAGATACATTCCAAGACCCCCAGTGAATGCCTGAAACTGTGGGTGGTACCAAACGCTGTATATACTATGTTTTTTCCTATACATACATATTTGAGGTGTGCCAGCAAAACTAGCATGAATTTCTTTTTCCTTCACTCTTTCATGGATGGAAGATTCATTCTTACTGTAGATCTTAGCAACCTCAGCAAACGATTTTTTTTCTTTCCTTAAATTGAGAACTTGCACCTTTTCACTTAAGGAGACACTTGAAGGCTTTTCTTTGGCATATGCGAATTGCCAGCATCACTACTTTTGTGCTTTGGGACCATTATTAAGTAAAATAAGGGTTACTTGAACACAAACACTGTAATATTGTGACAGTTGATCTGATAACGGAGATGGCTACTAAGTGACTAATGGACTAGCGTATACAGCATGGTTACCTGGACAAAGGGGTGATTCACCTCCTGGGCAGGCTGGAGTGGGATGGTGTGAGATTTCATCACGCTACTCAGAATGGCTCGAAATTTAAAACTTATGAATTGTTTATTTCTGGAGTTTTTCGTTTAATATTTTCGAACTGCGGTTGACAGCAGGTAACTGAAATTGCAAAAGTGAAACTCGAGGATAAGGGGAGAAACTGTATACTTAAAGGGGTAAGGCAGTGCAGTGTAAAGGTATAAGCATACCTCAGTCCATTTCCTTTCCCAATTTTTGTTGGTTATGTAACAGCATTGTTGGGGATTCTAACCTTTACATTATATTCTGTAGCCATAAACATATCTTTCCTTTTTTTTTTTTTTTAAGCCTTAGACCAATAAGTAAATGGATTCTATGCTTAAAACGTCTCGTTTTCATAGTTTCTCTTTTATCTTTTGGATGGTTGAACTTTATCAACTAGTGTTTGCTTTTTAGGAGCAGTTCATAGGAACAGTATTCCTTGAGTTCAAGGATATTCCTTGAATATCCCTTGAATATTCAATAATATTTAACTGTTCCTTTCATACTGAACTATATTGTTGCACAGGTGTAAATTCTTGAGTCATACCTTTTTTCCTCGAAGACTTTATTGAGCTGTTACAGTTTTTGATGTCTATTCCCTCCTCCCCTTCATTTTTAGGTAGCAATGATTTTGCCTAGATTCTCAAAGAATTCTCTTTAAAACCTAGAAGTAACAATAATTTTTTTTGTGGGAAAAGGTGTGCGCTTTCAAACTGTGATTTCTTGTTCAGTTCTGACTCGTGTGTCTTAATGATGCCAAATGAAGTCTGTGAAAGCTTCAGATGTTCCAAATAGGGGATTGTTGGGCTTGCCGTTCTGGCTATGCCGTGTATTTTAGAGAACTGAGCTGTTAGGTTTGAGATTTGAAGCTGCAAGCCTTCTCCCTTGCGTGAAGTCTTCCAGCATACCTCTTTACCTTCACTGCATGTGGCAGCCATTCTCATATATGTGGTTAGGGATGGAGATGTAGTTGGTGTTTCTGTTTCTCATTCTTCTAGTTGTTTTGCGGTTTTTCAAGAGGAGAAAGGGGCCACATCATCTGTACCCTGCAATTTTCAAACCAGTAATCGTAAGGGCTCTAGGTCCAGCTTTGTCAGAATTAAGGTGTAAGGAATAAAATATGTGCTGGTGCAGTTTTCTGAAAGCCAAAAACAATTCATTTACAGAGGTTCTTTTAGATAAAATTTTTTTAATTGAAAAAATCACAATTTAACATTTGAGTTTGATTGCATCACTTAATTTGTATTTATGAAGCTTTATACGTTACGAAACATTAAGAATGAGACTATAGACTAACGCCTCTAGTTAGGAATTAGAGTGCTTATAAGTTCTTTAGTTTATTTGAGATGTCGATTTCTTTTTCAGTTCAATCTGAAAATAGAACTTTTATACTTACCACTAGAATTCTTTATTTTAAGTCTTTTGGCGTAATAAATGTTAGTTCTGGAATAATCTAGTATTCTAAAATGGCATCTTGTTTTTCAAGGGAAATGTCAATTTTTTTTTTCCCCTTAAAGGCTCTATTAAAGGAAATATGTTTGAAAAATGTTGATAGCTGGTGGGCAAGCTTTCTTCTGTTCTCTAATTTGACATAATCTTATATTCATTTGACCCAGTTCTGTTTTACCTATCCTTTGTCCTTTAGCAAGAGCAGAGTGACAGCTCAGATAAACTAGGTATTTTTTCCACCCCATTCCTTCTGTGTGACTGGATATATTACTTTCTTAGTCCCAAATACAAAAACACATTCTAACAGCCTCATGGAAAATTTCAGTGCCTGCTAGATTATTGGAGATTTCAGGGTTTTTTTTTTTTTGTTTCGTTTTTTGTGAGGAAGACCAGCCCTGAGCTAACATCTGATGCCAGTCCTCCTCTTTTTTGCTGAGGAAGACTGGCCCTGGACTAATATCCGTGCCCATCTTTCTCTACTTTATATGGGACGCTGCCACAGCATGGCTTGACAAGTGGTGTGTTGCGCTGCGCCCAGGATCCGAACCTGCGAACTCTGGGCTGCCGAAGCAGAGCTCGTGCACCTCCCGCACCTAACTGCTGCGCCAGCGGGCCGGCCCAGGAGAGTCTTTGTTATTCCAATTATTGATCACTAAAGTGTTTTTTAAATGTCAAATTTTTAATAATTTTGTAAAATTCTATCAGTGTTCTAATTTGTCTAACAGTGACCTTTGTTTGCTGCTAAATATTTGTACTTTGAGCACTTGAAACTCTGAGATATTTTAATGAGATATTCTTCAGAAAAGGTTTTTTGATCCAAATAAATTGGGAAATATTATATATTATGTCCTTCTTCACAGAGTACATTATTATATTAAAAGCACTGATAATTTCTGCTGTAAAGACACCATATAATTATGTTTGAGACACATCTTATCCGAAACTTATTTGACCGTGGAACTAGGCATTGTAAAAATATATATTTTGGGGAATGCTGACAATGTATTACAGAACGTTTTCAGATTAACATGTGATTAGGGTATTCCAGAACATGTGTTTGCATGATAGTTATGATGATCTATAGCCATGAGGACCTAATAATCTTTTTAATATGGATAAATGGTAACTACTGTTCCAGTATGTAAATATACTCAGAACACAATTATGGTAATATCTTTTCTATAACCCTAAGGGTTGTTTTTTGACCTGGACATTTTGTTACAATTGATCTTCTGGTCTGAAAGTAATTCTTGAGTACCTCCTATGTGTTAGACACCCAAAATTGGTCTTTGGAACTACTTTCCATTAAGACTTAGTAGTAGAAGTTTTATAGCTTTAAAGTATTTATGAGATCATGTAGCTCCCAAACTAATTTTTCAGACAAGAAACTGAGGCCTAGAAATGTAGCACTTGCCCAAGGTCACATTGTAATTTACCAGGGGATTTAGAACCCACGCCCACAGCTCCACATCTTTTGGTCTTTTTTTACTGCATTTTCTTTTCAATATATTACTTTTAATCACGTTTTTTTGAGATAGAAATTATCCAGGAGATACCTCCATTTAACATGAGAATTGAGGGTAGAGATTGAGTTAGATTATAAGGTGGGTCAAATTTAGTATAGCTAGAACTCCCCAAGTAAGTCTCTGGACATGCAGTTACCCCCTCACTTATCTGAATTATTCTCTTTCTCCTAGGCAAGAGAAAAGTAGTTTTAAAATAAGCATGTATTCTTAAGACTATTGCTACTAAGGATTAATTGGTGCTGGTTTTTACGTGGTACGTGGTCCAAGGATGCGTGAGTTAGGTTCTTTTCTGAAGTGAGCGGCGTGATGACTTCTTAGTGGTCAGTTATGGAAACATTTATTTATAATTCTCTTAATGGAAAAGTGGACCTAATGACTATAGATTTAAACTGTAACGTACTGAATTTAAATTAGTTTATAAAATATATTTTTTTATCATACTTATCAGAAAGATACCAATTAGTAGAAAATAATTGAACTCGAGGTTATATGAATTATGCATTTAGACATATAACAATACATTATTGGAAAGAATTTCTCTTTTAAATGCCAGAATGATCAGTAAACTACTAGTGTGGTCTATAAGATTAGGTCTTAGGAGGAAAAATAATTTTTTAAAGATAGATATTTAGATTTTCTGTATTTTGTTGGCTCTTTTTAGTCAACATTTCCTCAGATTATAGAAAGCAATCCTACCTTTTCAAATCTTGTTCTGTCAAAGGTTTTTCCTGGTTTATGTGTCTAATCCTGATTATTTTCATAATTATTTATGCCTTCTTAATGTATTCTGAAATGGTATAGTAGTTGAGACATGGGTTTTGGAGTCAGAACTATGTTAGTCTTGGGACTTTGCCAGTTACGGTCTGTATGATCTTTGACAAGTCATTTGATTGATCTTGATCCTCAGTTTTCTTATCTGTAAATGCGGAGTAATCTGCGTCAGAATTGTTGCAAGGACTTAATGAGATAACAGCTAAAAGCACTTAGCACAGTGCCTGGCATATAGTATGTTCTCAATAAATATCATCTCCTGCTGCTAGTAGTGTTATTGTCAGAATGACACCATGCTGTTGGGAAAATAATTTAACCTCCTTAAATCTTGGTTAACTCATCTGTTAATGGCAATAACACTTGGGGTGCCTACTTCACAGGGTTATTTTGAAAATCAAATGTGATCATGTGATAATAATTTATAAACCTCCACTGATCAGAGCTGAGGCAACAAGTCTTATACCATCAGGATTGGGCAGGTAAAAGCAGAGGGAGTGGCGATCTGCTTTTTTGGGAAAAAGTTTAGCTGAGACTTGAAGAGAGCTTGAAGCTGGATCTGTACTGGCAGACTGAGGCACATGCAGACACATGACTTCCTTTCCAGGTCAGTCAGGCCCAGAATGCATATCTGTTTCATCAGTGTCCTCCATGTAGTACTCCTGAGATCCTAGATGAAGAGTTAGTGGCAGAGTTCGAACTCTTTTACCTCAGTGTCCATGGCCTTTTGTGATTTGATCTCAACCTCCATTTCTTTACCTTATTTCCTGCCATTGCCTCTCCCTGTCTCTCTCTCTTGTCACCCCCAACACTCATGTCCTTTCCAGAGAGGTAAGCACTTAAATGAACAGCTTGAGGTATACTCTTTTATTTCCTCTGTGCTGTTACACAGATGTGTAACTCTCACATACATTTATATTTTTCTTCAAACAAATAAAAAAACCTAAATTAATTATACTATGAAGAAGCCACGTTTTCAGAAAGGCTTTACTGGATTGTATGCCTGACAGCAGTCTATGCGAGTGTCCATTTCTCTGTATCCTCACCAGCACTGTTCTTTTTTATATTTTCATCAATTTGATAGATATAACTATTTCTTGTTATATTTTTAAATTTTTTTTCCTGAGGAAGATTCTCCCTGAGCTAACGTCTGTTGCCAATCTTCCTTTTTTTTTTTTTTTCTTTGCTTGAGGAAGAATTAGCCCTGAGCTAACATCTGTGCCAGTCTTCTTCTACTTTGTATGTGGGTCACCACCACAGCATGGCCTACGAGTAGTGTATGTCTGCACCTGGGATCCGAACCCGTGAACCCTGGGCTGCTGAAGTGGAGCACACCGAACTTAACCTCTACACCATGGGGCTGGCCCCTCTCATTGTATTTTTTAATAAATATTCTTCTAATGACTAGCAAAGGTGCCTTTCTAGGTCTTTCAGACAGCCAGGGGAGGAACCCAGAGTTCATTTGAGCATTTGCTTCAAAATGGAAACATAACTTTGAAATCAACTTATCGAACATTGGGTTAGCATACTACCTTACCTTTTCTTTACCCTTAACTATAGCTTAGAAACCACTATCCTAAATTTGATTTTTCTCAATCCTTTATGTGTCTAAACTTTAAACATATGTATCTACAAACAATATATATTTTGTATGTTTTAAAACTTTATGCAAATGGAACCATTTTTTATGTATCATTCTGCAACTTACATGTTTCTGTCTGTAGTTGTTCACCATTGTTTCTGACACTTGTCTATATTGCTTCCTGTAGGTGTAGTGATTGATTTTTTACCACTGTGTAGTGTGACCTTGCCACTGTGACTCCTTGTGCAAGTATGTAAAAGTTTTCATACTGTAAAAACCTAGAAGTAGAATTAATGGATTGAATGGGTAGATATGGGCATTTTCAAATTCATCAGATTTTTGCCAAATTGTCTCCAAGGTAGTTTTAACAATTGATAGTTTTACTAGCAGAGTGTGAGTTCTCATGGCTCCACATTCTCCAACAGTTGATTTTATCAGACTTTTTCTTGCTTGCTAACCTGATGGCAGTAATATGTCTTCATATTTCCTTAATTACTAGTGATATTGAGTAGTTTTGAAACAATATTTATTGACCATTTAAGTATTTTCTTCTGTGAATTGCCTGCACACTTTTTGGCACAATATTTGTCTTTTTCTTAGCAATTTGCTGGGTTTCTTTATATTTTCTAGATACAAATCCTTTTTTAGAAATATGAGTTATAATAAAGATCTATTCCTAGTCTGCAGCATGGTTTTTTATTTTGTTTCTGTTTTATTTCTAATTAACCTTTAAAAAATTGTTAAGTGATCACAAACTTAGCAGTTTAGAAATCAGTAAAATAACTTATTTCCCCCCCAGATTAATTGAGAATAAGTTGTCCATTTGATGCCCCATCATCCCTGAGTACTTTAGTGCAGCGGTTCTCCAACTTTTTGGCTTCAAGGCAACTTTACAGTCTTAAGAAATTATTTAGAACCTCAGAAAGGTTGTATATATGCATTATATCTATCTATATTAGAAATTAAAACTAAAATTTAAAAGTATTTCTTTTTAAAAATAAACTGATTACATATTATATAAATAAAATATTTTATATAAAAATAACTACGTTTCAAAACCAGTGGATTTTGTTTCACATTTTTGCAAATTTCTTTAATGCATACCTTAATAGATAGTGGCTAAATTCTCATAATTGCTTCAGTCTGTTGCAGTATGTTATTTTGGCTGAATAATATGAAGAAAATCAGGCCTCGTGCAGATATGTAGTTGGAAAGGGAAGGAATATTTTAATAGCCTTTTCAGATAATTGAAGATATTCACTGATACTGCTTCAAAATGACAGTAATAGATAATTTCTTGATGTTTAATTGTAGTGTAGAATCTAAAACTATATCAGTGAACTTTTTTCCTAACTTTTTATTTAGAAATAATGATAGACTCATAGGAAGTTGCAAAAGTAGCACTTTGCTTAGCTTCCCTCAGTATTGGCATCTTATATAATTGTAGTACAGTAACGAGTTGCTTAACGACTGCATTAGGTTCTGAGAAATGCATCGTTAGGCGATTTTGTTGTTGTGTGGACATCATAGGGTGTATTTACACAAACCTAGATGATATAGCTCACTACACACCTAGGCTATGTGTTACTAATCTTATGGGACCACCGTTGTATGTGCAAGTCCCGTAAGATTAGTACCATATAGCATAATACCCTTGAGATCCATACACGTTGTTGCGTGTATCAATAGTTCATTCTTCTTTTTTTGCTGAGTAGTGTTACATTGTGTGAATGTACCAGAGTTTGTTTAACCATTCACCCACTGAAGGACATTTGGGTTGATTCCACTTTTTTGCCATTACAACTAAATGTTATTGACGTTGGTGTACAGGCTTTTGTGTGAACATAAGTTTTCATTTTTCTGGGGTATATGCCAAAGAAGGAAATTGCTGGATCATATGGTAAGTATATGGTTAACTTTATAAATAACTACTAAACTAGTCAGAGTGGCTATACCCAACTGTTTTACCTTCCCACCAGGAATATATGAGATATCTGATTTCTCTGCATCTTTGTCAGTATTTAGTATTATTACTATTTTTTATTTAAAGTGCTCTGATAGGTAGTGATATTTCATTGTGATTTTAATTTGCACTTCTCTAATAGCTAATGATGTTGAACATCTTACTTGTTCTATTTGCCATCTGTATCTCCTCTTGGTAAAATGTTTGTGTGTATCTTTTGCCCATTTTCTAATTGGGTTGTTTGTTTTTTTCTCCAAAGCTTGTCTTTGGAGATTTTTCTCCAAAGCTATTTCTATTCTCCAAAAAATATTTTCTCCCGTAGCTTGTCTTTCCTTCCTCTTAATAGGGTCTTTTGCAGTGCAAAATTTTAATGAAGTGCAGGTTATCAGTTACTTACTTTTATAGATTGTGCTGTAGGTGTCATGCCTATGAAATCTTCACCTGGCTCTAGGTCCCAAAGATTTTCTCATTTGTTTACTTCTCAAAGTTTTATAGGTTTACATTTTACATTCAAATCCATGATTTTGAATGAACTTTTAATTTTTTTATACAGTTTGAGCTTTAGGTTGAGGTTCGTTTTTCCTTTTTCGCTTTTTTTCTTTGTTTTTTTTTTGCCTATGAATGTCCGGTTTTTTCGGTACCATCCAGTGAACTTTTCGTTCTCTGTTAAATAAAATTCATTGATCTGTCTTGTACTTTGAATGGATCTTTTACCCGCATGTGATTTTTAAATCATCATACACTGGTTAGCTGGAGAATACAGGTTTATTGAGTTATGCAGATTTTCTAAATGTTGACACATTTTATTATACAGTGTTAAAAAATCCACATTTGTTAATAATGCCACTGATCTCATCAGAAAAGTCTTTAAATATTGAGTAGTTCTTCAAGCTCACAGTAGAAGATACATGTTTTCCAAAGTTCTAATTTTGTTTTAAGGTCTAATTTTATCATTGGCAACAAATATTCTCATTTGTTTTTCTGTGAAGTGACAGGCTCGTTTGCTTCATTTTCAAGAAAATGTCTGCCAAATACCTAAGTCTGAAGAGCTACACATTTTCCTTACCCTGCTCAGGTTTTGACAGTCCACACCAGGCCACTTCTCTGTAGTAACACACTCCTTGGCCTGCTCAGGCTCTTACTTGCTTTGCCAGCGTATGGGATACCCTCTCGTGTGGACGCTCTTCTCAACTGCTTAGATTTCTAATTTCCCTTGTGATTCTTCTCTGACCTATGGATTATTTAGGAGTGTGGTTTTTAATTTCTATATATTTGTCAATTTTTCAAATTTCCTTCTGTTGTTGATTTTTAATTTCATTCCATTGTGGTTGGAGAATGTACTTTCCTTTTTATTTATTGAGACTTAAAGTTTTGTGTCCTAAAATACCGTTTGTCTGGAGAATGTTTCGTGTTCACTTGAAAGGAGTGTGTATATTCTGCTGTTGTTGGGTGTTGTTGACAAATGTCTCTTAGGCCTAGTTGGCTTATAGTGTTGTTCAAGTTTTCTATTTTTTTGCTGATCTGTCTAGTTCTGTTTATTATTGAAAGTAGAGTATTGAAGTCACTATTATTGTTGAATCATCTCTTTCTCCCTTCAATTTTGTCAGTTTTTATTTAATATATTTTGGTGCTCTGTTAGGTGTATATATGTTTATAATTGTTATATCTTCTTGATTTACCCTTCTATTGTTATAAAATGTACTTTGTCTCTGGTAATAATTTTTGTCTTAAAGTCTATTTTGTCTGATATTAGTGTAGCTGCTTCAGCTCTCTATTGGTTACCGTTGGCATGGTATACCTTTTTCCCTCCTTTTACTTTCAACCTAGTCATTTTTTTTTAATCTAAATTTTGTCTTGTGGACAGCATATAGTTGGGTCACTTTTTTTTTTCATCCATTCTCCCAACTTCTACCTTTTAATTTGAGGGTTTAATCCATTTACATTTAATATAATTATTGATAAGGTAGACTTTACATTTCCCACTTTGCTATTTGTTTTCTATATGTCATATCTTTTTTGTTTCTCTGTTCCTCCATTATTGTTTTCTTTTGTGTTAAATAGATATTTTCTAGCATGCTGTTTTAATTCCTTTGTTGTTTTTTAGTGGTTGCCCTACAATTAACATCTTAAATCATAGAATCTAGTTTGAATTAATACCAAGTTAATTTCATTAGTGTACAAAAACTTCGTGCCTGTATAGCAAGCTCCCCACCCACCCTTTTGCTGTTATTGTCATACGAGTTACATCTTTGTACATTGTGTGCCCATCGACACAGATTTATAAGTATTGCTTTATGCTGTTGTCTTTTAAGTTGGATAGGAGAAAAAAGCTACAAATATGAAGTACATTTAAACTGTCTTTTATATTTACTTTTGTAGTTACTTTTACTGTGCTCTTTATTTCTTCATTTGTATTTGAATCTAGTGTTGTTCCATTTCAGTCTGAAGGACTCACTTTCTTATTTCTCTTAGGGCAAGTCTGCAGTGAATTCTTTCAGTTTTTGCTTATTTGGGAATATTTTAATTTTACTTTCATTAAAGGATAGTTTTGTTGATACAGAATTCTTGGTTGGCAGGTTTTTTTTTTTTTCTTTTAGAACTTTGAATATGTCCTCTCACTGCCTCTGGCCTCCATATTTTCTGATGAAATTGCTGTTAATCTTGTATCTCTTCTACATGATGCGTCACTTCTCTTGCCTGCTTTCAAGATTGTCTTTGTCATGTAGCAGTTTGGTAATGATGTGCTTATGTGTGGATCTCTTTGAATTTATCCTATGTGGTATTTGTTCAGCTTCTTGGAGGTGTAGATTAATAGTTTTCTTCAAAATTTGGGAGGAAGTTTTTGGCCATTATTTCTTCTAATATTTCTGCCACTTTCTCTTGTCTCCTTCTGGGACTCCCATTATGTGTATGTTGGTTCACTTGATGGTATTCCGCAGATCTCTGATGCTCATTTTTCTTTCAGTTTCTCAGACTGGATAATCTCAATTGATCTAGCTTGAAGTTCATTATTTGTTTCTTCTGCCTGCTCATGTCTACTGTTGAACCTTTCTAGTGATTTTTTTTTTCATTTCAGTTATTGTACTTTCAATTCCAGAACTTCTATTTGGTTCTTTTTTTAAAAATAATTTTTATCTTCTTTATTCATAGTCTATATTTGGTGATACAGTTTTTTTATACCTTTCTTTAGTTTTTTTAGGCATGTTTTCCTTTAGCTCATATTTGAAGTAGCTGCTTAAAGTCATTATCTAGTAAGTACAGTGTTGGGTTTCCTCAGACAGTTTCTGTTGTTTGCTTTTCTTCCTGTGTATGGGCCATGCTTTCTTGTTAATTTGCCTGTCTTGTAATTTTTTGTTGAAAAATTACATTTGGACATTTTAAGTAGTAAATGGACATTTAAGTAATATGGACATTTTAAATAACATAAAAATACTGGACATTTTAAATAACAAAATGTAGCAACTACAGAAATTAGATTTTGCTCTCTCTCCAGGGTTTGTTGTTATTGCTGCTTGTTGTGGTTGTTGTTTTTGGTTTAGTGACTTTTCTGAACTAATTCTGCTGTGTGTAGCCACTGAAGTCTCTACTTCGTTACCTTAGTGATTGGACAGAGATTTCTTTAAATATCTGGGATTGATAAATCTCCCAGTCTTTGCCAAAGAACTCTGTGTACCTTCAACACTCAGCCAGGCAGTTGACAGCTCTGCTTTATCTGTTGCTTCCTGCTCGTGCAGAGCCCCAAAGTGAGTCAAAGCGAGAGCTTGGGGCCTTCTCAGGTCTTTCCTGAGCATACACACAGCCCTGGGCATACACACAGCCTTAAGCATGTACATGAGCATCTAGATTCCCAGGAATGTGTTGGAGCTTTTCAAAGTCTCTATGATATCTCATTCCCAGTTTTTCCTTTTAAGCTTTTTGATTAGTCTATCATTTGCCCCAACTGTTATCCACCACTTCAAGCAGCTACGAGGATAAAACACTTGCCTGTAATTGTTTTCAACAAACATTCCATTGGGGAAAAGGTCTTTTGCACTGGGCAAGCTCTAAGTCAGGTCAAATACAGACAGCATTTCAAGTGGGATCTTTCTGGGGGCCACCAGACAGGTGAAATAGTGATAATTTGAGGGGAGTGAAGTTTTGAATGAGCTCCAGCTTTGTTCTGCTACCTCTGGTGGCTGCTAGGCTGTGCTGGGAATGTGGGCTGTAATTTTTCAAGGCTATGATGGATCTGGAGAGCAGGAAATGAGACTAGAGCAAGTTAAAACGTCACAGAGCTTGTTTTTCTTACTGAGATTGAGCTTTCTTTTTTTTCCTTTTTTTAAAAATAAATGCACCCTGGGTGTAAGCTTTTGGTTAATTTTGAGAGTTCTGATAAAATTTATTTCAATTGTTTTTGCCAGTTTTCTTGTTGGTTTTATGGAGGAGAGAATTTTCAGAGGTGGTTACTGTGCTGTTTTCTCTGATGTCACCTCCACTTGGACTTTGACATTCTACACTGACAGGCCTCCATGTTTGGATGTCTGTCCCTTTCCCCACCCTACTCAAACTCAGACTTCCCTTGCCAGGCAACTCTGCATGGATGTCTTCTTCACTTTGCTTGGATTCTTAATTCTCCATGCCCTGCCACCTTCCTCTTTACCACCCACCCCTCCATGTAGACATCTTCCTCACCTTTCTTAGAGGCTAGTATCCCACACTGATCAGTCACTACCTGTGGATGCTTTTCTCACCCCCATCCCCACCTCACTTGGTCTCTGACACCTCTTGTGGATTGCTAACACATGTTGATGTCCATCTCATCCTGCTCAGCTCTGATATCCCTCACTGAACTGCCCCTTTGTGGGATTGTCTTTCTCATCTCACTTGGGCTCTGAAATCCAAGATGGAGTGGGTCTTCTATACTCATACCATCCTTAAACTACTTGGGCTTGACTTTCTGCTATGGGACATTTTGACTTCTCTTCTCCCACCGTCGGCTGGGGTGGTGCCCACCTTGTTCTGCAGCACTCAGTTGCTTTAGTACTGACTGGTTCAGGATGGGGAATAGGTGTGTTTAATTTTTTGACTCTCAAAAATGTTATTACAGTTTTACTAAAGAAATAAAAAAAATGCAGATCCTAATAGAAACCAATGAGTACATATGAAAGATAAGTATATTGCTGTTGTGAAAATTAACAAAAATTTGAGGTATGAAAATTTACTTAGAAACTAAAAATAAAACCAATAATTTAAAAAACAATATGTTATATAGTGACAGACCTTCATAGGAGCTCCTAGGAGGTACCTAGCCTAATCTGAGGAATATAGGAAAGACTTGCTGGAAAAAGTGACTCCTAGAAGTCTTAAAAGATGTTTGTGAGTTCATCTGAAAGGCTGTGCCTATAAAAGGAAGAGGTGTGATGGATATATAGTGGAAGGCATACAGGCAGAGGGGGAAACACGGGTATAGGCATAGAGGCAGGAAACAGTATCATATGTTCGGGAAACTGAGAACACTGATGAAGGTAGTGTATAAAGGGTGTGGCGAGGGAGAGTAGGGAGTAGAGGTGAAGAGAAGGAAAAGATCATGCAAGCGAAGGAGACAAGCTGATATAGTTATGTGAAAGCACTTTAAGTATACTGTGTCAGTAGAATGGTAAGACTGGAATGGAGAGTGTACTGAGGGTACAGATGTTAAACCTAGAAAAGAAAGATTGGAGCCTGATTATGGAGAAACCCAATGTATATTTATATATACGTGTAGGTATATGTATGTGTATGTACTTGTGTGTATTTTTAGTAGGAATGTGATTTCAAACCAATGTTTTAACCTGAAGTTGCTTAGTCTGGCATCAGTGGTTGAAATGGAGAAGGGGTGGTTGTTTAGAAACTAGAGTCAGGGAGATGAATTTGGAATCTTATGTAATAGTCTAGTGAAAGTCAAGAATATAGTTAAGAGTTGTGGCGATTGGGCACAATAAGAAGTGACAAGGAGTTTGAGAGGCTTGGGACCTGGTCATTTGAGGAAGCCAGAGGAAAAAGAAATAGAAAAAGCTAAAACTTGGTATGGAGATTAGATTGTTGTTTAGAATTTGAAATCAAGAATATAAAGAGGTAATTGCTTTAAGAAATGAAAGGAAAAATTATCAGAAAGGAGAATTATCCAAAAGTGGGACTTGTGAGTGGAGGTGTTACAGATGTGGAAGAGATTGATTGGCAGCTCTGGAGTGAGAGTCTTATATTGTCAGGATAGATGGGAAGATAACTGAGGCTAAAGACCGAGAACACAAAGGAGAATGCAATATAGAACTCTAGTGGGTAAAGGGGAATGGTGTTTGGAATTTTAGTGACTTGAGAATAGCATGAGAAAAGGCTATGTTTATTTAAAGTTTGTGCCTCTTATACCGTATCATATGGACAATAGAGATTTGATATGTTCTTAGTGGGAGGTAAAAACTGGGAGGATAAACAAATATGAAGCTGGTGACTTCTGATTAGGGGCTAGTTAGCAACAAAAGACTAAGAGTGGTCCATTTATGAAACTTAGTTCCCCTTGCACAAGGGGGACAGAAAGCTTATGGATTTCAGTATGTTGCTCCCATTGTGTGTCAGGCTGATTTCAGCTAAGGTCACTCACTATTTTGTTAAGTTTTCCAGAGATTATGTCTGCTTGGTTGATGTTATAGGATGAAAAAATTTAAGGAGTATATGAATTGGCATGTCTGGTTTTTAAAAAAAATTGAGCATATCAATTCATTGTAATTCAGCAGTGTTCTTTTTTTCCTTCTAAATTAGTCTACTTTGCTCATTTATTAACAATGTTGCTTGTTCAATTTTATCTTTTATGCGTGGCATCATTAGTTGAAGTTTCTAGTGCCCAGTGAGAACCAGATAAATGTGTTCAGATGATTATAGTGTCCTTTTTATGTAAAAACATTCATTGTTTTCTCTTTTTTCTTACATTTCTCTTGGGGTTTTCTTGGTAGTATTTCCTTTCAAGTTCAAAGTTTGCATAGAAGTTTTTGCATTGGTAATTAGAATATCTCCTTAATTCCAGGAAAGAGTAATAGATGAATTAGAAATGTGAGGCAAACAATAATCTTCTGAAGTCAGTATTTGTAGAGTATAAAAGATATTTTAGAATAATTGTTTTCACTATATGAAAGCAATTTATTAAAAATCCCTGCTTTTCTGTTTCCTCTATTTCTGATTTTCTATGTTTCCAGAACAAGTTGGGAAACAGCTGTGATAGAAGCGATCTTAAAACAAACAAAGTCCCTTAAGTTTGAATATTATATATATTAATATCACTCAATGAAATCCTTGGTATCTTGTTATTGTGTTGGTAACTTATGAGAGGTGTGGGAAATGACACAATTGTATATTGTGCCTTCTGTGTTGTTCATTTTAGTTTTTGTTTTATTAAGATATAAGATATTTTGAAGCTGATCATTTATATTTCCTAAAGAGAAAGGAATTTATTCTAAAAAGTTATTATCTGGGTTTGTGGGATACAACCCAGGCAAGAGATGATGGGGGCTTGTAAATGTGGAGGTAGTAAGAAGTGGTTGGATTCTGGGTAGACAGAGCAATGAGATTTTCTGATGGATTGGATGTCAGATTGAGTGAAAGAAAGTGAAGGAAGACTCTAGGGTTTTTGGCCTGAGCACTTGGAAGGGTGCAGTTGCCATTACTGAGTTGAGGAAGAAGACTGAGGAAATGGGGTATATTCAGGAGTTCAATTTTAGTCATCTTAAGTTTGAGATGCTTATTGCTTATCCAAGTGGAGATGCCAAATAGGCACTTTGGATATACAAATCTCTGAAATTAAGGAAAGAAGTCCAGGTTGGAGATGGCATTTGAACATTGAGAGCATACAGATAGCATTTAAATATGAGACTGGGTGAAATCATCTAGGCCCTACTAGAAAGTGAGTATAGACAGAGAAGAGATCTGAGTCTTGGGATACTCTTATGTTTAGAGATTGGGAAGATGAGAAGGAACCAGCAAAAGAAAGTGAGGGGTGAGGAGTGCCAGTGAGATACCAAGGGAGAGTGGTATCCTGGAACCCAGTTGTAGAAAGTGTTTCCAGGAAAGGAAGATGATCAGTCTTGTTAAATGCTGTCGATAGTTTTGAGTAAGACAAGGACGAGGAATTGACCATTTAGATTTACCATTGTGGAAATGCTAACTATGGTAAAAAGATTCTTCTTAATATTCAAAATATAAGCTGTGAAAAATATTGTATACCTCTATGTGAAAAGTAAAAGAATATGCTTGTCTGTTTAGAACTAGAAAAATTATTTTGGGCAAGAGCCTTTAGTAGTAGATTGGTTTAAAACAAATAAAATTCGTAACTTTCTAGTTCTGTGCCTACAGGAGAAAAAACCTGCTACAGCCTAAAATGTAATCTAGCTAACATACAACACTGATATTGTGTCCAAATCAGTATAATTTTTCTTAGATTGCGAGCTCCCAGGGAGCAAAAACTCTTGTTTTCTCCATTCAGTTAATATAACACTTAACATGGCACCTGACTTTGTGAGAAGATACAAATAATTGTTCATGATTCTTGTAAATGATTTTAATAAGTTAAATTTTTTCTATATTTATGTATGAAAGAATTTATCATGGTTTACTCAAGTAGCTGGGTATGTTATAAATGGAAATAACTTATCTATTAGATATAGTATGTATCTATGTTATAGTAGAATGAGATAGCAGAGAGATCACTGGGAAGTGAGCAAGTTTTGATTCATTCCTGCCTCTGCCATTAATTGACCCTGCATTGAATAAGGAATCAGAAGACTTGGCTATTTAGAATCATCTGTCACTACCTAGTCAGGTAACCAAGTGTTTATGTTGGCATTAAAATAGAAGGATAGTAAATCATCTGTGCAACGAATTCTTAAAACACTTTTGAAATTAAAGTTTAAATATCGATATTTATTTGAATATAAATAGCCTTTTAATATAGGCTATATATCGTCTTAGTTTCTAAACTATACATAAGTTTTGAATTTATTCATATCAAGAATAGTCTCTTATATTTAACCAATATTTATTTAACTAAATATTGAGCACCTTCTATATTCTAGGCACTAACATAGAAGCTAATAGTATATCTGTGAATGACAGACAAGGTGTCTTTATCTTATGGAAGTCTTATGGAGCTTACATTTTCTCAGAGAGGTGGAATATATCATAAACAAATAAACATATACAAGAACAAGGTAATTTCATACAGTGATAAATGCTATGAAGAAAGTAAAACAGGATAGATGGTGAAAGAAGGCACTATTTAGGAGGTAAAGCTTAAGATGAATCCTAAATAAAAGAAAAAGCCAGCCATGTGAAGAATAGGGGAAGAATATTCCAGGCAGAAGAAACAAGGGACAAGGAATTGAGGTGGGAAAGATCAGTGTTTTCAAGGAACAGAAAGAGCAGTGTGACTGGAGAATGGTAGGCTATTGGGAGATTGGAAAGAGATGAAGTTGGAGAGATTAGCAGGGACCCCGTCTCCTAAAGTATGTTCAAGTTGAGATTTAACATACAACTGTAAGACTTCTTTTCTTTTACTTAATGTCTGAAAAATCAGCCATTTCTGATCCTATATCGGATTTTATCCTACATATGGTGGGAAGCCATCAGAGAACTTGAACAGGAAGAATAACATGAACTGTTTGTATTAAAAATTGTTCACTTTTTGGAGAGTGGATTTTAAGTATGTAGGAATCATTAAGAGGAAAAGATAGGAGACTATTGGGGTAGTTCAGGAGAGATATGATGGGGGTTTGGAGTAGAGCGAAGGCAATGGATATGAAAGTAGACCATTTGGGATTCATTTTGACGTAGAGTCCATTGGGCTTGCTGAAGATTTGGATGCGGAGAGAGAAGGAAGGAGGAATCAAGGATAACTCTTAGGTTTTTTGCGTTAACTGATTGTTAGATTTCACTGAAATGGGGCAATTTGGGAGAGTGATCTGGTTTGGGAAGGAAATAAAGTTATGTCTGATAAAAATGAGGTAGGAGGTTCTTACAGAGTTGGGGAAAAATCTAATTATCTCAGCTTAGTTCGAAAGTCTTATATTGAAGCCTCCACATGTAAAGCTTTGTGTAGATCCATTAAGTGCTTAATTAATAAACTCGTATTTGTGGTATCATGTGTGGGACATCTGTTAACTGATAGTGTTGAAGGGGATCTCAGGAAAAATAGAATTTTTTAACCAAGAAATACATCATCTGAGCTTATATCGTTATTCTGTCTTCTATAGTTTTTTGTTTCAACCAGTACTTAAGAACAGATTCATTCACCATTGAACAAAATTTCTGCTCTCATTGAAGTTGCAT
Organism: Diceros bicornis minor; assembly: GCF_020826845.1. Taxonomy (NCBI): domain Eukaryota; kingdom Metazoa; phylum Chordata; class Mammalia; order Perissodactyla; family Rhinocerotidae; genus Diceros; species Diceros bicornis. Next base: position 74,723,714 of record NC_080745.1, read on the forward strand.
TCCAGTTAGAGGGAGGGAAGAGTATAAACACATAGAAGAAATAACTGAACAAAATAATTTCTGATAATTTAAAGGTCATTGTCTTAAAAATTGGAGGATATGACAGTTATGGATGGTGGAAACGTGCTTATTAAATATACGGGTAGCACAAAACTTAGATAAGAAGTACTGAACTGTGGGCTTTGTAGAGTCACCTGTAATAGCTTCATCTACTATCCATATGTGCCTAATTGCTTGAAGTAACTTCTGTGGGCACAGCAGGTTTTTTACAATCCGTCTTGAAGACCACTCTGCTTCTTCAGATATAAGCTTGCAACTCTGCCTCTTTGCCTTGTGGCCTATGATAGTTTTGCTGCTTTTATATCTTTGTGTTTCATAAAGTGCTCCTCCTCCTAAAATATGTTGAAATTAAGGTATAAGAAATTAACTCTAAGATTTCTTACAGTTTGAAAAATTTTCTTACATGTTTCAAAAACTATTTTTAATCTTGTATAAAATTAATTTTTTTAGATCTTAAATTTCTCTTGATCTGTTTGGGTTTAGACTGCTTTTATTACTTTATATTACCATTATTATGATATCTTTCATGTTTGTGAAAAATAAAAGAAAAAGAAGAAAAGATTTGGCTCTAGAAAAATCTTTTCTTTAATAACAAAATATTCTTTTTAATGTATACATATTACCGGTGGAATATCTTGTATGTAGCTTCCTTTTGTGAGAAAGTTACATGTAATTGTAGCCTCTTTGTTTAATTGAAAGAAAAAGTTTTAGTTGATCTGCAAAATTAGATATCTGGGCAACCTTTTCAGGTGACCATGGAGCTTTGCTTAGAGATCAAGAAAACAGGCTATTTATTGGGCCCTTTTTCATCCATCCATCCTTAAATGTTTATCTTCCCCAAAGTATCAGTATCTTCATTCTATGTGCTCTCGGTGAATTTTCTCATCTCAAACCTTCAGGTCCCGCTATGCTGTTGACACCAAAGCCGTATCCTAGCACAGACCTTCCTGCTTTATTCCAAATCCTATTTTCAAGTGCAGACTAGATACTACCTGGATGGTTTCACTGGAACCTCAATATAAGCATGTCCAAAATTTTACTAATTTTTTTCTTCCTGGTTTCTTAACTTGAATAATCATGCTATATCTATCTGGTTGTTTATGCCAGCAACTCAACATTACTCTGGATCCCTTTCTTCTCCTAACTCGCATTCGTCTCCAGCTACTTTGATTTTGTCTCTAAAATAGCTCTTGAATTATTCTCATCCTTTCCTATTACCTCTGTTTTTAGTTTAAACCAGAGGTTCTCAAGTGCCTGAGAGACTTGGTATCTCATTTATGTAACAAATTGTTTTGTAATACTCCCTTAACTGTTGTGAAATGATAGTAACCTGCAGAATTTTTAAAAATCAATGTAATACCCTGATTAATTGAAAAGGAGAAATGAAAGGAAAATATTGTACGTTTTGTATGTCAATATGTAAATGCTTTGGCACAATAATACTTAGAAAACAGTGGATTTATTATACATTTTGTGCATCAATATGAAAATGCTCAGGCACAATACTAGAAAATAGTGAAGAACAAAAGCTTGTATATATATCATCATAAAAGCTACAAATGCCAACTTACATAGATGTGTTGTATTAGTGACTCAAATACCAAGATCAGTATGAGTGTCAGTGATTGTCAGAAGTAATGAATAATTCTTAGAGTTCTAAGCTAAACAAAGTAGCCTTCCCTGTAGAATGTAGACATTGTTTTTTACTACCTGAAAAGTGTAAAAAAATGCAGTTTATATGTAAAATGGAATTAGGTTCTAGGCACTCAAACTTATAACAGGTATTTCACCAGATAGATATCTGGTGGGCATTTGAAGGTTGTGCAACATGCAAGAATAGTTCTTCGTATCTCCAGATCCTGCCCATTAAATGCCAGCAGCACTTCCCTAAACATTGAGACACTTTAAAGATAACCTACAAATTCCAAAATACTGTTATTAAAAGTGGTTGGATGGGGCTGGCCCCGTGGCTTAGCGGTTAAGTGCGCACGCTCCACTGCTGGTGGCCCGGGTTTGGATCCCGGGCACGCACCGACGCACCGCTTCTCCAGCCATGCTGAGGCCGCGTCCCACATACAGCAACTAGAAGGATGTGCAACTGTGACATACAACTATCTGCTGGGGCTTTGGGGAGGAAAAAGAAGGAGGATTGGCAATGGATGTTAGCTCAGAGCCGGTCTTCCTCAGCAAAAAGAGGAGGATTAGCATGGATGTTAGCTCAGCGCTGATCTTCCTCACACACACACAAACAAGTGATTGGAATTTGCCCTTATCGTGTTTGGCATGGCTTTATTGCATGCTTTCCAAATTTGGCCCTGCATTGGAATCACCTGGAAAACTTTTTAAACGTATAGATTACTGTTCCTTACCACAGATATTTATTTTGTTAACATTCGTGGGTTAGGATTTAGGATTTCTAAGCTCCCCAGGTGATTCTTATAGAACATGTCCTGCACTGACTGGGTATTTGAGAATCAATCATTAGCCCTCTAATTAGTTTTTCTGCCTTCCTCCTGAACCCCTGACATTTTAAAATCATTCTGAACAGTATCAGATAAATTTTTAAAAATATGCCTGTGATCACGCCCTCTTCTCCTTCAGGAATCCTTTAGTGGCTCTTCCTATTTACTCCTGGCAGCCCCTGAAAATTCCCTCCTGGAACATTAGGGTTTAGATAGTAGAGTTTGAAAATCATGGTGCTGCAGAATAAAGTCTAAATTACTAAACTTGAATACATACTCAGCCTTTCAGGTTTTGACAGACTACATTTCCATTCTTATCTTGGGGCCTGAACTCCAGCCGTAGAAAAAACTACTTATGGTTCCCAGTCCGGGCAGTTTTCTCATGCCATTTCCTGTGCACAGAATGTCTGCCCATCCTCATTCTCTCAATGCACTGTGTAAAACTAACCTTCAATACTTGCCACGTGAATATTATTCACATGATCCATTATATCTAATATTATTTATCTCAATTCAAGGATGAATTTGTGAGCCCCTATTCAACTTTCAGAATTCAATTCTTGCATCATCACAGCGCCACCCCCCCCAGTCCCCCAATCCCTATGCTCTCATATTGTCTTTCCCATAGTTTTATAACTTGTCTCTTTCCCTCTCTTTGTAAGATCATTGAAGGCAAAGATTTTGTTTTTTGTTTGATTGGTTTTTTTTTTTAGCCCCATATGTAGTATAGTACCTGACTCATAGGTGCTTGGTGAATGAGTGGATGGTTGGAAAGATGATGGGTCTGTACTAGATGATCTCACAGTTTTTTCTAGTTTTGATGTTGATGATATAAATATGATTGATAATTTTTATTACCAAAAAGTTATGCACTGTTTACTTTTTAATTTTGATTTATACACTATATAGTTTTTAATCTAAATAAACAAGAAATGAGTATTTTCTGTCGTGGTGGCTCTGCAGGTGAACCATATTGGCAGAACATTGAGATAAACAAAATTAGATATAATGGACTACGTGAATAATATTCATGTGGCGGGTATTGAAGGTTAGTGTGTACACAGTGCATTGAGAAAATCTAATCAGTTATAATTTCCTAGGTCTACTTTTACGTGGTAGAGTTTATTCTTGTTAATAGAGTAACAAACTGTTTTCCAAATTGGGAGAACTATTTTACAATCCCACTAGCAATGAGTTAGGGTTCCAGTTTCTCCACATCCTTGCTGATACTTTTTATTATCAGGATATCATATTCTTTCAATTTTGCTTCCTACCTCTCCATCCCATCTTTTGTGCTCAGAAAGAAACCTTTTCTACCTCATTTGTAAATTTTGTGGTTGCCTAAGGCCCAGGTCTTTGTTATTGGTGTCCTGAGCTTAGTCCTGAGCTCTCTTCCCCTCTTTTGTGTTGTTCATGCAGATCTTGGTGTTATAACCATCAGTATGCTGATAACTCCCAAATTTGTTTCTGCCTCCAGCCTCTTAGCTCCAGGATCGTCCTCCCTATCCAAATAGAATATATCACTAAGTTTGTCGATGTTCTCTCCTAAATATTTCTTTCCATCTATTTTGTAATATTTTAGTTTAAGATATCAGCTCTCTCCTAATTACTGCAGTAGTCGTCTAACTGAATTCCTGCTTCTACTCTTTCCCTCAACAATCCATTCTCCACACAACGGTGTGAGAGATCCTTTTAAAACGAAGATTGTGTCATTCTCTTAAAATAGTTGAATAGTTTAGAAGAAAATGTAAGCTCATTATGGCTACAACATTCTGCATAGTTTTGTCTACAGTCTGATCTCATATCATTCTCCCTCATACATAATCCTGAAACATTAGCCTCCATTTAGTTCCTTTGTTTCACAATGTTCTTGCATATCTCAGCCTTTACGTGTTATTTTCTCTTTATGAAATGCTTTTTTGTCCCGCTACCTGACTGTAAGCACTTACAGGGTAGGAACCATGTCTATTTTATTTATTTAGCTCTTAGCATGATGCCTGGCACATGGAGGAGTTCAATAAATATTTGTGAAATGCATATTAACAAATATGCATAATTATAGTATTTCTTTTGGTTGAAGTGTTCTTTGCATTCCATTTAGGAATTGTTTACGTAGGTCATATTAGTATTCATCTCCCATATGTGTACCATTTATAAAAATACCTAAGTAAATAATTTTTGTGCATTACTTCTTTAATGTATTGCTAAAAACCACACAACAGAATAGTCTCTAGTTCCTCTCCTCCTGGGCCCAGTATAGTTATAACTCATTTACCTTTTATTTTTCTACAGTAATGTTCATCTTTGATTCTATAGTACCTGTCCAATATGTCACTTGTATTTAAATTTTAATCGAATAAATTACAAAATAGTGAAGTTCTTTATTTCCAAGAAAATAAACTATTGCAACTGTTCTTTTAATTTGACTCTCAAATTCTAAGACCTATGGTGTGACATCAGCACAACACTACTTACGGATATTGCAGGTTATACCTTCAGGGTGATCGTAGTACACAGATATTTTCTCTCATTCTACTCCCTCTTAATTTTTTTTTTTTAACTAAAAACCTAATCAGTTTATGCTAGATTTGGTGACAAGTAAAAATGGAGATACTGAGTATTTTGATGTATAATAGCCTAGCTTTTGAACTAATTTCAATGATCTTTTAACCTTATCTGGAAGATAGAGGGAGGTATGCTTAGGATGTTCCTGATTTACTCATCATTATTTTATGAATGATCATTGTATTAAAAATGAATTTATACTTGAAAAAAAAGAACCTTTTCTTTCCTGGTAATATTTATGAAATATATACCTTCCCAAATGAATGGTATCTGTAAACAGGTATGTTTTTTATTTGATATTGAACAAGATTGAGAGAAATCTTTTCCCAGCCAATTTGAATGGCTTACTCACTTATCTTTTTAATTTTTATTTTCAAAATATGTTTTTTCAAAAATGTTTTTAAACTTCCACTTATTTAAAAATATCAGTTTACTTCTTTGTAATCTATATATGGTTGATTTGTATTGTTCATTGTATTTTATTTTTTACATTTTTCATTTGAAATAATTTTAGACTCAGAATTTGTAAAAATAGTACAGTGTTACCCTGTACTCTTCACTTATTTTCCACTGGTGATAACATCTTACATAACTATAGCACAATTATCAAAACCAGAAAATTGACATTGGTGCAATACTATTAAATAAACTACAGTCGTTATTTGAGATTTTACCAGTTTTTCCATACTCTCTTTTTTTGGCGGTGGGGGGAGTCGATAGTCCTATGAAGTTTGATCACATGTATAGATTCTTGTAACCACCACAACAATCAAAGTCCAGAACTATTTCATCACTTCAAAGAAGCTCCCACATGTTACCCCTTTATAGTCATACTCTCACCCCAACCCTAAGCCATAGCAACCACTGATTTGTTCTCCATCACTATAATTTTGTCATTTAAGAATATTATATGAACAGAATCATACAGTTTGTAAAGTTTTAATATTCACTTTTTCACTTAACGTAGTGCCTTTGAGATCCATCCAAATTTTTGTGTGCAAGGATAGTTTGCTCCTTTTTATTGTTGGATAGTATTCCATTGTATGGATGTACCGCAGTTTATCAATTCACCCAATAAAAGACAATTGGGTTGTTTCCAGTTTTAGGGTATTATGAATAAAGCTGCTATGAACATTTGTATACAGGTTTTAGTGTGAACATAAGTTTTCATTTCTCTACGATAAATACCTAGGAGTGCAATTGCTGGGTTCTATGTGAAGTGTACATTTAACTCTGAGAAACTGCGAATTGTTTTCCAGCATGGCTGTACCATTTTCTGTTTTCATCAGCAGTGAATGATCTGATTTCTCCACATTTTCCCCAGCACTTGGTATCATCTGTATTTTTTATTTTAGCTCTTTTAATAGGTGTGTAGTTATATTTGTATTTCCCTAATGGCTAATGATGTTGAACATCTTTACATGTGCTTATTCACCATTTGTGTCTTTGGTAGAGTGTCTTTACAAGTCTTTTGCCCATTTTCTAATTGGATTGATTGTTTTCTTACTGCTTAAAGGAGTTCTTTATATATTCTGGGTATATTTTCTCACGGACTCTAGCTTGTCTTTTCATCCTCTTAACTGAGTCATTCACAGTGCAAAAGTTTTTAATTTTGATGAAGTCCAGTTTATCAATTTTTTTCTCTTTAAGGATTGTACTTTTGGTGTCATATCTAATAATTCCTTGCCTAACCTTAGGTCATAAAGATTTTCTTCTATGTTTTCTTCTAAAATTTTTATAGCTTTATTTTTCACATTTTGATTTTTGATCCATTTTGAGTTAATTTCTGTACAAGGTATGAGGTTTAGGTCAAAGGTGGTGATTTTTTTTTTTGTTTTTTGCCTCTAAAAGTCCAGTTGGTCCAGTAACATTTGTTTGAAAGGCTATTTCCTCCATTGAATTGCTTTTGCATGTTTGTCAAAAATCAGTTGGACAGTGCCAAATGCTGGTGAGGATGTGGAGGAACGATGCTGGTGGGAATGCAAAATGATATAGCCACTTTGGAAGACAGTTGGACAGTTTTCTTACAAAAATAAACATACTCTTATCATACAACCCAGCAATTACTCTCCTTGGTATTTACCCAAATGAGTTGAAAATTTATGCCTACACAAAAACCTGCACAAGAATGTTTATAGCAGATTTATTCATAATTACCAAAACTTGAAAGGAACCAAGATGTTCTTTAATAGGTGAATAGATAAATAAGCTGTGGTACATCCAGACAAGAAATATTATTTAGCAATAAAAAGCTATTCAGACCCAAAAAGAAATGGGGGAATCTTAAATGAGTATTTCTAAGTGAAAGAGGCCAGTGTGAAAGACTACATACTGTATGATTCCAAGTATGTTACATTTTGGAAAACGCAAAACTACGGAGATAGCAAAAAGATCAGTGACTGTCAGGGGCTTGACAGGAGGGAGGGAGAGGTGAATAAGTGGAGCATGGGAATATTTTTTAGGAGAGTGAAACTATTATGTATGATACTGTATTGGTAGGTATATGTCATCTTACATTTGTCAAAACCCATAGAATATACAACACAAAGAGTGAAACTTTATGTAAACTGGATTTTAGTTAATGATACTGTATCAGTATTGGCTCATCAATTATAAGAAATTTACCACAGTAATGTAAGATGTCAATTATAGAGGAAACTGAGATGGGGGCAAGAAGGTATATGGGAACTCTCTGTACTTTCTGTCCATTTTTTCTGTGAACCTGAAACTGCTCTAAAAAGTAAAGTCTATTAATTAAAAAAAAATTAGTTGGGCATATTTGTGTGGGGCCATTTCTGGGTTGTCTATTCTGTTTTATGTCTGTGTCTTGTCCCCCTGCTGATACCACATTGTCTTGGTTACTATAGCCATATAGGAAGTCTTAAAATTGGATAGTCTGGTCCTCTGACTTCATTCTTTTTCAAAATTGTTTTAGCTGTCCTAGTGCTTTTATATATAAATTTTAGAATCAGGTTATCTTTGTCTACAAAACCAGCTTACTGGGATTTTTAGAGGAATTGCATTAAATCTATAGATCAATTTGGGGAGAACTGTCTTTACAACATTGAGTTCTTCAATCCATTTACATGATATGTCTCTACATTTATTTAGGTCATTTTTTATTTCTTTCATCAGTGTTTTGTAGTATTATGCATACAGAGTCCCTACATATTTTGTTAGATTTATACCTAAGGGTTTCTTTTTTTGGAGCAATTGCAGATGGTTTTGTGGTTTTAATTTTGGTTTCCAGTCGTTTGTTTCTAACATATAGAAATATGATTGATTTTTTTTTTTTTTGTGAGGAGGACTAATGCTGAGCTAACATCCAATGCCAATCCTCCCTTTTTTTTTCTTGGGGAAGATTGGCCCTAAGCTAACATCCATGCCCATGTTTCTCTACTTTATATGGGATGCTGTCACAGCATGGCTTAATCATTGCGCGCCCGGGATCCGAACCTGTGAACCCTGGGCCACCACAGCAGAGCGTTTGCTTAACCACTGCGCCACCGGGCTGGCCCCGAAATATGATTGATTTTTGTATGTTGATTTTATTTCCTGTGATCATGCGAAACTCACTTATTAGTTCTGTGGGGTTTTTGGAGAATCCCTGCAATGTTCTACATAGACAATTGTGTCATCTACAAATAGGGACAATTTTATTTCTTCCTTTGTAATTTGTATGCTGTTTCTTTTTCTTGTCTTATTGCACTTGCTAGGATTTTCACTACTATGTTCAATAGGAGTAGTAAGAGCTGTATTGATTTGCTACCATGTTGAAGATTTTTGCATCTCTGTTCATGAGGGCTGTTGGCCTGTAGCTTTTCTCCTTCTTCTTTTTCTTGTTTTTTTTTTTTTTTTTTGTAGTGTCTTTGTCTGGTTTTGGTATCAGGATGATACTGGCCTGATAAAATGAGTATTTCCTGGAAGAGATTGTGTCTGATTGGTGTTATTTCTTCTTTAAATGCTTGTTAGATTTCTCCAGTGAAACCATTTGTGCCTGGCAATTTCTTTTGGAAAGTTGTAAACTATTAATTCAATTTCTTTAGCAGTTATAAATAGGATTATTCAGATGATCTATTTTATTTTGAGTGAGTTTTGGTAATTTGTGGTTATCAAGGATTTTGGTCTATTTTATCTAAATTGTTCGATTTATGTCCATAGAGTTATTTTTACTGTTCTCTTTTATCCTTTTAATGTCTGTGCAGTATTTAACGATATTCTCTCTTTCATTCCTGATACTGGTAATTTGTGTCTTCTCTTTCTTCTTTGTCAGAGTTGTTAGATATTTATCAATTCTATTGATCTTTTTAAAGAACCAGCTTTTTGTTTTATTGATTTTTCTTTATTACTTTTTAGTTTTCAATTTCATGGATTTCTGTTGTCTATTATATTTCCCTTCTGCTTGCTTTGGGTGTCTTTTGCTCTTTTTCAAGTTTCTTGATGTGGGAACTTAGATTATTGATTTGTGGCCTTTCTTTTTTTCTAATATAATCATTCATTGATATAAATTTCCCTTTAAGCACTGCTTTTGCTCCATCTCATAGATTTTGATATATTTTCATTTTCATTCAGCTCAATATGTAGTTTAATTTGCCGTGTTACTTTTTTGACTCACAGATTATTTAGAAGTTTGTTGTTTAATTTCCAAGTGTTTGGAGTTTTTTGTTATCTTTCTGTTAGCGATTTCTAGTTTAATTCCGTTATAGTCAGAGTATGTACTTTGTATGATTTCGATTCTTTTAAATTTAAGATTTCTTTTATGATTCAAGATGTGGTCTATCTTGGTGACTGTTGCATGTGCCCTTGAAAAGAATGTGTGTTTTACTTTTTTGAGTGGAATGTTCTGTAAATGTCAATTAGATCCATTGATTTATGATTTTTTTGGTTATCCTATGTCCTTGCTAATTTTATTATTGTAGTTTTGTTAGTTACTGAGAGAGGGTTTTGAAATCCCTAACTGTTATAATTTCCCTCCTTGTCCCAGGTAATTTTCTTTGCTCTGCATTCTGTTTTGATACTAATATATCCACTGAAGCTTTCCTTTATTAGTGTTTGCGTGGTATACCTTTTTGAATACTGGTAATCCCCCTTTGTTATTAAATTTGAATTGAGTTTTCTTGTAGACAGTATATAGTTAGGTCGTGTTTTTTAAAACTCATTCTGACAATCTCTGGCTTTTAATTGGTGTGTTAAGACCATTTACATTTATTGTAATTGTTGCTATGTGTGGATTTAAACCTGCTGTTTTATTATTTTCTGTTTATTCCTTCTGTTTTTCTTTTTTCTCCTTCTCTTTCTTAGTATGGGTTACTTGAACATTTTAAAGGTTTTACTTTATCTGTAGTGTTTTTGAGTATACTTCTTTCTATATGTTTTTTCTTTTGATTGTTCTAGGGATTACAGTATACATCGTTAGGTTATCATAGTCTGTTAGTATCAACATTTTATCCCTTCAAGTAGAATGTGATAATCTTCGCATCATTTAGGTCATTTTGCTTTCACTCCTTTATCATATAGTTGCCTCAGTACCTCTGTGTATTTTAACAAGCACCTCAGAGAGTTACATTCTTTGCTTTCAACAGTCAAACATAATTTACAAAACTGAAGAGGAGAAGAATTGCCAATTATATTAATCCATATTCTTAACCTTTCCATTGATCTTTCTTCATTCCCAATGTTCTAAGTTTTGTTATGTTTGCTTTTCTATCTGAAGAACTTCCTTTGATGATTCCTTTAGAGCAGGTTTGCTGGCATCAAATTCTCTTCGTTTTCCTTCATCTGAGAATGTCATTATTTTTCCTTCATTCCTGAAGAATTTTTATGCTGAATAAAGAAGTCTGGGGGCCGGCCCCATGGCTTAGTGGTTAAGTATGCGCTCCACTACTGGCAGCCCGGGTTTGGATCCTGGGCACGCACCGATGCACCGCTTCTCTGGCCATGCTGAGGCCGTCTCCCACATACAGCAACTAGAAGGATGTGCAGCTATGACATACAACTATCTACTGGGGCTTTGGGGAAAAAAAGGAGGAGGATTGGCAATAGATGTTAGCTCAGAGCTTGTCTTCCTCAGCAAAAAAGAGAAGGATTGGCATGGATGTTAGCTCAGGGCTGATCTTCCTCACACACACACACACAAAAGTCTGGATTGACAGTTCTTTTTTCAACACTTGAAAAATGTTTGTCACTTCCTCAGATCTGTATGATTTCTGATGAGAAATTCACTGTCATTCAAATCATTGTTCCCCTATAGGTTTGTATTGTTTTTTTCTGGCTTCTTTCAAGGTTTTTAGTTTTCAGAAATTTGTTTATCATATTCTGGGAATGGATTTCTTTGAGTTTTTCCTGTTTGGAATTTGCTAAGCTTTTTGTCTCTATAGGTTTACATTTTTTTACCAAATTTCAGAAGTTTCAGCCATTGTCTCTTTCAATAGTTTTTCAGCCTCTATTCTTTCTTCTCTCCTCTGGGACTCAGAAGAAACAAATGTTAGATGTTTTTTTCTGTCTCACAGCTCACTGAGGCTCTTGTGAGTTTTTAAAATCCATTTTCTTTTTGTTCAGATTGGATAATTTCTGCTGGTCTTTCTTCAAGTTCACTGAATCTTACTTAAGTAATCTCCATTCTCCTATTGAGCCCATTCAGTGAGTTTTTAAATATCATTATTTTTTTGTAGGTCTAAAATTTTCATTTGGTTCTCTTTTTTATTTCTTTTCTGAGACTTTATACTTATCTGTATGTTTCCAGAGTATATGTAATTGTTTGAGCATTTTTTTGTTGTTTTTTTGAGAGCTGCTTTAAAATCTTTGTCAGATAATTCCAACATCTGTGTCATCTCAGTGTTGGTGTCTGTTGATTGTCTTTTCTCATTCAAGTTGATATTTTCCTAGTTCTTGGTATGATGAGTAATTTTGGATTGTATCCTGGACGTTTTGAGACTCTATTATGAAATTCAGACTTCTGGTTAAATCTTCTGTTTTAGCAGTCAACCTGTTTTGGTTCAGAAAACATGTCCCAACTCATTTTTGTGGCCTTCAGTTGCAATATAGTTATCAAAAGTTTTTCAGGGGTATTCTGATCTGTTCTGCTTCTGGGCCACCCCAAAGCCATTCTGAAACATTGATGGTATTCTGCATTATAGTTAGGTTCTCAAAGCATTTGTTGTTTTGATTCTGGTTGGTTTCATGCATGAGCTTCTAGGGAGTGTACCTGAGAATACATAGAATGAAAGAATCCCTTTCTCCAGCTCCCTACTGTCCTTAATCCTCTTCCTCCCCCTTCTAGTTGTGAAGGGGTGGTGTGCTGCCTCTTTGCTAACATTTGCTTAGTGCAGGGTGGGGGATGAGCCACAGGGCTCTTCCTCATAGTACAGCTTTTGCTCCAATGGGGAGGGAGAGGGCTACCACTTCTTAGCTGACATTTGCTTAGTGCAAGGTGGGGATGCTCAACAGGACTCTCCTCCACAGTCTTCTTGGCCACAGTGCTGATGCCAAGGTGTATGTGTGCAGCTTCTGTTCAAGTTAGTGCAGGGCTGGGATGGTTGGCAGAGTTTCACTCCACAGTCTTTGGCCTCAGTGCTAGTTGGGGAGGGGTAGGACATGACTTCTCATGTGATGTTCAAATGGAATAAGGAGGATATAGTCAAAATGGTTCTATCCTGCAGTACTGTTCTCTTCATAGTAGACTATGAAGACTAGAGAGAACAGACATAGACTAGAGAGAGCAGACTTTTCTTAGTTCTTTTTTTTGTCATTGCCTATTGGTGTTTTTGGATTATGGGCTTCTCTACTGTCCAGGCCAGGAGATATAGGAAACAAAAATGAAGACAAAAAACAAAAAATCAGAGAACTCAGCACCAGGTCATCCTTCATCCAAGGTTCCTAGCCAGTCTACCTTCTTTTCTCTGCCTTTCAGAATCTTCTGCTAGTTGTTTTTTTTTATGTATTTTGCCCAGGGTTTTAGGTTGTAATTAATGGGAGGTACAGGGTAAAATGGACCTATTCCGTCTTGCCTGGAACCAGAAGTCTTGTTCATTGTAGTTCAAGATCAAATACAAGTCATGCGCCGCATAACAATGTTTTGATCAACAACGGACTGCATATACGACAGTGGTCTCATAAGATCAGTACCATATAGCCTCTGCATGTAGTAGGCTATACTGTCTAGGTTTGTGTAAGTACACCTTATGATGTTTACACAATGATGAAATCGCCTAACAACACATTTCACAGAACATATACTGTCGTTAAGCAATGTGTGATTGCATTGTAAAGCTTTCACGTCTACATTTAAGGTAAGACTTAGAAATATATTTACTGTATATGGCCTCTTTATGTGTTTTTTTAGGTAAATAATTATTATTGCATGTGATGATTATCATTATAGTCTTATACCAAGAATAGATCTTATTATACTAGTGCTTTCTCACTTTCTTCTCTCCTCCAGTCTTCCTCTCCCTAGATTTTAGGAAATTGTAGCTATTTTAGTAACAGCTAAAAGTAATGTGAGTATATTACAAGACAAGGAAATTTATTTTTTAAAATTTTTATATCCAATTTGCGTAAAAGTTATAGTTCCTGAAAGGAATGATTTAAAATCTGAAACAGTGATTTAGGACAGTGGTTGGAGAACTGTGGCCTGAGGGCCAAATCCAGTTTGAGGCCTGTTTTGGTAAAGTTTTATTGAAACACAGCTACTCCTATTCATTTACATATCGTCTACAGCTGTTTTCATGCAAAAATGACAGTTTCTGTTACAGGTACTCATCTGGCCTACTAAGCCTAAAGTATTTAATATATGGCCCTTGACAGGAAAAGTTTGTTGACTTTTCCTGACTTAGAAGGTATTGGAGGCCTAAATTATTATTATCAACATCCTCATACAATTATGATTTGGATACTTATCTTTGAAATACAGCATGGTATAGTGGAAAGAACATACATGGGCTTTAGAATCAGGCAGACCTGGTTTTGAGTTTTTCCTCACTTATTAGGTATCTGACTTTTCATGTCTCAGTTTTCTCATCTGTAAATTGGGTATAGAGGAACTCTTCTACTTAGGAATTTGAAGTTAAGAGTTTTCATAATTTGGAACATAGCTATGTACCAGAGAAAAATTGCTCAACTCAGACCTCTACCAACAAATGGTGTTGGTAGTTTCTTGTTTGGTGTCATTTTGGACTAATGGTAAAATAGACTCAAGGGACCTAACTTGGTTATAAGTAGAGACACTTATTTAATATCTTCCTTGATGTGGTTGTGAGAATATGAAATAAGATAAAAAGCCCATATTCAGGTGCTCCATATATAGTAGTTATTAGGTGGTGGGGAATAGAGGAGTCATCTTGGGTGGTAAATATCCCAGTATAAAAACACCATTGCCAGTCTCAGCTTAATTGATGCAATTTTATGTCTTTTCACTAGATTTTAAGCGTTTTGAGAATGGGTACTGTTATATTCTGTTACATAAGTGGGGGCAAGATTCAGATTTTGTGGAGAAGTACCTGTCTCCCAAAACCTTGTAGAGTTCAAGAGGTCAAAAACTGTTGAGAGCTGGCCCTGATGGTCTGGTGGTTCAAGTTCGGCACTCTTACCACTTGGGCGGCCCAGGTTTGTTTCCTGGTTGTGGAACCACACCATCCGTCAGTTGCCATGCTGTAGTGGTGGCTCACGTAGAAGAACTAGAAGGACATACAACTGGGATATACCACCATGCACTGCTGCTTTGGGGAAGAAAAAAAAGAAAAAAAAGGAGGAAGATTGGCAACAGATGTTGGCTCAGGGCGAATCTTTCCCTGCAAACAAAACAAAAACAAAAAAAACTATTGAATAGTTTATTTCCAAGAAACATGAAATATTACTCTCAGTATGTGTTTTGCATCAAAAATAGTTTAGCAGTGTCACCTAATTCAGGTCTGGATTAGACCTAGAACTTAATTTTGGGCAGTCAAGTCATTTGTTAGTTCTCCTAGACAAAATATAGTTTTACTGGATGTGAACATTTTTTAGTTAATAGTCAAACCTGGTTAATTAGTTAATTCCTTTGAGTAAAGCATGGTGATAATGTCAAGGCCCAAATTCTATTCTCTGTGCCTAGTTATATTATTATGAACTGTGACTGAACTATATACCAGTAAATCTCTTTAGGTATAAGAGCTGCAGGATGAGTAATGGGGTCAGTTAGTTCAAATCCATCACCATTGCAGGAAAACCATCTAAGTATCTGTAGTATGAACTTCAGATACAGTGGATGGTATTTATAGATTATGGGAAGTCCCTTTAGACTTCAATGTGTACTTTAAATTATTAGTAACTTGTTTTGTCATTAATACCGTTTCTTTTCTCACCCTCTCCTTTACCCTCAATTCTCATTATTTTAGAATTATATTTAAGAAATACAGTATTAAATATACCAGTGTTCAGATTTCCATTTGTTTCCCAAACTTGATAAGCATTTGCTGAAACATTTATTATTAAAACAAATGTTTCCTAGATCTCTCTCCTAAAGATTCTGATTCAGTGGTGTAGGATAGAGCCTGGGAATTTGTTTTTTTAAACTAATATCCCAAGTTTATTTTATTTTAGTTTTTATCATTAGAGAAGTTTGAGAAACACTGGAATAGGAGATCAAGGATTCTATCTTTAAAAATGCCAATAGTGTGTTGAAGAAAGTGTTATTTTTAACTTGCCCAAAAATGCTTTAAAATCTAATTTTTTAAGTAAGCAGAAACTTTAAAATTTTCCTAGTATACTTTTTAAGAGGATATACTTGTTCTCTAATACCTAACATCTATATTTTTTATGCCTTATACATCTCACTTGATCCTTACATAGAAAGTACCCTTTTAAATTCAGTACATACATATCTTGCTAAATAGAAGTTTGATTTTCAGAAACTTGGTACAATGATATACCAAGTATATTGGTATATTATCACAATATAAACTTGTATAATAAATACGAATTGATAAGCCATTCCTGTATTCCGTCTGCTCTGTATATCTTCCGTTATTCACTGTTGTATGGTTTTAATAAATGTGCTTTCATTTTGGCTCACCATCATTACTTTGTGAATCAGTACCTCTGAAGTTTTTCTTAGTCTCTTGCTAGTAGCTCAAAATTATTTTCTCTTTTTGAAGGGGTGGTGAGTAGTGGGGAGATATAGCTTTTCTGATGTACTAGCAAATAATAGCATGTTTATTTAATCGTAGACTCTTATATGCCAATAAAATTCAAACTCTCTAGTCTGGAATTTGCAGATCATCTGTCTTCTACCCAGCTCCTATTGTTCCTGCACCTGTGACCCTTTGCTTCAGCCAAGTCCCACCTTTTCACTTTCCTGTGGCAAACTAAGCTCATTCCCTATTCTAGGCCTAACTTATCCTTTCATTATATCCATCTGGAATGATTTGCCATCTCTCCTTTACTTGCCTGAACTTCTGTACCCAACCTTTCTCACTACTGTCAGTTTTCTCAAAAGTGCTATAACATATGTCACTCATCTGAGGATTTAATAACATACTATCTTGCCAGTTACTTAATTGTCATATGTGAGTGTTTTGGCTGTCTAATTAAACTGTAACTTTGTATAGGGTAGGACTCATATCCTCTGTATAGAAATTCTTAGCACAATCCTGTGCACTTAGACTATCAAATACTTTTCATGGTTTGATGAAATTTTATTAAAATTTTTTTAACCTCTTAAGCTAATCAGCTGTTATCATTTTGTCTTTAGTCTTTAAGCCCTAGTACCCGATAAAGATCAGTTAGTTATAAAATTAATAATAGAGTCACAAAATAAAAATTATATTTTAAATTTCCAATTGCCTAGGCAGGACTGACTCCTTCACAAAGGTTTTATTCATCTTTTCAGCCTTTGTGAATCGTTTTGGTTATTTTACCAGTGAACTTTTTCTACTTTTAAGAACCCGTTAAGAATCCTTCTCACTTTTCCAGTTCCTAGAATATAGATATCATTGAAGATTGCTCTTTGTTACTGTTTCTCAAAGGTAATCCCTAGATCTGCCTGCATCACAGTCACCTAGAGTACTTATTAAAGTGCAGGTTCTTAATGTCCTTTTCCCCAAACTATTTGCTGTTCTCCACATATATTTCATTTTGTTCATTTTGTTCTTTTGTCAGATTGCTCTCCATTCTATCACCACCACCTTTGAAATCCTTCCTGTTACCTAAAGCTATCTGGTAATTAATTGCAGATAGAGCAGTTTTAGTGTAGTGGTTAGGAACATAGGCTGTGGATATATACTACCTACATTGGAATCTCAGCTCTGTTACTTTTCCAAGATCACAAAGCTGGTTACTTAAAAATATTTCTGTGCCTCAGTGTCCATATGTATAAAACAGGGATAACAATTTCATAGGCCTATTATATGTATTAAATGAATTAATATTTGTAAATGCCTTACAGTGGTGCTTGTATATAGGAAGCACTCAAATATTAGTTGCTGTTGTGATTTCTCCCACGTTTCAGCTCTTATAAGGTTTTATACTGTAGTAACTTGTGTACTTATCTTATATCTTCGTGTTTGATTATAAATTCCTTAAAGGTAGGGCCTGGCTTATTAATTTTTATAGGTTTTCAATGGATTTTTGCATACTAAAAGGTGTTCGTAAATATTTACTGTTATCAAATCATAGGGAAATGGCAAAATTGTCAGTAAGATTGTTTTTCAGAGCCCATTTACTTAATATAAATTATAATCTAAAGTAATTTAATACTCTCTTTGTATTATTTTTCAGGAATTCTAATGCATCATTGATTGACCAGCACCTTTTGGGATGAGTTATCAGAAATGGGCATAGTGCTTTTAGATCCAACATGTAACAGATGGCTCTTACTCCATGGTGATTACTTCTGCAAGCCAACACCTTTTTTGATTGTGTAGGATCTTTGTCTCTTCATCTTTGAATTCCGATTACTGTTGTTGGCAAATAAAATAAAAGGAGTTCATGTAGTTTTTGCCCAAGCTTGAGTCACCATGAGTAGTAGTTTAGGAAAAGAAAAAGACTGTAAAGAGAAAGATCCCAAAGTACCATCAGCCAAGGAAAGAGAAAAGGAGGCAAAAGCCTCGGGAGGTTTTGGGAAAGAGAGCAAAGAAAAAGAACCTAAGACCAAAGGGAAAGATGCCAAAGATGGAAAGAAGGACTCCAGTGCTGCCCAACCAGGAGTGGCTTTTTCAGTTGACAATACGATCAAACGGCCAAATCCAGCACCTGGGACTAGGAAAAAATCTAGCAATGCAGAAGTGATTAAAGAGCTCAACAAATGCCGGGAAGAGAATTCAATGCGTTTGGACTTATCCAAGAGGTCTATACATATATTGCCATCATCAATCAAAGAATTGATTCAATTAACAGAACTTTATTTATATAGTAACAAATTGCAGTCCCTCCCAGCAGAAGTGGGCTGTCTAGTAAATCTCATGACACTGGCTCTAAGTGAAAATTCACTTACCAGTTTGCCTGACTCTCTTGATAACTTGAAGAAGCTGCGGATGCTTGATTTACGGCATAATAAACTGAGAGAAATTCCTTCAGTGGTATATAGGCTAGATTCTCTCACCACTCTTTACCTTCGCTTTAATCGTATAACTACTGTGGAAAAGGACATCAAAAACCTGTCAAAACTCAGCATGCTTAGTATTCGAGAGAACAAAATCAAACAACTACCTGCTGAAATTGGTAAGAGGCCTTGGATTACTATTATTATTTGTAGTATTTGTTGTGCTAAATAATTTTGTTGAGTGCTTTGCCACATCAGAAAATA
Organism: Diceros bicornis minor; assembly: GCF_020826845.1. Lineage (NCBI taxonomy): Eukaryota > Metazoa > Chordata > Mammalia > Perissodactyla > Rhinocerotidae > Diceros > Diceros bicornis. The sequence goes on from NC_080745.1 coordinate 74,742,581, forward strand.
TCTGATATTTGCCTAAAAACAGCTGGGTTTTTTTCCATCTTTTTAATAGTTACTTATTCAGTTTTAGCAATATTAATAGTACATCATTTGAGATTATTTTATAGACTTAAGAAAGTGAGTTAGAATATAGTATAATTGGACCTTTTCACACAAACTTAATAATCTTGCATTTTCATTGGAGAAAAAGTGAATTTGAAGCAGAAAACAAGATGTTTGCCTAATTTTTGCCTAATTTTTAAGCTGTTGCCACCTGTTTTAAAAGTTTTTATGTACGTAATTATATTAGATGTATTAAGGCTACATTTTCCCGTTCTGTGATTTTCCCTTTACCTGAAAAATGTTTGTTTAAATTCACATCATTTTTCTACCTAATTTACTACAAAAGATTGACATATCAGAGCTTTGTGAAAAAGCACTGTCATAAGAAAATTGAAAAATTTTTTTTCATTTTGGAAGTACTTACATGTTCGTTAAAAATAATCCAAGAATACAGAAAAGTAGAAGAAAAGGCACCTATAATAAATGCAACACTATTAGCATTTTGGTAGATTTCATTCCAGTCTTTGTATACAAAGCTAAATTGTATGGAAACAAAGGAAGTGTTTTTAAAAGAATAATAATAGAACAAAAGATAGGCAATAAACATGTGTAAACAAGTGAGTAAAAAGAAATTAGTTGTTTTGATATTTTTAATTAGGGAAAAAATTTCAGAATGATTTGGAATATAGTAAACAATTGACATCAACTTTGAGAAATTGATAAAAGTATTGTCGTTTTATAAAATTTTTAAAAAGTGACAAAAATGGATTATGCAACTTTTTAAGGAAACTTTTCTTTTTGTATGAAAGGGGAATTTATTCTGAATAAAACAGGTAAATTAAATACATTATTGCTTTGAGCATTGGTCTTACAGTGGATGATAAAGGAAACTTTCTGTTTAGGCTCTTGAGCTTTGTAGCGATATAATATTCTATGATGTTTTTAAAATTTTATTTAGCTTTGAAAAAGATGCAGTATAAATTTTAGGTATAGTGTTCTACTACATTTAACTCTAACCAGATACTTAAAATCTTGATTTAATTTTGGTTTAATTAAATGTGTTTAGAAAACCCATGATAGATTTTCTCAAGCAATGTACAGTGCTTACAAAGTATGACTCACTCATGAGATATTAAAATGTTCTCAGGTATTGGAATGGAAATGCTTCTTTCCATGTCTTCAGATAGGAATGTGGTTGTTAAATGACCTTTGATTTTGTACCAGATTCAGTCAAAATTTGACATGTATGTATGACTCATTGTGGAATAGAATTATAGGCTATTGGAAAAAGAAACGCTGAATTATATAGAAATATAAAATGTTATTTCCTGTCTTTGTTCTTATTATTGTTTTGTGTATGTATTACACTTGATCCTAAAACTTTGGCTTTAATTCATGTGAGTGTCTCTCTTTAAGTATTTTTTTTTACCATAGAGATGTTATCAAATTACCTGAGAATTAAGAACATACATTTCTTAAGCAAGAAATTATTTCATAGGATTTTAAATTTACTTCAGTTTGTTCTTGAGCATATAGATACAGCATTTTTACTAAAAAGTGAGTGTATTTTTTAAAATTGGCAAATTTTATTTAATTAAATGATTGATATTTGTTGCTGGCCTAATCTTTTGAGTTTTATTCCCAAGTTTGTAATTTTAGAAATAACTATTGAATTTTATTAATGAGCACCCTCCCACCATTAGTGATATTATTAAAGTTTGTGTTCTTGTAATTTCTGTATTTCTGTAAAAACAGTAACTTCATAAATGTTATTTTATTTCAAGCAGGGCAGCAGATAGAAAGTAAACTGTTTTAAAAATAAAAATATTTTTTATAAGGAGTTAAGATTTATAAGGTTTAATGTAGATGCGTGGATTTGAGGCAAACATTGCAGAAGTCTGCATTATCTGTTTCCTTATAGGGTATAAGAAAATAAAGGTCCAGTAAAATAACATATTTGTAATAGTAAGAATAGCTGTTGTTTGAGCACAGTATGTCATATATCATATACTGTTCTATACAGGTATTCTTTACATATATTATCTTATTAAATTCTTAGAATAACCCAGTGAACTAGGTACTTCTCCCTCCATTGTACTGAAGAAGGAACTGAAAATGTAGGGAAATTAGGTACTTTACTGAAGATCATGCAGCTAGGAAGTTGACAGAGTGAGATTTTCAACCTAAGTCTCACTGTACTGATGCTACTAGTCTAGAAATGTGGATCCCACTCCCATAGATTATGACTTAGTGGTCTGGCAGGTCCAGGGAATCTGTACTTTTAAAGAATAAGCTGGATTATTCGGTGTGTAGCTGCAATTGAGAGCCATTGTGTTAGGTTTTTTTTTTTTTTGATGGGTGAGGATATTAGCTTAGTTGAGAAATAATTCACATACCATATAATTCACGTGTTTAAAGTATATAATTCTATGGTTTTTAGTATGTTCACAGAGTTGTGCAACCATCACAAACAATTTTAGAACACTTTTATCACCCCAAAAAGAAACTCTGTACCCTTTAGCAGTCACCCCACCCCTATTTTATCCCAATCCCTTAGCCCTAGGCAAACACTAATCTACTTTCTGTTTCTATAGATTTGCTTATTCTGGACATTTCGTATAAATGGAATCGTATAGTATATGTCTTTGGCGACTGGCTTCTTTTACTTAGCGTTAATTTTTCAAGATTCATCCAGGTTGTAGCGTGTATCAGTACTTCATTCCTTTTTGTTGCTGAATAATATTCCATTATATGAATATACCACATTTTATTTATCCATTCATCAGTTGTTGAACATTTGAGTTGTTTCCACTTTCTGCTACTAGGAATAAAATTACCATGAACATATGTGTACAACTTTTTGCGTGGACATTTGTTTTCATTTTTCTTGGGTATATACCTAGAAGTGAAATTACTGAGTCGTGTGCTAAACTCTGTGTTTAACCTTTTGAGAAACTACTACACTTTTTCTAAGTGGCTGCACCATTTAATGTTCCCACCAGCAGTGTATGAAGATTGCGATTTCTCTACGTCCTCAACATCCTTGTTATTATTCTGTCTTTTTTTATTAAAACCATTTCGTTAAGTATGAAATGATATCTTATTGTGGTTTTGCTTTGTAGTTCCCTGATGACTATAGATTTGTTTTTAATTCTTGAAAGCTATCTTTTATTATAAAGGAAAGACAGAAATAGTTATTTTCTGTGATACAGATCTTGCTTTACTGCATTTTTAATCACAAAAAAATAAGATCCTGAGCTCCTTTGAGAATGTTTACAGAATAAGAGCCATGCACAAAGATCAAGTAAAATGGAACTTTGACATTTTTTAAAGTGTTATTCACCTTTAGTGTAATTTGACTTACTGCTGAAACCCATAACAAGAGAATTTATAATTCAAAAGATATGCTAATTATCATTTTGTTAAACTTCCATTTTACGTAGTAGATCCACATTATTATAGATATATATTAGATTATGCGTATTAAATGTTTATTATATTCTCTGTTGTTTCTATGGGCATACCACTTTCAGTCATCCAGTTTGTGTTTAGCAGTGTATTTGAGGAATATGAGAAATCAGAAGTTTTTGAAATATAGCCTACTAGTTAGTTTAAATAATATATTTGGAATTTAGCCATTACACAAGATTGTGCTGTGCTGCTGCATTTATAGGGACATTATATTAAAATAACATCTATCTGTTTAAGCATGAATGGCATCTTTATTAATACCATGTGATTTGATTCCAGTGATACATATTCACATGAGTGAACACTGGCAGAAAACAGTAAAAGGATATTGAACAGACAGTAAATGTAAGCCTGTGAAGAGCCAGAGATAATATATCACAGAGTAGCCAAGAAAACTCTTCCTTTTGTAACGTTTACTTACTTTTCTCCTTTTGTATGATAAGGCATGGACAAATAAAGTAAATGTTCTATCTTTTTGTGTTAAGTAGATATTTGGAAACCTTAGTCACTGCTTTCTTTTATAGGGCAGAGTTCTATTCTTCTTGCCCATGCCTCCTTTTACCATTTGTAGTCTTGAGAGAGACTCTTCACTGTACACCAAGACAGTCAAAAAATTGTGTTTTCAGAGGGAAAACAGGAAATAACCACCTCCCTCCCCATCCTTTGAGTTTCATGTTAGAGATGTGCTTTTGTAAATTTTTTTTTTGCCTGGGTAGATTAGAGTGAGGGCTATCAGTTACTCAGTTTGAATAATTAATCAACTTAGTTCAGGAAACTCTGGACAATAAAATTTCAAGAAATTTTCTTCTAGAAAGGAAATGGTTGGTCTTTGAAATAAATTCCATCTTTGTCTCTTACTAATATTCCTACAATTTATTTTCTTTTGTTGAATTATAGGTTAGTTTAGGATTTCTTATCTTTCTTTAAAGGTTACCCCTTATTTATTATTATTTATAAAAACAGCCAAGTTAGAGGGAATATTTTTTAAAAGTCTATTCTTCCTACATTATTCGATAAAATGCTACATCATTTATATAGTATACAATTTCATGTGAATTTGTCAAATTAACCCCTTTTGCCTAGGAGAATGATCTGATATATTCGAGTGTGTGCTTTTTGAGAACCCAGGTAATTTTTGCCCATTTAAAAAACAACTCGCGCAGCATTCAGATGTATGAGAAATTAGAATCAGCAAATTTTTTCTTTATACATTTGACTCAGTAACATTTATTGAAAACAAAGTCAATTTCCTACTACACTGCAGTACTCCAGTGTTATAGTTTATAAGTCAAGTGATATATGTAATCCATATATAATAAATCTATACATACAGTCAATATCTATATATAAAAATAGAAAGACCAGAATCAGTATTTTTAAAAAATGTTGAAGGACCTTAGAGATTTTAACACCTTATTATGAAATTTTCTATAAAATTTTATAGACAATAAATGGTAGGTTTTCAATAAATGTGGCTTGAAGTGAATTTAATGAAGCCCAGTATTGTTACCTATTTCTCAGTATTAACTCAAATTGTAACCCTTAGTCCCTAAAATTCTTGACATTCTTCTGGGACTGCCAGGGATGATACAGTTGCTTTCATGGTCCAGGTAACATTATTTAATGGTCTCATTTGAGTGTTTTGTGCAAGTGCTAATGAGTAACTTAGTTCGGCAGGAAAGAGAAATCAAGACAGGGAATTCATAGTTGTTAATAAATAACTCGTTTGACCGGGAATCCGCAAGAAACCTAGGTACCTAGAAATGAAGTTAACTTAGGTTATTGTTATCAAATTGTCAGGCTTTGCACTAAACAACAAAACCCTGGAAAAGTTATTATTGCTAAAGGAGCCAGTAAGAGAGAAAAGAGCACTTGAGCTATCTTAGAAGGATTTGATAGGATCAGAGGATACCGTTGACTTCCCACACTGGTGTGGTGTGGGGAAGAGGGCAATCATTGTACTCTAAAGACAGCATGCTACCCATTCAAAGGAATATAGACACTGTTGTCCATGTTGCTAATTGCAGGAGCACTTGCTTAGAAGAGCTGCTGAAGTCTTTGCAATCAGAGGGAGAATTAAGCCTATAAGACAAATTTAAATAATGTAATAGTATAAATTCTGACCCGGAAGTCCCATAATCTGTTCAAGCTTGTGTGATAGGTATTTCCAGCCCTTGTTAATTATATAGTTTTGCAAATGTATTTTAGTGAGATTTGATGTGATTTTTATAGAGCTAAACTTTTGAATGTTTGAAAAATATCCCTGTAAGTTCAGGAACAAGAGTTATTTTTAAAATATAAGCATCCTTAATGTGAATCAAATGATAGTGTAGGGAAAGTCAAAACTTATGAAACAAACCTAAATTATTTATTGACCAATATTTGAGTGCCTACTAGCTACATTTTAATAGGGCCTTTTTATATGTTGCTACATTTACTAAATTTTGTTAAGGAGTTTTGCATATATATTATCATGGACATTGATCTGTAATTCTCTTTTTTTCTTTTTTGTAATGGTTTGTTATCAGGGTAATGCTGCCTTCATATCGTAGAATGAGTTGGGAAGTGTTCCTTTTTTATGTTCTGGAAGAGTTTGTGTTAGAATTAGTATTAATATTATTTAGAGAGAATTAGTATTTAAAGAATTAGTATTATTTCCTCAAATGTATAGAAGAATTTATCATTTATGCAGTCTGGCACTGGGGTTTTCTTTGTAGGAAGGTTTTAAATTACTAATTTAATTTAGTTAATAGACGTAGAGTTATTTGGGTTTTCTATTTCTTCTCAATTGAATTTTGTAGTTTGAATCTGTCCAAGCACTTTTCTGTTTTATATAATTTGTTGAATTTTGGGGCATAAAGTTTATAGTAGTCCTTTTTTATTCTTTGAATGTCTGTAATATGTGTAATCATGTCCCCCTTTCATTGCTGATTCTGGTAATTTGGGTCTTCTCTCTTTGCTTGACCGGCCTGGCTAGAGGTGTATCAATTTTATTGGTCTTTTCAAGAAAACTGCTTTTGTTTTTTCCTTTTCTATTATCTTTCTGTTTTCTTTCTTTTTTTTGTTTTCTGCTCTTTATTATTTAGTTCCTTATTAACTTTAGGTTTAATATGCTCTTCTTTGTCAACTTAAGTTGTTAGATTGATTTCAGACCTTTCTTCTTTTCACTATTTAAGCATTTATAGCTATAATCTACCTCCAAATACTATTTTAGCAGCAGCACACAAATTCTGATCTGTTGTCTTTTTATTATTATTCAGTTCAAAATATTTTCTAAATATTTCTTGTAATTTCTTCTCAACTCATGGATTGTTTAGAAATGAATTGTTCAATTTCCAAGTATTTAAGAGATGTTTTCAGATATTTTTTGTTATTGACTTATAAAATATGATCTATTTTGGTAAATGTTCTATATGCAGTTGAAAACGTCTGCTTCCTCTTTGGAGGAAGGTCAAGTTGGTTGATAATGTTATTTATTTCTTCTATACTCCTATCGATTTCCTGTCTATTTTTTCCTTCAATTAGTGAGAAATGAGTGTCGAAATATCCAACTATAAAAGATTTGTTGGGGCCAGCCCAGTGGCGTAGTGGTTAAGTTCCCACACTCTGCTTCGGTGGCCCGGGGTTCATGGGTTTGGATCCCGGGAGCAGACCTACACCACTCATCAGCCATGCTGTGGAGGCATCCCATGTACGAAAATAGAGGAAGATTGGCACAGATGTTAGCTCAGGGCCAATCTTCCTCACCAGAATAAATAAATTTGTCTTTCTCCTATTAGTCCTATTATTTTTGGCATCTTGTATTTTGAAACTTTGTTATTACTTGTATATATACTTAGAATTTTTTTTTTCCTGATGAGGTGATGTATCATTGTAAAATGGCTGTCTTTTTCTCTGGTAATATTTCTTTTTCTAAATTCTATTTTATTTGATATTAATACAACCATTCCAGCTTCCTTGTTGATTGGTGCTTTCATTTTATATTTTTTTCTATTCTTTTACGTTTTTGTGTCTTTATATTTAAAGTGGTTTCTTGTAGACAGCATATAGTTAGGTCTTGTGTTTTTATCCTGTCTGACAGTTTTTGCCTTAACTGAAGAGTTTAGACCATTTACATTTAATATAGTTACCAATATGCTTGGGTTAAAATCTACCATCTGGCTATTTATTTTCCATTTGTGCCATTTGTTACTTATTCCTTTTTTCCCTCATTTCATGCCTTCTTTTGAATTGAGTATTTTTTTATAAATTCCATTTATCTCAACTGTTGGCATATTAGTTATACATCTTTGTTACTTTTAGTGTCTGCTCTTCTAGTATTTACAGTACATATCATAACACAGTCAACATTGAAATAATAATAATATTATACCACTTCACATATAGCCTAAGAACCTTACAGTAGAGCTCTCCTACTTCTCTCATATTTTGTGCAATTATTGTCATACGTTTTACTTCTTCATGTGTTATAAATCCCATAATAATACATTGCTATTGTTTTTTTTTTTTAACTATCTTTTATAAGCTTTTTGTTTTGAACAAATTTTAGACTTACAGAAAAGTTGCAAAACCAGTGAGGGTTCTCATAGACCCTTAACCCTGCTTCCCCTAAAATTAACATCCTACATAGCCATTGTACATTGATCAAAACCAAGAAATTAACATTGGTACAATGCTATTAACTATAAATTTTATTCGGATTTCACCAGTTTTTCCAGTAATTTCCTTTTTCTGTTACAGAATCCCACATTACATTTAATTGTCATGTGCCGTTAGTCTCCTCCAACTTGTGACAGTTGGAAAGACTGAAAGTCTGTGCTTTCATGATGTTGATACTTTTGAAGAGTACTGCTTACATATTATGTAACATTTCACTCATTTTTTGTTTGCATTATGTTTTCTCATGACTAGTTTGAGGTTTTGCGTTTTTGGCAACAATACCGCAGAGGTGATTGTGGTGCCTTTCCAGTGAATCATATCAAGAGATACATGATGTTAATGTGTCTCATTACTGATGATTTTGACCTTGACTGCTTGATTATGGTGGTTTCTGCTGTGCTGCCTCACTTTAAGATTAATAATTTTTTCTTTTAATTAATAATTATCTTGAAGTACTGGTTTTAGACTATGCCAATGTCTTGTTTTTCCTTAATCTTGTGCTCATGAATTTTAGCATTCATTGGTGGATCTTCCCTGAAACAATTATTACTGTATTCTAGTGATGATATTTTTAAATTTCCCTCTTTCCTTTTGCATTTATTAATTGAAATTCTTCTATAAGGAAGAGCTGTCCCTTCTCCCTCATTTATTTATTTATTCAGTTACTTAATTATATCAATCTGGATTTGTTTATTCTAGTCTATAGGTTTCAATCCAATATTTATCATTTTGTTGCTCGAATTGGTCCAGCTTTGGTTATTGTGACTCTTTTAGGTTAGTTCCTGTGCCTTTTGGCATGCCATCATCCTTTTCAGTTATGTATTAAAGAGATTAAAAAATGTGAAAAAAAATCTTATATTTACCCATGTATTTACCACTTCTAGGACTTTTTGTTGTTGTGTAGATCTGAATTTCTATCTATTTTCCTTTTGCCCAAAGAACTTCCTTTAATACGTGTATATTGTAGTGCAGGTTTGCTCATAATGAATTCTCTAGGCTTTTGTTTGTCTGAAAGACTTTATTTTGCTTTCGTTTTTGAAAGCTGTTTTTCCTGGTATAGAATTCTAGTTTGACAGCTTTTTTTCCTTTCAGTTTTAAAGATATTTCTCGTATTTTTTTTCCTGACTTGCCTAGTTTATGTTTCTGACAAGAGTTTTGCTGTTATTCTTATCTTTATTTCTGTGTTGTCTTTTTTTCTCTGTATATTTTTAATATTTTTTCTTTGTCCCTGCACTTTGGTTATAGTGTGCCTCTGGTTTTCTTCATGTTTCTTCTGCTTGAAGTTTATGAGCTTCTTAGATCTGTGGGTTTATGGTTTTCATCAAAAGTGGAAAGATTTGAGCCATTATTTCTTGAAATTTTCCCCTCTTTTTGGCTCCTTCTTTGCTTTTTCTAGTCTATGGATCTCTAACTACATGTATATTATATATATCATATCTCTTTAATTGTCATTTAGGTCATTGATGTTCTGTTCATTTTTGTGTGTATTTTAGACTGTTTTTACTGCTATTTTTTCTATTGCTATATATCATTTCTTTTAGTATCTAAATCTATTGTTAATTCTATGCAATGAAATTTTAATTTTAGATATTGTATTCTTTACCTCTGTACATTCCATTTGGGTGTCAGTTTTGTTCCAGTTTTCTTTGCTTTCTTGAACATATGGATCTCATTTTTAATAACTTTTTCAATGTCTGTGTCTTCTGTTCCATCATCTGTTTTATTTCTGTCTATCCTATGGAATGATTTTTCTCCTCGTTGTGGATGATATTTTCCTGTTTCTTTGCATGCTTGATAATTTTTGATTGGGTGTCCAGCACTATAATTTTTACATTGTTGGATCTTAGATTTTGTTGTATTCCTTTGAATAGTGCTAGACTTTGTTCTGGCATACAGTTAAGTTACCTGGAGTCAGTTTGATCCTTTTGTGGCTGGCTTTTAAGCTTTTTTATGGTGGTTTCAGAGCAGCCTTTAGTCTGGATCTAATTTAGCCCCACTGCTAAGGTGATGCCTTTCTGAGGACTCTCTCTGATGACACTGTATATTATGAGGTCTTTTCTTTCTGACTGTTAGGCACTCAGACTATTCCCAGCCTGTGCGATCGCTGGGAATTGTTTGGGCTGCTGCTTTCTGCTGGTTCTTTGCTCAGCCTCTGGTAATTTCTTTTCACATATATGCAGGTCAGTACTTAGGCAAAGACTCAAAGGGACTTTTCTGCAGATTGCACAGATCTCTCTTTTTGCTTCTCTCTTATCTCTCAAATTCTGCCCCCAAAATTCTAGCCACCTGGACCTTCCTACACTCTGATTTTTTGCCACAACTCAGTAAGACTGTTGGCTTTTGTTCAGTAGTCCTTCCCTGCTTTTTTTTTTTTTTTTTTTAAAGATTTTATTTATTCATTTTTTCCCCCCAAAGCCCCAGTAGATAGTTGTATGTCATAGGTTCACATCCTTCTAGTTGCTGTACGTGGGACCCGGCCTCGCGTTGGACGGAGAAGTGGTGCCCTGGGGTGTGCCCGGGATCCGAACCCGGGCCGCCAGCATCAGAGCGCGTGCACTTAACCGCCAAGCCACGGAGCCGGCCCTTCCCTGCTTTTTTATGGCCCGGATCATGCCTATAGCCAATAACCTGGGGCAGTCATAATGCTCATATAGTTTCTTTCCTTTATATCAGGGATCATAGTCATGTATGGCTGTTGTTTACTGTCTACAAACCATTTTCTCATATACTTTCCATTGTCTAGTTGTATCATGGCCAGAAATGGAAGTCAATAACTCTTGATTGTATAGTATAAGTGGTTAATATTATAATGACTGTGGATTCTGTTATTGTCCTCTGAAAAATGTCAAATTTTATTCTGGTAGGTAATTAAATTACTACTGAGTCTTTTTGACCTTGTAGAGTCTTGGATTTAGCTCTCTTAGGGTGGTTCTATTTAGTTGTGTCCTTAAACTCAGTGCAAATTAGTTTTGAGATATTGTCTTTACTCCTATAGTATGGCCCTTTTGGGATTCTGTCTCCTGACCCCTCTACCTTGGCAGGACTGAAATTCTAAAATCTTACCCACTACAGATGGTAGCTGTCAAAATCTCTGCTCAGCTCTTTTAGCCTTCCTGTTGTTGTTTTCCCCTGGGCTCCTTGCAGTCTTCTCACCCATAGGTGTATTTTTGGAGTCAGTCAAGGATTTGAGGGGTGTCTGTATGCAGATTTGGGACCCCACTTTTTTGTGGTTTCCTCCTTTCCAGGGTATCCAACCTTGAATTCCAGCCACTGTCATAACCCTGAACCTTGTCCTCCGGCTTCTCAGGCCAAGAGGACTCTGGCTTTCTATTTGAGATTTATTTTACAGGCAGATTTGTGGTTAGCTTCATGGTTAGCTTCATGGTAAAGGCCTTAAAAATGTGGATCTCTCTCAGTGTGATTCCTCTACATTAGTTATCTACTATTGTGTAACAAATTACTCTAAAACATAGCTCTTAAAACAACACTTATTTATTATCTACGGTTTCTATAGTTCAGAATCAGGCACAGCTTAACTGGATCTTCTGCTTCAGGGTTTCTCACCCTGAAGAGAAACCTCAGTCAAGGTGTTAGCCAGGGCTGGGGTGTCATCTGAAGGCTTGTCTAGGAAAGGATCCACATCCAAGCTCATGTGGTGGTGTCAGCATTCAGTTCCTGCCCAGTTGTTGGACTAAGGAGTAAGAACTCTTGCTGACTGTTGACTGGAGAGTGCCCTCAGTTCTTTGCTACATGGGCCTCTCCAACATGACAGCTTGCTTCATTAAAGGGTGCAAGTTGAGAAGGCAATACAGTGCTGGCAAGATGGAAGTCACAATCTTTTGTAACCTAATCACAGATGTGACATCTCATCACCTTTGCCATATTTTATTCATTAGAAGCAAGTCACTAAGTTTAGCCCACACTCAAGGGGAGAGGTGATTATACAGTGTATACAGTTATACAAGGTAAGGTCATTGGCACCATCTTAAAGTCTGCCTACCATAGTTCCCTTTTTGCGAGAGTTGAATTCCTTCCACTTTCTACCTGCTTTTGGTCTCTGCATGCTTTTATACAGGGTTTTTTAAAATAATTTGTTCAGAGTTTAAATATTTTATCCAAGACTCCACCATTACCATTAGCCGGAAGCCCAATATTTGACTCTTGGCAGATATTAACCCCAACTCTCTCTTTAGGACAAAAATGTTCTATCATGATAATGTTTTCTTTAAACCTGTGTGTTTTATTTTTTCCCTGATTAACCATTAGATATTTTACCTAGATGTCTTACTAATATCTCACATTCAGTATGGTCAAGGTATAACTTTTCACTAAAAACTTTTCTTCCTTTTGTATTCTATTTCTCTCTCTTAATTGCATCATTGTCTTCTCTGTCAACCCAGGTTCAAGATCTTGGAATCAGAAGGTTTTTTTTTTGTTTTTCTTTTTTAGCTCTAGTCAAGGTATGGCCTATGTACCAGACAGGTTCTGGACCACCAAATTTTTGTTACCAGTTTGTCACCAGTTAAGAACAGAAATTTAAAGTAAGCATTTAGAATCTTGTAGAACAATTTGACATTGTTGGGACATCCAAGCATGCAGTTTTGTATTTTACAAAATGTTGGTCCACAACCAATTGGGGGGAAAACAAAACCCAAAAACTGGGCCTTCACTGTGTATAATTTGAGAATCATTGTTCTTATAGTACTCCTGTTGCTTTTTCCACCTCTCTTATTTGCTTTTGTAGTGGGCCTGTTCATTCAACTGCTATTGATTTAGTGTAGGCCCTCATATTATTTCATGTGGGCTGATTGCAGTAGCTTCCTAATATACTGTGCTTCCTATTTCTGCCTTCTCCAATCCATCCATTCAAATTTATGAGAAAATAGTTTTTTTTAGTACAGCATTCTGATTATCATGCTTTGCTCAAAAACTTAACTGTACTTGATTATCTGATCAAAAAGTTCCAGATTCCTTAGTTTGATATTTAATACTCCAGATCTCTTCTCTTCCCCTTTCCCTTCCTCTTCCCCTCCCCTTTTTTCTTATATCCCCTCCCATGCCCTGTGTTTCAGTTCAAAGGTACACATTGTTTCCCTTCTCAACACTCTTATTTCCAGCTTCCTTTCCCTGCTTTATCTTTGTTTACAGCAATTATCACTTCATTTCCTTATTTTCTGATTCCCCATTCCATGCACCCTAGAATGTGAGCTCCATGAGAATAGAGACTTTGTTTTGTTCACCGCTGAATCTCCAGTAGGTGCCTAATAAGTGAATGAGATGGTCACCTTAGAGATAAAGAACTTTGACCATGAATGGCCTTGAAGATCAAGAAGAATGGCTCTTGAATGGTAAGGTTTCATAAGCAGGGCCCTCTCTAGCCTCCCTCAAATCACATATAGTCTCCTACTAATTTTGAATTTCATGAGAACAGTATTGTGTATGTTATAGTCTCTTTATATCTTTAGTGCCTCGTATTGTACCTGATAAAAAGAATGCACACATAAGAATTTTTTGTCTGACTGACTGAGTTAATGCTCTTATAGCAATAATTTATCTTCTGTTATGTTTTAGGGACATAGTATATTCAAATGGTTGTATAATAATGTTCCTCTGTTACTGATCAAACCCCACAGGTTTAGTTTTTTCATTTATTTAATCAGATGCTCGTTAAGCTTCTGCTGTGAACAAAGCCATATATAAAATATTTTTAACATAATTGATAAAAGTCAAAGATTATTCTAAACTAAGATGTGAAAAAAATGGGAAACTTATAAAAGTGCCAAATAATCTCAGGAATTTGTTATTTTAAGCATTATAATTACTTGCAGTCTCCAGAATGGGGAAAAAAACCTTTCTTCCTTCTAAAATTGCTCTTCTCTTGTTTGAACTTTAGTTTTACATCCCAGCTATCTAACTTCTCGATATCAGGGGCCACGTGTTCCACTGCTTTTTGCATGTGGAAGACTGTCTTTCTCTATCACAAAATGAAAATCAGTTTAATATATTAGAGCAACCTGGGAGACTGTGTTGCTTAGAGAAATAGAAGGAAGAATCCAACATGAATCTAGTCAGTGTTATCATCTTTGAGAAGGGAAGGGGTATGTCCAGCATGCTTCATTGTCTGGAAATAGAGTAATGTCATGCTTAAAAAGTTTTGGATACAGTCTGCAGTCTTGGCTCCTCTGAAGACAGGACAAAAGGAAAATAAATTTTTCAAAGTGGAAATGGTTTAGACTTGAGAGAACTTCCATAGAGAAACACATTTTACTAAAATATGTTGAAGATCATGCATCTAATACAAATTTAAGAAATGCCTTTTCCTGTTTTTCTGCCATGGTTTGGATTAAGCAATGTCCAAAGCAGGGGCTTGGGCCAGAGACTGTTGTTTTTTTTTAACTTTTTATTGATATTACAACTCAAGATTGTTTACAAACTATGTAAGCAGTATCCAACTTAAAAAATAGAACGTCCAGACCACCTAGGAAACTCCTCTTTCAGTCACTATTCCTGTCGAGGGTAACCTAGTATCCTGACTTCTACCAACGTACATTAATTTTCCTTGTTTTTATATAAGTGGAATCATAATATATGTATGTTTTTGTGTTCGACTTCTTCCACTTGGCGTTATTCATCATATTGGTGTAGGTAGTTAAGATTGTTCATTCTCGTTACTGCATAATATTCCATAGTGTGACTATAGCACAAGTTATCCATTCTACTGTTGTTTGGTAGTTTCTAATTTGGGGCTAATACAAATCGTGCTAATATGTTATAGTAATGCAAGTCTTTTGGTAAACATGTGGACTCATTTTTGTTGAATATATGCCCAGCAAAGAAATTGCTAAGCCCATGATTTTTTTGCCTCCCTATTTTCCTCATATTATTTCTTTTTCTTGGAATATCCAGGTAGTTCTGAACCATCTTTTAAAGTCTAGCTTTTTTCAATCCACCTATTTTGCTTCTCTATTTACTCATCACTTTGTGTATGTGTATATACCTCCTATTTTATGTTTACAACATTCTGCTCTTTGTTATATTTTTATGTAGAGCCTAATTTTCCAGAATAGATTCTAAGTTTTTTGAGGGGAAACACTGTCACATTATTATTGCTTTTTCATAAAGCTATGTTATATCCTGTAAAGCTGTACTTTCAGAATACAACCACCACCATTACATACCTATTAGAATGGCTAAAATCCAAAACATGGACAACACCAAATGCTGATGCAAACTCTCATTTGTTGCTGATGGGAATGCAAAATGGTATAGCCACTTTGGAAGACAGTTGGCAGTTTCTGACAAAACTAAACGTAGTCTTACCATACAAATCTATCAGTCATGTTCCTAGTTATTTACCCAAATGAGTTGAAGACTTATGTCCACACAATAAACTGCACACAAAGTGGTTTTAGCTTTTTTATTCACAATTGCTAAAAATTGGAAGCGACCAAGATATCCTTCAATAAATGAATGAATAAACTGTGGTACACTCATACAGTGGAGTGTTGTTCAGTGATAAAAAGAAATGAACTATCAAGTCACAAAAAGACCTGGAGGAATCTTAAATGCACATTGCTAAATGAAAGAAACCAATCTGAAAAAGCTACATATAGTGTTGTTCTAACTATAAAACATCCTGGAAAAGGCAAAAGTAAAATATCACTGGTTGCCAGGGGCTCTGGGAGAGGGAGAGAGGGATGAATAAGTAGGTGAAGCACAGGGGATTTTTAGGGCAGTGAAACTATTCTGTATGATACTGTAATGATGGATACATGATAGGAAGCATTTATCAATGCCCATAGAACTGGACAACACAGAGTGAATGCTAACATAAACTGTGGACTTTTAGTTAATAATAATAACGTATCAATGTTGTTTCATCAACTGTAACAAATGTACCACCTAATACAAGATGTTAATAATAGGGGAAACTGTATGTGGGCAAGGGGGTATGTGGGAACTCTCGGTACTTTCTGTGCAATTTTTCTGTCAATCTAAAACCTCTAAAAATGAACAAAAACACTCCTTACCTTCGCCACTACCTCCTTAGTCAAAGCTGAAGTTGTTACCTTAGCCTACAAGGTCCTAAATGAATCTGACTCCTGGCTACTTTATCTCCTACCACTGGCCTTCTGTTGTGTTTTGAACTACTCTTCTTGCCTCTCTTTGTGCTTGCTATTCACTCAGTGTGGAACACACCCTTCTCCCAGATATTTCCATTGTTTCTTCTCTCTCCCATTGTTCAGGTCTGTTCTCAAATGCTACTTCATCAGGGTTACTTTCCCTGTCGACTTAACTATCAACACTTCTGATCTCTCCTTCCCCCCATCACACTCTTTTACTCTTATCCTGCTTTATTTTCTTTTATAGCTGTTAATAATCCCTCACCTTGATTATATTTAATGTTTATTTTTTTCCTTATTAAAATATAAGTTCTGTGAAGGCAGGAATTTTTTATTTTTTCCCTGTTGTATCATCAGCCCCAAGAGTAGTGTCGTCTAGCACATGGTATATGCTTAATAAACATTGGTGGAATGGATGAATGAAGTCCATGTTCTCTGTAGGCAAATCTATGTGGGAAGTCAAATTTAAAGTCAAAAGATTGCTTAGTAAGTATGGAATATGAGTCATAAGATGCATAATATTAATGGCTTATGTCATCAATATGATAGCATCCTGCATTCATTTTCACTAAAAGATACATCTGTTCCATAGACAGCAAACTTCTATTTATGAGTCAGAAAATGCTCTTCAATAAACAGTGTAGGAGAGACTGCTAGTCTCCCTTTTTTCTCATTGAATTTAAAAATGTACAAAAATAAAGAAACATCACAAAATACAAATGTATAAAGTAGAAAATAAAAACCACTCTTAAACCCAGCCAGAGACAAGTCACTGTTAACACCTTGATTATTGTCCTTTAGAACCATCTGAGATGGACTTATATTTTGTTTTGTTTTTTATAATATTTGGATCATATGTGGTAAAACAAATGTTTAAAAGTACTATATAACTGGACAGAGTATAGAAATAGTAAATAGTGTGAAAATATTTCATGAACTGCTTCAATATATAATATCCTATTTTTTGCAAAGTGTAACATAGGCTTTTATCCTGGCATAGTGTTGTCTGGTGAAGAATTTATTGTATATTCAGAATTTTCAAATGTTTCTGATTATTTGAATATGAATAAGAGGAGCTTGGGCAGTTATGAGTGTTACTGTAAAGAAGAGAGATTTTAAACAGTTTTTTCCTTACACTAAAAATGTTTTGTTAATTGCATTAAATAGGAAATTTTGGATTAATTTTGAAAATTTAGATTTTCATGGAAACTGTTTTTATAAATGATAAACTTCTTGGAAGTTTATTATATTTTTTTTCATTGGACTGAAGAAAATTCAAAGTTCTTAAGAAAAAATGTTCTTCCTGAGTCATTTAAAATTTATACATGGATTTTTTGGAAAATCTAAAATAATTTTCAAATTTAACTCACAATAATATATAATTTAGTTGTGAATTTATTGTATTTCATGGACTAATAGACCAAATTATAAAATCATGTTATTTTTGAGTGCTGATACTGTTAAAAAAATTAAATTACATTTCCTGAGTTTTAAGCATTTTCAAAACCTTTAGGCATTACTAGATTGTGAGAAAGAGGTATTACTGTTATTAGATGACACTGTTCTTAATATATGAGTATTAACTTAATTTCTTGACTTTGCAGAGAGTTGTATTCCTGAAAGATAACTTTCTGGAGAGAACATATGCTCAAAAAGATTCAGTTATCATGTAGTGATATACACACATCAGAAGGGATTTAACTTAATTTGAGTCTAGGTGATTATATTCTACTTTTGAAAAACACCTTTTAGTTTTAATGTTAGATAGTCATATGCAAGTTCTTGTCCTAGGATGCTGGTAATTAATCTGTTTCTGTGTTCACTGGCATCCTGAATACTGAAAAAAGCACACACATATATGTTTAGTAACATAGTGTTGTGTTCTGTTTTAACCTAAGAATTAGTTGTTAGCATTTAAGCATTAGAAGATTTTATATGAAAATTTAGATTTCCAGCTTCTCTTGGGAAGTGTGAGGATTGGCCAATATTGAACTTTCTCCATTCCAAGATAGCAGTGATTCTTAATTGGGGCAATTTTGGCATTGTTACAATAGACGACATTTGTTAATGTCTAGAGACAGTTTTGATTGTCATGACTTCATGGGGAGGTGCTATTGGTATCGAATGGGTAACGACCAGGGATGCTGCTTTTATGCACAGGGCAGGCTACTACAACAGAGAATTATCTGGTCCAAAATGTTATAGTACTGAGGTTGAGAAGTCCTGCAATATAGCAACAGTTGACCAAGTTGAATCACAGTTATTCCTTATGAGCTAAAGTTAGCCATAGTCTCCTTCTAACTTGTTTTATTTGCTTGGCTGTGCTCTATACACTTTTGGATTTGTACATCTTCCTTTAGAGTGGTGGAAGTTACTTTAATGGGAACTGAAACCACTTCAAGTATTATTTATTAGAAAAGATGATGGCAAATACAAAAAATGTTTTATTACTCTGGCATGAAGAGTATTAGAATCCAAATTTTATTTTCTCCAGTTATCTTCATTTATTTTTTTTTCAGTTAACATGGTGCTATGTACTAAGCACTGTACTGGATATGGAGAAGATAAGCAGGTGCATACACTTTAAGGATTGTTATGTCTTGAAGAACTGTTCCATTTATCATTATGTAATGCTTTCTATATCCCTGATAATTTCCCTTGCTTTGAAGTTGACTTTGTCTGAAATTAGTGTAGCTGCTCCAGCTTTCTTTTGATTAACAGTAGCATTGTATTTCTCCATCCCTTTACTTTTAATATACCTGTGTCTGTATTTAAAGTGGGTTTTTCAAAGACAACATACAATGGGTCTTGTTTTTGTATCTGCTCTGACAGTCTCTATCTTTTATTTGGTGCGTTTATATTAATCACATTTAAAGTGTTTATTGATTTAATTGGATTAATATCAACTATATAACTGTTTCCTGTTAGTTGAACTTGTTCTTTATTTCTTTTTTGTCTTTCACCATTTTTCTGCCTTATCTGATTTTAATTGAGCATTATATATTATTCCATTTTCTCTCTCCCCAGATCATTTATACTTCTTTTAACTTTTTTGTTATTTGTATGTATGTGTGTAGTTGCCCTGGAGTTTGCAGTATGCATTTACAGCTAATATAAGTCCACTTTCAAATAACACTATACCACTTCTGGGTAGTGCAGGTGACTTAGAATATTCCCAGTTCCTCCCTCATGTCCCTTATAACATTACTGTCATTCATTCCATTTATCCTTAAGCTGTGATCACCTAATATATTGTTGCTATTAATACTTTGAACAAACTGTAATCTGTTAGGTCAATTAAGAGTAAGAAAGTAAAAGATTTTACTTTATCTTTATTTATTCTTTCTCTAATACTCTTCCTTTCTTTATGTAGATCCAGGTTTCCCACCTATATCATTTTCCTTTCTGAAGAACTTCTATTAATATTTCTTACAAGACAGGTCTACTGGAGACAAATTCCCTCGATTATTATTTGTCTCAGAAAGTCTGTATTTCTCCTTTGCTTATTGAAGGATAATTTAATTGGATACAGACTTTTTAATTGGATACAGACTGGTTTTTTTCTCTCAACATGTTAAATGTTTCATTCCTTTCTCACTTGCTTGCATAGTTACTGAAGAGAAGTCCAATATAATTATTGTCTTTGTTCCTCTATAGGTAAAGTGTTTTTTTTACCTCTAGTTTCTTTCAAAATTTTCTCTTTGATTTTCTGTAGTTTGAATATGATATGGTTAGGTGAAAACAGGAGATTTTTCTCCTGTCTTTACCCTGAGAACCTGGGCTGGGGCTCCTGGAGATAAAGCACAAGGGTTCCAATTTCTCTCCATCTTTGTTAACACTTGTTACTTTCCGTGTTTTGGTTATAGCCATCCTTATGGGTGTGAAGTGTTATCTCACTGTGGTTTTTAATTGCTTTTCCCTAATGATTAGTAATGTTTAGCATCTTTTAATATGTTTATTATCCATTTGTATGTCTTCAGAAAAATGTCTATTCAAATCCTTTACCCACTTTTAAATTGAGTTTTTTTTTGTTGTTGAATTGTAGGAGTTCTGTATATATTCTGGATATTAATCCCTTAATAGATATATGATTTGAAAATATTTTCTCCCATTCTGTGGTTTGCCTTTTCACTCTCTTGATAGTGTCCTTTGATGCACGAGTTTTTAAGTTTGATGAAATTTGCTTTATCTATTTTCTCTTTTGTTTATAATATGTGCCTTAATAATGTGCCCCACACCCATTTTTCAGAGTTTTATGTACTTTGCTGACTTTTTTAGTATCTCTAACCTCTGCCTTATTTCAAAAAAAAAAGGAAACTCATAAGGCAACCAATATATCTGTTATAAATGATAAGGATTTTGAAGACAGAATAACACTAAGAATAATCTAAGTTGCCATTACAGCCCTTGCAACCAGAATGAGAAGGAGAAATATACCTTATTTTCTATCTTTTTAGAGTACTATTAAATTGAGAAGCAGTTTTTAGTTTATAAATCTCAATTTATATATCTGTATAACGTCAGAGCATATATACCTGTTTGAGAGCATATATATTTTGAGATAGAAGGTGACCCTCAAATTGAACTCAAGATGTATCTGATATTATTGTTTTGAATTTGGTTTAAAAAATTAGCTCTTTTTAAAGTATGGAATATACAAATGTAAATATTTATGGTTGAATTGGTTACTTAAATTTCAAAAAATATGTAATATTGGTTGGTAATCATTTACAATCAACATTTTAACTTTATCAGATGTTATTTTCTTTTTTTATTGAGGTATAATTGACATATTAGCTTCAGTTGTACAACATGATGATTCAATATTTGTAAGATATCATTTTTAAATAACAGTTTCAGATTTTGTGTTTGACTTACTTTTTCAGAAAGAAAGTATAATTATGATATAGAAAATGAAGTTTTTCTTTCAGTATTATTGAATATATTCTTTAATAGTTCTTATTAAATTTTTATGTTGGTCAATTTACAGGTGAATTATGTAACCTCATTACGCTGGATGTAGCTCACAATCAACTTGAACACCTTCCAAAGGAGATTGGAAACTGCACGCAAATAACCAACCTTGACTTGCAGCACAATGAACTGCTAGACCTCCCAGATACTATAGGTATGAGAGGAGAAAGAAGATATTGATAGTCGTTTATAGCTACTTGGGCATTAAAAAGACTATTTTTGATCCATATTGACAATAAAAATTAAAAGATTAAAATTTAACATTGTCAAAGTAGTAAAACTTCTAAAAGATAGTATTTTAAAATTGCTTTTTATTTCCATTTTCTGGCAAAGAAAATAGTTACGTTTTAGGAAGTGAGCTCACTTGGATTATAAAGAAGATAGAATATTGAGTCATATGTATATGTTCTATTATAAGTCTGTGCTTAAATTGCAGAATGCTTGCGTTTTCTGTTTTTTTGTATTTCAGAATATTGCATGCTAAAATAGACCACACTGAAAAATAGAACCATTGCTGTTTAGTGTTTAAAACATGGCCAGCATAGTTTAAAGTTTCATCTGAATATTGAGGTAGTAAGAGAAGAGATGTCTTGAAGTGCAAAATGTGTTTCGGAGATTTAGCCAAACTACAGAAAGTTGAATTGTGCTTACTGTGATATGCTCTATATTTATATAGTCTTGTTTATTTTTCTAAATGCCCATAAATTTATACAAACAGTAAAGGGAATTTTTAAAATTTTGGACATCTTTTTAGTTATTGGTGTGGTATAAGGATACTGTAATGTTCACTTAGAAAAATTACATCTGTACATATTTATATAATTTCAATGATGAATATTTACAAGATTCTATTACTAAATCATATGAGGCCTATGATGATGTTATCTTTCTCCAGAAAGATTTTTGTTTGCTTCTTTCAGGTGCCTAGGGGACCACTTTAATCCATCCATATTCTAAGGCTTGAGATTTTTCTGGTCCCCCAGGTGATTCAAAGGCAGGCTGCAGACTAATTGGAGGGCTGTTTTACTTCCAGTTCACCCTTAGTACTAGAGTGCAGCCTTGTAGGGTCCCAGATGATATCAATTACTAGACTCCCCACCCTTGGCAGGCTCTGGATTTTGACTCTTGGCAGATACATGCCTTAGCCTTTCAGCCTTGTCTTCTAGTTAGGGAAGCACTCTCCGGACAAAATCCTTTTCAGTGTTTTGCTTGTTTCTGGGTTCACAACTGGTTTCTGGCCTGGTAATTAGTCATTATCTTGTTTGCTCTCTGATTTTTGTTTTAGAAGTGCTTTTAGTTTTTTTCAATGGGAATGTTTGCTTGAATTACCTAGTCTACCATTACTTCAGAAGCAATTGTTAAGGAATTTTTTAATAAGTTATAATAGACTGTCTTAGGTTACATGACAACTTTCTTTACAGAAAGCAGACTGAGACTTCTTCAGGATACGATAGCTAGCCATTAGAACCTATGTCTTCTTGATTCTTGGCCAGAACTCTTTATATCACATTACTATTTGTAGTGGCAAGAGACTAAGTATTCTAGTTAACTACTTATCTGGATTAGATTCATCTCTGAAGGGTAAGATGGTCTACAACACATAATGAATTTTTCTATTACTATTCATAGTAAATATTCTACCAAATTTCCTATATAAATAAAGGAATCAGATTTCTGGTTCAATAGGGACCGAACACAATTATTTCTTGCTTTTTTCTCTTTTTAAAATCTATTGAAATGGCCAAGGTGAACAAAGAGAAAGTGACCCTAGAAGAAAAAGAGCATAGAAAAGATATATACTGCATCTATAAAACATGATCAGGCTGATACAAAAAGGAAACAAAGAATACACTTCTTAGAAATATCTTTGCAAAATAAAATTTAATGGAAAATACTTGTATAATACAATGAACACATCCAAAGACCAAAATAGTGATGTGAGGGACAGGTGGAAGAAGTCCCCTAAAATCTAGAACAAAAGACAGAAAGATACAAAATAAGTGAAAAAGAGTCATGGGAGACAGGACTAGAAGTTCTAGAAAGAGAATAGAGATAATACAATGAAGAAACTAATAAAATATAATTTTATAATGTTTTCCTGAACTTGACGAAAACCCAGGTAGTAGATTGAAAGTGCTCACTAAGAAGAAATAATGAAGAAAGATACCTTCTGGTAGAAGTTTTGAAAATTAGACTTTGAATAAATAATGTATTCACATATAATGTTATAAAACCTGTCTCTGTCTAGTTTCAGTTTCAGGGTAATACTGGCCACATATTGTAAGTTGGGAAGTGTTTCCTTCTCTTGGATTTTTGGAACAGTTTGTATAAAATTGGCAATATTTCTTCCTTTAATATTTGGTAAAATTCATTGGTGAAGCCACCTGGATCTGGACTTTTCTTTGTAGGGAGGTTTTTAAAAACAATTTCAATTTCTTTAATAGATATAGGGCTATTTAGGTTATTTCCTTCTTCTTAAGCAAACTTAGTCATTTGTGTCTTTCAAATAATATGTCCATTTCATTTAAGTTTTCACGTTTAATAGGCATAAAATTGTTCATAATATCCCTTATTATTTTAATATCTATAGAGTCTCCAGTAATACCACTTCTCTCATTCCTGATATCGGTAACTTGTATCTTCTCTTTTTTGCTAGTCGGTCTGGTTAGAGGTTTATCGATTTTATTGTCTCAGAATTTTAGTGATTTTTCTCTGTTGTTTCTCTGGTTTTTATTTCGTTGATTTCATTTTGACCTTTATTATTTCCTTTCATCTGCTTGCTTTGAGTTTTATTTGTTCTTTTTCTAGTTTCTTATGGTGGAAGCTTGAGGTCCCTTTATGTATTGCTTTAATTTAGCAGCATCCCACAAATTCTGATATGTTGTGCTTGCCTTTTTATTTTGTTCAAAATGCTTTCTAATTTACCTTTTTGTTTATTCTGTGATCTATGGTTTATTTAGAAGTATGTTATTTAGTTCTCAATAGTTGACAATTTTTCAGGTGTGTTTTTGTTTTTGATTTTTAATTTAATTCCATTGTGGTCAAAACATACTTTGTGTGACTTGAATCATTTAAATTTATTGAGACTTATTTTATGGCTCAGTATATGGTCTATCTTGGTAAGTATTCCATGTGCAACTGAATGTATTTCACTTTTGTTGAGAGGAGTGACATAGATGAGGCAATCAGTGAATTTATTCTTTCTCTCCTTTTTTGTCTCTTTTACTCCTAATTTTTGTTACATTGTCAGGATATGTAATGTTTGTGGTATATCTTGTTATGCTAATCTCTATTTTTGTTTTAGCCTTAATTGTCATCCACGGTTCTGTTGCAGTAGTTCCTCCAGTCATCTCTTGGTTGGCTGAAGTCAGTCTTTTAATAGTTTTCTCAGAAATGTTCATGAACAGTAATTCCTTAGTTCTTGTGTGTTTGTAATTTTTTTACTTGAAGAACAATTTGGATGAATATAAAAATCATTGGGTCCAACTTCTTTTCCTTGAGTATCTTAGTAGATATGGAATTGAATGTATAAAAGTATGAGACCAGTCCAACTTTTTCCCATTGTAAGTGACTTAATCTTTTGCCTGGCCACCCAAAGGGTTATTTCTTTATTTCTGAAGTTCAAGAACTTTATTATATTTCTCAGTGTTGATCTTTCAGTGTCCATTTCCCTGGGATACTCTGAGCCAATCAACATATAGGTTTAATTTTTATTTCAGAATAGTTTGCTTGAATTAGATATTGACATATTTAGTTTGTGTTGTATGTTCTTACTTTGAAATATATGTCTGCAAGTTTGCTTATTTTGAACAGCCAACTAATTGGAACAATAAGAGAGAAAAGAAAGAACAGTGCATAATCTTAATATCACTTTTCAGTCACATAAAAGCACTTTAAAAAAGCAACTTCTTTTATAAAATTAAAGTCTTGCTCAGTCTTAAAAGAAAAATAAAGGTTGTTTACTGCAAATCAGACAGGGGAACCAAAATTAAGGATGTTTGAAATGTTGTAAAGTTATGTTCTTATCCCTCTCATTGTATCCAAGTGTATTTGTTAGGATATTATAGATGCTAGACACTTGATTGTTCCTTGAGCATATCAGGCAAGGTCTAGCCTCAGGGCCTTTGTACTTCTCAGTCTCTCTACTTAAAACTTTTCTCCTTAATATCCACATAATTTCTTGTACTGTTTCAGCTGATCAGATGAATATATAGGGCATGGTCATCAATCAGCCCTGTTCTTACTCTCAAATAGTTTAACAATATTTTGTTATTTAATATTTTATGCATATATCTGTATCTCTGTCTTGTTAAATAACAATCAAAGTGGGGATGTAGTTAAAATACTAAAATGAATAGTCCTGGCAAACAGAGAAAGCATACCTGGTGGATGATAATATCTTCCAGTTAGTAGGATTAGGATCCTTTGGATTCACTTCCTCTGACAAAGGGTAACTTCTCCATGTATCCTTCTTTCTTCCAGCTTTCTTAATTTTACATTTCTTTCTTCTATCAGAAGTAATTCTTCTGTATTTTAAGTGTGTTTATTAATATGAAAACATTTGAGTTCATTATTAATCTCTTGTAAAGTTGTTAGCTCAGAATAACACACGTGCCTCACTTCTAGCACATTCTACATGATCAGATTACAAGTATGTATTAGAAATCAATGAGAACTGAAACATTAACAATAAGAAAAATTTAAATAACTTATTTTTTATGTGCTTTGATAGTTGTCAGCAAATAAAGTATAGCTGTTATTCCAAGTAATGGCAAAGTGAATAAGTAATGTTCACTGAAATTTTTTATAATATTGTAGTCATTTATCTTATACCATGTTTATTAAAATAGTTCTTTTGCCTTTCTCCATCCCCCTCATACCCAGTATTTTGATTGTATAGCAAAGGTTGAGATTTGGTGAGAAATTTGAACATTTGGGTCTTAGTCTGTTACAGATCTCAACAGTTTTAATTGACCTTTGAGATTCTCTCTCATTTATTGGAGAAGCGCAATTCACCAAAAACAGTTAGTGGCAAACTTAATTGCAATATAGTTCTTCTGATACTTTTCCTCTTTTTTCCTAGTCTACTTCTTGAAAAGTATAACCTAAAATGAAAAACGAACAAAGAAAACATCACCTATCCTGTAGAATTGATGCTAGTCCTGCAGCAGCTGCCCTACTCTCTTTTCCTTGGACTAAAGAATCTTACCCTAAACTCACAATTGAAAATCAAGTCTTCCAGCTATCACCTCACAATCACTTTTCCAAAAATCACTTTATTTCCTTGCATTTTATTTTTTCTTTTAAGTAGACTGAGATTTTTTTACCCCTTTCTTTATTTAACGTGGCTACTCCTAGAGTTGTTATCACTCCTTGGCAGGAATCACTGCCATTTACTTCCAGGCTGAGCGGTGCCAGGATCACTGACAGCTCATAGGATGTGGAGAAGAGGCAGAAGGAAATGGGGAGGGGACAGCTGGTTGCAGTTGAGTGAGAGAGTGCTTAAAAACATATTTATAGTTTCTCTGATTTAACCATTAGTCTGCTCTATTGAAGAATAAAAAGTGTGTTATCTTTCATATAAATATTTTCTAATTCAAGAATCAGCTTTGAACTAAAGAAAATATTAATCTTCGTTACAACAGTCATTTTATTTCAGACTACGAAGTTGGTATCTTAAAGCCTTCTGAGATCTCTGGTAGTTTTATGAAATTGGCAGGGGCTGGGGTGTCTGAAGTAGGAAAAAATGTTTTACTTTCTATTTCTTCTCAAAATGAGATAATGAGAGAAGTATACGACAAGACCTTGCCTTCAAGGCTGGAGTACAGAACAATTCACAGGTCTTTTTGTTGTGCTGGGCTTTGAAGAAATGTCACGGTAATTATGGTTATATCAACAAGTAGACTTTTACTAATTAGGTTTTAGGTAATTAGGGTGCAGCTTACATATAACAACTTCACTAGTTTTCTTTTTAATGGTCGCATTCTTTTAGGTTTTTGACGTTTAAGAATTTTTGTATTGCTTGCTTTTCAGTTTGCTTTCAGTTTTTCAGTTTAATGTTTCTGGAAAAAAAAATGTACCTTTGACATTATTTCATTGTTAGAACTGTGTCTTTTCTACTGATTTTTTGCTACTTTTTAAAAATAAGATTATATCTATTTGAGTTAGAGTCATAACTCAAAAGTTATGCTGAATTAACCTAAAGATGCTGATTATATTTGCTGAAATTGAAAGCATCTAATTTTAATTCATAGCCACTTGATGTTGCCGTATTTTAAAAATCTGACAGCATAAGAAAGCAAGCTGTCAAAGTGGAGCACAGAACAACTTAACGGTCGAAGTTAAGCACTTAAAAGCTAAATGCCAATGATTGGCAGTGATCAGCCTACATTTATACACAGAAGCTCAGCAACATTGATTTTATTTCTTAGTTGCAATGGCTCGACATTAAAGCAACCTATGGCTTGATTTTTAGGTTGCAGTTTAATTTGTGGTTAAAACCACACATTGGAAGAGATTAGAGTTGAAACCACTGCAGGGAGTGAATCACAGTAAATGCCACACTTCTGATTTCACGTTTTTTTCTGGCATAAGAGTTTTTTGATATTCTATCCTGAATTTTTTTCACCTGTTTTATTTTGCTGTGAGTAAAGAATTTTGGCAAAATGTGGATGACTCTTTGAACATACCGTGCTCCACAAAGTGATGAGGCCTTTTCAAATGTGAGTTTCTTCATCAGAATAGCATATTCTCATAGATTATATTTTTTAAGGTCCAGCCTCTTCTACCCTACCAAAAAAAGAAAAAAAGAGAAAAATAAAAAGTTTAGGAAAATTGAAGGTACCATTTTTGTTTAAATAACTACTAATTTTGGTACTAGATAGTCATGTGGCAATTGGACTACATCATTTTCATTTTGTAATTTTTAAATTCTAGAAACCTTCTGATTTTAAAAGTGAGAAACTTAAGAGTTATTTTAATTTCGAAAGAGCAGTTTCAGGAGTCTGATTCTAATTACAGGCCTTCTGGGTTGATAAGCATTTAGAATTTGGTTACCATACTAATCCTTGTTTCCAGAGAAAGCTTTTAGGTTTCAGTGAGAATTAAAAATGGTTAAAATACTGTATTCATCTACTATTCTACTGTAAATAGTGATTGAGTGAGGCATGTCAGTTGATGGAACAAAATTATGGGGACTTTCCACTATTAACAAGCCCCTTCCTCTTCTGGCAGATTTCAAAGACCTCTTGGTGAATGCTTTAGCCATTTTATTACAGTGAAACAGCTTTCTTCCATAAGGAAAGCAGTGGTATGAAGGAGACAAAGGGATGGTCTTATTTATTTCCAATTCTTTTTTAAGGTTGACTGCCTCTTTTATCTTCAACTTTGTACAGCAAATTAAAATTTTATCAGAAGATTTTGAAGTTCTTTATAGTCAGACGTTATCACTGCTTGTAGGAAAATTTCTACCTTTGCCAGCTTTAGCTGTAGCTATAGTGGCCATGGGCATAGAATAGGCAAGGGGTAAAATATTGATACCTTCCCTCCCTCTCCATTTTAAAGGATGTAAGTAAAGGGACACTGTCTTTCACTTTTAGTGGGAATGAAACCAATATAGCCTTGTGGTACTATCTATCAAGATTTAAAATATCTATATTTTCTGATACATCAGAAATATTTTCACGTGTACACAAAGATATACATATAGGGATGTTCATTACAGAATTCCTTTTCAAAGATTAGAAACAAGCCATCATTTGGGGAATGATTAAATAATAGTACATACATATCATAGAATACTTTATAATGGCTAAATAAAATGAGGTGTGTCTGTATTTACTCACAAGAAAATATTTCCATGAGTTGTTATATGGAGGAAAAGCATATAGAATGGTCCCATTTATATAAAAACAAACATAAAAAAATCCCTATATTTGTGTATTTGTAAGTAAATACTTAGAGAAAGGTCTCAATAGGTATGTATTAGACTACAAACTATGGTTATCTGGAGAAGAAAGTAAGATGCGTTCATTTATTTTGTAATTAAAAAACTGGTGGGGTGGGAGGCATGCAGAGAGTTAAAATTGTTAGTTCCTGCTTTCTGGCTGATATGGGCTGCTTAGAAGTTGGGTATCCCAGGAAAAATTATTGTAAATATTTGTAGAAGAATTAATTTGTATTCAGATAGACCAGGCAAGTCTGATATATATTTTTAAATCATGTCCAGTAAAGCCTATGTTTCATAGACATACAATTTTATAAAATGAGAATGAGTCAAAGAAAAGAGATTTTTATTAGCTTTTCATATAATTTTAAGTTTTTGCATCTTGTTCCTGTTGGAAAGGAGGACAGTAGTGAAATATTTTAGCTTCTGTATTATTAAGAAAATATGAATGAATGCCTGCTGTGTGCTTAGCACTGAAACAAATTCTATGGAGAGGTAGAAATACATAACAAGGTCCCTCACTTAAAGGGTTCTCTGTCTATTGGGGGAGGTAACTAATCCATGAAACAACTAACAACATAAGACCAAATATAAATAAATGCCAATTTATGGTGAAAACAATATGCTACCATGAGTTCAGTTTACAGGGAGATCAATAAGATCTTGATAAAATGGCCAGGGAAAACTTCATGAACAAATATGTTGGATTCAGTATGGAATAAAAATACATTCCATGAGCACAACAGCATGGATAGTCAAACAGCATGGAGGTAAGAATGAACATATCATGCTTCTGTGTCAAGAGAGAACAAGCTAACTGGAGCAAAGTCAATGAAGATCTTGAAGAACGATTACTTGATAAGGAGCCAACTGAGTTTGATTGTAGCTCTGACACTAACTAGTTGGTGACTTTGACAGGCTGGTGACTTATGCTGCAGTCCATGCTGATTACTCTCAGATGGCTCTTATTGCTGCTTCTTGGGTATCGTTCTTATCTTTTTTTTTTTGTTTTTAAATCAGAATGACTACCTAAAAAGCATGCTCTGTTTTTCCACAATTTAGCTCGTATCCTCACTTTATGGAGAAGATGAGCCTCCCAATGTAAAGTGTCCAAACATCTTACCTCTACATTAGTGTAAAACATCTCCATAATGTAAAATATTCATTTAAAAAAAAGAATGGTAGAAAGATATTATAATTTTTAAAATTAAAATGACTTTAGAATTATAGTTTTTTCTTTATCAAAAGGATGGTTGTAAATTACAAAACTACAGAAAATTAGGAAAAATATACACAAATTCAAAGAAAAAATTTTAATCTTCCATAATGCTACCATGCAGAGATAACAGTTTCGATGTGTTTTCTTTCACTCTTTTTGCATCCATGTGTTTTTTTACATTGTTAAGATCATACACAATGCATGATTTTATTTTGCTTTTTTCACTTACCATCATAACTTAAAGTCTTTTACATCTTAAAATTTTTTGTAACATAATTTTAATAGGTACAGAATGTAGCAGAATATCGACATCGTAGAAGAAAATCATGTTTTGGACATCTGTTATGCATCAGTCACTGTTCTAAGTATCTTACACACATTGTATTTAACCCTTAAAGCAACCCTGTCAGGTATTTGGCATTATCCCCACTTTATGGATAAGAAAATAGACTCATTTAAATAACTTGCCCAGGGTTGCGTATATAATATAAAATCCTTTATTTTTTCTATTATACTGTGATGCTTCCAATTTAAATAATTATTCATCTGTTCTTCAAAGTATAGGTTGTCCCCATTTTTTGCTATTAGGAATATGACTATAATTAACTTAGTTATGAAGTAGATTCTTTTGTTTTTTGACAGCTCAACTTTTAAGTAACATTTGTATCATAGTCAATGAAATAGTGCAGTGATAGCAATAATAAACATTATTCTTGCTTTTATTTCTAATCTCTAAATTCTCTGGTGATTTGCAATTTGCAATGTCATCCAATCCTCTGCTTGTGTTTTTTTTCCTTGAAAATTGGCACATCTCACAAGAGTGCCATCAGAAAGACACTGGTGAAACATTCTTAGTTAATTTAAAAAGCACTTTAATAACAATATTAACTTGTCTTTGCTAAGTGGTAGTTTTTATTGTTGCTTTTGTATTCAGTTTTCTGCCTATTGGAATCTTACTTAATCAGCACCAGCAAACTCTCTTGGCCCAGTTTTCAAACATTTTTATAAGAAAGTAATGTAAATGACCATAACATAACTCAGAAATAGTTCTGATTATGGGAATTGAAATCATTGCTAAGTTTTTCTGCATTGTAGTTGGCTAGATTTATGATATAGAATTATCAGAGTATTTTCATTATCAATGACTGATTCTTACCTTGAAAATCTAAAGGGTAAAAATTAGCTCCGATTAGTCATTTCTTATAACTTCAATCAACTGATTTCTTCAGCAGGAGGGAAAGATGTCAGATGAGTGATAACTAGATAAGGGTATGAGGCATAATGACTGTCCTCCAGGCTTAACTTACGCTGTAGGCTGATATATGTTTTCTGTAAGTATTGTAGTAATGTTGCATCTAAGAAAGAAAGTTATTTGTACAATTTTTTGAAAAATGGTCAAAGCAAAAGGAAAGAAAGAAACAAACATCAGCAAATTGCTGAAAGTTGAAAGGCATCAAAATATTTTCTCCAAAAAGTTAGCTGTGACATAGGCATATAATTCTATAATTTCTAACATGGGTAGTACTGTATAATTTAACACTAGAGGCTACATTTGACATTTTAACCTGGCTCATCTAAAAATGTTATAGCAACAGTTGTAATTTGAAGTCAGAAAAGGAATTAACCAGCTATGGCAAAGAAATACATTGAACTAAATTCTTAGTATAGTTGCCTTTTTTGTGTGTGTGTGTGTGTGTCAAAATGAACTTATTTTCTAATGTATATTGTCTGGGAAATTAAATTTGGTTTAAACCTTTTATGATAGCAGATATCATCGTATTCATTCATGTAGCTTGCCATGTAGTCTTGGCAATAAAATTAGAAAATGCCTATTTTTCTGCCTTGCCTTTTTGCATATTCAGTAGTGGCTAGTTTGTGCTCAAGCTGCATATGCTTAGATGATAAGAGAGGCTATAACTTTCACTTTGCTTGTAATTTTTTTTTTTTATTTTGAGAAATTTTTTTACCATGAGGTCAACTTTTCAGAGAAATTTCGGAATGTTTATATTTAAACTCATGGAAAATATCAGACCATTCTGATCTCACAAAATAATTGTGCATCTTATATTTTAAATAATACCATTTTAGAAATCTGGAAATTTCTTTTTCAAAATTACATGTATATTTTTATATGTAACCACTTGTCCTGTGTTGGATCATCATCACATAGATACAAATGGGATAACTATTGTAAATTTAAAATATACACTACTTTGATGTTATTCAATTAGGCCTTATCTAAAGGTTATTTTGTTATTAAAGTATGCCAATACTTTCTAATAATTCATTTTAAAAATTGACATAGCTGTGTATTTCATTATTTCTCTAAGACAAGTGGGCACAAAAGTGGTTTCAATTTCATCCTAATTGGTAGAGTGTAGTGTGTAGTTCCTTGGTACTAGAAGTTAAGGATCTTGCTGAAATGGTACTTCACAGTAATTCATAAATATCTCGTTGATAGCCTGGGACAGTGACAGGCTCATCAGATTTTTGAAAAAATAAATTGCTTTTTTTGTGTTCACAGGAAACCTGTCCAGTTTAAGTCGTCTTGGTCTGAGATATAACAGACTGTCAGCAATACCCAGATCACTGGCAAAATGCAGTGCACTTGAAGAATTAAATTTAGAGAACAATAACATTTCTACTTTACCAGAGGTAAGAAGTGGATTAAGGTAAACTCTTGAAACAAGTCTACCAGTTAATGAAGGAAAAACTGGTGAGTCTTTACAGCTGGGTAAATAATTTGATGATTGAGATTGCTTAAATAATGAGTATGCTATGGACATATAGCCACCACTAAGATAAAAATTCCAAAGAAGAGTAGGTATGATTATAGGAACATTTTCATTTTTTTTTTTTTTTAACGTGCAGAAGGGAGAAACCAAGGTGGAAAATCAATGTGCTACATTCTCCTTTAGCACCATGTAAATCTTCTTCCTGTTGTTTTGGAAACTGGCAGTAAAAGCTATTGAGGAAAAGTTGTATGGCTGGTTTTAAAACTCAACTACTCCACCCAGTTCAGTTATTAAAAAAGGTACTGTAGAAAGATGATAAATGAAAAGATTGAACTACATAGAAGGCACTATTTGTTATCAAGATTAATATTAGCTGCAACACTCCTGTGATCCAAATTATTACCCTGCTTATACAATAATATTTAAGCCTCTTGAGCATACACCAGTTACCAAAAGCAGTTATTTTTTAACACATTATTTTTAATTTGGGTTTTGTTATTTCTATTAGAAAAAATATTTTCACTTATTTTGCTTAGAGATTAATTAGGCAAGATGCAATACTCTTTTTTTTCACATTTATCTTTTCTCAACTTTATTTTTTCACTTGTGCCTTTCCTTCTTTTGCTACTTACTATTTTAGGATGCCCAACAACTTGTATGTTTGCTTATGGTTATTCAAGCATAATATCTTATTGTATTCTAACAAATAAAAGAATGGAATTGTAGACTAGCAGATTGATTGAGCTTTGCAAAGTCTTTTTTGTAACAATTAAAAATGTCTTATGTAAGTGGCCCTATTATGTTTAGACTATTGCTAGTTTTCCTGTGTGTCTGCGTGTGTGCCTATTCTATATAATTTATTATTGATTATATACAGTTATTTATTATTTTCTTTTTCCTATCTGTGTGCCTTATTTCTCTAGATAGGGTTCAGTCTTCTTAATGGCAGAGACTCTTTCATAATACCTAGACACCTAGCACTGTGGTTACATGGTGGGAGGCTGAAGTAAGGGGATATGGGGTTGTGTGCTAAGTAAATACTTGTTTGATGGAAGCATATTC
Organism: Diceros bicornis minor; assembly: GCF_020826845.1. Taxonomy (NCBI): domain Eukaryota; kingdom Metazoa; phylum Chordata; class Mammalia; order Perissodactyla; family Rhinocerotidae; genus Diceros; species Diceros bicornis. The sequence continues at coordinate 74,776,808 of NC_080745.1, forward strand.
CGTCAAAAATTTTACCGTATGGAAAAGCAATGTATTGCACAATATCGGGAAGTATTATCATCTTCTAAATTTAATATTCCTAAAAGGAAGCATTAAATTACCGAATAAAAGCTTACTCTGTGGCAGGCATTATGTTAATCTTAATAATAATTTAGAGGTAGTTACTTAACAAAGACCTAGATAGGAATGGTCACACAGCAAGTGGCAGTGCCAGGACTCAGGCACAGGACTGTCTGATACCCAAGTTTCTGCTCTGTAGAGGTGTCAAATTGGCCACTCACGACACACCTCTTACCCACAGACATATTTTTTTATTTTTCACTCTATAGAGTTTTTTAAATCAGTTGAAGCCAAAGAATAAAAATCAGGAGATTTCATATAAGTAAATGAATTTCCTATTTCTTATAAAATCTGGAAATCTGACTACACTGGCTCTACATCCCTCCAAGGCAGCAATTAGCTAGAGTTAAGAAGTGACTGTCCCTCTAGATGAGGCATCACAAAACCGGCCCAACCAGTCTCTGTCATTTGTTACCTGCAAGGCCCTTTGAGGCATTTGTGTTTGGGACTTCTGCTCTGTCCTCTACAGAATAAGTCTTGTTACAGTTCTGATTCTTATATTTATTTCATTTTTTACAGAGTCTTTTATCAAGTCTTGTGAAACTGAATAGTTTGACCTTAGCTAGAAATTGCTTCCAGTTGTATCCAGTAGGTGGGCCATCTCAGTTTTCCACCATCTATTCCCTCAACATGGAACACAATCGAATCAATAAAATCCCGTTTGGAATTTTCTCCAGAGCAAAAGTATTAAGTAAGCTAAATATGAAGGTAAGCTTCTGTTTGTATTGGAGGAAAAAAAGCTACTATTACTAGTACTTCTAATATTTATGTTTTCTCTATCAGTGTGGAGAATGGGTACTTATTTCTTGCTAATGGGATCTAAACTGATAATATGGATACTTCAGGGTAATTTTTATTAGATAACAAATATCTTAGAACTGTGCATACCCCTAGCAATTTGTCCTAAAGACATAATTATGGATGTTCATAAAAGCATACTTGTAGGGATATGTATTGCAGAGCTTTCTATTTAATTGGTACCAACTTATTAATAGAGACTGGTTTTTAAAAGTACTATATCTTCAATGGCATACTATGAATCCAGTAAAAATAATACTCTAGTTTAGAAGAATATTAAATACCACTTGAAATATTCTCAATTTGTTAAGTAGAAAAAAGTTAAAGCATGGAAGACTGTCTTTCCACCCATAGTTTTTAAAAGCTGTTTTTAATTTACTTAATTATGTATTAATTAAATATCTATAGATTTATATGCATACATATAACCAGTGTTTACCACAATATAATGTTTATATTTGCATATGAGAATTAATTATGGGTGATCTTTAGTTCTTATCTGTATTCTCAACAGTGAATGAGTTTCACATTTGTAATAAAGAAAAAGAAGTTTATTATAAAAGGAGGAAAGAAATGAAAAATGACTTGTTCAGTGATTTAATCTGTAGTGAACAAACTTTAGGCCCAGAGGTGATAAGTAAATTGTTCCACGTAGCTAATTTCATGGGTGAGGTAAGAATCCAGGAAACTTAGATTTCCAGCTTCCAGGTATAGTGTTTTTTCTATAGTACCATACTACGTCCATTTGTCTTTGGCGAACCATCTCAACATAATTGTGGTTCTTTAAATTACAGTCTAAATGTACAGTTTCTTGATTCTGTCTAGACTTGTTCATAGACATGTGTGTCTTTTATGATAATTCTTTAGAAGAATATAATAAGTGAACTAGTGGAAATTCAAGATAATCTTATAATCTTAAACAAGTTATGAAATTCATTGTTAATTCATGATTGATCATTACCATTTAACAGTGGTAATGGCATTAATTCTGAATATTCAGTTTGTAATAGGAGGCTTAGAACAGAGCAGTTGAAGTGTTCATTAGTTTTTGCATTTGGTTATACGTTTTTATGGATATGATGTTATTGTAAATATGTTAGGCTTGCTGTTTTCAGTGAAATAATAAAACTTTGCATAGGATTTTACCTTAATTTTTCTTCAAAATAATGACAGGGCCTGGCCCAGTGGCGTAGTGGTTAAGTTCGTGTGCTCCGCTTCAGTTGCCCCGGGTTTGCAGGTTCAGATCCTGGCACAGACCTGCACACTGCTCGTCAGGCCATGCTGTGGCAGCATCCCACATACACAGTAGAGGAGGATTGGCACAGATGTTAGCTCGAGGACAATCTTCCTCAAACAAAAAGAGGAAAATTGGCAACAGATGTTAGCTCAGGGCCAATCTTCCTCACAAAAAATAAAAATTAAAAAAATGACAAATGTTTAACAAAACTTTTTCTTGGAAGAAGTGAAAATAAAGACTGACATTTTCCTCTTCATATAAGGGCCAGTAGTAAATTTTTTTAATGAAAATGCTTTGTCATATTATTAACTATCAGTAGTTTGGGCATAGATAGATAATAAGTTTAAATGTTATAATAGATAGGTAATAAGTTTAAATATTATGATAAAAGAAAAACTTGGTTTTCAAATGGATGTTTGCTACGTCGAATTTCTCTTATGGATGATTTTGTATAAAATGAGACAAGTAATCTATGTACATTGCAGAAAATTTTAAAAATACAGATTAACAAAAGGACGTAAAGTAATTCCCTCACTGAGAGGTAGCATTGCTGTTAATATATTGGCATATATCATTGATATCCAACTGGGACAGGGATACTGATGGTCCACTCTCGATACCAATATCCCCAACACAGAACAGTGTGATAAGAGTTGTTATTGATGAAAATGTGTTTTATAAGTGAATATAAGGAAGCAGGAAAAAAAATAATGAATCACTGGCATATATTTCACTTTTTTTTCTATGTATATCTAATTTTTAAACAAAATTAGGATTACACTGTTTCATCATCTGTTTTTGTTATTCAGTGATAAATATGTTCTTACCATCTTTTCTTATGGATTTTTAAAGTAAAATTGTGGATAGTTAGTGTTTTAATGATTTAGTTTGCAGTCTTAAGACTTTTTTCGTCTTCTGATTTATTGCTCCACATCTCTAGAATTGCTGAGGTTATCTAGTTTCCTTGTGGGCTATAATTAGATGTTTCTTCTTCCATTGTGCTCATGAGCATCAACATTTTATTCAGTGATTTCTGTATATTTTTGTGAAATGGGGAAAACGTGTTTATCAATAGGACCTTTGAAATCAGAAGTGTTGGTCTCTGTAGTGTATTTTTCCATATTCAATACAGATAATCACATAGGGAACAAATTTGCAGTTTAACCGCAAAATTAAAATCTAATTACTGCATGAAAAACTTTGGAGGCGTAGAGTTTTTGTTGCTTGTTTTTTCCTTTCTGTATTTGGATCTCAAAAAAGGGAATAAGGCGGGCCAGCCCGGTGGCGTAGTGGTTAAGTTCACACACTCTGCCTTGGCAGCCTGGAGTATGCAGGTTCACAAGTTCAGATCCCAGGTGTGGACCTATGCACCGCTCATCAAGCCATACTGTGGCGGGCGTCCCACATATGAAATAGAGAAAGGTGGGCACAGCTGTTAGCTCAGGGCTAATCTTCCTCACCAGAAAAAATGCGGGGGGTGGGGAAATAAGGTTTTCTGATTAATTAGGAATTCTCTTTCCATAGAGAAGTATATAGGGGCCTTTGTTTTTGTGGTTCTACCTGGGATGCTTCTTTTGTCTTTGCCAGGACAATCAGTTGACATCACTTCCCTTGGATTTTGGAACTTGGACCAGTATGGTAGAATTGAATTTAGCCACTAATCAGCTCACAAAGATCCCTGAAGATGTGTCTGGCCTCGTTTCTCTTGAGGTGAGTATAAAAGAGCATTTAGAATTCCTTAGATCCTTCCACAGTTATCTCGCTTATAAAGTTTCCAATTAAAATAAGCAATTTCCATTTGGGTGAAGATCATAATTAGAAATGTTAGAGCTCTCTTAAACATACACAACCCTATTAGGATGATAAGATGTTGACGTAATCTGGGCTCAATGCTTCTGAATTACTGTTGCCCACTAAAAGTTGGTAAGTTTGAGTGCTGTAAAGCACCTTTGAAAGAAAAGGTTTCTAAAACCTAACATCTTTTAGAACATATTTTTCCCCTTGACTCTGTTTAAGAACTCTGCACCATTGTCTACCAAGATTATTATGGATTCCTGAGACTGGCATTCAGAACCCTTCATATGATTCTGGCCTATTTTTCCATCCTAATTACCAACCTACTCTTTTATTTACTAGTTAGATAGATTATTTTCTTTGTTGGAAATGTGTGCATATTTCTAGCTATGTACGTTTAGTCTTATTGTTCCCAATATCAAGAATGTCCTCTTCTCATCCCCTTAATTTTTTCTTTAAAAATTTTAAAGATCCATCTTTTTGTCACCTCCTCAGTCAAAGATGATTTCTCCTGCCTCTGAGGCCCTAGAATTTTCATCCTTCTGATGAAAAAGCTTACAAATAGTAAATATATATTTTTTAAAATTTCCTCTGTATCTGTATTTTTTAAAAACCGAATTTCTTTATTCTTTTAGTATTTTAGTAAGGTGAAATAGTATGATATAATGGTTAAAAGCATGGGCTTTGAAGCCAAACAGATCTGGGTATAATTCCACCTTTTTTTTTAATTGGGGTGTAATTGATATACAACATTATATTAGTTTAAGGTGTACAATCTAATGAGTCAATATTTGAATATATTGCAAAATGATCACTGCCATAAGTCTAGTTAACATCCATCACGATATATGGTTATAGAACTTTCTTTTCTTGTGATGAACACTTTTAAGATTTACCACTTAGCAACTTTCACATACAACACAGTATTGTTAACTATAGTCACCATGCTGCACATTACATCCTCATGACTTATTTATTTTATTACTGGAATTTTGTACCTTTTGACTCCTTGCACCCATTTTGCCCTTCCTCCCTCCCCTCTGGTTGAGATCATATGATAATTTGTCTTTCTCTGACTTATTTCACGTAGCATAATGCCCTCAAGGTCCATCCATGTTGTCACAAAATGCCAAGATTTCATTCCTTTTTTATGGCTGAATAATATTCGTGTGTGTGTGCGTGTGTGTGTGTGTGGCATTTTCTTTATCCATTCATATCAATGGATGCTCTGTTTCCATATCTTGGCTGTTATAAATAATGCTGCAGTGAACATGGGGATGCATATATCTTTTTCAATTAGTGTTTTCATTTTCTTTGGATAAATGCCCAGAAGTAGAATTGCTGTATCAGATGGTAGTTCTATTTTTAATTTTTTGAGGAACCTCCATACTGTTTTCCATAGTGGCTGTACCAATTTACACTCTCACCAACAGTGTACAAGGGTTCCCTTTTCTCCACATACTTGCCGACACTTATCTTTTTTATAATAGCCATTCTAACAGGTGTGGGGTGATATCTCATTGTGGTTTTGATTTCCATTTCCCTGATGATTAGTGATGTTGAGCACCTTTTCATGTGCCTGTTGGCCATCTGTATATGTCCTTTGGAAAAATGTCTATTCAGATCCTCTGCACATTTTTAATAGGATTGTTTTTTTGCTATTGAGTTGTATGAACAATGCTACTTATATGTCTTTATTTATGGATTTACCCTGCCCAGGCTTCAGTTTCCTTAGCTGTGAAATGGGATAGTACATAGTATTTTTCTCATAAGGTTGTAGTTAGGATTAAGTGCAATAATGCACATAATGCATTTAGTATAGTGTTCTACAAATAGTAAACTCAATAAATGGCAGCTGCTGTTATTTTCTTGGTCTTATTGTATATGTTTTTTTTATTATGAGTGGTATAACTTTGGAGGAAGTAAGTGGGCATGAAAAATTATCCAGAAACTTATGTAGATCTTTCCATTCAGTGCTCTTTTCACTATCCCCATACCCAGTATTGTCCTCCCCCACATTGTTAACTTCTGTGAGAATGAGGACTGTCTTCCTCAACCTTTTTTTCTCTCTCAGTATATTACAGGATGCTTTGCAATGTAATAAATATACCGCAAATAGTAAGTGTAGTGGATTGATATAGGTAGTTTAGAAGTCAATTTTACTTAAATGATGATTTGTAAGGATTTTTGAATAAATAATTGGTTTCCTATTAGATAGACATTTGTAACTATTTAGTATCAAAATACCATTAACTATATGAATCAGTGCAAGTAGTTAATTTTCTGTGTTTTTTTGTAATTTAGTTAAAATTAAAATTTTTCCCTTTTGTTTTCATTAGTTTTCAATTAATCAAATAAAATCTCTATTTTATTTCCAGTAACTATGGTGATTTTTCTTGGAATAGCAAGTTAAATGTTTTATGTTATATAATTAAACATTATCTTTAATATTCACTATTTAGAGAGTTAGCATTGCTTAATAAATTTTAAGCCACACAATGGTAATATATAATTCCATTTCATGAGTTGCCAAACACTATCAATAATTTCTTTTTAGGTTCTAATATTGTCCAACAATCTTCTAAAGAAGCTTCCCCATGGTCTTGGAAACCTTAGAAAGTTAAGAGAGTTGGATCTAGAAGAGAACAAATTGGAATCCTTGCCAAATGAAATTGCTTATCTTAAGGATTTGCAGGTAAAACATTACCCTGATGATTTTATAGTTATATGATTAAAGTTTTGGGGAGGCATTCCAAATTGCACATTTTTCTTTCTAGAATGTGATCTAATTCTTGGACCAGATAGATTTTCCTATTATAGCATTAAGGCTGAGTTTTATGTTCTTGTAACCTGCTATATCTGCTTTTGAATTTCTAACAAATATTTTTTGAAAGAAAAACTGATTGAGTGATTCTCATCCTATCCAATCTAATATCCCTGTTGATTTAACTTATTAGTTTAAATGTATTATTTTAAACTTACATCAGTCATAGGAAATATATATGTAATCGTCTCTTATTTTGTTAATCTTTTAGAAATTAGTCTTGACAAACAACCAGTTGACCACTCTTCCCAGAGGTATTGGTCACCTTACCAATCTCACACATCTAGGCCTTGGAGAGAACCTACTTACTCATCTTCCTGAGGAAATTGGTATGAACCGTTTGGATGCTTGACGCTTTGACTCTGTACCAATAATTTGCTATTGTGTTTTCAAGCAGTATTTCAGATTAATGTGACAAATCTGTTTTTGTCAACTGAGGTTACATCAGGCTCTAGATTTTTTTTATATAGAGCGCCAGTGGTTGGTTGGTTTTGGTATATTCATTCCAAATTTAAAAATTACACAGGCTTGAATTAAATTACTGATGTCTTATACCAAAAGACCATTTACTTATCAGATTTTAGAATTAATATTAATATTTGAGAGTCCTTTAGAATTTTTAAAGTTTCTTCATACCCATTATTTCATATAATCAACATGACCCCGTTGAATTTTAGACAGGTTATGACCCCATTTTACAGAGAGAGTTAATTGATTGAGGTCATATAGTAGTTCTTAAATTGGTAATTCCATGTATTATATTCTCCTATCTATACCATGCTGTTCCAGAGACACTATAGATTAGTGGTTAAAAATGGTTTGGGAGTAAAATAGACAATTCAAAGTCTAGCTTTGTCGCTTATTGGCTTTATGGCTTTGGATCAGGAAAAGAAACTCCCTAAGCTTCAAGTTTCCTACCTGTAAAATAAGGATGATAATAGTAATTTCTCATAGGGTTGCTCTGAATATTAAATGAAATCTTACATGTAAAGAAATACATTACCTGGTAGCTGTTATTTTTATTAGTCTTCTATACACCACTATCAAATATTAAAAATTTTGAAATTTAAAAATTAGAAACACATGGGGCAGATTTACACTTTTATTTCTAATATATTTATTCAGCTAGTCTCTTGCAGTTCCTTGAGACATTTGCCTAGAAAGTATTAGTATCCTAAGAGAGTATAAGAAAAATTTTTTAAAAGATGATATAAACTGATTTTTGACTTACTACCAAATATATGATAACTCTCTTAGTGAAAGATTTATTCCAAGTAACAAAAACCTTTCTACACGAGAAATTTATAAATAGGAGAGCTTATCACATTGTCTATAATAGGAAGATGATTATAGGCACGCACTGACTGTGCAATAAACTTACCTCTGAAGCTTTGAAAAAATACATAGAAATGCCAAGCTGCCCCAAACAATCTCTGCAGAGGTAGCATGTGTATTTTCAAAAAAACTCTCCAAGCTTGAAAACCAACCATAAAGGAAGAGATTCTGATTTAATTGGTATAGAATGTGACCTGGACATGAGGCTTTTAAAAATCTCCCCAGTTAGTTTGGATATGCAGCAAAGTTTGAGATCTATGGTTGTAGAGAGTTTCAAAACTAAGAGACGAGAATAAGAGGAAATGTATATTCAGTATATATAATGCCTAGGATAGCATCATGCCCAGTTGAAATTTTTTAATAGTAACTGTGTTTTTAAAAAATAATAATTGATTTGATTTTTTTTTTTTAAACAGGTACACTGGAGAACCTAGAAGAACTGTATTTGAATGACAACCCGAACCTGCATAGCCTTCCCTTTGAGCTGGCTCTTTGCAGCAAGCTTTCAATCATGAGTATTGAGAACTGTCCACTCAGTCACCTTCCACCTCAGATTGTTGCTGGGGGTCCTTCTTTCATCATTCAGTTCCTAAAGATGCAGGGTCCATATCGTGCCATGGTCTGATACAAATCTGCTGGTCCCACACACTGTTCAAAAATAGACTGCCATTAATGTTTCATATCTATATCTGTATCTATTTATGTAGATATTGATATATTTGGCAGATTTATAAAGACTGCATTATGTGTTTCTGCTAATAGAGGAATCATAGCCATTTAGATTTTTTTTAATTCTGTACAAAAGGCTTATATAAGTTTTCTTTGCTGAACTTGATGGATGTTTTTCTGTTGTGTATTAAGATACGCCAGTCTGCTTAAAACATTTGCCAACAAATTATGAAGTTATTAAACTTAAGGGACAGAGGTAGTATAGTTAGATATACTTTCTCTTAGCAAAAATAATGGGCAAAAAATTTTGTTGCAACTTTTCATATACATTTTCCCCTTACCAATTGTCACATCTTTATAGTATTATAGGCCCTGAAGGTAGAATTTTTCTTTAACTTATTTTTAAATTTGAGATTTAAATTTTATATATTGTTTACAGTCAGAGTAAATCACTGGATTTTTTTTTTTTTTGGTTTGATTTGCTCTGTTTTAATCAGTCAAATCTAGAGTTTATATCCTTTGCTAAAGAATTTGCATCAGCTTGTTTAGATATTAAAAGATATTTGCTTGTTGAAACAACTGGCAAAGTGAATCAAAAATTCCAGAATTCCTTTAATTGTTTCTCTGATCAATTGTGAAGCAAAATATCTGAAGTGAGTCTTTGGGTTGGGGGGAGGGTATTCAGACCTTTTCTAGTACAAATGTCTTTTCTTAAGTTTATGGGGACAGAAACTTGTAGTACAAAGGAGTTTTCATTCCTGAAAGTTGCAGATCCACAAAAACAGACAATAATTTGGCAAAAAAAAGATACACATAAACACACACATTCTATATATGTATATACAATGCTATATAGATATGTATTTATTATATCATAAACTACAATAGGTAACTTTAAGGATTTCTCCCTATCCTTGTACAATGAAATGAATGTTTTTCTTTGAACACTGCAATATATGTATGTTTCAAGGTTATTTAACAGTGTACTATGGTTTTATATCTTGACTTGCCTTGTACATCTTTCAGTTCTGGAATATCGCATCTAAGCACAATATCTTCACACTGTGCTGTATTGCTGCTGAACTAAATGCACTTTTCCCCACATGTGGGGCACTGGCTTCAAACAATTCAGTTCAGTACCATTGATTTTAATCTCATCTTTCCTTTCTTGGAAGTTAATACAGTTATGGGAAAGAGGCACATTGCATAGAAGCCATTGATAATTCAGTGGAAGTTCTGTAAGATGTGCATGTGCTATTTGATATATTTTCTTTTGCGTTACTGCTTTTAAGGCTAGCAGTATTGTAAATGTGTGCCCCTTATACAGTACTCTTACTTTTGGTAGTGTCGGTCTAAGTTGATTTAATTATTGAAGAGACTCACAGAGCGAGTGCATTCTAGATATCATCCTGAAAAATATAATGAATTTTCCCATATAATGAATAACTGTTATGTATAATTACGTATTGCTGCTTGGTTTTCTTTTTTTTTCCACTTAGATGGGCATTGTGTTTTAAATAAAATCATTTTTGAATTAAGGCTATAATATTAAGATCGAAATTTGGAGTGTTATTTTGCTCTTCCTGGCACTCAAATTCAGGACTAAGTTTGAGGTCGAACCTGTATTCGTAATTGGCAATTTTTTAAGGAGCAACTAAGAAATGGAAGGCAGGTGAAGATATAAAACCCTAGAATGCTTAAATGTGCTGTAAAACTATTGTAGATGTCACTGGATTTTACCAAGTAATATCCTTTCTTCTTTTTTCCATCTACTGTGGCTTTTCAGTTAAAATTTTGTTTATAAAAGGAATTTCTTTATTACAGCTCTACCTAGAGCTTGTGTGTATGTGTGGTTTTTTAAAAATCTCATATCCAGGTGTGTTTATATATTAACATGATGGAACTTGAACTTTAAAGGCAGTAACCTAATGTCTTTTCTTGGAAAAAAATATGGTATTGTTTCTTAAAAAATGAAAATAGATATGGTTTTTAAAACATTTTGGGTCCCCTACCTTCATTTATGTTAGTCTGTAGCAGAAGTGCAAAATAATCACAATCTTAAATGTAGAAGTGATGTTACATGCAAACCACATATACCTGAGGAGTTATAAAATTTAAGTGTAAAAGATATGTCCTGTTTATGGCTGCCACCTTGTACGAGCCCATGAATTTCAGTACTTCTAACAAGAAACTAAAATGGACTCTAATTGGGATATCCTTGTGAAATCAGGATATTTAAATAATTTGAATATAATAAGGGATATTGTTGAATGACTACGTATGAGCTAATACTTTTTCTGAAACTGCAGTGGGACTAATTGGCATGGCCAAAATTTTCCTTTCTGTTAAAGAATTAGGTTTACTCTCTCCGTGAGGCTCAGTAAATAAAAAAGGAATGTCATAAGATGTTGCATTGTAAAAACATTGCTCTAAGCTTTGCTTTTTATAGTAGCAAAATGTCAATGACAATGTCAAACAGTCCTTCTTTTGTGGTAGTTGAATACTTTTTAAATCCCAAATGATTATTTCATGCAGAAAGAAGGGGGAAATGCTAAATAATTTATGGACTTGATGGATACAAATGAAAACAGTAGAAGATAGAAACTCTTGGGGGAGAAAATACACATAAAACATTTATTTGTACTTATATTAAAAGGTGAGTGATACAATTGGAATGAGTTCTAAAAATGTAATTGCATATTTCCAATTTATCTCATTGTAAAGTCTGAATCATTTAAAATGGATAAACTGTTATACATCACAATTTATCTAGTCTTTTCTCTGCTAACTTTTGTTATAATTTTTACTTTTCTTCTTAGTATTGCTAAGCCGTGCATATTGAGTCCAAATTTCAGCTTGCAGAATTTGTATTTGTTATCAGTAAGAATGTCGTGGTTAAAGTGTATAAAATTGAAGACTTTGAAATGGAAAGGGGGCACTATCAGTTGTTATGTTGGGCCAACAGCCATAGATCAGAACTGTCTGTGGAAAAACAGGATATATAGTTGCTGTTGGATGATTAAAATTAGAAGAAAGCAAATGGCACAATCCAAAATAAGCAGAATAAATTCCTGAAATTTTCAAATTTAACTAAAATGAATAACTTGTGAAGAAAACTATCCTTCTGCCTATACCAGAGGATAAGATTGTATACCAAGTATCTTAGATAAAAACTTTTCTTTTGCTTTATTCTTTTGGTTAGTTGAGCTTTTAAGAGCCAGTTTGGGCAATTGGAAAACGTATGACAGTCTTTGGTTGATTATCAAGTCTTTGAGAATTTGACTATGCAAGAGTTGTGGTATCAACTTGGTATCTAAGGGAGTGTCTTGAATGTTATATTAAGAAAGTGTTAGGAGAATGTTTTATAAAATAGATATCGGTACTTTTTTATTGAATAGGATGCCTCTAAACCTGATAACACTAATTCTAAGGAAACATTTGTGAGTTTATTTATTTTTATTTTTTATTTTTTTGCTTGAGGAAGATTGTCCCTGAGCTAACAGCTGTGCCAGTCTTCCTCCATTTTGTATGTGGGACGCAGCCATAGCATGGCTTGATGAGTGCTACATTGGTCTGCACCTGGGATCTGAACCTGTGAACCCCAGGCCGCTGAAGCAGAGCGCACGAACTTAACCACTATACCACTGGGGCGGCCCCTGTGGGTTTATTTTTACTTTGAAATATAAGTTAAAATATAAATAAGGTTTTCTGGGGATTTTTAACTTTTAAAACTGAAGTTGGTCGTTACCTTTAAAAAAAACTTTATGCACTTTGTAATTATCTCACTGACTTACATATTCTAAATATAAACTGTTTTGAAGGTAAATACCTGTTAGTGATCAAGACTTCAACTGGATAGTAGTTTATAGTGTTTCAGATTGAGGACTTTTTAAAGTTTGGTAGGAATAGTGTCCACTATTGTCCACTAGTATGGGCAGTGCTGTCATGTACAGGTTTTGCAGGTTGTACAGCATATAAGAATACTACTTATTGGGAGGATTTATTTACATCATAGATTTGTATATTTATTACGACAGTTTTTCAGCAGATGGCAGTAAAGTGCTTTGTTCTAACAAAATCAGTATATTATGTGAAATTTCTGACAGATGGAAGTAGAGTCTGGAGAAAGGAGCGTTTTTTTCTCCCTCATTTGCATAATAGTAATAGTTGGGCTAGTGAGGAGATTCGATCTTTGTGCAAATTATTAGAGCTCCATCCTAACAATCCTAATAAGAAATGAATATATATGTTATAGGTACTACTAAAAATGACCTCACTTGGAAAATCTAATAATTAGAGTCTATAGGTGCTTTATCAGTGACTGTTATTATTTAGAGTTCATGTTATCTAATTTACCTTTTATCATTAGTGGTTTTTATTTGGAGAATTTAACCTTCCACTGGTCTGATCAGGCTTAATATACAAATAGCATTTGCATTAGTTGTCTATACCATTTTCTTTTCATGATTTTGTAGAAATTATTATTCAATAAGTCTGTCCATCCAATGCTTAAAACCTGGTGTCTGCTGCTAAAGGGGATGTTATGTGTATATGGCTCAAATCATTTATTTATTTTAGTATTTGTCTTTAATAGAAAAGTATACTAATATATAATTTTTCTCATTTAGTGTTTTTCTCTTCTCACCTCAAAACTTTTTTTTTTTTTTTTGCTGGGAAAGATTCGCCCTGAGCTAACGTCTGTTGCCAGTCTTCCTCTTTTTTTCTTTCTTTTTTTCCCTCCCCAAAGCCCCAGTACATAGTTGTATATTCTAGTTGTAGGTTCTTCTAGTTCTTCTATCTGAGCCGCCACCACAGCATGGCTACTGACAGACGAGTGGTGTGGTTCCATTCCCAGGAACCAAACCCGGGCTGCCGAAGCAGACCGTGCCAAACTTTAACCACTGGGCCCTCAGGGCTGGCTGTCAAAACTCATTTTTAACAGTTCAGAAAGTTGTCTTGAACTGCTAAATAAGAATGTAACACAGTATTTTGTATGATGAATAGTGTCCTTAGATTATATTTTAATCTGCATGTCAGAACTTGTTTTTAATTAGATACACAATAATTTGCACAGTGCACAGTTTACAAGGCATAGATAGAACACTGCAAAAATGATAGTATCTGAAAATAATATTTAACAGTTTTGACTTTTCTCCTAGTGAAGTTCAGGCTTCCACTGATGTTTAACAAGGCTTTTGTTGTGGTAAAACTTAGCTATCTTGAATTATGATTCGAGGCCAAAAGGTGTAAACAGCCTTCAGAAAATGTACTTTTAACCTGAATTATATTGTTGATTATTTTGGCTATATATCTTACTTTGTCTTACTTTTTTAATCAGTCGTTCTGTATTAAGGTATTCAGTATAAATAAGTATTTGTAAATGTTTTACCATTGAATCTTTTAAAAAATTTCCAATGCTACGTGTCACTGAAGTTCAACATGAAATCAGTCTTTACAATATCATTGAACCACAAAAATGTGGAATTGAAAGGACTCTTCACTACCATTTAATCTTCTAGAAAACTTTAAAACAGCAAATGGCATGCATAATGTGTACAAAAATAGGTGGACATAAAGATGCAACAAAGTATTTTGTACTGTCAGTAGTGACCTTCAGTATAGTTATTTATATTTACTATTTATAAAATCCCAAATTATAGTTTTGAGGTTTTTTTTTTTTTTGGTTTTTTTACTATTAGAGTATGCAATGAATATATCCTATAATAAAAACTGTCCTATAATGGAGACATTGAATTATTAGAGATACTTCTCCCATTCTATGAGCCTTCATGAAGAAAACGTGTTTTATTTTGTAACCTTTCGTAAGAAAGTCTGCTCTGCTGTTTAAGATGTCTTGGTACTAAAGGTGGAAATTGAGTGCAGAATTCCTAGAAAAAGAAAGTTGTGGTATTGGCTAATAAAGAGCATTTATTTAAGATATGTTTTTAAATGTTTCATGAGAACAAAAGCTATAAGGGTAAAGGAGACCTTACCCAGTGTAAACTATTCAATTGGCTGAAGAAAATTTATCAGGGAAGGTAATAAATATTAGTCCTGTGCACGTGATTAACTGTCATCTTTCCTCTGAACATTCTTTGATGTGTATTTTTAAAAAGTCACTCTGGCAACCTTGAGAAGAATAGATTGAATGAAATCAAAACTAGAGGCCAAGCGGCCAGATGAGAGGCTGTTGGAGTAATCCAGATCACAGATGACATTGGCTTTGATTGGGATTGTGGCTGTGGGGATGGAAAGAAACATTTAAGGGAGACTTAGGAAGAAGTATTAGTAAGACTTCATGAATGATAGGAAAAAGTAAGTTATAGAATCAAAAGTTACTCCCAGAATTGTGGCTTAAGCATCTAGATGAATTTATTAAACTACAGAACTTTGTAGGAGGACCAGGTTCTTTTAGTTTGTTTGGGTGTAGGGAAAGGATGTGGGACACCTGTGGGACATCAAGTGCAGATGCCAAGTAAGCAATTGGATACTTAAATCCGGTGCTTAGAAGGTTAGGCCTAGAAACATGATTCAACATACAGATGATAATCAAAGCAAGAATTTCCTTGGGAGAGCATGTGGAATGGGAAGGGGGTGGAATCCTGATGAACTCCAACATTTAGCTTTTGTATAGATAGGAGCCTGCAAAGACTGAGGACTAGCTGTAGTAGAAGTGCGAGGGAAACGAGGAATATGGTATTTAGGAAATTATGAATAGCCAATTTCACAGAGTGCAATTTTTCTAACCTCTCAGTGTATTCTGCTTCAATATTTTACTTTCCATGCCTACTTTCCTAGGACTCTGCCCTGTCCAAATTGGTTGCCATTAACTAGTCACGTGTGGCTTTTTAAATTTAGATTAAAATTAAAAATTTACCTTTCAGTCCTCAGTCACACTAGTCACTTCAGGTTCTCAGTAACCATATATGACTGGTGGCTCCTGTATTAGTGCAGATACAGAACATTTCTGTCATCACAGAAAATTCCATTGGACAGTGATTCTAGTTTATAGCTAGATTCTAGTTTATAGCACTCTTTCTCCATAATTAGTTTTCAGCCCTGAGCTGAGTTGAAGATTACACTAAGTGCTTGTTTTTCAGGTTGAGCCTGTGTGCAATTTTATTTCCCTAAAGAGCTGGGAGGAGGGTGTCAGATGAAGAATGCTAAGAGCAGCTCTTCGTGGTCTTTCCAAAATTCTTATATGATTGCTCATATTCTTTCTTATTTAAATTTGATTTCCTTAAATTTTATCTCTAGACATGTCACCTAAAGATTTAACCCATTTTTCTTCATTAAAAAGATTTTATTCCTTGCTCTTTTCCATATTCTAATTATTTAATCAACTGGTTTATGGTGGTCGTTCTCCCTTCATTTTTGCTGTTGAACTCTTTACTTTGTAGTTAATCTTCTGGAATAGATTACATTTGGGATAACTGGCCAAGTCTGTACATTTACTTTTAACTCATCTTTGATCAAGAGTTGCTTATCTGGTCTAGCTAAAGAACTAGATTTTCACGGTCTTAGCCCTGCTAGCAAAAATCAGACCCAGGAAAAGAATGTCTCTATTTGGGAGTGGCACAATTCTAAAATGTACACAGAAAAATTCTGACTTGAAAAGAATACTATTATAAAAATATTTAAATAAAGTGATTAGATTATCAGCTCTTTAATAACTTTTATAGGTTAAGGTGATTAGACTGTCAACTCTTAAACCATTGTTTTTCACTCATATTTTAAAAAACTTGGTAATTTCTCCTTTATATTACAAGTGCAATCATGACTCAGTGTATGTTATAAATGTTACCTTCAAAATTAGGCATCGTGAATGTCCAAATCTTTGTAAAGAGTTCACTTGATTGAATAACTATATGGTTACTTTAAATTTCCCTGTTGAGATTAGAGATAAGAATCTGAGGATTTGGATTTTTTTTTCAATTTTTATCACTGATGTTGAAAATTAGTTAGAAAACCTAATTTTAATGTAACTTATTTCTTAGGAAATTTTAATGCTCAATGTTTAAGCATCTAAGTGGCCATATTTCTTACGACAGAAGTAGCAGTCAAAATGCTTGGAATTAGCCCTTTAATTTCTGAAGTGTAAAGGTAGACCATATGTGTATGTGAGTACGTATATATGAACAAATGAATGAGAGAAAGTAAAAGCACAATGGTGAAATCATAAATGAAGCGAACTTTATGTATTTCCACTCAGGCAGGTGATTGATTTGTAAAGAAGTTCGCTGGTTTTTCTTGATTTGAAGGGTCATTATGTTTTGCTGAATTTTACTTATAGATCCCATGCCTTTTAACTAACATGATTCCTTGCTACAAAAACAATGTTTATCTTATATCATTTCTTGTCAAACATACGCTACAGACACAGAAATTTTTGCCATTGAGGAGGTCATAATCTAATGGATTTCACTTGTTTTTGAATAATCTACTTTTGAAAAATTGAGTTATGAAATTAAAAATTTCATTCGGAGTTCAATTTTTCTAACTTCCAAAGCACTTCCTGTTACTGCTCAATAAAAGCCACCCTGAGGCAATTGAGAACATGGATTGCCTTTTAAAGGGTACTGATAGACTAGTTTATAGAGAATAAAATATTAACGTGAAGAGTTATGGATGAGCCTGGGTTTAGAATGATTACCATTGTCTTCTAAAATGTTTGGTGACTTCTTTTTTCTTTTCTGTGAATATTGGCTTAGATGCAAGTAATAAAGCTACACATTTTGGCCTTTGATATCAGCTTCAAAAGAACACTGTACAGTCAAGAGTTCTTCTAAGCTGTAATTTATTTGGATTGGAGATGAAAACTAAAAGCAAAATTTTTCTAGTTTTCTGCTTTTGTACAGTAGTAACCTATCCTGTTACTTTTCCGAGGGCATAATTAGTCTTACCACATTCATTGGGTGTTACCATAGATGAGATATCTGAGTATTAGGGTTTTTTTTCATTTTATGTGCATACACACACACACACGGTTCATGGAGATTATATTTCTACGGCTTTTTTTTTTTTTAAGCACATTTGAATATCATTTAGTAAATACCAGCTTTTTAAAATATACAGTTCTAAAATATACAAACTATTCTTCCAAGGGAAGTCTTTAAAACAAGTTCTAAGTTCAACAAGTGTTTGCTTGTACGTTAAGTGCCTTGACAGTTATTTTATAACTTTTCTCCACTATATATTATTTGTTCAAGACTGAATTTTAAAACAATTTGGATTACTAGAATTCCATGGGCTATGAATTTTATTGAGGATTGTTAAGGACTTGGGTTACTTCTAAACCTTTATAAACTTGACAGAGTTGGTAATCATTTTTTTTCCAATTTTTTGGTTTTGGTTATGTTTAGGTTCTTTTAAGGGTTGTATTATTTTAAGTAACTAAGCCAATTTCATTTTCCCTTGCTGTTCCTTCCGTTTTTATATACATCTGACTCCATTATCTTTATTTTCAAGATGAAGGAATATCCAGGGTAATTGAATGAGTTATACACTGATGCAGTATCATGTCAACGTTGAAATTAGAGCCTGGGTCTTCTGACTCCCTAGTCAGTATTGCCTCCCTTTGCAAACCAAACCACATCATCTGCACTGCCCTGATTGAAATAGGCTAACCAGGTAAAAGCTGATTAAGTGGGGCTGTGATTAAAATAGTTAACCAGGTGAAAGTCAAATCAAAACTTTTCCTCCATTAGGAATCTACTAATTGGAAAAACAATTTATTGTAACAGCCATAAATTTGAACAATTTAGATTGAGTTCGACACTTCTTTCCTTCTCTTTCTTTTAAACCAAATGAAAGAGACAAGCTACAAACGAAGTGCTGGACTAAGTCTATAATGCATAATTTACATACTAAACTGCTACTATTTTTGTGTGGGTAATCTTTCATGTTAATTATAGATGAAATATTTACTAATAAAATTTTTCTTTTGGACAAAGTCAAGGATCAATGACTTTATAGTTGGTGGTTCAAAGAAATCACATGGAGCATCCCCTGTCTTTCAGGTAGATAAGACATTATCTATTTTAAAGATAAAGTAACCAGGGGCCGGCCCCGTGGCTTAGCGGTTAACTGCGTGCACTCTGCTACTGGTGGCCTGGGTTCAGATCCTCGGCATGCACCCACGCATGGCTTCTCCGGCCATGGTGAGGCAGCGTCCCACGTACTGCAACTAGAAGGATGTGCAACTATGATATACAACTATCTGCTGGGACTTTGTGGGGGGAAAAAAAGGAGGAGGACTGGTAATAGATGTTATCTCAGAGCCGGTCTTCCTCAGCAAAAAGAGGAGGATTGGCATGGATGTTAGCTCAGGGCTGATCTTCCTCAGGACAAAAACAAACAAAAAAATAAAGTAACCAAATCCAAAGAATTAAATCAACTATTATAGGACAATGGAACTGGGGACTACCTCTACTAGTACAGTGTTCTTTTGACTCTATCATGTTGACTTTGTAATGTATTCTTAGCTGTGAACAAGTCTTACTTTCTAAAAGTTCAGCTTTGAGAGAGAGGTGTTTGGAGCTGTGTGAGTAGTAATTAAGAAAGGAAGCCTGGCTCGCCATCCTGATTAGTTTACACAAATCCAAGGAAACAGTGGAGTGACAGGTGTTGCAACCAGATTGCATTTACTTCCAAGACCATAAGAAGCCTTGTGGCCTACAAGGTATAAATCCAAATTAAAGTTATCACAGTTGCCTTTTGTGGAATGGCTGATAGAGAATTCTACATTCAAGTTCATTTGTTTTTCTATATCCTAGACTTGGGTTTGAAAAAACAATGTACATTCATTCAGCAAATATTTGAGCACTCATTAACACTTCAGGCACTGATCTAGGTGCAGGATGTATTAGTGAACAAAAAATGAAACTTATGTTCTAGTGGGGCAAGGCAAATGATAAACATAGTAAGCAAATATTCTAGTCTATTAGAGGTTGATAAATGTGAATAAACAAAAACAAATTTCCAGTTTCTGGTCCAGCATGTAAAGGAACTTGGAAGTTGTTGTTCTGTTCTAACAACAAATAGAAAGCTAAACAAACTGAAAATCAACAACTCTTCTTAGATTTGTCAGAGAATTGAGGTCACAGGGCAAACTGCTGCCCCCAAAATTGGAGAGATGGTCAGATACAGAGAATCACAATTACCAGAGCAGAAATCCATGAGTGTAAACCTCCATGGAAACCAGTGCTGGGATAGGAAAATCTAAACTGTAATTGACAAATTGCTGATGGCTCAGTGTGGACAAGTCTGAGAGTTAAAAACTCCCAGTGGCCCAATCTAAAGGGGCCCCTCACAGTTTTTCAAGTTTTTACTTCCATGACCCCTAGCAGGTTTTCACAGTGAAGACTGGAGAACAATCTCCATGCTTCCAGTATGGGGAGGGAAAAAGTAGCATTTTGACATATACTGAGAGCATTTCTCTTCTTAACTAGCCCTGCCCTCAAGAGAACCTATTTTACCAGAGCCTAACTGACCTGGGGAAAGAGAAATACTCAACTACAAGCCTGTCTAGCTTTCTATGTGGAGGAATGGAAATATCCAACTCTAGCCTTCCCATCTCAGTTAAGGGGAGAGGGGGGCTGAGAAGTATTTATTTCTTGGTCGCAGCCAGGAGCACAAGCTCTTTAAAAGACAGAACTACTCATAGGACTATAGAACATTCCCTTCTTCCCACATCTTATCACCACATGACTGAAGGCCTATTTATGTCCATTCTTTTTACCCAATATATCATGTCTAGTTTTCCACAAAATGTTACAAGGCATACAAAAATTAAGAAAACACAGTTTGAAGAGACAGAGCAACCATCAGAACCAGACTCAGGTATCACAGGGATTATCAGACCAGAAATTTAAAATAACCGATTAATATGCTAAGGGTTCTAATGGAAAAAGTGGACAACATACAAGAACAGAGGGGGTAAGGTAAGCAGAGAGAAATTATAAGAATGAATAAAGAAATGCTAGAAATAAAAAACAGTAATGAAGAATGCCTTTCATGGGCTCGTTAGTAGGTGATACAGTTGAGGAAAGAATCAGTGAGCTTGAAGACATGTCAGTAGAAACTTTCCAAACGAAAAGCAAAGAACTATGGGACAACTACAAAAGGCGTAACATAGAATGCCAGGAGGCAAAGAAATAGAGGAACAATATTTGAGCAATAATGGCAGAGAATTTCCCAAATTTAATATCAGACACCAGACTATAGATCCAGGGAGTTCAGAGAACACCAAGTGGGATAAATGCCCCTAAATCTATACCCAGGCCTATCATATTCAAATGGCAGAAAAATCAAAGATAACGGAAAAAATCTTAGAGGCAGACAAAAAACACCTGACCTATGGAGGAGCAAGGAAAAGAATTATGACAGACTTGTTTTTGAAACTATGCAAAAAGAGAGTGGAGTGAAATATTTTAAGTGTTGAGAGAGAAAAGAACCCCACCAACCTAGATTTCTGTACCCTGTGAAATTATCCTTCAAAAGGAGAAATACTTTTTCACACAAACTAAAATTTAGAGAATTTGTCACTGGTAGATCTGCCTAGCAAGAGTTGCTAAAAGAAGTTCTTAAGAGAGAAGGAAAGTGAAATAGTTCAGAAACTTAATCTACATGAAGAAAGGAAGAGCATTAAAGAAGAAATAAATGAAGGTCAAATAAAATCTTTCATTTTTCTTATCTAACATTGCAGTTTGTTCAAAATAACCTAGCAACAATGTATTTGGGGATTATAGATTATGAATAAGTAAAATGAAAGACAGCAATGTTATAAGGGATGGGAGGGAGGACTTGGAAATACTCTGTTATCAAGAGCTTACCTTACCCATGAAGTGATTTAACTGTTACTTACAAGTGGACTTGGGTTAGTTGTAAATGTATACTGCAAACTCTAGGGCAATCACTAACAAAAGTTAAAATAAAAAAATTACTCGATATGCTGAGAGGAGAGAAAATGGAATCACATAAAATGCTCAGTTCAAAGCACTGAAGGCAGAAAAAGTGTGGAAGGCAAAGAAAGAAAGTAGTCATTCCTTATTTCTCCCTTCTCCCAGCCCCTGGCAACCACAAATCTGCTATCTGCCTCTATGAATTTGCCGATTCTGGATATTGCATATAAATGGAATCATACAATATGTGACTTTTGTGTCTGACTTTTTTCCCTTAGCATACTGTTATCTCTGAACTTTTTTTAAGGAGCTTAAATTTTTTTTTGTAGTGGTATAGGTGAAGCAATTTAAAAATCATTTTATATGTGTTCTATGATTGAGCAAATTAATAATTGTGTTAAGGTTGTTGGGAGCCAGGGTTATCACTGTGAAAGAAGGGTCATACAAATTTGGAACGGGGAAGGCAAGAAAGAACCCTGTGGGGATGGGCTGGCATTGGAGGTAACAATGTGAACTCATGATTTCCAAAATAGATTTATGTATGTGTGCTCCAGTAGCAATGAGTACTCCTAGCGTCCAGGAACTAACAGGAACTAGGGCTCCTCAGACAAATGGCTGATTCCAAGGCTAGAGAATCCCTGAAACATTTTGTTGAGTTAGAGCAAGGAAGTGCCCCCAAAATTGATAGGGACATGTCACAAGGACAGAGAAGCCACCTTGAAGGGGCTCTCACTGGCCAAATCTAGGATTATTTGAACACCAAAATAATTAAGAACAATAATTAATTATAAATCATGAAAAAATAGGAAGCCATGAATCGATATCAGTGACAGATACATAGATAGGCAGGGAAGAAGTGAGGGGTCTTGTGGAATGCCAAGAACTTACTGGTAAATGACGAGAGAGCACTGAGAAAATAATTTTGCAACCATCATAGTAAAAATTGATTCAAGCAAATATCATTAATGGATGATAAATCTAGGGGGAAATTTTGAGGATAAGCAGGACATTTGCATGACCATAAAATGAGTCCCCACAGATTGCTTATTAGTTCTATGGGGAAAATAGTAACTATAAAATAGAAAAATTCAATAAACACTTTGACTAGGTGATCAAAATTAACATCACCAATCAGAGGCAGATGGACATGTTACCTTGGATGGGATACACCAAGAAGGACACAATATCACATATATTAGTATTCCTGCTGAGAATGTATAACCAGAATCTAATCAGGAGGAAACATCAGACAGACCCAAAATGAAGAGTCTTTTATTAAAAAACAAAACAAAACTCTGTTCTTCAAAAATGATAATGTCATAAAAGAAAAAGAAAGGCTGTAGAAACAATCCAGTAAAGGCTACTATGAAGATGTGACAAGTAAATGGAATACCTGCTCCTAGACTGACTTCTGTATTGGAGAAAAAAATACAGTTGGGTCAATTGACAAAATTGAAATATGATGGTAGATTGATAAAAATAATGTACCAATGTTACCTTTACTGAAGCTGATAACTTCTGTGATTATGTACATTTCTATTCTTAGAAAATAAACACTGAAGTATCTAGGGGTAAAGTGCTGTGATATTAGCAAATTACTCTCAAATAGTTCTGAAAAGTAAGAATGTGTAATATTGTGTGTGTGTATGTGTGTGTGTGAGAGAGAGAGTAAATGATAAAGCAAATGGGATCAAGTCTTAATAAGTAAATCTAGGTAAAGGGCATATGAGTCGTCTTTGTACTATTATTCTCACAACTTATTTTCTAAGTTTGAAATTATTTTAAATGAACAGTCTTTATTAAAAATTATTTGGTAATTGCCTGACATACACAAAAAAGTAGTTTAGATGAAAAAATAAGTAATTTTCATTTATTTCTTATTAGAAACTAAAATATTTAAAGTCTAGGAAAATAAAAGGCTTTTAATATTTGACAGACATCCTTTTTAATGTTGGGATGATGTTTCTTTTGCCTATGGGTTTTAAGAATTTCTCTTAGCTTAGAAATATTGTGCTATAATTACTCTGTTTTCCTGCTTTATTCAGTCTCAGTTCAAAATTTGGCTTTGAACAGAACAGGCCGAGAAGTGAAAGAGTGACCTTTAAGAGTGAATGAACTTGCCCTGACTCTTTGCAGGCTAGAGGTATCATAGTCCTGTGTAGGTATCATTGGTCATTTTGGTTAGGAGTTGATCAATTTTATTGATCTCTTCAACAAACCAGCTTTTGCTTTCCTTGACTTTTCTCTATAGTTCTCCAGTTTTTTAAAATTGATTTCTGCTCTTTATTTTTCCTTCCTTCTGTTTGTTTTTAGTTTGATTTACTTCTTTTTCTTTTTATATTATTTGTCTGAGATCTTTCTTCTTTTCTAATATAGGCATCATAATGCTATTAATTTCCCTCCAAGCACAGCTTTAGTATCATCCAACAAAGTTTGTACATAGTATTTGTTTTTTCATTCCATTCAAAATATTTTTTAATTTCCCTTGAGACTGCCTCTTTAACATGTGTGCTATTTAGAAATGTGTTATTTAGTTTCCAAATATTTGGGGAGATTTTCCATATAACTTTCTGTTATTAATTTCTAGCTTAATTAAGGTCAGATAATATACTTTGTATAACTTCAATTCTTTAAAATTTGGTAAGGTTTGTTTATGAGCCAGAATATGGTCTAACTTTTTAATTTTATTGAGAGATAATTCACATACCATTAAAAGTGTAAGTCTAGTGGTTTTTCTTATATTCACAAGTTGTGTAACAATAACCACTACCTAATTCCAGATCATTTTTTATCACCCCCTAGATAAATCCTGTACTTTTTAGCAGTCACTCCCCATTCTCTCCTTCCAGGCCCTGGCAACTATTTATTTACTTTGTTTCTAGGGATTTTCATATTTTAGGCATTTCAGATAAATAGAATCACACAATATATTACTTCTTGTATCTGATTTCTTTCACTGAGCATGTTTTCAAGGTTCATCCATATTCTAGCGTATATCAGTACTTCATTCCTTTTTATGGCTGAATAAGTTCCATTGAATGGGTAGACCACATTTTGTTGATCCATTCATCAGTTGAGGGACATTTGAGTTGTTTCCACTTTTTGGATTTTATGAGTAATGCTTCTGTGAACATTTATGTACAAGTTTTTGTGAGGACATATGTTTTCATTTCTCTTGGGTATAAATGTAGAAGTAGAATTACCGGGTCATATGGTATCTCTGTTTAACATTTCTAGGAACTGCAAACTGTTTTCCGGATTAGCTGTCCCATTTTATAATATCACAAACAAGGTTGAGAGTTCCAATTTCTCCATATTTTTTCCAACAGTTATAATTATCTGTTTATTGAGGCAGTGGGTGTGAAGTGGTATCTCATTGTGGTTTTATTTGCATTTCCCTAATGACTAATGATATTGAGGATCTTTTCATGTGCTTATTGGTCATTTGCATGTCTTTGGAGAAATATCTATTCAAATCTTTTGCCTATTTTGAAATTTGGTTGTCTTTTTGTTGTTGAGTTATAAATATTCTTTAGATATTCAAGATACTAGATTCTTATCAGAAATATGATTTGCAAATATTTTCTCCTATTGTGTGAGTTGTCTTTTCACTTTCTTGGTGGTATCATTTGAAACACAAAAGTTTTTAATTTTTATGAGATCCTATTTATCTTTTTTTTTTTTGGTTGCTTGTGCTGTAGGTGTCAAATCTAAGAAATCGTTGCCTAATGGAAGGTCACAAAGATTTAAACCCATGCTTTCTTCTAAGAGTATTATAGTTTTAGCTTTTGCATTTAGGTCTTTGATCCATTTTGAGTTATTTTTTATATAGTGTGAGGTAGGAGTTCAAATCCATTCTTTTACATGTGGAAATCCAGTTGTGCTAGCATCGTATTTTAAAAAGACTATTCTTTCCCCCGTTAAATTGTCTTGGCACGCTTGTGGAAAATCAGTTGTCCATAGATGTGTGGGTTTATTTATAGACTCTTAATTCTATACCACTGACCCATATGTCTATCCTTATGTCAATATCATGTTGTTTTGATTATTATAGCTTATAGAAACCTTTGAAGTCAGAAAATGTGAGTCCTCCAACTTCTTCTTCCTTTTCAAGACTGTTGCAGCTATTCTGGGTCCTCTATATTTTCATATGAATTTTAGGCTCAGCTTATCAACTTCTGCTAAAAAGCCAGTTGGAGTTTTAATAAGGATTGCATTGAATCTGTAGATCAATTTGGTGAGTATGGCCAACCTTAACAATATTAAGTCTTCCAATTTATGAACAGGAGTTGTCTTTCTGATATGATCTCTCTTGATGAATATTCCTTGTGCACTTGAAAAGAGTATGTCTTCTGTTGTTGATGGAGTGTTCTATAAATGTCCATTTGGCCAAGTTGGTTGATAGTTTTGTTTAGGACCCCTATATATGATTACTATGAGAGGAGTGTGGAACTTTCAAATTATAATTCTGGATTTGTCTATTTCTTCCTTTAGTTCTATCAGTTTTTGCTTCATGTATTTTGAATCTCTTTTATGTGCATACATATTTAGGATTTTAATGTTTCCTTGGTGTATTTACTCTTTTATCATTATGTAATATCGCTCTTTATCCTGATAATTTTCCTTGTTCTGAAGTTGACTGATATTAATTGAGCCTTTCTAGCTTCTTTTTTCTTTTGGTGAGGTAGATTAGCCCTGAGCTCACATCTGTTGACAATTCTCCTCTTGTTGCTGAGGAAGGTTGGGCCTGGGCTAACATCCATGCCCATCTTCCTCTACTTTATATGTGGGATGCCTGCCACAGCATGGCTCGACAAGCAGTGTGCAGGTCTGCACCCAGGATCCGAACCCATGGACCCCAGGCCGCCGAAGCAGAGCGAGTGAACCTAACCACTACGCCACTGGGCTGGCCCCGTTTCTAGCTTCTTTTTGATTAGCATTTGCATGATATATCTTTTCCAGTCTTTTTACTTTTAACCTATCTATGCCATTATATTTAACTTGGGTGTTTTGTAGACAGCATCTAGTTGGGTCTTGTTTTATTTATCCAGTCTAATGATCTCTGCCTTTTTATTGGTGGGTTTAGATCATTTCTTCCTTTTTTTTTTAATTTATTTTTTTTGCTAAGGAAGATTAGCCCTGAGCTAACATCTATGCCAATCTTCCTCTATTTTTTGTGTGGGTCACTGCCACAGCATGGCTTGACAAGTGGTATAGGTCCAAATTCGTGAACCTGGGCCACTGAAGCAGAGGGCACAAAACTTTAACCACTTGGCCATGGGGCCGGCCCCTAGACCATTTCTTTTTAATGTAATTGTTTGTATGGTTGGATTTAGGCTTACATTTTATTATTTGTTTTCTGTTTGTCACCCCAGTTTTTTGTTCTGTTTGCCCTTTCCTGTCTCTTGAATTATTCAAATACTTTTGTTTATATTTTATTTTAATTCCTCTATTCTATTTTTTGGTTATAATCTTTGTATTATTTTTCTAGCGGCTGTTCTAGGGATTGCAATATATGTACCTAACCTTTCATAGTCTTCTTGGAATTAATATTTTCCACTTCAAATAAAATGTAGCAGTCTTACAACTATATAAATTCCTTTGTAATCTCTCTTACAATTGTCATATATATTACATTTATGTGCATTGAAAGCCCCAGCAGATGTTCTAATTTTCACCATAACATCAATCAAATTTAAATAAGTTATGAGGAAAAATAGTCTGTTATATTTACCCAAGTGTTGTAGATTGAATTATGTCCTTCAAAAAAAGATACATTGGAATCCTAACCCCCATACCTCAGAATGTGTCCTTATTTAGAGATAGGGTCTTTGTAGGGGTAAACAAGTTAAAATGAAGTCATTAGAATGGGCTCCAATCCAATATGACTAGTGTTCTTATAAAAAAGGAGAAATTTGAACACAAAGACACACACACAGGGAGAAGGCCATGTGAAGATGAAGGCAGAGATCAGGGTGATACATCTACAAGCCAAGGAATGCCAAAGATTGACAGTAAACCACCAGAAGCTAGGAGAGAGGCATGGAACAGACTTTCTCTCACTGCCCTCAGAAGGAATCAACCCTACTGACACCTTGATCTTGGACTTCTAGCCTCCAGAACTGTGAGACAAAAATTTTCTATTGTTTAAGCTACCCGGTGTGTGGTACTTAGTTATGGCAGCCATAGAAAACTAATACACCAAGTATTTCCCATTCCTGTTATTTTTCCTTCATTCTTGAAGTTCCAAGTTTCCTTCTGGTATCATTGCCCTTCAGACTGAGCAACTTCCTTGAGTGTTTCTATTGATCTATCTTCCAGTTCACTGAATCTTTCCTCTGTCATCTCTCTTCTGCTGTTGAGCCTATAGTGGGCTGAATAGTGTATCCCAAAAATTCATGTTCATCTAGAACCACAGCATGTGACCTGATTTGGAAATAGGGTTTTTGAAGATGTAATTAGTTAAGGAGCTCAAGATGAAATCATCCTGGATTTAGGGTGGGCTCTAAATACAATGACTGGTGTCTTTGTAAGAGAAGGGAGATGGAGATTTGGGTATAGAGAGGCATAGAGGGAAGAAGGCCATGTGAAAATGGAGCCAGAGATTGGAGTGATGCTGCCATAAGCCAAGGTATGCTAGGAGCCTCCAGGAGCTGGAAAAGGCAGAGAAGAATTCTCCCCTAGAGCTTTTGGAGGAAGCATGGCCCTGCTGACACCTTGATTTCAGACTTCTAGCCTCCAAGGCTGTGAGAGAATAAGTTTCTGTTATTTTAAATCTCCTAGTTTGTGGCAATTTGTTAGGGCAGCCCTAGGAAACTAACACTGAGCCCTTCCAGTGAGGTGTTTTTTAAAAAAATTCCAGATTGTGTGTTTTTTAGCTTGAAAATTTGCATTTGGTTTCTTTTTATAGTTTCTATTTCTCTGCTGAGAACTTTTAACTTTTAATTTATTTCACGAGTATTTATTTATCTTTACCTCTTGGAACATAGTTATAATAGCAGCTTTCAATTCTTTATTGGATACTTCTAACATCTCAAATTAATCATCTGTTCATTGTTTTTCCCCCTGACATTGACCTAGTTCTTTGTATGTTGAGTAATTTTGGATTATATCTTGTATGTTATGAATATTACTCCGGATCCTATTAAAATCCGTTTCGTTTGTCTTTTACAGGATGTTGACCTAGTTGGTTTCAGGTCACAGGTTTTTTTTCTCTCCTTCTATGGCCAGTGTTTCCAAAGCGAAGTGTTCGAAGCTTTTCTATGTTGCATTCTTTTGGTCCCATGAATGCACAGCTCACAGGTGAGACTGGGCCTTACGTCAGCTCTTACACAGGATCAGAGGATCCCCTTCTCCAGCTCTCTTCTCTTTGGGTCCCTCTCACCCCACTCGTGGACCCCTTTTCTGATTCCTCTGATGACCAAGACAGATTTCTCCTGAAGTTTTAGTTACTCATGATCCTGCCACCCAGCTCTGCATGTCTGAGTCCATCCTCGCCACAAAGTGGTGAGAGAAAAGAACAAGAAAAGTAGAATAGGGTTTACCTCCGTGCCCCCCGGCCCACTCTTCAGAGCTCAGGGTCTTCCTTTCCCTATTCCTGCTGCCAGAAAAAACAGTTTTTTCTCAAAGTTTTAGCTGCCTATGCTGCTGCCACACATTTCCAGAATTGGAGCCACTCTAGTGTCAGGGATAGGAGAGTAAAAATGAGAAAGAAAATGGAAAAAAATTTCCAGAGATTCTGTGCACATTGTCTAGCTCACAGTGGACCATCTTCCCAGTTGTCTGGACAGAAAGATGGAGTTTCTTTCTCCATCTTAGTTATTCATACCTGCTCCTCCATTCCATGAAGGAAGCCTCCCTTAGGCTAGGTCAAAGTTGGGAGATAAAAGATGAACAAACAATAAACAGGAAACTCATTCCCATGTGGGTTTCTTCCTCAATTTTTGTTTTCCCTTCCAAATCTGTCTGCTACTGTTTACTTTTTAAGTAGTTGCTTCTTGTATTTTGTCCAGATGTTTTAGTTGTAATCAGTGGGAAAGAGAGGCTGTACAGGCTTATTCCTTCTTGTCTAATGCTGGGAGTGGGTATGTCTTTTTAAATTTCTCTATTTTATCTTTCTTTTCTACATGATTGGACAAACGGATGCTTCAATGCTTGAACTTGGAGTGCCATGATCACTGGAGATACTTGGTGCTTTTAAATCTTTTGAATATATGTAAGGTAATGGAAAAGAGTCTTCCCAGAGAATCCCCAGTCAGCGAACTTGGAAATGATGTCTTGTTGATGATTATTAGCATTGATGTCCAGCACCAAGACTGGTTCATTGAAGATGAACAATAAATATTTCTGTTAAATTAAAGTTCTAGCGTTCATTCTGGTCAAGTCTTCTGGTTGCACAGAATAGAAACCAACTCAAATAGACTGAAGTAAAATGGGAAAGTAGTTCTGTGGGCTTTGGAATCGCATGAAATCCAAGAACAAAAACAAGATCAGCCTCATAGCAATGAAATCTGGAAATTGGATGCTGGCAAAAACCAAGGCAGCTTCTTTCTCATATGCATTTTGGAGGACTACCTGGTTCCTTGCATTTGCTACTCTTTGTGCATTTGCTTAATCCTCCTTCTTTTCTCCACTGGTAAAGAGAGAGAGACAGAAAGAAATCAGGTTCTTAGTGAGAACGTTGAGCCACTGCATCAACCTTGCCCAAAGCCAACTCTGCCCCTGCCTTGAACTGAATTTTACTTACAGAATCAATCCGTTTTCTATTCTACTTTAGCTGGTCTAAGTTGGGCTTTCTAGTGCCAAAGAAAGCACTATGAAA
Source organism: Diceros bicornis minor (assembly GCF_020826845.1). Taxonomy (NCBI): domain Eukaryota; kingdom Metazoa; phylum Chordata; class Mammalia; order Perissodactyla; family Rhinocerotidae; genus Diceros; species Diceros bicornis. The sequence goes on from NC_080745.1 coordinate 74,807,308, forward strand.
CAGCCTTACCCTATTCACTCTATTTATCTCAAGTTCCATCAGCTTTAAGATTCTGTGACTCTCTTCTCTGTCTCTAGGTTCCTTCTCCACCTCCAGTCTGGTCCACATCTGACTCAGAATCAACAGATGGCCATCGATCCTGCTTTTATCTCTCCAAAGAAGGCAATTCCCAGTTTCCATCAGTCACAAATTTTAGTACTTAATGACCCTGTTGGTAGGCTTTCCTTATTAAGCCCAATTTTCTTGGTCCTCTGAAGTTCATTGATGTTTGTGCCTCTTCTTTGGTACCTAATAGTGTAAGTAACTTAAGTAATGTAAGTGTATCTTCCTTACATATTATAAACAGCTCAAAACCATAGACTTCCACCCCTCCCTTGCTGTCCACAAAACAAAGTTATAAATACTTGTTAAAACCCATTAAAGTCATATTTTTCCACTTTCATTTTGTTGTGGATTCTTATTTCTCATACTAATTTATTAATTAACTATCAACCTTTAAGTTGGGAAGATCTTAGGATCTATTTGCATCTGTCTGAGGAAGAGTCAGATTAAAGAAGGAGAAAGTATTGCCAAATAAACAAACACACATACCTGATGTCTATTGAGCACCTATTAAATACCAAACCTTGTGATATGTATTTTCCATGTTTTTGCCCATTTAATCTTCACTTAAGAGTATGCATGAGCTGGGTACAACTATTTTTCTCATTTCCAAATGAGGACACAGAGGTCCAGAAAGTTAAGTAAGTTAATACAGTTATGAAGTGATAGGAGCAGGACCGGAACCCAGGTTTATCTTACTCCAAAGACCAAATTCCTAATGACTTCACTCTAATGCCTCCCAGGACCTGGCAGGCAGGGGTCCCTTTAGGAAGAAAGAGCTTGTGCTTTGCTTGTCTCATTAACTAGGGAGAATGGAAAAAAGAAATAATTTCCAGGAAGCAGTGGTGGCCAGACCACCTTTTAAATAGTGTATGTGTGTGTTATGCTTCAGGTACCGTGTCTCCATGGTTTCTTCAGTAAACGTGAACGGTGTGATTCGCCTTACCTAATTATATTAATGGAATGTTAGTTTATGAGTTGTTAATGTTGGTGACAAATATCTCCTTTATACCCAAGGGCCAGTGGCTGTACCTTGCCTGTTATGCCTGAGAACAAATAGCCATCACTTGCCATAACTGATTCAAGGTTTCTTTTCTTATGCTTCTGGACAAAGCAGGCCAGACAATTCACCTGGGTTTGGGGGGAAAGGGCACTTATTTGTGAGGACTGACCTGGAAGACTGCAGGAGGTGATGGTAAGGTGTATGTTCACAGCCCTCAACAGACACACTGTAATGGGAACACAAACAAGTCCTGCAGGGTTGGGCAGCAGCCAAGAGCCAGATGGGAGCCCCACCTTTCTTGGCATCCTGAATGTAGAGTTGATCCTGGCACAGACTCTTCTCCTTTTGGTCTTTGTTAGAGGACCTTGCCAAGGCAGAAAACACCTGGCTTAATTTTCCAGACTGGGGCAGGATGGGCTAGCACTGCAGAAAAAGAGATGAAGGCAGTGGCCGGACTTCTCATGTGTTTTTGTGAGTATAGCGGGATTGATCTGGCTGTCAGTGATGAGAAAAATGGAAGGTGGTAAATAAGGCAGCTCCTCACAACACTCTTGGAGTTGATGCTTTCTTTTGGCTTATATTCGCCTTCAATAACAATGTGATTCCAAAGGGCTCCGCACGGGTACAAGCAAGTGGAGGAATTAAATAGCTCAGAGGAAGCAATAGATTTTTTTCTAGTGACTGCCCCCCCCATGTCAGCAATACAGCGACTTGACATATGTTTGTAGTTTACAGCAGCATTTGGTTCCAGCTGTGCGTATGGCATGGGCGGCAGTGGGAACGCTGTGTTCCCACCTGCTCCTCATGTTTAGATGGGTAAGAATGTGTGTTTAAGTATGGTCTGTGTGTGAGCGTGTGGCCTGTGTGTGGGCGTGTCTGAACTTCTGTTTCTGAGGGTTATAGCACAGCTAGGAGTCCAAGCTATTAAGGCATGTAGTATTTTCCTAGTTAAGTCCTCAAAAAAAAAAAGTAAGCTATGAATGTCACCTCCTACCTAGTTCCCCACTCCTTTTAGATGAAGTCACCGCCAAGTAAGATGGGGAAGCCAAGGTGCATTTGGGTGTTGCCTGACACTTTAATGACAGATGTAATTCCAGGATAAACGGATTATTTACCTTAAACAGTTTTCATTTATTGGTAAATTGCCTAGCTGATAGTTATAAATAGAGCATCTCCCACTACTTACATGTTTGTTTTAGGAAAAAAAATACAGACAGATAAGATAGGGAACAAAAATGAAAGAATCCTATACCTATATCCCTCAACTAAATCCTAATTTTGGAATGAAATGCTAGCCATCTTAGCCACCTTCTTCTGGGCCACTTAGCTCTTGGGTAGCTTAATCATAAGTTGTATCCATTCATTCACTGACTCTTTCATTCATTCATCACACACACATTTATCAAATATCTATGCCAGTGCATCTTACATTTTGCTATTTATTTGATTCTTCAGATATTTGTTAAAAATACAAGTAAATGCCCAGGTCTTATCCCAGTCCTGTTGAGTCTCCAAGGGGTAGGTTCCAGAAATTTGATTTTTAAAAAGACTGTTTTAGGTATGCTCTGGGAATACAAAGATGAACAGGACAGTCCTTTCCTCTTATTAGACCATCATACAAATGAACAGGTCAGCTACTGCAATAAAGGTTCACCCAAGCTACGGTAGAAACAAGTACAGGCACCCATGAGAGGGAGTGGTTGCTTTTACCAAGAGGAGGCCAGAAATTCCGGGGTTGCACAACCATGTGGCGCAGCACTTGCTCCCCATCAGGCTGGTCATTGAGAGGTATTCAGTGTTGTGCAGAGTGAGCCTGACGCCTCCTCCGATACAGACGTGGAATGAAGGAGCACGCCTTGCCCTATACTGCCTGCTCTAGTAGCCACGAATGGACCGGGAGGACGGGGTTACAGGAGCATCTGCCAACTCGTCAACGCACTCATTTCTGATGAACCTCTCGCAGGTTCCCCTTGGTCAGTGCGGTGGAGCACAGATATCCACAGAAAGGGTGTTAGGAAGCTCGTCGGGCTTATCATCAGGAAACATGGGGTCCAGATCTGACCCTGCTAACCTATTAGCTGGGTAATCTGCTTAGCCTCTCTGAGCCTTGTTTCCCCCATCTGTAAAGGAAGGTTTTTTGGGGAATTATATAAAATACTATATAGTACATAAACTGCTCAGCATTGTGCCTGGCATGGAGTCAGTGCTAATAAATAGTATTTATTTTTATTAATAGTAGAAATAATAATGGACCCCTATTTGTGTGCTCAGAGTGATTCCTCCTCAGGCCATGAAAGCCAACCTCCATATTTACAGTGGCTCTCAACCGTTTGTTCTGCCCCAGATCCCTGGAGGGCTGTGACACCCTCCTGGTGTCCTGCTGGCCCACCAGGGCAGTGATTTTCAATCTGGTGCCCATTCTTTGTAGCTCAGGTTGGTTTGATAAAAGTTCCCAGGTCATGTGGACACCCCCTCCCTGCCCCTAACAAGGCACTTGCTCATCACTCCTGCCCACCACTGAGATTTATTGCTTAAGGCAGTGAGTCTTGAGCAGAGTGTGCATGTTAGAATCTCACAAGGAGCTTTGTTAAAATACACATGCTGCATCCCACCGTGAACTTGATGAATCCTAATTGCCCTGGTGGAGCAGTGGTGAGCATATTTTACCTCCCCAGGCAGTGCTGATATACAGACCCGGTTAAAAACTATTGTCCTCAGGGATGCCTCTCTGCTCAACGTGTTGCACTCAGCTAGCACAGCACTAAATCTTCCAGCAAAAAATAACGGTGTCCACGTAGCTTTTCGAAGCTTGGAGATACTGACCCTGTGTATCAAACGAAGGAGGCAGAGCCTTTGGTGATAAGGTACTTGTGACGAGATGAAGAGCTCAGCATATAAAGGGGTTCTGTATATAGTCCTGGACACGATGCACACTAGGTCCTTCACAAAAGCCAGCTATTGTTATCAATAATTGTTGTGTGTTGACCTTGGAGATCCTAGCTCCTTGAAAGGCCTGTTTTCATTTTAGGGGAAAAGACTGCAAACCCGGGAATTAAGAAACCAACTGGCTGTTTGGAAAGCATTTAGAAAATGTGACGAGAGGCATCATACACAGGCTAGCAGCAGAGGTTCCAAGAAAGGAAAGCCGTGTGGCCTCTGTTTTCATTTTCCTTTTTGTTTCTGAAATGAGACAGGAAGGAGAGCAGTGTGTTACCAGCTGGGGTGGAGATGGGCAGCGATGGTCTCCCAGTACTCAGTCCCTAAGTTCTGTGAACAACACCGTGAACCCAGATTGCCATGGCCTTCGATTTTTGGCTCTCTTAGCATTCACACTCGAGGTTTGGGGCTCCTGGTTGCTGTGCAAAAATGAATGTAACCACATTTCCAACTGAGTGTAGTGCGATGTCTCTGCCACCTGCCAGGAGACTCAAAGCTGAGGTTTGAGTAGAAGATGGAAAATCATGGACTCAATGGAGAGAGGAAATTCTGCCTTCCCAGCTTTCTTTAGATTCTCCAGAAAAGGGGGTTAGAGAGGCTCCTCAGAATTTAGACTGGAAGAGGAGGTCACCCCACTGGAGCAAAGATTAGAAGACAAAGGTACTGAATCAAATGAGAGGTCTGTGAAGTACTTTGAAAAGTATAGACTTTGTGTCCACGTACATCAAGAACAGTAGCATCAATAACTGTATCACTGATGGGGTCTGTAGACATCAGCCAGGGTGGAAGATGATGCTCAAGGTTCTAAATTTAGTCCTTAGCCCCCAGCCAGACCTGAGCCTGAACCCTGCTGGGCAGAGAGGCGATCTGTTCAGTCCTCCGATCTTCCAGCATAGGTGACTACATAAGCTATTTTGGTTTAGTGGGTCCTTAAATAAGACAATTTTTCTTCAGGTCTAATCTCTCCCCTGCTGACAGTTTCTATCCTCCTGGGCCTTACCCTTAAACTGCCTGCTGCTTATCTGAGAAGTGCAGATAGTACAATACAAGCTGGTACTCTAGCAACTGTTAAAATCTATTGTAGGACATCTAGCACACAGACAAAAACTTGCCGTTCACCCCACTCCATGCTATTCCTACCAGAGAACACGGAATATATTCTCTCTTCTCTTGGCCAGCACCCTCCCTCTACTGAAAGACGGTGTGTGCACCTGAAATGGGGGTGGGTGAGGGTGGAGCCCAGCTTTCCTCCGCTACAAAGACACAATGGTTCACAGCAGGCCAGAACCGGGCGCCACCGAGGCACGGTCCAGGCCTCTCGGATCTGCGGGCACGGTGGGCTGCCCTGAGCCGGTTCAGGGTGGGATGCCAGTCCTGCACTCTGATGCCTATGGCGCCCTTCCTAATGTGACTTGATCAGACGGTTCCCCACTCCCGCCGGAGATAGACACACAAGAGCGTATGCTTTAGGAGGATTTCTGCGATACGACAAAGTGCAATTTAAAAATCTAGATTTTCTTTTCTTGAGCTTGGATCCAAACTTGTCCTGAGATAGGAGAAGGCGCTGTAGGCAAAGGACTACAGGGGCGGGAGAAGGCACCCGGCGCCGGCGGGGCTTCCCAGCCGTGACGAGGAGCGGCCAGCAGGTGTCAGTGCGCCCTCGCTCTGTCACTGCGCGCGGCCTCCGCCTCCAGGACCCCTCCCCACCGCGGTCTAAGGGGGCGCGGTCCAGACCCCGGGCCACTCGCGTCTCGCAGACAGCTCTGTGGCTGGGACGATACGTAGGCCACCTCTCCCCTAAGCGGGTCTCTGAAATCTGGCCGGGCCCGCTCCCCCGGGGGCGGTTCCCATTCCGCCCTAGGGGGTTCCATCCAAACCTGTGCCTTCCTCTCTCACCACGACCCACTTCACCCCGGCCGCGAGGAGCACTTGCGGACGAGGGCGGGCCGGCCCAGGGCGGGGCTGTTCCGGATACGACCCGTACCGGTGGCTGCTTCTCCTGATTCGGGCCAGGGCTTTCCGACACCCTTTCCTCCCAGGACTCAGCTCGATGGGGGCACTCTCGGGTGCCCACTGCTTTCTGCTGGCCCGTCCCGGAGCTGCTCGGCCAATTCCCAGCAGGGACCGCTCCCCATTCCCCGGGCACGCTCTTTAAACCTCTCGCTCAAGGTACCCGCCTCTCCAAAGGGCTCGTCGCGCCAAGGGGGCAGCGCTCCCCTGGGTCTGGCGCGGGGCGCGGGCGCTAGACCGGTGGAGGGGAGGCGCAAGGGGCGGGGGAGGGTCTGTTTCCCACGTGGGGGCTGACGCCCGCTGCTCGGCAACGCCGGCTTGATCCTGGGGCTATAAAACCAGTTCACGGTGAGCACGGCGGAGCAGCAGCGGCTCTGGCTTCGGTGCAGACACCCAGCAGCCGGCGCGCTGCCGCCCGGCCACCCCCAGCACCTTCTCCCCCTAGCCCTGCGCTCCTGCCCCAACTCACGCTGCCCTCGGACCCCGGCTGTCCGGTCGCGCGCAGTGCCCGCAGCTCGCCGGGCCGACGCCCAGGAGACTCCCTGCTTCGGCCGCGGCTCCTGGAGGGCCGATCGCCCACCCGGCCCGGCCCTCCTGAGGACGGGGGCGCCTTCATGCGGCCCCCACCCCCCTCACCCCGCCGCCGCCGCCGCCCCCGAGCTCCGCGCGCTGCGCCCCAGCCCCAGCAGGGCACGCAACTTTGGAAGTCCCGCGGCGCTCTGAGAGGTGGCAGAGTCCGCACCCCGGCCCCAGCCCGGGCTCCGCCGGCCCCGCCGCGTCTGGGGGAAGCGAGAGAGTCGGTAATCGCTTCGGGGATGTAAGGAGACAGACATAGGACCCCAAGCCCGCATCAGCACCCCTCGGCTGCCTCCCGGGGTGGGGGCGGGCCCCGCACACGGTAAGACCTCTTGCTTTCGCTCAGGCTCGAGAGTCGAGAGAGATATATATATTTAATATCCCGTCATCCTTTCAAGTCATCAGGCCACCGATGACTTTTGTTCTCCCTTCTTGAAGAATAAATCTCTTTCCCCATCTGCTCGATCTACTCTCTCCCGTCGCTCAGAAATAAAACTTGGCTGTATTTAGGAGCTGGGAGCGAGAAGGCGCCCACCCCGAGCGCCCGAAGCGTGGGTCGGGCGCGGTTCGCTGGAGCCGGGCCCATGGGCCGCTAGCGGTCCCCCAGCTCGGGCCCGACCTTCCTGCGGCCCCCTCCCCATGTGAGCCTTGGCGGGGCGAGCGGGGCGCGGGAGGAAGAGGAAGACCCACGGCGCTGGGCCGGAAGGCAGCTGGCAGCAGGCCCAGGCCAGCGGGCACCCGCGTTCATGTTCCGCCAGGAGCAGCCGCTGGCCGAGGGCAGCTTCGCGCCCATGGGCTCCCTGCAGCCGGACGCGGGCAACGCGAGCTGGAACGGGACCGAGGCGCCGGGGGGCGGCGCCCGGGCCACCCCCTACTCCTTGCAGGTGACGCTGACGCTGGTATGCCTGGCCGGCCTGCTCATGCTGCTCACCGTGTTCGGCAACGTGCTCGTCATCATCGCCGTGTTCACAAGCCGCGCGCTCAAGGCGCCCCAGAACCTCTTCCTCGTGTCTCTGGCCTCGGCCGACATCCTGGTGGCCACGCTCGTCATCCCTTTCTCGTTGGCCAACGAGGTCATGGGCTACTGGTACTTTGGCAAGGTGTGGTGTGAGATCTACCTGGCCCTCGATGTGCTCTTCTGCACATCGTCCATCGTGCACCTGTGCGCCATCAGCCTGGATCGCTACTGGTCCATCACGCAGGCCATCGAGTACAACCTGAAGCGCACGCCACGCCGCATCAAGGCCATCATCATCACCGTGTGGGTCATCTCGGCCGTCATCTCCTTCCCGCCGCTCATCTCCATCGAGAAGAAGGGCGGCGGCAGCGGCCAGCAGCCGGCCGAGCCGCACTGCAAGATCAACGACCAGAAGTGGTATGTCATCTCGTCGTGCATCGGCTCCTTCTTCGCGCCCTGCCTCATCATGATCCTGGTCTACGTGCGCATCTACCAGATCGCCAAGCGCCGCACCCGCGTGCCGCCCAGCCGGCGGGGCCCGGATGCGGGCGCCGCGCCGCCGGGGGGCGCCGAGCGCAGGCCCAACGGCCTGGGTCCGGAGCGCGGCATGGGCCCCGTGGGCGCCGAGGTCGAGCCGCTGCCCGCCCAGCTTAACGGTGCCCCCGGGGAGCCCGCGCCGGCAGGGCCGCGCGACACCGACGCGCTGGACCTGGAGGAGAGCTCGTCGTCTGAGCACGCCGAGCGGCCCCCCGGGCCTCGCAGGTCCGAGCGCGGCCCCCGGGCCAAGGGCAAAGCCCGGGTGACCCAGGTGAAGCCCGGGGACAGCCTGCCGCGGCGCGGGCCGGGGGCGCCGGCGGCCGGTCCCGGGGAGGAGCGCGGCGGGGGCGCCAAGGCGTCGCGCTGGCGCGGGCGGCAGAACCGCGAGAAGCGCTTCACGTTCGTGCTGGCCGTGGTCATCGGCGTGTTCGTGGTGTGCTGGTTCCCCTTCTTCTTCACCTACACGCTCACGGCCGTCGGCTGCTCCGTGCCGCGCACGCTCTTCAAGTTCTTCTTCTGGTTCGGCTACTGCAACAGCTCGCTGAACCCGGTCATCTACACCATCTTCAACCACGACTTCCGCCGCGCCTTCAAGAAGATCCTCTGCCGCGGGGACAGGAAGCGGATCGTGTGAGCGCGGAGCCCGCGCCGCGCGAACAGACTCGTGCAGATCGCAGGCAGCTGGGATCCAGGGGCGCGTCTACGCAGGCCTAGTACTCTGAAACCAGGGTCCTGCCTACTCTGCGTTTCCTGGCCCGGGAGGTTGCTCTGCGGCTTCCGGGCATCTGCTCTTCCCTACCAGGGAAAAGTACTGGCTGGGAGGGCCACACGCCCCCCAACTGTTGTTAGGGCTGCTTCTGACTGGGAGCCATCTCTCTAGGTTCTTGGGCCGCCCCTAATCAGTGTTGTTTCCTAAAGATATTTTCACGTCCCAGTCCAACTCTGACAGCAGTTCAGAGCAAGCGCTGGACCCCAGAGCGTACGGCTCACAAAGGGTTAATGGACGGGGGTTACCCAGGCCCCGCTGATTGCTGTCTCCCTCCCACCAACTCTATTTTTAAACAAACGCTCAGGGCCGTCCTGCCCCCCCTCCCATCCCCCACTGTAAATATACACTATTTTTGATAGTGCACACAGGAGGGTCCCCAGTGTCGCTTTGCTTTTGATGTCAGAATCCTGGCTGTTGGAGATGCCCTGGAGGCAGACACGTTGTGTCTGGTTCAGGCTAAGCCCCTTTGCAATGCAAGCCCTTTTCTAGCGTCATTACCTCCCTCTGTGTCCTTGTCACCAGCAACTGGTGACTGTCCCTGGGGCCTGGATTTGCTTTGAGATTTCCTGAGGGAAAAGGTTTGTCTATTTTTTTTTCCTGTGCCTAACAGCATAATTGCCTTTTCCTATGTAAATATTACAGTGTTGGACCAGACAGAAGTAAATGAACCTTTCCGCCTTGCATCAGCCCCGTGTATAAAGCCATTATCCTCTGATGCACACTTTGCCCCAGTAACTCACTTTAAAACCGTCTCTTTCCGATGCCCCCTCCCTCCTACCCTCCTGGGCCCACCGCTTGAAGAATATGTATGTTTCTATCTTGTATCTCTGTGCGCCCTTCCCTCCCCAAAAGTGCTGACTCCGGGAAATCTTTAAGCTGCTGTTTTTAGACACAGGGGAGTGGAAATTGTGTGGAAGAAGCAAACCTGATACAATTTGCCCAAGGTAAACAGTTTGCAAAGACAAATGGGCCTGCCAGACTGTACAGTTCCTGCTCCAGGAGCTCCTAAGTCTCAGAGAGGTGTCCTCTACCCGCTTTTCTGGTTGAGAGCATGTCCTTGATGAGCTCACATAGTCAGGGGAGAAGCGGAGACCTCCTGTTTACATCCGAGTTTCTACGTGTTTGAGACAGACTCTTTAAGGCCCACACTCTCCTGTCACTAAAGAAAAACTAACGTCAGCACATGTTGCTAATGGCAGTGGATTTTTTTAAATAAAAAGTTTACAGATCAACTGTGAAATAAATATGAATTAAATGGTCCTGCCTGTTATCTGAGTTTCCAAAAGCTTTGAGAGTCTGGGAACATCGGGTTATATATATTTTTTTTTAAATTAAAAAATGTGTGTACATTATAAAACACTCACTTTAAAAAGTGCGAGCAATAACAGAGTTACTGTTTACCAAGTGTTTCTTACGTGCTGGACACTGTGGTGAGCCCATGATAGGCTCTGCTACATTTAATCTTCCCCCAAAACCTATGAGGTTGGTACTATTATTCCCATTTTACTGGTGAAGAAACTGAGTCCCAGAGGGCAAGTGATTTACTCAAGGTTAACGAGTGGTGGCAATGCATTGTATCTAGCTTTTTCTGATTCCAGGGTCTGTGCTCTTAACCTCTTGCCGGAGTTACATCATTAGTACTTTGCGAAATGCTGCCAGCAGTAAGATCTCTATGCAAAGTGTGCTATATACACAAAGTATGCAATATAGCCCAAGTGTGAAGATATACCCCAAGGGTGGTATATGCACAAAGTGTGGAAGATGCTACAAAATATATATCACGCCTTACACTGTGATAACATACAACATGTGATATATAGCACATAGTGTGGTATATGCACAGGGCGCGGTATAAACACCTAAGTAGAACTGTATATTAGTAGGTGGTTTGAATTGTCTCTGGCCAAAGGCACGAGTCCCTCCTGTTGCATTTCTGCAACATCCAGTTCCACCCTGCTGTCTAGGAGGGCTTAAGTTCCTCCCTCTATGGTTATGGTTATGGCACTTTGAAGGGCGGGCCCTTAGAGATCCAGGCATCCAACTCCTCGTCTTCCAAGAGGAAGTGACTTGCTCAGGGTCCCACAGCTCTGGGTGACAGGCCTCTGGAGCCACACTGCTTCATTCAGTTGGGAAGCAGTGGACTGGATGTGGAGTAGTGCTGTGCGTATGTATAATCAGATGCAGCGCTGATGAAGGGAACCACTCATTGAGGGGCTGGGTCTGAGGGGCAATCACAAGTGACAGGTCGTGGTTTGGGGAAGGCTGGACTTTGTAGGGCCAGCTACCTACACCACACGTGCAGACCAGCTCTGGACGCCCCCCAGAAGCAGGTCCACAGCTCTCCTGGAGGCAATCCTGCACCTCTGGGCAGTACCTGCAGCGTCTCCTTATCTTCCTTAACTTCTTTGGTGGGGGTGAGAGGGCGGAGAGCCCTGAGAGGTGATTTGGCTCAGAGGCATCTGGGGGAGTGAAGACAATGGTTCTGAGGGGTTTTTGTTCAAGAGGGGAAGGAGTTCTCACCATCCCCAGGGTCACCTGAGCCTGCAGACAAGAGGGTGGGCGGGCACTAGGCTCCAGATACTCTTGCCTGGGGTCTTTATAGGCATGGCCTTTGGCAGCAAGGCTGGCTGCCTGCTCTGATGCTGTGCCCTGCTCCCCACCCCAGTCTTTCTCTCCCTCCCCACTCCTGGGCACCCATTGCCCCAAAGGCAAACAGTGCTAGACAATAGGCCAGCCTGGCAGGCCCCCAGGAACCGGGCTGTGTGTCCCAGACGCAGAGGCAGGGGCAGAAACAAACACTGCTCGCTGTTGACTGTCTGTTCTGTTCTGTCTGCCCGGGGAGTGTTTGCCTTACCCTCACCCCCAGGGGCCCTACTCCCTGGGAAAGGGGGAAGTGTGGGCAAGGGTGCCACATAGGGCAGGACTCCGATATCACTCCCCGCCCCCCCATTCCAGCAGCAGAGAAGCCTCAGAGATGGATGGGGCCTCGGGAAAGTGGAGGATAGAGGGCTGGAAGCCAGGCGCAGATGCTGGGTTTCTGAATTCATGGGGGGCATCCCTGTTTGCTCACTGTGGGGGGCTCAAGCAACAGTCTGCAAAGGTCTGGTGTGGGAGGAGACTTGAGGAGGAGAAATGGCCTACACAGGGTCTTAGTCTAAAGGTCAGGAGATGAGACTGTCACTCAACAGCTTCCTGTCTACATCTGATCCTGATTATCTGGGCCAGAGAATCTGTCTTTGTGGCTGAATCACCTATTTTATGCAACTTTGGTTGGGGTATCAAAAGCCACTGGCTTTGGGGTCCGAAGTGTGTCTTGACAGTTTCACTCCTGCAAGGTGCCTTGAGTTGGCGGAGGGGTAGTGCCCCATTTGAGCCTAAACACAACCTCCTCCCCACAGGCTTTGTTCAATTTCATCTGGGCTAAAGGGCTGGAGGAGAGAATGATGCAAAAGTGGCACAGGCTTTCCCTCTCTGAGTTTATAATCCAACTAGAGTTTTAGAGCCAGAAGTGTCCTCACACATCCTCCACTCCCATTGTGCTGTTGAAGGACCTCAGACCCTGAAAAACCGACTTGTTATGTGGCATCCCAGGGTCCCTCGAGCCCACCCCTCCCCTTGACTCTCTGTCGGATGACATAGATACCCAATGTGAGTTCTGTTTTGCTGTTGGACGTGGGGAGTTGCTGATAAACCCCAAGAACCCTTCTATGCCTGCTCTGTGCCCATCACCATGCCAGCTTTCCTCCTGCCAGGCATGTGCCCTGCAGAGCCTACACTTGTTCCTGTGGGAGCTGGCAGAGATAAGGGCCTGTCCTGCGCTCTGGAAGCATTAAGGCTGCATGGGGAGACGGGATGTGCCTGCGTGAAGCATTAAGTAGCCATACATCAATGACAGTATGGTAGGGGGCGGTGGATGCTGCAGGCCCACTGAGAGTAGTGGGCATCTGTCTACACCGCAAGTGTGCAGTGGGGGGAGGTCGCTGTGGCTGGGAGCTCAGGGAGTAGGATGTGGAAGCCAGGGTGCCAGGACTTTGGCTGAGGGAGGAGGGGTGGGGAAGGCAGCTGTAGTTCTAGCAGCTGAGCCCTGTGGAAGCAAGTCTAGGGGGTGCACCCAGGCATAGGTCAGACCTCAGCTTTCATTTCTCCAACCCGACCCTGGGGATGGCATGGTGAGCTCCTGTCCCCATTTGGAGACACCTATCAGGAAGCCTACCTCCCCGACTCAAGTAGAGAAGCAGGATCCAGGTACCCAGTCCCCTGCCCTTGCCAGAGCCAGGGCCCAACATCAGGCCTCTGCCCTCAGCCCTGCCGTCCCCCGCAGTGGGCCCCAGAGTCTGGGATGTGGGAAAGGGTGCCTTGCTCAGCAGAGGGTGTGCCTGGGAGGGCAGCCCTGTGATGTCACGGAGCACAATCGCAAACCCCAGGGTTTGTTTTGAAAGTAGCATTGATATCTTTGATTACCAGACATCCTGGGGTTTAGAGTTAAATACAGAAAGAGAATAGGGCCTGTTGGAAGGAGCCTGGGCCTGGGCAGTAGGAGGCCTGGGTGCTGGTTCCAGCTTTGCCTTTTGCTAGCAGTGTGACCTTGGGCAAAGCCCTTTCTGAGCCCCTGCTTCTTCATTTATAAAATGAAAACGGTTCGTCTACAACAGTGTTATTTAAAAGTGTGTTCCCTGGAGTTTGTCTACAAAATCAACCTCAGTCTCTCTCGCTCTCACCTACTTATCTGTCTATCTGTCTATCTATCATCTATCTGATGAAACGCTGGGCTAAGCGACCTTTAACACGTAGCTTTTCTTCAGGACTTCGTAGATTCTGGAATATGCCCGCGTGGTTTGGAATTCTCCGAGAGGAGGTGATATGGGATGCTGTGTGTCCCAAGCTCCCTGGACTGCAGACTTTCATTCTTTGTAGAGCATCTGTGTGAATCATGTTCGCTGGAACACTTGTTGGGTAATACTGGGCTGAGGAATCTCACTGGGCTTTTCTGTTGATCTGTTTTAAGATTCTATGAAATGCCGGCTCTGCTCTCTCCCTCTGTTCCTGCCTGAGGTGAGGCACACTGGGCAGGGGCCAAGCCATATGTTCTCCTTGGGGACAGCTAGCTCTAAGAGTTATTAGCCTCATTGAGGCCTGAGGTAGAAGTGACAGTTTGGTGTGTTTTTCAAATGTGGGCTACGGCTTTGTGTAGGTGTGTGTCCATGTGAATAAGTGTGTGTGTACACACGTGTGAATGGGTATGTGTGCTTGTGTGAGCGTGTATGTGTGCGTATGTGTCTATGTGTGTGTGAACAGGTACAACCTGTTTCAAAGCGATATTTTGCCCACCAGCACCTGGGGTGGAAGCATGGGGGGAGTTGAGGGTAGACGTGTATGTACCGGAAGAAGGGATTAGAAAGGGAATTGAAGAGGAGGGTAGTGTTGTGTCATTGACTCTAATTATAAGTAGCCCCTCTCCAACTTCCGAGTTGGCTCCCCGTCCCCACCACCACGCTGGAGTACTGCTCCCCTACCAGGGGAATGGAGCTGAGCTGAAGGAAGAGAATGGGATGATGGGATGGAGGCGTTAGGGAGAGGCCAACACTAGTTCTCTAGCAGGCATTTTCTTTAACAGCCAGGTCGTCCTGTTCTCAGTGGAAGGTAGAGTTTATCTGACCGCAGGTATTTCAGGAGGGCAGGTGGAAGTGGCCTTTAAAGGCTCTTTCCATTCTGTTCAAGGGCAGGAACTTGAGGCCTCTTTGGGATCTGTATATGAGAAAAACAAGATGGCGCACCGCATAGGGGTGAGTGAAGAGAGAAGGGACTATTTATGAGGTGCAGGCAGGGTTAAGGGAAACCCACAAGGGGCAGTGAAGCACCCTGGGACATGCACAGTGGGAGCTGTCAGCACCCTTGGCAGGAAGAGGTGAGGGCAGTCACCCAAACCATTAGAGGTGCAGCTGTGGGGAAGGACGCCTGGCAGGCTTGTATGTAGAGAGCCGCTGCAGCCATTGCCAAACCGCATCTGGGCAGAGAGAGAGCCCAAAGAATCAATACCTCCACTGCTCTCACCCCTGCACCCGGATGTCTAGCCGGAACTCAGAGGGCGCCAAAGAGAGTAAGAGTAGGGAGCAGCTCCCGGGGCAGCCTTCCAGCTTCGGAGCAGGGTGGACAAGGGCAGAGCCTGTAGCCAGAGAGGCAAATGGAGAATTTACAGCGTAGGACCTAACACCTGAGAAAGGTGTGATGTCCTCTTGGGGGACGGGCTGGAGGGAGGCCAGCCACCGAGTTCCTTCAGTTTGTCCACAGGCCAGCTGCTTGGGCCACTGGGCAGCTGTACAAGAAACACACGGCCCTCCTTCCTCTCGGACTTTGTGGATGTGAGGGCATGTGTTGGGGTTGTTGTGAGTACGGACAGACTGTGCACACACACACACACAGACACGCACACACCATCCTCCCTGCCAGCTGGCGAGTCAGGTGAGAGAGAGCCCCAGGGAACCACGGGGCTGACTCTTGGCCAAAGTTCTCTACGTTGTGGTTCTCAGGCCCAGCTTAGGAGGCCAAGAAGCAGACACTGAGCTGCCCTACAGTGATGACCAGTGAGACGGGGGACTGGGTGAAGACTGGGGGGGGCCGGCCCAGGTCAATGACCCCACCTGTCCCCTGGGTACACTAGGGATTCTGCTGCTCCTTACTCAGCACCTAAGGGCATGCCTTAGCCTTCCTTCTCAGCAGATACCCACCTTAAGGAGTCTGTTTCGTGCCCTGGCCCCGGAGGAGGCACTGAGAGTTTTAATGACTGATAGATTCCTTGCCTCATTCATTCATTCATTCATTCATTCAACAACTGTTTTTTGGAGCTGTCCCCAAACTAATGTCACTGATATTGCTCTATTTGTGCTCGGTGTTGGGGCTAGAGTGGTGAACAAGATAATCAGGATCTTTACCACGCAGAGCATCTTCTTTTGTGAGGGAGACATATTATGTGGACACCAGGGAGTGGTAAGCAGGTTGCTAAGGGTGGCATAGTGGGTGACAAGGACTCACTGTGGGGGAACCTAGCCTGGGCTAAGGCATCCGGGGAGGGTTACTGGAGAAATGACAGCTCAATGGGAGCTGAAGATGGGCAGGAATAGGTCTGGCAAAGAGACTGGGGGTGAGAGGGGTGCAGTAACCCAGATACGATAGTGGCCTGTCTAGGGTGCTGACATGACACTCAGGGAAGCTCAGGGCCCTTGCCTCCCCCGGGGTCACCCAAAGGCAGTGCCAGTCTCTGTGCAGACCCAGATATTGGGATTTCAGAGATGCTCTTGCTTGCAAAATACTGTACACCATCACCCCCACCCTCTGTGAATTCCCATCTTTAGAGAGTGGTTCCTGGGCTCAGAGCTTCCTGTTCATGGTAATATGCAAACATCTCCTTGGAGAGTTAACTCTGTTGGCCTTAATGATAGTTAGACCTAACCGCCCTAACTGGCCGTGGGACCTGGTCTGACTTGCTTCTTATTTGCAAACCTCAGCTGTCTTATCTACACAACAGGTCAGGGAGGGTTAGAGGAGACCCCGGAGAACAAGGAGGCTGTGTTTTCTACTGAGCCTCCCGAAGGCTAGCTGACAATGCAAGGGTGAATGAGAGAGGTTGCAGGTACTCCACACTCCATGGGTTCTGCTTGGGATCAGAAGATCTGAGAAGGCTCAAGCGTGGGAGGTGCCCTCCTTGCTCCCATACCAGGATTGTCCAGTCCTCTCAAGGAGAAAAGCCCTCTGTCTGCAAGGAGTTCCGGAAGCCTGCAACTTGACACACCTGTTGGCTCTGCCCGCCCTGAGGAGCTCTCCATAGCAAACTCCTCACTCCTCTCGGGGCCTTTTCCTGTGACTCTCCATACTTGCTTCTTTGCTGGAAACCTGATCCTTACACTTTCAACACTTGCTTGTTTGTGAGGCAGCGCTCTCTCCCAGGAGTTCCCAGAGAGGTCCAGTTCTTGGAGGGAATGGCTGGTGTTCCTGAGAAGGGCACTTTAAAGCTAAGACTTGGGAGTCAGAAGACCTGATTACAATCCTGGTTCCATCACAAAGGTTTGATTTTAACCTTGAACATATGACCAGGCCTCAGTTTCCCCACCTGTAACTTGGAGATTATAGTTCCTCTTGTTTTGGTGAGTTGTGCAGGCCAGTGCTTGGCATAGGCAGAGTCCCAGTCATGCTAGCTTTTTCTACTCTGGTTTGGGAGCTGGAGGCTTGTTTTTGCTCCTGAAGCTTCTCTGGGCTGAGCTGGGCTGGGCTGGCCAGTTTGGGCGGGGCCAGCGTCTTGTCCCTAGAACCAGTGTCTTAGGGTGATTTGTGACAGGGAGTTTGGCCTCTTAGGCTCTTAGCTTTCTTTCTTTCCAGCCTGATGAAGGAAAGACCTTGTGTTCAATGGAGCGAGTGGGACCAGATGAACCCCAAGATCCATACAAGACCCGTGATGACCATGACGGTTGCTGGTGAAGCCCTGGAACTGAGGTTTCCTGATGCCCAGGTTAGCGATCTCGGCTGCTTTGTTGTACCGCAGGCTGGTTTTACTGTCTCCTGATTAGAACACTCCTGTTTCTGCCTCCATAACTCTGCTCAAGCAGTTCTCTACATGTGGAATGCCACATTACTCGTCCCCAGCTGCCTAGCAAAATCACACCCAAACTTGAAAGCCAAGCTACACCACAACACTTTCTTATCTTAATAGTAGAAAGACCCTGGGGTTTGGCATCAGTTATTCCAGGGCTTAAACCTTGGGTCAGACTCTCTGTCAACTTCCGTCCCTGTCCCTGAAGGTGGCAAATGCCCAATGGGGTGCATGGTGAGGGGCCTCGGGCTGCTGTGAGAAGGGCTGCTCGAGGGCCTGTCCCCTGCTCATCCCATCCTCCGAGGCTCTGAGAGCGGGTCTCTTCATGACTCTTTCTTCTTGCTTAAATGCTTTGGGGCCAGGGACTGGCATCTTTACCAACTCTATTGCACCCACTTCATGGGGGAATTTTTGGTCAGAAGAGTTTCAGACATAAACCAAGATGACATCATGAGAAATGCAGATATTTTGCTTTTGGAAACATTTCTCCCCTTTCAGCCACCTTAGCCCACATTTTCTCCCAAGTTCTCTAGCACCTGGCTAAGAGGAGCTTGGATTTTAGTGTTAGACAGACGTGGGTCTGCACTGTGGCTCCATCTCTGGCTGTCTATGTGAACTTGGACAAGTTGTTTCATTTTCCAGAGCCTCAGTGTCCATATCTGAATAATGGGTAAAATATTACCTTTTTCCATGGTGTCATGGCTGCCTGGTTATCATGTCATAGCCACACGTTTGTGATGTTTTATCCATGAGAGTGTAAGTTCCACAAGGGGAGGGACTTTGTTTCCTGCTGAATCCCAGGCACCTACAAGCCATAGTAGGTACCCAATAAACATTTGTTAGATGAATGAGCGAATCATGCTTAATATGATGGAATACAGCCAAGTCAGTAGACATGACCACTGAGAACCATGTTAAAACATGGAATGGTGAGTGCAGAGGTGCGTACATAGTGTCATGTGTGGAAAGGAAAGCCTAAAACAGGCCCATACTGTGCCACACTCCTCATATGCGCATGCCCACTGGCTAGGATAGAGGGGATTACATTCTTGAAGAAGAAAGGGCCTGCTGTCTGTTGGGGAAGAGCCTGTCTCCAGGTTGATGAAGTCTCCTCTCCTAAAGGTATTTGAGCAGAGGTTGATTTGGTAAAAGGGCTTCTTCTCTGGGCTAAGGTCGAATCAGCCAAGATCTGCAGGTCTTCTGACCTCCGGGAGCTGTGGTTCTGCTGTGCTTCAGTGCCTGAGACGAGTAGAGAGTGAAGGCCGGTGTGCCAGGGTTTGTGGATGGACCTAAAGGCTGTAGAGGCCCTGAAGGGCCTGAGATGAGCATAGGCTGGAGGATCATGGAGGGATCCCCAGAGATAATGCCTTTGTGCAGGGCCTTGAGGGCATAGAGGAGCGGGTGTGTGTGTGTGTGTGTGTGTGTGAAAGAGAGACACACACACATATATATATATATATATGTACATGATATCTATCTATCTGTCTATCTGTCTATCTATCTATCTACCTCATATGGCAGTGTGATGAGTGCTTGTGGATATGGGAAAGCGTTTCAGCTTTTAAACCCAGAGAGATGGCGTATTAGTCAGGGTTCTCCAGAGAAACAGAACCAACAGGATGTGAGTGTGTGTATCTCTCTCTCTCTCTCTCTCTCCCCCTATGTCTCTCTCTATCTATCTATGTATTTATGTATCTATGTATCTGTCTATCATCCACTTAGATTTATTTTAGAGAACTGGCTCACACAATTGTGGAGGCTGGTAAGTCCAAAATCTGCAGGGTTGGCTGGCAGGCTGGAGGCCCAAGAAAGAGCTCAAGTTTGAGTCCAAAGGTGATCTGCCGGCAGAATTCCCTCTTGCTTGGGGGAGGTCAGTCTTTTTCTATTAAGCCTCTCAACTGACTGGATGAGGCCCACTCACATTATGGAGGGCAGTCTGCTTTACTCAAAGTCTACTGACTAAAATGTTAAACTTATCTAAAAAATACTTTCACAGAAAAATCTTGAATAATGTTTGGCCAAATATTGGGTACTGTGGTCTAGCCAAGTCGACATATAAAATTAACCATACAGATGGGTTTAAAACAGAATCCTGAGCTAGGGGTTTGTCTGTACTCAGGACAGTGGAGTTGCGGGGCAGGTGTTCCCGTTCCAGCTTTTAGCCCATACTTAAATGTGGTCTCAGCTCATTAAGACTGGCCTTGACTTGGTAGGGAAGGACCAGAAAGGGGTCAGAACTAACAAGCTCATATGGTGCAGTGCTTCACAATCACATCCCTAGTGATCCTTTGTGTGTGTGGCAACAGACACCAGCCTTTATTTTGCTCTCTGAGTGACTCAACTCCTCCATGCCACTCTCCATGGAGACTGCGAGAGGAGAACCTCAAAGGCAGAGTCACTCTGGACATACATTAACAGAGACTTCTTCTGGGTTCTCTGTTATGTGGCCTGGACCTGGCAGGGTCTGGGCCTCCTTATCACTCTCACTCATCTTCAAGCAGCTCTGGGGTGTCCTCACTGTTCCTAGCATTAGTCCTGAACCACTCAAACAGCTCACTTGCCTCACATGTCATATCTTACTCTTGGGTGTCCTGGTGAGCAATGTGGTCACTTGCTCTCTCAGTTTTTAATTTGTTTTGTCTTGGATTTGGCACATGCTGCTGTCTTCTTGGTCTTAGCTCCTCTTGATGATGCCGATGCTGATGGTACTTGCTCAGTAATGGTGATGTCTGCTCTCTGTCCCAACAACACATAGAGAATGTCTTGGGCATGCCTGTCTGATCCAGTCCCTGGGGCCCTAGTATGGGGTGAAGGAATAACTTCTACTCTGCTGATCTCAGCTTTTCAGGTGAGGCCTGCACAGTTCCCATGGCTGAGGGCGAGGAGGATGGGAGCAAAGTGGAGGGAGGCAGTAGATACAGGGTGTGCTTTGCTAGGTTCCACCTCCCAGCTCTTCATGGGGTTGGACACTTTGACCTTTGGCATATCCCCAGCTTACCCACAGCACTCCCCAAATCTTCTCTGCACTGGAGCAGAGGGAACACAGGTGATGGTTTCTATCTGTAGCTTAACAAGGTCCAGTGTATGACGGAGTCCACGAGTGAAAATCCATCCATTTGTCACAAGTCCTGTGGTGGACATTTGTGGTTTGCCTCCCCAGCCCCCATTTCCTCTTCTGGCCATAACCAACCCCCTCCCCAATCTATGTTTGGGCACTTCCCTCTCACCACTCTCAGTCCATGTGGTTGGGTGGGCTTCAAGGTGGCCATACGAGGTAAGCCCAGGCCTGTAACTTGCCAGTATATTCCTCACCCCGACCACAGTGAGTGGGTCATTGTCTTAGTCTGTTAGGTTTACTGTGATACAGACTATGATACCACAGACTGGGTGGCTTATAAACAACAAAAATTTATTTCTCACAGTTTTGGAGGCTGGAAAGTCCAAGATCAGTGTGCCAGCATGGCAGTTGAGGACCCTCCTATGGGTCGCAGATTTTTCGTTGTATCCTCACATGGCAGAAAGGGCAAGGGAACTCTCTGGGGTCTCTTTTATGA
This sequence comes from Diceros bicornis minor, assembly GCF_020826845.1. Lineage (NCBI taxonomy): Eukaryota > Metazoa > Chordata > Mammalia > Perissodactyla > Rhinocerotidae > Diceros > Diceros bicornis. The sequence goes on from NC_080745.1 coordinate 74,828,335, forward strand.
GAACACTAGTCCCATTCATGAGGACTCTACCCTCATGATCTAAGCACCTCCCAAAGGCCCCACCTCCTAATACCATCACATTGGGGGTGAGGATTTCAACATACAAATTTTGGGGGACATAAACATTTAGAACATAGCAGTCATGGTCCCATCCCTGAATCAGTCAGACCAATGAGAAGCCAGAAGACTTTTGCTGGAATTGTTGGGAGAGAGGCAGGTGTACTTTCCCACTGGACCTGCTGAGTTCACCTATCACATGGGGTCACTGTGGTAGATAGCAGAGCTCTGAGAGAGATAGAGTCTCGATGACATCAATTTAGCCAGATCTGTGTGAAGTAAGCCTACCTCTAGAATTTTTCTTTTTTTTGTGAGCTAATAAATTCCCTTCCTTTTATTTAAGCCAATCTCAGTTGGGTTTTCTGTCACTTGCAACCAAGAAAATCCTAATGGATATAGCCCTGTGACCTTTGGGTCAAAGTCACCACATCAATATTCTCAAATGTTGCATGACTTTCAAGTGAATTTAGTTGTTTTGCTTCTTTAGTTGGGTGCCACTTGGTCCTTGTGTTATTATCAACTTTCTAATTCAAACTACGTTGATACTGCTCTTGGTTTTCAACAGCTGTAACAGTTGTTTGAGCTTGTCTGGAGGCCATCACTCCAAAGTCAGAAACCCATAACCCACTTGCTGTCCTATGGGAACCAATACCTCGAGTATATAGGGTTAGTTGGTACAACTCTTTGGACGAGTTGGGAGGACCTTTCAGTCATCTATCAATTCCTAGAATTCTTTTATGCTGTGTGTAGGAGGTGGAAGACTCCTAGAAGTCATCTGGGCTTCTAGTCCCAGGATCCAGCTTACCCTCCATGTGTTTCTAAAGAGGACAGAACAGTTGTTCTCACAACAGTTTCCTGGCTGAGCAAAGAGTACAACACAGTCATCATCACTGAAGGCAACCAAATTCATGGCCCAAATCATGACTGTCCCTGAACAGGAGCTGTTGCCACCCAGTGATTTATTTCACAGCTAAATCTTCCAGGAAATGGGTTTAGAAGTTGTTGAAATGTGTGTAGTTTTGTGTGTTGAGTTTTTGGGATATTCTTCTTTGATTTAGTTGGTAAAATGAAATCATATGTGCTGAGAGCATGGGCCATTTGGGCTTCCAGCTTTCTGCTCTTACATTCTGCCACTTTTCACATTCCCATAGATGTTCAGCCTTCAAAACTGTGCAACAGTGATTGGACATGAATCCTGTAAGTGCCAATGATCAGCTGTGTGTGAATGTGGGTCCAGTGAAAAATGAAGGCGCGTTGTGGTCAAGAGTGTGTACCCAGGGTCTGCAGACCTGTGTTCCTTATAAGCTATGTGATTCCAGAAAGACAGGAATGTCTGGGGACAACATTTTCTCTTGTCTTTCCAAGACAAGCTGGAGTGTCACCAACTCCCCAGATTCCTCTGTGTTTTATTCCCTATATGATCTTTCTGGGCTGCTTAATTTCACCATATAGGGGATTGAATTCCAGATCTTTGTCTTGCCATATTATTTGATTTTTTTGGGTGGGTGGGGGACAGTCTCTGTAAGCCCTTCCTCTCTCTCTAACTAGCCTGAAACTGCTGGGTGAGTCAAGACTGTGACTTATGTCTCTACAAACCAGCTCTCCTGCTCCCCATCTGGCGTCTGTCACAGTGCCCTGCATCTAGACGGTATTTGAAATGGCCCTGTTGTCCCCGGGGCCTTTGCTGTCATGGGGATGCGGGGTGGCCAGTGGGTATGAGGGAAGTTAGGTGTGGGAGGGGAGGTGTAGGTAGGATGGCCAGTGCAAGAAGGAGGCTACACCCCTGCTCCATTGTCCAATCTGCGCTCATGTGTCCCCTTGGCTGCACTGAGCCCTCAATAGAGTGAGCCTGGGTTCATGGCTTGAGATGGAGCTGGGGATGTGGAAGCAAAACGACCACAGCCACTTAAGCTGAATTGACCTGCTGGTCTGGTGCCCTTCCCCTGGGCCAGCCCTTCCCCTGGGCCAGCCCTTCCCCTGGGGCCAGCCCTTCCCCTGGGCCAGCCCTTCCCCTGGGGCCAGCCCTTCCCCTGGGCCAGCCCTTCCCCTGGGGCCAGCCCTTCCCCTGGGCCAGCCCTTCCCTTGGGCCAGCCCTGTTAGGTGGTCTGCGTCTTGACCTATGAGATGTGAATGACAGGGAAGGCCTAGTGGCCAAAGAGCTATGGGCAAAGAGTGTTGAAGGCCTCTGGAGCTGGTCCCTGATCCTCCACTGTCTGCAGCCTTATCCTAAGGATTTCAGGGATGCCGAAATCTTGAAGATCCTAGCCCTGTTCCCAAAGCAGCTGCAGTGAAATGTGCCTTCACCCCTTCTACTTCGACCCCAGGATGACTGCTATCCCCTCGCTGGGGTCCACCCCTCCCCCATAGGCCCTGCACATTGGCACTGCGCTTGGTTGTTGACCAGGGAAGAAATTACAGCTCTCCAGAGGAATAGCCTTGCCCCTCCCACTCCAACCTGAGATGGCCTGAGGGGTCTCCTGAGTGCTGGATCCCAGACTCACCTATGTGTGTGTGTGCATGTGTGAGTGCATGTGTGCTGGTGTGTGTGTGTATGTTGAGAGAGAGAGAGAGAGAGTCTGAGAGAGACAGAGAGTCTGAGACAGAGAGAGGCTGATGTAAGACTGAACAGGAATAGGGGGCAGAGACAAGGGGAAAGTCACAGAAAGCACTTCGTCTCTCTCTGCTGCCCCGGCCCCCAGCCCCGTGGATGGTGACTGTCCGGGGCACGAGGATGCCGGGGTGGGAGTGAAATACAGAGGGCCCAGGCACTTGCCAGACTCCTCACTTCCAGCAGTGAGCAGTGTGCTTCAGGGAGAGGAAACCAATGAACAATAGCTCCTCCTCGGTTGCCAAGTACGTGGACCTAAATAGGGAGCTGGGCCTGGCTTTTGAGCGGAGCCCCTGGGGCCATGCAGAGGCCCTGATCCTCCCACTACTGTCTTTGTGACTTGGATACTCATCTCCGTTTTCACTGCCTCAACTTCCTCATTTGTGAAATAGATATGTTATCACCACTCCCGCGGGTAAGTCAGATGAGACCACAGGTGAGGCAGCGCTTTGCAAACTGTAATGTTCCTGCCGTAGTGATGGCGGACACGGCTGATGATAGAGCAAGGGAACCCCGCACCGCAGTGCCGTGGGTCTGCGGAGGGACGGGAGGGACAGGAAAAGCTGCTCCGAGGAAGGCAGTTTGGGCCCCAGAAGAGTCTTGGATCTTCGTCCTTTTGCACTGGGCCACAAGAAATCAGGGGCTCAGCAGGGCTTTGGGGTGGTGAGTGTAGGTGGCTGAAGCGGATGGAGACATAGGCAGAGGGACCACATCCCTTGTTGCCTCCGATTTATCCAGTCACCTGCGCCTGTTCTCCAAGCTGATTTCTCTCCAGACTGCAGCGGGAACTAGGCGGGCCCTTGGACCTTCAAGCATGATATTTTTATGGAGGTGGTGTTTCGGGACTCGGAAGAAAAGCAGCCCTCTGGCGTTGTCTCAGTCTTGGCTGCCCCTAAAAATACGATGTGATGCGGCTAGTGAGAAAGCACAACAGGCCTGGCTTGGCATGACCTAATATAGCCTGGCACTCAAGTCCGAACCAGGACGTAAATAGGGACTGGGGATTGAAAACACAAGATGTCTCTCCGACGGGATGGCAGGGAGCCTGCTGCGATCTCTATGGCAGAGCACACTTTGGGGATCAGAGCAGAAGCTCCCGGGGGCTCTCCTGGACTTACCAGTGTGGGTGGGGTTGGGGCCTAGCTGAGGGCAGCTCCCTGCAGCCTCTGGCCCACTCTCTGGCTAGCAGATCAGCATCAGGTTGACCAGTTCAATTGGCTCTTGTGGGGAGGAGCAGTGGAATCAGCGCCATTGGGGTCGTAAATTGCGTCACCCTAACCCTTTGGAGAGCAGCGCAGACCAGTCTCCGCTGCCCTCCAGCCCTGTGGACACCCTTGCTAGCTTGGTTTTGGCCCTACTTGGAATCTCTGAGAGACTCTGGCCAGGCCCTCCCTCCTCAAACAGTGGATTGATGCCAACCTCCAGTGGTGAAACGTCACGGTGCAACACCAAAGGCTTGCTCTCCCTCTTCCTCCCTCCTTCTGCATAGATGCCGTCCCGTGGGTCAGCCTCGAAGCCAAAGGGCTCAGGTGCTGCTCTGACTCGTGTCTCAGGTCTTGGGAGGGGGAAGCAAGGCTGTGAGTGACCAACTCACTCATCCCTGTTTGCCTGAGACTTTCCTGGTTTTGGTGCTGAAAGTTGTAAATCCCAGAAAACCTCTCAGTCCCGTGAAATGGGATGGTTTGTCAGCCTACGGCATCAAAACCCCCAAACCTCCTTCTCATGGGGGCCAGTGTCCTCTCTGGACTGGTGTCCCAGGTGACTCACTCAAGGTCACAAGGCTGCCAGCGGGCAGAGCGAGGACTTGAATCCAGGGGCTCCGACCACAAGTTCTGGGCTCTTTGCCCCTTGTCTGCATTTCTCAGGTTGTTCCATGAGGCAGCATATCTGGCTCTCTCCAATGATCTTGGCCAAGGCCAAGGCCCCAAGATGGAAGTGGTGAGGAGATAGCAGAAGGAGGGAGCAGAGAGGGGACGCGGTGGCCCTTGGGGGACTAAAGGCTCAGGGCTATGGGACCCCAAGAGGGGAAAGACTCAATCTCTGCCCTTAAGAACTTGACACTCTGGTTAGAAAACACAGAGGGCTTGCCTGTGGGTGTGTGGCTCCGGTGCACGCACACACGGGAACAATAGGTAAAGGGTGTGGCTTATCAAGATTGCATTACTCTCATTTCCCTTAAAGAATTTATTCGTTCAGCAAATATTTATTGAATATTTGTTCTTAAACGTGTTATTCTTTCTGTCTGGAAGTACACTCTTCCCCTCTCCCCTTCTTTATCCCCACCGCACCCCTGCATCCCAATTCCATTCATTCCTCAGGTCTCAGCTTAATATATAATATTTATTGAACACTTAATAGGAAGCATTTTGCACTGTGTAACTCATTTAATGCCTATGAAATCCATGTGAAGCTCTTATACCCATTTTATAGATGAGGAAACTGAGTGGTTACCTGCCTTGCCCAATGACACAAGATCCTAACTGTTGGGCTGGAGTGCAGCTTGGCCTGCACCTTCCCTGGAAGGAAGGTTTTCCTCACCTCTCTGCTCCCAAAGGCCCTGTGGTTATTCCCTGTTGGAACCCTTGTCACAGAGCTGGGTCACGCCTTGTCTCCTTGTCTGATTCTTCCATGAGACTGAGTTCCTGGAGGGCTGGGACCTTCCTTCTTCATCCCCAGTTCTAGGCATTTAAAAGGAACTCAGTAAATACCTGTTGAATGAACAAATGAATGAACTGATTGATGAATGAATGATTTACCTCAATGGCTGAAGTGGCTCTGAGGCTGAGGTTCTCAGTGAAGACTTCTGTTTTGTCGCTGTGGGGCACCACACACTGGCAGTGTTAAGCCAGTGGGCTCTTCACATCACAGGATATGTACAACTCTCCTTTCTGGAGTGACAATGGAACTGTGAGATTGAGGAACAAACTGATTTTTAAAGACTAATACGAACTTGGACATTTTTTGGAGTGGCGTGAGACATTGTCTTGAATTCTTAGGATAAAACTGAGATTTGGAGGAAATTTCATGCTTGCATAGCCTCTATAGGCAAGTCTCAGATCTCACTCCCCTCCTCTCTTCCTTTGCATTTCTTCTCTGCTGTTGGGGTGCCTTGGGGAAAACGTTTGAGAAATGCTGCTCAGAGGAGTGGCTGGAACTCAGGACATGGGGCAACTTGCCTCAGTGTGGGGGAGATGGAGGGCATTCTAGGAGGGGCAGAGAGGGGAACACCAGTGATGGTGCGGAGAGGGGAACACGGCACAGCTCTCCACTTGCTTCTTTCCTCCCCGGAGCTGGGCGAGCATTCCTCACCGCACGCGGCTTCGGCTTTGAGGGCGCCAATAGCTGTGGAAAGAAACGCTTCCTAGCCACATCCTGAAGTAGCGCTACTGCCTTTTGGAAAACCTCACGCTATTTTTAGTCCCTTTAGCTCAAGAAAATGCCATCTCTTTTCCTCCCCACAAGCCAATTCATTGTCGATCTTGCCTGGGTCTTAAAACCCCGTTCTCCTTTTTAGCTCAGTGAGACCGATCAGCAGTGGGGTGGAGTTCCTCTGTCCATTTCTGTTTTCATATCTTGTGTCACTTGTTCACATGGGAAGAATCCAGCCATTTCCCCAGGTTGGGGCCCCACGTAACCTGGCTCTGCGTGTGGGCATGTGATTGCTCTGAATCATGTGGGCGCACATGGGAACGAAGGAACCTCAGGACTCAGGGTTTGAGTCGCCTAAAGTTGGCACGATGGGGGCTCGACACTGAGCTTGTTTATTTCAGAAAGCGTTTCCCAGGAGAAGGAGGAGGAACCAGTGCCTTCCGGCCATGAGGAGACAAGAGGGGTGGTGTTCTCCATTGGAAGAATTCACTCGAATTCAACAGGAACGCCAGGAGATGCTCGGCGGGCACAGTCCTTTGCAGTTTACAGAATGCTTTTCTTTCATTGTCTCTTTATAGGTCTACTACTATAAGAGAGAAATGAACAGAATGCTGTGGGAAATCAGACAATGTGGGGGCTCACTCTGTCTGGAGGGATCAGGGAAGACATCACAGAGGAAGCGACGTGTTAGCCGGGTCTTGAAGGATAGGAAGAAAGGGAGAGACGTTCCAGGCAAAGGGAACAGCATGTGCAAATGCAAGGAGGTATAAAAGGGCCTTGTGAATTCTGGACACAGTAAGAAGAAGTTTCACATGTCTAGACTATAAGGTGCATCTGTAGGTGTGTCATTGATGAGATTAGGGAGGAGAGTTGGGTCCAGAATTTGAAGAGTGACTTGTGTTGCTATAGGCAACGAGTAGCTGTTGGTGTATATTTTGTAGGAAGTTCACTCTGGAAGCTGAATGGAAGCTAGACCATTCTGGAGTGTGCAAGGTGCTGCAGTGGCCACAGCATATTGGCCCCCTGTATAATAGGACTGACCTTTTATTTTAAAGGTGACTACATACTGGACAGGCAGGAGTGGGGAAATTTAATTTAATTCCCCAAATAGGGGATAACACAGGTGCCACCACTCCTCTCTCCTATGCCCATGGCAGGCATTGCTAATCAATCACAGCACTATTACCTGCTGAGTCTGGCCTTGGCCACAGATTTCTCCCTAATGCAGAGCTGCAGGTAGCCACCACCATTTAGCTGAGGTGGCACATGACAGGAGGCACCTTTGCCATTCCTGCCCCAGGGAAACACAGCCTAATGTTAACATTAGTCCAAACCGAGCAGCACCAGCCAGGAGAGCTTAATGTGAAAGTTCCTGAGAAATTATATTCAAAACAAATACAAGGTGTTGGTGGGGAAGAATCCAGTCCACAACGTCGAGAAAGTACCATTTAAAAAAAAACAGTACCTTGGGATTAATTTTCTTATAAAGCGGCAGAATCACACAGTGATCATCATAAACCTGTCACTATTTGTACCACATTCTTGGAAATTATAAGCAATTTTCAAGGCCTTGCTGCCTCAGGTTTTGCCTTCCAATTTCCGTTTTGCCTGCAGAAAGAGAAAGGAGTTGCCAAGTCTGAGGTAAACAAGAAATCGTCTAGTTGGGGTCCCCAAGGGGGCAGGGCAGCCATATTCCTTGGTCCAAGAAGGCCGGCTTGGCCCCTGGCTAGGAAGGAGCTGAGATTCCATCTGACCACATCCCCCTGCCCTCTGCCACTAGAGAATTCCAGAGTGACAGCAGGGCTCGAGTTCCGTGGAAGATCCGGGCTTTGTGCTCGGGCTGCCAGTCAGCCTCCCTGTGGCTTTGGCGAGCAAATGAAGTGGGCCGAGAAAATACGATGCTGGACATTCGATCCTCCCTTCTCTGTACTTGACCCTTGCCTAGGTTCTGCCTTCCCTTCTCACATCTCCCAGCCCCACCCCAAGAAGCCGAAGGAAAGTGATACTGGCCTCTGGTGTCCTGAACCCCCAAATCCCCAGCTTTAGAACAGCCTGCAAGGTGCTGTGAGAGGGGGTCCCCCTGCCAGGCACATACTCCCTTTCCTTGCTGGGCACCGCAAACAACCACCTATTTGCTTTCCCTTCACCGCAGTGTCAAAGCCCCGACAAAGGTCCCTCACAGGCTGAGAGCCCATCACCTGACTGGGCTTAGGAACCCAGCTCCTCACACCTAAAGCCAGCCGGCATCTGCGAGCTCTGAGTTCCCTGACCCACGGAGGAATGGCTGCTGTAAACCCCACCAGGACCCCGCAGGCAGGGCCGTGCCGCAGAGTAGAGAACTCATTCGTTGTCACTGTCAGGGCTGCAGGACACCCATGGGAGGCTCCTTCCAGACGGGGGCAGGGTCCCTGGTCAACTTGGGGCTGAGTCCTTAACCTGGGCCTCAGTTTCCTCCTCTGTAAAGTGGGGGCTCTAATACTGACTTTGCAGGCTCATTGGGAGGATTAAGGACCGTGTGCAATGGGAGCCACCTAATAGGGTACCTAGCATATAGCAGGGACTTAGCACGTGCTGGCTGTCGTCTGGGCCTCAGCTCACTGCCTCCAGGGAGCGTCCATGTGAAAGGAGCTGGACATCCGGCTGGACGGCCCTCCTAGCCCATGGGGTGGGCAAGACGCTGGAATCATCACTCACTCTTACTGGGTGGCAGGGAGGTTGCTCTCGTCACTGAAAAGTAAAGCGTGAAGGTTCTGCACGTGGAGAAGCAGTGCTGAGCTAGCCTTTCAGGCCACAGTCACCCTGCAGGCCCGTGAAATTACAAGTACGATTGAGACTGGAAGGCTCTGGGTCAGCCTTCCTCCAGGCTTTGTCTCTGGGTCAGCAGCCTTCCCGACACACACCCTCTGCCCCGCACCCGCTTCGTGGACCACCTGAATTCTCAATGGGGTCTATTTTCCTTGCAGTGTGACTGGGTTGGCCCTTGGAGCCGGGGACCCTCTCAGGGAGTTCCTGCAACTTCTGTCTAATACCCGCATCTGCCTAATGCAGGCTGAGCCTGGATACTCTTGGTGAGTGACATAAAAGCTGGAGAGTTGCGTGCCTGATACCTCCTCGCTTTCCTCTCTTGCCAGCTTTCCTGCTTCTGCCCAGACTCAAGACAGAGAGACCCCTGCATCCCCTGGAAAGGGGTTCTTGGGTTTCCATAGAGGGCCCTCGGACCCTGAGGCCTGTGCTGCCCCGGCAGGTACCAAGCAGAGCTGGCCAAAGGATGTGCTTATATCACGCTGACAATTAATTAGGTACCCCTTAAAAACTAACTCCTCGTGAGTTCAGAGGTGCTCAGGGAGGACCCGTGATGGTGGTCCTCAGCCTCTCCTCCACTGCCTCGAACCATTCAGCTCTGGCCCCAAACACACCCAGCAAACAGAAAGCTCATCCGAGGGCTGCCTCTGCCCTGTTTGGCGATCGTCTCATGTTCTTAGCACATGCCTGTGAGAGACCACAGGCTACCTCAAACAGCTTATCCAAAAAGTCTTCCAACATCATAAGATTTTCCTGAAAACAACTCTGTTAAATATTCCCTATCATAGTAAATTTCCAGTCCGTTTCTGTGTCCCCTACAGATGAGGCTCCAGGCAGCTGCCCAGCTGGCCGCACGTTAATATCGCTGAGGTTCCAAGATAATTCCCTTCTGAGAAACCGCAGATCCACAGAGGCCAGCGACTGCTCGGACAATCCCAGGTCAGAGCCCAGCCCACTGTCCTCAGCGCCCTTCACTGCTGGAACGACAAGGGACGTCTCTTGGCCCACCCAGAACAGAACAGAGACATCCAAAGCATCTGCGCCTGTCTGTGCCGTGACGCTTTACAGAATTAGTAGTTCCCACCCAGCTTCCTTGGCAGCATGTTGAAAGGGAGAAAAGATGGGGACCTTGCAGTCAGTGGAGGCGGGAAGATTGGGCAAGTATGTGGAGAGATGGTGTATTAGCAGTGAGAAATAATAGTATTATTAATATTACTAAGAGTTACCATTTACTGAGCACTTACTACAAGCCTGGCTCTGAACTCACACTTAGCATTCACTATCCCATCCCACGCAACCTGTGAAGGGATATTATTATCCCAGTTTTACAGCTGAGGAAACTGAGGCTCAGAGAAGACAGCTGACTGAGCAGACTGTGCAGTGACTATACCTGGGCACATACCCATGTTTGTCTACATCCCTAGCCCACCACATTGGTCACTACCCCCTCTAGTTGTGGACACCAGTCCTGGCTCTGCTGCTTCCTAACTTGGTGGGGCCCCGGGCCCACCTTTCTGCTCTTATCTGTTTTCTCCATTGTAAGATGAGGATGATGCTGTGATTGATTAGCAATGTCTGCCATGGACATGGACAGAGTAGTGGTACCTGTGTTATCCCCTATTTGGGAGATTAAATTAATTTCCCCACCCCTGCCTGTCCAGTCTGTAGTCATCAGACCTTTAAAATAAAAGGTCAGTAGTCTTATACAGGGGGCCAATATGCTCTGCCCAGCACAGTGCCCTACACACTCCAGAGCGGTCTAGCCTCTACTCAGCTTCCAAGTGAACTTCCTACAAAATAGACACCAACAGCTCCCTGCTGCCTGCAGCAACACATGTGGCCCTTCAAATTCTGCCCAAACACATGCCCTTTTATGCCTCTTTGCATTTGCACATGCTGTTCCCTTTGCCTGGGAACATCTTTCCCTTTCTTCTTATCCTTTAAGACCCAGCTAACACATCACTTCCTCCATGAAGTCTTCCCTGATTCCTCCAGACAGAGTCAGCCCCCCATCCTCTGTTTGCCCCAGCATTCTGTTCATCTCCCTATTATCGTAGCGGACATATAAACAGACACCTGAAGATGCAGCAAGCTGGTTCCCCATTAGCCCACCAGCCTCCACAGGGCGGGGGCCACTGTGTGGTTCTGCGGTGTGGCGCTGTCCTGCCTCACAGAAGGGGCTGGGTGAAGGTTTACAGACTCAACAAACGTGAGGAGGAGCTCCAGGCTGTGTGGTAAAGTGACCTGAATTTCTATTCCCGTTTGTTCCAGCCTGCCAAGGACGCGGCTTTAATCACCCTCACTGACGAGGAAGAGCAGTGATTAAATGCTCTTGATAAAACTTCTCTATTTCGTGTTTGGAAGAAAAAAGGGAAGGTTGAGAGATAAAACAGTGCTTGTCTCGTGTAGTTCGTGTCACAGCTGAACTGGATCTCCAGGCAGAGCCTGCGTCTCTAGTCCTCTGGTGAGCCCAGAGGCGGGGAAGGTGGCACTGAGCTGTCGTGGAGGGCAGTACCAGGTGTGGCAGTGGGACAGAGGTCAGAGGGGTCATTGCTGCTGGAGGAGGGTGGGGATGGGGTCACAGAAGATGAGAGTCCTGAGCCAAGGCTTGAAGGAAGAGTGGCAGTTTGTCAGGTGGGGAGGCTGTTCCAGGCAAGAAACAGCATGTGCAGGGGCTGCGGCTGTGTGCACAAATGGCCACCACACCTGGAGCTCCGTGCAGAGTAGGGGGAGCAATCTGCTGCGTTCCTCCTCGGCTGGACCCCAGCTCCGCGAGGCTGTGCTCAGCACAGGGCTGACTGCTGTGGGGGGAGTAACGTGGAATGTTCATTGACCTGTTGAATTTTCTTTCCCTGGGGGGCCTGTTGGCTTAATGTGTGCGTCTCTCTGTGTGGCAGGTGGCATCTGTTGGAGGTGAGTGGGCTGTGGCCCTGTCTCATCCTCACACTTAGCTTCTCTAACTGGAAGGGCAGGGAGGGAGGGCGACTCTCCCGAAGCCACGGTCCGCACCCGTCAACCATCCCATCTCAGACCCAGGCATGGCAGACTCGGAGGAGTGTAGCCAGGCAGGGGAGGAGGCCCCTTGAGGCTGAGTAGAGAAGGAGTTCAGGCACCACGAGTGTCCAGGGACACTTCCTCATCTGTCCCTAGATGACTGAGCTGGCTGAGGCCTCAGGCCCCCCTCATAGGACTGAGAAGTTCATGTCTAGCCTGGCTCTCTCAGCTTCTCCCCCGAGGAGGCAATGAGGATTTCCCTTGGGTCATTTCCACCATCATCCTCTCCTGACCCTGACTGAGGCCGTGCTGGCACCTGGCACCATGCCCTGGCACTTACCCCGAAGGCCGCCCTCCCTCCGAGTGCTCCGGGCTCAGGAGAGACCAACAGTGAGAGTCAACGAGTGCACGGTTTGGATACGGCTTGATGCTGTCCGGGAAACAGATCCATCCTCAGAAAGTTGTGTGAAATGAGTTTCAGTCATACACAGTGTTTGTCCTGACTGAAATGTTCGCTGGGCCCTGTTCCCCCGAATTTACTCAAAGCAGTGCCGTCCAATAGAAATATAATGTGAGTCACGTGTGTAATTTTAAAATTTCGAGTAGCCACGTTAAAAAAGTAAAAAGAAACAGGTGAAATTACTTTTAATAATATATTTCATTGAATCCAATATATTAAAAATATTACCGTTTCAACATGTAATCAATATAAAAATTGCTAATGAGATATTTTACATTTTTTTCTTACTCTGATCTGCAGTGTATTTTGCGCTTACAGTGTGTCCTAGTTCAGACTAGCCACGTTCCCATGCTCCATAGCTGCACATTATTAGTGGCCATTGTATTGGGTGGCAGTCTCAAAGGCTTAAGCAAGTTATTTAGCCCCTTTGTGCCTCAGTCTCCTCATCTGCCAAATAGGGATGATAATAGTACCTAGAGATAATACATACACAGGGCTCCGAACAGCCCCTAGCTCAGAAAGCTTTCAGTACATGTTCACTCACTGTATGATTATTGGTATGCTCAAGGTGTGCTGGGGCGCTGAGTCTGAAAGGGACCCAGGCCTGGACAGGAACGAGGTGGGGGTGACGGCAGAAACCACCCGTGGGATCTGCTCCAGGCCTCCCTGATTCCCTGTGGGCCCTATGCTCTGAGCACCTCACCTCGGTTCCCCTGCTCTGCCACATGCCTGTGCGGACTATTGCTCGTGCCCTTTGGGTTTGGCTTTGGAAGCAACTTTCCTTAGACTTGGCTCCTGTGTCCATCTTGGTAGTGGCCCTCACTGACCCTTTGTCTCCCAGTCCCTGCCCTCTGGCTCTCTAGGATTCCCAACACCTCCCTGGGCGACAAGCCACTGGATCGAAGATGCTTCCTGAAGGAGAGGCCCACGCCCCTACTTCCCAGGCACTGCTTCGTGAGCTGGTTTGGGTCGTGGGTTCTGTTTTATTTGCTCTCGATGACTTCTACATGTTGTGCCACAGTAAGCCTGCGCCATAGGAATTATTCCTCATTTAACAGATGAGGAAAGAGAGGCCCAGAGAGGCTGGGTAACCTGTCCACGGCACAGTGCTGAGTGATGGGCTGAGCCTAGAAGCCGGTTCTCCAGACTCCTTTTGGCCACTCCAAGGAGAAAGTCCGAGAGCGTGGGGCAGGACCTTCTGTACGGCGTTTCAACATTCGGTCGGTTTCTCCCATGTTCACATATGGGCGGTGTTAGTGGCTCTGGAAGTGATGGTGTCCTGAGCAGAGAGGCCCAGGCTTGCTCCCTGCCCTGGGCTGCACTTGTGTCATCGCCAATCAGAAAGCCCTCAGAGACCCTATCAGAGTTGAGGGTCAATATTTCCTCGGCCCTTGGCAGGACTGATCAGCTCCCTGGAGAAACCGAGTTGCCTGTCACAGCCCAGAAAGGGGCCAAGGCCTGATGGGGCCTGTGAACCTGGTCCTTTGCCCCTCACTGTGGGCTGCTGAGCCTGGGGAGTCTCACCGAAGGGCCTCCTCTTGGCTGAGCTATTGCCTTATCATCTCCCTGCCCCCTGCTTCCTTCTCTAGCCCCAGGATTCATTCATTCATTTATGCATTCATTCATCTAGTATTTAGTGAGCACCAAATGTTTGCTAGGCAAGTGGGACACAATGGTGATTAAAGTAACACAGATCCTGCACCTATGAGCTTAAAGAGAGGAAAACACTCATCAGACAATTGCACGCACAAATGTGCAGTAACAACTGTAACCTGTGCCCAGGGTGAGAGCGGGCATCACAGGGAGGTCCAGCCTGATCTGACCAGTTGGGTGTCGGGTCAGACCATTGGCATTATTTTTAAAGCTTCCCAGGTGATTCTAAGGTGCAGCCGGGCCTGGGAACCACCAGTGTGGTGAGGTGGAGCATGGGGGGAGGGTGCTTCGGATTCTGGACTTGGGTGCTATCTCCAGTTTCCTACCTGTGTGACCGGATGTGGGATATTTTGATACAGCCCCATCCAAATGCAAAATTACTGTTTTTAATTTCCAAGAAACACACCCAGCAGTTAACTTTGACCCTTATTTTTTTCACTTAAATGGTCCTTGAGCCTCTGGCCAGGGTCTGGGCTGGGAGGAGGCTGAGGGAGTCGGGGAGGATGTCTGTTTTCACATGGCACTTCATAAATCATGAAAAAAGCTGAAAACATAACATTAAATTTTTTTAATTTAATTTTTTGAATAGGTAATATATTCACATGGTTAAAAAACACTGTTAAGAGTGAAAAATTTCCCTCCTACTTCAGTCCACCCTGTGCAGTTCCTGGCCCCCACCCTCAAGAGGCAACCACTTTTATTTGTTGCTTTTGTAAGTTTTAGTTTCTTTTGAAAATACAAGTAAATTAACCCCACCCCCTCTAGTTTTTTACACCAAAAGTAGCATATTATAAACACTGTTCTGCACGTGCCCCCTAATCATTATATATCTTGGAGTTCTTTCTGTATCAGTACATGAAGAGCTGCCTCATTTTTCTTATTTTTTTCCAGCAGCTGCACAGCCCTTCACAGGTGGACGTGCCATGATGCCGTGATTTATTTAGCCATCCCCACCGATGGACGCTGGGATGTTTCCCATCTTCCTCTGCTGTAATAAATTATGCTGCAGTGAATAACCTTGTAAATATGTCACTTCACATGTTTGTAAGACTATCTGTAGGATAAGCTCCCAGAAGAGGAATTACTGGGCAACGGGCATATGCGGTGTTTGTAATTTTCATAGATATTGCCCAATTGCCCTCCACGTGGTCTCCCCCAAACGACTATGAGGAGCTTGTCTCTCCATGGTCTCTACAACAGAGCAGATTTTAAACTTCTGGCTTTTGGCCAACTTGCTAGATAAGCAATATTATCTCAGTGTAGTTTTCATTCTCATTTTTCTTCTTATGAGTAAGATCGAGCATCTGTTCATAAATTTAAGGACCCTTGATGTTTCCTTTGCTATGAACTATCTACTCACATCCATTTGTGTTATTGTCCTTTTCTTATCAATTTGTATTAGTGCGTCTATTTTAGAGAGATTAGCCCTCAATCTGTGATATGGGTTGTAAATATTTCCTCCCAGGTTTTCATTGCTTATCATTTTTTTCCAAGCAGAAGTTTTCATTTTTATTAGTCAAATTGATCTGACTTTTCTTTTATGACTTCTGGAATTTGAGTCTTCATTAGAGATGTCTATCCATGGCTGTACAGAAATTCTGCTGTTTTCTTCCAGTCATCTTATGGTTTCATTTATTTTTAGTTTTAAATCTTTGATCTGTTTGGAGTATATCCTAGTGTATGGTTTGGGGTACGGAGCCTACTTTATTGTTCTCCAGATGGCCTCATACCATTTATTGATCCATCCATATTTCCCTCACTGATCTGAGATGTCACATTTATCACATACTCAATTCCATAAGTTCTTACATTTTTATTCTGTTCTATTGGGATATTTGTCTAAGCATATGCTGTGACACACTGGTTTAATTATTGGGGATATGTAGTATGTTCTTTCCCATAGCTCTTCAGAGTTTCCGTGGATATTTTAGTTCGTTTATTTTTCTATTTGAACTTTAGAATCTGATTGTCTACTTCTGTACCTTCTACCCCAAATTCTGTTGGTATTTTATAAACCACTGGGTAGTAGTACAGGTTTTGCAATGAGATTGCCTACAGTCAAATCCCAATTGTAATTCATCCTGTGAGTTTGGGCAAATTTCTTAAAGCTTCACTTTCGGTAGTGTATATTTCATAAGGTGTTGTGTTATGAGAACATTCACATAAAGAACTCAGCTAATATTTATTTTGTTTACTATGTACCAAGTACAATAAAATGATTATTTCTGGTGTTATTATTCTTATAATCATCATCAAAATACCTCCATGACAAAGTGTGCCCACATCAAAATAACCATATCTCAAAGTCATGTGTCACTGTGGGGGGACAGAGGGAAGAGGGCTCTAGCAGCTACTGCGTGGCCATGAGATTAGGGTGATTAAAATTCATTACGTTGGTTGCTGAGGGCCCTGGGTGGGCTTTTGCCATCAGTGGGAGAGCCTCTTCAAGCCCCATGTGTCCTGGGATTTAATACATCGCAGCCTCTGGAGACTGGGAATGTTGCTGGCCAGACACACCATGGCTTAAATATCAACCAACAACTCCCCTGGTTCCTTCCCCCTCCTCTTCTCAGCCCCTCTCCCAGCATAGAGATGTTTTTTGATTAAAAGGCCCAAATAGTAACTAGAAAGATGATAATAATAACATTTGCCAATACTTCACGTCTCTTATCATGAATCCTCTCAACAACCTGGAAGAAGGAGCTGGGAAGGAATCTAAATCAGCTTGGTCATTTGACAGTTGTCTGGGTTTTTGGGTCAATATGCAGCTTCCAAGGATTGCTGTTGGGCTGGTGTTCTGCATCTTCTTCTTGCTACTTGGAGACACGTGGCAATGAGAGTGAGTTTCAGACCAGATTCTGCCGCGTGAAGAGCGATAGGTAAGTAGCTACTCAAGTGTCACACTCATTCCTTCCGAGCTCAGAATGCTTCCTGCCCCTCCTGCTCCACACTCCAGGTGGAGGAAACAGCGTTTTGATGGCAGGACCCCCAACCCTTCTAGGCAGTCAGGTGACAGACTTCTTCATTAGGTAGGGGGTGGGGCACACGAGACCAAAGGGTAATCTAGTCTCAGTGCTTTGCTAGGTGGCTGGGTTTCTGGATTCTTGAACCATGTTTATGCAAAGGCTGGAATACTGGACAGTCTTTCTAGCCAGCCCCGTGTCTTGAATCCCTGTTATTTCACCCCTGATGAGCATGTCTGACTTCCACTAGGTTAGGCCATAGGCCTTATGGTGCAAATTTAGATAAGGATATTTGAAGCCCTTGGTAGTGCCTTATAGAGCATGGATTCCTGATGGGGAACTGCAATTGCCTTAGGGTGAAGATGAAAGTAAATTTACACACACACATATGTATACACACATATTTATTT
Organism: Diceros bicornis minor; assembly: GCF_020826845.1. Lineage (NCBI taxonomy): Eukaryota > Metazoa > Chordata > Mammalia > Perissodactyla > Rhinocerotidae > Diceros > Diceros bicornis. The sequence goes on from NC_080745.1 coordinate 74,845,651, forward strand.
ACCTCACATTATGTTTATACTTCAGTATTTTAAGGTGAGTAAAAGGTGATATAATAGGGACAAATTTCAACCCCAACTTCACACATGGGGAAACTAAGCCTCAGGAGGGCAAGAAACTTGCCCAAGGTCACATAGCCACTAAGTGGGGCACCAGGATTGGAAGCCAGGTCTCTACCAGCCCAAATCCTAGGCTTCCACTCTGTCTGATTTTTCCTGAACAAGCCTCAGAGCTCTTGCAATCCTCATCCTGGAATTGCCTCAACAGTGTCTGGCTGAGAGTGGCTTTAGGCCCGCGGTTCCGGGGTCCCTGGAGGCTGGCCCAGAGGGACTAAAGGAACCATTGGGGAGGGGCCCAGGCCCAGGCCCTGGAGTCGGCCCTGCCACTTCCAGCTGTGTGAACTTGGGCAGCTTACTGCGCTTCTTTGAGCCTCATGTTTCCTTTCTGTGAAGGGAGAGTGATAATTCCCACATGACACAGTGTGTGTAATTAATTCAGGGCCCAGAACATACGAGATGCACAACAACTTTCGCTGTCATTGTAAGGAGTAGAATGTCCGACTCAAACTGGTTTAATCATGAAAAGCAATGTTTGGCTCGTGTAACCGGAAAGCCTGGAGGTGGGCGGTTGCAGGATTGGTTGATTAGCGCCTCGATGATGTCACCAGGGACCCAGGTTCTTTCTAGCTCTCTGTCCTGGTTGCACAGTGACTGTCAGCTGCCTCAGGCTTCATAGCCGGGCTCATAGCCCCAGGTGAGAGTCTCAGGGATCCCTCTAATGGGATGGGCTTCGGTTCCATGTGCTCCTTGGGACCAATGACTCTGACCAGGAGATGGAATGTGTTGATTGGTTTAAGCCAACTGGGGCCTGCCCCTTGAGCTGGAGGTTTTAATTACTCCAAACCACGTTTGTGTGTATGTGTGTGTGTCTGCGCGCGTGCGTGCGCATGCATGTGTGTTTGTGTGTAGAGGGTGGCTGTCCCAGCGTCAACCTGGGTTTGGTTAGGAAGGGGAAAAGAGGGTTGGGAGATGAGTGGGCAGCCAACAAATACGCCTTGTGAGGTTGCTCCTTTCTCTCCACCCCAGCAAGTACAAGGAAAACTCTCCCCTGTGACGTCATCGCTGCCCCGCAGTGGACCTGGGGCACCAAGGGTTTCTTCTTTGCCTCACAGACAGCCAGGGCTCACTTCTGTCTTCTGTTGTTCGTGTTCTTGGACACCCCCAGCCTATCCAAATGGGCCCTTCTGTGAGGTTTCTCCAGAAAGCCTTCCAGAGGCCTCCAGCCCTCAGGGAGCCTCCTCGCACCTTGGCCTCACAAGTAGGCATGCCATGTTCTCTAATTGACTCGTGTGACTGACTCTCCACTAGATGAGTGGACGTTCAGGAGCCATTGTCCTGATCATGCCCCCTGACCCTACTCACAGTCCTTCACCCAGCGGGTGTCACCCCAGCCTCAGACTGAGCCATTCCTCCCCACGGCAGAATGTGGAGGAAGCACTGTAGCCTCAGAGAGGGCAGGGCTGGGCATTGGTCTTGCTGCCCTAAATCCTGCCTTTTTCCACCTCAGATCCTTTGTACTTGCTGCACTTTCTGCCTGGAAAGTTCTTCCCAAAGCTGGCTCTTTCACATCCATTAGATCCCAGGGAACATACCACCACTTCAGTGAGGACTTCCTTGATCACCTTTCTGAAGCTGGACTCCCCATAATTCTTTATCTTAGCTCTCATGTTTCCTTCACAGAACTTTCCATGTTGTGCAACTATTTCCTGTATTTGTTTGGGTCCACCTCTCCCAATATAAGAAAGCGGAGGCAGGGGCCATGGCTGTTGTGTTCACCCTTATGTCTCCAGTGCTTTGCACAGGGCCTGGGGCAGATGAGACAATCCATTTTTTGTTGAATGAATGAATGAAGGTCTATGTGAGTGAGTCAATGAATGCCTGAGTCTGGAATCTGGTGTGAACTCGGGGGACCCAAGGGTCTGGCCAGCTGCCCTTCATCTTCCCTCATTGTCTCCGCTGTTGGTTTATTGTGACTTCTGTTTGGATCCCAGGGGCAACCCTGCTCTGGTTGAGCCTGGAGCCACACCCTGAGTCATAGCTTGTACCCCAAGACCATCAGGTTCAAAGGGTGTGATGGGGGACAAAGGGCTTCCCCTCCTCCATTCCCATGCTCCCTGCAGGGGGTTGATTCTACCCTGAGCTCACCCAGGAGGCCAACCCGGCCTCCATTCATTGGTTCATCTCTCCTCCTCACAGCTGCCCAACCCCCAGCTGGCCTCCACGTACAGATCTCACACTAACGCAGCTTCACTCTCCCTTTCTTCCTCTTTTCTCTTCCCTCAAGAGCTTCATTCTTGCCTAGTCACCCCCACTTCCCCTCTTGGTCAGAGCTGAGGATGGCAACTGCCACAGCCCATGCTGAGTGCTCTCTGTGCTGGGTGGGCACACTGCAGACGTATCCAGGAACAAGCCTCTGAAGTAAGTGCTCTTCTTCATCTTTTAATGATGGAGAAACTGGGGCACCGGGCGGTTGGGAGTGAGCTCTGTGTGTTGGCCAGGGCTCATTTTGACTAGTAACTCCATGATGCAGGCCGAATCACTCACCTGGGTGAGTGGTCTGTTGTCATGGAGGGTGGCAGCAGTTTCCTAAGTGCTGCCGATGAGGGCAGCATCAAGCCACGGGGTTGATCCCTCCGTGTGGAGGCCCTTCCATTAGCCCAATACTCCAGACCTCTCTTCTCCCAAGGAGGTGGCAGGGAAGTGGGGAGGAAAGTGGGATGAATGAGTTAGCTGATGGGTGAATTTGGGAGCAGAGACAGGTCATGGGGGCCTTCACCATTTCCTATCGCCTGTATCTGCATTGTTCTAGGTCACAGGGTAAGTTAGGGTAATGGCAACACCCCCTGCCCCGCCCTACCCCTGCCCTACCCACAGCAGGACTGGGTGGGTCCAGGTCTCCTGGGACTGGATAGGTGACTTGTCTAATTCTGGGGTTCAGTATTAGGAGGGAGCTCTCAGCCATAGTCCCTCGAATCAGCTTTCTCAGCCAACGAAATTGTATTTTGGTCTCCCCTCCTCTTCACTCCTCTCTCTTCGCCATTTGCTAGGACCTGGCAGGGAAAAGGGGCCCTTTATTGGGCCTCCTCCAGCTCTAACCCCGCAGCACTGAGGGGGGCGCAGGGTGGTCCGTGGGGCTCTGTGAGCACCTCCCACGCTGCTCCGGGGGCTGTACTGGTGCCAGCCCAGAGGCCCCTCACGGCGGTGAAGCCATTTTGGAGGATAGTCCACTACGAGGGAGAGAAAACGTGGGATTTGGAATAGAGTTGCCAAATAAAATGTAGGACACTCAGTTAAATTTGAATTTCAGATAAACAATGAATAATTTTCTTCATATAAGTATGTCTCAAACATAGTACAGGACATACTTATACTAGAAAAATTATTCATTGTTGACCAGAAGTTTAAATTTAACTGGATGTCCTGAATTTTTATTTGCTAACCTTAGTTTTATTTGGCAACCCTAGTTTGGGTAGGCTCTGGATGTTTCTCAAGCACAATGTGGGAAGAGGAGAGATGGGCTCCCTAAATCTCTTGGAAGGCCTGCAGCTACCGGTCACAAACCCCCGAGCAGGTGGGCTTGGGCAGTAGGAAACTTGTCAGGGCTCATAATGAGCCCGGAGACAGGACGGCCCCCTGAGCTCCAGCTCCACCTGCTCTGAGGTGCTCTCATCTCTGCCTCCAGGATGGCGCCCCTCAGCGTCCCTAAATGGATGCAGAATCTCCAAGTGCCACATCCATATGGTTGCCGTCTGGTGGCCATCGCTTCCCCGCAAGGAGCTCTGTCCCAGGGGCCCTCCAGCAGACTTGCATCTCATTGGCCAGAATCACACGACCATGCCCAGTGCACCACCATGCGTGGCTGAAAGCGATCAGACCCGCCTCGAGGGGCTTGGCCTCTTCAGAAGCCTCTCACAGAGAGCAGGGTGGGTACCTGAACTTCGTGGGGCCTCCAGGGTCTGAGATCACCCCGTGCTTCATGGAGAGGGGGCAGCATGGCCTGAGAGCAGCTCCCAGGGCATCCTCCTCCGGCCCCTCATCCTTGACCGTGCAGGCGCGTGTCCTTCTCTCCAGGTCAGTGTTTCTCCGAGCACCTGAGGGTGATAATTTCACATCCCTGGTGCACGGCCTTTAACCTCCCTGTGCTTCAGGAGCTCATCCCTGCTTTTCCTGTGGCCCCTCCTCACCAGGAATGACCCGTGTTCTCTTGCTGTCTCTGTCCTCTTCCCGGGGGCCCTTCTCCACTGGTGTGTAAGCACCTCTCTAATGGATGCGCCGCTCGTCCTGTGTTGTCCCCACCGAAGCATTCCCAGGAGCCCTGCAAATCCGAGTTGCATGTGAGGTCCCTGTGCCCCTTTCCACCGCAGCCTCAGACAACCAGCATTGGCACAGCCATCCTCCCTCCCTCAGCAGGCCGGGCGCCTCGTTCTCCCCTGTAAGGGGCACAGAGCCTGGTGCACAACAGATGCCTGGCTGTTAACTGAGTTGTCTGACTAGGCCCAGCGCCAGGAGCCTGGGCTGGCTGGGGGTTAGCGTGTCCAAGGCCACAGTTGCCTGTAGGCCTGTTTCAATGGGTTGGTCAGGCAGTCGGTGGAGCCTGCTGGGGCCAGGTGTGACAGGTGTGGGTCCAACTTACCCTCCTGGATTCACTGCAAGAAGCCCCTGCAGAGGAGGCCCTTTAACTCAGAATGGGGAGGGCGTCAGACAGAGAGAGACCAGAAAGTTTCGGCTAAAGCTGCTTGGGCCTGATGGAGATGGGAGCAGCCCTGCTGTGTAGCTCCCCTCCCGCATTCCTGCACACCGCCCACCCCTGGGCTGAGGAGTTGTGACTGTGAAGCGGCTTCAGCTGCATGAGCCTTTGGCGCCTGGAACTCTGCAGAGCTCTTGTCTCCCCTGGTAGAGCTTAGACAGGGAGGCCCCCGTCTCTCCGGCCTTGGCTCCTGCTGACACAGGTGAGGGGGTGCCAGGAGACGGCTGCCACTTTAAGACAGACACAGGAGCTGGTGTATTCCTGACAGACTCCAACTTGATTCAGTTTGATGAGCATTTAGTCAGAGCCTACTCTGCGCCAGGCTTGGGGGCAGGGGTGTCTCTAATGAGGGGTAACTCCCACATTTATTCAGTACCGAATGCTGAGGATCGGGCTAAGTGTTGTATGTGCTTTAATTTCTTTTAACTTCATGACATCCCTGCCTGGCAGATATTACTCTTATTCTCATTCCCATTTTACAGATGAAGAAACTGAGGTTCTGAGCGGTTCATTTACCTCACAAGTACAGAGGTAGTGACCAGCAGGGCAGGATTTGAAGTCAGGCCTGTCTGTCTGACTTCCAAGTCTGTCCTTGCCCTTGAGTCGCTCACTGTCCCCACAGGGAGAACACATGAGCCCCCCACCCCTAAGGGGTAGGAGGACAAGGAGGGCTGTTCCTTTCCATGTTGAAGCAGAGTCTCCGCAGATGGTCCAACCACCAAACCCTGTGGCTGGGCCCAGGTATTCCCACCACACCCTGGTTCTGCCCTCCTCATCCTGTTTCTCTGCCAGGCTCTTTTCTTATACGGGGCGGGGGTGGGGTGGGGGGGTGGGGGGCGGAAGTGAGGATAAGGCTGCGTGTAGCCAGATGTATTTGGGAAGCAATGGTTTCCCTTGTCCTCCCAGCTCCCGAGAGACTGTGCTCAGCGTGGAGGGGACTTCCAGCCATGTGCAAGAGGCAAGAAGCACCTGGTAGGTCCTGGGGGCACGTCATCCAGAAGGTACAGGGTGATGTCCAAAATATTCCACAGCTGCTGACTGGCTAATGGGCAGACCCAGACCCCTGCTGTGCCCGGTGTTAACCCTTTGGTTGCTAGACTATGGGGCAGTCCAGGGGGTCCTGGGGTAGGGGCGGGGGCACAGGGGGAACTGTCTCTACTGGTATACAAAGTGGTCCACACATGACCAAGTAGTGTGGCTGTCCTAGCGTCCCAGCAACATGGCAGCCCTGGTCTGGGAAGCTGCGGGAGGACAGGCCGGTGTGTTCACGAGGGCAGGCTGTTTAGACACGACTGCTTCTTTGACTAGCACGTGTACTGATTCTTTTTCCCATTTGGCTCCCAAAGGGCCTGGTAATGGAATTGCAAAAATCTGAATGAATTGTCTGATGCATCATGACTAAGCTTGCAATGTGCCAAGTGTCCCCCAGGAGAGACCCTTGGACAGCAGGCCTGGAGTGCAGGACTGCACGTTGGAGACTGTTCCCAGGGAGAGCCACGGATGTAAGTTGCTCTGAGTTCTAGAAGTGCTTGGAGGGTTTGGGGAATTGTCACACGAATTTGTGGCACCAGCCTTTTGGTCTCTAAGTGGTGGTGGCACAGTTGGCTGGCCTGGCTCTGGTGGCAGATGGATAGCTCAGTCCACACAGCCTGCTTCGCTTTTGGACAGCTTCAGTTACCCTAAGTTCTATTATTGATCCCATTTGCCTTCCTAGGAGGCTCCATGCCTTGGTCTTTGTTTAACTTATGGAGACTTGCAGCATAATTTTCATTTCATTTCTAAGACGTTCTGTTTCAAGCATGTTCAGGGAGCCCTTAATCATTTCGTTTCCTGCCTCCACTCCCCGTCTGCCTCCTGCCTACATCTCTTCTTCTCTCAGGGAGAATGTTCTCAATCTTATTAGCTGTTCTTCCTGTGGTTTTATGTCGAGGTCCTTTTATCATGCTGATCAGTGGATATAGATTTATTTGTTTCTTACCTGACGTGGACTCTTGAAATCTGGGGCAAATATTAATGGTCGTAGCCAAGAGCTTTTATTGAGCTTGAACTCCATGCCACAATACTTCATGTTCACTTTCTCTTTAATTTCACAGTGACCTTTTGAAGTTGCTGCTGTTATTACCTCCCACTTTATAGATGAGGACACTGAGATTCAGGCTGGAGAAGTCCCTCCCTTACTCAAAGTTACATAGCAAGCGAGGGGGTAGAGCTAGGACTGGACCTGGGAATCTAACTCCAGGGCCTCTTAACCCCTCCACCCTGATACTCAAAGTGGGGCCCATAGACCGACAACAGGTAGTCACTGGGGCCCTGTGAGAAATGCCGAATCTCAGCCCCTACGCAGGATCTCAGGTGATTCACACACACATTCAAATCGGAGAAGCTCCAATCTAGCCTCCCTGAAAGGAAATGAGTCCCTTGACTTCTGTTGATCCTTCCGGATCACTTTCGAGTTTGGTAGCCACAGCCCCCTCTCCCCTAGTTGGCATTGTCCTCGGACTCATCTATGTCCTGCACAGGCCCTTCCCTCAGGAGGCACATTTTGTCAGAATGAAGGTGTGATGGTTAATTTTATGTGTCAACTCGGCTAGGCCACAGGACCGAGCTATTTAGTCAAACATTATTCTAGATGGTTCTATGGAAGTTTTTTTTAAGATGAGATTAGCACTTAAATCAATAGACTTTGAATAAAGCAGATTACCCTCCATAATGTGGGTGGGCCTCATTTTATCAGCTGAAAGCCTTAATAAAAAAGACTGACCTCTCCCTTAATAGAAAAAGACTGAAGAAGAGGGATTTCTGCCAGAAGACTGCCTTCAGACTCATACTGCAACATCAGCTCTTTTCTGAGCCTCCGGCCTGCTGGCCTATCCTGCAGATTTTGGACTTGCCAGCCTCCACGATTGTGTGAGCCAATTCTATAAAATCTCTCTGTCTCAATCTCTCTCTCGCTCTTGCTCTCCACATATATCCTATTGGTTCTGTTTCTTTGGAGAACCCTGAGTCATACAGATAGCCAAGGACCAGTCAGGTAGTTTTATTATTTCACTGTCTGGTCCCCAAGCTGTAACAGCAATCAGGGCCTGCTGTTATCCTGAGTGGAACAGGCAATGTGAGTTGAAGAGTGAAAGAAAGTTCCCTTTCCTCCAATATTCTCTCTTACTGATCCTTGAAACTCTACCATTAGCAACTAATTGTGGGGGGGTGGTCAGGTCTATTCTTCTCTAAATGGTGTCTGAGGAGAAGGCCCCCATACCTCCCCCCTTACACCTGCAATCTCTGGAGTTCAGTGGCAGTGCCCAGGGGGTGAGAGGCATTGGATTCCCAGTATAATACTCCCCATCAACCTCCCGTCTTTGATATGGACAACTGACGTGTTCCCAGTGGTGAGTGAAGTACTATGCCCAGGCAGCCTTAGAATTGCTCTCCAAACCCCCAGTCTGATTGCTGCTCCTGAGCCCTTCTTATTCAGAAATTCTGAAGCAGCCCCTGGCCAGGCCTAAGCTGCTTGGGTTAACCTGGTCTCCTCTCTGGTCTTAAGTGAGCCTGACATTCACTCTCAGCGCTGTCTCCACCCCCTCCTCTGATGATTTGGGAGCCTCAGGCAGCAGCAGGAGGGAATAGAGGTGTGAAATACCCTTCCCTGGAAGCCTTGGCCCCACTGGGCCTCTGGCTGCCTGGACACAGGGCCTGAACTAGACGGCTGTGCTTGACCTTCGAGTCTAAACTTGATACCTTCGTCTCTCGGGAAGTGGGTGTGCCAGGACTGTGTCTCCTAACATGCCTGAGATGATACCTCCCAGGAGAAGGACTGTGGGCCCTGGGTGCTTTCTTGGTGCTACATCTCAGAGAGCTTCAAGCCCTGACTGCTGAGGGATCCTGCTTTTAAAGCCATGAGCAGCCCTGGATAGATACATCCCACTCTCCTTCTCTTCTCTGGAGTCAGGATTCACAGTTCGGGGGAGACCTGGCTCTGGATTTCAGTGGAGATGGATGAATGCAGATGGAGATCCTGACTGTTTCACCAAGAGACAGCCATTATTTCTGTGGAAAATAATGAGGTGTTCCTCACCTTATAGCTCACACCGCACTCTGCTCTGTAGAGTGTGGACAGTAGCATAAATCTGGACCCAGAAATCAGCTATCCATTCATACCTCACACAGATACACCCCTACCTGCTGGTCCCATGATTCTGAATCCCCCTGAGCACATGTTTCTTTGGTCACCAAGCTCAAGGATGCCACCCCTTTATTCTGCCTTCTGATTCAGGGCAGCTCTGAAGTCAGAGCAATCATCAAACCAGACTAGTTAAGGGAGAGAAGGGCCAGGACAAAGGTCAGGTAGTGAGGCATTCAGTCGTTTGACTGTCATCTGCCAGGTTGTGCTTTTTTATTTGTTTTATTTTTGTTTTTGTTTATTTTTTGCTTCTTGGTTCTGTAAGTTGATATTTTTCATTAAATTTGGAATTTTTTCCTATTATTTCTTTAAAAAAATTTTGCCCTATCTCTCACTTCTCTTCTAGCACTCAAATTACAGATATGCAAAGCCATTTGATATTGTCCTACTGGTCTTTGAGGCTCTGTTCATTTTTCTTCAATCTCTTTTCTCTCTGTTCTTTAGACTAATAATTTCTATGGATCCGACTTTTAGTTAATGACTCTTTCTTCTGCTATCTCCTACTTGATGTTTAGCTATCTAGTGAAACATTCATTTCAGCAATGGTAATTTTCAGTTGTATAATTTATATTTGCTTCTTTTTTAATAGTTTTCATTTTTCTTCCTGATGAAATTCCCCATTTGTGCATTCATTAAGGTAACATTTTTCTTTAATTCCTTGAATTCTGGTGTCTCATCTGGATGCAAAATTCCCCACCTGTGCATTCATTAAGGCAACATTTTCCTTTAATTCCTTGGATTCTGGTTTCTCATCTGGATGCAGAGCATGTTAATGAGGTGTTAGATCTCAGCACTCTGGCTGGGTCACGGATCCAATGTACCCCAGTGCTCTTCAACCTCTAGTACTTCTGTTCAGCTTCCAAACCCGTAGCAGTCACTCTCTGGTAGGGACTAAATAGTCTCATCCTGAACAAGTACAGCCAAAGACTTCCAGGGATCCTCCACACGGACTTCTGTCTCCATTTTGTGCAGCTTTATCCTCCTCTTTCTCCTGCTCTGCCCTGCAGATTTCAGCTGCTTCAGCTGCCTCAGAGTCTGATCTCTGCCTCTTAAGCTCATTGGAACTACCATTGTGTGCTTGGATTCAAGTTCATTGCATCAAAGTTGGGGAATTTTCCCTAGAAAGAGAGTAGGGGTAATTAAACATGTAACAAAGTTTGGCTTTCATTTCCTGTCTCCTATCTTAGGCCTTAGGGGTGAGTGGGTTCTCTCGCTTTCCTGGTTCTCATAACATAGCACCTCGCTTCCCAGACTAGCTGATTGGTCATGAGAGGCTTTTTATTGTGGTGGGTAATATTTGTTGAGCACTCATCATGTTCCAGGCACTGCAATAAATGCTGTGAATACATGTCTCACTTACTGTGACATCAGTCCCTTGAGGGAGTTGTTCATATAATCCCTACTCTAACGTGAGGGATGAGAGGTTTGGAGGGTGAAACAACTATGGTCACAAAGTTGGGAAATGGCACAATTGAGCCCTGAACTCAGGACTATTTGATCTCATCCCTGGTTCCTTTATCCATTGCACTGTCCTGTTTCTACACAGCCAAGCTCTTTCCCACTGACCAGCTGTTTCAGCCACATAAAGCACAAAAACCAAATCACTGGAAACCAGTTTCCTCTGCTACTGATTGTTCATATTTCTGCCAACGAGCAACCTGGTATTAGCTTTCATCTCTGTCGCAAAGACCTTCCTCTATATCCCTGTGCTCCCCAGACACTCTCTCCTTTCCCCACCCTCACAGCCTTTGATCAAGCAGTTTCCAGCACTGTCTCTGTGTACAGTACTGTCCTAGCAACCCTGAGAGATATGTGAGGACAATTTTGTAACATAAAGGAGCCTTAGAGACACTTAGTCAAGTCATCCATTGTACAGAGGAAAAGACTGAAACCCAGAAGGGGAGTGGCCTTGCCGAGGGCACACAGTCAGCTGCCAAGACTGGAATCCAGCTCTTCAGATTCCCAGGTCTATCTGTTAAGATTCTGGCAGGAAGGAGATATGACAGTTAGGCTGGTAATTAGGGAGAATTCAGTGAGGGGACTATTTACAAAGGAATGGGCAAGGTTAAAGGACACTGAAAAAGGATGACAAAGGACCCCAGGGTTAGTAACAGCAGAAAGCCATTACACACCTACCTCTGAATGGTTCAGGGGAGGGAGAAGTTATGGAACCTGGAGAGAGCTATAGCAAAGGAGAGGGCCACCTGACAAGAGCCTTGGGTAGAGGAATGCGGCCACTGCCAAGCCATGGCCCATCAGGGAGCTTGCTGGAGAAATAAACCCTGACCTCTCTCTCCTCCCACCTTCTGATCTCCTGTTAGTACTTCCCATTGGCTTAAACCATCTGGAAGCTAGTCATCAAGGAGACTTTGTTAATGCAGTTCATGGAGTTCAGCCTCCCAGGACACAGATAAGAGCAGAGAAGGGTGGAGGGAGCATCTGGAGGGGCAAATGGAGAGTAGCCCACACAAGATACTAATAATGCTCCTGCCCCCTCTGCTTTGGAAGACAGTGTCTCTACTCTTCCGAAGTTCACAAGTCCACATAGAGGGGCAGATGTGAGCAGGTAACCAATAGGCCAGGACTGAAATGCCATTAGGGAGCAGAGAACACTGGTCATCAGGCTGGGTATGCATCTACCCCAGGAAAACTGGTGGAGTTCTTAGGGAGCAGTCCGCCTAGGTGGGGCTTGTTAGTCTCTGCTCCTGTGGAGAGAGAACTAGGATGCGGTCAACTCAATTAAATTAAACAAGTGTTTATTGAGTGCATACTTTGTCAGGTATTGGGTCGCTGAAGATGAATAGGCTTGTCCCTGCCTTTGAGGGCTTCAGAGTCTGATGAGCGAGGCAGATGGGTGACCAGCACAACATCACTTTCCTGCATTGGGGAAGGGGGAGGCAGACTTACTTCCTGGTTCACCAGTGACAAGGTGAGACTTCTCTGGTAGTACTTAGTGTGTGCCTGGGCTTGGCTCAGCTTTGGGATAGGAATGTTTTAGAGCTCTGTCTTCTGTCCCTGTCACCTCCCTCACTTCCTAATCAAAAGGGGAGTTTCCACGTGTGGCCATTATGTGAGTGGTCAGGGTCTGGGAACTTGCCAGTATAGACACTTTCCAGTTTGTTCTGCCGATGTTGTACTATGGAAGTTCACAGGGCTCAGACACCTTTGTCTCCGAGAGTGTGAGGAGTGGACATGAGTGATGGAAGAGATCCCCAAGTGTCTTAGGGGCATGCATTGTAGGATTGTGGCTCTTTTCATTTTGGGAGGTGTGTGAGAGAACCTGGGGGTCCTAGCTTCTAGCCCTCTGCACGGATACTTTTCAAACCCCAAACCTGTGCATTGATGGTATAATAATGAAAATAGCCAAGATTGATTGAGCCCTTCTGTGTGCCAGGCACTATGTTAAGTGCTCTACAAGCATTATCCGGATGTGTTCTTACCACAACCTTGTGAAGTAGGTACTAGGAGGAAACTGAAACTTGAAGGATTAAGGGACTTGCTCAAGATCACACAGCTTGTTCATGGCAGAGCCAGAATGTCATTCAACCTTACCTGCTTGTGGAATGTTACCGGGGCCTGTAGGTGCTGAAAGTGGTGTTGGCCTCCAAGTCTACATCATTCACTGCTTGGCAGGATCTAAACCTCTTGTCTGTGCATGTGGTGGACTTACTGACCTTTCCTGCTGCTACTCAGGCTCTCCTCTGATGTATAGAATGTGCAGGAAGGCAGAGCAGACCTCCAGAGGGGAACCCAACTCAAACAAGCCCCATGAAAAGTAAATAAGGTGGAAGGAGGCTGAGGGCCAAGAGCAGGATAAAACCTGGCTGCCCGAGCTCCCTTCCCCTTGCCCCACGAGACCAGGAGAAAGAATCAGAGGACAAGCAGAGCCCACATCAGATGTGGTGGGTGAGAAGACACTCATCCTTCAAAACACAGACACTCTTCCCTGGAACACGACCCTGTTATTCTTTGCTCTTGGTCTGGCCTGTTTTAGTAGGAAACAGGATGTGCTTCAGTCAACTCTCTGGTTCACATCCTTCTCCACTGGGTGTGGTGTCTGCTGGGAAATGACAAGGTCTGTTGACCAGGGATCCATTCAGCCACTCATAATATGGGAGGACTCCACAGTTCACAAAACTCTTTCACGTTTCATTTGTTCTTCACAACAACCTTATGTGGAAGGAACTCGTCATCCTTGGTTTAGAGATAAGGGAACTGAGGCTCAGAGATATCAAGTCACCTATCCAAAATCACCAATCTAAGATGAGTCCGGTGGTTTATTTCACAAGAATTTGTTGAGTCCCAGCCAGCTGCAGGCCCTGTGTTAGGGACTGGGGTTGCAGAGAGGAGCAAACCGTGGGCTTCACCCTGTCATCTAGGGGGCCTGGGCACAGATGAAAATGCTGGCACATTTCCCAGTCTGCTGCCTCTTTCTTAATGAGTCTAACCATGTCCTGAGTACCAACTCTGCGAGGCACTCTGGTGGGTGCCCAAGGGGCATCTGCTCATCTACATTGTTCCTGCCCTCCAAGAGCTTAGAGTTTCCTCAGAGAGATGAGAAGTGTATGTGAAATAGTAACCAATGCCATTAGTCCAGGTCAATGCTGCTGGGAATAGTTTAAAAATTCAAGAAGAGGTCAACTGACTCCAGCTGCAGGTGGTCCTTAGAGGTGTCAGAAAGGAGATGGGATTTAAGCTGTTTTCTGCAGGAAGAATAGTCCATGTTCAGGTAGGGAGGCCATGGGACAGCATTTTAAGGAGGAACATCATAACAACAGCTTGGAGGTAGGAAAGCAGGAGACATATTCTGGAGACAGAAAGACCAGTCTGGTGCAGCTAAGGGGAGCAGAGGAGGGCAGGATGGGTCTGTACAAGAGAAAAGAGAGATGTGTTGAGTTATAGAAGGAAGCTCTCAAGCTGGGTCCTGTAGGGAGGAGACAGAAGACCTGAAAGGTGAATCTTTATGGAGGGTCTTTTTCTCTAGGCTACTGGACTTAGCACTAGTGTCATCTGCCCTTGAAGCCTTGGCCTTCAGGCTGTGTTGTCATGAGATTCCAGCTGACTCCTGCCCAGGGTCTTCAGGATATCTCCAACTCCCCTTGCAACAGGGGAAGGACACCCAGGATCTGGATCAGTAGCATGGACATGTAGCTGGAACCTGCACAATCAGGCCCTGACCTCTCTGACTCCGCCTCCCACCACATCTCCTACCACTACTCACTTCACTCACTAAGCCCCTGCCACACTGGCCTTCTGTCTATCCATCTAGCACACTGATCTCTTCCTGCCACATGGCCTTTGCACTTGCTGTTCCCTCTGCCCAGAAATCTTTTCTTCTAGCTCAGTGCAAGTCTGGCTCCTTCTGATCCTTCAGTTTTGATTTCATATATCACCTCCCAGAGTGGCCTTCCCTGACCTCTCCATCTAAAGAACATCCCTCCCCACCTCCCAGTTACTCTCTGTTACATCACACCTTCACCTTACCTCTATTGTACTTACTATCTGCTGTAAGTTCCTCATTTATTGTCTGTTTATCCCCTCTAGAATATAAGACCTGTGAGAGCATGGACCTGCTCTATCTTGTTGCCCACCCAGAATGTGCCTGACATAGTGGATACTCAATCAACATTTATTGAATTGATGAATGAGCAGTTCTTCTCTCCAATCTCCTTTGACCATGCTCAGAAAGTGTAAAGGATGAACCAGGCTTGAGGGTGTCTGTGGACCTCTTGAAGTTATGAGAAAGCTTCTGTATTTCATTCTTTCCCCTGGGAAGTAGGTTGGTGGTAATCATTAATGTTATTCACCAAATACTTATGGCTCTCCATCTTCTGGGCGCAGGGTAGGATTGTACTTCTTTGATGCTTTTGAAAGGAGGCATTGCCCTGGGACTTGTTTTGGCCTCTGAAATGTGGAAGTGACATATGTCCCCTCTGGGCAGATACTGTGAGAGCCAATGTGATTCACCATGTGCCTTCCCTCCACCATGATGATCATGGACATGTATGTTGAGATGGAGCCTCCATCAGTCGGGGTCTCTAAATGACTATAATGAGCAGACCCCCCCTGACCCATGCTGGATATGTAGCAGGAGCAGGAAGTAACCTTTGGTTGTGTTAAGCCGTGGAGATTTTGGACACGTTTGTTACCACAGCACAGCCTAGCTCATCCTGACTGGTAAAGAGCCTTTAGTTTTTATTAGGTTCTCAGAGGAGTCTGTTAGCCAAATGAGGTCAATTATGTGCCAGATACTTTGCTGGGTGCTTCATATATGTTATGGTGTTTAATCTCCAACAACCTTGTGGGGCAGCTAGTGTGAACCCCATTTTATAGATGAAACTGAGGTTCAGAGAGTTTAGGGCATTGCTACTCAAAATGTGGTCTGCGGACCAGGAGCATCAGTATCACTTGAGAACTTGCGAGAAATGCAGAATCTCAGGCCCCTCCCCAGTCCTATTATATCAAAATCCATGTTCTAACAAGCTCCCCAGGTGATTCGTGTGCACCCTAAAGTTTGATTTGGGTGACTTGCTTGACATTATCTAGCTCGCTCATGGCAGGTATGGATAATGGATCCAGGCAGCCATCATTCCATAAATGGATATGGCTGTACACCCCACTCCCATGCCAGGAGAGTGGGGACCAGGATGTGCAGGACTTGGGTCAGCCCCTGGATCTCCCTCCCAGCCTGTGTTCACGGGCTCCCCTGGCAGGCACATCTTCAACCAGTTTGAGTGGTTGATGGTAACCAAAGCTATTTATTGACTTAGAAAACCATCTAGTCTGTGTGTCCAGGGTGTGTGTTCCTTCCAGCTGTGGATCATTGAGTGAATGCTGGTGGCGGACTGAGGGTGGGGTCAGACACAGTGTCCACGTCCTAGCACACAGGACGTGACTGGGGAGCTTCCTTGATCATCGTAGCCACATGGCTTGGTGCCTCTTGGATGGTAGAGTTGGGCCCCTGTGACTTTGAGCTTCGTGCCTGCCTGGACTATGAAGTGCCTTGACCCCTGGTGCTGAACCCTCCGGAAGCTCTCACAAGGTGCCTGGGTCTGCCAGTGGCTAGAATACAGATCTTGGTACCCTGTAGTTCCTGGCTCCATCTATAGGGGCTGAGCACTGCTGCTCTGTTATTACATTATAGATGAGGAAATGACGAGGAAACCATGCCAGAAGAAAGATTGCACCTCCCTGAGTACACGACCAGGGCTAGGCATCTGGGAGAGGCAGATTCCTGTGGCCAATGGCCTCTGGTACCCTTATCAGTTGGTGGCATTCATCTCCGTGGAGCCACAGTGGAGTTGCTGAGGAAATCGGAGCTCTTGGGCAGAGGAGCATAATTTATGTCTCCACTGGAACTACCAGACCTTCTTCAGCTCTTCTCTTTCCAGATATTTAGATTTTTCATGCAAGAGGCACAGTTCCCTCTCCCTTGGTTAAGATCTGGTTATCCATTCAACTAAGTCAAAAATTTCATATTACAGAGTGATTAGTTAATTCAACAAATATATATTGAGTACCTGCTGAGTGCCAAGCCCTGGGAATACAAAGAGTAATAAAGCATTTTGCATTTGTTTAGGCTCTCGACTAGTTTAGATATAAAGAAGAAAACAACAGTGCCTTGTCTTCAGTTGCTCACGGTCCAGGGAGGCAGGATTTCATGTTGCTGTGATGTGGCTGATTGAGGTGCATGTAGAATGTTCCCTGGGCTCACGTGGAAGGAGATGACGTTGTAGGGCAGTGGCTTAGAGCACTGGCTGAAGACTCAAACCTGGATTCCTGTTCTGGCTCTATCATTTGCTCCCTCAGAGCCACATCTGTTAGATACAGATAGCGACAGTACCTGGTGGTGAGGATGGAAGGAGTGTGTTGCCATTGACCGAGCTCTTATTATAAGCCAAATGTGCTCAGGCACGATTATTGGAAGCTTGAATCAGCGGGTGCTTAGGGGATGTTGGCGGGGAAGGGCGTTATCATTTGAGAATCTTATTTAAGAGCTGGGGAGTGAGTTGCCCAAGGCCCCAGAGCCAGTTGGTGGCAGAACTGGCTGCAGCTCCCAGGCTTCTGGTTTCTTTCTGCGTAGACTGGGCACTTACCCCCTTTCCCCAAGCCGGACTCATTTTTTGTTCCGATATGGAAATGTGGCTGCAGAGGGGCTGAATGTAGCAGAGAGGCTCCTGCAGGACCGTCGCCAGCTCCCTTCCCATAGATAAATGGAGCCTGGACTCCATTTGGCAATCGACAGAAAAACAAATTAAAACAGAGAAGCTCTCATCTCCGTTTTTCCCCTCATCCCACTCTGACAGATTTATTTGGGAAAGTGACAGGAGGCTAATGGGATCACTTAATTTCCCTGATAATAAATTACCCCCAAGTGCAATAATTAAACATTTCACAACAAACAGTTTCCTTCTGCATAAACTTCTTCAAAGGTTTCTCCAGCTCTAACAGCCCTCCTTCCCTGCCCCCTCTTGGCCCCTGCTCTGCCCTGAGTTGGCCTGGCCTCTCTGGTGAGTCATTTTTCATTTCCTGGCTTTGGGATCATGACCAGGTAATAGCAAGTGCAGGAGGACCCTACAGGATTGTGGGAAAGAAAAGGAAGTGTAATGAGAGAAGCAACCCGATCGGGGGTTGAATCCTGGCTCTGCCACTTCCCGGCTGTGTGACTTGGGAAAGTCACTTAATGTCCGTGTGCTTCAGTTTTTTCATTTGCAGATGAGAATAATACCGCTCAGCTTGCGGGGTGTTGATGAGGCTTAGGGCAGTGCCTGCAAAGTCCCTGGCATATAGTAGGCCTTCAGCAAATGAGAAATGCTCTGTTTTTAAAAAATTAATATTGTGAGTCTAATTCTTCTTAACTTGGAGTGCCGTGAACTGTTGGAAGAAAAGGAGAGAGAGAGACAGAGACCGAGCAGTGGAACAGAGACCGAAAGAAAATAGAGAAGGAGAAGGGGTGAGCTGAGATGGGCGCCCTTAGACCATTGCGAGGCTGCAGAGAGTGAGCACGGCGTTGTCAAATGGTGCTCCAACCCTTATATAATCAAGCACTCCACAGCCAAGGGGCCGCACATTTGCCAATCGTTCTAGCCAGATGTCTGACGCTTTCCAGCACGCAGAGAGGGGCCAGCTGGAATTTGGAGGCCTGTCTCTATTCCCTAGCAGCTCAGAAGCTGGGTGCCCGTCTGTGTGTTAGCAGAAGATTTGGAAGCAACGATGGCACTTTCCCCTCTGATGCATGATTAATGTACAGTCGACTGTGGAATGCACAGCTGTTGGATATTTTCAAGGCAAACGACTCCATAAGACCAAGAAAATACGTGGGGCTTGTACAATGTGAGGTCTGGCCTCGATGTTAGTTGTAGACAGCAGTCAAGAGTCAGCCATGCTGTCCCTCGGGCCTGGAGGATGGCGGACAGAGTGTCTGGTGGTCTTTTCAATGTCAGCATCCCTGGGAAGGAACACCCTGCAAAACATCCTGTGTTCTTTTGGTTTCCTCTTGTGTCGTCCCATTTGGCGTCGTGGGTGTCCGGCTCCAGCACTGGGCTGCGCTCAGTTGGGATCCAAGATGGAGAAGGCATGAGCCTGACACCCAGTGTGCTTCCAGTCCAGAGGGGTGTCGAGGGCAGAGGCCGGGAAAAGTGCTCACCTAGGTTGTGGACTGCAATTGGGAAAATGAGGAACGCTTCATGGACGGTGGGCCAAAAGGCGTTCCATGAATTGAGTCTTTAAAAAATGTTATTTTTGAGGGGAGCCGAGGGGAGCTACAAGTTTGCTTTCTTGTACAGTCAGCCTACCTCCTTGAATCTCAGTCCTATCATTTATAAAGAGGAGATAATAGTTTCTATTTCTTTGGAAAATTAAATGAGATGATGTCCATACAGCATACCCATTGTAAGTGCTTGACTTACCCATTACATGCTTGACCCCTTGTAAGTGCTGAAGGCCGGGCAGCTGCTCTTATGCTCTTGGATGGGGTTATTCAGGCAGCTGAGGGGGCAGTGGGGGTCTTGCCCTCAGCCCAGTCTCCCTTCAGTCCTTTCTTCCATGCTTCCGCCAGAGAATCTTTACTCCTTCGTGCTAGAATTGCTTGTCTGGGATGACGGTGGCTTGAGCTAGCTGGGAGGGGTGGGAGAGGAGAGACAGGTTGCCACGGCTCCTTCTTCTCATGGAACCCTGTTCTTTCCTGCCTCCTTCAACAATGCTAAGCCATGAACCCCGTAGCCCCTTGGACCAAAAGCCATTTTGGGGTATTCGTCTTACCTGTTTTCACCGGTAAAAACAAGGTACCTCTTGGCCCTGCCCCAGCTCACTTGGAAATGAATTTCAGTCTGTTTCAAAAGTCGAGCTTTGAGTTAAGGGAATTTAGCTGGGAACGTGGGGGGCAATCCAGTAACCACAAACACTGAGGTGGAAAGCTGCATTGGCCTTGCCCTTGTTCAGGCAACCTATGGGATTAACTGGGCGGGAAGGCAGTGCTGTTTCCTTAGCAAGCCCTCTATTTGGTGAGTAAACTGAGAGGCTTGTGTGGCTGGAGCTGAGCTGGTGAATATCATAGCATAGCATAATTAGTGCAATTTAGAATTGAAAAGAGAGAATGCAGCCCAAGAATCTCCTTTATAAGCAAAGGGACCCACGCTTAGAGGGTGTAGTGTGAACCCTGACAGTTGGTTTTTCTGTTTGCAATGCAAGTGCTCGACTTTTGCTTTGATTACTGAGGCATCTACTTCAAAGACAGCCGTCTCAAATAAACACATTGCCAGCCACAGGACTAGATAAAGAGCCAGACCGCCCCCGCCCCAAGCTCCTTTGTTTTAGAGATCTTTGCTTGTTTTAGATAACTGACCGGTTGGCCGCTTTTTTTCCCTTTTCTTCCTGCACTTTAATTCCCGCTCTTATGTTTTAAATTCACCAGTAAAGAGTGAACCTGTGAAACGGTAGGCCCCCACCCCCACCCCAATAAAAGCAGAACCGCAGGCCCAGGCTCTCTTTCTCCCCACGACCTTGCTGTGTGGCTCCAGGTGTGCTGTGTACCTTCCAGGACGTGTGAATAATAAACCTTGTCTTTCAAAGTTTCCTAATGGTTATTGCTGAGGGCATCTTACAATTATAATAAGAACCACAAGGGCTGGTCCGGCCACAGCATTGGTTCTGAAAGGGGAAACTGGGCCCAGGTGAGGGCTCCCAGGGTTGTCTAGCCAATAGCATCACTATCGGTAGGCTGAGACTGGCACGAATCAGAGAGGTACCCTTGGTTCTCTGCAGCTGCCCAATGTTCTGTTCTTTTCACTGGGGCAGGTTAACTCAGGCCTTAACTGCACCTACCAGCAACAGGAGACCTGTGCATCCTTGAAAGGAAATGTATTCTGTAGCTGTGTGTCCTATAAGCAACAAATATTTGTTGAGAGAATGGATTTGTATTTTCTCCTTCCATTTAAACTATTGTCTCCAGAAAACTCAGTGAAAATGCAAATAAGTTTTCTGGGAGAGGCAGCTTGTTAAGCTATTAAGTCTATAACACCAGTTTGTTAAATTAGTTCTGGTTACCTAGCTGGACCCTGAGGACCCCTAGCAGGTCCCTTTGGTGACTGGATAGAGAAGCTGGGGACAGGACTGTAGGGTGGGAGTGTTTTCAGTCAGGGACCTGCCAGGGAGTCCCAGGCTCTGGAATGAGAATGGCCTAGTTCGACATTTTGCCAACCCGGTTGGCAGGGTTTTGGACACTCAAGAGGAGGACTTGAGAATTGTGTCCCTTCAGGGTCCTTCCAAATGCAGGTCTCCAGAAAGGAATTGAAGTTTGCCAGCTTGGGATGTTTCCCCACTGCCAGTTTCCCAGCCATATACTGAAATAATTAAGGAGAAATTGAAAACCATCCCAATCACTGTGTCACAGAAATGTATTCCATATATATACTTTAAAGTTTTTTTTATTGTGATAAAATATACACAGCATAAAATTTACTTTTTTTTTTTGCTGAGGAAGAGTCACCCTGAACTAACATCTGTGGCCAATCTTCCTCTTTTTTCACTTGAGGAAGATTAGGCCTGAGCTAACATCTGTGCCAGTCTTCCTATACTTTATATGTGGGTCACTGCCACAGCATGGCTGACGAGTGGTGTATGTCCATGCCTGGGATCCGAACCTGCAAACCTGGGCTGCTAAAGCAGAGCCTGCTGAACTTAACCACTAGGCCATGGAGCCGGCCCTCAAATTTACTGTTTTAACCACTTTTAAGTGTAGAATTCAGTGATATTAAGTACATTTATAATGTTATGCAACCATCATCACTATTGTTAAAGAGACAAACCACAGGTCCAAAATGGCGTCACTTGTGCTAAAACCAAAACTAGATTTAATACCTGAACTAACTGTAGTTTTAACCTTTGGCAGGAATGTAAACTCAATCGACCAGTCTGGAATTTCTTGATTAGCACTAATGAGGTAGTCTTCGTGATAAAACTCCTGCCATTCCCTTCCCCACAAAAGAAGATGTCTTGGCCTGAAACAATCCTCTTTTCTTTTCCTAATACTTTCTTGCCCACCCTCCTTCTGCCTATAAAAAATTCCATTTTGTACGGTTCCTTGGAGCACTCTTTTATTTGCTAGGTGGGATGCTGCCCAATTCATGAATGTTTAATAAAGCCAATTAGATCTTCAAATTTACTCAGTTGAATTTTGTTTTTTAACAGATTTGGTGGCAGTTGGAGGACAGAAGGAGCATTCCAGTGGCTTTAGGGACAATGAAAAACAAAGGCGTGGTGCCCATGAACCCTTTTGAGTTCACTGTTTTTCTTGCCATTTCTGAGGGCCATTGGTAAGTGTCTCTCGGTTTGAGCCCTGCTCTCTTTCTCTGTTGAGCTCCCGATCTAATTGGCTTTTCAGACTGCAATTCCCAGGTTTTTGAGTTGAAAACCCCATCCCTTGATTCTGTGCCTGGTTTCCACATTGGGAACTGTTGGTGGGAGCTGCAGTTCCCCATTTGTTTGGGATCAGTCCGTGATCCTCATTCTTTGGGGCCTATTGGTTCAATCCTTTCCCCATTCTCTAGTTTTTGGGTTACTACTGTTATGTTAATTTGCACATGAAGTAAAGGCCATTGCTAATTGAAATCTCAGAAGCCAAAAAATCTGCAAAATTGGCACAGGTGGAACATTTAAAAGCTGTTAGAGTGCTTGCCGCCTAACCCCAAGTCTCGCATGTTAGGATAAGTTGGTCATGGAATGGGGTAGATTGACACTAGGTCACCTGTCAACTTCAAGAAAATTTCCTTGCAATGAGATACACTGTAAAACATCTCACACTTTCCGACCACGTGTAACCCTGTTAGTTTTCAGTTTGGCTCTGAGAAACCCAAAGAACTAGCTAAAAGAAATGGGACGCTTTATATTCAAAGAGTTGACTGTGCCACCTTCTGGCACACCTGCTTATTTTACGTCTTAGAACTATGGTGCCAGAAATGGTAGATATCAACAAAAATGCAAAATATTACTAAAGACAACCTAGAATTACAAAGGCCATTATGGGGAATGTTCCAATTAGACCATTAGACCAGATTACTCATTTAAGAAATGCACTCGAGAGTGAGGGATCCCAGTTTGAACAAACAGAATGGAATACCTATTTTAAATGGTATGCAGAAGCTTCCAAAAGGCTTCAGGATTCCAAAATAGCTTCATTGAAAGATTTGTTGCAAAAAGCTAATGAAAAATTAAAGACACAAAAGGTATTTAAAGCAATACCTAGGCCTCCTCCATTTCACCCTCTTAGGGGTCCGTTATTAAAACACTAGCCCAGAAATCGATACCTCAATTGTATTCAACTGAGATACTGGAAAAGAGATTGTCTTCAAAAGCCCTGTGCAAATTCTTCAACATCAACTTAGATGCCCCCATATGGGCCTCTCCTAGATTTGACGAAACTCTGAGGGATTTATTTTTTTTTTGTAAACTGCTACGTTATTCCCTTAAACAGCCAAGGGAAAACTAAAATTCAAATTAATGGGGTTATTCAATACTGCCAGAAATATTTACTGTTTGTCCTGGCTGAAACCTGAAAAGATATTTGAAAGAGTTTAATAATCTCATGATCAGAAATTTGGCCAAGTTGAAAGCTGATATTCAGAGCCTGATTGATAGAATTTTTTTTTCCTTAGGCTTTCTCCCCTAAGCTATGCACTCAGAAGGAAAGAAGAAAACTGGAGAAAATGTAATTGGAAGGGTGGGTCAGCCTCTTTATTATTCAGGCTGCAATACAGTTCTTTGGGAAACTGGAAACAATTGTCTTTGTCTTGCAAATCTCTGCGGGGCCAAAGGTGTGGCTATAGAGAGTGGTTCAAAGTTCACCTGCCTTTTTTGCCAATCCCCAAACCTTCCCTATGCATATTGCAAAAGATCAGGACATTAAAAACAGAATTGTCCTGTACTTAAAAATTTAAGTTACCCCAGACCTCTGATAATGGGCAAATATGCCCCAAAACCTCCATCTCGGAGAAAACTTGAATACTTTTCTCTATGCCTTTGTAATGTACATTTTCTACCCCCATCTTCTCTGGGACCTAAGAGCCATTTTTCGAAATGCAAACTTTAGGGGGAAGTTTTTCATCAGAAGGACAAAAAAAACAGAAGGTATTTGGAAATTGAGCTAAAGAAAAATCTTAAATGTTCTCTCCACAAGTATTGGTAAAAACAAAAGCTACAAGATCTCTGTTTGCATCTGTCTGTGTGTGTGTGTGATCATAAATGTATGTTGTAGATATGTGATTTTTTTTACCTCTAGACGATGTTGTAAAAATTAATTTGTAAAAGAGCTCTATTTAATTGGCTTAAAGAAAATTAAGTGCTTAAACTCTCAGAAATGTAATAAAAATGAGCTAAAATATTTTTCAAGTTCACATGATCTAGGATCAATCTTTAGTAAATTAAAGCTAGTTTAAGTTTGTTGATTTAATTAAAACAGACATGTTTGAGTCATCAACATTGAGTATAATGCAAACATACAACTTTTAGTCTACCTAGGTTTACTAAAAGCCAAGTAAATTCATGTTATCCGTCACAAAATTTATCAGCACAAAAAAAATTTTTGACTTAAAATGATGACTGGCTTTGTCTAATGTCTCATGACGTTTTTGTGGATAATCAAAACATAATTGTTGGGAGCAAGTGATTTAGTTAAATGTAAGAGGGATAAGAGTTTATAGATAAGACTTTTAGCAACAATTACATTTTACAGTATCTGTACTTAATAATAGTTTCCCCAAATCTTTTTGGTAACCTGAAACCTTAGAATTTTGCTAAGTTAAATTAAATTATGGGAAATTTATTGAAATTGAATATTTAGATCATTTCCAAATAAGATAAAATACTGAAACATTAATTACTGAACATAGTTTATCCACTTTTTACTTCCTTTTACAGAAGAATTAAGGATATTCAGGTCTGTTAATAAACATGTTTTATGTCATGCTGAAAAGCATATGTTTCTAGAAATTATAAAAAGTATTTATAAACTTGCCAAGCCATAGGATGCTAATGTAAAAGACAGCTCATAATTATTCTTTAGTTTTCACTGGAAATTAAGGTTTTTAAAGGTTAAAAATTTGAATGTATGTAATTGAAGCTACTAAAAATAGTAAGGGAAACAATTCTGTATGCAAGGAAAGTAGGATGTGGGTTTTTTTGGTTGAGAAAAGGTGTAATATACCTAGAAAACAAAGATTCTGCATTTTGCCGGAATAACTTCCCTAGCTGATTTTTGTGCAAAGGCAGCAGCAACAGACTATAAAGACTGTAGCACCTGTGGATGAAGTCCATTCTGCTTCTGCAAAAAATGACCCTTCGTTGCCAGATTTTTGCCATCCTGAGGTCCTTGTAACATGGCAATATTCTGCTTCTGAATCAGAGAAGTTAAGATGGGTAAATCATGGCTGTGAATTAAATGAACAGTCGGGGCTATGGGGTTTTTGCACCCTTCACCCACCATAGTGCATTTAAGGAAAACTATTTTTATCCCCAGAGGCCTCGGAATTCCTCCTTCTGGACCCTTGGAACACCTGTAGCTGGACTTGATTCAACTGCCACTTAGCATGGGTTATCAATATGGTCTTGTTGTTGTATGTGTGTTTTCTAGGTGGTTTGAAACCTTCCTTTGCTACAAGACTGATGCCCTCATGGTGGCAAAGAAACTGTTAGAAAATGTGTTTCCCACTTGGGGTATACTTTCCACAATCTCCAGTGACAAAGGCACCCACTACACTGGGCAGATCATATGAGCCTTAATGAAAACCTTGCACATTTCTTGGAATTATCATTGTCCCTATCACCCTCAATCATCAGGCAAGGTTGAGAGAACTAGTGGAAAAACTGGATGCAAGCAGAACAAGTATTAACTACGTGGGACTGCATGAACTGGGGGGAATGCTCTAATGTTTTGTTTTTCCAGGTATAAGGTAATCTTTCCTCTTTAGCTAAACTACGATTTACAACAATTTGGTAAAGTATACCTTTGTGAACAAAGATGAAAACATTTACTTTTTCTCCCTACCTGATCACTCCAGAATTCGGAAACTCTTCAACATTCTTTTTTTTGTTTTGAAGGTTGGCCCTGAGCTAACATCTGTTGCCAATCTTCCTCTTTTTGCTTGAGGAAGATTGTCCCTGTGCTAACATCTGTGACAGTCTTCCTCTATTTTATATGTGGGACGCTGCCACAGCGCAGCTTGATGAACAGTGGGTAGTTCTGCACCCAGGATCCGAACCTGTGTATCCTGGGCTGCTGAAGTGAAGTGCGCAAACTTAACCACTACGCCACTGGGCTGGCCCCGAATATTCTTTTCATGGCAATATAGTTAGTTATTTGTATAAGTTCAGTAAGAATCTTTTCTCCTTGTAATAGGACACAATTAGAAACACTGGCTCTATTACCAAGGCTTTGACTAGAATTTCATATTTGAGAGGGATGTGCATAGACTCAGACATGACCAAACAGCTTCAAGAAACTGCTTGGAAAAATCGACCTGGTTCCCTGCTTACAAGGTTCCAGCAAAACAGTCTTCAAAAGAGTTTATATGGTTAATCACTGTTCTTGCTGCACTTATATAAATAATCAGGCCAAGTTTAATGCAAACAAATTTAGATTTACTGTGATTATCTTTGGTAAAAATTGGGGGTCATTGTAGAGAGAAAAATTATGTTCGCACCTTTGTAGATATTAGATTTTAGTCCTGTTACTTGTCTTTGAGGTTTTGTTATATTCCTGTAGACTGAACTGGATCCTGACTTCTTCTAGTCTCCTCTAATATCTAGCTATGAGTCACCAAACTAGTTTCCAATTTTCTCCTAACCTTCTGATTTGGACTCACTAGGCTGCTTGGAAGGGACTATACCAGGCCCTCCTCACTACCCAGATGGTAGCCAAACTTCAGGGCCTGGAGCCTTGCATATATATCTCAGAACTGAAGAAGACCCCACCTGACACCTGGTCCTGTACAAACACTGAAGACCTCTGAACTGAAATGGTGAGGAAGAGAAGCAGCTGACATTGGGGTAAACCGCTTCTGTCCAAGACCACAGGTCAAGACTTTATACTTTAACTAAACATGAAACCCTTTCTTCTTCTCTTTCTTTCCTTTATGTGGCATTGACTGGGAAAGATAACATCGTCATCCGTATCTCCCAAGCCATTGCTAAGGTGAGTAACCTCTGGAATTTAGAACAACTTTTTATTTCAGGCTAGGAGGCTTGACCCCTTGGCTTGAACAGGAAAAACGTAACAGTTCCTGCGAATGAATCCATTAACAATGCCACCTTGATGAAAGTGGTTTGTGTCCTTATAGGATTTATCTTTATTGGTGGTGATTATCATTCTCCTTGGGCCTATGAATGCCTGGATGACTGGTGCACATCTGGGCAATGCCTCTTAGGACATCTAACTGTGCCCCTGATTGTTCTAGAAAAGACCTACCAGGAGGCCTTCATGATTCAGGATTCACTCCCTTTTGCAGTGCCCTACTTCCCTGTTTAGGAGTAAATGTAAATGAGGCTCTGATCAGAAACCTCTCCTTAACTCTTGAAGATATTGCAGATTCCGTTGCTAAGACATTAGCTGCCCAGCAAAAATCTTTGGATTCTCTGCTCAAGGTTGTTCTTGATAATAGGATAGCCCTTGATTATGTTTTAGCTGAGCAAGGAGATGTCTGTGCTGTGGCCAACACCACCTGCTGTACCTGGATCAACACTCCTGGGGAAATTGAAACTCAGTTACATAAGATCATTGAGCAAGCCACTTGGCTTAAAAGGGTGACTCCTTCAATGAGATCTTTCTTTGATTGGTTTGAGTCTTGGGGACGATGGCTCCAAAGTGCACTCCAAACATTGGAAATTGTCTTACTTATAGTTATCATAAAAATTCCCCTGGCGCCTTGTATTCTCTCAAAAGCCTTAAATTCCCATTTGGAGCCGCTAATTGCCAAGCAAATGATCTCCCTAAGACTGGAATGTCCGAAAAGAAATAAAGAGAATGGCCAACTTAAAATTTGTGAACCTGGAATCATGACCAGTGAATGTCATGAGGATTAAGCAAAACGTCGTGACCTGTAGATACCACACCAAGGATCAACAAAGCTGCGAGAACTGTGGAGTAGCAGCTGAGAGTGGCACTTGTGCCTTAAATTTTCGTCTCATTTCTCAGTCAAGCTAAGAGTCTGAGCAAAAGGGGGAATTGTTGAAGAAAAAAACCACAGGCCCAAAATGGCATCACTAGTGCTAAAGCCTATGATACTAAACCTAGACTTAATACCCGACCTGACTGCAGTTTTGACCTTGGGCAGGAATGTGATCTTAATGGATCAGTCTGGAATTTCCTGACTGGCACTAGTGAGGTAATCTGTATGGTAAGATCCCTGCCATCCCCTTGCCCCCAGAAGAAGTTGTCCTGGCTTCAAACAGTCCTTTCTTTTCTTTTGCTGATATCTGCCTGCCCCACCCTCCTTCTGCCCATAAAAACCTTCCGTTTTGTACAACTCTTTGGAGTGCTCTTCTATTGGCTAGATGGGATGCTGCCTGATTCATGAATCATTTAATAAAGCCAATTAGATCTTCAAATATACTCAGTTGAATTTTGTTTTTTAACACTATCCAGATCCAGAGCTTTTCATCATCCCTAACAGAAATTCTGTACCCATTAAACAATAACTTCCCATTACCCCCTCCCCCTAACCCCTGGTAACCACCATTCTACTCTCTGTCTGTATGAATTTGCCTATTCTAGTTACCTCATATAAGTAGGATCATACAAGATTTGTCCTTTTATGTCTGGCTTGTTTCACTTAGCATAATGTCTTCCAGGTTCACCCGTGTTGTAGCATATGTCAGAATTTCCTTCCTTTCTAAGGCTGACTAATATTCCATTGTATGTATATACCACATATTGTTTATCCATTAATCTTTTGATAGACATCTGGGTGGTTTCCACCATTTTGCTATTGTGAATAATGCTGCTTTGAACATTAGTGTATAAGTATCTGTTTCAGTCCCTGCTTTTAAATCTTTTGGGTATATATCCAGAAGTGAAATTGCTGGATTAGGTGGTATTTCTATGTTTAACTTTTTTTTTTTTTTCTGAGGAAGATTAGCCCTGAGCTGACATCTGTGCCAGTCTTCCTCTACTTTATATGTGGGTTGCTGCCACAGTGTGGCTGACAAGTGGTGTAGGTCTGCGCCCAGGATCCAAACCTGCGAACCTGGGCCGCCGAAGCAGAACACGCCAAACTTAACCACTACTCCATGGGGCCAGCCCCTCTATGTTTAACTTTTTGATGAACTGCCATACTGTTTTCCACAGTGGCTGTTCCATTTTAATGTCCTACTAGCAATGTGCGAGGATTCCAGTTTTTCCGTATCCTCACCAACACTTGTTATTTTCCATTTTATTTTGTTGATAATTGTTGATAATTCATCCTAATGGATGCATTCGTATATTTTTTTAAGTTTCTCTTTCCTTGGTCACAAGTATCAACAAGAACAAGAGCCAATGTGCCCTTTAATTTAACTGACTCCGACAAATGAGCAACATATTATGAAGATGCAGCATGCATACTGACATATAGCCAAGTGAAGCCAACATATTTTAATAAAGTACATGGGCAAAAATTGGGCACAAATGATAAGTGGTTCCCATAAATGAGAGTGCTTTGCCAAATTTTATATAGCTAAAATAAACTGGGTTTTTCTTTTAATTTGTCCTCAGTATCATACTCAGCATCTGAGGGTGTGTGTGTGTGTGTGTGTGTGTAATGATTTTCCTTGGTGCTTTCCCTTGGCTCCACCTCTAGTCCAATTGGATGAGGCACCTTTTCTTTCAAGCAGTCAATCCTTTGGTTCTGTCTCCTACTCTTCCTTCATCCTCTTGTTTTGGATGCTGATAGGATGGATACAAATACAATTCTGGGTCCGGAAGCTGAGGGTCAGGAAAGAAGTCTAGCAAATCCATAGAACCAAGTTCATACCTACAGGTGTCCACTGACCACCAGATCAGGCCTGTGTTAGATAGTTTCTCATGTATTGATTTTGTGGAATCCTCACAACAAGGCAAGGGAAATTATCCCTATTTTACAGACAAAGAACCTGTTTCCCAGAGAGACAAATGATTTGCCAAAAGTCACCCAGCTGCTAAGTGGACGAGCTAGGGCTTAGACCCGTGTCTTCTGGCCGAATGCTGTTCTTCCTTGCGATGCCACTTGGTCCTTCATAACTGAGGTGGTTGAAACAGAGGTGTGTGGACAGTTGACTTCCAAGCTGGCACCACGGGAGAGCTGCCTCACACCACAAATACTCATCATGCTGCAAATATTTACCAGGTGCCTACTGTGTGCTGTCCTGTGAACATAGGCTTCCGTGTTCCTGAAAGAGCAATACGTCAACCTTTGAATGGTCCTTGTGCTTTTGCTATTTCATAGTTAGCAGACTGACTGTGTGAGGAAGATAGCTATATCTGAGAGCTCTGAGAAAAATTTTTTTTCTCTTTTGCTGAAGAAGATTCGCCCTGAGCTAACATCTGTTGCCAGCCTTCCTCTATTTTCTATGTGGGTCACTGCCACAGCATGGCTGACAAGTGGTGTAGGTCTGCACTTGGGAACCAAACCCGAGAACCCAGGCTGCTGAAGTGGAGCATGCTGAACTTAACCGCTAGGCCACACAGCTGGCCCCCTGAGAAAGGTTTTGATTGACATTGATTATTTAGAAGAACAATGCAAGAAAATCTTCCACAGAGGATCTTAAGTTTTTTCAGTTAGACAGGCTGTATTGCTGGGATCTTAATGGTCTAGATGATGATGATGATGATGACAATGATGAAGGAGCCACTATTTATTAAGCTCAAAGAAAATTCCGGTTTAGCTGGAGTGATTTTTTTCACTAACATTGAAAGTTATTTATTAATTGATGTGTACATGCAAAAATATTTACTTGGTGCTTGATAAATGCCAAGTACTGGGGATACAAAGATGAGAGATGACCAGGACATGACCTCAACCCTTGACCAGCTCACTGTCAATGACTAACAGTGGAGGCAGACATATAAACCTTTAATTAAATGGTAAGAAGTGCTACAGTAGAGAGGTGGCAACAGAGATGGAGTAACAATGACCTCTCTCCACAGAAATCAATGAACGCTCTGCTGAGCAGGGGACACTAGTTGGGTACTGAAGGATGAGTAGAAGGTTGCAATATGCAGAAATAAAAGATTAGTGTGTGAGGTGACAAGACTGGCAATTTGGCCGAGAAGAGCTTGGTAAGATTCGTAGAGGGCAGGCTCAGGCATTTGGGCTTTTCCCTGTTGGCATTGAGGACCTGTTGAAGGGAGGGTTTTAAATGAGCTACAAAAAGCACAGGGCTCCCTTCTGCTCCTGGTGCCCACAAAACCTTTCCCCGGTTGCCAAGACAACTGGTAAACCCCCTGTCTCTGAAAATGCGCTCGTCATAAGCATTCTTTAAACCATAAAATGACTTCCAAATTACCTGTAAGATACTTTTGGATTTTGTTTTTAATTTCTGAGGCAATGTTCCAAGTTGTGGTGGTTTCAAAACTCCTTCTAGCCCTTCACCTTATAAGTGTCCCTGCCAAGTTGATGATGCCTTTCTCATCGGGCTGTTCTGAGGGATTAATGAGCTCATTGCTGTGATGTGCTTGGCACATAGGCCTGCAATGGCTTGGATTTCATCAAGCCAACTTGCCATTTCACAGACGAGGAGACTCAGCTATGAAGATGAGTGCCTTGAAAAGGTCTCACAGCTCGTAAGCAGCGGAGCCAGGATTTCAACCCAGTGTGCCTGGCTGCAGAACCCTGTTCTTAACCGCGTCACTGTTCTCACCCAATGAAAACACCTAAGTACAGCTCAGTAATTCACAACCTGCAAGAAGAGTCTTAAAGGTTACCAGGCAACACCGAACAGTGGAAAGAACAGGAATATATAGTTAGATTGAGGTTGAAATCCTGACTTCACAAATTCTGAGTAATTAGACCTTTGCTAAGTCACTGACACTCTCTGTGCCTTAATATTCCCATTTCTGACGTGGAGGTAGGACTTACCTTGTGGTATTATTTTGAGGATTAGAAACACTTTATGCAGAACACACAGAACAGGACCTGATTCATAGCAGCTGCTCAGTAAATGAAGGCGATTCATAATAATGATAATAGTTATAATTGTAGTGAGTTATAATGAGTTTCTTTTTATAGAGACTATTTCCTAACCTCAGACTTCAGAGTATTAGGTAGTAAGTATTTATGTAATAATGGTAGTTGGGAATGGTGGTAAAATCCTTCTTTTTCACAAGAAGTCAGAGCATAGGAAATCCAGCCAATGCAC
Source organism: Diceros bicornis minor (assembly GCF_020826845.1). NCBI lineage: Eukaryota > Metazoa > Chordata > Mammalia > Perissodactyla > Rhinocerotidae > Diceros > Diceros bicornis. The sequence continues at coordinate 74,877,492 of NC_080745.1, forward strand.
ACCAAGCCCATGTACTTTGTTTTATGCTGTATGCAAAGCATACAAGATGAGGAGATGGTGGTCTTTCCTCCTGGTAGGAACTGACAATCTCCCTCACAATGGCTTTCCAGCCACCCACCCCTCTTCTGTCCTCACATGCTTGCTTGGGTAGTGCTAGAGAGAAAGAAAAGAAAGTGCCCTGTGAGCTTGTGACAGTGGTCATAACTTTGGCTAATGAGAGCTGAGAAGACTTCAGGAGAAGGTGGCCTTAGCCAGGCGCTGAAGGACAGGAAGGACAGACGGAGAGGAGGGAACAGTTAGGCATGGGCAGAGGGCATGGGAAGTTGAGGGCAAGGACAGCAGGCGGGAGCCCCTTGCATCCTGGCTGGGGATTGCGGCTCCTAGGCATGAGGGAGGCAAGTGGCCCAGAAGGGTCCTGGAAGGGAATGAAGAGAGAAAAAGGCCGTGATGAGGCCGCATGGCTGTGAGTCATGGAGCCCGGCTACGGTTCTGGAGATGAGTAATGAGGGCATCAGTGTGGAGCCGGCTCGGGGGTTTCAGGACAACGCGCAGACGTGCTTCACGGAGGCCGACAGAACCTGCCCCTAATGCATCCAGGGGACACTAAATGCTTTAGTATATTCTCTGATGAATAATTTCTCCAACTCTAACCACATTAGGGACACGCGGGGCCATGGCTCGGTACTCTGTCTGTCAGATGTCGTTGCCATTTAAGTGAGTGATGCAGAGTGGGTCGACCACAAAGCCTGGGTCTGCGGATGAGGCAGGCAGCCAGGAGATCTGGCCCCAGAGGTTTTATTTCTTTGGCTCTATAATCAGATTGGAGGCAGAATGTTTTTCTGTGGCTCCTCCGTATAGGTTGCCTTTCTGTTTTGATACCATTTCCCCTCCTTTGCCATTCGGCTCCCTGTCGGTCCTGAGGGTTGACGTGGTAAATTGCTCTGTCGCTTATCCTTCCAGATCCACTGCCCATGCAGGATTAGACAGGGGAATGACCCCACAGTGGCTCATCCTCAATTCTGTACCCTCGGGGAGTGGAGGAGGGAAGAGAAGGTGCGCTTATTAAATTTCCCAAAGGTACAGAGCCAGGAAGCTAAGGTATCCGTGACAGAAACAGGTGTCAAAAGGACCCCAGCAGACTGGAGTCAGAGTCAAAGCCAAACTGATGACCTTCTGCAGGGTAAGTGCAAAAGTTGGCACTTAGGTTCAAAAAGTCAACTATATAAGACCAGGAAAAAAAAAACCCCTGGGCTTTAACATGGACTAAGTGTGTGGTAGAGCTTCTTAAAACACTGAATGTAATCTTATCTTACAATAGAAAATTTTACTATTAGAAAAGAAACTCATATTCATTGCAAAAAATTAGAAAATTACAAAGAAGTGAAAAAGAGCAAGAGCGAGAGAGTTAGCTGGAGGGGGAATTACACTTAATCTCATCTCTCACAATTATCTGTTAACCCATTGGGTTATAACCTATTTTTTTCCTAGGCAAATATACATGGTAGATATAATATGGACCAATTTTTGAAAGAACATATTTTGAAAACTTTTTTATGTAACTAAATATTATAGACAACTTTCAAAGTCATTAAATATTTTTCTGCAATACCATTTTCAGGTGTTGCAAAGTATTCTATTTTAGGGATTTACCATTATTTATTTACAAAATTCTATTTTGATATTTTTCCCCTTAATTTTTCTCTAATATAGTGAATGCTGGGATGAACAGCCTTGGAAATAAATTTTGGTGCAGACTCTTGAGTATTTCCTTAACATAAAGTCCTGGAAATGGGAGTCCTAGGATTCAAAGGGTTATGAACATTTTAATGGGTTTTATTTTTTTGTTTACGACGTGTTACCAAACTGTTCCCTAGGCTGCACCACCAATGTGTGCGAGTACCTGTGTTTCCCCACATTCTCCCTAGTACTGGGTATTATGATTTTAAAATATCTTGCCAGATTGATAAGTGAAATGTGGTATCTCATTTTAATTTATATGTTTTGGATTATTAGCGAGGTCAAGTATTTTTTCTTGTGTGGACTTTTGATTTCTTGTGAATTGCCTATTTGTGTCTTTTGCCCATTTTTTTCTGCAGGTTTAATCTTTTTCTTATTGACTTAAAAAATTTTAATGTTAAGACTAGTAAGCCCTTTGTCTGCCATCTAGGTTGCAAACATTTCGTTTCAGTTTGCTTCTTGCCTTTGATTCAGTGTATGCACATTTCAGATTTTTATATTGCCAAATCCATAGAAAATTTTATTTAATTTTTCTCTTGGTGTCATATCTAGAAAAATCTCTCCTGACCTAAGATTATATATGTTCACCTATATTCTTTTTTCCCAATACCTTTTAGGTTTTGTTCTTACATTTGATCCCTCATAGTTTAATTACAATGCAGTTTAAACTAATATCCAAATCAAAGAAGGTAAGTTACGGGGAGGAAGATTTTGATTCAATATGTGAATGAAATTTCTAATGATTTAGAGCTGTACAAAAAGAGAAGGGAGTGACAACTGAGGAAATAAGCGAATCTCATCGCTCGACCCTCCACCAGGGTTTAAGAATTGCTTGGCATTCTGCAAGTGCTCAGTTGACATTTGCTGGATGAGTGACAGAGCAAGAGACCTCCACGGTGCCTTTCAACACTGCTTCTCTGACTTGCCTTGCCTTTCAGCTCACTCCATCTCCACAGATCATTCCAGAACTGGAGATTGTGGCTCTTAGGGGTGAAGCAGGCAGGAGGATGGGATGGCATGGAGAGAGCTGATACTAGGGGGTCTGTTTCTCAAATCTCAACTTCCTCATGTGGAGTAAAGGTTTGCAGAGTTCCTCGCTGTTTGCTGGGCACTGGGATGGGAGGGAAATAAGTAGGTGAACGGGTCCCTAGCCGAAGGGATCTCCAAGCAGGTTGGGGAGGTGAAGCATGTGCCTCTGAGGACTGAAGGAACAGTATGTGTGGGAGAGGTGTTGCTGCAGGATCTTAAGAACGGGCAAGATGCATTTTATGAGTGGAGTCGCAGAGGTCTGCTCCAAGTGGTTCTCTCCTGAAGGACTCTTCTAAGAAGTTCTCCATTCAGGTAAACTGAAGAAAACACCACAAGGGGTAAGAGTTTCTTCTCTGCTTTTCAAACGGCTCAGTGACTCGGGGAGAAGAAAATGTACATCCTTGTTAAAATTATATGTGAAGGACATGTGAGTACGTGTATGTCTATACACATACCACGTACAAAATCCATGTGTGTGCATGTGCACGTATACCTGTCTGATGTTTGATTTATTATTATTATTATTATCTTTTTTCTGGATAGAGATCACTCTACTTTCCAGATTACATCAGCCTGGGGTAACAGTAGGCTCTTGATGATAGAGACGAATAAGGATTTCTCCATCTACCTCACGGGTTCTATGGAAACGCCAGCCCTCCTCAAAGCCCTGCAAACACGTCTGTTCTCGTCTTGGTAACCCAGGGCATCTGCCATCTCTGCTGCTCTGGTTTCCCGTCTTGGGGGATGCCAACAGCAGCAGCTCTGCCTCCAGTTCTGCGGCTGCTCCTGCTGTCTGTGGTCTGTGCCAGCTGACTAACACCCATGAGACAGAGGATGATGTCTGCTCAGGGTTCCAGCAATTTTAATGGTAACGGCTCTATTATTTTACCTTCCACTGCCAAGGTTCACGTGAGTCTTTGGGGATTGGGCTGGGAGCTGCTGTGTGGGAAGCCCCTTCCCCAGCCCGACACTGGCTTATTATGTTTGGAGAGGACTTGGGCTCCACATCTCTCCTTGTTTCTTCAGGCAAAGCCCTCTTGTCCAGATGTGCCTGAAGTCTAGGATGAGCATGGTTTATGGGACGGGGGCTAACATGGTGGACTCCTGCATGGGCTCTGGTGCCAGCTGCTTTGGTTTGCACCATTTATCAGCTGGGTGACCCTGGTCGTATGGCTTCACCTCCTCGGGCCTTAGTACTCCTCTGTAAAGTGAGATGATAATAGTACCTACCTCATAGCATTGCTATAGAGATTCTCTGAGTTAATATAAATGAAATGATTAAAAGAATGCCAGGCAGATAGTAAGCACACAGCTCAAAAAATGTTAGCAATTATTGCTGTAACTTCAAGCCCGTTCTCCTGTTCTTTGATTCGCTTGATTGGAAAGTTGTAATTGGTGTAGACTCCTCATGGACTCTAAGGGTTGAAAGAAGAAAACAGAGGAAAGCCATTCAAATAATGGTCATCATAACATCCATCCAGGTTTTGAGCTCCTTTTGAGGACCAATGGCCTGGCTAGACCAACTCTCCTTCCTTCTCTTCTGTGTCCTTCCTCAAAGAATTTTTGAATAGGATAGACTTGGTCCAGCTCTCACTGAGCTCCAATTCTTATAGACTGGGAATAAAGGGAGAGGTAAAATAAAGAATTGAGAGAGGGGGAGAGAAAAGAAAGATTCACAGGGTGAGGAGTGGTGTTGGGCATACAGGTTTTGGAGTCTGATAGACCTGTCCTTGTCATTTCTAGTGTGGCCTTAAGTAAATTGCTTAACCATTTTGAACTCAAGATCCATACAGTGGGGTTACTAATTACCTCCCTATGGGGTGGGGGTGAGGATTAGAGGAGAGAACTTACATGGTAGCTACTTAATAAGTATTAATTTCTTACCTCCCTCCTGCCCTTACCCCAGCAAGATGAAACCAATGTCATAAGTCGCCTACATATGACATAGACCTCGGAAGCATTTAGAAACCATCAAAAGATCATTTATGAGGGGTTTATCCAGCAACATCCATTCTGTAATGTTTTCTCTTATCAGAGTTTTTTTTTTTTTTCTGTCTTTCAGAGGATGGGGCTTGTCTGCAGCAGGTACAAGTGAACTCTGTGGATGGTAGCTGGATCCAGAGATGGCAGTTCGATCACTTGCTGACTGACTTCTTCTGACTGCTGGGCCTGTGAAATGATGTGGGCAATTGACGCATTTTGTCACTTTCCATCTGTTCCTCCTTCCCTCTCCCCCCTTCACTGGTATTTTTGGAAGAATGGTTAAGTACATCAACCTTTAAAAAAAAGTGATTATTAAATCTCTCTTGTCATCAAGATGTAGTGAGGTTGTATGTCATGCATAACTCTTGGCAGCATCTAAATCTAGATTTTAGAAACCAGATGAAATTTTTCCTTGGCCCATTTTTTTTTCCTTTTGAAAAAGTTCAGCTTCTGCAGCAGCCTAATGGCTACTTTTCAGAGCTTTCCCTGACTTAACCAGTAACAAAATGATTTTCCCATTTGAATAGCTCTGCTGAGATCCACTAAGCCATACAGAGCTGAGTGGTGATTGCAATGTGCTTTGCTATTTACAAAAAAATAGAATTTTGGTTTATTAACTTCTCATCTCCAAAGCCTAAAGTGTGGGGCTTCAGCAATATGTTCACTGGAGCCTGCTGGCCGGTTGGGCTGCTGGATGAATTAATTGGTGCTCAAGGCGGCTGCTATGGAGAAGTAACATCTATCATGTATCATGTATCAAGTTCTCACTCACCCTGTGTGAGCACCTGGAGAAGTACTTTAGGTGCATTATTTCAGTTGAGCCCCCCAAATCAACAGCTAGTATTTATTGAGTGCTTACTGCGCGTCAAGTTGCGCTCTGATTTTACAGCGGTCTCATTTGATCTTGATGTCGTCTTATGAGGTGTAGTCACCTGGTGAGGATCAAGTGATAGTCACTTGGCTCATCTCTCTTTGATGTCCAAGCTAGTTTCACTGGATGATGAAACTGAAAAAAAGTCCTTGGGTTAAATCTTGATCTTAGGCCTGGCTAGATCCAGGTGCTCAAATAATATGATTGAACTCTTACTCTCTCTCTCCTCTTACTGTTTTGCTTTCCTGTATATGTATTGACTGTATTCTCAGCAGAAACTCTTTATGAGGTGGCAAGGATGGCTGCCAGTAGCTCTGGCTTATATTCTACCAGCCTAGAGACCCAAGTAAAAAGAAAGTGCTTTTGCCCAGTGGCTCCAGCATTTATTCTCAGTGGACTACTTCTGGTCACATGCTCATACCTGGACCAGGGAAGTAGACTAGATTGATTGGCCAGAGCTGGGTCATGTGCGTCCCAGGTGCCTGAGAGGGGCGGGGAAGGTGGGGGGGAAGGTCCACCCCAACCATAGTACATGGATTGAGATGGGAGGGGATGGTACTCCCAAAGAAAATCAGGGCCCTTTAACCCAAAGAAGACAAAACATAAGGCACCTACCACAGTTCTATTATTGGGTCCATTTCATAGAAGAAGAGACTGAGAGTCAGAGAATTTATGTAATTGGCTCCAAGATCTTATCACTGGGAAGTATCAGAACCCTTACCCTATCTTCTTTCTATTATTTGGTCTATTTTGGGCCTGTTCCAATATATTACAGGCCCTGTCTCAGGAGCACCTATTGTGTCTTTCTGCTGGTTTGGATTTCTACGGGATACTTGTGAACAACTGAAGCCAGGTATCAAACAAGAAGTAATCCAGTGACACAGGCAGGGGATTGGAAAAGAGCTCTGCTGTGTGCTGTGAATCGGATCCTATATGTAGTGAGTGGGGCCCAAAGAACCATCACACAGTGGGTAGGCACAGAGCAAGTTCCTTAGGAAGCTGGGGGGTCACCAAGGGTCTCTTCCTTCTGAACACTGCTTCCCGGGGCCTGTGACCCTTCCCCTTTGGTACCAGGAGCCCCAAAGGGTATTACTGTGGTGTTACTGTGGCTTCCGCTGCTTCCATCACTGAGGGAGAGTCATGAACTTGCCGCCCTAATATGTCACTAGGGAGCCTCCTGCTGGGCGCTGTTCTCAGGGTACATAGAAAAGATGAGGCAAGTGAGTTGATTCCACCATCCTCGTGACTGGGGTTGGCAACTCCCTGCAGTTAAACCAAGACCAGCTGCTCCAGACACTGAGTAATCACGGTGAAAGGATTCCTTCCAGGCGCTCCCAGGTGGCTCTTCCATCGCCCTACAGTATTGTATCTGCAAGTGCTGGAGGGAAACCTTTGGTTGCACAGGAAAGGATTTCAGATAAGACATACATGGACGTAGCATTAAATAAGTGGGAGCATGTGGTGAGAAGTGTATTCCCTTCTCAGTTCTGTATCAATCCTCATCAGCATCTCCCTGAGACTTTGTCCTTGATGTGGACACATCTCAGCACCAAATCAACTCTCTTCTCATTTTCTTTCTACCACCAGCGGGATGGGCCTCATGCTCAGAGTGTTTAGCAGGCAGTAGCATCCAGCTGGAATTCCATGGCATTGATTTTGTTTTTACTGTATTTATCTTTATGGTTTCCTTCCATTATGGCTGGTGGTACTAGTTTTCCAGTTAGGGTAGGGATATTTTGTGTACAAAATAAATTTATTTTAATAACAGCAGGTGAATGGACTGAAAGAAGACATTCTAAATTAGATGTATCTTACATATATCAGTCAGGGTTCAACCAAATAAACAGAGGCAGTAGGAGATATGTGTTAAGAGACTTATTGCCAGGAACTGGCTCACATGGTTGTGGGGTCTAACTAGGCAAGTTTGAAATCCACAAGGCAGGTGGTCAGGGTGGGCAGGCTGCAATTCTCCCGCATGGGCTGAAGCTGCTGTCCCCAGGTGGGATTTCTTCTGCTTCTGGGAGACCTCAGTTCTGCTCTTTGGGTCTTTCAACTGATTGAATCAGGCCCACCCAGATTATCTAGGATAATCTCCCTTACTTAAAGTCAACTGATTATGGATTTTAATCACATCTACAGAGTGCTTTCACAGCAACACCTAGATTAGTGCTTGATTGAATAACTAGGAACTGGTGCCTAGCCAAGTTGACACAGAGGACATTCCATGATATAATAGCACAGGTGACATTATATATCGCCTGGTTGAGGTTGTGAAGAAAATAAGCAAATGATGGGCAGCTGGCAAACCTGAGCCAAGCAGGTGGGGCAAATAGCTCAGACGTTAGGCCCTGAGTGAGGGAGCAGGGAGTTCAGGGTCTGGGAGTGAGCTTTCTGTGCCAGGTGATGGTTATTCTAGCAATCTGGGAGTTAGTAGAAGGGGATGGGAGATGGATGGGGAGAGCAGAACCCAGCAGCCTGCCTTTTCTGCCATCTCCTCTTAGGCACCTTTTCTAAGGGACCAGCTTCTGTTTCACCTATCTCCCTAATTTTATCTGTTTGACTTCACAGAGGTAAGTCTGTTCTTAGAAAAAGTCTGCAAAAGGGTTAGACTCCAATCATTCAACAACATGGTGACTGCAGTACGCACAAAGCCTCCCCGATCAGCAATGATACCCCTTTTACAAAAGACTTGCTGTCAGAGTTGTTGATGGACATCATCTTTGAAGCTCCAAGGTTGCCCCATGTGATGATAATGGTCATTGAATTGGAAATGTAATTACATGATTATTAATCAAATGTATTTTCTCCAGATTGAAGAAACAACTCAAAAGGTCCATGGGGAACTTTTTCTCATTAAGGCAATTAGACAAGGGTATGGAACTTGTGCTTAGATGAGAATATTGACTTTGTACAAGTCTCCTGGGGATGCAAATAGAGGAGAGGGAAGTTGTTCACTTTTTAAAGACCAGAATTTTGTTTCCTTTGGAGGCCATAATTAATTTTCTGGACTGTGAGCTGTGCCTTCCTAGAACACAGAGGGCTGATCAGATTTCCAATCCTTGACCCGCAGAGCAGTGGTGGTAAGTGAACGTTTCTGCTGACATTCTGAGATGGACATGCTGACAGGTGAAGTGTGGCCTGGAAATCTCTCTTCCATCACAGCAAATGTACAGTGTGTGTCAGGGTAATTGCTCTGGACTAGTTCTCCTCCCAGAGCTTCAGAAGCACGAGCTCCCGCTGGTAGACCAATTGAAGGGCTGGATCACTTTCTGATGTCAGCCAGAGTGAGCTGGGTGGGTTTGGGTAACTGTTTCATGTTCACTGGTATCTGGGAGGCATATCATATTCTGCGGATCTTTGGAGGAAAGTTTTCTTACTTAAGTCTGTTGAGATGAGAGAAAAAAAGTATAACACAACTCTCTTTTTGGTGGTCTAAAATCTTCAAGTTTGTGGATGACATCAAGCCAGGTAAAGAGGTCTTATTTCAGGGCCAACCTCAACTGAGTGGTAGGGGCTGTCTGAGGGCAGGGAGGATGCAAGAATTCCCTGGACCAAAAGGGGAAAGAGTGATGCCACTGTTATTCATGTCTGTCCTGGTGGTGGGCGTGGGAGTTAGAGTGGCATAGGGATGAAGTGCCAGCTGATAGTGATTAAACTGAAGCACGTAGAGGCTAGTATTTAGATTAAGGTAGGATTTCTCTGCTTTGTTTCCTCAATTAGATTGCAGACTGCTTGAGGCCCGGGCTTAGGACTCATTCATTTATGATGCAGGTGACTGGGTTCTTCTGCACAGCCTCTTCTCTTGCCCTGTGCATGCTTTAAACACAGAGTAACGTTGTTATGCCCAGTTCCGTCTAGGAGCCCCTCTCCACCCTGCCAAGGCTGTCCAACAGCATTGGTGAGTTGATTTTCCTGAATGTCTTGTGCAAAGACAGGGGAAGGAATCCCATTGCTCACTTCAGAGTAGCCCTCCAACTGCATCTCCTCTGGATTATTTAGGATTTGGGGTGGGCCACATGGGGTGCTAGCTTGACTTTTATGACTTAACCCCATGGGGGCTTATTTTCTCATGTAACAAGAATTCTGGAGGTGGGCTTCCCACATGTAGCAGCTCCACCATGTTGTCCATTTTCCAGGCTTCATCTATCCTTGTGCTCCACCCTCTGTAGCATGCAGTTTTCATCCTCAGGCTTCTCATCTCATGGTAGTGAGATGACTGCTTCCCCTGCAGGCTTCAGGGCCACATTCCAGGCGGGAAGGAGGAGAAGAGGGGAGAGCATCAGGCACATGCCAGGTGAGCAGGTCCCTTTCTAACGGGGGCATCCAGCAGACTTCTGCTTCCCTCTCACCAGCCAGAATTGGGTCACATGGCTGCTTCTAGCTGCAAGGGAATCGAGAGGGTTTCTGTGCTTAAGCAGGAAGGGCAGGGCACATATTGGGTAGGCAAACAGCAGTGCAAGGCTCAGCCTCCCAGACTCCTCCTTGCCTTGCCTCTGTGGCCTGAAGACATTCCCCACACCTCCAGCCACATTGTTTCCAGACTTTAGCCTCCTGGGGATCTCTGCCACCTATCGTCAAATACCCCCCACTCCAGGTGGTCATGGAGGTGTCCTGCTCAGATCTCCTTGCCTGGGGGAGCACAGCTGCTGGACAGCCTCAGATGCCCACCTTTGGATCCCCCCTGACATTCCTGTGGAGACCACACTTCCCCTGGGCCCCGCCCTGTCCATGACTGAGCACAGAGGGGACAGTAGAATTGGCCATTTCTGTTCAGCCTGGGACTCCTCTAACCGACAACCTTTGCTCGGAGCCTCTCCATACACCTGGCTGAGACTTCCAGAGCCGCCCTGGAGTCTGAGGCTCTTCCTACCCAATCTTCCTTTTTCCCTTTCCCCTCTCCTGGTGTTAGGCCTGAAATGTGGTCTGAAGATTCTCCCCTCCTGCTCCTGCTTCCTCTCTTTTACCCTTTACAGGCATTTTGCCCAAAGAAATCTCTTGCAAACCTGATGTGATCTTGGCGTCAGCTTCTTGGAGGACTGACACTAACATGCTTCCCTCCCACATGTTCAGATCCTTTCCCTTAGCTACAGAAATTTCACCCTCTGTGATCTCCAGTTTGCAAAGAAAGGGGCATAGTTTTCCTTGTAATCTCATTACCTCTTGACTTCTAAAGAGGGTAGAGCCCAAGATGGATTCTTTGTTTGAATTCTTTTGTGAATTTTTGCCTTGCCACAGAATGACTCAATCACATTTATTGAGAGTTTGTTATGCACCAAGCCCTGTTCTAGGTGCTGGGGGAGACCAAGATTTATCAGTCTGGGTTCCTGCCCTGCTGGAGCTCACAGGCTAGTAGATTTAGGAAAGAGCCTTAATTTTTCCGTGGTGGGTGGTATGCTCTTCCCACCTGCAGTCTCTCTAAACTCTGGGGTCTTGTCCAGCATTTCTACCTTTTGAGCCTCTCTGCCACTTTCCTGGTGAATTATAGAAGAAGCAAAGCAGCTGTTGCCCCTGCGTCCAGCACATCAAACATCCAGGTAACACGGGCCTGGGGTAACCATGGCAACCTTAATGGGGCACAATGACCCAGCATAAATCCAGGCCTGAGCTCGTTGTGAAATGTGAGGGAGCTCTGTCTGCTCCAGACCCTTTGGAGGGGGAAGGTGCTTTGTTCCCCGTGGGTGACTGATAGGTTTCCCTAATAACGCAGAGGAGGCGCTGGTAATACTATATTCAGAGAGAAGAGGAACAGGAAGCCCTGATGTCAGCGCAGGATGGTTTTCCATGGTCTGTGAACTGGGTTGACGTGTTAATCTGGCCATTTATTTTCATGCTCTGGGTCTGCCTTGGGCTTGCTAAATGAGGCCAGATGGGCACTCCAGCCGTGGGAGGAACATGAGACATCTTATATGCAAGTACACATGTACATATGCGCACGCTGTCAGGCATGTGGATGAGGCGGAACTGCCTTGTGCATCATTCCTTACATCTGTCTGTTCTCTCTTTTCCCCTTGCATGGCTGGGAATGGCTTCATTGCAATGCAGGCTGGTGCCAGTGCTACATTTCTGCTCCCTCTGCCGAAAGCTGCCTTCTTCATAGCCTCCAGGTTTCGACCCAAGTGTCATGTCCTCAGAGTGGCCCTCCCTGACCACTGCAGCAAGCGCTCACCCCCCAGTGACCCTCTCTTACATCACCCTGCTTGTCTTCCTCGTGGCCCTTCACCTTTTCTCATCTGTGTGCTTGTTTGTTTTCATTCTGCCCTCCCACTTGTGTGTAACATCCATGTCTATCCTGTTTTGTCTCTTGAGCATCTAGCAACAGGCCTGGCACAAACTGGCTGCTCAGTAAATACTTGTTGAGTGGCCGACTGCATGCTTTCCAGGCTCTTGGTGTCCAGTCGTGGCAGCAGCATTGGGAATCCATAACCAGGGCAGTACAGCGAAGACCCCAATCTTGAAGGACTTTTTCTTTTTTTTTCTGAAGCTGCCTCTCTGCCCCTCCAGCTGCCATGACATTCAGATGAAGTTTGGCTACAGGCAGCCCTCAGTTCTTACCTGTTGGAGAGAGCAATGCCTCTGCTCTTGGGTCGAGTAGCGGAATCAATGACAGGGCAGGGAATCGGTGATTGAGGGAGGCGCAGGAGGGCAATGGGAAGGAGCTGGTTCTGCTCTCCGTTTCTTTTATGTGTGCATATTTATATATCTTTATCCTCTTTATTAAAAAACACTGGGCCCTGTACAGCAAGTTGGAAGGTCTCAGGTAGAACCAGACAGATGTCTCTATTTAACTCATAAGCTGATTACATCCTGCTGTGTCTCAAAAATTCAAATGCAAAATAAATTAAAAACTCCTGAATCCCTGCTCTTTCCAACTTCATTTGAGAAGATGCGAGTCCTGCTCCGTGGTAACAGCTGTGTGAGGGAAAGTCTCGTTTCTACAGCTGCTCTCTGGATGCTGATCTCCTTCCTCAGCTGCAGTCCCAACAGGGGATAATCAAGGGTACCGATTGCGTGAATGGCCTATGGCTGGGAGGTAATTTATAAACGGGATTGACACTTTTCTGTCTAGCAGGATGTTGGCGAAGCAGCACTGTGGGCCAGGGCCTGGGTTAAATGCTATTTAGAGGAAGTTTTGGGGAGAGGACGATGAGACTGTCCCACATTCCTTTAACCAGTGACTGTAGCTATGGACTGACATGTGTACCAGTCTCAGTAATGCTGAATGTTTTTTGAGCCTGACAATTGTCTTCTCCCTGATTAGAGAGGCTGGCATGCAGGCAATCTACCTGGGGAGCTGGGGAGTCTGGTTCCATCAGGATGGATGGGGAGACCTGACAGCTGCTTCAGCAGCACCTCAGTCAGCCTGCTCTCTGCCCTTTGCCGCATGCCTGGTAGCATCCAATTGTGATGGCTGTATTGTAATGGCGTGGTCCTTTGGTTAGGACTGCTCTCTCCTGGTTGAACTCTCCAGCTCCTGAGAGTTCCAAAGGCTTTTACTCTGCCCCTCATCCCCCCTCCGCTGTGGTCTTGGAACAGACAGGCTTGATTGTTCCTGGCTGAGGCTGATGTGATGAACTCTCAGCCTCTGTCCCCAGTCACGCCGTTTCCTAGGTGCTTTGGAGTTATTGAATGGTTTTCTTTTTCCTTACTTGTCCCTTCAGCCACAATCATCACTTTCCTGCTCTCTGGCAGCAAAAGACTTTTGATGTCAAGCCTGCCTTCCTGAAACACGATGAATGTCTGCAGAGGCTGCGCTGTCACCTGGTGTTGGGGAACAGCTTATGCTAAGTTATATTTTACTTGCTCCCCAATGACTGTTCAGATTCCTCCAGCAAACATTTTTGGAATCACTTAATTCCTCAGAGCCCATCGGAATTCTTCTGGTGCGAACAGGGCTGTATTCTTGATCACATTAATACATTTAAAATGTACTTCAGAGATTTGATTTCCCAGCAATCACCCTCTTGCTCCCATCACCAGGGACATCTCTTTTGGTTGGCTGATTTTTTTTGTGTGTGAGGAAGATCAGCTCTGAGCTAACATCCATGCCAATCCTCCTCTTTTTGCTGAGGAAGACTGGCCCTGGGCTAACATCTGTGCCCATCTTCCTCTACTTTATATGGGACACTGCCACAGCATGGCCTGACAAGTGGTGCATCGGTGCATGCCCGGGATCCAAACCAGGGCTGCCAGCAGCGGAGCGTGTGTGCTTAACCGCTATGCCATGGGGCCAGCCCCTTGGCTGGCTGATTTTAAGGGTGAGATTGACTTTCTTTGCAATGTCGTTGAGTCTCAGGGGTGGTGAAATGGTGGTGCTTGGATCTGTACTGAGAAAACTTCAGAAGACCCATGGGCTTGGAGAGTGCAAAGGGGAGACCAAAGAGGGGAAAAAAGCATTGACCTGTGAGATCGAGAATTGATAAATTGCCCCTCCCCCCATAATTGGGAACATAATTCTTATGGTTCTGGATGTTTCCTGTCAATAAAGTGGAACAAAGTGGATCAAGTGTGCTGTGTCAGATATTGAGCATCGGAGTTAGGCAAAGGCAGAGAATATCTCTGTGTGAGATCTCTTAGATTAGGCTTGTGTAGTGGGCATCGTTCAGTTCGGCTTCAAGAATTGGTGTTTTTAGGAGGGAAAAAAGAAGAAACATAGGCTCAAACATGACCAGTGTGCCAACAAATATTCTGATGTTTGATAATAATAACGATAATAAACAATAGATACCATTCATTCATTGAGCTTCTACTATGTGTCTTGAGGTACTTTGCATATATTATCTCCAGTCATCACAAAAACCATTCAAGCTAGTGGACTTATCTCCATTTTACAGATGATGCACCACAGTGAACATGTCCAAAGGGATCTCTTGATCCTCCTGTTCTTCCTCAGCCTTGCCCATCTGAGCAAAGGGCACTGCCCTCCACCTTGTAGAAGCTGCAAACTGACCCGTCATCCCAGATTCCCTCTCCCTACCCCGGCCTTCAGCCCATGAGGTTGTGTCATTTCTACCTTGTACCTTCAACTTGCGCGTCTTTCTACTTCCACTCTTACCAACCCTAGTCCAAATCTGAATGGTCTTCTGGTTTCTTTTCCTTCCCCTCCAAATGTCTTCACACAGCATGGGAACAGTTTTTGCAAAACACAAATCACCCAGAGTACTTGACCGCTTAAGATTCTTCAACGACTCCCCATTCCCAGCCTGCCCTGTCTCCCCCATCTTGTGTGGCTCCTCCTCGCCCATGGTCTCCCGCCACACAGGCCTCCTTTCTACTCCTGAAGCATGTCCCCATGTCAGAGTCTTCCTATGTTCCTTTCCCCTGCCTTGAGCACTCTGCCTCCTGCTTCTCCCACATCAGCTCTTCTTATCCTTGAGTCTTGTCAGAGGCCTTTGTCAGGCTCCTTCGTTTTTTTCCATCAGTGGATTCAGTTTCATTTCCTCATAGGTTCAGGATGGGGCTCCAAAATCTGCATTTTAACAAGCTCCTCCCATGCTGTGGTTCTAATGCAGGTGATCCATACTTTCATGGAAAACATAAGTGCAGTTTTTTATATGTTGCTATAGCTCAAGACAATTCTTTGGGAAGTACCTGTAAAAAAGCCAGATGAGAAAGGAAACTTTCTATGCACATGATAATATGCAGCTGGTATTTTGAAAATCAAAAAATGGTTACTCAGCTTGATCTTCTAGTTAGGCACTAGTCAAGACTAGACGTTAGGCACTATGTCTTTTAGACACTTCCAAATGTCTTTTAGACACTTCCAAAAACGTTCATTCATGAGGTTCATTCGATCCTCAACAGGTAAAAGTAGCCACCACTGAGGATATGTAAAGGTAGTTGCAAAACTAGCTTGAGTAGCAGCCATGTATTAGGAACAAGTGTTTAATCTCCCAGGGTGACAGCTGTGACATGGATTCTGTTTGAGGAATGGATGTTTGTGGGCATGTTTACCTTGCGGCCTTATTACCTACAGCAGCCCTGAACCCAGAAGACGCTGGACTCGTGTGAGGGGTGCTTGTGCTGAACCCCGCTGCATGGACCTTCTGGTTTGGCAGCTGAGTTTGGACATTTCCCATTTTCAGTTGACGGATTTCCTGGTGTCCCAGAGCAATGGATTCTAGAGCTACACTGATTCTGCCAAAGATTTTGAAAATCCTTAATACCCCCAAGGGAACTGTGCCATTTTTGGAAAGAGGAAAAAAAGATTATTAAAAGAAGATTATCACACAAAAAGTAAAATAAACACTAGAGATGACTTAAAAACTTTGCTCATTCCAGTTATTTGGAATCCAAGAAAATGGTGGTTTCCCATCATGAGTTGAGATTCTGTACACAGTCCTTATTTATAATTGATGCCTTTTCTTCAAATGGTTCCATTTTTATCAAGTTCTACATGTAAGTCTAAGCTTGGATTTTCTGGATTTCCTTACAAAAGTAATGAGGAAGAAAAAATATATTTATACATACACATATAAACATACTTTTTCGAAAACAACTTTCCTTCAAGTCATCTAGGAAACTGTTATTTCCTCTGTTTCAAACATAAACTGATTTCTCATCAGTTCAGAAAAGAACCCAGCAACTGTCCTCCCCTGCTCTTTTCCCCTCTCATTTCTCGTCTGTCGTCCCAGAAACCTTTACTGAGCATTTACTTTGGGCCTATCTTGTTCACAGTTGCATCCCCAGAATGTGGGATGGCACTTAGTATATAGTCTCTGCCCTCTTTGAGCTTGTAGTTTGGGGGGTGCAGTGAGGGAGGGAGAGATAGGCATTTAATAAATAATTACAAAAATAATTAATTACCATTGTCATAAATGCTATGAAAAAGTACAGGATGCTGTGAGAGCTCATTATAGAGGGTCTGGAAGGCTTCCTTGAGAAGCTGCCGTTTAAGCTGAGACCCGAGGGATGATGAAGAGTTGGCTTAGTGAAGTTGAGTAGGGGCTGAGCATTCCACACAGATATCGACAAAGAGCATGCGCAAAAGCTGTGGGGCAGGGAAGGGCATGGTGCTTTTGAGCAACCAAAAGCAGGTCAATATGGCATAGAATGGTGAGAGATGAGATGTGTAGAAGTCAGACCTCTGCAGGCCTCCGTAAGTCAAAGCGAAATCTGTGTACTTAATTCTAAAAGGAGTAGGAAGCCATTGGAATGTTTACACAATGGTTTGTGTTCTTAAAAGCTCGCTTTCGTGTTGAAGCTGACTGAAGGGAGTCACGAGTGAGGAGTAGGAAGATCAGCCAGGAGGCCACAGGAATAGCCTCGACACGAGATCCTGGTGGTTTAAAAGGGGTGATGGTAGTGAAGTTGGACAGTAATGAATATACTGGAGAAATGTCCAGGAGGTAAAATTGTTGATGACTGAGGGAGAAGGAGGTGTCAGGATGACTCCAGTGTTTCTTCTTTGAACACACAGAAGTGCCATTTTCTGAGCTGAGGACCCTGGAGAGGATTGGGGATGGAGAGGATTGGGGGTGGAGAGGATTGGGGGTGGAGAGGACGGCCAGTTCAGTTTCGCGCTTGTGAAGTTGAAGCTGCTTATGGGTCGCCCAAGTGGAGTCGGCAAGAAGGCAGGTGATGTGTGAGTCTGGCACTCAGAACACAGACCTGTCCCGGAGAGATACATTTTTGAAATTTCACCATTCGCTAGCACAGATTTTTCTTGACTTCAAGTGTCCCTTGCTTAAAGAACGTTACCACTTCAGCTGCTGTGTGGGATTCACAAAAGTGCCAACACTTTTTCTACCCGCTTAGATTTTGAATAACGGGTGTCTGAAGCCCCTTCAAAGTGAAGGTCTTTTAGCATTGTTCTTTTTTCACACCTTCTGCTGGCCAGTCAGGGTTCTCCAGAGGAACAGAACCAATAGGATGTATATATATATATGAGGAGATTTATTATAGGAATTGGCTCACACAGTTATAGAGGCTGAGAAGTCCCCTGATCTGCCGTCTGCAAGCTGGATATTCAGGAAAGCCAGTGGTGTAATTCAGTCCGAGTCTGAAGGCCTGAGAAGCAGAGGGCCAGTGATGTAAGTCCCAGTCTTAGGCTGAAAGCCTGAGAAGCAGAAGTGCCGATGTCTGAGGGCAGGAGAAGACCAATGTCTCAGCTCAAGTAGAGAGAGGGAATCAGCCCCTTCTCTGCCTTTTTGTTCTCTTAAGGACTCAACTGATTGGATGATGCCAATGATCCCTTGGTGAGGGTGATCTTCTTTACTCAGTCTGCTGATTCAAATGATAGTCTCTCCTGGACACACTCTCACAGACACACCCAGAGATAAAGTTTTACCAGCCATCTGGGCATCCCTTAGCCCAATCAGGCTGACACAAAAAGTTAACCATCACTGTCAGAAACTGGTGTCCATAGAGCTGAGGCGGCAGGCAGTGGGCACAAAGCCTGGTGGTACCAGGGCTTGTCATCAGTGAGGGAGCTGACGAGAACAACACACCTGAAAGTCTTGGCCCGAGAGCAATCCATGGGTTCCAAAAGTCATTGCGAGTCAGTTAAGCAAGCTCCAAGGAAGGAGATGAACGACATCAGAGATGAGCAGGGAAAAGCCCTGAGTCAGGTGTTCCGGGAGGATGGGGAGGAAAATCAATAGAAAGCAGCCTGTGAAATGCCCAGGATGCAGGTCATAAATATGTGGTGCTGGGAAGGGTGCCAGGCCCATGCCGCCCAAGCTCTCAGGGGAGGAAAAAACTGTTGGAACTCAAACAGAACTTCAAAATGACATGAAATTGCTACATAAATCGTGAAATGTAGCTCATAGTTCTGCTTGTTTTGCAACGGTGTAAACAGCACAGTCCTCCCCCCCCATCAAAATAGAAAATAAAAGCAAAAGAAAAAAAAAAAAGCTGGGAAGAAAAGGAAGGGCTTTTGTTTGGACATGGGAAAGGACCTTTCATTGGCTGAACCTATCCAACAGTGCTGTTTTCCTTCATTGCTCTCTCTTTCGCTCACTCTCTCTTTCTCCCCACACCCGCCTCTCCCAACCTCCCTTCCTCTTCACTCCTGTCATGTGATTTAACATTTCTGGAAGATTCTAGAAGAATTAGGCAGGACTTATAAGAGGCATTAGAGAAATAGCTGTGCCATTGTGCAGTGAGAAATCAAGGTTGAAGACACTGACTTGTGTGGTGGTGGTGGTGGGCAGCAATGTTAACCTTGTTACGTGCCCAATACTGAAGCAAGTTCTGTTTCCCCTCCCCCAAGAACTTCTTATCTGTTTACTTCGAGATTGTGGGTGCCCAGGTGAGAGAAGGTGAGTGCACTTAGCTGTAAAGGGGAAGGGAGGAGACAGGTGTTCATATGACTTAGTGCGTAAGTTCACTTTATTTTTCAGTTATAAAATCACGAGACCCAGTTAGATTCTCAAATCTGTGTTTTCCTGGCTGTGTTGTCTTGGGTGAGTCACTTAATCTTCCTGATCCTCAGTTTACCAAAAATTTGAGATGATAGTGATAATTCCTGTTCTACCTTCATTACAACTTAAAAAAAATTAAATAAAATAACACATGTAAATCCTTTATAAAGATGTTACTTATTGTTATTACCCTTAACATGCATTTGAGGTAGTTTGCAATAGGATGCATATGCAATACACCTGTAGAAATATGGGTAAAAAAAAAAGTAACAAAGCAATGTGATGGAAGACTAAGAAGGGTATCTCTATATAGCAGAAATCTGAGGCCAGAGAGCGTTCTTAACAGCACCAAGTGTTGAAATTCCTGGCAGACGAGGCATAGAGGGAAATTAGCTAATAAAGGAGGCTTAGTATTTCATCAACAGTCATCAATTTTTTACCAGAAATTACTGCTGATAATTCTATCCCCTGCTTCTAGCTTAGGGTAGGCTCAGAAAATATTTGGTGAATTGAACAAACACAGATCAGACATGATCCTTGCCTTCAGCCTAGTGGGAAGGAGTTTATTACAAGAATCCTTACATAAGGGACCAAGTACAACACAAGGGGTCAGTTTCCAAAAGCTCTTTTACCAAAGAAACAGAAATTGTCTTTTTAAGACCATTTCTTTTATTGAATCCCATTCTTTGGTCAGTCAACAATCATTTCTGGGGAGCTGTTGCTTATGGACACTGCACCAGTTCTCTATGGAGGGAAAGAAGGCTATAAGGACCAGCGTTTCAACGTCTAGAATTTATCCCAGACGAATACTCCTTTGTGGGCACAAAGAGATGTAAATAAAAAAAGTTCGTGGTAGTATTGTTTGTATAGCAAGGAACATGGACATAATGCAAAAGTCCCTCCACAGGGGAGTCGCCAGATAAACTATGGTACCTCCCTACAATGGAATAGCATGCAGCTGTTAAAATGAACGAGGGGGAGCCATGTGCTTCATCAAGGAAGCGTGCTTCTATCTTATGTGGCTTAGTGGTAAAAGCAAGTTGCAAAACAGCATGTAGACAATGATTTCATCTTTACGAAAAATTATAATATTAACAATTTATATATGTATTTTTTACACAAACTGTTGATGGAATATGCACCAAACTGGCAGTGGTTATCTTGTGACAGAGAGATTCTGGGGAACTTTCACTGCCAACATTTTGTATTTCTCTAAGATTTGAATTTTATATGGCCTTTTATTACATGCATTATCAGAAAAAGTAATAAAGACACTAAGCACTGTGTGGGGAGCTGTGGATACCATGATGCGTAAGTTACTGTCCCCACCCTTGTAAGGGTCAAAGTCTAGTACGGGAGGAAGCCACTGAAGGAATTATACCGCCATGAAAGCCCTGATAGAATGGTGTACAGGGGGCACAGGTGCAGTGAGGAGGGAGTTACTGACTTGGCGTGAGGGCAGGGGAGGGAGAGCGGGGTGGTTGGAAGGGCTTTGTAGAGAAGGTGATCCTGAACATAGTCTGGAGGGATACACAGAGTGCCCATGAGCTATGACAAGCGCCAAGTGAAGATTCAATGGTCACCAGCGTGTGGGTAACTCAGGAAGTAGCTCAGTCCCTGGGACATTCTGACTCATGAAATGCCACTGGAGGCCAGACGGTGCAGGAGACATTTTAAAGACAGATGGTCTAAGGGAGGCACAGAGGGTCATCTCAAGTTTTCTACAGACCAGTCACATGGTTCTGCATGTTCCCCTACTTGAAAGAACTTGACATTAAATCAGAACTTAGTTGGTGATCTAAGGATGAATTCTAGACAATCCTAATTCATCCCCAAGCTTCCTGCATCACATCATTCTTAAATCTTGACTTTATGGTCCAGAGGCAAGACACAAGTGTCAACAGAGTGAATATTTATCTAGAGATGAAGTCACCAGCATACTTTGATTGATGGCACGGTGAAGGACAGAGCCTCAAGTCTCTTGCTGACAAAAAGAACTGTGTTTTCCCATTGTCCTCGCATTTGTTTATGCTGGGAAGAGCTTTGGTGGACACATCTGTGACATGCCTCCATTTTCTCTGGTCTTTAGAGCTGGTCTCTCTGGTGTTGCATTTCCCTGGAAAGCTTCTTGTTAGACCTTGGCATCCTGACTTGGTGAGGTGGTTAGGAAGCCCAGTTCAAGATGGCATGAGTCCAATGTGAGCAGTCTCTACCCAGCTCTATTCTAGTGATAAAGAGCTAGAGAGGGAAAGGGAGAGAGAGAAATGGGCAAATTGATGGGAAGGATGGGACGACTGAGGCAAGGACTGCTTGCCTAAAAGGTGGTATACCTAACCAGGGATTTTCATGTGGGCAGATTGCGGATCTTTATTTCCTACCAGTTTATTTCCACTGGCTGGCCCCATATACAGCCTCGGGGCTGCATTTGATTAGTGGAGCGTGTTTGGAGGGTGGTCATCTCTCTTGTTAACCTGTCTCCTTCTGCCACAATCCTCCTTAAGGGCCATTTGGAGGCATGTATATCACTTTCTAACCCCCACCCCATAAACTTATTATTGCATCTAACATACATTTAGAAAGTTACACAAATCATAAGTGATGAATATTCACAAACTGAACACATATGTCAAATCAGCACCCAGATCAAAACAGAGTATCACCAGCACCCGGGAAGCTGCCCTCATGCTCCCTTCCAGTCAATATCTGTCTCCTCCAGCTCCCCTACCACAGGATACCCACCCTGCTGACTTCTAATACCTTAGATTAGTTTTGTCTGTTTTTGAACTTTATGTAAGTGGAATTATACTTTTATGTGTTTCTGGTTTATTTGGTTCAACATCGTGTTTATCAGATTCATCTGTGTTGTTGCATTTATTTGTAGTTGGTGCATTCTTACTGTTGTGTATTTTTATGAATACCCATCTAACTATTGATGGACCTTCCAGTTATTTGAATTTTGGGGTATTATGAGTAATGCTACTATGAACATTTTTGTATATGTGTTTAGGTGAACATATGTACACATAGCTGCTGGGGATATAGGAATATAGGGAATCTGGGTTATAGGGAATGCATATGCTCCATTGTAGTAGTTACTGCTAAGTGGCTTTCCAATGTGGTTGTGCTAATTTACACTCCTACCAGCAGCAGTGTATGCGAGTTTCAGTTTTTTCACATCATCTCCAATACTTGGCATGGTCCGCTTTTTTCATTTTATCCATTCTGGTAGGAGCATAGTGGTATCTGATTGTGGTGTTTTAATTTAGCATTTCTCTGATGACTAATGAAGCCAGGCACCTTTTCATCTGCTTAACTAATTTGGATATCCTCTTTTCCGAAGCAGCTGTTTAAGTCTTTTGTCCATTGCTCTATTGGGCTTTTACTTAATGATTATGGGAATTCTTTATATATTTTGGATGAGTCTTGTTAGATATATGTATTGCAAATACATATATCTGTGGCTTAAAAAAACTCTCTGAAGGATGTCTGTTGATGAACAGAAGTTCTAATTTTAATGTAGTATAATTTATCAATTTTTTCCTTTATGGCTAGTGTTTTCTGTGATCTGTTGAAGAAATCTTTGCCTACCCTAATATAATAAAAATATTCTCCTATGTTTTCTTCCAAAAATCTTATGCTTTTACCTTTAGCATTTAGGTCTACCGTTCATCTAAAACTGATGTGTGTGTAGGGTGTGTGGTAGGGTCAAGACTAATTTTTCCCCTATATAGATATCTCTTTGAATCGGCATCTGTTATTGACAAGGTCACCCTTTTCCCACTGCACTGCATATTTACTTTTGTCGTAGACCAGAGGACTGCATCTTGGTGTGTTTATGTTCCCGGGCTATCTTCTATGTCAGTGGTCAGTTTGTCTGTCCCTATGCCAAAACCACACTGATGTAATTCTGAAGCTTTGATTCAGGTAATATAAGTCCTTTGTTGTTATTCTTCAGGACTATTTTTCTTTTTTTCACTCTGTGCATTTCCATATAGATTTTAGAATTATTTGTCAGCTTCCAAAGGAAAACCTGGAATTTTGAGTGAGGTTGCACCCAACTTGTAGATCAATTTGGAATTGGATGTTTATATAACATTGACTCTCCCATTCATAAACGTGATATATCCCTCTCATTTATTTGAATATTCTTTCACTTATTCCAGAATATGTTGTAGTTTTCAATGTAGAGATCTGCTGTTACATTAATTTTATTATTAATTGCATTTTCTTTTATTTTATTTTTTATAATTGCATTATCTTTTATTTTATAGGTCAGTTATCCTAAGAGTTCATAAGTTTTATTAACCTCCCCAAATTCCAATTTTTGGCTTTGTTCATTGATGCCATGTATTTTTTTTTTCCTTATGGGAACATTTTTTTCCTCAGAAAAGAATTTTATTTTGCGGTAATTCTAGATTTACAAGAAGAATTGGGAAGATAGTACAGAGAGTTTCCATATAGTTTTCTCTCAGCTTCCCCTAGTGCTATCATCTTACATAATAATGGTGCATTTTTTAAAACTAAAAGATTAACATTGGTACAATACTGTTAACTATACTGTAGACTTTATTCACATCCCCCAAGTTTTTCCACTAATGTCCTTTCCCCCTCCTCTTCCTGGATCCAATCCAAGATACCATTTTACATTTAGTTGTTGTGTCTCTCTAGTCTCTTCCAGTCTGTGCCAGTTTCTGGGTCTTCCCTTGTCTTTCACAACCTGGACACTTTTAATGAGTGCTGGTCAGATATTTTGTAAAATGTCCCTCAATTTAGTTTTGTCTGCTGTTTTCTCATAATTAGACTGAGGTTATGGCTATTGGAGAAGAACACCACAGAGATGGTGGCTCCTTCTCATTACATCATATCACAGGTTACATGACATCAGTATGACATAGTACTGATGATATTAACTTCGATCACCTAGTTAAGGTGGTATCAGCCAGATTTCTGCATGGTAAAGTTACTATTTTTCCTTTTCCTTACTCTGTTCATTAGAAGTTAGTCACTAAGTCGGCTGTCACTCAAGACGAGGGAACATAAGCTCCACCTCCTGGAGGGAGGAGTATCAAAGAATTTGTGGCCATATTAAAACCTTCACAGTAATTAACAAATATTTTAGGGGACGTCTGTGAGGCTACGCAAATATGGTGTTTCTTCTTCAAGTTTCACCAGTTGATTTGAGCATTCATCAGTGGATATTGGCTGCAGCAGTTACTACAGTGGTGTTCTAATAGTGTTTTTCTATTTCTGTCATTCTTACGTTTTTTAAAGTGGATTTTTCTATAAAAACATTTGTCTTATTCATTAATTTGTTAAAATCAGTATGGACTCACAGATATTTATTCTTTGGGTTATAATCCCATACTATTATTACTTATTTTTTTTTTTTGGTGAGGAGATCAGCTCTGTGCTAACATCTGCCAATCCTCCTCTTTTTTTGCTGAGGAAGACTGGCCCTGGGCTAACATCCGTGCCCCTCTTCCTCCACTTTATATGGGACGCCACCACAGCATGGCTTGCCAAGTAGTGCGTCAGTGCGCACCCGGGATCCGAACCGGCAAACCCTGGACCGCTGCAGTGGAGCGTGCGCACTTAACTGCTTGCACCACGGGGCCAGCCCCTATTATTACTTATTTTGTTGCTCAAATTTTTCGAGCTTTGGCCATTGGGAGCTCTTTCAGGTTGGCTCCTGTGTCCTTTGACATGTTTTTTTTTAATTTTTTTTATTGTAGTAACAACACTTAATATGATCTACCCTTAACAGTGCTTAAAGTGTACAATACAGTATTGTTGACTATAGGTACAACGTTGCACAGTAGATCTCTACAGCTTATTCATCTTGCTTGACTGAAGCTTTGTGTTTAGTAACTCCCCATTTCTTCGTGCCCTCAGCCCCTGGCAACCATCCTTCGGCTCTTTGATTCTATCAATTTGACTATTTTACTTACCTCATATAAGTGGAATTGTGCAGTATTTGTCCTTCTGTCACTGGCTTACTTTCTGGCTCTATAAGATGATTTAGGTCCCAGACTTAGAATTAGACATTTCCTTTTATTGGGAAGTGGTATTTAGAAACAAAGATCTGGGAGTTAGCTGTGTGTGTTGCTACTGGGATGTCAGTGCTTCTAAGCCCTCTCAGTGGACAGAGCTAGGAAATTATATATATAACACACACACACACACACACACACATAATATTCCACACCTAAAGTTATTTCTAAATCCACTTGTATATATGTTTGAGTAAAACGTGAGTTTCTACTGATATCTCTGACTCTAATCCAGTACCGCAGGGCTCATTTTAGACTTCCCCGCTCTTGTTGTTTGTATTTTCTTTCTGTGATTGTGAAAAACCTGGTTCTCATTATGTACAATATATTTATTTATTGTTCAGTCCTAGAATATATATAGTTTTAGACGTGCTAACCTGTGCCCCTGTGAGAAACAAATTTACCAACTAGAATATTGTTATTGCACAGTTCTATATGTCCTTAGGTTTACACTATCTAGATAAAACCCTGTTTTCCAGAGTGATTTAGATCAACTCCTTTCTTCCTCTTCCCCATCAGTGAGGTTATGTCATACATTTGCAATATTGTTAGATTCATTTGTCACACATGTACAGTTTAATCAGGAAAAAGTTTATGTTACCTCAGAGGAGCAGATTATGAATCCAATAATATATTGACAAGGAGGTTAGGCAAGGCTTCTCCTTTTCTCAAGATTCTAACCAAATGGAAATACACACAAGTTGCCAAGTGGGAATCAGATTGTAGTATCACGTTTGGTTCTGATGAAGGTGGATTGCAGAACAGAGCAGGGCATCCTCCTGTCAATTGGACCATAAGAGCTGTTCTGAGGCAGAGGTAGAGAACAGCAGGTTTACTTGCAATGGGGTAGGGGGTGGAAGGTGGAGGAGGTCTGTCTAGGTGAAGAAGAAAGCAGACTTGACTTAGACAGTAAGGGGATGGGAGGAGAAGGACAAGGCAGAAAAAATCAGATTTACTTTGAAGTACTGGTGGGTTACATGGACCAATTATATATCAGGCTCTCCAGGAGGTGAAAGGATGTGGTGGGCAGAACTAGGAGTGTTCATTCCAGGAGTGGAGCCATCTGGAGAGGAGGGGGATCTCTTCCTTTCAGGGGAAATCTGGGGCGGAGGTGTTCCCTCTCTGAGTTACATTACCTGATCAATTGACTTTAGGAAAGACAACTATGTCTTTTCTTAGAGAGCAAGGCACCACAGCTCTTCTGAAATAAACACAGGAATGGTAATTTTAAAAATAGGGTTTTGATTTTCTGATTATGACCATATCTTGTGCTCATTAAAATATTTAGAAAATATAAAATATAAATAATGAAATTAAACAATTACAACCTAACTGTCCAAGAAAAAGAAATAACTTTTTGAGTATTCTTTTCTGTTTTTTTCTTTTTTTACTCATTTATTTTTATCTTTTCAAAGAACCAGCTTTTGGTTTTGTTGATTTTTCTCTATTTCATTAATTTTAGTTCTTTATCTCGTTTCTTCTTACTTTAGGTTTAACTTTCTCTTCTTTTTCTAGCTTTTGATGTAGAAGCTTAGATCTTTGATTTTAGATCATTCATCTTTTCTTGTACATATACTTAAAATAATAAATTTCCCTCTAAGCACTGCATTAGCTGTATCCTACAGATTTTGATATGTTGATTTTTCTTTTCATTTGGTTCAAAATATTTTCTAGTTTCCTTGGTAATTTCTTCTTTGGCCCATGGGTTATTTAGAAGTGTATTTGTTTAATTTCTAAATATTTGAAGATTTTCCAGATATTTTCTTTATTTATTACTAACAACTTCAATGTGGTCAGAAAACATACTCTGCAGGATTTTAATCTTTTTAAACTTATGAAATTTATTTTGTGGCCCAGAAGATGACCTATCTCGGTGAAATTTCCATGAGCACTTGGAAAAAATGTGTGTTTTGTTGTTGTTGGGTACAGTGTCTATAAATGTCAGTTAGGTCAAGTTGGTTCAAAGGGCTGTTGAAATCTTCTCTATCCTTACTGATTTTTTTTTTTTTTTTGCTACTTTAATTAAAGAGACGGATGTTAATATCTCTAACTGTAATTCTAGATTTGCCTACTTTTCCTTTTGATCTGTTAGGTAATTTGAAGCTTCATGTAATTTGAAGCTTTCTTGTTGGGTATGTATGCATTTAGGATTATGTCTTCTTGATAAAATGGTGGACTTTGAGGAAAACAGATTGCCCTCCATAATGTAGGTGGGCTTCATCCAATCAGTTGAAAACCTTAATAGAACAAAGACTGACCTCCCCTGAGCAAGAAAGAATTCTGCCAGCAGATGGCCTTCAATTTGAACTGCAACATTGGCTCCACCTTGGGTCTCCAGGCTACTAACCCAGTGTGCAGATTTTGGACTTGCCAGCCTCCATAATCACGTGAGAGAATTCCTTAAAATAAATCTTTTTCTCTCTCTCTCTCGATATATTTTCAATTGGTTCTGTTTCTCTGGAGAACCTTGACTAATACAATTACATTCAGTAAATTTTTCATTTTTGATATATTTTTCATGTCTTGCAGTTCCCTTTGGTTCTTTTTTTCATGTTCTTTAATATTGATGCCTATTATGTTCATGTTATTTTTGATTCTTGAACTTGTTTATAATAGACGTTTTAAGATTCTTATCTGCTATTTCCATCATTTCTGGATCTGTTTCATTTGATTGATTTTCTCCAGCTGAGTCACATGGCCCTTCTTTTGTGAGCTTGCTTCCCTGATGTCTCTTCCTTTTCTTATAAGGACGCTAGTCCTATTGGATTAGGGCTTGTGACCTCATTTAACCTTAATTACGTCTTCAAAGGCTCTCTCTCCAAGTATAGTCACATTGGGGGTTAGGGCTTCAACATATGGATTTTGACGGAACACGATTCAGTCTACAACACTGTTGTTGCTTTGTTTTCTTTTCCTTCAATGAGTGCCAGTCTTTGTTCTGGCAGGGAGTTATGTTGCTTGGGGATCAGCTTAATTCTTTCAAGGCTTGTTTTCAGTTTTGTTAGGGCAATTCTACAGTAATCTTTACTCTAATCTAGTTTAGCCCCACCACCAGGCTCTACTGAATGGTCCAGGTGATCAATGATGAGTCACTACTCTGGCTGGTTGGAAGTTAAATTTCTCTCAGCCCTTTCAGATCTGGAAAGTATTCAGCTTACAGATCCCTGACTTTTGTTTTCCTGGCTTTGTGGAGTTTCACCCTATTAATCACACCTTAGTATTTGGCAGTAGACTAAAGGGGAGTCTTAAGAGTTTTCTGAAGCTCTATTCTCTGTATAGCTCTCTCTTCTCTGGAATTTTGCCCTCACAAAGTCCAGCTGTCTCAGCTTACTCCAATTCAGATCTCTGTATCATCAATCTAGCAAGATTGCCAACCTGCTTGGGATTCTCCTCCTTGTCTATGGTCTGTAAATTTCCTCTGGTCAAGAGCTAGGGCCAAAACAAGGCTTATCTTGTTTTCAGAGATCATAGTCCTACAATGACCATTGTTCAATATTTGGAAACAATTGTATATTTTTCCATCTTTCTAGTTGTTTACAGTAAGAGGGGATGTGCATTCTCAGTTACTCTGTCAAGGCATACCTATTTATTCTTACATATTTAAGACTTATGGTTTCTAGAGTTTGAATCTGCTTTGTTTCAAAAGCATTTTCCTCATTAAAAACTATTTAGGAACATTGTTTTAAATGGATGCCTATTGTTCTATGGTATAGACCTGTATATTTTGATTGAAGAACAAGACCAGGAATGGATTCAGGCCCTGGGACTTGCCCTAGATCTTGACAAGGCCTTGGCAGACAGCGGGAAAGGTGACACTAGGCTGAGGGGAGTAGGACACTTGGGGCTCTGGGCTCCATGACAAACATGGTGTCCTCCATCACAAGTGCACTTCATTCATTCTCTCAAATCATATCTTGACTTTGCATTTTGTCTAATAAGTACCTCTGCCTGTAGATAGGTATCTTACTGTCTAGGCAGATGGAAGTAGGTGGGAAAATCATGGCCTTTGGGGATCAGACATATTTAGCTTTGAGGCTCAGCTTCCTACTCAGTTGTTAAGTGGGAAAGTCATGGTACCTCTTCTGAGCCTCTGTTTGTTCATCTGTAAGATGGGGAATGAGTATAATGACCCCACAGGGCTATCATCAGGTCTAATTGAGATAATATCCTCAAGAGCACTGGGTGTCATGTCTGATATAGGATAGGTTTTCTCTAGTTGGCTGTAGGGTTTCTTTGTAAAATCAGGTATAAAACTATGGGCTGGATGTGTCCAGGCCTGATGTGAGCTGCAGGGGACTTGAATGCCCAAATGACTCTCTGTATCATTTCCTTGCCTCTCTTTGCTCACAGACCAGAAAATTAAACCAGGCAGATGATCTCTACCAAGGTTATCATCAAATTCAAGGTTGTGCAAGTCTACTGAGTCTGCCAGGTGAGGCTTATCTTTATCTGACAGTTTCAGGACTGGCTGCACAGAGAGCAGTTTCTGTCCCTTATAGGCAGCCTGCTAAGTCAGTTGTCCAGCCTTTCCACGAGGGCTGCCAGAAACTACGACCAGGACAGGCTGTGGTGGCTGCTACATATATATGCCAATTGGGATCATCACAGAATAGTCTGTGTTTGGGTTCTAGGCAGTTAGGGGCTAGACCTTCAGAAAAGACTTTTCATTCACCCAGCACAAGAAACTCAAATTTCATTTATTGTTCTTCGTCTTCTTTGCTTTATCTTTTAGCTAGTTTCTTTCCTTTCATCATTGCTGATGTTCCAACACCTCTGTGTCTTTTGTTCCCTCCTCCTGGAATTCCCATTTCTCCATCCTTGTCTGGCTACCCTGATTCAGCCTTTAGGATGTGGCCCCTGGTTGGCTCACATTTTCCTTCTTGCCGCTTGCTCTCATCCTAGTTCTTATTATACTGTTTAGTCATTTCCTAGTTGTTTATACTCATTGTCTGGCACATAGCAGGTATTTTTTGAATAGCTGAGGAAAAGGAGGGAAGATGGATAATCATTTTTTCTGGTAATAGGGGTCAGAGAGCTTAGACAACCTGTTCAGTACCCACTGCCATCTGGGAGAGACTTGTCAAAGGAAAGAGCTCTTTCACATTACAAGAATGTCATGTTTGAGAAAGTCACAGATGTGTGGCAGTATGAGAAGATTCTGAAGGTTCTCCAGAATCTACTTGAGACATGATCAAGTACTTGTTTGCTTGCTTGTTCCTTCATTGACTCATTCATTAGGTATTTATTGACCTATATGTGCCAGGCAGTGTTCTAGATGTTAGAAATATCACTAATGAACAAAACAGGAAAAAAAAATCCCTGTCTTCATGGAGCTGATACTTTCATCAGGGGCAACTGATAATGATTGAAGAGATCTGATAAGCCAGGTGGTGACAAGCACGAGGAAGAGAAATAAGGCGGCGTTAGGGGTAGGTGGGCTTGGGGGGACTGCTTTAGCTGGAATGATCAAGGAAACTTTCTCTGAGAACAGAGACCTGGATGAAGTGAGGTGTCAGCCATTCATATATCTGGGAAAAAAAGTGTTCTAGGCAGAAGGAAGAGCAGTGAAAAGGCCTGGGGTGGGAGCAGGCTTGACAGCAATAACCACTGTATTTTTCCCCATGATAAGATGACCATAGAACTTTCATTTCTTATTTTATCCTTTTGCATTATGGCTCTCACAAGGTAAACCAAATAATGTTTTAAGTCCACCTCATTATATATAGTGGCCATGTTCCTGGAAACGTGAGTACATCTATGTGAATTTAATTTTTGTAATTGAATTCCATTTTAAAGGCACACAAGGAGCTTGTCGTTTTAAGGGACCCAGTGGGTAATGCTTTTAATAGAGTGAATAATCAACCTTAGAGGACCCCTCAGGTTCTTCTCATTCTAAAACTCTATGGTTTTATGTCTCTACAGAGTCTGAAATTTCATGTATTTTCACGAAGGTGGAGATAATACAGCACTAAGAACATGTAAATGGCAGCCAGCAGTTAGTTAGGCAGGTGAAATTTCATTGGAAGAGATTGATTTTTTTTCCCTAAAATATAAGGCTTATCAATCCTATGTCTTACTTCCCAGTTATGCAAAGATACAAATTTTTGCATAAAGAAAATAGAAATGAGAAGCAGATGACTAGGAAAAACAAGACTATAAAATAGCTATTTCTTAAATCTCTATTTAAAAGTTCAAGTCAACATTTCTTCTCTTAAGGGAAGTAACTCCTTCCTTTCAGTTCATGTGGGCAGTGTTGTGATAGGATCAGGCAAAGATGGTCCAGTTCCAGCTCTTCTTCTGGTTTCCCAATGTCATCTTGGTTATTGTAAACAAATGAACAAATTAAATGAGAAATAAAATGAATCATGTTGTGTGTGTGTGTGTGGTGTGTGTGCGTGTGTGTGTAGGAAGGGGTTGGCATGTGAATATTTTACACGTCCCTATGCAAAGGCCTGGTTTTGGCATGGTGAGGACATTTAAGAGTGCAGGATGGCAATGGGCAATATGGCTCCTACTGGAGATATTTTTGGTGAATGGATTGTTTGCTTGGGTACCCAGGTAGTATATAACATGAAAATCTCATATGCCTTTTAAACTATTCATTTAAAATGATTTATTAGCTACTAAAGCAAAAAGAGGGAAAAACAAAAGCAGAGAGCAATTATGTATTATTCAAGAACAGAGTAATTTTCTGGTTAGAACAAAGAGCCAGTCCTCAAAAAAGCCAATCCAGAAGGCTCATCCTCCAGCCACTCATGGATCTTCCTGGGCCACCGTCACCAACCCAGCTCACTTGTGTAGCTTGGCCTCCGTTTGCAGGCTTCTTTGCTCAGTTGTGGATGGGAGGGAAGGCTTTTTTCTTTTGGTCTCTTCTTTTTACCATTGGTGAGTCAGCAGGAATGCTAGTTTTCAAGATGGTTTCCTATGCTCCTGTGTGTACGTTTCCCAGCTCTTGACAAAGAGAGCAGTTTCATCATGATCTTGTTGTGGCTTCTACACCTTGGGAGGTTTAGGCAGTTCCACACTCAGGCACAAAAAGTGAACAGGGAGTTATGATGCTGAGGGTAACTCCCACCAGCAGAGCTATTTGTTTGGCATCTACAAAGTACTGTCACCTATAAAATCATCCTTACCACAATCCTGTAGGTATCATCTTCATCCCTACTCTCAGTCTGACAAGGGAACAAATGAAAGTCTGTCTGGAATTGCCTAGGTGAAGTTCTTACCCTCACCCTTCTTCTAATACACTTTCTGAGCTCTCTCTTTCCCTTGAGCCGACGTAGCTTGTCTGGCTCATTCATCTGTTGCTTTTTGAATATAAAGTTTGGGTGGAATTTGTCCATGTTTGTGATATCTTCCACTCGATGGTAAACTCTTTAGAAATGGCGCTCACTCGTTCACCCTATGAAGATAGTCTATGGTTGCTCTGGGCCAAGCACTGTTCCTGTGTCTGGCTGCGTGCAAGTGCAACTTACATGGTCGTGACAGTGCTCGCTACCAATCTAGAGTCCACCTACCTCTGGCAATTTCATAGACGGTGTACCTCCAAGAGTGCCTGAATCATTGCTAGTGTGTTAGTGCTGCTGGCAGGAACACAGAAGCTTTCTGGTCCAATGGACTTGCAATGAATGTTGATGATGCAGATGGAATGAATGTCAAGGATCATGACTCCATTGAGGAGTCAAAGAAAGACACACAGCCACTTAATCCACTTTTATCCATTTCTTCTCATATCCTCAAGGTCAAGTCAAGGTCTCTCTCTCTTTCTCTACTATTGGATGGCTTGGCAGAGAGCTCCCTTGTGTTTTCAACTCTGATAAAGAGCTTTTATATCAGGGCTATTTTAAAAGCAAATTAATCAGAACACATCAAAGGTTTTTTTTTTTTTTTTTTGTGAGGAAGATCAGCCCTGAGCTAACATCCGTGCTAATCCTCTTTTTTGCTGAGGAATACCGGCTCTGAGCTCACATCTATTGCCAATCCTCCTCCTTTTTTTTTTTTTTCCCAAAGCCCCAGTAGATAGTTGTATGTCATAGTTGCACATCCTTCTAGTTGCTGTATGTGGGATGTGTCCTCAGCATGGCCAGAGAAGCGGGGCGTCGGTGTGCGCCCGGGATCTGAACCCGGGCCGCCAGTAGCGGAGCGCGTGCGCTTAACCACTAAGCCATGGGCCGGCCTGACACATCAAAGGTTTTAAAAAGTACTTATTTAAAAAGTATTTTTTCTCAATATATCATTGTTGAACTAAATATTTTGTGACAGATTAAAAGCAAAATGATTGTTGAGTGAACCTCATCGCATATACTTTACCCAGTCTTGGAAGATCACATGTAAACCAAAATTTTGTAGCTCAAGTTCTATTTTAAGTTCACCCTGAGTAGTTGTTATTTAAAGCAACCCTGTAAAAAGAATAATCAGAACCCCTGAATGTTAGAGTTGGCGGAGACAGTAGATATTTTTTAAAGGAGGGTGGGGACATGACTCTTATAGCCATTCCGGTTTTATCTCCAGACTGGTGGGGCCTGGGACACACGATTTTATTCTTAGGGAACTTTGGGAATAGTGAAAGAAGAGAGAGTGGATCCAAAGTTCTATAAAGAATGGACAAGGGCTTCATTTTTATCCGCTGAGGGAAGATGATCCTCGCCCCCGCCCCCCACCCCAACTGGGAAGAGATTCAGGGAAATGGCCTCAGTTCACTCTGACATGGCTGGAAGGAGAGCGGGGGCATGCCCTGCTTTCCTGGTACCTAGTCACTGGACAGACCATCATTTCCCAGGAGCCCGAGGAGGCAACATTACAGGGAAAGGGGGGATTTCCACTCCTGCAGGCAAAAGTTCCTAAAGATGTGTTTGTAATATTTTGCTTGGAAAAGAGGCAAGATCGTTTGTTTGAATTTCTGGATTGGCCACAGGAATCTCATAATTTGCATTTATTAGGGTATTTTGTGGGTTGTTATCTTGAGAAGAAACACAGAAAACTTTGGTTCCAAACCTAACATTCCACAGGGAAGTGGAAATTTTACTGCTCCTTTCTGACATAAAAGGTCATCTTGTTGTTTATCTACAAAGCCAGGGGAAATTGGCTATTGGGTATTTTGCATTTGGAAACACTGGCCCAAATTCAAAGAAGTCTGATGCTCTCTCCCCTTCCTGTCCTGGTTTTATTTAACGATGTTGGACTCATAAATCATGGGGTGAAAGCTTGAAATGCAGCTTCTGTTTCAGAGGATAAGGGCCTTAGTCTAAAATGAGAAACCCAAAGTCAAGGATGCCCTAGAACTCCTTAGAATGTAGACAATGAGAATGTAGTTGCCATAATGCTCCTGGTCTCTGTGTTTCAGGATACGCTGGACTTTCTTGTACTTGATGAAATC
This sequence comes from Diceros bicornis minor, assembly GCF_020826845.1. Lineage (NCBI taxonomy): Eukaryota > Metazoa > Chordata > Mammalia > Perissodactyla > Rhinocerotidae > Diceros > Diceros bicornis. Next base: position 74,911,899 of record NC_080745.1, read on the forward strand.
ACTAAAAACCTTCGGCAAGATGGGGATCTCAGAGCCATCCTGAAGTGTCCAGCAAAGCCTCAGAATAGTTACTCTCCAAGTGGCGTAGTGACATAGTAGGTATGGCCAAATGTAAAATGGAAATGTGGGGCTCCTTGTTCAAAAAGTAGTTAAAGGTATTAAGATATAAACCTCTTCCTTTAAAAATATTTTATTATTTATAAAACATAATGGTGTAATTGTGATATATGAGTTTTATTAGTATTATAATAATAATAGTATTATTTACTATTATAAATAGTAAAAATGTTTTTCATAATTTTGTATACTACAATAAAAAATAATACTTTATCAATGTGATATCTTGATTGACCATAAGATTTTTCTGGCACTCTTTTCGGTAAGTTCTTTTATCAGATTACTAAAATCTATACTTTTAGCAATTTCATTTTCAGTTGATATAATTGAAAGTGACATCAGTTGCTCTTTGCAAGTACAAGATCATAAATAATTTTTGGTAATTTTTAATTTTGAGAAGGATCTTTCTGCTGATGCAACTGTTACTAGAGTTCAGAGTATCTTATTGGCTGTAACAGCATTAGAATAAATTTCTAAAAAATTATTTTGAAATATAGAGTTTAGTATGTCTAGAGCTGACGATTCTTGCCTAACAGTTTTTCTAAAAAGATTTAACTCTTCATAGAAGTCAATTTTATATAAGTTTGAATTTAATTTTAAATGTCAATTTGTATAATGGCATTTTAATGCTTTCTCTGACCTTTCCGGTAATTTGTAGAGATCCTGTGTGCAACTGAAATTGTCTTCATGGTTTGTATATAATTCAAAATGCCTGTTTATGTAGTCTATTGTGCTTCTTCATTTAAGAAAAAATTAATGTAAAAATTGTCTTTCTTGCCAATAATTGGTTCATTAAAAGTTTCATATGAAAATGGCATTCTTTTCTGTTGACTGGGACAACCTTTAAATTCAATTTCTATTTCTAAGCCTGTGGATACTTGCTTTGCAATGTTGTAGCAGTTTTCAAAACTGGGGATTCTAAACTCTTTGAAGAATCCTAACAACTCTTGGATATGCTTTATTGCAATATCCATGCGTACATTTTTATTTTGTAATAATTTATGGACAAAGTTTATTGCTCGAGCTCCAGCAGTTCGTGTCCTGGCACTCAGGACAGAGTTCATATTTGTGCAGATGTCACACGGATGGGCTCCAAGGACTGGCGGGCAAGTCATCCTCCCATTGCTGTGGCCATTACTGCTGCCTCTGCTGTTGCTGCCATTGCTGCCACCCAGCTGGGTTCCGGTCCCGGCCCTGGCTGCCCCTCAGAGCCCCGTGACATCCTAGACTGCCCCTGGTTTACCATTCCTGAGGGCCTGAGCCTGTGTTACGGCTGCCTGGTGTATCCTCTGCTCACATGCATGCTTCCTTGTCTCATCAGACTTCACTTACAAAACTCGCATTCAAAGATAAAATTATTAAGAATTTCAAGACAGCAACAGTAGAGCATTAAACAAAGCATGAGTTCCTTCTGGGAGAGAGTCCCTCTGTGACTGCACAGGTCATAGACACGTGAAGCCAGCCCTGCCTTGACATACGGAATATGGCTAATTGAAGGACTGCAAGTTCCCTACCACATGCAGCCCAGCTTAGTTTCTGGTAGACCATCTTCATTGCCAGGAAGTTCCCCCTCATGTCTAACCCTGGCCGCAAGGAGGCCATTTTTCTTATTCTTTCTCCAAAGATTTTACTATTCACGTTTATCAAAGCCTCTCATTAGTTCACCTAGTGAGCACAGGTTCACCTGAGCACAGACTAGCACCTGTTTTCATATCTGGGAATACTGATTTCTTAAATTCCTGACTTTGCTTATAGACCATGAGATTTCAAAATTGGAAAGGGCTTCATAGTTCACCTAATTCAGTGGGTCAGCAGCCTGGCTCATCATCAGAATCTGCTGCTGGCTTGTATACATGTCATATTCCCTGTTCCTTTCCCTAGAGATTCAGATCCCGGACACCCGGATGAGGCCCAGACATCTGCATTTTAACAAGCCTTAGCTACGGATTCTGATGGACAGCCTGGTTTGGGAATATCTGATGATTTTTCCGGATTGGGAATTTGTTCAAGCGTCCACAGTTTTATTCCTCTCTCTGTCCCTGACTCCAGGGCTCATCTCACTTTTCCCATGATTTGTCTTGCTTTATCTGATTCAGCAGTCCAAGCTCCATCTGTTGTATTTTCCCCTCTTTAGCCACATCGTTGTAAAACGGAAGAGGCCACTCTCTCTGGACACTCCTTTTATGCTAAATCCCCTCTGTACCTCTGTGAAGTGACTTGCAATCAACGTAACAAGGAAGGTACCATGGCCAGGTCCTTGCTAAGCTGGCACCATCAAATGGAGAAGGATGCATGTGTGTGTGTGAGTGTATATGTGTGAATGAGTGTGTGCACTCGTGTGTATATGTGTGTGAGTGTGTGTGTGAGTGTATTCATGAGTGGGCTAGGCAGTGATAATGGTGGAGGAAGTGTATCAGGGTGGACTAAATGCTAGAGTACTTCAGATTGGAAATTCCAAACCTGACAAGGGATTTGATCAAGGCCTACAACTCATGAATGGTTCAGAAAGGTCAACATGAATTAGTTCCTCTAATTCATGAATATACCTTTTGAGGCATAAAAGAGGTAGTTTTAACTATTTTACCATTTAAGATAGACTCTGTTTTGCTGCGATAATAACCCCAAAATCTTAGTGGCTGTCACAACTCGCATCACATGTCCATTGCATATCTTCTGGGATCTTGGCTCCATGTCTCCTTTGAGGCTCAGGTTGATGGAGCAGCCCATCCCAAACCTTGCAATTTTCCTAACAGAAGAAAAGATAACTTTGGCGCATCCTGCACAGCAATATAATTCTCTGGCCTGGAAATGGCACACCGTTTATGCTTATAACTCATTGGCCAGAACTAGTCACATGGGCCATAGAAAAGAGACAATGAGGTCACACAAAAATGAGAACTGTGAAGCACTCTACAGATGCAATTTGTCTTTTGAGGTATTTTAAAGAAGATACGACATTACCCAATAGATAGTAAGCATACAAACTAAGGAGTGGGAGAGTCCAGAAATAGGCCCTCTCAGAAGGGCTAGATATATTCGTGAATAATAGATTCCGCACCATTGAAGGCTGGGATGTGCTCCTCAGCTGGAGGAGCCACTGTGGGAGGATCTGGCTGAGACGAAAATGTTTCATGTTGTTCTCTTTCATTGTACCAGAGACCCAGGTTGTCACCTGGGCTTTCCTCCTGGTTCATTTTCTGGGTATTTTTCTAATCCCTACTCTTCTTCTCCTGCCTCTGTGTAGATCTTGATTGTGAGGATGGAAATTGGTGGGTATGATTATAGGTCATAGAGCCTAGAGGTCGCTGAATGGAAACTTTTCTAGTTCTCCCATAATTTTACGTTACCCCTTAGCCACCTTGCCTCCTTGCCTGAGTATTGGATTTCCTATTTTGTGCTTGTTTTTTGACAAAAAGTTCAAATTAAACTGGAGGCCCTCATTTTATCAGGACTTGGGACTCAGGGAGAACTTCAAAATTATTACAGATGGGTGGGAAACTGTGGGTCCCAACATGGGATTTAGGACACCCCAACATGATCAAGGCCTTGTATATCTGAATTTTAGAAACTGTGGAAAGTAAAGGACAGAAGTAAAACAATAGTAACGACAACACTCTGGACATCCTGGAACTTGGAGAAGATATTCAACTTTTAGGAAAACAAGTTGACTTTTCACTAACGTATTATGTCTTCAGAATAGGAAGCATCATTAAGAGTTCTTGCTTTGGAGTCAGAGATACTTAGATTCAAAGCCCGGCTGTATTAGTCATGTTCTCCAGAAACAGAACCTATGTCCTATTGGTCCGAAAGCCAGCAGGCTCAAGACCCTAGAAGAACCAATGTTTCAGCCTGAGTCCAAAGGCTGGAAAAGACCGAATGTTCCAGCTTAAGCAGTCAGGTAGGAGGAGTTCTCTCTTACTCAGCCTTTTTGTACTATTTAGATCTACAGTTGACAGGATGAGGCCCCCCCACATTAGGGAGGGCAGTCTGCTTTACTCAGTCTTCTGATTCAAATGTTAATCTCATCCAGAAACACCCTCACAGACACACCCAGAATAATGTTTGGCTAAATATCAGGGCACCCTGTAGTCCAGTCAAGCTGATACATAACATTATCATCACACCGGCTCTGCTACTTAGGAGTTGTGTGGACTTTAGCGAGTTACCTAACATATTTGTGCTTCATTTTCCTCCTCTGTAAAGTGGGATAATTAAAGTGCTTACTCAGAGGGTTGTCTTGTGGTGTGAATGGGAATGTACATGAAACTCACATTAAAAATTGACTGAATGCTTAGGGTGTACCTGGCACTGTACTACTGCTGCTGTTATCATCATCATCATCATCATCATCATCATCGTCATCCCCAACAGGAAACTGCAGCTGATGGGTCTCTTCTCATCCAGGGTAAGTTGAGAGAGGCAGGGTGAGGGGGCTCTGTGGAACAGTCTAGTTGTTCTCTGGTATCATTATTTCATGGTTGAGTTGCCACATAAATTGCTTTAAAATTTTTTCCTTTTCTCCCTCTTAAATGTTAGTCTCTGTTTCAAGGAGCATTTCAGTCTACATGCTTGTGATTTATTTACAGTTAACACATTGCACAGGAGATTATTAAGTGCCATTTAGAGAAATATGAATCTTCTGAGACTCTTTAAGGAAGGCAGAGCAGAGAGGTTTCTGCAGGCAGCAAACTACTTTCCCAAAGGTAAGTGTTAGCCCAGAGGCTCATAATTCAAGAGGTTCAAGAGAGTTCCAAGCTAGGCAAAAAAAAAAAAAAAATCCCTTCCCATCTTTATTTTATTTGCTGTTAAGTAAAGTGCTATTTATATTTAATATGCCTGACAAACTCCATCACTTTTTTAAATGTCAGTTTTATTGAGGCATAATTTACATAAAACAAAACTCACTCTTTTAAAGTTTACAATTTGATGAGTTTTGACAAATGTGTACAGCCATGTCGCCACTACAACAATAAAACTATAGAACATTTTTATTACCCCCAAAGATCCCTGTGTCCCTTTGCAGTCAATGCCCTCTCCACATTCTGAGCCCCAATAACCACTGATTTGTTTTCTGTCCCTATAGATTTACCTTTTGTGGAACGTAGTATACATGGAATCATACAGGATGGAGGCTTTTGTGTCTGGCCTCTGTCATTTAACATAATGCTTTTGAAATTCATCCACATTGTTGCATGTATCAGTAGTTCTATTTTTAATTGCTGAAAAATATTCCACTGTAGTGATATACTAAAACTTGTTTATCCATTTACTAGATGACAGTTGAGTGCAGTTTTCAACTATTATAAATAAACTGCTATGAGCATTCACATACAGATTTTTTGTAGACATGGATTTTAATTTCTCGTGGGTAAATAACATGTAGCAGGATTTCTGGGTTGTATGGTAAGTATATGTTGACCTTTATAAGAAATTGCCAGGGGTCGGCCCTGTAGCTTGGCCGTTAAGTGCGTGCGCTCCGCTACTGGCGGCCCGGGTTTGGATCCCGGACGTGCACCGACACACCGCTTGTCCGGCCATGCTGAGGCGGTGTCCCACATACAGCAACTAGAAGGATGTGCAACTATGACATACAACTATCTACTGGGGCTTTGGGGAGAAAAAGGGAAAAAAAGCAGGAGGATTGGCAATAGATGTTAGCTCAGGGCCGATCTTCCTCAGCAAAAAGAGGAGGATTGGCACAGATGTTAGCTCAGGGCTGATCTTCCTCACAAAAAAAAAAAAAAACGAAATTGCCAAATTGTTTTCTAAAGTGGCTGTGTCATTTTGTATTTCCACCAGCAGCGTATGAGAATTCCCGTTGCTCCACACTCTCATTAACACTCAATGTTGTCAGTCCTTTTAATTTTAGCTACAAGTGAGTGATGAAAGCATATTTTCATGTGCTTATTGACTACTTGCATACATTTTTTGGTGAACTATCTTTTGAAATCTTTTGCCTATTTTTATTGCTTTTTGTCTTATTGAGTGGTATGAATTTTTTATATATTCTGCATTCATGTCTTTTGTCAGATATGTGCTTTTCAAACATTTTTGCCCAATACGTTGCTTTTCTTTCAATTTTCATAACAGTCTTTTGAAAAAGAGAAATTTTTAATTTTGGTGAAGTCCAATTTATCATATTTTTTTCCTTCATAGTCCATGCTTTCTGTGTCCTATCTAGAAATCTTGAGTAATCCAAAGTCATATAATTTTGTCTTGCTTTCTTCAAGAAATTTTATAATTTTAGCTCTTATATTGTTTATGTATATGGTGTGAGATAAGGGTTAGAAATCTTTCTTTCATTCTTTCTTTCTGTCTGTCTGCCTATTGATATCAAACTGTTCCAGCACCATTTGTTGAAAAGACTCTCCTTTCTCTATTGAATTACCATGGAATCTATGTTGAAAATCAATTAGACTCTCTTCGTTTTATTCATCTTATGGTTGTTCTTATGTCATTATCACATTGTTTGATTTCTGTGGTTCTATAGTAAATCTTGAAATCCGTTAACATGTATCCTCTCATTTTGGTGTTCTTTTTCAAAATTGTTTTGGCCATTCTAAGGCCTTTGCATTCCCGTATAAATTTTAGAATCAGCTGGGCAATTTCTACACAAAATCCTACTGGGATTTTGATTGACATAACATTTAATCTATACATTGATTTGTTGGGAAATGACATCTAAATAATATTGATCTTCTAATCCATGTATCTAGGTCTTCTTTAATTTACCTTAGTAGAGTTTGTAGTTCTCAGTGTACAGATATTGTAAATATTTTGTTAGATTTACTGCTAAATACTTTATGTTTTCTTTGATGCTATTGTAATGATATTTAAAAATTTCAATTTCAATTGTTTGTTGTTAATATATAGACATAAACTTGATTTTTTGCCCTCCTTCCTCTTTTAACATATGTATGTCTTGGCTTTTAAAATGAGTTTCTCAGTGCATAGTTAGATCTTACTTATTTTTATCCAATTTGACGATCACTGCCTTATAATTTGACTGTTTAGACTATTTACATTTAATGTTATTATCAACATAGTCGGGTTTAAATCTACCATTTTGCTATTTGTCCTACCTGTTATTTCTCCTATTTTTATATATATACATATCTTTGCTTATTATCCTCTGGGGTCTAGGGCTTTTATGGCATATTGGTTAAAGAGAAATGGCTTTGATATCAGTTAGTTTATGTTTGAATCCTGGCTCTACTAACTGCGAACTTGGGAAAATTACGAAAATTACTAAGCAACTTTGTCTCAATTGTCTCATTTGTATAATGAGGGTAGTAATAGCATCCTCCCCACCCATAGGGATCCATGAGGATGAAAAGAGATAAAGCATGTAAATTGCAAAAAATAGTGCTGAGCTTATACAGATGGTCAATATATAGAAACTACTTTTCAACCTTAAATTACATCATAAACATAATTTCATATTTTTATGTAATCTTTATAACTGTCATTTTTATGCCTGGATAATAATAGTCTATAATGAAAATACAAACCACTATGACTAACTCACTTCCATTTGTTTTGACAGGTTATTTCCAGTTTGGGGCCTTTCTAAATAATGATATAATTAATGCCTTTTTTCATATAATATGCTTTTTGTTTCAGTTTACTGATTTCCTTTAGGAAAATCCTTGGAATGGTATTTTTGGGTAAAGGATATGAACTTCCCTATGGTTCTTGCTACATATCTGAGCATATCTTTTGGAGTCACAGAAGAGACTGGAGAAAGATGTTACCTTCTGATTCTCATGGGAAGCAGAAGATATTCCTCGCTCATGTCTATCCCCTTGAAAGAGGCATCTTCATTTTGTCTGTTCCTCTGTTGAGTGAACTGTCTTGGCCTTTCCTACTCATCCTAATGGCTCATTATTCACACCTGTCACCCATTTCCGTGGTTCTGGAAAATTGTGAGTCTCATTTCCATGTCGGCTCTCTCTGCTCAGAGCCCCTCAAGAAGGAAAGCAGCCTGCTGTTGGCTGTGGGAGGTCTGTTTTGCAGCTCTTTCCTTCTTTGGCTCAGCTGGAAGTGCACATTATCTGGGAGGGGTCACTCCTGAGCTGCTTAGAGGTTTTCAAGCTGGAGAGAAAAGCAGGCCCCAGTGTCCCCTGCCTAAGAGATCTCATTTCTCATGCAGACACCATTGCTTTAAAAGATAAAAAGTAGGAGAACAGCTCTCCTTTTCCAACAGTTCCAGCTCCCGATGGCTATACCCACACCATTCCTTGTTCCCTGCCTTCTCCTGTTAGAAACTCACTCTCCTGGCAGTCTCACTGTTTCACCGTGGTCTAGATTAGAGAAAATACGTATACACACAGACACACAGTTTCACATGAGGCCAAGTAGTCCAGTTGTGAAGGAGAATTCTGCCATTATATCCAGGTAGGACAGGAAAGTTGCCAAGTGTAAGAAAGTCAGATGTTTGACAGGAAGTCTTGGTGAGCTAGACTAAACTCTGACACTAGAGCCTTGCTTTATGCTCCCTCAGAGGGTGTCTTGGGCCCATAGGCCTTGATCATACAATGGCAATACTGAGACAATCCTTTTGATGTACAATTCAACTTGATTCTAGGTTGAGAATATTTAGGGCAGGCAATATTTAAATTTGGAGACACTGTGAATTCAGTCCTACATTATTTAATGTACATCCATTAATTTGGGTCTCCCCAGGTCAGTTCTCTGCCAGCCTGTTGCTGAGCCTGGAGAGCCACAGTGGCTTACTACAAAGTATTTGACCTGCATCCTCTTAAAAGTAGCTAGCCTTAGATCAACAAACTCTTCCCCAGTTCTTCTCTTTTCATCTGAACTCCTGTTAATTATTCAAGTCTTTTATCCCCATCCATCACCAGCTTGGGTTGAGTCAGCTTCCTACCTCTGTCACGTCTCAGATTCCTCTGTATCGGGATAATTTAAGGTGTTCCTTCCCTTCTATACTAGATACACCTTCCCTTCTATGCCAGATACACCTTCCCTTCTATACTAGATATACCTGTCACACACCTGCTTTTTCACATTGGCTCCCTCCAATGCTACTTACACTTGGGTATTTCTTTGGAGTGCTGGCGGTGTGGGTGTGGAAGGGGATGTAGATATGAGGGGAGGGCAGCCTTGAAGAAGGGATTTTATGGGCTTTGAATCCACTCCAGAAACGTGAGTGATGCGGAGGGAGGTTCTTATTACAGAGAAAGTGATATTCTCAAATAATACACTCTGAATTAAAAATGAACATCCTCTGAAGAGAAATCCCCAGCTCATTAGCAGTCTATAAAGTCACCTTCCTCTACCTGTCTTAATGATTTCTGTTTAGTTCATACCAAGATCCTAACGTAGGAGTCTTATTGTAGGAAGGCCATATTTGTATGTGTATGCCTCTAAGGGGCCTGGAACATCACAAATGAAAATTTTTTCAATTATAAAAACAAGTCAGAGTCACAAGTCCAAGTGACCATGCACAAGTTCCAGGCTCCTCGGAGGGCGGGGCGCAGCAGCACCAGTGAAGACCTCGTGTTTCTGTCCATGATGCCACCTCTCACTTGGGCTTTTTCCATTCAGGCTCTGGGCAGCTTGTGCTCAGAAAGTGAGCAATGATAAATGGTTTCTGAGAGAGGGCCCAGGAGTACTTGCCTTGATTTCAATATCAGCAGAACTTCCTGGGCACCCAGAAGGGAAAGGAGGGACAAAGAAGCTGTTCAGTCCACACATTCTTCTGTGCCATGAAGCAGCTTCCTTCTGCCTGTCTGTCTATTCTCTCTTGTTATTTTCCTGGGAAGAAAATTTTAGGTAGTACAGTGTTGACTTAGTCCACAGGCAGACTAAATACACCCCTAGGGTGACAGCAAGATGCATCCCAATGAGAAACTCATGTATATTTTGTTTGATATGTATATCTACATCTGTATCTGCATTTATACACACAAACATATAAGATATAGATAGATTTTAAAACAAAACAAAATGCATGCATACATGATATAAATAGATCTTAAAATGAAACAAAATGCACATGAATATCAATCTATATCTACATACATGTATATAATAGAATGACATATGGAGTGGCAGTTGGGGCCTCAGAGTTTTAAATAGACCCTGAAGAGGTTGAGACCTTGACTACTTTTATGAAACCCAAACCCTGGGATATGTACCCAGACCACCTGCAGCCTCCTTTTCCCTAGAGTTACTGAATAAGGAGGAGAAAATGAATCTTTCTGGGAAGCTTTGGTCTTTTCCAGATTTACTAGAAGGCTCAGGGTGTTGTGAGAAGCAGCTCAGGACCTCCCTGTGACTCACATGGTGGAGACATGTAGCCTGTTTTTGCTGTGACATTGATCCACCAAACATCTCCATCTGGGTCCGGCTACGTACAAGTGTGGCAGTCAGCACAGTGAGTTTGGAATCACTCTGTGTGGTTTGATGAGTTTTGTATTCCCAGACAATTTGCTAATTTTTAATAATTCCAGAAATGAAATCAGTTTTGACTTTTCAGAAAAATGCATAGGATATGAGCTTGAGCCAAGGAGTCCTGGGTTAAACTCTCAGTTCTTGCACCGACCATCTGTGTGATCTTGAAAGTTACTTAATCTCTCTGGGCTTTAGCTTCCTTGTCTGTAAAGTGGGGCATAGAGTGGACTACTTCATGGAGATGTTAGGAGGATGCTCAAAAAAAATACTTTTCCTTCTCTCCTTCCTTCTTCCCTCCCTTACTCTCTGAATTCCTTCCTCCATCCTTCCCTCAGGAGCTACTCATTTCCCACACCGAATTTTGGTATATATTTTAGGGAAGGATCTGAAAGCTCCATTGGAGGAGAAGCACAGACAAAGCTCATGGAAGGGGCTGGCTGGTGGGGGTGCTTTGTGCATGGGAAAGGTTGGCAGACAGGGCTATTCCAGGCCAGAAGAGTTAAAGCAGGATTTGGGGCCCTGCAGCCTTCCAAAGGCAGAAGGCCTGGCTGTGTAACCCACTTCTTGTTAACAGAGAAAGAGGAGCCTCCTAGGAGATGTTACATACCCGACATGGGTCACAATCAGATGCTTCAGTGACTTTTACTGTCAGTGATGGCTGTGGATGCTGAGTGGGGAGGCCTTCAGGAGCAGGTTGGGGAGGTGTGGAGTCCATGGTGAGACCCAGTAGGTACACGTTTAAGGAGATCCCCCGGGGGCACTTGGGAGAGTTCGGATCGAGACAGGGCCCCATCTGACTGGGTGGGACTTTCTCTGCTCCTTTTTGAAGGCTTCAGCTCTGGTTTACTTCTCACTTCTGCTCAGCCTTTCTCCAAATCCAGAAAATGCTCTGGAAATGTGGATCACATTGGAATCACTTGAGCGTTATCGCGATCATTCTATGCCAGGGCTAATATGGATATTTTTCTAAAGTAGGCTTGACGGAGAGTGCATGTGTGTGCTGCCTAAATTAACTGGCTGTGAAAGCAAAGTCACTTTGTGCTTCAGATTCCTTCAAATATTTGATCTTTTCTCTGGTTTTCTGGCCCTTGTCCTTCATGACCCATCTCTTTTCTGGGAACTTTTTCCTGGCTTAGAATCCCAGCCCTGCTCTGAATGAGGAAAAGGGAGGCTGTGCCCGGACCACCTTGGAGGAGCCAGTGGGAGATTCACCCAGCCCACTGAGCCCCTGGGGTGGACGCTAAGGTCCTCAGCAGAGACTCGGTTTCTTAACATGTCTGTCTGAAAATAGCTTCCTTGTCATAAAGCGGGTCCCAGGAGGGTTGTCACACTGTCCAAGGAAACTAAATGAATATATATATATGCACATTAAAAATTTATATTATTCATGTGACCCACTATATGGTTTGAATTTAGCTTAATGGCTTTTGAAAATGAGTCACTTAATGTCAGCTGTGTTCCCAGATCCTTCTCAAACTTTCTCCCACCATCTCTCCAGCCTCGCTGGAGCCTGAGTCAGGCTTGGAAGCAGTTAGGGCCCTGGATTTAGGGTTTGCTGGTGCTGCCCTTTCATCTGGCTTCTTTTTGGCTGATTGGATGTTGCTTGGGCCAGGGTAGCGTGGGTTTTGTGGACCACTCTTTCGTCTCCCCTTCTCATTCACTTTCAAACTACTTGACTTATTCTTCCCTCGTTTACCAATTGCTTGCTGTGTCCCAAACACTGTGGGCAGCCCTAGAGGGAAGAGGGATCTGAAATTGAATGTGGATCTTGGCTTTATCCGAGACCTGACAGCTCAGTCAGAGGGATAAGCCATGTTCCAAAATAAGGTAAATACTACAAGGTAAATAATAACAGGTGACATTTATTGAGCTCTTACTATTTGCTAGACTCTATGTTAATTGATTTTCATATGTTATTGCCTTAAATTTTTATAATACTTGAAGCGTGTATTTCCCCATCTCACAGATGAGGAAGCTGAGGCTAGGGGAAGTGAATAGCCTGCTCCAGGTCCTAGTGCCAGAGCCAGGATTTGAACTCAGATCCATCCAACTCCAAACTTAAAGGATAAAAGGTGAGAAACGCCATAATACAGCAGTGTCCACTTATCCAAGGTTTCGCTTTCTGCGATTTCAGTTGCCCTCAGTCAACCATAGTCCAAAAATATTAGGTGGAAAATTCCAGAAATAAACAATTCATAAGGCTTAAATTGTGTGCCATTCTGAGTAGTGTGATAAAATCTCCCACAGCCCTACTTTGGCCCACCCAGGACATAAACCATCCCTTTGTCCAGTTATCCACGCTGTATACTCTACCTGCCCGCTAGTCACTTAGCAGCTGCTGGGTTATTAGATTGACTGTCATGATATCGCAGGGCTTGTGTTCCAGTAACGCTTATTTTGCTTAATAATGGCCCCAAAGTGCAGGAGTAGTGATGCTGGCAATTCAGCTATTCCAAAGAGAAGTTATTGTTACTCTCTTACTGTGCCTAATTTATAAATTAAACTTTATCATAGGTATGTATGTATAGGAAAAACGTAGTATATATAAGGTTTGGTACATGGGTATCCGCGGTTTCAGGCATCCACTGGGGGTCTTGGAACATATCCCCCATGAATAAGGAGGGACCACTGTGGTGATAATTCTCCATCTCTCAGTTTCTCGTCCATAAAATGGGGATCACCACCCTGACGTCCTCCCCACAGGGCTGTTGAGAGGATAAGGTGCACCTGAGAGAATGTGTTGCAGTGCTTTAAGAGCCACATGGGAGCCAGGTGGTTGATATTTGTTTTCTGGTCAGGTGGTGGTTAGAATCCAGAAAGAAAAGAGGGAGAAAGTCCGTGTGACCTTTCCTGTCCTAAGACACAGGCTCCCTGCTCCCGTCACTGGGTGAAGCCTGCTTGCTCAGAGGCAGCTCCTGCCTCCTGTGGGACACTGTGTCCACAGGCGTGGCTGCTGTGCCACACGTGGTCTCACTGTCCAGGTAAGTCCTGAGTTACCATTCTCTGGGAGAGAAGCAAGGAGGAGAAGTTCTCTCTGCTCAGTTCATGTGTTTCCTGGTCCCAGTGCTGGATTGAGGGTAGAGAGGAGGACTGTGACCTCACCAGCCCTCCCAGGGGCACCGGTGGCAGGGTATCTGCCAGGCCTGTCCCTCAGTGTTCACCTATTTGCCACCCCTGCATCCCTTCCTTCTATAGCTGCCTTTGAGAGAAGGCTTCAGCGTCTCTGGATCCTGTGACCAACACTGTGTCACTGTGAGGGATGCCATGGGCCTGTGCCCGTGGCTTCAGATTAGAGGTGTAGAAAAGCATGAGCTCAACAATAGCGATACCAAGACCAAGACCAATGCCAGGGCAGCAAAAGCAGTGTGTCTCTTGGGCACTTTGAATCTGCTAAGCTTTGCCAAGTAGGATTGTCTCTACCCGTCCCCACCTCCCGCCCCAGCTTTACTGAGATATAATTGACATATAACATTGTGTAAGTTTAAGATGTACAACGTGTTGATTTGATACACGTATATATTGCAATATGATCACCACCATAGGTAGCACCTCCATCATGTCACATAGTGACCATTTCTTTTGTGGTGAGAACATTTAAGATCTACTCTCAGCAACTTTCAAGTATGTAATACAGTATCATTAACTCTAATCACACTGCTGTGCACTAGATCCCGTCTTTGGACCTAGGCTACCAGGGCCCCTTCCCTGGGCCCTGAACTTTGGGGGTCCCTGCTCTGGCTGTCCTCCTGCTGTGCCCTCCCCGGAGGTGAGGTGTCTGTGGACCAATGGAACATGCCCATCAAAGCCTTCGTTCCCTTGAGTACTGGGACCCCTAGAATTCCCTGCCCACATGGCCCTCTTTGGCAGGCCTCTCCCCTGAATCCATATTCCCGAGGTCAGACCGTGCTGCCAGTTTGCACAACACTAGGCCCAAAGGGTGGCCATGGGGGGGGGGGTGTTGTTTTTAGGTGGTGCATGCATGAAGCTTGGAATGTGGCCTGGGATGTCCACACTTGACAGTGCAAGATCCTGGTAGTGTGGAATGGAACCAGGGGGAGGGGAGTGAAGGGGAGTGAGCTGTAGGCCAGGGGGCCTCTGCTTATACCCCAGGCCTCCAAAACATTAGGGGTGAGCCGAGGCCTGGCACTCTTGCTTCATTATCCCCTTTAAACCTCAAGCCTGTGTGGTGTGCATTCTATTATCTTGCAAATGGAGCAGCTGAGCCCTAGAAAGCTTAAGTGACTTGTTCAAGGTCACACAGCTGGGCTTCTAATCCAAGTGTCTTTCCAAATCTCAGATTATAAACCACCACCTGACATCCATGAGCACTGAAGTCATTTTGGAGTGCTGAATAGAAATGCAGATTCCTGGGTTTCAACCCACACTGATGAATTGGGATCTCAAAGGCAGGGCCAGGAGATCTGTTTTTAACAAGCTCCCCATGTGGCTGTGTGCTCACTAGCAGGGATCAAATCCAGACCTGCCCTGTCCTAGCTGTAAGACCTTGGCCAAGTAGACTGACCTTCTTGAGCCTCAGATACCTCATCTGTCAACAGGGATAACAACACCTGCTCTTGTAGTGAAAATAGATGGTGTATGTTACGCATTGGGCATGGGGTAGGTGCTTAAGTTCAACATTTCTCCCTTCTTCTGATCTTTCCATCCACTTGGAGTCTTGCTCTCTTTGTAGGCCATACCTTGGTCCCACTTTCCCAGGGCCAAATTATCAGCAGTATCTGCTAAATTAATTTATTTCTGAGCTCTTGGCTACTAAGAGTTTGTGGTTTAATAACCTCTTCTTTGACTATTGGCACAGGAAAGGGGACTCTTGGAGAAGAAAATACATTCAGAATCTACAGGTCTGTTTCCCTAAGGTGGAATTCTGGGCTCTGTCAGGGACAGGGGAGAAAGTCATAGCTTTTCATCAAAAAAGAGTCAGCACGTGGGAAGCTGCCAACTGTGCCCCACCCTGCGCCAGCTCTGTGACCCTCTCTGACAACACCGGTCACTAGGGGCCCTGCACCTTCATTCTTGGGTCTCTGCTGTAGGTTAGCCTCTCTTCTCTCTGGTCTCCTTTGCCTTGATTTTCCTCTACTGGAAAGTGGAGGGAAAAAGAAAAAAGGCATCTGCTTACAGACGGGCTGTGCTCACAGTTTCCATGAACAGAACTGGCCCTTGGAGGACCACAGAGGAGGTGTTAGAGTCTGTCAAATGCCAGGAAAAATTGATCACAGGGAAGGTAAGATGCCGGGGAATCAATTGCTCTCCCTCCTGGGGAGATGTGCAGATAGGCAAGCTGTCAGGAAGGGCACGCACAGCTTATACTGTGCCACTATGTTCGGGGGGAGGACGGAGCTGCCTCCAGAAATCTTTGTTTCCTCGACATCCTCAACACGTGAAGTGTGGCTCTAGGTGTTGTGAAGGTATGGCTCTGGTCCCTGGCCCCAGGAGACCCAGGCTCACCGAGGAGGCAAGGCACAGAACTCAGGAAACCCTTGGGCACTCCAGAATTGGTGGGGTGGGTGCCCTCCAGGGTGCAGGAGATCCAGAGGGTTGAGTTCAACTCGAGGCTCAGAGCAGCTCCCTTCAGGAGCTGGGCCTGACTGGCTGTGAGGGTGGGCTGGTTCTGTTTTTTGAAGCACATTCATATCTTCATCTCACAGAGGTAAGTCGAACAGATGTTGCAATCAAACTCTGACTCTATTCTTAACACTCAGGAGGGCTCATTCTAGCACCAGACATGCTAGGCGGCTACTATAGTTAAGTATTGTTATTACTGTTGTTGCTTTCCATCCTTTTTGGTAAGAGGCTGTTGAAAATCATCAGATACCATGCTTCCAGGCAGGGCAGCAATGGCACAGGTCTTGCCAAGAATAAACTGCTATAGCTTACTTTGAAATCCTGCAACAACTCCCAAATGTCACTGTGGTCTTCTCCCCTGGAAATCGCTGCTCTACATATGGACTTGGAGAGAGCCCTCCATCCCTGAGCCCCTGCTGACCTGTCCCGGTTCATCACAGCTGTGTCCCTTGCACTTGATGCTTCTACTATGCTGAGCTGCGTGGGTGTGCCAAGCTCGCTCATGTCTTTGTACAGGTAGCTCCTTCCAGCTTCTAGAATGCTGCTTCCTCCTGCAATGCTTCATCCAGACGCCTGCTCATCCACAGACCCTTCAAATCTCAGCTCTTCCCCTACTCCTCTGTTCACTGTCCCCAAGGAGGACCGAGGTGCTCCTCCTTCTGTGCTCCCAACACACCCCAAGCGCACACTTTCCTCACAGCAATCCCCACTGCTTGTGACGATTGCAATCCATTGTGGCTTGTGCATCAATTTCCCCACCAGACTCTAAACTCCTCTAAGGGCTGGGGCTGGGCCTTGTTCACCACTGTTCCTCCACTGCTCCCAGCACAGGCTGGGCCCACGGCAAGACTCAGCATGTGTGTTGAATGACTGAAGGATTTTGAGGAAGCAAAAACAGCACCAGACTGAGAATCAAGGGACATGAGCTCTGGAGCAGACTTGAGCGGGCCAAATAGCTAGGTGACCTTGGCTCAAACAGCCCCACCTGTGTGAGAGAACATTCACAAAAGCACATGGGAAAGTAGAGATAAGAGGCCAAGGTTCCCAGAGAGTTGTCTCCATTTCCCAGTGAGCCTGTGACATCCTGGAGAACAGCCAGGGGACAAGCTTTTAATCATGAATAGCAACATGCAAAAGTTGGCCTAATTCCAAATCCGAAGTCTTTAAAGCCAGTAATTTAGTTTAATCATCTACATAAATCGAATATATAGTTCTGGAAAGGACACTTAAGGCCTGGATTTTGGTCACAGCTCCTTCCTCATTAGCTGTATGACTTTGAGAAACGCCTCTGACTCAGTTTCCTCAAACACACGTGTCTATTACTTATCAAACGTAATTGTCTGATGTTCTTTTTCTGCCGGCCTCACAGGGAGGCTGTGAGGATCGAGTGAGATGGTTTGTGGGGAAGCCTTTGGGCAGCTGTAGGTGCTGTGGAAACAGGTGGACGCTGACCTGCCCAGATCCCCCTGGACCCAGCGTTGGCCAAGACAGTGCCCAGCTGCGCCATTCCTGGGACTTGTCCTCAGAGGAGTGGGCACCTCTTTGCAGAGAGCTGACCATCCTCCCGGCCTCCTGCAGCCCCCAACATGGCAAATGACACGAGAGCACAAAAGAAAGGCCGGCTTCCTTGCTTCCGGAGGGGCCAGTGTATGGTGCAACTTGTGCCCCAGCATCCCCTCCAGAGTACCTTGTAAACCCCAAACAGCTCCTTTTAAGTGAGTTGCTATTCTAATCATTGTGTTAATTCTCCAGACAAAGTCATCTAATCTCCATATATCAAATATCAAAGTCACTAAAAGAACTAGAAGGACGAATACGTCTAGCTTTCAAATACTGCTCCTCACAGCCCCAGGGTTCTGGAGGGATGCCCCAGGGACTGCCGGTGTTGGTGTGAAAAAGACGCGGGCCCGTAGGGTGGGGTGGGCTTCCCTGCACAGATCCGGCCGCCTCATTCTGGTGAGGAGGTAAGTAGCTGCCACCCAGAGAGGTGAAGGGATTTGCTCAAGGTCACATAGCTAGTTAAAAGCAGAGCATCGTCTAGAACTCAGTGTCCCTGAATCCAAGATTAATGCCTTTTTCCTTACACCTCTTGACCAGCCAGAGCCAGGCCGGGAAACACAATTCCTCTTGGATGGTTTGATGAAGGGAAGACTTATGGAGGAATGGGCAGGGTTGCGAGATCAACAAGGGTTGCTGAGGCTCGCAGAGAAGAGGAGGAGAAGAGCAGGAGCAGGAACCTTCCACCATCCCTAGGCTTGAAGAGTCTTGGGTAGAGAACAGTGTTATCGGAACCCAAGGAGAGCTGTGAGCGGACTAGTGGCCTCCAGAAGGGGCTGAAGCGTGGAGGGAGGCAGCCTCTGCCGGCAATGTAGCCCAGAGCAGGGAGCGGGTAGCGGAAGGATCCTGCGACCCCTCCTTCCGCGCCCTCGAATCTTCTGGCAGTGCCTCCATTGGGTGACCCCACCAGAAGGCAGGCAGCAAAGTGACGGGTGATGCAGTTACTGGGGGCAGAGAACGGCAGAGAATGGAGCTAGGGAGACAGAGTACGACCGGCACAACCTCACTACGCAGTCGTTCCAACAGCCCAGGGTAGTGGACGGTGACAGGGCAAGACCTCAGCATATTTCAAGGCAGGCTTCCTGGCGCTTTGTGGACTTGGTGGAGAGGTTAGTGCTTGTGAACACGCTCCGTGTTCCCTCAGCCTCAGAGTCTGCTGTTCTGACAGGGGCTTGTCTTTCTGAGGGACCAGGGAAGAAAATGTTCCTCTGGTGTCTGGTGAGAATGAGTGACAGGACAGAGAATCCCCTGGGCAGCTCCAGGAGAGACGTGCCAGTTTCCAGAGCAGACCTCTCTGCAGGATTGGCATTAGTGACTCTTGGGTGTGCCTCTGATGGGTTTGGACAAACCTTGAAACTGGATTTTGCTAACAAAGTCCTTCTCCTCCATGACAGGCAGGATGCCTTGATTTCTAATTTGCAGATTCTGAGGGTCAGTGTTTGCATGCTGTCTCTACGAAGAACTGTATTCAAAGCTGGACTATTCCTTGTGATCTTGTCTATCCTAAAGAGAAAAGTTCGCTTCTGCAGAAATAATTTTATGATGTATGAAACTCAGCTTTCTCTTATAAATTCTTGCTCCCGAGGAGCAGTCTCTCCTTGGCAGGAGTTTTTCAGGGAATGCCTGGGGGACCAAGCAACACTCCAGTTATTTTTAAGTCAAGCATATTCACGCTGATTTCAAGGACAATGTGATGCTCTTGTTGACTCAATAAGCATGATCCTGCATAAACAATTATTGAATACAAGGCAGTACTGCAAGGTGGACTAGAGAACATGCCCTCCTCCCCTCCCCAGAGCCCAACATGACAAGACGAAAGTAATGCACATTAAAAATATAATTTTCTGTTTCATATGGTCATGCCCAGAACATCTGCCACCACAGACTGTTGGCTGCTTGCCTTTCCACACTCATTCAGGCCAACTTCCTCTTGTGAGGGTCTCCCTGTATGTTGTTAGCAATGCTTTATTTTCTGATTGTGTAGGGAGTGCTGTGCCTCTGAACACCGCTGCCTGCAGATTCTTGTGGGTGCAGTGAAGAAAGTTGATGGTATCCAAGCAGATCTTTTCAGGGACCCTTGGGAAAGTCCTGTTCCCTCTGCTCTGTGCTCTTCTACTAGGGCTTTAGAAAGACTGTTTAACTTCTAGGTATTCTCAACTTATGTGGGCTGCGTGTTCAAAAATCCGCCTGGAAGGAGCTGGTCTTCTAGTTTTTCTCATCAGCATTAGTAAAACCTGTTAGAGAAGCTGAGACACGGGAGTCAAACTTATATGAGTATGTGGACAAGCTAAGAATGCCTCTACCTATTGGTATTTGGCACAGGGAGACCACTTGTCAGCTACTTTCCTTACATTCCTCTTTTATTCAATAAATATTTATTGAGAAACTGTTATGTGTAACGCAATGTGTTAGTTACTGGGGGTATGGCTATAAAGGAGAACCAAAAATCCTGTCCTCAAGGAGAATATGTGTAGCTTTTAACTTAAGTTTAGTACAGTCTTTTGGTTCATCCATCCATCCGTTCATCCACCCATCCATCCGTCCTTCCATCCATCCATCTGTCCTCCACCCATCATCCATCCATGTGTTTGCTTCATATTGTCTTGCATTGCCACATAGTTCCAAGGGGCTAAAAAGGCTACAGAGGAACACTAAGCCCCATGTCATTATCCATAATTTACCTAATTGGTCAGGCATGTCTGTGGCCTCTGCTGCACTCTAAGTGTGGGGACCATGATACCTGAGACCCTGTTAGTAAAACTGGGAGAACTGGAGTGTAAGGCTTCTCATATGATGAGAAGGATGTAAAATGTCAGTTGAAAGAGGGAGCATGTCCTGTAGCTCGGGGCTCTTCTCTAGTACCTCTTGAGATTTAAATTTATAATCTTTCATTCATTGGTGCATGCATGCATTCAATGAACGTTGATTAAACACTTGCCATGTACTAAGTACCAGGGGTATAGAGATGAATAAGACGTGATCTGTGTCTTCAAAGGGTCACAGGCTGGAGGATTAAACTCATCCTCAGTAAATCTTCAGCTAGAGGACAAGGTCTGTTCCCTTCATGCTCTCCAATCCCAACCTATTTGACAGTTTGAAAAGGCTTGCTATTTTTTTGTCCACGTGACTCTTTTTCCAGACATTTGGGCCAAGCTTTCCAGATGCCCCTAGTAGTGACTGTGACTGAGGATTCCAGCAGATGCACATTTGGGATCCCTTTGTGACAGGGTTTCTGGCAATCAAATGTTCATGTAGACTTGGTCTGGGTGTGGAAATCCACGACAGTGTAGCATAGGGCTTTTTAGCTGGTGTTCTGGAGCCAAGACTACCCAAGCAAAATCTCAGTCAGCTCTTTGCTTGCTAGTTGGATCACCTCAGGTAAAGTTACTTATCGCGTTGTGCCTTCATGTCCTCATATGTAAAATGGGGATGATAATTATAGTCCCTAAATCATAGGTTGACCTGTTCTGTATGGAACTCTGGTGGTGGGTGCATGACCGTGCATGTATCAAAATACATAGAGTGACGAACTACAAAGAATATATTTTGTTGCATGTAAATTTAAAAATATCAACCAGGATGTGTGTGTGTATGGGGTGGAGGGAGAGTAGAAATGCAGACTAGAACAAATGAATCTCAATGTATTTAAAACGAATCACATGATCACCCTGAGGCCTTTGCGAAAGAAAGGAGCTGACAGAAGTAACCTTGGCAAAACAGTGTTACTTACAGTATCTAGTAAAAAAGGCAAAAAGAATTGCTCACAAACAAGATACTCTGATTGGTAAATTTGTTTCTCACAACGGTATGGGTTAGCAATTCTGAAACTACTCAAATTTATCCTGCTCATGACTAATGCTTTTTCAATCTGAAGAGTCTCTCTTTCATGTGGAAAGTTCTCTGCTATCATGTCTTTGGATATAGCCTTTCCCGCATTATTTATTTTCCTTACTTCTTGCTGTTTCTTCGGTGCCCCCTAACTTCTATTTCACGTTCCCCATCAAGTGTCTCTCTATGTGGCATTCTGAGTGAGTTTTGCAGGTTAAATGTTGGTTCATTAATTCGCTCTTCAGTTGACTCTGTCTACAGTTTAACTAATCATGTATGTTTAAGCCTCTCTGCCTCTCCAGCACTGTCTCCCACCATCCTCTTGCTTGCATTCTTTCCTCAGCTTCTTCAAAAAAGCCATGCTTTCTGGCCTTGACACCTTGGCGCATGCTGTTTCCTCTGCCTGGAAAATCCCTCTCCCCTGCCTCCTCCTTCTGGCTGACTCCTGCACGTTCCTCATTTTCACAGACTCCCTTCTAAGATCTGGGAACTTGCCTCACAGCTAGACGATGTTACTCCGTGCTGTGTTTGTTCAATGTCCCCTAAGATTTCGCTTAGGTAGCACTCCTGTGACATTCATTGGCATTATTTTTTTTTTCACATTCTTCTTTTCTGCTTGATGGAAAACTCTTGAGGGCGTGCACCTCATCAATGTCATAGTCCCAGCACCTGGCTCAGTGACTGGACACAATCGGTGCTCAGTACGGATTTGTTGAATGAAGGGATTAGTGTTGGCAGTTCTGATGAGCATCTGCTAAAATGGATTCTATCCTTTGGATGACTTTAGTTCTACTGTCTCCTAAGCTAGCTTTTTCTTTCTTTCGCCTCTTCTCTCCCTTATTGTCTCCTTTGCAATGTCCTTCTCAAGCATGGCAGAGTTGGAGAGCCCTGAGTGATTCAGGAGTGTCCTTACTTCCCATCCCAAGCCCTCCTGGTTTCAACCTTCTTCTGCACATCCTTGGATGCAGCAGGAGGAAGAAAACAGGTCCAGTCTCATGGTCTGAGTCCCTGCATTTAGGGGAGCCAACATACTTCTGGTAAATGATCTTGTCACTGAACATTGCTGAGTGATCAAGCCCTCAGTATATCCAAGAAGCACGCTTATTTATTTATTTTTTTGGTGAGGAAGATTGTCTCTGAGCTACCATTGGTGCCAATCTTCCTCTATTTTGTATGTGGGACGCCGCCACAGCATGGCTTGATGAGCAGTGTGTAAGTCCATGTCCAGGATCTGAACCTGTGGACCCCGGGCTGAAGAAGAGCACACGAACTTAACAACTGTGCCACCCGGCCGGCCCAATTTTGGCACACTTATTTTTGATTTCCACATGGGTCCTTCTGAGTCCATCTCATTCTAGTCTTCAAAAGAGGATGGCATTTACTGAAACGGGGCTGAAATCAATCAACAGAGAGAGTCTTGCTGAGGGAATCAGGTTCAGCTCCATGACATTCTCACCTGTCTCACGTCTCACCTCGCTTGAGGCGACATCCTGACTTTTTCTCACTCTGGTAGTCTGGACTGTGGGGGCTGCCATTCGTTGAGAAGCTAGGTTGTTGAAGCAGCCACGCTAATAGCTTGCTCCTATTTACCGATACCCAGCTCACATGCCAAGAGGGGAAATTGGCCAGTTTATTTACCTGTAAGGAGATTCAGTCCACATAAATGTCTAACGTGGGCTCCACTTTCACCCCAGTGAATCACCAAGTGGGGCTAGTAGGGGCCTGTGCAGGGACTCAGCTGACTTCCCTTCTCTACATCTAACAGCTCATTTGATTCAAGTGTAGCTGCTGACTACCATAAAACCCCCATAAAGATGCTTACTAAAAAAACATCCAGGAAATATTGCTAATTCACTTGCTGGAGCAAAGACCTACCGAGCAGTACCAAATGGTGTTGATTAGCAGAGACAGGAACAAACATGATTAGAAACCACCCAGGAGAGAGGCAGGAGCACACGTTCCAGATTGCACGAGGAGAGGCAGGCGTGAGGGTAGTTGAGGAATGTTCTTAGAGTGACCCACACCCCACCTGACTGTTAGGGTGGGCTCCTCTCTTGGCTCAGTTTGGGGTCCTCTAAAAATAGACCCTGAGATGAGGATTTGGTACAAGCAGTTCATTTGGGGGGTGATCTCAGGAACTACCATGAAGGAGTTGGGGAAGTGAGCCAGGGAACAGGAAACCTAATAAAGGTTGAGCTCATGAATGGGACCACTGTGGGCGGCTGGGGCTCGGTCCTGCTAGAGACCCTCTGAGAGATTGTGTGGAACACACCTCAGGATTGGTCCTGCGCCTCATGCTGAGGGGAGAGAGAATGGGAGTATTTATCATGAACTCCTGTCCTTCATTGGTTCAGAGTTGCCTGGGTGTTGACTCCCTGCACTTGATGCTTTCTCGAGCATGGCTGAGCAAGGTCCCAAGGCAGAGCATGTCCCTGGGTAGAGACACAGGAAGCCAGCAGCTGTGGGAACCATCTGCAGGCGGCCCTGGGGCAGATGCATGGGCATGGCCAAGTCTGTTCCACCTCTAGTAGCAAAAAGGACATTGGTTTCTGGTTAACTGCAAACCCAAACCTCCTCATCTAAAAATAGGATCTGATGGGCCCTCAGCGGGAATGTGATCCTTAGAACTCTTTAGACCATGGAAAATGCCTTTCAGTGGCATTTCCAGTTTCTCCCAAGAGGAGTGGTGTGGAGTGTGGTAGAGGGGCATTGTGGCCTCCTTGCGGGGCCTAGCATCACACAGCATGATGACTCAAATCCCAGCTCCTCTGTGAAGCCTCCATGACCAGCCTGGTCAGGCCTGATGTCTTCAGTGACCACTATCTACCAACGCCCCTTGGTACTTACCACCTACAGTGTCACTGGCATTTATATATTTTTTTCTTTTCTTGTGCTTACCTGCTTTCCCCGACTAGGAGTCAAGACTCTTGAGGGCCAGGATCATAACTTACACAACTCTGCTCTACGCACAGAGACCTTTGAGCTACAGTAGTTCCTCCTTACCCATGGTTTTGCTTTCTGGTTTCAGTTACCCATGGTCAACTGCTGTCTGAAAATATTAAATGGAAAATTCCAGAAATAAACAATTCATAAGTTTTAAATTGCACGCTCTTCTGAGTAGCATGATGAAATCTCACACCATCCTGCTCCATCCCACCCGGGACGTGAATCATCCCTTTGTCCAGCATCTGCGTGCTGTATACACTACCTGCCCGTTAGTCACTTAGTAGCCGTCTTGGTTATCAGATCGACTGTTGCGGTATCGCAGTGCTTGTGTTCAAGTAACCCTTATTTTACTTAATAATGGCCCCCAAGTGCAAGAGTAGTGATGCTGGCAATTTGGATATGCCAAAGAGAAGCTGTAAAATGCTTCCTTTAAATGAAAAGATGTAAGTTCTTGACTTAAGGAAAGAGAAAAGTTGTATGATGAGGTTGCTAAGATCTACAGTAAGAAGGAATCTTCTATTCATGAAATTGTGAAGAAGGAAAAAGAAATTCATGCTGTAAAAGTTATGGCCACAGAGTGTGATAAGTCTTTAGTACAGGAAAAAACACAGTATATATAAGCTCCAGTAGTACCCACAGTTTCAGGCATCCGCTGGGGGCCTTGGGATGTATCCTCTGCAGATAAGAGTGGACGGCTTCTTGGCAATGTGATTCCCACAGAGTTACATACTATAAAACTTCACCACGTACTCACAGAGAAGCCAGTGCACTGACCCACTGGGTTATCGGGCAACATATTTTCCTTCCTGGGACTGGAAGGAAAGAGGACTTGATTCTAGAGGAAAGTAAAATATAACTTTTACTGGAATTTATTTAAGAGCTAACATGCCAGGCACTGTTTGGAGACTGTGACATGTATTAATCCCTTTAATGCTTACCAGGCCCCCACTTTGTAATGAGAAAACCGGCATAGACAAGTTAAGAAACATGCTCAACGTCTTTCATGAGAAGGCCCTTATCTGGACTCTGGAGCCAGATTCTCCCTTTCCACTGTGCTGCACGGCTCCGGTGGCGAGGAGGGCAGGAAGGATGCGGAGCGTGTTCAATCAGGGGAGGCTGACGTCCTTTGCCTTGCTCACCCCTGGGGAGTGTCTTGGGTCCCAAGACAAGGATGGCTGCTGGGCTTCATGACAGGATGGGGCATGAGCCTGAAAGTCACCGAGAGACGGCACAACTTTCCTCACCCTGGCTTGTTCTTGCTCCTCATGGGGTCTGCTCCCCTCTTCCCTCTCTCAGTATCTCAGTCCTCTCTGCACATAGATCAAAATGGCTTCGTCATTTAGACATCAACTGAGATTGGCCATAGCTGCTGTGTCCAGTCCCAGGGGAGGGAGTCTGACTGGCCCACCCCCGTCCAGTCCACCGTGGCTGGGGGCGGGGTGACCAGGCACTGAGCCCGCTCTCCACTCAGTCAGTGTTTCTGCCCATCCGTGCACCCCTTTAAGATGTCCATTCAACAGTCACTGTCCTGAAGAAGGATCTGAAAGAGTTGTCAACCAGCTGGGTTCTAGTCTGTTTTCTCTTCCCTGCCACTTTTGCTTCCAGGTTCTGGGGTCCTCAACCTTTGGTGAAGTCCTGCTTAATGCCAACTGGCAACTTGAGTGTCTTGAGGAAGCAGACAGAGAATTGAGGCAGGGAGACCATGATGTCATCTTTGGCTCCTCTGGACCACTTGTACTGAGGGTGCCTTGGAAGTGACAGGAAGTGGCTGGAAGAATAGTGTTCTTTTGGCTCAATGGTTCTCAATCCTGCCTGGGGTGATTCCTCTGGAAATTCTGTTTTTTTTTTTTTTGTTGTAGGTGGGGGTTTAGGCATCAAAAAATTGGTGTTTCTAATATGTAGCCAGGGTTGAGAACCCCTATCTTGGCTCTAGTTTGTGGTTGTGAAAGAGGGTGCAAGGTTCCAAGCTGAGCTGCAAGGATCAGCTCCCAGAGGAAATGGCTTGTTTTCTTGTCTTCCTCACGTTCCCTTATCTTCTGACTCCACACGAAATCCCATGTAGAATCAGCATTATACCACCATTGTGTATTGGCTGCACCAGGGGACGAACTGTACTCTACCTCCAGTCCTTCAGGGGCTTCTAATGGAGAGCACACAAGGAATTTAGTGGGCTGGAGCAGTTTTGCACTGATGCCAGCTCTGCCCAGAGAACCTCTGCTAGAGCGAGTGTCTGTGTGAGTGCCCACTGCAGGAAGACATAGGTCCCTGCGTAAGTCACCTTGAAGGTATACATCTTTCCTTTAATTAATAACTTGCTTCTCTGCCTTCCAGGGAGCTGTGGCTGCCTCATTGGTATTCTGCCTGGGAAATGAGATGAGTGAGTCACTTGGTGACATCGCTGGCTCTGTACCCCATCCCTCATTTTTGGAAGGTGGTTGTGGGGATTCTTACATGATAGTCAGCATCTAGGCGGGGCATTAGAAAAGCTGACTCAGGGCTTGGGTGAGAGTCTTTCAGAAGAAGTTCAGGCTCAGGGCCGGAGGGCACAGAAGCTAGTGGTGGGTCTCTTGTCAAATTAGGACTGTGCTTCCAGCCACCTTGAAGCTTAGCTTAGATGAGATTTTAGGGGAAGACTGAGATAATTCCCTTTTCAGCATCTTCTCTGAGCCTTATACTTATGGCTGTCTTTTGTTGGTTTAAGTATGGTTTGGTAGGTTGTTTCTATTGTGCAGGAGCATGACAGTCCTGCCGAATTGCAGCTTTAATAAAATTTGAAGGGGATACTGTTTTACAGATCTCTCTCTGATGTTTGGCATCTTTTCCCCATAGAATATCAGCTCCCAGGCTCAATGACTATATTAGTTGGGTCTCTGTTTCACAAAAACAAAGCAAAACAAAAAACAAAACAAAGCAAAAACCCAGAAACCCATATTTGACTAGTTTGAAGGAAAAGGGGAGGTTTTTTTCTTTTGTTAGTGGTAAGTCAAGCAGTCTTCAGGTATGGCTGGATCTAGGGCTCAAATGAGGCATCAAATCTCCACTTTCTTTCCACCTCTTGGCTCTGCTCCCCCTTACCATATTGCCTCTATTCTCAGGCAAGCTTTCACCATTTGGAAGGTGAGATGGCTACTGGCAGTCCCAAGATGGCATCTTCAAAGTTCACAGTCCAAAAGGAGGTGGGACGGAATTCTTCTAGTATCCATGTTTCCATACTCAGGCATGATTCTAATCAGTTCTGCTGGGGTGCTCTACTCATCCTGGAATTAAGCACTGAGGTTGGGGGAAGGCATACTCAGCTAATGCCCACCTCATCTGGAGGTGAGTCCTTCCCCAAATGCATGGAATAGGTTTCCCAAGGTGAGAAGAGGTTCTGTTGTCAGATGAAAAGGGGGAAGGGGATGCTGGAGAGATGAAAGCAATGACTTTCTACCACAGCAGCCAAGCCTGTTCTTATGTTGGCCCACAGGGTAGTATTGTGGGTTCTGTTTACGCTTCCTCCTACCATTGTGAGGTTATTTAATTGCTTCAGCTGCATAATTGGCTAAATTGGTTAATGTGCCTCATTCTGTGGCTCCTTAACTAGCCTGTATGCTCTCTCTTTTCCCTCTCCCATTCCTCTCCTGCCCCCCACCCCCACGCCTGCATGAGTCACCACCAACATCTTTCTAGGACTATATTGCTTTGGGAAGGATAATTCCTTACTTGTATCGGAAGAGGATGAGAGCAATTAGCTGTAGAGCTGGGGCCAGGATCCATCCGGGCCTCCTTGGAGGATTCTGTGTTCTGTGGGAGAAGGATAATCTGGTTAGAGATAATTTAGGAAAGCCAATGGGATGAGGATGGCTCTTGGATTTGATGCAAAGGGCACTTCCCATGCCTGCCAGCGTGGAACATTCTGTATCACAGCATGAGAAACTTGGTTTGGGGATATCCTGTGTCTTTGGGCTCATCGAGCAATGACCCTGGCACTGGGGCAGAGGAAAGAATAGAAAGAGTCATTCTTACTCGCGAAAGATGCTCAGTCTATTCGCGGAGACTTGGAATATAGGCATGAAGCATCGATGACCGATGAAAGCTGCACATAGTCGTGTCTAAGCTATGCTTTGGGTTAGAAATAAAGAGACAAGGATTAAAGAGGGCTAGAACAGTCAGAGAAGGCTTCCTGGAGGTGATCTTTGATGCATGAGTGGGAATTGACAAAGTAGTGGGAAGAGGCATGCCAGATGAAGGAAGTGCTATAAATCACACTATGGAGGAGGAAATGGAGTGTGTAGGGGCCAGGTTGGAAAGCACCCTGGTTGTAGGCAGGGAGCAGGGAAGACTGGGTGATAAAGAACCTAGAATGTGCTGGCCTCAGCCAAAAGTGCAAGATTACCTTCCTGATGTAACCACGCTGGAGGCTTTTTCTTTGACCTGTATCCCTCCAATCTCGACTTTCCTTGATTCCATTTGAACTAAATACTAGTTGTATTTCCAGTGCTGATTACTGCAAACTACGGGAAGTATAGATTCTTCATGAGGTTAAAGACTAGGCAATAGAATGACTTACTCTGGGCTCTGGGATGCCTGGGGTTTATTTCTTAGGTATGGAAGTGAAGAGGCTTTGGGACTCGAGTTTATTAGTGGATTATTGTTTGTTGGAAGTTAGGTAAAGCACAGGATACAGCAACAGTGGCTAACAATCTGGAAAGTACCAAGCTCCTACTATGTACTTGGGATTTTAATTTAACAATCCTTTACTAAGCCCTTTTTATGTCATAGCACCAGGCAGTGCAGGGGACACAGAGGTATTACCTTGCCTGTAAGAAGCTTATCATCTTTAATGGAGAAAAAATGAGGCACAGTAGTGAACGTGGGCTTGGTGGTCAGACAGACCTGACTTTGAATCCTGACCCTGCTAATTACTAGCTCTGTGACCTTGGACAAGCTGCTAAAATTTCCCTAAACTAAGTTTCTCCATCTGTAATATGGGACTAACACCTGCCCTGCAGAGTTTTTGTAGGATTACAAATAATGTATGCAATTAAGTTGCCTGGGTCATAGTAAGTACTAAATAAGTATCAGTTACCGATATGGTTTAGGTGGAAATCAGTACAGCATCCTTAGCTGAACTGAAATGATCCCCTAGAGCATAATGAAGAAGAACTTGAACCCACTTTCTCAGTCAATCTTTATAGCTCAGAGCATTTTTTCTTTTGAAAATACAAATACATTTGTGTTTCCTGGTCAGCTAATAATTATAACATTGAAAGAAGATCTTCTAAAAGGCTGGGATATGGGCAAATCTCAAATTACACATTTTGATGGAGGATAATGAAGTAAAAGCCATTTCTTTAGCATCTTCTCACCAACCATGACTGTAGTCTGTCTCAGGTTCCTGGCATTGTTGCCTGATTTGTGCATTTAATGAAAATTTATTGAGCGATTACTATATGCTGGGCTCTCTTCTGAGTATTAGATTTTTGATCCTCCACCATAGGCATAGAAAGGTTAAGTAACTCACCAATGGTCAACCTGGCTGACACTGATGGAGTCGGATGCAAACCCTGGCAGTATGATGCTAGAATTCAGCTCTCAGCCATGACAATGGACTGCCCATTCCCATGGAGTTCTGCTCCCAGATGTTTGCGGATGCCAGTATAAAATGGAAACCCTCCTAAGCATGTTCATATTTTCACAGAGAATTCTTGAGGGTCAGCAAGGCCCCACAGAGTAAAGTTCCAACAGTGAAATAACAGGATATGGGGTTGTTTATTAGTGGCCAAGTTTTTCTTCTGAATACCTCCTGGAGCACCTCTCCAAATGGCAGCTGTAGAGCTGATGGTCCATGAACCCCAGGATCCCACATGGGTAAAACAGTAACCAATTCCAGGATTCCTGGGAAAGAGCCAGGGGCTACCTTGAAAGAAGAAGTAGTTTATAATTGAAAGGGCCTTTATACACTATCTAGCTCAAGCTTCTTACCAGTACAAGATTCCCTGAGGTTGGCCAGGATGGCTAAAACATTCTGTTCTCTACTTGAACACTGCCTCTGACAGACAGCTCACTATAGCTGTCATTCTATCGCTGGGCAACTCCAGTTGCTAGAAAATTTTTTCCTCTCTTGAATCAAAATCTGCCTCCTCCTAACATCCACCAATATGTTCCAATTTTCCTCATAGAACACATTTATTTCTTCTTTTGGATGATAAAGTGGTGCGGCGAGTGTGTGTTACTGTTGGCATCTGATGCACGGTTGGCAGGAGCTCCCTAACTTCTCACCACTCATTCAACCCACTTACTTAGAGATCTGTGGGTTCTGACCTCTGTTCCTGTCTCTCCAGGGAAGAGATGCTCATGCCTTGGATCCCAGATACGCCACCCGCCCCGCCCCCCCACTTCCTCAGGGATCTCTATCTGCCAGTTATCTTCTTTCTCATCTTAACCTCTCCATCTCAATTGGCTCAATGCAGTGAGCATTTAAATATATTTAAGTTTTTCCATCTTAACAACAAAAATAAAACTCTCCACAGTGTCCTCAGCCCACTCCTCTGACTTTTCCTTCCCTTTCATAGCCAAACTTCTGAAAGAGTTGTATCCATTCAACCTTCCAATTCCTTACCTTCCAGTCTCTCCTCAACCCACTCCAAACTGGTTTCACTCTCACCCACTCTCTGCAGTGAAAGGCTAGCCACATGAAAGTCACCTAAGGTCTCTCTGTCATTAAATCCTGTAGACACTTTTCAAGTCTAATCTTATGTGATCTCTGTGTTATGTGACATCATGGACCACTCTTTATGGAAACATTCTCTTCATCTGGCTTTCCTGACACACAGTCCTCTGTGCATATCTCCTATCTGTCTCCCCACTGCTTATAAATCACTTTGAAAAACCATATTGCAAAGTGTCAAGTATTGGTTTGTTGGGGTTCTTTCCTTGGATCTCTTCTGACTTGGAGCATTCATATTCAGCCACATACCTTTGATTACCACCTGTATCTGACAACTCAAACATCTTTATATTGAGTTCAGATGTGTCTCTCAAGTTCCAGATCTTGATTCAACTGTCCACTTAGCATTTCCAGGTGGATATCCCACAAACTCTCCAAATTCTATGCATACAAAATTGAATTTGACATCTATTTCCTTCAAATTTGCTTCTTCTCTTGTGTTCCCAAGTCAATATTTGGCAGCACCATCCTACCTACTGTCTAGCCAGAAACTTTAGGGTTATCTTTGACATTCACTTCTTCTTTTTTCTCTGTATAAGCCACATCTTGCTTATCCTAGTGCCTAAATATTTCTTGAAACCGCCATCTTCTCTGTAGTTTTTCTGCCACTACCCTTATCTAGTCTATTATATTTTGCCTAGGTTAATGCATCAGCCTCTAATTAGTTTCCTGTTTCCTCCTCCATTCCTTGCACTGAGGTCAGCATAATCTTCCTAAAGGTCAAATGTGTTGGCATTACTCCTCTCCTTAAAACCCTTTAATGACCCCACATTCCTCTCAGGATGAAGTCCAAATATTTTTGCGTTCAGTGATCTGAAGTAGTGGTGGGCTGGGTTGTGGGCAGAGGATCTCGATCAACAGATGGAGTTCAGTCCACTGAGGTTGGGGAGTTTTGCAGGATATGCAGAGGTTAAGGATGGGTGTGCTTGTAAAGCCATAAATTGGGACCATATTACTAGAAGAGCAATAATAAGGAGTTGGACATGGGCAGGAGCCATGAGCAGATCAATAGGCAAGATTCTGTTTGCCCAGGCTGTGGTAGCCATTGAGGCAGCACCAGGGACAGCTCCAATGCCTTGGTCTAATTGTAGCAATTGCTGCCCTTTTTTAATCTAAGAGCAGTTTCATACTTTATTAACCTGTTTGGGCTCTTTGACGCTAGGAGGACAGACTGAAGGATGGGGCTGACTGGTAGATTGAATTCTGATCTTCAATAGGCTACATCCTTGTCCTTTCTGAACTCTCCAAAGTTGGAGAGAAGGCAACCCTACATTTCTAGGTGAGTGGTTTGGAGCTCATATAAGGGAGTATAGGAAATGAATGATTCCTTCTTGTCCTTAGGGCTCATCTCATGAGAATCTTTTCATTTCAGAACACTAATACTTTCATAGTTTTGACTAGAGCCTTGATATGGCTCCCTTTTTGTTTCCTTCAATGGCAGATTCCTCTGCTCCTGACTGCAGAAAGTGTGTTGGCTCCATCCTGCACCATATTGGGTTTTCTTCCTCATGCAGTTGTGAAATGATGTGATAAAGCATTACAAGCAGATGCTCGAAGCTCTCTCCCCAGAGTCCTCTAAAGACCTTGCTCTATCTGGGGAACTTCAGAAAAGAAAATGGAGAAAAGTCACTGAGACGTGCTCTCCAAAGTTGCCTTCCTCAGGAAACCAGGGTGGGCTCTGTTCAATGAATAGCCCTTCCATACTTCTTTTCTTCCAAGCTGCTCATCTCCTTGATATCAGCATCCTTCCTCTGGAAGATTCTAGGGGAGATAGAAATGGGACTGGGGAATATCAAACTCTAGTTCTAGTCAGCATGAAAAATAAATGAGCTTACTGGGGAAAATGCTGACTGCACAGAACTCAGGGACAGATTCCAGATATTTTAAAGATAGTCTAAGAAAAGTGAATTCAAATTTTAGCATTTTGTCTTCTAGGCTCAGTCAGAAATTGTGTTTCTGCCTCCTGGGGAAAGAAACACTTTTCTTGCTGGCATAGTAATGGTGAAGATATTATTATCCATTTAGATGGGCATGAGAAACTGAGAACTGTTTTGGGGGGTGAGAATGACAAATTCATTTTTTCAAAGACCAGACTAATTCCCTTAAGTCAGCAGGCTCTAGTGGTTTGAGTTCTTCAAGACTCTTTATCTTCAAGGGAAATAAAGGCATTCGTTAGTTCCACTTAAATATTTGATAATGGCAAATGCACAGGATGGGAAGTGGGCTGGATCAGCTTTATCACGAAGCTGTTCTCTGAGATGAAAGCCCAATGCTGTGGTAAGAGTTGCTGATACTTCTCCAGCAGGCAGAGGAAGCCGGCCAGGAGAGAAGGAGAAGAAAATCTTAGAAAACTAGCCAAAGTCTTTGCAAGGAATCCACTTAGACCCCGAGGTTGGATCCTGATCTACCCTGTGCTATTGAGTGGGAACTGGAGAGAAGGGTTTTAAACCCATTGTGCATTTGGTGGTGGGGAGAGGGAACTGGGGAGGGCATACGTCTGTTAGTTGCTAAGACAACTGGCACCTGATATTACACTCTCTGCGGGGCTCCCCTAACCCTGCTCTAAAAGCTAACAACTCATAAGTGAAGGAATCCAAGCTGGAACCCTAGGAAGAGCTGGAGGGAGGCCCAGATTCACATAAAAACCTCCATGTTCCGTGACACTACTAGTGGGAATTTTTATAACTTAAGGAACATTTGCTACCAATGTTCTCTTGAAAAATTTCAGCATGCTGTACTACATACTGAGTCGATGCTGGTTGCTTGGGGCCAGCTGCTTGGTTTTCAAAATTTGGGGAAACCAAGAGATTACTCTAGACTCTTAAATGGCTATGTTCTGTCCCAACTTAGCCTCACAGAAAGAGGGAAAATATGATATAGCTGTATCAGTTAGTTGAATGTACTTGCTTCCAGGAACGTTTTTTTCCCAGGTTGATGTTTTTTCTTTTATTTTAAATCTCACCACCAACATAACAGAGACATTTTTTAGGCTTCAAATTTGGCAAGCTTTTATTAAGTGCCTTCAACCCAGCTAGTTTTATCTGGGTGGACCACCTAGTTTTATCAATTAGTGTAGCGTCTAATTGAATGGTAATCCCTTAATCTCTACCTTTAGCCCTGATCCTGTCCCTGAAGGGGCAAGGAAGAGATGAATGGATTTGGGGCTGGCCTGGTGGTGGCATAGTGGTTAAGTTTGTGCGCTACAATTTAGCGCCCTGGGGCTCACAGGTTTGAATCCTGGGCGTGGACCTACATACAGCTCATCAAGCCATGCTGTGGCAGGCGTCCCACATATAAAGTAGAGGAAGATGGGCACAGATGTTAGCCCAGGGCCAATCAATTCGTGTCAGCCTTGGGAAGTCCTAACCTTCAGTTATTGTTCCTCAGATTTTGAGACCAAGGAGATGTGGAATCAGAATTTAAGTTAACCTGAGAATTAGTGCAAAAGTCAGAGAAGTTGGAACACATTGTAGCCTGTCTAAGAGAACCCTGTAGAAAGAAAGCAAGCTCCTATTTGGTACTTTACCATTTAATTCCTCAAGGATAAGAAAAGTGTTAAGTTTCTGTCACAGGCACCCTGATAAGGTTTCTCCCAGTGCCAAGGCTGTCCCTCCAGGAAGGGCCAGGAGCACGGGTTTAGTGGTCCCCCTTGGCCTGCCCTGGGTCACATTTGGCCAATGAAAAGGAAGTTAGTACTTACGCTTCAGGCCCAGAGATGAGTGCTTGTTCAAGCTCTGTTGGAGGGGGAAAGATGGCTGATCGGTTTCCTCTATTGTAAATGAATTATCTACTATCAAGGAATATAACACACTCTTGGGCATCTGCTGTTGTGTAGTAGTGTGTCCTAGCTATGGGAACCCCAAGTGAGGGAGTGTTCCAGCCTCTGTCTCTGCCATTTGGTTTTGGAGTTATTTTCTAGAGAATTTGAATTCCCTAGGACAGCTTGCTTAAGTCCTTTAAAATCTCTATACTTCTGCCCTCAGTGAAAACCCAGGAGCCAATCAAGGTTGCCAAATGACGAGAGGTAAGAATATATTTGGTTGGCCTCTCTTTCTCTTCTAAATTATCCTCTTAGCCACAGCATCCTTGGTGAAGCAATGATTCCTAAAATATTAATCCTATGAGGTATCTCATCAAAAGAGGTCCTGGGTTGAAGACATTTGGGAAATGCTGATGTATGCTATTCTCCCTTGCAGAAGCTAGTTGTAGAAGGAATCCAAGCAGAGCAGGCCAAGGGGAACCACTGGGTAGGGGTGCTGGGGGCAGAATTATGCGGCTTTTGCTATTTTGCTATGTCTTCCCTGGGCCTAAGAAGGTTAGACTTACAGGGTGATGGGATAAGAGTTTCTGAGCCTCCCCTGCAAGGCAGCTTCCTAGGGACTTGTTGATGTTTACGAAATAAGTGCCATGTTCCCATCCCTGTGCCTTGGAGCCATCACCTGGTGGTTTATCTTGTTCCCAAGCAGAGAAAAGTAGAGATTTAAAAAGGAACAGTGTGGGCAGTGCATGCACATATAGACAAACTGATGCACAGATGCATATGCATCTTTGGGATGCAAGACACTGAAATAGTCTACAAACTACTTATTATGGGGAAGGGGGGAGGCTGAACTAGATTTATTTGTTGTTTAAAAACCTAAGCAACTTTGAGCTGTTCTTCCATTGAAATCACATGTATATTTCATCAGATGTGTACTTTTTAACAAGACTGGAGTGTATTTAGTTACTTCCTCTGGAAAGCAATTATTACCACACCTTTATAATAGGCTATCTCCAACAACCCCCTTTGTCACATTAATTCAGCCCACAGCCACGATCGAGCAAAAGGAAAATTCTAGTTACAAAGCAGAGTTATTTTCTTTTCCTCAAGTAATGTACAGCATACATAAATGACAGGTTTGCAGATGTAGGTAATGCTGATAAATTCTTGGGCTTGCAAAATACACCTTCTCGTGTAGTTGGAGACAATCTAAACCAAACCTCTGCAGAGGCTCCAAGTCATATATAGACCCACTCATTTCTCCTAATAGGCAAGGTACAAATTGTTGCCAGAAATTTGGGCTCTTATAAAATAAGCATCTTGACTTCTTAATTTTAGCATGAGACAGTTGCAACTGCTAAGATATACTTTAGTAAAAATCCTAAGCTCCATGGGACTCCAAAAGACAAGGTGAAAATGACAACAGCCATCCCTGGTTTTGTTCCCCTTCAAGCAAGTGAATGTTTCTGATTGACAGTTGCGTAGAAAGAGGGAGAGGACTGTAATTAAGACCATCTAGCATGGGGCTAGAAGGCAAGGAACAGTTGTGATGCAACACATGTTACAATGCTGTAGATGGGAAAAAGACCAGTTTGGGCTGGAGAGGCAGGGGACCAAGTATTTATAGAGTCTTTTCTAAGGGCCTGGCAGGAATTCAGGCACTTTGCATATATTAACCCCTTTAATCCTCAAGATAGTCCTGTGGAACTGGAATTATTATCACTATAGCAAGTTCATTAAGTCTGGAAGTCCAGGTGAATATATATAATGTCATTAAGTACATCTTAAACATGCAAAATAATAAAATATTTTTTTCTCTATTTTCTAACTTTTAAAACTCTGTATGGTGCAGATGGTTAAAGTAAAGTTCAGCTGGTAATGGGGTTGCGGGGGATTGGAACCCAAGCCAGCCTGATTTCGAAGGCCAGCTTCTCTCAAGTACACCCCACAGCCATGGTTAGGAGTTTGACCCGCCTGGCAGACGGCAGAATATTCTACAAACAGGAATGGATAATGTCAAGTCCGAGGCAGCGCTAAGGCAGGGGAAGCAGCAAATAGAACAGATGTAGGAAAATATTTCTGGAGTCCAGGGGTCAGAAGAATCAACAGCAGCAATAGGAAGCAGGTAATGCTGAAGCTGAGTGTTTGCTTTGGGCCCTGTGCTTCCCGGGATGGGAGAGCTATGGAGATCAGAGGCCTGCAGGAAAAGCCTGATGCCTCGGGGAATCAGCACAAGAGGACAGGCTGT
Organism: Diceros bicornis minor; assembly: GCF_020826845.1. Classification (NCBI taxonomy): domain Eukaryota; kingdom Metazoa; phylum Chordata; class Mammalia; order Perissodactyla; family Rhinocerotidae; genus Diceros; species Diceros bicornis. The sequence continues at coordinate 74,949,060 of NC_080745.1, forward strand.
GTGAGAGGAGCAGGGCTGGCTTGTTAGACGAGGGTCAGCTGTGGCGAACACACGCAGTAACTGGAGTCCAAAAAAAAGCAACCAGAATGAGTTAAGTGAACCACAAGTTAGACTAAGGAGTAACGGTGAGAGTAAGCGGGCTGCCTTCTATTGCAGGAAAGAAAGGGCGGAAGTGCCAGGCTTATCCAAAAATCCCTTTAGGGAGTGCTCTAATTGGCAGAGAAAAATAAAATCTCATGATTTCTTAAAAGCACCTGGAAAATTCCATTCAGATTTAGAATTAACAATTCGCTGGATGTTTGCACGGGTTGGACTCCAGGCACGGGTCTTAGCTCTCATTTTCTGCTTGCAGCTTCTGATTTTTCCCCAACTCTCTTAGTTTGGTGGTTTTTAGAAACTCAACCACTGTTTTAGTTTGGAAAAAAAGTAGTCGAAGGGAATCTGAATGCTGCTCTCTCCTGGAGGCCTCGCTGGAATTCCAAACTAGCTGTTCCCTCCCTGAAGCTCGGTTGTAGACCAGAGGCCAGAGCGCAACCTGAGCCTGGGCCCAGGAGCTTCTGTACCATGCGGCAAGCCATCCCTTTACCAAGGCAAAAAAAAAGTGAGGAATGCCCGTTTGGTCTTTTCCCACCTTGATGATTTGAGGATTTTGTACTTAGCGACAGTAGCTTATGATGTACCTAGTAAAGTGATCATTAGAAAGAGGGGCGAGGTTGTGAAAGTTTAAATTGATGCTGAGAGGCAGGATACTTATCAATCCCCAGTGAGTTCTTTTACTCATGTTTTTCTTCATTGTGTTCATACCATTTAGAATCCTATGGTTATTTCTCTAATAACCTGTTGATCATCTTCCACGAGCACAGGTTCTGCATCTGCTTTGCTCATCGCTGTGCCCCCAGGTTCTAGCACAAAGCACGTGTGGTGTTTGGGGAAGACATGGATGAAGGAGCATCAGGACTGGGTAGGGCTGAGTCAGGCACTGAGTACAGGCCGTGGGATGGTCCACAGTCTGCGTCTATCCACAGAGGGACAGGCAAGGCAAGGAGGCCTTCAGAAGTGTCACGTGAATGGGAAAACGAGGCAGCGCATGTCACTGGAGTGCAGAAGAGAGGGAGGTCACTGAGGACTGGGATGGTCAGGGAAGGCTTGAGAGAGGTAACAGGCCCAAGTATGCTCTTACAGTCTGGGTTATGGGAGGGCATCCCAGGGGGACCTGTGAGCGTAAGGAAAGGCAAGCCAGAGCCTTGGAGAAAGTACACAGTGAGTGTGAATGACAACTGCCCAAACCGCCAAGAGTCTGAAACTCCTCTTGGAGATGGTGGAAGTTATGGGGGATGGCATGGCAAATGCACTTTACATGGTACATAACAACAACAATGACAATCATCATCATCATCATCATCAATCACATCATCATCATCAACATCATCTAACACTTATTGAGCTCTTACTATAGACCAGGCTCTAGTCTGAACATTTGGCATGAATTAACTCCTCTAACTCAAACGTCAGAAACTATTACCCCCAATTTCTAAAAGGCGAAACTGAGGCACAGAGAAGTTAGGCCAGTCAGTGTAGAGTGTACTTGAGTGCAGACCCCATGTCATTACTGTTGCACAACCTGTCTCCCTGCTCCTGTAGGGGCTTCCTCTTAGTTCATGGGGGGCCTGTTTAATGACGCCTCTCCTGCCATCCCCATCCAGCCTACATGCAGGTGATGGCGTTAAGGTTTTCATCCCAGCCATGGACATTTTTGACATTAGTTCATGGTTATACCGCCAGGTGACCCTTACTAGAGTCACTTTGGGGTCCTAGTGCCTGAAGTCGGTGAGGTGGGCAGATTTTAGAATCTGAAGGGCCCAGCTTCCAATCGCTACTCTACTGTTTCCTAGCTATGTAGCCTCAGCGAGAGTCACCCAATCCTCACGGTGCTGTGGGGTGAGTGTCATCACCTCCCTTTCACAGAGGATTGAAGCTCAGAAGGGGAGCAGGTACATGAGGCACCCAGTCTAGGGCTTGGGTGATGGCCTAGAGATGCTGAGGAAAAGGGCAGCTGTTTTAGTTACTAGGTTTTAGGTAGTGAAGGAAGTTCCATTGATAGCACTATGCTTTCTTGTACAAACATCCAAACTTGAGGTGAACTGTCAAGAAAGGGAAAATCAACAGCACGAAATGCTACCATGCTGCTATTTTGCCCGCCAGGGAGCTGAACGGGGAGTGTCAGAAGCCATGGCAAGCTCCCGTGCCCACAAAGGCAGGGGTTGAAAGTGTGGTGTGTGTGACAGGAGTGAAGGATGGATATTCAAGGAAAAAATGTTGCTGTGGTTACAGCCTGAAATAAAAACTCTACGTGCTAAACAGAAGCCTCTTAAAATTTAGTTGGGATTTATAAGCTGATGAAACAGGTGTTCTTGGAATTTAATTAAACACCAAAGCATTGTTCAAATCTGGTGAGGAATTGCCAACAAATGCAACAAATCAGGGACGTCAGAGCAGGAACGTTCTGGGCACAAACGCTATGGTTGTGAACTAAGAGCACAACGCTTGCACTCGTGAGATTGCTGTTTCCTGAGTGTGACTTTTGCTTCAAGTGTGAACATAGTGCATCGTGGGGACTAGGATGAGGAGAGTGAGGCACCCACCTCAGGAGCAAAATGTATGGGGGCTCCAAAAGACTCAAAGATCAACATGAATGATATTTTAATGCAATATTTTTTGAAATAAAAATTACTGAAAAAAATCCATGATGAACAAAATATTGAAATTTTAAATAAAGACAGGATTTGAATAGCACCAAGCCATCTCCTAAACTCAGCCTTCAAATTCCTATATTTAGGTGGGAGGAGACTGACTCTCCAGCCCTGTGAAGTTCAGAGAGTAATGTTGGCTTCTAGATTGTTCTATGGGCTCCTGTCAAAGGAAGGTTCCTCCCTCTCTCCCTTTCAGTCAACAAACACTTATGAAGCACCTACTCTGCGATGCCATCTCTAAGTCCTGCTCCTCTGTACTGAGGACTCTGAGATAAATAGAACATGGTCCCTGCTTAGTGAATAAGACAACAGATGGACCGATGATTACTGAGCTGCATGGTAGCAGGATTTGTGGGTGCTGAGGGCACTGGGGATTTGCCTTTTGTCTTTTTAGGTTTTATTTCCTCAGCAAGGCTCCAAGTTCTTTGTGGCAGGGGACAAATCAGGACACTCATGCACTATAGGATAGTGCTTAAGAGGCAGATTGTGGAGTCTGAAAGCTTTATTTTGAATCCCCGTTTGCCACTTACTGGTTATGCTTGGACAAGATGCTTACATTTTTTTTTTGGAAGATTGGCCCTGTGCTAACATCTGTTGCCAATCTTCCTCTTTTTCCTTTTTCTCCCCAATGCCCCAGTACATAGTTGTGTATCATAGTTGTAGCTCTTCTATATGGGACGCTGCCTCAGCACAGCTTCCGCACCCAGGATCTGAACCAGCGAACTCCGGGCCTCCAAAGTGGAGTGCGCAAACTTAACTGCTACACCATTGGGCCCGCCCCTTACATGTTTTTTAAAGACTATTTTTTTAGAGCAGTTTTAGGTTGACGGCAAAATTGAGAGAGGGTACAGAGATTTCCCACATGCCCTCCCCACATGCATAGCCTCCCCCACATACTTACATGTTTTAAGCCTTGGTCTTCTCCCCTTTGAATGAGAGTGGTCAGTCCCTACCTCCAGAGTTGCTGTGCAGATGTGAATGAGATGATAGAGAGCGTTCAGCAAAGTGTTTGGCAGGTGGTGAGTGCTCACAAGTGTCAGACAGAATCATTTGAAAGGCATGAGGGGAGCAAAGGAGAGACAGCCTTGCACGAAGCAGTACAAAGGGGCAAAACAGGATGACAGGCATCTTTCCCGAGGCTCCTGCAGCCAGAGGTGCTTTGGAGTGACTCACAAGGCTCCTGGTGACAGTCATAGATGAAGCACGTTTCATTCTTCCAGAGTCTCCCAGGATTAACTTATTGCACATCCTGATTTAATTGTCTGCCCTTGTCATGCTGTCTCCCCATTGTAGACATATTAGGTACATGGTATAATCTTATTGTTTTATTATTAGAAACTGGTCATGGATAATGCACTTTGTTTGTATCTGCTTTATAAATTCAGAACACAAACTGTAGTAAAAGATACTGGGAACTTTATAAGCTATGTTCAGCCAACCACCACTCCATGTATGTGATCGGAACATCTGGGCATTGCTGACTTCTGATTGGCTGAGCCTTCTGACAGATCAGCTGATAGTGACAGACCTGCAGGCTGTGATAATGGTTCTTGAAGTGAAATAATATTTCCTGGGCTTTATAGAATACTTGTTTCTTTAAAAACTCTTTTTTATTGCAACATAATATACCGTTCAGAAAAATGCTCAAATTATAGATGTATAGTTTGATGAATTTTACTAATCAACACACTCAGGAAACTAGCACTCAGATCAAGAAATGTAACATCACCAGCATCTACAAAGCCCCTCCTGCCCCTGCCTGTCGCTAGTGCTTCCCTCCTCTGGGAGTAACGACTATCTTGACTTCTAGAAGCGCTAATTAAACTTGCCTGATTTTGTATTTTATGCAAATGAGATAATAAAGTAAGTATTCTTTTGTGCCTGGCTTTTTTTGCTCAACATGTTTGTGAGATTCATCCATGTTGTTGTTAGCAGTGGTAAATCTTTTATTCTCATTGCTATATGGTATTCCACAGTACAACTATCTCACAATTTATGTATTTATTCTGCTATTGATGGATGTTTGGGTAGTTTCTACCTTGGGGCTATTAAAAATGGTGCTGTTGACAAGCATACAGAACAATGGAATAGAATAAAAAGCCCAGAAATAAACCCATACATAGATGATCAAATAATTTTCGACAAGGGTGCCAAGACCATTCAGTGGGGAAAGGATAATCTTCTTAACATATGGTGCTGGGATACTAGATATCCACCTTGAAAAGAATGAAGTTGGACCCTTACCTTATACCATATACAAAAGTAACTCAAAATGGATTAAAAACCTGAATATAAGAGCTAAAGGTATAAAATTCTTTGAAGAAAATATAGGGGAAAAACTACATAACATTGGATTTGGCAATGATTTCTTGGATATGACACCAAAAGCACAGGCAACAAAAGAAAAAATAGGTAAACTAGACTAAATTAAAATTAAAAACTTTTGTGTGTCAAAGGATACTATCAACAGAGTGAAAAGGAAACCTATGGAATGGGAGAAAATACTTGCAATTTGTGTATCTGATAAGAGGTTAATATCCAAATATCCAGACTATATGAACTCCTACAACTCAACAACAAAAAACCAAACAACTCAATTGAAAAATGGGCAAAGGACTTGAACAGACATTTCTTCAGAGAAGATATACAGATGGCCAACAAGCACATCAAAGATGTTCAACATTACTAATCATTAGGGAAATGCAAATTAAAACTGCAATGAAATACAGCTTCACCCTCATTAGGATGGCTATAATAATAATAATAAAAACAGAAAATAACAAGTGTTGGCTGGGATGTGGAGAAATTGGAACCCTGTTGGTGGTGGGAAGGTAAAATGGTGCAGCTGCTGTGGAAAACAATATGGGGGTTCCTCAAAAAATTAAAAATAGAGTTACTATATGGTCCAATAATTCCACTTCTGGATATATATTCAAAAGAATTGAAAGCAGAGATTAGAACAGATGTTTGCACACCCATGTTCATAGCACCGTTATTCACAATAGCCAAAAGATGGAAACAACCCAAGTGTCCATCAATGGATGAATGGATAAACAAAATGTGGTATATACATACAATGGAATAGTATTCAGCCTTAAAACGGAAGGAAAATATGATACATGCTATAACATGGATAAACCTTGAAGATGTTATGCTAAGTGAAATAAGCCTGACACAAAAGGACAAATACTGTGTGATTCCACTTATGTGAGGTACAAGGAGTAGTCAAATTCATAGAGACAGAAAGTAGAATGGTGGTTGCCAAAGGCTACGGGAAGAAGGAATTGGGATTTATTGTTGAATGGGTATGGAGTTTCAGTTTGGGATGATGAAAAAAGTTCTAGAGAGGAATGGTGTTAATGGTTGCACAATAATGTGAATATGCGTAATGCCAATAAACTGTACACTTAAAAATGGCTAAGATAGTAAGTTTTTGAATAAAGAGCGTGAAATACGTCACTAGACTGTAGGTCTTCTTTTATGAAAAGGCTGAACTAAGCCCTGAGAGGCATTTGGAGGTGTTGCTATCCCTCGGTGCTCTCCCAGGAAGAGATCTGCTGTGGAAGAAAGGGACTACTGGGCTCGAGTTTGGAGACCTGAGTTCTGTCCCTGGCTGAGTGATCTTGGGTAGTTCAGATCACTTCTTGGGTTAACAGTTCTTCCTTCATGAAACTAAGAAACCCCTCTTGGGGTTGGATGATGACCAGGAGGAGTGTCATGTGGGAATTCCTTGCTGGGGAATGTTCTCCTGTTGACAGTGTCACCTTTGTATCTCTTGAATCCATCAATATCTGTGTCCATGGCCATTACCTGAGTAGAAGTCACTTTTACTTCCACCTCTTCTAGTTTTCTAACTATTTTCTGTTTCCGCTTTTGTCCCCATCAAATTCAGTATCTATACAGCAGCCAAATTGACATTTTAAAACACAGTTAAGCATCCCAAGCTTAAAACCCTTCAGCAGTATCCCATGCCCCTAGGACAAAGGCCCCCGTCCTTCTAGGTCCTCCACCATTTGGCCCTGCCTGCCTCCCCTGTGTCTCTCCCCTGCCCCACTGGCCTCTCTGTAGCTACTCTCTCCCCTGGCCCACTGGCCTCTCTGTAGCTCCCTCCTGCCTCACGGCCTTGACCCTGGTATCCTGCTCTTCCTGGAATGCTCTTCAAGCCACTGTCTCTCTTGTTAATTCCTATTTATCTTTCATGTCTTAGCTTAAATGTGACTTCCTAGTAAAGCCTTTTGTTACTTCCCAGATCAGATCAGGGGCCCTGTTAGAACTCTCGTAACCTCCCTGTAGTTGTTCTTCATAGTGCTTACTCCAGAATGTAATTCTATATTTGTGCTGTTATTTGATCAATATCTTTCACCCCCCCTCCAAACTGCGCACATCATGAGCACAGGGACTGTGTCCGCTAGGAACTGGGGCTACGGGGTGAATCTAGCACAAAGCCTGGCACATAGTAGATGCTCAGCACATATCCGATGAATAAATGGATGCATTAGTGAATGACTCATTCTCTTCTGTCACTGCCTCCTTCCCCTGCACTTGGCTCCCACCCGTTAACCAGAAATGCTGACCTAAAACTTGGTGACATCAGCAATGAGATGAAACAGCAGCATTTGGAATCTCACTCTTCTGTTCGGCAGCAGCCACAACAAGCCTCTTCAAATCCATCGAGTGGCCTTCTCCTACCCAGTGCCCGAACAGGCAGGGGTTAGGGTTCTGAAACATGGATTTGAAACAGATTTTGTCTTTTCCTGAACAAAGTGCCCATGCTCTCAGAATTGCTTTCTGAGATACTGAGCTTAAGATGCCTCCTCTGCAAAATTCTGTGTGCCTTGTAGAGTGCTGTACCCTAAAAAGGGCCCATTTGAAGAGATTTTTATCTTAAGAGAGCAGGACAATCAGAAACTCACTTGGTGCCAGAGGAGGAAATACTAAGAACATCTTTGCTCTGTTCATCCTGGTGACCAGTTGATGGTGTTTACTCCTCTCCTCCTCCCATTCTAATCCTCTGCCATCAGGGGTGATCTGGATGGCCCCCTCCTCCAGGAAGCCTTCTGTGACTGCCTCAGCCCACAGAGATTGTTCCTTCTCCCAATTTTCACCTGTATTCAACCAACTTCACCCAGTGGCTCTTAATTATTATTATTTTAATATATGTATATTTTTTTTTTTGAGGAAGATTGACCCGGAGCTAACATCTGTTGCCAGTCTTCCTCCTTTTCTTCCTTTTTTCTCCCCAAAGCCCCAGCAGATAGTTGTATGTCATAGTGGTACATCCTTCTAGTTGCTCTATGTGGGAGGCCGCCTCAGCGTGGCTTGATGAGCAGTGTGTAGGTCCATGCCCAGGATCAGAACCCGAGAACCCTGGGCTGCCGAAGAGGAGCGTGGGAACTTAACTGCTAGGCCACCAGGCCGGCCCCTCCTAATTAATTTTTAATGGTCTTACCACCAAGTCTTCTATCCCCAGTTCACAAGCAACTTTCTGGTTCAATGGCTGCCCTGGATGTCTGGCCCCCAAGGTTAGACTTCCTCACCTCCACCTCCCTGGGTGGCCTTCTAAGTGACTGGATGTCAGCTTTGTACCCCAGGCCGAGGGGTACATTTCTTGTCCCAGAATTCCAGACTCCCCTTGCTGGAGTCCTCCATTCCTAGAGCTGGTGGTCCCCTGGGCAATTGCCATTCAGATTTGGGCTTTGATCCTAAGAGTTGGTAGGGGGACAGCACAGAGGGTAAGAGCAGGGACTTAAACTCAAACTTGTTCTAGGTTCAAATCCTACTTCCCTACTTGTTATTTTGTGGCCTCTGGAAGTCACTTGATCTTCAGTTTCAGGTTTCTCATGTGGAGATAATAACTGTATCTAAATACTTTTAAAATATTTGAATATATAAAATATAACAAAAGTGGAGATAATATAAGTATCTATTTTTTTAGGCGAATTACATGAATAATACATTTCAAACTCTTAACCGTTAACTCTTAATGTATGATAGATGATCTTCATTATTTTTATTATGGATGTAGCTCTCCTGTCTCTTTTTTTTGGTGGGGGAGAGGTACTCCTTCTGCCTTGAGAGCCAGCCAGCTCCCTCCCCACCCCATGTGGCCTCAGTGGCTGGGCCAGTAGCAGTCTGAAAGGTAGGGAGTGACAGGATGCACAGCAGCAAGACATCTAGTCACCCAAGTGGCTCTGGTTCTCCAAGGAGGCCTTCCCGTGTCTTCTCCCTCTTGTGCCATTGGCCTGGGAGCCACATTTTGTTTGTCTCACAGCTGTGCATGTTCAGAGCTGCCCTGAGAGAGGCCCATTCAGGCCACAAAAAGACAGTGGTCCTCAAGGTAGTCTGTCCCTTGTCCCAACACCAGTTGAAAGGCCTTTCCTGCAAGCCAGGCCATGTTTCCGGAGCTGGAGCTGGTGGAACTTAACCTTAATTGGATGCCTCTTTATCCCATTTTGCTGACGAGAAGGGCTTGCGTGTCACCAGTGCGAGCTCCACCAGGGAAAGAGGCATCAATCCGCAGTCATGGCAGAGCAAGTTAATCAGCCTGCGGAGGGGGATGAGCAGAGAGAGGGAGAGGGACCGGCTCCGAGGTCCCAAGCCTTGCAAATGACTATCAGGAAACTCATTATTTCATTTAGTAATTAATTTCTTCCTGAGAGAGAAAAATCACTCTTGATATATTTATTTCCTCCATAATGAAGGCAGGCTTATCGCAGCTCACCCTCCAGCCTCCCACCTCCACAGTTTGCTGCTGCCAACGTATTCAGAAGAGCAAAAGGTGTGGACGTGGGATGCAGCAGGCCATCAGGGTCCACCTGGCTGGGCAGAACCCCCCTGGCTGGGCTGAATGGCAGGGGAGGGGCAGCCAGGTGACCTCTAGCTCTGCCACCTCACTCGTGGCCACTATGACTTTGCAAATCATTCCCCCTCTGCACCTCAGAAGAACCCTGGCAGTGAGACAGACAGCTTCGTTAGCCTCATTTTGCAGGTGACCAGGCAGAGACGACCAGACGGTCACCGTTTTTCTCAGCCTCCTGCTGAGGCCACCACAGAGTAGGAACTGGGACCCAGGCAGTAAGGTTCTCTCTCCATTACTTGGAGAATTCTTTCCTTACATATTTGGCAACCTTTTTTTTTTTTTTTTTTTTTTTTAAGCATCAGTACACAGTTGTGTATCCTAGTTGCTAGTTTTCAGTTCTCTATGTGAGCTGCTGCCACAGTATGACAACTGACACGGGGGGGTATGGTTCCATGACTGGGAAATGAACCCGGGCTGCAGTGGTGAGAGCACCAAATCTTAACCACTAGACCCCCAGGGCTGGCTCACTTTTTTTTTTTTTTTTTTGCTGAGAAAGAGTCTCCCTGAGCTAACATCTGCTGCCAATCTTCCTCTTTTTGTATATGAGCCGCTGCCACAGCATGGCCACTGACAGACAAGTGTGTAGGTCTGTGCCTGGGAACCAAACTCAGGCTGCTGAAGTGGAGCTCACCGAACTTAACCACGAGGCCACTGGGCTGGTCCTTTTTTTTTTTTTTTAAAAAATGGAAAATTTCTATGACAAGCAACAAGAAAGAGAATAGTCTATTGACGTCTCCTGTACCCATCACCCAGATTTATGGGTTATCAGCATTCAGCCATTCTTCTTTTATCTATCCCATCACCTTTTGTTTTTACTGGAATATTTTAAAGCAAATTCCAGACCTCGTGTCCTATCACCCACAAATAATTCAGTATGTATTTCTAACTAGCAAAGACTTAGAGAACAAACAAACATAATCACTATGTCATTATCACACCACTCAGAAGTGTCAGGAATTGATTAATATCATCTAACCCAGTCCATATTCATTTTCCTGATTTATCAAAGAATTATTTTTTGGCTTGTTACTTTTTAAAATGTATGATTCAAAACTCACAAAGAAGTTGCAACGATCGCACAAAGAACTCGCACATACCCTTTGGCTAAATTCTCCAAATGCTTACATCTTGCTCTATTTGATTTATTACTTACATATATTTTTTTCTGAATTATGTGAGAGTATGTAGGAGATCATATCCCTTTACTCATAAATACTTCCGTGTATATTTCCTGAAGGCAAAGACATTTTCTTATGTAACCACAGTATAATTACCAACAGCCAGAAATTTACCACTTATATAAGACTATCATCTATCCTCAGTCCACATTCAAAATTTGGCAATTTTCCCTATAATTCTTTTATAGTTATGTATTTTCTCCCAGTCTAGATCTGATCCAGAATCACCCATTTAGTTGTTACGTTTCTGTAAAATTTTTCATATAGAAAAATTCCTCAATCTGTCTTTGTCTTTCTTGACCTTGTCATTTCTTTTAAGGGTACAGGCCAGTTATTTTGCAGAACGTCTCGATTTGGATTTATCTGAAATTTCCTTGTGATTAGATTTAAGTTAGGCCTTTTTGACGGTGATACCAAAGCTGTGATGTGGTGTTGGTCTCAGTGCATCATATCAGGAGGATCTTGGTGATGTTGACTTTGATCATTTGGTTAAGATGATGTCTCCAGGTTTCTCCATTGTACAGTTAGTTAATAAGTAATTAGAGGGAAGCTCTTTGTTCTTTGAGCACTTCCTTAATTTCTGGGGCAACAAAGTGTCCAGGATCCCCTGTGTTTTCCTTGTTCCAGCTCTGGAATAGGCTTTTTCAAGGAGTTCTTGTTCCTTTTTATGGAGAATAATGTTTAGAAACCAAGCTCTGGGTGCTATGTGTGCTCACTGCTACTGTCGTATCGTTGTTTCTATGCTGTCCCAGTGGACAGAGATGGGAAATGCATGTATACAAACATTTACTTTTGTTTATAAAACTATAAATTATTAACAACTATAAATTAATACTGATGCCTCTAGTCCCAATCAATACATTCTAGTTGTTTCCCTTTCCACATTTGTATCTGCACCCTCCAATACTGAGAAAGCTGGCCTTGTTGTGCTCGATGTATTGACCGACTTGCTCAAGCCTAGAGGACAGGAAGTGGTCTCAGAATTGTTAATCCCTGCCACTGTGAAAAGAAAACCTGTGACTAGAGTTCAGTATTCGTTTGTAGTTGTTTTTTTTTAAGGCAAAATTTACGCAGAGGGACATGTGCAAATCTTAAGCGTACATTTCCATAAGTTTTGACAAATGTATACTCTCTTGTAATCCACATCCCTATCAAGATACAGAACATTTCCATCACCTTAGAAAGCCCTCTTATACCCTTTCCCAGTCAACCTCCCTCCCAGAAGCAATCACTTTTCTTATTTATTTCACTATAAATGAGTTCTATTCTAGAACTTCATATATAGGGAATCATATAATATTCTTTCACGTTTGAATTCTTTCATTTAGCATAATATCTGTGAGAGCCATTCACGTTGTGGGTATAGCAGTTCATTCCTTTTTGTTAAGATCTAGTATTTCATGTATGAATATACCACGATTTGTTTATCCATTCTCCTGCTGATGGGTATTTCCCTCCACCTTTTGGATATTATGAATAAAATGACTATGAACTTTCTTGTACATGTCTTTTTGTGGATATATGTTTTCATTTCTCTTGGATAAATAACTAGGGGTGAAATTTCTGGGTCATAGGGTAGGTAAATATTTAACTTTTACCTTGTTAACTAGGAAACTGATAAACTCAAAGAGTTTTTTTTATTTGCAGATTGTTTTGCAGTTAGTTGAATAGGATCTAAAAAAGGTCCACATATTGCATTTGGTTTTTATATCTCTATCAGAATCTCCTTCCCTTTTTTTTGTGCCGTTTTATTTGTTTGCGGTTCAAGAACATTTGGGGGGCCAGCCTTGTGGCTTGGCGGTTGGGTGCGTGCGCTCCACTACTCGCGGCCTGTGTTTGCATCCCGGGCGCGCGCTGACACACCGCTTGTCCGTCCATGCTGAGGTGGCATCCCACATACAGCAACTAAAGGATGTGCAACTGTGACATACAGCTATCTACTGGGGCTTTGGGGAAAAACAAAAATTAAAATTAAAGAACATTTGGCTTGCAGGATATTCCGCATTCTGGATTTGATTGATGACTTTCTCATTATGTCGTTTAGCTTGTTCCTCTATTCCTGGTATTTTCTGTTATCTTGCAGCTATATTTACAGATTGAGCAGGTGCAGGTTCATTTTTTTTTAGACAGGAGCATTTCATAGGGTCACAGGTGGAGCTATATGTTTTGTATTGTAACATATCATGATACAACTTGTGGTTCTCCCACTTTTAGTGTTGCAAAGATAGATTTGTGTGTTTAAGGGGTGTCAGCCTGATTTCTCCATCACAATGTTCCCCACCAACCTTCCAGCTAATGAATTCATAGCATCCATTCATAGTTATTGCCTAAACCTATTATTTCAATGGGGTTGCCAAATGGTGATACTCTAATTCCACCACTCCTTCTGCCTTTATTACCTGGGATTTTTCTGTATAGGAGAACTTTCTCCCAAGAATCTTTTCATTACTCTGAAATGGAATTTATATAGGAAAGGCAGAATAAATGTTTGATCTTTTCACTTTATCAAATTTTGGAGTAATAAGTTGGTGCCTTAGCAACCTCCAGTGGTGATGAAAGAGAAATTTTTTTTTAGTATCACTATGAACTGACGAATTTTTATATATTTGATATATTTCAATCCACTGCAGTCTTTTTTTTTACTCATGTGATATCATCTCAGGCCAGTATGTGCCTTTGATTTGGATTCCCGTGACCTTTTGGCGTGACTCTCTTTGTCATCTCTAGCTTCCTTGCCCTCCCGGCACAAGAAGATATCTCAGGCTCATCTCATGTATCGAATCCCAGACTTGGAATCAATTATTTCTGTGAGGCATCCTGGTGCCTCTTTGCGGGTAATGATGTTTACAGAGCACAATCTAGGCACTAGAGCTGCTCATTGCCGCTGAGTTGTCATTGCTTTCCAGCCTTTTCAGTGGTCAGAACTAGGAAATAGATATTTTTGGAAACTGAAAAAATATGAGTACATATTGATATTTTCCATTCAAATTTAGCTATACAGGGTCTCTCTTTAACTTCTTAGATTTATACTCTTTTATATTCAACATTTTGATTCCTAATGACGTCAAATTATGATTATTTGCTACGTCACGATTTAAAAATAACAATATACATATTACTATGGTAGCAATTCTTACGCTCCCGTAAGAATTCACCTGGTGGCTGGGCTTGGCTGGGCTGGCCAAGAGGATCTAAGACAGCCCACTTACAAGCCTGGTGCCTTGGCAAGGATGCCTGGAAATCTGGGGTCAGCTGGGTTCTCCTCTGCTTCTCCAAGTAGTTTCAGGGCCTTGCTACGGGGTAGTCTCACAGCAGGGTATTAGGACTTCTTACATGGTGGCTTAGGGTTCTAAGAGAGTAAAGTGGAAGCTGCCAGTCCTTTCAAAGGCTAGGCTCCGACTGATCTGGTATCATTTCCACCATGTTCTATTGGTCAAAGTAGTGACAAATGAGCCAGATTCAAAAAGAAGGAAAGTAGGTCCCAATTATGGACGAAAGGAGTGTCAAAAAATTCGCAGCTATCTTTAAACCACCACACCTCCTGCCCTTTCAAGTCACATACTCTACAGATCACTCTGCATCTTTTGTCACTGAAGGATATAACCAGAAGAGTGTTCCGTATCCTTTTTTATAGTGCATAATCCTCCATCATATGGAAGCTTCATTGTTTATTCAACAAGTCCCCAGTTGATGAACATTGGTCTTGTTTCTAATCTCTTGTCATTACAAAAAATGCCTCAATAAATATCTTTGTACATGCATCATTTTGTGTTTTTTGACAGTGATGATTCCTAGAAATGTAATTGCTAGGTGAAGGGACAGACGCATATGTGCTTTTGCTAGACACTGCCAAATTCTCCTCCATAAAAGTTATACAAACAATGTGTGAGTGACCATTTCACCATCACCTCACCAACATAGAGTGTTGTCATACTTAATGATTTTTGCCAATTTAACAGGTGAGAAATGGTATTTCAGTTTACTTTTTCTTATATTCTTGAAGTTTATTGAGGTCTAACATGCAAAATGTATATAGTGAACTAATTTTAAGTGTAAAGTTTGATATATTTCTATTTACATACACATCTGTGTAACTATCATCATTATCAAGACACAAAATATTTCCAAGAACCCAGAGGCTTCTTTCTGCTCTTTCTCGGTCAATATTGCTGCCAGGAGTAGCTAGTATTCTGATTTTTAACACCATAGACACCTTTACATCATATAAATGAATCACACAGCATGCATTGTTTTATTTCTGGCTTCTTTCACTCAGCATAACATCTGTGAGATTCATCCATGTGTTTATACACAGCATGTTGGTTATTTTCTATTGCTGTGTAGTATTTCACTGTTTGGATAAATAAATTATAACATATTCACTCTGTTGTTGGACATTTGGGTTCTTTCCAGTTGTTCTGGCTTTTTTTGAATAACACTGGTATGAACATTTTTGTTCATGTCATTTTTGGACATATGCACTTATTTCTCTTGGGTATTTATTTAAAAGTAGAATTTCTGGGTCATGGGGGTAGGCATATGTTTAACTTTAGTTGACACTGCCAAATGGTTTTCCAACATAGTTGTACCAATTGACATCTCACTCACAGCCTATGAGACTCTCATTGATCCATATTTTTGCCAACACTTGTTATTAGTCTTTTAAAATATTAACCATTCTGGTGCATATGTAGTGATGTTTCATTATGGTTTACATTTGCATTTCCTTAATGACTAATGATGTTAAATACCTTTTCATAGTCATTTGAGTATCTTCTTTTGTGAAATGCCTCTTAAAGTTTTTTGCCCATTTTATATTAGATTGTCTCTTTCTTAATGATTTTAGGAATCTTTTTATATTCTAGAGATGACTATTTTGTTATATATACATATATATATGTAATTTAATTTGCTTTAATTTTGAACAAGGTTGAGTATCTTTTTATTTAATTAAGGACCATTGAATTTTTTGAATTGTTTGTTCGTATATTTTGCTTATTTTAAAGTTGGTTGTTAGTCTTTTTCTTCTTAATTTTAGGAGATTTTCATATATTTGGAATATTAGTCTTTTGTGCATGATATTTATTGCAATAGTTTTTCCTGCTTGTCATTTTCTTTTTCTTTTCTTTTTCTTTTTTTTGGTGAGGAGGATTGGCCCCAAGCTAACATCTGTTGCCAATCTTCCTCTTTTTGCTTGAGGAAAATTGTCCCTGAGCTAACATCTGTGCCAATCTTCCTCTATTTTGTATGTGAGATGCCACCAAAGCATAGCTTGATGAGTGGTGTGTGGGTCCATGCTTGGGATCCGAACCGGTGAACCCTGGGCCACTGAAGCAGAGCATGCAAACCCAACTGCTACGCCACCAGGCTGGCCCCTTGCTTGCCATTTTCTTGACTTTATTTATGGATTTTTTTCTTTTTGCTGTGCAAGATTTTTTTTTTTTGTGTGAGGAAGATCAGCCCTGAGCTAACATCCATGCCAATCCTCCTCTTTTTTTGCTGAGGAAGACTGGCCCTGGGCTAATATCCTTGCCCATCTTCCTCCACTTTATATGAGACGCCACCACAGCATGGCTTGACAAGCGGTGCTTCGGTGCGCGCCCGGGATCCCAACCCCGGGCCGCCAGCAGCGGAGCATGCCCACTTCACCGCTACGCCAGGGGCCCGGCCCCGCAAGTTTTTTTTTAATGTCCTCAAATTTATATATCTTTTCTTTTATTGTTTTTAGATTTTGAATCATAGCTAGAACAGATTTTCCTCACTTATTTTTTAAAACTTTTTTTTTTTATTGATGTTTTAATGGTTTCTAACATTGTGAAATTTTGGGTTGTAAATTTTTGTTTGTCCACCACCATATATATGACTCCCTTCACCCCTTGTGCCCACCCCCCACCCCCACTGCCCCTGGTAACCACAGTCCAGTTTTCTCTGTCCATGTGTTGGTTTATATTCCACATATGAGTGAGATCATACAGTGTTTGTCTTTCTCTTTCTGGCTTATTTCACTTAACATAATATGCTCCAGGCCCATCTATGTTGTTGCAAACGGGATGATTTTGTCTTTTTTTATGACTGAGTAGTATTCCATTGTATATATATACCACATTTTCTTAATCCAATCGTCAGTCGAGGGACACTTAGGTTGCTTCCACTTCTTGGCTATGGTGAATAATGCTGCCATGAACATAGGGGTGCATAAGCCTCTTTGGATTGTTGATTTCAGGTGCGTTGGATAGATTCCCAGTAGTGGGATGGCTGGATCATAGGGCATCTCTATTTTTAATTCTTTGAGGAATCTCCATACCGTTTTCCATAGAGGCTGCACCAATTTGCATTCCCACCAGCTGTGTATGAGGGTTCCTGTTTCTCCACATCCTCTCCAACATTTGTTGTTTTTTGTCTTGGTGATTATAGCCATTCTAACGGGCGTGAGGTGGTATCTTAGTGTTGTTTTGATTTGCATTTCCCTGATGATTAGTGATGTTGAGCATCTTTTCATGTGCCTATTGGCCATCTGTATATCTTCCTTGGAGAAGTGTCTGTTCATTTCCTCTGCCCATTTTTTGATCGGGTTGTTTGTTTTTTTGTTGTTCAGTTGTGTGAGTTCTTTATATATTATGGAGATCAACCCCTTGTCAGATGTATGTTTTGCAAATATTCTCTCCCAGCTGGTTAGTTGTCTGTTCATCTTGATTCTGGTTTCATTTGTCTTATAAAAGCTCTTTAATCTGATAAAGTCCCACTTGTTTATTTTTTCTTTAGTTTCCCTAGTCTGGGTAGGCATGTCATCCGAAAAGATTCCTTTAAAACCGAAGTCAAATAGTGTGTTGCCTATATTTTCTTCTATGAGTTTTATAGTTTCAGGTCTCACCTTCATGTCTTTGATCCATTTTGAGTTAATTTTTGTGAATGGCGATAGCACATGGTCCACTTTCATTCTTTTGCATGTGGCTGTCCAGTTTTCCCAACACCATTTATTGAAGAGACTTTCCTTTTTCCATTGCATGTTCTTAGCACCTTTGTCGAAAATTAGCTGTCCGTATATATGTGGTTTTATTTCTGGGCTTTCAATTCTGTTCCATTGATCTGTGTGTCTGTTTTTGTACCAGTACCATGCTGTTTTGATTACTATTGCTTTGTAGTATGTTTTGAAGTCAGGGATTGTGATGCCTCCTGCTTTGTTCTTTTTTTTTAGGATTTCTTTAGCTATTCGGGGTCTTTTGTGGCCCCATATAAATTTTAGTATTCTTTTTTCTATTTCTGTGAAGAATGTCATTGGGATTCTGATTGGGATTGCATTGAATCTGTAGATTGCTTTAGGTAATATAGACATTTTAACTATGTTTATTCTTCCAATCCACGTGCATGGGATATCTTTCCATTTCTTTATGTCATCATGGATTTCTTTCAATAATGTCTTGTAGTTCTCATTGTATAGGTCCTTCACCTCCTTGGTAAGATTTATTCCTAGGTATTTTATTCTTTTTGATGTAATTGTAAATGGTATTATCTTTTTGAGCTCTCTTTCTGTTAGTTCATTATTAGCATATAGAAATGCAACTGATTTTTGTAGATTGATTTTGTACCCTGCAACTTTGCTGTAGTTGTTGATTGTTTCTAATAGTTTTCCAACAGATTCTTTAGGGTTTTCTATATATACAATCATGTCATCTGCAAATAGTGAGAATTTCACTTCTTCGTTACCTATTTGGATTCCTTTTATTCCTTTTTCTTGCCTAATTGCTCTGGCCAAAACCTCCAGTACTATGTTGAACAGGAGTGGTGAGAGTGGGCAGCCCTGCCTCATTCCTGTTCTCAGAGGAATGGCTTTCAGTCTTTCCCCGTTGAGTATGATGTTGGCTGTGGGTTTGTCATATATGCCCTTTATTATGTTGAGGTACTTTCCTTCTATTCCCATTTTATTGAGAGTTTTTATCATAAATGGATGTTGTATCTTGTCAGATGCCTTCTCTGCGTCTATTGAGATGATCATGTGGTTTTTATTCTTTGTTTTGTTGATGTGATGTATCACGTTGATTGATTTGCGGATGTTGAACCATCCCTGCGTCCCTGGTATAAATCCCACTTGATCATGGTGTATGATCTTTTTAATGTATTGTTGTATTCGGTTTGCCAATATTTTGTTGAGGATTTTTGCATCAATGTTCATCAGCGATATTGGCCTGTAATTTTCTTTCTTTGTATTGTCTTTGTCTGGTTTTGGTATCAGGGTGATGTTGGCCTCGTAGAATGATTTAGGAAGTGTTCCATCTTCCTCTATTTTTTGGAATAGTTTGAGAAGGATGGGTATTAAATCTTCTTTGAATGTTTGGTAAAATTCACTGGAGAAGCCATCTGGTCCTGGACTTTTATTTTTGGGGAGGTTTTTGATTACTATTTCAATCTCTTTACTTGTTATTGGTCTATTCAGATTCTCCATTTCTTCTTGGTTCAATTTTGGGAGGTTGTATAAGTCTAAGAATTTATCCATTTCTTCTAGATTGTCCAATTTGTTGGCATATAATTTCTCATAGTATTCTCTTATAATCCTCTGTATTTCCATGGTATCCGTTGTAATTTCTCCTCTTTCATTTCTAATTTTATTTACTTGAGCCTTTTCTCTTTTTTTCTTTGTAAGCCTGGCTAAGGGTTTGTTGATTTTGTTTATCTTCTCGAAGAACCAACTCTTTGTTTCATTAATCCTTTCTACTGTTTTTTTGGTCTCAATTTCATTTATTTCTGCTCTGACTTTTATTATTTCTCTCCTTCTGCTGGCTTTGGGCTTTGTTTGTTCTTCTTTTTCTAGTTCTGTTAGGTGTAATTTAAGGTTGCCTATTAGGGCTTTTTCTTGTTTGTTAAGGTGGGCTTGTATCGCTATGAGTTTCCCTCTCAGGACCGCTTTTGCTGCATCCCATATGGTTTGATATGGCATATTTTCATTTTCGTTTGTTTCCAGATAGTTTTTGATTTCTCCTTTAATTTCATCAATGATCCATTGGTTGTTCAGTAGCATGTTGTTTAATCTCCACATTTTTGTCACTTTCCCAGTTTTTTTTTCATGATTCATTTCCAGTTTCATAGCCTTATGGTCTGAAAAGATGCTTGTTATGATTTCAATCTTCTTAAATTTATTGAGGCTTGCTTTGTTTCCCAACATATGGTCTATCCTAGAGAATGTTCCATGCACGCTTGAGAAGAATGTGTAGTCAGCTGTTTTTGGATGGAGTGCTCTGTATATGTCTACTAGGTCCATCTCGTCCAGTTTTTCATTTAAGTCTACTATTTCTTTATTGACTTTTTGTCTGGATGATCTATCCATTGCTGTAAGTGGGGGGTTAAGATCCCCTACTATTATTGTGTTGTTGTTGATTTCTCCTTTTAGGTTTGTTAATAGTTGCTTTATGTACATTGGTGCTCCTATGTTGGGTGCATATATATTTATAAGTGATATGTCTTCTTGATGGAGTGTCCCTTTCATCATTATATATTTCCCTTCTTTGTCTTTCTTAACCTGTTTTATCTTGAAGTCTACTTTGTCTGATATGAGTATGGCAACACCTGCTTTCTTTTGTTTGCCATTAGCTTGGAGTATTGTCTTCCATCCTTTCACTCTGAGCCTGTGCTTGTCCTTAGTGCTAAGATGTGTTTCCTGAAGGCAGCATATTGTTGGGTCTTGCTTTTTAATCCATCCTGCCACTCTGTATCTTTTTTTTTTTTTTTTTTTTTTTGTGAGGAGGACCAGCCCTGAGCTAACATCCAATGCCAATCCTCCTCTTTTTGCTGAGGAAGACTGGCCCTGGGCTAACATCCATGCCCATCTTCCTCTACTTTATATGGGATGCTGCCACAGCATGGCTTAACAAGCAGTGCGTCGGTGCGCACCTGGGATCCGAACCGGTGAACCCCGGGCCGCCGCAGCGGAACGTGCACACTTAACCGCTTGCGCCACCGGGCTGGCCGCCACTCTGTATCTTTTGATTGGAGAGTTCAATCCATTTACATTTAGGGTAATTATTGATATATGAGGGCTTAATGTTGCTGTTTTGTCACTTATTTTCTGGTTCTTTTGCATTTTCTTTGTTTCTTGTCCCATTTGTTTTGGACTGCCAATTCAGTTTGGTTGTTCTGTCTCATGACTCTTCTAGTTTTCTCTTTGTTTATCATATGTGGTTTTGTTTTGATTATTTGTTTAGTGGTTACCTTGAGGTTTGGGCAAAAAATGTTGTGTATGAGATAGTCCATTATCTGATGGCCTCCTATTTCCTTATACTAAGTCAATTCAGTCACTTTCCTCTTCCCCTTCTAAGTTGTTCTTGTTATACCTTATTCTATCTTGTGTTGTGGCTGTGTGTTTACAGTGATGAGGTTAAATTTATTTTTGGTGAATTTCTTCCTTTGATCTTTGAATTTAGTATTTAAGTGGTTGCTAACCTATTCCGGTAAAGATTACTATTTTTCTGAGTTTGTCTACCTACTTTTCTCCTTGCTCCAAGCTTTGTGTTCCCTTTCTCTTCTTTTTTTTTTCAGGCCTGAGGGCCTTCTTGAGTATTTCTTGTAGTGGGGGTCTTGTGGCCATGAACTCCCTTAGCTTTTGTTCATCTGGGAGAGTTACTATTTCTCCATCATATTTGAAGGATATTTTTGCTGGATAGAGTATTCTTGGCTGAAAGTTTTTGTCTTTCAGTATTTTGAATATATCATTCCAGTCTCTTCTAGCCTGTAAAGTTTCTGTTGAGAAATCCGCTGAGAGCCTAATGGGAGTTCCTTTGTACGTTATTTTTTGTTTTTGTCTAGCTGCCCTTAATATTATTTCTTTGTCGTTGACCCTGGCTAGCCTTACCACTAGGTGTTGTGGTGAAGGCCTTTGTCTGTTAATATATATAGGTGTCCTGTTGGCTTCGCTTACTGGTATTTCCTGCTCCTTCCCCAGATTTGGGAAATTCTCAGCTATTATTTCCTTGAATAGGCTCTCTGTTCCTCTTTCCCTCTCCTCTCCCTCAGGAATACCTATAATTCTTATGTTACATTTTCTAATACAGTCAGATATTTCTCGGAGTCTTTCTTCATTTCTTTTTAGTCTTAGTTCTCTCTCCTCTTCCATCTGGAGTATATCTGTATTCCTATCCTCTAAAGTACTAATTCTTTCCTCCATATTGTCAGCTCTGTTCTTTAAAGATTCCAGATTCTCCTTTATTTCCCCCATTGTGTTCTTCATCTCCATCAGCACTGATTGGTTTTTCTTTATGATTTCAATCTCTTTTGTGAAGAAACTCCTAATCTCATTGAGTTGTTTGTCTGTGTTGTCTCGTATTTCGTTGAGTGTTTTTATGATAGCTATTTTGAAATCTCTGTCATTTAGTTTATGGATTTCTGTGTCTTCAGGGTTGATTTCTGGGTGCTTGTCATTTTGTTTCTGGTCTGGTGATTTCATATATTTTTGCATTGTGGTTCCTGTATTGGTTTTGTTTTTCCTCATCCTGGAAATCTCTGGTTGCAATTTCCACCTGCCGCCACTGTCTGGTGGTAAAGGGCTGTGTAGTCTAAGCCCCCTACACTCTGCCCCGGTTTTTCTGCTGCGATCCGCAGTTTTGTTTTTTTTTTCCCTGCTGTGATCCATGGGTCCAGTTGTTTGATCAGGTCTGCCGCGGATCGCTTGGTCTGGTCTGTCACGGATCACTTGGTCTGGTCTGCCGCAGATCGCTAGGTCTGGTCTGGTTGGTTGAGCTGCAGAGTCCGGTTTGCGGGGAGTGGGGAGCTCTCTTTTGCCCTCTGGGTCCCTGACGTGGGAGGCTTCTCATTTGCCCCTCTTTATCGGCTCTCTGGGGTGCTCAGATGTTGATGGTAGCCCTGTGGCTCCTCTGAGTCCTCTATGCGGGAGTTTCCCACTGGCTGAGAGAGTCCGAAGAGCCACGGTTTCTCCGCCGAGGGCCGCCCCTCCCCCCTCTCTGGGAGCCGCGCGTACTGGGATCGCTGATATGATGGGGAGGGAGAGGAGTTCTCCTTACCTCTCCCCACTTCCTCCGGGGGCCCAGCACGTTCTGCTCTCAGATGTGCGGCAGTGTGGATCCCTCCGCTCTAGCTTTTCACTGTCTGGGATTCCGTTGTTGGTCTGTGACTGTTGCTTTTGTTGTATCTTGTCGGGGGAAGAGTTCACGGGAAAGCTCACTCCGCCATGATGCTGACGTCACTCTTTTAAAACTTTTAAATCTCTATTCCATTGGAATTTACCCTAAAGTATGATATGAGAAATTAATCCGTTTCATTTTTTCTATCCAGCAATCTCAGCATTCTTTATTTATTTATTTTTTTTGTGAGGAGATCAGCCCTGTGCTAACATCTGTCAATCCTCCTCTTTTTTTGTTGAGGAAGACTGGCCCTGGGCTAACATCCATGCCCATCTTCCCCCACTTTATATGGGACGCTGCCACAGCATGGCTTGCCAAGCAGTGTGTTGGTGCGCGTCTGGGATCCGAACTGGCGAACCCTGGTCCGCCGCAGTGGAGCATGCGCACTTAACTGCTTGCACCACCAGGCCGTCCCCCTCAGCATCATTTATTAAAACAATTCTATCATTTCTCATCTTTTTGAGGTACTTCTTCATCATATATGAAATTGCCATATATGCTTAGGTCTATTTTTGGGTTTTCTATTCTGGATCATTGGTCTGCCTGCCTGTCAATGACGTAATAGTACACTGTTTTATTCATAGAGTCTTTATAATATGTTTTAATATCCAGTAGGTCTAGCCCCCACCTCACCATTACTCTTTGTTTTTCAGGGCTTTCTTGGATATTCTTGCTTTTTTATTCTTCCATATAAACTTTATTATCAACTTGTTTAGCTCCAGAAAAAAAACTAATTGAATCTTTGTTGGGATCACAATAAGCATACTTATGATGGTGAGTTTTTGTATCTAAGAGCACATGTCTTCCTATTGGTTCAAACTATTTTTGTGTTTTCAGGAGTATTTTATGGGTTTTGTCCTATAGGGTATACATATCTCTTATTAGTTTAATGCCTAGGTATTTTATCTTACTTTTTTTTCCTTTTGCTATTGTGAATGGGGTTTTCTCTTCCCTTCCCTTGTATCTTTGAATTGGTTATTTTATATATGTGAAGTCCACTGCTTTCTGCATAGAATTAGTCAGAGTCTAGTCAGGAGACAGAGATAGTACCAATTATTTTAAAAGAGATTTTTTCATACAAAAAATTGTTAACTAGTATGAAGGTCTTAAGCGGGTAACTGAAGAGGGGAAAAGAGAACCCCAAGGTATCACAGAGGAAGAAACTGCAGGAGGTGGCTACCACCCCTGGGGCTGGGTAAAAAGGGAAAAGGATGAAGTTATTAAGTCTAGAAGTTTGGGGAGGAGCTCTGTGGAGCTGACACTCAGAATTTGAGGAAGGTGCAGCTCAGCTGGTGTTGGCCTCTCCAAGCTTAGAGGAAAGGCCCATGGGAAGTGGACCTCTGAGGAGAGGACACTGGCTGGCTGGAGCTGGTGTCTCTGAAGGGTACATGATGAGGCTGGTTCTGTAATTCTTAGAGAAACTGAAAAGTGGATCCCACTGCTGCTCCTGGAGTGAGGGCTTATTGCTTGGAGACATTCATAGGAACAGGAAGTAGGCAGGAAACCAACAGAAAGAAGCGAGCCGCTCCTTCCTCCTCCAGGCTTGCAGTCTCCCTCTAGGGCCCCCTACTGTTAAAGCCACACAGGGAGAAAAACAATCTGCCCAGGTCTGTAGTACTGGACACTTAATAAAGAGCTCTCACAGGTTTACATGGCCCATACGTTCTAGTAATAATGAATACATTATTCATTCAGCTGACAAAACTGAAATTGGGTTTGCAGAGCCCAATTTCTGCATCACAAAGCTGAGTATACTTGGGTGGGTTTGGAGCTAAAGGACAATAGCTTCACAGATGGCATGGTATGTTAATTTTCTATTTGGCTATTTTACTAAATTCTTTTATTGTTTGTAATAGTTTTATCCATGATTCTTTTGGGTTTCATGATTATACAATTTGTAAGTAGAGATGTTTTTACCTCTTTCTTTCCATTTTTTACTGCTAAACTTTTGATCTTGGTTTCTACAACGTCTCAAACATGATGACTAGGGAATCTAAGTCACACCGCTCTTGGAATAAATTACTCTCCATTTTTGAAGCAACTTTAGGGGATGGGATTGGGACGAGAGAGCTTTTCTTTATGGTTCTCCTTACTGAGGGCTTAGAAAAAGCCAACACAGCGCAGACTGCTATTTCTTGGCTATGCCTAGGACACCAGAGGTGTCTAATAAATGCTAAATACTGATGAGGTAGGTTTGCCTGTCCATCCAATCTTTCTTGTTCTGACCTGGTTACATCCACTCTCTCTTCTTCTCCCTGGTTACATCCATTCTTCCTTCTTCCAACTTATAATCGAACTTGTCCAATGAGGACGTTCCATTCATGTCACTATAGTGATTGGTTTAGGGATTGATATGTGATCTAAACCAGCCAATGAGGCTCAGTCTCAGAATTTTTGCTGAAGCTAATGGAAAGAAGTTCTCTCTTTTTTCCTTGGGTCCCCTCAGCTATTTGCTTCTCAGCCTGTTGCTCTCGATGGCTATCCTTGCTTCCACCTGGAGAAAGCTAATACAGGGAAGTAACTGGAGAGAGACAGATTTTTGATGGTTTCATTTGAGCACCTGGATCTAGCTGTGCCTGAAATTTTAGGTCTAAAGCCCTTTATATGATCATAGTGTCTTTTTTTTTTAAAGTTAAAGCAGTTTGAGTTGGATTTTCCATTCCTTACAAGTAAACAAGTCCTAATTGATCAAACAATAATTGTATTCGTTATTACTAGAACTTATGGGCCATGTAAGCCTGTGATATCTCTTTATTAAGTGTCCAGTACTACAGACCTGGACAGGTTTTCTAAAATTTTCATAGTGTTCATAGATCTTTTTCTGCTTTGAGCAATATTCTTGATTCTAGTGACGTCACCTCTGCTCTGACCTTCTTGCCCCCATCCCACTGTGATATCTTCTCATTCTCTCTTGAGAACAGTCATGGACCATTGTTCAGCCTCTAGGTCTGTTACCGCTCCTGAGCCCTGAACTTCAGTGCACTTTTGCTTTAAGAGCCAGAAAATTAGGGAACCACAGCAAACACCAACCCACCTCCTTCTGTTCCCTGGTCCTATCTGGTTTATGTTGTGGTTTCTGGTTTCTGTTCCATAGCTTGGCTGAGGTGAATTCCCTTGAATGGCATGACTTCACTGCCTAATTGGGCACTCTATGTACATCACATTTTTGGCTTCTACAGTTGATCTCTATTTGAACCCTTGCAGCCACTCATCCTCGAGGGTTGTTTTGTGTTCTCCTTGGGTGACATTGCTGTGGAGCACCCAAAGATGAGTAAGACATGGTCTCTGTCCTCAAGGGGGAAACAGATAGGAAGCAAGTGCTAACTGAGGTATAAACGTTAGGTTGGGGGCCCAGAAGGCTTGTGTCTGTTTGTATGTGTGTAAGACAGGGTGGTCCTATGAGAAAGTCTTCATGGAAGGGATGACTGTTGGGCTGAGCCTTTAGGAATGAGTAATAGATTAGCCATACATGATAAATTCAGTTTGGTTCCATCATTCAGTCAGCAAATATGACCAGCATTATTTCAACCCCCTTCCCTGTGAAAGAAAAGACAAATACAAGAAACCCCTTTATAGACCATGAAAGGCAGCATTATTTCACTGGTCAGTGCAACTGGTCCCAAGGCAGTGCCATCTGATATGGCAGACAACCAGAGGTGTGGGCCCCATCTTTGCAGGCAAGGAAGCCGAGCCATCTTAGAGACATTGGGTGACTTGCTCAAAGGTGTGCAGCAGAGTTGGAGAATTGCAGTGTCTTCCTCCTGCCACCTTGCATTCCTGGGAAATTTACCTGGCATATAAAGAAAGTGGGATGGTTGAGGCACAGGGTGTATGTGTGTGCAGATGAAGACTTTTTCTTTTCAGTAACTTAAGGGAAGGTGCAAAGGAGGTGGTAAATAAAGCTGTGGGAAATTGATTGAATCTTTCTCACCTTGTGTGATTATTATTACCATTAATCAAGATAAAACTTTATTGTGTGCTGTCAGTGTGGCTAGCACAGTGCCAAACATAGATATGGATGCAGTCTTCATTAAAAAAAAAAAAAGGCAGTGATCTCTAAAGCAGCAGGAGAAGACAGATCACCTAAGTGAAGAAGGACAAGTGGCTGCCTGGTTTCATTTTGTTTCTTTCTAGGACCTTCTCACAATTGAGAGGCTTGTGCCCTGATTGCAAAGACCTCCAGCTTCTATAATTTGCATGATGTTCATCTGTTAAGAACACAATGTTTTTCTCAAAAATCATTCCAGCTGTACTCATATTCTTTCTATTTTGTACCATCTCCCTTTTAGATCAGGAATAAAAACAGTAGTCATGCTTTGAAAAACTTTCATTATAAGAACTGAGAAGAAAAGTAATAAAAGAGGGATGCTCTCAAGAGAAAACTTGGAAGAGAGCGTAATACATCAACCAAATAGAAGGAGAAATGCCACGAAACTGCCTTCTAGCTTCTGACTGTATCAGACATGGGGAAAAAAAGAATAAGCCAGGTTGATTAAAACAACTTATCACCTTTAAAAAAAATTCAGGATGTTGAAGTCTGGGCATACAAATGATATCTCCACCCATCCAGCTAGGAGAGCACAGCAGCGAAGTAGCTTGGATGGAATTCTCCAGGATATCGCCATAATCTTTATATCCTTTTCTTATCTCTTGCCTGCTTTTTGCAGTTGATGTTTACTTCAGTAAGTGAGAGCTTTTTTTTTTTTTTTTTTCTTCTTCTTTCTGTTATTTCCAGCCTTGAAAGCTGACCTTAAAAGAGGGCCTCCTGGGCTCAGTCTAATGATGAAGCCATAGAAAACTCTCTCTTGCTGGTCTTACTACGTGAAACCTTAACCACTTGAACACTTTTATAGTAGTCACTGGTCATTCAGTTGTCAACTGTTACGTGAGTTGAATTTAAATTTATAAACATCCTTGGGCACCTACAGAGTGCCAGGCATTAGGGATGCTGTGATAAAAAAGAAGTGCTTCCTGCCTTCAACCTTGTTATAATCTAATGCGGAAAGCATTATGCAAACAGCAAAACGAGCTTATAAAAAGTGTCTGTTGCTGTGTTAGGTACATGGTTGGCATCCCATGTATTTTGGGGCACCCTCTCCCTTTCTCACATAGGTGTCCTGCAGTGTGGTAGGAGCCGTTGCAGAGGAATAGGACTAGGATCGTGTGGGACCAAGGAGGAGAGTGGTCAGCTCTGCCTGAGTAAGTGTGAGAGGGCTCCACTTATGAGGTTAGCCTGAATCGAGAGAGAATTGATCAGGTGGGCAAGGTGAAGAATGACAGAGGGAGGAGAATGGCAATGGCACGTGGGAGAGTGCCATTGCACAGTATATTTGGCAGGTGGCAAGACATTTGACTGAAGGTATGACTGGAGTGCAGTGTGAAGGGATGGGAGCTGACAAGAAACAAGCATGGAAAGAAAGGCAGGGGCCAAATGAGAAGAGGCAGCGCCTGCATGCGAAGGAACCGGGACCTTATCCTCCGGATAGTTGGGAGACTTTGAGCAAGTAAGGGCCTGGATCAAATCTGCATCTGTGTTTAATTTTCTTCACTATGAGTCTGTAGATGAAGATGAGTTTCCACCAGCAGAACATGTTGGCTTGTGTGGGAATGAGTTTGAAATGAATCCCTTATCTCCTTCTCCCTATTTCCTTAGAGACCAGTCACATGTGCTGTGAGATGACCAGCCTTGGGGTGGGCATAGCATCTTCAGTTCCCAAGTGGAGCACTGTTAATCTGGAGTCTAGCCAGGGGCCTGGACACTTATACTCTTACCTCTAAGCTATTTAGCTGTGGCTGCACAGAATGGCTGTACCATAGAAGAGCGACTGTGAGGGGGCCCGGAGTTTATGGGTGAATTAGACAATTGCTGTTTGGGGCTTAGAGAACCATCTCCCTTTAAAGTAGAAAGTTTGAACAACACCAACCAAGAGATGACTTGGGGAATTCTTACAGCCCAATAGAAGCTGATGGAAAATGCTACTGGGTTGAATGAGCCCCAAGACTTTGGGTTCTGGGCCAGCCTTCCATAAGGGGAAGCAGCTCCAGTCTGGCTGCAAGAACACCTGATGGGCTGCAGTTAACTCTCGGCTACTGGAAACCACAGGATCCTCACCACTGCAATCATCTCCATGAATGTCTCTCTCTGCTCACCAAATCCTGACTCTGCCATTTGGAAATAACAGAGACAGAGGGAGACAGAGAGAGAGAGAGAGACAGAGAGAGAGAGAGAGATGACTTATCCACTCAGGCCATGCAGCATGTTCCTGGTGGAGCCATGACTCCTGACTCTGGTCAAGTGCTCTTTCTACAGTGATCCATGTGTGTGGCTTGATTCCAGGTGCTGTGAGTAGTGATTCCTGAATACAGGGATCTTTATAGCCTTGTTGGGGAAAAAAGACTGAAGCTAAGAAAACTTAATAGTTACAATGGTAGTTATCATAATAGCAACCATTTGTTGAGCACTCACTATGTGCCGGGTACTCTACAGGGTACTTTTATACTTTTGACTGTTATGAGCTGAGCACATGAGATTGGTAATATTATTCCCATTCTACAGATGAGGAAACTGAAGCCCAAAGAGATGAGGTCATTTGCCCAAGATCCATGTAACTTCTAAGGGGACAGGGAGCTGGTCTGCGATGTGCCACCATTGAGATCCCAAGTCTATCACATCAGGTGCTTGATGAATATTTGATGGATGAGTGAGTGGACAGTCACACAGCTAACAAGTGCCCAAGGTGGGTTTGGAATCCAAGTCTGTGATTCAGGAGAATTTCTTTCCACTATACTCCACTGTCTTCGAATAGAAGGCGGCAGAGGGTCATTGCCAGAACCAGTGTGGTAACAGCAAATGGTTGAGGAGATCCAAAGAGAGAGAATTCACTGTGGCCTTGCAGTGGTCAGAGAAGGTGTCATGAAACAGTGGAGTGTGAGCAGGGCTTTGAAGGTCAATCAAAAGTTGGGTGGCTGGAGGGGAAAGGTCGGCCTGTCCTGGGGGGCTTGAGAGACAGAGTGATGTCATAGTAAAGAGCTCAGCATTCGGGAACAGACTTTCCAGGGTTCAAAATCTGACTCTACCACTAGGAGGTTGTGTGATGCCGGGAAAACCTCTCTGTGCCTTGGTTTTCTCATCTGTGACTGGGAGTAGTTCAAGATAATCCCTGTAATGTCTTTTCACACAGTGTCTGGCACACAGTAATGGTTCAATGATAACTAATTGCTATTAGATCAGAACAAATCACTTCTTTCATCTGTAGTGGGGAGAGGAGTTGGGAAGAGAGGATGGAATCAGAATGCCCAGTGCCTGGAAAGCAGAATAAGGAATCTGAATTTTACTTTCTTTTTT
Source organism: Diceros bicornis minor (assembly GCF_020826845.1). NCBI lineage: Eukaryota > Metazoa > Chordata > Mammalia > Perissodactyla > Rhinocerotidae > Diceros > Diceros bicornis. The sequence goes on from NC_080745.1 coordinate 74,979,317, forward strand.
TTTTTTTTTTAATTTTTTGTTTATTGCAGTAACATTGGTTTATAACATTGTAAAAATTTCAGGTGTACATCATTGTACTTCCACTTCTGCATAGATTACATCCTGTTCACCACCCAGATACTAATTACAACCCATCACCACACACATGTACCGAATTATCCCTTTCACCCTCCTCCCTCCCCCCTTCCCCTCTGGTAACCACCAATCCAATCTCTGTCCCTATGTGTTTGTTTATTGTTGTTATTATCTACTACTTAATGAAGGAAATCATGCGGTATTTGACCTTCTCCCTCTGACTTATTTCACTTTGCATTATACCCTCAATGTCCATCCATGTTGTCACAAATGGCTGGATTTCATCGTTTCTTATGGCTGAGTAGTATTCCATTGTGTATATATACCACAGCTTCTTTATCCATTCGTCCCTTGATGGGCACTTAGGTTGCTTCCAAGTCTTGGCTATTGTGAATAACGCTGCAATGAACACAGGGGTGCATGTACCTTTGCAAATTGGTGTTTTCAAGTTCTTTGGATAAATACCCAGCAGTGGAATAGCTGGATCATATGGTAGTTCTATCCTTGCTTTTTTGAGGAATCTCCATACTGTTTTCCATAGTGGCTGCACCAGTTTGCACTCCCACCAGCAGTGTATAAGAGTTCCCTTCTCTCCACACCCTCTCCAACACATGTTGTTTCATGTCTTGTTAATTATAGCCATTCTGACGGGCGTGAGGTGATATCTCATTGTAGTTTTGATTTGCATTTCCCTGATAGTTAGTGATTTTGAACATCTTTTCATGTGTCTGTTGGCCATCTGTATATCTTCTTTGGAGAAATGTCTGTTCAGGTCTTTTGCCCATTTTTTAATTGGGTTGGTAGTTTTTTTGTTGTTGAGATGCATGAGTTCTTTATATATTTTGGAGATTAAGCCCTTATCAGAAGTATGGTTTGCAAATATCTTCTCCCAATTGTTAGGCTGTCTTTTCGTTTTGTTGATGGTTTCCTTTGCTGTGCAGAAGCTTTTTAGTTTGATGTAGTCCCATTTGTTTATTTTTTCTATTGTTTCTCTTGCCCGGTCAGATGTGGTGTTTGAAAAGATGTTGCTAAGACCGATGTGGAAGAGCGTACTGCCTATGTTTTCTTCTAGAAGTTTCACAGTTTCAGGTCTTACATTCAAGTCTTTAATCCATTTGGAGTTAATTTTTGTGTATGGTATAAGGTAAGGGTCTACTTTCATTTTTTTGCATGTGGCTATCCAGTTTTCCCAACACCATTTGTTGAAGAGACTTTCTTTTCCCCATTGTATGTTCTTGGCTCCTTTGTCAAAGATTAGTTGTCCATAGATGTGTGGGTTTATTTCTGGGCTTTCAATTCTATTCCATTGATCTGTGTGTCTGTTTTTGTGCCAGTACCATGCTGTTTTGGTTACTATAGCTTTGTAGTATATTTTGAAATCAGGGAGTGCGATACCTCCAGCTTTGTTCTTTTTTCTCAGGATTCCTTTAGCTATTCGGGGTCTTTTCTTGTTCCATATAAATTTTAGGATTCTTTGTTCTATTTCTGTGAAAAATGTTGTTGGAACTTTGATAGGGATTGCATTGAATCTATAGATGGCTTTAGGAAGTATGGACATCTTAATTATGTTAATTCTTCCAATCTAAGAGCATGGAATATCTTTCCATTTCTTTGTGTCTTCAATTTCTTTCAGAAATGTTTTATAGTTTTTGGTGTACAGATCTTTCACCTCTTTGGTTAAGTTTATTTCTAGGCATTTTATTCTTTTTGTTGCAATTGTAAATGGGATGGTATTCTTAATTTCTCTTTCTGCTACTTCGTTGTTAGTGTACAGAAATGCAACTGATTTTTGTATGTTGATTTTGTATCCTGCAACTTTACCATATCCGTTTATTACTTCTAAAAGTTTTCTGGTGGATTCTTTAGGGTTTTCTATATATAAAATCATGTCATCTGCAAATAGTGACAGTTTCACTTCTTCCTTTCCAATTTGGATCCCTTTTATTTCTTTCTCTTGCCTGATTGCTCTGGCTAGGACTTCCAGTACTATGTTAAATAGGAGTGGTGACAGTGGGCATCCTTGTCTGGTTCCTGTTCTTAGAGGGAGAGCTTTCAGTTTTTCACCATTGAGGATGATATTAGCTGTGGGGTTCTCATAGATGGTCTTTATTATGTTGAGGTACTGGTACTTTCCTTCTATACCCATTTTATTCAGAGTTTTTATCATAAATGGATGCTGTATCTTGTCAAATGCTTTCTCTGCATCTATTGACATGATCATGTGATTTTTGTTCTTCATTTTATTAATGTGGTGTATTACGTTGATTGATTTGCGAATGTTAAACCATCCCTGCATACCTGGAACAAATCCCACTTGATCATGGTGTATAATCTTTTTAACGTATTGTTGTATGCGATTTGCTAGTATTTTGTTGAGGATTTTCGCATCGATGTTCATCAGTGATATTGGCCTGTAATTTTCTTTTTTTTGTGTTGTCCTTGTCTGGTTTTGGTATCAGGGTAATGTCAGCTTCGTAGAATGAGTTAGGGAGCTTCCCCCCCTCCTCAATTTTTTGGAAGAGTTTGAGAAGGATAGGTATTAAGTCTTCTTTGAATGTTTGGTAGAATTCACCAGGGAAGCCGTCTGGTCCTGGACTTTTATTTTTGGGGAGGTTTGTGATTACTGTTTCGATCTCCAACCTTTGATTGGTCTATTCAAATTCTCTACTTCTTCTTGATTCAGTTTTGGAAGGTTGTATGATTCTAAGAATTTATCCATTTCTTCCAGATTGTCGAATTGGTTGGCATATAGCTTTTCATAGTATTCTCTTATAATCTTTTGTATTTCTGAGGTGTCTGTTGTAACCTCTCCTCTTTCATTTCTGATTTTACTTATTGGTGCCTTCTCTCTTTTTTTCTTGGTGAGTCTAGCTAAAGGTTTGTCAATTTTGTTGATCTTTTCAAAGAACCAGCTCTTAGTTTTATTAATTTTTTCTATTGTTTTTTTGTCTCTATTTCATTTATTTCTGCTCTGATTTTTATTATTTTCCTTCTTCTACTGATTTTGGGCTTTGTTTGTTCTTCTTTTTCCAGTTCCTTTAGGTGCATTGTTAGATTGTTTATTTGAGATTTTTCTTGTTTGTTGAGATAGGCCTGTATCGCTATAAACTTCCCTCTTAGAACCGCTTTTGCTGTATCCCATAAATTCTGGCATGTCGTATTTTCATTTTGTCTCCAGGTATTTTTTGATTTCTTCCTTGATTTCTTCATTAACCCAGTCATTGTTCTGTAGCATTTTGTTTAATCTCCATGTATTTGTGGATTTTCTGATTTTCTTCCTATAGTTGATTTCTAGTTTCATACCATTGTGGTCAGAAAAGATGCTTGGTATTATTTCAATCTTCTTAAATTTATGGAGACTTGTTTTGTGGCCTAATATGTGATCAATCCTGGAGAATGTTCCATGTGCATTTGAAAAGAACGTGTATTCTTCGGTTTTTGGATGGAATGCTCTGTATATATCTACTAGGTCCATCTGTTCTAGTGTGTCGTTTAAGGCCAATGTTTCCTTATTGATCTTCTGTTTGGATGATCTATTCGTCGGTGTAAGTGGAGTGTTAAAGTCCCCTACTATTATTGTGTTACTGTCTATTTCTGTTTTTATGTCTGTTAATAATTGCTTTATATATTTAGGTGCACCTACATTGGGTGCGTAGATATTTACAAGTGTTATATCCTCTTGCTGGATTGTTCCCTTGATCATTATGTAATGCCCTTCTTTGTCTCTTTTTACAGTTTTTGTTTTAAAGTCTATTTTGTCTGATATGAGTACTGCTACCCCAGCTTTCTTTTCATTGCCATTTGTGTGGAGTATCTTTTTCCATCCCTTCACTTTCCGTTTGTGAGTGTCTTTAGGTCTGAAGTGTGTCTCTTGTATGCAGCATATATATGGGTCTTGTTTTTTTATCCAGTCAGCCACCCTATGCCTTTTAATTGGAGCATTTAGTCCATTGACGTTTAAAGTAGCTATTGATAAGTATGTACTTACTGCCATTTTTTAACCTTTTTTTTTTCTCAGTGTTTTAGTAGTCCTTCTCTGTTCCTTTCTTCTTCTATACAGAATTGATGGTCACTTTAGTTTGACCTCTGTCTGAAAGCTGTACTCTTTAACTCCCCTCCTCCCTCCTTTTATGTTTTTGATATCATATCTAACCTCTTTTTTGTGCATTTGTATCCATTATGTTTTTATCATGGAACTAGATAATTTTTCCTATTTGTGGTCTTCTCTTTTCCCCTTAATCAGTCCCTTTAACATTTCTTGTAGCACTGGTTTCTTGGTGACAAACTCCTTTAATTTTTGCTTATCTGGGAAATTTTTGATCTCTCCTTCCATTTTGAATGATAACCTTGCTGGGTAGAGTATTCTTGGCTGTAAGTTTTTTCCTTTTAGCACTTTAAATATATCGTGCCATTCTCTTCTAGCCTGTAAGGTTTCTGCTGAGAAGTCAGCTGATAGCCTTATGGGGTTTCCTTTGTATGTAACTTGACATTCTCTTGCGGCTTTTAGGATTCTCTCTTTATCTTTAATTCTGGCCATTTTGATTATGATGTGTCTTGGTGTGGGCCTCTTTGGTTTTATCTTGTTTGGGGCTCTCTGTGATTCCTGTACCTGGATGTCTGTTTCCTTCCTTAGGTTAGGGAAGTTTTCATCTATTATTTCTTGAAATAGATTCTCTGCCCCCTTGTCTCGCTCTTCTCCTTCCGGGACACCTATAACACGGATGTTAGTGCGCTTGATGTTGTCCCAGAGGTCCCTTAGACTGTCCTCACTCTTTTTAATTCTTTTCTCTTTTACCTGTTCACCTTCGGCAATTTCTTCTAGTCTTTCTTCCAGCTCACAGATCCGTTCTTCTGTATCCTCTACTCTGCTTTTGAGTCCCTCTAATGAATTTTTCATTTCCAGCATTGTATTCTTCATTTCTGATTGGTTCTTTTTTATATCTTCCATTTCTTTGTTGACATTCCCACTGAGTTCATCTATTCTTCTCCCCAGATCAGTGAGCATCCTTAACACTCTTAGTTTGAACTCTCTGTTGGGTAGGTTGCTCATTTCTGTTTCACTTAGTTCCTTTTCTGGGGTTTTGTCCTGTTCCCTTACTTGGAATGTATTCTTTTGCCTCCTCGTTTTGCCTCTTTCCCTGTGCTTGTGTCTACGTATTAGGTAGGTCAGCTACGTCTCCTGCTCTTGGATAGGTGACCTTATGTAAGTGATGCCTTAGGAGGCTTCCAGTGTGCTTCCCTCAGTTCTCAATGTTCCAGGGGTGACCCCTATGTGGGCTACGTGTGTCCTTCTGTTGTGGCCTGTTAACTCTCCCTGTAGGCACCCAGGGAGGCTGAGTTATGCTCCTGGCCAGCTGTTGTAATGCTCAGCTGCTTGTAGTTGTTGTGGGCCCTTCAGTCTCTTTATCAGTTGTGGGGAGCCCCAGCACAGTTGGCTGTAAGTTCTAATACCACATTTGTGTTGCAGTATTTCTTTTAAGTGAGTAGGCCCCCAGCGTGGCAGGTTGTTAGGCTCAGGGCCTTACAATTGCTGTAAGCCTCTAGCCTATTAGGTCTTTTGTCAGCTCTCTGAGGATTGCAGCTGGGTGGGGCTGGCCTCAGGCACAGGAGCACCCAATTGTTTCAGGCTTTGGAAGGTGGGGCAAACCTCCTATGTGGGTCTTTGAGAAGCACAAGTCTTCTGCAGCTGACAAGCCCTGCCGCCCACAGGTCCACACACACAGTCAACACAGTCCTGCCCCGTGTGCGTGCCCCGACCTCCCCAAGCGGACCCAGTCTCTCCACAGCGGGAGCCCCACACACTCCGCCACTGCCCCACACTCTTCACCTGCTCCTTGTGCACACCCTGCCCCGCTCAAGTTGGCTCAGTTGCCAGGCTGCAGAGAATCCAGTCACCAATCTATGCAGGCCCACAAGTTGCCTGAGGGCTTGTTGTTGGGTGAGGCCAGTCTCTAGGGTGGGCTGCCTGCCCTGGCTGAGCTGGATTAAATCGGTGCTCTAGCGGGTGGGGCAGACCCTGGGCTAGTAGGCCTCAGGGAGAACTCCAATGGCGTCTGTGTCAGCACACTCACACCAGGCCACAACAGTGGCCGACACCAATGTCCCAGTCCCTGGAGAGGTCTCACCCCTCACCGAGATGCACTCAGGGCCTATTAGGTGAGTCTCTTGTCACCAAAGCACTGTGCACCTTTCTTTCTGGTGATTTTAGGATGCTTTCTGAAATGGGTGAGTTTGTGCGCGGGCCCTTTAAGAGCCAGTTTTAGTTTCTTTGTGAACCGGGTTTTCTGGGGGTGCTCCCCAATGTTTTAGTAGCAGGCACAGTCAGATATTATGCCGCTGGTCTCGATTGTGCTGGGTCCACAAAATGCCCACAGCGGGGGCGCTCCTCGGCTCAGGGCCCCGCGCCTCCAGGGAGGCTGCAGACCTGTGAGCTGCTCCTGGCGACCGTGAGGCTGGCGGCTTGTGAAGGCGGCGTTTTTCCTCTCTGGAAGGGAGTTCTTGCCTCTTCTACCTCAGTTAGGGTTGTCCGTTGTTGCAGGAGTTCCTCTTATCCAGTTTTCAGTTCTGTCTCAGGGGTAATTTTTCCACGAGTAGTTGTAAATTGGCTGTGTCCACGGGAGGAGGTGAGTTCCGAGTCTGCCTACGCCGCCATCGTGACTCCGCCTCTGAATTTTACTTTCTGATTTAAAAAGTTAGTGACTCTAACAAGGACTAAATTGTTGCTGATTTGGTGTCATTCTTGCTTATTATGAATTGAAAAGTTGGCCTTTTGTAGAAAGAACTTGAGTGTCTCAAGCCACCAGATAATTACTAAGTTCCTGATGCCCGGTAGTGTGTTGTTTCCCTGTGGGGCTTGGATGACGACCTTTGTCGGAGCCCGGTAAATGGAGGCCAAGCTGTAAGCAAAAGCAGAAACCACAAAGCCCAATAAAAAGAGGATGGAGCCATAAATAAACCCACAGCCTAGAGAAAGGTAAACTCTATAACAGCACTTGAAAATTGAGAAAACTCTGAAACCGGCTCTAGCCCTGTCACTGTAACCACTGCACTGAGAGATAGCTGCAATAGTCTCAGCCTTTCTGCAGCTTAATGCGTGAAAAATGCAATGATCAAGTTTGTAGATGTGAAATTTACTTAGGAGGCAGCCTATTTGCTGTGATCATTGGCTTAGGATGCTGGCACTTGGGAAAATTTTGCAAGTGGATAAAGATGCCAGCCTGCATCCAAAATGATAGATTAGCATTGAATTATGATATTCAGTGAGCACTCTTCATCTGTTGCTTTAGAGTATTTTATAAGATGGAGTCCTATTATTTCCACTACATGTTGATACGTCAGATTGTTTAATTATTCCAGACAATTTATGTTTATTATTTTGCCCATCTTTCCTCAGTCCTCCTCCACCACTGCTTCCTTCAGAAGATCGAAACCCAGAAGATAATTGTCGGAGTAAATATAACCCAAAGATGTCTGCATGAGATATCCCGAAGGCCATGATCTTGACATGTTGTGGCATTGAAAAGTACAAATTTGAAAACTGCCGTTAGTCTCATTAAGACAATATTTCTCATTGAGGGCTCTACTGAGACAGGTGGAAAAGTTAAGATGGTTCAGAAAGGGGTGATAGAGAAAGAACTAAAAAATATTAATTCAACAGAAATGTTTAAAGGAGATATGATAGTTTAAAGCACAGAGAAGAAGCTTGGAAACAACACAAGACTTTTGAAAAGTTATTAACTACTCCGAGAAGGAAGATAAAGGTAACCTGTCATCCAAGGTAGGCAGCAGGGAGTGATGGAAAGATAGAATGAGTTTGGTGAAATGAGGAAGAACTGGGTTCCCATCTTGGATCCACCATATATAACTGTGGAATATCAGGCATGCTACTTGCTTCTTTGGCCCTCAGTTTCATTATCTGTGAAATGGGAATTGTAACACTGATTTTGTGGGACTGATTTGAAGAATGAAATTGTGTATGTTGAGTGCCTAGGACAGCGCTTGGCACATCATAGGTATTCACTAAATGGTAGTTAATAGTAGTAATAAGTGTAAATAGCTTTCCATTGCAAGAAAGCCATGAGTTAAAGTATGCTGTCTTTTCAACTTGCTACATTGTGATGTGGTCTTATTTGGAGGCAGAAAAACAGCTTGTTACAAGCTGGAATTTGTGGGATATATTTGGGAAGCAGAAGCATGAGTGTTATACTGAGTTGTCAGTGACTATCAGAGGCCAGGTCAGGGAAGAGAAACCATCCTTCTTGGGAAGGCACCAGGTAGGGAGTTGTCTTTAGTCTCTCTAGGGACTCACTAAGCCTGATACCCTTGGCCCAAGCCTTGATGACCATTGCCATAGAAACCAGCACATGTGTACAGCAGGAGTCCATTTCTCAAAGCTTCTAGGCCGTGCCAATAGAGCAAAGCTCCAGAGGTGAGTGAGCTGATCTTTATCTCTGAGCCAAGGTCCTGGCACCTGGCAAAGAGTTGAATCAGCTCTATTTGTGAATTCCTAGGAGCCCTGTCCCAGAGGAGAGACTGGGCCAAGAAATCCTGCCACGGTAGCATTCACATCCCTAAATGATCAACACACAACTGAAAAAAGATCCAAGCATCACCATCCCGGATCAGTTGACAACCTGTAAGACATGATTTCCCAAAGACAGCAAAGGGCCTGCATTGTTTTTATACCATGTAGTGATTTGCCTGAATCATTTTCCTACTCTCCCTTTCCCAGGAAATGTCGTCGCAGCCCAGAGAATGCCCAGCTCTGTTCTTGGCTCTTCGGCCTTGGCCTTCTTCCAGAGGACCCAGCAGCCTGTCAGAGTTCATCTTATAAATGGAAAGTGGCTTTTCACTTTATGACATGATAAAAATTATATGAAATTCAATATGTTTTTTGCCCTTCCCGCAAATTATAGAAAATGGCTAGATCTACACTAAAGCAAGTTTCATTTCTCTGGGTACTGAGTTTATATATCACATTTTTCAACTTGGGGAACATTTTAAAAGCCAAACCTTTACATCCCTCTGACAAAAGAAGAAGAAAGAGAGATGCTTTTGACCAAAGTGCTTTCTGCCCCGGTTTGACGTCAGGTGGGCTGATGGCTGGCTGGGACGGCAGGGACTGGAGGAATCGAACCAATGAGAAGATTGGAGGATAAGAAGAGAATCGAATTTTTGAGTTAAAAAATTATCCCTTGGTTTGCTAGAATTTCACAGAAGATCTAGTGAAATTTTACACTCTGCTGCTCTGTGCAGATACTGAGACTTGTCAAGAAACTTCTCTGGCAGAGGGGACAAGACTATAAACACCCGAAACTGTAGATAATAGCTCATGCATTGACACTTTTCCTTTTCCCAGTTAACCTCCCTGCGTAGCAAGCAGAATGGGTAGAGATGAGTTAGCCCTAGAAAATTCTGTTTACAAGAGTCTTCTAATTTAAGACAAAATAAGTTAATTTTCTAGAGATTCTGACCTTTAGCTTCATGTGTCTGAAGCTAAAGGTAAGTGCATGTGCTGATTCAATGGTTCTGGCGTTGAGAAGGCTCAGTTCAGTATTTCCCTGAAGAGGGAGGCCCAGCATTGTTGGGAGGAAGGTTCTCTGGGCCTGTGTCCCAAGGACCTCCTGCAGCAACTGGGAGAACTGTGTGTGTGGTGGTCCCTCCCCCACCCCCAGGGCCTACTGTCTTTCCAGGGCAGTGGACCTCATCCTTTGCCTCTAGGACAAAGGTTCTCAAACTTGAGAGGACATCAGAATCCCAGGGGGTGGAAAGGCTTGTTAACAATGGAGATTTCCAGGCCCCCAGAGATTTTGACTCAGTTGATCTGAGGTGGGACAAAAGAATCTGCATTTTAACCAGTTCCCTAGGTGGTTCATGGGTCACACTTTGAGTGTTCCTGGAAGATTTCTCATATTGAAAAAATTCCATCTTTTTCCATATGGACTAGTCATGCCAGAAATAAGATCAATTTCCCAAGGTGGCTAACATGTTTGTATTCTTCATTACTTGGCCTTGTTCTCTCTTTACTTCCACATACTCAGACATGACCTCCGCTTCATCTCACACTCTCCAAGGTGAGGAGGAAAGAGGTTGGGATGCGAGCCAGTTCATCAGAGTTTAAATGCTAGCCTCTTAAGATTTGTGCGCTCCTGGCCTCAGCTTTCACGCCTGTACACAAAGCATTAATAATACCCTGACCTGTTGTGGGCTTAAATGAAATAGTGTGTGTGGAAGTCTCCAGCACACAACCTGGCACATCGAGGACCTCACTTGACATGTTCTAGGTGTTCAGGCACCATCCCAGACTATCTCCTGTGGGATCCAGCCACATGCTGCATTCATCCTGGGTGGCTGAGGTTCATTCGGGAAAAGGTGCCTGGGTTTCCTCTGGGGGTTCTTCCCATCCTTGTTTGGGTTGTGCACCTGAACAGGTAGCAGCTTAAGGAAGAGGGAGAGGGATGAGGCAAGCTGAGGAGACATCTCTGTGGAGCATGCTTCCCAGTAGAAATGGCAGACAGGTATAAATTAAAGCAGACATTGTTTACCCCAATGTGGCAAGCTTGAGTATTTGGCACTTGTGTGCTACCAGACAAGAGGGGAAAAGAGAGTGAGAGAAGAGAGGAGAGAGAAAGAAAGAGGACCTTAAAAAAATAAAGGCAGCTTTGAAGAATCTAATCTGTCTTGTTGTATCTCAGCCCAACTCAATCCAATTCCTGTGATGGCCAGGGGTGATGAATTGAGTATCTCCTAGAGCCAAAAGATAATTATGTCCCCGGGCCAGGTTTTAGAATGCCGTTTCCAGTGGAGCAATGAGGCCTGACAGATGGATGGGATGTTCTCTCAAATGGTTAATGCCATTGAATGAATGGCCCCGTGTGTCAGGTCACAGAGCCCTCATTCATCTAGTTAACATCTTCCACTGGACACTTTCTCTGTGCCAGGGAGAGACAGATGAATAGCTGAGCACTGTGTAGTCCTGGCTGTGATGTGCCCTGAGGTCAGGCTACTTGGGCTAAAGATCTCTTCTTGATGCTTAGAAATGTGGGACTAGGGCAAGTCACCTGACCTCTCTGGGCTTCAAGACTTTATATATTTGGGATTATAATTACGCCTATTTCACAGAGTTAATGAGAGGATTAAGAAAATAATGAGTACAAATTTTTTGAGACTTTTATTAGTAGTACTATTATTATTAGTGTTAGTAGAAGTAGTAGTAGAAGCTGTAGTAGCAGAATTAGTAGTAGTAGAAGTAGCAGTAGTAGTAGTAGAAGTTGTAGTAGAAGTAGAAGCAGCAGTAGAAGTAATAGTAGTAGTGGAAGTAGAAGTAGTAGTAGTGGTAGTAGAAGCAGTAATAGAAGTAGTAGTAGTAGTAGAAGCAGTAGTAGAAGCAGTAGTAGAAGTAATAGTAGTATAAGTAGTAGTAGTAGTAGAAGTTGTAGTAGTAGAAGGAGTAGTAGAAGCAGTAGTAGAAGTAGTAGTAGAAGTCCTAATAGTGGTGGTTGTAGTAGTAGATGTAACAGCATTAGATAAGTGTTGCCCCAAGTTTACAGAACACCTCCCGGGATGCTAAAGATTTAGTGGAACGTTAGGGGACATGACTAACTGGTGTTTTCATTGCTGCTCTTGCTGCTGGTGGAGGCAGCTCAACGGGGTGCTTAGCGAGGTAGAAGCACAACAGATGCTCAACCTGACTGCAGCCAAGGAGGCCTGCAGAGCCCTCGTGCAAAACTCAGACCTTCAGCTTTTCTGGACGCTGGGCCAGGACTTGCATACTCAAGAATGAAGCCTAAGTGAGGGCAGACTCTGTACCTGCAAAGAAGTGAAAACTGCACTTCCTTATCCAGTGGGCTGACAATGTCTGGCTGAGTCTGGCAGCTGCCATATTAGAGAAGCAGCAGGAGGGGAGGAAGGGAAATTTCCACCAAGTGGTGTTTCCAACAGGGAGGACATTTAGGGGGCAGAGTTCACCAGCAGGGGGTGGAGGTGGGGGGGAGTGTTGGTTGTAGAGATCATCTTTTTGTTCATTCACTGATTCATTCAACTAGTTAACAAACATTTTAGAATCCACGAATTTCACAAGTATTAACTGAACATCTACTATGTGCAAGACACTTACCTTGCCCAAGGTCACTCAGCTGGTAAAGGGGTCTTGGGACTCAGAGACATTTAGCTTGAGCCCCTAGAGGATCCGTGATATAACTTGTTCCTCTGGGAATTGAATTCATCAGTCCTGGAGAGTAGCTAGTTGTTGGGGTTTTTCCCCCCATTTATTCACTAATTCAATTCACTGATTTATTGATTGAATCATTTGTTCATCCATTCAACAAATCATGTTAGAATTGATTCATTCCAGAAATGTTGAGTACCTACAAATGGCAGGGCATCTGCTATGTGCTACCTGCTGTGTGAGATTTCCTCCCACATGAGAGCAGGGGGACATTTGGGTATGTTAAGTATATAGTATAAGGTGACTTGCTCAACATGACACAGCACGTTAAGTGATGGTCCTGGGATTTGCACTTCACTTTGCTGTAGCTCGGTGTTTTATCTTTAGCCCATGGTCACTTGAGATAGTTCAGGTCAAGAGCGTTATTACTTCCCTGCCCATCCCTGCGTTTAGACTTGAGGTTTTCCTCGTGGTCATGACTATAGAGTGAGTGCTGTGGTGCGTTGCCTGCAAATGCAGCAGCCAGCAATTCCAGCCCTCCTTGGATTCACAAGCCACTCCTCCCATGGAGGCGTGGACTTCGATTTCTCCACCCTTTGAATCAGGGCTGGCCTTGTGACTTGCTTTGACTGAGAGAATGCGTGGACTTGATGCTGTGTCAGTTTCCAGCCTTGTCCTTAAGAGACCCACAGCTTCTACTTTTGCTTTCTTGAAAGCCATGCAAAGGGGTCCAAATACTTGGGAGGGTGAGAGACCATGAGGAAAAAGAGAGAAACTCAGCCAGCCCCATGCCATTCCAGCCTTTCCTAGCTTAGGTGCCAGACATGTGGGTGAAGCTACCTTTGATTCTCTGGCACAATGGAACCACCCAGGTGACACTATGCAGAGCAAAGACAAACCATCCATGCCAAGCCCTGCCCAAATTGCAAAACCATGAGCAAATAAATGTTGTTTTAAGTCACTAACTTTTGGGTTGATGTGTTACACAGCAATAGATAACTGAGATGAGCATGCTAAGTATTACCATATTTAATTCTCATGACAGCCTTTGTAGTACATAGCCCCACTGAGTAAGTGTGGTTCATTTACCCTTTCACTTTGAGTATGTATGACCTGGCCTAACAACCAGAAAGACAAGGGCTTTACAGAAGAGGAAACTAATGCAGGGGGTGCTGGGAAACTTGCCTAAGGTCACTCATCTAGCAGTGGTGGAGGTGGATTTCAAGCCCAGGGAGTCCAGCTCCAGTGTTCATGCTTGTAACTAACCACTGTGCTCTACTACCCCGATTCTCCCAGCTCCTTTGGGTGTGACTGCACCTTTTCTGCCCTGAGTGAGATGCTTAGACCTTTGCCACGGTCTCGAGTTTGATTGTGTTTGGGTCAGTTAGTTTGGGCCTGAACAAAGTCCATGCTTTGACGGCTTGCTCTGGCCAGCCATCCCATGGGTACTGTGTTGCAGGGCAGAGAAGGAACAGGTGAGAGTGAGTGTCTCATGTGAACAAGCCCCACCACTGGATGGCCCATTCAGAAACAGTGCTGGCAGGGTGTGGCCTTCTTACACCTGAAGAACCGTGTTCTCTTCCAGGGCAAGGCGGAGACCTGCTGCTGTGGGCCTGAAGACCCTATTCCAGATCTGAGGGAAGCTGTGTCTCATCCACACATATGGAGGTCTCCTGAGACCCCACTCAAGCCTGCAGGGAAGCTGGCATCATTTTAAATGTATTTGAATGTCAGAAGCTCAAAGCCTGTGGGCTGCAGCCTGGCCTGGGCCATGCACGAGGCCCTGCCCTATGTCTTCCTGCACTTGTGAGGTAGGGATCATCAGCAGCGTTTTGCTAATGAGGAAACAAAGGGCCAGAATTTGAACATCCTCCAGTGAGCAACAGCTCCTATCCCCCCACTTCTCCTCAACAGAAACCCCACAACAGTCACCATCCGATGGGGGCTGTCAGTGAGAAGGCTGTGGACATCCTCCACGGTTCTCAATGTGCTTGTATTTATTCACTAATTCAGTCCTTCACCCTACCCATCGAGTGCCCATCTGTGCCGGGGCACACAGCAGTGAATGAGGCAGGCAGACCAGGGTTCCATTCCCAAGGAGCTCACGTGCCAGTGACAGAACATGGCTTCCCCAAAGGAAGGAGTGGAAGAAAGACACCCCCTCACTGTTTACTGTGACCCTCCAAATAGGCAAGGCATCCCATTCCAGCTATTGTGGGAATCCATTCTTTACCATTACTGAGCTATTTATTCGGTAGTTTGTAAACGAACATCCACTCCTTCACTTTGCGTGTACACATATAAATACATGCCCTGGGCTGATATAGGTTCCCTTGCTGTCACAAATCTGGATTAAAGGGCTCAGCAGAAAAGCAGTCAAGTTTTTCTCCAGCAGGTGGAGTTTCAGAAAGTTAAAGGGAAAGTTCTAAATTAAAGGGAGCCTGTGGATCTGAGCCAAAAAATCAGCCTGCTTGAGAGAGGCCAATTAATTGACTGTTCATTTGCTTATTTAGTATTTATTTGGCACTCAGAATGTACCAGTTTGTTGGTGATACCAGAATAGTAACAATAATAAAATTAAATTGTTTTAGGCTTCAGAGGGTTTAGGATCCAGATGAGCAGGACAGTGCTGTGTGGAAGGGTTGAGCGATGATGCAAAGCAGTGGGCAGAACAAACAAGCGACAATCCAGATGGCGAGGGCCATAGCAGTTCTCAGAAGGGCGTGATGCCGTGTGCTGTGGCATTTGGGGATTTTAGTTGGTGCGAAATGTGCTGGGACTCAAAGGATGGGTAGTTCTCAAAGAGGAGGAGGGCAAGCAGGAAAAGGTGAGTTGAGTGAGCAATAGTGTGATTTAGTGATAACGAAGGAGAGCGAGAGAAGAGGAGAGGCTGGTGGGGGTGGACGCTCTAGAGAAGTCACGTACCCTCTTGGAGTGTGGAGAAAAAAGGGCCTTCAGAGGTCAGTTGGCATAACCCTCTCACTTCACGCTGGAGCAGAGCGAGGAACCCAGAGGTTGCCCAACGTAGGAGGATCTGGACCAGGGCTGGAGCCCCCTTGCCCTGATCCACCAGCCTGCAGTATCCTCATCGATGGGGTACTGACTCAGGAGCTGGGAAACAGTTGGAGCCAGTCTGGAGTGGGAAGGCCTTGGACAGCAGACTGAGGCTTTCGAATTGTATCCTGGAAGCAACTGGAAGCCACTGAAGGTTGCTGAGCAGGGAGCTATGTTACAATATCTATATTTTATTTAGAATAATTGAAAAGTCAGTGTTGAAAATTCCCGGTTAGACATTTTCTGCCTCAAACCCACTCCGTGGTCACCCTATCACCTGGGAAGTTTCCTTTTTTTCCTCCTTCCTTTCTGCCAGGCAGCATCAACTTCTCTCCTCCTTTATCCCCCTCCAGGAAGTTCAAATTTCTTGCTCCTTTATTACCCAGAGTAATTTCTTGATCACCTCGCTGTCTTGAGCTTGCTCTGGGAGGCTTACCTTTGACCCTCAGCAGGATCTCAAGGCCTTTCTTCAGAGTAGATGCAACATTCATCCCCAAAAGATTTTGTGAATGGAATATTTTCTATCTTTCTATATTATATGCAGTACCCAAGGTTATGCCTGAATTGTTGCATAATGTGTAAAATCTCTAATTGGAAAAAGACCTCTGCTCCAGGACTAGGTTTCCTTCATCATTCACCCAAGGGAAGACTCCAACCCGTAATTTTTCCTACAGCTCTTACACTTAAAAATCTTTGGCTACATAAATCAGAAATGATTTGATGAGCTGGGGAATGAGAAATTGCCTGGAGTATAAATGCAGATTCTTATTGTGGGGCTCCACGATACTTTCTAAACCGTGGGCTGGAAGTTGGCTTGGTTTGGGGTGCAAATTGGTTGATATCACAAAAGGATGAGGTAGGATGTGGAGAAGGGGGCTGAGTTTGGCAGCGGGGGGTGTGTGTGTGTATACACATCTTTCGAATCCCCAGGCACACAGGTCTGCCAGCATTTCCAGTCAGCAAGTGACGGTAAAAGCACAGAGGAGCTTGGCTCTTGCTTAGCAGTCAGAAGATATAAATCCCTTACAGAAGTGTCCTGGCCTTGTGGCCTCTCTGTCTATATTGGAAAGAACATTGATTCTGGCAAAATTTTGCTCAATCTGCAGAAGTGTGTGTTTGATAACCTATCTCCAAGATTCCTGCCAAAACCAAGAAGCTAAGTTTCACTATTATTTTAGAGCGGCAAAGTAGTATTAAAAAAAAAAAGATTTGTGTTGGTGGATGAGGAAGGCTTGCTCATTCTCCTTCTGTATTTATTATTTTATTTTTTGCACATAGACACTGATTATAAAAAATAGCTCTGAGGTTGATAAAAACCAGCCTTCCTCAGCCTGCTCAGAGAGTTGCCCTTATTTCCAATTATCCAACTCACTGGCTGCTAAAGTATTGCTCCTTCAGTGCTCCAGACAAGAGGAATTAGTTACAGAGGCAAATTGCTTTGTTGTGTTTCTTGCCTGAGCCATAATTCATGTGGAGGGGCATCCGGCATTGTGCTCAGATCTTCTCTTCAAAGTGCAAGTGTGCATAAAAGCTCTCTCCCACCCTGGGTCCCACTGGGTGAACTGCCCATTTGTCACCCTAACGAGAGCCAGCAAAATGCTGTTGCCATCATTTCTTTGGTCCAGGTGCCCTCGTGTTTTGATGAACCACTGCAACTTCTAATTATTTAACATTCCAAATTACATAGGGCCCCCAACGCATCTGGAGCTGGGAGCACCTTGTAGGATGCAATGCTCCAGGGAATCAGAACATTTAAAAAAGGCAATGGATGTTTGGAAGAATTCTCTTTGTGTCACTCAGATCTGGGTTTGAGATCTGCCTCTATCACTCATCAATTCTGTTGAATCTCTGTTTCCTCATCTGTGAAAGGACAATGTTTATCCTAGAGGTGATACAAGGACTGGATGAAATAACATATAAATCATATCACTTGGTATCTGGCACCTAGCAGGCCCTCAACTAGTTGTCTTCCTTATTCAGGTGGATTCTGTTCAATTCACCCCTACTTATTGAGTGTCCGCTGTATGCCAGATGCTGGGTGGGGCCCTGGAGATACAGCAACAAATAAGATAAGTGGCCCTACTCTTTGCAGTCTCGCAGCACTGATTAAGCACAGTAGTGTATTTGTAAACTGATTTTTTTTTTTTTTTTTGGTGAGGAAGATTGGCCCTGAACTAACATCTGTGCCAATCTTCCTCTACTTTGTATACGGGATGCCGCCACTGGCATGATGGCATGATGAGCGGTGTGTAGGTCCGTGCCTGGGATCTGAACCTACGAACCTGGGCAGCCAAAATGGAGTGCCAAACTTAACCACTACACCACCAGGCTGGCCCCTAAACTGTTCAAAATGAAACTTCTACTGCTCCTGACCAGTTTAGCGTTGTGGGGAGCCTGACTGTGAAGAAGCAAGGTACAGTTGAACAGCCAGCTTAGCTCCCTCTTCTGTCAGCACCTTTTGGTCTTGATTCTCTCATTGCTGTGGGAACTGGATCAAGCCCCTTCCTCATGTATTGCCTACTGCTGTCTGTCATGCTACGGGTTATGTCGGTGCCAGGCTGGCTAGCCCTTGAGTGTGCATCTTTTGATCCGTAAGGTGGAAGAGAGGGCACACAGGCCCAGGAGGGAACTTCTAGCTATAGGAATCCAGGAGTCCAGACATTTCGAAAACCACCACTTACTCATTCATACTGGCTGCCTAGCTGGAGGCTGGAGCGTGTGAATGGAGACAGGACGGTGTCTGGGGTAGGTGTGCGCATGTGTGTGTGATTCAGCGGAAGCTCTAGAATGTCTGTATGGGAGGTGGAATGGTCTAGTTGAAAGCGGGAAGGGTGTTGGGTGGCAGGGGTCTTGTCCCCAGCCTGTGTTTGCAGAGTAAGCTTACAACTTTTACTTGGACTTCAAGTTTATTTGGGAGATGAACATGCTGCTGATGGAGGTTATTTATATAACAAATATTGAATGAAGGTTTTCTATGTACCAAGTGTTATTCTAGGTCTTCTGTGTACCCTGGCATGCAGTGGTGAATGAACAAGGCCCCAGCCCTCATGTAGCTATCTCATGGGGGTGCTAAAGTCCCCCACCATCCCTTTATCCTCTAGCTAGTTTTCACTCTCTAGTAGTGTTCCTGCCCATGACAACATAACCATATTGCCTGGGATCCCCCAGATGGTGGACCAAAGTAACGAAGCAGATGCGGGGAGTTCACGTAGTCATGTATGAACTGAGAGATTGCACAGAAAGGAAGGAAATGATCAGTGTGTAAAGGGTTCTACTGTTTAGCCACATAAGAGGGACGAGACGAGCCCACACAGGGGAATAGATGAGCAATGGCTTATGATACTGCATTATTACAGATATTCCTTGAAAATAAACAAGCACCAACACAATTTAGGCAAAACTATCTTCAGCATTACACTGGCTTGATGTTGTTGCTTTTCATACGGGCTCTTCCGAATAGCTAAGAAAGGAGGCCAAGAAGGATATTCCCATCTAAGCTGCCTGGATGAAGCTTAGCTACTGTCGGTGGCACTGGTTTCTCGTGCCTTTTGAATTTCAGTTTGGCACTAACTTGCTGTGGGAACTTGAAGCTTTCTTCATGGATGACCACTGAAACCTGGGCCAGAAACCCCAGAGCTGACGATGGCATGAAAAACGGAGCAGCTAACCACGCAAGCTATCAAAAATAGACATGAGCTTTCCTTAAATGAGGTAGACAAGCCTTTGTGTCTGCTGTGGGGACCTTCTCTTCCACAAGTAAGCCCAGCCTTGGCCAGCTAGAGTCAGGGGTTCCTAACATTAATGTTTGGCTTGGGCGATTTCTAGGTGTACGTGCCCAGGTAGTCAGGGGTGTCCCTTCTCCCCGCTCCTCCTCTGCTGTTCCCCTCCTCCCCCTCCCGATTTGCCTCCATCTTACCCCCCCTCCCCCTCCTCCTTCTCCCCCTTTCCCTCTCCTACTCTTCCAAAAGAAGCTTTCTCTGGCCTCTGACACCTGTTCACACAGTCTCCCAGAGGTCCCTGGAGGAATCCCATCTCGGTTGTCCAGAGTGGAAACCTGCTCATGAGTACACCCTTTATTAGCTTTATTCCCTTTCCTGACTCACTTCCCCGCTCCTTTTACACGGTTTCCTGTAATTTCCTTCCAAATAAACTACTTGCTCCCAAATCTTTGACTTGGGATCTGCTTTTGGGGGAACCTGAGCTAGAACCTACAGACCCTTACACAGAGGGCGGTGCACAGCGCCCACTCTTCCATACCTTCGTTTTTCTCGTTAACCAAATGTCCTTGTGGTTGTTTCACGCCAGTACGCTTGCTCGTCTAGAGTTCTGTCGTAGGGCGCGCACACACTTCAACCTCTGCAGAACTCCACGTTTTGTCTTCTTAACAAGTCTTATAGAATAGAGCTTGCTTTTGTTGTTTCTTTAATTACAAATACTTACGGCGCTGGGCTGGGCCCTGGGGTGTGAAAAACGCAGGTTCAGCATGAGCCAGGGCTGGATTCAAGTTCAGTGGTCTCATTCCAGCTGCTTGACTGTGGACAGGTGACTGAAACTCCCTGAGCCTCACTTTCTTCTCTGTAAAGAGCCTGTCTACCTCAGAGCACACGAGATAAAAATAAGAGAGTGGCCGAGAAACACCAAGCCCATGGTAATTGCTCAGTAATGGTGACCTCTGTCCTGACCTTCAACCCCAGCCTTCGTGGAGTTCCCAATATGTTGTTCCATCTGTCACCTGGTGCTCTAGTTGGTGGATCTATCTGGACTGTTGTGGAACATGAAGGAGGGAGGGCAGGAGGGATTAGATTCAATGGAAAGCATTGGGCAAGGTGTCCCAGAGGAGGTGACATGTGAGCTGGGTCTTAAAGAGTGATTAGGATTTCACTAAGACAAGGAAGAAGGAAGACAGACACTCCGGGCATTGTTCTGGGTAATTACAGCTCTCCTGGCTGGTGGTGAAAGGGGCTCAGGAAGTCCCCCTTATGGGGATCTGCTGTAGGGGGCTGGGCATTTTCCCTACATTAACTGCTTGACCACTAATCCCCCATGTCATCAGACGGTTCAAACCCCTCACTGGCCTTGGCACCTCAGACGGGACAGATCCTCAGTCCAGCGCTGGATCTTGAGGGAGCTGGCCAGTGACAGCCTCTTTGTTCCTTCAGTCTCTGAGGTCTACAGAGAACGTGACATCTCCTATTTCAGCCCTGAGTCTTTAGGGCAGAGGTTGCAGCCTACACACTTATTTTATTTACAGTGTTTAAAAAGTAAGCTAGAGCTGATAATTAAGAATTGAGAGAAGGCACTTGCAATTCTGGTTATTCAGTATCTTTTGCAAATTGGGAAGACGGGGCAAAGCCCAGTGCGTGTTCCTGTATGCCAGTGGTCCACTGGAGCCCAGGAGGATCCAGTCCCATTTCAGGCAGGACCTGTGCTCGCCTGCTTGCCCCAGCCCCCACCCCTCCTCAACTCTTAGTCAAGTGTAAAACTCTTGCTCTTTACCGCTATGCTTGAGCAGTTTTCTTTTTTTAAATAATAGGGCAGTATTTTTCTGTATCCCATGTCTCTGTCAAAAGACTAGTTGACCCAGTCTCACTTGCAGCTCTCCTGGCTGCAGGGTGGAGTGGTCAGATTTCTGCATTTGCAAATGAGCTTCTGGAGAAGCAGCTCTGTTTTAAAGAGCTCTTTGATTTCCCTCCTCTTGAGGAGGAACTTTTTAAAAGAAATGCATTATCTGTCTTTTAAAGGACTCAGCCCCAGCAAATGACTCATAGAGAGAGAGACTTCATTCTTGTTGCTAATAACAGTGTGTCAGGCTGGCTCTTTTCTCTTCCCTCTCTAGACCTTCCCCATCCTCATTTACATCCCTATGCCAAATGGTGTCTCCCTGAAGAGTGAAGGTAATTCTAAATGGCCCAAAGGATGTCTTCTAGAATGTGGAATAAAACACTCTTCTTGCAAGAACCAATTACTTTTTGCTCCTGTGGTACCAAACCTGTAAGTGTGGCGACTACTCTTTAAAAATAAGTCGCTTCTCTGGGTCCATTAACCTTTCTCTTGAGAGGGCATAAGCCCTCAGGGTAGTTTTGTGGCCAGTCACACTTCCGGAGTTACTCTCTTGACCGATGAGGTGAAAATTGCTTTACTTGTTGCAAGGTGACCCAGACAAATAAGGTGAAGTTGACTCAACTGGGGACCAAAATCTGTCCAAGGCAAACAAACGGCTCAGAAATGAGAGTGCTGAGAGATAGTGCTTCCCCTCCCCAACTCTGGGCCTCCCCACCTCCCAGGCAGCATCTGATGGCACATTCCACGAGGTGGCCTCTGTCTTTGGAAAGACCTGGAAAATGACTCCTGGGAACAGGGAGGGATTCTCCTGAGGATACTTGGGCATTTTCTGCTCTCTGGGAGATTAGCTGGCAGTTTTTATACCTTTAGAATCTTCTAGGAAGGGAGGAGTTATGCTTGCCACTCTGGGAA
Source organism: Diceros bicornis minor (assembly GCF_020826845.1). Classification (NCBI taxonomy): domain Eukaryota; kingdom Metazoa; phylum Chordata; class Mammalia; order Perissodactyla; family Rhinocerotidae; genus Diceros; species Diceros bicornis. The sequence continues at coordinate 75,001,086 of NC_080745.1, forward strand.
TAGGTTTGACCTCTTGGTGGAGGCCACAGCTCTACCCAGAAGACAGAGCTAACTCAGGATGGAAATCAGCCCCCAGGGGTGAGCTCAAATGTGGGCCAATCTGGATGCAGAAAAGTCACCCAGAACCCTTATTGAAAACGCAGTTTTCTAAGCCCCACCTGCTAACATTTTGGTTTGTGAGGTTGGGGGCAAGACCAAGGAATTTGCATTTTAACAAGTACTGGGTGATTCTGTTGCAGGCATGCTCCGGATCACACTTTTGCAGAACCCCAGCTCAGTGTTTCTCAAAAGCCACTTCATAAATTTTTTCAACTAGTTAAAAAAGTGCTTAAGGATTTATGAGTATGTCCTCAAAGCGTGGACTTCAGCATTGCTAACAGACAGGCTTATTATTTTGGCTTTAACACAATGGGATTGTAAATTATTCATTCCCAGTTGAAAAAAGGAACTCAACTCAACATCTAGGGGCTGAATGCAGCATACAGACCGCTTATGCTATTTCGATAAAAATGGAATTCAGTTTCCAACGAGGCGTATAGGCTGCTGCCTGCTTTCTCTTCACTTGCAGGTTGCTTGTGCTGCTGAGTGCCTGCAGAGGGGTTGTCATGTGGGGTGAGGGTGGCAACCAAGATGCCTAGCTACTTCTTTTGGCCATTCCTACCTTCCCTGTACATGGGCTCGGGTCATTGCTTCCTAAACGTTGGTATGCAAATAATCCCCTGGAGAGCTTATTAAAAATATAGATTCCAGGGGCCAGCCTGGTGGTGTAGTGGTTAAGTTCGCGTGCTCAGCTTCGGAGGCCCGGGGTTCGCAGGTTCGGATCCCAGGTGCGCATCTACTATCAAGCAATGCTGTGGCAGGCATCCTGCACATGAAGTAGAGGAAGATGGGCATGGATATTAGCCCAGGGTCACCTTCCTCAGCAAGAAGAGAAGGATTGGCAGCAGATGTTAGCTCAGGGCTAGTCTTCTTCACTAAAAAAAAAATATATATATATATATATATACATATATATATACACACATATTCCAGAAATTTTAGTTCCTCAGGTATAGAGTGAGGCCTGAGAATCTGTGAATCTGTGTTTCAACCAGCATCCCTGGTGGGCCACTGCTCTACCACACCCCTGGGACACTCTTGGGGCATCTAGTCATTGATCTACCGGGCATTCTAGGCACAGTGTCTGGGGCCTGAAAGCTTTTCTGGGTCTGGCAGACGTGTTTGAGACTGGAAAAAATTGTGTGGGCTCCAAAATAGGAAGAGAAAACTGCAAAATAAAAATTGTCTAACAAACATAATAACCCAACTCTATTCATTATTAAATTTAGTATTCATAAAAATTTCATTACATTTGAGAACAATTTGTAGGCTAGATTTTTTTTCTTCACTTCACAAGAATTCCTGAATATGCATGGTAATCATTAAGAAGCCATAGTCAATGATAAATGGCTTGTAACCAGATTTCAAAGGCAAAATTATAAAAATCTTCTTCAAAATATTTTTATGGTGAATACTTGTTTATATTCACTTGTATATTTATGTTTATTACAGGATATAACTATGATTTAATGGGTTTGATGCCATGTTGGGATGAATCCTTCAGAAGTGAAGGTGCTTAGGCTTTAGAAAGGGTTTGAAATGCCCCTGAGGATACATTTAAGATTTTCTTGGTCTTGGGGCCACTGAGTTCATAGTACCCCATTTACTTGTGAACTAGAGAGTATTGTAATCCCCATTTTACAGAGGAGGATGTCCAGTTTACCCAAGGACCAACAGCCAGTAAAGAACAGAGTCAGAATTCAAACCCAAGTGTCAGGACTCACAATGTAGCATATCCTATACTTCAGTGTCAGGGAGCGTACCAACAAGACCCGGGAGGGTCAGATCTTTGCATGAATGGGGAACTAATCATGTAGTAAGAGGCAATTTGGAGACTTTTGACCAGAGTAGAAATGAATTTCATATTTTGGGTCAGAAAGCAACATATTGACAATAATCTATAAGTGTAAGTGAAGCCAGCTAGCAGAGAGTTGGCTTTGGAGACAGGATAGTATAGCTATTTTTGCTGAAGGTAAGGAGGCTTGGGAGGGGGGCTATTGCATAGTATGTCTACAGATCTGCTTCTTGAGCACATTAAAATTCTGGCAATCTTAAAAGGTTCTTCCAATAAAGCCAGAGAAAGACAACACATGGATCTTGTCACAAAAGTAGCCTGGTTGCTTAGAGGACAAACAGTCAAAAACCAGAAAAGACTCGGCAGACTGTCTGGAGAGCTCTGTGCTTCTGACTAGACTGCAGACCCCCCTCCTGAGAGTCCGGGCTCTTAGTGTTCACCCATGGTGGTCTCCCTCCTACTACTGCTCGTGTTTGTCCTACTACCATTTTCTCTGGGCCTTCAAAAATTTTTAAAAAAGGACTTGAAGGAAGAGAACTATTGATCAGGTTATTTTTCTCCATCTGTGAAAAACAAGAAATACATGTTCATTGTAGAAAAATAATAAAGCATGGGTAAGCCAAAAGGGAGAAAAAAAGTTTTGAAATTTTCCCATCCTGAATTAATATCCATTAATATCTTGGTATATATCATTTTGGAGTGTTTTCTGTATAAAGACATGACTCCCGGTGCTAAAATGGGACTACTTCTATTTCATAACTTGCTTTTTTCCACATGACACAGTGTGAATGTTGTACCATATAAACAGACACACATCTATGGATACAGATCTTGTTTGATGAACAATCTTTATTGTATGGCTGTACCACAATTTTACCAATATCCTATTATTGGAAAGTTCAGCTGTTTCTAAATTTTTACATTTATAGACAATGCTGCAGGGAACATCACTTTGCATATACCTCTTTTCTTTCTACGATGGGAGAATTGCTCAATACCTTTGCATAGCTAAGGCCCTGAACAGAAATATAGAGAACATCTATAAGAAAGTGGACACCTTAGCCCCAAATGTTCAGCGAAGAATTTTTCCTTGGCGGCAAACTCTGGTAGCTGGGCATTCTGTGTCAAGAACTGTGAAGGGTCTGAAAATTCAGTCTATTTATAAACTAACAAGTTAGCCTTCCACAGTTTCATGGAGGCTGGCAGAAGACATGAGATTCCTGGGTCAGAAACAAAGGACAGTTTATTACTCATGCAATAACAGTGGCCCAATTATCTGCATTTTCACCAGTTTTCTGAGTCCCAGTTCCCACTGTGCCACATGAAGAGGGCCAGATGATAGCTGCACACACAGTGGAGTGCATTACAGGAAAGGAACCCCAAACTAAGGGAATCTGAGTCTTTATCATACTGGACAGTAAACAGACTTACCTTCTGCTCTGGAGGGAGACACCATCTCTATTTTCCAAGACTGTTCACTACACATATATCCTTGAAAAGAAAGTCCAGGACAAAGGCAGTCAATGTCTGTATTCACAAGATGTTTGGAAACGTGAGAGACCCGTGGACCCATGGAGAATTGTCTCCCAATATTGTCTGTCTGTTGGCAGGAAACTTATTAGCATTTTGGTTCAAAGTGTGAAATTAACAATTTATATATATGTTATGGACTGAATGTTTGTGCCCAAAATTCATTATGTTGAGATCCTAACCCCTAATATGATAGTATTAGGAGGTGACTCCTTTGAGAGGTGATTAGGTCATGAGAGTGAAGCCCTCATGAATGAGACTAGTGCCCTTATAATAGATAACCCAGAGAGCCCTCTCACCCCTTCTGCCACATGAGGACACAGTGGGAACACAGCCGTTTATGAACCAGGAAGTGGGCCCTCACCAGACCAAATCTGCCAGTGCGACTTCCCAGCCTCCAGATCTATGAGAAATAAATGTTTGTTTGTAAGCCACCCATCTATGGCATTTTTATTATAGCAGCCAGAATGGAGATTATATATATATAATACATATAATAATTATGGTTCTGAGATATAGGAAAATGGGTGTGGACAGTTAGAAGTACTAAATAGATACTTTTATACAAAGCAGATATCTAAAATGCTCTCTGAAAGGTCACCCAAACCAGTCTCTTGTTTTCACCTGAGCATCTTTTTCATGTATTATTCTCTTGCTAGTACCAGGTTGTGAGGTATTGTGCCAGGTCACACTTCTGGAATAGTAAAAAAATGAGATACTCTCAAATACACAATATCAGTGCTGAGATCATTTTTAAGCTTGGTCTGGCGGTGAAGTGAATCTGGAATTCATGGTGCTTTTTGGAACATCATGAGATATATTATTTTGTGATATATTGAGTTTAATAAATTAGACATCTTAGAGCAGAGAAAAGTAGTAAAATATACCCATGGCTTAAAAAAAATTATGGGATAAAGCTTTTAAATTGAGAAAATATCATACATTAACTTAATCTGATGTGACCTGGAAGACTGTCATTGTTTGATTTAGTAGTGGGATACCTCCATATACTCATAGCATATTGGTGTTCCATGGGTCCTTAGTGTGAGAAATTCTGATACCTGGGATCACCTTGGGCTAATCACTTCCTCTTACTGGGCTCCAGTGTCCTCATCAGGATGCAGCCAGGATTAAGACCCAGGTTGTCCAGCTCCCAGTGCAGTACTTTTAGTTCAGCACCACACTGCCTGACCTGAGAAGATGCCCCAACCACTCTCCATCATTCTTCCTGATAAGAAGCTTTTTCCAAGGTCTCAATAAATCACTTAAGCCTTAGGAAATATTTTCTTACTTGTTTCTCTACTATTATAGGATGAAAACTTCCTTACATAGAACTATAAATTAAAACAAAAAATAAACAAACAAAATCCTCAAACAGATATTTTTGTGATTTTTTTCCTCCTTAAAGATGAAGACTCATGGCACGTGAATACTTGCGTGACTGTCTTCTCCCCTGCCCTCCTTTCCTCCATAACCTTCGCCATCTCCTCTCTTTTGGTGGCACATCTCTGACAAGAAGTAGTCTTAATTCTTTTGGAAAATTCATCTTCCCTTTGTGATTTTTACTCTTAAGGTTCCTTTTCGATTTCTGTCTCTGTGGGATGAAGATTTATTTCAGCCCTTTAGATTTCTTGGATTTGGTCCTATATCTCTTCAGATGGATGATGATGAACTTTTCAGTTATCATAAACTAGTCAAGTAGCTTCTTTACTCCAACTTGATCATTTTTATTGCAGACTATGTATTTGGCAATAAATGCTGTTGGAAGTTTTAAAATATGGTTGCAAATTCTTAGACACTACTCTCATATGGAGATGGGTCTGTGTCCCTTCTTCTCAAATCTGGGATGCTTGTTCCTGCTTTGACAATAGAGTACACTAGAAGTACAGCTATGTGACTTCCACGATTAGGTCATGAAAGGCTTTAGGCTTCGGGGAACATTTGTTCTTGGAGGCTTAGGCTGCCATGGGAAGAAGTCCAACCCTGAGACTGTCATGCTAGAGCAATCACAAAAGGCTGTTCTAGTAGTCAGTCCCAGCCAAACCTGCCTTCCACCATTCCAGCCCATGCTCCAGTCACGTGAGTGAAGAAGCTCTCTTGGAATAGAATCCTCCAAACCCAGCTAGTCTAACCACCAGGTATCCAGCTATTGAGTCTCCCATAGTCATATGAGTCATCTCAGCTAAGGAGTCAAACACTGTGGACCAGAGAAGGGTCAACCCTGCTGTGCCACTTCCCAATTCCTGACCCATAGCATCCCTGAGTATAAAAAATTAGTGTTGTTTTATACAACTAAGTTTTGGGTGGTTTGTTACAATAATAGATAATTAGAACATAAGGTGGTACCTAGAAGTGGGGTGCCACTGTAACAAAAACCTAAAACAAAACCTAAAACAAGCAGCATTGGCTTTGTGACTGGATGGTAAGTGGACCCTAGATGAACCTTGAAGATACTGTTAGCAGAAGCCCTACAGATCTTGAGGAGGCTGTTGTGAGGACTGGAAGGGAAATGAAGAAATGTTATCGGAAGCTGAAGCAAGCAGAGGCCTTCTTTTGTAATGGTAGAAAGTTGGTCAACACCATGACCTGTGGTACTGTGGAAATCAGGAATGTACTGAATGGAGCCAATGATTTGACTAAGGAGAATTCCAGGCAGAGTGTTGGAAAGGCCACTTGGCTTCTTCCTTATGCCTCTGATCAGATGTGAGTGGAGAAAGATGAATTAAAGAATAAACTGTTCAGTTTTTGAATGGAATGTGGAGCAAATATTACGGCCCCCGGACAGTTTTCCACCCAGAAAAAATATTCTCAAACTAACGAAGAGCCCCAAGGGAAAAATTAAATCCAGGGCACTGTCAGGAAAATGTGGTCTCAGGGTAAAGATGAAGCCAAGAGTGTGACTGTAAAACCCTCCCTTTTTTGGTAAGACTCAGAATGGTTTAAAATGATGCCTCACAGACACTTTCAAATAGACAAAAATCCTCTAAGGATCTTAAGGATGTGTTTCACAGATCTTAAGAATGTTAATGGTTGTGTCCCACAGTGGCTTCACAGGGAGCCCAAGAGAGAGAAAGGTTTGTCTTGAAGCTATGTGTGGATGCAGCCTCTGCCTAATGGAGTAGATTTTAAATTGATTATAGGAGACCCACAAAGGTTTTAAAGGAATTATATAAGATTGGACTAAAAGGGAAAGAGAAAGTACAAAATGAAAAGAGGCCTTTAGACTCCCCAAAGTTCTGTGGGCAGGAGGCAGGTGGAGAAACTACTCAACTACAGACAAGGGCAGCTTTAATGGACAAGAAAGATGACTCATGGGACAGAGCCAAGAGCTTGGGAAAATCACTCCCAAAGAGCAGAACTGAGCCCTAGAAAAGAAACTGGCACCATGTGTCCTGCTGGATTACAGAATCGCCACGGACCAGCGACTGCTGTGTGTCCCTAGTTTTCCCCCTCTTTGAACAGGAGTGTCTATGTTCATTATCTCATGCCTGTTCCACCATTGTGTGTGTGTTGGCGGGGGAGGGTGGTGCTGATAACTAGTCTCTTTTGTTAGCAGGCTTTCGGATCAAGAGAAACCGTAGTCAAGGCACTGAACTTGAAGAGCTTCATTTGCACGTGGCCCTGATTTAGAAAATGATACTCAAAACCTTGAGCTTGAGTATGATGCTGTAATGGGATGAAACTCATAGGAGACCTTGGGAGGGGGCTGAGTATATATTGCCTGTGGGAGGAATGTAAATAATTTTGTGGCTAGAGCCAGGACTGCAGTGATTTTAAAACATGGCTGAAAATTCTTTGTCACTTATCCCATCAAAGGTGGTGTCTTTGTCCCCTCCTCTGAATCTGAGTGGGCTTAGACAGCCTTGACAAATAGAATACAGCAGAAGTGATGGCTTCTGAGGCCAGATCATAAGCATCCATGAATTTCCTCCTCGTACTGCTAGGAACGTTTGCTATTGCAGCCCTCGGAATCCATGTAAAACTTCCAACTCCCCTGAGATATCTGGCAAGGCCACATGTAGGCACTCTGGTCAACAGTTCCAGCTTATCTGGTCCTTCCACCATCCCAGCCCAGGTTCAAGACTTGTGAATGGAAAAGCAATCAAGGAGGGGGATCCTCCTGTTCCAACTGTTCTACTTCTAGCTGTTCCAGACTACTCTGGCCATTAGAACCATCCAAGCTGAAGGCCCAAAGATCACGGAGTGAGAAGAGCTTTTCCCTCTGTGCCCTTTTTGAATTCCTGACTCATAAAATCTGTGAGCATCATATGATTATTATTGTATGCCATTAAACTTTGATGTGGTTTGTTATGCAGCAACAGATAGCTGGAACAATGCTATATCATTTAATTTCTTGTTCCTCATTTCCAAAACATGTCAGGTGGTATAAAAGCCTAAGAGTTTTGCTTGGGGAGAAGAGGTCTGGACCAAAGGGATTCCTTGGAGAAAGCTAGGGCAAGCCCTTTGCATGGCTCATGGATGGACAAAGAGACTTGGCCATCTAGAGAGACTTTCCCAGTATGTAAGGAGAATAGGGAGTCCTGGGCAAGGACCAGGAAAGGCCCAGGGCTACGTTCCAGTCCAGATTCAGTGAGGCATTGGAGAGGAGGAGTATGGGTCTTTGGGTGAATGGTGGCCTTAGCAGAAAATCCTTTGCAGGATGGGTGAGAAAGACAGTTTATGGTAGGAAGCATGGCACTAAGATTTTGCTGAGGCATCAAGTGGTGTGGGCAAAGGCTTTGATGCAGAACAGAAAGGAAGTTCGTAGGGAGAATAACCCAAGACCTTTTTTAATCAGAAATCTGGGACATCATTTGTTTGTATGACACTTCACCTTGTGTATCTTTGATTTTTTTTCACTGTAGCTTCAATATCCTTCTTAGGAGTAACGATTTTTAGCACCACTGTTGAAAGTCTAAGGTTCCCAGAGGTGAAACCGTCCTTTTTTGAATTCCTTGCTACATGAAACGGAGGCATCTCAGCATATTAGGCTTTACGACAAGCAACCGTTCTACAGAAGATCTGGGTGTGCTGGGCTTTCCCCGTTGCTGAAGCTTCTAGAAATCTTGTGGAAAAATAGATTCTTTCTGGCTTTCAGAGCAGGATTGGTCCCTGAGTTATCTAACGAGAAAGTTTGAGCAGACATTTGATTTGAAAAAGGCACATGGTGAGTTTGGTTCTATTCAAATCACTTGGCCAATATTAACTGAGCTTTTATGTTGTGCCAGGCTCCACCTTAAGAAAGAAGGAAGTGGTCTGAACTCTGGTTAAACTATTAGTTGCATGATAGAAAAAATTTAAATCCTCTAAGCCTGGTTTGCTCTCGTTTGTAATAATACTCCTTTTACAGATTTGTTGTAAAGATCAATTGAAATCAAAGGAGAATAAATGGAATAAGATTTACAAAACACTTTCACATTCCTTAACTCATCAGGGCGAGGATGGTATCTAATTCATCATTTGCTAATTCAACAAACTTTTACTGTGTGCCTGCCCAGTACTTAGCATATAGCAGAAGCCCAGCTGACATTTGCTAAATGAATGAATACATGAGAGAGTAACAGCTGTTGCTGTTTACCTGTAAGACTTGGCTCCCTGGTCTTCCATCCTAACGGAGCAGCCAGTGGAGCAGGGCCAGTGTGAGATTCCCTTGCTGTTGTCGCAGCTCTGAGGCGAGTGGGATCACTGGGGGCCATGGTTCTTCCTGCGCACAAGATGCCCCCCACAGTGAATACCTGTGTCAGGTTGAGGATATCCGTTTTGAGAGGCTCTGCTTCCTTAAGTCAGCGGTGGACACAAGAAAGGGCCCCTGGGGGTGATGATAACTGATGGTCCTCCCTCCTTCCCTCCCTGCTGTGCTGGCCTTGTTTGTCCTCTCGTTGTCACACCCCGGGACTGGGGCTGTGCCAGCTTCCAGGGAAATGGAGATTGGCAGGATTCCCTTACTGAGCTGACCAACCCACCATTCCCTATCAGTCCCAGGTTCACTGGATTTAGGGGTAGTTGGTAGGGAGAGGGAGCCAAGAAAAAAAAGTGGAAGAGATGGAGAACAAGGCAACAAATGCTGGGAAAGGATAAGGAAGGTGAGAGTTTTTCTTTAGGAAATGTGGGACTTAGGTAATCTAGATGTTGGCTAATGCCCTCTGCCCCTCAGAGATGTGGATAAACTTGCTCTGAACCCAAGATGGCTAAAGACCTTCCTCCGGATATCTGAGAGCCCCATACCCTGCTTCACGGGCTTTGCTCTGCCGTGAAGTGTCTATGCCCAAGGACACAGACTCTTCCCTGTGCACTATTTCCAATGCAAAATTCAGCAACGTACAGATTCCCACATCTCCAGTGAAGGTGTCAGCCTCACAGCATGCGTGGAGTGCTCTGAGGAGCATCACACAGTCCTGTGTACCAACACCCTGTGACTTCCTGGCTGTGTCACCTTCCTTCTCACTGATTGGTGCCCCCTTCCAAAGGCCAAACTCTGGCCTCATTAACCTCTTTCTGCTCACCGCCTCTGCATGGGGGAGTCAGGCCCCTAATTTATTTGCATCTCTTGTAGGAAACAGCCCTGCAGTCTGCCTTCCCCTGACTCCTCTTGGAAATCTGGGAAATATAATGATCTCCATAACTGGAAGGAGCAATGAGTCATATCAAGAGAGATTCAGTGTCATTTGAGTGCAGCTCCATGCTGTAACAGCAACTCCTGTCTTTCCCCTTTAATCCCAGCAGCATGGTTTGCCCCCAGGAGATGCAGAGACACCCCACCCTCGTGGTTTCATTGAGTACCTCCTCTGGCTCAAGACACAAAAAGAAGTCAAGACACCTAACTGAGGAGATGGACACTCATCTCAAGTAAGTTAAAGTGCAGACCCCAGAAAGCCTCTTCCAGACAGGGCTGAATGAATCTCTAGATGGGGCAGGAGGAACTCACGTTCATCAAGGGCCTCAAGTTTAGACTTTGATGTCATTGTCTACATTATCTACATTGATGTGTAGAAACAATCCTTGGTCGGCTCTGACAAGACTGATAGAAGACATTCATCATATGATATTAAAATTGTGTTCCTTTATCAGATGACAATTTGTGAAATGTAAGCATTTAAAATATAATTTTATGATATGATTTTCAACATTTTGAGAGCTGCAAACAAAACAAAAACCCAAATAGATATGGCTTAGCCATCTCATGTCTCTGAAAGACTCTGACAATTGGCAATCTCTACATGTTCAGAAACTTAAGAGGAGCCTAAGAAGTCCTTGGGACAAGTGTTTGTTTTATGTTCTGCTCAGTGGCTGTGTCTACAGCAGAAGCAATAACAAAGAGAAACCTAATATCTCTGAAATGAGGTTTGTAAGGATCACAGAGATGTCACAAAAGCTGAAATGGCAGGCAAGTGGACGCTCCCATATTATTTTTGGCCGTCACCGTGGCAGTTCCGTTGGAGGCTGCAGGAAATGCACATTGAGCTGGGAGAATGTGGAGAGAAGGGATCAGCTTGTGTTGCCTGGATCTGGCTTGAGAACTGAGAAATGATTACCCTTTAATGGTCATTCCACCCAGGCTGTTGTGTTCCTGCTGTCTTGGCCACTTGTCCCCTTGTTGCTGTAATTTCTGCTTTAAAAGGCCTTTCTGCAACCTTGTTTCTTTGTTCCCTCTCCAAGTTCAGCAAGCTGCACAAACCTGCCGTTGCATAACCATTTACGCACTTTGTCCTGTATCTGCAAATAAAAAAATGCCTGATGGAAGAAGCAGGATGGTAAGCGATCTGATCCTTTCAACGTGACTGGAAGAAGAAGAAATAAAACCCTAAAAGTTTGCACATTGACAGAGCAGCAGCTATAGTGAATACTGCCGAGCAGAGGCAGCTTTGTGCTACCCCCGTTATTAATGCTCCCCCAGGAAAGAAAAGCTTCCTACCAGCAGTGTGTCACTTTCTGTGATGCCAGGAGGGAAAATTGGCAAAGGAAATCATATCCTTTGTGGAAGTTTCTACTAAAATTGTCCTTTCCTTCTAGGTACGTGTCTGCCAGGGCTTGAATGGACATATGGCACCCAAGTCCTCCCAGAGGAGTTGGCACTGATGGTGCCTCTTCCTGTGGGGCAGTGGCTGTGTCTAATTCTTTATATTCTCAATGCCTAGCACAGCACCTGGAGCTTGGTAAGCACTTGCTCTATGCTTGTGCATTGGGTGAGTGATTCAGTGGAGGGAAGAAATGAATGCATGTTGTCTAGGGCTGAAGAAAGAACGGTCTACTGAGAACTACCAGCTCTCTTCTCTTTTCTCCAAAAGGGTCATTTAAGTTAAACGTTCACCAGATGCTACTTGATCAAGTTTTTGTGTTTGTTGAGCAGATGTAGAGCTGTGACCAATGGCATCAGTTAGCCTTCCTAGGAGATAATGGCAAACAATGAGAATTTGTGGTTCCTTTGAAGTGTACAATTAATGGCTTCATTAGTTGTGGGTATTTGAAGTTTACCAAGAACAGGCTCAGAAGTTAATTTGTTTCTGTAGAACATTTGAGAGTTTACTGTGTGCCAAGCACTCTTCTAAGCATTTTAGTCACAACTGTTTATTTAATCCTTCTGTTCTTATGAGGTAGAATCTAATGTTACTCTCAGTTTTATAGATGAGGCTGAGAGATTTGTCCCAGATGACAAATTTTGTAAATGGCTTTGCTGAGACTTGCACCAAAACATTTATGGCGTCCCAAAGCCTTGGGCTGAGCTGGAAAGAGCTTTTAGGTTGTGAAGACTACTTGGCTACATTCCCACGTAGCCAAGATGGCGAGTGAGTGGAACAGAGAGAGGCTTGTCATACCATCTGTGGTCCTGGGGGTTCTCACATTCTGGAGGGACTTTATTTAGTCATTGTACTTAGTAAGTAAAGTATAAATCATGGCGAACCTTCTGGAATGAGCCACTTTGGTTAAAAAAGGGAACCACTTTAGTGAAGCAGATGAAGTGCAAGTTTGAGAGGACTCTTCAAATAAATCATCTGATCACAGAAAGAACAGAATATAATATTAGGTCCGGAAGGGATGCTGGGGATCATCCAGGTCAGTGGGTCCCGGATGTTTTGATTTCACAGGCCAGTTAAAAAATATTTGGGTGGATCGAATTGACAACTTTTAATTTTGTTAGTAAGGATATTCTTTCACAAAGTAACTACATAGTGCCACCAGCATTTCTTAAATGGAAGGACACTTTAACATTAAAAAGTTTAGAAAGGATAGAGATTCAGAACAAAGGGTAGTTTCTGTTGAGAAAAGAGAGCTGGCAACTTTACGTTGGCATTTAAAGAGAAATGATGTTCAGTGTTTCTTCAGTTCTAAGGTGCTATCAGTTATAAAGGACACCATCAATTTAAATGACTTGAGGATGCATGTTGACTTCAGAAAATTTAAAGTAAAATTAGTTTCGTTTTTTTCTGCATTTGTAAAAAAACTAATGTTATATTCCTTAAATATTTGATATCACGTCACATGTATTTTATTTTGTTTGTCTTAATTGGCTAATTAATGTATTTATATACAGGATGGGCATCGGGAACCATAAATTCTATCTAATTTCCTTCTATCGATACAGAAACCAGGTTCAGAGAAACTCTCTATGGCTTAAGGTCACCCAGTGAATGGTTGACGGAGTCTAGAGAAGAAGCCACATGGTTAATCTGCCATCCTGGTTCTTTTTACCACCCCATACTTTCACTATACTTAAAACATTTGCATTCCAGGCCCAAGAGGCAACTTTTTGTGGGTGCAGCTGGACACCGCCACACTCTCTACCCAGACAAATCCATAACTGAAGACATTCCCCAATGCCTCCGGAACCCAGGCAATGAAGGCTGTAGGTGACCAGATCACCCATGTGCTTTGAAGCCACCGCCTTCTCCTCAGCTCTGGCTTATTGCTGCCAAGAGGAATGTGGCCCTGCATTCTCAGAACTTCTGATTGTATAAGGGAAATAGGAAGTCCAGATTTGAAATGGAATCTCCCACATTTTAAATGTTGGCAATCTAAAAATTAAAAAAACAAACCAACCCAAAAAACACTGTGCAAGCCAACAAAACATGGCCAGATTTGGCATCTCGCTTCCAATTTGCAATCTCTGTTGTAAAGAATCATTGAGAGTTTTGATTTTGATCTTTTTGAGGTTTGGTTTGAGGAAGTTTTTGGTGGAGTAAATTGTGATTAGCCATATGCAGAAGATTGTGATGGCATTATTTAGGAAGAGTTTATAGTGATGGGAAAACCATTGTGGCATAATTAGTGAATACAGCAGGGTCTGACATTTTTGATACGCTGTGATCCCCAGCTACACAGAACTGTGCCTAAAAGACGTCTGACAAGCAGTCAATAGCCAGTGCATCTGTGTACAGTGATTCCTCCTCCTCCTTCTCCATGCTTCTTGAAGCTTTCCAAGTTGTCCATCATAAACATGTGTTCCTTTTGAAACCAGAAATAAAATTAAAAAAATGCTCAGGTATAGTTCTACCATTCTTGGGAACATATCCTAAAATGATTATATGAACTAGGAAGAGCTTTACATACAAAGTTACTCTGGCTGTTTTATTAAAAATAGGGAGAAATTGGTAAAATGTTCAACAATTGGGCAATTTTTGAGTAAAATATGGAATATTTATACAATGCAATATTTTGCAATCATTGTTTTTATTGACATTACTAAGTGATTAAACAGGGTAATCATTATAATATAAAGTGAAAAAAATAGAACATAAAATTGCATAAACTTGGATTAAAACTGAGCTTAAAAACACCTCATGCATAGGAAAAAGGCTGAAGAAAAATGCCAAAGCGTAAGCTAATAGGGCTTGTGATTGGCTGATGTGTTCATGGGTAACTTTTTTTTTTCTATTTTTACTTTTTTTTTTCTTTTCCAGATTTTCCATATTAAGTTTGCAATACTTAAAAAAAAAGCTTTCATTAACTTATATTAGATATGTACCAATGTTACAAAAAGTTTCTCTTTTTGATACAGTTGTCTTTTTCCCTCCCTAATGTGGTACTATGCGTTATTCCCTAAATATGCTTCCTATTCTTGCCTTTTTGCCTTGGTTGCCAGGAAGCTCAGAGGTTAGTTTACCGTTTGAACGAAGTAATTATATCAACCTTGGTTTTGATTAATTTATTTCTCCTCTCCTTTCTCCCAATTTTAAAGTTTGTATTTAAAGAACTTAATTTTATTTTTCTATTTACTATATAGGACTATCTTATTTAAAACCATCTCAAATCTCTTGGGAAGTGGGCAGAGCGCCCATTTTAATCATAAGTTGACAATCTTCTCTTTCACAGTTTTGGGGCAGTGAGGGAAGCATTAAGTAAAACTTTCAATCTCTCTACATATATACATATATATGTATATATATAATTCTTTGAATACTTATGAATCTTTGACAGTCAAAAACTGTTGATTATTTTTCTTTTCACTACTTTTATTTCTTTTTAGTAGCTTAAGCCCTTATAAATTATAGAAGGTACTAATGAGAGTCCTTTAACTCTTTTCAATACTTAAAAGAAATTTAACAGAAATAGCCTGTGAAGTCTAACTGTGGATAAATATGCAAACTAAAATTTTTCTTTGCTTTTGGCTGAAATTATAGCAACTCAGTGTGGTAACACTTTATCTCATGCTGATTAGATTGTTTAATTTGCAGTCAGACATGTCTTTGATGCAGAAAAACTCAGGAAATAAATTGTTAATTAATAATTGCAGTCCATTGGGAAGTCCGGACTCTCAAAGCGTTGTGTTCGCGGAGGAAAAAAAAATGGCAGGGGCTTGTTGCAGTGAAGATACTGGGCATATGGGTATTTGCCCCGCCTCTGGTCATCTTGGGGACACTAGGCGATATCACAGAATGGATTCTTCCTCTGCGGCTCCCACTGAAGGGCCTTTGATTTTCAGTCTAAATTGAAATAATTTTTCTTTTAGATGCAGCAGCAGTCTTGTACCTTAATCTAATGGAGCTCCCCATTTCTGTGATTTATTCTTCTGCCTTCCTGTTGTTTGCTTATTCCTCAGTATGGCCACTGGTGATGGATCTAGTAATACATTAGGCTGATGGATCCCATCCATTAACATGGAGGCCCTGAGCTGGTGGGGAGCGTGATGCTGGCCATGTGCATTGGCCAACGGCTAAGAGGCTGAATTGGCCACCAGTCTTCCAGTTTGGACAGAAGAAATGTTCTTGGACTGAATAACCACCTCCTCATTCCAGGACTCTCTTTAGGAGGAAGAACAGTGGACAGAGAGCAGAAGTGTTGGATTTGAGCTCTGGCTTTGCTACATAATAGCTCTGTGACCTTGGGAAAGACTTGAAACCTCTTTGAGCCTCAGTTTACTCATAAATAAATTAGAATAATATTTGATCTTGTCACATCATTGGATAATTGCGAAAATTCAACCAAGGTATTTACTAACTGTAAAGTGCTACAGCATGGTAGTTGGCATTTATGTGTCCTCTTGGACCCACTTCTCTGCTTTGGGACTGGCATTACTCTTCTGGGGGAATTGCTTTTCCTTGTCTCTCACTCTGACATGTGGTCCAATAGGACCTGACATCTTGGAAGATAATCTTGCCTCTTTGGGCGCAGTGATTGGTCTAAAGATGGCATTCCACCTGTATCAGTTACCTATTGCTAACACTCTATTGTAACAAACCACCCCAAGACATAGTAATTTGGTATAGCAATGACATTACTTTCACAGCTGTGTGATTTACCTGGGTGGTTCTTGTGCTGCTCTCAACTGCATTCTCTCATGTTGCTGAAGTCAGCTGATGGCTTGAGATAGGCTGGAGGGTCCATGATGGCCTCACTATATTTTTAGGGGCTTGGTGTTGGACATTGTCTGGGCCTCTTTCTTCATGTAAGTCCATCCTGAGTTTCCTTTCGTGGCAGTGGGAGAACTCTATGAGGGCAAAAATGGAAGCTCAAGACCTCTTGATGCCAAGGGTTGGACATCGAGCAACATTATTGCTACTGTGTTTTGGTCGCAGTAAATTACAGGGCTAGCCTGGATTGAAGACAAAAGGAAATATACTTCACCTCTTAATGGAAAGAACCAAAAAATCATAGTGCAAAGGATCTTGTGTATAGGGATGGAAGAACTCACTGCAGTAATATTTGCAAATGATCTACTACATAACTGAAGCTGGAAAAATTTGGGGCCAAAATTCATTAGCAGCTGTTGTTCCAGCCTTGTGAAAGGAATTAGTGTGCAGCAGATGAGAATGGAGCTGAGTGCTGGAGAGAAGCAGAAACAAGACCTGGAGGGCTCTGAAAGGATCAGCTCTTAAGGCCACTCTCTGTCTGTTCTTTCAGTTTGGATTGCATGAACAAGTTAATCCTCTTCCCCTCCCTCCTAATCTAGTTTAAATTGGGTTTCTGTCATGTGTTCTCCAGGACACCAGCTGAATACATACTTATTACTTTTCCCTTTGGAGAATGGATGAAAGAATTGGGAGTAGAGATCTATGAGTTTTAAATTATGTGCATGGGCACAGCAGCCCTCTCTTTTCACACCCCACCTTTTGCCAGCTCAAAACTGAATAGGCTGGCAACTTTCTCGCCACCATTATTCACTCTTATTCTGAGGATAAAAATGACTGTGAGCTCCCAGTAAGCAGCATCTTGGTGAAAAATTAGGTTTTGAATGGTACCATCAGAAGAACGTGAGAGCATACACATGCAGGTTCCTTCCTCTCTTCTCAACAACAAGTTTCAAGTTTGGACCTGGAGAAGCTCCAGTAGTATCTGGGTCAACAGTATGACAGAATCTACAGTCTTGTTACCATTTTGGATTAACTTCTTATAGCAATGAATAAACCAGACTTGATTTCAAAGGGCTCTCAACAAATCAATTCCAGCCCCTCCTTCTTCTGGGGTCATCTTTTTGAGATAAATGGGATCGAGAGAGTTTGGTGGTCTTTTAAGACTGTAGACTTTAAAACCTTGAAATCCTGTGCTTCAGAAATGAAAAGCAAACTGCAATCTTTAATAACCACAAAGTAGATGATGATCATGTTCTGCAGTTAGCCACTCAGCCTATCACACATACCTTTTCATCTTCAGACTTCTTTTGTTTTATGTAAAATCTCATTATCCAATTATCTTAGCAAACCTCTTTCCATGAATTTGACCTTTCAGTATTCTATAATTTAATTCTCTAACCACATTACCTCACCGCAGCATTTTCTTGGTCCAACTCATAAACAATAAATATTTCTAAGCATCAGGTTCTGGATTCAACCTTGGAAAGTACTCCTGTTTCTTGGAGCTGGGTAACCAAACCTCCTGTGTGGTGGAGGTGATGCTGGGGACTCCTGTTGGGTTGGCCTTTGGGAAGCCCTTCCCTCGAGAAGACAGAGGAAAATAGTCAAGTAGGATATTGTATTTTCCCATTTATGAGCCTTTTCCCTTGCACAATTTTCATAAGCCATTTCCCACTGGATCGGAGGGGATAAAGATGATAGGGGAACGCACGTAGTGGCTAAGGTTTAAGCTCTGGAACCAGACAGACTTGAGTTTGAATTGGAACCTTGCCATTTACCATCCACATAACAATAGCAAGTTGCCTAGCTCCTGTTCCCCAATGTCCTTATCTGTAAAATGGAGATCATAATACCTTCTAGGATTGTAGTGAAATTAAAGGAGAAAATACAAACAAAGTATTTGGCACTGTGCCTAGAACATACTAAGTGGTCAATAAATGTTACCCGTTATTATTGCAGTATTTAATTTATATAATTTAATTAGATACAATTTAATTTATCTAAGAAGGTTTGCATGCTGTCATGGGGCAGAAAAATCAGTCTGGATTTTTAATGTAATTCAGAAATCTTAAGGCAGTCTCTACTTTTCCAGAGTAAGTGTTAATTGATGACTTTCAGAAACGCTTTTATTAGCGGGCCATTTGTATTGAGAAACTGAAGACAATTGTCCTAATGTTGGACTTTAAACATGGAGAAAAGTTTGTCCACAGTTTGTCAAGAGGAAATGGCAGTTGAGAAAGGCCCAGTTATTTGCTACTTTAAATCAAAATAGGGAGGGATATATATAGGTTCTGGGATAAATATCCAGAATCATCTGAGTTGGTCATGATGCTGGTCCATATTTTTAAGATAACCATTTAAGAGCAAATAAAACTTTCCCATCTTCTGAGGTAAGTGCCTAACAGGTTTTTTCGGGGAGTATAGCATTTGCTTTGGGGGCTTGCACCTAGTTTTTGAGAATATCTGTTGAAAAGAAATAGTATATTGTGCTGAACCCAACTGCATTAACCCAAAGTTAATGTCTTATCACATGTCCTAGAGCTAGGATGAGCATATATACCAGTTTGCATAGGACAGTTCTAGTAAACATAATTGTTCCAACATTATTACTTATAGCACTCCATTTCACTCTCAAAAGTGTACTGGTTTAGATAACAAATTATATGGTCACCCTGTCTAAAACATCATGGTCTATCTTCCTTTAAAATGTTTTAAATATTTATTTTTAATGGACCGAACTATTATTACCACATTCATGTTCTCAGCTCTTAGAGGTAGGAAAATGTTGTCTGTCATGATGAAGTAGAATTTGTCCTTTTAGAAAACAATAGGAAATATGTAAGCCATGGGGTTTCCCTCTTTGCCTTGGCTGCCAGGAAGCTCAAGGCTAATTTGGAGCTCATTGCAGGACCTTCCATAGCCCAGGATTTTTAAAACAATTATTCCCTTACTTGCCATTGTTACTTGGTTCTTGTTTTAATTTTTATTGTGTTTGAGATATTTTTTATGGATGGTTTCAAGTAAATTTTAGAAATAAGTAGAATATAAAATTGGAAAAGGTTATGAATGTTTATTTTTAGTATTTAAAGTCTTATGCAAGTTCATATTAATACACAGGGCTGGATTGACCAAACACAAGGAGTCCTGTATGGATATCTAGAGCTGTCTCTTCTCCATGGTCACACATGATGACGTGTGATAATTTATTCTCACGCTGTAGTAGATTGCATAATTTGGCCCTAATGCTTTACCCTCCCACCCCCTTCCATCACTTTTGCTATGTAACTTTGCAGTGCCCCCCACTGGGTGTGGGATAACTGTCTTGGCTCACCACTTTGGTCTGCTTGATTGTTTCTGTGGGTATTCACAGAACTGGATAGTGAGAGCTGCAACCTTGGAGACCCAGCGTGGGAACCTTGGCCAGCTTTGGCAGTGAGGGAGAGATTTCTCCTCCCTCAAATCCACAGCAGCCTGTGTGGGAATGTCTACCACAGCAAGGAATCAGCGCCAAGGGGCAAGCACTGGACTGCATGGGTCCAGTTTCCAACAGTGACACCTTGTGGCAAGAAGAAGCAGTGGCGGCTCAAATAGATGAGCTGTCTCTATTTAGATAGACGCTGGAAAGATCATCTTTGGACTGTGTAAGCCCCAAGAGGTGCGTCTTAAGGGAGGAAGGCATACACACCACATTTCTTGCTCATGATACAGGTGACGGATCAAATTATTAATTGTAAAAATGAGAGACATGTGACAATAGCTGCCTGCTTGTGGAACAGTTCACCCTGGTTTTACTGTCACCCTCAATGTGTCTGGGACTGAGGGATGAGGAAGAAAGTATGGATCTCAATGTATGACAGGGCTTCAGGATGAGATGGGGTTAATAAGGAAGTGCTTTTGGGAAGAGGTGACCCCTGACTTCTGATTTAAGGCCTGCTAAGTTCAGAAGGAGCGTCATCCGGACCCAGGTGGCATTTCTCTTGGAGCCCAGCCCCACTGTGCTGCCCTGCACCCTGAGTTGCAGTGGTGTGAGCTGCCTAATGAGACATGAGACTAGCGTAATGCAAAGGGGGAGGCGATGACAAGCTAGTCATGCAGACGACTTGAAAAGTGAGCTGAAACCATACAGACTTGCAACCCTAACTTCAGGTCAGAAACGTTGTGCTGCAGAGCAATTTTAAGCAGAGGCCTTCTGTGGTTTTTTTTCTTAAATGAAACAGAGATATCCCCTAGAGGGCATTTCAGATTCTTGCTTCTTGTTTCACTTGCCCGGAAATAGAGACACAGAGGAAAAATTCCCCGGGAGGAAAATATAATTTTGGGGGTGATAGCTGTTTATTTGTTTCATTTAAGATTCAGCAAAACCAGGATTGACCCAGCTCTTCTCTGTCCTCCAGCAAATTTGCTTTCCTCCTCTGGCTGCGTTGATTCCTCATTTTCCTTCGGAGCTGGAGGAAGCAGTGGCCTCGCGTTATTTTGCTGTCTTACACTTTGCGTCGGCATCAATCATTCGCTCGACAGAGCATTTGTTTTACCTCAGCTTTTCCTCCAAGTTGAGCATCTGTTTTTTTTTTCCCTTTTAATGGCATCTCAAAGCGCTTCTGAATTTACCCACTCAGACATGAACTCGACGTTGGGAAAGCTGCTCTTTAGTAATCTGTTAAGAACAGCAGATATCAACGCGCAGTATCTAGTTTCTTAAAGAAACATTTCTCCATAGTTTGAAATTGAAAATCAATTCCAGGCCACTTGGAAAGCATCGCCTGCCACGATAATCAATGGAGAAAAAAGAATTGGCATGCAAATAAAATATTGGAACACCCACGGAACCAAATGCATTTCTAAGTTTGCACTTTATATTGACAAAAACAGTAACAACAAACGTAGCTTTTGTGCAGTATCAGTTTTCGTTAAGCAGGGCAAGAGGCTCTGCAGCGTGGGTTAATTTGTATCCCCTCTCTGCTGTTTACTAGCTGAGTGGCCTTGGGCAGATTCCCTAGCCTTTCTTGCCCTAATAAATAACAGGGAGCTACTAGCAATGGCTCACATTTATGGGGCACATTACTGAGTGTTGGCTGTGCTTCAAGCTCTTTATGTTTATTAACTTAATAATTCTCTCAACAATACTTGAGATAGGTGTTAGTCTGTCCATCCCCATTTTATCACCAGGAAAACCAAGGCGCAAACAAACTAACTAACTTGCTTAATGTCACAGAGCTGGAAAGTAGTGGAGCAGGATCTGAAACCTGGAGGTCTGGCTCCAGGGGCACCATACTGCTTTGATGATAATTGTAATAGTAACACACCTCACTGGGTTGTTGAGAGGAGTAAAGAAGGCTTGTGTCTGTGGAGCACTGTGTCTGGCACGGGCTATGAGCTCAGGGAATGTTCACCGCTGTTGTTAAGGCTAGACCACTCAAACCCCTAGAGGATCACCAGTTGCCTAAGTTTGAACTTGAACTTTTGCATTTGAGGTTCAGTTGAAATGGCTCTGGTTGTTCCAGTGATGTTAATTATTTTTAAAACGAATTTTGGAACAAAAGCAGTGTTACCTATTGTAATCCCCACATCAAGGCAACTTGTATGAACAAGAACAGGATGATTACCAAGGAATTAGCTGTGAGTGATGGCCAGCTTCTGGTCTACTTCGTGGCTTTGAGAAAGTGGACTTGAACGTCCCATCCCTGACCTTTGAACTTCTGCCTACCCTCCTTTGCCTGCTTTGTCTTGACAGCCCTCCCTACTCTGTTCTCTGAGTTGACTTCACGTCGATGGAGGGCTGGGAAACACATTTCGTTTTGTTTTGTCCTTCTCTGGTGCTCTGACTGCAATGAAGCTTTGCAGCCCCAGAAGAGATAGAATTTAATCCATTTTTATTAACAAAGTCAAATTATATGTAAACGAATTCCCTAAAGAACTGTTTAATTAGAAGACGTTTGTTTCCCCCCATTAGGTGATTCCCTGACAGAGGAAGACCTCAGAAATGTGCCACTCCTCTACTGAAGGCCCCAAATGTTGGATTTAGGAAGGTGTCTATTTTGGAATGAAAATTGTAATCTGGGTCTGGCTTGATTCCCTGCAGGTGACCCTTTCTGAAAGAGACAGAAGAATAGAGCTGAAGGTCAGACTAGAGCTCTGGGGTCAGCCATTCCAACTTCCTTAATAGGGCAGAAATGGAAACTGAGGCCAATGTCTTCTGAGAAGATTCCTGAGTAGTGTTGGTCTCTGGCCTGCTTAGTCTTAAGAAAGTGACCAAAAGGTTTAGTAACTTGATGCAATTTGCTGCCTTCATTTTCTCTGTGCGTGTGTATGTGTGTGTTTGTGAGTATTTCAGCTATGAGTACTGCATGGATTTGCCCTTTACTTAACAAGTATCCAAAATGTTATTCCAGAGCCCCTATGTAGGGACAGCTATTGTTTTATCCGGTCAGTACTCCTGGCCCCCATTTCTTCTGACTACTGCTTCTATCATCCCTGCATCCTCCCACCATTCTACCATTTTATCTGTATCATCCCCACAGGAGTTTCCATCTTCTTAACTGGCTGCATGTTTCTGTGCACAGTTTATTGATCCAATGGTGGACACATGACCCAATAAGTTATTTCCTTGAGATTTTTGGTGTTAAGACCAGAAAGATCAACAAAGCCGTGTCTCTGGTAGTTGAAACTGTATGGTAAAAGTCTAGATGCTGTCGGCTGCCATGTATTCCATCATGTGCAGAAAGCTGGTCTGAGGGAAAGAGAAAAAGTTGGCACCTACAGAGAGAAGCAGAATGGAAAGATGGTCATGAGGATGTCTGAGTCCAACTTTGGACCGCCTTAAGTCCTAGCTGCATCCTTGTTCTTTCCTCTTCTAGTTCACCCTCTCCTTGGATTCCTTGAGGCCACCAATCCCCTTTTTTGGTTAAGTGAATTGGATTTATGTCACTTGTGGCCAAAAGAATCCTAATATACCCAGGGACACAAGAAGAGTGTCTTTTCATCCAAGGTGCTCCAGCTAGGCCAGATGCTGGAGTAGAAGGACTGAGAGGGCAGGAAAAAACTTCCAGAGGGAATGGCACTTGAATAATGTAGAAGAGGCATTCAGACAGGTCAGCACAGAAGGTACCCTAATGCTTGTCCAAGGAGGAGGGTATAGACCCACCCCACCCCACTAGCACAAAGCAGAGGGCTTTCAAAGGCATCTCCAGAGGCGTATGATGCCTCTGGATGTGTGGGCACAGTTCTTTACAACAAGTCCTATTTCTTCTTATAAAGTTCCAAAGGAAAGCCTTTAGGTATTGTTCAGGGGAGTTGTCTGTACTGGATGGACCACGTGTCATTTACTGTCTCTCCCTGGATGTCTACATTAGGTCAATCGCATAAGCACATGTTCAAACCAAAATATTGTGCCTGAACAAAGATAGTGAATGTTTGACAAAGTGCTACAACTTATCTCTGAACAATGTAAAAATTGATTTTAAGCCCAACATGCTCTTCTCTAGGTCTTCAATACCTGTATAGCCAATACATATCATAGGTCATGAAATGAGACCTCCGAGAACCATGGCATTTAATGATTTCTTCTCTAAAGCAACTTCAATCCAACTCTTCCACTGAATTCTCCTCTCCACCCAAGCTAGCAGAGTAGATATTTATTTATTACTTCAGTTCCTGACCCTTCCTGGGGATGTACAAGAATCTAGGAGACTTAGTAGTGCTTCCAGATGAGGGAAGGGCCTCTGATCTTGGTCCGTTGGGTTCACCGTTGATTTCCTTATTGTCTCAGCTTGCTTGGTTCCCTGAGGCCCTACAGCTTTCAACTTCCAGGCCAAGTCTGGGGCACAGGAAGACTTGTTGAAGCTGAGAATCTAGGCTCTTGGGGCCAACATCCTTGGATTGGTCACATATCATTCTCCTTTTATGTCTTACCGACCTCACCAGGGAGCAAGATGAGGGGTCCTACTGCTCTTGGGGTCCATGTCGTCTGCCCACTTCCCAGTCTGGGGAAAACAACTCCCTCTCCCTTCTTGCTACACTCCTCTCTCCCCTCTCCCTCCATGCACCACTCTTCAATGGATTTAAGCTTTTGTAAAACATAGGAAAAACTGACTTCAAGCATCTTACACCTTTTCCCCAGGAAGAAAAAAATTAAAATTTTCCAGAAAAACTAGAAAAAGCTTGAAATGTGGGGTGGAGCAGAGGGGGATATAAAGAGGACAAACGGTAATTCATATCTTAAATAAACTATCCAACCATATGTGTTTGTCACATAAATGAATGTTTGAGAGAGAGCACGTCAGCCCTAAATTAAAAACTATTGAGTGTTGGGCTTTGTTCTGGCATACTGTAAGTTACTTGTGGATTAGTTTGCTGTCTACAAGTTTTGCTTTTAAGCTTTCTTAAAGTATGTCCTGAGCAGTCTTTAGTCTAGAGCTAATTTAGCCCTACCACTAAGGTGTGACAAAGGGTGTCTAGTCTATACCATCATACTTCATGGTTAAAGACTGAATATTTTCTCTGTAGATTTGAGCATAAGAGAAGAATGTCCAGTCTCACCATATCTATTCAGCATTGTATTGGAGGTTGTAGCCAATATAACAAGTCAAGAAAAAAAATTAAAGTCATACATATTGAGATGAAAGCAAAACTGCTTTTTCCCCTCACAACTGTCTCTGTAGAAAATTCAAAGGAATTTACCAAAAAAACAAAAAACAAAAAAGAAAACACAAAAAACCCTACTAGAACTAATAAATGAATATAGCAAGGTCATAGATACAAGGTCAATATCAAAAAATCAACTATATTTCTACATTCTAACAATGAACAACTGGAAATTGAAATTTAAAAGACACCACCATTTGCACTTATCATCATAAACATGAAATATTTAGGGAAAATTTTTTTATAAAATATGAGTAAGAGCTGTTTGCTGACAACTATAAACTATTACTGAAATTAAAAAAGATTTGAAGAAATAGGAAGATGCATCATATACTGGAGGTGTTGAAGCTGTTGAGATATCACCTCTACAAAATTGATATGTAGACTCAACATAGTCACAATCAAAATATCAATAAGATGTTTTTTCTGTGTAGAAATTAACAAGGTGATTATAAAATTAAATGGAAACTCAAAGGACTTAGAATAGACAAATAATTTTGAAAATGAGCAAACTTGTAAGACATACACTGTCAGATTTTAAGACTTACTGTAAAGTTACAGTAATCAAGGCAGTGTGGAATTAACAGATAGGTAGACATAGAGATCAGCGGAACAGAAGAGAATCCAGTAGTTGACCCCACACATAAATCAACTGATTTTTAACAGGGGTGTCAAGGTATGTTCAAGAGGGAAAAGGATGGTCTTTCTACAAATGGTGCTGAAGCAACTGGATATTCCTATGGAAAAAAATGAGCATGAACCCTTACCTCATACCATATACAATGTTGAACAAAAATCATATCACAAATCTAATAGTAAAAGCTAAGGATCATAAAACTTCAAGAAGAAAATGTTTATTGCTTTGGATTAGATAAAGATTTCTTACATATGACATAAAAAGTGTGAACTATAAAATAATTGATAAATTTGATATTATCAAAACAAAAAACTCATGATTTTTGAGATAACTACTTAAAATATGAAAACTCAAGCCACAAACTTGGAGACAATTTGAAAAATATACATTTGAGAAAGTACTTGTATCCAGAATATATAAAGAATTTTTACAATTCAATAATAAAAAGAGGAACAACTCAGTTACAATGGGAAAAATATGTGAGCAGACACTTCCTCCAAAGAATACATATGAATGTCCAATAAGCACATGAAATGATGTTCAACATCATTAGTCATTGGAGAAAGGAAAATTAAATCTATGATGAGGTACTACTACATACTCACAAGGAGGGCTATGATTTAAAAAGACAATACCAAACGCTGGCTATAATTTGGAATAACTTCATACATTGCCGGTGCTTATGCAAAATGGTATAGCCACCTTAGGAAAGAGTTTAGTAGTTTTTTATAAAGTTAAACATTCACATTTATCATATGATCCAACAATCTCACGCCTATGTATTTGCCCAAGAAATAACAACACATGTCTACACAAAGACTTTTACTCAGATGTTCATAGCAGATTTATTGATAATCAAAAAAAGTGGAAAAAAAAATCCATCAACAGATGAATAGATAAGTAGATTGTGGTATATCCATACAGTGAAATACTACTGACCAATAAAAAAGAGCAAACTACTTACACGTTCAACAACAGAGATTTTTCTTAAAGTATAATTGTAAGTGAAAAAGTCCAGACAAAATACTACATATTTTATGATTCTGTTTATACGAATGTTTATAAAAGGCAAAACTATAGCAATAAAAAGCAGATCGATGGTTACCTGGGGCCTGGGTTGGGTAGAGGAAATTGACTGTAAATGGTTATGAGGGAGCTTATTGTGGTGATGGAATTGTTCTGTATCTTGATTATGGTCGTGGTTTCACAACTCTAGGCAACTGTCAAAAATCCATCAAACTATACATTTAAAATTGTGAATTTTATTGTGAGTGAAGTACCTCAGTAAACCTGATTAAAAATAATGAAGTTGCCTAAGTATGATCTGGCTTGGGGTCCTCTCTTGGTAGTGTTACCTGTTGACCCTTCCTCGTCTCAGTACCTTGACATGCTATAGTTTTCTTCCAACTCTTAGGTTTAAATTCATGGAGACCTCCATAGTTTGTAGAATAAATCATTTAGGAGCATAGGATCCTGGGGATGAGGAGTGGGGAGTTGGGATTTGTGAGAACAAAGCCAGGAGTGAATTTAAGAATAGTCTCATACTATTTTTTTTTAACATTTATTAAAATCCAATGATAGCAACTGTATAACAAAGGGCATATCAACAACATTTTACATATCCTGAATGGATAATTAATTTTCCTTCATTATCACTTTCTTATTAGGAACATTTCAAGATCTTCCTCTCTTATAGTTTTGACAAGATATTTGTAAATTTATTTTGCTTCGTTGCAGAAAATATGCATGTAATGGGATTTTTTAGGAGTCTAACTCTCCACATGAATGTTCAATGCTTTTGGATTTTTTGATTTGGACTCATTAATTCCTACCTCTTAGAAGCTTCCTTCTAGAGGTCAACAAGGTCCCGTGAAGACAGAATGACATAGATTCTTGAGACAAAAGCTTTGGTTATTTGTCTCAGCTATGTCTCTCCAGCTGCTCCCTAAAACTCGAGGTGATTTTGCCTCAGTTTTTCCCACTCATTTATTCATCCATCTATTCACTCTTCCTAAAAATATCAAATGCCAGCCATGTGTCTGGCACTGAGCTAGGAAAATAATGGTGAATAAAACAGATGAGGACTCTGCCTTCATGGAAGTCACATTGTAAGGGAGAAAACACACCTGAAACAACTACTTACACAATTAATAAAATGTGGCAAGAATGACAAAACAGAAACATAAGGTGCTTTGAGATCACGCAAATATGGGATCTGTCTAGGGGTGCCATGAAAGTCAGGGACGGGACATTCAAGTTGAGATACAAGGTGGAAGAAAGAGTATTTGAGAGCATGCCAGGCAGAAGGAACAGCATGTTCAAAGGCCTGGAGGCTGGTGGGACCTTGGTAAGTTCAAAGGACTGAAAGAAGACTAGTGGATGGGGTGCCGAGAGCTGGGGGCAGAGGGGTGGCAGGAGCTATATCATGGAGTGCCTTGTATGACACACTGCTTTTGCACCAAAGCAGTGGGAAGTCCTTGAAGGATCTTAATCAGGAGCGGTTGTGGGTTCACTTTTGCTTTTTAGAAATATCACGTTGTTTACTATGTGGGAAAAAGACCAGGCAAGAATGGAAACAGGGGAACTAGTCTTTAGGCTGTCCACTTTACCAACCAAACCTCAGTATTTTTTTCGTTTTCAGAGTGGAAATGCATCTGACACAATATTCATCTGCTCAGATGCCCTTGCAGATATGGATGGCCAGGTGACACAGATCTGACCAACGAGACATATGCTGAAATCTGCCAAAGATTTCTGGTCAAGTTTTGGCTCTCCTGATGTAGATGCCACCTGTTCCTTCTTTAGGCCCCGCCTCTTTCTGCATGAAACATGAATCCAATACTGAGAGGGTACCTGGGACATTGATAACTTTGTACATGCTGTCCCACCCTACACAGCCTACCTCTAGACAGTGTGTTTACTGAGAAAGAGAGACTCTATTTGGTTAAGCAATGTGGTTGGGTTTCTGTGGTAAGCAACCAAAGGTAGGTTAAATGTAAGTTAAAGTAGCTTAGGTGAGAGAAAATGGTAGTTTAGAGTGGGGTGGCAGCAGTGGAGATGGGGAGAGGCAAAGAAATTCAAGAGCTATTTAGGAGACAAAATTCACAACTTCAAGGGAAGACTCTTGCTTCAGTCCTTCCCTCGTAGAAGCTTCCAGAAGGCTGATTTAGGGCCTGGCTTCACTCTCCCTATCCTAGTTCTTTTCTCTCAAGGCTATATTGCCAAAACCTCTACACCAGCTGCACTTCACTTGCTTTTGCTTTTCCCAAACCCTAAGTCCCTCTTTTTCTACATATCTCCAACAGGGATATTTAGATGTCTCCATAGTGGCTCAATATCTAAATATCTCCATAGTGGATAAATATTTGGGGGGTCAGACAGACTCAGGTTCAGGTCCTTTTTATGTTACTCACATAGCAGGTGAATAACTTTGGACAAATCTCTTAACTACTAAGATATTAGTTTCTCTCCTGTAAAAGGGAGCTTAAGATACTTAACTTGCAGGATTGTGTGAACTGAATGAGATAATGGCATTATTCATGATGCCCATCTACCCCCCACGTTAATTAACATATTCTCTGGAGGTGGGATCCAGGCATCAGTGTTTTTAAAGCTCCCAGGAAATTCCCATCCCATGTGCAGCCAAGGTTGAGACAAACAGATTCATGGGGGGTTTACTTCCTGACAGACATTGTGTTAAGCATTTTTTACATATCATCATTACTCATTTTTGACTGGCAATTCACATAGACTGAAACCAAATG
The DNA here is from genome assembly GCF_020826845.1 of Diceros bicornis minor. Taxonomy (NCBI): domain Eukaryota; kingdom Metazoa; phylum Chordata; class Mammalia; order Perissodactyla; family Rhinocerotidae; genus Diceros; species Diceros bicornis. The sequence goes on from NC_080745.1 coordinate 75,030,336, forward strand.
CCACAAAAATATTCATAAGTGAAACCGCCTGTGCTAAATTTCCTTTGCCTGGACAGAAACTTCCAGGTTGACTCTCTTCTTTTGGTTTCAACTGTTACAGGAATTTTTGCCTTGATTTCTCCCTTTTTCCCTTTGTGTGGAAATCTGTTACAGCAACTTTCATAGAGAAGCCATTTTCCTGCCAGTTCTCATGGGTCAGTTGCCAGGGAAAACTCAAGGTGAGAAAGAAGGACCTGTGAGATCCACTGAGGTGATCAAGACTTAGAAGATGGCTGCCAGTGTCCTTGGGAGCCATTTTGTCATCCCTCTAACCTTCCTTGCCTCTCCCAGAGCCTGTGGAGACCTTCCACAGCAGTTCTCACAATGACATGGGCCTCCTGGGCACTTCCCTCATTCAAAGCCAAAACCCAAGATGTGCTCCACCCAACAGCAAACCAACAATGGCATCTGCTAACCACAGACCTGCCCTTTGGGTCTCCCACTTGGCCTCTCCCTTAGCCATCATGTTTCTAGTGCAAATATTTTCTTAGCTGCAGGCTCAGAGATTGACCTTTCCCATATCACACCACATCTTCATCAAAGAGATGAGACCAGAGATTTAAATGTCTGAAATTGGTGGAAATGAGAAAGGAGGGAGTGTTTGCTTGTTTCCTTTTTGTCAGGTCCTCTGTTTTGTTTTGTTTTGTTTCATAGGAGAAACACTTCTAACTTATCCTAATGATGCTCAGCCTCTTTGTGTGACCTTTCCCGATCATTCTTGGCAGTGGCCCTGCCGCTTGCAGAAACACTAGTTAGTGGAGGGCCGCAATGTATGGTCTTGGACCATTAGCATCAGAATTACTGGCACTGCAAGAGGCTTGTTAAAAATGCAGATTCTTGAGGTCCGTTCCAGAGTTACAGATATAGAACTTCTGTGAGTGGGGCTCAAGAGTCTGAATTTTTAACCAGCATCCTGAGTGATGCTGAAGGGCAATAAAGCTTGAGAACCATTGGTTTTAAACTCAATATTCTTACCTTAGTGTGAAATTTTAGTACTTGGGTTTATATTTTCCTTTTGGCAAAAGTTATTCCACGCATGAGGCAATAAGTATATAAGGTTCTTGAGGGCTTGTATCCCCCACTGCACCTAGCTCAGTACCACCAATGGAAGACACTTGGTATAAACTCTCCTGGATTGACTACAGTTGCAGCTCTGACAAAGAACACAGTTATTGGCAGTTTCCATTTGATGGCCTAGTGCTTGGAAAGTGCTGGGCTGAGGCCAGGTCAAGGGAATGGCACACTCTAATGATGCCAAGAATAAAGATTCCTTTTTAAAGGAGATTTTTAAAAAACAGATTAAGAACAGCAAGTTTATTGGATCTGGGGCTGCAGCCAAGGTCTAGCTTAGCCTTATTGTAGCTGAAATGGTTGAATTATTTCTCATAATTTCTGATACACTTTAAAAAATGAATTGTATTGAGGGTCTCTTTTTCTTTCTGTTTTCTGTGGCTGCCTTTGAATTCAAATTACCCCGAATAAAAATAGCTTCAGTCACCCTGAGATGGAAAATGAAATCTATTTGCTCAGCAGATTTTCTTCGTTATTAATTATTAACCCTGATAAGTTACAGCTCATAGTTAAGGCAAAGTTCTAGTTCTGGGCTTGTCAGTTGGATCAAGATGGGGTGAGCTGACAATTGCAGAGAACTGTCTTATGCAGCTGTTGTGAACTGCTGCCTGATACATTCACCTGATTCTGCTCTGGGATGGCCCAGGGTGGAAGGAGCAAATGGCCTTGTTTTACCTGAATCATTGGCTGATTTTGCATGTTGCCTTTTCTTGTCAGCTATAAGCTTCATAGCTGGACCCCTTGAAGGTTGAGCCCCGACCTCTCCAAAGAGTGTTTAATCAATCTGAACCTCTGTTTTCCCAGATGGAGCCCATCTCAGAAGATTTCCATACAGTTTTTTTGAGTGTGGCTTCTTTCACTTGGCATAATGCATCTGAGGTTCATCTATGTTGTGTGTATCAGTAATTCATTCCTTTTTACTGCTGAGTAGTATTCCCTGGTAAGGATGTACTATAGTTTGTTTTTCAATTCCCAGTTGAAGATATTTGGATTGTTTCCAGTTTTTGTTGCTAAATATTTGCCATAAATATTTGTGTACTGATTTTTGTGTGAACTTTATTTGAGAGCAGGATTCTTGAGGAACATTTGTGAGGATGATTTTTTTGGAGAGTTCTATGCTGAGTGATTCTTAAAGAGTGGGCTTCAGCAGGACCTCTCAGAGAGCTGGGGAACACAAGACTGGTGTTTAGTGTGAGTGGTTGGCTAATACACAAGTTGAGAAAAGCTATGCTAGGGTTCCTGTGTTAGTGTTTCTTAGAATACCAATACCCTCTTTCTGTGTTCAAAGTAAGTTCTGGTTCAAATGGAAAGTGTGGTCTCTCAGGGCTGTCAATGCCCCTCTCTACTCTATCTTAGGTGAAATATGCTTACCATGTACTCGCTTTGAGTCTCACTAAATTTCCAAGCATCCTGGGTCCACTGGAATTCTGTGCTCATGGGGCATTGAGATACTACATGCAAATGGCAAGGAAGGGTGGGCATTTCTCCTCTGCTCCTTCACATGCTTCACAGTCCCAGTAGATGGAAGAAACTGATTTTCCAGCCATGGGGATTGTGAATGTTGAGATGCGACCAAGTGGCTTCTGTGGCTGTTGTGTCTTTGAAGAAATGAATCAGGTGTAGGTCCATGTTCAACCTGTGCTTACAGTAGTTTTTTCTTCCATCTTTCTTTTACAGTTAAAAAAATACTAAATAATATTTATTGACCGAAAGTTGAATGAAAAAAGTCAATCCCGTATTCTTGTTTTTTATAAGAGATAATTCAGATTGCAGTTCAGCCAATGTATTCATTCATTTAACAGATTTCTTTTAACCTTTTGATCCCCTTCACCCATTTCTCCCATCCCCCATCACCTGCCTCTGGCAACCACCAATCTGTTCTCGGTATCTATGAGCTTTTTTTTTAAGATTCCACATATGGAAGAGATCATACAGTATTTGTCTTTCTCTTTCTGATGTATTTCACTTAGAATAATACCCTCAAGGCCCATCCATCTTGTTGCAAATGGCAAGATTTCATTCTTTGTTTATGGCTGAATAATTTTGCATTGTGTGTGTGTGTGTGTATGTGTGTGTGTGTATATACACACATCACAACTTCTTTATCCATTCATCCATTGATGGACACCTAGGTTGTTTCCTTATTTTGGCTATTGTAAATAGTGCTGCAAAGAACATGGGAGTGTAATATCTTTTTGAGTTAGTGTTTTTGTTTTTTTTTGGATAAATACCCAGAAGTGAAATTGCTGGATCATCTGGTAGTTCTATTTTTAATTTTTTGAGGAAGTTCCATACTGTTTTACATAGTGGCTGCACCAATTTCCATTCCCATCAACAGTGCACAAGGGTTCCCTTTTCTCCCCATATTGGCCAACGCTTGTTATTTCTTGTCTTTTTGATAATAGCCATTCTAACAGGTATGAGGTGATCTTATTGTGGTTTTGGTTTGCATTTCCCTGGTGATTAGTGATGATGAACATCTTTTCATGTACCTGTTGGCTATTTGTATGTCTTCTTTGGAAAAAATGTCTATTCAGTTTTTCTGCCCATTTTTAATCAAATTATTTGTTTTTTTGCTATTGAGTTGTATGAGTTCTTTATATATTTTGGCTATTAACCCCTTATCAGATCTATGATTTGTGAATATTTTCTCCAATTTGTAGAATGCCTTTTTATTTTGTTGATGGTTTCCTTTGCTGTGCAGAAGCTTTTTAGTTTGATGTAGTCCCACTGGTTTTTTTTTTTTTTTTTGCTTTTGTTGCTTTTACTTTTGGTGTTAGATTAAAAAAACTTCATCAAAATCTTCATCAAGAAGCTTGCCGCCTATGTTTTCTCTAGCAGTTTTATGGTTTCAGGTCTTATGTTCAAGTCTTTAATCTATTTTGAGTTGATTTTTGTGTCTGGCGTAAGTTGGTGGTCCAGTTTCATTCTTTTGCTTGTGGCTGTCCAGTTTCCCCAAAACCAGTTATTGAAGAAATTGTTCTTTCCCCATTGTATGTTCTTGGCTCCTTTGAGGTAAATTAATTGACCATATATGTGTGGGTTTATCTCTGGGCTCTTATTCTGTTCCATTGATCTATGTGTCTCTGTTTATGTCAATACTATACGATTTTAATTCCTCTAGCTTTGTAATAGAGTTTGAAATCAGGGAGAGTGATGCCTCCAGCTTTGTTCTTCTTTCTCAGTATTGCTTTGGCTATTCGGAGTCTTTTGTGGTTCCATACAAATTTTAGGATTGTTTGTTCTATTTCTGTAAAAAATGCCTTTGGAATTTTGACAGGGATTGCATTGAATCTGTAGATTGCTTTGGGTAGTATGGACATTTTAAAAATATTAACTCTTCTAATTCATGAACGCGGAATATCTTTCTATTTATTTGGGTCTTCTTCAGTTTCTTTCCCTAATGTCTTGTAGTTTTTAGTATACAGGTCGTTCACTTCTTTGGTTAAATTTATTTCTCGGTATTTTACTCTTTTGGATGCAATTGTAAATGGAACCGTTTTATTAATTTCTCTGATAGTTCATTATTAGCGTATACAGTTTTTATAATAGACTTGATTTGTGCCTAGAAGGTGTGGAATAGAGCATCCTCTTAGTTTCTTGGGACAAGAGGATTTCTGGGAGCCAGCCCGGTGGCATAGTGGTTAAGTTCACATGCTCCACTTTGGTGGCCTGGGGTTCATGGGTTCCGATCCCAGGCACGGACCTACACACCACTCATCAAGCCATGCTGTGGTAGCATCCCACATACAAAATAGAGGAAGATTGGCACAGATGTTAGCTCAGGGACAATCTTCCTCAAGCAAAAAGAGGAAGATTGGCAATGGATGTTAGCTCAGGAAAAAAAAAGTTTTCTGGCTGAGACCTGGTATGGAAAGCCCAAGGCCTGAGTTCACATATTGCTCACACATTGTGCAAGTCTTGGGTAAGTCAATTCTCTCTGAGTCTCAGTTTCTCCTTTTTAATATGGGAATTAAACAATGTATTTTTTGTGTGTGTGAGGAAGATTGGCTCTGAGTTAACATCCCCCAATCCTCCTCTTTTTGCTGAGGAAGACTGGCCACGGGCTAACATCCATGCCCATCTTCCTCCACTTTATATGGGACACCACCACAGCATGGCTTGCCAGCGGTGCGTCGGTGCGCGCCTGGGATCCGAACCCGTGAACCTGTGAACCCTGGGCCACCGCAGTGGAGCACGTGCACTTAACTGCTTGCGCCACCGGGCCGGCCCCTAAACAATGTATTTTCATAGGGCGATTGTGAGCATTCACATGAGGCAAATGAACCTGGCCCGCAGGAAACACAATGACTGTTCAAGCCCTGGGGAAATCTGTGTGGTGCACACCTTGCATCTGCTCCTTCTCCTTTCCCTTGCTGAACTCGCTGCCCCTCCTCCCCTCTGGGCCCTGTGGACCTGGGGCTTAGTGGTCCCTCAATGCCCTGACCCCTACAGAGAAGGGGCTTTGCAGGTGTAATCTGCTTGGAAGGGCTGGAGGTGGGTGTGTAGGGGTCTTGATGTGGCAGTGTGCAGTGCACTGCATCTACGATTAAGGAAACCTTTGTGTAGATCAAAGAAGTGGTGATGGACATTATTTGGTGAGCTGAAGACCACTCCCCAGCCCACGCCCCCTTTGCCCCTTTGCTTCTGCCACTGTTGCCACCTCTGTAAAAGCACTGTGCTAGAGTCAGGAGACCTGCTTCAGCTCTCTTTTACTTCTTGTTTTGTGTCCTCGAACAAGTCATATCACCTCTTTGAACTTCAGTTTCCTTATCTGTAAAATGTGGATAAAGCGTGCTTCTTCTACCCACTTCCCAGGGAATCTGGAAGCTGTGACATGCTGTATCAACATAAAACATGATTATTGCTATTATCTAATACTTTGTATGTTTTTAATTTAGTGTTTTATCTTATTCAGGAATGACAACTCCCTTCCCCCTTCTTTTAAAAATGGACTAGAGAAAATAAATCCAAAGGAGTGAATTTCTAATTGTGAAATTTCTAGTGCTTTGGTCCTAGGATAGTCTAGCTATTTGAGAGTAGGGAGAACTTCTTGGTATCTCTAAAAGAGTGTAATTTAGGCTATTGAGTATTTTGCTTGCATGTCAGGCTGCCTCTGAATCACATTCCTGGAGGCTCACTTCAGGCCCGTGGGTGGCTTAGAAATTTGTTTTAGAAACAAGGTTTATGTGTCGATTGCACTTCCTCTGTGCTTCTCTCATTGTCTATTTCTGACAATATTTGCATGAAAACCAGATATTTGATTTCAAGAACATCTGTTCTTGTAATTCACTTCCCACCTGAATCAACACTCTTCTGCCTGGACTGAAAGAGCTGCTCTGCTCAGCAATATTCTGGGTGCGGGCAGCAGGGAGAGAGGAGAGAGATGGTGGGAACTTCTATGAGTACAAGCAAGTTTGCTGGGCATCCCGCCTCAGAGGAAGACGTGATGAGTGTGGAAGCCACTTTTCCAAATGGACACTTATTCTTTTAAACACCAGGACTTAAAATGATATAGCCTTTTTGGTGAAATCTTTCTCAGATGTGGCTGTTCCTTGCCTCCTGTATTAGAGCATGTGGAATTTATTGAGCACCTATTGTGTGCTAGGCTTTTTTTTTCTTCTCTACATGGAAAGCATGGACGTTGATATCTAAACATTAACATGGACACTGTATTTTATTGTGTGTGATGCTTTTTGGGTTTTTTAAGGACAAGGAGCTTTATTCTTGTACTAACTGGCCCCAAGGCCCAGAGCTAGAGGGAGCAGGCTGTACCGGAGTGCCTGAAAAAGGAGTGCCATGGCTGGGCTAGCGAGCCAGGGGGGTGCTTGATGGGGGCAGGGCCGCTCCTCCCTGGGCTCCGCAGTGGCCTGGCCTAAAATGCTCACAGGGACAGGAAACCACTGAAGGGTTTTGAGCAGGGGCGTGAATGATCAGATTTATATTTGGAAAGGTCACGTGAACTGCAGGTGAAGAACAGAGTAGGGGGTTGCGGGAGGAGGCTCCTGAGGGTGGTGGTCCAGGCATGGGGGATGTGCGAACAAGGTTGCGGTCTTACATCTGCCCTGTCTGCCCTTCTGGATGGTCCTGTTTTCTCTCTCACCCTGACTGCTGCCAGTGTCTTGCCTTGCCAGGTTCTGCTCAGACCTTTAGGTCAGACTTTGTTCCTTCTCTACTTTCCCACAGAAACTCTCCTTTACATTTCTTAGCACTTTCCCTCGTCTTGCCTTGAGTCAGGGTCAGTAGCTGCCAGTCCTGCATTCCCAGTGGGTTATCATTTCCTTGAGGACGGGGCACAATCTCACTCATCTTTGTGTGTCCCATAGAAGCCAGCTCAAATACGTAGAAGTGTTAGATTACATATTGTTCTATAAATGTTGTCTCGTTTGAAAACACAGGAGGTAATGGGTGAATTTGTCATTGAATGAATGAGTGAATGAATGAATAGATGATGAATGGGTGGAGTTAGTGAGGGAATTTTTGTGAGTTGGTTCTTCATAAGATCTTACAAGCCAGATCCTCAAGTTAAAATTGTGTGTAAACTTACAGTGAATTGCCTAGATGTAAATTCCTTGTTTTCTAGTATATTGGATTTATAATACTAATTTTTCGGCTACCCTGAAGACATTTTAGTTTAATTCCTGGTTCTCAGCTATGGTGGATGAACTGTTAGAGAACTGAATGCATCTGTTTTGGAGGTAAACTGGTCACATTTTGAAAGACACCTATTATTAGGTTACTCCCAGGACTGCTCTTGAATGCAGAGTTGAAAAAAAACAGTCAAAAAACAGTCACCTGCATGATATGACTTGAAGAAACACTGGAGGGACCCCTATATTCTCCCTAAAACAATCGTTATATTTCCTCAGGAATGCCTTTTTTAGTGGGGTCTATGAATTTAAAGGCGTGGCCTAATGTTGTTCCTGGAAGGGGTCACAAGGTACCTCAAATGTGTTTCGACCAAGGTACAAATGACTGATGGCAAATACTTTCCTGAGAGAAATGAGGACCCCCCTGAGGGGAGGAGAACATGGAGGGAAGGAAGAGGAGGATGGGAGTGTAGACAAAAAGCTCCTCAGAGTGATCATTCCTTCCCAGTTTGAACAGTCTAGATCAGGGGTCAGTAAACGTTTTCTGTAGAGGGCAAAACAGTGAATATTTTGGGCTGTGTGGACCAGATGGTGTCTGTCACACTTACTCAACACTGCCCTTGGTGTGTAAAAGCAGCCATAAGCATACATAAATGAATGGGCATGGCTGTGTTCCAAAAGAATTATTGACCAAAACAGGCTGTGGGCTGAATTTGGCCTGCCAGCAGTAGTTTGTTGACCCTGGTCTAGGTTCTTCTTGATTTAAAAAAAAATTAAAAAACCCCTCATATCTCATGGATTAACACATGAAAGGATTATTTCTGGCTTATCCTAAACATCTAGTGTAGGTCAAAAGAGTAGCTCTGCCTTCACGGTCACTCAGGGACTCAGGTGACAGAGGCTCCATCTCAACAGAGCTTCCACAATCACTTTGGCAAGGAGATGACAGATGGTTGACTGCATACTGGCCCTTGGAGTTGCCACATGGAGGAGATACGTGTCGCTTCTACTCGCTTTTCATTGGCCAATGTAAGCCACATGGTCACATCTAATTTCAAAGGGATAGGGAGGTACAATCTTGTGTGCACAGAGGGAGAACCAGAATTCTGGGTGGATGATTTGCACTAATGAGCACCACAGGTAGGGAGACCAAAGTTCACAAGAATGCCCCTGTTTTCTTCTTGCTCCACCAGAGTGGGGCAGTTGTTGCTTCCTGCCCTTCATTCAGCATCCTCAGGTCAGCTCGTCTCCCAGCGGCCTGGCCTGAGTCAGCATTTCCATAACATTTTTACCGCCTGCTGGAAGCTCAGGGTGGTGCCTCTACTTGGACCTTACCCGTGCCAAAGCTTGGCTGGCATTCCTGATTGCCAGAGCCTGTTAGAATTAGAGGACGAGTTACCCCACAACTGAATGGGCTAACTTGTTTAAAATCTTGACTTTCCAGTTTGTTAAAGGTGCGTCCTAACTCAAGTTCTCAAGTTCCAGACTCCTAGAGAGGACAGGGCTGCGGGATTATTTTGGCTGGGTTGGCCTTTAGTAGTTCTTCAAGGAATAGTACACATATATGATATATATATATGTATATATCTCTCTCTATATGATACATGTGATATATATATGTCAAGCAACGTTTGGGCAACCTTTTATTACCTGGGACCAAAGTTCCCCTCCTGGTTCATTTCCTACTGCTTTCCATACTTCACTGTACACTTCAGCCACGCCACGCTCTGACGTCTGCGTGTTATTGACCATGCTGTTCCCTCTGCCTAGAAAGCCAGCCCTCTGTTGATCACCAGACCGAGGTCAGTTTTGTTAATAATGTTTCAAGTCTTGCGTGGGTGGTGGGTTCACTAGTGTTCGTTATATTATTAAAATTAATCAATAACTCGAATAAAAAGAAGGCTATCATCAACCAATGGTAATAGTGTGTCATGAATTAAGGATTATGATTAATCCAGTTCTGGGAATCTGAGGTCAAATAAATAAATAGAATCCCCTAAAGCAGTCGTTGGCAAACTATGGTCTGAGGGCCAAATTTGACTCACCACGCCACCTGTTTTGTAAATAAAGTTTTATTGGAACACAGCTATACTCATTTGTGTATTGTCGTGGCATCTTCACACTACAATGGCAGAGCTGAGTAGCTGTGATAGAGACCAAATGGCTCATATAACCTAAAGTATTTGCTCTCTGGACCTTGACGGATAAAGTTTGCCGACCTGTGCTGTAGTGTATGAGTATGGTGAGCACTGGATCCTAGCCAGGGGGTCAGCCCAAGAAAACGTTGACATTTGAATGCATTGGGATTGAAGAGTTGTTTCTAGTAGGAAGGGATTACTTGAGAGTTTCCCCAGGAGAGGTCACCTTAAGTTCTATTTCTGTCTCTGGTGTTTTATTTACTAGTAACAGAATCTCAAAGCAAACTAGCTTAAGCAAATAAATGGAGGGAATTTATTGGCAAATGTAACCAAAATTCAGAGAACCAGGAAGGTGGAGCTGGTTTGAAGGTTGGTGTGCTTCCTGGAGTTGGATGCTCTCAGCCTCTTGCTTGCTGGTTTTCATGTCTGTGCTTCTTTATGGATTGTTTGCATTTTCTGCTGCAAATGGACTTGCACTGTGAGGCACGGAAAATGGCACAAGGGAGCTCTGAACTCACATCTTCCAGCTTTGGGCTGAGAGGGAAATGAGATGCTTCTAGCTTCCACTTAAAAAAATTCATAGGGCAAGACTCTTAACTGGCTGGGTTCGGATTCTATGCCTGCTCTTTGGACCAATCACTGAGGCCCAGCCTGAGAGATACAATGATTGGCCTCATATTGCTTATATTCCCACCTTGGTGGTGTGAGGAACAGATGTTTTACCAGAAGACGTGATCATTGGGAAAACTTGTAAACTGCTTCTCCAACATGGCTTTACTACAGCTGGGTGTTCACAGAACTGATGGGCAGGCCCCAGTGGGTCAAGGCCTTTTCAGATAGGTTTTCTTTGCAAACAAACAAAGGTGGGAATCAGCAACTGGGAACAATATCCATTGGTTCTGAGACTTTTTAAGTGACTAATTAATTGATTTTTAGTAAATTTACAGATTTATGCAACCATCACCATAGGGCAATTCTGGAACAGTTCCATCACCCAAAAAGATCCCTTTCACCCATTTGTTCCCACACCCACACCCCAGGCAACCACAATTCTACTTTCTCTCTCTATGAATTTGCCTTTTCTGGACATTTCATATAAATGAAACCATACAATATGTGGTCTTTTGTGTCTAGCTTCTTTCATTTAGTATAGTATTTTTGAGGTTCATACATGTTATAGCATGGATCAGTATTTTGTTTCTCTTCATTGCAGAATAATATTCCATTGTATTGATATACTGCATTTTGTTTATTCCTTCCTCAGTCGATGGACATTTGAGTTGTTTCTAGTCTTTGGCTATTCCGAATAATGCTGCTGTCAACATTTGCCTGCAAGACTTTGTATGGACAGATGTTTTTATTTCTTTTGGGTAGACACCTCTGAGACTTCTTAAATTCCCCTTTTTTCCTTTAGTAGTTTTTTTCCATTTAGTAGTTTTAGAAAATATATAGGTTCAGTTCCAATTTAAGCTGGTTCACTGGTTTTAAAAAAACTTTCAATTCGATTAGAAAGTTAATATTTGGATTCGCTGTGGGATTTAGCAAATGAGTATATTCATTCTATTTTCAGTTCATGTTCTACTTTACTTCCTGTCCCTTATGGCAGCTTAAAAGTTTTTAGCAGGTTCTGTGCTAGAAATGAAGACAGATTAGTGTACATAGAGTGATAGGCTTCTGGAGGGGAAAAACTCATCTCTATATTAAACTCAAACATTGCAATTAAATTGCCATCTCTTCTTCATCCTCCAACCCACATCCCCACACACATCCTTGAGTGTAAGATTTTTATTCATTTCATAAAACCTCCCACAGTCATCTGTTAGGAAATTGTGGATTATTGCTCTGGAGGCCACCAGGGGCAGGCTCTCAGCGTGTGTAAGACAGTGAATCAAGCTTCCAAGAGCATAATTCTGTCTGGCTGTAAAGGCAGGGGTATCTCCTCCAGGAGTGCGGTTATACCACTGGGAAACAAGAGCTGGCCAGATCAGGACTGGTCCTTTCTTCTCTTTGACCTACTGCCCTTCAGTCATTGACCTTGTTTTAATGCAAGCTCCAGCATTTAAGAGTAATTTCTTGTACTAGTAAAAATGTATTTAAAGGTAAAGCAGAGATGATTGTAAAAATATCACCTATATCTGGTAGCTTTTGGTTTTTAACTTCAGGGTTGTCTTCTCTGTATGACCTATCTTCCAAGTAATTGCAACTCTTTTTGGCTTCTGAGATAACTTAAGATAGCAAGTCGGAGGATGATCTAAGAAGTGATATTTATGTTAACTGTGAGAGCCGGTGGGTATACTGGTTCAAGCTTGACATATAAAACATTGAAAGTCACTCTCTCAGCTGACCTTCCCCATTGTCCTCCTAAATTTCTACCCTTCCCAGCATATTGACATAAAGCGAGACAAGAGAGTGGAAGATCAGAGGGAGCATTATTGGGAGAGATGGAGCCTTGTGCTTGCTGTAACGACCTTTGACTTTTGACTTGGGGGTTCCCTGTCCTCCTTCTTCTTGCAAACTCTTGGCATCTTCAGAATCTGAGCATAAACACCAAATAATTGGATTTACCAGACATCTTGGCTTGTGGGATTCTCCTCCTTTTCCAGAACTATTATTTCAGCAGGCAAATATCCAAGGTTACCCAACATCACCTAGGGGAGAGGTGGAGAATAAAGCGGCAATAATCTAGTGGTTCTATTTATTAAATAGGGAAACATTTATAGGATTGCTTAATCCAGAGTGGCGGGGATCAGGAACAACTCTTGACCTTGGAGCAGCTGTGATCTTGAAGCCTAGAATCCTCCTCTAATTCCACTAATGCCATCCTCACTGTATCGTCTTCCTCCTCACCACCTCCTGTGAGTGAGACAGGGCACAGCACTTTCCAGGTTTTACAGAAGAGGAAACTGAGGTTTAGTCATGTGAAAGTGACTACAGTCCATGTTACCTGACTCTTTGATTCCATGTTCTTTCCTCTTTTTTGAAGTTTGTTATCTGTTGTCCCAAACGACATTTTATTTTTGTTTCTAAGAGTTTGGGGGAGCAGAGAGATGGAAAATAGAGCAGTTGAATAAATTCTAGTTGGCTGCTAAAGATTTCCCACCTGGTCCTGAGATCCTAGGCAGGTATCGCGTTGGTCTATTTGCATGCAGTGCTCTGAGAAAACCTGCTGTTAGTTTTGACACTGTGAGGAGAGAGAAGTTGAAGTCTTTTATCTTCCTGTTGGCTCTTTTTTGGTCTGGTGTCCATTTACCCTTCAGGCAACAGCATTCTCATTTTCCCCTGGGGACACTCCTCCCTGACTCTGGGTCCCTGTGGTCTGGATGTCGCTGATTCTGCCTCCAGCTCTAAAAGTGATTGTATGACTCAGGCCTGTCCAACCATAGCATCTCACTTCCCTCTTGGATCACTGTTAATGGTTTAGGACATGGGCATATGACCCAATTTGGACCAAAGAGAATCAGTACAGAACTTTTGCTTTAACTGTGACAACAGAGAAGTTCTCTATTTTCTGCTGGAGTTGGCTGCTAGCATTTCCAAGATTTGTGTTCTCACAGCTCCCTCCTCCCACCATGATGAAAATGTGTGTCTGAAAATGGAGCAGAGAAAAACACAGTTGAGAGATGGTAAGAAATTGGATCCTGATTCCTTCTCCTCTTTGCCAATGTTATTATTTTACTTTGTAATTGAAGTATAACCTGCATACAATACAGTACACTAATCTCAAGGGGCCAACTCATTATATCTGTACATATTTGTAAATATGTACACATTTGTGTTACCACTACACAGATCAAAACATAGACTACTTAAAGCATCCCAGATGGTTCTTTCGTGCCTCTTCCTAGATAATAACTTCCCAGAGAGTACCGTTAATCTATGCATTGTCAATGGGGTGATAACAACCAAGGGGATGAGAATTGATTCTTGGGGGAGGGAGGCAAACAACCCCTTGCTGTTACAATGATTTGTGTCCCTCCAAGGGGCCACAGTACATAAACAGATATACAATATACCTGTGACATTAAAATTTAATAGGGAAAGTGTTTTAGGGAAAAAACAATGTCTAAAAAGGCTCCTGTGAGGGGATAGGCAATAAAGGAAAAAAGACTGAGAAACAGTGCACTAATCTGATTCTATAACCGTTGGTTTATTTTGCCTGTGCTTGATCTTCGTAAATGCAATCGTACAGCATGTGGTTGGAGTTCGGACCCATTTATGGCTGGTTTTTTTTGTTCAACATATTATTGTAAGCTTTGTCCATGTTGTTGCATGTATTTTTTTTTTTTTTATTGCTGAATTGTTCCATTGCCTAGATATCTTACAATTTGTTTATCTATTCATCTTTTGGTAGATATTTGGGTTGCTTCCAATTTTTGGCTGTCGTGGATATAGCTGCTAGAAACATTTTTGTATGTGTATTTGGGTTTGTACATATACTTTCATTTTTCTTAGATAAATGCCTAGAAGTGAAGGTGCTGGATCACAGCGTAAGCATATGTTAAACTTTGTTACATATTGACAGTTTTCCAAAGTGGTAGTACCAATTTACAATTACAGTAGCAGTATAGAGAGAGTTCTAATTGTTCCATATCTTCCCAACACTTGATATTTTCAGTCTTTTTAACGTGTATCATTCTGGAGAGTATGTATTGGCAATCCCATTGTGGTTTAAATGTGCCTTTCTTGGTTGTTGAGCACCATTTCACAGGTCTATTGGCAATTTGGATATCCCCTTTGTGAAATGTCTCTTCAAGACTTCTGCCTATTTTGTTTGATTTGCTTGTCTCTTTATTATTGGATTGTCAGTTTCGTGTATTGAGAATATCTTCTTCCAATCTATGGTTTGCTTTTAATGAACAAAAGGTTTCTTGATGGTTGCTTTTGATGAATAAAAGTTTTTAATTTGTTGAAGTCCAATTTTATCTTGTTTAAGAAATCTTTGTCTACTCGAAGGTGATGAGGATTTTTTCCTATGTTTTCTTCTAGAAGTTCTATACATTTTGCTTTCCCATTTAGGCCTCTTCTTGAATTAATATTTATGTATAGCATGAATAGGGATTAAAGTTAAAGTTTTTTTCCCATAAGGATATCTAATTGCTCAAGCAATATTCATTATAAAAGACCAACCATCCCCCCATTAAATTGTAGTTATGTCTTTATTATAAATCAAGTGACGATATACATGTGTTCTATTTTTGGACTCTATTTTATTTCATCAGTTCATTTGTCTATTCTTGAAATAATAGCACATTAATATAATAGCATTTTAAGAAGTCTTTCAATTAGGTAGTGTAAGTCCTCCAAATTTCTTTTTCAAAATTGTTTAGGTTATTTTAGATTTAATACATTTTTCATACAAACTTTATAATAAGCTTGTCAATTTCCAAAAAAAAAATCCTTGAGATTTTGATTGGAATTAAATCTATAGTATATTTGGGAAGAATTGACATCTCAATAATATTGACTCTTATAATTCCTGAGAATAGTATATATCTCTGTTTATTTAAGTCGTCTTTAATTTCTCTTAGCAATGTTTTGTTTCCAGTGTAGAAAATTATACACATTTTTTTATTATTATATATTTGATATTTTTAAATGCTACTTTTAAATTATATTCTTTTAAGATTTCATTTCCCCAGTTTTTCTTGATAATGTATACTAACACAACTGATTTTGGTATGTTGACTTCAGTCATGCAGCATTGCTAAATTTACTTCTTAATTCTAATGATGTGTTTGTAGATTCTATTGGAACTTTTACATACCCAATCATGTCACTTGCATAAAATGATATTTATCCTTTTTTTTCTAATTTTTATACCTTGTATGTCTTTTTGTTGCTTTATTGCACTAGCTAGGACTTCTAGCACAATCCTGAATGCATAGGTCAATAAAGTATATCCTTAGCTTTCTTCTGACATTGGGGGGAATTTTTTCAATATTTCTTACTTAAATAAGATAGATGAAATTTTTTTATTGAAGTATAATTGACATATATCATTATATTAGTTTCAGATGTACAACATAATGATTCAATATTTGTCTACATTGAGAAATAATCACCACAATAAGTGGTCATCACAATAATATCATCACCATACATAGTTAAAAAAATTTTTTTCTTGTGATGAAATTTTTAAATTTTAATTGAGATATAGTTTACCAAAAATAAACTGCATCCATCTGAAGTGTACAATTCAATGAGTTTTACCATTGTGTACAGCAGTGAAACCACCACTATAATCAAGATAATGACCATTTCCGTCACCTCCGTTACCAAAAATTTGGTGGTAGGCAGAATTCTAAGAATCCCCCGTGGAGCTCATCCTTGTATAATCTCCTCCCCTTTGAGTGTGGATAGAACCTGTGACTATTTTGAGGTGATTCTATATGTTGTATGGCAAAAGGGAGATCATGCAGCTTGGCCTAACTTAATCACGTGAGCCCCTTAAAAGCAGAGCATTTTCTCTGGCTGGGAGCAGGAGAAGAAATCAGAGAGATTTAAAGCATGAGAAGGATTCAGCGTGCCTTTGCTAATTTGAAGATGGAGGAGGCCATATGAGAAGGAACTGCAGATGGCCTTAGGAAGCTTCGAGTGACCTCTGGCTGACAGCCAGCAAGGAATCAGGGACCTCAGTCCTACAAACACACAGATATTCCAACAACCTGAATGAGCTTGGAAGCAGCTTCTTCCGCAGGACTTCCAGAGGAAAGCCCAACTGAGCCTTGATTGCAACCTTGTGAAACCCCAGGCAGAGAACCCAGTTGAGCTCCCTGGACTTCTGACCTATAAAACTGTGAGATATTAAAAGGGTGTTGTTTTAAGCTGTTATGTCTGTTGATAATTTTTTCGGTAGCAATAAAAAAACTAATATACATTTTGATACTGGGAAGTGGGTGCTGCTGTAATAAATACCTAAAATGTGGGAGTGGCTTTGGAATCAGGCAGATGTTGGAAGAATTTTGAGGAGCATAATAGAAAAAGCCTAGATTACCTTGAAAAGACTTTAGTAGAAATATTACATAACAGACATTGAGAATGCTAAGGACTTGGAACAAAGTGAGGAACATATTGTTGGAAACTAGAGGAAGGGAAATTCTGCTATATAGTGACAGACCTTCACAGAATTGTCTCCCACAGTTATGTGAAAGCAAAACTTATAAATGGTGAACTCGGACACTTAGCTGAGAAGATTTTCCAGCAAAGTGTTGAAGGTGCAGCCTAATTTCTCCTTGCTGCTTCTAGCAAAATGTGAGAGGAGAGAGAGAATGAGTGAAGAATTTTTAAACAAAAAGGAACAAGGACTTGATAATTGGGAAATTGTCAGAATATCCAGATGACAGAAGACGCTACAATTTAGAAATAGCTGCTGAAAGCATGGCATAAAGAAAAGGCTGAGGGTGAAGTTACATGAGCTTTTGCTGAAACCTCAGAAGGATCAAATGATCAGAATATTTTGCTACACAAGGACCCTTCAAGAGATTATATATCTTCTAAATCAAACCAGAAGACATCTAGGACACTTAAGAGTATGTTCCTCAGTCATGTCAGGAGAAGCCAAAGATAGAGAAGAAATCCTACCTATGAGTGACAGCTTTAACCATGCCTGTGGAGTTTCATCCTGCTTGTGAACCCGTGAATATGACGAGATCACTTCTGGGATTGTTATATTACATGGCACAGTTTACCTTCATACAGAGAGATGATCCAGATGAGCCTAATTTAATCACATGATCCCTTAAAAGCAGACAAGTTTTCTCTGCCTGGTGGTGGAAGAGTAAGGCAGAAGGGGAAGTCAGAAAGATTCGGAGCATGAGAAGGACTTGATGTTCTTGCTGGCTTTGAAGTTGGAGGGCAGCACATGAGAAGAAACGAGGGCAGCCTTCAGGATATGAGTGGTTCCCACCTAACAGCCAGCAAGAAAATGGGGACCTCACACCTACAACCACAAAGAACTGGAGTCTTCCAACAACCTGAATGCACTTGGAAGCAGATATTTCCTTCTGTCTCCCCTGCCAGCACCCCTGACCTCCAGATAAGAGCCCAGCCTGGCCAATTCCTTCATTTTGGTCTTGTGAGACCTGGAGAAGACAACCCAGTGAAATCCACTTGGACGTCTGACCTACAGAATTGTGAGATAAAAATTTTGCTTCTAATTTTATGATATTTGTTACATAGCAACAGAAAACTAATACAGGCACTCAAATTTTAGCCATTCTAGTGGATATGTAGTGGTATCAATTTGTGGTTTTATTTTTAATTTCCCTGATGACTAATGATGTCAAGCCTTTCTTCATATGCTTATTCTCTATCTGAATATATTCTTTGGTGAAATGTCTGTTCAAATCTTTTGCTCATTTTTTAATTAGATGGTTTGTGTTCTTATTATCTAGTTGTAAGAGTTCAAATATTCTGGATATAAGTCCGCTGTCAGACACATGTATCGTGAATATTTTCTATGGCTTGTCATTCTGCCTTCTTAATGTTGTTTTCCAAAGAGCAAAATTTTAAAAATTTTGACAAAGTTCAATTTACCAATTTTGTCTTTTATGGTTCATGGTTTTTGTGTCTTACTAAGAAATATTTTCCTCTCCTGCAAGGTTGAAAATATTTTCTCCTTTATTTTCTTCTGGGAGTTCTATAATTTACTTTTCCTGTGTGTGATGTCATGTGAGGGACAATACTCATTTCTTCCCACTTGGACATCTAGTTGTTCCAGCTCCATTTGTTAAAAGGTTTTCCTTTTCTCCATTGAATTGCCTTGGTGTCCTTGATGAAAATCAGTTGATCATATATGTGTGGATCTGTTTCTGAACTCTGGGTTCTGTTTGTGTATATACACACACATTTATATTTTATTTTGCAAATACGACGCTGTCTTGATTACTGTAATGTTATAGAAAGTCTTAAAATCAGGTAGTATATGACCTCCAACTTTGTTCTTTAAAAAAGTTGTTTTGGCTATTTTAGGACATCATCATGCCAGTTTCTACAAGAAAGTCTGTTAGAGTATTGATTGGGATTGTATTGAATCTGTAGATCAATTTAGGGAAAATTGACATCTCAATAGTATTGAGTCATTCAACCCATGAATGCAATATTATATTCTCCATTTATTAGATCTCTAATTTTTCTCTGAATTGTTATTTTAGTTTTCAGTGTACGGGTCTTGCAAATGTTTTAAAAATGTGTTTGTAAGTATTTTTCCATGTCTATTATTTATGGAATAGTTTTTCTTAATTTCATTTAATGATTGTTTATTACTACATATAGAAAGATTAGGAAGATATTTTGTATATTGACAGTGAATCTGTGATCTTGCTAAACTCACTTATTAGTTCTAGTAACTTTTTTGCAAATCCTTTAGAATCTCTAAATATAATCATGCAATTTGTGAACGAAGACAATTTTACTTCTTCCTTTTCAATCCATGCCTTTAAATTCTTTTTCATGCCCCACACGTGCTATGATCACCAAGCCAATGTTGAATGAATGTGTAAAAGTAGACATTCTGCCATTTTGTCCATCTCAGGCAAAATAATTTAGTCTTTCCCCATTAACTACAAAGTGTTTTTATTTGTTGGTTTTTTTCTTGTTTTGTTTTTGTCTTTGGTAGATGGCCATTATCCATTTGGGAAATTCCTTTCAATTCTTAGTAGACTGAGAGTTTTATGAGGAATGACTGTTGAATTTTGTCAAATACTTTTGCTTTATGGGTTGAGATTATCTATTTTTTAATCTGTTAATATGTTGAATTCCATCAATTGATTTTTAAATGTTAAATCAACATTGCACTCATGAGATAAATTCTACTTGGTCGTGCCATATTATCCTATTGATATATTGCTGGATTCAAATTGCTAAAATTTTGTTAAGGTTTTTTGCATCCATGTTTATAAGAGATCTTGATCGGTAGTTTTATTTTCTTGTAATATCTTTATCTGGTTTGGTATCAAGGTTATGCTGGCCTCATAAAATGAGGTACAAGTGTTCCCTCCTCTTCTATTTTATGGAAGAATTTTTATTAAAATGATTTTATTTCTTCCTTAAATGTTTGGTAGAATCTTCCATAAGGTCAACTGAGATTGGTGGTTTTTTTGTTGGAAGGTTTTAAACTACACATTCCATTTCTTTAAAAGATCCAGGACTATTCATATTTTCTATTTCTTCTTGAGTGAGTTTGCTAGTTTCTGTTTTCTCTCTTTTTTTCTCCTGATAAGTTTGGCTGGATGTTTATCAATTTTATTGGTATTTTACAAGAAACATCTTTTGTTTTCATTAATTTTCTCTATTGTTTTTCTATTTTCAATTTTATTTATCTCTACCCTTATCTTTATTATTTTCCTTTTGCTGCTTTATTAGACTTTAATTTGTTCTTCTTTTTCTAGTTTCCTAAGGTGGAAGCTTAGATTATTGACTTGAGATCTTTCTTCCTTTTTTTAAACACAAGCATTTAATGCTGTAAGTTTCCCTTTAGGCACCGTGTGAGCTGTATTCTATAAATTTTGACATGATATATTTTTATTTTCACTCAGTTAAAAATATTTCCTGATTTTCTTTTGATTTCTTCTTTGATCCATAAGTTAAATAGAAGCATATTGTTTAATTTTCAACAATTTGGGGATTTTCCAGGTATCTTTTTGTTATTGATTTCTAGTTTAATTTTGTTATGGTTAGTGAACATAGAGAACACCTTGTATGAGTCAGTTATCCTAAATGTATTATGCTTTGTTTTATGGTCCACGTTATTATCTATCTTGGTGAACGTTTCTTGTACACTTGAATACAAGTGTATTCTCCTGCAGCTGGGTGGAGTATTCTGTAATTGTGAATTAGGTCAAACTGGTTGATAGTATTGTTCAAGTCTTCTATGTGCTTACTGATATTTTTTTCTTCTTGACCTATCAATTATTGAGAGAAGAGTGTTAAAATCTCCAAGAATAGTTGTGGATTTGTATGTTTCTCCTTTTGTTTGTATAGGTTTTTGCTTCATGTATTATAAAGTTCTGTTATTAGGTTCATATACTTTTAAGATTGTTATATCTTCTTGATGAATTGGACCCTTTACCATTATGAACTAGCTTTCATCTCTGATAACATTCTTTGTTGTGAAGTCTACTTTTCTGATATTAATAAGGCCACTCTGAATGCTTTTCCACTAAGTCTAGTCCAAGAAAATCCCAGATATCTATAAACTTTGTTTTCAAAAATAACTTCATGTGTAAATTATCATTTCCGTGTTGATGCTGAAACAAATCAAAACAAATTTAAAAGGGAAGTTTGGGAAGAGGGAAGAATACTCTTTTTTAATAATTTTAGGTAAAACTATCAATCCATAATAAGCTTTTAAACGTGACAATTAGATAAGCTTTTGGCAGTAATGCAACAAAAAGCTTTTCTGTTTCTCTAATAAGGTAAAGAGAAATTAGCCAGCTGATACATTTCACATTAAATTTTAATTTTATCTACAATGAGCATCACATTTTGTGTTGGTCAGCATTCCCTCCAGGGATTATATTATACACCACACTCCAGTGATTTGAGATGTTGCATTTTTCCAGTAAATTGGCCAAGATCCTAAATGCACACATTTCTTGTGTTCTTTGATCTATGAAAACTCAGTATCCCACAAAGACCCGGTATATTCCATTGGACAGCAATGAGCTAGGATGAGCTAAGCAGTGTAGCAACCACTCTGTCTCTATAGATGACTAGTTATATGCTTTACTTATAGGCTACTTTGCTTGTTTCTTTTAATTTCATCCTGCTGTGAGTGGTGAAGTTGGAGCTGGCTGCAGTGGATATGATGTGGATGGGATCAGGTCTTGGGTTAAAGAGATGTACTCACTAATGGTGAGATGGTTATTGGCTGTAATGGATGGTGCTGTGGTAGATGTCACATAGGCTTACTCCTGCTATTTTCTAAGCATCAACTTTTTAAGGACCATAGTGTTTTTTTAGCTATCTGCTACTGACTCAGGCAGTGGGAAAACTTGTAAAGGGTTGGGTTGGAGCGCCTCTTCAGGTTTGCTCCTAATCCTCTCCAATCTTCAGAACCCACCTCTATTCTCTGGGATGCCTCTTCTGACCGCCTTAGTCTTCACCAATCTCAAATGTTCTTTGATATTATTGGGCATTACATAACTCAGCACTCACTTATGCATAACCTTTTGCATTCTAATTTTGAGCACTTGCTCCCACAAATATAACAAAAGCTAATTGATTATTGAGATCAACTCCTAGAAGTAAAAGTGTCCATAATTTCTGTTGAATGAGTTGAATGAACCAAAATTTGGGATGCTGAGTTTGGGGAGAATTTTGTGTTGTTCCTATGTATGAGAAGCTGTCTGCAATATTTGGTTTAGATATTTCAATAGATATTAAATGGAATGTTTTGTCATTTTTGATTGTTTACTGACAAAGGCAAGAGTTTAACTCAGAAATATTTCAGGAAAATCAGGGCATAAGATCTTTCTACAATACCTCTCCTGTATTTGTCACAGGACAAAACACTTGGTAATGCTAATGTATTTTGGTTTTCCATTTTTCACTACATTTGATCTCTGAGTTAGGGGACACGGTAGCTGCTAATCCAGCTACTAATGAACTTCCTTATTGAAGATAGTATAACATCACCAAGTCTCAGAATTTGAAAACTTAATACAATGATTTCAAAATCTCGCCAGTCATCAAAATCACCTGCAGAACTTTGCAAAAATTTAAATTTCTCCGCTCAGAGAATCTGTTCAATAAATTTGGAAAGGAACCTGGAAACTAAATTTTGAAAAGTGCCCAGATCTTTCTGTTGGTCAGCTAAGGTTGGGATTCTTAAGCTTAAATGCTGAGGACTTAGTCAAGCTGCAGGCTGATCCTATGATCACAACCTAGCCAACATAAGCTGGGCTGTTGCATCAGCTGGGCATTGCACTTGTTTGAAGGAGAGCATCATTGTGGAGATGATCTAATTCCCTTTGTTGGAGTTTGCACAACTAAGGGTGCAGAATTGCTTATGTTACAAATTTTACCTAGATGGTTGATTCTATGAGAGATCAGTGCTAGGATTTATTTTGTGTTCCAAGGCTTTGTGGATCTTGGTATAAGAGTAAAGGAAAAAAAATTCTGATAAAAAAGGCAACCAAGCAAAAATAAAAAAAGATTTTTCATGAGTGTATATAAGAAGATGAATAAGTAATCATTTGCATGTGCTGTCTAGGACAATTTTTTTAAAAGTAGGCATTGGTATTTTTAAAAGGACATTTTTGTGGCCCTTTGTCAATTAACTGTGTGAATTCAGGCTTCAGCCCTTGGAAGGGTTGGTGGCCCTCATCTATTTTAGCCCTAGGCACTGGTGCTTGAGTTGAAGGAGAACTGGACATTCTCATTGGATGAACTGTGCCTAAATGATTCTTTCTGCCTTATTTCAATTCCTTCAGCTTCCTCAATCAACCGAAGCAGAGGAGTAGCTCATCTGATGTGCCAACCAGACGAAGAGTTTCAGTATCATTGGTATCTA
Source organism: Diceros bicornis minor (assembly GCF_020826845.1). Lineage (NCBI taxonomy): Eukaryota > Metazoa > Chordata > Mammalia > Perissodactyla > Rhinocerotidae > Diceros > Diceros bicornis. The sequence continues at coordinate 75,053,687 of NC_080745.1, forward strand.
ACTCTTGTGAACTCTGGTAAATGATAATCCTTTGAGCTAGGCCCAGAAGGATAGATGAACATTATCTTGAAGGGCAGATGTGCAGGGTTGTCGTAAGGGATTTTTCCCTTGTAGCATTGACATTGTGCTCCAGACAGCGTCACAGAGTATGTGGGTTCACTTGGAACTGCATCAGGACAGTGTTTTTCCAAGAGAGTCCTATGGAACACAAGTCCTACTCTTTTCAGCTAAAATGATGATCAAAGTTTGCAGGTGGATAACCCCCGGTGACTGCTCCTTGTGTTGTCTACAACATTCTAATTCCAGAAGTTAGCACAGTGATAGGTTAGAGTAGCAGCTCAATGCACTAGAGCAGTGATTGTCAACTAGGGGTGGTTCTGCTCCCCAGATGACATATGGCAATGTCTGGAGACATTTCTGGTTGCCACAACTGGGGAGTGGAGAAGGGGGAGTGTGCTACTGTCATCTAGTGGGAGAAGCAGGGATGCAGCTAAATATCTTACGATGTCCTTTGCAAACCTGGGTGTGCTGCACATACCTGTCAGAGTGGTGTATTTCCCTCAAGCACCTTGAAGTAGATGCTGTTACAAAATGGATGTATTGGTTTCCATGGTGCAGCTAGGAATGTATTAGGGGGTCAAACCTGCCCCAACAAACTGCTGGCCACCTGGAAAAGATCTTACGAAGACAATATATAGTTTAGCAGGAAGCCAGGGGCAGGAGGGCTGGGCTCTAGGAGTGTCTCAGGGATGAGACCTTCCGGTGAAAAGACCACAATATGCTGAGGCATTCGTGCCAGTAGAGCAGCCTCTCCCAGAAACTTCGCTCCTCGAACTCTGCTCATATTTTAATTTCTTCTTTGGTAAAGTTCACTGGTTTCTAATAATATCTCAGATTTCTCACTGCTCTAGTTCTTTGAAGATCAAAGATATAAAAAATTAGGAGAGAAAAAAGCACTTGGCAAATTTGGACAAGTGTCAGAACTTTGCTCGCACATACTGTATTGATTTATAAAAGTGGCAGATGTCCATAATAAAAGATTCAAGCAATGCAGACAAGTGGAAAAAGGCTACATAACTCCTCAAACCCAGCCATCCAGAGATAACCAGTGAGCATCATTACAGATGTAGCCTTCTGATGCCGTGTGGACAGAGGGACGTGAGCAAGAGAGAGACAGAATGTAACAGAAGGAAGGGTAATGGGATGGATGGTCGAGGACAGAGAAGTGAAGGAACTTACCTTAGGGGACACAGCTGGTCTGGGCACCACAGATTCAATCCCATGTTAAAGGCTAATAAAAAAAAAGTAAAATCATGATGACTCTCATTCAGATATAAAATAAACACGTGTTAAAGATTGTATTTAACTCATCACTCATGAGGGAACTGGTAAGATGTTGTAAGTAGTTCAAAGAAAAATCTGAAGAATAGACACGTTGATAGATCAAGAAAGTGGGTGGGTCGGGAGGGGAGGGGGATTTGTCCTTCTACCAGAAAAAATACAATTGCATGTCTATAGAAAAATTTCTTTTGCATTGCTGTCAGGTATACTACAATTTACAGAGCTGTAAAATTGCTCAAAGGCAATGGAAAACTGGAAATCGGATCCTCCAGAGGGGTCTAAGCAAAACAGTGCACACGGTTCCTTTGGAGACATCCAGTGATCTATTTTGCTTGTTTCAAATTTCCTTCTACCCAGATGTTCTTACTTCAAGCCCAGGGCCTTTTTCTTCACATCACGCTGTGGTCCTCTGAGGTTTCTATTTCTTCCTCTTGCCAGGAGTTTTTGTGCCCTTGTTATGAGAGGTTCGGGGATTCGATCGGAGACGTAAAAGACACTTTCCACTCCAAACAAATGGACTGAAGGTATATTTTATTATATAGAGGATAGTAAAGGTGACAGTCTGCAAACAGATCCAAATAGGTCAAATATTAAGAGGGAAAAAACATCAGCCGGACTGGAAAGGGAAAACACCCACATCGGCTGAAGAGAAATGACACAAATCAACCAGAAAGAGAAACACCAGGTTGACCAAAAAGAGAACACATCAAATCAATTACTTCATATCAAATCAATTACTTCACATCAAATCAGTTACTCACAACATCCACGCCCCACTGCCAGGAGAGCCCTGTCAATTGACGCGGCTGGGCAAGGATCACACGTCCTGGGCAAGGTGTCCCTTCCACAGGTGGAACTCTCACCGGGGCTCAGTTTCCAGCAGTTTTTATACCATCAGTAATTTTCAGAGTAAGCAATTACAGAGTTTGCAGAGCACGCATTTTGTGTTCCCATGCACAAAATGGTTATCAGTGGCGTATGTGCACTGAGCCGCCTGGCTAACGTCCCAGCCCAGTAGTTGTGTACGTGCATTGTTCTCTTTGGTTATCGTCCCAGCCCGGCACAGATGGCCAGTCCATCCCGTGCTACGACGCTCCAAGAGCCTTGAAATGTTACAACTTGCAATTCCCTCCGTGAGAGAAGGGCCTGTTCCCACCATGCAGAAAGCAGCTTTTATATTTCTTTTTGTGCTGGTGGCTGTAGGTCAATGGAGCGGCCAAACATGGCTGTACTCATGTCAAGACAGCCCTGCAGGTACAACTTCAAGAGTCAGAAAGGACTAAAAGATATCTTTGTGCTTTTACATTTTTTTCATTCTTAATTTTAAAAAATCATATGCTTTATTCTAAGAAGTAAAAAAAAAAATCCAAAAATATATGAAGAAAATATTATAATTTCTGCCCTACTGCCCCTGCTCCTCCCATGTCCTCTGTCCCCCAGGGTAACCAATACAGTTAACTATATATCCATCAATACCTTTCTCATGTTTCAATAATCATACATAAACATTTCAACACATATATAGAGACTTTGGTTGTGATAGTTTACATAAGTGGGAATATGGTATGTATATCTGTCTAGCTTTTCTCATTTAAAGTAATACATTGCAGCTATCTCAGATGCACAGATATTGATTGAATGCATTCATGCAAATAGCCACAGGACATGATGTGACATGGATGCCAACCTCCCAGCCTCAGATTCCTGGAACTGAGTGAGGAAGAAATGCAAACAGTTGTGGAATACGAAAAGAACTGTCCTTCTTGCAAAAGGCTTGGTGGGGAGGTGGGGGGAGAAGGCCTTGTTTGAACTGGGTCATGGTGGTGGCACAGGTAAACATCATTGCTCAGCTAGAACGCACATCAGCACCCTTCAATCATGATGGTGTCCACAGTCAGTCAGGGTATGAGTAGGGAACATTGCTCATTAGTTTTAAAGAAAATGATTATTTCCTTAGTAATAAAAGCCAAATAGTTTTCAAACAAAATGGTATATTTACTGGTGGGAAAAGGAGTTTCCCTACCCCACTTTCTGAGAAATACTGAAAATCTAACCCAGTAGTCTTAGGACATCAAAGGAGTGGCTTGCTACACATAGCAAATTAAGCATTCATATTCTATTGAAAGCCCCCCACCCCCATTTGAAAAAAAAAAACAACTGAAAGTCATTTGTGTGTTAAACATTAGTGATCAGAAAGAAACTTCCTCATTATTAATAGAAATTTATGTTATCTGGAGCCAAGAAAATAATGTTTGGTAGCAGAGTGGGAAAGAAAAGAAGTGTAAAAAAAAATTCCCGAAAGGGAATGCTGTGAAATTTACTCTTTTTGTAAGACTCTTTCCTAACCAGAAGAGATGCAAACCCCTAAAGCATTGTGATCTTCTTAACCTGGAGGATGCGGAAACCAGGAGCCCTGAGAGGAGGGAAACAGGCAGCAAGGAGGGGCCTGAAGCCACAGGGCACCTCAGTTGCTTGTTGTTACCTGTCCCCAGGCCTCAGAGCCTGCAGTTTTAAAAAGCCAGCTCCTTTACACTTTTAGTGGTACATTTCTGTCCATACTGGCCTTTTGCTTCAATCAATCAACCCATGTTTTATTGATAATTTACTATGTGTCAGGAGCCATGGGGGTTGCAACTTCCAGATATGGTAAGCCCTTTGAAGGCAGAAGCCATCTTGTTGGAGACAAAGAGCATAAAAATAGAAATAATATACAAGGAAGCATGTAAAGAATTTATAAGAGTGAGAAAAGGCTTTTCACTTCATGAAAATTTTGGAAGTTTTCAGCCAAAAGGAATTTTGAGAGATAGAGAAAAGGGTTTTGCATGCGGCAGGAGCTTAATATATGTGTGAGGTTTCGAAGGAGAGACTCCTTTGAAACTGGGCTCTCAGAAGGTCTCGGTGAGGCAGTAAGATGTCATAGTAATAAAAATAGTAGTAATTATGATCATGGTGGGAATAATAATTAGAGGAGCTCACATTTATTAAGCACATCATTTCATTTAATCCTTACAATCACCCCAGGAATTAGATATTTTGATTATTCCCATTTTAGAGATGAGAAAAATAGAGGCTTAGGTCAGTTCAGGGAACAAGTGGTAATGTGATACAGTGACTAGAAATCACAGGCTTTAGACCCCGGGAACACACCTGTAGTTGAGAAAGGTGAGTCTATTGCTCCTTGCAGCGGTGGGAGAACATACACCATGGGAACGTGGGATGTCTCAGTAGGAGGATGTTAGAAAGAACTATGACAAGATTTGGGGTTTAGATGCGTAAATTTGAGAAGTGTCTAAGGAAGCAGAAATTCTCTCTTGATTGAGCAATTCTATGACTGATGAATAAATCTTATCTAGAAGGAGGGCAGACCAGAGAGGATAAAGTTGTCATCGCTACTGAAGTAGCAGTCACTCATTTAGCTGAGGGGAGGAGGGGTGTTTGGTGTCTGGTGTGTGCAGTGACCTGTCTGAGTGGATGTTCTGTGAGACTGTTTGTGACCAAGAGGAGAACAATATGATTTCACTGTAAGCATCAGATCCATTTGTAAAATGATTAGGGCTCAACTATCAGTTCCCGGATGTTAGGGGCTTCCTTTTTCCTTTCTAACTTTTGCCTGGTTCAGGTGGGGGCTGAGCCGGTTGACTTCACTTTCTTCAATCTGTACAGTAGACCTGTCGTGAGGATTAGATGTCGCACAGACAAAGGACCTGGCACCTAGCCCACAGAAGCCTCTCCATCACTGGGTTATTCCTGAAGGGGGAAGACCAGAGATGGAGAGAAGATGGATGGGATTTTCCATCACTCAGAAGATGGGGGAAGGACATCTGGCTGTGGAATGGCAGGAGTCCAGGCAGGAATATGGAGAACATATTGTTTCCCCTGAAATTCCCACTAATTGGCTAGACTCATATTTTGACTTCTTTTGGAACTTAGGAGCTATGTTCAGTAAGGGTCTTTTTCTTTTTAGAAAAAGGCAAAGACATTCTCATGATTTCCCCAGCAATGTCCACTTTGTTATTCTGGGCATAGAGAGTACAGTGTTAGCCCCTGGAGGCAAACTGTTTTTCAAGAAAAGGTACTTTTTTTCCCTTTCCATTGCAGATATTGGTGAAATAAAGCTGAGCTCATCATCCCCTGATCTTTTCTTTTTATATAGTTATAGACAACATTTATTTCTTAGGATTGTAGAAGGCCTGATGCAGCAAAAATCTTTGCTGCATAATTAATTTCCAGTACATCAGATGATGACCGAAGCTCGGCTATAGTTGCAAGACAATAATTTTCTTTTCAAACCTGAAGATAGGAAGAAGTAGAAATAGCTGTTCAATTTTTAAGTAGATCTTATATGTTTTTGATGAGTAAATCCAATAAACTGCACTCTTATATGATTCGTTTTGACATTTCTGCTTAACAGTGAGCCCTTAGTATTAAATATCCTCCAAGTGATTCTCAGGGGGGTGGGGAAGGGTACTTCCAGTGTTCAGAGGTGGGCACATTTCATTAGTGCTGCTGTTATTGTGCCAGGGAAAGTAGGGCATTATAGAGGCAATTGCTGTTCTTACGAATAATATCATGAAAGGAAATGACAGTGTTTAGCAATGTCAGCAAAATGAGAACTACAAAAAAATGCAGCACGCCTCTGGATACAAATTTTTCCTTTAGAAAGAAAGAAGACAGAGAACTCTAAACATGAAAATACCTGCACAGTGGAAGAGAAAACCCTAGAAAAACTTCAGTGTTCCCTCAGCACTGATTTTTCACACTCGCAAGATGATATCTATGCCAATCCAGATGAGTAAAAAAAGAGGAAGAAGGGCTTTTCTGGAGGTTTTAGGTTCTCTTACATCGTGGAACTCAGGAATTGTTTAAGATATGATTTGAGCTCTTTCAGATAGACCAACTTGGCAAAGAAACTTGCCCAAGGTCAGATTTCTCATCCGAGAAGTGATGATAACAGGTTTCTTATCATGTTCTTGTTGTCATCAAGGGAATCTGAGATTTGGGGTGTTTGTCTCTAGAAAAGTTTTCTTTTGTTTGTTTTTGGTTGCATCCAGCACTTCTTAATCTTCAAGGATTCGCATACATTTCATACAATATAAGTTCAGTGATTTATATTACAGCTGCAGAAATTAAAATCCAAAGAGATAATCAAATTAGCCAGGATTGACCACAGAGTATCTGTGTAGGATACTAAGGTTCAACCCTCTAGCTTGCTATTTTTCTCCACTTGCATATTATATTTATTAATGTTTAATTATGTTGTACATTTTAAATTAGTTTTCCTATGATTTATAGTTAGAACCCAGAATCAATCTAATGATTACAAATTCGCTTGCAACTTGATTTTCTTGGTTGCATTTTTATGGGAGTCCCTGTGTGAGGCAGGCTCTAAGGAGGGAGCACAATGTACCGTTAAGTAGATTTGCAATCAGGTAGGGCTGGATGAATACACATTAGCAGCTTTATTAGTTGGGCCCTTTTTGGTTGCAAGTGACAGAATTAACCCTGTCACTTAGTGCCATATGTCCCCAACTCTGTGGGAGGCAAAGAATGCAATAGTGCTTCAAGGATCACTGGAGCTCAGAACCCAAATGTGCTGGTGAGAGCAGTGGAAGGGCCACGGGCTTCAGAGGCAGACAGTCTTGGTTTCAAATCCTGGAGCTGCACTGCTAACTACCTGTGTGAGCTCAGCTTGGTTAAGAAATCTCCCATGCTCAGTTCCCTCTGCAAAATGGAGGTCCTAGGTATGTCCTCATAAGGTGGGCATTCAGTGAGATAAAATAGATCTACAGGTTTAAAGGATAGAGGCCTGGAGGCCTGGGAAGGCCGGGAGAGGCAGGCAATGCCCAATCTTCTTTCTGCACTGTGACTGGGGATGGAGGCCACAACTCAAGGTCGCACCTCACCACACACTTTGTGTTGTTTTGTTTTGTTTCTTGATCCAGCTTTTCAACAGCCAGGCAATTTGACTCTGATGTTGTAGGGGGAATGATTCTTTTTTTTTGCTGAGGAAGATTCACCCTGAGCTAACATCTGTGCCAATCTTCCTCTACTTTGTGTGTGGGTCACTGCCACAGCATGGCCACTGATGAGTGCTGTAGGTCCGTGCCCTGGAACTGACCCGGCTGCCGAAGCAGAGCACACTGAACTTAACCACTAGGCCATGGGGCCGGTGCCCAGGGAATGACTCTTTAACCTGGAGGTTCCAGCAAATAGTAGGAGAGATGGGAAAAGCCATTTTCATAGAGCGTGAGAAACACTATTATTAGACAAAAGTGGCTGTGTGGAGGAAAATGAGATGACTCCACCAAATAGCTGGAGAGACTTGGGGCTTTGTGACTATTTCATCCCCAAATGGGAAAAGAAGTAAACGATCCAAAAATACTCTAAGAGAGGTAGAAAACTAAAATACATAATATCTAGGGTTGAAAATTGAGAAATTTGTCAAAGGATTATTTTTTCCTTGCAAACATTTTCAACCTTCAGGGGACAAATCTACCTAGCCTTTTAAGCATAAAGATAGAACAAAATATTTCCAATTGTTTTATTAAAAAATAGCATTAACCCTAATATGAATGCAAAGAGCACACAAAAAGATTATATATATATATAGCTGTTTTACTTGGGATTTGAGCATCTGTAATCATCATAGCAAATGGAATCCAGCTGTATGTTAAGAGAAAAATCCCCATGACAGGGTAAGGTTCATTTTAGGACTGTATTAATTATTTAATATTAGGAAATGAATATAATTTAATTTATTAACTTCAAAGAAAATATAGTGTAACTAATCATCTTGATAGATGCTGAAAAAGCATTTGATAAAATTAACATCCATTCCTGATGCAAAAACTCTCATAAAATATCAATAAATGGATATGCTCAAAGCATTTATTAAATGTATACTTATAGTCCATGGCTAGCCTCATGCTTAGTGGTAAAACCCCCATTAAAGACAGAAACACAGGGGCTGGCCCCCTGGCATAGTGGTTAAGTGTGTGCGCTCTGCTGCTGGCGGCCCGGGTTCAGACCGCGGGCGCGCACCACCACACCTCGTGTCAGGCCATGCTGTGGCGGTGTCCCATATAAAGTGGAGGAAGATCAGCAGGATGTTAGCCCAGGGCCAGTCTTCCTCAGCAAAAGAGGATTGGCAGATGTTAGCTCAGGGCTGATCTTCCTAACAACAACAACAAAAAAATAGAAACACAAAAAGAATGTTCATTGTCATAACTATTATCTGTCGGTGTTTTTTCCAGACATGCCAATTCTATTAGGAAAAGAAATAAAGTGAGTTGAGGAGATAATATCGTGATTTGCAGGCTGTGAAATACTATGAAGCTATGAAAAAGGTAATTGGGTTCTCCATATTCTGACTCATAAAGATGTCTACTTCATATTAGAGAAAAAAGTAGGATATGAATAGAAGTAGAACATGATGTTTTTGTAAAAGCAGAGTGTATGAGTGTTTTGGGAGTGAAATGCAGAGAAAATATGCATAAATTGTATTTAGCAGAATATTAACTATTTTACTTCTGGGTGGTGGGCTTATGGGACACTCTCATTTCCTTCTCTGTGCCTTTTGGGAATTGCTTGACTGTTTCTTTTTTTTAAACAAATAAGTATCTTGCCCAAGCTCAAAGGCAACTTGACTTTAAATCTTGTACTCTTAACCACTCCTCTATCACTATTATTATTAGAAAAAAATGCCATTGTCATTTCCAAGACATAAACATACATTTTCTATATATATGTAACGATATATACATAAATAGGTCTGTTATGTATAAGATATATAGGTATAAAAATATATTTGTATATAGAAATGATATATATGTTTATATATGTAAAAATTAATTTGTAGAGATATATATGTAAGTATATGTATTCATATATATGTGTGCATAAATACACACACATACACATATTTATACACACACATATATATGAAAGCTTTAAAATCATAACATGGTAGGATGCCTAGCATGTGGTCAATAAACTATATTTATTAACCTTCCTAAACCCTTCCTACCTGATATGAGCAGGGACTATGCTTGCTTAGTTTTGTATCCCCTAGCAGCAAGCAAATGTCCTTCACAGCGTATTAATATTAAATAAAAATATTTTATACACGTAAATATAATAAACACTAGAAAATTGGATTACATTGCATGACCAGTCGTGAACTCTCCGGCGATATTCTGCGGCCCTCCTCTGTGATGAGCAGCGGCCCTGGCCTGCAGCCTCCATGTGGATGGAGTTACAGCCACTGTCAGGTCGAAAGGGCCATGGATTCAGGGCCTGACTCTGAGTAGGAGAAGCCTAGAAAGATGTTGACTTTCAGATGTAGAAGGATATGCATTTCCTCTTCACAGAAATCTGGCTCCTGCAAAAGCCTGAACAAAGACGTCTTCCTTTCTGGTCAAGGCCATTCTTCATTGAGGCAGTGAGGAGGAAGATGAGCATATGGCGAGGCTGTGGGGTGGGTCAATGCCACTTATGTGACCCAGCTGGTACAGAGAGGACTGAAGGCTCTAGTTGAATTGTGTGGAAAATACCACAGTTTACTTTTCTTCAGCTAAAATACAGCCTGTGTATTTTTCCACGTACTGGTTTCTGAGCTCACAGGACATGAAGAAAGGCTCATGCTGACATAACACTGACCACAGAGGGAACTAGATGTCCCAACGAATGGCTCCTCTAATGTGGTGCTGGGATGGAAGTTGCCAAATCTCTATGCAGGTGCCCTCTCCGACTTCGGTGGGAGAAGGCAGCCTGAAACTACCCACTGCAGGCTTGAGTGTGTCTACACGGAACTGCTATGCAGAAGCCAGTGAGGGGCCGGTGCCACCTGAGTGGCTGTTAGGTGCCTGGGCAAATGGAAGGGTGTCTTTGCAGCATGGTGGGCTTCCTAGAGCTTCTCCCTCTCCCTCCTACTACACTCTCCACCCACCCATGATGCCCCATCTCTTCTCAGGACTGTGTGGTCCTGAGCTGACTATAGGGACCAGGTTAATCTCCTCTCTCCGCTTAGCTCTCAGGTGCCCAACTCTCTCTTTACAACTTGGCCTTCCCTTCCATTGAATCTAGGCTTTGGTTTCTTCCCCTTCTCAAATCTATTCACCTCACCTCTCATTCCCACCTCCTTGAGATTTCCCTGATCCAGATCTCTAGCTTCATGAGGAAGAACTCAGTGATTGAGGACCAAAGCCTCCCTCATTAAATAGGACAGACTGAGAATAACTCAGTGTGTTCCTTTCCCTCCCCACCCATGAATATTTTTCCATTTGCTCTGAGCTCTGGCTTAACTTAAGGAACTAACTGGTGATGGAGGAATTTCAGGCAGGCTGCTGGGGTAGATGGATGGATGGGTGGTTTTTATTAGCATTTTTCTAATCAATGAGATAAGATAAGTGACCACGGTGTACATTCTACCATACAGAAGACACACAGAAATCATATTTATGCCTTCAAGGAGGCGGCAACTCAGTTAGGGACATAGATCATAAACATATGGATTAAAAAATACAGTCACACGAGGATCAAAAAAATGATAGAATAGCCTAAGGTATGACATAAGGCATGTCTAGCCAATCAGGGAAAAAGGATGGACAGGAAATGGAACTCTTTGAGCATCTGTTGTGTGCCAGACACTATACCAAGCACTTTCATATATTCTATCTTATCTAATCCTTCCCAGATTTTTTAAGTTAGATTTTATTACTTTTATTATGAAGATGAGACAACTGAGGTTCAGAGATGTGAAGTAAATTGTGTTGAAAGTCACTTGGACGGGAAGCTCCTGTGAGATAATGAGCTTCTCGGCGGGAGGTGGGGGTGAGACTGGCTTGTCCATCTTTGCAAAACCCAAGACCAGGGGAAGAAAGCATGTTCTGAGGCCCACCTACATCGGAACTACCTGAAGATTTTGCTAAACATACAGATTTCTGGGCCTCATCAAGCAGCTATTAAATTAGAATTTCTAAGAGTGGGTGTAAAGTCTGAATTTTGGGGAAATTTAAAAAATAGAAAAGAGGATAAAGAATAATATGACTTAACCTTGTTGTGATTATTGGGAACTGGACACTGAAAACATCTTTTTAATAGTCAGGTTTATTGAGGTATTATTTAATGCAGGAAAATTTACCCTTTCTAGGTGAGAGTTCTATTAATTTTGACAAACAGAATTTTGTAACCACCAACACCCTGGAGGATGTAGTCTATATCCATCACTCGGAACGATTCCCTAGTGTCCTTTTGTGGCAAGTCCCCATCTCCCAAGCCTGGCCTCTGGCATGTTTTCTGTCCTTATGGTTTTGCATTTTTCAGAATGTCATATAAATGGAATCACACAAGATGATAAACACCTTTCGAGTCAGATTTTTTTCACTTAGCGTTAATACTTTTGAGATTCTTCCGTTTTGTAGTATGTCACAGTAGTTTGTTTCTTTTTATTGCCGTGCACCATTTCATTGTGTGTGTTAATCCATTCACCACTGGATGCACATTTGGATTATTTCCAGTTTTTCATGATTATGATTAAAGCTGACATGAACACTTGCACACAGGTTTTTGTGTGAACATAAGTTTTCAATTTAATTTGTTAAATACCTGGGAATGGAATTGCTGGGTCATATGGTAACTCTGTGTTTAACTTTGTGAGAAACTGCCAAAGTGTTTTCCAAAGTGGCTATACTGGTTTCCATTAACATCAACAATGTATAAGAGTTCCAGGGCCGGCCCCAGGGCTTAGCGGTTAAGTGCACACACTCCGCTACTGGTGGCCCGGGTTCGGATCCCAGGCGCACACAGATGCACCGCTTTTCCTGCCGTGCTGAGGCCACGTCCCACATACAGCAACTAGAAGGATGTGCAACTATGACATACAACTATCTACTGGGGCTTTGGGGAAAAAAAAGGAGGAGGATTGGCAATAAATATTAGCTCAGAGCCGATCTTCCTCAGCAAGAAGAGGAGGATTAGCATGGATGTTAGCTCAGGGCTGATCTTCCTCACCAAAAAAAAAAAAAAAAAAAGAGATTTAAGAAAAAAAAAAAGACTTCCGAGTTCCAATTGCTCCATGGCCATGTCAGCATTTGGAATTGTCAGTCTCCTTTATCTTTTTAAAAAGTCATTCTAATAGGGTATGATGATATCTCATGATTTTAATTTGTATTTCTCTCATGGCTAAGAGTGTTGAGCATCTTTCCACATGCTTATTTGCTATTTACATCTTTTCTTTGAAATATCTGTTCAAATTCTGTATTATTTAAAAAAATTTTTTTATTAAAAATTTTTAATAAAAAATAAAATTGTTTTATTATTAAAGAATTGTAACAGTTCCTTATATACTTTAGTTACCAGTCCTTTATCAGACACGTGTTTTGCAAATATTTTCTCCCAGTCTATGACTTTTTTCACTTTCTTAACAGTGTCTTTTGAAGAGAAGGCTAATTTTTATTAAGTTTAATTTATCAGGTTTTCTTTTATTTGTTGTGAATTTTGTGTCTAATTTAAGAAATCTTTGCCTAAGTCAAGGTCATAAAGATTTTATCTAATGTTTTTTTAAGGGATTTTCTTCTATAGTTTTAGGTTTTACTTACAATTCATTTTGAGTTAATTTTGTATACAGTGTGTGGTATGAGTTGAGACTTTTTTAAATTACTTTTCTTATGTGAAGGTCCAGTTGTTGGAGCCTTGAAAAAAAACTTACTCTTCTTATTGAATTACCTTGGCACCTTAGTTAAAAATCAATTGACCATATTCATGCAGGTCTATTTATGGACTCATTATTAGGTTCCATTCATCTAGTGTCTATCCTTTTGAGACTGTCATACTGTCTTGATTATTGTAACTTTATTTTTAAATCAGGTAGCAGAAACCCTACAACTTTGATTTTCTTTTTCAGAAGTGTTTCAGAAGTCCTTCACATTTCCATATAAACTTTAGAATCAATAAACATGTGTAAGAGAAAATTTTGGGGGCAAGGGAGAGTCCTTTGAACAAGAAAAAGAGACTAAGCTTACCATCAGTCTACCTCAGGTGGGCTAGAGACAACTTTAGAAGAACGTAAACATTGTGATAATTCTCTCTGGTTTCTCCTCAAAGCTTCAAGTGCTTTAGAACATACTCATGGTGTCATTTATCTTTTAGAAAGTCTGGGGAGAAAACCTTGTGGCTGTCTTCTTGGATTTTGCTTAGAGGCTTGGAATTATGGGAATTGCCCAGCATGCTTTGCAGCTGTTGACCAATCTACAGGAGGGTAGCTTTTCCCTGCACGTACAATTTCTCAGGCTCCTCAGGCCTTAGGGTTGTTCTGGCTCCCCTTCATCAAAGATACTTTACAGGAGGTTGATTTAGGCAAGGGTAACAATTAGGTATTATTTTTTGCCAATTCAGTTTGATTTTTGGTGGCCGAGAGATTACTATGTTGAGAAAGACTCTAAAGTTTGGTTAAGATTCATAAACTATGTCTGCTAAGTGGGTAGGAGTGAAGCACGTGTGTCAGATATTTGCCATCCCTAATCCAGCCTTAGAAGGCAGAAGACTCCTTGACAGGCTGGTGGGACATTGGTTCGTTAGCCCTAAGCCCTGTAACCACTAGAATCAGCCTCTCACGCTGGTTCCCTATACTTCCTTGTTATCAGTACCATTGCACCTGCATTGGAGGGTAATGTGCAAGTTTTGGCCTCAGGAGATATTTCTAATTACCCAGTCAGATATGATTTTGTTTGATGTCTTCTCATTCTTATCATCTATCCAATGCCATGCACGTTTCTAAAAAGGCAATAGTTTCCGAAGGAAGAGAGGAACAAGATTTGTTAGTCAGATTTGAAAGCCTGGCTGGCTTTCTTTTTAAATAATCAGGTTGTCTGCTCCTTGAAGGGTGCCTCCCAAGCTGGGAAGCTGTCACCTGTCACTCTTGAGTCAGTCGCTAAAGAATACCTTGTCTTGCTCATGATCTGGACTGTCATGTGATCCAAAAGTCCCCTGGTCTAGAGGCTCTGTTGACCATAAAGAAGGTTTATGTGGTATTTCCATCCTTTCAGTAAAGTCCCCTTTACAAAAGTGAGGCTGAGGTCTCTTATTACACTTGGCTCTGCCCATTTTTGCGGGGGCATTTTTTTCTTTAGCCTGAAGACAAAGTGACAAGCCATTGTTATGCAGGTCAACTCAGAAATGAGCTTTGGGTTTGCTGGCCTTCAGTGAGTGGTTTTGTTCAGTGGGAATTGAACTGGTTCATTTAGATAGCTCTGGGTCTGAATTCTGCTGTGTCTCTTACTAACCGGTGACCTTGGAAAAGTTAACCTCTCTGAGCCTTCATTTTCTCAACTGCAAATTGGGGACAATAATAACTACCTCCTTGGGATGGTGTAAATATTCTTGATCCTCAAGATCTATCTTGATGTTTTCCACATTCTTAATGCAATAGGTAGCCAGTAAATGTCCTTTTCCCTTTCCTTCCTTGTGTTTGCTGTAAGGTCTTATTATGTTTTTTTTTTTTAATAATTTTATTTATTTATTTATTTTTCCCCCCAAAGCCCCAGTAGATAGTTGTATGTCATAGTTGCACATCCTTCTAGTTGCCGCATGTGGGACGTGGCCTCAGCATGGCCGGAGAAGCGGTGCGTCGGCGCGCGCCCGGGATCCGAACCCAGGCCGCCAGCAGCGGAGCGCACGCACTCAACCGCTAAGCTACGGGGCCGGCCCTTGTGTTTTGTTTTGATTTGATTTTCTTTTGATGCTAATAATTAAAGTGTTCCCAGCATTTCTGTTACTCTGAGATTTTCTCGGTAAAATCAAGCGTCAATAGAGCTGAGAAAAGAGTGAAACCTTAGTGACACCAGGGTGCGGGGATTAGTTGAATGGAGAGGTGGGCAGAGTCCAGAATCCTCCAGACTGAGTGAGTCTTTAAGAGATTGCCAGATTATTAGACTCAGGGTCACATTTATTCAGAGGCAACTGAAGTATGGCAGGGGAAAATGTAGCATGGAAATGATTAGAAATATGTCCTCCAAACAAGGCTGGAGAATCTAGGTGATATTGCATTCATTCATTAACTCATTAATCCATTCAATCATTCATGTCCCAAACATTTATTTAACACTTCCTGTGTTAGACACTATATTGATCCTTGCCTCAAAGAGCTTATGGTAGAGTGATGAAATGGTAATTATATACCATGGGATGTGTGTCTGTATTTAACTAAAATACTGGAGATAAAGCTACTTTTATTAAATATCTTAAGACCAGCCCTCTCTTTTTAGTATTTGACTCCCACTCCAATCTGTCCTCCCTTCTTCCTGGACATAAAAGAGTATACCCGGAGAGAGATGGCATGTCCCAGTCGTGCTTGCAGCTTAATGTCACTGAGTTCTCCCCACTGGGATTTGAGCAAAAATGATGGGTGCAGCTTCTGTACCCCATGCTTAGAAGGAAATCCTTTGTGATGAATTTCTACTCTTTCTTCACCTCTGTCTGGAAAGGCAAGGCCAAACAACATTGGAAGGCATTGGTGAGGATAACAGAACCTCCCTGCTGGCCTCCTTCCCCAGATGACACCATGGAGAAGAGCTGGCCACCTTCCCTGGACTGACACATGAGAAAGCAATGAACTTCCAAGTACTTCAAGCCACTGAATTTGGGAATCTCCTTATTATAGCTTCTATTGTAACAAATTAACTAGTCATGCCTTTTTTGAGGTTGTGAGGTAATTCAAAATAATAGGAAAGTCATTTGACTGGCAGAAACTTAGAAGGTTTTGTTGGCTACATGAGATCCTGAAGATAGAGGAGTCAGACAAACTCTGGCTCCAAGCTCAACTCTGGAATGCTTCAATATCTAAGATTTCAAACACTCCAGAACTAAAATAACTTCTCAAGTTTTCAGGTAGCAAAGAGTCAAGATCTAATCTTTTCCAGGGCCTTACCTCCTTTGCTAGTTTAAGATTTGCAAAATCAATGAAGAAGCAAGTGAACAAGTATCTATATTTTACTTATGAGTGAATCACATTTCTCTGGGTGATGGTGGGAAGTATTGAAGATATAATTTGGGGTCAACAATGGTAGCAACAGGAAAGCTAGTGTCTAACCATTCAAAGTCAAGCTTGAGAAGATAGTGCCAGAAAAAAGAGAAGGGACTCTCTTCAAGGTCCTCTTGTTCACTTAACCCAGGCACCCCAGGAGATACCATCTCTAGACAGGCAGCCTCATCCTAGCCCCTGTCAGCTGAAATCTCCTTGTCTGTACCTGGTATCCTCAGAGTTAGCCTTTCTGTGACTCGCAAAGAGTCAATGGTCATTGGAATCTACAAATGGGAGAAGACTCTTCCTACTTACTCACAATTCTGTTACTCATTCCTTAATCAAATAGTTACTGAGCACCTACTTTATGCCGGGAAGATTGTAGATGTGTATTTTAGTGGGGACATAGCTGAGAAACCCTGCCACAGAAAGATAGGACTAGAATGTGCAAGAGGCACAAGACAGGTATCAGAAAGGTATGAAATACAGCAGGAATCAACATAGGAGTGCAGAGGCACAGCACATGGCAAGTGGCTCCTGTCACTCGGCAGCCTGTGTCTTCTGTGATAAAGGTGTGTGATTAATTACACATAGAGAACGTGTGCATGTTCCCTCACTTGCTAATTGCAATTAGTTGCAGGAGCACTGAACATATTGCTCTTCCTGAATGTCAGGACGTTTCGCTGGATTCCTCTTGGTTCTCTGAGAAGCCACAATTAACTTCACTAGTTATTTCCTTCACCACATGTGTTTCACTTAATGTAGAACCAAACTAATGAATGTTGATCTTTGAAAAACTTTGTTTTCTAAAAGGCATCTTGGCTACGATCCAATTAACACCAACAATGGTTCCTTAGACGAAATCATGAATATCATCAAGTCCATCCGAGGTTGGTGAGAGAGAGGAAGCAACCCCCAGTTTTAAGAATTCTTTCATTTCTTCTCCGGGGAGGGAGAGGCTCTCTGTACTGGCAAAAAGCCATGTGGCACTTTTGGTTGGATATGCTTTGACAGATTTTGTAACTGACCAGCAAGCATCTCTGCAGTGACCCATCCATAGCACGTGGTAGTGGTAGGGGTTGGCAAACCAGAGATGTATGCTGAGGACTAGGCTAGAAATGCAGGACAACTTTAAAATGTACAAAAATCCTGCTCTGATGCCAGCAATACATGTAGAGTTGAGCAGGGTGCCTTCCTGTCCCTAGGATCTAGGGATTAATTCAAACATCTTCTCCTAAACTCCTATGACTTTTGTCAAGATTTCTGTGAATCTCTGCGTGTGTGTGTGTGTGTGTGTGTGTGTGTGATAGTTTACATGCTCACGGCTTTTCCTATGACCATGTATCTTGCCTCTGCCCTACATTGTGTTGATTCAGGTGTAAAAATCAGCACCTTTTTTGTTTTTAACACACACACACACACACACACACACTTTCCCAAAGCATTTGTGAGAATTTGTGGACAAGATAGAAGGTGGATTTACATTCCATTACCCCAAACAAGTTCAAAGGGAAGAGTTGTCATCACGGTCTTAAGCTGTCCCTTAGGAACCCCACTTCATGATGTTCTTCACCCTACCTATTTCCAGCTGAGCCCACTTGGTGAGGAACAACACATTTTACTCTTTGTCTTCTGCAGAGCAATTTCATAATTCTCCTCTGAAACTTAATGATTCTTCTGCCTCAAGCGCACTCATCAAATTTTTTTTTTTTTTTTTGTGAGAAAGACCAGCACTGAGCTAACATCTGATGCCAATCTTCCTCTTTTTTGCTGAGGAAGATTGGCCTTGGGCTAACATCCGTGCCCATCTTTCTCTACGTTACATGGGAAACCGCCACAGTATGGCTTGACAAGCGGTGCGTCGGTGCGCACCCAGGATCCGAACCTGCGAACCCCGGGCCACCAAAGCGGAGCGCACGCACTTAACTGCTGCACCACTGGGCTGGCCCCCTCAACAATTTTTTTTTTAAATGACGAAGAGGAAGAGGGAGAGGTAAGAGAGAATTCTCTCTTCAATAGGAATTCTTGTGCCGGTTGCTAGGATAATACTTCTTTTCGCTTCATTATCACCACAATGTATTCTCCTAATTACCACTTAAAATACCTGGTGCTCCAGTGAGCTTTCCAGCACACAACCTCTGGTGAGTATTGCAGTAACCTTATGAGCCAGGCAGGGCAGCCATGTCTGATGGCCACGTTTTATAGATAAGGAACCTGAGCCTCCAGGTGATAAATGCCCAAATGTGCATCGCTTGTTTTGGTAAAATGTTCTTTCTGCCTTATCTTGTTCTAAGACGGGCTGTTTCTTGGAGGTAGAGGAGAGATCAGGAAGTGATGAACCATTTAACTTGAGTCCTGCTCTCTTTCATTCTGGTCCAAATTCCATCTTGCTTTGAGGCGATGCTCTGAGGTACATGGAGCAGAATGTGAGAGAAGCCAACTTGCATTGGGTTATTTGCAATGTTTCTCAACCTCGACACTATGGAAATTTTGTACAAGATAGTTCTCTGTTGTGTGGAGGGAGATGTCCTGTGCATTGTAGGATGTTTAGCAGCGTCTCCGGCCTCTACCTTCTATATGCGAATAGAATCCCCACATCCAACCTTGTAGTTGTGACAAATAAAGATTTCTCCAGACATTGCCAAATATTCCCTAGGGAGACAAAATCACCCCTGGTTAGGAACCAGTGGATTATTGTTACACGCCCATCGTGATGATGGTTTCTTACCTTCATGACTTGGACCATGGATAGTCGGTCACGTTGAGCAGCTCAGAAAGGAGGTGTGAACCATGCAAAGCACATGGTAAGGAAAGAAAGGATTTGAACCTTGTGTTTCCATTTCACTGGAAAGAGGACGCGTGCCTTCACTTTGGTGGGACAAGGGAAGATAAATATGATGACCCTTTCTATGGCATGAGCTCTTCTGGTGGGGTATTGCTGGTAGGGTATTGATAGCTCTAGTTTTTATGATAAATGACCCAAGCAGTGCCAAAAATGACAAATCAGTCTATTTGGAGAAAAGACAGGGTATTTGAACAGCTTGACACTGTGAAGGCATAAATTGTTGGGAGAGACAAATGTGAGCTGGAGAGATTTGTAAATGCGGCAGACGGTAATCCTGGTATTTCGTGTTAATTGTTTTCCTCAGGCAGGAGACCTCCTATGATTTACATTCTGGAGCAACGGGATGACGGACTGAGCCAGACAGGTTGTCACCTCTGGAAAAGATGAGTGGGGACGTGACAGCTGCCTTGGATGCTCTCATTTGTTCCAGAGCATCAGGAGTGCTGTCACGTGCCCTCGGGGAGGCCAGGTGGGAAGAACAGAGGCCTGTACCCAATAGCTGAAGGGGAGAACTGCAGAATAGGTGGCAAAATCCCTTCAATCCAAGGGATCAGGGGCCATGTGCAAATAAGCAGGGGGAAGGCACCAGACAGACACTGAAGTTTGGTTTATCTGGCCTTTCCTGCAAGTAGGAACCTGCCATACTTTGAGGGAGGGATTGGGAGGGGAGTTAGAGACTTTGAAGGAACAGAGGGTGTTTATACAGACCAGGAAAACCTTTGATCAGCGTAGAAGTGTGGATTTAATCTTGCTCACCTGATACAGCTAAGAGGCAGTTCTCATGAGAAAATAGGACAAGATTATGTTGTCTACCCTGAGTTGTATGTTCCTTTACTTCAGTCTTTCCAGAGGCACTTTGCCCAGAAGCTCTTCCTCCTTTCTCCAAACCACAGGGATGAACTAAGCCCCTCCTGCCCTTAGTGGGGCTCAGTGAGACTGCAAACTTGAGCAAAGTCATGGTGGGGCACAGTCACAGAGGCTCTGGAAGCCAGTCATAAGAGATAAGAAAAGATCTTTATTGGTCAACGTGTGGTCAGGACTGGGCCAAGGAGCCATCAGGGTTGATAGGCCCCTTAGAGAGAGATGTGGTCAGAGAAGTGGTGGCATTGACATGGCAAAGTGTGTTCGTTGGGTAGTATCATGTCAGCCTAGCCAAAGCTGGAGCCATGTTTCCAGAATCCCCTTCACTGTGAGGTTCTGGGTCAGAGTAGGCCCAAGAGGATTTTGTGTGGATTTGGAAGTGGCAGTGAAGCAGCAGCCATTCCTCTCGGAAGGTGGTCATGATTATCCGTGGTGACAGATGGACACCCAGGTGCCAGACAGGTGGGTCCTGGCTTGGCCATGTTCTCCCCACTCTATGCCCAGCTCATCCTAATGACTGCTGGCCTCTCTGACTGCTAGTGGCCCAGGCACACCACCAGGTGCTTGGCGTTGACCCACAAAGGCAGCAGCTCCACAGACTTTCCATGAAATCCCCCTTCCAGATCCTCTTCAGCAGCTCGGGGGGCTTGGCTCCTTGAACTTCCCGGTTAGCTCCAGCTTGTCCGCCTGCACCACGTGGACTTCAAATGGACTGGTTAGTAACTATTTCTTTGATTTTCTGACTCTTCCATCCAGACTTTCACTTTCCCAGCTTTTCCCGCATTTGCATATGGTCTAATTCCTTTAATAAAACTTATCTCCACACTACTTCGAGTGCTTTGTTTTCCCAATTGGGCCTGGCTGACACAGTGGGGAGGGCTCCTCTGAAGTTTGGTTGCCTGTTTGTGAGAGTCAAGTCTCATATATTCCAAGGAGAACAGTCTGCCTTAAAAGTATGTATGGTGCAGCCCAGAAAAGATTTCTTGAGGAATAGTGATTCCAGCAGTCATTCGTTACTCAATAAATAGAAAGGAGAGGGCTATGCCATGGATTGTGCTAGAAATACAATGTTAGTTGGTCAATAAAACAAAAATGGCTGCTTTCCTCGGGGAGTTGAGTTTAAAGTAGATGGCAAAAAATTAACAAATAATCAGTATGTGATTTTAAATTATATTTTGTTTATTACATTGTACTTATCACAAACAGCATAAGGCAATAGAAAATAGTAAGGGTTAGGAGTGAGACCCATTTAAATAAGAGTGCCTGGGAGTCCCCCACTGAGGAGTTGATGTTTAGGCCAATACTTGAAACACAAGATGGATTCAGCCACAGAAAGAGTGTTTGTTCTAGGCTGAAGGAACAATGTGCCCTGAGGTAGAGCAGATATACCGTGACAGAGAAACGGGAGAGCAGCAGGGAAATTTTATATAATGGTGACAAGCTCTTTTACTGAAAGATATTGACTATATTGACTTTAAGCCAAAACAGAGTGAGGCCCAAGACCCCCAGAACTCCTGAAAGCAATTGGTGTAAATCCATATGAAACTGGAAAGCGGAACTGAGGGTCAAGGAGAAGAAAGAATATTCACTAAGAGAGAGTCAGGATTCTGATCCGCACCAGGGCTGCCACTGGTCCATATGGTGCCTTTGTGCGAAGTAGAAAAAGGGGCCTCTTCCTCTGAGAGACAGAACCTGCAGCCAGGATTCTTGGCTTGGTGAGTGGACCCCAGGCTAGCTTTCGGCTCGCACTACAGCAGGGCCCAAACTATATTACCACATGTGGGGCCGGATCTGGATGAGGAGCGTATGTTAAGCTGTCTGAGGCCAGAAGAATTTCTGAATCTCTTGCTAAAGAGGGATTTAGTGAATAAGGATAACCACGTCTGGCTATATGGGGAACAACTAACTATCTGTGTACCTTAGCTAGACATGATGGCACATCTGATGTTGCTATTGTTCATCTCAATTAATTTCATTTTTGTTTCAAATGTTTTCTGACAAGATGTACAAAAACAAGGTAACCTCCCCCCGGCCACTCCCTTAAGATCGTAGTGCTAGGCCTCAATGGGCACACATATAGGGTACACAGCTGGGACTATCTCTGGTTGGGGTGAACCTATAAATTTCTGATATGGGGAAAGGAGGTGAAAGGGAGGACCAACATTTATTGAATCTTTACTACCTAATTCTTTGAGCCACTTTACCTACATTTGTCATTTAACCCACATAACCATCCATGAGGCAGGGACTTCCAACCCCGTTCTACATGGGAAGACACAGAAGCTCAGATAGATTAAGTAACTTGTCTATGGTCTCGGTAAGTAAGTGCTGGAATGGGATTTGGTGTCACGTCTGTCTTATCAGGAGCCTGTGTGAAGAAAGTAAGAGCAGATGCCCTTGGGGTTGCTGTAAGCAAAGCAGTTTGGAAATGGACTTAGGCAGTGGTGGGCCTTTGACCTAGGCTAGGTTCCTTTAGTCACCTGTGCCAGTGAGGTTTCTGTATTTCTCTGGGGTGAGTAAGCCTGCATTGAAAATGTGCAGATCAATGTACTACAGCTGCCACTTGATTGGCCAGGAAGCAAATACCCGAGAGAGGAATTTTCTGCTGAAGGTGCCTCTGTTTTCTCTCCCCTGAGCAGATCAATCTTACTGTCAGGTGTTTCTGATGTGTTCTGGGGACATTGGTGCCTGCCAGGGAGGAGAGCCATGTAGGAATCCTAGTGTCACCCTGGAAACAATTCCTGGGGCTGCACAATATAATCATTTCCAATTGATGTTGAACTTGAGCCTTGAGCACCTGGCCTGTGACTGAATTCAGCTTCTTGGCCTTCTTTATGAGAAGAAAAAGGAGGCCAAGTCTCCGAGCAGAGGATTGATCCTTGAGCTGGCAAGACCTCAGCACTGTCCAAATCACTGCACTCAAGATTATCAATGAGAGAAAAGACACCTGCTCTCAGTGTGAGCTGCTGAACCATCCACAGGGATGTCCCCTTCCCTGAGCTGGCCCAGAGCTGGCTTTTTGACTTTATGTTGGTTTTGGTTGCTTTCTCAGTCTGTGACAGAGAGTCTCTAGGGAAGGAATCTGAAACTAGAGTTTCCTTGCTTCCAGGCACACAACCTCAAGTTTGAGAAGTAAGATGTCATAATGTCATTGTGTGTGTGTGTGTGTGTGTGTGTGTTTGTGTGTGTGAGGGTGGTGTACACATGCAGGAGAGAATCATCCATCTATCTTAGATCCAAAAGAAATCTGGAGTAGATAGAAATCAAACATCCGTATGCTTCTTGTCTGCTAGAATATCTCCTGTCCAGATGTTAGCAGCTTTAAAGGGCTGCCCAAGTGGTGAAGGGTTGTGTTCTATTTGCCAACGGCTGCTTATGGATGAGGCCAGGCATTCTCACTTTTATTTGTTCTTCCCTAAGTTTTCAAACAAATACCTACCTGCTAAGTGCTAGCTCCTTGGAGAGTTCTTAAGCTAGAAGTAAGCACTCAGGCATGAGGACAGCTTCATGTCCATTTTGCTGGTCACTCAGATTAATTTTTTGACCCAGGGAGAGTGTTGAGTCATGTTATTCCCTTTTGGTGACTTGAAAAGGTGACAGCAGAGAAGGAGTGATTAACCCGAGTTATAGTGGGTTGGCAGGTACAGGGGAATAGAGCCTGATTTAGAAGACAAAACAGAAAGGTATATTTTATCTTAACCGTAATTGCATATAGACATGACAGAACTTTTGCCTGGCACCTAATCAATGTTATGGGCCTTCTTCTTCCTTCCTCCACATTCTTACAGTCAGCTGGATGCTACTGACTCAAAGAGACCTCCTTTTGCTAATGATATAATGCAGTCGCCCACCTGGTGTCCTTCCCTAGCTCCATGTGCCCTGTCCTCTGAGCACAGAGTTTTGTTCACAGTGATA
Organism: Diceros bicornis minor; assembly: GCF_020826845.1. Classification (NCBI taxonomy): domain Eukaryota; kingdom Metazoa; phylum Chordata; class Mammalia; order Perissodactyla; family Rhinocerotidae; genus Diceros; species Diceros bicornis. The sequence goes on from NC_080745.1 coordinate 75,077,665, forward strand.
GACCCCAACTCAACCTAAACTACTCAATAAAGGGAGCTTGACTCATGTAACCTGGCAGTTCAGGGATGATTGGATTTGGGATACTAAATCCAATTAGGTTTTAGGATACTAAATCCAACTATTAGAATCTGTCCTCTTTCTAACTTTGGCTCACTTTCTTTCATGTTGATTTATTCTCTGCAGGCTCTCTCCACTAGGTGGTCCCATGATAGCTTCATACTTATCTCCCACCAGCTTGGCAATCCTAATGGAAAGAGAGTCCCCTTTCCCAATATTATAGTGCCCATGCCTGAAGTCCTTGGCTCTGAAGAGCCTGGCTTGGGTAATACATACACCTTGAACAGAACCAATCACTGTGGCCAGGTGAAGCTATACCCTCATTGGCCAAGCCTGGGTTCCCTAACTATTCCTAGAATCAGAGACTGGGAGTTCCCTGGAAGACAGGGACTCGAAATGAGGAAGGAGGTGTGGTTATCAGAAGGGAAAATGGATGCCAGGCAGACAAAACCAGTAAGTGTTTACTGTAATACCATTTTTCACAATTTGTCATTTTATATTTTAAAAAGACGGACAAAAACATCTGTAAGCTCCGTGAAGTCAGAGTATATGTCTACTTTGTTCACCAACATGTCACTAGCGTCTATCATAGTGCATGGCACACCGAAGAACATTCAATAAATATTAGCTGAATAAATGGGTGAATTAATGAGTGAATAAATGCTTGAGTATTTATTATCCCTCGTCTGGTCTCAGTTGAGCACAGTGATGAACTCAGGACAAAGAAGAAGATAAGGGTCAACTGAATTTGTCACTGCTTTCAAAATTCCTTTGTAATTTTTTAATCAGAATTGATTTTTTGGTTTGTATCCTTATATGTTTAGAGGACTGGAGGGTTCTTAAAGAGACTCTGCAACACAAAACTCTGGCTGAATAATAGAAGACAACTGCCTACCTTTATTTTCATCTCTGAGTATCTCTGAGTAAGAGGATTACCAGGGTTTCTTACACACAGGGATCAATGTTCTCTCTCACTTCTTGGTAACTGCCTCTAAGGATTCTCTCCTTTCCAGGACAAAGGCCTGTAGAGGGGGGGACGGTTAAAATAATTATCTCCTTGTGAACTCCAGAAGGAAGCCTGTAGGCCCTTTTCTGATCAATGTAGGGAGTAGATGAGGTATAACAAAATAATGAACTTGAGGCATGCTAGACTCCATAATATTCTCAGAGATGTGGTCTCTGGTGCACACTTTTCAGTTTTTGAGAAGCTAAGTGGACATCAATGTGCTCTGTAATCCAGAATTGGCTTCCTCTGGAATGCGAATAAACCTGTCTCCTCCTTCTGATTCCTCCTCTAAGAGAGTCCCTCTTCCCACTCTGAAACCTCGGTGAAGACTGTTCACTGGATGCTCCCTTGCGTGAAGTGAGCATATGCATATCTGAGATGTTTCCACCTGGGTGGCATTTTCCCATTGAGCCTCTCCTCATGTTGGAAAGAAGGTTCTAATTTGGGAGTTACTTCTCAGAAATTCCACATTCTGTCTCATTACACTGTTCAAGGTCTGCCAATCCACACGGTCCTCAAGATCTTCCCAAGGTCCTGCCAAAATCTTTCTTGCTCTCTGTTGATCTCATTATCTTCTATTTCCATTGGAAAAGAAGAAAAGCTGACAGTATTGCTCCATCAGCTGATACTCACCTCTCAAAATCTTCTCTTGCTTTTAGATCTTTAAGTTAAATGAGTTGGATTCTACAATCTATTTCACAGAACTACAGTTTTTAATAGAATGGTAAGGGAAGACCTCATGAGTGTACATTTGTACACAGATTTGAAGAAGGTTTATTAGGCAAGGTGTCTACAGGAACAGTTAGCCAGCTCAAGAGAATATCTTAAGAAAGTTTAATGAAAACACAACTTACAAAGATGAGGATACAGTTAAGGGAACCTAAGAGGGTTGGTGAAGTGCTCAAAGTCTATGACCAGCAGGAAATGATTATACTCCAGGGCTTAAAGGTGCCTGATGACAGTTGTAGCCATGGGAGAGGACGTGCTTGGCATGAGCTATAGCATCGAATGAGAGATCACAGTCATTGCCAAACTGTGTCTGGCAGGGAGGGAGCTGAAGGAAGAAATACCTCATCCTTCTTTCTCCCCAACCTCTATTTCTTGCCAATGCTTCCCATTGGTCAACCCAACCAGAAACCAGAAAACAAGGGAGCTTGTATGACATTGTCCGTAGAGATCAGCCTCTTAAGACTGTATAGTTGACAGTGGAGAGTGGATCTGGAGGGACAGAAAACAGAAAATATCCAGCCTAGGACTTCAGCGAGCTGACATTATCCAGGTTGAGAGAACAAGTTCAATTGTTCTGAGATCTGAGTGTGCCTGGAGAGTTTGAGAAACTGCAAGGAGGATGATATGGCTGGAGGGGAGTGAGTGCAGGCAGAATTATTTTTGAAGATTTTATTTTTGAAGATTCAGAAGATATTCTTGGCTTTCACAATGCCTTAAATAAAATCTATTGTACAGCACGATGCATTCAACCATTGCTACCTTGAATCCTATAATTGATAGAGATTTTGACTGGTAAGAATATTGCATCAATAAAATTTTACTATATCATCCTTCGTTTTTAAATTGCTGACTGCTGTGCATGTTTGTGTGGCAGAGGGGAGGTTGGGGAGGTTCATGACTCTAGCCACGATTACCTCCCTTTGCTTAGATCCAAAAGATAAGGAGGACAGAGGACCAGAGGACAGGTAGGCCACACTAACTCACTACATAGCTGTTTCTAAACAAGTGAGCTAAGACTCTCATGGAATAGAGAGTGGGAAGGAAATGGTGTAAGGAGGCAGGACTTGGAAGCTAACCATTTTTTCCTTGCCTCTAACAGCTCTGTGTCCCCAGTAATTCTTGCCTGTTAGTTTCTGCTCCACGCATGCCAGGAGCAGTCATTTCCATAAGAGAAAGTTGATTTCTTCCTCTTTTTCTAATCAGGTATTTCTTCTCCTTCCCAAGAAACACACAGAAACTTTGCACAATTCTATATCAGTGGCTATTTAAACCGTTTTTCTTTTGTATTCACACCAATGTCTTCAGCACACCTGTGTTTCTTACCTCTTGGTGGATAGTAAGCTTCTCAAGAAAGAGTCAGTGCCTGCCACAGACTAGAATCTACCCACTGTTTTTAGTGCCAGGTTTTGAAGCCATTGGCTTCTTAATAGGAAGTGACATGTTTTGGATGCGTTTCCTAGGCAGTCAGTATCAGTAGGCTGAACATAGAGTGACTGGGAAATGATTTGTGATGGAGATCAGAATTATGCTGCACTGTGGAAGATAAATAGGATTTTGATAGGTAAAGGGGAGGAGAAGGGAAGAGGGAGTGTTTTGGGCTGGTGCAATAGAATGAACAAAGGCTTGGAACTGGGAAAGATTGTGATTGACTGGAAGAACAGTGTGTGGCTGGAGTACAGGCCATGTGCTAATGAGAAGTAGGAGGTAAAATTGGAGGGCAAAGCTGAGGATTTTCTACTCCCCTTCCTAGTAAGCAGAGGACTTAGAGTCAGGACTGGAGTTGGGGCTTGGCTAGGACTAAACTGGGGTTGGTTCATGATGGCAGCATATTGCAAAGGGGCAACCCAAGGTGGTGTCCTGAGTGGAAGAAAAGCAGAGAACCACAGCGGTGCTCTGGATAAAGTATGTGATCAAATGAGCCCCTCTAATATAGGCTCTGTCCACAGGGACAGTACAAAGAGGTCTCTAATCTTAGTGGCAAAGAAGAAAGCTGGTCTTGAAGCAAAGAAGAGAAGGGTAAGGTGAAATGGATAAGATAGGAGGAGAGGCGAGTAAGATTGAGGGAGTCCTTTTGGAAGGAAAATGGGAGGCAGAGCCTGGGCAAGTTTCTGAGGCTATGATGTTGGCCATTGGACTTCCTCTCATGGGCGCCTGTGACTTTGCCTGCTGGGTGGTGAACAAGTTGTCATTAGTGTCTCCTGGCCCTGTCTCAGCCCTGAATGCCAGGTGAAGGGGCTTAGGCCTTATCTCATGATATGTGTGTAGGGTGTGTAACCCAAATTTGGCTGATCCTCCCTTGGGCAGTTTCTCTTCTTGCCTTCTTTCTGCATTGAAGCCTTCAAATGCTGACTCCACGTGCACGGTTGAGAAATGGAGATATTTACCAAGAATTTTTGGGAGGATCTGGAAGAGGAATCATGCTGCCCACCACAGAGCTGAATCTTAATAAAATTCCCTTTAGGCTTCCTCATGAGTTCCCTCCCCACCATAGTTCCTGCCTGCATCAACCACCTTATTTTCCCTCTTTTTCTTTTTCCTGCCAGCCTCTGTAAACCCCTTCCAAAGCCCCAAACAATCAGATCTTGCTCTCTATGATCATGATCCTCCCAGCAAAACAAAAGTGAAAAAGGATGTCCAATTTTCGCCTCAAGTCTCTTCCTTAGAGGACCTCTTTGCCCAAGTCCAAGTAGCTTATAAGGATATCCATTCCACAAAAGAAGGGTTCCTCAGAGGGAGGAACTCTTTCCTTCAATATAATCACACTGGGCTTCCTGGATGAGACCAACAGAAGCTGAGCACAGAATGGTATGTAACAGGATGAGTCTAGCAGCCCCAGTGTGGGGTGGAGGGTAAAGGGATATCAGGAAGGATCAAGTAACGAAGCAAAGAGAAGATCGCCGCCACCGCCCAAGCAAGAAATGGGGAGGGAGGGTCTGGACAGTATGGTGTCAGAATGGACATGTAAGAACAGCAAGACAGTAACTGGTCATTCGGTGCCTACGGCGGGGCGGGGCCCTGAGACTGCAGCAATGAATCAAACTGGGCCCTGCCCTGCAGGAACTCAGAGAAGAGGAGGAGATGGAGCTGCAGCCATGGTCTTCCCCTTGTCTGTGCTCAGATATTCTGTGAGAAGAAGGGAAAAGCCAGGCGTGAACACTGTCCTTGTAACAAATCTGTGCGTGTAAGAATAGGTGAAAGTGAACAACCTTCAGTGACCTCTGAACTTGGAAAGCAACCCTACAGGAATGCTGCAAAAGAAGGAAAAAAAATGGAAGAAAGAAAAATACAAAGCTTCTGGTGGTGGGATAAAACTGAACACCCCGTAGACATTCCTGAAGGCAAAGTCTAAATATGACTTATGACTTTATGCAACATGCAAATTTCTACCAAGCACTTCCCTCTTGCAATTTTTGTTTTTTAAACATTTAAAGAACATTCTAGATTGTTATTTGCAAATTGGCAATGGAGTGATTATGACAATAAAGTATTTTGATTAGAGGCTATTTGCAAAGGGCTTTAAAAGTCCTCATTACTCTCTAGATTCTCCCTCCTTTTTGGCACGTCCCAGTGCCAACCAGCAAGATAACTCAGTAGACCTTTTAATCACTACAGTCTTTGTGGTTGTTTGTTTCATTGCTTTTTAATCAACTTGTTCTTATGGTTAATACTGGCGAAAGGGGCCAGTCATACCAACCCAGTTCTTTAGAACAGAAAATTGGCATCTCTGAGGCTGGGGCCTTATGTAGCTCAGTCTCTAGGAAGTTTGGCATAAATCTCCACTTTGTAATGCCCTGTTTATTGCGTTGAATGTACATCTTTAGTGACGATGCCTAGGTGGTCACTATTTCTGATGTCTGACATCCTCAGTATTCACTCTATGTTCACAATGAGTGAGCCTAAATCACTCAGCTGTCTTAAGACATTTGTTGATGCCTGTCCCAATGCCAAAGACATTTGCCTGTTACAGCAGTTGACCTTTCGTGAGGTTTCAGACAGAAGGAGGGACGCCTGCAGAATTAATGTTCTGCTTCCTCTTCTCTTGTATTTTCCACACTTCGGAGGACAAGACCTATAACTCAGATGTCAACTGAGGTCCCTTGCTCTTTTGAGATCTGTTGAAATTCCACAGCCTTGTGGGGCATAGCATCCGGCACCCTCCTGCTTTCTCGTGCTGCTCTCTGTCTCCACCTATGGGTTGTTGCCATAAAACTGAACTTTACTCCTCCAAGGAATCTGCTCTGATCGGAGGTTTTATCAATCTATCTTTATTTTACTTTTTGGTAGACTTTACTGATGGGCAACAGGGAGGGATCTCATCACAAAGCACTTGGCCATCTCTACTCTACTGGTTCTTTCTCTTCTTTGGTGCAAAAGCCTCCTCATTCTCCTGAACCCAAAGTTCTCCACTCATTGAGCTCCTTGGAATCTCAGCTTCAACTAGAAGTAGTTTGCCAAGGAATTTCTTCTGGACAAATGCACTGGTGCCCCTCAAAGGAATTCTGGTAAATTTGATTTTCCCAATTTTGTTACAGCTATTTAGGGTAAAATGATTGGGGAGGCAGTGGAGAACTTATCAGAACTCCAATGGAGAGGGGTTCATGCTCACCTGTGGAATATTAAGTGCCCATCGCAAGTTGGTCCAATTTGGCTCCCATCCGCATCCCTTCCCAAGAGTACCCTGCAGCCAAAATAAATTCTTATGCACTCTGTTCTTTCATCCTTGCCTCTGTACATGCTGTTTATTTTCTTTCTTCCTCTTCATCTGGAAAATTCCTATGATTCTTTAAGACTCAGTTCCATGGATCTTATGATCTCTTTCTCTGTGAAACCTTCCCTGGCTCCTCTCATCAAAGTAGTTTGCATTCTTCTTACTATTCTTTTAACATGTTGAACAGACTCTACCATAGCATTTACCTTATTGAATTTGTTTTGCTGTTTGCTATCTGCCTTCTCACAAGACGTGAGCTCCTTGAGAAAAAGGACTGTCAATATATGTCTTTGTGTCCTTAGTTCCTAGAGCAATATTGGGCAAACACAGGCGTTCAATAGCTGTTTGTTGAATGAAGTAAAGCCTGCATCATGTCGACAGTGGGACAGAGAGATGCAATCCATCCATTTTTGGTTTAAGGGGCCAAATATCTTTGAGTTGCTATAATCCAAAAAATTTTGAACAGTAGACTGAAAAAGTCATGTCATACTTTTGTGCATTACACTTGAAAAAACTATCTTTCTTCTTCCCTACTTCCCCAGATTCTTCTCTGCTTTGCAAGTAACTTTCTAGAAGTTCAGCTGGAGGAAAGGATTGCCCTCTGTGAAATTCCTGATGACTTGCTGAAAAACTGGAGAGGTGAAGACTGGTTGAAGGCATGAGGTCAATGCACTATGTGCTAAGAAGTAGGGTAGTGTTTGGCAGACGAGTTGCCTCTATGAATAGATAAAGAAGGGAATTGCCTGTCTCACCATTCTTAACATAGATCTCAAGGTCTTTTTAGGAACATAGTATAGTTGTGATTCCCACAGAAGGCAAGTATATGACATGCTTGGTTCTATTCTCTCCTCCCTTGGCCTGTCTTCCATGGCAGATATCAACAAATGATCACAAAACTCTTCTCCATTGAGCCATACAGCAGCTCCAGAAACCTTCTCAAGATGGGATTTCAGGCAACAATTTCCAATTAATCTTATCTGACACATGGTCCATATGCCTGGACTCTCTGCTAGCTACAAAAATGGATGATTCACCTCTCATCTTCTAGGCTTCTAGGGCATTTTCTCATTCTCATCTTACATCCAGTGTCTGGCTAAAGGCTTTGCAGAACCTCCTGCTTGCCACCCTCAGAAATATAAGTCCTATAACTTGGATATATGCAATTTGGAAAAGTATTCTTCTTGTTCCTTTCCTATTCTTGTGTGGGCATCCACCTTCCGGTGGTTGAAAGAAGGGTGTGGGTATGAATCCTGGCTATGTCTCTTCCATATCATATCCTTTGGCAAGTTACTTTAACCTCATCACAACCTTGGGAGGTAGGTGTTATGATTGCATTTAACACATTCAGAAAAAAGAGGTTGAGAGTTAACATAAGCAAGTGCCAGACACAGGGCCCAAAACATTGGTGCTCAATCTATGTTAGGATAAAGGCAGTTGGAAGGAGGATGAATTGAAGTAGATACTAGACTTACATATAGGCAAAAACGAAACATACAAAAAGTCAAAACCAAACTGTATCAATCTAAACTGCATTAAACCAAGCCCAAACAAATTGCAAAAACAAAAACCTTTGCAGCCAAGTCCCTGTGCAGCCGCCTATTATCCGGTGAGACAGAGGGGACTTTTCTTGCTATTATCCTCCTCTGCCGTCTGCCACTGAGTAGAAGATCTTCTGTTCTCTGTAGCTAATCATTAATCAGCACGCACCTTCAAGTTTCTTCTCTTTAATTCTCTGTCTCCCAATTATCCAACGAAATAATTTGGCCAAGTGATGAAGGCAGGCATGTTTGCTAACAAAGGGATACTTTTGCCTCTGTGGAATTGAGATGAATATTCTGTGAAATATCATGTAAACAGTCACTGTGACAATTTGTGACCTGGAACCCCTCTGGGTGTCACTGAATCTCTTGTGTTTAATTATGCCGAGGGTTTCCAGAATCAACCTCTAGCAGTTTTCTCTGAAAACACCTTCAACCACTTTATGGAATCTAAGTAGAAGGATCAGGGTAATAATAGTTCAAAGAGCTGATTGGAACCTGGGATAATGAGCCGAGACTGGGTCCAGGACTGAGGGCTCAGTTTAAGTAGCAAGGGTCACAGAGATTAAATTTCCGTTTGCACTGTGGAGTGTTCGCTGTATGAGAGAGGACAGCTACCTCGGCCCCAGACAACATGCCCCAGAGCAGTGCTTCACATCTGCAGAGGCCTGGGCTCCTCAAAGATAGTTCCCTGAAAGGAGAAAGCAGGCCATTCCTATCTGGCCTATAGAGTTGGGGCTGGCCTGGTGGCATAGTGGTCGGGTTCGTGTGCTCTGCTTCGGTGGCCTGGGGTTCACAAGTTTGGATCCTGGGTGCAGATCTACATACTGCTTATCAAGCCATGCTGTGGCAGGCATCCCACATATAAAGTAGAGAAAGATGGGCACAGATGTTAGCCCAGGGCCAATCTTCCTCAGCAAGAAGAAGAGGATTGGCAATGGATGTTAGCTCAGGGCTAATCTTCTTCACCAAAAAAAAAAAAAAAGAGTTTGTTGTGTGAGTGGGTACCAAGTCACCTCTAAATAGTCCACTTGTCACCCTCCTTTTTGTGATACTGAGAAATATCTTTTGGTTTATTAATAAAATTAATGATGAGGATGACAATTGTTGCTAACCTTTATTGAACATGTTTCACAGTGCATGGCACGTGTCAAGAACTTTATAAACATTATTACCTTGAATCCTTAAAAATCCTCCATTAAAAGGTGCAATTTTTGTCTATGTTACAGACACCTGGGAGTTGGACCTACTTGAGCCTGGACTTAGGTTCAGGGAGGATGACAACTCACCCAGGGCCTTACAGTAGGAAGGTGTATAGGTAGGGTTCAAACCCAAGCTTCTCTGACCCCAAGTCCATGCTTTTAACTGCTAGGTCACTCTTCCCTTTTAGGCAAAAGGGGATTAATCCATCCATTGACTACATGAAGCCACAGGGAGCAGTGTAACTGGGCTCTGATGTGGCTAAAAACCACTCCTTTTGTGTTAGTGATTGACAGAAAACATTCTAATTCACCATGATGACCTGGTGAGAGAGCTTCTGGGGCTTCAAAACATGCTTTGTGTCTTATTTTCTGTGGCATTCCTTCATGTCATTCAGATATAGGGGGAAAGGATGATCTGTTTTGGTGCCTGATGTGGCTCTTTGCTTTACAACCAGTCTGTTGGTAATGGCAAAGATCTGAGTAATCATTTACTCAAGGGCTCATTTTCCGTAGTAGAGGAAAATGTGGCACATGCCTTGTCCAGGGTCATACAGCTCAATACAGGCAGAGTTAGAACCAGACCCAGGCCAGTGTGTGTAGATTGTTCCAATACTCTGTTCACGACGTCAGATACGCTGCTCCTCTGGAGTGGGAAAGTAACTCACAACATTATTACTTTACTGTGGCAGCCTTGGAAAAATAGTTTAGAGATGAGGAGGACCAGAGGGGTACAGGGAAGTTGGTGGTTTGCGGAAGGAAACTTGGAATGAGAGTTTTTTCATTTATTTATATATTTATTCAACTAACAAATACTGAGTGGAAATACTGATTCTAGAACCAATTCTAGTGCTAGTTGTGTCATTTTTGTTGATCCTCTCTTTCCTCACAATAAATGAAGGTAATGAAATACATCTAATAATTTATATATGGAAAAACTTTTGATGTCATTAGTAATCATAGAAATGCAATTTTACACACTACTGAGTCATTATTTTTGTTTTTACTTGTTGAAACAACAAAAACACATTAAAAGATAGTGCCTGATGCTAATGAGGACGTGCTGAAAAAAGCAATCTCAAATAGATATTGGTATACATTTTTGGAAAGGAATGTAATGAGTTATTAAGAGCTATTAAAAGATCCATGCTCCTTGACCCAGTGATTCCACTTCTGGGAACCAATTCTAAGTATATTCTAAGAAAGAATCTATGTACACAAAGATGTTCAACGATATTTTTAATATTAGATGAAACATGAAAACAACCTAACTGCTGGATCAAATGAATAATAGTTAAATTATGGTCTCTCACACAGTGAAATGTTTATGCAGCCGATAAAGAAAATGACTATCATGAGGTTTCTATAGTAACGTAGAAAATATTTGATATAACGCTAATTGAAAAAAAGAAAATATTCATTATTATCATCCAAATGAGAAGAGAGCAACATAGAAGAAAATAATGAAATGCTCAAAAGTGTTGTGCTAGTGTGGATTAATGGGTTGTTTTTTCTCTATTTTCTGAAGTTTTGGAAATATGTTTATGTTACTGTTTTCTACTCTACTGGAGGCAGAGTAGCATTAAGAGCCAGACCATGGTGTCAGCCAGACTAGATTTGAATCCCATCATTGCCACTTACAAGCAATGTGATTGCCTGAATTTCTGTCTCCGTAAAATGGGAGTGATAATTGGATAAATTCCATGACGAAATGTGCAGATTCGATAAGATAACAGAGGGTAAGTGCTCATACAGTGCTTGATTGGTTGAAATCTGTTAATGAATATTAGTTATTATTTTTATGAGAAATTTTAATGTAAGCTGGACACCAATGACTGAGGAAAAAAGGCAAATTGAATGATCTCTAAGGGTCTTTTTTGCTCTAAATTTTAATACTACTCAATTGAAACATGTTGTTTAATAGCTTTTTCATGACAGATATATTTGTCGATTAATATGGGGCCCAAATGTTGTGCCAAAATTGTAGAGTTTTGAAAATATCGTTTCCTTGGGGAATAAAATTAGATTATTTCTGTCTATTTATAATCTGAACTTGCCCTTTTTTGGGGGGACGTGAGGGAACATGTAAAGTTTTATATTTAAGGGGTTTGGGAAGCTGGTTGGTTAGGAATTGGTCAGTTCCCTCTCTTCCTTCTTCTAAGAACTGCCTTTGATTCTACATAAAAATAAAAGATGGGGTCATTATTTATGCACTGAGGAGCAATGGAAGAATCTTTATGATATTATATATTTAGAGCAGTCCTAAATCTTGTGTTTCCTGAAGTTTTTGATGTGTGGGGGATTTGAATGGTCATTCTCCCGGTACAAGGAGATTTACAATATCTCTCTAGAAACAGATGTATAAATGTTTCCTGAGAGTGAAATGGTTCTTTCAAAATGACTTTTGGATGATACATGTGTAAGCGAATCAGACAGATATGGATTAAAGGTCTTTCCAACACAAAACAAATTGACCAGACGTGTGAAGAGTTTTGGCAAACTCCAGCATTTAATGTCCCTCAATGACATTCGTTTGCTGATTGCTAGCTAAGGCTTGAAAGATAGAAATTTTGCTTGGAAATGTTTTAGTGGAGCAAAAAGTAAGGCAGAAAGGCAAAGAGTCAGTTCTGAGGCAAGGAGAAACCTCTGGCCCTTTTCTTCATATCCATGTAGATATTTTGCAAAAAAAAAGAAATCAAAAAGATGAACTTGGAAAAATTTTGAATCACATGTGCTGATTTCCCTCAGTTCTGGTGAGAGAGCATGAAGGAGACCCAACTGCTTTAACACTAAAGGCGGAGACCAAGTTAGATTCTGTTCAGAGGAACTTGAGAGGGAACGCTGACCCTCTGTAAATGGAGTAATTCCGACAATGAATTTCATCGTGTTTTACAGAATGGGAATCCCTCTCTGTCTGAAACATTGTGTCATTCTTGTTTAGTTCTATGGACTGAGGGTCTCCCCTTGAACAGATTATTCAATTCATCTGAGAGTGATATTTTTTCAAACTCTCTTGCTTACTTATAGCAAGTTGAAGAATTACCAAACAGTGGTGGCAACTCTCTCGTATTATATCTCTGGGGCTCCTGTCAGCTGTGTGACTAGTTTCCTCTGAGTGATGTATTTGAGCATCCCATCCAAGTACTCATGGGCCTTGATGACCAATTCCCAGGCTTGATCAGGGAAAGGTTGGAGAGAAGCCAAGGGAAGTGGTTCCAGAAAGTGGTCGTGGAGATGATTGAGCATGTCACCTTAAGATTGGTCTTGGATGGAGCTGGGATAGCACTTGATTCTGGAGTGAGTTTTTCTAAGTGTCTTTGAAGCTTGGATGATTTTTTGGGAACATGGTGCAAGTGTGAGGTCAACATCACCTGCTTGAGAAATATTCATCATCACCTTTAAGTTGTACACATTTCCAGTCACGGTGTTGAAACCTGTCTTCGCCAGCAGCACCCAGCTTGGTAACAGACGTCTAAGAACTTCAGGAGTAACTCCTGAGATTTCTACTCTAATCTGCTTTAGCTTAACCAAGGAATGCTATTTATGCCAATGTTGGGTCTTAGAGGGTTGTGAACCCAAGTATTTTTCCTCTATTGCTGGACAGAGGCAATGTCAGAGTCCTCTGGAGACAAAACTAGCTCTTATACTCTCCCTGACAAAGAGTTGTCAACATATTCCTCAGGATTTATACCTGTCAACAGCATTGGAAGAACATGGCATTGTTAATTCTAAGAGATTCCTCTTAAAACGTCTTGGGTCAGGTGCCTCTAGTATTGAATTGATCATGGAGCCCTTGATTCCTGGCTCCAATACTGGACCAAACATCTTCGACACCTATTAATTTGGAGAATATAAACATCTTGTTATCATAAACTGCTGCGGAGTTGGCAGCTTCTATTCTACACTTTCCAGTCCCTGGTAAACAGACTCACTGGTTGACCCAATCTGAGCATGACTGGGAAATAGATGGCTTTTTCTTTGATGTCTCCAACCAGGAAAACTATCCTCATGTTAGATTAGTCTACTGATTTCTGATGAAATAGGGAAAAAAAAAAAAACCCACTGCCCCCATAGGGATTAGTAGATCTGAACAGCGGCTGGCCACTCAAACCACCTTACTGTGCTAAGTATCCCAGACCAATCTCACCAGATCACGTGGGCGCAGCAGAAGTTGAGCAAACACTGAAACAGAGGGGAGCACAGTGCATGTAGGAAACTCTTCTCTCATTCCAAAGACACAATTTTCTTGGGCCAGGCTATTGCCATTTTTATTGTCTGTCTTTGCAGGGCCTATGCTGTTCTCTCATGAGGGACCGAAAAGCTAGAAGAAGAACAGTGCAAGCTTCCTCTCCTCTCCACTGCTGTTTTTCAGGGAGGCTTTAATCTGTCCATGATAGGATAATAGGATGGTGCTGAGTTCTGATGCAGGAAGCATATTGCACTGAGGATTTACAGATCAAGCAAAGGGTGGGAGATGAGCTGATGTTGTCCAGGGAACAAATTTTCAAAAGGAAGACTCCTTCAGTATTTCTCCTTGTTGTCTCCATTTCAATGATGAGGAACCTGGCCAGGGAAAGCGGATTTAGAGCTTTTTTCCTCCATATAAAATAGTAGGGCATAGTTGGGTGGTTGTGGGGGAGGGATATTGTTGCAATTCTATTTACCAAACCTCTGTATTCAATCTTATCTCCTATTTCACCTCCCTTCCCCTCACTGATCTATTTTCCAGTTTGTAAACTGAATACCAAACAATCCAAAAGGGCAGAGTGGTGTGAGAGGCACAAGCCCTCATGTGACACATAAATAACTGATCAGAAATGACATTTCCAGAACAGTGTAATCCTTTGTAAAGCTGCTTTCAAAGGTCAAAGCTAAAACACATTGTACATTGGCCACATTATATCGGGCCTTCATATCTCATGATCGAACACCGTTCACATGCAGTCTTCCCCAAATATTCAATGACTGGAATGTCAGATTTTATCAAACTCATAAAATATACCATGGTGCTTAGGATGTCCTGGAACCAGAGAGGCTGGTTTGGAGTCCTGGCTTCACCACTTACCTGTGTGATCTGGGGTGAGTAACTCCTCTTGCTCTCTGTAAAATGCAGACAATCTTCACAGCCAATTGTGGGGCAGACCCTGTTGATGAGTAAGATAGTGTGGGCGAGCACTTAGTGCTAAGCACTTAGTATGCTTAACACAGAGTCAAGGTCAATTTATGATACATAATTAACAAATGCCTACTGTATACAAGACCTTGTGTCAGGCACAAAATTAACCTCTCTGGGTATCAAAGTTTGTCTTGAAAGATAATAAGGCTTTTGGTGCCACTGTTGACCTTCTCAGCTGGTGAAGCAGAAAACTGGGTAAAAAGCCTTTTAATATTTATAACAAATTCAAGCTAAATTTGTGAATGTAGAGTTCTATATGAGATATTTCTCCAACATCTGTGAGAGTTTTGAGTTCACTGAATATTCCTTGGATGCCCTTCCAAATGACTAGTTTTGGTGTCAAAATTACTGTTTATTTCTGGTGGCGTGAAGTTCCACACCCAACTCCCGTCCAAAGGTACATCTGTCTCTCTCTCTTCTTTGTGTCTGTCTGTTCTCTTCTTAGTGATGCTTGCATTAAGATGATGCTTTTTGCAAAATTGGACTTGTAATAGATGACGGAGTGAGAGATGGGGCACAAAACAAAGTTAGGCTCATTTTTTGGTGCATTCAAGTGCTAGCTACTGCCCCAAATGGTATATTACAAAAATGACTGTGGTACCCTGAAGAGTTGATGGATTTCCTTCCTCAAATTGCTAGACAGTTACATGAGCGAGGGTGATTTTCCTAGCGTTAAAACTGTTCCCTGGGGGTAATTTTAGGCACTTTGGGAAGCTGCATTAACTACTTTTGGCCACTAAGCAGCCATTGCTAAGTAGGTACTCAAGTGTTCACATGACTGTAAAGTGGTGCCCCAGTTAGAATAATTAGTAAAGATCTTTGTGGTGCCGAAGGCCTGGGAAGTTCTACTGGAAGAAAAGTTCTGACTATATAATTCTCTTGAAAATGAACCTTTCCAAAAGATAAATCTTGTAGGTAAGGAATAGCTTGATGATGCTGCTGATCTTTATAGTCCCTTGCTAGAAAATCAGGCTTTATGGATTTCAAAGACATTTCCTGAACATTAGCACATGGGTTTTCACAACAACATTGTCAAATAGGGAGTGCGGTTAGGATGTTGCTTTACAAGCAGAAGGCTGCAGGACTTGATGGGAAGAGTGTTGAATTTAGAATCAAGAAAACCTGAGCTCTTATTGGGCTTGGCTACTTCCTACTCACGTGGCCTTAAGCGGTTCATTTCCTCTCTTTGGCCTCAGTTCTATTCTTTGTAGAACAGTGGGATTGGATTAGATCAGGGATGGCACATTCTTGGCAAGTATGCTTCCTTCATCTCAACCTGCATCCTTCACAGACATTGCTAATTGGTCAGGGCATATTTTCAGGCTGAGAATCAGAGGCTTCAGATCAGCTGCACCTCTCTCCATAGATTAACAACGATACTGACCTGCTAGTGTAGGCATGTATAATGGGATAAAGGAAGGGTACGTGAGATGCTGAAATGAGACATGGAATGCTGTTGGTCATGCTCAGGTAATTAAGGGTTGAATTTTTCCACCTTTATAACTGAATTCTAATATGCATTATGCCACCAGAGGCAGAATGAGGTAGTGGTCAAGAAGGTAGACCCTGTGTTCAAATCCCAGCTTCACACTTTATTAGCTGGATCATTTAACTTCTCTGTGCCTCTGTTTCTACCTCATAGGATGGTTGTGAGGTTTAGCTAAGGTAGGGCATGTAAACCATTTAACACAGTGACTGAAATACCTCTAAGTGCTTCGTAAATGCTGGCTATTAATATCCAACCCTTTTTTTCTGGTGGGACAGTAAAGAGTTAAAGAAGAAAACATTAGCTCAGATAATTGCAACCCTTTTTGAAGAGCTCTGGCACTGCTAATAACCTTGCATACCAGAAGCTCCATTCCAAAAGTGGCTCGCACAGCACTCTGAGTTTTCATTAGTAGCTATTAATTTGCAGGATCCTTGGAAATGCTTTTGTTTTATTTTCAGAAAGCAAACTTTTGGTGTAGCCTGTGTTAATTTGTGTAACCGCCTCCCCCAAATCCTGCATCTTAGTTACATTCAAGGCCAGCATCTGTAGATTTTCATCCCACCCTGAAATATAAAATGGTAAAAATTTAAATCTGGAAAGAGAGTGACTTGCAGTTTGGGTGGAACGAAATGAGCCTGGGTGACCTTCTGCCTGGATGATCCCCCTTCATTCTGAAGTAGTTCTTTCTATTTTTACTCTCAGCTTGAGATGGGGACCAAGAGTTTCACCTTTCCTTCTTGTGGTTCTAAAAATTCTTACTCTAAATTCAGGAAAAGGAGTCCATGCTTATGTGCCTGGTCAAATTACTGGTCAAATAAGGCTATTTGTGAGCTGTCACCATGGACCTCATTTAGTGGACATCCTGAGAGCACCTCCCAGTGAGTTTGAGCATTTTCATTCCATAGGCACAGACTTCACTTCTTATGTAGAAAGGCAAAGACTCAGGCATGAAGCCAGCTAAGATCTGGACCTCCCTTCCTGCCCACAGCCGGCCAGGCCCTAGGGGCTCTGGACGTTCCCCAACGCCCAGAACAAACAGGCCGGACATACATTTGAAATTACAAAGATGCCACCTGACACCTAGAGGAAGGCTAAACTCCTCCAAGACAAAGGGTTTGCAATGGGGCTCCATTCACAGGTGAGGAAATGCAGGGGAACACAGGGAAGGCTGTGTCGCTGAATCGTGGAGTCCACCGGGGAAGAATCTTCTCCAGAGCAGCTTTGACACCAGGCTGCTGGAGCTTCGATGGGGAGCCCAGAGGAGCCCCCCAATTCTGACAGATGCTATTTCCAGTCAGAGATGTCCTTACCTGCTGACTCAGCGTTGGTTGCCCAAGCTCCTGCCTCTTGGGTCCCAGTCTCCCTTTATGAAGCATCACTAAGCTGACCCTGAATAAAACATCCTATGGAGAGGGCAATGAGAATGGCTACAGAGCAGCAGGGTTTTTGTTTTATTTTTTCAAGCAAGAGCCACATTGTGCTCACCGGAGGATGGAGTATTTCCATAGAGACCTATTTGCCTGCTGTTTCACGTAATGAGAAGTGAAATTTCTGACATCTTTACCCCAGAACTTGTGTCATTTTTATTCATTTACCAGATGGTTTCTTTTCTCATAACTCTAAGGAGATTTATTTTACCGTGGATGTAGTTCCACTATAGTCAACATTCATGCTTAATTTGGGGGTCTTTATTTTTTTGGTTTAGAAATGTACATTGAGATTTCTCCTGACATCCTCTTATCTATCCTTCTACCAATTCAAATTATTTGTTTTCTAACCTTACACTTAGCAAATAGCTCTCCATTTATTCAACACTTATTTACTGAGTAATTGCTATGTGCAAGGCGCTGTTGTGGGTGCTGAGGATGCAGCAGAAAATACAAAAGCTAAATCGCTTTCCCTCTGTGTGGTCATTTGCAGAGGAGGATGGACTCCCAGGTCAAAATTTGGTTTGGATGTTGTGATTGATAATGCCATCCACACACCAAGAGGTTATGAAGTGGTTTATTATTCACATAAAAGACTCTCTGGGAATAGCAGGTCCAAAATTGGCTTGAGAGAATTGGGAAAGGAGACTGGCCTGCATTTCTGATGGTGGGGAGGGGCTGGGGTAAGGATTT
This sequence comes from Diceros bicornis minor, assembly GCF_020826845.1. NCBI lineage: Eukaryota > Metazoa > Chordata > Mammalia > Perissodactyla > Rhinocerotidae > Diceros > Diceros bicornis. Next base: position 75,095,687 of record NC_080745.1, read on the forward strand.
CCACATTTGGGCAGGGGCTTGTGTGATTTGAACCTCACATCAGCACCAAAGTAGGGAGCACCCACCCTTTCTTATCAGCTTGCCCACATGTGGGGCGGAAGGGGAAGAGAGATGGTGAGGCTTAAAACTTAAAACAAACATAAAATAATGGAGTCAGACTCTGGCTTATATTCTTTAAAAAACTTTTTTTTACTGCAGTATAACATGCATACATTAAGTACACAGATCTCAAGCAGACAGCTTATAAGTTTTTAAATACATATAGACCCGTGTAACCAAATCCAGAAGAAATATAGAACATTTCCAACGTGCAGATGGTTCCCTTGTGACTTTTTCCAGTCATGCCTCTCCCCCAAGAAGTAACCACTATTCTGACTTCTATGATAAAAAACTGATTTTTTCTGTTCTTGCAATTTTCATAAATGGAATCATAGTATGTGTATATGAGGTGGTGCCCTGGTCTTAAGTCGGGTGACCATATATATGTGGATCTGGTTCTGAATTTTCTATTCCGTTCTATCTTTGTACCCAGATGGCACTGTCTTAATTATTTAGTTTAACTTATTTACCATAAGTTTATGGTCGTCTCAATATTTTGTAGTGGTAGTCCTCCAACTTTGTTCTTCTTCAAGATTGTTTTCTGTATCCTTGGCTTTTCAATATAGATATTTTAGAATCAGCTCCTTAATTTACATACACAAACATACACATACACACGTCTTGATGGGCTTGATTGGGATTGCATTGAATCTACACATTAATGGGGAGAATTGATATCTTCCAATCCATATTGAGAATTTAAATCCATTAATATGGAATATTTTCCCACTTATTTAGGTCTTTTAAAATTTCTTTCAACACTACTTGTTAATTTTCACTCTAGAGGTTTTTCTCCTCTATAATTAGATCTATTCCTATGTATTTGATGTTTTTAATACTATTGTAAAGGATACTTTTAAATTTCACTTTCCAATTATTTCCAATTATTTGAAGCATACAATTGATTTTGTTATTGACCTTGAACCCAGCAGCCTTGATAAATCCACTTATTAACTATAGTAGTTTGTGTATCGTTTTGAATTTTTGATGTGCACACTCATATCGTATGTGAATAATGACAATATTTCTTCTAACTTTCTAATCCTTGTATGCTTATTTTTCTTGTCTCATAGTGTTGCCAGGAACCTCTTGTGCAATGTCAAAAAGTGTGGTAATAATGGATAATCTCTTGTTCCTGACCTCAGGGAGAGATACTTTCATATTTCACCATTAAGTATAGTGTTGGATATAGACTTTTTGTAGATATCTTTTAACATATTAAAGAAGTTCCTTTCTAATTCCTAATTTGTGGTAAGCTTTTGTCCTTAATCCTGAACAGGTGTTGAGTTTTATCAAATGCCTTTTCTGCCTCTGCCGAGAGGATCAGATAGTTGTTCTCCTTTATTATGCGAATGTGGTGATTTGCTTTGATTGACTTTCAAATGTTAAAGTAACCTTGCGTTTCTGTGAGAGCCCACTTCATCATGGTGTATTTGTAGGGGATCAGAATACGTCACCCCGAAATGTGCCACTGCATTAGGATGGTTTTGAGCTGAAGGCAATTGAGAAAAAGCAGACACAGCATGAGCTCTCTGCCCTCCACCATCTGCCAGAAAAGTGGGGTATAAATTCCCCTGTGGAGTTCTTCCCCCACCCTTTCCTGTCCCGGAAAGAGAAGAACAAGCTTATCGCCTGAGATGAGATGGCACCGACAAGAGTCTACAGAAACAAACCTCGCTATATAGCGCTTATCTACCATTAGTGTCCCCCATATATTTACTATCCCTAAGAGCCCAGAAGCCCCTTTCCTCTGTCTTGTCATTTCTCTACAAATTTGTTGTCCTTTGTCAGAATGGTATAAAGGCCTCCAAGCCAAGTGTCTTCTCTGGGGGTTCTCTCGTCTTTCTATGAAGTGCCCCCCCATCTTGTTGCCACACAAAACATTTAACATCAAATAAAATTTCTTTCCTTTTCTCTTATTAATCTGTTTTGTGTCAGAAAAATTTTCCTCTCCTACATGTTATACTACTGTAAATTGCTGGATTTAATTTGCTCATATTTTATTTAGAATTTGTATGCCTGTGTTTATGAGAGATATTTGCCTATCATTTTCCTTTCTTGTAATGTCTTTGTCAGGTTCTGTTATCAGAGTTTTGCTGGCATCAGAAAACAAATGAGGAAGAGTTTTTCTGTTTTTTTTTTTTAAGTTTGTATTTTATTGTTATGATTTATTTCTTAAATGTCTGAATTTACATTCTTTATTACTACAAAACTGGTGAGTTTCCATGTTGTGAGAGATACTTCTGTTTATCTTATCTCCAGCCCATCACTCAGGAGTTGCTTTCTTGTTACTGATGAGATGCTTAAATATACTTGCTTTGGGATCTGGTTGACAAGTTCTGCTCCTGGCCCTTAAAATGAGAAAGTGTTTACATTTTGGTAAACACCATCATGAATGATGAAAGGATGATCAGCACATTTTATTTTGTGTCTACTGGAAACTTATGATGGACGCAGCCTGAAATCAAAATCTGGGAGACTTGAAGTCATTTCTAGGTCCACCTTGTAGGAAAAAGTCAATGTTATGAGCATTAAAAAAGTCTCTAAGCCAATATATTAAGATAGAGTTCTGCAGTAGAAGTGGAATAAAAATATAATTTCGAGGAGATAAATCAATGATATAAATTTCTGCCTATTAAAAAAAAGAGATTCTTTAGGTATTTTTAAAATAGATGATGATGAGGCCCAAATCATGATGGTATTAAATCCCAATGTATGGATTTGAAAAAGAGATCTAATGGTTTTATTTGAAAATGTCAGTATTTGCAACATGCTGGAAAATTCATTCTTTGCTACTATTTAAACATATAATGATGGGGCCAGCCCAGTGGCGTAGTGGTTAGATTTGCCTGCTCCACTTTGGTGGCCGGGATTTGCAGGTTTGGATCCTGGGTGTGGACCTACACACCACTCATCAAGCTATGTTGTGGCAGTGTCCCACATACAAAATAGAGGAGGATTGGCACAGATGTTAGCTCAGGGACAGTCTTCCTTAAGCAAAAGGAGGAATATTGGCAGCAGATGTTAGCTCAGGGTCAATCTTCCTCACCAAAAAAATAAAACATAAAATGACAAATTTTAGAAGTCAACTTAAATGTGTGAAATTTTTTGCTTACAGAACCTTGAACAGAATTTTGAAAGAGTTTTGAATAGCAGCCGAAATAAAATTGGGATTCTGAGAAGAAAGAAGTCAGGAAAGGATGCAGAGTATGTCACCAACAGTGTCCACTGCATCTCTCGGCGAGGCTCATGATACATCACTGTGGAAGCTCTTATGCTGTTCCTGAGCATAAGGGGCTTTTGATTCTGTCTGGCTTCAATATATTCACCTACCTCAAAGTAGAATACAATGTATGTACCAAAAAAGATCTTTAGAGGAAGACATCCTGGTCCAATGTACATAAGAATTTCTAATTCTGAGAGAAGAAGATCCTATAAAAATCTCAAAATACAATATTGCTATTCAGTCAAAAGTAAAAGAAAGAAAAAAAGATGTGCATGTATTTAAGGTTAGCTGTGTGAAAGCATAAAAATATCTCAAAAGATGCCACATACACTGTAGTTTTCTCTGACTGATTTTCTTTTTTCTGTCTAAATTAGTATACTGTAAAATTAACTTTAGCTAGCCCTGGTGGTCTAGTGGTTAAGATTCAGTGCTTTCACCAGCAAGGCCCAGGTTTGTTTCCCAGTTAGGGAACAACACCACCCATCTGTTGGTTGTCATGCTGTGGAGGCTGCGTATTGTTGTGATGCTGAAAACTATGCCCCAGGGATTTCAAATACCAGGAGGGTCACCCATAGTGGGCAGGTTTCAGTGGAACTTCCAGACTAGACAGACTGGGAAGAAGGATCTGGCCACCCATTTCTGAAAAAATTGGCCATGAAAACTCTCTGAAGAGCAGTGCAGCATTGTGTGACATAGCACCGGAAGGTGAAAGGATGGTGCAAAAATACCAGGCAGGGTTCTGCTCTGCTGTACACAGGGTCACTAGGAGTTGGAATCCACCCCTTGGCACTAACAACAACAAATTAACTTTATTTTAGTGTACAGTTCTATGAATGTTAACACATTCATAACTCATATGTATGGATTCATCTAATCACCACCACCCCAATCAAGATATCCCCCAAATTCCCTCCTGCTGCCCCTTTGTAGACATACACTTCCCTCAACCCTAACCCCTGGCAACTACTCTCTCTTCTCTGTCCTTACGGTTCTGCTTTCTCCAAAATATCATATAAATAGAATCATATAGTATGTCACCTTTTGAGACTGGCTCTTTCACTTAGCAAAGTGCCTTGAATGTTCATCCATATTGTTGTATGTATATTGTTTCTTTTTATTGCTGAGTAATATTCTTTTTATGGACATACCAGAGTTAGTTTATCCATTCATTTATCCATTCACTCATTGAAGGACGTTTGCGTTGTTTCCAGGTTTTGGCAATTATGAATACAATTGTTATAAACAACTGCTGTAAACATTCATGCACAGGTTTTTGTGTGAACGTAAGTTTTCATTTCTCTAAGGGAAATAACTACAAGTGGGATTCCTAGTTCATATGTTAAGAGTATGTTTTACTTTATAAGAAACTGCCAAATGGTTTATCAGAGTGGCTGTGTAATTTTTGGAAGAACAGTTTATGAGAGTTCCAATTGCTCCATATCCTCTCTAGCACTTGGTATTGTCAGCTTTTTTTTTTTTTAAACCTTTCTCATAGGTGAGAAGTTGTATCTTGTGGTTTTAATTTGTATTTCCCTAATGGCTAATGATATTGAGCATCTTTTCATGTGCTTATTTGCCATCAGTATATCTTCTTTGGTGAAGTGTCTATTCAGATCTCATGGAAGACTGTGTTGCATGGAGCAATTTGGGAACCATTTTTTAAGCCAGGACAGAAGATAATATGTGCCACACAGCAGGGCAAGCCACCAGATTTGGCATAAAGATTCCATTACATTGGTCCTAAATACACTAAAATTTCCACCAGCCCTTCTTTTGTGGATCCTTTTTGTTAACTTGGTATTTAGATCCAAGGAGAAGAGTGGAGATGGGTAAGGAGAAAATCTAAATAATAAATCAAGTTATAAATATTGACATCTATATAAGAGTAAGCTCTAATAAGTGCATTGTGTGCATTATCTCATTTTATCTTCATTTTACTAGTGAAAAATATTGAAGCAGAGAGAAGTTAAGTAGTCTGCTCAAGGTCACAGAGCCAGTAAGTCACAGAACTGAGATTTCAAACCAAGTCTGTTTGGTGCAAAAGTCCATAATCTGAACCAAAATATTACATTTTCATTGTCTATGTCAGCAGCAGCAGATGGAGATTTTCCAAACCAGAATATATGAACTCTATTATTTCTGCTTAGAAAAAGTTGTTCTTAGCAAAGGGAACTCTGCTAAGGAATTAGGGATGGAAGAAGAAATATGTAACTGTTAACTAAGCACCTACTATGTACCATTTCTTAATTTCCTCACATGTAGAGAGGGTATAATAATGCTCAGAACAATGCTATGGGTGGGTATTAAATATCGTAGGCAAAGTCATCGCCATAGATAATGTGTAGAAAAGCCAGGATTTGATTCTCCATCTGTGTAATGCCAAAGTTTGCAGTCCTGTCCCTACCCTTAGCTGCCTTTTTTGTTTCCCCATCTTTCTCCTGATACACACACACCTGCCCACCATGGAAAAACAGGATTTCTAAAACTATGGAAAGGGACAGGTTTAGAGGATACAAAATTCTCATTATGTTGATCCGTCATGCAGTAATTGCCTTGCCTGACTGGTGTGGCTTGCCAAGCATGTCATGAAGTAGGGGAGAGGAGATGGCTGCCAGGCAGGAGGCTGTGCTTTCCAGGTTCAGGGTTCTCTCCCTCCACAGGAGCTGCTCTACAGCCTATCTCCAACTTCTGCTCCAGGGTCATGTTATTACTCTTTGCTCTATGACTGCCTGTAGACCCAAGGGGGAAATAAGACTTGAGGCCTCTTACCCTCTTCTTCTGGGTAGAGGCTGGCTCTACAGTGCTGGCTCCTGTGAAGAGCAATCCCTGCTCATTGACCTGCTGTGTTGTCTTGAAGCCCATGCCCATCCACCCATTGAATTACTTCAGCTCCACTCAATGGCTCAAGCTCTGTGTGGGTCCCTAGGAAAGAGAGTGCATGCCTTACAAGAGAGGAGCATATGGAGAGCTTTGGAGTATTGCTATTTCTACTCTGAGAGTTGTCTCTCCCCTTGCCTGTGGCAAAGCTGAGATGTTGCAGACTTGCACTCGGTGGAGATCATCTCTTTTGGAGGCAGATTATCTCCTCTGTCTCCACTCAGATGTTCTTCAGTGGCCAACTACTCAGGTGACACAATAAGCCAACATCCTTCTGCCCTTGAGAATCATGGTCATTGCAGTTTTATAGTATCCCAAATACATTACAGAAGCATAAAAGGATAAGGAAGAGGCAGAGCATCTCCTCTCAGGTAAAGGGGCTTCAGTATTGACAGGACAGTGGAAGGCGCTTATTAGGTCTGATGGGAAGGTGTGCCGTGCACACTTTGAGACTTTCATCAGCTTTGGGGAAAATTTATGACTTTTGGTATTTGCTTGGAAGACAGTTAGAAATGATTATGAGAGCAGATTTGGAGACAGAACTTAGATGCTTGTTCGTATTCGGTATTTCATGTATTATTGTCACCATGTTTGCAGGTGGGACACCATGGACACAGTGTCAAGGAACTAAGAGCCTTTACAGGACCTAAAGAATGCTTGAAATTTGGGAAAGGGATTGTGTCTGAAATAAAAAAAGAAGAACTGTGAAATCAATAATAATAAGCATTTAAATGACTAAATATGGTAAGATCATGTCAACTGTAATTCCGTTCAACTCTTGTGTGTTGTACACAAAAATTAGATTTAATGTAGGATGGTAGCACATTTTAATGTTTTTGATATTCTGTGGAGTGGGGCCTCAAAAAATAAGAGTTCCTCGATCCTTAATTTTTTTTTTTTAAACTTTGCATTTCAGGGTCAGGGGTCCTTAGAGTTAAGAGAAGAGAACAACTTCCCCCCCACCAACCCACAGCTACACTTTAGACACACATATTTGTATCAGTTAAGGTAGGCTAACAACTGTAACAAACAACTGCCTAATTTCAGTGGCTTAACACAATGAAAGTTAATTTCCCATTCATGTAATTGTCCAACTCAAGTATTCCTTATAGGGGATCTTGTGGGGAACTTTCTTTTGAGTGACAAATTAGGGACCCAGACTCCATCTACCTTGTGGCTCCACCTCCTCTGGATCCTTGGGGTCTTTCTTTTCAGGGAAAATACAGTACGAGGGGCATCACAGTCATTTTAGGAGTCAGGCCTGGAAGTGGCATGACTTTGTTCTGCCCATATTTCATGGGTCAAAACTCCGTACCATGGCCCTGCCTACCTGGAATGGAGAGACTGCAGTCGAGCTATGTAGCGAGGAGGAAAAGAAAACAGACCATGGGACACATAGCAGTCTCTGCTTTGGCGTTCATCAGCATTTGAAAATGTAGTTTATCTTATGAAATCTCATGTGTCCTAGGCTCATGAAAAGGTGTTGACTTCCTTTCTCAATAAGTGAGGAAAACAATTTGAGAAGAAAACAGTTGCGTTGGTTTTATTTCCTTTTGGGCTTCTCTGCTGCATTCTCATATTTTCTATTTCCAGCTTGTTCTAGTTGACTTCTAGCACTCTAGTTGACTGCTAAGTGCAGAACCTCCTTTAACCATTGCAGTGACTTATGGTTATCCATGGCCTTCCATTTCTCATGCTCTCAGCTCAGGGGCTGACCATAGAAGTAGCAGAGACTCATCCCCAGGGGTGCAGAGAATCAGGCAAATCAATTCTATCTACTCAGTCCTCAAAAGGCAGACTTTGGGAAATAGTTCTGGAGGTCCAGCGTATGCAAGTATTAGAGACTTAAGTGATGATTAGCAGGTCCAGTCCAGGTCCCAATTTAGGCATGGCCATGAGCACAGTAATTAATCTCTTTACGCTTCAGTTATCTCTTTTGTAAAATAGTTACTGTAACATCTACCTCATAGAGTTGTTGAGAAGGCTAAACAAGATAATGCAAGTAGAATGCTTAGCACAATATTTAGTGCATAGTAAATGCACAATTAGCCAGTTAATTTCCTCTACAAATGGGATCTACTTTGTACCAGTCAGGATTCTTATTTGTGAGCCTTAGAAACTGAGTTTGGAATGATTTAAGTAGAAAAGCATATATTGAAAGGATATAGGTACCTCACAGAATTTCCAGAAGTGGTGATGAATCAGGCTTGTATGCCATCCAGCCACGAACAATGCCCCAGATCACACTTCAGAATGGTTCTTGGGATAGCTATGTCACCACCATTGCTGGCCTTTGTCACCATAGCATAGGACCGTGGATGGTGGCCCTAGAACTGGCGCCCATGCTGTGTCTAGACACCGTAAGCAGTAGCTGCCACTGCCACTACCTGTCACCAAATTGGATTCTGAGCAGTCCCAGCTGCATCATGCCACTAGCCTCCAATTCAAAGTTGAGGGCAGCATAATTCAATGTGGAGGTCACATGTCCATGCCCAAGATGCAAAGCAATCTGGAGAGTGAATATTTGACATTTCCAGGTTCTATTGTGGAAGGTGTTCCTCACCCAGGCCTAGACCTCTGTCTTCTTCTTGCCGGTCCCTGCCCCTGAAGCCCCAGTCTGCCTCTCAGCTATGGCCTTCGGCTGTGACCCTGCTGCAATAGTAATAGTAAGCACTCAACACCTGTTGGTGAGGTACCAGGTACTGTGGCAAGCATTTTGCATGCTTTAACTTATTTGCTTTATCCCCATTTTACTGAGGAGAAGTCTGAGGTTCAGAGAAGGTACGTGAAATTCTGGTTTAAAGATGGCAGCGTAAAGTCAGTATTTTCCACCTTTTCTTCCTGGAAAGCATTCAAAAGCAACAAGGAGAGTGAACGCGTGACTTTAGTTTTGGTAAAGCTAGGAGATAGCTAAAACTTTGCACTTTGAGAAACTTCACAGCTGCCTTTCTCTACTTGAGGAGAAGTTATGCCTCAAAAACTTACATATAAACTTGGGGACAAAAAGGATTATGTTTAGCCAGGAGCATGGCCCCAGCTCTGCCCATACATGAACCTTTGGCCAACAGCCGGTCCAGGAAAATCTTCCCTTTTTTGTAGACAAATAAGAAGAAAGAAACAAGCACAAAATCTATACAAAGATACTAGAAAAGAAAAAATATGATAAACTATGACAGTAATCAGAAAAATGTTGCCAGAGGACTGATAAAAATTGTGACCAAAACTTTAACCATAATGTTTAAAAGAGAGAGAGAAAAATTCGTGTTGTCAAAACTCAGGAAAGAAGTATGCATGTGTACGTGTATGTGGGGGAGAAAAGACACAAATCATCTTAGAAATGAAGAAGAAATTAGAAAAAATAAAAGAGAGAATAGACTCTTCTGAAAACATGATAAAGAATAAAGATAGTAGAAATAAGAAAAGTAACAACATTAAGTTGAAATAGAGGATTAGAGCAAGTTAGAGAGAAAATGATAGATAGTGGACAGGCAAATTAAATCCAACATATGCACAATTGTTGTCCCCTTCCAAGGAATGAAAAAAGAAATCATTTCCAGAACAAATATTGAAGATGCAATTCAAGAAGACTTCCCTGAAATAAAACTTGAATTTACATAATGATGGGACAAACCCTGAAGGAACACAAATGGCACAATTATAGAAGTGAAAGGAAAGCATGGCTAAGAGGAACTAACAAAAATACCGTGGATATGTGTGTGAGTGTGTGTGTGATGCTGTTGTCAGGTGTGGGGTATAGGGAGATGGCTATATCAGGGGGCAGACATCAGCCAGAGGCAGCAGAGAGGGTAGAAGAGAAGAAGGCTTTAGAGTTCTATTCTTGCTCTCGCCTCTCTCCGGGATTATTTTGAGGCAGCCACAGCTGCCCCTATCTTGGACAGTTACCTGTTGATGACATTGACAGTCACTATTGTTGACAGTGGGATAATAACTAGGCAATACAATGTCTTGCTGGGGTGAGGAGATGGAGAAAAGTTGTGGGCTGGCTGTTTTCTCTTGGGCAGTCTCTCTTTAACCTCCTCTTCCTCTTGGCACCTTGAGTTGGTGGGTTAGACTCTAAGGATGTCTCCTTCCAATACTGAGTTTAAAAATGAATCTATGATCAGAGAAATTGCCTGACGGAAAGGCAGCAGATAGGAGGGGCACATGATCATTCTCTAGCGCTTGGAGCTCTCTTTATCTTCTCTCTCCTTAACTTCATACACTAGGGCTTGAACTTCAGTCCTTCCCCTCTACACATTATTGGACAGAGCAGTTGTTCCCTAGGAGACATGAGTTCTCAGGCTGAAATGACTAGATATCCACGGAGTACAATCACTGTAAAAGAAAGACAACAAGTGGAATGACATATATCAACCAAAACAGAATCGTCTGACAGATTGTCAGAAGGGATGACACTCCGCAGCCTGTCTCTAGAGCAAGTGCCCCTCATGGCCATGTGTACAGATGAGTGTCTATCTGCTGCACCCTCCCGACAATTGACTGCCTGGACATCTGGGTGCAGCTGATCCTGGATATCCTACCCCTGCCCCCTCTCCCTACCTGATACTACCAACGCTTTGTCATAGATTCACTACCTTTTCTGATGACTCTGCCCAGACTGATATGAGACGTGTCCTTACTCCGTGTTTGTCCCCTGGATGAGCACCACTGTCAGCATCGGCTGCTGGGAAAGCAGATTCTCGTCACCTGCCCCGCTTCGCTGGGGAGTCTAGGGCAAGGCTGTTCTCCTTCTTCCTGTGGTGCCACCTGGCCTTGTCGCCAACTGCCCATCCCCTAGCCTTGAGAGACAACAATCTTGTCTGCCAAGAACATGAGCTTCTTTTAAATCTGGTCAATGCAGGCTGAGGTAAAGACTGTGTCACACTAAATAAATCTGAAGCCACACAATGACATGGTGAAAAAAGGGCAATTCTCTTGCCTAAAAGAGAAGGAAATCCCCAACACAGACAAGAACTGAGCAACTTCCTGTGTACATTTCTGACGGTAGACCAGCAAACCCAAGTCAAGGATGAGGATTTCTCCTCTACTTTCCTTCTCTTCTGTTTTATGTGGTAGCCCGTGATGCAAAGGCTGGTCTAGTGGGTGAGCACAGAGTATGGGGACATCTGGTCACCAAAGGAGTGATGAATCCATGACACAGTGTTGGGGGCTGGTATCAGTCAGGGAGGGGAAGAAAGGAGAGGGGTATGTGGGGAGAGCCACACCCAAACATCCAGGCAGGCAGGTGGCATCAGCAGGGGTGCAGAAGGTGGACATTCTCTGAGGGCCTTTTGTAAAACTTGCCCTGCTAGGAAACTCAGGCCCTGATGCCTCCTCAGGTGTAGGCCACAGAAATAGGAATTCACTCTCGGAGGGGCTGGTTTCTTTCTGCAGAATTTAAACAGAGCTCAGTTGATCAAATGATGTTTCATGAATCAGCGAGGTCTTTTACATGTAGAGTCAGTCTCTGTGATGAAGAAAAGATGTTTAAAGGAGTCACGGAAGAGATCAGCACCTGGGTACCGTGATGAATTACAGGGGTAAGTGCTGGGCAATCTTTAAAGCTTGTCATGAACTAATTCCTGGAGCTGTGTGAGATGGGTGACATTTCCAGAGAGCATAATTTGAAGTTGATTGGGCATCTCGCATCCTTTGAAGGTAGGCTCTTCTCTTAGAATGTTAAAAAATAAAACACAGAGGAACTTGCACCGTGAGCAGCAGAACGGTCTAGCTGCTGACACGTCCATCGAGCATCACTCAGAATGAGCAATGTGTCTGTTTGAATTGGTTTTGAGACGCAGACAGTGAGATGCCAGATTGTCAGCTAGCAAATTGGATAAGCATGTGATTCCACCTCTTGGGAAGGATGACATACGTTTGAGTACGTCTAAGACTTGTCTTTTAAAATCCTCAGTGCATTTAAAATATCAAGCTAACTGGGCTGCTCAGATTGCTTAAACAGAAAAGATTCATTGAACAGCCAGCTCACCTCCCCAGCTGCCACCACCGAGGCTGTCAGAACCCTGTGCTGTGGCCCACCAGGCAGGCCCAGCTCCTGGCTGCCTGGTTGTCATGAGAGGTCATTTCACATGCAGTCCGTGGCTGTTCTAGACCATGATCTTCTCTCTTCTCTGAAAGGTGATATGACAGGTGGCCAGGACCATTGCAAGGGCAGATGCAGTTTTTGGTGTGCCTGGGGCTAAGGTGAAGAGAGCAACTGACTTACCATCTCCTACTCAGAATAATATTCTCAGTGCCACAGGCCAGAATCAAATCTCAGTGTTCATTTGTCCAGTTGAACAGTTTCATGATGACAACCTTCTGTCACTCTTTGAAGGCTGTTAACCAATTTAATGAGAGGATGGAAATTTTTGAAAATAAACTCTTTTTTTGGATTAATTTTAGATTTAGAAAAGTTGCAAAGAGCATAGAGAGTTCCTGTATATCCATCACTCAAATTTTCTTAATGTGACCTCTTACGTAACTGTGGTTTGTTTGTCAAAACTAAGAGATAACTACTGGCACATTACTGTTAACTAAACTCCAGATTTTATTTGGATTTCACCTATTTTACTACTAATGCCCTTTTTTCTGTTTCAGGATCCTGTCCAGGATACCACATTGCATTTATGTCATATGTTTCCCTAGTCTCCTCTGGTCCTTACCAGTTTCTCGGGCTTTCCATGTTTTTATGACCTTGATATTTTTGAAGAATAATGGCCAGGTATTTTGTAGGATGTCCCTCCATTTGGGTTTCTCTGATGTTACCTCATGCATAGACTGGGATTATGAATTTTTGGGATGAATGCCACAGAGGTGAAGTGCCCTTCTCATCACATCATATCAGGGAATACATGCTGACAACATGACTTATCCCTGATGATGGCAACTTTGATCTCTTAGTTAAGATGGTGTTTTCCAAGACTCTCCATTGGAAAGTTACTATTTTTCCCTTTCCATATTCTGTTCTTTGGAAGTGAGTCACTAAGTCCAACCAATATTCAAGGTTGGAGAGGGAATTAAACTTCACTTTCTGGATAGGGGAGTATCTATATATATTATTCGGAATTCTATAAAGAAGATATGTCTCCCCTCATTTATCTATTTATTCAGTTATTTATTTATATTATCGTTACTCATATATATTAATTTTATACTTTGAGTTATGATCCAATACTATGTTATTAATTTTGTTGCTTAAATTGTTCCAGCTTTAGCCATCAGAAGCTTTTTCAGGTCAGTTCCTATGTCCCTTTGACAAGCCCCCATTCTTTTGTTTTTTTTTTTGAACACTTCCTTGCTTTCTGGCACTATCAGATACTCCAGGCTCATGTTGTATGTTCTCTATCTCAACCCTAGAATCAGTCATTTCTCCAAGAAGTCCTGGTTCCTTTTACTGGAAAATAGTATCCGAAACCAAGATCTAGGCACAGATGTGCTTGTTGCCGTTGTAGTGTCATTGCTTCTAGGCCCTCTGAAGGACAGAGCTAGGAAATTTATGTGTGTGTACTAACCAGCGTACACATGCATATCTATACAGTCATGCATCTCATAATGACATTTCGGTCAACGATGGACTGCATATACGACCGTGGTCCCATAAGATTAGTACCATATAGCCCAAGTGTGTAGTAGGCTATACCATCTAGGTTGGTGTAAGTACACTTGTGATGTTCATACAGTGATGAAATTGCCTAATGATACGTTTCTCAGAATGTATCCCCATTGTTAAGTGACCTGTGATTGTAATTTTTCCTGTGTGTGTCTATCTGTATATTTCTTAAGCTGCATGTGAGTTCATACTGATGTCTGACTAATCAAGTACCAGAAGATTCATGCTCTCCTTTCCCCCTTGCTTATTTGTAACATCTTTCCCTGCCAGGGAGAAACCTGGCTCAGGGATGAAAGATTTTGATAGCTCTCATATTTTTAATTATCTGTATATGGAAGAATTTTGATCCTCCTGTATATATGTGAATATTAACAAGGAAATTCAAAACAAAGCCATCACTGGTTTATCCCAAACTTCTGGCTCCATAAGAAAATGATAATCCATATACATATTGATGGCTGGAGATACTAATGGAGTCCAATATACCCTCTGAAACATCACAGAAGAGTTTATATTCTGTTCAGTGGAATATTCAGCATATTTTGTTGTTTTCAAATTCTCTACAAATGAGTAAACTTGCAGGGGATGTGTGAAACTCTCAGTCCAGCAAGGTAGAAAGCAGGTGTAAATATTGAGTGATCCTCCAATATTTTTAACAGCTTTATTCACATACAGTAAACTGCACATATTTAAAGTGTAGAATGTGATTTCATACGTGCGTACATGTGAAACTATCACCACAACCAAGATAATGATCATCTCTTTTATCTCAAAAGTTTTCTCATGGCTCTTGGTAAATTTTAGCAATTAGGTGAATTTGCAAATGCAAAATCTGTGAAAAATGAGGATCGACAGTATTTGTCCATCTTTACACTAATACCAGCCTGTCTTTGATTACTATATCTTGATGTTAAGTCTTGAAATAAGGTCATATTAGTTCTCCTTTTTTGTTCTTCTTTTTCAAAGTTTTTAGCTATAAATTTCCTCCACGTACTGCTTTAGTAGTACCCCACCAATTTTTGTATGTTGTGTTTTATTTTCCTTCAGTTTAAAATGCTTTTTAATTTCCCTTTTGATTTATTCTTTGGTATCTAGATTTTTTAGAAGGGTGTTATTTAGTTTTCGAATGTTTAGAGATTGTTCAGAGATTGTTCTATTACTGATCGCTTATTTAATTCCACTGTGTTCAGAAGATATACTTAATATTACTTAAATCTTTAAGATTTATTGAGACTTTTTTGTGGTCCAGAACATGGGCTATCTAGGTTAACGTTCCATGTACACTTAGAAGAATGTGTCTTCTGCTGTTGTTGGGTGGAAAATTCTATAAGTGTCAATTAAGTCAAGTTAATTGATAATGTTCAAGTTTTCTGTATCTTTACTGATTTTGTCTGATTATTCTATCCATTATGAGAAAGGAATATTGAACTTCATCCCTACATTGAACTGTATCAACTAAAATTGTGGATTTGTCCATTTCATCTTACAGTCTATTGGTTTTTGCTTCATGTGTTTTGAAGCTCTGTTATGAGGTGCATCAATGTTTAGAATGGTTATGTACTCTTGATTAACTGATCCCTTCATCATTATGAAATGACCTTTTTTATCCTTGGTAATATTCTTTGCTCTAAAATCTACTTTGTCTGATATTAATACTGATATGCCAGCTTTCTTTTGATTAGTGCTAGCATGGTATATCATCTCCCATCTTTGTACTATGCCGTAAAAACTATTTGTGTATTTATATTTCAAGTGCCTTTCCTGAAGGTAGAATACAGTTAGGTTTTGCTTTTATTTTTTTAATTGAATCTGACAATCTCTATCTTCAAATTGTGATGTTTAGAGTATTTTCAATTAATGTGATTATTTTTATGGCTAGGTTTAAATCTATCATCTTGCCATTTGTTTTATCCATCTGTTCTTAATTATCTTTTTTCTCTTTTTCTGCCTTCTTTTTGATTAATTAAATATTGTTATGGTTTTTTAATCTCCTTTATTGACTAATTAGCTATAACATTTTGTTGTTGTCATTTTAGCAGTTGCTTTAGGCTTATAGTATACCTCCTTAACTGACCGCTGTCTACCTTCAACTAATATTTGGCTACTTTATGTTAGTAAAGTTCTGGGTGTCTTACAAATGTAATCTAGTTGACCGCCTACGAACTTTATGTCAGGCAGGTATTCACGTCCCTGTTTTCACAATGAAGAAATTGAAACTTAGAAGAATTACATAGTTTTCTCAAGATCAATCAACCATTTTTGACACATATCTGAAATTTAAATTTGGGGGAAGAAGAACGAGACAGATCACTATTTTTCACCTTGATAAGTTTATAGGCTAGTAAAGAGGAAAATGACTATGTGTAGCATTTTACCTAAAGAGATTTGGCTTTAAAGCTCCCCATCTGTTTCATAAATCCCCAGTGTTCAGGGACCATCTGAAAGAGTTAGTGAAATTGTACTTTTTATCCATTTTTAAACTTATAAATAAAGTCTCTTGACTACAAAGATCCAGGTAGATATGAATGCTTTCAAAAATGAAAGAATGGACCCCATGCTGCCTCTGGTGTCCTTCCTCTCCCAGATGCTCCAATTCTTCTTTTTTTGTTTAGTGCTTCTTCATCTAGGAATCAGTTTTCTTCTCTATTCTGAAGTTTCGGTTTGACTGTGATGTGAAATATATTCCCTCCAGAGACCGCCAGGAAGCTCCCATGGTGGCTGGAATAGCTGCTGAGTGTGGGAGAGGTGACAGATAGCAGTGTGTCATGTTTTTCAGGGAGACAGGTAGGGGCATTTTCCAATGTGGCCCCATTTATAAGAAGGAAGAGCTTATCTTTTTTTTGTGTGCGTGTGAGGACGATCAGCCCTGAGCTAACATCCGATGCCAATCCTCCTCTTTTTGCTGAGGAAAATTGGCCCTGGTCTAACATCTGTGCCCATCTTCCTCTACTTTATATGGGATGCTGGCGCAGCATGGCTTGACGAGTGGTGTGTCGGTGCGCACCCGGGATCCTAACCCGTGAACCCCAGGCTGTTGCAGCCGAGCACAGGCGCTTAACCACTACGCCAGCGGGCTGGCCCCAGGAAGAGCTTATCTTTAGTTAATTAATATTTAACCTCTCAGCAAAATTCAATAGTCAAAAAAAATGTTCAATTAGCCCAAATCCAATAACAGTGCTTTCTATGTGAGGCCTACAGACCTTAGAATAACAATTTTATACTTGTACCATTTAAGTATCCAGGACCACTGCTTTTATGAAAGGATTTAACCATTCGGCAGTGAAAGAAAATCTAAACCAGTGGTTGTTAACTCTGCGTCCTTGGAATCCCGAGGAGTCTATGGATGTGCTTTAGGTCCAGACATACATTTTCCAGTGATGAAGGTCTATGGTTTTAATCAGCTTCTTAAAGGGGCTGTGGCCCAAAAGAGCTTAAGAACTTTTACATGAAGAATTATTCTCTCCAGTTATAGAGAAAATATTCAAAATAGCTTAATAAAGTTTCACAAGATTTAGTCCATAAATGTAATTCAGGCACCATTTCTAACATATCCATTTGGGACTCTAAAATGGTTGAATATGAACTTGGACTTGACTGATAGGGGTTTCTATATTAAGTTAACACCAGATTCATATAAGCCAGTGAAATGGAATAAAATTTAATTAATTAGAATGTTCAAATAGCCAAACTGTTTCCTGGCATTCAATTTTTCCTATGTAGGAGGAAAGTGACAAGAAAGAAATTATTATTGATTAGTCAAAACAATGACTCTGCAGTATTTTGATGTCAGGTGACTTCCATGTTGTTGGTTCCTCTTGCACAGAACTATAGTCAGAAAGATGAACCTGAGGCGTAATGTGATCAAAGTCTTTCAAGATTAAACTTTGTTTCGAAGGCAGCAAATTGGGTTGATGCACATTAGAAAGATTTCAACAGGGGTGGAAATAAAAAGAGGTTTCCAGTTAACTCTCAAAGAATAAGAAAGTTTAGTCTCTCATTTCCTGAATGACATTAGCTGGTAAAGGTATCACAATAAGAGGGTCTATTTCTATAGGGCTTGATATCTCACGGGATTCTTCACTTAGTTTTTCCAGTCCTCATGCTGGCTCTTTGCGGATGGAAGACATTTGATGAGGAGGGGATGATCTCATTTAAGAATTCGAGGTGCATGATTCGTGGTAGCTTCATTGTCAAGCAGCAGCAGCCAACACAATTGTAATTATTTCAAGACGACCACCATTTCTGGAACACTTCATGCGAGACACCATGCTATGCCCTTCGCCTTCAACCCCTAGATGAGGTAACTCAGGTTGTCTCCTTCTGATGAGGAGAAGCAGGTGTCATCCTACACTTTTCTTAGATGGGGAGCATGCCAGTGTGCTGGGCAGTGGGACCTTATATCTCAGTTATAAGTTTCTTCCTCAGAGGTGCACATACAACACTGTTCTGGGTTTTTCTTCTGAGCGTGTCAAATTATATTAGCTGAGCAGAATCACAGCATTACTGTGAAATCACTTTGCCCCTGACACTCTTCCTAGTCAACCAAAATTGGCCTGCTTACTCTTTCCTGCTCTCTCTGGACATGGATTTTTCACAATAATAATGTAATAGCTAACATTTATTGAGCACTTACTGTGTGCATGATATTGTCTGATACAATGAGTACACTTTCATTAGTTATATATTTACTCTAAAGAGAAGTAGGTTCTCTTTACCAGCTCCATTTTCAGATGAGAAAGCCAAGACTTGGAGGGATTAATTTGACTTGCCTAATGTAGTGTAGCCAGAATTTTGGAA
Source organism: Diceros bicornis minor (assembly GCF_020826845.1). Lineage (NCBI taxonomy): Eukaryota > Metazoa > Chordata > Mammalia > Perissodactyla > Rhinocerotidae > Diceros > Diceros bicornis. Next base: position 75,114,298 of record NC_080745.1, read on the forward strand.
TCCAGGATCTTTGCTCTTTTTTTTCTTCTTTCACACCAGTCTTCCACTTCTTCTTCTTTTTTTTTTGTAACTTTCTGTTATGGAAAATGTTAAACATTTACAAAAGTAGACAGAATAGTTTAACAAATGCCCGCATAATCTTTACTTAGCTAAAACAGTTACGAGTTTCTGGCCACACTCATTTCATCTCTACCCTCACGTACCCCCTTCCATATCACCTAGAAGCCAATCCCAGACAGGCATATAGCATTTCTTCTGTAAATACTACAATACAAATCTGTAGTCGAAGCTCTTGGCACCCTGTGTCACATCTGCCTGTCCACCTCTGATTTCAGCTGCAGCTGTGGCAGAAGTTTATGTGGGAGCTCAGACTCTCACTGATAGTAAAAATGTCACTCCCCAAGTGGGTGCCATGTGTGTTTTTACTTTCTGCCTCACAGTCTTCTCTGAAATGTTGGGAATTTTCAACACTGGAGTTATGAATTCATCCAATGGGGAATGGGAATGGGAGATAAGGTCGTGGCATCTGGTCTGCAGATGGACAATTCTGGGGGGGCATTCTGTACCCTTCTTGGAGGTCTGCTTAGAATCAAACCCCACTGCCCATGGCTGTGACCTTGATAACAAGCCCTTTGACTGGCTTTTGCTCTTTCTCTGTCTTACTCTCCCCATTGCCTCACTTTTACTTCCTAAGATCGCTTCTCTCCCAACTACCTGAACCAAGTTCCTTTTCTCAAGCTCTGCTTTTAGGAATAGCTCAATATTTCCAGGCCTATCTAAGACTTTTTAGTGAACAGAACTAGGAAATATGTTCTTTTTTATTTCGTTGTTTGTTTTAAAATAAAATATATCTTGAGCTCACACTGATAGTTCTTTAAACCAGTACTATTTTTCTTAAGATATTCTATCCCACAGCTGTATCTCTTTCTCCCACTCCGAGAATCCAAGTTCTCAAGGACACTTGAGATAATAGAATAGCACATAATTACTTATTTGCTTTATCCCACAATACACATAAAAATCTCAAAATAACAATTTCAACACCATCACTAACAATGTGATTACTGGAAACAGTTTAAAATTTGGATTTTTGTTTTTTAGCATTTCTTTTTGTCTTTAGGGTTTATCCTATGAGGGATGTGCCTTATAAAAGGCACCTGGGTTTTTTTCTGTGTAAGAGAACGTGTGGTATAAAGGAGCCTCACCAGAAAACAGGTCTGTTACACACACTGCCATGTCCATTTGGAATTTAGGACCTCCTATTGACATAGCAGCCAGCCTGGTGGTCTAGTGGTTAGGATTTGGCACACTCATCACCGTGGCCCAGGTTCATTTCTCCATCAGGGAACCATATCACCTGTCTGTTGCTTGTCATACTGTGGCAGTTGTGTGTTTCTGTGATGCTGAAAGCTATGCCATAAGTATTTCAAGTACCAGCAGAGTCACCCATGGTGGACAGGTCTCAGTGGAGCTTCCAGACTAAGACAGACTAGGAAGAAGGACCTGACCACCCACTTCTGAAAAAATTGGTCATGAAAACCCTATGAGTAGCAGTGGAGCATTGTCTGATATGGCACTGGAAGGTGAGAGGATGGTGCAGAACGTCTGGGCAGGGTTTTGCTCTGCTGTACACAGGGTCACTAGGAGTTGGAATTTACTTGACAACACTAACAACAACAAATTGATATAGTAGCAAACCAGAGAAGTTTAATTTGATCTTGGTCCGGGTTGAGGTCTTAGCCTTCAACTATGGCTATTTCACATGTGAGCCTAAGGAATTATACTTCAGTGATGTGGCCTCTCTGTCCCTCCCTCGAGATGACAACAGAAGCCCACCTCAAGCAATTAAGGAAATAGAAATTCATTGTATCAAAAGGCTAGGGGACATTCTCTCCTTATCTATTAGTTTGGAGTAAATCTGCTCTTGGAAATAAAGACTCTCTAATAGGAAACATGTCCATGCCTCTTACTCAGCTGGTGGCTACCATTATGCCCACCTCCCAGGCCCAACTTCTGGGACCAGAAAGTCTAGAAACAGCCTCCGGCATCAAGTGGTCAGACAGCTCCATGCTTTATACCACACATTCTCTATACCACCATCATCTCCTGTCTCCCTTTCTTGTTTACGATGTCCAAGAGGCAGGCAGCGGTGCCGAAGTGGATGAGATGCCAGAGTACAAGAACAGGGCACAGGCACAGGTCATCTGAGCCTCAGAGAGGAGGAAGTCAGACTCACATGTAAGTGGAAGGCACTCAAGCATCTGACAAAAACCATGGGCCTTAGTGACCCAAAATGGCAGCTCTGTGGACCATGTTCCTAGACAGTTCAACAGCATCCTCATCCCAGTGTTCTGTCACTCTTCTGTCATTGTATCACTCTGACAGGTCATGAAAAGCCCTGTGGAGTTTTATGCCACATGGCTCAAGCCTCCAACATCTATGCAATGCTGAGGAAAATATTGGATATGATTAATGGAGCCTGTTTTGAGTCATGGCATCTGTCAGCTAGAGCACATAATGGAAAGCAGGGCCAGGAAGGAAGCACATGTGGATTTAGGTGAAAAGAAAGGAAACAGAGGATTGGGGTTTGCCTCATTCTGGCCTCTGTAGCTGGACCAGCCTCTCCCACGGGTACATGCTGGATGTCTGCAAATGCCCAGCTGTGGGCACGGCTTCTTACACTCTGTGACATCTCCTGTTTTCCAGCCTGGTCCCATGTGACTGTCTCGTCCAGACTTTTCATCAGGGATGGTCTTTGCATGACTGCTGAAATGATGAAACTGTGTCCCTAACTGTGATATAGACAGAACTGAAGGAAAGACTTGAACTTGCTGCCTTTCTCCTTCTCCTCTTTCAAGTGCCTTCATCTTGTCCTGTCTCAGCTCAAGAACCCATGTGGCTCTCTAGCTGCCTAGAGGATGGAGTCCAGACTCCACGGTCAGGCACCGAGACTTTTGCATCTTGAGTGCCTATGCCTCCCGTGTGTGATCCTTCCAAGCCAGCCAGATGGCAGTTCTGCCACCCAAACATGTTCTGTTCAGATTTTCTTATGCCACCTCACCCTAACCTTGGCAGTGATCCTTCAGAGTACAGTTTCAGTCCCACTCTTTCCTGATCACCCAAGCCACAAGGGTATATTTTTCGTCTGAACCACAACATGGACAGTCTATTCTGTGCTCCTAGAATTCTCTAAGAACTCATAGCCTACTGACTTGTCTTGCTAACATTTCACATATGTGTATGTGTGTGTGTGTGTGTGTGTGTGTGTGTGAGTGTATGCACATGTATGTGTGTCTCGACTGCCAACTGACTTAGAAGTTCTCTAAGGTCTGGACCATGTACCATCCATCTTCTGAAAATCCCTACAGTCACTAACACTATGTTCATTGTATAACGGGATGTTAGATGGGACTTTTCCTGTTGTCTAGAAATGGACAATTAGGACTTACGAAAAAGGGCAAAATTCTGTACCCCAAGCTCTGTAGTGAGCCGAAAAACATTTGGAAGGCAAATGCCTCTGGGGTTTTTAATAGCTCTGCTACCATTTACCACCTCGTCACCTCCCTCCATTTTATATGAATTTATGTAAATCTGACAACCGGGTGTGGAGTGAGATGAGGAGTAAGACTCAAGGAAAATTGCTGGAGTAGTAAATTGTCAGCCTTTCTCCCCTCAGTGGACATGGAGAGGGTTGTAGTCATACCCAAGTCATACCAAGTAAGAGGGATGCTCTGTTCCAAAGGAATCATTCCTTGAATGAGGGTGAGACTTCTAAGAAGAGGGAGGGAGGCATCACATTTCCTTGTTGCAAGTCTAATTAGTGCAGTTGATGGCCTACCCTTTGTGCCTTATTTGAGTAGTGGGAGAAGAAAGGTGGAGAAAGGCGAAAGTGAGGAGACAGACATCAGCAGTGGAGCAACTAGCATGGCCAAATAATGTGAGTTTAGCATAAATCAACTAGACATGGATAGAAGGGGAGCTAGGCTTGTGTGACTCAGGGCCTCTACTCCTTTCTTAACCAGAATTCCTAGTATTTATCCCTTTTTTTTGAATAAAGGACTTTATGGCTAAAAATAGTTAAAACATAGCGGCCTAATTTTTCTCTCAACCCTCTACCCACCTACCCATCGTCATTCAAAAAGACCCTCAATGAAAAAAAATCAACTCCTATATGCCAGGCTCTATGTCAGACTCTGGGATACAGAGAAGGATAAAGGCACAATTAGCAGGTTGATTCTTGTAGACTTTCTCTTCTCCCTGTTCAGATTGCCCCAAGTTGTACGGGCAGTCCAGACACATAAGATTATAAAAATGTTTGATGTAGATCAGTAATTCCATTCTCTATCCTTGATCTGCAAAATGAATGCTGCCAGCGGGGTAGGGGGGAGGCAAGACTATTTCAAATTATCCAATGCCGCTGGCTTCCTGTCTTAGCTACGCATCAATAAGTGGTTTCAGAGGAAGAGGTAAATTGACAATTTAACACACTGTGTAATATCCGGAGGGGGCAGATAATCAATACTCATTGGATTTGCCACCAGGTGCAAATTCACGGAGGCTCTGGGTTGCCCCAACTTTTCGTGTATTCTGCAAACTCCAACAATGCCTACAATAAAGCTCCTCTGTTTGAAAATGATGGAATTTATTTTTGCTGCTTGGAATTTATGACAGGTGAAATTGCAGGACATGAGAGAGTCTATCAATTTAATTTCCCCTGGAAGAGTAGTCCTGCTTGGTTGAGCAACAGCCAGCTTTGAAGAGGACCAACTCAAATCGAGAGAAGAGTAAGATCCCTCAGCCGCATATTTTGAAGTGTAAAACAAATGCACTGAAAAGAAAATAGAGAGCCTGCACTGGGAACCAGACATATTGATCCATCAGTGTGGTATTTAAAAAAAGAAAGAAAGAAAAAGAACACCCCCATTTTCTCCTTTGTCATATTGTAGTTACTTTGCCCAGGGATAAGCAGCAGGAGATTCAGAGTTTAGGAAAATGCACAATGAACTTTCCATCATCAACTTGAATTCTTTCCTTTCTACCCTCTGCTTCTTTCATAAAAATTCAGAAAATGTCCCTTATCTACTTTGCTGGGCTTTTCTTTCACCCCTCCTTGCACTTAAAGTGCACACATTAGTCATATTGTCTTCCTGAAGTGTCCGCCAAATTGTGCTGCAGTCTCTGCCTGGAGCATCCCTCCCTGCTTTGCACCTGGCTAATTACCCTTGGTCTTTTTGGTCCCTGCTAAAACATTACCCCGTCTGGGAAGATTTTCTCCCTGGACTGGATTGGTCATCCTTCCTCTGAGCTTCCTTTGCAGTGTCACAACACAGATAATTAAATGTTTAGGAGTTCACTTCCTTCTCAGGGCCAAAGGATCCTTGAGTGCAGGCAGGGTCAACTTTGATGCTCCATGTCTCCAGTACCAAATCCTGCATCTGGATCACAGGAGGGGTTCAGTTCAACCTGTTGGATGAAAGATGAATTATGGGATGAATGAGTGCATGTGAGTCAGGAAGCAGGCTTCCCTGGACACAAACCCTGATGGCCATGATTTAGCCATGTTGCTAGAACACCTGCCTGTTGTCTTTCATGCAATTCATCAAGCAACTCAATCAGGTAAGTTCTGCCAGGCTGAGGGTGTTCAATGTTGTCTGGCAAAGAGATGGCCTGGTCGGACCTGACTTCCCACCCCTGGGTTGGTTGGATTCTCCCTGCCTCCAACCAGCCCTCATTGTGATCTTTCCAACGCAACCATCTGGCCATTTCATGCCCCCATTTAGCATCCTTCCATGGTCTCTTATGCCAACTGATTTAAGTCTCAATGACTTAGTGAAGCAACCACGTCTCTGTGTGATTGGAGCTCAAGTGTCCTTCCCAGTCCCATTTTGTGCCTCAGCCTCTCCATTCTCTCGGAAATACTCCTTTGACTAGTCATACGCGTTAAGCTGTTTCCTTTGCCAAAATGCTCTACTCTTCTCTGCCTAGAGAATTCCAACTCTTTCTTTATGATACAATGCAAATGTTACTCTCTCTGAGAAATCTTTGTAGATTTCTTCAGAGTTTGTCCTGTTGACCCCAGTCTAATTGGGGAGATAAAAATTTTAAAAGGGAAATCCTACACAGTGTAGTAAATGAAGATTTTGCACATTCTGTGCTTTAGCCCTTGCAGTACTATTCTCTCCTTACAAATAGTCTGATAGGTCCTCAATCAAAGCTTGTGAAAAACAAAATGGCAGGCAAACAGAACAGGCTAGAGAGTGTTATTCCTTAGAGTCTGTCATTCCTCCAGGAGAAGTGAGGGATGTTGCTGCTAGTCAGTAAGGGGACAAGTCTCCTTCTCATCTCTCAGGTTTCTGCTCGCATGGCATCTCCTCCAAGAGGCCTTTGGTGACCACCTGTCTAGAGTCACCCATTACCCTGCCTTCTCTCTTTGTGACACATTGCACCATCTGAAATCATCTTCTGCATTTGATTGCTTACAGCCATGTGCATCATACTTCTCCCCAGAATGTGGCTCTGTAAAGGCAAGGATTTAGTCTCTTATTTACCACTGTGTCCTCAGGCATGGGAACAATGCACGTAATGTGCTCCGAGGCTTACCAGCTGGTAAATATTTCTTGGATAACAAAACAAAAAAGTCAATGAGGAACATACTTCAGTAATCATTGGAGCCAATGGAAGAAGTGGCCTCCTCTCTTAGGGATATTTGTGGGATTATGGGGCTCTACACAGGACCTGAAGTGACTGTGAGTACCCCACTTGGGCCAACTTTCTACCAAACCAGATGTATCTCAGGGTAAAATCTGAGATGCTTGGACTAGCATCCAACTATCTGACTGCCAAGTACATCTACCATCTAAAAGAGAAGACCCACCATAATAACTCTTGTAGACTTCTGTAACCTGTGAATGTTCTCATTTTTTCATTTTTTTCTTTGTTACCAAACTCCCCAAGGATATTAACCCTAAACTCCTTAAAATGAAAAATAGGAGTAGGATGGAAAGGAGGAGGAGGGAGGGAGGGAAGGATAAATATTTGAAACAAATTTGCCTCCCCTTTTTTATTACTTTAGACTTGGGGTTGCAGGATGGTCATGTTGGGTGCATTTTACCAAGAATAAGTGTGTTAGCTAAGAGAGATAGGGAAAAATATATTGTTCTTACCTAGCCAGCAGAGCCCAGCTCAAATGTCACCTCCTCCCTGGTCATTTCTGAAGACCTCAGCCTTTGTTTTTCTTGTTCTAAATTCCCTATGGAATTGGTACCTCTAACTTGAGCCCTTAATTGAAGACTGTCTTGATTTAGTGCCATTTTTGTCATGTCTCTGCAGTGGGCTTTTTGCTTACTATGGATAGATGCCATGCAGTATGGAGTTCCACAGCAGTAGCACCAGGCTGACCCCTCACCTCAGATCTGATGACTGACTGAAGTCAAAGCACACAGATACCTCTGGCCACAGTATATAGATGTGGTCTCATTTAATCCTTGCGACAACTGTCTAGGCATAGATGTTATTTTACAGGTAAGAAAATTGGGGGTTAGAGAGGTCGAATCATCTGCCCAAAGCCACATAGCTCACAACAGGCAGAACGAGGACTCTATCGGGATTCATCCTGTGCCTTTTCTCCTGTTCCTGACTTGGAGAATGTGCTTCTGGCAGAAGAATACTCAAAGCCAGGCTCAGTGGCCATTGATGGCGGACATGGAATCCTGCTTCTGAAACTATTTCCACTCTCAGATCCATAGCATGTGTTGCTGCTTCAGGTTGGCTTCTAAGTGCCAGCAACAGACGGTGCTCCGCCTCAGGGCCCATTAGGAGGTCATGAGTCGGGGAGCTCTGGGTCCCCATAATTGTGCCAAAATTCACCGGCTAGGAACAGGACAAGGGTTGTTTTGCTCTGCTGTTTTGTATTGGGCCTCAGGGCAGCTGGAGGAAGAAACAGGGAGAGGAGGATGGTAAGGAGTTTAAAGTTCCTGCCAGCAGTAGACTCGATATCTCTTCTCTTGAGTTCATCAGATGTAGCAGATTAGCATCCTGGGGAAAAAAGACATCTGTCCTCATAATTTTAGGAATAACTCTTTATTTATAAAGACTCACATTTAAAAGTTCTTTCTTGATCAGAAAGAACACCATGGTATTTATTCTTATCTTTTTTTTTAAACACAGAATTGTAAAGAAAATAAGAGCTACTTGTATAGAAAGAGGCTACAACAAATGTTACTAGTGGTTATCTCTTTTAGAGAGATTATTATTTTTTAAACATACCTGGGATCATGCTTCACTTATATACAATTTTTAATCCTGTTTTACTCATTTAACACATCATAAGCTTTCTTCTCATGTACTTAAATATTTCTCATGAGCATAACTTTCATTGACCGCATCATAATTACTTTAAGGACATACCGTAATTTGCTACCATTTTTCTAACATTGGACACTTGTATTCATTTCCATGTTATGTTTCACTGAATAGCCGTGGTGGTGGTTTTGTTTTCATGGTGATCACAGAGAGGTCATCAACTTGTTAATCATCCTAAGGCCATCGCGAATAGCCATTCTGAATTTCCATATAATTGTCATGTAATGATACCATGTGAGTGCTTGGGAAACCCACCCAGGAGGTCATTATAGCTGAACAATGGTTCATGAGGACTTTAAACATAGTCTGTGGCAGTCTTATGCTTTCCGGGAAAGAACCGTCCTCTCCCAACTAAGTGTTCTGAATTAATGCAGTTCTCCAGGGAAGACTGTGGGGAGACGAGATCTCTCGTTTAATGATGTGCCATCAGCTCACTTAATGCTGATTTCCACATCACCCAACAGAGGTTAGGAAATAATATTCTCTCGCTTTTGTGTGCTTTCCTGTGGATTATTCCTGTGGAATAATGATGTTAACACCTCTAGGCGAGTTGACATCCAAGCCTGAAATGGAGACTGTCATTTTCGAAAATGTCATGATATGTAAATTCAATCAAACTTTCTCTCTGGCAAAGTTTGTTACTATCCTTTTTAATTAATTTAATACCTTATTCTTACCACTTGCCCAATAGAGTAGGCTGGTAAAGTTACTGCAATATCTTTATTTAAAAAGGAGATTGAGACAGGGTGAAGAGGAAAGCAGGAGATTTTTCAGGAGACAGCTATGAAATGGGCCAGATTCAGTTGAGGTGCCCATCAAGGTTCTTTGGCCTTGCTGGCAGCATGCCTCTGTCTCCTCATGCTCCTCTGGGTTCCTGGGCTTGCCTTCCATGGAGAACCACCTCATTCTTTAGATCTTCTCTATAACTTACAATCTCAAATGGAAATTATGGAGCATTTTGAGACCTTGGAGCCAGTGATACAGCCAAGAGGTGACGTGGCCCCTCCTTCATCTCCAAAGTCATCCTCAATAGTAATAATACTATTGGTGAGAAAATAACAGCAGCTGCATGGACTAATGGCATTTTCTTAGCCTGATGTAAAGCATCTTTTGAAAATTTTGCCATTCCTATTGATTTGCATCATATGGTGTAAGTAAAATGAGTGTGCTTACTGTGCAAACACAGCTTCAAGACAATTGTTTGCCAATCAGCATGCTGCCACCAAGCCCCTCCTGTGTACAAATGCTGGATCTGCCTAGAGAAGTGGCTTTTAATCGACTTTTGGATTATGGATCCCTTTGAGACTGTGATGAAAGCTTTGAATCCTCTGCAAGAAAAAAATGCACAGATACATTTTGACATACAATTTCAAGGGGTTTTCGTAGCCCCTAAAGCCAGGTTAAAGTAAAACAAAACAAAAAGGCAAAAATCTGTCTGAACAGGCCCAAACACTCTCCAGAAAAGAAAACCAAGGTCTAGAGAAATAAGTGGTTTGTTTGGGTCTATTTAGCAAGCATGCAACAGAGCTGGGACTAGAATTCAAGTTACTAAGTAGTGTTTCCTCCAGATTTTAGTGACTTGCTTTTTTAGTGACATGTAGCCAGGGGTTGTATTCAAAATATTGACCAACCACTCTAGCTTGGAAACACAGCTGATCTGATGAATCAATTGATTCTCTCTGTCACCTGGGGGCTTATGTTCAGAGGCGCATGTTTCCTGAGATGGGAAAAGGCCTGGGGACCAGCCAAATACTTAACCACAAGCAGGCTGAAGTGGCAGGCACGGCCACAATCTGCCCATGGCAGCAACTTTGTTCTCTGCCCATAGAAGGAGCGGGCATCCAAGATTGAATACGAAATGAGGGCACCTAGGGTAGACAGCCTGACCACCAACAACTGAGAGCTCGGCGATGATTCCTTGAGTAATGTGCAGTTTGAGGTTTGCTGGGAGACAGAGCAATTGATTCTGGTTTCCTAGGCAAGTGCTTCAAATCAGATCGAGTGTTGAGTGTGGTTTAAACCATACCATCCAGATGATACTATGCAACCTCATCAACCTTAAGAATCAGCGATGTGGACAGTGCTGGCAGAGCCAGTTGTGTGGTTTGTATAATCTCTTTCTTTGCAAGATGCTTCCCCCCAAGCAAGATTTTCCATCCTCTTAGAGTCAGCAAACATTAACTCTGTGAAGGGACTCAGAATTCATCTAGGGCAAATCCAATCCCATCTGCCCTGCTTATCTGCCTCCTCTAGCTCCATTTTATACTTAGGGAAGCAGAGTCTCAGAGAGGAAAAGTGATGAACTCAAGGTGTGTGCAAATTTAGTGCTGAAACTCAGTTCTACTGCGCCAAGCCTGTGTCATTCATAATATTACTGTTTATTGGGCCTTTAAAACAAAATACCATCTTTATAAAGATTTTTTTCTTTAGCAATTTATTAAAATATATTCTCTTCTATTGCCCTATATATTTTATGGGAAAACATATTATTAAAAGTCTCAAGTCAGAGCAGATTCAATGGGGCAGTACCCTTGCAGGGAAGTCAAAACCGCCTCCTGAAAACAAATCTTCTAAAGTGAATTTTCCTCAATCTGTTATGGGCAAGTTGTTTGGGGTTGGATGTGAAGAAAGCTCCTCTGCCATGGGGGTCTCATCTCAGCACTGCTGCAGAGGATCATTCCACGGGCAGGGCCACAATTTGTCCTGCGATACATGTGACTCTGCAGGTTTCCAAAGCATTTTATTGTAGCATTTCATCGCCCTAACCTTTCCAAAATGGCAAATGAGACATTCCCTGCAACCTAGTGTTTCTCAACACAAACATTAGCTTGCAGTGTTTTCTTCTCTCTTACCTTCCAAAGAAATCTATTGTTGAAACTTTGCAAACAGAGATAAGCGAGCCCATCCTCCCATCCGTTTACTGCAATTCCCTTAATTGCTAAATTACCCCCTGCTGTTTGTCTTTCTACGGTATTTTTGTGCTCAAGTTGAGCTCTGGAATAGGTAAGGTTCTCTGGGTTGTGTCAACAGGATTATCACAAATCCTCTTTCTAATAGCTCTGCATGCAGTGGCATACCTCAAAGTGCTAGTTTCAGCTGCCAGACTTTCCATATTCATGAATATCTGCATATAAAAACTAGGGCTTTATTTGCATATGGATTAAAACATGATGTGGGTTTTCCTGCAGTTCATGTTCCCTGAAGTAGAGCTATAAATTGACTATGTTTTCCTTGCACTGTCATTTTTACTTATGTTTTAAAACATAGTTTAGTTTTTATTTATTTTTTTTATAAAAATAGTATGTGCTTATTGCAAAAATTAGAAAATGCAAAGTAAGAAGAATAAAAACTTCTTCCAAAATCTTACCACTCAACTGCATTTTGATGTGCCTATGTCACTACGAGGCTTTTCCCCCAGAAGTTGTCAGCATACTCTATATACAATTTTATCCTTTCCTTTAAATTTAACATGACAAAATTTGCCTTCCACAGTATTTTAAGATGGTGTTATATACTGTTTTTTAAGGGCGGCATAATATTCCATTACATAGGTGCGTCATAGTTGTCTGGACGTTAGAGTGTTTCCTTTTAATACTTTTATTATTTTTGCTGCTGTAGATAATACTGCTTTGAAGATTTTTGTGCATTAAGTGTTGGGTAATTGCCCTCAAATACTTTATCAGAAGTGGTATAACTAGTTCAAAGGTTTTTTTTTTTAAGGTTCTTGATATAAATGACCAGTTTTCTTTCTAAAATAGTCAAATCCATTGGCACTCTCACAAGCACACTATGAGAATGTTTATTGTATCCCAGCTTTACCAGCTGTGATGCATATGTCTTCTCAAATCTTATAGACAAGAGTGGTATCGCATTGCTATGTAAACATCTTTGATTACAAGTGAGATCAAACTTTTTCCATGTGTTTTTTTTTTTGTGTGTGTGTGAGGAAGATCAGCGCTGAGCTAATATCCATGCCAATCCTCCTCTTTTTTGCTGAGGAAGACTGGCCCTGGGCTAACAGCTGTGCCTATCTTCCTCCGCTTCATATGGGACGCCGCCACAGCATGGCCTGACAAGCGGTGCATCCCTGCGCGCCCAGGATCCGAACCTGGGCCGCCAGCAGTGAAGCGCGCGCACTTAACCGCTACGCCCCCGGGCCGGCGCTCCATATGGGTTTTAACTAACTGTATTTCTTTTCCTATGAACTCTCTTTTCCAGTCATTTCATGGGTTGTAGTTTAAGATTGAAGTTGAGCATCATGAGAATGCCATTGTGTGAGGCTTGTCTGTATAGAACATAGCAGAACCTGAAAACCACAAGTGCCTTTCTTCATATCAAGTGGACTCTGCCAATCCTCCTTAGAGATGTGTGAGTTTGGGGCATTTCCTTGTACTTAAGCTGATGTAAGTTTTTCTGCTTATGACTGTGTGGAATGAGTCTTAAATGGACCCCTATAGAAGTACCCACTGTTGGTTACTAGCAGTGGGGTCTCATTTGGAATGACTGAAATAATGTTCCGTCATTAGCCTGGAGGTCGTTCTATGATATGGGCAATCACTGGTGATGCAGTCTAGCACAGTGGAGGTGGTCTTGAGCAATCTCCACTTGACATATGCACGTAATGAGATGTCTGCGCCTGAGGGTTCAATTTAATTGGTATCTTCCTCCTCCTTCTCTGTTCCCATCGAAGGCAAATCAACTTGGGACATTTAAATGGTGTCTTCTCTGAAGTCTCCTGCTCAGTGTTAGCTCCGAGAAATAAAAGCTCCATCTTGTGGGCCTTAAGTAATAGGAAATATTTGACACTTGGCATTTCCCAGCTTCGTGGAAAGGAATCAGAGAGACGAGGGTGAGAAGTGCTGATTTTTACCACAGCTATTGTCACCTCAGTGGAGCAGCACTGTTCCCAATTGTGTGTGTGTGTGTGTGTGTGTGTGAGTGTGTGTGTGTTCTTGGTCGAATGAATTCAACTATTTTGTAAAGAATCAAAAAAGTGAAATTAATCAATATTAAAGTCTAGAAAGTTGATGTGATCATTTCATCATCTCATTGCATTCTGACTCATCCTGAATTAAAAACAAATGTGCCCTCCTTGTACTTGTGCTGGCAAGACTTGACCCAGGCATTGCTGTCTATGTGGTCTTAAGAAAACCAAGGCTTGAGGGAGAATTTGCCCAGCTCAAAAGAGAAGTTGAACTATTGGTCTCTAAATTTCTTTGCAATGCATTCTTGTGTATTCTTAGACTTTATGACCCACCCTCAGAAGGAGACATCCTTTGATTTGTTTTTTCAACTTAGGATCTCATCTGCTTGTAATTTGTTGCTTAGTCCCCTTGTGACCTAGGACGTTGCATATCTGAGACGGATGGCTGGGTTAGGGGTACAATCTGTGACATGGGAACAGTTTTCCTCTTTATGAACCCAATAGGTCTGTAGAGCTCCCAGGTTTCCTTTATTAGTTCCACATGCTAACAGTTGTGCTGTCCCAGATACAGCTACTGTCTCTTTTTGACCCCAACCCTGAGCTGTATATTTTAGGGCTCTATAGAGCTTCCCATCTGATTCTAGTTTAGGTTAATGCCCCACATAAAAAGAATTGAGATGTCCATTTACAGCAGGAAGTCCTGGGAACTGGAGCCTCATAAAGAGCTCAGACCATGGGGCCAGGTCAAAAAGAAGAAAATGAATCTGTGTGAACTTACATCTAGAAACCACTATGTGTATGTGGTTTCTTTTGGAATAGAGGGTAGATTAAAGCAAATAGCACAACTGAAAAACAAATACTAAAAAACAGAAACCCCTACGACATCACTTTAAGCATGGAATGAATTTGGAAAACAAAATTTATTCATTCACTCACTCATTCATTCATTTACTCATTCAACAAATGCTTATGGGGTGCCCTCATCTGCCAGCCAGCAGTTGTGCCAGACTAAGAATAGAGGGGCAATATGGTGGTGTGTGTGCTGTTTGGGCTCAGCCCAGGAAGCACAGATTTCAGATAGGAGCTAAAAGAAAAAGATAAGCAGAAAGAGGGACACCCAGGTCATTTGATGGCGGAGAGAGAGCAGATTCCCAGGTAAAATGTACGTGTATTAGTTTTCTATTGTGTCTCAAATTGCTGCCATAAATTGCCACAAACTCAGTGGTTTAAAAGAACACAAATTTGTTCTCTTACAGTTCTGGAAGTCAGAGTCCTAAAATGGGTCAGCAAGGCTGCATTCCTTCTGGAGGTTCAGGGAAGTATCAGTTTCCTTGCCTTTTCTAGCTTTTAGAGGCCACCTGCATTCCTTGGCTCATGGCCCATCCCCCATAATATCTTCTAATCTCTCTCTTTGTCTCTCTACCTCTCTTGTTATATTGCTTTCTGTTTCATAAGGATCCTTGTGATTGCGTTGAGTCCATCTGGATAATCCAGGATAATCTCTCATCTCAAGAGCCTTAACTTAATCACATCTGCAAAGTCCCTTTTGCCATATAAGGAATGTATTCACAGGTTCTGGAGATTAGGGCCTACTCCTCTTTAGGGGGCCATCATTCAGCCTACCGTAATCCAATAGCAAGGAAATCGAATATTTGGGGACATGATAGATTGTCCTTTACAGTTATTTGTTTTGGAGGTAGGGACAGGGAGAGGTGGATACGGACCCCTTTCATGCTCCATCTTGGTGTCTCCTCCCAGCCCCAGTAGAACACACATGGATAGTTATTTCCAATAAGATTGCAGAAAGGAGAATTGCAAGCAAAGGGATAAAAGACAAGGAGGACCCCTGATTTATAATTCTTCCCACTGGACATGTATCCAGTCAATGAAAGTGTGGTTTCAGGCAGGCCTACATTAACAAGCTCCAAATTAGTGACCTTGTAGAAGAAGGCAGCATGCTGACTGAAGAAAGATGGATATTTTTTCCACAGGATTGGCTTTTGGTCTTACTCTGCCAGGCCTGAGGTGTAGGCACAGGGGAATGAGTCAATTAGGTCTCCTGCTATCAGATCTATGAGATCCCTCTTATTATGCCACACACACACACACACACACACACATGCGCGTATACACGTGCACATAAACACGTACACACACACATACGCATACATACCCATGTCTACACATTCACATTTATATACATATTCATGGCAATTCTTTCTCTATGATTTTTAAATTAATAGAATATTTTTTGAGCAGTTTTAGGTTTACAGAGAAATTGAGCAGAAAGTACAGAGTTCCGATATACTCCCTCATACCCCTTCCCCCAACTTCCTCTATTATTAACATATGCATTAGTGTGGTACATTTGTTATGATTGATAAGCCAATATTGATACATTATTATTAACTAAAGTCCATAATTTACATTATTTACATAATTTACATCTTTGTGTTGTACATTCTATGGATTTTTGACAAATGTATAATGTCATGTATTCACCATTACAGTACCATTCAGAATAGTTTTACTGCTGTAAAAATCCCCTATACTCTACCTCTATCATTTTAAAATTTCCTTTTCTGTGAATTTTAGTCAAATTTGGGGCCTTTTTGCACTAATCAATGTGTGACTTCCCCAAAACCCTAGTGTTCTTGGGTGTGCTATCCCATATAGGATTAGCTCAGATTAGAAGCTTTTGCCCTGGAGCCAGTTATGCTGGAACCAGCTCATCATCACCTGTGAGACACCATTGCATGCATCTCTTTCCAACTCTGAATTCAGTGAGGTCAGTTGATAGTTTGAAATCAGCCATGGTAGAAGTATTTACACTATGGAAATCAGAAAATGCTATAAATTAGGTCTTTTCCCTCCAAGAAAGCCAGTTTTTAAACCAGCACATCATTTCCTGGAGGTCTCCCTTTGCCCCTTCTTCATGGCTGAGAAATGGTGAAACTAGAGCATTTGCCTGGGATCCAGAGATGGAAGCCGTAGGTTGGGCATAGCTGGGTCAACTCAGTGGCTGTGTCCTTGTTGACTTTGTAGGGCAAGGGCCATCCTGCAAACCCTGGACTGCTCAATTGTGGATTTACATGAGAAAGAAATAAACTTGTATCTTCTTTGAGCTACTGTATTGGGGGATCTTTTCTGTTATAGCAGCTTATCCTAATATCTTGCCTGTTTACTCTTGCTCAACACTCGCTCACCTGTCCCCACTAACCAAGATTTATAATGAGAATATACATATAAGATGTATCTATTCTTACCATCTATATTCCATTTTCCAAATAGAAACCAGAGTGATCTTTTAAAACATAGATCAGATCATGTCATTCTCTCCCTTAAAACCTTCCAATGCTTCTCATTGGACTTAGAATAAAACTCAGACTCTATACTATGATCTAGCCCTTTCTTCTCCACCAGTCTCTTCTTATGTTTTTCTCTCTCTCACTTACCAGCTTCCAGTTATGCTGGTCTGCCTTCTGTTCTTGGAACATGCCAAGATTGCCCACCTATGGTTCCTTTGCACCCACCACTCCCTCTGCTAGGAATAATGGCTGACTCCTTACCATTTAGTTCTTGGCTCTTGGAAGTCTTCCCCTTCATTGCTTTTTATTTTCTCACTCTGTTTTATTTCCTTATAGTACAATATAGCGTTGTCACCACCTGAAAGGATCTTGTTTATTGATTGGGTTACTTGTTTATAATCTGTGTCTCCCCAGCCAGATCACAAGATCCATGAAGGTAGGCATCCGTCTGTTTCATTCACTTTTAGGCACCTTTGGTGTGCTGTTGTACAACCACTGTGGATGCTCTATAAAAGTTTATCAAGTGAACACATGTTTACCCAACAGAGCAGTTTCAGCCTTGCCTCTGTCCTCAAAGAGCTTACAATCAATCTACTCATGCCCTTGAAGCTAGGCTGCCAACCAAATTAAAGCAATTTCATGTGGTGCATTCTGGGACACAGTCTGTAGGGATGAACTCACTTTACAAACCAAGAATTAATTACAATACCAAAGCAACCCAATGTATTTATGTAAATTAATTGAGTTTAACTTAATTTCCAACTAGACTGTAGTCTCTTTTTTTTTCACTCGGAATTTTCCACTTTATGAGAAGATGAAACAGAAAAATTGTTGTTCAGATTTTCATCAAGAAGTTTGCTAGAAACCGGAGATGATTCTGCAGCTATTGATGTCAGAGTAGGGAGGGAGAGAGGAGGACAATGACTTTTCTGAGCTGATATCTAGCCCAACTCTGTTGACTCTTTCCAAATGTCTTTCTCGATGATGCTGAAGAGGTTTTCTCTATTTTATCAGCTAGAAAGCGGAACTGATCAGCCAGAATGTGGAACTGCTGGCGGGTGTTTCACAGGAAACCCATCTTACATCCCTTACATCTAAGACTTCCGTGGAAACCTACAGGGCCAGGCTTTGAAAAGAGTGGAATGTCTTTAGAAATCTTTGCACTGTCTTTATTCCAGGGTTACTGCTAGTCTCTGGCACTCCAGGATCAGATGCACAGGGAAACCTCTCATCTCCTGAATCAATGGCGCCTTTTTCATTAAGCTGCAGATCCCCACAAAATGTGCAAAGAAGTTGTCTCTTGCTGTGTTGACTCCTCTCCAGAAAGGAAGAATTTCCCTAGCCCTATCTCAAGCTGTCACTGTGAACAGTACGAGAGGGGTGGATTTGCTGAATTGCTGTCAGAGACGACATCTGGGGCAGCATCAGCAGGGCACCTGAGTTGCCTTCGGTGACATGATCTTTTCTCCTGCGCATCCCCTTGGGTTCCCTTCTGCTGTTGTGAACCAATGACAAAGACCTCAAGCTCCAGGAAACAGGTAAGTTACTCACCAGCTGCTTCTACTAGTAACTGGTGAGAATGAGCAAGATCTCTCTTTTTAGGGCCTGCCCGAACCCACTTACGGAAATAGGGAGTGGGTGTACAGGGTTTGCTTCAAGGCGATCTTACTCAGGGAAGAGTTTGCCATGAGTGACTCTGGGATTAGGTTTCTTTCCTTTATTATCAGAATAGCTCCTCAATATAGACCTGTTTCTCTCACTGGCAAACCTGTCGAAGTGGCTTTCATGATAAGGAAATAAGGAATGCCAGTCCACTAATTAGAAACTTTGAAATAAGTGCTCTAACCTGGGTATTCATATTTATGACTTATGTTACTATATGCAATGGAAAACAGTAATTGAAAACAATGCAACAGAGCTTTAGAGATATTTCAGTGTTTCAGACAGAAGTCCACCTCACTCCCATTATTCCAAGTCAAGGATGGCAAGCCCTTGGTACATGGGTTTCACTTCCTCTATCTCTGCCACAGCAGACATTGCTGAATGATCACAGCACTTTTTCTTGTCGAGCTGAAATGAAGTGGGAGAATCCTTCTGAACACGGTGTTCTCAGCAGCCACTATAATCGATCAGAAATGCCATGCAAAATGAAACCCATTTGCCATCCTTGTTCTAAGTTCATGAGGTCTACTGTATGTGTGTGAGCACAGGTGCTACCTGGGATAGCCTCAGCTGAAATGCTGTCATATTTTTAATTTTGATTCTGGACTCACCATTTTAGGGACACAGTTTCCTGCCCAAGGTGAGTCAGCCCTCCTGTTTTTCCCTCTTCCCAATGTTTCTCTCTGGCTCACTTGAGTGTAGATCAAAGAGCAGCTAAGAAACCCTGTTGGGCCCCCTCTTCCCTTGGCCTTTAAAAGTCAAGTGCCGATAAGAAACGAGTCTTCCCAAAGACAAGCGCGTTGGAGGCTGGGTCTGGCCCCGACTTCCTTAACAAATCTGTGGTGCACAGATCTGGCCTTGAGCCATTTTCTGTAATGTTCTCACTGCAGTGTCCCATGACTGATCTTATTTCAGAGAACTGTACGAGTTTTGCAGCAAATTACAAGGAAGTTCTGGTTCCTAAAATCAGCCGAAGGCCAATTAAGTTTCCTTGGGGCCCTTTCCCTCAGCTCCAATATCATCATAAATGACTCTCCAGTGCAGTGGAGCGCTGACATTTTGTAAGTCAATACCATATTTTGGAAGTGATTAAAACCTTCATCTCAGTCACCTGCCTGACAACTGCCAGTAGCCACGAAACAAAAGGATTATAGTCAATTCATATCCGTTAAGAAAATGACTTGCAACACTATCAGTTTAGGATCAGTGGTGCTTAATCTGATTTCAAGAGGAAAGAAGAGATGTGCAATCTCTCTCCTTTGAGAGAGGAAAAGCAGAAAAGAAATCCAAAAGAGAATTTTCCCCAAAGCCCAAGGCATTTTTGGTTCGTTCATTTCCATAAGGGTTTATCAAAGACCTGTCCGAGTTCTTTCTACTGTAGGAGACCCTGACAGGAGTAAACACTAGCAATGCTTGTCCTTGAAATTTGCAGTCTAGTAGGGGAGAAATACCACATCCTGAAGAGGCAGCCAGAGAAGTGGAGAATTCATGCCAGCAGGAATTTCTTTAACATCTTCTAGGTGCCTGGCACTGTTAGAAAAAGAAAAGAACAAAATGAAAAGCAGTAATTGACATTTGCATGTCTCTTACTATGTGCTTTGCATTAAGTATTTTATACATATTAACTCGGTCTTCACAACAACCCTATGATGCACGTACCATCAGTATCCCCATTTTACAGATGAGGAAACTGAGACCCAAAGAAGTGAAGAAACCTGTCCAAGGTCACACAATCAGCAAGTAGAGGAGCTGGGACTTGCACACGGATAGTCTGGCCCTAGAATCTGAGGTTTAACCATTATTCTAGGTTGCCTCCCAAGGCGATGGGGTATTCCCCACCCCTGAGTATTTACATCTTCCTGGGGAGATCAGGCCTGAGTCTGTGGAATAGTTAAGCTACAGGTAGAGGATGGAACAATGGAGGAAGGGAATAGAGAGTGATGACTACAGGAAGGGAGAGAGGTCTGAACTGAACTCTGGTCATGGATGTGCATATGTAGGGGGAGGCTCTGCACAGAGGGGTAGAGAAGGTTCTAGATCAGGAAAAGAGCAGGAACAGAAGTGACTAAGGGCATGGCTGCAATTAGTGGCTAAAAGGTTTGCAGTTACACAAGGAAGAGGACTCATTAAATCAAAGGCTGTCTTCTCACATGGACAGCAGTTATAGCACTGGGGACAGAGCAAGGACTTGAAATATGACAGACTAGGTTTAAAGTTTGATTGTGTTACGTGCTCCTCAAGTCACCATAGCCAGTTTTTCCAAATGCAAGATAGGAAGACGGCTATAGAAGAATAGGGAGAATCTTGTACCTTCTATGTAACGCATTTATTTACTTCTTCAAAAATATTCACTGAGTACCAATTGTGTGGCATGTGCTAGATGTTGAAACAATGAACAGGAGAAATATGAGTGCTGCCCTTGTAGAGTTTGCATTCTAACTGGGGAGGCAAAGTAACAAATAAGCGGACAAAATAATTTCAGATTACAAGAAGGATTTTAAAGAAAACAAAGGGTTGGGGCCAAGTAGAATTAATGACTTTTATGGTGCCAAGGGCAGTATGTGGCATGTAGGAAGCAATCAATACATGGGAGCTTTCATTTTACATAATATCAGGTAGCACCATCTTGGAATTCAACATATGAGAGGAGGCCATGGTGTCAGATACTCTTCGCTGCCTACCCAGCAGGCATTTCTCTTTTCTTCGTTGCTTCCAGATCCCTATTAAACCCAAGATTCATCTTCCAGCATAGGAAAGTATCCCAGCCGATCATGGTAATCCTGCTCACCTTGCCAGGGACTGGTTTACGGAAATCGTGTGACTCAGTTCTGGCTGAGGTGGAAGGGGACTTCTGGGTTAGGTTCCTTTCTCTAAAAACAACCAACCAAACAAAAGTCACTTAGAGAAAACAAGCCATACTTTCTCCTCCTGATACTTGCATGTGACAGTTGAAAATGCAGGAGTCTTCTTGGGGCCATGAAGGAGCTGACATAAAGGGCAAGTCAGCGTGCTGAGTGTAGAAAGAAGAAAGAATATGGGTTCATGATGCTTGTTGATACACTGAATTAGTCACCCTGGAACCACCCCATCATACATCCCTTCTTAGGTGAGATAATGAGTGTGATACTTACGGTTCAAGCCGTTTGGGGTTGGATTTTCTGTTATTGCATTCAGACCATCCTAACTGATAGAGGGACAACATAGTGATAATGAGAGATCATAGGAGCAGGGTTCTGGTTCTTCCTAAGGGTTGTTGATAACAAGAGAGGAAGAGAAGTAGATTCTGTTATTGATGTGCAGGTTTGGAAGATCCATCCCCAGATTTGGCAGAAAAATCCTTAAAGTAGGGAAGTCCTTCCTGCTTCCATGGCTTGCCAGAGTCGCTCCTGAGAACACTGCTCCTCAAATGTGGACATGTATACCCTAGGGAAACCCCATGGGCAATGTGCTACAGGTACAGAAAGTGCAGAATGGATGCGCTACATCGTCAAGGAACTACTGCTTTCTACCAAAATGTGGGCAGAGACTCTGAAATGCAGCTGCATGAGGATGGGGACTGCATTGCATTCACTGCTTCTCTCCCAGTGCCCAGAACAGTTCCTAACGCATAACAGGGGCTCAAAAATATCCGTGGAATGAATAAATAAGGGATTTGACAAAAACATGGATATGTTTTAGAATTACACAAGCATGGTATGAATTTTAAAAATCTAAACAGATGAACATACTGGAAGTGTGTCTTTATATTTTCTACCACTAATGACACTTGCTGAAAATGTTTAAGGAGCTGTCTCTTAGGAGTATCCAACCTGACTTTAATTTGAGCCTCACCACATATCATTGTTAAGACATTTTCCTAGTCCTCTTTCCGGGAACACATTCCTATGCAGATAGCTCCCAGGTCTCCAGGCCAGCTGCAGCTCTGAATGAGAGGGACTATCCAGGCATTTGTCTCCTAACTCCTTTTCCATGAGCCAAATCAGCATCCTTAGTCCAGGATAACTAGAAGGAAATTGAATCTTGAATGTACAGTTGGGTGGCCTTTGCTAGTCCTATTTTTTTTCACCTAATCTGGTCTCCCCTTGCTTAGAGCATCTCCCTCTATCCTCCAAAGCCTGGCTGGAAGCTCATTCAGCTTGTCTCGCTTCCCTCAGCTGTAATGAGCTGACTCTTATAGCTCATAATCTGTGTAGTACATTATCTTGTCTATCATAAGCATTAAAACATCAAATTGTGAACAGGATAAAGCCGGGCAGAACCTACATCCTTTTTCCCCAATAGGATGTGCATCCCACGAGGCAGAGGCCAAGCTTTCTGCTTTTTCATGTGCCCTATTGTACTTATAATATCACTGGGTTGAATCCTGGTGATGTTACTTACCAGCATATTCTTAAAGCTTTTTGAGTCTCAGTTTCTCCAGTTGTAAAATGTGAGCTGTACTAGTATTTCCTTCATAAGGTTATTGTACATATTAAAGAGATAAAAAGTATAAAGTGTCTCCTACAATATCCAGTACAAGTTTGTACTCAAAGGTTACTCTACTGTTATTAGTACGTGGTAAGTGCTCAATCCCTATTTGAGGATTTATTGAATGAGCCATTCTCTGATAGCTGAGAACAGACTCAACTCTCTCACCTTATCTAGACGGCAGTGCTCCTACTGTATTTGAAACTTGGAGTTTCTCAAACGTTGCTCTGAAATTGTTATGGAGGAGAAGCCACTGGTTTCATGGAAATCCAAGGGAAGCTGGGCCAGCCTCCCCTCTCTGTGGGTGGTCACCAGCCCCTGGATCGACAAGGTGCCAGAGCAAGAAGGAGACAAAGTGCAGAGTTGTCAGAGGCTGTTGCGGGTGGCAAGGCCTGCACCGTGAGCAGTGTCCTCTGGAAGGTGAGACTACCAGAGCCCAGGCACTCCAGAGCCCTCAGAGGGTCACGCAGTGGAGAAGTCTGAGAACCACCAGTCTCAGAAGGGATCAAGGCTGATCCACAAGCCAATTCCTTCACTCTGATTGGTCTTTGTTATGGGTTTCACTATGAGAGTCTACAGTAAGGATCAGGCAGGAGACTCATGCTTGTTATGATTCCACTGTCCCCACTGAGATACAAATGAAACTACTGAGATGCCAATAACCAAAAAGTCATTGACTCTGCTCACCTCTCTGCCCTGGGTCCTAGGCCAGTGGTGACCCACAAGATATTGCCCACTGCTGGTCCAGTTACCACGTCAAGCCTACTTAGAGGACTAGAGTGGTGAAAGGACTGTTGATGCTGGGTGATTCTTTAGAGGTCATTGACGCTACCCTCCTCATTGTATAGATGGTGAAACTGAGGCCCACAGAGGAGAAGGGACTTGTACCAATCACACGGCCCACTGATGTTAAATTTGGACCTAATTCTCCATCTTATGCTCTTTCCAATCCTAAATGTAGTTAGTAGCCCACTTCCGCTCTGAAAGACAGAAAATGGCCTCCGACCATAAAAACTGATTTTATACAACCAATTCAAGAAAAATAAAATGTTTCAGCATGTCTTTGGCCTGGATCCAGAGAGATCCTGGACCATGGAGGGCTGGATGGATGAACTCTTACTACTCTTTCATCCGGAGCCTTTTGCTACTTTTTTGTAAACTATGAGGTTTGTAAACTTACACATTTGATCCTCTCCTGCAATATGGTTTTCACAGGAACGTGGACCAGAAAGAGATTCATATGGGTGGTTGAATTAATACCACAAATAATGATAATAGTACGATAGTGCAAGTCCTGCTTGCTGCGCCAGATGCTATTCTAAGTCCCTTGCATGTAGTAGCTCATTTAATCCTCACAACAATCCTATCAAATCAGCTTATAAATGAGGAAACTGAGGCACAGGAAGTTTAAGTAACTGGCCCATGATCACACAGCTTGAGAGCAGTAGGGTTGGGATTTGAAGGTAGCGCGTCTGACTCCAGAGCCCATCTTTTGAGCACAATGCCTTATGCCCCGGTGGCAGTGAGTGGCACTTTAGAAAGGGCTGCACTGTAATTTTTTTTTTTTTTTATCATTGATTACAAATTCTGTCTCCCTGTCCTCAGGGGCTAGAGGTGGAATGGGCTCAGAATGGCAATGACTTCCCTCCCTCCACTTTTCCCACTGTGCGGTGGCCATTAAAACCCCATCTTCCCTCCCCCAGGAGGTAACTGCCTGCCCCAGCACAGCGCTCTCAGACTGTCACCTCCAAAGGCGGAGGAGGTCAATACTGGATGGAGTTTTCATATTCCCTTGGGGTAAAGCTTGCAGATTCTCAGTTGTGCCATGAAAAAGAGCCATTTGATCTCTCTCAACTCTGAATGAATCTCATGAACTGGTCTCCAGAAACCACTTGCACGACAGGAAATAAATAAGGGGAGAGCCCACTCCTTTTCTCCAGAGGAGGGGTTAGAAGGGGAATAATTCATCAAGGCCCCCCACTCTTCAGCCACACACACACACACACACACACACACACACACACACACCGGCACTCCGCTCTGCCAGAGGAGCATCGTGTTGCCTCTGAATTATGTGCATTTGATTAATTTCTAAGGGAAAAGATCAGCTTTGCCAGAGCCTATGTTGTGTTTTCTCTAAATCAGGGCAAATAACATTACTTCTCCAAATGTCGCTATTAGAATGAGATTTATATTTACCTAGAGAGGCTGCTCCAGAGAGAGATGCAGTGAGAAGTTTATGCTACAGACAGAGTAATCTGCCCTGCTGAAATGTGATTTGCTGCAGAAGGCTGTTTGGGGTTTGGATAAATGAGAAAGATAAACACGATGACTGCTGGTGGTTTTCAGTAACATGATTATCGCTAGGGAATAGATCTCTCTCCCTTTTTCTGTGTCTCTCATCCTCTCAGCGTGTGAATGAGCCAAAAACAAAAATTTTCCAAAATAGAGGATTGAGCTGGTAAGGCCATGACATATGCCCACATCAACACACGTCCATGGTCACGTGTGCACTCACTTGCACGCACATACACATATGTACACAGGGGATACACAGACACATGCATGCAGTGGCATTGGGACCTCTGATTGGGCAGTGTGGTGGGCAGAAGAACAAGACTTTACTGCCATGATCATCTTTCCTCTACCATCAGGTAGAGCACATTGGGTCCTAGAGGAACTACCAATACACTGGCGGGAACCAATTTGTCCCACAAGATAAAGCTGTAAAATTCAGACAAAGTAAAAGTAAATTTAGCTATAAACCTCCTAGGAGCTCAGAATTTCACTATAGTGCTTTCGGGCTATGGAATAAAAGTCTTTCATGGATGTAGTTGGCTTTGCATTGCTCCTATGTATTTTGCAGTCCAGAGGCAAATCTGGAAAGGGGATCCAGGAGTTCTAGATTTAGGCTCCATCTTCTGTTTAACATTTGTGAATCTCTCACTTATGTGTGAGATTGTTCTGGGTCTCCAAGGAGGAATCAGACATAGATCCTGCCTCAAGCAGCATCAAAGCATGACCCCAAGTAGACTGAATACAAGCTCAGAAAGTAAGAGGTCCCACGTGAGAGGCACTGAGGGAAGTTATTGTCAGGGAGGTGTCTCCTCTGCTGGGGAAGGAGGAAGGGGCATTGTGGTCGAGCCTTTGAGTTGCATCGTGGGGGAGATGTAAGATTTGGACAGAAGATGATGGAGGAGGGAGGCCATTTCTGGCAGAGGGAACAGCATAATTAAAGGTAAAGAGAGAGAAAAGAGGGGGACATGCTTAGGGGTAATGAAAAGGCTATTCTAGGGAATGGGGACATGTGTGTATGTAAAAGAGAGGAAAGTGGTGGAAAATAAAATATGTTTTCTCTGTTTCCTTTCTTCCTCATCTTCAACCACTTCTGTTTCAGTCCAGTGTGGTCACGCCCCAGAGTGCTGATCTGAAACCCTTTTTCCAGATAACAATCACTCTCACCAAGTGAGGATTGGTGAGAGCTCTGTGCCCAGGACAGGGCACCAAAGTGGAGGGTTCTGGAGGATGTAGAGGGGAGGAAACATGTCTTCTACCTACTTACGAGCTGCCTTTGCCCAAGGTACTTCCTTTGCCTGAACTCTTCTTCCTTTCCCATCACCATTTGTCTAAATGCTACTCAACCTCCAAGATGCAACTCAAATGCAAGTTTCACAGGAAATTCTTCCTTAATGTCCCCAGCCAGAAGCAACTACTCCTTCTCTGGAACCTTGAAATCCTGTGTTCCTGTGGGATGTTGATGGGAATCTCCTGTAAACAGCAGACAGCCCCAAATGATTAGCTGTCCCCCAGCTCCCAATTCTGTACAGTCTCTGAGTGTCTATTCCTGTAAAAAGTTCTTAATATAGATCTTAAGTCAACTGCCAAACTGGGGCTTAATAAGCATAAAATGTATAAAACAGAAAAGATTGAAGGGTCAAATGCTGTTACTCTGAACTTTGATCGAGTGTGACAGCATTGTTCCAGCTCCTCTCATCAGGCGTCTGGGAAGGGACCAGTCAGTCCAAAAGCCCCGGGTCCTCCAGGGAGGCATTGAGAACAGGATGCACCACCACCCAGAAAACAAGAAATCCTCGAGTCTCCTGATCAATGCACTAAAAGGTACAGCAGCTGGGTCCTTCCAACTTGTTCAAAACAAAACAATTACCTTCCCTCTCCCCAAACCTGCCTTCTTCTCTTGTTGGTGCCATTTTAGTCAACATCAACCCCATCCACACAGTTGTGCAATGCAGAAACCCAGAAGGCATCCTTCGCTCCTTTTCTCTCTCACCCTCCAGTCCCAATCTACTGTCAAGTCTTGAAATTTTACATACCGCGTTCAAATCCATCCCCTTCTCACGTTTTCCTCCAGCGCCCTCACCAAGCCATTATCGTCCCCTCCCTGGATAATCTCAGTAACTCCTAACTCTTTACCCCCATACTGTCTGGCCTCCCTCATGTCCAATCCTCACACGTCAGCTAGTTTGATATCAAACCTATAGCTCGTTCTTTCAGTCGCTGCTCCAAGCCAGCGGGGGCTTCCTGTTGCTCTCAAGTGGGGACCAATCATGCCGCCAAGTAGGTTATGGCAAGGCATTTGAAACCATTTTAGCTCTTTAGTCTCATCTGCCCTGACTTTCTTAGTCTCTCTGAACTCCAAATGCCGTGGCCTTTCCTCAGAGCATTTGCAGACTGCCCTTCTCTCTGCCTAGGATGTGTACCTAATTTTAGTGTCAGCTTAGTCCTTAGTTTTCAGTTTAATTATCATTTCCACAGGGAGGTCTTCCTTTATCCAACAAACTAGACCATGTCCTTCTACGGGCTCCAAAGTAGCACGTGCTTCTCATCACAGTTTATAATTAGACATTAAGCAATGAAAAAAATACACCTTTTCTACTAGACAGAAACTGCGTCAGGAATTGAAGGTACCATGGCTGATTTCTCATTATTGTATTCCTGGGAGACAGCACAGTTCCTGACCACTAATAGTGTTCAATGCACATTTATAATGAATGAATGAATTTGTTGATAAATTAATAGGCAAATAAACCACATAGCTATAAATAAGGACCAAAGACAGCTGGTCTCTGGTTTGTTTTCTTTTCTCTAGATCTCTCCTGGCCGGCAGAGTGTGACTGCTGCGAAGAACAGGGGCACGTCAAGCCCTGGACAAGGAACTGCCTCCAATTTCGGGAGGGAGGTGATGCTTGGGAACAAACCCCTGCCTGGATATGGGGGCTTGAACTTCATGTGGCCTGCCTCAGACTAGGCTCTCACCTCAGAAATCCTTTCCATCTTGTTATCAGTAAAGTCAGAGTTAGATCCAGCTTTCAGTCTTAGGGGCTTTCTAGATTTTGCGTTAGAAATGACCTCCTACTTGTCTTCCTGGTGTCAGTTTCTCCAAATACCAACCATCCTGACACTATTGCTATTTGCATTCTCCTGAAGCAGAGCCTTCAATCTGTCATTCTCTTGCGCAAAACCCAACAATGTCCCCTCCACGTACAGGATGGAGCTCCCATGGTATGACTGAGGACAATTTAATCCTCCTCTCAAAGTATCCTTTCCCTCAAATGCAAAATAATCTTTAAGACACTTCCCAGCCTCATCATGCTGTAATTCTAACCCCTGGGTGTGGCCTGAGGGATCTTTCTGGCCTCATCTCACTTTCCTAATCCAATTGTAGCCAACACTTTTTCCCAACACGCACCCACTGCTCTGGGGGGACTGTTCTCTTTTCTGGCCTCCAACTTCCCATGTTCATCTCTCCCTGGCAGAATTGCCAAGGCATAATTCAAATCCCAACCTTTCCTTGGTGTGTTCTCCTTTTAAATACTATCAGGCCTCTGTGTTAGTTAGGATAGGTGAAGCTATGCTGCAATAACAAATTTACCTCAAATTGCAGTGGCTTAGCACCCAATAGAGGTTTATTTCTCCTCCATGATACATATCCAGTGCAGTTCAGCAGGAGGCTTTTCTCCTCAAAGACACTTGGGGACCCAAGCTGACAAAGGCTCCATAACCTGGAGTGTTTCTGGGAAAAAAGAGCATGTAGAAAGTTCACAGGTGCTCTTCTTGTTTTGGTCCAGAAGTGATACACATCACCTCCACTCACAGCCTAAATGAATCACATGGCTCTGCCTACATGCAAAGGGACAAGGAGATGTGGGCAGGCTCTGGATACTCCATGAGCAGTAAATGCCTCTGCCAAGGAGAGTAAAACATTAATGCACATTACATTCTCAGCGAGGATCTGCTCATAGTGGGATGTGGTACCCACTGATTTTCTTTCTACTCTGAATACAAACGATATTTTATGCCTGGAAATCTTACTAATTGACTGAAGGCCAGACGTTGGCCTTGCCTTGATATTAGCTCTGTATTATGTTTATTTCCTTTAACAGATGATAAATGCCTTTAAAATAGGGACTCTTTCCAATATTAATAAACAACTTCCTCAAGCAGCAGGGATAGAGGAAAGAGCTCATCCCTGGCAAGTTTCATGATCTTGGGCTAATTATTGAACGTCTAAAGACAAAATAGCCTTGAATTTCAGAGCAAGGGTACAGGGCTTCCTTAATTTGAGAACGAACTCTGTCACCCACTATATGTGCAATTTTGAGAAACTTAATCTCTTAAAGCTTCAGTTTTCTCATCTGTACAGTGGAGGTAATAAAGTATCTACCTTACAGGGTTGTTGTAAAAATAATGTGTGCAGACTTCTTTGCCCGGTGCCTGGCACGGGTTAAGCACTCAGTAAATGTTAACTTTTAGTGGCTGTTCTCTGAACCCTGACTTCTCTCAACTGTAAAACAGGCGTAATGAATCTTGCCATGCTTATCCCATGGCATGGCTTGGGTACCAAATCACAATTAGCAGAAGTTAAAAACACATTGTAAATTGTCACACATGATTAGATGTTTCTATGATTAATAGGCAATGCAGACATGAAAGAAACAAAGCTCTAATGCAGGCTTGGCAGTCACCTCTAATGTAGGTGACTAGTAGATATTTGCTGAAATGAATTAAATATAATCATTAAGAGCAGGAGGCTTTTCTAATTGCTTGGTACCGGGTATGGCCCCTGTGAATATTCCTGTTTTCATTTCACGTGGAAAGTGCTCGGAATACTTCTTGGCACATACAGGGATGTCCCTCCTGGTGGCTTAAGGCATTCTTCATGGTCTGGGAAACTGCAGCTCCCTCTCTCTTGTCCCTCATTCATCAGGCTTCTTGTCCCCCTGTCCAGGTGGTAGTTGAATCAGTGGCCCTGCCGTTTGCTCAGTTGTGTTAGTATCATTGGAGAGATACTATAGAGTATCTTAGAAAGGGGGAGGTGATCTGTTATCTCTCTTGCCCAACTCATTTTCACTTAAAGACAGGGCAGAGTGAATCATATTTCTCTCTGAAGTCTTTCTTTTCCTGTCAATAAAAATCTTGTTAGCTGCCTGGTTGGGCAGGGCTTAACATTGGCATGCTCATTTGGTCAGTCCTGTTTCTGTTCCTTTATTAACCCTGGTTTGGTGTCAGACAGCTGAAGTGCTGGCTCTTTCAAGATCAGAGCTATCAGGTACAGTCAACAGCCCAGGGCCATTAATTTGGTTTGGAATCTTGTGCTCTCATTCATTTGACAAACATTCACCACTTGTCCCACAGGGAACTGTGAGGGACACAGAGAAGCATAGAGGTGTCTGGGGATGGTGTGATGGAAAGGGATGTGAAAAACAGGAAACTGTTCTCTGGAGTCAGATTGCCCAGGTATGAAGTGTGGCTCCATCACCTTATGATATTTATGCACCTATTTATGCTCCAGGTTCCCAGTTTCCTCATGCTGTTGAAATAATGTTGAATAATTTCAACAAATTATTTGTTGAAATAATGAATGTGAAGTACCTGGCATAGTGCCTGGAAGGAAGGAAGTAGGCGGTCAGTTCTAGCATTGATAATGATTATTCAATGTTGGCCAAGGATTAAAAAGCACTTAATATGTGCCAAGAGCTATTTTGAATGCTTGGAATACATCAGGGAACAAAACAAAAATCCCTGTCCTCATGGAGCTTACATGATGACGATGAAGATGAAGACGATGATGATGTTAATGATGATACTGAAGATGGTTCCTGCCCTCTGGGAGCTTAAAATCTATTGTAGGAAATAAAATGAATCCCCATGTTGCCACGGCCTTACCCTGGGATGTTTGTAGCCCACTAAATTTCCCCTACTGCACAGTGAGATCATTGAGAGTCAAAAGAATGCTCTATTTGTCTCTGGGCCTCCACTGCCTCATTTTCTGAGTGTATTAATGATCTCTTGTATTAACTTTCAACCTCATGGTAGGATGTGGCCTATCATGGGTGAGAAGGATGGCTCATGGAGGCCCCTTTAAACCAAAGAAAATATGCTGAGGTGTTGTAGGACAGAGTTCATTCATTTATTCATCTATTCATTCAGAAATATTTCTCAAGCACCTAGGAGGTGGCAGGATCTGTGCCAAACACTGTGAGGGACACAGAGATAAATGAAGCACGGTGCCTGATCAACCTTTACCAGAGCCAATGACATGCATCGAAGGCTATTTCCCTAAGGTCGTTGTGCAGCACCTCGTGCCTCCATTTCTAGCCTTCATCCCCTTCCCCTACAATGAGGTCCCTCCCTTAGGGAGGAGGGGAGGGGCTGCTACTGATGGACGTGTGTTTGGTCAGAGAATCACCCATTGGAACACAAACCAAAGGAAACTGTTCTGTTCTCTGCCACCTAACTAGTAACAGTAGTAGCAATGTCAATGTCTCTAGAGAAGAAATCAATTACATGAATGACTGACCTGTAATTTATAGAGAAAGATTTCATCCCTGAGTCAATAACTTCTACAGTTGATACTTTGAGTGTTTGTCATGAATGACAAGAGAATGTTGATGTTGCAGCATTTTGAGGATTAGCTTGTCAGCCTTAGTTGCTGTATTTGTATCACAACCAACTCCTAGTGTCGTCTTGTCAAGGCCCTGCTGTTAAAGACAGGACGAGGCCTCTGAGATGGAGATGACCTCCTGAGTGATGAGCATGTGAGGAAGAAGAAGAAAGACGTGGAGGAGGAAGTCAAAGTGGAGGAAGAGGAGGAGTTGAAGGAGAAGGAGGAGGAGAAGGAGAAGGAGGAAGAGGAGGAGGAGGAGGATAAATTGTATCCCACTTTTAAGTGTGTATGCTTGAAATACCACCACGGTAGTAAAATCCATTTACAATCTGCTTAAAACCTGTTTTGAAATGATGGGTTCTAGAAGAGAAGTTGGCCCTTTTAGAAAAGTTTTTCTGCCAAACTGAGAGTTACGTAATTCCAAGCTCTGTTTGGAGGCAAGCTGCCAAAAATTTTGGTTGCTGAAAGAACAATCATTTTCCAATTTCACTTCAAACTAGACATAGTTAACAAACTTGAAAATTAAGGGAGATTTTCAAGTGAACATAAATTACTTTGGTAATCAAACATAAGTTATTAAAAAAAAAGTTCAGAGAAATGAAATAGGACTGGAAACATGAGAGTATTGAAATCATTTCCCCACAGGGCAAACTGGTAGTGGAAGTTCTGACTGAAAAGTTGTTGGTGGAGGTTCCCACTCCTGACACCAACATAGTTCTCTCTAACCAGTTTTCACAGCTGGTAGAGGGAGAAGGAACAGAAATAAGCAAAGGGTATACAGGTATACTTCTTAGTTTTTTGTGCTTATTTTCTAGACACTTGTGCTCATCTTGTATACATGATTTTTACCTTGTTTTTTCACATAACATTATAACACGAGTGCTTACCGAAGTTGCTACAAATCCTTGTAACATAATATATAATAGCTGCATTATTTTCCATCACACAATTACACTATAATTCATTTAACCATTGCCCTCTCCTTGGACATTTTGGTTGTTTCTATTTTTATCCTCTTGTGGAAAAAATATCTTGATGAGCTTCAGTGTGCAAAGAGTATTCCGTATTTAGAATTATTCTCTTAGGAGAGATTCTAATATAGATTGAGTTCCAATACCACAGCAATGTAAATTGTCTTCAATTTACTTTACTTTCTCAAAATGTTAGGAAAAGCTTTTGAAGACAAGCTGATGTGAAGTCATATCCTTGGAGGGGTCTGATTTCAAAATAAAGATTTATGAAAATAAAAAAAATCTAAGCAAGTCCAGATATAAAGTCAGAATGCTACTAACTACTAATTGATAATAAGAAACCTGTAAATTGAGTTCTGTATGTTTAATACTTTAAATTTTCTTCTGCATATGTATCATCTTTTTACTCCTTTATTACAAAGTATCTGAGATGAAAGAGTCACCTGAATGTTTAGCCAGAATTTCTAATTCATGGTAATAACAGTGATATATTTCGTTATATCCAACTTACACATTAGACGCGAGAATACTCTGAGACAAGTAATATCTCATGTTGCTGTTACTACCCACTATGAGAATTGTTAAGTTATTATTTGACCACTGTTCAGACTGAAGAACCAAAACACAGCTTGGAGGAGGGACTTGTCTAAGTTCACAAGGCTAAGTAGAGGCAACACTGATGCCTGGGGCTGTGTTTCCTGATTCCCAGACCTGTGGTTAATGGGACTGCTTTATCACACTAAAGTAAATCAGTCTTCATTACTTCATTTATCTCTGCATGCAATAAGTGGCATTGTACCTAAGAGAAGGTCAATATCTAGATGCTGGAAACAGAGATGAAAAAAATGATTCTCTGTTCTTAAGAAGCTACTATTATAATGGGAGAATCATAAAGCCAATGGATTACCTACAATTTGATTATGCATAACTCTGTTGCAGCAGTTAAATACTCAGGACACACAGAAGGGACACAACTAACAAGCAGGAAAATCAGGGAAGGCTTTGTCAAGGCAGGGACATCTGAGATTATCCTAAAAGGAAAAAATACATTTACAAGCCAGGGAATGGGTGTGCATATTGGGCAAGCACATTCAAAGTGGAGGGGACAGGAGGGGCATAAACAGAGAAGTGTTAAACGGCTTGGAATCTTCAGGGAATGGGGGTATAAATTCAGTGCCGTGGGGTCCTAAGGATTGGAGGGTGGATGAATGGAAGATGAGGCAGAAGGGACGCAACACTAGAGGGCTTTGGGGTCTAAGAAGTTTGGACTCAGAGCACTGGGTGGAAGGAATCAAGAGTGTCTTGCATGTTACGTGGGGTGTGTGTGTGTGTGTGTGTGTGTGTGTGTGTGAGAGACAGAAAGAGAGGAATAGATTTCACAAAGGACCTTAGCTGTGGATGAGGGTGAACTATATACTGGAGAGTTGACACTTGAAGCTGGGAGATCACTTAGGAGGCCATTCGAGGAGGCAGGTGAAGCATGAGGATCTAGTCTATGGCAGGGACAGCCGGGATGGAGAGAAGAAGCCAGATATAAGAGACACTGAGAGAACAGAGCATCTATTACATGTGGGAGTAAGAGAGAAGTGGCAACTGAAGATAGCTTTAAGATTTTAGTTAGGGGAACGTGAGTGGAAAAGTACAGCTGTAAAAGTACAAGAGAAGCGGTTTGAGGGAAGGAAGATAGGAAAATGATTTACCTTTGCCATGTCTGAAGGAAATCCAGGCAGAGGTGTGGTGGCTGGAGATCTCCTAACGGAGGTGTGAGATGGAAAGTCAGGGCAGGAGATGGAGATCTGAAAGTAGGCTCAAATGTTGTTTGTGTAGTTAAAGACGTGGAGTGGGTGGGACCATCCAGAGAGGACAGGCAGAAGGAAATAAGAAAAGCGAAAGGAAACACACCTGAGAAGTGCTAACCTTTATTAAAAAGAACCCAGCAAAGGAGCCTGAGAAGGAATGGGAAAATAGACAAGAAAAAGCAGTGATTTGGAAACAAAGAGGAGAATTGGTTACGTTTCTCTGCCTAAAAATTTCCTGCTAGAAAGAAGGTGGCTGGATAAATATCACCCAACTAGGATTCCTTTGTCCAGCAAATGCTAAACTGGACAGGACATAAGGACCATGGCAGTAAGCCCAGTCTGCTCTGGGGAAACCAGCACATGTGGTCGTCTTAGCTTGACCTAACAACAAACTGAGGTAGACAGTGTTGCCCTGGGCAAACTATCTCAGGGGAGCTGCCACAGAACTTGGCCTTCCTCATTTTCCAAAGCAGGTTGGGGGAGAGACAGAAAAGAAGGAAAGAAAAACACAAATGGTCAATGTCTTTCTGATTGGTGCTCCATTTACTTGATTTCATTTAATTATTTCACCAACTCTACAAGGGGGAGTGGTATCTGACTGGGGAACCTTTTCCTCTGTTCTCATGTTTTCAGGCTTCCATCACAGATCTGTCTGGCCTCTCTTTCAGACTCTCACCTCCAAGAGAAGCTGCTTCTTTTTTCTGATCGATGGGGTGCCAAGGGTCTGCACATCCATTGGCCCATTGTTCATTTCCCAGGTGATTTAAGGCCACAGAGTCCTTATTTCTTCTTCTTGTTTTGAAAGTGGTCTGATCCCCTGTCTGATCCCTGTTGTCCTCTTTGTTGCCTTTGGGGAAAGGTAGATGGTTATGACTGTCCAGATATTTTACCTAAATTTGGCTCAGTTCTTGGAAAAGTTGAAATATTAGAAATATTAGGAATCACTGGTTATACATCTAGGCTGAATTGCGAAATCCAGATGTTCCAGTTATTAAGCTGATGTTGACCCTCCAATTTAGCTCGTGCCTATTTCTTATTTGATTCAGATTCTTATTTGGAGGTGGAGAAAAGCATTATTTATTGACCTGTTAAAATCCCCAAAATATGCCAATTTTATATATGAGGAAATTGAATTCAGTTAGTTTGTAAATGACAGAGCAGAGAGTAACCAGAGTTTAAACCCAGACTTCTTGTTCTACTTCTAATCCACCATGCTGCCTCTTCAGGCTGAAATTATATTGACGAAAAAAAAAAAACAAAGCCTCATAGTGAAATTATGTGATTCCAGTTACAACAAGTTATGGATTCACTTAAGACAGCTTTTGATGTCCTGCTTGCTCCCAGGCTATCAGTTCAGGAAACACTCTCTGGTTGATTCCCACGAGGTATATTCTAACATGGTCTTCTCATCAGCCGTGCTGGGAAAGAACTGAAGAATAACACGGAAAACACCCTTCCTTTCCCCAAAGATTCCACTTCTTTGGATGACGCCAACTTTCCTAATGGGGAACAGGAAAGGGGTCCAATTTCTCTGTAGGACCATTCAAGCCCTTTCCCAGAGCAGGATGATCCTTGGGAAAGTTATGGGAATTTCCCTGCAGGTTCCACCATGCTCTAGGCTGTAGAGAATTCTTGACTGTTTTCCCCTCATTCTAACCACCACCCCTGCACCCCCTTGCTGCCCCTCCCCTAGCAAGGGCATGCACTTGAGAATGCCTTGTATTGACTCCCATCGTAAGATTGTATTACCTCATTTGCTCCTATCAATAGCTCTGCTGGTTCATTTTCCCAAATGAGGAAACTGAGTGATGGCAAGGTGATGAGCAGTGTCCTAGGCTAACCAGGTATAGATGGTGGGTAAACTAGTGTTAAACATGGGTCTGGGTCTCCTGACTTCTGGATCTCTTTACACTATGAAAGTGGGTGTATTTTAAAAACTGCATCCCAACATATAAAACAGAAAAAAAGTAGAAGGGACTCGGAAAGAGTAGAAACTGAGAGTTTCTCATATTTAGCTTCCCCTTTCCTTCCTGTGGCAGCCCCCAAAACGACGTCTATAGCATGCACTGACCCGGACTGGATTCTGATTATGTATTTTCTGATTTTAAAGTCTGGTTGTTTGGGCCAAGAAAAAAGTTTTAAGATTGAGAATTGTGGTATACTGGAAATGTATTCAGACTAGTCTCATCAATTCTAGGTTCAAAACTCTGTCTCCCAGTCTAATTTGAGGCAAAGTGGTGTAGTATGAAAAGTATGAGATTTGGAATTAAAAGACTCAAATGCAAATCAGAGCTCTGCCATTTGCTTGCTGGGTGGCCTTGACAAATCATTTAATTTTGGAGTCTCAGCATTCTCATCGATGAAACAAACTTATTCCCTCTTAACATCACAGAGACACAGTGAAGATCCTTTGAGATGACATATATGAAAGCTTTGTAAAATGTTATTCACATATATGTGTTATTTGTTACTGTCATGGCTACTTCTGTCCATTGAAGTGGCTGAGTTGAAGATATTTACACATGCCCCCTTTCATTCATCTACCTACTTAACCAACTGAAGTTCATCTGTGTGCTAGGTGCATTCTAGTTTACATCATCCAAAGAAAATTTGGAAACTAGCTAAAAGCAACCAAAAGCAGGTGGAGGAGGGTAGCAGGTATAAAGATTCTGTCGCTGACCAAAGGAAAGAATCCATTGGGGTTCCATTTTTACTGCCTTTTTGGATATTCAGAAGTCAGAAGTACTTTCAACATCTTTGAGGTAGCAATGAAGCTCACAACTGAAGTAAGATGGCAAATCTGTGATTACTACAAATTCACTAAGTATAGACATTTACAAATATCTGAAGTCACCCTGTGAGTTGTTGTCTACGAAAGAGCTGTGAGACACGTTGAGCTGGGGACGGCAATGACTCACAGCTGGTAGCTTGTTGATGGAAGGATGCTGAGCCGGGCTTGGCTGCTGTAGAGACTCGCTTAGTGGGTCTCAAAGGCCTCCTGGGCACAGGTGCTACCTTCCTACTTAGATTAAGGTGAGGGCTTTAGGGATGGGGGTAGGGTTGGTATAGGGAATGGGGCATAAGGTGAGCTGCTTAAGAGATATAAGCCAGGAGAGCTCCTATTCATTCTGATACACTTTTGCACTTTGATAAATCTTTAAAAAATAAACAAACGCCAACAACCTCCAGTCCATATGATGTCATCTTTGTATATCTTGATAAGACAATTTGAATATACACAGGCCAAAGGCTAGTGAATAACCCTGCACACTCTCTGCACCACTTTGAGAAATAGATCATTATCACATCAAAAAATATTTTTATTAATCTAAAATAATAAAATTTTAAGATATAAAAATAATAAATTTTAAAATAATAAAAATAAAATAAATCATGGGTGAAATCCCTCTGTTTCTCCTACGCCCCTGGAGTGTAGGAGAAAGGTGTGGACCTGGAATTTTATATGGGATGATGAATATAACTTTTAAATTTTATTTTTAATGACTACATTTTTCTTTGCTCTCTTCCAATTTGGAAATGCTTGAAACAGAACATTTGACTTGGAAGTAAGAGTTAAGGATTTACTTTGGTTTGAAATATGAATTGTAGATTCCCTGGCATTGGCACTTGTTCAATTGAAAATGTATGGTGGAACATGTTGTTTTTCAAACAAAGCTTTTGAAGGAACAGAGACCTGAAATGTAAATTACCTTGTGGAGAATAAATGATTTAACAACTTTGCAAATTGATAAAAAAATTTT
This sequence comes from Diceros bicornis minor, assembly GCF_020826845.1. Taxonomy (NCBI): domain Eukaryota; kingdom Metazoa; phylum Chordata; class Mammalia; order Perissodactyla; family Rhinocerotidae; genus Diceros; species Diceros bicornis. The sequence continues at coordinate 75,152,456 of NC_080745.1, forward strand.
TCTCTTGGTTATTAGGTGGTTCCTCATTAGGATGATTAAAAAATAAAGAAAGAAAAAGAAGGGAAAAGAAATCTCAAACCATCTACAGATGTAGGCAGAGAGGTAAACTTTGGACTGTCCAAACAGATTTTACTATCTTGCTATTCAAAGCATGATATGAGGACCAGACCCAAAGAATCACTTAGGAGTTTGTAGAAATGCCAAATCTGAGGGCCCACCCCAGACCTTCTGGATCTGAATCTGCATTTAACAAGTTACCTAGGCGACTCCTATGCACATTGCAGTTTCCATGGCTTTGGTACTTTGAGTTCCCAGGTCTGAAATCTGGGAGCAATCCTAAACTAGATGCCAGACTAGAGTCACAAGGAGAGAAACTGCTGATATTTTGAATGACAATTTAATTCCCAAACACAAGGGAGACATATTTCTGTGAATGAGCAACTGTCCTTTTGTATAAGTGGCTGCCTCTGGCCACGGCTGTGGGTGAATCAGAGCATGTAATTTATTGGACAAGGGACAAATATTTAGAAAGAAAACGATGCCAAAAGGGGTTTGAAGAAATAATATCACCCATGTCTGGTTTTCATTAGAAAATAATATTGCTATTTTGCACGCTTTCTAGCCTCCTTAGGGTATCTTATTGTCACTCTGAGTTTTTTTTTTTTTAACATATTTAGAAAGTATTTAATAGAAACCTTGCCACATGGGAACAAAAATATTTTTCTCACAAAATGTTCCCATTCAATAAGTTGCCACATATTTTTGTTCCATATGGTGCTTCATAAACTAACAGTGTTTGTAGGCAATGCAATTGATGTAGCAGCAGAAGGGTAGATTTATATGTTTAAAGTGGCTGTATGTATCCATGTCCAAGGATTTTTTCTTTAGACAAAAGATAACTGATGCTTAATTTTTAAAAAAAAGTAATGTTAAAGAGGAGTTCAAGCTAAATTCCTAAAAAAAAGACTGCAGAGAAAGTAAATTCATTCATTCATTCATCAAACATTTACTGATCTTTTACTGGGGATACAAAGATGAATAAAACATTGTCCATGGCATTGAGGAACTCACTCTTAAGAGGAAGAGGAAGAAAGAAGACATGGCAGTGTGATGAGAGCTTTCAGAGAGTAAGTGTGGACACTCTGGGAGCACACAGTAGGTATTCTTAGTGAACCTGATGGGTAGGGCAGGAGCTGAGGGAAGTCTTTCAAGAAAAGGTGACCCTTAAGTAGAATCCTTTAAAATGCAAGCCACAAAGCTACTCCCTCACTTCCTTCAGGTCTATGCTCTGTATCAGTGAAGTCTTCTCTGACCATCTGTATCAAGAACAATAGTCACCCCAAATCCCTGCCCTCCCTATCCTTTACCCTGCTTTGTTTCCTCCATGGCACTATTACCATCTATGGTAGCCACCTCCTCATGTAGTCCCCTCCCACATTTTATCAGGGTTATGATCAATAGACTACAACAGAAGCAATGGTATATCACTTCCAAGATTAGGTAAAAAAGGATACCATGGCTTCCATATTGATCACTCTCTCTTTCTCTTGGATTACTCACTCTGGGGGAAGCCAGCTGCCAAGTTGTGAGCAGCTCTCTGGAGAGGTCCTCGTGGTGGGAAACAAAACTTCATGGTAATGCCATATGAGTGAACTTGGAAGAAGATTTCCCCAACCCAGATAAACCTTCAGATGAGACCACAACCCTCATGACAACTTGACTACAACCTCAGGAGAGATCCTAAGCCAGAACCAGGTGACTATTTCCCAGACTTCTGACTCTCAGAAAATGTGAGATAATAAATTTTTGTTGTTTTAAGTTAATTTGAGGTAATTTATTACACAGTAATACATAATTCTATTACATTATGTAATATCATGTTATGTTATGTAATATGCTATCTGGTACATTATAGTTTTACTCATTTATTTACTTATTGTCTCTCTTCCCAAGTAAGATATGACCTCCATGAGAACAATAACTTTGCTTTGTTCACTGCTGTACCTCTAGTGCCTAGAACATTACCTAGATCATGGTAGGTGCTGAATTTGTTTACCATCTGTTAAATGAATGACTGAAGCCTGCTGACACTCACTCTAATGATTTGAATGAGGACTTATAGTGTTTCCGTGTACGTGAGACGTCCTTGGGATGAGAAGGACTGGCTTGATTTCTCTTCTGATTTAACTAGTTGGGTGTTTTGTAAGTGATGAACCCCACAACTAATAGGAAGAACACAATCAGGCTCTCCTAAGAACAAAAATAGGTATGAAAGCTGATGTTTTCCTTCAGCCAACCCCTCACAGGATAACAGATTTTTCCTATTTAGATTCTCACCAAAGCCAATGGAAGCAGACCACTGTTGGAATTGGTCATCAATACAAAGTGGTAATGGACCACCAGGGTTAGCTGCCTCCAGAGAAATATGGTCCCAGAAATTATGAGCCAAAACAAACTCCATGGAAATCAAAGTCCAACCCCTCTCCTCTAATTGCTAGCCCTGGGTCTTGTAGGGCAATGAGGGCTGGAGCGCTTCAAAGCTGGGAGAACCCATGGGTCAAATCTAAGCCATAACTGTGGGAACCTAAAGGTCAAGAGTCCAAAGGCAAACATGGAGACCAAAGGAGCTGGCTGATAATGGGCAGGGGCAAAAACAAAAGCACACCAAGAATGCCTGAGGAGAGTAATAAATCTCAGCTTTCCATAGTCAATGGTTCTCAACCCTACCTGCCCAACAGAATCACCTGGGCGAACAGTGATGGTTATTGATTCTTATTTCTTACTTCAAAACTACCCTTCTATGTTCCACTTTGAAATGCTAGGGCTGGGATTCTATAAACAGCATTTCTCCTTTACCAGCTCTGCCAAAAGGGGGCACTAGAAGAGACTGAAAGGATGGAATACGGAGGAGGGATTTTGCTCCATCCTGTTCGCTTTCTGTTCCTATCAGTGTCAGCCTGGCTATAGCAGTTGGTTCCAGTAGCAACAACCGGTTTTAGTTTCCAGTTTTGCCACAACCCCAGAGCCATTGGTATCTGAGATACAGGCTCTAGCAAGCCAGTGCCTCCTCCTTCGAAGTCTGGTTCCATCTGCTCCACGAGATCCTTCCTCTGAGCTCAGACACCAGCAGCAACTGGCAGGACAGCACAGAGTTCAGGGTCTCAGCTCTGCAGGGCCCCTCCTCCACGCTCTGGGTTTTAACAGTCTTGACTTCGTTCCTTTGTTTCCCCCGTCCGTAGAGGTAGTAGCTGCTTCTTGCATTCCTCAATAACTGGTTAACTTGTTAAAAATTATTTTAACTAAGTTCTTTGTTTCTGGTTTCTGGGTCCCGACAGGACCCTGACTGTAGGCACATAAAAAATACAGATGTCTGAATTCTCCCATAACCAAATATTGATTTAATTGGTCTGCGTGATCAGACCCAGGGCATTTTAAAAGTCCTCAGGTGATTTTAATACACAGCCATGGTAGAGAAACACCATGCTAGAATGTTCTTGTTTACCTCTATATAATGGTTCAACTGACTTAAAGGTAGAGGTGAGATGTACTCAAAGCAGGACCCTGAACTGTCCCCATTTTAAACAATTCCTTCAGCTGCCTATACTCGTGTTTAGCAGAGACCACCTTCATTTTAATTTGATGGAGTCCACTCATCCATTAAAGAGTAGGAGTTCTTTTGGCCATTCACACTTCCAACTCCTTAGCAGATGGTACCAACCATTTGGGCTGGGTCCACCCTTCTGCTCCTATATTCAGAATGTCCCTGGACTTCTAATATACCTCTGGATAGCCTATTCTGGGTGGCATCAAGTAAGGTAGGAAATTACTAAATGGATGTTTCCCTATCACTCAAAGCAAAACAAAGGACAGCTGTTGGGTATTTGCAAAGGTCTTTAGAAAAAAAAACAACAACTTGCATTTGCATTCAGAGAACATCCATCTTACACAGGTTCTTTGCCTGCAAATTCAACTCCCTAGCTCCTGATTTTCATTAAATATTTCATGTGTGGGGGGGGAATATTGTCAACATTACTAATGGGATTTCTGTTTAATTTCTCAATATAATTTATCATCAAATAAACTCCCGGAAAGGAGCTCTGACCAACTGGATGGGACCTCAAAGAGAATGATGGATTGTTTCTACAAAGGGAATGATTTCAATGTCGAACAAGCAGGAGCTTGGGAATGTATGGACCTGGTGACTTGGCAGGAAACATTATGAAATGCAGTTAAATGGATGCTCCCAGTGCAAAGACTCACCGTTTCAGGTTTCTGCATACTGTGTCTCTATGAATCACACAGGGAGAGGCACTTCATGAAAATTGCCACCTTCTCTTTGAATGGACTTTTCTCTGCTTGGCTGTCTTGTACTAGACCGTGGAATTATGCTGATCTCAGATGGCATACATCTCAACAGATAACATGTGGAGATCCCTACCTCCCCTCTCAAATAAACTACAAAACAGTTCAGAATAAAAGGCAATGAAAGAGAATAAGCAGACTCACAGGAAATTGGTAAAATGACAAAAGATGCTTGCACGCACACAGACTCTAAATCATACCACACAGCGCGTTATTTGCCCTGTTTCTGTTCTCATCTCTCAGAGGGAAGGCTAGATCCAGCACCTCTTCTAACTATTATTTCTTTAAGGAAACGAGATCTGAGGCATGATAGACTATAAAAGAAGTGTGTTTAAGCAAAGCTGCTTACAACCTTTCAAATATTTCTAGTTTCTGCTATAGAGAGAAACATGGGGATAATACTAACAAGTAAAGGGAAAAAAATCTTGAAATGGATTGGGGATAGGGGAACATTTCTTTGATCTCCAAAATTCTTTCTTTGGTTTCTTTATGATTTGGGAGAAGTAGCCTTAAGGGGAGTGAGGTTGTAGATTTGTAGAGATAGGAAGAGTTGTTGGAAAAATCATCAATTTGAAATAATTGCTTTGGTACCACCAATATCCAATTAATCAGGAAATCTTCTACCATGTTCTACTACTCAGAAATTTCAATGACTCTCCAGTACCCACAGGAAAAATCCTTGAATTTGGATCCCACTACAATTTGATACCAACTTCCTTTTTTCATATTTGACACCTGGAACTGTACCGTGCAATTGTTCCATTTTTGCCGAAGGATTCATGTCTTGCACTAGTAGTTAAGAGCACTCTGTTTCACATCTCAGCTCCCCATGTATCAGCAACTATGCAATCTTGGATAAGTTCCTCTGCCTCCTGACTTTCCATCCCCTCATCTGTAAACTGAGGATGATAGTAGGATAGATATCATAAGGTCGTTGTAAGGAAAGCATGTAGGGTGACCAACAGTCCTAGTTTGTCCAGGACTGAGAGGCATCCTGGTATGCGGGACTTTCAGTGCTGAAACAGGAAAATCCCATGCAAACTGAGATGAATTGGTCACTCTACATGACACATTGCAAATAAAACATTTAGCTCTGTGCTTGGCACCTAATAAATATGATGGTAACAATCATTATATATACTTTACTTGTTCTCTCCTAAACACGCCTTGCATTTCTGCCCAGCAAGACTTTGTCTCCTCCTTCTCCTCTGCCACTCCATTGCCCACCACTGGAATCTCTTACCCTCTCTCCTTTGCTTATCAAAATCTTATTCATCTTATTTCTCTGACCAGACTGGACACTAGTGAGGGTGGGCCCCATCTTACTCAGACTTGGGTTTCTTGCAGCTCTTGGCAGACTGCCTGTCACGTGGTCAGGGGGTGCCCCAAGCATGTTTGTTGGTATATTAACTCACGTCCATTTTTCACCTTAGGAAAAAATTCACATCTGTAACTAAATTAAATATGCAAAAAACACACTTGCCCTGCAGATATTTGCTCCCTATGAAGCAAACTCATGCCACAGTGGCAAGATCTAATGCCAAAGTATCAAGTAATAAACTTATAGTTACTATATATTCACTTTCACAATTGCTATTGAGTTGTTTCAATTTTTCCTCAACCAGCACACCTAAAAGGGGCAGACATATCATTCAGAGGAATCAGATTTTCTTTTTAGTTCCTTGTAAAATAGCTCAAGGAGTTTTTGTTGGCATCACCAGAAGAAAATCTGACATTGCAGGGTCATGCTTTTACACTCAGTGGAATGTTTTAGAATGTTCTTTTTGGAAGAGATTATATTTCACTATTTCCTTTGTGTAAATATAACATTTAATTACCAACACAAAGAAACCATTCTCTGAGAACTAAATTGCTTATTAACAAAAGATTCGAAATGGACTGTTTCAAAAAGGAACAGAAGAAATTGAAGACATGTATCTTTAAACAATAATTACACAGTTGAAAATCATATACTGAACATAATTTTGCAGATTCAATTAACTTGTTATTGGAGGAAGACAGAGGATTAATCCTATAAAATCAGAAGAGTCTGGATTTGATTTTTTTTTTCCAAATTTGGCCTAAAATGTGATACTTCGAATTTGGAAGTTGTGTTCTTTATTTCACAGTTCAGTTGGCAGTTGTGTGGAAACATAAGTCCATTTTTATGGTGACAGTCTCAGAAAAGTTTAAGAGCAAACAATCCTATTGTTTTGCTTATGTCTTTCCATCTGTTATAATTGAACCATGTGGAACACTGATTATTCAATTTTCAGAATCATGCTTATTATATTTTCCATCTCATTCCAGAGTTCATTGAATCTGAGACCCAACCATAATATGCAGATGCAGTTGCTATTGTTTTCTCCCATTAACGCAAGCATACGTTATTTTCCCCCTTTTCCAAATCTTAAAATAAAAATTGCATTAATAGGATCTTTAAATCTGTATCCAGACTGACTGACAGGCTCTGAATGCAATTTAGAGGGATCACAATTCACTCTAATGGGCTTAGGGTAAGAAGAGTTTAAGGTCACAGTGGTCTCTGACCCAACAGGGCAAGACAATCGGATCAAACAGCCTGTGAAGATTCTTTAATATCAAACACTTCCTAAAGGAGATACACAGCCACAGCCCCCTGGGCCCTGAAATCTTGATTAAAGCGTCTGCAATAATCATCAATCACAGGTCTAAATATGCAAGGCCTTCTATGATCTGGAATGACCCTCCACACCATCCCCACCTCTGCCCAGCCACACACACATGCACCCATGCTCTATTTCAGGATAAAGAGGTAAAGCAGAAGCAAATCAAATAAGACAAAACGTAAAAACCCACCTATTATTAAAAAGATCAAATTTGTGTTATATACCCCGAATTCAAAAGCCGTTTAGTGTAATTCACGTGTTTTTCACATAATATAGGGCAGAATTGACTTTTTGACTGATAGCAAGCTACAAAATAATGGTTAAGAATATGGGCTTTACAGTTGGACAAATTTGATTTTAAACCAGGTCCTGTCACTAATTAGCTTGGTGGTCTTGGGCAAAAGTCCCTTCAACACTTTGGCCCACTAACCTCAGTCTCCTCATCTCTGATGTGGGGATAATGGTCCTCTCGCGCAGGTGTGATGAGGCTGACATGAGCTGCTTGGTGCTGAAAGGCCCCATGACCCAAGACTCTGTGATGCTCATGTCACTGTGGTAGGCTTCACCTCACTGTGACAACATGGCCTGGCATTGCACAGTGCTCCACTCTTGACTAAGCAGGTTCAGCTCTTGAATTTATTTGAAGACCAAAACCAAGGGTGATGGTGAAGACAAGGTGTTACAATTCCCATTTTATAGACAAGAAGATTAGGATAAATATAATAGCTAACTCATAGCAAATGCTTACGGTACGCCAGGCACAGTCCTACATATTTTATATACAATCTCTCATCAAATTCTCATAGTAACCCAATGAGGTGGCTACCATTATTATCCCTATTTTTTTGCAGATAAGAAAACTAAAGTTTAGAGGTTAACTTGTCCAAGTAACAGAGCAGGTAGGTAACAGTGTTGCCTCTTCTTATTTTAGCTGCGATAAAAAGCTTTTGGTTAATCTGGACTTTCATCTTCTACAGACTCTAGTTGAGTGGTTTTGTTGTACTCAGAGGCTGAGGGGCACAAAGCACAAGCCATGTCAGAAAGAACATTTTTTTTTTTTTTCTGGTGAGGAAGATTACCCCTGCACAAACATCCGTTGCCAATCCTCTTTTTGCTGAGGAAGAATGGCCCTGAGCTAATATCCGTGCCTGTTTTCCTCTACTTTATACGTGGGACGCCTGCCACAGCATGGCTTGATAAGCAGTGCGTGGGTCAGCGCCCAGGATCCGAACCTGCAGACCCCCGGCCGCTGAAGCAGAACACGCAAACTTAACCATTACACCACTGGGCCGGCCCCCAGAAAGGACGTTTTTAATCCAGAGCTGGGCCAAAAGGCAAATGGGGACGTGCAAGAGGTCTTCTGAACTCAGAAGTTCTAGGCCTTGACTTGGAACCAGGTAACAGCAATGATACCTAGGATGTCATGGAGAAAAGCATAACATCTCCCATCAGGACCTCTGTCCTCGGGCTCTGCCTATGGGAGATCCAGTGCGGCCAGCAGGACTCCAGTTATAGTTCCACGACAGTAAAGAGTGAATGACCCTGAGAGAAATCCCTCTCCATTCTGCCCAGGGGCCCAGAGCTGTGTGGACAGCACATTGTCAAACAAGAGGTAACGCTTTCTAGGAACAGAGCAGACTGTGCTGATTCCGGGCATGCCGTTGTGGGTCAAGGGCAGAGCAGAGTGAAGGCTGACAGACAAGCAACCTGGCCTTGAACAGGGAAGAGAAAGGACCACTCCACACACATAGAAAGGGCGAGGGCATATCGTCCAGCCTCGTTCTTCCTAGGCAGGTCCACCGAGCACAGCTGCGCAGCAGTGCGTGTGCCAGCTGGGAGGAGAGTAGGGGCTGAACTCAGGTCCCCGTCTGGGCTTTTCAGTGGCTGTGTGAACCCCACCAGAGGGACACATCACATGCTAGGTCTGTCCAGCCCCAGTCCTGCTACTCTCTGTGTGACCCTGACCGACTCTCCAATCCCTCTAAGCTTTAGCTTCCTAATCAGTGAGATAAAGAGCTTATACGAGTGATACCTGAGAGCTTCTCATCCTAAAATAAGATGACTTTTTTTTCCTTTTTAGAAGTCTTTCTCTGAATAGTTTCCACTTTGTCCTTCTAAGCAAGTATTTGGAGAATTTAATTGATTCTACAAGTTGGATATTACCCTATTAATGGGCTCCAGGATGAACTAAGGAGTAAACTCTAGATTCAAAGATTTAAACTGATTGCATATTTTTCCACTGCTTTTTTTAAATGATTATTTTAAAAAGAATTTTTAGCTTTTCAAAACAATTTTAAAAAATAGAATTAACTACCTTCAATCCAACTAACTCTATACAACGGTTGGTTTTCATTTTTGTCTCCTCTTCCAATTTTTATCCATCCACATGGTTATACTGATAGAGTTGCCATCACAATGTCCATATAATTCAGTCATTTTTTTCTCGCTTGATACTTTAGCTTAAACATTTTCCATGTATCCGTCTTTCTAATTATCATTTCAATGAATGCATTATGTTTCACCATAGTCCATGCACCATAATTTACTTAACAATTTCCAGAATGCTGCACATAGAGCTTGCTTCCAATTTTTTCTTGCTAGTATTGATAACGTTGTTAATTAATATCTTTATGTATATAGCTTCGTTTTATTTTCCTGATGAGTAATTGACTCTTAAAGGGACCAAAAGCTGTTGTGTGTTGTGAAACTAACTGCTGGAATCTGTGAAGCAGTATTTACGTCTTTGAAATACGGTTGTTTATAAACTGCAGAATTCCCTCCTGTTGCCAGCAAGAGAAGGTGGCTTGGGACAGTGTTCTTATCAGTTGTTCCTTTTGAAGAGACCTGTGAAAACTGCCCAATGGCACTTGGGCAAGCCAGTTTATTTCGTTGTCCCTCTTTTTTCTTTTAAAAAATGTGTTACAGGAGCTCGTGGGCAAAGTAGCTCACTTTTATGGAGACAATTAGGTCCTCATAATGCCCAATCCAGAAGGCAAGACAGCGTGACCCTCCTCCCACCCCACATCAGTCCCTTGCAAACCAGTGTTTTTGTATAACAGCGCTGCTTGAATAACCACCCATTCAGTTTAAAACTTAATTCCAAAACAAAGAGAGAGCCATTTCTGTTTAAATGCAGTACATCAGACACAGCAAATATGACACTCCAAATCAGCAAGCGCTGTGAACAATTTCAACCACACTTAGAAACACCATTTTTAACACTGTGGCAAATGTTGCCGATTTGACGCAGAGGGTAGGCATTCTGTTGCATGAGTCCCTAAAGTCTATATTGTTTTAAACTAAAAATCAAAAAGAATTGAGTGATTTTCATTTTATGGGAAACCAGAGTTATTACCAAATGCAAAACATTCAAATTAAATTAAGTTAAAGCCACACTTGCACTAATGCTTTAAAAGGGAAGACTTGAAGTCTGACGCGATTTACCAAACGCATCACCAGGCTTAGGTGGCTGAGCAAGTGTAGCCTGAAAATGTCTCACGAAGTGAAATTTAGGTCATTTTTATTCATTGTGTTATGCAGAGTCACAGACCTCAGAAAAACATACTAATAAAACATCACGCTCAGCTTAACTGTCTCCCCTCATTCGGCACTATAATGATAAATGAAATGCCATTAGCATAAGGCAAGTCCATTTCTTGCAGTCTGTGGAGCCCAGGACGGTGACAGAATTGGAATGCACAGAATTGGTTGTTCACAGTTCAAAGGAAAAATCTAACGTGTTCCTAACCCCACGCTGGAGCCCAGATCGAAGTCCACACTCTGAGAAGGACTGGGGTCCCTAGATTGCCAACATAGAGTGCTCGGACCTAGGTACATGGACTGGAATGCCGCTTGGAAAGATTTGAGAAAGACAAGAAGGACGAGAAGGTGGGTGCTTCCCAGGGTCTCTCCTTTGCTCTTCAAGAACCCCCTTATTCAGTCGTTGTAAAAACACCTTCGTGGTAAGTTCCTACCATGGGCCAGATCCTCTGCTGAGCCCTGGGAATCAGATAGAAATGAGACAGACAAGCTCCTGCTCTCATGGTGCTTACAGCCTAGTGAGGAAGACAGTATTATAAACAACAATGGCACTTTTATAGCACTTTTCACTGCCTGGGATTATTTAACAGGATAATGGGTTGGTAGGGTTGTTAGATTTAGCAAATAAAAATATAGAATGCCCAGTTAAATTTAAATTTCAGACAAACAATGAATAATTTTTTCAGTATAAGTATGTCCAAGTCACTTGGGCTATACTTGTACTAAATATTTTTTTGTTATTTATCTGAAATTCAGATAATTAATTGAACATTGTGTATTTTATCTGACAACCCAAGGAGTAAGATATGGGTGAGGCAACATAAAATAGGATGGTCAGGGAGGCTGGCCCTGTGGCCTAGTGGTTAAGTTCAGTGCACTCCGCTTCAGCAGTCTGGGTTTGTGGGTTCAGATCCTGGGCTCGGACCTATACCACTCAACAGCCATGCTGTGGCTGTGACCCACATATAAAATAGAGGAGGATTGGCAACAGATGTTAGCTCAGGGCTAATCTTCCTCAGCAAAAAAACTAAAAAAAAAAAAAAAGATGGTCTCTCTTCCAAGGCCTTGCTTCCAAGACCTTTTCAAGTTGGGAGCAACCTGCCTTTTAAATGTCTATATGATGAGAACGAACAGCAAACAAACACAGAACTTGCCTGTGTCAGGCACTGTTCTAGGTACTTTACACATATTAACTTATTTAATCTTCATATCATTTGACAGATAAGGAAACTGAGGCACAGACAGGGTAACTCACTCACCCAAAGTCACCCAGTGAGTAGGTGGTGAAGTAGTCAGTGAGTCTGGCTCCAGAGCTTTTGATCAGAACTACGTAAGTAAGCTTGTCAGTAAATCCACCACTGGAAGCATTTCATTTTTCTGAAATCAAGGAGGTTTCTCAAGACGTGCTGTCATTCCAGCCAGCTGAGGAAGACACTGCCTTCTCCCTTCCCAGTACACACTTCCTGTTCCCACTGCTGATATCTATGGAGTTACTTAACATTCTAATAGCATTTTTTATTTATAGTCACTTTTATATGCATTTTTATTGGAACACCATGAAGCCCTATGATTAAACCTTATCGTTTTCCTCATTTCACAGATGGTGAAACTGAGGTTTGGAGAAGTTAAGTCACACACGTGATCGTGATCCCACGGCCGTAATCAACAGAACCAAGACTTGGTCTTAGAGCTGTAACAACATCCTCCTGGCATCCAGCCCAGGTCTAGCAGGTGCTCCGTAAGTATATGTTGAATTGAACTGAATACAGTGTGCTTGTAGTGTAAGCGCCTGACAATAGCTCATTTGATTGTAACATAAGTCCCTGATATTAAGCTTTTGATTGCTGAGCGTCCACTTCAAGGACATCCATCTCGAATAAACACATTGCCAGCCACACAACTAGATAAAGAACCAGGCTGCCCCACCCGCGAACTTCCCTTTTTAGAGAGCTCTGGCTGATTTAGATAACTGACCAATTGACTGACCGCTTGCTTTTCCCTTCCTACGCTTTAATTCCTGCTTTTATGTTTTAAATTCACCAATAAACAGTGAACCCTTGAAACACTAGGCCCCCATCCCTGACCCCAATAAAGGCAGAGCTCAGGTCTGCTGTCTCTCTCTCCCTGTGATCTTGCTGTGTGGCCTCAGGCATGCCGTGCACCCTCCAGGACCTCTGAGTCATTAATCTTGTCTTTTCCAAGTTCCCTGATAGTTGTTGCTGAGGTGCATCTTACAATCATAATAAGAACCACAAGGGCCAGTCCAGCCCCAACATTGGCTCCCATTGGGGAAATGTCTGTGGGTGCTCCCCACAAATAGTACGGCCCAGGTGAGTGCCCTCGGCATTTCTAGCAGATAGCTTCAGTATCCACAGGCAGAGACCAACAAGAAACAGTGCTCCGACAGCCCTTCATTGGGTGTCCACTTTGCAGAGAGACTCAATATCTTCCCTGAAGACCAGTTGTAAAAACGGCTTCACAAACTCAGACGTGGGTGGGTCAGAGGTCTGTATGCTCAGACCCCCCACAGAGGTTTAACCATGTTAGTCAGGGGCAGAAGTGGTATTATTCCTAGTTTTATACCCTTGTGAATAATGTAATCCTCTGCTCTTTCTCAACCAAATGACTTTAGGGCTGTGAAATATGGTGCCAAGAAATCACCCAGATGGTTGGATTTATGTCCATCATTAGCCCAGTTCCTATGGTGATGAGATTCGCCATGCCCATGGTCTTTTCCATTTTGCCTGCACAGGAGTCAGCCTTGGTCATATCAGATGTGTTAGCCTCCTGGTCGTTGAGGAAGATGCACTTGATTTGGCGTCCCCTTTCAGAGTAAACCTTTTGCAGCAGAGCCTCTTTCAATGCTTCCATGTTGGAATGAGGCAGGGGCTGGATTTCTTTCCCTCAGGGAGGACAGGGTGTGATTTCAGAAGCCTAAGGCAATCTCCTCCCCTCAGCAACAGTACTATCCTTGGCCATATTTTGGATGAGTGAAGAGTCTGAGGGAAGTTTGCAGAATGGGTGGGACATAACATGGGGCCTTGGGGCCTTTAGTTCTGGTGAGTGGAAGGTATGGGCTGAGTGATGAAAAGGCATAGACGGTGAGATGGGGAGGAAACTCCAATGTTCCCATCTTTGGGTGCCCTATCACTGACCGCCGTGTCACTATATTCTGTGGGTTGAATTGCAAAGTGTGGGATCCATTAGTATAACAACCACAATAAAAACTACTTTCTCTTGCACAGGTCCTGTTCCATTGATCATCTGGAATTGTCTCCACAAAAGCTCTGGGGTGAGCAGGGCTGGGGTGCTGAGCTCCCAACCACATGAGACGAAGATTCTGAGAGGCAGGGAAGTCACGAGACTTGCCCAAGGCCCTTCAGCAAGCAAATCATAGACAGTGCTCAAAGGTAAACGTTCTGACTCCCAGTCCAGTGCTGTTCATGTCTGCTTTAAAAAGGTGAGTACAGGTGTGTAGATGTGACCCAATATTCTCTAGTCACACATTCACTCCTACACTACAGAACTATTGGGCACTCCCCACAGATGTGTCCTTTCCCCCTTTATGAGTTTTCTGTAACTGCCCCATGCTCCCACCTCAACTCACCCCACCCCTTTTCCTGCCCCCAGCTTCAGTCTTGGCTTTTGAAGCTCTCATGTTTCCTCCATTCCAGAAAGCTTGGCCAACCAGCCCCAGGGTGGCAATCATGGTTGAATCTTCCTCAAGGAGAGAAACTTCCCGCCCACGTTCTGATTTGTAGACTGGCAGACACCTCTTTACTGTAGGCATGATGGACAGAAATGCTGGATGCCTGATGAGAGGTGGGCATCTCTTGATAAAAGGTAAAGGATGCTAGCTGGGTCTACTTTGAATAAGTATTTCCCATTAATTTAGAAAAGCTTCGGGGGCTGAAAATACAAACATGTGGGGCGTGAGCCATAAGCCAGCACAGAAATAAGAGGCAGAGGCTTGAGGTCCTGTTCAGGCACTTATCATAAATGTGAAATGTCAGATGACACTGCATTAGCTGCTGGGGGAGGCGGAGGGAAAGACAAATGAAATGGAAGACAGTGAGGGTGGAAAAAGCATCAACTTTAGAGCAGCAAATACTTAGGTTTAAATTGAAGCTCTGTGGCATACCGGCGGTGACACACAAGTCACCTGAGCTCTCTCAGGTGGGTTTATCCTCATTTCGCAGATAATTGTTATGAGGATTCATTTACTCAGCAAATATATCAAGTGTCTCCACTATGCCAGGCTCCGCTCCAGGAAGTGGAACACAAGGAGAAAGAACCTCCTTAAGGGAGCTGACATTCTAGATGGGAGAGAGGCAGACTAAAGAAATAAACAGGAAGTCATCAGACATTTATGGGATGTAGAATTTAAAAGGCTGATGTGATAGAGAATGGCTGGGAGGAGACTGGGCTACGTTAGGTCAGGAAATGCTTCTCTGAGGAGTCAACGTGCAGGAAGCTTCCATCCATGCTGACATCTGTGGAGGAGGTTCTTAAGCAGAGTCAAGAACTAATGCAAAGACCCTGGGGCTGTAGAAGCCACAGTGAGGGCAGGGGCAGGAGCAGGGTGCTGGGGTATGAGGTCTGAGCAAGGGGTTTGGATTCGATCCTAAGTGTGATGGCAGCCATTGGAGGGTTTTGACCAGGGCCATAACCTGATCTGATTTGTTTATAAAAAGATCTCTCTGGCCACTGTGTGGAGAACAGATCATATGGAGTAGAAGCAGGGAAGCTGATTGGGAGGCGACTGCACGCTGACTTAGACAGATGTGATTTTGAAAATGGAAAGATATGGACAGATAGTGGATCACGTTTTGAAGGTCAAGTCCCCGGGACATGTTGATGGATTAGATGTGATGGTTGAGGGCAGAGAAATCAAGGATGGAATCTGGATTTTTAGCTTAAACAAATGGCAGTTGATAGTATCGTGTATCATGGAAGAAATAAAATAACGTATGTAATGCAGTCCTGGGAGTGTCTAATGCAGTAGGTTCCTCAGTGAATATCTGTGTGGATGCACTGAGGGAGCGGGCCGAGTATTAGAGGCAGGAAGGGGACCAGACACACTTGAAAGGAAAGGCTGCCCAGGTGCCATGAGAATACACGTTGAGATACCTCCTCAGCCTGGCTGAACGTGCCCGCTTACTACTGCAGCCAGGCTCAATTCCCTTATGCAAGGACACTGGGCAAAATTCTACGCGGAACTGGGAAACGCCCTGATCAGTGAGAAGCATGAGTGGGGAGGGGGCTTCTGGAGCAAAGGGTCCAGCAGGAAATAGCCATGCACATACATAACATCAGGTGGAGGCATTCCCAGTACAAAGCAGACAATTCCTGCTCACGTATGGCCAACTCCACACCCTTCCAGGGGCTGTAGAAAAACTCTGGAGCTCCTAATAGGGGGAGGGCAGTCACAAGACCCTGGCCCACAATTCCAGGTCCTCTTTTCATCTGCAACTTGCTTTGAGGTGCAGCAGAGTAGCCAGTGGGGGCAGGTTAGAATCAGAGGGCTGGACTCATCCTCAGAGGCGGATTTTCTTGTCCCAGCTCTGCTTTGTGCTGGGCAAAGTACTAGATATTTACATCTTTTCTCATGTTAAATCTTCACTACAACACTGTGAGATGAATGCTAAGATTCTCATTTTATTGATATGCAAACTGAGTCTCAGAGACATCAATTCATGTACCCAAGGTCGCACAGCTTGAGTGCATGGTTTCAGTCTCATGGACCTTCCAGCCATCTTTGTGTCCTGTACCTTGTCGAATCCCCCCTGTCCTGCATATTAGCAAGTGCTCAGTAAACATTTGTTTGATGGATAAAAAATGGCCTCAAAGCTTGTGTTTAATCATAAAACACACTATTCCCTTTGAAATGTAGATTGAAGAAGCTGCCTTCATCCGAAGTTTCTCTATGTGGTGATGAGACAAAATCTGCTCCCTGAATGTCCAACTCCCAAGGCTGAGAAATGTTTGGGAAGACAGACTGCCTTGGGGCTCACTCCCACTGGTCAGATCCAGTCTCTGCCTTACCAGGTGAGCCATTCAGGGGTGACAAGGTCTTATGAGACAGGCAGGCAGGACTCACTAGCTCCCAGAACTCACGGGGGGATTGGCACCTGCAGCCCTGCAGTTTATATTCGGATTACATTTGATGGCACTGTGAATTGGCGACTAATTACAGCATGCCCAAATAAGGTACTTTAATTATAGCTTCTGTAATTCTGAGGAGAGTTCTGCTCGGAAAACAGAGGAGTGAGTAGGATACAGATGGGCTCGCTCTGATCCCTAAGTGTGGCTTTGAAAATGAATTACCAGGAAAGTCAGTGGCTTATTCCATAAGCTCCTGATAGGACATTGCTTCGTCACTGCTGGGGAAGCCTCCCAAGGGAGGGACCGCTTACAATATTTGCAGCCTGATTACCTAAATCTGGTGGCCTGGCCAATCCTGAGGACACGTGTGGGTGTGCTGGGAGGCTGACCTGGCCTTGGTCCAGGCTCCGTGCTCCTTCTCTCTGGGAACAGCTGTAATGGGCATTTCTGGAGTGCCTTGTTCAGTCAGCTTGAAAAAGCAGACTTGCTGATTGTGCTGTCTTGTGCTAGAAATCATTTACGGATCTCTGTCACCTCTTGAGCTGTACAAATCCAATTCAGGGCTTTTGAATGGGCTTCTGATGGAGGCTTCTGGTTTTTACAGATCTTTTGACTGGTTTTCTGTGTTGAAGTAATGGGACTTCTCCTGTCTCCCTGCTGCTGGGCTGCAAGTGTTGTCACGAAAACAGGGTCAGTTAGTGGGTAAAGTCTAAATGTTGCTAAATATATTATTTAAATCATTTTTAATTATTCCTACCAGATGAATTTGGGAAGGCCATGGATTTTAGCCTTTTTTTTTTTTTTTCCATAGTGGGCTTAATACCCGGAATCAGTTACTTTTAGATTTCCACTAAAGACAATAAATCTTTCCATAGCCCTGGCTCCTTCTTGTCCCCTTCAAATGCAAGATTTCCTCCAAAGCAGAATTGTTTTGGAGTTCCCTTGGGGCATTTCTACCTGTCACTCTGATTGTAACACCAATGATGAGAAACCTTACCTACAATGCCAGACACTTTCATGTAAGTGATCTCACTCCCTCCCCATGGCCAGCTCTGAAGGGAGACAAGGTGGCTATTGATGCTCTGACATTACAGCTGAGTGTAGAGAGGTGAACTCATGGCTGTGTCATCCGGTCAGGACAAGCATCTGCGTTATCTGATGCCATCCCCAGAATCTTTTCTATGATTGCCTGTCAACAAGCCTTGTTGGGACAATAGCACATTGTCTCTCAGCAGTCCCTGGGGTGTACCTCAAGCCCATGTTCAGAGAAGGCCTCCAGCTGGTTCTGGTGTTTCATTTCCAAATATGTATGTTGGGTTAGAACATAGACCAATTCAAGTGAACAAATACCTATTAAGTGCTGTCGGGGGAAGAGGGAGAATCTCCCTCTGCCCTTTTCCTTAAGGTTCTTATGGCTGGCCAAATAATTAACAAGACAGGTTAGCAGAAGAAAATAATACCAAGTTTAATAACATGTATACATGGGAGAAACTCAGAAATGAGCAACTCGTCCCTCTGTCTAAGCTGCTTGCTTAAGTATTGCAGCTAAAGGCGAGGAGCATGTTGGGGGTGGGTAGTGGCCTGGGACTTCAGAGGCCAGGAAGACAATTCTTTTCAGGGTCATCTATAGATAATGTGGTCAGGGAGAGACAGAGTTTTTGATAAAAGAGGCTTGGTGCCTTTCCTATTGTAACCTCTATCCTACATTATCTTTACAGCCACCATGATAACAACTCTTTCTTGAAACAGATCTTTTGTTTTAAATTCTTTAGGCAGTTTGGGAGGGGAAACTCAAATATTCTTCCTGAGTTCTCTGAGTCCTTATTGTCTTCAGCTTGAAATAATCCGCATACCAGAGTGGTGCCTCCTGGGGTAGCTTGCCCTGAGCACCATCAGTGCCTATGTGTGCATGGCCCTATGGTGGTGTTCGGGGCATAGAGTGATGGCTGAGGGAGCGAAAAGCATACTGCCTACGGATTTAGAGTCTAGACAGACCTAATTCAAATCACAGCTCTTCCTGGGACTTTGAACAAGCTACATAAACATTCACAACGTGAAGATTAAATGAGGTAACGGAAAGTGGCCAGCACCTTGAAAGTGCTAAATTAATGGTAGGGATGCTTTATGTACATCGTCTCTTTAATCCTTACGACACCCATTAGGAGCTGGGTACTATTCTTATCCCCATCTTATA
The DNA here is from genome assembly GCF_020826845.1 of Diceros bicornis minor. Taxonomy (NCBI): domain Eukaryota; kingdom Metazoa; phylum Chordata; class Mammalia; order Perissodactyla; family Rhinocerotidae; genus Diceros; species Diceros bicornis. Next base: position 75,171,305 of record NC_080745.1, read on the forward strand.
GACTGGTAAACTGAGGTGATTGGCCAACGGTTACACAGCTGCATTTCACACCCAGGTCTGTCTGGCTCCAACCACAGCTGGTGCTGTTACTCACTGTCATAAACTGCTTCTTGTGATTAAGACAGGGACCGTCCTCCAGCTGCTTGTTGTAGACATATGATATTGTGGCGTGAGCTATGGATTAGGGGTAGGGAGCCCTGTCATTTAGATTCAGCTGTGCCACATACTGGCTGGGAATAGAGGAGGAAGAAAAGAAACAATACCTGCCACATTCACTTCCTCCTATTTACCAAGTGTGTGCAGGTCCTAGAATAATGATTAAAATACAAAGTCACTTGAAAGCAGGCCTGAATTTAGAGTTCCTTTTGTCGTTATGTGTTCTCTCAAGTAATAGACTCTGAAATCTCAACTATCTCTTGAGGGGATGGTTGAAAAATTTGACATTAAAAACCAAGCCCTCTCACTAAGAAAGACTGAGAAGCACTGCCCCAGGGCACTTCTTTTTCTGCTGTACAATCTAGCCGGGGAGAATCACAGGTGCCTTTGAGACTCTGATGAAATAGAGTTATCCTCTCCACACACGAAAAGGCTACAGGCACACACCCACACACAACTTTGTACATAATTTCAGGTAGTTCGTGGATGTGTCCCCCCCACCCTCCAACAGTCCATTTCCAGACTGGAATTTGAAGTCCACAGACCTGGGGTTGAATCTGAGTTGTCACCTGCTTAAGTTGTCACTTGTCTGAGGTTCAGCATCCTCTTCTGTCAATCTGGGTAGGAGTGAGGATGAAATGAGATGACCCCAAGGAAGAGCCCGATGCCCTTTACCTGCTCAATATGCACCGGCCCAGTGCCTGGACAGCTAGAGAGAGGACAACAATGAAATAACTCAGCAAAAAGGCCACCATCAAGGGGAGGGAGACTTCCACCCCCGAATGAGCTACCACTCCCCGAGTAACTGCAATTTAACTGCACATTTTATAGGCTTTTTCATTAGCCTCAATAACACACTTTGTGGTGCCCTTGAGGGAGCGAGCGTGGGGAGGACTATTGGAGCGACTTGTAAATGTTAATGGCTCCTCATCCAGCTTCCTTCTGGTTAATCGCTGGTGGGGCTTGACAGCCAGCATGCTCCCTCTCTTCCTTTCAGAGATGAAGCTGTGCTGTGCTTCCAGCTCTACTTGGTCTTGCCCATTTTCCACGAGACAGGGAGGCTACCCACCCTGCCGCACAGACTACACCTTGATTTAGAGCTTAATTGGGCACTTTGCATGGGAAAGTGGGGAAAAGACCTTCACCCCATGGCCTCTGAAGGCTTTTCTGCCTTGCTATTCAAACTGTAATCTGTGAACCAGCAGCATAGACCATGGGGGCTTATTAGAAATGCAGAATCTCGGGTCCCACTCCAGACTTAGAATTTGCATTTTAACAGGATACCTGGGGTGATTCCTGTATGCATGAAAGCTCGGGAAGCCTTGAGGAGCATTGCTCTAGTAATGGAATTCCCCCACGTACTTGCAAGGGTGCTTGGAGAACTTCAAATACCCCATAGGGAAGATCTGACTCTAAAAATAATGCAGTAGGAACAATGAGTACCAACCGGTTTCCCGTTAATGTTTCAATCCACAAAGTGCTTGGGTGGATGCAAGGCTGACTCAGTTAAGCGCTTTTATTGCAGCTCCATCCTCCTCGCTAAAGTCCATCCCACCTCTATTTTCCCGGATAATGTCTGTTTTAAGAAGAAAACAGTTCTGAGTTTGAGTCCTGGCTCTGCCATTCACCAATTCCCTAACCTTATGTAAGTTCCTTATCCCTCTAAGTCTTCAGTTTCTCATCTATAAAATGGGAATGAAAATTACCTTCTTCGCAGAACTATTGTTAGGATGAAATGGGATAATGCATGCATGACACTTAGCTCCACACCCAGGTCTGGGGAATCCTCAATAAGTGGAAGTTCCTTGGTTTTTTCTCTTGGTGCTGCTCTTAGTGTAAATTCCCACTAGACCCAGTTCTGCAAGCGCAAAAGCTGGGGCTGTCTTCTGATGCCTAGCACATGGTAGGTGTGTCAAATATTTGTGGAATGAGTGCTTGATCTTTACAACAGCCAGCAAGGTGAGCCAGGCAATATTTTCCCCATGATATGACTTCATAATCACAAGGACCCTGGGAGGTAGATTTTATTTCTCCAGGTTTGTAGATGATAGCCTGTAGGCTCTGGGTTGGTCGGAAATTCACCCAGGGTCACAGAGCTTGTTACCTATCTAAGTCTCTTCTCCTCCTGCCTCCTCCAACACCCTCTTTGTTTCTCATCACTGCTTCCTCCCAGGTTTTCGTCTTTAATTTGTAGCTTCTCAGGGCTCAGTTACACGTTAACATGAGTCATGGGTGGGAAAGAGGAGATTATTATTGTTTTCTTTGTTCACTGACCACTGAGTAGTAACTAATGAGAGGAAAAGAATTTCTTACCATCTACCCTAAGTCCAGCTTGCTGCCCTGCAAATCGACCTGTTCAGAATATGATTTTCCAAATTCTAGTCTTTGCCTCACCACTTGAACCATTTTGGGCCTGTCTGGATACCATCCATGCTATTTATTTTCTATTTTACCATATCAGCTCACTTTTGAAAACTTGTATTTTAAAATGAAACTGTATCACTGCCATAAACAGAAATCTAGCATCACTTTTCAATAATAGAAAATAATAATAAAAAGAAATACAATGCAAAGACAATGTTTTTTAATTCTCAGCAAACACTGTTACCTGTAGAAGGCTCTGTGCCTGAGGCCGTCTTTCTCTTCCTCCAAAGTGAGATTAATACATGAGGGTTAGTACCAGTAGGTTCTTGACATCTAACCTTTCTTTCTGACATAATCAGAAGGATTGAAAAACACAGAGAAAAAAGCAATGAAAAGGAAATGCACTCATCACCACATGATTCAATGTTATTTAATGCTCTTAAGGTATTGATAAAATCATCCCATAAACCCCCAGGAGTTCCATTCCCCAGGAAACAACATTCTAGTACATGCTATGCCGTTAGATGCTGTTGTTACAATTGCACTTACTGTTATTCAATAGTTAAAGACATGTATGTCTTGATTCCTCGACTAGTCTGTCTAGTGCACAGGTAATGGACCATGGACCCTGCAGCAACCTGCCTGGATTTGTATCCCAGCTAGGACACTTACTAACCATTGACCTCAGAGAAGTTACTTTACCTCTTTTGCCTCAGTTTTCTCATCTGTAAAAAGAGAATACTAATAGTAACTATCTCAAATAACTGTTGTGAGGATTAAATGCATAGTAAAATACTTAAAACAGTGCCTGGCACATAGTAAGTGCCATATAAATAAATACTACTTCTGCTGCTGCAGCTACTTCTGCTGCTGTTTTGATGTGCTCAGGCCAGAATATGACAAGTAAGCCTTTGCCTACAATTCGTATAATAACTCCTCACCCGTTTGAGGAGTACTGTCCAGATCTCTTCCCCTTCTGAGTCCCCAGACTAGACAATCTCCAAGAGGCTTCCCTCCTCCAAAGAGAGGAAGAAAGGAGCTGGGAGGGAAGAGCTTCAAGGGGGGACATTTATTTGGACGGAGCTGGCATGTGGTTGGCTCCTGCTGTATACCGGACACTTTGACATACCTTCTGCGTATTCTTTCCCATACACCTGTAGTTGGTGCTATTCTGCAAATATTTCCTGTTCCCTGTCTTCCGTGAACACGGTAGGACTTCCCTTCCCATAGGAAATTAAGCATATCCATGGAAATGTGACTTTCTGTGGCCAAAGAAATGTGAGTAGAATTAATGAGTGTCACAGCAGGCCAAAACTTTCAGAGCTAATGGGTGATTCACCACATTCCCTTTTCCCTGCTTCAATAACCATGGAAACCTGGAGCTCCTGAGTAAGTAAGCCACGAGCAAGAGCTCCCAGCCAGTGCGTGATGGAAAGTCTGGCAGAGAGAAAAATAAAACTTTGTTGTTTTGAGCCAGTGAAATTTTGTTTAATTTCAGCAGCAAAACCTACTCTGTCCTGGCTGAGACAAACCCCTAGGCTCTGACACACACCTGAATTCTTGCATCTAGCAAGACTTTGCTGTCCTCGGAGTCCAAGCTAGAGCTTGGGCCCAGGTTTCAGTTGAAGTGGGCACGAAGTACCTGTAACTTCTCTCGCTTTTTACGTCTGTCTCCCTTCTTCTCCCCTGATTAGCATCTAGTAAAGAAAGAGAGGATACTTGAGTTCAGGACCCTTCCTCAGCTGCCAACTTCTTGCAGAAACTTGAAAAACTATTTCCCCTCTGGGTGTGTTTCTTGCTGAATCTCCGATTCTTGCTGAATCTCAGGGAAAGAAGGAACTCATTAAAGCCGTTGTCTTAGGCCCCTGTTTGCTGTCGGAATCTCCTTTACCTCATCTCCTTATCTAGCCTTTGCCTCGATAGTTCCAGAGACAGGCAATTTACCAACCCCATCGTTAATGGATGTAGATCTGGGCTATGATGGTGAGACTTCTTGTGCTACTGCCCGGAGTGCTTGACCTACCTGAGGGGTGAATGATTTTGAAGATCCTTACTTTGTAGAACGGCCATATAATTTATCGTCTACATATAAGAATGAAAGGGGGTACTAGTAACAATTATACTAGAACAATAGGTTTAAAGCACAACCATCTTGGGTAAACCAGCATATATGGTCACTTGGCTTCTATGGGATTCTATGGCCACCAACAAATGGTACAAATTAAATTCCATGGGTAAGAGTGAGTCCCATCTTTGGTAACTAACCCTGACTTCTGGTCTACCTCCTCCCCAAAACTGTTGACAGCCAATCTTCTTTGGATGGCCTCCCATTCTCTAACCAACTCTCTTGTGAAAATTTTAATCCCAGAGCCATTTCAGAAGGAAAGCATATACATATGGCTATAATTTCAAGCAAATTTCCCCCACAGGTGCTTCATATTCTTAACTACTATCTCGATCAGATGCATATTTAACGCCTTTTGCTGGAGACACAGCTGCAAACTGCTCAACCCTTCCTGGAGCTTTAGAATGCTGCCAGGTCCCAGTACAGTTGCTGTGAGAGCTACTGGAGTGCCTGGAGCTACACTCTCTCAGTATCCCCACAAGACCTGGACTCTCAGGAAACTTACTCACAAGGTAATGGAAGGAGAGGCAGGGCTTATTAAGTTTCCTTCTGCAGACTGTTTGACTGCAGATCTGCCCTGGGCACAGGCTTATTTGCATAGTTGATTTATAGCTTTAATTTGAATATTATAGTTACTTCACGTAAACCACTAACCTGGTCCCTCTTTGATTTTTTCTTTTACCAATCCACTCAATCCTACGTGGAATCCAATAAAGCCAGGAGCCTCTAATATGGGAAGATTTACATTCTCCTTTCCACTGGGACAGAGGAATATGGAAGGTGGAGAATGGAAAGAAATGCTAAGTTTCAGAAATGCTGGATTCCTACTCCAGAGTGGTCTGACAATTACATATAACTCAAGCTTGTTCAGCTTCAAGAATCTTTGATAATTGTGGTTTGTTTTTATATTATTGCTTCTCTAAGGGGCACTTTCTCTTAAAGTTCCCTCTTTTCTTCTTTCCTTTGATTGTCTTTTCCAAAAGGTAGTTAAAATTTACTGAGTGCATACTATGTGCCAAGCACTGAACTACTTAGATTACTGTAGCACAAAAGGCAAGTTTGTCCTGGCCTCAGGGAGACTATACTCTTGCCATACAATACAGATATCAAGAAAGATATCACACATTCTATTGATTAATTATGTATTCCAAACATCTGCTTTTCCCATTCCTTCAGATGTGAGCAGCCTCTGTATATAGTGTATATGTGTGTATTATATAGTAACCAAAGGCAGTTTTTTTTTTTTTAATATAGAGTAAGAATTTATTTTGGAAATTATTTTCTGATCTTAAACATACTACATTTTGTTTTCATTGAGTTATAATTGACTTTATAACATTATATTAGCTTCAAGTGTACAAAGTAATGATTGGACTTTTCTATATATTGCAAAATGATCACCACAATAAATCTAGTTAGCATTCATCACCATACATAGTTATAAAATTTTTTTTCTTGTGATGAGGACTTTTAAGATTTACTCTGTCAGCAACTTTCAAATATACAATACACTATTAACTGTAGTCACCAGGCTGTTCATTACATCCTCAAGCCTTATTTGTTTAATAACCAGAAGTTTGTACCTTTTGACCACTTTTACCCAAAGGGAGGTTTTGATCTTACATCTCTACTATGTCCGGCACTTGGAAGTTGTTTTTTAGCATCAGATATTCTGCTTGGTTTCTCTCAGGCCTGCTGTGGGATCCTGCTCAGGTTATAGTTCTTCTTTGGAACTTTGGGGCAGAGTCCCATCCATAGGAAGCTGTGCCCTTTCAATGTGTATCAGGGACCAAAATATCCTTTTGCTTTGTTGCTGAGTCTTTTCAATCTTCCTCTTTATGTTAGCATGGATTTTTTACTGAAGATTTTAGATCATAAAAATAAAGTCTGATGGCTATTTAGATGGCTCGTAGCAATCAATACTCTCACCAAGAATGGTGGGAAAAGTTGGATAACATTTTAAAATATATTCTACTTGACAGCACTGGGGAGATTCTAAGGTTACCAGAACTTGAGGGGCCAAGATGTAAGAATGTGAGTCTGAGGTAGTCATTCCCTTGAAACATTTACCATTTTTTTAAGCTGGAGACTGAGAGAGAGAGAGAGAGTGAGCCTAAGGAAGAGAGCAGAATGTAGCTGAAGAGCTAAGTGGCACTTCCAGCAGTCTAACACTTAGGAGAGATAAAAAATTGAATTTCAAGACCCTCTGAGGATGAGGGATCCTGGAGAATATCTAAGGCCTTCAGGTAGGACCCTTCAAGAACTACAACATTAAAGTAGCATTGAATTGAAGCTAGACCACGCCTTATAAGGTCTAAAATTGAGCTTCACAGAAGTGGATCCCTCGTTGGATTGAGGCATTATGCCCCCACTCTAGCTACCTGTCAAGAGGATAGGGTGAAATATTCTCAATTAGTAAACTGGAAGGAATTTTAATAGAAAGCATCCATTCAGAGCACAGAAAGAATAAAGTGTAAAGCATAAAAAAGGAATATGAGACATATAGGGCATGGCATATAGTCTAACATTCATGTAATTCAATGCACAAAAGGGCAGGAAGGAGAAAGTGGGGGCAGAAGCAACATTTAAACAGAGAATGACAGAGAATTTATCAAAGTTGATGAAAGACATCAAGCCATAGGTTCAAGAACCTCTACTAATCCCAAACATGGAAAAATTAAATGAAAGCACATATAGGCACAAAACAGTGAAAAATTTCTGAAAACCAAAGGAAAGAGAAAATATTAAAAGTGGTGGCGAAAAAAAATCACCTTTTAGGACCCACAATGACAATGACAGCTGATGTCTCTAACTGAAACAATGGAAATCAGAAAAAACAGAACAATACTTTCAAAATGCTGAGAGAAAATAACTGCCAACCTAGAATTCAGTATCCAGCAAAAATATCCTTACAAAGTGAATGAGAAATTAGGACATTTACTTTAACAACCAAAAACAGCAAAAAATTGTTTCCAACCTACTTAAAAAGGTGCTAGGAGGACTGTGTAAATAACTCTAAATAAATACTGACAGTACAACACAGTAATAATGATGTAATGTGGAGATTTTATTTTTATATTTATATATTATATATCATCATCACCTAGAAAATGATAAAAGTAATAACTTATATTAGAATATAATAAGTCAAGGATGATTAGAATCTCTAGACAAGAGTAACCACTACAAGATGAGAAAAGAATGCACAACCAAGAAGCTAATAAAGGAGGGAAATGGAATTTTGAAAAAAATACTTGGTTAATCCTAAAGAAAGTAAGAAAAGAAAGAAAAAGAAACAAAACTGGTAAAAAAGACAATAAGTATAAATCCAAATATATCAGTAATTACATAATTTTAATGGCATAATATTATGATAATAAATCATATTTTGTAATGTATATATTAAATATAAATGACAAAAATAGACTCATTAGAAAAACAAAATGTCAGACTACTAAAAACAAAACAAGACCTGACTACATGCTGCTTACTAGAGGCACACCTTAAATAAAAGGACATAGAATAATTAAAAGTAAAAAGATGAAAATTATATATAAATATATCATATATATATATACACATAATTAGTATAACTCTACTTACATGAGACAAAATAGGTTTAGGCAAGAAGGCATCCAAAATATACAAATAACTGTCAAACTTGAGTATCTATTCCTCTTCATAGAAGGGTACCAGTTCTATCAGATCAGATCTTATGACCTCATTTAACTGTAATCACCTCTTTAAATGCCCTATCTCCAATACAGTCACGTGGGAGGTTATAGCTTCAACATATGAATTTGAGGTGGACACTATTTAGTCCATAGCATCTGCATATTCCATGATCTAGGAATTCCACTGCTCAAAGGTACCTAATAGAAACGTGGTGCCAAAAGACATGCTTAAATATGTTCACAGCAGTAGTTTTCATATTAGCCACAAACTGGAAACAACCAAATAGTGCATGAATACTAGTGTGGTTAAATTATTTGTGGTTGTCTGCTACAATGGTGTTCTATACAGCAATTAGAATGAGTGAACTACTGCTCTATGCAACAATATAGGTGAATCTCACAAATATAATGTTCAACAAAGAAAGCCAGACCCACAAGAAAACACACTGTATAGTTCCATTTATATAATGCTTAAAAACAGGAAAAATTAATCTATTGTGGTAGAAGTGAGGATAATTACTACTTTTGTTTCAGAACTTTAAAGATATCATTCCATTGAATTATGATTTCCATAGTTTTCACTATATAGTCAGCTATAAATTTTATTAATACTCCTTTGGAGGTAATATATTTTTTATCTATCTACTTTTAAAATTTTCTCCTTATATTTCATTTTTAGCAATTTGACTTTGGTGTTCTTCATGTGTCTACTATGCTCTGTTCTGTCTTTTAAAAAATTATCCCTCCTCTATTCCTCAGTTCATCCTGTTTGTCCTTTCTTCCAGTTAAATGATGTTATCTTCTCTGGATCCAGTATTCTGTTATCCATTGTTTCCAATTTTATGTCCATTTGATTCTTTTTTTAATAGATCCCAATTCTCTGATGAAATTCTGTACCTTTTTTCTATTTTTTTCTTTATACTTTTGAATACTTTAATCACAGTTATTTTGAAGTCTTTGTCTGCTAACACTAAAACAGTAGATCCTCATTATTTGTAGACTCCATATTTGGAAATTTGCTTACTCACTAAATTATACTCACAGCACTTTCATGATCATTTGTGGATAGTGCAAAGTGGTGAAAAATTTGATTCACTTGGTGCATACATTCCCAACGAAAGCTGAAAAATTCAATGCTCTGCCTTCTTGTTTCAGCTATCACACTGTAAGCAAATGTTCCTTTTGTGGTCTATTTGTTGCCACCTTTTTTGCATTTTTGTGCTTTATTTGGCAGCTTAGCTGTTTCAAATTGCCCCCAAGCATAATGCTAAAGTGCTGTCTAGTATTCCTAAGTATTCCAGAAGGCTGTGAAGTACCTTATGGAGAAAATATGTGTGCTATACAAACTTTGTTTATGCATAAGTTAAAGTGTTGTTTGTCATGAGTTCAATGTTAATGAATCAACAATATGGTACATCCAGAAAAAGAAAGAGGAAATTTGGTAATCTATGGGTGAGGCCACTCCGGAAAGTGCTAAAGTAACACCTCTAGTGCGTGATGAAGCTATGAAAAAGCGAAAATTGTGGATTCATGAAATGATGAAAAAAAAAAGCGTAGTAGACAGCACTATTGTGACACTGAACACCAAAGAAATTTACTATCACATTACTCAGGGTCAGAAAATTGTTAAATACATATCAGCTACTGCTCATGGCTCGCATATTTCAAAAGGCGATATAGCACAAAAAATGTTAAATTTGCAGGTAAGACAGGTTCTGCAGATCAGGAGGCTGTGGAAAAATTTAAAAATACCTGCTAAGTGTTATACAGGAAAAGAGTTATGTGGAAGAGAAGGTTTTCAATGCTGATGAGGTTGGTTTGTTTTACAAGTATGTTGTCAAACAAACCTGTATAATGCAAATAGCATTTTGTTTCACAAAAATGTTGTGATCAGATGCTTGCTAGAACCTAACCCAATACTTCCACTTGGAGAAATAGTTCAGTATTCATTCATTAATTCATTCAGTGTTCATGGCAACTTTATAGAACATTATTACTGCAAATAACAAGAACTGGCTGTTTCTGACTCATCTGTGGATCTGCTTTTATCATTTGTTTTTCCCCTTGGTTATTAGTTATATGGTTCTGTTTCTACATGAGTAGTAAATTTTAATTAAATATCTTTAAAATATTATAGAGTTTCAGATGATGTTATCTTCCACAGGTAAATTCACCCTTTCCTCTGATAGGCAAATAGTGTGGGGGAGATAATCTCATAATCCAGATGGTCTGCATGGTTCAGCCCAGGTTATAGTTTTGCTAAGATTCAGTATCAATCTGATTTCTTCCTCTGTGGCCATCAGATATTTCAATCAAGAGCCTGACTTTCCTTTTTCCTTCAACACTGAGTAACCACAGAAAATTTTGCTCCACTCTATGGAGATTTGTGGCTTAACATCTTGATTCCCCTCCCTTTAAAGTCTCAGAATTTGGAAAATATACTGAGGAGGAGACTGGTGTGTTTTTGAGGCTCCTTAAGTCTTCAATTACGTCACTTTAGCCTAATGTAACTGTCAAAACTCAGCTCTGCTAATTAATCTGTCCCAAAGCAGTGACCTCCTGCCAGAAGCCAAGCCTGGATTTGCAGACTTTAGATGTGCCCAGATCAGCAAGTGCCCTGGGGAAAAAAGTTTCAGATAATCAGTGTGACTTCACCAGGTGTCATAACAAAGTACCACAGACTGGGTGGCTTAAACAACACAAATTTATTTTCTCACAATTTTGGAGGCTGGAAGTCTGAGATCAAGGTGTTGGCAGTATTGGTTTCTTCTGAAGCCTTTCTCCTTGGCTTGCAGATGGCTGCCTTCTCACTGTGTCTTCACATCATCTTCCCTCTGTACATGTCTGTGTCCTAATTTCCTCTCCTTATAAGGACACTAATCACATTGGATTAGAGCCCACCCTAATGACCTCATTTTAACTTAATTACCTCTTTAAAGACCCTACATCCAAATACAGTCACGTTCTGTGGGAGTTAAGACCTCAACATATGAATTTGGGGGAACACAATTCAGCCCATAGCAAGGGCTTTCAAGTCCTGTCTGTAGTCCTCACGGCTCTTCCTCATAATACCTTTTTGTCTCCTAGACACTGACGGGCTGTGGGAAATACCACTGTGCTTTTCTGAGTTTGAGTTTAGCCCCCTCTACTCTTGCTCCATGCAGCTTCAAAATTCAGCAAATGTTTTAAGAGAAAAATGTTGTGTATTTAAAGCCCCTCTACTTTCCATTTATGTCACTCTCTCTCTGATAACCAAATATCAGCCTCTGGCCCATACCCGGAATTGGCAAATGCCCCCAGGGGCAGCTGCAAATCCTAGCTCACGTCTGCAATGTTCTCCCCCTTGGATTTGACTCCCTCTAGTCCCTGTTGTTTCTGCGGCTCTCTGGTGCCTTTAAATGTTTGACTTTTACAACCAACCTATCAAGTTTTTCCTATTCTCTGTGGGAATGTTGGCTTGCATGAATTTCTTCATCCTATCAGGAAGCCAGGTCAGTGGTTACCTATAATGAAGGGATGGGTTGTGACTGGTAGGTGGTATGGAGAGATTTAACCTGGGAGTTAGAGTTACAGACGTGTATTCATTTTAATAAAATTCATTGAGTTGTATACTTAGGTATACATGTTCTGGCGTGTATATTATATTTCCAATAAAATGTGTACTTTTTAAAAAAGGCAAAGGCAACACAGGAGAGGAAAACATAAAGCTATGTGCTGAATACAACTTTTCCAATACTCAGTGGAAAAGTAGCTTTCAAGGCAACCCCTTCATAAAGGATCTTCAGTTCTTCCCTCAGGGTCTCTGCCCTTGGATTCTCTTCCTCTATCTTTCCCTGTGAGGAGCTCCATCTCTTCCTGTGACGTGATCAGCAACCCAATTCCCTGTCTCTTATTCTCATTGGATAATTTTCAAAGGCTGAGTCTTTGCGTCAGGACTAGTTTCCTAGCAATTTGGCAGAACAAGTAGAGATACCTATTGACATTCTAGTATGAGGAAGGGAATTTGGAGCTCCAGATCTCACAGGCTTGCATGGGGGCAGATTACATCTTCCTGCATGGTTTTCCTGATGGGATTATTTGCAGATACGCCTGTTTAATTAACTTGGTATTACTTGATCCAGGCACATATCCACATCTCTGAGGACATTATTAGTTCTCAAGAACAGTACATTCTCAGGCCATGAAAGGAAGAAAGTAACTTCTCTAGCACCTGTAAGCTGCAAAGCCCTTCCTTTTCCACAAAGTTAGTAAACCCAATTATTATTCTTTTCTCCTTCCAGATTGAAAGCTCTGGGGCCTGCTAAAATAAGAAAGAGAACATATGCCCCTTCATAAAGGCTCTCTCAGTTACACAAAGAGAAACTGTGAAATGTCTAATCTCAAAAGAGGTCCTTTCCTCCTCAGTCTCCATTTGGGGAAAGGGATGAGGTTTAGCTAAAATTGTGGTAAGTACAGCACAGGAGAAGTATGAAGCACCATGAGAGTGAATTTAAAGGAGTGCATCAGTGGGAGACCATCAAGTTGGGGCCATTTGTAGCCTCCATCTCTGCCCTCATGGCAACTCTGCTCATGTGCCCATCACTCCTATTCTGGGATGGCTGAAGTGGAAGGCTGGCTAATGTCAATGGCAGAGTCGTTTTGTCTACTTGGCTGTTCAGTGCATCTTCCATGGTGTATGCTTCCTGGTTGGCTTTAATGTGAACCAACCAGATTTCTTTGGGTCCACACTGATATGTCCATTCACATGTCTCTACCATGGACATCCTTATCATCTATCTTTCAGATTTTTTCTTTCCATGCTTCTGAGCAGCCAGCCAAGGAATATATTCTCAACTTAAGCCACTTATCTTTCCACACAAAGTAGATGACCAGGTACACTGCTCACAGTCCTATCTGATGAGAAGACTTTTACTCTTCACTGTCTTTCAGGGCCACTTCTATAATGCAGCCATTGCTCGTTATTGTCATACACATATCCCAGGCTGACTCACCTGTAAGCCAAGTTTGGGTTCTGTTCCTCCTTCTTTAGCTGGCTGTATAGGTCCCTTTCTATAGCCATATGTGCAGCTAGAAGCCACCACTCATCCAACTGTGGTGGGTTACATGGGGCTTTGGACTACCTGCCTGTGCAGCTTATTAGTGACCCTTGTCTTGTTCTCAGTTGTACCATTTCTGTTTTATGGGTGGACTACTGCTGTACTTGTCTGACTCTGACTTGTGGGTCTAGCAGAATCTAGTTCAGAGTGGGTAGTTATGGACACATAGTCACTTGGCACCCCATGGTCAAGCATTCCATCTATACCAGGACCCAGTAACATGAGGGGAGAAGTTTCTCCTAATGTATATAAGTCTCCCTGCAGATGTCATGGCCTTGTTCCCAAACCCCAGGGACCAGGATTGTTGTTCTCCCATTGGCACTTTCCATAAACTCCACACAGCATCTTTTTCTCCCACTGACACATTTGATCCCACAGGGTCTGTAGGGTCATTTGGCTCAATTTATGGGAATGCTAATATTGTGTCCTGGAAGTATTGCAGAGCTCTTTCCTGCTCTGGCTCCACACCATGCCATTCAGGATTCAGCAGGAGCAATATGCCTAGGTATGGAATGTGTTGCCTCCAGAACTCAAAAAGGTCTACTAGATACTGTGCTTCTTTGTGGTAGGGGGTGCAAGATGCAGCCATTTGTCTTTTACTTTGGAGGATATCCTAGTATACTCCTGACCACTAGACCCCTAGGATCCTTTTTGAAATGGAAGGTTCCTAAAATTCATGGGATTTATCTCCTATGGTCATTAGTAATGTGTCTTACCAAGGCCTCTAGCATGGGCGCTGCTTCTTGCTTGTGCTGCTCACGCGACATGATGACGTCAACATAATGTATCAATGTGACGTTATGTAGGATACCCACAAGGTCCAGATCTCTTTGGACTGTATTAACATAGAGAGAAAGAGAGTTAAAATAGGCCTAGGACAAAACTGTAAGTGAATATCCTTGTCTATTCTTCCTCTGCAGGAGATAAGAACCTCCTTTAAGCTACCAAATAGGCCCTCTGGCTCTCACACTCAGCCTTCAGCTGTTTGTCGATCACCTTTAGTTTCTCTTTATCCCTCTGTAGGGCATCAGTACAAATTTTTAGTGTCCTGTCCTGTAGGCATTGGTTCTTCCACCTCTTTGAAGCACCTAAATTATCACATTGGCAAGGGCATTCCCCTCCATCAAGACGTTTTCTCAGGTTGCCTCAACGAATCTTCAGTTATTGGGCCACCACCTTGTGCCAGGACTATTCATGTCTCATGTCCCACTCAGGATGAGGTTCTCATTACCAGCTGGGTAGTGAATGCACCTGTCCTCAAGCTTTCTCAGACCACTTCCAGTACCATCTGGATCAATTTGGGTCCTTTGAGAAGCAGATACTGAGATGGGATTAGATATATAAGGATTTTTGGAAGAAACAACTGTAAAGGATAAAGAAGGAAGGAGCACCACAGGGCAAGGGAAGACTTCAGCCCACGGTACAGGGCTGACATCTGAAAAAGGAGAGGGGAGAAAGGAGGATTAAGACAAAAGAGTTTAGACAGTGCAATTCTGAGGAAATTTTGGCCAAACCAAAGAGGAGTCTCTGAGCAAGGTTGCCCATTGGAAGAGTCCTTGCCTAAAGCCATTCAGCTAGTAATTTTGGAGTTGAGATTCAACCCTAGGGTCTCCAAAGTCCATGCTGCTTTCCTTCCACCATAGCTGCTACAAGTTCTCATCCACCAGTTAGAATTAGCAGTCCCCTGACATCGGGAATTTCTCCCTGTGATTTCCCCAAGGACTGGCCTCAACCTTGAATCTTTTCTCAAGTTCACTGGTGTTTAGCAGATGCTAGATCCCGTGGGTTACCAGGCTCTCAGCCATTTATTCAGGTCTCTGGGTCTCCTGCAGTCAAGAGACTCTGGAAATTTTGGACAAAGAAGGTTGAGAAACATGAAAGGATGTCTAAACTCCAGGTTCATAGTTAAGGACTCAGTTGACTCTGAGCAAGGGAAATAATATGGAACTGAGTTTTATACCCCCTATCCCAACATATATGCACACATGCACACACACACACTTTCCTATATGCATCCCCTCTTATTCTTTACCCAATGAAGTTAGGCTTTGGCAACAGTCTGACTGAGAGTAGGTGTTGCATAGGATGAAAATGATATCTTTGAAATCACAAAATGGTTACAGATGTGGAAATTGAGGTGGAAATCAGACAGATTAAGTAACTTGCCAAAGTCACTCAGCTACTAAATGGTGGTTCTAAAACCTAGGACAAATGGAATAATCATCAATAAAGTGAGACCCTGGTCCCTAGTGTCCTAAGTCTACTTCCCCTCACATCCGCTGCACCCTTTGTGGAAGGTGGTCTCTTAGAGAGGGAAGAGTGCAAGCTTTGGAGTTAGGCAAGCATGGGTTCTAAATGACAGTTAATTTCCAAATGCATGTCCCTGGGCAAGATAAGTTGTCAGCCTTCAATTTCCTTGTCTGTAAAATAGGGTTAATTATGCTTAATTTATGAGATTGATAAGATATTTAAATTTGTACATGCGAAAGCAGCTAGTACAGGATGAGCACATGGTAGGGGCTTAATAAATATTCATTCTCATCTTAGGAAGATACTGTAATGGCAGACAGAGCTGCATTCTCAGTATCCCAGGGCAGAGAGCAACTTATCAACAGAGGCTTTCCCTGTGCATCAGCCTCAAGGCTGCCATTTGGAAGGCAGTTGTACCAATAGCATTAATTTCCTCAGTCCTGTCTTTCCTGTTAATTATTCTGAAAACATACTCATATTCTGTCAACAAGCCTCCTTTCAAAATTATAGTCATTTTTCATCCTTAATAAAGTCTCCTTCCTGTCTCCTCCCTTTTGTTTCACAATTGAAAACATCTCAATCCTAGAGAATTTAAAGAATATGGGAAAATAGGAAGTATAGAGCTCCTTTTTCCACTTTCTCTGATAATAATAGCCCCCTGAAAGAGAAACTGACTTCTCCTTTACCCATTGGGGGCAGGGACTTCACATCCTCTGCCTCGCTCAATCTTCACACCAAGTCTCCATGTCACGGTGGTTAGGTTGTTATCCCCACTTCAGACACGAAGAAACCGAGATTGAAAGAGGTTACCTCCTTTGGCCAAGATCACACAATAAATGTTGTCAGAGTCAGTATTTGAGCCCCATCTGTCTGATATCAAAATCCATGCATGTGTTAGATATGTGCCATTTCTGCATAAAATCACACACACACACACACACACACACACACACGCCACATGCACTTGCATGCACACACAATTTCCTGCCTCCTGTTTCTGGTCTATTATAGAGAGAATGAAGCACCTCCCTTCTCTGTCAGTTTCTGACCTCCTTGCTTAAAGCCTTTTTCTCCTGCTGATCCAAGTAAATGCCAGGAAAGAGCAGTTATGATTTAAGCTTTTTCTTTGTAGGCAAGAAAGGGCTTGTGTTAAATACAACCTAAAGGGTTTTCCTCAGGTCAGTGGGCTGGCTCAAAAACGGTAATGATATTATTTCAGGATGACCAGAAGAATCAAAAGCTCTTTACGAGTGGGGACCATGTCATTTACTTTCTTTGGATCCACATAGAACTGAGCCCTTATGAATTAATGAAACAGAAGATAATAAATCAGGGAGCATCATGGTGCTGAACAAAGTTCTTTGCAGAAGATTAGGTCATCTTCGGGACTCATCTCAGCACTGCCACTGATTTGCTATGTGACTTGGGAACGTCACTTGCCTTTGCTGAACCCGTTTTCTCATCTCTAGAATGAGAAGTTGGGCAGGACAATCCTCCAGTTCTCTTCATAATGTCTATGGCATTCAGCCATGCCTTTGGGACTATGATGTCTTCCAGCCACATCTCCATGCTTGGGGACAGGACACTGTGTTAGTATGCATCTCTCTCACCAGTCATCCCCATTGGAGGGCAAAAACACCTTTTGTGAGAGTGCAGACTTTAAAGGCTGGGAAACCCTCTTCCCTCGTTTACTCTATTTGCAAACAAATAGATTCTTCTATGCAAAGAAAGTGAAGTCCACTCACTTCAACACATCTTCCCCAAAGACAACAGTATATATTAATTTTCCTAAATATTTCAGAATCCCATTTCTACTGCCAAGTAACCCTTCCTTCAAAGAACTCTGATGGGCAAAGATGAATCAGTACTATTTCAGTCAGAGTGAAGTCTATCTTTGAGTTCAACTGTAGAGGAAAAAGACACTGAGAGGCAATGCTTAGTTTTCCTTGTGGTTTTACATCTGAAGGTGAAGAGAAGTATTGCTGGTGTCTTGAGGCCATCTTTGTCGCAGCTGAGAATCATCTCCCTGACCAGTTAAATGAGTTTTAATTGCTAAGAAAGTATGCAAATGTCTCTTAAATGCATCTAACTGTTTAAAGTGCCTTTGGACCAGACTTGGAGCCAAACTCTGAAAAAGAATGCAATCTATCAAAATGCCTCCTCTTTCTGAAGGGAAGAATAAGTGATGATTCCCAATATACATTGTGAAGGTTGTTCTCTAACTGGTAATGAGGCATCACTAAGTAAATGTTGGCTGGAAATATTGGGAAACAAACATTTCCGTGCAGTCCAACCCAGGGCCATGGGTGACTTCAGGGAAGAGAGGCTAATTTGAAGGCAGGGGTACCAAACACACCCAGTAAGGATAAAGTGTTGGGGAAGGAATTCCGGATTTGGTTAGCTCGGGTGAGCCTCAGACTGGGCAGAGGCTGATAATATCATGCAACATCCCTGAACAAGCAAACAGAGAAAGATGCTTCTACTTAAGCTCCTGCTATATTGTTCTTGTCCCAATCATTTGCCAATGCACCACGAAGAAGAATAACAGTGGGAGAAACTGGTGTGACTCATTGTGTGAAAGGAAGGCCCATATCCCAGGGTGGCTCTCTGCCCTTGCGCCTTGACACAGTCCTTTTGTGCAGAACACAACCTACACAACCATGCATGGCAGCCCTGGACCCACACAGTCCTTCAGAGGTGCCATGTTTTCTCTTGAATTAGGACCTTACGCCAGCCTGGAGCACTCTCTACCCCTCCTCCAGCTCTTTGTGGTCTGCTGCATATTCACCTCTTAGGTGTTTCTGCGTAGACATTATTTCCTTGAGCTGCGGCCTGGATTAGATGCCTATTTTCGGTGTCCCCACCTTACCATTTGTAACTGAATGGCAATTGCCTATTCTTTGGAGCTTCCCTGTGATTTGGGAGCTCCTAGTGGCCGCTAATGGTGTGTTTCTCTTCCTTCAGTGCTGTCCACAGGGCTGGGCACAGAGTGGACACCTGGTAAATGTTTGTTGCAAAATGAAGGGAAAGGTGAGGGGAGGAGAGAAGGAGAAAAAGAAATGGAAGAAAAGAAGAGACAGAAAGAAAGGGAGAGAGGAAGAGAAAAGGAAAGAGAAAGCGGAGGGGAGGAGAGATACAAGAGAGAAAAGGAAAAAGGAAGAAAGCGAAGAAAAAGGAGAGAAAAATGATGGGAAAGAAAGAGAGAAAAAATAGAAAAGAATTTAGCTGCCCAGGAGGTGGAGCGCGGCTTCCCTGCGGGCCCTGCCTGGCTCACTGGCCTTCTCCTCCTTCCTCACTATCCACCATCATCATCATCACACTCCATCTGATGAAAGTCTGTGTCTCTAACAGAAGTAGCTTGTGCAAAACCCTTTCACCTATGAGAATTGCAGCAAGCCAGGGTCTTGCTTCTCTCCTCTCCCAGAACTATGGTCTGAGATTTCCAACAACAATGCCAAGGCTCAAATCTGGAGAGTGGGCTCAAGCCTGCTGAGACCCCTGGTCATAGGAGTCTCCTCATTCAAGTTTAGTAAGATCGTTCTAATCCATGGAGAACTGGGAGGCTGTTGCAGGCTGTGCAGGCTGCAGAGTAAATTGTTTTCCAAGCTTATTAAAAGTTCTTCCTCAGGGAAATGGCCTCTTTCTGCCATAGTTGGTGTTCACAGTCTTGTTCTGGAGCCTCCTGTTTAGTGGTATGTTCTGGAAAAGTGTTTTGGGTTTGGGATTTCCTACCAGACCAATGAGAGAGAAATTCGCTTGGTTGCTGGGGGGTTGAGAATTGCATTTAAATTTTCATTTAAGCTTGTGGTTTTCACCTCGTAATAGCTTTACCTGGGGAGCTTGTTTAAAATGAGCAGTCTGAGTTCCCAAGCCCGTAGACTCTGATTCAGTGGGTTTGGAGAGGGCCCCAGGATTCTGCCCATTTAACAGCCATTCTCCTCCTGCTTAATTCTGATGCTGGCCTCTGGGCCCTTAGGGAGGGGGAGAGGGGAAGCTGTATGCTGGCCCCTCTCAATGCAGTGAAAACTCTGTTGCTGACTTGGGGCCCACCGTGAAGAGGAAAGAGGCTGGTTGTACCTCCATCCATACAGTTTCTGGAGGGAGGACACTGACCATTTTTCATCTGGTGGCCATCCCTTGGTGGGTTTGGAGTTCCCTGTTTGGGCCTTTGTTTTCTCCCCCCCAGAACTATTCCTTCTTGCCAGGGACCCCGTCACTGAGACCTGGACCACACCACATTCTCATACCTTCTAAGATGGCTCCATGAAGGGGACGGGAGGACACTACTACTGCCTCCAGTGAGGACACAGATGTTGGTGTGTGGAGTAACAACTCTGCACTGAGCTGGCTTCTTCCAGGGAAGCTACAACCTAGGGAGTAAGTTAGACACTTTGTTGGAGAAAGTGGGTGGGGGGTGGGAAGTAAGATGCTGAAGACCCCTCTGGTGGTTCATCAATGTGCACTGACAAGGACGGACTGAGCAGGGAGAGTGGGTGGTGGGGAAGAGTGAGAGGAAGGAAGATGAGTGAGTGAAATGGGAGCTGGAATCCCTGCATCCTTATCCTCTCTCAGCTACTAATCAGCTGTGGGACATGGTACCAACCTTTGGCTCTTAGGGCTTCCGTTTACTCCTGCAAAATAGAGAACTGCCACTGGTGAACTCTCAGTGTTGAGTTCCTTTTCTTCTTGTCATCTCCTAAGCAATGCTTTTTGTTGTTTGTTTTCTCCTGTCCACATTCTCCTCCTCTCCAGCTTTGTTTCCCATCTCCTAGAGACAGCTGTTGAATTTGTGAGTTCTTCTAAAAAATAACTTTCTAAAAGCTATGTACCCTTCCACAGAAGATCTATTCAGTCAGTTCTTTATTGCTTCGTCTCTTTACAAAAACCAAGTGAAGTGATTGATCAAACTGTAAGACCTTGATTCTGGGAAAGTGAGCAGAACATCGCTCCAAGGCACTGCCTCCGTGGTCTGGACCATTCCCAACACGTCTTCTACCACATCTGCTCCTGCAGCCCCAGCCTCTTCTCCACCTCTGGCCTCAAAGTATTTTCACTTGCTCTTCCCTCTCATCTTCCAATGGCACCAAAGCTCCCAGGCTCCCTTGTTTGATGTAGGTCTTAGCTCAAATGTTTCCTCCTTAGAAAGTCTTTCCTTGACTTCCACATCTTACACAACTCTCTCATTTCTCTAGATTCTCCTACTCTGCTTTATTTTTCCTTCAGTGCACTTTAACCAGTAATTCTCAAAGTTAGCTCAAGTTAGAACCACTTGGGGTGCTGGTCTTTCAAGTGATTCCCAAGATCTGATCCCTGTTTGATTGGTCTGTGGTGGAGGATCTGGTATTTCTTTAAAAAGCTCCCCAGGTAATTCTTATGTGGAACCAAGGTTGAGAACTTCTGCCTAAGCACTGTTATATATTTGCTGTTTGTCTCAACTATTCAAATATACAGTGGATTGCGAAAAAAATAAGGCCACACATTCCTCCCCAACCTGTATACCTGCCATTTGCAGCGTATCTTTGAAGCATCTCTCGTCAAGAAATGGAGTGCACGAGACCATCTAGACTGGTCTTGTGACTGGCTTTGACCAATAGAATGTTGTAGACATGACATTGTAGAACTTCTGAGGCTAGCCTACTGGAGGAAGAAAGACCATGTGGAACAGACATAAGCTGTCCCAGCAGATGCCCCCTAGACCAACCAGCTGATAGCTTGTACCAGCTGCCAGATGGCCAGAGTCAGGCCATCTTAGACCACGTTGCCCCAGTCAAGGCAGCAAATGACTGCGGTTGCATGAGGAACCCCAGGTGAGACAAGCAGAAGAACATCCCAACAGATCCCAGCTCAAATTGTTAACCCACAGAATTTAGAGTAAATGGTTATTGTTTTAAGCCACTAAATTTTGGAACCACTTGTTATGGAGCAATAGATAACTGATACAGAATGTAAACTTTGTGAGGGCAGAGACTTTGTGGGTATTTTTTCTTGCTGTTTGTTTATTTTCACTAATATATCCCCATTACCTAGATCAGTGTATATCAAGGTACATAGTAGGTACTCAGTAAATATTTTCTAAATGGATCAATGATATCTGATAACATCTTCACAAAGAGCTGTTTTTGCACTTTGCTAAGAGTCCAGCTGGCAGCATGGGAGACTTCCCTAAGTACTTAGAGTCAGCTAATGAGACAGAATATGACTCCTCTTTCTTCCCCCAAGAAATCTCTTAAAATACTACAGAGAAGCTCTCCTTTCTCAGTGGGTCATTTCATAAAAGGATTCTTTAGCATAAATCTTTGCTGATTCAGGAAATCTGTTTATTCGTAAATCCTCAGCTCAAACACTGCTTGCTTCAAAGGTATTACAGAAATTGACTACTTCCTCTAGTCTTGCCCTGAGAAGAGCATCTTGGTAACCAGGGATGTGAGGATCCCATCCTGAGCAGATGATCAGGGTGGTGGGGGCACTGGGCGCAGTGGAGAGTAAGGCATTTGTGAAAAACTGGTAAACTGGCTGGTGACACTGATTCGGTTCCAGTCCCTGTTATAAGCAGACTGGGTGTTTTGGTAAAAGCTCTATTCAGAAGCCAGAAGGCTGTCTTTATAAGTCCCAGTAAGAAAAGGAACTAAGAGAAGGATAATGGAGAGACCAAACCTAGAACTGTGCACTGAGCTAGTGAGCTGGGTTCCCCCGGAAGCAGACCCTGCAACTAGGATTTGGGGGATCTCCAGAAGCACAAGTCGGGATGCGGGCAAGTGAGAGAGGAAAGGGAAGGAAACCAATAAAGGCTGTGTCAATGAGCAGCCTACTGTGGGCAGCTGGAGTTCACGCCTGCCGGGGACCTCTCACACATGATAGAGAACACGCTTCAGACTTGTCCCACTCCAGGAAGCAAGGAAGCTAGGGGGTACATCCACCTACTTCAGGCCTGCTCTATGTAGGAGCCTTGGCTGCTCCTGTAGCCACAGAGAGGTCTTAGGCAGAATAGCACAGGGTTGAATGATGGTGAGTGCGGGGGCCATATGAGTGGAACAATGATAGACTCTGCTATAAGGACGATTAGTTCCGAAAGAGCCCATGCTGAGCAACACAGCTCCTGAAGGAAACCGGGTAGCTGGCAAGTGATATCTGCCGGACCCTGGGAAGTCTTTGTCCAGGCATTTACCCTGGTCTTCCCCACAATGGCTACTTTCCCTTCCTTCTCAAAGTACCTCTTCTGCTTGAGGCTTCTAGTCTTCGGATCTTCAGAGCTGTCTTAGGGCGGCAGCCCAGAGGAGAGTGGATAGTGGGAGGAAGTAGTGGCATTGTCTTATTTGATATCACAGCCAACACTTACTTCATGCCACCTATGTGCTAAACAAGGATTATGCCATTTAATTCTCAACACCATTGTGAGAGAGATGTTGTCACGAAACGTAATTTGTAACTGAGAGAACAAATGCAAAGAGGTAAAATAATTTGCCCAAATCACAGTTAGATGAATTCAAATCCCGGCTGTTTCCAGATCCCACCTCAATCTTAGCCGTTACCCCATATTGCCTCCTGTAATAGGGAAAATAACAAAGAGTTTGAGGTCAGACATGAATTTGTATCCTGGGACAGTCTTTGAACAAGTTGTTCAACTTCTCTGAAACTTAGTTTTCTCATCGAAAAAGTGGGCCTGTGAATCTATCCCAGTGGAGCATGTGGGAGGAGTAAACAGGAATGTGTGTTTTGGTGACTGGCACATAGGAGTTGCCCCACAAAATTGTGCTCTCTTCATCATCTGTGACTCAGTCTCCTCTCAAGGGAATATCTTTCTTATTCTCCTCTGTGGTGCTCAGGGGTACCCCAAGGCTTGCCCTTATCTTGTGCTGCTTTGGGAGTTTTGATCCAAGACCTCATGCAGATCTCGCTTTCCAGCTAGGCAGTGAGCAGCTTGAGGCAGAGGACGAAGTTTGGCTTTCTGTTGTTGTCCTTGTTTCTCTAGAATATGGGGTTAGTTCTGGCACCCAGCTAATGCTTGATAATGACTGCTGATGCTTCTTTTTGTTGATAAGAAAATTAAATAATAAGAGTTTTGGATATAGCGTACAGACAACCTGATTCTAGTATCTCTGGAGGGCATTTTCTTTCTATGCTGAGCTCCATACTAGCCCTCAACCTAAGTGTTTGGGGTTGTGAACAACAGTAAGGACCGCTGTCACCAAGCTGGCCTCTTGTCATAAGTGTTAGCCTGTCTTTGCAGTCAACGAGTTTCACCAGTTCTCATAGAGTCAGCAGCTTCGTCATAGGAAGACTGCAACAATATTGATAGCAAGCAACATTTATTGGGCTCACTATGATAAGCACTTTATAGCTATTGCCTTGTTTAATGCATACCCCAAACCTAAGATCTAGGCAGTATTATTGTAATTGAGGAAACTGAGGTACAGAGAGAGTAAGTAACTGGCGCAACATCACACAGCTAGGAGGGGGCAGAGCTTGATTTGAAACATGTCTGTCTTACAGTTTTTTGTAGGCTCTGCTGATATTGGGCTCTTGTAACTCACCCTTTTCCATTCTTCTATAGCTCCCCAAACCCCGCCCCTTCCTGTGGGCAACACATTCAACCCTATAGGTGAAAAAGGGAGCTTGTAGAGCTGGTAGATATTCAGTCTTCTTAGGATGACTTTGTGGATCCTTGCTCTGAACCACTGGGTCAGCTACTAACTGACATTATGGTAAATATTCACTCATTTATTTGCTTATTTTCTTTCTTTCTTTACTAGAAACTAAGCTCCAGAAAAGATTGTTTGTTCACTGCTATATCCCATTGTGTAGAACAGTTCCCGCCACATGGTACATGCTCCAAAGATATATGTTAAATGAATGAATTGATTGTTTGTGGATTTCATAGTTTAATTATCAGAGAAGCCATCTTGTTTATAAGCTATTTAGGGGCACCTCGCTCTTTCCCTGAAAATACACATTGTCACTACATTTTATCCTCACAAGATTATTGTGCTTAACTGGTGAGATCACATGTGTGAAGCCATAAAGCACATTAGATGTGTAACCCTCATACAAGCAGGGTCCTATGTGTCCCAGTCTCTAGGAGCTGTGGTCTGAGAACCCACTCTAACCCATAGAGTATTACAAAAAGAAGTTCAGTTTTTGCTCATGGCCCTTGAAGAATATTAAATTTGATCCAATTCATAATCTATAGCAATGTTTCTGGAAGGCATCTTTTTTCTCCTTCTTAATTCTTTCCCAACTGCTGTGGCTCTGGTATCCCCAAAGTCTTCTTCAATGCCTGGCCCATTTGGCTTTTTTCTCTTTTTCCTTCCTCCCCACTCTCTGAGCCTTCTTGCCAAAGTCTTCTGATCTTCCCCCCAGCTTCTCTCCTATGCGATTACTTATGAGCTGTGTGACACTGGGCGTGTAATAGAGACTGCGTATGCCTCAGCTTTCTTGTATGTGAGGTGGGCATTTCATCCTGTGAGGAAGGTACTATGAAGAGTAATGAGTTCATACTTATAAAATGCTTAGGACAGTGCCTGGTGTACAGTAAGCACTCAATAATCTTAGCTACTATTGTTATTGGTAGTAGTAGCAGTAATAGTATCATCTAACTCCTAATTGTACACTACTAAGTATCTGAGAATCAATGGAATAAAATGGATACTCCAGAGACAGCAAAAGGAAGATGTAAATCTTAGCGGGCAAGGTCAACAAGCTCTCTCAGTTTCATATATGTATGTGACAGTGGTGTACAGGAAGAGGTGGGGAAAGGTGGAAGCTTCATTGCAAAATCCTGCACCTGTCAAACAGTCACCAAATCTGATCAGCATTTAGATAGAAGAATTCTCTTCTTTGTATTGCAGCTCATGGTGCATATTTTCAGTTTTGTCTATTCTTAAAAATGATCCCTCTTTTTGGACCATCCATCATTAAACATTTTAAATCTTCATGTAACACTATCTTGATACTCTCTGCTTGTACTGTCTGACCTTCTCTTTTGATTTTCTTCTTTCATTTTTATAGCTTTCCCGCTGATCACAGTACTAAGTCTCTCAGAGACTCTTCTGAAGTTTTCTTCTTGGCAATTTTCTTGCCACGTGATACCAAAAACATCTTTGTAAGCCCTCTGTGGCATTAAGGAGAGGCAGGATCAGGACAGTCCAGTCTGTTTTCTTTTCACCTGTGTTCCACATTCCAGCAATGACAAGGCAGGGTCAACCACACAGAGATAATTGCTGGAATCAGGGCAGCTGCCCATGCCCAGTGCCCTCTGACCACATCCATGAAGCCCACAGGAGAAATGATGTAATTGCTGTGTGCACAAGGGAGGCAGGGCTCAGAGACCAAATTTGGTCTGAGCCAAGGGTGGAGACTACATAAATCCAAATTTGGAAAGGACTACAATTGAGTCTGTCTGGACTCTGTTTCAAATATATAAACTGGAAACAATTTAATGGAATTTAGCATCTCAGGTTTCAAAGATACAGTCAGGAGAGGGGCTAGGATCTTTGTGTTATGAGCTTTGAATATTCTTTTTCTCTATTTATAGGGTTTCTTTTTTCAACCACATTTTTCTCATAACACAAATACGGTCTGATTAAAGAGGAGGAGTCCTGATTTAAGAAAAACCAAACTCAAAAATAAGACAAAATCAGAAAGTGTTGATTTGCTTCTTCACTTTATTCTAAATTTTAAAAGGGATCTTTTAAAGTTGCAAACTTTCTTGGGTGCCTTGCATATCTGTTTTGGAGCATTAACTCCTGCTCAGGTCTTAGAGGAATTAGGGTAGTGTGGAGGAAAGAATCGAGAAACTGAAATTTAAGGCAGTAGGAACCACTGCCAATAGATGCTCAAGGTGAAATGAAGATGAAAATGTGTCCGAATTTTAACTTAATGCAAAAGGGAAACACAATGAGCTCCAGGGGGAATTTAACACACATCCTTGTTAATCTTGCAAGGAGAAGCACAGCCTTAAGGCTGGCCCTTGCTAATCTGATGAAATTTCAGAGACACTCACATTTTCTTGAGGTCTGGGAAGCATGTGGGGGCAGATAGAGGAGATGACATCAGAGAGAGAGATCTTGCTGAAGTAACTCAAGGACACCCTACTAGATCCATATCCAGAGTCCTCAGCGTGGTGGGCAATACCATCCTGCCCGCTCTTGACACTTTCCCAGGTATTTCCTGACCCTTTCACTGCATTGTTGTGCCCAAGAGGCAGTAGAGAGAGGTAGTCAGGAACTTCGGGTCTGCAGCCCGTCAACCTGGATTTGAAGCCTACATACATGGATTACAGTTTGTATCACCTTGGGCAAGTCATCTAACATCTCTGATTGGTAAGATGCAGATATTAAATACCTCATACTGCTCTAATGAAAATTCAATTATGCATATAAAGCACTTAGCACAGAGCCTGGTGCTGGGTAAGTGCTACCATTATTGCTTTGATTATTATTATTAATTTTCCCTGGAGCACACAAGAGGATTTCTCTTTGAAGAGTGGAAGTTTCCAAGGCTGTGTCTAAGTAGAGACTTTGCGATCCCATCGACCTTAGCTGGTGCGCATGCATTAAATGGAAATCTGAGCTGCAAAACCCCAGCTCCTCAGCCTGCGTTTGCCTTTTGCAGAAAGAGGATCTCTGTTGAGATAATCGTGACTTTGCTGCCACCACTGAATGAGAAGCAGGTGACTCACCACTGGTTCTCTGCTGCCCACTCACTTCCACTGCAGAGGAGCTGGACACCTACAAATAGTCTGTTCCTAGCACAGAACAATGGAGCCTGGTTGGAGAGTGAGCTCAGTGGGGTCAGAGCTGAATTTGATAAGCCCAGCCCAGCAGGAGCCACTGCCCACGCCCCCAGCTGAGTACTCCCTGTCCATCCCCGCCTCTGCTTGTATATGTACTAGGGTCAGACAGACCAGGCCACAAGTCCACCTACCAGCTCTGTGAAAGCCATGAGCTCATCTGTGAAATGGAGGTAATAATGGTATTTACCTTCCTGGCTTGTAGTGAAAATCAAATAAGATCTTGGCACAGTGTAAAAATTCAGATAATAGCAATAATTATTGCATTGGTCCTTCAGCCTAGAATTTCCCCTCCCCTCCCTTCTCTCCCTCCTATTCTCAATGTCTGGCTTATGTCTTCGCCGGATGACACTGGTCACGGTGAACGCTCCCTCCCCTCACTTCACTCCATTCTCTTCGTGTTTCTTATCAGCATCTGTGGACCTGATTGCAAAAGCACTCTTGTCTATGAGTTTTATTATTTTAAAAATTAACTTATTAAAATTTATATTGTGAAAATATTCATTAAGTAATGAATTCATTCGTTTATTAAAAAATACATATTGAATATCAGCTATATATGCACCCTTCTTGATGTTGATGATCTGGCAATAAACAAAACAGGTAAAACTCTGCCTTCATGGAGCTTACATTCCAGGGGATGAGATAGACACACAAACATATAAAAGTGTCTGGACAAATAGGTGTACAGTTAAAGAATAAGAATAAGAATAAGAGTAAGACAGACCACTTAGTGCCCATCTCTCAAGTGAAGACACAGAATGTTTTGCCTGGAAGGACCCTGGGTGTCCTTTCTCAGTCACACCGTTCCCCATTTCCCCCAGGCCCAAAGGACCCAATCATCCTGGCTAGTAAGTTAATCATGTCCTTGCTTTGCCTTATAGTTTTACCACCTACATATTCAACACTCAATACTAATTTATTTGGTTTTGCATGTTTTAATGACATATAAATGGATATAGTACCTGCATTTTTCTGTGACTTACTTCTTTCACTCTGTACTATGCTTTTGGGTTCATCTTCATTGACACTTAGGGTTATAGTTCACCCAGTTGTCACAGCTGGGTAGCATTACATGTATGACTTCCCCACACTTTGTGTGTACATTCTACTATTGATATATACATTTGGGTTATTTCACTTAAAAACATCATTATCATGTTGCCTTGATCATTCTTGAAACTGTCTCCCAGTTCTCTTATGCGTGAGTTCCTGCAGAAGTGAAACTTCTGGGTCATTTTTTCATCCACTTGATATATTTCTAGAGGACTGGGCCCCTTCTCTTGGCTGCTTATTGCTGCCTTTCACACAATGAGAGTTGGGCAAAGTTGGTTAAAGGGACAAACTGGAAGGAATCTGGTTAGGGTTGAATTTCATGAGTTTCTGGTTAAATTTGGCCTTGACAGGAAGAAGCAAAATGCAAAATAAGTCATCCACAGATTTCATTTCCTAAATAAGAAGGAAGCTTTCTGAAGAAGGGAATATGAAAGAAGCAGGTCTTCAAAATGGATGGAAGAAACACAAGTCAGTGTGGTATTATGCAAGAACTTCAGACTGCAAACTTCTTAAAGGTCGGGACCATGTGTTCTCGTAAGTGGCAGCAATAATGAAGGGGAACAATGTCCATCTCAAGAGTGAGTTAGGAACTGAAGGGAATGTGTGTAGAGCGCCTAGTCCCTTGTTGCTAACCATATAGTAAATGCTGGGTCCACTTCTTTTTCCTTTTTTGCTTTCCAGCTCTGTCACTGACTAGCTCTGTGACCTTGAATGGTTTACTTCATCTCCCTGTGTCTCAGTTTCTTTATCTGTAAAATCCCTCCCTGAAAGCAATTCGAATAGCCAGGTGCCAAAGTTTAAAGAGGAAATGAAGTTCCCAGGTGTTCAAAGTCACTTTCATTGGTAGGAAGCTGTGGGAATCAGCAAACCAGCTGAAGGAAAATATACTTCTTGCTGACCTGGCGGCATAGGCTATCAGGCCAAATCAGGAGCAGGTTTGCATACTGCATCAATTGATTCCTTACTGTTGGGCTACTCAGAAAGATCGTCATATTTCTCCAGGTCAAGAAGAGCAAGGACAAGTATCCCTTTCCGTCCTGGTGCTCAGATGGGGAGCTTCAGAGTCCCTTGCGCCCTGGGTACTAGACTGGGGTTTCTGGGACCAGCAGTGGGGCAGACTGCAGGCTTCAGGCAGCTCAGAGGCAACCTAAGCCATTCGTGCAGCCAGGCAATAAGGAAAGGATTACAGGGATTGATGCCGTGTGCAGAGAAAGGCTCTGGCAGAACAAAGTGGAATCTAGAGGCCTCATCGGGCCATGCAGAGCAGTTCACATCTGTGATCCGGGTCAAACAGGGCTGCCAAGGTTTGCTGTTGCTATGGCTGTACCAGCATGGAAGACATAAGCCTGCCTTACTGCACCCAGTAGAGTATCCCATACCCAGGTGCAGGGCTGATGAACTCTCAAGTCCCATTTCCCTTGCGGAGATGCCAGCAAATCCTTTTCTCCTCGGAAGGGGATTTCCTCAGGGGAATTATGTCCCTAGTTTCTCACAGTAAGTGACATCCACTGACTAGGCTAGCAAGAAGGCTGCATGTTGGCTAAGAGGGATTTATCCTACTTTGAAGCTCAGAGGATGGGCCAGAAAAGCCCTTCTTGGTGTCACAGTACCTTGGGAGCTTCACAGATGGGGTACTTGGACTCACAGTTGCTCTTTAAGCATTTGCCCTGTTTGGAATAAGCAACAGAGCAGCGTGGCTTTCAAAGGGCAACCAAGGCCTGGTGGAGAGGCTCTCCAGATGGTGGCAAAGCAGCCAGCCGCAATCTCAGCACGGGGCTGTGGTAGCGCAAGCATCTTAGATATGCCAGATTGCAGAGCACCAAGAACCCCAACCTTCTGTCGCCTCTCTTCTCTGGAAAGTTTGGGTGGGTTCTCCCTTTATGAGGGAGGAGCTTCTCCTTTGGAGCCTCTAAGGCTACTATAGAGAGAATGAGGAAATGCTTTCTTCATCTGATGGTCCAACAAAATTTACAGAAGGTTAACAGGAAAAACCATCTTCAATGAGGCCAAGTATCCCATCTGTGAAGCTCCCAAGGTACTCTGACACCAAGAATGAGCTTCAAGGCCTCCTTGGCCTTCAGGTCTGCTCTGTGAGGTGTCTCGCTTACCCCCAGGGCTCAGCTCAGCAGGACTTGACTCATTCAGTTCAGGATTATCCTTCCCTAAACTCTCCCACATTATGAGCCACCAATGAGGTCCCCAACACCAAACTCCCAGACCTCTTCGAAATGGCCCCCCCATGTTGCCCTGAGGCCTGTCCTCTGGGAGCAGTTAAATGAATGTTTGGCATTCTTAGCCATATGTGTCTGACCTATGGGGTTGAGGCAACACGGGTGTAGGTGGGGCATGATCTTGGGGGTTACAGACAGTGGTGAGAATCCTGGTTCTGACACTTCCTAATCATGTGTCTTGGCCAAGTCACTCAAAGATAAAATAGAAAAAGACTCATGAGCTTCATAGACTGTTGGGGGATTCAATGAGATTTTCTAAAGGAAGAATGGGAGAGAGAGAGAAGTTCAGAGAACAAGCTAAGCACAGTGCCTAAGCGCCTAGTTGGCAGTAAGTGTTTGATAAAAGGGAACCATTATTTTTCTGATGGAAAATTCTCATGTGCACAAACACAAATTTTTCAAAGGTTTTCAATAATTTCAAGAGGACTCTAGGTTAAGAACCCTGACAACAGATCATCAGATCCAATGACTCTATTTTTTTAGATTAGGAAAGTGAGGCTAAGCCCCAAGAGAAGGGACTTCCCCATGATCACTTAGCCACTTAGGAGCAGAGCCAGAGCTGGGAACTGGAACTCCTGACTCCAGTGCTCTTTCCCTGGCTGCTTGCCTTAGAAGGAGACAAACAGGCCTCATGGTATCACCCCTACCATCAGCTAAATGAGAGTGGTTGGCAAGAGATTTTCCTTACACTGCAGGGAACAGAAAATTGCTCAATTCATTTCCTTGTAGACAGTGGCGAAACTCTCATTCAGGAGAAAAATGAGAGTGTGTGGGTAATCAATGTAATGCCACCCTGATGTACCTAACAACCCTCACAGAGGACAGCTTCAGTGTAATGAGCTTTCCATTCCTTTGGGCTCCATTTGTACTGGACATCTCCTGTTTGTCCCTCCAGATCGGCTCTTCATCATCTTCACCCTGCTCTCTGCCCCTGGAGGCTGATCTATGTGGACCACACCAACAAGCTTCCTTGCCCTTTGGCGTATGGTTCAGTTCAGCCAGTCAGGAGCCCCAACAGGAAATCATAGGAAGGAAGGGATGTAAGGATTGTGAATTGCTTCCCTTCTTCTCTCCCTGTGAAGTCACCTCCATCTAGCCATGTCCCGCAAAACAAGGTCACTGCTTCTCAAATGGTTACCTGTTCTAGATGACTCTCTCCTTCAGGATTCACATAACTCTTACCCTGTCCTTTTGGGCTTACAGGTGGTGACTCTCTTCTCTTATTAACCTTGGGGTGTTGTACCATCCTTTGTGGTTTTCCTATACCCTGTCCACAATATCTCAGTAGTTAGGAAAACTGAGTCCTCAAGATATGGAGACGTGATCAGTTAAAATATAAGCCCTTGAGGGGCCGGCCCTGTGGCTTAGTGGTTAAGTGCGCGCGCTCTGCGACTGGTGGCCTGGGTTCGGATCCTGGGCGCGCACTGATGCACCGCTTCTCTGGGTATGCTGAAGCGGAGTCCCACATACAGCAACTAGAAGGATGTGCAACTATGACATACAACTATCTACTGGGGCTTTGGGGAAAAAAAGTAGGAGGATTGGCAATAGATGTTAGCTCAGAGCCAGTCTTCCTCCGCAAAAAGAGGAGGATTGGCATGGATGTTAGCACAGGGCTGATCTTCCTCACAAAAAAAAATAAAATAAAATAAAAAATAAGCCCTCAATAGAGTTGGTAAAGTTGATGGTGAGGCAAGAAGCTAAACTTGAATCCACAATCCTTGAACTTTTTGTTCTTACTCTACATTTTCCTGTTTTTATCTTCCACGAAAAACTAAATGGTAAGGAAGTGAGGACAAGAAATATGTTTTTAAAACATTAATTAATTTTTATATTTATTTGGCATCTGCTATGTGTCAGACACTAACCTGGATGCTGGAGATGCAATGGTTACTAAGAAAGATATGATTACTGTAGTCAAAGACCATATGATGTAACCCAGGGCAAACTATGGCTGCAGGCTGTCTGTCTGTCTAATAAAGTTTTATTAGAACATAGATATGCCCCTTTGCTTATGTAGTATCTATGGCTGCTTTCCAGCTACAAGGCAAAGTTGAGTAGTTGCAATAGAGACTGTATATCTTGCCAAGCCCATAATGTGTACACCCTAGCCTTTTACAGAAAGTTTGCTGACTCCTGGCCTAGCTGTATACCATCCCTGTACCTGGCACAGAGGTAGGCACAATTTTTTTCTCAACAAATACTTTATGGTTAGAGCAACAGATTATTCACAGCTGAAAAGCATCACCATTGTCCTGATAGTAGGAAATAATCCTTAGTGGATTATTTTTAATCTTTGCATCTTAAAGAATTTGCTGAAATTTCTAGATGCTGTTGACATATGAACAATTTGCTTGCTCTTTTTTTTTTTTTGGTGGATCAGTGTGAATTAAATACACCTGTGCAACTGTGCAAGAAGTTTCAAAGGGGGAAATACTCTGATGCACGGTGTAGGGGGAAAGGATTGAATAGAACCTTGATTGCTCCCATTCCAGAATGTGTCATCTGGTTTTCTGCTGCTCTTAGCCTTCTCTAAATGCACTTATGCTGTGAATTTCTTTCCTACTTTTTGTTCACAAATACTTGAAGAAAAGCAATGAACTCAGAAGTCCCTTTTAACCATTTCCTTCTTGTTGGTCTTTAACAGCATAAATTTGTGGTTGTGGGATTCTCTGGGATTGAGGCACAGTTAGAATAAAGAGAGTAAAAGCCATGTGAGGTTCTGGCAGTGTTCATCCTCTATGCAGCATCTCTGAATAACACCCAGAATAACATTTAAATAGGTGCAAGCTGCTCTCTCTGTCTCATTGTAGGTTTACAATGTTTATCTTGTTCTTGGAACTCATACTGAGTATTATTAAAATTTGAAAGAAAAGAAATGCAACTGATTCTCCCAATGAATCTTTTTTTAAATTTAAAATTAGAATGCTAATGAAAGAAGCTGTGGCATTCCCTAAAGATAAGGGAAGGACAATGTTGTAGATATTCTAAGAAAGAGAAAGAAAAAAACAAAGATAGGTCTAGGCATATCTGTAGGAAAAGCTGACAATTCTCTCTTTGATTTATTCAGTGCCTAAATCTGGCTTATACATACTCTTCTGGACCATGAACTCAAAATATTATGAATGGAAATTACCCCAATCCGAGGTAGATTTATGACCTCTGATCATCTCAGTTTATTATTCAGCATAATCAATTCAATCCAGAAGGAATTTACAAAGGCCCTCTTGTGTTCTAGCATTGTGATCATCCTAAGAAAATATAGAAATGATGCAGATAACAATGCCTTCCTCAGAGAGTTTACAATCTAGGTGAGAAGGGTAAGGAACATGGCTACATATAAATAAACCACAGCAGTATAGTTTAATTGCCATACATAGTTTAAATGGGCTGTAAAATTTAGTGAAAGACAGAATTAATGAGAGATGGAAGTAATGCAGAAAATTTTTTGGTATTGAAGTTAGGCCTTGGAATAATAAGAAGAGAGGAGGATATTTCAGCAGATATAATGGTGTGAGCAATGGTAAGAACTCAGTTGAACAGTTACATGTGGTTGGATTATAGAAAACAAGCTCTTTGTAAAGAGGTAGGAAAGGTCACCCAGATTTTAAATACCAGTGTGAAAAGTTTGGGCTTATTTGTAGAAAATGGGGAGTCATTAAGGTTCTGAGGAGTGGATTGGCATGCTTGAAGCTTCTTTCTAAGATTGAGATGGTAGCTGTGTATATGATGGATTGGAGACATGAGAAATTAGAGGTAGGGAGGCCACTTAGATGGGGATTATAATACTCCAGATGGGGACAAATGTGATTATAGGAATGGACTTTCTATGGAGATGCCCTAGGCTGGCTTGGCACCTGTCAGAATATGAGTAAGAAGGAGATAAGGGCATGTGACTAAGTGTCTGATTACAGAGAGGGCCTCAATGTGGAGAGACATGTAGTAATGTGTGTCCCAATCCAGATTTCAGCTAAAAAAGACACACTAATGAAGATGAATTAGTTAAAAACTAAACACGTTTCCTGATCTTCTATACTCATCTATGTTATTCCCTTCAGGACTTAATTCAAGAATGCCTCTCCTTCAAGAACTTTCTAGCCTTGGAAACAGGTCCTGCTTACATTTATTAAGCAATCAGAATACAAGCAATTGTAGAAATATTGTAGAGAAAAGGCAATATCTTTTATGCCTTTGTTAGCCCCTAAATATTCTAGTATAGTACCAAGCATACAGTGATACTATGTGAGTGTAGAATGAATCACCCTGATAGACAACTCATGAAACAATAGATCGTATACACATCAAAGCTAGCTGCCTAGAATGGAGAGATGTGGAGAGAAGAAGTTCTCTAGGGTCAGGGAGATAACCATCAGGTCCATCTGGACATAGTTCAGAAGAGTTCTTGAAAAATTCAAGTGTCATTACAGTAGTGGAAGAGGGATTCTTAGGGGATTGGGCATGGTGCCTAGAGGGGCTCATGTAATGAGGACATTAGGGTGCTTTAAAGCTGCATAGAGTTGAAGTGGTGACAGAATTAAAACACAGAAGGAAAGGACAGAAACAAGATCAATTCTGGTGATTTTAATCAAAGGGGAATGATTTTTATTTGTGGGTTAACGGAAAAACAATTTGGGTCATTAAAGAGTGGTAGGATATGTTAATTAGAACTCTCTTCACAGAGAGCTTTGGACGGCTCCTTAAGAGGATGTAACTGAAGATTGGGAAGTTTTCCAAAATTATTTTCCAATACTGCCTGTGAGACTAAAGCTGCCACACACACACACACACACACACACACACACACACATTTATTTTTATTTGTGGGATACAAACTATAGAAAAATTTACGTACCTCTAGTGCACTTATCACTTTATGTTGAAATATTAGAAGCATTCTTATTAAAATCAGGAATAAGAGAATTATGGCTATTACGATTGCTACTATTCAACATTATAATGGAGATTCTAGACAATGTAATAAGACATGGAAAATAAGTAATAACTACTACAAAGAAAGAGATACAGCTGATATTATTTGGGATTTATATGAAAACCTAAGTAGTTAGTCAGGTAACCTTTGAATTTTCTATTAGAACTCAAGAAAATTCAGCAAGTTCAACAGATCTCTCTCTCTCTCTCTCTCTATTTCTTTCTGTATAATAGTGATAGTTATAAAATGTAATTTTCTAATATGAACATGAAGAAAACTATAAAACTTAGAGACAGAAAAGAAGACTTGATAAAATAGAAATATGCCATGTTTGTGTTTAGGAAGACTCAATTAATTCTTCATAAATTAATCTAAAAATTTAGTGCATTCCCAACCAAATTTTTATGGAAATTGACAAATTAATGCTAAAATTCTTGTGGAATAGAAAATGTATAAAGATAAATCAATTTTTTTAAAAGGAAAACTGATGGGGATATGAATTGTTAGACATCAAAATATACTATAAAGCTATAATAATGAATAAGATATGGTACTGGAATAAACATAGCTAAAAAATAATCAGTGGAACTTGAAAGAATCCAGAGATAAACCAGAGATAAATATGTTCTAGAGATAGCATTTCACATAACTATGAAAGAACTTGAGGCAATTGGCTACCATCTGAGAAAAAAAAAATGTGATCTGTATCTAAAACAGTGTACAAAATTAATTCCAGATAAAGATAAAAACGTAAAAAGCATAATTATAAGAAAAGAAAATATAAGAAAGAATTAAAAATAAATATTGGAGCAGGGAGATTTTGTTAGACACAGAAGTCGATTAATTTGATTCTACACAAATTATCTAACAAAAGACATTAGCTAAGTTAAAATACAATAACATATATGTTGCAAATATTTGCTTTCAGTCCAGCAGGTAAATACTTAAAATATATAAAGAGTTTCTATTGATCGATAAGAAAAAAGATAAAGAGGCAAAGAAATATAAGCTAGTAATTCACAGAAAAAGAAATGCAAATGGCCAGAAAAGGTATGAAACTTTACTTATCGTCAGAGAAATACAAATTAAACAACAATGAAATATCAGTTTTTTTCCCATAAAATTAGAAGACAAGGAGGAAAAGTAGTAGGAGTAGTAGGAGGATAAGAGGAAGAAGAAGATGATGAAGACTTCTATACACTGCTGTTGGTGCTGATATTGATTGATACAGCCTCTTCTGGAGAAACGTTTCACAATGTTTATCAAAATTTAATATGTATATCCTATGATTTGGCAATTCTAAATCTAAGTATTTTCCTAGAAAATTCCCCATATGTACACAGTGCACAATTCCCATGTGTGCAATACATAATGCTTGTGTACATGTTGCAATGTTGTTTATTGCAGTGACAAACTGAACATGACTAAATGTCCGTCAATAGGGTACAGTTAAATGAAGTATACCACGATCTATTCTATGGAATATTATGCAGCAATGAAAAAGGAGGAGGTAGATTTGTATTTACTGCCATAGAAAGATCTCTAAGACATTGTTAATTAAAAAAACCCCACAATTTATAAATCAATACATAATATTATCCTCGTTATGTAAAAACAAGCAGAAAAACAAAAATACACAATTCTAAATTTAAACATACATACATGTAAAGGAATAGAACAAGATCTGGTCATATATATACCAAACTGCATAAAATTATGTCTAGAGAAGGCTGTGAGATTGGTATGGCAAAGTGGATCTTTTTGTAGAATTATTTATTTGTTTGAATTTTTATAAGAATGTTTGAATTAATTGTATGATTAACAATACAAAATTAATTGTAAACTAAAACAAACAAAAATCCAAGTATACAGGTATACAAGATTATGGCTCAGGCCTACAAAAAGCTTGATCTAGATATTTTTCTTACATTGTATAATTGCACATTCCTCCTGCACGACAAACTCTTTATGCCCCTTTTAGGATTTATCCTTGGAAATGTCAATGCCAGAGACCAATCCGTTAGCTAATTAGGCACATTTCTGAGTACACAATTACTTTAAGGGATAGCAGATGTTGCATCTCACATCCAGACCTTGGCTAATGTGTAGATCATTAACTCAGGTCTGACTCATATTAAATTTTGTGAAGATATAGGAAAGTCCTTTTATCATTTTTAAATAAAGTGCTAAAAATTTCAGCTCTTCAGTGATATGTATTTATTGGCCTACACTAGTTTTTCATCAGATTTTTACATTATCCTGAGATCTCTATATAATATTGATCACATCACTAACTAGAATCTAGCCTTTATTCATAAACGATGGAAAATAATTGGATTTTTAATTATATCATCAAACAAATTAGCCAGAATAGACACACTTAAAAAAGTATTTTTGCTCAGCATTATATTTTCTCTACAAAACAGAAAAGTTGTGAAAAATCAATCACAGCAAAACTTAAGCTGAGGGAAAAGGTATTTTTATATGGTTGTCTATTCTAAAACATCTCAGTGGGTTATCTCCTGACTCCCCCTACTGTGGGCTTCACCAGAACTAGCACACCAGGTACAAACTGCCTCTAGGACTTTGCTTTTGTAGTCTGTCTTTGGAAAATTCAGATTTGGAATTTTAAAACAAAAGGGAAAGAAGGTAGAGCCAACTGCCTGAGTTTGCTCTTGCCACAGCCCTGCGCGTGACACTGGTTCCCACAAGTTCAGTTTGGTTCAGTTACATCGTTGAGGGCCTGCGGGGACCCAGATAGAATGCCAGGAACTGAGGTGTGGACGTGAGTCCCCCAAGGCCTTCCTCTTGGGCTGCTTGCAGTCTTGTGATCACATAGGTGGGTTAGAGGGGGAATTACTGAGTTGCATAAACCACTCCACTTACTCAACAAATATTTCTTAAGCCCTTTTGTGTCAAGTACTATGCTAAGCCCTGGGGATACAGTTGCCCCACTAGTTTACAATCTAGAGAGGATGAAAGACAATGAAAACATTGTGTGAAGTGCGCTGGGACGGTACTGGAAATACAGCATCCTAGGAGGGGCTTAGAAGGGTAGCAAATCTGTCCCCTAAGGGTCAGGACAGGCTTCTTCAAGGAAGAGAGATTTAAAACATGCAACCAGGTGCTTGAAGGATGAGTAAAAGTTTGTAAACCAAGGAATGAGGAATTATGGAGCTCATGACTGTGTGATGGACACCTGGGGTCCCCACCCTCACAAAGGCTTGCCTTCCTGTCTCCATCTCCCCCCTACCCTGACTAGAACTCTTCAGCATGTCCTCCCCTTTGCCTTTGGCTACCCTCCCTGACCCCTAAGCCCACTCCACACATGCTCCCTCACCCATCCAGTATAGCAACAGACCTGGACCCTCCTCTCAGTCTCCCCATTTCCACTCTTAGTGACTCGCTCCTCCTCCCTCACCCTGTCACCATTCAAATGACAGCAAAGTAACTGACATCACTCTGTGGTTAGGTAATTCCTTTTTCAGCTGCTGTTTCTTGTGTCCAGAACCATGCCCTTGTAAAAGCACAGGGTGCTTCTCTTCCCAGGGCTGCTCTGGAATACTAAATCATCTTAGTAGCTCCACTTACTGTCCTTGCTTTCAGTAATGACCACAGTCAGGATAACCCTCCCCCAGCAACCTTTTTTCTCCTGTGGTCTCACAGACACTTTCCAATTTGCAATTGAATTTGGCCTAATCGGCACTTCTTAAGGGCTATGCTTCACTAGGGAAAGCTTTTGAGCTTATTCTAATAAACTCTTACCGTGAATACTGTCTATTATACTAAGAAATTTTCCAGAATCTTTACTTAAATGATAAGCAGACCTCCCAACCACACTTCCTACACTCACTCCCGCTCAAATAAAAAAATAAATATGTATGCATATACATATATGCATATGTATACTGGAATTTGGCATCTGCCTCATAATTATTCAGTAACATGACTCAGCAATTTGGAAGGAAGTTGGAGGAGGGGAGAAAATTTGCCCATGTCAGAGGGAGAGAAGAGAGGGAGAGAGGGGGTGGGACCCTTTAATCTTGCCCTCCTCTGAACACTAGGTGCTCACTGGGCAATTGTTTTGTCAATTTTCTTCCCATGTGTCAACTAAACATTAAGCTCTTCCAGACTGGTGATTGCGCTATATGTCTAATTGTCCACCAGAATCATCAAACATAAAGCCTTGCAAATAGTGAATGATTTTTGTTCATGATAATAAGAAAAGGAGAGCAAAAAAATCTCAAGTAAAAGAGATAGAAGTATATTTGGGATGAAAATGCAAGTGCTGATGCTGACTATTTAGGTATTCCAAAATGTGTCAGAATATTTTCTTTTAAAATAAATAGCTAATACCCAGAAGTGGGATTGTTGGATCATATGGTAGTGCTATTTTTAATTTTTTGAGGAATCCCCATACTCTTTTCCAGTTGGCTGCACCAATTTACAATCCCAGCAATGGTGTACAAAGGTTCCCTTTTCTCTACCACCTCGCCAACACTTATCTTTAGTTTTTTTGGATAATAGTGATGAGGTTAAGGACACACTACCCCCCAAATACAATACATTAGCATATTGAATATTTCAAGCTGGAAGAATTTTAGAAATGGCAGGTGTAGGAAGGACTTTCTGCCCATCCCTGAAGCAGGTCATAAGAGCCTCATGTGAGAAGTGCCTTCCCTAACCCTGGAGAAAGGAGCATCCTTATGTCCTTATGTCGGAAGACAAAGGGACACGAGAGGAATCCAAATGAACAGGCCCTGCTACATTTTTAGCTCACTTTTGTCCTATCATATCTTTCCACAGCTCTTCATCAAATCTAGCATAGAAACTCAGCTTTAACAGTTTCTTTGGGTCTTTATTTCCTTATGAACTTGCACATATCACATAAAATGTATATTAAATAAATTTGTATGCTTTTCTCTTGTTAATCTGTCTTTTTCTACAGGGGTCCAGTTGAGAACTTAGAAGGGTAGAAGAAAAAAGTATTTTTCCTCCCCTACAATAGCCTTCCTAAGAAGTATGAGGTGATATCTCATTGTGGTTTTGATTTGTATGTCCTTGATAATTAGTGATGTGGAGCACCTTTTCGTAGATCTGTTTGCCATTTGCGTGTCTTCTGTGGAGAAATGTCTATTCCAGTCCTTCACTCATTTTTTAATTAGGTTATTTGATTTTTTGCTACTGAGTTGGAGGGGTTCCTTATATATTTTGGAAATTAATCCCTTATCAGATATATGGTTTGCAAATACTCTCTCCCATTCAGTAGGTTGTCTTTTCACTTTGTTGATTGTTTCCTTTGCTGTGCAGAAGGTTTTTAGTTTGATATAGTCCCACTTACCGATTTTTGCTTTTGTTGCCTATGCTTTTGGTGTCATATCCATGAAATCATTGCCAAGATCAATGTCATGAAGATTTTCCCCTGTTTTCTTCTAGGAATTTTACAGTTTGGGGTCTTATGTTTAAGTCTTTAATTCATTTTGTGTTGATTTTTCATATGGTGTAAGATGGGGGTCTAATTTCATCCTCTTGCATATGGTTATCTTCTTCTGGTATATATCCAAAAGAATGGAAATCAGGATCTCGAAGACATATCTGTCCTCCAAGGTGCATTGCAGCGTTATTCACAATAGCCAAGATATGGAAACAATCCAGATGTCCATTGGCAGATGAATTAAGAAAGAAAATAAGTCAGTCACAGGACAAATGCTGCAAGAGTCCACTTATATGAGGTATATAAAATATTCAAACTAATAGAAGCAGAAAATTGAATGGTGGTTACCCAGGGAAGGAGGGAGTGGGATGTGGGGAATTGTTGTTCAATGAGTATAAAGTTAGAGTTAGACAAGGTGAATAAGTTCTAGAGATCTGCCTTACAACATTGTGCCTATGGTTAACAATACGATTTTGTGCACTTAAAAATTTGTTAAGAGAGTAGATTTCATGGTAAGTGTTCTTACCACACACACACTGAAAGCAAAGGTACATAAGGAAACTTTTGGAGGTAGTGGATATGTTTACTGCCTTGATTGTGGTGATGGCATCACAGGTGTATGCATACTTCCCAACTTATCAAATTACATACATTAAATATGTGTAGTTTTTTGTATATCAATTATACCTCAATAAAACTATAAAAAATTAGTTAATATTTTTTACCTGTAATTTAAAAGAGAGGAAAAAGTAAGGAAATATTGACATAAACTTAAATGTAGGCAAAAAGCACTGTGGGATGGGCATTCTGACTCCCAGCTGGGAGCATAAATGAATATTATTTTCTTTTGTAAGAAAATATTGCTTTGGGGAGGAGGATGACAATTAAATCACATTAAATTGTTTATGTTCTTTGATCTAGGAATTTCATTTCTATGATTTATCCTAAGGAAATATTTGGTTAATATTAGAATTGAGAAAGTACCGCCAGTCCTAAAACATTTATCTCAGTATTATTTGTAATAGGCAACATTAGAAACAATCTAAATGTTCAACTCTATGGGAATGTTCTACTAAACCAGAGGACATCTGCTGGATTACAAATTGTGTAGCAGAGTGGAGTTAACAGACCCCTGGGGATGAATTCCACAATCACTCCTTCTAGTTTACAACCTACAGGGAGGTTGCGCTTTTGCTTATGTTTCTTTATCTATAAAATGATTATAAAAACTCTTGTGTAATAAGGTCGTGGTATCTAACCAAGACTGTAGCACTGTGTGTGGAATATAGTGTACATTTCATAAATGAGAGCTACTATTACAGAGCCATTAAATATTCAGAAAGTCTGTGTAAAAGCAAGGAGAAATGCTTATGCTATCTTAAAAGTGAGACAATGTAGCATTCCACATTAAGAAAATAACAATTACAGAAAAAAAAATAAGACTGAAGGATATACAAAAAATATCGAGTAAAAATGTATTATTGATAGAACTAGTGATGTGTTTGTCTTTTGTTTTTTTCCTAAAATTTCTTTAATAAGTATACATAATCTTTAAAATAAAGAAAAACCTCTTAGTTTATTGAAAATAATCCATTCCTACATTTTCTCATCCTTTTGGCAGGTGATCTTTCTGGGTATCCATTCAATGAGTGCTACCGGTAGAAGAAAAACAGAAACTGTAGGGATCTATTATGGGTGGTAGAGAAAGCACAGAACTGAGAGTTGAAAGATTTGGGTCTCCTCCTG
Organism: Diceros bicornis minor; assembly: GCF_020826845.1. NCBI lineage: Eukaryota > Metazoa > Chordata > Mammalia > Perissodactyla > Rhinocerotidae > Diceros > Diceros bicornis. The sequence continues at coordinate 75,214,155 of NC_080745.1, forward strand.
CTCTGTGACCTTGGCAAAGTCACTCAACTTCTCTGACCTCTATTTCTTCTTGTAAATGGGAATGACAATACTTGACTGATCATCTCGTCAACTAACAACTATAGTTGTTAGTTGACAACTAACAACAACTAACAAGAATATCATGCAAGATTGAATAAAGACTTTGATAAATGTAAAGTGCTTTACAAACATACATTACTTTCTGTTCCAGGCTGTCATCTCCTTAAAGGCTGAACTCTGCCCCTTTTACCTATTTTTTTGCTGATGTAGCCAACTGGGTTGGAAACCAAGATTCGTCATGAATCACTCCCACTTTCATCCTATTTCTTTTCTTATCTGTACCCGTTACAAAGAAAATCAATACGTTGCGCAGGCCCCGTGGCTTAGCGGTTAAGTGCGCGAGCTCCGCTACTGGTGGCCTGGGTTCGGATCCGGGCGCGCACTGATGTATCGCTTCTCCGGCCATGCTGAGGCTGCATCCCACGTACAGCAACTAGAAGGATGTGCAACTATGACATACAACTATCTACTGGGGCTTTGAGGGAAAAAAAAGGAGGAGGATTGGCAATAGATGTTAGCTCAGAGCCAGTCTTCCTCAGCAAAAAGAGGAGGATGAGCATGGATCTTAGCTCAGGGCTGATCTTCCTCACAAAAACAACAACAAAAAATCAATACGTAGATCTTACATAGCATTTGTTTTCTCTTTTTTCTTATTTCTAAGTGAATTTCAACTGGAAACATCTGCTGTCATATTAGGAGTGACTAAGCTTGATGTAACTCTCAATTTAGATATTTAGGATGATCAGCTCCTGGTTTTATATCATTTGCTGTCAACTGGTCTTACAAACCAAAACAAAGGAGCGGGAAAGGAGAAGAAAGTCAAATACCCTAACTGACCAAAGAAAGACATTACCCATGAACTCAGGCCTGTCAAGGCAGGACATTGCATTTATGTCATGGGGAAAGCAGTAAATAACACACTTGATGACTGGACCATCATTTCCAGATGTTAGTCTATCCTTCCATGCCAAAAACTACCAAGTAAGTTATAAGTGCTGGTCATCTCTAGAAGCCAGATAGTACATAGCTTTGTTCATCACGAAAACATTTGTCTTTGTTTTTTAAAAGGAATTCTTATTGCCACCTCTAAGATACCACATTTTGGGGGACTTTGGGTATTACATTTTCATTTCCTGTGCCTGGTGCATCTGCCTCCCGTTAATATCTGTGCTTACAAGAATCCTCACTCTTTATCCAGGCAAATCCTCTGATGTCAGTTTCTCCTAACAGAAGTCATACCTGAGTCTCTTCTATCTTTGAATCCTCATAGGAGGCAGATAGTCTGGCTTTTTCTAAATTTTATTTAACGAACAAGTGTAACTTTTAAAATAGGAAAAATCCATCATACTAAAAATGTAGTTCCTGTGTATGTGTGTGTGTGTGTGTGTGTGTGTGTATAACACATATATGTATATATTATACATGTATATCTATATAAGTGACATTTATATTTCTTTCTAAATTATCACTTAAAAAAGAAGCAGTTATTTCATATTTAAGTCCTTATGAAGTCTCTTATGTTAAGACATTCTTCCTTCTCCCAACTATTTTATTTTGATTAACAAAGGACTGCTTGGGGAAGACAGTGTATCTCAACCTTGGCTGCACATTCGGATTGCCTAGAGAACTTTTAAAAACTCCAGTGTCCAAGCTGCATCTCAGACCATTAAATCAGAATCTCTGGAAGGGGATCCAGGCATCAGTGCTTTTTAAATGCTCTCCAGACGATTCCAGTGTACAGCGAGGTCTGAGAATCACCGATAACCTGAAACAACCTCAGTGCCAGTGCTTGATGCTTATAAAGGTCGTTTGCAGAAGGAGGGATTCAACACAGATTTACTGAGTATTCCTGGGAGGAACATCTTCACAGTTGCAAATAGTGGCTATCATTATAAAAAAAATTTTTGAAGTCATTAAAAAAGACACATCATCATTATAAGTTGTGGGAATGTCAAATACATACCTACAGAATAAATGAAAATCACATTCTTATATTATGTCAGTGGGTTCTAGTGGTACAGGATAGAATTTCCAGTGACAGAATTATGCATGGAATGAAAAAGTGCTGTAGTTGAAATGACTTAGTCAGCAGTGAATATGATATGTAAGAAAACTTTGTTAGATGATTCAAAGAGGGACTCTAGTGATGATTAAGACACTGATGTCCAAGTTGCATGTGAAAAGTTTGAATGAAATTGTCCCATGAAATTTGAGTGTAGAAAAAGTAACATTTCCTGATCACTATATTAGGTATCATGAATTTAAATTTATTTAAAAGTATTTAAATTTAAATGAAGAAATTAAATATTTATTATTTCAACTATACCTCTAAGCACTCATAGACTAAAATTCACCAAAAAAATCGTCAGTGGTAAAATAGAAGGACTGCCTTATGTTTGTGGTCCCCTCATTTTGTTGCATGTATGTTTTCTTTTTTCACTTGCTACAATTAAGATCCTTAAGGACAGAGACTATGTCCTATTGATTCTTTTTTAAATACACACAAACATAGATGTAGATTTTGTGGGAACAGAAGCATACACAATTTGGGTAGCCCCTTTTTTACAGAGAAAAATGCAGAGTGACCATGGGACATTGCTAGGACTCCTCCCAAAGCCATGCAGGTGAGGGGCCCTGAGGCTTAAGCCTCATGTGCTTCGTGGGAAATTCATGTTTGCATCCACCCTAGTGCCTGGCACCAGTGTCTTGCTAACCAGGCATTGCACAGATCTTTCTTCAGTTGCCTTGCTTTCCTTAGTCAAACAGCCTATGAAACCCTAAGCATCCACACAGCATCCTTTTTGGTCCTTATTTTCTAAGAAAGCAGAAGCAATTTTCCCCCCTGAAGTAGAGTGGTCAGTTAGCACAATGCTGGCAGAGCATTAGATGGCAAAGGTAGGTGCAATTTCACCATCGAAAATTGAGCTAGGACAAATGAAGACTCCACATCTGAGGGAAAGATGTGGAAATTATGTTTGGGCCTTGGGGCTACTGGAATGGAGGTGGGAAGGCATGAAGCATCTGGCGGTATAAAAATAATGTGGTCCAGCAGAAGGCTTTCCTGTCTGGAGATTCCTATCTCTTGCAGAGTCAAAAGGACTCATTAAAAACAGTTTTAAGATTCTTCTTGTTTGGACCACTGAATTCTGTGTAAACTCCTTGCAGGCAAGGGCATCATCTCGTTCATCTTGGTGTTACTAGCACATGTCTCATTCTGCCCGGCTGGCAGTAGAAAGTTTATTAAATCTGTACCAGAAACTTTAATGTAGTCATTGAAGATGGCATCAGTATGAATAACGAAGTTCTGCATTTTAATGTAGCACATAAAATTAATAGTTAGGCATTCATTTCATTATTCTGTCTTCAACCTGGAATTTCATTGAGGATGAGGTAGTAGGGAAAACAGCCCCTGAGAATGGGGTGCCCAAGTAAGATGCTAGTCAGAATCCAAACTCAGGAATACAGAGTCCAGCTACATTTTCTGGGCAGAAGAATTTGCTGAAACTTCAGAAAAGTTCTTTCATTTCGCTATTTAACCCTTGGAGCCTCTTGGCCTTTGGGTAATACTTTAAATCTCTAACTCAATAAACTGGAAGTATAGAAAAAGAAAACCTACCAGTCTTTCAAACACATTAGAAGTTCACCCTAAAGTTAGTACCTGAAGCCACTTAAAAGGTGACTAAGGATTCACAGTGAAGATTAAAGCGACTGAGGTGACGAGCTGGCCAGGACCCATGCAAACCAGAGAGGCGGAAAGGGGCAGCTGAGAAGTAGCACCATTAAAGGAAAGAAAGATCAAACCACGCTGCATGGTGAGCAGCAGGAAACATGAAAGATATCCAGATCCTAGAAGCCCCCTTGACATTTCACAGCAGTTCTGAAGCCAATTCACAGCCTCCTCTTGGGAACAATGCTTTTAAGAACATCAACCTGAAAAAAACACAAGTGTTCTCTACGCAGGAGAAAGAGAGAGACTTTAGGGAGATCTGGGATACAGAACTTCAATCCCAAGACTAATTCTGGTGCATGCACAGACAGCAATAGAATCTCAAAGGGAAGGGACTGAGGTTTGGGCTTTACTTCAGTTTCAGGTGATGTGAAGGCCTATAATGATTTCTATTCACATCACTTTCTAGCAAGGACAGTTTTGGGGGGAACTTTCATGGTCTCATTCTTGGACTTGAAGTAAAAGTAAAGTCTAACAAACACTAGAGATTTCACATATATCCAACTCATCTGATCAGGCAGAGAACGCTTGATGAATTCTATAATCTTGCTCTCATAAAACTGTGATGACAGTGACAGCTGCTTCAAAACCCTTAGTGACATTTCCTGGAACACACACTGCATTCTGAGTTGAAATTTCATTTGACACATTTTAGGCCTGGTGGTTTTAAATGAGGGAGAAGAAAAACATGTTGTTAAATATTACTGCAAAATTTCACTTTGCTTAATGGGCAATAAAATAACACAGAGTGTTCAGGTGGCTCAACCTTCCGGTTTGACCATCTGGCCTGATGAATATATACAGCATTTCTTATCTTTAGCTGGGTTTCCCTCCGCTGTCTACTGATGAGTAGCTGGCTGTCAGCATAGTTAGCTCCTGGCTGAAACCTGCTTAAAAAATGTCCTGATACATAACCAATAATACTTTGGAAGCAAAAACAAAACAAAACAAAATGCCCCCACCACAATAGAAGAGACTCCAGCCAGTTAAGAGTGTTGGCTTTACTCTTATAGCTTGAGAAGACGTTTAAGGAATATTAGTATTTCTTATTCACAAACAATGCTCAAAAGAAATAGCCACCAATTCCTTCTCCTATAACATTCTGGATTTAACATTTAGGAAGGAGCACTGACATCTCAAGGAAGTAGGCCCTGAGCTATCAGAGAGGGAAATTGCTGTTGAAAATCTAGAAGAAGCTACAAAAATAGTAAATCTAGCCTGCTTAGACTGATGGAATCTTGGAATTTCCAGAGAATATTGACAATTGAAAAAAAATGAGTCACTGTATAGAATATTTATAGATTGTCTTGCCCCATAGGATGGGATATGTAAATATAGCATCATAGTCGTTTTGAAGATTCAAGCCAAAAATGTTTCTCAATTTTTCTTTTTTCTTCCCACAAGAACACTCTGACCATTTCATCTTATGCTTTTCTAGAGGTTCTATGAAAACAATTTGAAGAAGCAGATAGCAAATGCATAACAATTTTTGTTGGGAATCCCTTTTCTAGACACAATTTGCTTTAAAATACACACACACACAAACACACAAACAAACAAACAAAAAATTGAATGACATACATAAGGCAACTGTTCTCAGGCATTGGACAATAGGCACGGAAAACTGCAAGCCCTGAAATAAGGGAAATTTACAAGGTGAGCCCCAAGATCACCCAGCTTTCTGTCGGTACAATTTTCTGACCTTGACACAGTGATCTGGAGTCTAGGCAGAGGACAGTTGTCACACTGAGCAAAGAAAGCTTAGAATTTAGGGCAGGTGAAAGAGCTAGATGCTATAGGTAAGGCATCAGAGACAAAAAAGCTGCACTTTGGGGGTGGGCGGTGGTGAAAGTTTGCATGGCGGTTCTTGGTGAATCCTTGGTTGAAGGCTAGGCTGCATATGTGTAAGTTGAGATTACATACAGGCACATGAGAAAGTGGCTGTTACTGGCATTAAGAACGGAACAGAGATTCTAGATATAAATCAGTGCTGGGAAACATTGGAGATCCAGTCCAGTTAGAGTGGCGAAACCTCATTAACACTCCAGCATTCAGTTAAGACATCAGGAAGGCTTTATCTTAAAAGTAGGGACCATACTTTAGAATAAGGCTCAGTGTAGACCTGCCTTAACAGAGTCTAAAATAAAAGACTGAAGCAAAATTAACAAAGCATTAGGAACTTTTGGAATAATCTTGGACACCTTATCAAACATGTAATGAGAGTCTTAGAAGGAGAAGAGAGCAAGAAAGCAGAAAAAAAATTGAAAATTAGTGGCCAAATACTGCCTATATTTCATGAAAAAGATCAACTTACAGACCCAAGATGCTCAGTGTACCCAGAACAGGATAAGTGCAAAGAAAACCATCCCTAGGCACATCAGACTCAAACAGCATAAATTCAAAAATAAAGAAACAAAACATCTTGAAAGCAAAGCACAATACCTACAAGGGAACTATAAGGATGATAGATGATGTCATCAGAAATAATGGAAGTAGGAGGATAATGGAATGACATTATTTAAATGCTGAAAGAAAAAGAAAAATCTGACCTCCTATATTCTGTAACAGAGAAAACATCCTCTATAAACAAGCATGAAATAAAGATATCTTCATAAAAATTAAGACTGACAGAATTCATATCACCAGACCCAAGCTATAAGAAAGATATTCTTCAGGCTGAAAATATCTGATAGCATATGGAAACTTGGATATACAGTCATGTGCCACATAATGACATTTTGTTTAATGACAGAACGCATATATGATGGTGGTCCCCTAAGATTAGTACCATATAGCCTAGGTGCGTAGTAGGCTATACCATCTAGGTTTGTATAAGTACACTCTATGATGTTTACACAAGGACAAATTGCCTAATGACACATTTCTCGGAATGTATCCCTATCATTAAGCAATGCATGACTGCACTGGAAGGAAAGAAGAACATTGGAAGTGTAAATAATTGGGTAAATATCTGACTATATTTTCCTCAAAAGACATCTGACATTTTAAGGAAAAGTAATAACACTGTAATTTGAGGTTCATAATGTATCTAGAAATAAAATATATGACAAAAATAACACAAAAAATGTGGGATTGGGTAAATGTAATTATATTATTTTGAAGCATCTAATGGGAATTGGGAAGAAGGAAATGAGAAGTGTCAGATGTGAATTGTGAAGAGATACAGTATTGATTTCTAAACAAACATTGGTATATTAAGGTTATATATTTTTAATCCTAAAATGGCAAATAAAAATAATGTTATAGCTAAAAATCCAATAGATGTTGCTAAATGACTCACTAAAAATACTTGATTAAGAGAAAAAAGGCAGAAAATGAGCAAAAGAAGAAAAACACATACATGGGAGAAATAGAAAATGAATAGCAAGTTAGTAGACTTCAACAGAACCATATAAATAATTATATTAAATGTAAATGAACTAAATATTCCAATTAATATGCAGAGATTGGCAGGCTAGATCAAAAAGCAAGTCCCAACTATGTTCTGTACACTAGAGACATATTTTAAATATAAATATAGAGATAAGTTGAAAGATAAAGAATGAAGAAAGATATATCTGGCCAAAAGTAAGCATAAAAAAGTAAGTATGGCTATATTAATATTTGGCCAAGTAGTTGTCAAGATAATAAGTATTACAACTCAATGGATAAAGATGGACATTTCCTAATGATTAAAGTTACAATTCACCAGGAGACATAAAAATTTAAAAATATTTATGCACCTAAGAACAGAGCAGCAAAATTAATGAAGCCAAAAATCAAAGAAATGAGCAAATCTACCATCATAGTTGGAGTTGTCTCAGGAGTTTTGCTATACTTGATATAACAAGTAGGCAAAAAAATTGGTAAGGGTATAAAAAACCTAAATAGTGTTGTCAATCAACTTGACCCGATTGAGAGACTTGCAGAACATTACATCCAACCATTGTAGAAAATATATTCTTTACAAATGCACATGGAATATTCATAAAGACCAAATACTTGGCCACAAAATAAGCCTCGGTGATTTTTAAAAGATAGAAATCTTATAAAATATGTTCTCTGGCCACAACAGAATTGAATTAGTAATTTATAATCATACAATATCTAGAAAAATTCCTAAATGTTTATAAATTAAACAACCTACTTCTAAATAACCAATACATAAAATAAGAAATCCCGAGAGAAATTAGAAAATATTTTGAATTGAATAGTAACAAAAACACAACATATCTAAAGGTCAAAATCAACCTGATTTGATTGTATTGGAGATTTCACTTTCATTCAACATTGTATTGGAGATCTTAGCCAGTTTAATAGGCAAGAAAAAATTATACAGATTAGAAAAGAAGAAACAACTGCCTTTGTTCACATACAAATAAATGTCTTCGTGAGAAATCTTAAATAATCCTAAAAAATAGCTACACGAATGAATAAAGAATGTAATGAAGTCAAAGGACACGTGGTCATAATACAAAAATCAACTGTATTTCTATATATTAACAATAAACAATTAAAAGTAAGACTTTTTAAATTGTATTTAAAATACCATAAAAATATCTAAGTATGTACAAAAACCCTACATTAACACCTGCAAAACATTGCTGAGAGAAATTAAAAATTTAAATAGATGGGGAGATATGTCATGTTCATGAATTAGATGAAACAATGTTATTGTTAATTCTCTAAAAATTGATGTATAGATTCAACAAAATTACAATCACAATTCTACCAGGCTTTTTTTTTTTAAATTGATAACCTAATTCTAAAATTTATATGGCAATACAAAAGATCTAGAATAGCCAAAATGATTTTGAGAAAGAAGAATGAGTTAAAGTGCCTAGATTATTTGATTTTAAGACTTACTACAAATCTGCAGTAATCAAGGCAGTGTGATATTGGGTAAACATACACATTTAGATCAGTGGAACATGACAGATATTCCAGAAATAGACCCACACATATGGCCAACAGATTTTCAACAAAGGCACTAACGTAATTCTATACAGAAAGAAAATTTTTTTATTCCTATTGGACAAAAAATGAACCTCAACCACTCCCTTACACCATATAAAAATTAATTTAGAATGAAACATGGACTTAAATGTAAAAGCTAAACAACAAAATAGATGAAGTTCAAAAGTATTATGAAGAGCTAATGAAGCCAGATACAAGACAGCACATATTATATTATTTCTTCTATATAAAGTGAGTGACACGCAAAACACTCAGTGGAGATAGAATTCAGAATAGGAGTTTCCTATGGGGGTAGGCATTGACCGGAAAGGGGTATCAGGGAACTTTCTGAGATGACGGAAATGTTTTATATCTTGATTTTGCTGGTGGTTGCACGGATTTATATATTTGTGAAAGCTCATTGAATTGTGCATTTCAAACATAAGCTTTTTATTTTTTTGTAATTTACATCTCAATAAAGTTGATTTTAAAGAGCTGATTTAGAAAGTTCCCTGTGGAGGAATATAAGTGGACTTTCCTTCCACAAATATTTTGGACACTTCTAAGTCCATCCCATATCGACACCAGAATTCAATGAGATCACTGAACTTAATTCTGTGTTCAGTGTAGTTTCCCAATGCACTGTCAATGACTGTTAACAAGATAGATAGACGATAGATAGATAGATACATAGATAGATAGATACATAGATAGACAGACAGACTTGCAGTGGTTTGCTGTTAGAAAAACAAAACAATGCGAAGAAACCAGTGGCATTGAGTTTATTTGCTATAAGTTATTGACAAGCATTTATATTGACCCAGAGCTGTGAATTGCAGTTTAATACTTTTTATTAGATATTTTCCATGGCTCTTCTTTGGTGGAAACAAAAAAGAAGAGAGAATGATGTTTCAGAAACACCATGATAATAATATAGCCCACGGCAATATGAAAGATGGCCATTCTAAGCCTATTTGAAGTCACAAGAAACTGTGGTGGCAAGATACATTCCAGTTGGTGAAGTGATATGTAACATTGGGGAGGCAGGTTGGGAGTGGATTGAGGGAATTACTGATTCCTGCTAACGCCAATATTATCCTCTTTCTTATTGACTTTAACACTCATATGTAGTTTACAAATGATTAAAATTAATCTGGACATGGGATAATGGTGGATGGAATTGTACTGTGGTCAGTGGCTGGGCTGTTTGCACTGGAATGTCAATTCAATTCCCGACCAAGGCTTAGGGAGAAGTGGATTTAATGACAGATCCATCATCTTGGGAACAGACAATGGCAAATCACAGTAACAAATAACCAATAAAGCAGAGGAAATGGGAGGAAAATGATGGGTTGCTTTTTATTTATTTGTACTGTGCCCAGGTCTCCAAGTACAGGGCAGTACAGAGTTTCATAATTGTAAATGACTGGTGGTGAGTGAATCTCAAAAACCAAGTATTCAGGTTGGCTTCAGCAAGGGGGAAGGTCAGATGTTTATCTTGCAGATTATTTGCCTCATCTCAAACTCTGAAGCCTGGAAAGCAGGCCTGCAGTGCTTTGGGAGAGCAGCTTGCAGCTGAAATTTTCCTGGCACTCAAAACTGCCGTTCATTTGACCTTTTGGACTAAAGCTCAATGTGGGCAGAGAAGCTGCTCAGATGAAAGAAAATGGTAACTTTCAGAGTCTTGTAATGAATAATTCTTCAAAGGCACATGCTTGCCCCTCGGTGGGGTATGAATATTTTCATAACTGTTTCTTGGCTAATTGAGGGGAGGGTAAAGTTTAGGTGTGTGGGCATTAGGGACGGGGTGGGGATGTGATCTGGGCTTTGCCCTGGAGTTTTTTTTCTCTGCATTGTTTCTTGGACTAGATCCCAACATTATTCTGCGTTTTGAGATAAAGGATATCACGGTGAATATATATGAGAAATGCAGGCATGCTTCTCCCTTTTGGCATGTCTTGAAATAGGTCAGTACGTACAGCTCTCTTTGAGAAGTACTGCAGTAAAGAAATCTGTTCACTTACCTCTCGTCACCCTTCTTGAAGGCCTCAATATCTGTGATAATCTTTCATCAAACTCCCTGGCTCTTTATTCCTTAACCTTCTCATCTCTAGTGGTCTTTTTTTCTACCCCAAGTCATTTTCTCATGTTCAAACCCTTGAACTCTCTATATCAAGCATGTCATTCTCTGACCACCACCTCCTAGCCTTCCAGCTTACCTACTTCATAATATCCACTCCAAAAATTATAAATGAGGCTGTGTCATTAGTGGTTCAGTATGGGCTTTGGACCTGGAATGTTAGGCTTCAAATCCCAGCATTTAACAGCTGTGGCTGTGTACACAAGTAATTTAACCTCTCTGCCCTTCAGTTTACTCACCTTTAAGAGGTAAACAATAACAATAACTATCTCTTAGGGTTGTTGGAACAATTTGATAAGTTAATATGTATAAAATGCTTCAAACAGTGCTAAGCACATGATAACTGCTCAGTCAATGTGGAGGCCACATCAAGCTCTCCAATCCATGGAGCTAACACTTCTCACTCTCCATTACCTCCCTCCTGCATGTTTTTACTGTCATCCTTAGCTAATGTAAATTCCATCATCCAGCCTTATATTTGGGTCTTTCCAAACATCTTAACTCTCTCATTCTATTATTCCCAATATATATGTTTGTATGTAGCAAAGCCTCAACCTGGTTTCCTAACTACCAGCTTACTTTATGTCTTCATCTAAACAACTGGATGTTGCCAGAGAATATCACCAAGAGTGCTGACTCTTCCCAATTGCAATCAATTCATGACTCAACATCTTTAATAAATCCTTAACGCCACTTGGCAATCCAACTACACTTTCCCCTTTCCATATTATCTATTCATACATTCTTCTTTCTCTTCTCACCTTCCATACCACCGTGGACTATTCCTTGACTGATGGCTTCACTTCATGGGTTACCAAGAAGCCAGAATCCACCTGAGGGAATGCATCTTCTTCACTACCAAACCCACGGTTCACTTGCCTCCGTACTTATACTTTCTCTTTTTTGTTCCCAAAATTCAGAGGCCAACTTTGACACTTGGGCTTGATCTGGTCCGCTCTAGTCTCCTTAGGTACTTGGAACCACAACTTTTCCCTGTCTTTCCTGTATGATCAATTTCTTCATCTCTCTTGGGTCATTGTCATCACGGAAATGATCTAGTATTTCTTCTTTCAAGAACAATTTAAAAACTTCCCTCAAAGGACCAGATGAGTTCCCTGGTGAATTCTACCAAACGTTAAAGGAAGAAATTATACCAATTCTCTACAATCTCTTTCAGAAGATAGAAGCAGAGGGAATACTTCCTAACTCATTCTAGAAGGCCAGCTTTACCCTAATACCAAAACTGGAAATTACAAGAAAGAAAACTACAGACCAATATCTCTTATGAACATAGATGTAAAAATCCTCAACTAAATGTTAGCAAATCAAATACAACAATGTATAAGAAGAATTATACACCACAACCAAGTGGACTTTATCTCAAGTATGAAAGCTTGGTTCAAAATTCGAAAATCGGTTAATGTAATCCATCATATCAACTGGTTAAAGAAGAATTACATGATCATATCAATAGATGCAAAAAAGCATTTGACAAAATCCAGCACTTATTCATGATAAAAACTCTCAGTAAACTAGGACTAGAGGTGACCTTCCTCAACTTGATAAAGAATATCTAGAAAAACCCTACAGCTACTACTATACTTAATGGTTAGTAACTTGAAGCTTTCCCGCTCAGATCTGGTACAAGGCAAGTTTGTCCCCTTTCACTACTCCTTTTCAATATCATACTGGAAGACCTTCCTAATGCAATTAAACAAGAAGAGAAAAGAAAATGTATACAGATTTAGAAGGAAGAAATAAAACATTTTTTTTTTCCACAGATGACATGATAGTCTATGTAAAAAATCTGAAAGAAAAAATAGGCAAAATGAAAACTCTTGGAACTAATAAGCAATTATAGCAAGGTTGTGGGATACAAGGTTAAAATCCAAAAGTCAATTGCCTTCCTATATACCAGCAATGAACAAGTGGAATTTGAAATTAAAAGTACAATACCATTTACACTAGCACTCAAATAAAATACTTAAGTATAAAGCTAACAAAATATGTACAAGATCTACTTGAGAAAAGCTACAAAGCTCTGATGAACAAAACCAAAGAAGAACTAAGTAAATGGAGAGATATTCCGTGTTTGTGGGTAGGAAGACTCAATATTTTCAAGATGTCAGTTCTTTCTAACTTCTAACTTTCTCACTTTCTAAATCTATAGATTTAATGCAATCCAAATTAAAATCCCAGCAAGATATTTTGTAGATATTGACAAACTGATTCTAAAGTTTGTATGGAGAGGCAAAAGACCCAGAGTGGCCAACACAAGATTGAAGACGAAGAAAGTTGGAGGGTTGACACTACTGGACTTTAAGATTTACTATGAAGCTACAGTGATCAAGATAGTATGGTACTGGCAAAAGAGTAGAAAAATAGATCAATGGAATAGAAGAGAGAGCCAAGAAATAGACCCACATAAATACAGTCAACTGATCTTTGACAAAGGAACAAAGGCAATACAACAGAGCAAAGAGTCTTTTCAACAAATGGTGCTGGAACAACTGGATATCCACATGCAAAATAAAATAAATCTAGGCACAGATCTTATACCTTTCACAAAAATTAACTCAATATGGACTGTAGACCTAAATGTAAAATGCAAAACTATAAAACTCGTAGAAGATAATATAGGAGAAAACCTAAATCATCTTTGGTATGGTAATGATTTTTTGGATAAAACACCAAAGGCATGATCCATGAAAGAAATAATAGATAGACTGGACTTCATTAAAATTAAAAATTTATGCTCTGCAAAAAACAATATCAACAGAATTAGAAGACAAGCCAAAGACTGGGAGAAAATATTTGCGAAAAGACACATCTGATATAGGTCTCAATATCCAAAATATACAAATAAGTCTTAAAACTCAATAATAAGAAAACAACCTAATTAAAAAATGGGCCAAAGATATTAACAGAAATCTCACCCAAGAAGATATACAGATGGGAAATAAGCATATGAAAAGATGTCCACATTATATGTCATCAGAAAAATGTAAATTAAAACAACGAGATACCACTACATACCTATTAGAATGGCCAAAATCCAAACACTGACAACACCAAATGCTGATGAGGCAATGGAGCAGCATGAACTCTGATTCACTGCTGGTGGAAATGCAAAATGATACAGCCACTTTGGAAGACAGTTTGGTGGTTTATTACAGAACTAAACGTGCTTTTACCATATGATCCAGCAACCATGCTCCTTGGTGTTTACCCAAAGGAGTCGGTAAACCTGCACAAAGATGTTTATAGTAGCTTTATTTATAATTGACAAGTTGGCGGAAGCAACCAAGATGTCCTTCAATAGGTGATTGGATAAATTAACTGTGGTACATCCATGTATACAATGAAATATTTTTTAGCACTAAAAAGAACCTATCAAACCATGAAAAGCCATGGAGGAATCTTAAATGCATATCACTAAGTGAAAGAATACAATCTGAAAAGGCTACACACAGCATGATTGCAACTATATGACGTTCTGGAAAGACAAAACTAGGGAGACAGTAAAAAGATCAGTAGTGGCCACAAGTTGGGCAGCAGGGAAAGGGATGAATAGATAGAGCACAGAGAAATTTTAGGGCAGTGGAAATCCTCTGTATGAGACCATAATGATGGATACATGTCATTATATACTTGTCCAAACCCGTAGAATATACAACACCAAAAGTTAACCCTGAGGTGAACTATGAACTTTATGTGATTATGATGTGTCAATGTATGTTCATTAGTTGTAACAAATGTACCAGTCTGGTGGGGGATGTTCATAATAGGGACGCTATGCATGTGTGAGGGCAGGTGGTATATTGGAAATCTCTGTACCTTCCTCTCAATTTTGCTGTGATCCTAAAACTGATCTTAAAAAAAAGTCTTAAAAAACCCCCCAAACTTCCCTCGACCTACATTCTCCTCTAGCTATTGTCCTATTTCTCCATTCTCCTTCACGGTACAACTGTTTTGTAATGTTTAGTATGAAAAATTTCCAATGTACGTAAAAGTAGAATTGTATAATGAGCTCTCATGTACTCACTACATAGATTTAAAAATTATTTTTTATGCCATGGACTTGTTAAAGATATATGTTAGTTGTCCTGTAAAACACCCCACACAATGTAATTCCTAAGAAAGCTTCACTCCCACATCTGCTTTTCTCCCTTGAACCCCCTTAGTTGGATTTCCTGCTTCCACATCCCATGAAGACAACTCCAAAATGTCCATGTAAACACAATCAATAGGCATGTCTCTTTCCTCACTTTACTTGATCTCTCAGCAGCATTTGACAGTTGACTATTTCTTGAAACTCTCTCTTCTCTTGGCTTCTGGGATCCATACTCTCCTATATTTCCTCCCATCTCAAGGATAGTGCTTTCTCAGTCTCTTTTCTGCTTTTTTCAACCATGACTGACCTCTAAATACTGGAGCGCCCCAGAGCTTCATCCTGGGTCTCCTCTTTTCTATCTGCCCTCTCTGCTTAGCTAATCTCATCTAGTCCATAACTTTAAATACCATCTATGCATAGTTAACTCCCAAATCTATGTCTCTAGCCCTGATTTCTTCCTAAACTCCTAAATTAAATTTCCAACCTCCTACTTGAATTTACATTTAAATGTCTAATGAGTATCTCAAATTTAACTTATCAAAAGCAGAACACAACTTTCCAATGTCCTCCCCCCCAAAATCCTCCTTTTACCCAACTCTTTCCAATTTCTGTAAACGGTACCATAAAACATTCAATTTCTTAAGCCAAAAATTTAGGAATCATCTTTGTTTTCTCTTTTTTTCCCTCAACTCTCACTTTCAATCCTTTAATAACCCTTATTGACTCTATCTCAAAAATATACCCAATCTTGCCCTCTTTTTGCCATCTCCACAGATACCACCCCAGCTGAAGGCACCATCATCCCTCTCTAGACTTCTGCACTCCTAATTGGACTTCCTGCTTCTGCTTCTTCCCCATTCACTCCATTTTCTCTACAACAGCCAGGGTAATCATTTTAAGAATATAAATGAGAATATGTTACTTTCTTGCCTAACCTCCCTATATGGCTCCTCCATCTAACCCATAATAAATCCAGACTCATTACTCTGACCTACCTTTGTGTCCTGGTATCCTATCCCTCTCCTCCTCTCATGCCTCCCCTGCCACAGTGAGCAGGAATCAAAATGCTGGAGAGCAAGAACAGCAGCCACATTGGCAAGGCTGGTGAGAGAACTTCAGAAACCCATCATGATCCCTCAGCTAAGCCAAGTCTGATATACACTCCTTAGATTGACAGATGGACCCATTCATGCAGGGGCACAGATGGTCAACTGCAGGCCTCCCCTGCAACATCAGACTATTTTCTGCATTGCTTACCCTCTCTTAAAAACTCTGTTTCAAACAACAAAACAGACAATGTTCTTGTTGTTTTCTCTTGGCACCCATTTTTCTTCTTCACTGAGCTTTTCAGTTTGTAATTATATAGCCAATTCCTGTGTTTCTATGTGCATTGCCTATCTTTTCCATTAATCTCTAAGCTCTAGGAGGAGAGGGTTCATGTTGATTTTGAAGACCATTCTATATACAGGGTGTAACGCTGTGCCTGATACATAAGTAAATATTTGTTGAATGAATAAATGCATGAATGCAGTTCTGTGTAACTCAATTAGTGCCTTTGCTCTTATTGAGTACTTTGTGCCCACTTGTGCATTAAGAATGTACAAGAATCTAAAGTAGATGAAGGGATGTTATATGTGTGTGCGGTATGAGGATCAGTGAAGATCATTCTACAGGAAAATTTGAAAAAGACCCCACCTACCCTTCCTCTTTCTCTTAAGAACAAAATAAGAAGATGGATTCCACAGGTGGATAGGAAAGTCTCTATTCTAAATGGTCATGAATGGCTAAATGCCAAAAGTTTATCTAGCTCTCTTTGGTTGTTGTTTTTTAAATAGACATCACATGCATTGGATTAATCAGAATCTGTGGCTCACGACACACTCTCTTCATTGGTTCACGGCTGGCCCACTCCAATCCAAATTTTGTGTTCATCATTCTTTTGCTTTCTGTTCTATAGTGTTCTATTAAATCTTTATGCATGCATAAAAGCATATCTTTTATTTAAGTTGTTTTTAAGTTTATATAAAGGGGGTCATGCTATATGTAATTTTGGGGGGCTTACTTTTTCATTGATACTATATTTTTATGATTCATCCAGATTGCTGCCTGCAACTTTAGTTCAATTATTTTCATTGCTGTATTATATTTCATTGTGTGATTACAGCATGTTTATCCATCCACTCACCCATTGATGGACATTCGGGTCAATAATATTACTATCATCCATATGGCTACAATTTTGAGGCTGTCCTTGACCTCCAGAATTCAGTTAAGCCGAGTCTTTTAAGTGTTCATGTAGTGAGAAATGTGCTAGATGTTACAGGAGATGCCAAGATGTGTAAGAAATATGACTGTCTTTTGGGAGCTCACATGCTGGAGACAGAGACACAGATACATTCACAACTACACAGGGCATAATTGGCTAAATGCAGCACATACCTCCCAGCAGAGTCAGACAAGGAAGAATTAGAGAGATTCTATTTAAAGTTCTAGAAGGTTTGAATGTTAGATCATGGTTTATGAATGTGAATTTGATAGGTGGAAGAGGGGATAGTTGAAGAGAGAACATATGTCAAGAGTGGGAATAATGTGAGAAGTAGAGAGGCAGGAAAAGATACAGAGAGTCTGGAAGATGGTGATATCTTGGGGTGGTTGAAGTTTGATATATGAGAGAGAGAGGGTGCATTTCAGGAAGGGGAAGTTCAGAAATGAAGAAGGAAGGTAGGATCTCAACTTTGGAAACTTTGAAGGTTGGGAGGAGGAGTTGAGTCTTTATTCCATCTGCAGTTGAGCGTCATTGAAGGGGACAGAGCTGGCAACTTTTGTGGTTCTGAGGGTGTGTGTGGGGGGCTTGAGTGTGTGGGTCTTAAGGGGTCTGTGTTCTCGTTAGGAGCACCTACAGGCACGCTGACAAGTATGTGTACTGTAGCTGGGAGATACTGTGGACATTCTCTTTGGCTTCAGTTTCTTTATCCAATGCTCTTCCTTGATATTTTCTACAGAATTTGTAGGTCTGCTTCTTACAGATAGGAGGTCAGTCTTTAAAGACAGAGACAATGATTTTTGAATGTTCGATGTTGGGGCTAACACAGTTTTTTCCTCTAAAAATATTGCATGTCTTAGTATTTAAGACTTTTTCTTTTTTCCCTAAAAAGGAGTGCTAAGGAAGAGAGAGAATTTTCTTTCTTGTTTATTTTAAAGATTTCTCTTCTGGATGAGGACCACTTTAATATGCATGCCACATTTTAATGAACAGAGGAAAATTACAACTGAGGGGAAACGCAAACCTCTTCCTAATCCCCCAACACACACAGATACACACACACTCATGTTGGACCTACCGTCTGGAAGACCCCAAATTTTTATTTCAGTGGCATTTATTTATATTGAGAGAGAGAGAGACGCATGCATAAATAATACGTAAATAATTTGAAATCATTTTGAGAAACCCTATGTACCATTTGTTCTGCTCTGGGGTTGGAGGCTCTTCACTTTCACGGGAAATCTTGCCTCTGTCTCCAATTGAACCTTCCTTAAAAATGCTTAACTGGGAAATTGATTCCCAGGACAGAGCTTGCAGGGGGGAACACTTTGTCCCTAATTGTACAGATTCAAACTTTAATGTGTTTACTTCTGTTTTGGGATATGAGTGTGTTTCTTTAAGAAGCAGGGGCGGGGCAGAATACTCAAAGGCTCAAGTAAGTGACTAAACCAGAAAAACTGTGAAATCAGGTCATTAAGTCACAGCGACACCACCGCAGTGGCCTGGAAGCAACAATCTATAAATTAATACCTGGAGCTGAGCTGAGATGGGTTAAAAGCAATGACATGATTTGATCTGAAGAGGGAATGTAAAGTCGTGTTCAGGGCTCCGGAAAGAAGTAAGCTCTACAGAGCTCAAAATCACCCTACGCAGAAATGGGGCCTGGTATATCTCTCAAAGGTGTTCAGCGGATGTTGGCTGGTTGCTTTGGCTTAAAGGATGAGAGTATTTCAAGGGAAAAGGCTAGAAATTTTCCAATGGTGCCAAGAGAATGAGAAGGACAGAAGAGCCTTGTGGTTAAAAGCACAGGATTTGAAGACATCCATGTCTGGGTTTGCTGTGGACTGTGGGTGACCATGGGCATTCTGCATAAGTTCTCCATGCCTCAGTCTCCTCCCTCCAAGGGAGGGATAAGCATGCCTACCTGACATTTCTTAATGCTACCAAATGCTAGTTTATTTATTCATTGTTCTTCTCTCTCATGTAGACATAAGCTCCACAAGGAGAGAGACTTGAGGCATTCTATACACTGCTATATCCTCAGAGCCCAGAAAAATTTAACACTGAATACATTTATGTAGAATGAATAAATGAACCTATGAATAGGGCTCCTCTTTGGGCTAAATGAGCCCACTTTAAAGTGTCTGGTAAAGTGTCAGGCACATACTAATGTCCAATAAATTTATTGGACTAAGCTGTTGCCCCTACATGTCTCTTTTCATTTTGGGAAGGGGCACAATTTCCTGGTTAAATACTGGGGGGAGAATATCTCTGTTTGCACTGCTTAGTGGTGACTGAATTCTCTGATCAAAAGTGAGGATAGGGACCCAACATTTTCTAGCATCACCTGGGGAGACACATTTTCCCGTTTCTTTTGAATCCCATTCACTCACAGCATGGGCATCTTTTTCTTACCCACAGACTCTGCTCAGTCCTGCCTCTCACTTTTTCTATGACTCTGGATCCTGCCAAGAATTGCTTGCCTTTTCTCTGTCCTTCCAAGTCCCAACCCTCTGGCAATCATAACCTCTTTTGTGAGGTCCTCCCGCTACCTCCCTCCTCCGGTAGCTTCTCCTGACTGTTAGTTGTTCTCTCGGCATATATTCAGCACAGAACATACATTGCCTGGACCTTTAAGGGCAGAGAAGCACAGACCATGAGAACTGAGGTCTGATCTACTTGGAATGGAGACCCCTCTATTGACCAACATTTGTTGAATTCATACCCAGAGCCCAGCTCAGTGCAAGATGCTGGAATAGAGATTAATAATACGTTAGGGACAACTTTGGAATGACAAAACACAGAGCGATACCTGCTGCTCTGGGTTTTGGCTTAAAAGAAGAGAGGAACTCCAAGTCCTAGAGACTTACCCCTTACTTATCTGAATCTGTGTGCATCTTCCTTTCTCTGTAGCAAAAGCTTTAGTGATGCACTAGTACAGACAGGTTGTGAGATTTCCTCACATACATGCCAAGAAGCTTCTGCCACCTGGTGTGCTGAGACGGCACTGTAGTGTGATGGGAAATGGGAGGTTTTACTTTACCTTGTGAACTCCATGAATTTTCTAATACAGTAATAGTTGTCAATTTTTCTTCAAATATGTGGAAATTTTTCAATGGAAATATTACATAGAACCCCAATATATGAGAGAGACAAAAAACGAGTTGCTCCAGATAGTGTGTGTTCCAGCAGAGGCTGGAAGTCTCGACGTCCTGCCTTTTGGCTTTACTTTTTTCTCCAGAATTTTACTGATGCCCTGTCATGGAACTCAGATGTCATGAACCATAATGGAGAATCCAAGACCAAAAAAAAAAAAGAAAGACTGTGAGGGTCAGGTGGAGTATTTTTATTTTTATTTTTTTAGATGACCTCTATAATCCCTTCAGGGAAAAAGAAACTCACATTGACTGAACTCTTCTTTTATGCCCAGCCCTTTATACACCTTATTTCATTACATCTTCATGCTTACCCTGTAAAGTAGGTTTTGATAGCCCCATTTCACAGATGAAGAAACTGAACCAAAGAGAGAGTCAGGATTTCACCTATGACTACCCAGCTTTTAATGGGTTGAGCCAAGATTCAAACGTGGGTCTTTCTGACTTCAGTGTCAGAGCTTGTCTCCCCACATCACTTCCAACTCCAAAACTCTATTCCTCCTGGAATGGGCAGTGGCAAAGCTATTCTCAAGACCATGGAGGACAGAGGATGTTTTTAAGATCACAATGCTTCCTATTGGTCTCTTTTGTTCCCTGGTAGGCCTTGTTTGTGCCAAATCTGAAAGCCAATTTGTTTGGTAAAGAACAAGTCCAGGACCACACATACAGGGTATGAGTGGGACATTGGGGGGTAAAAAAAAAGGGAAAGAGAGGTTCCAGGACTTACCAAAGGACACAGGATCAGCACCAAAAGACTAAATTAGACTTCCTACCTCAAAACTTTGGTCACAAGATTGACTCCAATGAGAGTCCCATATTCTGGAGAAAAGTGAATATTTTGCCTTCAACAGGCATGGCTTGTACATGTCCCAGAGATGCAACCCACAGGAAACCTGGGAAATAGCCTCCTATTAGAGCTGGTCATCTGCAAAATATGTACAGGGGATGCAAAGCCAACTCCACTGCTTCTGTTCTCCAGATGCTCAGATCTGCCAAGTGCAGAAGCTGTTACCTGATGGGAGCCCTGAGGAATGGCACCAACTAGGGCCTCCAGTAATGCAATCACTTTTAATCAGTGTTTAATGAGGGTATAAGCAGCCTCAGCTTACCTCTGTGGCAGAGAGGCAACTACACATAAACCTCAATTACTCAGACATTTAAAAATCAATTTCAAATAAAATGTCTAGGTGATGGAACTAAAGAGATTAGAAGGATCAGGGTGTGTGCACAGGCCTGGCATGTCTTGTCAATGAAATTGGGGTAGACAGCTCCTGTAATGCAATAAAGCTAGCTGACTCTGTGCCCCCAGGGGTTAAGGGGAACCGGTCTCATTACCCAACTCCCCCCAGAAGCAAAGGAAGATTTCAATGACAGAAAGAAGAGAACACAACCATGACTTCAGCACACTCAAGATGTATTGGGAATGCTAGCTTGTTAGCTTCGTCTCATTTTACAGTCGTGAAGAGGAAAAGCAGAGCTAGTCTACCACTCAAGCCACCCACCCCAACCTGGCCTCCATCTGCACTGCCAAATCAGATATATTACTATTCCTGTAGATGATCTTGACTTTTTTACCAGTCATATCTATTTATCATCCCCATCAACATGCTGGTACTTTAGCTCAATAAACTTTTATTGAGCATATACCACATGGCAGACACTGCGCTGAGCAACATGAGGACACACAGGTGAGGAAGTTGTAGTCTCTGCTTCAATTTATAGGGTAGAAGGTATGAGGCTGACGCCCTATCAGATCAGAGTTTACAGTCCTGCAAAACCAAATCACTTGGATCTTTAGACATGACAGGCTTTTTCACACCTTTGAGTCTTAGACCATGTGGAGAAGAGACGGCGCTGGGGTTCAGCTCCTTGCTTTTATTCTGTGAACTCAAGATGCTTCTTCCAATAATTTCCTGTTTATTTTTTTTGATTTGCTACAGCTGATAGGAGTCAAATGTCACTTACTTTCAACTAAAGAAACAGCTAATATGTAGGATAATACCATTAATAATAATAATCACAGCTAGCATTTAATGAATAAGTATTAAGCACTAAGTATTGTGCTAAATACTTTACTTGCACTATCTTTTTTGGACTACCAAAACCACCCTACAAGGTAGATATTGCTATTATCTCAATTTCTCCATTCTGTAGGTTAATGTACCTTATAGGGTACATTATAGGGATTCCCTTATAGGGATTAAAAGAGGTACAATATTGTAGTGGGCACCAATAGTGTTGGCTATCCAGTATCACTACACCCTCTCCATTCACATTGTGTTCAATGGTGCCCCTCAGAATTGTCAAAGTATAACTTTCCAAAAGTTAAAAACATGACCCATACAGAACAGAATGAACATGAATCAAAAATCTATTCAATGTATTAATTAATGAATGGACCAAACTGACCGGTAGACATATAATTTCAGAACATCTGGACTCTAATCAAATAGTAAACAGCAAATTCAAACACAAGCACGTTTTCTCAGGTCAAGGACCCAGTAAACTTTCTAAAGGGCCAGATAGTAAATATTTTTGGCTTTCCAGGTTATATGGTCTCCGTCGAAGCTACTCAACTCTGACATTGTAGCATGAAAATAACTTTAGATAATACATAAACAAATGGATGTAGTTGTTCCAATAAAACTTTATTTTCAAAAACATATGGCCATGGGTTGTAGTTTGCCTATTCCTATCCTAGATGATTAAATAATTCTTGAGTGAGCCAGTTAAACAGTGCCTAAGGGCGACATTGAGAGGACATGCAGTTACCCTATTGCTTTATCTCTAACTTTTAGTTTATTTTTCTTAACAGCACTAAAATGTGAATGAGGCCTCCTGGATTTGCTGGATTTGCAGATTCCTGTCCCCCTGCCATGTACGGGGACACGGCGGAGGCTTTTTCTTTATTTAGATGGATCCCATTCTCTCCCTGCTTGCCCTCATCAGTGCTGACTGGACCGGACCACAGTTGGCACCTGACCCAGTCTCCAAGTTTGGAATGGGACTAAGAGATTCCTACCTCGGGCTGGTTGCTTTCTTGAATGGAAGAGGTGTAACCTTTGGGTCTGATGGAGGAGGTCATTTTCTGCCACCTCAAGTGGAAAGCAAGAGAATTGAGGTCAGAAAGAACCCATTCACTGCCTCTCTGTGCCTCAATTTTACTGTCCACGCAGTGGGAGAAATACTGTACCTACTTCATGGGGTGGGTGTGAAGTTTAAATGTGATAACGCATGTAAAGCACCCAGCACGGAGCACAGGAGTGGCACTGTAAAGATTACTTCTCTTATCTCTAGGATTCCTCCCTCATTCTCATCCCTGGTGACTCTAACGCTAAATGGCTTTAGCATCGGTGCAGGAATTATGCTGACACCATAGCTCTGCCTCCTTTTTGCTTGAGTTCAATGCCCTTTCTTCTCCACATTGATGTTTTATTTCACTGTTGACATCTAACTTTTGACTTTTACTCAAACTGCTTCTAGTAACGTTGTGCTTTACAGCTGAGTAACTATGCTGACTTCTCTATTTTCTTCTGTGAGTGAGGACGAGCAGGGAGCAGAGAGGACCAAACATTGGCTGAGCAGTAGTGTGGCTGAGTGCTTTCAATAGGTCATCTTTAATCCTCACAATCATCCATTTTTAGGGACACTGTTATCTCTATTTTATAGATGAGGAAACTGAGGTTCAGGGAGGTTTCAGTCACCAGCCCAAGACTGCAGTTCTGGAAAGTGTTTGGGGGCTGGGACTGCAACCCAGGCCTGACCAACTCCAAAGATAATGAGTGCTTTTATCAGGACAACAACTTTCTTCAAAGTGCTTTTAGTTTGGCTGCTATTTTACCTCTTAGCTACCTCTTCTCCTTTGGTAAAACTGATCCTCTGTGGCCTGAATGAAGGAAACAAACAAACATTGTTCAGTGCCTAAAATTAAGCAAAAAGCTTTTAATATGATGTCCTCAAATATTTCAGCAGCTCATATGCCATTTTTCATATTTGAGCAAGTCAACAGGCAATATCTCCATCATGGATGCCTCACTTCTGGGGATGTGCTCACCAGTAATTTTACTGGCTTCCAGAGAACTCCCTGCTCTGAGCATAACAAGAATTCAGAGGTCAGAGTTAGATAAAAGCAGGCTGCATAGCCAGATCATTCTAGAAAATTTATGTCCATCAAAATGCAGCTACAGCCCTTGCAAAGAGCACATCTGTATGCCAGCTTATGAAAGGACCATACCCCCAAAATAGTCAGGGCTAGGCACTGTAGTAAGAGAGAAACAACAGGACGGGGGAAAGATGAGATGAACATTTCCGTAGAGGATACTTGTTATTTTTGGCTGCCAGGTATTGTAACATCTTACCTATATTTTTTTCCAGTTTTGTTGAGCTATAATTGACATATAACATTGTTTTAGTTTAAAGTGTACAACATAATAATTTGATACATGTGTATGTTGCACAATGATTACCACAATAAGTTTAGTTAACATCCATCACCTCACATAGTTACAAATTTTTTTTCTTGTGATGTGAACTTTTAAGATCTATTCTCTTAGCAACTTTCAAAGATACAACACAATATTGTTAACTACCTACCTATTTTTA
This sequence comes from Diceros bicornis minor, assembly GCF_020826845.1. Classification (NCBI taxonomy): domain Eukaryota; kingdom Metazoa; phylum Chordata; class Mammalia; order Perissodactyla; family Rhinocerotidae; genus Diceros; species Diceros bicornis. Next base: position 75,239,172 of record NC_080745.1, read on the forward strand.
AAGAATCATGGTAGCTTGGAATCAGGACCCCTCTTCCCTCCATCTCTATTACAGATCTTAGTCCCTCCCCCAGCCCCATGGCAAGTTGGGAATGGTCACGTAACCTAAACTGGCCAATTAGATACTGCCACCCAGAACTCTGAATCTCAAGAATGTGATACACCTATACAGGAGCAGTTAGAGATTAATTATGGGAGCTGTGCTGGAGCCTAAAGTCTATCCAGAAGTGTCAAGGTTGGTGGCAGAGTCTAGAAAGACTGTTCCTATCACAGGATCTTGATGGTGCCCAACCTCCCTTGGTTTTTCCCCATTTTCTGAGCTCCGTTCTCCAGGCCCTCAATGTGAGCTATCCAATAGTTTTCTAGGAAATTCTTGTTACTTAAGTTAGCCTGTTAGCACCCTGAGTGATGTGTACCTCAATGTCCACCAGCACGGCCTGGGGTCTTGCACATATTACTGTCTGTGTTCAAAGGAGATTCCCCCAAGAGAGGCTGTCAGAGTTTCTACCCAATAGGAAGAAAAAGACAAAACACATCATAACTTAGTATATTTAGAACCTTAACACTAAGGGGTTATGTTAGCCATCACTCTATCTTTAGTAATCCTCTAATCTGAGGTAGATGTACATATAGGAGTCCAGACAAGGACTTCCCTTCCTGTCATCAAAAGATAAGTTTCAAGAAGCTCATATCAAGGCCCAAGTTATTTCTTTTATAGGAATGGAAGATACACAAAATGAATCAGGTCAAACTTCTGCTCTAGTGGTCATTAAATAAATAAGCAAAAACCAAGCTATGCAGTGCTTGCTTTTGTTCCAGCTTGTCATAGATGCCATGTAAGATGCATAAGAGTACAATGTGGTAAGAGAAACTGACATTTTTCGGACACACCCACTATTGCATTCATTCCTCAACTCTGCAAGTGAGGTAAATACCATTATACCCATTTCTCAGTGGAAGAAAGAGGCTTACACAGACAAAAGAACTTGCTCAGCCATAGAGTTGGTAACTGCAGCCAGAATTAAAAGTGACTCTAAAATCCATGCCCTGACCACTCTCCCAGCTTTGGAAAAACTGAAGCCATTGTGGCTGGTGAATTCAACCACAGATGAGACCATTCTGGCCAAAAAAGAATCTGCTTTTGCTGAATAATGCAAATGCATCAGAAGGATCATTTTAATTACACTAGATTTTATTTCAAAGGCATTCTTCTAGTGGATATACAGACTGCCTATCACATAGTAGGTAGTGAAAAGAATGTTGAATTGGATTAAGTAATTCTGACTGGTTAAGAGGGAAAAAACAGTAATAGACATAGAAATAATTAATCTTGGCTTTTGTGTGGTATTTTCCATACTTTTTAGTTTGTTTTGTTGCTTGGCAAAAATAAAAGTCCAAATTCTTTTTGGGCTATTTCATAATTGATAGATGAACACAGCCTAATTGTTGATCCATAGAGAATGGTTAGAAATACCGATACCCTTGGGTTAAATTTCCCAACTTTTGTTGTGGAAATATTTAGTCAACTAATGATGTCTTCCATCCCCTGCTGTTAGCTTTGGCAGGAACTGCACCTCTTCTTTTTAAAGAAACATGAAAATAATCCTCAAGGGGGATAAATACCTGTGTGAAGCTCCCAAAGGACTGGAATGAAGCTGACATAACATAGAGGAAGGAATTTAAATTTCTTGCTAAAAAAAAAATGAAAAAATAACCTGTAAATAGAATAATGTGCATCCATGATTGGAATTAATTAAGCAGAAAGAAAAAAGCACATCTAGAGACCCAAAGGATTGGTTGGAAAATTTTAAAATGTGATCTCTGCCAAATAAGGTCTAAGTAGCCTGAAGAAAAATTTATTTGAGGCCAGTGTCATCCATCCACCCATCATCCATCCATCATCCATCTACCTATTATCCATCCTTCCATCATCCATCATCTATCCATCCATAACATATACTGGAGTTCTACTGAGTAGAACAAAAAGATGTGAAGACAGGATATTACATTCAAGGAGTTTAATGGAAGCAACACAATCTGTTCTTTGTATGTTTGTTTTAGCTAATATTTACTTAGCATTAACTATGCAGCAAGCACTATGTTTAAAAAGCAAGACAAATAGCCTGCTTAATTTTCACAACTATCCTGTGAGAATATCGTTATCCCCATTTTCCTTTCAGGAAATTGAGACACAGCAAAGTTATATAATGTGAACATTACACAATGGGCTGGTGGCAGATCTAAGTCTCCAACCAAGTCTATCTGACTCCAAAGTCAACGGCATGCTTTTAATTAATATGTGATAATGTCAGTTTGTACAAGAACAAAACCAGATAATAAACAAAATCATTGTCCAATATCTGGCAAGTAGTGATAGTTATATTTTTAGAATGTGAAAATTATAATTGTTATAAGAGGTATGTGTGTGTGTGTGTTTCCTGAAGGATTACTGTAAACTCTTTGATAGTGGATTAAGGAGGAAAAAAATGGATAAAGAAAGGCTTTATGAATTCTTGGCAATAAATTTGATCCTTAAAAAATAAATTGAGGGAGAGTATCCTGGTAAAGAGAAAAGGCATGGAAAGAGAAATGTGTCCTAAGAGTTCATGGAGAAGTCCACATAGGCATTACCATTGAAGAAGGTATATCTTGCATCCAAATAGCTCACTCTCAGTTGCCAAAATCCAACAAGTCCACCTTTGGAGAGCTATGAGGGCTATTCCTTTTGGACATTAAGGGTTTTCAGTCTTTATGCTATTAACAAAAGTGTCCTATTAAGCATCAAAACTCTTGAGAGAGGTAATAAACTAACAATTGGTTCTCCACTGTGAAATTAGTCAGGGTTCTTGCAGGAAAGAGATGGCACGGTGGCACACTCAATTGTGGACTGTTACAAAGGTGTGAACAAAGCTAAGAGGGACCAACAAGGGTTGGTTAAGTACCCTGCGGTTAGTAAAAGGGAGGTCTCCATCTACCCTCCTCTCTTCCCCCTTGGGGGCAGGGAGGGAACCAATCCTCCATCCCTGACAGAGCTGTAGCTGGAACTCAGGTTTCAGATACAGAAGAAGGCTGCCTACCAAGAGTTTGGTGGCCTTTGGAAGAGGATCCCAGGGCAATGGAGAAAGAGACAAGAACAAATACACTAACCTCTCTTTCCTTCTTCCCTCCAGTATCCTGATGACGTCTCCATTGGCCAGAGGGCAAGGCAACACAGGTGAAGCAGGTCAAAAAATTACCCTCCCAGGGCACAAAGCAGAATGGGGAAGGATGGAGAGAGGATCTGGAAAGGCAAATGGAGAATGGCCAGCACAAAGAGCTATAGTGGTAAGGCAGGACAGAAGTAATTTTTCACTAATTTCATTTAAGGTAATGAAGCTTGCAAATTATTTTATTTTGTAAATTAAAACAGATTCAAGATCATCCCTGCAATAGCTTTCTCTCACGCATCTGCATTTGGATTTTCTTTTATGCTTGTGAGAGAAAAGGGTGGAGTTACAGCTAGCTGGTAGGCTGGGAATTACCCATAACCCTTCAGACTCAGCAGGGTTTGTCTAATATGTGAGTGGCATCCATCACATGTGGGAAAAGGTGGAGAATCATTGCTTTAAGTCAACCAGACAGCCCTATGACAGGAACTAGTACTTGATCAGATCCCTGCCCAGCTGTGTTAATCAGACCCCCTCCAGCCACCAGTGATGGAGAAAGGGAGGGAGAGTGGTGAAGCAGGAAAGAGTGTATGTGATCAGAACATTGCGAAAGGGAAGGGGAAGAATGAAGGGACAAAAATGAAAATGCGGTGATGTAAATATTTTGCCTAGAGCTGACCCTCTTATGGTTAAAAAGCCTCCTTCCTCCCTGACCCAGGAACATGAAGCCAGTTGTAATGGGAAGAGAGAGTAGCATTGTGTCTTTTCCTCTGTTTTTGGGAAAACGATGATCTCACACACACACACACACACACACACACACACACCCCTCAGAGTAGACACCTACAGTAGGACAGTAATGAGTCCAAGCTGCCATTACCTAACGAAGGTAGGGAGAGGAGGGTTGTTGGAGGAATGATTCTCTTCCCTATCTCGGAGTCAACCTGTTACATAGAGGCCACGCTGAGTGGAGGTGGCAATAATCTCCCTCTGGGTTCTGAAAACATATGTTCTCCAGGGAATTTGAGAGAAGGAAGCCCTAAAGTGCTGCGTTTATGCTCATAATTATCTATTTCCCTATCAGGAAATTGGCTCTCACATGTTATTACTGGCTGGATACTAAGTATCTTCTTGAGGCAATTTTGAAACTGTCTCTCTTTCTTTTTCTGCACACACGTGCACTCACACACACACAGAGCTATAGACACTAATATGCATAATGAAACTTGAAAACTGAACTGAAGCACACTGTGGTAAATTAAATAAAGCAAACATATCCTTGGCAAGACTTGAAAAAAATGCTAGATTTTTCCCAGAAATAAACAGTTCCATAATGACAGAAGTGAAAAAAATAAACTAAAACTTCCAAGTCCATCTCAGTTACATGGCAAGTCCATTAAAGTTTTCGTAAGAAGTTGTTACCAAAATCCTAAAACTTCACTCTGAATTCCAATGATCTACTTTTCATTCCAAGTTCTTGCTTACTGGTGCAGCATTTCCATTATCTGTGTTGAGCAATGGCTTATAGATGAATAAGGAATTTAGAATCCAGTATTTGAATTCAGCAAGCCATTTCCAGTAAGTAATTTGAAACTCTGAGAAATGCCAAAAACATAATTACTAATAGAATAGCGCTTTGTATCTGCATAAATGAAAATGGAGATCAAACTCTGGTTAATAGGGACCATTTCCTATTATGCTCATATTTTTAATGTTGTGACATGGACTGTAACGATTGCTTTTTTACCATTATATTGTCACCGTCCTTTGAAACACTCTGAGAGTGGAGAAGATGATTGACTTGAAATGTACTAGCAAGGTAGACACAGTATTTCTCTACAAATATTTGGCCTAAAACTTGAGGACACACTGGAAACTACTGAAAGAGTCTCTCCCTGGCTTTTCCTGGGGTTTTCATTCAAATGCCAGTGCCGCCAGGAGGCTCTCTCCATAGGAAAGAGGCCTAGAGTGTTCATCAGGATTCAGAGGGGTCGGGGAGGGACGTGGATTCTTGCTATATCTCTTCCTTGAACTAACGCTGTGATTGCAACTAATTCTGGTGGACACACTCTCTCCAATTTCCCCAGGATAAGGGGTAATTTTGTCCACTCCAGACAACTTTCAAAGTTCTTTAAAGACCCAGGAAGACTGAACTGTACTTCAAAATCCCAGGAACTATTGAAAGGGCAGTGGGTCAATGGAGTCAGGTTCTGCAAACAGTGTGAACCAAACCTGTCTCCACACCTTTCTCACCAATGCCATCTGTCTCTAATGACCCAACCTCAAAACTTGGGTCTGCTTTGACTTTTCCTTATCCTTTTTCAAATGAACTTAATTATCAAGTCCTTATCACTGTATTCAGCAGCTTGCAGTAGATCTAAATCAGTGAATGATGGCACACCAGGGAAGCACATTGGTTAACCAACTAACCCTCATTCCATTTTCCTTCTTTTTTGCTGGAGAAGCCTCTCCCACTCCAGAGGTTGTAAGTGCCCAGGCCTTGCTAAGGCATGGGCATGAGATGCAACCCTTGCAAGACATAGCATGAGATTCAGCTATGACCGTGCATTAAGTCTGCTAGGAGGCCTCTGGAAAAGGTTTTCTCCTCTCAATACAAAGAGACACGCTGCACACGCTTAACAATGGTTAAAATTAGAAGGACTGACAATACCAAGTGTTGGAGAAGATGGGGAGCAACTGGACCTCTTCCACATTGCTTTAGAAAACAGTTTGTCAGTTTCATATGAAATATGAATATATGTTCATTAGGGATATTGGCCTATAGTTTCCTTTTCTTGTGGTATCCTTGTCTGGTTTTGGTATCAGGGTAGTGTTGGTCTTGTAAAGTAAGTTTACAAGTGTTCCCTCCTCTTTAATTTCTTGGAAGAGTTTAAGAAGGATGGGCATTAATTCTTCCTTAAGTGTTTGATAAAATTTACCAGTGAAACCATTTGATCCTGGGCTTTTCTTTGTTGGGAGGGTTTTGATTACTGATTCAATCTCCTTACTCACTATGGGTCTGTTCAGATTTTCTATTTCTTCATGATTCAGTCTTGATAGGTTGTAAGTTTTTAGGAATCTATCCATTTCTTCCAGGTTATCCAAGTTGTTGGCATATAATTGTTCATAGTATTCTCTTACAATCCTTTGTATTTCTGTGGTATTGATTGTAATGTCTCCTGTTTAATTTTTTATTTTATTTATTTGAGTCTTCTCTTTTCTTAGTTAGTCTGATTAAACATTTCTTCATTTTGTTTATCTTTTCAAAAAAGCAGCTCTTAGTTTTATTGATCTTTTCTATGTTTTTCTATTCTCTATTTCATTTATTTCTGCTCTGATCTTTGTTATTTCCTTCCTTCTGCTAACTTCGGTGTGAGTTTGTTCTTCTTCTCCTACTTCCTCAAGGTGTAAATTTAGGTTGTTAATTTGAGATCTTTATTTTATTCTTAGTGTAAGCATTTATTTATAAACTTCCCTTTAGGAACTATTTTTGAAGAATCCCATAGGTTTTAGTTTGTTGTGTTTCCATTTTCATTTGTTTCAAGATATTTTTTAATTTCCCTTTTGATTTCTTCTTTGACCCATTAATTGTTTAGGAGTGTGTTGTTTAATTTCCCCATATTTGTGAATTTTCTAGCTTTCCTTCTATTATTGATTTCTAGTTTCATACCATCGCAGTTAGAAAAGATATTCTGCCCTTTCATTCGATTCCTCTCTGAGTATGATCCCAAAAAATCACCTTTGTCCTCTAACCTTAACCCTAGATTATTTATTCTTGCATAAAAATCTAAAACTTTCCAAGATTTCACAGTTCACCATCATCTGTACTAATATTACCAAAACGGTCTACCATGTGCCATAGAATGCACTGGAGCTTATATCCATTATCTTATTTAATCCTCATACTACATTAAAAAGTAGGTACTATCATTAGACCAGGGTTTCTTAATCTTGGCACTATTGACATTTGGGGGCTAAATAATTCTTCATTGTGAAAGGCTGTCTTGTGCATTGTAGGATGGTTAGCAGCATCCCTGGCATCCACTCACAGAAGTCAGTAGCCTCCCTCTCCCTCAGTTCTGGCAATCTACAATGTCTTCAGACATTGCCAAATGTCCCTGGAGAGAATGGGCTTCCGTATCACACCCAGTTGAGCACCACTGCATTAGACAGATTTTACAGATAAGGGGACTGGGGTTTGAAGTTAATTAATAGCCCAAAGGTTCTTTGCTGGTAAGGGACAGAGCCAAGATTTCAATCTAGTTTTGCCTGTCTTTAAAACTCTAAATTAATATTCTCTATTGCCTATTCAAACATAATTCCTTCTCTTCCCCATGTACATCATTTGGTCTAGCAGGCTGAGCTCCTCCCATCTGAAAGAGATGTACAGCTGTCTTATCCACCCCTTTGCTCATCCCCTTGCCTCCACTCACCCATCCTTTACCTCTCTGCCAATTCACATATTATGCTGTTCTGGATTAATGCATGGACAAGTTTTGCCAACCCTCCTAGAGAATGGGTATCATCCTTAGAAATACTAGTGGGGTGGAACCCCAGGAAAAAACTGGATTGTTGACCAGGCTAGACATATGAGACCTCAGAGTCACTGCCATTTTATTTTTAAAGGAATAATGATATTTTACTCCCCACCCTCCTCCAAAGAGGAATAATAAGTTAAACCAGTTACAGAACCATAAAAAATTAGAACTACAGGGGCTTTAGAAATGATCTTATTGAACTACCTCAGTTTACGTATGTAAAGGCTGAGGCCCACGGAGGAAGGTGAGAAACTCAAGATCACGCAACCAGCTGGTGGAGAGCCACACCTTTGAACTCCCCATCGAGGGCTCTTTCCACTGCATCCCTTTCTTTCTAGAAAAGACCAAAGTCAGAATTGGGAAACTGGGTTTCAGAGGTGCTTTGAATTATTGTTGAATTATACATAGAAATATATTTAATGTTCCATTTCTGAATAATATATTATAAATTCATTATTTTTTCTCTATGTGTTTGTTTATTGTTGTTATTATCTACTACTTAATGAAGGAAATCATACGGTATTTGACCTTCTCCCTGTGACTTATTTCACTTTGCATAATATCCTCAATGTCCATCCGTGTTGTCACAAATGGCTGGATTTCATTGTTTCTTATGGCTGAGTAGTATTCCATTGTGTATATATACCACAGCTTCTTTATCCATTCGCCCCTTGATGGGCACTTAGGTTGCTTCCAAGTCTTGGCTATTGTGAATAACACTGCAATGAACAGAGGGGTGCATGTATCTTTACGCATTGGTGTTTTCAAGTTCTTTGGATAAATACCCAGCAGTGGAATAGCTGGATCATATGATAGTTCTATCCTTGATTTTTTGAGGAATCTCCATACTGTTTTCCATAGTGGCTGCACCAGTTTGCACTCCCACCAGCAGTGTATGAGAGTTCCCTTCTCTCCACATCCTCTCCAACACATGTTGTTTCCTGTCTTGTTAATTATAGCCATTCTGACGGGCGTGAGGTGATATCTCATTGTAGTTTTGATTTGCATTTCCCTGACAGTTGATGATTTTGAAGATCTTTTCATGTGTCTGTTGGCCATCTGTATATCTTCTTTGGAGAAATGTCTGTTCAGGTCTTTTGCCCATTTTTTAATTGGGTTGTTAGTTTTTTTGTTGTTGAGATGCATGAGTTCTTTATATATTTTGGAGATAAAGCCCTTATCAGATGTATGGTTTGCAAATATCTTCTCCCAATTGTTAGGTTGTCTTTTCGTTTTGTTGATGGTTTCCTTTGCTGTGCAGAAGATTTTTAGTTTGATGTAGTCCCATTTGTTTATTTTTTCTATTGTTTCTCTTGCCCAGTCAGACATGGTGCTTGAAAATAGGTTGCTAGGACTGATGTCGAAGAGCGTACTGCCTATGTTTTCTTCTAGAAGTTTCATAGTTTCAGGTATTACATTCAAGTATTTAATCCATTTGAAGTTAATTTTTGTGAATGGTGTAAGGTAAGGGTCTACTTTCATGTTTTTGCATGTGGCTATCCAGTTTTACCAACACCATTAGTTGAAGAGACTTTCATTTCCCCATTGTATGTTCTTGGCTCCTTTGTCAAAGATTAGCTGTCCATAGATGTGGGGGTTTATTTCTATTCCATTGATCTCTGTGTCTGTTTTTGTGCCAGTACCATGCTGTTTTGGTTACTATAGTTTTGTAGTATATTTTGAAATCAGGGAGCGTGATACCTCCAGCTTTGTTCTTTTTTCTCAGGATTTCTTTAGCTATTCGGGGTCTTTTCTTGTTCCATATAAATTTTAGGATTCTTTGTTCTATTTCTGTGAAAAATGTTGTTGGAACTTTGATAGGGATTGCATTGAATCCATAGATTGCTTTAGGAAGTATGGACATCTTAACTATGTTAATTCTTCCAATCCAAGAGGACAGACTATCTTTCCATTTCTTTGTGTCTTCAATTTCTTTCAGCAATGTTTTATAGTTTTTGGTGTACAGATCTTTCACCTCTTTTGCTAAGTTTATTCCTAGGTATTTTATTCTTTTTGTTGCAGTTGTAAATGGGATGGTATTCTTAATTTCTCTTTCTGTTACTTCATTGTTAGTGTATAGAAATGTGACTGATTTTTGTATGTTGATTTTGTATCCTGCAACTTGACCATATTCGTTTATTACCTCTAAAAGTTGTCTGGTGGATTCTTTAGGGTTTTCTATATATAAAATCATGTCATCTGCAAATAGTGACAGTTTCACTTCTTCCTTTCCAATTTGGATCCCTTTTATTTCTTTTTCTTGCCTGATTGCTCTGGCTAGGACTTCCAGTACTATGTTAAATAGGAGTGGTGACAGTGGGCATCCTTGTCTGGTTCCTGTTCTTAGAGGGATAGCTTTCAGTTTTTCACCATTGAGGATGATATTAGCTGTGGGTTTGTCATATATGGCCTTTATTATGTTGAGGTACTTTCCTTCTATCCCCATTTTATTCAGAGTTTTTAATCATAAATGGATGCTGTATCTTGTCAAATGCTTTCCCTGCATCTATTGAGATGATCATGTGATTTTTATTCTTCATTTTATTAATGTGATGTAGTACGTTGATGGATTTGCGAATGTTGAACCATCCTTGCATACCTGGGATAAATCCCACTTGATCGTGGTGTATAATCTTTTTAGTGTATTGTTGTATGTGATTTGCTAGTATTTTGTTGAGGATTTTTGCATCGATGTTCATCAGTGATATTGGCCTGTAATTTTTTTGTGTGTGTGTTGTCATTGTCTGGTTTTGGTATCAGGGTAATGTCGGCTTCTTAGAATGAGTTAGGGAACTTCCCCCCCTCCTCAATTTTTTGGAAGAGTTTGAGAAGGATAGGTATTAAGTCTTCTTTGAATATTTGGTAGAATTCACCAGGGAAGCCCTCTGGTCCTGGACTTTTGTTTTTGGGGAGGTTTTTGCTTACTGTTTTGATCTCTTTACTGGTGATTGGTCTGTTCAAATTCTCTACTTTTTCTTGATCCAGTTTTGGAAGGTTGTATGATTCTAAGAATTTATCCATTTCTTCCAGATTGTCGAATTGGTTGGCATATAGCTTTTCATAGTATTCTCTTATAATCTTTTGTATTTGTGAGGTGTCTGTAGTAATTTCTCCTCTTTCATTTCTGGTTGTACTTATTTGTGCCTTCTCTCTTTTTTTCTTGGTGAGTCTAGCTAAAGGTTTGTCAATTATGTTTATCTTTTCAAAGAACCAGCTCTTGGTTTTATTAATTATTTCTATTGTTTTTTTAGTCCCTATTTCATTTATTTCTGCTCTGATTTTTATTATTTCCCTTCTTCTACTGATTTTGGGCTTTGTTTTTTCTTCCAGTTCTTTAGGTGCATTGTTAGATTGTTTATTTGAGATTTTTCTTGTTTGTTGAGATGGGCCTGTACCGCTATAAACTTCCCTCTTAGAACCCTTTTTGCTGTATCCCATACATTCTGGCATTTTGTATTTTCATTTTCATTTGTCTCCTGATATTTTTTGATTTCTTCTTTGATTTCTTCGTTGACCCAGTCGTTGTTCAGTAGCATTTTGTTTAATCTCCACATATTTGTGGATTTTCTGATTTTCTTCCTATAGTTGATTTCTAGTTTCATACCGTTGTGGTCAGAAAAGATGCTTGGTATTATTTCAATCTTCTTAAATTTATGGAGACTTGTTTTGTGGCCTAATATGTGATCAGTCCTAGAGAATGTTTCATGTGCATTCGAAAACAACATGTATTTTTCGGTTTTTGGATGGAATGCTCTGTATATATCTACTAGGTCCATCTGTTCTAGTGAGTCATTTAAGGCTAATGTTTCCTTATTGATCTTCTGTTTGCATGATCTATCCGTTGGTGTAAGTGGAGTGTTAAAGTCCCCTACTATTATTGTGTTACTGTCTATTTCTGTTTTTATGTCTGTTAATAATTGCTTTATATCTTTAGGTACACCTACATTGGGTGCGTAGATATTTACAAGTGTTATATCCTCTTGCTGGATTGTTCCCTTGATCATTATGTAATGCCCTTCTTTGTCTCTTTTTACAGTTTTTGTTTTAAAGTCTATTTTTGTCTGATATGAGTACTGCTACCCTAGCTTTCTTTTCATTGCCATTTGCATGGAGTATCTTTTTCCATCCCTTCACTTTTGGTTTGTGAGTGTCTTTAGGTCTGAAGTGTGTCTCTTGTATGCAGCAAATATATGGGTCTTGTTGTTTTATCCAATCAGCCACCCTATGCCTTTTAATTGGAGCATTTAGTCCATTGACATTTAAAGTAGCTATTGATAAGTATGCACTTATTGCCATTTTTAACTTTTTTTTTCCTCAGTGTTTTAGTAGTCCTTCTCTGTTCCTTGCTTCTTCTATATAGAATTGATGGTCTCTTTAGTTTGACCTCTGTCTGAAAGCTCTACTCTTTACTCCCCTCCTCCCTCATTTTATGCTTTTGATATCACATCTAACCTCTTTTTTGTGCATTTGTATCCATTACCCTCTTATCATGGAAATAGATAATTTTTCCTATTTGTGGTCTTCTCTTTTCCCCTTAAATCAGTCCCTTGAACATTTCTTGCAGCATTGGTTTCTTGGTGACAAACTCCTTTAATTTTTGCTTGTCTGGGAAATTTTTGATCTCTCCTTCCATTTTGAATGATAACCTTGCTGGGTAGAGTATTCTTGGCTGTAAGTTTTTTCCTTTTAGCACTTTAAATATATTGTGCCACTCTCTTCTAGCCTGTAAGGTTTCTGCTGAGAAGTCAGCTGATAGACTTATGGGGTTTCCTTTGTATGTAACTTGTCTTTCTCTTGCCGCTTTTAGGATTCTCTCTTTATCTTTAATTCTGGACATTTTGATTATGATGTGTCTTGGTGTGGGCATCTGTGTGTTTATCTTGTTTGGGGCTCTCTGTGCTTCCTGTACCTGGATGTCTCTTTCCTTCCTTAGGTTAGGGAAGTTTTCATCTGTTATTTCTTGAAATAGATTCTCTGCCCCTTTGTCTCGCTCTTCTCCTTCGAGGACACCTATAACACAGATGTTAGTGTGCTTGATGTTGTCCCAGAGGTCCCTTAGACTGTCTTCACTCTTTTTAATTCTTTTCTCTTTTACCTGTTCATCTTGGGTAATTTCTAGTCTTTCATCCAGCTTGCAGATCCGTTCTTCTGTATCCTCTACTCTGCTTTTGAGTCCCTCTAATGAATTTTTCATTTCCAGTATTGTATTCTTCATTTCTGATTCGTTCTTTTTTATATCTTCCATTTCTTTCTTGACATTCTCACTGAGTTCATCTATTCTTCTCCCCAGATCAGTGAGCATCCTTACCACTCTTAGTTTGAACTCTCTGTCGGGTAGGTTGCTCATTTCTGTTTCACTTAGTTCCTTTTCTGGGGTTTTGTCCTGTTCCCTTACTTGGAATGTATTCTTTTGCCTCCTCATTTTGCCTCTTTTCCTGTGCTTATGTCTATGTATTAGGTAGGTCAGCTATGTCTCCTGCTCTTGGATAGGTGACCTTATATAAGTGATGCCCTAGGAGGTCTGCAGTGTGCTTCCCTCAGTTCTCAATGTTCCAGGGGTGACCCCTATGTGGGCTATGTGTGTCCTTCTGTTGTGGCCTGTTTGCTCTCCCTGTAGGCGCCCAAGGAGGCTGAGTTATGCTCCTGGCCAGCTGTTGTAATGCTCAGGTGCTTGTAGTTGTCATGAGCCCTTCAGTCTTTTTATCAGGTGTGGGGAGCCCCAGCACAGTTGGCTGCAAGTTCTAATACCACCTTTGTGTTGCAGTATTTCTTTTAAGTGGGTAGGTCCCCAGCGTGGCAGGTTGTTAGGCTCAGGGGTTTACAATTGCTATAAGCCTCCAGCCTTTAGGTCTCTTGTCAGCTCTGTGAGGGTTGCAGCTGTGTGGGGCTGGCCTCAGGCACAGGAGCACCCAATTGTTTCAGGCTTTGGAAGGTGGGGCAAACCCCCATGTGGGTCTTTGAGAAGCAGCTGACAAGCCCCACCACCCACAGTTCCCCACACACTGTCAACACAGTCCTGCTCTGTGTGCACACCCCAACCTCCTGAAGTGGACCCAGTCTCTCCACAGCGGGAGCCCCACACACTCCACCACCACCCCACACTCTCCACTCGCTCCTTGTGCACGCTCTGCCCCACTGAAGTCGGCTCAGTCGCCATTCTGTAGAGAATCCAGTCACCAATCTATGCAGGCCCACAAGTTGCCCTCAGGCTTGTTGTTGGGTGGGGCCAGTCTCTAGGGTGGGCTGCCTGCCCTGGCTAAGCTGGATTAAATCAGTGCTCTAGTGGGTGGGGCAGACCTGGGCTAGCAGGCCCCAGGGAGAACGCCAATGGCATCTGTGTCAGCATGACCACACCAGGCCACAACAATGGCCGCCGCCAATGTCCCAGTCTCTGGAGAGGTCTCATCTCTCACTGAGATATACTCAGGGCCTATCAAGTGAATCTCTTTTCACCAAAGCACTTTGCACCTTCTTCCTAGTGATTTTAGGTTGCTTTCTGAAATGAGTGAGTTTGCGCATGGGCCCTTTAAGTACCGGTTCTAATTTCTTTGTGAACCAGCTTTTCTGGGGGTACTCCCCAATGTTTTAGTAGCAGGCAAAGGCAGATATTATGCCACTCGTCTTGATTGTGCTTGGTCCACAAAATGCCCACAGCAGGGGCGCTCCCTGGCTCAGGGCCCCGCTCCTCCAGGGAGGGCTGCGTACCTGTGGGCTGCTCTCGGGCAGCCATGAGGTGTTGTGCCTTGTGAAGGCGGCGTTTTTCTCTCCAGAAGGGAATTTCTGCCTCTTCCATCTCAATTAGGATTGTCGTTTGTTGCAGGAGTTCCTCTTATCCAGTTTTCAGTTCTGTTTCAGGGGTAATTTTTCCACGAGTAGTTGTTAATTGGCTGTGTCCGCGGGAGGAGGTGAGTTCAGGGTCTGCTTACGCCACCATCTTGACTTCTCTCTGAAATTCATTATTTTTAAAATTACTCTTCTAAATGACAAAGTTCATTAATGGCTCTACCATTCCTTTTAACATTTTCTATGCTTTGAGCACTTACTGTATGCTGAACTCTCTCATTCGTTTAATTTTTACAGTGTGAAGTAGGTACAATGATTATTGTATCAGCTAGGACATAGATACTGCTTTAAGACCCTCAAGCATAAGGAATATGATTCAGGAAATTTTTTATACCAGAGTGGGAATGCTGAGAGAGTTAAAAGGGGACAGTGAGGCAACCCAGAGATTAGTAACAGCAGGAATCTGCTGCCCTATCTGGGGCTGGAGGCACACTATGAGGAAGTGGTGTCACCAGAGTTCAAAAGTGGGGTTCTCTGAGAGGAAGGCTGCCCTGTGGGAGCTGGAGCTCTGGAAGAGATACTGGTATTGCCAGAGATATAACAGGAAGTGGAGAGGGAGACAAGTGGGAGAAATACCTTGGCATTTCTCCAGCTCCCACCCTCTGGCTATCCACTAGTGTGTCCCATTGATTGGACCTACTTAGGAGTCGGAGAGCAAGGGAACCTGGGAAATACGACTCCCTGAAATACAGAGCGGAGCAGAGGAAGGACAGAGGATGGATTTGAGGGCAAACAGGCATTGACCTACACAATTATCTTTGTTTTACCGACTTCTTTGACTATGTGACTACCGCCTCAACAGGTCCCTCCTAAACAGAAGCAACTGGCAGGCAGACTGTGTAAGAGGAGTGATAAGTTGCTGTCTTTAGGTTCCCTTCTCTTTATCCTAAAGACAAGAAAAGATTAGAGTCAAGGCAACAGAAACAAGCTGGCACTTAGCATTTGATGACTTCACTGGGGTGGAATCTACCAGCCAACTCACCCAGGAATCCACCAGCCAACAAATTAAAAAGTATGGGACACATTTGGCATCAGGCTCATGTATTTTCCAAAAGGAAACCTTGACCAGTCACATAAGTGATGAAGGCATAAATAGAAGCATGTTACGGATGAAGTTGTGTTTCCCAGAAATTCATATATTGAGGCCCTAACCTCCAACATGATGGCATTTGGAGATAGGGCCTTTAAGGAGCTAATTAAGGTTAAATGAGGTCATAAGGCTGGGGCCTTAATCCCATGTAGCTGGTGTCCTTATAAGAAGAGGAAGAGACATCAGGGATGCCCACACAGAGGGAAAAGGCCACGTGAGGACACAGCAAGAAGGTGGCCATCTGCAAGCCAAAGAGGGAAGCCTCAGGAGAAACAAACCTGCTGACACCCTGGTCTTGGATTTCCAGCCTCTAGAATTGTGAGAAAATAAATTTCTGTTGTTTAAGCCACCTGGTGTGTGATACTTTATCATGGCAGTCCTAGAAGACTAATCCAAGGCACCAGCACAATACTTCCAATAATGGTCAATGATCCTTTCAAAGACAGTGGCAGGAGGTTACCCCCATGAACTACCCAGTCCCTGAAATTATTTACCAGGCAACCAGCTCCTTTCCATAATCAGAGATGAGGAATAAACCCACCCATGAGATAGAACAAAAAAAAAGCAATGACTCAGATTCATACGCAGATATCAGATTTTCTTGAGAGCAAGTTGTAAGAAGTTGGGAGAAAGACAGAACAAGACAAGTGGGTATTCATAAAAGAAGAGATTCTAAAGAGGTGTATGGTGGGGGAGGGCCTTGAGGGCACTGAAGATAAAGTTTTCCAAGTTTTCAAATTTGCCTGTTAGCTGGCTGAAGTCACTGTTAAGATTATTTTTTTTTCCTCATTACAGCTGTGATTTTCAGAAAAGATACAATACCATAAACGGAAGCAGATCAGCAGACTACTTTTTGGTGTGTTTCTCTCTGCAGACCATTTTGCATAGAAAATTATTAACAGTCTAATTTGGATGCATTTCCTGAACCTTAAAATCCTTCACCCACCAAGATACACGAATTCTGTGTCGGTATCATTAGGAGTGTATTGTTTTATTGAAGATGCTAAAAATCAAGTCCAAAGAAGTCAGAAGTGCTCAGGTAGTCCATCCCAGTTTGGGGATCCTGAGAGCTGTTGTGTGAATGCTTTTGGGCAAGACAATTTTAAGAAGTGAATTGATATTCTGCAGTGGCATTGCTCTGGGTCCTCTTGGGGTCTGAGCAGCAATTCAGGATCTCCTTGGGATTAACTGTTTCACATTTTCTCCTTGGAGACCTGCCCAAGTCCTCTAAACCATAAGTGAACTCCACAAACATAGTCTTCCCTGGAGAATCGGGGAGTGAGGAGCTGGAGAGGGACAAGGATCAGGGGGCTATCTGGGGAAGAGAAGCAGGGTCCCTGGTGAAGCTTATCTCAGGAGGAAGCAAAGGAGTGAACCACAGCAAGGCTTGAGCCATAATGAAGAGAGACCTAGACTTGAAACTACTAGGTTACTTCCATCTCCAGAAACCAAACTAGGGAGAGTTTCCGAGGCAATTTGTTAATATTTTTTGAAGGCTTGCTACTCAAGTGTCTCATTCTAGCAGCATCAGCAAACCTGGGAGCACATCAGAAATGCTGATCTCCAGACCCACTGAATCAGAATCTGTATTTCAACAAGGTCCCCAGATGATATCCATGGCTGTGAAATTTTGAGTTTCTCTTCTCTGAAGCATTATACAGCCAGATGGATATAAAAGGGGGTTGAAACATTCTGCCATGGCTTGAGTGTACACTCAAGGCCTTCCTATCCCTCATTTCCTTCGTTTCCGTCGAACAAAGCGGAGGGGAAAGGACATAGAGAGCAGAAATGGGTTTGAGGTTGTCTCAGATCCAACTGTCACCAGACTGGCCTTCACAGCAGCGGCAGACAGCACCCATTGAAGGTGCAAACAGCATGCCTAGCCTGTTCGGGGGAGGGGTTCCCAGGCTGCCACTGCTGCTGTTGTCAGAAACCTGCCACTCTGGGCAAGTAGTACAGGCTCCACAGAGTTCTCTGTTCCCCCTTCCAGCTCTGTTTCTCAAGCCTCTGCTGCCTGCAAGAGGTGGGCACCAACCAGTTGCTGCTCTCAGCTTGTGTTTAAAACCCAACATCGGGGCCGGCCCAGTGGCACAAGCCGTTAAGTGTGCACTCTCCGCTGCGGTGGCCTGGGGTTCGCCAGTTCGGACCCTGGGTGCGCACAGACTCACTGCCTGTCAAGCCATGCTGTGGTGGCGTCCCATATAAAGTAGAGGAAGATGGGCACAGATGTTAGCCCAGGGCCAATCTTCCACAGCAAAAAAAGAGGAGGATTGGCAGATGTTAGCTCAGGGCTGATCTTCCTCACAAAAAACCAAAAAACAAAAACCCAGCATCAAACGAATTGTCACTGCTGTTGGAGGACCATCCCCAGTGCCAGGGAACTTGAAGCCATAAGCTAACACTGACAAGTAAATGTATAGGTTCCAGACTTGATGTGATCACCACTTGGAAATATAGTAGCACTTTGCTATGGACTGAATTGTGCCTCCTGACCCCAATTCGAACGTTGAAGCCCTAATCCCAAGGTGACTGTATTTGGAGATAGGATCTTTAAGGAGATAATCAAGCTTAAGTGGCGTCATAAGAGTGGAGTCCTAATCTGATAGGATTGGTGGTTTTATAAGAAGAGGAAGAGAGATCTATCTGTATGCACACACGCTGAAGAAAGGCCATGTGAGAACACAGAGAGAAGGTGACTGTCTTCAAGCCAGGAAGAGATCCCTCACCAGAACTTGGCCATGCTGGCGCCCTGATCTTGGACTCCCAGCCTCCAGGACAATGAGAAAATAATTTTCCGTTATTTATGCCACCCAGTTATGGTATTTTGTTATGGCAGCCCAAACAGACTAAGATACATTTATCCCAAGAGAATGGACTGTTGGACCCTAGATTTCTGATAAAAAAGAGAATGTTTCTGAATTCAAGCTTGTTTGCTGACATGGTCATGTTGATTTTCTGTCAATGATCATTTGCTAGTTACAACTTTTGAAGAATTATCCATCTCAGTCAATCTGAGCATGTAGTGCAGTAACACACACACTGGCAGGAAGGAGGATGCATCAACACACACACTGGGAATGAAGCCACAACACACACACTGGCCCATTTAGGGTACCAACCATTCAATTTGCCCAGGACTGAGGGGTTTCCTGGGACATAGGACTTTCAGTGCTAAAACCAAGAAAGTCCTGGGAAAACCAGGACAAGTTAATCATCCTAAATGGGCCAAATTTCACCTGTTGGAAGACCAGTGGTGACATGCGGTGAGCAAATAGAGCATTTATTGAAAGATAATTAGAGCCCTGGACTAGAACCCTGGTCCAGTCTCACCACTGCATGCCTTGAATAAGTTACTTCACCTCTCTAGGCCTAAATTCCGCTCCCTGTGAAATGAAGGACTAGATTATCTCTTCTAGCTCTAATATGCTATCGTTTTTGATTTGTGGATTGTTCTGTCATTTGAGACTTGGGACCAATTGTATCCATCCACAAAATAAGCTAAGATGAGGGACAAGGCTCTGAGCCAGGTGCAAGGATATAATTTTATGTAAGGTCCTGCCTTCATGGAGCTTACTGTCTACTGGAGGTTAGAGATTAGAAACAAGAACAGACATGACGAGTGCTAGGAAGGAGAAAAGAAAGTGTTGTGATAGAGATGATTGAACATCTTCTCCGGAGAAGTAATGTTGTTTTCACTGAGATCGAAGGAACCAGACATGAGAAAAGGAGAGGGGTAGGGAAGAGGGAGCACCTAAGAGCCTGTAATGGGGAAGAGATTATGAAGTCAAAGGAGCAGAAGGGACTGCAGTATGAATGGAGCAGAGTGAGTGAGAAGACAGTTGAAAGAAATGAGGCTGGAAAGTTAAGCAGGGGTAGATCATGCTTGCCTTACAGGCCATGAGAGGAAGTTCAGATTTTATTTTCAGTACCAAGAGAGGCTAGCAAAAGTTTTGAAATTATACTAGAGTTACACGAACTGACTAGCCCTACTTACTAAATTATCATTGTATAGTTATGGATTACGCAAATATTCCATGCAATAACAATATAATATAACAGTAAGCAAATAATGTTCCCATCCCATATGTCTGGTTTTATTTAACCAAGAGCCTCCAAAGATTTGAGGCAAGTTCCGGATCTATACCTCCACTTCATCACTTTGAACTTCAGTAGCCACTTCAGCACGACTTTCATGGTAGATGACAAAATGAATCGGAGGCTCAAATTACCCAAACCTATCCCTTCGGGAGTGGAATGTTACTCGGAACATATCCTTACAATTAAGATCTAATTGTTATTGCTGCTCAGACAAATGTTCTTACTGGCTGTATCTCCAAGAAAGTAAAACACAGATTACTTTTTCCCAGTGCCAATAGCGTTTGAATAAACATCCAAGGAGATGTTACCCCTGATTTTGGATCTTGACAGAGGTTGAATTCATGCAGGAAGGATCAGAAATTAGATCTGTGTTGGTTTAAATTTTATCCCTCACCTCTTACAAAGGCATTTGAGACAACTTCAAAAAGTAAACACTGCACAAAATAGAGCAATAAAGGGATGGCGAAAAGAGGGTAAGAATCTCTTCATCCCTCAAAAGGGAATGACTTTACAGTAGATGAACTCAATGACTAAATTCTGCCCCTGAATTTTCTGGAAACTGAAACCAGAAGGAAAATGGTGGTTTGCATGAAGCTTATTGTCTGATAGCAAGAAAACATCAGAATTGCTCTATAGAGATAAACTTTTTTTCTGAACTCCACTGAAAGAGGAATTTATCCTGTTGATGTTTGCATAGGGGACATCGGCTATGTGGGCAATACATTCAGAGAAAAATTTTGAAGGAAGAAAGACGGTAATGCAATTAAAAATAAATGTTTCTTGGGCCAGCTGTCTGTAAAAATTAAGAGTGGTATAAATCCACAAAGGCATTTTTGTAGGATGCCAAGGTATTTTGGTCCAGGTACTTTGCTTAATGACAGGGACTTCACGTAGAGAACCTAGAAGAAAGAAGATATTTCTCAACATGTCTATTAGACCCTTTCTCACAAATTACAGCTGCTTTAAACAAGCCTTTGGTAGGTATTGAGTTGCAGTCAATTTCAGAGAGTACAAATCTCAGGGAATGCAGACAGACTATCAGCCAAAATGTACCCTGAGTGGCCAGTCATGAAAGAGGCTATATTGATGTGCTGGGATGGGAGGTTAAGATGTGGACTGGACAACAAGTCCAACTTTATCACATGCTTGCCGGACAAAGATTGTATCTTTTTCTTGGAAAAGAGCTTTGAAAATTCTCAAGATCTTGTATAAATTCTTTGTTGTGAGTCCAGATCTTGATCCTCTGGCCCTTGAAGAAATGCAGATGTGGAGCATGGCATCCCATTGGGGGATATCATTTCCTGGGGATGTTTGCCTGACTGTACAACCCCTACCATAGTTTGTTAAACCAAACCTACATAGTACATGTATAGTTTTGCATTTTTATACCTTCTTATCATGTTCTAATTTGTTTGTTTTTGTGGCTTCACTAAACCCAAGGGCTAGGTTATGTCTATTTTTCCTTTTACTTTTGAATTATTTACTATTAAAAATTAAGACTCGTTAAGAAAGATATTCCATGCTTGTGGATGGGAAGAATTAACATAGTTAAAATGTCCATATTATCTAAAGCAATCTACAGGTTCAATGCAATCCCAATGACATTTTTCATGGAAATACAACAAAAGACCCTGAATAGCCAAAGCAAAAAAAGAACAAACCTGGAGGTATCACACTTCCTGATTTCAAAACATACTACAAAGATATAGTAATCAAAACAGCATGGAACTGGCACCAAAATAGACACACAGATCAACGGAACAGAATTGAGAGCCCAGAAATAAACCCACACATCTATGGTTAGATAATTTTCAACAAAGGAGTCAAGAACATACAATGGAGAAAGGAAAGTCTCTTCAATAAACGGTTCTGGAAAAACTGGACAGCTACATGCGAAAGAATGAATGTAGACCATTATCTGACACCATACACAAAAATTAACTCAAAATGGATTAAAGACTTGAATGTAAGAGCTGAAACCATAAAACTCCTAAAAGAAAACATAGGCAGTATGCTCTTTGGCATGAGTCTTAGTGGTATGTTTTTGAATATCATGTCTCCTCAGGCAAGGGAAAGAAAAGAAAAAATAATCAAATGGGACTACATCAGACTAAAGAGCTTCTACCCAGCAAGGAGACCATCAACAAAATGAAAAGACAACCTACTAACTGAGAGAAGATATTTGCAAATCATATATCCGGTAAGGGGTTAATATCTAAAATATACAAAGAACTTATACAACTCAACAAAAAAACCCCAAACAACTCAATTAAAAAATGGGCAGAGGATCTGAACAGATGATTTTCCAAAGAAGATATACAGATGTCCAACAGACACATGAAAAGATGTTTAACATCACTAATTATTAGGGAAATGCAAATCAAAACTACAATGAAATATCACCTCACAACCAACAGAATGGCTATTATTAAAAAGACAAGAAATAAGTGTTGGAGAGGATATGGAGAAAAAGGAACCCTCATACAGTGCTGGAGGGAACGTAAATTGGTGTAGCCAGTTTGGAAAACAGTATAGAGATTGCTCAAAAAATTAAAAATAGAAATACCATGTGATCCGGCTATTCTACTTCTGAGTATTTATCCAAAGAATACAAAACACTAATTCAAAAAGATGTATGCACCCCTATGTTCATTGCAGCATTATTCACAATAGCCAAGATTTGAAAGCAACCTAAGTGCGCATCAACAGATGAGTGGGTAAAGAGGATGTTATATGTATATATATCCATTATATATAATAATGGAATACTTCTCAGCCATAAAAAGGTGAAATTGTTCCATTTGTGACAACATGGGTAGACCTTGAGGGTATTATGCTAAGTGAAATAAGTCAGATAGAGAAAGACAATTACTGTATGACTTCAACCATATGTGGAAGATAAAGAAGCACATCAATATGGAGAACAGATTGGTGATTACCAGAGGGGTAGGGGGCTGGGGGATGGTGAAAGGGATAAGTGGGCAAAGGTTTACAATGATGGATGGAAACTAGACTTTTGGTGGTGAACATGATGTACTCCATACAGAAGTCAAAATATGATGTACACCTGAAACTTATATAATGGTGTGAACCAATGTGACCTCAATGAAAAAATCAAGATTCATTAAATATTAATTTATTCTTCATATTATAACCTGATATATATATATGTGTGTGTTTGTGTATGTATAACCATTTTATACCTTTACTCCATTACTACCGTGCTAATTTCTGATAAGTAGATTAGCTATTTAATCAATTAATAAATGGATCTTAAAACAGCTGGAGAAGGAAATCTTATAATGTCTTTTGGTGTTACATTTTATGAAAGTCTGTGAGAATTTCCCCCTTGGAGTTATTAAAAATTGTGTATATATATATATATACATAGATGAATATAAACATGTATGCTGTATACATATGTGTATGTGTAAATTTTTATTCTGCTATGTAATATATTATATCTAATCCTTCTGACTGGGCCACTCTAAGGTAAATTGATATAACATCAATGAATTTATACAGAGCATTGGTTATGATGTTGACCAGGAAGTCAACTTCACTAAGCTACATGGCCCTCATGAGAAGATTCATTCCTGGATGAACTCAATCTGCTTGGGTATGAATGATTTCCATGTGGAATCCATTGGGCCCATTATTAGTCTCTGCAGGTGCTTCAAAGATAAACAGGCCATAGTCCCTGTCCTCTAGGATCCCAAAGTAGGGCAGGCTTAGCACAATTCCATACACGGTAGGTACTTAATGCCTATTTGCTGAATAAATAAGTGAAAGAATGATGAGGAAGTTTCACATATAGTCATAAAACAAGGCTGAATAGGAAAGCCAGACTATAAATACCAAGTACTATTGGGTTCAAAGAAAGGAAAAAGGAAAACCACATTCAGCTGGGTGAAGCAGTAAAGGCCCTATAGAAGGGGTCATATTTAGATGAAATTGAAGGACAAGCAGAATTGCAAATTACGGATATGGCAAAGGAAAACAAGTGTAGTGATTATTGTCTTTATCTGAGACCACCAATCTCAGTCTTACATTGGTAATAGACTCTGCTGCACTGGCCAAAATGGTGGGCAAATGAGCCAGGTTAGGCCAATTATCATTCTACTGTACTTTAGCCACTGGGATTGAGACATCTTGAGGGTAAGGGATGCCTTGTTCAAGCTAGGCAAATCAGGTTGTTTTTCCTAAGAATTAGAAACTTGGAGACATAAAATAGAGAGGGTAATAGGGGGTTAATAGGGTTGGAGTCATCTTGAAGATAGTCTCTAAGAAGGTCCATGGGCTCCTTTTGCTTGGATCTCTGAGCTACCTTGGTACATAGCCTTCCTGACTCTTGATCATTCAGTTCTTCCTTTGAATGTGTGAGCCACCCTTCCAGGTAATACTCTCTACCCCCTTTATTTCACTCATGTCAGTCCAAGCCAATTTCTGTTGCTTGCAACCAAAGAATTCTTAATTGATACAACTAACAAGGCGAGGCACGGAGGCAGGAAAATAGGAAGCAAATTCAGAAAGACTGAGTATTTTAGCAGGAGTGGGGTACACGGACATAATGAGATATAACACTGGAGGGAGAGAGGAAGTGACCTTGTTATTGGAGGCTTTGAACTCCAGGAGGAGGTGCAGTTTTTCCTCATTATTCAGATTCCATATTTGAAAGTTTATCTACTCACTAAAATTTATTTGTAACCCCCAAATCAATGCTCATGGCACTTTCATGGTCATTCATGGACACGTGCAGGGTGGTAAAAAGTTTGAGTCCCTGTCACACCTGTTCCTAGGTGAGGTTGAACAAGGTCTTAGTATTTCAGCTTTCATACTGTAAACAGGTATCTTTTTGAGATCTATTTAGTGCCAGGTATTTCACATTTTTGTGCTTTTTGTCGATTTTACTGTTTAAAATGGCCCCCAAGCTTAGTGTCCAAGTTCTGTCTAGTGTTCCTAAGTGCAAGAAGGCAAGAAGACTGTGATGGGCCTTGCAGAGAAAATACATGTTGTTGGATAAGCTTCCTTCAGGCATGAATTATAGTGCTGTTGGCTATGAGTTCAATGTTCATGAGTCAACGATATATATTACACAAGGATTCTTGAAACAGAAACACATTTAAAAAACGGTTATATATAGATGAGTTGATGAAAGAGTTGTGACCAGAGGCTCTCAGGACTCTAACCCTGTATTTCCCATAGAAGCAATGGTTCAGTATTCACTAATTCAGTGTTCACAGTGACTTTGCAGCATAGAACTACAATGACTAATGAGAATCAAGTATATTTAGTCTTAACTTTTTGTAAGCAAAAGTGAGTTATTGAAGGTTTTGGACACAGAACTGCTACGTTCAAAACTGTGCAATGAGAGAATTACTTGTGTGGCAAACGTTCAGTGTCTATTAGAGCTAGGAAGACAAATATCACGGAGACCAATGAGGGTACTCTAGGATGTTACCTTCTGGCAGCAAGGAAGATAGAACTTTCTTAATGACCATGATACCAGAAAAGAAGACATGGTGGTGAGATGTGAAGGCAGAAGATACAGGAAGTTTGTGACTGTGGAACCAAGCTGAGGAACAAATCAAAGGGGATAACTGAAATTTTGAGTTTGGGTGAATTGGATAAAGAATGGTGGTACAGAAAGATGTCAGGCAGAAGCTGGTCGAGGGGGGAAGAGGATGGATTTAGTTTTAGATGTGCTGAGCTTGAGGTCCTGTTGGTATGCCAATGAATAGTTTATACTCAATAAATAGTATCTGTATTGTTGATAACAATTGTGAGGAGGAGGAAAGTGGTGAGGTAGAGGGAGAAGAGGGGTATGAGATAAATATTTTAGTCACCAGCCAGAAAAAACTGGCACTCAGCTGTCCCCTTCAAGTCCAATATCCAAGATGGCTGAGTTCTGGATAGCTCAAATGCCAGTCACTGAATACCCCCGTGTGCAAATTCAGGGTGTGACATGGCAAAACAGCCAGTGATCTGAGTTTTTCTCTCTCAGCAATCAACGCTTGTGATTCAAACTTAACACGGAATTGGAGTCATGTACGTTAAGCCCACCCATGGGCCTTGGTGGCTGAGTCAGGAGAGGTTCTAGTATCAGCCACAGGCTGTGTCTAGAAACAGCTCTTGCCAGAAGTCCCCAAAAAGAAACCCTCCTCTACACCATCCAGAGGCTCAGACCTCGTTTCTTGGGGCTGGAGCTCAGAGGCAAGGCTGAGCCTGGAGATTAGAGATCTTACTGCTGCTGCTGTTGCTCCCTCAGAGTGGAGGTTGGATGGTGCCTCCTGCTCTTAGCCTGTGTGTATGTGGCCAAGCTTTCTCCCACCTCAGAAGCCTGGCCTGAGAAAGAAGAAGGACCTTCTTCCAGTCCCATGGATTGTCCATTTCCCTGGTCCTAAATTACTATCCTCTATTTTCTTCAGGGGAAAATTCCACCCCACCTAGTTGGGTAGTCTTACCCTTATGGATTCATCAATTGGAAAATCACAGGTTAGCCTAGGATTGGTTGATTTCTGAACATCTGGATAATTTGGTATAATCCAATCACCTGGTTAAAGTTCTATGGATCTCTATTGTACACCAAGGGTCTGTAGGTTGTTTTGGATGATCTGGCAGGCATACACATACCTTTATGCCCTGAGAACCCTGGAGAATAAGATAATGCCCCCCATTCCTTCCTACCTTGCTAGTGGCCGTTTCTTCTACAGCTCCATCCTGAGGTCCTAGAGGTGAGCTCTCGCAAGGAGACACGCCAGCATCAGTTGGTGGGGTTGGGGGATCAGTGTCTGTAAGTCCCTGCAGCATCTCCTCACTCACCTGGCTGAGGTGAAAAGGGGAAGCATCTCAGTGGAGGCGAATGACCGATGAAGAATGCTGAGTGAGGTCCCCAAGGTCACATTTAAACATCTTAGCATCATAGGACCAAAGAAAAAAATGGCAGTTGCCGAAGAGTCTCTCAGAATGATCATTTTTCTTTCATTGCTTGCTTTCCTTTCTCTGAAATGCCCTCAGTGTCTTTCTAAAGTAAAGATAGGCGAGAAAAATAATTCCGTCTCCTTTTCTGATATATTATAGCTGATTTTAGGGTTCTCCTAAGGCTAACTGAGGTGAATTTCTCTAGGTAGCATAAAAAGAGCCTTTCGGAAAAGGCACTTATAGATGTTACAACAAAACCAGACACCTTTGCAGCTGATTTATCAAAACCCTCGAAGGACCATTTCAAGGCAGGTGGCAAAGGCAATAATGTTGAACAAAGGGAGTACATCCAGAGGCAGAACTGTATTGCATGTTCTAAAAAGAAAAAAAATAACAGTGAGAAAAGAAATAGGAAGCCCACGAGGAACCATTTTGTTTCGTTTTGTTCATGTCTCTTTACTGGTTCTGAGCATGACCCAATACAGTTTTTAAAGAGCCCATTCAAAGCCAGGTGGAGATAAAGGCATTCATTTCTTTCAGCTTCTCATAAGGGAATTCAGAATTCTCTTCTGAATTTGACGGTAATTATAGAGAGTTGCTTTTCTGTTCCTTTAAGTAGGCACAGTCAAAAATAACCTCATGTAAAATCATAGTTTTTGACAGTTAACCAAAGGGAGCATTATTTTGGAATAAATGCATGCATCAATGAAAGGATAAACAACACACATTATACTTTATATTAAAACCTCTCCTGGTAAAAAGAGAGAAAGGCGAGCTTGTAACCTCAGAGAACAAAGGTACCTGGATGTCTTCCACTAGGACATCCCGTCCTGGGGAAGGACTGAGCTGTGGCAGCATGTTCAATCAGTGCAGTGAGTCAGCACCTGGGAAGGAGAAGCAAGAGCGAGCAGAGGCCTCTGAAAGGCTGCCTGCCTTGGTGGAGATGAACAGCTTTCTGGGAGGATGGGGCCACGTGACAATTGAAGCCCATACTCCACCCACCACCCAATTCCATGGGAGATATCACAAAGGAAAAATGGAGTCTTGAATTCTAGAGTGTTCAAGATGGGAGAGACACAGAGCTCATCTAGTTCAACTTCCTGGTTATACGGCCCAGGAAACAGGCTCTGAAACAGGAATAGTAAAACTTAAAATAAGGCACTGATTGTGTTTGAAGTACTGTTCTCATCACTCTAAATATGAAAATATGTCATTTAGTAATATAATAACTCATTTAATCTTCATAACATCTTAAAAGTTAGTGTTACAATCTCATTGTCGTCATTTTAATTATAATTACTACATATTATAATATATAATTATATTAACAATTAATTATATTATATATATATACAATTATATATAATTATAATTAATGCACATAATTGCAAAGAAAGAGATATCGCTAACAAGTACGAGGCATTTTGGAGGCAACTGAGATCCCTCTGGGCTTGGGTGATCTGAGGAAGCTTCCTAAGAGGAGAGCCTTTAAAGATATGTAGCATTTTACAGATGAGGAATTTGAGACAAAAGGAAATTAAGTAATATCTTAGTCTGTTCAGGCTGCTGTAACAGAATACCATACAAGAGATGGCTTAAAAACAACAGATTTTGTTTCTCATAGTTATGGAGCCTGGGATATCCAAGATCAAGTCACCAGAAGATTTGATGTCTGGTGAGAGCCTGCTTCCTGGTTCATAGAAGGCCATCTTCTTGATGTGTCCTCACACGGGGGAAGGGGTGAGGGAGTGCTCTGGGGTCTCTTTTATAAAGGCATAATCCCATTCACGAGATTTCTGCCCAAAGGCCCCCCTCCTAATACCATCACATTGGGCATTAGAACTTCAATATACAGATTGTGGGGGGACACAACATTCAGTTTATAACAAGTAACTGACCTAAGGTCCCATGAACAGTAAGTGGCAGAACTCCTTGGTGCTGATGTTGGGCTCATCACCTAAATTCTTGAGTTCCATCTCTATCTGCCCAACAGAGATGACAATGCCTTCCTTATTGGATTGTTGTAAAATTTGAAATGCACCTCTAAAAGCTCTTGGTACATATTAGACATTCTGTACTATGTGGGGTTGGAGTTGTTCAGGAAAGCAGGGAAAGAAAGGAGGTCCATGCTCTAGTTAGTCAGGTATTTATTGTTGTTGTTGTTCTTTGATTAACCTGAAACAAAAACTGACATGGAGGAGTGAGAGAAAAGCAGGGAAATTGAGGAAGGTCAAATCCTTAGAGAAATGAAAGAGAGCATGTATTAGTTAGGGTTCTCCAGAGAAACAGAATCAATAGTAGGATGTGTGCGTTTGTGTGTGTGTGTGTGTACACTTGTGTGTATAGAGAGAAGAGATTTATCATAAGAAATTGGCTCACACAATTGTGGAAGCTGACAAGTCCCAAGATCTACATTTGGCAAGCTGGTGACCCAGGAGAGCTAGTGGTGTAGTTCCAGACCAAGGCCGGTAGGCTCGATACTCAAGAAGAGCTGAAATTTCAGTTTGAGTTCAAAGGCAGAAAAAAACCAATGTCCCAGCTTGAAGTCAGTCAGGCAGGAGGAATTCCCTCTTACTCATTGGAGGATTGCTTTTTTGTTCTATTTAGGCCTTCAACAGATCAGATGCGGCTCACCACATTAGTGAGGGCAATTTGCCTCACTCAGTCTCCCAATTCAAAGGTTAACCTCATCCAGAAACACCCTCACAGACACAGCCAGAATAATGTTTCACCAAATGTCTGGGTACCCTGTGGCCCAGTCAAGTTAATACATAAACTTAACTATCACAGAGCCCTCATTCAAATATTTTTTCATTTAACAAAAATTTACTGAGCATCTACCATGTGCCAGGCACTGTTTTAATCATGGAGGATATGTCAGTGAACAAAACAGTTACCAATGCTTGTGCTGCTCGTGTTTACATTCTAGTGGGGGAGAGAAAGAAAATGAATATATTAAATATGTAAATTGTGTATGTGTTAAGAAGTAATAAGAGCAATAGAAAAAAATAGAACAAGGTAAGGGGATTGGGAAGGCTGGTGAAGGGAGGACAAAGGCTTACCATTTTAAATAGGATGGTCAGGCAGGGCCCTATGGAGAAGGTTATATTTGATCAAAGACTTGAGAGAAGTGAGGGAGTGAGCCATATGGATATCTGGGAAGAGCATTACAGGCAGAAGCAATAGCAGCATCCCAGAGGGAGGTTTGTATGAGTAGTTAAGGAGGTGAGTGTGCCTAGAACAGAGGGAGTAAGGGGAAAGTACTAGGAGAGAGATTGGGTCCATCATGGCTATTTGGTCCACAGATCCAAGATATTCATAAAGAATGGGTGACCTACTTTCAGAAACTTCCATCTTGCTTGACTTGGCCTAGACCTGGAGTTGAACTGTGTGCTGACGGCAGTTTTCACAAGGGCCTTTCCATTGTTAATGAATTGTGGTCAACAACCCTGAAGTCATCTTATCTGTTAATCTGTCAAACACTTATTAAGCCCCCTCCATTCACAGGAATCTGTGATGGATATGGTTAAGTGTAAGACAATGTCTCAGACTTAATTAACTTGGATATAAAAGATTTAAGAACATTATCAGTTAAATGACCATGCAAATCAACACCTGAATTAATTCCCAATTATAATTAATACATATAATTACAAAGAAAGAGATATTGTTAACAAGTACAAGGCAATTTAGAGGCAATTGAGATCCCTCCAGGCTTGGGTGGTCTGATGAAGCTTCCTAAAAGAGGAGAGCCTTTAAAGATATGTAGCAATTAAATAGGCAGTAGAAGGAGAATGGCACTCTGGAAGTAGACTAGTGTGGCTGTAATTCAGTGTTTATAAGAAGGATATGATGAACTCAGATCCTTAAAGGCATGAATGGGAGGAGTTTATACTCCAGGATGTAATAAATGAAGAGTCATTGAAGGTTTTGGAGCAGGGGACTACAAAGTTGGCACTGCTCTTTATGAAGACTGCCATGGTAGCAATATGATGATTATGTTGTTAAATGGAGGTAGGGGGGTGAGTGAGGGGTTGGAAGGGCAGAGAGGAGAATGAGAGATGAGAGAAAATTCTAAAGGTACCAGCCTAGGGTTTTATCTACAGTTAAAGAGTCTCAAATACTTGGTGTTTCTATAATCATTCTCTTTGGGTTTCTGAGAAAAGGCAGGTTTCTGGATAAGGAAAAGTGAATGATGGCCTTTTGATGCCCTCTTAGACTTTGAGTTTTGTAAAAGTAGTTCTCCAGACCATTTTATTTTTTATTAAAATTTAAATTGAGTTGCCCGAGAGAGATGATAAGGCCTTGAACTGAAATGGGAACAGAGTAGAGGAAAAAGAAGGATCAAAGAACTATATTTTCTAGTAGATCTGTGGCCCCAGACAAATTTGCAAAGGGTATGCCCAAGCAAATCTGTGAAGTAAGTACATTGATCTATATTCCTTTAGGCTCTCTTAAGTTCTTGCAGCCACTTTGTTTATCTAGAGTCCCAATTTGGATCCTGTTACAGCTCAGGGATCATTCTCATAAAACTATTAGGTTTTAAATGTGGTTTCTCTTTCAGGGAGATTTTCATTTTTATATTAGATTGAGGGTAAGATTCAACAATGCTTAACCAAAATAAATTAAATGGAAACAGAATTTCAGGTTCTAGTATAGACTGTTTTTGGGGGTGGAGCATCAACCATGATTTCTGCAAATCACCTCACTTTGGTGATCAAACACATATAGCATTATTTGTAGAGAATAAAATATTTGGCTTGGATGAGGACTAGATTATCCCTAAACATACGCAGTTTCATATAACTAAGGAGGCATTTCTTGCAATAAAATTAAAGAGCCCAGTTTCAACTCTAATAAGGAGTGGGGAGGGAAGAAGCTGTTACAAAAACAAGGCCATGAGAAGCACTTCTAGACTGGCAGAGTAAGAAACTCCAAAAATCTGCTCCTCCATAAGCAATAAGAACACTGGCATAAATAATCAAAATCAAATTTTTCAAAACTTCAGAAATTAACAAAGGACTTGCAAAAATACAAGGAATTTTTATTCAAGAAAAATGAATGGATCTCATTAAGAACAGTGAGTTTTGTGACATTTTAACTTACCCTATTCCCACCTCTCTCTCCCCAGTTCCATGTTAGCCTTGAAAACCAACAGCCTTGCAACCACAGGACGGAGCAGATCAGGTTTGGAGCCCCTCAGAAAGTCCCATCCTCACAGCATTGTCACTATTTGGCCTGTCTGGCAGCTCCTCAGAAAAATCCCATTCTCTGAGCTAGCTTTTATTTGACTTGACTCAGAGGTCACTCAGTGATAAAAGCCTTATCCTCAGGGTGTTTATCAAAAATGATCAGTGGCAATTGTTTAACACTGCAGCTACCTGAGGCAGCAATATCAGTTGGGGCAAACAAGAGGTGTGCCAAAAAACCTAAAAGGAAAGAGTGGGAAATGAGATGTCCCTAGGGGGATTTGAAAAGCTCTGAAATGTTCCTGGCAATCTTGAAGGCCATGCACATAGGCAGGAGTGTGTACCTGACCAATAAAGACCTGAGAAAGCCCTAATCCCTCACTTCTGGCTGAACTTGAGTCTCTGTATAAGCATGAAGTGAAGGCTAAGGCAGAGAGTTGTAAACTGCCAGAGAAGTGAAGTCACATCTCAACACACACACACACACACACATGCACACACACACACAGCTTCTCCAAAAAGGATTGGAGACTTATTGGTTAAAGGCATTTAAGGAAATCTCTATTCAGTCATTAGCTGGCCACTAAGCTAACCAAGCAGAGATTTCAGTGGCTATACGTGACAGAGAAAATAGACTTTAAAGAATTAGTCCAAAGATATCACTAAACAAACAAACAAACATTAACAAGAACAGTAACAACAGCAACAATAGGTGGGGAGAAATTATAATTTCTAGTGTTGCCACATTGTATTATTTTAAATGTCCAGTTTTCAACAAAAAAATTATGAGATGTGCAAAGAAACAGAAAGGTATGGCCCAACACAGAAACAAAAGCAGTCAGTAGAAACTGTTCTTGAGAAAAATGAGATGTTGGACTTACTAGACAAAGACTTTAAATCGTCTATTAGAAATATGTTCATAGAACTGAAAGAAGACATATCTAAAGAACCAAATAAAAATATAAGAATGATGTCTAACCAAATAGGGAATATCAATAATGTGTTTGTTTCCTACTGCTTCTGTAACAAATTACCACAAACTTAGTGGCTTAGAACAAGACAAACTTCTTATCTTACAGTTCTGGAAATCAGAACTCTAAAATTGGTCAATAGGGCTTTGTTCTTTATGGAGGATGTAGAGAAGAATCCATTTTCTTGCCTTTTCTAGCTTCTAAGGGCTGCCCTAGAAGCCCTTTGGCTCATGGCTCTATTTCATCTGGCCTTCTTTCCATTGTCACATCTCCATCTCTGACTTTGACTCATCTGCCTCCTCCTGATAAGGACTCTTGTGACTACATTGGGCCCACTTGGATAATCTAGGATATTCTCCCTATCTCAAAATCCTTAACTTAATCATACCTACAAAGTTTCTTTTGCCATATAAAGTAACATATTCACAGGTTACATGGATTAGGACATGGACATCTTTGGAGGTAGGGGGCATTGTTCTGCCTACCACAGGTAAGAGACAGCAATTTTAAGAAGAAAATCAAATGAATTCTGGAGTTGAAAAGTATTAACAACTGAAATGAAAAATTTGCTAGAGAGATTCAACAGCAAATTTGAGCAGGCATAATTAAAAATTGGCAAACTTGAAGATAGGTCCATTGAGATTGTCCAGTCTGAAGAACAAAAAGAAAACAATGGAAAAATTTAACAGAGCTTCAGAGATCTGTGGAACACCACCCAGCATACCAACTTACACACAATGGGAGTCCCAAAGGACAGGAGAGAGAAAGGGGCAGAAAGAATATTTTGTCAAAAGCAAGTCCACATATTTCCTCGAATGGAGTTCCAGCATTACACAGTCCTTTAGGACTGTACTGCAATGCAGTTGAGAGGTAGTACAGTAGAATGGTAAAAAAAAATTGGACTCTGGGGTTCAAATCTCAATTCTATCCTGTAAAATGGAATTAATATGTGTCCTTCCCTCATAGGGATATACTGTAAGGATTAAATTAGGTAAGGAAGTAAGGAGCTTAGCAGAGTATATGTTACATGGTAAAGTCTCAATAAATGTTGACTTTTTCACACCCACCAATTCATGCTGTTTTCTATGTGCTGGGCATCATGCCAAGCACTTTATACCATGCCTCTTTTCACTTCCCCTAACAGTCCAGTGAGTTAGGTATTATTATTTCCAATTTTTCAGATTAGAAAATCAAATTTCAAAGACATTTAATAATTTGCTGATGGTCACATCTTCATGCGTGTCAAAGCCATGACTTGAACCCAAGTCTGAGGCCACAGTTGGTTCCTCAAATCACTAGACTTAACTGCTGCTCTGGTAGAACATTTCTATGAATTGCAGAAGTGTCAGGTCTCTCTGAGTCCTTGTGAAACGAAAGTAAAAGACTGTATAAAAAATTAAACTCATCAGAAATTTCCAGAATTGAGCATTCCAGTTTTATACCAATTATAATAAAGCATGAGGCTTTTAGTAATTTAAGCTTTGGCTCAAAAATGACATACAAGCAACTAGAACGACGAGTGGCAGAAATGATGTGGAGGTGCTGTAGACTGAATTATGTCAACAAATTCATGTTAATGCTCTCACCTCTAACGTGACTGTATTTGGAGATAGGACCTTTAGGAGGTAATTAAGGTTAAATGAGGTTATGAGGGTGGTGCCTTAATCCAACAGCGCTAATGCCTTTAAGAGGAGAACAAGAGATACCAGAGCTCTCTCTCTGCCATGTGAGGGCACAGTGAGAAGGTGGCCGTCTGTAAAGCCAGAAGAGAGCTCTCATTAGAACCTGACCGTGTTGGCACCCTGATCTCAGAATGCCAACCTTTGGAACTAGAAAATGAATTTCTATTGGTTAAGCCACCCAGTCTACGACGGTATTTCGTTATGGCAGCTGAGCTAATACAGGAGGAAGCATGGGAAATGAGGAAGGAAGGCAGTCAGAGCCTCCTTATACACACATACCATTTCACATAGTTGAAGTTAGCATAAAAATGTTAGCAAAGAACTTGAGTTGTCAAGACTGTATATGTAATGTGTGTATAAGTGTGATTCATCACAAGTGGAGTTTCTGGCTAAACAGAATTTCTAAGCATTTGGGAACATGAAGGAACTGAGTGCAGCTGCCTCTTTCCTTCCTCATGGGTTTGCTGACTGGTCATGGCCTGCCAGGGCCAGAGCGAAGTACCAAGCACTACTTTGGCTGGAGCAGACATTCCTGTTGGGCAGACTGGGAAGGCTGGTTGGACAGGGAGAGAGGATTCCAGTGACAGAACCTGCCAAACTGGGCATTTCTGAGTAATTTGTAGACAATGGGGAAACTGGGGAAATATGGAGTTGGGTAGAAAATGATTAAATATATGCAGAGCAGTGTGTAGGACACAGAAACATAGAGTTCTGGAGTAGGCCAAGACTGGAGGAGATCTCAAAAACCCAGGTTTAGCAGGTGAGCATCTGGATTAGCAATGGGATGATTTTGAGAGAAGGGCAACCCTAAAGCACTAATTGAATTCAGAGGCTGCGTGAGAGGAACAATGCACTGATTTTAGCCACACCTGCCAACATTTGAGAAAGTCCAGTGAATTTACAACACA
The DNA here is from genome assembly GCF_020826845.1 of Diceros bicornis minor. Classification (NCBI taxonomy): domain Eukaryota; kingdom Metazoa; phylum Chordata; class Mammalia; order Perissodactyla; family Rhinocerotidae; genus Diceros; species Diceros bicornis. Next base: position 75,274,557 of record NC_080745.1, read on the forward strand.
TCGAAGAACATATGTCTTTCTGTAATTTATAGTTTGCAAACAACAAAATTCCATCTCACTGCTTGCCTGACTGTGGTCAGCTTGGCAAAGAATAAGCAATTGTTCTGGCCATATTGTAAGGAGACGAAATTCAGTTTTGTTTATTCATTCATTCATTAAATACTTGTTGAATATTTACTCTGGGCTAAGAACTATGTTAGGTGCTGGTGATACAAAGATAAGCAAGATAGACATGGTTTCTCATGGAGCTTACAGTATAGTGATAATTTTTTAACTTCTTTAACTAACTCATCCTGTGAACGTATTTTCTTCTTGGTAATATCCACTGCCTACAAAACCATATCCTAACAAATTTCCTCACAAGTTATGCATAAACATATTTATAACCAATGCAAACAGAAATTTCTTCCTTATGTCTACTCTCTAATGTGCAAACTCTAGGGGTGCTAGACTGGGAATTTCATCTATGGTTACAGAATTGCAAGTACCTAGTGTTTCTGCAGCCGTTCTCCATTGGGTTTCTGGAGAAGGAAAAGTAAACAGGAAACTTTCAATGCTCTCTTAGACCTTGAGTTTTCTAAAATCAGTTCTCCAGACTGTTTTGTTTTTAATTAAAATCTACCTTGAATTAAATGAGTTAACTTTTGGAAAGCCATTAACAGGGTGCCTGCTATTCACTAGTCAGTAATGCCCATTAATGGCATTTCACTGAAAATAGAGCTAGTTATGTTTCAGCTGTGTTAGCACTCCCACCTCTGCTGATCCAGAGAAAACCTCTCAGTACTATACAGGAAAGGAAAATTATAGACACCATCTAAATGTGAACTTTTGATCACAGGTTTGCTCATACATGACTGGGTAAATTTCTTTTAACCTACATTAAAGAATTTTATATTCTCATACTTGAGACATGGTAGCTGGTGTTTAGAGCAGAGCTAAGAGCAGGCAGCAACAGGCTTGCATCTGATTAGCATGCCTGAGATTTGCCTGTGATTGAAAAAGATCAGAAACCAGGGCCTGTGTACTTTTAGCCAGTGAGCAAACCCCTTACTAATGCCTGAGCATTCATGTACTCAGCAGTTGGAAATCATCACTCTCCAGGAGCCAAATATTAAACCACAGCTTTCTTTTCCAGTTTTAGGGACATGGGCAAGATTTATGAGCAAAATGGCGGCTGCTTACTCCCGATGCTAAAGTCACTTCCTCAGCCACAGTGGGTGGCCTTTGAACAGATTCCAGAAAAGCAAAGTGGGAGATATTATGCAACGAGCTCTAGACTTGGAATTAGAATTCTAATCATAGCTCTGTTCCTTATTAGCTACATGACCTCAAACGAATACTTGAGCTTCCAGTTCTATTATCTGTGTGTTGAGGATCTCAGCCTTACCTACCTCACAAGGCCACAGTCTGGTTTTCTCCTGAAAAATTTCAAACATATGCAAAGAAAGAGAGGACAGTATAGCAAACGCCCATAGACTACACCCAGATTCAACAATTTTTTAGATTCTACCACGCTAGCTTCATATACCACCTCCTCCTTTTTTGGTTAAGTATCTTAAAGCACATCTCAGAACTCACGTCATTTCACCCCTTATACTTCAGTATGCGTTTCTAAAAAATATAGACATTTTGTTATGTAACTGCAATGTCATTATCAATCCTAACAAAATTAACAATAATTCTTTGATTTCTTTTATGATCCATTACATTCGTATTTCCTGATTATATCAAAAGTGTCTTTTTACAGTTGACTTGTTCAAAACAGTATCCAAGTAAGAGCTACACATTGTATTTGGTTATGTCTCCTAGAATCTTTTAATCTAGAGAAGTGCCTCCTCCATCATTTTATTTTTTTATTCTGTTGTCTTACTGAAGAAAATGACTTAGAAAATTCCACATTCTCAATTTTTCTGCTTGTTTCCTCATGGTGGCATTTAATTTGTTTCTCCATACCCCATATTTCTCGTAAATAAAAATTTAGCTCTAAGGGTTCAGTTATATTCAGGTTTGACCTTTTATTTCCACAAATCCCTTGTGGGTGGTGTTATGTATTTCATCTTGCCTCAGGTGGTAAAAATTTCTGGTTTTGCCACTGGGAGTCATGCTTAAGTTGATCAGTGGGTTCAGGTGATAAGATCATGATCCCTCTTTTGCCAAATTCTCCACACATTTTGAAAATGTTTTTATTTGTGGATAATCTTTACCTAAATCAATCATTTCATTAGAAATTACAAAAGTTTGACTTCTGAATTCTGACATTTTTTCAATCCTTCCACATTTATTCGCTGGAATTCGTGTATAAAGAAGTACTTTTCTTGGGCCGGCCCCGTGGTTTAGAGGTTAAGTGCACGCGCTCCACTGCTGGCGGCCTGGGTTCGGATCCTGGGCCCGCACCGACGCACCGCTTCTCCAGCCATGCTGAGGCCGCGTCCCACATACAGCAACTAGAAGGATGTGCAGCTATGATATACAACTATCTACTGGGGCTTTGGGGGGAAAATAAATAAATAAATAAAATTAAAAAAAAAAAAAACAAGTACTTTTCTTCTTCAGCTAGGGCTACTTGGTGACACTGAAATACTGCTTATCCAGGAGAGGCAGAGTAAATGTTTAATTATTTCTCTCCTTTTTTACAAATTTTCAGAGTGAGGAGTTACTTCAAATGTTGACCAATGAGGCTTTTTGGATGTTTTTGGGGAAAGGGCTATATATTTTTTTAAACTATTATTACAAATGTATAGATTTTTATAAATTCATTGAAGTTTTTATCAATTGAAGTTTGATGTTCAAATTGTCCCCCTCTTTGGTCAGCAAGAGACCCTTCAAGCTGGTTCCTGTGTCCTTTTGATGTGACTCCATTAGTCTTTGATTGCTTCTTTGTTATCAGGTATAAAAAGATGGCCCAGGCTCATCTTGTACATTTCCTGCCTCAGACCTGGAATCAGCCATCCTTCCACGGAGTCCTGGTTCCTTTTAGTGGGGTACAGTCAGTTTTCATAAAATAGGATCAAGGATGTAAACATGTAAACACTAAAATGCCTGGATCCTTGTCAATATTTGCTTCTACTATGCCACTCTCTCAGTGTCTACCAGAACAAGTCTATTGACTATCAATTTTCTTTCTCATCTCTGACTTGCTATACCCTCTGCCCTGATCTTAAATGTGCAGTATGAATATTCCTTATGATGATAACTGAGTCTAATTCACTATTGAGTCTCCAGGGCTTTAGAACAGATCCTGAGGCATGCCAGGGATCATCAATCTTTTCAGCTCCATCTTCTGCCACTTTTCTCCTTGCCCACCCAGCCCCAGCCCCAGCCCCGCAGGCTTTCTTGCAGTTTTTCCAAGTTCCCTCATTCCATCCTGCTTTTAGACCTTCACATAGACCCTTTCCTCTGTCTGACGTGATTATCTTCCTTCTCCTCCCCCTTCTCCATTTTTCCCACTTAATTCCAACTCACCTTTGAATCCTCCCTTAAAATAATCTCTTCTAGAAGGCCGTGCATGACTCACTCTTCTTGGTGTATGTTCCCATAGTATTTGTTACTTTACTATCATACTAGTACATACTAGTACTGTGTCATTACTTGTTAAATGTCTATATTCTCTCCTAGGCTGTGAGCCCCATCAGGGCAGGATCCCTGCCTGTGCAGTCTAGCACTCTATCTCCAGTTCCTCAGTAAATGCCCAATCAGTACTGGTTGAATCAATGGGATTTAGTAGCTGGTAAACTCCTAGAATATAAGAATAATGCTTTTTCTACCTTTACATCCTTTTTAGCTTCTACAATCATTTGGATTCTTTGAAGAGATTTAGGAAATGTTGGTTGAATGGGTAGATACTATCCATAATCAAGGCACTCCGCTGCTCTAGCTATGCAGAGAAAAACATTTCCTGGCACAGTCTACTGTTCCAATCCGGATTCTCTGAGTCTGAGGTATTTTTCCTCCTCATGCCTTGAAATACGTCTGTATCTTCACCTCCCTATCATCAGCTCTAAGCAACTCACAGTGCCAAAGAGCCAGCAGCTAGAAGGGTGGTCTATAGAGACTGCCACACTTAAGGCTGGTTGCACATCCCTCTTGTGCACCTACGTACTGGTATTTGATCTATTTGACCATGATCTATGGTAGGGAGGAAGGCGAGTGTAAGTTGAGGAAAACCCTGCTCCACCCAGGATGATTTAGCTTTTAGGAAGCAAGGCAACATCCCATGAGTCCCTTTCAACAGCTGCTTAGTGGCAGAACGATTCCATATTCAATTACAGCAATAGCCAGGAGAGGAAAGTCTAGTGACACCTACTGGCTACAAGTTGGACTGCCTTGTTTACATAAGAAAGAGCAAATATGATCTCCATGAATGGTATGTATTTTTAAAAATATTGTCAACTTTATTACAGAACTTTTATTACAGAAAGAACCACCCCATTCCATTAGGACAGGGTGCTCATGGGTGGATCAATTGCAAAGTAGGGAATGAAGATGCTTAAAAAACAGGCACAGCAGTTACCTCAGCACTTAATCTATTGCTGTGGAGACTTCCACATCCAGAAAGCAGAGTTTATCGCCAGGGGGTAAGGATGGGGTGAGGCAGAGTGCAGGAGTGGCATCTCTTTGGTGCTTCCATTGATATCTGAGCAGCTACCTATTTGCAAACACAGTTTTAGGTGAAGGACAGTTTGCACAGTGTGTTTGACACCTCAGACTTTGGAATCAAGCAGCTCTGGATTCAAATTCCAGCTTTACTACTTATTAGCTTGGTAACCATAGGCAAGTTTCTTAACGTCTGTTTCCTCACTTGTAGAGTGGAATAATAATAAATAGTTCCTGCCTTATAGAATTTTGTGAGGCATAAGTGAAATAATGTGTGTAGAGCATTTAGCTCATTTACCCATTTCAAGTGGGCTTATTAAGGTAATACTGGAAATAGTTACCTCCATAAGAAAACCTCTTAAAGGGCTATTGTGATATGATTTTACTAGTTAATTATGTACACTCATGTGTCGCTTAATGTTGGGGTATGTTCTGAGATATGCACTTTTAGGCAATTTTGTCTTTGTGTGAACATCATAGAGTATATTCACACAAACCTAGATGGTATAGCCTACTACACCCCTAGGCTATATGGTACTAATATTATGGGACCCCCATCATATATGCGGCCTGTTGTTGACCAAAATGTCGTTATGTGGTGCATGACTTTAAAAATGCAAAAGACACAGTTCGAACTCTCAAAGAGCTGGCAGACAACCTGGGGAAACCAATGCATAAATGCCTAACTAGAATACAATTTGACTGCTATTCTAATAGACCTATGAGAAAACAGGAGAGAACAAAGAAGTGCATTTGGGGTAGGGAGAAGTGAAGTTGAAAATTGGACTGGACCTGAAAGGTGAAGAAAATTACAACCAAGATGGACAAGAGAGAGGGAAGTGCAGAGTATGAGTTTGGAGGCATGAATGTGAGGGGCTTGTTCAGGAAACATGGAGTTGCTTGATGCCGTGCAAGTGAGGAGAACTTTAAGTGGGATGAAGCGTAGTGCATTCAAGGCCCTAAAAAAAGGCATAGTGGCTCAAGCCTTATTGGCAAGGGCAAGAGGGGGACAGACGCTCCGTAAGGAAGGGTTCTTGGATGTTCTATGATACAAGTAATACACATTGCCTGTTTTTGTCTGTCCAGTGTCCATTTTTCTATCTTTTGAAAACTGAGAACCTGGTTTTCCTCTGGGCGATAATCTCTCCTGAACTTTCTTGTCTATGTGATTTGGGTGGCACTGCTCAGGTAACCTCATATCCACATTCATTCTCAAGGGTTGTCATGTGATGCAGGCTTGGAGAATGAGCATCTGCTTGACCACAGCGATTGGTTCAGAGATTGGTGATGCCACCTAAGTTAGTCCAATCAGAGTGAACCCTAGACTACAAAGACTACAGTCTGCATTTGATAGGTATAAGATGTGCAAGCCTGAGCCACGGGGGTCACCTCACGTCTAGTAATGAAGACAATAGAGAACAAAGAAAAGCGGAGCTACTGAAAGAGGACTAAGCCCTGATTATGTAATTTGGACTCCTGGATCCAGTCATACCTGATGGAATTTTCTACTCCTCGACTTCTCAATCAATGTATGGTTAGGTTTAGGCCACATTAGTCGGCTTGCTATCACTTTCAACTAACAGATTCCTGACCAATAAAATACTACTAGTTCAATTTTTTGAAAAGCTTTTGCATTTTATAACTCATGGGGCTACCATGAGTTATAAACAGTGAGGGGCTACCTCACTGTTACAATTGATGCATAACTTCTAGGAACTTCTAATACATTTCCCAGCAAAACTAGGGATCTCTCTAGTTCCCCCAAACAAGTCTTTTGAATATGAACTTTGAAATCCTGCAGGGGAAGAAAACAATAGACTTAACAGATAGGTAAGAAAGTTATTGTAGCGAATATCCTGTCCTAAAGCCAATATTTAAATCAATAACGCATGTCATTTTTAGACAATTAAGACCTGAAAACTATCTTTTTGAGGTTTAAAGACTGTTACGGGACCTCTGCCTTTTGTGGGTCGTGTTTTATGACTGAATCCCCACTGAATGTACAAGAAGAGGGAAAAGAAAGATGAAAGAGTCCTTTACTGCTGACAGCTTTGATTCCAGCCCCAGCAAAACATTGTATTTGGAAATCAGCACACCCTCCTCTGAGCTTGGCAGCCAGCCAGCTGACAAAAAAGAGCCATTGCTCTGGACAAGGCCACAAGCACAGGGGCTGGTGTGGCCTCTCTCTGCAGCCCTCACTGGAACCACACTGCTCAGCAGGGAACACAGCTGCACGGGATGCACAGAGGCTTCAGCAAAGGAAAAGAAGTACTCAGGCAGGGTGATCACGTTTTCCCTACCATCATCACCATCATTATTGCATAATTGCAATGGTTCAAACATTGCTAAGTCACCCACCCAAAAAACAGACTTGTTTTTCCGGGGTTTGGGAGGTGGAGGATCAACTCCAGGAGAGCTCAGTATGAATCATGAAGCCTGAAGATTGAGATACCCAAAAGGAATAAAGCACCACACCCACCCACAGTACCCCCCAAAAGTGTAACACATATACGCCGTCTACCCTTTTGAGTCATTTTTCTGACTGTACAGTGTAAAGAGGTAGATGCCACAGCAGATACCAAAGGTTCATTTCTAGGCTGAGGAAATAGCACACATACCTAGCAGAGGTTTAAGATATTTCCTTTATCTTATAGGATCTTATAACAGAAAGGGGTTTTATTGTGTATTATTTCTTTTAAATCAAATTTGAGAAAAATGTCACAATCTTAAACTTTTCCCTAAACATTGAAGGATCTTCCAGGACCCAGGAAAACCCCAGGTGGCTAACCTGATCAACTGCCAAATCTAACATCATCCAGTGTTCAGGTCAAAGAGATTCTTTTTTCCCTACAAGGCTGCAGAAATGGAAGAAAAATCTAACAGCGTGTGGGTGTGTTTGCGTGTGCATGACCCACATGGCATTTCCGCAAATGTAGTTAAAGAAATTGTTGCACAATGCTCTTATTTCCTGTTATCCTCGGCCAAGGGACCAGAAGTTCTGTGGGAGCTGGGTCCAAGTTTGACTTGTTCATTATTAGATCTACCGGTGCCCATCACAGAGCTGGGAGCATAGAAGGCACTTGTTACATATTTGCTAAATTAGTGACCGAGAGGAAGAGACAGTGAGAAAAAGAAAAGGAAAGACCATTTCAAAAAAATATTGAGAATATGCTTAGAAAATTAAATGTATTTCCAAATATATACATATATATCATGCATTTTATGAAAACACTCTCATCCCGAGGAAAGAGAACCAAGGAAGCGTACAAGGCCATGGAGAAGAGGCCATGGTTACAGGCATAGCAAACATTGACTGAACACCACCCTGGGACAAGAGATAAGAACTGAGCTAGGCTTGTAAGGAATTTACTTCTTATTTGGGAAAACTGGTTAAAACACACCTGAAAGGTTGGATGAAAGAAGCTTAAAGCACATGGTTTTTTTCAGTGACCCCCCCCCCCCGAGCTGTCAGGAAGTGGCCACCCACCTAGACACAGGAGGACAATACTGGTCCTCTTGAAACTGTCTCAAACTGTGATCTTTGCACCTCCTGCATCAGTCACTCTAGGGGCTTATTAAAATGCAGAATCTTAAACCCTACCTAAGACCTATTGAATAAGAATCTGTAGGACTGGGTACTAGAGATTTTATTTTTTAATATTTTTTTTAGGAACTTGCTAGTTGATTCTTTCACATCTTAAATTTTGGGAATCATTGCCAAGCCAAGAAGAGAAACATGCCATAATATCATGGCTTGGGGAAAATAGCCCTTAAGATGCTACATTTTAATAAAATTTGATTAAAATATGATTTTAAATATGCTATTAACTGATCAAAAATGCAAAATATTTCCTCAACACCTTCAGTGTGTTTAAACTGGGTGCTGGCTTGTTTTGGCATTTCCATTTTTTGTACAATGGATCCCATATCTGGGATGACTAGAGCTGGGAGTAAGAGAAGGAAAGTGGCGTGACAGACTCAAGAGAGGTGGATGGGGATAAACCATGCAAGAGTATTTTAAGAATATATTTTTTAATACTAACAACAATGGGCAGTCACTGATTATTTTTAAGCAGGGGCAACAAAGAGTCCACTTTCCTTCCAGCATTTATGAAAGCTCTTTCTGCGAGCAGGAAAGAGAATACTTGGGGGAATGAGGGACAGGAAGGAATGATAATATGGAGGAATGATAATAGTTGGTAGATTCCCGAAAAGCTACAGGTGAGAGAAGACGGTGGCTTTGAAATAATGTATTGGTTGCAGGAATGTAGACATGCACCACTTTAAGAGAGAAAAAAGAGGTAGAATTCACAAAACTTGGTGATTGATTGGATGTAGCAGAGGGAGAAACAACAAGAATGACTTCTAGATTTTTGACTTGGGCAACTGGATGGCAATGGCATTTACTTAGATGGGAAAGCCTGGATGAAGATAACCAGGTTGGTGTGGTTAAGAAGAGATGGGAGAATTCATTCATTTAATTTTGGATATTTGCAGTTTGAGGTGGTGACAAAAGATCTAAGTAGAGAAATTTGGTAAATAAATACATCTAGAATTTGTGAACAAGATTTGACAAGTATCAGAAACATAGCTTTAGGCGTCCCCAGAAAATGAATAATAATTAAAAATATAGGAGTGGGTGTAGTTATATAGGGACAATGTGAAAACTGAGATGAGAAGTGGGTCTAGGACAGCAGCCTGAAGAACAGCAACATTTAAAGGAAAAGCAGATGAAAAGTAGAATGGAAAAGAGACTGAAGGAAACATGCAAAGAGGTAAGGACAATAAGGAGAACAAGGTAGTTAAGAGAAGAGAATATTTTTAGATAGAAGGAAGGAATCATCTACCGTGGTGATGATGCTGTGAGGTCAAGTCAAGAATGGCTATACCTACAGGTATACAAAACACACCCACGCAAAGGAGAAGACAAAGACTTCTTGTTGTAAAGGGCTAAATTACATAGTGCAGGCAGCGCCAATAGCGACAAAATGCAGAACTCGATTCAGTTAAAAGTTGCAAAGAAGATTTTTTTTTCCTCAGAAGAGGTAGGGTAGGGTATGAGTTAGTTCTTGATGAAAAATGGTTGTTCATATAACTGAAGGAAACTTTACGTTGAATACCAAGTACCAATGTTTTGGAGACCCAACCCTTTAAGACAATATGTAATGTTATAAGCAGCCCTATCCTTGAAGCTGTCACCTAAATGGGCCTTCAAATTTCTCTTCTTGTATAAACCAACTTATATTATGTTTTCTGTCACTTGCAACTGAAAGAGTCCTGATTAACACATCGTTAACCCTTCCACTGCCCCTTAACTGTGAAAGCCAGGATGACCCCAATGAAGGTGAAATGCACTGGTTCTAAGAAGCCTGAAGGCTGTAGGGGAATAAAAAACAACCTTTTATTTCAAACCAAGTTTTCCATTTTCACACCACTTTCCAAGAAAGCTCTAGCTTGAACAACCATACCCACTCAGCTCTGACTCTTTTTTTGCTTCATTACAAAATCTGGGTGAAGAGGCTGCAGTCCTTCTGATTCTCGAAGAGGGTAATCATCAGTCTTTGGTGCCCATGCTGGGAATGAGCTGGCTCAACTTTTCCCAGAAATTTACCAAGGAGCCCTTGAAATCAACTTACTATCTTCCCACTGATTAAACCCAGAGGGTTTTTAAAAATAAGAGTTGATTGCTCAACAAGAAAAGGCCCCCAAAGTTTTGGCATGATTTTCTCCATACTAATTATAGATTTAAAGTGAGAGAGTCAACATCGAGTATATCTATGCAAAGGATAAACATAAGGAAGTGATTTGGGGGTGGATAGGGCATGGGTCTTCGGATCAGAAAACTTAGTTCTGGTCTGAATTCTGCCCCTAACTAGCTGTGTAACCTTGCCATCTCTGGACTATAACTCTGGATATAAATATCTCTGGGCTTATTGATAGAGTAAAGGAACTGGATTATTTGTTTCTTTGGTAGCTGCTTGTCAAATAAGGGTCTATCAGAATCATTGAGATAATGCATTTTGGGTCAGATCATCCGGGATTCTGTGCAATTCACTGCTGTATTACGTGACATAAGTTCTCTAACCTCCCTGATCATCTGTTTCATAATCTAGATATTGGGGGAAATATTTATATTTTGGGGCTGTTTTAAAGATTAAATAAGATTATACACATAGAGTTTACTCACATCATAAGTTAAACAAATTATAGCAATTATTATTACTGACTTATAATTTTATAAAAGTCCCCAAAGATATAATGAAAGATAAACTCTTTTAAAGCCAGGACCCCTGTTGTTTGATATGCTTCAGGTACTGCTTAAAAATACAGAACCTAGGATAAGTGTGCATGGGAGGCAGGGAGAGGGGATGGTCTTCTTCATACTCCTTTATTTTTTTCTTACTTAAGCAAGTTAACTTATTGAGTACACAAATAAATTTTTAAAAAAATTTTAAAAGAAATATCACATGGGAATAAAAGAAGAGCTCTTTACTGAGTAGGGCCTCTTTCAAAAGGTATGCGTTATTTTGTAAAAAAGTGAAAATGTTCTGGTTTTCTCCACACTACCAAGAATCTGCCCTCTGGTCCATGAGTTTGTCACGGCGCGGACCTTTTACAACTGCCCAGGAAGTCTGCAAGGAGGCCAGCCTGTTTTCACACTCCAGGCATTAAAATCCCCCTGCTGACTCTGGGCAGCATGAGGACAATTCAGTATAAACTCCCTTTTCCGCCTGGGACCCTGGTCACAGTACCACAGGACTTAAGTGTCTCAGTTAAAAAAAAAAAAGTTTAGTCTTAGCAGAACCTTGTCTAAAAATGCAGATTGCTGCATTAGATGACTTAAAGGTGTTAGACAATGATAAAATATATCCTTTAAAACTTATTTTTTTAGAAGAGAGGTAGAAGAAATTTAAATTTTGACATCTGAAAAGACTTCCACCTTTTTTACAGCATCGTTTCTCAACTTGCTTCTTGAAGAAATATGACAGAAACAATTGCTTTAGAGAACAGTGAAATTATACTTAATATAGCAATGAGAATAAATGTCTCCTCTGCAGCATTTCACTTCTAATCAGTCTTAAGTAATAGTGATGAGACATTTATCAGGAGGATAATTTACTCTTCACACAAAAGGAAAAAAAGGACTAGAATAATTTACTACATTTACATCTCTAACCCAAACATGAAACAGGAGGGAAACCAATTTTCTTATCACATGAGATGGTGATTTATAGGAGAAAAGAGAATAATTGATTTATCTCCTTGTAGAACATGAAAATATCCAAGAACAAATTATTGTGATTAAAAAAAAAGTACAGAAAGAGAAACAAGCACAATGCAAGTACCTTTGATCTCAGAACCTTCCTTTTTTTCGTGCTTTGAAAAAGTAAGATACTACCTTTATCCCAGTCGAACATAATGAACATAGATTCTTAAAAGGGTTGTAGCCTCAATTTGAGCTGTAATGTTCCCTCCTGCTGGAAATGTTCTGTATCAGACCCTTTTTCCACTGCATGCTTTTTAAATTTAATTACTTCCTTTACACACAAAAGAAATAACACTTCCAAAGCATTGTTCAAAAAATGTTGAGCTTAATGTGGAATCTTAGCATGGGGCTAACATTTTGCCCAAAGTTTCCCCAGTTCATCTTGAAAGTTTATTTCTCTGAAAAAGATGTTAGCTTTTTGCCCCTAAAGCCCATAAGAAATGGGGAATTCATGTCCTAAAATTCATTAGTTCTGGAACATTCTAATCTAATTTCAGCCATGAGAGCTCTCCTCAGATGCTGTTTCTGTAAAAGTGTATCACTCACATACAGGGAGTCCCCAGTTAAAGACAGGTTGTATTCCAGAAGTCCGTGTGTGAGCCCTTTGGCTCTCAGCTTATCTTTCCTCATTGGTACAATATTTAAACAGTGATTGGCTGAGTCTAAGTTTCAGAATGTATTTCCGGTACATTATAGGCTATATGTTTTTTGTAGGTTTTGAAAGAAAAATGCTTTCTGAGATCTTTTAAGAGTAAACCTGCTTGGAATGTAAGTTAGTGGAGCAGCTTTGGAAAACAGTCTGGAATTCCTCAAATGATTAAACAGAGAGTGACCATATGACCCAGCAATTCCACTCTTAGTTATACACCCAAGAGCAATGAAAACATACATCCACAAAAACACTTGTACACAAATGTTTATAGCAGCATTATTCATAATAGCCAAAGGTGGAAACAACACAAACATCTATGAAAGGATGAATGGATAAACAAAGTGTGGAATATTCATGCACTGGAATATTATTCAGCAATAAAGAGGAATGAAGTACTGATGTATGCTACAACTTGGATGAACCTTCAAAACATTATGCTAAGTGAAAGAAGCCTGTCACAAAAGTCCATATATTATATGATTCCATTTGTATGAAAGCCTAGAATTGAGAAATCTACAGAGTCAGAAAGAACAGAAAGTAGAGTCGGGGTGGGGTTTGGGGACTGGGGACGATATCTGAAGAGTACAAGGTTTCCTTTTGAGGTGATGAAAATGTTCTAAAATTGACTGTGGTTACCATTGCACATATCTGTAAATATACTAAAAACCATTGAGTTGTACACTTTAAGTGGGTGAATTGCATGGTATATGAATTATATCTCAATAAAGCTGTACTTTTAAAACAGCACACTTGCTTGCTCTCTCAGCCTTGGCACAGGCTGGTCATTAGCATGGTTCGTTTGCAACCTCTCACCTTACCTAAATTGGTAAAAAAAAATATAGTTACTGTGCATTAATGTGGTATCTAAAGCTCTTGATAGTTGGTCAAGTTTGTTCACAACTCAGGCAAAAATGAGTTAAGATTATAACAGAACTTGCTTTTGCTGTACAAAGGAAGTGGTCTCCTAAAGGAAATTCAACCTGGGTTATCACTTTTCTTTTCACTAAAGACGTTCTCTACATAGTCTGTATATTTCCTTTTTAGGTATATATAGAATATAGGCATCAAAGTCAGAAGAAATCAATGATTCAGGAAAGAGTGAGGGTGGTGGTTGTTTGGGTCTTGTTCTTTGCTATACCTCTGCAGATTCAGCAAACACTCAGAAAATCTGAGTGGACTGGACCTTTCTGAATGGAGTTGAACAGAGAAAGAGAGTGATTACAAGACATCATTGCAATTGATTTTCAAATTGATAGAAGTCAGTCTATCAGCAAAGATATGTATATATATATCTCCTTATATACACATATATATTCCATATATACACGTGTACATATATACATGAACATGTACATACTACATATGTTGTGCTCACCCCCCCGCACCCCATACCCATTATAGGTCTGAACTTATGATAAACTTGGAGTTGGTAACAGTTAAGAAACAATTTAACTCTGATGTGGTAAACTCCAGATATGCTTTACTCATTAATCTTATGCATGAACACTGTCCAGTTGAGTAAAGATTGAAAGGTGAAAGCATTTGATGCTAAGAATAGTTAGTTAACTGGAGACGTGAGCCCCGGGGAATCCTCAGGCTCCTCTCTTGATGGGAATTTTTACATCTGCCATTTAAATAGGGAGGAAATTAAAAGCCAAAAAGTCTTAGTCCTGTGCTGAAGGAAATAGGACCAGAGTGAGACAAGGATTCATTTATATCTGAGGAGATAGGAGAAGTCAAATGAGAAAGCACCTTGCTCTCTTCTTACAGACTTGAACGGCAAGAAGCAAACAGAGGTAGGTTACAGTACTTTGTAGGTAGCTTTTCTTTATTTTTTGTTTTTCAAAGAACTGACCTTGTCTTAGAATGGATGCATTCTTGCAAAATTTTCATGATCTAAGAGCATTTTATTTCATTGCTGACCTTGTAACATCAGAAACGTTTTAGAGAAAGCAATATGGCCAACAGTGGGGCGAGGGGGCCTAAAACTGTTAGGTGTCAAATGACCTTTAGTACTTACATCTAACAGCTTACATTAATTGAGCCAAAAGCTCAACCTGCCAGGCTTTTTGCTAAACACTTAATTTAAATTATTTCACTATATTCCAATAACAACATATGTGATAGGTACCATTGTTTATTGTAAAGCTCTGGTAATTACTACAGTAGACCACTGGCACAGACATAGACAAACAGTCAAACTGACTGGAATGAGTCTAGGAACAAACTAATTTGTGACAAAGGTGAAACTTCAGTGTAGTGGGGAAAGAATGATCTTTTCAATTAATAGGTCAATTGGAAAAACATGAGGAAAAAATAAATATGACCCTTATCTTGCTTGATACACAAAAGTCAATCCCAGATAGATTAAAATCTAAATATGAGAGAATATAACATAAATTTGGGTTGGAAAAGAATTTTTAGGTTGGACATAATAGCACTAACCATAAAGGAAAAAATTTTAATGAGATTACATTAAAACTAATGTTTTAATGTTTAACATTAAACTAATGTTTAATGTTTCCATTCATCAAAAGACACTATTCAAAAGGCAAGTGACAGAGTGAGAGAAGATATTTGCAATGCATTTTTCTGACAAAGGAGACTATATCAAAAATTCCCACAAATCAATTAGGAAAAGATAGCTAACCCAATGGAGGGGGATTTGTAAAAGATATGTCCAGACACTTCAGAAAAGGAGATTCCAAAAGAACAATACACATATGAAAAATTACTCCACTTCCTTAACCACCAGAGAAATGCAAATTAACATCACAATGTAATACTACTACACAGCCACTTGAATAGCTAAAAAGAAAAAGACAAACGTTAGCACATACATGGAGCAGCTAGTTTACCTCCCATCAGCAGCAAGTGAAATTTCTAGTTGCTCCACGTTTGTGCTAACACTTGTCTTTGGAAAACTGTTTGGTGGTCGGTAGTTCCTAAAGCTGAACCCTATGACCCATCAATTCCGTTTCAAGGTACTACATCTAATAGAAACTTTTACATAAGCCCACAACAAACTATTGCTATATGTAGCAACATGAATGAATTTCACAAACATAATAACAGAGAAAGATGGCAGATACAGAGGGTACACACTGTATGATTCTGTTCATATAAACTTCCCAAATAGAACTAATCTCTGATGTTGGAAGTCGGGAGAGTGGGTGGAGGTCAGTGACTGTGAGGGACCTGAGGGAGCCTTAGGGTGCTGGTAATGTCTTATGTTTTATCTAGGTGTTGGTTGCATGGATGTGCACACTTTATGAAAATTTATTGAAGTATACACTTATGATTTGTGCCCTTTTCAGTATGTTTGTTATACTTCAATAAAAAGATAATAAAAAAAAGTAATATGTGACCCTATGGATACATTCTGTTTGACTCAGAAAAATTAAGAATCTTGAGAGGCAGATACTACATGCAACATTATATCTCCATCAAGGTCTTGTATCCTGCCAAGTACATAGATTAGCAAGTGAGTTCAGTGAATTCATTAGTTACTTGGAATGAAATGGAATGTACTGTACTGTGTTTCATTTTAGTGGAGCATAACTTCATTAGTTTCAATTCATTTGTACATGTGTATGAAGGTAGAGATTATTTGCCATGGCTAGGATCAAAACCGACAACTTGAGAAGACTTGTTCTCTATGCTAGCAAGACACACCTGCACAATTTCCCCTTCTTGTCAATCTACCATTCGTGGAGTTTCAATTTCACTTTCACTGACTTTCCTGGGCTACTCCAGAATTCTTTCCATCACGAAAATAAAATATAGATGATGGATAGAGAATCAGATAGAAAACAATTGGAAAAATCTTAGAGATTGCCTGGTCTTTTTTCCTCTAGCTATCCATTTTCACGACGGGGTGACAGAGAGCAAAAAGGAAGATAAGCTGTCCAAATCTACCGAGTCAATTAGTGATAGAACTCAGATTAAAATCCAAATCTTATGATTGCTAGTCTGTGCTCTCCCCACTGCACTGAGCTTCTCCATGATCTTGTAATTTCTGTACAGTCATTAATTTCTGTAATTTGCTGTGCACTCCCTATTAAAATGGCACTTGTCATCCTGCAACACTGCAGTTTTCTTCAGAACAGAGATTGTGCCTTACCTGACCCTGGGACTGACACACACTATGCTTTTCCGTAGTCACCTGCTAGCTGACTTAAATCAGCCACACACATTAATAATTACTCTACACCTTACCCATATTACATTTTCTCAGACCATGTAATGGCAGCATGAAATAAAATAGGACGGTCCTTGGGAGGAGAGTCTATGCCAGCATGGGCAGTCATGGTCAGGTTAACAGACTTTAAATTCCCCAGTATCCCTTAATCCTTGAACAAATGTGGTTTACTTGATGGATGAAGAACTCTACACTGAAGAACTTGACCAAAGGCACTTATGCTGGCTCCTACTTCATTTACTTGGAGCTGAAAATCAAAGGAGACAAACAATGTTTTCATTTTATTTGAACTCACATTCATTTTCTATCAAATTTCCATTTTTTCCCTTAAATGGGTGCACTTTATTTTTTGGCTCATTATTTATTATCATTTCATTTATTTAGAAATGGAAACTTCAAGAGTTTGATTAAGAGATTAAATAACTGGACTTTTGAGAGCTAAAAATAATGTAAGTATGGATTGCATTAGGTTTCAAAATATTTGAGGTTTTGATCAAATCTCTAAACACATTATTGCCAAATACTCTCCCCTTCTTTTCAAATTTTAAACACATTTATATTTTAAGATAAATTCAATACAAAGTTTTCAGGATCACTGCTAAAGATATGTGAGCTTTCTAAAGAGTCTTTTTTTTAAAAAAAATAAAACAAATTCTTCCTAAAATGAAATTACAAGATAAAGAAATTCTGATTGTAAAAACTGCAATCATTTAATCCTCATGTTCTAATCAACCCCTCAAAAGCTACAGATATCAATTCAGTTAAACACTTTCAACTTTTCCCAAGAAAAGTTTCTCAAGAAACTAACATCAGTTGATCACTTACAAGGTGCTGTGCATTTTATGTCTAGTGCTTTATTTATTTTTGAAAATAGTTCTTAGATGAAGGAATTATTAGTTCCTAAGAGGTTGAGTCACTTGATCAATATTTCAAAGGAAGAAAATGGCAGAGCTGGGATTTCACACCAAGTCTGCTTGATTCCAAAGACTGTGAGCTTTCAAAAGAACTATCATTGAATGTCTTTGAGTTGGCTTAAGGTAAGAGATACAAAATAAATAGCATGAAAATATAAACTTTCATTACTTTATCTGGGGCTGAGAAGAAAACAATAAGAGAGGAAAAAAGGAAAAAAAATAAAGCACCATTAAATAAAGACCCCAAAGACATTTTACGTCATAAAAGTGTTTAGCCTTCTATATACCTAGCCAGAACCACCTAACGGTATGTATAAAATACCCTCTGGGAGCTAACAATTAATTGGCAAAGTCAAATAAATGAACAGAAATTACCATCACGATGAGCACTATCTTTTATTATGGCACAAAAATATTTTTTCAGCACTTAATGGAGAAAGGATACCAGAAGGAGGAAGAAATGCTCATGGGTTAAAAATGACTTTCAAGAAATGATTGAAGTAGATCAAAGACAATGTGTTAGAGAAAGCTGAGTCCTGATGAGTCACATTATTTCATTCCAACTCAACTCAATGTGCATTTATTGGCCATCATAAAGACACTTGAAAAACCCATCTGAAAAATGTCGTGGACAGTCCATTTGCATCTGAAAAACTACCAAGATAGACACCAATGGCTAGAATCACACAAGCAGTTTCTGAGGAGATTAAAGCCTTTATGCTTATTTCATGGTCATAAGATCATGAGAGATCAGAGCTAGAAGTTACCATCATCATCTCCACTTTTGAGATACAAAAACAGTCTCCACAAGAGCAGAGATACACCCAAGGTCATGCAGCCCGTCAGAAAATAGGGCTACTTATTAGTCTCCTCTCTCCCATCGCAAAGCTTCTTCTCAGTTGGACAGGTTACCCAAATGACACCAATGCAGGCAGACCTTATCATATGATAGATTATTTATCGTGCTTGCCAGTATTCATTGTTAGGTTTTGGCAACATGGATACTCCCGAGGTTTGTGAGGCTAAGGATCCAACACATTATCTCCAAGTTTAAACAAAACCAACAGAGGGCAGCATCTCAACCACCATTCTTCCCTAAGGGAGTCACCATGGGGAATGAAGAATGTTGTAATCTTGAGAAGGGTTGAGTCTAATGATCAGAGAATTCCAGAGAAATCTAGTGACTACCCAGTTTTCCTGCATGTATGATTGGATGCTAAGTACTTAAATTGGTCAAGAAATTTCTAGGGAGCAGGCAAGCAAGTACAGTACTAGGTAAACCAGCAGAACAGATTTCCATTTCTGTGCCTGTTCTTTAGGGGTGTTAGAAAGGAGTCAATTCCACGGATTCTAAATTCCTGGCATGGGAGGTCTATGTATTAACCAGAGAAATTCCTCCTCATTAAATAGTGGTTATTACCTAAGGCCACTTGGGAATTTTTTACTGTGTCTTCAGTCAATCACACTTTATAAGTAAAATGATAGTAGATATAACAACTACTATTTATTGAGCAGCTATTATATTCTAGGTGTTGTAATAAAAACAGTGACAATGGTGGCAAACATTTTGCACATAGCTGTGAAAGTAGGTTGTTCAATGTCAAACATTAACCATGGTAGAACCAAGATATGGTTCTATCTTGAGCTATAAAATTCAGTAGGTGGACTTAAGATATTTCAAAGACATGAAAAGATTTGGAAAATGCAGATCATCCATTAATTAAAGGAGTTTACTGGGCGAGGATCCAAAAGGAATGAGAAACTGGGTACAAGCCTGTTGCTTTTAAATGACCATAACATTTATTTGGCTGCAGAGATACTCCTGGACCAATTAATCAATTCCCTTATCCTTTTCTTTTCAAACTTTGAGCAGACTTCATCGAAGTAATTGCCTTGCAAGGCCAGAAAACATCAGGATGGCAAAGTCACTTCTTGAACAGAGCAAAGACTAAGGCTTTCCTTCAGATGTTCCTGAAGATGGATGAGAAAAAGATGGAACATAATTTTCCTTTTGACCAGCCATGAAGTGCTCAGCCAAATAAATGATCAAGAGAAGTCAGACAAAAGCTGGGATGTCAAGGGTATGATTATTCCTCACCTCTTCCATTACCTTTAACGTTATGTCTTGCTGCATAGCAGCAAACTCGCTGGAACAAGAATGGCTGTAGCAGCGGAACTATATTGGTTCAAATTGACTGAGCTGTCACACAGGCATACAAAAGGAAGGACATCAACATCAAACCACAGTGTACTGGCCCTCCTGCCTAACTGATATCTCCTATCCCCTTCTGTTAGGCTCTCTCTGTGAGTGGTGAGCTGAGAAATGCTGTTTCAGCTGACGTGGTGGCCAACGATGGAGTGAATTTCCTTTTTGGGATTTTGGTGATTTTTCTGGAGAAGTTGCTAAAAAAATAAACACATCAGCCAGGGTTGTGACTTTAAACAAATACTCCACTTGCCATTCAGCAGAAGAAAAGGACGTAGCTTTAGGCCCTTGCCTAAATCAGAGGTCACCCCTTCTCCGGCTTGAACCTAATTCTGGTTCTCTAAGATGAACAATGAAGTAGAAACATTAGCCTGAGAGACTAAGGGATGATCAAAGTTTGACTCGACTGCTTCTCTGAAATCTAAATAGCACTCACTGGTTTCAGCTCTTTTCTTCTTCTAAGATTTCTTTTTCTTTTACTCAAAGTCTCAAGAGATATAGACCTTCCATCTATTCTGAAGTGGACACAAAGGCTTTTGCTTTCCCTTCAGTGACAACGCCAGAGGGGGGAGGTGTGTTTTAGATTCTTTTCATCATCGACCGTTGGGCAGAGATGGTTGACAGCCGAGATTCAATTCTCCTTCATCTCATCTGAGGTGGGTTCATTGGTGGGCCTGCTCTGATCTTTGGAAGCATTTTTGAAAAGCAAGGGAGCACAGTTTTGGACAAATGTTTTTATGCGAATGCAGTAGTCATTACATGTTCCATTTGTTACCACAGGGGAAATGTACATTTCTGAAAAAATGACACACATATTTCAATGCAAATGACTTAGTAGTCCAGTTAAAATAATCATTCTTATGTAGCGGATGTTAGGCTGCTCCAGGTTTTAAAACGGAATTTAGTCATCAGTCTCCCCAAACACATACCAACCCTGAGGGAGGCAACTGTGGAATGCCACGTTCAATTCTCAGCTCAGCCTTTCACTAACTGGACAGTTATTGGAGCTCATTAAACCTAAGTGTCCACAGCTGTGATATGAGACCATAGGACTGTAGCACTTTATACTAGCGATGAGTTCCTGAAGATTTCTCACAATTCAAAATTTGCATAATTCAGAACTAATTTTCCCACAGGGGTGCATGTAAAGTAGGATTCACATTATTTCAAAATTTGTGCATATAGTCTTTATGCCTTTCTGTTTCAAATTTGCATAAAGTGAAACCTCATTGTAATGATAATAGCGCTATGAGCTTAGGACATCTGTCTGAAGAATCAGTGAGATAATCTATACATATTAACACTTAGCACCTGGCCAGTGCTCACTAAATGATCACTGTGTTGCTACTATTACTGCTACTGCTGCTATCATCGTTATTATTATTATCAATCCCTGAAACTTGTATACTCCAGCCCTCATCATCTCAAGGACAATTGTGGAATTCTCCTTCAGTGCAACTCTATCATTTGACAAATATATATAATTCTTTAAAAAATTGGTGCATCCAGAATTGCTTTGGATGAATTAGGCTGGAGAAGGAGCATAATTGCACCAAAAGTTATTATGCAAAGGAGCCCTGTGAATGTGCTGCTGCTCTCTCCGCTGTTTGCTCTTGAGGCTGGTCACCACATCTTGCTAGAAAAATTCCTGGCTGATGTGGTTTCCAGCAATGGTGAAGAGTAAAGAGATCATTTTAAAACTTTGCTCCCTGTGGGTGGGGTAACTGACAAATCTTCCCTCTTAGACCTCCAAAGAGCCACAGCCAAATTTGTAGCCTGTCGAGCCCATTTATATATTATCAAGCCTCTTTTTTCTCTCTCACCTTTGTTCATCTTTCCTCTTTTGCCCCATCTTTAATTCATATTACTTTGCATGTGGAATATACCCTTGTAAGCTCTTTGCAATCCTTTCTGGAGAAAAAGTCATGAATGAATGAATGAATGAATTTCTTTAAAATAAAAGAAGAGGAGGGGAACATAGAACAGCTTCCAAACACATGCTTGCTGATTATAAATCATCTAAGACTCTGTAGAAATTACTGAAGTAGAGCTTCATTATCTCCTGCAATGGACATGTATCTTTTTTGTAGGTCCGGCATCAGTCCATCTGTTTTCCTTTGGGAAACACCTCCTTCCAATCACAAGCCCTGTGGTTTTGGTGGAATAGATACCACTCCTGCCTCCTGGGTTCTTGACCCAGCATAAGAGCAGTTCACCTACCTCTGGCCTCAGTGATTAGTTCATGAATGGGTGTGAAACCTCAACTGTGGGAATGTGGGTCATTCTGGGGTTTCAGGTATAATTGTTGCGCAGAGGTCCTCTTTCTGCTAGGGTTGTTGAACTGGTACGACACAAGTTTATCATATCTAGGGGACACCACATGACAAGAGCACCTGAGGACAGAGCTGAGAGGAAGAGTGAGAATATCTGAGTCTGGGTGATGTTCTTTACGTTCCTATATCCACCTGTCTGCTTATGGACTTTTCTGTTACGGAACAATGAATTCCCCTTTTCGTTTAAGTCAATTTGAGTTATTTGCAACAGATAGAGTTCTCACTACTATTCCACCTCAAGTACTAATATTGCAGCTGGTTTTTCTCTTGCTGAATATAAAGTGAAATATTAAGTAAAAAGAAATCTGAGAAGTCAAAGTTGTCGAGCATCTCTATCAATCTCCTTCAGAACATCTCCAACATTCCTCATCATTATTTCAGCCTGACCCTTTCCTTACAGTCAGCAGATCATAACTGGGAAAGTTTACATCAGATTTACATTCCCTAATTTCTGGGACTTAAATGGAAACTTAAAGATAGAAAAAATACTGTCTTTATATCGACATGCTGCCCATAGCTTGTAAAGAGCTGCGATTGTTGCTTCAGAATTTGAAATGAAATGAAGAATCTTTTGAGCATATGTAGTACTTTCTCCATGAAGAAATCACTCTACACACAGTTCTTACATGCTTCCCAGTAACACCAGTGGCCTCAGATTTAATCTTTGTGGAGAATATTATGGGAGATATATATGGCGACATCTGTGCCCACCAACCCTATGCAGGGTCTTCTGTGACTGCTACTGAAATAGCAGTGTCATGGGCATACTTTCCATTCACCTTCCATGCTGTAGCTAGAGTCAGTTTTTCAAAAGACATATCTGATTGTGTTTCTCCCTAGGGTGAAACTCAAACTGCTTAATAGGTTGGGCAAGACCATATGCAGTCCGGCCCTCTCCTACCCCTTCAGTCTCACCTACTATGCTTCTCCACTCTGCCTGGCTCCAAGCTCACCACCTTCATTCTCCGATGTGTCACACTCTCTCTCTCCTCAGAGCCTTCGTATATGCTTTGTCTCCTTTCTTTAGCATGTTCTTTGTATTCCAAGTCTAGGTCAGATTCTGTTGTTTTACACATATATATTCTCATAGAATTATACTCTTTTCATCAGCACAGTTGTCTCATATTGTAACTAAACACTCACTGCATGGTTACAGGATCGTGTGTCTCCCACCAGACATTCCGTTCCGGGAGAGTAGGAACTGTGGCTGGCTGAACTCATGGTTGCTCACCCTAGTGCCTGCTGCAGGGCCTGAAATTTCCAGTCATCAATTCTCTGCATTTATTTCATTCCCCTTTCAGCAGTATTTGATACAAATGACCACTTCATCCATGAAACACTTCAAAACTCAACTTCTGGGATTCCACACTCTCAGGACCCCCCTCTCCCATCATGGCTGCTGTTTCTCAGTCTCCTTCTCTGGATCCATCTTCGTTTCCATCCTCTAAATAGTCATACGTTCTGTCTTATCATCCGACTGATAGCCTCTATCCTAAGGAAAGAGCCCAAAGGTTAGAAAAAGTCAAATCGAGAAAGATGTCCATTGCCATAGTAGTTACAATAACAAGAAATTTGGAAGCAACTTAAATGTCCAACACTAGTGAAATGGTGCAGAAAATTATGGTGACATCTGCTTCATGGAACATTATGTTGCTGACAAAAGTAAGAACTATACAATCTGGGAACATAGCAAATTTCTATGATGTTCTGTGAAAATCAGGGTACACGAAAGTCATGCTTACAATTGTAACTTTCTAAAAATTAATATTAAGAAAGACCTGGTGAATATTGAAAAATAAATATTGTATTAGAGTGATGGGATTATGGGCATTTTTTCCTCTTTTTTTCCAAATGTTTATATTTTACAAAAATGCGTGTGTGTGTGTGTGTGTGTGTGTGTTTGAGTGTGTAGAGAGCATAGGGAGACAGGGAGAGAGAAACAGAGAGAAAATAATTATACTATGATTTTTAAAATATAACAAAAATGAGTATATTTATAGAAATGTTATTAAAAAACAAAACCACCAAAAGTTGTCCTAAAATATTTCATGCAAGAAATTCCCATAAACTGCAATCCTGAAAGAGATATCACACTTCTGCGACACAAACACCAAACTCTCAGGAGGCAATGGATTCTGCACAGTGACAGATAATCTTGCAGTAAAGCTTTGCCTTTGTAATCTCATGAGTTGTACTGTCGCCATCCTGGAAAGAAGGGGCCATGTTGGCCTTTGCAGACCATCAAAATCTCCAGCCTCTTCCTCAGGCTCTTTCATCTTATTTGCTTCAAGAATACTATTTTAAGCCAATGAGTTCCAGGCAGCAGTGGGACAAACATTGACCTCTTTACTCTGCCCAAAGCAGCCATTTTAACCACAGGCACTCCTCAGATTCCGCAGTGAAGACCGAATTTAATTGATTTCCAATAGCTCTTGAGGATGAATTTGCACGGCCAACTTCCTTTGAAACAGAACCTCACATCTTCCTCTCCAAAAGATGTTGTCTTGCGGCAGCAATAAGAAATGAATAGTCTTTTCACAACAGTCTTTTATTGGAAAAAACACACTGGATTACTATACAATAAATCCTGCAGCCACAACTAATGGAACTTCAGAGCAATGAGACCCAATTGTTGAGTTCTAGCACTCCTGAGCATAATTAAAAGACTACAGCAGTCCATATAAATAAACCCATGTAATTATGTAAAATACATCATAATCTTGTGGATGATATGAAGCTAGTTTATGCAGTTTTATCTAAACAGTAATAATATTAACAATATAGCTTGCATGCATTGAGTGAACACCATGTGTCTGGTATTGTATTCACATCTGTTCTTTGCTACAACCGTGGGAATCCCATTATGTCTGTTTTACAGATGGACAAACTGAAGCTTAGTGAGGCTAAATAACCAGATCTTTCTCTCTCTCTCTCTTTTTTTTTTTTTTGGTTCCAGAGTTCCTCCTCAACCCCACGCCTCCCCCGCCAACATCTTTTGTATGTTCCTTCTCCTCTGTCACTGGACTGACTTAGGAGACTTTAGTACTTTGCCAATAATATGCTACGTACATCCTTCAAGCTTTGAAGAGTACTTTTACATTTAGAATGACTTGGAATATAGGTTCTAACTTAATCCATGTTCATTTGTTCTAAGCATCTCATGGTGGTAATAACTGTCTGTGCAAGCCTGAGGACTGGGATCTGTTAGGACTTGCTGGGTCCTTCCTGTATCTTTTTTTGAGGAGAAATGATTTTCTGTAGGCCAATCCTTGAGCAGATGCATCAGTCTAATTTCTCATCTACTTTACTTATAAACACAATCTGATGCTGTTGAAAGAAAAGCACATGTAAGAGAATCATGTAGTTTATCTTTCTCAAAACCTGTGAGGTAGCTATTATTACCTGATTTTACTATAACAACAGAATGTTGCACAGCCATACACCTAAGTCTTCTCTTCTTGACCCTTAATTCAGGGCTGCAAAACACCTGGTGCGCAAGCAGCCGCTTCCCTGATTTGCACTCATGTTAAACCTCACTCACGGCATTTGTCTCAGGTTAGGTTCCCACAGAAACAGAGCCTGAGATGAAGATTTGAGTGTAAGACATTGATTTGGCAGTGGATCCCATTGTAAGGGAATGGGGAGTTAAGATAAGGAACTGACGGAGGCCAGTGCACGGTACATAAGCAGATTAGCTCCACGGGCAGGTGGGGCTCAGGCCCACTCAGGACCTCTAGGAAGGCACGTGGAGCATGCCTCCGAGTTGTCTTCCACAAGGGTATTTTGCACCAACTCCAGCCAGTCCTTGACTGTCTCTAGGAGTATTAAGGGCCAGGCACTTGCTGCCTGCCTTGCCTGCCTGACACACACTAACTGCCCAGCTCTAGAGGCCATAGACAATCCCCAAGCAAGGTGTTGCAGTTGGAAGTCTGTGAGCACTGAGCCATTGAGTGCTAAGGGGATGTGGGTAGGGGCTCCATCAGGGTTGGCTGCTGTGTTCTCTGCTGCTATAACCAGAAGCAGTTCTCCATCCACCCTCCAGGCAGCCACCACCACTCTGCTGGAATTGGTAAGCAAACTGAAACCCACTGGCCCCTTTGATTCTTACTTTACTAATTTACAAATGTAGATAATTTCTACTCTGACTGGATGACAGGTAGATCATAAACGTCGAAGAAATGTAATATAGCCTCGTGTGTTGCGGTTATAGTTTTCTAACAGACAGAAGGCAGCATGGTGTAGTGGTTAAGAACACAGAATCCGATATGAGATTACCTGATTCTCCCAGCTGCTCAACCAAATTGCCACGTGACCTCATGCAAATTACTCAATTGCGCCATGTCTCAGTTTTTTCATCAGTAACTTGAGTACAAAATAGTATCCCACAGGTTTTTATGAGAATTAAATGAATGTCTCCCTATCCATCCATCCATCATCTATCTTTCTTTCTGTATATCTATCTAATCATGTGTGTATCTGTCATGTGTCTATCATCACTTTGTAAGTAATAGAAGTGTAATCTCTTATTAATATCAATATGCTACATATAATTTACAAAACATAAGTAGCAGATGAGATTTAAAAAAGCAAATGTGGTGAGTCTTTAGTAATTTCACTTCCTATTCTAAATGGCAACCCTTAGTAACTGGGTGATCCAGAGGCTGTGCTCATGTAACTATACTTGATAATTCAGGAAGGAAAAAAGACTGAGAAATAATTTGTCATTTATCTAAAGGAACATGGATCCAATTTCTGCAGCCAGGAAAAAAGAATGCTCTGTTTTTCAACGCACATTGAAGGAAAAACCTCCTGAAAACAGAACTGAGAATCTTCTCCCTTAGTTCCTTTAAACCTGAGAGCTAAAACCACCCTCCTTTTCATTGATTTCATCTAGTAAGTGGCTCCTGGGCTTCTTAAATGGGACAAAATTGAATTCATATCTTCAGAGCCTGTAGCAATCCTCTTGGGATCTAAAATCTCTGATGATACAAGAACACATTTAAGACAAGAAAATCCACCATTTAAATTGCCCCTTTTCTCCTTTGGGAGATAAATCAAGCCAATGGGACATCTGACTTTGCAAGGATGTATGCTTTCCTCAACATACTGACCCAGCTTTGTTGCAGGCTGGGGAAAGGGACCAGTTGAGCAGCCTTGAAGAACAGAACGTAGATCTCCTTTGTTCTGTCAACCATGGCCGATTCATCACCAAGCATCACTGAAACTCTGATTCCTTGTGTCAGTGTGAGGTAATCCCCAGGAATCTGTATATATTGGTCAAGAAATGTCCATAGCCTGATGTTAAAAATCACAGGCTATGTATTTTCCTGCCCACTTTCTCCCTTTCCCTTTCCTTCTAATGAGACAGAGAAAAGCCTTGAAGGACTTATAGCTCGAAGCCCAGAGCAAGGCAGAAAACAGGACAAGTAACCCACAGGATGCAGTCACTTTATAGTTCGCTTCAAAAGTGGACTACATTCTACTCATATGTGTTTTAAATTTTAAATTAATTTCCTTTTGTAAGGGGGGTTTCTGTGACAAAGGACAAGCTGTAAAACTTTAATTAGCTGTGTCTGCTAATGAAAAACGAATAAAACTGGAAAGTCCTTTTTAGCTCTGAAATTCTGTGGTGCTACAATTCTAGAGCTCTGAAGAGGGAGAAAAGTTTGGAATGAGTTGGAAGCTGATTGTAAGGATGATGCCAACTGGAAAAAGAAAGTACATTTTTGAAAGGCAAGCAATATAAAGCTACATCATGAATTTTTCTCTTTCTACAAGGAGATGCTCGGAAGTTAGCAGAGATACTCGAGAAACTAAGCAGTAATGCCAAAAGCCAGTATAATAGCTTTTCTGTTGGTCCACCCCGAATGTCAGCTACAGCTCTGAAGGACAATTTCCACGCAGAGCAATGGCTTCCCATCCCAAGCACTGGTATCACTCTGCCTGAAAGCTTTTTTTGCCTATAGAAGTCCAGAAAGGTAGTTAAAGCTCTCAGGAGCCATTCACAACTGACAAGGGACAGAATATAGAGGACAAACATCTCAGGCTCCTTATCCCTCAGTGGGACAGTCCTGAGTATCTTCTAAAGTCTTTCACAGGAGCAGGACTGGGCTTTCACTACCAATAGTGGTAACCACTCATTACCATGGCTTTTATTGGCTTTGTTATCTTCCCAACTCACTTCCATACCCTCTCCCAATGCTTCTCAGGATCACTTCCCAAATAAACTACTTATACCTGTAGGGGAGGAAGAACTATTCTTCTACCCTTCTAGGTTCTTCTGGATGGTCTAAGAATTAAATTGACATGAGACAGAATAATAGGAGAAAATAAAACAAATTTAGTGATATGTATACATAGGAGCAACCCAGGAAAACAGTAACTCACTAAAATGGCTGAAGCCACCACCTTAAATACCATCTTCAGGTAAAGCCAAGGAGGAGGTCGGGAGTAGTGGTTTGGGACTTCAAAAGGGAGGAAGGAAATTCACATGGAGATGGAAAAGCAAATGTTTGGTAAACAAATGTTTGCCATACATTGCAAAGACAATGGACGTGGAGAGGACTTTGATCAAATGGGCCTTGCTAGGTTCCTCCCTGTCTACCACACCTAGTTAATATTATACTATAGTTATCTATGGTGGTAACTCGTTTCTGAAACAGGCCTTCTATCTTAAATTCTTTTAGGCAGTTAGGGAGAAGGTCAGAGTTTCTTCCTGAGTCTTTTGTTCTTAAAAATAATCAAGCCAAAGAGACACATTTTGGGGTAGAAAATTCTGCTCCCTTACACATACAAAAACCTTGTTTCAGGATATGCTTTTGAGGGAAGCAAAATTAGGATAACAAGTATAGTGGAAAAATAAACAATAAACACTAACCAGAACCTGACAGCAAGGTTCCACAAAGTTACACAATAAAGTTTCCTAAAGCATCACGCTACACCTGTTTCCTGAGGCACCTTGGAAACAAGCAGAGTTCTTCATGAATGAGAGGGACAAGTGGGGCTTGATAAAACACTGAAGGTTCATCAGAGTATCAAGTTATACCAAAGTAGTTCATAATTATTACAAAAATCAAACAATATATGTAAACACACTTTGAAAACAGGAAAGCATGATAGAAATATTAAATGGTCTTATATTTCTTTTTAGTTTTGCTCTAAAGCAAGGATAGGTAGATATTTTCTATAAAGAGGCAAACAGTAAATACTTTAGGCTTTGCAGGCCGTATGGTAGCTATCTCGATTATTCAATTCTGTCATAATGCAAAAGCAACCATGGACAATCCACAAATGAATAGCTGTGG
The DNA here is from genome assembly GCF_020826845.1 of Diceros bicornis minor. Taxonomy (NCBI): domain Eukaryota; kingdom Metazoa; phylum Chordata; class Mammalia; order Perissodactyla; family Rhinocerotidae; genus Diceros; species Diceros bicornis. The sequence continues at coordinate 75,304,027 of NC_080745.1, forward strand.
ATGTGTTCCAATAAAACATTATTTTCGAATATAGCTGGAGGGCCAGATTTAGCCTATGAGCAGTACTATTTTTTTTTTAATAAAACAGTAGACTAGATGTCCCACTGGGCTTCCTGCAAGTTTATTTTATTGTTTCCAGCTTTACTAAGGCGTGATTGACAAATAAAATTGTTAAGGTATTTAAAGTGTACATCTGTGAACAGTAGTTGAATGACCCCTGCTGTGAAGCATTATTTATTTGTAATGTATATTATGCTGATGGTAATTCATTGTTCTCCAATATTATCTTAGTGAGTTCAATTGTTAGGGAGGAAGCGGAAGCTCACGGCAAATCACGCCCTGTTGATGAGGGACCATGTAAGTATGAGGGAAGACTGTGTCTGTCCTCCAGGAGCTCACAGTTTTCCATTTTCCAGTGGTATCTGGCCATATTGGGGGTGAGGCATCTCTAATGAAAGATCAGCAAAGCCAGGCTTGCAAATCTGTGCCTATAAAATAGCAGTCAGCGTCCCAACTCCGCAGCCATGAGCGTGCACCTGGCAGACCTCCTTTTACAGGAAACATAATTGATCAAGGGCTCCAGCTGCTGCATTTTTAAAACCACCTCCACTTGTGCACCAAGGCCACTCCTCCCACAGGCTGCTTCCCGCCAATAACTGAGCTGTGGTGGGCATAGTAGGGCAGACTCATTCTGGGTGACATAGAGAAACTCCATTGGTGACTCAAGGACTGACGGCTGTGCTGAATCTTCCTTAGGCTGCATGCAGTCTAGGATGCTTCCATCCTACCTTCTCTCCCTCTGTCCTTCACCCAGGGTCAGACTTTCATCGCAATGACAGTGTTGAATGTCACCTGAGCCCTGTGCTCCTGGAAAACAGCAATGGTTAAGAAATCTACTCCTCACACTTTTGTGTTCTGGGAAACAGCTTACTGCAAAGAGTTACCCCTCCCTTGTGACTTAGATAAGACTCATGGATGGCCCTCTTGTTTACCTATGACAAAGCCAGGCACAGACCACCCAAATCCTATTCTTTGTCTCATAAACAATTAGCTAAACTGTCCTAACCAATCTGGACATAATGCCCACTACCTTGATTTGAGCAAAGTTTAGTGAGGCTTCTCTTCTTCCCACAGGCTCCTAAAATTTGGCCCACCCTTGAGCATTAGGAAACAGAACCACCTCTTCTTATTGGACCCTCCCAAGAATCCCCTGACCTTGGGAAGAGTATTCCCTGATCAAGTGTCCCATCAAGCCACTGTTCATCTCACTCCTCCACACTCTATCCTTTCTAGCTTTGTTTACGTCTCGCTATGAAACACAAGTCCTTTTGGGCCTACCCATGGAGACACTTGCAGATCTCAGGATGGAGCCTTCCCCTTGGTGCTATTCACCTTATTGTTATAATCCCTTTGAATAAAGTCTCTCCTTGCCTAAATCTGGATTTATTTTTAACAGTGGTCTGAGGGTCCTCCCAGTCTTCTCTGGCTCCTCCCTTATTTTCTGTCTCTCTTTCCCTTAATGAAGTCCTTGCATGTTTAATCCCTTCTTGGCATCTGCTTCTCAGAGGACCCACACTAACAAAAATGGCACCAAGAGTGGTCTGAGAGAAATGAGCAGTAAAATGGGATTTGGTACTAGCTCACCCTCCACCCAGCAGGCCAAGAGGATGCCATCTTGACTGGTAGGTGGGACACAGATGGATCTTGGCACAAGGATGCTACAATTGCTAAATAATTCACCTGCAATGACATGGGAAAGTCTTCTGGTAGAGGGGAATGCTGGCGCAGCCGTGATGGTGCAGGCATTTGGACTATGGAGAGAACAATGCTTTCAAAGACAGAGTCGTTGGCTGGTTATTGCCAAATTATATTGATGCCCTGAAGAAGGACAATGAGAGGTGGAGAGTTACTGACAAGCAATTAATACCCAATTGAGAACCAGAGGGCTCGATGCTACCAGTAAAGAGACCCTCATCACCTTTATAGAAGATGGAATGGTCAGTGATTCATCATCACAGGGATAGAGATCTCTTCCAGGCATAGATTTGCCTTTCCTGCTTGCATAGCCTCAGCCAGCACCGCTGTCCAGGGCTTGAAGAATAGAATCCTCTATAGGATGGTAACTGACCAGGGCACCCCTTTCACATGGAAGGAAATGCAGGAATGGGCCCATTACTGTGGGATCCACTGGACATATCACATACCACCAACACTGGGACAGCCTTTTAGAAGGTACAACTGAAATGCCAGCTTGGAGGAAACAATCTGAAAGGATGGGATGCATTTATTAAATCAGAATATAGTACATTTTTTAAATCAGATACTTTATATGGCATTATCTCCAATAGGAAAGACACATTGGTCCAGGAACCAAGAGATGGAAGCAGAAGTGGCCCCACATACACCACTACCATGTGCACCCTGGGCTCTGCAGGATCGGAGGTCCTAGTCCTGTAAGGGGGTGCACCCTGCAAAAGGGACACAACAAAGGTGTCATTGAACTACAGATTATGACTGCCACCAGAGCACTTTAGACATCTTGTGCTCAGGAACCAGGACATGAAAAGAGGAGTCACCATACTGGCAGGGGTAATTGATACTGATCAGCAGGAGGGAGGGCTGCTTTTACACAATGGAGGCAGGGAAGATACATGAGGAACCAAGATGATCTATTTAGGCACCTCCCAGCACTGCCTGGTGACTGTGGACAAAGATGTGCAACATCCCTAGATTAAGAAGGATATGACGATCAAGTTTTCAGACGATTCAAGTATAACGGTCTGGATCATACCACCAGATAAGCCACGATCACCTGCTGAGATTGTAGATCAGGATGAGAGGAATTTAGAATGAGTAGTGGACAAGGGAGAGGATGAGTACCAATTGCAAGCCCAAGGTCAACAGCAGCCTGTAGTTCATCCCACCAACCTCCTTCTGAGTTTCTCTTAGGAAGAAAGGCCCATGAAACCATGGAGGAATTGCTCCCTGAGCCTGTATGGAGAAGCACAAGTTTAAGGCACAAAGGATGAATTGTGGAGGTCATGTGAGCATGTCTAAAGCACCTCCTCCTACAGGGCGTGTAATCACTGGGCACTTGAGATGCTTCACTTTGAAATCCATCACAGCATTTGTGCTTAGGCAATACCAAAGACTGAAGGCAGTGGGGATCCTAAGGCAGACTCATTCCTGCAGGACAGGGAGACTTCTTTACTGATCAATGTTGGCTCAAGGGCTTCCTAATGTCTTTGTCAAACTTTCTGATAGCCTCCTATTTCCTTATACTAAGTCAATTCAGTCACTTTCCTCTTCCCCTTCTAAGTTGCTCTTGTTATACCTTATTCTATCTTGTGTTGTGGCTGTGTGTTTACAGTGGTGAGGTTAAATTTATTTTTGGTGAATTTCTTCCTTTGATCTTTGAGTTTAGTATTTAAGTGGTTGCTAACCTATTCCGGTAAAGATCTACTATTTCTCTGATTTTGTCTACCTACTTTTCTCCTTACTCCAAGCTTTGTGTTCCCTTTCTCTTCTTTTTTTCAGGCCTGAGGGCCTTCTTGAGTATTTCTTGTAGTGGGGGTCTCGTGGCCATGAACTCCCTTAGCTTTTGTTTATCTGGGAGAGTTACTATTTCTCCATCATATTTGAAGGATATTTTTGATGGATAGAGTATTCTTGGCTGAAAGTTTTTGTCTTTTAGTATTTTGAATATATCATTCCAGTCTCTTCTAGCCTGAAAAGTTTCTGTTGAGAAATCCGCTGAGAGCCTGATGGGAGTTCCTTTGTACGTTATTTTTTGTTTTTGTCTAGCTGCCCTTAATATTGTTTCTTTGTCGTTGACCCTGGCTAGCCTTACCACTAGGTGTCGTGGTGAAGGCCTTTGTCTGTTAATATATATAGGCGTGCTGTTGGCTTCGCTTACTGGTATTTCCTGCTCCTTCCCCAGATTTGGGAAATTTTCAGCTATTATTTCCTTGAATAGGCTCTCTGTTCCTCTTTCCCTCTCCTCTCCCTCAGGAATACCTATAATTCTTATGTTACATTTTCTAATAGAGTCAGATATTTCTCAGAGTCTTTCTTCATTTCTTTTTAGTCTTAGTTCTCTCTCTTCTTCCATCTGGAGTATATCTGTATTCCTATCCTCTAAAGTACTAATTCTTTCCTCCATATTGTCAGCTCTGTTCTTTAAAGATTCCAGATTCTCCTTTATCTCCTCCATTGTGTTCTTCATCTCCATCAGCACTGATTGGTTTTTCTTTATGATTTCAATCTCTTTTGTGAAGAAACTCCTAATCTCATTTAATTGTTTGTCTGTGTTGTCTCGTATTTCGTTGAGTGTTTTTATGATAGCTATTTTGAAATCTCTGTCATTTAGTTTATGGATTTCTGTGTCTTCGGGGTTGATTTCTGGGTGCTTGTCATTTTGTTTCTGGTCTGGTGATTTCATATATTTTTGCATTGTGGTTCCTGTGTTGGTTTTGATTTTCCTCATCCTGGAAGTCTCTGGTTGCAATTTCTACCTGCCGCTACTGTCTGGTGGTAAAGGGCTGTGTAGTCTAAGCCCCCTGCGCTCTGCCCCAGTTTTTCTGCTGCGATCCGCAGTTTTGTTTTGTTTTGTTTTTTTTCCCCACTGCGATCCACGGGTCCAGTCCAGTTTGTTCAGGTCTGCCTTGGATCGCTAGGTCTGGTCGAGCTGCAGACTCCGGGTTGCGGGGAGGGGGGAGCTCTCTCTTTTGCCCTCTGGGTCCCTGACGTGGGAGGCTTCTCCTTTGCCCCTCTTTATCCGCTCTCTGGGGTGCTCAGATGTTGATGGTAGCCCTGTGGCTCCTCTGAGCCCTCTGTGCGGGAGTTTCCCACTGGCTGAGAGAGCCCGAAGAGCTACAGTTTCCCGCCGAGGGCCGCCCCTCCCCCCTCTCTGGGAGCCGCGCGGACCGGATCGCTGATCTGATGGGGAGGGAGCGGAGTTCTCCTTACCTCTCCCCACTTCCTCCGGGGGCCCAGCACGTTCCGCTCTCAGATGTGTGGCAGTGTGGATCCCTCCGCTCTAGGTTTTCACTGTCTGGGATTCCGTTGTTGGTCTGTGGCTGTTGCTTTTATTGTATCTTGTGGGGGAAGAATTCACGGGAAAGCTCACTCCGCCATGATGCTGACGTCACTCTGTCAAACTTTCTTTAGACTGCAGAACACTCTAAGACACTGACCCAAGCTTCTCTTTCTTCTCCGTCACTCGGGGTCATACTTGCACAGCAGTCTGATGGCTCTTTGACCTTCTCTAGCTCCCTGCTTACTTCCTTTCACACAAATATTTATCCTAACAAAATCCTCACATGTTTTATTTTGTCTTGGCATCTGCTTCTTAGAGGACCCGGACTAATATAACAGTATTTTTAATTTTCAATGAGAATGAAAAGGGCTTTCATCTCAGTAGGCTACTGAGCTCTTACAAGCTATCCTTGGCCATTTTGGGAAACTGGGGGTACTTCTGGGAAAAAGTGGCCAAAAACATCACTTCATTTCAGAAAAGCTGCCCCCTTGAGCCAGAGAAGGCAACACTCTTGTTGGCAGTGGAGATGGGTAGAACAATTGCCATTTCTACAACTGACCAGAACCTTCTTCAGGTTTATTAGACTTTTTTCTATCAACCCCTCTCCAGCTGAAACTGTCAGGATTTGGAATTTTTAACATTTCAAAATCTACTAGTGTAGAATCAGTCCTTGCCCACACTTTGTTCCTAATGGCATAGAATTTCGTTAGATGGTGTTTACCTAAAACCATATCTGTTTCAGTCACATATATGCACATGAACTCAAGAAAAGGAAACCAATTCTATGTGTGCTCCAAGGATTCTCCAAGGATAAAACTTGACCGAAAGAGCAGGATTTATCTTTGTATTTTAGATTGAAAGTAAAAAACTTACCTTTCACTGAAGGTAATAACCCAACTCACAGGGCACCAAGTTCATCTTTGTTTTGAAACAGAGGGAAATAAAACGTGGAACAGAGAAATGAGATGAACCCATCAGTAAATAAAGGAAAGGAGATGATATACATGGATGACCTTCTAAGTAGAGAAGGAAAGTAGGCTGAAGAACACGAAAGAGAAAACACTAGTGAGAGACACCCCACAGGCAAACTGAACACTTGCTTAGGGCACCAGAAAAGCAAGAGCACCAAAAACAGAAAAAATTAAGAAAGGCCAGAAAAAAAGACATTTTAATATGGACTTGCATATACACTTAGTGACATTCTGAAAAATTACATTTCATATTTTGTCACTTAGTATTGTTTTTAATTTCTACATCATGTGGCCACGCACAGCCGTCTTTGTAGTACTTAGGGAATTTAAGGGTCTTCAAGGGTCTTCATCTGGCCTGGGTTAGGGTGATGTACCTGTGTGTGTCTGGAAAGGGAGAAGGAGAATCTAGTAAGGAAGAGTACTTTATAGAATTAAAAAACAAAACAAAACAAAAAACCCCTTAGTCTAGTATCTAGTAAGTAATGCAGGACCACGGAACAATGGTCTTTCACACTTATCACTTCCATTCAGTTTTGTTTTAAAAGAAGTGACCCTTCCTCTGAAGACATACTTTCTAACTCTTTGTTTCTTCTGCTTTCCATCCTTTTCTTCTATTTTATTTTTGCATCTAATTTTGATGCTTGTACAGGCTCATTTACAATTTTGTCATTCTCTTTGAATGCAAAAAAAGCATTTTAAAATGCTGAGATTATTTTTCCAGGAATCTCAAAATGATCACAACCCACTAGGCTTCATAGTGCCCTGGAAGGTAAAAAGAAGAAGACACTCAGACAGGAGAAGTGGAGGAGGGCAGAAGACTGAACGACATGGTAGATTTTCACTCCAGAGCTCAGGAGGTATGTCATCTTGGAGTCCTTATTTGACCTGTCTGCCAAAACTTCCCTACCATCTTTGATTTAAAAATATTTGGTTCAAATCTTTCTTCTATCCAAAATTTCTGTCTTTCATTATTTGCAATCGATTCCCATACACAGTCGCCAATTATCTTCTTGCTGGACAATGAGCTTCCTGATGGCAGTGACCATGGTGGAGAGACCATTCTAGGCCAGAGGGATGCTCAGAAAATATTGGATGGATGTTCTCACGTCGTTTGAACAAACGTTAACTTAGTGCATCCTTAAGGCAAGGATGCACTTGCCTTAGGTGCATGATCCCTACCCATAAGGAGTTCACAATCTAGTGGGATGCAAAATCATAAAGAAATGTTACAAAATGGTAAACACGATTAACACTCTCTCTTTGCTCTCTTTTGTCTTCATGCTCTGGACAACCTTGTTTCCTCTCAGGATTCCTCCTCTGCCAATTTCCCCACTCCGTCAATCACAATGCTGAGACTTCCCTGTGCGCTCTTAGATGGCTCTATCTTTGAAGACATAAAACTAGGTGATAGGGACAGAGACAGATGAACAGCTCTCTTGGGGAAAAATCATGTTTTTTCTTGTGTTTGGGACTTCAGTCTCTTTCATTCATGAGAAGACGTGTCAACTGGTATTTACGGAGCTCAGCTTCATGCTAGGTGTGCACGCATTCATTTCACATTTACTGACACCTACTATGTGCCAGGCTTGGTGGCAGGCACTGGGGAAGCAGTGATGGGATAGTTTACAGCCCCTGCATTTATGGGACACGTGGTAATAGGAAAGCAATTAAGTATTATTCAGTCAAAACAGACAGGTGCCGTCTCAAGCCTTTAGGATTGTATAATCCAGGTGATGAGGTATTGTAAGAGCCTAATGACAAACACCTAGAGGAAAGCAATAAAGTCTATATTAATTGACACTAGAAGGGGAAAAAAAGGCACAATTTTACTTAATGCCCTATGCAAAAGGTCATTGTAATCACATTTATATGAAATTATATTCCAGGTGTAACAGCAATATGATATATAACAATCCTCGGTGAAATTAATTGAAAAATTTCTCAGTCACAAAAACTGATTGAATCCATTTTCTTTCAGCTTCCCCAAATCAAAGCTTTTGTGTGGTGTGTTCTGCTCTGTCTTCTTATGTCCTAAAGAGAGCATTGCCCCTAAATCAGATCATCCGGCCCCAAACTCCAAGTTGGGATTAGGCCTGGGCCCAGATCCAGATCTTCTAATCATTAGCAAGATGACCTTGGACAAATTCCTTCATCTCTTTTAGCAGTAGGGATAATATTACCTTTTTCATAGGCTTGATGTGAGTAATAAATGAAATAAGATAATAAATGCAAAGTGCCTGAATCATGGTAAAGGGCTGAATAATTGATACCTACTATGATCATAAGGGTCATTACTGCTGTAGTTATTACTGATACTGGGACTCCCTCCCAGGTTCACGTGGAGACTGTTCCAATGAATGTCGCACCTTTCATGTCAGGACATGTACACCATCTACTCTGTCTCTTGGAGTGTCAGGTCCCTTGGAATGTGTGAGGTTTTTTTTTGCCCAAGCTCTTTGAATAAGGCGCTGCACACAAGTGCTAGAAATGAGCTTTGGAGTCACCCTCCATATAAATTTTACTAACATTTATAGTCTACTCAGGTTTTCTAAGTTTTTTCTTGACTTAGTTGGTAATTAATTTCTTTCAGGAAATTGTCCACTTCATCTTGATTTTCAAATTTGCTATTATAATTTTTTCCAATATTATTGTTCTAAAATTTCTCCTATGTTAGAATTATACCTTCCTTTTCATTATGCCTTTTTCTTTGTTGCATTTATTTTTTTTCTTGGTAAGCCATGTCACGGCCACACCACGAGGTCAACATAGACTGGTGATGGTAGGACTGGTAGAGGGAGGAAGGGTTCAAGTGATGAATCCCATTCTCTTCCAGGCAATAATACTCTGTTCTTGAATATACCACATCTCATACCTACACTAGGGTCTCATCAAGAGTGTTTAGTGTCACCAGCTACAAGTTCGAAGGGGCTACAGACAGCAACAGACAGAAATCCAAAAAGTGGTGTCTGCGTGAAGTCACGCCAGCTCCTCCTCCTTAATCCTCCCCCCGGCATTACCATTTATTTCAAAAATTCGAAAGCTGGAAAGTTTAATGTGCAAATCAAAGGCCAAAGAAATACCCAGAGCTCTGCTCAGCGTCCTGATGGATGTGTTAAAAAGAAATGTGATTAGAGAAGTGATAGAGTTAAGCAGGGATTTATGCAGGCTGCTCATGTTTTATGGATTCTGATGGAGAGGGGGATGGGCAGTAACCGTGCTCTTCTGAATGATATTAGTCTGAAAGTCACTAGCTACTTAAGATTTACTTTTTCTTTGGCCTTAGGGGGATGTTAAAGTGTCCCTAACCTGTGTGTGGGTGTGGATATGAATAAGACTTTCAATTAATTTTACCTTTTGTTACAAAAATTAAAGGAGACATTGGTCCATTTGCACAAATGGAATATTAAAAGACCTGTGTTTGTATATGTGGAAAGAGAAACCCCTAGAGAAGATCAATCAGAAGGTCACCAACAGAACTGGCCACATTAACCCTGACATTTTTAATCCCTATGTTATGCATGACATAGAGGCAAGGAAAAAATTTATTTCCAGCCAGGATATAGGCAGGACTCTATGTGGAAGGAGGCATAAAGTTTAGTCACCCTGTTGGTCTGCCTGCTTTGGTCAGTAATAAAGATTCTGGAATCTACCCTGCCTGGGATTATGTATGCCTCTTCCGTTATAGTAATACCTCACATATCTATAGCCCCCTAGAGCTTAAAAAGCGTTTTCTCATATATTATTTCAATTGCTTTCCGTGTCATCCTAGGAAAATAAACAGCACAGGTATTATTTTCCCATTTGCACAGATGAAAAAAGTGAGGCTTGGAGATTCAGAAATCTTTCTGGAGTTTAATAGGTGATAACTCCATGGTGAAACTGGAGGGACGAACGTGGCTTGGAATCCTAAGTCTGCCAATTAGTTCTTGGATGACTTTGCTGAAGCAATTTGCACAGTCTGAGTCATAGTTTCTTCCTCAATAAATTTGGATGATTATACACACCTGGCCTGCTGCAGTAAGGAAGAGATGTAACATACTTAAGGGCCTAACTAGTGTCTCACGGAGTAGGGGGCTCAGCAAACAGCAGCTCTCATCATTAGCCAAATCCAGCCTGGCCTTCTAGCACGCCTCAAGTCGGCCACTGACATCGTTAACTAGGAGTTACCTAACAGAATAAATATGATGAATGCATTAAGAATGATGCCAGAAAGGCAGTGTAAATTAATTTAATGTATACAAACATAAAATATTCAGAACAGCCAGACCCGAAAGGAAATTTCAGAGGGATTAAGACGTGACGCTTGCCGAAATCCAGAGAACAATTCCCCAGGACACAGGTACAATGTACTTGTGTTCTGAACACACTTACTTGGGGGACAGGAAACATAGCAGAGGTCATTTCCAGAGGATTAGTGGTTTTCTCTTCCTAATCACCATGGCAGTCTGTGCCAAAGCCAAGAGGAAGCGACGGCTACATCATTCCATCCCCATTGTGCAGCCAAAACTGTGGATGTATATTTCCAGGCCTCTTCTGCTGCCTTATGAGTATTCTGATTTTAGGCAGGAAGGCATGAGCAGCAGTAGTTCATAAAAACAGATCTAATCTCCATGCCCTGGGCCAAAGGAAGGATTTGAAAAGACATGGTCCCGTACACAGGTAGCTTCAAATCAGACTGCGACCCAACATCTCCCTAACAATGTGAGCAGATCTATAACAATAAGCAAATACAAATCTGAATTGTCATTCATATTCTCCCCGAAGATGTGCCCATTATATGTGTTAGTGCACCTGCGTTCCGGGGAACCACTTACAAATGAAGAGCTAATAAAATTCCACATACCCACAACTGGCCGAATCAGAACAGAAGTCCTTTTTTTCAGCTGGATAGAATGCAGTACTCCAAGCAAGAAAATGCTACCATCCTAGTTAGAGCCATGGAACTATTTCTCCAGAAGTGCTTTCTCATTCTCTGTGAGAGTTTACGCACTTGAGTAGCACCTCATTAATTCAGACAGCAGTAATTGGGAGGATGCCGCAGTGAGGATGTAGAAAGAGGGATATATACAACATAATATCTGAGGTGTGTAGAGCTCAATCAAGCCTTATATTTACCAACAGCTAAATCATGCAATCTGCTCACTTCTAAGAATTAACGACCTGGTGGCCATCAGTCCCAGGGCCTTGGTCTGCCTCTGGGAATGTAAGAGTTCCCATGAAGAGTTTAAAGGCAAAGCAAAAGCAACCAGATCCTGCCTGCTGATTCATTACATAAACTCTCATCCAAGTGGATGAATAAAGCAGAGGATATGGAGATATGCTTAATTAGGAACAGACAAAGGGATTCTTGCTAATACTTTTGCCTGGACAACCAGAGTTTCTGTTTGGACCATTGCATTCAATGATTGAGGCTCAAGGTTTCCTATTGGAAGCATTAATTTTACCTGCTGAACCAAGAAAGCTGGTTTTCATCTTTCAGACATGTGATGAGATTACAAAATAGACTTTCTGTGCAAAGAATGCAGCAAAGGGAGCTGCATTAACCCTCCTGATATCATAACAAAAAAGAATCTCTGGACAAGGTGTGCAGTAGGGGATGAATGCATGTTCCCCCAGTGTGTGTGACTCACCTCTCGGCACGTAGGGCAGCCCCAGCTGGTTTCCCTCTCTTGTTGGTTAGTTAGCCTTGTGTTCAACACCATGTCTGACACCGGTTGAATGATTTCAGGCAAGTTCCAGAGACTCTGAAAAGCCTTATTTTCACGATCTGTAATTACCTCTCAGGGTTGTGGTGAAGATTAAATGAAATAATGCATGCAAAGTGCTTAGAAGGTTGCCTGGTATTTTAATAAGTTCTCAATAATTTTGGCTATCTTGAAAATCGTCATCATTATCACTAGGAATCATGAGACTGTGAAGGAAAATAAATCTATAGTTTCTACCTTGGGTGGATTAATGGATACGCCAGAGAAATTTCCATGGAAGAGACAAGTGAATACAGAAATATGCAAACTGAGTAGGGAATTGTGTCAGAAACTCGAAGCCCAGTTGGGGATGCTTTCTGAAGCCTGCATGGATTGACATTGGCACCAACTACAGACATGTATTGAGCGTCTACTATGTGCCCGGCAGTGTGCTGGGCAATTTACACACTTATCTGACTTATTTTATACATACTAGGCTTATCGGAAGTGTTGACTCAGTAAGGTGCAAAGAAGAAGAAAACTTTCGCTCATGATTGTCCCTTAGAATTAAACCTCAACAAAATCTCAAGTGGATTCCTCATCTTCTCTTGTTACTTTCATATATCACGAGTCTCATTTGGGGGAGATGTTTTACAAGTCCAATGTTTCCTAATATCAAACTTTTATTCTCTCAATAGATTTATACTCACCACCTTGAGCTCACTCACATTGGACTCAGGTTTGGACACACACAGCGAGAAGGTGGCAGTGAGCTCAGTATCCCCACTGTGTCCTCACCTTCTCTTCTGCTGCTCCTTCCTGGTCACTAACTGGCTCCCCTTCCTCCAGGGTTGGAGCACAGAGGAGGAGAGGGAGGAGCAGGGAAGTCCTTAACTGACTAATACAGTTTTAATCTGGCTTTGGGGCCTACTGACTGTGGCAGATGCCCAATGTTGGCTCGGGGAGTCCTCTGTGCTGGCATCACTTTGTGTTCTGTTTCCCAAGGCTGGGATGCCCCTTTTCCTGGTCACTGACTACTCCTCCTTGGGCCCTGCTCTGACTGCACACTAGCCCCACAGGCTATACTCTTGGTGGGTCCCCTTCTGTCACCACTTAAGCTAGTTACCACCTTCTGTACACACTCAACCCACATGCTTGTGCTGGTGCCCCTTGCAGCCTGCTCTACCCCTCACCCTCATTGCCTCTCCAGCCAGCTTGTGCCCTTGAGAGAGTTAGGCACCCTGCATCCTCCAAACTCCAAAGGACCCTCATGGGTCCTCACAATTTAATTCATTTTAAGAAATTATTGAGCCCCTACCATTTGCCAGTTGCTATTTAGGGTGCTCAGATTACATCAATGAACAAAACAATGACCCTGTCCTCATGGAATTTATAATCTAGAGTAGTGAGACAAACGTTAACTAACGAACTAATAAATTACATAATGAGTTAGTCTATGACAGATGTTATGGAGGAAAATGAAGCAAGGGAGAGATGGGGATCACTGAAAGGGAATTGCGATGTTGAATGGTTAAGGAAGATGTCACCACGGAGACTTGGAGACATATACATGTCTGATGAAGAGTCTCCTCCCAATTGACACTAGTCTCTTAGTGGCATTGGGGTCCCGATTGCATGACTTCTAGCTGGGGTGAGTGGTTAATCTCCCTCTTGGAAGTATATCCCCTTATACAAGTGGTGGGCTTGAGGCGGGGGAAAGCACACTCTCCCGCTTCCCTCTTTTTCAAAGAAATTCTTTCTGTATTTTCTTTGCATAGCGTCTTATATATACTTAAAGTAGCTGATGAACTATGATTTTTTAAAATCACTCTTTAGCAGATTCTATATACATGACCTGGGCTTCCTTTATAAATATGCATGAGCATTTCATATCCTTTGTTTCTCAGCTTCTAGATCTCAGCCATTCCATGACAATAGGGAAAGGCTGGTTTAACTTCTTATGAGTTGTGTTAAAGAGATTGATGGTTAGATCTTTTTTTTTCTTTTTGGTGAGGAAGATCGGCCCTGCGCTACCATCTGCCAATCCTCCCCCCGCCTTTTTTTTTTTGCTGAGGAAGACTGGTGCTGGGCTAACATCCATATCCATCTTCCTCTACTTGATATGGGACGCTGCCACAGCATGGCCTGCCAAGCGGTGCATCGGTGCGTGCCCAGGATCTGAACTGGCGAACCCCGGGCCGCCGCAGTGGATCGCGGCACCCAACTGCTTGCGCCACTGGGCCGGCCCCGGAAGAGATTGATGGTTAGATCTTTGATCGAGATCTCATTGATAAGAGGCCATGGGAGTTTGGATCTAGTTTTTCTCTACCTGGTTTCTTCTATTACATCATGCTGGAATCTTAAGAAGGTATAATTCAAACAAACAAGCAAATAAACTTAACAAACCTAACAAAGTCAGAGTTCCTATCAAACTGTGGCTTGTGCCTACCTCAGTTTTTTAAGACAAACCCTTCCTTAACATCCAGGGAGTTCTGTGTTATACCAACTCCGCTCCCAATTTCTCTTCTTTGATGAGGTCATTAAAAAACAAATCTTTGAAATGTTCTTGTAAAGGATGTGTTCCGGTGATGTCTCATATTGAATAGGGAGCTCTGTCCATAGAACCGCTTGCCTCGACAGAATAACAGCTACTGCCATCTACTTTTTGGGAGCAATATCTTTCATTAACAAACGAAAATGTGCCTGCATTCTTCGAACAACATCAACTTCTCATCCTCTCGTTTGTAAGGGCATATTCTAGTCACTAAATCCCATTTTAGATATTCCTCCTCTTATCATATTTCTCCAAATGCAAGGATTTGAAAGGATCATAATGTACAGTCAAAATTAGTTCCAACCAGAATTTGGAGAGTTAATTATCACTTTAACCATCTGTATTCAGAATCATCAAGAGAGCTGGTCTTAGGAGATATGGCTGGTAAATAATTGGAATAATTTTCTCTCTACATTATTCCCTAGATTTTTTGTGTACCTTCATACAATTCTTGTATATATTGGTATGTCACTTAAAGCAGTTTGACAGTGGGCAAAAAAATTCACTAACCTCTACCAGACCTTCACAGTTTACAGAAAAATTTTCAAAAACTTTATTTCATTTTATCCTTTAAAACTATGTGAGGTTGACAAGGCAAAGCTTCCATATATCTACAAAATTTACTAATGAGGTAGATTTCCGTGCCTTATTTTCCCCAACCATTGAGGGGCGAAAGCTATGGTTATACTATCTTGCCAGCCATAGCTGCCTGGGTCAACCTATTACAAGCCCCGTGACAAAGCCTTGTATGAAAGACTCTACCCAAAAGGAGATGATCTGAAGCTTATTCAATTTCACTCTAAAGAAGTTAGAATTGGGAAACCAAGACACTAAGCTCTGAGTAGCTAAGCTGAAAGGTCACCTGGACTTGGGAGTTGAGGCACCCATTATGGGACAGGTGGAATATGGACAAACAGAGGAGGGCCATTTGTAAAGAAAGGAGAGAAATAAGAGAGTAGAGAAAGCATGAACGAGAACAAGCTCAATAGTAATGGTTTTCTAGTCTCCAGCTTCAGTTCCTGTAGGGCCTGGCTGTTTTTTGTTTTCTGACATTGGATTTCCATAAGACACCTCCTTTGCCTGATAATAAACTCTCTTTCCTTGAGCTAGTTCATGTGGATTACTATTACTTGCAACAAGCAGAGCCTGAATTGGAACAATCCATTTTACTGAAAGCTTCCTCCTAACTGCACATAGAATAGAAGCCAGAGTCTTTATCATAATCTGAAATCACCCCTCCTGCCAGACCTCCACTAGGACTTCATCTTGTGCCACTCACCAACCTTTTCATCAGACTCCAGCCAGTTTGATCTTTAGTTCCTCCAAAAATTAAGCTCTTTCCCATCCATGGAATTCAAGTTCCATAAAATGCAGGGGCCATGTTATCTTGTACACTTTTGTATTTCCAGAGCCTAGCACGATGCTCAATACATAACAGATGCTCAATAAATATTCATTTAGTAGCTAGTAAGTGACGGTCAAAAACTCAAATCCATACCTTCTCATACTCTATCCATTATTCCATATTGCTTGGCCAACAATAGCTGATTAATTTAAGTTTTTAATTTCTAAATTTTAAAATCTATAGTTATCATAGACATACATTCACCCACATGTCTTTTGTTAGCCCAAAGAGTAGACAAAAGAACCATAGTCGTCCCACTGGTATCACCAACACATGCCACAGAGTTATGTAGAAAACATTTCTGGAATTCAAAACAAGGAACAAAGAAGGACAGTGCTAAATGTATTTAGCAAAATGTGGGTAATAAGTAGCCTCTTCCCTAGAATCTTTGAAAATGTTAAACCACAAAATGCACAAGTTAGCCACTTATAGGTAGAAAATACTAAGCAGGTTAATAGAATAGTTTTTCTTTGAATCAAAGACCTAGAGGAAGATTTTGGAAATGTTCCCCTAAACATCAATAATGGTCTAATAACTTAAGATTACACCATATGCTTCCAGAGCCAAAGTCCATTTTTTTCCCCTTTAAGAGCAAGAAACATATCCTTATTCAAGGAGAAACCAGTGATAGGCCACGGTAAAAAACAAAACAACAACAGAAAAACCCCAGGGGTTCTGAAGATTAACTTGCCTCCTGGTGTCTCAAGAACATAAATTCTCCAAGTACTTCAAATACTAATTTGAATGCCCGTGGCTGTACAGGTGCAAATTGGATTAAAATGTCCACCAACTGACGTCCTCCTAGGTAGCAGGACACGTACCCTCCTAGTGGCTTGCTATACATCCTATCATGCAATACATCCCACTAGCCCAGGCTTTAGCACAGCACTTGTGAAGATTTTTGCCTGAATTTACCAAGTAGATACAGACTTCCCAAGACCAGGATCTGTGACTTGGTTGTTTTGGAATCCCCAGCATCTAGTCTTATGCTTGGCACACAGTTGCCTATACCAAGACCCATGAGATGCAAAATTAAGAGTTCAGATTCTAATCGTGGCTTCACAACTTGTTATATATGTAACTTTGGCAAAGTTGCTTCACTGCACTGTACCTCAGTTTTCTTTTTTGTAGGAGGGTGTATTACTAGTACTACTTCATGGTGAGGATTAAGTAATATTACTCAAGATAAGCACTCCATAGGTGCCATCTATTATTATTATCATTATTATTAAATTATTGTTGAATGAATGAATGAATATCCTTAGAGATTTACTAAGTCCCTGGTTTCTTGCCTTGACCCTGTTCTCAGTGCTGCTCTTCACCTGGGTTCCAGTGTTGTTGGAACCCGAAGAGGGAAATCCTCAGCACCACAAATGGGAAATCTGGAGGCCATTCATAGGCTTATGGTATGAGTAGGAGAGAAAAGCATGGGGAATATTAAGAGGGAAAATCTTGTTCATTTTCTCCTGAGTAGGCACTTTCCTTTGTCCTCCACCCTATAGGATACAAGCATTGTTCTGAGCACTGTTGCCACCAAGGGAGGTGGGGACAGGTGGATGGAGAAGAAAATGAAAGGATCTGCAGTTTACCTTTCCCACCAATGAGCCAATGTGGAATTATTAAGTACCACCTATGTATTGGGCCATCTACCAGATGAATGAGACATCAGAGGCAGCCTTTGTTCTCATGGAGATCACAGTCTAGCAGGAAAGGCAAATATTAAATACTGAACAAGTGGATACAACAACATGTGACGACAGAGCAAGTGCTCAGTGCTGTGGCAGAATTTTGCAGTGGGACATGGCTGAGTCAAGAGTAACAGGAAGGTTTTTGAAAGGAAGTGATGTTTCACTTGAGACCTAAAGAATAGAAGGATGAGTTAGCTGAAGAGAGGAGGGGAGAATGTTTCAGGCAGGGATAAAGAAGTGCAAAGACCCAAAGTGGGGAAAGATGATGTGTTAGAAGAACAGAAAGAAGGCCAGTGTGGCTGAAGGGCAGAGACTGAGGGGGAGCATAGTAAGCGATGAGGCCATGGTGGTGACTGTCCATTCCTCCTGCCCCCACTTCTCCCTTTTCTCATTCTTTCTCCTGCACTTTCTCTTTTTCCAGGGTCTGCCCTGGAAATCCTCAACCTTTTCAACACCAAGAATCCCTTTTTTTTCCTTTATGCTTCTGTCATTTTTTTTTGAATATTTTGTTTTGACACATCTCATCAAATACACAGCACTTACTAAGACATGAATTAATTACCCTATTTTAATTAAAGTCATCTTTAGTTGCTAGTAACAGCTTCTGATCAGAATGAGATAAACAGTGTTATCACAGAAAGCTGATGGAATTCCAGGGAACAACACACAAATGTAAGTCTGTTTAAGTAATACGAGTAATTGCTAACATTGATTGAATACTTGCTATAGGTCAGGGACTATGGTAAACACTTTCTATGCATTTCACTTTCATTTAATCTCCCTATGACTCTAGGAAATATCCCACTTTTTAAAGGGAGAACCAGAGTTGAAGAGGCTAAATAAATGGTCCAAATTCCCACAGCTAACAAGGGGTGAACCTGGGATGCAAATTCAGGCAGTGTGACTTGTGATTCTGCACTCTTAATCACTCCATATGCAGTTTCTGGTCTTGCAGACGTAGTATAAGTAAGTCCACTTGATTTTTAAATAATGTTAAAAAGAACCCTAACATTACTCCACCTCCTCTCCCCCAAATTGATGCCTTTGAAGATAGGTCAAGACTTCCTGAGGGTTTTCGTATCCTTAGGCAGTCGGTCTTGCTTCCAAGCCTGGGCTACTCAACTTGATTATAAGATTCACAAAGCAGGGACCAGATTCTGGAACTCTCCTTTATTCACGGACATGGATAGAAGTAGCCCTTTAAGTCCTTTGACTTGAATTTTTATTTGCACCTTAGAGAAGGATTTAATTACACTACTAAGTCGATTTGAAAAGCTTTAGCAGCAGGTTGGGGATTCCCTGTGATTTTGCTGAGAAAAAGTCTCACTTTTTTTTTTTTGCACATGTAGCACTTAAAAATTGACACCATATAGAGCAGTCATCTGATTACCATGAGATTCATGAGGCAGAAAATAAAACACAAATGTTCTATGCACAGCTCTGACTATATGTTAATGAATCAAGGCAAAAATTTCCAAATATCTCTAAAAATAATGACAGATGGATTATGTGGTGTCAAAATTATGATATTTAAAGTTGGTGGGAGAATTCTAGTCCTTTAATTTGACAAGTTTTCCATTCTCTTTTTTTTAAATTTTTATTTATTTATTTTTCCCCAAAAGCCCCAGTAGATAGTTGTATGTCATAGCTACACAGCCTTCTAGTTGCTGTATGTGGGATGTGGCCTCAGCATGGCCAGAGAAGCGGTGCTTTGGTGTGTGCCTGGGATCCGAACCCGGGCCGCCAGTAGCGGAGCGTGCACACTTAACTACTAAGCCACGGGGCCGGCCCAGTTTTCCATTCTCAAATGAAAACAATACATCAAAGAAATTATTTGTACCATGCCCAGAAAATTGTATTAATCTATTTGCTCCTATGGCAACAGAAGATGAAAAAAGCTGAGCCTATGTGGTTAGGCATAAAATAAACTTGCTGAAAGCAATTATTTTGAATTAAAGCTCTATATTAGGTTTACTCTCAAAACAATGATGGATGATAATAATGGTGTCATAATGGCTTACATATTTCACAGCATTATGATGTTTCTATATAGAACTAGGAGGGATGTCACTACTTCTTTGAACTAAGGTTCCTGTCCATAGTTGGATCTAGATGTTGCTGTCTAATGAATTTTTTGTCTACACAAACTCCAAACAATTAATTTGATTGGGAGTTGATTAAACTGAGTGAATCAATTAATTCTTTAGATAGATAGAACTAGCAAGGAGGTAACTTGGCTCAAGAAAAGAAACAGGTATTCTATGACAAGACTTACCAGCACTGTACATTGAGCAGATCACCTCACATGGGAGCACTGCTTAAGGAAAAAATAGTGCAGAGGGAATTAAAGAATTCGAAGAGGTAAACTTCACCAAGCAACCACCAGGTACTTGGCACCCTACAGGATCAGGAAGAAAAATCATGCTTTGTCCCTAACTTTAAGTAATTTTAGTTTTTATAGGTGATTGGAAAAAAAAAGAAGCTTCCCCTTCCTCCCACAGATTTTTTAAATAACAAAATATTTTGATGAAAAGGATTCTTATTATTCTTGGTGGGAACGCAAAATTGCACAGCTACTTTGGAAGATAGTTTGACAGTTTCTTATAAAACTAAACATACTCTTACCATACAATCCAGCAATCACAGGCTTTGGTATTTACCCAAAGGAGTTGAACATATGTCCACACAAAAATCTTCACACAGATGTTTATAGTATCTTTATTCATAATTGCCAAAACTTGGAAGTAACCATGATGTCTTTCAGTAGGTAACTGGATAAAACTGTGGTGTATTCATACAATGGAATGTTAATCAGTGCTAAAAAGAAATGAGCTATCGAGCCACAGACAGACATGAAGGAAATGTAAGTGCATATTACTAAGTGAAAGAAACCAATCTGAAAAGGCTGCATACTGTATGATTCCAACTATATGACATTCTGGAAAAGGCAAAACTATATACAGTAAAAAGATTAGTGGTTGCCAGAGGGTGGGGGGAAGAGAGGAATGAAGAGGTGCAGCACAGGGGGTTTTTAGGGAAGTGGAACTATTCCATATGATACCTTAATGATGGATACATGTCATTATTCGTTTGTCAAAACACAGAGAATGTACACCACCAAGAGTGAACCCCAAGTGGACTTTGGGTGACTATGATGTGTCAATGTGTGGTCATCAGTTGTAACAAATGTACCACTCAGCTATGGGATGATGATGATGGGGGAGGCTTTGACAGTATGTGGGGAGTGGGTATATGGGAACTCTGTATTTTCTGCTGAATTTTTCTGTGACCCTAAAACTCTAAGCAAAAATCTTATAATTAAAAAAAAAAATCTATTTCAGGGAGTGATGTCAGCGTCATGGCAGAGTGAGCTTTCCCATAAACTCTTCCCCTGATAAGATACAATGAAAGGAACAGTCACAGACCAACAACAGACTCCTAGACAGCGAAGGGAAGGTCAGAAAGATCCACCCTGCTGCACATCCGAGAGTGGAACATGCTGGGGCCCCCGGAGGAAGTGGGGAGAGGTAAGGAGAACTCCTCTCCCTCCCTATCTGATCGGTGATCCCCGGTCTGCGTGGCTCCCAGAGAGGGGGGAGGGGCAGCCCTCTGTGGGGAAACCATAGCTCCTGAGGCTCTCTCAGCCAGTGGGACACTCCCACACAGAGGAATCAGAACTGCTACAGGGGTACCATCAACATCTAAGCACCTCAGGGGAGTGGATAATGAGGGCCGAGCAAGAAGTCCCCCACGCCAGGGACCAGCGGGTGAGAGAGAGAGCCCCCCTCCAGCATGCCAGACCCTGCAGCTCAGCTGACCAGACCAGACCAAGCGGCCGGCCAATAGCAGTGAGTAGCCAGGGCAGAGTGCAGAGGGCTCAGATTACACAGCCCTTAACCCCCACACGGTGGCGGCAGGTGGAAATTGCAACCAGATATTTCCGGGATGAGGAAAAACAAAGCAAATACGGGAACCACAATGCAAAGGTACATGAAATCACCAGACCAGAAGGAAAATGACAAGCACCCAGAAACCAAGCCTGATGACACAGAAATCCAAAACCTAAATTACAGAGATTTCAAAATAGCTATCATAAAAAAAACTCAATGAAATAAGAGATAACACAGACAAACAATTCAATGAGGTTAGGAGTTTCTTCACAAAAGAGATTGAAATCATAAAGAAAAACCAATCAGTACTGATGGAGATGAAGAACACAATGGAGGAGATAAAGGAGAATCTGGAATTTTTAAAGAACAGAGCTGACAATATGGAGGAAAGAACTGGCATTATAGAGGATAGGAATACAGATATGCTCCAGATGGAAGAGGAGAGAGAACTAAATAGAAATGAAGAAAGTCTCCAAGAAATATCTGACACTATTAGGAAATGTAACATAAGAATTATAGGTATTCCTGAGGGAGAAGAGAGGGAAAGAGGAACAGAGAGCCTATTCAAGGAAATAATAGCTGAGAACTTCCCACATCTGGGGAAGGAGCAGGAAATATCAGTAAGTGAAGCCAATAGGTCGCCTAAATACGTCAACAGGCAAAGGCCCACTCCATGACATATAGTGGTAAGGCTGGCTAAAGTCAATGACAAAGAAACAATAGTAAGGGCAGCTAGACAAAAACAAAAAATAATGTACAAAGGAACTCCCATCAGGCTATCAGTGGATTTCTCAACAGAAACTTTACAGGCTAGGAGAGACTGGAATGATCTATTCAAAATACTGAAAGACAAAAACTTTCAGCCAAGAATACTCTATCCAGCAAAAATATCCTTCAAATATGATGGAGAAATAGTAACTTTCCCAGATAAACAAAAGCTAAGGGAGTACATGGTCTGAGACCCCCACTACAAGAAATACTCAAGAAGGCCCTCAGGACTGAAAAAAAGAAGAGAAAGGGAATACAAAGCTTGGAGCAAGGAGAAAAATAGGTAGACAAAATCAGAAAAATAGTAGATCTTTACTGCAATAGGTTAGCAACCACTTAAATACCAAAATAAAAGATCAAAGGAAGGAATTCACCAAAAATAAATATAAGCTCATCACTGTAAACACACACCCATAACACAAGATAGAATAAGGTATAACAAGAACGACTTACAAGGGGAAGAGGAAAGAGATTGAATTGACTTAGTATGAGGAAATAAGAGGCCATTAGATAACTGACTATGTCATACACAAGATTTTTTATACAAGCCTCAAGCTAACCACTAAAAAAATAATCAAAACAAAATCACATATGATAAACAAAGAGAAAACTAGAAGAGTCATAAGACAGAACAACCAAACTGAATTGACAGTCTGAAACAAATGGGACAAGAAACAAAGGAAATGCAAAGGAACTGGAAAATAAATGACAAAACAGCAACATTAAGCCCTCATATATCAATAATTACCCTAAATGTAAATGGATTGAACTCTCCAATCAAAAGATAGAGAGTGGCAGGATGGATTAAAAAGCAAGACCCGACAATATGCTGCCTCCAGGAAACACATCTCAGCTCTAAAGACAAGCACAGGCTCAGAGTGAAAGGATGGAAGACAATACTCCAAGCTAATGGCAAACAAAAGAAAGCAGGTGTTGCCATACTCATATCAGACAAAGTAGACTTCAAGATAAAACAGGTTAACACAGACAAAGAAGCGAAATATATGATGATAAAAGGGACACTCCACCAAGAAGACATAGCAATTATAAATATATATGCACCCAACATAGGAGCACCAAAGTACATAAAACAACTATTAACAAACCTAAAAAGAGACATTAACAACAGCACAATAATAGTAGGGGATCTTAATACCCCACTTACATCAATGGATAGATCATCCAGACAAAAAGTCAATGAAGAAACAGTGGACTTAAATGAAAAACTGGACGAGCTGAACCTAGTAGACATATACAGAGCACTCCATCCAAAAACAGCCGACTAAACATTCTTCTCAAGCATGCATGAAACATTCTCAAGGATAGACAATATGTTGGGAAACAAAGCAAGCCTCAATAAATTTAAGAAGATTGAAATCATAACAAACATCTTTTCAGACCATAATGCTATGAAACTGGAAATCAACCACAAAAAAAAACTGGGAAAGTGATAAAAATGTGGAGATTAAACAACATGCTACTGAACAACCAATGGATCACTGATGAACTTAAAAGAGAAATCAAAAAATATCTGGGGGCCGGCCCGGTGGCGCAAGCGGTTAAGTGCGCGCGCTCCGCTGCGGCGGCCCGGGGTTCGCTGGTTCGGATCCCGGGAGCGCACCGACGCACTGCTTGGTAAGCCATGCTGTGGCGGCGTCCCATATAAAGTGGAGGAAGATAGGCACCGATGTTAGCCCAGGGCCGTCTTCCTCAGCAAAAAAGGAGGAGGATTGGCGGATGTTAGCTCAGGGCTGATCTCCTCACACAAAAAAAAAATAAAATAAAATAAAAAATATCTGGAAACAAACGAAAATGAAAATATGCCATACCAAATCACATGGGATGTAGCAAAAGTGGTCCTGAGAGGGAAACTCATAGTGATACAAGCCCACCTTAGCAAACAAGAAAAAGCCCAAATAAGCAACCTTAAATTACACCTAACACAACTAGAAAAAGAAGAACAAACAAAGTCCAAAGTCAGCAGAAGGAGAGAAATAATAAAAATCAGAGCAGAAATAAGTGAAATTGAGACCAAAAAAACAGTAGAAAGGATTAATGAAACAAAGAGTTGGTTCTTTGAGAAGATAAACAAAATTGACAAACCCTTAGCCAGACTTACTAAGAATAAAAGAGAAAAGTCTCAAGTAAATAAAATTAGAAATGAAAGAGGAGAAATTACAACAGATACCACGGAGATACAAAGGATTATAAGAGAATACTATAAGAAATTATATGCCAACAAATTGGACAATCTAGAAGAAATGGATAAATTCTTAGACTCATACAACCTCCCAAACCTGAACCAAGAAGAAATGGAGAATCTGAATAGATCAATCACAAGTAAAGAGATTGAAATAGTAATCAAAAACCTCCCAAAAAATAAAAGTCCAGGACCAGATGGCTTCTCCAGTGAATTTTACCAAACATTCAAAGAAGATTTAATACCCATCCTTCTCAAACTATTCCAAAAAATAGAGGAAGATGGAACACTTCCTAACTCATTCGATGAGGCCAATATCACCCTGATACCAAAGTCAGACAAAGACAATACAAAGAAGGAAAATTACAGGCCAATATCGCTGATGAACATAGGTGCAAAAATCCTCAACAAAATATTGGCAAATTGAATACAGCAATACATTAAAAAGGTCATACACCATGATCAAGTGGGATTTATACCAGGGACGCAGGGATGGTTCAACGTCCGCAAATTAATCAACGTGATACACCACATCAACAAAACAAAGAATAAAAACCACATGGTCATCTCAATAGATGCAGAGAAGGCATTTGACAGGATACAACATCCATTTAGGATAAAAACTCTTAAGAAAATGGGTATAGAAGGAAAGTAACTCAACACGATAAAGGTTATTTATGACAAACCCACAGCCAACATCATACTAAACGGGGAAAGACTGAAAGCCATTCCTCTGAGAACAAGAATGAGGCAGGGCTGCCCACTCTCACCACTCCTGTTCAACATAGTACTGGAGGTTTTGGCCAGAGCAATTAGGGAAGAAAAAGGAATAAAAGGAATCCAAATAGGCAATGAAGAAGTGAAACTCTCACTACTTGCAGATGACATGATTTTATATATAGAAAACCCTAAAGAATCCATTGGAAAACTATTAGAAATAATCAACAACTACAGCAAAGTCTCAGGGTACAAAATCAATCTACAAAAATCAGTTGCATTTCTGTATGCTAATAATGAACTAACAGAAAGAGAGCTCAAAAAGATAATACCATTTACAATGGCATCAAAAAGAATAAAATATCTAGGAATAAATCTTACCAAAGAGGTGAAAGAACAATACAATAAAAACTACAAGACATATTGAAAGAAATCAATGATAACATAAAGAAATGGAAAGACATCCCACGCACATGGATTGGAAGAATAAACATAGTTAAAATGTCTCTATTACCTAAAGCAATCTACAGATTCAATGCAATCCCAATCAGAATCCCAATGACATTCTTCATGGAAATAGAAAAAAGAACACTAAAATTCACATGGGGCAACAAAAGACCCTGAATAGATAAAGCAATCTTAAGAAAAAAGGACAAAGCTGGAGGCATCACAATCCCTGACTTCAAAACATACTACAAAGCAAAAGTAATCAAAACAGCATGGTACTGGTACAAAAACAGACACACAGATCAATGGAACAGAATTGAAAGCCCAGAAATAAAACCACACAAATATGGACAGCTAATTTTCGACAAAGGAGCTAAGAACATACAATGGAGAAAGGAAAGTCTCTTCAATAAATGGTGTTGGGAAAACTGGACAGCCACATGCAAAAGAATGAAAGTGGACCATGTGCTATCGCCATTCACAAAAATTAACTCAAAATGGATCAAAGACCTGAAGGTGAGACATGAAACTATAAAACTCATAGAAGAAAATATAGGCAACACACTATTTGACATTGGTCATAAAGGAATCTTTCCAGATGACATTCCTACCCAGACTTGGGAAACTAAAGAAAAAATAAGCAAGTGGGACTTTATCAGATTAAGGAGCTTCTACAAGACAAATGAAACCAGAATCAAGATGAACAGACAACCCACCAGCTGGGAGAAAATATTTGCAAAACATATATCTGACAAGGGGTTAATCTCCATAAAATATAGAGAACTCACACAACTGAACAACAAAAAAACAAACAACCTGATCAAAAATGGGCAGAGGAAATGAACAGACACTTCTCCAAAGAAGATATACAGATGGCCAACAGGCACATGAAAAGACGTTCAACATCACTAATCATCAGGGAAATGCAAATCAAAACAACACTAAGATACCACCTCACGCCCGTTAGAATGGCTATAATCACCAAGACATAAAACAACAAATGTTGGAGAGGATGTGGAGAAACAGGAACCCTCATACACAACTGGTAGGAATGCAAACTGGTACAGCCTCTATGGGAAACGGTATGGAGATTCCTCAAAGAACGAAAAATAGAAATACCCTGCCATCCAGCTATCCCACTACTGGGAATCTATCCAACGAACCTGAAATCAACAATCCAAAGAGGCTTATGCACCCCTATGTTCATTGCAGCATTATTCACTATAGCCAAGAAGTGGAAGCAAACTAAGTGTCCCTCTACTGATGATTGGATCAAGAAGATGTGGTATATATATACAATGGAATACTATCAGCTATCAAAAAAGACAAAATCGTTCCATTTGCAACAACATGGATGGGCCTGGAGGGTATTATGTTAAGTGAAATAAGCCAGAAAGAGAAAGACAAACACTGTATGATATCACTTATATGTGGAATATAAACCAACACATGGAAATAGAAAACTATATTGTGGTTACCAGGGGCAATGGGACTAGAGGGTGGGCATAAGGAGTGAAGGGAGACATATATATGGTGGTGGACAAACAAAAATGTACAACCCAAAATTTCACAATGTTATAAACTATTAAAACATCAATAAAAAAAATCTATTTCAGAACTGGGTTTTCAGAGAAAGGGTTTGTCATAAAACAATGAGATAAAATGAAAATTGTCATGGAAATAAGTCATAAAGAAGAAAACTAGGAACCCATTTTAGAATTGTATAAGAACTTTTGATTCAAAATCTTAACATGAATGAGCTTGTCTCATTTAAAAGTAGCTTTTCACATTCAGAACAATGTATCTGCAGAAAAGGCTGGGCTCAAAGTAGTAGGAAATAGAACATGTGGAGAAGAAAAATGAGGAGGAGGAAGAGGAAAATAAGCATGAAAGTTCTATCTATGAGCTGAAGAAATGACTAAACTTAGATTCTCCATTGTTCTTTACTTATTAATTTAGCAAAAGTTTTGAGGGCCAGATGCTGGGGATTCTTTACCTCCAAACCCAGGCTGTGAGCAATGGAACATACCTTACCTACGTGCACTTCCCACTGACTGTCAGATTGCAGGGCATATGAGAAGCACTCCCATGTTTGTTAATTGATTTATATCAAATTTTATTTCTGCTAGTTAAAATTTACCATTTGAAAGTGGCATGCTGCTTTTCCAAATGAAACCCAGGTAATTATTTATCTCAGAAAATCATAAGTGATTTTAATAACAACCTTCGAAATTCCTTTCTCCCTGTTCAGATTCCAAACAGTGACAGATGAGGCAATCGCATGATGTTGAAATTAAAAATGAGCCATTTGTGTTGGCGGCTGTCTGGTGAGATATTTTATGCATAATTACTGCCCAAGAAGTGATTCAAAAATTTTTTTCACATTAATCATCATGAATGGGAATTTGTTGATAATTCCATTTGGTTTAGCAAAATTAAATCTCTCTAAACTAACAAGAAATAGCCTTGTCACCATCATAGGTTAATCAAGAAAAATTTCTATATTTTTCATAAAATAATTAATGTATTTCATACTAGGGAAGAGAAAGACACAAGAGCTTACACTCCTATTAATGAAGCAGCAGGTACATTTGACTGGAACCATTAAGGGATGGAAAACACAAAACCCCCAAAAGAAGACATAACACTACCTTATTCATTCCTGGGAGATCCCTATTTCCTTTTGCTTTAAAAATTTCCTCTGTTATTTATGTTTTTCTACACTTCAACTTCTCAATAGTTCACAATTTGATGCTCATAGAGGTCGTCCTTTAGACCCTACAACAGCAATAAATATTCATTAAAACATCATGCAAATGTACACGTATTTATGTTCTCAAGCAACTCCAGGGTAAAGAAATTCACTAGAAAAGATTTCAAGTATTAGCCTCTAACTTAAGATTGCAGTATGGAAGACAGAATACTGAGCATGTGCGCACATTTCACCTACCACTTAAAATTCATATAAATAACAAAAAATATATTTTTTAAAAGAATAAATACATGAATTCTGGTATGGAAAAGATGGCACAGACTTGTTTCTTCCTGCTTCTCCCCATTTGTGATAGTTAATTTTGTGTGTCAACTTGACTGGCCATGGGATGCCCACATTAAACATTATTTATATGTGTGTCTATGAGGGTGTTTCTGGATGAGATTAGCATTTGAATCTGTGGACTCAGTAAAGAAAATTGCCTCCCCAACGTGGGTGGGCAACATCCAATCCATTGAAGGACTAAATAGAAGAAAACGCCAAAGAAGGAAGACTGTCTTTTTTCTTGTCTCACTGCTGGAGCTGGGACATTTTATCTCATTTTTTCATGCTCTTGTACTGTGATTTACACCACCAACTCCCCTGTTACCTAGGCCTTGCCTGGTGCATATGTATATATATTCCATTGATTCTGTTTCTTTGGAGATCCCTGACTAACACACCATTAAATAAAACCCTGGAAATAACGCAATAGACAACCATGGGAAAACTCTGAAAGGTGGGAGGAGGTAGTCAGATAGCTTAGGGGCCCCAGAACTGGAGAAACAACACAATGTTGCAGAGTATCACAAATCCCTATCCAGTAGCAGAAGGTGATCCAGGCCTGGAATCTCCCAACTTCCAGCTCAGCAGCAGGAGATACCCCAGGTACATTCCTCCCCTGGATCAAACAGGAGTACTGCTGACAACCAACATCTCAGCCCAGGGAAGTGCTTTCCATCCCTGGAGGCTGGAGACCCTCTTGTCTCATCTAAAGTCACTAGTGGCTGGCTAGGAAATGACTTCCATCCCTTTTGGGGGAACCACCAAGGATTTGTAGGAGTCCCAGTGTCACCAGACAAACCAAGCAAACCAAAACAACACTGCAAAACCTCTTGAAACTAAATCATCATTGGAACTATAGCTACAGAAAAAGGCTAAGGCTTGTATGCTCAATCGAAACAGGATGGCAACCTGTTAAAATAGAAGACTTAAATAGGAGCCAGAATCTTCTAACATAATGTCCAGGATACAATAGAATATCACTCATTATACCAACAACGAGAAGAGTCACAACATGCATTAGAAAGGACAATAAACATGTGCCACCACCAAGATGAATCTGATGTTGGAATTATCTTACAACCATTTTAAAGCAGCCAGTGTAAACATGATTCAACCAACAAATGCAAATTCCTTTGAAACAAATTAAAAATGCAGAAAAATCTCATCAAAGAATTGAGATATAACACAGAACTAAATGGAAATTATGTAACTGAAATATATGACCAAACTTAAAAGTACTCTCTGGAAGGATCAATAACAAAAGGAATATGACAAAGGAAAGAACCAGTGAACTTGAAGATAATGTTATTGGTTGAATTGTGTCCCTTCAATATTTATATGTTGAAGTCCTAACCCCCAGTACCTCAGAATGTAAAGTTATTTAGAGATAGAGTCTTTACAGAGATAATCAAGTTAAAATGAGGTCATTAGGGTGGGCTCCAATCCAATATGATTGGTGTCCTCATAAAAGGAGGATGTTTGGCCACAGAGATATGAATATAGGAAGAATGTCATGTGAATATGAAGATGGCTATCTATAAGCCAAGAAGAGAGGCCTAGAACAGATCCTTCTCTCATATCCCTCAGAAGGAACCAACCCTACCAACATCTTGATTTCATATTTTTAGCCTCCAGAACTGTGAGATAATAAATTTCTTTTGTTTATGCTGCCCATTGGGTGGTATTTTGTTACAGCAACCCTAGCAAACTAATACAATAGAATAATAAGAAATCACCCAATCTGAACAGCAAAGGGAAAAGAGATTGCAAAAAATATAAACATTGTTTCATGGATCTGTGAGACAATAACACAAATCCAACATTTACGTTAACAGAGTCTCAGAGAAAAGAGTAGAACAAGATTAAGGCTGAAAAGCATTTGAAGAATTAATCGCTAAAAATTTCCTAAGTTTCCTGAGAGACATAAACCTATAGATTCAAGAAGCTAAGTGAACACCAAACAGAATAAACCCAAAGAAATCCAAGCCTGTACACATTATAATTAAACTTCTAAAATCTAAACAAAGAAAATTCTTGAAAGCAGTCAAGAAAAAAATGACACATTACCTACAAGGGAAAACCAATTCAAATGACAACAGATTTCTCATTGGAAACCATGCAGGCCAAAACGAGTGGCACAAGGGTTTTCCAAGTGCTGAAAGAGAACTTCCAAGCTTGAATTCTATATCTGATGAAAATATACTTCAAGAATGAAAGGGAGATAAAAATGTCCTCAAACAAAGGGAAAAAAAGAAGAAAATTTGTCACCAGCAGACCTACACTTAAAGAATGGCTAAAAAAAGAATACTTGGAACTCCAGAAAGGGAGGAAGAATAATGGAATAGGTAAAATAAGGGTAAATAGACTATTCTTCTTACCATGAGATTTTTAAATCATGTCTGATAGTTGAAGCAAACATTATAATATCTTCTGATGTGATGCCTATAAATGTAGTAATACCGAAGTAAATTTTATTTAAAAAGTGGGGAGAGTAAAGGAATTTATATATAAATGAGATTTCTGCACTTTGAGGTGGAAGAACATGGATACCAGGACTCAGTGATAAGCTATATATATATATTATATATATATATAAATATATATATATATTTCAATTCCTAGAGTAACAACTAAGGAAATTATACAAAGCAATATACCCTAAAACACTATGAATTAATCAAAATGGAATCCTGGAAGATGTTTAAACAACCAAAGGAAGTCAAGAAAAGATAAACAGAGAAATGAGAAATAGAGCAAACAAATAATAAGATGGCAGACCTAAGCCCCAGCACATTAATAAATAACTTAAATGTAAATGATGTAAATACATGGATTAAAATACAAAGGTTAGCAGAATGGATTAAAAAATACAACACAAGCCATCTATATGCTATCTACAAGAAACTTACTTCAACTATAATAACGCTGGGCAACAAGACTTGAAATGAAAGGCCCACAGGAGTGGGATCAGGAAGCTAGCACACTACCACGGCTTGTTACTCCAAAAGGCAGCATCCTGGGGTTAAGACCCAACTAGAACTAGATGAGCCATCTTAGGAACTGACATCCAGCAGCACATCATCACAACAACCGAACTTTGATGAAGGTCAGCTCAGATAGTGCCCCAGATACCTGGAGAAGCAAATGTAAATACCCTCTGGAGGAAAGTAACATTATTGTAGGCCTCAAATATTTCTACAAAATATGTGCAAATGTAATGCCCAGATCTACTAAAAAATGAGAATGAGAATCAAGAGACTTCCTGGCCAAGATGGAGTAATAGGTACTAGATTTCTGACTGGAAAAAAATTTAAAAACTGGCCAAAATGTACAAAACAAGCATTTTTAAGACATTGGATATTAGGCAATTAAATGCATTCTTCCCTGAGAGACAGGAAACAAATCAAGTAAGCTTACGATTGCCATAGCTTATTGCTTTAAGAGAGTTCCCAAGATGCAATTCAGAGAGGCAGAGCCCAGGTGGAGCCTGCAGACTCTGTGAGTTGAGAGGATAAAACTGAAAGCCCAGAGAGGCCAAAACAGCTAGAAATCACAGGACAGCATATCAGACAGGAGAGAACTTCACAGGAGAGAGCAGAGAAAAAAATGCTGGAGATATATACATGAAGTTCTCCTAGAGTCTTTAGCTAAATAAAAATCAGAGCATCTGAGAAAACTACCCAAGGCTAGGGAAAGAAGCACATGAAAGGGTTAGAGGGAATAATAGCTGATGCTTGCATAGAGCTGGGAATAGTGCCTGTTCTCACCACCCAAATTAGAAAACCTATAATTCAGAAAGCATCCGGTGGAATACTCAGAAGGATTTTGCCTTAGTGTTTAGGATGAATTAGCCATGGAAACAACCTTTATTTCGGTCCTGCTAACAAATCTTAAAAGGAAAACCCAAAAGGACCACAAACTTTTCATATAAATTAAGGACATCCCAGAACAAAGTACAAGAATATTGATAGGAATAAAAAATATCCAGCATCCAATAACATAGAATTCATACTATCTAGCATACCATACATGCAAGGAAGCAAGAAAATATGACCCATAGTGAGAAGAAAAATCAACCAATTACAAACAACCCCAGAACTAACATGTGTAAATATTAGAAGGCAAAATTACTATAGTTATTATAACTGAATTCCATATGTTTAAAATCTAGAGAAAAGATTCTATATGTTAAATGGAAACATGGAGGATATAAAAAAGACCTTAAATGAACTTCTAACAATAAAGACTATAATGTCTGAGATGAAAAATACACTGGATGGAGTTAATGGCAGATAAACATTGGGGAAAAAAAAAGATTAATGAACATAGAGATATAGCAATAGAGATCATCCATAATAAAACACACAGAGAAAAGAAGAAGCTGAAAAAAGAAGTGAGCAAGAGAATTAGTGAGCAGTGGGACAATTTCAGGCACCCTAATGTACATGCAATTGGAAGCCCCAAAAGGAAAGGGAAGAATTAAAATGTTTAAAGAAACATTTGCTGAAAACTTTCTAATTTTGATAAAAGCTATAAACTCACGGATCCAAGAAGTGTAACAAACCCCAATGATAAGAAATATACAGAAAACTACACTAAGGTACATCATAACCAAATTGCTCAAAACTAGTAATAATGTTAAAAGAAGCTAAAGGAAAAAAATGCATATTACATACAGAGGAATGAAGATAATGATGACAACATACTTATCATTGGAGATAATTCAAGAGAGAAGACAATGGGATATTATCTTTAAAGTACTGGAAAAAAATCTGTCAACCTAGAATACTATATGTAGCAAAAGAATCTTTCAAAAACAAAGTCAAAATACAAATTTTTTTCAGATGTGCAAAAATGGAAAAATTTATAACCAGTAGATGTACAGCATAAGAAATATTAAAGGAAGTCCTTCATCCAGAAGGAAAATGATACCAGATGGCAACCTGGATCAAAACCAAGGATTGAGGTGTACCAGAAATGATAACAACATGAGTAAATACAAGAGTTTTTCTTATTATTTAAATTTCTTAAAAAATAATAGTTATTTTAAAAAATTAATAACAGTATAGCATGGAATTTTTAAGATGTTAGATGTAAAATATGTAGCAACAGTAGCATAAAAGCAAGGAAGGTAGAAATGGAAATAGACTATTGTAAGGTTCTTACATGTGAAGTGGTACAATATCACTTGAAGGTACACTGTGATAAGTTAAAGATGTATACTGTAAATGCAAAAGCAACCACTAACATAAGAAACTAAACTTACAGTAATAAGCCAATAAAGGGGGTAACATTGAATCATAAAAAATACTCAATTGATCCAAAATAAGACAGAAAATGAGGAAGAATGGAACAAAGAATGGATGGGACAAATATAAAGTGAATAACAAGATGGTAGATTTAAAACTAAGCATATCAAAATCACATTACATAGATATAGGAAATGAAAAAAGGAGATAATTCAAGGCTGAATTTTTGTTTTTGGCATAAGCAATTGAATGAGTGCTGTATCCTTTAGTGAAATGGTAAGGCTTATGGGGCTGGGTAGGGTAGGAAATTTAATGGGAGACAACAAAAATTCTATTTGTACAAATTAAATAGAGAAATTGAGTAGGCTTGTGCATCTGTAAGGTTAGAGGTCCCAGGGAGAGGACTGGATTGGAGACAGAATTTTGAGAGTCAACAACACATATGATGTTTAAAGCTGTGAGAGAAGTTGAGATCATCTAGGGAGTGGGTGTAAATAGAGAAGATAACCACAGCAAGCCCCTGGGTACCACCATTTGGAAGTCTGGTAACCAGCAAACTTTGTGTAGCCAGCAAACTAGACTGAGGAAACAAAGCTAAGAATGGGATCCTGATACCTAGGAGAGAACATGTTTCAAGATGGTGGGAGGGTCAGCCATGTGAAATGCTGCTGAGAGGTCAAGTAAGATAAAATCAGAGAATTGACTATTGATTTTGTCGACATGTAGAAAATGGTTGACCTTGAGCTTGAGACATTTCAGTGGAGTGGTAGGAATGAAAAGCACTCAGACTGAGTGTGAAGAAAACAGAAAGAGAGGAATGTGGAATTCCAACTTTAACATGACACTTTAAAAAGTAGCCACTCAACTCAATTACAAATGAAAATGTGCATGACAAAAACAGTTTCAACACGAAACTTCTAAACTCAAAGAGAAAATACTTCAAGTATCCAGTTCACTCTGTTCCTGAATATATTAAAAGTTAACAAAAATATGTTTAGTTTAATAAATAAAGCATCATTGCTTTTTCATCTGAGACATTTTTCTGAATCACAGGTACAAAGCCACATAAATATAGATTATACACAGAAATAGACTATTTTCTTTCTTTAAAAATCTGTGCTGTCCCCAACCACACAACACAACTATAACTAATGGTTATTACAAGTTCATTTCACCAACATTATCTCTTTACAGAGTAATTCATTGGAACTCTGTAAAACAAAGTATGTTATTGTCCAAAACAAAGCAATAAGCCTAAAATGCTAAAGAATACACCAATACAATACAGTAGTCCCCCTTATCTGTGGTTTCGCTTTTTGTGGTTACCCACAGTCAAATGTAGCCTGAAAATATTAAATGGAAAATTCCAGAAATAATTAATTTATCAGTTTTAAATTGCACGCCATTCTGAGTAGTGTAATGAAATCTCACATTGTCCAGCTACATTCCACCTGGGATGTGAATCATCCCTTTGTCCAGCTTATTCACGCTGTATATGATACTCACCCATTAGTCACTTAGCAGCCCTCTCAGTTATCAGATCAACTGTCATTGTATCGCGGTGCTTCTGTTCAAATAGCCCTTATTTTATTTAATAGTGGTCCCAAAGCTCAAGAGTAGTGATGCTGGCAATTCAGATATGCCAAAGAGAAGCTGTCAAGTGCTTCCTTTAAGTGAAAAGGTGAAAGTTCTCATTTAATAAGAAAAAAAATCCTATGCTGAAGTTGTTGAGATCTATGGTATCTTTTATTATAGTATATTGTTATAATTATTCTATTTTATTATTAGTTATTGTTGTTAATCTCTGACTGTGCCTAATTTATAAATTAAACTTTATCACAGGTGTGCATGTATGTATAGGAAAAAACACAGCATATATAGTGTTCAATACAGCAGGCATCCGCTGGGAGCGTATCCTCCGAAGAGAGGCGGGGACTGCTGAATTGCTTTTGTGACTCATGTCTCATTCACAGTCACAGAATGACATAACAACAAATGGTCTGGATGACATAGATAAGGCAGGATGATAGAATACAAGGAACAATGAAATCTTGCTGGAATCTAAAATAAAGAGCTAAAACATGGGTCAGGAACAGAGCGACATACACCAATAGCACAAAAGCTGCAGCTCTCTCTGAAGAGATACTTTGCTCTCTAACAAATTAGAATACTACCAGGCGATAGGGAGACAGTGTTAGGGATGCAACATTTACAAGCTCTAGATATAGAAACTGTAACTGCAAAAGTCTCTGAGGTATATCCTAAGTCCCAAAGTTGCCTTGAAGAAGAGGATTGATGTTTAGGTTAACTTCCCTGTGAACTTTGACGAATCTGGACCTTGGGTATGCTACAAATACTTACTAAATTCGCTGTGCGCTGGCACTGCATAAATACTTTCTATGTATCACTTCATTTACTCTTCACGACAACCTTATGAAGCAAGTACTATTATCATTCCCATTCTCTAGTTCAAGAAACTGAAGGTCAGAATGTTTATGAGACTGGATCAAGATCATACAGTTAGAGATTAGTCTGTTTTTGATCCTGGGCAGTCAATACCTCCTCTCTTAAACTCTAACTTCCTATTGACAAAAATCCATAGTTATTGGAATTTCCACATATGGCTACTTTGGCATAGTGGCCCAGAAATTGAGACTTAAATTCCAGCTGAAACCTTCCACTAGCTCTCTAAATAACTTTGGAAAAGTTATTTAATCTCAGCAAGCCTCAATTTACTCACTAGTAAAATGGGTATAATTCTACCAGACTATATTTTATGGCAAACAAATGCAATAACAACATGAAAAATTATTACTGCTATTATTTTACCTGTCTTCACCAATCCCTAAAAGTTTTTATTAGAGCCTATCTATAAAATGTGGACCTCAAAATTCAGAGAATGACAACCTTATCCTAGAATCCTCACTGAGTGAGTGAGCCCATTCCACTCTAGCAGGATATACAAGAAAATAGCTTTTTTCCCCTAATATTTTCTATTATTCTTTTTTGACAGAAGAATTATTCTTTTGCAGGAGAATTTGGGCACATATATCCAGATTGCAACAGTATTTCTAATTTTTGGCCTAGAACTTACTTCTTTCCCTAAAAATCTATCTCAAGAAAATCATACAAAGGAAGAAAAAAGCAATATATACAGTAAGGTTTTTTTTTTTTTTTTTTTAAAAAAAAGAAAAATCCAGGGGCCAGCCTGGTGGCGTAGCAGTTAAGTTTGTGTGTTCCACTTCGGAGGCCCAGGGTTTACCAGTTCGGATCCTGGACACACCTGCTCACCACTCATCAAGCCATGCTGAGGTGGCATCCCACATAGAAGAACCAGAAAGAACTACAACTAGGATATACAACTATGTATGGGGCTTTGGGGATAAAAAAGAAAAAAAAAAGAGGAAGATTGGCAACAGATGTTAGCTCAGGGCCAATCTTCTTCTTCTTCTTCAAAAAAAAATCTTAAAAAAAACAAAAAAAGAAAAGGAAAAATCCAAACAACAATAACAAAAATCTCCATGTGCAGCAAAGGACTGAGGATTAAGTAAATTGTAGGTTCAAAACATTGAACCATGAAATTGATTAAATGAAAATTAGATTTTAAAATATTAAAAGAGTTTAATGAAATAACATTAAATGGGAAAAGTAGAATAAAAAATAATATATACACAATGATAATGACTATATGTGGAAAAGAATTAACAAAAAAAATTTATTATAGTTTTGCAGATTTCTTTCCCTTATTTAGGTACATTCTCTTTAAAATGTTTTATATTTATTTAAGAACATTCTAAATTTTTAAAAACATGAGAAACTAAAACAATAGGCTTTTCATGGCCTCCTCTCAAAAGGAAAAAACAAACCTCACTTCCAACTCTTCCTTTATTTCTAGTCCCTAAATTGGGAAAGTGTTGCCTTCTCTTTCTGGTGGATCTGTCTGGGGTGTACAGGGTCAGATACCTCAGTGCATCCTGAAGATACTCGAGTTCAGTCGGTTTGCATTACCTGTCTCTGATTTGGTGCTGAAGCCCAATTCTGACCCACCTGACACCCTGTTAGGATACTATCAGCGGTTCTTCCAAAACACCTCAGGGCAATGCCCATCTTTGATGCATTTGATAGATATTTATTCAGTCTTTACTATGTGCCAGACACTGGAGATTCACTAATGAGAAAAACCTCATTCCCTGTGCTCGCTGAAGTTACTGATATTGTCCCTCTGTTGAATTTATTTTTAAATTTTAAATGAAAAGATATTAAACAACATTTTCGAAACAGAGAAAATAAAACTCAGCTAAATTCTACCATCTCCTAACACAATGTTCTGTCTGGTATGCTCCCCACCTGTCTTTGTCTTTATGCATACATATTTTATGAACGTAAAATTACAGTTTAAGTGATAAAGTATGATTTTGTGTTCTGAATTTTTTCACCAGAATCATAAAAACACTTCCAGTTTTCTACAAAGTCTTCATAATGATCATTTTTTTATATTTGCCTATAGTCAACCATATTTCCCAGTTTTTATTTGTCCTTTTCCAATGTCTGAATATTTAGATCATTTTCAGATTTTTTTTCCTCTACTTTATAATATAGATAATACAAAAAAATGAATCAATCTGGCTTCTTGCAACCTGGCCCTTGCTTACTTCTCCAGCTGTTTGTCTCGCCTGTCCTGACCTGAAATCCTACGCTCAGGTCATGCTAATACTTGGGGAATCCCAATTGCCTATGTGTTGTCTATTCTCTTTCCCTTTGCAGATGTTCTTACTCCCGCCCTTTAGCGCCTAATTTCTCAACCTCCCACCTTCTTTGCCAGGCAAACTCGGCCTCATCTTCTAAGCCTCAATTTAGGTATGAGCTAATATTTTTTATTATTAGATATTCTATATATTCAAAATAGAATATGCAACATAGATGTAAATGATAAAGCATCATAATCAAATGAATGCTCTCGTATGCACTACCTGGTTCAAACTTGCATTTCTGCATTGATTAGGATCTATGGCAATATTTTGAATAGAAACAGTGAAAACAAGTATCCTTTTCTTGTTCCTGATTTTTAGGAGAATGCTTTTAAAAGTTTGGCCATTGAGGGGCCGGCCCCGTGGCTTAGCGGTTAAGTGCGTGCGCTCCGCTGCTGGCGGCCCAGGTTCGGATCCCGGGCGCGCACCGACGCACCGTTTCTCTGGCCATGCTGAGGCTGCGTCCCACACATAGCAGCTAAAAGGATGTGCAGCTATGACATACAACTATCTACTGGGGCTTTGGGGGAAAAAAGTAAATAAATAAAATTATTAAAAAAAAAAAAAAAAGTTTGGCCATTGAATATGATGCTTCCAATAGGTTTTTGGCAGTAGCAGTCATTATATTAAGAAATTTTCCTTTTCATACTAGTTTTCCATTAGAAATTTTATCATAAGTGGATATTGAATTTATCAAATGTTTTTGCTACATCTACTTAGATGAGTATATGCGCTTTCTCTTTTAATCTGTTAATTTGGTGATTTACATTTTAATAGATTCTCTAATATTAAAATAACCTTGTATTTCTAGGATTTGACCAATGTGATTAACATTTATTATTTTTTTAATACAGTACTGGATTCAAGATGCTAAGATTTTGTTTAGAATATTTCATGCATGTTCATGAGTGAGATGAGCCTATAATTTTCCTTTCCTTTCCTATTACCCTTGTCTTGTTTTGGTATTGAGGTCATATTCACCTCACAGGAAGAGAATAAACCCTCCCTAATGTATTCTATTCTTTGGAAGAATTTATGTAAGATTGATATAACAATCCTTCAAATGTTTTATAGAATTCATCTGCAAAAGCATTTGGGACTGGTATTTTCTTTGAGAGAAGACTCAATTACTAATTCAATGGTAAGGTGTCTTTCTAGGTATTTGGTTCATTCCATTTAAGTTTTCAAATGTATCAGCATAAAATTGTTCACAGTACTTTCACCATCTTTTTAAACCATTGCTTTATCTATAGTTATGTCTTTATTTTCATTCCTAACAGTGTTTGTCTTTTCTCTTTTTATCTGAGCCAGTCTTGTTAGACCTGCGTTGATTTCATTAGTGTTAAATTTTAAAGATGACTGTTGGCTTTATGAATTCTACTTATATTCTACTTTGTAAATTTGTTTTTATTTTTCTTTTTTACTTTTGTAGTCTTATTTTGTTGTTCTTTTTCTAATTTTCTAAGCTGGATCCTTAGTGCGTTAATCGGTAGCCTTTTTATTTTCTAATTAGACTCTTCCTCCAGGAAGTCTTCTCTGAAGCCTCAAATTGGGTTTTACATCATTCAGGTTCCTATTTCCAGATTGATTGCTGCTTTGACCCATGAGTGTTTCTAGAGCTTGTTTTTTGAGATTTACAAGTGATGCTGCTTTATTTTTGGTTTTTGGTATTGTTCATTTATAAATGAATTTTATTGTATTCAGAATGCAAGGTCTATATGATATCCAATTTTTTGAATTTTTAATTTTTATAAACCTTTCCTGTGTGCTCAAAGCAACATTGTATTCTCTGATTGTTGGGGATATAGTGCAAATGCCCATCAGAAGAAGCTTAGTGACTGCATAGTTCAAATCTCCCATATCCTTCCTAATTTTTTGTACTTGATATCTTGATGTATCAACTACCGAGAGACAGACAGAGAGAGACAGAGAGAGACAGAGTGAGAATTAAAATCTTTCATTTCTCTTTGGAGTTCTAGTACTTTTTGCTTTATATATTTTGAAACTATGTAGTTAGCTTGTATTACTTCCTGGTAAATTGACATTTTTGTTATTATATATATAGT
Organism: Diceros bicornis minor; assembly: GCF_020826845.1. NCBI lineage: Eukaryota > Metazoa > Chordata > Mammalia > Perissodactyla > Rhinocerotidae > Diceros > Diceros bicornis. The sequence continues at coordinate 75,344,489 of NC_080745.1, forward strand.
GTTTTTATCTGTAGTCATGTTTTTTGCCTTGAGGTCTGTTCTGTCTGTTAGTAACAGACAACAGTAACATTTCAGTAGTATTTGCCTGTTATCTCTCTTTACATTCAACCTTTCTATGTCCTTTATTATGTTTAAATACATTATGTTTAATGTGTGTCTCTTGTAAACAACATGTAATTGATTTCTATATTTTTTTGTCTTCTCCGTGTTCTTACTGAAGAGTTCAATTTATATTCACTTATTATAATTAGTCTTACATTTAGATTTTTTTTTCTGCCATCTTATTTTGTGTTATTTGCCCTACTCTTATGCAATTTTATTTTTTTCTTTTCTTGGTTTTCTTTGCTGAGTTTGTGGATTTGTTTGCTTGTGCTTTGAGAGATTTCATTTTTTTCCTGTAAACTTTTGAAAGTGTAAATATCTTTACCTTAAGGATGAACAATGTAAGGATCTTAGAATACTTAAATCCAATCCTCTGTCACACAAACTCCACTTTCGTGCTAATATTGCTCATGATATAAGCCATATCTTGTTTTCTTAACTCACAATATTTAACAGTAGAATTATTACATTTAATCATTAATATTTTCTTCTTTTATTCAAATATTTATTCTCTACTTTAGTCAACATTCCTTATTCTTAGACCTTTCATCTGGGATCATTTCCTTCTTTCTGAAGTACATGTACTAGAGTTCCTTTTGGTAAAGTTCTCTTGCTAGTAAACTCCCTCAGGATTAGTTTTGCTAAAAATGCCTTGATTTCATTATTGTTTTCAAAAGCATAGAATTATAAATCATTATTTTTTTCTTCAGTGCTTTGAAGCTATTTGTCAGTTTGATAGTCATTTCTGTAATCTTTCTTTTTCTTGGCTATTTTTATACTGTTTTTGTAATGAAATTGCAAAAGCCTCAAAGGCAACGTGCTTACATGTGGACATAGTTTTAATTATTCTGCTTGGGATCCATTGGGCTTCCTGAGTCTGAATATTAATGTCTTTAAATAATGCAGGAAAATTCTTAGCCATTATGTCTTCAAATATTGTCTTTTTATTCTCTCCAAAATCTCCATCTAGAATCATTAGTGAAGAATTTCTGTTGAACCTACTCCTTCCACTCTCCTTATTTCTTACTCTCTTTTTCTTAATTTATGTCTCTTTGTCTCTCTCTGTTCTAGTCTATATGATTTTTTTTGTATCTTTTTGCAGTTGATTAATTTTCTTTTCAGCTTTGTATAATCTGATGTTTAACCATTCCACTTTAGTTTTCATATATTTATTTTCAGAAGTTCTGTTTAGTTCTTTTTTTTCCCAGTCTTTCTTGTCATTTTTAAATAATTCCGGGTTCCTAATCATGTTTTTGCATTTGCTCTTTTATACTTTTTTAAATGTAGGTTAAACACATTTAGTTTGTGTTCCGTATCAGATAATTAAAGTTTTATGTGTCTGGTTCTAGTTCTTTTCTTTTCTTTTTTTTCTGTTGCCTTTCATTCATGGTACCCCATTTGCTTTTGTGTAGGATTTATTATTATTGTTACTTTATATTCTTAAAACTCTACTTACAGGAATTCTTTAAGAATCTCATGGACTCTAAGTTCCTCTAGAGAATATCTGCATTTATTTCTACCAGATACCTGGGGATAGTACTATCCCTGTCCATTTTAAAGTAAAAGTCTCAGGTTATGGATTTTCAGGCCCCAAATGGATGAATTCAGACCCCATTCCCTCACGAGGGCTGACCATAGGCCATAGATTCTCAAAGGAAACTTTTTCTCCACCTTCAATCAAATCCAGTGCTGACACTGAAAACACTCTCTCTCTTGTTTCTGCCTCTGTGGAGTATGGTTTTAAAACTAAGTTTTTCCATGCATCCTTTGTGGTTTCATACTTTCTCTACGGAGGAGAGTATACAGTCTGACTCCATGCTCTTCACTCGGCCAGTTTCCATCACTTGTCCCTTGCTAAGGAGATTGTTAAAACCAAAAATACAAGCCAATCACATGAATTGGTATACACCCCCAGGGCAGCCTGCAGCTTCACTCTTTTCTCACCTCTACAGAGAAAAGGTCCCATTCCTTTCCTGACTTTTCTGCCAAGCTTATTCATTTATTTAAACGGTCCTTTTAAAATTTCATTTTAACTGCCAGTTTTAGTTTCTTTGTAAGAGGAGAGTTTCTGCCTCTCCATAATTGTCATATTTCCAGAATGGAAGTCAGTTGCATCAGCTTTCTTGTTTACTATTGAACCCTAGCACCTAGTACAGTGCCTGGCATGGAGTAGACACTATATAAAAATTTATAGAATAAATGAATTAATTAAAATGTATGATATTGTGTATGAAATTTTTGCTTCTGGATCATTTCTTTAGGATAAATTAGATTGCTTGGTTCAAGGTGTGAAAAATTCAATGTCTCTTATTATATACACTGCAATATTACTTTCCAGAAAAGATGAGCAATACACATAGTAGGTTAATAGGTTAATGCACATATTAGGTATGCTGTAAATTTTTGCCAAATGGTTAATAATTTGTTTCTTTTCACCTCTAAGGCACATGTACATCATCATTCAGCCTTGTCTATGGAATGTGTACTCCCTAATGACCTCTAAAGCACTAAACAGAATGCTCTGAAGGCCAAAAAGTTTGCTTTGCTGCCAATTTGAATATTACAGGACATACAACATTCATTTGGCCTTTATTTTGTGATGCAAGAGTTCCAAAGACAGGTTAATTAGTATGAAAGAAGCATATTTTTCCCTTATAAGACATGACTTCATTGCCTAGCTAAGGTCACATCCTATCCTCAATTTCTCTTCTACCCAAATCTACACTTACAGAATTTAGACAGAGAAAAACACAATCCCCCTAATGTTCATTGTAACAATTCTGACCATGAAATGTTAAGTACTTCCAAGGGACACTTGAACTTATGTGACTAGAATTGGCACACACAATAAACCAAGATCACTCTTATTATCTGCACTAATGGGCTGATATTTTCCTAAAAAAGAAATGCTCTCCTGTGTATTAATTAGCTTTGGTACCAGCTGATATAGACAGGAATGTCTCCAGGGCCTGATGTATTCTTTATTATACAACTAGAGTCTAGAAAATCAATTTCAGGATAACCATACTCCGGGAATATCTTCCCTGGGGCTTTAGAAAGATTTAACTGGGGCTTTGAGAAAGAAAGTGATTCTGGTGTGTGTGTGTGTGTGTGTGTGTGTGTGTGTGCATTCACACATGCACAGAATGCATGATACAGAGGTGCTCCGTGTATGTGTGTTGAATGGAATGAAAATATATTAATATATAGACAAAGTGTTCTTTTATCTGCTTGGCACAGGGGAGTCTGATGGTTCAGAGGCCATGCCATCTCCCTCAAAGTTCCAGGTTTCTTGCAAGAAGAAACTACTACAGCAAAGATCATCCTCCTTCCCTCGCTGCTGTGATGATCCACCAGGCCAGACAGCTTAGAATGCCCTCCTGTGTTTAGCATGTCTTCATGTTCAATTCTCATCTGAGAGTCTGGACTCAAGCTCAAAATTCAGTTTTATGACTGTTTTTCAGGCTTGGGTCATCAATCCTGGACAGAGCTTGAATCTGAATCTTTTCAAGTAGTTGTTGATAAAATGTTTATCAAAGGCTAGTATAACAGGACAATTATCACCAACTTCTGAAACAATCTCAAGATCTCAGTGGCTTAATAAAGAAAAATTGTCATAATTCCACTCAAAGATCAGGCAACTCTCCTTGGAGACTCTCCCCTGAAAAATAAATAGGAAACTAAGTTCCTACCCTCTTGTGGCTCTGCCATCTACTTAGGACTTCCTCAAAGTCCTTGGTTGGATTTTCTGTATTCAGCCAATAAGCAAGAAAAAAAGAGAATGAGGAGGATCTTGCAGGTGGTTTTACAGCCAGACCTGGAAATGATCTACATTTATTACTTCTGCTCACATTCTGTTGGCCGGGAGGAGTCACATGGCCTCAACCAAGGTGCAAAATAGGCTAAGATATGTCCATAGGAGACGGAAATGATATTAGTGAACATCTAGTTCCTCTCTGACATAGCTAATTTTTATCTCAAGTATACTCCTTAAAATAGATATGGGCCTAATATGAAAAACCCAAGATCATAAAGAAGGTAGAGAGTTGTTATTTATCTATACCATTATAATTTGAATTAGATTTTAATATTCAAAACAATGGAATTAACTGAAATTATCAGCATTCCATTATACCAGAAGTAAACAAATTCAATAATATGTAAGAGAATTTCAAATTCTATATCATTCAAAATCATTCAAAAACTATAAGATTACTAGAAATAAATATAATAAAGAATTAGAGAAAAATGGAGAAATTTATTGAACTTTATTGAAGGACAAGAAAAACACTTTAAGAAAGTGGGAGATACATTCTGTTACTAGAGATGAAGACTTTATATACTAAACACGTCCTTTAATCCTCAATTAATCCTTGAAGTCAGTGCAATAAAAAATATGACAGGCATAATATAAAGTTCATATGAATAGAGGAATAAATTAGCTAAAACAATTCTGTAAAAGAATGACAAGGAGAAAGATCTTGCCCTTCCAGATTTCAAGTCTTGTTACTATGCCATCATGATCAAAAGTGTGTGAAGCTGACGCAAAAATAGACAATAGATGAATGGAATAGAACAGAGAACTCAGGAACAAACTTATACATATATAGGATCTCATATATAATAGAGGTGCTATTACAAATTAATGAGGGTAATGAGGAATGGGTAGACTATTCAATGGCTTTCTACTAGAAAAAAAATAAGAGTCCCACATTATAGCAAACAAAAAATAATTTACAGATACATTTAAAAAAATAAGATGAAAAAGAATTCTTCAAAATTCTTAGAGAAGACAATATAGACTATCTATACAATTTCTGGGCATTACAAATTTCTGAAAACACATCAAATGTTTACCAGAAAAGAAAACATACCTAAAAGTGATCACATTGAAATTAAAATTCTCAATGTGAAAAAGTACACCTCTAATCAGGTTAAGTGCCAAGCAACAGAGCAGTAGAAAAATATGCAATATATATAAGAATAAAAAAATACTCAGAATAGCTAAGGAGATCATATAAATTAATAAGAATAAAATTAAATAACTCAAAATCAATATGGATGAGGAAAATGAACACACAATTCACAGAAAGGAATATGGAAAGAAAGGATAAGAAATATGCGTATCCAACAAGCATACGAAACGGTGCTAAACTTCACCAATAACCGGGGAAATGCAAATTAGAAGAATAATGATGTAGTATTTTTCATTCATCAGAATGTCAATATCTAAGTCTAGCAATAGCGAATGTGGATGTGGATGTGACTAACAGTTTTCTGACATCCTGCTAATTGAAGGTCAAATTGGTAGAGTTGCACTGGAGATGAACTTGTCGATATCTATGAAATTGAAAATGTAATACCCTATGGCCCAATATTCACTTTTAGGTATATATTCTAAAGAAAAAATTTGAGTATGATTATAGGGAAAATATGAATAGACATTCATGGCAATGTTGTTCGTAATTGTAAACAAACAGAAAACACCCTAAAAATTTACATAGAATGGAAAGATTGAATAAAATAATATATTATTCATAAAATAGAAAACCATATACTGTCAAAATGATCTAGAGCTACATAAATTTCAGTGGATAGATGTTGAAAACATAACAGTGGATAAACCAAGAACCAGGATGAGATATACAGGGTGATATCATTTATGTAAATTTAAAAAGTACTAAAAAATACCATATATATTTTATGACTGTATAGAAATGTCTGCCAAATTATTTTAAAATGTAATAAATGAACATACATTAAACTCACAATAGTTATTGCCTCTGGAGTCAAAAGAAGAGGGATAGAATTGAAAGTGGTAACTAAAAGAGCCTTAAATATTTTTAAATTAAATTTTAATTTTTTAATGAACAAAATGTGATTATAATATCTCCTCAATAGAATGCTTATTGAGCAAAGAATATGCCATCTATATATTGTATGTACATTAAGAATACCGAGTTTTCCTTTAAAAAGGGGAAAAAAAATGAAGAAAGATAAGCTCCAGCAGATATTAAAAAGTATTTCAAACTTATAACAATTAAAACATGTCATATTGGCACAAAAATAAACTGATAAAATTGGTGGAACAAAATAGATAGTCCAGTTAAAGATTTTACAATGTATCAAAATTTAGTAAATTATGAAGGCAGCATCAAAAGTCAATGGAGAAAAGAAATATTATTCAACAAATAAAGGGGCAATGTGAGTTAAATTTTTCCAAAATTAGATCTTTATACCAAGCAAGAAAAGGTTTTCTATACGAATTAAGGAAAACATATTGCATATTGAAGAAAATATACAGAAATCAAATCTGCTTTTGAGATGGATAAATTTTCTAAGCAGAAAAATAAGTAAAATTAAAATCACAAAGAAAAGAGAGAATAGACTGGATTATTACTTAAAGAGTAAAACTTCCTATGCCTCAAAAAATCCCAGAAAAACACTTAAAAGGAAATATTTGTATTGTATAACACACTTGTTTAAAAGTTTCAATACAAAAAAGAACTTATAAATTAAGAAAAATATAAACACCCAAGTATAAAATGAACAGAAGATAAAATTTACAAAAGAGAAAATATTAATAGCCACTATACATATAAAAAGTATTTAGGGGCTGGCCCGGTGGCGCAAGCGGTTAAGTGCATGCACTCCGCTGTGGTGGCCTGGGGTTCGCCAGTTCGGATCCCGGGTGCACACCGATGCACTGCTTGGCAAGCCATGCTGTGGTGGCATCCCATATAAAGTGGAGGGTAAGATGGGCATGGATGTTAGCCCAGGGCCAGTCTTCCTCAGCACAAAAGAGGATTGGCAGATGTTAGCTCTGGGTCGATCTTCCTCACACACACACAAAAATTATTTAAACTCATTAGTAACTAAAAATGCAAATTTAATAATTAGAGACATTTTAGCCTTTAAAACTGGTAGATTTTTAAATTAAAATATTCATTATTGGTAGGAGTGCAGATAAATGTATGCACACGTTCGTTCTGTGGATAGGAATAGGTGAAAACTTTCTGAAAGGTTATTTGTCAAGAAGGAGCAAAAAGATTATCCCATATACTTTTCGCCCAATAATTCCAATCTAGAGTTTTACCCTGAGAAAATAATTATGAATATGCACAAAATGGTGTTTTTTAAATTATCAAGAGGATGAGTAGAAGAAATAAAAGAAAAAGGAGTAAGATCAGAGGAAAAAGGAGAATAGGAAGAATCAATGTAATTGATAACAAAAAAAGACCTGGCTAAGTTGTGATAAACTACTTTGAATATTTTAATTAATATTTATTGACACAGTACTCATGACAAGCTTTGTATGCTGACTTAGAAAGAATCTTCCCAACTTCTGCTTCTAGTCACAGTGGAGTTAATAGACACAGCCAACAACACATTCTTTTCAAACACACATGAAACATTCAAACCATGACAGACCATATCCTGGGCCATAAAATAAACATTGATAATTTCAAAAGATTGAAACCTTAGAGAGTATACCCTCTAACCACAACAGAATTAAATTAGAAAGCAATAAGAATTAGATTTCTAGAAAATCCTCAAATATTTAAAAATTAAGTAACATCCTTCTAAGTAACACATAGGACAACAAAGAAATAATAAGAGAAATTAGAAAATAGTTCAAACTGAATGACAATGAAACATCATGGGATGCACAGTATTGTACAATTCTTAGAGGGAAATTTATAGCTTAAATATCTATATTAGAAGAGAGGAAAGGCTTAAAAATCATTTATCTATGTTTCTACCTCAAGAAGCTAGAAAAAGTAGAGCAAACCCACAATAAGTAGGAGGAAAGAAAAAATAAAGAGCAGAAATCGATAAAATATAAAATAGACAAAAATAGAGAAAATTAACAAAGTCAAATTTTCATTCTTGTCAATACTTTAAAAATTGAGAAATCTCTAGCAAGAATAATAAAGAAAAAAAGAGTAAAAAACACAAATTGCCAATATCAGAAATAAAAATAGGATATCACTACAGACCCTACAGATATTAAAAGATAGTAACAGGAAATTATCAACATCTATTTGCCAATAAATTCAACAATTTAAATAAAATGAAAAAAATTGCTTGAAAAATACAAATTATAAAATGATTCAAGAAAAAACATTAAAAATCTGAATAGCCCTATGTCTATTAAAGAATTTGAACCTGTAATCAAAGAACTTCCCATGATAAAGGAAGCTTCCAAACACTTGGAAGTCTAGATGCAACAAAACAAAATAATGGTTATATATGTAGCCAAGCTTGAAATTAAGAGGAAGAGATTGTTAAGGTGCTGAAAATGAAGAGGAAATTCAGGCACTGAAGCCAGGGTTTATGGGAGCCAGATCTAGGTCTTGACACTGTGGATTAGGTACTGAATTTGGAAAGGAAGTATGAGAAACAGACTTCATGTTCTCAGGAGCCTGGTGATGAACTCCCTGCCTAGGGCATGGAGTCTTGAAAAGCTATCCTAGTCCTATCCCTGAAACAAGAATTAGAAATAGCTCACCTGCTGGCCCAGAAGGAAGTAAAAACATTGTAGTCAATCTGGGGCCACAATCCTAATTTTTTTTTCATGACCCTACTACCCTCTCTCTTGCCCTGGTTCTTTACTTATTGCTGTTTTTAACAAAGATATGTGGTGAAGTATTAAGGCAAACCACTCAAAATGCTTGCACCCTCCCCACCCCTCTGCAAAAGAAAAGCTACTAGAAGTGTTTTAGAGCTTTGGGGGAAGCTGCTGTGAACTCACCAAGGAAAAATAAAACTCCTTTTTAGATCCACATCACAACGTTCACTTCAGGAATGAGAGGTAAGCATTATATTTCTAAAAAGTCTGATAAATCCTTCCTCTCTTCTCAAACCCAAAAGTAACTCTCTGTCAATCTCTCTTTCTCTCTCTGTGTGTGTCTCTCTCTCTCTCACACACACACAAACGCAGACACACACACGTATCTGGAGAAGCAAATGGATATTTTTGTTTGTTTCAAGGCCACCGAAGGGAGAAGGTTGGAATGAGGTGCCTTGAGTCAGACAGGGAAGAGAGAATAGAAAAGGAATGGCAGTTTGAGTATTTCTGAGAATGGCAGAGACCCAGGGCCAACCAGCAGTTTCCCAAATGGATCATAAATGTGGGATGTCTTTGGACAACGGACTTGAAATGCCAAGACTTGAAAGCAATAGGAAGAGACAGAGTCACTGTGGCAAGGACGTCACAGCAGGCATATGGCATAATAGGGTCACCAGACTGTACTGCACTGATGTTCACTGTAAACTGAGGCCCAGGCCCATCATCTGGGAACCAAGTAAGCCCCTCAGAATTGTCATGGACCCAACCAATTGACAACTAACTTCCCAGTACACAGCAGAGACCCAAAACACAGCAGAGGTAGAAACTCTTGAGTGCTTTCATGGATGGGAGCTCAGGTTTTTATTTTTTTAAGAAAAATAAAGTAATGTGATGGTTCTTAAATTCAAATGTCGTGGGCAGAAATTCATATTCACTACACTGACAAATGATACATCTAACCTATACGGAAATGTAGAAGTCACCAATGTCCTCCCTGCTCTCTATCTTTTTCCCCTTAAAGAAAACATAGAAACATTTGAAAGAACAATCTTGAGCATCCAAGTCCCTGCGGAGTGAATGTCATTTTCTGAGACGGCAGTATTCAAGTTATCGAGGCAACTTCCCCGGCTGTGATTCAGTGAGTTCCTGCCTACTTCTGCTTCCTGCCTACCAAGGGAAATAATTCCAAAACTTCTCTAACGGAGGTGGAAGAGAGAGAAGAGGCTGAATGTCGATCTAAACAGAGCTCTAGCATCAAGTTCCTCTCCTGAGAGTGGAGTCTAGACAGGGAAACAGAGAGAAATGGGTCCAGCTTGGGAAAGCAGCTCCTAACACATCCTGGGAGGGGGGCTTCTTCTGGCCCCCTCAGAACTCTGACACATGAGGGTCATGACTACAGAAACCAGGAAAGACGGGAAAATGAAGCAATTATCTAGACGACTCAAGTAAACAACCCCAAATCAAACCAAACTAAGGGGTGAAGACACACACACACACCATTTTTCATAAACAATTGGGATTTGTCAAGTAAACGTGAGCCTTATAGTCAAGATTTTTTGGATAATTGCCCCACTTCTTCAGTCTACATACATAGGCATAACCTGAGAAGCCCCAGCTATGCAACACCTTCCTACACATGGGGTCCCTAAAGTGGGTGAAATCATTTACATTGCTTGTCTCTGCGTCATCAAACATTCAGAAAGTACAGGAAATTGGGACTTTATTCCTCCTAACAGCAGCGTTTGGGGAAAGTGCGTGTAAGCAGATTGATCTTCTAAAAGTACAGTTTTGGTTACCCCATTCCTTGCTCAGAAACCTTCCACCTCCCGGTATCTAATAAATCCTGTCCCTGCTTCATCACCAGCCATCCGAGTCTCACCTTTTGTACCTGTTTTCTTACTGCTCTCCAAAACGTTCTCTGGCCTCCAATAAAGCCAGCCCACCTTCAACCACCACACCTGGCCTATCCACACCTTTGTCTCTGCTACTCTGGCTCCTGAAATCCGCTTTCCCAGCCTTGCTTTTATCCTATTCATGCCTGTTGAAAATACTTTTTCCTTCTTTTGATCCCCTAAATGTTTTGCTTTTATGCTCTTGATATTCATCAGATTTTATTTGCATTAGTTGTTAATAACTATTTGAGTATGCATTTTAGCTCCTCTACTAGATTTTTAAGTCCCCTTGGGGCTGTCCTAATAATCCTGAAATGATATAAACTGTCTAGCATGCTACCTTTTCTGGGTTGTACAACGTCAGGGAAGCTGCCTGTTCATTAAATCTCTCACTTCTCTAGGATGGGTCCCCAACAGCCGTGCAGGTGATTTGTGACATCTTCTGGCCATAATTAATTATTTTTATGGTTGATGCATAAACTACGTATTTGATCTTAGAAGTTTTAACCAGAGACACAGGCATTAGAGGCTGAGGGTGACTAAGTCATATTAATGGTGATTCTCTAAAGAGAAGGTCTGCAAACTTCTGCACCAGAAGTTGCCAAAGCTATCCTGGTTTTTGTCCATTCTGATAACCCATTGTCCAACTCTTCTTTGAATGCTATAAGACACACTCATATCCTTCCCAAAATTTTCCTTTGTTGCTTAAGCTAGCTCAAATTGGTTTCTTTCACTTGCATCAACAACAACAAAAATCACTGGTACATTTATCTATTAGAGGTTCAAAGTCTGTTGTGTAAAGAATCACTCTACAGGATTGAGTAGAGTAGAGGTTGGTTGTAGTTGTGAAAAAATAAGAAAATGTGTCAAGAACTGTGAAAATATTTAAATTTTGGAGTGGGGAGAGATAAAGGCATTTTGGTCTTTGGACATGTTATCGGGGTCTCTCGCTAATACAAAGATGAACCACAATATATTTGAATTCATTATTAACAGCATTTGGTCCTTTTAAATCTAATTCTTTAAAAGATATTTCTGCAATATCAATTGTCACTTCAGTTTACTATTTGAGGATCTAAAATGTGGAAGGCAGTGTGTTAGACCCTAGAGGGGTTACAAGGGTGGGACGAGATAGACCTCACATTTAAGCTTGCAGTCTGTTCTGAGAGACTGAAAGATACACAAATAATCACGATAAAATCATTTCTCCTGTCTTAGATCTAGAAGCAGAGCCTGAGACAGGGATTTGGGCAGGTCATTCATTGATCGAGTGCTCCTGAGGAAAAACCTTTGGAGAGGAGGAAAAGACGATAAGGAACCAGAAATAGCCTAGCAAGGCTGTGGTCTCAGGTGAAAACTGGTCCTCACCTGATCCACTGGGGGACAAGGGTAGTGTTGGTGGGCTCTGGATCATAACTTCCCCCAATACACAATGTTCTTTCTAGAGGCAAGGAGGCTGCCTTTTTTATTGCTTTATCAGACAGTCATTGGCTATGGGTGGCCCCAGGTGGGAGGCGGGTCTCCTCTCCCTATCAGAGGACAATTCTCTGGAGAAGATGGACAGTTGTGAGCCCCTAGCTGACAATACACAGAACTGCTGGGGGATGGGTGCAGTGACCCAGTTAAAAGGAGTAAAGGGAATCTGGGCTGGGGAGCAACAGTATCTGTTCCATCTCACTTAGCATTCACTTGATGCTTTTGGAATAAGGATCAAGGTCTCCTGTGGAGCATCTACAGCACAAAAATTTGCAAGCAGAGGTAACTGCATGAACAACAGCATATCGGACAATAATGTAATTTTTTTCCTGATTATAGGCTGTATTAGTATGTAAAACCCCTGTGAACTCATGAGCTCCATGGGTATTTGGCATTGACCTTGAGTAAGGCATGTCTTGCTGCAAACACAGAGACTGAAAGAGGCCAGCCCTGTGGCGTAGTGGTTAAGTTCACATGCTCTGCTGCTGGCAGTCCAGCAGCACCAATGCATCACTTGTCAGGCCATGCTCTGGCGGCATCCCATATAAAGTAGAGGAAGATGGGCATGGATGTTAACCCAGGGCCAGTCTTCCTCAGCAAAAAGAGGAGGATTGACATGGATGTTAGCTCAGGGCTGATCTTCCTCACAAAAAAAAAAAAAAAAAGAGGCTGAAAGATGCATTCAACTAAACACTGTGGTCACAGTGGCAGTTATGACAAAGAGAAGATCTATTTGGACCCCACCAGCTGGAATGTCTTATGCCATGTGGCCCAAAAATGCAAAGCTTCTACTTTGGGTCAAAGCCCTTACATGTCTTACTTTGTATTAGGCTTTTAGTCTTTAGCTATCTTGTGTTTTCAGAAGGATGCCAGAAACAATCTCAAATCAAATCAAATGAACAGAATTGAAATTCGCTTCCTTTGTCACTCTGCCTCCTAGCATTTCTTTTTCTTATGTTGTTTCTTTCCCCTCTTCCTCCAGGGATCACCCTCTTGGAGTCCTGATATACACAAGTGTTTCTTAATTGTCTTTTTAAATTCAAAAGCCGCTCAGCTTTCCCAATTACCACAGTCTCTCAAGGTTGATGTTTCCTTCTCCTTCTCCCCTGCAGTGGTCTCCATCTCCCCATCTGACGCAAAACTGAGGCCAAATCATTTTTCTGGTTTTCCATTTGGCAATCGTCATACACTCCCCACTGGTTTATTAAGTGCTTCTATGGCCTCAAGGAACTCTCCTTATTCATCTGCAATAAGCCCATTACTGAAAGACACTGAAGATAGAATAATTTATAGACACTACCAATCAGAATAATGTCTGCTTTAAGAAATATAAGTTCCATCCCTTAATGACTTTGGCTTGATCCGCTAATTCAGCTTGTGAACTTAACTTGCCCTAACCCAGCATGAAGAATTAGATAGCAATATGAAGACAGCTTTTGGAAAATTCCACCTGGTGAAAATGAACTTCTGATTTGAAATCAACAAATATTTTCAGACATGGAGCTGGTAGATTGCGGGAAAATGAGAAGACAATGATTGCCCCTTCAGCTGTGTGATAAAAACAGAAAGGTGGACATCTGTGTTTAACTTCCCCAGGTAGTTGCTAATGATCTGTTTCTTAGGAATTGTTTTTCTAGGACTCTCTTCTCCAATCTAAAAACTCTGGTCCATACCGCTGTACTCTACTTAGATATTTCTTTAGAGAAGTTGCTTGTTTTGATCTGAGAAACCTTACAAAACTAAGCACTCTCATACAACCTGGTGGGATTGAAAATTAATATAATTTGGGAAGCAATTCAGCCAATCTTAAAAGTGCTCATGCCCTTTGACCCAGAGCTTGAGCACTTCTAGGTGTATAGCCTGAAAAAATAATCAGAAATACAGGTAAAGATTTATTTCCAAATATATTCATGGCAAACTTACTTATAATAGTAAAAAAAAAAAGGAAATGTCCAACCATGGAAGACTGGTTAAAAAGACATATGACCCATAAATGGAATAGTCTACATCCATTACATAAGATTGTCAAGGAATTTTTAATGGGATGAGGAAATTCTTATGATATAATGCTAAGAAAAAGAAAAGAAAATACTTTGAAGCTAAAATATTTTTGATCACCTATATCCAAAAAAAGAATAAAGTATTTAAAAATGTTAAACTCCTACCATAGTTACTATGGGCTACAAGATTATGGATGAGTTTTTTTTTTTCTCCTTCTTTACCCTTTTTGGTGTTTTTGATAATTTTGAAAATTAGCATGTATAATTTTTTTAATTACAATGAAAAAAAATAAATCACTATAAGAAAAGAAGGAATTTACAAAGGCACAGACCAAAGATGTGTCTCTTTAGAGCTCATAGGAATTTGCAAAGAGAGTTTCCTTAAGAGAACAGAGGAGGGGGCGTGAACCCATGAGAGATGGACAAATAGAAGACAATGGAAATAAGGGCAAAACCCTTATTGGAACCTGCCTCAGGGTAAGGTACCAATCCAGTTACTTATGCATCCTCTACAAACGTTGTCAAAACCACTTGTCTTCAACTGGAAAAGACAGATTTTTCCTTAAGGTGTGGTATCATTAGAGGCATAGCTTGATTATTAGGAGTAAGCCATTTTAAATATTTCCTAGAAAGTTTCCTCCTAAAAATATGTCCTGTCAGCCTCCAGGGGCATGATCAATATGCTGCATTTATTTTAAATGATGGTAAAGGGACAGCAGTGACATAGAGGCAAAGTTCAGCTTAACAGAACTTTGCTAAGATCATTATTGATTCATTTTATGATAGCATTACCAGAGCAACACTAGAAATTACCTAATCCAACTTCCTCAATTTACAGGTGTGAAAATAAGGCCCAGAGGTGTGAGATAACTTGGCATTTGACCTGGCAATTGAAACCCCAGTTTTTGTCTAGAAGTTCAAAATATCTTTTCATAATAACATGCCAACTCTACCATTTTCCCACCTAGTGAGAAAAATCTAGAGGATCATTCACAAACCACATAGGAAGGTTAAGCTCATCTACCACTTTATATTGTAAATATACACTCCCCCCCACCAGATATACTTCACTTCATCATGTTGTCACTGTCTGTTATGGTTTGAATTATGTTCCCCCCAAATTCATATTTTGAAGGCCTAACTCGCAATGTGATGGTACTTGGAAGTGGGGTCTTTGGGAGGTAACTAGGTTTAGAAGAAATCATCAGGGTGAGGTCCCCCTGACAGGATTAGGCCCTTATAAGAAAGATCTGAGAGCTTCTTCTTTCTCTCTCTTCTATATGAGGATACAGCAAGAAAGCAGAACTCTGCAAACCAGGAAGAGGGCCCTCACCAGGACCTGACCATACTGGCACCCTAATCTTGAACTTCCCAGCCTCCAGAACTACTAGAAAGAAATGTCTGCTATTTAAGCCACCTGGTCTATGATATTTTGTTATAGCAGTCCAAAGTGACTAATACACTGTTGTAGCCAGATCTTGACGTTTAAGAAGCTCTTGCCTTGGTAATTTACATGGCTTTCATTCTTTACTTACAAAAATTCCGTTATGAGAAAGTAAGTTTCCTGTTTGCCAAGCAGAGTTTAACATCCAGTATAGTTATCCAAAGAAAAGTATGTATCTATACATTCAAAACAGTTTGGTTGCTTGAATGAAACACATCTCTAAATATGGCACCTACTGACGGCCACTAGTAATCACAAAAGCTAACACTAATACTTGCAGACTTTGTTATGAATGCTTTATATGGATTATCTCATTTAGCTATATCAATAGCCCTATTATATAGATACTGTTACACAAAAATAAAGTTAACTAGCTCACTGAGGGCACACAGGTGGATCTGGGATCTGAATCCAGTTGTGCTTGATTCCAAAGTCCAAGTGTCTAACAGCTCTGCTACTTTGCCTCCCAATTAAAAGGATGGTGCATTTGCCTTTAATATTGATTAAACTATTGTTTCAAAAAGTCTTATAGAAAGAATACTCGAATATACTAGCTGACCAACTTCGAGATAGGACCTTTCTAAGTAACAACGCTTTTAGCCTTGACAAAAAAAATGGTGAGTGAGCAGAATCTGAGACCTACAGAGAGAACCTGAATAAAAAACAACAACAACAAAAAACTCAGAGAAGGAAAAAGGGAAAATAGAATTTTCGGGGGTTGGGATATATAGACAGAGGGTGGTCCACAATGACCACATCTACCAATCAAAAGCATTATTGCCACAAGTGAGAGTTTCTCCACCCTGGTATTCTTGACATTTTGGGCTGGAAAACTCTTTGTTGTGAGTGGCCTGGTCTCTACCCATTAGATCCAGTAATACCTGCATCTCAGTTGTGACAAGCAAAAAATATCTCTAACATTGCCAGATGTCTCCTGGGTCAAAATCACCCAGGTTGAATACTACAGCCAAAGGTAATTAGTCTAGTCTAACTTATTTTCCTCTGCAGAACTTCACCTGAGCCAATCTAGCCAAAGATTTGCCTGCATATATTCTAAAGGAAAAAATTCAAAAGGTCCCTAGAAAGCAAAATTTTATGGACAGACAATGCCACATAGTGGAAATGGCATTGGAGTTGAAATTAAAAGGTCTGTTTTCAAGGCCAAGCTTTACTACTAAATGGCTATATGACCTTGAACAAATCACTTTTCTGAGCTTCAGTTTCCATCTGCAAAATAGGTGTTTATTAACCTCTACAGAGAGAGCTATTGTAAACCAAATGGCAGAAGTGTTAACAGCATGAGCTTTGGAGCTTGGCAGAACTGGGTTTGAAACTTGCAACAGGAATTTTCTGTCCCATGACTTTGGACAAATTTTTTTACATATCTACACCTCTCTATCCTCATCTGTGAACTGGAGAGACTGACACCTCCATCATAGGCTCTCTTTAGTCTCATACTCTCTCTAACCGCCCACTGCATACCTCTACCTCAGGTCCTGGGGTACTTCAAACCCACTCCTGGTAACGTAAGGATCCTTCACTTAAGCCAGACACTTCACAGAAGTCCTTGACCCAGCTCATTCTTCTTTAGCTCCTAATTCCAGTTAATTGCAAAGTTCTATTTATTCCCAATTAGTTCCTTCTCCTATGGACCTACAGCAATGGGGGCTCTGGCTCCCCATTGTTAAAAGGATGAATATCAAACTCCTTACCATGGTCTATAAGATCTACAAAAACAATAAAATTTACAAAATCCAGCGTCAAACTTGTTTCCCAGCTTCTCGTCTTGTGGCACTCCTACTCTCCAGCCCCTACTCCCGTTAGGTGCTCTTCAACCATGCTGAACTTCTTACTGCTCTCTGATCTCATCAGGCTCATTCACACTTCTTTAGCTTCAAACCCTCTGTTGTCTTTACTTGAAATACTACTCCTTTCTCTACCTGACTAACTGTCACTCATCTTTCAAGGTTCAGTTTAGTTTATACGTTGTTCCCTCAAGGAAGTGACCCTAAACCATTTCAGTTAGATTTCTTCATTCTTGCCTATTGTTTCTACATTTTTCCACGGTATATTTTGGGTATCCTTAGAAGAGCATTTATCACAATATCTTGCACCTTTTTGATTGCACTTTTGTCTCCCCTACTTCACATGTTTATGGTATTTGTGAAGACTATTGCAGTGGAAAGTTCCAGTTGTCTTCCAGGAATCTATTTCCCATTTTTGAAAAGCACGACGATTTTCTTCCAGATAGCCATCTCTCCCACATGCAGCTTCAGGGGGAGCTGATCCCTCTTCCACTTCTACTGGTGGTATGAAAAGTCTAAGACTAAAAAAATTCTCCTTATATGGATTAGTTTAGAAATCTAGGCCCAAGTCAACTGGAATATGACATTCTCTTGTTAAAGGGATCAGTTTGGAAATGGCACAAATCCAACTGGGGCTGAGACATGAGAAGGAAGTTTGCTGAGAAAGATGTTTCCTCATTCTTGAGAGAAATCCCCAGAAGAGATGGTCTCACTTTTCCTCTGGATCTTGTTGGGCGTGGATATGTGTCTCGTGTGGATGCAGCCATCTCTCTACCACCTTGAGGTAGGAAAGATCATGTGGAGGAGGGTAGAGTTGAGAAAACTATAGAGAAAGGGACCTGGAACCCTGCTTGAACAATTCCTAATCTCTGCCCTTCCTCTGGATTTTTTCAGTTACATGAGTTAATAAATCCCCTTTAATATCTAAATGTGTTTTTCTGTTATTCAGGGCCAAAACATCCTAACTAATACAACTCTGACTTATATCTCAATCCCAGCGTCAGGTTTCATATCTGTCTCAAAGTCAGTGACCAATAAATACCTTAACAAATGACTGACTCAGTAGTTATTATTCCGTGATTTATATCTCCAAGTTGGTCTTAAGGTTTTTGATTGCTCTATTAGTTTCCTGTTATTGCTGTCACATATTATCACAAACTTGGTGGCTTAAAGCAACACACATTTATTCTCTTACAATTCTGGAGACCAGAAGTCTGAAATTGGTTTTACTGGGCTAAAGTCAAAGTTTCAGCAGGATTGATTCCTTTGGGAGGCTCTAAGAGAGAATCTGTTTCCTTGCCTTTTCCAGCTTCTGGAAGCTGCCTATATTCCTTGACTTATGACCCCTGTAACTTCTTGCCTCTGTTGTCATATTTCTTACTTCCTATTTTGTAGTCAAATATCTCTCTGACTCTCTCTTATAAAGACACTTGTGATTGCATTAGGGCCTGCCCAGATAATCTGGGATAATTATCCGTTTTCAGGACCCTTAATTTAGTCACATCTGTGAAGTCTCCTTGGCCATATAGGGCGACAATCACAGGTTTCAAGAATTAGGACCTGGATATCTTTGGGGTCCACTATGTAGCCTATTTGTGCTAGGCACAATTGCCTAACTTTTATCACAAAATTGGTGAAAATCAGGCATTTTTAAGATCTTAAAGATACCTGATAACTTCCAATACCCTCATTTTGAAGATGTAGAGACCTAATGAGGTGACTTGTTTAAGGTCACGTAAGCATAACTAGAAATAAGGTCTTCTGAGTCCAAGACATGTACTCTTGCTAGTTTGCCATACTCCTGTTACAATTTACAGTGCAATCCATAATCCGAATTTTCATAAATTTATTGTTGGGACATTAGAAAGTTACAAAAATTTTCCAAAATAAGCCAAAAAATTTTTAATTAATTTAAATCATTCCTAATCTCTGTGGAAGTCTGACCCAAATTAGCTTCTGGATTGCTTTGTAGTTTTATACCGATAATTTCTCTAGTAATGTTGCATACATTTTCTAGCTTCCACCAACTCAATAATAGCCTGAGAATCCCATTACACAATATATTGAATACGACCAAAATAATGTCATCATCCTATGTTCTTCCTGTTTTGTTTATCTCATCTTGGATGTCCATTGAGCATAATGATGTTCTCTACTGCAATAAATCCATTTTCAGCAGACTGAAACACTCTGGATGCTTCAGCTACTTCAAAATACAGCATCTTTTCAAATATACTGATCTACCATTGGACTTCTTTAGAAAAATTTTGTTTAGAATGTCTGGTAAACAAGGCTGTGATGTTCTCCATAATTACACCATTAGACTTCATTTTCTACAAATATATGTTTGTAGCAAATCATTTGTGCCATACTTCGGCTTGAGTCAGCATCAAGGTATGCGATGGACATTTTTTTTGTCTCAAAAATGAATAAGCTGTTTTCCCCAATTTGTTCTGGGCTTGTTATATGGCTTTTTAGACTAATATCATACAGGTTCTCCTTGTAGTTACCATGTAGTCAAAATGCATAGTCTATTTGAATTTTGAAAACAAATCAACATTAGCGAGGCAAATGTTATTGTTCTGACAAAAGTGATTTTTTCCTTGTGTGAAACAACTTCCAAAAGTATCCTATGAGAAGAAAAACTTTTCTCCTCATGATTAGTCATCACTGATGTAGCTATGAAAGAATTCTCCTGGAAAATTCACTATATTTTCATGACAGAAACCAAATTCACTTTTTTCTCCTACAGATATAGAGGTAGAAAAAATAGTAATAAAAACATGTAAATTTAAAAAGCCTAGTGTCTTCTATGGGCCAGGCTCAGAGTTAGAGACAATCGAATTCATCATTATATTTAATCCTTAGAATATCCTTGTAGAGTGACAACATCATTCGCATTTTATAGAAGAGGAAACTCAGGCTTCTAGACTTATGGAACTAGCCCAAAGTTATGGAACCAGCTGCCTATTTATATGCAATCAATCTCAAAACCTAACGGCTTGAAACAATGATGTATCACTTCAATTTGTTACTTCTCACAGTTCTGTGGGTTGGCTGGCTGGTTTTTCCATTGGTTTCCCTGGGTTGCCTCAGGTAGCTGAATTACAGCTGGAGAGTTGGCTGGAAGCAGGGCTCAGCTGGGATAGCTGGGATGGCTGTGCCTGTCTCTCCCTACGCTCTTTCAATCTCAAGGAAGCAAGCTTGGGGCTGGGCTTCCTCACAGGGTATTACATAAAGACAATCTTCAGTGTACAAGTGAAAATCAAGTCTCTATTTGAGTCACATTTGCTGATGTCTCATTGGCCAAAGCAAAATTCAATGTAGAAGGAAGAGATCCACAAGTACGTTGATACCGAAGTTGTGATTGATTAGGGGTCATCAGTTGAACAAGGCAATACAATCACAGTAATAGAGAGGACTGAAAATCTGGAGTCCTTTCCAGAAGCATGGAGCTATAAAACTGACCCACTAAGTGATACCTCAGAATATGCAGATAGTATTTCAATGAACAATGTTAGACACAATTTTGGAATAAAACTTTTCTTTTGAAAATTATCAGGACAAATATGAGAGAAAAAATGGATTAAAATTTCACTGGCCTCTGGTTTTAGCAGATCATTTTCTGCTATTAAAAACACCTCCCCACAAAAATGATCAAGTTCTGAGAAATTTATGCTTGCCATTTTTTCACGGGGGAGATGTGAGTCTGTGTCCTCAGCCAGACAGACACATTAATAGGTTCTGAATGGCTAAGTAGCTGTTCCAGGGCTGTTCTGTGTTAAATTACCCTCTCAGATACTCCTTGCCAGGCCTCCATCTCTTCTGAAACCAGTAAAACCACAATGCATTGCCTTTTTCTAAGCCCCATCAGATACTGACTTGGGAGAGATAAACAACATTTTGTTTGTTCTTGCCTTTCGCTGTGGGGTTACTTGGGTATGCCAAATTCATTCTACTCACCACAGGATGCTACAAAGTCGGCCAAAGAGAAGTCATGTGCTTTGTACTTGGGCCTCTTAGTTTCAGGAGAGACGGCAGGATTCAAATGGAAGAGTAGGACACCTCAGGGAGCTCTTCCCTGGGGAGAGGAGAAGGGAGAAGTGCAAGACAGACCCTCAGAAGCACATATCTGCTCACCTATTTATGAAATACTGAAGCAAGAGGAAACCTAAGAGATCATTTAGTATAGATATGCGTGATTAGGGAATTAGACTAATTAGAGGTGGTAAATGTCTGGAACATAGACATGAATCTCTAGTGTTGCACATTGCAAATCAATCTGGATACTTCTCAGAATCTTCCCACACAGTTTTTGGAGCAATAAAAATTGATATTTGGTAATTGGTAGTATACTGAGTACATTGGACAGTATAATTATTGCTCCCCTTTAATGGGTAAGGAAATAAGTTCAGTGTGATGAAGAAAGTAAGCCCGGTTGCAACAGCTGGTAAAGGATGGTACCAGAATACTAACCTGGGCAGTCTGCTTCCAAACGTGATCTTAACACTAAGCTCCAGAGAGGGGAGCTTTGCTTGCCCCAGAGGCTGTTGGTTCATTCTTTGAAACATTTGCTGATGCATCCATTCATTTGAGAAGTATTTACTGATAATATACTATGTGCCAAGTTTCCATGTTAAGAGAATAAGGCAGAGATGGTCCTTGCTCTCATGGAGCTCACATTCTAAAGTGGGAAGACAGAAAATCATAACATCAAGAAAAACAAAATATACCTTCAGACAATAAAAAGTGCTAAGAAGAGAAATGTGATATGTAGTTCAGTTCTCTCTCCATTTTACAATATTTTTCCTGCATTCTAAGGCATCTAACACATAGGACTGCCCTGAAAAAGTTCCTCTAGCCCTTGATATTGGATTTTTAATGCTTGCCATCCTTGTTTACCTGCATTCTGCCCCTGAGACAAGGACTGGCATATCTAGAGCTGCAGAAGCTTGCAAGGACCATAGGAGGCCACAGAGAAAGCCAACTGGAAGACTCAACAAACTATCCAGATAATTTGGGCAGAAATATATCCTGCTAGGGATTGAATATTTGGCTAAAGTAATTATTTTGACAAATGATTTTGGTAATCATTTCAAGCCTTGGTTTTGCTTTGGAAATTTTCTATTCTTGAGGTAAGGTAAGGACATCTACGCAGTTTTTCTTATGAAGTGGTCCATGGTATAGCTACTGAGAATGGATTTGTGAGTCAGCCCCTTGCCTTCTCATATGCTTAGAAATGGTTATAATGAAAATAATTTACCAGTGTTTATCTAGTATCTACTATGTCCAAGACATTCTGTTAGGTGCTGGGGAAAAACAGTAATTGACAGAACTAATTGACAGGACAAATACAAGAGAGGAGAAGGTAAAAAGGAGGAAGGGAGCAAGGCAGTATATAATTCTTAAACCTTAGGACAGATAGTAGAGTCACAAGGAATGAGAGATAAGGTGAGGGAGGGGTAGCATATCAGTTAAGAATTAAGGTCATCTGGGGATCTGGTCTAGATGGCAGTGTAGGCAGACTCTGAACTCACCTCCTCCCATGGACACATCAAATTTACAACTATTCTTGGAACAATTACCCCTGAGAGAGAACTGAAAACTGGATTAAAAGAACCCTCGCAACAAGGGATAGTCTTGACTGAGATGGAAGAGGCAGAAATTACTTTCTGGAGAGAAAAAAGAAGCCACCTTAGCAAGCTATGGCACTTCATGGCTGGCTGGGAGCAATCCCATGGTTCGCAGACTTACCTGGAGAAGTGGGGGACCTGAGCAGGGAAGCGTTACCATTATAAGCATCTTTTGGACTCAGCACAACCGAGATGAGTGTCATAATATCTGGGTTTGCTGGCTACTAACAACAACGGGAAATACTCCCAAGAAAAGCTATGGACATAAGGGGAAAAAAGCCAGCTCTTAAAGGGCCCATGCACAAATTCACCCATTATGGAAAGCAACCTAAAATCACCAGAAAGAAAGGAGGACAGTCCTTTGGTAAAAAGAGACTCACCTGATAGGCTCTGGGTACATCTCAGTGAGAGGTGAGACCTCTCCAGGGACTGAGACAGTGGTGGCAGCCATTATTATGACCCAGTACAGGCATGCTGACACAGACACTGGCAAATGCTATTGGAGTTCTTTCCCTGGCCTCTTAGCCCAGGATCTGCCCCACCCACTAGAACACCAATTTAATTCAGCTCAGCCAGGACAGGCAGCCCACCCCAGGGACTGGCCCCACCCAACAGCAAGCCCTTGGACAACTTGAGGGCCTGCAAAGGCTGGGTGCCTGGATCCTCTGCAGCCAGGCAAGTGGGTCCACCTCCGGGGGGTAGTGCGTGTGCAGAGTTGGTGGAGTGTGAGGGGTGATATGGAGTGTGTGGGGACTCTGCAGTGGGGTGACTGGGTCTGCTCCAGGGGGTCAGGGCACATGCACAGGACAAGACTGTGTTGACAGTGTGTGTGGCCCTGTGAATGGTGGGACTTAGCTGCAGAAGACTTGTGCTTCTCAAAGAGCCACATAGGGGATTGGCCCCACTTTCCAAAGCCTGAAACAATTGGGTTTTAGGATTGTTTCAGCCAGCCCCACTGACCTGCAATCCTCAGAGAGCTGACAAGAGCGTTGCAAGCTGGAGGCCTACAGCAATTGTAAGCCCCTGAGCCTGGCAACCAGGCACACTGGGGTCACTTAACAGAAAAACTGCAACAGGAACGTGTTATTAGACCTTGCGGCCAACTGTGCTGGAGCTCCCCATGCCTGATAAAGTGACTGAATGGTCCATAGCAGTCACATGCAGCGAGCATTATGACCAGCTGTCCAGCGGGACAGCCTAGCCTCACCTAACACCTGCAGCAAGAGCAACACTACCACAACAGAAGGACACATGTAGCCCACACAGGGGTCACTCCTGGAACATTTGGATCTGGTGATGAGAGGGAGGCACACTGCTGGGCCTCATAAGACATCTCTTACATAGGCCATCTCTCCAAGATCAGGAAACATAATCCACCTAATACACAGATATAAGCACAGAGAAAGAGGCAAAATGAGGAGGCAAAGGAATATGTTCCAAATGGGGAAACTGGACAAAACCCCAGAAAAGAACTAAATGAAACAGAAATAAACAATCTACCTGACAAAGAGTTCAAACAAAAAGTCATAAGGAGGCTCACTGACCCTAGAATGGGTGAACTCATTGAGGACATCAATAAAGAACCGGAAAACACAAAAAAGAACCAAACATAAATGAAGAATACAATACTGGAAATGAAAATTTCACTAGAGTGGCTCAATAACAGAGTAGATGATACAGAAGAACAGACCAATGAGCTGGATGAAACACTAGAGGAAATCACCCAAGCTGAACAGATAAAAGAAAAAAGAATTAAAAAGAACAAGGACAGCCTAAGTGACCTCTGGAATAACATCAAGTGCACTAACATTTGTATTATATGTGTCCCAGAAGGAAAAGAGTGAGACAAAGGGGCAGAGAATCTATTTGAAGAAATAATAGCTGAAAACTTTCCTAACCTAAGAAAGGAAACGTACATCCAGGTACAAGAAGCACAGAGAGCACCAAAAGAGATAAACCCAAAGAGGCCCACACTAAGACACATTATAATTAAAATGTCAACAATTAAATATAAAGAAAGAATCCTAAAAGCTGCAAGAGAAAGGCACAAGTTACATACAAAGGAAACCCCATAAGACTATCAGCTGACTTCTCAGCAGAAACCTTACAGGCTAGAAGAGAGTGACATGATATATTTAAAGTGCTAAAAGGAAAAAACCTACAGCCAAGAGTACTTTACTCAGCAAGGTTATCATTCAGATTGAAAGGAGAGATAAAGAGTTTCCCAGACAAGCAAAAATTAAAGGAGTTTATCACCAAGAAACCAATCTTACAAGAAATGCTAAAGGGACCTATTTAAGTGGGAAGGAGAAGACCTCAAATAAGAATAAGAAAATTATCAAAAAAAAAAAAAAGCAATAAAATCACTGGTAAAGGCGGAAATACAGTAAAGGTAGCAGATCAACCACCTATGAAGATAACATGAAAGCCAAAAGACAAAAGTACTAAATTGCTTATTTCCATGGTAAGAGGGTAACAGATACAAACACACACATAAAGAGTTTAGATATAATATCAAAAACACAAAATGTGGGAGGAGGGGAGTAAAAGAGTAGAGCCTTTAGAAAGAAGTAAAACTAGGAGACCATCAACTTAATATAGATTGCTATATACAGATGTTGTTATATATGAACCTCATGTAATCACAAACCAGAAGCCTATAGTAACTACACAAAAAATTAAGAGAAAGGAACCCAAACATAATACTAAAGAAAGCCATCAAACTACAAGGGAAGACAGCAAGAGAAGAAGAAAGGAACAGAGAAGAACTATTAAAACACCCAGAAAAAAAGGAAAAAATGGCAATACGTACACACTTACCAATAGCTACTTTAAATGTCAGTGGACTAAATGCTCCAATCAAAAGGCATAGCGTGGCTGATGAGATTAAAAAACAAGACCCATATACATACTGCATACAAGAGACACATTTCAGACATAAAGACACTCACAAACTGAAAGTGAAGGGATGGAAAAAGATACTCTATGCAAATGGCAATGAAAAGGAAGCTAAGGTAGCAATACTTATATCAGACAAAATAGACTTTAAAACAAAACTGTAACAAGAGACGAGGAAAGGCACTTCATAATGATGAAGGGAACAATCCAACAAGAGGATATGACACTTGTAAATATCTATGCACCCAACATAGGATTGCCTAAATATATAAAGCAATTATTAACACACATAAAAAGAGAAATAGACAGTAACACAATAATAGTAGGGGTCTTTAACACTCTACTTACACCAATGGATAAATCATCTAATCAGAAGATCAATAAGGAAATATCGGCACATTAGACCAGATGGACTTGGGTATATATGACAGAATATACATTCTTTTCAAATGCACATGGAACATTCTCCAGGGTAGATCACATATTAGGCCACAACACAAGTCTCAATACATTTAAGAAGACTGAAATCATACCAAGCATCTTTTCTGACCACAATGGTATGAAACTAGAAATCAACTGTAGGAAGAAAATCACAAAAGCCACAAATATGTGGAGATTAAACAAAATGTTACTGAACAACGAATAGGTCAATGAAGAAATCAAAGGGGAAATCAAAAACTATCTAGAGACAAATGAAAATGAAAAGATGACATGCCAAAATTCATGGGATATAGCAAAAGCAGTTCTAAGAGGGAAGTTTATAGCAACACAGGCCTACATCAAAAAACAAGAAAAATCTCAAATAAACAATTTAACAGTGCACCTAAAGCAACTGGAACAAAAGGAAAAAAAAAAAAAAGCCCCAAAACAGGACTAGGAAGGAAATAATAAGAATCAGAGCAGAAATAAATGAAATAGAGACTAAAAACATAATAGAAAAAAATCAATGAAACTAAAGAGCTGGTTCTTTGAAAAGATAAACAAAACTGACAAGCCTTTAGCTAGAGTCACCAAGGAAAAAAGAGAGAAGGCTCAAATAAATAAAATCAGAAATGAAAGAACAGACATTACAACGGACACCTCAGAAATACTAAAGATTATAAGAGAATACTATGAAAAGCTATATGTCAACAAACTGGATAATCTGGAAGAAATAGATAAATTCTTAGAATCATATCACCTTCCAAAACTGAATCAAGAAGAAATAGAATATTTGAATAGATCAATCACTAGTAAAGAGATTGAAACAGTAATCAAAAAACTTCCAGAGGAAGATAGGCACAGATGTTAGCCCAGGGCTGTCTTCCTCAGCAAAAAAAGAGGAGGATTGGCGGATGTTAGCTCAGGGCTGATCTCCTCACGAAAAAAAAAAAAAAAAAAAAAACTTCCAAAAAATAAAAGTCCAGGACCAGACAGCTTTCCTGCTGAATTCTACCAAACATTCAAAGAAGACTTAATACCTGTCTTTCTCAAACTCTTCCGAAAAATTAAAGAGGAGAGGAAGCTTCCTGACTCATTCTACAAAGCCAACATTACCCTGATACCAAAACCAGATAAGGTCAACATAAAAAAAGAAAATTACAAGCCAATTTACCTGATGAACACCGATGCAAAAATCCTCAACAAAATACTAGCAAATCAAATACAACAATACATTAAAAAGATCATACACCATGATCAAGTGGGATTTATTCCAGGGATGCAAGGATGGTTGAACATCCACAAATCAATCAACGTGATACACCACATTAACAAAATGAAGAATAAAAATCACATGATCCTCTCAATAGATGCAGAGAAAACATTTGACAGATACAACATCCGTTATGATAAAAACTCTGAATAAAATGGGTGTAGAAGGAAAATACCTCAACATAAAGGCCATATATGACAAATATTCAGCTAATATCATTCTCCATGGAGAAAAACTGAAAGCTATCTCTCTAAGAACAGGAACCAGACAAGGATGCCTACTCTCACCATTGTTATTCAACATTGTATTGGAAGTGCTAGCCAGAGCAATCAGGCAAGAAAAAGAAATAAAAGAGATCCAAATTGGAAAGAAGAAGTGAAACTGTCTATTTGCACATGACATGATTTTATATATACAAAACCCTAAAGAATCCACCAAAAAACTTTTAAAAATAATAAATGAATAGAGTAAAGTTGCAGGATAGAATATCAACATACAAAAACCAGTTGCATTTCTATACACTAACAATGAAGTAGCAGCAAGAGAAATTAAAAATACCATCCCATTTACAATTGCAACAAAAATAATAAAATACCTAGGAATAAACTTAACCAAAAAGGCAAAAGATCTGTACACTGACAACTATAAAATATTGTTGAAAGAAATTGAAGAAGACACAAAGAAATAGAAAGATATTCTGTGCTCTTGGATTGGAAGAATTAACATAGTTAAAATGTCCATACTTCCTAAAGCAATCTACAGATTCAATGCAATCCCTATCAAAGTTCCAACAACATTTTTCACAGAAATAGTACAAAGAATCCTAAAATTTATATGGAACAACAAAAGACCTGGAATAGCCAAAGGAATCCTGAGAAAAAAGAACAAAGCTGGAGGTATCACACTCCCTGATTTCAAATTATACTACTAAGCTATAGTAACCCAAACAGCATGGTACTGGCACAAAAACAGACACACAGATCAATGGAACAGAATCAAAAGCCCAGAAATAAACCTGCATATCTTGGACAGTTAATTTTCCACAAGGGAGCCCAGAACATATAATGGAGAAAAGGAAGTCTCTTCAATTAACGGTGTTGGGAAAACTGGACAGCCATATGCAAAAGAATGAAAGTAGACCATTATCTTACACCATTCACAAAAATTAACTCAAAGTGGATTAAAGACTTGAATGTAAGACCTGAAACCATGAAACTTCTAGAAGAAAACATAGGCAGTACACTCTTTGACATCAGTCTTAGCAGCATATTTTCAAGTACCATGCCTGACCGGCAAGGGAAACAATAGAAAAAATAAACAAATGGACTACATCAAACTAAAAAGCTTCTGCACAGCAGATGAAACTATCAACAAAATGAAAAGTCAACGTAACAATTGGGAGAAGATATTTGCAAACCATACATCTGATAAGGGGTTAACATCTAAAATATATAAGGAACGAATACATCTCAACAACAAAAAAACCAACAACCCAATTGAAAAATGGGCAAAAGATCTGAACAGATAGTTCTCCAAAGAAGATATACAGATGACCAACAGGCACATGAAAAGATGTTCAACATCATTAACTACTAGGAAAATGCAAATCAAAACTACAATGAGATATCACCTCACTCCCATCAGAGTGGCTATAATTAACAAGACAGGAAATAACAAATGTTGGAAAGGATGTGGAGAGAAGGTTCCCTTCTCTCATACACTGCTGGTGGGAGTGCAAACTGGTGCATTCACTATGGAAAAAAGTATGGAGTTTCCTCAAAATATTAAGACTAGAACTACCATATGATCCAGCTATTCCACTGCTGGGTATTTACCCAAGGAACATGAAAACACGAATGCATAAGATACGTGTATCCCTATGTTCACTGCAGCATTATTCACAATAGCCAAGACTTGGAAACAACTGAAGTACCCATCAAAGGATGAATGGATAAAGAAGATGTGGTATATATAAACAATGGAATACTACTCAGCCATAAGAAATGATGAAATCCAGCCATTTGTGACAACATGGATGGACCTTGAGAGTATTATCCTAAGCGAAATAAGTCAGAGGGAGAAAATCAAATACCATATGATCTCACACATAAGTAGAAGATAAAAAGAACAAGAAACAATCACACAGAGACAGAGATTGGATTGGTGATTACCAGAGGGGAAGGGGAGAGGGAGGAGGGCAAAAGGGGTGATTAGCATATGTGTTTGGTGATGGATTATAATTAGTCTTTGGGTGGTGAACATGATGTAATCTACACAGAAATCAAAATATAATGATGTACACCTGAAATTTATACAATGTTATAAACCAATGTTACCACAATAAAAAGCAAAAAAAATTAAGTTCATTTGATTGTGAAAAAAAAAAAGTTGTGACTTAAAATAAAGGTTTAAAATTTTTCTCATCTAATAAGAAGTCTAGAAGAAGACAGTCTAGGGTTATGGTGATTCCACATAGTTTTCAGGAACCCAGGCTCCTAGATTTCTGTCTACCATTCTTGAAGCATGGCCCTTTTCCTCATACTTGCAAGAGGGCTGCTGCATTTGGAAATTAGTCATACTATTCTCTCTCCTTTTATATAGGTTTGAAAGTGTACATTAAAAAACTAAAAAAAGACATTTATTTTGAGCCTTAACACATAAAGAGATTAGTAGTCATCATTTCTATCTTTACCAAAAAAATGATAAACAAACTGAAAGTCAACTATTTTTCTCTGGCCTATCATGCAACTGAGTTCACAGGGCAAATTGTCATCTTGAAATCTGGAGAGGGTAGGTGAACTCAGAAAGTCACAGCTGAGATATATTTACATGGAAATGAAGCAGTGGGGGTCATAAATTCATAGGAACACTTTAATGACCATTTTGATGAATAGTTGGAGGCTGAGTATAGACTAGCTTGAGAGTGAGAAACTCTTGAGTTTGCAGTCTTAGGGTTGGAGGGCACACTCTTGTGGGTTTTACTTCCAGGAACCCCACTAGGTTCTAACGGTGAAGAGCTAAAAAAAAAAAAAAAAAAAAAAAAGTCCCCTCATAGCTCTGGCAGGTGGAGGGAAGAATGCCATTGCAAAAAACACCCAGGAGGAGGGAAGCTAAGAAACACTTATGAAAGTCAGAGCCCAGAGGCACAGGCCCACTAAAAGACAGATTTAATCATAAGATAATAGAATGTTCCCCTCCTCCGTACCTTACCACCACATCAACAAGACTCCAGTATAATGGTACAGCTGAAAGAGCTGCAAGGCCCAGATGTTATCTAAGGAGGAGTTCTTAAGAAAACCCAAAGACAACAGAGAAGACAAAAACAAGGGTATTAGAGAAAATAGAAGCCTTTGGCATCTAGAGTTACAGCAAACATTAAACACAGCCCAATTCCTAGGTTAATATAAATCCTCATGCTAAAGGTCCATTTATCTCAGCTCCTATCACTGAATACATCATGTTCAGCTTTCAACAAAAAATTACAAAGCAAGCTAAAACATAAGAAAACACACAGTCTGAAGATACAAAGCAAGCATGAGAATCAGATTTAGATATAACACAGATTTTGAAATGGTCAGACAGAAAAGTTAAAATAACTATGAATAATATACTAAGGACTCTTTTGCAAAAAAGTAGACAACACACAAGAACAGATGGGTGATATAATGAAGAGATGGAAACTCTAAGAAAGGATGAAAGGAAATGCTAGAAATCAAAAACACAGTAACTGAAATAAAGAATGCCTTTGATAGGCTCCTCAGTTAACTGGACACCACTGAAGAAAGAATTAATGAATGTGAAAATATGTCAGTAGAAACTTTCCATACTGGAATACAAAGAGAAAAAATAATGGGGGAAAAACCGGAATCTACAAGAACTGTGGAGCAATTTCAAAAACTGTAACATATGTATAATTAGAATAACAAAAGCAAAAGAAAGAGAGAAAAGAAGAAATATTGAAGTAATAATGGCTGAGAGTTTTTCAAATTTAATGACTGACACGAAACCACAGATCCAGGAAATTCAGATAACACTAAGTAGGATAAAGACCAAAACATCTACATATAGGCATATCATATTTGAACTGCAGAAAACCAAAGATATGGAGAAAATCATGAAAGAAATCAGAGAATGAAAGCACCTTACCTATAGAGGAAGAAGAGTAAGAATTACAGCAGACTTCTCATCAGAAATTGTACAAGCAAAAAGAGAGTGGAATAAAATATTTCAAGTATTGAAAGAAAAAAACCCACCAACCTAGAAGTCTGTATCAAGTGAGATTATCCTTCAAAAGTGAAAGGAAAATAAAAACTCTCTGAGACAAATTAAAAATTGAGGAAATACATGACCAGCTGTCCTGCCCTACAAGAAATGTTAAAACAAAATTTTCAGGGAGAAGGAAAATGATATAGGTCAGCAACTTGAATCTACAGATAAAGGAAGAGCATTGGAGAAAGAATAAATGAAAGCAAAATAAATTATTTTATTTTTCTTATTCTTACTCTATGTAAAACATAACCATTGTTTAAAGTGATAATGTAATCATGTATTGAGTAATTATAGCATATGGATAAATGAAATGAATGACAGTAATGTCACAGGGAATAGAAGGGAAGTATTGGAAATATTCTGTAATATATTAACTACATCACAAGTGAAGTGGTGTAGTATTGTTTAAAAGTGGACTTAGATTAGTTAAAAATATATATTGAAAACTCTAGGGTAACCATTAAGAATGTTTTTTTAAAGGAGGATAATGATTATGCTAAAAGAGAAGATATATTGGAATTATTCAACATTCTCTATTAAAAAGAGAAAATCAGAAAAAGGAGGGAAAAAACAAAGAACAAATGCAATAAATAAAAAACAATTACCCACAAGGTAAATATTAATCTGACTATATAAATAGTCACTTTAAACATGAAAGGCCTAAATACAGCAATTAAAAGACAGATTTTTCAGAGTGGATTAAAAAAAGACAATTATATGTTATCTACAAGAAAATCACTTCAGTATAAAGATAGGTTAAATGTAAAGGGATGGAGAAAGACATACCATGCTAACACTCAATCAAAAGAAAACTGGAGTAGTTATATTAATTTCAGACAAAGAAGACTTCAGAACAATAAAACTTACCGGGGATAAATAGGCATATTACATAATGATAATGGTCAGTTCTCCAAGAAGACACAACCATCTTACATGCATTTGCATTTAACAACAGATCATCAAAATAAATGAGGCAAAATTTGAAAGAAATGCAAGGAGAAATAGATAAATTCGTTACTATTGTTGGAGATATCAATACCCCTCTTCCAATAATTGGTAGATCAAGCAGGCAGAAAATCAGTAAGGATATAATTGTCTTGAACAGCACTGTCAATCAACTTGATCCGATCTATATTTACCTAATACTCTATCCCACAACAACAGATTACATATTCTTGTCAAACTCAAATGGAACATGCACCAAAATAGACCACATTCTGTGCCATAAAATACATCTCAACAAATTTAAAAGAACAGAAATCATACAAATATGTTCTCAGAATATAATGGAATTAAACTAGAAATCAGTAACAGAAAATAGCTGGAAAATCCTCAAATATTTATTGATTAAACAACATACTTACAAATAACACATAGGTTAAAGAAGATGTCTCAAGAAAAATTAAGAAATATTTTGAATTAAATGGAAATGAAAACACAACTCATAAAAATGTATGGAATGTAGTGAAAATAGTGCTTAGAGGGAATTTATAGTGTTAAATACATATATTAGTAAAGAAGAAAGATCCAAGATCAGTAATCGATTTCTTCTAGGTTGTCCAATTTTTTCACGTTAATTGTTCATAGTAGTCTCTTATGAATCTTTGTATTTCTATGGCATTGTTTGTAATGTCTCCTCTTTCATTTCTGATTTTATTTGACTCCTCTCTCTTTTTTTCCTGATGAGTCTAGCTAAAGGTTTGTTAATTTTATGTATCTTTTCAAAGAACCAACTATTAGATTCATTGACCTTGTCTATTGTCTTCTTAGTCTCAATTCCATTTATTTCCACACTGACTTTTATTATTTCCTTCCTTATACTAATTTTGGGCTTCATTTGTCCTTCTTTTTCTAGTTCTTTGACATGTAAAGTTAGGTTATTTGGGGTTTTTTTGGTTTCTTGATGTAGGCATTTATCACTATGAACTTTCTTCTTAGAATTGCTTTTGCTGCATCTCATAAGTTTTAGTATGTTGTATTTCCTTTTTCATTTGTCTCAAGGTATTTTTTGATTTATCTTCTGATTTCTTCTTTGACCCATTCGTTGTTCAGGAGCATGTTGTTTAATCTCCATATATTGGTGAATTTTCCAGTTTTCTTGTAATTAATTTCTAGTTTCATACCATTGTGGTTGGAAAAGATGTTTGATATGATTTCAGTCTCCTTAAATTTATTAAGTCTTGTTTTGTGATATAACATATGATCCATCCTGGAGCATGTTCCACGTCACTTGAGAAGAATGTGTATTCTATTGCTTTTGGATAGAATGTTCTGTATATATCTGTTAGGTCCATTTGGTCTAACGTGCCACTTAAGGCTAATATTTCCTTATTGTTTTTCTGTCTGGATGATCTCATCCATTGATGAAAATATCTTACTATTATCGTATTAAAATTCCCTTAATTTCTTAATAAATAATTTGTCCAAATCTTTGCTTTGCTGTCTCCTTTCAAACCATGTTTTCTAAGACTTAACTTCCCCAATCAAATAAGCTTCTCAATTTGGTGTCATCTATTTTAAAATATATTGTATTTTATGAAGGAATAAAAATAGTTTAAGTAACTCAAATAGAAACTAAGGCTTTATTCAGCTGATGTGGCTCAGGGAGCACCTGAAGACCAGGTAACTTTGAACCAAAGCAAGGTTTGAGGAGTGAGAGGTGAGGAGTAAGGAGGAATAGTGTTCTTACGGTATGGGTTAGGTGGCAGTTTTTTTCATCTCTATCTGCTACAAAATTTGTGATTGGACTGGTTGGAGATTATTCTAGTTTTTGTTCCTCTTGACTGTGTTGTTGGAGTAATCCCATCCTGGCAACTGTAAGAATAATTCTTTCGAGAGTTCTTTGGAAAACTGCTTTGCTGTTTGTCAAGGCTCAGGGGAGAAGTAGGTAGGGGAAGAAGAGGAGGGGTAGGGGACAAAGGAGAGTGGAACCAAGTGCTGAAGCAGAAAAACTGGGGACTCTCTAATATGTCTGTTTTAATCCTTTACAGCCTTCTTTATTTACACAGACATAGTGGAAAGAACTTGAATTCCAGACCCTCTATTTCCATATCTTGGTAATTCTACACCTTTCCTGTCTTTCCTCTTTTCTTTCCTTCCTTTGTTAAGTTGTTACTGAACTAGGCTTGTTGGGCCCACCACACAATTATGCCAATCACTGAGACAATGAGATTGCAAAGAGAAAGGATTTAATCACAAGGCAGCCAAGTGAGGAGACGGAGAATCAATCTCAAATCTGACTCCCTGAAAAATGGGATTAGGGATATTTATGGGATAAGAGGGTGGGGTGGTCTCAAGTGGGAATAGATGATCGGAGGTAAGGAGAAGTGAGGCAATTGATGATCTAGTCAAGTTTCATGGATTTTCATAGGACGCATGTTCACAAAATGGTGTCTTTACCATGATCTGATGGTGGAGTTTTTATCTCCTTGATGTCAAAGGGTCACTCAGTCACTCATCCTGGTCATCCGCACAGGCCCAGTTGATGATTTGGTCGTCTCAACCAGCCTAAACTGGACAAGGAGTAGATTTTCAGTTCCTGAAAAAACTTAAGCACCCCACCCATTACCATGGGACCCAAGTATCAGAGATGTTATCTATAGGGTAGGCTTTAGGGAAGGCATTACCTGACTACTTTTGCAAACAGACAACTAACTGAGTAGAGTTAAACAAAGTTGACCCCTGCTTTCAACGTTGTGTGGACTTGCACAAGGTACTTCTTCTATTTGTACCTCAATTCCTAGGTTGGAAAATGTGGATATAATTCCTACCTTACAACAATATGATGAAGATTTATGAGATGATATGTGACATTATTTCAGTACATATACTGAGGAAAATGTGTTCCTCTCTGGACTTCCTCCATTTCATTATCATAGACCTTTGGAGTTCAAGGTTAACATAGGGGAGAAAAGAAACATTTGAATCACAAATTCTCAGGGTAGATGACTTCATAGTCTGCTGTGCATCACCAAAGGGTTCAAGGGGACCCAAGCTCACTACAAAATCTTTTTATGTTGCCTTTCAAACCAACCCCACCCTTCTTTCTATCACCATAACAATCCACAACCCATATTCCTGGCACAAAAAGTCCAGGATTAAGGTTTCTGGTATTTCACTTGTTCAAACTTATCTCCTCAACTCCTCCACCAAAAACAATATACAAGAGCTCAAAATCAGATATGATACCAAAAGCGAAAGCAATAAAAGCAAAAGTAAATAAGTGGGACTACATCAAACCAAAAAGCTCTGGACAGCAAAGGAAATAATTAGCAAGATGAAAAGACAACCTATGGAATGGGAGAAAATATTTGCAAACCATCTATCAGATAAGGGGTTAATATCCAAAACATAAAAGGAACTCAGAGCATTACAACAGCTGGCCAGGAGCATAAGTCAGCCTCCCTGGGTGCCTACAGGGAGAGCAAACAGGCCACAACAGAAGGACACACATAGCCCACATAGGGGTCACCGCTGGAACATTGAGAACTGAGGGAAGCACACGGCAGGCCTCCTAAGCCATCACTTACATAAGGTCATCTATCCAAGAGCAGGAGACATAGCTGACCTACCTAATACGTAGTCACACGCACAAAGACAGAGGCAAAATGAGGAGGCAAAGGAATACATTCCAAGTGAGGGAAGAGGACAAAACCCCAGAAAAGGAACTAAGTGAAACAGAAATGAGCAACCTACCCAACAGAGAGTTCAAACTAAGAGTGTTAAGGATGCTCACTGATCTGGGGAGAAGAATAGATGAACTCAGTGAGAATGTCAACAAAGAAATGGAAGATATAAAAAAGAACCAATCAGAAATGAAGAATACAATACTGGAAATGAAAAATTCACTAGAGGGACTCAAAAGCAGAGTAGAGGATACAGAAGAACGGATCTGTGAGCTGGACGAAAGACTAGAAGAAATTACCCAAGCTGAACAGGTAAAAGAGAAAAGAATTAAAAAGAGTGAGGACAGTCTAAGGGACCTCTGGGACAACATCAAGTGCACTAACATCCATGTTACAGGTGTCCCGGAAGGAGAAGAGTGAGACAAAGTGGCAGAGAATCTATTTCAAGAAATAACAGATGAAAACTTCCCTAACCTAAGGAAGGAAACAGAAATCCAGGTACAGGAAGCACAGAGAGCCCCAAACAAGATAAACCCAAAATGGCCCACACCAAGACACATCGTAATCAAAATGTCCAGAGTTAAAGATAAAGAGAGAATCCTAAAAGCCGCAAGAGAAAGTCAAGTTACATACAAAGGAAACCCCATAAGGCTATCAGCTTACTTCTCAGCAGAAACCTTACAGGCTAGAAGAGAATGGCATGACATATTTAAAATGCTCAAAGGAAAAAACTTCCAGCCAAGAATACGCTACCCAGCAAGGTTATCATTCCAAACGGAAGGAGAGATCAAAAATTTCCCAGACAAGCAAAAATTAAAGGAGTTGGTCACCAAGAAACCAGTGCTACAAGAAATGTTAGAGGGACTGATTTAAGGGGAAAAGAGAAGACCACAAATAGGAAAAATTATCTATTTCCATGATAAGAGGGAAATGGATAAAAATGCACAAAAAAGAGGTTAGATATGATATCAAAAACATAAAAGGAGGGAGGAGGGGAGTTAAAGAGTAGAGCTTTCAGACAAGGGTCAAATAAAAGAGACAATCAATTCTGTATAGAGGAAGGAAGGAACAGAGAAGGACTACTAAAACACTGACAAAAAAACAGTTAAAAAATGGCAGTAAGTACATACTTATCAATAGCTACTTTAAACGTCAATGGACTAAATGCTCCAATTAAAAGGCATAGGTGGCTGATTGGATAAAAAAACAAGACCCATATATATGCTGCATACAAGAGACACAAATCAGATCTAAAGACACTCACAAACTGAAAGTGAAGGGATGGAAAAAGATACTCCATGCAAATGACAATGAAAAGAAAGCTGGGGTAGCAGTACTCATATCAGACAAAATAGACTTTAAAACAAAAACTGTAAAAAGAGACAAAGAAGGTCATTACATAATGATCAAGGGAACAAATGAGCAATAGGATATAACACTTGTAAATATCTACGCACCCAATGTAGGTACACCTAAATATATAAAGCAATTATTAACAGACATAAAAAGAGAAATAGACAGTAACACAATAATAGTAGGGGACTTTAAGACACCACGTACACCAACGGATAGCTCATCCAAACAGAAGATCAATAAGGAAACATTGGCCTGAAATGATACACTAGAACGGATGGACCTAGTAGATATATACAGAGCATGCCATCCAAAAACTGAAGAATACACGTTCTTTTCAAATGCACATGGAACATTCTCCAGGACTGATCACATATTAGGCCACAAAACAAGTCTCCATAAATTAAAGAAGATTGAAATAATATCAAGCATCTTTTCTGACCACAACAGTATGAAACTAGAAATCAACTATAGGAAGAAAATCAGAAAAGCCACAAATACGTGGAGATTAAACAAAATGCTACTGAACAACGACTGGGTTAATGAAAAAATCAAAGAAGAAATAAAAAAATACCTGGAGACAAACGAAAATGAAAATAAGACATGCCAGAATTTATGGGATACAGCAAAAGCAGTTCTAAGAGGGAAGTTTATAGGAATACAGGCCTATCTCAACAAACAAGAAAAATCTCAAATAAACAATCTAGCAATGCACCTAAAGGAACTAGAAAAAAAAGAACAAACCAAGCCCAAAATCAGTAGAAGAAGGGAAATAATAAAAATCAGAGCAGAAATAAATGAAATAGAGACCAAAAAAAAAACAATAGAAAAAATTAATAAAACCAAGAGCTGGTTCTTTGAAAAGATAAACATAATTGACAAACCTTTAGCTAGACTCACCAAGAAAAAAAGAGAGAAGCCACAAATAAGTAAAATCAGAAATGAAAGAGGAGAAATTACAACAGACACCTCAGAAATACAAAAGACTATAAGAGAATACTATGAAAAGCTATATGCCAACCAATTCGACAATCTGGAAGAAATGGATAAATTCTTAGAATCATACAACCTTCCAAAACTGGATTAAGAAGAAGTAGAGAATTTGAGTAGACCAATCACCAGTAAGGAGATCGAAACAATAATCAAAAACCTCCCCAAAAATAAAAGTTCAGGACCAGATGGCTTCCCTGGTGAATTCTACCAAACATTCAAAGAAGACTTAATACCTATCCTTCTCAAACTCTTCCAAAAAATTGAGGAGTGTGGGAAGCTCCCTAACTCATTCTATGAAGCCGACATTACCCTGATACCAAAACCAGAGAAGGACAACACAAAAAAAGAAAATTACAGGCCAATATCACTGATGAACATCGATGCAAAAATCTTCAACAAAATACTAGTAAATAGCATACAACAATACGTTAAAAAGATTATACACCATGATCAAGTGGGATTTATTCCAGATATGCAGGGATGGTTTAACATTCGCAAATCAATCAACGTGATACACCACATTAATAAAATGAAGAATAAAAATCACATGATCATGTCAATAGATGCAGAGAAAGCATTTGACAAGATACAGCATCCATTTATGATAAAAACTCTGAATAAAATGGGTATAGAACGAAAGTACCTCAACATAATAAAGACCATATATGAGAAACCCACAGCTAATATCATCCTCAAAGGTTAAAACTGAAAGCTATCCCTCTAAGAACAGGAACCAGACAAGAATGCCCACTGTCACCACTCCTATTTAACATAGTACTGGAAGTCCTAGCCAGAGCAATCAGGCAAGAGAAAGAAATAAAAGGAATCCGAATTGGAAAGGAAGAAGTGAAACTGTCACTATTTGCAGATGACATGATTTTATATATAGAAAACCCTAAAGAATCCACCAGAAAACTTTTAGAAGTAATAAACGAATATGATAAAGTTGCAGGATATAAAATCAACATACAAAAATCAGTTGCATTTCTATACACTAACAACGAAGTAGCAGAAAGAGAAATTAAGAATACCACCCCATTTACAATTGCAACAAAAAGAATAAAATACCTAGGAATAAACTTAACCAAAGAGGTGAAAGAGCTGTACACGGAAAACTATAAAACATTGCTGAAAGAAATTGAAGAAGACACAAAGAAATGGAAAGATATTCCGTGCTCTTGGATTGGAAGAATTAACATAGTTAAGATGTCCGTACTTCCTAAAGCCATCTATAGATTCAATGCAATCCCTATCAAAGTTCCAACAACATTTTTCACAGAAATAGAACAAAGAATCCTAAAATTTATTTGGAACAACAAAAGACCCCGAATAAGTAAAGGAATCCTGAGAAAAAACAACAAAGCTGGAGGTATCATACTCCCTGACTTCAAAATATACTACAAAGCTATAGTAACCAAAACAGCATGATACTGGCACAAAAACAGACACACAGATCAATGGAATAGAATCGAAAGCCCAGAAATAAACCCATACATCTATGGACAGCTAATCTTTGACAAAGGAGCCAAGAACATGCAATGGAGAAAAGAAAGTCTCTTCAACAAATGGTGTTGGGAAAACTGGATAGGCACATGCAAAAAAATGAAAGTAGACCCTTACGTTACACCATACACAAAAATTAACTCCAAATGGATTAAAGACTTGAATGTAAGACCTGAAACCATGAAACTTCTAGAAGAAAACATAGGCAGTACGCTCTTCGATATCGGTCTTAGCAACATATTTTCAAGCACCATGTCTGACCGGGCAAGAGAAACAATACAAAAAATAAACAAATGGGACTAGAACAAACTAAAAAGCTTCTGCACAGCAAAGGAAACCATCAACAAAACGAAAAGACAACCTAACAATTGGGAGAAGATATTTGCAAACCATACATCTGATAAGGGCTTAATCTCCAAAATATACAAAGAACTGATGCATCTCAACAATTAAAAAACTACCAACCCAATTAAAAAATGGGCAAAAGACCTGAACAGACA
This sequence comes from Diceros bicornis minor, assembly GCF_020826845.1. Lineage (NCBI taxonomy): Eukaryota > Metazoa > Chordata > Mammalia > Perissodactyla > Rhinocerotidae > Diceros > Diceros bicornis. The sequence continues at coordinate 75,385,247 of NC_080745.1, forward strand.
TTTCTCCAAAGAAGATATACAGATGGCCAACAAGCACATGAAAAGATGTTCAAAATCATTAACTATCAGGGAAATGCAAATCAAAACTACAATGAGATATCACCTCACCCCCATCAGAATGGCTATAATTAACAAGACAGGAAACAACATGTGTTGGAGAGGATGTGGAGAGAAGGGAACTCTCATACACTGCTGGTGGGAGTGCAAACTGGTGCAGCTACTATGGAAAACAGTATGGAGATTCCTCAAAAAATCAAGGATAGAACTACCATATGATCCAGCTATTCCACTGCTGGGCATTTATCCAAAGAACTTGAAAACACCAATGCATAAAGATACATGCACCCCTGTGTTCATTGCAGCATTATTCACAATAGCCAAGACTTGGAAGCAACCTAAGTGCCCATCAAGGGACAAATGGATAAAAAAGCTGTGGTATATATACACAATGGAATACTACTCAGCCATAAGAAACGATGAAATCCAGCCATTTGTGACAACATGGATGGGCATTGAGAGTACTATGCAAAGTGAAATAAGTCAGAGGGAGAAGGTCAAATACCGTATGATTTCCTTCATTAAGTAGTAGATAACAACAACAATAAACAAACACATAGAGACAGAGATTGGATTGGTGGTTACCAGAGGGGAAGTGGGGAGGGAGGAGGGCGAAAGGGATAATTCAGCACATGTGTGTGATGATGGTTTGTAATTTGTATTTGGGTGGTGAACATGATGTAATCTATTCAGAAATAGAAGTATAATGATGTACACCTGAAATTTATACAATCTTATAGACCAATGTTACTGCAATAAACAAAAAATTAAAAAAATAAAAAAGGAACTCATACAACTCAATGGCAAAAAAACAAAATGTGATTAAAAAATGGACAAAGTCCCTGAATAGACATTTTTCCAAAGAAGACATACAAATGGCCAATAGGTACATCAAAAGGTGCTCTGCGTCACTCATCATCAGGGAAATGCAAATCGAAACCACAGTGAGATATCACACACCTGTTAGAATAGCTATTATCAAAATGACAAGAGATAGCAAGTGTTGGTGAGGACATGGAGAAAAGGAAACTCTTATGTACTGTTGGTGGGAATGTAAATTGGTACACCCACTGTGGAAAACATTATGGAGATTCCTCAAAAAATTAAAAATAGAACTACTATATGATATAGGAATCTCACTTCTGGGTACACATCAAAGGAAATAAAATCACTATCTTGAAGAGATATCTGTAGTCTAATGTTCACTGTAGCATTAATCATGATAATCAAATCATGGAAACAACCTGCATCCTTTGACAGATGAATGGATAAAAGAGATCTGGTATAAATTTATATATACAATGGAATACTATTCAGCCATAAAAAGAAGGAAATTCTGCCTTTTCTGACAACATGGATGGATCTTGAGTCCATTATACTAAGTGAAATAAATCAGACAGAGAAAGACAAATGCTGTATGTTCTCACTTATATGTACAATCTAAAAAAGCTAAAATTATAGTAATAGAGAGTAGAATGGTGGTTTCCAGGGTTTGGGGGAAATGCAGAGATGTTGATCAAATGATGCAAACCTCCAACTATAAGATAAGTAAGTTCTGGGGACCCGATGTACAGCATGGTGACCATAATTAACAATACTGTATTTAATACTTGAAAGTTGTTTAGAGAGTAGATCTTCGATATTATTACCAGGTACAAAAAAATGGTTATTGTATGAGGCAGTGGAGGTGTTAACTAATATTTTTATAATCATTTCACAATATATCCATGTATCAAATCAAATCATCATATTGCACACCTTAAACTTACATATGTCATATGGCAATAATATCTCAGTAAATAAAATATCTCAGTGAAAAAATAAAAGAAGAGAGCTCAGACTCATCACCCTGCCCTGACTCCTTGCTGCCCATTATATTTTACAACTTTATGTGTTCTCTTAATGTTTGCATCCATATAACTAAAGTCCCAAGTAACATATGTTTCATATACTAGAATGGAAAGAACCACAGCCCCCATTAAGAGGGACATAAAAAAGGAAAATGGTAATCTAGGGCACTCTCAGGCAATAATTTGGAACCATAAAGGGAACAAAGTCAAAGCTACTATGTAAATACAAAGGAATCTAAGTTTGAAATAAAGGGTGTTGGATACAAAGTTCAGGCATTAAAAAAAGGAGAGGGAAAAGATTTTGCAGTTTTTTGCCTGTTAAGATAGTGCCTCAATTCTGTTTGAATATTAGTCCTCCACAGGGCTAGGGGCTTAGAGTGTGATAATTGACCTCACCCCTGTCTTCACTCCTGAGTTTAACATCAACTTTGAAAAACCCAGTAGTCAGACAGATGGAGATCAATATATCAGCCTAATTACCAATAAAGCTGATTGCAAGAGGTGGCTTGGATGTGTGAACACTGTCAGACTTCCTAATATGTGTCTCTTAAATCAAGACCTCAGAGAGGTCTCACCTGAGTGAGAATGTGAATATAAAAGAAGACACATTCCATATTGATGCTCCTCATATCCACAGTAGAGAGTGAGAGACTCAATATACAAATGGATAATGGCCAGACCATATATAAAAATAGAACTCTGATCCACAACCTGTAGCAACCAGCCCAGAGAACCAATCCATTATCTATAGTAACTAGACCAGGAAGCCAGTCTGCTATCTATAAGACAGACTTGTAGGAAGTCTGCTATTTCTAGTAACTGGTCCAGGGAGCCAAACAATAACCCCTGTAAAAATCAGCCCAAAATGGCCAGGACTTCATTAATAACTAACAGCTTCCATAACTTTGTCCCTACTTTCAATTTAGGACCAACCAGAAAAAGCCAAATGTGCCTCCCTAATCAATCATATACAGTGCCCCACTTCCAAAGAGCCTGCCTCCAGCCTCCCTAGGCCAACAGTCTACAATCAGAGCATATCTGAGGCTTTCCTTTTTCCACATAAAGCTTTCCCCACTCCCTTACCTCTTTTCAAATCTCTGCCAAAATACTAAGTGATGGGGGCTGACTCCCTTGCTATAGCAAGCTCTGAATAAATAGCCTTTGCTTGTTCTCATTTGATTGGTCTTCATTTACTTCCACAGGATGTAGAGAAAGAGAAAGGTCACAGGATCTCTCTCTCAAAGGCCACCCTAGGCATTGCCTTGACCTTGGTGTGCAGAGAAGGTAGGAGCAAAGTCAGATGCAAAGGTCCTCTAACAGGCTGCTCTGAAAGAAGAGGACAGTTTCTGCCGGGCTGCTCAATCCTTGCTTCCCAATTTTACTAATTGGATACATCTCTTCCAATACCTTGGAAGGGAGTAAGTGAGTTAGGGGTGAAGAGGAGGAAGTGGAGGGGAAATTCCTTCCCTTGTAGGAGATTTGAGAAGTAGGGAATCAGCGTAATTCTAACATACAGTATTGGGTCTCTGCAACTTTAATTCTTCAACACATCTCAACACTATGTATGGTGTTATCATCATCATTGTCATCATTATCATCATCATCATGGTCAAAGGAAATATGTTGGAATCAAATAAAAACCAAGAAACTGGAAGGCTTCCTGCTGGGCTGCCCTTTGTTATCCTAGGATTATTTTGCCCAGGATCCTTCCCCTGCTTAAAATCTACATAATCAGGAAATGATTACTGAGTTTAATAAGACCTCAAACCCCTCTGACAATCAGTTACTGGGGCCCGTACATAAGGTGACTTTCTCTTAATGCCCCCTGACTTGTGGAGAGAGGAAAGAGCAGAGCAAGCACCCGTTCCCCAAAGACTGAATTACTGGGATTCACAACCCAGGATTGGAGGTTGGAGGTGGGGAAGGATTTCCCTAGTACCTCTCTATCACTTTTGTGATAACAAAGGTGAGAACAAGATGATTCATTATGTAACAACAGCACAGCCTGCCAACAGTGGTCCCTGCGTGAGCAATGTGGGTACAGCTGTGTGCTCACTTCTCCATCTGGGGTGAGCTCAAAATACTCCAAGCAAGGGATTCACATACAGCCCTGCCTGTCAAAACTAGAAACCTTGCCAAAGGCTTGAGAAAGCCACCTTGAGACTAAATAGGACTCATTTTGTTACTCTCAATTCAGAATTTAGAACAGATTTGTACTTGTAGTGATGTCCTAATTGGATAAATAATAGCACCTCCTAGTTGTCAAAATTACTTGCATTAAAACTCAGTTTGAACAATACAATGAAATGTCCTTCTTTGCACACTGTGTCCCAATCATGATGAATGGTGTGGTTATTCTTGTCCATCTTCTTCCTAACATGATTAAGAAGGATCGCTTATTAGACAAAAGTGCAGAACAAAGACAAATGCATCTCCAGCAGAAGACAAAAGTCATTACCTAAACAGATGCACCCAGGTTGTGGGTACAAGTGACACCACAGCACGTTCCTGGGGTGGCCACAGAGCATCAAGTACAGTTCCAGTGTTCACATAAACAGCAGAGCTGTGCTGGTCTGGGAGAAAGTAAATGAGTGAGGAAGGGTTAGAATAAACTTGTGCAAAATAAGAGCCTGTTGTCATTGAGAATCAACTCCAAAATGCAATACTTTCTTACATGTGATCCCCAAATTTTCATCTCTATTCATTTCATAGTAGGGAGTCTTATTTGCTATGGAGTTAGCCCTGGGAGATCAAAGTTTCCCCCAAGGAATTCAAGTCAAGATCTTTTATGGATGGATCAACCAAAAATATTTATTCAGTATCCATAAACAATAAAGGCTCGTGCTAGATATAATAAGCGATATGTGTAATAATATGTCTCAGTCTTTATCTTTAATAGACTTATACTTTAGTTGGGGAGATAATCCTCATAATTATCTTCCTGGCTGAGCTGGCTAACCTTACAAGGAAGCAGAGTGTCACTGGGGAATCAATATCACGAGACCAGAAGTCATCTCATCAGCAACTCAAGATTCAGGTTAAGAATGAGGTGTTCAGAATGAGACAGGTTTACATTCAGTCACTTACTCGCTGTTCTTGAGTAATGTGTTCAACTTCCTTTTGCCTCAGTTTCTAAATCTGTAGAATAGGGTGGATAATACATATGTGTGAGAAATTTTAGCAGAGCCTGTCCGGTAGTTGTGACACAATAGACAACAGTTATTCTTTTTTCTAATTTCAATTAGCACTTGAAAAAAGGACCCAGTGTGTTTAAATTTGTTTATTTTTGCTATTTTGTTGTTATTTTGTTTGTGTTTTTCCTCCCTCATCATGAACCTGAAAGGATGTTCACAGTGAAGATGTGTCTGCTACCTTGGTTGAATTCATGAGCATGTGTGGCTGTGAAGGGGAGCTCTTGTTTCTGAGGATTTGCCAGTATTTGGACTTGGATGGGCCAGGAAACAGCACAGAAGGAGAGCGTGGAGACTTGGATGCATGTCCAGTTTGCTTGTCATTATAAATAGTACTTTAAGCTAACTTGCCTAATCACTTTGAGTCTTGTTTTTTTCATTTATCAAATGGGAAAGATAGAAAGAAACTTCCACTTACTGAGTGTCACATGTTATGATAAGCACAACCTGCATACACTGACTCATTTAATCCCTACTCCAAAGCTTCAACCAGTTTTATCTTTATTTTACAGATCAGGGAGCTGAAGAAAATGGAATCTGGGGCCCAAAGTCTTGCAGCAAGGCAAAGCCATTCAGTAGGAAGACCACAGGCTTGGACTCAGATCAATTCAGCTCAAATGTGTCCTGGCCAGTGCCATCTTGAATAGACTACGCAGCACCTCTCAAACTCAATGCTTTCATCTGTAAGATGGGAATAACAACACATACCGTTTGGGCTTGTCAGTATTAAAATAAAATAATGACTGTGCTAAGTGTCCAGATCAGTTCCTGTACCTAGTTGCATTAAATGGTGCCTATGAGGACCTAGACCACAATCAAAATGGGTCACATGACAAAGGTATATTGGAAATATCTGGATCTGGACACAGGTTCAGAAAATAATACTGGCTTAGATGGGCTTCTTTGAAGGCTTCAACATCATCTCCTGCTCCTCTGCCTTTAATCCTCCTAAAGGAGATAAGTTGCATGGATGTTCCTGACAGAAGGAGAGAGAGCCTTGAGCCCACTTCTGCCTTCCTGTTTAATGACTGGTGTTAATGTCCAGCTCACAGCTTTTCTCAGAGGTGTAGATGGAAAAAGTAGCCATGAAACAAGACCTCCAAGTTTCCATCAGGGCCATGAGATTCATTTAAAAGTATATTTAGTGAGCACCTACCATATGCCGGGTACTCTTCTAAGTGTGCGTTCACAGCAGTAAATAAGACAGACAAAGATCCCCACACTCATGGAGCTTACTATCTAGCAGAGGGAAAGACAATAAACATAATAAATAAGGAAATTATATAACATGTGAGAAAATGATTGAACCACTATGGAAAAAAGAAAAAAAGAGGTTAGGATAAGGGATTGGGAGCATGGGGGATGGGGTAGACTATGACAGCTTTTAAATTGGTTTTCAGGGAGTCTTATCCAACAGGCATCATAATTAATATCACCTCAGAGATAATAGCCTTGAGCTGAATCTGCAGATGTTTAATGCTGCTTTGTGTGAAAAGTGGATTGAAATGATAATTTAAGAATAATTATTTTAATTGATGTTTGAGTATCAGAGAGGCAATGAGCTCTCTGGTGGGATGGGAAGGCGTGCTTGTGCTCAGGGATGTTCAACTTCATTTATTTAAATGAATTTTCCATTCAAGTCTGTTTTCTGGATGCGAGGTAACCCTTCCAAGTAATCGTGAGCTATTCTCTTTACTTAGAAATATCCTCTCATTTGTTCTCTCCTACCGAGCAAAAAGGGTTGAAAGCAGCTGTGAGAAACCTCAAAATCATCAGACTAGAAAAGGAGCGAGCTCAGCCAGGTAGTTAAAATAATGCCATTGTGCTTGTTATTCTGACCTGTTCATATGAAGGTGGCAGAAGTTCATGGAATTTTCTGCCAGTCAGTAGTTAACAGAAACACTTCTCTTTCCAATGAAAAGGATGACACTATGTATACTGCTTATAATTAATTCATGCCTTAATGATGCCAAACGACCACTACAAGTGGAATACAAAACTACCTGGAAAGATGATCAAATTACATTTTAAGTGGGAAAATTGCATGTGTGGTATGATACTATTTTTTGATATTATTGTTTATATATAAATGCAAAGAAACTAAAATATTAACAAAGGCTGTCTCTGGGTGGTAGACTTCAGCCTGATGCTTATTTTCTTTTTATACAATAAACATGTCATTTTTGCAAAAAGAACATATCAACAGTAAAAGTTATATTTAAAACATAATAACAAATAAGTCAGATCATCCATGGATATATTAGCCTTGTCCTCACCAAAAGACTTGAAATACCTTTGACTATTGGACCGCACCCTTATTGTGTATTGAGTGTATGCAGTTTTAGTGGAGGGTCGCACCGCTGATGTGCTAGTAAACATTTAACAAATGGCTCTCTAGCCCACTCCCCTGTCCAAGAAAAAAAAAGCCCTGATTTTAGTGTTTGCTAATTTCCATGGTATATGTAGTCCCTCCATAGCTAATTTCAAGCTATCAATGTCATGTCACTGAATATTGAAAAATCCAGAATTTGGAATCTCTATGTTACATGAAGAAAGAAACCTTACAAGAACAGGTAATTGAGACATAGAACAGCAAACGCCATTCTAGCAAGAGACCCTGCGTTATGTCACTGAATGAGGATTTGGGAAGATACGTTCACAATTGACTCTTGTGAGCCTCTATGTGATATGCTAGTACACCATTGGGTCATGTTCACATCTGCCTGAACACAGATTTAGGCAAGGAGCAAAACTGGTCTTATACATTGTTGGCTCACTGATGCTTCTCTTTTCTCTGGGAAAGGAAGTGGCAGATACAACTACTTATTGTCTTCCACTATGGTAAGGTCTCTGGAAAGCCGCAGGATCTTTTGCTAGTAAAAACTTTCCCGCTCTATTTCTTAACTAACTGTTCTTATATGGTTTAATTTTTTCATTTAATAGTATTGAGATTCGGATTCTAAATTTTTCAATATATGAGTTCCTTACCGAGTGTTTCAGGAACTTCTCAGAGATTCTGTGGGAAGGAGGGAGATAGTCAGTTCAACACAACCTTTGCTATATCAGGGTGGGAGTGGAGATTTAGCTTGAGAGAAAGGCAATAGACATTCACCCTGAAGCCAGATTGTTACATAAAAATCACAGGGCAATGATATTTGCACTGAGGAACCATTTGACGTAGATGGTGGTCGGTGATAGCCAGGAATCCGCAGAGTGAAATAATGACTACCATATACTGGGCATGTACTACATGGCAGGAAGAATCTCAGTCAAATCTTTGTGACAATCTTATGAATTAGGCATTGTTATTAACCCCCGCACTATAGGTAGGGAAACTGCATAGATTTATAAAGATATCAAGGGGTAGAAATCTGATTCAAACCCAAATCAGCCTTATCTGAATCTACCCGAGTGGATTCTCAAAAGCACGACACTATGTGGCCTCCCCAGTGTGTGGGGCAGTTCCTGGAAAGGCCCTGGGTGACAATATACTCTGTCAGAGACACTGCTATGTTTTTTGCAAAACCCATTTCATTTTCTTCCTGGTTACACAGCTAAACTTTATTTTCTAGGTTCCTTGAGATATGTTGGAGCCATGTGACTGAGTCTAGATTAAATGAAATGAGGTCAGAAGTAATGTGGGCCACTCTCGGCCCGTACAAACCCCATGCTCAATGCTCCTTTCTCTTTCCTCCTTCCATGGTGACTTTGGAAGATACATTTTGAACACGGAAATACCAAAAAATGGAAGGAACCTGAGTTTCCGAATGAATGTGGTTAAGTCATGGAGACTTGGATTTATTTGTTACTGCAGCACGGCAGAGTCTACCCTAACTTATCCACACATCTCAGTGAAACCTTTTGGTTAAAAGCAGATGATGTGGCCAGACCCTTGCTCTGCTCAGATGTCCCTCTCAGAGTAGTCCCCCAGACTTCCATAACACAGTCCATATACCTCTATGTTACTGTGTTGAATTGCAGTTTACACTTTCTATGTTTTTTGGTATGTTCCTTTAATGCAGGACTGGCCTCCGGAGCTAGTCCAGGCTGACTGTTGGTTGGCATATTGATTGGACCTCACACATTAGCCTGTAAATGTCTGAAATGAAGGACTGTCAAGAACCAGTACAGCATTTTGAAATTGTTGCAATGTTTCTTTGGAATTGCATTTTTGCTCTCTTCCCTCAAATCCCCAAACCCATGGGGTCCTCTCATCACTGATTCTAGGAAACAAACTCTTTCAATTGAGATTATAAGTCAGTGCCTCACTTCTCCCTGGAAAATTTGCATTTTAAAGCTGACTGAGGAAGGAGAGGCTTTGAGCCCTGGGAAGAGGGTGCAGACAGCTGGAGTTGGTCAAAATTGTTGGGGGACCCTTCTCTGCTCCTGTAAACCCATCCCTTGGCCGGCTGAAGCCATGATAGCACCTGAACTTCCACCTTATTGCACTTATCATGTTTTATGCCCATGCATTTCCATGATTATGTGATGCCTGGTTATCTCCTTACCAGACTGTATGCTCCCTAAGGACAGGGATTATAGGTTTTGCTCACACTGCAAGCTCAGTGTCCAGCACAGACCTGTTGTTATGCTGTGGGTGCTGAATGCGTAAGACTGCCCTGGTGCCCAGAGTCAGGCTGTAGGCTCAGAAATGTTCTACTAGGAAGTGAAGAGGAGAACTGCGCTAGACACTTACAGGTTTTCTCATTTAAAACCTAAGTGAGAAACTTAGAGCCACTCTGTGAGGTACTTATTATCATCCTGATTTTACCTTTTAGAAGAGAGAACAGTTCACTGCTGCTAAGTGATGATATTGGGATTTGGCCAGGGTCTGGCAGACACCAGGGTTTCTGCTCTTTCCATCAAACCTCTCTCCTTCCACATTCTCAGCCAGTCAATTGGGGTCAGAATGGAGTAAGAGGTTAGAATAAATAGCCCCGTCTGAGATGCTGGTCCATGAGCCTGACTGAGGCTCCTGGTCCTCACTTTAGACTCCTAGATGGCCCTAGACTCAGTGCTGGGAAGATGCATACATTCTCATGAGCATCTTTTCAGTTCTGGTTGCTGAAAGCAGGCACTGGGGGAGTGAAAAAGCCAGGGGAAAACACAGAAATTCTTTTGAGTCTGCCGAGAGAATGGGATACCCTGAGACTGATGAGAAATTAAAAATACCATAAAGCTTTTTGAAGAATCATGCCACTTTTATCTATCATTACTTTCTTTTTGGGCAACCCTCCTTCTGATTCTCTCTCTCTCCTTATTTCTTGTATATATTACTGATATTCTGCCATGTGTGTTATGGGATACACACCCCACCAATCTTGCCCCACTGACTGGACCGAAGTTTTATACACGGAGCACTCTTGGAGATCCTCGAGTTAGTAGAAAGCCAGAGACCACATTACCACTGACCACATGGCTTCTCCTTCCCCTGATCTGCAGATAGCCACCTTACAAAATCCAGACATGTCTTATTTCTCAGCTGGTTAAGACCAATCCCTTTGAGTGTGTGGAGAATCAGCATCAGGCTGATCCACTTTCTGTATCTTCATTTGGCTATCAGAATACATAGTGAATATCCTAAAAATCTCTAGTGTATATTCAAAATCTACGTTTTGTAGATTCAGAATATAGTCACCAAACAATCTTGAACTTGTGAAATAAAGTGCTCTTTGATATCCCTGCTCTCAAAATATACCTAGAAACAAAAGAATCATGCCCACATTGAAGACAAATTTTCCCTTTGATCATGTTTAATGACACTACTTTTACATATTTTATCTGGTTTCCAAGGAGCATTTGGAGGGTGATATTCTATCTTCTGTTGTCCCTTTGCTCTGATTTTTTTGGTTCCAGGGTTCCTTATGTTTCTATATTGAAAGAAATAGTTAATGTATGATGACAGGGTCTGCTGGCAAAACTGAGCTCGACTTAGATAGAGTCCCATTTCCTCCTGTATCGTTCAGAAGAAACAAAAGGAAACTCTGTGAGTTAATAAAATACGAATGCCACGGACTCACTTTCTCTCAGGGGAATCTGAAAAACAACCTTGGCCCTCTTCCCAGCTCATTTAAAAGTGAGAAGTCAATGGAATGAAGCTGTTTGTGCCAAGCAATAATGGTGATAAATAATGCGTGGGCATTTATTATTTCCACAGTCCCTCCCCTCCCTTGATCCAGGCCCTGAGAAAACTTTCTCCTCCTCACGCTCATTCTCTGCCAGCTGAAGGGCCCAGTAAGAAATGATTGGTAGTTCATGCCCATGCTCACCCGGAGCAGAAACTGGGAGTCACGTGTGCTCTGCAGGCCACATAGAAGGATGATGTACCCTGCTGGGATCTGCTCCACATCTCCATTTGACGGAAGAGGCTCCTCCTAACTGCATCTTACAGCAGGCCTGTGTTTCGGGGAATTGGCCTGATGGGAGGATGGATCGAGTTTTCTCAAAAAAATGGCCATCAGGAAAGAAGGAGAAGGTAATGCTTTGTGCTTGTACAGAAGAAAGGGCAGCCAGACCGTGGATTGTCACCCAGTTTGCAACCCATGGTTCCACTCTGCCTTTTTGGAAGAGCAAACTCCAGGTTCTTTGCTCGAAGCACTGGAAGGACAGGTTGACTTGTGTTGGGGGAAGAGGGAGAATCTCCCTCTGCCCTTTTCCTTAAGGTTCTTATGGCTGGCCAAATAATCAACAAGACAGGTTAGCAGGAGAAAATAATACCAAGTCGAATAACATGTATACATGGGAGAAACTCAGAAATGAGCAACTCGTCCCTCTGTCTAATCTGCTTGCTTAAGTATTGCAGCTAAATGTGAGGAACGTGTTGGGGGTGGGTAGTGGTCTGGGACTTCAGAGGCCAGGAAGACAATTCTTTTCAGGGTCATCTATAGATAATGTGGTCAGGGAGAGACAGAGTTTTTGATAAAAGAGGCTTGGTGCCTTTCCTATTGTAACCTCTATCCTACATTATCTTTACAGCCATCATGATAATAACTCCTTCCTGAAACAGATCTTTTGTTTTAAATTCTTTAGGCAGTTTGGGAGGGGAAACTCAAATATTCTTCCTGAGTTCTCTGAGTCCTTATTGTCTTCAGCTCGAAATAATCCGCATACCAGAGTGGTACCTCCTGGGGTAGCTTGGCCTGGGCGCCATCACTTGGATAATCTGGTTCAGACTTTCCCAGCCAGAGGTCCAAGGAACTGGTCCCTCCAGATGCTGGAAGAAAAGACAAAGTGTTCCGTGGGCAACTATGTTTGAGAAATAATTGAGTTTCATTAGCACAGGATTTCTGAGAATCAAAAATATGTGATTCTAAATTGTGAATCTCCAAAAGGGAGGTACAGCAAATGGTGGCTCCCAAACGTAATTGACTGTAGAATTCTCTCGCTAACTTTTTTATAGGAATCACTTACCAGCTGTGTGACCTTGGGCAAGTTACTTAAATGTATTCTTTATTTTCAAAATGGGGAAATTACACTGATTAAATGAGTTAATGTATGTAAAGAACTAAGAATAATGCCATAGAATAGTAAGTACTATGTAAACAATAAATGATTGTTGTTACTATTTTGATTGTTGTTGCAGAATCCGGGATTGCCATGGATTAAGAGTTTAAGAGTTTATGACACATATTTCAAGCATAGTGGAAAGAAATCAGACAGCTATAGTTTCAAATACCAGCTGTCGTTTTCCAGCCGTGTACTCTTGGGGAAGTTTGCTTCTGTACCTTAGCTTCTCCTCTTCAAAACGGGGATGTCGTGGTATCCTGTAGGAGTATTTCGAAATTGAATGAGGTAGGATTACGTATGTAAAGTTCTTAGCACTGTGTCTGCCTGCATATTGTAAGAACTTTCAAACATCACCTACCATCATCATCATCATCCTTTTTATCACTATAGCCATCATCTTAATTAATATTCAAAACAACCCTGCAAATTGAGAATTATTGCAATGGAAATGTAATGGGGTCAGAGGGGTTAAGTCATTTGTCCAAGGCCACTCAGCTAGTAAGAGACAAAATGCAGATTGGACCCCAATTCTATCTGGTTTGAAAATCTCCATATGCCTGAGACATTAAGTGTTTTTAAAAAATCCAAAATCTCTATGCTCCCTATCGTCCCCAACCTCCCTTGCCATTGGGCTGGGTCGAATGAGTGAATCTGGCAGATGGGAAATGACGAGTCATTTCTGGACCAGAACACTTATGCTTTGGTGAGACTCTCTCATCCCTCTCTTCTCTGCCATGACACACTTGGAAGATATATGCTGATTATGATGTGTCACAGACTGAGGGAGGCTGAAATCCTGAGTCACTAGGTGGAGTAGTACCCTCTCCAGCCTTTATTGGGTTAAACCACTAAGATTTTATGGTTTGTTGTGGCGTCTAGCAATGTGTATCACAATACATCATACTCTACCCATTATGCTTAAGATACTGCCCCTGTTCACAAAGAACTCAACAACTAGTGTGGGATATAAGACACACACACATGAAAATACATTTTAAATACTCAAGAGTATGTCAGCAACTATATCATTAGGGATCCAATCAGGAAAACAAAATCACTCTAGGTATATGAAACAGAAGATATTTCACATAGGAATTGATTACAAGGACATTGCAGAGGCTGGAGGATTAAAAGAGGAGAAAATAGAGATACTTATAGCATTTGTGGGAAACTAGTACTATTTCTGGATCCTCGCAGCAAAGATCTACCTGGAGGCCAGTGTGCTGTGCTGCTAAAGCTCCTGCAGTTGGAGCCTGGCTGCCTGAGCATGACCCAGAGGCCTGTGCTCTGAAGCCACTGCTGCTTTTGCTACAGTTGCCAGTCCCGAAACCATTGCTGCCATTGTCACTGCCACCAACACAGCTACTGCAACCAACTTGATTCCTGATGCTGCTGCCGGAAACACTGCCAAAAGCCACCTTCCAACCTCCTTCCTATGCCCTCCATTGGCAGAATCTAAGCCAGTCACAAGGAAGTCAGGGGTGTATTGTTTACTATTCACAGAAGTGCAGCATAGAGGGTGTGGAAGGAGGGATGAGGACAAATGGCTGGCATGGAGTCAAATCAAGCAGTAAGGACAATACTTGCCAAGGAAGCTTAGAGAAGCAATTAGGAAAGACTCTATGGTCAAGGAGCCATGTATCAGATTCTTGTTGCTGCTGTAACAAATAGCCATAAAGTCAGTGGCTTAAAACAGCACAAATGAATTAGTTTACAGTTCTGGAGATCATAAGTCTAAAATGGGACAGCATGGCTGCCTTCCTTTTGGAGACTCTAGGGGAGAAGCTGTTTCCTTACCTTTTCTAGCTTCTAGAGGCCATCCACCTTCTTCAGCTTGTGGCCTTCATCACTTTGACCCCTGCTTCCATCATCACATCTCCTTCTTCTGACTTTGACCCTCCTGCCTTCTCTTATAAGAACCATTGTGGGGGCTGGCCCCATGGCATAGCGGTTAAGCACGCGTGCTCCGCTGCTGGCGGCCCAGGTTCGGATCCTGGGCGCGCACCGTCCCACATCAAGTGGAGGAAGATCAGCATGGATGTTAGCTCAGAGCCAGTCTTCCTCAGCAAAAAGAGGTGGATTGTCATGGATGTTAGCTCAAGGCTGATCTTCCTCACAAAAAAAAATAAATAAATAACCATTGTGATTACATTGTGCCCACTCAGGTAACCCAGGAAAATCTCCCCATCTCAAGATCCTTAGTTACATCTGTGAAGTCCATTTTGCCATGCAAGGTAACATATTCATAGATTTCAGGAATTATATACAGAGGACCATTATCTTACCTACCACAAGAGATTTGGGCCAGATGCTCAAAGGCTGCATAAAATTGAGATGAGTAGAGAAGAGTAAGGGGAGCAGTGAGTTCCAGGCAGGGGAATTGGCAAGTGCAAAGGCACAGGGGCAGAGAAGCATGCAGTCTGGTAGAGGACAGTCTATAAACAGTTGTGACTGGCAGACGGCTTATGTAGGACCACTGTGAAACATAAATCCAGAAAGGAAGTTGTGGACCAGATGCTGCAAAGCATTGATTTTGTAGTTTATGTTGTAGTTAATGGGAAAACTTGAAAGACTATTGAGCAAGGAAATGATGTAAAAAAAACTCCTGTCTAATAATGTAAATAATGTCAATAGCTAAGATTTATTGAGACTGCCAGGCATTGGGTTGAGTATTCACATTCAATAGCTCATTAACCTACATGACAGTCCTGTGAGATGGGAACCATTAAGATCTCCACTGAGCAGATGAGGAAACTGAGGCCAGGAGAAGTTTAGAGATGTTCCCAAAGCCATTTGTTTGGTAAGTCAGGGAACTGCAATTTAAATCAACTAATCTGCCTTTGGAGTCTGAGTTCTTAACCCCTGTCTTAGTCTACTCAGGCTGCCATAACAAAATACCATAGAATGGGTGGCTTAAACAACAGAAATTTATTTTCTCACAGTTCTGGAGGCTGGAACGTCCAAGATCAAGGTTCTGACTGATTTGGTTTCTGGTGAGAGCTATCTTCCTGGCTTGCAGATATGTCTCACTGTGTCCTCATATGCAGAGAGAGAGAGCAAGCTCTCTGATGTCTCTTTTTATGAGGGCACTAATCCCATCATGAGGGTCCCATCCTCATGATCTTATCTAAACCTAGTTGTCTCCCAAAGGCCCCATTTTCAAATACCAGCACGTTAGAGATTAGGGCTTCAACATACAAATTTGCTGGGGGACACTACTCAGTCCATAGCAACCCCTAAGTAAGTGTAAATCCATAGAAGAAGTAGATTAGACCAGAACTGGATTTCTCAAATGCTTCCATTTTCTAGAATCTCCTAGACAAACTTTGGAGAAGTTAATTTTGAAATTTCATGAACAGAAAAAGAATGGGAATTACAACAACAATAAAGTGTCATTTCACTCCTATCAGATGGATGAACATTTAAAACTGACAACACCAAGTATGGGTGCAGATATGGTGTATGGGAACTCATATCCTGGTGACAAGAGAGTGATGCCTACGTTTTGGAGAGTAAATTGACAACACCTCATAAAGGGGAAGATGCTCATACCCCATAAGCTGGCAATTCTACTTCTTAATATATTAATAGAGGAACCATGTTACAATTATGTAGGAAGACATTTACCAATATGTTTCTTGTAAACATATTTTGCTGTGTGTGACTGCAAAATAGTAAAAACAAGCAAGCCTTCTATTAGTGGGGAGAGAGATAAATAACTGATGGTTTATTCCAATGTTAGAATAGCATATAACAGCTAAAATGAATAAACTTGAGCTCATCTATCAACATGGGTGGATCCCAAAAACATAATATTGAAAGAAAAATATAAAATAAGGCATACAATATTGGCTAAAATGCACATAAATTTTTAACACACAAAAATTTAGTGTATATTTTTTGTGGATACATATACACATAGTAAAATTACAAAAACACCCATGGGAGTAACGCCCATGAAGTGTAGGTACGTGAAGAGGGTGGGGAAGTGAGAGTAGGGCTTTAGCTTTACCTGCAACATTTTATTTCTTGGGGAGAAAAATAGACACCTGAAGAGTATTTGTAAAACGTTAACATCTGCAAATCTGAGTGGGAAAGATGTTTGTGTTGTATTGTTTTCTGAACTAGTATGTTTTCATTCTATAAAATATCCAAATTCTTTCATAATTTAAAATAATTAGGAAAGAAATCAAGGGGACTTAATAATAATAATGCTCAGCTCCTCAGGCTGATTTGAAGATTGAATGAGATACTATATCTAAACCATCTTGCACCGGTCTGTCTCTAGAGGCAAGACTATGGCCTCAGGGAAAGAACGTTCCCTTCCCAGATTTTCTGTCACACCTTGACAATTATGTATGATCTATGGACTTTATATCTTTTATTTTATTTTATCATCATAACAAGCTAGTGGATACAGCAGATATCATTATTCTCATTTTAATACACTGGGGCTAAGAAATGAATGTAGGTGGTTCTAGGCAGGCTGGAGGAGGAACCATGTCTCTGTCTCCTGACACCTGACCATGGCTTTTCCCACTATCTCCCCAAGATGGGGCAGTAGTGGCTTGTCAAGGGCTGGAGCAAGTTCTTCTCCCTGCAGTGTGATCATAACTCTGATAAGCCTAACTTGCAGGCTGTAGAAGAGAGAGACGGATTGGAGGGAAGAGGGCTCCCCTGAGAAATTCCTCCACTGGCGGCTAACAAATCCCCTAAGCTTTCTTCCTGAATGCTCTTGTTCATAAATTGGAGATAAAAATACAAGTTTTTCCCTATCACACAGCCTTGTTCCCTGTAAATGCTTTAGAAATATGGATCAAACGAAATCATATGTGTAGTCATGCTTTGGAAATAATGATGTGATAATAAATGTAAAATACTATTATTATTGCATAAATGGGCCATTGGACTGCATGTTTTGATATTTCAGCATTTCCATATGGTTAATATCCTTCCTAAAATTCTAAGAAAAAGAGAAGGAAGCGGGGAAACTCTAGTATTTTTAACATCCAATCTGATGAAAAGCCCAAGAGAGGATTTCTAATTGCAAAGAACCAATTCCACTGAGTCAACAAAACACAAAGTTATGTTTAAGTGTGTGTGACATGTGGGTACCACAATATCTTCTTCAATAAGCAGCTTCAATTTGTTCACATTGCTTTCCATGCTGTAAAAGTAATTTCTAGTTTACAATATCCAATATGATTCATTAATCTAGAAAATTAGATTTCTGGGGGAACATGGTCTGTGTGTCCAAAAATTAAAATCCAACTCTCGGCGCTCTTTTGTTTTCCTTCAAAGAAACTTTTAGGTTTGCAAATGCAGAACTAATTAATTTAGCGAAATTATTGCCCTCAGATTTATAAAAATGCATGTTTGACTTAGTCATCACAGAGCTAGGGGAAGTGCGGGACAGCAAGGACATGGAGGCTGATAAAAATGGAAGAGAGGGTGAGTTGACAGTGAGGTCATGCAAGGGCATCTCCATAATGGGGATGACACTCTGGGCACAGGCAAAACCTTCTATCTGCCAAGGTACCTGGAAGCTAACATCTGGGACGAGTATCTTCTATTAGCCCTATAGGGCTTGTCACCGAGCTTTTCAAAAGCATGCCTTAATGGAGAATCAAAAAGAACTAGAAGGGAGCTTTCCAGCCATTCAGCAGTCTGAGGCAGTTGGCTGTATCTGGAGTGACTAACACCTAAGGGGCAAGTGCCTGGGTGCTAGCCAACTTGCATGGTCTAAACTTTCTCACCTGCACAAAGGAGATAATACCTAGCTTCCCAGGCCAGTAATAAAGTTTCAATAGATGACATGTTGTAAATGCTTGGGAATGCCTTACCACGTACATCACTGTACAGTCTATTTTCCCTGAGAAATGTTTGGGGAATAGGATGCGACTCCACATCCACCACAGATTAGACACCATTCTTTCAACTAAAGTTCTTATCTTTCTGAGTCTACCCAAAGCACTTAATAAAGGCTTTTTGAAGCGATCCTTCGGGAACAAGACAAGGGGTTGGGCAAAGAAGTAAATTATTTCTTATTGATGACAGTAATGGAAAACAAAACTCAGGAGAAATTCATAAGAATAATTTCTCTTTTACAGGGCAGCAGATTTCATTTGAATTGATCTACACTGACCATTATTCCCCAGCTCCTTACTGTATGCCTCATGTCTAAAACAATCCTTTCCAAGCTATACATCGTAAGCACCCGTTCAAAATAATTAGGTATTGCTTGGATTTTTTACCAAAATGATTCAGGTCTGAGTCTCCGGTTTTTATATCTCATGTATCATGTGTCTTTAGAACTACTTTAATTTAATATTAGAGAAATTAGATACGTTTATAATCAAACTCCATTATTCACACAATCTAGGCATCCACACTTTTCAATGCTTTTATTTCATACTTCAGTTTGTTTTCTTTTAAGGGTTGAATCAACTTGATTAGGTATTCTTATTGTTCAGCATAAGCTTTCCTTTTCTTTTCAATCTCCTTCCGGATACACCACATCTCTATTCATATGCATTTCTATAAATTTACACTTGATCGTATTCACATAACCTTCCTGCTTTAAAACATGGATGATCAAATGATTCCAAGTTTTATGACATTTTTGTCTCCTGGCCCTTTAGTAGTATCGGAGCTTTAGCTATGTAACAAACTATCCTAAAATTCAGTCCCTTAAAATAATAGCCATTTCTTTAGCTCAAGATTTAGTGGGTTGACATTTTGGGCTGGGCCCATCTGGGCAGTTCTGATGTCTCAGCGAGGCTCACTCAGGCATCTTTCATCAGCTACTGGTTGATGGTCTCATTCATGTGTTTGGCAGTTAGTTGGTTGGTGGTTGGCTGGCTGTTAGGATAACTGGGCCAAATGTCACTCATTATCTAGTAGGCTAGACCAAGCTTGTTCACGTTGTGATGGTCTCAGGGTTTCCAAGGGTAGCAAGAGAAAGCAAGCTGGAATGTGCAAGCATTTTTCAAGTCTCTCCTGCTGAGCAAAGCAAGCCTAGGACCAAGCCCACAGTCAGGATGGGAGGAGACCACCTAAAAGAGATGTGAATAAATTGGGGGCCATTGCTGCAACCACCTACCACAAGCAGCAAAGTCAATTCCTACGTTGTTCCTTCCTCCTGAATGGACTCCTTTCCTGCACCTTCCTTGGGGAGATTTCCAAGAGAAATTCTAACATACACCCTTCCATTCTGCCCCAAACCAAATAAATAAGGAAGGTCTTTTTCTCTCATCATCTCCAGCTGAATCCAGAGGTCTAGACAGCTTGAGATTGAGCCAAACTTGGGAGATTTCCTAAATTACCCTTAACTGAGCACTGACCATTGAGCCACAGAGACCTACCAGCTTCAACATTTCAAACTCAAACCAGGGTAGCACCGATGAGCTGCAGATCTTCACTGATGAAAGGAAACTCAACACATAAATAAATGTACCATTTTTTTATTCTTCAGAAATATTATAGATTGCAAGTTCACTTTGTTTTTATGATGGATTGAACCACTTATATCTTGAGACATGATTTTCTATGAGATTGCTCCATCAAATGGTGTGTGTATTCTTAAATAGGTATTTCCAGATTGCTTTCTTCACAGGATGTAACAGTTCAGATTTCTACCAGCAATGTATGAATATATACTTAAATTCTCCATCAGGAATAGGTAATAGAGGCTTTTACAATTTTTGTCAGTTTGATAGGTGTGTGATATTTCATTGTTACTTTAATTTGTATTTCCCTGACCACTAGTGAGTTGAAGAAATTTTAAATATGTATGCTGGTCATTTGGATTTCTTTTTCTTTGAATTGCTTATTCACACTTTTGACTCATTTTTCTGTTCAATTGTTTGTTTTCTTGTCAATTTGTAAGACCTCTTTGCATATAATTAAAGTTAGTTATTTTTTTTTTTGGCTGTACTGAAATTTTCCACCAATACGTAGTTTGTTTATTGATTTATTTTTTGCTATGCAGAAAGGATTTTAAAAATTATTTTTTTATAAGCAAGTATGCTTATTTGGTTTTTAAATGGTTTCTCGTCTCCCTGTCTTGGTTAACAAAGTTTCTCCTGGCTTTAGATTGTATATGTAACCTCCTTGATTTCCACTAAGATTTTAAAATATTTTTGTTATTTACCGTTAAATCTTTCACCCATGTGGAATTTATTTTTGTAGGTGATGCACTATAAAGGCCAAATGTTATTTTATTCACTGTGGATGAGCAATTATACTATCACCATTTGTTTAATAATTCACCCTTTCTCCACTGAATTGAAATAGCATCTTTAACAGCTATTAAATTTTAATACATAGTGGAATTTTTTCTGGATTCTCTACTCTATTTTTCTGATATATATATATATTTTTTTTTTTGCTTTTGTTCTTCTCATTTGTACCAGCCCTTGCCTGATTCCATACATATTCACAATTATTTCCTCTTAAGTCTGAATTTGAATTCAGAAGATGTAAGTCCAAGTAGAAGCACCTCCTCTTACAAGATTTGACACACTCGGCAAGATGCTTTGCTTCTCCAAGCCTCAGTCTTCTCTTTGATAACATTAGAGTGTTAATACCTGTCAGGCCTGCAGAGCTGCTATAAGGATCAAATGAAAGAGTTTGCACAGTGCTAGAGACCCTATAAGATCCTATAAACATGTAAGCTATTATGGTACAGAGAGATGGAATATATCAACAGATATATATGGCCAGAACACATATGAAAACAGAATTCTGACCCACAACCTTTGCAGCCACCAGCCCAGGCAGCCAAACCACACCCTCTGCAGCAATTGGCCCCAAATGATCAAAACTTGGTCAATAATTACAGCTTCCCTAACTTTTGCCACATCTTTCCCTCACTTCCAACTCAGACCCAACCAGAGAAAACCAAATATGGTCCCCAAACAATCACACAGGATTCCTCTCTTCTAGTTAGCCCATCTCCAACTTCCCTTGCCAACAACCTCCAATCAGAGCTTTCTAAAGCCTTCTCTCTTCTTTTTTTCACTATCAAGCTTTTCAGTCCCTCGCCTGCCTTCCTCTGAGTCTTTGCTAAATACTAGTGACTGACTCCTTTGCTAGGGCAAATCTGTGAAAAAGCCTCTGATTGTTCTCATTTTGATGGTGTTTGTATATTTTTATAATATCTGGTGTATATTTAAATTTACTCCTGTAAAACTTGACAATATCCACATTTTTTATTCCAGAGAAATCCATTCATTTGTTGGCTTAACGTTGATATTTATTATGCATCTACTATATAAAAAAACTGTGATGGCTCCACCAGGGTTTCAAAGAAGACTAATTAATTTATGTAGAACCATAGATTACATAGACCCCCGTGGAGCACATGGCTCTGCTTGTAAAATATGATACAGAATACAAAAAAAGTAAATAAAAAGAAAGTCAGCAATTGAGATTTCACATGAGATATTTTAATAAGGTGCTCCATAGATTTTTTTTAAAAAGAGGCTTGCAAACAATTATCTGAATTAATATGGACTATTTGTGTAATTTTTGCATGTGTCTGATTTCTTGATATTGGATGGGAGAGGTCCAGATGATACCTTGATACCGAGATGGAAGCGTTATCAAGCCACGTCTTCTTTGCTGGCCTCTGGATACCTCCTTAGACTGTCCGGAGCTTTGTGACCCACAGCATGAAAACTAGAGATCCAAAAAAAAGATGAAGGCAAAGGAACTGAACCTGTTTAATAGATAAGAACATTGGGAACTGAAATAAAAGTAGAAGAATTATTAGTCCAAACCCATTTGGTTTCAGACTATTGTACTTAAGCAAGGTGCTCCATGGAGTTAGCCTGATTCTGCCTCCATTTCCCTCTTTACCTTAAGTGCCTATTTTACTCAAGACACGTGCCTGGCCTTTGTGGGACCCAAGAAATCAGTCAGACTCAGTTTTGCCTTCAAGGAGCCAGGTGATATGGGAAAAAGGTAGGGGTTATGAGAATTCAGAGGAGAAAGATAAATCCCCAACTGCTTCATGGGGAGAAAGATCTTCCCCAAAAGGAAACAGAAACAGAAACAGGGGCAAGTGTATGCGGTTTGTGTGGATGGCTTGATTGTGATGTGCATAGATGGTGAGCATGGAGGTATCAGTGATAAGACAAGAAAGGTAGGTTGGAATCAGATGATGATGGGCCCTGAATGCCATGGAAAATTTAGTCCAATATGAAGATGAGAAGAAGACAAGTTCAAGAGGTCTGTTCAAAACTGACCAAGCCTGGGGCCGGCGCCATGGCTTAGCGGTTAAGTGCGTGCGCTCCGCTGCTGGCGGCCCGGGTTCGGATCCTGGGCGCTCACCGACGCACCGCTTCTCCGGCCGTGCTAGGGCCGTGTCCCACATATAGCAACTAGAAGGTGTGCAACTATGATGTACAGCTATCTACTGGGGCTTTGGGGGGAAAAAAAAACTGACCTTCTTCATCTTCTGGTATGAAAATGTCCTGTTGATCCCATTGATCCTGGGAAATGTCTATTTGCTTTCTGAGACACCCTTTCATCAGGGTCCCAGCTTCCAATAAAGGTGATTCTAATAAAGGAGGCTACAATATTCAGGGCTGTAATCATTAGGACCTCCTTGCTTACACCAAAAGTGTAGCTTCTCTAAGCCAGATCTTGAGTCATGGTCCTGTCTGCCATTATTATCTCATTCCCATCCTGGTCTGGGGCTGGGCTTCTGGTCTGTCTCCCCCTATCTCTGACTCTGCACAGTGAAGATGACTTAAGGTAATGCTCCCAGCCCCCTACTCTACCTGGATCTCAGAATTCAATTGCAGAAGTTAAACCGAGAAAATTCCCTGTAAGAGGAAGCCTTAAGCAATCCTTCCTAGAAGATATACTGGACTTTTAATTCCAATCTTTTCCTAGCCACAGTGTATTATGAGGTAAATGTTCAAAATTTTAAAAAGATATAGAAAAGAAATTATGTTTTCTGTATGTTGCAGGGAGGGAAAGAAGTACAGAATGCAGACAAGTGGGAAGATTCCTTTACAGTGTTTGTCTTGTTTTTTTGGTTATGTCATTCCTTAGGGCTGGGACATTCAGAGCTTTTGTCTGTTCTACACGTCCATGTGGGCAGCAGGTCTGCAGAAATACCCACAATTGGTCCCCACAGGTACCTAAAGTTGGAAAAGTATTCCATTTATATGGCAACATCTGGACATACTAAAGTTACATTTTCATTTTCTAGCAAGATGACTTATTTTGAAAGATTGGGAACCTGTGCTTTGAAAACATGTTGAAAAGATAATGTGAGTAATAACACCACACAGAAACTATTATTTCAGCTGTAAAATACAAGTTCCACAGAGAGTGATGGTTTTGAGGATAAGATAGGGTTTTCAAAGATAAAAAGTCTATATTTTTGGTCCAACTTTTTACACTGTGCAAAGGGCTCTATTATCTGAATCGTGTTTTTAGCAACTTACTTTTCTTTGTGGCAGACATGACAGTTCATTTTGAATGAGCATCTTGAAATCTTCTTAAATCCACTAAGACTATAACTACCAGCTAAAATAGCAACTACTCACTTTACTTTTGACTTTTTTTTACTTTGCTTTTTGTTAATTGACTAAATTTGTTTATTCAATAGAAGTCTAAAGATTTTATGCAATGGAAAATGCAAAATAATAATGAGATGCAATTTCTGCTTTCTAGAAGCTTAGAGTCTAATTAGAGGGACACGATTCATAGACTAACAACTATGACACAAAAGAGTATATGGTAAGGGCCTTATGAATGATTTCATTAGTTAAACGTTGTCTATAGATCAGGAGTTACAAATACAAATGGCTAGGGGATCCAGCAGGAAATGAAGGATAGGTAAAGCTGGCCTGTGAAAGAAGCAATAATGATTGGTGAGGATTGTGGCAAACTCTAGAGTACTTATCCTACCTAAAGAGGGCAGCTTTTACACACGTGAGCTGTATGTTGTCAGGCAAGAATATGGGCCATCTTCTGCCCACCTTCTTATTTTTCAAAAGAGTCTAATGATCTCGATTATCATAATATCTAAAAAAAATCTAAAAAAAAATCTAAAAATATGTAAATATCTAAAAAATATCTAAAATCTAAAATCTGAAATATCTGTAAAAAAAATAAAATTAACCCTACGTGAGTCTACAATGTGCAAGCCAAATGAAATGTGTCTGCATGTCATATAGAGCCATAGGCCATAAGTTTTCAAACTCTCTTTAGTCATTTAGAGAAGGAAGTAATTACATTGTAACAGATAAGAGCATGGGCTTTGGAATCCAGCAGTCATAACCTCAAGCAATGACTTAACTTTTCAGATCACTACCTGTAAAATAACAGGTAATCACAGAGTTGTTGTGAGGATTAAGTGATAGACCATATACAGAATATCTATGAGGGTTCCTGGAAAATTTTAAATACTCATTCAATGATAGGTCTCTCTCTCTCACACACACACAAACACACACACGTACACACACTCATATCCTGGAAATCTTGAAGTCAGGAAGATCTATGGCTTCCGTATTTATCCTCCAATTACATGGTAACAACACATTCAGACTAGAGGTTGAATTAAACTGACCACTAAACTTAGTGAAATAATCAC
This sequence comes from Diceros bicornis minor, assembly GCF_020826845.1. Taxonomy (NCBI): domain Eukaryota; kingdom Metazoa; phylum Chordata; class Mammalia; order Perissodactyla; family Rhinocerotidae; genus Diceros; species Diceros bicornis. Next base: position 75,410,467 of record NC_080745.1, read on the forward strand.
CGTATTATAGTTCTAACTTCCTATTAATTGGTAGTTAAACATAGAGGTTTGATCAGATTCAGGTTTGATTTTGTCGTTTTGTGGTTGTAAGTCTACTTTACAAGTGAACTTCCACCAGGAAGTACATAATGTATAGTTAACTCCCTTTTTGTGATGGTAGCAGCCATCAATGATCAATGCCTGAAGCCATTAATTCATTAGGCGTTCTAAAACGGTAATATTATAATTCTATTATTCCTTCTCCGTTTGTTAGCAAAAATACTTCAATCAGGAAAAATTTTCTCAGTAACTATTTTGTCATCCTGACATATAAATCTTATTAGAAAGACAAGATAAAGCTTGATTCTTTCTTTAATTACCAGTTTTCAAAATAATGAATAGTTCGCTACCATCTTGAAAAGGTCAACAACTTGTTTGTCAATTTTATCATTGTCATCATCAGTAATACTATCATTGTGAACTCATAGACTCAAACATATTTAATGTCATTTAGTCTAGTGCAGTTATTATTCTTACTGATGGACAAATTTCTCCTTCTTTAGTCAGTTGGAGCTTACTCAGGTTGGCTTCAAAGTCCCTCTGTCATGACCCCAGTTGACTTTGATATCTTCTCTACTTTCTGCATGATAAAATATTCCAGGATCATCCTGAACTCTTTCTGCTGTGAGCTTAGAAATAGCCACTTCTTCAAGGACTCCTAGTTCTTTTAACAGGAAATGATAGTTACAAATCACAATCTGGGCACTTGGGGTGCTTATTCCTACTGAGTTGGTCATGATTTCTAGTAATTTCATTTGACAGAATTAAAATAAAAGTATGATTCTTAATATACACTATATAATGAGATCTCACTGATTCTTCCAATCTAAATTTAGAACTACAAAGTTGTACTTAACCTGATTTTTTTACTTAATATCAAAATCACATCTGTATTTCCTTTCACCCACACTAAAAGTCTTGGTTCTCAAAGATATCAACATAGACATTCTTTTGCTTCATTCCTTAAGACACCTGCAGCTTGTCTTAGAAGAACATCTCCAACACTATTGCTGATATGACATTAAAGATTGTTGTTTTTTGGCCATTAGTTTTGTCCTTATCCCCCACCAGGGATATACAGTCAAATATGTGTTCAAATCACTTTGAGTACTTTCTCTCTGCGTGATTATGCCACCAATTTTGAACACATCCATGTTAATTGTCCATCTTACTTTTGATTTTTAGGAATTGCTTTTTAAAAATGAAATTTTGTTTCATAATTAAGTAAAATACCTATAAAACCTACAAATAAAGTACTTCAAAGAAGTCTAGCTTCTATCCATGCCCCTCCTTTTCACTGTAGGTCAAATTTTTTTAAAAGGTTTTTGTGGTTTATCTTTCCATTTCTCTAATACAATTGTGTGTGCTTATCCTCTCCTTTCTTAGATAATCCATAGCATTGTATTGTATTGTTATTGTACTTCCAGTACAATGTTGCATAGGAGTGGTTGTAGTGGACATCCTTCACTTGTTTATAACCTTAGGGAGAAAGTATTTGATCTTTCACCGTTAAGTATGATGTTAACTATAGGTTTTGAAGATGCCCTTCACCATCTTAAGGAAGTTCCTTTCTATTCCTATGTTGCTGAGAGTTTTTATCATTACTAGAGGTTGATTTTTTTTCAAATACTTTTTCTGTATCTATTGAGATGATTATATGGCTTTTTTCCTTTAATTTATTGATATAGTGAACAATATTGATTGATTTTTGAATGCTAAACTAACATTGTATTTTCAAGGTAAACTATTCTTGGCATGATGTATTACAATTTTTCTATTGTTATGTTTGATGTGTGAATGTTTTACTGAGTGTTTCAGCATCAATATTCATGAAGTGTATTGCCCTGCAGTTTTCTTTTCTCTCAATTTCTTGGTCTGTTTTGGTATGAGGGTGATTGTGATCTCAGAAAATGAATTTGGGAGGTGCTCTCTCCTTTTCTATCTTGTATTCTCTGTGACAGTTTGTGTATAATTTGAATTATTTCTTCTCTTAAACATTTTGTAGAATTTCCAGTGAAGCTATCTAGACCTGAAGTTTTCTTTTTGGAGAGGACTTTAGCTACAAATTTAATTTCTTTATTAGATACAGAACTATTCATATTATCTAATTCTTCTTGAATTAGGTCATTGGTCATTTGTATCCTTTAAGAAATTTGTCCATTTCATCTAAGTTGTTGAGCTTATGAACATATACTGGTTTGTACTATCTCATTTTTAGATTTTAGTCTCCATAGTAACTGCAGTGATATCCTTTTTTCATTCTTAGCTTTTAGTGTCCATAGAAACTGCAGTGATATACCTTTTTTCATTCTTGATATTAGTAATTTGTATCTTCTTACTTTTGTGAATTTTGTTGATCTTTTCAAAGAATCAGATTTTGATTTCATTGATTTTTTTTTCTATTGTTTTTCTTTTCTCTATTTCATTTATCTCTGCCTTAACTTTTATTATTTCCTTTCTTTTGTTAGCTCTGGGTTTAGCTTGCTCTTACTTTTCTAGTTCCTTAAGCTACAATGTTAGGTTCATGATTTGAATCTTCCTTGTTTTTTTGTTTGTTTGTTTGTGAGGAAGATCAGCCCTGAGTTAACGTCCATGCCAATCCTCCTCTTTTTGCTGATGAAGACAGGTCTTGAGCTAACATCTATTGCCAATCCTCCTCCTTTTTTTTTCCCCCTTTTTCTCCCCAAAGCCCCAGTAGATAGTTGCATGTCATAGTTGCACATCCTTCTAGTTGCTGTATGTGGGATGCCACCTCAGCATAGCTGGACAAGCAGTGCGTTGGTGCGTGCCTGGGATCCAAACCCAGGCCACCAGTAGCAGAGCATGCACACTTAACCACTAAGCCATGGGACCAGTCCCTTCCTTGTTTTTTAATGTAGGTGCTTAGTTACAAATTTTTCCCACTACACACTGCTTTTGCTGCGTTCCATAAATTTTGGTATGTTGTGTTCATTTTCATTCATCTCTAAATGTTTTCTAATTTCACTTGTAATTTCTTCTTTGATCCAATTCGTTGTTTAAGAGTGTTTTGCTTATTTTCTACATATTCGTGAATTTTCTAGTTTTCCTTCTGTTGTTGTTTTCTATTTTCATTTCATTGTAGTCAGAGAAGATGCTTTGTATGATTTTAAAACTTATTGAGAGTTGTTTTGTTACCTAACAATTATGTAGTCTATCCAAGAGAATCTTCCATGTGTGCTTGAGAAAAATGTGTACTCTTCTGTAATTGGGTGGAGTGTTCCATATAAGTCGATTAGGTCTGGTTGGTTTATAAGGTTGTTTAAGTCCTTTATTTCCTTATTGATCTACTGTCTAGTTGTTCTTTCTCTTATAGAAAATGAAGTATCAGTGTTTCCAACTATTATTGTAGAACCTTCTATTTCTGCCTTCATTTTCGTCAGTTTTTGCTTCATATATTTTGGGACTCTGCTGTTAAGTGTGTGTATGTTTGTAAATGTTATATCTTCTTCAGGGATTGACCCTTTTATCAATATACAATGTCTTCCTTGTCTCTTATGACTAATTTGTCTTACAGTCTAATTTGTATGATATTAATATAGTGACCCTAGCTCTCTTTTGGTTACTATTTGCAAGGAATATCATATATATATAATCATTTTTAATCCATTCTACCAATTTCAATTGGACCATTTAATCCACTTATACTTTAAGTAATTACTGATAAGGAAGAATTTACTTTTAGTATTGTACTGTTTGTTTTCTATATGGCTTACATCTTTTTTTGTTTCTCAATTCTTCCATTACTGCCTGTTTTTCCTTAGACTTAAGGATAGTTTGGATCTCTGACCTCAGATCTCTGATGGGCTCAAGATAAGTTATGATTTTGTGATTTTGTAGATAATTTAGCTTTTTTTTTATTGTTATTTTTTTTCTTATTGTTGATTTTCCTATTATCTCTCTTGTTCTTATTGTTTGGGAGTGATGTTCTTTCCAGTTTTTTCCAACCCAAGTGGAACTTTTAAAATCCAAGTCTTTCTCTTGAAAGAAAGTTTTAGTTATTAATTCAAAGAATTTATAGGACCCAGAGTGCTCCAGTACTTTCCGATCTCATTGCATTTCAATTCCTTTTCATTCACTCATAACTTATATGTTTCAGAACATCTTCCCACTTTCTGCTGCTGTTCTCATATTGGCTAGTCATATTTCCCAGTGAGTACTTATTGAAGATTTTGAGTTTGTTCTATCCTCAGGGCCATGATAAGCCTAATTTCCTTTCCTCTACTTTCTCCTTTACAGATGCTGATGCCACATGGGTCTTATTAGTGATTTGTCTCTATCTGTTTATATTTCGGGTTTATGGAGATAGGCAGGTGATCCAATTTTGCTGTAGGTGTCCATAGGTCTTTAGTTGGCTCTTTTAGCTATTCTGCTAATTTAATGGAAAGATTCAGGGAGAACTGAAAATTACACTTACTGTCACTATTATTCCAGGATCTATAGTTACTTTTTATTACCCCTTAATTCCAGTAAAATGGCTACCATTTACTGACTGCCTACTCTAGACCAGGCACTTTACATATGCTATTATTAATACTTTTTACCAACCTTGCAGCATATTAGTCCTATTTTGGAGATGAAGTGACTAAGCAGACTTATCTACCTAAGATCCCACAGCTAGGTGGTGGTGGAGGTTGAACTAGGTCTTTCAGAAATCGGGCCAATCGGGCCAGCCCCACGGCTTAGCGGTTAAGTGCATGCGCTCCGCTACTGGCACCCGGGTTTGGACCTGGGTGCGCACCGATGCACCGTTTGTCTGGCCATGCTGAGGCCACGTCCCACATACAGCAACTAGAAGAATGTGCAACTATGACATACAACTATCTACTGGTGCTTTGGGGGACAAAAAGGAGGAGGATTGGCAATAGATGTTAGCTCAGAGCAGGTCTTCCTCAGCAAAAAGAGGAGGATTAGCACGGATGTTAGCTCAGGGCTGATCTTCCTCACAAAAAAAAAAAAGAAAAGAAATAAATGACTGTGCTTTTTTGACTATATCGTATGACTGCTTCACCTAAGAATATCAGCGCAAGCTAAGGCAGTGCCAAAGAGTTCTGAGGTTAACTTCACAGCTATGACTTACTCATACAACCTTTCACTGACCTTCTAGGATTATAGTCACTCATTCAATCAACAAACATTTATTGAGCTTATTTTATGTGCCAAGAACTTATATAATGACACAGATATAATGAGTATTATCAGTAAGAATCTCTGCCTTCATGTTACATAATCTAGGACATGTACTCTTAGAGTAACAGATCCTACTAAATAGCAACGAGATAATAAATATGCTGATTTCAAAGGCAAGAGAGGAGATCCTGGGCTGTAGTGATAGAGATCCCTCGAAGAGAGTAAAATTTAACTGACTTGAAGGGCATGAAGAAGTCCATTTATTGAACTTGGATGTTCAGTGAGGACTGGGAGTAGGGAAGGTTAATAGTGTGATCCCTAAAGATACCATAGGATGGAAATTAAGGAATAAGATTAATAAACACTAAGTAAACTGATTTGGGGTCGTCAATGCCCACTAAGTAAACTTAGTGTTTATTAGACACAAAATTATTTGAAATATTAAAAAATCACATTTATAAATAGTCAAGATTTAGTTAAATAAAAAGGAAAGTGCAAACATTTTGGGTCAGAAAGAATAATAGCACACTCATAGATGTGGGAATGCTGCGGTCAACTCTGGGGACAATGAAGTGAGTATCCCCAAAGAGAGCATAGAAAAAGGGGTTGGAAGAGAAGAATGGGGCTGGTATCATATGAACTTTGAGTTCTAGCTTGCTTACTAACTTCACGATCTTGGACAAGTGACTTAACCTCTCCCAGCCTCAGTTTTGTCATCTCTAACATAAGGATAATAATAAGACTTCTTCATAGGGTTGAAGTACGGATCAAATGAGATGAGGCACATAAAGAACCTGGCCCAGTGCTTGCCACATGTTAAATACTCAATACATATTTATGATGATGGTGCTAATGTTAGGGATAATGATGACAATGAGACTGATTTGGGGTCATCAATGCCCAGCTAAATACCAAGGTGTTGGAATTCTGTTCCATAGTTTATGGGAACTGCTAAAGGGAATTGACTCTTTCTGAAGATGAATTTGGCTATATCATCAGAATGGATTAGCAGGTATAGATCAGAGAGGCAGGGAATAAGGCTAAAAGTTTTTATCTGGCAAAAGTTCAGACATGAAAAGTGCAGAGCATGGAGGAAAGACAATAATGTACATTTTTCTCTCCAATGAGGACACTCTTTGTTTTTTATCTGGTGTTTTGTTCTGATTAAGTATGTACATTGTTATCTCAAGGATATTTTCTCACTGACTCAGAATCAATATCAAATTATTCTTTTCTGTCAGTTTTGTAGTTCTTATCCTGTAAAGGATTCAACTCCAGGCACTAAAATTGAAATCAAATAAATAGAGATTTAGGACTGATTATCAGATGCTTAATGTTCTTCCTAAAACTAATGGTACTGGAGAGAAATATAAAAAAGGAGTGTACTTTGCTTAAGCAAAAAATTTCCCCATCACTTCCTAGAGCAGTTTGCTTAGGGAATATAGTCTTCTTGAACTCCTCCGAAAGGAGGTGAAAAAGAGGTCACCAGTCTGATGGGACCAAGTAATGAGGCCAAACTGACACATGCTCTGGATATCCCCTTTCTATAGCTGAGTAAGAGGAGATAACATATTCAGCTTAGAAAGAGTGATTCAAAAACTTCCTTTTGGCCACATAATTCAGCAACAACAAGATGGAAGTTTTAACTTATTTTACCATCAGGAGGACGATTGCTTTGATATTTTCTCCAGTAACAAATATGAGTTTTCACTGAACCACAAGCAAATCTTCTCCTGGGTCACCTTTTGACCAAAAGCATATGTTTATAAGCTGAAAAACAGAAAAAAAAAAAAGTCAGTCTGTGTATAGCTCATAGTGCTAGTCTGTGTGTAAGAAACTGAATGGAGGATAAATGGCTCACATCACTACACTGCTGTGACATTGCCCTCAAAATGGGATTTGATCTGGTATTCTTGGGAGTTGGACTGGATTTGTGAGAGATCTTTCAAACCTCATCTCCTAGACTAATATAAACCTCCACTCTTGTTCCAGGCCATGGTCAAAATCAATGTCACAAAAGATACGTTTTCTTGCTGGATCTGAGCCAGGTTTTATTTCACCCACTTTTCTAGTGCCAAACTAACCTTCATTTACTTAATCTAAAAATATTTATTGAGGGTTGAATCTGAGCCAGGGACCTGCTTGGAGCTGGAGAAATAAAAGTTAGTTTGACCCAAGAGATGGATCCCAACTTTCTCAGGACCAATGTGTAGCTCTTTTCTATACATTTGTCAGAGCTTGTTGGGTCTTCATTTATTTATGTTTCCAGTCTTCAGGCAGACAGTTCCATACATTTTCCCCTCCTGCGACAGTAAGAACTTGCCTTATTTTCCTAATCATTTCATATCTAGTTTCAAAGAGAAGCCGCTATTGTTACTCTAAATTTCCCATTCTTAATTAACAAGGCGATAAAAGTCCAAACACTTTCATAGCTACAAAAATGTGGGTCTGTAAGGACATCTTATTTCTTAGCAACGAATGGCATTTTAATCTGGAAAGCATTTATATTAGAATGGTTGCCCTTTTAGCTATTGTTTCTACTGTCAGGAATAAAAAACCCTGGAAACACTAGTTATTATTTCTCAGTAGAAAAGGAAGTTTGAGGTACTTCTGAATCATCAGTTCTAAAAAACTTCCCTGAGATCATGCTATTTTATTATGTATAAAACTGTAACAGTCTTTTAAAAATTAACATTATTGTCAATACGTGGAATAACGATAAAATGTGGTGCAGTGTTCTAACTAGGCAGGCAGAAGAACAGCCCACTCTGGGAAGGAGATGGCCTTGCCCCTGTGTCCAAGAGCTAGCAGCTGTGGTGCTGGGAAGGAAGTGTGCAGAGAGAAGTCTACACTTCAGCAGAGCTCAGCCTTGCAAAAGACAGGGTCCAACGTGAAACAAATGGGACCTGTTTTCACATTGCCTACCCTTGCTTCTCCCCGTTCTGTGGTAGATGACCTGCATCCTGGGTAATTCTGTTAGAAGACTGAAGCCTGGGACACAGCAAGCAGACACAGATGGGCAAAAAGGCCAGTGAATGAAGAATCATCCTCTAAAAGGGAGCTCTCTATTCTGCACAGCTTTGAGTTACAACATCCAATGCTACTGCCCAAGAAATCCCCTCCTGCGGATTCCTGCTGTGGAAGCTTTGCTACAGAAACACCAGTTTACCACACTTTGTTCAATCAGGAAAGACCTATGGCTCCTCTCCCTTCTTTGCAGTCTTCCCCTACAGTGTAAGAAGCTAGACAGTGTTTATAATTTTTCTGGATGAGATTTGGTCTGAACTAAGGCGAAGAGGAGGACAGAGATGCGACAGAGAGTCACGTGGAGAAGGTAATGGGGTTTGTTCGTGTTTCCTCCTGGAGACGGGGAGCCTGCTGTCCTTTGGGAGACATCTTCTCCATCCATGATGACTCATAGCAAACATTCCTAGTGATAGGTTCCCTGGTTCCAGAATCTAGAGCCTCTTCTCAGTTCTCCCCTCACCATTTCTTTGTCAAATAAAAAAATTTAAAACCTTCCATGACACAATCCACTAGGAGAAGAGCTCTTCCTTTTCTAACTAGAGGCTGTGCACGCTGGAAGTGGTCACCTCCCATCCAATCCACCAGTGAAGCCTGTCCGTCCCAATTTTGAACTGTATCTGGAATCTGACCACTTCTCACCCTCACCACTTTCTCTGCTAGGACCTAGACCAAGCCACTACCTTCTCTTGCCCAACCTCAGTCCAACAAATCCATCATCCACCCCGATGTGCAGTCTTTCGGGTCATGTCTCTCTCCTACACAAAATCTTTCAATGGTTGCACATTACCAAACAGTGTTACAAACTTGGTGTACTGATCGTGTAGAATGCTTGTAAAGATACCTAGTATGAGGTCCAACCCCTGAAAATTCTGATTCAGTTTGGCAATTCTATTGCGGAAATTCTGAGGCCCGTACTTTGAGAAAACCATCCTAGAGGATAAATGTCAAATTCCTTTCCATGGATGTCTGTGATCTGGCTCCTCCTTATCTCCTAGGGGTCACTTTTACTGTGCCCTCCTCCTCTACCCGCCATCCTGTCTTTCAGCTATGCTGAACTACCTTCAGTTCCCAGGAGCTGTCTTGCTATTTTAAAATTTATGTCTTTGCTCCATCAGCCTGGAATGCTACCTTTCTTCCAACTTGTCTGCTCTGTGAACACCTATACATCTTTCACTATGTGAAAATACTTATGGTGTCCACCATGTTCCCCAGGTAGAATTGATAGCCCCCTACTTTCTGTTTTCATTTTATCTTTATGGACCTCTTTTATAGCTCTCTAATACCTGATTGCGAGTACGTGTTTTCTTAAGAGATTAGACGTTCCTTGAATTCAGAGACCATGTCTTAGTCTGCTTTGTAGCCAGGTGTCTGGTATTGTTTCTGGCACACAGAAAGTGCTCAAAAAATGTATGCTTTAAAGAATGAATGCAAAAGTGATAGATTTTAAGAAATTTGTGTATTCTTCCAAATCAGATTAAAACTGGGAGTCAATTTCCTCCAGTCAATAAGTAATGAAGAAAAACAAAGCCTTAGTTTCATAACACAGAAGGTCATGGGCACTCACTTCTCAGTAGCTTGGGGTACCTCAGTTCCTCTCAAACTTTAGTCTTGGAGAGCTTGACAAATGCATATTTCTGGGCCAGTCCCTCAGAGAGTCCAGTTCTGAATGTCTAGGCTGTGGGCCCATGAGGCTACATTTTAAACAGTGCCTCAAGTGGTTCTCGTAGAGATGATTCCAAGACCCTAAAAGGTTTGTTTCTCCACTAGAATAAAGCAGCCAAAGCCTGATGCAAACCTTAAATTCTGCAACCCAACACCCTGGCACCTACTGGTATTAATACAATATAAATATTCTTAGCTATGATTTGAACACATTTTTCCTCCCTTTTGACTGACAGGAGGTTATAAACACAGCTCAGAGTTGTCAAGCCCTGGTTGACAGGAAAGCTTTGTCGTTAAGAGGATATTGTTGATCATAGTGGGGGAAGTTGTAATGCTCTTGAGGAGTTAATTGCCTGAGTCAGTGCTCCACTCAAGCAGCCATCTAGTATGTGCCCTCTCTCAGGTGTTCAAGGCCTACAAGTTTCCATCTGTCCTCCAGGAGAAAGGAACTCCAGGAAGCCTGAGGCCAGGCCTGAGACGCTGTGATTTCTTTAAAGGTTGGAACTTTGTCAGAATATCTTCCCCATCCTGGCAACCCTTCCTCGTTGACCTTCTGGAGTGAAAAATCTCAAGTGCACGGAACTGCCAGGCCGATTTCTCCTTTCCATTGCTAGTCACTATAGAAAACTGCTCAAGGGCTAGCTGCTCCTAACATTATCCCAGCACTTATGCTCCCAGGCTTGACATAAAATCTAATCTTATCAAAACAGACAGAATCAAAAAAAGAAAGGTACCCTTGACAGACCTTCTGGGAGGGACCCCCTGCAGGAAGTGAGATGAGGTGAGGTGAAGTGTCTATGGGTTCCCCAACCCTGGGGCAATGTCTAGTTTGCTTCCTACACACACTGATACTTGCCTGGTTGAATAGTACAGAAATAAGTAGGCAGTGCTAGGGAGGGGGTGAAAGATTTATATTAATGAAGGAAGTCATGATGGTCTTTGCTCCTTCACATAAAAGTGGAGTAATCATTTAGGGGCACCTAATGTGTAGGAAACTGGGCACCACCAAAGACAAAAGAGACACTGTAGGGCTGGTTTTATAAACTGAAAGACATTTGCCAACATCACTTGGTTTTCTTAAAACATGCTTTGCCCATCTTTACTCAGATTTAGCAAACAAAAAATATTTAACAACACAGTAGCTATTACATTTTATGTGCAGAGTACTGGATGGAACACATTACGTTTATTGTTGTAACTTTCACAGCAATCCAGAAATGGAGATACTATTATTCCTATTTTATAGTTGAGGAAATGGACATTCACGGAGGAATAGTTTGCTTAATCATTATACTACAGCTAAAACTATCAGATGTCTATCCAAGAGAAAATGTCATACTTGTTTGAGAACTAATAATATAAGTAGCATGATCACAAACATGTTTTAAAATAAAGAAAAGGACGTAGGAGTGGTCACAAAAGGTAAAATTCAGAAGAAGAAGAAGGTAACTGTGGTTAGGGTGGTCAGAGAACGCTTCATTGAACTGAGACTGGGAGAGTGGGCAGAGTTTGGTCTGACTGGCATTAGACTGGACGGGAAGATGGAGGCAAAGCAGAGGCAGGACTCTGGGCACACAGAGTTGTTCAGTCTGGTAGACACAGTTTGTAATTATGCATCGTGGAGAAGAAGTTTAGAGGCCTCCGTGGGTCTAGAAAAAAGAGAAACCTTGACAGTTACGTTACAGAAACTGTTTTTCCTTATAGACAAATGGAAAGCTTCAAGGTTTTTTTTTGTGTGTGTGTGTGTGTGTGTGTGCGTGTGAGGAAGATTGGCCCTGAGCTAACATCTGTCGCCAATCCTCCTCTTTTTGCCAAGGAAGATCGGCCCTGGGCTAACATCTGTGCCCATCTTCCTCCACTTTATATGGGATGCCACCACAGCATGGCTTGACAAGTGGTGCGTCGGTGCATGCTCAGGATCTGAACCCCGGGCCACTGCAGCGGAGTGCACACACTTAACCACTATGCCACCGGGCCTGCCCCACTTCAAGGTTTTTTGATTGAGTTTATTTTAGGCAATCGGGTACAGAATGAATTAAGTGAAGGAATCTATTTGGAAAGGCATTTCAGGGATTGAGAGACGAGAAAAGAATTATCACTGTATACATTTGTTTTATTCTGCAACTCTGAAAGCATGTGGCGGAAGGAGGTTCTTCACATGTGGTGGAAGGAGAGAACAGGATAAGAGAGAGAGAAGGGGCAACACTAACAAAGAAGTGCCTGGACTTGCTCTCAGGGTCAATAAAGACCTAGTTTTGAATCGTCCTTCTACGATTCACCTGGAGAGTAAGAATAGCCAACATCTATTGAACACTGATTGTACATCGCACACGGTGCTATCATTCACTCACTGCACAGACATGTTCTGAGTGTTTTCTACATGTCAAGCATCAATTTAGGCACTAGATATATGGCTGAACAGGACAGAAAATGGCCTGTTCTGTCTCTAATTCTATGAGATGGATACCATTATTGTCACCATTTTACAGATGAAAAGATCAAAGTTTTGAGAGGTTACATAACTATCCAAGGTCACATAAATGGTAAATGGCAGATCCATGCCTCTCTAGATTCTAAATCTAGGAACAAACCAGCAGGCTATTAGAGCAGGGTGCAGATAATTAACCTTTCCTGAGCTACAGTACTCTCTTCTGTAAAATGGGGACATAGAACTTTTTCGTAGCACATGGCAGTTTTGTTTGTTGATTTATTCATTCATTCATTATTGGAGGCTAATTAGACTAGAGAATCTCAAAGTGATTCCCAACCCTCTTTTAAATGAGGTTGGCATGACTCCAGGGATATTAGAGAGCAACGGGGCTCTGCTCACACTAAGGATGACTTCAGTCCTTGTGTTTTGACAAGGCCACAGTTGGCAGAAGCACAAACAAAGTAGGTATATTCTTTCTCTTCAACCCAAGTTCTGAAGTCTTCTTGATTTTCCCAGGAGTCAAGGGAAAAGAATTATCACTGTACACATTTGTTTTATTCTGCAACTCTGAAAGCAGTGTCATGGACACAAGGAAGTTGTTATTATAATTATGGGTTTATAAGCTTTGGTAAGAAGCTAATTTTCTTAGACTAGACTCTAAGAAGAAAACAGGCGAGAGGCTTCACGACTTGGTTAAGTGTTGAAGTAGGCATCCTGTGTGGGTAATACCACTTTCTTAGTCAGATTATATTCATAAGAAGGCAGCCTGAGGAGGGGCCAGGAAATGGCACACAATCCCTGCAAATGAGACTTGCCGCTGGGCAACCTTTGTAAGACAGGAAATGCATTAAGGAAAGGAGGCAAAATTAATTGTGTTACCTTGTAGAAAATACCACCCACAATACCTTCCCACCAGAACAGGTACAGAGAGAGCTGTTAAGAGCTGTGAAGCTAGTTCCCTTTATTTTCAAATACAAATGAAGAAAGAGATCTTGGATATGAAAGGGACTTTCATTTGAGCAATGAGTACATCACCCAGCAAGATGGATGGAAGATATCTGTCCCAAGTAAAGTCAAGCATAGAGCACAATGAATTGGAGATTAGAAATCATTCTATGTAATTTTTAATTATTTACTTCACATTGATTAAGCATTTTGTACGTTCCTGGCTAGGCGCTAGGGATTCAAGGACAGATTCACATATGGCAAAGTAGTTGAGTGTGATCCTTGTTTATTGTTACCAACAGAGGAGTGGCTTTGGCTTCTTATTTAACAACTCTGAACTTTACTTTCTCATTTATAAAATGTGGACAGCAATGACACTTACTTCGTAGGGTTATTATGAGGATTAAATTAGTGGCTGGCAGACAGTAAGTGTTCAGTAAATGTTACCTGCTATTACCCATCACCGTTAGATGCTGGGATAGAGTGATGAGCAGTACTGACATGCTTGCTGCGCTCTAGGGGCTTAAAGTCTATCACACTTACTAATTTTCCAAAGAGGCTATGGTAGAGGAATGTTATAGGGTATGGTTATCAGCCAAGGGTACAGTGGTCAATTTAAGTTAGGAGAGCCTGAAAGTCTTTCATCAATAGGTAGATTGGACAATGACAGATCGGGGCAAGAAAGTGTACTTCATGTAGGCAGATCAGTGTGCTAAAAGGTAAGATGCAGCATCCAGGACTGTCAAGACATATACTGGGATGTAGGAGTGCAAAGACTGAAGGGGAAGCTAGAGGCCAAATCATGGAGGATTCTGGTGCCATTTGTTCCTTCAATAAATGCTCTTAAGTGTCTACCATGTGCCAGGGACTGTATGAAGTACTGTAAGAGAACAAAGAAGGAAAGGACTTCACTTCAAAAGCCATTTACAAAAAACCCTTGCCGAGGGCAGTGGGCCATAAATACGATGACAAGAGGAACAAACTGTACAGTTGCCCTGTTGCTGCCTCAGACTGTGACCCAGAGCAATTCAATTTATCTCTTTGGGGCTCAGCTTCATCATCTGTGGACTGGGGATATTAATTCTTCACCGCCTACCTCACCTGAAAACAGGAATGAGAGCTGAGAATATCAGAGAAGGCAACCATGGGAAGGCACCATGGGAATTGTAAGGAACCACTGACATATAAAAGACTGTGAGAAAATGATGATGATGATGGCAAAGACCACGATTGTGACGATAAAAAAACTAGAGAAGATGACGATAAATAAGATGAAAAAAGTAAGGATCATCATGACGATTCATCACGATTCATTCAATCTTTGAACAAATATACGTTGAGAGCTGACTATATGTCAGACACTGTTCTAGCATTATGGGTACGGTAATAAACAAAACAAAGTGCCTCTCTTATCTTTTTTATTTGGAGGAAAACTATAAATAGATGAATAGTCATATAGTTATTAGAGTTTTAGGTAGCAAGAAAAAAAAATCCCTGTGGGGGATTTCAAATCAGGGAGGCAGATTCCAGTGGGCCCCCCTTCATTTTAACTTTCTGATCCAATCTTTGTCACTTTATGTGGTGCAGAGTGGCAGACGTGGTCTTGTGGCATTTGTGTAAGCTCTGAGCTGGGTGCATGGAGGACAAAATGTGGAAGAAAAGATCTTATGGATGCGATTTCGCTAGGCTCGTTCTGAGCCCAGATGACCAGTCTGAGCAAACAAAGACCCTGGTTGTTTCTTTCCTATAAAACATGTTTCTGAGGTTTGTCCTCCCTGCCTCCAAGAGTGATTTCTGTGTAAGGTTTAGGAGTCTGGCACATACTGCAGGTTGGTAACATCAATTTTCCCCATAAGAAATAATAACATCGTCATAATTGTCTTTGGTTTTAGGCTTATGTTATTGTCCTGAGGGAAATGAAGTTGAAGGTGGGTGAAGAAAGTCTATTAAAACCCTGGGTTCTTTCTGCACGTACAAAGAGCGTACAACAACTTCACTCACCCCAGTTTTGGCAGCCAGGGTCTGAATTGGCTTGGGCAAACCCTGAAGTAAACACCTGAACATCACAGGAGCAGAGAACAGTGAAGCAGAGGGACTGCAGGGAAGCCCAGATACAATTAGCACATTCTGTAACATTTTAAAATTTGATGCAAGTCAAAGAAAAGGCTCCATTGGGCTCTGGAAGGTCACCAAAAGCAGGGGCCATGTTTTATTCACATTTATATTCCTTGTCTTTTAGTACTGCATCTGGTAACATAAATCAGGAAGCATTTAGTTGTTTGAATGTGGGACAGAATAAAAGAGAGAATGAGTAAGTGAGCAGGAGAATTAATTAGCAGAAACGGGAGTGGAGCAGAAGTGGAAGGAAGAGACAAATGTGGAATCCGATCCAGGCTTCATCTTCCCCAGCTGGAAGATTCTAGGCACGGTCTTGACCTTGAGCTTCATTTCCCTCATCTGGGAAATGAGGATAATTATCATATCTACCTGAGAGAGCTATTGTGAGGATTATGAAATGACATACAGCATATAAAACTCCTAAGCAGTGCCTGGGATGTAGATGTGCTCAAAAAATGGTCAGTGTTAATAATCATATTAGTTATCATGCTCCCGATCATTGTCAGAATGGCAGTACTTTTCAGCACCAGAGGAAGAATGCATAATGTAGACATATTTCAGTAAAATGTCTAATCACATCATCACTTAGCCAGGGCTTCGATCCCTTTAAATTGTGTATCAGTCTCACCATCCCTAAATAAAAAGCAGTACACGTATATTTATTGATCACTTATGTGTTTAAAGTGTTAGGTGCTATAGGGGACACAAAAAATGATAAAATGCAGGCTCTATCCTCAAGACGCTTTTACTACTTAGAAACATAGAGAGATAGATACAAACAGACAAGCAAAACTACGAAAGGACCAGTCCCATGGCCTAGTAGTTAAGTTCAGAGTGCTCCGCTTAGGTGGCCTGGGTTTGGTTCCCAGCCGCAGACCTACACCACTCGTCGGCAGTCATGCGTGGGGTCACCCCCATACAAAATAGAGGAAGTTTGGCAGGGATGTTAGCTCAGGGCGAATCTTCCTCAAACAAAATGAGGAAGACTGGCAACCGATATTAGCTCAGGGCGAATCTCCCTCAGAAAAAAAAAAACCTATGACACAAAGCAATGCAAACTACATATTATAGGGGATCAGAGAAAGCAAGAAGTACTCAGAGGTAGAATAATTGGAGATACTAGAGATAGTACAGCTCAATTCCACCTTCCTAAGAAGCAGATGTTCTTAAACTGGATGATGGGTAAACAAAGAAAATGAAACTTAATATTAAACATTTCAGTTAAAAAACTTGGAACTTCTAAAATATCATTCTGAATAAACTTTAGATCATAGAAGAAATGAGCATTGCAGTCACAGACTTTCAGAGAACAGCTGTTACCGGATACATACCCAGGTTCTTTACCTGCCACACAAGAGGGGCCAAATAAAAACTGGAACACCAGGCTTATGGCAAGGAAAGAGTTTTTATTTCAGGTGACGTCAGCCGGGAGACAAGAGCTCTCAAATTTGTCCTGTCTCCCCGAAAGATGGGAGGCAAAGGGTTTTAAAGGTTGTGAGGAATGTGGCTGCTGGTAGGGAGGGGGAGCCTGTGGCCTTGCTGGTCAGCGCTTTCCCATCAGCCTGCGTTTGGCCTTGTGAGGCTGCCGGCAGGGAGGAGGAGGGCGAGATAAGGGAATCACAGGTGAGTGTCCTTCAACTGTCTCTGTCTCTATGGTGGATGGTGGATTCTGGCGCCAGGAAGCCAAGGAGTTGAGGTCTGAGAAGCTTTAGCTTCTTGATATCGGTTTCCCTCTAACAAATCTTAAGAACTGGTAATTAACCAAAACATCAGTGTGAGCCCAGCTTGAGGCCACCGGGGCTTTTAACAATTAGCAACTTCTATCTGCCTTGTGAAGTTCAGGGATACAAAGGTGTAAAAAAAAACCAACAGTTACATATGAATATAGCTCAGAAGCAGGCAAAGAGGATGAGTGCTTTTGGTTTTAACCCCATCTATTCTGGGTTTAATGTAGGGTAACTGGTATCAGGGCCGTTATCACAACTATGATGAAAACTACATAGCAGATTTACGAGATGTGGTCAAAGCTGCACTCAAAGGAGATTACATTGTCATAAACGCTTTCATTTTTAAATACCAAAGAATAAATATGAGAGAAATAATCATTAAATTCAAGAAATTAGGAAATTAACAAAATATACCTAAGTAGGAGAAAAGAATGACAAAGATGAAAGCAGAAATGCATGAATTAGAAAGCAAAGAAAGAATTATTAATAAACCAAAGAGGTGCTTCTATAAAATATCCATGTGTCTTGAAGAAATGTATACATCTTGTGGGAAAAAAAGAGAGAGAGAATAAGACAGTGTGTGGAGAAACAGGCTATCTTCCATTAGAAATGGAAAATAATTCATAACACATAGAGACAGTTTTAAATTATTTTTAAATGCTATTAAAATGTTGAATAAAATCGATAAAGTTTGTAGAGGATATACATGATCAAAATTGGCTTAAGAATTAGAAAAAAGGAATTGGACAATAATCAAGGAAGCCTTCCCCTCCCCCTCCCCAATTTCAAAAACAACCTGTATGGTGTTTAATGGACCCAGATGAATTTTACAGATAAATCCTTTAAGGAGCAGACAATACCTATGTTGTTTTAACTCTTCCATAGAGAGATAGAAAGATTCCCAATTTTTTTTTTTTTTGAAGCTAGTATAATCCTGATAACTCAAATCTGATAAATGTAACACAAATGAAGGGAATATTAGACTATTTACGTTGCTGTTGTATCCAATAATAGAGGTATTCCAATCAACTATCCTGGATTCTGACCAGATTAGCCCATCACAACTTCTGGGAGAAGTAGGATAATGAGTAAGAGAATGAGATAATGACAAATACAGAAGCAAGAAGAAAGAAGTTTCTGTGGTGTGGGAAGGAGGGTTAGGAGCTGCACTTTCTTCTACCTATCTTTATCTAATTGGAAAACTCAAGAGAAAACAACTGAAAAAATTTTGGAATTAGTTAAAGAGCTTAGTAAACTGATTAGTTACAAACAAACGTACAAAACAATTATCTTTCTATATAACCAATTTTAAAGTATAATGGAAAAGTTTTCCTAATAAAAATACAAAACATCTTGGGATAAATTTACTAAGAATACTTGGAACCTGTATGAAGGAGACTATAAATATTTTCTTAAGGTCATAAAAGGAGGTTTGAATACATGAAAAATTATACCTTGGTTCCTTGGTAAGAAGACTGAATATTATGATGTCAAGTATACCCAAATTAATTTACAGATTTTAATACATATTAGTGAAAATCCCAACATGATTATTTTTGAATTGTCCAAAAGGTTATGAAGTTCATCTGAAAGAGACAAATAGATTAGAATAGCCAAGAAAATTTTTAAAAAGATAAATGATGAGGCGGTACTTGATATATTTATTTAATATTTATTTAATATATTTATTTAATATTTTTGAATTACATTTTACTATGTTAGTATTTAAATATATTTTAAAGCTAGAATAAGTTTTAAATGCCTAGAAAGATATTAAACTAACATGATAATTATGAATGCCTCTAGGTTGGGGTGGTTGTTCGTTTTTATTCTCTTCTCAATGTTTTCTCCATATTTTCTAAATTTCCAATGGTGGACACGTATTATTCTTATTATCAGAATAAAATTTAATGTTGTTTTTAAAGGGTTTATAGAGTGCAGATAGAGAAGACAGCCAGTCCAGTTTGTGGCAACTCTATGAAGAAACAGATGGGATATAAATATTAGCTCCATGAGATTACACAGAATTTACATTCTTACTTTGAATGTGTCATATTTTTTAAGTTTTTTATTTTGAATGTTTTTTATATGTTTGTAAATTCCTCCTCTCATAGCTCCATGAGGGATGGAGATTTTTTTCTGTTTCATTCACTGTTGTGTCTCCAACATCCAGATCAGTGTCCCTCCCGTATTATGTACTCAGTAAATGTTTGATGACTATTAAATGCATATATATTAGTGTGTTTGATGTCTTAGTTTGGATTACCCCCAAAACTGAGTCTGAGTACAAGTAGCTTACCTGGGAGCTAAGCCCGAGAAGCAGAGTGAGGGAGTAGGTAGAGTGAAATAGGAAAGTAAGGCCAGGGGATCTAAGGATGCATTATGAAAAGTAAGCCTGTAAGTAACAGAGGCCCAACTCCCCTGGTACCTGCTGTGAAACAAACAGAAATTTACACGTGAAGGATGGGAGGCCAGGGCATTTGTCTACTGGCTCCCATCATCCATTGATTGAGGTTTGCCCTTAAGGTATTGATTTCTCTGCACTATAAGCAGGCCTCTGCAAGGCTGAAAGATCTTAAGGCAAAAAAAAAATGAAAAATGATTGTCTTGTGCTGAGGCAAGACACAGTCATCATGAAGTAGGACTTAGTTTCCAGGGATCTGTTCATCACAGCAGAGGCTAAAATCAGAGGTGGACCAAGAGGTGGACTTCAGATACCAGCGATGTCTGTCACAGCTGATGAAGAGTATGATGATGCCATTTTGGAAAGGTGTTGAGTCTAAGGAGTGGCAGGTTGGCCTCTATTCTGTGGCAAAGGGAATGAGAACTCACGGAGAAAAACAAACTCATGCTAGTACCATTAAGAGAACCACAAGAAGAGCAAAGTCAAAGTAAAGGGGAGCAACGATGCTTTCCTTTACAACCAAATGGTTAATAACAACTTTGAGTGGAGAGATCATATGCTCTAATCTTGAATTATGGGATTGAATAGCCACATTACAAAATTTATATCCTGAATTAGAGGGTGGCTGTGTTTGGAGTGTAAGAGACTGAAGGACTTAGAATTTCCACCGTGGTCTTTGTTCTGCATAGCTGTTTTTCCCTATTCCCTTTTGCAATTGACTTTAGCCCCTAAGAGTGACACCTCACCCCTTTCGATGAACCTGAATTGCCTTGTAATTAATCTGTAGGAATAATTTTTCTCTCTTAGAACCATTTTCTGTCCAACTATTCTCAAAACAGGCTAAACTACTGATCCCTCTTGCTAAAACTCTTAAAAAGCTATGTACCTTTCTCTTTTAAATTATAACATCTTTTGGAGACTTTTCATGCCATTTTGAATAAAGGCTTATCCGAACCACGCTCTGGTTGATTTTCCTCCAGTTTTTGGTGCAATCAATTGGATCAGGACTGAACTTCTGCTCATCCTTGGCCACCTAGATGAGAATAGAGAGTATCAAAGACCCTTTGATATCTCCCCTCACTGGAGTCCTAGGGCTGGTCAGCTGAGTAAGTCCTACTCCTGATGAACAAGCACTGTGCTCCCTTTGCAATGAAGTGCTACCTAAGCAGTTATTTTTAATTTTTATTGTCTTTGATATAGTCCTCTTGTTTTGCTTTGCCTCACTGCTTAGGGCTATCATGGACTAGGTGAGGGTTAGGTTCCAAGAGCCTGGTTATCTGTCTCTTGTCTGTTCTCATCAAAGAAATCTCTGTGTCATCTGGCTTCTGCAGTTCTGTTAGGGTCTTACTGAGGAGATCTTTATCTTCAGTGACCCCTCTGGGGAACTTGGGATACGTATAAGAAGATTCATTTTCCTGGCACCTAAGAATCAAAGGGTTCAAAGATTTCAAGTAATCGATGAGTAATTTATTTATTGGTCTAAAGAGACATCTGAAAGATAGAAAATTTCTGAAATTACTCCCCTTGAGGACTCCTTAGAGAAGGCTAATAAAAATATACAGAATCTAAAAATCTAAACTTAAACTCTCTTCTTCTCCAAACCCAACTCCAAATTGGTCTCCCTCTGTTGCCCTATACATCAACCACCTCCTTGCCCTTGCTCCACTCCTTTCGTTACTTCTGAATCTTCACCAGAGCCTTTCCACTTCCCTTCATATCTTTCTCACTGGACAATATGTGTTCATAATGTCTTATAATGTAGGTGGAGATGAAGGTCAGCCTTATTGCTCTTATAATTTTTAACCTACTCTAATTAAGATCAGATTTGCATAATTTGGTTAAAGGCTCTCCAAACTCTTAGATAGAAGACAGTTCAATGAAGAGTTTAGAATTGTCTTATGATCTTATAATTCTGGATTCCCTGATCACTGTCAATTTGTTCACTACCTTGTGAGACCTAACGACACTAAAACTTGATTAGAAACTACGGAATGTATTGATTACAGAATGATTAGCAGCTATCTCTATGGTCTTTCCTGCTAAAATTGATGAGTCAACAATCCAGTCTTATAAACAGAAAAGGAATGAATCAATCCCTAATCAGAAACTGCATAAAGATCACCATGGAATACTATCGTTTCCATAAGAGCAAAGATATGCCAATAGCCCTATCCACCTTCTTTGTTGACATTCCTGAATCAGAAGTGGCATATTTAGGTAGAAAACAGAAGCCAGAATGGCAGTCTGCCCCCCTCCTGAATTAATAGGGCTTGCTGAGCATTTTGAGGATACTTTGACTCAGAAAAAAAGAAAAATGGCAGGTCAAAATAACAGCTCTTCAGATAAAGCAATGAGATAAACCCAAGAACAAGGGCACCTCTGTGCCTGATGTAGATCAAGACATCGGCCAATATTGTGAGGAAGAGACATTGGAAGAACAATTCCCACCTTAGCTTGAAAGATGAAATCTCAAAACTTCTATGACAGAATGACAACCCTCTGAAGAAGTAGCCCCTCAATTCTGCCCACAATTGCCTTTAACACAGAAAGGAAAAATGTCCATGCAATTTCAAAACCAGAAGGTTCTATTTCTAAATGATTCTAGTCTACACTCTGTACTACAAACCTTTCCACCTTTCCATCATTTCTTACTCAGAATAACAAAAAGTTCCAACAATTCGAATCTCAAATACCCCTTAGACCACCTTTGTCTCAGCCACTCTTGTCCCTCTGAGCTCTTTTGCCAGCAACACACTTTACGGCTTAGTGACCCCACACCAGTGAATCAGTTGGAACAAGACCTACTTTCTAAATGGGATGCCACTATTAAATGTGGACCAATGGCCTCTTTCTGGAACACCCAGAAGGAGAAGAATCTCCAGTCTGTAATTTAATGATTGCACAGATTGATTACTCACTAGCAACATTTCAGACCTTGAATGTGTCCCTAAAAGCTTCTGGGTCAAAGACAGTTCAGATGTATGACACATTAGGGAGGCAGAGCCTTAAAGTCTCAATTAATTCAGCAACGCTCTTACTAAAACTGTTCCAATACCCACTCCAAAAGGAGGGTACTGAAGAACTGCAGGCCATCATATCTACATTCTTCCAAAAAGGGCTCATTATCCCCTGTACCTGCCCATGTAATGTCTCTGTTCTACCCACCTAAAGGACAAATAAGCACGGTCACTGCTTTGTTTAGGAATTATGGATCATTAATAAGACTGTGCCTTTTCACTTTCCTGTAACCCCAAACCCTAATACCATCATGTTCTCAATCCACAAAACAGCTGCTTAGTTTACACTGGTAATGCTATGCTCTACATCCTTAGGATACCCTGCTCACAGACTCACCGTATCTATTTGCATTTACTTGGGGAAATCAATAATGTGTATAAACAGTTTACCCCAATAGTTTACAAAGTACTCTCTTACTTCTTAAAATTATTTAATCATAGCTTTAGAAGCAACCAAATCACCCAGGACTCTGTTCTTAAACAATATGTGGATGATTTGTTATGTTCTCCAAATCAAAAGTCTTGCAGAATTGATTCCCTTTATTTGCTGACAGTGTTAGCATATGAGGGACACAAAGTCTTTATGGATTATCTTCAATTTTGTCATACCCAAGTGCATTATCTAGACTGTGACATAATGCAATATGGAAAGACTCTTTCTGTTCAAAGACTATAAGCTATTTGTGACTTTCCCAGGCCAATTACCAGTAGACTACATAAGAATTATTTGGTGTCATATGATGAACAAACATTTGCTTTGTAATGTTTTTGAATTGGCTTCCTTGTTTATGATCCAATGAAAGCTGACACACATGAGCTCTTGTCCTGAAAAACTCACTGGAAACTGTTGTAACATAAAGGACTCTCTCGAAAACCTGCTAACCAATTACCATCAAACTTTCTATTTGTACTTTAAAGATCAAGACAAACTTTGGGGGTTCTACACCACAGTACCATGGATATCAGTGATCTATATCGCTTATTATAGCCTCTCACTTTTGCTCACCAGGTAACAAAATCCTACCTCCCTTATTTGTGTGCAGTGGTAGCAGCCACAAATTTAACTGAGGCCTCTGCTGACTTAGCCAGGATCTACACTTAGCCACATGATCTCTCATGTTGTTCAGACTTTACTCTTGTCTGAAAATACTCAGAACTTTTCTGCTTCTAGAACGACCTCCTGTGAAATCCTTCTGTCATCCACACGTATTTCTATCCATCATTGCAAGACGCTAAACCCCACCACCCTTCTTCCACTCTCAAAGGAGTGAAAATCTCATGACTGCCATGCTCTTCCTCCTTGCCTTGCCTTGACTTCTTTGAAACGTATCTAGAAAACCAAGATTTAGAACTGTTTGTAAATGATCCTATTTAAGAACTCAAGAAGGAGGTTATAAAACTGGATATGCAATCGTAACCCATTCAGACTTGATTGAATCCAATCCTTACCCAGAAGCTGATTCTGTACAAGTTGATGAACTTGTAGCCCTTAACAGGGCCTGCTAGTTAAGTAAAGACAAAAGAGTGTCTGTCTATACAGATAGTAGATACACTTTGGGGGTAATTAATGATTTAGAAGCAACATGGCTTCTTAACTTCCCCTGTGAATGATTATGAATATGTTCATACTAGTGTCTCTCCATTTTCTGGTTGGCCAAGAGCCTGTCCTTACTGTAAAGCAACTGGTGTTTGTTTCTCATTTAGTGAATATCCACATATTTATTTTGTGATGGGGTATCCATTTCACTAAAGCTGTAATTAAGGAATTTGCAAAGCTCACCTGTCACACACAAGTTTCACCATCACTATTTCCCAAGAAAAATAGAAAGAATGAATAGCAAATTAAACTGAAACTTGCAAAAATATCACAGGCACTTACGTTTCCATGGTTAAAGACCTTGCTCTTGGCTCTCATGGATGTTAGATTCGCTTTAAACAGGAACTCATAGACTCTTCCCATAAGAGCTGGTCACTGGATGTTTCATGTGTCTCAGCTGCTTACCTCCTATCCTTAGCTTTACTCTTTTACTGGTCAAAATGGCCAAATACTACAGAGATTTAATACAATTTGTTCAAGCTTATTAACAGCAGGTCCAGGTGTCTTTTCCCAATTATAAACCATAGGAACCCCTGCCTGACTTTTAGCCTAGAGACCATGTGTACTTGAAATGACACCAATATAAAACTTCTCTTGAACTTCTTTGTAAGGAAACTTGTCAGGTGCTATTAGTTACAAACACTGCAGTAAAAGCCCAGAGAATTAACTTTCAGATTCATCTCTCTCATTTAAAAAGATATCTTATATCCACTTCCTGGATTTCCAAACTAATGGAAGAAACAGACTATCATGAAGGAGACAGCCTGCCCAAGAGCCTCAGATCAAGCAGCAGACTATATGTGTATTAGTTAACATTCTCCAGAAAACAGAACCAATAGGATATATATAGGATATTTATTATAGGAATTGGTTCCCATGATTACAGAGGCTGAGAAGTCCTGTGATATTTCGTCTGCACACTGAAGAACCAGGAAAGCTGGTGGTGTAATTCAGTCTGAGGCTAAAGGCCTGAGAACCATAGGAGCTGATGGTATAAGTCTCAATCCCAGTCTGAAGGCCTGAGAACCAAGAGCTCTGGTGTCTGAGGGCAGGAGAAGATGAATGTACCAGCTCAAGAAAAATCTTGACTAATGATATTGAAGATCTTTTCATGTTTATTGGTCACTTGTATATCTTCTTTGGAGAAATATGTATTAAAATCCTTGGCCCATTTAAAAAATTGGGTTATTGGTCTTTCTTATCATTGAATTTTAAAAATTCTTTATATAATCTATAAACAAGTCCTTCATCAGACATGTCTGCCTATATCATGTAAGTGGTCTTTTCACTTTCTTGGTGGCGTTGTTTACAGCATGAAATTTTTTAATTTTGATGAAGTCTAATTTATCTATTTTTTCTTTTGTTCCTTCTGCTTTTGGTATAATACCTAAAAAACTGTTGCCTAACCCAACATAACAAAGATTTACTCTTATATTTTCTTCCAAGAATTTTATGGTATTAGCTCTTACGCTTAGGTCTCTGATCCATTTTGAGGTAATTTTTGAGTATAGTATGAAGTAAAGGTTCACTTTCATTCTTTTGCATTGGATTATCTTGGCATTCTTGTCCAAAATCAATTGACCATAAATATTTGAGTTTATTTCTCGATTCTTAATTGTAGTCCGTTGATCTACTTGTCTATCCCTAAGCCAGTATCATATTGTCTTGATTAATCTGTAGTAAGTTTCAAAATTGGGAAATATGAGTCTTCCAACTTTGTTCTTCTTTTTCAAGATTTTTTTTGCTATTCTTTGTCACTTACATTTCCATATGAAATTTAAGATCAGCTTGTTAATTTCTGCAAAAGAGGCAGCTTGGATTTTGATAGGGATTGTGGTGAATATGTAGATCAATTTATGGAGTATTGTCATCATAACAATATTAAGTTTTCCTATCCATGAATATGGGATGTCTTCCCATTTATTTAGGACTTTTTTCAATTTATTTCAACAATGTTTTGGAGTTTTCAGTGTACAAGTCTTGCACTTCTTTTGTTAAATTTATTCCTAAGTATTTTATTCTTTTTGATTCTATTGCAAATGGAATTATTTTCTTAATTTCATTTTTTTGTTTTTCATTGCTGGTGTATAGAAATACAACTGGTTTTTGTACATTGATTTTGAATCTTGCAAACTTGCTGAATTTGTTCGTTAGTTACTATACTTTCTTAGTGCATTTCTTAGGATTTTCTATATATTAGATCATGTCATCTGCAAATAGAGATAACTCTACTTCTCCCTTTCCAATATAGATGACTTTTATTTCTTTTTATTGCCTAATTTCCCTGGCTAGAACCTCTAGTACAATGTTAAATAGAAGTGGCTAGAGTGGATATCCCTGTCTTGTTCCTTATCTTAGAGCAAAAGCATTTACTTTTCACCATCAATTATGTTGTTAGCTGTGGGTTTTTCACACATGCCCTATGGATACCATATTGGATAGTACAGCTCTAGACTTTCCCTACCAGGTCCAGTGACTCATTCTTTCTGTGTTTCTTGATTGATTCTGCCCTGGAGAAGGAAGAATCACTTCTCTGACTGGTGAGTTTGGAAGAGGAACAGGGCACGTGGTGTTCAGCCTCTTCCCCTTTCCTCTTTCTGCGTGGCCAGCTGACCACAGGAAGCACATTTTCCAGTATTCTCCTCTATGCTTTAAGTTTTCAGGGGAAAGTCTTAACATGGGGAGATCTGCAGTTGTTCACTACTGTCTGTGATTAGGTGTACAATTTGGAATTTCAGTTTCAGAAAACCCGTCTACGACATGTTCTTCAGTATTATCTGTACTAAAGAAAATATGACATTTTTACCCTCATCTGACTGAGGCGCTCTGTCTTAACTGATTCCTGACCTGGGCAGGGGAAAGGAATGTTATACAGACCCCCATGAATCCCAGATGAGGACTGAAAGAATGCTTCAAGGTCTAATAAAATGCCATACGAAAACATTAAAGCCATCTGTGTGTTTAGCCAGGGAAAGTAGTATAACTAGTAGAATCAACCCCTGATACAAGCTTTAGTGTGCTCGCCAACCATGCACTTTGAATGATATATAAGTTTATTCATCATCTTTAACAGGGAAAATGAATTTGGCTAAACAAGTGTCAAATTCCTGGGTAAAATGAAGAGCTGAGGTTGTATGTGGAAAGAGATGGAGAACAGGAGGGGAGATAAATGTTTGTCTTAGATGGCAGACTCAAATTTCCAAGAGTAGAGGACTGATGCTTCAATGCCAAGGATAAGATAGTGTATCTATAAATAATATCAGAGAGGCTTCCTTAGACAACCAATGATTTTCATAGCCCATAGACCCCAATGTAAACCCCTGGCTGAACTGAGTCTGCTTGCTTCATACACTGAGAGATTAAAAGAAGAGGCTACGATTATAATTAAAATCTTCCAATAACTGAAGTTTGTCTCATGAAAGAAGAGTTAGATCTATTCTGGAGCCTTCAGAAGGCAGGTCAGAAATAGCTTATTGAAATTAACATGGAATAGAATTTGGTCAATGTAAAGAAAAAGCACATAGTTAATGCTGGTCAAAAAATGGAATTGAACACACTGTGATGGCAAGAGCCAACATTTTGGGGAACATTTTACCAGAAACTCAATGCTCACCTCTAGAAAATACTGTAGAGGGAGATTCCTGCAAGTAGTAGGCATAGAACCAAATGTTCCACATGGTCCTTTCCAACTCTGAGGTTGTAGGATTCTGGAAGGAACCAACGTGGGGACTCAATGCAACTCTTTAAGTAGAAGATCTGGGTTCTTGGCTCGATTCTTCTACTAACAAACTAGCTGTATGACCTTGAGCAAATTACTTATTCTTTATGAACTGCAGTTCCTTTATCCATAAAATGCACATCCAGTGTTGCAAGAGGTAATCTTTATTTAAATTGTCTTTTAGTTTTAAAAGATACTAAGATTTAAAAGGAGACAGAGTGGTCTAGAGCAGCAGTATTCAAATTTGCATAGACGAAGACTTTCTAAGGGGTAGAGCACAGTGCTGTGGTGAACCGGCTTCTATTAGCTCATGAGAACCAATTGTGCATCTTTTTCCAACTCTGTAGTTCCGTGATGTCAGATTGGTATCATGGGAATATTTACAACATGGAACTCAGTAAATACTGCAAATCTGAGCCTTTTTGTTTCAGAGAGTAGATTTATCAGAACAGTGTTGGTTACTGGGCAGGTATAGTTTTATGGAAATCAATCTTCAGATTGAAGATTGCCTAACAAAGTGACTGAGATGGTGGTGTAGTTTCTTTCTCCTCCAACTTTACAAAAGAAAAGCACATCTCATGCTATCCTAACTCTTACTAAGAAGCATTTCCCCAGGGAATAGAAACCTCCAGAGCACTAAACAAAGACACATTTTGAAATGCTGTTATTGGTGTTGAGAAAGTGAATGACTAACGACTTAGAAATCAATCCTTTTGTAAAACAGGTAGTTTCCAATTTGTTTTCAATAAAATTGAAGGACAATTCATCTGAGCTGCCAATAAATAGATCATTAACAATTTTTTATGATAAATCTCTGTGATTTTTAGCATGTAACTCAGAAGGAATTCAAAGAATTGAGTTGCATTGTTATAACAAACACTAAATATTGCTTGTCATTGTTTATATTTTACAAAGAGAGAAATAGAATTAATGTGGAATCCTGCTTCATTCTAACAATGTGATATTTGTTTAAACGTACATAACCTAATTTAAACAAAATCCTTTTCATATTATTAAGAAATATACTACTGTAAAATTTTATTTTTTAATTAATATTTTTCACAATTTACAATATATTTATTGTTTTGATTAATATATGAAATAATAGTTTTAATGACATCTCACACAGAAAAAAAGTTAATACTTAGACCCTTATGCTCACAGGCAATAAAAAGTTACATATCCACTTATGTATAACATTTTTGATGCAGAAAAACATAATAGGGTTTTCTATAAAACGGTTTCAAGCTTAAAATACATTACTTTAGGATAAAATTCTGTGTGGGACGTGAAATAGAAATTTGAGTTCAAGGAGAAAAGGAACTGGTGTAAAATTTCCAGCTGTTAAAGAACTTACTCTTGTGCATATGTGTGTGTGTGTGTGTGTGTGTGTGTGTCTGTTTTAAACCGAGGATAGTGAATATCACATTGTTAAAGTATTTAAATTCTTCTAGATGATTTAAAATAACAAGGTAACAGTTTAAAATGTTAATATTTACCACACATTGGAAATGATATCCTTGGCAGTTTAGTGAGTGAGTTGGGGGCTGGGCATGTCTGCCCCCTCCCACGATAAATCATACAGCAAAGGGGAGCATGATGCAAGCCACCCCACCAACTTAGAGACACTTCTACGTACTACTACATGATTCGGTACAGAGGAGCCTCTCAATAAATCCGGGATTGATTGATCAGTCTAGCTAAGGGCCAGAGAGAGATGAAGTTCTTAGTTCAAAACACAGTTGGAATACTCAGTGGCTGCAGCCAAAAGTCATGTCAGCCAGCCAAGTAGTTCTCGTCTTCTCTGCTACAGCCCGGCAGGAGGAAGACTCGAGCAACATATAGAGCAACAATTCAGATGATGCAGTACAAGAAAGCCTCAACCTTTTTCTGAATCCCAAACCTAAGACAATGACATTCCACCCAAACATAGGTATTTTGAGTGTAGCTGGGGATACTTAAGTGGCACTGGCACTTATTCTGGGGAATTTGAGATGAGAAACCTGGATCTTTCGATGCAAACCTTAGAAAATATCTGGCGGGTTCGAGGTGCTGGGATGGGGAAACCTCTTTGGCCTCTTTCCATGAATTTCCCACCCTCATCCTCACTCCTCTCTCTAAAAGGAGAAGGGGTAGTTTGCAGAAAAGAAGCAGGAAATTCTTGATTTAGCTTCTCTCTTCTTTCTCTTGGAAACTAGAATTCTGGTTTGCTCTTCTTAGCCTTAATAAACCCAGTGCAGCCTGTGACTAGAGGGGAGTCTAATTCTGGGGGTTCAGTATTAGTAAGCTTGTGTTGCTGCATATCTAAGCCACATCCTCCAAGGCAGCTTCACTGGCAATAAAGCTGATAGTTTGCTCTCCAGCTATCTGCCCGTGTTGCCTCTCAATCGAACAGCTAACAGGGAAAAGAGGTCCTTAAATCCTCCTCCAAATAAGGGTCTATCTGTGAAATCAAACTAAGAGGTAAATGTGGCTGGTCCACAGATCATTTTTATCAGGATTTGGAGAGGTTGCAGGTAGCATCAAGGTCTCAGTACAAGAAAGGTAAATAAGATTAGATTGGGGAGAGAGAGAGGGAGAAATTTGAAATGCCCAATAGTGAAAAGCTTTCCCCCAAACTCTGTCTCTTCGTTTGTCTAAATGTTCTCCATCTTTGTAGGGTGGCAGTGTGGCATGTTTTAAAACCTGACTTGACCTAGCGTGAGTCTTCAACAGTAAAATGTGAGAAGACGACCGATATCCTAGGGTTGTTGTAACATAGTGGGGATTCCTCTCATTTGAATCTATTCTGTATATATTCACAAACATATGGCTTTAAGGACATAAATACAAATTATGGCTGATTGCAAAATCCTGGCCCATTGGTAATTGACTTTATGAATTCACTGTTGTTTCTCTCTCAGACTGGTAGGTTTGTGCCTCTGGTGACGTGCTGCAAGGCATGCATGTCTAGCTTTCTCTTTGAAGTACATCTACTATTGTGGGTACAGGAACTCTTACAAGCACACACCCCGAGGATAAGCTCTGTTATTAACTTCTAGCAGAACTTTAGACTGCTTTAGATCATGAACTCTTTAAGGGCAGAAATCATGACCTGATTAGCATGATACTTAGTATCAGAAACTAGAACTCATGTGATGGACTTGAGATTCCACCTGGTAAATTTGGGTAGTTCATTTTTCATTCACTCATTTATTCATTCACTCAATAAGTGTTTATTGAATGCCTACCATGCACTGTGTGTTTGTTATAAATTGCGGAAATAGTCATAAATTCCTCCTATCTCTGTTCCCACTTTCCCACCAGGTAGCCCCTTTGCAATGTGACTTTAAAACTCCTCCCATGAAAAGAAAGAGTGTATTTCTATACTTCTTTAATCTGGACTTTACTATGTGAGTTGCTTTGGCCAATGCGGCTATTAGCATGTATGATGCAACCATGGCCTTAAAAAGTGCTTGATCATTGGGGTTTACCCTCTCTTGTTGCTCTGGGGAACCCTGTAACCAACACTATGTGAATGAGTCTAGGCCTGCCCACCAGAAGAAGAGTGACACATGAGCACACAGTTATCTCTATTGTCTTTGCTGACAACCAATCAACCTCCAGATCCGTGAGTGGGCCATATCGACCATTATCTGACTGCAAATACATAAGTGAACCCAGTTGACACCACGTTGAGCAGAGAAAAATTGTCTCAGCAGAGCCTCACTCAAATTGCTGACCCACAGAACCATAAGCAAATAAATGGTTTGTTGTTTGAGGCCGCTAAGTTTCTGGGATGGTTTGTTACACAGCGAGAGCTAAGTGACATAGTGCTGGAGATTTAACAGCAAATAAAGCAGACAATGTCCTTGCTCTCAGGGAATCATCTTTCCTTTGGAGGAGAACAATAATAATTAAATACATAAGAAATAAGAAAGAAAATATCAGATACGATAAGACAGAGAATTGAAATGGGTCATTGTGATAGCAAGCGCCTGAAGAACTGCTTAAGATTGGGTGGTCAGCAATGGCCCTGCTGGAGAAGTGATGCTTAAGCTGAGTATCTGAATGGCACAAAGCAAGCCAAGACTAGGGCTAAGATTTTTCCACGCTGGTTTCTTTGAAAAATTATGTTAGACAGGGACCAGATTTCTGGCATACATTGGGATGGCTTCTAGGCAAGTACAAGGCAATGGCTTTCAAGACAACTTCCTGCCAAATTTTAGAGTTTTCAAATCTGAAGATGAAATGGTGCTCTCACTCTGCTGGAACAAAGGGGTCAGAGAGGAGTGGGGAGGACATAATTCTCATGGGTTAGAATGAATATCTTGCAAGAGAAGTCCCCAAGATCTTTGTGCAAAGTTTGTGCATTTGCTGTTGAGACCTGGGGAGTTTTCCACCTGACAAGTTTGTCCTGGTTCTAAAATAAATTTCAAATATACAACAGGGACCAAAATATACCATGAAAAGACAGCAAGATGGATGATGTGGAGACTATGCAAGGCTCCATTGGTCAGTATATGTTTTTTGAGAACATATGAGAATTAGATTGTTTTATGAGAACTAGATGCACAAAACAGTTTATTTCCTAAAGTTACAACATGAAGGATTTCAACCAACTGTCCATTAATTCTCTGCCTGTTCATTCACGGTGGCCCAGGCTGTCAAGATGATACCCAGCCTGTGTCCATAGACCTGAGGGAAAAGATTAAAAGGAAGGAAAAGTATGCAAGAAAAAGGGGAGTGTGGTGCAAGGAGCAGAGGGGAGCCTACTATATATCTCCACACCGAGAAAGCAGATGAGGAAGCTTGTTCTAAAGAACAAGAATAATATTTATTAAAAGGAATTATGCCAATCTTAGGGTAGAATCTCAAACTACAGCTTGGTTAGTATATAAAATCCTTTATGTGCCACTGATAAAAGATAGAATCATAGAATAGTGGTGGAAAATACTGGAAAAACAACATCAAATACATGTATACATGCACACGCACACACAAATGAATATTTTTAGCAGAATCGACTGAGTCTTTCAAGACTTTTGCTCTTTGGGACTAAATTAGAGTAAAATTTGCCATAATACGATGGAAGGAAGGAGAAAAGGAAGGATGAAAATGGAAGTATAGAGAAGAGAGAAAAAGGGAAGATAAGAGTAAGAAGCTACGAAATTAAGGTTATTAAGTATGTGTGTACTAAAGTGTAAAACAAAATGCAAACCATAAAGCTCTATTAAAGGTAGACTGCAGCGCCACCTCCTGGCTGGAAGACTTTTTGGATGACGACACCCACAGGCTTGAACAGCAAGCCATTTCTTCTCCAGCAATGGAAGGTATGGGCTGGTGGGATAGTTGCTCTTTAATGTTGATAATGTCTTTAATTGATTGCGATCCCTATTAGTTCATAAGTGCCCAGAAAAATTGGCCTAGAGAAGAAAAAAAAATCAGCACTTTACTTCTATCATTGGTTTTTAGCTTATTTTCACTTAAATTTGTTTAAAGTTAAATTTGCATTAATTTTAAAGGCTTGATGCTGATGTAAACTTTAATTCTTAGTCATTAACTAGAGAGCACTGCCAAAGTCAAATTTTTTTCAAAACAAGTCATGGCTGTCAGTATAAGAATATAGACACAAACTAGGCACATATTCTAATCTTATTGAGTAATCTTTAAAATTGCCTTAGGGTTTTGGCTGAGATGTACTGTCAGGTGGAATTTGTGCAATTAAAAACCTGAGAAGGAACAAAAAACATTTCTTCCCGCAGTTAATTTTGAAGGACGTCAGGAAAGACTCGGGGAAACAGCATCAGTTGTTAACAGGATCAGCACGGTGAAGCGAGGGACGCTGACCAAGGTTGGCAGCAGCTGAGTGAGGAGAGTACGCTGCATCCAGGCTTCCTGCCTTGTGTGTAGGCTCTTTCCACCAGGAGCAGGAGAGCGCTCTACATCCAGGGCCTCAGGAAGAAAAAACTAACATGTGACTAGCTAAGGACATATAGACGTTTCTAAGGGTGATAGTTGCCTGTGGTCATGACAGTGCCTTTCCAGGTCTAGACAATGTCACACAAGAAACAGCCCCCTGTTTTCTTACCATTTGAAAGTCATGATTGCTTGGGACTGATTTTTTTAATGACCACATTAGCCATTAGCCTCTTGTAACCATGACCATCAGACTCATTCTGCCCACGGAGTGGAGGTTCTGGCCAGCTGGGAGCCCTGAGTGAGCACCAAGGACCCCAGGACCTCTGTGCAGTGTGTGGACCTTTCCTGTGCAGAGAGCATTAGCATGTGCTAATGATACTTCCCTGATACATGTCTTCTGCCACATCCTCCTCCCTTCCCTCTGTAGGAGATCCAGCAGACATGCACATAAAGACATGGGCTACATGGAGATGGAGTGGAATTAGCAAGATGGTCTCAGCTTTCCTCAAAGGATGACAGCTCTACCGAGCGGTTGATAGCCGTCAATCATGCTAGCTTCAAAAGGTGCTAAGAAAGTCCCCTTTCCCCCAGTGTTACTGGGGCTTGCACAGAGTATGTGCTCAGTTTTTGCCTGTTGACCAAAGAGATGAAAGAGGTGGCTGGCTGAGGGGAGTGAGAGCTTGGAAACTAGATAACCTCTCAGAGGGTGGTGGAAGGGGGCTTGTAGGGTGGATTCTGCAGGCAGGAATGAGGGACCAGCCCCATACATGGGTGGGAGTTATGTCCAGAGAAATGTACCATGCATTTACCTCAATAAGAATCATTTTCTCAACTGTAAAACGGGATTTTTTGCTAATAACTAATAACTACCTTACATGGGATTTTGGGGGGGAATAAAGATATAACGAGATAAGGCATGTGAAATGCCTTGCATATCTTCAGCACTCAGTGGATATTATTTCCAATTAACCAATGGCAAACTGAAGCTCAGAAAGGTGAACTGAGTTCCCCAGGATCACACAGCTAGCAAATGGCAGTGTCAAAATGGAATCTAGTTCTTCTGAGTCCAGTACCCTTTCCACTAAACCGCATTCTCTCTATCCAGCTGAGAACTGGAAGTATCAAAAATCTCACGGGTGCTTGTTTTCTTTTGGGCACAGGGACGTAGCCATTTCAAGGTCTCTAGTCTTAGGGAGATAATCTACCCAAATGCTCTCAGGTGAGAGGACGTGAGAGGAGGTAGGGTAGGGTGGTGATGAGCACAAGTTCTCAAGTTTGACTGAATGGACCCAGGGCTCCACGACTTCTTAGCCATGTATGATGTTCAGCAAATTGCTTACCATCTCTAAGTCTCATTGTCCTTGAGTCTTTTTTAATGTAAAATGGGGATGATAATAATAGCATTTACCTTATAGTTGTGACGATTAAAAGATAAGATCTATGTGAAACACTTAGTACAGTGCCTGGTACGTAGTAATAACTCAATAAATGCTATCTGCCATTACCATCAAAGCTATGATTTCCAACATATTCCAGCCCTGGGATGGGGTTGGTTATTGACTTCAACTGAAAGATCAAGAGTTTGGGATCAACCCAGCTCTTCCCCTCTCATCCTTCCACTCAAGGCACACACACAATTATTTTTGTTTTAATCAAACTTATATATCCTATTCCAGGCCAGATGTCCCTCAGTGTTTTTGTTCTTAAGTGGTGTCAGGCTAAGCACAACCCTATTGTCTGGGCAGGCCTGGCAGGGCATCCAGTAACCAGGCCAGTGGGAGAGGGGTCATGAGTGAGGGTAGGACCCTGAGAGGCAATCGCTTACAGCTATGGCCAGGAACACAGAGCCAGAAGGGGAGTAAAAATCATCACACACACACACACACACACACACACACACACACACACACACGAGAGTCTGGGCCAAAGAAGGCAAAGAATTGTCCAAAATCAAGGAGTGAGAATGAGAGCTAAGGCCAAGGAAGGGAAAAGACTCACATATTCTTCTAGCTATCACCCTGTCTCTGTTTGCTTTTCACAGCCACTCTTCTCAAAAACATTGTCTACATTTACTGTCTTTATTTTCTTATTTCTCAGCCACTCCTCAATCCACTCCAATCTGGCATGCATCCCCATTCATTCACAAAACAGTTCTTGATGAAGTCACCAAGGAATTCCAAGTTGCTAAATTCACTGGACACTTTTTTCAGTACCCATTTGCTATCATCTGAATGTTTGTGCCCCTCCAAATTTCGTGTGTTGAAATCCTAACCCCCAAGGTGTGTTAGGAGGTGGGGCATTTGGGAGGTGATTAGGTCCTGAGGGCAGAGTCCTCACGATTGGGATTAGTGTCCTTATAAAAGGGGCCCCAGAAAGCAAGCTCATCCCCTCTTCCTGCCATGTGAGGTTACAGCAAAAAGACGGCTGTCTAGGAAGCTGTCCCTTATCAGACAACAAATCTGCCGGTGCCTTGATATTGGACTTCCCAGCCTCTAGAACTGTGAGAAATAAATTTTTGTTGTTTATAAGTCACTCAGTTTATGGTGTTTTGGTATAGAAGCCTGAACGGACTAACATACCATTTTACTTGACCTCTCAACAGTATTCGGATAACTCTTCCCTTCTTAGAGAACTTTCTTCCTCTGTTTTCCATAACATCCTGGTCTCCTAAGTTTCCTCTGACTTACTATTTGTTTTTAGTCTTCTTTACAAATCTTCCCATCTTTATGGCTATTAGATATTTGAGTTCCTCAAGGCTCAATTCTAGAACCTCTTCTCTCACTTTACCTTCTCTCCCTAGGCAATCTCCTTGTTTATGGTTTTAAGTATCTTCTCTATGCCAATGACTCTCAAGTTTATATTTCTGATTCAGAATTCTCTCTTAAACTGGAGACCTGTATATCTGACTGCCTACTTAACATCTTTATTTCAAACTCAAATGTGCTCCAAATTAAAAAATAGTCCACAACTGAACATGATTTTCATTCCCAAACTTGGCCCTCCCTCTTTTCGTGTTTCCTGTATCATTGAGTGGCACTGCAATTTATCCCGTTATGCAAATAAGAAAGTAGAAGTCATTCTTTACTCCTCCATATCAATCTATCAACAATTCCTATTGAATTTATATTCCAATATCTTTCTGATCTAAACATCTATCTCTAGCTCCAGTGTCAATATTCTAGTCTAAGCCTTTTTGCCTGAACATCTTTAATAGCTTCTTAATTGATTACCCTAATCCCTTCTTGCCCTCCTTCTAACCCATTCTCCACACTGAGGCTAGAGTAATCTTTTGTCTTGTTTGAGTATAACTCTGATTACAGGAGATCCCCAGCCTCTCCCCCACTACTTAAACACTTCAGTGACTTCCCATGCTCTTAGGATAAAATCATACACATGACCTAGAAGACTCTGCATGATCTCAACCAGCTCTGAAGTCTCATATTATGTCACCTTTCTTTGTGGTCTCTCATTCTGGCCTCAAAGGTAGTCTGTGCTGTTATCTTTGCCTGGAATGCTCTGCCCTCCCTCTGCCTTCACCCTACTTATATCTGTCACTCTTTAGTTTTTGCAGAAGTCTTTTCTTACTCTCTCAGGCAAAGTCAGGTGCACCTGCTAAATGCTCTCATAGTATCATCACACACATCTTCTTTAGTGCACTTATCCAGTTTAAGTTTGCAGATATTTGTATTATTTATTAACTGGGTCTCCCTTTCTTCCAGATATTGGGAGCATATTTGTTCTGCTTACCATTTTATTTCCAGTTTCTAGCCCAGACTCCACACATAGTAGAGGTTTAATAAATATTGCTGAATGAAGGGAAAACAAGGTAGCGTGATGAGGAGCTCCCTGACTCTTAGAGGACCAGAGCTGAGAAAGTCAAAGCTCCCTTTATTGGAGTGCTGGTTGCATGGTGCCAGATATCTCCATGTTCAAGGGTATAGAGTTGGGGAAAATTATAATCATCTCTAGGAAGAAGTGGGTCAAAGGGATAGCACCTATCCTTGTTCCCAATGGCCAGAATATCCTTAGATGGCACAAGGCAGAAAAAAATGGCTGAACATCCGAAGGGGTTAAAGGGAAAAAGGTTAGAAGAGAATGCAAGCAGATAGAGAATACACAACATGAAAACAAGGAAGCAACAGAACAGAGCTTCTGGGGAATCTCTCCCCAGAAGCCTTTTCCATAATGATTGAGTCTTCCCTGTGGGTGTTTAATGTGACATCCTCTGAGCTACTCTCTGACCTCATCCTTGCTGGTTTGAGTATCTCCAGGGTTAGTCCCCTGCAGTATCTGTCACCGTATTTTTGTTTTGGTTTGATTTGGCTTTTGTTTTTGATACAAATGTCCTCCTTTTTCTTAAAAAGACAGAAGATATTTGAAAATGGCCAAGGAGCTCTTTTGTTCTCTCCCTGGCTGGAAGGACAGACAAGAAACTACAAATTATCTTGTGGTGCACAAGTCATGGGATTTGCTTCTAGAACAATCACTCTTGGGGAGGGAGGCATATCAACTGGAGCAGGAAACATTTGCCAAGAACTGGAAGAAACTGATAGAGAAGAGCCAGAAAATACAGTGATTCTGAGGTACGCTGCCTGAGTCGCATCCCAAACCCCATCTCCACCCCTTTACTTACTATGTGACCTTGGGCAGGTGACTTAACTCCTTCGTAGTTCCAATTCATCATTTGAAAATGGGGTTGATGATACTGTTCTTACTTTACAGGGTTGTGAGGAAAAAGTGAGATTATGTA
This sequence comes from Diceros bicornis minor, assembly GCF_020826845.1. Classification (NCBI taxonomy): domain Eukaryota; kingdom Metazoa; phylum Chordata; class Mammalia; order Perissodactyla; family Rhinocerotidae; genus Diceros; species Diceros bicornis. The sequence continues at coordinate 75,448,951 of NC_080745.1, forward strand.
TAAAACACTGTTAGCTCTTAATATTGCAAGATATTATATATAAAATGCATATTGGGGAAAGTGTTATTCCTTAATGGGACAGAATGTAATTTTAATATCTTTGGGGGTGATTAAATATCAATAGTTATTGAATACATGCTTTAGTGATTTCATGGTTCTCAGGGACAAGCTAGGGAGATCAACATCCATCTCTATCTGATGTTTAAAACAATACTACTTTAATCAAGAATATTTATTACAATGCCAAAAGGAGAGGTGGCAGTATAGCTGGGACAGACTATGTCATAGGATAAACTTGGCAGCCCTTCCTGCAGAATCAATTTTAGTATATGATATTTAATTTGAAACACTTTTTTAAAAATAATTTTTCAAAAACCATGCATAGGTTGAAGAGTACAATGTGAAATTCCCATTTTTTTAAAAAAAGACAAAGTCTTCAAGGAAATTTCAAGTTAACTGGGGGGATCTTAGAGTTGTGACTCCTGACCTCCAGGGGTATAAGCTCACTCTCCTTCACTATTAAGGCTGTTTGATGGAAAAATTTAGTTGCACTGATTTAAAGAATAGAAAGAAGATCATTAGGGATGAGAAAAACATCATCTGAGAAAGGAATTCAAGATGTTTTATCCTTTCAAAAATTGCTTTTCTCTTTGTGTTTTCATTTGGATTCTTCCAGAGAAATTGAGAAAGTGCAAGACAAAAAAGTGAAGAGAAAAATCAATTGCTTTAAATGATCCAAATAACTAGGGTTCAATGCTTCTGGGCAACCTTACAGCAAATATTAAAAAATGGTTCCTGGCCCAGGAACAACTCAAATGAATCCAGTAGATGCAAATGAGGAGCACAGGACCTTCTCTCCTGCTCTGTAGTACTCAGATTCAGGAAATGTGAAGCTTCTTTAGGTGACAGACACCCAAGGCAGTAGGTTCTCATCTAGGTGAGATACACTTAAGACAGAGGATGCAGGGGAGGAACACTGACAAGGGACAGAAGACCCAGTTTTACTTCTTAGCCCCAAGGCCAACAGGATGTGGGCAATCAGTTTAACTTCTCTTAGTTGCCTCATCTGTAAATTGAGCAGTTAGATTCAGTGTCTCTGAATCTCAGGGTTAGTAAGGACCTCTGTGGCCAATTAACCCAATCCTTCCTTGATACAATGGTTGTAAATCTTTTGCTTGAATACTTTTAGAAATGAGAAGACATCAGCTATCTCTAAATGTCATCACTGGAGGAAGAGCTCAGAGCTGGGAGTCAGAAGACTTGAGTCCAGGCTCCGTTAACAAATTGACTATATATCTAGGTACGGAACCCTTCACATTACTGAGTTTCAGGCTCCTATTCTGTAAAGCAAGGAAGGATGGATTAAATAATTCTGGATATGGCGTTTATGAAATTTCAGTGACAGGAAATCCCTAATATGCAAAGAATATCCTTTTCTTTCTTCCCCCTGCATCCTCTTTGCTCAGGACTATGTCAGAGAATATAACTACTGTGTCACTCTGCTACCTACCTTAAATGGGGAAATAGCCAAGAAGTGCTTGTCTGGGAATAAGAGGTCAAGCCTACGCCTTGAAAGAAAGGAATAGAAAAAGATGACTAAGAGGAACAAAGACAGAATGGACTCTGCACTAGCTGGAAGAAGAGTAGCAAGTTAGAGTGGGAGGATGAAGCCAACTCAATGTCTAGATTTGGAAAGAGGAAATAGAAAGGGGCTAAGAATGCTGCACCTAGGAGTGTGCCAAGGGTGAGGGCCCTATATGGAGTGGGGGAGGGAAAGTGAGAGAGTCAGAATATATGCTTTACACATAAAGTGATTTATTATAAGGAAATATATGTGTGTATATATATATATATAATCTGCTATTGGTTTTGTTTCTCCGGAGAACCCTGACTAATAAAGTTCTCTTCATCCTCTTGGCTTCTCTGCACATTCATCTTCTCCCTCAAACACACAGGGAAAGGAGACTAGAGTTGCACAATGAGATAATGGGCTCTTGCTTTGGGCTCTGACTGAAAAGTGGCTGCTCTGGCAATCAGGGGCTGCTGTTAGGACTGAAAGTCAATTAGAGTCAGACTGGGAGGAAAGAGTGGGCAGGAGCCAAGGGTCTCTTGGGAAACCAGCGTTACAGTGTTCAATGCAGTGGAGACCAAATTGCCCACGGGTGCAATTTGTCTTGTGGGAGATCAAAATTGGCCACCCTGAAATATGTCTCTTTACCTTGATTATTTTCTCTGATAGACATTTGACCTCCCCTACTAACTGCCTAAAGGAATTTAACTCTGGGTATGGACAGACTGACAGGGTCCTCGCTAAGCCCATTCTTAGCAAAGTTCTGTTTACCAAACATTTACGTTTGTAAAGGTATCTCCCTCTCTGTACTGGGAAGAGAGGGAGATGGCCTTATCTGTGGAAACTCTTATCAGCACAGAAGGAGAGGACTTAAATCTGCATACTCTTGATCACTGTGATTTCTGTCTCCCTCCTTACTTCCCTCACCCCCAACATCCTCCTTTGTCTACCTGAATACTTTGTTTAAGGTGAAAATCTTTGCCATTTGTTGTGTGGGAGATCAAGATTTGGCCACCCTGAAATATATCTCTTTACCTTGATTGTTTTCTCTGATGGACATTTGACCTCCCCCACTAACTGCCTAAAGAATTTGACATAGTAACTCCCTCCTGGAACAGATCTTCTATCTGATGGCTATAATATAATGTAAAATAGATGTTACAATAGGAAAGGCACCAACAAGCCCATCTTATCGGAACTTCTGTCTCTCTGGCCACATTTTCTGGATGGCCCTGAGAGGAGTTGCCAGACAAACATTTACATTTATAAGGAAAATCTCCATTTGTAAAGATATCTCCCTCTCTGTATTGGGAAGAGGGGGGACGACCTCGTTTCTAGAAACTTATCAATGTAAAAGGTGAGGCCTTAAATCTGCATAATAACCGTACTCTTGTTTATAGTGCTTTAGTGGTAATCTCCTGTTTACTGTGCTTTAGTGGTAATCTCCTGTAACTGACTCCCCCCACCCCCAACATCCTCCTTTGTCTTTAGCTGAGTATGGTATTTAAGCTGAGAATTTCTGCTATTGTGTTGAGAAATGCAGTGTCCCTGCTTTCTCCCACGTATACATGTTATTAAACTTGGTATTATCTTCTCCTGCTAACCTGACTTGTTAATTATTTGGCCAGCCATAAGAACCTTAAGGGAAAGGGCAGAGAGGGATTCCTCCTCTTCCCCCAACAGTTGAATAACTCAGTTTCTCTGGTTTCTCCCAGGTACACACGTTATTAAACAGGTATACTTTTCTCCTTCTAACCTGTCTTTTAATTATTTGGCCAGCCATAACAACCTTAAGGGAAAGGGCGGAGGGGTATTCTTCCCCTTCCCCAACAGTCTGAATGTCATCAATATCCTAAAGCTGGAGATTTGGCAGTATCGCTACTGATCAAGCTGGATTTTCCTATGGTGTTGTAGAATGACTGCATTAATGGCCCTGATTAACAGCCTCACTGTATCGCGCCTTTGGAAGCGCCCTTACTCACTGACTCAGTTTGGCCATGTCGCTTGCTTTGACCAATGAGACAGAAGCAAACTTAATGCAAACAGAAATTTGTGGAAGCACTTGCACTTTTTTTGCTTTCACCCTTGCTTCTCCACAATTGCTATGAGAACATGCCTGAGCCAGCCTGCTGGAGGGATGTGAGAGACACATGGAGAGAGGCTGCAGTCAACCCAGCCATCTCCATTGAGGCTATCCTAGATCAGTCATAGCCAATCAAGCCCAGACATATGAGGAAGCTTAGCTAAGACCAGAAGAGCAATCCAGCCAATCATAGCCTAAACTGCTAGCCTGTGGACTCACTTTGTCTTCCCATAGCTGATTTCCACCCACGTAACCACTAGATGATTATTGTGTTAAGCCACTGAGTCTTCGAGTGGTTTGTTCTATAGCACTATTGTCGCAATAGATTGTCAATATAGGGATATTTAATTTATCTTATATGATATGTGAGAAATAAAACTGAGTCTTCAATTAGGCCAACTCTGAGATAAAATGTTTTGGAAAACACCACCAGCATTCAGCATTCAAAAAAGCTGCTCTCTGCCTCCCTCCCTCATGCTTTTTGGAGTCAAACCCTGAACTCCTTTTTATGGACTGAATGTTCATATGTTTAATTCCCAATGCGATGGTATTTGGAAGGGGGTATTTGGAAGATAATGAGGTTTAGATGAGGGCATAAGGGTAGAGCTCCCATGATGGGATTAGTGTCCTAACTAGAAGAGAAGGAATCCAGAGTTCTTTCTCTCTCCACCCTGTGAGGATACAGCAAGAAGGTGACCCTCTGCAAAGAGAATCCTCACTGGACACTGATCCTGCCTGCACCTTGATCTTGGATTTCTCAGCCTCCTGAACTGTAAGAAATAAATGTTTGTCATTTAAGCTACCCAGTCAATGGTATTTTTGTTGTAGCAACTCAAACTGACTAAGACACACCTTTTGCATTTGTTCTGTCCTTCACGAAATACAAAAGGCCATACTGAAAGGTCAGTCATGGAGAAGTGACTATGTTCCTTGCTTGCTTGGTGTCTTGTCTCAAGGTGGCCACTTCTAAGTTCGGATTGTCAGCTGAATTACACAAACCTCTGGAGGTTGTCAAAGTAAGCCATTTAGCTCCCAACATTAAACAAATAATAGCAATAACCTCCCCAAACAGATGGCCTTTCCTGTCAGCATGAAGCCTTCTATCCTCAGCTAGAAACAAGGAGTTCCAAAAGAAAATACATTGCTACAGAAAGATTAACCTACAGTCAGGCAGCCCGAGACTGATTTCAGATATTGTTTTCTTGGTCTTTTATCTACCCTTGTACATGGTAGGTCATTGCTGTCTCATAAATCAGCCTCTTTACTAGTCCTACAAACAGAGGAGATGGCTGGAATGGACCCCACAGTTCTCAGGCTAAATGCAACCTCTGGCGCCTATGTCCTTCAGAGTAGACTTCAAGGATATATCTCCCTTTGGTAGTTGCCCAGCATGCTCTGGGCTTCCTGGCCTTGGACAGCCAAGGACATTTGGCCTTAAAATCTGTCTTCTGACTCCCGGCGTGGGACTTCCTGGCTGCTCAGCTACTCACCTCCTCCAGCTCCATCCACCTCGGCCATCTGTCTTTCAAGCTGTAGGCTGACTTGGCCAGGTAGACAGGCAGAATTCCCTGTGGAGGGAAATCCTGAGGGAGGCAGAGCCCTGAGTCAGTAAAGGGTGGATGTTTGAACCCTTCGAAAGGTATTTGCAACTCTCTCATTGTTCTCCATGCATCAGTCAGAGACGTGGGCCCCCCAAATGTCATTAAAGCCGAGTGCAAGGTCAGTGTGGGCGCGGCAGCCTGGCTGACTAGGTGCCGAGCTGCTGCGTTTCTCCCAAATATCCCTCATCAAGAACAGAATTAAGTCCAAGTCAGGAGGAAGATCTGATTTACAGAGAATAGAAATCAGAAACAGGGCATCGGGGAGGCTAAGTGATCATTACACAGAAAAAAAATCCAAAAGGGGTCAAAAGTACCAAATGCTGCAGGAATGGAAGAGGGCTTCCAGAGGAGCCAAGAGAAGCGCTTTGCAAGGGCATAGCTCCCAGTGTTTAGTTCATTCTCTTAGTCTCATTAGTCTCAGAAGTTTTGGATGAATCCAACTTCAAAAGAAGTTAGTGAGGTTCCACGTTGTCTTTTTGGCTGAGCTGTTGTTGGTAATTTCCCAGATAAAGGAACTCGTGTTAATTGCTTAAGTGGAAGGACAAGGTGTTCAAGTTTGCTCTTTCCCAAGGAGCTTTTTTTTTTAACAGGTCCTCTGTGGAAACTCTCACCCTAACCCAAAAGAACTCATGCAAAGGGTGGCGGAGGGAATCACATCTTTTAGAAGGCTGGTGCATGGTTTTTTGTTTTGCTGCAAATTAGATTAACTGTGTGACCCTGGGCAAGGCATGTGCCCTCTCTTGGACCAACTTTCCTCACCTGTCACGAGAGAAGTTTGCACCTTCTTTACAGTCCTTTCCTCCCCTGGCGTTCATTGGTTTCTATTCTTTCCTAATTCAAATCTAATCATTGTTGTATATTGTTGTATGTGCAGAGAACCACACATGACCAGTTGAATGCTGGTCTCTCTCTGTCAGACAGAGTCCTGTCTGCACTCAGGAAGTGCAATCCTACAAGGTCAATCTCACAAGGTCAATTTGCTCCTGAGTTAAAAAGGTTCTGAATTCCAATTGACTCCAGCACCAGTAACCAAGAAAGAATACTGGGGCTGGAGGGTGTTGAATAAACAAATCTAGCTGCTTGCCAAGCAAATAGGTTTTATTTTATTTTATCTAGCAAGCATCAATAACACAGTAGCATTCTAAGTGGGGGCTCTAAATAAAAACTGTCTTCTTCATTTACGTGAATTTATAACTATATCAGCAAAGAAAATTTCTGAATACAACTATTTATCTGCTAACCTGTTGATAATATGAGATGCACAGGTCTTTAACCATTTACCCCTAAAGGCAAGCTTAGTCAAAAAGCAGCTATTGATCCAGGGGAAACATTGGCAATGGTTCTTGTTATGGTGATGTTGTGTGTTAAAACGCTATTGTCTGGGGGCAGCTAGCAGGCAAGAAGTCATTCAGCAGAGTTACAAAACTAATCTTTACTGAATTTGTCGCAAACAAAGGATGAAACATTCATGCAAGGAGTCAAGATCCATCCTGGGCTATAAGCCACTGTTCCCGAGCCCAACATGCTGAGGAAATTCAATACACTCAAACTAGCCAGCAAACAGACCAGAAACTCCGAAATTGATTAAATCTAAGATGTGTTTATTATGCTCCTTGTGACTTAGCTGCCAGGGCCTCCTAGGAGAAAGCAAGAAAAAAAAAGCTAAACAGACAAAAGTATTTGGTATTCCAAGTGGATATGCTCGTTTCTGCTTCTTGGCCTCTATGGATTTCAATGACCCATCATGGGCCAACTATTTTGCACCCAGGGTCTGGGCTCACTTGCAAAGGAGGTTGTGGGCCCTCTCTGGACTCAAGGAAAAACCTAGAACAGATATGCCTAAGACTTTGCCGGGAGTGAAGGGTCTCTGAGCCCTAGTGCCCAGGGAGAAGCTGACAAATCATGTGAACTCTTTTTAAGTCTCTAATTAAGATCAAAGCAACAGATCTGTATCTCATTTGATTGGTTTAGCCATAGAAAAAACATGTGCATGCGCACACGCACGTGTAGGCACAGAGACAAGCCCACTTGACATTTTGCATTAAATTTAATTGGTGGTTTCAATAAAAAAGTAAAAAAAAATTAATTGTGGAGTTCAAATCCAAAAATGTTCAAATTGTTGAGCAGATATGGGTTAGCCCTGTGGATGTTATCGGTTGCGTCAGGCCTAGGAAACCTCTACAAAGAGAAAGGTCCTGTCTTCACAAGCTGGTTTCAGTCATGTTTGCTATCTGCAAACATGCAGATAGCATGTTTCCAGCACCCTCCCATACTCCCCCCTGTCTTCATACATACGCACACACACACACACCATCCTCTCAACCTCTCTCCCCTCTCCTCTGAGCATGTGATTTCTTTGCTGCTTCTTAACTGGAGAAAATCTTAACCGTAGCTCATGCCTATTCTTTCTCCCTTCACACATGCCCACACCACAACCCAACCACACCTAACTTGAGATGGTTTTTTAAATGCAATCTATTTTTCATGAAAACATTGAAAATCATTTTCTCTAGGAGGTGAGATCTTACATGATTATTCTTACTTTCCTCTTTGTACTTTTTTGCATTGTGTATGCTTGTACAATAGCGTGTGACATTTTTACAATAACAATGAACTTTCACTTTAAAAGAGGAAACAAAGGCAAAATGCACACAATAGTGCATAACGATTGCAATTTTTGTAAAAACTATCTGTTCAACAATAAGAATCAGGAGGAGGAATTCATTTGAAAATAATTTGTTTCCTTTCTGATTATAACATGGCTTAATAGTAAATAGAAAACAAAACTTTCAAACAAATGGTTCTAGAGCCCATCTGAGCCTCAGAAACTTAGGCAAAAAGAGGGCCCCACTGCCACACACATGGACTCAGCATGGCAACTCAGCAGAGAAAATGTGGTTCACCCTCTTTCAGGGCATTTCTTCTAAAGGCTTCTCCAGGCATGGAATACTGTTCATGCCAAGATTATGGCCATGGCTATTAAATTGAGTAAATAGACTTTCTGTGCTTCTAAAAGCATGAACACAATGCTGCTCTGCCCAGTCACCAGGGCATGATTCAAGCCTAGATTATCGTTCATCTTTGGCATTTTACAAACCGATGCTAATCCTCAGTTTGGGATAAAGATGTCCTAGATAGAATCGGCACTGGAGATTTCAGAAGTGTCTAGCTTTAGCAAAGCAGACTTTTCTCCCCCCATATTTTCTAATCTTTCTCTAAAGCACCAAAGAGCAAGCACATGCTCCAGGATTAGTTGTCCTAAATCTCCATCACGGTGAAAAGAGGAATCCTGAAACTTGACCAGCTGTTAAAAAATAATTAACAATTACTTCTCAAAAAGGCTTTCAGTTTAGGGTAGTACTCATTTTTTAACATATTCCTAGAGGAAGGAGAAAGAAAGAAAGGAAGAGAGAGAGAAGAAAGAGAGGAAAAGGGATAGAAAGAAAATGCATATAGGGTTTCTTTTAAATTATGACTGACACTCCCTCAGTGAGTTTGCTAAAGCTACCTTGTCTTTTATATACCCTCCCTCTTTCTTCTCAGGATTATATATGCACAATAAATAGTTGCAATGTACAAAGTAATCCGAGAGGGAGACATAAAACTAAATATGTAACCCAGGATGATATTTGGGTACTGGGATTCTGTTCCCAGCTGTGGCAGAGATCCCTGAATGTGCTGGAAGACTCTAGAAGGCCAGAATTAGGACAGCAGAGAATAAACCCAAGCCCCATGGACTGTTGCTTAGAACAAGAACGTTGAGTACTTGCACTTGCAGCTTCATCATGTTATACATAAAATTGAGAAATAAGAATGATACAGAAGTCTATGGATTGGGGAAGGAGTGTTTAATGTTGGCACGCTAGAGATGCTATTGCAATTTGATGATTCTGCTCCCTGCAGGAGTAGATTTCAGATTGATATTGGGAAGTTACTTTTTTATGAAAAAGACATTAGAACTGTGTATGCATTTACTCCAACTCAGCGGCAAGCACTGAAGTCAGAAGGGAAACCTCCTCTCAGAAGACTCAGAGTGCATCAGGCAGAGCAGAGAGAGGCAAAGGCCCCAGTGCCTTGTAAACAGCAGGAGAGGCCTTTCCCAGTGTGACAAGTGGAGCATTTTTGTCAAGCATGTTGTAGGGAATAAAAACCTCTTTAGCAATAGTACTGAAAAAGACCATATTCAAACTTGGGCAAGTGCATGAGTATAAACAAATTAATGAAACTGATCAAGAAACAATAGCCTTCCACCCCATATTGAGAAGCTCTGCCTCCTGTATCACCAAGGTTGATGAATGACACCATAGTCCAGGAGATGGGGAATAATTTTGATGCTTACCACAATCAGGATACAAAACAGTTCCATTAGGCCAATAAAATATCTTCATACTCTCCCTTTGTTGTCATACCTGCCCACCCTCAAACCCTGGCAACCAGTGGTGGAGTCTCCATCACCATGATTTTTTTCGTTTGGAGAATTTCACATAAATAGAATCGTTTAGCATGTAACATTTTGACACTGGATTCCTCCACTCATCATAATGACTTTGAGATTCATCCAAGTTGTTGTATCTATCAATAGTTCATTCCATCTTACTGCTGAGTAGTATTCCATTGTATGGCTGTACCACAATATGTTTATCCATTTACTCACTGAAGGACACTCATGTTGTTTATAGTTTTTGCCTATTTTGAAAGAGCTAATATAAACATCTGTATACAGGGTTTTGTGTAAACATAAATTGTCGTATCTCTAGGGTAAATACCTAGGATTGAGATTACTAGGTCATATGCTAAGTGTACATTTAACTTGGCATAGTGGTTAAGTTCACATGCTCTGCTTCAGTGGCCCAGGGTTCACAGGTTTGGATCCTGGGTGCCGACCTACGCACCACTTATCAAGCCATGCTGTGGCAGCCATCTCACATATAACGTAGAGGAAGATGGGCATGGATGTTAGCCCAGGGCCAATCTTCCTCAGCAAAGAGAGGAGGATTGGCAACCAATGTTAGCTGAGGGCTAATCTTCCTCACCAAAAAATAAATGGAATGGAATGAAAAGGAAAGGAAAGGAAAGGAAAGGAAAGGAAAGGAAAGGAAAGGAAAGGAAAGGAGGAAGGAAGGAAGGAAGGAAGGGAGAAAGAAAGAGAGAGAGAAAGAAAGGAGGAAAGAAAGAAAGGAAGAAAGAAGGAAGTTAGGAAGGAAGGAAAGAAAGAAAAGAAAGAAAGAGAGGGGCTGGCCCAGTAGCATAGCAGTTAAGTTCACATGATCCGCTTCAGCGGGCCAGAGTTCGCGGGTTCAGATCCCAGGTGTGGACTGATGCATTGCTTGTCAAGCCATACTGTGGTGGCATCCTGTATAAAGTAGAGGAAGATGGGCATGGATGTTAGCCCAGGGCCAATCTTCCTCAGCAAAAAGAGGAGGATTGGCAACCAATGTTAGCTCAGTGCTAATCTTCCTCACACAAAAAAAAGTATGGAAGGAAGCAAGGAAGGAAGGAAGGGATGGCAGGAGGGAGGGAGGGAGGAAGGAAGGAAGGAAGAAATTGCCAAAATGTTTTCCAGAGTAGCTATACCATTTTGTATCCTGAGCAGCAATGAGAGTTCCAGTTGCTTGTCAACACTTGATATTGTCAATATTTTTTATTTTAGCCATTCTAATAAGAGTATGTTAGTATCACATCATGATTTTAATATTCATTTCCCTAATGTCTAATGACATTGATTATATTTTCATGTGTTTATTTGCCTTTCATATATCCTCTTTGGTGAAGAGTCTGTTCAAGGATTTTACTGATTTTTAATTGGGTTATTTGTTTTCTTACTATCAATAGTTGATAGTTTTTTTTTTAAAACATATTCTGAATATAAGTTCTTTGTTAGATTTGTGATTTATAGAATATTTCCTTCTAGTCTATAGATTGGTTTTTCATTCTCTTCACAGAGTCTTTCACAGAGCCAAAGTTTAAAATTTTGATAAAGTTAATTTATCAATTTTTTTCTTTTTGTATCTTGCTATTGGTATTATGTTAAAAAAATTCTTCCTAACCACTGGTCACAAATATTTTCTTTCATGTTTGTGATTTTATATTTTACCTTGAAATCTATGATTCCTTTTGAGTTAAATTTTGCAAAAGGGGTTAGGTTTAGTGGAGTTTCTTTTGTTCTTTTTTGGGGGAAGGGTATATGCATGACTAACTATTCCACTGCAATTTATTGAAAAGACTATCCTTTCCCCATTAAATTTTTTTGCATATTTGTTAAAAATCAATTGACCATATTTGTGTGGGTCATTTCTGGAGTCTTTATTCCATTTCAGTAATTTATGTGTCTACCCCTACATTTGATTACTACAGTTTCATAATAAGTCTTTAAAATGGGTTGTGAGATTCCTCCCACTTTATTCTTCCTTTTCAACATTGTTTTAGCTATTCTACTCCATTTGTCTTTCCATATGAATTTTTAAATCAGCTGTCCGCAAGACGGTGGAATAGGAGGTCCCAGCCCATCATACACTTATGGTCAACAGGTATTTGAAAAATTGCTCAATAACACTAATCATCAGGGAAATGCAAATCAAAACCACAATGAGATATCACCTCATACCTGTTGGGATGGCTATTTTAAAAAAAAGATAACACATGTTGGTGAAGATGTGGAGAAAAGGGAACACTTATACACAGTTGTTGGAAATATAAATTGGTGCAGCCACTATGGAGGTTCATCATTACAGAGGTTTATCAAAAAATTAAAAATAAAACTACCATATGTTCCAGCAATCTCACTTGTGGGTATATTTCCAAAGAAATTGAAATCAGGATCTGAAGAGATATCTGCATTTCCATGTTCATTGCAGCATTATTCACAATAGCTAAAACATGGAAGCTCATAAATATTCATCGATGGATAAATGGATAAAGAAAATGTGGTATTTACATACAGTGGAATATCATTCACCCTTTGGAAAAAAGAAGGAAATCCTGTCATTTGTGACAACATGGGTGAACCTGGAGGACATTATGCTAAATAAAATAAACCAGACACAGAAGGACAAATACTTCATGACGTCACTTGTATGAGGAATCTTAAATAGTCAAAATTATAGAAGTAGAGTGTAGAACGGTGGTTGTCAGGGGATGAGGTGAGGGGCAATGAGTTGGTATTAGTCAAGAGCACAAAATTTCAGTTATAGAAGAGCAAGTCATAGAGATCTACTGTACAGCTGAGTGCCTATAGTTAACAATACTGTACTAAATTCTAAGAGAGAAGATCTTAGGTTAAGTGTTCTTATCACAAAAAAAAAGATTTAAAAGATGAGAGGAAACTTTTAGAAGTGATGGATATGTTTATGGAATTGATTATGGTAATGGTTTTAAAGATGTATACTTATCTCCAAACTCATTAAGTTGTATACATTAAATATGTACAACTTTTTATATATAAATCATACCTAATGAAATAGTTTTTAAAAAAATAAATAGAATTAAATCAGCTGTATATATCTACAAGAAATCCTACTGACATTTTCCTATGTTGAGTCTTCTAATCCATGAACACAATGTCTCCCCATGTATTTAGGTCTTATTTGTCTTCTTTCATCAGCATTTTGTAGTTTTCAGCTTACAAATACAGTACGTTTTTCTGGAGCTATCGTAAACAGTAATTTTTTAAAGACTTGTTCATTGCCAGTATACAGAAATGTGACTGACTTTTGTATGTTGACTTTGTATCCTATAATCTTGCTAAACTCATGTCTTAGTTTTAGGAGGCTTTTTTGTTTGTTTTGTTTTGTAGATTCCTTGGATTTTTCTCCATAGACAATCATATTGTCTGTAAACAATAACAGTTTTAGTTCTTTCCATCCAATCTGGATGTCTTTTATATCCTCTTCTTTCCTTATGGCATTGGCTAGGACTTCCAGTATGATGTTGAAGGAATGGTGAGAGTGGACATCCTTACTTTATTCCTGAATTTAGAGGGAAACATTCAGTTTTCGCCATTCAGCATGATCTTAGCTGTAGGTTTTGTAGATGCTTTTTATCATATTGAGGAAGTTTTCTTCTATTCCGAATATGCCGAGAGTTTTTTAATCATGAATGGATATTGAAATTTTTCAAATACTTTTTCTATATCAATTGATAAGATCATGTGACTTTTCTTGTTCAGTCTGTTAATATACTGGATTACACTGATTTATTTTCAAATATTGAACCAGCTTTGCCTTCCTTTGATGATGATATTATCGTTATTTTTATATTGCAGGATTTGGTTTGCTAAAATTTTGCTGAGTATTTTTGTGTTTATGTTTATGAGAGATATTGGAATGCATCTTTCTTTTCTTGTGCTGTCTTTGTCTTTGGTTTTAGTATCAGGGTAATTTTGGCTCCATTAAATACTTCCTCTTATCTTATTTTTTGAAAGATATTGTATATAATTGGTGTTATTTCATCTTTAAATATTTGGTAGAATTTGCTAGTGAACTATGTGGACCTACATATTTTTTAAAGGTTTTTAATTTTAAATTAAATTCATTAATAGTTATGGGACTATGCAGGTTTTATACTTCATCTTGGTTAAGCCTTTGTAGCTTGTGGTTTTCAAGGAATTGATCCACCTAATTTAAGTTGTAAAATTTATGTGCATAGTTGTTTGTGATAGTCTCTTATTACTTTTTTAATGTCTGCAAGGTTTCTAATGATATCTCCTTTTTTTATTTTTGATATTGGTAGTTTGTGTCTTCTTTCTTCTTTTCCTTGTCAGTATTGCAACAGATTTGTTAATTTTATTAACCTTTTCAAAGAACCACCTTTTGGTTTTAGTGGTTTCTGTTTCAGCTTCTTGGATTTCTGCTCTTTATCATTCCCTTGCTTCTGCTTGCTTTAGGTTTATTTTGGTGTACATTTTTCTTAAGGTGCAACTTTAGAGTATTGTTATGAGACCTTTTTTCTTTTACAGTATAAGCATTTAATGCTATAAATTTCCCTCTAAATACCTCTACCTGCATCCTATAGCTTTTGATATGTTGTATTTCCATTGGACATTTTTAATATTACCTTGTGAGTCACTGGGTCTTGTTTAAATCCTATCAAGAATGTTGATATTTTTGTTCTACTAGGCAATCAACAGTGTTGGATTCAGGCTGCAAATTCTGACTAGCATTCTATGGGTTGTGCTTTCAATATAGTACCATTTTCATAGACTTCACAGTGCTATTCACATCTATTCTATATGTGTGCCATTCAACAACCATTCCAGCACCTAGGTTGTAGTCTATCCATTAGTTTAGTTCTCAATGTCTTTGATATGCTGTTTAAGATCAGATCTATCCATCCTGGGTATGTTCATAAACAACTTTTGGGCATTGTATTTTCCAAGTTTCTCTGTCTCTGCAATCTCCTGATACTTTTTACTTCCTTAAGGATCTCTTTTTCAGTCCTCCAGTCAGAATGCTGGGACTTTCTTTACTCCAATCTGCTATGTACCCTCTGTGATTACACCTGCATCCCAGACCAAGTGGCAAAATGACAGAAAGAGCAAATAAAAAATGAAGGTGGTTTGTCCCACCTTTTGGGACCACAGATCCTCTGATTAGAGAGGAAGGTAGCCCTCTTTGAGGGTTTTATGTATTTGTGGGACTCTGCTGACACCACTGGTGCTGCCTTCACTGTCACAGGATTACCCATAGACTGGGGCACAAGAGAACAGAGAAGAGAAAAGAAAAGTGAGACATTTCCTCCACTCTCTGAGTGTTGGGAAATCTCTTTCCTTCCTTAAGCCAGAGCTAGAGAGCTCTTTCTACTCTTACCAATGCCTACTTCTAAGTCTCAGGCTATTCTGAGTCCAGGCTGGGGAATACTGGAGTGGAAAATAAATGGTGAACTCATTGTCAGGTTTGTGGTACCACAAATTCTTCTCTTCTCCAATACGCATGCTACTCTTTACTTTTCAGAGTTCTCAAATAGGTCTTCCATGAGTTTGGTTCAGGTCTTATAGCTGCATTCAGTGGGAGAGACAGGGTGGAGTATTCTTCATCTTACCTAGAATTGGAACCTAATTTTCTTATTTTTAAAGCTTATTTCAGAATCTGAAAGGATCACAGATATGGAATAGGGGTCTCTGGTATAAGCTACTCTGTGTCTTATTCGTTTTTGTACCCAGAGCTCCTAGCATATGTCTGGCATAGGGTAGTCACTCAATAAAAGTTTGATGAATGAAATGAATGGATGGATATAAAAATGAGGGAATAAACAAACATCATATTATAAACTAGGTGAGTTACAACTAATATAGGTGCTACAGAAGAGGAACTGTTGAATGCAGACAATGAAACATCATTGATAGGCCAAAGAGATCACAAAATAAAAAGAAACTAGAAGTTCTTATCAAAACTCCTTTTCATGATAGTTGTAGTTGCTGAATCTATAACCTTTGAAAATGGAGTGCAAATAAGTTACAAATATGTTTCTCTGACTTCCTTTCCATCTATAATTATGTGAATTTCCAGACGCCATAAAGGTCCTCTTAATTTCTTCTGGGTGTCTCCACAGTAGGGAATTACTATGACGTAGTGGCCGCTATTTTCTCTTCTCTCCTGAGATCATGCTTCCTGTTGCTTCCAATGCTCTGATGCTAGAATAGGTATACAAGTTGGACCAGCTTACTCTTTAAAGACACTGCCCATTCCTGCCTCTTGTATGTTAAAAGAGCCTCTGAGGGGCTCTGTGAGTTTCCAAAGGAAAAGGAGTAGTTGACATATTTTTTGAGCTAGGCAGTGGGATCCATCCACCAACTCCTCTGCCTAAGACTGCCTAAAAAGAAACAGCACTTGAGACTAAGGAGGCTCCAGCAAACTGTTGGAAACTTGTTTTATTGCAGTCAATTGTGTTTGCTTCCTTGTCATTCTCTGACAGAAAAATAATTAGAAATGTTATTATCCCCAAAGGACCTGCTCAAATCTTCCCCACTAATGAGGCAATGAATTCTCTGAACCATGATTTAAAGACAAAGGGAAAAAAGTTTCTTGCAGGAAGATATGAAAAAAAATGGTGGAGACATGACTACATTCTGAAAACCTGGCTCTTCTCCTTACTAGCTGTGACCTTGGCAAGTTTCTCATCTGGCTGTGTCTCACTTTCTCTTAAGTAAAATGGGGAGTATGGTAGAACCTACTTTAAAGTCGCCCTGAGGATTAAGTGAGCTATGTGCCCAAAGCACTTGGAGCGTTGCCTGGCCCATGGTGGATACTCCCTATATGTGTGATTACCCGCTGCCACAGAGGCTGATGCAGGGACAGACCGTTCGCCCAAGGCAGCCCACTCTAAGTCTTTCTAATTAGAGCTGTAAACCAGAAACAGAAATCCGAGTCTTGGAGCTGAATCATGCTCATGGTAGCTTGAGAAAGAAGGTCCCTGCACTTCTGCTCCTGAGTTCCTGGTCTTTCCAGTCTTGCCTGTTCATCCCCTATTTTCTGTGAAATGGCTTAGAGTGTGTCAATAAAAGGAACATAGTTCAAAGTGTGTAGGCTCTCTCAAAAATGGTAGACATTGTGTTCCTAGCTGGTGACCTGAGAAAAGATGATAGAACAGGGGCAAAAAATAAGACAGAATCAGATACCTTAGTCCTGTGTATTAAGGTATCTTTCAGCTCCTCTAAAGAACCTTACTCTACCATTCCTCAGTGCCTTTGCACATGCTGTTCTTTCTTCTGCTCCTGCCACTCCCTCACTCCCTCACATTCTTCAGATCTCAGCCTGGGTATTATTTCTTAGGAGAAACCTTCTCTGACCCACTGTGCTAGGTCAGTTCCTGTCCCTGGACCATCATGTTAAGTCAGTTGGACTCTGAGAGAGTACCCTGCACTTCTTCTGTGTGCTTATTACAGCTTATAATTATATATTTGCAAGGTCCTTGATTAATATTTGTCTGTCCCATTAGCCTGTAAGCTGCTGAGAACAGAAACCATCTGACCTGCTCATTACTGTATTCCCAGCACTGGGCACAGTGCCTGAAACAAAGCCATGGCTCAAAAGAGATTTGTTAAATGAATAAATGAGTGAACAAACTAATGTCCAGTTCAAAACTTCCCACAACTATTCTGGTTCCCAGGCAGGATGCATTGCTTCCTCATCCATGCTCCCAGAATGCTCTGCAGATACACTGATTGTTCTTGCCATATTATGTCCTAGTTAGTAGCTCCCAACTAAATTCTGAGCTCCCGGACAGCAGGGTTTATGAACTAACTTCTCACCTTATTCCTATTGCCGCTGTGACCGGCACATGGCAGGTACTTGATTCAGGTTTGTTAAAATGAAAGAAAATTGAATTCCCTCCCACAAGGCCAAAACAACCAGCAGAGTCAATCCATGACTTGTTCCATAGAAAAAAATAAACTGGTTGTTTTCCTGAGTTGTCCACTCAATTTAATCAAGGTGATCCATTGGCTGTAATCTTACAGTGAACTTACATCAACTTTTTTACACTTCAAAGAACCTTCAAGTCTATCAGTTCCTTGAGTACCAGCCAAAGTCCTGTGAGGTATCCAGGCGGGTATTACTGCGCCCATTTCACAGAAGGAGAACTGAGCGTCAGGGAGGTTAAAATTGCCTGAAATCAACACTGAGGAAAGAGTGAGCTAGGGTGCCATCCGTGTCTCCAGACTCCTTCTGAGTCAAGGACTCTTACTGCAAAGTCAGGGTTCTCCAATACTGTGGTCATTGATTTTCTTTCTTTCTTCCTTTTTTTTTTTTTTTGAGGAAGATTAGCCCTGAGCTAACATCCGTTGCCAATCCTCCTCTTTTTGCTGAGGAAGATTGGCCCTGGGTTAACATCCGTGCCCATCTTCCTCTAGTTTGTATGGGACGCCGCCACAGCATGGCTTGACAAGCAGTGCACAGGTCCGCACCCAGAATCCGAACCTGTGAACCCCAGGCCGCCGAAGCGGAGCACGTGAACTTAACTGCTACACCACTGAGCCGGCTCTGTGGTCATTGATTTTTAGGGGAGAGTATGTCCTAATTTCTCTAAAGACTCAAAATTACTGAGTGTGTCTATATATGAAAGGGGAGAAGCACAGGAAAAGATGAGAGACATCCCTGGAAGAGAATAAAGGAGTGAGGGGAGCTGAGGGTGGGTGGGGGCATTAAGGAGAAAGCCTCTGAGGATGGGGTACAGAGCAAGCGAGAAGGCAAGCAAAGAGGGTGTCTCCATTCTCTGATAAAATCCTGCTAGCCTCAGGAGGAGGAAGTGGAGACCCACGATGTATATTAGGGGCCTTGTCCACAGCTTGTCACTCAAAGATCATCCAGGTAGCTAAGACATTGAGATTGCACTCCATCAGCATTTTCCCAATCTATTTCATCAAGGACATGCTTTACATTATAACACATTGTTGATGGGATACCAGTGGGCCTCATGAGATATAATGCATGCCTAGATTAAAGCAGATATCAAAAAATGATCTTGAAAATGAATGACCGTAAGGAATTATGGAAGTATCTTTGATTTATGTGCAAATTAAAAATTTCATGATTAAACAAAAAAAATGACCAATTGAAGAAATCAAATGCTTTTGATTTTATTAAAAACACAAAGAACAGGTCTCACACAGACATGCTGAAATGATAAATCAAGAGACATGACAAAGACCATTGATTACCCAATAGATGACACACATCACCTTGGTGGCTCTTGAAATTGGCCTGAGCATCATGAGCTGATGGACCCATGGCCCCTCCTCCTTCAGAGGGTTACACTCAACTTCCTTGGTTTGCTTCCTCTTTCCTTCACAGCAGATATGGCATATTATCACAGAAGAAGGACAGGTCTATGTTTTTTTAAGATTCTTAGAAATTCCTTTTAAGAAAAGTATTCTTAGATGTAAACTTTAAAAATAAAATAAGACTATGTATTGTATATGTATGTATGTATGTTTATACATGCATGTGTAAATATGTATGTATGTGTGTACATACATACACACACACATCCAACCACTCACATCTCTTTATGTTTCTGGAATCCAGACTGAGATGTAGCCTAGATAATCCCTTCTGTAGAGCATTTCCACCTACGCAGTATTCTAGTTCCAATCTTCCCAGTGGATATTGATGCCCTGGTGACTGACCACTCACTCGACCTGCTGCCATGGAGAACGGGCACAGTGTGAAGCTCCAAGCTGGAGGCGCCCAGATGTACCAGGGACCTGTCAAAGGCCTGTACAGGGATGGCCCTTGTATCAGACAGGAAGCAGATGCCCCAAACCCCAAGGGTTTTACTGAAATGAATTTTATGAAGGGACTATTTCCTGAGGTAAGGGTAGGGTTAAGAGAGCCAACAAGGGAGGGTGAGGCTCTTAGAGACTAGAAACAGTAGGAGGCGTGGAGGGGAGGGAATTGAGTTTCCAGAGTCCAGTGAAAGCTGGAGCCATAGAAGGAGGGCCCCAACAGGAGCAGTTGTCAAAGGAACACGGTTGTTATCAAAACCTTAGCCAGGCTGCAGCCGGAACAGGAATAAACACCCCAGCCTCTCTAGGATTGCCAGATAAAATACAGGACGCACAGTTAAATTTGAATTTCAGATAAACAACAAATGATTCTGTAGTGTAAGTACGGCCTAAATGCTTCATAGGACACGCTTATGTTACAAAATGTTTTGTGGTTTACCTACAATTTAAATTTTACTAAGATCTTGTATTCCACCCCCTACCCGCCCCCCTGGCTTTACTGAGGTATAATTTAAAGTATACAATGTGATGATCTGATATATGAATGCATTGTGAAATGATTACCACAATCAGGTTAATTAACACATCCATCACCTCACATAGTTACCTTTTTTGTGAGTGTGGTAGGAATACTTAAAGTTTATTCTCTTGGCAAATTTCAAGTATGCAATACATTATTATTAACTATAGTCACCATGCTGTACATTAGATCCCCAGAACTAACTCATCTTATACGATCCAGGAATCCCACTTCTGGGTATACATCTGAAGGAAACAAAATCAGTATCCCAAATAGATATCTGCACTACCGTGTTTATTGCAGCATTATTCACAATAGTTAAGATATGGAAACAACCTAAGTGCCGGTTGACAAATGAACGGGTAAAGGGGATGTGAGGTGTGTGTGTGTGTGTGTGTGTGTTTATATATGTGTATATGTATATAAAATATTATTCAGCCATGAGAAAGAAGAAAATCCTGCCATTTGGGACAACATGGATGAACACGGAGGAAATTATGCTGAGTGAAACAAGCCAGACAGAGAAAGACGAATACTGTTTGATCTCACTGATATGTAGAATCTAAAAAAAAAATTCAGGCTTATAGAAACAGAGAGTAGAACGGTAGTTACCAGGGGCTGCAGGGGAGGGAGGAATAGGGAGATGCTGAGATCCTGTATTTTCATTTGCTAAATCTGCCAACCCTAAACCTCTCTCCTCTCACTTCCCAGTCTCCGACCAGTGCCTTCTATTGTCCAGCCCCAGCTAGAAACCAGAGGACAAGGGAATCCTGTGGTGTGGTCACCACAGGTCAGCCTCGCCTGGGCCACAGGGCAGGACACAGAGGAAGACAAGATCTGCAGGTGGGGTGGTAAACAGAGAATAGCAAGAAATAAACAATGTCCAGCTTCTGCCATTCTGAACTCATCCGTTGTGGCAGAGTGGGGTTTTCTCTGGACAAAGCAAGTGTGTGCTCCTTATTTCCTGACTTAGTGTGCTTGAAAACCATTCTTCCTTCTTCAACCTGTATCAGCGGCTTTCAATCTTTTATTCCAAACAAAATCTTCCACAGAATCTCAGCACACAAAACACATGGAAAGGGGACAGCTAAGATAGCAGCAGAGGTGATAAGCCTAAAGCCCTGCCTGCCTCCCCTCTTCACCGCCCCCCGCCCCACCCACATACAAGCACAACTACCTACAGGTACCTGGCCTGACGGAAGCTGGTCTGAGAACCCCTGCTGTAAAGATGCAAAAAGCAAATATAGTGTGCTATCTTTTGTGTAGGAAAGAAATAAGGGAAGTATATATCTTATTTTTGCAAAAGGAATCATAGGGAAAATAGAAACTATTAAAAACTGTTACCTTTAGGAGATAGGTGGGAGGGGATGGAGAAGACAGGGATGGGAGTACGAATTCTCCAACTATATCCTTGTGTAGTTTTTTTTGTGTGTGTGTGTGAGGAAGATCAGCCCTGTGCTAACATCTGCCAATCCTCCTCTTTTTGCTGAGGAAGACTGGCCCTGGGCTAACATCCATGCCCATCTTCCTCCACTTTATATGGGACGCCGCCACAGCATGGCTTGCCAAGCGGTACCTCAGTGAGCGCCCAGGATCCGAACCGGCGAACCCCTGGCCGCTGCAGCGAAGCGCGCGCACCTAACCGCTTGTGCCACGGGGCCGGCCCCTGTGTAGTTTGGATTTTGAAATGAGTGAGACCAAAGGGATGAAAAAACAGCACACCCTAAAATTGGGAACAAACAGAAACAGATGGAACTCTATTAAATCAATGGCACAGCACATAAAGACTTAATTCAAGTAACTTCTACACACAGTTCTCTGATGATAGATATTTAGAGGGATATATTATAAGACAAAAAGAATTGCAAATGAGGCAGCCTTGTGGTGATGGAAAAGTTCAGTATCTTAATTGTGGTAGTGGTTATAGGAATCTTCATGTGTGATAAAATTGCTTATTGTTACACACATGGGTGCATGTAAAACTGGTTAAATCTGAATAAGCTCTGTGCATTGTACTGATGTTAATTTCCTGGTCTTGATATTGGACTATAGTGAAGCAAGGTGTAACCAGTGGGGGAAATATGCTGAAGAATACACAGCACCTCTCTGTAAACTTTTTAAACTTCCTGTGAATCTATAATTATTTCAAAATCAAGAGTTTAAAGTAAAAGGATTGCAAAGAATCATGGAACTTTATATAGTAGATTTATTGTATTAAAATGGGCGTAGTGATCTTGAAATTCTTTTCTATAGAGAGTAGGATAAAGTAAATATATTAATGTTATTAGGAGTAAGATGTTTACTATACAATAAAAGAAATGTACCTACAAAATAAAAGAAGATAAAGAAAGACTTTATAATGTCAATTATGTTAAAATTGAATAGAAAATCTATTATAAACTCATCTTTTAAAAACACATATTTCCTGGATCCTTCTACTGAAAGGTCTGGAAGCAATGATACCTGGTAGCACTCACACACACTGGATTCTGAGTACCATTCCCACTAAACAAACAAACAAACAAGACAGAGTTCCTTGGAGAAATGCCTAGGCCCAGATCTGGAGCAGAGATGATGTAAGATGAACCTGGTACTTCATTTTGTGCCAGAAGATGCTCAAGTATAACAGAGTCACATCAGAACGACACAGAAGCTGACTTCAATAGTTCCTACTTGCCAAATTTAGAACAATTTAAACATCAGAAAGAAATATTAATAGTAAAGGATTATAATACATTGAATGCTTTTAAAAAATATTTGATTATTTGGAGAGAGAGAGAAGAAAAGTTGTTCTTTTTACAACAATACTAGCTAATAAATGTAAGAAATGATAGAAATAGAAAAATCATCATTTTTCAATGCCCGGTGTAACAATTGGTTCAGGCAAAGATTATCTGTATCTGTTAAACTACTCGGTAAGATAATGATGAGGAACAGGACACTCACACAGTCGCAAAATGCTACCCTATAGATCTCTCACTAATTACAAAGGGGAAGTGGACGACGAGTGGCGAGATCTGGAGGTCATGATCTTCACGAAAGATCCATCACCAGTAGAAGGGAACTCGGCTGGGGCTCTAATACTCTGTGATTGAACAGAGCACAGCAGAGACTTAAAGGAGAGAGGCAGGGGCAGGAAAGTCTTCAGAGAGGACCTGAGTCTGGAATGTTGAGTAGGAACCTGCTTGCTGGAGGAGGCATTCCAAGCACAAGGCACAGGAGAAGCAAAGGCAATGCCGCTTGAAGCAGCCGACTGAATTTAGAGAACTGCAAATAGATGAGAATTGTTTGCAGAAACAGTGCAGATAGGGGGCTAATGGAAGGTGAGGCTGGAGAGCTAGGAGAAGCTACATCATTAAGGATCTCGATTACCAGGTTAAGGAGCCTGAACCTCATTCAGAAGGTGATGGTGAGACTTCGAAGGGACTTAGGAGGGTGGCAAGAATGAGGATAGGAAGAATGTGACCAATGAGAGAGCTGTGTAGAAGGTAGAATCCACTGGGCTCAGTGACCAATCAGGGACATGGATGATGAGAGAAGATATTAGAATGAACTGGATAATGTTTTCACACCGAGGGCCAATCCTGTGCACAGGTGGTGTTGGGCTAGAGTTCTGGGTGAAGAGCATCTGAGGTCACGTCCAAGGTCAGCAGGTAACGGTGCCAGGCTGATTAGTGATGTCAGCTTTGGTTGAGAAGAGGAAGAAGCAAGGAATATCAGGGTGGATGGTGATACTGATAACTCAGATTAAAAGTGTAAGAGGAGAAATAGATGTAGGGTAGGAAGGACAAGTGTGTTATTTAACGATGCTGAATTAGAAAGTCTTACCAGTTACTTTGGAAATCCTAGTATCTCGTGTGGATTCAGTACATATGCTGGAGCAGTCTTTTGGAGTTCTAATGATAACTTAAGGGCTATATAATGTATAGATTATTTACCCAATAGACCTCATGGGCTCCTTCAACATATGCACCAAAGAGCACCTTCTGGATTCAGAGCATGGAGCTTGAATCAGAGGAGTCCCATTAGGTTTAAGAGGATTTACATAGCTAGAAGTCCTGTGGATGCTAGAATGAAAAAGGCTCTCCACCTGCTTTTGCATTTAATAATAATTAATAACAAATATGCTCTTCCCCGTGGGAGTCAAGCATAGACACAAATATCTGCCGCAAATCCAAGTTCCCTGCTTTGGATGTCAGTCCCACGCCAAAGCTGGCCCCCCAGTTTATTAGCCTGAGAGCCTGTCTAGTCTGGGCCCCGCACTGGGTGACTCATAATTAAAACAATTGCAATTTATTTTTAAAATTTAATTCCAAATATAATTGCTCATTTGCTTCACAAGGGGATGGCGTGCACAGAAGCCTGTGGGGAAATTAAAGAAAAGCACGGAGACATGCTCCTCTTGGCGCTTATATTAAAATAATCATTCATATTTTTCTGGCAACACTTTTTAATAAGTGTCAAATCTTCATTACTTTCTTTGACATTTGCGTCCACATTAATCACGTCGAATTCATATGGTATTTATTTCTGGAGGTTGTAAAAGTCAACACAGGGGCTTCCCCAAGCTAATCAATTAGTCTAAATCCACTTCTGGATTCCCGACTTGTGGAAGCTACGCTGGCTCAGGGAGTATTCAAGAAACCAGAATCTGCCTTTGTGATGGCTTCAGGGGTGAGGAAGGGGATACAGTCCTATCCTGCCACTGGCCACAAGTTTTCCTACTGCCTTGGCCACCAGGATCAGGCCCCTACCAGGGCCAACTTTCTGACACAGGAAACCCACACACCCCCAATTTTCCATAGCCACAGAGTGGCACTGAGCGGGTGTGCTGCAGCTCTCTGAGCCATCTTTTTACAGCGGAGGGAATGTCTAATAGTGTGAGTCATGTAGACACTTGCTGCTTCTTCTGGGGTCACCCCTATAAATTATAGAAAGAGCACTTTTAATGAAGTGAAGACTGGAAGGACAAAAACCTTGAAGATGCGCTCACCCACAGTGTCTGAGGCTCTACCAATTTTCAAGCTGATGAGTGGTGACATCATCAAATATCTTCCACCCAGGAAGAGACTCATAGCAGGGGATTTGGAGGATATGATGACCTCAACATTAAGCTTGGCTAAAAGAGAAAGTGACAGGGGCTGAACTTGATCAATGTTATTCCCACTTTTAGGGTTGAAACCTGCAATGTTGACACTGTTGATGTAGAAGGAGGGAGCCATCTGGGGTTTCTTTAGGTTTCACTCATTAAAGAAGAAAACAAACGACAGGGAAACTCAAGACGGTGGGACTGGGCCAGTCTGCACTTTAACTCACCAATCTGGGACATCCAGCTTCTGGTGTGGAAATTTTATTCATTCCTAATGCAAAAGATAGAGGTTGATTTAATGGATGTATTACATTATACCCTAATTTATCCTTATAATCACTGGATACAAAGAATGGAACTGATCTTCGGAAAATTGTGAAACTGGCAAATTTTGTCTTTTCTTCTCCCAGCTTCCTTTTTTGTATAATTTTCCCCAGGAGAGTTCCCCCAACTATCTCTTTCAGGTGTTCAGTGTTCTTTTTATTCTCGTGTATCCTCTGTCTGGGGGATCTCCTCTCAAGCAGCATCTCTTGCCAGTCATTTTTATCTTACTATGAATTTATACAACCACTATCTTCCTTGATGGTCTTCCTTCTTCCAGAGAAGACCATCTGGATTTTGAGGAAACTGGTATGTAGGTAGAGACTTCTAGTTGCCATCCCACGCTATTACCTCCTGAGCCTCCTCCATCTTTATAGAACCCAAATTATCAGCTGAAGTCATGGCTATTGAGAATAAAGATTATATTTTCCAGCCTCCCTTGCTATTAGATGTGTTCAGGTAATTATCTCATGGCCAGAGGAATGTGATGGGAAGCCATGTGTATAACTTATAGGACACGTCCTTAAAGGGAAGAGGTATGCCCCTTCCCTGCACCTCCTTTTTTCTTCCTGCTTCTTGGAACATGGTCACGGAGGTAAGCCATCTTGGACCAGGAGGCAAGGCCAACATCCCGGGATGGCAGAGCAACAAGTCAGAGGAGCCTGGTCTCTGGATAACCACAGGGAGCAAAACCATCAAACCAGCACTGGACTACCTACTCAGGATATGTCATGGAGAAATATTGTTTAAGCCACTTTTTTTTTTACGTTTATTACTCATAGCCAAACCTATATGCAGCTAAAACCAAGGTAAAAGATTAGCTATGGTAGAAATGGCAATACCCTCTCAGAGCATCTAGGTTTGGATTCCATAGCCACTATTTATCACCTGTGTGACCTTAGACAATTTGTTTCCCCTTCCTGAAACATGCTTTTCCCCAGGTCTCTTTCTAAAAAATAAAAATAAGAAGTTCTATTTCATAGACTTGCTGTGAGAAATAAATTAAATGCTTATGAAAGCAGTTTGTATACTCTAAGGCACTTGTAGCCCTGCGATGTTGATCAATGGAAGTCAAGGCTCTTCAGATTTTAAGGAGAGGAACCCACTCACACTAACTCAGTGATGGGTTTACTTTAAGGACACAATAAGTGAAAACATACACATCCAAGAAAGGGCGATGAAAGGGGGCTGAGCTTTCAGGAGGATTGTCAGATTTAGATACTACACTCAATTTCCCCCGGGAACCACATGACCTCCCCCATACAGCTTCCTCAACACCTCAACACACTGTGAACCTTCAGCTTCGACTATAGTCAGATGGGTCCTTCAGTCTCAATTCAGATCCCCACAGAGGATCTGATTGGTTAATGTCATTGGCTGGATTCAGGTCAGGTGCACCCTTTGATCCAAGCACTGTGGCCAGGGGTGCAGGGTCATGTGGTATGGAGGGCTAGCCTTTCCAGAAGCTGTGTGGATTACCTTCTCCAGACGGATAATGGGTGGAGCAGTCAGTATCCCTTCTGGTACGCAATGGAGATAATGACAAAAATTACGTTAACTATTCCTAGCAGAGGAAGGGTGTAGACAAAAGCCTAGAAATTTAAGTTTTGTTTGAAAAAGTTATGAGTTCTCCAAATATTTCACCTTTCTTATCAATGCAATGGACCTTATAACATCAGTTTCCCATGGACCAACACAGTTAAAAACTCATCTTCTCTTTAGCAGTCAGCATCCCCTTGCTCACCCACATCATGGACTGTCTGGACATTCACGTTAACATCACCCTGTCCTTTATCTTTAATGACTGAAATTAAAGGTTCCTTTCAAATGGGACATAGATGGGTATAAAAGGGCATGGCATCTTTCCACCACAATCTGCTACCCAGAGCCATGGTTGAATTTTTGTCCTCACAGAGCCTTAAGCTTTTTTGTAATTTCCAGCTCTTTAGTATGACCTGCCTTCTAAGTGATTGACCTACAGCTTTCCCTTTGCAAAAAGAAGAGCAAAGAAAAAGCATATCCAAAGACCTGAATGCAATGGAGAGAAGACATTCTACCCGGCTTCACAGTCCTGCCCTCCTGCTGGAGGAAAGAGCATCTTATGCCCAGCCAAGAGCCTGTGCTCTCTTTCTGCCTCTGAGTTTTGAGGAGAAAAAATTTTTAGAAAATAAATGTGAAAGTGAGTTAAGCCCATGTATTTCTGATCATGCCAGATGAAGAGTAAGAGTTGAGGAGAAATTTTCTAAGCTCTAGCTTCTTTAATTTCACTTTTGTTCCTTCTAATGAGGCAACCATCTTCCAGAGAACTCAAATTCACCTAAGCCAGTTTGTATTTAATTTTCTATCACTTACATCAAAAAAATCTTAACTAACAACAATAAAAAAATCACAGAACTGATTTTTTGTTGTCATTCAGTTATCCTTTTTCTTTTTAAACAGTTTTATTTAGGTATAATTGCAAACAATAAACTGCACGTATTTAAAGTATAGAATTTGATAAGATTTGATGTATTTATACACCCAGGAAGCCATCTATACAATTAAAATAATGAACATATCACCTTCAGAAGTTTACCCCTGTCTCTTCATAATCCCTCCCTCCCATTCCATCTCTCTCCCATACCATTTTTCCTGGCAACTACTGATCTGCTTTCTGTCCTAGATTGCATTTTCTAGAATTCTACATGAATGTAATCATACAGTATATATATTTTATATATACATATATATATTTTGGTCTGGCTTCTCTCACTTAGCACAATTATTTTGAAATTTATCCACATTGTTGCATGTACCCATAGTTCATTGATTTTTATTATTGAACAGTACTCCACTGTACGTATATACCACGATTTATTTGTTCACCTGTTGATAGACATTTGGGTTGTTTCTGGTTTGAGGCTGTTACAAATAAAGCTGCTAGGAACATTCAGGTACAAACGTTTATACGGACGTATACTTTCACTATTCTTGGGCAAATACCTAGACGTAGAATGGTTGGATCCTATGGTGCAGGATTAATCTAAAAAAATCCCTAAGCTATTTGCCGAGGTGATGGAACCATTTTAATTACCATCAGCTGTGCATGAGAGTTCCAGATCCTCTGCATCTGAACAAGTATCCCTCTCAGCGTGTGGGCTCTAGACTACCTGCATCAAAATGTCCCTGGAAAAAAGGCAGACCCTGGCCCCATCCCAGACCCTCATAAACAGAGTCTCTGGGTAGCACCTCAAGGTCAAACTCACCAGGTGATTCTTAAACAAAGTCATTAACGATGAGCCCTCAAGCATCTGAGAACATGTACATACTTGGATTCTCTCTTGTCAGCTTCTGGAAACTTTCTCAGAGTGAACCAGTGGTTCTCGACCCTCTCTTGGCATAGAATCACCTGGAAAGCTTAAAAAATACAGATGCCTGGGCCCTACCACGGAAGATCTGCAGCAATCATCTGTAGTAAACCCAGTCTTTTTGCTTTGCTTTGCTTGTTTTCTTTTTCCTTTTCTTCCTCTCCTTCTCCTCCTCCTTCTTCCCTCCTCCCTCTTCCCTTCTCCTTCCTCTTCCTTGTTTTTCTCTCTTAAAGCTCCTGAGACAATTTTCATATGCAACCAAGGTTGAGAGCCACCCAGTCACAGAGCAGGAGCAGCAACATCCTAGCCATGGGGCCAGGCAGGCCATGGAAATGAATGAAGCAGGCTGGCTGGGGAGCGTAGTGAAGTAGAAACTTAAGCTTCATCCAAAGAGGGTGGCCACTGCTCAGCTAGTCCACACTTGCCATGTGGGAACAACATTCATACTTGCCAACCCCTCATATTTTGAGAGAAGTCTGAAATAATTATTTCAACATGAGATCTCCTGATTTTTAAATGTGTGAAAATAACACGAAATGCGTAAATCATTTTGCACAGAACAGAACACGCCTCTGGGTGATAATGGCCCAGGGACTGCCAGTTTGTGACTTCAGCCTTCAACGTTTCTCAGTCCTGTGGACAACGCTAGGACATCTTTTCATGGTGACCACTGCTTGGGCGCCAGTTCTGAAGGAGAAGATGAGTTGTATGTAGGCCATACCTGCCTTCACTGAATTTCTATACAGGGACAAACTTGACTGGGTTCCTTGACGTGGATTTGTCAGACTTCCTGACTTATTTGAGGCCAATCAGAGAAGTTAGTCTCATAATTAACAAATAAGATAGTGTATTATTCATGTTTTCCTCCTTGTAGAATCCTTCTTCTATCAAAGTGATATTTGTAAGAATATGATTTTTAAAAATGACATCTGAGAGTGTTTGTTTTTCCATCAAACTCACAACTACTAACAATCTTATCCCATCCAATCCCTTAACCACACTTAGAATGGTGGTTCTCAAACTTTAATGTGCATAAGATTCACCTGGGGTACGCGTTGAAATGCAGAGCTCAGGCGTAGGGCGTCCATATAGTTTATTAGCAAAATCGGAACACTTCTAAAAGTGAAAGTCACTCCAAGGTGCTGAATGTAAGCTGGTTCATGCAGTCAGCCCACCCAGGCCTCACGTGTACAAATTCTGATTCAGTGGGCTGTGCTGGAGCCAGGGACTCCCCACTTTCAATCAAGCAGCCCAGGTAAACCGGATGCAGGCGGTCTCAGTCACCCTTTGAACGACACTGACTTAGTAGTGGGAGGAGAAGACAGTAGAGAATTACTTATTTGGGAGATGGAAACACCTAGTCTAGAAAGAGGACTCACTGAGACCCAGCTGTGTGATGCTCAATACATTCTACAGTAAACAACCAGCCAGCAAGGAAAGTCGGAGACAAACACTAATTGCTAATCTCACATTTTCTTTTTTCCATATTTCTCACAAAAGTAATTTGTTAGCTCTACTTGATTACATAGTACTTGACTGTCTTCAAGTCAACGCCTAAAGACAACTGATAATTAACGAGGTGCGTGTAAGCATTGTGATGAAAAAAACAGAGGCCGCAGACATGCGTTTTTATGAAGATATGCTAATGAATCTTAGCACCCTAATCTGAAAGCATAACTCCAGAAGAGTTTTCTTTTTATTTATTTATTTTAGCCAACAACCAAGTGATAGGTAATGAGCTCACTTGGGTCTGGCTTCCTGTGCTGTGGGCACTGGGGCTCTCCGATGGATCCATCTGAATCATTTCAGAACTTCAATGAGTGTTGCTCTGTTTCCAGCAGCAAGGAACTGGCAAAGAGGGTTTGCATTTTATTTGTGTTAGCCACAACCCCATATCTGCACAACATGAACTGGTCAAGAAATGGGTTTTTCGTTTGATTTTGTTTTTAATTGACTCCCATCTGATGTATTCACATCAGAGAATTCCAGGGTATTGAAGGCCATTGGACCTCTGAGGTTCACAAGCATATTCTACTTTTTCTCTGGATGAGGCAGCAGAGTCTAGTGCTTAGAGCACAAACTGTAGAGCCTGCTGCCTGGGTTTGAATCCTGGCTCTGCCACTTATTATTTCTGTATTCTAGAGCTTAATTTCTCTGGGTCTCAATTTCCCATTTGTAAAATGAGGATGATAATAGTGCTATTTCCTAGGGGATTTTATGAGTAATAAATGAACTAATATTTGTGAAGCTACAAAGGTGAACACTGAGGTTCAGAGGATCTAGCCCTTGGAGTGGAACTTTTACATAGGGAAGTTGTGTTAATGATCTCTTGGTTGAACTTGGCCCTTCGGTTTTCATCTGTGAATCACTCACTGTGTCTCCACTAAGCCACCAATACTGCATCTCAGTTTCTTCATTTCCCCAAAGTCTCCTTAGGACAATATTAACTTTTGGCACAATCCCTCCCATGAGGCTTTCTGTTGGTTGGATCTACACAGGACGCAAAGCTGCTAGCTAAAAAGACAGCAGCTTTACCCAGGGAGTTTCAGAGCCCAGATATAGAGTGGAAAGGAAACTTGGGCCTTCCTGTTCCTGCAAACACAACTGTAGGTAGCTAGGTAGGTAGCTCACAACTGTACCCTGGCCTTCCTGGGGTCCATGAGCTGTCCTTCCCAGAGTGAAGTTTGACCTCCCTCTCTCTTCTGTACCAGAATTGAACCACACACCCTCCTCCCCATCCTACACCCTTGTCTTCAGGAGAGATTAAAACTCTGTGCAAGGCTCTTTTTTCTCCCCTCCAGACATTCTGTGTTTAGAATCATAGCCACCTTTATTTTCAGCTTTGAGCAGATGTTCCAGGCAGAAAATGCCTGCCAAGTTCAGGAGGTTTGGGCTCACGCTTTGCAGAACAAAACTCTGTGCTGACATTCTAGAAAAGAGTAACACTTCCATGCGAAAAGAGTATTCCTGAGAGAGGTTCAAAGCTTCAGAGAAATAATTACAGTGCCTTCTACTTGACAGTTTACCAAGTTCTTACACATCCGTGATTTCATTTGCATCTTGTAACAACCCTGGGAAGTAGTCATGGCAAGGATTAGGACTGTTATTTTACAGATGACAGGACTACAGATGAGAGAGATGCAAGGATTTGACATGCTTCTAAGAGCTTGGTCTCTTGCCTTCCAAACTTATGTACTTTCTACAAATAACAACATAGTACATTCACACATTGCTTTTATATATACTTTACAAAGTACTAACTTGAGCACAGTGTTACCTTATCCCCAGCAAAGTGCCATGAGTTAGATAGGGAAGTATTTTAGTCAGCACAAAATAGGCTATGCTTGGGTAACAAATAATCCCTGATATCTCAGAAGCTTAACCCAACAAAGATTGATTTCTTGCTCATATCATAATCTGATGCATGTCCAGGTTGTTCTCTCTGGTGGTTTTTCTCTAAGTAGTAACCAGGATCCCTCTATATTATCATTCTCCATTTCAAAAACATGGCCTTAGAAAGTCAATGGGGAATAAGAACATAATGTCATCTATTTCCTGGAAGGTTTTACTGCCAGGCCACCACTTCTACCCACATCCTATTTGCCTGAACCCAGTCATGACCTCAGCCTAACTGTAAAGGAGAGGTAGTCTTCTTGTGTGCCCAAGAAGATTGAATGAGACGGGTTTTGGTGAATACAAGGCATTCTTTATGCCATTTCAGATTGCACCAGCACTTATTCTAGGCTGTCTGTGAGGGGTTGGCAAATAAAACATCACGGTCAAAAACTTTGTTCTGTGCCAACTATACGGCAGCAACAAAATGTCTCCAGGGCAAATTGAATTATTTCAGTGGTAAAGCCCTCCACAGGCTGAAGAATGTTGCAACAGGTCAGGTTACCAGACCAGAGGAAAGAACAGAATGATCTGTGCATCCCTGGGACTGAAATGAAAATATTGCTATTTATCCATTCATTCTTTTACTATCTCCATCTACATCCGCAAATGATTTGAGTGGGTTTCTAACATTAAAGCACATCCAAGAGGAAAGAATTAAGAACAAAACCACATACAAAAAATGAAAAGTAGTTAAACAGGGCAGAAATCTAGCTATACCAAATATTTAGGATTGATTAATCATCACAACTGAAAAATGGATTTGTCCTGAGCTTACTGGAAGCTAAAGTAGAAAGGAGAATAGAGAGGTTATGAAAATTGCATTTTTGAGCACAATGTCCTAGTTACTATGCAAAATGTTTTACATGCATCAGCTTATTTGGCACACACATCAGCTTCTGATCATCAGTTAATGATAGTAGCACCACATATTGAGTTTGTTCTCAGTGAGATGACATAAAACGTCTCAAGTACAGTCAGTGGTCAAGGCCAGGTTCCAACTCAGCCCTGTCTGATTCCAGAATGTGCACTCTTTCTATAACCTAATGGTTCTCTTTGTCACATAAAAGGAAGCATGTAATTAAGTAGACACAAGAAAAAATAGAAGATGCATATATTCTCTATTTTTACTAAAAGAAAAGGGTAGTATCTCAATGAGCTCCAAGTCAGCGAGTCCAAAATTTTCCTCACTGTTTCAAACCACTTGGAGGTTAAGGCCGAGTTCACCTCTGAGGGTATCAAAGGGGCCCGCAACACACCTGTGGCAAGGAGCAGATTTGAAAGCCGAGGGAGGAAAACAGTGCGGGTAAACAAGGTTAAGATTTCTGTGTAAGGTCACACAGCAGGGCAGTGCCAGAGTCTTCCAGACCTTCTCCTCGCATTCTGTTTATTAGATTGGATTAGATTAGATTCTGAAGGCTAAAGCACTAAAAGAGAGTGAATTTTCATTTTTACCAAAGAACCAGTAGCAAAGAAGAGAGAGGCAAAACTTGTAGACCACATATCCGTTCCCTTTACCATCTTTGATTGACACATGGGCAGTCATTTGGCTTATTTGCTAATGGCGTTCCTGCTTCCCAGCAGTGCTATACTGCACATCACCTCCCCAGCTAACAGCTGTTTCCAGTCCACGCTGGCTGCATAGACTCAAGGCTAAAAGTACATCCTTTCCTAAAGCTGGAGACCAGGCATATCATCCAGGGATGTGCACTTGATGAAAGTGGGTAATTTGCCTACTTCATAGCCACCTGGAAGTAATGGGCTGGCCTGGGGTGTCTCCGAAGTAGCTTAGAGCTGCAAGAAACTGATGGCAAGTGGCCAGTGAGTGGATATGTCCTGAATTACAACAGGCAGCCTTCACTCTGCATGGTTTGGAAATCTGCTGTGCAAATTTCAGTTAGCATGGTTTAGTTCAATAACACCAGTCCCCCAAAACACAGTTCAGTTTTCAGTTACTACCATATGTTAACTGTGAGTTATTGAATAAAGTAGAGACTTCGCTGCCAGCTCTTCAGTCCACAAATCAGTATGTAAATAGCAGACACGCCTCATGGTAAGTGACCGATCAAATCACGTCCTTCAAAGTCTGGCCTTGATTGGTCACTGCACGTGATACTCAGTTCACACAAAGCCAGCAAATCTTGGAGTTGTGCAGCCTCCTTGTCTCTCAGTGATAAACCCATGGGTCATTTTACAAAAATGGGTAATCAAAAGAGGGGGCTGGCCAACACAGAGAATGACACAGCAAAGAGAAAAGTGAAAACACCAGAAGCGAAATTCGAATCGAATGAAAACGGAGCAGCAATAGCTGACCATGAAATGTTGAATGCCACTGTTGGAGACCCTCCAGACAGCCAGCCAGAGGACTTCATGAAGGTGACTTATCCACAGAAATGAGGAAAAGATGGAAAATATCCCAGAGAAATTGGCACCATCAAAAAACTTCACATGAAAGGAACTCTCCGAGCTATTTCACAACATTGAAAGTGCAAAGGATGAAATGTTGGAAGCTAATCCTAATTTAGAAAGAAGTATGACAATTCTCCAAGGCAGAGAAAAGATGTCGCTCAGTATTATAAGTGATATGATGAGAACAAGGCGGGCACTGTTCAAACCACTCTTTATAACTTTTTTACAAGAAAAATAACATTTTGATTCTCAATGTTTCTAATGTTTTAAATAACCCCATATTAAGCAAATATTAGCTTTATTAATTATTTCATTTCCCTATACATTTAAAAGTGACAGTAAGAAAGCTTTTAATGTTTTGATGGAAATTTTTAAAGGTCACGGGACAATAGTAAATTTTCCCACTGATTTTTAAGATCGCTTTGTGTGGTTTCAGTTTGCATGGTCATTTTTACAGTCACAAATTACTATGCCAAGCGAGGACCTCCTGTATTTCCCTGATCTTTCAGGGAGGAGTTCTGCTCAAATAAGTCATAATACAAAACTAATGGCCCCTAAAAGATACCCATAGCCTGCACTGGAGAATGATATCCATTGGCGTGACCTTTGTTCATTCAACTAACCTCTGGCGAGGGTTCTGGTAGCCTGGACACAGTCTAGAAATGAAAGAGATACATTAAAAATGCATTTGATATTTTCCAGGAGAGTAGTATGTAACTAGAGGGATATAGGTTATCCAAAAGGAATAAGTATACAGATGGTCCCCAACTTATGATGGTTTGACTTACAATTTTTTGACCTTAGATGGTACGAAAGCCTTACTCATTCAGTAGAAACCATACTTCAGATTTTGAATTTTGGTCTTTTCCTGGGCTAGTGATGTGAAGTAGTGTATTCTCTCGTGATGCTGGGCAGCGGCAGCGAGCCACAGCTCCCAGTCAGCCATGCCATCACGAGGGTAAACAACCGAAACACTTACAACCCTTCTGTACCCATACAACCATTCTGTTTTTGACTTTCAGTACAGTAGTCAATAAATTACATGAGATATTAAACAATTTGTTATAAAATAGGCTTTGCTTTAAATGATTCTGCCCAACTGTAGGCTAACGTATGTGTTCCGAGCATGTTTAAGGTAGGCTAGGTAAGCTATGATGTTTGGTATGTTAGGTGTATTAAATGCATTTTCAGCTTATGATATTTTCAAGTTATGATGGATTTATCAGGATATAAACCCATCATAAGTCAAGAAATATCTGTATATCTAAATGAAATAGTTAAGCAGATATTTGGAGTTTCTCTTCTGATTCTCAGAAGAAATCCAGGCTAAAGATAAGTAACTAGGACTCATTGCCCTACTGGTTATAGCAAAGGCCATAAGACAGACATAGGAGTCTCCCTGAGAGAGGGTGAGACAGACACTACTCAGTGCATCTCTGCTTCTTTTAGTGATAAAACCCAGATTTTTTTGTTTGTCTTCTCGCTCCATGTGGTTAGGTGTTCAGGGTGGGGCCTCTCCACAGCAAATTCCCAGCATAAATCATGATTAGTCTAAGTCCGTGAAGATTGTCCCATGTCCCTTGCAAGGTTCAGGCATAGGCCTGGGATGCAGCTCTGGCCACTGAGAAGGGAGGGCTGGGGGCTTCTGGGAGTGTCCCTTTCCCGGAAGAGTGAGACACAAAAGTGTCCATCTCCATTAGCAAGCTTGTATGATGTGACACCCGAGACCCTAAGCCAATTGCAACAAGAGAACATGTGTAAGAACCAAGCCAACTTGCTGAGGAGAGCAGGACATAAGAGGGAAGTGACCTGAGCTGCTGAATTAACCCACCTGGAACTGACCGATGTGGGAATTTCTTGACACGTGAGACAAATGTCCTTACAATGTGAGCTGTCACTTGCAACTGAAACATCCTAATAAATGAGACAGAAATCTGAGAAATGACAGAAACTAGGAGAGCCAGGGAAGGAGGGAGGAGAACTATGGAGGCCCAAAGAAGAGATCCAGGATGGGGACTCCTGGCACCACTGAACTCTCTGATCCAAACACTTTTTTCAGCTGTATTGAAGTATAGTTAACACACAAAGTTGTAATATATTTATTTATTTTTTTTTTTTTTTCCCCCAAAGCCCCAGTAGATAGTTGTATGTCTTAGTTGCACATCCTTCTAGTTGCTGTATGTGGGACGCGGCCTCAGCATGGCCGGAGAAGCAGTGCGTTGGTGTGCGCCTGGGATCCGAACCCGGGCTGCCAGCAGCGGAGCGCGCGCACTTACCGCTAAGCCACGGGGCCAGCCCAGTTGCAATATATTTAAAGTGTACATTTGATCCAAAGGTTTTTAAACAGGAAATGTACCTTCTCTTACAAGTGTTAATTCCATTTCCAAATATACACGCAAGTCAGCAAGGACTTAAAAGTCCAGTAAGTAGAGGAAGAAAAATCACTGTCACTGCCTTAACCAAAGGGAGTTTAATATTTATTTTTTCTTTAAAAACCTTGGTTACATCTTTCAAGGCTCTCAAGCTGGTTACACATACAAAATGAGGATGAATATCTTGGCAGGTGGTAGAAAATGAACAAGCATGGGCAACCAGCAACAACAGAAATGAGATAACCTGGAGGTTCAACAATGCTGAAATTATCCACAACCCCGGGGGAGACTATTATTAACAAAAAAGTACCAATAAAGGGCCAAATGGAACTGCTAAAAACTAGCCCAATCTTGTTTCTGCCTTTCAAATTAAATAGGATGTGGCATCTGTATTTAAGCAAGAAATGTCTGTGGGGAGATTTTGTTATGTTATTGGATTGGGATGTCAAGACAGCATCCTCTACTCAACAGTCTTAAAAATTAAATAAAGGGTCCTTGTATAAGGAATGCTTTGTAATTATCATGAGACAAAGTGCCAAAAGGGCAGGGTGGTACAAATCACTGCTACGGACCTGGACCTGGAGGTATGGTAAGAAAGACAATTTTCTCCTCTCATCTCCCAACTACCAGAGATTGGATTCACTATGGAGAGATCAGCAGCTTGGCTTTGCACTCAAACAAGCGTGGATAATATCAGCCCTGCCAATTATTAGTGGTAGATCTTAAGCAAGCAAGATCTTAAGCAAGTCACAATGTCTCCGAACTTCAGTTTCCTCATGTGAAAATAGGAGCAATAATAATATAAGGTTATTATATATAAGGCTATTATAAATATTTAATGAGATTGTTCTTATAATAGCCTAAGTCAAAATGACAGGAATAACTAATACCCATTAAACATTTACTATATGGCAGACATTTTATAAAGTGAAATGACAGAGAGAGACGAGAGTTGGGTTCATCAGCAATGCCA
Organism: Diceros bicornis minor; assembly: GCF_020826845.1. Taxonomy (NCBI): domain Eukaryota; kingdom Metazoa; phylum Chordata; class Mammalia; order Perissodactyla; family Rhinocerotidae; genus Diceros; species Diceros bicornis. The sequence goes on from NC_080745.1 coordinate 75,486,847, forward strand.
AGTTGGTGATGAGAAAATTCATGCTTGTATTGAAAATGTGGGAATATGGCTTTTCTCTTAGATCAAGGTGTGTTAAATAGTGGTTTTAAGAGGCAAGACTAATCAATTCCTTAAATAAAGTGTTACCTATATTGAGTAATTTTAGTGACTGTGATAAGACCTGTCCTCCTGAACTTATTCCCTTATTTTTGTTTGAAGTTCCATTATAGGTCTTTCTGTTAAGCTTTGTTCTTTCCCTGCCATATTCTGTAATGCACACGTGTTCTGTAAATCAGCCCAACATCTCTTTCCTCCTTCATTTCTAGCAGTCTCTTCCCTTCTTTGAGGAGCTGCACATTCCCCGACTCCAAGAAGTTCTGATGGGGCTTCAGTTCACAATTCTCCAATATCCTGGCTATGAGGGGGAGAGGGAAGATGAGCAGGAGTGTCACATGACCCAGCTCTGGTTGATTATTATATCTCATCACCCTGATCCAAGATGGGCAGGTGACTCTGGGAATTTTATAATCGGATGTTCAGAGACAGAGCTTTCTGTCTCCTGGATGACAGGCTGTGACGATGCGACCCCCAGAACTGCTGGCATCCAAGTTATATCTACGGGAGGAAATAAATCTGCAGGAAGAGAAAATTAAATCAACAGACAAAGAGAAGCATTAGGAGAAGCAGAGCTGAGAGATAAGAAGCCCCGAGGACATTGTTTGGGTCCCCAGATTCAGTCACACCTCAAGTTAACATCGCCTCCATCCCTCCCAGCCATGGAAACCAACAAATTCTCTTCTTTGTTTAAGCTTCTTTGATTAGAGTTCTGTCACCTTTAATCAAAATAATCCTGATCGATATAGAGCTCATCTAAAGCAAGTGCATGATCATTTAACTAAAAGAAAAAATCTAAGATTTTGTGGCGGAAAAACATGATGGAAGGTTGTAGAATGAAAATGCTTGAAAGTTGCTGATTTAGAACACAGTTCTACCTCCACAGTACCCAATTTCACAGGGGAACTTTACCCTGTGCATGTGTACCTCTCTCTGCCACCAAAGACTTGTGACTTTCTGGAAAGAACTTTCTGCTACTCCAGGCCAGTTGGCCCTTAAAGAATCATTTGCTGGGGCCACAGTGCCAAAAGCCCTCTTGGATGTTCAGTGTGCCTGCAGCTAATGTAAAGGTTTCTTGCTGTCAGATTGTTAAAAGTGATTCAAGAAGAAAGATGTGGGAGGAGGTACTCAACAGGGGAAGAGGGGAGCTGCAGCCAGCTGGAGGTAACCCAGAAGAGACAATCACTCGTGGTCAAGACAGGACCCGGGGATGGAAATAGGAGAAACAAGATACCAGGGACAGTCTTGAGTCTGTTGATGCCAGGACAGCTAGTTCCAAGGTGAAATCTGCCTTCAGGCTTTCCACACATTTATTGAACACAGTGTTTGATGGCTTTGGAGAACCACAAATAGAATAGCTCTGGTCCCCAAGAGTCAGAAACATGGAATCCATCTAGGATGGATTCTTTCTGTCCCCCAGAGCTCAATCAGCTTTCTAAACTTCTTTGACCATTGAATCCTTTGTTTCTTGAGCACATGTTTTGTTGTTGTTTCAGATAACAGCATTAACACCCTATAGTAGTATTAGGACTACCGTATCTTGCCTAATAATAGCTCTCATTTATTGAGTACTTGATATGCACCAGACATCATTCTAAGCACTTGGCATGCCATGTCTCATTCCATTCTCACAGCAGCCCTATTGCTTAGTAGGAATCACTATCCTTATTTTATAGATGAGGTAACTGAGCCTCAAAATGGTTAAGGAATTTGCTCTAAGTTGCTGCTACTCAAAATGCTGTTTCGTGAGCTCTTTGCTATCAGTCAGCAAAGGAATGAAAAACTTACACTAGAATGTAAACCAACACACTGCTACCTTCATTGAGAAAGTCTTGATTTGGAAAAAAAGGAGTCAGCAGAACTAATGGTGTGCTGAGTGATGTAGCTGAATTACATTCTGGCACAAACTCCTAACCTCCTTACTGACTGGTAACGTTTACGGACTGATGGTGGTCTGCAAACTCGACTTTGTGTAGCACTGCTCCAGGTCACGGAACTGCGTGAGGAGAGGAGCCAGGATTCAAACCCAAGCATGTCTGGCTTCAAAGCCTCTCCTCTTAAAACCACCATGACCTGTTGTCTTCTGTAATGCAGTTCTACTGCCACCAACCGTTTACCCAGTTTCCAGGCCATACCAATGGGATTTCCCAAGCTACTAGATAAATGTACCCAAAAAAGGTTTATATTCTCTTTCGGTGGTGAACAAATCCATTAGTCCAAGAAGAACCTGTAAAGTCTTTAAGACAAGTACATTATGACATGGCCATAGATCTGGTAGCTGAGTCTATGCATTCGAGAAGCAGGGAGCATCTGAGCCACATGCTGACATGACCCTGTGCTCAGACACTGGGAGACCTTGCCACAGGGCAAGGTCTTTTTTAGACTTGATTCACTGTAGCTTATAATTAGGCATTGTCGCTTTGATGCCTGAGTGAATTAGTGAGGATGACATGGGGGTCCCACAAAGGCTGGAATGGGGAAACTACAAAAATAAGCAGCCAGAAAAAATTGTTCTTAACAGTAAGTCAGACTTCTGGGAAGTCAGTGTCAGGAATTTATATGGCGTGCTCAGATGATTTAAATGACAGTGTCAGAGACGTCTGTTTTTCTCTCCATCTTTGAATATTATCTGTATTTGTATTTCCCTTTGAGGTAGACACTTTCCCTTCTCCATCTCTTACAGGGACAACTAGTAGCGTCTTAGAGTAAAATAGTTCATTTTAGTTCATCTCATCCATTTTTTTTTTTATTTAAACATTTATTGAGTCCTAGTGGGTTTCAGGCACTGTATTGAGTACTAAAAAAATTTAAAAAGGAAAAAAAATACCCTGAAGCATCACAGAATTTCAAATAAAGCAACTCTGCTGTCTTAGACCCTATCCAAGGAAACTGAGAAGTAAATAAAAATCTTATGATCATATCAGCTTGTTACATATAGCTGAACTTGCTATAGCTGAACTCTGAGCCAGGTTAGAACAAGTCTCCAGGATAATAATAATAGTAACAGGTAACATTTATGGATGTGCCAAATACTATATTAAGTACTTCACATGTTATTATATTTAATCCTCCCAAGTCTAAGAGATAGGCCTTATTATTATCTCCCTTTTAAGGATGAGGAAACTAAGGCACAGAAAGGTTAATTAACTTGTCCAAGGTCACACAGTTAGTAACTGTTATATCTGGTTCAAACCAATGCAATCTGGCTTCAGAGCCCTTGTTCTTAGCTTTAAATCTTTTTGAAATGGCCTGTTGGGCGCTTCTTCCTACCAGCTGAAGCCCATTTTCTATTTCAATTAATTCATTAAGGACATGCACCTGCTGAATTCAAGCCACATATCATTCTAGGCTTGGGGATGGGGACAACAGGGAGGCCTGAACCCTGGTCTGGTCACTTGGCACTTACATTCTGGCTGGGCTGATGAGACACATGTGCAAAATACCATTTACAGACAAGACAGCATTTCCTGCAACAGCATCGTATCAGACTGCTGGGCCAGACTCCACGGTTCCTAACATTTGCAGAGTCTAGAAAGCAATCCCAAGTACTGCTTCCCAAACTTGACAGCACCGTGTGAATTTAAAAAATATTAATATCCACTCCCAGAGATTCTGATTTAATTGGTCTTGGGTACTGCATGGCATCAGAGCCTTAAAATCTACCTGGGTGATTTTAATGTGCAGCAAAGTGTGAGAATGACTGATCTATTGTTTTTCGTGTGGTGAGTTAGAGTAAAACAATAAAGGGATCACTGTAGGCTACTCATTTTATACACAGCTGCCATGCTACTACCTATTTTCATGTAAATGCGCTTTCACATGATGCATTTAAACCTCACAGTCAATGAGTTGGCTATTATCATGCCCATTTTACAGATGAGGGAATTGAGGAGTAGAGAGGAAAACAACTTGCCTGGGGTATCAAGTCACAGAGCCAAGACTCCCCTCCAGGACTGTCTGCCTCTGAAGACTGTTCTCTTCACCACTAGCTTATTACGCTTTCCCACAGATGGAGAGAAGAACTCTTGAAAGAGGTGGATCAGGGCTGTACCCTGAAGGACAGGTGCAAGAGTAAGCAGAGAGGGAGGTGGACATATGGGGGAGGATGGGCAGTCAGCAAAGCCTGGAGGCCTCTGGGGATTCAGGACAACAGACTGGAAGGGTTAACTGAGCAAAATCTGGGCTTTTCTGCATTAAGACTCACTGTAAAGCCATTGTTCTCAAACTAGAGCAAGCATTAAGGATCACCTGGAGAGCTTGTTAAAACACAGACTCCTGGACCCCTCCCCTCAGAGTTTCTGATTCTGATTCCCGAGAATTTTCATTTCCAGCAAATTTCCAGGTGAAGCTAATTGTGCCGGTCCAGGGACCACAATTTGAGAACCACAGCTATAGAATGGGCCCTTCTGTAGAATGGGACAAACGTCCATTTGAAGACTGCCAGAAATTGCCTTCCTGTAGTTAGAAATAGAGTCTAGATCTTAAGATCCTTGAACCCGGAGAAGAACACTGTTGGTAACACAAGTAGTTTCAGTCCTTTAGGGTAGAAGATGGAACTTGTTCCATCTTGGGGCCCACCCTCTCCTCCTTCCTTTGTGGAGGAACCAGTTTAGTGGACCCCTTTATTCATGTATCCACCCATTTTTTTTCCTGGGGAAGAGCAGAACCCAAGAAGTAATCTACATGTGGATGTTTCTGAGCTGTTAAGAATTTCAGTCAACAGCATAACAGGCCATCTTCACTGTGGACCAAGCATATCTTGGATCTCTCAGTTTTTGTTCTTCTTCTGGCAAGGTCCAAAGACAGAGGTTGGGGACCTAGGATTTGAGATGGCTGGGTAGGGTGGGGGTGAGGAATTCCCGGATGATGGTAGAGTGAGGACTAACAGGAAAGTAGAGAAGCAAGGGACCTGTGAGCACTGGGCTCCAAGAGCAGCAGTATCTGATACTTGGCGTTTCTGTAAATCACTGCTGACACCACTTTTATGGCACTTACTATGTGTCGGGAAATGTTCTATCTTCTTTATGGATATCGATTCATTTAAGCCTCATAGCAGCCCTATGAGGGAAATTCTGTTATTATCCCCATTTTACAGATGAGGAACTGAGGCAGAGGGAGGTTAAACAACTTGCCCAAGATCACACAGTTATTAAATAGCAGATCCAGGACTTGAACCCAGCCACCTGCTTCCAGAGTCTGTGCTCTTACCAGCACCTCTTGGTGATAATGAAAATAGCTAAATCTTACTATGTACTTACCCTGTGGTAGCCTGGTATTTCACAAGCATTTTCTCACATATTCCTAATAATTACTATGAAATAGTCTCTATTGTTATTGCACTCATTCTACGGAAAGAAAATATTATTAAATGCCTTAGCCTGGCCTTTACCTATGCTTTGGAAGAATTAAGGCAGGAGCTGGGCCAATTCTTCAGGATAGGTGGTAAAGGAAGAGGATAGTGGACAGGAGAAGCAATTTTGAGGCAGCCATTTGAGATCCATCAAGAAGCCTAAAGCAGCATCTCGAGTGAGAGGGAGTGCAATTAGACTGGGTTGGTGGGAATCAGCAGCATTCACTGGGGCCTTTTGGGAGGGCTTGCAGAGGACCCCACTTCTGGAAGTCATGGTGTGTTGAGACTGGGCGATGTTCACTGGTATTATAAGTAAGCTGACCACTCAGAGTCTGGAGAACTTGGACTCATTCATTCATTCAGCAAATACTTTTTTTAGTATCTTCTATGGCCAGGCACTGTTCTAGGAACTTGGGGTTTACTGGTGAACTAAAGACACAAAGGGCACGCATTCTAGAGAATCACATTTAACAAGCAGCATCTTGGCAGCAAAGTGTAGATGAAAGATCCCCACCACTAGGGATGCTGAATGAAGGGTTAAGAGACCTGACTTCTAATATGTTCTACACTGAGCTTTCCATCATTCACTTTCTGGGCTTCAGTTTTTCCTTCTGTAAGCTGGAGAGTATTCCTACTTTACGTTTATAGTGGGGATAGAGGAAGATAAATAGATTTGCAAAAAGAAAGCATGCTGTACCCACAAACGACAAACCCTTCCTCTGCTTTAAACCTGCTTTGCTGAAAACTTTTATATAATTGCCAATAACACATCACTCAAAGGCGGGTGAGGACATGCTGTCTGCGATTCTTCGTTTGGGCTCCAGGACTCCTGCCTTCCAGAGGGGCCTGGCAAATGATTACCAAGTCATCTGATGAATATGCAACATGCTTCTGTCTTAGTAAGTCCCACAGCTGTTGGGAAATTGACAAGGAAAACAAAACCATAGAAATACGTGATGTTGAAAAACTGCCTGCCAACCTCACAGAGACCCCCGGGGGGGTCTCCCAGCCACAGATGGGTCTGGGCTTTTCCAGAGATGCAAAATCTGCTGCTGGTGAAGAGCACCCACCCAGTCAGGGGTGCCCACTCCCACAGCATCTTCTTTCTACTTATAATTTGCGTCCTTATCCATCCATCCCCCAATTCTCAATACAGATAGATACACACACACACACGCATACATGCAAATACCTTTTGTTCTGTCAAATCAGAAATAGGAAATACTTGGGGATAGGCACAATGGACAGAGCTAGGATCCTAAGATAGACAGATAGACCTGAGTTAAAATTCTGGCTCCCCCACTTACTAGCTACATAGTCTTGGCAATTCATTTAACCTTTTTGAGTTTCAGCTTCATCATTAGTAAAATAGGCGTAATGACACCTATCTTATGGTGCTGTGATAAGGCTTGTTAATAGAGAGCTCCAAATACGGTAGGTATTTAATAAGCAATAGTAATTATGTTAATTAATATCATCATTTCAGTAAGAAGAGATCAAAGCCTCCTTCAGAGTTTTGGCGAACCTCTGTTGATTTTCTTGTCTGGCATTCATTCCCACCTTTTCTGGTACTAGCCCTCTGGTTATCCTCTTCCCCAATGCATGGGGTGAGGATGGTACTGACTCTACAAACCTCTGGCCACAGTAATTGGCTTTTGGAAAGGTATATTGACCCAATCCGAGCCAAAGAGCTGCAATCCTCTGACTTTAGTTGGAACTGTTAGAAAAAGGAGTCCTCATTTTGTCTGGACTTAAACTCAGGAAAACATAAACCTGGAATTGCTAGGGGCACAGGACAGAGGACGGCTGAGACCAACAAAGAAAGGAAGCAGAACTGAGAAACAGAGACTGTTCTGATGACATTGCCTGAGCCCCTGCGTCCAGCTGGATCTGAAGCCCTAGAACCTTCAGTTACACCAGGCAACACAATTCTGGTGCTTAAGTCAGTTCCACTTAAGGTGTTGTCAGGTTTGATCACATGTAAACTAAACATGTGTATTTTACTGTATGCAAATTATATCACTAAAAATATATTTTTAAGTCAATATTTTTTCTGAGTTCCATATAGCTGAACAAATCTTCCCAGGAATAATTCTCATTGCCACTTCTACCAAGACATTACTGTGTAACTCATTTTTGGCCCATAAAATGTGGACCAAATGCTAAAAGCAGCAGGTTCACACCACCGCCTACACAGTATCTGTGATTTGACACAGTCTTGCATATTCAATAGAGATGTTAATTGATGCATTTTCTTCTAAAAAAGCTAGGTGGTTTTTAATGTCTTAAGATACATAGATTACAATTCACAGCATTTGTAGGCACTAATGTTTAGTTTCAGCGTTCAAGACTGTTATTTTTAAATGTGGGGATCTTCCAGGAAACATTAAGGTCTTGTTTACATGCAAACTACAGCTTAATTCTGCAAATCAAAAGAGTTTTATGGAACTCTTTGAGGGGAATGAACAGGGTAATAACCAGTCAGCCTCTTCCATTTAAGCCTGCTGACATACGGCCAAGTGTGCTTCATCATTATTCTTCAGTAAAGTGCTCTTTGTGCTTTGCATTTCTCATTAACAATTGGTTTTATTTCAGCTCATTCAAGCCTGGGCAAAGTCAATGGAAAGTGTATATGTCCAAGCAGTTTCTAGGTGCCTGGACGTGTCACAGGGGAGTGTGGACAGAGAGGAGCAAGAAAGGTTGTGACGGCTCACAGCGGATCCTCTCCCCACTTCTACAGTCCTGCTTGGCAGGGAAGAAATTGGAGGGCATCCTGCTCTCTATTTACTTAGTTTTGGATTTTGATGGCAGCCCACGTTGTTCATGGCACTTAGTGATTGTTCTGCGTTATAGCTACTTAATGTCCTTATGTCCTGTTCTATATTCCATAGCTGTAGAATACCTATTCTATACCTATTCTACAAACCCTTGGCCACAGCAATTGGTATTCTATGGCTACTTATATTTCAATTCCTTCATGAAGAAAAAACCATGTCTCAACGTGGCCATGCACGTGCCTTTGAGTTGGATAGGCCTAAATTCAAATCCTGGTCACATGACCTTGATTTGGATAATTTACTTCAATCTAAGTCTGTACTTCTTCATCATTAAAAAGGAGCCAATAATATCTACCTTCCAGAGCTGTAGTGAAGAACCAATGGCCTAATACCTGTGAAGCACTGAGCACAGTGCCTGGTCCATCGGAGGTCCTATACAAATGTTTGCGTCCTGGCTCTTCTGCTCCTCATGTGCTCTTCAAGGACAGAGTCCAGGAGTGTTTCTCCTTTGTGTGCCACCAGCTCTTGGGAAAACAGCACATGCTAAATGTTTTTGGAATGAATGCATGAATAACGGTGACTTTTCATTCATTAGTGCAATTATCTGATGGTCTCTCCTGCTAGACTGGACTGTAATATACTCCAGGAGCTGGAGGAGTATATTTGCCTGTGCTCATTATTCTCTCCTCAGCACCAGCACAGTCCTGGCACATGATGCGTATTAAATAAACCTTTGCTGAATGAATGAATGAGTGACCAAAAGACACTACTACCATTATTGGAGGCAATACTAATAGACCTATATGAGCATGAGTAGTGTGTGTATATGTACGTGTGCACACTTGCGTAAAGTATGTGTGTCCATACCGTTCCACTGTATTAGTATACTGAGAGGCAGAGGAAGAGGCCATATTGAACAAAGAGACATGGAGGTAGGGAGAAAATATGTTTGGGAAAAGTTGGAGAAGGGATGAAAGAGGAGAATCAAAGTCTGGCTTAGAGTTGACTCCATAAAAGCCATCTTAAGAAGATAAAAGCAATTAGGCACCAGTACTCAAATTCTTAACATGCAAATAAAAATAGATGTAGTTTGATAGACAACACTCAACGCTATCTTCAGGTTGCAACTGTCAGCTTTACTAATTTCTTATATTGTGACCCTGATACCCAGATATGTTTTCTCCATCCTCTTGCCAGGACCTGGGCATCTGTGCTTTGGCCAGTATTGCCACTATTTTGGTCCCTGGACTTCCTAGATTGCTCTCCAGCCAAGCCTGAGAGGGACCTAGACTCAAGGAATTCTGCCACCCTCCCAGCCGGGCTTGCCCTGTGCTGTCCTTGGAACTTGCCTACCTCTGGGTCCTGAGTCATGGTGCCTTCTTCCTTGACGTTATTGTGGGATCCCCAGTTCTCTGCTTGCTTGCTTGGCTTATCGTATAATGTGATATTTATTGTTTCTTTTCTGATTATGAAACATAAAATTTTGGGGAAAAAATAAACGCACATAAAGAAGAAAATTTAAATCACCCATTATCTCATTCCTCAGAAAAAACGACTATACAAGTACGTACAGACACACACACATGCACACATGCAACACATGCACCTTTTCCTCTCCCCACAAAAAACTGAAATTTTACTCTCCATATTATTGTAACATATCCAATTTGGTTTTCTTTTTACTAGTAGTACATTGTGAGCATATTTTCTCAAACATAAGTATTCTTGGAGTTTTGATTTTTAGAGGTTAAAAAATATTCCCTGATTTGGCTGTATCATAATTTATTTAATAAATCCCATATTGTTGAACACAAAATTTCCTATATTTCACTATGATAAATCAGAATGTCTTTATAAGAAACCCCTAGATAGAAACTACGTGGTAAAAGGCTATGCATTTTTTAAGATTTTGGATATATATTGACAAATGGCCCTGCAGAAACATTAGACCCATTTCCGCCATACACCCACACCAGCATTGAGTACTATACTTTTTTTCTTTTGTACATTTTTTGTGATTTTTAAAAATATTCAATGCTATTTCCTAACAGGATTTGTCTTTCTTTATATATTGGAACATAAATGTTCCTTATATATCAAGCTTATCAATCCTTTCTTATCCATATATATCGCAACTGTTTCCGTATGTTACTGTTTTCTTTTTAGTTATGTATATGGAGTTTATTAATATATAGAAGATATACTAATCTCTTCCTGAGCTCCAACAATCATTCGAACAAATTTTTCCAATCTGTGGTTATTATAATTTTATTTACATTCAATTTAAAAACATTATTTTTTTGCATAATGTGTAAAATGAGGAATTGATAAATACACTTTTCCAAATGGCTAACCAGCTATATCTGAGCATTATTTACTGAACGATCTGTTTTGATGCTTGATTTGCAATGCTATATTTATAATGTATTAAATATCTTTTTGTCCTTGGTTCTGTTTCTGGAATTTCCATTCTATTTCATTTACCTTGCTCATGCCATTTGATTTATTGTTACTGTATAAAAGTCATTTAATATCTTGTAGAGCAGGTCATCCCCTGGCTTATTATGTTTTCTTTCCTTTTTACAAAATGCACTTGGCAATACTCATTTTTTACATTTACATTCCCAGATGAATTTGATTCCCTTTTTTCATGTTTAAAAAAGTCCCAATGGCATTTTGATATTAATTGAATTTAAATTTAAGGATGTGTAGAATAGTAATCTTCAAACTCTTGAAACTTTCCATCTACTAAATGAAACTATTTAATTTTTTGAAATATGTTTCTATGCCTTCTAGAAGTTTTTAAAAACTTTCTTCATATAGGCTGTACATATATGTTTTATAAGGTTATTTATAGATATTTTTGTATTTTTCATGACTATTATGTATGAAATCTTTAATTTGCTTTTTTCTTATTAGTTTTTATTGACATATAGTAAAGTGACATTTGTGTATTTCTTCATTACCAATCAACTTACCATACTCATATTAGTTTCAATTCTTTTTCAGTTTGATTCTCTAGGTTTTTTGGGAAGACCATTACCACTTACAAATAAAGATAATTTTGAATCCCCCTTTATGATACGTCAACTTTTCGATTCTTCTCATCTCATCACATTAGTAGAACTTCTAGGATCACTTTTGTTTTTTGCTTTTGAATTAATACCGTTGTTTTTTAAAGCAGCTTTAGATTCACAGCAAAATTGACTGGAAAGTAGAGAGTTCCCACGTACTCCTGCCTCCCCCACCTCACACACAGCTTCCTCCACTGTCAACATCCTGCATCAGTGTAATACATTTATTACAATCAGTCAACCAACACTGACACATCTTTGTTAACCAAAGGCCATAATTTACATTAGGGTTCACTCTTTGTGCTTATATTCGATGGCTTTTGACAAATGTGTTATGCCATGTACCCACCATTATAGTATTATACAGAACTCTTTCTCTGCCCTAAAATTCCCCTGTGCTGCATGTATTTATTCATCACTCCTTCCCCTGCACCCCTGGCATCCACTGATCTTTTTACTGTTTCTATAGTTTTGCCTTTTCCAGAATGTCAAATAGTTGGAATCATGCAGCATGTAGCCTTCTCAGAATAGCTTCTTTCACTTAGCAATATGCCTTCAAGTTTCCTCCATGCCCTTCTGTGGCTTGATAACTCATTTCTTTTTAGTGCTGAAAAATATTCCATTGTCTGGATGTACCACAGTTTATTTATTCATTCACCTATTGAAAGATATCTTGGTTGATTTCAAGTCTTGGAAATTATGAATAAAGCTGCTATAAATATTCATGTGCAAATTTTGGGTGGACGTAAGTTTTCAACTCCTTTGAGTAAATACCAAGAATCACAATTGCTGGGTCATATGCTAAGCGTATGTTTAGTTTTATAAGAAACCACCAAACCGTCTTCCAGAGTGGCTGTACTGCTTTGCATTCCCACCAGCAATGAATGAGAGTTCTTGTTCATCTATATCCTTGCCAGCATTTGGTGTTGTCAGTATTTTGAATTTTAGCCATTCTGCTAGGTATGAAGTGGTATCTCATTGTTTTAATTTACAATTCCCTAACGACGAGTGATGGTGAGCATCTTTTCATACGCTTATTTACAGCTGTATATGATCTTTGGTGAGGTAGCTGTTCTGACCTTTTTCCCATTCTTAAATTGGATAGTTCATTTTCTTATTGTTGAGTTTTAATTGTTCTTTGTGTATTTTGGATAAGTCGTTTATCAGATATCTCTTTTGAAAATATTTTTTCCCTAGATTACTTTCCAAATAGATGTGATAGGGCATATGCTATTTTATTCGTGACTTCTATGGAGAGATCTCTGTCTTCCAACATTAATATAATTCAGTTATAGGTTTCAGATGAATATTTTGGCTACTGTAGAGGAAATCCGGATTCAAATTCCCAAGTTACTGAACATGTTTAACAGATATGGATATTGAGTTACATATTTTATCAAATTGCTTCTCCTTTAACCTATTAATGAGCATGACTTTTATTAATAGATTCTTACGATTAAACTATTTATGCACTTCTGAAATAAATTGCAATAATATTCTTTTAATATACTATAGGATTCAAATAAGTAATATATTATTTAGATTGACCTGTCCTACTTTTAGGTTTTGTATCAGATTTAAACCCATGAAATGAGCTGAGAAAATTTTTTTCTTTATCTCTATTCTGTAACAGTTCATACAATATGAAATGTATCACTTTCCTTAAAGTTTGAAAAATCTTACATTTAAAAACAAAATCATTTTTCTTTTATCTACATTAATTTCTACCTCCTGCTTCCTTTTGTTGGTTTATTGTTTTTCTTATCTAATTCCCTATGTTTAGTATTTAGCTTATTTTTATTTTGTTTACGAATAAAAGCATTTAAGGATAAGAATTTGCCTCTGAATTTAGCTTTGGCTATACATTCTCATACTTAATATTCTTATTGTTAATTTTAAAATTTTATATTATTTATTTTTGCTTTTCTCTTTGACCAATATTAATTTATAATATTTATATTTTCCAAGTAAGTACATTTGGAAAATAGCTGGTTATTATTAATTTTTAATATTGTTTCCTTTTGGGTAGAAAATTACTGCTTTGAGGGTAGAGGATGTACTCTATTTGTTTTCTGATGTTTTGGAATGATTTAGAGCTTTTTTAGGCCTCTCTATATGCTTTTTTTATATGTGCCTTATTGGAACTTGAATGAAAAAGGTATGTTCCTTGTAGAGTTTAAAGTTTGGTATATGTTTATGAAATTAACTTTAGAATTTTTTTTCAGACTCTCTAATTACCTATTTACTTTTATCTCTCTGTCTGTCAGATGCAAAGAAATGTGTGCCAGTCACCTACTGCCTTTCACTCTTCCGGTTTTTTCCTCCTGGTATTTTTATTAACCTTTGCTTTATGTATTTTTATGTCATGATGTCTTACAATTGTCATCCTCTTGTCTTTTTCCTATATATGTTGTTTTATTTTTTGTTTATTTATTTTTTTGCTGAGGAAGATTAGCCCTGAGCTATCATCCATGTCAATCTTCCTCTATTTTGTATATGGGATGCCTTCACAGCATGGCTGATGCATGGAGTATGTCCACACCCAGGATCTGAACACATGAACCCTTTTGCAGGCTGCCAAATCAGAGTGTACGGAACTTTAACCACTCAGCCACAGGGTGGGCCCCCCCTCCTATGTATTTTAAAAGAAATTCTCTTCTATACCAAGGATTAGATTTTCCCCAGATATCAAATTAGCCCTTTGGTATTTCTAATATGGATTCAACTTCTGCCATTGCAATTTTAATTTCAATTTTATTTTTATTTAAATTCATTCAGCTTCATTTTATTTTTACCTATATCTTGTCTAAATGAGAAGATACATGTAAAATGTTTTCAATATTGCCTGGCACAGAATAAGTGCTCAATAAATCTTATTATTGGTATTTATGTCTAATTTTTTTATACAAAACACATTTTACAGCTTATTAAGAACTTACATTTCTAAAATTGATATATTCCCTGTATGTTTTAAAAGTACACTCTTTCTAGGCCTCTTGAGAACAATACTCTCCTTTTTGTTATAGATTCTATGGAGCTCTGAATCTTTCTGTTTTCTCCTCCTGAATTGATTCTCCAAGCTTGATGTTTGCTCTTAAACAAGTTGGGTGCATTCTCTTTGGTCCTGTTCACTGGATCACTCTTTTATTTTAGAATTCTCCACCCAAATCTTAACTTAAAGGGCTGGATGATATAAATTGCATTATCAGTTCCGGGATCCAGCAACTTAGATGAGAAGGGATGGGAAGAGGATGCAGTCCTGATTTGGCCATTGTTGGGAAAACTCTAAGCCATTTCTTCTTTATTGTTTAGTGAATCATTTGTGATGGGGCCACCTTGTTCAACCACCTTTCTATTCAGCCTGGTCTTTTTGCCAGTGGCAAGCTTCAGCTCTGCCCAGACTCCTACCCAACTTCATTACCCACGGCCATCTTCTCTTCTTATCTGACTGCTATGGAAACCCTGGGATCTCTGGTGCCACTGACTTTGAAGGCTGCTAATCTATGTGGTCAAAAAGCAGTTCAAGTCCCACATTTTATGCCACACGGTCTCCCTTTATTCTTAAAAAATTAGGGATTGCTAGCAGGGGTTTTCTACATCATTCTTAATGGGAGAGATATCAATGTGTCCATTGTGCCATTGTCCTAGTTTGTCCAGGAGAGTCCAAGTTTATACTTGTTATAGAGCAATTAATGCCTCCTGATTATTTTAGTGCTTTCTTTCATTCTCAAAAAGTGTCCCTGTTTGGGATATAAATAATATAATTTCAAATGAGTGATCTGTTTAGAGCTGCCTGCAGAGCAGGTGGCTCTGTAAAGAAAGGGCTGATTCCCTCTGAGAGGGAGATAGGTCTGGCACCATAAGGTAATAAACCTTTCAATAAGGGGACGAGAGTCCAGTGAGGTTGTGTATGTGACAGCAAATGCAAAGCACTGTATTCATGTGAGATCGTTCTCTTTGTTCCATTTGTTTGGAACGTTTTCTCAGAACCAACACACCCCCTTGAGAAACTATATCAGAGTTTGCACTTGGAAAGCAACATTTCTAACACATCCAAGTTCATAATCAGAGGCCACCTCTTTCTGCTCAGCCTTACTCATCGCCTGCTCATTACCAATCCCTTAAGCTCTAGGAGGCCACAGCTGACACACATCTTTAGGTGACAGAAAAGGCTGATGCAACCAGAGTAAATTGTCAGCCAGTTCAATCCTGAACAGCAGGAGGCAACAACAATAATTATATTCAGAATAAGTGTAATAACTTAAGGCTAATGAAGTATTCTACATTCCACTTGGTTACCAGGCAGTCAGGGGTACAGTAGCAGCTCCTTCTATTGCCCATATTTAGCCAAGCTGACAAATTAGATGTGGGAGTCATTTTGCTCACTAAATAGTGAGCAGGCATATTTGACAACAGGATGGTTCTGTTACTCCCCAGATAGATTCCCTGATTCCATTACTCCCTAAAACTCTAGTAGAGGCAGCCTAGAGCCTTAAAGCAGATCTCACTCCTCTCCTAACATCTGGAGTCCTAACTAGGAAGCCAAGGTGGTGGGTGAAAACAAGGTTTAGGCTTTGTAAGATGCTGGGTGCTGGGAGAAAGGGCTCTCTTGCCTTCAAATTCACCAGTGGAGACAGTAGTTGTAATCCGTATTTTTCTTTCTGCCAACAAGATAAGGAAAAAAGGTGACTTCTGACTTCAGTTTTACCCTTCATCACCAGGAGGTCTTGACTTCGCCACTCCTTGTAAGAGCAATGCTCAAGAACAAAAGATTTGAACCTGGATGGACCTGGGTTCGAATATTTGCCCTGCCACTTACTAATTGCATAGCCTTAGAAAATGTACTTACATTCTCTGTGCCCCAGTTCTCCCATTTATAAAATGAGGATAAAAATACTTTCCTCATAGTGTCAGCATGAAGCATTAATAAGATGGCGTGTACAAAGTGTTAAGCTCAAACTTGGCACCTATGGGGTCTAATTAATGGTAGGCTTTATCATAATTAATATTTGTTGAATGCAGGAATGACTAAATGAATAACTGAATGAATGAATGAAATGGGACTAGAGGTGAGGGTGGAATGAATAAATGAATAATAATTGAATAACTACTCTGAGCTAGGCACTGGGGAGAAAATGGTGAGCAAAATTTAGATATCATCCCTGCTGTCATAGACTACATATAGTACTGGAGCTAGACCTTAGTTTTAAAAAGAAATACAGCACTGATAAATGTACTTTTAAAAATAGAGTTAAATGCTCTATGAGAACATAAAATAAAGGAACCTGATCTCAGGGAAGGCTGTTCTGAGGATGTGCCATGTCTCAAGACATGATCTCAGATCTGAGGGATGAGAAGGAGTTAATGAAAGGGAGGGATGAGAAGGAGTTAATGAAAGGGAGTGATGAGCATTCTAGGAGAGGACAGCATGCATGGAAGCCCTGTAGCAGAAAGAAACATAGTGTGGTCAAGGAACCAAAGAAGGCAGTAGTGTGTATTTGAGGTATCCAAGTGGGCAACTGGAAGTCAGAGGAAAGCACCTAGATCCTAGGGCCATCTCTATGTTGTCAGCACAAGGGCATAGATGAGCTGACACAGAAGACTAAAAGTGGTTAGAGGTTTAGTAGGCAACCCAGGAGAATTCGTTGTCATGTAAGCCAGGGTATTTCAGTTACTATAGCTGCATAACAAATAGCCCCAAAATGTAGCAACTTAAACCAATCATTTTATTTTTCTTATGATTTTGTGGTTGGGAATTTGAAAAGGGCTTGGCTCAGCAGTTCTCACTTGGGGTCTCTCATGCAGATACAATCAGATGTCAGCTAAGGCTTCAGTCATCTGAAGGCTCAACTGTGCTGCACCTCCAAGACTGCTCACTGACATGGCTGTCAGTTGACACTGGTTTTCAGTTGGGGAATCAGCTGAGGCAATTGACTGGCGTGCCTACACAGGGCCTCTCCATCATGGTAATCTCAGGCAGTTGAACTTTGTAAATTATGACTGGTTTCCCCCAGAGCAAGTGTTCTCAGAGAACCAAGAAAAAGCTGTGTGCCTTATTATTATCTAGCCGCAGATGTTACACAATTTAACTTATGCTTCACTCCATTGGTTGAAGCAGTCGTGAGGCCAACCAGATTCAAGGTGAGGGAACACAAGCCCTACCTCTCCATGGGAAGAGTGTGAACAAATGTTAAAATCAGGTTTTAAAGCCACCACATGAAATAAATAAGAACGATGATCCATGTCAATTGTTGCTAGGAGCTCAAGTACAATGGGACATGAAAAAAAGACAGGATTTAGCAATGTGGAGATCACCATTTGCCTTAGCAAGAGTGGTTTTTATCAAAAGATGGGGGCTGACATAGTAAAGTCCACTTCTCATGGTAAGCCAAATACGGCTGAAGAGAGAAGGAGCAAGGTGGGTTCATAGCTGTAAGGGGAGAGAAAGCTTTCTTCATTTCTTCCTTCCTGCCTCCTTCTTTTCTTCTTTCCTTTCCTAATGGGATAGCTTTAAGTGTGTTTAAATATTTGTTAATGGGAAAATCCCAATTGCAAGGAAGCATACTCAATTTCTCCTTCTTCGAAGTTCTGTAGCACCTACAGCTGATCTCCTTCACCCACTCACTGCACAAGATACGTCAGAGTTAAATTGGCCCTCAGCGTTCACGTGTGTATGTTTTGTAACTTCAGTAAACTGGAAGGACTTGTTTTCTGCTGTGGTTCTCACAGTGCCTCACATAGAAAAACTGAGCTCAGGTAAAGTCACAATAAGTATGCTACTTATTAGCATGTTAGAGTCACACGCTTGGAAATTCTCAAGGACAGAGGCTGGGTTATCAGCGTCTATGTCTTCCAGTGCCTGCAACAGCACCTGGGCCACGTGGGTGCTCAACATCTATTTAACAAATGGAACCAAATTGAACCAAGAGATAAAACTGCTCCAGTGGAATGATTTTTGAGAGAAAGAACAATGACCACACCAATCTCAAAAGTTCTCGTTTTGAGGACTTTTCAGACGTATCTGCTAAAAGTTGAAGCAACCTCATCTCTGGCCAATAGTGAGACTGTTCTCCAGAGATGATGACCAGAACCAGATGTCATTCAATATTTATTGAGGACCTACAATGTGTCAGACACCCAGGCCTGGGGAAAATCCATTCCTCAGACTTGACAGACTCTCAGGAGTCTGTGGCTGTTGGCTTCTGTATTATACATCCTAAATGTCAAATTTCTGGGTGTGTCAGAAAGGCTGCTTTATTTAGACAGCAAACAAACTTTTGGTTGCAGGTTTTGAAAATAACACAATCTATTTTCCTTTCCCCTAGTTATTTTCCATTCTTATGTAATGTGTGTTCTACAAAGCTCTGGCCAAGGCAGGAAGCAGAAAGCAGCAGCCAGCACACATCTAATGGACTCAGAACCAGGGGGCTAAGGCTCCGTGCCACGTGACTCTGGACTTGCTGGATGTCTTGGTTCAATGAGTTTGCAGCAAAACAGGGAATGTAGGTGAGTTCAAAACCCATCAAACAGAGTGATGAACAGACAGTGTAGGTGGAGGCCTAAGCCACAGACAACACTGATAATTTGGAGAATGGACTTCATTAGCTCATGTTTCCTGAGAGAGGGAAAAAATTGAGCCTAGGAAATCTGTTCTCAGTTGAAATTCATTCCGGTCTCTTTTTCTCCTCTCCTTTGGCATGCCATTATCTTCTTGGAACAAGTATCTGCAGGTGGCTTTCTGACTGGTGGATGACTGACCTCTTCTGAAAGTTCATTTATTAGTTTAGGAAAGTATTAGAAATCCAGAGGGCTTCTTACCTGACCAGAAGTGTTTTTACCTACTAGGGAATGGAGAGACAGAACAGCTCAAAATTTTTCCATGACCTTTTGTTAGTATAAGGGGAGAAAATGTTTTTCTCAACCCTCTTAGGGCCAGCCCTGGCTAGGTCTGAAGGTTAAACTAACAAAGACAGATTAACAGGAGAAAAGCATACAAGTTGATTTAACATAAGTTTTACATTACACTGGAGCCTTCATAAGGAAATGAAAATCCAAAAAATCAGACCCATGTCACTTTTTGCTAGGTTTGGTAAAGAGTAGACAGCCATGGAGGAATATGAGAGGTTAAAGAGTGATAAACAAATAAAAAGCAATAGGATATATTGGAGTATATGAGGAAGCCATTTGGTTTAAAACTAATTCGGCCTGACCTTGTTTTTCCAAAAGGGCCTGATGTGGCCTGTTGAGCATGCACTGTACATCCGCTTTAAACATTTACTATGTCCCAAAGACAAGAAGGATGCCCTTAAAGATAGGGATGTGGCTTCCCCCATATCAGCATTTCCTTAAGGATAAGCATCTCTTCCTAGGAACTAAGGATTAATTACCAACCTGCTGTGCTCATCTTGTGACCACTGACCTGCTGACCGCTGACCTGCTGTGCCAGCTAAGCGTCTCCTGACAGAAGTAAAAGATATTCCTGTCACATGTGATGTATGCTCTTTGTTCCAAGGTGGTATATAAAACACTCTGTACACCCCACTTCTTTGGTGCCCTTCTTTCCTTGGAGAAGGGAGGCCCTGGGCTATAGTCCTCAAACCTAGCTCATAATAAACTCACCTCAATTTTGATTGACAGATCGATTATGGATTATTTGCATTGACAGGAGGATAAGGTCAATATAGCAAACTGGGGGAAATTTGACAAAGTCTGTTTGTTAGGATTCTTCTTGGAGTCCCTTTGTCTCTAGAGATAAGGATCTTCCTTTCCTCTGGCTATAGGGAGGGCACCTCTCACAAGAGGATTTTATAACCCATTTCAGGAGAGAAGAGGGAGGTGGGAAGGAGGAGATCAGAGCGACCTTCCTGCTTCTTCAGGTTTCTCAAACTCCTTCATATTCAATATGCCAAGGGGCCATATTTTGGGGTAGCTTGTCCTGAACCCCGTCATTAGTCTTTGTCTACTCCCAGCCCTCTTGGCAAACTTCATATAAAACACAATATGCTACAACTATCAGATTTAATGGACCCATTCTAACTGGTAGCTCTTTTGCTTATACTCCCAACTTTTGAAGATAGATATAGATTTCCATGTTTACCTGAATAATACATTTTAATAATTGTTTTTTTCCTGAGCAGGAGACACCCAGTCCTATAGTTTTTAATTCAGTATAAAGTGTCTCTTGATACTTTTATGAATCTTTCAATACAAATAAGAGGCTGCAATTAGCATAAATGGCTGGAGAATACACAGAAAGCTTAATCTTTTACATAGCACCAACTTGAATATTAATCACTTCAGCTGGAATGAGAAGGGATAAGTGGTAGGCTTTGATACTGAAGTGTATTTTGAAACAAAATTACTTTCTTTCCTTGGTTTATTTGGGAAGAATTAGAAAAGTTGGCCTAAACTTGTCGTCTAAGAAGAAAAAGAGGAGAAGTACATATTCTCCAATCCTGGTCCTCCAGAAACACTGAAACTTTAACGGATGCTTCCAGTAAACTGACAGTGAAAGCTACTCCTTTCACCTACTATCCATCTGTATAACAGACATCAGAGTAAGCAGTAGAGATGGAATGAGTACAACATTTCTTCAACCAGTGGTCAAATGAAGACCTTACAATGGCTATAACACTACCGTCCCATGTTGCATCTCCCTTAGACACAGATGTCTCGGGACCCACTGGCTTTAGGACCGACTATCTTTTGAACCACTTGTTGCCTAAAAGGATCTATCACATTTCTTGAGACATCAGTAGACTATATAACTCATCATGAAATGGGTTGCCATATCTTATCACAGTTATTGATCCCTCTTGTCTTCTTTCTCCACTGCCAATCCGTCCCCAGGTAGCATCAATGTTTCTTTATAAGTCTTCCACTTACTTCCGTTTCAGTCCGTCTCAATACCCACCACTCCATTTTAGGCTGTCAGCATCCTGGTCTGTCCCACTGCAATAACTTCTCTTCTGATCCTCCAGCCTCACTCCAATCATTAGTCATCATCTAATTCACCACTTTGTACGTGAGAAATGGGGTGAAAAGAAAGATGAGTTTGGGAACCAGAGAGACCTAGATTTAAATTTGAAGCTCTCCACTTTGTAGCTTTGTGAAGTTAGACAAGTAATTCCACTTCTCTGAGCCCCTACCTCCTCACCTATGACATATGAATAACATACTTACCTCATAAAATTGCTGTGAAAATTATAGAGGAAAATACGTTGTGAAACCCAAATCAAATACCCTTGCTGTAAGCTATTCATGCATGCTGATGTAGTCAAGAAGAGTATCCAAAATGGTCTTTGACTTGAGGTTACTTTTATCTTCCAAGTTTTTTGAAATCTAAGGAAAAGAATGGTCTCAGGAGTGGTTCCTTTTCTTTCTTCACCTCATCACTAGCTCCTTACTAGTCCTGGGCCTTCAGTCTCAGTTCTTTTAGCCATTTTACATGGCAATTCCCTCGCAGTTATTAAGAGCAATGTAGGGGAGGTAGAAAATTCTTCCTCTACCTTCCTGGGTTCAATGGCAAACTGATAAAAGATTTACAGGAGGAAAAACCCCAACAGATTTAATTACTTGCATAGGCATAGGAGTTCACAAAGAAATGTAACTCAACAGGGAGGTTAGAATTTGGGGCTTATATACCATCTTGAAGGCAGATAAGGTGTAGAGAAGAGGCTAGACAAAGGAAAAAGGAGTTTGGGGCTGGGGCAGGGGGAAGAGTGATGCTAACATGAATAGGAAATGTAAGGTAAATAAGGTTGTTTAGTAAGGTTTGTTATACACATAGGAGTCCTCTCACTGCTGAGAGTTGTCTCCAGAGTAGTCCTCATCCTGGTAGGAGAGGGAGAGGGAGATACCTTTGCAAATGGAAATTTGTGTCCTGCTTTTAAACAGGAAGGAGGAGGGCAAAGAGCTAATAGCCTTTAGCTCAAAACAGTCCTTAAGCCCACGTGGCATAGGTTGGGATGGCATAATCTGGTCCCTATCAGCAACAATCCTCTTAGACTCTGTCTTAATTGCCTCCCATCTCCCTTGGCTCCTATGTCCCTTTAATTCCTCTGCTCCCTTCTCTTCAATCTTTAGTTCATCACTTAAGTAGTTACTGGAGGTGAGGGGGAAGATTGAGAATTGGGGTGTTCTTTAAAACACTGAAAGACCTAAAAACTACAAAGCATTCAGCCATTTTGCACTGTTGAGATGAGTCCCCTCTTAGCACATCTCCTGTGTGTTATTAAGCTAAAAGTCTCAGTATTATTTCCCTATTGCTGCTATAATAGATTACCATAAACTTAGTGGCTCAAAAGAACACAAATTCGTTATCTTACAGTTCAGTAGATTAGGAGTTTGACATGGGTCTCACTGGGCTAAAATCAAGGTGTTGGTAGGGTTGTGTTCCTTTCTGGAGCTTCTGGGGAAGAATCTGCTCCCCTGCAGTTTTCAGCTTCTAGAGGTCACCCAAAATCAGCGGCCTATGGCTTCCTTACTTCATCTTCAAAATCAGCAATGGTGCATCTGTCTGAGCATTGTTCTGCAGTCACATCTCCCTCTGACTCTCCTCTTCTTTTCTCTCCTACTTTAGGGATCTTTATAATTACATTGGGCCCACCCAGCTAATCCAGGATAATTTCTTAATTTTTTTTTTTTGAGGAGGATCAGCCCTGAGCTAACATCCATGCTAATCCTCCCCTTTTTGCTGAGGAAGACCGGCCCTGAGCTAACATCTATTGCCAATTCTCCTCCCTTTTTTTCCCAAAGCCCCAGTAGATAGTTGTATGTCATAGTTGCACATCCTTCTAGTTGCTGTATGTGGGACGCGGCCTCAGCATGGCCGGAGAAGCGGTGCGTGGGTGCGCACCCGGGATCCAAACCCGGGCCGCCAGCACCGGAGCGTGCGCACTTAACCACTAAGCCACTGGCCCAATTTCTTAATTTTAAAGTCAGTTGATTAGCAACCTTAATGCCATCTGCAACCTTAATCTCCCTTTGCTATGTAACGTAATATATTCCCAGGTTCCTTGGATTATGACATGGACATCTTTTGTGGGTCATTATTCTGCCTACCCTTTCCATTTCTTCTTTCTTTTGTTTGCAAATGTCCCCTTTTGTTAACTTTTCAATAAATTCCACATCCCATTAAAAGGAATGAATCTATGAGGTTCTAGGGAATGGGGTTGGGACAAACCATCCCTCTATACATCTAAAGAACTTAGTAGAGTGCCATATACAAAGAGGAGATTCAATACATGTGGGCTTCCTGCCTTTTATCCTCTTTACTAATACGTATGAGCTTGCCTTTCTGGTCCAGCATTCATAGTCCTCTGTAATCTGGTTCCAACCTGCCCATACACATCATCACTACCTGGCATACTCATTGTCTCCAATCGTCTTTCAAGCCAACGAAATTCTTTGAGAACCTTCCCTCTGTGCCAGGCATGGTGCTAAAGGCAGATAAAGTGTATTTAGTCCACTCTCCTCAAGGATCTTATATTTGAGTGGAGCAGTTTTGTCGTCTTTTTCCACCTGGCATGCCACAGTTCTGCTATTGGCCCCTTATATCTTCTCAAGTCATTTCCTTCTCCCATTACACTGATCAGTCTCCCTGTTCTGTGAAGCTTACCTATCAAAATGTACCCCTTTCCAACTTAAAGGGACCTCTCCCCTTGGAGGATTCAGAGTATACACAAAGCCATACTCCTCATTTGATGCGGTTTTTGAATGTATGTCTCCTGAGTCACTGCATGCTTATTTCATTTTTCCCAAAGTTTAGTTTCCTCTAGGGCAGGAACTGTGTCTTCAACCTTTTAGTATTTCCCATAAATCAAGGAGTGGGTGTTGAATTGGAGGGGAGTTGGGGGGCTTTGTTTTTATGAAGTAGGAATTTCAGAATAGCATTGAAAAAAGCATTGAAATAATTTGCTGGTCATTAGTGCTGGTCAACAATATGCCTGATTCTCCCCTTTCTGGGTATTTGAGAAATTGCACTCCCAGCCCCCTTGAAGTTAGATGTGGTCATATGACTTGCTTTGCCCAATGAAATGTGAGCAGAAATGACATAGTTACTTCCAGAATGCTTTTAAGGGCTGGTGCATGAGGTTCCCTTATCATCCCATCTTCCATGCCAACTGACTACAGTCTAGATGTTGAGGCTCCAAGAGCCAGTACCCATGAATGAGGCAGTATGGAGTGAGTTCCCACTGAACTGAGATGGACACATAGCACAAATATGAATTAAACTTTGTTGTTTCAAGACATTAGGATTTGGGTTTTCTTTTAATAGACTTTATTTTTAGAACAATTTTAGATTGAGAAGCTAGTATGGAAAAACCGAGAAGATAGAACAGAGAGTTCCCATATCCCTCTTGCATCCAGTTTCCCCTATCATTAACATTTTACATTAATTTAGTATATTTGTTGCAATCAATGAACCAATATTGATACATTATTACAGTCATGTACTGCATAATGATGTTTCAGTCAATGACAGACCACATGTACAATGGTGGTCCCATAAGATTAAGACCATATAGCCTAGGTATGTAGTAGGCTATACCATCTAGGTTCATGTAAGTATACTGTATGATGTTTTCACAATGATGAAATAGCCTAACAATGCATTTCTCAAAACACATCCCTGTTCTTAAGCGACACACAACTCTATTAACTAAAGTCCATGCTTTATTTGGATTTCCTGAGAATTTGCCTAAAGTCCTTTTTCTGTTCCAGGATCCCATTCAGGACAGCACATTACATTTAGTTATCATGTCTCCTTTAGGATCTTCTTGGCTGTGACAGCTTCTCACAGTTTCCTTGTTTTTTATATCTTTGATAGTTTTGATGAGTACTGGTCAGGTATATTGTAGGATGCCTCTCTATTGGAATTTGTCTGATTTTTTTTTCTTATGATCATGGGTTTTGGGGAGGAAGATCACAGAGATAAAGTGCCATTTTCATCACATTATATCAAGGGTATATACTATCAACAGAACATCACTATTGATGTTAACCTTGATCACTTGGCTCAGGGAGTCTTTATCAAGTTTCTCTACTGTAAAATTACCCTTTGTTTAGCCCCTTTTCTACAGTGTGCTCTTTGGAAGGAGATCACTATGCAAGCCCACACTTAAAGAGTGGGGAGTTGTGCTTCTCCTCTTTGGGGTGGAGTATCAGCAAAAATTATTTGGAATTTTTCTGCATAGGAGATCTCTCTCTTCTCCTCCATTTGTTAATTTATTCACTCATTATTAATTTATCCAATCATTTATCTAAATCAATATGAAGTCATGAATATTTATTGTATACTTTGAGTTATAATCTAATACTACTTTCTCTATTTCAAAAATTTGTTGCTCAAATTTTTCCTACTTTGTACATTGAGTTCTCTTTCAGTTGGTTCCTGTTCTCCTTGACATGCCCCCATTGTATTGTTTTTTGAATACTTCCTTACTTTTTAAGGCACAACAAGATGTTTCAAGATTATCTTGCATATTTCCTGCCCCAGTTCTAGTAACAGATATTTCTCCAAGAAACCCTGATTCCTTTTATTGGAGAATGGTATTAGAAACCAAGATCTGGGCCCTCATTGCTGCTGGGTTGTCATTTCCTTTAGGCCCTCTTAGGTGATGGAGCAAACAAATATATGAGTACATACTAACCTGTATATATACACATATCTAAAAATATTTCTATGTGCAACCATCTGTATCCATATCAAGCTAAACATGAATTCTTACTGATGTCTCCAACTCTAATCCATTACTCCTGGATCATTCTAGTCTCCTCCTTTGTTTATCTGTAAATTACCACTCCAACAGTGAGAAATATGGTTCCCACCATCTACCACCCATTTACTTAATTGTTCAAGTATACATGTAGAGGAGTATCAGAATTTATAACTCATACTTTCCTGGGAAATAACTTTATCAACTAGACTACAGTTCTTATGTGTAGTTCCTTTTGCCTTTACTCTTACAGATGACATTCATTTCCAAAGTTACTTAGGTCAGCACATTTTCCCCCTATCTCCTTCAGTAAAATTGTTTCATACATTTGTAATACGTTTATATTCTCTTGTCACAGTCTGTATTCTTTCCTTGGACCTGGGAGTTGTTTTTAACCATATTGATACAATACTCTAGTCCTGCTTTTTATGTATTAACTCATGAAAGTGGTTACTATATATCCATTAAAAAAATTAGACTTGAAGAGTTTTCTTGGAGGGCATGTTTTTTCTGCCTCATCCATCATTCTGAGGTCAGAGAAAAATTCAACTTTACATTGGGAATTTTCTCCCTCTTCTATACTAAACCTACTTCCTAAAAATTATGGAAGGTTATATGGACTTTAGGCATTAATGCCCATCATGTCTATATCATGTGGTCCTTTTAATAAAATTCTGCCCTGATCATTACCCCTGATACTCACAAAGCACTTTTCCCAGTCCACATAGGAGTTGGGTCTTGACCGTATTCCTGAGATTTAAGGATTGGCAAATTTGAACTCATTAGGGTAGCACAGAGGCCAACAAGAGCCAGTGACAGCCATATTTCTAGTCTTTTATCATGCCTATATCCTAACCCAGCCTTCTCCTCAGCTATCAAGTCCTGCCTCTTGACTATGCTCTTAGAAACTCTATAATTGCATTTCTCAATTTTGTTTTTCCTAGAAGAGGGTCCTAATAGGATTCTGTCTGTGACTTTGGAAAATCCAAATTTTAAAGGAAAGGAACTGTAGAGAACTGTCTCCTCAAACACAGGAGATACAACTCAATTATTGAAGAACAAGCTTGAGTAACCACCAGATTGTAGAAGTCTAAGTTGAGTTGGGAACTTTCAAAAGCATAACTTTAGGAACATGATGTTGTATCTTGGCCTTAGCTCCTCAGTGTTAAACTGGACTTTCATTGTATTTGAGTGCTGCATTCAGGTTTAGCGGTCCTGCCTGCTTGAACCAATCTGAATGGTGCGCACACAGGGGAATTTCTGGGCTGCCTGTTATGTGGTGGTACAGAATTATTTTCTAAGTAGCAGCAAATCCCTTGTCAAAACAGATTATTTTAAAACCCCAGGGAGTTGTTAGCACTGGGTAACTAATAATAAGAAAATGCTTGCAGATTAACAGGACTATGCTAACACTAAGACTACCTGACACTTACAAAGCATGTAGAAGTGCATACACACACACACACACACACACACACACACACACACAAAAGGATTCATACACTATAAAGAAGAAAGGAGGACTCTTTCTCATGGTAACCTGTCTGATTCAGTCTGCAAATTTAGAAATATTTTTTAAATTATTAGGAGCAGCTTTATACTATACTCAGTGCTCATAAAGATTCACATTTAGGGAGCTCCAGTAAACATAAACATAAATTGGTACAAAAATGGCATGCTTGGATAATTTGTTTTTTTTTTTTTTTTTGCTTATTTCTTAAACTAAGATTGCTCAAAAATCACCACATGCCTGCATCCTCCAGCTAAGAAAACTATGACCCAGAGTCCCAACCTGTGAGCTAAGCATGTGCTCCAACTGCAAAGCATTGGGAGCCTTCAGGTTTTATAACCAGAACACCAGTGTGCAAAGCGCTGAGCTACATCGCAAGCCAGAGACAATACGTCAAATACGATTTTGAAAATTTAATGTGTCAATTTAAAACTGCCACTCGCAGAGTGGTTAGAAAACCAATTTTCAGAGGAAAGGGTCAGAAGTGGTAAACAAATTCCCACTGCTAGGCAGTTGCCGATGTAAATTGTCTGGAATGAAAGATATTTATTCATGACCACAGTAGGCTCAAAAAAATTAATTTAGAGAAATTTTTTCACCTCCCCTGGAGTATGCAATTCTTAAATAAATGATCAATAGCTGACTGGAGCCAAACAGAAGGACTAGTCCAGGATCAGGCAGGTAATTACTTACAGTGATGAGCTGAGGAAGTAAGGCATCCAGGGACACAGTGGCATTAATCATGGCTTTAAAGCATTTCTCCTTCTCTAGTTTCATTATTTGAGAAATCACTGAACAACTTTGTCTACTAGAAAATCCATAGATCAGAGTGTGTGTTTCAGATACCTCCATTTTCAGGCCAACTCCCAGAGCGGGTGGAGAGAATTATTAATGGGAAGCAATGTCATTTTGTGCTTTTTAGGAGACATTGGAGCTCCTACTTAGTCAAGAGAGCCTGAGTGAATGGGGACTGGGGGAAGTGAAGGAGATATGGGCAATTTGGGCCTGTAAATATCTGTTCAGTTCCCTAGTGGGAATTGAGGCTAGAACATTTGCTCCATTTAGTCCTTAGAACAAAATGCCCACATCTTGTGCTGAAACTTTCAGCCTCTACAAGCCAGACCAAGATGAAAAGGCTAATGTTGTGGAATGAGTTTGGCACTTCAGCCCTGGAAGTTTCTTTAGTCTTTCCCAAGGGTGATTAACTCTCAGGCCCGTGGAAGGAGAATGCAGTGCAGAGTGGCAAAACCAAGGAACACTGGATGTGTGGACATGCTGACCCTACAAATTCTGCTTCTAGGAATCCAGAAATAATTACTCAAATATATAAGCACACCCATAGCTAAAACGATAAATATATAATGTCTATCACCAAAGAGATAGGCTAAATTAAAAAGCATATATTTCATAACCATGAAAAACAATAAGGTAGGTCTATATGTATTGTATGGAAATGAATTGCAAGATAAATTAAACGAAAAAAGCTAGAAACAGGACAGTATGCTTAGCTTGTTTCTATTTGTGTAAAAGAACATATACTTATAAATATTTTATGTATTATCACTCCATATACACAGAAAATTTCTGAAAAATATCCAAGAAATTATTTACAATGGTTGCCTTTTAGAAGTGGGGATGGGTCATAAAAAGAGGGAGAGGAATATAGATTTTCCTTTTGTGTTTATTTTTCTTACTACAAGCATGTATTGATTATAAAATTTCAATTCAGTTAATAAAAACGTCCCTTTTTCTTAAGAAGAACATGGGTCTAGCGGTGTCATCTTTAGTTCTAATTCCTCTGTCATTTGATGACCAATGAGAACTTACTAAAACCAGGCCCAAGAGGTCAGAAGCAGGCTCTATCATTTACTAGCTGCATGACCTTGGGTAAGTCATTCATGCGTTTTTCTGAAATTGAATAGGTTGGACTAGACTGGTATATTCAAAGAAAATGCCACATTTTCTGCCTTAGCTAAGGGTGTGGAATGCTAGGGGAGAAGCAGAGGGATTTCAGATGCTGGGCACACATCTCTGCTTTAAGAATGGATTTAACCTTATCTAGTCTACATGTATGGAGCTTCCATGTAAGTTATAGTTAAAGGAAGGGTCCTGAGGCTAAAATATATTGAGAAACCTAATATCTCATAAAGGTAATTGATGCACACCCACATTGGTTACCATTTACTGAGTACTTTAAATGTGTCAAGCACTGTGTCAACAACTTTATATATAGCATTTCTATTAATCCTTATAATAACTCTATGAAGTAGGTACTATTATCATATCCATTTTACAGCTAAGGAGAAATAAATAACCCCTCTTACCCTGGCCTATATCCCATAGCAAGAGAGCAGTGAAGCAGAGATGGAGAAAAAACCCAAGAATTTGTGACTCCCAAGTCAATGTACTTGATGACTATGAGGTACCTGTCAGGCATCTGAAGAAGAGAAAGCATGTTCCCATCTACCAACTTTTACCTAGCCCACCAGGAGGCTTACTGCCTGATAAGCATGGTAATGTAGATGCTCGGCCAGTGCTGCTTGCAGAGTGGTCTGGGGATGAGCAGCATCACCCGGGAGCTTGTTAGAAATACAAAATCATAGGCCTACCCTAGATCAACTGAATCAGTATCTCTAGGGGTGAGGTCCTGCCATCTGTAATTTAATAAGATCCCCAGGGGATTCTTAGATGCCCTCAGGTATGAGAAGTAGTCTGGGGACTACTACTCAAACTCAGTTCTAGGCCAGTAGTTCTCAGGTCTGCTGAATATTAGAATTACCTATAAAGTTCCTTAAAACTATTGATGCTTAAGCCCCAGCACAGACCAATTAAATCATAGCTGTGACCTGGCAGTGTGTATTTTTAATAGGTATCTAAAGTATTCCAATGTGCAGCCAACGTTGAAAACCACTTTTCTAGACCTAAAACTTCGAAGACAGTGGGTCCATTGGAATCACCTAGGGAGCATTAAAAAATACTGAGGCTTGGGTCCCCCCAGAGATTTTGTTTTAATTGCTCTGAGAAGTGTCCTGACTTTGGGATTCAAGCCTGGTTTCGAATTCTACCTGGCTTATCTTCCCATACAGAAGCAGCAGAAGCCTACGGTTAATGGCAAAATTGTTCCAATGGATAACCCATCAGCACCTGGGTACTCTGAGTAAATTCCTAGTCCTGGCAATGGCACTCTAAGACATTTATTTGCCAACTTGACAATGTAAAAGTTTTGCTGCACATCTTTGCTTCCTGTTGCCTTCCCTAAACCCTCAGACAGGTAAAAATGAGTACAGATACTGCAGTATGTGAGCTTGACACTTATTTAGCTGTAACCTCAGAAATCTGAACCATCATTCCCAGGGAACAGCTAAAATTGCAGCCTGTTGAGAAGGAGAAGCTTGAAGGAAATAAACTCAGACCTGAAGCACTCCTGAGAAAATTATGCCTTTCAGGGAAGAACAATGCATCATGCCTTTTAATGAACAGGATATATTCACTTGGGTCTCATATTAAGTTAGAGCTCATGCAAATCCCAATTGAGGAGTCAAATTTGCATTTATATAGAGGCTGAATACTCTACCAAAAGGTATTTGTCCTAAAAATTTATTTTTCTATAGGAAACTTAGTAAAGTGAAAATGACACCATCAAATCATTGGGTGAGGGTATTAGGCAGAGCCTGGGCTTCTAATCTAAGAGATCCAAGCTCAAGTCTGGCATCTACTTTTTACTAGTCAGGTAAGATAGTCCATCATCTCTCTAAGGTACAACTTCCTTGTCAGTAAAATGGGGATTATATCTCTTTCATGGGTTGCTTGGTAATAATCAAATAGGATAATGTGTGTAAAGCTCCTAACAGTGATTCGAATGCTGTAGGCACCTGATGAATGTTTGTTTTTATTTCTTTCCTTGTCTTGTTTCCTCAAACAGACAGGAGATGAGATGGACTTATTACCATTAGTTGAAATCCATTCTGATATCACAACTGGCAGCTACTGGAAGTCACCTAGATGAATCAAAGCCAGCATTCCACTTCTTGGTGTCCTTGTAAATCCTCTAGGCTCCTCATCAAGCAAAGGGACTAGCATGACTTACACCAGGGAGAATGAGCATCAGAAATTAAAGATCAATGAGAGATTGAAAGCCATCCAAGAAGAAGGAAACAAGACTAAGAAATCAGAAATAAAAAATGGACTAGAACTTGAACCATGAGCTTGACCAACTCAGGCCTTCAGAAGTCTTAAGGACTTCCTCTCTTAGCTGCTCTGACACCACTCACTCCTAAACCTCCTCCTGAATATCTGGCATCTCCTTCTCATTCTTTATCTCATGTTCTTCCTCTGGTTCACCCTTGTATACGGTGTTCTCTCAGGAAGGAGAAAAGATGGCTGAAGGCAGGAACTTAGAATCTTGTCCTTGCCCATGATTTCAAGGATACCATTTGAAGGATTACTCCCAAAGCCCTTCTCCACTCAATGCTCCTCTTCTGAGCTCCAAACCTGAATATCCAACTGCCTGCTGGGTATAGATACTTTGATTTCCCACTGAAACCTGAATCCAACATGTCTAAAACTTAACCAGCATTTTCCCCAAAATTTATTCTGTCTCCTATAATCTGTATCTCAATGAAAGATGCCTCCAGTAATACAATCACACAAGACAGAAACCATTCTTGACACATCATTCTTCTACATCTAATCATCAATATATTCTGATGATTTAATTTTTTTCATTAATTCATTGGATAACTCCAAAATCTGTCTACTTACTAGTGGCAGGGCCAGATATTCAAATATGAAAAACTAATAACAGTAAAATGTAATTTTCATTCATTTATTCAATAAATATTTATAGATGTTTTATTCCTTGGCAGACATTGCTCTAGGTTCTCTGATAGAGAGAAAAACAAAGAGACTCTGCATTTGAGGAGCTCATAGCCTAAAATGGGAGTGAGAGAAGAACACGCTCATATATCAATGACAAAAATCCAAAGTGTTGATAACTATAATGTAGTATAATATTTGCCAATATAGTCTCTCAACCTTGAACATTTTGAGAAGGCCTCGAGGGGAGATAACAATTTAAGCAGGAAATACAAGGATAAAAAAGTATATCCAGAGGATATTACTACCATCATTTCTACCATTACTGGCTAATATTTATTAAATACCTTACTATGCACCAGGCCCTGTGTTCAACACTATACATGAATTATTTTATTTATTCCTTACAAAAGCCCAGTGTGATAGAGGCTGCAGTTAAAGTATTTCCATTTTGCTGATGAAACTAAAGTTTACAGAGGTGGAATATTGCCTAAGGTCACACAATTAGTAAATGGCAGAGGTTCAAACTCAGGTCCATTCTTTTCATCACTCTGCCATATTGAGAATGGCATGCCTAGCAGAATATAAAGTAAATGCCACGGGGATGCCACAGAAGGCAGGGCTAGAGCTGTGTTCTCCAGCTTGGTAGCCACGAGGTACATGTAGTTTCCAGAGATATGGGCTATAAACATAAAATATAGTCCACATTTTGAAGACCTCACATAAACAAAAGAATATAAAATATCTCAATAATGACCTTTATACTGATAACATATTGAAATTATAATATTTTGGATATATTTGGTTAAATGAAATATATTATTAAAATTAACATCACCTGTTTCTTTTTACTTTTTTGTGGCTATTAGAAAATTTTAAATTACGTATGTGACTCACATCTGTGGCTTGTGTCATATTTGTATTGGACAGTACTCAGCTAGAGGCGTTGAAGGGGTGGTAAGACGACTGTGAGCAGAACTGCCTGAGAAGGTGTCACAGAAGCATCAAGACCTGAGCTGAGGGTTGAGAAAGATGAGTCAACTTTGAAGGAGTAGGGAGAGGGGGCAGAGTTTTCAAGTGGAAGGAACAGCTCAGGAGGAAAGATGGCACAATTTCTGTTGGGGAAGATTGTACAGGTCAGCAGAAGCTGAACTATGGAGTTTGTCCAGGGTATCTGCACATAAATTAAAACTCTCATTTAGACTGATGTCTGTAAACAGGAAACAGCTTTTATTGAATTCTTCATTAGATAAAATGTGAGGCCTATTGTAATTCTATTGCAAAGGGAAGTAAACTGTCAGTTTAAATAACAGTGCCATTTGGAGAACTATTATTCTGTGAAAATATTAGGTAAGACAGGTCCTCGGAAATTTGAGATTGCAATTTGCTCATCCTTGAAATTTTCAAGTACATTATCTCTAACTGAAAGGTAGCACTCTAATAAATTATAAATTTTATTTCAGATGGAAATAAATGACTATAAATTCTGGCTCCAAATTTGTGTCAAGCTTTCTCTTTGTATAAACTTTCATCTGAATTTGTCTTCAGTAGAGATGTCTATACTCTATGCTTGAGTGTAGATGTGAAGTTGAGGTGACATTGACATGAGAAAGTTCACCGTTTGGAGTCAAACAGACCTGAGTTGCCATGCTGGTCTCCTGTTTACTGGTTAGTTACTTAATCTCTCTGAGCCTAAATAGCCTCATCTGTAAAATGGAGTCAATGATACCTGCCTACTCCCCTTCTCAGAGAGAGGTGGTAAAGATTAATTAAAAAAAAGTTAGGCAATGCATTTAGCACAGCGCCAGGAATGTGGCGGAAGCTCAGTGCACGGCAGACACACCAACTCAAACCCACGCACAAATGTGTGCATCTAGTTTAAGAAATGCAGGCTTGATTTTTGAATATACTGATTGTGAATGGTGAATGGTCAGGGGAAAGCATATGCAAACCTGTCCAAGTGACTTCCTAAGGTCTCAGGGCACTGCCTAAGACCACTCTGCTCTTGGCTACCTTAAGGAGTCTTTGGAATGCTCCATTAATGCCAAGTGAACTGAGAATATGCCATTTGTATAATAAGCAGCAATTTTCTTTTCAAATTTTCTTAAACAAGATGGGAAAACAGTCTTCCAGACCAAGAAGTGTATATCTCAAGAGACTGGGTATACGTTAATGAGATCCCAAGCCTCCACTTACAGGCTTGTTACACAGCAGAATTTGGCAGATTTCGCAGAATTAGTCAGAAATAGAGAGAATCTGGTCATTCTATCAACCAGAATGACTAATTCACTTTTGGACTTTCACACAAATACAAATAACCAAGCCAATTCTGAATTAATCATATACCCATATCTGGAAGCGTAGGCTGGATACTCCCTTTATTTTATGATATTGGTTCTCAAGATACACAACAGGGCTTTGAACTCTGAGGGAGCAAGGATTATTTTACCCATACTTGAATCCCCCACAATGATTAACTCTAGTACCAACCAAATATTTAATTGAATGAATGAACCAATGAATGAATGATTTGGGTCGAAACTAACACATTTTTACATGCTTTCATGGTGAATGAGTCCACTCTGGTAGAGGGTAGAAGTGTTGGATCGTCCAAGGGCCCCTGGGACAGTGATGTTCAAATCTGGTTATAACAGAAATCCCAGAGGGAACATTTTAAAATTACAGATATCCCTGCCCCTGATCCTAATTTTGTGTTTCTAAGGTGGGGAGCAAAAATATTTCTCCCAGACAATTCTGATAGTCAAACAGAGTTGGGACTCACTGTCTCAGGGAAAAAGCATTGGGTGAATACAGATCTTGAGGCCAGTGAAATTCATTGAATCCTCAACCAGAATCCTGAAAATCTTCCATCCTGGGAGTAGGACAGCTAAATGAGCACTTCAGCAAAGAAAGCAGATTTCAAATATTTAGAAGCAATGATAAATAACTAGTCCCAACCTCAAGAGAATGGGTATGAGTTCTTTGAATTCGTTAGTCATCATAGGCTTATCAGGTGAATGTGTTTAAAGCAATAAAGCAATGATGAATGATGTCAGCTGAGTCATTAGTAGGGCAGGTTTTTCTCTGGTGATTTCTGTTGCCAAGTTCATAAATGCAAAGTGAGACACATTGGGATAATTAGAAACCAGACTGGCAACTGAGATGATTCTTTCCCAAATTTGCTTAACCAGGAAGGAAGGAAAGGTACCCATATGGAAGGATGCCAAGGAAGTCAGGAGCTTCAGACAGCATGTCCCTACTGAGTAGCAGAGCAGGGGTTTGTAAGGCTGAGTGGATCTGTGTGCATGTCTTATATCACAAACTAAGGGGCAAGGTTGGGCAGTGAGGCTTCTGGTGAACATCTCAAGCTCAGAGGCTAGAGTCAGAGGACACGCGGTTTTACCTTCCTCAACTTTACTCAAAGTGGATTCCAACAGCCCTCCCAGACCTCAGGATGCTGGTGTTGTCATGCTTACCAGAAGCCCAGCCAATCTGAAAGAATTCAAATATAAGAAGCAAGAGCTTCCACATTCACCAGAGAAGTGCTTGCTTAGCTGATGAGGCTTGGCTCAAAACAATAGATGGATCAGGTAATCCCATTAGTTTTCATTTCTAAAAGCCTCTTGGAAAATGTCAGCCTAGATATATAAGCCAAGGAAAGTTATCTGGTTGTTAACAATGATGCCTGTAGGAATATCTAATCCAAACAGAATCAGAAGGCAGGCAGTGTAGGCAGGGTCACAACGGTACTCAGTGGGGGTCAGCTGACCTGTTGAGACTGCA
Organism: Diceros bicornis minor; assembly: GCF_020826845.1. NCBI lineage: Eukaryota > Metazoa > Chordata > Mammalia > Perissodactyla > Rhinocerotidae > Diceros > Diceros bicornis. The sequence goes on from NC_080745.1 coordinate 75,522,969, forward strand.
AAGACTTCATGGATTTGAATTCCTGTTCTCCACTTTGCTGGCTATATGAGCTTGGACAAGTTGGTTAACTTTTTGAGTCTGTTTCATCTGAAAAAGAGAACAAAAAAAATGTAACTCAGAATTGTTGTGAAGTGCTTAGCTGAATGCTTCCCATCTCTTAGCTCAGATATATGATCAGAGGACGTTCACCATCTGCTGGGAGCACACCTAAATTGCAAGGTCTGTGTTTTGAGTAGGTAAATAAATGACACTTCCTCTAAAAGCTGAGTTACCACTTAACAGGGTAACAAAGATTCGAGTTGTATTCTCCACTCATTCTTTAAAGGCTGAAATGAAGAGTAACCCTAAAGGAGCTGGCTTCATTGAGACTAGCTTATCAACTTTTTTGGCCTGAGTTCATTCATTCGTTCTCCAGGATACGTGCCACACAGCTTGTGAAGTCAGTCATCTGGGGTCCCATAAATCAATATCTAATTTGCATCAAATGTGTCAACAAGTTAACAAAAAGACAGCAAGGCTGGTTCTTTTGGCACTTGTAGTCTCTCTGGCAGCTAATTTACAAGTTAAATTGAATCATCAGCACCCGATTAAATTCCTCCTGCATCATGGCACAAAATGCTCATTTTTATTTCCTTGATGAAGGAGGAGAAGTGGGTGAGGAGGGGACAGCTATCACATGCTCATCCTTGTATTTCCTTGAATTAGAATATTTCCCTCTTGAAATCATCTAGTTTCCTAAGTCTAGTGAAGTAAGGAAATGTTATAATTATATTTCCTGGTCGCCTACATATTTATCTCCGTTGCTATAATCTCTGTTACTCATTAAACTCCCACTGACGCTATCAAGGTTAAAAAATTTATCTGCACAGATCCCAATATCCGCTGCAGTCCCCAAGTACCCATGAGCCAGCAGCTTTTGCGCTGACTCTCATCCAGAGAGGGGGTTTATCATTTCTGGATAGGACCTGCCAATAAAATATTTAAGTCTCTGCAGTCTCAACAGCCACCACCAGAAATCAGCTGTTCAGCCTAGCTGGGGCAAAAGGGACAGTTCTTCCTCCTGGAAGGAGGTTGCCAAGTAATAAGCCATACTACCCAGCTGTACTTCCGAAGTCCTACTGCTAGCATCACTGGTTGCCTGTTTCAAATCTGCTTGACAGCCCCGTATACCAGCCGGCACCAGATCCAATCTCGTATCTGTCTGGAGTCTGATTCTTAGCCATAGCTCCTGTTTACAACATCAATCTCGCCCTATAGATTTGATGTTCAGATGAGAGTGCTCCAGACCTAAGTAAAGCCCTTCCCTCAAAGACCGTGGATCAGGATTGCACTTCTAGCTCTCCCAGTTTGGTCTACCTTAGGGATGGTTTCAGTTTGGATTCCCCCAAATCAGACCCTGAGACAAGGATTTGGGTACAAAATAATCTCAGACAGCACTGTGAGAGAAGGGAGGAAATCCAACAAGAAAGGGTGTGTTAATGAACAGGTTGCTGTTGTGGAAAACTTGTACTCAATCCCACTGGGCATTGCCCAAGAGATGGCATGGAGACAACTTAGAGTTGTCCCATGGATAAGTGAAGATGCTGGAGAATTTAGCCACAAACTTCCATTTCTCTTACTGGTTGAAGGTCCCTTCTGCAGCATGATTTCCCTGGGGCATCCAGCTTGCCCTACAAGCAGACTATATTCCACACCCAGAGAAGACCTTCAGACAGGGAAGCTCAAGAGACCATAGGGTATCTGTTGACATTCCAGCAGGCTGAGGGGATACAGCCAAGCACCAACAGTCTTCAATAAGGACATTATCCCAGCTCACAATAAGCACAACCTAATCGGTCACCAGCTGAAGGGGTCAAACACCAAATTGGAAACAATGTTATGGTGATTCTCTTTCAAGAACATCTCAGACAAGAGTAGATGAACATACTGAACCAAATAAATGGGCCACAAAACCACAACTTTGGGTTGGAGTTCGTCTACCGTGGGGACAGAAATGTTTGAGGAATTCCTGTTAAATGCTGAGGAGTACACAGAACTTGTCTGCCTTGTTTATTCTGCATATGTTTACAATAGCATAGGTTATTGTGTTTAATTCTCACAATGATACTGTGAAATAGAGATTTATATTCTCATTTTACAAATGAAGCTGCTGAATTTTGGAGAAATTAAGTAATTTACCAAAAGTGACACTGTAAGTCATGAAACGGGGACTGAGACCCTCCAAAGCCCCCCTCTTTTTGCTGGACCACATGCTTCTTGCTCCCCCTAAGGCAAGACCAGCCTACTGGTGAGGTAGAACAGATAGTCTGCTGTCTGCAAGGATTTTAGGGACTCTTATAAGACCACCATCCAACACCATACTTGCTAAATATCTCCATTTCTGGACTGTGACTGATGCCTAAAATTTCATGGTCATCAATTCATTCTTTTGGGATAAGGATAAAAAGACCACATAATTTTCTCGGGAAGTATAGCAAGTAAATTCATTAGACTCTGAGCTAATCTAGGGCAAGGACCTTACGGATCATCATTTTATCTCTGGTATCTAGCACAGAGCTCGGTGTGTTAAAAGGTCCTTAGTATTTATGTGTTGAATAAATAAGTAAACCTCATTGTGAATAAATTTAGGAAATATATATATGAAGGGTATAAAGGCTAAATATAAAAACAGGAAAAAGTAAACAATGTAGGCAAAGAGAACTTAGAATTTTCCCCATTTCTCATTAATCCTATTAACCCAGAAATCTATGTCTAAACTTTCCTTTGTTTCCTTGATCAGTATAGCCAACACTTACAGGCTGCCTGCTACCTTCTCAAAGTCTTTCTGCTTATGTTTACCTTTTAAGGCCTTCATAGGGTCCTAGATTCCCCTCTAGATGCAATACTGCAAAGGAATCACTTTTATCTGTTTTGTGTTCCACTGTATGTTTAGTTCCTACTTAGTTTTGGCTCTGACACAAAATGGGATGAGACATGCAAGTGGGATCTTCAAAACTAAGATGCTGATCCTCACTTTAAATTAAAGAGCATTTGGGATGGTCAGAAAATGTTCAGAGTTGCTGTTTGCTTCAGGGGTCATAATATATGACACTCAAGAAAGACTCAAATCCTACTCTTTGACTCCACATTGCAGAGAAAGGGTTTCTGTGGTCTCTCTAAACCTGGGTCAATATGAACTTGAAGGTTACATTGCTCTTTTCCATGGGGTCTTTGGGGGATAGTGTGGAGCCAGCATGGGGATAATAAAATGTCCCAAGCTCTTGTTAAAGAAAAAATTATTCATGACACTGTAGGATTCCAAAAAGGAAATCCAACTCCAGTCTCGGGAAGGCGCGGACCCACAGACACAGGAGACCGAGCTTGATGCAAATGCACGAGGTTTTATTAAGCGGAGCTCCGGGTCGACACGTATCTCTCGCAGGAGACAGAGGGGTCGACCCCGAACCTTAAGGGGCAAGCTCTTTTATAGGATTCGGAAGCATAAAGCGGGAAAAGGTTGGCGCGGTCTTACATGATTGGCTAATTTAAAACATTTAAACAGTTACATTTTATGGCGCGAATTGCTATGGCGCGAAGCAATTATCAGGTTACACACACGCGTCCCCATCTGGACCCCCTCCACCCCGACCCTCCCAAACTTATCCCTCTGGAGCACTCTCTTGTTCTCAATTTTCCCCGAACAGTTTATGGCGAGTCTTCTATGAATAGAGTCAGTCAGGATCGATAAACGTTCCCCCTTATACCAGGAATCCTTAGGGTGTGGAGGTGCCTGTCTCTAAGGTATTAACTTTTAAATTTTTAATATAATTTACTTCCTTCAACACTTGTTCAAACAGAAAGGCAGATATCACTCAAGACTATCACAACAGGTATAGGGACTACTGCAGCGGGGTTTTGCAGTAGGGAAGAGAGATTGGTCTTAATGCTGAACAACAATGAAAAGTGCTAATTCATAGCCAAGGAGCAGGGTTCTGTGGGAAAAGGTCAGTGGATGGAAAATTACTTACTAAGAGAAAACGTCAGGGGTGAGGGGGATTCTGGCTAAACTGACCTAACTGAATTCTTGCTGAAGGCAGGCCAGGGGGATCAGACATCACTTGGGGGCTGGCAGTGGACGAGCAATTTGGTCAGGTATCAAGAGTGATCAGATATTAAGGGTGAGGGATTCTGGGTAAACTGACATAGCAAGATTCTGGCTAAAATTGGGCTCTTGAGGACATGCCCAAGGATGGGGCCTAGTTGGAAAAGAGCTCAGAGTAGCCCAACTAGAGTTTGGTCAAGGAGAGAATCTTTGTAATTCCTACCTACCAGATTTGTCTTTGTCTCTTCTCTATTACCCAGAGGCCTCAGGAGCCCACAACTGCTAGGGGGCGAATTCCAAACTGACAAAATGTACCATATTATTTTATTCCAGCCCCAAAGCTTCTATGAGTACTTCTAATTCTCAATCACAGCATTACAAATAGTAAAATAAGTTTATAAATTAAGAAACTGAACCAGCAAATGGCAAAATAGTGATTTAAACCTGGCAATTGAGACTGAATTTAGTGCTTTTCTACTACACCAACTGATAGGCTGTAGGATTGTTAAAGGGTACATATATCAAAAAAAGAGTAAAATCATGACTCACATACAAATATAAAAGGACACATGTCAAAATATCAAAGATTTTATTTTTTGTCTAGTTAATAATGAGAGACCCGGTAAGATGTTATAACTGGTTCAAAAGGGAAGCTTGAAGGACACATTTATAGAGATTCAGGAATGTCCAAGTAAATTTTCTAATAGATGCAACACTGACCTGTTCCACCTGAAGGAAACCAAACGCATCATCACTGGACAAAATCTATTTGCATTTCTATGATCAGGATTTATTTGCGTCACCATCAGGTCTCTGCAGGTTAACTTCTGCCTCTACAGAATTGCAAAGTAGTCCAAGACAATGAAAGGCACAGGCCCTATACAATCAGATAACCCTGGAAGGATCCTCAGACAAGACCTAGGTTCCTTCAAAAGGATTCCAAGTAGTCTTGGGCCCATTTCAAAGTCTTTCACAATTGTGCTTGTTAGTAGCATGACGTGGGAGGAGATGCCTCTGAAGAACTCAGCTACAAGGACAATCTATCTAGAAGCCCTTCCAGTCTCCTTCCTAACCTGTTCTACTTCATACCCTGCCTGAAAATGAGAATCAAGATCCCATCCCAGGGTCCAGTTTAAGGAACTCTGTCAAAGTGGGAAAGAGATGCTGTGGAAACATCTAGAAACCACGGGAAGCTCAAGCTGCAGCAATTTTTAACAGAGCAAAACCATAGTGCTCAGCTTCTCCATTCTCCAAGAGCTATTGCCAAGGACTAATCACTCAGATAGAAAGGGAGTAAACAACTCCCCAGGCAGTCTGGCTTGCTGGTGACCCTCTCTCAGAAGCAGTCTTCAAAGGACAAAAATTAACTTAGAGCAATTTTTAAATGTGAGTCAAGAATTCTGTACTTTTCCCCTTCCCTGTACATTTGGATGTGTACATCAAATCCAAGCATTTACTAAACACTTGAGGTATTCTTTGGTGGAGCAGGCTTGGTGGAGGGTACAGAAGGAGGAGCAGGAGATGTTGGGATCTGCCTACACATATGACAGCACAGAGCAAAAGAACACATTGCTCATCTGAAAATAAGGTTGTATAAGCACATTTTAGGGGATGTTTAAAGGAGTGCGAGAAAAAGGAAGCCTAAGATGGCATCAGGGAAGATTCTAGGTGGGAAGAGGTAGATAGCAGAGCTGGGTGTTGAAGGAGAGGCAGGAGTTAACCAGGTGAAAGAAGGTGGGGACACAGCCCTCCTTGCCTGGGGAAATGCTACCGCAGCTGCAAATAACTCTGGTTCTAGCATAGCAACTCCAATTAATCTCCCTGGACCTTGATGTCCTGGCTCAGAAAAAACAGCTTAATTCTCCTTTCTCCTCAATTCTTCATGTAGACAATCACCTGAATCTTGTCCACTGCAGAGGCTGCAGCAACGAAAGGTATCAAACCTCTTAGTGGGAGGATTCATGGTGTGTCACCAGCATGAATATAGTTCCATGATGGACAGAAGAGGATCCAGGAAAATAATCCATCCTAAATCAGAAAGGGTCAGAGAGGTTTCCAGGTCAAGGGAACAGAGTCAGAGAGTGAGGCTATTGAGAATATTAGACGAGACAATATGTAAATCTTTGATCCAGGGTCTGGCACTTAGTAAGCCTTCAGTAATTACTAGCTATGGGGCTCTCTACCTTGCTGCCTGAGTGCATCCTACAAACGTATCCTATTTTATTCAGTATCTATTGGGGCAATCACGACATTTGATATCAATCATTTACTTGGTGGATCTTATCATCTGCAGTGTATAATCAAAGAAAAGAAAAAAGCTCTCATTAATAAGACTAAGTCTTTCACTTAAAAACTTATTTCCATCCATCCAGAAGGTTACCAGTTAATGGTGTTCATTTCTGTATAGTAAAACCACTGTAGATGCCTTCACTAATGAGACGCTTTTAAAAACAGCAGCTCTGTAAGTCTCCTAGTGCCACATAAAGGACTTTTATGAGGCTATTGGCTTTTGGCAAATAATCACTTTAGTGATACATCCTAAATATAATTGTAAACGCTCAGTGGGGCCATTTAACCTTAATAACATGTGAGCAGGGAAAAGCAGAAAGAATGACGGGCTCCCTCAAGAGAAACCAGAAATTATGAAAAATGGGATAGGCTTTGTCTCCTCATTAAACAAGATCAGTGGAATGGTCCACTCGGAGGCAGAGTAGATTGGTGGTTGAAAAGACAGACTTTGGAATCCACCTCAGACCTCAGACCTAAACCCTTGTGAGGCCGTTTCCCTTTCAATGACATGAGGATCATGTTCAACACCTCTCAAGATGAATGTGGGAATTCACTTAAATAAGGGCATAAATGGAAAGTGGTTGGCACACAGGTGATCAATAAACTGAAACTATTTTCACCATGATTATTATATACATACAGTATATGCCAGACTCAGAGACTCTTTGCCATATCCCTTCATAGACATTGAATCACTGCTGTTCTTCTCCTGGAGAATCAGGGTAGTCAGGAGCCTCTCGGTGAAAGCTTTGTTCTCTGGCAGATAACTGAGAACTCTAAGTGCCAACTAAAAAGTCGATTTTTCTCTGGACTTACATATAGTTATTTTATTTTAGGTCTGCTTGCATGAGGATTCTGTAAATAAGATCTATGGCTGAAGGGCTCAAGCATGATCAACGAAGCAGAGAGTTCCCTCCAAGTGTGTTCCCCACACTTATTTCTCAGCGCTCTATCTGGAGAGCAGTTTGGAAATTTCCATTATGCCACCTGGCATCTGTTTTGCCACAGGGGAAAAAAAAATGTAGCTTATTTGAGATGATGATGTACAATCTTTTTTTTATTTTTTGAATCAGACAGACTCTAGAGGTGAATGTAACAAAAAAAGCAATCTTCAAAAACAAAGTTCAGACACCCCCTTCCAGGATATGTACTGATCCATACAGACGCACACCTCCACACACACCTGCAGACTATGGCATCAGTGCTTGACGTTACACCCAAGAATGAGAGTTTTGGAGTTTGTGCATGTGTGTGTCTTGCTTTTTTTAATGATGATGCAGATGAGCTAGGTAGTGAAAGGGTGTTTGGGAAAAAAAATAGGAAAGATGAGATGATTCTCACTCCATCTATATTTCAAAGTAAATCCCCAGGCAAAATGAATCAGCTCTTCAAAGATGTTTTCCATCAAAGAACCTTCTAAGATTCCATGACAGGTTTCACTAAGGAATCCCAAATAGATCAATTAACTACCTTACTAGAACTTTGTAGTCAGCTCTCTTTCAATAATTGAGGCTTTATGCTCCTGCTAATAAACTTTGAAAATCAGCTTTAGAATACCAGGCATCCTTAAGCTGACAACGCCCTTAGAATTCAACTGTCCAATCCCCTCGTTCTACACATGAGAGACCAAATTCTTATCGGTCAAGATGTAAGTAACAGAAACTTCCAGCTCAGACTGGCTTAAAGCAAAATGGAAATTTTTATTTAAGTAACTGAAAAGTCCAGTGGTAGTGCAAGCTTCCAACATGGGTAGATCAAAGTGCTTAAGCACCATCATCTGGCATTTATCGGTCTCAATCCCTCATTCTATTTGTCTCTACACACATTTGTCTCTTGTATTGTCCTAGTTTTAGATGAGATTCTCTCTCTGAAGAAACAAAGATGGCTGGCATGACCTCCAGCGTACAGCTAGAAAACCTAGAACTCCAACAGGGAGAAAGCCCTCTTCCCCAGAATTCCAGCAAAAACCATAGAGTTCACACTCATTGGCCAACTTGAGTCATATATCCATGTGCTCATGTACTTGGAGGGGATGGAACATGCTGGTGGCCAGCCCTGGATCACAGGCCCACCCCAAAATGATGGGCCAGAGAGGAGAAGTAAGTCATCAAAGGAAAATATGACTACTCTCACCCTAGAAGACAGATGAGTAGATATTAGGCAGAATCAACAGAGGTTTACTGAAGGCATTGAGAAGGGCTGTAACTTATCCCAAATCACACACAGCTAATGGAACACAGATCTCCTGCATCATGCTATATTGATTTTTGATCCACTAGGGTCAGAGGAACTATCATTAAGAGGAACCAGGAAATGGCTTGGTTTTGAGTCAGCAGATTCATATGAGGTTACCGGAACAGTGTACAAGTACACATTGTCAGCTGAGAAAATACATAACGACAAAAGCTACTATGAATTCAGCAACACCTTTAACATAATTATTAATCACAAAGACATCTACGTACCTTTGAAGAATAGCCTTTCAAGTATGTGCCAGACATTCTACTTAGTCTACAGACAGTTCTTGCCCACATGGATTATAGACTCTTTGTAATAACTATTAAACACCTCACTGGGTTCACTGATCAGAGAGTTACTGAGAATTGTTGTTCTAATCCTAGCCTTGCCAGAAAAGAAAGCAATGTCTTTGGAAAAACTAAAATAACAATCACCCTCAGAGACCGCTCTATGGAGGAGATAGAACGTGAGTGCCACAGGAAAAACATGATTGCAGCATTGAGAAGGAAGAAGGCTACCTTTCACTGCGTGGGAACAGCAGGAGACCAGCCTGAGTAGAGTAGAGAGGTAGGCTGGAGAGCAGTGATGGGCCAGATTTTGGAGAGCCAGGAAATCAGCTTCTGTTTCCATATATCTACTGACTTTATATCTTGATTCAGTACTCAATGTGGGGGTGGTTAGAGGTTCTTAAACTGGCAGATATTGGAATGAACAGAGTGATAAGCTACAAAGATAATCTTTGGCTCTGTTAGGAAACTAGTTCTCCTGATCTGCAGTGTTTGCGGAATTACAATAAATTAATTTCAAGGTATCAGTCTTAGAATGAAGATAAACCATTTCAGGCTCCACTGAACCTCCACTGTGTGATGAGCAGAGAAGCAGCCTTCTTGTTACCGTTCTACGTGAGAGGGAAATGGAGGCTCAGAGTGGGAAATGCTGCTCATAGTCCTACTCTTATTCTGCTGAGGAGAACTTCCTGGTACTGTGTAATCAAGCCCACAAATATTCATTATTTAATAAGATCTTCACATTGTCAAAAGTGTTCACTGACCTCAAGGGGCCTATAAGATGTTGGTATCATGACTCTTGATAAGATATATGACCAACTTCTGTTCTGCTATTCTTTGTCCTGGCTATTTGAATGGTCCACCAGTGGGTCATGCACTAGACTACTGGAAAGGCTTAAGCTCTTTATCTTGAGGAAAGAGAGGGAAAAGAAAGTGAAGGAAAAGCAAAATTGATGCAGCCAGAGACCATGCTAAAAGCACTCTCATTCATGTTCTCACTTAACCCTCCCAAATACACTTGATGCTATGAGTTATTACCTTCATCTGAACAGAATGAGGCTCAGAGAGGCTGAGTGACTTACTTAAGGACACATAGATTTTAATAGCCTAGTTGAGAGTCAAATCAAGGTCTGAATCCAAAGTCCATGCACTTTCCAATACATTATACAACTGTGACAGATCAGGGCAGGGGGTGTCAGGAGTGGCAAAATGGTTTTGTCTATCATTACTCCATGGTTATTAAAGTGAGAAATACCTGGGACCTTGAATAATTAGAGAACCTTACTCTGCTCACATCTCACTTCCTAGACATATTCCCCCAGCTGTAGACAATCAATCATCAATTCATTTCCCTCCAGCCAATTTTATTTTGAGCTTACTCATTGAGTCTCTATAATGTGCTGGACACTAATGTACTTAGTTTCATTTCATTCCCACAAAAACTAAGTTAAGTGGCTACCATTTGTCCTCATTTAACATATGGGAAATCTAAGGAACAAAGAAGTGAAATAACTTGCCCTAAGTCACACAACAAGGAGTGTGACAAAGATGGAATTCCCATCCATGTCTGGCTCAAAGCCCAAGCTCTCCCCCGAATGGCAGGCACTCAGCCATGCCTAGCACTTGATGGCACTCTAACCACCAGCCATTTTTGTCCCAAATCACTTGCCACAGAGATTTTCAATTAGGTTGTGAAGGGCCACTGCCAGCTGATCATTCAGAAGCCTCCTCATTCAATTATGAACTTTCCCAAAGGAATGAAGACTCCAACAGGGTTCCTTCCTGCTCAAGGTACCAGCTGCCAAGCAGCAATTGGGTGTTCCCTACAAGGCTGAGTGGCGCTGAAGTTGCCAGGTGTCATTAAACTGTCAAATCCTTTCCTGGAGCCCCAGCAGCCTGACAAGCTAATTGTCAGCTGTTGAAATCAATAAGTTTCAAAAGGCTTCACAATTAACCCCCCTCTGCCTCTCGCAGTATTTGCTCTTTCAGCTGAGGGTGTCCTCACTCTACTTCTACTGCTCCAAGTCTGCCTGTGCCGCTGGCCTTCAAGCCCAGGGAATCCACATCCATTTTAGCATGGCCAGTGCCACTAAGTATAATCAGGGAGGTAAATTAGCTGCAACAAACACATGCATTGCACATTCCAAAAACAAAGGCATTTTTGATTATCCTCTGAGTTATTTGCCGTGGAACGATGAGCCCCCATTATTGTTAGAGCACCAAGCAGAAAACAAAAATTTAAATCATAACATATATTCCCAAATATCTCAATTCCCTTATTTGGGGCTGAAAGTGTTAGAAATACTCTTCCCTAATTAATAGAAAAAACTTAACATTCACAGATAATTTTATATCATAAAAAACTGCATTTATTTGAGTTATCTAAGTTATAAACCCACCCTGTGAGAAAGATAAGGTGGTGTTTTTAGCTCAAGGTAATACAAGCGGTGATTATCAGAATGTGAAATAGAAAATGATTTTATTGACTCCTCTTTCAGTGCTCTTTCCTTTGGGCAAGATTGCCTTCAACTATTCTCCAGAGATAGTGGAAGGTGACCAATTGAAGCTCAAGGAGTTGAGCTCAGGAATTGAAGAGAAGAGGAAAAACACCTCCAAAGAGAATTCTGACCTCCTGCAGATCTAGTCCAGCCTCCCTGGCCAATCTTGCAATTTTAACAAACATTCACAAATTATCTATCATGGGCCAGGAGAGTCCCAGATGCTATAAAGACAGAGCTTAACAGAACTGTCTTTAGAGGCTCACAAACGAGTTGTTCAACAATGACCTATAGAAATATTTGCTATTAGAGAAGAATGTGCAATTTCTATGGAAAATCAAAGGTAGGATGAGGGGAAGATAGGGAAGAAAGGCACCCCACATAAAGGAAAAGTATGTTAAAAAAGTGTGTACATTTGGGGAACTGTACCCTATTTGGTGTGGCTAGAATGAAGCTAGAACTGTAGGTAGGAACAAGATCCTGAAGGGTCTTGAATATCGTGATGAAAGATTTAAACATTATTCTTAAAGCATGGGCAACCAATGAAGAAATTTCGATCACTGAAGAAATTTGAAATTATTTAACTTGCATTTTTGAAAAGTCCCTCTGATGGCAGTGGGCAGAATGGGTAGGGCAAGAACAGAGGTGGGAAAACCAGTTAGGAAGATATCGAAATCATTCAGGTTTTTTTTTTTTTTTTTTTTTTCTTGAGGAAGATTTGCCATGAGCTAACACCCCTGCCAGTCTTCCTCTATTTTGTATGTGGTCACCACCACAGCATGGCTGCCAACAAATGGTGCAGGTCTGTGCCCAGGAACCAAACCTAGGCCACTGAAGCAGAGTGTGCCAAACTTAACCACTAGGCCACAGGGCCAACCCTAAGGTTTTTTTTTTTTAAATAGTGTGAAACTGAAGTATCCATAGGGGGAGAAAGAAGACAAGGACAGAGTTGAAAGATGTTTAAGAGATTGAATTAAGAGGAATTCACGATAGATTAAAAAGTAGAGGTTGAAAAAACAAAAGGTCAATGATGACTCTCAAGTTTCTGATTTCAGTGGTTGGAAAGAGTCATGCATTCACGAGGGAAGAGCAGAGTGGAGAGGAAGTTGTAATGTAGACTTTCAAACATGTCAAGCTTGTGAATCCTCAGATGGAGATGTTCAGAAGATCTATGGATATACAGGTCTGGATTTCTAGAGGGAGGTCAGGGATGGAGTTAAGGATCAGAAAATCCTCAGTGTGTAGTCAGTAGTTGAAGCCAAAGGTAAAGATGACAGTACCCATTAGGAGAGAGCAGGAGTGAACGGATGAAACCCTGGGACATACCAACACCTGTCAGGCAGAAGTCTTAGAAATCAAGGAGAGAGAGAGGTCAGGAAAGAGGGGAGGTCAACAGTGAGCTGAAAGGTGATCATTTCACTTAGCACCAGAATATTGCTGCTAAACTTTAACGAGTTCCTCTGCAACTGGTTAAATGTGAGAGGAAATAGTAGGAATGACATTTTTTTTTCCCTTGGAATCAGCTTATTACTTTTTACAGAGGCAAAGGGTTTCAACTGTTGATATACAAACACATCTATTCACATCTCACTGTAAGTCAGGGAATCAATTGTTAGTGGGGAATATGACACCTAGGACTAACCTAGATCATCCTTTCCTCTCTGAACTTCAAATGCTTCCTGTAATTAACTCTCTCTTTCCTAGATACTCAATTAGGAATGCCACTTAAAAAAAAATAGTATCCAAATATAAGCTGAAGCCCTTTATGGTCCTACCTAGAGATGGTGTTGCATTCAAAGAAATGCAGACCAACAACCATAAATATTTTGAGTAATTCCAATTGTTACTTGAAGAACACGAAAGGGAATCAAATTCGTAGTACATACCCAACCTTCCTAATGCTTTTCCAACCCTCTTCCTTTGTTACACCTCAGGAGCTCCTTCAGAGCCTCACAATCTTAAACCTACAATTTCCTTTCACACCTCCAAAGCTTCCAGAGCCCCAGAATCTGTGTTACTTTTTCCACTGTCCCTTTATCCTATGAACTAGCTGTACAGGCAGAACTCCCATCATAAAGAGAAAGAGAGGGAGAATGAGAGGGAGAGGGGGAGAGAGAGAGAGAGGAGCTGAATAAGCAAAGGTTAATTCCCTCAAAGCCAGCAGTGAGAAGTTCAGCAAAGGCTGGGAAATGCCCATTTTAATAAATTTTGTACCAGCTACAACTAGCACTTGAAACTTTTCCAAACACTCATATTTGTACTCTCATATGCTCCTCACACCACTACTTCTATGAGATTGGCAGAACTGATTTCAATATCTCTGAAAACAGATACCGAGATCATAAAGCGCCTGTCTGTACTCACCTATTCAGTCACACTGGAGCCAAACCAAGACCTCAGCAAGGCCTCCTGACTCCTGCCCAGAAGTGTCACCCCAGCCGCCTCTCCCTCCCCAAGTACCACCTGGCTCAGCCTCAGCAGATACTCCCTGACTGGGCTGTGGCTGATGAGAATGAACACAGGGGTGTAGATCCATTTATGAAATCTGGCAGCTTAAGTACACTCCATTGTAGGGAGGGAAAAATAATTTTCTCTCTGCCCCTCTGAGTTCTTAGCTGAGACCCCTGTAATAAAAGATATATTAACAAGAGAAAACCAACCAATGACCTTAAACATCATATCATTTCTTTTATGCTTGAATTTTGCATGCCTACAATTTTTATTGAAATACCATTTCATCCTCCTTCCTGACAGACAGCTCCCTCTCAAGCCCATCATCTGCCAGATGCACAAAATCTGGAGGGAAATGCTAGAAACCAAGCTCCTCCTTCAAAGATAATTAGGTATGAATTATTCAGAAATTCTATATTACTGAGCAGTATTTTGGTGGCAATTCTGTCCACCCTACACCTTTCCTCATGATAGTAAACAAGATTAAGTCTACTACAGGATATCTTATTTTATCTATTTCTCACTTTCAAACTGTTTTAATTGAGAGATAGGCAAGTCAAAAAAAAAGAACTAATTTTTCAGGGAAGAAAATCATATATCTAACATTAGATAGTAGTTTCTATGATATTGTGCTCAGACGAAAGGAAAGACTATTTCCTTTCGGAAAGATAGCAATTTTAGTAACAGCAGTTCTTCACATGGTACGTGGGCAGCAACCTGGTCCCCTTCCCTGCCAGCAAAGTCAGGGACTTAAGTTGAACATAAGTGTTGAAGCCCTGTTTACTCTGCACATCTTGGGGAAATATCACTGCAAAATTAAAAATACTGTTGGCACCAGGTGCATGCTAAGAATGTAAGTGGTGCTGTTAATTTACTCTAATGAATTAATTACAGTAATGCCCTGATCTACAGGGAATTTCCCTAGAAAGAGAAATAGAATGATAAAAGACAGCTCTAATGCGGCTTCATCACTCACACTGGAGGAAGTTCACTCCAGAAGGGCTGCTCCGGGAAATGTAGGGCAAGGGAGGAGGTTGAAAGAAATCCCCAGAAGGATCTAACATACCAGTGGTTCTCAGCAAGCACCAGAACATATGGAGGGCTTGTTAGAACATACCCTGCTGGGCTTTCCCCTCAGAGTTTCTGATTGTTTCTAAGTTCCCAGGTGACGCTGATGCTGCTGGTCCAGGCACCACACTTAAGAACTATGGTCCTTGACCAACTGGCCCACACGGTAGGAGGCAGAGTGAGCTCTGGAATCAGCCAGACCTGGATGTAAATTACAGCTCAGCTAACTAATTGCAAGATGCTGTGGAAGTGCCTTAACCACTGTAAGAGACACACTGCTCACTGGGGATGGATGACAGCAACCACCCCCAGTGCTGCTGTGAAGAGGGGCATACAGTGTGACATGATGTGTGGCCTTAGCAGGTTCCAAAGAGATGGTGACTGGCCGCAGAAGCAACAGCAGCAAAGGCACATCTTTCCCATATGCTCAGTCAAGCATTCATCAGTGCAAAAACAGGAAGGGACACAAGTTTACCTTGGCTGTGTCCCCTCTGTGTCCCTTTGGGTCCACTTTTTTAAAAAGCCCTGCTCTTAAGTAAAGATCAGCACACTGCATGTAGGACAAACCAGAACTTACAATAATAATGACAATAATTGACAGCTAATGAGCATGTCTAAGATGCTGGGCACCATGCCAAGAGACGTACCACACTTATGTTTAAACCTCATAAGAACCATGTGAGGCAGGAAGCATCATCATTCTCACAGCAAGGTAACAGAGGGGAAACTGAGCCTCCAATAGGTTTAGTAACTTCCCCAGGGTTAGCCCACCAGTTAAGTCACAGACCTGGGATTCGAAGCCACATTGATCTAACTCCAGAGCACAGGTGCTAGCCACTACACCGGGGGCTTACCTACAGCAATGACAGTGATGATATTTGGCATTTTCTCAGTGCTTTCCAGCTTATACGACAATTTCATCTTGGCTGTCCTCCCACAGCCCTCAGAAATAAGCGAAGCAAGCATTTCTCTGTCCATTTTAGAGACTCAGGGGGCTAATCTGGGACATGTCTGGGGCTCAGATTTTCACATGCTGACACTCCGTGAGCTGTCTTTTCATTACACCCAGACAAGACCTGCTGCCATTATTTATTACGAACCTACCTTCTCAGGAAGGAGCAGCCAGCTGGTCACAAGCACTGGCGGTGAGTGCTGGTCCCTGTCTCCACAGGGAAAGACTGTTTAGGGGTCCAGCTTTAGCAGCAGGGGCCATGGGAAAGCTGGACTGGAGATAGAGACATTGGGTTTGATTTCTGGCTTTCGCTACTTACTTGCTGTGTGCCCATGAAAAAATCATTTAATATCTCTGAGTTACCTGATAAAAGCCTCAGCAGCTCACTGATTATTTGTAGGAATAAGAAAAGATGTAAGAGGAAATAAAAGTCAGAAAAGAGAATGAGAGGAAACCCCACTGACCACCCACACCTCATATCAGTTTAAGAATTTACTCACATGTGTTACAAGAGAGGGTGGTACTTTCTATTCCCTCAGATCAGTAGATTAAAAAGTGATACAGCTCGGGGACTGATGTCAGCAACATGGCAGAGTGAGCTGTTTCCTGTGTCTCTCCCCCTTTAAACTACAACTAAATGGACATTCATCAATCAGCGGAGGATACCCACACAGCGCACCAGGATGCCTGAGAGACCCAAGCAGCTGTATATCTGAAAGTGGATGGGCTACCCACCCCCGCCCCAAGGAGGTGGAGGAGATAGGTGAACACACTCTGGACGCCAGGCAGCCCAGCACATGTGTGAGACTACTTTCCTGGCTGGAGCAATCATAGCACCACTGTGGCCCCAAGGGTGGGAGTGTGCCTCAGCACGACTGTGGAAACAGGTGACAGCAGCCTTGAGCCCCCCGTGTGATAACTTCCCCATCTAGTGGGGGAGCCCTCAGGGCCACGCAGCCCACAGAGAGCAGCACAGGCTTGGACACAGTGGGCAAGCCCCACTCGCCAAGCACAAAGGCCAGTGCTACCTAGGAGCAGAGGGCAGCTGAGCTGGTGCTCAGGCAAACAAGCTCCCAGCTGCCGTGAACACTCATAGTACTGCTGCGGCCCTAAAGGGGGGAAGCATGTCTCAGCAGGACGGCAAGAATGGGCGGCAGTGGCCCCAAGCCCCCATGTGACCACTCTTTCATCTAGTGGGAGAAACCACCACCCCACCATGGTCCCAGGGAGTGGCTTTGGCTCAGTCCCAGAGGAGAGCTCTCACCCACCAAGCACAACTGCTGGCGTGACCTAAGAGCAGAGGGCAGCTGAGATACCAGTCCAGGCTAACAAGCTCCTGGCTGCTGTGAACACCCATAGTACTGCTACAGCCCCAAACGGGGAAGCGTGTCTCGGCAGGACTGTGGTAGCTGATGGCAGTAGCCTTGAGCCCCTGTGTGATCACTCTCTCGTCTGGTGGGCAAATCCACAATCCCACCCAGTCCCAGGGAGTAGCTGGCTCGGTCCCAGTGGGGAGCTCGCACCCACCAAGCACAATGGCTGGTGTGACTAGAGGCCGAGGGCAGCTGACGTCCCAGTCCAGGTGAACAAGCTCCTGGCTGCTGTGGACACTCATAAAACCACTCTGATCCAGAAGCAGGGAGAACAACCCCTGGGATCTGTGGGAGCAGGTGGCAGCGGCCCTGAGCCCCCCGATGACTACTTTCCCATTTGGTGGGAGACCCCACAGGGCCACTGTGATCCCAAGGAGTGAGCCAGGTTTGGACAGGCACAGCTGACAAGGATTGTGGCAGTGGGCTCAGATTACACAGCTCCTGCCCCCCACCCCCTGCCCAAGTAGCCTCAGGTGGAACCTGCATCCAGAAACTATCACTATGCTCCAGCACAAATCCATTCCATCAAATGGCATAAAGAAATTTACTAATACTCTAGACCAGAAGGAAAAAGACAAACACCCAGAAACTAATCCTGAAGGCATGGAAATCTATGATCTAAATGACAAAGAATTCAAGACAGTCATCATAAGAAAACTCGAGCTACAAGAGAATTCTGAAAGACGTTCAATGAAATCAAGAATCAAATTACTGAACAAAGGGAATTCTTCATAAAAGAGATTGCAACTATAAAGAAAAACCAAACAGAATTGTTGGAGATGAAAAACACAATGTGTGAGATAAAGAAAAATCTGGAGTCCTTAAACAGCAGGGCTGATAATATGGAGGATAGAATTAGCAATCTGGAGGATAGGAACACAGAAATGCTTCAGATGGAGGAGGAGAGAGAACTTAGACTAAAAAGAAATTAAGAAATTCTCTGAGAAATATCTGACTCAATTAGGAAATGCAACATAAGGATTATAGGTATTTCAGAGGGAGAAGAGAGGGAAAAAGGAGCAGAGAGCTTGTTCAAAGAAATAATAACTGAGAACTTCCCAAACCTGGAGATGGAGCTGGAATTACATGTAAAAGAAGCTAACAAGACTCCTAATTACATCAGTGTAAAAAGACCTTCTCCAAGGCATATATTAGTAAAGGTGGCAAAAGTCAACGACAAAGAAAAAATACTAAGGCAACAAAGCAGAAGAGAATAACCTATAAAGGAAGCCCTATCAGGCTTTCAGCAGATTTTTCAGCAGAAAACTTACAGGTTAGGAGAGAGTGGAATGACACATTCAAAATTTTGAAAGAAAAAAACTTTCAGCCAAGGATACTATATCCAGTGAAAGTATCATTCAGATATGATGGAGAAATAAAAACTTTCCCAGATAAACAAAAGCTGAGAGAGTTCATTGCCACAAGACCCCCGCCCTACAAGATTTGATCAAGAAAGCCCTCATACCTGAAAAAAAAAAAAAAAAAAGAAAGAAAGGGTTTACAAAGCCTTGAGCAAGCAGGTAAACAGGCAGACAAAATCAGAAATTGCAACTCTCCATCAGAACATATTAGCAAACAATTATAACTGTAAAGATAAAGGAAAAGAAAACATCAAAAATAAATATTATCACTTCATTTTAACCACAAATTCACAACACATAATGGAATAAGTTGTGACAACAACAACTTAGAAGGGGAAGAGGAAAGGGATGAAACCTGCTTAGACTAAGGGAAGAAGAGGCTATCAGAGAATGGACTATCTCATCTACGAGATCTTTTATACAAACCACACAGTAACTACTAAACAAAAAATCAGAACAAAGACACAAATGATAAATAAAGAGATAACATATCATAGAGAGCCACCAGACTGAATTAGTAGTCCAAAATACATGTGAGGAGAAACAAGGGAAATACATAACAACTGAAAAACAAGAGATAAAATGGCAGCATTAAGCCCTCAACTATCAATAATCACTCTAAATGTAAGTGGATTGAATTCACCAATCAAAAGACACAGAGTGGCTGGATGGATTAAAAAAACAAGACCTAACAATTTGCTGCCTCCAGGAAACACATCTCAGCTCTAAAGACAAACACAGGCTCAGAGTGAAAGGATGGAAGATGATACTCCAAGCTAATGGCAAACAAAAGAAAGCAGGTGTTCCATACTTATATCAGACAAAGTAGACTTCAAGATGAAAAAGGTAATGAGAGACAAAGAGGGGCAATATATAATGATAAAAGGGACACTCCACCAAGAAGACATAACACTTATAAATATATATGCACCCAACACAGGAGTGCCAAAGTACATAAAGCAACTAATAACAAACCCAAAAGGAGATATCAACAACAACACAATAATAGTAGAGGACATTAACACCCCACTTACATCAATGGATAGATCATCCAGACAAAACGTCAATAAGGAAATAGTGGACTTAAATGAAAAACTAGACCAGATGGACTTAATAGATATATATAGAGCACTCCAGCCAAAAAGAACAGATTACACATTCTTCTCAAGCATGCATGGAACATTCTCAAGGATAGACCATATGCTGGGAAACAAGGCAAGCCTCTATAAATTTAAGAAGATTGAAATCCTAACAAGCATCTTTTCTGACCATAAGGCTAGGAAACTAGAAATCAACAACAAGAAAAAAGCTGGGTAAATGACAAACATGTGGAGACTCAACAACATGCTACTGAACAACAAATGGATCATTGGAGAAATTAAAAGAGAAATCAAAGAATATCTGGCGACAAATGAAAATGAAAATACACCATACCAACTCATATGAGATGCAGCAAAAGCAGTCCTGAGAGGGAAATTCATAGCAATACAAGCCCACCTTAACAAACAAGAAAAATCCCAAATAAGCAATCTTAAACTACACCTAACAGAATTAGAAAAAGAAGAACAAACAAAGCCCAAAATCAGCAGAAGGAGGGAAATAATGAAAATTAGATCAGAAATAAATGAAATTGAAACAAAAAATACAGTAGAAAGGATCAATGAAACAAAAATCTGGTTCTTTGAGAAGATAAACAAAATTGACAAACCCTTAGCCAGAGTCACCAAGAAAAAAAGAAAGATGGCTCAAATAAATAAAATTAGAAATGAAAGAGGGGAAATCACAATGGATACCACAGAAGTACAAAGGAATATAGGAAAATACTATGAGAAACTATATTCCAACAAATTGGACAATCTAGAAGAAATGGATAAATTCTTAGACTCATACAGCTTCCCAAAACTGAATCAAGAAGAAATAGAGAACCTGAATAGACCAATCACAAGTAAAGAGATTGAAACAGTAATCAAAAACCTCCCAAAAAATAAAAGTTCAGGACCAGATGGCTTCTCTCGAGAATTTTAACAAACATTCAAAGAAGATCTAATACCTATCCTTCTCAAACTATTCCAAAAAATAGAGGAAGATGGATCACTTCCTAACACATTCTACAAGGCCAACTTCACCCTGATACCAAAGCCAGACAAGGACAATACAAAGAAGAAAAATTACAGGCCTATATGGCTGATGAAGATAGATGCAAAAATCCTCAACAAAATATTGGCAAACCGAATATAGCAATACATTAGAAAGATCATACACCACAATCAAGTGGGATTTATACCAGGGACACAGGGATGGTTCAACATCCACAAATCAATCAAGGTGATACACCACATCAACAAAATGAGGAATAAGAACCACATGATCATCTCAATAGATGCAGAGAAAGCATTTGACAAGATCCAACATCCATTTATGATAAAAACTCTCAACAAAATGGGTATAGAAGGAAAGTACCTCAACATGATAAAGGCCATATATGACAAACCCACAGCCAACATCATACTCAATGGGGAAAAACTGAAAGCCATCCCTCTGAGAAGAGGAACAAGACAAGGGTGCCCACTCTCGCCACTGTTATTCAACATAGTGTTGGAAGTTCTGGCCAGAGCAATTAGGCAAGAAAAAGGAATAAAAGGAATCCAAATAGACAATGAAGAAGTGAAACTCTCGCTGTTTGTGGACGACATGATTTTATATATAGAAAACCCTAAAGAACCCATCAGAAAACTATTAGAAATAATCAACAACTACAGCAAAGTCGCAGGGTACAAAATCAACTTACAAAACTCAGTTGCATTTCTATACTCTAATGACGAACTGACTGAAAGAGAACTCAAGAATACAATCCCATTTACAGTCACAACAAAAAGAATAAAATATCTAGGAATAAATTTAACCAAGGAGATGAAGGACCTATACAATGAAAACTATGAGACATTATTGAAAGAAATCAATAATGACACAAAGAAATGGAAAGATATCCCATGTACATGGATTGGAAGAATAAACATAGTTAAAATGTCCACACTACCTAAAGCAATCTAAAGATTCAATCCAATCCCAATCAGAATCCCAATGACATTCTTCATGGAAATAGAACAGAGAATCCTAAAATTCATATGGGGCAACAAAAGACCCTGAATAGCTAAAGCAATCTTGAGAAAAAAGAACAAAGCTGGAGGTATCACAATCCCTGACTTCAAAACATACTACAAAGCGATAGTAATCAAAACAGCATGGTACTGGTGAAAAACAGACACACAGATCAATGGAACAGAATTGAAACCCCAGAAATAAAACCTCACATCTACAGGCAGCTAATCTTTGATAAAAGAGCAAAGAATATACAATGGAGAAAGGAAAGTCTCTTCAATAAATGGTGCTGGGAAAACTGGACAGCCACTTGCAAAAGAATGAAAGTAGACCATCTGCTTTTGCCATACACAAAAATTAACTCAAAATGGATCAAAGACCTAAAGGTGAGACCTGAAACTATAAAAATCCTGGAAGAAAATGTAGGGAGTACACTATTTGTCATTGGTCATAAAGGAATCTTCTCAAATTCCATGTCTACTCGGACAAGGGAAACAAAAGAAAAAATAAACAAGTGGGACTTCATCAGACTAAAGAGCTTCTGCAAGTCAAAGGAAACCAGGATCAAACTGAAAAGACAACCCACCAGCTGGGAGAAAATATTTGCAAACAATATATCTGACAAAGGGTTAATCTCCACAATATATAAAGAACTCACACATCTGAACAACAAAAAAACAAATAACCTGATCAAAAAATGGGCAGAGGATATAAACAGACATTTTTCCAAGGAGGATGTACAGATGGCCAAGAGGCGTATGAAAAGATGTTCAACATCACTAATTATCAGGGAAATGCAAATCAAAACTATACTAAGATATCACCTTACGCCCTTGAGAATGGCTATAATCACCAAGACAAAAAATAACAAATGTTGGAGAGGATGTGGAGAAAAGAGAACCCTCATTACCTGCTGGTGGGAATGCAAACCGGTGCAGCCTCTATGGAAAACAGTATGGAGATACCTCAAAAAATTAAAAACAGAAATACCTTATGATCCAGCTATCCTACTTCTGGGCATTTATCCAAAGAACTTGAAACCAACAATCCAAAGAGACTTATGTACCCCTATGTTCATTGCAGCATTATTCACTATAGCTAAGATGTGAAAGCAACCCAAGTGTCCATCAACAGATGATTGGATAAAGAAGATGTGGTATATATATATACAATGGAATACTATTCAGCCATAAGAACAGACAAAATCTTCCCATTTGCAACAACATGGAGGGACCTGGAGGGTATTATGTTAAGTGAAATAAGCCAGAGAAAGACAAACACTGTATGACCTCTCTCATATGTGGAATATAAACTAACAAACGGACAGAGAGAACAGTTTGGTGGTTACCAGGGGGAAGGGAGGTAGGGAATTGGCACAAGGGATGAAGGGGCACATTTATATGGTGACTGACAAATAATAATGTACAACTGGAATCTCACAATGTTATAAACTATTATGACATCAATAAAACAAAAAAAAAGTGATACAGCTCAGAAGTAGTAACAATTATTAAGATTCGGGATAGAAATAACATTTATGAGGATCTACTGTGTACTGGGCACTCTGGTAGGGGGCTTTAAACACATTTGTATATTTAATTTCATCCTTTATTTTTTTGAGGAAGTTTAGCCCTGAGCTAACATCTGTTGCCAATCCTCCTTTTTTTTTGCTGAGGAGGATTGGCCCTGGGCTAACATCTGTGCCCATCTTCCTCTACTTTATATGGGATGCAGCCACAGCATGGCTTGCTTAGTGGTGAGTAGTTCCACGCCCGGGATCTGAACCTGTGAACCCCAGGCCACCAAAGCGGAGCATGTGAATTCCACCACTACACCATTGTGCCAGCCCCCAATTTCATCCTGTTAAAGCACTGTGGCGTAAATGCTCTGGTCTTCCAGTTGAGCTTAGAGAAGTCAAGTTACTGTTGGGGCCCAGGGCAGGCCACCCCAAAATATCCCACAATGCCATGTTGATTTTTTTTAATTAAAGTTACTTGAGAAGCAGCTGGTGCAAATAGGGCATTTTGACTCTCTTTGTTGCCCCTGAAAGCGGGAAATAAACCTCCCATGGGAAAGGTACCTTCCCCACATGAGGAGACAGAGGGACATCCTTATCACCAGAGCTAGAGAACTAAGTGCTGAGAAGCCTATACAAACAAACCTTGTTACTTGTTTAATTTACTACCCCAAACACAAACTCTGCTTAAATTCCTTGGTAATTAAGCACCCAAACCTAAGTTTCTTTGTCTTGTCAAATCCTCACAAATTTATTGTTTATGTAAAAAGATATAAAAGCTGCCTGTTTTGTGGCCACTCTCTGAGCATCATTTTTATGATCTCCAGTGCAGACATATTAAATCAGTTTTTCTCCTGTTAATCTGTCTTGTGTTAATTTTATTATTAGTCCAGCCACAAGAATTCGAGAGGGAGAGGGTAAAGCGGAAAATTTTCCCCTCTCTGACATTACCCAGCTAGACACAAACCTGGAGCTGTCTGCTTCCAGGCCCTCTCTTTCCATGATAAACCCCATAAAGTTTGGAAGATAAAGGAGGGTGGCACTTTTCCTACCATTGATGTGCTGCAGCTAGCCCCAACTGCCCTCGAGAGCCTGTTGTACACGTCTATTCCCCATTCTCCTTTCAGTGACTTCACATTCATAGCTTAATACCAGCCATGGTGGGAGTATTTGCACCATGAAAATCAGCAAATGCTACAAAGCAGGATGTCCCTTACCAGTCGAGAGCCAGTTCACCAGCACACTAGTGCCCCATCCCCTCATCTTGACATGTAAGAGGAAAGCCAAAGCATATATTTCCTTTCAGTCAAGGTTGACCTCCTACCAGGCAACAGCGAAGTTACAAGGTACTAAACCACTACTTAATATTTCCAGAAGGAAAAATAAAGTTGTTTTGATCCAAAATAATCTTGACTTCAAAAGAGACTTTGTTCCTTTTCCTTCTTCGCTTGATGAATGGTGTTCATTATCCCCAGAGCCCAAGAAAATGAGTGTTCTGAGGACATTGTTCCTTAGGTTCCATTTGGCCTCTTCGAATCTCACAATGAGAGCTGAATATCAGCCCGAGAACATAAAAGTGTCAGCAGTGTCCTCTTCTCCATCCCAGAAATAGGACTCAATAAAGTGAGTCTATGAAAATGTCAAGCAGCAAAGACAAAAAGAGGAAACTTCTCTTAATCTCCAGGATGTTCTTTTCCAGGGATTGTAAAAAGCCCCCTTTCTCTGGGCTCGTGAAAATAAAGCGGTCGTTTCAAAGTTGATACTGAAAGACTTTATGTTTCATTCTGTGGTTGGAAGCAGGAAATCTCCTAGGTCGGTCCCTCTCTCTCTCCTGAGGGCTCCATTTCCCTCTCAGCAGGATGATTAAACTAATCAAAAGAGGGCTTTTCTTTCTCTTGCCTTTGAACTGCCCTTCACACTCTGCATGCTGCCTGGCCCTCTTTAGGAGCTTCATATCTTAAGCTTCTTTCTTAGACCTTCAGAGATACTAGGATACAAGAAATTCTGCTAACAGCCTCTTTTGCAATTCCACAAGAGCAAAAAATAACTGCCTTTTATGTTTCTTCATATGATAAAAAATAAATAAACATAGAAGTTTAAAAAATAACAGCAACAAAAACCTGCCTCTTGTCTGTCCCACCTTCAGGTAGAAGGCATCTTATTCTGGAGAAGAGTCCCTTCTTCCTCTCCCGTCACTTTTTTCAAGGATCACTTATTTTTTCTGCTTACTAATAAGCCCTACACTCACTCTGTTGTCTTGAAATCCCATTGTCCTATCGAGGAGACAACTGGTCATAGCTCAAGCTCTGAGTGGCCCAGGTGGCTGCACTGCTGGGAAGCCTAAGAAACTCGAGCACAAGATGAGCCTGGGGACAAATGCCAAACAGAAGCCTGAGGCTCCTGCAGGCAGACAGGAACTCTTCCACTGGGACATGAACCCACGTCTGCAGTTTGAGGACTTCCCTTTTTCATGAAATACAGATAACAGAGATTCACTTAGGAAATAGAACCTGATTTTAATTCCCTAGTCTAACCTTTCAATGAAAGTTTGCTTTTCACTAAGCAAACAAATATTTTTTGAGGGAAAAAGAATTTCTCATGAACAAAGCACATTGCTAGAAGACACAGAAGATAAACAGTTAAAAAATGAGAAGGAACCACCTCCAAAACAAACAAACAAAAGCAGAATCACTGTGGGTGGAGCCCAGGCATCTTGCTTTGTTTTTTTTTAATTATTTTATTGAGGTCACATTGGTTTATAATGTGTACATCATTATATTTCAGCTTCTGTATAGACTGCATTGTGTTCACCACCAAAACTCTAGTTTCCATCCATCACCATACACATGTGCCCCTTTACCCTTTTTGCCCTCCCTTCACCACCTTCCCCTCTGGTAACCACCAATCTGTTCTCCTTATGATACCAGCTCAACACAAGGTTGACATAAGGGAAGCCATATTGTAGAAAAGGAACCCTATTGTAATTTTGAATCACCTCTGATTAACTAGCCCAGACATGCTCTGTGGATTTTATGGCCCCTCCCAGCTGCTATAAGTTGATAACTTTGTTCTCTTGAGTTCCTTAAGAGTGTGATGACCCCCAGGCAGAGAGTCTATGCTGAGATCCATCACTAAGGACAACTAAAAGATCAGGGTATAGGGCGTTGCTCCAGTCTCTGATGCATATCCAGAAAAACCAAAGACTATCAGGAACTAAGACCAGATGTCTGCCCCCACCTGGAGGTCAGATGGATGCCCCCACCCAGGCCCCCACCTGGATACCAGCCCCGTATATAACTGGCCTGTACTCTTTGTACTGGAAGATGATTCTTTGAGACATTAGTCAGCCATCTTCCCCCTTGCTAGCAAGCTGTAATAAACTGTTCTTTCTTTTCCACCATCTTGCCTTTTGACGATTGGCTTTTGTCTTGCAATGAGCAGATCGTGCCTTCTGTGTGGTAACACTCATCTATGTGTTTGTTTGTTTATCTTCCACATACGAATAAAATCATATGGTATTTGTCTTTCTCTGTCTGACTTATTGCACTTAGCATAATAGCTTCAAGTTCCATCCATGTTGTCACAAATGTAATTAAGACCTTAGACCATAAAACTCCTAGAAGAAAACACAGGCAGTACACTCTTTGACATCAGTCTTAGCAGTATCTTTTCGAATATCATGTTTTCTCAGGCAGGGGAAACAAAAGAAAAAATAAACATATAGGACTACATCAAACTAAAAAGCTTCTGCACTGGCAAAGGGAACCATCAACAAAATGAAAAGACAACCCACCAAGTGGGAGAAAATATTTGCAAATCATATATCCAATAAGGGCTTAATTCCAACATATATTAAGAACTCACACAGCTCAACAACAAAAAAACGAACAACTCAATCAAAAAATGGGCAGAGGATACAAGCACGTATTTTTCCAAAGAAGATATACAGATGGCCAACAGGCACATGAAAAGATGTTCAACATCACTAATTATTAGGGAAATGCAAATCAAAACTATAATGCGATTTCACCTCACACCCATCAGATTGGCTATCATTAAAAAGATAGGAAATAACAAATGTTGGAGAGGATGTGAGAAAAAGGAACCCTCTTACACTGCTGGAGGGAATGCAAACTGGTGCAGCCACTATGGAAAACAGTATGGCGCTTTCTTAAAAAATTAAAAATAGAACTGCCATATGATCCAGCTATTCCACTTCTGCGTATTTATCCAAAGAACATGGAAACACTAATTTGAAAAGATATAGTCACCCCTATGTTAATTGCAGCATTATTCACAATAGCCAAGACCTAAAAGCAGCGCAAGTGCCCATCAATGGATGAATGGATAAAGAAGATGCGGTATATATATACAATGGAATACTATGCATTGCTTTTTTAAGTTCACCAAGTGTATCAGTCAGGGTTCTCTGGAGAAACAGAACAAATAGTATATACCTATATCTAGAAAGAGAGATTTATTTTAAGGAATTGGTTCACGTGATTGTAGGGGCTGGCAAGTCTGAAATCTGCAGGGTAGGCTGGCAGGGTGGAAACTCAGGCAGGATTTCTTTGTTACAATCTTGAGGCAGAATTTTTTCTCTGGTAAATCTGTTTCTGTTCTTAGGGACTTCAACCGATTGGATGAGGCCCACCCACAGTTTAGAAGATAATCTGCTGTATTTAAAGTGAACTGATTGTAAATATTAATCACATCTACAAAATACCTTTGCAGCAATATCTAGACTATTTGACCAAATAACTGGGCTCCATAGCCTAGCCAAGTTGATACATAAAATTAATCATCACACCAACTGATTCTATTGTGCAGCCAGGGTTGAGAACCCGTTGCCTTAAAATAAATTATTTTGGAGGTAATTATTAGAAATTGTGTGGGTGTTTAATGATAGCTTAGATTCCTAAGCAATTGGATAACCTGGACTATTCATCAAATAAAAGTTTGTTTCCCTGTCCTCCTTCAATTAAACTGTACAGTCGTGCACCACATAACATTTTTCAGTCAATGACAGACCACATATACAACAGTGGTCTCAAAAGATTAGTACCTATTGCCTAGGTGTGTAGTAGGCTATACCATCTAGGTTTGTGTAAGTACACTCTATGATGTTCACATAATGACGAAATCGCCTAACAATGCATTTCTCAAATGTATCCCTGTTGTTATGCTACGCATGGCTGTACTTCCTGAGTATCCACCTTGTGACAGGCACTGCTCTGAGCATCCTGTGGATTATTCAAGTGGAATCAAAACTCAAAGAGTTCATACCAAGTAAGAGAGGACAAAAGCCAGCTGCTTATGCCAACAGCTCTTAAGTCTATTAAACTTCTTGCCTCCCTTGATCTTCCCCACAGTGATTGCTTCTAACTGTTTCCGCTCCCCAGAGCCCTCCAACCCATCCTCACTTCCTTCACCAACATCAAATAAGCTTACCTCCTGTCTTGTTGAAAAGGTGGAGGCAAACAAAGATGAAGTGCTTTCACTCCAAAAACTTTCAATATCTATCGATGGGAACCATTTATTAGGTCCTCTACATTAAGATTAATTATGCCCAAAGAAGGAACTGGTTGGGATACTGCTTCTGTTGGCTGTGATCATGGTGCTCTCAATCAATTATCCTAACCAGTTCAGACATCGCTTCTCACCTACAGATACGTTGTCACATAGAGGTATGGATTGTCTCTACTTGGAAATATGTGAATAATATTTCCTCAAATGAGTGATTCCCCAAGAAAGTTTTTCCACAAATCCAAATTTATAGTTCCTAGTGGATTGAGAATTATAATTCTAAATGGTCCCTGAACCTCATTCATTAATTGTAATCTAGGAAGATGCTGCTGAATCTCCAGTTGGTAGCAGGCAAGATATGTCTAGGATTGTTTGTCATTTCAACTATGACAATAGAAACAGTGGGAAAAGAATCAAAGCGTATCTTCAAAGAGATACCCTTAAAAACAAGTGGATAACAGAATACTACAAACTACTCTCCGTACATAAGTTTTATGACATAGGCAAATAGATGAATTTCGCATAAACTACTACAACTTACTCAATATGAAATAATTTAATTATCCCTATAACTATTAAAGAAATTGAATTAATAGTTTAAAAACTCCCAAAAAAGAAATCTCCAAAACAAGATGGTTTCACTAGAGAATTTTATCCAACATTCGAAGAAGAATTGACAATAATTCTATACAATCTCTTCCAGAAAATAGAAGACGATGGAACACTTCCCAATTAATTTTATAATATATATAGTACTACCCTGACACCCAAAACAGACAAAGATAGTACAGTAGTATGAAAAAATAAAACTAGAGACAAATCTTTCTCATGAATGTAGACCTAAAAATCCATAACAAAATATTAGCAAATAAAATTCATCAATATATAAATGAATTATACACTATGACCACATGGGGTTTATTTCAGGGATGCAATATCCAAAAAATCAATCAATGCAATCTACCACATTAACAGACTAAGGAAAAAAACTCATATGATCATATTAATTTATGAAAAATTTTAATATCCTTTCATAATAAAAACTCTCAGGGGGCTGGCCCTGTGGCATAGCACTTAAGTGTGCGCGCTCCGCTGCTGGCGGCTGGGGTTGGGATCCCAGGTGCTCACCGACTCACTGCTTGTCAGGCCATGCTGTGGCAGCATCCCACGTAAAGTCGAGGAAGATGGGCACAGATGTTAGCTCAGGGCCAGTCTTCCTCAGTAAAAAGAGGAGGATCGGCATGGATGATAGCTCAGGGCTGATCTTCTTCACACACACACACACAAAAATACTCTCAGAAAAATAGGAACAGAGGGAAACTTCCTCTATTTTATGAAAAGCATCTACCAAAAAATTACAGCTAGAATTATATTTAATAGTGGAAAACTGAATGATTTCCCCCTAAGATTGGGAGCAAGTCAAGTATATCTGTTCTTACCACTCTTATTCAACATAGTGCTGGAAGATCTAGCCAATACAATTAGACAAGAGGGAAATAAAAGGCATACAGATTGGAAAGGAAGAAATAAAACTTAACTCTACTTGGAGATAACATGATTGCCTATCTAGAAAATCCTAAGAAATCTACCCAAAAAACTCCTAGAAATAATAAGTGAGTTCAGCAAGGTCACAGGATTCAAGATAAACATACAAAAATCAATTATATTTCCATATACTAGCAGTGAACACATAAAACTATAACTAAAAATATAATATTGTTTATAATTGCATAAAAAATGAAATACTTATCTATAAATCTAACAAAACATATACAGGACTTATACACTGAAAACTATACAACATTGATCAAATAATGACATAAAACAAAGATAGTGAAAATCAGTGATGAAATATAGCATGATCATGGATTGAAAAACTCAACATTGTAAAAATGTCAATTCTCCCCAAATTGACATTCAGATTTAGTGCAATTCCCATCATAAGCTCAGTGTGTTTTTTTGTAGATATAGATAAGATTGTTATAAAACGCATATGGAAAGGCAAAGGAACTATAATTGCTAAAATTAATTTTGAAAAAAATAAAGTGGGAGGAAACAGTCTACTTAATTTCAGGTCCTACTGTACAACTACATCAATCGAGACCGTGTAGTATTGGCAGAGGGCTGGACACATAGATCAATGGACAAAATAGAGCAATAGACTTACTCGAATACCACCAGCTGATTTTTGACAAAGGTCCATAAATTTCCTCAATGAAGGAATTATAAACTTTTGAACAAATGCTACTGGAGCAATAGGACATACAATAGGGAAAATTTTAGTATAATGAACTCAACCTAACTCTCATACTTTACACAAAAATTAACTCAAAATGGATTCTGAACATAAATGTAAAACCATAAAACTTTTAGAAAAAAAACGGTAGAAAATCTTCAGGATCTAGGGCTAGGCACAGAGTTCTTAGACTTGCCACCAAAAGCATGATCCACAAAAGCGAAATTTGATAAATTGGATTTCATCAAAATTAAAAACTTTTGTTGTGAAAGACCTCGTTAAGATGATGAAAAGATAAGCTTCAGAGTGAGAGAAAATATTTGCAAATGACATATCCAATAAAGGACTAGTATCTAGGATATGTAAAGAATTCTAGAAGTCAACACTAAAATAGCAAATAATCCAGTTAGAACATGGGCAAAAGGCATGAAGAAGTGTTTCACTGAAGAAGACATACCACTGGAAATAAGGAAGATGTTCAACATCATTAGCCCTCAGGGAAATGCAAATTAAAGCCAGAATGAGATAACACCATACACCTATTGGAATAGCTAAAATAAAAAATAGTGACAACACCAAACATTGGCAAGGATGAGGAAAAACTGGATCACTCATACATTGTTGGTGGGGCCATAAAAATATAAAATGTAGAAAGCTGTTTGGCAGTTTCTTCTAACACTAAACTTGCGGCTACCATAAGACCCAGTAATTGAATTCTTGGAATTTTATTCCACAGAAATGAAGACTTTTGTTCACATAAAAACTTGTACATTAATTTTGATAGCAGCTTTACATCATAGCCAAATACTGGAACAACCTAGGTATTCTTCAACTGACGAATGGTTAAACCATACCATGTGGCATATCAATACCATGGAATACTTCTCAGCAATAAAACACTAACAATTATTGATACACACAACCACATGTATTATGCTGAATGAAAATAAAAAGCCAGTCCTAAAAGGTTATGTGCTGTATGATTCCATCTATATAACATTCATGAAATGACAAATTATAGAAATGGAGAACAGACTAAAGGTTTCCAGGGGTAAGGAGCAGGGGCAGGAGGGAAGTTCAGTGTGAATATAAATGGGTGACATGAGAGATTCTTGTGATGATGGAAATTATTCTGTATCTTGATTGTATCAATGTCAGTATCCTGATTGTGAGGTTGGGCTATAGTTTTACAACATGCTACCATTGGGAAAAACTGGGTAGAGGGTACAGGGGACCACTCTGTGTTCATTCTTACAACTGCATGTAAAGATATAATTATTTCAAAATATAAAGTTTAACTTAAAAATTTTTTAAAGGAAAATCAGGCTTCTGGTTAATGTGGAGCATTGGGGATCATGTTTAGCCTCCTTTCTGAAACAACTGGAAAAAAAAGGAAAATATAAGAATATAAGAAACAACAGATTTCAGGACATTGGATATCAGACAATATGTGGAAAAATGATTCCTGAGGGATGAGAAGTGAATGATGGGAGCCCCATGATTGCCCCAGACTAGAGTTCCTAGGCCACAGCACAGCAAAGGAAAGTCAGGAGGAGCTTGTGGTCTCCCTGAGTTGAAGAGATGGCAATGGGTGTCCGTGGGGGCCAAGGTAACTAGAGTCTAGAGCCCAGAGAGGAGAGCGCGTGGAGAGAGACCTCTGGAAACTTAAAGAAGGTTCTCCCTTTAGTATTCAGCTAAGTCCTTTATCAGCACCTATGTGAAAAGAAATTATCTGAGGTTGAGGAAAGAACCACTCAAAATGATGAGAATAGTTCCTATTCCCACCAGTCACAGTGGAAAACCTCGTAATTCATAAGGCATCAGGTAGAGCACTCAGAAAGATTTGCCCTCATTTCTAAGGGTAAAATTAACTCAAAAACAGACCTGAAAAGATCAAATTATTTCCAAGTTATTTACCTATGTCCCCAAAGAGAAGCTCAAAAATATGTATATAGATGAAAAAATACCCAGCACCCAAAAGTGAAAATTTACAGTGTCTAGTATCCAACCAAAATTTATCAGACCTGCAAGGAAGCAGGAAAATATGACCCATCATGAGGAGAAAATTTAATCAATTAAAACCTCATGAAAAGAAAAAGCAATCAATGGAAACTAACCTATAAATGACACAGATGATAGAATTCTCAGATAGAACAATAAAACAGTTATTACTGTATTTCATGTGTTCAAGAAACCAGAGGAAATATTGAACATGTTAATTAGAGAGATGGAAGATATAGAAAAGTTCTAAATTGAACTTCTTGAGATCGAAACTATCATATTTGAGATGAAAAAAAATATATATATATAGATCAAAGGCAGATTAGACATTACAGTATAAGGTTAGAAAAGAAAAAGACAAAAAGCTTACTGAACTTGAACACATAACAACAGAAACTATTCAAAATGAAATATAGAGGAAAAAAAGGTGAAAGAAATGAATGGAGCATCAACGACTTGTGTAATAAGGTCAAGTAGTCTAACACATGTGTAATTGGAATCTCCAAAAGAGAGAAGAGGAGGGACAGAAAAAAATATTTAAAGAAATAATGACCAAAACTTTTGCAAATTTGGTGAAAATTATACACCCACAGATCCAAGAATCTCAATAAACCCCATGCACAAGAAACATGAAGAAAACTACCCCAAGGCTCATCATAATCAAATTATTTAAAGCCAGTGACAGAGAAAAATCTTCAAAGCAGCCAGGGAAAAAAAGAAACATTATGTATAGAGAAATAAAGATAAAGATGATAACAGATTAATCATTGGAAAGAACGCAAGTCAAAAGAGAATGGAACAATATCTTTAAAAATGCAAAAATAGCTGCCAGTCTAGAATTCACTGTCCAGTGAAAACATCTTTCAAAAACAAAGGTGACATAAAGACTTTTTCTGATATACAAAATCTGAAAGAATTTATTTCCACCAAATCTGCAATACAAGAAACGTTAAAGCACAGCATTACTCCGTGTGACTTAGTAAGACATACATATTTGTTCTCTGTCCCCGGTTCCTGATGCAGAGCTCCTAAAACTCTTATAATTTCCTGAGTGATGGGGGTGGAAGGAGTACCTTTTGTTCTAATATTTGATCTTAGACCCTATTTCCCGACAGAGTTCCTAAACCCCTTGAAATTTCCTGGGTGATAGGAGCATTTTTTCTTCTAATGAGGTGACTCTTGGTGGGCTCCTGCATAGCTTCAGGATGGGGACTGGTCACCAGAACGACCAAGCCATGATCAGAAGCTCGGAAATTTCAGCCCCATTCCCCATCCTCTGGGGTGGAGAGAGGGTCTAGAGATTGAGTTAATAATAAGTCATGCCCATGTGATGACGCCTCCATAAAATTCCCTACACTAGGGGATTCAGAGAGCTTCCAGGTTGAGGAATGAATCCACATGCTGGGAGGGTGGGGCACCCCAATTCCACAAGGATAGAAGCTCCTGTGCGCAGGGCCCTTCCAGACCTCGCCCTATGTACGTCTTCGTCTAGCTGTTCATTTGTATCCATTATAATAAACTGGTAAATGTAAGTAAAATGTTTCCCTGAGTTCTGTGAGCCATTCTACCAAATTATCAAAACTGAGGAGGGGGTTGTGTGGACCTCTGATTTACAGCTGGTTGGTCAGAGAAGAAGATGACAACCTGGGACTTGCAACCGGCGTCTGAAGTGGGAGGCAGTCCTGTGGGACTGAGCCCTTAAACTATGAGGGCTATGCTGACTCCAGGTAGTTAGCATTAGAAATTGAATTAAATTGTAGGACACCCACTTGGTGTCTGCAGATAACCGGAGAATTGCTTGGCGTGGAAAACTCACACATTTGGTGTTAGAAGTGTTCTGTGGGTAGAGAAACAGTTTTCCTTAACTCTGATTCAAAATCTGGAAAAAGGCTTTAAAGAAAACTACAGACCAATATCCCTCTTGAACGTGGATGTAAAATCACCTAACAAAATTTTAGCAAATTGAATCTAACAATAGCTAAAATGATAATACTTCATGACTAACCAGGGTTTATCCTAGGAATGCAACACTTAAAAATCAATTAATAGGGGCCGGCCCGGTGGCGCAAGCGGTTAAGTGCGCGCGCTCCGCTGCGGCGGCCCGGGGTTCGCTGGTTCGGATCCCGGGCGCGCACCGACGCACTGCTTGGCAAGCCATGCTGTGGCGGCGTCCCATATAAAATGGAGGAAGATGGGCACAGATGTTAGCCCAGGGCCGTCTTCCTCAGCAAAAAAAAAAAAAAAAAAAAAAAAGAGGAGGATTGGCGGATGTTAGCACAGGGCTGATCTCCTCACAAAAAAAAAAAAAAAAAAATCAATTAATAATTCACCCTGCTACAGACTAACAAAAAAAATCATATGATCCTCTCAATAGATCTAGGAAAAAAACACTTGATAAAATCTAATATCCATTCCTTATTTTAAAAACTCACATCCAACAAGAACTGAAATGGTACTTTGTAATAAAGATGCTCTATGAGAAACCTACAGCTAACAGCATACTTTATAAGGAAAGTCTGAATGCTTTCCCCTAAGATTAGGAACAAGGCAAGGATGTTCTCGTCACCATTTCTAGTCAATATTGTACTAGAAGTTCTAGCCAGTACACTAAGGCAAGGAAAATAAATAAAATACATCCATATTGAAAAAGAAAAAGTAAAACTGTCTTTATTTGCAGACAATAAGATCATCTATATATAAAGTTCTACAGAATGTACAAAAAAACTATTATAAGTTAGTTTAGCAAGTTTTCCAGGCTCAAGATCAATAATAAAACTCAATTGTATTTTTATATTTTAACTCTGAACAGTCTTAACTTGAAAATAAAAATCAATGCTATTTATAATACCATCAAAAATATGATATATATAGCAATAAATCATATAAAAGATATGTAAGGCCTACATCTTGAAAACTAAAAAAAAAAAAAAAAAAAAATGCTGTGTGAAATTAAAGAAACTCTGAATAAACGGAGTGTTGTACTATTTCAGAATATTTGCCATTGTTTATATGTCCGTTCTCCTAAAATTGACAGTAGATTCTATGCAATCAATCAAAATGCCTACGGGCTTTTGATGTAGACATTAACAAGCTGCCTTTAAAATTCATGTGAGAATGCTATGGACCTGGAATAGACAAAACAACTGATTACAAGAACAAAGTTGGAGGACAAGAACTTCCTAATTTCAGACTTACCATAAATCTGCAATAATCAAGATATAGTGTGGTATTGGAGTAAAGGTGTGTATATACATATGTATATACATACACACACGTACATATATGCATATATATACACATATAGATGATCAATTGACTTTTGACAAAGGTGCAAAGGCAATTCAGTAAAGAAAGAATAGTCTTCTCAGCAAAGAGTGCTGAAAATTGGGTATTAATAAGGAAAGAAAAATTAAATCTATACTCCATACCACATGCAAAATTTATTCAAAATGAATCATAGAACTATAAAATTTCTGTAAAATATTTATGAACCATGAGTGAGGTAGAGATTTCTTTGACACAATACGAAAAGTTTAATCCATAGAAGAACTGTTTGATAAATTGGACTTCATCATTAAGAAATTCTCTCTTCAAAAACATGTTGAGACTAAAAAGACGTGGCACAAACTGGGAGAACATCTTTTTTTTTTAATTGATGTTTTAACAGTTTTTAACATTGTGAAATTTTGGGTTGTACATTTTTGTTTGTCCATCACCATATATATGTCTCCCTTCACCCCTCGTGCCCACCCCCCACCCCCATTGCCCCGGTAACCACAATACAGTTTTCTCTGTCCATGTGTTGGTTTATATTCCACATATGAGTGAGATCATACAGTGTTTGTCTTTCTCTTTCTGGCTTACTTCACTTAACATAATACCCTCCAGGCCCATCCATGTTGTTGCAAATGGGACGATTTTGTCTTTTTTTATGGCTGAGTAGTATTCCATTGTGTATATATATATATATATATATATATATATATATATATATATATATACCACATTTTCTTGATCCAATCGTCAGTCGAGGGACACTTAGGTTGCTTCCACTTCTTGGCTATGGTGAATAATGCTGCAATGAACACAGGGGTGCATAAGCCTCTTTGGATTGTTAATTTCAGGTTTGTTGGATAGATTCCCAGTAGTGGGATGGCTGGATCATAGGTCATCTCTATTTTTAATTCTTTGAGGAATCTCCATACCGTTTTCCATAGAGGCTGCACCAGTTTGCATTCCCACCAGCTGTGTATGAGGGTTCCTGTTTCTCCACATCATCTCCAACATTTGTTGTTTTTTGTCTTGGTGATTATAGCCATTCTAACAGGCATGAGGTGATATCTTAGTGTTGTTTTGATTTGCATTTCCCTGATGATAAATGATATTGAACATCTTTTCATGTGCCTATTGGCCATCTGTATATCTTCTTTGGAGAAGTGTCTGTTCATTTCCCCTGACCATTTTTTTATCGGGTTGTTTGTTTTTTTGTTGTTCAGTTGTGTGAGTTCTTGATATATTACGGAGATTAACCCCTTGTCAGATGTATGTTTTGCAAATATTCTCTCCCAGCTGGTGGGTTGTCTGTTCATCTTGATTCTGATTTCGTTTGTCTTGTAGAAACTCTTTAATCTGATAAAGTCTCACTTGTTTATTTTTTCTTTAGTTTCCCTAGTCTGGGTAGGCATGTCATCCGAAAAGATTCCTTTATGACCAGTGTCGAATAATGTGTTGCCTATATTTTCTTCTATGAGTTTTATAGTTTCAGGTCTCACATTCAAGTCTTTGATCCATTTTGAGTTAATTTTGTGAATGGCAATAGCAGATGGTCCACTTTCATTCTTTTGCATGTGGCTGTCCAGTTTTCCCAACACCATTTATTGAAGAGACTTTCCTTTCTCCATTGTATGTTCTTAGCTCCTTTGTCAAAAATTAGCTGTCCATATATGTGTGGTTTTATTTCTGAGCTTTTAATTCTGTTCCATTGATCTGTGTGTCTGTTTTTGTACCAGTACCGTGCTGTTTTGATTACTATTGCTTTGTAGTATGTTTTGAAGTCAAGGATTGTGATGCCTCCTGCTTTGTTCTTTTGTCTTAGGATTGCTTTAGCTATTCGGGGTCTTTTGTTGCCCCATATGAATTTTAGTATTCCTTTTTCTATTTCCTTGAAGAATGTCATTGGGATTCTGATTGGGATTGCATTGAATCTGTCGATTGCTTTAGGTAATATAGACATTTTAACTATGTTTATTCTTCCAATCCACGTTCATAGGATATCTTTCCATTTCTTTATGTCGTCATTGATTTCTTTCAATAATGTCTTGTAGTTGGGAGAACATCTTTTTAAATCACATAATGAAAAAGGACATGTATCTAGAATATATCAAGAACTCATACAATTTCAGAAAACAAAACCCAATAAAAATGGACACAAGATTTGAGCATATACTTTACCAAAGAAGATGTGCAGATGGCAATTAAACACATGAAAAGATCCTTAATATCATTTGTCATTAGGAAAACACAAATTAAAATTGCAATGAGATGCTACTACATTACCTACCAGAATATTTAAAATTCAAAAGACTGACAATATTAAATGTTGATGACGTTTTAGAATTAGAACTCTCATATACTGCTGTTAAAAACGTAAAATGGGGCCGGCCCCGTGGCTTAGCGGTTAAGTGCGTGCGCTCCGCTACTGGTGGCCCGGGTTCGGATCCTGGGCGTGCACCGATGCACCGCTTCTCTGGCTATGCTGAGGCCCCGTCCCACATACAGCAACTAGAAGGATGTGCAACTATGACATACAACTATCTACTGGGACTTTGGGGGGGGAAAAAAAGGAGGAGGATTGGCAATAGATGTTAGCCCAGGGCCGGTCTTCCTTAGCAAAAAGAGGAGGATTGGCATGGATGTTAGCTCAGGGCTGATCTTCCTCACAAAAAAATAAATAAAAATGTAAAATGATACAACCACTTTGGAAAACTTTGGCAGTATTTTAAAAGGTTATACATGTGCCCATATACAAGATCTATACATTCCACTCCTAAATATTTACTAAGAAAAATAAAAGCATATGTCCATATAAAGACATATTTATTTATAATAATCTCAAACTGAAAACAACCCAAATATCCATCCACAGGTGAATGGACAAATAGTGAAATATATATATATAGTGTAATGTAATATTACAATGAAAAGGAATGTGCTCAACATGGATGAATCTCAAAATAATTATGCTGAATGAAAGAAGCCAGACAAAAAACAGTATGTTCTTTATGATTCCATTTATAAAAAATTCTATATAATTCCAACTAATGTACAGTGACAGAAAGCAAATCAATGATTGCCTGGGGCAGATGCAAAGAAGAGAGGAATTATAAAAGCAGAAGAGGAAACTTAGGATAGTAGATATGTTCACCATTTTGACTGTGGTGACAGTTTAATGGGTGTATTTATATGTACATATAGGTCAAAATTTGTAAAATTTTACATTTTACATTTGTAAATTATACCTCAATTATACCTCAATCAGCTGTTAAAAGTGGAAATAAAATTGAAATTAAAATGTACTTTAAATGAATGGCAATGTGAACACTAAATATTAAATCCATTGAATGAGACCAAAGCTGTATTCACAGGAAAATAGATAGTTGTAACTGCTTATGTTCAAGGGAAAAAACAAAACAAAAATAAATGAACTATTCATTTAACATGGGAAGCTCAAAAAGAACTGCAATGCAAATATAAAGTAAATAGAAATAAAGAATTAATAAGAATAAAGCATATATAAATAATATAAAACACCAAGCTAAAAAGTTTTCAATTGATTAAAAACTTGCTTTTGTTTTTAAAACCAATAAATTGATCAAACTTGTAGGTAAAGCTGTCACTGCTTTCAT
Organism: Diceros bicornis minor; assembly: GCF_020826845.1. NCBI lineage: Eukaryota > Metazoa > Chordata > Mammalia > Perissodactyla > Rhinocerotidae > Diceros > Diceros bicornis. Next base: position 75,562,850 of record NC_080745.1, read on the forward strand.
CTACTTAGAAATCCAACAAAAACTGCTAGCCAACTATTATTACTAGTAAGAAAGCTCTGGAAGGTGACTGAATTGAGTAACACCAACAACATACAAAAGGCCAGAAATAACCAAGTAGAAAATGGCATGGTGGGAAAAAAAGATCACAAAATATGATAAAAACTGGGAGTAAAAAATCAACAACAGATCTTCATGATGAGAAGGAAAAAATGAATGCATGGAAAGACAGGCCATTTTCCTGCTTGGAAAGACTTAAAGATGTCAGTTCTGTTTAAATTAATCAATAAATCAATCACTTTCAATAAAAATCTGAAGATTTATGATTCTAAAACTATGAACAATGTAAACTACACAGGAATAGGAAAGATTTTTTTATAAAACAATGAGAGGTCTTAGTACCATCAACTATGAAGACTTACTGACAAATAGATCAGTGGAACAGATTGTAGAGTACAGAAGCAGATCCATATTGTACCATACTGATCCACAGTGTAGACAGTGTGCATTTCCCTAGATTCCATTAGGCCCACCTACTCCCCGTGTCTGGACCACTTGCTCAGTGGAGCCCTGGGGCCCCAGACATCACTTATCTTCTAATACTGCTGAGTGTCTCATTTTCCTTGAGGGACTTGTGGTTGGGTTCCAGCATGGCATCATTGTGCCTGCTATAGGGGTGGCCCCAGTCACTTCAGGACCCAGGCCTGACCCTATCATATCCATAGCAGGTCTGACTTCCTTGGAAGCTGGGAGGGAGGGATGGTAGTTAACATAGTCAGGAAGTGCTTCAAAGGGAACTATGGTGCAACAAAATTTGACCAATGAGAGACAGGGAACAAAATTAAGAAAGAAGCCTATATATAAATCTCTCATCCTTTTCCCCTCCAAACAGGCTATACCAAGATACAATGATTCCATATGGCCTTACCAGCCCCAAGGTACTGAGAAGTTGGCTCTGCTTGTTTTTCTTTTAAGGCCATGGCCAGCCCAGTAATTCACCATTTTGTATTTACTTCCTCTCCTTCCCCTCTCTCACCTCTTTATTTCCCCACATTCTGGGGGCCATGCCTTGCATCCTCTATTAAATCACTTCCATGTAATCTTTGCCTCAAGCTGTGTTTTCTAGGGAACCCAAGCTAAAACCCAAACATAAGAATATGGAAATTTTCATATAGCAATTGTGACATTTCAAATAATTGGGATAATATTGACTACTCAATAATTGAGTTACAACAATCGGCTATCAATTTGGGGAAAAAAGGAAGTTAGCTTCCTGCCTTACACAAAAATAAGTTTCATATGAATTGACGAGTTAGATGTAAAAAGCAAAACTATAAGACACAAGAAGAAAACATAGAAAAATATTTCTTATACTACTCAAGATAGATGGAAGCAAAATGGAAAATTCAGACATCATAAAGAAAAGGATCTAACCTCTGGTCACTCAAATGTAAAACTTCTGTAAGAAAAAAAGACAATATAGAGAAGGTTAAAAGACAAGTGAATGACTGGGAGAATATATTTACAACAGTTAAAACAAGGCATTAATTCAGAAAGAGCTCTTTGCAAATTGATCAGAATAATACAAATATTCGAATTGATAAATCAGCCATTAGGCAGGGTCCAGTCGAGAAACCAGAAACACATTAGGTATTTTGGACAGGGGACTTAATACAGGAAATTGGTTACCCAAGTGTTGGAGGGCTGAAGGAACAAAGAGGTAACCTAGATATGATAACTGTAGGAAGCAGCTATCACTTCTAGGGCTGGGAGAAAAGATAATAAGGGAGTAGGCTTACGAGAACCTGCAGGTCAGGGGGTGCAGTCGTGGGGGAGTGATGTGACTAGTTCTGGGGAGGCTGAAAGAAGCCGGAGCTGGAGCTAATTGTGCCACTGGAGTGATACTAACAGCAACAGGAAAAAAACATGAAGTCAGTCCCTTCTCCCTTTCTCGTCTTCCAATCTCCCTCTATTATAGACTCCCTCCTATTGATAGACCCAAGGAAGCAAGGAGGACAGAGAAATCTAGTTTTCAGAGTTCCCGTTCCAGCACAACAGAGCAGAATATAGAAGGATGGATTTGGATTTGAGACACAACAGGTAAGTAACCAGCAGAGTTATGAATAAATAATTCCTAAAAGAAGAAGTCAAATGGCCAAAAAGATTATTAAAAAGTTGTTTTTATCTCACTAGCGGCCAAGCAAATGCAAATTGAAACAATGATGCCATTTTTCTACCATTGACTTAGAACAATGAAGAGTGATAACATCCAGTATTGGCAAAGGAGGGAGAACATGAGTCATCACTCAGACTGTTGATGCGTGTCTATGTCGTTCTAGCCTTTTGGAGACATTACCAGTATCTGCCAAAGTTTAAAATAGGCATATCTTCAGATTGGGAAATATTAGTCATGTGCACAAAGAGCAGCATTGTTTGTAACAGTAAAAATAACAACAACAAGAATAACAACAACAAAAAGACTCTATTCTCTTGTTGAAGAAGGATACAACCTCAAACCATTAATAGTGATGACTTTGGGAAGGGAACAGGATTGGGAGGGTAGAGTAGTGGGGAAGGGAAGCTTTTATTTTTTAATCTATATCTATATCTATATCTATATCTATGTACTGTTTAAAAATTTTTGCAAGAATATATAATCATGTTGTCCAATCAGAGATGAAGTTTTAGTATTGAAATAATTTTTTTTTGAGGAAGTTTGGCCCTGCACTAACATCTGTTGCCAATCTTCCTCTTTTTTCCTTTTTCTCCCCAAAGCCCCAGCCCATAGTTGTGTAGCACAGTTGTAGAGCTGTAGCTCTTCTATATGGGAAGCGGCCTCATCATGGCTTGATGAATGGTGAGTAGGTCTGTTGGATTCCCAAGGGGAAGGGGAGGGAAATCCCAACTCACCAGGTCTCGGGATGACGCGGGCCCACAGACACAGAAGACCGAACTTGATGCAAACGCAAGAGGTTTATTGAACGGAGCTCCGGGTCGACTCGTGTCTCTCGCAGGAGACAGAGGGGTCGACCCCGAGCCTTAGGGGGCAAGTTCTTTTATAGGATTTGGGAGCATAAAGCGGGAAAAGGTTGGCGCGGTTTTACATGATTGGTTAATTCAAAACATTCAGACAGTTACATTTTATGGCGCGAATTGCTACGGCGCGAAACAGCTATCAAGGTGCACACACATGTCCCCACCTGGCCCCCCTCCACCCCGACCCTCCCAAACTTATCCCTCTGTAGCACTCCCTTGTTCTCAATTTTCTCTGAACAGTTTAGGGTGAGTCTTCCGCGAACTGAGTCAGTTGGGATCGATAGACTCTATTCACAGAAGACTCGCCCCAACTGCCCCTTAAGGTGTTAACATATTAAATTTTTAACATAATTTACATCCTTCAGGTCCATGCCCAGGATCCGAACCAGCGAACACTGGGCTGCCGCAGCAGGACATGTGAACTTAACTGCTACACCACCGTGCCGGCCCCCTGAAATAATAATTTTTAAATGTTTAATTGTGTTTAATATGTTTATTTAAAATAACATTGGTGATAAATTACTAAATTTGCAATAAATCACTTTTCAGTAGGACAAATTCTCTTGAGTGAAGGAGAAAGAAGTGACAATACAGCCAGTGTTGGGTATGCCCACAAACGAGGCATCATAAAGCATCATCCTTCCTGTGTCTCACAGTGGAAAGTGGACTGAGAATCGTTGTATTACACCATACTTCCAAAATCCAGAATTTCTATATGAGCAAGTCTTTGTTTTCTTCTTATTTTACCTTTAAAGATTCATAAAGCCATTTGTCATTGTCTGAATCTCCTAGAATTATCTCAGGGTATTGGATATATTAAAAACCACAAAAATTAGACAAAGACTAAGTGACATACAGTTGAATCATGGTAGTGACATAGCACAAATATTTGTTAGACAGAAATTCCAAGGCAGGTAGAAAAACTCAAAGGCCTGCTTTTCATCTTCCATTTTACTTTCTTTGAAAGGGTCTCCAGTAGATTTTCTTCCAGATCTGGAGCTGTAGGCCTTGTTCCTAGTTTTCCTATTCGGATCATTAAGCTCTCCCTATTTAAAATACTTAAGGATTAACTGAAAACCCCTATCACTGCTCCTTTTTCTTTGTCTTTTTTTTTGTGTGTGAGGATGATTAGCCCTGAGCTAAGGTCTGTTGCCAATCCTCCTCTTTTTGCTGAGGAAGTTTGGCCCTGGGCTAACATCCATGCCCATCCTCCTCCACTTTATATGCAACGCCACCACAGCATGGCTTGACAAAGCGGTGCGTCGGTGCGCACCCAGGAGCCGAACACGGGGAACCCCGGGCTGCCGAAGTGGAGTGTGCGCCCTTAACCGCTGCGCCACCTGGCTGGTCCCTCACTACTCCTCTAATTCAAGAAGAAGAAAGTGGTTTTAACTTAAGCCTTTCTCCTGAAATCGAACATATGGTCCACAAATTGGATTTCTCAGAAAGATATAAATGAGAGAGAGAAGAGGTTGTGACGTACGGGGGTGGAAATCTGGTTCACCACCATGGCTACCATAATGTGTTTAAGGAAGAGGAGAAAGAACAAGACAGAAAGGGAAAGCCAACACTGACTTTTATTTCTGTCCAAAAATACAACAAGGTCAGAGCCTATAATACAAACCCCCAGCTCTGTTCTCCTCCCAGATTCTCACCTTCATTTTCTCCCATCTGTCTGTCTGCTCCAATCCTCTTGCTCCTGTGTCACACAGAAGCAATGGGGAACAGAGAAAAGAGTACTAACTAGGATGGAGATACTACTTCTGGCCCTGGACTTGTCACTTGTTAGCAATGTGGCTTTGGATAATCAACCTTCTGAGAGCTTCAGTTTCCTCATTTACAAAATGGGAGTCATATCTGTCTTTCCAGCTCACAGAGTGTTGTGAGTGTTTGTATGAAAGCCACAAGGCTTAGAATGTTACTGCATTTACCATTGCCCTTACTTCCTTGCCAACACCTTAGGGACTGAAGTTACCCCATTATTTGAGTTAACTATCTGCTCACCAAGACTGATCGTCCAAGGTGGAGCTGAAGTTATGACCTCACAATGGTTCCGAATTTCTCACACATTGAAAACTGCAATGAGTTATTCAAACTACTCATAATAATTCCAATATAAAAGTTTCTAATGCTGTAAGGCTAAATATCTTGCTATAAAATCTTATCGGGAGGTTTTGTTGGTGTTGGAATGTCTCAAAAGTAAAATTCCCAAGTTTGTTCCTCACAAATTAATCTCATAAAATGCTTGAGGTGGAGAGGAAGACAGTCCTAATTAAGTTTGGGAATAATCCCCTCCCTTTGAGATTCAAATAAATGTTAGAATATCAAAGACTCCCAGAAGCAGACACCTGGGTAACTTTAACCCAATACTTTCCAAATTTCTTTGACTCAGAAAGCCATTTGATGTATGTCTTAGTATTGGTTCCCTCAAGCAGAACTAAGATAAGGATTTGAATTCAAATAGTTTATTAAGGAAGTGGGGAAGTAAAATAGGAGAGGGAAGCCAATATAGGGTGTATTAATGAGCAGGTTACCTCTGTGGATTCCTCTGGGGACCTTTGGTGATAGCGTCTGGGCTCAGAGTTGTCCCATCTAAGAGGCAAAGAAGCTAGAATTTTCATCTGCCAACTCACTTCCATCCTTGGCCAAAGACTAATCTCAGGGCTATCAACACTTCAGCACCTCCATTATGTCCTGCAGTGAGTTGAGCTCTGAGAAAACCCTTAAGTAGAGAGTTCCAGGAGCTTGCAGGAAGAAGCCATCAGAGTTCCTGGAATAGTGTGTGCCAAGAATAGGTGAGAGGCTGCTGCCAGCATCCTGTACTTCATGTGACAAGGTGACATCTGCATCTGTGGAACTAAAATCCCATGGCCCACACTTCGGAGAACAGATTTGGAGAATGGCAAATTCCCATGACACCAATCTTGGGGTTCTTTTTTCTGTTAGGATGAGGGTTAAGGAGAAGAAAAATGATGAAAAGCAGAAAAAGAGAGCACCAAATATGCTTGTACTAACCCTCTTTCTCTTCTGACTTCTAACGGCTCCTGGTCTCATTTCCATCATGACTTATTACAATGACTGTGACCTTTACTTGTCTGTTTTCCCCTCACTCAGCAAACATTTAAGGAGCATCTACTATGTTACTATGCGCCATGTTCTGAACTCGTAACATAAAGTCCAATAAGCCATATATTATATTCCATATTTCGTATTTTATAATAGAGAAAGCAAAAGAGAAAGAATCATTTTTCTTAGCTGAGGCTAAGAAATTGGACCCATCAAGACCTCATCCCCAAGGATACTGAGTCACATTTAAGAGATTTGGGTCTTCAAAGAAACAGCCAGTCTAGAAAATGACAGCACTCATCCATCCAGAGGAACCATCACTTATCATGTCAATACTACTGGATCTGTGCAGAAACTTAAAAATTACTCATGATGTTTAAGCCTGACAAAACAACCCATAGGAAAAAAGATGGAGGAGGTAGGGGCAGAGATAACCCTAACATACAAATGCTGCTACCAAGTTTAACGTCCAGCAGTAATTTGCCAAGAAGAGATCAATAGTGACTAACTTGTTTAACATCCTCTGAACAACATAGCGACAACTGAATTATGGAAGTAAAACCTGGAGAGTTTTCCTTAAATATTGGTGATAATCAGCAGCTCTTCGGTTACCCTATTTCTCCATACACACGTTCTTTTGACACAGTTAAACGCTGAGGTCTGGCCAGGTTAAGAAGCACAGCTAGACTTCAAATGAGGAAAGCTAAATAAGGTGGTATCAACAGTTTGTACCTACATACTCAGTTCATTCATTCATTCATTTAGGAAATAGATGAATGTCTCCTATGTGTGAACACAAGGCAAAGTCACGCCTTCAAGGAGCTTATGTTCTCTTGAAAGTAACAAAAAGGCAATTGTCATTCAATATGCTAAATGCCATAATAAAAGAATTTCTAGATGGGCTGGGAGTGAATAGTCATCCACCCAGTCCGTAGGGGTAAGCCAAGATTTCCAAGAGGAGATATTAGGGTGAGTAGGATTTGGCTGGTCTCTATTTCAAAGTTTCAAAAGAAAATAGTTGAAGTGGCTCAAATAAAGGCTTTATTCAGCTGATGTACTTCAGAGGGTACCTGAGAAGTGATAACTGAGTCAAAGCAGGGTTGGAGTTTTATGAGGATGAGTAGAAGAGAGGGATATGTGTCTGTGTAGTTGGGCTCGGGTAGCAGTGTTTGTCTTTGCTGCAAAACCAGCAGGTAGAACAGTAGGCAATTGTTCTAGTTTTCGGCCCTCTTGTTTGGGATCATAGAGACGTGCAATGCTGTTCCGATAACTGTCAGAACACTACTTTCAAGAACTGTTTTAGCAAGTCTTACCGTTTTTCAATTAATTAAGGTTCAGAGATAGAGAAGAGAGCCAAAAAAATGTGGAAAGGGGAAAATTAGAGAAAAGATGCAAGAGTTGAAGGCAAGAGAAACTGGAGACCCTCTGTCACATCTGTTTTTGTCCTTCTACAAAAAGACTCATTAATGTCATGGGCCTCATTTTCTCCACCTTTAAAGAAAAAAAAAGGAAGGGAACATCTATATACATAAAATGCTTAGTTAGGTTTCCCCGGGGTTCAGCAGGGGGTGGTTTCACGTAATCCCTCCAGCCAATGAGTACTCAAGTGTTCCATGTTTGCATGAAGGCCATGACTGTTAATAGTCAAATGATGAATTGCCTTTACCTTCTGATATTTGTATTTGCTCTTAGGCAGGTGATGTTGCCCTCTCAGGAGTTTCTTCTTTGAATTCAGTAAGTGTTATATCTGAGAGGAACAAAACTGGTAAATATGTTTACAATGAAATATGAATAAATATATAACATGTATTAATATTTTGTTAATAATTCTTAGGATCTGCTAGAATGAGCATGATATGTGCCAGATTCTGCCAGCTGAGATAAAAGACTCGAAAGTGGTTTGATATTTTCAGAAGAAAGACCCAGTCTGTACTCAAGCTGTTGTTTCTAATGCTATAAATAATCATAACTACACATACAAATGACAAAATTTTTGAGCAAAGAAGATGTAAAAAATCTTCGCAATTCAATTGCTTTGCCAATATTAATTTTTATGTGAGAAGAGGTAAGAGACCAAGATGTTTTCTCTTGAGCAAATGATTTTTCCTTTATGTGCAAGGGGCCTTAATTGATTCACGTGAGCCGTGAGGACCCTGAAAGACACCACTGGGAGGGGCGATTCCTTCTTAAACTTGTTAACACTATGTTTGGCTCTTGTGTCAGGAGCTGCATGGAGATGATCTCAGCTTTGGACCTCATGTCTTGATTTTGCAAATTCTTTACTGCAAATTGGACTTTTCCCTGATTCATGACTTTCAAAGGGCTGTCTGAGGGCTGAAAAGTGTGATAGAGGGAGTAAAAAAATGGAAAGGGAAAATGTAACCCATTTCTCATAAATAATGGCAGTGCTTCCAGGCCCTGAGACCTAGATATTCTTGTGTATCAGAGAAAGAATGCCTCCATTTTACAGATTGTTTAGAGCAGAATCTTGGAGAAGGAAGATGGAGCATAATAAAAAGAGATGGTCAAGAAACAAAGAAAACTTGACTGGTAGGAACTCAAACAAGTGGTTTTGTGTTTGAAAAATAAGACACAAAAACTAAGAAGAGAAAACAGCAGCCATCAAAAGTACTTGATAAACTAGAAAGCCTCACAATATAATCTATTGAAGCTCTTTCTAGGCCTTTGCAAGTAAACTCCACTAGGATTCTCACCCTGGTGATTCCCAGTGAGCACGTTAACATCAAGAACAGTCCTAGAGAATCCTATAGAAATGGGTCAACCAATCAATTGCATCTCAAATATACTATAAGCACATGCATTTCTATTCCTGGGTCACTTTGACATGAAAGTATTTGCAAAATTCAAGCCATAAATAAATATTACACCTACTAAGTAAGAGATTTGTGAGGATAACTGTGGCCTAGACACCAATGATTAGAAAACAATTTTAGAGTGATCAGTTAACCAACCAATGCTTCCAAAGGCTGCAAGTGAAATATTTCTTGAAATTAAAATGGTGTTTTGCTGTTGTTATTATTGTCAGTGGGTTTTTGGTCAGATTTGTTTTGTTATTCAATGATTTGTGGCATAGCCTTGTCCTTTACATACCTGATTTTTGTTGTTTCAAAAACTCTTGCTTATTTCCTTCATACAAAAAGCCAAGTTTTTACCTCTCTATACACCAATTCCCCAATAAAAATAATTCTTAGGTTTTCCATAGAAGATTTCACATCCAAGAAGGAAAGTAAGCGAAGAGAGAGATTTCTCCCTACAGAGATGTTCCTGAGTCTTACCTAAGTCACTGCCACTCCATCAACTGCTCTGCTCCTGTCTGTCTTGGGCTGCTCTCTGAAGGGCCCACTCGCTGGATATCTACAGTTCTCCTACCATTTCCTTCCGAGAACTGAAACCATCCACCCCACACACCTTGCTTTGTGTGCATTAGTATCACTTTACTCTTCCATTGTTTCCATCAACAGAACTTGGCCATTCCAGGAAACTCTTGCCCAGGAAATCATTTATTTCTCCGTTACAGGAACTTCCCACAACTCTTCAACAGAAAGCGTCAACAAATAGTTTGCACACCAAGGCTCCTTAAAATCCTCACCTTGCTGCCTCCACCAATCCTAAACTTAATTATATCTTGATTCTCACATAATTCTAATCAAATCCCACATTGAAAGACCCACGCAGGTAAAGAGCATCTTTCCTATAACTCTGCATAACTATCTATTTTATAGATTTTATTTAAATAACTTGCTTTGGCCAGCCCTGTGGTCTAGTAGTTAAGTTTTGGCCCTCTCACCACTGCAGTCCAGGTTTGTTTCCCAGTCAGGGAACCACACTGCCTATTTGTCTGTTGTCATAGTGTGGCAGCTGTTGTGATGCTGAAAGCCATGATGCCACCAGTATTTCAAATACCAGCAGGGTCACCCCCAGTGGACAGGTTTCAATGGAGCTTCTAGACTGAGACAAACTAGGAAGAAGGACCTGGCCACCCACTTTGGAAAAAAGTTGGCCATGAAAACCCTATGAATAGTAGTGCAGCATTGTCTGATACAGCGCTGGAAGGTGAAAGGATGGTGCAAAAAGACCAGGCAGGGTTCCACTCTGCTGTACACAGGGTCCCCAGGAGTTGGAATCCTCTCGATGGCACTGACAACAGCAAAACTTGCTCTGAGTCACAGGCATGAAGGGCTTTCCCCAACTCATAACTTAGTAGAATGAGCACTGGACTAGGAGTCAAGAGTGTTGGATCTCAGCACTGGCTCTGCCATAATAGACCATGTGAAATTGAACCAGTCTTTTCCCTTCTCTAGGTTTTCCTTTTCTCATTTGAAAAAGGTAGAAGTTCACTTGCCCAACATTTATGCAGTAAATATATCTATTAGGTATCTGCTATATGCCAGGCATTATGAGATACTTCCAGCTCTAAGTTTCTATCATTTCTATAAAATTCAGACCTTAACAAGTGTTGTGACACAACCATCAACATGCTTATCCCTCAGGACCATGTGGACCAATACTTTGCTTCACTAAGTCACAAACTCCAATATCTCTCAGCATGACAATTCTCAAAGTCACGCCCCCACTATGGTTATAATTACAGCTAGTTCCTCCAAACAAATTAATTTGTGGCATGCTGTTTATGTTTTGGATACTATTTATAAAACATACAGAGCAAAAGTAAAAGAAAAGAAAATTAAGACTGTCAGATTCCAGCAACCAGTAGGACACGTTTTTTGCATTATTTTAACCATTTTCCTCTTAATTAATGTTTGTTCTTATACTTTTAATGAAACAAAGAAATTCTGAAAGTTTTAATTCCTTACAGAGTAAGTGTATCATATCCTGTAGATTTGGCTCCTATAATGCTCTTCCTAAACTTTTTCTTCAAACATAAAAAGCTTCCAGCATTAAGAATTTTTAACAGCCCAAATCCTTAGGGATAGAAAAAGTAGAACATTCTGAGCATAAGAGGCAATAATCTAGTTAGAAATTTCCCAAGAGAGTCCAGACAAATACAAAACACTTAAGTCCTGCTATAGAAATTTAAAAATAAATAAAATCAGCCTAAAATGACCCAGTTAGATACCTACCCACCCAGGGATTGCTCGGTAGTGTGTGACTTCATATCTTTAGTTGAGAAATGACTGCACCATGAGGTACGAGACACAGGTTCAAATCTTTGCTCTGACACTAACTAGTGGTGTGACTTTGAAAAACAGACATTTTCCCTGAACATCTGTTTCTTCATTTAAGAAGTAGGAATCATCAGGGGCTGGCCTGGTGGTGCAAGAGGTTAAGTGCGTGTGCTCCGCTGCAGCGGCCCGGGGTTCCCCAGTTCAGATCCTGGGCACGCACCGACACACTGCTTGGCAAGCCATGCTGTGGCGGTGTCCCATATAAAGTGGAGGAAGATGGGCATGGATGTTAGCCCAGGGCCAGTCTTCCTCAACAAAAAAAAAAAAAAAAAAAGAGGAGGAGGATTGGCCGATGTTATCACAGGGTTGATCCCCTCACAAAAAAAAAAAAAAAAGAAGTAGGAATCATAAAACTTGTCCTGCCTACAATTGTGAAATAAGACAACATATGTAAAAGTGCTCTAACATTTTAACACGTCATTTTATTATAACGAAATACCATGAACCGCCATGCATTATTTGTATAGGCTGATAAGGCGATGTGTCAGTCAGATTTTTGCCTAGGAATGGGTCCTCATCATCCACTTCACACCTAACAATTGATCTGAAGCTAAGCCGATAGTGCTAACCCATCCCCCTGCCAGTGACAGGTTCAGCAACGGGAGGCAGATTGGGCAAGTTTGGGCCAAAGAAACACAGGGAGAGGCAGACTGAGAAACAAGAAAAGAAGCTAGTCCCTCTCCCCCATTAGGGAGGAGGTACATAAAGAAGTGTATTTCCCCAGCTGCTGCTGGAAGCCATTTTGATTTCATGCCACAAGGTAAAGCAGAGACAGTAGACGAAATATAGAAAGAAATAGAATATCTGGAATTTGTAAGGAACCTGTGCACCTGAGTGCCACTGAGTTACTAAATCAACCAATCCTGACAGCTGCTCTGCCTCTATATAATCTGATATGGGACTCCATCCTGCAGTAGCTAGGAGAACTGGCTGAGGAGCTACTCTCTGAGTTGAAATCGTGAATGTCACTAACTACTTATGTGACTACGGCAAGTTACTTAACCCCTCTGGGCCTCAATTTCTTCATCTATAATATGGAAATAATAATAGTACTTCTTCCATAAGGTTGTTATGAGGATTAAGCGAGTAAATAATTTTAGGGCTCTTCGTGTCTGGCGTATTGTAGGCACTATATACGTGTTCGTTAATAAATAATTTAGAAATACTTTATTTATTATTTTAAACAGTCTAGGTTAGGTTTTGTTATGTGGTCCCAAAAGCAAGCTAAATAGACTGTTTTTCTTAGTCCTCTGAGTCAGCTCTTCTTAATTACAATGTCAAAAAGCAATGGTGTATCAAAAGTAAATTTTAGTAATACTAATTAAAATAGTCTTTAAATGATTTACTTTAATATATGTATTTGTATGTATATATGTATGTATACGTATATATAGAGAGAGAGAAAAGAAAATTCAACATTATCTTGATATCAACACTATTCTTGCATACTTTGTCACAATTAGCTACACGATCTGGAGTAAACATTTTCCCTCTCTAGGCCTCAGTTTCTTGAGAAATGGCTGGAATTATACCCAATAATGCACATGGAATTGAGAATAACTTGGGTTTTCCCGAGGGGGCGTGTTGCGTCTGGAGTGCCCAAGGCTGCATGCTACTTCTAAATCTCCAAACTGAGCTCACCAGGGAACCTAACTTAGGGCCCCGTCTGCCCTTCCTCCTATTATCATCTTAATGGGGGAAAGATCAAGTTCTCTAAACATTGCCCTCTGTGGCAGAGATTAGCTAGATACTCACTAACCTATTGCCTCTTTTCTTGGGCGTCCAGCTAGGCTACATCTTTCAGCTTCCCTTGCTGTTAGGTGGGGCATGTGATTGAGTTTTAGCCAATGGAATGTGGGCAGAAATGAAGTGAGTCACTTCCAGGTCTGACTCATAAAAGCCTCCCATGTTTGATACCCCATCCTCTCTCTTCATGGAGAATATTCTGAAGGCCTAGAAAGGGTGGAGCCACAAGATGGAAGGAGTGTGAGTCCTTGACCAGTGGGAGGCTAATTGTCCGGAAACAGCTGCATTGGCCCATAATGTAAACCGGAAATGAACTTGTATTATGCTAACTCCCTGAGGATTTGAGGTTTATCTGTTAAAACAGCTCACGTTCCTTTACTTGATAAACTCAGCAAAAAGAAAAGTGATGCCCCTTAAAAAGACACCATCGAATTCAGAAACTTAATGCTGTTGTCCTTAATTTCACCTTTAGCAAGGGCTCTGGGTAATCAGGTGAATTTCTGGATTTGCTTCGTTGCCTTCACATGACGCACAAGAATATAGGTGAAGAACACTGTGTTCCTCTGATGAGGCCAAATCACAGTACTCACAGTCGCTCTAGCTTTTAATTCACTGTCTACAAGGTCCACAGGACAGGCTCCTTTTTGTTTTGAAGGGGAAATGTCTTTCAGGGAGTATGTCAGTGCATTCAGGCAGCAGTCATAAAGAGATGGGTTACTATTCTATTCGCAGTATGATTGCTCCTTACTGTAGGTGATGTCATCTGCCAGAATGACTTTCAGGAATCCCTAAAATGTGTTTGTGACTCAACAGTCACTGCCAATCAATCACATGCCCTCCTACAAGGGAACTAGGGTTGTTATTTAACTTTGATGGTTCACCTACTCCACAGCTAAATGCTCTTAATCCATTAAAAAAGGAAAAAAGGTGTAAGATAAATGGTATGAAGCAAAGAGGCTACTACTATAGTGAAAGTCATTCTAGAATATTCTCTACTGTTTGTCTCTCTAGTGGTCTCTTTAACTAAATAAGACAGCAAAGATAACAGATCTTCTGCCTTTTGCCCCATCTCACGCCCTCCCTTTCATTTTTTTGTTTTTTTTTTTTTTTTTTCTTTTGGACTCATTTTTAAATAAGTGTATGAATTGTGACATCAGCTACGTTTTGTATCACTTTTCAGGCCCATTTTCATTAAGGATTGTTCCCAAATTATATGATATTCTCAGCGCAACACAAGGGGCTCAGGAAAAGGTGTGATTCAGAAAAATTAGACAAAGGTGGGGCTCTGATTAAGAAAACCAAACATAAGGGCCCTTTGAAGACGCAGTAAGCATTCCTCAGATGTAGCAAAAAGTCAAGAACTCAGGTCCAGGCTCCACTCCACCCCACCCTAACACCTCATCATATTTTCTTTAGTGAGAGAAGAGAGCCTGTGGTGGGCCAGGTACCTTGGAGGCTTCTTTTGCTTTTATTAATTCATTTACTTAACAGACATTTACTGGCCCCCTACTATATGCCAGGGACCTGCACAGTCCTACTCCAAAGCTAACTGAAAAATCTACACTGAAAACACTCTTATTTTTTAGTCTTTTTCATTGCCAAAATATAATATTTTGAGTACATTAAAGTTTAAAAGGTTTTAACTTTAAAAACTTTTAACTTTAAAAGATGGTCTGGGGGCCGGCCCCATGGCTTAGCGGTTAAGTGCGCATGCTCCACTACTGGCAGCCCGGGGTTCGGATTCCAGTAACGCACTGGCGCACCACTTCTCCGACCATGCTGAGGCCGAGTCCCACATACAGGAACTAGAAGGATGTGCAGCTATGACATACAACAATCTACTGGGGCTTTGGGGAGAAAAAGGATAAAAAAAGGAGGAGGATTGGCAATAGATGTTAGCTCAGGGCTGATCTCCCTCACAAAAAAAAAAAAAAAAGAAAAGATGGTCTGGAAATCTAATCATTATTTATCATCTTATTTTTCAGGGAAAATATACTGTGAGTCCCAAATACCTGCCTTTTATTTGTTCATAATTTTTCTCCACCTCTTCTCAAAAGTATTTTAGGTGGTTAGCTGAAGATAAATAAAATAACTCAAAAGCCATTTAAAAAAAGGGAAGAAAACTCTGTAGCAGGGATAAATTATTAAAATTGAGCTTTAAATCAGTTAAATACTTAATTGAACAAAAATATATTTAAGCTTCTATTAGATGCCAGGCTTGCAACATGGAATAAAATAGAAAAGTCCCAGCTCTCGTGAAATTAATATTCTAGTATGTCGGAGCAGGCCGGGATGGTGGGAGGACTCCAACAGTAAACAAGGAACACATACAACACCAAAATAATTCCGGTCAGTGGTATGTGCTGCAAAGGCCGTATGAACCATGACAAGTGTTGTGGGCTGAATAGTGTCCCCCCAAAATGCGTGTCCACCTGGGACCTCAGAATGTGACTTTATTTGGAACTAGGGTCTTTGCAGATGTAATTAGTTAAGTAAAGATGAGATCCTCTGGATTGGCCGGGCCCTAAATGCAATGACTGGTGTCTTCATAAGGAGGCTGTGTAAACACACAGAGACACAGAGGAGACACACACAGAGGGAAGACAGCCACATGAAAACAGAGTCAGGAATTGGAGCATGGCAGCTATGAGCCAAGGAAAGCCAAGGATTGCCAGCAACCATCAGAAGCTAAGAAAAGGCAAGGAAGGATTCTTCCAGAGAGACTTTAGAGGGGGCATGGCCCTGCCAACACCTTGATTTACGACTCGTATCCTCCAGAACTGTGAGATAATAAATTCCTCTTGTTCTAAGCCACCCAGTTTGTGTTACTTTTGTTACAGCAGCCCCAGGACACTAGTACAATAAGTTACAGGGACTAGAAGAGAAGCTAGCTAACATAATTAGACTAGATGGATGAAGTCACCTTTTTCAAGAAGTGACAAGTAAACTGAGACCTGTGTGACACTAACTTTCACTCTGAGCTTCCTACCAGACAAGGCAAAAATGTGACATAGTGTTTCTTCGCTGTTAAAACCAAGTATACGTGTTCATTTGAGGGGACAAACATTTTAATAATTGCCTTACAAGTGGATTTTGTGGACTAGAACCTGTTTTCAGATTGAGGAGTCTTTGTCATAAAGGTCAATCCTGCTCTCTTTCTTCCCAAAAGCTAATTTTTAAAAACTGAAGCCACTCAGTTGGTTGCAGTGCCTCACTCTTTTCCTGGGACTGTGGGATGTGTTTAAAGGCAGCAGGATTTAATAAGGTAGACTGGAGTTGGCAGCACTGCTCCCCTTGGCCCCAGCAATCTGCCTTGGTCTCAACTGTTACAAAATAGAATAATCTGCTTTATTCACAGTTTATTTTACATGGCCCTTGTTAGGCAATGGGTGTCATCTGCCACTCTGGAAAGTTCAATAATTTAGTTCAGAAATAGTACATGATATAAATTATAGACAACAAAGCAGAAATGACATTGTGCTGCATGGAGAAAAATTATAGCATTCAGTCCTAAGGCCACTAGGAGAGAGAAACAGAAATTAAAAGATATGGCAGAGAAGACAAAGATGGGCTCTGAGATCAGATCCTACAAGATGGAGAGTCAGTGAGGTGTGGAGAAATGCAGGCAAGCAGAGTTATGATTATTCTTGGAGACATAACATTGATTAAATATTACTATTATACAACTGTTAGCTATAGAACATTCTGTGAACTTTTCAGTACACAATATTCATTCTGAATTAAGGCAATATATCTAGTTCCATCTATACATTCTGCAGAGATCTAAAGACTGAGAATGGTAGAAGCTTTGAATTAAAACCTTACCTCCTCCCCATCCCAACTTTTTCCATAGATTAAGTGTGATTTTCAAACAGAGGCCCACTGAGTCATAGTAGGCCAGGTCACAGGCCTCAGCCCTGCTTTGAAAGAGCAGCTTCTTTTATCTGTTTCATGTACAGACAATCTGCCTGTAAATTTGTTTTTTTAAAGAGATCTACTGTTTTGTTTTTTCTTTTTTTAATAAAAAATCATTTATTTTTACTCAAAAGTATAGCAAAAAAGCCAACAAGACTTGAGCTTCATTGCCAGGAACTAAGCCGCCAGGAAGAGTCATCACTTTATTTTGTAGAAAAGGCCACCTTAAAGTGGACTTTAAAATCTGTTCTAGTTTGAGCAGAACATTGCCCAGCAAGGTCAGGGAGACCCCACTGGCTAGCTGCTCAGAGGACTTCAAAGCAGTCACTTGCGTTGGTGAATTCACTACAGCTCACCTCTGGCACCCGCCTTTGAAGTTTCAGAATCTCAATTTTGTTGGCACTGCAAGAGTGGCCTCAATGATCTGGGGTTGACTCGTGTTAACTCCAGCTAAGAGAGGCTGATGTGAAAGGTAAAAGGCCAAGCAATTGATTAATACGATGAGAAATAGAAATGTCTTGTGAACCAGAGCTCTTGAGCAGATACGACTAAAGCATTCTCTGCCTGTAGACAAATCCACATGAAATGCCAAAGGATACTCCAAAGAGAAAAGACTGAGGAACAATTCTCTGTACTAAATGGTGCAGGAAAATAAACGATCAAGCATGTTCACTTTTTGCTGCCAACGTTCACTATCCCTGAATGCTAGGCTCCCAGTGAGGGAGGCTTTCGCACAATAGCAACCCAAGATAGTGTCATCCACCCAACCCCACCTCCCCAGTGTTGGTGCAGCAGGGAGAGAAAAATGGGCAAGTGTAGATTCTGGCCATCTTGGGTTTCCAGGGGCTGTCCCCATCACTAGGGTTCTTCAGACACAATGCTTTAACTGGAATAAACCTCTACCCAAGTGACCGTCCCATCTCAAACAAGCAAAAACAACTACTTTAGGGGAATTTAAGGAACATTAACCTATTTTACCCCTTGGGGGTATGGGGATGGGATGGAGGCTGTACCTGGGGCTGCAAAGGAAGCCAATCACATTTCCATATTTAAATACTCCAACCATTCTTATTACTTCAAACTTTAAATTCTTATTGCTAGTGTGCATTTCAAGCAGCCAACCTGCCCTGAACAGTTATTGCATCTTATTAAAAGGAACACTCCCTTATAATCAATTAGACTCATTACCTTCAATATTCAATTTCTGTCAAGCCACAGCTTAAATAACCACTTCAGAGAATCTGTTTGTGAACATGAGTCCTGCAATCATTACTAAGTGCACTCACACACTTTTGGGATTTCTT
Organism: Diceros bicornis minor; assembly: GCF_020826845.1. Taxonomy (NCBI): domain Eukaryota; kingdom Metazoa; phylum Chordata; class Mammalia; order Perissodactyla; family Rhinocerotidae; genus Diceros; species Diceros bicornis. The sequence goes on from NC_080745.1 coordinate 75,581,121, forward strand.
TTCAAGGCTAATCTGCTCCCTTCAGCTCATGTAGTCTCTTTCCTAACATGGTACAATACAATGATTAGGTTTCTACTTAATGACTTACAATTACATGCCGGTGTTGTCTCTCCGAGAATAAACTCAGATCACCTTATATAAAGTTTTGTGCATCCTCAAAGTCGGCAGTGCCCGAGTTAGAGGTGGAATCATAGTTTAGTCTTACCGCTGGGTAATCAAAGCCATAGTGTGTGTAAGTTTTACCTGTCTAACTCTCCGAGGGCAATATCACTTCTCTGGTAGCTGCGTTGGGTCTCATTGCTAACCTCATGTTATGTCAACAGTATTGTTACCCTTGGTGAAGTGTTGGCCAATTATCCTGCTATCGTCTCTCAGCTTCAAATCCACCATTCTATACTCTGTTTTGTGGTGCTGGGTCTGGGACTCTGCAAAACACCTTTCTCCTTGGTCATCTGGCTTCTGGTTAGGTTTTACCAATATGGGGCTCTGAAGAGAGACCAGAAGTTAGGAGAGGAGGAGCAGACACCTGCTTCTTCCTATTTCCCTACAGATCCTACCCTTCCATTTGAAAAAGAAGCCACTCTCAGGCACATGCAAATTGGTTAATTGAGTGCAGAAGATTTTAATTATTTTTTTTCAGTTACCCTAAGTTTTCTGGTTATCGTAGAAAGCACCAAAGTTTGGGAGTCCCGGCAGGCCCAGAGTCAGGGCTTTATGGGTTCTAGAGCAGAAGTTGGCAAACTACAGTCAGAGGGCCAAATCTAGCCTGCCACCTGATTTTGTAAATAAAGTTTTATTGAAACACAGTCATGCTCATTCATTTCTATATTGTTTATGGCTGTGTTCACACTATGGCAAAGTTGATTAGTTGCAACAGGAACCATATGGCCCACAGAGCCTAAAATATTTGCTATCTAGCTCTTTATCAGAAAAACTTTATCATCCTCTGATGCAGAGGACCGTAAATCACTGCTCCCTTCACAAAGGTGTTTACATCCTACTGACCCCATTTCCATCCACTCTGGCTCTCACAGAAGACCTGTACTTACACCAAAACAAGACCCCAAGACTGAGTGGAGAGCTACACAGTCAGGGTGAGGACGAAGTAAAAAGCCCTCCACTTTACCCAAGAAAAAGTCGGCATGAGTTGTTAACAGCAGTAATGATTGCAGGAGAAAAGAGAAAGAGTTACTCCTTGATCTTTCAAAGGCCATAGTCATCTCAATCAGAAAAGACTTTTACAGCCAAGTACGAGCACTTTCCTCCATCTCCCAAATGCACCACTCGACTTTGAAGCATCAGGCAGCTTTTAATCTTTTTAGCCTCTTAAAGGGATGGATAGAAAGTGGACACCCTCCTTGCTAATGCTCTCCCATTTCCCAGAGGCAGAGGAAAATTGATTTATCATTTTTTTAAAATTCTGACTGTGTACTCAATTTTGGATTGGGCAATGACTAGAGAAGGACTCAGAAAAAATAAAACGTGGTGCTCCCCTGTAGGAGCATGAAATCTGTATAGCAAAATAAGATTTAGATACTTGAAGAAGGGTGTACTGCAAAGTGCATGAAAGTAGGGCTCATTCATTGATTCACCAAACATTCATTGGCTTTGAGGAGAAAAAGATGAAATACATGTATATCTATTGCACACATGCACACATAAATATATATACTTTGTCTTCAAAGGAGTTACTAACCTAGTATGGAGGTGATAAATCATGAGACCAAATCATTATAATATCTTTTGATTAGTGTTATAAAAAGCACAAGATTTTTGGACACATAGGAGTAAAAAAATAACTATCCTAGAAGGATTGGGAAGGATTTGCAGAAATTATATTGGAACCATCTTAAAGACATCTGGGAGATCGCTGGGGAGAGCACAGTCCAGCAGAGGGGAAATTATCACTATTGTCAGGATGCTCCCTCCCTCACCCCGATGACACAGCCTTCCTGGGGAACCCAGACAATGCAAAGAAGAACTAAGAGTTGTGGGGCTCACCAATGCTCAGGGATGTTTACTGGCCTTATGATTTTCACTGGCATAGGAACAGGAAAAGTGACACCAAAAGTCGGGCTCTAAGTACAAGCACTTTCTTGTTCACTTTGACAAAAATGTACACTGGTCACACCCTTGTTTCCAGTGACAAATCCTTTTCCAGAGATGCAGCAGCACCAACCTCCCTTCTATCTCTGTAGCAATCCACGTCCCACCATAAGCGGAAAAAACAGGGCAAACATCCAAAAATGCCAATGTAGCCCGGTTTGTCCCCAAGAGGTGTTTGTCTTCTCAGAACTTACCTCTCATCTTCAGTTCTTGACATGCATCGGCTAAGGCGGTGGTTTTCAATGTGCACTCTCCAGATCAGCAGCATCAGCACCACCTGGCAACTTGTTAGAAATCCACACTCTGAGCCCCCCCCCCAGACCTCCTGAATCAGGCACTTGGGGTGGAACCAACAATTTGTGTTTTAACAAACTACCCACAGAATTCCAATGTACACTGATGTTTGAGAACTACTAGGCTAAACAGTTCTAGATGCCAGAGAATATTACTTAGAATCCTAAAGAGTCTGCTCTAATTAAAAACGAGAAGAAAAAATAATTCTGGCTCCACTATTACTGCAAAGACAAAAGGGAATATAGGCATCACTGTATGGCCTAATCTATAGATTAAGCAAGACAGGACATTAAAAGACTGTGGAATAGTAGCAAGAAAGACAGAGAAGAAATTGACTGCATATCCCAGTCCAGGCAACTAGATGAAAATACCTGTCCATATTTTCAGATGAGTGTACTCCCTTCTTAAGCTTACTCCAGCAGAGAGCATTGCAAAGGCCCACCAACTTGGAAAAGAAAGAAGTTTGCTGTGGTTCACTCCTACAGTGAAAGCGAAGAAGGATGGAAAAATAGGCCATAAATGCAGATTAGGGCAAGATTGTGAAAGGCTGAGTCCTTCTTCTGCATTGTGCCTTTGTCACATAGATAACAGGAATCCACTATAGCTGTTTTTGTTGTTTGAGCATCGTGGCGATGTAAGGGGGCCTGGGTTTCAGAATATCATTCTAGTGGCAAGGTTGGGGTAGAGGAGACAGTATTAGAGAGAAATATTAGAAGCTTATCATTTAAGAAGCTATTATTCTAGGTGATGAGAATCAAAACCAAGGACTCCACAGAGGGCATGGGAAAGAAGAGTCAAATTACAGAGAACTTTTAGGAAGAACTTTTAGGACATGGTGTCAGACTGGATGTGGAAAGGTTAGGGAGGGGTTAGTGAAGATGACTCAGATTCCTAGTTTGACTGTGGGATAGGTAACGATGCCACTCATCAAGGTAGGGAATACAGAGGAGGAAGAGGGTTCAGAGGAGAAAAATGAGTTTTATTTTGACTGTTAAGGTTCATGGGATCTGTGTGAACTTCACATAGAGGTATCTAATGTCATTTAATTTCTTCACCCTAAGGGCAGAATGCATGCAGCGAACTCACTGTGGTTTAATCTGCATTACCCACATCAGACCCCCATGTGTCACACAGGTGTCTACCAAGCTCTAATAAGGAACGAGGAAATTTAATGATCAGTAGAGGTACAATATCAATCCAGGTTTGTAATATGACTAGAAATTGAGCTGTACTGGAAAACATGTTACATTTTGTAAGAATTATTTCGGATATTATTTTCTAAGTGATATTCCTAACCAACTTTTCAGATCTCAGCTGGCTTGGGCTGGAAATTAAGCCAATTTAGAACAAATCCATCACGCTCTCTGGCATCTCAGGGTTTTAAAGGATAAGAATTAGAAGACACAGCCAGTTATCTGACAGCATGTGATGTGAATGTCATGCAAATTAAGAAAGAAACCCTTTGTCAAGTCCTAATCAAGAGTAGCAAATTGAAAAGGAGGTACCAGCCCTGATATAGTGCTGTTTCCTCAATCTCTCCATACACAATTGACTCCACTTGTCTCCTCAAACTACTTAAAAATAACTCTTATTCCTAACATTCTTAATCCCTTCTTCTATTTATTATTTCTTCAGAAGGCTAAAGGAAATGTGTCCAGTGAAACAACTCAATTTTGAGAAAGAGGCCAGAGCCCAATTCAGATGGGATTTATCCATGAGGGGCGGGAACATTCACCCCTGGTCCCAGAGTTTCTCTTTTCTATTGAACCTGTAAAGTGAATTGGTAAAAAATGAGGCATATCTTGACAGTGGGACTCTCAAAGCAGTTATTTGTTCTATTTTATATTTGCATCATGTCAATGCAAATAATCCATAATTAATCTATAAATCAAAATTGGGATGCATTTATTATATGAGCCAGCTTTGAGAACTATAGCCCAGAAGTGACCTTCCCCAAGGAAGGAGGCACTCCGAAGAAGCGGGGTGTACAGAGTGGTTATATAACATCTTAGAACAAGGAACATACATCACATATGACAGGAATGTCTCTTTTACTATTGTCGGGAGATGCTTTGCTAGCACAGCAGGTCAGTGGTCACAAGGCGAACACAGTAGGTCTGGGAAGTTTCTGGGAAGAAATGCTTATCCTTAAAGAAATGCTGATATGGGGGGAGACAACATTCCTATCTTTAAGGGCATCATTCTCAGTTTGGGGACATTGTAAATGTTTAGAGCAGATGCACAGTGCATGCTCAATAGGCCATGTCAGGCCCTTCTGGAAAAACAAGGTCAGGCTGAATTAGTTTTAAATCAAACGGCTTCCTCATATACTCCAATATATCTTATTGCTTTTCATTTACTCATCAATCCTGACTTGATCAGAAAGAGAGTATCCTGGCCACCCAGTAAATAATATCTGGTATGAAATGTTAAAGGAGTAATTAGTGACGAGAATATAAGCACGAGAGCAAGAATGATATGGTTTGCAGAGAAATCATTTCCATTCAAACCGCTCAGAGCCATGGGTCTAGTAGGACTGGATCAAAGTCTTTTGATGTTAACCTCTCAATGAACCAAAGCTCCTGAGGGAGGAAATGAAAAATAGCCTGTTCCATTTTCTGGGAAAACTTAGAAATGCACACTACTTCTCTGACTATTAGATTACTCCAGATAAAGAAATACTTGGCTGCAGATATAATTACTTGGACAAGAGTGCTAGAGCAAAAGAGCGGCATCAGATCTTTAATGAGATGACCAAATACCTCTAAGCACTGCATCAGAACAGCATAAGGGTTATTTTATCACGCCATTAGAGAAAAATAGAAAGAGCTCATTCTCCTGAGCTGGAGGGTGAGTGGTCCTGGAGACCAAGAAGAGAAAGGCCCAACAGCTGCTCCCCTCATAGTCTACTCCTTTACTTTCAAACCCGTGTCCTGGGACCAAACGGTTGGGGTAGGGAAGACAAGAGTGAGGCAAAGTGTTTGTGTGTGTATGCGTGTGCAAAATGGATGGACCATCTGCTTTCCTGGGGGTTTAGGTAAAGCTATATTCTTACACAGCAAGGGGGATAGTGTGAGATTAATAGGTGACAGCTGACACCTGCTAAAAACATTTTACCTTAACAACTAATGTGATGATTGCAGCAACAAAGCAAAGTATTTCAGCAACCAAATTACAGGCTGTCAAGAAAGGGGTAAGTGCCTAGAAGGTTGACAACAATTTCTGCACACTCAGCCCTTGGACCTAGCTCAGTGCTAGGCAATAATGGTGTGCAGTGATCAATAAAAGGTGCATGCTCTATAGATTGATTGACAGGTACCCTCCACTTCACCAGCAACACCACTCCTGTCCTGGATATCCAGTGGTCACTCATTAGGCAGGAATGACAGGCAGTTGATTCATGGTCCAGATCGACTCTGGCAGGCCAGTATAGCTATGACCACAGAGACAAAAGGACTTCAGCCTCCACCTTTACCCTCAGACCTTTAAATCAGGAAACCTAAACCAAAGGAACCAATTTTGGAAATAAATATACCAAGAGGGGCAGATGGGGACTGCAGAAGGGAGTGACTGCCCCTGCCCGGTGTCAACCAAGCGCTGTCAAATGGGAAGGCAGGCACTGCCATGTTGTAAGATCACCTAACTTCCCAAGGAAAGCTAACCTATCTGACTTTCATGTGAAATCTCATGAGGTTTAATATTTCATAAACATTGCACAGGCCAAACAAAATGCTGCACCAGTGGGTCCACCAGGCTGTGATCTTTGTTTCGCTCCTTAACCAGGCTAGAAAGCCTTTCGCTGCAGAATCGGTAATACGAAGCTCTGAGTCAAAGCCTGTGGGAGCTGAGGCCCATTGCCCTCTGTTGGTTGCTGGGGAAAAGGGAATGAAGGACACACGTTGTAGCTTCCCCAAAGTGTTTGTGTGTGTACGTGCATGTGAAAAATGGATGGAACATCCGCAAGATAAAAGAGAGCCAAAAACAGGGGCTCACAAAATGCACTCTGAGGACCGGACATTTCACCAAGGACCCGTCCCGGGCACAGCAATGGTTTGCGGTTATAGCCATTATTCTAAGGCAACCAGCGACCACAACAGCCAAAACCACTCTTGTCATCAAAGACAGTGTGTGTGTGTGTGTGTAGGGGGTGGTAGGGGGATGGATGGGCAAGAAAAATTCTTCTAGGACCCTAGAGGGTGCTGGGTGTCACTATCCCAGATCAGTTCCTTTCCGACACATACACCCTCTTCATTAATTCAAAGCATGGCCATTGCCATTCTGAATACAAGAATCAAGCTTATCAATAGTTAGCATATTAATTGACTTTTTATTATGTAAAGTATGCTCAAAGCATCTCATTCCTGTGGCTTAAAAGAACCGAAACTGTCAGGAACAGAATTTGGTGAATGGGATAAAGAAAGATAAGGAGTTGGCTCTGGCTGCCGATTCTGTGGCCATCCTCCTCCCACTGGGCAGTCGTCCTCAGGGCATTGGCAATCAGGGCAGCTTTACTGAAATCCTGCTCTGAGGCTGGAGTCTCTTATTGCAAAGGGGTCTGTTTATTTTTTCACATAGAAGACAGCTTCAAAGGGCATTTTTTTGCTTTGGTTTTCCTTTGGGCAACATAAAAGCAGAGAACAAAGGGAATTCAGAACCTCTTTTCTCGCCACAGGCCACTCAGTAAACAACCTAAGTTCAGAAGCGCCAGTGAAGCGCTGGTCAGCTCCTCTGCATGCCCAGTGCCACTCTTGATATTGCAGATACAGTCCTAACACTGCTTCTGCAAGCAAGACCAGGTGGAAGGAGGTCCCTTCTCAGGGCCAGGAAGGACCTTATCTCAGCAAAGTGAAGAGATGTCTCTGAGGTGCCATACCAGGTGTTGAGAGCAGGAGCTCTGTCAGGTTTCCTGGTTCCAAATCCTGGCTCTGTCACTTCTTAGCTCTATAGTCTTGAGTAAGTTACTTAAGCTTTTTGTGACCCTGTTACCTCATCTGTAAAGATAATAATACCTAAGTGTAGGATTGCTGTAAGGATTAAATGAGACAATGCACATGCCTGGTACATGGTAAACACTGAATAAATGTTAGCTAGTTTTGTGGTTGTTATTAGTATTACTATCATAGAAATAAGAACTTTAACTGTATATTTCCTCATTTGTTCCCTGACTACTTCATAGGTAAACCATGTTAGGGCATCAGAAATTGTGTCATCTAAAGAGTACTGATTTAGGGGTCCGAAGACCAAGAGATGGGAGTTAACAGTTAAGCTAGGCAGCTGACCAGCCAGATGACTCTGGCCAAGTCACTGTATCTTCTTGAGTCTCAGTTCTGTTATCTGTAAAATGGGAATAATCTTTGCCCTTTAGGGTTGTTGTTAAAATCTATGTTAGAATTATTTGTCTATAACGCATTCTATCAATCTCAGTTATTTCTATTCTTTCTTTCTCTTTCACTCTCTCCTCACATTTCTGCTTCTGGTACCTAACACAAATTAAGGGCGTGGCTGAGACGAATGAAGAAAAGAGAAGAGAAGAAAAGAGAAGAGAAGAGAAGAGAAAAGAAGAGAAGAGAAGAGAAGAGAAGAAGAAAGAGAAGAAGAAAGAGAAGAGAAAAGAGAAGAGCGTTGAATGATTATTCACATAAAAAATGGTGTGATTTTTTTTTTATTTTACAAATTCTCCTTAGTCTACTTTGCTATGATTTTAAAGAATTTATGTTAATTGGCCATCCTGAATATAAGGAAAGCATTTGCTGTATTAAAGATATGAGGGTTAAATTGATGCAAATCTTCTGGAAAGCTACATCAGTATGCTTCAGGCACTATTAAGAAGCTTATTCCCCATGACTCCATAATTCCACTCCTGGGGATTTGTCCTGGAGAAGTATTTTAAAAGAAGAAAAATGATCATTAGATGAAGTTGCTCATTGCAGTATTATGTATAATAGTAAAACATTGAAAACAACCTGAATGTCCAACCGTGGTAAGATGAGCTAGTAAATGGAAGGCCATTAACTTGAGGGACTATATCACAGGCATTAAAAATGAAAGTTGTGGCTCTCAGCGCCAGTGTGAATAGGCATACCTAATTTCACATAGATCACAGTTACTACTATCTAAAAATAAAGCAGTTGTATGAGTGAGGGGAAGTTATGGAAGATGGGTAAAAATTTTTAAATGTGTTTTGAAGTTTAACATTGTTTTTTGCAATCAATAAAACTGGAGGATTGAAGCTTTAAAAATATATAGGCATCAGGTCTTTTGGCCTGTGGACAGGAACGCTGACGAAAAATAGCAATCTTCAAGAAATTACCCAGAATGGCCCAGCAAAATGGCCGAGTATGGCTTCCCACGGCTATGTCTTTCCAGTGGTGTCTGGCTCACAAAATTCAAGTGCTAATCTATAATGTTTAGTAACTCCAAGAAATATCGGCACTTGCAAAGGAATCTCAAATACCAAGCTTTTCAGCCCTAAAGAATGAGATATTGATCGAAGAAAGGCCATTGAAGTCAAAATTTGGGGGGAGATGAAATAGGAGCTCACTCCCTTTTCTGGGTCCTCTGCTAATCATTTGCATATTCATCCTCTCTTTGACCCCTCACAAAAACCTCAAGAGATAGGCAAAGCATCATAAACTATGTTATCAGGAGAGCTCGGAAGCGCTATATTAACAGGCTGACAGTCAGGCAGCTAGAGACTCAAATTCTAATCCAACCTAAATTTATGGGGACAGTAAAATAGCATGGAAAACTGTAATTTGGTAGAGTGTTGATTGAAAGAAAAAAATACAAAAGCATATTCACACTGCAATTACCTTGAAGTAAAAGCATTCCACTAATTTAGAAAGAAATGGGAAAAATTAAAACAGTTTTGCAAGAGTGGTGACATTAGGAGGTTTTTTCCTTTTCAACTTCCTTTATTATTATAATACTGTTTTGCAATAAGGAGTCCCATGCTAGTTTGACTGCACCACATTGCATAGTGTACCCTCACCTCCTGCAGGCCTGGGATGTCCTGGCTTAAGCCATAATTATATTAAAAATGAAACTGAATAAGGTCTAGCCCCGTGGCGCAAGCGGTTAAGTGCGCGCGCTCCGCTGCAGCGGCCTGGGGTTCGCCGGTTCGGATCCCAGGCGTGCACCAATGTACTATTTGTGAAGCCATGCTGTGGCGGTATCCCATATAAAGTGGAGGAAGATGGGCATGGATGTTAGCCCAGGGCCAGTCTTCCTCAGCAAAAAAAAGAGGAGGTTTGGCAGATGTTAGCTCAGGGCTGATCTTCCTCACGAAAAAAAAAAAAACTGAATAAATGAATAATAATAACAATAAGAGCTGCTGTGAATTAACCATAATTGTCTTGATGATTAGAACAGCTATGAATTAATAAACCAGTTGTAATTGTAATGCCCACTGCAGTAATGAGCTAGAAAATGAGTGCATGCAAATGGATCCATCAGGAAAGGGGCTGGAATATATGGCCAAAGACTGAGGGTCTGTGTAGGTGGAGATATAAAATTGCAAGACCACTACACAATCCCAGAAAGGATTCCAACAGAAGCATCGACCAGAGGACATTCTCCCTCATAGTGGCTTGGGCTGAACTGCACAGGATCATACCCACTAAGAAGAGCAAATATAAGATATCCCCCAGTGCCAACTAGTGTCTGGATGTCTCAAGGATGAGGATGGTGGAGTGGGGCTCTTCCAAGTGGGGAGAAGACCACAAAATTGCCAAGAAAGTTGGTGTTTTACGACCGGACACTCCACCCTTATGAGGTATATGTGCGGGCCGTGAATTCTGTGTAAAATCAACTTCAAAAATAGAACTTCCCTAGTGCTTTCTATCTATGGAATCAACTCAGACTGACCTTGTATCTCTAGACCTGCAGAAATGGCTGCTGAGAATGTAAACTCGCCAACAGACAATATGTGCTATAAGGAAGTTACATGTACACGCATGCCCACACTGACGGTGGGCACTTATTAAGAAAATGAACTTTGGAGATAGAAACCTGGGTTCAAGGTTACTACTTATTAGCTGTTCTTATTAGACAAGTATTCACCTTCTTTGACCTTTGTTTTCTTACCTATAGAACAGGCACAGTAATAGAACCTATCTAACTGAGCTATAATGAGAATTAAATGAAATGATACATGTCAAGCTCTTAGTGCAAAGCTTAGTGTACCCTGAATGTTGTTGTTAGTTATGACAATTAATGTTATTAGAGTAAGATTAAGTGATGTAATAATTCATAAATCACAATTTTATGTTTAACCAGAATTGCACACCTATTGGCGTACTGTCTTCCAATTTTCTTTCCTGAGATCCTGCTTTAGAAAAACGATCTTTCTTACTGTATTTGAGGCAGGTAACTGGAGGCCAACCATAACTGTTGACTGAAATGTTGACAATGAGGTCCTGCCTATTTCCAGCATAGATGTGATGTGAGGAAAAGGATGAAAGCAAGAGATTTTTAGAGTAGACAAGGAATCTGGTAACAAGAGAGGCTGAGCGAGTTCACTCTCGATATCTTTGCAGGTTCTAGGTACCCTTCTATCTTGGATCAATAAGGAAATAAATGACACTTCTTAGAGGTATGTGTTCAACAAATCTTTATTAGCTCTAAAACAATAGTTACTAGTAAATGGACATCTAAATATATGCCAGATAACAACAGCTAACATTTATTGAGGGCTTACTGTATACCAAGTATGATTCAAAGCATTTTGTATGTATTAACTTATTAACGAGGTAGCACCATGAAGTAGGTGTTTTCTTATTCCCATTTTACAGGTAAAGAAAATTGAGGCAGAGAGACTAAGTAATTTGCTTAAAATTAGGATGATGGAGTCAGGATTCTAACTAGGCCATCTGGCTAGAGAGCCCCTCTAGGATAGAGATCAAGAGACAGTTCAAATATACTATTTCTAGATTGCAACGACAACCCTACAAAGCAGGTATTTTTATCTCTATTTTACTCAGCTTTACAGATGAGGAAATTTAAGCTGGGTGGCATACCAAGGTTGTAGGAGGGAGGTGTCCATGGGAATAGTTGGCCCTGTGGGGAGGAGGATTTTATTAGTCACATTGTTTAAAATTGCCAGTGCATACTGAAAACAAAAAGTAGACTGACTTTTATTTGCTTTCGTTATTGGTTTAAATTTCCTACAGACAATGCACCCCCTTATTGCCAATACCTCCCCCAAATCCCCTCACTCCATCCCACACACACACTGGGCATGCCACCAGCTTGAAGAAATTAAATGATGAGGGTCACACAACTCTTAAGTGCTAGACCCCAGATCTGAAGCTAGGCTTGCCTAGTTTCAAAGTGCATGATAGTAAGAAGTAGGGAGGTACTACAATTGATTCCTCCCAATTCATTTATTCATTGGAATCACTTGGAGAACTTAAAAAATTATACTAATACCCAAACGGATCCCACAGACTGACTTAATCAGAACGCCTATGGGTGAAACATTTATTTTCATCAATATTTTAAAGCTCTGCATTTATTCCAAAGTGCCACTGAAACTGAGACCTTTACAAGTGAGTAGAATTTCAACCTGGAATTCATTTCTTTCTCTTCTAAAACAATCTCTAGGTAAGACTCTTATTTAGAGACAATCACACATTGAAATACCTCCAAGCTGAGTCCCTAAATTCGCAGCCCTGAGATAGTTCCAGGCTAGCCCAAGAAGTCCAAGTGAGATAGCTTTGTGTGCCAAGCAGCCCCACTTGGTGGAGAGTCTTCCCAAACTTTTAAAAATGAATATAAAATTCTGGCATATCAAGTAGACACAGCAAAATGTACATAGGACGGAAAGTTCCTAGTTCCCAAGACAACCTAGTACTGACTGATGTGTTTGCAAATCAAACACAGTTTAACAGCAAGTACCAAAGTATTCTAGTCTATGCTGGAGAGCCTATTTGTAAGGTTCTGGGGCCAGAAAGTTCCCCTGGCCCCTGCCCCGTATTCATTCCAGATGCTACTGAGGCAACCTGGATACAAATATGACCTTTAATGGTTAATTTAATTTGAACAAAGCAACTCCTGACCACCCATTCAGGCCATCAGAGCAGATAGTAAGACCAGAGGATACTACTCAAGGCCCGACTTCAGAGTCATCTAGAAAGTTTTAAAAACATGTGTCTTAAATTCCTGGGCTCTTCTTAGCCTGTCTGATTAAGAATCTCCAGAGACAGATCTCAAGTCACGATGGCGGCGTAAGCAGACTCTGAACTCACCTCCTCCCGCGGACACAGCCAATTTACAACTACCCATGGAAAAATTACCCCTGAGACAGAACTGAAAACTGGATAAGAGGAACTCCTGCAACAACGGACAATCCTGGCTGAGGTGGAAGAGGCAGAGACTCCCTTCTGGAGAGGAAAAACGCTGCCTTCACAAGCCGCCAGCCTCACGGCCGCCGGGAGCAGCTCACAGGTCTGCAGCCTCCCCGGAGGCGCGGGGCCCTGAGCCGGGGAGCCCCCGCTGGGGGCACTTTGTGGACCCAGCACAATCGAGGCGAGTGGCATAATATCTGACTGTGCCTGCTACTAAAACATTGGGGAGCACCCCCAGAAAACCCGGTTCACACAGAAACTAAAACTGGCTCTTAAAGGGCCCGCGCACAAACTCACCCGTTTCAGAAAGCATCCTAAAATCACCAGAAAGAAAGGTGCACAGTGCTGTGGTGAAAAGAGACTCACCTAATAGGCCCTGAGTGCATCTCGGTGAGGGGTGAGACCTCTCCAGGGACTGGGACATTGGCGGCGGCCATTGTTGTGGCCTGGTGTGGGCGTGCTGACACAGACGCCATTGGAGTTCTCCCTGAGGCCTGCTGGCCCAGGGTCTGCCCCACCTGCTAGAGCACCGATTTAATCCAGCTCAGCCAGGGCAGTCAGCCCACCCTAGAGACTGGCCCCACCCAACAACAAGCCCTCAGGCAACTTGTGGGCCTGCATAGATTGGTGACTGGATTCTCTGCAACCTGGCAACTGAGCCGACTTTAGCCGGGCCGGGTGTGCACAAGGAGCAAGGAGCGGGTGGAGAGTGTGGGGCGGTGGCGGAGTGTGTGGGGCTCCCGCCATGGAGCGACTGGGTCCGCTTGGGGAGGTCGGGGCATGTACATAGGGCAGGACTGTGTGGACTGTGTGTGTGGACCTGTGGGCGGCAGGGCTTGTCAGCTGCAGAAGACTTGTGCTTCTCAAAGACCCACATAGGGGGTTTGCCCCACCTTCCAAAGCCTGAAACAATTGGGTGCTCCTGTGCCTGAGGCCAGCCCCACACAGCTGCAACCCTCAGAGAGCTGACAAGAGACCTAATAGGCTAGAGGCTTACAGCAATTGTAAGGCCCTGAGCCTAACAACCTGCCACGCTGGGGGCCTACTCACTTAAAAGAAATACTGCAACACAAATGTGGTATTAGAACTTGCAGCCAAATGTGCTGGGGCTCCCCACACCTGATAAAGAGACTGAAGGGCCCACAACAACTACAAGCAGCTGAGCATTACAACAGCTGGCCAGGAGCATAACTAGGCCTCCCTGGGTGCCTACAGGGAGAGCAAACAGGCCACAGCAGAAGGACACACGTAGTCCACATAGGGGTCACCCCTGGAACATTGAGAACTGAGGGAAGCACACTGGAAGCCTCCTAAGGCATCACTTACATAAGGTCACCTATCCAAGAGCAGGAGACGTAGTTGACCTACCTAATATGTAGACACAAGCACAGGGAAAGAGGCAAAATGAGGAGGCAAAAGAATACATTCCAAGTAAGGGAACAGGACAAAACTCCAGAAAAGGAACTAAGTGAAACAGAAATGAGCAACCTACCCGACAGAGAGTTCAAACTAAGAGTGGTAAGGATGCTCACTGATCTGGGGAGAAGAATGGATGAACTCAGTGAGAATGTCAACAAAGAAATGGAAGATATAAAAAAGAACCAATCAGAAATGAAGAATACAATACTGGAAATGAAAAATTCATTAGAGGGACTCAAAAGCAGAGTAGAGGATACAGAAGAACAGATCTGTGAGCTGGACGAAAGACAAGAAGAAATTACCCAAGGTGAACAGGTAAAAGAGAAAAGAATTAAAAAGAGTGAGGACAGTCTAAGGGACCTCTGGGACAACATCAAGCACACTAACATCCGTGTTATGGGTGTCCCAGAAGGAGAAGAGCGAGACAAGGGGGCAGAGAATCTATTTCAAGAAATAATAGATGAAAACTTCCCTAACCTAAGGAAGGAAACAGACATCCAGGTACAGGAAGCACAGAGAGCCCCAAACAAGATAAACCCAAAGAGGCCAACACCAAGACACATCATAATCAAAATGTCCAGAATTAAAGATAAAGAGAGAATCCTAAAAGCTGCAAGAGAATGTCAAGTTACATACAAAGGAAACCCCATAAGGCTATCAGCTGACTTCTCAGCAGAAACCTTACAGGCTAGAAGAGAATGGCACGATATATTTAAAGTGCTAAAAGGAAAAAACTTACAGCCAAGAATACTCTACCCAGCAAGGTTATCATTCAAAATGGAAGGAGAGATCAAAATTTTCCCAGACAAGCAAAAATTAAAGGAGTTTGTCACCAAGAAACCAGTGCTACAAGAAATGTTAAAGGGACTGATTTAAGGGGAAAAGAGAAGACCACAAATAGGAAAAATTATCTATTTCCATGATAAGAACGTAATGGATACAAATGCACAAAAAAGAGGTTAGATATGATATCAAAAACATAAAAGGAGGGAGGAGAGGAGTTAAAGAGTACAGCTTTCAGACAGAGGTCAAACTAAAGTGACCATCAATTCTGTATAGAAGAAGAAAGGTACAGAGAAGGACTACTAAAACACTGAGAAAAAAAAAAGTTAAAAAATGGCAGTAAGTACATACTTATCAATAGCTACTTTAAATGTCAATGGACTAAATGCTCCAATTAAAAGGCATACGGTGGCTGACTGGATAAAAAAACAAGACCCATATATATGCTGCATACAAGAGACACACTTCAGACCTAAAGACACTCACAGACTGAAAGTGAAGGGATGGAAAAAGATACTCCACGCAAATGGCAATGAAAAGAAAGCTGGGGTAGCAGTACTCATATCAGACAAAATAGACTTTAAAACAAAAACTATAACAAGAGACAAAGAAGGGTATTACATAATGATCAAGGGAACAATCCAACAAGAGGATATAACACTTGTAAATATCTACGCACCCAATGTAGGTGCACATAAATATATAAAGCAATTATTAGCAGACATAAAAAGAGAAATAGACAGTAACACAATAATAGTAGGGGACTTTAACACTCCACTTACACCAACGGATAGATCATCCAAACAGAAGATCAATAAGGAAACATTGGCCTTAAACGACACACTAGAACAGATGGACCTAGTAGATATATACAGAGCATTTCATCCAAAAACCGAAGAATACACGTTCTTTTCAAATGCACATGGAACATTCTCCAGGACTGATCACATATTAGGCCACAAAACAAGTCTCCATAAATTTAAGAAGATTGAAAAAATACCAAGCATCTTTTCTGACCACAACGGTATGAAAGTAGAAATCAACTATAGGAAGAAAATCAGAAAAGCCACAAATACGTGGAGATTAAACAAAATGCTACTGAACAATGACTGGGTTAACGAAGAAATCAAAAAATACCTGGAGACAAATGAAAATGAAAATACGATATGCCAGAATTTATGGGACACAGCAAAAGCGGTTCTAAGAGGGAAGTTTATAGCGATACAGGCCTATCTCAACAAACAAGAAAAATCTCAAATAAACAACCTAACAATGCACCTAAAGGAACTGGAAAAAGAAGAAAAAACAAAGCCCAAAATCAGTAGAAGAAGGGAAATAATAAAAATAAGAGCAGAAATAAATGAAATAGAGACCAAAAAAACAATAGAAAAAATTAATAAAACCAACAGCTGGTTCTTTGAAAAGATCAACAAAATTGGCAAACCTTTAGCTAGACTCACCAAGAAAAAAAGAGAGAAGGCACAAATAAGTAAAATCAGAAATGAAAGAGGAGAGGTTACAACAGACACCTCAGAAATACAAAAGATTATAAGAGAATACTATGAAAAGCTATATGGCAACCAATTCGACAATCTGGAAGAAATGGATAAATTCTTAGAATCATACAACCTTCCAAAACTGGATCAAGAAGAAGTAGAGAATTTGAATAGACCAATCACCAGTAAGGAGATCGAAACAGTAATCACAAACCTCCCCAAAAATAAAAGTCCAGGACCAGACGGCTTCCCTGGTGAATTCTACCAAACATTCTAAGAAGACTTAATACCTATCCTTCTCAAACTCTCCCAAAAAATTGAGGAGGGGGGGAAGCTCCCTAACTCATTCTACGAAGCTGACATTACCCTGATACCAAAACTAGACAAGGATAACACAAAAAAAAGAAAATTACAGGCCAATATCACTGATGAACATCGATGCAAAAATCCTCAACAAAATACTAGCAAATCGCATACAACAATACGTTAAAAAGATTATACACCATGATCAAGTGGGGTTTATTCCAAGTATGCAGGGATGGTTTAACATTCGCAAATCAATCAACGTAATACACCACATTAATAAAATGAAGAATAAAAATCACATGATCATGTCAATAGATGCAGAGAAAGCATTTGACAAGATACAGCATCCATTTATGATAAAAACTCTGAATAAAATGGGGATAGAAGGAAAGTACCTCAACGTAATAAACACCATATATGAGAAACCCACAGCTAATATCATCCTCAATGGTGAAAAACTGAAAGCTATCCCTCTAAGAGCAGGAACCAGACAAGGATGCCCACTCTCACCACTCCTATTTAACATAGTATTGGAAGTCCTAGCCAGAGCAATCAGGCAAGAGAAAGAAATAAAAGGGATCCAAATTGGAAAGGAAGAAGTGAAACTGTCACTATTTGCAGATGACATGATTTTACATATAGAAAACCCTAAAGAATCCACCAGAAAACTTTTAGAAGTAATAAACGAATATGGTAAAGTTGCAGGATACAAAATCAACATACAAAAATCAGTTGCATTTCTGTACACTAACAACGAAGTAGCAGAAAGAGAAATTAAGAATACCATCCCATTTACAATTGCAACAAAAAGAATAAAATACCTAGGAATAAACTTAACCAAAGAGATGAAAGAGCTGTACACGGAAAACTATAAAACATTGCTGAAAGAAATTGAAGAAGACACAAAGAAATGGAAAGATATTCCGTGCCCTTGGATTGGAAGGATTAACATAGTTAAGATGTCTATACTTCCTAAAGCCATCTATAGAATCAGTGCAATCCCTATCAAAGTTCCAACAACATTTTTCACAGAAATAGAACAAAGAATCCTAAAATTTATATGGAACAACAAAAGACCCCGAATAGCTAAAGGAATCTTGAGAACAAAGAACAAAGCTGGAGGTATCACACTCCCTGATTTCAAAATATACTACAAAGCTATAGTAACCAAAACAGCATGGTACTGGCACAAAAACAGACACACAGATCAAGGGAATAGAATCGAAAGCCCAGAAATAAACCCACACATCTATGGACAGCTAATCTTTGACAAAGGAGCCAAGAACATACAATGGGGAAAAGAAAGTCTCCTCAACAAATGGTGTTGGGAAAACTGGATAGCCACATGCAAAAAAATGAAAGTAGACCCTTACCTTACACCATACACAAAAATTAACTCCAAATGGATTAAAGACTTGAATGTCAGACCTGAAACTGTGAAACTTCTAGAAGAAAACATAGGCAGTACGCTCTTCAACATCGGTCTTAGCAACATCTTTTCAAACACCATGTCTGACAGGGCAAGAGAAACAATAGAAAAAAATAAACAAATGGGACTACATCAAACTAAAAAGCTTCTGCACAGCAAAGGAAACCATCAACAAAACGAAAAGACAACCTAACAATTGGGAGAAGATATTTGCAAACCATACTTCTGATAAGGGCTTAATCTCCAAAATATATAAAGAACTCATGCATCTCAACAACAAAAAAACTAACAACCCAATTAAAAAATGGGCAAAAGACCTGAACAGACATTTCTCCAAAGAAGATATACAGATGGCCAACAGACACATGAAAAGATGTTCAAAATCACTAACTATCAGGGAAATGCAAATCAAAACTACAATGAGATATCACCTCACGCCCGTCAGAAAGGCTATAATTAACAAGACAGGAAACAACATATGTTGGAGAGGATGTGGAGAGAAGGGAACTCTCATACACTGCTGGTGGGAGTGCAAACTGGTGCAGCCACTATGGAAAACAGTATGGAGATTCCTCAAAAAATCAAGGATAGAACTACCATATGATCCAGCTATTATGGTATATATACACAATGGAATACTACTCAGCCATAAGAAACGCTGAAATCCAGCCATTTGTGACAACATGGATGGACATTGAGGGTATTATGCAAAGTGAAACAAGTCAGAGGGAGAAGGTCAAATACCGTATGATTTCCTTCATTAAGTAGTAGATAATAACAACAATAAACAAACACATAGGGACAGAGATTGGATTGGTGGTTACCAGAGGGGAAGGGGGGAGGAAGGAGGGTGAAAGGGATAATTCGGTACATGTGTGTGGTGATGGATTGTAATTAGTATTTTGGTGGTGAACATGATGTAATCTATGCAGAAATAGAAGTATAATGATGTACACCTGAAATTTTTACAATGTTGTAAACCAATGTTACTGCAATAAAGAAAAAATTAAAAAAAAAAAAAAGAATCTCCAGAGATAAAGAGATTTAAGTTTGAAAAGCTCCTGCAAGTGATTTTGATGTGGGTGGATTGGTTCCCAATATGGTAGAGGCCTTGAGTCATGGTGTGACTAGCAAAGCATTAGGTCTTTAGGCTCCGAAGAGCTCTCCCACCTACTCACCCAAACACCTGAAGAGTTGCCATTATAGCAACATCCCTTCAGGTCGAGCAAGCATGACCTGAGAGTCCCCAAGTACAATGAAATGCAATGAGGAGGGACTAGATGGGGACTCCAGACCCCAGTGTAGGTAAGGCTGGGGATGGAGTGCTTATTGTAGAACTGAGTCAAGAGGCCTCACTGCAGGTGGACAGACACAGACTTTGGAGTTAGGCCAGTTTGGATTCTATTCTTGCCTCTGCCACTTTGCCTGCTATGAATTTTGGAACCATTAACTTAATCTCCCCCAGTCTCAATATCTGCATATGTAAACTGGGAAATAAAAATGCCTCCCTCTTTTGTTTATGGCAATGATGTATTGTGCCAGTCCTGGGCCTTTTAGTTTTCAACTCCATTCTTCATCTTTCCATTGGTCTACTTTGTGTTTGTAGGGAGCTGATACTTGCAGGCTGGCTTCTGGCTGGGTTGGCCAGTGGAAGACCCCACAGGAGACTGGAGGGTCAGAGAAAGGGAGAAGCCATGGCATTCTCTCCCTTTCTCTCTGACTTGGTGGCATCCCTGCAGTGGCTTCTCTGTCATGGCCCTTACTCCCAGCAGATAGGCCCACCATGGTTCTAGTTCCCACTGAGTCACTCCCATCCCCTGGCCTCCAGTTACCCTGAATTCTTCCATTGTCCCTCCAGCCTAGGGGTGGAGGAGCCCTCTGCTGTGGCTAATCTCTGGTTGCCCCCATCCCAGGTGGCCTTGTCAGCTCTTTCACCACCTGTATAACCAATTCCCTGGTTTATATTCCCTCTCTTTTAAATAATTAAGTGATTCCTTCCTTCCCTCCCATTAAATCTTTTCATTATAATGTTCCAGGTATAGGGCTTGGCACTATTTACACTCAATATGTTGGAACTATTATAATCAAGTATATTGTAATAAATCACTGCTATTCCCCAAGTGCCTCATGCCATTGTCCTCAGTATGAGTGCTCAGGGGCAAGATGGCTGACTGTAGCCAAATCTTTTTGAGGAGCTCCCCCAAGCTTGAAATAATAACAATAGTCAACATTTATATAGTGCTTCCTCTGTTCCAGGCATGGTCCTAATTGCTTTATTTAAATTAACTCTTTTAATCTTCACCACAACCCTATGAGGTAGACACTATTATTATTGGAAATGAGGCAAAGATAAAAAAGCTAAGTGACTTGCCCTAGGTCGTAGAACTAGTAGGTGGTAGAGACACGATTCAACCCTGGGCAGGCTGGCACAGGAAGCTGTTCTTCATAAGCCCTATTCTACACCTCCTCTCAAGACAACTGCCTCAGAACCAAGAGAAACTGCATTTCCACTCTCTGAGGCCATTGCCACTCAACTCTGAACCTCCCATGTGAAGGGGCATCTATCTCTTACAGTTTCAGACCTACACAAAAACTATGAGGTCCTGATAGAGCATCCCTGCCCATCCTGGCCCAGAGGAAGGACTGGCATGTAGCCTTGAGGCTGCCTGGCACCAACTGCCCTTTTCTGCTTTAATAAATACTTCTAGTGGAGCCTGACCACACAGGAATCTATAAGCCATTAAGTCGAGCTATATTAAGCCTATAAAAATCAATGGCTAACCTTCCAATGACCTTCTTATAAATTAGTTTATCAGAAGGTTTTACGATTCACTAATTAACTGAAGGCAGAAGGGAACTAACTAACATTTATTGAGTGTTTACTCTATGTCCAGCCGTCTACCAGGAGCTCTACACACGACATCTCTTTCCTTTTCACCTTTCTAGGAATCCTGTGAGAGCAAAGTATGATTCCCACCATACAGATGAGAAGACTGAGCTCGGAGAGATTGAGGAACTTGTGAGTGATGCAATCATTTAAACCCTGGTCTGTCTGACTTCAATACATCACAGTTTCTTCTGAGCTAAGATAAGGATGCTGTCTAAATGGGAAATTTGAAGTGTGGCCACAAAAGGCCTAATTACAAAGTTTGGGACACTTCCTACAGAGGAGATTCCAGAATTGCTAGAGACCAGTTACTGCTCTGTGGCTCACATTTTCCCCCCTTTTGAACAGGAATGTCTATAGCAGTTATCCTATGCCTGTCCCACCACTGAATGCTGGGGAAAGGGGGGCAGATAACTATCTCTTTATTTTCACAGATCCTTATTGAGAGTAACGGACTCAAGGAGCTGTACTTAACTACAGTCAAGGAGCCTCATCCCACCTGAACCTGATATAGATGATGATATTTAGGACTTTGAGCTGCTGGTGTAATAGTATAAGACATTTGGAAGTCGTGAAGGGACAAATATATTCTGCATGTGAGAGAGCCGTGACTTGCTGGGGGCCGGAAGGTAGACTGTGGTAGGCAGCCTTTAATATGTCCACTAGTGATCCCCACTTCCTAATAGTCATGCTTTTATGTAATGCCCTCCCCTTGAGTGTGGGCTACACCTAGTGACCTACTTCTAATGAATAGAATACAGTAAAAGGAATGAGTTTGGTTACAAATTAGTTTACAAAAAAAGACACTGGCTTGTGTCTTGCTCATTCTCTCTTGTTCTCTCTCACTTGTTCACTCTGATACAACCCAGTTCCCATGTTGTGAGCCGCCCTGTGGAGACGTACACGTGGCAAGGAATGGAGGAAGGTCTCAGGCCAACTTCCAGCAAATAACTTGGGCCCTCAGTCCAACAGTCCACAAGAAACTGAATCCTGCCAAAATCACGGGAGTGAATATGGAAGCAGATTCTTCTCCAGTCAAGCCTTCATACGAGACTGAAGCCCTAGATGACATCTTGATTAAAGCCTTGTGAAAAACCTTGAAGCAAGGGTCTGGCCCGGTAGCGTAGCAATTAAGTTCATGCACTCCGCTTTGGCAGCCTGGGGTTCCCAGCTTCGGATCTCGGGTGCGGACCGATGCACTGCTTGTCAAGCCACGCTGTGGTGGTGACCCACATAAAGTAGAGGAAGTTGGGCCTGGATGTTTGCCCAGGGCCAATCTTCCTCCGCAAAAAAAGGAGGATTGGCAATGGATGTTAGCTCAGGGCAAATCTTCCTCAAAAAAAAAAAAAAAACCTTGAAGCAGGAGCACTCATATTTCTGACCCACAGAAACTGTGAAACAATGTTTAAAGCCACTAGACTTTGGAGTGGTTTTTTATGAAGTAATAGACAACTAACATATTTAGTATCTCATTCCATCCAGGATCTCTTTCTAGTGAAGACTCAAGAGAAGAGTACCATTTGGCTCCTACTTCAGCCCCCGGGAGAGAAGCAAGGAAGGAAATGAACATTTATTGAGTACTTTTACTAAATATTAAGCACTTACCTTGGTGATTATCACATTTAATCCTCCCAAAACAAGCCCTATCTCCATCTTGCAGTTGAAGAAGCCAAGACTGAAAGAGAGTAATTAGACCACCAAAGTCACAATGCCGATGAGTGTCAGAGCTGAGGCTTGGATACAAGCCCCTTAGCCTGGAAAGCTGAAGCTTTTTCCACTAAACCACACTGTTGAGGGTGGGCCTACTCTGTGTCTAGTTCCATGGGCTACTTTGCTGTATTATCTCAAGTAACCGATCAAGTTTAGTCAAGAAAGAAAACAGGCAGATCAGCAGACACTCAGAGGATACACACCATGCCTGTCTTGAGGCACAAAAGATAAAAGATAGAGAAAGGGGGCTGGCCCAGTGGCATGGTGGTTAAGTTCACGTGCTCCGCTTTGGAAGCTTCGGGGTTCGCGGGTTCAGATTCTAGGTGCGGACCTCTGCGTCACTCATCAAGCCATGCTGTTGCGGCGTCCCATACACAAAGTAGAGGAAGATGGGCACAGATGTTAGCACAGGGCTAATCTTCCTCAGCAAAAAGAGGCAGATTGGCAACAGATGTTAGCTCAGGGCCAATCTTCCTCACACACAAAAAAACAGAGAAGTAGGTTAAAAGGACACAGTTCCCGGGCAGGCCTGGTGGTGTAGCAGTTAAGTGCGCGTGCTCTGCTGCAGCGGCCCGGGGTTCGGATCCCAGGCGCACACCAAAGCACCGCTTGTCAAGCTATGCTGTGGCGGTGTCCCATATAAAGTGGAGGAACATGGGCATGGATGTTAGCCCAGGGCCAGTCTTCCTCAGCAAAAAGAGGAGGATTGGTGACAGATGTTAGCTCAGGGCTGATCTTCCTCACAAAAACAAAAAAAGAAAAAAGGACACAGTTCTCTCCCCTAGCCCTGCTTGGTCTCAAACCACACGTATACACTCTCTCCCTGACCTAAATTTGTCTGGCCTTTTTTTTGCAGATGAAGAAGATCAATTCCATATTGGGAGAGAATTCCAGAGCTTGTGCTTGGCCAAAAATGAAGAAAATTTCTAAACATGATGGTAAGAAGCAACAGAGTGGGGTAAGCGTAGAGACTAGGAGGCAATGCCCTAAAGAATCAAAACCGCTTCCAGGACTCAGACACAAGGGAAAAATCAATGTAAAGTATATCTGTGCTCCAGTTTTAAATATTTCCTCTCCCTAACCCATGTCTCCTCTTTCAGGGCATCATTGCCCTTACTCCCCAAGAGACTGCTCTCAACCTGTCTCTATCTGCCAGCTTCCTAGAGAAACTACCTATGCTGCAGCATAAACTGTGGTCTTCCAACTTCTTTGCTAGTGTATTCCCCTAAAATTTGGGGGGAAATATGCGCTTTTAAAAAATGATGACAAAATTTTTAACTTTAAGTTTAAATAGATATAAAAAAATATAATTTCAAGCATATCATATATTTTCCCAACATATATGATTTTATTAATTTTTTTGAGTTAATTGTAGATTCAGATAGAGTTGTAAGAAATTATGAAGAGAGATTCTATGTGCCCTTTACCCAGTCCCCCCCTGCTCATGCTAACATACTGCAAAACTATAGTACAATATTACAACCAGGATACTGAATCTTGATATAATCAAGATTCAAAACATTTCCACCACCACAAAGATCCCTTGTGTTAACTTCTTATGGCCACATCCACTTCCCTCCCACCGTTTTCACCCTTTATATTAGTTTTCTAGGACTGATATATAACAAAGTTCCACAAACTGGAACAAATTTATCATCTCGTAATTCTGGAGGCTAGAAGTCCAAGATCAAGATGTTGGCAGAGTTTGTTCCTTCTGAGGGGTGTAAGAGAGAATCTATTTGATCCCTCTGTCCTAGCTTCTGGTGGTTTGGTGACAATCTCTAGCATTCTTTGACTTGTAGGTAGATCTCTGCCTTCATCTTCTCATAGTTTTCTGTGTGTATGTGTGTGTGTGTGTGTGTGTCTCTCCAAAGTTCCACTTTTTATAAGGAAGCTAGTCATATTAATCAGGGACCCAGAATATACCAGGTTGATCTCATCTTAAATAATTATACTGGTAACAACCCTATTTCCAATTAAGGTCACATTCTGAGGACCTGGGAGTTAGGAATTTAACATATTAATTTGGGGGGGGAACATAATTCAACCCATAATACTGCCCCCTACCCTCAACCTCTGGCAACCACTAATCTGTTCTCCATTTCTATAACATTGTCATTTCAAGGATGTTATATAAATGGAATCCTATAGTATGTAAACTTTGGGCTTTTATCACTTAACATATTTCTTCGGAGATGTATCCAAATAGTTCAGT
The DNA here is from genome assembly GCF_020826845.1 of Diceros bicornis minor. Taxonomy (NCBI): domain Eukaryota; kingdom Metazoa; phylum Chordata; class Mammalia; order Perissodactyla; family Rhinocerotidae; genus Diceros; species Diceros bicornis. The sequence continues at coordinate 75,606,112 of NC_080745.1, forward strand.
GTATCAGGCATTCACTCCATTTTACTGATGAGCAGTATGTTCAGTGTGCAAGCATTGTACGAAAAACTACATTTTGTTTAACTTTTCACCTGTTGACACTTGGACACTTGGGCTTATTCCAGCTTTTGGCTATTAAAGATAAAGCTGCTATGAACATTCATGCACAGGTTTTAGTATGAACATAAGTTTTTATTTATCTAGGATAAGTGCCCAGCAATGAAAATTCTGGGTCATATGGTAATGGTATGCTTAGTTTTATGAGAAGCTGCCAAACCTTTTTCCAGAATAACGGTGCCATTTTACATTCCCATCAGCAAGGTATGAGTAATTGGATTTCTCTACAACTTTGCCAGCATTTTTTGTTATTGATTTTGTTGTAGTTGCTGATGTTTAGCCATTCTGATAGGTTCATTATGGTTTTAATAAGCATTTCCCTGATAGTCTCCACTATAAATTTGGACTTATCTAGTTCTCTTTTTGGCTCTCTCAGTATTTGTCTCATATATTTTGAGGCTCTGCTGTGTGGTGCATATATATCTAGGATTGTAGTATCTTCCTGGTGATTGATCCTTTTATCATTATATTATGTCCTTCTTTGTCTCTAGTAATTTTCTTTGCTCTAAAGTCAACTTTATCAGATATTGATATGGGTATTCCTGTTCTTTTGGATTAATGTTTCCATATCTTTTTCTATCCTTTTACTTTCATTCTACCTATGTTATTGAATTTGGAGTGGGTTTTTTGTAAGTAGCTTATAGTTGAACCATGATATTTTTTATCAACTCTGCCAATGACTGTGTTTTGATTGGCATATTTAGACCATTTATATTTAATGTAATTATTGATATGTTAGTGCTTGAGTCTGTCATTTTTTTGTTTGTTTTCTATTTGTTTTCTCTGGTTTTCAGTCCTCTGTTTCTTTTTTCTTGACTTCCTTTAGATTAATTGAACATATTTTAGGATTCCATCTTAATTTATTTGTGTTTGTTAAGGCATGTTTTGTATAGGTTTCTTTGTGGTTGCTCTGAGCATTATAAATATACATATGTGACTCACAATGGTCTACTGATGTCAATATTTTACAATTTTGATTGTAAAAGTGATAACTTCAATTCCATTTAAGTCCTTTTACCTTCATCACTATTAAATATCATTGTCTTGGGCATCAGCTAGTTATAATTTTTGTTTCAATCATCAATTATGGTTTATAAAACTCATGAGGAAAAATATAGTCTATTGTTTGTGCTCATATTTCTGCTTTTTCTGTGATCTCTTCTTCCTTATTGATGCTCTAAGGTTTCTTCTTTTCTGTTTGAAGAAATTGCTTTAGCCAATGTATAAGGGTAGATCTGTTAATGACAAATTCTTTTAGTTTCCCCTCAGCTGAGAATGTTTTTCCCCTTCATTCTTGAAGGATAGTGTTGCCAGATATAGAATTCATGGTTCACAGTTCTTTTCTTTCAACAGTTGAGAAGTATTGTGTCACTTCCTTCTAGCCTCCATGATTTCAGATGAGAAATCTTCTATAATTGAAATTGGTGCTCCCTCATAGGTAATGCTTCATTTCTCTTTGGCTGCTTTCAAGATTATTTCTTTATCTTTAGTTTTCAAAAGTTTAATTATGATATGTCTCAGTGAGGATTTCTTTAGGTTTATCAGGTTTGCAGTTTGCTCAGCTTCTTGAATTTATAATTTGTGTTTTTCACCAAATTTGGGAAGTGTTCAGCCAGTATATCTTCAAATACTATCTCAGGTCTACTCTTTCTCCTATCCTTCCAAGACTAAATGGTACAAATGTTGGACCATTTGTTATTACTTCACAGATCTGAGACTGTTCATTTTCATTTTCATCTATGTTCTCTCTGGTGTTCAGATTGGGTGATTCCCATTGTTCTGCCCTCAAGTTCACAGATTCTATCTTTTGTCATCTCCCATCTACTATTAAGCCCTTGTTTTCTTTATTGGTCATATTTTTTAGTTCTGTAAATTCCTTTTGGTTCTTTTTTTATAACTTCTATTTCTTTGCTGAAATTTTATATTTTTAAAAATTTGTTTCAAAAAGATTCATAATTGATTGTTGAATTATATATATGATGGCTTCTTTAAAATCCTTGTCAAATTATTTCAATGTCTTATCCTTCTCAGTGATGGCATTGGTTGATTGTCTTTTCTCATTCAAGTTGTAATTTTCCTTGTTCTTGGGTGGATGGATGGTTTTATTCTTGTAGCCTAGACATTTTCTCTATTATATTAGGAAACTCTGGTTCCATTTAAATCTCTTATTTTAACGAGAAGTCACACAGTTTAGGTTTAGGTTTAGCTCACGTGTCTTAACTTACTTTTGTAGGCTGTGGTTCCAATGGCAGTTTAATTTCCAAAGACTTTGTGGTTTTATTTTGATTTGTTTGATTTATTTTGGTACTGCTGGGGCTACCTGAGACGGTGGAAAATATTTCTCCAAGCTGGACACTGAGTCTGGGGGAGGGTGGAATAATTTTAATCAGGCAAATGGTATAATCACTATTGTATTTTAGAATTGCTTTTTTCACTTAATATTATAATGTATGCATATAGCACTAAATTTTAAACCCTGAGTAACATCATCTTTAACTGTTCTTATGTTGTTTTAACCCTCAAATTATATCCAGAAGATAACAAGTGGGGTGATAAGAAATTAGGAAGATAACATTGGTGTTCCTGTTTCCTTTTGTTTTTAAAGCTATAACTAGGGAGTTAATCTTAGCTGCTGTCTTTCTTGCTCCCTTAACATTCCAGAAAGGAGAATTTAAAGAAAAGGATGGTTTCAAGGGTAGGAAAGTCCCATTTTTGGGGTACTACCTAGCTCTGGAATTTGAATTGTGGGTACTATTTTTTCTTTTCAAAGTGCTATAATGTGAGAGTTTATATTTTTAATTATGGTTAATTTAATTTTGAGAACATATGAAAATTATGTGCGAGTCCATGAACTCAGGTGAACAAATTATATCACATTTTCTTTATTTCTTTAAGTCTATTTAATATTATCTCCAGGCTCTCCTCCAATGGGCCAGATACATCTATCAGCTACTCAGTCTTGGGGACCCTTCCACAAACATAAAACAAGGGACTCAGGCACTATGATACTGGGATGCCCTCTTACCTTGTTTAGCCCGGACAAATCCATTATCCTACATTGTAAGGTCCGTTTAGAGCCTGGGCTTTTCCAGTGAGATCATTATGCCCCAAAGTAGCAGTGTGTCACCTCCCACAGCTTGCAAAAACCACAGTTCCTCTCTCATTTTTTCAGATTCTGGAAATCTCTTTCTAGTTTTGGGGAAACATTTTCACTTTTCTTCATGGATTAGGCTATAGAGCAGACTATGGGTTTAAACTCCAGCTCTGCCATTTGTGAGCCAGGTTGCCTTGGATAAGAACCTCCACCTCTCTATGCCTCAGTTTCCTTATCCACAAAATGAGAACAAAAACAGAACCTACCTAACAGGATGTTATGAGGATTAAGTGAGCTAATGCATATAAAAGCCCCCAGATTGGGGCTTGGCGTTTCATCCTTCTCATTACCATCATTTTCATCACCGTCTTCATTCCTGTTTCTCTCCAGGGCACTCCCTTTCTTCCCCACCAGGACACCTAGCATAAACTCCTCCTTGGGCTGACATCTTTGTAAAACAAAGTCAGGAAGAAATGAGTCTTGCAGACAGTGTTTGCCCTTTGCAGAGCCACAAACCTCCTGTAAGTCAGGAACCCAGAACTTGCTACCCATTTAGGGAGACAGAAAGAGAGAAAATTATAAATCATCATCTGCAAAGATTACCCTGCCAATTGTCATGGTGGTTTTATGACTGTATACATTTTTCAAATCTCATCAAATGGTGCACTTAAAGTTGGTGAAATGCATTGTATGCAAATTATACCTCAATAAAACTGACAAAAAAAATTACCCTGCTACATGAATAACACTATATTCAAAGATATTGGGAGGGGAGAGAAGTACCTTGGATGTGGGTTTTTAAATGGGGACATTACCATTCTAGTTTGTCTTAACACTTCTAATATCTCCACTGTGAGATTAAGCCAAAGCTTTTAACCATAAATTACCCAGTGACTTCAGTGTTCGGGGGTAGGGAGTAGTTGCTTCTATATGTATTCAGCAAAGGAGAGCAGAAAGCAGAGTGTTGTTGCTAAAAATTTGATTTTATAGCCTGGGATCACAACAAAATAATAATCATAACTTCTGTGTGCACAGTGCTAATTTAGAGCTAGAGACACACCTTCACAGAGTACCTAATTTGGTCACCTCCATGGCCCAATATATCAGTAAGGCAGGTACTGCCCCCACTTGACAGATGAGATGCTCATGTCCAGAGAGAAGTCACTTGCCCAAGGTCACACAGATTGGAAGTCCCATAGCCAGGCCTTGAGTCCTGGTGTGCTGTTACCAAATACAATGTTCTTTTTACCACATAATTGGACACAGTAATCAAATTTTCAGGCTCTGGAATTGGCCACATTTCCCTCCAGGGTCTAGCAGTAGAAATTCCTATAATAAAATAGGATTCTGTTGGTCCAAATCTAGAGCCTTGTGTTGGCATCCTGTAGCGAATGCCATATTGTTATCACACTGGCCTCACAGGAACAGATGGGGAGAAAATGCAGAACGTTCTTCCTCCTGCTCCTGTTGTCCTGATCCACATGAATTGTAGTGCAGGAAAGAGAAAATGAAAAGGTAGCAGTTTGCCTGTAAAGCATCAAATTGCCATCTGGTCAGAAGGAAATTATTTATTATTTAATCATTCCCATGTATGATTTGAGGCAGCTCCAAAAGGAGTTTTTGTTTTGCCTTGAGGATTTGGACAGTTTCAGAAGCAAATTTTACCATCTCTTTGTTTGCTGGCCCACAAATAAGGGGTCGCTTTCTGAAATTAGACAACTAATTGATGTGCTCTGTACATGAGAGAGACAGCAAGGATCGCCCAAAACCTCACAAAAGAAAAGGAGGAGAATCAAATGGTGATGGATGAGATTTCCATCTCCAGGAGTAATCCAATTGGTTTCCGCAAATAGGAAGCAGAAGAAACCTGGGGACAATCAAGTTTAATCATTGAGTGTTGAAGACAATCTCCAGGGGTGATGATGAAACATATATCTCAGAATGCTGCAACTTCCCTGTATTAGTTTGCTAGGCTGCCATAATAAAGTAGCGCACACTGGGTGGCTTTAACAACAAAAATTTATTTTCTCATGATTTATGGAAGCTAGGAATCCAAGGTCAAGGTGTCAGTAGGGTTAGTTTCTTCTGAGGCCTCTCTCCTTGGCTTGTAGATGGCCATCTTCTCCCTATGTTCCCTCTGGGCTTGTCTGTGTCCAAATTTCCTCTCCTTATAAGGACACCAGTCATATTGGATTAGGGCCACCCTAATGATCTCATGTTAAATTAATTACCTGTTTAAAGATGCTATGTCTAAATACAGTCACATTCTGAGATCCTGGGGATGAGGACTTCAACATACAAGTTTGAAGGGTGACACAATTCAGCCCATAATATTCCTTAATGTGTCATCTCTTGTGCTGAGATGTTGCTTTTAGGTCCGTTTCTGACCTTTGCTCTGTTCTGTATTGTAGAAAACTACATTTCCCAGTCTCCCTTGCCAACTGGCTCTTGCTAGGTAGAAGACATTGGAGGAAGACTGGATGGTAGAGGAGGGGAAAAACCAGCACATTTTTCCCTCTGCCTTAAGCAACCTCTCTGATAGTGGATGACTCTCCTCCATTGTCCCAGCACCTGGTAGAAAGCTCTCTTTTAATGGTCTCCGTTTCTGTTGAGTAGTCCTCACCATGGCTGTAGCTCCTGTCAGATAGTCCTGGCTTCTGGCTCTGGTAACCCCATCTCCTTCCTTTATTCTTCCCCAAGGGTGGAAGTAGCTTTCTGCAGTTTCTAATCTCTGAGGTCCTTCAACACCCTCTGTTTGGCTTCTCAGCTCTTCTATGACCGGGCTAATCAATTCCCTGCATTAACTTCTCTGTCTTTGAAAGACTCAGAATGTCTTCTGTTTCCCTACTAGACTCTGAATGCTGCATCCCAATCTGAGAAAGATGATTCTAATGGAAAGCAAAAAATAAAGCTCAGACTAGAACCTTAAAACACAAAAGGAGCACCTATTATGTGACAATAAAATAAAGTAACAAAAAAAAACTACACATTCTCTCTACTTATAGAGTTTCTTTCTAGGTGAGGAGATAGACATTAGTAAAGATCTCACAGACTGCAACATTATATGATTCCCATATACACAGCCAGCAGCCAGGTGCCAATGAGAAAGCTTAATCTTCGTGGTCCCCCACCTTCACGGAATCCTTCCAAGGCTCAGGGATAAAGCTTGACTATGAGTTTACATTGTCATATATTTTTTATAAAATTTTCCAAAGAAACATATGTTTGTATTATTTTTCTTAAAGAAAGTTTCTAAACTTGCATATACTTCAGACCCAGAAAAATTTCATCTGCTCCTGCTGCAATTATTTCCGAATAGGCAGGTAGGGGCTCAGCCCTCACAGAAACAAATATTCGCATTTGATTTAAGACTTTAATCTGTTCTTTGGACTCTTGAATCCTGGACACTCTGATCGTGGACTGGAATTAGCCCCTAGCCATAGCCATTCTTGTTCCTCAAAATTATACTAAGGCAGCATATACCCTATGTGCTCTAGGGTCAGAAGCCTTGATTATAGTCCCATCTCCACCTTCTATTACTATAAGACCTTGAGCCTCAGATTTCACATATATTAAATGGAAATAATATTAGTACTTAACTCAAAGGATTGTTCTGAGGATTTAATGAGATGATCCAGGTGAAGTGTTTAAAGGGTGCCTAGAACTCTTTATGTAGTAAGTGCTACATAAATGTTAGGCTTTGTTAATATTGTTAGTATGGACTTGATCTCAGACTCCTGTGCCATAGTCCCTGTCTCTATGTTTCTTTGCCTGGATGCATTCAGCTCCCTATTTTAAACACTTTACTGTCTCAGAATAGTAAACTGACTGCATCACCTCTCTTGGCTCTGTCCTAGCACCAGCCTTAGGTTTGGAACTTGAGCTTACAAGGGACATTCTGTGTCCTTGAATGTCCTAGGAATGGACATAGACAGCTTTTACCAGCCCACTGGTGCAGAGGCTCCATACCTATCTCTGACTTTCTGTTGACCCTCCTAGCCAAGTGCAGCACTACCCCCTTGAAGTAGCAGGTTGACCCTTTGTTTCTGGCAGCAACTTCTTGGATTAAAGCAGCAAAAGATGAAACTTACCAAGCAGGCACAGTTAATTCTGAGACTTCCTCCCACTTTGTTGTGAACTCTCTTTTTCTGGTCCATACCAGACCTCCAGAGCTCCTGCGATATCTAATACCTGAGGCTCCCATCAGATACATCTTCCCTTAAGTTCCAATTTTATGCTTTCCACTCCTATACCCCTACTTCTGCCAAAATTCCCAATTATTTGTGTTTCATCTTTATTATTGTTACCATGGGTAAGATGAGAATTAATGACAACTCTATTTGCATTTTCATGAAGTTTTCTTTCTTTAAATAAGTACATTATGTAATAGTTAATATCCACAGAAAGAAATAAAGAATAATTTAGTGAAGACCTATATACCAGCACCCAGGTTAAGAAGTAAAATATTACCAAAGCTACCAATGTACTCCTTCCCTACCATGTCACTCTCCCTCCTACCAGAGGTAACCACCATCCGGAATTTGTGGTTCATCATTCTCTCATACTTCTTTATACTTTTCCTATATACAGGTAGATATGTATTCCTAGAACAAGTTAAAGAACATAATATTATTTTTATAAAGGGTAAAAAGTTGTTCTTCTTTTTACCCAAATGGTTCTGTGATTGGCCCATAGAGGAAGATATTGAAGATATCAGGAAGGAAGGTCAATTATCCAATAAGTCTTCCATTTTGGAAACTGCAATTTACAGTTCTAGAATTTCTTTTGATTCTATTTTTATATAAATTTCCTATCTGTTCGGTAATTATGACTATCTTTTATTTTTAAAATTTCAACATATTTATAATAACTTCTTTAAAGTGCCTGTCTGCTAATTTCAAAATCAGAAACATTTTGTGTATTTTTCTACTGACTGCTTTGTCTCTTGACTTTATGGATCACATTTTCCTATTTCTTATTTCACGTTTCCTGCACGTCCAATAACTTTTTTAGCATACTGGGCATGGTGCTAAATTGTAGGACCATGGATACATTGTAGACTCTGGGTTCTGTCATATTCTTCTGAAGAGTGTTGATTTTTGTTCCAGAAGACACTAGCTGATATTTTGGTCTTGTGGAGGTTTGATTTTACCCTTTGTTTTGATGGATCTTTTTGGATTTTGCCCTTCATTCTAAGGCAAGCTCCTAAGACCAGAGATGTGGTGGGATTTCAATGGAAAGCTCAAGGTGTTTACCAAGTCCCACTAACTTGGAAAGACTAAAACTCTTAATTCTGTCTCCTCTTTAGTAGACAGAAGTGAAAGCTCTGCTTAAGTATTTCAAGCTTTGAGCTATTGCTTTCTGCTGAACCTCTTGGAATCACCCCGTCCATATGCAGCTCAGGGTCAGCCAAGGATTTGAGCAGGGTTTACATGCATATTTAGGGGCTCCCCTCTTCATTCTGGAATAGCCTCCTTCACTTTCCAGCTACTTTGGCAGCTCTGAATTCTGCCCTGTAACATGTCAAGCCAGTAATAGTATCTTTCTGGTTCAGTTCTAGTCCTCTTCTGACATGTGTACTAGGTGACCCAAATGGAAAATCCATATAAATGTGTATTGCACCCAGTGGAATTTCCTTCTTTCAAGGATTAAATACCCTCTAGTTTCTGCTTGCTTTGGGTCACTCTGCAGTGCCATCAAATGTCTTTTGTTTTATATTTTGTGCAGAGTTTATAATTATTGTCAGTGGAAGCATTAGCTGATACAAGCTACACTGCCATTATCAGAACTGGATCAGAAGTGATATTCTTACCAATTAAAAATATGCTTTAAAGGATCAAACAATCACTTCTCTTTTCTTCTCACCTAGGACATTAAGGACATGTTAGAACCAGCCACTCAAAGAAGTTTAGTTGTTTCAGTAACCTAGAAACAGCGTCACAAAAATACAGTTGTATTTTCCTGGTAAGTAGGGACTGCCTTGCAGGAGGTAATATGTCTCAGGCACTTCTGGCATCATCAGTCAAACTCTCCATAACCAAAATATCAATTCTGTAGGTTATTTTTATAGGTCTACTTTATGTTCCACCCAAACGTTATGGTCATTACAGAACATATTTCCTAAGTAAAATATCCAGTGCAATTCCACTTGGAAGCTTCTCTCTAACTCAAGTGAATACAATTTTGTGCTGGCAGAAGAATTTCTGTTCCCCATAGTTATAAAAATAAAGTGCCAAATGCTCAAATTTACTTTTTGCAGGCACCTGGATTTTCTTTCCAAGGTCAACAGTTAGATAAACATTTATAGGACTCTCCAGGAATCTGACCTAGTGTCTCCAGTCCATCCATCACCCTGACCTAACACAGATTCAACTGTGAAAAGCCAATATATAACAGAGATGAAAGCAGAACTTCTCTGTTTGAAGTAAATTAGGCCCTAAGAACCTTGTCCACAGACACCCACACCTCAGAAAAAGAAGCTTTTGAGTTCTAGTTCAGTGAACTAACGGGTCTCTGGAGAACACAGTTTGTAAACTGTTCCTTTAGACCAGGGGTCAGCAAACCTTTTCTGAAAAATGGCCGGATAGTAAATACTTCAGGCTTTATGAACTATACAGTCTCCATCACAAATACTCAAACGTGCCATTGTAAAACAAAAGCAGCCATGGACAATAGGTAATTAATGGATATGACTTCGTTTTTTATAAAAACAGGCGGTACACTGAATTTGGCCCATAGTCTGTAGATTGCTGATCCCTGCTTTAGCTGAAAGGGGAAGGGCTCTTTAGAAAGCCCGGGCAACTCCTAGAAGCCAGCACATGCTCTTTGAAGGTCTGACAGGTTAGACACTATCCTTTCCTTAAAGAATTTAGTACTGTGTATTATCATTGTTGTTACTGGTTACATGTCACCTCGACAGTCTATTAAGTAAATAGCCATTGACATTCTCAGCATCTTTGAAGTGTCTCTGCTTCCCTGTAGAAAATGTTGATTAAACAAATGACAAGGCGTAGCCATGAGGATTTGTAAGTACCACCATTACTAGCTGTGCAAGCTTGGGCAATCTCCTTCATCTCTCTGAACCGCCTTTCATCATCTATAACCTGGGAATCATAATAGCTACTTGACAGGATTGTCATGAGGATTAATGAACTTCGGAGTAAGTGCTAAATAAATGGTCAGGTCCCTTCCCCATTTTATTAAGCACAGAGAACAAGGATAGATTTCTTATGAAAAATGGCATAAAAGGAACAAAATTTAAAAATCCAACTTGCCTAGAAAACTACTCTAAATGTCAGTTTTATTTTAGAGAACTTCAAGTCTTTCTCTACCAATGGAACATGCAGTAGGTTCAGCCTGATATGGTGGGAAAACCTCAAAATTAGGAGAGGGGTCCAAGTGAATGAGGTTCTTGTTCTAGCTCTGCCGTGTGACTATGTGTAAATCATTTTTCTTTATTTCAATTTCCTTAATTTCCTCAAGTGTCAAAATGAAGGTGGCTGATTAGATCGGGGGTTCCCAAATTGTCAGAAAACCATCATCAGAAGTTCTTGAATCCATGCAAGCATCAGGTATTAGCCAAATAAAATGCTTTCATATGGAGGTAGAAAAAACTTAATGTTAAAAATGGTCCTAGAATTCAAAAGTGTGAGCAGTACTGGGTTAGATGATTCACCAGGTGTCTGCCAGTTCTAACTGCCCATGTTTCAGTGAAACTGTGCAGTTTGATTATTTCCGCACACATCACATAAAGATTGTTGCCAATATGACATTGTTATTCAGGAGGCATTTTATTAGTCACATTGAGTTCACACTGTGAATGCAGGCTGGGGATGTGGATTCTTTCCTTGGCTGTTTGAAAATCAATTGAAAGCCAGCTCCGCTGTAGGGAGGCATGGTAACAACGTACACAATCAATCTTCCCTCTTTGAAGAAGTCACGCTGCCCAGTGACAGGGAAACAGGTTACTCTGATGGAGAAACAGATGTGAGACAGGTCTCAAGAATGGCTGAAGTTAAGCAATTTCATTCAGCAAATGCACAGCTGCTGCTCTAGAACTAGAAGTAAATTATGGGAGACATAAGTTGTTTTTGCCTGTTCAGCATCCATTCCCATTCTTGCTGTAGCACTTCAGTTTTCCTTGGAATGGGGCAGAGGGTGAATCACACTCAGTCTGCGTGATGCTGGTGTGGTTGACCCCACACTCTGGTTTCTGGAGATGTCACATGATCCTAATCTGGCCAATCAAAATAATCGACCTCCCTGGACATAGGGATTGACTTACAGTTGGACACATGAGTCAGAAAAATTCATGGTGATATTTTGTTTCATCACTTTTATTGGAACCATTGATAAACATTCCCTCTCTTCCTTTTGAGATTATTTGACAGATAGAATGGAAGCCATATTTGCCACCACCACACATACACACACGAATAGCCTCTCAGAGAACAAAGCCAACACAGAGGGAATCAGACCAAGAAAAGAGGAACAATTTTCAGATTATTGAACACCTAGATTCAGCTGTGCCTGAAGCCAGCATACCCCTAGACTTTTCAATTATGAAAGCCAATAAATTTCTTTTTTCTCTTAAGCCAGTATGAGTTGGAGTTATGTGACATGCAACTGAAAGAGGCCAGACTAACAAAGAAATGTCTAAGAAAAAGCAAATTATCACATGAGATTCTGTTGATAAACACACACACACACACACAATCATGCATATTCTTTTGTTCCATAGTTCCAACTTCTCTTATTTGAGTTAGAAAACCAGGAGTCATCCTTGACTCCTCTCTCCGCATCACCTTCTATTCCCTAAATACGTTTACTCAGTTGCAAAGTTCCACCAACTTTTCCTCTTAAATATCTCTCCCACCTGCTTTTCTCCAACACCATGGCCAGTGCTGCTTCAAGATCTTCCTTGAAGCAGAACTATTATAACATCCTCCTAACATATTTACACATAACATGATTATATCCAAACCCCGTTCAAACACCGTCCCTACTCTTCTTCCAGAGCCATGTTTCTAAAGTGTGAATGTCACTAAACTTCTTAAAATTCATTAGACTCTCCATTACCTTCAGTGTAATCCAAATTCCATAGAACAATGTGTAAGGTTGCTGGTGCTACAATGCCCAGACTCTGCATGCTGTTCTAGATTTATCTTTAATAACACTCTTCCATCCCTTTATCTCTCTTTCTCCTTCTCCACCACACACACTACACTTCTCCGTGCTGAACTACTTACAGTTTCCCAAATAGAACAGACTATTTCACACCTCTTTGCTTTGTACAGTTGAGCTGACCTTAACTAGCAACATCTCTAGGAAATATACCTGTTACATCTGCTGTATCAGAACTCACCACATGCTCACAAGTCACCAAATATTGTGTGGTCATTCAATTCCATGGGAATTGAAACAACTACATTTTGTTCTGTTTTGACCCAGCCTTGCCAGGCCAAATCTCTTAAAACTGTTTCCACATTGTGCCATAGATGTTAACCCAAATGATTAAAGCCAAAATGGAGAAAGCAAGAAGAATTAGGTTCTTCAATTTTTCTGATACCTCCTATAGCAGATTATTTGCAATAGCCATATTTGAGCCTTCACTTCTGGCCAAGATGGAGTAATGGTTTTACCTTCTATCCTGAAACAACTAAAAAACAAACATAATCTATGAAACAATGGTTTACAAAACACTGGATATTAGGCAACAGAGGACAATAATCCTTGAGAGACAGGAAACAAACAAGGTGAGCTTTATGATTGCCCCTGCTTCCTGCCTTGAGAGCATCTCCAGGACACAGCACAGGGACAGGAAACCTGTCAGACACTGGTGGACTCACTGAGTTGAGTTGAGGAGACCGAGCTGAGTCTGGGGAAATCAGGGCAGTTAGAGCTCCAAGGACAGAGTATCAGAGAGGAGAGAGCTGCATAAAGAGAGCATCCCAGAGATCTGTAGAGGTCTCCTCAAGCAGGCAGCTGAGTAGTGATCATCACAAAAAGCCAAAACAGCTTTGAAAAAGAAGAACAAAGATGAAGGACTAACATCACCTGATTTCAGGTCTTATTATAAAACTCTAGTAAGCAAGACAGTGTGGTATTAGCGTAAAGATGAACAAATAGTCCAGCAGGACAAAACAGAGTTCAGAATAGACCCACCCATATATGGACAATTGAGGTTTTCACAAAGATGCAAAGGCAATTCAATGGAGAAAGTATAACATTTGCAACAAATGGAATTGTTGGAAACAATCGGATAGTTATACCTCACACCATATACAAAAACTAACTCAATATAAATGTAGCACCTAAAATGATAAACTTTATAAAATGAAAACTCTAAACCTTCTGGAAGAAAACATAGGAGAAAATCTTAGTGACTTCGGGTTAAAAGAAGAGTTTTTAGCTACGACATCAAAAGCACAATCCATAAAAGAAAAAATTAAAACTTCAAAAATTGGACTTTAACAAAGTTTAAGACTTTTGCTTTTCAAAAGATATCATTAAGAGAATGAAAAGAAAACCACAAAATGGGAGAAAATATTTGCAAATTATATTTCTGAACAGGGACTTATATCCAGAATGTATAAATAACTCTTAAAACTCAACAATAAGAAAACAAACAACTCATTTTCCAAAAATGAACAAAATATTTGAACAGACACTCAACTAAAGATACACCAGTGGAAAATAAGCTCATGAAAAGATGCTCAACATTATGAATCATCAGGGAAATTCAAATTAAAACCTCAGTGATGTACCAGTGCATACCTATTAGAGGAGCCAAAATTAAAAAGATTACCAATTCCAAGGGATAGCCATGATTTAGAGGAACTAGAACTCTCATACATTGCTGGCAGAAATGCAAAATGGTACAATCAGTTTGGGAAACAGTTTCGCAGTATCTTAAAAACTTAAACATAAATCTACTTTATGATCCAGTCATTCCATTCCTAGGTATTTACCCAAGAGAAATGAAAGTGTATCTCTACACAAAGACTTGCACATGAATATTCGTAGCAGCTTTATTTGTAGCAGTCAAAAACTAGAAACAACCTAAATCCATCAACAGGTGAATGGATAAACTGATATATCTACACAAATGAATGCTCACAAATAAATGGAATGATCTATGGATAAATGATTCAACATGTATAAATCTCAAAATAATTATGCTGAGGGAAGAAGGTAAGCAAAAAGAGTACCTACAGTATGATTCCATTTACATAAAATTCTAGAAAATGAAAACAAATCTACAGTGACAGAAAGATCAGTGGTTACCTGGGGATGGGGGCAGGGACAGGAAGGCAGCATTCCAAAGGGGCAGAAGGAAACTTTTGGGAGTGAGGACTATGTCCATAATCTTGATTGTGATGATGGTTTTGCAGGCATACGGATAGGTGAAAACGTATCAAATTGTCCCTTTTAAAGGTGAGGTGTTCTTTTCTATGTTAATTATGCCTCAATAAAGTTGTTTTTAAAAAGAATAACCATAATTATTTCCCTGACTGCATCCAAGTCCCTTTGCATTATAAGTTTGCAGCTACTCCCATCAAGAGGTAAGGTCTATTTCTTCATCCTTTGATTCTGGGATGGCTTATAGAATAGGCTGGAAGTGATGTTGTTGCCTATTCTGAGCCTAGGCCTTAAGAGACTTGCACATTCCCCACTGCCTTAGTCCATTTGGGCTACTATAACAGAGTACCATTGACTGGTTGGCTCAAACAACAAATATTTATTTCTCACAGTTCTAGAGGCTGGGAATTCTGAGATCAAGGTGCTGCCAGTTTCCATGTCTGGTGAGAGCCTACTTCCTAGTTCATAGATGGCCATCTTCTGCTGTGTCTTCATGTGGTGGAAGGAGCAAAGGTGCTCTCTGGAGTCTCTTTTATAAGGGCATTAATTCCATTCATGAGGGCCTTGCCCTCAGGACCTAATCACTTACCAAAGCCCCACCTCCTAACACCATCACATTGGAGTTACTGTTCCAACTTAACTAATTTTGGGGAGACACAAACACTCAGTCTATTGCACCCACTTCCCCCTCAGAACCCTGTTGCCGCCATGTGAACAAGTAAGCATGATAGTGGATGAGAGATACATGGCCCAGTCATTTCCCTCTCCCTGTTGACATCCAGTCAATCCCCAGAAACAGAGCCACCTAGCTGGCCTGCAGTTGAGGAAACCGAGCACGTGAGGAATCTCAGCTAAGACCATATGACCTGCCCAGCTGAGGCCAACTTAAACTTTCGACCCTCTGAATCATTAACTAAATACGTGATTGTTATGTTAAGCCACAAAGTTTGGAGTGGTTTTATATGTAGCATTATTTGCGGTCATACATAAGTGATTGACTTTCTAGCCAGGATCATATCCCTCACTCACTCAATTTTGCTTGGTCTTTGTAAGGCAGCTAGAGATTTAGAAACCGTTCACTATAATAGGTCAGGTACCTTCACTCAATTGAAAACTCTCATTTGTTCGTATATTCAACACTGAGCATCTACTATGCTCAAGGCACTATGCTAGAACCCAGGTGTAGATGTGTGAAAGAGATGGTCCAACCACAGGAGATGAGACATTACAAACCAGAATAACGAGCTGGCAGTGCCAAGTGTATCAAATTCATTAATTCCCTTTTCTAGGTTGACTTTGTTGTCCTCCATCTTTCCAAATCAGTTAATTCCTCTCTGATGTCAATACCAAATCCCTCCCTACTCTAAGAAGAGTTAAAGAAGAAGAGGGTAAACCACTAGTGAACCAAGACAAAATTCAGATAAGCACTAGAAAAGATGCCAAAGAAGGAAGTGACTAGAAGTGAGGACTAAAAGTTTATGCAACAGTTGCTGAGGGGCAAAGTTGCATAGTTTTGGGATGGATGAGAAGCCATAGGATTAGGCTACAAAAAAAAGAACCAAATTCATCAAGTGCAAGTATCAAACACTTGTCCTTTATATTTTTTAAGGGTTTAAAAAGCACGGCTTCCAAATGTTCTTTCCACTGGGGAGACATTGAGCCAGGAGACAGACTGATAGTCCATTACTATTTAAGTGTCCTGCCCTCAAATCAAGAAAATATGGACTTTATAAACTACGCTAGGGAGAGCATGGCCCCTCAAGGCAGGGGCCATTCCATTCCCAAGAGATGGTTTATGTGTGTAACGACAAAGGCAAGGAACAGAAGTATGAGGTGTTCTTTGCTCTTTATGTCTTTCTAGATCAAGAGAATATTCCTGTGATTGCCCTCAGAAATATTCCTCTCAGATACCAAGAAAATCCACCTCTTGGTGCACCAAATGTCATCCTGGTTGTTCATCTCCTATAAAAAAAAGTAGTCAGTCACCTCAAAGGGAAGGAACAGCACAGAGTTTGATTTTAGATGGATCTATTTTTGTCATCCTTCTTAAGACAGGATGGGTCACCGGTTCTACTCAGATGCTGGAAATAACTAATGACTAGTAGTTATCCGCTTATCCGCCAAGGGCTGAAGAAACAGTACCAGTAATAGCTAATCAACATTAATGGTATTTTCAGCAGAAAATGAAAAAGGACTTGCTTTAAAAACCCTCCTGACTTGCGTCTCTCAATTCTGAGCCTTTCACTCAGCACCTTTTTAACAGAACCTGTTA
Organism: Diceros bicornis minor; assembly: GCF_020826845.1. Classification (NCBI taxonomy): domain Eukaryota; kingdom Metazoa; phylum Chordata; class Mammalia; order Perissodactyla; family Rhinocerotidae; genus Diceros; species Diceros bicornis. The sequence continues at coordinate 75,622,953 of NC_080745.1, forward strand.
ATTAATCTAGGACTTGGCAAAGACAAGGAAGTCTCCTCTAATCCATAGCCATGTGTGCCCCTAAGACAGATACCCGGGAGGAAAGGAGAGCCAAGTGGGTAGCTTCTGCAGCCTTTCAGGGCGCTCTCCACAACCCCTGCTAACAAACAGGCCTTTGTCCATCCAACACGGGGTTCAGGCCACTCTTAAGACTCAGATGCTGCTGCTTCTCTCCCAAGAGCCCTGGGCATCCTGTGCATAGGAGGATTCTCTCTAGGGAGCTCCTCTCTAGGAAACTCATCCTTCTTCCAAATTACACCTTCCCCAGATTCCTGGAAAAGCCCTCGCCTTACAGACAAAGGTCTCTCTGTAATTGGCCACTTCTTTTTTAAAAAATTGCTTTATTCTTTTATTTTTTTTATTTTTTTATTTTTTTGCTTTGACAGCTTTGTGCCTTGCATCATTAAAAGTGCAGTATCATTTAAACAAAAGTGAGGAGCGACATTTCCAAGAAAACGATTGCTGCTTGGGGACAGCACTATTAATTTTGAAAGGTTATTGCTTCAAAGAACACTCTTTTAGCACAGGATGTTAAACAGCGCGAAGCTTAGCATGTCAACAGGCGATACACTAGCAATTTTCCTTTTGTTCTGAGACCTCAAAAAGAATCTCGTCTGCTGGGAGCAGCCTGGCTGCACTTCCGGCCCTCTCCATAGTGGCACTGCTGAGAGCGAGGCACCGAGCCAGGGCCACCTGCTTAATGAGCGAAATTGGATGCTCTCACTCTCAAGTACCACTGAGAGGGAGCTATGGTCTTTTTTTTTTAAGGACACACTTTCATCACATGTTCCCAACTGCTGGCTCCGCTCGGCCATGGGCCGAGCCCAGTAGCTTTGACGGAGGAGCAGTAACTTCGTGAACCCTCTGGATGCTCAGTCCCTACAAGGCATCGGGGACATCTTTCCATTATAGCCTGTATTAGATCATCATGGTAGAGTAAAGAGCCCCTAAATCAAAGTCCAAAATAAGCCAGTCTTAGTCCAATTTACTGGCAGACTGTATTCTGTACCTTCCAGATGCATTGGCTACTGGGACTGAAGCCAAGAGAGAAAGACCATTCCATAGGACAGAAGATCTACTTTCTAAGAGACAAGAAGGTAGGACATTGGGGTTTGGCACCAGAATGAACCTTAATTTTAGCAGTAGGAAAAAACTAACATCATTACATCACTTAAATAGCTAGTAGTTGGAGTGACTAAAATGGACTTGCACATTAAAAAAAAGGAAAAACTCAATTACCAACTCTTCTTTCATTGTTGCACATACTGCTTAGAGAAAATAGTTTTGCAGGAGCTTGTCTGTTATGCAGCCAATAAAATTCAGAAGGGGTCAGGGAGAAGGGGAATCAAAGGGACGTTCCCCAAGCCCAGGTGCATGCATTCGAAGAGGAGAATCAGTTTGATAATGCATTCCGGGTGTGTTCTTCAGCACCGCTCTATACCAATCAGGAAATTACTGTCATCATCACACATATCGCTAACAAAACCAGACTCATCATCTCATCTCGCTTCAATTTCACTTTGTGGTTCCACAGGAGAGACCAACATTAAGTCCAAATGCAATCCTGGTGGTAGAGAAAATAAAAGCTATCTCTAAGACACACAAAATTATGTTAGTCTATAACATCGACGATCTCTATTTAACCGCTTAAAAAATTCATCAGGATTCGTCCACTATTGAAGAAGTAAAATCCTTTCAAATTTCCTGGAAAGAGTTTGACAAATGAAGATGTTTCAAGTGGACAACCATTCCCTTTAGAAATGGATAGTTCAAGATGAAAATAATAATAAGTGCTGCCAAAATCAACCCTATGAAAACAGTCTAATCACTGGTGCTAATAGTGAATGCCGCATTACTCAGCTTGCCCCTTTCTCCGTATCAAAGTGACTTGTGATCTGTCACAAGCAACAGGTTGACAATTTCAGTCACGTTAGATAACATTACATCTGCTCGGGACCTCAGCCACTTTCTGCAAATCCTCTTCAATCTGAGAGTGTTACTTGAGAACCAGTTAGAGCACTGGCAAAATCAGAAGTCTTTTCAAGGCTGAGCTCATGTGTTCAAGGCTGATGTGACGCATGTCTCCAAAGGTGGCTGAACTCACTCTTGGGGACCAGACTCTGGGGCTGAGTTCCAAGTGTCAGTTTTAAAGCTCACATACACATTTGTTTTTGACTCCCACACATGTATTTGGTCTTAGCTCAGATTAAGGAACTAAAAGCAGATGCTGACAGAACTGGTTGTACATTCTCCTGTGCTCTAACACGAGAGCATCTGTTACCCACATTAGCCATCAGAAGCAAATACCACCAAAATGAATAGTACTAGGGATCTGCTACTGACTTGAGCTATTACTCTGAGCAGTTTATATCCTCTCTGCATCTAGGGCTTCTTCTCTGAGAAGATGAGACTCAGTAATGCCTGAGACTTCTTTCTGTTTTACAATTGTGTGCCTAGGAATTGCCAATGAAAAGGGAAATGTGTATCAAAAGATTTATAATTTGGCCTCAAAATATTTTGAAATTCCTTTAAGTGCTGAGATAAGTAATAAATTTCTGACTTTTTTTTTTTTTTTACCGTGAAAGTAATGCCTATCTTCAAATGGAGGCAACACCAAGCAAAACAGGGCATAGAAGGATAGAGACCGCCACACTAACATTATTTGAGCCCCTGGATGCAACCATTCCTTAAGCAGATATGTTCCTGAACCTTTCGGTTATATGAGCCAATAAATTTCCTTTTATGCTTAAGCTTGTTTAGGTTGAGTTTCTAGTCACCAAAACTAGATGATTCCTGACTGATAGTCAGAATGGGGAATCTTGGGGCCCCTGAAGAGTGTCCATTATTTTAGTTTATCCCTATCCCAAGGAAGATATCAGATTAAAATACTTCAACTTCAGTAACTTGATCTTTAAGAAACAAATGGACTTTGTGACCTACCTTCTCAGATTGAAATCTGCATTTGTCTAGATTAGTCTATAATCCAGTGGAAAGAAATCCATATAGCCTCCACTGAAGGAAAAAGGAAAACGTAACAGAGGAGAAAGAGTTAATTATGGGGATGAATTAGTGAATGCTTAGCCCCTCTCTCTAGAAGCCCTGGACAGACCACACAGAGGCCCTGGCCAAGTCTGCTGAGGCCATATTCATGTCCTTGGAGCCAGGTGGTTGCACAGAACAGCCAAGGGAAGATGGAGGCAGAAAACAACGGCACCCTATGTCTCAGAGATTGCCAAATGACGAAGCTGGGAAGCCATAATGTACCTGCAGGCCCAGGGAATGAGACCAGGCTAGAAGCAGAGCAAAACTTAATTCAGAGGAACTGAGTGAAGAAGTCCAGTATGACAATGCAAAATGAGACGGGATGCCCAAACCTTGGAAGAGGGTTCCAGGGGCATGGTGCACCGGAGTCAGCCTGTGAAAAGGCTCAAGGTAGACAAAAGGCAACAGACCTTTAGGTTTAGGGGACAGAAGAAAGAAAGGACAAAGGTAAGGGGGACTGGAAGAGGAAGAAAGAAGACGGAACAGGAGAAACAATAAGGTGGAGTGATCAAGACCAGAGCCTCCGGAAACAGGCCGACTGGGTTTGCATCTGGGTTCTGCTCCTTCCTGTGAAACTTATTTTCTTCTTTTCATCCCTCCCTCCCTTCCTTCGTTTCTCTCTTTCTTTCCCTCCTTTTCTCTCTCTTTCTCCCTTCTTCCCTCCTTCTCTCCTTTCTTTCTTTTTTGTTTTTAACAACTTTATTGAGTTATAGTGTACCTATCATAAATTCACACATTTCAAGTGTACAAATCAATGATTTTTAGTAACTTTACCAAGTGGTGCAGCCTTCACTGTATGTCAGCCCTAGAACATTTTCCATTCTCCAATAGGAACCTTCAGGCCCATTTAGAGTTAACCCCATTCCCACTCTCAGCTCCAGGCAACCACTAATCTCTTTTCTGCTCTATAAGTTTGCCTTTTTTGGACACTTCATATAAACGGAATCTCCTGTGTCTGACTTCTTCATTTAGCATAATGTTTTTTGAGGCTCGTCCATCATCCATGGCATAGCAAATGTCAGGAGTTTGCTCCTTCTACAGGTGCACAGTAGTCCATTGTAGGAATATGAGACATTTTCTTAGGCCTCAGTTTCCTCATCAGTAAAATAAGGATAAGAATAACAGAACCAATTTGATAGAATATTAGTGATAAATGCAAGTAGTGCATATTAAGAGCTTAGCACAGCAGTGGGCATCCAGCACATCCATAATTAGGAAGCTACGGTGGTAATATAAAGAAAGCTTCAACCTTCCCCAATTCTCTGACTTTACAAACATCGCCTCCCTCCTACTCTATTCAGCAAAGAAAAGGGAAGCACATTTGTCTGCAATCTTATAGGAAGGAAAGAAGAACAAAAGCTAAGTGACTGCCTCAGGCCACACGCGATCCTCTGGGTGGAAGGAGGAGGAGTGCTCTGCCACAGAAACTCCTGAAATGTAGCATCTCCTAAATAGCATTGTCCCGATTGTCAGAGAGCCTGTTGCTTCTAAGTGCATCAGGGGGAAGACGGCAGAATTGAGTTCATAATGCACAGATTCACTTTTCTAAAAAACGGAATGATAACAATGTAAGAGAAAGCTTTGCAAGTAGGAATAACGGTGTGAAATTGAGGAAAGGAACAAATATAAGTGAATTGGAAAATGCCACCCAGATCCTGACTTCAGGGCTTTTGCAAGGGAATTGCAGGTGCAGCCCCCCTCCAGCTATCTAAACTCAGACAGGACAAAGGAAGGAGGCTGCCCTCCGTCAAGATGCAATCTACGGCTTTGACCACTTGTCTAGCTTTTCCTCTCTTTCATGTAGCTGACTCAGAAAATGAACTTTTTTAAGCTCATGATTTAAAATTTTTCATCATTCTTGCCAGCAGAAATATATTAACCAAATACAGAGATGTGCACGGTGAAATGGATTCTAGGGTCCGAAGCAGGTAGACTATTGATACCATTCTCTGCTGCAGAGCCCACGGAAGGAAGACCCACTGAGACTTATAGTTGAAGTATATCAAGTGTGGCTGGAACTTTCAGAGGAGGAAATAGCCAGATTATAAAAAGGTGGGATTTTACGTATGGGAGACTTTTAAATGCTTGGTAATGTTTTCGAAAACAGCTAATACCCAAACCAAAACTTGAATATCAGTTGGAGCATAGAGTTGCTGGAAAGACCCTCAGAAACTTCTAAATCAACCCTTTCATTTGATAACCAGAAGGAGGAGGAAGAATCGAAACACATAGACACGCGCACACACACACATCCATAACCTTGGCAGAGTGGATGAGGACTTCTGGTACATGCTGCAGCCTCCATTCACCTCTGTATTCTAGCACCTGTCACACCATCTGTGCACGTAATGCACCGTCACATCCGTAGGTCGGACTTTTCACTACCATGTGCAATTGCGGCTGTTTATTTCAGTTCCTTGTCTTATTTTGTTACTTTTGCACGCTTACTAAAAATAAAATTCCAAACTTAAATCGACCAAACACATGAGAAACTCTAGACACAGGGTCAGACAGCCCTCTTCTTAACCCTCACAAATCCTCATGCCAAAGTTTTCAAGGACCGACATATGCCAGACATGGTGCTTGGCACTCCTGACTGTAATGACAAGACTGTGATGTACCTATAACTACCTCCATTTTCTTGATGAGAAAACTGAGGCTTGGAAAGACAAAGTCACTCCCCAGGGTTACACAGATAGAAAATGATTGAGTCAACCTTGGAACCTGGCCCCTTGACTTTAAGTATTGAAGAACAAGGTACAGTAGAAATATTATAGACTAGAAATGAGTAGCCAACATATAAACAGATGTTCAAAATTATTAGTTTAAATGAATGTGAATTAAAACGAAATAACATTTTTTAATCTATTAGGAGATATAAAAAAATAATAAGGATTAAGGAAGTTTAAACTGAAATATCTCTTTGAGGAAAGCAATTTGGCAACACGTATAAAGACTGCTAGTAAGATTCCTACTATTTGATCAAGTAATTCCATTTCTAGGAACCTATTGTAAAGAAAAAACACAAACAAGGGCAGAGATTTATGCATTAAGGTTAATTATGGGGTTATTTATTATAGAAGACAAAAAAAGAAGAGAAGCTGCTTGAATATCATAATTATGGAAATTAATAAATAAATTTTAGCATATCCACAAAATGGAATTTTATACAGTCACTAAAAATTATTTTACCAAAATATTTAATAATATGGGAAAGTGCTTGAAATATCAAAATAGAAAGGCCTAGTCCATGGATGGGTGAATTGGTACAGAAAACATGGAATTTACATACAATGGAATGTTATTCAGCCATAAAAAATAATAAAGTATTGCCATTTGCCATCACATGGATGGACCTTGAGGGCATTACACTAAGTGAAATAAGTCAGACAGAGAAAGACAAATACCATACGATCTCACTTATATGTGGAATCTAAAAAAAAAAGCCAAGCTCATAGATACAGAGAACAGATTGGTGGTTGCCAAACGTAGGGAGTAGGGAATGGGTAAAATAGGTGAAAGCAGTCAGAAGCTACAAACTACCAGCTATAAAATAAATAAGTCCTGGGGATGTAGCGTACAGCATGGTGACTATAGTTCATGACACTGTATTGTATATTTGAAAGTTGCTAAGAGAGTAAATCTTAAACATTCTCATCACAAGAAAAAATTTTGTAACTATCTGTAGTGATGGATGTTTACACTTATTGTGATCATTTTGCGATATATACGTATATCAATTAATTATGTTGTACTGAAACTAACATAATGTTATATGTCAATAAAAAAAGCCTATACAATGGCATTTTTGCCATGATACCAATTTTTTTAAAAATCTAAGAAAAAAGATGGAAACAAAATATACCAAAATGAATACGGCCTTTCTTTTCTTTTAAATACCTTTCTGTATTTTTTAAATTTTCTGTAAAATCTGTACCTCGTATTTATATAAAAGACAAAAAGACCTAGATGTTGCAGTAAACTGCAAAAAGAATTTCATAAACGAGGATTGGGTTGGGTGATACTAAAGTAAACAAGAAATGAAGGCCTTTGACAAAGGAGTTTTTATTCTGCAAAATAACTCTGTGATAATGCCCCTCAAAGCCAGCACCACCTATGGGGTACAAGAGATGCACAAGAGACTCACAGTGCTTCCTCTGAAGAGAGAGCGCAGGGAGAGAGTGAGAGGGACCTAGAGTCCTGAGAAAAAGAGCAAAGCTCGCCAATAAAAGTGAAATTAGGTAAGAGCTAACCAGAGGAGAAGCCAGGCTGACACTGGACTATGTTAAAAATTCTTAAAACAGAAGAAAGTCTTCCTTGCCCTCAGGCAGACCAGATTATGGCAATCTGAATCAAAATAGTAGCCCCTTGACATTTCCATAATAAAGTGCTCTCTGCTTCTATACAATGCAGGCAAGCAACTGTGTAGTAGGCCAACTCTTGAGATGGGAGTCAGCTGATCGTAAATATTTTACCTTTTGTGGCCCAAATGGTCTCTGTTGCAGCTGCTCAACTCTGCCATTGCAGTGTGAAAGCTGACAGAGAAATACATAAAGAAAGGGGTGTGGCTGCATCCCAATAAAACTTGATTTACAGAAGCAAGCATTGGGCTAGTTTGGCTTGCTGGCCAGAGTTTGCTGATCCCTTAAGACTTTAGGGATGGTCATAAAATTAGTTTTCTTGTGGTTTTTCCCATCCGTCACGCTTCCTCATGTTAAGGCACCAGAGCTTGAATTTGCTGAAGTATGTCATTATTTGGGGAAAGACCTGAGTGGATCGTAGCTCAATCAGAAAATGTGCTCATTTTACAGCATTTTGGGAACTGAATGGACAGCAGGAACAGCGTTAGGCCCTCCTCAAGGTACTGCCAAATCTAGTGGGTAACCAAGTCGATCAACATACATAATTCTGGTGGGTGTGAAGTCATTGGTTACCCTCGTGAGAGTGGGCTTCGTGGACTGGTGGGAAGAGAAGTCAGAGACAGGGATCCAGAAGTGATAAATAGTCAGCTGTGTGTTCTTTGAGCAGAGTCCAGTGCTGACTCTTTTAGGATGAAATGCCAAAATCACAGGCAATGCTTTGATAAGCCACATAACATTCACTTCATTTCTCATTTGGAAAAAAATCTAATGGTCTGTCAATGTTGAATTTTACCTGAGCATAGTGATCCTGCAAAACAGTGAAGACTAAGAAATGACCTGACCCTTTGTGTTCCAGAAAATAGCTTACTACAAGTTTCCCCTATGACTTAGATAAGGCTCACCGGTACCACACCCCTCTTGTTTACCTATGGCAAGGCCAGGCATGGGCCCGCCGTATTTCTGTTGTTTGCCTCATCAACGATTAACTGAGCTGTTCATCCCGACTGATCAATCAGAGCAAAGTTACTTGTTAACCAAGCTTTGGTGGTGCTTCTCTGCTCCTCTAGGCCCCTGAACTCTGGCCACCCTCAGCCTGAATCAGCATACAGCCCCTCCAGAGACCAGGCTGACCTCCGGCTGTGACATTCTCTGATCCACCATCTGATCGCCACACTTCATCCCACTTCCACACACCTGGCACTTTCTAGCCTTGTTACTCCTTCATAAAAGAAAACCCCTTTTTGCCTAATTCCTGAGAAACTTGCAGATTTCATGGTCACAACATTCTCCCTATTGCAAAAGTCCCTATTTCCCCTTGTAATAATCCTCCTGAAGGAGTCTCTCCTTACTATGTCCAGATTTGATTTTCTTTGACGGACCCTGGATGATATGGTTGATATGGTCCCCTTCTATCTCTCTCCCTGCCTTTCTCCTTCTCTCTCTCTCTTTTTCTCTCTTTCCCCCTCTCTCTCTCTTTCTTTCTCTCCCTCTTTTTCCCTGTCCCTCTCCCTCTGCCTCCCTTCCTTTCCCTCTCCTGCTCCCTCTCCACGTCTGCCCTCTCCCCCTCCGCTGAAGCCGCAATACCTCTCTTGCTATTCCTCAACCCCCAGGCATGTTTTCCCTCCAGGGTCTTTGCCCTTAATTTCCCCTACCTGAAGTTTACAAAACCCTATAGCTACCTGGTTCACTCCCCCACTTCCTTCCAGTGTTTGTCACATGCCAGCCTATCTGAAAGGCTTTCTCCGACAGCTCTCTATAAAATACCAACTCCATCCTTCCCTCTCTCTCTACTCCTTATGGCATTTTTTCTTTCTCGATTGTGTTTATCACCACCTGACATATATTTGTTTATTGTCCATCTCTCCACACTTAGGATATAAACTCTGTATAACCAGACACATTGTCGTTTTTGTTCACTGCTATACCTTTCGTTCCTAGAATATTGCCTGGGATGGAACAAAGTCAACTTTCAGTAAATATTTAGCTAATAAAACGACCTGACTGAATAAAGTAAAATGAAAACTACTAGCCTGTTGTGGAGTGCTTGCTAGGTACCAGCACTGTGCTATGATTTCTAAGTCTCACAATTATCTGTCAAGGTTGGGATTATAATCTCCTTTTACAGATGAGGACACTGAGGTGTAAAGATTCACTAAAATGCCCAAATTTTTAGGTTTATGATGTTCTCAGCTAGGACTAAAATTTACTCCAAACCTTTATCTTTTTTTACTATAATATAGCAGTCTGCCTCCTAAACCTTTCTAGTTGCTGCAGCGTAATTGTCGGCAAGGAAAAGCAGAAAGGAGTCCATTAGCACCACTTGCCTTTGGCACCAGGAGCAAGGGTCTGCAGGAGACCCTGTGGGAGCAACCAAGATAAAGCAACCCTCAGCTGCCCTCCAGGAGGGAGGTGAGAGCACCCCACCTGGATGCCTAGGAGCGCGGGAAGCTGGATGGTCTAGCTCACTACCATCACCTCAACAGCCAGCAGCGCCTGACACGTGGTAGGGGCTCAACACAGCTGGAATGAAAGCACCGTAGACGGCGCGAGGGATGTAAGGGACCAGAGGAGGAAGCATACACCGGGAACTGGGAAGAATCTGAGAGGGCGTATGCTAGAGGTGGCATCTACAAGTCCCCTAGAAGGTGGGTAGATTTTGCTTTTAGACAAGCAGGAGGAGGGAAGGCCTCTAAGTCCTAGCTGGGACTCACACAAGCCTCACCGCTCCTTGCGCATCCGCCAGGAGGTGTTCTGACCTGATCTGCTGTTTCGAGGTGAGGGTGGAACGTGTGACTCACTTATTTTGCTCAAGACCAGCCCTAAATCTTCAAGGCAAAAATAGCAGGCATTGAATACTCTTAACTTTTCCCCATGTATACAATAAATTTTTAAATAGATCTTTTTTTGGCTGAAAAATGTTTGTCAAACATAGTAATGACTTGGCTTTTATTCAGCTCCAGTTATGAGCCAGGTACTGTGTTAGGCATGTTCCATGTGCCAGTGCATTTACTTTTTACAAGAATCTGTGAGAGTGTGATTATGTCCATTTTACTGAGAGGAGACTGAGGCTCAGAGAGGTCCAAAGTCATTTGTTATAAAATCATGATGCAAATTCAGGTCCACCTGACGCTAATACACTTACTCAGTTGACTGTGTTATTTTGCCTTCCAGTGAAACTTCTACTAACCAATTTCTTCATATTTTGCTAACTGAAGCACCCACCCAGAAAGGAGGCTCTTCCCCCAGGAAACCAGTTCCCTTTGGCGGAGCATTATCCAGCCTACTAATTGGTGCATAAAACTGCAGGTGTGTTCCTACCTCATGAATGCTGAAAATGAGAAAATAAACTTGGCAATCAGATAAATTAAGAGCAACTATTTACTTCTCAAAAGGATTCTGCCTTTTACAAAAGATTGAAATCAACGTCCTAATGGATTTCATTGTTGCTAATAAAGAATTTATCAGTGTACTAGGAAAATGATAATCAATTTGCCTGTCATACAATTTCCTATTCTAGTATAATCTGCCCACTTCTCAGCCTAGGCAGAGGGAAACTCTCAGTGCCATGTGACTTGGCCTCTGGTCACAGCTGATTTTATAAGAAGGTAGTCTGACCCAAGCTGGGCTGATTATATTCTCTCCTGAGAATGTATTACAGAGACCAGGGACTGAATTAGACTGTGTTGGGCAGGGCAGCTATAGCTCCATAGTAACCCCACATCACACACAAACCAATGTACTTGAGAAGCCAGAAACAAAGAGAAATCAATATACGGTATGAGAGATGAGAAACAGTATACAGCAGACACAGGAAACCACGCTACTCCAAAGAGCTAGAACAAGTGGCGAACTAACTGTGCTGAGTGATAACTGTCCACTTCTGGGAGGCCTGACTATTCCCTGAAATCAGGTTCTGTGAGAATCCCTGGATTTCTTACAGTAAATTTCCCTCTATTGAAGTGTTTTCAGGGGGGTTATTAGTTATCTATTGCTGTATAACAAATTATCCCCAAAATGTAGCAGGTTAAAACAATAATGTTTATTACCTCATGCAGTTTCTGAGGATCAGGAATGCAGGAGCAGTTTGGCTGGGTGGGTCTGACTTAGGATGTCCCACAAGGCTACAGCCAAGCTATGCTGTTAGTTGGGTCTCCAGTCCTTTCAAGGTTTGACTGGAGCTGGGGAATCCACTTCTAGGCTCATTCACGTGGTTTTTGGCAGGCCTCAGTTCCTTACTGGTTGCTTCCTCCCAGAGAGAGGGGGCAGGGGGTAGGGAGAAAGAGAAAGAGAGGGAGAGGACCCAATGTGAAAGCCATAGTCTTTAATAACTTAACCCCAGAAGTGACATGCCATCTCTTCTGCCGTATGCTATTGGTCTCACAGCTAACCCTGGTACCCTATGGAAAGGGGCTATATAAGAGAGTTTATAATAGGAGGCAGGCATCATTGAGGACTCTCTTAGATGCTGCCTGCTACAGAGTGGTTTCTATTTTAAGCAACCAAAGAATCTCAACTCAGACATCAGACACACATAAATGAAGGTAGACTTCCAGCAATATCAGTCACCCAAAATGCAGTTAGAAATTTAAATAGAAATAGAAAAAGGTCCCTACACACTAATGAATTTCAATAAAGCCTTTGACTTACATGGATAGTCAGATCTACTCTTGGACCTTCATCAATTTGCAAGTAAAACAAATAGGCAGATTTAAAGCAGTAAAAGAGAACAATCATTGCATGGCTTACAACACTAAAAGGATACAGAAGAACCACTAAGCCGAGGAGTCTGGGTCAATTTAGTGTTGAAGCAGAAGCTCAGAATGTGTATCAGTCAGAGAATGCAGTGTTATGCTGCAGTAACAAAGAAACAAAAAAGCCTAGTTGTTTAAAACAATTCCCATCGCATGTCCACCATGGGCCAGCTGCATTTTGCCCATTGTTGTCGTCATTCTTACTCCAGGACCAGGGCTGAAGAAGCAGCCTCAGTCTGAAATATTTTCAGTTGCTGTGTCAAAGGGAAAAAAGGACGTGACAAAACATGCGCTGAATAGACGAAGAATCATATCAATGAGATTTTTCTGCTTTTTAAGAGAGCAGATATGCTGATGAATAAAACTAAAACTGATGAGTCTTGAGTTTTTACCCCACCTATAAGTGATATCATATATACTTTATCAGGGACACAAGACGAGGCTACATAGCTACTTAGGAAACAGAAATCTTTCTATAGATGTGCATTGCTATATCTGGAGGGTGGAGAGAGGCAGTCTAGTGTAGCAGTGAATGAGCCCAAGAGCCAGACCCTCTGGGTTCCTATGCTGGCTTCACCCTTACTAGCTGTATGACCCTGGGCAAGTCACTGTACTGCTGGATCTTGGGTCCCCTCATTAGTAGAAGGGGCTGATAGCAATAGCAACTATCTCTTAGAATTGATGTGAGGATGCAACTTAGTAAAGACGTGAAATAACTAGAACAGGACCTCACACAGAATCAGTGCTTGACAAATGTGAGCTGTTACTATCGTTTCTGGAGTCTACTGTTCCCATGCAAGAAATCCCTGAATCACAGGGCTAGAAGTAAGCTTGTCCTCTCTCTCAAATACAAATGTAGAGCAAAAGGATGAAGATACAGTAAATCTGTTTTCTCAACTGATGAGGGCCATACAAAGAGATGCAAGGGGACCAGGAGAGGCTGCTGTTGATTCTTCATCTGTACAGAGAAAGTTCAAACCTTCCTTTTACCCTCTAGTATGTCCCCTACTTCACTTGCATTGTACAAACTTTCACAACGCTCTTTAATTTAATGCAAAATTCTCAGACTAGCGTTTAAGGACTTGCACACTACCTGTTCCAGCCTTACAGCTAATTTTTTCTTACACATAATTAACTATTTCAGAGGGAGTGGGCTCCTTGACCTATCCTGAGCTCATGGTGGGCTTTTCTGCATCTTTTCTCTTGTGATTCCTCTTCTCTCCTTCCCTCTTCCGTCTTTCCAAGTCACAGTCATGTATCAACTCCGTTTGCTCAGTGTTGCCTTTTCTGACTCTGCACTCATAAGTGGTGGCTCCTGCTTCTGAAGTCTTGTAACTCTCTGGGCTATTTATTGATTAATTTGTTCACTCAATTAGACTATTATTGAAAATGGACAAACTTTTTTTTCCGTTTGAGAAAAGATAAGTTAGAACTCTACACCATACACAAAAATAAATTCAAGATGGATGAAAAAGCTAACCAGAGTGAATAAGCAATTCTACAGAGATGGAAAAGAGATTAGTGGTTGCCAGGGGCTGAGGGTTTGGTGGGAAATGGGGAGTGACTGCTAAGGGATATGGAATTTCTCCTCGGATGATGAAAATGTTCTAAAATTGATTGTGGTGATGGTGGAACAACCCTACAAATATATTAAAACCATAGAATGGCACACTTTCATGGGTAAATTGTATGGTTTGTGTATTATACCTTTGTTAAATATAAAAAAGTATATTTTTAAAAACTTCTAACAAAAGCTGACTAGAGATCATTCATAGAGCTTACACTTATGATTTGTGCATTTTTCTTTATGTGTGCTACGCATAAAATTTTTTTTAAAAATCTGGCTGGGGAAAGGGAGATCTATAAAAATCCTAGGAGACATAATTTTTATAATACTTGGATGGAGAGGACCTTCTTCCATGAGACAAAGCTCTGAAAGCCATAAAAGAAAAAAATGGCATGTCGTATTTTACTATCTATACATAACAAATTACATTTCTCACACGGACTTTTGCAGGGGTCTTCTAACTGGTCTCTCTACTTTCATACCATCCCCCTCAAATTCCTTCTTACATAGTTCCCTATCCCATTCATCTGAAATGCAAATATAACAATAGCACTCTCATCAATAAAACCCTTCAATAACTTCCTATTGGCTAAGGATCCTGTTTGCTAAGGCTCAATCTAAGCTCTTGGTGTGGCTATCACTTCCCTCCACAATCTGTATCCCACACCCCTCTCCAGCCTCATCTCTCTCCACTGATTCCTCACAATGTATGCTCCAGTCTCCACACCGTTTGACAAACTAGACACTCACCATACTTTGCTAGATATTCGCCCTTGACGGTGGAGAAACAGGTGCCTAGAGCACAACATTTGGTCATCTGGCCACATACTATTCATCCTTCAACACTCCCCAAGCCAAGCCCCTAAACTGAGCAAAGTTCTCCTATTGACCCTGCCCTCACCTCTGTTACAGCACCCACTACATCACATTCAAATGTTCAAATGGCCTGGTCATGTCCCTGCTTCCTCTGCCAGAGTATTAACTCCTCAAGCAAGGGGCACTGTCTTTGTTGTCCTTGCACTGTCAACAGCTGACAAAAATGTCTGCTCCATGGCAGATTTGCAATAATTACATACTAAACATAACAGAACTGGGCCAGCATCCTCTTCCTCAGCAAATGTTTATAAGGCATTTTCTTGAGTATGGAGAAATTCTTCCTGCCCAGAAAGCAGAATTTCCCATGTATCTTCAAGACAGTCCTGCCCTGCACCGCCCAAAAGGCACTTTTCTTCTACGATAATGTCACATATGAAACCTTATCTTTATTACTGATTTTCAAACCTGGCTGCACATTAGAAACACCTAGAGAAGTGTTAAAATATTCTTATGCCCAGGCCTCATTGATCCCAGATCAATGAAATCAGAATCTCTAGGAGTGGTTCCCAGGCTAGTTTTAACAGTCTTTCCAGGTGATGGTAATGTGCAGTCAGGGCTGAGAACTTCAGGTCTACATATAAAGTGAAATAATGGAGGGCAGAGACAGCTCTCCAGACAGTATTGCCCTATATTGGCAAGCAAGGACTCTGCTCCGGGGGCCAAAACTTTGGAGTCGCTTCCTCAAAAATGTCTAAGCCCCAGTCAGATGCCTGGAATTTGTATAGGCCAACAATGCCAATGCAGGCAGAGAACCCTGAGCCCAAACTGGGATCCACATGGGCCCCAGTCATCCCCCTTCAGAGTCCCCTTGGTCTCACTACCCTCCTGTGGGGTTGACCAGATGCCCTAAGGAACTATATAACTCACACCTATAGTGTCATCCCAGGGTCTAGGGCTGGGCTCTAGTTCCGGGAGGGAGGACTGGAAAGCAAATCACTTCTGTTGGTTGGTGCAATATTTCTTTCACAGAATAGCATATGATTGGGCCACTGGACTGGTGCTGACATGCTGATTTGGGGTAACTCACTCACATAAAACAAAAGACAAGTTCAGGGCTCTGGGCTACCCTATGGTCCACTCCCAACTCTTAGCCTTGAGTTAGGCATGTGTTGGCTATTTCTGTTCCAACGGCACTGCCACCTCCAGTGGATAGTACTCAAGGGTACTGCAGTGGTGGCAGGCATCCCTTACCGTGAGCACCCCCTGCTGTTGGTACCCACGGCAGTCACCCTACCTCTTCTGTAGGCTCCATGCCACATGACAGGCAGTCTCCCAGGGATGGCTGTGCCTGTCCCTTCTGAGGGCTTTTGAAACTGTTGCTCCACAAATTTTATAGGCTCCTCCAATTGATGTCCCCTCTTGTTCTGATCGATGGAGTGAAGTTGTACTCTCTTGGGTCAGTCTGAATCATGCCAGACAAGGAACAGACATCTCTTGCGTGAATAGGACCACTCCTTTCAGCTCCTCGATAGTCCCTCACCTATCCCTCCCACTGGTGAAAGTGTGTGGAAAGCCAGGACATGGTCAACAGTGAAAGAGATCACCATCCAGGCATTCAGTGATGATAGCTTAAAGAGTTCAAGAGAAGACCAAATTGCAAGTTGTGTTGTTCTGTTTACGTTATAACAATTCTGAAAAGTGAGCTTAACATAACTAAAAATGAATTTTCCTACATACTCTGGATAGGACTTGTATTTGTGGTCATCATCAACAAAGCACAGTAACAATCCCAAAGAGAGTCATTGGAAGGCAACATCATGGATGATGTATCATGAGTAATGATATAACTAGCATTAAATAAGTAGCATTAGGGAACTGCAGAGGACAGAAGGTCCATATTGTTTCAATACAAACAGCTTCTAAAGAACTATGGCATTGCAAGTAATAACATTGCCGCTTCTTTCTCTCAGTGGGAGTTATGAAATTTGCCAGAAATGGCTCATTTGGCAGTAAAGAACAAGAACATGAAGAAATAGTTTATGGACCTGAACATGAAGAGATGGCGTCTGGATACTATGATGAATCTTTGTGACTTGATTGGACAACGAACTAATATATAAGTACCTTTTCTACCCATTATTCTAAATCTCTATCAATAAATCACTATACCGCACATGGGCCCATGAATTTTGAAATACATTTTTATTTGACCCTGCTGTCCTCAGATTATTCAAAGGATAGGGGTAGAACATTTTAAGGAACTTGGATTTTGGCATATCCCACTATATTGTGCCTAAACTTTATTTACAACCCTGAAATGTGGCTCCTCCAATTGACTGAGATGCTGAAGTTCAGTGAGTGGGAAAAAGAGGACAAGTTATTCACTCATCTTTGTACTGCCAGGAAGAGAGACCTTGACACATAGCAGGTGTTCAAATAAGTGTTTGCTGAACGAATAATAATCTTAATTATACCATTGATTTTGTCATCATAGGAAAAGTCTAAGATATACCACTTGCTTGCATTCATGAGATATCTCTGAATGTTTTTGATCTCTAACTAGAGTATAGACATTCTGGTTTACAAAGCACCATGAGATGAATTATCTCATCAGCCAGGAAACATTTCCTCAGCCCTACTATGTGTCAGGTTCTAGGGAAAAAGGATGAAGAGAAAAGTCACTGCTCTCAAGGATCTTAAAAGTCAGCATGAGAGCCAAACATAATATTACAAAGCAGCATTATTAGGGGCTGTGTGATGATTAATTTTATCTGTCAACTGACTGGGCTAAGGGATGACCAGATAGCTGGTAAATTATTCTTTCTGGGTGTGTCTGTGAGGGTATTTCCAGAAGAGATTAGCATTTGAATCTGTAGACTGAGTAAAGAAGGTCATCCTCACCAACGCAGGTGGGCATTATCCTATGTTGAGAGCTGAGAAGGCAGAAGAAGGGTGAATTTTCTCTGCTGCCTGAGCTAGGACATCCATCTTCTCCTGCTCTTGGACATCAGTGCTCCTGGTTCTCAGGCCTTTGGACTTGAACTGAATTACACCATTGGCTTTCCTGATTCTCCAGCTTGCAGACAGGAGATCATGTGACTTCTCAGTGTCCATAATCACATGAGCCAGTTCCTATAACAAATATCCACATATAATATATATGGCCATCATCAAATTGGTGGTGGAAGAGACTATAAGCACAGCCATGGACATGTTGGATTAAATCTGCCTGTAATACATTCAAGCACATAAGGCCAAGATATGAAGCTTAGCAGAGAAGTTAGGGCTGGAAATATGAATGGATGGTCGTCTGCCAGAGGTAATTTCTCAAAGGCAATGAGAGAGGATCATTTATTCTTGGGTATTGATTATTGCAGTATACCATATGTAAAAAGTAGTCAGAAAAGAGAACTAGGAGGAAGGACTAAGAAAGAGTGGCTGGGTAAGGAGAAGAAACCAGAGCTCCTGGTCTTGGGAATCAAGTGATGGAGGGATTAGATCTATTTTATCTTCTCAACCACCATTTCAGGGGGACAAAAGGCAAGTACCATACAGGGTGCAAGGAGCAGAGGCAAGACTCAAATCCAGTTCTTCTCATGGCTAAGTTTAGAGCTCTAACAAAGCTTTACTCCTAAGGGTAAGAAGAGTTGTGGTAAGTGTTGTGATTTGAAGGGATCTCAGATGGCTCAAATCGAACAGACACATTTACTTCACTAACTTTCCACACTACCTGAAACTTTCATCACCAACATCACTCTTTGGGATAAAGGACTTTTCAGAAGGCCTTTAAAATTGCACATTTACAGGGACGATTTTAACACATGAACACATTAGCAGCTCTTAATGTGATTTTGTTCTTTCAGGACAGCCCTGCTCACTGCCCCTTTTCATCAAATTTCCAAAGAAGAAATGACAGGTCATGAACGATGCCAGAACATGAGAGGGAGAGAGAGGGAAGTGTCTTTCGTAGGCTGAAAAGCCTCAGCAGCTACCAGTTAAGTGAGCTCCAATCAAAGCAAATGGGGTAATGGAAGGAACCCAGGACTGGAGTTGAATAGTTCAGCCAGAGTGGTAGCTGGGTGGTCTACATTAGGCCTAGGTTCTGTAGGGCTTGAATTGGAGCAGAGCACCCCTATGTGAGTGCACACAGGCACTGAGATTCAGAGAAAAAGGCAAGTATCAAATTTCTAAGACCAGAGAGGATGCCCCAAATATCAGAGGCCAGAGGTAGGATTGGGGCAGGAAGATCACAAAACCAGATAGAGATGGGGACAGAATTGCGAAGGTGAGGAATAGGTCAAGGAGGCTGAGGGAATGGCAAGGAGAGAAGGAGGGGGAATATGACTACAAACAACCGTGAATGTTTATGACTAATGTTCATGAACCAAGGGGTGCATGGGCTGGTCAGGTGTGGACCCAGCACCATGACCATCTAGCTGTGTGACCTTGGAAAAGACATTTTGCCTTTCTGAGTCTCACATTGCTCATCCATAAAAACGATGAATTGATTAAATTATTTCTGAAACCTTCTCCAGGCCTAAAATCAAGTAAATTTTCTTCTGTATTGTTGAGATCAGAGCTACCCTACACCTTTAACACAAACTCAAGAGCAAAATCACACTCCACGTCTTTTTTAAAAAAAAATCCATTTCTTATCTACATTAAGAAAACTGTCAGATGCTAAAAAAAAAGAAATCATCCATTGATTTATTTCTTACCTTCTAAACAACCATTTCTTTTAGCAAGAATAAAAATGAAACAAACCAAGAGGTGGAAACAAGAGGGCATTTTAAATTTCTAAATTGAAACAGAAAAGGAAGAAAGATTTAAAGGTAGCATATAATGGCTTTTCTGTTTTCCCACTAAGAGCTTTTTATGTAAAAGTTTCACCCAGAATGCTAACAAGGCAAAGAACCAGAAATGCATCAAATGAAACCATTTCCATTTCCAAAGCCATTAATCCCCTCTGTGGTTCGGACAGGGTTAAGAGTAACCCCTAAGGAGTTGGCATCCCCCAGATGCTTTTCAAGTACACCTGTCCAGGTGCACCTAGGCAAGGGCATTGGCCTGATTCACCGTACATTCCTGCAGCAGCCCCAGGGACTTCTCGAGCATGTCATCCTCTGAAGCTACGTGCTTCCTGCAAATGGCACCAGTCAGAGACCAGTTGGATGAGAGCTCTTCTACTGGAGGCAGCTCACCACTGGGGATTTCACTGCCAGGACTACCTGTAGATTGGTCATATCACTTATGCTGATAACATTCTCCTCTTCAGAAATAAAACATGGAATCTCTCTTATGAATAAAAATGTGAGATTGGGTAAATTCCACCTTCTGTGTGATTTTTTTCATTAGTTCATTATTTTGTAGATTCCAAGTAAGCTAGCTAGCAATATCTGAAGCCAAAGTCAGGGTACTTTAGTACTCGTCAGTTACATCTTTGACCACTATACCAAAAAGTAGCTCTCCCACGCTTTTAGAATGTGAAAAATGTTAAGTGAAGTAAACCAGAAGGAAAAGACAAACACTGTATGATCTCACTCATATGTGGAATATAAACCAACACATGGACAGAGAAAACTGTATTGTGGTTACCAGGGGCAATGGGGGTGGGGGGAGGGCACAAGGGGTGAAGGGAGTCATATACATGGTGATGGACAAACAAAAATGTACAACCCGAAATTTCACAATGTTAAAAACTATTAAAACATCAATTAAAAAAAAAGAAAAAATATATGAAAAATGCAAATAAAGAAGAATCTTGTGAGCAATATCTTAAATTCTCCGGGGACCTCCTCTCTGGAGCAATACAGCACCAGAAACATCAAGTTCTACTGCCGTTTGATAAAGACCTTGGTTTAAGTAGCTGCCTTACTCCCTCTGACTGCTGTTTCCCCTCCACCTTGGAAACTTAGTCAAGCTTATACAATAAGAGACCAGTCATGTAGGGTAAGCAACATTGGAATCTCATCAAAATCATCCTTAAAGTTGAATTCCAAAAAAGCTGTAATTTTCACCTCCAAAATACTTAATTAGAGATGCTACACATCACGAGGAAAATGACAAAGTTGACATTTCTACTGAAAAGTCACTAGAACCAAGGAATCTGTCTCCAAATGTATTAATTACAGGAAGATGTTCTTGAATGGTGGTTGGTGGTAATTGTTAATGCTAAAAATAATGTTTTCTCTCTATCAGTTATGTCAATTCTACTCTGGCCACCAGAAGTCTCATCTTCTCTATGAAGTCTTCTCAGATAAGGGGTTTTGTTTTCATGGAATATAATAGAAAGTATAATAATTAAACATTCAGATGACCCCAAGCTAATGGGGTTTACTATACTAGGGAGGATAGACCTAGAGTTCAAATTGGCATTGACAGATTGGATTGGCTGTCAAAATCCAAGCTAGTGCATGCAAGGAGCACACACAGCAGAGTCTCTGAGGAAGGGGGGACAGCCTAGAGGTATCATGGCCACTATGCCCTGCAGTGGTCAAAAAGGCCTGCAGGCTCAGCTCATCCCCAGGAAGTTCAGGTCTTACTCATAACCAAAGAAGAACAAAGTCAGAGCATAGATGGCAAAACAAACATTCCTTTTTTGCTCCTTCTGGGCATTGTTTTGGTCAGGGCTGGGGACTCTGCCCACATGAGTGCCCCGAAGACACTTCTCCTGATTTTTCCTTCATCTTCCTGTCCCTACTTGTCTCCCTACAGGGTCATATTGAACTTCCCTGTATTGAAGGCTCATAGCCCACCTCTTTCACGCAGTTGCTTCTTGACCCTCAATCAACAAATTGTAGGTCTTATCTCATGCTGACACTCCAAGAACTGGCCCTGGCAGCACGATTTGGTCTGGGATGTTCACATCCCTTAGTGTAGTATCTATAAAGAAATAAATCTTTCTCTTGCTAATCTAGATCATAATTTGTCATGCATAATTTCGATGTATTATTATGCTAAAGGACCCCCTGCGTGCCTTGGCTGACAATGGGAAGAGGTAAAGGGAGGCCCCCATCCTTCCACATACACAAACTGGGATTAGGATCCACAACTGCCACTACCAGTTATAGGTAGTTTAGGCAACATGCTTCTTTCTAGGCTTCAGTTTCCTCATCTGTAAAATAAATGGTTAAGACTCTCAGGCTTTCAGATCCCCCTTAGCACTAGCATTCTCTGAGTCTTGTCTCTACATTAGTCTTGCTCTTCTGCCCTCAGCCCACTCCATACTCTTCAGCCCTCGAGAGTGGTATTCTCAGGCTGTCTACTCTATTAGTATCATCTTCCTAATTTGACCATGAAGTCATGGCCTCATTGTATCTTAGGGCAGGAAGGGATCCCAGCCAAGCCCTAGTCAGCCTCAGAGAGGAGAAATGGCCAGCCCAAACTCAGAGTTGTTGAGACTTATATCCTACATTGTTCCAAAGAGGATTTATGGCAGCTTAGCAGGATAGTTATTAAACACAAGATGGGATAAGTTAGTAAAAGAAAAGATAGAAAGAAAAGCAAGGGTAGGGACACAGATGGAGTCTGAAATGCACCCCAAGAAACAAATAATAAAAGCCCCTTTTGAAAATTCTGTGGGTAGTGCCAATTCAGAGCCACATATTTGGCTCTGAGCTCTCCAGCAACCAAGGGGAAAAGGGAAACCCAGTGAGTCAGTTGAAGAAAAGTCTCCCTCTTCTCTCCAGTGCTTTTTCCCCTGCTCCACACTGCCTTTTGGCTGCACCTAATACAATGCTTAAAGCTAACAGTCATTCCCTGATGGTTGGAACTCTTCAGTCTTTGACTAACTCATAGGTCAAGGAGGAAACAGAAACCATAACCTAGCAGGCTGATCTTATTTCTTATCAGACATGGGTGTTACAATGCCGCTCCTTCCTTGCATCCCTGCTGGGGAAAACCGTAGAAAAATGTTGGTCTACCATAATATTCCTGGTTTTCATGTCATATCTTATTCATCAGTATAAGAATTGAAAGCTGGTTGCCGAAAACACGTTTCTCGCTCTGTCTTTTTATAATACAAAAGCCTTCATGTCCTTCAAAAAGAGTCTTTGATGCATCATTGAATAAACACCTGGCTTTCTGAAGAGAGACACTTTTTCTCAGCAGGGCAAAGAAATAGTTCCATTCCAAATCATCAGAAAGAACAAGTTCCACCTTCTCCTCAGAAAGCAGCCCCAGACTGGAATGTTATTGGGATGGGAAACCTGGCAGAAGGAGTATTTTTCAGAAGTCTGAGAGGCAGCGCCTCTCACTGTAGTGATCACTGTACAGTGATCTCACTGTAGAGATCAGTCCTTATGTATCCTTATATCTAAATAATGGTTTAATAGTTTCCAAAGTATTTGTGTATCTCCTATCTGTCCCAAAATCACTGTGAGGTAGGGAAGAGAGAGAATATGATCCCCACTTCTGGATGAGGATCTGAAAGTGATTAAGGGACTTTGTAGAGATGGGTTGCATAGTGACAAAGATTGTCTCCTTGGCCAAACCTTAGTTAGGCTCCTCTGAGCCCTCTGCTTGACTAGGCCCAAACTTGGGCTTCTATCTCCACCCTTGTAGAGTCCAGTTTTGGCAAGAATCTTGTCAGGTCAGTTTAGCCATAATCCTCCCCTCACCCCTGATGTTTCCTCTCAGTAATTTTCCATCCCCTGACCAGGCCCCTGCTCCTTGGCTATAAATCCCCACTTGTCCATGTGTATTTAGAATTGAGCCTGGTTCCATACTGAGGTCTCTTTTCCCCTATTGCGATAGTTCCTGAGTAAAATCTGTTTTTACCACTTTAATTAATGTCCAGCTTTGGCTTTTCTTTGGCAAGTGCCATGGGTCAGGTCTCTGATTCCCCTGGGAGGTGGCAGGTGAACAGTGAGGCCCTGGATCTGCCTCCCACTAATTAGTTGTTTGAGCTCAGACAAGTTACTTTCTCTTGGGTTGGGGTGGGGGTGGGGATGCAAAGCCTGTCTCCACCATTGCTACTGGGCAAGTTGCTTAAAGCAACTTGTCTCTCTAACCTTCCTCTGTCTGTCCCTGCTCTTCTCAAGCCCATCTCTTCCTTGAGACATTGGCTTCTGTGACTCGTTCTCATATTTGCTCTGCCCAGCATTTATAGGAAGGGAGAAAAAGACTCATTTATCTAAAAGGTGTGAGCACATGTGGGCAGGTTCAGTCCTGGTTTGCCTCTGTAATCCATGAAAGACTTTATCATGAGGCAACTAGGTTATAAGTGCAGGACGGCGGGAGCATTTTGTTGTTATAAAAGTCACTTTTTCATCTACTTAAGCTTCATCCTTTCCACATAAACAGGATAATGATGCCTCAGCTCGTCAAAAGATTCCCTGCCACTTAATGTAGAAAACCCAGGTTAGCATTCTTTGGCGTAACTATTCGTGAATGAAAAGGAACAGGCTTTATTATGTCATTAAGCTTCTTTCTAATTTAGAAAGACATGAACAGCCTCCCTCTCCCCCAAAGTAATGACATCTGAGAGCAACTTTATCCTGTAGGCAAGCCACAATCTGCCCCCCATCCCAAACCAGCAGAGACTGAGCCTCACTCCCTAGTCTCCTCCCCACAGGGCTCTATTGCAGGCACTATAACTTGATGCTGAACCCCATTTTAAAAACCTGCTTAATCTGCTAGAGAAAGACTCTGATGTTCCCAGCGACACCATCAGAAAAAGCCAGAAAGGGCTATGTATCCCATAGTCCCTAAGTCTAGCATGGGCCAGTTTAGAATTCTTTTCAGAAAGAGTTCTACTTCTATGTCTTGGCTACACTTCCACCATGGCCCAGTTTAATCTTGCCCTAAATGAAATGTGTTCTCATCACTTCTCCTTAGGAGCTGCCCTTCTACACAATGATGCACTCCAGTTAATTAACCGAAGCTAGATGAGAGCTGCGAACCGCCCTTCTTCCTTGCATTGTCTACTCAGAAATGCCAATGACAAACTATAGAGTAAGACCTAAGTGTGGATTATAACCTCTATTGTTTCCTATAGTCATATTAACCTTAAGATTCAGAAAACAATAAATTTCAGCCTAATGCTCCTTTAAAAGGCAGAGCTATTATGAAAATCTTTGGGATGTCTTACTAGCATTCCAAGGGGAAAGCACTTTTGTTGCATTATGGCAATGATTCCTTTGTTCCTGGTCAAATAATAATTTATATACAACACTGCCAATCATGTACCATAGTGAGGCAGGCAGCCCTACAATCTCCTATAGTGGGAGTATAGCCACAAATGTGTGTGTGTGTTCAAAATTTGTCCACTGTCAATGTGACTCTGCAACTGACTGAGCTGTCTACCAGGCTGCCCTCAGCATCCACACACTTACGACTTCCCATTGTGACAGCAGAAGCGGTTGGAGCCTTACCCAGATCCTCTTTACAGGCTGGTGCACTCACCCTTCTTCCAGTCCCCAAATGTGAGTGTTGGCTGCCAATGACAGCTGCCACCCTTCCCTTAAGAATAATCCTCATCAACAGGAACAACTTTCCCCAGCAATGCCTTGGAGGTTCTCAAGGCACAATCCCCCAGGGAGGAGGGGGAGAAGCCTGTAGCCAATGATTGAATCATATGAGATGTGAGAGGCAGGTCCCCTTACCTTGTAAGGCAAGCCCTGGGCCAATTCCGGGGTGCCATCCTACTCCAGAGCCCCCTATACCATCATACTGAAGCTAGACCCCCACATTGTTGTCCAAGTTTTCCGCAGTCCCCTCCTGCTGCCCTTGCTCCCTGAAAGGCCGTTATCTGAGAGCACTCACTGAAGAAATCCCTTACACAGGAATCCTGTCTCTGCCTCTGCTTCCGGGAATCCCAACCTGAGGCCTTGAGAAAGGAGCAAGGCTAAGAGTAGGAAATCACACCTGGATGTCAAGTTGCTAACCCATTCCTTCCAAGGTGTATGTCTCTTCTTTTCATTCCATGGAGCTGTTTCAGCATCAAAGACAGGAGCATCCTTGGACTTCAAAGGCTCAGTGTGTCTTGATAAGCACATAGCCCAAATCTTACTCACATGACCAGCAGGGCTCTGAGGAATGATTGCCACGGAAAATGTGCCTTAGGAGTACATGTATTTGCCTAAGGTTTTCAGGAAGGCACTACCGATTTCTAATTCAAGACAGAGTTCAATCATTTAATTGGGATAGGATGGAGTTAAGATTAGGGCAGATGTATTTTAACTGTTGGAGAAGTTGTACTTAAACTTGATCAAACATTTATTGAGGAGTCCCTGATGCAAAGTTTTATACTAAGTGCCTTGAATTTGCACAGTCTGTGAAAGTAGATTTCCATGTCTGAATTCTACGCGGGAATATGAATGAAATACAAGTGGGTTAATTTTGCAGTAAAGTTCTAGTACTGTAAATAGTTTAAGTATAGCACCAGACTGTAAGCTCCTTGAAGGCTGAGGTTTACCATTTCAGATAAATGTGTCAGTACTCTTGGAACGAGTATTTACTATTCTTTGTCTGCCCAGAATCTGTTCTACCTTTTAGTAGCAGCACCAGACTGTCTTTGTGAACTACCTCCCTGGGCTCTCAACGCAACTGGCTCTGGTGGAGTTAGCCCTGCCCCTCAGATCCAGGGGTGACTTTCATATCCCCTGGTGACAATGTTTGGTTCTGGAATGGGCCCATGAGCCAAGCCTGGCCAATTAGAGACCATGAATTCAAGTCAGTCTGAGAACGTTGCTGGAACACGTGGAAGGAATGTTTTTTCTCCCGAGTTAGTGAAACTCATAGCATGCAGGCCTGGAGCTTCTGGTGCCATCTTTTCATAACAAGGAGACACCCTGCAGGAGAATAAAGCCAACACAGAGGAAAGCAGAACTGACAGCTGAAAAGCAAACAATATTTTTCCCCCATATTCCTGGCCTCTCTATTACAAAGAGCGATAAATTCAGAAAAAGTTTAGGTCATTTTGAGTTGGATTTCTGTCAGTTTCAATCAAATGCCACAACTAAGCCCTAAACCAAGATAGGCATTCCGTACATGTTTTAGGTATGAATTGCTAATCAGAATGTTTTGGTATCTTTACTAGCAAGTAGACAAATTCTTTCAACCCACAACAATTACATCTAATTTAATAAATATGTATTGATCTTTTACTCTGGGCCAGATATTGGGCTGGGATCTTTGAAGGGTTCTAACAGGATTAAGACATGATTCCCTTCTCTTAAAACATTTATAACACTTCCAGCTTCTGAGAGAAACCCAGGAGATTTTAATGGTAGTCTGTTGTACTCATCTCCGTTTGCAATAACACATGGACATCAATTTGAAAGAAGTTTATGTTGAGAAATGTTTTATTAAAAACCCAATGGAGAAATAGGTGAGTCAAGTTGTTTCCTGGATCTAAACCACAAACTGGCATACCAATCCATGGATGATGACTCTACTGGGACACAGATATGTATTTTTAAACTTTTGAGGTTGGAGAGTAGCTTGAATAGAACAGCCAGAAGGAACAGCCTGTCCTGTGGAATGACTCACTTGAGAAATTTCCATTTTTATGCCAATTCAAAGCAGAATTTTCAGACTTAAAATTTGGATTGCCTTTAAAGTAGATTTGCTATTTGGACAACTTTCTTTTGATGAAATATCATGTCATAAGCATCACGGCTTCTGGTTTTATCTACCTTTTTGGATAATCATTAAATTTAATTGTTTTTCCAAGATTTAGATAAACTCGTGAGCAATGGGCTACTAACAGCAATATCCTACTTTTACAGAGGACTTTCCAGTTTACGAGAGCATTTTCATGTGCACTATCTCCTAGGAAGTTGGGAGAGTCAACCACTAAAGATATCTAAACAGTTGCTTAACATTTTATGGGGTATTATTTATTTTAATCATTTTTATTTTGTTTTCTCCATTTCTACTACCCTAAAAGAGGCTTTATCTTTCACTTGGATTTTTGCAATAGCCTCATAATTGGTCCCCATTTCTTAGCTTTTATTCTCAATATTCCTCATGCGTAGCTCTGATCATATCATTTCCCAAGTCGTGAGTGCGCCATGCTTAATGGAAAAAAATCTAGACATCTCAGCTAGTCATTCAGTGATCCATCTTACATTTCCAATGCCAGATCTTACCCATCCTTCACTCTGACAAGTTTCACAGAGAAAGAGGAATTAGTTTAATACTGAAGGATGGGAAAGATTTGAATAGGAAGATAGAAGTAGAAGCTGATTCTTGAAGGAAAGGAGGAATGACATGGGCAAAAATCACATGACTAGAAAGGCTCAAGGTGCAACCAGGAATGTTAAGGAGGCCAATCTGCCCTGAACAAGGCCCTGGGGAGGATGGTGATACCCTCAGAGCCTCATCAGCTCTAACATTTCCCACTTCTACTCAATAGCTCAGGTATATTCATTCTAAACACTCACTGTCTCTGGGAGGGACAAAGAGTAAAAGGAACAGAAAGGAGATAGAAATATCTCTCTAAATACAGAAAGTGATTAGGAGCTTTAGCCCTCAAAGCCAGAAAGGGTAACTCAGAGAGAGGGAGAGCACCTCTCAAAGGCACACAAGTTCACAAGAGCCGAGCCTTATGGTGGAGCCCAGAGCCCTGCTCCGAGCACAGCTTTGTCTGGCAAGACGGTAGTGCCCTCTTCTATAAAGGGCTGAGGTCGGACCAAGGTGATGCTAATAGTCCGCCAGAGGAAGCAATGGCTGAGTAGATCCCAGAGTTCTAGAGTCATTACAGTTTTATACGTTGTGGCCAGCCGCTAACAGCTATTTTGGGAGATGAGCAGCAGCACACGGAAATTTTTAAGATAGAAACAGAGCAGACTCTATTTCAAATAATACATATAAAATGTGGTGCAACAACAGGTGGCTTGGAGGAGCTAATAAACGACCCTTGGGAAAGGCCCCTTAAAGATGGTTGTTCAACTCAGGTGGGTCCACATCCGTGCTAGGCTGGGTGTTCCCAAATACCTGAGGAGCTCATTAGAAATACACATTTCCAAGATCCCACTTCAGAGATTCAAATTCAGTAAATCTTGGATGATGCTCTAAATTCCAAATTTTTAACAAGCTCCCAGGTGACTCAGATGCCCAGCCAGCTTTGGTAACCCAGGACAAGCCTACCCCACAAGTGTCCCCATCAGAGGATGCTGCACTCTCCCTCAACCTGGTTCCCATGCAAATTGGGCTGCCAATGAGCGTATTAGGTGCCACTGTTTATTTTATCAGTTCCTCTCTAGCAGTGGATCCCAACTGGTGTGCACGTTACAATCACCTGGAATCTTAAAAGTTTCAAAGTATGGGCCACGCCCCAGTCCAATTATCACAATATCTTGGGGATTAGACATGTGTTAGTAGTCGTTTAAGCTCCCCAGGTGATTCCAATGTACAAGTAAGTGTGAACGTCGCTCTTCTGTAATCTTGCTACTCAAATAGTGGTCCACAGACCAGCAGCATCAGCATCACCTGGGGCCTAGTTAGAAATGCAGAATCTTGGGCCCCTCCTAGAACTGAATTAAAATTCTGAATACTGAATTAAAATCTGCATCTTAACAAATTTCCATGTAATGTGCGTGCATATTCCAGTCTGAAAAGCCTGGTCCTATTGGTTTGAATCTCTCCATCTGTTTGTGGGTATCAAGGTCAGTTCTGCAGAACTGGGTAGGGAAAAGAACCATAACACTCCCCAAGAGATAGATAATTGTGTTCACATGAGCCAACCAAAAAGAAATCATTTTTAAACGTTTAATGACTGTGGGAAGAGCCAACCTGTCACTCCAGTTATTCAGCACTTACAGACACCACATGCTCATTCTGATATTTCTATTTGGTAACCATCAAAGATAAAAGAGCCCTGCATACGTGGATTATTTGTAGGGCATATCCTCAGCCCAGCTTGCTCAGTCTGAGCGGAGCTGTGCTCACCCCAGATCCTGTTGCCACGGGTCCTGTGAAAGATAAGCCTGGGCAGTGGCAGCTCTGACTGCTGAGCTGGCTGAGGACACAAGACACAGCTGGCAAGTTGCCTGTGCTGCTCTTTTCGTGGGGGAGAGGGGAGGAGAGGTGTGCGGAGACATCGTGTGCAACACCTGACTCCAGAGAAGGGGACCTGCCAAGGAAATCTCTGACAAGCACGAGCTCAGGAACAAAAGTCCAGAGCAGAATCGTTTCTGCTGTAATTGCCAATTTGTTCCTGTCAGCACAACAGTTACATCTAATTTACTGTGCATAAGCCACGCTCATCACAGGAGACGAAAACCCAGTGAACTGTCCGAACCAACCTACTCATGCAGGACCCTCACATGAGCCACTTGTGCGTCAGGCTCACTTGAAGGATGGGTTTGTCCTGAAGAGCAATTTCTCTCTCTCCCCTCCCAGGGCAAGAGGAGGACCAAGTGAGATTGTCTTTTCAAGGCACTTTAGACATGATAATTGTATTATCATATTTATCAGTCATTCTTTAGGGTGACTAGGAATGATCCTATTGTCTCGCACTCTCTGTTTGCAACTCAAAGAGGGAATAAGTTTATTAGTGTTTCCCTTGTCTCTCCCCCTCTCCATTTTACCTGTTCTAGCATCCATTGTAGATGTTCTATGGATCAGCAGTAGCTGAAAACCTCTGAAGATTGGCCAAAGACATCAAGAACTGTATATAATGAATTGTGTGCTCATGATAAATTGGGGAGGAGTGGAAGCCCAGACTGAGCATATAGAAAGAATCACGATGCACCCCTCCTTAGCTGCTCTTGTCAAGTTTCTGCTCTCGTCAGGAGGCTCTACTGAGTTAGTACAGTGGGTCTCAGATTTGAGCAGGCAATAGAATCCCCTGGATGTGTGCTAAAACCCCAAATTGCTGAGCTGCAGCCTCAGAGTTTCTGAATTGGTTGGTCTGGACCAGAGCACAGAAACTTGTATTTCTGTTAAGTCTCCAGGTGATGCTGTTGCTGCTGGTCCAGGGCCCACACTTTGAGAACTAGTGAGCTAGGGAAATCCCAAGAGCAGCTGTGGGATTCAGAATGTGGAGAGAAGCGTCCCTAGGTAACTCACTTCATCTTCACTTTGTGAACAGAGCATCTTTGTTCCATACTTTGAAGAGTTTCTTAAAGATCCAGTCCCAGAAGTGGGATTTATTGACCCACAGGGTATAAACATCTTTATAGCTCTTGATAATTATTTCTAAATTGCTTTCCAAAAGATTTGGGCCAATTTATGACAACATTATCATGTAGGAGTACTGAATATCATACTTTTGTTACAAGAACTGATTATAATTCTTGACTTATTTCATAGGCAAATAATAATGATGATAATGTCATTTAAAAACATATCCACTTCTTTGATTACTCTGTGTGGTGGAATATTGCTCCAAGTTTATATCACCATCTTAATTTGAGCATTAATATTAATTGAGAAGAAGAAAGGAAACCCACAGCACTCTACATGTCCCTTTAGTGTCACTTCCCACCTCCATCGAAACCCTATGACATAGGACCCTGTCTGGGTCTCCACTGCATTCTATACACCCTGTCCAATGCTTGCCACATAGTAGGTGATCAATAAATATTTGTTAAAGGAATAAATTATAACTTCCCTTGCTTGGCTGGAGAAAATTATATATAGTTGCTGCTTTAAAATAACATATTTTTCACTCCCCATCACTTCTGTGCTGTTTGTTCAAAGGAATGAAACTTTGATAATGTTTTGAATTGCCAATGCTAAGCATGCGTTAATGCCCCTGTGCTTTTCCGATCAGCTAACAAGCATCCCTGAACATCTGTAGTAAGCAGGGAGGCAGGAGAGAGGCAAGCACAATGTCACCTGATGTCACTGCACATGGGCTCTCTCCTTCTCCCAACCTGATTCTCTCTGATGTTTGTTTCCAGCATTGTCACAGTGTTCCCCAACCCGATTCCACGACATTAAAAGAGGATCAGAGACCCCCTGTGCAGCCAGGCAGCAGTGTGGAGGTGGCGGCTGGCTTTGTCACCTTCTCTCGTGGGCTACAAGAAGCACAAAGCTTGCTGGAGTGCTGGGTCCCTGGAACACAGCAGCTCCCCAAGCAGCCGGGCTCATTACAGAAGCTGCAGTTACTCTGATTCAAACTCAGAAGCAGGCCCAGCCTCTGCTGGGCCTGTGCTGGAGATTGATGGCTTTAATTTGATCTGAGTAACTCATTGAGGGGCCCAAGTGTCCTTATCAGTACTGTCACTTGGTAAGGAGTCATAAAATCAAAGGCGGGTTTCAGAGAGGACTGTGATTGCCGGGGTGGGCTTGTTTTCAGCTGCTGCTGCCGTTGGTTGCAGAGGCTCTGACTAAACTAGTCTTCTCGGCCTTACTTGAAAACAAAGATGTGCAGGGATTGCCTCTGCCTCCAGCCAAAAACCTAGCTGTCCTCTATAAGATGACCCAGATATACTTTTTCGAGTTCAGTTGTTATTACTCCCCGAGGTTGGAGCAGAGGAGCCCACACACACAGTTCCTGCCTCCACACCTCGGGACACACCCTAGTCTCCACTCCCTGCTTTCTCAGGCTGAGCCAGGAATGTCCCCGCCCTCTCCTCTTTTGCATCCAAGTCACCAACCAAGTTCATTTTGGGCCGTATCACCTCTGGGAATACTTATTTGACAGCCTCATCCCCAGGAAGCCCCCTCCTCCCAACTAACGCAATCTGTGTCTGTAACACTCAGTTGGTCTCTTAAACACATATCTAGTTGGGGCAAGTTTCCCCAACTAGAATGCAGGATTCAAGCCTCCAGTGTTGTTATAACTCTCCCAGCACCTTGAAAGCAGCAGGTACTCAAAAGCTACTGAGAAAAGGAATTTTGCAGGCATCCTGTTATAATCTAACCTTCAGGTCTCTAATAATTCTGCAAACCAAAACCATAATTAGGCACAAACCTAATCTGACTCTAACTAACCCCAGAATCCTGAGCATGGCATGCGTGTATGCACGCGTATGTGCACTAATCTGAACATCAATGGTGTCTTTGAAATCTGAACACAAGGATGTGACCACCCTGGCAAAGCATTTCCTTCAAAACAACGATCCTGAACTTCAGAAAACAGCCTCATGTCACGTTGATTTTTCCCACATAAATCCCTCCCCAAAGATTCTGGGGAAATCCATTTCTTGTCTGGCTCCTGTGCATGCACGGCAGTAACAAAGCTGTTGTTGCTTTCTTCTGTAACACTACACTCTGACTGCTCTCATCCTGTCACTCTGAAACGCCCGCTGCCCATCAAACCTCTCTCATTCTACAATATTATATACTTCCACTGCAGTAGCGTAGTTTTCAACCAGCCAGTTTTATACCTTACTTTTATTATTAATTCAATAAATAATTTAGAGGCGTTGATAGATGTGCATTTAACACATATATAGCTGATCATGTATCTACATTACAGCTGCCGTCTGGAAAACCATTTGAGGCTACCAAGAATTGCCTCATTAATAAATGTTACCAGCAATAGGTGAAATGGCTTATTTATTTAGTCAATGACTGATTTAATCTTCATAGGTTCATAGAAAAAGCCATACTTGTGGAGTCAGACAAAATGTAAATTATGTTTCTGTTTTCTCTCCTGCTCACAAGGCTAATATTTATATCTGTTCATCTTTTATACTTCTACATTTTTTTTCAAACAAATATGGAAGAACTTTACATAAACACATGATTCTACAACCTTTTTTAAGAAATTAACATAAAAGGTAAAAAATAAGATAGTAAGATGAAACCAGGTGTGGCAAATTACATTGTATAAAAATGGAGGCAACAATATCTCCCTACCTACAGCTCTTCTACAATGCCATCTTGACATTCCTCTAATAAAGAGGTGATGTCTGTGTCCCCCTTTTCTTGTTGGGTGGGCTTGTGGCTCCATTGTAATCAATAGAGTATGGCAGAAGTGAAAAGGCAATACAGCTTCTGCCTTGTCCGCGAAATACTTGCACTTGGAGCTCTGAGCTGCTGTGTAAGAAAACTGCCCCGAGGCAGCCATGCTGTGAGGAAGCCCAAGCCACAGGAAGAAGCCACACATAAAACAAGCAGTCCTGGTTTTCCTCCCAGTCCAAGCACCAGACTTGGCTCCACAGGTCATCCCAGTCTCCAGCAGTAGAGTCCTCCCCAGCCTTCGAGTCTCCCCAGTTGGGGTCCCAGACATCACAGAGCAAATTCAGGTCATCCCCACTGTGTGCCCTTTGGGGATTTCTGACCCACGGAATCCATAAGCTTAATAAAATGGTCACTGTTGTACTCCACTAAATTTGGAGTGGTTTGTTCTGCAGCAGTAGTAACTGGAACACCTAGAAATGGTAATTCACAGACTTGCTTAGCATCAAGATTTTCAACATTGACCTGTGAGGTAGATTCCTTTGATACTCTCAGAGGCCTCAGTAAAAAAAAAAACATCCTATAGCAGCAGAGTCACTGTGCCATTCTAGAAGTCAAAAAGCATGTTGTCTGGGGCCGGCTCCGTGGAGTAGCAGTTAAGTCCAGTGCAATCTGCTTTGGCATCCCGGGTTTGCAGGTTCAGATCCCAGGCATGGACTTACACCACTCGTCAGCCATGCTGTGGTGGCGATTGGCACAGATGTTAGCTCAGGGCCAATCTTCCTCAAGCAAAAAAAAAAAGAGAAAGATTGAGAACAGATGTTAGCTCAGAGAGAATCTTCCTTACCAAAAAAAAAAAAAAAAAAGGATGCTGTCTGATTCCAGCTCTGTCAATAAAGAGATATTTGACTTTGGGAACAATAATATCTGCACAATGCTTTCACTTTCTACAAACATCCTTTCACAATTTATAATTTCATTTATTCTTCCCAAAAGCCCTGTGAAGTAGAGCAAGTGTTCATCCCTCTCAATCTCAGTCTCCACACTGTAAAATGAAGACAATGTCTGTTCTAACTACTTCATAAGGCTTTTGTAAGACTCAAATGAGGTATTATAAGTGAACACACAATTTGAAGGGCAAAAAATAAGGATTTGTCATCTAAAAAGACAGAAATGTCAACACAGGCACAATATATTAATCTTTGTTAGACATACAGACTCAATAGCTACACAAACACACATGTCCTGATATAGACTTCATATTCTTGCCAGCCCAGAATAAATAAATTTGGTTAAAAGCAACTCAAACCTAAGAGGAGATGCCTCCTTTCCCTACCCAGTAATTCACAGAGACTGCTGGGTTCAGTCCCTCCCTCCCCACTCGATCCATGGGATCCTTTCAAATGGATCCCAGGTGGAGTCCCGCGTCTCATAGCGCATGGCAGGGTTCTTGCCCATGTTCACCTGGGTGACGTCACAGAACCCAGAGTGCAGAGACCACTGCACCTGGCAGCACTCGCATGTGCAGGGTATTGTGAGGGCGAGAGAGCAAAAGTGAATGAGTAGGAAAAAACAAATCCCAGTAATAAACCCCACGTGCACATTTTACTTCATCTCCCAGGGACCCTCTTTTTGGAACAAAGCTAAAGAACTGAGATGTTTCATGCCAACAAAGGGGCTGATCTCTAAGACTAAGAAGGGAGTGTCAAAAGAGGAACAAGAATAGCCAGAGCATGTTTAACACTAGCCTGTGGATCCATAGCGCAGCTTCGGGAGAGCAAAGAACACTGTGCCAGTCATCTGAAGACCTGGGTTATCATCCCAGGTCTGCCACTGACTAATTCTAGATAAGTCACTACTGAGTCATGAGCTCCTTGAGAGCAGATCTGTGTCTTGCTCATCACTATATCCCTAGCACTAGCATGTTTGGCATATAGACGATGCCCAAGAAATGTTTCCTCAATTAATAAATGAGTTCCATTAAAGTGGTAGCTAAGATTGTGGGTTCTGCAATCAGATAGACTAAATTCAAATTCAAATTCTATCGTTTGCTGTCAGTTACTCAACTTCTCTCTGCCTCAGTTTCCTCATCTGGAAAATACGGATAATAACGTTATCTTCCTGTAGCGGATACTGCTAATCTCCTGCCTGTCCCTCCCCCTCCACCTCCACTCTTCCCAGCACAGCTGAGTTTCCAGCTGAAGCTGACAGCTTCCCACCTTAAACACCTGCATCTCTTTCTTCTCTGCTGGAGGTCTTTCTCTTGCACCAAAAGAGCCTGCTCTCCAGACGCAGATGCAATACCAAAGTGCTAGGGAGTTATCCCAATGCTGAGTCTGTGGATAAATGCCCCAGCCTCCCCAGGCTCTGGTGGGGCAATTCTGACATGTGTTCCCCAGCGGGACTGAGGTCCAGCAGCCTACCCATTAGCACATCCTTTATTGGTTTTTCTACATGTCTCCACTTTCCTCTAAATAAACTCAATTGTGCTTTCCAAATAAACTACCTGCACCCAAGTCCATGTCTCAGAGTCTTCTTTGGGGTGTTATGAGCTGAATTGTGTCCTCCCAAAATTCATATGTTGAAGCCCTAATACCCAGTACCTCAGAGTGTGACTATATTTAGAGATAGGGCCTTTAAAGAGGTGATTAAGTTAAAATGAGACTGTTAAGGTGGGCCCTAATCCAATATGACTGGTGTCCTCATAAAAGGAAATTTACACAGAGACCCCAGGGATACACACACAGAGGAAAGGCCATGTGAGGACACAGCAAGAAGGCAGCCATGTGCAAGCCAGGAAGAGAGGCCTCAGGAGAAACCAAATCTGCCAACACCTTGATCTCTAACTTCCAGTCTCCAGAACTGTAAGAAAATAAATGTCTGTTGTTCAAGCTACCCAGTCTGCGGTATTTTGTTTTGGCAGCCCTGGAAGACCAATATAGAGGAAAATCCGTAATAAGATACCACCTCGTGAAGTCATTATGAGGAATAAACAAGACAATATGTCTAAAGTACCTAGTACATAACTGGAATAATGCTCAATTGACGTCAGTTGTTGCTGTCGTTACTAGTAACAGTAGTAGTGGTAGGAGTACTCCTATAGTGAACAGCACTACCATCATCATCGCCATCTATATAATTATAATTGCTCTGCTACAATTCCTCAAAGGGTAGATGTGAAGGGCAAAGAAGAGAGTAGATGTGGAAAGATGTTAAGTGTTTAACATTCGCTCACTCTTTCACTGAA
The DNA here is from genome assembly GCF_020826845.1 of Diceros bicornis minor. Classification (NCBI taxonomy): domain Eukaryota; kingdom Metazoa; phylum Chordata; class Mammalia; order Perissodactyla; family Rhinocerotidae; genus Diceros; species Diceros bicornis. The sequence continues at coordinate 75,659,577 of NC_080745.1, forward strand.
CAAACTTTTATTAGCACCAACTCCAGGCACTGGGCTAGGTGCTGGAACTATAGAGCACTGCACTGTCCAGTACTATGGACACTAGTCATGTGTGGCTCTTGACATTTCAATTATTTTAAAACCAAATAAAATTTAAAATTCAGTCCCTCAGTCACACTTGTCACATTTCAAATGCTCAAGAGCCACATGTGCCTAGTGGCTACTATATTGGACAACAGAGAAAACATTTTCAACATCAAAGAAAGTTCTATCAGACAGCGCTGGTAGAGAGTAAAAAAATGAATTCCTACTCTTAATGACTTAACCAATTACAAATGCAATCTGATAATGATGATATTTAGTGAAAGTGTACCGAAGAGTCCACACAGTAGGAGGTCAGTCTTTGCTTCTGGAGGACAGTACAGTGATTCCAGACTTCCAAGTTCTGAGAATAGGTAGTTGCAGTTCAAATCGCTGCCAATAATAGCAAGGATGTTCTTCCATTCACATAACACAATTGAATGCCTGCTCTGTGAAAAGTCACAATGCTGGGTGCAGCGAGGCATACAAAGACAGGAAAGCCACAGGTTCCAGTCTTAAGAAGCTTACAGTTTAGTATTAGGGAGAAGAGGTATACACAGATAGCTGCAGTATGTAGATGATTGAAAGTGGCATCACACGAGAAGTGACTGTCCTAACAGCAGCGAGCATGGATTGGGCATTTAGCATGTGTCAGCGTGGAGCCAAGAGCTTTACAGATATGCTCTCATTGAACTGTAATAATCACTCTGGTAGGAACATGCTGTTATCATCTTCATTTTACAGAAAAAGAAAATGAAGCACAGAAAGATTAAGGACCATGCCCAGGGTCACACAGCTTGTAAGTCATGACCCCAGGCAATAAGACCAGGGCCAGTGGTCTAAATCCCTAATAGTTAAGGTGGCTACAATGTGGCTCATGGTGGAACATGACCAAGCCTGAAGTCATGGGAGGACCCACTTGGAAAAATAAAAGCTTATGCCACACCCCCCTGTCCCACCTCAACACACACCTGTCTTAGTTTGGGTTTCCTCCAAAGAAGAGTGAGAGCCAAGGACTAGGCTGCAAGTGTTCTATTCGGCAGATGATCTTAGGAAGCAGGAGTGAAGGAGGAGGGAGAATGGGACAGGGAAGGAAGAAAAGCCTATGTCAGGGTATATTACCGAGGTCACTGCCCTAAGCAACAGGGAATCACTTCCACACATATAGGATGCCTCCCACAATTGTGAACCTAAAAGACAGAAGACTATCCACCAACATTTATCCAACAGTTCCCAGCCCTCATTGGCTGAGGGTTCTCCCAGGAGTGTTAATGTCACTCCACTTCTCGTCTGTCCTGCACAGCCATGCAAACTCCTGTGACCTCAGAGAGAACCCGAGACAGAATGCAAGAAGAGTCACATGCCAGCCTTGCAAACTGTACAGCCCAAGGTGAGCCTAGAACTGCCCATGCAGCTGCAGCTGATTCAGAGATAGGTGAGGAGATGCGACACAGGCATCAGAGGCATCTGCCATGTCATTCAGATTTCTCCCCTTTGGACTCACTCAATTGATTGTTCCAAACACAGAATTGTGGTCTAGGCATTAGGGATGCCCTGGCCAAAAGAGAACACCAGTTCTACCCTCATGGAGCTTACCGTCCAGTGGAAATTCATTTCTGACCAGGTTTCAAACAGGAATCTTCCCAGTGTCCACCAAAGTGCTGTGACCTACACCCAAGAAACACCTACTGCTGTCCAAGCCACTGAGTTCCGTTTCTAGTTATACAACTGCTTTCCCAGGAACTGGCTGTGTCCCAGCAGCTACTAAGCATTTTCCTCCTAAACTTTAGTTGGAAGAATTTCATAACTTTAACCTCATTTCAGCTACCAGAAAACATCATGCACTTTTCCACTGGGCCTAAAACATTATTCAGAAAGAAATGAACATGAGGGAGAGAGGGGAAAACCCACAGAAGCAATATCATTAGGATTGTCTGTTCTGGAGCCAGGCTGCCTACATTGTCATTTCATCTTTGTGCATATTTACCCAAAGTCCTTCAGTTCCACTCTGAGCTCCAAAGTCTGAAGTTTTCTTGAGGGAAGAAGGAAGATGAGAAAATCCACTTCATTAAAGTCTAAGGTTTTCACTTAAGTTTGAAAACTTCTTCATATCATTGAACTCCAGGGGTGTGATTTCTCATATGCAATAATAAATTTTTTTAAAAGGGGAAGGGGGAGACTCTAAACAAGGCATAAAACTTACAGCACTAAATTAGAATCCACCTTCTGTTGAGAAAGAAGGGAGCTACAATTTGAAGCATTTTGCAGAAAGCAATTAGTGACCATTGGAGGTATGATGTGCAGTGTCCCTCAAAGGTCTTATGAAAAAAGATGCTGGATGTGGTTATGTCCACACTCAAGAATTTCCAGCCATCATTATATTGATTTCTATAGCGTGTCTTTGACAACACCCCGTTGGTCAGCTTCCACTCCTACCCCCACACTATTAGCCTGGTTAAATCCATAATTCAGAGTTTTGTGCTAAAGAGATGGTAGTTCGTAAATTAGTTCTCTATGCAATCACTTTATTTTGTTCCATTGTTAAGGCTGTCAACCTTTGACATTACCTTACAACATAGGCCATTGATCCCAATGGGAGGTGAAGAGGGTAGATGGATCAGCCCTCAATACTGCAAAGACGTATGTCTTAACATGTCAGGTCAGGAGTGTGGCACATCGTCACCTTCACAGTTGTGAATGATGAGGTTGGGTTGGGTCTGTCTGGGTTGGATCCACTGAGAGCCTGACATTAGGTCTAGAAACCTCTCTTCCAACCACAGGTCTAAGACAACACTTTGCCACAGGACAAAAGCTTGTAGAAGGCCTGCATCCACATCCATAAGCACTGCCTAATTCTTTGGTTAGTGGATATTGTTGACATAACCTTTAGGTAGCTCTTCAATTCGAAGAACATCCCAATCTTTTTTTCTATTACATCTCACTTGGAAGCTGGCCCCATGTGCTTTCCTCTAATCACAAAACCACTTCTCATGGCAGAAATAACTACTCTTGAGAAGTACCGTGAAATAACAGTAAGTCTATATCCTCCTAACATTCTTAAGATATCTCCCCTCTGAGGTTAAATAGTGTGAAGTTGGCCAAAATCAAGAAAACAGTATTGCAAATGCAATAAGATAAGAAAAAGAAATGCAACATATACCTTAGAAAGGAAGAGATAAAACTATCATTGTTTGCAGATGATATGATAATTTAACTAGAAAATCTAAGAGAATTTTAGAATTCAAAAGTAGTTTCAGCAAAGTGGTCAAAAGGAAGATCAGCACTCAAAAATCAGTAACTTTCCTACACACCAAAGCTAACCCATTATAAAATGGAATAGAATAATAGACTCTGTTCACAATAGAAATAAAATTATGAAACTAGCTAGGAATAAAGCTCACAAAAATTTCTAAGACTTTTATGAAGAAAATAAAAAATCTTACTTAAAGTTACAAAATAAGACTTAATAAAAGCCCCAGTAATTCTATTGCAAGGGATTGTCTTAGAGAAAAACAAGTATCTGTGTATAACAACTCATGTTTTACAATGTTCATTGTAATACAAAAAAATTAAAAACAATCTAAGTCTCCATTAGTAGATTATTAATTAAATAAATGGTGGAACATTTATACTAAGAAAAAGATTGAGTGTTGACATGCGAAGATCTATAAGATATATAGCTAAGGAGAAAAAGCAAGCTGCAAGACAATAATTACAGAATGATCTCATTTATTAAATAAAATATGTACAAAACACAAAGGCATATATATATATATATACATATATATATATATATACATATATATATACACATATACACACACACTTAAATGAATAGAAGTGTCCGGATAGAGACACACTAAGCTGATAGCAGTGATGATCAAAGACAGAAGTGGTACTTTTATCTGTTTCCTTGAATATTTTCACAATTAAGACCATATGCATGCAGTATTTAACTAAAAATAATGTATTCAGAAAAGGGAAAGGAAGAAGACAAGGAAAGACAAAGTACAGCCGTGGACTCCTTGGGTATCCTCTCAGTTTCCTCCTCCACTTCCTATTTTCTCCTGGTCAGTGCCCCACCTGGGCTGAGTCCTCAAGTGGATGAAATGTAGCAGCATACAGCATGAGATCTGGTTTCTGAATGGCTGCTGGGGGGCCAGTTGACAAAATCTATAAGTGTGAAGTGGGTGGGTCTTGGTGAGCTGAACCTTAACCAATGGAAAATGAGAGCCAGAGAGACTAGGAAGAAATTTCCCAGAGAGGCCAGAATCTTCATGTAAATTCCCACCTCCAAGTGTTTATCAGCCTTTCTCCTGCTTGGAATGCCCTCTTCGTCATGTAGGTATCAACCATCAGATACTTCCTGAGCACCTACTATGTGCAAAACACTGTGGGACCTTGGGGGATCCAAAGAGGCATTAGCACCACAGTCCTTGTCCTCATGGCATCTACTACTATGATTGCAATCCTGCATGAGAGAGGAGACAGAGGGAAAGTTTGACAAAGCAAGAGTTAACCAAGACACAAGATCAGGAAACAGGAGAAGTGATGGGGCTGAAGAGAATCAATTACTCTCACCTACACTCCCAGGTCTAGTTCACAGAATCTTCTCGACTTATCCCATCTGAACTCTTGCCACCTACTACAAAATTCCATTAACTCTTATTTTCCTTTTTAATAGTAAGAACCAACATTTTCAATTGCCAGACACGGTGCTCTGCACTTATTTGCTTTATGGTACGTAATCTTCACAACAGCCCTGTGATGTGGGCATGATTATTTGCCCCCCATTATAAATAAGACAACTGAGACGAGCACGGTTAGGTTACCTTCCCAAAGTCACATAGCCTTACAAGCTTAGTAAGAATCAACTGCTCCTTATAGAAATAAGAGTCAAGAGAGACTGTTGTAGTCTCGGGCACAAGAGAGGAGAAAACCCTTGGGGAAGAATAGAAATTGCTGCTGGTCCAGAAAAAATTAGACCCAACGAGCCAATGACTTGCTATTTCCAGTTATTAAAACTGTCCAGCTGCCATAGCAACAAGTGCAGTCAGCACTTCTGCTCCCTCCCAAGACAGAATATTTATGACTCTATTAAAGATACATACTCAGTGCCCCATGTAAACAATGACAGATGTTTTGCTGTCTTCCTGAAAAAGGGTGTCTCTGTTTTCCCTTGACACTTTAAGTGCACGATTCCCATTTATTCCTCTCTCTTGGGGTGGGAGGGAGACGGGATGGGGAGGATGATGGGGTTGAAGTTGGTAAGAGCCAGGAGACCTTTTGGTCTAGAGTTTGAAGGTACTACTTCAGCAAGCCTCAGAACTACACTGAGTAGTTTCTCGTCATGACCTTCTTTCCCTCTCTGCCTGCCCTTCCTCTTGCAACCACTGTCATAAGCACCTTTCCTTGCCAAGTGGCTGCTGTATAGGCTGTGATGGTGTAGTCCACTGAGCCCTGGGAAAGTGCATAATCCTTGTGCGTATGTATGTGTGGAGTGGGGTTGGGGGAGTGTCTAGAGCTGAAGTCCCTAGAATTCCATCTTGCAGCACCAGCAGAAAAGTATCCAAGGGCAATTAGCTCAACAATTTGGATTTATTGCAAGCCATTGGAATTCTGGATCTGAGCACCTGAAATGGAAAATATCACAGGAAACGGAAAATAGAGTTAAAAATTGTTATCTGGGTCTAGGATTAGGGATGGAGAGAAGGAATTGGAATTGGGTATCAAGCAACAGGGAGAAGGACAGTACAAACTGGCCTGGAATGAGCAAGGCTTGGAGGCAGCAGGTGGGGAGCCGAAGGTCGACTCAAACTGAAGCTTGGATCATGCCAGGCTGTCAGTGTGTGGGGCATGTTTTCCACGGAACTTTGCACAGGGGACTGACATTTGGCTGGAGATCATAACCAAATCCATGTAAGGTGAGGATGCTGACCCTCAGCAGCCATCTCTGCCAATCAAGCCTCATTCCAGTCCTGTAAGGAAAGGGCCAAAGATAAATATTAACAGGTCTCTAAGATTAGTTGGAACAAATATAAGAGAAATGCATTTGCCCCGTGGTGGTCTCCTGCTATTTTTGCCAGCCCAGAATCCTTTCTCTCTTTTCCTGGTAACTCACCTTGATGCTTGCTGAGGAAGCACACACATGCATGTGCATACACACGCACACAAGTACACACACAGACTCCTAGTTCATTTATTTGAGATCAGCCTGACCTTACCCTCAGCTCCAGGGATAAGCACGGACCCAGGTCTGACCAATCAGACCTGGCCAATTTTCCCCTAGCCAAGGGACTGGTTCAGAAATGAGCATGGGATGGTTATCCTCCATTTGACCCCTGAATCCACTCTCCACTCCTCTCTACCCTGCTCTGTGCCCCAAGAGGTTGACCAGTATGGACTTCATCGGTGAACTCCTTTATCTTTTGGCTGCTAGTTAGATTCTGCTGTTGCCAAACACTGGCAGCACAGCAGAGGGAGGAAGGAGATTGAAAGTGAGCTATGTATTCACCATGGGCTCACTGCAACCCTCAACCAAAGGTCGCAGCTCCTCGCAGACAGCTCCTTCTGTTTCCAGGCCTAGAAATAATAATGAAACCCCAGTGTTATGGCCCCAGAGTACATCACTGCCCTGTGGTTTCCCTACACACTGCATACATGTTTGAGAATATTCCCTTAATTAAACTCTCCTCAAATCATCCGCGTGAACTATTTCCTGTTAAGACGCTGTATGATATAAAATACGTGACATAAGCAGAAATGAGAGCCTACCCAAGACTGTGTGCAGATCTATTGCGAAAGAGAAGATCTCTACTGAGAGTATAATGCAAGCTGAAGCTTGCATGGGGAAATCTGCTGGAGAATGCAGCCAATGTGGGGGAGAACTGAGCCAAGAGTGAGGGAGAAGAGCAGAGGGACCAATGCCTGACACTATTACTTGAGCACCTGGATTCAGTCATGCATGAAGACTGTCTACTCCCTGGACTTTCAGTTACATCAGCCTGTTTTTGCTTAAGCCACTTTGAGTGCATTCCTTTACTTGCAAAGAAATAGTCATGACTTATCCATTGTCCTCACGTCCATTGTGAGGACGTGGACGTGGACTCTATCCAGCCTAGATAGAGGGGCACAGTTATCCTTAACATGGGACAAGTGATTGTACTTGTACTCAGACATCCTTGGAGAGGAATAAGTAGGCCCATGGTCAAGACAGCAAGAGAAGTGAAAGCTGTCAGCACCCCACGATTCCTAGAAATAGAGCCTGGATATCAGTTCATTATAGGGTTCAATTGCTTTCTATTACTGAAGAGGTAAGTAAGGTCAAGAGGAATGAAGTGACAAAGCCAGAGCTAGAACTGGGGTTTCTACCACCCAGAGCCACGTGGCGTGGAAATTATTTTCTACTGAGCCCAAGTGTTAAACGTGAACAATTCCCATAAGAAAGTATTTGTGGTTTGGCGTCACCAGGAGAGTTAAACATTTGTCCCTGAAACTTCTTAAAAGCCCAATTTTTCAGAGACGGATTTGCCCCGTATTTCCAGAGATGGAGGCATCAGGGGAAAGGAGGTGGACTCCAACATATCAAACTTTCCAAGGCTGAATGGCTTCCAGTCTGCAGGGGACTTTCAAGGAGCTAGGAGTGCATCAGGAGATGAAACCAAGCACAGGCTAATTTCATCTTGATAGCTACAACACTGCCTCTGCTACAAACAGCTCAAAGAAGGGGGAGAGAAAGTTTATTTTTCTGCTTTTGTTTTTACCAACTGGACATATAAAAATAAACAAGACCTGCTTACTAAGGTGAAATGTTACTTAAAACCATATGGAGTATAGGATGAAATTCCAAAAAAGTCGTGTCTTTTTTTCCTTTACAGCATTCTAATAAGGTGATGGGAAATGTGTATTTGAAGTGAACAAATGTTTTATTTCTTAATAAGCATCCTCATTGGGAACCCCAAATCCAAACTGCCAATCTCTAATTAGAACTGGAAAAGGCCTTGAGGGCCAAATATCAGTTAGAGTTTTCTGGATTTGGGGCTTTTGTTCTATAACTATGCAGAAATATAGATGAATACATTGAAGAAATCATATGAAGCATTAGCAAAATTCAACACTATTATATATTTAGAAAAGAATCCCAGCAAAATTGGTATAGGATTCTTCTAAGATGTGACAGAGCACATCTCCCAAAGTCCTGTATTGAATATTACACTTAATGGTGAAATTTTAAAATTATTTGCATTAGGGATAGGAAATATGAAAGGATATCCATTATTATGGTTTCCTTTTCTTATTGTTTTGCAGGATTTAACTAAAATAATAAGACAAACTAAAATAATAAGACAAAGAAAGAGAAGGACAAAGATTGAAAAGAAGGTGACAGAGCTATCATAATTTGCAATTAATATGATCATCCCAAAAGAAAACTCAAGGGAAAAATAGTAAAATTCTTAGAACTAATGATAGAGTAGTCTTTAACACCAGCAATAACCAAATTAAAATAGAAAAAAATCAAAGTAACTATATGAGTGTAACTCTATAAGTATAAAGTAACTATATGAGTGTATGAACTGCACAATGTGTGGGTGGGACGCCAATGATCCCTTTTACTAGCTCCAGGTACCTGGATATAATACTTAATCTCTGATCCCCAGTTGCTGCATCTATATAATAATTTTTAAACTACTGAGCTACTGAGCTCATATATTTGTGAGTTCGTAAACTTACTTATATTTGGCACCTAGCAGGAAGTATAAAATGCAGTAAGTATTCAACAAATATGAGATCTCTTCTCCTTGAGGACCCTTGGCCATATGGCTCTTCACGATACGTAATAGAGCTAAATATATGAATTTAACTGTTGAAGAAAGCATTCTGTTCAACTATCAGAGAAACTGTTCACCTCATCCCTGCTTGAAATCACAACCCACTTGCTACCAAGAAAGAAGAGAGAGATGTAAGTCATTTAGAGCTTACCCTAACCGTAAAGCAGGCAAAAAGTCAAGGCCCCCTCAAGCTCTCTATTTCATGTTACTTTGATGACAATGAAACTTCCCTTTCTTGAAAAGTTCCTGTCTGTTGAGCAATGAAGACATATTTTTTCCTCTCTATATTGGGTCTGCGGTGTTTGAAGTCCTGCACAGGGCCTAACAATTAGGGATTTTTTTAGGAGTCTATGAAATATTTGAGGGCTGGAGAAAAAAACGGCTCTAATATATACAAGAAAACTGAAAAATAGATTTTAATAAATATTTAATTAAATGTCTACAAAATCTAACATTATGCTAGCTTTTTTAATAGCTAGATTTAATTTCATAAAAATTTTCATTTTATTTAAAAACAACATTTGGGTTAGATTTTTCTCACTGTATGAATACATTCTCAGGAAATCTTGCAATGATTGCCAATAAACTATAAACAGTAGTCAATTGAATTACAAGTAGCCAAATCATTTTCAAAGCAAAAATAATAAAAAATCTTTTCAAACAATTTTCAACAGAGAGTGACATCGAATGTAAGATGTGATACTTTTTAACCAGTCTGATAAGATGTAAGGATAATTGCAAAAGGAGGACTTGGTCTAGGGTTTGTGAAAGTGTCAAAGCAGCTCCTGGCAGATCATAGTCCTTAAAATGAAAGATGAGTTGGAAAGATTAAAAGTATTCTAGAAAATGGTGGGCAGAAAGCCCAATACATACATCAGAAAAATTATAGCCACATACTTAATCCTCTACACCTTCGTTCAGGAAGCAGTTGCATTGTCAACCGCATCCGTTTTGTGGCTTGTGAGATTTTATTTGCTTCCCTCATGCCTGTCTTACCTGCTAGATAAGAAAACAAATTCCCTGAGGCCAGGATTCATAACCATTGCCTCTTGTTATCTCATCTTGGGACATATAGCAGTCACTCAGTATTTACTTTTAAAACTGAAGATTAAAAAAAGCAAGCACTTTTGAACACATCTTAAAAAAGATTCTCCCAAGTTTGTTACTAACAACATATGAAAAGAATCTGAAACTTTGAACTGCAAACGCTGCTGTGAAATTACATTTTCACAAACACCTATTGTTTCTTTGTTTCTTGCCTGAAAATGTGTTTCTCCCTGGGATATTAGCATATAACAAATAAATCCTAAAGTACTTTGTTTTCCTGCCCAAATGTACTACTTAACTCTGGTTGATTTCTTAGCTAAAATTGCTTAAAGGAAGAAAAACTGCCTGAGAGTTTTTGATTGTTACAGAATATTTGTGCCCTCATCAAGCAGTGCCAACCGTGTTACACACACACACAAAAACACACCTTGAATGGCATTGTATTTAAATATGATGATGCTTCACAGTTTGTTTTTGATGGAGAAAACAAGAATTATTATTACCTATGTGGATTCCCACCTAAGGATTAACCTTGCTGTATGGATTTCATAACTGCGGCACTTTTCATAAAGAAGGGAAAAATCCGGCATCAAATAAACAATTTGCAATGGTTTATGTACTCCCCCATCTCTGCAAGAGAAGGAGAGTCAACTATTTCAGCTACAATTTTCTAAGCTTTTTGTTTCCTAAAGAGGAATTTACCTGAGTTCCTATAGGGAAGAGATATGTGCTCGCAAACCAAAGTCATACCGCCCCGGACCATGATTGCAATTGTAACAATTCTTTTCTTTCTTTCTTTTTTTTTTTGCTATTTCTTTGCTATAAAAAGTCGTCAAGAATAGTCTCAGACTTCTGCTGGAGAGCAGGAAAGAACCAACTGTACTGGGTGTAGCTCCACTCACCCCCTCCCTGACATTAAGCCCCCGCCAAACACACACCCTCAACCAGGATGAAAATCCTCACAAAAGATAGAGAACTGAGGTACTATTAACTGGTTCACTGGCGTCTTTTAAAAAACCTGGACAAAAAAGGAGAGTTTTGTTCTCTTAGCTAAATTATTCCTCGTGAGCTCTGTCTTCCTAAGAATAGCCTTTGTTCATCAGCTTCAAATGAACTCAAACATCTCCTGGCCCAATCTGACACTTGAGACACTTGGGACTCCTCTTGGGGTTAGTGGTCGCCAATCTATTCACCACCATGGGGATTCCTCATTTGCTTCTATGTTGTATATCCACCAAGTTTTCGAAGATTGTGTTTATTAAACAGGCAGCACTGATTACATCCAATTAATTTTCCACTTTTAATTAAGCAGACACACATAACCACCAAGCAGTGTGTTTGTGCAGCATGAAATAACCAGGGGTACCACATTACCACACTGAGTTGGTTTAACTACAGCCCAAAATAAACAATTCCGAGGTTCCTAGCACGTGCTGTTCCAGAGTGGCGAAATGACTCTTACTAGAATCTCTGAAATATAGAAAATGGCTTAAGAATCCTGAGTTTGGGAGCAGTGCCTCAGAGTCCCCACATTAGACTTTCCTTGGGGGAAATTCATCCTATAGGACTCATGTGAGCATTACCCCCTCTCCCTGGGAGTAGGTATTCCAGTGGCTAAACTTGTATGGATGGATATGTTTATTAAGCATATTAAGCTGCGAGAAGGGCCTGGGGTACCTCTTCCATCATTGAAGCATCATAAAGCACTGTACTGGATGCTTTACAAACACTGTTTAAAATAACCATCATAGTAACTCTATGAAGTAGGTATTCATTCATTCATCCATTAATTTAACAAAAATTTATAAAGGGCTTACAATGCACAAAGTACTGTCTGGACTGCTAGGAATATAGCATAGGAAAAAACAGATGAAGCCCTTTCCCTCAAATAGGGTATATTCTAGTCTGGAGATACAGATAACAATTGGGCAAGGAAATAAACAGGATGGTAGAATGGACAATGAAGGGAGGCACCACCTAGACCACGTGCTCAGGGAAGTTATTACTGCAGCCCTGACTTTTGATCTGAGACCTTAATGTATTAAACCTGCTTTGCCAAGTGGGACATTGAGGCTCAAAGAGGTTCAGCAAAGTGCCCAACATCACATATCTACCAAGAGTGAGTTAAATTCTAACATATAGTTGTCAATCTTCAAACCTGTCCACTTTCCACTACACCCTGTTGCCTCCCAAGAGGACCTGATAAATACCCAAATTCTGCTCTACGTCAGAGGCTATTGTAGCAGAAGTTTCAGCCCACTTAGGCTGTATAGAGAGGAGAATGTTGCCAAACAGAGAGATGAAAACAAAGAAATAAAATTGCTAATCATCCTCATGCATATGATTGGATAAACCATAACTAAGGTAAGGGATCCATACTTAATTTTTTTTCATTTCCTTAATTCCTCCTTATTTTGTCACCAAAACTAAAATGTTCAATATTTTTTTCTTGATGATTGTAACAAATGGGGTTCAGAAGAATCTCTAGATATCATAGATTTTCAGAGCCTATTTCTCAAGAAATGAAATTTACATAAGCACCTATGTCCTCATCAAAGGCCAGATCTCCATCCCCACCACCTCCATAAAGAAGTAGAGATTCATTTAAAACAAAACGTCCTTGTTGGCTGATTGGGTAACACAGCGAACTGCCTTGATTACAAATGACATCCAAAGAGGTTCTTTCTTCCACCTGGCCATTTTCTCTTGGAGTGATACTGAACAGGAGATAGGGTATTCATTCAGAGTGCTTCCAAGAACAGTTTTATTGACCCCAGGTTTTACTAAAGCTGAAACACTCAGCTATCCTTGAGCCCCACAGAAAAGATCTTCTTCCAGTAAATGAAGAGCTATTAGCCCAAGAAGGGGAACAATTAAGGCACTGTTCCGGGGGGGAGAGGGGCAGGGGGAGAACAAAGCCTCAAGCTTTGAGTACAAAGAAAAAAATTGGGGCTCAATTTAAAGAGGGCAGCTCTGACAGACAAAGTTATTAAAGACAAGGAGGAAAAACTATCAGGAAAGCTTGGTTGTGGCCACTCCTATTTCTCCTTAAAAATGGGACAGCTGTTAGTCTCTCTGATGTACAAGTAAAAAAGCAACTCATCCAATTTCACAATAACCTACTACAAAGAAGAACCAGAAACCCAAGACTCTTGGAAGCAAATGTCATTCCTACATGACTCCTGCATGATGGTCTGAAGTGACCTCCTCCTTTATGGTATCCCCTTAATGGTATGTAATTGTTAATAATACAAGTATGGTTGGCAGTAGAGTTCATGGAAGTTTAGATCCTGGGCTTTGGAATCAGACTGAGGCTTCTTGGCTCTGCCACTTTACAGCTGTGACATGGGGTTTTCATGAAAGAGGAGTGGGCCTATTGTTTCTCTATAGTGTTGAGAAAGCCTATGCAAAATAACCTTCACCAGCCAAAACAAAAAACGGAAACAAAAAAGAGAGCATGTATTTAAAAAAATGGTAGCCAAGATTGCAAAGTCAGAGACAGATAGAGGGGAAGAAGAGGAGGAGGAAGAAGAGAACAGAAGAGAGAGAAGAAGAATGACAACAAATCCAGAATAGCAAGGATTGCTAAAGAGATGTGCAGATCGGCACTCGTTTTAGCATTAGCGGCATGGACATTTCGCAGAGATATTCACCAAGCCTGAATATCTGAGATAACATGATTTTTTCATGTCATATAAACCACAGAGCTTGTAAACCTAAAAGACATCCTTTCAAAGGCCCTCTTGCTGAGCAGTAGATTTGCTTTTAAAAATATATAGTAGAGGGCCGACCCGTGGCTTAGCGGTTAAGTGCGTGCGCTCTGCTACTGGCTGCCCAGGTTCGGATCCCGGGCGTGCACTGATGCACCGCTTCTCCAGCCACGCTGAGGCCACGTCCCACATACAGCAACTAGAAGGATGTGCAACTATGACATACAACTATCCACTGGGGCTTTGGGGGAAAAAAAGGAGGAGGATTGGTGGTAGATGTTAGCTCAGAGCCGGTCTTCCTCAGCAAAAAGAGGAGGATTAGCATGGATGTTGTCTCAGGGCTGATCTTCCTCACACACACACAAAAATATATAGTAGACATTGTAGCTGACTTTCCAGAAACCATTCCCTGTAGGCAGGTAACAGGTCATGGCAAGTCCATCCCCATGGCTAGTGATGAGTCCATGAACCTATGCCAATTTGAGCTGAGCAGACTCAACAAGAGAGTGGCTCAGGGCTTGTAGACAGGAAGGGTTTCTTTCACTCACTGGAAGCATAGCCCCAGCTGCTGCCTGTAGACGTGAGGGGAGCTGGCCTGTGAGCAGAGCCAGCGCTTGGAGAGTTGAAGCCAAGCAAACCTCAGAGAAAGAGGACCTCAAACCCACCCACACCTGGACCTCTTGTTATGTGATATAATAAATGTTATGTCTCGATATCAAATAAATTCAGGGAATGCTGCATACTGTATCCTTGGAAAATGACAATGCGTACTAGTGTATTAAAGGCTCTGGAAAGCCCTATAGTCAAGAAACCCATCTAATCCTGCATTTTGCTAACCTAACTTTGCAGGGAAGCCCCTCTTTTCATAGTACCTGTTAACTTGCCATAGCACACATGCTATTTGAGACAGGCTATTGTGGAGTTTAATGACTTTAGCCTGGATCACCAACCCTTCCTCAAAAACAAAAACTCTGCCTCTAGCTATCTCTATTAGCAAATTGGTAAAGCCTTCAGTCTGCTATTTTGATCTGCTGTCTCTATTATGTTCTTCTGTCTTTAATTTTGCACACTCTTTTTCTTTCATGCACATTTGTGCATTACAGAGGCTTCAGAGCCACTCACTGACTTATATTTGTATTCATCTTAGGCAAATCGTATGCATGCCTACCACCTTCCTGCTCTACTCCCTTCTTTCTTATAATCTTTTTTTCTTATATATATATATATATATATATATATATATATATATATATTTGTGTGTGTGTGTGTGTGTGTGTGAGGAGATCAGCCCTGTGCTAACATCTGCCAATCCTCCTGTTTTTTTGCTAAGGAAGTCTGGCCCTTGGCTAACATCCATGCCAATCTCCCTCCACTTTATATGGGATGCCACCACAGCATGGCTTGCCAAGCAGTGCATCAGTGTGCGCCCAGGATCTGAACCGGCGAACCCTGGGCCGCTGAGCGCACGCACTTAACTGCTTGGGCCACTGGGCCGGCCCCTTCTTATATATTTTATTATACTCTTTGGCACACTTTCTCATCTCTAAACTCTTTCATCAACTAACTTGCTGCTTCCTCAGTTACACAGTTACACTTTGTAACTTAGTTGGTCCAGTTCTGTTTCTCCCCTCCCCACATGGTTGTAGTAGAAGCCACCATCTTCTTACATAACTCTATTCTCATCACTGCAGTTTTTAGTCTTCAGCCAATCACAGTCCTTCCCTTGGATCTTTCTTCTTCCCTCTCTCTCTCCCAGGTGAGAGAAGTTGCAGGGTATGAGAAGTTGGCAGTTGAGAGCCTGCTGTGAGAGAAAACCAGTCAGCAGTGAGGATGGATGAAACCTAGACTGAAGACAACAGAGACAGAGAAAGAGAGAAGGTTCTGCAGGTGTTCAGGTCCCAGGTTCTGACTGTCCCTAAACCTAGATGCATTTCTGCCCCGTTTTTTGTAATTTGGTATTCAAATTTCCTTGAATTATCTAAAATGGCGGTCTGCAAACTAAGGGCCTATGGACCAAATCCAGCTGGAGCCTATTTTTGTAAACGAAGTTTTATTGAGACACAGCCACATGCATTTGTCTGTTTACAAATTGTCGATGGCTGATTTCATGCTACAACAGCAGAGTTGAGTCATCACAACAGAGACCATATGGCCCACAAAGCTGAAAATATTCATTATCTAGACCTTTACAGAAAAAGTTTGCCAACCCCGATCTAAAACAACTCAGTAGTCTTCCAACAATTTCTCCTTTTTGCCTAAGGTAACTCAGGTTGATTTCTGTCACTTGCCACCAAAAATCATGATTAGTGGTCTTCAAATTGCTCTTGTGCTCAGTACCCTCCATGCACAGCATACGTGCTGTCCAGTCTGAGCTAAAGCCCTTTGCCCTTTTCTGTGCCTATCTTCTGTTTCTGATCACTTCTTTTTGTGTAGAGATTATGCCATTCTGTATTATGCTTTTCATCAGGGATTTACATAGAGGCCTCCTCTCTTTCTTTCCTTTCCATCTCGGGATATAAACTTTTGGTAGGAGCTATTTCTCATTCATCTTTTGTTTTCACCTCCCCTGGTACCTAGTACAAAGTAGACACTCAATGAACACACATTGTATCTTGAATTAAATTTCTCCTCCCACCATCTACACTCAGTTAAATCTCTTTGTTAAGAGAAGCCGTCTTTTCAAATACTCCTTCATTTTGCAAAAAAAAGACCAGCTTCCAGGCCAAATGTTAACAGGAGGACCATGCCATCCAAAAACAAATCCCCAGTCTCTGGTCATCTTTAGTAGCATCAATTTAAAGCAGTCATTTCAAAGCATGGTCTCTGGGCGGCTGTAGCAGCCTCACCCAGGAACTCATTAGAAACACAAATTCTCAAGGACCCTCTCCAAACCTTCTGAATCAGAAACACGTGGGTGGAGCCCAGCAATCTGTGCTTTAGCAAATCCTCCAATTCATTCTGATGCTCGCTAAAGTTTGGTGCTCTAAAGAAAAACCAAATGATCAGCAAACTTTTTTGAAAGAACAAGATAGTAAATATTTAGGCTTCGAGTGGCAAGAAAATCAAAGGCATTATTTAGTACTTACATAACAAAAGAGAACACAGACTTCCATAAAATTTTTGATGAAATTCAAAATATGATAACATTATATAATATACAATAATAATAGAGTATAATTTTTTGTAATACAGGTCTATGGATGAGAAGAATGAAATATTTTTTCAGGATAACATTTCTTTCAATTGTGGTTGAAAGTTAATGCTCCCTATCATCAAATCCATTGCAAATATTCATCTGTTGAAACACATCCTTGGCTTGTAGGAACAGGCCACCGGCCAGATGTGGCCCATAGGACGTATTGCCGATCCTTGTTCTAAAGCATGAATGCCTACAATTAAGAGAAGGACCAAACATTTATTGCAGGGTTAGCAGAAGACCTTTGTGTAGATCAGCAGTTTTCAACTGAGAAGGGGATGACTTTACCCTCAGGGGACATTTGGCAATCGTTGGAGACATTTTTGCTTGTCACAACTGGGGGCAGAGAGTTGTTACTAGCTTCTAACGGGTAAAATCTAGGGATGCTACTAAACATTCTACAATGCACAGGACAATTCCCTACAACACAGAATTAACCAGCCCAAAATGTCAGTAGTGCTGAGCTTGAGAAATCCTCACATAGATAACACTTTGGAGCTCACTGCGGGCCTGTCGACCTCCTTTTAACCTCCTGTCATGTTCCTAAACCATGCAGGCAGGTGCCCAGTCTTATTCCTACTGTTGCTTTCCAAATCAGACTTAAACAAGACATCTTTAAATGTCTGTGCAAATATATTTACAAGAAGCAAGGCTTCTCTTTCTAGAATTTTCAAATTTTGATTGCTGAGGCAAAGTTCATGTCAACAATAATACTATTTAATTTCAGAGCTGTCTTTACAGAGGGAGCCTAGATCCTGTTTTTTTTTTTTTTTTTAGGTATAGCCTCATGCAGTCAGATATTTGTTTTGAGGAGGAAAATACAAAACAAGCTATACAATAGAATCTGTGGCAAAAGAAAATGTCCTACCATGTCCTAGGGTGTTGAAGACTCTACATGACAACATTGGGAATCATGAAGCCTTTTGGTTTAGGAAACTTCGAATGATTCTAGTTGTGAAAAGAAAGCAATAATTGACGTTATTTCCCCTCCCACTCCTCCCTTTGAAAATGACACATCAGAAGCTAAGATATTCATGGAGGCCTTGCTTAAACAAAAGATAAAGATATCTCCCCTTCTCGATGATGTGGTCCAGGTTCATGATTAGGCTATAAAATCAGATTTTCTGAATCAGATGATGGCTGGCACACCTGGAAATCAGTTGAAGTTAGGTGGCCTTTTGTTGGGGTGGAGGAGAGGAAAATAGGAAAATATTGCTTTATACTAAGGAAATGTTAGCTAATATTTAATGAGGGTTTATTACACACCAGGCACTTTCCAGGTATTTTGCTATCATCCTTACAACAAGCCTGTGAGACAGGTATTTATTTTATAGACGAGGAAACTGAGGCTCAGAGAGGTGAACTAACTTGAAAGGTCACATAGCTGATAGAGCCAGCATTGGAATCCAGATATACCAAGACTTCAAACTTGAGCCTTTAAACATTATTGAATCACTAAGGTTTTGTGGATATGCGTGCACCCATATCGTTTAGAAATAAAAAATTCATAACAAGACAGTGTCTTCTAATAACTAGTGGTTAGTGATGGCCTAGAAGTTCACTGAACACCTAGAAGTGGGTACAACCTCTCCTGATACGCAGTGTCCTGTGTTGCCAGAGAGGCTGGTAAGATTGATTTGTGTATAAGGTTTCACTCCATTTTCAAAGATAGCCTCGCCCACCCACCTTGGTGAGCCTCAATGGACAGGTTAGGTGAGTCTGGGGAATTTTTTGAGTTTGAAAAAGCATATATTCATATCATCACATAATTTCATATTTTATAAAATGAAAAAGCCAACTTACTCTTTTTTCTAATGCAAATCACAGAAAGTAAAATCTTCTTGGCAGAAAACAGTCAGAAGATAGAACAATGACTCTCAAGGGAGAAAATTAATATCAAAAATTCCAGGCTATAGCCAAAAGAGATGTATTAGTCGTAAAAGGGAGAGAAATCCTGGTGTCGCCACTCTACCCTCTGTTGAGTCACAAACTGGCCCCATACGTAGAGGGCAAGTAGAGACTGAAGAAACAGGTGGGCAACTCCAGATTGGTAGGAAGCAGGTGTAATAAGCAAGGACTTACATAGAAGCTTGTCTTAGGTGGCCACAAGATGAGTAGATCTCTGCCCCCGCCCCCCAGAATCTTAAAGTTTACATAGAGGCCTTAACTGGGTTTAGTCACATAATCTGTCCAGAGGGTCTCAACAACACGTTGCTCTCTCAAGGCTGTGTCCTTGGAAATGGTTCCCACTGTGGGAACAGTGGGCAGAACATACATTCTAAGAACAGGCGAGAGGTGAGAAGCCTCTGATTGCCCGATCCAGCTCCCGGGTCAATCAGAGGTCACGTCCTCTTGATGACCTTTTCCAACACCCTTGCACCTCATACCCTTTCCTCTAATTTTTCTAATGATTTTCCCTAATTGCAAATTCTATGAAGAGGAGACAAGTGGAGGAGAGAGGGAGGAAAGGCAGACAGGAGCAGAGAAGAGGAAAGGGGAAGGAGAAAGAGGAGGGAAGAGAAAGGATTCTCCAAATATTTATTCCTCAGAGGAAGCACATGTGAAATTGCAATCCCAACTCAGAGACACATTTTCCCAGGCACAATTCAGAACAAACTCTACACATACAAAGGAGGAGAGATGCACTTTAAGTCTAGTCAAAATCATCACGCTTCCAGCTGGATCAGAAGGCTGGTAGAGCAGCCGAGCCCTGCAACAGTGCTTCGCTCTGGCTGCCCTGTGCTCAGAGCTTTGGTGGTTCCTCCTCTGCTGACCCCAACCAGAAAATGGATGAATGAGTAAATAAAACCCAACTCCCAGCCCTCCTCTCCCCCACTCTACCTCAATATTCACACACACATACATCTTTGGAGTAACCCAAAGGGAGATCCTGAGCAGTTTCCAAGGAATTTTGTCTTTCCCACATTCTGTATTCAGAGAATAATGTCACAGACCTGAAAAAAGATATAGGAATAGATACATACACACATCAGGTCTATTACAACGGACTTGAATAAACAGTTCAAATATGTTTGTTGTATTGAACATTGGCTAGCTATTTATTTTTCCAACTGCAATGTGTTTTGTTGTAGCAGTATTTGACCAATAATAGAAATAACCACTATTTGTCTTAACTAAGCAGGATCATATTTACTAGATAAGCCCACAGCATGCAGTGTCTCATTTAATCCTTACAACAATCTGGTGAAGTATTATCGTCCTCATTTTACAGGAATAAAAAGAAAGAAGGGAAGGAAGGAGGGAGGGAGAAAGAAACCTGAGGTTCAGAGACACCACGTAGTTTGAACCTAGGAACAGGGAGGCTGACAAAGCAAAAAAAAAAAAAAAAAAAAAAAAAAAATTGAAAGACTGCTTGAAAGTGTTCTCCGGACGACCAAGAGTTAAATCTGAATTTAAAGGGTAAAGAATAATGATATCAGTCAGGGTATAAACGACTTAGCCTACTGGCTGGTAGAACTCCCAAGAAGCATAATACCCAATTTGTCACAAGAGTCCTCAGGAGAATTCTCCCATAGGTAAATCACACTTGATTCTACTGGCAACACTAATGAGTTTGGGAAAAACATGTGGAAAGTTAGTATGTTCAATTACAGTGATCTCTGGATGAAGCCTAATAGTAAAAATATTTCTTATATTGTTACGAGTAGAGCTTTATAATTTGGGCATGAGCTATTTCTCTGGAAAAGTCCTCTCCTCAGGCAGACTTTCCATCAGATTCAGAAATCCTATTAAACATTTTTACAAATGTGGGAAAAGGAAGGAAATACACAAAAATATCCATGTGTTCATCTTTGAGTAAAGGGGCCATCAGGATATGCATTTCTTTTTCATATTTCTGTATTTTCCAAATTTCCTTTAGTAAACATGCACTATTTTAATTAAAAAAACTAAAATATTTAAATACAAAGAAAATTTAAACAGCCAAGATTTAGATTCTGAGATTATTCTTACATTCTGAGATTTGAATGCACTAGTTTCAAAAAATATAGTGATCTTTCGAAAAAGCAGTGCGACATTCACTTTAATAAGTGGATCTGAATCACGAATTTCAAAGCATAGCAGATTTTAATTTCATTTCATTCTAAGAAAAAAGATAAAATAACATACCTTTAGGGGAAAACTTTTATTTAAACATGTTTCAACTATCAGTGATAATAGAAAAGGAAATATTTATGAGCCTGAGCAAAAGAAAGAGAATTCTTTAAAGTTCTTAACGAAAGACCTTTTTTTTTAGGAGAATTAGCTGAAGGGAAAATATCACATAAAGAGTTGAAGAGAAAAATAAATTATTTATTGGCTCTCCTGTAGTGCCTTCTAAACTTTAGATATGCATCAAAAGATGTCTGAAGCGAGCTAATTTCCCTAGCACATTTCCATTTAGAATTACATTGTAGGTTTCAAAACTCTCTTGTTCTGTGTGTATATTACATATGTGAAAAGGTGTTCAGATACAACACCAACCATAATTATATAACCAGAGCTCTCTTTACAGGGCAGACGTGTTCCTGGAAAGATGTATGCAAACAAATCATATTTGAAATGCGCTTGGGACTTCGTGCTACAGTGAATCCTTTGGGAAACCAAGAATCCTGGGGTAATATGAAAAAGAAAAAGAAAAACACCCACTAAATTATGCATCTGGCAAGCTTAAATGTTGTTCATATTTGCTTTCATCCAAAGGGACATGTTTGCACAATGTGCACAGACACCCTTGACAAAATCTATAACTCAGAGGTTAGAATTTTCAAGTTAAGAACAAAGACTATTGACTAGTTAGAACAATCTGAGTAGAACTAAAACAAAACATATACCTTGCCCCAACATATAAAAGTAAGCAATCCTTAAATCTGTTTCCCATCCTAAGAATTTTCAGCATGTAACTAATTTAAGACTGGATTTTTCCTCTTATTTTATTTGATGGCATCTGTAAGCCAATTGGCACTATTAGGAGTTGTATGAGTTCCAGATAGCTTTAAAAGGGTAATCATTTTCAGACCACTCATGTATTTTTAATCTAGAATGGAATAGAATTTGCCTGTGTGTTTGACATTTTGTCAGGGAAAATACAAATGCTTCAAAACAATGATAATATCAACTGTGATTACAGCAAATTAGAATCACATCCTCAGTCTCCTCCCCTGGGGTTGTTTTGGGACCAAAGCAAACACAGCTCAAGAAATTGAATTGCAGTAACTAATTGACATTGAGCAGGAAATACTGGAGGAGGTAAAGGTACCCTGTGTTACCTGAACTAGGAGTGCTGTTCCTCAGTTCAGCTGAGGACTGTCACCCTGCCAGGGGAAGATGGGGGATGCAAGAGACCTGCAGATTCAGGATGGGGTAGACCACTCCCCAGTGCTGCAGATCTACACTGGGAATGCCCACTGGGTCCTAAGGGTGGTCACTTTCTTGGGGCAGATCACATGACATGATGTATGAGTGGGGAAAGAATGCTCACCTAGTTATTAATAACAACAGGTATCATTTATTACATGCCTCTATTGGGGCTCCTCTTGGGCTAGACCTTCTTCATATTTTACTTTATTTGTTATTCACAATACTATTCTGGAGAAGGTATTACTATCTCCCTTTTACTCATAAGAAAACAGGAGCTAAATTAAAGTGATTTGCCTAAGATCATACCGGTAATGAATGGCAAAATGGAGTTTTTCTCAATCCATATCTGATTCTTAAACCCAGAGTTTTTCCCATGTGCCAAGCTTCAGATGCACAATCAACGATTTATGCCAGTTATGGTAGCGAGCCTCCCAGATGGCCCCAGTAATCCTAACTTCTTGGTATTCACACCCTTGTATGGTATCCTCCTACATGGCACCGGGATTGATCTTGATCTCTACGACCCATCACATATGGCAGAAGTGAGGGTAT
Source organism: Diceros bicornis minor (assembly GCF_020826845.1). Classification (NCBI taxonomy): domain Eukaryota; kingdom Metazoa; phylum Chordata; class Mammalia; order Perissodactyla; family Rhinocerotidae; genus Diceros; species Diceros bicornis. The sequence continues at coordinate 75,682,328 of NC_080745.1, forward strand.
ATCACTTTTGAGACTAGGTTATAAAAGACTATGGCTTGTCTCTTGGGTTCTCTTTCTCTTTTTCTCCCTCCCTTTCTCTCTCTGTCTCCTTTTGCCCTTGGGGAAGCAAACTGCCCTGTTGTAAGCAATCCTACAAAGAGGCCCACTTGTGAGAAATTGACGCCTCTGGCCAACAGCCAATGAAGAACTGAGGCGTGTCAACAACCACATGAGTGAGTATGGAAGCAGATTCTCCAGCTCCAATCAACCCTTGAGATGACTGCCAACCTGGACAACAGCTTGGCTGCAACCTCATGAGAGACAGAACCAACCAGCTAAGCTGCTCCCAAATTCCTGACCTTCAGCAGTGTGTGACATAGTATTTGTCGTCAAGCTGCTAAGTTTGGCGGTAATCAGCCACACACATAACTAATACACCATTATACATGAACTTTCATAAACATGATAAAGATATAAATAATTGATTTCCTATTGTACTACTGATGCAAAGCCTGTGCTAAATACCATAGGAGAAATTAAAAAGCATAAGAATAACATGGCTCCAGCTCTCAAGTAACTTTGAGCTAGAAGGAAAGTGAAAAACATATACATAGGCAGATCACAAATATATTTTAAAAAATATTTCTGTGATTTTCTCTTGGGGTTTTCTGTGTACAGTATCTTATCCCTAGTTAGCCCAAATTATCTAGCCAGATGTTTTTGGAGTATTAGGATTATTACAGAAGAACTACAAAGAGAAAGAATGGGTTATAATTAAGCTTCTTAAATTCAAAATAGCATTTTCTTGCAAGATAATTGGTTATAAGCCAGAAATTGCTGAGAACGAAACAATTTTCTAAATTCTTTTACCTCCCATTTAACATATCAAGGACTAGTCCTGGCATATTAAATCACAGACTTTCTTCCACAATGTAGAGAATATAACCTTCTATCAGTGATGGCTGCCGCAGAGCAGAAGGAAGATACGACACAAGAGAAGTAAAGGAAAACACAATCTGTAGTGGATACTGTGGTCCCCAGACCCCCTTGGGACTGAATGACCTACTCTCCCAGCTGCTGGGAATGCTGCTGGCAGACAGCCCTCAGCTGTCAGCCTTCTTTGGAAAATGCCTCAGCTAAAGTCACCTTGCCCAGGCTATGCCCCCTTTGCAGGGAAGCTCCCACTCAATAACTGGTAGATACAGGGCAGTATAAAGCCCTGGCCCTCTTTCCTCAACTTAGGACAACTCTGAAGTGCTACTCCCAGCTCCCCATGGGGCTGGCTGGGGCCCTTGAGATTGCATCACAGCACAACTTCTCCCTCTGCCCAATCAGGCTTCCTTCCTTTGTCTTCCACAGGTGGTGATCCCTAGAGGACTCTCTAATAAACCTTCTGTGTACTAATCCATATCTCAGCATTGGCTTTACAGCGAACCCAACCTGTGGCATGGTCCCTTTGTGTCTAGTGAAATGTGGAGAATAAGGAGGAGAGTGGTAAACCTGCAGGATCAGACACATGTCCTGAACCGCAAAGTCCTGGAGAGGAAGGAGCTGCTGGACACATCATTGGCAGATGACTTCTTACCCAGCTCACTATTTGCGACCTGGGAGATCACTATGCATGCTGGCACTGCACCAACACAGAGAGCCCCAACATAGCTAGGAGGATGGAGTGGGTGGCTCAGGCAAGGAGAAGATCAAGTTTGTTCTCCTGAGTTTTCCTGATTTTCAATGCAGGAGAAATGCTGAGCTGAGGGCCAACAAACTAGTCCTGCAGCCTGCCAAGGTCAGGGCTAGGTATTTGGGAGGAGAATGCTCTGACTAGAGGCCAGTAAATGGATACAGTAGAGTTTCAGAGGGATCTCCCATGCTTAGACGACAGGGGAAGCTAAGGCAGCAGGGAGACAAGACCCAGGATAAGCAGAAAAAGCTTAGATGTCGATTGAGCAGCAGCAATGACAGCAGCAGCCATTAGCCGTGGATTGGAGCAGACTAGCCAGGTGTGGCGCCAGGCCAGCAAACCCAAAATGTCTAGCCCAAGGCTGGAGAGCCCTCTTTCACCCCCGTCCTCTAAGGTCACATAAACCACTCCTCCTTCCTCTGTATTCTTGGCCACAATATTGAAAAGGAGAGAAGGGAGCCTGCACCCCTAAAGACTGAGGTATTGGCTGAGTCATCCAAGCAGAGAGACCCCTGTCAGCCTCAGTAAAGGTGATTCGACTTCAATGGTGGTTGGAACGGTCCCAAGAGACACTGTACATGAAACTGTTTTATAAATAGCAAAAACACATTACAAAATGTGCATTTGTAAAATGTATTAGGTTACCAAGATACCTAACCTCTTCTCTTTGATGTTTCTATTTTGGTAGAGCCTTTGTTTTCAAGTGGATGAAATAATTTGTGAGAGTTGGATACATAGTAATTAGATGAGACCTGCATGTATAGCGTTTCCACTGCATTGCCCAAGCTGAGAGCCAGCAGACCTGCCAAGGTGTGCCCACCTGGGTGGGGGCTAGGCATAGGGCGGACCACCCAAATTAGAGATCAGTTGAAGGCCTGAGAGAGATGAAAAAGGGTCTGCAGACCTCAAGAGTGAGGGGGAGGCCAAGTCAGCTGCCCCTTGTGATTTAGAGTCTCTGAAAGAGTGTATTGAAAAGTAGAGAAACCACACATCCCAGTTTTCTTGGGAGAGTCCTGGTTTATACACAAGATCCTCATGTTCCATCCAGTTATTACCCTTTTCATTCTTAAAAGTATCCCAGTTTTGGGCCAGCCCCGCGGCATAGTGGTTAACTCCGGCACACTCTGTTTCGGCAGCCTAGGTTAGTGAGTTCAGATCCCAGGTGTGGACCTACACCACTCATCAAGCCGTGTTGTGGCGGTGACCCACATACAAAATAAAGGAAGACTGGCACAGATGTTAGCTCAGGGCTAATCTTCCTAAAGCAAAAAAAAAAGAGGAAGATTGGCAACAGATATTAGCTCAGAGAAAATCTTCCTCACCAAAAAAAAAAAAAAAAAGACCCCAGTTTAGATGAGAAATTCTATGGTCACCTTAATTAAAAGCTATTTATTCAGAAGGAAATAATTATATATTTAACAAGAAATTTCTCTGTTTAAATAATCTTATAGTGAATCCTTTGATGAAGCTAAAGAACATTAAACATGACCTTTCCTATTAAAAGTGAGAGAGAAAGAGATTGATTGGATTGGACAGTGATCACCAGATGTTTGGCTTTGCAGAGGCTCAGAAGGAGACCAGATCATTGACAGAAAACATGAAGAAACCCCATTTGCTCTGCACCTCTCAATTCACCTGGAGTAAGTTTGCAACCCCCAAGTCATCCATGAAAAGTTCACCATCTTAGGCAGTCAATTAAGTGTTGAACAAGTGGCACGGGGAATAACGGTTGCTGACATTCAGAGGAGAAAGAAATTGCTTGCAAGTCCAGTTGTCCTCATTTGAGAAGCGTGGCTAGATCTTGAGCTCAGGAGAGAGGGAGGAGAGAAGCATTCACACCCGGTGAAACCAAACCTCCCCAGTAGTGCCACAGACAGAGGTGGGTGGATTCTCAGGACCAGGCAGAGACAGGGTTGCTGCAAGGATCGAGGACATAAGCCCAGTAGGATGGTGAGAACTAGTTTAGGAAGAGGCCCTGGCTGGGGAAATCCTGCCAGGTTGGGGAGAAACACAAGTCCTCTGGGATTGTCCATGGGATAGAATTTGAAATACTGGAGTTAGATACAAAGATACTGACTGATATGGGAGTAGTCATCAAGATGGCTGGTTTTGCTGTTGTTACAATTTAATTTTTTAAATAGGTAACATTTGTAGGATTAAAATTTCAAAATGTACAAAATTATATACAATTTAAAAACTTCCCTACTCTCCTCCCCAGCCACTCCTGTTTCCTCGCCTTTTTCTTGTTTACATTTCCGGAGATATTGTATATCATATAAGCCAATAATATTCTCATTCACCCCCTCCTTTCTGGCTTACATCAATGGTAGCATATTATATAAATAATTTTGACCTTGTTTTCTTATTGAAAAATATATCTTGAAGATTGTTCCATATCAGAATACTAAAAGTTCTTGGGTTTTCTATGGCCTCCCAGTATTCCATTATACGGACATACTATGGTTTCTTTAACAGTTTCCTATTAATGGAAATCCCAATATTTTGCTATTAAGAGCAATGCTACAATTATTGCCCTAGTATGTTCACCACTGCCCACCTCTAAGTACATCTGTAGGATGTTTCCAGAGGGGGAACCATTGAGGCAAAGGATATGTGCATTTGTAATTTGTGAAATATTTTGCGACGTTGCCCTTCATGAACGTTGCACCAATTGGCATCCCACCAGAGGAGCTGTTAACCCAAAGGCCGGTGAACTCAGTGGGCTCTCCAACTTTTTGATTTTTGGCCAGTACTGGGAGGTGGAGATAGAGGTGAAGAACACTTCTCCTTTTCTCGTGCCAGTTCCTGACAGATAAGGGGGACTCTCACGTTCCTCTCCACCTTTGTATTCACTACACTCCCAGAAAGGTAAAATCAATTATCACATTAGTAAATTTGGAAAGCATACTCTAGGCATGCTCCTCTCAGCTTCTCCTCCTGGGCACAAGCTGTCCCAGAAAATAGCAGTTCTTCTTTCCTCCACGCAGTGTGCAGAGGCCTGCCTCCATCCACAGTGGCCGAGGACGGGCTGCCACACTCTGGGGGTTAGTGGGCAGCCTATTCATCTCTCACATTGAACCTCACCTTACAAATTATTCCTTACCAGTAATAAGGAAGATATTTCAACCCCCATCTGCTATTCGCTTGTTTTATTTCTCAACTTCACAGCTCAGACAGGGAACAAGGTCAGAGACCCAAGTAGGTGGTTCACATTTAAAGAAATATTATTAAAGAGATGTTTCCTGGAAGAAGTTTACTTCTCAACTAGGCTAAACTACTAAAGACTTCAGTAGTCCACCCAAGAGTATCTTTCCAGGTGAGGTCATCTGCCTCAGAATCACTGGGAATGTGGGAATGGGGGAGCTATTTAAAATGGGCCCCACCCAGATTGTGGGCTCCACCCAGAATTTCTGAACTGGAATCATTTCCAGAGGGGCGGGGAGCCAGAAGGGAAAGAAGGTGAGGCCCAGGGTTTTGATTTTATAACAAGTTTCCCTAGATGGTTTTAGAGCACAGTTATGTTTAAAAAGCATTACACTAAATAGTCATTGCTAGTCCTAAGAAAATCCAAAGTAATCTACATAATTATGGTGATGAAAGGGAAAGAGGAACATACTGCAACACACCATACCACACCACACCGCAACACATCACACCACAACATATCATGCTACTCCACACAATAGACCACACCACAGCATACCACAACACAACACAACACACTGCACCACAACATACCATGCTACACCACACAACAGACCACACCACAACACAGCACACCACAACATACCATGCTACACCACACAACAGACCACAACACAACACACTGCACCACAACGTACCAAATCACACCACACCACAACACACCACACCACCATACAACACACCACAATACACCATACCACAACACTCCACACCACACCACACCATACCACACCACACCACAACACAGCACACAACACACCACACCACAACATACTATACCACACCACACCACACAACACAACACACCACAACACACCAAGTGAAAGAGGAAGCTAAAGAAAATAGGACTCAGGAGAGAAAACTTGAAATGTTAAGACCTGGCAAGTGCTAGCGAAGAATAACAGGGAAGAAATATTCATGAAGCTATTAAAGAAATAGACAAATAGCTTTCTCCTATTAGGGATGGTACTTCAAAGCTGAGGGGCATCAAAGAAGGGATGAATAGGACAAATGAAAGCTGTGAGCTTCAATTATTTATCAGCATGGTGAAAAATGAAATTTGGGGGATTCAGAGCTTTCCACGTATGCTAAATAAACTGCTCTTGCCTGGCTAGATTAATTAGTATGTTAAAAGACTGGGTGTTAATTAGTTGCCTTTACACTGCTTTACCTACCCACAATACAACTGAGGAGTTATTATCTCCTACTTGTTAATTGGCTATGAACAGCGGGAAGTAATTGCTTTGGAAATTATTCCCTGGAAAGTGCTTAAGGTCTAATGTTGAGAAATGTATCTGTATGTGTGTTTGCTTATGCGCCAGGGAAGAGCCCAGCATGCTGATACTTCCTAATACGGCCTGGGCCATAGAGCAGGCTTCCATCTTTCCTGTCTAATTGTTCACACCCATTCTTCCCAAACGAGGTATGAACCAGCTTCATGGCCAGAGAAGCTTCCCTAGGAGGAGCCAAAACATGCTGGATTGGTCACATTTGTGTGAGTTAACCCAATTTAGTTCATTAGTTATCTTATTTACACCTGTTTTTTACATTTATACTAGAAAGTTTATGACTAATTTTTATTGAGGTAAGAATACATTAGCATGCATTCATCTTAATATACAGTTCAATGAGACTGGACAAATCTAGACCCTTACATAACTTCCAACCACATGGTTCCAGAAGGTTCCCTGGTGCCATTTCCCAGTCTATACCCAAACCTCAGAAGCGATCACTATTTTGTCATTTTGACAATTTTGCCTCATCTTGGACTTGATATAAATAAAGTCATACAATGTATATTCTTTTGAGTCTGATTTCTTTCTTCAACATAATATCTGTGAGATTATAACTACTCTTTAGTTAAGTTTTTCTGATGAAACATTTAGCCAAGGAAGAGCTGGCACTTCCATTAGAAGTGGGACTAAATCGGGGCAGCTCATGCCCTGCTTTGGGGACCATGAGCTCTAAGAAGCATGCACATGCTCACTTCTGGGGTGGGGGGGAAGTGGCATTGCCCAGGTTGAGTGTCTAGTAGCCCAGGAGGACAATGAGGCTGGCCTGGCTGAAGAGTCATTGCCTCTGCTTAGACCCAATGTCAGCATGCAGTCCCTAAAAACAGAGCATTTGGCCTTGCCTACACAGCGGCCTTTGATATTCTTGGCCTTCCCGTAGCTGTGTTCTCAAATGTCAGTAAGCATCAGAATCAGCTGGAGAACTTGTTAAACCTCAGATGTGGGATCTCAAACTTAGAGTGTTTGGTTCAGTAGATCAGGAGTGGTGCCTGAAATTTACATTTCTAACAAGCTTTCATGGATGATGCTGGTACTGCTGCTCTGGGGACCACACTTGAAGGCCCACTGTTCTATAGTATCACCCAGGGCTGCAGAAACTGTTATTTATGCTATTGAAAATATCATCTACCTTAGTAAGCTCACTCCCACCACGGTCAAAGAAAAACAAAGCTGGACATTAATTAAAGCCATGAAAACAGATCTTATTCAGTAACTACAGTACTGCCAGTAGAGGTAACAGCTGAGTTCTGTTCTGATTTGCACAGAGGTGACTGAGAATTTTAAAGGGAGGATGGGGGAGTAGGGAATGAGTAGGGGCTCAAGTAGAGTCAGGGAAGTGAAAAATTACAGAAGGTTGGTCAGTGTACATGCAATTAGATCAGCTGTGCCTGCTAGCTGGCAATTATCTCAGGATTTGTCCTCCCACAGAGACTGGGAGACAGAGGCCCTATCCTTCCTGATGATTACGTTTCAAAGGAATGGCTTTCAGGTCCTTGACAAAAGACACTCCTGAGTTGTAGGAGATACACGTACATCTCAAAGGGACAGGGAAAGGAGTGACAATTGTAAGCCCTTTTTAGTCAATGCTCTGAGAAAGGGAAGTCAGGGGCCTATCATCAGGTGTTGGCTGGAACAAACAGTAAATTCTTCTGACAGCCCTGAGTTTTCCAGACAGGAACTCAAAAGGGGACTCAGTGATCCCAGAGATGTGGCCTTAGGATGCTAGAAGTCGTACCACAGTTGGCCAAGTCTCTCAGTGCAGGAGTTTGTATGGAGGGTTATGTGCCAAGAGTTCTTTGTAGTTCTCACCACCAAAGCAGAATATTGAGATTCCCCAACACATACACTGTCCCCCACCCCCCCAGAGAGCCTTGTCTCTGCCTACCCTCTTTCTTTACTAATTGTCACTGTTTCTCACCTCTCTTTTGTATACTATGGGTTTAACCATAAAAAAATCAAAACTAGCATTGCTAATCCTGATGAGCTTAAAAAGGTACCCACAAATGTTAACCAAAAACTGTGGCTGTAGGCTACTGAGTATAGTATCCCAATTACAGGTAGATCGGGAAGTATAGTAACAAGCTATTTTTTACCTTATCCAGGTCATTCTGTAGCAGAGGTTTTCAAAACGTGGTTTGTGGACTCCTGGGGATGCCCTAAGACTCTTTCAGGGAATCAAAATGTCAAATGTCAAAACTATTTTTATAACAAAAATTAAGTATTATTTGTGTTTCTGTTACTGTGTTGGCATTTTCAATGATGACGTGAAAGCCTTGATGGGTAAAATTAGCACAAATCAAAGCAATGGCTCCAAACTGTACTAGTTATTGCTTTCTTCACTGACATACACTCACAATTTTTTTTAAACGCCAGTTTCACTAGAGAAAGCCATTTATGAAGGTAAAAAATATTAAGTTTAATTTCAACCTTTGAGTACATGTCTTTTTAGTATTGTGTGATAAAATGGGAAATATACATAAAATATTTCTGTTGCATACTAAAGCATGATAGTAGTCTCGTGGAAAAGTATTTGTGTGACTATTTGAGTTGCTAGCTGAACTGGCCACTTTTTTCATGGAACATAATGTTTACTTGAAAGAATAACTGAAAGACTAACAACTTGGATATTTGGCAGACGTTTTCTCAAAAGTGAATGAAGTGAGCCTGTCATTTCAAGGAAAATAACTGACGGTATTTTATTTTTTGGGTAATTTTAAAATTAAAATTTTCCAGTGAAAGTTAAAATTTTAGAAAACCTACATCTACCATCATGAGCAGGACAACTTCTCAATATTTAAAGATTTTCTAATGAGTTCAGCAGTCATATTAACAAATGCGATTTAACAAATTATATGAAATGTGCCAGCATTTGGAAAATGTGTAAATCTCAGGAAACCAATATTTCCCAAATGACCAATGGTATTACAAAAGCATGCATAAATTTTTAAAAATCCATTCAAAGTACAAGATAGACCAATAGATCTTAATCTAACAAAACACAGAAATATCCTTGATATGGTTTCACATTTTACCTCACTACAAACCTTTAAGAAATACCACTCAATAAGTTTTCATGTAGTATGAAAGAAGAAAAGCCAGAATTATCTGAAAAGCTATTAAAATATTTTTCCCTTTTCCACTCTACATGTCTAGGTATAGCCTAGTTTTCTTTACACACTTCAATCAAAACAACACATTGTAACAGATTGAATGAAGAAGCAGATATGAGAATACAGCTAGTATTCTATTAGACCACACATTGTCTAATTTAATCATTGATTGGCACCTACACTCTATGTCATGCTTCACATCAGCATCATCACTGGGCATCGTGGAAAAGCAGCATTCTGAGTGGAGACAACTGGATCAGAGGAGACAATCATGAGAATGTGCTGACACAATTTCCAAAATACTTGATTGATGGGGCCGGCCCAGTGGTGTAGTGATTAAGTGCACGCACCCCACTGTGGCGGCCCAGGGTTTGCAGGTTCGGATCCCGGGCGCGCACCAACGCACCACTTTTCAAGCCATGCTGTGACGGCCTCCCTTAGACAGTAGAAGAAGATGGGCACGGATGTTAGCCCAGGGCCAATCTTTTTCAGCAAAAAGAGGAGGATTGGCAACAGATGTTAGCTCAGGGCTAATCTTCCTCACACAAAATAAATAAATAAATAAAATGCTTGATTGAAATGTAAAGTTAAACCAAATACCTTTCATCACTTTTCAAATTGCCAGAGGTTTTCCTTATTATTAGTGATATTATATCTAAACTGGGAAGAAATACATTCTTGCATGCTGCTTGTGGGAGCGTTATTTAGTACCTAACACCTCCCTCTTACATAGTCCTTTCCAAGAGAAAACCCCTATAGCATTGGGTCTCAACCTTCAGCCTGCATCAAGATCACTTCAGGATTGGTCAAAACCCCAGAACGCTGGAGGGCCCCACCTCCAGAGTTTCTCTTTCAGGAGGTCTGAGGTGGGGCCCCTAGAATTTGCACATGTAACAAGTTCCAGGTGACAGAGCTGCTGATGGTCCTTAGGAACCATTATTCTACAGTCAGTACAAGTTCCGTCTTGGGGAAAAACAGAAAGGAACTGTCAGATTCAAAAACATCCTGCATTCTCAGAGTGGTATTTTACTCATGGTTAAGAGTGATGGCTTCAAGGTTAGAGTGACGTAGAATCAAATCCTGTCACTGCCGTTTACTACCTGGGTGACCTTGGGCAAGTTACTTGTCTGATCTCTGGTCCCTCTTCAGGAAAGACGTGGTAAGAATATCTACCTCACAGAGCTGTTGACAGTGAATGAGGTAACACTTATCAGGCTTCTGGAATGATGCCTTGCCCTGGGTAGGTGAGTTCCCTAAATTGCTAAGCAATTGCAAGTGGAGACATGGTCTAACTCCTTGGGATCCAAGCATCAAAGGCCATTTCACCTGTCTCTTAGATCAGGCATCCTCCGCAGGGATGATATCACCACTCTGGGGGGTGAAAATTGGTTCTTGGGTAGGAGGTGAAAATCTTACTCTTTTAAACAAATATACAGTATACTTTGGTATTAAAATTTCATGGGGGGCACAATTATGAAAAAGATGTCTAAAAGGCTTCTTGGGGGGCAATAATGAAAAATCGAGAAACCATGTTTTAGATGATGTGTCATGGGGATTGAGTAACTGGCTTAAGGTCACATAGATGGAAGGTGGCAGTGCCAGGATCTGAAACCAGGTCTCCAACTCCAAACTCAGCATTCTTCTTTTCTCAACATAGTCTTATCATTTATAAGAAGCCCCATAATCTAGCATAAAAAATACAGGCAAAAAAGAAGAGGAAATAAATCTCCTCTCCCTCTTAAAAAAGATAGCATGACATCATGCTCATTTGACTTTACATAACTTAACACACAGGAACAGCATTTTTTCTTCCTAATTTCCCTGGGTCTGCACCTTTGAAGTGAGAACTGATCTAAGAGTCAGCGTGGCAGAATGAAAAACACATGGGAATCAGACAGAGCTGGATTTGACTCTCAGCCCCCCCACTTACTGGCTGGGTGATGTTGGTCAAGTTACTCAGCCCCATGAGACATCATCCAAAACGGAGGTCAGCAGACTTTCCTGTAAAGTGCTAGATAGTGAATGTTTTAGACTTTGCAGTCCACCTGGTCTCTGTCACAACTACTCAACTTTACCGTGTAGCATGAAAGGAGCCATAGACAATATGTAAACCAATAAGCTCGGCTGTGCTTCAGTAAAACTTTATTTATAAAACAAGATGGGAGGCTGGATTCGACCCAATGACTGTAGTTTGCCCACCTCTTATCCATAAGATAGGGATAAAGATATCCATAATTTTGGATATCTATTGCTACTTAATTAAACACCCCAAAACTGAATGGCTTAAAACAATGGTAAATTATTTCCCACAATTCTGTGGGTCAGGAGTTGAGGCAGGGTTCAGATGGGCAGTTCTTCGGCTCCGGGTGGCAGCCGCCGAGGCCGCTCACTCAGCTGCATTCAGCCAGCAGCCGTCTAGAAATCTAAGAAAGCTTCTCCGCTCCTCTGGTACTCCTCCACGAGGTCTCTCTCCGCTGGCATCTTGCCATTCAGAAGTCCAGCCTGAGCTTTCCTACGTGGTGACTGGCTTCCCCAGAGAGAACGTGGGCACTGCCAGGCTTCTTAAAGGACAGGTCTGGAGATGGTGAAGCATTGTTTCTGCCACATTCCATTGGCCAAAACAAGTCACAGGCCATCCCAAATTCAAGAGCAGGGCAAAGAGACTCTCGACGCAATGGAGCTGCACGTGTACAAGAGAAGAGGAGGGATTGCTGGCAGCCGTCTTTCAAGAGTAGGAGCCTGGCTGAGAGGTTGAAAGAAGCTAATAGACACAAAATGATTCGCACATAGAATGAGCCAGCGCTACTCCCCTAACACTGACAGTCCCAGCGGTGGGCAAGCTCCTGAGTCCTCCTTATCCTTGCCCAAAATCACAGCAGCAACCTCCTTGCCGTCTTCCCTGCTTCCACTTCTGTTTCTACTCTCCCCACTGCGCCTATTAAGAAAGCAAGTCAGATGATGTCACATCCCTGATTTAAACTCTCTAGTGGTCTCCAGTGATACCTAGAATAAAGTGCAAACTCCTTACCCTGGCCCTGACTTCACTCTGACCAGCTCTACAACCTCATTTCCTCCATCTTCCCATCACTCACCCCACTCTGGCTGCACTGGTCTCTTTGCAGTTCCTTGAAATGACAAGCATGTTCCTGCCTTAGGGCCTTTGCACTTGCTGTTTCCCTTTTGTGGACTACCCTTTCTTCATAAGTCCAGGGGCTTAATCCCTTAGTTCTCTCAGGTGTCTGCTCAAACAAGATTTCATCAGAGAGGCCTTTTAGAAGGCCCACTCTTTTTAGAAGGACATGCATCATCATTCATCATCACTTACCTCACCTCACTTTTTCATCACAGTAATTATCACTCTTAACCTCTTACATATGTAATGATTTATTCAGTATTGTCTCTCCCGTTTGCAATAAGCCTCATGTGAGCTTATTGATACTGATGTGTTCACCTTTGAATCCTCAGCATCAAATGATTAACATTAGTATGAGCTCAATAAATGTCTGAGTCAAGGAAGGAAGGAGGGAGGGAGGGAGACTTTGAATGTGATGACCGCATGTATTTCTAGAGACTACAGAAATGTGGTGATTTTTATCTGGCAGCTCCCCCACCTCCTGGCATGGCATGATTCTTTTACAGACATCTTCTTTATTGAGTTGCAAATTCTATTTCACTTAGACCTCAGACTGGCTTAGGAGAACTGAATGTATTCTTAATAGCTACTGTGCAGTTTCACCAAATGCAGTGTTTCAAAGTGTACTTCTGGCCACTCATCTTGTTTTCCCTTTTCTATGATTAGTTATGGTCAAGATGAAAGCAATCTGCTGATAAACCTTTTCAAGGACACTTTAATTGAGATGCTCATGTTCAAATTTCTTAACCTCAAAACAAAATGCACAAGGGAAGTCATGCTAGATGAGATGAAATAAGATCTATGGTTTTGGTTTTAACAAACACACTGCTAAGGGCTGGACAGTGGGGAAATCAACAAAGCAGGAGGCGTGGTGAGGAGGCTAAGAGCATGGATTTGGCATCTGGCAGAACCTGAATTCTGGCCCCAGTACATACAAGACCCTTGGCCTTGAGAATGTTGTTGAAGCTCAGCTTTCTCACATATAAAATAGGGATCATGTTTATCCATTTCATAGGATTGTTTTAAGGAATAAACAAGTTCATGTATATGAAATGTTTAACACAGTGCCTACGAGTATTAAGGATATAGTTAACATAGACCCGCTATTGTTAAAACAAGACCATCTAAAACCCTACAGCAACCTTCTCTAATACATCCCATGCCCTGTTTTTAGGACAAGAGATTTGGTTTTCAACCAGTAGATGAATGAGAAGGCAGCACTGGGCAAAGCTTGGGGGGGGTCATCAGAAATTGGGGGAACATACAAGTATGAATGAAACCATTGTGGAAAGAACCAGCTCCTCAGCCAGCAGAGCCCTGAATTGCTACCATGAAAGGAAGTGGAAGAACTGGGTAAAACTGAGATCGGGGGAAGGGCCTTTTGACAGAGGATATAACAGAGGTTTCTGGAATCTGAGACTTGCTAAAGACCACACCATGCCCAACCTCCCCAGGAACCATGACCAGCCCCCATCCAAAGCATTTTGAACAGAAGACAAACTCAGCAGGCAAAGCTGAAGTCAGGGAATCATAGCTCTTGGTGAACATTGGCCAAGCTTTAACTTTCAAAGGGAACCCTAGATCTAGGCTAATCGGAAATGTTGGGTCAATGACTTACTCTACAGGAGCTGGCCCGAGATGAGAGGAAACAAAGCGTTCTCTCATTCTTGAAACCTAGACACGCCTCTTTATATTTCAAAACAAAACCTTATCTAAGTTGATGGTCAAAGAAGCTGGCAGCAGTGCACAGGGCCTTCTCTTTTCCACCAGTAGCTCTGAGTTCTCCAGCGAGGCTATTTCTACACAAAGTGCAGGAGGAAAATCTCCATTTTCTTTGAATCTGAATGCAAAGCAAAGCTATAGAGCCACATCCTGCCTTCTCTTTTAAACTGTTGCTTCACTGTAATGGTGAGCTCAGACACCCTGGGGCAGACAGGAAATGAGTAAATTTTCTCGGGGTTTAAATTGCTATTTTCCCCCCTAAAGCAACGTGTAGATGGCAAGGGACTCCAGGGAGAGCAAGAACAGAGCAAAGGACTCTAAACCCAGAATTAGAACACACTCTTTATTCTCTAGCAACACACCCTGAATTGGGCTCTAGAAAGTGCACAGCCCTGAAGCCCCTAGGACAATCCTAATTCCTTCTTTATAAATTTCAATAAAAATTCTTTTTTAAGTGACTGCTAAATATAGAATTTTATGCCTTTTACATAAAGAGAAATATAAAAAGCAGTCTTCTGTAAAGATTACATGACCAAATGTTGGGGTCCATATTCAATTTGACTTCATTGAAGTGAGCTCCCAGGGCCCTCTTTTCTTCTCCTTTTACAGGTTCTTCCTGAGGAATACGCTGTTTTCTCCACCTTTACACCAACAACACCCATTATGTAGGTTATTCATCTTATTCATCTTATGTAGGAGTCAGAACCCAAAGTCAGAGAACAGGTAAGAATCAGGAATATGACCAAAATTATCCTTGAATTTCTACACTCGGCTAGGAAAAATGCTCCTTCCATGAGAGGTATATAACAACTAAGACTTCCCAGGGACCACAGAGGCAGGGGCCTCCCATCACACGTTCACTGGGGGCAGATGCTCATTGTACAGAACAGTACATTCCACTCATGCTCTACCTGTTATTCTTTCCCGTTCTCTCTTTCTTTTAGTGAGTGCAACACTCAGGGTTCAACCAGGCCCTGGTGGTTCAAGCATAACCATTAGGAGAGATATAGATCTCTGTAACGCTGCTCTCTGCATCTGACGCTGGAACTTGAAGTGCCCAGGCAGGCAATCGGTTGGTAACGGAAGGTCCATGCCAAGTGAAGGAGATCAAGAGCAGGCTGGAACCCATAAGCAAGAGGAGGGACTGAAACTTCTGTCAGTTCTTGTCACTTCTCACCTTGATGGTGTGGGTGCCCTGCAGAAGCTGGAGCCTTTGGTCGTGGAGCTAAACACACTCACCTGAGCCAGGAGTTATAGCTGGTGAAGGAGGAGCCGAGGGAAGTAGTGCAGCTGCAGGCCTAGCTGCTGCTTCACACCAGCGAGGGGAGTCAGCAGACCAGCAACAATGCACGTGAGCCACAAAATGGCCGCTGCTTCGCTTCTACCCTCCAAATCTCCCAAGACTCTCCCCTGTGACCCACCCTAACTGAATTACAGAAAAAGAGAATTCTGGGAAATTTAGATCAGCCTAGCCAAGTTGATATTTTCCAAAGCCATCACAGTGAGTACTTGCTGAATGCTGCAGGCTAAATGTGGCCAAGACCCTGCTCTTGATTTCAAGACCCCTATATTACAAAGCTTTCTGGACCTCTCCACCCTCCTGTCCCCACAAGTGCATCAAATTCACTGCAGTACTTACTGTTGATAAATAAATGACACATTATCCTTAAGGATAAGCATCTCTCCCTAAACTAAGGATTGCCTACTCACCTTTCGACCACGCACCTTGCAACCGCTGACCCACTGTAGTCACTGAATTGCTGTGCCGGCAAAGCAATCTCGTGACTGTTGTAAAACGGACATTCCAATCATATGTGATGCAAGCTCTTTGACAGTTTATAACCGCTCTGTACACCCCCACTTCTTTGGAGTGGTCCATTCCTCTGTGAAAGGACTCTCCTGGGCTATCTGGTCCTCATGGTTGGCTCATAATAAACTCACCCCAATTTTGATTTATAGATTAGTTATGGATTATTTGTGATAACACTGTCCATAACAACTTCCCTCTCAAGTCTATTCCCTCTCCTCTCCCGATCTTAGTTAATAAAACCATCTAAGCCTGATGGCTAGAATCAACCTCCCCTCTAACTATCTGCATGTCTCTTTCGTTCTAAGCCTAATCAATCCTAAACCTTCACTGTCTTTCACATCTATCCCAGACTCACTACTCCCTCCTCTTCCTTTCCTTGACACCACAGCAGCCTCTCAACTGGCCTTTCTGCCTCCAGGTTCAGAGCATAGGACTCACTTGGAAAGCTTATTAAAGTACAGATTGCTGGGCCCAGGCCTCACTGCCCATCTGACTCGATGATGCTGAAGCTGCCGGTCTACTTTGAGTAACACTGCTCTAGACTATTCCCTGCCAGAATTATCTTTCTAAAGTGTAACACCGATAGGTCCCTTCCATCTATGTGAATAACATTCACATTTCCCATATTACTTGGTATTAGTTAGGATACCTCTTCTCTCTCTCTCCCCCTTCCCAGAAGACAGGTAAAATACTCAAACAGAACAATTTCAGGAAAAATTAACAAAGGAACTACTTACAAAGGTATTGGGAAAGCACAAGGAATAGTGCAGTAATGATCGTACTCCATTATACCCCTGGGCCTGAGAAGGGGTGCAGAAGGAGTGGTTACCAGATCCCAGAGACAGAAAGAGTCTCATTAGTTTCATGGAGATGGCCACCCAACAGGAGCTGTGAGCGTCAGGTGGAAGAGGTAGCCAGCCTGATGTCATCTTTTCCCTTCTTCAAGTCGTCTGCTGGTGCTCCCTGTTAGCAGAACCCATCTGGAAGGCAGAGAACAAGGGAACCCACTGATGTAGCCCATACAGGTCAGCCACAAAGGCCATAGAATAAGGTAGAAAAGGCTGAGAGAGGGGAGCTGGAGGAGCAAATGGAAGACCCAGCACGCTAATACCATACTTAGAAGATCAGTAAACACTTGATGAGGTGAATTGGCCTTATCAGCTCTCAGAGCAGTGAATGGCTTCTTGGGCTGAGGACCTCAAATGATACTGTGACAATCCAAATGATGAGCAGACACAGGTTTTCCTGACAGTGGCATTGCTTTAAGATAATGGGAACCTTCTTGATGCTCCTGTAGGCTGGATAGAGAGAACCAGACGACAGCTTGACTCTGGAGGCAAGAAAAGACTGATGAGGAGAGAGGAAGAGAGGAGCACCTTACTCACTCCCTTGAAAATGGCAGTGAAGGGAGAGGCCCTAATGGCTAACAGTCTTATGCAAAAGTTCCAAGCCCAGGATCTCCCTCTGCTTGCATCCCCAACAACACCACCATCCTACACAACTTTCACTGTTGTGGCATGTATATCTGCAGAATGGTTTGCTAGGTCAGTGGGTGTGGATGTGTCTCTCCCATCTCTCCATTTATTGGTTGGCTTTACTTACCAACAGAGCTGTTTTTGCAAAAGAACATGGAAGTGGGGGCTTAATGGAGAAGAAACAGGTGGCTTGGATTAACACATAGATGGATCAGTCATGGTTGTATTCCAAAGAACTACTTAAAATGTGGGTTATACATCACATATTCCATTTATTTAGCAAACTTATATTAAGCACCTATTCTGTACAGAAACTAGGATAAGAGATAAGAAACTAGGATAAGAGACAGAATCATAAGCAGAATCTTACAATCTGGAACAGGAAATAAGACATTTACATGAATAATTAAAGCAGAGGGTAAAGAGTTCATAATACATGAGAGAGGAGCTGCAGATGCATATGAAGTGATTACACTAGAACCTACAAAGATGGACATATAAGAGAAAGCAGCATATGTAAATACATATGGTTGCGAAAGCATTTGAGTGCATACAGGGGATGCTAGAAGTGGGATTTGGAAAAATAGATTTCTAAAAGTAGTTAGAAAAGTAGATTGGAACCAGACTGCAGAGGCCCTTGAAGAGCAGGTTAAGGAGTGTGTACTGTATTTGTTGAACATCATAGCACCAATTAAGCATTTAGATTGGAGAGTGATATGTTTACAGCTGTGTTTCTCAGCTAGTAGCAGCATATAGAGAGGATCTTTGGGCTCTAAACTTATTTGATCAAGCATCCTATAAATAAAAAACATTTTAAGCATGCAATAGATGCACATTTATTCATAAATTCTATGCATGAGCCACTGTCCTAGTGTATTATGAATACAGTAAAGCATACATGAAAAAAATAGGAATCAAGGAAAGAAAATATACAAGATAAGTAAATATAAGTGATATTATTTTCTCTCCATGCTCCAGTGGATTGCTTTTGTATTCCCTTGGGTCTGTACACTCTATCTTAGAGACCGCTAGGAAAGAAGCAACTTTCCAAAAGATAATGGGAGTCCTTCCAGTATATCCAGCCTTGGAGTGGAAGATGAGATGTCCATCTTGGAGGTAAGGTAGGCTGTGGGCAAAGAATGAATTGGGGAGAGGCAGGAAATGGGGCCAATGAGAGGGAAGATTAAGTGAAGTCTCAAACTAGGCTATACACAGTGGAAGCTGTTCAGCTTCTTGTTTCTCAGACCACTTCTTGAATTCATTCTAGACACTGCCCATAACACCTAGGACATAAAGATAACTCCCTATCTTCAAAGAGCTTATCCTCAATCGGAGAAAATGAACATGCCTAGAGGTAGCAAGAGATATGTGTCATTAAAATGCAAAAACAGTTGAAGGAATAGAGGCTAGGTTCAGCTCACTTCCCACAGCAGGGGGTGGTGGGTCAGAAAAGTTTTTAGAGGAAGATTGAGCTAGACCTGGAAACGTGGTTAGACTCTCCCTTGGTGGAAGTTGGCTATTCCAGGCTAAAAACCAGGGGATGGTGTGTGGTCCACCACCATTACAGCACAACATATGAGGCGAGAAAGGTGGGTTTGGGCTAGATTATGGATGGTGGAGGACTTGAGTGTCAGGCCAAGGAGTCTGGGTTGGCAAGAAATGGATGTCCATGAAGGGCTTGATGAGGAGAGTGGTAGCAAGATTGCCGTGTCAATAGCTATACCAATTGCTACCATTTATGAGCCCTTACTATTTACCAAACACTGTGCTGGTCTCTTTGGCTACAGCACGTCATTGAACCCTTACAGCAACCCACCGAGTTCTCATTGCCATTTTAAAGAAGAAAAAACTAAAGCAAATTGTATAACTTGCCTCAGATCACACAACTGATTAGAGGCCAGCCTGCAGTTTGGAACGACATCTTTCTGACTCCCAGTCCAGCCTCTTAACGGCATGTCCATCACAGGGCACTGGAGCAAGTGTATCAGCCAGGAGTACAGGATGGGTGGGGAGTAGATGCCGAGTGTGAAAAGATCTGCGGATTCTACTCCTGGAGGGGTCTGGACAGGACTTAGAGTTTAAACTAGAGCAGGAAAGAACACAATCAGGAGCCAGGCTGGAGTTGGAATTAAAAGAACCCAGGACTAATTACCCTTGGAGGAGAGTAGGAGGGGTGGGGAAAAGAAGACCAGAGCTGCTCCCGTTGGAAGTGGGAAAGTCTGGCCTGAGGGAGAAGAGTAGATGATCAGGGAAGGAAAGTGTCTGCAAATGAGGTTTCCGTGATCACCCACTCTCTTCAAGGGCAGGATGAAGGATGGAAAGAGCACCAGTTCTAGAGTCCAAAGACTGGCTTGAACCAGAGGTGCACCATTCACCAGCCTATGTGACCTGGAGCATCCTTATATTTCTGACTCTCGCTGTCCTCACCTGTAAACCGGGGCGATGATCCCCATTTCCACAGGGCTTTGGTGAGCATTAAATAAAACCATGCATAAAAAGCCCTAGCCCAGGTTCTGATTTTTAATAAGTCCTCAAGAAATATTCATCCTTTCCCCTTCCCCTCCTTAAATTAAGAAATCAGAATGCTTTAATGAAGTAGGGGTGGGGAAATGTGATTTTAGAAGTTGGTGGCAAAATTCTTTTTAGGGAGGAAACTGTCTGTTATTTAGAAAAGGTCTTGAATGGGTCTACTGTTGTGAAAACACAGGTTCTAATAATGATATGGAAGATGGAGGAGGTAAAAAGTAAATAGATCGGTACAGTAAAACAAAATTTTTTTTAACATTCCGGGAGAAAGGAGATAGTGAGAAGAATGTCTAGGTAGAAATTGACCGACGTGAATTGGTCCACAAAAAAAAGGAAGAAGGGCCCAGCAAAATGGAGGAAGGCTAGATCCTGAGAAGAAAAGATAGCCAGTGAGATGTTGCTGGTGGTGAGAAGAGGCCAGGGGAGATTTATAGACCAAGAAAGTCTACTAAATGATTCAAGTTGTCTGTCTGGGCTGTGTTGTGACTCCTTCTCAGCAAAAGTCTAAACACCAGCTGTCTTGAGTTGGGGATGCTTTAGGGGAATTTCTGAAAAGTGTTTGTGGCACATTTAGGTGAAGCTGGGGCAAAATGAAAGAACAATGAGAGGAGGTGAACCACGATCAAGATCAAGAATTGTTGATTGTTCAGTGACAACCACACATTGGAGAGAGAGGTGAGGAAGAGAATGTAAACCTCCAGACCTTCAAGAAAATATTATGATTGGAACAGGGCTGAGGCCAGGAGGGTAAGCCTTTTTTTGTTTGTTTTTAAATATTAAAAAACAGGATGAACCCATAAGTCCTCAGGACTTGGATTCCTAGGCAGCTAATACATGAATTATTTATGTAACCTAGACATCAACTGCAGCTCCTCGTCCCTCAGTGATCAAGCTGAACTTGGCTTAAACTCTACTGTCCAAGTGGGAGAGTCCAAAAAGTACCAGCATCTCTTTTCTGTGAATTCCTAGCCTCCTTTCCTTAGGGTCCCTCCACCCCTGCTCCTTTACCAGCACCTAGCATCTCCATTCTACTCCTTACCGATTTCCACAAAAATGTCCGCTTGAGCGAAGCACCTCTGAGGCTACGCACTTATTCATCTGCCTGATGTTCCCCACCTGACACAGCCCACTGCCCACAAAAGCTCCCCTCCCCGGCCTCGGCACTGAGATGTGGAGCCGGCCCCTGCCCGTCCCGGGGAAGCAGGTTCCAAGTCTGTCCGACTTACCCTCCCCACCCACTCACCCTCCCCAGTGCTATGGATTACAGTTTTTAATCCTCTTACCTACAGTGCCACAGCAGTTTTAAGCAAGCGTTAAGATTTTGGGGACACTCTGTATAAAAGTTTGTTTAAGAATACAATTTTATTTGGACTTTAATTTTTTTTTTTTAGTTTGACACAAAGGTTGGATCAGAGGTTAGATAAGAAGCAGAACAATGAGATCAGTTCCTATGGTTCCAAAATTTTTCTCCCAAGCCTATTTTGAGACTCCCTAAGGACTCTCTCTCTCTCTCCCCCTCTGTGTCTCTTTGTCTCTCTCTCCTTCTTCCTCTCTCCCTCTCTCCCTCTCACTTTCTCTCTCTGTCTCTCTCACACACACACATGCACACATCAGCCCACCAGTCTGTCCCTGCCTGAGCCACAGGACAGCCAGGGCTACTGGAGGTGTGTCACTCTGATCAATGGCACCAGCCCAAGCTCTCAGTTATGTGGTCAGCAGAGATGACATCTAGGACAAAGGCAAGAAAATGGAAGCAGAAGAGGCAGGCTTTGGGAACATTTCCATGTCTGCTTCTCTCTGCTCAAGCTCATCTTTATCCTCCACTCTCTGAGCTGGTGTGTGCTTGGCCACCTCTCACCCTGACAGAATTCCGAGGGTTATCTGCTGCCTGTAGGGTGAGCAGAGCTTGACGGGAACTCACAGCCCTCGTCTTCCCACTACTCTCAAGCTCATAGAGTCTGTGATCTGCGTCTGCCTCTTTCTCCCCATGTGGTCTTGGGTGAGCCTTGCTTTCTGAGTGTATTTTCTCATCGATAAAAGCCAGGAGTTGTGGAAGACACCTAAGGTTTGTCCCAGCTTTAACATCCTGGGACCATGACCTCAGTGTTTACAGTCCCAACATTGAAACTTCTTTGCCCCCAGATGGAAGGAAGTATATCTGTTGGGATTACAATTATTTATTAATTTGTCTAGAAAGCTCTCAAATAAAGGAGGCATTAAAGTCTTCTTTTATCAAACATTTCCAACTCAGGCGAGCGCGCACACACACACATCTTCCTTTGCGACTCAGTTTTACATTTAAAATATGTACACCTCTGACGTTTTTAAGGTTTTGTCTCCATATATATATGAAATTCTTCAACCTCTGGGATAACAGTGACCCTTCCATAGCACTTTCTATGTGCCCGCAGGCACAGTCTAAGAGCTTTTCACATATTAACTCATTAGTGCTCACAACAGACCTATGAGGAAGGCATCTCCCAAAATGGACCCTGACAGAAGGCTTGACAGACAACCATAATGGACGGTTGCCCTGAGCCTGCCAGAGAGAATCCCCTACCTCCTGTTTTGCCTGTTGGATGTGTTTCTCTCTGGAAAAGGGAGGCAGGAAGGGGAGCTGGAGCTCTGCATTCTGGCAACCATTGCTTCCCACACGGCCACCTGCGTCTGCTCCCTAATGGCGGCTCCTCAAACCAGCATCAGGCTGCCGCGTCCTCTTTCCATGTAATTGCAGAAGTGCCTTCCTCTGAATCAATTTGTCCTCTGGGTATATATAATTCAGTTACAGTGGTCGAGACCAGGGCTCAGGTGATTGCAAACAGAAAGCTGGACCTCATGGGCCATACTAGAAAAAGCATGCAGAGTTCACACTGAGATCAGATGCAGAGGTTGGAAGAGACTAAGGAAATAAAACTGTCACTTAAAATCCCCACTTACTTCCCTAACAATGGCTCTTTCCACTTCTTTTCTTTTTAAGCTTATTAAATATTTTATCTGTTTCCATTGCCTTGAATCCTTTTCATCTCATTTACCCCATCTTCCAAACTTTCCATAGGAAAGAAGAGTGTTCTCATTGTTTTTCTTAGAGTAAATAAATCCTTCCCATCTAGGTGACTCATCCTCATCATTGTTAGAAGCATTTCTTAAGTGTCTAGTTATTTGTGCCCAGAGCAAAGAGAATTCTGGAACCCAGACTGCTGCCTCCTGCAACCTTCTGGCACTTACGAGTAGAATTAAATGTGAGTGTGTGTGTCTGTGTGTGTTCCTATCAATTTGTTAGGATGACACAATCACGCTCATTCCAGAGAGAAAGCAGAAGCTACTTCCTCTGGGAAGCTTTTTTCAAACTCCTTTCCCATTTTCCCAAGAAGACCCACTCCTCTCCTGTACATACCCCCGTTAGACCAATTATTTTATGGCAAATGTTTGTTTGCATGCCTGTCTTCCCTCTAGCTTGAGTAGAACTATTTGGAAGATACATCTTTGAAATCCAGGCCCTACCATAGTCCTTGGCTCCTAGAAGATACTCAATAATAGGCCTTTTGAATGAATGAATGAACAAATGAATGTCTATTCTTTACATAACCCTGGAAAGACGTCTTATCTCAACAAAAGTGTCTGAATGAATTCCACTGTTCCAGCTGACACTGCTGTGTCCAAGCTCCTGTCTCTCCGATATAGGGAGCTTTATTTTTTTTCTTAGGTCATGTGTTTTGTGCAATGTCTTCATTTTCACAGTGATTGCCAGTGGTTTCTTTGACATAGTGTTTATCCTGCTGTTGATGAAATCATCAGCTGCCTGCATAGTAGAGAGATGGCTCAAAGCTGTGCTTTCCCCAAATTATCCCACCCAAGCCTGCCCAGACACCAAAATACCTCTCCAACCGAGTTGGAACTGACATCAAAAGAATTTCCACAGTAAGAGTTCCAGAGGGTCACTCCTGTAATATTTGGATGGTAAGGCCAGAGGTCACTTGCATGAAAGAGTCACCCCTGCTTAGTTAGCATGGATTAAATGCACAGATTGGTTTGTAGACCTCTGGCAAACAGAACCACTGTGGACAAACGGTGAACCCAAAGAGCCTTTGGTGGGGAGGAACAGTATCAGGGACAGGGCATCTATTTTGGAAGTGACCCTGACCCAGGAGCATTTTGTCAGGTCCTGGGTCTCAAATTATGTCTTACAAAACAGTTCTTGGTTCCTAAGACTCTCTGCCTGCAAAAATAGAGTTTTGTCTTGTCTTTGTTCCTCATTGTTCATACCCCACCTGGAACAATCTCTGCTGAATCCATTTTAAAAACATCCACGTCTCTGTTGTTTCTTCTGCCATTTGTAACGAACAAGATTTCTTTATTCTGTGTGTTATCAAGGAAAGCTTCTGGCTTTGTGTCCCCAAGGTGAGGCAAATCTCAATGAAACAATTCTCAGTGAAGGTCCCATCCAAGCTCATTAGAAGTAGAAAGCAAGGATGCAAAAGCAAACCCTCTAATTTACCGCCGTGTGTCATCTTTTATTCCGTTTCCATCCCCCTTTTTTCATTTCCACATTTGCTCAGATTTTTTATATTTGTTTCCCAGGGTTCCTTTATTTGCCTCCAGAGTTTGAAATCAAATCTGCCTGCTGCACAAGAAGGACACTGATGTATGTAGCAAATCACATTACAATCACTTCAAATAGGGTCTGCCAGGCTTCTTAGAATAGTGCACAGAATCTTCCTGTGTTGGAAAAAACCATTTCAGTTGGAAGCAAATGCTGTGCCTAAAGATCAAAATGACTTCACATCACAAAAGCAGCCTTCGTCTTACTGGAAACAAGTCATAGATTTTTAAATGCTCAGTGTAAAATGCCCAACGCAAGGCCTTTCTCTGCTTTCAAGGGCAGCCTCATAAAGACCAAGTTATTTTATGTTGTGGGTCGTATTTCCTCCCATGTGGAGTCTTCCACATTTGGCAAGGCCCCTTCAACAATAGATAGACATATTGTATTCACTGTGTCAGGCACATAAGACATGTCCTATATTTTTAATGAATTAACACATATATTTCTCAAAACACCCAATAAGGAAAATATGATTCCCATTTTACAGATGAAGAAACTAAGGCTTTGATAGTCCACCCCCCGACAAAGTCCTACAGGGGTAGAACTAAGTCTTGAATACAGGCTTTATACCCCAGCATCAGTGTTCTTTCCTCTGCTCCAGACCCAGGGCTTTGGCATCCGGGACTTTCTCTGAAGATCATGACTTGTTCCTTCAGTTGGCATATCATTTCCTTAGTACCAGATGACACCAGAAGAAACTAGGATGTCAGGTCAGTTTTGACACATGTTGTTTCCCTTAGGAACACCAACCTCCAGAACCCAGTTATCCATTAAGTGCCCTGCAAAGGGCCACGTATTT
Source organism: Diceros bicornis minor (assembly GCF_020826845.1). Classification (NCBI taxonomy): domain Eukaryota; kingdom Metazoa; phylum Chordata; class Mammalia; order Perissodactyla; family Rhinocerotidae; genus Diceros; species Diceros bicornis. The sequence continues at coordinate 75,707,659 of NC_080745.1, forward strand.
TTCCAGGCCCTGGGCTTCCAGCAGAGAAAAGGACAAAATCCCTCCCTTAATGGAGCTTCCATTTTAAGAAGCAAGTAAGGAATCAACGCTCTTTTTGATGGGCTTAGTAGAGGGGAATGTTCATAACATCAGGACTAAACAGCATATCTGCAATAGTTTTATTTATTTAATATACACTTATTTATATAGCAATTTTTATGTGCTCCATGCTGTTATAAGCACTTCACAAATAATAGTCCATTTAATTATCGTAACAACCCTATGAGGCAGGTGCTGTTGTTATCTTCATTTCAGAGATGAGGCAACTGAGGTACAGAGCAGTGAAGTAACTTGCCCCAAAAGGCACAGCTCTAAGGGGCAGGGCCATGCTTCTAACCCAGGCTCCAAGAGCCATGCTCTAACCACTTTGCAGCAACTAGGTATATGGCTTCCATTGCAGCACTCACAACCAGGTGAGTAGGTTCTGGATGATGACGTGTGAGCAGAAGTGATGAGTGTGACTTACAGGTCACAAAATAAAGGAAATGTGCCCTTTTCTCCTCTTTCCCTCCACCTGTGGCTGAAATGTGAACATAGAGGCTGGCTATCCTTGACTATGCAGAGGAAGGCAGGGTTGACAGAGGAACAAGATGGAAGGAGCTCATTCTCTCATGTTGTCAAGCCACCACACTAGCCTTGGACTCCTAAACCAGAATGTTATGTGAGGCACAATTATAATATCCACCTTGTTTAAGCCACCATGTTTGGGACCTCTGGTCCCAGCAGCCTAGCCTACATATGTTTTCAAAACTGTGCCCAAGGTCAGCCAGCTGTGAGCAGCAGAGCTAAGAGTTAGACCCAGGCTGTCTTGTATTTACTTTGACCTAGAAATCTTTCTGTCCCTTACAGCTACATCACACTGGACAGTTAGTTGTGACAGCAGGGTCAAAGTTATAGTCATGGGATGATTTACAGCTTGGAGGGGAGGGGAACACAGATTACACGATGCAGCATCCTTCCTTCCTAGCCCAACCACACACCCTCCTTTCCATGCTTGGCTCCCTCATGCCCTGCCCTTACCATCTGCTGTGCTAGGAAAGGGGCAGTTCTCTAAGCCAAGCCATATCCAGCAAGGTCACTGCCATCTGTGAAGGATTACGAGCCTCTAGTAGGCTTGATTTCAAACAACACTACAAGAGTTACAGGCTCTTCAAGAACCTGAAATACCCCAAACTTTGGGTGAAATGTGTCATGTATATCTTCATGGAAATTTGCAAGTTTTAATTTTGAGTTTGAACATGACTTCTCATTAATATGTAAGCAATATAAAATACAAATAATAGTATGCATATAGCCACCACAAAATACTATTCAAATGTTAAAAATTGAAAAACAAAGACTGATAAATGAATGAGAAAATGTTTGTGACATGACGTGAAGAGAACAAAGGGACACCGTAGCAACGGCATGGAGAACACAAAAGAACTAAATTCATGTTGAGAGTGATGGTTTAGCTTCAGCTAAACAACATCACCTGACATTAAATACAAATAAAACTGCAAACAATAAAGTTCAAATAAAATAAAATGCAATTATTTAATGTATAAATTGGATGGGGTTTTATAGCTGTCTAGGAAATATGAAAGGATTTATACAAAGGTGCATGTTTACATATGCTTAAGTAACTTTATAATAAAAGTAATTAAGTCAGCATTGGAGGTCATCAAGTCTGAGAAATCTAATCTTTCAGGTAAACTATATAATACAGCAGCTGTGAACAATTCTTAGAAAAGGTTTAAACCCATTCTCGTTGCCTTGGAAATCGTCTGGCCTAACTTTCGCCTTGGAACCTCAATATCTTACTCTCCGAGATATTAGATAGGTATACATCTGCCTCATTGTTAAAAGGAAGTATTCAAGTCATTGCTGTTGGACCACACATGGGCAATGCCCATCTGTGGCTTTCCCAGATTTCCTCGTTCCAAGTAATTTGACATGAGAATCAACATCTTGTTTCATCCTTTTCAGTTAGGTATGAAATTGTTTCCTCCGGTAATTAACCTGTGGGACATAAAAGGAAATTAACTGACGACTCTAAAACATCGATTCACCGCATTAAATCAATCTTCCTACCAGAAAGCAAGCCGTTGCCGTTAGCTTGGGAGTCATTTTTGCTTGTGCTCAGTTACTATGCTTGAACAGATTAGGCCAATTAAACGGATTCAAGGACACAATCCTACCAAGGCTACAAATCTATGGTAATCAAATTTAAGTCATAGATTGGCTTTCTTAGCCTGGAACGAATAAGAAATAAGGTGGAACAAGCACTAAAAATGATACAGAAGTAGTTAGAATCTCAGATGAATCTGAAAGAAACACACTAACTTCCTTAGGAAAATATCTCTTTCATGTGTACACAATCCTTTAACACTACAACAACTTAACTTTCTAGATCTTCTCCATCTAAAAGTCACTGCCACACTTACCCTCCCCTTTCTATCCCTCCCCAGTATCCCCACTTCCTTTCAACAGAGCCTCCGTGTGGCTGGTATTGCCCATGAAGGCTGATCCCAGCCAAGCTCCCCAACACTAACATCTTTCCTCTGATGCCAGATCCCCCAGCCCCCCTCACCAGTCCCAACAGGATTCCATACAGTTCACTTTCAATGTTCTCCCAAAGTCGCTATCTCCCCCATCCTCCACTAATCTGTAAATCCCACACAGGACTGGACTCTATACGGTTTACTAGCATGCTGGGTCCTCATTAAACGTTGGCTGAGATATTATATGATCCCCCCACCTTGGAGCCCCCTGCCAAAAGTGCCACCTTGTGGGCAGAAAAGGGTGCTATCTCAGGTCTGTTTGTGGGGCCAGGGAAGGCAGAGTTCCTCTTGCCAGTGAATATTTTGGTCCTTCTTACGGAAAAATGGCTTTTAATGATGTTAAATGGGATAGTGCTGTATTTAATACTTAAGTGCTGCATAATTAATACACGTTAAGTATTTTTGGGAGCTAGACCAGGGATCTAACCACCTTTTATAACATTCATTCCACGAAGAAATGTGTCCCAAAAGGTGATCAGGTACATGCATTAGTTTCCCACAGCTGCTTTAATAAAATACTACAAACTAGGTGGCTTTAAAAAAACAAATTTATTCTCTTATGATTCTGGAGGCCATAATTCTGAAATTAAAGTGTCAGCGTGGCCACACTCCCTCCAAAGGCTCTAGATGAGAACCGTTCCTTGCCTCTTCCAGTTTCTGGTGGTTCCTGGCATTCCATGGCTTATGAGAACCTAACTCTAATATCTGCCTCTGTCTTCACATAACCTTCCGTCCACCTCTGAGTCCAAATCTCAGGTGGATCTAGACCCACCTTAATCCAGTAGGACCTCATCTTACCTTGATTACAGTGGCAAAGACCCTTTTCCAAATAAGGTCACATTCTCAGGTACCAGGGTTTAGGATTTGAACATACTTAGGGGAGAAAGGGAGGAACATAATTTAACCCACTATAGTATAATAGTACCAAAATCCTAGTTTGGCTACGTTGCACATTAAATTAACTATTCTGGGCTATCCTGGGAACCTAACATGACATTCATACATTGTTCATAACAATGAAACTTGGAACACATTTTGCCATTAGTGTAAACTTACTACTTGACTTTTAAAATGCAACATGTCAAACAATCAAGGATGTATAGAAGGATATTCAACAGAACATCATTCGTAATAGTAAAAAACTGGGAAAACCCAAACACTCAACAATATAGGCTTAGTTAAGTTGTGTTAAAGCTATACTATTGTATAGCTATGTTATATATATCGTTATTATATACTGTATAGCTATGTTAAAGCTATACATTGAATACTATGAAACCAATAAGATGATGCGGTAAAGTGTATTTGAAATCAAAATATGTTCATGATATATTGCCATAAAAAACCACAGACATATACATATGTATATATGGAGAGAGATTTTAAAACATACATTTATACAGCTAAATATATAACTATATAATCTCTACATAGCTATATATATATGCAGATGTGTGTATGTGTATTTATATAACTACCTTTACTACATTTCTAGTATAGATAGTATCCAATTTGCAAGCTAGTTTCAATATATTTTCTGTAAAGTTTTATATAAAAGCAAACTGCTTGTTTTAAAAGCAATATGTGCATTACAAAAAGATTAGCAAAAATAGACACGCAAAATATTAAAATTTTTAAGTACCCAAGATTTTAACTATCCAGAGCAAACAGCTGCCAGCACTGTAGTGTATACAAACACAGAAAATGAAGATATGGTCTGGAAAAATATACCTCAAATTAGGGCACACTTTGGTGTATCTATTTATAGAGGATTAGTGATGGGGTTGCCCCAGATAGTCAGTTACATTCAAGGACCCGGGAGTCGGGGATGTTAATTAAGTTAACTTAAAGCATGGTGCATAGATTTACAATATTAAGTGGAACTCAGTGCTAAGGGAACAAATTCTTTCAGTAGGAATGAAAAGTTTGAGAAGCACTGCACTCTCTAACAGACCTGGAAGAATTATGTATATTTTATAGTTTCTTCTTTTGGCTTCTTTGTGTTTGCTGATTCTTTTTCCTGAAATGAGTCAGTACCACATTTATAGAGAAAATAACAAAATAACAACTCTATCAAAAAAGCAAAATCAGGCGCCGGCCCGGTGGCATAGCGGTTAAGTTTGCACACTCCACTTCGGCGGCCTGGGGTTTGCAGGTTGGGATGCCGGGCATGGACCTACTCACCGTTCATCAAGCCATGTTGTGGCAGTGTCCCACATACAAAATAGAGGAAGATTGTCAAAAGAAAAAAAATAAAGTAAAATTAATTACTCTTCCCCTCCCCCCACCAGTTTGCAGATTGGCACTAGCTCAGGCTGAGGACAGTTAGCAGCCAAGGATTCATTGGGAACATGAGCCTCGCTCCCCACAGCTCAACGGCTGTCCCCAGGCAGGATTTCTGGTGCCTGGGGACTCCCCACACCTGCACTAGGAATCTGGCAGGTCTAAGGCAGCCTCTGAGGTCCACTTGTCCACCCAAACATCATCTGTCGTGGCCCACAGAATCCCATCAGACTGTGTCAGCAAATACAGTAAAAATCAGGCTGTTCACCACAAATCGTAACTGTATTTTGGCTCAGAGACTGGCCAAGCCTCTGAGAAGGGACAAACATTTATTGAATGTGCACTATGTGTTCTGTCGCTCCCTCACTCCATTCTCACAACAATTCTGGTGCACTCGCCCCATTGTTCAGATGGGGAAATTAAAGCTCAGAGGGGTTAGGAAACTTGCCCACAGTCACACAGTCGAGGCGTGGCAGGAACAAGATTCACATCCAGGTTTGTCTAACTCCAGAGCTGGAGTCCCCCTGCTGCCCCCCTGGACAGCCTTGTCTGGAGATGAATATTTCCCTACCTGTCCCTTTCTCTCTCACCTGTCCTCTCTCCTTCCCTCTTACCTGATCATTCTATGAAGTGGCTTGCCCTTGTCAGTCAACCCAAGAGGTTCTTTGCCAACATCTTTTAGCAAAGATTTCCTACATCAGTGAAGTGAGGTGGCAACTTCTAACCCTTCACTGTTCTAATTTACGATAAATCCTTCCTGTCTATTCGAAACAACAAAAAAAGAATCATCGTCTACAGCGCAGGGCTTAAAACCTCAGCAGGTCAGCCCAGGTAATCACCTCACCATTGGGGGCTTTCCTACTCAACAATGACAAATTAAGTTGCTTTTGAATGTTCATATCCCATTCTATTCCAGTTCATTGTTTTTCTTTGCATCCTGCTATCTTCAGAATTTGTCTCCCGCCCATTTAATTGGTTTAAAAAATATATACATTTTTTTATCTGCCCTGTAACTGTCCTCTGAAGATAGCAACCAATAATTGCACTGTTTAGTCACATGAAATTTGCTATTTAAAAAAAGCTTCTGGTCGGACAGGGTTCTCAGAGCATTGTGACTAATCTACAGACAATGTAATAGCAAAAACGGCAAGACTCTCATTTCTAATTGCTATTTCATTGATAGGATTCATATCTCAAGTCCACAATATTCTCAGCCCTACTGTACATGCTGAACAAATAAAATTGTAAATCATGTTGAAGAAAGGAGCAGCTTTGAAAATGAGTGTCTGTTGGAAATAGGAGACCCTCCTCAGGCAGGCCCACGATCCTGGTGTACAACGTCACGCTTCTGAATGCGCTTCAGAAGGCATGGGTCTGCGATATTAGGAAAAGCCTACAGGGCATTTATTTTTCCTTGCAAGAAAAATAAAGCCAACCTCTTCTTTCTAACTTGACGCATTGTGGACATAATAGCAAAAATCAATAATAAGCTAGAAAAAATACCTCTTGTTTAAACAGAAAGCAAGATTTTTGTTCTAGCTCTTTCTTTTTTTTTTTTTTTTTCTGTTTTTTTGAGCCAGCCCTGGCAGCCTAGTGGTTAAGTTCCACACGCTCTGCTTCAGTGGCCTGGGTTGGGTTCCAAGCGTGGAACCATACCACCCATCTGTCAGTTGCCATGCTGTGACTGAGGCTCACATAGAAGAACTAGAGGCACCTACAACTAAAATATACAACTATGTACTGGGGCTTTGGGAAGGAGAAAAAAAAAAAAAAGAGGAAAATTGGCAACAGATATTAGCTCAGGGCGAATCTTTCCCAGCAAAAAATATATATATACATATTTTTTTTTCTTAATCAGAGGTAAAAGAAAAAAAACTGCAAAGGCGGAGGGTAGGAAAAGCGGAAATGGCCAGAAATCACCCCAAATTGCAAAGGTAGAGAAAGTAAATGCAAGGGTTGGGGGAAACGTTCATGGTGATACCACCCCATCACCTGGAAATCCCCTGGAGGGCTCACACTCTCCCTTCCAGGTGCATTAGGGAGCTGGCAACTTCATGGGTGGCCCAGGATGCCTCTTTCCAGGGCTGTGCGAGAGCCAGGGTGTGCTGCAGCCACCTTGTCCTGGCTCCCAAGAGCCTAATGTTAAATTTTTAGGAATTTGGGGAATTGGTTGACGTCACATTGGTAGCTTGAAAACAGCCATGGTGGGAGTATCTCCAACGAAAGTAGCAAATGCAACAAATCAAGACATTTTATCCCCCCAGAGAACCAGTTGTTAAACATTCACCAGCACACCACTGCTTCTTCCTGTCTTCCTGTGGGCTTACCTTGGGAGATGCCCAGGCCTGCTGAGCATCACCAAAGCACATTGACAATGAAAGGAGAAAAGCAATTGCCACCTTCAGAAGCTTTCCAGGAATGGAGACATGAGGCTGTATAAACACCAGGGCCACATCTAAACGCTTTCTGGAGGGATCAGGATAAAGCAGACCTGCCCAGCAGACTACTCCCAGGAGCCAGAGCTTTTTAGCTTCCTCAGCCCTTGCCCTTCCCCACCTGCACTGAAACACAAAGTGTTGGCTCTCCAGGGAGAAAGCATGCCTCGAGGTCCCAAGACATCACTCTCACCCACCCATGAGTTGCTTGCAGGCCCCACCCACGCCCCAGAACTCTGGTTTTCCTCTCAAGTCCTGCTCTTCTCTGTACCTCCTGAAAAGCACGCTCTGGCCTCCCCAGGCCATTCACCAACCATCTCAGTCCCACTGGTGACAATCCAGAGGAGTAGCCCCAACTAAGGAAGTAAGCAGCTGGGACCAACCCCTTTTGTCCACCACTATATACCCAATACCTAGCACAGTGCTGGTTTTATAGTAGGTGCACAATAAATACTTATTGAATGAATGAATGAATTTAATAGGCTAATCTACTCATTGCTGGCATCAGAGAATCTTGGTTAGGGGTAGTAATTTAAGAAATTCAGGAGAAGGCATCAAGAAACCTGGATTCTAAATCGGTCTTGGCAGTTAACTTGTACGTACAAGTCCCTTAACTTCTTTGGTCTTCCATCTCGTCACCTAAGAAATAGCACCTGGGGGGCCGGCCTGGTGGCACAAGCTGTTAAGTGCGTGCGCTCCACTGCGGTGGCCCAAGGTTCACCAGTTCGGATCCCAGGCGCACACCAACGTCCGGCTTGGCTTGACAAGCCATGCTGTGGCAGGGTCCCATATAAAGTGGAGGAAGATGGGCATGAATGTTAGCCCAGGGCCGGTCTTCCTCAGCAAAAAAAGAGGAGGATTGGGAGATGTTAGCACAGGGCTGATCTGTGCTTTTGTGTGTGTAACACACACACACAAAAAAGAAATAGCACCTGGCTTCTAGCATTGTTATACTGACTCTACCATTTAATAGTAGACAGATCTTGGCAAATTGTTTAACCTTTCTGAGCTTCAATTTCCCCATCTTTAAATGATGATAACCCAATCTACGTCCATTTAAACTCTCATTGTGGGTATTAAAATATATGTGAAGCATATAGAGTATAGAATTAATGTATAGAAACAGCATATAAAATGAGTGCTCCATAAATTATTTGTAGCTTCCCTTTCTCTATTCTAGACTGAACAATTCATGATTCCACCAGAGCCAGTCAGACATCTCTCTGTGTATGAATAGGACAGGTGCTGGCTTCAAAATGTTTCCCCGGACAGTGGCTTAGGACAGGCTGACATGGAAATCTATTTCTTTATTCCACTTCAAATATCACCAGTGAGAAGAACATAAGGACCTTCCTCTAGACTTAATAAGAAATTAAACTCAAGTTCAAACTCCAGATCGCCACCTGACAGCCTCTGGTATTACTTAGGATGTCTTCAGCTACAAATAGTAGAAAATCCGAATGAGCATTGCTAAAACATTAAAGGGATGTATTAACTCCCTATTAAATGCCTAGTGGTAGACCACCACAGAGTTGGTTAATTTAGCAGATAACACCACCATGCAACACCCAGATTTCTTGTCTCTTTCTGCAGCAGGTTCTCCTGGAGAGATACTTGGGACTCATTTGACTCCTAGTTCCAAAATGGCAGCCACAGTTCCATGCGTCTTGTGTAGATACGATAACATCCAGTAGAAGAAAAAGGACCACTTCTTCTGTACACATCTCTTTTGAACAGCAAAAAAATTCCCCAAAAGTTTCCCAGCAAAATTCCCCTTATGTCTCATTGACCAGAACTGGGTCGCATTGCCACCCTTAAACCAATAATTGTCAAGAGAGTGGGACCATTATTCTTGGCTTAGACCAATCCAAATTTGTCCAAGTCACTTCGGGGAGGTTGGAACAAATCCAGAGCTCTGCAAGAATGAAACATTGGAACAATAGGAGTAGGATAGGTAACCTATATCATTTAGTGAGCCTTCACCGCTCCTACCACCACCCCCTACACACTCACACACACACACACCCTCACACACATACACACAAACGCAGCAAGGAAGATCCAAATCATGTGATGGTCTGACCTGGTGTTATTGTTAATAACAAAAGCAAAGATGAAAGTAGCATTTGTTGAGCATCTTCTATGTGCTAACCAGTATTCTAAAGCAATTTACTCACCTAATTCTCATGGTAACCCTATGAGATAGGTTTTCACACCCATTTTAAAGATGACAAAACTGAGTCACACACAGACCAAAACAGGCAGCCAGTGTTTGGCAGAACTGGATTTGAACTCAGATTTGACTGACTCCAAACAATCTTTCTACTATACCAGGCTATCTCGTGAATGAGCAACCAGAAGTGACAAATACATTTTTTTGGACTAACTGCTATAGAAAGGGCAAGTGCTCAGCCTCTAGGCTCACTTGCCCTAGGCCTATTCTGATTCCCGCCAATAAATTGAGCTATTTTTACAGTAAAAGATAAAGAGCTTTGAGAGCCATATCCTGCTTCCGCCCTTTCTTCTCTGGTTGCTATTTCAGAGTTTTCTTCTATCCATGCCATTTTTAATATATTCTTCTGTCTTGCTAATGATAGGAAACTTGCTGCTGCATGGTTCCATAAAACATTATCTCATTATCTCGTTTTGCCTCTCACTGTAAAGTACTTTGTAGCATTGAAAGTGGTGTAGGAAAAAAATTAATTTCATTAAATTAATGGACGATGTCATGACTGCTCAGTTATGACTCGGATGCATTTGTGGAGGGTGTTGTATGCATCAAAGCTTGTCCTTTATTTTGCCATTTTTCCTCCTGCTTGGACCCACCATCCTTCCCCAGGAAGGAAGAGGTAATTCTAAATAGCATGCTTTAAAGAAACATTGTTGCCACCAGCAACCTGGAAAATCTCAAATGAAAGACATGACTTTATACGGCCAATCAACGAATTGCAGAGCCGATCCAGTTATCTCCCTCTTTCTAAGAGATACAAGGGCTACAGCTGAATACATCATGTAGTAATTCACAGCAGTCCATAGAATTACCCATGTGAATGATCAGCTCTCTCCTAGTCTTTCAGTTTACATAAAACAATATTTTCTAAAGTTGTTACCCATTCCAAAATGTCTGCTTCCTCTTTCCCTACAAAGTCTACTCATTCTTCCAGGTCTTTCTCAAGGTGGCACTTGAGAAAGTGCTCACAGCACTCTCCTATCTTTAAGTTCGTTTATTCACTAGTTCACCAGATATTTATTGAGCAAAGAGATATACACAGCTCTGTCCTAGGCACTGAAGATAGCATGGAGAAAAAGACAGGCTGGTCCCTCCCCTCCTGGAGCACATTGTATCTGTACCACACAGTTCACCACCCAACTAATGGCTCCCCCCACAGAAAAAATATTAGAATCTCTCCTGAGAAAGAAGCTGCTGCCCAGTGACTTTGACATAGCCTAAGACTTATAGTACCCACCTTATTTTAGCTTCTGTAAATGAAATAAATATTTCTATATTAGGTCATGCTGGTATTCCCATTTGCTTGTTCAGTTAGTTCTTGGTCTCAGCTTTTCTGGATTCCCCAGTTCTCTGCTTTGGCTTCATAACTCAACTCCAACTCAGGTCAAATATGCATTGAGTACCTGCTAGGCATCAGGCATTGTGCTTAGTGTTCTATATACACAATGCCTAGTTTTCACAACAACTTACAAAGGTGGTGATGCTCTCTCTATTTTACAGAAGAGGAAACTGAGGCTCATCAAATTAAGGAACTTATCCCCAGGTCAGCCCACTCATAGGTGGCAGCACTAGGAATTTGAACCCATGTCTGTGATGCTGGCATTCTATTATTCCACATAACCTCAATCGCTGCCTACTTCTTCACTTGCAAAATGAGAACAATAATCCCCACTACAACCTTCTCATAAGATGGTTATGATTATCAAGTGATAATGGTGAATGTAAGGGATGCTAATAACTCATCTCTCCTGCCTTCTGAGTTCTAATTGGCAGAGACAAATATCCAAAGCCAAATGGAGATTACTGCATTAGCTTCATTAACCACCATCTGATAACTAGGGTCCTCTAGTAAAGAGACATTGCAGAATGTTGCTTGGACCCAAGGCCACAATGGGGGTACTTACTAATGTCCCTCCCCACCTCTATGCTAGATATCTGCCTGTGGTAGAGTAAACTCTGCAGATACACTCTGAGGACATGACAAAAGCCAGATCAGCCTGCCTCTAAAACCCAGACTCCAGCAAAATGAGAACCCTAGAGAATTAGGATGGACCCTTTTTCCTTTTCAATGCAGTAAGTAGGCACTTGGAAGGAAAAACGTCATCCAACGGAAATCAAGTTCTCTACAATCAATTGGACACTCATTGTCCTTTCAGGAAGGTGAGTAGGGAATGGAGAAAATGTCCTCTCTAGTATTGTCCTGTCATTTGGAGGAAAGCAGAAACCCCCTCCAGTAAAATCATGAGAGAAAATTAGAGTTCCTCACAACAAGGATATTGTAGGATGGAAAGTGTCATACAAATGTGTAAGTTCTCATTTTCATATCACTTTTTCATTACAGTTTCTATTGCACTGTACACACTTTTACATTATATTGCTAGATAATTAGGTATTTTTTTATCTCACTCTTCTATCAGGCTAAATTCCTTCATAGACAAAAATCATTTTTTAATTTAACCTGAAATACAAGTCAAATACCATGTCTATTGCATAGTAGGCATGAAAGAAACATCTGTTCAATCAATAAATGAATGGATTCAATTGGTATACAAACACCAAAACTCCGTGGAATGGATGGTTTTCCAATTACAAGCATATTCATATTGATGCATCATTTTGCATTTTTTTATCTTCTCTCTTTACCTGTTAAACAGAGATCCATATCTGTTTCTTTAAATCATTTTATAACTCTCTGTCAATGTAATGGGCTCATGTTTCACAAAACTGTGTTCATAAATTTATAGTTCATTTAATTACACCCTTATTCAAAAAAGAAAAAGAATTTAAGAGAGCATACAATATAGGAAAACAAAATGTATTAAAAAGTAAGACAAATGAGGCAAAGCCACCAATAAATTTTTACCTTTTTTATAATGTTCCATTGGAAGCACTCAGCTGTCTACCTTAGCGTCAAGATGACATGGCAAACAACTTTTCAAGAAGAACGTTTCATGATTTAATCATAAACAACCCAGTAACTTCCCAAAATAAGCTCAGACAATGTTGACAGAGGCTGATAGTAAGCAAGGTAACATGACTCAGCCTTGGTAGCTATTAGCAAGTCTAGCAGACTTCGCAGGGACTCTCGGAAGACGCAGACAGAGATGTACTTTAAAATAAATCGACTTTTAGTCTGAAAGCATTAAAAAAAAATGAAGAGGAGCCAAAGGTCAAGGCTGAAGTGGGTTGATAAAGCACTGTTCCCTTGAAGACGTCCTCTCCCCTCAAGAGGCGTTCCCTGCTCCGTATTCCCACTGCAGGACAGTTCTCTTGGCAGTTATTAATGAGCTAAGAGAGTGGGTTTTTTTGCTTACAGGCCCAGAATTGGAACTCATGGTGTTGCTACTTAGATCACATCCCAGTGAGCGATCCCAGTTGAGAAATCTGGAAACATGAAAGCAGCCAGATGAGGCATCTGACTGAAAGAGAAGCCTGAGTATGGACGTGGCTGCTGTTTGCTATAGATTGCTTTCATAATATATGAATCAGGGGCAAAAAGAATCAAATAAAATGGAATCTTTTCAAGTTTTTTTTCAACTTCCTAACAGTTGACTGAGGACAAGATATCATTGGGGCATAGAAAAAGCTAGGAAAATTTTGAAATCTGCTTGCACATAACAGCATTTTTTGGAAAATAAGAGAAGGTGATCAGCCAGGACAATGAAGTCAGCGCGCTTAGGAAGCCCTGACGTTTTGAAACACTGAGTAACACATTTCTGTTCAAGGGAGAAAGTGGGGAAAATTACACTTATTTTCTTCTGCTCACAGAACACTCCACCTCATCCAGCTACAATACTTCTTTACAACAATCAGAGCAGAGGTCCATTCAACTAATTAGATTATTTTGGTTGGCCTTAACCAAAACAAACAACTCAAGCACTGCAATGAAAAATACACTTAACCTGGAGCCAAAAGTCCTGAGTTCCAGTCCACTTACTAATGGTGTAACTCTTGGCAGGTCACTTAATGTCTTAAGAGTCTAGTTTCCTCATCTTTTAAATCAATTAAACATTTCTATCTACCTCCAAAAACATTGATAAGATCAAATGAGGTGATATACGGCAATAGTTCTCAACTGGGGCTACTTTGCCCACCAGGGGACATTTGGCAATGGCTGGAGACATTTTCAGTTTTCATGACTGATGGGTGGAGAGACTAGGGATGCAGCTAAACATCCTGCAATACGCAGAACAACCCCCACCACAAAGAATTATTCAGCCCCAAAATCTCAATAAGTATCACAATTGAAAAACCCTGATATATATCAAGGGTTATAAAGGCATAATAATTTTACTGGTTAGGACTGCATTAAACTGCAAGTAACAGAAGTGGATTAAATAGTAAAACATTTGTTTTTAACACATAAGTAGTTAGGATGTAAGCAAGTCAAGAACCATGCAGATGCTCAAGAAAGTCATCAAAGACTCAAATTATCTCTATATTCCTGTTGCACTACCTTAGCATCTGGCTTTTGCCCACATGGTTGCAAGATGGCTGTTATACCTCAAGCCATTGTATCCACATTCAAGACAGGAATATGAGTAAGGGAGTTGCTGAAAGGATCTGGGAAATCAGAACCTTCAGCTGATGTCTCATTGACCAAAATTATATCACATGGCCACCCTTAGGTGCAAGGGAGTCTGGGTCAGTCTTTTAGCTGGGTAAATTACCTACTCAAACAAAGTCTATTGGTAATGGAGAAAGCAAGATTAGCTATTGGTAGGCAACTAAAAATGTCTGCCACAGAAATTATAATCTCCATCTTCAACATCATAATGGAGAAGCAGGATACTGAGGTGGTTAAAGAATAGAATCTGGTCAGAAACATGTAGGTTCATATCCCTGGTTCCACCATTTCCTATTTGTGTACTAGTGAGTTGCTTAATTTCCAAGCCCTGGTTACGTGACCTAGAAAATAGAGGTAACAAAAATACATGCATGAATGGAGTGTTTTGAAACTTTAATGAATACTGTAAAATGTTCATTGAATGCTGGGCATTTGATAAATGGTACATATTATCATCATCATTTAAACATGAAAATTGGCTAACTCTGAGACACCAAATCACTGTCTAATTTCCAATCCATCTTTGCACTTTGAGCTGAGGGACTCAGCCTTGTCTTCCCTCTGAACTGTAGAGATCCAGCATGCAGGTCACAAAATAAATTTGAAGAGGGAGGCAATACTTCAGCTCTTGCTTCACAGAATCCAATATACAAATGGTATCATTGTCAGGCTTGGTACTTGCCTGATATAACAGTCTGATATTGAATGTACTTTCTGGTTTGCAAGAATGTCACTGTAGGGATATTGTTAGAGGGACATCACATTATTTAATAGTTTACCTAAGTGAGGCTTTTCGTGTTTCACTGTTAGCATTTCATTAACTCTATTTACCAAATTATTGTTCAAAAGAACATTTGGATTGATTAACATTTACAGTTTATTTGGAACTGAAACTAACTAGAAGAAATTACCAAGAATTTTACAAAATCAACCCCAAGTTGGGTCATCATTAGGAGCTTGCAAGCATCAGAAGACTCAAGTTTGGAATGTGTGCAAAAAGGAGGCAGCGTCCCTTTGATCTTTCAAAAGCATGCTGGAAGAGGAATCTTTCCAAAATATGACTCCCTCTCACAAGAGCCTATCGTGGCTACTTACTGTTCGTAAGATCAAGCAACAGTTCCTCTGCCCTCCTATACCCTGGCTCTACCCCATCCACTATGAATACTCACAGAAGCTGGGGCCAAGACACTACAGCTCTGATTGCTTTTGTTCTTTTGAGTTCCTATGATTGTGTCCTACGTTAAGAGATGTATCTTGTTTACTAATTCCCCAACTGACTCCCCAATGCCATTTCCCATTACCCACTCCCAGCACGTTCTCCAGTCACTCAAGCCCCTGCCCTCTTTCTCCTCTGCACAGTCCTGTCGATTCCTGCCTCCATGTCTTTATTTCTATAGCTGCCTGCGCCTTGAACGCCCTTTCCTTTCTAACTCTCTAATTCCTACCAATTTATCATTACTCCATTTCCCTCTCATTAATCTCTTTCTTCTCTGACCTCTCAAAGCACCAGTAGCTGCAATACACGACTCAGCACTTCATAATTTGCCAGCTTATAGGACTGTCTAATTGTTTCGGCACACATGTTCTGTCTGTGATTGGATCGTGAAGTCGTCAAGGCCAGGGCCCCGACAGTCTACATCTTTGCTAGTCCCAGAGGGAGGAGCATGGTCTGCATTGTAGTCACTCAACTATTTCCTCCTCCAGGGCTAACCCAGGAAATCAAATCAACAAATACTTACTGTGCACCTGCTGGAGGCAAAGTACTCCTCCCTGATCATTTCAGTCTCCTTGTTTACAAAAAAGCAAGACAGGTGAAAATCCAAATGAGCCTAAGATTAGAAAGACTTGGCCAATATTAACGCTCATGAATACGTCGCACGGATTGCTTATTAACTGGGTTTGGAAAGGTCTCCCTTACACTCACGGAGCTCTAATAACTGCTGGCATTTAATTGTGCTCATCCAATAGTAACTAAGCTGCGCGGTTTCGTGAGCTGAGAAGTGCAATATGGTGTAGAGTAATGGCTTTAAAACCAAGCCTCGCACAATTCTTAGGTCCTTCCAAGGCAATTTAGAGGCTGCCTGGGGGACAAAGCGGAGACCAGCGGGTGGTGACCTGATCCTCCATCGCCAGTTCAACCAGGGATGCTCTCTTTGGACAGCTTTCTGTATTGGGCTTTGCTGGAGAAAAGGGTTGTGTTACTAAAATTTTTTTTAAATAAAAGAAAAACACTGTAGACGAAAGACTGCTTGAAATCAGAAGACAAGATATTTTCTGAGCTCAGCCAATTATTACCTGTGGGAAACTAGACATGCTATAATTTTTTCTGAATCTTCAGGTATAAGTATGACTTACACGAAACACACACTGAGTTGTTGTGAGGACTAAATGAGGCAACACGTATGAAAGCTCAAGACACAGAATAGGCACTTAAAACACGCTACATGAGCAGAGAGCAACCATCTTTATCTAGGCTATGGACATTAGCGGAAATACTGGTCTTCAGGGGATCTAGACCGGGCAGGTAACAAGAGCCCCGTAAATCCAGCTCAAAGCAGGAGGACATACTGTGGTCAGGCCCACCTGGCAACTCTTCCAGCCTCCCAATCCCCTAGGCCAGAAATACCTGACATCGTTAGGTCTCCATTTTATGTTTTTATGACAACTCTTTCCTTTTCCTTTATTGTATATCAACAGTAATTAATTCTTTGTGCAATTGTTTGTTTAATGTCACTCTCTTCCTAGATTATAAGCTCACGTCTGTCTTGTTCAGGGTCAGATCCCAGCATCCCACACATACCTCATATTGACCATCACTGAATGTGCCTTGCTGAATAAATGACTAAATAATTAAAGTCAGGACATCTCCGTGCTGGGCTGGGAACCTAAAAAAGTATAAAATAGGATTCCCTGACATTAAGGGACTCTCCGGGTCCTGAGAATGACGCAGATGAATGCAACTGTTATTGTTATAATCCATTTCATCTAGATGAACAAAATCAGATTTCTATCTATATCTATTATTGCATTAAATGAAAAACTGCTGGACTTATTACCCATAAATTTGGAAGACATGTTTGGGACAGTCTGACTTAAAACACAGGGTACATCTATATATGAAATTCACTCCAAATTTCACAGCTGAAACTGAGATGCAGTAAAAGGACTGTTCATCGAGAAACGTAAGCCATACGTATTACATTGCTATGAAAAGGGAAATACCCTAAATAAAGGTTGCATTGATGGATACCCCAAATTGCAGATGGTGAGCAGATAACTGAGCTACTTCTCACAAGGGCAACTGTGAATACTAAATCATGTTGAGTCCTATCAGGACTTGGTTATTTCATGATGGTTAATGCTTCTCAAGCAAGGCCAAATATCAGAACTGATTATGATTCCTATTCATACAATTGAGCACCACCTATCTCTAATTCTCTAAATATCCCTCCAAGCTAGGTATTATTGTGCCTATTGTACAAATGAGTTAAATCAGAATCTGAGAGGTTAATTGCCCCAGTGACAACTCAGGAAGTAGCTCAGCTGGGATTAGAGACCCAAACTCTCTGACTTCAAAGCCCATGGTCTTGGGTATGGTCACCCTGGTTTCTGGGAGAGAAGGGAACTGAAACTGTGACTTCACACCCTTGCCCAGGACATGTCCCAGGCACTGGAGCATTGCCTATGAGATCTGGAGCTGAAGGCCTAAGAGTCCAGGTCTGGGCTTTGATGGGTTTAATTACTGTATCTGAGCAAAATTGGCAAAACAAAAAGTGTCTCCCTTGGGAAAGAACATCACTGGTCAATTCATGAAAATTTTGAAGGAGCTCAAGTCACTTCCTACAATAAGTAGAAAATAGCTCCTCCAGAAGTAAATGTTCACCAGGGAGGGAGTCGAAGCCTCTCTGTAGAGCCCAACCTATCTGTTCCTGGCCCAAAGCACACGCCTCTCTCTTTCCCTCCCTCCTTCTCCCCTCTCTCCTCAGAAGGAACCACTGTCCTGAATTGTGTGCAAAATCTCATGGTGCTTTTCTTTTCAAGTTCACCACTTATATTTGCCAAAAAATCTCCACCTCACTCTGATAGATTGAAGCCTTGGCAAAGTTTATGCAAAAGGAAAAGTGTGGCCCAGAAAGAGGTTTAAGAAGAGTGGCCAAGATCGTCACAGTTAAAATATATATAAAATAATCACCCAGCCACTTGCCAGTCACACCAAGGAGGAGGGAGGGGGAGCAGGGGCAGGAATTGGTGATACTTCACTTTTGGTCCTCTTCTAGCAAGTTCCGTCTGAACTTTTATTGCCTCACATATTCTCCTTCTAGGGGAATGCAAAGACAGGATACCTATCTCCCAGGGTTGTTCGTTTATGTTTTATATTTAGAAGATACTTCTGTGCTTACATATTCATAATTCTTTCCTTAATGAACAACATTTCTAAAAATTCAACATTCGTCCTGTCTCTGTGATTTGCAGACAAAACAGAATTCAGAAGTGCATTCTTTACCTCTCCTCTATCCCTCCCTTCCCTCTTCATGATGCCTTTGACCCCGGTTTTCTCTGCCCAGAAAGTCTTTATCCTCCAAGATCCAGACTGCTCCTCTCTGCTCTTTTTCTTTATTCACATCCCTGGTTGGCCTACTGTTTCATGATATTAGTCAAGAGCCTCAATTATTTTTCATTGCAGTGAACTCAGATATCAGATAACTCCTTCTATTGAATGAATACTCCCCCTCTCTTCCTGCACCAAAACAGTTTATAACATTTTACCTAGAAGTTTGACTAAGGTAAAACACTGCACACATCTCCACACCACCCCTTTCATTTTCCTCTTTCTGCAGTCTCAATTTTTTTTCTAAAGCCACATTGCCTTACCTCATAAAATTTCATTTTAAGGGTCTACATCTATTTCTACATTCCATAATTTCTCATGGATATTGGAGGCAGCAGCTCAACTTTCAAATGCAGACAGAAACAAATATGTTCCATACTAAATCACAATTTGCACAAGCAACAAATCAAAGGGCAGTTGCTCTCTGTGGGAAAATTTTTACCAAAATTTCTTTTAAACATTTTTTTCTGTGTTCAGAAATCATTTTTCTTTTTTTCCAGTAACATTGGTTTATAACATTATATAAATTTCAGGTATACATCATTATATTTCAATTTCTGTGTAGATTACATCATGTTCACCACCCAAAGACTAATCACAATCCATCACCACACACATGTGCCTAATCACCGCTTTCGCCCTCCTCCCTCCCCTCTTCCCCTCTGGTAACCACCAATCCAATCTCTGTCTCTATGTGACTGTTTGTTATTCTTTTGATCTTCTATTTATGAGTGAGATCATATGGTATTAGACTTTCTCTCTCTGTATATTTCACTTAGCATAATACTCTCAAGGTCCATCCACGTTGTCACAAATGGCCAGAATTCATCGTTTCTTATGGCTGAGTAGTATTCCATTGTGTATATATACCACATCTTCTTTATCCATTCATCCTTTGATGGGCACCTAGGTTGTTTCCAAGTCTTGGAAATTGTGAATTATGCTGCAATGATAGGGGTGCATGTATCTTTACACATTCGTGTTTTCATATTCTTTGGATAAATACCCAGCAGTGGAATAGCTGGATCATATGGTAGTTCTATTCTTAATTTTTTGAGGAATCTCCATACTGTTTTCCATAGTGGCTGCACCTGTTTGCACTCCCACCAGCAGTGTATGAGAGTTCCCTTTTCTCCACATCCTTGTCAACATTTATTTTCTGTCTTATTGATTATAGCCATTCTGATGGGAGTGTGGTGATATCTCATCATAGGTTTGATTTGCATTTCCCTGATAGTGATGCTGAACATCTTTTCATGTGCCTGTTGGCCATCTGTATGTCTTCTTTGGAGAAATGTCTCTTCAGATCTTTTGCCCATTTTTTGTTGTTGAGATGTATGAGTTCTTTATATATTTTGGATATTAACCCCTTATCAGATATACGATTTGCAAATATCTTTTCCCAATTGTTAGGTTGTCTTTTCATTGTGTTGATGGTTTCCTTTGCTGTGCAAAACCTTTTTAGTTTGATGTAGTCCAATTTTTTAATTTTTTCTGTTGTTTCCCTTGCCTGGTCAGACATGGTACTTGAAAATACACTCCTAAGACTGATCTCGAAGAGTGTACTGCCTATGTTTTCTTCTAGAAATGTCATGGTTTCCAGTCTTACATTCAAGTCTTTAATCCACTTTAATTTTTGTGTGTGGTGTAAGATAATGGTCTACTTTCATTCTTTTGCATGTGGCTATCCAGTTTTCCCAACACCATTTATTGAAGACTTTCCTTCCTCCATTGTATGTTCTTGGGACCCTTGTCAAAAATTAGCTGTCCATAGACTTGTGGGCTTATTTCTGGGCTCTCAATTCTGTTCCATTGATCTGTGTGTCTGTTTTTGTGCCAGTACCATGTTGTTTTGGTTACTATAGCTTTGTAGTATATTTTGAAATCAGGGAGTGTGATACCTCCAGCTTTGTTTTTTTTCTCAGGTTTCCTTGGCTAATTGGGGTCATTTTTTGTTCTATATAAATTTTAGGATTCTTTGCTCTATTTCTGTGAAAAATTTTGTTAGAACTGTGATAGGGATTGCATTGAATCTGTAGATTGCTTTAGGAAGTATGGACATTTTAACTATGTTAATTCTTCCAATCCAAGAGCACAGAATATCTTTCCATTTCTTTCTGTCTTCTTCATATATTTCAGCAATGTTTTTTAGTTTTCAGTGTACAGATCTTTCACCTCTTTGGTTAAGTTTATTCCTAGGCATTTTATTCTTTTTGTTGCAATTGTAAATGGGGTTGTATTCTTAATTTCTCTTTCTGCTACTTCGCTGTTAGTGTATAGAAATGCAACTGATTTTTGTATGTTGATTTTGTATCCTGCAACTTTGCCGTATTCATTTATTATTTCTAAATGTTTTTTGGTGAATTATTTAGGGTTTTCTATATATATAAAATCATGTCATCTGCAAATATTGACAGTTTCACTTCTTCCTTTCCAATTTGGATCCCTTTTATTTCTTTTTCTTGCCTGATTGCTCTGGCTAGGACTTCCAATACTATGTTAAATAAGAATGGTGAAAGTGGGCATCCTTGTCTGGTTCCTATTCTTAGAGGGATAGCTTTCAGTTTTTCTCCATTGAGAATGATATTAGCCGTGGGTGTGTCATATATGGCCTTTATTATGTTGAGGTACCTTCTTTCTATACCCATTTTATTCAGAGTTTTTATCATAAAGGGATGCTGTATCTTGTCAAATGATTTCTCTGCATCTATTGAGATGATCATGTGATTTTTATTATTCATTTTGTTAATATGGTGTATCACATTGATTGCTGTGTGGATGTTGAACCATCCCTGCATCCCTGGAATAAATCCCACTTGGTCATGGTGTGTGATCATTTTAATGTATTTTTGTATTAAATTTGCTAGTATTTTGTTGAGGATTTTGGCATCGATGTTCATCAGTGACATTGGACTGTAATTTTCTTTTTTTGTGTTGTCCTTGTCTGGTTTTGGTATCAGGGTAATGTTGACTTCATAGAATGCGTTAGGAAGCTTCCCCTCCTCTTCAATTTTTTGGAAGAGTTTGAGAAGGATAGGCATTAAGTCTTCTTTGAATGTTTCGTAGAATTCTCCAGGGAAGCCATCTGATCCTGGACTTTTATTTTTTGGGAGATTTTTGATTACTATTTTGATCTCCTTACTGGTCTATTCAAATTGTCTATTTCTTCTTGATTCAGTTTAGGAAGGTTGTATGAGTCTAAGAAGTTATCCATATCTTCTAGATTATCCAATTTGTTGGCATATAGTTTTTCATAGTATTCTCCTATAATCTTTTGTATTTCTGAAGTATCTGTTGTAATTTCTCTCTTTCATTTCTGATTTTATTTATTTGAGCCTTTTCTCTTTTTTTCTTAGTGAATCTAGCTAAAGTTTTGTCAATTTTGTTTATCTTTTCAAAGAACCAGCTCTTAGTTTCCTTGATTTATTTATTTATTTATTTAGTCTCTGTTTCATTTATTTCTGCTCTGATTTTTATTATTTCCTTCCTTCTACTGATATTGGGATTTGTTTGTTTTTCTTTTTCCAGTTCCTTTAGGTGCACTGTTAGATTGTTTATTTGAGATTTTTCTTTGTTGATGTAAGCCTGTGTTGCTATAAACTTCCCTCTTAGAACTGCTTTTGCTATATCCCATAAATTTTGGTATGTCGTATTTTCATTTTCATTTTTTTCCAGGTATTGTTTGATTTCTCCTTTGAGTTCTCCATTGCCTCAATCATTGTTCAGTAGCATTTTGTTTAATCTCCACGTATTTGTGGCTTTTCTGATTTTCTTCCTGTAGTTGATTTCTAGTTTCATACCATTGTGGTCAGAAAAGTTTCTTGGTATTATTTCAATCTTCTTAAATTTATTGAAACTTGTTTTGTGGCCTAATACGTGATCTGTCCTGGAGAATGTTCCATGTGGATTTGAAAAGCATGTGTATTCTGTGGTTTATAGATGGAATGTTCTGTATATATCTACTAAGCCCATCTGGTCTAATGTGTCACTTAAGGCCAATGTTTCCTTATTGATCTTTTGTTTGGGTGATCTATCCATCGGTGTAAGTGGAGTGTTAAAGTCCCCTACTATTATTGTTTTACTGTCCATTTCTCCTTTTATGTCTGTTAATAATTGCTTTAGATATTTAGGTGCTCCTCTGTTGGATGCATAGATATTTACAAGTGTTATATCCTCTTGTTGGATTGTTGTCTTTATCGTTATGTAGTGCCCTTCTTTGTCTCTTGTTACAGTTATTGTTTTAAAGTCTATTTTGTCTGATATAAGTATTGCTACCTTAGCTTTCTTTTCCTTGCCATTTGTCTTTTAAATATTTGACCAAATGCCTTCAACACCTACATATAGTAGGTGATTCCCAGACAAGAACAATCTTACCACATGCATGCACATGCACACACATGCCCACACACATGCCCACACATGCAGTCCTTATAATCTCTCATCATGCTATTCATTTTTACTTCATAGCTAGTAATAATTAAAATAATAGTTAAACTTAATCAAGAACTTACAGTGGTTCACTCATGTGTTAAGCCCCTTCCATGCATCATCTCATTTAATCCTCACATCTTAGTGAAACCATTTCACAGATGATGAACTTGAGTTTGGAAAGGTTTAGTAACATGAATGTGCTCACACAAGTGGCAGGTGAAATTCTACTGAGAGTGTTTATTTGACAGACATCTATCTTTCCCACTAGATAGGAACCTCTACAAGGAAAAGCATAGTGTCTTTTGGTCTTGTTGTTGTGCAAGTCCACATATTGGAGTACGTGAAATTTTACTGGCTCATCCTAGTGCTCAGTAAAATCTTGTTAAATGGATGAAATCAAGATGTTTTGTTGGTGACAATGCTGGTGATACCTCCATTAATGCCTTTAAAACAGGATTCCCACGGTTTCACTACAACTGAGGAAAAACTTCTCAGGAACATAGGAGGTCAATTAAAATAGCCTTGGATTAAATTGAAAGATTTGCAAGGAGAAATCTTCCTCTAAATGTATACATGACCTAAAGCAAATGTTTTACTCTCTCTGGGACTGTTTTCTCAGTTATAAAATGAAGGGGCCCAAACATATGTATTCACCTGTGCTTTCTTAAAAGAAAAAGTCCTCTAAAATTTTAGTAAATGAATTTAAAAGAGACTTCAATAACCCAATAAGACAAAGAGAAAGGAGAAAAGATGATAGCAACAATATTTAGAAAAGAAAAAGGAGTTATGATAATAAATTCGTACACAGCAAAAAATCCTAAAAGCAAAGCTGGAAGTGAGAGGGGCCAAAAATGAAGCCTGTTTATTCTGTAGAATATCAGGAAGGCTCAGCAATTGGAGGCACAAAGTGCCTCTGACCATGAGGACATGGATGGTGCTGGATAGAGTGGAGGTCTAAGGAATAATTAGACTCACAAATCTCCACTCCACTCTAGTCTATGCTGGCAAACAAACACCCCTACTCTATTCCAGCAGAAGGCTGGAGAGCGAGGTGGTCAGAACCAAGGGGAGTCTGAACTCAGGGACTCCAGGCACCCTCTGTGACTGAGAGCACAGTGCTGAAAACAGGGGCCCCGTGTGAATGTCTATATAAGACTTGGTGACAGAATTAGTCTCCTTTTCCCACCTCGCTTTATAAATGCTCAGATAGGTTTATATCCTCCAGGCAGAAAATTGGAAAAATCTTCTCTGGGAAAAATCAATAGCCCAAGAAAAATGACCTGTAGATATTGAAACAGTTGGAAGTTCCCCATTGAGACGGCTTTCTACCATCACCCAAAGTGAAGTCCACCATTGGCAAGCCCTACCAACGTACAGAGCTTCCAGTCACTCTTATCTGCTTCAATTGAAAAAAAAAAAAACCTGGGTCCAGCCTAGTGGCATAGTGGTTAAGTTCGCACGCTCTGCTTTGGCGGCTTGGGGTTCATATCCCAGGAGCAGACCTACACGCTGCTCATGGAGCTGTGCTGTGGTGGTGTCTCATATACAAAAAATAGAGGAAGATTGGCACACATGTTAGCTCAGGGACAATCTCCCTCAAGCAAAAGGAGGAAGACTGACAACAAGTGTTAGCTCAGGGCCAATCCTCCACACCAAAAAAACAGAAAAGAAAAGAAAACTGAGCAGACAGCCAAGGATCCTCAAATATTTGAGAAAAGCGTCTGCTACAAAAGATAAAAATCAATATACACATTAAAAAAAAAAAACTCTGAGAAAATAATGTGTAGGGAACAGGAAAAATAATCCAAAGAAAGCTGTAATTAATATTCTCAGAGTGATAAGAAAAGACATTGCAACCATGAAATAAAAACATGATTTTATTTTTTAAAAAGGAATGTGCAGATATGAAAAAATTATTGAAAATTTAAAAATGTGATAGCAGAAATGAAAAATTCAGTGAAGGTCTGGAAAATGAAGTCGAGGAAATTTCTTATAAAGTAAAACCAAAAAAGATGGGAAATAAGAGGAAAAAAAGATAAGAAAATCAGCATATAGATCCAGGAAAACCAACTAATAAGAGCTTCAGAAAGAGAAAGCAAAAGAAAGGAAACTACCAAAAAATTAATTAAAGAAAATGTCCCAGAACCAGAGGGTTTGAGTTCCATATTAAAAAGGCTCACCGAGTATGGTTCAAAGAAAGAAAATGACTCAAACGGAGACTGATCATCGTAATGTTTCACAACATCGCGAATCAAGTGTGGATCCTACATGCTTCCAGAGAGAAAAAGCAGGTCAATCATAGGCTTGGGAATCAGAATGGAAGCACCTTCCTCAGTGGTGAAATGAAGACAATAAGGGGGGAAGACGAAAATGTCTTTAAAACCCTACTACCCAGAATTATACACCACATCAAACTATTGATCAAATGGGAATATAGAATAATACATCTTCAGTCATACATGTTTTCAAAAGTATATTTACCAGGCCAACCCCGTGGCTTAGCAGTTAAGTGCGTGTGCTCTGCTACTGGCTGCCCAGGTTCGGATCCCGGACGTGCACCGACACACCTCTTGTCCGGCCATGCTGAGGCCTCGTCCCACATACAGCAACTAGAAGGATGTGCAACTATGACATACAACTATCTACTGGGGCTTTGGGGGAAAAAAAAGGAGGAGGATTGGCAATAGATGTTAGCTAAGAGCCGGTCTTCCTCAGCAAAAAGAAGAGGATTAGCACGGATGTTAGTTCAGGGCTGATCTTCCTCACAAAAAAAAAAAAAAAAGTATATTTACCATGCATTCTTTCTTAGGAAGCTCAAGAGAATGATCCTCACCCAAACAAAAAGATAAACAACGAATGGGAAGACATGGGAACTAGGAAACGAGAGATCCAAGATGGAAGACAGGCAAAGGGAACCACTAAAATGGTGAAGGAGAGAGATGCCAGAATGACAGAATCTGTACACACGTGTGCGTGTGTATATGACTTATCAGTTGGGACTATATATATTCACAATAAGATAAACACTGGATGTTGAATTAACAAAAAAATTTAACTATTGAGAGAGAGAGCAGAGGGAAAATGGCGTGGCAAGAGAATAAATCATTATCTTCAATAGTAGGAAGTCAATAGATAATGTCTAACATTGAACTACCAAAAATAACAGTATATATGCACGATACGTAGAAATACGAAAGTAACGGGGGACCAATATCGGTAAAGAACTAACTGTAGTTGCCTCTGGGAATGAGGGTTAGAGGTAGAGACAAGTGTGACATGGGACCGCCTCTTTTTGTTATAAATCTTGTAGAAAAGCTTGGGTTAGCTAATCTGCAGGTCCCTGCGTTTCTACTTGGATTTTTAGAACATCTATTTTGCAAAATGAGTTAAGTTTGAATTCCAAATATCTTCCATGAATCCCTCTTGATCTGATTAAAACCTCTTGCCTCATCCTTTATGGAAGGAAACTGCTTGTTCTTCCCCATTCCTGACCAATGCCACGACCACACATCCCCCATACTGGTGGAGGCTGACGGGGCTCCCGCATAATTATTTACAAGTTTCAGTTTTCCATGGTCCCTGTTTCAGCAGGTTTGGAATAAGTTTGTGTCAAAAGGAAATAAAGCAGGTTGGTGAGGGGCTTAGTAAGCAGACCTAGAATAATTAAGACAGTTAAACTACTGCTTGTTTGAAAAAAGGAATCAAAATTTCCTTTCCCATCTCTTTCAATCCTCAATCCTCAAAGGGACGTTGTAGAATTTCCTTGACTCTCATTAAGTAGGGAGCATTTGCAGGACCTAAATAGGTTCATGTCCTGGGTAATTTTATTTTAAATGGAAATTTCTCTGTGGTACATTTTTTAATGATGGAAAACAGGAACAATCGCATTTTGAAGCTCTCGAATGTTGGCTTTGCAAAGTTAGAAATAACCTGACTTGTCTTCCTAGCTGACAGCCTCCTGCCTGTGTCCTCACTGCTGCCTAGTTCTTCATTCTCTCTCCTCTCTGCAGGTTTGCTGACCTCCAGATGAAGTAATTCATCTCCCTACGTATCTCCCTCACCTGTTTCCACTTCACTTTCCAAGGTGAGCAACCCTTGGGAACCCCAATATGAAAAGCAAAAACAGAGATTCTCCCCTACTCTGCAAATCAATTCCCCTGGGGAGCAGGTGACTTGATTAGGACATAGGGTGGGCTTTGTGGAAGGAGGCAAGGATGATGGATGTGAGGGGCATGCATCCGCGCTCTCACACTTGGGCACTCAGCTTTCACCTTCATAATGAAGACGCATGCAGCAGACAAGGAAATGTTTACTTCACTAATGTTCGCCTTTACAGTGATGGGAGGTGCTCAAAATACCAAGTTCAAAGTGCAGGGGTCTAGAATAACTGGAATGTGGGTGGTCTTAGGCAGGGAGCAGGGAGCCCTCAGCACAGCCCTGGTGGCCGTGATACATTCCTGCCACCCCTACCCCCCTTGCAAGCCCAAAAGAACAAGGAGTGCTGCTCTACCACGTTTCAGGGCAATCAAGCCTCTGGTTTCAGCAATCTTGTGGCTGAATTTTAAGGCAAATATAACTCTTCCAGCACAATCCTGGCTCAGATGGATGAAAAGACACAGCATGAAAACATGTTGAGTGTTCCTGTTTTCTCTTCTAATATACGTAACTTAAGAGCATCTAGTCTTCTGGCACAAATCATCCCTCATCCCACTCCTTACCCTCATCCAGTCGCCTCCCCAAAAGATAAACTATGTGTCACCAGGATGTATTTTGTTAGCCTATAAAGGCTAATTAAACCACCTAATTTTAACACACTGTACTTTCCAAGGTTTGATAGGTTTCAAAAATGTTACTGACCTGCATGAGGTTAAACAGCCAAAAGTATTAGCATTCTTAGGAGAGTTCATTCTGATTACACTGTGCTTCAAAGAGGACTCTTGTGGGAGATGCATTCAGCATCAAGATTGGGGTGATTTTAGCCAGGGTGTCTGAGTGGTCTAAGGATTGCAGTGCTTTGATAGGGACCTCTCAGGAACGCCCTCACCAAATCTTGTGCATTCTCCCCAGCAACTGTTTCTTGAGTGGGCGAGCTATGCTAGAAACTCAGAAGGTTCCAGAAATGGCTGGCACAAGACCACTGCCCTTGAGGGAGCTCCCTGTACTAAAGAAAAAGAAACAAGCCTATAACTCAGAGAAAATGAAATAAAGACTCCTGGAGCAGCACAGAGCACTGGGGGAGTAACAGGAATGGGCAGTTCATCCCGGCTGAGAGAGGCTGGGACAAGGAAAGCAGCTCTTAAGATGATCCTTGGGAATACTAGTACTTCCAAGAGCTTGGATGTGAAAAGAGCATGTGCCAGGCAAGATGGCGGGAGCAAAGGCCCAGAGATGAGTGGACTTGACCCATTAGGGGAAGGCGAGCTCTTTGAAGCAGGCAGCTTGGGACATATGCAGAGGACAGAATGATGACAGAGCCTAATCCTGGTTTGTGTACGTCTCAACCTCTCTGAGTCTCAGCTTTTCATCAGAGTAAAGGAGTTAGACTAACTGATTACCAGGTCTCTGCAGCTGTGTAATTCCATGAGGCTGGGAAATGGTGGCTGAGTCTAGAACTAAAAAAGCTTCCAAGGCCAGGATAAGACACAGGAGCTGATGGAGCACCACCACAGGTTTGTGAGTCGAGCAGCATCATGGGGTGGGCTGTTTAGATGGCAGCAGCAGCAGCAAAGATGAAAGAGGCCAGATGTTAGAGGCAAGGAAAGAAGGGCCTGAGCCCGGATTTCAGCCCATAACATAAAGGAGAGCAATGGAATTGATAAAATCTAGCTCTTCAACCCCCCCATTTTACAGATAAAGAAACTAAAGGTCACATAACCAGCCAGTGGCAGAGCAGGACCAGAATCCTGTTCTCCAGGTTTCTAATTCAGCATCCATTGTGGCAGTGTGCATTCCTCAAAGGGATGCCTTCTCACTGGTTCACCCTTCCAGGAGAGCTCATTGATATCTTCTGGTCTTCACTTTTAGTCGTCTGGGCTACTTCTCTGTCCTCTGAGATTCCCAGTCCACACACGGTATCAGTTGGGGATCTTAGTTATTAATCAAGCTCAATCAAGTATGGGGGGAATTTATTAACCTTCATCATCAGGAACACCACTCAAAAAAACTGAAGTACAAGATGCGAGAACCAGAACCAGACATTCAACACCACTTGGTATGTACTGGGTATGTGTATCTTTTTCTCATCCCTGCTCATTTCTGCATTGCCTTACATGTCAGCTTAGTCTTTTTGCTACTGGCAGGCCATTTCTACATGGTGGGAACAGGGCTGCCAGCAAACTCAACTTAGCAAACCCAGCAGGAGAGAGCAGCTTCTTCCCTGTGTTCACATCAGTCTCAGAGAAGGACTCTGTCCTTGCAACGATTACCTGCCCACCCCTTAGATTAATCACTGTTGATTATAATTAGCCGTGCCTCACACACAGGACCACCCTCTAGCCAGGAAGACAAAGTCTGTTTCCAGAGGAAGAAATTGGGGAAAATCTTTTATGTAAACAACATAGAATATCTACTCTAACCTACTAAACCCATCTCTATGTGAAGACCCTCAGGAAGTTGCTATAATCCATTCGCTCTGTGCAGGGCACATCTCTCTCACTATGGGACATAAGATTGGAAATGTATACCAACTACCTGTGCAAGCATATTCTAGCATGAGCCACTGAAGAATATTCAGGCTGTGACGTGAGCCTCGCCCCAGCGTTTCATGCAAACATTTTAATGCAGCTCAACTGGTTGGTTTTTAGGTAAAAGAAATGCATATTAGGTTCCACTGTGGAAAGGTTTACCCTTAATGTATCAGACGTTACCGATATCAAACTTCTGTAAGACACCTCTCTCCAGAGTGGAGGCCAACTAGCCTCAGTCTTAAGGCTCCACTTTGCCTGTTTTCTTGAAACAAGCCTGCTTTCAGGCAGGAGACACTTGGGCAACTCTGGCATCACATTACCCACTTTATGGGTGCTCTGGCCACAACTCTGAACCCACTTCGAGTAACTGGGCCTCTGTTTTGTTCCTAAAACCCAATTCCTCATTCATAGGCTCTTGCCTCATTCTCCGTGCCTCAGTTCCTGCCTCACATCTCCATCCCCAAAGGATGGAAGCTCAACCTTAATCTCATCAGTGATCTCAGAGTTCTGATAGATGTCCCAGCCCAATGACAGAGAACCTCATACCTTCCCTGATGCCATCTACCTAGGTCTCCAAACATCACCATCTCCTGAATTTCCCATCACCCTGTTCCACCTCCAACACTCTGGAATGGCCCTCCCTGGTGCTGACAATTGGAGACCCCACCTCTTATTTATCGACATTTCTTCCAGACAGTGCCTCTGGTGCCTGTCTCCACTCAGGGGGCAGATCTAGCCTGACTCACCCAGCTATATTAAGCAATATGCACTGTGGCAGCTATGACACTAAGTCAACAGTCCCACAACCCATCCCTTAAACCCAGCTTCAGGTGAAGGCTGAAAGGACAGAAATATCCGTGGCCAAATGACAGCCAGCCCAATGCTGGAGCTACATGTATACTTTCCCACATAAGCATTGTAAGATAAACATATGCAATGGAGTTCATGTAGTAAAATAATCACGACAATCTTGTTAAACCACCTAACATAAGCAATGAGGATTATAGATCAAACCATTTGGACTTTATAAAATTATTTCTGGAACTAGAGCTATCCAAGGACAGCATACTACTAATTTGATATAGCTTCAAAGGTCTTCCAGATACAGTGGAAGGAAAGGCTGAAACTCATCTGGCACCAACGTCCTAAGAGCTTAGAGCAGTGGATCTCAAAGTGTGGTCTCCGGAAAGCAGCAGCAACATTGCCTAAGAACTTGTTAGAAATGCATATTCTCAGGCACCACCCCCACCTACTGAATCAGATACTCTGCAAGTGGGGCCCCTCAATCGATGTTTTAACAAGCCCCCAGGGACATTAATGCCCATTAAGGTGATTACACCCGGAGCTTTAAAAAACTCAGATGCTCACTCCCCACTCCAAAGATTCTGATTCAGTCTCGCCTAGCTGGGGCCTGGGCATCTGTATTTCAGAGATCCCCAAGGTGATTCTAATAGCTGCTTTTAAGGGGCTCTGCCATGGGGTGTGCAAAGTCCTGCAGTTTTGCTCCGAGACAGAGCTGTATTCGTGGTTCCTCCTCCCCAGCTGTCATGCTTCCCTGCACACCGGCGGCTCCATCTGCACTTAATCGGCATGTTCAACCCCTGCAGGACAGACTGGCCAGGCTTGGCAAAGGCTCATTTTCAGTGGCTCCATAAACACAGTGATTTCGTGTTAGTTACGGTTGTCAATATCATCATCAAATCAAATCAGGAGATTTTACGGCTTGCTGTGAAATTGTATCCAGCTGTCTGCAACTCTAGCTGAAGTCCTCATTAGGGGAAGTCACATATACATCTGCATGGACCACGGTTTGCCAGGAGAGGAGATGCTGGTGCTAAATAAGAAAAACAGAGACAAGAAGAATCAAAGGAATAAGACATTCAACCTGGGTTAAATCCTCCCACGATGTTCCTGTTCTTCGTGGACGTCCACCACGTCAAACCACCTGTTTGGGTTGGATCCAAATCTGTAGCCGGTAAACAATCAGGACCAGGTGACGTCATATGGGAACTGAGGCTGCCTCTCGTGCCTCCCTCCAAAACGGTGGTTCTCAACCCTCCAGTATGAGGATATTGTCAGTGACAAAATACTTCTCGGAGCCCCACCTAATGGTAATTATGCTTTTAGTTTTGTTGGACTGAGAAAATCCACAAAAGCAACTACTCTGAATTTGTTACCCTTATAAATGAATTTGTATTATATTTATCACATGAATTCGAAGATGCATACCTGTGTACTAAACATTTTTTTCCTCAACCCAGAGGCCAGGCTTGAGGCACAAGTGGATTCCAGAGACCACAGCAGCCACTACAGCCCCGGAGGAACCACTGCCTTGTAGGCTGGAACCCCCAGCATGGGATCAGGGAAATGGGAACTTAGCGGCTGTTTTGTGCCAGTTTTTTGTACATAAATGTCACAGTTCTCTTGCATCCACCACCAGCCTGAGCCCTAGAGCTGCTCAACCATCACCGGGGTGTCTTGTGGTGTCTAGAAAAGGCACCTTGATTCTTATCTACATTATTTTGAACCACTTACTCTTGAAAAATAAATCTGGTCTATTTGAATTAATTGCAATTTCTTGAGAGAAAGGACCAAAAGAATGAAGGTTGGCTCTTCCTTTGGAACGACTTGGGCCTCCATCTCCAAGGCGACATCACATCATCACTCTCCCAATCTGTTACAAACCCCCTAAGGACCTCCCTGCCTCCACCAGTCTCTTGTCCTCCTGCGATCAGAATGGACATTCTAAAACGCAAGTCTGATTGTGCCATTTCCAGTTCCCCACTGGCCTTGAGAAAAATCCAGATTCCTGAACATTGTATAAAAGGTGATTCATCAGCTGCCCCTCCCCCCATCTCACTCATCCCCTGCTGAGCACACCTGTCTGGTGGCACATGCTGGATCCTACCAAATCATTCTCGGTTCCCTGAATTTATCAGCACCAGCCTTTCCCCACCCCCCTCACCTGGCCAACTCTTACTCACTTTCCTGCCTCACCCTAGCCATCTGCTCCCCCAGGGAGGGGCCTTCCCTGCCCACCAGTGGTCTGGATTAATTTCCCTCTTGTATGCTCCCAGAGCTCCTTATCATTCCCCAGTCTTAGCACTCAATCACACCATACCATATTTGCTCATTTTCAGTGGATCCTAGAATATATCACAGATCAAGAAGACAGGAAAAATTGATTCGAGTTGTGCTTACACACAAGGTGTAGGTAGAGACTATAGTCCCCAGATCACATTCTCCTTCTTGGCTGGTTCTTATGGAGGGGTCAACGACAACTGCCAAGGCTACAGGACACACGAAGGCACTTTCCATCCGTCTCCTCGGCTCACCCCATTCCCCACCCTCACCATCATTTGGGCAGGATATGACCAGCCTGGCCAGTCTGTAGTGAAGGAGGGACTGGAGCTGTCCCCACTGCTGGGAAGAAGCTAAAGGAACGTTTGGGAACATTTCTCCCCTGAGGACTTGGGACCCAGAGGCCTCCCATGAATTCCTAGAACACATCTGCTTCCACCAAGGGGGGAAGAAAAGATCTTTGAAGAACAATTCAGATCTTGTATTTTCATGACAGTGAAAGGCAGAATGAATCTGTGCGATTGGTCCTTCCCAGGGCCCTTCTAGATATGAAAGTGGAGCATCCCTGTGGACAATCTGAAATAACACACAATGTGGAGAATCATCTTCCCTTGGCAACCTAAATAAAGCCTTGAATAATTTCACAATTTCCTCGTTATGTTTCGTTCATGGTGCTTCAATCAGATTTACATGCCATTTTCAGAACGCAAGCTCTGAACCACCTAAGTAAATGTTCCAGACGACAAAAGTGTCTTTTTTTATTTTCAAAATAAATATAAATTTATAGGTCTTTTCCCATCGAAAGATAAAATGTGCTCATTATACGTATTCAAAAAATATAGATATGCGTAAAGAAGAAAGTAAATAAAACTCAAAATTTCAACACCTAAAAGTACTAGTTATTTTTTTTAAAACTGCAAGCCAGGCTGGGCTTTGTTCGGTTCCTCCAATCAGGGCCTCTCTCAACCCTTTCCACAAGCAGATCACTTGGTCTAAAAGAAATTTCTCATCCCTCCAAGCCCCTGCCTTCTACCTCCTTTCCTGGTCCTAGCTTACTTAAACTTTATTATTATTATTATTAATTATAATTAATTATTAATTAATGGTGTCATTGATGATGACATGCCATGCAACAGAATACAGTAAAGTGTACTGCAACAAAATACAATGTAATAATTATTGGATGTCATTTCCTCCAGGAAGCCCTCCCTGACTCCCCAAGGCTAGTAGTTGGTCCTCCCTTGTACTCTTATAGCACCAGCCACAGTACTCTTCACCCTGTAATAATGCAATTACTATTGATTCTTCTCTTTCTCCCACCAGACTATAAGCTCCCTAAGGGCAGGGACCAGTTTTGTCTAATTCACTGCTGTACTAAGTGCCCTGCACATGCCCGCTCTCTCTCTCTAACCAAGGGACAACTCTACATGTTGTTCTATAAACTGCCTTGTTCCTCAACGATAGATAGTGGACGTATTTCTGTGTTAATCAACATAGAGCTATATTGTCATT
The DNA here is from genome assembly GCF_020826845.1 of Diceros bicornis minor. NCBI lineage: Eukaryota > Metazoa > Chordata > Mammalia > Perissodactyla > Rhinocerotidae > Diceros > Diceros bicornis. The sequence goes on from NC_080745.1 coordinate 75,742,075, forward strand.
CTAAATGACTGCATCCCATTGCATGGAAATTGTCATTTCTTGAAGCAGGCTTGTCCTGATTACTGCTATAACATTCTATGAGACCAGGTGATCATTTCTTTCAGAACTTTGGGTCCAAGAGGCATCACTGGGCTTTGAGTAAGAATCTAAGGAACTCTGATGCGAGGAAATTTAATGCAAGAGTTTTCTTATGCCTTCCATCTGCTCCAAAGTTCTTTTGTTGCTTACTTCCAAAACACTTAGCTGTGTTTTGATGGTTGATGCCGCCAGATTCATGACCTTCAGCTAAGTGATGCCACACTGTTTTAAAATACTTAGTATTTTCTGAGCATCTGTAAACTGCTCTTAGTAATGTCAGCCTAGGGGAAAAATGCCATTCTGAGCTAAATACTTCGCCTAGAAGAGACCATGAAATACATAACCCACTCGCTGACAAAGTAAAATGAACTTTTTTTGTACGTTACCAAAAATCCTCTAGGAGTTGAGCCATTCCAGCCTACAGATAAAAGAGTCCACGTACTTCCTATTAAATTGGATTTACAGTGCTCTTAGTGTAAACCCAGGACCATACAAGGTACTATGGAGAGGAGAAGTCCTACTTCTTGCTCTGGGAAAGTTTATAGTTTCTTTTAATGACAAGATGTTTGTATCAAAAGCTCTGGACCCTCAAAATTCAATTCAGCCCCAGGAATGTACAAACACACTTGCATTCATGAGCAAACACGACCCACCTTCTCCTGGAAAAGCAGATGAGTCAGTATGATGGCTCTCTGAAAATAATTCAAGGATTTAGGGGAAAATGACTAACTGTGTTGAGAAAGGGTCTTTAGAGCTACTGACCCAAGGCGTAAGGAAGCTGAGAAAGGCTGCAGAGCATCATTTTTCTCTCTAAACATGAGTATTATCATTTTTTGCTATGTTGAGATGCAGACACACAGCTGAGTAATGAGGGGAGCTTCTGGGGCCATCAAACAGCCTGGAAATGACAACAAATATTTATATATTTCCTGCCCCTGAGGAGCTCAGAGGCTCTATACAAAATTTTTTTTAAGTGATAAACAAAAATCTCCCTATGGCATCAGTGCAGGTGGCAACTGGTATTCCATCTCTGTAGTAGAGACAACGAGAGTTCAACAGGGTCGGAAGCCAAAGCTGGACATGCATGTTTTGACCCAACACCTTCCTTTTCCTCTGAACTCAATTTACATTTTCTGCCCCTACTTCTGATTTAGTTGCCTGCTATGGCAAAGACGTTAGTGCTCATGAAATTCTCCGTGCGTCCCCCAACACTCCCCAGACTCCCTTAGACTTAGGACCAACTGACTAGTTCTGGCCAATGGACAATGAGCAGAAGTGAAGTGTTTCACTTCTGGGTGGAGGAAGTTAAAATAAACACCTATGCCATCACTCTCTCCCTTGTCACAGCCACCTGGGAAGCCATGTGTGAGATGGAGGCCTCACAAGGTGGAGGAATGTGGGAGCATGGATCCAAGTCACCAGATGGAGAACTTCACCTAACCTGCATCAGACTTCATGATTGTGAAGCAAACTTTGCTATCCCAAGCCACCGGGACGCTGGGGTTTACTCATCTCCACAGCACAGCCTGTCCTATCATGTCAGATACTATCCACCAGCAACTCCTACCCCCTCCTTCCTGGCAGAGTCCCAATATTGTTCATGGTTCACTCTCTGCTTGGCTACATGCTCGGAGTAAGTGAAGGCCTCTCCAGCCCCAGGAGGGTGAGTCATGAATTGATCTCAGCCCATCACAATGGTTTTATTTGCCTTGCCAGAGATTGGTTTAGGTTTGGGCATGTGATACTATTTTGGAAAAGGAGTTATGAGGGAAATCTCCTGGAGAACTTCCGGGAAAAGTTTTATTCCTTCTGAAAAAGAAATATATGTGGAGAAGTCATCCCTTTTATGTCTCAAGATGCAACTGATATAGAAGTGATGCTTGGCACTACTGCAGCCATCCTGTAACCGTGAGGCTGAGGAAAAAGCCTACATGGTAAAAATGGAAATGAAGAAATGTGGAAACAACATTGGTTCTCGAAATAGTTAAGCCATAAATTAACCAACTCTGAAACACTCTGCCTTTTTTTTATTATTTGATATGTGAAAAGTACCTGCCATTCAAGTTAGCAATTCTCAACCCAGCTGCATGTTAGGAAAAGCTGGGGCACATTTGAAACATACCAATGCCACAGTTCCACCCCCAGAGATTCAGGTTTAATCAGACTGAGGCAGAGCCTGGATATCACTTTTTTTAAGCTCCCAGGTGATTCTAATATATACTCAGAGTGACAGACCACTGCAGGAGTGTGAGCTTCCTGAGCATAGAACTACATCTTTCTGATATTTGATGTCCCTGTAAGTACCAAACATAGGGCCTAGTGGGCAAACAGGCTCTTCCATAATTGGCAAACAATAATCTACAAAGCGGGTAACGTCCCTCTGGAGGTGTATTTTCCTCACTAAGGAAACATTGAGCTGCATCTTAGAAGGAGATCAATTGCAATGGTAGCAGGGGCCTGGGAAGAGGGGTCGCAAGCAGTTCTCCACTAGACACCCACGTCCCTTGATGCTCTCCGTGCCCTTCACTGCCTGACACCTGCCTTGCTTCTCTGTGCCTTCAGCACTCAACGCTGGGCACTTTCCAGGCCTGGGGAGTTATCCAGGTTGGATCTGAGCAAATCTTTTTCTACGTGTGCCTCCACAGAAGCCTGAGAGAGTGAGGTTTGCCAACATCGCCAACATCTAACATAGAATAGACATCAATCTGCTGTTCCTTTACGTTGGAGCATCCAATTCCATAAAATAAATTATGGCATTACTTGACGCTGACAGCTCAGATTCTATCACAGCAAGTGATAGCAGAGTGTGGGTTGCAGAGAACAAACAGCCCGGACCTGGAACACCCCCCGAATCCCACCTCGCTGCCTTAGGAGCCCCCACCTCTAGGAACTGGGGCAGACTTCCCTCCAAAGATAAGAGCTGACTCTTTCCCTCTTCCTATTTTCCTAGAACTGGGAGACAAAGCTCTGACTTCCACACACCTATCCGTATTTCCTCTCCCTCACAGAGGAACACCGTCAGAAGCGGAAGCTCTCCACAGCTGTCTACCGGTGGCCAGAACACTCCAAAACAAGCTCAGACTGACGCTTACCATAAATAGTCACTGATGTCTATCACCACTTATGCACAAGGCACGCGGCTCAGAGTTTCACAAGCATTGCTCGGAGGTAACATTACATACTCATTTCACAGCCAAGGGAACAAGTGCAGGAAAATTACACCATGTGTCCATGATCACATCACTAATGTATCAGTTAGCTATTGCAGAGTAACAAGAATTCCCACAACTTCCTGACAACTTAAGCTAGGCTCAGCTATGCATTTTTTTCTCCTTTTGGCTAGGTTCCTTCTGCTTTTGGCATCAACTGCAGGTTGATGTTTCTGGACCTTTGTAGGCATCTCTGTTTCTGGCTGTTGGCTGAGGTGCCTCCATTAGCTTCCCACATGGTCTCTCATACTCCAGGAGGCTAGCTCTGGCCTGTCCACAGGGGCAGAAGCAGTGTTCCAAGTGAAAGAATGTAAGAACTCTTGAGGGCTAGCCCTGGAATTGACACAACATCACTCTCCCTGCATTCTTTTGACTGTAGCAGGTCACAAGGCTAGCCCAGATTCATGAGGTGGGGAAACAGACTTCACTCCTTAATGGGAAGAGCCAAGACACATTGTAAAAGGGCATGGATTTGAGGAAGCTATTAGTCTACCACAGCTAGAAAGTGATGGAACTGGATTAGAACCCAGGCAGTGTGGATTTGGGCCCTGAGTTCTAACCACTACATACTCAAGTAGCTTCTCACTCTCCCAGGTATCCAGGTTCTGTGGTTCTGGTTTGAGCTCCTCAAGAATTTTCCTTCCAAGTTAAACTTTCTAGGTATTATGTAAACACATATTCGACGCCACATCAATAAGCAATAATTGACACCTTAGTCAGCCATTCCAAAAACTGAAGCTAACAGAAGGGGGAAATATGGAAATCTTTTTAAAGCCAATCTCAATTCCACCCAACTAAACATTGTCATTGCTGAAACTTCAAATATCATAAACAAAGTCCACAGGATTATGTGCTGTGGTAAAAGAAAGCACTAAGAAATAAAGTTCCCATTTACACAGAGCTCTAAGAGAAATCCTTGAACGGTGAAGAATTTTTAGATTAGCTGCTTTCCCCTTGGAGAACTGAGAATTCACCCAGATGAAGGACTCAGGCCCTGGACTGACAGCTCAGGACTCAGACTATAATTTCCAAGAGAGCTTTCACCCGAAACTTCATCATAGAAAGACTATTTGATGTCCTTGAACTCCCAGTACAAGCACACTTCATGTTTCTTCAAATTACCTCCAAACAATCACATTTGTATTGCACTCATGTCCTGTAATCCAAACTCCATTCCTCCAAATTGTCTGCAATAAGAAATATGACTAACTCCTTCCCTGTGAGAATTTTTTTTTTTTTTTTGGACATGTGTGTTGACATCTTTTAAACAGATTCTTACAAATTGAAGTTGATACACAGTCTGCAAGTGCTACTTTGGATGCGCGAAGAAATCTTTCCTGCATAAACCCAGTAGCTCACTGAGAACATGAGCTCTCATCCCCACGCTGCCCTCTGCCCTCTTTGACCCTACTGAAGTTCCTGGGCAAAGGAGGACACACCCAGAGCACCTGGGCACACCCCTGCACTGTCAGTCATTGCCTCAAGGGGTCCGGATGCTGGCAGAATGCTATCTGGTGAGTGGTTCCTAGATGTTTCAAAGTTGAGGGAAATTCTGCCTGTAGCAAAGCACCTAGATCTTCTTTCTCCCATCTTCCTTCTCTTTCCCTCAAATAAAAGTATTAAGAAAATACTGGAAGCTTTATTTAAATGAGAGAAAGCGACTGAAAATGAGAACCCCTGTTGGCAGCCAAAAGAATTCAAATGGATTTCAGTAACAGAGAATTCGAGTGCTACAGGCATTGTCCCTGATATAAATATTCTCTTCATTCCTTTCCTCCTTCAGGCAGGCCATCTGCTCCTCATTCCATAGACTCACCACTCATTTCCTGCCGCCTTACCTTTTTACAGAACGCTGGCCCATCCCACCGCCTTTAGGGAGCCCCCACACACACCCACACCAAACCCTGACTCTTATGCATAGAGCTCAACACCTTATTGCTTACTCATGCCGATTGGGTTAGTTACTCAAGGACTGGCTGAAGGCTCTGCAGGCAGCACATGTGGCTCAGGTCAACGTCTCCCAAATGTAGAGAATCATATCTGAGGGCGCCCTTCACAAGTTCAGATTCCTGGGCTGACTCATCAGAATCTCCACAGGAGAGGGCTGGGCATCTCTACTTTCAAAAAGCTCTCCTTATCATTTTGATGATTGGCCAAGTTTGGAAACAAGGTAAGCAGAAAACCTTTGAGGAACCAGACATTGCCAAAAAGACATGAAACAGAGACTGTGACTTGGGAGGACTCTAGGGGGCACACTTCCTTCACTCACCTACTGCTGTCCCCAGACTTCATTATGAGGACCCTGCTGCCCACAAAACCTAGTCATTATCAATTGCCACCACCCTTACTTTTTTATCTTAAATCCTAAATTATCAGGAAGAAAGCCCTCTAGATAGGATTCAACATTTTCAATTTTTTTTTTTTCAGGAATTAGTCCATGATGAACTGAGCAATGACCAAGTTCCTCCTTCCCTGACAGTTCAAGAGTAACAGATCCCACACACAGATGGAACCTAGACTTTTGGTGGTGAACACGATGCAGTCTATACAGAATCTATATATGATGATGTACACCTGAAATTTACATAGTGTTATAAACCAATGTGACCTCAATGAAATAAACAAATAAAAAGATTAACAGATAACTGTGATGTGACGGAGTCCCACAAGTAGTCATGATAACTTCTTACCCTGGTCTCTCTCCCTAGGTCACCTAAAACAACCAAGGTTGATTTTCAGCCCCAGGGGGGACACCTGGCAGTGTCTGGAGACACTTTTGTTTGGCACCATTGGTGGAGGGGTGCTGCTGCTATCCAGTGGGTGAGGTCAGGGGTGATGCCCAGCATCCTCCAATGCACAGGACAGCCCCCCACAACAAAGAATTGTCCAACCCAAAATGTTAATAGTGCCCAGGCTGAGAAACCCTGGCTTAGAACAAAGTTCTGCACGGTATTTAATCAGCAATTAATAAACTTGATTTAGTTATAACTCAGTGAAAATCCTCTTCTAGTCTGATGGCGGAGTAGTCAATGTGACAGATATAGAATCCTGCAAACCTCACTCAACGACTGTCTCAAATTCCAACTATAGGCAAGCTTCATGCTGGGGAGAGGGGTTTAAAAGCAAAGTAGACATAGTCCCTGCTGCCCTCAAGGAGCTTACAGCCTTAGTGGAGAGAAGGGCACTTGGAAAAGAACGACCTAAATCAGGATGAAATCACAACTGTGAGCACTATAAGGAAGTGTGCGAGTGAGTAACAGTGGGATTTCACCTGGTTGTGTGTATGTGTGTGTGTTGAGGGGAGGAGGTGGGGGTGTCAGGAGACACTTCCCTGAGGAAATAGTGGTTTGACTAAGATCTGTAGGATGCATAGGAGTTCACTACAGCAAGAGAGATGAAAAGATCTTTGCAGGCAGAGGAAAGAGTACATCCAAAAGTCGTGGCAGGAAGGAGTGTGGTACGTAGAAGAGGCTGAGATACGTAAGGAAATGAGAGTGGCACCAAAAGAGGCTCAAGGGGGACTATAGAGCCCAGATCATGAGAAGCTTTGGTTTAGGGGATGTTAAAGAGGTTGGTCTTTCTCTTAATAGCAATGGGAAGCCATTCAAGTCTTTTAAACTGGAGCTGGGGGTTCATGAAGGATTGAGGTATCTCCTAGTCCATTGGCTCCCAACCCTGTTTGCATATGAGAATTGCCTGGGAGCTTTTTAAAAACATACAACTTCAGGCCCCACCCCAGACCAAATGAATCAGAATTTCTAGGGGCGTTTCCTAGGCATCCGTAATGTTTTTATAAGTTGAGAAACAGTGTCCTAAACCATCACAAACCCCAAATTCACTTATACATCTACAATCTATCATTTAGTCCATAAATATATGCCTGGGGATGAGTAAAGATTTAGAACTTTACCCAGAGGCAGCTAGAAGCTTCCACTGATGGAGAAGTGATTCCTTGCTAAGGGCTGGAGTCAGTCAGGTGTCTTTATTAGCAAAGAGCATCTCTCCAGCATACCAGCCTACAGTAGATACGATGCTAATTCTTGTCTTTGCAAAGCTACAGATAACTTCAAAGCCTCTAGAATACAGTCAATTCCATGAGCTTGGAAATCTGTAAATGCCAAGGATCTACTGTATTAAAAAGATAGAAATGCTGAGGCAGAAATCAGATTTACATGATGTAGCAAAGCAACGGGAAAAGCAGGAAAAAGAAAAATTGAACCAAACAGCAGACTCTCTGGTCACGCAGAGAGATGTTACGTTTTTAAGTAATTTCAAGGGGAATAGAGACGGAATTCATTTCTGAAGTTTGTCGTTTCAGTGTTGCCCGGAATTACAAATAATTTATGAAGTTATGTGAAATATCTTAACATAATACTCCCACACAAAGGACATGATCTTCACTGACTTACCCCTTTATAGTACAGAATAAGTGATTACATCAAAATGAACGTGACAGGGAGATAATTGCACATCATATTAAAACCTATTCTAAGCACCAACAACAATTTTAAAAAAGACTCAAATTTTAAATTAATAAAGGCAGGCAGAGAAGTGGGAAGTGTTTCAACACAACGTATTATGCCAAAGAGCACAGATAACTCAATAAAATGAAACTGGTTCCATGTCGTCTGCTTTATGCCAGGACATAATTCATTTGCTTCGGTTCACCACACACAGAGCACTGTTTATTAGAGACACCTGGGGAATACAGCTTGCCTCAGGATTCATGACTGTGGCTCTGAGTCAAGACCACCAGCCAACTGAGTGAGAGGTGACCAATAATTCCTTCGCTAGTGCTTATATAAGGAAGATGGGGGGTGGGGGCAAAGGAAAGGAAGAAGAGAATTCATTTGGCTTTCTCTTGTTTGAACAAAGAAGGCCAAAGTTAGGCCCAAGTACCTCCAACTTTAAACATAGAAGATCAAAATAGACTGTAAATCTTTCCAGAAACTTCCATTTGGGAATGATCTGACAGTACTATGTTGAGCTAATATTTTGTGATTCTACAACACCAGATATCTAAGACTAGGGAAGCACGGCAAAGGTACCCAGACACGGAAATATTAAGAAATTTGGAATATTTTCACCTAAAGAAAGACTGATTCTTATTTTTTTATTCCAATTCTTTGTAAAATCAAAACAGTAGGAATCCTTTAGTAATCCGGTGATTTATATTCATTCATAAACCAAACTCCTCTAGTGAAATAAATTTCCCTGCCCATCACAGCCCAACTTTTCCATTCACATGACACACACTTGAGAGTTAAAAAGGGTCAAATCACCATTAGGATCACAAACTAAATATAAAATTTTCTCCAGGCAAGGAAAAAAACAGAATAAATATTTCATGAGAATGGCTTCTTTATTATTTTTTTGCCAGTCAATCAATTGATTAACAGTGAATGCTACACAAGGCATTTTGAATTTATATGACAAATTGTGACTTAGAGCCTTAATTGGGAAAACTCCATTTAATTATGGATTTCTGCAAGATGTGCATTTGCACTGTTGGCTTTACCTTTAATACATACTCCTCCAAACTCAAAGATAGATACAGGTGACATTTACAGAAGGTACACAGTATAATTTCCAGACAATGAAGTAGTTCGTCTTTTTCTGATTAAATTTACAGCTCCATCAGAAAATGAATAGATGGTGGGGCCACTTTGTTTACATTTTATTTACAGCTAAATGAAGCAGATAACTAGTCATGTTTCTGGAAGGGGGCCTATTTCTAACCAAACAGGCCAATGTCCCTTATAGTTAGGAAAGTTTTTGCTATGGACCAGAAAAATTACCCCAACAAACAGCAAATCAAATAACCTAAGCCTACATACTTTGTATGTGTTTCTTGAACAAACAACTTAATTTTTTTAAAGGTTTTGGTTTTTTTAATGTACAATTTCATTATTTGAGGTATGTTCCCATACGTCAGAAAAACAAGTTATGGCTGGCATGTCAGCCAGAGGAATTGGGAGTTAGGGAGCACACAGGACCCACTGTGCTTTTGTCTTCCTCTTTGCCCCAAGGCCC